>NC_135327.1:196357083-201357083 GCF_023851605.1 Tamandua tetradactyla | reverse complement strand
GCTGTTTTTATGCTTCCAGGCAATTCTAATGTGCAGCCAGGATTTAGAACTATGGGTTTCATGTATTACATTCCCAGGGCACCTGCAGCTTCACTAGTTTCAAAGATTTAAGGAATGGCAGTCCCACAGTCGAATTTCTAGGTGGCTGTGGTATTGGGGAAAGCATGCAAGATTTAGGATCAAAAGAACTAGATTTGGGATCCAGTTCCATCATTGACTTATTTATGTGAGTTTTTGATCTGTAAATGGATTACAAGGCTACCTGCCCACTTCCTGCTTCCCTGTCCAACTTGCAAATGTTGTCACTAAGGTTCCTATGGATAGATGGATATGAAACCTCTTGGAAACAATAAGTAGCTATACATACTTAAGACATTATTTAGGAATAAAAAAATACTCATCACTTAAATTGAAGATTATGTGAAATAGAGGCAGAACAATAGTCTGAAGAGAGAAACTCAACACAAATTCATAAAGCACCATAATTCAGGTGGAATGTTCATATTTTCTGACCTAGTATATCTACTTTTATAAGATATAGCTTTATTTGTTCTAGCTGGCAGTGTGAGCTTTCAAGTGTCAGCAAAAAACTGCATTTCAATTTTCCTAGCACGTAAAACCCAGATATCAATACCTGCTCTACTGGTCCCCAATCTGTGGAGCAAACGAGATGCTGAATACGAAAGTTCTGGGGAAGGAACCATTAGTATGCCAACCCAGGAGGTTCCGTGTCATATGGGAAGAAAACAAACTGAAAGTTACACTTGCCTGGAACTGTGCCTCTTCACTAGGAGGCCCCAGCTTCTAGTGCCTGATGGGTGCCCAACAAGTATTTGGTGAACAAAACTGGCAGGAATAAAGATTGGAACCATAAAACACAAAGATAAAAAAGAGACTTCAGGATATCAACTGCACCACCTTCTTACTTCAGGGAGTGTAAATGAGGCCCAGAAAGATCAAAGGTTTTGCCTGAGCTTACAGTGCTACTGAGTCGGGGAAGGAGTTGTGCCTTGGGTCTCCTGTCCCTTATTGCAGCACCTTTTGACCACCTCTGCAGTGCACTGTAGAGTGACAGTAACGTTCGCCAGCAAAGTCCCACACATCGAGCATCAGCCAAGTCCAGCTCCTCTCTGCCAGCCAAGCTGTTTTGTCTGTCCTGACTGCAGCTTCCCCAGCTGCTCCTGCCACAGCCACCTCTGGCCTGATCTCCATGGCAGTGGGAATGGAGGTATGTGAACCCGCTGCTGAGAACGTCATGGCAGAGGGAGTAGATGGAGGGGAACCCAGCTCCATGCCCTTGCTGTATAGTTATCTAGAAAAGGGAGAAGAGCCACCGCTTCTCTTCACCTGCTTCTCGGTTACCACCACTGAAGAGCAGAGGCTGGTCCTGGGCCTCTGAGCCACCTCTGAGCTCACAAGCCACCCAGTGCAGGGGCTCATCCATCCTTTCCCCCCAGTAGACTGATCAGGGACATGCCCTGGGATTAGGAGAACAGTGCTAAAGAGCACATCCCTCCAAAGTACAGAGGAGGTCCCTGGCTAGCAAATGAAGGAGAAACGGAGCAAGAAATACCAACAGAAATTCGATTTGCCAAAATTGGAACAAAACTGGAAAGATACTGAAATTGGATGATAGGATAGGAAGAGATCGGGTAGAATTATTATTAGGAAAAGCTATCAAGGAAGGGAGGGCACGTGGGGAACAGGAAATGTAGGATTAGAACCAGAACCCAGAGACTGGAAATAAGAGGGCAGGAGAAAAGTGATAGACAGGGATTTAGGGACCTCAGAGCTCTCATCTACCTGCTGGGAGGGTACAAATCTATGATGGAGGGAGGCAGAGGAGGGGGTAGACCGTCGCAGATACTGGCTACAAGGATCAAGGAAGGATGAACTAACGAGGCTAGACACCCACCCCCACCCCCACCCCCACCCCACTTCCTAGGGCCTCCCAACCTGGCTCCGCACTGATTTACCAAACACTCCCAAGCCAGAGAGAGCGCTACATTCCAGAAACCGAAGGCAGAGTGAGGAGGCCATCTAGCGGCAGGGGTCGGAAGGGAGAAAAAGGTTGAGTTCAGAAGAAGGGCGCCTTCTGGGGGGCTGGGGGCAGAAGACAGAGGCAGCCCTCAGTCCTCAATAGGGAGGGATGGGTGAGTAGATGCATAGAGAGATGGATGGATGAGTAGATAGATGGAGAGAAGTTTGGATGGATATGAACGACCCCCAGAAAGAAGGGGAGAGCCCTGGAAATCAGAAATGGATCCCGAGGGTTGTGCGGGAGGTCTGGCCGTGTCGCGCACAGACCAGGAGGATTTGGAACCTCTGACCGGCATAGGGAGGGGCCCGAATTGTCTGGAGGGGGAAAGGCAAAGAGAGGGAGCCATCTGGTGTCTGGAGGTGGAAGACAGAGTGAGTGTCTGGTGTCTGGGAAATGGGAAGTGGGTGAGATGAAAGGAAAGGGGAAGTGGTAGGGGGGAGGGTGGCGCGGAGACCGCAGTTTCCCCGGGTAACTCGGGTAACTCGGCTGGGAGTCCTTGCAGTACAGAATCCTGAGTTTCTACGGCAATAAATATAAACGGCTATTGATTTTCGCCCATATTTTCCCCCAATTCACGACAGGCGGCAACCCTCTGAAATAAGGCCTCAGTGGAGGATTTTATGGTGATTTCTCCATCATCATTTCAGTCATGAGGATCTGGCCAACTCCCCGGGGAGGCCGGCCCTCCGGAGTTTTCCAGGGCTAACCGAGAGGTGGAGAAGAGGGCTGTGGCCTCGGTGTCGGTGTCGTCCCTCCCGGGGAGGGCAGGGGAGGGGAGGCCTGACCAGCTTGGGAAACTTCCAGGGTAGCCCCAGCGCAGTGCCGATTCGCATCCCCTAAGAGGGAGGAGACCTTGCCTCTGGAGTCACTCTCTGCTCTCTCCTGAAACGGAGAGCTCCGCGGAGCATCCGAAGTCAAATTGCTGCCCACTGTGACCCTCACCTCCACCCCACACCCCGAACTTTCCTCAGCCCGAGGTGAAAACACAAGGCCCCCACACCCTGCCTGTTGGAGCTTTAAGGTTTTTCCACGTGCGTTTATTGCTGGCATTGGCCGGGCGCCTCCCCAGCGTGTCTGCGCTGCAGTAGCCCTGCTGGCCGCTCTGTGGACTCGCGGCCGGCGAGCCAGAAGAGTCTCCCCGGCCTGGGGCCCGCACGCCCTCTGCGCGGTGGGCGCAGGATCGCAACCCGGGTGCTACCGCCTTTTTGCATTTATTAGGTTTTTAAGTGAGGGCGCGAGAGTTGAAAAAGAGCAGGAAAAGGGAAGGGACTGGGACAGCAGGAGATGCCAATGAGGGGGAGGGTGATCAAAAGGTTTTCAAGTCTCCCACACGGTCCAGATCACTTCTTAAGCCTCGGCGCTTTTTAGTGATATTATATCAACACGTGTTACACGAGGTAACCACATCAAACAAACCGACCCCTCTGGTATAGAGCATAATATCATTTTTGGTATCTGTTTTTACCTGGAGCACACAACATACACAATTAAGACTCGCACACAGACACACACTCACCCTGGACAAATAGTTAAACCCGGGATTTATCAGCCGAATTCTGTCATCTTCAACTAATTGGAAAACTCTTCTTTCTTCTCAGTCTTCCTTGATAAATTAGGCATTGCTTTCCCACCTTGCCCAGAGGTCAGCGTTCTTCCTGAAGAATCAATACTTTGATTCTTCAAAAATCATAGAATAGAATAGAAAAAGGATAGCGATGGGGTGGAGGGAATTGTGTAAACCCTGGGAGAGGGGCATTAACTGTCTGAGTCTTGATAATGCTCAATCTCTGTGACAATGAAATTAGATGTGTCTTAAGATCCCCCTTACACACTCACCCCAAAAAATGTTTATGGTCAAAGGAAAATTGCATGAACTGCTGGAACCTCTCCATTGTTTTGAGGGTTGAACCTTCAGACTTGTACTCTTCTCGCTCCACTCCGAAGGTTTGAGGTCAAGGGAGAACATTTAGCTACACAGGGCAACAATCAGGGTCAGTATTTCTATTCCACATGAATAACCCCCCTCCCTTGCCCCATTCCAGAGGGAATATTGCATATGAGTGAAATGAAGGGGGCTAAAAGGAGGAGGACATGTTATGCAAAAAGGGAGAGTTTCATATTTTATTTTTCTGGTTTAATGAGGATGGGTTTTTGTTTTGTTTTGTGTGTGTGCGTGTGTTTTTCTTAAAGATGTGCATGATCTGAGACTTAGATATTGCTATCCTCTGGATGTTATGCTGTCTTCTAGGATGCCCCTATTTGACCACAACATTACCTCCTCTAGTCCCCTGCTGCCCTTTTGGCTGCAGCCCA
This sequence comes from Tamandua tetradactyla, assembly GCF_023851605.1. NCBI lineage: Eukaryota > Metazoa > Chordata > Mammalia > Pilosa > Myrmecophagidae > Tamandua > Tamandua tetradactyla. The sequence continues at coordinate 201,352,729 of NC_135327.1, read as the reverse complement.
TGACCTGGCCAGCTCTTATTCCTCAGATGTAGCTTGGAGAGTTCCATGTAAAGCCCGCACTGCACACTGTGTCAAGGAGCCTTAATTTAGCATTAAACTCATCCCTTGGCCCTGCACTTTGCTCTGATCGATCTGTGGGGGTGGTGTTTGCAAAGCCTTGCCCACTCTCTGCTGCCCTCCAGGCACAATGAGCCTCCGCCCACCACACACACACACACACACACACACACACACACACACACACAAGCAGAGGTTCCCTTCAGTGAGCTGGGGGTACCCACTTTGCCCATGAAACCTGACTGTCCAAGCTCTTTACCTGCCTCTGAATCCACTCTTATCCCATTTTCAGAGTTTTTAAAAGCAATGCATTCATTTAAAAAAAAATAAGGTAACCATATTTTAAAGTTTTTCTAAGGCAGTTAAAGCACCTCAAATAGCAGTACTTTAAGTTGTGGTCACTCGTAATTGCCCTCCTTTGGAGGATGCTAAATACTCAAGAGGAGACTCAGACTTCTCTTCCTTTAAAATGTAGGGAGACCTGGCCTGCATGGTAAAGCCTCTGAAAAAAAATTAAATAAGAGTTAGGCAGCTTTGCCCCTCAAACCTTTCAGAGAATATTTGTTTGATGATCAAAGCTTTGGGAGGGGGGTCTAGACTGTCCTTTATAAACTTATGTTGGTTTTAACCGAAGCATCTACCATTCCCAAGAAGTAAAGGGGGGAAACACATAGATACACACAAAGCAGGGTTTAATTGATGTTATCCCAAGAAATATGCCTCCTCCCTCCCACCCACCTTTGTCTTAGTAAAGATTTTTCTTTTTTTTTTTTTTTTACTCGAAGCCTTCAGGTGAAAATAAAGCAGCAGCAGCAACAGAAAAAAAAAATGTAGCCTTTTTGAGGGTTAAACATCAGAAGACAAGCTTGTGCTGCCTTGGCCAATCAGATACGCCCCTGCCAGCTATAATATAGTACTAAAGGCAGCCTCTCTCACAAGCGTCTCTAGGCTTGCTACCATTTAAAATCAGACTCTTTTTGTCTTTTGATTGCTGTCTCGCGACCCAACTCCGATGTGTTCCGTTATCAGCGACCGGCAGCCTGCCATTCCAGCACCTGTCTGGCTGGGGATCGGTGGAGAGTCCCACGCAGCAGCGGCGGGCAAGGTTATATAGGAAGAGAAAGAGAGCAAGGGAGAGAGCAAGGGAGAGAGCGAGCCGGAGCGAGAAAGGGAGAGCGCAAGAGAAGAGCGAACACGCACACACACGCGTGCACACACGCTCACACAGAGACACACGGGGAAAGCTTTGAAGTAATTGGGTTCCATGGACAAGATGCTGCTGCTGGCGAGATGTCTCCTGATGGTCCTCGCCTCCTCGCTCCTGATGTACTCAGGGCTGGCGTGCGGACCCGGCAGGGGATTTGGGAAGAGGCGGCACCCCAAAAAGCTGACCCCTTTAGCCTACAAACAGTTTATTCCCAATGTGGCCGAAAAGACCCTTGGGGCCAGTGGAAGATACGAAGGGAAGATCTCGAGAAACTCCGAGCGATTTAAGGAACTCACCCCCAATTACAATCCTGACATCATATTTAAGGATGAAGAAAACACCGGAGCGGACCGGCTGATGACTCAGGTAGAAACCCAGCTCTGGGGCGTGGAATGTGTTTCTTTAAAGGGGTTTACGTGTAACGAAGCAGTTCCAGACTTAGTCTCTTTGCTTTTTAAGCAGATTTCAAGGCGATTTCACCCTCTCCTTCCCCGCCCACCTACCCACCTACCACCCGCTTCCTCTTCCTGGAGGAATGGAGGTAATGTGTCCAGCTGGAGAAGTTTAGGGTGTGGATGGGAGTGAGGATGGTAGGAGATGTGATTGCATTTATGGCCCTACTTTGATTTCTGTCTTATTGGGATTGGCCTTCCCCCTGGTGCCCTGTTCTGGCTGGTAACTTGGAGAAATCTTCACTTTCGGGATTTCTGCCTTTTCCAAGTCTGCCACTTTACCAAGGGGAGGGGGTGGGAATGGAGGGAGGGGGCGGGAATCCCCCCATAAACAAAAAGTGATGCCCCCCTCCCCCATGTCGCTGTTACAAATGTGCTTTGAGCATTAAATCTCAAAGCTTAGACTTTCCCCTCTCCTCTGTGATTTTCCTTCCCACGACTGCCCCCACCCCACTGCCCCCACCCCACTGCCCCCCACCAAGGAATCCTCAATTCCTAAAGCCAGGAGGCGGTTCTGACAAAAGGCAATGGCTTGGGGTGGGGGGAAGCAGCTCTGCCTGGTCCATGACTGAATCACAGAGCTTGCATTGCGATTCTGTCGTTTGCAATTGTGCCCATCCGAGTGTGAATATATTGATATTTCTTTAAGGATGCTCTTTCATTCTCCCAAGCCCGCGGTACCTTAGGGGAGGGACTTAGAACTTATTGGCATTGCATCACTCTAGTTTTTAATCAGCTTGCATAGGAATTATGAGCAAATAAATAACAGTGGGAAGGGGGCTGGAAAAGAGAGCCAAAGCAAAACGTACATCCCCACCTCCTTTGAACCATCTGGACTGCAAACCTACCCTATTCTAGACTTTCTGAAACTCCGTGCATATATGACTGCAGCTAGAAATGGGTTTCATCGCAAATATAGGTCAACATCATTTTTATTGCCCTATTAAAATATTCAAGTCCTACCTTTAGGGCTAGACATGCACAGCGGCTAACTGAGCGGCGCTGGTGGGGCACAAGTGCAAGGGAAAGGAGGAGGAGAAATAGATTAAATACCTGGGGGCCGCTCCTCTTCCCAACCGATTCCTGGGCTTGTTAGTGAAGCTGAATAAGGAAAGGGGACAGCCAGGGTTGCTAGCTCCAGCTAGCAGATGTGGGATGAGTGGAAGTGGAGGAGAGGATCCTTATCCTTCGGTCTCTCCCATCTGCTTCCGACCACCTTAAATCTGGACCCAGAGTATGGACGCGCGCGCTTGTGCCAGATAGAAGCTGGAGCTACAATTAACTCTGCACAGGCCACGGTGTGCAGGATGCGTGCAGCGAGCTGGAGTGAGTTCTCCGGATCGCCCGCAGCACCTATCCCCTGGTCAGCCTCGCTCCCCGGCTGGAGCCTTCCCCGGGTCCCTCAGTACCCGGGAGGAGGGAGGAGACGCGGGAGAAAGCAGCGGGGGCGGAGACACTGGAGGTTTCGGAGTCGGAGCGGGGTCAGCGTCTGCCCTTGTCTGTGGGAGGCTGTCGCGCGGAGAGACGGGTCCCCCACCCCACCCACGGCCCGCACCCGGAGCGCAGCCCCGCGGCCCTTGCTCCGAGCCCTGGGTCTTCGCCTCCCTTCTGGAAACTGCAAGCCCGCGGAGCTGTGCACCAAGTCAGACGCATTTTCAGCTCCACTTACTCCTCTTTTATCGATCGCAACGGCTAGGGTTTCAGTTTGTGCGGCCAAGCTGGGGCTCGGGCCGCCGCCACGGTCCCTTCCCTGCCCCTCCACGCGCACAGGCAGGAATTAGCTACATAACCACGACTGTAGCGATAATAATAATAGTGCTCTAATCATCGTAATTAAGCCCGGCGCAGGGGGAGGGGCGCGGCGGGCGCGGGGAGGAGGCAGGGGTGTGGTGACGGCGGTTAAAGGGCCGAGCACCGAGCGCAGCGCAGGCTCCGCGGGCTGCGGCTCTCTGGGGCTGCTCCTCGCGCAGTCGCTGCGCCGAGCTCCCGCGCCGCCCGGGTCTCTCCGGCCCCTTCCGCGCCACGAGACTCCCCTCACGGTCTCTCTCCCTCTGGTCCCCCGGCTCCAGCCCCCCGCCCCGTCTGCCTTCCCGGGGAAGCCAGGGCCGGGCCTGCCCCACGCCTTGCCACTCTCGCCGCCGCATTAGCTGGCAGCATTTGAACTTCTGACCTTCTGTCAACTTCCCTCAGACGAACGAAACGAAAACAAATACTTTTTTCTTCAGCAGTGGCTATTCCCGTTCCCAACACAAAAGGAGGGGGGAGGGGCAGCCAAAGCGGGGTGGGGTAGGGAGAGCCAGGCCAGGATTGCAACACTGACCCCTCAAAGGTACCCTAAAAACCTGGGTGGCTGTTGGGGGGGGAGGGCAGCCCGGAATGTGCCCCTTGGTTTATCCCTCCTGTAACATTCCCGTATTCTGATTCAGAGTTAAAAGTGGAGGCGGAGGTGGAGATAGGGATGCGAGGAGAAAGGCCGAGGACCTGGGTCACGTGGGGGCAGGGACCGTGGGAGTTGAAGTGGGTGCAGGGAAATGCTTCCGAGGCCCAGAGAGGGTTTAGGGGCTCCTCAGAGAACTTGCTCACCCGCTGGGCTCCTCATTTTTAAGTAAACATCTAGATTCTGCTCTCAGGTGTATGCCTTGCGTTTCTGCTTCTCTAGCTAGTCTCTCCCCGGGTCTCTAGGTGTGTCTCTGTGTCCCTCTAATGTGACCGCTGCCCAAGTCCGTCAACCATGGCAAGATCTTCCCCAGTGGAACTTTCAGAGCGGTTCTTAAACGCATGAGCTCCTGGTTAATATTAACTCGGAAAAGAGGGAAAGCAGACAGACACACTCTCCCAGGCGCAGGCCCACGGGGTGCACTTGGAGGGTGCCGATGGCAAGGGGGCGCTGAGAGGGGGTGAGGAGGCCAGCGAGGACCGAGTCTGGAGGCTGAAGTTGGGGGATTAGCCTGAAAGGCCACGTTAAATAAATTTCCTGCCTGCTTTGCAGCCAGCTGGGGAAGGCGTTCAAGGTGTGGGTCTGGGGAGGGTTTTTCCCGTGAGTGTGGGGAGGAGGGTGTTGGGGGACTGGGGGGCTCTTTTTGAAATTCGGATTCCTGGCCACCAACCCCGGCACAGGGTGGGGGAGGAAGCCCACCAGCTGTTTGCAATGACAGGTACCTGCTAAGTGTTTCCTCGGCGCGATCCGTTTGTGTGGAGATTAGGAAGTGTGGCCGGGAGCTGAGGCGTGCTGAACAACTTTGCCTCTGTGGACACAAAGCCTGAGCCTGGGCGGCCCTGCTGGGCTTCACGGTGACTGCACAGAATCGGGCTTGATTCGTGGCACACGACCCAATGAATTAATAACTGGCTAGGGCTTCACGGCTTTTGCCTGCGACAATCCAGCTCAGCCAGGGCGGAGGGCCGTCCTTCAGCCGCCGGCGGAGGCCGCGCCTGGCCCTTGGGCCGGGAAGAATTCCGCGGAGCCGGCCGGGGCGGGGAGGAGAGGGGACTGGGTGCAAACTCCGGCCTCGGCTGGTCCCCAGCGCTGCCACTTCCACTCACCAGGCCTGACCCGGCCTGCGGCTCCTTGCGTGGCCCAAGTGGCGCAGTTCTAGGTGCCTGGGGAGGTGGGATTGAGTCCTCCCCATCCTGCCCTCCCCCTCCCCAGCTGCACTCTGGGAAGCTGCTTAATTCTTCACCTTCCCCCAGAGAAGGGAGCTGAGGGGGGAAGGCTCCGGATGGGGTGTGTGTTTGTGTGCCTGTTGGTGAGTGTGCGCCTGCGCGTACCCTGGCTTCACATCCCAGCTCTAAACTGACCCTGGTTTACTGATTGATTTTCATGTAAAATGCGTTCAATCCTCAAGATGACCTCACTCAAACTCTTTTTTTTTTTAAGGAAGAAAAGAGCTAGCAGGCCCAGAAACTTGCAAGAGCTGACCTGTTACCAGGACCACCCCCAACCCTCTACCCCCACCCGTTTGTTATATATTTAACTCTACAACTATATTACTGGGTTTTTTATTGCTGCCAAATACACAGAACTTTTCCTGTTGAGCAATCTGACCTGTCCCCTTAAAAAGTGGGCAGCAGTTCTTCTAACAAGATTTCTCTTTCCCCTACCCCTTAGCAAGAGTTCCCATACGCTATTATTAAGGTCCTTAATAGAGGCTATTTTTCTATCCTGGTACTCCTGTTGGGAAGAGTTGTTTTAGAAAACCCCAGCATCCTACCTGTCCTGGAGGAGATTAGAGACCTACCCTTTGCAGAAATCAACTTAAATTGTTCACTCTTGCCTCTGCTTCTGTCTGCCTCTCAAAAGGATACCTCCCTCATTTTGTCACTATTTCCTCTTTTTTAAAGCCCCCATCCCACTAACAGCAACAGAAATCCCCAGATAGTGAATTTAGTAACCACACACAGGTACTCTGGAGTCAGTCAGACTTTTTGATCCATATTACTGGAGAATTGGGGCGGAGGGGATATCACAACCTCAAGTTCCATTTTACCTTAGTTTCTATCGAGGCTATCCAATGTTTCTTTACTCCTACAAGCACCTTCCTTGGGGTGGGGGCAGGAAAGGGGATCAGAATGGCCACTCTGAGAGGAAGGCTTCCCAAGGCCTTCGGGCCTCTCTGTGCCTTGGTCTTTCTGGTGAGGACATTTTTCTCCCTGGCTTCCCATCCCCCAACCCCTTTCACACACAAAGTCCCGGCTTGATCCACACACTCACCGCCCCCCCTTCACCTCTTAAGTTTGCTCTTCAAACTTGCAGGACACCATTCTACAGTGGGGCCAAGAAAACAAGAGGGGAGGAAGGGAACAGGTTAAAGAAAACAAGAAACACAATCAGACCACAGAAAACCCAGGCAGAAAAGAGTTCCACAGAGAAAAAGAATGTGGTTGTCCAGATAAAGAATGTTTGTCATCCCAGCCCCGGCCCATATTGAAAATTATAACTCACCTGGTTGCTTTTTGCTCTGGCTCTCTCCCACCCCTTAAGCTTTGCTATCAGCTTCCCACCTCCCTCTCTTACCTTTGGCTTAATTTTCACCTCAGATAGGTACAGGGGTAAGAGGGAGGGTCCAGAGATAACGAAAGGCTTTTAATTCTTTTAGAAGTGTGCAGTGGATTTTTCTTTATTTCTGCAAAGTTGCACCCTGGGCCTCCCTGGCCTCCTCATGAACCTCTGACCAAGGGTCCTAGTGAGAGATTTGGCCCAAGGAGAAGGGTGGAGCCTTGCGCAGGTGTGGAGAACTGTGACCACAGAAAGGGAACTGGCAAAGCAGAGGGCAATCCGGGAGGGGGGTGCACTATGGATTCTGGGATCATTGTCTGAAAACAGGTAGTTTTCTTTTTTTTCAAAGAAACTTCATCTGCATCTCAGACCACAATATGAGCATTCGCTATTTCAGAATCTGCAGAAAGGCTCAATCCCAAGAGGACCCTGCCCAGTGCCTTCTAGTCTGAGCTGGTTGGGCCCCATTCCATGCCCTGATCTCCCCTCTTCCCCACCCACCTCTTGCCCCTGTGGGACCACCTGGCCCTGCCGACTGCGCAGCTTTGCCTCCAGTGAAGGGCGCTGTGCCTGGGACCGGGTGGCCCAGCAGGCAGGGCCCGGGTAGTAGCGGGACAGGACACGGGTGGCGCAGGCTCGAGGGACGCTGACGTCTCTGTCTGTCTGGGGCTTCCCTCCCCTTCTCTCCGCAGAGGTGTAAAGACAAGCTGAACGCCTTAGCCATCTCAGTCATGAACCAGTGGCCGGGAGTGAAGCTGCGGGTCACCGAGGGCTGGGACGAGGACGGCCACCACTCGGAGGAGTCGCTGCATTACGAGGGCCGGGCCGTGGACATCACCACGTCAGACCGCGACCGCAGCAAGTACGGCATGCTGGCCCGCCTGGCGGTGGAGGCCGGCTTCGACTGGGTCTACTACGAGTCCAAAGCGCACATCCACTGCTCGGTGAAAGCAGGTAAGGCCAAGGGCGGCAGCCCCACCTTTCTCCCTACACCCCCGCCCGCCCACCCCCACGCCGACCACGCCACCCCCAGAATCGCCAGATCTGCTCCACCAGATAAGTCAGCTTGATCCCGGATGGGCTGACATTCAAGGGAAAGAGAGAAATGGCGGGGTGAGGGGTGGAGAGCGTGAAGAAAAGGCAGGGAGGGGAATTGGGGTGATGACTAGTGGTTCTGTGGTGGGATCATACCGCCCAGCCGGGAATTGCCCCCCTCTTTAATTCCACAGAGGCCCGGAGATTTCTCCCCAAGCCCAGATGCAGAGGGGCACATAGCTTCCTTCGCGCAACCCCCACCCCCACCCCCACCCCGTTTCCGGAGGTCCCACTGCAGGTGGTGGAGACGGGGAAGAAGGTGGGGGGAGGGGTGTGCAGACGGAGACTAGGACTTTCCTGGTGAGAGAAGGCAGCCCTGTCCCTCCAGCGAGGTCTGGCCTAGATCCTTCACCTCATTTAGGGCTTAAGAAGCAACCACCCCCCAAGCCGACAAGTTTCTGTACAGAGCGCAAGCCCGGCGTCCTCTCTTCTCTCCGCTGGGCGCCTGTGGCTTCTAAACTAACTTAACTGACTCGCTAAGCCTTTAGGGAGAGCCCTGGTGGGAGGTAATAAACCCTGGAGTTACCACTTCCAACATCTGGAGGGCCGCAAGCCCAGAAGCATCTGTTATTATTACGAGCCCAGCTGGGACGCCCTGTGCTGTGCGCCAGACCAGGAAAGACTATTTCGGCTCGCAGTCTGCAGCTGGAATATCCCAGCTCCGAGCTTGTGGTGTTATGTTCATTTCCCTGGGCTTGCAACGCCACATGCTGTTGCCAGTGAGGAATAGCTATGAAAGAAAGGCATTAAACACGCACACGCACACACACACACACACACACACACATCCCAACCTGGAGGCTATTTATAAAGATCGCTCCATCTCTCAGCATAAGTTGACGCGTTTAGCAAAGCACTTAACAGTGAATTTCGGAGGAATTGGTTCGTCCCTCACCTCCCCACCCGACCCTGAGTTTTGCCTGCTTGTCTCCTAAACTGTATTTTAATGGCATATTTTAGTGAAAAGACACTTTTAAAGTGTCAAGACATATTTAGTAGGTAAAGAAAATGATAGTTTCTCGTAATAGCAGAAAGAGAGCGTGGGGGAGGGGGGGGTGGAGAAGGGCTGCGGGGAAAAGTGTCTCCGCCGCCAGGAGGAAGGGAAGGCAGGCGCCTCCACGTCCCCGGACGTTTCTTTCCACCGGGCCTTGGGGTAGCGAAATGGAGGTGGGTGGCCGGAGGTCCCCCCACGAGTCTCGGGTGCCCCTTTCTAGGCACCCGCCGACTGGGGAGGTCGGAGGCTGCGGCTTTCCTAGACCCTCCGCGTTGCGGCTGCGCGCTGCCTCCTCCCGGCCACCCCTGTCCTCGGGGTCCCCCTGGCGGGGGTCGCTAGTGGCCTCCTCCCAAATGAGCAGCGGTAATCCCCATCCGAGGATCTCTCCCGGGAAGAAAAGAATTCCGAGAGCTCGGAGAGCCGCTCATTGGAATTCCGCGCACACGGGTCTTGGGGGCACGATGTAGTGTGTGTCAAGCAGGGTCGTGTGACTCGACGACGCGGACTCGCTAGCGCCCCGGGTCGCATTCCGCGGCGCTAAAGCAGGGCTCGAACGGTCAGCCCCGCACTTCATGACGGAGAAACTGATGAGAAGATTAAAAATCCTCTGTAATTCCAGCAGGAAGATTCTTTCTCGCGATCTCTATTTGCAAAAAGTATGATCCCGGAGATTGGAATGCAAAGAAGACTTCGACCTGCCCACACCCCTCCCTCCTCGGCCCCCTCCGCTCCGCCCCAGGCTTCAATTATTGTCCTCGGGACAGTGAGCCACAGAGAGCGATAGAGGGCTCGAGAAAGCGGGATAGTCAAGGGGGCCTTGAGAACCCGGCTGCTTCCAGCGCTCAGAGCAGGCTCCGCCATTTAAAATTCAAATACACATCTTGAGTGTCTTGGAAGAGAGGCCTTGCTGTGCAAATAGTGCTTGTGAGGGCCGGGCGTTTTTTTGGAGAGTATGTGTGTGAATTGGCACAAGGCGGGGGGGGAGGGGGTTGCACCTGAGCAAATAGGGAGGGGGGCGGTGAGAGAGTTGGAGAGAGAGTGAGAGGAGAAAGGGAGGGGGAGAAAATGGAAGTGTCCTCTCTTCCAAGAGTGTCTCCTATTGCTTCCAGAAAACAAAATGTCAATGCTGGACCCTTTATTGGATTTTAATTAGAAAATGCACACAAACCGCGGATTTTCACACCTAGGCCAGTTCTCTGGAATGTTTGTCTAGTTGCTACAACCACTACGGCTATTTTTCACTCTCCACCCTCGCCCCCGAAACATGCAAACACCAAGACCCTGGCTGCTTGGGTGCTCTACCAGATAGGCACCAAGACCCGCGTTAGGGCGGGAGGAAAAGAGGACCAGGTGCCCCGGGTGAACTGACGGAGCCTTCCTTAGGAATTTAAGTGGATAGCAAAAATCCTTCCGAATTTTGGCGAGGTTGTTCGTATGTGTGTGTGTGTGGGTAACTAGTGGGCTGGGATTGAAAGCAAGAATCTGGAAGGGAGTCTGAGTGTAACTGGCCTCCTGCAGGAGACGGCTAGCTCAACCTTTATTACTGCCAGTGCAATCCTAAGAGTCCTTAAGGAATTTGTCTACCTCTGAATTTTGTAACCGAGGTGGTGGGACTGGGGGAGGGAGACAGCGTACGAGGTCTCCCCTGGCCTTGCCTGAAATCTCTCCCAGGGGCTGCGCGCATCCCAGGTCTGAAAGCATCGGCTATCCAACCGTGTCCCCAATCCTTTCTTCCTTCCTCTTCCTCCTCCGCCTCCTCCTTCGCCACCTCCTCCTCCTCTTCCCCCTCCTTCTCCCACACGTGCCTCCCTCTCGTGACTCACAACCCTGTTCCCTCTTCTCTTCCTTTCCCTCCCCTGCAGAGAACTCGGTGGCCGCGAAATCAGGCGGCTGCTTCCCAGGCTCGGCCACGGTGCACCTGGAACAAGGCGGCACCAAGCTGGTCAAGGACTTGAGTCCCGGGGACCGGGTGCTGGCGGCCGACGACCAGGGCCGGCTGCTTTACAGCGACTTCCTCGCCTTCCTGGACCGCGAGGACGGCGCCAAGAAGGTCTTCTACGTTATCGAGACCCGGGAGCCGCGGGAGCGCCTGCTGCTGACCGCCGCGCACTTGCTTTTCGTGGCGCCGCACAACGACTCCACGGCCTGGGAGCCGGAGCTGCCGGGAGTGCCGCCGTCAGGCCCCGGGGCCCGCCAGAGGCCGCCGCCAGGGGGCGCGGCTGGGCGCCGGGCGCTCTTTGCCAGCCGCGTGCGGCCGGGCCAGCGCGTGTACGTGGTGGAAGATCGGGACGGGGACCAGAGGCTCCTGCCCGCCGCCGTGCACAGCGTGACGCTGCGCGAGGAGGCCACGGGAGCCTATGCGCCGCTCACGGCCCAGGGCACCATCCTCATCAACCGGGTGCTGGCCTCGTGCTACGCGGTGATCGAAGAGCACAGCTGGGCGCACTGGGCCTTCGCGCCCTTCCGCCTGGCGCACGCCCTCCTGGCGGCGCTCTCGCCGGTCCGCACGGACTGCGGCGGCGGGGGTGGCGGGGACGGCCGCCTCCTCCTACCCGCGACAGATGTGGCCGACGTGCCAGAAGCGGCTGCCGCCGCCGCGGGCATCCACTGGTACTCGCAGCTGCTCTACCAAATAGGCACCTGGCTGTTGGACAGTGAAGCCCTGCACCCCCTCGGGATGGCGGTCAAGTCCAGCTGAAATCCACAGGGACCAGGGAGGGGGAGGGCAGGAGGGGGGAGGACAGGATGGGCTGGGGGGAGCCAACAACGAGATAAAACGAGACCTGATGAGCGCACGGAATGAGACTTTTAATTATAATAATAATTAATAATAATAATGATAATAAAGTAGGACAGTCCAAAGTAGACTATAAGGAAACAAAGACCCCGGGAAGTTTTTGTTGTGTTTAGTTATATATATATTTTTTGAATTTTTTGGTTACTGTTTTATTTTGTTGTTGTTGTTTTTTCTCCTCTCCTGGCTATTTATTTGTTTGGTATGAATAGATGTTTTAAATAATATGAACCGGACCTTCAAGAGCCTTAAATAGTTTGTTTCTTGGATAATTTATTATCATGTGAACTGTATTCTCACAGGGGGGAAAGATTATTTTGTGAGGCCAAGCAACCTGCTCAGAGTCTATTTTTCTACATGTCCCTTGTCCTGACTTTCAGAAAGCAAAATTCTGTACTTTTCATTCCTCCTTTGCAACGCTCCTGCTTTTTTGGCAAGTGTAAACTAAAACATGCTTCATGGGGGTCCACAAAGTATATTTTTATACGCAGAATTGTAAATTAGATTTTTTGAGAGATCAATACTTAACTGAATTACATTTCATTTTTTGAAATAGTGTAAAATATGAAAATATATTATTTTAATTTAACTAGTTTCCAATGTAACAGCCATCTCCTGTATTGTCTTCATGGTTTAATATTTGCTTTGTAAACAGCATTTTGGCCACGTTCTTGGAAGTCAAGACTGTTACACACATACACACACTTTTTTTTTCTTTTTTTTTTGGACAAACTGGAAGAACTTTGTTATTTTTAACTTCAAAGAATTTATTAGAAAATAATATTTTTTAAAAGCGCACATAGTGATGAGCCCACGAGGATGGAGCCTGTAGTTTGTACAGAGAAAAACAAAGGATGTTTTTGCATTAATAAATTGAGAAATAACTGCTGTAAATTTACTAAAATGTATTTTTGAATATTTTGTAATAGTTTTAATAGTTTTATAGAAATAAAATGTGCCATGCACAGACTGGTTAGTATATAATAACTAAGAATTCCTGTTGCAGCCCTTTTTTTTTTTTTCCTTCCTTTTTTGGCTTCTTTTTTTTTGGGAAACCCAGTGCTGACAGGAGTTCCTAATATTATATTTAGACGTGTTGCTTATACTGTGAATTCAGATAAACTTAAGTAGGTAACCAAAGTAGGTAAACAAATCAACTTGTTTATTCTCATCACTGGAGAAACCTCAGCTGTGTTCGTATTTATTTTGTGAAGTTGTTTCTACACTCCCAAAGGTTGGGGGCGCTGTAGGTGAGGACTGTTCTGCCCCCACCCCTCACCCCTTTACTCGCCGAGCCTAATTTGTAGGCCCAGAGGAGGTGGTCCAGGGGTCAGTCGCCAGGAACTTTCTCCCTCCACCCCCGTGCCTGCTGTTGTTGGACTGATTTCTTTTGTCGCCTTTTGTTGCTGCCCTTGGAGCCGCTTGTTCTCTCGGCCTTGCTGTCTCGGATTTGTAAGGAGGAGGTCTGTAGCCGCCTTTCTGAGGTCCTGGGGTGCTCCACGCTAAACCCCGTTTCAGAAAGAGCCCCTCCAAAAGAGGACCAGGTGTTGCATCTTCTCTGCATCTCCCATTCTCTTTGCTTGAGGATTTCCGGAGAATCTGTGTGGAAAACTCACTGTGGAGTCCATGTGTGCATCTATCTCGGTGCCTGGTCTCACTGTGTTCCCTGCTCTTCCCCTGTCCTCTTCTGTCTGGGCTGCTAGAGTCTTGGGTTGGCCAGGGACTAACTAAACCCTCACTGTCTCTCTTAGAGATTTTAGACACCCTACTTGTCTGTCTGGAGTGGTCGCTAGGGCCTGCCGTCATGCCCTCCGACAGCAGGGTCTGAGGGAAGAGGCGTCCTCTCTGTCTTATGCTGCATTGTAGGTTTAGGCAGGAGGGGCCTCTACCCTCACCTGTTATCAGGGGCACAGATGGTGGAACAATCCGGGTTCTTTGGCTTATCGAACTGCCATGCTTTGTGGTTTGGGCCAAAATGCCTTAGTAGCCCGGGCTTTGGAAAGGTGGAAAGCTGTGTGGACTTGAAGCCTCTTTGCAGATAAAGCCTGTCTAGAGGCTGGCCCATGTTTCGGGAAGCAGGATTGGCCCTGACAATCCCACCTTGAGCAGGGTCTGGAGACGCTGCTCCTGAGGCTAGGCCTGGGGCTTCTAGACTGAGAAACTGGCCTTTTCCAGGAGGCCATGTGCTCAGAGGATAGTGCTGGGAGACCCTGGGCCTCAGCTCACGTACTGGAGGTTCTCTGTGTGCTCTGTACATGGAGAAGAGGCCTTCCCTGGGGTCAGGACCTCTAGGAAGGAGCAGTCCTCAGTTTTTCTCTGGGAAAGGCTTTTCTTTGGTCTTCTAGGTCATTAGCATGTGGGAGGCTGGTGTTTACAATCCCTAATGGGTCTGATGGTTTCTACTCCTTTGACTGTTGGTCAAAGATAAATCAGAACCACTGGACCAACCAGTGGTTGGTCTGTTTTGATCATCCTGACTGTTTTGATCATCCTGACTAATTAGCAGCATGGCCTGATTGGTCAAGGGGGAGAAGTTAGCGCTGAACAAAGCAGACCGTACCAGTTGCAGTGGGTGTCAGGTCTGAGCTTGGTCCAGCACGGCGGTCAGCTGGGCTCCTGGGCTCAGCACATCTCTTGACCAGGCTTGGTGGCAGAGCCCTCTCACTCTTGCTTCCCTAGATCTCCCTGTCCCTTTCTGTAAGACCCCTAACCAGCTTTATATGAAGAGTTTTCTTTTTCATGGGCAAAGAAAGGGCTTTGAAAGAGGAAGCCACCTGGTAAATAAACTAAATACAGGGAATGAAGAAGCCGCAGCCTGCTCCGACCTGGAGAAAACGCCCACTTCTCCATCTTCAGGGTTGATAATGCAAGAATTTGTGTAAAATGTATGCATGGTGGTTGCTGCCAACCTCCCTCATGACTAAATACATATCTATTCCTGTCAAAAACTTGTATCAGAATGTACTTGAAACTGTTATCTTTGTGCTCTATTGTTTGAATAATTAAAGAAATTCCAGAGACTTTCTGCAATGTCTGTTATGTGGCAGAATTCCTCGCCCATACTGTCATGCATGGTTCTCATTTTCTTCTACATGGTTGCACTGAAAATGTGAAAGAAAAATTCTCATTGAGATCCAAGACTTCAAATCTCTCAATGGATGGATATGGTCAGGCTGTGGGAATTTCTGCTTGTGCAGCAAGGCACGTGACACAACATTTGACAGAGCTGTGAGGCAATAAGATATTCATTGGAGAAGGCAGACAGTCCTGCCCTGGTTGAATCACTTTGCTGTCAGCAACATAGGAAATGTTGCATAGATGTGCAAAGACAGTAGTTGGTTGCAAGATTTGGCAAGAAAGCAACAAAGTGCTTGCTAGAGGACCAGACAGTGGGGTTGGTCTCCCGGGAGCAGACTCTTCATCAGCAGTCAGGGTTTTCTGATGATACCAGAAAAATTGTCCAGTCTAGCTTTCCAATATGAATGAAGGATCCATTCAAGAGTGCCAAGAAGCCTAAGGAAGCAACTTTCATATGGCTTCTTACTAGCAAATCGCAAAGTACTCCATGAACACTGATTATTTTTCCAGTCCCTCTGCTGGATATATGTTCTAGAAAAGGGATCAATAAACTATAGCCCTTGGCCAAATCCAGCTTACTGCCTGTTTTTGAACAGCCTGGAAGTTAAGATCACTTTTTATGCACACATGCACACACAAACACACACACAAAAAAAAAACTACAGAAAAAAATGACGTTTCATCACGTGATTTTCACTGAAATTCAAATTTCAGTGTCTATAAATAAAGTTTTATTGGAACACAAGCCACACCCATTCGTTTATGTTTTGTCTATGGCCACTTTTGTACTTCAGTGCCAGAGCTGAGTAGTTGCAACAGAGACCATATGGCCCAAAGAGCCTAAACTATTTACCGTCTGGCTCTTTACAGAAAAGGTTTGCCAACCTCTGTTCTAGGAGCTTGTGTTGAAAGTAAGCTTGGCTTTAAGGCAGGGGGTGGTAGCCAGGAGCAAAATAGTGGCACATTACACCATCACAACACGTTTTTCACTCCGATTTCAAAGGATCACAGCCTCCTACTTAATCCTACTCTTGCCTGACAGCCATAGGGAACCTCAGGAGGTTAACAAGTCCAGGAAGATTTGGTCTGTAGCCATTCCCACCTGGTGGTTGAGCAGGCAAACTTTAGCGCTAATCAGGTGTAAGCTAAACTGAAAAAAGCAACTTGTAAAGTAAAGGAACTGCCTTGACAGCACCCTTGGAGACTGAGAGCAGTTAAGGAGGGAGCCACACAAAGTTTGTTCTCCCGACTCTGTGAAAACCACCCCTTAGTGAGAAAATAGGAAGTCTGGATTTGAAGATAACTTTCTTTTCTTTTTTGGCTGAACTTAATTTTCTCAAATTAAGAAAAAAAAATATTACTAGTTCACCTTTTACTACATAAACAAGTGCTGGGTCTTATTATAAGGAGGCATGAAAACTGGTGTGGCAGATTACGTTTTAATTAATACCTTTGGTTTTCAGGGTGAGGGGCAGCTGTGCTTTCAGAGGAGAGGGGAGCTGGTTTAAATAAGATGGCTGAGAAATTTGAACACTGGAGGTTAACTAGAAGAGTTGTTATGCCAGAAATCAGATAAAAAATTTCCCCATCCAAGAGAACTCAGTACCTGGATGGAATCATATGACCCTGTCAGGGTCCTAAATTTTTTGCTTAGAGGGGAAACCGACTCCCATTCCATCTGGGAAATTCCCGTCCTACAGACCTGAGGGATATGTTTGCAACGTAAAGGCAGCAAACCAAATACGATGGCTCTAAGCCCACACGTCCCCATGTTTGTTCTCCTTGCGGGTCCAGCTTGTCAGAATCCCAGCCAAACCCCTCCAGCCAGAGCCGGCCCATCTCCCCAGCACAACACTGGGGCACCCGACAGGCGCCAACAAAGCAGGGACCTTAGCAGAGCACAGGCATCAAAAAAAAAAAAAAAAAAAAAAACTTGGGCAATGGAGTGGGAAACTATGGAAATTTTACAATTGATATTTCAAACTTTTTGCATCAAAAAGAGCAAGACATCTACATGGCAAAAATCAAAATATCATTGGTCTCGCTCACATTCATTTCTCGGCTTATGTTGTTGTTATTATTATAACTAGTTTGTGGTATAAATGGGAAGGCACAGTCAATCTTTCCAGTTCTTAGAGCCTGTGAGGGTCTTAAAAAGAGCCCTTCTCCAAAATCCTGCTCTCTTTCTTCCAAAGTTTCTCAATTTAAAGTTCATTTCTGCCTTCCAGGCTCTCTTGCGAATTCTTGGTCAAGAGAAGCTCTTAGGCCCAGGAGTCTGCTTTTGGAATTCTGATGCCAGGGTTCAGGCTGCCCAGGGTCTCCTCAGGGTCGCTGTCTGGTACTCCTGGGACCAGGCAACAAACAGCTCACCCAACAGCTGCCCCTAAGTGCAGCATCCCAAGGACACAGGACAATTCCATTTCTCCAGAAGAGTTCTTCATAAAGACAGGGTTCCTTGTGGTCCTCGGGTGGATGCCAAGAGCCTCCTGCTCCCCTCAGCATCATAATTATGAAGCCTAAAAGGGAACTAGTAGCGGTGGGGTGGGGGCTGGGGGCAGGATGCCAGCTTTTGTGGTAAATAGCATTATCCACATTTCAGGTCTTTTCCTCTCTCTGCATCTTGACTCCTTTCCAGAAATGCAGGGTACTGGGTGAGGGTGGCATCCTGCCATTAGGTCAGCCTTCTCATTTCCCTTCTGTACAAGTTTCCTGTGATTCAAAAGCACCAAAGTGCATGGAGGTTGAAAACGACAAAACTCTCCAAACTTCCAGGACGCTCTTTTCTGAGTGGAGTCCAAGCGCCCTCTGGTGGCGCTGCTGGTCGCTCGCGCTTATCAAGAGAAGGTTCGCCGCGGAGCTCGAGTGTGAGCTGGGACCGTTACACCTGGCAGACCCCACGCCTGCTTTCACCATGTGAAAGCTGATCAAAATAAACATCAAAGGTATATTCTAAAAAGAGTAATACCCTCTGAGACCTCATCCTATGTGGAATTCCAGGAGACAAGTGAATGGAGGGCAGGTGGTGGTGGGGAGCACCCACCTTCCCCCCCACCCCCAGACCCCTCAGCAGCCTGCCTTAGGGAGACTCGGCCATCCCAGTAGCCCCTGGTGAGCCAGGCCTGGGTCAACTTGTCAGAATCAGGAACATGGTCAGAATGCTCAAGGCAACAGCCTCATTCCTTTTCTTTCCCTTGAACTTGAAGTCTAGAATCCCAGGGCTGGAAGGCTATGTCAAGGGCATCCTTTCCAGCCCTGTCTCCATACCCAGCTGCAGGGCTAAGACTGACGGCAAATCTTCCTCCCAGGGGGCTGCCGGCAGCAGAAGTGGGGTGGAAGAACCTTCACTCAGCTATGTGACCTTAAGCTAACCACGTAATTGCCATGCCTCGGGGTAAGCCGAGTTGACTGATGAGAAGGTTCTCTGAAAGAAAAGGGGCCGCATACATTGAAGGTTCTGGTAATAATGCCTCTCTGAGAAGCCCTGAGAGTTCTAAGGCTCTCCTTTGACTCACTTGGAAAGCTCACTAAGAGAGGAGCCTGGCGACTAGAGGGTGAGTGTGTCTCCACCACTACCCGGCCCTTTGATTTTGGGCGAGTCACTTCAATCTCTGAACCTCCATTTCCTCGTACGTGAAATGAGGCAGTGGACCAAAAGGTTGCTTTAAGCTCAGAAATACTCCTGTTCGAAGCCTTTATTGTTCCTACATCCCTTACTCAAGCCTCGCCTGGGAACTAGGGGAGACTCTGAAGAAGTCTGTCTACACACAGAGAAAAAAGATGATCTTACAGTCTTTGAAAATTTTAGGGATGAAGGTACTCTGATTCTCTGTGAACTGAACCTTTGGGATAGGTCCTAGTGGAGTTACTGCCTTGCAAGACAAATGTCAGCTGGTCGGTCATCAGCTGTCTATGGAGAGCACCTGTGGGGCCAGCCATGGCGTGGGAAATACAGTAACAAATAATAATAATAAAACAAGTAACAATAATGTAACAAATGATAATAACAATGGCAGTAAATAATGGAGATACACTTCTCCCTTCAGAATGGCCTCTCTTCCATGGACTGGAAGACTCATTCTGAATAGGAAAAAGAATGCCAGGGTTTGCCCTATCCAGCTCTTCTCCGGGTCCAGAGATATTATGAGACAAGTATCCCCTCCCTTAAAGCCAGGGCTAGTTGGGATTTGAGTAAGCCAGGTCTGGGCCTCCACAATCCCTCTCACACCCTGGCAGATGGCCCCACTTGCTGAGCAATAACAAAATCAGCATATCTCAGTCTAGCCACAGCTTGGGAATTCTTTGCATGGAATTGCATGTTAGGAAAAGCATCCTTTTCAGCTCTCTTTTTCTTGTTGAAGGAAGAAGTTTTGGAAATAAAAATCTAATATACACATGTTTATAAAATGTCCAGAAAATGTTTTACCCTGTAGTTTGCTCTAACTCTGCCCTTACGATTGAGTGACATGGAGCATCCACCGTGAGAAGTATAGCTAACAGAGGTTCAGGCCTCCGAGGGGTCTAGGGAAGCTGCCCGGTGCGGGTGGGGAAGGGGTGCAGCTAGGACCTACCCAGGACATGCATTCATACCTGTAACTAAACCTAAAGTTTCACACCAAGCATTTACTCATACTACTTGTGATAAACTCTGATATTTTCTAGTCTACTTATACAAAACTGTTTGCCGATCGATTGCATGACCCACCAATAAGTGGTGGTGAGCAGTTTTAAAATCACTGCTCTGTATCCATCTAGTGCCACATGAAGGATCAGAGAGGAGAGATGAGGGCTCCTCCTTGAGAAGTGCTCACGCGTTGTGGCTGCCATGTCCGTGTTGGGTGGAGGATGCAGAAAGACCAACCCAACCAATTGGCATAAAGTCTCCCTTCCATAGGTGGTGAAGACCTGCTTCTCCCAGCACCCAGTTATGTACTAGGCTTGAGCCATTTACTCAAGTTCTCGCCCACCTAGCAGACCGGCGTCCCTTCTCACACCTGAGCTTCAGCTCTCCATCCAGGCTCCTTCTGTGGGGGGGAATTTTCCTTTAACCGCAGGGAGTGCTGTGAATAAAGGCGAGGTTGGAGGCTGACGGAGGCTGGAAGGAAGGGTTGGGGAAAAAAGGGAGGGGGGGGGGGAAGCAAGCCCTGGGTTGAAAAGGAAAAGGGAAATACAAAGAGGAGAGGAGAGAGGCATGGATGAGCAGGACTCAAGGAACCCTAATATATGGATTTGATGGATGCTCCCATGTGAAGAATTTGCCTAGGCAGAAAAACTGTTTAAAATCATCAGTCGCTAATGACCACTGTGTTGTTGTAAACAAAGTAAAACAAAATAAAGCCTCCAAAGCAATGCGTCAAAAAAGTCTGCAGGGGCAGACAAGGAATTTTCAGCCCTGACTAATTTGATTTCAACTATTACTAAAATGAAATGAAGCCTGGGATTGGTCAACACAACATCATGTGGTGGGATTTGGAATGACTTGAAATGTATACATATACATACACATACATATTCATAGACGTAGATACATGCATACATATATGTACATATACGCATAAGTGTGTGTTCCGCTTTTCTATATTTCCTTAGTTAATGGAGAACACTTTCACTGTTAAAAAAAATTAGCTTCTGTTAGAAATCACTGGGCTGGAATCATCTGCAAATCCTCACACCCTTTTGGTTTGCCCGTCTTGGCCCACACCTACCACTCCTCCCGGCCGGCCCACCTTCTCCCACAGCCCTTAACAGCCCCAGGCTGAGAGATGCCAGCTGGTCTCTGCAGAGGGTCTCCTCACAGAGCTCCCAGGAGCTTCTCAGAGGGAGCCAGAAGTGGTGGGGGTGGGGAGGGCCTTTCAGCATCTCTGGAGTTGGCTGTGCTCCCTGGCTACCCCATCCCCATCTCATCTCTGCCCAATCCTGTAATTGAAAATAACACAGTACAGCTTCCCGGCTGCACCCCACCCCACCCCAACCTGGCAGCTTCCCTAGACCCCTGCAGAGGCAGGAGCCTCTGGTAGCTGTAGCTGACACGCTGCCGTGGCCACAACTACTTCCCCAGTGGGCGGGCCGGGCTATTTATAGGCAGCTCTCTGGTGCAAGTCCTTAAAGACTAGGTGTTCATCCAAAAAAAAAAAAGCCTTTTTAGGTCAGCGAAATGAGTATAAAAATACTTTTGTTCTGTCTGCGAATGTGCTGGGGGTGAGAGATAGAGGAGTTTGTTTTCTTGAGCAGCTATACGATGGCTTCTTCCCAAAGGGAACTTCACCCAAGCCTGGGGCAGGCCTTGTGCCCGCGGGGACAGCCTCCTGTCCCTCCGGACCAGGCTTGTGCCAGTGGTTCTCCTGAACACATTGTGTCCCCTCCTGGCCGGCTGAGCAGTTGTTGTGTCTACTCGGAAACCCTTTACAAGGACTTTCCCAGCCGATGGGACCAGCTCCTCTTGACTGGCTGCTTTAGTTTGCTAGGCTGCTGAGAGCAGACATCATGAAACGGGTTGGCTTAACAACACTAATTCACTTGCTCACAGTTTTGAGTCTGAATCCCAGCATCATCCAGGCAATGGTCTCTTCCCAAAGACCGGTTGCCAGCGCCCCTGGCCTCCTCTGCCACGTGGCAAAGCCGACGACAACATCTGCCGGTCTTTCCCTTCTCTTCTGGGTTCCATTGCTTGCAGCTTCTTGCTCCCATGGCTTTCTCACTCTTTTTCTGTATTTCACTCTCTTATAAAGGACTCCGGTAAGAGGATTAAGACCCATCCTGACTGAGGTGGGCCGCACCTTAACTAAAGGAACCTCATCAAAAGATTCGACTATCCAATGGGTCCTCACCCACAGGAATGGATTAACCTTAAGAACGTGCTTTTCTGGGGCATTTGCAGCTTCAGCCCACCACACTGGCCTTCTGGCGTCCAGCCTTGCCCACCTTCACTGCAATCCCACAGAAGAGCCGGGGGAGGCTCTAGTCTGCCAGGGTCTTGGGCAGATTTCCCAGGTGGCTGCTTCTTCCTGAATGACGGTGTATGAGTTCATGTGCGTGTGCATGAGTATGTCTGCAAATGAGGATGTGTGTGTGTGTGTATGTGTGGGTATGTGGGTGTATGGACGGGTGTGAGAGAGAGAGAGAGAGAGAGAGAGAGAGAGAGAGAGAGAGATGGGTGGGACAGAGGATAAAAGATGAGGAGATGGAAGAAGGGAGAGACGAATCTTTATGGAAGAGATTTCAGACCAGAGTTCTCTAGCTTCATTGGGCAGTATTTTTAGGGTCACCCTTATATTGAGTTGATAAGCATTCCCCCAACACACCTAATTTGAAGGATACCTAAATTCAGTGAACAGAGATAAAGCTGCCTTTCTTTCCCCCAATAAGAGAGCTAGCGTAGAAAATAAATGTTATATCCCTAGGGGAATAAAACATTTAAGTCAGTACTTAAATATCACATCCTTTTCTGACAGCAGGCTTTGAGAGGAATAGAGGGCTCTGGCTCCTGTCTGAGCGCATGTGGTGGGGTCAGGTACGGGGAAGGGGCAGGAGGCAGAGGGTAGTGGGGCTTGCTGATGAGGAATGTTGGACTTTCCTGTTTCCTACAATTGGTCCCGGTACCCCTTAACTGCAAACAGAGCTTAGGAGCTCAGAAAATGATGTTCCACATGTCTCTTCATGTTCCAGCAGGCGTGTCAGAAAAAGTGAGATTTTTTTGTCCCTTTTTTGTCACTTATTAAGAACTGCTACAAACCTAATCTTACTCTAGGTGCTACTAAAAATCTTAAGACTTCTTATAGTCTTCTTTGAAATTTCTTAGGATCTAACTGAAAGAAACTACATGAATACTTAGAGAGTGATTTCCCAGCTTTCCTTCTAGTCGTTCTTCCTCCCGTTTCCATTTTCCTCACAAAAGTAAATCTGAGCCAGGTTTTCCTACCTATTGGGCTGATTTCGGCCTCCTTATTTTACAGGTGAAAAAGTAAACTTAAATCTTGGATTTTTCCAAGGTTGCCCAGCTAAGGGATGGATCCAGGATTTGAACACTCAGCTCTGGAGCTCAGTGTCTATGTCCATTTCATTATCCCACTGCACTGGAAGGTGGAAAGGAAAAGGGATCCGCAAACCCGCAATGTCCCCTGCAAACCCGCAGCCACACTGTCATTCTTTTCAATACCCTCTTCTGCCCTAGGGTCATTCAACCTCCATATCTTTGTGCCTGGCATTTTCCCCAAAGTGAAGTGTTCTTTTTGTTTCTGCCTTTCTAAATTCTACTGAACAGACACCCATCTTTCATTCTTTTAGAATGAAAGATGGGAAAAAGAAGAGGAGGGGAGAATTTTTTTTTTTTAACGTGATGCTATTTAGAGTTGGCATGGAATGGAGGAGTCACTCCTGAAGGTTGATGGGAGTGGAAATTAATTTAACCTTTTTTCACAATTTGGCATAAAGCTATCGAAAGCCTCGAAATTTTATGTGTCTACTGACTCAGCAATTCTACTTAGTTAGAATTTATACCAAGGAAATAATCATGGATTTGCATGATGATATAGCTACTAGCATGGAGGGCGTTTGTTTTTTTTTTTTTTCAACAGTGGTATCTGTAATAGTGAATATTTGGGCAGCAGCCTAAATGCCCAAGGCTAAGGAATTGTTTAAATAAATTATGGTACATCTGCATAATGGATTACTATTTTGTAAGCAAAAATAACATCTTCTAATTTGAAAACATTTAAGAAGTTTTTTGTTTTTTTCTTCCCCCTTCTAAACCCATACTAGTGACATTTAGTCACTAGTAAATTCTGGAACAGCCTCCAAGATCTGATTGAGCAGAAAGTCAATTCTGACTGGTAAAGATTTGGGGACCTTTCCTTTTGATAATGCTTCCAGAGCCTATGGTGTATTTTTGAAGGGATATCTGAAATGATAATAAGTCTTCATCTTTTTTGAGAGTGATTTTAAACTTTTTGAAAAGATCAGAAGTCATTCAGAGGAGTATTTTGTGGAGTGTGGATTTAAAAAAAAAAAAAAAAGGAGATAATAAAATTTGTTTTTGTATATGGCTTAAAGCCAGTTCCCAAAAAAGAGGTGTTTCTAAAATAGTGTTATTGGTGGGAAAAATGCGTATTCTCCCAAGGGAATTTCATGGAAGTAGACCATCGTCCTAGATCATCATAGGGCTGAGGGTAGGGAGACCTGGAAAACTGGACTCTGGTCTCAGATCTGCCATGAGACTATTTAAAACCTGAGCAAGCCATTTCAGCTCATCAGGCCTCAGTGTCCTCTTGTGTAGAATGAAGGACTAATGCTCTCTTAACCAAAGTCCAGTCCATCTCTAATATCCTCTGACTTGTTTCATTGAAGAAATCGGGGCACCTCCTGGACATTAGAATTGTAGGTCCATGTGGGCAGGGGTTGGACTATTTCGTTCACTATCTATCCTCAGTGCCCCTCACTGTGGCCAGGAGATGGTAGGCTTTCAACAAATTGAGTGTACGAATAAATAAGTAAACAAACAAACTAATGCAATATGAGCATCTCAAAGCTGGTTCTAAACACATAATGGACTGTGGTTTCCAAGCATAGTAAAAACTGTAAAGAAAAGGCCTAGCCCACATAGAACCCAAACTGTGATGTGTGTGTCCAGACCTGTGACTTCTGCAGATTCACAGCACCAATTCTCTTCTTAAGGCTTGGACAGGCAGGAGGTGACGTCCTGCATCAGCTTATGCAGGGATGTTGCCAGAACTCAGACCAAGGAATCACTGAATTGGGTGGGAAGGAAGAAAGGAGAAGGGGTTGTTGAAGACACATTGCATAAACTATCTGAAGGTCAGGTATATCATCCTGTCTCTCAACCCCTCTGAGGAAAGGACGGTGCATCCCAGGAGGTAAGCATTTGGAATATGTGAGGTATTTAGATTTGTAAGCCTGAAGGAAGAAAAAAAAAATTGTCCCTTTCTTTCTTAAGGGATGCTATCAAAGTAAAAAGTACAAATAGGAAAGCATTTTGCAAAGCCAAAAGGTGTTTATAAATATGAGGTGTGCATTGTGTTCTAGTATGCTGGCTGCCGGAATGCAATAGACCAGAAACTGAATGGCTTTTAAAAAGGGGAATTTAATAAGTTGCTAGTTTACAGTTATAAGGCCAAGAAAGTGTCCCAATTACAACAAGTCTATAGAAATGTCCAATCAAAGGCATCCAGGGAAAGATACCTTGGTTCAAGAAGGCCAATGAAGTTCATGTTTCTCTCTCAGCTGGAAGGGTACATGGCAAACATCTGCTGGCTTTCTCGTGGCTCTACAAAAAAAGGGACTCTCTTCAAAATGTTTCCTCTTTTAAAGGATTCCAGTAAGCAACTCCACCTTCGATGGGTGGAGACACACCTCCATGGAAATCATCTAATCAAAAGTTACCAGCCACAATTGAGTGGGTCACATCTCCATGGGAACAATCAAAATGCTCCCACCCAGCAATATTGAATGAGGATTAAAGGATATGGCTTTTCTGGGGTCCACCACAGATTCAAACCAGCACACATTGCTATAGCAGTCATCATTATTTTTTCTTACGAAGAAAATAAGCTAACAATTATCTGGAGACAGGAACATCCATGAAGATGCTAACTGAACAGCATTTTAGACATTAGCCAGCCCCAGGAAGCAGAGGAAAGGATGTTCTGCTTGCTGGTTGTCAGATGACATCCAGCACAGGAGGGTCTGTTTAGCGTCTGGAAGGATATTGGTTGCTTGGTTGGTTTCTCCATTGTCTACCCTCATTGGAATTGGAGGGCCTTGGGAAAGATACGACTCCTGGTCATGCTGCTGTGAATTCTGATCACTCCATTGGTTAAGATTCGGCCCCATATCAAATTACAGAGCCAGAACAAGCTGCCAAAGGAGCCCCACCTCACAAAAGAGAAGGACTAGAAGTGAACATCTACCCAAACTTTGCTCTGAGGGCTGTTTTCTCTTCCATTTTTTAAGCATGTATAGGATTTCATCAGAATCGATCTCTCCATGGGAAAGCCCGATAGGGCGTGTGGCCGGCGAATTGTCCAGCTACAGACGGCCCACTTTGCTGTAATTGCCCTTCTTCATTAGTTGGCTGTCAGAGCCTGACAATTGTGTTTGGAGAAGCCTGGCTGAGCGATACAGCGGGCTTTCCTTTGCTATCTCCTCCTCAAAGCTAATTGTCACTATGCCGCTTGTTTGTTTATTATTATTTTTTTAATCTACTGATGTGCCAAAAGTTCCTCCTGGGAAAAGGCAAATACATTATTAGGTTAGAAATAGATGTGACAACACAGGCACAATCTATTAATGCACTGACCCCTATCAGGCATTAACGTATTTATGAATACTTGCTACGGTATAAAGTAAACCTGCTATTGTGTCTCAAGGTTAAGGTGGAGGTGGGAGGGCAGGCGTAGGAGAAAATCTAGGCAATTTTAATGTTTTGATTAATAGAGTTCATAATAGATATTTTTTATATTAACCTAGGAATGTGCTAAAACTCACCCATCCTTTTTAAAAAAAATGTTTACTAAGTTATTTTGTTCTTTTGTAAGAAATGTGAATGCTCAGAGGGACTGCGAGAAGAGAAGCCAACTGGAGGATGCCCGTGGTGGGAGCTCCCTGAGTGTCTGCGGGGAGCGTAGGGGTGTCGAGAGGAGAGGTGAGCCAGGGAGGCCGGCTGAGGGAATGCTCTTTTCAGGCTCAGCCTTTGCCATTTCCCCCCTCCCTGGCTAATGGGGACAGCAGTTACGAAGAGCATCAAAAAGACTTTTCCTTCAACCACCCCTCCCGACTTCCTTGTCTCTCTTCCTCTAGGACCCAGCAGTTACATAAATTCTAGCACATTCCTCACTTCCAGTCATCACGGAGGAACTCTCCCCAGGAATTCATTCATTCATTCCACAAATGTCTGGGTAGTAGGTGCTGGAATATGGGGATGATAAAACCCAGGCTCTGCCCTCAAAGTCCTCATTGACTGGTGGGAGAAAGAGGTGAGTAAACAGACGGCTGTAATACGTGGGATGAGGTGGAGAAGCAGGCAGGACGCTCTTGCAGCCGAGAGCAGGTGCTCAGGGCTCGCTGGATGCGGGCAGGGTCTGTTCTAGCGCCTGCCTCATCAGCTGGGGCTGGGCTTCTCCCACCTCCTCCACCTCGCCCGTCTCCCAGTTTGTTGGGGACTGGTCCTGTCCCTCTGCCCTGTAAAGGAGAATTCTGTAACAGAAACGCACTGAGCCCCGGAAGTCATTCCGTTTCATGGGAATCTTCTCCCATGAAGAAATGAGAAGGGAAAGGAGAGGGATTAATCGTTCTTCTCAGGCACCTGTTTTGTTTTTGTTTTTGTTTTTATGAGGTCAAAAGACAGAGGATACATGGGGGAAGTATTTGTAATACAGAACAGAGGGATAAATTAAGTGCCTTAATGTCGAGTTAGTTCTTAGAACTCAATAAGAAATATACAAACAACCTCCTAAAGAGAACAATGCACAAAAACACAAAATTACCCAATTAGAAATACGCAAGGGGTTTATATTCAAGACAAACCCCGGCCCCCAGCAAGATACCGCTTTTCACTCGTCACAGTGACCACAATCCCGAAGTCTAGCGGAGGTAGCTAGGCAGCGGCAGGCAGCCTTGCCGAGGTCCACTGGGAACGGACACTCGGGCCGCCTTTTTGGAGGGTGCATCTTTGTTCTCAACACCCCACGTCTAGAAATGAGTTTACCTGTGCACATGGCACGCAGAAGTGTTTGAGCACTGTTTTTAGCGAGAGTCAGGCACCTGTTTTGAAAGTTAAAAGATTCCAATCGGTGTATCAGCTTCCCATCCGAGTTAAGTCCTCCTGGAACAGGGAGGAAGGGAAGGTGTTGACGTTGCATTTCGTTGAATTTCCCAGGCCTTCCCTTCCGGGCAGGAGCAGCAGGCCAGGGTGTGGCCTGGTGTGGGACAGCCACTCCTCCATTCCTCAAGGTGGGACCCAAGGGTGCCTGGCACGGCGGACATAACCGTGCTTGGGGCAAGTTCTGATTTCTTGCCTTCAAATAAAGGCAGCGCCCTCTTCCCAGCCCTTCCCCTGTTTTAGAGCACCACCTGGTGGAATGTTCTGAAGCCAGGTTGCAGTGAGGATGGACCTTCCTGACATTCCTTTGAGTCTTTTCTCAGGAAAACCAGCGGAGGAAGGCAGAGGCCAAGGAATCTTTAGGAATAAGTTAAGGAACGCACGTGGCAGGGAGCCACCCAGCATGCTGTCTAGAGCTGGGGCTGCTTCTAAGTTCGTTATTTGGGGGTGAGCAGGAGAGACCTGATCCAGATAAGATTGGCAGAAGACGATTGGCAGAAGAACGGTCCCAAAACAAGAAGACCAGCGGCCCTGAAAAGCAGAAGAAAATGGTTTACCAGGAAGATGTTAGATGTGGAGGGATCTGTGGAAGTAGGAGCAGATTTCTTGGAGTCTTCAGTCATTCTGTTACAATGTTTTAATTTCAGCAACCACCAAAGGCCTGGAATTCACTGTGGATTGCTTTCATCTCTTTGTAAGACTTTTCGTATCAATAAATTCACAGATCAGTAACAACAACAAAGCCAGTCTTGAATCAGACAGGCTGCTCAGAAATGACAGAGAAAATGCAGTAGTTGGTTTATGAATAACATTAGGGAGCTTGTCAGATAACGCGCATTTCTTGACGAAACCTCCATACTAAAATGATGGCATTCATTGTATTTGGGCTGCTAGCAAAGCAGTGTAGAGCTTGGTCCCTGCTCGCAAGAGGTTTAGGGAATATATGGTGTACATTTCCGAAAGAGTGCAGCAGTTAAATAACAGAGTAAGACAGCTGTGCTAGAGGCAGCCCACAGTTAACAGCTCAGCATGTATTACAGACACTAGAGAACTGAGAATAGGAAGGTGTTTCTGCAGCCACAGGAATCTGCTCTGGAGACTGACAGACAGCTTAGAGATTCCCAGGTCCATTTGACCCGTTGGGGAAATTGAGGGGCAGTCACTTACTTAATGTTTCTTCTCAACTCTGAGCTTTAGTTTTCTGTCTGCAAAACAAGGGCGCCAGCCCAGAATGATCTCAGAGATGGTTTTAAGCCCAGGTCTCCAAAGTGCTGGTCCAGAGCGCTGGCCAAGGTGCTGGGCATCTCACCGTGGGAAGGGAAAGGCTCTGAAGTGGATAGGTCCTCTGTTCCCAATACCAGGTGTGCTACAAGGATGTCGGCGCTCATTTCGTCATCCTGGTGCAAGTCCAGTGTAGAGAAATCTGACAATATCCTTCCATCCTCGTTTGCCCTTCCTGTCACTCAGATTTAGGCTGTCCCCCTACACTCCCCTATACACCTGAGGCAGCTAGGAGGCACTGGGGGACCCAGTTAGGTGGCCACTAAGATGCTTCCAAAACCATTATTCTAAGAGGCTCTGGCTTATCTCGATAGATTACTTCTGATACCAAATTCTGCAAGTATGCTGAGCTTTGTTCAAGGCCTCAGATAAAATTACACCTCTAACAAACAGTGGAGGCAAGTGGGGAAATGGACACTCTTGCCTCATTGGTAGGAAGTTAGTTTGGTAAGACGGGATTTGGGAGAGTTTGATAACATTTATTAAAATAGAAAATATGCAAACTCTTGATTCAGCCATCCCACTAACAAGAATTACTTGAAAGTTGGTCAAGGATATTTATGGCAATGTGATTTATATCTACAAACTGGACATAATCTAAATATCCATCAACATGGATTTGGTTAATTAACTGGTTAATTAAATCCAAAGGAATACTTTGCAGCAATTAAGAACAAGAGGCTAGAACTATATTTATTAACATGTAAAGATGACCTACTACTGAGTGAAAAAAAGCAGGTTGTAACACTACCAAGTTGGTAAGATTCCAATTGTGTATATGCATTATTGGATAAGTATTATTGATCACATGACATCATGAAATTGCTGATATTCAACCATTTTTCATGTACAGAAATGGAAATCTCATATGCTTCAACCTGATATATGTATAAAAATATCTGGAGCAACTGTCAGTAGAACATTACAGTAATTTTTGCTTTCTTTATATAATAGAGAAATTCAGGGATAGCCTTTGGAATTAAGCGGACTAGGGTCCAAACACCAGTTCCAAACACTCATTAGCACCATGACCTTTTGAAATTAATATAACCTCTATAGATCTCAAAATCTCTACCTCTAAAAGGGTATAATAATAGTTCATAACTCATAGATTTGTGGTGAGGAATAAATAATAATATGCACATTAACATAGTCCCAACACTTGCAAATATCCAATTTAGTGATAGCTATTACATTTTCTATCAAATCAAACATGTTGTAGATTTTAAGACATGCTATTCTTTTATGTACTATTAAGAAGAAAAAAACTGCCAATAAATTAAGACACAATGCATTTAGAATTTTCATTTTATATTTACTGAAGAGTTTATAGACTTACGTAGACATCAGTTGTCGTCTTCTATCACTGCTGGGCATACATATAAAGCAAAATATAAGTAAAGCAAATTGGCTAACTTAGCCTTAAATTTCTTGAATTCAGAGTTTTGAAACACCTATCAATTCTGAGTTTTGGCAGGGGCAAAAAACATTGATATCCATGTTTTCCCACATTATGTGGTCCCAGGAGTCATCAAGAGTGTCATGATGCAGCATTACTTTTTTTAAAATATCCACTATTATCACTGGGATTTTATTAAGCCACTGGTATCAATTTTATGAAGTGTTTGTGTATGTATGTTATAGTGCAATGAAATGGGTTTTGAAATGCATTTAGTCAAACAGAGAAGTCAAAGGAATAGTACAATGAATATCCATATACCCCACCACCAAAACTGATCATCATTTAACATATTATACACAAACACACACATTTTGCTGAAACATTTGAAGTTGCAGAATCATGGCCATTTACTTCTTAATACTGCAATAAGGATATTTCTTACATAGCCATAATAATATTATTCCAGCTAACGAATATTAACAACTCTTCCCTATTATCACCTAATATCCTTTCTATACTCAGGTTTCCCCAACTGTGTCAAGAAAAATCTTGTCTAGACCCCAAATTCCCTCCCAACAAACAATAACGCAAACAAGGTTCACAGTCTGTATTTCGTTCTTTTTAGTATTTTAATATAGAGCAGTCCCACCACCTCATTTCTTCTTTTCATTTTCTTTTTGATGACACAAGCCAGTTGAATTTGTCTGACAGTTTCCTTTGGTGGTGTTGAACTTACTCCTGTAAACTGGAAGTTGGTCTAATGGGTTAGAATCAGCTTATACAGTGTTGGCAATAACATTTATAGGCGATGCCATGACTTTCATATTGAAACACGTGACATCTCCCACATGACCTAGCCCCATTGTTGGTAGCAGTAATGTCAATCGTTTGATTGAGGCAGTGACCCCAGCCTCGCTTCTTCATGAAGGTTCATGTTTCCATTGTAGTTAGCAAGCTATCTGTGGCTAACCCTTGAGTGTTGCATGAAGGTCGTGCTGGCCAACCATCGTTTACCATTCTTAGGCTTTGCCTGAGTCAGTTTTCCCACTTGCTATTCTCAAATGGTGATTTTCTAACTCTGTCATTCCTTCTATAACTATTAACTGGCATTCTTCCATAAAGAAGTGCTTTTCATCACCGTCTGTGAATGAACTATAATTTTTTCTAAAAACGATGGATACATGCTTATTTCATTTCTTTTACTTTATCGTTTTTTCAGGGCGAGGAATTAGAATAATAATCACCTCCAGTGGGAACAAATCAGAGGATTTAAAAATTTTTTGTATATTCTACATCACCGTGGATTTGTGTACTTTTATTTAGTTAGTTATAGTCATTATTATTTTGATGTTCAAATGGTGCTAAAATTGGTCCCTTCAGCCTGGCTCACTTGTTCATGTGACATGAGTCTGAAAACTTCCTTGTTTTCTGACACAGTAAGAGATCATAGGCTTGCCTTGTGTGTGTTTCTCTTTGTTTTTCTCCTTAACATTTCTCCAGGAAGACCTAGTCCCTTGGTGGGAAGTGGTACCTGGAAATCAAGGTCTTGGGTATAAAGCATGGTCATTGCTACGAGGTAATCATTGTTTCTAGGCCCTTGCAATGGACAGAGCAATTCAAATTTAATATTGTAGGACTCTTCTTAACTTCCTTGATTTTATATTTGTATCTCCTTTTGTTTACACTGATAACTTAATTTTCTAATAATAGTAACCTGTTTACCTATTTCATTATAGTAATACATACCAGATCATTTCAAACTGTCAATGCCAATACATAAAATAACAGTAAAATTGCTTGGTGAATGTTAAAAGTTCTTTCTATCCTGAGAAATGGTCTCAGTAAGGATTTGCACAGTACTGTGTTCAAAAATCACCTGATATAATTTTTATTTCCATGTTCACAATTTGATACAAATACATTTGTTTCAGCTTATGTTCAATTTTAGGGTTATCTTCCTTTTATCCTTATCCAATTTCATTTTTTTGAGTAAGCAAAACATTTCCATGGTTCCAGCGTGTTAAACTACATGGAAAGAAGTATTCAGAGAAGTTCATTTCTATCCCGATTTCCATCCTGTTTCTCAACCGCCACTTCTATCCCCATCTCCCTAAAGGTAACTATTCCTGTGACTTTCTGCTTTACCCTTTTGGTGTTTCTTTTTACAGAAAAAAAAAGTTTCCCTTACATGTATTAAAAAGTAGTGTACTATAGATACTGTTTTGCACATTTCTTTTTTCACTTAATATATTCTGGAAATCACCTCACATCCGTACCTGAGGCTCTTCCTCATTCTTTTACCATTGTGTGGATACCTCACAGTGTATTCAAAAAGCATTTGTGGCTGGACACCGAGGTTATTTCCAAGTATTTGCTATTACAAATAATGCCTGGATGAATAACCTGGTGCCCATGTTATTTTGAAATGGTGGAGCTATACCTTCAGAGAGATTTCTAGAAGTGAGATTACTTGGTTAAGGAAAATGCATATATATAATGTTTTAGATAATGCCAAATTCCCCTCCAAAGAATTCCAGTATTTTGCTTTCCCCACCAGCAATATGTGAGAGTGCCTGTTTCTTTATAGCCCCATCCAAAGGATGTTTTCATGCTTCTGGTTGTTTGCCAATCAGACAGGTGAGAAATGTTACCTCAGTGAGATATAAGTGATTATGAGTAAGCTAGAGCATCTTTTCACTTATTTATGGCCCTATTCCTTTCCAATTCTGCTTATGGTCTGTCCGTATCTTTTGCCCATTTTTCTATAACTTATGGTATTTTTCTGTTCATATTTGATGAACTCTTTCTTTGAGAGATCAGCATATTTTCTGTAATTCAAGTTGCAAATATTTTCTCCTAGCTTTTCACTTGCGAGTTTACTTTTCAAATGGTGTTTTTTCTGTTAAAATTTTTTTAATGTCAAATTTATCAACATTTTAATGGCTTCTCGCTTTTTAAACCATAGATTGAAACTCTTGCCACCTTCCTAGTTAATGTACAGGAATTTATCCACGTTTTTTTCCCTAGTTCTTGTGTTCTTCTAGTACCTGTATGGATGGTCCTTGTTTGCTGTTGTTTTTTTTAATTTAAAACTTTGTTTCATTTGGAATTTGTCCTTGTGCATGGTATGAAGTATTAATCTGGGACTTTATCCTTTTGCAATGGTTATCCAGTTATTCCAACAACATTTATTTTTTAAATTAAGCTTTTCCCAGTTATTTGAGTCACCACCTTTATCATATATCAAATTTATATGGGCTTTCTCTTCTGTTCTGCTGTTTTGTCTGTCTCATAATGCACCAGTATCACACTGTTTTAACTATAAACTTTAAAGGGTGCTTTATTTTCTGACTGGCTATCCTTTCCTCATTGTTTTTCTTTTTCAAGATTTTCATTAATGTTCTGCTTGTTTATTTTTTAATGTGACCTTTAGAATAAATTCATTTTGCTCTAGAAAAAAATTAAATCATAAAGAACTGACATTAGAAGTATAGTCATTCTATCCAAGAACATGAGATGCGTTTTATAAGTTTTGATACTGGCACTTTCCTGAACCTACCAGAAGGTACCAGTGGGGATTTTTTTCTTACAGCAACTGAGTCCCCTGTCCTTCCTCAATGGTCCTTAAATGGTTTGTCCACTAACAGGTCAAGGCATTGCAGTTCTCCAAAGATGTCCCCAAGAATAACAGCAAAATTCATGCAACTGTCACGAGTGCTTCCTGATGATTATAAGATGCCATTCATTGTAAGATATGTTCCCATTTCAGAGCTGCTGATAAGTGATAAATATATATCTTAGAATCAATGTAACGCAATACATTGTAGACTTTTAAGAGATGTTTTATAAATATTTTTGTAAAGAACAAATACGGTAATGCCATATTTTATAAAGGCAGTGTGGATATTGATTTTATATATATATATATAACTGAAGTCTGGGACTTCCAGAATGACATACTGAGCTGAGTCACCAAGAAATCAAGGAGGAAAAGGAATGGAGTGGACAGTCCAGGAAATCACTGATTTCAAGATGAGACTTGAAAACCTTTCATACACCAAGCTTCCCCACTGACTTCCATATGTGGACTTCCAAGGGAGCACCTTCTTTCTACTGAAGCACTGACAGCCCTTGCTAAAATGCTTGTGCTGCCAGGGTAAGCCTTGTCTTTATAGCCAGTGGTTATCATGTATCTTGTTCAGCCTTTTTTTCCCCAAGCCGGACATTCCCCCAAGCTGGACACTCCACCTCACCATGGTTTTTATACTCTTTCCTACAACGCTTGTCTTCCTGTAGGTGAAACGCAGTTGTTTGTGTCTGAAGACACAGCCCAGGCCTAGAACTGAAAGCTGGCCTCCTCCCAGCTGTCTGCTCAGTGCCCCGGGAGCACTCTGGCCTCAGCCCTGGCATTCTCTTTAGGGCCACTTTTGAGGCAGTTGCATCTCACTGGTGACTTCTGCAGAACCTATGATGACCTGAATTTTAAAGGAGTTCCCATGAAGCTGGTTTCTCTCATTACAAATGTCACACTTTGTCTTTGAACCTAAGCATTTCCTCACCCAACACTTGGCCACTATTATCAGATTGCAAAAATTAGCCTTGCTCAGTAAGCTAAGTGAAACCAGGGACACTGAGGCCCTCTACCATGCTTCTTCTCACATAGAATTAAGGATTTCATCTGCGGTCTTTGCACACATGGGTAGGATCAGGGTTGAAGGAATTTTCCACAAAAAGAAACTCTTGTAATATCATATGGAGAACAGAAAGGGAGTGGGAAGAACCACAGACAAAGTTATGAT
This sequence comes from Tamandua tetradactyla, assembly GCF_023851605.1. Taxonomy (NCBI): domain Eukaryota; kingdom Metazoa; phylum Chordata; class Mammalia; order Pilosa; family Myrmecophagidae; genus Tamandua; species Tamandua tetradactyla. The sequence continues at coordinate 201,317,745 of NC_135327.1, read as the reverse complement.
CATTCATTTACTTGTTCATCCATTCAACAAATATTAGTTGAGCACCTTTTTAATTGGCAAACATAAGTGGATGCCATGGATACAGCAGGAAAGAAAACAACATGAAAAATGTCCTTCCATCATGGACTTTATTTTCTAGTGAGGGGAGACAAGGGACAGACAGAAATAAATAAGACATAACAGAAGATATAGATCTTCTCCTTTCAACCATGATAGAGTAGCCATTTCCAAACCAGCTCACCTGCTGTAAACAACCATAAAGTAAAACAAATCGTATGAAGCAGCTTCTTCAAACACTGGACAACAGATAGCACAGGACTGTGGTCCTCAAGGTTAGGTCCACTATCACCCTATCACCCAAGCTTTCTACCTAGAAGAACTTTTCAGATCTTGGTGTAAGGAAATGTAGCCTAAGTTGAGCTGAGGAGGCAGAGATCAGAGTTCAGGATTGATAAGGCAGCTGGGATTTGTGGTACAGGGTACTGGAAAGGAGGCAGCTACACAGAGAGGAAACTAGAAATTGGCAAAAGAATTCCCTTAAGTCTTTACTATTTACTAAGCTGTATATGTTCACAGCATGATTTTATGAGGTCTGGCAGAGAACAGCTACTGAGGAACTATGAGCCAAATAGAGATTCCAGAGGTTTCACAATGCTGGAAGATGTAGACATTCTGATCAGCCACTGTGGAGAGACTCTGCTAAACATACAGGGCATTCCACTGAGATCTTAAGCTTTAGAAGTAGGTCTCTTTTAGCCCTGAAGTAAGGGCTATGCTAGACCTGTCCAAACAAAGCTTAAAAACAAATCTCAAAGGCGTAACATCCAGGGATGAAAGTCTCCCTGGAGGTGTAGATGGTCCCCAGGAATGAGCCTGGCCTTGCACTGTGGGGTCAACAATGCCATCCTGACAAAAAAGAGGAAAAGAAGTGTAAAAAATAAGGTATCAGTGGTTGAGAGAGCTCAAATAGAGTCAAGAGGCTATGCTGGAGGTCATTCTTATGCAAGCTTCAGTTAGACATTGCTACTATCATAACTTGCCAAACCTTGACCAAAACCATTCCTTCCAATCCTAAAGAACACCTAGGGCATTATACAAGATTTTACAAAGGTAGAACCTACAACCTCCAGATGGGTCCCTGGACCAGAAAAGTCCTGAAATACAGAGGGGCCAGCCATTCCAGAAGAACAACAACTAATACCACCCCCATCCCATATCATCAACAGCCCCTTCCGACATGAAAAAGTTAGAATGGGCATAGCCCAAATCCCCCTAAAGAGTGGGAGAAAGATTAAAAGTGGGGTGGAGTTAAACAGAGTAGGTCGGGTTTAACAAATGAGTATGAGTGCTGAATCATTATACTGATATTTCTTTTAGCCTCCAGTACCTTAGAGCAGCTAGAAATAAAAACCTAAAATTGTGGAATTATAACTCATACCAAACTCTGAAATCTGTTTAACATCTAATTGTTGCAGTGTACTTTGAAACTTACTGCTTTTATGTATATACGCTATTTAAAGAGAAGGGGGAGTATAACAGAGAAGACAGGATTTAACAAATGAGTAGGACTGCTGAATCATTTTATTGATATTTCTATTGGTCTCCACTGTCTTGGAGAAGCTAGAAGAAAAAAATTCATGGAACTGTAACCCATACTTAACTTTAAAATCTGTTCTATAACTACTTGTTAAAATGTACTTGGAAATTTATTGATTTTTTGTATATATGTTATATTTCACAATAAAAAAAAGTCTCAAAAGGATCAGGCTGATCTTAGATTAAATTAACTGTCTTCCAGAAGAAAAATCAATACTCCTTAAAGAAGGACAATAAAATCCAAATTCTCAAAAATGATGCCTTCAAAATGACCAGCATATAATAAAAAATTATTGGATATCCTAAGAAGCAGGAACTAGGATTCAAAACTAACAAGAAAAGAATAAAATGGAATATGAGGACAGAGCATGATGGTAGCAAGAGAAGGGTGGTGGGGGTGACGGGGAATAATTTAGTGAGAGTGGTCATACACATCCTTTGATTTCTGATGAGGTGACCTTTGAGCAGAGGCCTGAAAGAAGTGATGGACTACACCATGAAAACATCTAGAATAAGAGCATTCTAGGAAAAAGGAACAGCAAGTAGAAGCCATATTTGGCTTGTTCAAGCAACAGAAAAGCAATAAATGTTGGAGTAAATACATATAAGAGGGTTGTGCCAGTTTGAAAGGATTATGTACCCTAGAAAAGCCATATTTGAATCCTGACCCACCTTGTGGAGGTAGCCTTTTCTTTTAATCTCTATCCAGCATGGCAGGTTGGAAGTTTGATTCGATTATCTCCACAGAGATGTGACTTACATTTGATTAGATAGTCATGTAACTCGACCCGTTCCAGGTGGGTCTTCAGTATTTTACTGGAATCCTTTAAAAGAGGAAACATTTTGGAGAGAGCCTCAGAGCCACGAGAATCACAGGAGCCCACACATGGCCAGAGACCTTTGGAGATGAAGAAGGAAAATGCCCCTGGGGAGCTTCATGAAACAAGAACCCTGGAGAGAAAGCTAGCAGACATTGCCGTGTTCACCATGTGCCTTTCCAGTTGAGAGAGAAACCCTAAACATCATCGGCCTTCTTGGCCAAGTTATGTTTTCCTGATGCCTTAGATTGTACATTTCTATATCCTTGCTTTAATTGGGACATTTTCATGGCCTTAGAACTGTAAGCTTGCAACTTGATAAATTCCCTCTTTTAAAAACTGTTCTGTTTCTGGTGTATCACATTCTGGCAGATAGCAATCTTGAACAAGGGTTGTATGAGATGAAATTGGAATGATTGCTTAAGGCCTTGAAGGCTGTAATAGGGACTTTTTTTTAATCTGAGTAAGATGGGGAGCCATTGGAAAGTTCTGACTAAAGGAATTATATAATTTGACTTAAACTTTAATAGATTCTTCTGGATAATATTTGGTAATAGATGGTAGGAGGCAAGGGTAGAAGTGGGGAAACCAGTAAAGAGGCTGGTTCAGCAATACAGATGAGTGATACTGGTGCTTCCACTGAAATGACAGTCATGGAGATGGGAGAACTGGTGAGATTCTAGATGCATTTTGAAGATAGGAATTGCTGAATAGAGAAAAAGAAGAGTCAAAAATGACTAAAAAATGTGGGACCTGAGCATCCTTAAAAAAAGAATTGCCATTTATTGAGATGGGAAAGAGAGTGGAAGGAGCTGGTTTTGAATGAAAAACCAAGAGTTCAGTCTTATTAAGTTTGAGATGTCTATTAAATCTCCAGGTTGAAATGATTATTTGAGTCTGGAATTCAGGGGAAAGTTCAAAGTAGGATTAAATTGGAGGAGTCATTGGTATTTAGTTGTGAGTTCAAGTCCTACGATGACTGAGATCACATAGAGAATGGGTAGGGACTGAGAATAGAAGAGGCCAAAGGGCTCCCACCTTTAGAAGACAAGAAGATGCGAAGGACCCAGCAAAAGAGAACAAAAAGAAGTAGCTGGCAAGGTAAGAAGAAAACAAAGAACAAGTGATAAAAAAACACCTTGGGAAGAAAGTGTTTTAAAGAGGGAATGGTCAACTGCTTTAAATTTGCTAATAGGTTGAGAATCCTGGGAATTCATCTTTGAATTTGGCAATATGGAACCATTTGCATTCTCAACAAGAGAAGTTTTGAGGAAATGTTGAAGTTAAAAGCCAGATTGGTGTGGGTTTCAAGAGAAAATAACTTTTAAAAGGGCAATGAATGGGAAAAGAATAATGTGTTAGTAGTTGAAAGTAGCTTACAAGGTCAAGGGAAGATTTTTTAATTGGAAGATATTATTGCATGTTTATTTGCCAATGAGGGGTGGTCCAGTACAGAAGGGGAAAAAAACAGGAGTAAGAAGAAATATTTGCAGGTGCAAAGTCTTCAATAGGCGAGAGGAGGTCGGATGTAGCACAGAAGTGGAAAGTTAGCCTTTAGATAAGAGCATCTATCGTAACAAGAGGACAGGCAGAGCATAGGGGTACACATGGAGTTGGGTCGGGAGATGATGGTGGATGTTCTAGTTTGCAAACTGCTGGGATGTGCTATATCTGAAACAGAAAGGCTTTTAAAAAGGGGAATTTATTAAGTTGCAAGGTTACATGTTCTAATGCCATGAAAATGCCCAAATTAAAACAAGGCTATACAAATGTCCAATCTAAGGCATCCAGAAAAAGACACCTTGGTTCAAGAAGGCCGATGACATTCAGGGTTTCTCTTTCAACTGGAAAGACATATGGTGAACATGGCAACATCTGCTAGCCTTCTCTCCAGGCTTCTTGTTTCAGGAAGCTCTCCCAGGGGCATTTTCCTTCTTCATCTCCAAGGGTCTCTGGCTGTGTGGGCTCTCATGGCTCTTGTGGCTCTAAAGCTTTTTCCAAAAATGGTTCCCTCTTAAAGGGCTCCAATAAGCAGCCCCACCTTGAATGGATGGAGACATATCTCCATGGAATCCATCTAATCCAAAATTACCACCCACAATTGAGTGGGTCACATCTCCACACATAATCAGGACTCCCACCCCGCAATATTGAATGAGGATTAAAGGACGTGGATTTTCTAGGGTATACCATAGATTCAAACTGGCACAGTGGGGAATTGTGGACATTCTCTTCTGAGTACTTCTGTTTTAGTTATGAAATGAAAGGCAAGGTAATCATTTGAGAAAGAGGAGTAGGGAAAAGGAATGTTGACAGTATGAAAGGAAAGGAGTAAATACGAAATGTTCCCTGTGAAAGTAACCGTGAATTACTAGAGAGATGGAGTAGATTTCTAGGCAATCCTGTGTCCACTGGAGGTTATGTCTTGAACTTAAAGTAGATCAGGCAGAATAGCTGTCTGCTTTTTCCAGTCATAGTCCTCTGCTGGGAGACAAGGACAAAGTAATGGAGAATTGAAGTCTTACAAATGAGTACCTATGCAAGAAGAAAAAGGCAAGGGAGTTGACGGTGCATGGTGGTAGCTGGTTTAAATAATAGCCATAAAATCTAAATTGGGTGAGAAGGAAAATAGGGGCAAGAAGGGTTGAGAAGCAGTAAAAGATGGTAGAATGGGGAAATGGGAATCCTGTAGAAGGTGAAGAATTGCTAGCACCATGGCACTAGGAGAATGTGCTGGAATCACAGGTTTGGTCAGACTATGGATGTGCTTGAAATAGAGACAGAACGGGTTGTATTTCTTGGTAATGCCAAAGTCCTGGGTAAGACCAGGAGAGTAAGTAGCTGAGGTGGGATGGTGAAGACAGCCCTTGGAGAAGAGGAAGTCAAGGAATAGAGAGTTTCAATATTAGAAAGCATATTGCAGATAAGGAAATTTATTAAGAATAATGACGAAAGCAATGATAGGGAGAAAAAAAAGGTCAGGGGCGCTGACACAGGCAAAGGGCAGCGAAAAGGAGGGGTTTTGGGGTGGTTGTAGTCTGACTTCCAGCACTTCAGTCTGGGGGTTTTAAGGTGGAGGGAAGTAAAAGCAGTCACTCGGAACAAGGCAGGCACCGACCTCACTTCCAGACCCAGATGTATTTAGAATGAGGAAGGAAAACAACCACCATTCCCTAGGGCTGCAGAAGTGGCAATATATTCAGGGAGCTGCCAGATTTCAGTCTGAGCGAGAAAGTAGGCTACATTTGAAGAAGAAATTTAGTATGTAGGGATTGTGTTGGTACTGGGGCGTGTACTTTAAAGGAGTGCAAGAGTTTGCAGCGCCAGAGAGGCGTGAGCAGCCCTGACCCCAGGCTGACCCATTCAAGAAAGCCTGACATCACCCGGCCTCACAAACTGCCCGAGCTCTTAGATGAGGATCAAGTCAATTTGGGGGATGAAAGTGTTTTGCACGTCCTCGGCACCGCACAAAAGGCTCTACAGCCGAGGAGATTTCACGAGGTGTATGTTTTCTTTTCTCCCGTCTTCACGGCGACCGCAGGAAGACCTGGACACTCAAAGTGCACAGAGAGGAACGATTTCCCCTATCTCCCCCACGGATAGCTACGCAGTCACCAGAAAGTCCCCCAGATCCTTACCGGGAAGTGTTGGGAGGTGCAGGGGGCAACCCCCAAGGAGCGCCTAGGCGTAGGGGAGGGGTGAAGGCAGCCCCCTCGCAGCTGCAGGTGCAGCGTAAGGGCAGAGCGCGCGCGCGCGCACACCACACATGGTTTGTCATGCAAATCCCGGCGACGCGGGGGCCTGGCCGCGTCGCCGCCGGCCGGGGCCAGCCTTGCCCTTGGCACCCATCCCGCGGCACCCGCGCGCGGCCCGCGCCTCCCGGGCAGGCGGCCGGGGGGCTCCCGGCCCTTCATCAGCCGCATTCACCCGACGAGGACGCCCTCCGCCTCGGTGGAGTGGCGGCAATTACTCGGCACCAATTAGGCTCAATCACCGCGCCATCAGCAGCTGGGGGTGCGCCGCCGGTAACCTCATTTACAACCCTGATAGCCTTTTAGCCTCTGCGGCGGCTCCGACGGCGACGCCCGGCCCGCTCCGCCCTCCCTCTCGTCAGTCCCGAGAGTCATAAAAATGGATGAGGCCGGGGAGGGGCCCGCGGTGGCGGTGGGGCCGCCCGGGCGCTGCAGCTGCGGGCCGCGGGGTGATTGAGCGGCTGCTTGATTGCGGTGATTGCGCCCCGACTGCGCGCCGAGGTGAAGTGGGCCCTCGTCTGGGGGCCCCTGATTAAAGCTCGTGGAGTCCAGGGCCGAGGCGGGTGACAAGTTCAATGGCGTCTTAATTTTTTTAATGGCTGTTCGCCGAGCTCGGCAGGCCTCGGGACGAGAGGAGTAGGGGGCTGAGGGCGGGGGCGTGAGCCTGGGGGAGGGGTGTCTCCCCGCACCCCCACCGCGGCCCGCAGGAGGAGCTGGTTTCCAAGTCCGGGTGCACGGAGGCCCCTAAGATCCCTGCCCTCCTCCCTCCTCTCCACTCAACTCACCCCACAGCCCAGCCCACCCTTGCTGCGGGTGTGGGGTGCCGTCGGCCTTTTTCCGTCTGCAAGTCTGCTTTCAGAGCAGAGCCTGATCTTAATCTCTTGTTCCCACGGGCATTTGCAGCTGAAAATGGCTTCCGGCTCAGTGATCAAGGAAGAAGAAACCTGGTTCTCCAGCCCGGTCTCACCTGAAGGCTGCCTGTCCCATGGACACTGCGCCCGGGGCCTCTAAGTCCCCAAGGACCCCGCTGACAGCTCTGCCCCCTCCCTGCGTCCCTCAAACCCCTTCCCCATACCGCCTCCCCACAGGGCCACTGCTCCAGGGGACGCTTCCGTCTTCTTTGCGTCTGTCACCCCGGCCCAAGTTAGGAACTTTCACTGTCTTCCGATTTCTCATTACACTTTCCTTGGATTTCACGAGTCCATTCCCTAAAACAGTTTTATCCGTAAGATTACTAGGCACAAATAAAATCTCGATTTCATTCGGTTTTGGGTCCTACCGGAGCATTGAGTTAGCGGGTTTCCTGCCCCCGCCCCCCCCTCGCCTCCTCCCTCTGTCCTGTAGACCAGACCCCAGCCCTGGTTTTGCTGTGTCAGGTCCCCTTGACGGGAACAATTTTTTCAAACCCTGGTTATTACTTGGGGCATGTAAACAAAATACTGATGCCTGAAGCAATAAAACCCACTAGGAGGAAGGAGGGCATCAGCGTTTTGAAAGTGCCTCATAAAGTTCAGGCGAGGTGGAAAAACGTGGTCTTAAAGAGATTGTTTGGAAAGCGCGTGGGGGTGGGGGGTAGGGAGAAAGGCAGGCTTGATTTTTTGGAAACCCACGGTGATTGCATTTGGAAATCCCTGCCTATTTGCATTCATTTTGGTCTCCCTCTTGTGTTTTCTATTTTATCATATTCTGGATGATATGTCAAGCTGAATGATTGCACCAAGTTGATAACATTATATGCCGACTTACTCTGGGGAATGTGTTATTGTCTACAACTGAATTACTGAGTATTTTTGAGCTCCATGAAGGTAGGGCCTAACTTGTCTTGGGTAGCACTATATTCCTAGCATGGAACACAGTGGTAATAGAAGAATGGCTCAGTATATATTTGTTGAAGGAAGGAAAGAAGGAAACAACAAGCAAGCAAACAAGCACAATTTTGCCTTGCTCCAAAAGGAAGCCCAGAATATAACTATTACAGTTAGTATGCAATTCTTCCCTTCAAAAAAAATTATTCCCTAAAGATTCTTTTCAAATAATAAAATAATGATAAGCATTTATTGAGTCCTAATGATATGTCAAGTATGATGCTGAAAACTTTATATACATTATCTCACTATGACATTGAACAGATTTTATTCTGTGCAGTTTGCTTTATTTTCACTTAACAGTATATCCTGGAAATCAGATCTTATCAGGGTATAAAGATCTTCCTCATGCATTTTTACAACTCATTCTTTTCCACACTTGCGTAGTATTCCATTGTATATATGCACCACAGCTTATCTGATCAATTTCCTGTTTGGACATTTGAGTAGTTTTCAATAGTTTGCAAATACAAATAATGCTCAATGAATACCTTTCAGTATACTTGTATTTTCTATTGCTACAGCAGTGTGTTTAAGGTAAATTCTACAAGTGGGATTGCTTGGTTGAAAGGGTTTTATCATTTTGCATTCCCACCAGCCTAGTTGCATTGTCAAGATTTCTTTCTTTTTTTGAAATGCTCAAGAGAGATTTTTATGAATGAAGGAGTAAATTCAGTCCTTCGTAATTGACTGATTGTTATAAACTAGTCCTGTCATGGTCAGGTTCATGTGTCAACTTGGCCAAGTGGTGGTACCTGTTTGTCTGGTTGGGCAAGTGCTGGCCTGTCTGTTGTGATGAGGACATTTCATAGAATTAAATCATGATCACGTCAGCTGCATCCACGGATGATTCCATTTGTAATCAGCCAAGGGGCATGTCTTCTGGAATGAGTGATGCTCAGTCTAATCACTGGAAGCCTTTTAAGGAGGATTTAGAAGAGACAGGCTCTCTTCCTGCTTTGGCTGGCAAGCTTCTCCTGTGGGGTTCATCCAGACCCTCCATCAGAATCGGCTTCACAGCCTGCCCTGCGGATTTTGGACTCTGCATTCCCATGGTCACGTGAGACACTTTTATAAATTTTATATTTGCGAGTGTTCCCTGTTGATTCTGTTTCTTTAGAGAACCCTAAGTAAAACAAGTCCTTACTCCTGAAGAGCCTAATTATAAATGCTAAGTTTTTTTTAATTAGAGAAGATTTTTAGAAAAATCATGCAGAAAATAGCGTGCCCACATATACCCCCTACCAATTATTAACACGTTACATCGGTGTGGTGCCTTTCTTTTGATTGATGAAAGAATATTATTATAATTGTACTATTAGCTATAGTCCATAGTTTACATTAGGGTTCACTGTGTTATATTTTGATTCTAATAAAATATATACAACCTAAAATTTCTCATGTTAGCTATATCCAAATGTATAATCCAGTGGTGTTAATTACATTCACAATGTCCTGCTCCTATCACCACCATCCATTACTGTGTTAGTTAGATTCAGTTGTCAACTTGGCCAGGTGAGCATGCCTAGTTTTGTTGCTGCGGACACAAGCCAATGGTACGTGAACCTCATCTGTTGCTAATTACATCTGCAGTCGGCTACGAGGCGTGTCTGCTGCAATGAGTGACGTTTGACTTAATTGGCTGCTGCTTAAATGAGAGAGCGCAATGTTGCACAGCCTAAGCAGCTTGGCATTCCTCATCTCAGCACTTGCAGCTCAGCCCAGGCCTTTGGAGATGCAGAAAGAAGTCACCCCCGGGAAAGTTGTTGGAACCCAGGGGCCTGGAGATAAGACCAGCAGAGACCATCCTGTGCCTTCCACGTAAGAAAGAACCTCAGTGGAAAGTTAGCTGCCTTTCCTCTGAAGAACCAACAAAATAAATCCCCTTTTATTAAAAGCCAATCCACCTCTGGTGTGTTGCATTCCGGCAGCTAGCAAACTAGAACAATTACCAAAATGTTTCCATCATCCCAAACAGAAACTCTGTACCAATTGAGCATTTACTCCCCATTCTCTATCCCCACCTTGCCCCCTGAAAATCTGTATTGTAGTTTCTGTCTTTATGAATTTGCTTATTCTAATTATTTCATATCAGTGAAATCACACAATATTCCTTTTGTGTCTGGCTTATTTCACTCAATGTGGTATCTTCAAAGTTTATCCATATAAACATGTATCAGAACATCCATCCTTTTTTGTGACTGAATATATTCCATAGTTTGTATATATTACATTTTGTTAATCCATTTGTCTCTTGATGAATACTTGGGTTGCTTCCATCTTTCTCATTTTTGTTTCTGTTCTTCTTCCTTTTCAGTATGGTTTTGTCTATTTGGAGCCCCTTACCATTCCAAATAAATTCATTGATTGGTTTTTCCATTCCTACAAAGAAGGCTGTTACATTTTGGATTGTGTTCTAGTCTGCTAGCTGCTGGAATGCAATATACCAGAAACAGAATGGCTTTTAAAAAGGGGAATTTAATAAGTTACTAGTTTACAGTTCTAAGGCCGAGAAAATGTCCCAATTAAAACAAGTCTGTAGAAATGTCCAACCTAAGGCATCCAGGGAAAGGGATACCTTGGTTTAAGAAGGCTGATGAAGTTCATGGTTTCTCTCGCACATGGCAAACACAGTCAGAGCTTCTCTCTCATCTGGAAGGGCACATGGTAAACAAAGCGTCATCTGCTAGCTTCTTCTCCTGGCTTCCTACTTCATGAAGCTCCCTGGAAGGCACTTTCCTTCCTCATCTCCAAAGATCGCTGGCTGGCGGACTCTGCTTCTTATGGCTATGTCATTCTGCTCTGCTCTCTCTGAATCTCTCTCTCATTCTCCAAAATGTTACCTCTTTTATAGGACTTCAGAAACTAATCAAGACCCACCCAAATGGGTGGAGACATGTCGTCACCTAATCCATCTTAACAACCACTCTTGATTAAATCCCATCTCCAGGGAAATGATCTGATTACAGTTTCAAACATACAATTTTGAACAAGGAATTATTCTGCCTTTATGAAATGGAATTTAGATTAAAACATGGCTTTTCTAGGGGACATACATCCTTTCAAGTACAGATTGGATTGTATTGAATCTGCAAATCATAGGTAGAATTGACATCTTAACATTTAGTCTTCCAATCCATTAACACAAAATGTACTTTCATTTTTTTAAGTATTTTAAAATGTCTTTTAGAAATGTTTTGTAGCTTTCTGTGTGCAAGTTCTTTATAAACTTGGTTAAATTTATTCCTAGATATTTGATTCTTATATTTGTTATTGTAAATGTAATTTTCTTCTTAATTTCCTCTTCAGATTGTTCATTACCATTGTATAGAAACACTACTGATTTTTATGTATTGCTCTTTTTCACCACAACTTTGCTAAATTCATTTATTAGCTCTAGAAGCTTTGTTGGGGATTTATCTCATAAGTTTTGATATTTTGCATTCTTCTATTCATTCCTTTCAAGATATTTACTGATTTCCCTTGCAATTCTTCCTTCACCCACTGATTGCTTAAGAGTGTGTTAAGATTAGCGACGGTGGGTTCAGGAGTACATCAAAGGAAGCCAGAAGCCAGCTGGAATAGTTCCTGTGTGCAGTTTTAAACTTGTTTGCTATTATCTTGAAGGGGAGAAGCCATCTGGACCAGCGGCTCTCCAACCACCACCATGCCCTCTTCCGCCTTCACCGGCTCCTCCGCCACCATCCTCGACAGCCTTGCCATCCTCACCTTTCCTCCTCCAGAACAGCTACTAGGGGAGGAGAAGCGATACAGAACAGCTCCCGGAGCCACAACAGAGATCAAAAAGACAGTGTACCCCATACTGGAACGGCTGACTGGCTAGTAGAACCCGCTCCGGTGAGATCGCTGAGGGGCGCGAGCTTCCCCGGGTGGGGCAGCAAGCGGCCGGAGTCCCTCCCCTCCTCCTTCCCGGGCCAGCTGGCAGAATTGGGCAGGCGGTCCCCTCAAGCCGCGGCGGCTGGCGCCCCCACCACGCGAGGCCCTCCGGACCAACTGAGAGAGTTGGGTCGGAAATCCCCAGGCCGCGGAGAACGGTGACTGGGGGGGTCCCTTCCAAACACGTGACTCCCCGGTCCGGCTGGGAATGGTGCACTCTCCTGGGCCGCGGCGGCTGGCACCCTCCCGCCACGCTTGGCGCCCCGGGCTGACTAGGAAATTCGGACGGGCACTCTCCGGGCTGCGGTGGCCAGCGACCCTCCCCGCATTTGGACCCCCGGGCCGGCTGGCACTCTTCCAAGCCGCTTCGGCTGGCCAACCTCCCCCACAGCGAGAGTTTTCCAAAGTTAAAGGACCCACAGCACCTTTTACTGGTGGGACCCGCAGACAAACGTGTGCCACGAGCGCCACCTACTGGGCAGGATAAGAAAAACAGAACCCAGAGATTTCACAGAAAAATCTTTCAACCTGTTGGGTCCAACACCCAGGGAAATCTGACTAAATGCCCAGATGCCAGCAGAAGATAACGGATCACGCTCAGAAAATTGAAAATATGGCCCAGTCAAAGGAACAAACCAATAGTTCAAATGAGATACAGGAGCTGAAACAACTAATGCTGAACATACGAACAGAAATGGAAAGCCTCTTCAAAAACAAAATCAATAAATGCAGGGAGGACATGAAGAAGACATGGGCTGAACAAAAAGAAGAAATAGAAAAACTGAAAAAACAAATCACAGAACTTATGGAAGTGAAGGATAAAGTAGAAAAGATGGAAAAAACAATGGATACCTACAATGATAGATTTAAAGAGACAGAAGATAGAATTAGTGATTTGGAGGATGGAACATCTGAATTCCAAAAAGAAACAGAAACTATCGGGAAAAGAATGGAAAAATTTGAACAGGGTATCAGGGAACTCAAGGACAATATGAACTGCACAAATATATGTGTTGTGGGTGTCCCAGAAGGAGAAGAGAAGGGAAAAGGAGGAGAAAAACTAATGGAAGAAATTATCACTGAAAATTTCCCAACTCTTATGAAAGACCTAAAATTACAGATCCAAGAAGTGCAGCGCACCCCAAAGAGATTAGACCCAAATAGGCGTTCTCCAAGACACTTACTAGTTAGAATGTCAGAGGTCAAAGAGAAAGAGAGGATCTTGAAAGCAGCGAGAGAGAAGCAATCCGTCACATACAAGGGAAACCCAATAAGACTATGTGTAGATTTCTCAGCAGAAACCATGGAAGCTAGAAGACAGTGGGATGATATATTTAAGTTACTAAAAGAGAAAAACTGCCAACCAAGACTCCTATATCCAGCAAAATTGTCCTTCAAAAATGAGGGAGAAATTAAAACATTCTCAGACAAAAAGTCACTGAGAGAATTTGTGACCAAGAGACCAGCTCTGCAAGAAATACTAAAGGGAGCACTAGAGTCAGATATGAAAAGACAGAAGAGAGAAGTATGGAGAAGAGTGTAGAAAGAAGGAAAGTCAGATATGATATATATAATACAAAAGGCAAAATGGTAGAGGAAAATATTATCCAAACAGTAATAACACTAAATGTTAATGGACTGAATTCCCCAATAAAAAGACATAGACTGGCAGAATGGATTAAAAAACAGGATCCTTCTATATGCTGTCTACAGGAAACACATCTTAGACCCAAAGATAAACATAGGTTGAAAGTGAAAGGTTGGGAAAAGATATTTCATGCAAATAACAACCAGAAAAGAGCAGGAGTGGCTATACTAATATCCAACAAATTAGACTTCAAATGTAAAACAGTTAAAAGAGACAAAGAAGGACACTATATACTAATAAAAGGAACAATTAAACAAGAAGACATAACAATCATAAATATTTATGCACCGAAGCAGAATGCCCCAAAATACGTGAGGAATACACCGCAAACACTGAAAAGGGAAATAGACACATATACCATAATAGTTGGAGACTTCAATTCACCACTCTCATCAATGGACAGAACATCTAGACAGAGGATAAATAAAGAAATAGAGAATCTGAATATTACTATAAATGAGCTAGACTTAACAGACATTTATAGGACATTACATCCCACAACAGCAGGATACACCTTTTTCTCAAGTGCTCATGGATCATTCTCAAGATAGACCATATGCTGGGTCACAAAGCAAGTCTTAACAAATTTAAAAAGATTGAAATCATACACAACACTTTCTCGGATCATAAAGGAATGAAGTTGGAAATCAATAATAGGCGGAGTGCCAGAAAATTCACAAATACATGGAGGCTCAACAACACACTCTTAAACAACAAGTGGGTCAAAGAAGAAATTGCAAGAGAAATTAGTAAATACCTCGAGGTGAATGAAAATGAAAACACAACATATCAAAACTTATGGGACACAGCAAAGGCAGTGCTAAGAGGGAAACTTACTGCCCTAAATGCTTATATCAGAAAAGAAGAAAAGGCAAAAATGCAGGAATTAACTGTCCACTTGGAAGAACTGGAGAAAGAACAGCAAACTAATCCCAAAGCAAGCAAAAGGAAAGAAATAACAAAGATTAGAGCAGAAATAAATGAAATTGAAACAATAGAGAAAATCAATAAGACCAGAAGTTGGTTCTATGAGAAAATCAATAAGATTGATGGGCCCTTAGCAAGATTGACAAAAAGAAGAAGAGAGAGGATGCAAATAAATAAGATCAGAAATGGAAGAGGAGACATAACTACTGACCTCACAGGAATAAAGGAGGTAATAACAGAATACTATGAACAACTTTACGCTAATAAATACAACAATTTAGATGAAATGGACGGGTTTCTGGAAAGACATGAACAACCAACTTTGACTCAAGAAGAAATAGATGACCTCAACAAACCAATCACAAGTAAAGAAATTGAATTAGTCATTCAAAAGCTTCCTAAAAAGAAAAGTCCAGGACCAGATGGCTTCACGTGAATTCTATCAAACATACCAGAAAGAATTGTACCAACTCTCCTCAAACTCTTCAAAAAAATCGAAGTGGAGGGAAAACTACCTAATTCATTCTATGAAGCCAACATCACCCTCATACCAAAACCAGGCAAAGATATTACAAAAAAAGAAAACTACAGACCAATCTGTCTAATGAATATAGATGCAAAAATCCTCAATAAAATTCTAGCAAATCATATCCAACAACACATTAAAAGAATTATACATCATGACCAAGTAGGATTCATCCCAGGTATGCAAGGATGGTTCAACATAAGAAAATCAATTAATGTAATACACCATATCAACAAATCAAAGCAGAAAAATCACATGATCATCTCAATTGATGCAGAGAAGGCATTTGACAAGATTCAACATCCTTTCCTGTTGAAAACACTTCAAAAGATAGGAATACAAAGGAACTTCCTTAAAATGATAGAGGGAATATATGAAAAACCCACAGCTAATATCATCCTCAATGGGGAAAAATTGAAAACTTTCCCCCTAAGATCAGGAACAAGGCAAGGATCTCCACTATCACCACTATTATTCAACATTGTGTTGGAGGTTCTAGCCAGAGCAATTAGACAAGAAAAAGAAATACAAGACATCAAAATTGGAAAGGAAGAAGTAAAACTATCACTGTTTGCAGACGATATGATACTATACGTCGAAAACCCGGAAAAATCCACAACAAAACTACTAGAGCTAATAAATGAGTACAGCAAAGTAGCAGGTTACAAGATCAACATTCAAAAATCTGTAGCATTTCTATACACTAGTAATGAACAAGCTGAGGGGGAAATCAAGAAACGAATCCCATTTACAATTGCAACTAAAAGAATGAAATACCTAGGAATAAATTTAACTAAAGAGACAAAAAACCTATATAAAGAAAACTACAAAAAACTGTTAAAAGAAATCACAGAAGACCTAAACAGATGGGAGGGCATACCGTGTTCATGGATTGGAAGACTAAATATAGTTAAGATGTCAATCCTACCTAAATTGATTTACAGATTCAACGCAATACCAATCAAAATCCCAACAACTTATTTTTCAGAAATAGAAAAACCAATAAGCAAATTTATCTGGAAGGGCAGGGTGCCCCGAATTGCTAAAAACATCTTGAGGGAAAAAAACGAAGCTGGAGGTCTCACGCTGCCTGACTTTAAGGCATATTATGAAGCCACAGTGGTCAAAACAGCATGGTATTGGCATAAAGATAGATATATCAACCAATGGAATCGAATAGAGTGCTCAGATATAGACCCTCTCATCTATGGACATTTGATCTTTGATAAGGCAGTCAAGCCAACTCACCTGGGACAGAACAGTCTCTTCAATAAATGGTGCCTAGAGAACTGGATATCCATATGCAAAAGAATGAAAGAAGACCCATATCTCACACCCTATACAAAAGTTAACTCAAAATGGATCAAAGATCTAAACATTAGGTCTAAGACCATAAAACAGTTAGAGGAAAATGTAGGGAGATATCTTATGAAACTTACAATTGGAGGTGGTTTTATGGACCTTAAACCTAAAGCAAGAGCACTGAAGAAGGAAATAAATAAATGGGAGCGCCTCAAAATTAAACACTTTTGTGCATCAAAGAACTTCATCAAGAAAGTAGAAAGACAGCCTATACAATGGGAGACAATATTTGGAAATGACATATCAGATAAAGGTCTAGTATCCAGAATTTATAAAGAGATTGTTCAACTCAACAACAAAAAGACAGCCAACCCAATTGCAAAATGGGAAAAAGACTTGAACAGACACCTACCAGAAGAGGAAATACAAATGGCCAAAAGGCACATGAAGAGATGCCCAATGTCCCTGGCCATTAGAGAAATGCAAATCAAAACCACAATGAGATATCATCTCACACCCACCAGAATGGCCATTATCAACAAAACAGAAAATGACAAGTGCTGGAGAGGATGTGGAGAAAGAGGCACACTTATCCACTGTTGGTGGGAATGTCAAATGGTGCAACCACTGTGGAAGGCAGTTTGGCGGTTCCTCAAAAAGCTGAATATAGAACTGCCATACGACCCAGCAATACCATTGCTGGGTATCTATTCAAAGGACTTAAGGGCAAAGACACAAACGGACATTTGCACACCAATGTTTATAGCAGCGTTATTTACAATTGCAAAGAGATGGAAACAGCCAAAATGTCCATCAACAGAAGAGTGGCTAAACAAACTGTGGTATATACATACGATGGAATATTATGCAGCTTTAAGACAGGATAAACTTATGAAGCATGTAATAACATGGATGGACCTAGAGAACATTATACTGAGTGAGTCTAGCCAAAAACAAAAGGACAAATACTGTATGGTCCCACTGATGTGAACCAACATTCGAGAATAAACTTGGAATATGTCATTGGTAACAGAGTCCAGCAGGAGTTAGAAACAGGGTAAGATAATGGGTAATTGGAGCTGAAGGGATACAGACTGTGCAACAGGACTAGATACAAAAACTCAAAAATGGACAGCACAATAATACCTAATTGTAAAGTAATCATGTTAAAACACTGAATGAAGCTGCATCTGAGCTATAGGTTTTTTGTTGTTGTTGTTGTTGTTGTTTTACTATTATTATTACTTTTATTTTTTTCTCTATATTAACATTCTGTATCTTTTTCTGTTGTGTTGCTAGTTCTTCTAAACCGATGCAAATGTACTAAGAAACGATGATCATGCATCTATGTGATGATGTTAAGAATTACTGATTGCATATGTAGAATGATATGATTTCTAAATGTTGGGTTAATTTCTTTTTTTCTGTTAATTAATAATAATAATAAAAAGAGTGTGTTAACTTCCATATATTTGTGGATTTTCCAGTTCTCTACTTCTTATTGATTACTAGCTTCATTCCATTATGATCAGAGAAGATACTTTGTATAATTTCGATCTTTTAGAATTTATTGAGACTTGTTTTGTGACCCAACACAATGTCTATCTCAGTTTCCCCCTTTATGTTATTTTTGTCCATTCTCTGTACTTGAGAAGTATTTATACCTGCTGTTTGGGGGTGCAGAGTTCTGTATATTTCTGTTACGTCCAGTTCATTTATTATATTATTCAAGTTTTCTGTTTCCTCTTTGATCCTCTTTCTACATGTTCTATCTATTGATGAGAGTGGCGTATTGAATTGTTATTATTATTGTAGAGTTATCTCTCTCTTTTTTCAGTTTTGCCAGTGTTTGCCTCATGTATTTAAGATACCGTGATTAGGTGCATAAATATTTATAACTGTTATTCCTTCTTGGTGAATTGACCCTTTTATTAATATGTAGTGTCCTTCTTTGTCTCTTATAACAGTTTTGCATTTCAAGTCTGTTTTGTCCGATATTAGTACAACTAATATCTGTTTTGGTTAACTGTTTCTGTGGAATATCTCTTTCCAACTTTTCCCTTTCACCCTATTCGTGTCTTTGGGTCGAAGGCGATTCTCTTGTAGACAACATATGGTTGGATCATGATATTTTTATCCATTCTGTCAATCTGTGTCTTTTGCCTGGGAAGTTTAATCCATAACATTTATTGTTACTACTGCAAATTTAACCATTTTTGTCATTTGGTGTTTGTATGTCATATCTCTATTGTCTCTCTTTTCTTGATTGTATCTCCCTTTTCTGTATAGTTGATCTTTTGTGATGAATCTGCCTGGTCCCTTTCTCATTTTTCTTTCTGCATATTTTAAAATACTTTCTTTGTGGTTACCCTGGGGTTTATATTACACAACATATATCTACAACTTACTAATTTGAAAAGAAACCAATTTAGCTTCAATAGCATGCATGTTCTCCCATATCACTCAGTTTCCCCCTTTATGTTATTTTTGTCCGACTTTACTATTTTATATTTTGCATGTACATTATCATCTATTCTGATGAGAAGTCAGGACTTAGTTTAATTGAGGATCCCTTGTATGTGATAAATTGTTTTTCTCTTACTGCTTTCCAAATTCTTTCTTATTTTTGGCATTTGGCTTTCAGATTAGTATGTGTCTCAAAGTATGCTTATAAGTATTTATTCTGGAGCACATTGCACTTCTTGAACATGTATATTTATGCCTTTCATAAGACATGGGAAATTTTTGGCCATTATTTCCTTAAATATTCTTTCTAATGCCTTTCCCTTCTCTTCTCCTTCTGGGATACCCATAATGTATTTGTTTGTGCACTTTTTGTTGTCACTCACATCCCTGAAACACTGCTCGATTTTTCTATTCCTTTCTCTATCTGTTCTTCTGACTGTATGATTTCAGTTGCCCTGTCTTCTAGTTCATTGATTCTTTCTGCTGCCTATTCAAATCTGCTGTCATATACCTCTAGTGTATTTTTAATCTCTACTATTGCAGCTTCATTGCCATAATTTCTGTTATCTTTCTTTTATATTTTCAAAATCTTCTTTATGCTCCCACATTGTCTTCTTAATATCCATTATCTCTCTCTATGCATTTTTTTCTTCATCACCTTGAATTGATTTAGGAGATTTTTTTTTAAACATCTTTGATAAGTTGTTCAGAATTCTGTATCTCCTCCAAGGTTTTAATTTTTTCCCTTGACTGAGCCACATCTTCCTGTTTCGTAGTGTGGCTTATAAACTTTTGCTGATGTGTAGGCATTTGGTTATCTTGATGAGTTAATGTCAAAGGTCAGTTTCTCCTTCCTGTCTATGTTTTATTGTTGATTGGCTTTGTGCTAAGACTCTTCTTTGATGCTTGGTCCACTTATTCTAGACCTTTCAATAGCCCATGTTTGATCAGATTTTCTTAGCTTTTCTTCTTCTGATTCTTGCCCTGGATATGCAGTTGTATTTTTAAGATAGACCTTTTTGTGTAATTGTTTCACCTTTAGGAGAAAACTTCCTTTCCTCTGTTCCTTCTCAGGGAATTTTGATCAGCTCTCTTTGTTTTTATGCAGAATTTTCTCCCCAGCTTCTATGGTTTCTTAAATATTCTCCCTTACTCAGCACACAATTTTCCATACACTTTTCACTTTTTGGAGACTCCTGTCTTACAGCAGTTTAGTTCAGCTCCCTCTCTTTTTCTCTCTATAAGGCTTTTCTGCTTCCAGTTTTTCCCTACTGGGGTATCCCAAGCTGGAGAGCCAGATGGGTCAATCCAGAAACGTGGGTCACTCTAGAATAATCTGTTTTGCTCTTAAATTGTCCAGCCCACAGAAACTGGATTAATTGAGTGCACCACTGGCCAGCTGCAGTTATACCATGGTTTCTCCATTCCCCCCGACCCCAGGGGCCCTTTTGTATGCAGCACTTTTCAGTTGCTGTGTTCCATCCTGGGTTTCTGTGAATGTCCATGTGCCTAGATATGAATGGGGTTCCAACTTGTTGCTGTGAGTGGCTCTATAGTCTTTAATCCCAATGGGAGGTGGAAAAGATCCTGATCACTGCCTCTGAGCAACTTCCAAACTGTGCAGGACCAAGTGAGAGAGCAAGGAGAGGACTGGCAGGTCTGGTATGAAATTTCCTATCTGACATTTTTCTTTTTCTTTGATTTAGCATTTGTGGAGCCCTTCTCCAGTTTCTACTACCCTCCAGAGTTCTAAGCAAGTAGGATTAGTCCTTTTATTCCTGAATCTCTGGGGAAGTTTTTTTAGGGGTTGTCTTATATTGCCATGCTTATGTCACTCTGTGTCTTTGAATTTAAAGTGAGAGTCTTGTAAACATCATGTAGTTAGGTCATGGTTTTGTATCCATTTGGCCAACCTCTGACTTTTGACTTGAGAGTCAATTTTGACAACTTTACTACTCTGTGTCTGGGTATGATTCTTTCCAAGTTTATCCTGTTCAGAGTTTGTTGGATTTCTTAAATGGTGCATACACATGTCTTTTTTAAATTTGAGAAGTTTTCTACCATTTTTTTTCTTTGGATATAACTTCTGCCAATTTCTATCTTTCTTCTCCTTTGGGAACTCCCATAATGCGTATTTTGGTAAGCTTAGTGGTGTCCCATGGGTCTGATGACTTTTTTTCATTCTTTTTTCTTTCTGTTCCTCAACATGAATCATTTCAATTGTCTTGTCTTCAAGTTCATGGATTCTTTCTTCTGCCAGCTGCAATATGCTGTTTTTATCTTCTAAGGAATTTTTCATTTCAGTTATTTTGGGCTTTGACTCCAGAATTTCTGTTTGGTTCCTTTTTAAAATTTCTGTATGTTGATTGGTATTCTCATATTGTTCATTTGTTGATTTCCTAATATCCTTTAGTTCTTTCTCTATGTTTTCCTTTGTCTCCTTAAGGACATTAAGGATAATTTTTTAAAAAGTCTTGTCCAGTATGTTTTAAGTCTGGCCTTCTTTGTTGATTGATTTCTGGATTTTCATCTTGCTCTTTTAGATGGGCCATTGTTTCCTGTTTCTTTGTTTGTCTTGTAATCTTTTGTTGCACATTGTATGTTTGCTATTTTAAAGTGTTAACTCTGGAATTTAGTCCCTCAGCTATCTATTCTCTGTTTGCTAGTAATATGAAAGAGATTTCCTTGAGTACCAGGAGTTAACAAAAACAAACCAACAAAGCACATTGACTGGTGCTTTCCTTCCGAGTTTAGCTTTCCTATCAAGAAGGTCAGCCTGCAGTGAATGCAAAGTTGAGTGTAAAAGTAAGCTTCTCCTACTGCTTTTAAAGCTGTGTTTTCTTGCTTTGGCCCTCACCCAGTTACTGCAACCCTTTAAGTGTTTTTCAGAGTTGTGAGGAAGATGACTTTGCCAGTTTTTTCTATTTATTCAAAGATTCTATTGGGGAATGGAATCCTGGAGCATCTTATGCTGCCATCTTTTTAAACCTCTGTCAGATGTTTCTGTCAAGAAAACATCATTTTAAATTATTGCCAATCTGATGGTAATGGTGCCTAAATGCATTTATCTTATTATGAGTGAAGTTTGTCATCTTTTCATATACTTAAAGGCCATGTTACCTCTCATTTTATGAATTGTCTGTGCATTTTGGCCATTTTTCTTTTAGGCTTTTGGACCTTTTTCTCAAATTTTTAAAGTTCTTGATTATAGTTATTGTGGTTGTTTGAAACTATGTATCCTAGAAAAGCATGGTCTTAAACTTAATCCATTTCTGTGAGTGAACCCATTGTAAATAGGACCTTTTGATGAAGTTACTTCAGTTACAGTGTGGTCCTACTGACTTAGGATGGGTCTTAATCCTATCACTGAAGGCTGTATTAAAAAAAAGTCAGGTGGAGCACCTAGAAGTTGAGAGTTAATGGAACCCTTAAGAGAAGAGAGAAGCCAGGAGAGGCCACCATGTATATTGCCATGTGACAGAAACCCAAGGACAAAAGGATTGTTGGCAGCCAGCATCAGAATTCTATAGTCTGGGAGAAAGCATTGCCTAGTTGACACCTTGATTTTGGACTCCTAGCATCTCTTACCTTTAGATCTCTGAATCCATTCAGTCTATTCTTATGTGTAGAGTAAGGAATAGATCTAATTTTATCTTTTTCTAAATGGCTATACAATGTTCTAATACCATTTATTACAAGCCCATCTTTGCCCCAGTGATTCAAGATATTATATACTGGGTTTCCATGTATAGTTGAACTTATTTCTAGACTGCCTATTGTATAATGTATGTCTATCTACTTGTATACCAGTACTATACTATTTTAACTATAAGGCTATCACATTGTTTTAATATCTCTCCTCCCTATTAATTCTTCCTTTTCAATGAGTCTTTTTAAGTTCTTCTTGTATATTCATTTTTCCGTATGAATTTTGTTATAAATTTGTCTAACTTCATAAAAAAATTTAAAACATTTAATTTTATTGGAATGACATTAAATTTATGAATTCACCTAATGAGACCTGATCATTTGATGATGTTGAGACATCCTAACTAAAAATAAGGGGCATCTTTCTACGTAATTAAGCTTATCTCAAGTCTTTCTGGAATTTTTATAATTTTCTTTTTGAAAATTTCTTATTACAACTATCCCTATTTTATCTTTTTCAATCCTATTATAAATGGGAATTTTCTCTTCCTTCTATTTTTTAACTTATTATTATTTGTCTATGTGAAAGTTATAGATTTTTTTCATGTTAATTTGATATTTTGCTATCTTGCTGAATTATTTTATTGTTTAAAAATAGTTTGTTTGTTATATTGACTTCCAGGATTTTCCAGGTATCTTATCAATCATATGCAAATAAGATCATTTTACTTCTTTTCCAATTCTTAGGCCTCTAATTTCTTCCTTCTGTCTACTATCATTGGTAAATATCTCCTATACAATGTTAATTAGCAGTCAAAACAGTAGGCATCCTTGCTTTTTCCTGACCTTAATGGAAATGTCTCCAGTCTTACCTCATTAAGTAAGATGTTGGCTTTAGGATTAAGGAGATTCATATCTTATCATCTAAGGAAATACTAACTATTCCTATTTTCTTGAGAATTTTTATTAGAAATAGGTATTGAATTTTGGCAAAGGTTTTTTTTTTTTCCCTTAGCAGCTATGGAGATAATATGATTTTTCTTATACCTATTAATGAAGGTAATTATATCAACAGATTTCCTAGTATTGAACCATCCTGGCATTTGTGGTATAAACTTCACTTGGTCATGTGTACTATTTTCAAATGCCATCTTTCTTAATGTAGTGTTTTGTTTGCCAATATCTTATTTAGGGCTTTTTGCATTTATGAGTATTATTGGTATATCATTTTCTCTTTTGTACTACCTTTATCAGGTTTATGTATCAATGATTATTACTTCATGAAAAGAACATAGAAGTTTTCTTTCATCTTAAATGTTCTGAAACCACTTACATAGCATGGGTGATATCTGGTCTCTAAATGTGAAACCATCTCTGCCTGGTGCTTTTATTGTGTTCCTGTTCTTTCAGAATGTTCCCTATTTCTTCTATGGCATTGGTTGATTTAAGCTTTATGTCTCCACTGGGATCAGTTTGGGTAAACTGTTTTTCCCTAGGAAATTATTCATTTCATTTAGGCTTTTATATTTATTTGCACAGAGATCTGCAAAGCAGTCTTTTTATGGGTTTTCAAAGTCCTTTTCTATTGACAGCAATTTTCCCCTAGCATTTTCTGTTTATCAGTGTTTTCTCCCTTTTTCTCAGTTAGCTAGTAATTTGTCTCTTTTATTAATTTCTTTCTAAGAAGGAGAACTTTAATTTATTAATTTTGCTAAACATATTTTTTATTTGATTAAATCAAAGACTCTGGGTGGGAAAGTGAATTTCAGGTGACTTCAGATTAAATTGCTTGAATGGTGCTTATTAATGACTCCCATGCATTTGCTGGTCTGATAATCTGAAAGAAAGGAGAACTTTTCTGAATCTCTAGTGAACTTTGCTTTCCAGTATACTAATGTATATATTGAGTAACATAAATGGGCTGGAGACAAGAAACTGTAGTACCTGAGTCAACCTGGAAGATATCTCTGCACTTTACGAGTAGTATGAATTAGGCCTGAGTCATCCCCAGAGAACCTCTTTTGTTGCTCAGATGTGACCTATCTCTCTCTCAGGCAACACGGCAAGCAAACTCACTGCCCTCCCCCTCTCTACATAGGACATGACTCCCAGGGGTGTAAACCTTACTGGCAACGTGGGACAGAAGTCCTAGTATGAGCTGGGACTCAGTAGCAAGGGATTGAGAAAACCAAACTCTGGGAAGAGAGAAATGAGACAAAATAAAATGTCAATGGCTGAAAGATTTCAAACAGGTTGGAGAGGTTAGCCTGGAGGTTATTCTTATGCATTATCTAGATATCACCTTTTTGGTTATGGTATAATGAAGAGGTTGGAGGGAAGTGCTTGAAAATGTAAAGCTTGTTCCAGTAACTATGTTTCTTGAAGATATTCTTTTGCAATATGACCCTGTGATTGTGAAAACCTTCTGTCCGATGTTCCTTTTAGATACTTTATGGACAGATGAGTAAAACATATGGATTAAAAATAAATAAATTATAGGGAGAACATATGTTAAAATAAATTTAGTAGATTAAAATGCTAGTAATCAATGAAAGGGAGTGGTTAGGGGTATAGAAAAAAAGGGGAAACAAGCTAAAATATATTAGGTAGATGGAAATACTAGCAGTCAATAAGAGGGCGGGGTAAGGGGGTA
The DNA here is from genome assembly GCF_023851605.1 of Tamandua tetradactyla. Lineage (NCBI taxonomy): Eukaryota > Metazoa > Chordata > Mammalia > Pilosa > Myrmecophagidae > Tamandua > Tamandua tetradactyla. The sequence continues at coordinate 201,292,647 of NC_135327.1, read as the reverse complement.
TGGTATGTATGAATTTTTTTCTGTTTTCTTTTTATTTCTTTTTCTGAATTGATGCAAATGTTCTAAAAAATGATCATGATGATGAATATACAACTATGTGATGATATTGTGAGTTATTGATTATATACCAAGAATGGAATGATCATATGGTAAGAATGTTCATGTTTGTATGTTGTTATGTTTAAAAAAAAAAGAGTAGTATAAAATATGGTAGCATATCTTCAGATGTGAAAGTTTCTATCTTTAGTGGAGAGAAAAAGTTCTCTTCATTTTCAATTTTAGAGACAAGGCATTTCTAGATTCTAACATTGAAAACATCCAGGCTTGCTTTTGAATCTGTGTTAAAAGCTTATAAGTCTTACTTGTTTTACTCATCTGTCCATAAGGTAGATAAAAGAAGCATCAGACAGAAGGTTTTCAAAATAAATAAATAATAGGGGAAGAAATGTTAAAATAAATTTTGTAGATTGAAATGCTAGTGATCAATGAAAGGGAGGGGAAAGGGGTATGGTATGTATGAATTTTTTTCTGTTTTCTTTTTATTTCTTTTTCTGAATTGATGCAAATGTTCTAAGAAATGATCATGATGATGAATATACAACTGTGTGATGATATTGTGAATTACTGATTATATATGTAGAATGGAATGATCATATGGTAAGAATGTTTGTGTTTGTATGTTGGTGCACTTAATAAATAAAATGAATTTAAAAAACAAAAACCAAAAAACCTAAAATTGTAGAATTGTAACCCACGTCAAAGTCTGAAATATGCTCTACAACTAATTGTGGTGCTGTGGTTTGAAATTTATTGCTTTTTTCTATATATGTTATTATTTACAAAAAAAGAAAAAAGTTGATTGTGATGATAAAAAAATATTTATGCCTTCTAGCCTCCTATATTCTGGAGCAGCTAGAAAGAAAAATGTAAGAGAATTGTATGATAGCCCATGACAAACTCTGGGATCTGTCCTGTAGCTACTTATTGAAGAATGCTTTGAAAACTACTACTTTTTTATTCCTTTGCTTTGTAAATATTTTATATTATACAATAAAAAAGTTAAAAAGGCAAAAAAAAAAAAGGTTTTAAGTCTCTATTTCTCAACTTTAGATGCTACTTGGAATAAGAGAAATTTCCATCTGGTTTCTTTGCGGGCATTAGGACAAACAGATCGAACAGGATATCCTGCTGACCTTGTCATTTTTGGTGGTCAAGACCCAGCGTGATACTCGTAAGAGGAATCTTTAGTTATCTGGTTCTGAAGCTCAGAGCAGTGGCAAACTGTGGTATAGCCACACAGCACAGGTTTCAGTATGGCCGAAACCTGAACTATTTGTCCACACCTTTTCTTCAATTCAAGGTTGCATGGTCACTTTATCACATATTTGCAGGAAAAGACAAGTAGTGGAAAGACAAGAGTTTGGAGAGTTCTGATAAACTTTTAACTATTCTTGTTGAGAATGAGGTGTCAACAGCTACAAAACAATTCACAGCTTCTCTTACTTGAAAAGTGTTTGGACTATAGCCTATTTTTTTTCAAAATTGGAACTTGAATCTTAAAGAAGTCAAATGATTTGTCCAAGTTTATGCTATGGCTTAATAACAGTGCCAGAGCTTCCCTAGGCCTGGGCACTTGGGTCTACACAATGTCCTAAGAATACAATGAAATAGAAACACTGATGTCCAAGACAGCAGTGTACAGACCCAGATTCAAGTGCAGACACTGCTACAAATGAATTTCTCTAATCCCTAGGTGCCAGTGGGTAAAATAAAGAGAAAATATAGGACCTATCTCCTTCGTGGGCTTCTGGAGGATTAATGAGATAATGCATTGTGGTAGTTAGATTCTGGTGTCAACTTGGCTAGGTGAAGGTGCCTAGTTCTGTTGCTGTGGACATGAGCCAATGGTAGATGAAACTCATCTGTTGCTCATTACATCTGCAGTGGGCTAGGAGGCATGCCTGCTGCAATGAATGATGTTTTATTTAATTGGCTGTTGCTTAAATGAGAGAGCTCAACGTAGCACAGCCCAAGCAGCTCAGCATACCTCATCTCAGCACTCGCAGCTCAGCCAAGGCCTTTGGAGATGCAGAAAGAAATCACCCCGGGGAAAGTTATTGGTACCCAGAGGCCTGGAGAGAAGGCCAGCAGAGACCATCCTGTGCCTTCCCATGTAAGAAAGAATCTCAGTTGAAAGTTAGCTGCCTTTCCTCTGAAGAACTAACAAAATAAATGCTCTTTTATTAAAAGCCAATCCATCTCTTGTGTGTTGCATTCCGGCAGTTAGCAAACTAGAACATGCATATATAACAGTACTAGAATTATACAGCATGGCCAAGTGTCTATTCAAAGAATCCTCAGCCCCTTATCAATTGATTCTACCTCTAGTCATCTAGGAGGCAGATCAGATTCTCATGGATGACCATTCACAAGTCATCATTACACTGTGGAAGACAAAGCTAAGGATGGCTTCCTTTTTACGTGTAAACAGACATATATAGACAAATGTGCAAGTGAGAGGGAGTTAAACATTTAAAATATGCCTGGGGCTCTATTTTCACAGTCATACTGTGAAAATTTCACACTACTATTCCTTGTTGTTGGATAGGGATTGGCCTATCCAATCGGGTGGAGCACATGCCATGAAAGAAAGGGAAGTTGTTCTTTTGGGATATTGAACAGTTCCCTTCAACAGTTTCCTCTTAAGAGGGGAAGTTCTGGAACCAGTTTGGCTGAGTTCAAATCCTAGCTTTGCTATTTACTAGCAAATGTGGACAAATGCCTTTACTTCTTTGTGCCTTGGTCTCCCCACATGTGAAATGGGGTATAGTATCTACTTATCCCATAGAAGCTGTTAGAAGACTGGAGTATGTGTGACATGTTCTGAACTGTGTTGCGTGGTCACGGAATACTCACAGCCACTGGTTGTCACTGTCTTGTGTTCACAGGCTCCATTGATTTGGCCTGCTGAACTTTATTTTCTTACTTGGGTCTAATGCAGACCACAGAAAGAAACTACAAGACACCTCTCTGCCCACTTACTGCAGTCTCAGGCAATCCCAAAAATTCAGCAAGGAAACTTTATATTTGAGCACAAAGCTTAAAAGTTGCTGTGCTCACAATTTCTTTTCTTTACTTGTCCTTTTTTTTTTTTTTTTAAATACACCTGGTAGCTATATCTTAAAGGTGTACAACACATTATTTTCTGTGCTTTTATTTCTTGGAACCATCATTTTAAGTATTGCATGTTTCCACTACTTATTGTTCCTTTTAGGCTTGACTAAGAATCATCTCTTTCAAAATATGGAAATATGTTTTTAAATAAGAAAAGAACCTATCAGATGAGATGGGCAAAAACTGCAATGAGTGAGAAGTTTCACAACTCAGATGCAGCATTTCAACAGAAATGACTGAAGAGCAAACATTTCAAATACCTCCAAACCTCCGTGTCTGTAAAGAGGGTCACACCTGGAATGGTTATAAACCTACTACCTCAGGCAGTCATTGTGTGAATGTACTTGGGTTCCAAAGTCAAAGCTATGAAGACATGAAACCTTTTAAGGAGTTCCCATGCATACAGTGTCTCCCAAATTAAAACTTTTCTACCTGAAACCTCAAGATGATTTCTGTTCATCTTCTATAGAGATTTCATTACAAAATGCAAAGCACAGGCCCTTAAATAATTACTTACTTACGGAATATGGATTAAAATGGAAGAAAGATAGTTTTAGCTTTAATCTACTAGGTGTTTTCAGATGATTATTTAGGTTTACAGTTCAATGAAATCAAACTTGTGAAATAATCGACATATCCACTTTTGGTACAAATCACTTTCTTCTGAATTTCAACTTCTCCCAAATCTGCCTTTTCTCTTGCTTTCATGTTGCCTTACCTAGAATCAAAGTGAGGCATTTTCTTTCTCATCCTTACAAACAGGGAACAGTGACACAATATGGGGTATCCTTAAAAGTAAATACGATTTTTGTCAGTAAAGCAGTGGATATCTTTGGTGGATCTAAGAGGTGCCTGGAGGATGTTTATATCTCCTGGCAAACTATCTTGCTTTTGCAAAGCACTGCATTCATCTACTCCGTTTTTATATTGTGGCATTATAACTACCTATGTATTATGCAGGGGTGAAATGCATTAAGATAGAATCTAAGAGCCTCAAGTCCTCCAGTTTATTGCCTGGACAGCTTACTGATGGCTCTGGCGAATAACGGTCAATTCAAGTAGCAACCTGATGAAATCCATTCCTAAGAGATTAATACAGGCTGGGAACACACGTGTCTCTTCTTTAAACAGAAATTGATGATGTTTTCAAACCCACTTGTGCTCTTCCCTAACACCCATCTTGTTTGTTCTGTCAGATATTCGATATTGGTCTGGATGGACAATGGAGATGACCCAGGAAGGCTACTGCTTTTATGTACTAGTAACTCCTCCTCACAGCCATTGATGATACCATGAAGGATTCTCTGGTTGGCTGAATTATGCACCCCAACAAAAGACATAGACTTAATCTTAATCCATGACCCTGTGGGTGTGAAATTGTAAATTGGACCTTTGAAGATGTTGTTAAGGTATGCCTAGCTGAATCAGGGTGGGTCTTAATCTGTATTACTGTAGACCTTATAAAGAGAAGAAAATAGAAGCCAGAAGTTCTAGAAATCCATAGAGGAAGAAGCTAGAAGTCAGCACAAATCTTAATAGCAAACACGAGGAGAGAGAGAATACCATGTGATGGAAGGCTGATAAATAAGCCAGGAAACCCCAAGGATTGCAGCAAGCTAGCCCCAGAATGCTTGACTTCAAGAAGAAAAGCATTACCTTGCCAATAACTTGATTTTGGACTTCTAGCCTTTAAAGCTGTGAGCTAATAAATGCTGGTGGTTTAACCCAACCCATCATGTGGTATTTGTCATAGCAGTCTGGCAAACTAAGCCAGATACAAGGACTGCAATTAAGTAGACCTGCATATCTCCCATAAAACTTATGAGAAACAAAATGAAGTATTTATTGAGCACCTACCACTCCACAGGCACAGCAGTAATGTTACAGATACCCTTAATTTAATCTCCATAAGATATGCCCCTTTTTTCAGATATAAAAGGTGAAGCATTCAAAAACAGAGTCCATGGTGGAGCCAGTATCTACTGTCTCCCTGAATCCCAAATCCCATACATCAATATTAAGATGTAGTCTAGAAGGGAATACAGAACTGTTAAAGTAGCTGGTGTGTGAATGCTGGGTTTTCTCTTAATGTTTCCTTTGACATTGCTTCTTTGAAGGGTGTGGTTGTGCTTTATTTTAAAAATACTTTTCAAAATGGAACGTGATTTATAAGCAATTAGTAGTATCACGAAAATGCTGATAACATTAAATGGAAATAACATGCTATGTATAAATAGCATAAATGCTGTGATGACTAAAGAACAAGGCACATGCATGTAACAGAAACAAAGGAAGTAACAGGGTGACATGGTAGAATGATGTTAAGGTTGACTGTATTACTTTCAGCCTTCTTTAAAAAGTGTTAGAATACAAATTTCTTTCTAAAAGTTGTAAATATTACTTGTAATTATGCTTTTAAAAATTAAAAGATAATATAAACCTCCACCCCCAACAAAACAAAACATACTTTGATGTCTGTTTGGTCAGTTCAAAGTTTTTAAACCATGGGAAGATGATAAAGATGCACTTACTGGCTACTATGACCTTCATATGGGCCAATTAAATACCTATTTCTAGAAAACCTCTCAAGGCTTTGGAATGCATCTTGAGTCAGGGCTGGCTCTCTCACAGCTGCACAATTAGGCTGCTAAGCAGGGCAGGAGGCTACACAAGAGTGGAGTCTGAGAAGGCCTGAGGACAAGTATCACCACTTTTGGGAAAAAACACAAACCCTCTTAAGGAGGGCAGGAAATGCTGCCCTTGTCTACAGAGGTAAGATGTGATATGAACAGAATCTGAGTGGCAATATAAAGTCAAAGCCACAGAACAAAGGTGGAAACTGTAAAATTTTATTGACATGCCTTTCAAATTACAATACAGTTCAAACAGATTTTTTGGTATGAGTCATACAGAAGATAAACACAACAACACATTTTATTTTCAACTACATCACTATTATTTGTCACATATGCTCCTGGTAAAGTTGTCATAGTGTTTAATGCAGAGTGAAAAATGGGGTAAAACATGGCAACATCGTTTTTTCACAAACAAATAAAGTGTGTTTGGTAGAAAATATGAAGTAAATCAACCCAGAGGAAAGTAATTCAGTCATCTCTTCATTTTTAAACTCTTAAAGGACACCCAAAAAACACAGCTTCATATTCCCGAGATGGACCAAAAACAGCATGTACAGTGCATACTCATTAAGGTTAGGAAGGATCACAGTCAGCAAGAGTAATTACAGATGGTCAAATAGGCCATCACTTCCAAGTGGAAGAATAAGGCACGCTACTACTACCACTGAACTCATGCAAAAGAGGTCCTGCAAAAGTAGAGGGAATAAAAAACAAAGTGGGTGATTAATTACATCGCTAACCGCATGCTGCAGGATACTGGCATCTTTGTTATGGGATCGCCACACACTCCTACAGAGAGTAAAACTGCAAAATAACAGAATTGAAATGTTATTCTCTCTAATCAAAAACCTGGAGGAATAAATTGTGAGTAAAAACCTGTCAAAGCAAAGGTTGAGATATAAATAAGTTGTAAATACAGTGAAAATATTCACACACCCCCACCCCCAGAGTGGAATGTGAAATATTAATACTGAACAGAGAAAAATGAGGGCAGCACTTGCCAATAAACGGGAAAGTTCATCACCAAAAGACAGTGGGTGGGAGGGAGTATGATCGAGATCCAGAGATAGGAAAGTAAAAAGAAATAAAAGAATTGCAGAATGGGTAAAAGAGCCGTCAGTGATAAGATGGTAAAGATGAAAGATGAGTTTCAGCACGTAAAGCAAAGTAACAAGAGGGAGAAGCATGGGAGGATGGCTTGGGATGTGATGCAGTTAATAAAATGATGATGGTAGCAAGAAGAGAACAGAGAAGTCTAGCAAAGACAGAACCAGCTCAAAAATGAATATATCAGATTTCATGCTTTTTCTTTGTTGTACCTGAAAATTAAACAGTGCAATTAAAGCCTAAGAGTTAAAATCCTCATAGAGGAAAAAACAATTCTGGATCCCATGCCTGTGAGAAAGCAAAGCTAAATTATAAAAATTAATGATTCTTTGCTCTTTGGTAAATGGTATAAAAGTCTGTTTTGTGTGCACATAGTTTTAAAAACCTAAGCTATGTATTTGAAGACAATGCTGCACAGTGACAGATTTGAAAAGTCCTTAAAAAAAAAATCAGGTTCTATTCATGTGCCCTTAAAAAATGCAAAGTCATTTAAAGAAAATTAGGCTAAAAGAATGTCAAGTCTACTTCCTCAAGAATTTTAAAATATTAAACAACCTTATGAATATATTAAAGTAGTAAACCTGCTTGTCCAATCTGTGGAACATATTAAAATAAAAAATCTACATGTTTCCTTTCAAAAGACCTATATTTTTCTAGTTACCTTTAAAAATTAGTAAAATAAAACAAAGCAAAGCAAAATACCAACATGAAGACCTTTTTATATTTTAGTTGGTTAGAAGTAAAAGGAAAAAGCAAATACTGAAGAAATTTCTCATTAAAAATACCTATTCTACCAGCCCATCCTAGTTAAACGATTTCCTACCAAAACATGGCACAGGAGAAAGTTAAGATTTTTAAAACATTTTCTACAAAAGGCAGGTTACAAAGTGTGAAACCAATGATCCTTCCCAACCATATGATACCAGAAGATGGTATACCTGAGGATCCAATATGAATCAGTGAGTTTAGCTTTGGTTCCAGTACACAAAACCATGGGCTTATGTACCTAAGAAGTCAGGCATTTTAAATAATAAAAATTAAATAGGTTGCAAAAAAAACCTTACGTAAAATCCGTAGGATTTAATATTAAATCAAGGCCAAATGCCTTTGGAGGGTCCATATTTAAGAATGTCCAAAATAACATTTCATTTACAAATTTTATAAATAGTTAAAGGTCTACTGAAATGCTAATTAAATACAATAAATTATCTAAGCTGTTTCCCTAATTGATCTAAACTTCTTATGGTTTCCTTCAAGAGTCTCGTTTCCATTTTCTCTCTTCTGCCCTCTCCCTCTAATAGAGTTACTTTCCTTTTAATGTCACTTTAAAAATATTTTTAAGAACCAACTTTCAAGTTTTCCATCTCTCCCATCCTCACTTCTGTTCATAGCTATACCCACTCCAAAAAAAAAAAAAAAAAAAGGAGGGGAAGGATGGTGCTATCCCTCAATGAAGGAAATTAAAATTGGATCTCAAAGTGAACCGAGAACCAAATCCTGTGAGTAGGAAAGAAGGGAAAATAAAACGTAGGTTCCTGGGAAGGACAATATAAAAATGACTAAACCCCAAGTCAAGACATTATGAGCACTACAGACACTGCACTAGGGAATATATTTCTTGAAAACTGTTTTGCATTTTGTCTCTCTAGTGAGAGAATACAGGACAGGAAAAGCAACTAGAAAACTAAAGAGGTTTCTAACACTCTACAATGTACAAGAATAATATTATAGTCATTACAATATACCAATCTTGTTTTTGTTCAATTATGCTACTAAAATTTAACTGTATCTTCAACCAAGTATCTTACTGAGCTTACCTTCCCAATTATATAACAAAGAAATAAAATAAAACAAAACATCAAAAGCCAAAAGGAAAAAATAAGTGGCAAGTTCTCAAAACTAATACTACTGAAAGAATCACGATTTTCTTTTTCTAACCCCCCACATATGCCAATCATACCCTCATCTTATTAAAGGAGTTTAACAACCCACTAAATTCAAGCTATTTAGTCATTTGTGATTTTTAACAGGACAGATCAATGCCCTCTCCTTCCCTCAGGAAACATTTACTGAATCCTCCCATGTGCTCCACCCTGCATATTCCCAATTTGACTCCTCTTAAGAGTCAGTGTGTTGGAAGAAATTTTATTAAGGGGCTCTCCTCTCCCAACTTCTATCCATTCCTCCTTCTCCCTTCAACCTAAATATCTTACCCAGCCTCCTTAAGCAACAAAGACTTCTGTTTTCATAATTTAGCAAATACTGTTTTAAAAAAGATCCCTGTGTAAAGGATCTAAGCTCTGTCACAATTAAGAAAAGCTAAAGAACCAAATTTAAACAATTATTTATCCAGGATCTTTACAAGTCATGATATGAACTACCAAAATTAAAAATAATTGTAATGAAACACCCTGCTCCCACCCATTCCATAAACTCTTCTACAGAATGAGGCAAGTACAGGTATACTTATGATGCTATCTGTCCAGAAAGGAGTGGAGGTGGGGAACCCTGAAAATTTCTTTCGGGGGGTGGGGGAGGGGTGGGGAAAAAAAAAGAGATGAGATTTTTTCCTCTAAAAGATTATCGGTATAGGAATTTAACAAATGTGGCCAGACCAATGATATCGCAAGGTTATGTTCAGATAAATAGCTAAGTGAGCTTATATTACAGCACAAACTTAAAACAAGATAACGCAAAAAGAAAAGAGAAAAATAACTTGGCTCCACATAATCACCTATTGTATTTACCTTATGAGATAACACTGATATTTACTGGCATTAAGCCTCTCGAATTTGTGAACAAATAATACACAGATCAGGATAAATGTATTGACTTACTACCATCTTTATAAAAATCGAATATACACACAAACACATCAACAATTATGGAACTATATCCATTAAACTTTGATAAGACAACACAAAAGAACTAACAAATAGCTAAGATGTTGCTGAGTTGAAAGCATTTCAATAACATTTTAATTTTAAAAGGTCCATATTTACAAAGTATGTTAAATGCTTTTGCATTTCATTTTAAATGCATGATAAATAAAGAACAAAGATAATGGTTGCAACAGATCTTCCAAGAGGGTTCAGTTTAAGGTGGTCTGATTTAACTGCTAGAAGTGTACCAAAAATGGAAATAACATTACTTTCTAATTCTGCTTCTTTCCTTTTCAGTAGTTTCCTTCAAGAAAACTAAACCTTTATTACTAGGGTTGTCTCATATTAGCAGAGTCCATTTACAATGGTTGTTTGTATATTAAGAGAGACCGGACTCCATTTAGCCATAGCCAGAGCTTTACTGAAGACCCAGTTCTACTTCATCTTTTCAAGAACATTATAGATAGGAGATGTATACAGATATAGATGTATGTGTGTAGGCAGTTACAGACACATACATGCTCCCATGGCACCATATCATACTCAGATAACACCAAAAGCAGACCTTAAAGTAGCCATGAAATCTGTGTTGAACAATGGTGCCCAAACAGTATTTAGTGTTATCATCACTAACTAGGAAAAAAAACAAACACTTAAATGCCTACTTTTCAGAGACAGCACTCAGATTATTGGTTTCAAAGCAACAGCACTCTCAGACTATTTCAGAAAATGGCACAAGTTTATTAAGCTGATTTTATTGCATCAGTAAGTCCTCCCTATTAAGAACATAAGTTCAATATCTATAAGTCTTCTCACTGCTGTACACGGATACTAAGTGGTTTTGATCTCTCCTAATTACGGCTCACAGGCTACCAAACTCATTTTAATGCAGCTCTCTGTGGACTGAACCAAATAAACTACATTTTTAAACATATATGTATATAGTCTTAAAAATAGGCAGGCAGTGACAACCTGTGTCAAGCAGGTGAAGGTCACACAGCACTGACTGTACTGGAGGCATCTACAAGCCTGGGTGGACAACAGTCTTCCAAATGTTAGGGACTTTCTGGAACAAAGGTAGCTAGTCACTGCCAGATGGAGCCAACATAGTTTGCAAGAAATTCACTTTCAAAGTTCTAATATTCCTAAGAATGTCTATAATTTTCCGGAACCTAAATCTTCTGAAGTGCAGCCATTAAAAACAACCACCTTCATTTTCCAGTCTTATTCTTAAGCACATGATGTTATTTTAGAATCAATGCTACAGAAAGTCTCATAAGGGTAGGGAATACTCTTCTCCAGTTCTTACTATCTGTTTGGTAACTTAATTGAAGGGTAATATAAAATTTCAATTGTGAAAAAACGAGATGATAAAAGTTCACATGAACTTGGTCTCCTTTAAGTACTATTAGAAGGCTGACAGACATGAAGGAATACATTTGCTTCAAAGAGTGTTTCAATGTTCATATTCTGGCCCTTACCGGGTAACTAGATACATTAGTGATAATAGGCTTCCATTTCCCTTAATTCTATTTAATAATGTCAACAAACTTGACATGAAATCTTAAGTATAAAATATAACTATAAAGTCATCTGAGTATGCCCTACTACACTAATTGCTCAAATAGTTCAGGTCCACATTAGAACATATCCAAAATAGTGAAACTCTTTCATGAGCAGAAATACAATAAGGCACTTTTTTCAATGTTTGCTTAGAATGAATTTGACTAAAGGTTGCTTTATGGAGAATAAGTATCTCACCTTTTAAAGGAACCTCAAGAATTACTAAAAGCAGTTTCATGATGATACACACATACATTTTATTTCGGGGTTATATTATCCCTGAAAGATCGCCATTACCTCACATCCGTTTTTTCATGAAGAATTACAAGCCAGAGCAAAAATCACTTTGCCATTAGGTCCACTGAAGGACAGTACAGTCCCCTCTCAAAAGGCCTTTAAAAAAAAAAAAATCAAAACAATGATATCTAGGTTCCCAAAGAATGTTATATACCACAAAGCCAGTGATATAAATATACCACCTTCGGCTCTATTTAAAAAAGAGAAAATAATCAAATAGGTATATTAAACTCTCAAGATGTTCCTCAATCTCACACTGGAGCTGTGATATGCAACTCTACCCAAAGGGAATCATATTAAAAAGCTGCAAAATAAGAGGCCAGAAGAGAACTGCAATGGTGCCTATCCAGTATTTTTGCCTTATTTGGGAATAATGGTAAAAAGAGGTGGGTAGTTTCACCCTGGAACTAGGAACAGACACTTGGCGCCTTTGAAATATTTACAAGAAGCAGAATCTGCCACTTCAATGGGCACTACTCCCAACCACACCTTCTTATACCCTGGCTTTCCAGGATATGCAAATGCCAATTAATAATCACCCAAATTTTAATCTACATTTTTTACAAGAACGTTTTGAGGTCTTTCTGAGAAGACAACTCAAGTTAAACTTGGTCAAGAAAACTGCTTTCTAGCCTGCACTGAAGATAAGTGCAACCATTATCAAATATTCTTTGCTGTGAAAAATACTTAGAATTTGTGACGTTAATGTTCTTTCCTGAATCTAAGTCACTGTGCTCAATCATTCAGTAAGATCTTGAAGAACAATGTCTACATGCATTGTAAGCACTTTGAAAACAAAAGAAAATGAAAAACTGTAGTTCTTTGTGGTTACAACAGAATCTGAAGAACTCTAACACCAAACTCCAGTTTGTTATGTCCTGTAAGTTCAGCTCTTCTTTACTCAATCCTGTTGCTGTCTGTAGCTCCGGACAACAGTTATGCAAGACTGCTGACTGGAAAGACCTAAGATCTTGAGGATTCTGCTCCGGTAGCTTCTTTGAAGAAATTCCACAGTATCTGTATAGCATAAGGTCAGATTCTCCTATTGGAAATCACTCAACAATCAGGGCCACATTTATGTGGGACAAATCTATCATATGCCTATGGAAATTAAAAAACAACAACAACATTAAGTTAATTCTGCACATCAGCAATAAATTCACCAAGGTAAGAGAAAACAAAAGGTATTCTAATTAATGAAAATCTAGTATTTTAAAAATCCAGGTTTACAGGTAAGATGTATATATACATTATAAAGTATAATATAAAAAAAAGTATAAATACATTATAAAGGGGATAGTGATCCGCATTACGAAAGCATGCTTTGTTTTATGAACAGATTTGCTGTCTGCTCTCTTTATGCATTACTGGTGTATTTCTAAAATAACAGGTGGGCATATATACACACATATTCAAAGCAATATATTACTCTGATAGAAAGATCACAGTATAGACGCTCTGCCTCACACTCCTAAATCACCACAACTACAGAGGTTCCCCTTCAGGATCCAGTTACCTGTGGAATTTCTGCTGAAACGCTAATGCGTGTGCTGGTTCCTTAAATTTAGCTATGGCTTTCCGTTGCTGGGGAAGCATCTGTAAACTCTGGAAGAGGAAACAAAGAAACATTTTAATATCACATTGAACATGGTAAATATATATGTATATATATATATATATACACACACACACACACACAAATACACATTATTAGCTTTAATAGCGTTTTATCAAACAAAAATAAAAAACAAATAAAAATTTTAAATACAGAGTTCTACTCTAGGCTGACACCTGAATGACCAAAACAATTTAAAGTGCTTCCCTTTCTATCTCCAGTTTTTCTTCCCAGCAATTTTTCATAGCTGTCAAGATAATCTATCCAAACACTGCTTCCATTCTCCTGATCAACACATGCTTATATCCTCTCACTTGGTTCTTAAGAATTTCCAAAATCTAGCCAAAAGCAAACTATTCAATCTTCTCTCTAAACCTTCTCTATTAAGACTCAGTGGCAATTAATTCTTGAGAGGGAGTCACTTTCTTTTCTCATACCTTCCTGTCAGGTGATTTATAATGGAGGTCCCTAAACAATCTTTTTATAAAACAGTATCTATCACATCAGAGAAAACTGCTCTGTCATAAGGAAATCCCACTATCCATGAACTTTCTAGAATGAATAATCATTTCTTAATTTACCGTTCTGGGTAAATTTGGATTTTCATACACTTAACTGGGTCACAGTGAGGGGCAGCAGCACTTTTGGCTGTAATCAGCATAATCTGTTAACATTTCGGATTTAAGAGAATTTGATATTAAGTGATACCGAAGCATCTCATATTAAATCTTCAGGAATCCTGAGAGAGCTGCCATCCTTTATAGTAAAACAACCATACCAAGAGTACACTCTTTGCAGTGAAAACTAAACTGAGGTTATAGAGAGCTACCAAAATAAATGATCAATTAATAAATAGGAAAGTTCATTTAAAAAGAAAGCATTTGAGAAAGATTATTTACATTAGGGTCTTCATATATTCTGTGAGGAAGAAGGGGAATTGCTTTTTGTTTATCTGAAGCTTTAATTTACTATTGTTTTGACTGAACTCTGGAACCAGAAGTCTATGCAAAGTAGAGGAACAGGCAAGAGAATGTAGAGATCTATCAGGTAATATTTTCTGACCCATTAGTCAGTCCTAATCTTCAGAGCTTGATACTCATCAAAGCATTTTGGTTACACAGCAAGATTTGGAACAGTTGTACCTGAAGCAATATTCAAGGCTCACATGACTCTGCAATTAAAAGTAGGCATAATCAATCAATTGCAAAGAGATGGAAACAGCTAAAATGTCCATCAACAGAAGAATGGCTAAACAAACTGTGGTATATACATACGATGGAATATTATGCAGCTTTAAGACAAGATAAACTTATGAAGCATGTAATAACATGGATGGACCTAGAGAATATTATGCTGAGTGAGTCCAGCCAAAAACTAAAGGACAAATACTGTATGGTCCCACTGATGTGAACGGACATTCGAGAATAAACTTGAAATATGTCATTGGTAACAGGGTCCAGCAGGAGTTAGAAACAGGGTAAGACAATGGGAAATTGAAGCTGAAGGGATACAGACTGTGCAACAGGACTAGATACAAAAACTCAAAAATGGACAGCACAATAATACCTAATTGTAAAGTAATCATGTTAAAACACTGAATGAGGGCGGGCCGCGGTGGCTCAGCGGGCAAAGTGCTTGCCTGCTATGCCGGAGGACCTCGGTTCGATTCCCGGCCCCAGCCCATGTAACAAAAACGGAGAAACAGAATACAATAAAACAAGAAAATGTTTAAAAATGTTTCCCTTTCTTCCTTCCTTCCTTCCTTCTATCCTTCCTTCCTTCTCTCTGTCTTTCCTTTAAAAAAAAAAAAACACTGAATGAAGCTGCATCTGAGCTATAGGGTTTTTTTTTTTGTTTTTTTTGTTTGTTTGTTTTTTTTACTATTATTACTACTTTTATTTCTTTTCTCTATATTAACATTTTATATCTTTTTCTGTTGTGTTGCTAGTTCCTCTAAACCGATACAAATGTACTAAGAAACGATGATCATGCATCTATGTGATGATGTTAAGAATTACTGAGTGCATATGTAGAATGGTATGATTTCTAAATGTTGTGTTAATTTCTTTTTTTTTCTTTCCGTTAATAAAAAAAAAATAATTAATTAATTAAAAAAAAGTAGGCATAATCAGGCATGCTCTCAGCACACTTTTTTTGGGGGAAGAACCTGGGCTGATAACATGACATACATCTTAAGGAATTGCATAAGACACAGCATTTTCATGATCAGTTTCATGCACAAAAGAAACTCTGCGCATCAAAATCTAAGGTTTATGATCACTACCTTCCATTTTGAAAATATGTACTTCTACAATTCAGTTATACACTTTCATACATGAGCTGTGTTCCAGTAGCTTTGATTCTTGAAGATGACTGTATAAAATATAACTTTTACAATGTCACTGTGTGATTGTGAAAACTTTGTGTCTGATGCTCCTTTTATCCAGGGTATGGACTGATCAGTTAAAAAATATGGATTAAAACAATAAATAAATAGGGGGGATGAGGGGCAAAATAGGGGGGATGATGTGTCTTGGTCTCTGTATTAAATATAACACAGTTAGAAAAAAAAATAACTAGTGGTAATCATGGTCCTTTAAAAGTACTGAAATATGTCTTGCTTAACTTTGAAGCATAAGTCAAAGATCTACAATGGAAGCCCATAGCTAAAAATATCTACCTCTTAGAAAAAAATGTTCAAAACATTATACTGCACATAAAACAAGTACTCCCTGTTTTAATAACCATAAAAAATTCTATTAGTGACCATGATAGGAGAGCCCTAAAAAGTATTAAAACACTTTCCAAAAAGCTGCCCATGTATAAAATGGACTTTGAATGCTTCTATAACAATGTCATAACACAGAAATAAAAAGTTTTAAGTCTCCAAATTAATACTGATAAGGTCTGTAAATTGACCACCACTAGAAAGAGTAGCCAAATCCTTTCAAGAATGTATCAAGACAGTCCCAGCAATTCAGGCAACTGAAGCAGCATACTCAGAAGCAATGGGCTTTGTCGTCTCTTTTTTTTCTGACACAAGCTTAATAAGTATCAGATTGTCTTCTTTCTGATATTGAAAAAACGGAAACAGAAGATTTTCTTGATATTTAACTAGCATTAATAGGAAAATAAATCTCAATAGCTTGGTTTTTAATTAATTAATTTCTCTATCTTAGATTTATTCTCAGTGATATGGCTTTTCTGCCCTTTGAAATTCTATTTGTATTATGACAGAGTCCTGTTTTCTCTACCAGGCTGCCAGCCATGTCTTTCTGCTTGCTTCTGTTCTTAAATTCTGTTTTCAAATGATTTTCAATTATTGAAATTAAGAGAAATATTCAAAGAGAAATGTCATTCTCTTTTGTCACCAGATGAGGGCAGAGAAGAATGTGGGATAACAGTCATTTCTCGGTTTAATAAAGAGCCAGCTTCAAATGGCTTGTAACTACAACTATAGCAACTAGGTAGGACTTCCACTGCTCAATCCACTTTTCTGGTGTTTAATACTGCTTTTGGTATTCTTTCTGTTCTTTCTTCTGACAATATGGCGATACTCCGCTAGGGTTTTGAAGTTCCCACTTAAGTGATAATTACAATAGCTTCAAATAACTTGTGGTAAATCTTATAGCCAGAATGAAAAAAATAGTAAATTTATCTTATATGAAAATATAAAAATTGCTCAATTAGTAATGAACAAATTTCTCACAGCATCACAAACAATTCTGAACACTTTACAGTGCACAGTTGAAATTCACTATGATTTTGAAACACTATGCTTTTCTTTCAAGAAAAAAAATTCTACAATTTCTGATGGTGATTTTATTTCCTTAGGGTGATTTCACAACGTAAAATGAAGGCATGAGGCTGCTAATGGTAAACATATGATATAAGAAGATTACTCAATTTATAATCTAAATGTCATATATCTCAATTTGATTTAGGAGGTATCAAGAGAGAATAAGCATCCAATAGAATTCTTAAATTAGAAGAATGACATTTTTCAAATAATCAGCACAATTAACAATGGCATTTTCTTAAAATTTTGCTTCATAACTACTTCCCTCTTTTTTACACTTTTGTGCCTTCTTTCAAAAAAATAAACCCTATTTTCAAGATATTAAGATTGAATCATAAAAACTGTCAATAATCAACCATTTCTGACCTATCAAAATGACAAATATTAGTGATTTCTCTATGAGGAGCAAAAGAAAAACTCTGCACATTAAAATCTAAGGTTTATGATCACTAGCTTCCATTTTGAAAATATGTACTTCTACAATTCAGTTATACACTTTCATACATGAGCTGTGTTCCAGTAGCTTTGATTCTTGAAGACGACTGTATAAAATATAACTTTTACAATGTCACTGTGTGATTGTGAAAACTGTGTCTGATGCTCCTTTTATCCAGGGTATGGACTGATGAGTTAAAAAATATGGATTAAAACAATAAATAAATAATAGGGGGGATGAGGGGCAAAATAAATTGGGTAGATGGAAATACTTGTAGTCAGTGAAGAGGGTTAAGGAGTATGTATGAGCTTTTTCTTTTTGTTTCTTTTTCTGGAGTGATGCAATTATTATAAAAAATGATCATGGTGATGAATATATAACTATGTGATGATACTGTGAGCTACTTATTGTACACCATGTATGGACTGTATGTGTGTGAAGATTTGTCAAAACAAATTTTTTTTTAAAAAGCCTATAGAGCGATAAAACTGAATTATTCACTCAATAATTTTACTGATAGGATTTAATGTAATTTTGTATATGAGAACTGAGTTACTACCACCACCTAGTAAATGTTCAATAAATACAGGAACTATTAAAAAAAAAAGAAAAAGAAAGAATAGCTAGTAGGTAAATAGCTATCTTTCATTCCCATGAACTAGGAAGAGTTTTATTTAAACCCTGAGAAGCAGAAAGAGGCTATGGGAGAATTCAAATGCCCAGTTGGTCAAAAGGATTTTTATTTTATCATGGCAAGATTAAAATAGGTTGATATTTAGAAACAGAGCTCTCTGAGAAAAAACTTCGCTGGAAGGCAAAAGTCTGAACTATAAGCTACTTCTGTGTATAACCATGAATATCAATTTTATGCTTATTTCAATGGTTTTAGAAACCTAGAGAAAAGAACTGTTTCACAAGAACTTTGTACACTGAGATAAACCATGCAAAGTTGACGTTGTACTACAACAGTATTTCAGGGTACTTGGTATATTTACATCTGGAAACACTATGCATATTGATTTAGCTCACTGAGGCTATATATTTTACTTGCCGCTAAACTGTTACCCATCACCTACTTGGTTCTTTTCTCCCAAACCACTTCAGCTCCTTAGTTAAATGATCCTTGAAAGAAATGTACTGATTCATTTGCCTAATGTTTTATGGTACATCAAAGCCAATTTTGAAGCAATATTTAGCCATTTAAATATATGACATAGTGCTAATAAATATTATTTAAATAAATATATATACGGTATATTTTCCATTATACCATTTTACTGAACAATGTTTTCATAATTCACAGTAACTCAGAAGTGGTGAAATAACCTAGTCTAACCTTTTCTTCCTATTTCAGACCTTAAGGAAAAATCAGCCTCCTCTCTAACAACTAAATGACCCTGTCCCCACTGTGGACCAAAGACAGGAAGTTCAAGGAAAGGATCAAGCATGACAGCTCTGGAAAAGGCAACCAAAGCAGAGAGTTTTACTGAGGTAAGAATTATAGTAGAGCAAAATGAAGACATCAAATAGGAAAGGAAGGGAGGAAATGACAGTAGAAAACAGGGATCAAAAACAAAATATTTCTGAATATGATTAAAAGGGGGAAATGTTAGATTATACATATGGTAACAGAATAAAAAATTTTAAAAATTGATGGAACTACATACACAAGCCCTGTAAGTTAAACCATGAACCATAGTTAACAGTACAATTATAAAATTTTGCTATCATTGACTATAATAAATGTGCCACACTAATACAAGTGTTAGTAATGGGGTGGTATATGGGAATCCCGTATTTTATGCATGGTTGCTCTGTAAAACCACAACTTCTCTAAACATAAATAGAAAGATATACAGATAGACAGACAGATAATTGCTTGGAAGCATAAGATTTTGTAATTATGGGACCATCTGTATACAGATAATGTGCAATTTAACAGTAGAAAAAATTAAAAGCCGAATAAAAAGCTAATCTGATACGATATATTACAAGGTCAGAAGTTATTTTTTCAAAGTTTTGCTACTTCAAGAATGACAATAATATAGAACAAAATTCTACTCCAAAAGGATTTTTTAAATGAGACCCTGAATATAGTTTCTACCTTTAATGTAACTTCAACAGGACAGGCTGAGATGACTGGGGCTGCCTCATTCTACGTCCCCCTTTCACCTTCTCAGACATCTACCCTTTCCCATACCAGTTCTTTAAAAACATTAAAATAAGAAACATCAAATTACTTCAAATATCAATATTCTCAAACACCTTTCAGTTACAGAAAAGGAGTAGTTTCATAAAATTTCAAATTCTGACCAAGTTCTTTGAGCTCTCACACCTTCTCCAGGAAAAAAGAGAGAAAACTAAGCTATAAAATATATTTAAATTACGTTTCCAAACCCCTCTACTAAATTAAACTCTACACAACATTTTCTTTAGCTTACTGCATAGTCAACTTTTGACTACATGGAGTCATCCCTGCAGAGATAATCCACAACCCTTGCTAATATCATCTTCATCACTCACTACGACCACTACAACCAAAGTGGGGAAAACCACACAGAGAAGTAACTCAAATCACACACATAATGCTATTCTTTAGCAGCTCTAGTGAAACTTCCTGGCCAACCTGAAATGTATGACTCATGGTTCATTTCAATTAGCCTCTCTCTCCTTTTTAATACCTGTTACTGAGTATGACCAACAATGGCCTATACATTGCCAGAATGGTAAAATATCCTGAAAACTTACTTTACTAGGTTCTTTTTTTAGGATTTCAAATCTAGATGTTGGGAAAATATACTCAAGATTGATTAATGCCAGAGTTATTTAATTCCAATTTAGATTTTTAACTTTTCATATTTTTCTTCACAAAAGCACTCCTCAATAGTAATTCTATAATAAATTTTGCTGTTTTGATAACATATCAAATCTCTCTATATTATCAATTCACATTAAAAATCATTATTATTATCTTGTAAGCATTTAAAAATATAGATAGACGTATACCAGAATTTTAAAAAGCTGAATCAAAGTCAATTTGGTCTCAAAAGATTGTCAGGACCAATTTTATCTATTATATAAACCACATTCCTCTTTGATCTATATTAATTCAAAACAAACATTTTCTTTTTAGAATAATTTTTTTTTTCTAATACAGGCCAAATTCCACATCTGCAATTAAACTTTTAAGAATTGACCTGCTCAATGGGACATTTCATAGCATCCATAATAACAAGTCTTAAATTTTTAATTGGTATAGACTGAGAAAAAACTAGGGCTTATAAGTTTAACGCAGCTTTATAAATAAGTTCCTTAAGGGTATATGCACCTTGGAATAGGGTACATGCACCTCAGAATAGGAACCTAGGTCTTAGAAGAAAGTTACTGATCTACTGTTATCAGGAGTTTTAATGAAAATACGTAAGTGGTGGGTGACATTTTTTAAGAGCAGACAACTCCTGATTGTCACTAACTGATCATTTTAAGAATTCCCTCGTCACTGAAGTCCTAGGAGGGGACATTTCAGAAATAAGGTTTGTACTGTACCATGGTAAACAGCCCTCTGGGCAGGGGCTCTTTAGAGCATCATCTACCTGCTATTAGACATGTCAGCTTAGAGATTCTTAGGTTGGATGATCAGGATCTAATTTATAGGGGAAATAAAATTAACATTTACTAACTGTTTGCTATGTGTGAGGTACTATGCTAATGGCTATCACAACATATTATCTCATTTAATCTTCACAATATATGAGCTAGGTAGTTAGCTCAATATTGTGGACAGAGAATATTTAGGCTCATAAATGTCTAAGTACTTTGTCCAAAATTCTATACCAATGAGTGGGAAAATCATAATTTAAACCAAAGTCTCATCTCAAAGCCCATACGGTTGGGTGGGCAAGAGTGACTCAGTGGTAGAATTCTTCCCTGCCATGCCGGAGACCCAGGTTCAACTCCCAGAGCCTGTTCAGGCCAAAAAAGGAAAGCTCAAACTGTTATAATTAACTTCATTCTGGAGGGCTAATGCAGCAGCAAAAAATGAGCAACCAGAACTCACTCACTCACTTGCCATGTCCATGGCAAGCTATTTTATTCTGTGTCTCAGTTTAGTAACTATTGCATAGAACTGTTGAGAGAAATAAAATAAGTTAATATGTAAAAAGTGAATAATCAACACATTGGCATAATCTAAATATCTATTATTATTATTACTGCTACTACTCAATGCTGTCCATTTTATTTTAGTGACTATCAAAACTGGAAAACAGATATATATACTCACTGGGTGAATTACAAGCTCTATACTCTTGTAAGAAAACTTGTTTTTCTTTCTACAGCGCAGAGTTAACTTTATTATAGAATAAAACATGCTATCTTTTAACACAACTTTAGGCAAAATTCAGGAAATAAAGAAAGACAAGCAAAAAGGTCTCAGAAATTATAATGAACCTAATCCTAAAAGTTCATGTGATTTTAAACGTTAAGGATGAGCTGGAGGTTATAGCTATTCTCCTGAGGAGGCTATTAAGAAACTTATGCAGATGTTACTTAAGAGCAGCCTGGGATATTTTTCTTATGTGACTCTTAGTCTGTATGTTCTGACAAAAATTTAGCTACATGCAAGTATAACCAGGTTTTTCATAAGCTTAATTCTTTGCCTGAGAACAAGGCAAGGCATCCCATTACTCCTACATCCCTTTCTTTCTGTCTCAAGATGCTAGGCAGAATCTTCTTTTCGATTTGTTTAGTATTAATGGTAACGAGCAAGTATCACCTAGTTTTATCATTCTCATAATAAAATCTTTCTCATCTGAAATTTTGAAATATACTACTATACTTATGTTATTTATATCTTCTGGTTATGGCATGTCTATAAGATCTTGCTATTTTTCCTTACTCTGTAAATTATTACATATCTTTAAAATGAACCATCTGATGAGTTTATGAGTTTAATTAAAGTGAAAAACATTAATAATCTGAAAGTAACAGTGCTACCACATTACACTCTACTGCTACAAAGAGTAAAGGTCTCAGATTCCACAGGTTAAAAAAATACAGTTAACCTACGTTATTAGGAATGCCTATGATTAAGTGACCCAAAAGAATAGGAGTACTTCCTAATCTATTTAACACAACTTGCTATTATACTAAGTGAACGCTAGGTAGTGCCATAACCCAAAAGACACAGAGATCTGAACTACTTTGCAAACATTTTTTCCTGGCTAACTACGAAGGCAGGATGACTTGGGTCACTTGGAATGGTCCCTTTAAAGTATTTTCTTCTTTATCTTTTTTTTTTCTTTTTAGAGAAGTTGTAGTTTTACAAAAAACTATATGCATAAAATAAAAAAAAAATGAACAGTTCCCATATACCACACTATTATTAATACCTTCCTTTAGTGATATTTGTTACAATTAATGAAAAACATTTTTGTAACTGTACTATTAACTGTAGTCCATCGTTACGATGTGGTTCACTGTGTTACAGCCCAATGCTTTTTTTTTTTTAAGATTTTTATTTTAGTAAAATATATACAACCAAAAATTTCCCCCTTTTACAACATTCACATATACAATTTAGTGCTGTTAATTACATGCACAATGTTGTGCTAATATCACCACTATCCATTACCAAAACTTTACAATCAACTCAATTAGAAACAATTTACAACTCAAATGTTAACTCATTTTCTACCCTGAATCAGGCCCCTGGTAACCTATATTCCAGATTCAGAGTCTATGAATTTGCTTATTCTAATTATTTCGTAGCAGTAAAATCATACATTATTTGTCCCTTTGTGTCTGACTTATTTCACTTAACACGATGTCTTCCTGGTTCCTCCATGTTGTCGCACATATCAGTACTTCAATCCTTTTTATGGCTGAAATAGTATCCCGTTGCATGTATCACATTTTATTTATCCATTTATCAGTTGATGGACATTTGAGTTGCTTCCATCTTTTCACAATTGTGAATAATGCCACTACGAACATGGGTGTGCAAATACCTGTTCAACTTTCGGCTTCCAATTTTGGGGGGTATATGTCTAAAAGTGGGATTGCTGGGTTATACGATAATTCTATACTTAAATTTCTAAGAAACAGCCAGACTGTCTTCCACAGCAGCTGCACCATTCTACATTGCCACCAACAACAAATGAGTGTTCCAATTTCTCTATATCCTCTCCAACACTTGTAATTTTCTGTTTTTTAATAGTAGCTATTCCTCCTTACAGCTGAATAATATTCCATCATATGTGTATACCATATTTTGTTTATCCATTCATTGGTTAATGGACACTTGGTTTGACTTCATCTTTTGGCAACTGTGAATAATGCAGCTATGAACATCAGTGTGCAGATGTCTACTCAAGTCCCTGCTTTCAGTTCTTCTGGGTATATACCTAGCAGTGAGATTGTTGGATCACATAGCAATTTTATACTACGCTTCCTAAGGAATCACCAAACTCGTCCTCAGCAGCTGCACCATTTTACAGTTCCACCAGCAGGGAATGAGTGTTGCTATTTCTCCAAATTCTCTCCAACACTTGTTTTCTGTTGTTTTTTAATAGTGGCCATTATAGTAGGTATGAAATGGTAACACATAGCTTTGATTTACATTTCCCTAATAGCTAATGATGTTGAGGATCTTTCCATGCACTTCTTAGCCATTTCTATATTCTAATTTGAGAAATGTCTATTCAAGTCTTTTGCCCCTTTTTAAATTAGGTTCTGTTTGTCTTTTTATTGTTGAGCAGAAGGAGTTTTTAAAAATATATTCTGGATAGTAAACCCTTATTTGATGACTGTTCTTTTCACTTCTGCAAAGAAAGCTGTCGGAATTTTGATTGGGATTGTGTTGAATCTACAAATCCCTTAACAAAGTTTGACATCATCCATTTATTTAGAGCTACTCTGATTTCTATTAGCAAAGTTTTTCAGTTTTCCAGGAATAGTATTTACATCCTTGGTTAAATTCATCCCTAGATATTTGGTTTTTTTAGTTAGTACTGTAAATGGATTTTTAAAAAAAAATTTCCTCCTCAGATTGCTCATTTCTAGTATATAGAAACACTACTGATTTTTGAACCTTGGTCTTATCCACCATTTTTGCTGAAATTGCTTATTAGCTTTAGCAGCTTTGTGGTAAATTTTTTGGGATTTTCAATATATGAAATCACATCATGTGCAAATAGTGAAAATTTTACTTCTTCCTTTCCAGTCTGGACAACTTTCATTTCTTTTTCTTTCCTACCTGCTGCTCTAACTAGAACTTTCCAGTACAATGTTGAATAATAGTGGTGACAGTGGGCATACTTTTCTTGTTTCAGACGGAAAGCTTGGCAACTGAATAATGCTGCCATGAACACATCGGTATACAAATGTCCACTCAAGTCCCTGCTTTCAGTTCTTCTGGGAATATACCGAGTAGTGGGATTGTTGCATCAGTTTTTCACCATTAAGTATGATATTAGTTGTGGTTTTTTCATATATACCCTTTATCACGTTCAGGACATTTCCTCCAGTTCCTAGTTTTCTCAGTGTTTTATCAAGAAAGAATTCTGGATTTTGTCAAATGCCTTTACTGCATTAAATGTTTTTTCATCATCATGTGATCATCAAGCATTTTTTCTCTCTTCATTCTGTTAATGTGATGTATTACATTAATTGATTTTCTTATATTGACCCACCCTTCCCATTCCTGAGATAAATCCCACTTGATCATGGTGAGTAATTTTTTTAATTGTGCTGTTGGATTCAATTTGCAAGTAATTTCTTGAGGATTTTTATATCTATATTCATTAAAGAAAGTGGTCTGCAATTTTCTTTTCTTGTAGTATCTTTATCTAGCTTTGATATTAGAATGAGTTAAGCATTCTCTGCTCTTCAATTTTGGGGGAGAATGTGTGCAAGATTGGTATTAATTCTTCTTGGAATGTTTGGTAGAATTCACCTGTGAAGCCATCTGTTCCTGGACTGTTCTTCGTTGGAAAGTTTTTGATGACTGATTCAATCTCTTTACATGTAATCGGTCTTTTAAGGTTGTTTTTGTGTTTCTAGGAATTTGTCGATTTCATCTAGGTTGTCTAATTTGTCAGCAGACAGTTGTTCATACTATCCTCTTATGATCTTTTTCATTTCTGTGGGGTCAGTAGTAATGTCCCCCCTCTCTCATTTTCTTTACCAATTTAGTACAGGTTTGTTAATTTAATGATCTTCTCAAAGAACCAACTTTTGATTTTGTTAATGCTCGTTTTTTCAATTCTCTATTTCATTTCTGCTCTAATTTCTGTTATTTCTTTTCTTATGCTTTCTTTGGAATAAGTTTGTTGTCTTCTTTCTAACTCCACCAGGGAAGCAGTTAGGTCTCTGATTTGAACTCTTTCTTCTTTTTTATAATGTAAGCATTTATAGCTATAAATTTCCCTCTCAGCACTGCTTTCACTGCATTGTATAAGTTTTGATAGGTTGTACTCTTGTTTTCATTCATTTCACCACATTTACCCCTTTGAGGTATTTTTATATTAAAACAATAATGAAGCCTTGTTGGAAAAATATCTTTAAAAATTACATTTATCAGTATTAATGTCATTTCTTTAATTATCCATAGTAATATCAGTTCGTTTGTTTGTTTTTAAATTAAGAAACAGCATTTTGTGAATGCAGTACTTTAAAGTCTATAAACTCTAAATCAAAACTCAAACTCCTACTCAGTCCCATAAGCCTGGGACTGGCAAGAAATGCAAGCACTCTTCTTTGTTCAACAGAGTAGAAATAAGAATCTCTTGAATAAATGCTAAATTATTCATTCCTTAGGGATTTAAATAGTGGCATATGGGACTTCAACTTATTTTAAGGGTAAATGATGCAACCTAAGAAACTTTCACACTCATTTTTACATCTTTTTCTCTCTAATTAAAACAAGTCGTTAAACTACTCCAACACTATTTTTGCTAGGCTTTTAATTAGCCCAAACTGGCAAACAGAAGAATGAAAAGGCTAGTCAAGTGATTCATAACCCAAAAATACAAGATTCAAAATTCATCAGATAGGACCAAGGTTTGGAGGATAGCAATGGCTCGAAGCTATATTTCACAACATAGCCACTGAAACTCAATGCATATTAGAAGCAAGCAGCAATTAACTGCATAATGCTCTTATACAGTACATAGTTATCAAGATTACTACTAAAAACCAAAGCCCATAAAACTAGCAGGTCACAAATGGTAAACAACAGTCACATCGCATTTTGCACCCATAGGGTACAGCAGAAAATTCAGAAGACAATGGAAGTATCAGAAATGAATGAGCTCAAATTGTATTATAAAAATGAGCTCCTCAACAAAGAACACAGGTCTGTAGTTCATAACTAGACAGGATTATGTTTTTTCAAAAATCTGGATTCACTGCTAAACTGTTATTTGACCCAGATCCCTTAAACAAAATTGTTTTGAGAGCCTCAGAGTAACCACATTTTAATGCATCTAATATTCTCTAGTGTCAATTCTGGCCCTGAAAATTCATCTGTATTATCATGAATTGTCTTTAAACAATCTATCTTTGATTATAATAAGCTTTATCCCTATGATAAATGAAAAACTGTTCCTTACCACACCACTGGGAAATCTATTCTATAAAAAACAGAAGCCAAGTTTTGGGGGTTAACTTTTCCTTATTACACACAAATAAAAACAAAACATAAAACTATCTCTCTAGGAATCAAGAAACCAAGGTAGCAGTAATTAAGCCTAAATAATAACTACTATTTGTGGCATATCTAATCCTCACCATTAGGAAATCTCAATAAATTAAGGACAAGAAGGCTGAACACTTTAAAATGTTAAATCGGTACAAATAAAATAAGTGATCTGACAGAACAAAAATTTACATGTGTGCATGTTACTGTGAGGATTTCAAAGAATAATTTGTTCAGTTAGAGCATTTATTTATTAAAGTTTATAACTGACCATCTGAAAATTTCAAAATAATCTAAGGCAACACTTCTGATATCAAGTATGCAAGTACATAAAATATTTATCTGTGTTTTCAAGTATACTATTTTAACATGAAGTACCAACACAAAGAACACAGCATTTTAAATCAAGAAGTAATTTAGTTTGGGGGTATGACAAACTGGCATAGACATAGTAAAGTGACCCAAGTGACCTACCTGGATGGGTCCTACTGACATCAGCAGGTTTTTCAGTTGGACATCAGTAGTGGATGAAGAAAGCCCTTCAACTGACACGATACAGGGCTGAGGTTTGCACTCCACCACTCGTAAATTCTGTTTATTTGGCATTAGGCGTCCTCGACCCATCTGACCTGCTATTCCTCTGCCTCTTCCATGCATAATGACCTGGGAAAAAAAACAGGAATTTTGATTTTAAGCTTTGGCTAATTTTCAAAACTATTATGATATAAAAATGAGTAAGTGTACTGATTGTGTATGTAGAATGGAATGATTTCTAAATGTTTTGTTAGTTAATCTTTTTTAATTAATAAAAAAAATGAGTAAGTGACTTATTATCAATTGAAATATACCATGAGCTATAGGATTTTCTATAGCTTTCCATCCACTATGAGAAAATGTTTTGATATGTAAGAGACAACAATACCCAGCAAATTCTAGGTAGAGGGAAAGGAAAGAGAACAAAGAATGTGAATATATTTTGGTGCTAATCAATTGTATTACACAACATTTTATATGTTATCATCATTTTATAGATGAAGAAACAGGATCACAAGTCTTAAGAAACTTGCTGTTTAACCGCTACACTGTTAGGGTCACAGTGGTTCAGGAGGCAGAGTTCTCCCCTGTCATGCCAGAGACCCAGGTTTGATTCCTGGTGTCTGCCCATGCAAAAATAAAAAAGTTACACAGTTAAGGATTCGAATCCAGTTCTAGCAGGCTCCCAGGCCTGAATTTCTCCCACTATATATATTACAAGCCAATTTCAGTAGGGCTCTGGTGAATTTTGTATAGTGCTAAGTGTCTTCCAATAGTACTTCAATCATCAATAACTTGAATCAATCAAGTTCTATCAAGAGACTTGAAATTCTCTTGAATCATCAATAACTCCCATTCTAAAGGTCTAGGAAAGGATTTAAAACCTAGGAACTGTGGCTCTGCCACTTTCCTAGGCAAGTTACTTAACCTCCAAAATCCTTGGTTTCCTATCTGCAAACTGGGGATAATAATTAGGAAATCAGTGAAAAAACACCTGGCTTTACATTTATGAAATACATGGTGAACTTAATGAATAATGGAAAGAAAACATCACTGAGCTGGTTGTTTTACACATGTGCTCTTATGGTCACTAGGAGTCAAGTACAAATTCTGGTTGTGTAGACAGTTCACAATCTCCCAAAACCAAGCTCTTGGTATGAGTGATTTACTACAGTTGCAAAAAAGTCCTAAGAAGAAAAGCTCTTTTGTGAAAATATTAAGATATTTTCAAAACCAGAATTAAAAAAAAAACTATGTTCTTTTGGGAGGGGGGATAGCGTGGGGACAAACTAGGTGGTAGACACCACATATCAGAGAGACCACTGAAATACCAAATTTTCTTAACTAATAGGACATCTAAATGACTAGGAATGTGCCCTTCATATTTCCAGTGGTATAGACTAAATAATAGTACCTTTTTTGCCGGGTGAATTCCTTGGATGTTTTTGATACCTAGAGGAATAGCTGAGTGCATGTGGGCGGCCATTGGTGGATGCTGTTGCTGCTGAAGTGTTCCCTTTGTCAATGTGACCTTCCGAGCAGGCTGCTGTCTTACTTCTGGAGGCTGAGGAAGCCGCTGGGGCTGGCCCTCTGGGTGAAAAAAGCCATCACTCTCTCCTCCCTGCTGAAATCAACAAGGTATCATGCAGTTTAGTATCTGCTCAATCAAACATAAGTCTCCCACAGATGGGGGAGTTGACCTTGGTTAGCATTTTATTGAAACAAAACTGTTTTCAAGAAAATAAGGCCAAATTTGTTGTTTCATTACAGCCAGTAAGGAAACTACCCATTCAACAGTATTCAGAGTTTAACATATTTTTGAACTTTAAAAATACTAAGATGTCCTATAAGTGCATTTAAGAGGTCTATAATGAAAATAAATTGTTTAATCAAGTGAAATACTGCTTGATTTTTTTTAAAGCTTCATATTCAACATACACTGAAATTTTCATTTTCAAGAACATTTTTGTTAATATCTGACCATTTTTGTAAGTAGTGGCTTTAAACTCTACATTCCTATTCAAGCTTAATTACTGGGTAATCACCATGACATGTTTCACTGGTTTCCTTTATAACTGAAAGGCTACGGACTAGTCATCCAGAGTGAATTATGAAATGTGGTCTTAAATTTTAAAGCATGTAACAGTGCCCTTCTTCCTCAGTGGGTACAATAAAACTGAACACTCTATACTGTTTAATACAATGTTCCTATGAGTTGAAGAGCATCCCAATATCACTGTCTAAAAATTCCTCTCCTCCTGCTGGAGTGTCACAAGTGCCACTACCAACTATAAAGTAACTGGACTTCAGCAAAGAAAAGCATTTATTCTATTAAGGACTTTAGGAATTTTAGAAATATCAGAAAACAAACTTTTTTTTTTTTTTTTTTTTACTAATATCCCCTTACTTCCTGACCTTCAAACTTGTTAATCAACTGGGAAACAAATATACATTCAAGCTGCACTGATGATGTTCACGATACCATCAAATATTTCTGCATGGCTACCTATCAAGCTACCTTCAGAATTAAGTAGCATCTCTCCAAGTGTAGCTGAAGGTAGGAAAAAAAAA
Source organism: Tamandua tetradactyla (assembly GCF_023851605.1). Classification (NCBI taxonomy): domain Eukaryota; kingdom Metazoa; phylum Chordata; class Mammalia; order Pilosa; family Myrmecophagidae; genus Tamandua; species Tamandua tetradactyla. The sequence continues at coordinate 201,262,336 of NC_135327.1, read as the reverse complement.
GTAGAAAGCAAAAATATCAGATCTTGTTCTGCTAAATTATGTAATCAATACAAATGGACACTTGAACTTGGAAACTAAGATTAATATTTTTATTAACAATGTTCTACTCTTCATATAAATAGGAATATATGCAGTTATTAGATAGTAAATCTCCTGCACATAGGCTGCTCAGCTATACCAGTATTTCCAACAATTTCGTAAACGACCTCAGAAGCCTATATACTATAGGCTCCCAAATTTATCTTTCCCTCCCAAATTTATTTTTCACAGACAGTTTAATGGAATAAAGAGCTCCACAAAGTGAAAGAATAGGGATTGGAAAAGAAAAGATATTTGCAAAGGCTGAACAAAGTAATAGGAACCCAAGAACACATGAGATTAAAAATGTTTAGTGGGGCAGGACTTCTGACTATGGTGGTATGATGAGGTCAGCAAATCATCTCCTTAAAACAAGTATAAAACTAGACAAAATTGCCAAAAACAATGACTTTGGATCTCTGGGAAATGGGCAAAGTGAAACAACAAATTGAAAAGCATTTATTCATAAACTCTGGGAGAAGAAATAGTCTGTGGCCCTCTTGTCTGGGGCTACTCCCATCAGCAGACACAGCAGTTTTATCAGCACAGGTTGGATACGAAAGCCCAGAAGCAGTAGACTAGATTTGGCTCAGAAGCCTGAAAACTTACAGCAGCATTGTCAGTAAATGCAGCAAACTCAGCTGGAAAGAGAAAGGAAAATCCCACAGATCTGTTAGCCTGTGGTCACAATCCTGTTTGGAACAAGTAGTAGATCAGTCAGAAACTTAATGAGGAAATTCTAGGAAGGAAGGAACCACAGAAGGGCCAGATATGTTGTACACACAGTGGGAGACCCAAGGCAGCCTGGTGCGAAAGTAAACAGCCAGGACAGATTTGAGAACTGGCAGAAATCAAGGTGCTTTCCAACCAATACACAGATACACTAGATGAAGATGGACATCCTATAGGTATGAAGTATTTGAGTACAATCTCTTTCCACAGAGAGACTGTGGAAATGGCTAACCACAGAGCTATGCAGCCAGAGATTTGACCCCTAGGAAACCAGGTTAAAAAATAAAATAAAACCTAAAAAACTAAACCAAAAAATATTTTTAATTGAATAAAAATGAAAATACGACATATCAAAATTTAGGGAACAGCTTCAAATGTTAATATTAGAAAGGAATAAAGATCTAAAAACAATAATTTAAGCTCTTATCTCAAGAAACTACAAAAAGAACAGGAAAGCAAACCCAAAGTAAGTAGAAAGACAAGAACAATGATCACAGTGAAAGGTAGCACAGCAGTGTGAACATGTTCTTAATCTTAACCCATTCTTGGGGTGTGAATCCACTATAGATACGAACTTTTAAGACGTTATTTTTAGTTAAGGTGAGGGCAAGTGAACAAGGATGGATTTTGAGCCTATTATAGGAAGCCTTACAGAAACCCAAGAACACTGGTAGCCTTAGAACGCTGCAGTCTTCAAGGAGAAATACTGCTTTGCTGAGACCTTGACTTCGGATTTCTCCAAGCCTCAGAAACCAGGAGCCCAATACATTCCCATTGTTTAAGCCAACCCACTGTGCAGTATTTGTGTATTTGTTTTAGCAGCTGGGAAACTAAGACAGACAGTGACATGGTAAACAGAAAAATAATAGAGAACAAGTTGTTTGGGGTTTTTTTTTTTTTTGAGAGCAACAATGTAATTATTTAATTAGATTCCCCCACCCTCAAAAAAACAAAAATGAAGAGAAAACAAATTGTCAAAATCAAGAATACAAGAGGAATTATCACAACTGACTCAACAGAAACTAAGAGGACTACTACAACCAATTAGAAGATTTACATAAAATGGACAAATTACACAGAAGATGCATGGTAGCAAAACTGAGTCAAGAACAGAAAATCCAAATAGACTCTAAGAAGTAAAGACACTAATCCAATGATTTTTAAACTGGGAACTGTAAATATAAACACTTATCAATAAACAACCCAAATAACAAAAATTTTCTTCACTGTTACTTTGGGTAAGAGACTAATAATAACAATCAGTATTAATGTCAGTTAAGAACCCAGAAAAACACAGTTCTAACTTTAGTTTTCATTTCAAGAATAGCTTAATTTTTTAAGGATACGTCATCTCTACTTAAAGTCCAGATATCCCGGTACTATAAAAACCTTCTCTTTTCCTCATCTATAATGAAATAACCTCAAATTTATCTATGCATATTATTAGATCTTGTTATATAAAGAAAGTGACCTGATGTCATAGTGTACAGCCTCATTTATGACTATGATAACTTGTAAAGACAGGAAAAAAGTCTATTAAACATCTTCCATAGATTCAAACGTCATCTCTGACTGCTTTCCCTCATTCGTTTTGTTCCAGCTATCTTCTTGCTACTACTCCAACACACCAAACTCAATCCAGGAATACGGTCTTTTTCTTTTCTTCATTTTCTCAGCTTGAAAAGCTCCTCCACCAGAAATCTGCAAGGTTTGCTCATTCACTTCCCTGTCAAAAGGTTACTCTCTTACCCCTCAGTTTTATTTGTCTTTCCAGTATTTACCATTGCTTGTAACTATATTATTTGTTTACTAGACTGTAACCTCCACACAGAACAGAGTCTGGCATATGTAGGCATACAATAAATATTTGTTAAATCAATGAATGAACTCAAAAAGGGAGATGCTTCAGACAGAGATGATGATGACTGCTCAACTTTTAGGAAAAACTGTTTCTATCAACTGCTTATTAAAAAGTAGGGGTAGGGTGCACAGGTAGTTTAGTGGTTAGAATGCCTGCCTTTCATGTGGGAGACCCGGGTTCGATTTCCGGACCACGCACCCAAAAAAATAAAAATAAAAATAAAAAGTAGGGGTAAAGCCCTGGGCAAGTTCTGGTGATTATCATACTCAAGAAATTTTTTTAGACCTTTTGTGGTTAACAAGATAATAAATCTTTATAAATGAATTTGCCAAGGCACTCAGGATCTTAATCATCAAGAGTTCTGATAACATTCTACATATTCCAATTATGAGAGGATATTGGGAGCTAATATTTGCTGAATGTCAACAATAGGGCAAGAAATATACTAGGTTCTGTACATTGTTTTCATCCTCTCAACAAGGTAAGTGCTAATATCTTTATTTTATAAATGAAAAAAAACTGTGGCCTTTGATCATACTGTAAGTGCTAGAAATTCTTGACTCCTTGGTCCAAAGATTATTACTCCATTTTAACTCCTAAGGGAAGAATTTATAGTAACACATTTAATGACGATTTTCAGCAAGAACTGAGACAAAAGTATTAACTATCATTCAAATAAAGAGACCACACATTTTAATTAAATAAAGGATTACTACTATAAGGCTGTGCTTTTGCTAAGCACTCAAGGCTTAAATTTAAGTAACAAGTTATTTCACTTTCCAAGAAAAATTAAAAGTTGTTTTTCTGATGTGAAGGTCAATTATTCTTTTTCAAATTTACTTTGAAAGTGAATTTCTCAGTGGTAGAGAACACATTTTCACTCTTTACAAGGCAGTGTGTTTGGATGAGATTTTAAATATCTCCCTCTTCCTCTAAAACAGATGGGAAGAAAAGAAGTTTGGCCTACATTAGCCAAAACTGGAAATGTGTTATCCCCCCCCCCATGGTAATCTTTTAATGAATACTATTAAAATGTCATTTTAGAGTAGTTTTTTGTTTTGTTTTAAATATGAGGCACTGTCTGAATTTAGTAAGCTTTGGGAACACTTTTTATCAGCTTCATCATTACAAACAAATGAGGTTATTGCCACTAACATTAGCAGGACAAATTTATTTATAACAAATGGTTTAAATATATAGATAAAAGTGCCTATTGATACCATCAGGCTTCTTACAATTGATAGATCAAATCTTATTTCATTCTTAAACCCCATGAAGAAATGATATCACTGACTTGCATTCACTAGTGAGCAAATTGATTAATCCCTCTCTATAGAAATCTCAACTCTTGATTATACCTATCAGACGTTAAGCAGCATTATTCTAGAGTGACAACACTTGACAAATTCCCCAACCATTTTTCTCAGCCTTTGTGGCCCTGCTAGCTTGTATTAACCCTGATGAAAAATTAATTTTCCTTATCTTCTTCTAAACCCCAAAATCCAAATCCGCCAAACTGGCAACTCTTTCTGTAAAGGTATTATGAAAACCTCTAAAAGATTAATTGCATGTCTTCAGGTGACATTAAATTAATTTCTATACTCATGACAGACATTTGATACTCCGTACTGAGAGGACAGATAACATTGTGAGGATACACAGAAGGACAGTGGTGTAGTGTCCCAGGGCAGCCTCTTATGAATTCTCCTTTCGATAAGGCCATACTTCACTGTCACTAGCAATGCTACTGTTACTGATCTTACCATCCACAGACCTCTCACTGAACAGGTTTCTATTAACTACAACAATGCTAGGTCTATCCCTGTAATCTTTATACAGCTAATTCAAAATCTGGACACTAAATGATATGCATGCTATACGATGTTTCTAAATACAAATACATTTAGGGCACCTTTATTTTTCCTTTGAAGACTAATGTATTAAGGGAGAGAAGGTAAAAAGAAAATAAACAGGCTAATGTTTTTTTTCCAGGTTTCTAGGCTAATTACCTACTTAATTTGTTGCAATATGGTATGCAGTAAGAACATTTCACAACTGCAGTGTCATTTCTTCCCGCAAAAAATTACTCTTATACAATGGCAAGCATTCAAAACATGTAAACAACTTAAATCTGAAGTGCTTTCTATACAATTCTAGTAATGAGTCCATACAGAATGAATTAAAACAAAATCCATAAGGTTAAACAGGCCAGGGCAGAAAAACTTTATAACTACCTAGTCTCTGAGCTTCATGAAATAAAGTCATTTATTTGATTTTATATAATATGGTGATAACATGATAAAGTTATTCCAGTGGTTTCTCCCTTAACGATCTATCTTTCTGAAATCAGTTAGGTTTAGGAAAACCTGTAAAAGCCAAAATTAATTGGCTTTTGGAGGCACAAACCCAAACCTTTAGGCTCCTGATATGCCAGGATCCTCTCATTTCTATAGCACAGATCTACCAGTCTGAAAAGGCAAGGTTGACAAAAAGTGAGACAGCTAGAACTTTTGGACTTGAGAGGCTCCACTACACTACAGTTTACAAAAGAGCTTGGTTCTTTCAACAAGAGCCAGTCACATGAGGGCGGAAGAAAGGCTCTGGAAAGTAGCAAGCTTCCCCCCAACCTGCTGATAAGCAGCTCAATATTACCTACTTTGTAGAGCTGGGCAACTTCTATAAAGAAGGTAGTGAGTTCTTAGTTGGTTGTTGAAAGGCAGGAGACAGAAGTACCCAAGACATTAGAGAAAGCACACTTCCTTTCTGTTAGGGAGAACCCTAAGGTAGCAAATCCTGATTCTTAAACATAGGTGAATTAATTCTGATTTAACCATTTTACTCCTTGATCTCATACCCCTATAAAAAGTAATATATTAATGAGTATAACTTCTTATTTGTTAAAACAGATTACCCCTGATAAACTCATCTATCTTGCCCAAATTTAGAGGCCACAGATTTAAGAATGCTCAAAGAATAATTTCTTTGGAAGTTACCAATTTTGCTCACTAAAGCATTTCAAAGTTCTTTTTTTAAAAAGAAAATTCAGTACAATAGTTTTTCTGCAGAAGGACGATTTTAGAGTATAAATCTTATTCAATAAGTGACTAATCTGGATTATTCATGCCCCATTTTTCTTCCTCTCTTCTGCTATTTGCCTTTGGCCATTTTACTGCTCATTAGCACCCCTAACAAGGAAAGGAACAGGATACAAACGAGACCTAATGCCAATTAGTTAACTCTGCCTTTCTCAGCTATAAGAAATGAACTGGCAGGGAAAAGCAAGGTAAAACATACTGGCATACCCTCCCACTAGGTACCTACGGTTGAGCAATCCTGCCACACCCCTTCATTCTCCTTTTCTTCCTCGACCTAAACCAAATAGCGGGTTGTGTATATCTCCTGGCTCCCATCCACTTCTATGTCAAAAGCAATTTTTCTTACAGCCAATTCACCTGGTCTTTCTGAAGTATCTTCTCTATTACAAGTCCATCCACATTTCTGTCCTTTACAATATTCTGTTCTACAAATTCAGGTTCTGAAACTTATTTTGACTCATTTCTATTTAAGTCATACCTGACCCCTTTAAGGTCCGTCTCAACTCACCTACTTATCTACTCCTAAGCACTATCAACAACTATGGTACAAGGTTAACTTCTACCAAAAATCAACTGAGTCAATAACAGTCAAGAACAGCTGTATTCTCGCACCCCCTGGAACGAGGAAGCTGAGGCTGGGTTCACATGAATAACATTCATAAGATTAGAGAGTTCTTTGTTTGCCTTGGTTCACCATTAACAATCATCACTACAGATTTATCGTGTGTATTCGTAACTCAACAAAATTCAAAAAGGAACAAGACATATAATATGATACAGTTTTGTAAACTGAATAAAGAAGGCATTTGGGAGAGTACAATAATTTTTGCTTGAGAAGAAGGCTACACCTATTAAAGAATTAATGTTATTTTTGTTTTTGCCCCCACATTGTGCTTACTGGTATCATCTAAGTGTCTTAATACACAACTGCCACTTTCACATTCAGAAGTATTTAGGAGAAAAAAAACCATTTAGGTCCACTATATAATTCTTCCCTTTTCTAATTCAATAAACGAAACTGTAAATCTTGTCTATCTTTTTAAAGAGAAAGAACTAATTATTTTAACAAATATTTAAATATCTATAATATACTTGAAGTTGTCCTAAATCCTGGGGACAAAAATTAAGGTAAGAGCAAGCCTACCCTCAAGTAACTGACAGTAACTAGGAAAAAGATCTGTGAATGAATACTCCCAATACAGTAAGGTGAGGTACAGAATGTACATGGCACAGATAAGATACAAAGGAACAATTATGTGTATGGAAGGAAGACATCCCAGAAGAACAGACACTTGTGCTAAATCTTAAATAATAACTAAAAGTTTACAAGTGAGAGAGGCATGAAACAACATGGTTCATCTGGAGAACAGGAAGGAGTAAGGGAATTATAACCTTGCATTTTTCATGCTTTGGAATTTAGGCTATTTCTCAAACTAGCATATTCCAAAGGGTGATAGGTAACTTTAGGAGTATAAGGATGGGTGTTTTTGTTTGTCTCTAAATTCAACTTTCTGGGGTTGTGCCCTATGCCATTCTGTGCATCAACGCTTTTTTTTTTTTAAGTTAAAACCTAAAAAAAAAAAAAAAGGTAAATATTACCACATCTTATCTCTGTTAAAACTCTTCAATGGCCCTGGGAACTATGCTACAACTATAATAATTAAAATTTTGAAATTAATAAAGCAAAAAGCATTTTTTATTCCTTCAGTTATCTATTCTAAGAAATGTGTTATACATAAAATTCAACCAATTTAAGCAGTCTCTTTAGGATTCATTTTACTTTCTTTGGAACTCACTTGTTTTAAGGCTTGGCTGTGTATTCAAAGGGCTTAGAAGCAATGACATCCAACAAGCAGTGAATAAAACCAGCACCTGAATTTCTATTAAAAAAAGTCAGTCCTGGAGACAAGACTGACTTCAGAGCTGAGGCAGAGAAATGACAAAGAGTGAAGAACATCTTCTTGCACCAAAAAGTCAGAAAGTGTTTAAAGAATGAGAAAGTCGTATCAAAAGGACAGAGATGTCAGCTTTAAGTGGCTCTCCCTGGCCAATATGGGACAATTCTAACAACAAAATAAATACTAATAGTTCAATGAATAAAATAACAATTCATAAACCCATACCGATATAAAAAAATGAATAAATCTAAGTGAAAGAGAAGAGAAAGCTATCACAGTAGTAGTATGCCAACTAATAAATATAGAAGGAACGTAAGCATTCAAAAACAGTGCTTGCTAAAAATGGCAAAAATCTGATGAGAAATAGTATTTACATAGTCTCAAAATATCTACCCACAAATTACATATTAATTACAAAGGGTAAAATTGTAACTATTACAGAGAGATGTGGCAAATACCATCTTACCCAAGCTATCAAAGGTAACCTCTCATCCATATTGGGATAGCTGATATCAACTGCCTCCTGATATGATGCAATCAGAAGGACACAATATCCACACAGTGATATTCCTGCCCAAAATGCATAACCTGGAGCTAATCATGAGAAAACATATGACACACCCAAATTAAAAGGCATTCTACAAAATAATTGGCCTCTACTCCTCAAAAATGCCAAAGGCAAAAATCTACAGACTGAGGAATTGCTCTACATTAAAGGAGATTAAACAGATAACTAAATTTTAAGCATGATGCTGCAATATATCCAAGTTGGGGTAAAAAGGGCTATAAAGACATCATAGGGACAACTGCTGAAATCTGAAGATGTAGTGTGGATTAGATAATAGTACTGTATTAAAGTTACATTTCCTAATTTTTAATATAATTTTACTGTGCTTTGTAAAACAATTTTTTTTTGTTCTGAGATAATACATAACCGTTTCTCCAACCTAATCTCAAATAGTTTGAGAAAAAGTAATTGAGTGTGTTTGCAAAAAGACAAAAGAGAAAGAATAAATGTAAACTGGACAATCTGGTAAAGGGTATAGTTCTTGTACAATTCTTGCAACTTCTTTTAAAATGAAATCACATTAGAATGTAATCTTCCTCGCTTCTTCCCCTTCCCTCTGCACCCGCAAAAAAAGATCAGATAGGTGCATTATCACCCCTCCTACCACCTCTGAAAACTCTGGGAATAACTTTCAAGTGGATAGGAAAGAAGAACTATCTGTAGACGTACACCTTAAGTCTTCCTTTAAAAATCTACAAATGCAGTCTAACCCCCCCCAAAATAAGATCACACAAATAAATGGGACCCTATGAGTGCAACATTTTGACAGCCTTTTAAAAATAAAATACCAGAGTATTAAAACTGGACAGCTGGCATTCCTGCTGGGGCATTTTGTACTTCACCCATTTCTCTGTGTGGCCAGTAAAATAGAGTAATGTTGACTTAATTTGCTGCCAAATTCTTAAAATTTTCATTTTGTTGATTAAAATAAAACAGTTGAACCCTGAATTTGCTCTCAATTTCCTAAAGAACACAATAAACTGTGGCTCTAAATAAATACTTTTATTCTTCCTTGAATCTTTTAAAAGGTAAGGGTAGTAATATCTATTGAGCCACTATCATGTATTCAGGCACTGTGCTAAACACTTTACATGTATTACAACATTTAATTCTCTTTTTTTTTTGTATGCTGTATGGCGAGGTCACATTCCATTATTTTTCCATGTGAGTATTCTATTATTGCAGCGTCATTTGTTGAACTTTGTTTGCTTTTTGGGAAGTACAGGGACCAGGACTCAAACCCGGGTCTCCGGCATGGCAAGGGAGAATTCTACCACTGAACTACCTTTGCACCCCCTACAACATTTAATTTTTAAATTAATCCTGTAAGGAGACTTTATCTTCATTTAGATGAGGAAACTGAGGTTCATTCAAGTCAAGCATACAAGATTACAAAGATACAAAATGGAAACCAACATGTAAATACTTCAAAGATTATGCTATTTATCCTAAACTAGAAGAAGTTGAAGGCCCAGGGCTAATTAAAGAACATCCCAAGGTACAGCCTTCCTCTTGTGTTTAATCACAAAAAATGGCTGAAAATAAACATAGTAAGTTTACACCAAGTACACATTTTTTTTTCTGCAAAAGACAGCTGGGGGTGATAATCAGGCTACCTCAACATTTCATATTTTTAATATTTGTTCTGTGACTACTTGTTAAGTTTTTTTTGACTGTGTATTGGTTAAAAATAGAACACAATTGGGATTTAACAAAGTTGCTTTTGATTTGTTTAAATATTTAAAAATAGCTTTCTGAAAAATGAATAATTGGAGAATATGTCTTAAGTAATAAAAAAGAGAACCATTCCATCAAATACAATTTTTAAAGTAGACTATTTATATAAATAATATTCACGGATGCTCATGAAATTTTAGAAGCACTATTTGCTAATATTTAACACTTCATATAAGCAGCAAAAATTTCTTCCTTTTGTAAGCTCATCTAACAAATCCAGACAATAAAATATGAGAGGAAAAAAAACTAAAATTCATACATACAGAGATTGATTTGCTTCAATCAAACCTCATAACAAAAAGTCTCCTTAAAGTCCCCTTGTTCCCCCAATGTTTTAACTATAAAATTTGACTTGATGTACATAGAAATATTCAAGGATATGTTCACAGCACATAAGCAAGTTATAGTTATATTTATCAAGTATGAACAAGTAATGACTTTACTAGGCTAGTAGCCATTGGTTATGAGACCACTCTATACAGCTTTAGAACAGGGAAAAAGAAAACAACCATTCCTCTCTACTGCACCAGAGCTAATGCTACTAACTAATCATGGTGCTTTTTTGCACCTCTAAGGCCTTTTCAACATGTTGTTCCATTCAGCCACTACTCCAAACAACTGGAAAGCAAAAAGAAATCTAATTATCACCCTGATTCTAAAAGCACTCACTAAACAAGAGTTTTCTGAATCAAAACTGCCTGCTATACATACAGGAAAATAGTAGATTATAATCCCTAAATAAGAAATAAATAACATTATGAAAAAAAAACAACAGAAAAAATAACTAATTAAATAATGATAATGTACAGAGGATTCAGAACTAAACTGGGGTTAGAACCTAGCACTGACACTTACTAGCTCTGTGACCTTGGCCTAGTAATGTAACCCTTTGAGATTCAATTCACTCACAAATTAAATAATATTTACCTTATAAGGATGTTGTGAAGATAAGACGAGAACATCGATAAAACAATTAGCATGTGCTAATCAGCAATTATTCATCATAAAATCTAAATGTATTTCTAGAAGGGATTTTAAGAACATACTCAGAAGAAAATGGACATTAATGAAGTACCTCGTATGTACTAGAAACTTTCATTTATTTATTTCTCATAGCAACCTTATTAACCCATTTACAGACTGGAAATTAAGGTTCAGAGAAATAAAATTATCTGTTTAGGGTCCCAGAGATAGTAGGTAACAGACCACCATTTGATGCTGCTTAAAAGCAGATACAAAAACTCACACACATGCCCACTCCCCTATTTCCTCTCCCCCCATGCAGTTGCTTACTGAATCTAAAACTATATACAACAAACTATTTGTTTTATGGTAAAGGAAATTTTATTTTTAAGACAAATGATGATTCTATCACAAATTACTTACAAAATGAAGCTAAAATGGAGGACCCTTTAATTTAGATATTTAAGAATTGTCACTCTGGTTTTTCATTAAAACTCCTTTAAAAGAGAAAACTGAAAAAATAGAGGTCCCATTTGGAAGAAGCATTTAAACGACAATTCTTACATCAACTTCAAGTAAAGAGGAGTTGGTTCACATGATTGTAAGAGCGGCAATTTTTAATTCTCTTTTTTCAGTAACATTCTTCAGGAATTAATATATTCTAAATGAAACACAAAGTGAAAAAGCACTCATAAAACTTGTAAACTTACCCCGCCTGACAACTTAATCACCCTCACTTTGGAGCTGATGTGTGGCCCATCTCCACTACCACTGTTTGCCCGTTGCATGACAGTCCTTTTCACTCCAGGCTTTATTTCCTGGGGCCGGCCTGGTATTGTTGCCACTCTAGCAGTCTGGGTTGAGGGTGGCAATTCCTCCATGTCAACAGGTTTTACTTGTAGTACTTTGTGAGATGGCTGAGTCTGAGTTGGAGGCACTGTTCTGGCCTGTCTCAAATGTTTCAGCGGTTTCATCTGCTGCCCTTGATACTGCATATTAGCACCAGAAGGAACAAAATTTGATGTTTTGGACTGAACATTCGAAACAGCAATATCTTGATTTTTAACAAGAAGTCTGTTTTTCACATTTTGTCTGATCTGTGCACCTGGAAAGGGTAACAGTGGGTTACCATTTGTAGGTGATGGTGACGATGTCTGTTCTTCTTGCTCTACTGGGGGTTGCGGGGTATAAAGCTGCTGTTGTTGCTGCTGCTGCTGCTGCTGCTGCTGCTGCTGCGCAAGTCTTTCAAGTAATTCCTTCTTTCTAGCACCAGCCTGCTGCTGCCGTCGTAACTCCTTTTGTTTCAGGATCTCTTCTCTTAAGCGTTTCTGCTCTTCTATCTTTAAACGATATAACCTTGTTTCTTCATCTTCGTCAGGAAACTAGAATAGAAAATATACACTTGAAGTACAAAGTAAGGTAAACATTCCAATCTATTTCACAAACTAAGGAAATATATTTTTCAAAAACCTTTAAATTCAGTATTTCAGAGAAGCCATTCAAAATCTCTTCAACAACTTTAAGTGTAACTCCTTCCTCTGGGGAGGGGGGAAAATTGCACAGCTAAAGTTAATTTGGAAAATCTTATCAGAATATTAAAAATGAAATAATGTAAATTTCTACTCATTTACAAGTTTGAAACCAATTAAAGTATTCATTTAAGATATCAAAAATATGTTTCAAATGGAAATGGCAACAATACTAAGACACGCGCTGCCACACAGGTTTTATCTTGCTCTTTTCTGACAAACTAACAAAAGGTAGGGTGGTAAATGACCTGAAAGCCCCTGATTAGAACTATTGATTTTTCTAACAGAATTTTCAGGCTGATCTCAAACTCATTTGTCACAGAATAATTGGTTATAATGAACAGCACAAGTCAATCTCTCTGACCTTGAACTCACGCACTCTCCTCAGAATCAAAATGTTACCAATTGCAGTATTAGAATATTAATGGTATGTAAGGAATGCCTTTAATATTCTAACTCCAAACCATTCCAAAAGCCTATCATATAAGCTTTGAAAAAGTCCAGTAACTTTCATTAAAAGAATCCAATGAGGAAGTTTATAAAAAGTTAAAGATTTTTAAAATTATTAATAATTTTCTTTAAAAACATCATAGTTATCATCTACAGATTCTTCCAAAAGAATAGAAGAGTATTTAATTTCCCTGAATTCACCTACTGAATAATTTTATCTATCCTGAATAAGCCTTAAGAATTAGAACTCAGATAAAAATGGAGCTCAAGAGTCAACTGATGTTTCTGGCGTCCTTACATTTTACTTACAGGATAGAGCTAGGCCCTCACTCAGGGCTTATAATATTATCACTTTGTAAACAACTCTTAAGAACTTAATTGCTTAATTTCAAAGCCTAGGACAGATTTGAAATAACAATTTTGTAGGTGGAGCAGGGGCTGTTGCACAGGTAGGGATATAAAGAAAGAAGTGCCATCAAGGTAGAAAAACACTAAGAAGTGAATTTAGCAGTTCAAAAAGCAAAGTCATCCAGGGCCACCTAGTGAAGAGCAAACCGCTGTAAGCATATTAACAGCTCTAAGGACCCACTATTTTAAAATACAGGAATAATTAATATTCATTAGGATTTTTCCCAAGCAATCAAGAATAAAATTAAAATATGTCTAGAATACAGAGAAATACTTTAGAAAGGTTTCCATCCTAATAACTGGTCCTTTATTATATCACTATCAATTAGATGAACGTAAAAAAATAAACTATATTTACCTAAACAAAACAAATAGATGGCTTTAAAAAAAAAATTCTACTCCTAGTCCCATTCTAAATTTACAGAAAATTAAAAACAATTAAGGAATTCATTTAGTTATGATCACTCATGTTTTCACACTTGAATGACTTTCCACACTATGGCTACCTATAAGTTCCATTTCAACCCTAAACTATCTCTAAGTAACTCGAAGGAAGAACTATTTAGAAGCCTATCCAAATCAACTCTTATGAAAGAACAGATAGCAAGCACGGCTAAATAGCAAACATGGATAGTGGTATGCATAAAAGAATACCTTTCTCATATTCTATTGGCTGCTGTTATGATAAAAGGATAATGTGTATGACTTAATCTTTATGAACCAAATCAGTTTATATGAAAAGTAAGGAGCTAGCTATATAAATTAAAGTACAATAGAAGTTTTAGAGCAAAGAATTATTTTTATCAACTCCCCAATCCAGCCTGTGAATCTAGATTAATTTTTTCATGTAATAATTTTGACACTAAAAAGTCACCCTTCTTCTAATATGATCTAATTAAGTGGTAAGTCAGTAGTTTGACTTTATATTTATGATTTAGAACACATCATTACTTCTGCTATAATACCTGATTAGAAGAAATTTTAACCAAAATAATAATAATAAATAATTTAACGGATTAAAGTTAAAACTAGTGTTAATTGTTTTCATAAAAGTAAGAAAACATGACTTGGTCTAAATTCTAATCTAGGGAACTTTTCAAGTCATTATTGTTTTATTATATTAATATACATTAGGTTAATATACTAATTGATTATATTCTATAAGTTTTACTGATATATTAATAATGTCCACGAACTGATATCTTACCATACAGGCACATACGTCTTGCTTAATTTTCATTTTTTTTTAACATGGGCAGGCACCGGGAATCGAACCCTGGTCCTCTGGCATGGCAGGCGAGTATTCTTGCCTGCTGAGCCACGGTGGCCTGCCCGTCTTGCTTAATTTTCACTTAACAGACAAGAAAACTGAGGCTTATTGAAGGTGAAGTAACTTGCCCAAGGTCACATTACTAGCAAGTGGCAGATCATTCCAAAGGCTGTATTCTTTAACCTATGCTATACTAGACTACTTAATTTGTCTGCCTAAATTTTACAGTTACTCTCTAACCTTTATACATGTATTTCAAGGGAAGAGTCCAGATATAAAATCTCTACTGCATAGTAGCATTAGACAAATTACACACATTTCTTTCATAGGAGACCAAAGGTCTCAAGGGGTTTATCCCAGGCATAGATTGTATTGATACTTAACAAGAGCTAATTAAATACCTCATGATCAAAACTGTACTAACACTGAGTCACCCAGAAAGAAGCAAAAAATAATGAAGTGGTCAGAACTAAGTCAAGGCGTTAATAAGATTTCGACTGAAAAACCATGTAAATTACTTAGATGGATTTATTATTTATACTTATAACATTTTCACCTATTTAAAAATTAGCAACAAATATATATGATCATAATTTAAAATAATTCCCCCCCCAAAATCTTATTTATAGATCAAAAATAAAGGTGCTCTTATCTTCTAGTAGTTTATAGTGTAAAATAAGAAAAAGTTACAGAAACATAATATCAGGGGTCAGCAAATTACAGGACCTGGGCTAAATCTAGCCCACTGCCTGGTTTTGTAAAAAAGTTTTACTGAACACAACCACGCCCATTCACTTAAGAATTGTCTATACTTGCTTATGTGCAAAAATGGTAGAGTCGTGTAATTGAACAGAGACAGTCTGGACTACAAACCCCAAAATATTTACTATCTGGCCCTTTACAGAAAAAGTCTGTTAATGCCTAATATATATATATTCTATATCATATAATGATAATTGTACAACTATATAGGTAAAATCTAATACTGTAAAACAATGAGAATATGTGTGCTGTACTTTACATATCACGGGTGTTAGGTTAAAAGGACTCAAGCCAAGATTAGTCAAAAAAAAAAGTGGGACGATTTTTCAAGTAACTCCCTGGATAAGAGTTAACTAAGACAGAAGTACAAGTTGATTATAAAGCTTCTTATTTGAGATGTAATATATTTTTTAAAATATCCTACCTCTGGTTCTGTCTTTGCTTCTTCTTTAGGTTGAACCACAGGACTAACAGGCTTCACTTTCACTTCAGTCTTTCCCTGTGCATTCCTGGAACCTATTACTGATCTCGTGGGTGGTGATGTGCTTATAATAGGCTTTACTTGAGCTGCAGGTGTGGAGGAGCAACGGTTGTTACTCATTTCCATAACATGAGATGGTGCTATAGGTAATTCACGCAAATTGCTATTTCTTGGAGCAGTTGGCTGCATTTGCTGAATTGGCCGTTTGGTTACATTCTGTGAAGCTGTATTCTATCAAAAGAAGAAAAATTCTGATTAAAAGTGGAAACCTGAAAGAAGGAATATAAGGTATTATTATCCTTACCTAAGATATGCTCTCCTTACACCAGTGTAATTTTCTACTGGTGCTTCAAAAGATGGAGTCCATTTATTGTACAGACTATCATTTTTAACAGCAATGGTAAAACAAAAATGGATGTTGGCTGCCACAAAGAAGTTACTGGATTAAACGTATTAAACAGTTTTTACTTAGTTAACTAAGGTTAAGGTGAAACAAGAAAAAAATCAAGAATAAGTCATAACGTCCCAAGAAAAGCTACTCCCTGGTGGAGAAAGGTATCAACAAGTTTTATTACAGAGGAATTCTTAGTTGTATTTATCCTAAGAATTCTTAAGAGTGAGAATGAACCTCTAGAAGAGTCTACAGATAGCTAATATACAGCTATGGGAAAGAACTAGGTGAAATATCTTAGGGCATAAGGCTCATGGTAATATTCTAACATCACGATATGATTCTAACAAAAAAACTTAGGTATTAAAGCATTTTCATCTTGAACCTTAGAATCCTTTAGCAATTCCTGTATCATTTTTTAGTCTCAATGTTACTTAAGAAAGAAAGAGACAAGTATAAGAAAAATTGAGATTCAAAGTGGTTGAGTGACACGCTTGAAGCTAAAGAACGGTATTAAAAGGAAAACCCAACTATCCCAACTCCCAGCCTAGAATTAGCCATACTATTTCGTTTCCCTGGAAAACCACATTACAAAAGCTACTTTCACATAGTTTGTGATTTAATGAAGGCTGAGGCAAAAACCATCACTCTTGCCTTTTAGTTTTAGAACAACATGTATTTTCCAATTTCTTTCAATGCCTAACAAGCTTCACATGTGCCAATGGTATTAAAGATACCTCACAAATAAACACATTATCATTCTCCTACAATTAAATATAAGCTCCATGAAGGCAGAGAATTTATCTCTTTTGCTCAGTGCTGTATTCCCAGGACTAGTATTGCCCGGCTACAGAAGATATTCAGTATATTTTTCCTGAATTCATTTACTTATTTATTCAAAGCCCAAAGAGATAATGTCAAAAAATAACACACTGGCAAAGGTAGAGTGACTATCATTCAAAAATATTTTCTAAAGCTGTCTACTAATCAATACCATCTATAACTACAGAAATATCTCTACATAAGAACGCTTGATGCTGAAGTAAATAATATAATTTTCAAGGCACAAAAGGGATCAATTGTTAATTTCTATATTTAAGAAATCTGTTTTCTAAGTGTTTTTTAAAACATGCATTCACTTCAGAAAGATGTACTACACATTCTATTAATTTAACCAGAATCAGAAAATATCCTAACTCACAAATTAAGGTCTTTAAGATCTATAATTTAAACAGGTATCCAAAGACAACATTAAAACATTGTTTGATACTTACATGTCTTAGACCCTGGCGCTGGGGGCACTGCATTCTACTGTTATTTGGTTGAGGTTGAGCAGTCTGCATATGAGGCCTAAACTGTGGCTGAGACATGGGCATCAGAGGTGGAGGAGGAACAGAAAGGTGGTGGTGATGCTGATGCTGATGCTGCTGGGGCTGATGTGGAGGCTGGTGCTGTGGCTGATGCTGCGGCTGGTGAGGAGGCTGATGTTGGGGAGGAGGTTGATGTGGAGGTTGATGTGGTGGTTGGTGTTGGGGCTGAAGCGGGGGTTGGTGCTGGGGCTGGTGCTGATGATGCTGTGGTTGATGTTGGGGCTGCTGCTGCTGATGCTGAGGTTGTTGCTGTTGCGGCTGAGGCTGAGGCTGATGAGGAGGTGGCAATGGAGGATGCAATGGCCCCTTCAGTTTTAAAAGAAAGAGAAACAATAATTTATAAATAAATTTACTAGTTATATTCCAATTCAATCACTTCCTTAATCTCAAGGATGGGTGATGGGATTACAAACTGGCCTTCTTCTACAGTTGTCTATATTTTAATATTTCTGCAAGGGAGATGTATTATTTTTTAAAAGAAAAATTAAAAAAATTTTGTTCTACCTTAACACCTTAAGTATTTCTAAATAGTTGACTCAACATACCATCATTACATGTTTTAACAGTAAACTTAAAATACAAGAAGAAATACACCAGGTAAGAAAGATATCACAAATACTCAAGTCAACCCATGAAACAGAATTCCATCAGCAGAGGGCACTCAAGTCCTTCAAACAAGAATGAGCAGTGACACTTTCTTTTCCCCCTTCACACAAAGAATCTTTAAACTGTTATTTCAGGAACATAATTTGACAAAGCACTTTGTTTCTGTTGGCATACATGTTTTAAGAAACCCTGCAATAACGAGCAAATGTATTATCAAAAAAAAATCCTGATTTTATTAGCAATAATACATCATTTAAATAATCTCAGTAATGACCTTCATTTCCACAAAAATGGCAAAAACTTTTTCATTTCTCCTACTATTAAGGAGATAAAGAAGTACTGCCAAGAATGTTGTCTTTAATAAACAGTACATTAAAGATTTAATGCCCTTAATCTTAAAATCATCTCCATAAATGACTAGGCTAAAATAAAAATTTGAAACTTCACTTTAATGAAACACATAAAGCTAAATACGTAGACTTCAAAAAATTTTTTCTGAAGTTTTACTCATGACGCATACCTGCAGATTAGGCTGTGCATGGGTTGGTAGAAACGGCTGTGCTGGGCCAGGCAAGAAGGGCTGTCTAGGAGGAATAAAAGGCCGTGTATTTGCTGATCCTGGCTGGCTGAAGTGAAGAATTCCCACAGGACCTGGAGGTTGAAGGTTTGGCCTTACAGGCCTTTCTCTTGGAAATACTGGCTGCTGTCCTTGTTGACTAAATGCTGGCCCAGGTTGGGTAAATGGTAAAGGACTCTGAGTAGGAACAGGATGACTACTGTTAAGAAGAGTGGGGGGAGGTGGTGGTGGAGGGGGGCTTCGCTGTTCCAGAAAAAGATGACTTGGGAATCTTGGTTCACCTGAAACTAAATGATGGTACAAGCAATGTTATCTTCTGGCTATAAAAATAAGCATTTCTTAGAAAACTAATTTTATTTATTGTCTTAGTATGGCCCAAAATTGTAAGTGTTGACAGGGCATGAATGTTTGAAAATAAGTCAGAATTCTAGGTTTTTCCTTTTATTTCTACATTGTTTCAACAGTCATTTTCTATAAATCCTTTCCTCCCTTGCATGAGATATTCACATTTCAGACACTAAAGATGTCCAAATACAGCATGTGAAATGACAGAAAGACAGGATAGCTGTAGTACAAAAATTTTGACCTACTTAAAATCCTCTTTAAAAAAAAAAAAAAAATCCTCTTAATAAGGAATTAAGTTCAGTTTTTTAAAAAAATGTGCTTAGGCACATCACCTAATACACTTTTGTTATGTTACTCTATAACATTCTTTCCTTACCTCCTAAGAAAAAAGGGTCTCGTTCCTGAGGAGGGGGTGGGGCTCTCCACTGGTCCTGAAGAGGAAGTCGAGGGGGCTGGCTAAAATTGTTGGGAACAGGTCCAGGCGTATGTTGTGGAAATTCTGGAGGGCCCTACAAAATGAGAAAACAGGGTGGAAAGGCATAAAAATAATCTGTAATTTTCAGAAAGGTATACATGGTTCCAAGTTTTCCTTTGAAAATGTCAAGAAAATATCAACTTTCTTCCATATTCTATATAAAGTTCATAAACAAAATAGATTTCTGCCATAATAGCAAAGAAAAAAAAAAGCAGTATGTAGAAATTAATTCGACATTTTAACAGTCCTACAGCACCACAAGAATATTATTTTTAAGCTTACTGAAACTCATGCAATTACTGACCTTCTTTCCCACTAATCCAAAAGCCTAAATGTCTACGTTAGACGTTTCTGACATTTATCTTCTCAAACCATGCTTTCTACCTATTTAACACAACCATAAGCTACAACAATGAAACTGCTTTACTTCAAAAGAAAAAAAAGAAATTCAATTTGTACCATAACAAAAATCGGCAATTTCTGACAAAATGTGAAATGTTTAAGAAACCCAATTACTACAAAAGAAACATTACAGTCACACTCCTCTGGATAAAGATTTTTAAAAACTCATAGTTTAGGAAATTTCAATAACTGCATGTTCTAGCAGAACTCTATAGAGACAAACTAAAATCATTTCATTTTTCAGATGGCTCTACAAATACTCATGGAGCTTTTTAATACCACCCACATTTATACAAGAAACAGCATTTCTTAAGAGCCTCACAATTTTCTTTACTACCCCCAAAATAAATAATTTGTTACATATCATCAAAATAATTTTCATTATAATCCCCATATTCTCTGAAACTGAGCCAGTATTTCAACATTTAAAACATATTC
Source organism: Tamandua tetradactyla (assembly GCF_023851605.1). NCBI lineage: Eukaryota > Metazoa > Chordata > Mammalia > Pilosa > Myrmecophagidae > Tamandua > Tamandua tetradactyla. The sequence continues at coordinate 201,241,900 of NC_135327.1, read as the reverse complement.
CTTTCTTATTAAACTTCTAATTTACTTTCTGTAATTTTATTGTTAATATAATTAGCTTCCCCCCGCAAATAGTACATTACTTTATAATATTGAAAATGCTTTTACAACTACATTTCCTTTCCTTTTTTCCTTTAAAAGTCTGTCCTTCCCATGTTGAGATCCATTACTGTATGTAGGCATCATAAGAATAATGTAAAATGAACACTAGTATAAAAACCACAAACCTGTAAGAATGCAGAGGATATGATACTAAAAAATTTGTTTAAAGACCTATACGTTTAAAAAAGCAAAGATATTGAAACAGGTGGAACAGAAAGCTCCAAAGCTTCAATTCTTATAAACTTTATTTTAGGTGAAACCAAGGAAACAGTCACTTTCTCAACATTTGAAAGTATTACTTCTTAATCTAGATAAAATGGATCAATTAAGATAGAACCAAAGCAATAAATATTAGTAATTTAAGAAAGTTTAATATGTGAGAACACAAATTATAAACACTCATACCTAGAAAGCTTTTTATCCCTAATGAATGTACCCATTTTATTATATTTGAGTCTTTATTTGTATAAACACTTTGATATGGACATTCCTTAATAATTTTACTTTGGTCATAATATGCTAGAAAGCTTATTTCTAATAACACAGGCTGTACATTGTTACTTATTAAATATGTATTAGTAGTTTCAATGGAGTTGCCTACTTTTTTACTTGTAAAAATACTATTTTTGGTTGAAGTCAATGAAATATATGTGTGTGTGCTATGTGAGAGAGAGGGAGAATGAGTGTGTCCCCCCTCCCCAAATAATACTATATTTCTCCAAAAATCATGAACATTCTATTTATTAGAGTATAGCATTAGTGTTCCACCTTTAGCTTCACCTATCAACTTTATTCTGACATATAAAAAGCATTTCAAGACATGTCATAAAATAATTTTCACAACTTTCTGGATGACACTAAATTAGCAAGCAAGGCTCTGATGTTATTTAAAAACAAATGTTTAAATTATGTTTCACGGAAGGGCAAAGAAAAGAAAACAAAAAATTCCACACCTGCTTTGCTGAGAGGTTTGAAAGTGACACTGCCTCCACTATATACAATTTGAAGCTGGCAAGTAATATTCTAAGTAAAAATCCTTTTTCAATTAAGCAGTTTGTTTCATTAAACATGTTTTTAATGTGTACTTGACCACTTTTTTGGGGGTAGATGAACATAAGGGAATAGTTTCAAACAAATAAATAGAGAAAAAATCAGTAAGATTCATTAAAATAATTTACACTGGGAAACACAAAACCCATAGGCCAAAACTACAATACTGAGACACAGAAAAGGGACAATCCCACAGCTAAAAGAGGCTAATAATTATAAAAAGCTTTAAAAGAAACTACTGAAATTTAAAAACTTCTAAACATGTAAAATATGTATTTTTTTATCAACAGCTTTAGCCTATAAATAGGAAAATTAGTATTAAAAATGCCTACCTGAAAACATATGAAAAAATATTTCCAACCTTTAAAGTATGATAGTAGATGATAGCTCTTTTCAAATATTTGCATAGGTTATTTATGAGTAGGTTTGTTCTGGTGACTAAAACAAATGACTAAAATAGGACTGCCTAGATATGTTTGGTGGAGAGGGTCTGTGTGTACAAATTTCAATTCAATACAAGGAGGACATTTATAAAACTCAAGAGTCTAGCATCCAGCAATGGAATGGTATCTTCGAAAAGTTACATAAAAAGTCTCTCAACTATAGAAGGCTTCAGTCAGAAGATTATGACTGGGGCAGAAAAGTAATGACCTAAAAGTGAACTGGACTAGATAGATTACCTTTAGAATTCATGCAAACTCTGAAGTTTTTATTCTATATTCTTCGAATCAAAGAAGAAGTTAATTTAATGGTAGGTTTGCCATGCTGCATTGTGGTGGCATCAGGACTGGGGTCAACACAGGGAGACAATGAGAATAATGTATGAAATGTCTCTGTCTCTGGGGTCTGGTACTCAGCAGATGCTAAAAAAGACATTATTAAATTAAATGTCAATTTTCTTGCTTATGTGGCTGGACTTAATACTACTTGAACCCAGGTAGGGAGACCTGAGAACAGACCCCAGGTTGGAATGTGGTTATGCAAGTCTTTGAACCAAAACAGGTGCTGGGTGACAAGAAAAAAGGCATGAGCATTCAGAATGGGAAATATTTCTTTCTACTTACCAAGATTTTCAGTCTTTTTGTATTTGACTGAATACCCCTGACACACACCCAACCATGTAGGGACAAACTACTGTAGTGATTCTCATATACTCTTAATAAATAATCCTGGGAATCTAACAAATAAACTAGTCACGAATCAATGCTTTACAAGTATTTACCTCAAAGTAAAAACCAATGGAGACCGGGGGGAATATTGGATTCACTGGTGGAGACAAAGAATCAGAGAGTCAAGGAGTTCCTCATTACAGCAAAAATGATTTCTAACATTTACTGTTCACTCACTATGTACACGGCCCTGTACTAAGCCCTTTACCCCTATTAACTCATTAATACACATGGCAGTGAAAGTTGATATTATGAGTCCCATTTCACAGTTAAGAAAATAGAAATTTACTAAGACAATTTGCCCAAGGCCACATCATATTTCAGTATTTTTAAATCATATTCAACCACATCAGAAATTTCAATACTCAAGAAAAAACAAGATAAAACTCACAGAAAGGTTTATATTATTCAGGACATAATGAAAATACAGTATGGGAAGTTTCAACCCACGAAACAAATTTTACAAATTATTAAAGTTGGGGATTTAAAAAACCACATTTTCTCCCAATTTAGGTATGAAAATGGTAGTATGCACCCAACTATCTAATTGTGAAGCCTAGAAACTTTATCACATCACATCACTTAACAAATTTCCTCATTCCACCTATTTTTTTTAAAAATGCTACTCTATGTTTCTGTCTCAGCTGAAATGTGAAATCTCTATGGAAAATGGCTTCTCTTATAATTCTCTTTTATAGAAACTTCCTTTTGTCCTATGCCTACTTCACTCTCTCACGGGCTGCCCCACTTCCTTGCCATCGTACTGTTTCAAGCCATCCACCCAGCACATGGGATTTAGGTGATCCAAATGCCCACCTTCTCTATCCCTATACCAGGCTACAAAGTACTGTTGGATAAAAAATCCCATTAGAATGAAATGGAATGACTAAAAGTTAATATTTAAATTTAACTGGTCGATGAATACCACTTGGAAAAGTTTTTCACCTGACTCTAGTCAGTACCTTCTGTTCCTCTTAACGACTTAAAATCGTTTCCCATCTTCTAGTCCCTTATTGATTTACCTACCCTCTCTAAACATTTTCATCACAGAAGGTTGCTTCCTTCAACCAGAGGGTAACAGGGATTATCTAATGAACCAATGTATAAGCCGTTTCCTCTGTTTGAACGTCCTGTGTCCTCAGTGAAATTTCATTTCCATTCTCTGTTTTCATTCACCTATATCTAAATAAAAATTTCTAGCATGATTAATGTGTCTGCTAAGTTTAGCAGCAGTCGAATTGTTAATAAATGTATAAATATTCATTCTATCAACTATTGCATTTGGTCAAACTTTTCACTAAAAAAAAGGAACAGTCTGCTGAATTTTAACACAGGTTGAAAATCTTATGCTACTGATTTGGTGAGGTTTCAACCTTAACTACAATTAGCATAATAAGTCAGGGCTCATAATTCATTAGCTGTATCAATCACCACTATGTTAAAGAGTTGACCAAAAAAACATGGATATTAAGGAGAAGGCGTCAGAAAGAAAGAAAAGTAAAGGGTAAAAGATTCTTTCAGAGGAATGGGAAAGAGTTTTTGGAGTTATTTCCATTTAACCCTTAAATAATTTTGGTGTATTATTAACTACAGACATCTTTATATTTCTCAATGTGAAAACTTTTTGTCTATTTTACAACTGCTTTCCAATTTCAACAAAGCTTAATTTACTCAGATACAACAGAATTACTATGTAATATTACAATCAACATATCACACTTCTCTCCTATTTCAGCCCAGCGCATTCCTTTCTAGCGTATTAGAACTAGATGAAAGAGAATTCTGACTTTTCTGTATTTACTAAGAAATAGGGCTTTCTTCATTATTTAATATGTAAAACCCTGATATTTACTACTGCTTTTCTTACTGGGCTCACTTTACTGCTAGATTCACAGAGAACTGGAACATACTTTGGTTTCTTATAAAATCGGCAATTATTTATAAATTTCATGATTGCATTTCCATGCTACAAGTCTGGTCCTACATTATTAAAGCTCTGAGCAGTACTGGTCAAGTAGATGTCACAACAAGGGTTCTTTATAAACCTTCTTTTCCTCCTTCCAGAAGATAGTTAATTTTAAGTCTTATAAAAGATAGGTTTTCTCGTTATAGATAAGGCAAAATACAGCTGGAAAAGTAGAGTGGTTTCTAAGTCCATCGTAAGTAGGTCTGCAAAGTTTTGATTTTTGACTTTGCTATAAGTTGAGATCAGGGATAAATTTTCTTTCCTTAACCCCCTTCATCCTTTTCTAAAAGGAAGTAGTTACTGAATCATAAGAATGAACTAAAAAAGGGACTGGTGTGGGTAGTTTTCAATAAAAATTTCAAGCTGCCTGAAAACTAGGTACATTACTTCTTGGGTCTCTAAGCACTTATCAGATTTCCTGGGAGATTATTTTAAATATTCATAGCTTCTAAAGACATTTTTTTGTATTAAACTGAAAATACAGTGGGATCATAAATCTTGTCCCCTTTGGAATTTTGCTAATGTGATTTTCATCTCTTCCCCAAACCTCTTTCATTTTTACTAATTATCCATATGCAGTCTGAATGCAAACACACTGGCATTCAACTGTTAGCAATATATAACAAAGCCCCCCAAATTCTTTCTCCCAAATTATAAGGAATGACAGTTTTTCCACATTCAGTAGAAAATAAAATCTTTACAATTCATCAGTAATATTTAATCAGAACTTTAACTTCCAGAAGATCTTTAGATACTCAGTTTGGGAAAACAATACTTAGAATCTATTCTAAAGGGATTATATAATATGGTAGCTAAAAATGTGGACTTTAGAGCCAAACTGATTGGGTTCTATCCCAACCCTGTGTGTTTCAGCCCTATCATTTATTAGCTGCAACCTTGAGCAAGTGATTTAATTTCTCTGTGCCTTGGTTTTCTCAACTGTAAAACAGAGATAATAATAGTACCTATCTTGAGATGTGGTAAAAAGGATTTAAAAACGGTACAAAGTCCTTAGAACAGTATCCAGCATATAACAAAAGCTCATCACATTTGTCATTATCACAATTTTTACATAACATTTTTGTAGATGGAAGTCTATTCTTAAAATATGATCAGTATATGGCTTCTGGCAACTTACCTTTTTTTTCTTAGAAGAAAAAAGACAAATCTGCACAGATACCCTTCTTGGACTCTTAATTGAGTTCAAACCATAAACAGGGTGTCACAATCAGGTGATATCTCTCTGCCCTCATGTATGAGGTACAATCAAGTCTTATTAATCTTAACCCCTAAATATCTCTCAAACCCAACCCCACTTCTCTCTGCCACTCAACTGTTAGATCTATAAGGGTTGAGACCATGTCTGTGTTATTCACCAATGTATTTTCAGTACTAGCAGAGTGACACACAGGCACAGTCAAAAACTATTTAATGGATGAATGAACTACCAATTATCTAATAAAGACAATCCCAGCCCTACACTCTAAATCTAGTAGCAAGTTAAAAAACAGGCTACCAATTAAGCACCCTAATATTTAATGAATAGATGAATGAAGGAAGGAAAAAAGAAAGTTTAAATATACTGAGCTATACCTTGGTGATGAATTCCCTGAAGCTCTTTAACTGAGTAGATCTAAAACATACACATTGCACTAGGACCAAACAGAAGTAAAGATCTGGGATGACTGCGGGTCTGGAGAGAGAGCTCAAAGTCCGAGGTTATAATTTACAGAAGAACAACAGAACCAAATTCAAACTCACCTGTATGATAGAAATAATTTTAATTTCTATTTTAATTAAGTAACATCTTTGGAGAGGAAAAGTGAAATTAACATAAATACTCTTCTTCACCCTTAAACCATCTCCCCAATTTTTAAAACAATACACTTGCTCTTGGAGGAATGACAATTAGGTGAATAGTTTACAACATCTACTTCCAACATTGCTATTAAAGATATATAATGCAGGCTAATTTTCCTTTTTCTGTTCTTTATCTAATTTAAGAATAATACAGCTGTAAGACAGATACATGGCATCAAAGAAAACACACAGGAAGATTTGAGTAAAATGAAAAATGGTGCTTAGTAATAATTATTTCACCCACACAAACAATTCCGAGATGTTTTTCAGAGTCAAAGTCTAAAAGCAAATACAGATCAACAAATTAGTGCTTCACTCCTTAAGCCAGAAATTGCTCAAGGAAAAGTAAAGTATATCAGGAGGAGTTTGCATGATGACAAACTTCCTACTCATTAACAGTATTAGATAAACAGACACAAAGATTTTCCAAATTTGCCCAAGTTCTAGAATATAGCTTTATGTCAAAGGATGGACATCAATAGGAAAAAAATGAAAGCACTTATGTTGTTAATGTCGCAGGACCATGGAGGTTAATATATTCCCATATTTATAATTCTATTTGGCTTTATACAAAATCTAATCACCTTCATCACCACTACCCTCCACAACCATCAAACAACCAAGTGCAGAAACAGCTAGCACTCATTATCTTGCTGAGTTCTTCCTGAGCACCAGCTAGGCTACATCTCTCAGTCTCAGTTGTAGTGCAACATGGTCACATGGCTAAGTTCTGGCAATGCAATATGAGCAGAAGCAATGTGTGCCAATTCCAGAACTGGCCAATTAAAAAAGAAAAAAAAGACAACTCCCATGAACAATATTCTTCTGACAGTGAATGGAGACCACTGAGGACTAGAGGAGGATACAGCCACAATGTATAACATACAAGGAAACTGGCTATTCCATTAGATGGCAATTTGAGTAAGAAACAAACTTTACTGCGCTAAGACACTGAAATTTTGGGGCTGTCTGTTAAGATAGTCTCCTCTAATACTCCTGTGGTAGACCCTTTGGTTCCATACTCAGATCCCCATTATGGATTGGTGCCTGCATGCACCAGCTGCTGTAAATACTGTCCTATGATTTTAAGGGAACTGACTTTGGCTGACAGGCAAGGACTGACTCATGGGGTTATAAAAATTTGTTTCACAGGCCTCTGCTTCATGGCAGGACAACTCCATGATATATGACATGTTCCAGAAACCTTCCCATCTTTGCTCCATTCCTTCTACATACTGTTTTCCTCACACCCTTACATAAACAAGGTGCACCCAAATCCAATCTCAAACTCTGCTTCTACCAACCTAAGGCACATGTCATACTATTGGTATTTCTACCTAACATTTATTGGTAGTCTCCTATGAGGCAAAGGCACATTACAAAGAGCTTTTCTGATTTCTCATTTAATCCTTATAACAACCCTATGAAGTAGATGTCCTGTTCAATAAAAATTTTAATACTTTAAATAACTTGCACATAGTAAAACAAGGTAAGAAAATAGCAGAGCCTGGATTCAAAACCAGGTCATCTAACTCTACAGTATGTGCATTTAACTACTATGTAATATATTATTTGTTATGAAGGGTGAGAAATGAGGACTTCTTTCATTCCCTTATCTGTCTCAATGTTTTATAATCATTCATGTACATGATTATGTGTTTTAGAATCAAGAAAACCTATAAATACTAAATCAAGTCAAAAGTTTGACAACCATGGAAATCTTATGCCTGGTCTGAATGGACAGAAGGAATTAGGAATTCTTATACGACTGACCTATGAGAGCTTAATAAAGGAGGGAAGACCACAGATGGTATCTGGTTTAGAAAGAAACAGCTAAATCAAGTTGAGTAAATAAGATCATTTCTGTCTTTGGAAGTTTAAGAGTAAGCTTGTTAAGAGTAAGAATTTTGTTTTGAGTGAATACTTTGAAACTGTAAATGACAAAGGCATGGTCTAATCTGAGGCATCCAGTTGAAGGACACTGTGCACAAAAGGTAAGACTATAGCATGTAATCCACAGAAGCAAAAGAAGATGAAATATTCTACTGACCTTCACAGAATAGGGAAGACAACAATGGAAAAGAGAGAACTTTAACAGTAAATAAATCAAATCCAATTAGAAAGGAGTCATGATGGTATATTTTTCAAGATGGCAAACACCTGCATATAGGCCAACTGAGAACAGGATTAGAACATAAGGAGCAGATAATGAAAGATACTACTAAAAAGAAATTTAATAACTTATACATGAAATAAACATTTGGGTGAAAAAGGTTACTTCCTTTGAGATGTTAGAAAATGCTGTACAAAGGAGAGAAATCACTGGGGGAAGATACGCAGCCCCATCACTACTCTGTATGCTTCAATGGATAAGATAACTTTTGGACTTTGAATGTGTTGAACCTTTTAAGCTTTAAGAACCTAAAAGCTACTTACTATTAACAACAATGCCTTTTTGCAAAAGAAGGGTGAATTAACAAATAAGAGGTATCATTATGTTCATAGTGTCACTAATTCCTAATTATTTTCTATTTTATTTTAAACACAAATGTTTAAAATAATAACAAATAGTGACAAATGTCATTATTTTCTTTTTTTCTGATTATACAACTTAAATTCCGATAACAAGTTTTAGATACATAAAAGATTGCTAAATGCTTACCTAGTATAAATTCTCACTTCTTCCTAAATACTAGAGTCCTGATTTTATTCAGGATGTTATGCCCAGTTAAAAGAATATATATTCCAACTTTCTGGGTTGAGTGTTCATGAGACTAAATTCTAGCCAACAGGATGCAATTAGAAGTTGTTGGGGAGGACCTCTAGGAAAACTAACTGAGGTTGTTTTAGGATTGAATTTTGTCCTCCAAAAAAATCATTTTGATGTTCTAATCCCCAGTACCTCAGAATGTAAGTGTACTTGGAAAAAAGGTCATTACAGATGGCATCAAGCAAGTAAAATGAGGTCATACTGGAGTGTGACTGGTCTTTAATCCAATATGATAGGTGTCCTTATAAGAAGGGGAGAGTAGAGATAGACAGACACAGAGAGAGAAGTCCATCACGTAATGACAAAGGTAGAAAACACCACGGATTGCTAGAAAGCCACTGCCAGAAGCTAGGAGAGAGGCATGGAACAGAGTCTTCCCTACAGAATTCAAAGGAAGCGTGACCATGCTCCCTCCTTGATTTTGGACTTCCAGCCTCCAAACTGTAACACAATAAATTTCTGTTGTTTTAATCATCCAGTTTGTGGTACTTTGTTATGACAGCCTTAGGAAACTAAGACAGGAAGCTGCCTTAGTTGGCATGTACCTTTTACTCCCTGCCCCTTTCCTTCTTTCAGCCTGGAATCTATGGGCATGCAAGTGATGATTAGATATAAGAAGATATGGATCCCAAATAATATCAAAGACCTGCCGGATCAGTCCAGAACTTCCTCATGTTTATGCAAAAGAATAAAGCACTTGATTATTTAAGTCACTGCACTGAGTTTTCTATGCAGCCTAATTCACGTCTTGACTGACACAAACGAACCACAATATTTTACCTGACATAAGTACTGCCTCAAGACACAGGTAGAGAAAATAACATTTACTTTAAGGGATGAGGCAATTAAGGTTTACAGAACACATTACCCACGTCTGTGCATGCATACCATGCACATGGGCTCTCTGCAGAGATGTGGGTTCTCTGCAGAGGCCTGGTCTCTTGCTGTAACCTGTGCAACTGGGCTAAGAGGCCCAGCTTATCGCCCAATGACTATGCACTGAGGCCTATAAGACGTTGTTGAGGTTTCCATCAGCCCACAGCAAAAGCATGGCAGCCATTTCCTTCAATTGGCTCACTCATACTCACCTATGACTACCACTGACATTACGTGGGTTCCATTTTCAGTTAACAGCTCTTGTGAAGGTGCCAGCTATTCTGGGAAAACCATCCCACCACGCTGGTATTCCCAAAGCTGGCCGGGAAGTAGTTAAACTTCTTCTTCAGGAAGTCCAGCCTCCCCTGTCTGTACCTCCCCATTCATGACCACTGTGCTGGCATTCCCAGAGACCTGGGAATCTTCCCAGGCCTCCAGTGGCCTAATCGACTATGACCTGGTAAGGAAGCAACCTGGCAGGCAACCTGGTGGCCAGCCTTGTGGCCAGCCTGGCACAGCCAGCACTGAGCCCCTTTCCTGAAGGCAAAGCTTGCTCCATAGAGTACGCAGGATGCAGTAAGCAGAAGTAGCTGGGTGCTTTTCACATTAAAAAAGCAAAAAGGAAGTCAAAGGAACCCCACTCTACTCTTCAAGCCCACGTAAGCTTCCCTGACATCTGTTACCTTTCATCTTGCACTGCATATGACATAAACCGAAAGCAGCCTTTAAAAAACAGTGAATACCCAAAGTTAAAACGTTAATAAGTAATAATTTCCAGGATAAGAACCAACATTTTCAGACTCTTGTTTATAAAGTGCCTTTTCTACTACAGCACACCACTTCTCCTGAAAAGTCTGCTGAAACAAATTAGTCTTCAAATAATTCCATAAAATTTTAGTTCTAAAGTTTGATAAGTCACCGTATAAGGGGTTTTCCTGATGTGATCATTCACTTATTAACTTCCATTATTTCAAGAGTATAAAGGGTAATTATCAATCCCCTTTATCAACTGCAGGGTTATTTTAAGACTGTTAGTAGGTTTTTATATTTCACTTAATAAAACTTTTAGTGATGATGTAATTCCACCTTTTGAGAGAAAAGACTACTTTAATCCTTTCAAGTAATTGCTCTATTTTACTTTTCTTTATATCCCTTTTTAAAATCCAAGGTAAGAAATTATATGAGAATAATTCTCATACAAATTCTACTTTCATTTTTTCTATCTCTTGTTAATTACATGATGTTATCTATGTTAATCCTATTCAGAAAGAACTGATAACTTCAGTACAAAAAAAAAGGTGGAAACTTGCATAAATTGCTTAGCACATAGTTAATCGTATAAAGCAAAGAATAGAAAGGCTCTAAGAGCTATTATGTGACTTATCAGCTTCCCTAAAAGGGTCAGTTGGTATATTTTAATAAGACTAATTAAATATCTTAAGAGTGTCATTGAAACTTCATGAATCTTTCAATAAATTACAATCTTCCTCTACAATATGTTTTCATTTATTAATCTCACTTAAAATGCAAAGAACTATCTAAGAAACCAGTTGACAAGAATGGTACTCAGTTAATTCTGATTAAATAGGTTAAATGCAAAGAATGAAGATCACTACTGACCTCTGACAAAATTAAAATTACAGCCCTCTACCACAATATGTTAATCCTCTTATTTTTGCATTGTCTATAGAATTTATTTTTTTCTTTGCAGGTTACACATTGTTTTAATACCTACAGCGATTTTCCTAGAAGGCACCTTCATGTCTACAGATGCATTCTAAAGATTTTGAAGAAGCATATTACCAGTACCAAGTGCTAGGTTTCATATTACATCGGTGGGTGGAGGGTGGGAAGTGGAGGGGGGGTACATCATATATGAGTGTTAAAACATTAAGAGAATGTTACTGGTTCAAGCAGTAAATCTAGAACATTTACTACAAGCTGAAAATCTTTTTTTTAGTACAAAATACTATTACTGATGAACCTACTAAAGTCTGTTTATGTTTATTTCATAAAATAAAAACCCCCTTATTTCTGTACCTTCAACCCTCCCACCTTTCTCCCCAACAATCACATCTAATGAATCACTCTAACAGAGTCAACTTTCCCACTTTAACATTTAGTGACAGTCGTGAATAAATATTTGATTCCACTTACCAGAGTCAGTTATTTTTACTCAGTTATATTGAACTGTATTTTAATACTTGAAGATAAAGTACAACACAATCATTAACAGAATAGTCTTAAGACTCAGACTGCCTTGGTTTTACTATGTCCTGCACCCCATTATGCGTACTTAAGCAACTTAATCTTTCCAAGATTTCGTTTCTCAATCTGTAAAATGGAGAAAATAATAGTATCTATTGCATAAGGCCTAACATACAGCTCACAGCAAAATATGGAATACAGTAATCACTAAATAATTTTCACATTCACCAGTGATCAACAATATGTCCTCTAGAAAGACTATTTCCTCACTCAAAAAAGTACCAATTAAAAAAGCAATGCAGAGTATCATCTATATCAACTGCAAGTAAACAGTTTTTTTTTAATTCTTATTTTAAACTATTTTTAATTCTAAGTTAGTATATTTAAATTATGGCCCACAATCCCAACCCTAAGTACTAACTGAAAATTTAAGTTCACACAAAAAACTTTATAGAAGTGTTACAACTTTATTTATAATAGCCAAAGACTGGAGACAAACCAAGTGTCTTTCAACTGGTGAATGGACAAGCGAACTGTGGTAAATTCACAAAACGGGATATTGCCTTAGCAATAAAAAATGGATAAACTACTGAAAAGTTCCAAGAAATGGATGAATCTTGAATGTATTATGTTAATTGTAAGCAGCCAGACTCAAAATGTAACATGCAGTTTGACAACATTTTATATGACAAATTATAGGAATAAAAGACAAATCAGCAGTTCACAGGGGCTAAGGATGGGAAGAGGGACTGACTACAAAGGGGCAGCAGGAGGAAATCCTGTATTTCCTGGTCTTCTGAGTTACTGGTTGGACTTAACCCACCCATATTCTCTACAGAATGCATGCAATGTATGCTAATAGAACAGTAAGTAAAGTTAAAGGGTTACTGTAAGTAAAGTTAAAGGGTTACTGCATTTCCTACGTCACTTTATTTAATAGCTATACCATAGTATTTAGCTGTTCTTGTTATTGCTGCAGATGGGAATTCACTGATATGATTAAATTTGATAGTATGATAATGTATGGTAATCATGATTAATCAGAAACCCACTAGCAAATGGAGGTTGTTGGGTATTATGTCACCTGCATTTTAAACTGCATTCTCTCCTTGCAAGCCTGACTGTATTTGACAGCTGGAAGGATCTCACACCACATTTGTCTCTACTACTTATAGATCTGATAAGAGAAAATGCTCATCATTCCTTCCCTATCTTTGGTACTAATAATTACAAGGCATTGCAAGCAAGTTGTAAAAACACTAAGGGTTCAAAAGACATTTTTTTTCCTAGATGAATAAAGTCTGGATTCACATCTGCAAGGGCTATAATCAGAAAGAAATATAATTTGATGCAGCAGCCTCATCAAACATGATTTGCATGAAATGCCATATAAAACCCATCCAAGAAACGTCAATCACTACCACCTGATACCATGTCCACTGTTAAATAAAAACAGAATGCATTCAAAACTACCTGTGATTTCCTACAACTAGAGCAAATAGTTTCATCTACTGGGTCCACCTAAGTAACCGACTAATTTAAACTTAAAAATAGTCTCTTTTTTTTAAATGTATGATTTTTATTTCTAAGTTAAACAAAGATCACAAATTAGTCAGCAGTCAGACTACTTGGTATTTAACTAGCAGCCTAGCAATAGAAGAATTAACCTAACACATCAATGAAAAACAAAAGGACTGAATAGGCCTTAAAATACCCTAGAGGTCAAGAATCTTTCAAATATGAGTTACTCTGAATTTACTGGTATGATTAAAAACAGTAATTGCATTGCAACAGAAAATTTTAGGTTAGCAAAACCTCAAAGCAACACTAAAATATTCCAACAATCAACATTTTAGGGTTACTTTTTTAAAAAGGCAAACTTTAAAAACAAAATCTTTCTGAGGACAAATACATGACTGGAAGATATATTTATGGATAGGGAAAGTATTTTAAAACTTTAAGGCCCGAAACCATCGGTTCAAACCTTTCTGGAAAGAGAAAGTAATTAGACGGGAACTATAAAACAAAACAATTGGAACCGAAAAAAAAAAAAAAGCTCAAAGAGAAGCTTACTTGCAAGAAAAGATAAAGCAGCCTCCCCTGACCTCATATGCCTACCAAAAATATATACAAAAAAGAAAATTAGAGGTGTTTTGTAAAATTAAATTCAAAGGTCCTGGTAATTAAAGAAAATACTTCAAGTGTACTGTCTACGGGTAGGCAGGTGACTGAAAACCAGGTGCTGGAATGTGGGAAGTTATAAGTCGCTCACATAGCATCTCTTAAGTCCTAAGGATTTATGCTAACCCCTGTTACAGCTTCTAGTATTCAAATAATTGAGATGTATTTTACATTTGTAAAAGACTAATCTTGAGATACTAAAAGGACTATGAAAAATATTCTGATATGCCATCAATTGACATTTTATTTAGAAATATATAAAAATGCAATATAGAAATATGCAAAAAAGATTTTTATCTCTGACTTGAAAAAATAAAATGGTCTCTGGGAATAAATTTTGAGTTTGACGAAATAATTAAGAGTTGGCAGTATCTGTAATGAAAATTAAATACATGAATGTAACTTTTAAACATAAACCTAAATTGCAAAATGTTTCAGTGAATACTGCCTTTTCTTTTGACAAGTTTATCATTTTGATATTCAAATCTGTTTTAAAAACAACACCTCCAAATATATATTTTTTAATAGATTCTATATTTGATCATTCTAAGGAAAAGTGACTACAGAAGAGGGTAGAGCACTGCAGTTTTAAAACCGTAAGTTCACAATCTTAAGACCTAACATCTAGGACTCAACAAAACTTGATCTTTGCAGACACTTTTCTAATAGCAATTCAACAAAATACTTAGAATCCTCAGAATACTATACAATTTAAAAATAAGTTCAATTTTTCACAAAAAATTTCTTCTATTAACCCCTTGGTAATATCCTCAAGGTACTGTGAAGCCTTCTTCTTTTATCAGATACAATTATATTTGTAAAATTGAAAAAATAAGTAGATGAAAATTCAAAGTTAGTATTCTGATTTTATATTAGCAAATACATTTTTATAAAATATTACATACAATAGTGCTTTGTTTTTATTCCTTACACTATAACTGCTTCTTCCACTTCAAATTTTATCCCTATGGTGCAAATAAAACATGAAAGTAAGTTCAATAATGACTTTAACACAGATGTTACAATTCTGAGAAGCAGTAAACAGTACATAAAACCTCAGTGCTTTTCAACAGGTAACAGATAAACTACTTTGCCAAAAGAAATGTACTTACTGACTAAAATAATACATGCATTACTGCTGCTATTTGGAAAAGTGCTTTGAATAAGGATCAGTACTCAACAAATATCAAACTTCCTTTTAATAACATTTTAAAAACATAAGTTTCTTAAAGAAAAAAACAGCTAAACATAAGGGTATGAAATCAATAAGAATCAGTTTTAGAAACCATATCATAATTCCTAAGTAATAACACAAGTAAAGTTTTGTTAAATATTCTGAATCATAAAGTCTATATTAATTTTATTTTTGAATAATCATTTGATTATATATCTAGATCTTTTATTAAAACCTCTTTGTTAAATAGGATACATAAAAATGGTACTGACTGAAGTATGAAAAATGAAGAAATCAAATAGGGAATATAGGTTATTTCCTGAAAACTTAGATTACTTAGGTTAAGCAAAATTACCTTTGTTTTTTTATACAAGAGATTTTAAAATGTTATGATCTGGTCCATTTTTTTTCCATATTGTTTTTAAAAAGATATTCTCACTGACTTAATAAAACCAAAGAATAAGCACAAATCTAATCAAAAATTAAAATAGAACATTTTATTTAAACAAACAAAACTATATAATGGAATTTTTCTTCAGATTAAAACGTTATAAAAATGGATGAAATTATGGAATATACTAGAAAACGTGTGTTTTTGAGAGAGTATAAGAATACCTGTGAGAACGCACTTTTGTAAAAAAGATGTTTTAAAAAGAAAGCATTTTTTTTGAAAATATAAAACACATTGTTCAACAGTACTTCTGAGATTTTGTGAAAAACCAGTAAAGACCTCATTTTTATTCCCTTGGATTTCATACACATATCTAAACATGCACAAAAGAACACATGCATGCACACACACCCTCTAATAAAGCAATGACCTTTCACACTTAACATAAGGCAATAATAAAATCAAAATTCATATTATTTGAGACAAAAGGCATTCCACTGCTGATTCTGATTCAACAATTTTACAGTTAAACAAAATTAATTCCACTCTCAAAAATCCATTGACCTTAAGCTTCTAACAAACATTTTCAACTGCAGAGATTACTGTCAATATTTACAAATCCTTAAAATTATATTTAGCTGGAACCACTTGTATTTGCTATATTAATATTTCTTTGTAAATGTATGCTTATCCATATCAGAGCAGAAGGAACAGCTGCTACTCACTGGGAATCTCTGGGGTCCTACAGCAGGTCTTGGCTGGCTTGGAACTGGTAGCAAGGGCACTAAAAGAAAATCACCAATCATTACAAAGATAATTACACTTAACGTTGATACCTATAGGAAAAAGAAATAAAATACATACAATGTAGAATATGCATATAATGTATTAAGGTTACATGTAAGCTAAGTGCTTATATTTTTAACAACTGAATAAGGGGAAAAGAAACAAATTTATTTTCAGCATACAATAACACAAACAGAAGTTTAAATTTCAATAGGAACACCATTTAGAATTTAAGTATTTACCAACAAAACAAAAATAATATCCCTATAAAATAAAATATACAGTGTTTTACATATCAGCATCCAAATGATCGATTCTCAAACCCCAATCATATTGTATTTTCCTACCCTGATAAAATATAAATTTAAATCTAAATACTCTACATCACTAAAGAGAAGGGGGTGAGAAGTGAAGCAGGCAGAAAATAAGGAAAATACTCCCTTAATATTGGAGAAAATGCTTTCATACAATTACAAAGAAACTGAACAATCCTCTATGACAAAACTCTTAGTTTGTTTTTGAATTTAAACGACGAAAACCCCTTTCAATCTACAAAATCAAGCAATCAAATAATTTCAAAATAGACATTTTATATTAGGGAAGCCATATTTTAGTTTCATACACTGGGGCAAAATAAGATGCGTTTAAGCTCTTTAAAACTTATTTGCTATGCTGATTTTCATTCAGAAAAAAGAATTTTCATTCAGAAAACTGATTGCATGCTAACTTTTTCATTAAAATGTTCTTCCAGATTCTATTAATAAGCTATCGGATAGTCGGATGGCATTTATAACACAGCATCTTTTTGTTTTTCGCATGTGCAGGCACCAGGAATCAAATCCAGGTCACCGGCATAGCAGGCAAGAGCTCTGCCTACTGAGCCACCGTGGCCCATCCTATATGGCATCTTTTTAATGGAAGAAATTTCTGGTAAAAGAGAAATGCAGAGCCAATACACCTTAAAGAGTCAAACAAAATTACATTAAAAAAAAAAATGGAGGGCGGGCCGCAGTGGCTCAGCGGGCAAGAGTGCTTGCCTGCCATGCCGGAGGACCTCGGTTCGATTCCCGGCCCCAGCCCATGTAAAAAACAAACAAACAAACAAAATATAATAAAAACAAGAAAATGTTTAAAGATGTTTCCCTTTCTTCCTCCCTTCCTTCCTTCCATCCTTCCTTCCTTCCTTCTCTTTGTCTTTCCTTTCAAAAAAAAAAAAAAAAAAAAAAATGGAGCACTAGGTTAAACTATTTCTCCATTTACTAAGATTACTAGAGGAATTCCATACATTAAGCCCTTAACATTATACTCCACAGGTTCAATTTAAACTGAAAGTATGAATGTGCCAATGTAAGTATTTTTCAAAGTGTAAATGAAAGAAACTTACTTCTGTAAAATGTAAAAATGGCAGTTTATTTCTCCCTTGAGAGATTAATCTAATAAATCCAGATTTCAAAATGAGAGTGGGTCAGTTTGCAAGATCTCATATAAAACAGGATCTACCACCTACCCCCATTTTATACAACTAAGTTAAAAGGTATTACGGTATACCAACTGAGTATCTGAAGTAAAATACCAGATTAATAAGCAGAAGAAAAAACTATTAGAATATCCCTGATCTCATAAAAGGCTATAATGAAAGTGAGGAAGAAATAAAAGTACATGTTATACAACATAAAAACATCATTTTAAAAATTAAATGCTATCTATCAAATAAAGAATACCCAGATCTTCAAAAATTCTAGCATATGTATCACTTGCTTTTTTAAAAAAATATTTTATTGAGAAATTTCTACAGAGTGGAACTATATTATACAATCAGTAGCTCCCAATATCATCACACAGTTGTGTTTCTTCAACATGATCATTTTTAGAGCATTGTATCAATCCAAAAAAAAAAAAAAGAAAAGAAATAAAAAGAAGAAAAAAGAACTCATACATCCCATATCCCTTTCTCCTTCCTCTCACGGCCACACACGGTATTTCAATTTATCCTATTTTTACCCTTGTATCTCCCCCTATTTATTTATTTATTTTCATACTCTTTTTTTGTTGTTGTTACTCATCTGTCCATATCCTGGATAAAAGCAGCATCAGACGCAAGGTTTTCACAATCATTCAATCACACTGTAAAAGCTATTATACATTTTTCTTCAAGAATCAAAATCAAGGCTACTGGAACACAGTTCAACAGTCTCAGGTACTTCCCTCCAGCCACTCCAATACCCCATAAACTAAAAAGGGCTATCTATATAATGCATAATAACCTGCAGGACAACCTCTCGACTCTGTTTGAAATTCCCCAGACACTGAGATTTAATTATGTCTCATTTCTCTCTTCCCCATTTTGATCAAGAAGCCTTCCTCATTCTCATGATGCCATTCCTGGCTCATCCCCAAGAGTCAGGTCCCATGTTGCCAGGGAGATTGACATGCCTGGGAGTCCTGTCCACAGGGGGGTATCACTTGCTTTTAAATTTGGAATTTAAATATCAATTCATAACCAATAATTCTTACATAATTAAAGTGTGAAAATTTTAAACCTCTTTAACTGGGGAAAATGGAAGCAAAGAATCCAGAAAGATCTTGGGGAAGAAATATGGTTACAATTTGTGGATTTCTTGCACAGAAACAATCTGATTAGCTGACAACTGCCTTAAAGTATCAGCCCTTTTTTCTATTTTTAGATAAACTGGGTAAAAAACAATGGCAGGAGAGAGAGGCTGGGTAAGATGGCAGCAGAGTGAGGTGTGGAATTTAGTTCATCCTCTAGAGCTAGTATATAGCCAGGAACGGTACAGAACACCTGCCGGGAGAACATAAGTGACCAGACACGCAGCGTACACCAGTCTAGAATAGGTGGAACAGCGGAGATCCCACATGGAACTTTAAAGTCCCCCAAGCCCAAGACTGGCAACTCTCCCCCATGTGCAGACTGGTTTCTCAAGGGGAAAGGAAACAGACTTTGCTAGCAGCAAGTGCTTAGCTCAACAAGTTTCAACTGGGGAATTAAGTAACAAATTCTGACTACTAAAAACAAGCCACCAGTACAGATAAACCTGGAATAAACACTAAAGGAACCAGGAATTTTTGGCCTTGCAGAGAGGGGGCAGAGCTGATGGGGGAGAAAAAAAGACAAATAATAGACTATTTGAGTTGGAAAGCACAAAATACTGCAAAAGAACTGGACCCCAAGAAAATGGGAGTACATAGAGCTTTGTACAAACAAAGAGCCACGTATCAACTCAAACTCTTGATTGACAAACCAGAGGAGCAGGGGTCCAGCTCTGAAAAGGCTTTTTTGATTTTTTTTTTTTTACTCCAAGCACTCTCAGATTCTAGCACTGCCCCAGGCAAGGGTGGAATTAAGTTTGTTTGAAAGACAACATAACTAGTCAACTGAAAGAGGTTAATTCCTTCAAGGGCATATCTTCCCCAAAGGCAAGAGGGTGGGGACCCAGCTCAACTGGAATCCCTCCTTCAAGGAATTCAGGCCCTAGGGACCGGAAAACAGAAGCAATTAATGCCAACCTACAACTTCACCTCTGTCTCTAAAACGTCCCCAGCAGGGAGAGTCTGCTGAAATTAAATGCACCACATCACTTTATAGTGGTAGGAAACCACAGGTAGACAAGCACCACATACTGGGAAGGATAGAAAAGCAGAGTCTAGAGGGTTCAGAGAAAAGACTGACAACCTGCTGGGTCTCATACCCAGATAAAACTGATGCTAGTGACTCTTTACACCTGAGAGGAGGCCAATTCAGTCTGGAAAAATTTGACTGGGGTCTATAATATCTGAGGAGACCTTCTTCAAAAAAAAAAGGCTCCATATAGGCAGGGCAAGAAACAGAAAAACAAGAATTAAAGAATTCTGATCAGTGAAAAAGAATCCATGCTAAAGGTCTAAAATATGTTGAACCGAATATTAGAGAACAAAGGTATTCACCAAGAAAAATCCTACGTAAAAGAATGAAAACCTCCAGAATAAACTAATTAGGGAAATCAAATGCTTAGAAACCAGCAAAAAAATAGAGAGTCATACTAGGAAAATCAAAGATATGCCCCAAAGAACAAACCAACAATTCAAATGAGATACAAGAGTTGAAGTAACTAAGTCAGGATGTTTGAACAGACATGGAAAATCTCATCAAAAATCAAATCAATGAGTTGAGGACGATATAAAGAAGAAACTGGGTGAACCAAAAGAAGAAAATTGAAAGTTTGAAAAAAAGAAATCACAAAACTTATGGGAATGAAAGGCACAATAGAAGAGATGAAAATATAAAAAGGAAACTATGAAGAGGCAGAAGAAAGGAGTAGTGAACTAGAGGACTGGACATCTGATATCTGACACAAAAAAGAAAATATAGGGAAAAGAATAGAAAAATATGACCAGGGTCTCAGGGAACTGAATGACAACATGAAGCACATTAATATACAAGCTGTGGGTGTCCCAAAAGGAGAAGAGAAAAGAAAAGGAGGAGAAAGATGAACGAAGGAAATAATCACTTAAAATTCCCCATCCTGATATTCTTGCAAGCAGTGGGGACAGCCAATCGATAGGCCAAGCCCTCAATCCTGGGGTTTGTTCATATGAAACTTATCCCCGCAACGGACAGACTAACCCTACTTAAAATTAGGCTTAAGAGTCACCCCCCAGAGAACCTCTTTCGTTGCTCAGATGTGAGCATTGTGTTGGTTGGCCTCTCTCTCCAACCAACACAACAAGCAAACTCACCACTCTCCCCATCTGCATGGGACATGACTCCCAGGGGTGTCATGGAAAATCAGACACGGGACAGAAATCATAGAATGAGCTGGGACTCAGCATCAAGGGATTGAGAAAACATTCTCGACCAAAAGGGGGATGAGAGAAATGAGACAAAATAAAGTGTCAGTGGCTGAGAGATTTCTAACAGAGTCAAGAGGTTATCCTGGAGGTTATTTTTATGCATTATATAGATATCCCCTTTTTAGTTTAAAGTGTATTAGCCTAGAGGGAAGTGCCTGAAACTGTACAGCTGTGTTCCAATAGCCATGTCTCTTGAAGATGATTGTATAATGATATAACTTTTGGAAAAAAAAAAAAATTTCCCATCTCTTGTGGAAGACATAAAATTATAGATTGAAGTATGACAGCAGAACCCAAACAGAGTAGATCCAAACAAACATACTCCAAGACACTTACTAATCAGATTGTCAGATGTCAGCGACAAAGAGAGAATTCTGAAAGCAGTCAGAGAAAAGTAATCCATCACATATAAGGGAAGCCCAATAAGACTATCTGGATTTCTCGGGAGAAACCATGGAAGGAAAAAGACAGTGGTATGATATACCTAAGACTCTAAAAGAGAAAAACTGCCAACTAAGAATTTGCCCTTCAATTCCTGACTGAAGCAAAACTGTCCCTCAAAAATGATGGGGAGATTAAAATGCTTTCACACAATCTGAGAGAATTTGTGACCAAGAGACCAGCTCTCGAGGAGACATGAAAGGGAGGACTAAGGGAAGAATGGAAAGGGCAGGGGAGCAGGTGTGGAGAAGAGTGTAGAAATGAAGACTATCACTAAAGGTAAACAGAAAAAAAAATTAGATATGCCATATAAAATCCAAAAGGCAAAATGGTAGAAGAAAGTACTGCCTTTAAAGTAACACTAAATGTTACTGGATTAAACACTCAATCAAAAGACAGAGACTGGCAGAATGGATTAAAAAACAGGACCCATATATGTGCTACCTACAAAAGAATCATTTTAGACCCAAAGACAAAAATTAGTTGAAAATGAAAAGTTGGGAAATGATATTTCACGCAAACAATCAGAAAGCAGCAGCAGTAGCTATAATAATATCCAACAAATTAGATTTCAAATGTAAAACAAGTAAAAGAGACAAAGAAGGATACTTGTATTAATAAAAGGAACAACTCAAACAAGACAAAGCAATCATAAATATTTAGGAACTGAGCCAGAGCACTCTAAAGTACATGAGGCAAACACAAACAACACTAAAGGGAGAAACAGACACCTCTCCTATAATAGATGGAGATTTCAATTCCCCACTCTCATCAATGGACAGAACATCTAGAAAGGGGATCAATAAAGAAACAGAGAACTTGAATAATATAATAAATGAACTAGACTTAACAGACATTTACAGAACATGATACCCCCACAACAGCAGGGTACACATTTTTCTAGAGTGCTCATGGATCATTCTCAAGGACAGACCATATGCTGGGTCACAAATCAAGTCTCAAATTTAAAAAGATTAAAATCATATAAACACTTACTCAGATCATAATGGAATGAAGTTGGAAATCAGTAACAGTCAAAAGGCCAGAAAATTCACAAATAAATAGAGGCTAACCAATACACTCTTAAACAATCAGTGCGTCAAGGGAGAAATTATACGAGAAATCAGTAACTATCTCAAGGCAAATGAAAATGAAAACACAACAGATCAAAATTTATGAGATGCAGCAAAGGCAGTGTCAAAAGTGATATATATTTCTTAAATACCTATATTAAAAAACAAGAAAGAGCAAAAACTGAGGAAGTAACTGTTCACTTGGAAGAACCAGAGAAAGAACAGCAGACTAGCCCCAAAGCAAGCAAAAGGAGAGAATAATGAAGATTAGAGCAGAAATAGTAGAAATTGAGAATATGAAAACAATTGAGAAAATCAACAAAAGCAGAAGTTGGTTCCTTGAGAAAATCAATAAAGCCAATGGACCCATAGCTAGGCTGACCAAAAACAAAAGGAGAGAGGATGCAAATAAAATCAGAAATGGAAGAGGAGACATAACCACTGACCCTGCAGAAATAAAGGCAGTAATGAGAGGATATTATGAGCATCTATACGCTAATAAACTAGACAACGCAGATGAAACAGACAACTTCCTAGCAAGGCAAGAACAACCAACATGGACTCAAGAAGAAATAGATGACCTCAACAAAGCAATCACAAGTAAACAGATTGAATCAGTCATCGAGAAGCTACCAAAAGAGGGCAGGCCATGGTGGCTCAGCAGGCAAGAATACTTGCCTGCCATGCCAGAGGGCCCGGGTTCGATTTCCGGTGCCTGCCCATGTTAAAAAAAAAAAAAAAAAAGAAGCTCCCAAAAGAGAAAAGTCCAGGACCAGATGGCTTCACACATGAATTCCACCAAATATTCAAGAAAGAATTACTACCAATGCTGCTCAAACTCTTCAAAAAAACTGAAGAGGAAGAAAAGCTACCTAACTCATTCTATGAAGCCAACATAAACAAAGTAGCAAAGCTAGACAAAGATACTATGAGAAAAGAAAATTACAGACCAATCTCTCTAATGAATACAGATATAAAAATCCTCAACAAAATACTTGTAAACTGAATCCAGCAGCATATTAAGAGAATTATACACCATGACCAAATGGGATTTATTCCAGGTATGCAAGGATGGTTCAACATATGAAAATCAATTAATGTAATACAGTATATCAATACAGCCCAAATGTCCATCAATGGGTGAATGGCGAAACAAACTGTGGTATATACATATGATGAAATATTGTGCAGCTGTAAGACAGAAAAAAGTTATGAAGCATGTAACAATGTGAACGGACCTTCAGGACATTATGCTAAGTGAAATTAATCAGAAACAAAAGGACAAATACTATATGGTCTCACTAATATGAACTAACATTAATGAGTGAACTTGGAGTAGTAAAGATAAGAACACAGGTTATCAGGAGATATAGACTAGGCAATTGGTGCTGAAGGAATACAGACTGTTCAATAGGATTGACTGTAAAATTCAAAAATGGATAGCACAATACCACCTGATTGTAGCACAATAATATAAGTACATTGAATGAAGCTGTACTTCACTGAATTTGAGTTTGATAGAGGGAGGAGGGCTAGTGGCATATATGAAATCAGAAGGAAAGATAGAGGGTGAAACCTGAGACAGTATAATTTAGGAATGCCTAGAGTGGACAATGATGGTGATTAAATGTACAAAATAAAAAATGTTTTTGAATGAGGGAAAACAAATGAATGTCAATAGTGCAGGGTACTGAAAATAAATGGTATATGGGAAAAACTACAATCAATACAAATTAGGGTCTACAGTCAACAGTAGCACTGTAATATGCTTCTAATGAATGTAACAAAGGCATTATGCCAAAACTGAATGTCAACAGGCAGGGTGGATGGGAAAGGGGTACAGGTTCTTTGTGGAAAAAAAAGAAATGTCTTCAGATAGAGTATGGTGGCAAAGGCATGTCTATACACTTAGGTTGGATTGTATGATGTGTACATAAAACTGTTTAAAGTGAACACAGAAAAACAAGTGCTAGAGAAAATGCAGAGAAAGAGATGTATCTATTCACTGTTCGTAGGGAAAATGAGAGGTACAGCCCCAGCGAAGCACAGTGTGGTGGTTTCACAGGTGGCTAGAGGGTGGGGCTTGCCATATTATCCTGAAAACCTGGCTGATCAGCATATACATGGAGGAAATGAGTGTGGGGAAATGAATGGACATTTGCACACTGGTGTTTATGGCGGAATACTCCTGATTCACAATGAATGGAGATGGCCTAAGGGTATCAGGAATTGAAGGGGAAACTATGGTGTATATATACAATGGACTACTGAGTGGCCACAAGAAGGAATGAAGTTGTGAGGCATGCAACTAGGTGACTGAACCTTTAAGACTATATGTTTAATGAAATGTTAGGAACAAAAAAGACAAATATTATTATATTTCAATCATATGGACTGTTCTAGTTTGTTAGCTGCCAGAATGCAACACACCAGAAATGGATTGGCTTTTAATAAAAGGGAATTTATTTCATTAGTTCTTCAGAGGAAAGGTTCTTTCTTTCTTTGATCTAACTTTCATCTGAGGTTCTTTCTTACGTGGGAAGGCTCAGGGTGATCACTGCTGGCCTTCTGTCCAGGCCTCTGGGTTCCAACAACTTTCCCCGGGGTGTTTTCTTTCTGCACCTCCAAAGGCCTGGGCTGAACTGTGAGTGCTAAGATGAGGTATGCTGAGCTGCTTTGGCTGTGCTACTTTGAGTCTCTCACCAGCCAAATAAGTCAAACATCATTCACTGCAGCAGACACACCTCCTAGTCAACTGCAGATGTAATCAGCAACAGATGAGGTTCATGTACCATTGGCTCATGTCCACAGCAACAGAACTAGGTGCCTTCACCTGACCAAGATGACAACTGAATTTAACTACCACATGGACTAACTATAATAAAAAAAACTCGGTGAACAAAAGTCGAGAGCATGGGTTATTAGGTTGGGGCCTATGTAAAGGATCCTAGATTGTAAGCTCTTATAGTAGTTACATATATTGCGGAGCTTAACTGTTAATTCTAAATTCTGAGATACTGAGCTGTTTGTATAAAACATGGTTGTTCCCAGAAACTTTGGGTAGTTATGTGACTCCTGAGACACAGGTGTTAGAGCTTTGAAGCTACGAATGTCAGCAGTACCCCACAGAGGAACTGTTTAAAAAGTTGAGAAAGTGATCAGATATTGAGTAGAGATACGAATGAAGCTAATCTAGATAGGACTAAGGTAGATCAGAACACAGGGTAAAGGACCATATCATCCGTATTTTACAACCTCAACTTCTCTGTGAGTCTAAAGGGAGAGATGTTTATTGGGTGAAATATTTATATTTCAGGTAGCACATTTCCTAATCTAACTTATATGGTCAGTTTAGAACACCATAAGTAAATGTTTGAATAGGGCATGAGATATTGTTGGTTTGTCCAGGTTAGCATGATACCCCAATAAATCCCAGAGTAATATGGGCAGTAAATAAAGAAGTACTTGCAAAGCCCCCTTTGGGAATGGGAGAAAAGAGGAAATATTCAACTTCCCCACTGGAGAATTTCTGATATTCTTGCAAGCAGTCGAGATGGCCAAATCGATAGGATGAGTCCTTGATATTGGGGTTGATCCCTATTGTGCCGGGTTGAAATGATGTACGTACCCTAAAAAAGCCATGTTTTAACCCTACTCCCATTTTGTAAGGGCAGCGTTTCTTCTAATCCCTATTCAGTGTTGTATGTTTGAAACTGTAATCAGATCATCGCCCTGGAGATGTGATTTAATCAAGAGTGGCTGTTTAGCTGGGTTAGGTAGAGGCGTGTCTCCACCCATTTGGGTGGGTCTTGATTAGTTTCTGAAGTCCCATAAAAGAGGAAACATTTTGGAGAATGGGAGATTCAGACAGAGCAGAGCAGAACAACCTGTTCATAAGAAGCAGAGTCCATCAGCCAGCAACCTTTGGAGATGAAGAAGTAAAATGCCTCCACGAGTGCTTCATGAAAGGAAGCCAGGAGAGAAAGCTAGCAGATGACACCATGTTCGCCACATGTCTTTCCAGATCAGAGAGGAACCCTGACTGTGTTCACCACGTGCCCTTCCACTTGAGAGAGAAACCCTCAACTTCATTGGCCTTCTTGAACCAAGTTATCTCTGCCTGGATGCCTTAGATTGGACATTCCATAGACTTGTTTTAATTGGGACATTTTCTCAGCCTTAGAACTCTAAACTAGCAACTTATTAAATTTCCCTTTTAAAAAGCCATTCTGTTTCTGGTATATTGCATTCCGGCAGCTAGCAAACTAGAAGACCTATGAAACTATTCCTGCAAAGGATAGGCTAAGCCTACTTATAACTATGCCTAAGAGTCACCCTAGAGAAGCTCTTTTTTTTTTTTTTTTTTTTTTTTTGCTCAGAAGTGGCCTCTATCTTTAAGCCAACTCAGCAGGTGAATTCACTGCCCCCCTATGTGAGACAGAAGTCCTGGGAAGAGCAGGGACCTGACATCATGGAAATAAGAAAGCCTTCTTAATGAAAAGGCGGAAGAGAGAAATGAGACAAATTAAAGTTTCGGTGGCTGAGAGATTTCAAACAGAGTAGGGAGGTTGTCCTGGAGGTTATTCTTATGCATTATACAGATATCTCTTTTTAGCTTATCACATATTGGAGTGGCTGGAGCGAAGTGCCTGAAACTGTTGAGCTGTGTTCCAGTAGCCTTGATTCTTGAAGACGACTGTATAACAATTAATATAGCCTTTACAATGTGACTATTATTGTGAAAACCTTGTGTCTGAGACTCCTTTTATCCAGGGTATGGAGAGATGAGTAAAAAAATATGGATAATGAATACATAATAATAGGAGGGATAAGGGATAAAATAAATTGGGTAGATTGAAATAGTAGTGGTCAATGAGAGGGAAGGGTAAGGAGTATGGGATACATGAGTTTTCTTTTCTTTTTTTTGTTTCTTTTTCTGGAGTGATATAATTGTAAAAATGATCATGGTGATAAATACACAATGTGATGTTGCTGCGGACCACTGATTGTACCATGTACGGACTGAATGTGTATGAAGATGTGTCAATAAAAATATTTTTTAAAGAAAAAAAAAAGACCGTGACTCAAAGAAAATACTTTGGATCATTCTCAAAACACTGGACAGCAAATGCTTATTATTTATGTGTTTTAGGTTAAAAATTATACATATATTCCTTAGACTAGTATTTTTATTAGTAACTTCATTTCAACAAGCTTTTCCATTAACTAACTAGAAATGCTGATACTACTGGATTTCTTTGTATAAAACAGTTAAAAAGTTGATCTGCTTTGATAAATGTAAGTGGAGCGAAAGGTCCCAGAGCCATACCTGCTCGGTGTAGGTTATCATTCTCTCTTACTACCCACTCGCCCCCGTCCCACCCCCTTATGCTCCACCACAGACTCCTGCTTTGTCCCTTTCATTCCTGTCCTTCTCTCTTTATCTGTTGCCTATTCTCAGCCCTGTCAGTGCCTGACCTAATTCTGCCTGCCCCCCCTCAACCAGCCCCTATCTCCATACCTCTCTATCTTCTCTCTGACCTGTCCTACACTTTTATCCTCAACATCTCCTCCTCCTAGTCTCAAATCCCTCATCTCAGAAAATCCCTAGGAAGGCCAGTCTCCAGGTAACTAGCTATCCATCAGAATTCAAACTCTATCTTATACCTCTATCCAATTTCTGAAATTTCTCCACTGTACCCTTTGGAATTCCAAGTTCACCATCAGCAAAATCCATGATATCTTTTAGTCCTTTCACCTTCTTGCTCTAATAGAAATCTTGCTCTCCCCTAAGGACAATGGTTAAGTGGTAGCCCTCCTAAGTGGTAGATGTGTTCTGCTACAGCCCTCTTACAACAGAGTCCGGCAATAGGGTAGGGGGTCCTTTTTGATCCTCACTGCTGTTTCCAGACCCCGAACTTTCAATCTTAAGGCATCAGACTATATCGCCCACTACCTACCACCAAGTTGCTGGTTCATCTACTGGTCAAAATATTCCTCTCATACCTTTTTCTGTAGCCCTGATTTGAACATTCTTCAGACTATAAAAATCTCCAATTACTTCTTTTTCACCGTCTTATACCCTCCACTGATATTCTCTTCTCCCTTAATATATATATACCTTAAATTCTATGGTTATCTTTATAAGCACTGCCCTATGTTCTGTTGTTTTGTCAAATCCACACCCCTAGTAAATCCCATTCTCTATTCCACACCTGAGACATACAGACATAGTTAGGGAAAAACATACAATCATGCTAACTGGTCTTACTTTAAATTCATGGGCTTTAACATTATCAAGTAATCACACTGTGTTTCCCAAGTAGATCCACTCTTCTACTCCCTTAAAGGATGATTTTAAAACTTCTCTCCTTAAACCTTTTTGGTTGTTTGCACACACATGTCTGGTCCCACTTTAAGAAAGACCTTTTTTACTTGCTGATTCCTCTGCCTGGAATGATCTATTCCAAATAATCACAATTATTAACTCCCCTACCTCCTTGAAATTTTACTTTCTCAATGAGCCTACCCTAACCACCGTATTTAAAACTGCAATCTGTCTCTCATCCCCTTTATTCTGCTCTTTATTTATTGCATTTTCATCTTTTAACATATCACACAAAATCGTTATTTATTGTACTTATTCCTTATTGATTGTCTCTCTCTGCTAGAATGCTAGGTCAATGACTGGAGGAAGTTTTGTCTATTTCGTTAACCAATATATCTCAACTGCTAGGGACAAAGTAGTATCTCAATAAATATTTGTTAAACAGATACTCAAAGATATATTTCATGTGAATTGCTAAAAAATAGTCTTCTAGCTCTAAGAACATGTCTTTCCAATAACAGAATCAAGAGTTACTCAATTATAACTAATAATTAAAAAATGGATTTCTCCCTTCTAATAACTAATTCAACAACGGAATAAAATTGGAGCACACTGCATGGAACCTAAAAATTAACACATTACTATAAACATTTTCACCCAAGAAATTTATGAAGTATAACACATTTCAACAATTATCTAGACTATGTTTAAATTTAATGTGGTTTTTCAGTATTTTCCATTAAATTATAAAACAAGTGATTTAAATTTTTAAACAAAACCTTGATCTATCAAGCTTAAATGTTCTAAGTGGGGGAAGGAATCACAAAAAACAACTCAACCTTACAAACTTGAATGTGAAAAATAATTTGCCCCAATGTTGGCTTCAGTGAAATAAATTGATAAATACCCTTCTGATACTCAGTAATGTAAAGCATTACTTTAAAACAGTAAAAGAAAACACTTACCTTGAACAGGAGTTACTACAGTTCCTTTGAAATGTGGATTTATATGGATGTTCTTGGGCTGCTGTGGAGTCACTGGAGGAGGGGTCATCATTATTCTCGGGGTTTCTATTTGCGGTGGCATATGCATTCCTTGAGGAGGAGAGGGGTGATGAGGGTGTTGTAGGGGAAGCAGAGGCTGTAGTTGTTGCTGCTGGAACAAACTTCTAATTGGCTGCTGCTGAGGTGGAGGAGGTGGTGGAGGAGGTGGAGGCTGTGGCTGTGGAGGAGGAATTAATCTTGGAGAATGATTCTACAAACCACAAAAAGGGAAAAATTCAAAGAAATCAACATTTAGAAGAAAAGTAAAAGAATAATGATGCATTACAGATTTACATGAATCAAAATTCAAAAGTTATAATTTAAGAAATAAATTCATTTACAATTTGATATAAATAGCAATATAAATTCCATTTGTTCAAAAGAGGGCTACTATCTCACAATGTGAGTCAAACTCAAGGCAAGGAGGAAAAAAACGTCAGTCCCAAAAAACCTGGCATGAATCATGGGGCAAGGGAAGGGGGGGAAATTGGGTCAATAAACAAGACTATCCACAACCAGCAATGTACTGCGCTGGTTAAGAAAACAAGCTGCTCTCAGCCCTCCCTTACACATCTATCCCTACTCCTGTTCCTACTCATAATCTAGTAAAAAAGGCAAGTAACATTCATGAGTAATCCTGTTACAAAATGAGGCATTAGAGAAGTATAGACTATTAGAAAGAGATAAGTGGGGAAGAGATTAATTGCACTAGGAGATGAGGAAACGCTTTTTTTGAGTAGGTAGTAGTATATGGATGAGGCTATGAAGAAAGAAAAGAGATATGCCATGCAGAAAAACCTGAAAGAAGCACAGAAAATATCCCACTTGCTTGGTAAGCTAAAAGGAGACCAGAATAACCACAGCCATGTAAAAAGAGCTTTGAAGGAAGGTAAGGGTACGAGAATTATATACTCAAAGTGGTCAAAGATCTTGAGGTTATTCTGTTTAATAAAGTCACCAGAAAGGAGGAAATTAATACCAAAACAAAAGCAAATATGTACTGAGAGTCCTTTCCATGTTTTAAGTACCTATTTAAAGGTCAGTATATAAATTAACCAATTTAGTCCTCCCAATAATCTTATGAGGTGGGTATTACACATCATTTACCCAGGTCAGCTCACTGGTAAGTAGAAAAGCTGGAATTTGAATTCAGACCATCTGATTACAGAAGTTGTGCTTTTAATCACTAGTCAATTCTGCTCCCATTGTAACTCAGCAGTAAAAGGCAATAAAATATTACTAATTCAGCCATCTAATATAACAAGCTGCTTTCCATGGGTTGATACCAAATTATGGAAGGCTTTTGAATTTCAAGAAAATGATTTCATAATTATGCCATAATACAGTATATAATGAGGAATCACTTATGATCCCTTTAGAGGGAAACGTATTTTAGGAAAATTATTACTAACAGTACTTAAGATGAATTACGGGTAAAGAAGGCAAAAGAAGAAAGACCAAGACCATTTAATAGACTATGGGCAATTGATCTAAAGAAATAAGATCTAAAAAAAAGTAATAAGAACGAGACATGTCAGAGGTACAATGAATAGAATCTTTGAAACCAAACTGCATATAGCCTTAACTAAACTGTTCCTTGCTCAGGAACGATTTTTCCAGAGACTCCAGTACTAGGCTTAAATCCACTGCTATACATTCTCCCATAATCCTGCATATTTCTTCTCTAAATTATCAATATGTAATTCCTTATAAGCTCCACTAGACCAAGGATCGTCTAACTTATTCACTGCTGTGTCCCCAGAGATAGGACACTGATACTGACTCAAGTCAAGTTTAGGTTGAACTGAAAATGACACAATGCTTCATCATTAACTCAAGAACATACAGGAATTTTAAAGAAAAGATTTTTTTTTTAAGCAAATGAATGTTTAGAACCTATGAAACATCCACACGAAAATACGGAAAAATTTAAAAGAGGTCAGAGAATAAGATTCACATAGAAATGGTAGATGATAGTAAGGATAATACTGCCAAGTGAGAACACTGACTACAAGGAGGACTAAGAACAAAACCTTGAGACACAAGGCAACTAAAAAGAAAAAGGTCAAAGGAGAAAAAAAAGGGACAGTCTTAGAAGACAAAACAGTAAAATCTCATATACCCCCAAAAATATAATTGGTAATGTCTAAAGTCCCAGAGAGTGGTCAAACAGGATAAGAACTGATAAATTCCAAGTAGCAAGGGACCAATTGAAGAAAAGATGGGAAGAAACAAAGATGAATAAAGAATGTTCCTTCCACAATTTGGGAGGTGAGGAGTCAAAGAGAACAGTTCTGAGGTGGGAAATGACGAGTATCAAAGATGCTCTTGACGTGAGCAGGGCAATAACCAAACTGGCTATTCAACACATGGCAGGAGGGAGGGAGGGAGGAAGGAAGGAGGGAAGAAAGGTGCCATCAAATCCTAAAGCTAACTAAATGAACAAAAAATTCACTACAATTCCTCTGTATTTGTTTCTGAGATGTCCTTCCCATGTTTGAAATGCAAAAGAAATTCAAATAAAGTTGAAATTACAAGTATATGTTTTATTCCTAGATTATTAAAAAAAATTCATAGGAAAGTTTCTATGGATAGGATGTGGCAATCCCTCTGA
The DNA here is from genome assembly GCF_023851605.1 of Tamandua tetradactyla. Classification (NCBI taxonomy): domain Eukaryota; kingdom Metazoa; phylum Chordata; class Mammalia; order Pilosa; family Myrmecophagidae; genus Tamandua; species Tamandua tetradactyla. The sequence continues at coordinate 201,209,020 of NC_135327.1, read as the reverse complement.
GAAATTATTTAAGGAAAATCTGTGATAAACAGTACAAAGCAAAAACATTTCTTTTACAAAATGAACAACCACTGTCTACATTATATATCTAATACAATTCAGTATTTTAAGTATCAGTATACTTAAGAGAAGTATCCTAGACAGGCAAAAGAAAAAGTGAAGGTTCCTCTGTGGTTCCTATAATAGAGAACCATGGCACATCAGGTCTCTCATTAAGTCTTTCTTTAAAAGGTAACTGTGCTACAGAAGTATTTCTTACTAACAGATTAATGGAAAGACAATTTCTAAGACTACATACAAAATCCTATTATGGAACATCATTCCTATTACTGAACTTTAATTTCAGACTGAGAAGAGATAAAAGCAAAATACAATACCTACAAAAGCACAGTGTCAGTTGTTCTAAAGTTTTAGGCTATCACAATAAAATTGTAAAAATTACCACTACAGGAGGCTGTGTAGGAAGTAGAGCAGGTCTGTGATCTTTTATTCTTCCTCTCTCACTATTCTCTCTTCTCTGATCTCCCATTCCACGACACATTAAAGAACCTCCTCTCCTTCCTCCCCTCCTTGAACCATAGCGTCCCTGTTTATGTTGCCGCTCTCTTTCTTCAAATTCAAGCAACGCAGCTTTGGCTTCTGCTGACAGTTCTATTTGAAAAGACAGATATGAGTTAGATACCTTCAACGGCCTAAACCAGATTTATAGGGAGAAAACAGAAACACATATATGATACTGAAACTCTGGAAGAGCAAATGCTTCACCCTCAATAGATAGCAAAATAGCAGTAGCAAATATGATAAAATTTGTGATACTCATTTTCCATTACCCATTAGTGATACCTGTTCAACGAAGAAAGGCTTCTTCCTAGTAACAAAATAATAAATATCTCCCATACATTTTTAAAAGATTTTCATTTGAGACCACTGAAATGTGCTGAGGGGAGCTAAAATGAAGGGGCTGAAGTTATATTTAACCACTGCTTTTAATCTGTTAAGTATTTTGCTATCATTTTCTCTTTAACAACTAGAAGATGACATCAGTCAGAAACTGGCTACACCAGTCCCTACACCAATACAATCTTCTTATTGAAGCCAGTAAAATAATTATTATTAATGCACAATGATAGAGAGACTCAAAAAAAAAAATTAAACTCCCGGTTGTTTGATTTAAAAACAATATTATTAATGAATTTATTTTGAAATCAAATAATTTCACAAAGAATGGAAAATTCATTCAATACTACTGTCATCTCAAATTTTTCAGATTTATAAAAACCTTAACTTGGAGGAGAAAGACTCTTTAATATGTGCAGTCTTTTTATGGAAGCCATATCAATTGAGAGCAAAGTCACAAAGTAAGAAAAACTCACTAACTCAAGATTTGTTGAGTATCTAGTAGCTGCTCACCACTCTGTCCAATACTTTAGGAGTACAAAAAACAGTCTCTGACCCTAAAAAACATGCAATTTAGTTGGTATATTATTTTAAGTTCCTAAGGAAAAAACAATTCATCCAAATACAGTTCCTTTTTTTTTAATTTTTTTAAATTGTGAAATATAATATAGATATCAAAAAAGCAATGCATTTCTAAGTACATTTTAACAAGCAGTTGTACAACAGATTTTAAAGTTTGTTTTAAACTTTGTTTTTTAACTGTATGGGTTACAGTTCGATAATTTTTTGTTTTTTTCTTCTAGCTGATCCAAGACATTGGAGACCAAAAGAAATATCAATGATTCAGCGGTTGTACTCAATTGTTAAATCCTATCTTCTGTTAACCTCTTCCTTCTCTTTTTTTTTTCCTCTTTTTTTTTGTGAAAAATAATATATATACAAAATAAAAGCAAAAAATTTCAAAATACATCACAATTAGTTGTAGAACAGATTTCTGAGTTTGGTAAGGTTTACAATTTTACAATTTTAGATTTTTATTTCTAGCTGCTCTAAGGTACTGGAAACTAAAAGAAACATCAGTATAATGACTCAGCAATCATACTCATTTGTTAAATCTGACCTTCTCAATATAATTCCACCATCACATTTGATCTTTCTCCCATCCTTTAGGGGTATTTGGGCTATGTCCATTCTAACTTCTTCAGGTTGCAAGGGGCTGTCGATTATATGGGATAGGGGGATGGAACTAGTTATGTTCTGGAAAGACTGGACCCTCTGCATTTCAGGACTTATCTGGTCTAGGGACAGTCTCTTTATTTTAAAATATTTAAACTGTGATAATCCCACCTTAATAAATGCATACTTTATAAAGATTTCATTAAATAGTAATGAGAAGCATTCTTAAACCTTTTTCCACAGTGAAGGGTAAATTTTAAATATTATCAGAGCCTATCTCATATCTTTGATTCCATAATCATCTCCAAACTCTTCCAAAATCCCAAGCCACATTTCATTTTCTTGAAATTGTTTCAATGGTATTACCCCTTCAAATGAATCCAAACCCCATTCATAAAAAAATGTAATCCCTTTTTAACAAGCACAGACTTTTATTCTAATCTTGACATGATTGGTTCACATACACATTTTATGCAGTGAATCAGCAATTATTTTTCTAGTGGTTCTAAGTGTCAAGATTAATTTCACTATCCCCAACAATACAATGGTTTCAAATGACATCTTTAATCAGCAAGTAAAAACGCTTTCTTCCAATTGAGACAAGCCGTCATAAAAGGTCACCAAAATATGACAGGATGGAAATTACATTTGTAACTTCAACTGAAATGTTAATTTCACTTTAAGTGTTTTCTGAACCATATCCAAACTCTGAAGTAAAAAGATATAGCTTAACGTAACAAAGTTTTAAACTGTATTGTACCCTTCTAAAGAGTTCTTAAGAAGGCATATTTGCATGCAAATACTTTTGTAATAGTTTGATTAACATATAACAAATATTAATTCAACACAATTTGTTAGGCATAATAAAAATAAACAATATTTTTAATTTTATAGGATAATGGAATCAAAAACTTTTTTTAAAACCTTTAAATATAAGTACCATAGTATAAACTTAGGACTATATATTAGTACGGCCACTGCTTATCTTCAACTGTTTATTACAAGATGAAAACATATTTTCTAAAGATTCTTTGTTCTAAATGAAATTAACTAAGAATATAATTTCAATAGAACATAATGTGGGTAGGATAAGAGGGTTCTTTAGGCTAAAGCAATAAAAAAACTTAACATGAACCATGCACTAATGGAACACAGAAAAACACAAAACCTGGAAGCCTACTCATATGTAATAAATGAAAAGGGCCCAACTAAAATAATAAATATTCCATTTTATTATTTATACGGCTTTCAAAGAGAATTTGAGGTCCACATCATAGGGTAAAATAGCTAGCAGCTCTGACATTCTTACACTGATACTTTAGTAAAACTGGTCAAGACATCCAATTTTTAGAAATGGTTATTGACACATTTTCATTCAAAATATATCATTCCCTTATAAATGTATTTTTTAGCCATCCTTCTCAATGGAATTATATCCATTGTATGTAATGAATTAACTTATCTCCTACATATCTAGCTTTGTACCATCCTTGGGAGACTTGAGAGAACAGTCATTCAAGTATTTTCTACTGGGTTTAATCTCAGAAGCATGGTTGAGAAAAAAGCTAAGCATTTATGATTTTAGCCTAGATGAAAGCCCAAGATTTAATCCAATCTGAATTCAAACTACAAATCAGCAATTATCTGTTAAGTTCCTTAACTGCCAAAATTGTCATATGTATGAATTTGTGTTCTTCATATTTAAAGATGATACCATATGTCTGAATATGAATAAAATACTTAAAGTGATCAAAACTCCCTCCTAGATTTTAAAAAGAGCTCACTATTCCACAAATAAACATTTAGGGTCAGAAACATGGGACGCCAGAGCATTACTTGATTCTTCTTTAAAAAAAAAAGAATGGAGTGCCCTCAATACTAATCAATGATTCCACAAAAAACTTGTTTCTATTTGTACTCAAAATGTTAAAAGACATCTAGCGTTACAAAATATCTATCATATAAGATGACATATATTCTGGTAAAATATTTCAATTCCATTACAAAGAAAAGGCAAACAACTTCATACAATCAAATACAGAACCTCAAAGTAGATTCCTATCACTAAGAGCATACAAATAAACAGCTAGGTAAAAATTTATGCAAATTCCCAGTTACAGAACACTGTAGCACCTTCTCAAATATTTTACCTATATGTAAAATTAATCTTTCATTAGTGAGGAGGCATTTAAGGAGTAAGAGAACTCACTATTTGAAGGAACCAACCTTTTGCTAGAGAGAAAAGGGCTTTTTGTATTGGGAATAATTACAACTTTTATTTACTGAAAAAATCAAGTTTCCAAATTGTAAGCTTTCTTAAGTTAGACCTCACAAATACTAGAGCAAAGAAAGACACTTTTAAGCACTACTTTATTTGCCTATTATTACCTAATCATAATTTACACAAATGTACTGAAGGCTTTTTATTTTGTATGTTTCAAATAATGGAATTATTTATGTTTATGGCCACTCTGCCTCTAAGAACACTGGGCCCTCTTTCCTGCATATTAGATAGAGTCCAACTTTCCTACTACCAACCCCTCCCAGCCTCTTTTCTCAGAACTACCTGACTATAAAGCTGCTAGATACCTTCAAAGAAAAAACAAAAAGGTAAGATACAAGTTCTTCAATAAAGGAAGTACAAATGACTTCAAAAAGAAAAAATGAGGTACTGAAAAGAAATGCAGAAATGAAAAAAAAATTATGAATACAGGAAAGCTGGTTAATATTTCAAAACAAATACATCGTCATGCTGGAGTTGAAATAAAATAAATAGAGACGCGATTACCATACCTGAGGATAGGAAGGATGGGTACTGGAGACAACCACCATGGGTCAGGGAAATTAGATGAAAAGTTAATTGTAAAATTCATAGTGGTCTTACAGGGACGTTGGCTGTAACTGGGAAAGGCTCTCTTAGTCATTTTTACAGTCAAATGATTTAAGATTCTTGAAACTTGTAGATATTCATGGTATCTATCTAACATGCTTTCTATAGTTTTAAATATCACATTCCCTAATGTATGTAATCAAAGCCAAAGTCCAGATAATGAGACCCAAGACAAGGAAGCAGAAAACTGATTATTCACCTACTCCTGTTCTCATTACACTATCTTCCCCGATAGAAGGAAACCACCTTACCTATATCTCTGCCCACCAGTCAGCCAGAGGCAATGACATTTTCCTTGTTCATCTTTTCCCAACCAAGGGACTGAAGATGTTTCTGCTCAAGTAAACCCCCTCTACAATGTTAGCAATTTCACCTTTGGAGGTGTATGTATATATATATATTTTTTTCCTGAACTCCTGTTTTAAGACAGTTCCTTTTACCCAAAGCCAACTTCAGACCATTTTACTTAGAAATTTATGTAATCCCTTTTCAGACCAACTAGTAATTTTATACCATAACTTAAGAAAAGTCTAGAGAAATCTTGGGTCAAAAGGCAAAGAAAACGGAAATTGGAGAGGGACAGTGAAAAGGGCACAGGTTCCCTCTAAAATAAGGGGAGAACTTTGAGGACCTTGGAAGGTCAGTGATTCTAGAATAATCTCTAAATAAATATTGTTTATTTAAGTAACATGGTAAGATAAGATTATTTATTTAACTTGTAGCCCTCAGGAGCTTAGTGTTCCAGTGTCAAATTCCTACCTGCTACTTAAGGATACAAATATGCTCATGATTCTTTGAGAAATTAAAAATAGATTCAGATTGAAAACATCTCTAAAAGAAGTAACGAAGGCAGCAACTAAAGGTTTGTTTCTTGGGTTTAATCTAGACATGAAAGATTTCAACCCTTTCTACTCCTTCCACACTTACACCCTCTTCCTTGGAGTATATTAAAATATCCCAGTAGTCTTAAACTATGCTTCCATAATAGCAGCAACAGCATCTGCTGGGAATTTAAAAATGCAAATTTCTTGCACCATACCCTAGACTTACTGTATCAGAAAAGCTGGGAGTAAAGTTCAGGAATCTGTGTTTTAAGAAGCCCTCCAGGTGACTCTGCTTGCTCAATTTGAGAACCAATACTTTGTTTTTACAAAGAACACTGAACAAAACAGTATAGAAGAGGAAAGGGCCACTATCAAAAGATATCTCTGTTTACCAGCAATACCCTGCTATGTGTCATTAAAAGCAGGGTTTGCTCAAAATGATGGTGAATTAGTTATATATGTAAAAGTCACCTAGTCTTATTAAACACTGAGAAGAATGGCAGATAGAAAAAGGAAAACAAAAAATTGTGATTATGATGACATTAGCAGGTACAAAACAATGCCAGTCTGGTACATAACTAACTGGCCACCTAAGGTGTCTTGAGAAGGGTAAAGTGATTCTGTAGCTATCACCCCTCTCATGCTATACAAGAACAGTTCTATACCAAACTCCAAAATAAATGTTACTTTAAAAATTACAGTTTATGTATCTATCTTTTACTATGATTGTGAAAACCTTGTGTCTGATGTTTGTCTTATCCAGGATATGGATAGATGAGTAAAAAAATAATAATAATAAGGATTAAAACATAATACATAATAAGATAAAGGGTAAAAATTTGGTAGTCTGAAATATTGTGGCTCAATGAGAGGGAGGGGTACGTGGTATAGGATGTATGAGTTTAATCTTTATATTTCTTTTTTTTTTGAGTGATGCAAATGCTCTAAAAATGATAATGGTAAAGAATACACAACTATATGATGATATTGTGAACCACTGATTGTATAATATTGTTGGACTGTATGTGGGTGGATATTTCTCAATAAAAATATTTTTTTAAAAATTAACAGTCTAAACAAAACCAGAAGCTGGTTTTATGAGAAAATCAGTAAGATAGATGGACCCTTAGCAAGACTGACAAAAAGAAGAAGAGAGAGGATGCAAACAAATAAGATCAGAAATGGAAGAGGAGATGTAACCACTGACCCCACAGAAATACAGGAAGTAATGAGAGGATACTATGAACAACTTTATGTTAATGAATACAACAATGTAGATGAAATGGACAACTTTCTAGAAAGGCATGACCAATCAACTTTGACTAGAGAAGAAATAGACGACCTCAATAAACCAATCACAAGTACAGAAATTGAATCGGTCATTAAGAAGCTCCCCAAAAAGAAAAGCCCAGGGCCAGATGGCTTTACACGTGAATTCTACCAAACATTCAAAAGAGAATTAGTACCAATCCTTCTCAAACTCTTCAAAAAAACTGAAGAGGACAGAAAGCTACCTCATTGTACAAAGCCGACATCAACTCATACCAAAGCCAGACAAAGATACTACAAAAAGAGAAAACTACAGACCAATCTCTCCAATTAATATAGATACAAAAATCCTCAACAAAATTCTAGCAAATCGAATCCAGCAACACATTAAAAGAATTATGCATCATGACCAAGTAGGATTCATCCCACGTAGGCAAAGATGGTTCAACATAAGAAAATCAATTAATGTAATACACCATATTAACAAATCAAAGCAGAAAAACCACATGATCATCTCAATTGATGCAGAAAAGGTGGTTGACAAAATTCAACATTCTTTCCTATTGAAAACATTTCAAAAGATAGGAATAGAAGGGAACTTCCTCAAAATGATAAAGGGAATATATGAAAAACCCACAGCTAACATCATCCTCAATGGGGAAAAACTGTAAACTTTACCCCTAAGATCAGGAACAAGACAAGGATATTCACCATCACCACTGTTATTCAACATTGTGTTGGAAGTTCTAACCAGAGCAATGAGACAAGACAAAGAAATATAAGGCATCAAAATTGGAAAGGAAGAAGTAAAACTCTCACTGTTTGCAGATGACATACCATATGTTGAAAACCCCAAAAAATCCACAGCAAAACTACTAGAGCTAATAAATGAGTACAGCAAAGTGGCAGGTTATAAAATCAACACTCAAATACCTGTAGTGTTTCTATACACTAGTAATGAACAATCTGAGGGGGAAATCAAGAAAAGAATTTCATTTACACTTGCAACCAAAAGAATAAAATATTTAGGAATAAATTTAACTAAAGAGACAAAAGACCTACACAAAGAAAACTACAAGAAATTGTTAAAAGAAATCACAGAAGACCTAAATAGATGGAAGGGCATACTGTGTTCATGGACTGGAAGACTAAATAGAGTTACGATGTCAATTCTACCTAAACTGATATACAGATTCAATGCAATACCAATTAAAATACCCAAAATTTACTTTTCAGAAACAGAAAAACCAATAACCAAATTTATATGGAAGGGCAGGGTACCCCAAACAGCTAAAAGTATCCTGAGGAAAAAAAATGAAGTTAGAGGTCTCACGCTATCTGACTTTAAGGCCTATTATGCCACAGTGGTCAAAACAGTATGGTACTGGCATAAAGATAGATATACTGACCAAAGGAATAAAATAGAGTGTTCAGATATATACCCTCTCATCTATGGACAACTGATCTTTGATAAGGCAGTCAAACCAACTCACCTGGGACAGAACAGTCTCTTCAATAAATGGTACCTAGAGAACTGGATATCCATATGCCAAAGAATGAAAAAGGACCCATATCTCACACCCTATACAAAAATGAACTCAAAATGGATCAAAGACCTAAACATTAGATCTAAGATCATAAAACTGTCAGAAAAAAATATAGGGAAATATCTTATAAATCTTATACTAGGAGGCAGTTTTCTAGACCTTACACCCAAAGCAAGAGCACTGAAGAAAAATAAATAAATGGGAACTCCTCAAAATTAAACACTTTTGCACATCAAGAACTTCGTAAAGAAAGTAAAAAGACAGCCTATACAATGGGAAACAATATTTGGAAACGATATATCAGATAAAGGTCTAGTATCCAGAATTTATAAAGAGATTGTTCAATTCTACAACAAAAAGAGACAACCCAATTACAAAATGGGCAAAAGACTTGAACAGACATTTCTCAGAAGAGCAAATACAAATGGTCAAAAGGTACATGAAGAGATGCTCAACTTCCCTGGCTATTAGAGAAATACAAATCAAAACCACAATGAGATATCATCTCACATCCACCAGAATGGTCATTCTCAATAAAACAAAAAATGACAAGTGCTGGAGAGGATGTGGAGAAAGAGGTACACTTATTCACTGTTAGTGGGAATGTCAAATGGTACAACTGCTGTGGAAGGCAGTTTGGCGGTTCCTCAAAAAGCTAAATATAGACTTGCCATATGACCCAGCAATACCATTGCTAGGTATCTACTCACAGGACATAAGGGCAAAGACACAAACGGACTTTTGCACACCAATGTTTACAGCAGCATTACTCACAACCCAAGTGCCCATCAGCAGATGAATGGATTAACAAAATGTGGTATATACATTCAGTGAGATATTACGCATCAGTAAAACAAAATGGCATCCTGAACCATATGACTAGCTGGATGAGCCATAAGAACATAATGCTGAGTGAATAAGCCAAACATAAAAGAATATATACTGTAAGATTCCACTTTTATGACCATGGTAAAGGTTGTCCATACTGCTTGTGAGAATATCAAGAATTAAACGGGGAAGTAGAATTTTCCCCATTGTCACCATTCCCCAAAGGGGACTTGGCAAATATTTTTTTACTCACTGATCAAATCACTCTGGGATTCATCGAGGCATCACTCTGGACAAACCCTGGTAGACAACTATAGCTATAGGCTGAGCCCCCAGTCTTGGGGTTTGTTCATATGAAACTTAACCCCACAAAGGATAGGTCAAGCCTACTTAAAATTTAGGGCTTAGAGTCACCCCCAAGAGAGCCTCTTTTGTTGCTCAGATGTGGCCTCTCTCTCTAGCCAACACAACAAGTAAACTCACCACCCTCCCCCTGTCTATGTGGGACATGACTCCCAGGGGTGTGGACCTTCCTGGCAACATGGGACAGAAATCCTAGAATGAACTGAGACTCAGCATCAAGGGATTGAGAAAAACCCTAGAATGAGCTGAGACAGAGCATCAAGGGATTAAGAAAACTTTCTCCACCAAAAAGGAGAGGAGTGAAATGAGACAAAGTATCAACGACTGAGAGATTCCAAACAGACTTGAGAGGCTATCCTGGAGGTTATTCTTAACGCATTAAGTAGGTATCACCGTATTATTCAAGATGTAATGGAGAAATTGGGCAGACTGCCTGAAAATGTAGAGCTGTGTTCCAGTAGCCATGTTTCTGGAAGATGATTGTATAATGATATAGCATTCACAATTTGACTATGTGATTGTGAAAACCTTGAGTCTGATGCTCATTTTATCTACCTTGTCAACAGACAAGTAGAACATATGGAAGAAAAAGAAATAGGGGGAACAAATGTTAAAATAAATTTAGTCTGAAATGCAGTGATCAATGAAAGGGAGGGGTAAGGGGTATGGTATGTATAATTTTTTTTTGTTTTCATTTTATTTCTTTTTCTGAATAGATGAAAATGTTCCAAGAAATGATAATGATGATGGATATGCAACTGTGTGATGATATTGTGAATTACTGATTATATATGTAGAACCGAATGATCAAAATAGGAACATTTGCGTTTGCTTGGTGTTTTTTGGTATTTAAGAAAATTAAAAATAAAATAAAATAAAATAAAAATTAACAGTCTAAACTACTTTATTCAAACATTTTAAATCCAAACTATATTCATCAAATTTTACACCGCAACTCAGCACTGACTACACACAGGTCATCTACTCTACGTATAAATGACATCCATGCTAGTCTCTAAAGTCAACTCTGTTTACCTATTTAATGAATCATAATGATGCTATGGAAGAAGCTGAAATGGAGTGAATAAGGATGGGAAACAGACAAAAAAAAAAGAAAAAAGTTACCCAAAGTTTCCGGGATGTTTCTTCTCTCTCTAGTTACATCTGAAAGCCTAATAATTGTTCCTTCTTTTCTTTCGGTTTTGAAACGTAACCTTCCAGATTCTTCATCATCATCATCTTCTTCATCTGATTCTTCCTTTATGTCCTTCTGGAGTTCCAAAGTTTCCATACCTCCCTACATTATAAGCAGACATATAAAACAAGAAAAGAGGGAGAGTGAATTCATATTCTTTTGGATTAAATATTGAAGGATGCTAACATATTTTCTTAAATTGTTTATATTTAAGATGCAAACATACGAGAAAAAATCCTATTGTAAGGCCATATAAAACACAGAATTGACCCTAGGAAAAAATAACCTCAAACATTAAAACTTTATGCTAGAAAAAGTTCAAATTCCTGCTTGCAGCTAATATACAAAGTAGTACACATTGCTGCTGCTACTTACACTTGCCAAAGAACAAAGAAATGTAAGGGTAAAAAACAGCCATCAGTCTAATCCAAATTACGGTAAAATTCAATGTTATTAAGCTAATACTAGAGTTATGTGAGTTTATCAGCATATAATCCACCTTGTAATTTATATTAAATAACCTCATATTCCTTCCAGTTATACAGGCTCAAAATGTGAAGTATTTCCTGAGCCCATGTACTCCTTCACTATCCATCCAAGCAGTCAAAATTTTTTCCAACCTCCAAAATCTTTTCCTTTCCTTCATCACTCTCGTTTTTCTACCTCATTCCCACTATGTAAAGCTGAGTTTCACTGCCACTGCCTAGACTAATGAAACAGCAAAACTATTTTCACTGCACTCATTTCTTCATGCTAATAAGTTTGTATCTAAAATTTTGTTCTATCAATATTATCCACAAAATTTTCCATAACCTGTCCGCAAACATAAAGTAATTTTTTCATCAGCAATTCTCACAGGGCACTATTACTCATGTTCCTTTTAACACCAATTACTTTTCAGTTCAGATTATGCTGTAATTATCTACTAGATAGTAAAACAGATGCCTACTGAGTGTAGGTACATTTAAATATGTTGGTAAAATTCTAGAGAAAACAGAATTTGCCCATCTATTCTCATTATTCATAATTTTAAAATATTCAATGCTCTTAATAAAAACAAAAACAAAGTACTTCATTAGAAAATGCACAAGAAAAAACTTAAAATGAAAAACCTGAAATAAACCAACAATCTAAGCATTTTGTATTCTTCCTTTCCTGAACACTTTTTAGGTATAAAGATCAACTACAAAGGCGTATATTCCTTATTGGAAACCCTGTAAGAGAAATATATCTTCAGGAGGTCAAATACCTGAAAAATAAAAGGATGAAATATTTAAGCTAAAATTTTAAGACTAATGTTTGCAATATTGGCCTCCAATAATCTAATATCTGGTATACTGTACAATTTTAAATTACTAAAATATTACAATTTTTTCTTGACTTTGTACCATAAATTTCAGTATTATTAAATGTCTACAATATGAATACTCAACATCGAAGACATACCCAGGGAAGTACAAGCTGCACAAGTTCAAATCAATTGAAAGTAAATTCAGTTAGAAAGTACACTTTCCTAACTTCCATAACACTCTAGGGCAGCGCTTTTCAAACTTTAATGTTTATACCAGTCACCCAGGAATCCTCAGATTCAGGGTGGGGCCTGAGATTCTGCATTTCTAACAACCTTCCAGGTGAAGCCAACTGTTGCTAGTCTAAAGACCACACTTTCAAGTAGATGCTACTACAATAGTCATTTTAATTAAATTATTAACAATTATAGTTCAAAGAATTTCTAAACAAAGCCTTTCCAAACAAGTTTAATATAATTCATTTTACAACCAAATTTCTATGTAATAAAACAGAAGAGGACAAATATTAGGCCCACCATCAATTAAAAAAACTATAGTCTGTGACCCAACCAACATATTTACCCTTAACAAATAAAAACTTAAGTTTCAACATGGAGAAAAAAGCTTACAGCTTTATTGAGAATCACCAAAATTGGAAATATCCAAATGTCCTACAAAGAGTGAATGGATAAACAAACAGTGGTACTTTCATATAATAGAATACTACTTAGCAAATGAAATGGAATAAGTTATTCATACACACAACTTGGATCAATCTCAAAGGCATTATGATGAGTGAAAGAAATTAATCTCAAAATGTAACATAGAATAATGATTCCAATCATACAAAAATTTAGACAAAATAAAACTATAGTACATGCCAATGGTCAGGAATTTAGGGAGGGTGTGACTACAAAAAGATGGAATGAGGTAGTTTTATTGAGCGATGGAACTGTTCTAGAACGCAAATTTCTGGCCCAAGTCCTGGTACCCAGTTAAGTCTTAAAATATATCAAGGACTATGCAAGCCATGATCAGAAGCAGAAGCTTGGCTAACATCACTCCCCTCAATTGTTGACCATTTGACAACGTTAACTAAATTAGATTAATTTCTTTAGCTACAGCTACTATCTTTTTTTCAAATGTACTTTAATTTTTATTTCTTAATCCAATTTTATTGATATATTAATGCACCACATAATCCATCCAAAGTATACAATCAATGGCTCACAGTATCATCATACTACTATCTTTTATACCAAACGCTGGGCTCAAAAAAACTCATCTTACTTGGTGATATGGTTTATGGAATTAACTAACCTATCTGCCAAGATATTGACCTTCCGTGTACTTTTTAACAAATATATCATAGCATTCCATTTACAAATAAATTATAAGATTATATTATGTGGGGATTTAAATATGTATGTAAATCATTAATTTCAGCATAAATATTGCTGAAAATTTTCAAAGGTTTCATTTTTAGCTACTGATCTATTTTGAAAACATGAAAGATTTCCTAACTCTTAACAGAGTGTATATATGAGAATCACCGTGAGAGTTCTTGAAAAACGTTTATCTAGAATATACCATATAGACAAAAATCAGAAATTCTAAGGGAAAGAAAGACCCAGACCTGCATTTTTTTAAAAGTTTTCCAGGTAATTCTGAAATAAACCCATGATCTTATGTGTTGAAATAAAATTCAATACTTTATCTCAAAATCTGAACAGAAACACTGGATATTTCTCTAAAACAGAAAGAAAATAAAAACTATAGAAAACAGCTTACTAAAAAAGCTCCCTGAAGTTTTTTTAAATAAATTTTTTATTAGAGAAGTTATGGATTTACAGAAAAATCATGCAGAAAATACAGTTTCCATATACCTTCCCCTTATTAACACTCTCCTTTAGTGCAGTAACTGTTATAACTGATGAAAGAATTGTATTATAATTATATTATTAACTATAGTTCAAAGTTTACATCAGGATTAGTGATTCTATTATACAGTCCTATGCTGGGTTTTTTGTTGTTGTTGTTGTTTTTCAATTTGCATTCTAGTAACATATACAACCAAAACTCTTTCTTTTAACTATATTCAAATTTATACATCAATGGTAGTCAATTACATTAGCAATGTTATGCTGCTACCACCACCATCCATTAACAAACTTTTCCAACGCCTCAAACAGGTATTCTGTACCAATTAAGCATTAATTCCCCATTCTCTACCCCTATCCCAGGCCCTAGTAACTATATTCTCATTTCTGATTCTACACATCTGTTTATTCTAATTATTCTATATCAGTGATACAACATTTGTCCTTTTGTATTTGGCTTGTTTCACTCAACAAGATGCCTTCAAGGTTCAACCATACTGTGAATGTATCAAAACTTCATTCTTTTTTATAGCTGAATAATAATCCATTTGTATGTACAAACCACATTTTATTTATTTATCCATTAATCTGTAGAGGGACACCTGTGTTGTGTCTGTGTTTTGGCAATTGTGAATAATGTTGCAAGAAACATCTGTGCATAAATATTAATTGGGAGTCTGCGCTTCCCATTCTTTTGGATATGTGGGATTGCCGTGTCACATGGTAATTCTATGGCTAACTTTCTGAGGAACCACCAAATTGTTTTTCATAGTGGCTGTACCACTTTACATTCCCACTAACAATGAATTAGTGTTCTTATTTCTCCACATCCTCTTCAAACACTTATTTATTTTTTAACAGTAGCCATTCCAGTGAGCGTGAAATGATCTTGTGGTTTCGATTTACACTTCTCTAATGGCTAATGATGTCAAGCATCTTTTCATGTGCTTGTTGATCATATACCTTCTTTCAAGAAATATCTACTCAAGTCTTTTGCAAAGTTTTTAATTGGGTTGTCTTTTTGTGGCTGAGTTACAACATTTCTTTGCATATTCTGGATATTAAACCCTTATAAGAAAAATGCTTTTTAAATATTTCCCCATTCTTTTACTTTTTACTTCATGATGAAGTCCTATGATGCACAAAAGTTTTTAATTCTGAGGAAGTTTCATTTTAACTATTTTTTTCTTCCATTGCCCTTGGTGAAATTATTGCCTAACACAGACCCTAAAGATGCTTCCCTCTGTTTTCTTCTAAGAGTTACATAGCTTTGGTTCTTAGATTTATGTCTTTAATCCATTTTGAGTTCTTTATATATATATATATAGGTTTTTTTAGATATATAGTTTTGGTTCTCAGATTTACGTCTTAGATTCATTAAGTTCTGGTGTGCAGTAGGGATCACCCTCAATTGTTCAAAGACTATTCTTTCCCTATTGAAAGGACTTCACACCTTTGTCAAAAATCAATTGGCCATAGATGTGAGGGTTTATTTCTGAACTCTGAATTTGATTTCACTGGTCTGCATGTCTGTTTTCACTATGACCATGTTGTTTTGATTGCTCTAACTTTCTAGTAAATTTGTTTTTTGGGTTTTTTTTTTTGTAGTTAAGTTTTAAAATCAGGAAATGTGAATCCTCTAACTTCAATCTTCTCTTTCAAGAAGGGTTTGCCTATCTGAGGTCCCTTACCCTTCCATAAAAATAATATGGTCAACTTTTCCATTTCTGCAAAGGTTGTGGGCATTTTGATTGGGACTGCACTGAATCTATAAACTGCTTTGGATGGAAATTTTCCCATTTCCTCTAGGTTATCTAATTTGCTGATATACAGGTGTTCACAGAATACTCTCACAATCCCTTTTATTTCTGTGGAATCAATAGTAATACCCTCCCTCTCTTTCTTTTCTGATATTAGTTATTTACATCTTCTCTCTTTTTACCCTTGTCAGTTTTGCTAAAGGTTTATTGGTTTTATTCTCCTACCATTTTTAAAGTTGCATTTTCTTTACTCGGCCCTTGCCAGTTACTATAACCTGTTAACACTTGGGGGAGTTTTAAGGAAGATGACTCTGCTAGTTTTGCTAGCTGTTCCAAGATTCTGTAGGGAAAGAGCACCCTGGACCAACCTACCCCATGCCCTCACTCAAGAGTCCCCCACCCCAAAGTTTTAAATGCATACATTTAGAAGAAATAATTGAAAGAGAATAATTTTCTTTATATACTATCAAATTCAAATCAAAGTATCTAATTCTACAAACAGTGAAAATTTACAAGAAAAGAAAATTACTTATCAATATCCTTCATGAATATAGATGCCAAACTCTTTAAGAAAGTAACAGCAAATACAATTCAGCAATATTTAAAAACGGTAATAGCAAATACAATTCAGCAATATTTAAAAAGGGTAACACATTATAACCAAATGGGGTTTTTCCAGAAACATAAGGTTAACATTCAAAAATCTATTTAACTTATCTTATATACAGAATAATTCCAAGAATTATTCCAAATAATATATATAGATTCTCCTCACCTTCCAGGAGTTAGAGCTTAGTACCATATCCTACATCTGAGGGAAGACAATAGGTTATTGACTTGTTTCCAAAGATAAGAGCAAGGAAGGAGAAAAATGAAGTGAAGAAACCTGGCAAACACTATCTTACCCAAATGATGGAAGTTAATACCACCAGGATGTCACATGATTATCAAGCAATCAGTGGTTTATTTAGACAAACAGGACAATTTACCTCTGTAACATTCTTTCAGAAAAATCATAAGCACAGTCTAATTGTGTGACAAATACCACACAAATCCAGACTGGAAGCATTCTATAGTATGACTGACCAGTAATTCTTAAAATTGTCATGGTCACCAAGAAAGACTAAGAAACTGTCAAAGAACACAAGTGTCTGAGAAGACACGACAACTAAACATAATGTGGTACCCTGGACTGGATCTTGGCACAGAAACAGGACATCAATGGAAAAACTGGTGAAATACAGTCTAGAGTACTTGTCAATTCAATTCACTTTCATCTAAAAAACCTAATAATTATCTCAATAATGCAGAAAAAGCAGTAACAATACTCAATACCCACTTACAATTAAAAATAATCTCATTAAACTAGAACTAGAAAAGGACTTTTTCAATCTGATAATCATTGACTTTCATATTTAATGGTGAAATACTGAACACAATACTGGAGGAACTAGCTAGTACCATAAGGCAAGAGAAATAAATAAACGGATACATTCTGGAAAGAAAGAAACTATTTTTATTAAGAGACAAGGTAATTAAGATATTATTACTTCTCTATTTGATATAAAGACAATAATGTAATCTCCATCAAAATCTGAACCAGATTTTTAGTAATTATTCTCAAGTTAATTCCCAAAATTATATGCAAATGAAGAGTGCCTAGAATAGCCAAAACAATCTCGAAATTGAAGAACAAACGTGGAAGATTATAGCACCCAATTTCATACTACAGTAAACAAAACAGAATACCACTGGCATAAGGATATAAAAACAGATCCACAGAACAGAGGAGATTCCAGAAAAAGATCCAAATTTATATGGTCAACTGATTCTCAACCCAAATGTTAAGGCAATTTCAACAGGGGAAAGTCTTTAAACAAACAGTAGTGGAACAACAGCTAAACATGGAAAGAATGAATCTCATAACATGCACATTCACACACAGAAACTGAGATACATAATAGTCCTAAACTGAAAAACAGTTTGGCAAAGGGTAGATAAAGGTTTCTTACATCACAAAATTACTTGGTCTTCATCAAAATTAAAAATTTCTGCTCATGAAAGTATACATTTTAGAAAAGACAAGCCACACGCTCAAAGAAAATATTAATTATATATGTATACCCACCCAACAGATGGCATAAAAAAGATATTTAATCTGGATAAAATTTTACTTTCTTCTGTACAAAAACAAAACTTCATATCAAAAACACCATAAGTGAGAGTTAACAGCAACTAGAAATCTCAGAAGTTAATGCGAACTGTAGATCTTTGGCTTCCAAACTGAAAAGGACAAAATTTTAATGACTCTATATTCTCCATTTCCTCATATTTTCAAAGAAAAGTGAGCTTACTGCTTTAACTCAGAAAAGTAATTTTGCTCATAGCAATTCTTTTTTAAATCAGAAAACATTCTAATACAAAACATAAAATAATCCACTACCTAGAGATAATTACTACTGCTATTTTCATTTTAATTTATCCAGGACTTTTTTTTGAGGAAAAGATTTATATTCACACAGAGACACATTTAGAAATGTAAGCATATGGGGGAGGATTTTTATTATTTTTTTCACTTGATATATCCATGTCAAAGAGAGCTAAGGTATCACTTGGTACATTATATTCCACTGTGTGGTTACAACATAATTTATTTAACCCTCTAAAAAAATGTACATTAGTTTCATTTATTTATTTATTTTTTACAGGGGCAGGCACCGGGAATCAAACCCAGGTCTCTGGCATGGCAGGCGGACTGATGAGCCACTGTGGCCCACCCCCATTTACTTTTAATCCTGCAAACAAATACCTGATCAATATATTTTTGAACAACAGATTAATACTTTTGGATAGATTCTTCAAAGAAGAATTACTGAGTCAAGGACAAGTGCTTTACAAACTGCCAAGGACAATGAAAGGTGTTTTTTGCAAGCCAACAAGTTAGCCTGCAACAGTTACATGGCAACTGTCAGAAGACATTAAATCTCTTGTTTAGAGACATGGGACAATTCATTGCTTGTAACCAATAGCAGCAGCCAGAATATCCACATTTTGTGGCCAGTTTCCTGAGCCCTAATTCCCACTGGGCACTATGAAGTAAACCAGATAATAACTGCACGCACAGGAAGTTGTGCAATAGGAGAGGAATGAGGAATCCTAGGATTGGGGAACCCAAATCTTTTGTAATAGGCAATAAGAACACCTGCCCTTTGCTCCCAAAGAAGATGTTATAGCCCTATCTAATTCTTATTTATTTCATACGTTTATCGGTCATATACTTTTCTTAATTATTTAATATTATTTACCCATTTTTTTTCCGAGTGCACATCTGTATATAGTGAAAATATTACACACTAAATACATTAGTTCTTATATACTGAATATACACTGAATTTAGTAACTTTTTATACAGAATATATTAATTCTTAGACTCAAATATAAATATTTCCCCTAATTTGTCATTTGTCTGAACTTTGCTTATAGTGTTTTAGGGCATTTGTGTGTGATCAGATCACTTTCTTCATTTATAATTGGATTAGAAAAGCCTAATCCCAAGAGTAGAAGAGACAATAATAGCCTCTTGTTATTCATTCTGTATCACTTCCTTAATTATAAAAGCCCTATACATTAGCAACTATTTGAAAATAATGTTTTAATTAAAAAATAAATAAATGAATAATGATAATGTCAAATTATAACCCACAAATAAAACAGGAATCCATGGACAAATGGATGAGGGGGTGAGTGAGGGAGGGAGGGAGGGAGGGATGGATGGATGGGAGGGAAGGAAAAAAGCTTATCCTTCAGTACAATTAGTAAACATAGAAGACCATTTGGCAACCACCACAATAATAATTCAAACAAGAATCATCAATGAATAAACGCTAAAACTGATAGATAAAAATATGAAAAGTAACAGAATACATACAAAGTCCCAAAGTGTCTCCCTTCAAAAATTACTATTAATTTAAAAGGGAAAAAGAACAACTTGAACAGAGAGAAATCTAAATCTCATGAACACTACCTTAACCAAGTGATCAAAGTTAACAGTACTAGTAATGGGACAAATACACACACACACATACACACATACATCTGGTGTCACATAACAGGATGAAATGAGAAATACACTTGCCAAAAATGCATAACCTGAATTTAATCCTGAAGAAATGCCAAACCCAAAGGGAGAAATATTCTATAAAATATCTGGCCCATAAAAAAATGTCAAGGTCATGAAATCCAAGGAAAAATGGGGATATATTTTTGACTGAAGTAAACTAGTGACATTGGATCCTTTTGCTATAGAGGATATTTATAGGATAAATGACAATTTGAACAAGGTCTATGGATTAGATAATGTTTTATCAATGATAATTACGCAATTTTGATAGCTATACAACAGTTACGTAGAAAGATATCTTTATAGGAAATACACGCTAAAATATTCAGAAGTAATAGGAATCATGTCTATCACAAATGGTTCAGAAAAAAGGGGTGTGTGTGTGTGTGTTGAGGGGGGATGATACAGCAAATCTGGTAAAACACCTACACTGGAGAATCTGAGTGGCAGACTTATTTATACTATTCTTTCATCTTTTCTCTAAGTTTCAAATTATTTCAAATACCAGAAATAATAGAGAGAAAGAACAAAAAGAAAAATCAAGTTGAGCTTTTTGAGGGAGAGAAAAGATGAGTCCAAGGAAAGTGCTTCTGTTAACACAGCATTAGTGTTAACATACTCTGTCCTAGTATTGTACTAGGGAAAAGAAAGGTAAACAAAATGTTTTGTACACCGAGTTTCTGAAGTGAGCTAATCCAGTGAAAAATCAGTTTTCACGATATCTTTTTAAAAGAGGGAAAAAGTATTAAAGAATATAAAAGAGAAAATTTGTTTTTTAAAAAGGCTGTAGAATGATTCTGTACTTTTACATGCTTGGCTCACAGGACAAGTTCTAAGATTAGAGAGCAAAATCTATTTACTGTTGTTATGCCTCACACCACCTCTATTAGGTTTACAGGAGATTCATTTTTCAAAACCTAATTCAGAGGTTACCTCTTCCTGTTAAAGCCTCAACAACTCCTGACCCCCTTTCACCAACTCATTTCATGGCACACATACCCAACTCAGAGATATGCTCCATCTGTGAATTCCTAAAGCACTTTATCTGAATCTCTTGGAAGCTTTTACTTTTTCTTTTTTTACATCATAAGAATTTACATGTCTTGACTCCCCTATGTAAACGAGACTTCAAGTTCTTCGAGGTCAGGAAACAAGCTTGATCCATCCTTGTTTCTTCAACACCAAAGAAAGTGCCCTAAATACTGGGAACCTTGCATACTTTCTGAATAATGATCAAAATTAACTAATGTTTTCAAAGATAAGCCTAAATCAACAGAAAAATGTTTTAAATAATTATAGAACTCCTTTCAAAGCAGTAATTTATATACTACATTTTCAGAAGATCTCTACCCCACCCCCATAAAACATTTAAAACATTCTAACACTCAAAGGGCAAAGAACTATCTGGAAAACACAGCTATTCAGAACTCACTCCCCAAAGATTCTAGAAAACTAAGATTTTTACTACACTCATAACATAAAGCAGAGATGCATCAACTTTTCACTAATGCTAAATAGATGCTCATTTTAAATCTGAAGGAAAAAAAACAGCAACTTTTTTACTCTATTTAAAAGATGAACAAATACCTCTTCAGTTTCAGGAGCAACCTGGGAATCAGTAATCTCATCTAATTCATCTTCAGCAACATAGTCTTCCTGCTCTTGCATCCCTTGTTGCCCACCATAAGCCTGCAAGTATTCTTCATCCTAACAGCCATTAAAGAGAAAATAAGTTTTTCCTCATACATCTTTTGGGGTTTTTTAATAGCACTTTTCATCCTTATGACTCATGTTTAATCATTTTAGCAAATATTACTATGAAAATTAACCTAAGTACTAAGCACACAAACAGACTATAACCTCCTCTAAGTATATAATGAGAACCAAAGCTCATCACGCTAACCCAATTGCTAAGGGGGTTGTGCTTCAGATTTCAAGTGCCCTGTTAAATAGCCCTTCTTAAAATCAATACTAAGGAAAAAGAGTAATCTTAAAAAGAAAGTGTGTGTGTGCCTTCATAAAGGAACTCAGGTGCAATGAGAGGGTTGAAATTACATCTAACACAAATATTACGGCAATATAAAACAAGTAAAGACAATTCAACATGGTTTTTGTTGTTTTTAAATCTTGTGTAGCATTATTTCCTCTCAATCACGGCTCTCTTCAAAGAGAGCTGGTTCCAAGTTTTATATAAAATGTTTACCAGCAGGTAGGCTGGCTGGAGACTACTACAAGTGGAAAAGAAAGCAGGGCTTCTACTGAAATTACCAATAAGTAACAAGATCTAGTTTCTTTAATTTTTTTCTAGTCTCCCTTTCCCACTCAGTGGAGATGATCTTCCCAGTATCCCTGGCCTCTTTCTAAAATGCATAGTAAAATGGTATTAAGACAAGCAACAAAGAGTAAACAACCTAAGGAACCTGAACAATCTACTATAGAGTACACAACAGCGTCAACTACAACCCCCAATGAAAAACAGCTATATTTAAAGGGACAAACCACCATAGTCCCTACAACTGCCTCTCAAGACTATCTGAACACACTGCATTTTACTTTCCAGAAAAATTGTCAGCTTCCTATTTTAAAAAGCTACTATCACTACCCATGATTCACTGGTACAAGAACTGCTGATTTCAAATAAATCCATACAATGTTAATCAAAAATTTCCACCAACATACAATGGAGTGTAGTCTATACTACTGGATTTTCACTGAAAAATAAGTATCTGGTATCCTTTACAAAAATTATCAACATGAAACTGTTTTTACAGGACAGTGTTTTATGAAATCTCAATCTCTATTAATTTCAAAGGCCCTAGATAAACTGATAGCATTTACAAAGTACAAATTGAAATTGCCCAACAAATAAAATGTTCAAATATTTTGTTGAATAATAAGCAACACATTCCTCACCAATAAAAAAGCAAAACTTTTGAAACAAAATTACAATTCACTCAATTCACCAAACTTAAGGATCTTCTTGCATTTTGGTATAAAAGCAAAGAGCCAAACTTGTACTACCAGCTCTTTTAATATCTCGGATTTCTGTTTCTTCATGTAAAAAATTAATGTGCCTTCTAATCGTAAAATTCTAAAGTTTATGATTCTATTCTCAGTCTTGTACAAAAATCCCTCCATGTATATTTTATGGTGAGCTCTAACAGAAAGGAATGGTGATCAGGATTTCACAAAATTCAGTTCTGATTTTTAGAGTACGAGTTAACAAATCCAAACTAGGTCAAAGAACCCCAGATAAACAAACCATTTAATAAACTAAAGTACCAGGCGGATACAAACAGGGATACAATATACTAATGCGTTCATTAGTACAATAATGAATAATTTGTTCATCAGTAATGGCCTAAGAAGACAATTAGAGCCTTTCACTGCAGAGCCAGGAGAATATTTTACAATTTCTGTATTTTCAGATGCTACCATTCAGATAACTTTATATGAAGAAATCAATAATATTAAAGAAATAGGAAAAAAGAGAATGACAGGACCTCAAAGCTAGATGTAACAGGTGAGCAAGAATTGCTTATAAAAAGACACTTTATTTCTCAACTTTAAAGTTTACAATTCTCTGGAAACATCAGGCCACAATATTTTTAAGTACATTTACTTTAAGGAATTTTTAATTTTGAAAAGAAAAATTGTTCATTTTAATATGAAAAGTAATATAGCATATTACAATGGCACTTTTTTTATATATATCTGAATCTCAGACAACATGATGTTGGATAATTAAGCTGAATTTCATTACAATCAGGGGTCTAAATATAACACCTCAAATTGAACAATGGAATGTAACAGAAGAAAACTAAATTACTAAAAATTCTTTTCATAAGAAATTTTGCAAGAATGCAAAAGCAGTAGATAAGTCCTATTTGACAGAGCATACCTACTCTAAAAAGCACTTTTTTGATTTGTCTCTAAGTTCGCTGAGGGCAGGGACTGTGTTTCAAATTTTACGTCTTATCAATATTGTGTTCCCAATACTTAGAAGTCATTATAAAGATTAGTTAAACTTTTTAATTTATACATTGAAAGGACCCCAGAGATAAGTACCCAATCACCTTATTTTACTGATGAGTAACAGAAATAATAAAATACTGTAACCAGGAAATAATCAGGAATATTTTTTAAAGATCTTGGTTTAATTTAAAATAACATTTTAAATTAGTGTCCCCACTTTAAAAAACATACAAAATACAACAATAAGTCAGAAGACACTGAACAATCCACACTAGAAAAAGACTTATTACAAAAAAAAAAAGACAAACCATTACAGGGTGACCTAAATAACAAGTCCTCATGATTCTATTTACCAAAACTACACTTTAAACATCTTTTTTTCATTATTCTATTAACTGAAAATCAAGCATTCATAAAAAGTAAAATCTTAAAAATACCTATTGAGACACCTGAAAATAATCACAACTGGAACTAGACTAAGCTCCCCTTAAACAATTCATCCTTTCAAAACTACTCCTATTACAGCAATGATCAGAATTCAGCAGTAGTCACACTTTTTCTGAAATGAAAGCTTATTCTCTGACACTGAAATGAAGATATAAAACATATAAAACTGGCTCTACTCCAATTGAGACTGGGCTTTTTAAGGCCCCTAACTCTTCAGCCTTCTATCCCCATCTCAGCAGCACCTACTGCGTTACACACACTTCAATGAAACCCTATGGTTCAAGTTTCTATTGCAACTACTAAAAGATCGCTTCCTTCCCTCACAAATTCCATTGAATATTTATTATAAAAAGAAATCTCTTTTGATGAGGTATCATTAAGAGAGATGAGCAAATTTTCACTAGTATACTTTTCTTTTCTAACATTTCAACTTCTAAAAAATTATCTATCAAAATCATCTTTCTGAAATAAGAATCAGTACAATCTTAGCTTCCCGGTTATAGATAACATATTATGTGTGACAGTTTCTAGCCTAACCTCCAATCTCTTTATTCAGGTTGAAACAGTTCTCAGTTACAAAAAGGATGAATGAACAGACATCAATCACTCTGGAATATTAGCACCTTAAAGATGTCTTTAGCAGGTCAATAATCTTTTCACCTTAGAAGGACTTTATCAGATCTCGTCTAAAGCTTGGATAAAAGCTTCTGCATTAAGTACTTCTAACAATTGACAGTGTATCTCCATCACACAAAGCCATTTTCTTCCTTAGGGGTGCAATCCTCAAGGTCATGATTCTCTGCAGCCTTCCAGAATGACAAAGGAGCATTACCTCTGGCCAAACAAGCTGTCAACACAAACTTTGTCATAGCTCAGATAAAGAAACTGGCAGACAGTGATAATAAGGTCTAATTTCACTCCCTCCCTAGGGAGGTAAATAGATTTCAAATCAGTCAAAAACCCACGGACATGTAGCAATGTTATCTTTGACCAAACAAAGGAAAAAGGACTCACTGTAAATTCATCTAAAGGTTCATTGATTTCGATGTCTAATACTTCATCATTGTAAAGTTGTTCCTCCTCTGGCTCTTCCACATATTCTATTTGGTCTTCTGTCAACTCAGCATCCTGGCCTTCATACTGTCCTTCTGTGTACTCTTGAGTATACAATTCAGTTCCATCAGATTTGTGATAAACTATTTCATCCTCTCCTTGTTCATATTCAGATTCCTGTTCTCCAGATTGGTCATTAGTGTTGTCAGACAGTTCAAATGATGTTACCATGCCAGATGTGGTATTAAGACTAATTGTGACACCCTGAGAACTAGAGGAATACAAAGAAAGGCACCCAATTAGATGGAACATTAAAAATAGAATAGTTGCTACTGTTAAACCACAACTGTTGTAAAGTTATTTCAGTTAACTGATCACTACACATTTACACCATCAACAACTGAAAACAAACCTTACTAACATGCTATATTAAGTCAATGCCATACCATCATAATGTATATAGCACCACCACTTATCATTAGCTGCAGAGTATTTGACCAAGAGAATCAAATAAGCCAAATGCTTAAAGACATCTGACAGGCAAAAGGGCAGACTATATTTCATTTTAATTTTCAAAATGAAAAGGATGTCAAATGTTTCCTACAATTTCAAAGTAAAAACAGGCATATTATTCTATAAACAGAAAATCATAGTGGGAATTTTAATAATTTGTTTTCTTTCATAAACATATGATTCAAATTATAAACTCCTGTCTAGAAGAATCAAAATATAAAAAATTTGTATGAAATAGGTTACCAGAGGCTGGAGTGGTAGTAGGGAATAGTGAGTTAATGCTTAAATTGTACAGTTTCTAGCTGGATTATTCATGTTTCAATAATGGATGTTGGTGATGGTAGCACAATACTATGAATGCAATTCGCATATTACAATGATATAATTATACATTTGAATGAGGTTAAACAGGGACATTTTTTGTTTTATATATATATATATATATGAATGACTAGAATAAAACTTTTTGAAAACAGAGAACCTTACTGTAAACGATGGACTACAATTTTAGCACAATCACAGAATTCTTTCATGAATTATAACAAATGTACCACACTAATGTAAGATGTTAATAATGGGATGGTGCATGGGAACTCGTATTTTATGCACGATTTTTTCTGTAAACCTGTAACCTCTCTAACTAGAAAAAAATTTACAAAATAATGTGTGAAAAATATTTTTAATTTTCAAAAGAATAAAATTAATACTAGTCAAAAAGCTACAAAACTTAGTTCATAATCTAAGTGAAATAATAAAGAAGTTTAAAAATGGCAAAAAATTCATATTCTACTCATCAAATCACAACAGTTAAATGCCAAATAGTAAAATAATAGACAGCATTTGAAATGCAAGCTTTTGCAGATAAATCTAACACCACACATATTAAGTATCTACTCCTAACAAGAACTGAATACTCCACTTTGACTTAAAAACATTTTGTGGCTAAAAATTTCCAAAGATATATTTCAAGGGCAACTTAATTCACTCAATATATCAAAGAAGAGAATTTGAAAATTTAGTTAACTGAAGACTATATCAATTTAAAACTACATTTTTACCTGTAAAAATCACTTTAGTTAGAAAACTTATTACAAATTTATGACTCAATAATAAATGGCATATATTTGTTAATTACACTGGTAATCAAGAAGTGTGTAATATTTTCCCAATAAATGTTTCCCCATAAAATTGAAAAAAATTATTCCACCTACCAGAATACATTGAATATCTCCCTCCTTTACTTATATTTAACTATGTCAATAACAGAAAATTACTCATTATATTCAAAAATAGTCAACTACCAGAGAAAGAGAAAGCCACTGGGAGCAGGCTGAAGCTGAAAGTCAATGAAACTGGAAGAGAAGGACGAAGAAGCTGTGTGCATTGCTGTGTGAAAGGAAGGGCAAGGATTGCCAGGAGCCAGCCCCAAAGCCTGTCTTCTGGGAGAAAGCGTCACTTTTATGACAACTTGGTTTTATACTTCTCCTAACCTCAAAACCATGAGCCAATAAATTCCCATTGTTTAAAAAAAAAAAAAAAAGTCAACTAGAGTTAATGTACACCCCAAAGGAATTTCCAAAATGGTAATTCAGTAAATAGGTACATATAAATAAAAACGTGAAATGAAAACAAAAGTAGCAAAATCAAACTGCAACCATCAAAACAGTCCAATGGGTACACAGGTGGTTCAGTGCTGAAATGTTCACCTTACATGCACGAGACCTGGCTTCGATTCCCGGACCATACACCGCCCCCCTCCCCCCAAAAAAAGAGTCCAAGGTCACTGCCCTCAAACCAACCAAACCAGTTCTTTAAAAGAACAGCACATCAACTGTACCAAGCTTTCATAACTTGTACTCAACATATCTCAAAGAGCTCATTAAATACAAGACCTACACTGATTTTAAATGCTGACCTATTTATACAACAAATATGTATGGCTTCGACATCAGACACTTTACCCATGCATGTTCAAAATGCAACTGTATAAAGATATAATACCACATTGTTCAATTTATCCCATATTAAGTACAAATTACAAACTGTTATCATTTTAAAGCACATTTTAAATAAATTAATACTGAGTACCTGAAATTTTCCTCATCTTCATTATCACTCTGTAAAAGATCGTCATTTAGCTCTTCATCTGACAAGTCCGACTGATTCTAATTAAAATAAAAAATTAATTACTGCA
Organism: Tamandua tetradactyla; assembly: GCF_023851605.1. Classification (NCBI taxonomy): domain Eukaryota; kingdom Metazoa; phylum Chordata; class Mammalia; order Pilosa; family Myrmecophagidae; genus Tamandua; species Tamandua tetradactyla. Next base: position 201,180,800 of record NC_135327.1, on the reverse strand, counting down.
TATCACTTCCATAAAGACTTGCTACAAAAAAAAAATTATACTGATTGGATTATTAAAGCTTTTGCTACCAGGAAAATTTTCTAAGTTTGATATTACCAGTTGAAAATCAAGAGAATCCATATAATGGTATACTATCTAATTGCCCTAGATTAAATTTTTAGGTGCTATAAGCAAGTAAGTATAAAAACAGCAAGTGTAATGATCATATTTATTCTAATTCTAATACAAAAGGAAAAAAGGAAGAGTTCTTTGATAAAGTCCTCAAAACAATTTTTTTATCACACACATGCAAAAAAAATTATATACTTAAGATTTGACTAAATGTAAAACCATTAGACAACATCCAAAATCTAGAGACTTTAAACAAAAAAAGTACAATTTTAGAAATAAAAAGATTTTAGACAATTGGATTACAAATTGAAATGGTAAGAAACTAACATAAAATACAATCAATATCATTCTTTACCCTTTAGTCTGATTTACCTCAATCCTACCCAGATCAGCTTCATTCACATATATCTCTAATTTAAAAATTTCAACTTCTGTGAGACCAAAGGAAAAGACGTTATTTTGGTGCAAAATTAATATTTTTGGTAGCACACTATCTAATTTAACTTGCATGGTCAGTTTATCTGAACATAGTAACTATATGTAACCTTGAAAAACAGGGAGTGAGATCTTGTTGGTTTGCTCAGGTCGGTGTCATGTCCTGATACATCCCAGAGTAATCTGGGCTGAAGATTAAAAAGTATTTACAAAGTCCCCTTGATAGACTGCAGGAAAGGTGAAAATATTAAACTTTCCCACTTGGGGAAGACCTGATATTCCTGCAAGCATTGAGACTGCCAATTTGATGAGACAGGCCCTCAATCTTGGGACTTGCCCTTATGAAATTTATTCCTGCAGAGGAGAAGCCAAGTACTTATGATTATGCCTAAGAGTCACCCCTAGAAACCCTCTTTTATTGTTTAGATGTGGCCTCTCTCTCCAATCTAATTCAAAAAGTGAATTCACTGTCCTCCCCCCTACATGGGACATGACTCCCAGGAGTGTAAATTCCTCTGGCAACATGGGACATGATTCCCAGCGATGAGCTTGGCCCTGGCAAAGTGGGAGTGAGAAAGTCTTCTTGACCAAAAGGGGGAGGAGAAATGAAACAAAATAAAGTTTCAGTGGCTAAGAGATGGCAAATAAAGTCAAGGGGTCATTTTGGAGGTTATTCTTATGTAGTGTATAGATACACCTTTTTCAGTTTTTGGTGTACTGGAATAACCAGAGGGAAGTATCTCAAACTGTTGAACTATAATCCAATATGCTTGATTCTTGAAGATGACTGAACAATTATACAGCTTTTAAGGTGTGTTCATGTATCTGTGAAATTGTGACTGACACTCCTTTTATCCAGTGTATGGATAGATAAGTAAGAAAAAAAGGCAAAAAAATAAACAATAGGGTGTGGGATATTTGGGATGTTCTTTTTTACTTTTATTTTTACTTTTTAGAGTAATGAAAATGTTCAAACATCAGTTGTGATGATGAGTGCACAGCTATATGATGATACTGTGATGAAAGTGAACCACTGATAGTTCACTTTGGATGATTATATGGTAAATGAACATATAATATATCTCAAAGTTTAAAAAAAAAGAGACTGTGATAAAACTTTGGCTTTTCCAATACAAATTACATATACCAATAAGTATTACTAGCTCAATTCCTCACTCCTATTCTTGGGTAGTGCTGTATACTCATATCAACTGCTCTCAAATGTACTGAATTCCAGATTTTGTTAGGTTAAATATATATATCTTAGACTTAAGGAAGGAAAAAAAAAACCTTAACACACACTTAGATCCCCCCAATAAAATGATTATATGTATAAACTGTAACATAAATTAACACATCTCCCTCTTAAGGACAATTAGAGCCACAGACAGAAATATACTTAAAGATGAAACAAGCATATATAAACAGCTCTTTTCTAGCATTTTACAACTTATAAAAACAGGCTTCTCCTACAAACTCCAGATGGGTCCCTGGACCAGATAAGTCCTGAAATGAAGAGGGGCCAGCCTCTCCAGAACAACAAATAGTTCCATTCCACTATCCCATATATCAACAGCCCCTTTCAACATGAAAAAGTTAGAAATACACTAAAGAATGGGAGAAAAATCAAAGGAGATGATGGAATTATACAGAGAAGGTAGGGTTTAACAAATGAGTATGACTGCTAATCATTACATTGATATTTCTTTTAGTCTCTGGTAGCTTAAAGCAGCTAGAAATAAAAACAGAAAACCGTGGAACTGTAACCCACACCAAACTCTGAAATCTCTTCTACAACTAATTTCTGCAAGGTGTTTTGAAATATATGGATTTTTTGTATATATGTTATTTTTCACACAAAAAAAGAAAAATTGACTGTGATGATAAAGTACAGCTATACGATGATATTGTGAACCTCTGACTGTACACTCTGGATGACTGCACGATGGTGAATATATAACATATGTCAATAAAAAATTTAAAAATAATTGAAAAAAGGTTCTCAAACTTGTCCAACATTATTCCTTAGGTATTTTAGAAAAAAAACATAAGTCGTCTTATTTCATAAGGAAGTAATCCCAAGGGACTACATCTAATCATTGGCATTAATAAGATAAAAATAAAATAAGATCACATCATCAGCCAGGTATGTGAAAAAGGGAAAATAGATCTGTATGAAAACGAAACAGAATGAGTTTCAAGGAATTTGTTCATTTCATCCAGGTTTTCAAATTTGTTAGCATTTAATTATTCACAGTACCCTGTTTTTTTAATGTGATCTTTGGGAATCGAACTCAGGTCTCTGGCATGGCAGGTAAGAATTTTCTTTTTTTAATGTAGCCACTTAGAGCTATAAATTTCACTCTGAGAACATTTACTGTGTCCCATAAGTTTGAGAATATTGAAAATGTGTTTTCATCTTCATTCATCTCAAGATATTTCATAATTTCCCTTGTGCTGTTTTCTTTGACTTACTGATTGTTTAAGAGTGTATTGTTTAATTTCCACATACTTGTAAACTTTCCTGTTTTCCTTATGTTTTGATTTCTAGCTTTAGTCCATTGTGGTCTAAGTAGATATTTCATATGATTTTAGTATTTTTAAATTTATGAAGATTTTATTTGAGGCCTAACATATTATCTATCCTAGAAAATGACCCATATGCACTTGAGAAGAATGTGTATTCTGTCGTAGTTAGGCAGACCGTTCTTTATGGCCATATGTCTAACTGGCTACCAGTATTGTTCAAGTCCTCTATTTCCTTACTGATCTTTCTAGATGTTCTATCAACTGCTGAAATTATCTTATTTCAATTGTGTCTTATTGTCTATTTCTACCTTCAATTCTGTCCATTTTTGCTTCATATATTTTGGGTCTCTTGTAAAATGCATATGTTTATAATCACTGCATCTTATTGCTGGACTGAAACTTTAACCAAAATATAATATCGTCTCCTATCTCCTATAATCATTGTGTGTGTTTATGTGTGTACGTGCATGCATGCGCATGGAGAAGAAAAGAATTTATTCATGATCTTGCAAGACTGAGCTCGCAACCGAAATGTGGTGGCTTGCAAGCCAAGCGACAGAATGCCACAAGATTTTACACCCTAAGCTTAGCACGCAGGTCCCTCCTGTTTCTTCGCTGACTGGATATTCCAGAGGTTAAAGCTTATCCAGATAGCCTAATTTAAATTTCCTGCCGAAGGTTCCCATTTTTTATTATACTTCACGTTTCAGTGACCCTGGCCCTTACTTATTCAAACTTGTTTTTGCCTTTATAAGAATCCGGTGCCATCTCTAGGCTTACGTCAGAGGGCCTCTCCTTCCCTTGCCTGCAAGACCAGTCTGAGCTGTCTTGCAGCCCTTTGCTTAGTGAGTTCCATTTCTCTCATTCTCTGCCATCTTGTGTAAAAACTAATCTTAATTTTATTCTTACAAATTTCCCCTCTTTCGTTTTGAACTCCTTTAGTTTTCACATTTTCAGTTTGTTTGTTTTTTTTCCAAAAAACTTGATAGTTTTTTCAGTCTTCATCATAGGGTTCTTCCTCTTTAAGGGGGTACAAATTGGTTTGCCTATACTCAACAGACATTTGCTTGGTTAAGGCAGCCTCAAAGTCTCTGAACTAACCCTTGGGCACATGGGATAATGCAACACCCAAGTGCTGAGTACCGCAGCTACGATGATTAGAGAAGTTAGCATGGACAGTGCCACCCACCCCTTTTCGCTTCCCAAACCAGCTTTCTAACCATCCTGTGAGGGGGTTAGTAATGCCTGAATTTTCCACCAATTCTTTAGATAAGGCTGTTATGCCTCGTAAACTTCGTGAAGATGGTTCTATTTGGGGTTGTATTATTGGGGATAAATGTACAACTAATCCCGACCATAACACAAACACCTTCTTTTAAAGCTAGCATCATATCTAGGATTATCCTATTTTCCTATGTCATTCGGCTAGCAGCATCCAGCTGTTCTTCTATTCCCTTAACTGTATCCTTGGTGTAATGGATAAATCTTTGCTGATTATAATATATACAATTAATCCAATCATTATTTTTGTTGATGGTAACCAACCAGAATAAGAATGACTCAAATCCTGTAGCTACTTGATTCCTTAAACTCTTCCAGGATTTCCCATGGCACCCCTATACTATCTAAATAAATTCAATCGTTGAAGGAACCAAGTAAACTTCTTTTCTTTCTTTTTCCTTGGGTTAGAACTTCCTTCTCCTTTTCCAATGCCAGGGTAAATGGAATGGCCAAATGAACCAGAGTACAAGTCCCTCTCCATTTCTTAGGTAATACCTGTCAGAGGATGCCATTTGAACATTACCACCAAAGGTCTGCTTAGGGTATGGTTAAAACTGTAGAAATTGCCAGTACTATCCTCAGTCACATCCCACACTTGGGTACATGAAGCCATGGTCCCAAGGTTCTGGAGCCCTTCTCCCCATCTAGAGAGACAGGCAGTGTAGTTACCTGGACCGAGGCATGAAGCCAGTATGGCCCTGAGTTTTCTGCCCCTGACTCGAAGGAAAAAGAGAGGACAACATACTACAATTTTCACCAGGAGTCGTATTCTGAAAAAGGAGTACCATACATTTGAACTCCCTTCATGTTTCTCTATACCGATAGGAAACGGGTACAGAGATAAAGGCAGTGGGTCAGTCTGTTGTATAACAGTTGCTTTTGTTTAGACTCTGGACTGTATATTTAACCCATTCTACCCAGGCATTTGAATCTCCATACCCTGCCTCTATTTCTATGGCTTGCTTCAAAAACAATTTTTTTAACTTGACCACCCTGACAATTTTGGGATTATTCTGAATAGGGAAACTGGCTTCCAGCTGGGAATACTTTGGCAGTATTGAAGAGTTAACTGGAGAGGGTGTTGTTGGTATCGGGGAAAGGACTTGTATCCTGAAACTTCCTAGAAAGTCTTTTCCAACAAGACCTGACCCCATTCCATATATTCTATCAACTACTACTGCATCTCTGTTGCTGCCCCTTGCTGGATGATTGTCTGCTTTCTTGATCGTTATCACTACCGGGTTATACTGAAGATTTTTGCAATTTGGTGGGGTGTTTCCTTCATAAAAGTTTATCATTTAACAGCTTCCAGGTCTGTGAAATTAATCCCATGTTTATGGTCTACCCTTGAAACTGGGTAGTCTACCACACATCATCCATCCTAGGAGGGGCAAAGAGAGACTCAACTGTAACACCCCCTCCTGGTTCTGGACACAGGTTCTTGTTTTCCCTGTTTTATTCCCACTGATTCTCCAAGTCTCCACAATTTATTATTTGGCAAGCATCAAACTGCACAATTTGGAACCCTAAACCTTCAGTTACATTCACCACCAATCTGACAGGGCTCATAACATCCTGAATTTGGAACATTACAGCTAGTACAAATATTTTCATTTTTAAATTGAGCTTTAAACCCCTCGTCTACCTTCCTTGGTAAGACTTTCTGACCAGGGTCACTTATTAGATGAAAATACAGAATTCAAACCCCCTACTTTACTTTTTCCTTCCCAGCTATTTTCTCTTTAAAGTAACTTTTAAAGGGTCCAAAGTTGGAGTTACTTCCCAGGAATCAGACTGTGCTGATGGGTACATATCATCCAGCTCAGGTACTGGTCTTTTCATTCAGGTGTAGTGAGCCCAGCCTTTCTCTACCATTCAGACGGCCATCCCAGTTGTCCACAGAACTTGACATGGTCCTTCCCAGGGCGGTTAGAGTTTGGACTCTCTCCATGATTTGATGAGAACCCAACAGCCAGGTTGGTGTTGGCTGACAGCAAATTCAACGGGCAGGGTATGGGCCAGCAAACCTGATGCTTTGGTCTGTGCACAGAGTTGCCTGGTCACTGTAAGGCAGATTTTCTCTTCTCCCTTTACTCATTCACAATATGTGGATCCAAGCGTCCAGTTTCAGGTCCTTCTGGCTGTCGGAAGTGAGCCTCCAATGGCAGAGTCCAAGACGTGCCATTCCTTCGCCCTCCCCAGGGGTCCTCCTCTGAAGCCTCAAATCCTGGACAAGCCACCAAAATTGTTAAAAAGAAAGCCATACCTGAAAGAGAATAAACACTCACCCGATTGTGAAGAAGAAAAGAATTTATTCACGATTTTGCAAGAACAGGTGTGCAAGCAAAATGTGGTGGCTGACACCTCCTATAATCTTTTTTGACTTAAACTCTAGGGAAATCACAGATACGCGGCCACTACAGACCTCACCTACCCTACCTCCTTCTCTGGGGAAGTCACAAACACATACTAGGCAGCCATCCTCCAGACTTCTACTACCCCTGCACAAGTCCCCTCCTGTTCTACTGGGTGTCATTCCACAATCTGAGGGAGATATTAAGTCTAATGAAAAAGCCCAGCCAGCGTTAAAAGCAGCCTAAATGTTTATCAGAACAGAAATTCTTGGTGGCAGAGCCCCTTCCCCTCAAGGTGAATAAAATCTACTATCAAACAGTATAGATCTGTCTCTCTTCTCCAACTAGAAGTAGGGTGCACAGAACCAACCCCAACCCAGGACAGTTTTGGCCATCTCAGGAGACCAGCCATGAGGGGACTTCTACATCTACTTTATGGACTCTGTGTGCTACGTAAGTGATAAAGAGATTATTTGCCCTTCTGGGCTGTTTATCCAGTGCAAGTAATAAAGACAAAATTTGCTGAAAGTTTCTATTGCACCCTGAACCTGTGTTCCCACGCGTACCATTGTAGCAACTTGCTCCACATTGTCTGTCAATAATATATCATCTCCAACTCTCTTTTGATTACTGTTTGCTAGGGATATCTTTTCTTTTTCTGCTTCTCCTTTTTTTTTTTTTCCCATGGGCAGGCAATGGGAATCAAACCCAGGTCTCCAGCATGGCAGGTGAGAACTCTGCCTGCTGAGCCACTGTGGCCTGCCCTAGAGATATCTTTTTCCACTCTTTTACTCCTTGTGTCTTTGTACTTAAAGTGAAGCATATAAGTGGATCGTGCTTTTTCATCCAGTCTGCCAATCTATGACGTCTTATAAGAGAATTTAATCAACTGACATTTATGGTAATAACAGAGAAAGGACTTACTTCTGCCAATTAGTTATTCTGTTTGTTGTTTTCGTTTCTAAATTACTCTATTACTGCCTGTTTTTGCTTTTAGTTGCTTTTTTGAAGAACCATTTTGATTCATTTCTTTCCCTTTCTCTAAATTTTTTATTTTCTTAGTGCTTAGCTTTGTAACTACAATTAACATCTTAAACTATAGCAACCTCATCTATCTAGTACCAATCTATTCAGAGCAATATACAAACTCCCTACTCCTATATATCTCTGTCCCTCACCCTTTAGTTTTTCCCTCAGATTACATCTTTATACAGTGCATGCCCATTAACATAGATTTTTTAATGTTACTGTACACATTTGGCTGTTAAGTCATATACAGAGAACAGCTACAAACAAAAAATGCAATACAGGATTTTTTATTTATCAATGTAGTTACCTTTACAATGTTCTTTATTTCTTCTTATGGTATAAAGTTAACGTCTAGTGTTCTTTTATTCCAGTTTAAGGACCCGCTTTAGCATTTTTTATATGGCAAATAATCTTCTTGTAATGAACGTCTTCAGCTTTTGTTTATCTGTAAATGTCTTGATTTCTCCCTCATTTTTGAAGGATAATATTACAAGATACAGAACTCGTGGTTGACAGTTTCTTTTTTCCTTTAAGCACTTTAAACATGCCATCACCCATTTTTTGGTCTCCAAGATTTCTGATGAGAAAACTACTGTTTATTTTATTGGGAATCACTCATTTGTAACATGTTCTTTCTCTCTAGCTTCTTTCAAAATCTTTTCAGTCTTTGGATTTTGAAACTTTGCTATATGTCTTGCAGTTCTCTAAGGGTCTATCCTGCTTAGATTTCACTGAGTTTCTAAGATGTGTATATTTATGTCTTTCATCAGATTTGGGAAGTTTTCAGCCATCATTTCTTCAAATGTTTTTTTTTTTTGGCTACTTTTTCTTGTCCATCTAGGACTCCAATGATGCATATGATCACATGCTTGATGGTATCCCACAGATCCTTCAGGATCTATTTATTTTTATTCATTATTTTTCTTTCTGCTCCTTATACTGGATAACTTAAATGGTCTTGGCTCCAACTTCATTGACACTTCTGCCTGTTCAAATCTGCTGTTGAATCCATCTAAAGAGTTTCTTGGTGTTTTGTTTTTTTTTTTTAATTTCAATTCCTTCCCATTACAAAAGTTTTTGCTTCTTATGCTGGATTGAAACTACTTTTGTACTTCCAGTACAAAATTTTCATCAACTACTGTAATAGTTAGGTTTGTGTATCAATTTGGCCAGCCTGGTCAAGCAAGCACCAGCCTATCTGTTGCTATGAGGTTATTTCCTGAATTTAAATCATCAGCACATTGGTGGCATCTACAGCTGATTAGTCTAATCAGCCAAAGGTTTTTAAGGAGAACTCAAATGAGAGTATCACTCTCTCTGCTTCAGCAAACCAGCCTCTCCTGGGGAGTTCACTGAGGACCTTCACTGGAGCTGCCAGCTCGTGGCCTACCCTACAGACTTGTTTTTTTTAAACTTTTTTATTGTATAACATAACATATATACAAAGCAAAGAAAGAAAAAAGCAATAGTTAACAAAGCATTCTTGAAAAAGCAGTTACAGGACAGATCCCAGAGTTTGTCATGGGATACCATACAACCCTTTCAAATTTTTCTAGATGCTTCAGCATATAGGAGGCTAGAAGACATAAATATTTTTTTTATTATCACAATCGACTTTTTATTTCTTTTTTGTGAAAACTAACATATATACCAAAAAAGCAATAAATTTCAAAGCACAGCACCACAATTTGTTGTAGAACATATTTCAGAGTTTGGTACAAAATTTATATTTTGACTAGTGCATTTTCCAATTTAACTTATATGGACAGTTTAATTGAAAACCATAAGTACGTGGAACCTCAAATAGGGAATTAGATTTTGTTGATTTCTCCAGGTGTGATGTCTCGATAAATCCCAGAGTAATTTGAATAGTAAATAAAGAAGTATTCACAAAGTCCCCTTGGGGAAATGAGAAGAAAGGGGGAAAAAAATTCAACTTCCCCATTTGGAGAATTCCTGGTCTCACAAGCAGTGGGGACAACCAAATCAACAGGCCAAGCCTTCAATCTTGGGGTTTGTTTCTATGAAACTTATCCCTGTAGAGGACTGGCTAAGCCTACTGAAAACTAGGCCTAAGAACCACCTCCAGAGAGCCTCTTTTGTTGCTCAGATGTAGCCTCTCTCTCTCTTAGCCAACACAGCAAGCAAACTCACCACCCCCCCACACCCTGCCCAATGTGGGTAATGACTCCCAGGAGTGGAAACTTCCCTGACAACATGGGACAGAAATCTTAGAATGAGCTGGGACTCCGCATTTAGGGATTGATATAACCTTCCTGACCAAAACAGGAAGAAAGAAATGAGACAAAACAAAGTGTCAGTGGTTGAGAGATTTCAAACAGAGTCGAGAGGTTATCCTGGAGGTTATTCTTACCCATTGTATAGATGTCCTCTATTTATTTAAGGTGTTTTAGATTGGCTAGAGGGAAGCTCCTGAAACTGTAGAGCTGTGTTCCAGTATTTATGTTTCTTGAAGATGACTGTATAATGATACAGCTTTCGCAATGTGACTGTGTGCTTGTGAAAACCTTGTGTCTGATGCTCCCTTAATCTACAGCATGGACAGATGAGCAAAAAATATGGATAAGAAATAAACAAATAACAGGTGAACAAAGGTTAAAATAAATTGAGTAGATTGAAATACTAGTAGTCAATGAGAGAGAGGGATAAGTGGTATGGAATGTATGAGGTTTTTCTTTTTTCTTTCTTTTATAATAAAGATTACACCATGTGTAATCATGGTGATGAATACACAACTATGTGATGATATTGTGAGTCATTGATTGTAACCATGTCAAGAATGCTTTATGTTTCTTTGTTGTTTACAATAAAAATACTCAAAAGAAAAATTCTTTATTCATTGTTCAAATTACCCTGGGATTTATTGGGGCATTACACTAACCTGCACAAACCAGCAAAACCTCATGCCCTACTATTCAAGGTTCCATGTATTTATGATGTTCAATTAAACTGTCCACGTAAGTTAAATCAGGAAATGCACAAGTCAAAATATAAATTTTGCATCAAATAAACATTTCTTGCTTTAGTCATACATGGAAATTGAAGTTTTAAAATAGAAATGACCATCTATTTTCAACAACCCTGCAATACTGACATTCCTTCAAAGGTTATACAGAGAAGATAGGATTTAACAAATGAATACGATTGCTGAATCGCTAAATTGATATCTTTTGTAGTCTCCAGCATCTTAGAGCAGCTACAAGTAAAAACCTAAAATTGCAGAACTGCCCTACAGATTTTGTACTCTTATATATCCACAGCTATGTTAGACATTTTTATAAATCTCCTCGTGGTTCTGTTATTACACTATATTACTGAGGAATCTTGACCTAAAAGTATAATTAGCTTGACTGAGTATCACAGCCATATAGTAAAAAGCCATCACATTCTAAGACTTATAAAAACTTAACATATAGAAATGTTTTGATATTTAGTGAGAATGAGAATAACAAGTATTTTTAAACTATATTTAAAAAAACAGGAATTTAATATTTCTCTTGCTTTTCATTTCTACTTTTTTTTTGATAAGCTATACTGCAAGGGTCACATTTCATTCTTTTTCCATGTGAGTTAGCCCTCTACTGCAGCACTACTGGCAGAATTTTTGTTTGTTTGGTTTTTTGTTTGTTTGTTTGGGATGTGTATGGGCCAGGAATGGGACCCGGGTCTGCTACATGGCAAGCAAGAATTCTACCACTGAACTACCCTTGCACCCCCTCATTCCTATTCTTAACATTATGTTTTATAATATTCAAAATATATTGATAGAGGTGGTTATGGCACAAATATACGTACACACACTTTTATATACACACATATGTTAAATACACTGACATACACAAATTAAGAGATACATGCTCATAAGTTTTTACCTGCTCAAAGACACTTATAAAAATCTTCCTTAGGTTTTAGTGCTTTAATCTTATTAATTTAAATGTTATATATATCTAAGTAAGTTTATATATAGGCATATCTTTGAATAACTTCAAAAAGTGAATTCCAAAACCACTATGCAAAATCATTAACCTTCAAATGTTAAGGTCCTTTAGGGCAAGGGATAATCTTATGTTACTGCTGTCATAAACCCACTATCTGCTAGAGAACACGGGACACAGTAGAAACTAAAATATTTGCTTAAAAAGAGTTGTAAGTTATCAGATAATTTACTAATAGATTACTTTAATCAGTCATCTCTTCATAAACTTAAAAAATACTTCAATTCACAAAATTTTCATACATACCCAACTTTCCAAAATCACACCCCATGGATAAGTGACATTATCTTCCTTTAAGTACAACTAAATTACTATCAGTTAGTCTCAGGAAGACCTATATTTCTTACCTTTTTGCCAGATAGCAAATCTTCTCCAAGTAAATCATCTTCAAGTTCACTAGGGATAAAAAGAGGTATGTCAATTATTCCTACTAGACATTTTCTTTGTCATACTAACAACTACACTGCAAAGTTTGTAAGTCATTGGGAAATTTACCACGGACTTTAGGTCTTAGATACTTTCATGATAAGGTTGCTATACTTTTCATTTTCTCTGTTAATAATGAAAATACATTTTCAAGTACATAGGAAAATTTTAGTTATTTAAATATGGGGAAGCTTTGCTATAAGAGGTGGCTCACTATACTTACAATCTTGGTTTTGCTAAGACCTCAACTGGACCTTTTCAATAATCAATCAGTAAAAGAAATAACTATAATAAGTAACATCTAAGCTTTCTCCTACCTCTAAAAATCTATGATGAAAGAGGAAAATATGTTCAACATCATTAATTAAGAAAAAAAACCAGAAACCACAGAGATCATTTGATACTCATCGAACTGGCAAAAATTGAAGGAAAAAAAAACACTAATGATAAGGACATAAATTCAATCACAGTTACTACTGGAATAGTTTTTACAGCATGGAAGTCAAATCAATCATTTGCAATTTTTTCCCCAACATGTTTATATTTTGAAGCAATCAGGCACAGGCTTTTTCACAATTAAAATAGAAAGCTTACCAAGACTTTAAGACCTTCCCTTAGTACTAAAAGAACTGCATGACTTTTCCAATTTATATAGACAGAAATCAGGGGAATATGTATGGGTATGAATTTTAAGGGTATGTATAAGGGTGGGAAGAATATAAAGCTGGATGAGGCTGGATGGGCCCACTAAGCAGAGTAGCTCAAGAGGTTAGAAAAGGCATTAACAGTTTGTTTGGACAGTTGGCTGAATCATGGATCAAAAGGTGGCCAAGATTACCTGAGGCTGAAATGCCAGATCTGCCCTGGTATAATGCAGATGAAGGGATCCAACAGCTTAGAGAGACTGGAAAGTCAGAGCAGATTTATCATAGAAAGCCTAATCATAAAGTCCAGGGAGGTCCAGAAAGTCAGAGCAGATTTATCATAGAAAGCCTAATCATAAAGTCCAGGGAGGTCCAGAGGATGTACTTTTTTTTTATATAATTTTTTTAATTATAAATTTTTTTAATATTTTGAGAATATAAGAAACGGAAACATCCTTACTATATGTTCATTCCGTTCTATATATATAATCAGTAATTCACAATATCATCACATAGTTGCATATTCATAATCACAATAATTTCTTAGAACATTTGCATCAATCCACAAAAAGAAATAAAAAGACAACAGAAAAAGAAGACAAAAACAGAAAAAAAATTTTACATACCATACCCCTTACCCATCCCTTTCACTGATCATCAGCATTTCAAATTAAATTTATTTTAACATTTGTTCCCCCATTACTTATTTTTATTCCATATGTTCTACTCGTCTGTTGATAAGGTAGATAAAAGTAGCATCAGACACAAGGTTTTCACAATCACACAGTCACACTGCGAAAGCTATTATCATTATACAGTCATAATCAAGAAACATGGCTACTGGAACACAGCTCTACATTTTTGGGCAGTTTCCTCCAACCTCTCCATTACATTTTGGATAACAAGGTGATATCTACTTAATGTGTAAGAATCTCACAGCCATTGACACTTTGTCTCATTTTACTCTTCCCCCTTTGATTGAGAAGGTTTTCTCAATCCCTTGATGCTGGGTCTCAACTCATTCTAGAGTTTTTCTCAATCCCTTGACGCTGAGTCTCAGTTGATTCTAGGATTTCTGTCCCATGTTGCCAGGAAGTTCCACACCCCTGGGAGACATGTCCCACGTAGACATGGGGAGAGTGGTGAGTTTGCTTGTTGCATTGGCTGGAGACAGAGGCCACATCTGAGCAACAAAAGAGGTTCTCTTGGGGGTGACTCTTAGGCCTAATTTTAAGTAGGCTTGACCTATCCTTTGTGGGGTTAAGTTTCATGTGAACAAGTCCCAAGACTGGGGGCTCAGCTTGTGGCTTTGGTTGTCTGTACTGCTTGCAAAAATATTAATAATTCAACTTGGGGAGGTTAAATTTTCCCCTGTTCTCACCATTCCCTGAAGGGGACTTTGAAAATACTCTTCCACCCACTGATCAAATCACTCTGGGATTCATCAGGGCATCACTCTGGACAAACCAACAATATCTCATGTCCCACCCAAGGTTCCATGTACTTATGTTGTTCAACCAACTATCTACGTAAGTTATATTAGGAGATGCAGAGTCAAACTACAAATTCTGTATCAAATAAACATTTCTTACTTTAGTCTCACACATAAGTTGAAATTTTAAAATATAAATTACCATCTATTTTCAGTACCCTGCAATAATGACATTCCTTTGTTCTTCCTCATGCAAAAACATTTTTTAAATTTGTACATTTAGTCATTATCATTATACATTCTAGGCATTCCTAGATTATACCATCTGAATCTTTATCATCTATCTTTCTTTGTGATTTCATTTATGCCCCCAGCCCTCCTCCCTCTATCATTCTCACATTCAGCTTCATTCAGTGTTTTAACATAATTGTATTAGTTAGGTAGTGTTGTACTGTCCATTTCTGAGTTTTTATATTCAGTCCTGTTGCACAGTCTGTATCCCTTCAGTTCCAGTTACCCAATATCTTACCCTATTTCTATCTACTGATGGGTCTCTGTTACCAGTGAAATATTCCAAGTTTATTCACTAATGTCAGTTCATATCAGTGAGACCACACGGTATTTGTCCTTTTGTTTTTGGCTAATCACACTCAGCATAATGTCCTTAAGGTCCATACATGTTGTTATATACTTCATAACTTTATTCTTACAGTTGCATAATATTCCATTGTATGTATCTGCCACAGTTTGTTTAGCCACCCGTCTGTTGATGGACATTTTGGCTGTTTTCATCTCTTGGTAATTGCAAATAATGCAGCTATAAATATTGGTCTGCAAATGTCCGTTTGTGTCCTTGGTCTCATGTCCTTTGAGTAGAGACAGCATATAGATGGGTCTTGTTTTTTAATCCATTCTGCCAGTCTATGTCTTTTGATTGGGGAGTTTAATCTGTAAAAGGGAATTTTATAAAGCTTAACAGTAGCTAATTTTTCCTGCTTAATTTAGCTATTTACATATATTTTAGCTTCTGAAATATCCAGCAAAAGCATTTGTGTCATTTTATATTCACGGCTATGCATTTAGTGTGAATTAAGAATTATAAAGAAAAGAATTATGGGCCCCATCAGGCTGAAGATAAACAATCCAGGACTTTCCCAGGGCGGTTATCTGTTTCTCGCCACCCCCATGACTCCTTGCGCCTAAATTACTTGTTGTAAAACTGCGGCTATCTGTTTCATGCAGAGAGCAACTCCCATGACTCATGCTCAAAGAAATGCTTGTTATAAAACTGTTTGTTATCTGCTTTTTGCAAAACAGCACCTGTGACCCATGCTCGACCCCCACTCCCCTCATCTTACCCCTTAAAGCTTTTCCAAACTCAGGCTCGGGGCTCTCTGTTCCTGCGTGTTCAGTGAGCCCCACACGTGTGGAAAATAAACCCCTTGCGCGTTGCATGAGAAAACGTCTCTTGGAGTCCTCCTTTGCGTGGCAAAACTCTCGAATTCTTACAAATCCATTAACATTTAGTACTATTATTGTATGGGTAGTACTTTCTTTTACTATTTTGCCTTCTGGATTTTACATGTCATATCTAATTTCCCTTCTTTTTTACCTTTACTCATTGTCTTCATTTCTACACTCTTCTCCACATCTCTCTCTTCTGTTCTTTCATATCTGTCCCTAGTGCTCCTTTTAGTATTTCTTGCAGAGCTGGTCTCTTGGTCACAAATTCTCTGTGATTTTTTTGTCTGAAAATGTTTTAATTTCTCCCTCATTTTTGAAGGACAAGTTTGCTGGATATAGAAATCTTGGTTGGCAGTTGTTCTCTTTTAATGATTTAAATGTATCATCCCACTGTGTTCTCGACTCCATGGTTTCTGCTGAGAGATCTACACATAGTCTTATTGGGCTTCCCTTGTATGTGATGGTTTGCTTTTCGCTTGCTGCTTTCAAGATTCTCTCTTTCTCTTTGACCTCTGACATTCTGATTAGTAAATGTCTTGGAGTACGTCTATTTGGATCTATTCTCTTTGGGGTACGCTGTACTTCTTGGATCTTTAATTTTAAGTCTTTCATAAGAGTTGGGAAATTTTCAGTGATAATTTCCTCCATTAATTTTTCTCCTCCTTTTCCCTTCTCTTCTCCTTCTGGGGCACCCACAACACATATATTCATGCACTTCATATTGTCTTTCAGACAATATGTGTCCCTGCTCACATTCTTCCATTTTTTTCCCTATATTTCCTTTTCCTTGCCGGATTTCAGATGTTTCATCTTCCAGTTCAGAAATCCTATATTGACTCTCGAAATCTACCATTGTAGGTTTCCATTGTTTTTTCATCTCTTCTACCGTGCGTTTCATTCCCACAAGTTCTGTGATTTGTTTTTTCAGACTTTCGATTTCTTCTTTTTGTTCACTCCTTGCCTTCTTTATATCCTCCCTCAATTTACTGATTTGGTTTTTGATGAGGTTTTCCGTGTCTGTTTGTATATTCTGAATTAAATGTTTCAGCTCCTGTATCTCTTTTGAATTGTTGGTTTGTTCCTTTGACTGGGCCATATCTTCAATTTTCCTAGTGTGATTTGTTATTTTTTGCTGGTGTCTAGACATTTAATTACCTTAATGAGTTTATTCGGGAGATTGCTTGCACTTCTTTTACCTAGGGTTTCCTTGCTGGATGAATCTGTTGTCGATCTGTTCTTTGACATACAATTCAGCTTTATCTGGACCTCTAGCTTAACTTTTGCTTAACAGAAGAGAATTTTTCAGTTCTTGTTTTCTTGTTTCTTGTCCTGCTTGTATGGTGCCTTTTTCCCCCACGCTTAGGAGAGTCTACTTAGGTATTATAGACCACAGTCAGATTTTCCCAAACCAAATTGGCCTCCTATCAGGAGGAAAGAGTAACCTGCATCGGTTTTCCCTGAGGGTGAGATCCAGCAGGTTGAAAGACTTTCTTGTGAAGTCTCTGGACTCTGTTTTTCTTATCCTGCCCAGTAATGTGGTCCTTGTCTGCCTGCAGGTCCCACCAGCATAAGATGATGTGGTAGCTTTAACTTTGGCTGGGGGCGTGGTGGAGACACAGGAGAGGTTGTAAGTTGATTTTAATGGCTTCAAATTACCAAGTCCTGGTGTCTGAATTCCTTGACAGAGGGATTCCACCTGGGTTAGGCTTCACCCCTCCCCTGGTGAAGGCACAGGCTCCAGACAAGCCCTCAAACGAGCTTGTTTCTGCCTATACCTGGGGCAGTTGCAGCCTGAGGAGTCCTGCCGCCATATCCAAAGGCAGTTAAGCCTTTGTAGAAACACAGCCACAAAAACCTCTGTTTCCTTCTTTTTTTTTTCTTTTTCCGTCAGCCTTGCCCCCTTGGCGCCGGGGCAAAAATGAGCAAACTCCGCTTTGACCAGGTTCACCTGAGCTGGGGGCCTATTTTTAGTAGTCAGAATTTGTTAATTAATTCCACGATTGGCGTTTGGTTGGGCTCAGCCCCTGCTGCTGGCAAAGTCTCTTTCCTTTCCCTTCTGGGAAGCAGCCTGTGGGGGAGGGGTGCCAGCTGCTGCAGCTTGGAGAACTGACAGTTCTGGGGGGGGGGGGGCTCACAGCCAGTCCAGCTGGTCCAGATTGGGGTACGCTGTGTGTCCGGTCACTGACGTGGCCCCAGGAGCTGTTCTGTATTGTGTCTGGTTATTTAGTAGTTGTTCTGGAGGACGAACTAAAATGTGCACATTGTTAAGCCGCCATCTCGGCCCGGAAGTCCCCAATCTGTCCAGAGGATGTATTTTTTAACACAACGGTGAGAAATAAATTTGTAAGACTAACTCCATCATCCCTGAAGAACTCTACAGTCCACCTTCTCGGTAGCTCAGACATTACTGTGGGAACTGCTGTCATTGAGCTGGAATCCTTAAATACAATGCAGATGATCGGATCCTGAGTTGGCAGAAGCCAGGTGGCAGCATTTAATCACCAAAGACAAGGTAGACATAGCTATCATAATGGACAGCAGACTCAAAGCAGATTATCGATAATCTGACTCTCAGAAACTTGTGGCATTGCCTAGAAGATCACAGGGTACCTAGGAGTACAATAGATGGGCAGGCTACCAAATTCTTGTTTGAACTGTATAAGCAGAAGAATTCTACATCAAGTGAACAGAAGTCTAACTTGAATTACCAAAAAAGGGGAGTCATGGGCCCTTAATCAATTTCCATAATTGAGACAGTTAGTTTACAGACCAAAAGGCCCTTAAACAAGGGAGAAGCCAGGTCCTTTTGGGGAAGGACCATTACACCTTCACAAATTTATACTGTTAATCTCCCTCTAAGCCTTTCCCAAGGAGAGCTATAATCTTTTACCATGGTAATAGTGCACTGGGGGAGAGAAAATGATCAGTTATTTCGGGGATTAGACACTGCTTCAGAAGCGACATTATTTCCAGCGGACCCAAAATGTCACTCTGGTCCACCAGTCAGAGCAGGGGGCTTATGGCGGTCAGATGATGGGTGGAATTTTAGCTCAAATATGTCTACAGTGGATTCAGTGGGTCCCCAGACCCATTCTATAGTTACTTACACAGTTTCAGAATGCATACTTAGAATAGGCATACTGACCAACTGGCAGAATCCCCACACTGGCTTTCTGACTTGTGGAATGAGGGCTATTTATGGTAGGAAAGGCCAAGCAGAAGCCACTAGAACTGCCCCTACCTATCAAAACAGAAAAATCAGAAGCTATACCGGATTCCTAGAGGGACTGTAGCAATTAGTGCTACTCTTAAGGAACTGAAGGATGCAGGGGTGGTGATTCCCACCACATCCCCATTCAACTCTCCTATTTGGCCTGTGCAGAAAACAGATGGGTCTTGGAGGATAACAGTAGCTATCATAAGCTCAACCAGGTGGTAACTCTACTTGCAGCTGCAGTTCCGGATGTGGTGTCATTGCTTGAGCAAATAAACACACCCCCTGGTACCTGGTATGCAGCTATTGATCTGGCAAATGCTTTTTTTTCAATAGCTGTAAGGACCACCAAAGACAGTTTGCTTTCACCAGGCAAGGTCAGCAATATACTTTCACTGTCCTAACTCAGGGGTATATGAACTCTTCAGTCCTATGTCATAATCTTGTCCAAAAGGACCTTCGTTTCGCCCTCCCACAAGACATCACAGTGGTCCATTTATTAACGGTATCAAGTTGACTGGACCTAGTGAGCAAGAAGCAGCAACTACTCTAGACTTATTGGTAAGGCATTTGCATGTCAGAGAATGGGAGATAAATCCAACAAAAATACAGGGAACTTCCACCTCAGTGAAATTTCCAAGAGTCCAGTGGTGTAGGGAATGTCAAGATATCCCCTCTAAGGAAAAGGATAAGTTGCTGCATCTGGCCCCTACTATGACCAAAGAGGAGGCACAATGCCTAGTTGGTCTCTTTGGATTTTGGGGACAACATACTCCTCATTTGAGTATGCTACTCTGGTCCATTTATCGAGTGACCACAAAAGCAGCTAATTTTGAGTGGGGACCTGACCAAGAGGAGGCTCTATGACAGGTCCAGGCTGCTGTACAAGCTGCTCTGCCACTTGGACCATATGATCTAGCAAATCTAATGGTGCTGGAAGTGTCAGTGTCAAATACAGTGCTGGAGCCTTTGGCAGTTCCTACAGCAGAATCACAAGACAGACTCTTAGGATTTTGGAACAAAGCCTTACTATTTGCTGCAGATAACTACTCTCCTTTTGAGAAACAGCTTTTAGCCTGCTACTGGGCCTTAGTAGCAACTGAACACTTGACCATGGGCCACCAAGTTACCATGAGACCTGAGTTACTTATCATGAGCTGGGTGTCGTTTGACCCACCAAACTATAAAGTTAGGTATACGCAGCAGCTCTCCATCATAAAATGGAAATGGTATATACGACATAGGGCCAGAGCAGGTCCTGAAGACGCAAGTAAGTTACATGAAGAAGTGCCCAAATGCACTCCTGCTACCTTACCTTCCCTTTCCCAGACCAGGACTATGGCCTCTTGGGGAAATCCTCACAGTGAACTGACTGAGGAAGAGAAAACTCCGGCCTGGTTTACAGATGGTTCTGCCCGATATGCAAGTAGCACCCAAAAGGAGACAGCTGCCACACTACAACCCCTATCTGGGATGTCCCTAAAGGACAGTAATGAGGGGGAATCCCCCAGTGGAGAGAACGTTGAGCCATGCACCTGGTTGTTCATTTTGCTTGGAAGGAGAAATGGCCAGAGGTGCATTTGTATATTGACTCATGGGTGTTGCTATGGTTTGGCTGGATGGTCAGGGACTTGATTGGAAAACTGGTGACAAAGAGGTCTGGGGAAGAGGTATGGGGACAGACCTTTCTGACAGGGTTAAAAATAAATGAAGATATTTGTGTCCCACTTGACTGTGGACCAGAGGGTGACTTCAGCAGAGGAAGGTTTTAATAATCAAGTGGATAAGATGACTCATTCTGTGGATACCAGTCAGTCTCTTTTCCCAGCAACTCCTGGCATTGCCTAATGGGCTCATGAACAAAGCGGGCATGGTGGTAGGGATGGAGGTTATGCATGGACTTCCCCTTACCAAGGCTGACTTGGCAAAAGCCACTGCTGAGTGCCTAATTGGCCAGTAGCAGACACCCACACTCAGCCTCCTATATGGCACCATTCACCGAGGTGATCAGTCAGCTATATGGTGGCAGGTTGATTATACTGGACCACTTTCATCATGGAAGGGGCAGTGATATGCTCTAACTGGAAGAGACACATACTCTGGATATGGGTTTGCTTTCCCTGCATGCAATGCTTCTGCCAAAACTACCATCCGTGGGCTTACAGAATGCCTTATCCATCATCATAGTATTCCACACAGCATGGCTTCTGATCAAGGAACCCACTTCATAGCAAACGAAGTGCAGAAATGGGCACATGCTCAATGAGTACTCTGGTCTGGTTTTACCATATTCCCCATCATGCAGAGGCAGTTGGATTGATAGAATGGCCTTTTTTTTTTTTTTTACGTGGGCAGGCACCGGGAATCAAACCCGGGTCCTCTGGTATGGCAGGCAAGCGTCCTTGCTGCTGAGCTACCGTGGCCTGCCCTGGAATGGCTTTTGAAAACTCAATTACAGTGCCAACAAGGTGGCAATACCTTGCAGGGCAGGGGTGATGTTCTCCAGAAGGCCATGTATGCTCTGAATCAGCATCCACTGTGTGGTGCTGTTTCACCCACAGCCAAGATCTATGGGTCCAGGAATCAAGGAGTGGAAATGAGTGGTACCACTCACTATTACCCCTAGTGATCCACAAGGAAAATGTTTGCTTCCTGTTCCTATGAGCTTGAGCACTGTTGGTCTACAGGTAATAGTTTCAGAATGGGGAGTGCTTCCACAAGGAGAAACAACAATGAATCCAATGAACTGGAATCTAAGACTGCCACTTGGTCACTTTGGGCTACTCATGCCCCTGGATCAAAAAGGCAAGATGGGGATTACTTTACTGGCTAGGCTGATTTACTCTATCAGTGGGAAAAAGGACTGCAACCACACAATGGAAGTAAATAAGAATTTTCCTAGAATACAGGAGATCCCCAAGGGCATCTCAAGGTACTACCACGCCCTGTGATTAAAATCAATGGAAAACTGCAACAACCAACTCAATCCAGGCGGGACTTCCAATAGCTCTGAAACTTCAGGAATGAAGGCTCGGGTCACCCCACCAGGCAAAGAACCACAGCCAACTTAAGTGCTTACTAAGGGTAAAGGTAACATGGAATGGATCGTAGAAGAAGGTAGTGATAAATATGAACTATGATCACATGATCAGTTACAGAAACAAGGTCTGTAATGGTATGAATATTTCTCCCTTGCTTTGCAATTAGTATCTATGTATTTATACATAAATCAAAAATATTTGTTTTCCTCTTTATTTTAGCCCCTTTATCATATGACACAAGCTGTTCTTAACATGTTATACCACTTCAGTTGTAAGACATCAAGTTTAAGAGTGAATATTACCCAAGGGCTTGCACGCTATTCTGGAAAGATTATGTTTTCTGTTTTTTCTCTGGAGAGAAAATGTGTTTCCAGTTGTACACCTGACAGCTGAGTATTTGTTGGGTGAGGAAAAAATGTGTCTGTTATTGGTTTCTATTTAGAGATTAAGTATGGTTTAAGGTCATGTGTATAGGTGCCTCGTTTACAAGGGATGGACTGTCACGGTCAGGGTCATGTGTCAACTTGGCCAGGTGTTGGTGCCCGGTTGTCCGATCAGGCAAGCAAGCATTGGCCTGTCTGTTGCTATGAGGACATTTCACGGATTTAAATCATGACCACACTGGCTGCATTCACAGTTGATTTGCAATCAGCTAAGGGGAGTGTCTTCTGCAATAAGTGACAATCAAATCACTAGAAGATTTTTAAGGAGAATTAAGAAGAGATAATCATTCTTCTTTCTGCTTCAGCCAGCCTCTTCTAAGAGTTCATTGAGGACCTTCATTGGACTGCCAACATGCAACTTGCCCTACAGACTTTGGACTCTACTTCCCTACAATTATGTGAGACACATACAAATTTTATATTTATAGATATCTCTAACTGATTCTGTTTCTCTGGAGAACCCTAGCTAATACATACACAAAATGTGAGGAACCATTCTAAGTGTCTTATTAAGTATTACCTTTTAAATTGAAATAACAACTCTAAGAGGTGGGTATTTACATTATCCCCCATTTTTTAAATGTGAAAACTAAGGAACTAAGATGTTAAATAATATGCTCAAGGTCACCCAGATAGGAAGGGGTGAAACCAATAGATGAATCCAAACAGGATGGCTTCAGAGTCCAAATACTAAGGACAATGATGCACACACCCCACATAATCTGAACATAATTCTCTTATTGTCAATCACAAAGTTGGATCTCACAAAAGAAGAACAGATGAGAAGAAATTTATAAAATACATAAAACTACCAAGTTTACACCAAGCATTGCCAAAAACAACAATATAGTAATGGAAATGATTGGCTGAACTCAACTCAAGTACTTTCAAAAAGATAAAGTAGTACTAATGCTCACTGACAATGGTAACTATTCAAAGCACTTGTAAACAAAATGAGCAGTGTTCTGAAGTCATTTCCTGCACTCAATTGCAGAACTCCCTAAGCAATCACTATTTAAAACAGAATTATCTTTTTGGCAGAAATTTCTCATAAAAAAGATAAAAGACAATCAGCTCTCTGAATGCAAGTATATTTTTAACTTACAAACAGAAGTACTGTGAGAGGCTTTTTCAAGAAAAACTATTTTGTTGTCAGCCAACTGGCTGCAGCACTTCAAAAATCAGCGGTAAACTGCAACTGCACTTGACTAAGTATATTCTCCATTTGCTGCCTTACCCCAGTCAAATTCATTATCCTCCTGTCAAATTCATTATCTACCCTGCTCTGAGCCCTAGATGATGTGGGACACAGACTGTGTTCAGCTAATGGGGAGCACTGATGGAATGTCCAAAAGTAGGAGGAGAGAGACTAACTCACTTCTGTACCACTTCCACTGTAACTATGTCAGTGATTTCACTCCTCTACTGCTACAGTTCCTGTCAGCCCCCCTTCTTCCACTAGTAAAGATCCCACTGAGCTCTAATAACATTACTTCTTCCCCTTTTAGGCCCAGGAATGGGAATGGCTTCTCACTGTGGCTATTTCCTGGATGCTTCACCAATTTTTATTAATTTCTTTAACACTTCTCTGTAAACAGACACCTCACTAATTTATTTTCAATTAAAACCTTTTGAGTATGCTGTCTCTCTTCCTGCGTAGATACATGGACATCTTAGAAAAATGGGGAAATTTTCAGTGTTGATTCAACAATGACTGTTAGTAGAACATCGCAGCAAGACCTTGTCATAACAATTTCTGATTAATTCTCCTTAAATTTTAATTTTTTTATTGTGACTACTGCAAAAATTATACGAAACAGAATCTTCATTAATGCAAACATGAACTTGAAGATCAGTGAAAAAAAGGAAGAATGTTTAAATAAATGATACGGACATTCAAACTGTGGAAAAAGGGAAAAAAACTAGAACCCTGTCTCATAACCGCATGTCTTTTTTAGCTTTCTTGCTTTCTGGTAGAATAATCATACCAGAAAGCAAGAACGCTACAAAAAGACACCTAAAGTAAAGTCAAAAGGACTTAGAAGCCAACCTGAATAAATTCTCACTGAGCAAGTATTGGGGCAATGTGACCATCTATAAGGATTATAACCACAGTGGGATAAAACACAACCCATATTTAAATCCATGAGTTCAAAATGATTCAAATACAAAACTCACCCATGGCAGATACTATGGAACCAACTTATTATTGTGAAAACTGGTAAATAAAAGAAAAAATCAAGAATTTATCCTATCTTTCCTGTATAATTGGGACCTCAGAGGAACCCGGTAGTTAATAGAAGTATCACAAAGAAAGAATGGCAGAGTTAGAATATCACCATGTTTCTCCTCTAATAGTTGGCTGATAACATTACAGAGAAGTTGATGAGACAATTTCTAGCCACAGAATGGCAGTACAAAGCACCAACAAAGATAGAGTCATGTTCCCTATTCCTCCTCAAATTCAAACCTGAGCTTGATCAAGATCAACCTCTATATCAAACTATTAATATATAGAAAGTAAAAGGAATAAAGAACCACATTTTAAATACGTAAGGGGATGTAATCAGCAAATACAGAAATTCTGCTATATGCTAGACAAACCAAGAAAAATTGAAAGGAATGAAAAAAAGATGAGTCTACAAATTAAACAACACATAAAGATATAGCAATCAGTTGTAATAAATAGATTTTATTTGGATCCCAATTCAAACTGCAAAAAGTACACAGGAAGTGTCTAAACTGTGTGCATGTGTTTGTATGTGTGTGTTTAGTATACTCATACATATATATGGAAGACAAGGAAATGTGAATATTAACAAAACAGTTAATATTAATGAGTTCACTTCAGACAAATGTATCATGGCTATATTTGTAAGTCCTTTATTTTTTAGAGCGATATATTCTGAAATACAGATGAGATTATATCTGTGATTTGAGTAGTATGCAGAGAATACAGATAAAGCAAGTTTGGCTATATACCAATAACTACTGAAGCTGGGCTGAGTTCAATAAACTACTCCTTACATCTGCATACATGCATGAAATTCTCAAAAAATAAGTGTGCTGGTTTGAAAGGAAGTATGCCCCCTAAGAAAAGCCATGTTTTAATATGGATCCCATTTCTTAAAGGTAGAATAGTCTCTATTCAATGCTATGTATTTGGGACTGTGATGGGATCATCTCCCTGGTTGATGAGATTTAGTTAAGAACGGTTGTTAAACTGGATTAGGGGATGATATGTCTCCACCCATCTGAGTGGGTCTTGATTAGTTTCTGAAGTCCTATAAAAGAGGAAACATTTTGGAGAATGAGAGACTCAGAGAGAGCAGAGAATGCTGCAGCACCATGATGCAGAGTCCACGAGCCAGCAACCTTTGGAGATGAAGAAGGAAAGTGCCTCCCGGGGAGCTTCATGAAATAGGAAGCCAGGAGAGAAAGCTAGCAGATGATGCTGTATTTGCCATGCACCCTTCCAGCCGAGAGAGAAGCCCTGACTGTGTTCACCATGTGCCGTCTCACTTGAGAGAGAGACCCTGAACTTCATCGGCCTTCTTGAACCAAGGTATCTTTCCCCGGATGCCTTTGATTGGACATTTCTATAGACTTGTTTTAATTGGGACATTTTCTCGGCCTTAGATCTGTAAACTAGCAACTCATTAAACTCCCCTTGTTAAAAGCCATTCCTTTTCTGGTATATTGCATTCTAGCAGCTAGCAAACCAGAACAATAAGTTTATCAATTTCAGGTATATTCTATTTCTAAATATAAAAAAAAAAACTTTAAAAACAATCACAGGAATATACAGAATGTCTTAAACCTCAGGGGAGGGAAGGACTTTTTATGGACAAAAACCAGATATCACCTTAATCAACATTGTGTACCTCCTGAAGTGGTACACTAAGGAAAGACAACATCATGGTGAGAGAAAAGGGAGGCTTGAAAATATCTGAATACACACTATAGATTAAATAGCAGAATTGCTTATTTGTTAAATTTCCTGATTTTGATAATTACAGTGGTTATGTAAATCCCTGTCCTTGTTCAAAGGAATTACACACTGAAGAAGTAGCATGATGGAAGTGGTATGATGCCTGCTACTTAATATAAAATGATTCAGCAGAAACAAGTTTTGTTTTGTATTTTTTAATGTATATTTAAATATAAGACAGGTTAATATCATGAAAATGAAAAAAAGCAACCAGTGAGTCTTAAAGAAGGGTATATGGTAATTCTTTTGCGCTATTTCTGCAAATTTCTCTAAATTTAAAAATTATTTCCAAATAAAACATTTTTAAAATTTTTTTTAAAATATTGCTAAACTTTACACCCAAAGCATAAGCAACGAAAGAAAAAACAGATAAACGGGAATTGCTTAAGATCAAGAGCCTCTGTGCCTCAAAGGTTGTTATCAAAAAGGTGAAAAGAGGCAGCCAACTGAATGGGAGAAAATATTTGGAAACCACACATCAGATAAAGGTTTGATAACATGAAGATATGACACAACTTAACAAAAGAACAAACAACCCAATCATAGAATGGGTAAAAGTTATGAATAGACACGTTTCAGAAGAGCAGATGCAAATGGCAAACAAGCACATAAAGATATTCATCTTCATTAGCTATAAGGGAAAAGCAAATCAAGACAACAATGAGATTGATCACCTTCCACCTATAAGAATGGCTGCTATTCAACAAACAGAAAACTACAAATGTAGAAAAGAAGACAAGAGAAATTGGAACACTCATTCACTGTTGGTAGGAATGTATAATGGTACAGCCACTGTGGAAAACCGTTCGGTGATTCCTCAGAAAACTACATATTGAGTTGCCCTATGACTCAGCAAGACCAATATTCAGTATATACCAAGAAAACTGAAAGCAGTGACACAAAGAGACATTTGCATCAATATTCACAGCAGCACTATTTACAAGTGCCAAAACATAGAAGCAATCCAAGTGCCCATCAAAAAACGAGTGAATAAATAAAATGGGGATTATGCAGCAGTAAGATGAAATGAGATCCCAAAGCATATGACAACATGAGGACATAATGTTGAGTGAAATAAGTCAGATACAAAAGGATAGATATTATATAATTTAACTAATATGACTCTGGTAAAGATAATCTCAGAGGTTTACACTACAAAATATAGGTGACCCAGAGGTACACAGAAGCTAGACACAGGTTACCTGATGTGGTAGAATATAAATGTGAGAGAACAGATACAGTGATGGTAGCAAATTAGTGGGGTTATAAGTAATACTACCATATTGAAGGTGAATATGACTGAAATGGAATGTATAGAGTAATGTATCCTACCAATTAACCCTACAATTATAAATAAGTTTCTCGCATGAACTACTTCAAAGATTTGATCTTGCACAAAGAATCAATAATAGAGGAATATGGGGGGAAACTAAAATAGCATACTATGGTTTACAGGTAGCAGGAAGATATCAACAATACCACAGGAATACCAGGGGTAAATAACTGGGGAGAAGGGCAAGAGATTAAGGGAAGTTTTGACTGAATATTGGGAGAGGCTGTGTTTATCGGTTCTTTGTCAATACGGACCAAAGAAAATTGCTTATAATTGAGAGTGCTGCTAATGGTACAACCAAATGAGGACACTAAAAGACATAGGTTGTTTATTTAGGACATTATCCATGATGATCAATGGATGGAACTAACAGTACAATGACTGAGAAACCAAAAGATGAACTGTGATTAGATAGATAGACAGATTGATAGAGATAGATAAATAGACAGACAGATTTTGATATATAGAGAGAGATATTTACAATGAACTATTGTGCAGCTACAAAAAGGAAAGATGTCATAAAACACACAACAAACTCAATGAACCTTGGGGACAATGCGTTGTGCAAAGTAAGCCAGAAACGAAAGAACAATTATACTTAAACAATGGTTTCTTTAAGAAAATACTTACAAGAAATTGGAGCCTAGATTGTAAGCTCTTTTAGCAGCCATAATTAGTTCAAAGTTGTATTTTTCTAGACTCTGAGACACTGCATATAAGCTGGTATATCCCTGAAACTTTGAGTACCTCTGTAATACCTAAGACTATGAGTTGGAGTTCTACGACTATGAAATTCAGTACTGCTACAGTATACAATAAAGTTAAAGTATTAACTTTATTGAGAGATCAGGATTCATTTAGAGAGAAAAATGAAGCTGGATGTCCACTATCACCACTGTTATTCAACATCATGTTGGAAGTTCTAGCCAGCGCAATTAGGCAAGAAAAAGAAATACAAGGCATCAAAATTGGAAAGGAAGAAGTAAAACTCTCACTGTTTGCAGATGATATGATACTATACGTCGAAAACCCTGAAAAATCCACAGCAAAACTACCAGAGCTAATAAACGAGTACAGCAAAGTAGCAGGTTACAAGATCAACATTCGAAAATCTGCAGTGTTTCTATACACTAACAATGAACAAGCTGAGGGGGAAATCAAGAAACGAATTCCATTTACAACTGCAACTAAAAGAATAAAATACTTAGGAATAAATTTAACTAAAGAGACAAAAGACCTATACAAAGAAAACTACAAGAAACTGTTATAAGAAATCACAGAAGACCTAAATAGATGGAAGGGCATACCATGTTCATGGATTGGAAGACTAAATATAGTTAAGATATCAATTCTACCTAAATCGATTTACAGATTCAACGCAATACCAATCAAAATCCCTACAACTTACTTTTCAGAATTAGAAAAACCAATAAGCATATTTATCTGGAGGGGCAGGGTGCGCCGAATTGCTGAAAGTATCTTGAGGAAAAAAAACGAAGCTGGAGGTCTCACGCTGCCTGACTTTAAGGCATATTATGAAGCCACAGTGGTCAAAACAGCATGGTACTGGCATAAAGATAGATATATCGACCAATGGAATCGAATAGAGTGCTCAGATATAGACCCTCTCATCTATGGACATTTGATCTTTTGATAAGGCAGTCAAGCCAACTCACCTGGGACAGAACAGTCTCTTCAATAAATGGTGCCTAGAGAACTGGATATTACTATACAAAAGAATGAAAGAGGACCCGTATCTCACACCCTATACAAAAGTTAACTCAAAATGGATCGAAGATCTAAACATTAGGTCTAAAGTTAACTCAAAATGGATCAAAGATCTAAACATTAGGTCTAAGACCATAAAACAGAGAAAAATGTAGGGAGATATCTTATGAATCTTATCATTGGAGGCGGTTTTATGGACCTTACACCTAAAGCAAGAGCACTGAAGAAAGAAAGAAAGAAATGGGAGCTCCTCAAAATTAAACACTTTTGTGCATCAAAGAACCTCATCAAGAAAGTAGAAAGACAGCCTACACAATGGGAGACAATATTTGGAAATGACATATCAGATAAAGGTCTAGTATCCAGAATTTATAAAGAGATTGTTCAACTCAACAACAAAAAGACAGCCAACCCAATTACAAAATGGGAAAACCACTTGAACAGACACCTACCAGAAGAGGAAATACGGATGGCCAAGAGGCACATGAAGAGATGCTCAATGTCCCTGGCCATTAGAGAAATGCAAATCAAAACCACAATGAGATATCATCTCACACCCACCAGAATGGCCATTAACAACAAAACAGAAAATGACAAGTGCTGGAGAGGATGCGGAGAAAGAGGCACTCTTATCCACTGTTGGTAGGAAGATCAAATGGTGCAACCACTGTGGAAGGCAGTTTGGCGGTTCCTCAAAAAGCTGAATATAGAATTGCCATACAACCCAGCAATACCATTGCTAGGTATCTACTCAAAGGACTTAAGGGCAAAGACACAAATGGACATTTGCACACCAATGTTTATAGCAGCGTTATTTACAATTGCAAAGAGATGGAAACAGCCGAAATGTCCATCAACAGAAGAATGGCTAAACAAACTGTGGTATATACATACGATGGAATATTATGCGGCTTTAAGACAAGATAAACTTATGAAGCATGTAATAACATGGATGGACCTAGAGAATGTTATGCTGAGTGAGTCCAGCCAAAAACTAAAGGGCAAATACTGTATGGTCCCACTGATGTGAACGGACATTCGAGAATAAACTTGGAATATGTCATTGGTAACAGAGTCCAGCAGGAGTTAGAAACAGGGTAAGATAATGGGTAATTGAAGCTGAAGGGATACAGACTGTGCAACAGGACTAGATACAAAAACTCAAAAATGGACAGCACAATAATACCTAATTGTAAAGTAATCATGTTAAAACACTGAATGAAGCTGCATCTGAGATATAGGGTTTTTTTTGTTTTGTTTTTTTTTTTACTATTATTACTACTTTTATTTTTTTTCTCTATATTAACATTTTATATCTTTTTCTGTTGTGTTGCTAGTTCCTCTAAACCGATGCAAATGTACTAAGAAACGATGATCACGCATCTATGTGATGATGTTAAGAATTACTGATTGCATATGTAGAATGGTATGATTTCTAAATGTTGGGTTAATTTCTTTTTTTCCGTTAATTAAAAAAAAAAAAAAGAGAGAGAGAAGGGGTAATTGGAGCTGAAGGGATACAGACTGTACAACGGGACTGGATATAAAAACTCAGAAATTGTCAGCACAATACTACCCAATTGTAATGCAATTATGTTAAAACACTGAATGAAGCTGCATGTGAGGTATAGGTTTTTTGTTTTTTTTCTTTCTATTATTGTTTTAATTCTTATTCTGTTGTCTTTTTATTTCTTTTTCTAAATCGATGCAAATGTACTAAGAAATGATGAATATGCAACTATGTGATGTTATTAAGAATTACTGATTGTACATGTAGAATGGAATGATTTCTAATTGTTTTGTTAATTCTTTTTTTAATTAATTAAAAAAAAAAAAAAAAAAGGAAGATCTTTGCTCTACTGGCACCCCAGGCATAATAAGGCCTGGAATTGAAGCCAATTAGGAAGCCTGCTACTTGGATAGCTCTCCCTTGCCTAGCAGGGATATGCCCACTAAAACAACAGTAAATCAGGTAATCAACACAATGTGTTCAGTGGACCCCTCAGCACAGCCAGGTTGTAGAATAATATAAATCAGTGTAAACTATCACAGAATTTTTTAAAATGGTATATATACCTGTCCCAGTCCTCATCTGCCGCTCTTCTTCTCCAGGACCGTTCTGCACCAGGTTTATCAAACTGATCGAAGTCATCATCTGTAAAGAAGATTTCATTTAAATTATGCTTACTAAATTAAAACGTATATATACCCAAAAAATCAAATAAAAAATTACTTGTATCTTTTAAGGATTCTTAATATAACATCTTAAAATGTAAAAGTTACATATACAACTATTCTGTTTGACTGCCCGGAACAGGGATTCCCTCAGCTATGGTTTCAACAATGCACAGCAGAGGCTGAAAAAACACACATCTTTCTTAGGGCTGCAGAGAAAGGATTGCCAGAGAGGGTCACCTTCTGGGAAGGCCAGGAGTCTGAAGCTTTAGGAAGGTAAGGGAAAAAAAAGCTTTTGAAATCTTTCTAGTCCCTCTTCCCAGGACCAAGTGATCTGCACCCTATTCGTTAGTTCCTGGCCCTGTTTTATTCAATTAAACAAGGCAATTCGAAACACCTAGAACAGGTTACAACAAGTGTCAAAGAATAACCTTAACACGAAGCCAATCAAGAATAAAACCCTAGGCAAGAGATAGAAACCAATCATCAGAGTCAACACATTAAGATAATCTGATGCTTACACATTAGCAAAACATTACAAGCCACATTAAAAAACATGAAGATATGACCCTAAGATGTTCAACAAACATGTTAAACAAAGATGTCCAAACAAATCCGAGATGAAGCAAAATATGGCTAAAGAGATACAGGATATTAAAATACTGTGTGAGAAGAATTTGAAAGCATGCAAAGAAAATAACTTATGGAAGGAAAGGCATTATAAAAGGGATTAAGAGTACACTAAAGGCATGCATCAGCAGATGTGAACAGGCTGCAGAAAGAATCAGTGAACTAGAAGACAGAACACCCAAAACCTTACAGACAGAAGAACTGAAAACATTGAATATGATCTGAGGGAACTGAATGACAGCATGAAGCACACAAACATGCATGTCATGGGTGTCCCAGAAAAAGAAAAAGGGCATAAATAATATTTGAAGAAATGGCCAAAAAATTCCCAACTCTTGTGAAAGACATAAACATACATGTCCAAGAAATGCAATGTGTTCCAAATAGAATAAATCAGAATATACCGACTCCAAGACACATAATAATCAGGATATCAAGTGCCACAGATAAAGAGAAAACTGTGAAAGCAGCAAGAGAAAAGTGATTCTTCACATACAAGGGATGACTAATAAGACTAAGTCTCAACTTTTCATCAGAAACCATGGAGATGAGAAGGCAATGGTATGATATATTTAAGTACTAAAAGAAAAAACTGCCAGCAAAGAATTCTTTATCCAGCAAAACTGGCCTTCAAAAATGAGGGACAGAGTGGGAAACAGTGGCTCAGTGGCAGAATTCTCGCCTGCCATGCCAGACACCCAGGTTCAATTCCTGGAGCCTGCCCATGTCAAAAAGAAAAAAGAAGGAAAGTTTAAAACATTCACAGACAGAGAACAAAACAGTTCATTAACAAGTGACCTGCCCTACAAGAAATACTAAAGGCAGTGCTGCAGGCAGAAAGGAAAAGGCAATAGAGAGACTTGAAGGACAATGTACAAATGAAGATTATCAGTAAGGGTAACCAAAAGGGTAAAAAGAGAGACAAAAGGGTGTACGGGTGGTTCAGTGGTAGAATTTTCACCTTCCATGCCAGAACCCAGGTTCGATTCCTGGACAATGCATCAAAAACAGAGAGAGAGAGAGAACAAGAGAGACAAAAATAAGATATCACATATAAAAAACAACGGATAAAATGGTTAAGGTAAGTACTGCCTTTCAGCAATAACAATGAATGTTAATAGATTAACCTCCCCCCAATCAGAACACATAAATAGGCAGAATGGATATGAAAAAATCCATCTATATGGTGTGTACAAGAAACTCACCTTGCTAGTTGGAAGCTGTCATATACCTCCCTCCCGCCCCCCCAAAAAAGCCATCCTCTTTAATTCTCATTCAATATTGCTGGGTGGGATCTTTAAGACTGTTTTTATGGAGATGTGACCTACCCAATTGTGGGTGGTAACTTTTGATTGGATGGTGTGGTGGTTTGAAAGGATGTATGTTCCCTTGAAAAGTCATGTTTTAATCAAATCCCCATTTTGTAAAGGCAGAATAATCCCTAGTCAATACTGTAATTAGATCATCTCCCTGAAGATGTAACCCAATCAAGAGTGGTTGTTAAGATGGATTAGGGGAAGCATGTCTCTATCCATTTGGGTGGGTCTTGATTGGTTTACTGGAATCCTGTAAAAAAGGAAACATTTTGGAGAAAACTGGAGATTCAGAGAGAGCAGAGAATGACATAGCCATGAGAAACAGAAATCCCACAAGCCAGCGACTTTTGGAGATGAAGAAGGAAAATGCCTCCCAGGGAGCTTCATGAAACAGGAAGCAAAAAGAGAAAGCTAGCACATGACATTATGCTCGCCATGCGCCCTTCCAGCCGAGAGAGAAACCATGACTGTGTTCACCATGTGCCTTCTCACTTGAGAGAGAAACCCTGAACTTCACTGGCCTTCTTGAACCAAGGTATCCTTTCCTGAATGCCTTTGATTGGGCATTTCTATAGACTTGTTTTAATTGGGACATTTCCTCAACCTTAGAACTATAAACTAGCAACTCAAATTTCCCTTTTTAAAGGCCATTCCGTTTCCGGTATACTGCATTCTGGCAGCTAGCAAACCAGAACAGAAGGTTTCAATGGAGATGTGTCTCTACACTGTTTCAAGGTGGGGTTGCTTACTGGGGCCCTTTAAGAGGGAACCATTTTCGAAAAAGCTTTTAGTGCTGACAGAGCCCACACAGCCAGAGACCTTTGGAGATGCACAAGGCGCCCCCAGGGAGGCCTTCCTCCCTGGAGAGAGGAGAGAAAATTAGCAGATGTCGTCATATGTCTTCCCAGCTGAAAGGTGTCCAGAACCCAAAGACCCCAGCAGACGCCAGCCACATAACTTCCCAGCTGACAGAGCTCTTACAGACAGCATCAGCCTTTCTTCAGTGAAGATAGTCTCTTGGTGGTGTCTTAATTTGGACATTTTTACAGCCTTAGAACTGTAAATTTGCAATGTAATAAATTTCCATTTTAAAAGTCATCCCAGACATCTGGGAAGACGGAAGACCGGAGTTGTGTGAGTTCACTCCTGCTCCACGAAACAAGACAGGAGAAACTCCCTGGGGAGAAACTGCCCAGGGCTGCAGGTCCTGGAGTGTGAATGTCTAGAAGCGTTTTTAGGCAGTTCTTGGAGGAAGATTGGGGGAGAGTGAATGGGTCAGGTGACTGGAATCCCCATTGGGGGCTATGGTGCACCAGGGAGGTGTAATAGGAGGGAACTGACCCTCCTCTGCTCCAGCCTGCACAGATGTGAATAGGGGAAACCGCCCCACGTGGAAGTGGCTGCAGGGAGCCCGGAGGCCAGTGATCGTCCATGGCGGGGTGGGCCTTGGGGCAGGGGGAGTGATTACCCGGTCAGGTCCAAGAATAGCCAATCCTATATGCTGGTTGGCTCCCAGTTGTCCGGCAGAGACTACCAGCTACCCCAGCCAAGCAGCAAAACGGCTGAGGCAGGATCCCAGCTGAGCACGCTGACCTCAAGTTGCTCCCAACTGGAGGGGCAGGGCTGAAGGAGAAGACTAGAGTGCACCACCATCTGCAGGCCAGATGCAGTAAGTGCAAGCACCAGACAGGGAGGGGAGAGAGTTGGAGGGAGGAGAAACCTCATGGTCACCAGCTGCTAACAGAAGGAGTAATTACATTCAGGCAAGCTAACTCCCCATCTGCCTAGATCTTTATATCTATTTTTTGTTATTGTATTTTTTTTCTTCTTAATATTCTTTTGTTTATTCCCCCCTTTTAAAATATATTCTTCCTGTACATTTTTATTAGTAATTGGGCTTTTCATTATTCTTTTAAGTTTTTATAGATATTTCATAGTATATTTTACTTGTTTTCTATTTTCATTTCACATATTCTTTATTTTTCCATTTCATTTATTTTATTATTATTATTATTATTATTATTATTATTTTCCTCTTAAATTTTCTCTCCCTCTGTTGGGCACCAGCCTGAATTCACTTCCATTATATTCTGAGATGTCTTCTTTGGATTTTGGTACCTACTACTGCTGAGGTGTATTTTGTTATGGTTCTTAATTTTCTGTTTCATATGTTGTTATTTTACTTTATTATTATTATCTCTTTTTTCCTCTTTTCTTTCCTTTTTTTTTCTCGTTCTTGTGTGCGTGTGAGAGAGAGAGAGAGAGAAAGTGTGTGTGTGTGTGTGTGTGCACGTACACAGGCTAGGAGTCAAGCCTGGGTCTTCTGCATGGTAGTCAGCTATTCTGTCACTGGAGTACCTGTGCACCCCAGCCTAGCCTATAGTAGACTCTTAAGTTGAACTGTATCCCCTACATGAGATCCAGACCTTGATTTGAGAATAACTGACAAAGTGGAAAAGGAAACATTCAGCAAAATCTAAGTAAATACAAAACTTTAGAAAAGTGAAGGAAACCCAACTTGCAAAATAACCATGTGAAGATAATCAAATGTCTTGAGCACAATGGAAAATCACAAAGCACACAAAGTTCCAAGCAGAAATGACCCAAACAATCAAATCAAAATTCCAGAGGAGACACAGAATATGGAACAACTACCCAAGGATATTTCTAAAGAAATAAAGGATATCAGGAGAAAACTAGAAGAGCATAAAAAAGAATCCAGGAGGTTAAATACAAAAATGGCAGCGCTCACAGAAATGAAAAATCCAGTAGACCAAATAGAAAATATACTAGAGACACATGATAGATTCGAAGCAGCAGAAGGAAAATAACTGAGCTAGAAGACAGAACAACAGAACAAGAGCACACAAAAGAACAAATGGCAAGAAAGGTGGAAAAAATGCAACTGTATCTTAGGGAAATGATGGACGAGAGGCACACAAATGTAAGAATTAATGTTGTCCCAGAAGAAAAGTAAAGGGTTGGGAAAGTTAGTTGCAGATATAACTGGAGAAAACTTCCTAGCCCTTATAAAATATACAAATATGCAAATTAAAGAGGCCCATCAAACTTCAAATAGAATAAATCTGAACAGGCCCACTCCAAGATGCATACCAGTCAGACTATCAGATGTTGAAGAGGAACAGAAAGTCCTGAAAGCAGCATGAGAAAAGCAATCTACAACATACAAGGGAAAATATGTAAGACTGACTTCAGACTATTCAACAGGCACTATGGAAGCAAGAAGGCAGTGATAAGATATTTTTAAGATCCTGAATGAGAAAGGCTTTCAACCAAGAATTCATTATCCAGCCAAGTTATCCTTCAAAATTGAGGGAAGAGATTAAAATCTTCAAAGACAAAGATTGAGAGAACTAGTCAACAAGGGACTAGTTGTACAAGAAATACTAAAGGGAGCCCTGTCAGCTGATAAAAAAAAAAAGATAGGAGAGAGCGGTCTGGAGGAGGGCACAGAACCGAAGAATATGAGTAAAGGTAATTTAAAGGAAAAGAGAGAGATAAAGAAAATAATATACAGAGCTGACAAAAACTAAAGGACAAGATGGTAGATCCAAGAACTGCTTTTACAGTAATTACTTTGAATGTTAATGGACTAAACTCACCAATTAAAAGACTGACAGAATGGACTGAAAAAACATAATCCACAATATGCTGGTTACAACAGATGCATCTTCTACTCAAGGTCACAGTTAAATTGAAAGTGAAAAGATGGAAAAAGATCTTCCATACAAGCTGTAACCAAAAGAAAGCAGGAGTAGCTACGCTAATAGCAGAGAAAACAGGCTTTAAATATAAAAATGTCATAAGAGACAAAGAAGGGCACAACATATTGATAAAAGGGACAATATACCAGGAAGAAATAACAATCATAAACGTGTATGCTCCCAACCAAGGAGCTCCAAAGTACATGAGGCACATAATGGAAAAACTGAAGGGAGCTATAGATATAGCAACAGTAATTAGTGGGAGACTTCAATGCACCACTCTCCGCTACACATAAAACAACCACACAGAGGATCAACAAGTGTGCCAGTTTGAAAGGATGTAAGTACTCTAGAAAAACCATGTTTTAATCCTAATACCATTTTGTAAAGGCAGCCGTTTCTTCTAATCCCTATTTGGTACTGCATATTTGAAACTTTAACTAGATCATCTCCCTGGAGCTGTGACTCAATCAAGAGTGGTTGTTAAGCTGAATAAGGTGAAGAAGTGTCTCCACCCATTCTAGGTGGGTCTTAATTACTTTACTCAAACTCTGTAAAAAGAGGAAACATTTTGGAGAAAGAAGATTCTGAGAGAGTGGAACAACATAGCCACAAGAAGCAGAACCCACTGGCCAGCAACTTTTGGACATGAAGAAGGGAAACACCTCCCAGGGAGCTAGAGAGGAAGCTAGCAGATGATGCCATGTTCACCATGTGCCCTTCCAACCGAGAGAGAAACCCTGACCATGTTCGCTGTGTGCCTTTCCACTTGAAAGAGAAACCCTGAACTTCACCAGCCTTCTTAAATCAAGGTATCTCTCCCTGGATGCCTCAGATTGAACATTTCTATACATTTGCTTTAATT
The DNA here is from genome assembly GCF_023851605.1 of Tamandua tetradactyla. Taxonomy (NCBI): domain Eukaryota; kingdom Metazoa; phylum Chordata; class Mammalia; order Pilosa; family Myrmecophagidae; genus Tamandua; species Tamandua tetradactyla. Next base: position 201,142,618 of record NC_135327.1, on the reverse strand, counting down.
GGGACATTTTCTTGGCCTCAGAACTGTAAACCAGCAACTTATTAAATTCCCCTTTTTAAAAAAGCCATTCCATTTCTGGCACATTGCATTCTGGCAGCTAGCAAACTAGAACAACAAGGAAATAGTAAACCTAAAGAATAAAATAAATGAATTAGATCTAATAGACATATATAGATCATTATATCACAAAACACTAGGATGCACCTTCTTTGCTAGTGCACATGAAACGTTCTTCTAGGACAGATCATATATTTAGACATAAACTGAGTCTCCATAAATTTAATAAGAGTGAAATTATTCAAAGCACTTTCTCTGATCACAAGAGAATAAAGGTGGAAATTAATAATCACCAAAGAACCAGAGCTTTCACAAATACATGGAAATTGCACAACACACACTTTAAATAATCAGTTGGTCAAGAAAGAAATGGCTAAAGAAACAGTAAATACCTGGAGACAAATGATAATGATTATACAACATATCAACACTTATGGCATGTGGCAAAGGCAGTGCTGAGAGGGAAATGTATTGCCCTAAATGCCTATATTAAAAAACAAGAATGAGCAAAACTTGAGGATTTAACTGTCCACCTAGAAAATTTAGAGAAAGAACAGCAAACTAACCCCAAAGCAAATAAAAGAGAATTAACAAAGACTAAAGCAGAAATAAACATACTGGAGAACAATAAAATAGAAAGAGTCAACAAAATTAAAAGTTGGTTGAGAAAATTAATAAAATTGATAGTCTCCCAGCTTAGACTAACAAAGAAAAGACAGAGGACACAAATTAACAAAATCAGAAATGAGAGGGGAGGTACCATAGATCATGAAGAAATTTTAAAAACCATAACAGAATATTATGAACAACTATATGCCAACAAACTAGACAACTTAGATGAAATGGACAAATTCCTAGAAACAGATGAATTTCTTATACTGACTTGAGAAGATATCAACAAACCAATTACAAATAAAGAGATTCAATTGGTCATCAAAATTCTTCCCACAAAAAAAAAGCTCAGTACCCAATGGTCTCACAGGAGAATTTCATCAAACTTTTCAAAAAGAACTAACATCAATCCTGCTCAAACTCTTCCAAAAAATTGGAAAAAAAAAAAAATGCTAACTAACTCACTGTGTGAAGCTAACATCACTCTAATACCAAAATCAGACAAAGATGATATAATAAAAGAAAACTACAGACCAATCTCCTAAGTGAACACAGATGTGAAAATTCTTAACAAAAATACTAGCAAATCGTGTCCAATGCCACATTAAAAGAACTACACATCATGATCCAGAGGGATTCATACCGGGAATGCCAAGGGTGGTCCAACATGAGAAAATCAATCAACATAATACAGCCCATTAAGAAATTGAAAGGGAAAAATCACATGATCCTACAGATTGACGCTGAAAAAGCATTCGACAAAATCTAGCATCCTTTCCTGATAAAAACACTTCAAAAGTTAGGTATCGAAGGAAACTTTCTCAATATCACAAAAGGCATATATGAAAAACCCATAGCCAGCATATTTAATGGTGAGAAATTGAAAGCATTCCCCTTGAGAACAGGGACAAGACAAGGATGCCCACTGTCACCACTATTATTCAACACTCTATTAGAAGTACTAGCTGGAGCAATTACACAGGAGAAATAAATAAAAGGCATCCAAATAGGAAAGGAAGAAGCAAAACTTTTATTATTTACAGGTGACATGATCCTATTCTGAGAAAACCCTGAGAAATCTACAGCAAAACTACTTGAGCTAATAAACAAATCGAGCAAAGTGGCAGGATACAAGATTAATGTACAAAAATCAGTAATATTTTTATACACAAGCAATGACCTATCTGAGGTGACAACTAAGGAAAAAATTCTGTTCAGGAATATCAACAAGAATTAGGTATCCAGGAATAAGCCTAACCAGGGATATCAAGGACAGAAAATTACAAAAACTTGCTAAAAGAAATAAAAACTGACCTAAATAGAAAGATATTCCATGTTCATGGATAGGAACACTGAATATCGTCAAGATGTCAATTCTACTGCAACTGATCTACATATTCAATGCAATACCAATAAAAATCCCAAAACCCTACTTTGAAGACTTGGAAAAATTGGTTATCAAATTTATACAGAAGGGAAAGAGACCTCGAAAAGCTAAAGATATCCTAAAAAAGAAGTGTGAACTGGGAGATCTATCACTTCCTGACTTTAAAGCTTAATCTAAAGCCACAGTGGTTAAAACAGCATGGTACTGGCACAAAGACAGAAGGACTGACCGGAATAGAATCAAGAGTGCAGAGATTGCATCAAATTTATGGACACCTGAGCTTCACTAAGGTCCCCAATCATTGAATTGGGACAAAATAGTCTTTTCAATAAATGGGCAAGGGAGAACTGGATTTCAATAGCCAAAAGAATTAAAGAGGACCCCTAAATATTTCCCTATACAAAAATTAATTCAAATGGATCAAAGGCCTCAATGTAAGAGCCAGTACCATAAATTTCTTGAAAAAAATGTAGGGAAATATCTCCAAGATCTAATAATAGGAGGAAGCTTAACTGTTATACCTAAAGCACAAGCTGTGAACAAAAAAGATAAAACAAATCCTTAAGATCAAAAGCTTTTGTGCTTCAAAGGACTTTGTTAAAAAGGTGAAGAGGCAGCCTACTCAATAGGAGAAAATATTTGGAAAACACACATTAGATAAAGGCTTGATATCCTGTGTTTATAAAGAAATTATACAGCTCACCAATAAAGGAACAAACAACTCAATTATAATATGGGCACTTTTCTGAAGAGCAAATACAGATGGCTAAAAGGCAATGAAGAGCTGCTTATCTTCAATGGCTATAAGGGAAATGCAGATTAAGATGACAGTGAGATATCACCTCAAGAATGGCTGCTACTAAACAAACAGGAAACTATAAATGTTGGCGAAGATGTGGAGAAACTAGAACATTTACTATTGGTGGGAATGCAAAATGGTTAGCCGCTGTGGATATCAGTTTGGCGATTCCTCAGAAAATTAAATATTGAGTTGCTCTATGGGCTGGCAATACCAATACTTGGTATATACCCAGAAGAGTTGAGGGCGGTGACATGAATACACATTTGCACACTGATGTTCACAGTGGCACTATTCACAATTTCCAAGGCATGGAAACAATCAAGGTGCCCATCAAGACAAGCAGGTAAAATGTGGTATATACATACAATATTATGCAGCATTTAGACAAAATGATGTCCCGAAACATATGACAGCAACATATGAATCCATAATACTAGCGAAATAAGTCAGACACAAAAGGACAGATATTATATGATTATGTTATTATGACTCTGATAAAGCCGCCAGTGTTTTCGAGCAGCTAGAAGGAAAAATCTGAGACGAGGACATGGTAGCCCATGACAAACTCTAGGAAGTGTTCTGTAGATGCTTGTTGAAGTGTGGTTTGAAAATTATTGCTTTTTTTTCTTTCTTTTCTTTGTGCATATATATGTTTATGTATTTTTTTTTAATGGTTAAAAAAAAACTATAGGCAATTATGGTAATATTAGATAAAATAAATTCCTGAAATCAAAAATTTGAAAATATTCAGTAACACAGCTCACTACTATAGCAAAGCTGATATCTGTAATAACTTTTTACTTGATATCTTCAGAAAGCAGTTTTGATAGTCAAATGGTATTTAAGACAGTGTTTAACATTTAGAATTCAAGTAATTCTGATATCTGTATCTGTACATTTTTTCCTTCCTTGCTTTAATTTCAAATTGGTTTGTGAAACATTTTGTACAAACAGGTTTACCATGATCAGATTTTCTTATGCCTATGGATAAGCTAACTTACGATACCCATTTTAGGTGGTTAAGATTTCCATATGTTAATTGTAAAAATATTTGTTTCTTCATAGTTTCCTGAAATCAGGAAAATATTTAGTAATACAGGTCATTACAATACCAATGCAGATATTTGTAACAACTTTCTATTTGATATTTTGAGAACACTCAGTTTTGACAGCTGATCAAATGGTATCTAAGTTACTGCATATAACACTTAAAATTTAAGAACTTTGCTATCTGAATTTGTAGATTTTTTTGCTTGTTGCCTTCATTGTAAATTGTTTTATGAAGCATACTGTGCAAATACATGCTTTACAATGATTATATGGATATCTTATTTAAATTATGCCTATGGTTAAGCTAATATATTCATTTTTGGTGGTTCTAAGTGTATTGTTTGTCTTCTTAAATTAAAAAAAAAACTCTTTCATTTCCAATGAAATATATTTTTAAATACAATCTTCATTTCTTTTTTTTTTTTTTTTTACATAGGCAGGCACTGGGAATCGAACCCGGGTCCTCTGGCATGGCAGGCGAGCATTCTTGCCTGCTGAGCCATTGTGGCCAGCCCCAATCTTCATTTCTTAATAGTTCAAGACCTTGACCTGTTTTGACGAGGCTTTGACAACCAGAATCTTGGTAGCACAATTTGTAGAACCTGATGTAGCACAATTGTTATGAGCACATTTAATGATTGTATATAAAATGTGAATGGCTAAACTTATTGGGAAGTGTGTTCTTTTCTCCTTAAAACCAATAAAAGTTCAACATCCCCTTCAAAAAAAAAAGCTGTTCCATTTCTCATAAAATCATAATATAACAGCATTAACAGTGATTAGAAGGTTCTAAAATTGACTGTGGTGATGACTTCTTAATATCTATGTACATATTAAACACCACTTTGCTGGTTTGGGAGGATTATGTACCCTAGAAAAGCCAAGTCCTAATCCTGATCCATTTCATGGAGGCAGCCCTTTCTTTTAATCCCCATTTAGCACCGTAGACTGGAAACTTGGTTAGATCATTGTCACAGAGACAACACGCCTAACTGTGGGTATTATCCTTTGCTTAGAGGTAGATGTGGCTCCACCCATCCCAGGTGGGTCTTGATTAGTTTACTGGAATTCTTTAATAAAGAACCACTGTGGAAAATACACAGAGCCATGAGAACCACAAGAGCTCATGCAGCCAAAGATCTTCAGAGATGAAGAAGGAAAATGCCCCTGGAGGAGCTTCATGAAACAAGAAGCCTGGAGAGAAAATAAGATGCCATCATGTTCGCCATGTGCCTTTCCAGTTGAGAGAGAAAACCTGAGCTTCATTAGCCTTTCTTGAGCGAAGGTAACCCCTTGTTGGTACCTTAGATTAGACATTTCTATAGCCTTGCTTTAATTTGGACATCACCGGCTTAGAACTGTAAATTTGCAACTTAATAAATTCCCCTTTAAAAGCCATTCTGTTTCTGGTATCACATTCCGGCAGCTAGCAAACTAGAACAACCACTGAATTGTGCACCTCAAATGGGTGAACTGCATGGTAGTCCCAGAATAAAGCTGTTAAAAAAAGAGAGCTGGGGGATGAGTACTCTTAACCTGGCTCAACAAAGCTGAAAATTATGCATAGAATACATATTCTATGCATTCTAGAAAACATACTCTAGGTCCAGTCTGATGAGTTCAAATCTCAGCTATGCCACTTATTAACCAAATCTCTTTACCTGAGTCTCCTGTTTTTCTGTTGCATGAAGTCATTATAAAAAGTAAAGACAAAATGGTGTAAAGTTAAAATGACTGGCCTAATATACGCACTTAAAACAGACCAGGTGCAGTACTGGGTACAGAGACAACAATAAGCAAGACAGAGCTAGCTCTATTCTCATACGGCATGGGAGAGTATTAAACAAGCAGTAAATAGTATGATAAACTCAAATTGTGACAGCTTGTTTTTATTATGATCATGTTAAAGATGACAACATAGTGGAAGTCTTTTCCACATCATTTTAATTAAATTAGTCCTATTCTCAAGAGGTGGTTCAAATTAACAGGCTCATTTAATTCTTGGCTTGAACTAATATTAACAGACAGCCAATCACCATTTTGCACAAAATATTTATATAGAGTTCACAATATATTAGGACAAAGAAAATCTAATAAAAAATAACTAATGGACAAGTACTTCTGGACAACACGGAATAACTGGACTAGATTTACTCTCACTCTTGAACGAAAAAAAAATTGCAGTATACATGAAGCAACAGTTTTAATTGTTAGACATCATATAACTAAAGACAGTGAAACATGAGCGATGAAAACAAATGAGCCCCATGATTACTCTAGATTACTTCCCGAACACAGTTTCTCAGCTGTATCTCAGGAAGGGGCAATTCAGATGAGCCCAGCAGATACCTTGAGTTGAGGAAATAGAGCTGAGATCCTGGGAAGACCAAAGCGGCTGGAAAATAGGACAGAGTACCAAGAGAGCTGCAGAGACAGAATCCTGTCTGTCTCAGTGAGAAAACTCCCAAAGGGTGGGGAAAGAATCACACAAAAGTGTTAGAAGGAATAGCGACTGGCACACACATACACAGGCCAAGAACAGTGCCTATTTTCACCAGATGAACTGGAAAACTCATAATTCAATGTACTTTCACAGTTATATAGTCTGGAAGATTATTTCCTCAGTGGTGGAAAGTAATGAAGAACACTACTCTGGACTCACTAACAAAACAATGACTAAATTGTTTCCAAGTAACTGTATCATTCCAGGGAAACAACTCAAGACTATTTGCAGGAATATAAAATACCCAACACCCAAAAAGGTCAATTTTACAACCTCAAAGGATACCAGGCATGCAAAGAAGCCAGAAAACATGGCCCATAAAAGGAAGTTAAAGATCAATCTAGAACTGACACATTAAAATCAAAAGAGGAAAATAAAAAATTATATCTATATATAAATATGTTCCCAACATTAAAGGGAGATATAAAAGATAGTTTTTAAAAGACCTAAATTTAAACTTTTAGTGATGAAAACCATGTCTGAGATGAAAAATACAATTGGTGGGATTAACAGCTAACTTGACAATGCAGAAGAAAAGAATAATTAATTTGAAGACATATCAACAGTAAGTATGAGTGGCAGCCTCCCTCCCCAAAGACAGCCGTATCCTAAACCCTCGAACTATGAATGTTAACTTTAATCATAAAGTCTTTGTAGATGTGATTAAATTAAGGATCTTCAAGTGGAGAGATTATCCAGGTGCACCTTAAATACAATCACACAAATCCTTGTAAGAGGGAAGCAGAAAGAGATCTGATACAGACGCAGAGAAGAAGGTGATGTTAACACAGAGGGAGAGACTGGAATGATGCAGCCACAAAAGAAGGTATGCCTACTGATAGCCAATAGCAGCTGAAAGTGTCAAGGAATGGATTCTTGCCTCACCCCTCCAGAGGGAGTGTGGCCCTCCCAATATCTCGATTTCTGCCCAGCAACATTGAGTTTAGATTTCTAGTTTCCAGAACTCTAAGAGAATAAATGTCTATTTTATTAAACCACCTTTTTTTTTTTTGTCATTTAACAGTCTCAGGAAACTAATAAACCATCCAAAAAAAAAAATGGAGAAAAATGAATCCAAAGAGATGAAAAGAGCATCAGTAAGCTCAGACAATTTCAACCACTCCAACACACAGGTAACTGGAGACCCCTGAAGGGGGCAAGACTGAGAACAAATATTTGGAGAAATAATAGTGAAAAGGTTTCCAAACATGATGAAAACTATAAACTCACCAAGAAATCAACATATCCCAAGCAAAATACACATGAAGAAAATTTCACCAAGACACCTGATATCATATTGCTCAAAACCAGTGATACAGATAAAATCACAAAAACAGCCAGGGAAAAAACCCACTTAACATATAGAAGAACAAAGATAAAGATAACATCAGATTACTCACTGAGATGAATGCAAACAAGAAGATACTGGAGTACAACTTTAAAATGCTGAAAGAAAACAACCCAGAAAATTAAACTCAGCAAAACTACCTTTCAAAATCAAAGGTAAAATAAAGATATTTTCAGACATATAAAAGCTGAAAGAATTCATTAGCAACAGACCTGCACAATAAGAAATGTTCAAGGAAATCCTTTAAGCAGAAAGAAAATGGTACCATAAAGAAATCTGAACCTACACAAAAGAACAAAAAACACAAAAAAGGGTGACTACATGGGTAAAAATATGAAACATTTTATTATTTAAATATCTTTAAGATATAACTGTATGAACAAAAGTAATGCAAATGTACTGTCAGGTTTATAACATAAAAAAGTAAAATGTGTGGCATCCAACATAAAAGCCATGAGGAGAGAAATGAACTCTACTATAACCTGGTTCTTGATAAGGTAAAATAGATACACTGTAAGCCATAAAATAACCAAATAAGAAAAGAACAAAATCAGCCAACAAGGGATATAAAATTTTTAAAAAATTGTAATGTTCAATTAATACCAAAACAACAACAACAACAAAAAGGCAAAGGGAAAAAAGAGAACAAAGCACAAAAAGAAAACAAATAACATGATAGACTCAGACATATCTACATCAAAGAACACATTATTGTAAATGATATAAACATGCCATTTCAAAGACAAAATTGAGGGTACAATGTGATTCAGAGGTAGAATGTTCACCTTCCACATGGGAGACCCAGGTTCTATTCCTGGACCATGAACCACCACCACTATCACCTCCAAAAAAGGGCAAAATGTAAGAAAATATTGGGGGGGGGGGAAGACAACTATATGCTGCCTGCAAGAAATGCACTTTAAATACAAAGACAAGTAAGTTAAGAGTAGAAATATGGCAAAAAATATATACTGTCATAACACTACCCAAAAGAAAGCTACAATAGGACATCTGGGAAGATGGCAGAGTGGGGTGGACTGAATTCTCCCCAGCTCTGTAGGACAAGAGAGGGAATGGGAGGGAATGACCAGGATTGGTGTGGGGGTGAGTGATTGAAAATGGTCTTCATTGTTTCTTGGAGAGGAGAGAGGTGGGGGAATCAGGACAAGGAAGGCAAGGTATGTCTATAGGCTGTGACCTCCACCTGGAGCAGATGGCACATAGCTAAGTACAGATCGAAGGGAACTGACCAAACCTCTGATCCAGCCGGCCCCAGCTGCTGCATGGGGAAACCTCCTCAAGCGGCTCAATGGCCAGCAGCACCCATGAGGAGCTCAGAGGGGTGCCTGGCTGTCCGTCACAAACAGCCACAGCCCTGGATGCTGGAAGCAGTTGCCTGGCCAGACACTGCAGGTAGCTGTACGGTCAGGCATGGTGAGCAGCAAATCCACCGGGTACTGTAAACAGGATGCTCACCCAGGCCCTGTGGTTAGCTCCTCCACTCCACATGCCAGGACTGCTGCCGTCCTGCTGCCATAGGGTGGGAACAGCTCCCCTGCCATGTATGCCACCTTCCCAGCCAGCTGCAGTCAGGGAGGGGCTGGCCTGAGGGGAAGAGGTACCGCAGGAGGACCACATGCTGGAAATAAACGGTTAAGTGCAGTCTGGCAAACTCCCTACCGGCCTAAGGATATTTTTAAAATATATTTTTCAATGTATCTTAGTAGGAGGAGTAGCATTTTATTTTTCGTTTTCACTTGTATAGAATTTATATATTTATATATCACTGATTTTTAAAATTTGACTTTTTTATTTCCTTATTTTTTTATTTCTCCACCCTCCTGTGGGCACCAGTCTGAGTTTGTTCCAACTGTGTCTTGGGGTATCTCCTTCAGACTTTGGGGACTACTATTGTTGAAGCGTGTTTTTTCTCATATTTATTTTATTATTATTTTGGGGTACATGGGCCAGGAATTAAGCCTGGGTCTCCTGCATGGCAGGGGGGGCACTGTGTCATTGAACTACCCATTCACCCCTGCCTAGCTTTTAATATACCCTCAAGTAAAATTGTACCCCCTACATGAGATCCTGGCTTTGGTTTGGTTTACTGACAAAGGGCATAAGGGAATCTTCAACATAAAGCCAAGTAAACAAAAAACTTTAGACAACTGAAGGAAGTCAACTTGGAAAATAATGTTAGTATGATAATCAAATGCCTCAAACACAAGAGAAAATCACAAAGTACATGAAGATCTAGACAGAAATGGCCCAGCCCTGACCAAATCAAAACACCGGAGGAGACACAAAATATACAACAACTACACAAGGATATTTACAAAGAAATAAAGGATATCATGAAGATACCAGAAAAGCATAAAGAATTTGAAAGATCAAATAGAAAAATGGCAGATCTCACAGAGATGAAAGATAGAGTAGATCAAATTGGAAATATACTAGAGATACCCAACAGCAGATTCATAGAAGGAGAAGCATAAGTAAGCTACAAGACAGAACAAATTAAACTAGAACACCCTGAAAGAATACCAGAGATCAACAAGGAAAAAGAGAACTTAAACAATGTGACAAATGAATTAGACCTAACAGACACATATAGATCATTATACCCCAAACACCAGAATACACATTCTTCTCTAGTGCACATGGAATGTTCCCCAGGAGAGATCATATGCTGGTACACAAAACAATCTTTATAAATTTAATAAGATTAAAAATATCCAAAGCACTTTCTCTGACCATAACAAAATGGAGTTGGAAATTAATAATCATCAAAGAACCACAGCTTGAACAAATATATGGAGATTAAACAACACACTCTTAAATAATCAAAGGGTCAAAGATGAAATTGCTAGAGAAATAGGCAAATATCTGGAGACAAATGATAATGAGAATACAACATATCAGGACATGGCAAAGGCAGTACTGAGAGGGGATTTTACTGCCCTAAAAGCCTATATTCAAAAACAAGAAAGAGAAAAAAAATCAAGCATTAACTACTCACATGGATGAATTAGAGAAAGAACAGCAAACTAACCCCAAAACAAATAAAAGAGAGATAATAAAGATTAAAGCACAAATAAAAAAAAAGAGAAAGAATCAACAAAACCAAAAGTTAGTTCTTTGATAAAATCAATAAAATTGATGGACCCCTAGCCAGACTGACAAGGAAAAAAAGAGGACAAAAATAAACAAAATGATAAATGAGAGAGGGGGTCATTACCATGAATCCTGAAGAAATTTTTAAAGTCATGAGAGAATATTATAAACAACTATATACCAAAAAACTAGACACCTTAGGTTAAATGGACAAATTCTTAGAAACACACGAACTACCTAGACTGACTTGAGAAGAAACAGAATATCTCAACAAACCAATTACAAGTAAGGAGATTCAGTCAGTCACCAAAAATCTTCCAACAAAGAAAAGCCTAGGGACAGATGGCTACACAAGGGAAATTTTTCAAACATCCCCCCCCCAAAAAAAAAAAACTAACATTAATTCTACTCAAACTCTTCCCAAAAAACTGAGGAAAAAGGAAAGTCACCTAACTCATTTTATGAGGCTAACATCACTCTAAAACCAAAATTGTATAAAGATGCTACGAAAAAAGAAAACTATTGACCAATCTCACTAATGAAACAGAGGAAAAGATTATCAACAAAATACTTGCAAATTGACCCTTCCCTGAGGGTCCAAAGGGAAAAATATATATATGGAACTGTTCTAGTTTGCTAGCTGCCAGAAGCAACATACCAGAAACAGAATGGCTTTTAAAAAGTAAATTTACCACCTGGGTGGGCCACCGTGGCTCAGCAGGCAGAGTTCTCGCCTGCCACGCCAGACGTCCCGGGTTCGATTCCTGGCACCTGCCCATGTTTGAAAAAGAAAAAGGCAAATTTAATAAATTGCTAGTTTAACAGTTCTGAGGCTGAGAAAATGTCCCAATTAAAACAAACCTACAGAAATGTCCAATTGAAGGCATTCAGGGAAAGACACCTTGGTTCAAGAAGGCCAATGAAGTTCAGGGTTTCTCTCTCAAGTGGAAGGGCACATGGTGAACACAGTCAGGAACTATAAAACTTTCCCATCTGGGAAACCCTGGGTACCCTTCTCAACCATTGGGAACTCCCAAGAAAACAGATCAAGCCCCTGATCATGAGGCTTGCTCATATGAAACTTACTTCTGTAGTGGAGTAGCTGGTCTGAATCTGTGGTGGACCCCAGAAAAGCCACGCCCTTTGATCCTCATTCAGTATTGCTACATGGGAACATTTTGATTGTTTCCATGAAGATGAGACCCACCCAACTGTGGGTGATAACTTTTGATTAGATGATTCCCATGGAGATGTCACCACCCACTGAAAGCGGAGTTGCCTGCTGGAATCCTTTAAAAGAGGAAACATTTTGGAGAGAGTACCTTTTTGAGGAGCCACGAGAAAGCCAGCAGAAGCCGCCATGTTCGCCATGTGCCCTACCAGCTGAGAGAGAAACGTTGAACATCGTCGGCCTTCTTGAATCAAGGTATCTTTCCCCGGATGCCTTAAATTGGACGTTTCTACAGACTTGTTTTAACTGGGACATTTTCTCGGCCTTAGAACTATTAAGAAGCAACTCATTAAATTCCTATTTTTAAGTCATTCTGTTTATGGTATATTGCATTCCGGCAGCTAGCAAACTAGAACAACTACCTACAACAACGCCTAACAGTTGCTTCCAGGAAATCTTTTCTTTTGTTGTTCAAACACGGCCTCTCTCTAAGCCCAACTCTGCAAGGAAAATCACTATGCTCTCCCCTACGTGGGATATGACGTTCAGGGTGAAGGTCTCCCTGGCAAAGTGGGGCATGGCTACCAGGGATGAGTTTGACCCTAGCACTGTAGAGCTGACACACATTCCTAACCTAAAAGGGAAAAAGAAGTGTAATGAAATAAGGCATCAGTGGCAAAGAGAGACCAAATAGTCTAGAAACTATTTGGAGGCTACTCTTATGCAAGCTTCAGTTAGATAGTGTTAATTGCCATGGTTTGCTAAACCCCAACCATCATCACTCTTGTTAACTCCTACAAATAGAATGCCTATGGCTTGAACTGAGACTCTATAAAAAGTTTTATAAGTTTGCTTTCCTGGAACCTATAATTCCAGAGGGCTCCTAGTCCAGATAAATCCTGAAACACAGAGGGAGCAGGTTGTCCATGATTATCAATTATTACGCCCCTCTATCTTTTAATGTCGACAGCACCTTCTCAACATGAAAAGTCAGAACAGACATGACCTAAAGACTCCTATAGATTGGGAGAGGGATCAGAGCAAAAGGAGGAATTGTAACAGAGAAAGTAGGACTTAACAAATGAGTATGACTGATGCATCACTATATTAAGATTCCTTCTAGCCTCCAGCGCTTTGGAGTAGCTAGAAGGGAAAATCTGAAGTAGTGGAATAGGAACCCATAACAAACTGTGACTCTGTTCTGTAATACCTGTTGAAGTGTGCTTTGAAAATTATTGCTTTTTTCTCCTTTTTCTTACATGTTATATTTCCTAATAAAAAAACTTTAAAGGAAAAAAAATTATGCTGATATCAAAGTAGGTTTCAGAGCCAAAAAATATCAGCAACAAAGCTCAGTTTCTGATGATAAAGAAGTCAATTAATAAAAAAAACAGCATCCTAAAATTTAAATATCTTAATGAGAACTTCAAAATACATAAAGCAAACCTTATAAACTGCAAGGAGAAGTATGACAGACAACCAAATTCACAGGAGATTTCGGTAACACTTTCTCAATAGCTGGTAGAAAAAGTACATCAAAAATCAATAAAAATTTAAGATACTGCATTACTTTCCTTTTGTTGAAGTAACACATTATCACAAATTAAGCAGCTTAAAACAGCAAGAATGTATTCCTTTGTAGTTCTGCATATTGGGAGACTTACACAGGTCTCGTTGGGCTATAACCAAGGTGTCAACAGCGCTAGGTTCCCTTCTGGCAGCTCTAGAGGACTATCTATGTCCTGGCCTTTTCTAGCTTCTAGAGGACATTGGCTTCCTTGGCTCACTGACCCTTGTTCCATCTTTAAAGTCAGCTATAGCGAGCTGACTTCTTCTCATATCACACCACTCTGTCCTCCCCTTAAGCCTCTCCCTTCCATTTTCAAGGACCACTGTGATTACGCTAGGCCCACCAAGTACTCCAGGATAATCTACCTATTTTAAAATCAGTGGATTAATAACGTAAATTTCAGATTTATGACTTTAAATTCTCTTTGCCATGTAACATAACACAGACAAAGGTTCTGGAAATTATGATATACACAACTGTAAGGAGCCAGCATTCCGCTTACCACGGCCACCTGAACAACAATAACAATAACTTGACCTGAGGGATAACTATAAAACACTACCCAACAACAGCATGATACATATCCTTCTGAAGTCTACAAAGAACATTTAACAAGACAGACCATATACTGGGCTATAAAACAAGTCTCAATAAATTTAAAGGAATCAAGCCATACAAAGTATGTTCTCTGATGACAATGGAATTAAATAAGGCATAAAAGAAGAATCTCTAGAAAATACCCACCAAATATTTGGAAACTAAATAACACACTTATAAATAACCCACATAGATCAAAGGGGAAATCAAAAGGTACCTAGAAGGTATTTTGAATTAAATGAAACTGAAAATACACAAAACAGAATTTATGAGATTCTATTAAGGCAGCATTTGGGGAGAAACTTTTAACACTAAAAGTTTATATTAGAAGAAAGGTCTCAAATCAGTAACTTCAGCTTCTACTTTAAGAAATGAGAAAGAGAAACTCAAATTACATTCAAAGTAAGTAAAAGAACAAAAATAATAAACATCCAAGTGCTCAATAATGAGACAAAAAACAAAGAAAAATCAAACCAAAAAGCTGGTTGACTCAGCAGATAAAATATCTAACCATATTGCAAGGGAATAAAGAGAAAAGAAACATATTACCTATGTTAGGAATGAGAGATTTGACATCACTACATATTACACAGATATTGAAAGGTAACAGTAATAACATGAACAACTTAGATGAAAATGGACAGTCTTTGAAGGACACAAACTATAAAGTGCACTCAAGTAGGAATAAATACCTTGAAAAACCCAATATCTTCTAAAGAAACTGAAATTATAACTACAAACCTTTCTATAAAGAAAACTCCAGACCCAGATGGCTTCAGTGGTGAATTCTACTGAATTATGTTAAGGAAAAACATAACACCAACTTTATAATACATTTCAGAAAACAGAAGAGGAGGGAAAGCTTTCAAACTCATCCTATGAGATCAGTATAACCCAGACAGAGATACTACAAGGAAGAAAAACTAGGTCAGTATCAGTTATGAACACAGGTGTAAAAATTCCTAACTAGAATCCAAGAGTATATTCAGGTAAAATACACCATGACCACATGGGTAAAGAAAGACACAGTTGGTTTAATATTCAAAAATCAATCAATGTTTTTAAAACAATCAATGTAATTCAACCTGTATGCCATTTCCATAAAATAGAAAAGCCCTGGATAAAATCCAATATTCATTCCTCATTAAAACTCTTAACAAAGAATAGAAGGGAATTTCATTAGCTATGTTAAAGGCCATCTACAAAATTCTACACCTGACATCACACTTAAAGGTGAAATCCTGAATGCTTTTCCCCATCAGGAACACGGTAAGGATAACCGTTTCTGCCACTTCTATTTTTTTTTTTCTAATTTTTAAGTATAAGTTTTTTCATGTTTAAAAAGCAAATCTGTAGGTCAAACAAAAGATGTAGACTATTTTTACAAGCAGTCAGATTATGATCTGATTTTAAAAAAAAAAGAATTCAGCTATTTAACACTGTTCTTTCTTCTTCTACTGAATTTTTTAGTCAGTACCACATAATTCACACCTTTTTTAAAAACGGTTTTTGTGTTGTTTTTCTTCCCCACCTGGATTATGTATTTCATGAGAGGAGGAAGCATTCCCTAACAAAACTTGAACATAATGCAAATACTTAAAAGCAAAAAGTTTTGCTCATGGCTTTTTTCACATCAGTTCATAGTGAAATGATCACCTCTGGCAGATACTGCTACTAATCAATGAGATACTGCTAATACTGTGGAGGCCAGAAAATCCTTATGCCTGGCTAGCTAACAGCAATCAACCTAGGAAACGTGTGTAAAATTGTACATGCCTTGGCCCTAACCTGATTCTGTTTCAGTGGGCTCTGTTTTTTGTCTTTGAAATATCCCTAACAATTCCATTGAAAACCTAGGTTTGATATCCCTGCTACAGTCTATTACTATCAATCAGGTCAGATACTCCAGAAGAAAACCTAACTGTCCTATGTGCCTTGTGACAAAGCACTTCCTTCATATTCCTGAGGTAATCTATAAAAGCCAAAAAGAGTCCAGGATTACGTAAAAATAATAAATAGTTCTCCACCGTAAAAACAACCAAAGAAACTGGCTATAAAATCATTCCAAAGTTATGGAGTCCAAGTTAAACAGAAATCATGAAAAGAACTGAGGTCATGTAAGTGGTATCCTGTATTCATTCACTTATTCATTTGACAATTATTTCTTGAACACCTAATATGTGCCAGGCAATGTTTCAGACATTTGGCATATATTAGAGTACAAAATAACAAAAACCTCTACTCTAGTACAGTTCACATTCCAACAGGAAGAGGAAAACAATAACCACAAAAAATAACTTAAGGTCATTACCAGAAAAAAAGAGAGAGAGATAGAAGGGTAAAAAGATGGGAAAAGGAAGGTGGTACTATTTCCAATCAGTTAAAATTTTAAAGAGGATGGTCAAGATAAAACTCATGTTATTAAATTAACATAGGTTAATCTGTCAATATTTACTATAGTTACCATAGTAGAAATTAAGACCAACACAATTAAAAATATTTTATTCATTAATTCACATAAAACAAGCTAATAATAAGCCCATCACTTTGTAATGTAACATTTTTTAATGGAAAAAAAAACTATATTTTCCAAAGAAAACTACCTGTGCTGATTTGAAAAGATTATGTACCCCAGAAAAACCATGTTCTAAACCTAATCCAATCTTGTGAGGGCAGCCCTTTCTCTTAATCTGGATACAACACTGCAGTGTGGAACTTCTGACTTGATTATCTCCATGGAGATGGTGGCACACCTAACCGTGGGTGTAACCCTTTGATGTGGCCCCACCCATTCCAGGTGCATCTTGATAGTTTACTGGAATCTGTTTTTTTTTTTACATGGGCAGGCACCGGGAATCAAACCCGGGTCCTCTGGCATCGCAGGCAAGCATTCCTGCCTGCTGAGCCACCGTGGCCCGGTTTACTGGAATCGTTTTAAAAGAGAAAACATTTTGGAAAGAGCCAGAAAGGACAGAACAGACAGAAACTTCACAACAGAGCTGACAGACAGAGAACAGAGACGTGGATGTTTGGAGATGCTTGGAGCCCAACAGATGCTGTCATGAGATGTTAAGTAAGCCAGAACCTGTGAGAGCCAAGAGAACCCAAGAGATGAAAGCCAGCTCTGGAGAAGCAAAGCAACGAACCCCCACAGGAACAAAGGCTGAAAGCAAGGAAGCCCAGGAGCAAGGGACCAGCAGATGTCAGCCATGTGACTTCCCAGCTGACACAGGTGTTCCTGACCCATCGGCCTTTCTTGCTGATGCCTTACTTAGAACACTCACTTCCTTAGAACTGTAAACTTCTAACTTATTAAATTCCCCTTTCTATTTGTTGCTCAGATGTGGCCTCTCTCTCTAAGCCCAATTTTGCAAATGAAACCATGGCCTCCCCACCTATGTAGGTGATGACATCCAGAAGTGAAGGCTCTGGCACCCTGGGATCAACAATACCATCCTGACAAAAAGGAGGGGGAAGAAGTGTAACAAATAAGGTATCAGTGGCTCAGAGAGCTCAAATAGAGTCAAGAAGCTACTCTGGAGGTCACTCGTATGCAAGCTTCATACATTAGTTAGACATTGCTACTATCATAACTTGCCAAACTCCAATCAAAACCATTCCTGACAACCCTAAAGAATACTCAGGGCATCATACAAAATTTACAAAGGTTCCATGTGCTAGGGTAACTTTCCAGAAACCTACAATCTCCAGATGGGTCCTGGGACCATATAAGTACTGAAATGCAGAGGGGCCAGCCTCTGAGAACATCAACTAGTTCCATTTCCCATCCCATATTATCAACAGCCACTTCCAACATGAAAAAATTTAAAAGGGCATAGCCCAAATGCCCTTAGAGAATGACAGAAATATCAAAGGTGATGGTGGAGTTTGTAGAGAAGGAAGGGTTTAACAAATGAGTAGGATTGCTAAATCATTACACCAATATTTCCTTTAGTCTTTAGTATCTTAGAGCAGCTAGAAGTAAAAACCTAAAATTGTGGAATTGTAACCCATACCAAACTCGGAAATCTGTTCTATATCTAACTGTTGGCAATGTGCTTTGAAACATATTGCTTTTTTGTATATATGTTATTTTCACACACACACACAAAAAAAAATTTATTGCTTTTTTTGTATATATGTTATTTTTCACACACACACAAAGTTAGAATGGGCAGAGCCAAATAACCCTAAAGATTGGGAGAAGGAGAAGAAGATAGAATTCAACAAATGAGTATAAGTGCTGAATCATTTATTGATATTTCTTTTAGTCTCCAGGGTCTTTGAGCAGGTAGAAGGAAAAACATAAAACTGGGGAACAGGAACCCACACCAAACTAAACTCTGTCCTATAACTATTTATCACAATGTACTTTGAAATTTATTGGGTTTTGTATATATGCTATATTTCACAATTTAAAAAGTTTTTAAAAATTCCCTTTTTTAAAAGCCATTCCAATTCTAGTATTATCACATTCCGGCACCTTGCAAACTAACACACCACCATTTTAAGTTTTGCAAAACTCTTTAATGTATGACTTTGTATAAAACAGACAGGCTCTTTTTTTTTTTTTTTTTTCTTTTACATGGGCAGGCACTGGGAATTGAACCCGGGTCCTCTGGCATGGCAGGCAAGCATTCTTGCCTGCTGAGCCACCATGGCCCAACCGACAGACAGGCTCTTGCATCTGCTTTTGCATTTATCCCTTGCAATACATTGGGTTTTGTTTAAAATATTTTATTTTACTCATTTTTATTTTTACAAATACTTCCCCATCTCTTCTAATATCTACTATGCTTCCTATCTCTGCATAAAAAATACTGTTTTGACTGAAGACTATAAAGGAAATTCAGCTTCACACAGACATGTAGTTGGAAAAGGAAGGAGTACTTTAAGAGCCTTATGAGACAATTTTAGATATTCTTTGATATGACACCAATAAACAGGTGGCAGTTTCTTAAAAGTTAGTTGCAATGCACAATCTGAAACCTTATCAACATTTCATACTTAATGTTAAAACCGACTGATGTGTCTTACACTGTTAATGATCTCACCATGTGTGATTTTCAAACATCACTCACTGGTCATTTTGAAAATAGAGTTCACTGAGTTATGTACATCTATCCAAATGTTAACCCAGTTCATCATTCAATACCAAAAAAAATTATATTTGCTAATATTAACACTACTCTTATCAGAAAAGTCTTCCCAAGTATCAGGAAGTTGTCAAGCTATAGCAGCAAATACAAGTTTTCCAAAATTCTGTTTTTTGCTTGAAAGCTTGAATTTTATCATTTACAACAAATACTGTCAGTTATTTTCCTTAAAGTAACAAGCTCACTTCAAGAAAATATTTGCCAAGCAGTAAACTCTGAACAACCAGTTTATCAGTTGTCCTGAGTAAGAATGGTACGTGAACAAAAAGCAACTAATTCACCTCACAACTCAATGACAAGTGCTTTACCTCAAAACAACTGCTGTACTTGAGTAAGAAACAAATGTCCTATTCAATACATGTCATTTTGTCACAAAGAATATTAAAACACCTCAATTCCAGAATCAAAATTTCATAAACTTAATCATTTCTTTTGCTTAAACAAGGACATTCCTAAACAAAATTAGCATTATTTTACTGCCTGGCCTGACTTCTAACAGTTTGTGATCACTACCTTGATTCATACTAAAACACAAGATGATATACACACCCTTACCAAAAAATCAAATAAAAGTCTTGGTTTATTATAAAAACAATTTGGACCTCACAGACCCTCTGAAATAGTATGAGGACTCCCAAAACTTTAAGAACTACTGTCCATCATTCAGAGAACAAAGATAATATGTACAAAGATGCTGTTCATCAAGTAATATTTTCTTAATAAGGAAAAGCAAAAATTAAACTTACAATAAAGGAAGATAGAATAGGGAGGGAAAATTCCAGTACATTTTCACAATTATATACTAAGCAGTAATAAAAATTTTAACGTACTTAAGTATAAACACTTAAGATGGAAAAAATGTCTAGAAAAACAAAATGTGAAAGAAAAAATTTCACAACAGCATGCAATATATGATCATTTTATATGTAAAGTATACATGTACACATGTGTCTGGAAGGATATAAGCCAAATTACTACTGGTGATTGTCAGTTTCCTAAAGCTGCTCTAAAAAAGTACCAGAAGGTGGTGGGACAGTGCCTCAGTGGGAGAATTCTCACTCGCCTTGCATGAGACCCGGGTTCAATTGCCGCTGTCTGCCCACATCAAAAAAAAAAAGTACCACACACTGAGTTGCATAAAACTAAAGAATTGTATCATCTCACAGTTCTGGAAGCTAAAAGTCCAAAATCAAGGTATCTGTAGGGCCATGCACCCTCTGAAATATGTAAGACAGAAGAATCCTTCTTTCCCTCTTCCAAGCTTCCAATAGTTTCCAAGCAATCCTTGGCATTCCTTGGCTTGCAGTTACAGCACTTCAATTTCTGCCTCCGCCGTCCCCCTCCTATATCTACGAATCTTCTCTTCTTGTAAAGACACCAGTTATACAGGATTAAGGGTCCACGCTATTACAGTACAACCTCATGTTCATTTAACCAATTCCACCCACAATAAACCTATTTCCAAAAGAGACCACATTCTCAGGAACCAAAATCAAGATTTCAACATATCTTTTTGAGGGATACAATCCAACCCATAACAGTGGTTATCTTTAGGTATGTGACTAATTATGTACTCATTGTCTTTTGGGTTTTTTTTTTTATATGGGCAGGCACCGGGAATCGAACCCAGGTCTCCAGCAACGTAGGCGACAACTCTGCCTGCTGAGCCATCATGGCCCACCCTCATTGTACTCTTCTATTTCTTATTTTTCTAATAAAATCTATTTCCTTTAATAGAATAACTGTACTGTCCTTACTAAACTAATATATACATACATTATAAAATATATTTCCAATACCAAAAAGTACAAAGAAAATACTAAAATCATCCCCAATTTCTCTGCTCAGAAATTGCATTTAGGCGAACATCATTCCCAATCTTTATGTATGCACACATTTGTGCAAAACTATTAACACAAAACAGTACATGATGTTTCTAAAGAAGCATTAAGTTCCTTATTATGTGATTTTATCCACAGAAAAAGCAACTAAGGTGACATTAATGAAATAACAAATTCATATGATTTCAAATCAGGAGATATTTTGAAGGTAATTTCAAAGCAAAAAAATATAAGATGATAAAGGGTTGGAGTATCCAGGTTCAGTTTTACAGAATAGGTTATAACTGAGATACACTTTAAGCAATGGCTAAATTTTTGACAAGCAGATAGATAGATATTACAGAGAAAGTAAAGCCCAGAGGCTGAAAAGTACTATGGCCTCCCAACAAATAATTTAGTTGAAACAGCATTCACAGAGAAGAGTAATGAGAAAGAAAAAGCCTGAAAGGTAAATCTGGGGTCAGTACAGAAGAATCAACACTGGAAATCTACACTAAACTTAATATGAAACATTACAGCTTAGAAAGATTAATCTAGCAGCAACAAGAAGCTATAACTGAACTGATCAAAGACAAACAATGATAAGAGCAAAAAAAAATAGCTACAGATGAAGCAATGGGAGGGGGGGAAGCCCGATTAACATCATAGTAAACTGGAAGGGAGAATAAAGACAGTGGATTAACCAAAAACTATTACGTTAAAAGCTCTAGACACATCAACTAGGTAAACATAACAAGGAAGAAAAAAGAAAATCAGTATTAGGAGGACACTGATGCTTGGGTTTGTTTAGGGGGATAAGCAGACGTTAATGGTTTTGGTTTTAAATCGCATCTTTGCGATATTAAAATGAAGTCTGACTTGGTTAGAGTCCCCGCAAAATTCAAGTCTACTCAGAACCTCAGAATGTGGCTTTATTGGAAACAGGATCTTTGCAGATATAATTAGCTGAGATGAATTTTTACTAGTTTAGAATTAGCATCTAAGAGGAGACAGAAACAGACACATAAGGTATGAAGGCCATGTGACCAAAGGCAGAGACTGGAGTAATACAGCTATAAACCAAGTAACACCAAGGATTAGGGGTCATCATTAGAAATGAGGAAAGTGGATTGGAAAGGATTCTCTGTCAGAGCCTCCAGAAGGAACCAACCCTGCCAACACACTGGTTTCTGACTTCTGGCATCCTGAACTGTGTGAGAATAAATTTTGATTGTTTTAAGCCATCAAATTTGAAGTGATTTGTTACTGCAGCCCTAGGAAACCAATATACCTACCAAGAAAACAAAAGTAAATTACTTGCAAGTTTTAAAAATGCACAGAAAACTGCCTTAAAATGAAAGTCCATGGCTCTACGACAGGCGTCAGCAAACTTTTTCATACAGACCTGAACTGACAGCATTAGAGACAGAAAACCTAAAACAACCAATTTCAATAGAAGTTGCAGAGAATATTGTTATAGAATTACTCCACATAAAAGTACCAAGCCTAGTAAATTCACAAGGGAATTTCCCGAAACTTTCAAAAACCAGATATTGCCAAGGCTATGTAAGTTGTTCCAGAAAACTGAACATTAATGAAAATGTCTAATTATTTTCATGAAGCAAGCTTAATGTCAATTTCCAAACCTAATAAAGACAGTTCAAAAAATACAGACATATATCCTTTCTGAATGTCTAGGCAAATTACCAAATGCTGTCAGACACTAAACTATTAAAAAATAATATACTATGACCAAGTGTGATTTATCCAAAAATGCAAGAATGGCTCAAAATTAGAAAATCCATTAGTATCATAAGACCATATTACTAGATCTAAAGAAAAAAATCATAATTATTTCCACTGATGACAGAGACATTTCCACAAAGATTAAAATAAAAGGCAAAGATACCCACTGCTGTATTCCATTTTACTAAAAGTATGGACCAATTCAATTAGACCAGAGAAATTAATTACAGGCCTAAGAACTGGCAAAGAAAAACAATTCTAGTTATAGATGATACCCTGAAAAATCCTAGAAAATCAACCTAAAGAATCTCAAACTATAAAAGAATTCAGTAGGATGTCTAGGGTATAAAATGAATATATAAAATTAATGGCCATCTTATGCATAAACAATAAAAAGATAAAGATAGGCCCACTTACAGTGACAAAAATTTTACCTATGAATAAATGTAAGAACGTATAATACCTATATGAGGCAAGCATTAAAAATCTTCTGAAAGACACAAGATTAGACGTGAACAAATGGGAAGACATTCTCTGTTTTTAAAGACATCAGTTTTCCATAAGTAAATGTATAACTTTAAAGCAAGTCCAATAAAAATATCAACGAGCTTTTCGATGACGTTAGGAGTTGATGTAAAAGTTCACACACACACAAAAACAAAAATAGCCAAAAAGGGAATGTCAGAGTTCAGGGCTCAGCAAATTCCCTCCTCAAAAATCAATAACACAACTGAAAAGAGTTGTCAAAAACAACCATTTAAGGACTACAGAAAATCAAACAAAGATGAAAGAAACTGAGACACATTCAAAACCCTTCTAAAAACAGGTAATAAAAGAGTCTATGGCACTTTTAGTTGAAGCTACTCCTAGCCTAAGTAGGCTCCTTTGAAACAGTGGTTACATGGGTGTGTATGTGTGTGTGTGTGGGGGGGGGGGTTACCTAAAGGAGCTAACCTGAATGACAGAGGGAGGAGGGCTGGGGACACAAATGAAATCAGAAAGAAAGATAGATGATAAAGACTGAGATGGTATAATCCAGGAATGCCTAGAGTGTATAATGATAGTGACTAAAGGTACAAATTTAAAAAACGTTTTTGCATGAGGAAGAACAAAGGAACGTCATTACTGCAGGGTGCTGAAAATAGATGGTAATTAATATTTTAAAATTTTACCTTATGTGTGAGACTAAAACTAAAAACGTTTACTTGGTACAAAATTCATATTTTGACTAGTGCATTTCATAATATAACCTATGTAAACAGCTTAATTGAACACCATAAATACATGGAACCTTGAGTAGGACATGAGATTTTGTTGGTTTGTCCAGAGTGATGCCCTAATAAATCCTAGAGTTATTTGAACAGTGAATAAAAAAGTATTTGCAAAGTACCCTTCAGGGAAAGGTGAGAAAAGGGGAAAATTCAACTTGCCCAAGCTGAATTCCTGATATTCTTACCAGCAGTGTGGACAACCAAAGCTATAGGCTGAACCCCCAATCTTGGGGTTTGTTCACATGAAACTTAACCCCACAAAAGATAGGTCAAGCTTACTTAAAATTAGGCCTAAGAGTCACCCCCAGGAGAATCTCTTTTGTTGCTCAGAAGTGGCCTCTCTCCAGCCAACACAACAAGCAAACTCACAACCTTCCTCCTGTCTGTGTGGGACATGACTCCCAGGGGTATGGACCTTCCTGGCAATGTTGGACAGAAATCCTGGAATGAGCTGAGACTAAGCATCAAGGGACTGAGAAAACCCCTAGAATGAGCTGAGACTCAGCATCAGGGAATTGAGAAAAACTTCTCGACCAAAAGGGGGAAGAGTGAAATGAGACAAAATAAAGTGTTAATGGCTGAGAGATTCCAAACAGAGTTGAGAGGTTATCTTGGAGGTTATTCTTACGCATTAAATAGACATCACCTTGTCAGTCAAGATGTAGTGGAGAGGTTGGAGGGAACTGCCTGAAAATGGAGAGCTGTGCTCCAGTAGCCATGTTTCTTGAAGATGATTGTATAATGATAGAGCTTTCACAATGTGACTGCGTGATTGTGAAAATCTTGTGTCTGATGCTCCTTTTATCTACCTTATCAACAGACAAGTAAAACACATGGAATAAAGATGAATAATAGGGGGAACAAATGTTAAAATAAATTTACACTGAAATGCTGGTGATCGATGAGGGGGAAGTGTAGGGGGGTATAGTATATATGAATTTTTTTCTGTTTTCGTTTCTTTTTCTGAATAGATGCAAATGTTTCAAGAAATGATCATGATGATCAATATGCAACTATGTGATGATACTGTGAATTATTGATAATATATGTAGAACAGAATGATCAAAAGTTAGGAATGCTTGCGTTCGTTGTTTTTTGGTATTTAAAAAAAATTTTTTAATTAAAAAAAAAGGAACTAACATGATTTGAAGCAAAACATGAAAAATACATATGCCATGACACTGCAGGAATCGGTAGTAACCTTGATGGCAAACCAAAAGACAAAGTCACATCAAACCTGAGGCCATGAGGTTATGAACCTTGTTGGGATCAGTAACAGAACGTCAAACTAATGATTTAACAGGGAAATCTGGGAAAAGAGACAGTCACCGTAGACTTTGATATACTCCTATATATTTCTAACAGTCTGGAAATCTCTGTGCACTCTCAGGAGATTGGAGAAGGTTGCAGCTATCCACACGTTTCCAACTGAACATGTGGCCTTTCACACATGTGGAAGAGACCGAGACACAGAAGTCCTACCAGAAAGTAAAAGCTGAGGTAGACATGTAAACTGCCTGACACGTGAATGTATTCCCCAACCTACTACACACAACTTCACGGGCAAAAAGTGAAATCCTTATTGGCTAAAAGCACGTAAATACAATCTCTGAGCAATCAATGCCCACTAAACCATGCTGACATACTGGAGTAAGCTTACCCATAAGAAGTCAGGCGTAAAATTTTTTTTAAATAAAAAAAAATTTTAACTTTTTAAAAAACTGATAAGCAATTACACACTGTGAAGACAGACTATACAGAATCAGTCCAGATAAGTCACTAAACAAATAAAAAACAGTAGAACTGCCATCAAGAGTCTGCATAACAATCCAGAGTTGCAACAATATGTCTATATTTTTCACAAAAAATACAAGATATGCAATGACACAGAAAACTGAGAAACATATATAAGGAAAACAAGCAGTCAATAGAAACTACCTCTGAAGACCCAGATGTCACATTTAATAAAGACTTCAAAGCAACTATTATAAATATGTCCAACCAACCAATTAAAGAAATAAAAGGTCCTGAAACCTAGCCCAGCCTCTCCAGAACATCAGATAGTTCCATCTCCCTACCCCATATTAGTGACAGACCCTTGCAGTATCAAAAATTTAGAATTGTCATAGCCCAAACAACCTTAAAGAGAGGTATGGAAAGATCAAAGGTGATGGTGGAGTTATACAGAGAAGACAGGATTTAACAAATGAACATGAACGCTAAATCATTAAATTGGTATCTCTTTTAAGGCTCCAGTATCCTAGAGCAGCTAGAAGTAAAAATCTAAAATTGTGAAATTGTAACCAATGTCAAAACTCTGAAATATCTTCTACAACTAATTGTGGTGTTGTGCTTTGAAATTTATACTTTTGTGTATATGTTATTTTGACAAAAAAAGAAAGGAAAAAGTCTATTGCAATAAGAAAATATATAAGCCCTCTAGCCTCCTATATTCTGGAGCAGCTAGAAGGAAAATAAGAGAGGATCATATGGTAACCCATGAAAAACTCTTGGATCTGTCCTGTAACCACTTCTTGAAGAATGTTCTGAAAACTATTGCTCTTTTATTTCTTTGCTTTGTATATATGTATACGATATAATAAAAAAGGTAAAAAAGAAGAAAGGATTAAAGGGAAGTATAACAACTCATCAAATAGGTAACATCAATAAAGCAACCATTTTTTTAAAACCAAAAAGTATAATAAAAACTAAAAATATTCACATAGGAACTCAACAGCACATTTGAGATGACAAGAGAAACAATCAGCAACCCTCAAGAAAAACCATCAGAAATAATCCAATCTAAAGAATAAGGGGAAAAAAAAGAACAAAGAAAAAAGGTCCTGAGAGACCTGTCATATACCACAAGGCAAAACAACATATGCATATGAGAGTCTCGGAAGACGGACAGAAGGTAATAGAAAAAATATTTGAAGGAATAGAGGCCAAAAACTTCCAAAATTTGAAAAAAAAAAAAAAAACTCCATATAACAAAAAAAACAGATTCACACTTTGTGACATCAATCAAAAAACCAAAGCAAAAGGGTGCATGGGTGGTTCAGTGGGAGAATGCTCACCTGCCATGTGAGAGACCTGGGTTCGATTCCCAGACCATGCACCCCACCCTCACCCCACCCAAAAATACCATCTTTACTCCGGAGGTCACCTAATGCAAGCTTCAAATAGATACTGCTACCCATCATAGGTTACCAAACCCCAATCAAAACTATTTCAGCTGCTGGGCTAGCTGCCAGAATGCAATATACCAGATATGGAATGACTTTTTAAAAGGGGGAATTTATTAAGCTGCAAATTTACAGTCCTAAGGCCAAGAAAATGTCCCAATTAAAGCAAATATTTTATAATGTCCAAATTAAGGCACCAATAAGAGGTTACCTTCATTCAAAAAAGGTCAATGAAGTTCAGGGACTGGAAAGGCACGTGGTGAACATGGCAACATCTGCTAGCTTTCTTTTCAGACTTCTTGTTTCATGAAGCTCCCCCAGGGACGTTTTCATTCTTCATCTCCAAAGGTCTCAGGATGCATGGGCTCTCGTGGCACTGTCGTGGCTCTAAACTGTTCTTTCCAAAAAATGTTTCCTCTTCTTAAAGATTCCCATAAACTAATCAAGACCTACCTGGAAGGGATGGAGTCACATCACCATCTAACCAAAGGTTAACACCCATCATCCTGGAGATAAATTCCCAGCTACACTGCCGAGTAGGGATTAAAATAAAGATTGCTCCCACAAGACTGGATCAGAATTAAAAACATGCTTTTCTAGGGTACACAATCCTTTCAAACCAGCACACCTGCCAATCCTAAAGAACATGAGGGTGTTATTATATAGACTGTACAAAGGTTCCATGCACTAGGGTAACTTTCCAGAACCTACAACCTCCAGATGGGTCTCCAGACCAGATAAATCCTGAAATGCAGAGAAGCCAGCCTCTCCAGAACATCAACCAGTTTCATCACCCTGTCCCATATTACCAACAGCCCCTTCCAACAAGAAAAATTATAACAGGCATAGCCCAAATACCCCTAAAAAGTGAGAGAGAAAGATCAAAGGTGATGGTGGAGTTATACAGAGAAGGTACGGTTTAACAAATGAGTATGATTGCTGGATCATTATATTGATATTTCTTTTAGTTTCCAGTATCTTAGAGCAGATAGAAGTAAAAACCTAAGATTGTGGAATTGTAGCCCATACCAAACTTGGAACTCTTGTCTACAACAAATTGTTGAGCAGTGCTTTGAAATATACTGCCTTTTTTGTACCCATGCTATTTTTCACAGAAAAGATAAAAAGTCGATTGTGATGACAAATGTACAGCTATATGATGATATTGTGAACCACTGACTGTACACTGTGGATGATTACATGGTATGCGAATATATAATATATATCAATAAAAATAAATAAAAAAATAAACCAAAGCTAAAAATGATCCCGGTAATGAATGCACAACTAAGTGATGATACTGTGAACTTGGATTGTATGGTGCGTGAATATATCTCAATAAAACTGTATTTAAAAAAAGCAACACCAAAGCAAAACATCTTGCAAGCACCAAGAGAAAAACAACTGATCACCTACAAAGGAACAATATAATTAACTGACATACTATCAGAAACAATGGAGGGCAGAAAAGTGGTGAGATGACATATTCAAAGGAACCAACTCATTATTTTAAAAACTGGGAAAGTGGGAAAAGAATCAAGCAATTTTTATGTCTTTCCTATACAGACTGTACAAATAGTTAACCATATAATAGAAAAAATTATTCTAACAGAAATATTCCAGCCATTAACTGAAGAATGATAAATTAAAACATCACTATTTACAAATCCTAATGATGTTTCAGATTTTGATCATCAAAAACTACAAGCATCCCATTAATCATCAATGGCTGCTAACTTCACTAAAAAAAGGCAACCAGACATTCATGTCTTGATGGGAGAATATATCACCTAAAATAGCTAATGAAGAAAAAAATTTTAACAAAAGTGAAAACCAAAATCTGATCAAGTCTCTAGATCCATCTGACAATTTACAGTAAAAACAGAAGATATATTTCATACAGAGTGATTGCAATTAGCCAAATGTAGACTATCAGAAACTCTACAGGACAAACAATAAACAAAATTACAAAGAAAAAGAGAGAAACAGATGGAGAAGGAAACTATAGATTAAAAGAAACTTGAAAAACATACCTAATCATTAACTATGTGCAGTTCTTATTTGGATTCAAATTCAAATAAAGTGTATTTTAAGATTTTTATGACACAAGCCTAATGGGAACTCACTTAAATGTAATAAGTGCATTATGATTTTTAAATCCTCATCATTTAGAGAGGACTTATTTTAAAATATTTACAAATAAAATTATAAGCCTGAGATCTTCCTGAAGGTGGAGGATAGATGAAATAAGATTGGCCGTGATTCCCCCAAGAGAGCCTCTTTTGTTGCTCAGATGTGGCCCCTCTCTCCAGCCAACATGACGAGCAGTCTCACCACCCTCCCCCTCTCTGCGTGGGACATGACCCCCAGGGGTGTGGACCTTCCTGGCAACATGGGACAAAGATCCTGGAATGAGCTGAGACTCAGCATTAAGGGACTGAGAAAAACTTCTCAACCAAAAGAGGGAAGAGTAAAATGAGACAAAGTGTCAATGGCTGAGAGATTTCAAACAGAGTCCAGAGGTTATCCTGGAGGTTATTCTTATGCATCAAGTAGATATCACCTTGTTCAAGATGTAGTGGAGAGGCTGGAGGGAATTGCCTGAAAATGTAGTGCTGTGTTCCAGTAGCCATGTTTCTTGATGATGACTGAACAATGATATAGCTTTCACAATGAGACTCTGTGAATGTGAAAACCTTATGTCTGATGCTCCTTTTAGCTACTTTATCAACAGAAGAGTAGAACATACGGAATAAAAATAAATAATAGGGGGAACAAATGTTAAAATAAATTCAGTTTGAAATGCTAGTGGTAAATGAAAGCGAGGGGTAAGGGGTATGGTATACATAGTCTTTTTTTCTCTATTATTGTTTTATTTCTTTTTCTGCTGTCTTTTTATTTCTTTTTCTAAATCGATGCAAATGTACTAAGAAATGATGAATATGCAACTATGTGATATTAAGAATTACTGATTGTATATGTAGAATGGAATGATATCTATCTAAATGTTTTGTTTGTTAATTTATTAATAAAAAAAAGTTAAAAAAAAAAAAAAGATTGGCCGTGATTATTACTTACTATAGCAGGTTCATGGATACATATATGCATTAATTATGCAACTTTGTCTACTTTTGTGTAAGTCGAAAATCTTTCCATGATAAAAAATGTTTAAACAGATACTATTATTCCATTTCTCACTTTTGACAAAGATCAAAAATACTGGCAGTATTCTTTGTTGACAAGAGTGTAAGAGATAACCACTCTCATATACTAGCGAGGAGAGTGCAAAATGATACAAACCCTACAAAAAGATTTATGATGCAATAGGCCCTACAAGAAGATTTATGGTGCAAATGGAACAGCTGATCCTCAAATCCACATGGAACTGCAAGAAGCCTGAAATAAACAAAACAATTTTGAAAAAGAACAAAGACTTATGTGTCTTGATTTCAAAAGCTACAATAATCAAAACTGTGTGGTACCGGCGTAAGGACAGACAAATAGACCAATGGACTAGAACTGAAAAATTTAGAAATAATCCATACACTTGTGGTCAACTGATTTTCAGCAGAGGTATGAAAACCATTCAATAGGGAAAGAGTAGTCCCTTCTCTTAACATTCTGGAACAATTGGACATCACCATACAAAAGAATGAAGTTGGACCCCCACCTCAAATCACATGCAAAAATTAACTCAAATACTTATATATAAGCTACTATCCTAAAACTCTTATAAGATAACATAAGGCCAAATCTCCATGACCTGGAATTTGATAGTGGATTCATAGGTAAGACATCAGAAGCAACATGAACAAAAGAAATAAGATAAGTTAGATTTCATCAAAATTTGAAATTTTCACATAACAAAGGAGTGTATTAAGAAAATTTTAAAAAGCGTACAGAATATTTGTCAAGGGCTTAATAGCCAGTGTATATGAAGAACTCTTTCAAAGCAACAAAAAGATAAGCCAATTAAAAATGGACAAAGAACATTTTTCCAAAGAAGATATACAAAGGCCCAATAAGCATATAAAAGGATGCTCAGCATCATTAGCCAATAGGGAAATGCCAATCAAAATGAAAGACCTACTAGTCTGGCTACTATTTTAAAATGTAAAATAAATGTTGAATGGGATGCAGACAAATAGAACTCTTCCACCAAGACACAAACATCTGGTTGTCTTCTTTTAATGAAATGACAAGTACCTTGTCAGTGGGAATGGAAATAGTGCAGCCACTGTGGAAAGCAATACAGTCATTCCTCAAAAAGTTGAATATACAATTACCACATGACCTAGCAATTCAACACCTAGGTATATAACAAAAAAAAAGGCAAAACAAGGTCTCTAACAAACAGATACTTGTACACCAATGTTCACAGAATTATTCACATAAGACAAAAGGTGGGTACAACCCAAGTGTTTATCAACAAGTGAACGAACAAAATGTAGCATATACACATAATGGACAATTATTCAGCCATAAGAAGGAATATAGTTCTGAGAAATGCTGCAACATGGATGAACCTTCAAAACCTTACACTGGGTTGTAATAAGTAAATCACATAAAGATAAATATTTTATAATGTAACCTATATGAGATACCTAGGAATAGCAAATCTCATCTACAAAAAGTAGATCAGCAGTTCTACTTGGGGGAACTGGGGGAAAGGGAGATTTTGCTTGGTGGATATAGAATGTTAGTAAAAAAGATTCATTTAAAAAAATGCATGATAAAATACATGTGCGCTTAGCCTCATTTCCAGAAATCTAAGCCAAAAATATACTGCTAAACCCAGAAAATAACGTATGCATAGGCTCAAGTCTGCTGTACAAAAGACAAATACAAAAATATGAACTACCCGGGTTCGATTCCAGACCCAAGCACTTCCCAACCCCCACCCCCTGCCTCCTGCCAAAAAAAAAATTCAAGAAATGGTACCGCAATAACGGGATAATCACATGGAAAAAGAGTGAAATGTATATATCATACCCCCCAAAAAAATCCATGGAACTACACTACACAATTAACCCTAAGTTAAACCATGGACTATAATAATATTATAATTTAAAAAATGTGCTATCATCAAATGTTCCACACCATGCAAGGTGTTGGTTGACGGGGTGGTATATGGGAATCCTGTATTTTATGCATGACTGCTCTGTAAACCTTCAACTTCTCTAATAAAGAAAAAAAAATTTTTTAAAGACAAATACTATTTATTAGCTATGAATATATACATGGAGGTATATTTATCAATTTAATATCATGTTACATTAATATGTAAGAGAAACATGGATTAGACATACATCAAATTTCTGTACTGTGTGACTGTGGAGAAGGAAAGAGGGGTATTAGACTGGGGCAAAATACAGTAGGGACTTTATCTGTGCCCTCATTTCCAAAAACAAAATCTGATACAAATGTGAAAAAAAAATATTAACAAGTGCTAGCTCAGTTACGAGGTACATGTGTTTTTTCTTTATAATTTATTTTATCAAATTATTCTTCCCTGAAAAAAGATGAATAAAAGTGAGAGGAGCGTATTACAACTTACAGGTATAGACTACTCTGTCAAGAAGCTTTGGCAATGAATGTATGGAGATAGAAAATGGCTGCTTGAAAGACAATAATACGCTAGAAAGGGAATTTCTTAACTTGGGAGCAAGCTGATCATCTGTACATGTATGTGTTAAAAGGCTAATCAAACATGAGGGTGAAGGAAAGTGGGAATAACTATTGAGAATGAGGTCCCTTAAAAGGCAAAGAGAACTGGAACTCTGAGTTTAGGTGCAAAAAATGAAGATAAGCGGGAAAGAAGGTTAAGTTTGTTGCTATAAAGGCAAGAAGCTGAGGCCAGTTTTCTGTAATTTAAACCACCTAATCTCCTGACACCAAGAAAACAGGAAAATGATTTTAAAGTAATAAAGTTATATATAGCTATAGTAGCAAATGGAAGTAGAAAATAGCCAGCAATTCCTAAAAGAAAATAAGAATGGCTGTAACCCTGTGTTTGGACAAAGGTACATTATTAAGCAGAAGACACAAGCTAATGAAGCAAAAAAAGGTACATTAAGCAGAAGACACAAGCTAATGAAGCAAAAACAGCAAAACAGTACTCTTTCCCCCTGAAATATGGAACGTGAACATCCCCAAAACACAAGCTAAGACACTGCTTTTGTGTAAGCCTGTTTCTATTCTTACATTCATTCTATGCAATCATGTCCCTTCTGTTCGCCTTCAGAATACAGAAAGATCTTTTTAAAAGCTCCAGCTCATTCAACTTCTGTGTGAGACTAAAGGGAGAGATGTTTATTTGGTGCAAAATTTATATTTTTGGTAGTGCATTTCCTAATTTAACTTGTATGATCAGTTTAACTGAACACCGTAAGTACATGGAATCTTGAATAGGGCATGAGATTTGTTTGTCTGTCCAGGTTAGTATGATGCCCTGATAAATCCCAGAGTGATTTGGGCAGTGAATAAAGAAGTATTTGTAAAGTCCCCTTGGGGGAATGGGGAGAAAGAAGGAAATATTCAGCTTCTCTATTTGGAGAGTATCTGTTATCCTTGCAAGCAGTGGGGACAACCAAATCAATAGGCTGAGCCCTCGACTTTGAGATTTGCCCCTAAGAAATTTTTTCCTGCAAAGGATAAGCTAAGCCTATTTAAAATTAGGCCTAAGAGTTACTCCCAGAGTATCTCTTTTGTTGCTCAGATGTGGCCTCTCTCTTAGCAGGTGAACTCACTGCCATCCCTTCTACCTGGGACATAACTCCCAGGGGTGTAAATCTCCCTGGCAAAGTGGGACAGAAAGCCCAGGATAAGCCAGGACCCAGCATCAAGAGATTGAGAAAGCCTACTTGACCAAAAGAGGGAAGAGAGAAATGAGACAAAATAAAGTTTCAGTGGTTGAGAGGTATCAGAGTTGAAAGGTTATCCTGCAGGTTATTCTTACACATTATACAGATATCCCTTTTAAGTTTATGGTGTATTGGAGTGGCTAGAGGGAAGTACCTGAAACTGTTGAACTGTGTTAAAGCAGCCTTGATTCTTGAAGATGACTGTAAAACTATATAGCTTTTACAGTGTGACTGTGTACAAACAGATGAGTAAAAAATATATATATGGATAAAAAATGAATAATAGGGGGAGATAAAGGGTAAAAATTGGGTAGACTGAAATACTGGTGGTCAATGAAAGGGAGGGATTAACAGGTACGGAATGTAAGAGTTTTCTTTTTCTCTTCTTTTTATTTCTTTTCCTGGAGCGATACAAATATTCTAACAATGATCATAGTGAAGAACACACAACTATGCGAAGATACTGTGAACCACTGATTGTATAATATGGCTGGACTTATGTGTGTGGATATTTCTCAATAAAAATATTTTTTTAAAGAAACATTATAATCAAATTGTTGAAACATAAAGAGAAGTTTGAAACAACCAAGAGAGAAATGACTTCTAATGTATAAGGGATCCTCAATAAGATTAATAACTAATTTCTCATTAGAAACCATGACGACCAGAAGCAAAGGGATGACATATTTCAAGTGCTGAAAGAAATAAACTGTCAAACAAGAATTCTATATCTAGCTATTTAGATATAGCTACTATATATCATACCTAGCTACTTTCTAAATATGATATTTCTAGGTAAACAAAACCTGAGAGGCTTTGTCACTAAAGGAGTTTATCGCTAGCAGAGTTGTCCTACAAGAAATGCTAAAGGGAGTCCTTCATGCTGAAATGAAAGAAAACTAGACAGTAACTCAAAGACATATGAAAAAACGAAGAACACCATTAAAGACAACTACGTAAGTAAATATAAAAGCCATATTACACTATAACAGTTTCAGATGCAATTCTAGATTTTCTTTCAGATTCCTAAAGAAAACATTTCATTCTTCAATTTATTTATTCATCAAACATTTCTTGAGTACATACTATGTGCCAGTCATAGGGAATACATGGTAAAACAGGCATGCCACATTCTTGTCTATATGGGGCTTACAGGGTACTGGGCAGGCAGGGGAAAAACAAGTGAATAATAAGAAAAAAGTTTTTAAATCAGGGAAATACTTTGCAGAAAACAAGTGTGCTAGAGATTAAAACAGAGGGGTGCAAATTAAGTAGAAGATGGACGTATTTCAGATAGAATGAATACTCAAAAAAGATCTCCCTGAGAAGCCTAAGATCTGACAGATGAGGAGTCAGTCCTGGCTAGAGTGAAGGAGCTGTCCATGTAGAGCAGCAAGGAGAACACACATGTTGATGACACAGGTAAGAACAAGTGATACAGAACTCACTGGAAGGGAGTTTGGTTTTAGTCCAAGAGCCATGGGAAACCACTGACAAAATTGAAGGGAAAACTCCAACACTTCAAAGATAAAGCCTACCTAGTTTTCTAAACAGCAATTCTCAAACTTTTGGCCCCAAAAAAGTTTTTGTTGATACAGATTATATTTATTGATATTTACCATGTTATAAAAATAAGTTTTATTTTTTAAAGTACACAGCACACATTCTATTAGCCATCAGTGCAGTGATGTTTTCACATGTATAACTCTGGAAAACTCCACAGTACACTACTAAAGGAAGGTGAAAATGCAAAAAATATCTGAGTATCACCAATGAAAATAGTTTTGAACCAAGGGTCCCAAGATAAACTTTGAGAACCAGTGCTCTAAAACACATCATTTTAATGCCCAGAAAGTATTCAAGTAAGTTAAACCATATATTTTCAAAATCTCATACCAAACATGCAGAAAATCATGTTTCAACTAAAAAGGAAGAAAAATGGCATAATCCAAATCATACTGCCAAAAGCACCACTCCTTCATTTATTCTCCGTAGTTTTATTTTTCATTTTGCCATACAAACGTTTCGATATTTGAACCAAAATTCCTAATTAGGATTATTGCAACATACCCGTATGTACAAGCATTACTAAAAAATACAACTGGAGTACACACTAGAATAATTTTTAAATGTTTCAAAACTTAAACTAATATCCTCAAATGCTTTCGTTGCGCATACTTTACTATCTAAAGGTCTCCTTTATCAAAGTTTTCAGAACAGTTATGAAAATGTCACTTTCGAGTATCAACTGTTTTTCCATATTAAAAAAAAAACTCAGTCAACAAAATTGTATTTTATCAGAAAGTGATTTTACCTGAAATGTTTGAGATATACGCTGTATCAAAATCATTTATGCCTGCAAAACAAGAGAAACTACCCAAAGTAACTGGCTCTGTATCTAAACCTTCTTCTCTCTTTTGTTAAATACTGACAAGGAAACACTGGCAGATTTTTATTAGACAGTGAGTTATACAAATAGACGAATTAGCCGACTTATTTTTTTAAGACTTCTTTCTTCCCAGAATGCCATACTGTTATAAATTCCTTCACAAGGGTAAACCTTTTAATTGTGTTTTGTACTGGGGCTGAAATCAGTCTGAAACTGTCACGCTGACCCAACAATCTTAATCACCCAATCTGTAGCGATTATCCCCGCTATCCTTAAATGACACTTTAAGAGTGGGGGCGCTCTCATCTTCCTAAAATATAGGGCCAGTTACATCTCTTAATGCCCGCCAACACTTTAAATGGCCCTAACACCTTATGCAGACTCGAAAGGAGAGAAAACACAGAAGTTCACGACTACAATTTGCGCACCAGAGAGGAGGAAAAGCGAGAAGAGTGACAATAGAGTGGACGTGGGGAAAGAGAATTGAATGAGCGAGGTACAATGAACCTTTGTCGGGGACAGAGGCCTCCTTCTTTGAGTCGGAAAGGCCCTCCTCCAGCACCCCTGCCCCTCGGCAATTCCTGGCCTTTCTTTCCCGGCCGGGGCGATTTCACGTACCTCCAGCTCCAGTTCCTCCGCCTGCACCCAGGGCAGCCGCCATGGCTCTTGCTGGGGTTGGCCTTCAACCTCGCCCCACCAAACCAGCTGGAGGGCAGACGGGCCTGGTCGAGAGACCAGAGAAGGGTGGAAGAGAACAGAGGAAGGAAGGGGATTGTGGGCGAGGGCTGGGTGGGGAGAGGGGGAGGAGAGGGGAGAGGCCGGGCGGCCCGTTGTCCACACCGACCCCTTCTCCTCCGCAGGAAAAAAAACAACAAACTATCTCAACATGGCCGCTGATTTGGCTCCCGCCCCCGCCGCAATGCACCCTGGGATTATGGAGGTCTGGAGGCTGGTGGGGAGCGCGCGCGCTAAAATGTGATACGCGGCCACAAGGGGCGGGGAAACCGGTGAGATCCAAGGCTTGTGATCTTTGTGATGGTCTTTTACACCCCACCCAAGGCCGCAGGCTCTTGAGTCCTCTTCCAAGTGAGGAAGGATGAACGTGGAAAGAAAAATATAGGCGAAAAAATTGGTGTTCATTATCGGCCCCCTTTCGCTCAGCACCTGAAAAATCAAATGTTTAAAGAAAGGCAGAGGGGGACGGTTGCTGGCCGTAGTCTCATTCACAGGTTGTGTCGTAAGCCGCTTTGCAGCAGTTGGTGCTGCGCTTTACGGCTGGCCTTTCTTCCCTTGAAAGTGGGGTCGTGTAGACCTTGGGGTTTGCAGTGGACTACGTCACATATAGTTTCTGCCTTTGAATTGTAGGATGGGAAGGTTGATGTGGAAATAACTATGGTCGTGGACGTCGAATAGGTGTAATGAAAAGGAGGGAAGGGAGCTAATAGTTCTTAAGGACCTGTTTCCTCAAACTGGGATGGGTGAATGATTCACATCGTAGTTAAGACATATTAATACTGCAGAATACCTTACCGTTCCACAGAGATTTAGTAGGTATCAGTCGGAAGCCTATATATTAAACGAGTTCCTTAGTTAATTCTACAGTACATTTAATGAGCATTGACTGTTCCTGCGCTTTTTAGTTACTGGGGATAAAATGTGAACAAGACAGACGAGTCTGCCTTCATTTTTTGTTTTTGAGGAGAAGGAAAGGTTAGAAAAGGAGGAATTAATAGTTGAAGCAAAGGAAAGGGTACTGATGATAAGACAAAGTGATGGAAATGACTGTTTTGGAGATGGTGTCCCAAAGAACTTCTCTTGAGTTGTCAGCTGTTGATCTCTGTGTGTGTAACTATAATTAGGCTTTTAATACACACAAGACACAGACTGAGTTTTTTAATACAATAACTGAGGATTATGGAGAAAGGAAAGGGTCGTTTTAGGAAGAGGCCTGAGCAAAGACTCAGAGTTATCAAATGTCTTGATAAGATTTGAGAACTGCAAGCAGTGTATGTGGCCATTAGAGTTTAAGATGAGAAAAGTGCTCCATAAGCTATAAAGCTGGAAAGGTATGCAAGGAGAATGCATTAAGAACTGTTGAACACTTTTCTGAAGCTAGAGGTAGCATTGAATGTAATTTATGTTTTAGAAAGATGATTCTAACAACCTGTAGAGGATGATCATGAAGAGGTATGAAACTGAAGGTATGAATACAGTAGGCAGTTGCAATAGTTCATGCAGGAGAGGGATTAGTAGATGTTTAAAGGGATTGAGATGAGATGAAACAAGCATAATAAAACATTGATGGTAGAATCTTGGTGGCCAAAAGAATGTTTACTGTAAAATTCTTTCAACTGTTAAATGTTCCAAATTTTTCTTAATAAAATGGTTAAAAAATGCACTTGCAGGATTAATAATACACTCATCTAAAGAAAATAATAAAAACGAGAAGTGATTAAAAAACAAAAATTTCTTTTGATTCATCCATGGGAAATGACTGCAAAGAACCTTGAAAGCAATCTTTTGTTATTGAACCTCATTGAATAACTCTCCATCAGAAAGCACATTAACACAGCCAAATTTAAATAACTTCAACCCCTAATTTCTTTATTAATTTTTTTGAAATGGAGAAAATTTGAATGGAATGCCTATCTCAGAGGATGTTTTTCAAGATGGTTTCTGTGGTGAAGGATAATTTAAAAATAAAGAAATTCACAAAAGTGAAACAATCTTACATAATTAGATTATTTGTGGCCATATTATACATGAGGAAAGACAGTCCTAAACTATCTATCATTGATTGGATTATGCCCCCATAGACTCCTAATCCCCAGTCCTGTAGGAGTGGACTCATATGTAAATAGGATCTTCGAAGATACTGTTGGAAGAAACTGAATTGAATCCATTTGGACCTAAATCGAATGTGACTGAAGTCTTTGTAAGAAGAAGAAATATGGATGCAGTTAGTAAGTAGAAGCCAGATGAGAAAACAAAAGACAGATTGCCATCTGATGGAGGCAGAGATTGAGAACAGCACAGACTCCACAGAGAGCTGATCCTGCCAATAGCTTGATTTCTGAATTCTTGCCTCCAAAACTGAGACAACAAATTCTGATTTTGTTTAAAGCCAACCAATTCTGTGATATTAGTCCCCCAAAATGAACATCTGTAAGACCAGAGCCTCTACACTTTCTTTTTAATCAAACACCCATAGGAAAAACTTTTGAGCATGGTTACCCAGTATTTGAACATTTGTTGATAAATTATAATAAGGTTAAGCAAACCCCTGTTGCTTCTCCCAAGACAAATTTTATTTTGGATTAACTTTATTAATTGATGCCTTAGAATCCTGATAAAAATGGTAAGTTGACTGTGTTACAAAGCAACACTATTTGGGTAAAAATGATCTTGGGTTGGTACTTTGCTTCTGGCTTCAAAGGACCAAATTATCTTTAAACACCTGGAAGCCATACCTTTAGGGTTCCTTAAGTGTGGTGACTCTTTTAACTGAATGTGTTACTTGTGGAGACCCAAAAGATGTACTTATGAAACGGTCGTAACAAATATTGAAACCCAAGGGTCAGAGTTTCTAATCCAAGGATGCTTCCACACCCACATATTCTTGCAACTGAGTTGCGTTTAGGGGGCCGAAGAGCATAACTCTTGCTTGCCTGTACAGACTGTTGTTGGGAACACCTGATGCTGCCCTGTTAGCACTGTGTGTTTCCTCTCCTGTATCCTTTAGGCAAACCTCCTGCCAAGTATGCTAATATGTAAGTGTATATGTCTAGTTAAACCTAAGGACACCTCCTAGTGAGCACCACATTGCGTATATATCTTTCTTAAAATCTTAAAAGATTAAATTCTATTTTTAGATTAAAATGAATATTGAAGACTTCCTCTTCTGGCAATATAATAGACTGGAAATTCTAGGGATCCTCCAAGTACAAACCAGATTCTACAGGAAACATTCGTTTTATTGTATTGCTGGGTTTTAGGAATTAAAAGAAATCTCCAAAGAGTCAAGGAAAAAAAACCTAAGCCAATACCTGAGCACTGAGTAATAATAGCATGCAAGAAAGGCAGTGTGTCCGTGAGGGAAGGTACTCATGTTAACCCTGATATTAGGAAACAAATCCTTGGACCTGTATTGAAGCTTGAGACACTCTGAAATGAGTCTTAAATTATGCCAGAAAACCTAGAAGGACTTTCCTCAAATTATGCTTACAAGTTTTTCAGTTTAAGGTGACTTCTAGTTTGCTAGCTGCCAGAATGCAATACATCAGATATGGAATGGCTTTTTTAAAAAGGGGAATTTAATAAGTTACAAGTTTACAGTTCTAAGGCCATGAAAATGTCCCAATTAAAGCAAATCCACAGAAATGTCCAATCTAAGGCATCCAGAGAAAGATACCTTGATTCAAGATGGCCGACGAAGTTCAGGGTCTCTCTAGTGGAACACACGTGGTATACTCAAGGTCTCTTGCTTCATGAAGCTCCCCAGGAGGTGTTTTCCTTCTTCATCTCCAAAAGTCACTGGCTGGTGTACACTCTGCTTTGTGGTTCTGCAGTGTTCTGCTGTGGCTTTCTCGTGGCTCTAAAAAGGGACTCTCTCCAACATGTCTCCCCTTCTGAAGGATTAATGGACAGAATCACAACTCCATGGAAGCTATCTGATCAAAAGTTACCACCACAATTGAGTGGGTCACATCTCCATGGGAACAGTCAAAATGCTCCCAGCCAGCAATATTGAATGAGGATTAAAGGATATGGCTTTTCTGGGGTCCATCACAGATTCAAACTGGCAAAGTGACAAATATGAATTAGCAATCACAGACCATAAAACACTCAAGGAGAGAAATCACCATAAGTAAGGGTCATAAAAATACAAGCAATACCTTGATACCCCACCCAAAGAAAAAACCTGTATGCTAGAATCATCAGGAAAAAAATGAAATATTTGAGGAAATAAAAGAAGAAAATGAGAAATCAAGAAGAGACTATCCATAGTGACTGAGCAGTTCTTCCTTTTCTCTTTTCCTCTTACCCTTTCCTTCTTAATTTAGAACAAATGGTGGGTAGAGGTGGTCAAAAGAGCTATGATAAACCAAATCAGAGCCCAAATATCTTAACAGTCTGAGCCCTATAATATGGCTGTCCAACATGAGATGTCTGAGCTCAACTGGATGAAGAATAAGCGGACTGGCAGGCTCAGGTGGGGAGTTGAAGCCTAGACTGAGTAAGGAAGGCATCTACACATGGGAGCAGCTCAACATGGAGCGTCACAACCTGTGACTATTACTAGAACAGTAACCTGTAACAACCTGTGACTAATACTAGAACTTGTGATCCTGTTGCTAAAACATCAACCTAAGCCGTGGGCCCAACCTGGGGATTCAGAGCTCTAGTGGTTGAAATGGGAGAAGCTGTGGATGGGTGGTCTAGGATGTCAGAGCTCAAGCAGTGTGAATGGATTTCTGCATAGGTGGGAGGCAGAGCATGGGAACTCAGAGCTCACACAGGGTAATAAGGGCGTCTGCATGAAAGAAGGAGTGGCAGCAGAGAAAGGATATTTGATATGAACAGGGAAATTGATCAAAAACATAAATGTATTAAGAATATTGGGAGTCACAAAGGTTAGGCTAAGCCTACTTAATATGAGGCCTAATGGTCACCCCCAGAGAATCTCTTTTGCTGCTCAGATGTGGCTTCTCTCTCTCTGGCAACATGACAAGCAAACTCACTCCCTTCCCCCTCTCTACTTGGGACATGACTCCCAGGGGTGTGGACCTTCTTGGCAACGTGGGACCGAAATCCTAGAATGAGCTGGGACTCAGCATCAAAGGATTGAGAAAACCTTCTCAACCTAAAGGGGAGAGAAGGAAATGAGACAAAATAAAGTGTCAATGGCTGAGAGATTCCAAGCAGAGCCAAGAGGTTATCCTGGAGGTTATTCTTACACATTATATAAGTATCACCTTTTTAGTTAAGGTGTAGTGGAGAGGCTGGAGGGAACTGCCTGAAAATGTAGAGCTGTGTTCCAGTAGCCATGTTTCTTGAAGATGATTGTATAATGATATAGCTTTTGCAATGTGACTGTGTGATTGTGAAAACCCTGTGTCTGATACTCCTTTTATCTACAGTATGGACAGATGAGTAAAACATATGGATTAAAAATAAATAA
Source organism: Tamandua tetradactyla (assembly GCF_023851605.1). Taxonomy (NCBI): domain Eukaryota; kingdom Metazoa; phylum Chordata; class Mammalia; order Pilosa; family Myrmecophagidae; genus Tamandua; species Tamandua tetradactyla. Next base: position 201,099,796 of record NC_135327.1, on the reverse strand, counting down.
ATAGGGCGGGCCGCGGTGGCTCAGCGGGCAAGAGTGCTTGCCTGCCGTGCCGGAGGACCCCGGTTCGATTCCCGGCCCCAGCCCATGTAAAAAACAAACAAACAAAATATAATAAAACAAGAAAATGTTTAAAAATGTTTCCCTTTCTTCCTTCCATCCTTCCTTCCTTCTCTGTCTTTCCTTCCTTTAAAAAAAAATAAATAAATAAATAAATAAATAATAGGGGGAACAAGTGTTCAAATAAAGTTAGGAAATTGAAATGCTGGTGATCGGTGAGGGGGAGGAGGAGGAGTTATGGTATGTACAAATTTTTTTCTTTTTTCTTTTTATTTCTTTTTCTGGATTGATGCAGATGTTCTGAGAGGTGGTCGTGGCGATGAATATGCAACTATGTGATGATATTGTGAGTATATACTAAGGATGAAATGATCATATGGTAAGAATGTTCGTGTTTGTATATTGTTATGTTTAAAAATTTTTTTTTAATTTAAAAAAAGAATATTGGGAGCTAAGTTTCTTACTGTCAGAGAAGAAAATTATATCCATGAAGGAAAAAAAGACAAAATAAAACTAGAATGAACCCTGTGGTATTTTATCACAATAGAATAATCAGAGTGATCTTATCATTTTTAGTAAATATACTATAAAACTAAGTGTAGGTGCAAATATATACATGTGCATACCTGTATGTGTATATATCTACATTTGTGTATGTGTGTGTGTGTGTATGTGTGTGCGTGCACCTTTTCGTTCGCACTGTCCACTGAATGGGTCTGGAAGACCAACAAGCCAATAGTGCTGAGCACACTCAGCACCTAGAACCAGGTTTCTAAAAACCATTTGCCAAAAGGAACCAGCATTCCTTATGAAAATAGCCAATTACAGGTCTGAAGCATGGAAAATACAAGATGAGCCTGGAACAACTTGTTCTGTAAAAAGCAAAGAACTGCTGTTATGATGAATTATGTCAAAAGGACACAAGCCAAATGTCATGGGCTTCTAGTGGTCAAATCAGAGTCTAGGTGAGCATTAAACTAAATAACAATAGTAATGAATTATAGCTCATTGAATAAAAGAGGAAACCATGAAAATATACTAATGTTAATAAATTAATAAAGTGAAATTTTTATGAAAAGAAGATATCAAAATAGCTTAAAAGTACCTCCCATAAAATACTTATTAATTACAAAGTGGGAAAGCATAATTTACAGTGAAAAAGTGTAGAAGACTCCAACTTAAGTGACCATAGTAAACATTTTCAGTAATGGAACGAATCAAAATTATATGCCACCCTGATAGGATGCAGTAGGAATCTATAGCATCTTCATGTCAAACTTGCCTAATATGAATCTAATCATGAAGAAAATAGGACAAGTAAACTAAGGGGCACATTACAAAATAATTGTCCTGTAATGTTAAAAAATTTCAACGTTATGCAAGTGAAGGTAAGACCAAGGAAGTGTTTCAGACTGAAAAAGAGTCATGACTACTAAAGGCCATGCATGTTTCTGAACTGGATCCTTTTGCAGTAAAGAATATTATTGGGACGATTGGTGAAATGTGTAGAGGTCTGAAGATTAGGTGAGATTAATGAATCAAGGTTAGTTTCATTTTTGTGATTAGGAAGATGTTAAAGAACATCCTTGTGTGTTAGGGTTCTCTAGAGAAATAGAACCAACAGGACAGATATGTAAATATGAGATTTATAAAGGCATGTCACGCAACTGGGGGAATGGAAATGTCCAAAATCTGTAGAGCAGTCTGTGAAGCTGGCTGCTCCAATGAAGGGTCTGGACGAACTCCACAGGAGAGGATCATTGGCTGAAGAAGCAATGACAGAGTCTCTCTTCTTCCTTAAAAGCCTTCAGCTGATTGGGATATCTCATTGTAGGAAGCATGCTTTAGTTGATCGCAGATATAATGAGCCACAGATGCAATCAATTGATTGATGATTTAATACACCAGCCTTCCAGCCACGAAATATTCTTTCAGCAATGGTCAGGCCAGTGCCTGACCAGACAATTGGGCATAATCACTTGACCAAGTTAACACCAGGCCCTAAATGTCACACCTTGTTTGTAGGAAAAGCACACTAAAGTATTTGGGGATGATGGGGCATCAGGTCAGCAACTTACACTCAAATGATTCAGGAAGTGTTTTTTAAAAAAACTCTTCTTTTAAACTTTTTGACAATTTTTTGTTGTTTCATTTTTTAACTTAGTAAAGACAAGAAAAAAGACAAATGGAACATTGTTTTAAAATGTAATTGTTGAAAAAAAAACTCAAAGGAATTATGCAAGCTTCAGTTGGACATTGCTACCTATCATAACTTGCCAAACCCCAACCAAAACCATACCTGCTAAAGAACACCTAGCACAATAAGTAAGATACTACAAAGAGTCCATGCACTAGGGTAACTTTCCAGAAGCCTACAACTTCCAGATGGGTCTCCAGACCAGATTAAGTCCTGAGACCTAGAGAAATCAGCCTCTCCAGAACATCAGCTAGTTTCACCTCCCTACCCCATATTATTAACAGCCCCTTCTAATATGAAAAAGTTAGAATGGCCATAGCCAAAATACCCCTAAAGAATAAGATAGAAAGATCAAAGGTGATGGTGGAGTTAGACAGAGAAGGTAGGGCTTAACAAATGAGTATGATTGCTGAATCGTTATATTGATATTTCTTTTAGTCTCCAATATCTTAGAAGTAAAAACCTAGACGTAAAAAAAAAAAAAGCTAGAAGTAAAAACCTAAAGCTGTGCAATTGTAACCCTTACCAAATTCTGAAATCTGTTCTACAACTAGTTGTTAGACCGTGCTTGGAAATGTATTGCTTTTTTGTATATTTGTTGTTCTGCTCCATAAAAAGGGGGGGGGAGTCGATTGTGATGATAAAAAAATATTTGCACGTACTAGCCTCCAATGTTCTGGAGCAGCTAGAAGGAAAACTCTGAGATGATGGTATGATAGCCCATGACAACCTGTGAGATCTGTCCTATAATTACTTGTTGAAGAGTGCTTTGAAAACTTGCTTTTTTCTTTCATTGCTTTTTATATATGTTATACAATTAAAAAGTAAAAAAAAAAAAACTCAAAGGAAAAATTAAACAGCAGGTTAGACACAGTTGAGAGAATTTGAAAATTAATGATAGGTGAGAACCAGGATGGCCATTATCAATAAAACAGAAAACGACAAGTGCTGGAGAGGATGTGGAGAAAGAGGCACACTTATCCACTGTTGGTGGTAATGTCAAATGGTACAACCGCTGTGGAAGGCAGTTTGGCAGTTCCTCAGGAACTAAGTATAGAATTGCCATATGACCCAACAATACCATTGCTAGGTATCTGTTCAGAAGACATGAGGGCAAAGACACAAATGGACATTTGTACACCAATGTTTATAGCAGCATTATTTACAATTGCCAAGAGATGGAAACAGCCAAAATGTCCATCAACAGAAGAGTGGCTAAACAAGCTGTGGTATACACATACGATGGAATATTATGCAGCTCTAAGACACCTGTGAAGTTGTGAAGTATGTAACAACATGGATAGACCTTAAGGACATTATGCTGAGTGAGATTAGCCAGAAACAAAAGGACAAATACTGTATGTTCTCACTGATGTGAACTAACATCAGTAACTGAAGTTGGAGAATTTCAGTTAAGAACAGACACCATCAGAAGATAGAAGTAGAGTAGATATTGGGTAATTGGAGCTGAAGGGTTACAGATTGTGCAACAGAACTGATTGTAAAAATTCAGAAATGAATAGCACAATACTACCTAACTGTAATACAATGTTAGAACACTGAATGTGAGAATAATAGAGGGAGGAGGGCTGGGGGCACAAATGAAATCAGAAAGATAGATAGATGATAAAGACTGAGATGGTATAATCTAGGAATGCCTAGAGTATATAATAGTGACTAAGTGTACAAATTTAAAAATGTTTTTGTGTGAGGAAGAACAAAGGAATGTCAATACTGCAGGGTGTTGAAAATAGATGGTAATTAATATTGTAAAACTAACTTATGTGTGAGACGAAAGCAAAAAATGTTTATTTGGTACAAAATTTATATTTTGACTAGTGAATTTCCTAATATAACTTATGTGGAAAGCTTAATAAAACACCATAAATACATGGAACCTTGAGTAGGGCGTGAGATTTTGTAGGTTTCTCCAGAGTGATGCCCCAATAAATCCCAGAGTGATTTGAACAGTGAATAACAAAGTATTTGCAAAGTACCCTTGGGAGAATGGGGGAAATTCAACTTCCCCAAGTGTAGAATTCCTGATATTCTCACAAGCAGTGGGGACAACCAAAGCAATAGGCCGAGCCCTCAATCTTGGGGTTTGTTCATTTGAAACGTAACCCTGCAAAGGATAGGCAAGCCTACTTAAAATTAGGCCTAAGAGTCACGTCCAGAGAACCTCTTTTGTGGCTCAGATGTGGCCTCTTTCTCCCAGCCAACATGACAAACAAACTCACTGCCATCCCCCAATCTATGTGGGACATGATTTCCAAGGATGTGGACCTTCCTGGCAACGTGGGACAGAAATCCTAGAATGAGCTGGGACTCAGCATCAAGGGACTGAGAAAACCTTCTCAAACAAAAGGGGGAAGAGTGAAATGAGACAAAATAAAGTGTCAATGGCTGAGAGATTCCAAACAGAGTCGAGAGGTTATACTGGAGGTTGTTATTATGCATTATATAGATATCACCTTTTTAGTTAAGGTGCAGTAGAGAGGCTGAAGGGAACTGCCTGAAAATGTAGAGCTGTGTTCCAGTAGTCATGTTTCTTTAGATGATTGTGTGATGATATAGCTTTCAGTGTGACTGTGTGATTGTGAAAACCCTGTGTCTGATACTCTTTTTATCTACCTTATTGACAGATGAGTAAAATATATGGATTAAAAATAAATAAGTAATAGGGGAACAAATGTTCAAATAAAATTAGGAGATTGAAATGCTAGTGATCGGTGAGGGGGGGAGGAGGTATGGTATGTACAAATTTTTTTCTTTTTTCTTTTTATTTCTTTTTCTGGACTGATGTAGATGTTCTGAGAGGTGATCGTGGTGATGAGTATGCAACTATGTGATGATATTGTGAGTTATTGATTATATACCAAGAAAGGAATTATCATATGGTAAAAATGTTCATGTTTGTATGTTATGTTTAAAAAAAAATTTTAATTAGAAAAAAAAAAGAATGACTCCTTGACCAAAAGGGGAAAAGAACATAGCAAATTAAGGTATCAATGGCTAAGAGAGTTTAAATACTGTCACAAGGTTGTTGTGGAGGCTAGCCTTATGGAAACTTCAGGTAGATATTGTTGATTGCCACAGTTTGCCAAACCCCAAACAAAATCATTCCTGTTAACCCTAAAGAAATCTTAAAATGGGTTTTTACAATTGGTTTCTACTCTGACTAGACTTAATGACTCTGTTTCCAATTATCAAGACTGCACTGACAGTCCATGGGGTGACTTGGCAAGAGAGATACTCAGAATATCACCATTAAGGTGGGCCATGGTGGCTCAGCAGGCAGAGTTCTCACCTGCCATGCCTGAGACCTGGGTTTGATTCCTGGTGCCTCACCATGCAAAAAATAAATAAGTAAACTATCACCGTTAGATTCTGCTAACTGTATGATTATATGAGGCAAAGTTTTGGGTGAGAGTGTTTTTGACACCTTTATGGGGTTTTGTGGAATTAAGTATAACAACGTTAGCTAATGTTGTCAGATGTGCTGGAAACAGTGGTGAGAGAAAGGGATGAGCTGAAGACTTCAAATTTGCACCATAAGTGCCATATGAGTAATGTAAACATTTCCGTGTGTGTCCTGAAAGAAAATCTAATTTCCTGTGTTGCAGACTTGAGATCTCTGAAAGCCAGACACAGAGCCTAATTGTGCAAGTAGCAGATTTACAAGGTAAACTAAAATCTCAACCTCGCAGGGTGTCTGCTGTTAAAGTAAGAGCTTTGATTGGAAAAGAATAGGATTGTGAAATGTGGGATGGTGATATATGCTTGATAACGACAGCAATGGGGAGACGGAAACCCTGGAATCTGCTGAGCCTTTGCTAGATAGACTTGTAATGGTCTACCCTGAGTAAAGAGCTTCTTGATCTCTAGCCTGCCTCAAGGAAACAGCTTCCTGGTCTCCTGTCTTCCCAGAGGAGTCTGCCATCCAACCTCCACCTAATGAGATTAACCCTTCACTGCCACTGCCTTCTAACCCTGTAAGTCCTGCCTTTTCCCCCTGGGGAAACAGCCCTCACTCCTCTGTTTGGAGAGACTAATCTGTTTTAGCAGATGAAACTGCAATGGAATGCCCTGAGGTAATTGGCTTGAAAGGCACTTCTGTTTCTTTTCATGACCCACACCACCCTTTTCCTTCAAGATACATAACTAGACTAAAGTCCCAACAGGTTCCAAAAGGGGAGATACAATGTGTGATTTATGATGAGGTATACTATCCTCCAAAAGAACTGCATGAGTTTTCCAATCTATATAGGCAGAAATTAGGGGAATATGTGTGAGAATGGGTACTAAGGGTATGGGATAATGGTGGAAGGAATATAATGTTGAATCAAGCTGAATTTATTGACATGGGTCCACTAAGCAGAGATTCTACATTCAATATTTTAGTTAAAGTGCTTAGAAAGAGCATTAACAGTTTGTTTGGATGGGACCAAAAAGTGTCTGACATTATCTGAGGTTGAAATGCCAGAACTGCCTTGGTATAATGTGGATGAGGGGATCCATCTACGTTAGGCTTGGAGAGATTGTAATGTTAGAATGGATACATCATGGAAGACCTGCTCACACACCACAGAAAGGTCCAGAGGACACATCTTTCAACAGAACTTTGAGAAATAAATTCAGGAGACTAGCTCTATCATCCCTAAAGAGCTCTGTAGTTACCCTGCTTTGTAGGTCAGATATTACTGTGGGAACTGCTGTCACTGAGCTGGAATCCTTAAACACAATGGGGACGACTGGATCCCGAGTTGGCAGAAGCCATGTGGTGACAGTTAATCACCAGAGACAAGGTGGGCATGGCCACCATAATGGACAGCTGACTCAAAGCAGTAGTCAAAATAATCTGACTTGCAGAGACTTGTGGCAGTGCCTACTAGATCACGGAGTCACTAGAAGTAAAATAGATGGGCAGTCTACTAAATTCTTGTTTGAATTTATGTATAAACAGAGGAATTCTAGGTCAAGTGAACAGAAGTCTAACTCGAATTAGAAAAACAGAGAGTCACGGTTCCTTAATCAATTTCCAGACATGAGACAGTTTATACACCCAGATCCCCTTGAATGAGGTGAGAGCCAGATACCCTTAGAGAAGGACCCTTTTAACACTGCCCAAAATTTGCACTGTTAACTTTCCTCCTTGCCTTACCCAAGGAGACCTATGGCCTTTTACCAGAGTGACTGTGCACTGGGGAAAAGGAAATGATCAGATATTTCAGGGATTATTGGACGCTGACTTAGAAAGTAACACAATTCCAGGAGACCCAAAATGTCACTCTGGTCCACTAGTCAGAGTAGGAGCTTATGGAAGTCAGGTAATCGATGGAGTTTTAGCTCAGGTCTGTCTCACAGTGGGTATAGTGGGTCCCCAAGCCCATTCTGTGGTCATTTCCCCAGTTCCAGAATGCATAATTGAAATCAACGTACTCAGCAACTGGCAGAATCCCCACACTGGTTCTCTGACCCATGGAGTGATGGCTGTTATGGTAGAAAAGGCCAAGTAGAAGCCACTAGAACTGCCCCTACATAACAAAACAGTGTCTCAGAAGCAAAACGCTATTCCTGGAGGGATTGCAGATATTAGTGCCACTCTTAAGGACTTGAAGGATGCAGGGGTGGTGATTCCCACCACATCCCCATTCAACTCTCCTATTTGGCCTATGCAGAAAACAGATGGGACTGGGATGATAACAATGGATTATCATAAACTTAACCAGGTGGTGACTCCAACTGTAGCTGCTCTTCCAGATGTAGTATTACTGCTTGAGCAAATCAACACATCACCTGGTACCTGGTATGTAGCTATTGAGCAGGCAAATGTTTTTTTTCTCAACAGTTGTCTTAAGAACCACCAGAAACAGTTGACATTCAGCTGGCAAGACCTTCCTGTCTTGCCTCAGGGGTATATCAACTCTCCAGCCCTATGTCACAATCTTGTCCTCAGGGACCTTGATCATTTCTATCTCCCACAAGACGTCACACTGGTCCATTACATTGATGATATCCTGCTGGTTGGACCTAGTAAGCAAAAAGCAGCAACAATGCTAGACATGTAAGGCATTTGCATGTCAGGGCATGGGAGATGAATCCAACAAAAATACAGGGGCTTTCTACCTCAGTAAAATTTTTACATGTCCAGTGGTGTGGGCTTGTTGAGATATCCCTTCTAAGGTGAAGGATAAGTTGTTGCATCTGGCCCCTCCTATAACCAAAAAAGAAGCACCATACTTTGGATTTTGGAAACTGCATATTCCTCATTTGGGTGTGCTACTCTGGCCCATTTACCATGTGACCAGAAAAGCTGCTAGTTATTAGTGGAGACCAGAACAAGAGGAGGTTCTGTAACATATCCAGGTTGCTATGCAAGCCGCTCTGCCACTTAAGCCAAAAGATCCAACAAATTCAGTGGTGCTGGAAGTATCAGTGGCAAACAGGGTTTCTGTCTGGAGCCTTTGGCAGGCCCCTATAGGAGAATCACAATGCAGACCCTTAGGATTTTGGAGCAAAGACTTAAAATCCATGGATGCCTTAGTTTAGACACTTTCATGGCCTTAAACTGTAAACTTGCAACTTTTTACAACCCATTCTGTGTCTGGTATATGGCATTCTGGCAGCTTTAACAAACTAAAACAATAGACTACAAAATAGTGTAAACATATCTTTTATATGCACTGGGAAAGCAAGAAATTCATGTGACTCCCTTTATTGTGATATTTTGCTTTATTGCAGTAGTCAGGGACCAAATCCTCAGTATCTCTGAGGTATGCCTGTAATCATGTTAAAAAAAAAACCTCTCAGAAAGCCAGGAATGGAAGGAAACTTCTTCAACCTAATAAAAACTTACAGTCAATTTCAGACTTAATTGTGGAAACAGAATACATTCCACTGAAGAAAGGCAAAAAAACAAGGATATTGCTCTCACCGCTTTTATTCACCATTCTGTTTGAGGTTTCAGCCAACACCATAAGGCAAGAAAAAGAAAGAGAAAACATGCAGTGAAGAAAGTAATAAGTAAAGATGTTTGTGTTCACATATAACAATATTGTGTATGCAGAAAATCCTAAGGAATCTTCGATAGAGAAATCTATGAGAACTAATGAAGTGAATTTATCAAGGTTCATTGGATAAAAGGTTATTTTCAAAAATCAATTGTATAACTATCTACTAGCAAAAAAATAGAAAAACAAAATTTTAAAATGTTATTTAGAATATATCTAAAAACATGAAATACTTAAAGATAAATTTAATAAAATATATTCAAGGCTCATTTACCATAAATCTCAATTTCTTCCAGAAAATTAAAAGAGAACTAATGAAATGGAGAGAGTCAATGGAACATTCAGTTGTACCTGTGCTGGTTTGAAACCATTATGTACCCCTGAGGAAGCCATGTTCTTTTCATTCAACCATGTGGGAGCAGACCTGTAGTGGATGGGACCTTTTGATTAGATTGTTTCCTTGAAGATGTTACCCAGCCAATTCAAGGTGGATCTTAATCCCTACCTAGAGCCCTTTATGAGAGAGAACTGAGACAAGCCAAGACAGAAAGAAAACACACCAGGAGAAGCCAGAAGGACCTATAGGAGCTGAGAGAGCCATTTTGAAATCAAGCCAGGAGAGAAGGACCGACAGATGTTGCCATGTGGTTTCCCATGTGACAGAGGAACCCCGGATGCTATTGGCCTTTCTTCAGTGAAGTTATCCTCTTGTTGGGGTCTTAGTTTGGACATTTTTATAGCCTTAGAACTGTAGATTTGTAACCTAATACATCCCTTTTGAAAAAGCCAACCTATTTCTAGTATATTGCATTCCAGCATCTTTACCAACCCCAAACAGTGTCATTTCTCTCCATTAATAAATAATCAATTATCAATAAACATTAGTCAATGGGGTCCCAATTAAGCTCTCAGCAGGCTTTTGTGAAGAAATTAACTGGCTGATTCTAAAATTTCTGGAAATGCAAAGAACTTGAAATAACCGAAACAATTTTTAGAAAGAAGAACAAAGTTGGGGAACTTATACAACAGATTTCAACAATGATTATAAAGTTATGTAATCAACACAATTGGAAATGACAAGGACAGACATATACATCAGTGGTAAAAAGTATGAATTCCATGAATAAACTTACATATAGATGTCCAATCAATTTTTAACAAAGGTGTAATGGTTAATCAATGGAGAAGGAAAAGTCTTTCTATAGATGGTATGGAACAACTGGATATCCATTTGGAAAAAATAAACCACTGCCTTTACCTCATACCATACACAAAAATCAGCCTGAAATGTATCATACACTACATGTTAAAATGTATACCGTAACAATCTGAAAGAAAATACAAGGGAAAAAAACAGTGAAACACTTGAATTGGAAAATAATTTTTTAAACAGAATAGAAAAACCACAAACTTTTACTTCCAGTAAAAAGACAGAGTTTGTCAGATTGGATTTTTCAAAACTCCATTTACATGCTATTTATAATGGACTCATCTAAAGCATAAGGACTCAGATGAGTGGAAGCAAAGGAAAAAAAATGCTATACATGTTATAGCAAAAGCCTTAACACATTGTCCAGATGCTCCTTCAGACTTGAAGGACTTTTTCTGCCAGTGCTGAGATTGCTGCCCTGACAACGTTCAGCTGTCAGTTCTCTCTGGGTATTGGCTTCAGCTGAAGATAACCACTTCCCTTTAAGTCATTCTCTCTTTCTGGGCAACCTGCATTCAATGACTAGTCATTGTGAGAGTATAACAATCTGCTCTCCTTGCTCCAACTTGGTACATCTCTGAAAGGCCATCTCAGCTTAAGAGCTCTGTATAGGATCATCTGAGGTCTTTGTTGAGACTTCATTGCAACCAAACTCATCCCTCTCTCCTGATAATATTTCTGCTGGAAAGTCAAAGCAACACTCATTGGTCATCTCCTAGGCCATGCCTATCCCGCTCCTTTCCCCCTCTTGGCTGTTTATGTGTAGGTTTGGGTATGTTTCTAATTCTCAAGGGTCACCCTGGGGGAGATGTTAAATCTTTACCAGCTACAGCTGCTTGCCAGGGCACAGGGGTGCTGGGTGAATGCATTTTGCTCATTGGCAGTGATCCCCTCCCCTCTGGGGAGTATAAAGTTCCAATGACTCAGGTAGCACAAGTATCCCACATCTCTGACGCAAAGTGTGGTGTGTGGAGCTGCTGACCCTGACCAAGAAGTTGTCCTCCTTGGGGGACCAACAATGATGGGCTCTCTTCCCCTGCTCTTTTGGACCCTTTGTGCTTTGAAAATAATAAAAGTGGTCATTTGCTGAAAGTCCCTGTTGTGTTTGAGATATACTTTATAGCAACTTGCTCTGCAATTCCTTTTCCTTCTCCCCAGTTATTGATCCTGGAGACACTCCCAGATAAACTCCCTATTTGCTAATTTCTGTCTCAATGTCTGCCTCTCATGGACCCTAAACTGCAACATAAGGCAAACAGCAACCAAAATATAGCTGAAGTAAATTGGAATACTATGATTAAAAAATACAGGTCAGCAGAAGTTGTAATAATTCCTATTTTTTCACCTAAATAAATAGTCTTGGAAATTTATAATGTAAAAATTGATAGAATTACACAGAGAAACTAACAAATTTCCACCATAGTGAGAAACTTCAAATCACCTCTCTTTGTAATTGATAGGCCCGGCAAAAATAAAAAAGAGTAAAGATGGAAGATTTGAATAATGTATTAAAATTAGATTTATTGGATATATAGAGAGACATCACCCAACAATTAGAGAATACTCATTATTTACAAGCACATCTGAAAAATTTACCATATATCAAGACATAAAGTATTGTATTTCAAAGAATATGTATGATGAAGACCAGATTCTTTACTCATAATGAAATAAAATTAAAAGCAACAGCAAAGGATAAAATAAATCCCCATATATTTGGAAATTAATAAGGATAAAAGAAAAATTAATGGGAAAAAAAGCAGAACAATAGGGAGAATCAACAAAGGTCTAAGCTCGTTCTTTGAAAGACTAATAATAGACTGCTGAGATTCATCAAGAGAAAAGAAGAATATACATGCAAAATTAGTACTGAAAATAGGGGGTGCGAGGGTAGTTCAGTAGTAGAATTATCTCGCATGCAGAAGACCCAGGTTCGATTCCCAGCCCATGCACTTCCCAAACAAACAAAGAAACCAACAAAAACAAAACAAAAAATTTCAACAAATGATGCTACAATAATGGGATATTCACATGGAAAGAATGAAATGTGACCCCACCATACAGTATACAAAAAAAAAATTAGTGGTGAAAAAGGTATTTTAGCTGCAGTACTTTAACCACAGATACAGCACGAACTTAAAGGAAAAAGTGAATACAAAAAGTTAGGCCAATGAATTTGAAAATTGGAGAGATAGAAATTCCTAGAAAAATACAACTTAAACTGCCTCAAGAAAAAAATAGAAAGTTTAAATAAATCTTAAAAACTTAATGACTTTAAATCAATATTTAGAAATATTTCCACTAAGAAAGCACCAGTCCTAAAAAGCTTTACAAGTGAATAATACTAAATATCCAGTAAAAAGATTCAATTTTACACACTTTCAAGAGTCTTGAAGAAGAAAGAGATATTAGAAGCAAATATCACTCATAAACTTAGATGCAAAAATTCTAAACAAAATATTAAGCAATATATAAACATATATAATGTACAACATAGATTACATAATATACAATAATACATCATGATGAATTGGATTTTTTCCAGGAATGTAAAGGTGGTTTAACATTAGAAAATCTATAAATGTGATTCTGCACATTAATTGGATAAAGTATTAAAGCCTTATGAAAACTGTAAAAAATATTTTTAAAAATCTCTAAAATTCAACTCAGAAATTGTTAATAATTGTTAGCAAATTTGGAACATACAAGAACTTGTTTGGGAAATCTAATCCTTAAATATTTTTAACTAGAGACATAAAAGCATTCTCCTTAAAATTAGTTTATTAAAGATATTACTTTAACTTTGATGAACAAGGACAAATTCACAAATTCGCCATAAAATAGAGGCAGATTTTAATAATCACTCAAGTGATTTTTAGATCAAGCAGACAAAAAAAATCAATGAGGTTATCATAGATTTGAATGACACCGATAAGATTTATCTAACTAATGTATATGATGGTGTACCCAACAGCTGCAGACTATGCATTCTTTTCAAACACATAGATTTTCAAAATTAATCAGATGCTGGGCCATAAACAAAGTTTCAAAGTATTAGTATCCTTTAGAATATATTCCCTGGCTATAGTGCCCTTAAATTGGAAATTGATGGGGGAAAAAAAAACATTGAAATGCATTCATATATTTGGAAATAAACATCTCTAATAAGCCATGTCTAAGAAACAAATCATAATGAAAATTATATAATATACAATTAGACAATTTCAAAAATACTAAATATCAAAATATGCCTGATGCACCAAAAGCAACACTTAAAGGGTAATGTACAGCCTCAAATATTTGTATTAGAAAAGAAGAAGACTGCAAAATAATAAGCTAAGCAGCCATTTTTAAAAGTTAGGAACAAAAGAACAAAACAAAACCAAAAAAGAGTAAAACAAAGAATATTTTAAAAATTTATTGAAGTGAAACAAAACAGATAACAGTCCTTAACAAGATCAAAATAAATGGATAGGAAAATATTATAAAGATTTCAGTTTTTTCCCAAAGTGATCTATAGTTTCAATGCAATTCCAGTTGAAGTCACATTTTTGGATCAACTTAATAATTTAATTTGATTGATCAGGCATTGCTTATTGGTGGATCATTCAATACATTGTGCTGCAGAACTGATTATCTGTGTGGACAAAATTTAAATTGGACTCATACTCCACCTCATACAGAAAAATGAACAAACTGGAATGTGAAAGGCAAACTCTTAGAAGAAATTTATGTGGCAGATAAAAGGCTATCTGTTTTTCAGGGGGTACAAGGGTAGTTCAGTGGTAGAATTCTTGCCTGCCATGCGGGAGACCCGGGTTCAATTCCCAGTCTATGCGCTTCCCCCCAAAAAGAAACAAAGAAACCAACAAAAATTCAATTCGATTGAAAACTGGAGGAAAGGATACAAACATGCGAATTACAGATGAGGAAGTGGTGTAACCAGAACCCTACTGACACGAGAATCAGCTGAGCCGGTTCCAGGTTTGGGGTCTTGTCATCAGAAAGAATTCAGGGATGAGATAGCAGTAGTAGTAAGCAGTGAAATTTATAAAAGAGAGAGAGATAGTACACATTAAAGAAATTAACACAGACGTGCTCAAGATAGAGCCATGCCTGGAGTGGAGCGGGTTAGCCTGTTTTATAGGGAGGTTTTGCAGCAGAAATTCTCCATCTTGACCTTTGCACACAGGTTTCTTCTTTGTGGCAGTGCTTACAGAGCTCCATCACATAGTCAAAATTTTGTGGGGGGGGGGGCAGTTGTTTAACAATCTTTATGGCCTCATGCATTTGTCATTATGATGTTGGGAGGTTCCAGGCCTTTGGGGGAAATTTTTGTATCCTGAAGTTTGCAGCTGTGAATTACCTCCTTCAGAGCTGAATAGGAACCAGGGACCACAGCCTTAATGCCCTATTCTATCCTGCCTCAATGGCTAACGATAATATGAGAAGCTGCTAAACCTCACCTTCAATAAGGAACATACAAATTAAAACAAAGAAATACCATTTCACATCCACGGGGTTGGCAGACATTTAAAAGTTGGATAATACCAAATGCTGGTGAGGATGTAGATACCGATGGAAACATAAATTAGAACAACCATTTTGGAGAGTACTTTGTCAATATCTAATGAAGTTGAATAGGAATATTCTCTTCTACTGAACAATTTCACTCCTAGGTACATACTCTAGTGAAATATTTTCACTTGTGCAAAGAGGTGTGAACCAGTATATCATTGTTATGCAAAAAAACAAATTTAAAAAACCCAAATAGAAACAAAATTTTTTAAAAACCACAAAATATCTAAATGTCCATAAAAATGGATAAATAGATTGTGATCTCACAAAGTGAAAATGATGAACTAGAACTGTGCATATCAGCATGGGAAATCTCAAAAATGGCCTTGAACAACAAAATGAGTTGAAAAAGGATACTTGCAAAACGATACCATTTAAATAAAGATTAAAAGCATGTATAAAAGTTAACTTTCAGGTAAAGAATAATATAAAGACATGTGCTCATATTGTTATATTAGTCTCTAAAATTTATTGTATAGCTGAAAGATTACATAATAATAAAACAAGTCAGGCTCTTGTTGTATATCTGTATAGTAGTAAAATCCTCTGGAATCAGTAAATTTCTTCTTGTCACCGTATTTTATTTTCTATTGAGTAGTTTTAGTTTAAAACATTTGTCATTGTAAATATTAAAAAGCTTCAGATTTATTAGTCCGAAATTTTAACAACTGAAAATCAAAGAACAACATTAGAAGTTATTTTTTAGTTAAATATGAGAACAGATTGGAGATAACTCATCACACTCTTGATTTATCAGCAGGGTACTGATTATTTTTAGCTAATTTGAGATGTAGCTAATTAAAAGAGATATTTTATTGAATTAATACTGGCTAAGAAAAATTTTTAGATTGGTTTAAGTTTGCAGGAAGATTGTACACTTGTCTCACCTTACTTTTTAAACTAAAACTCTATGAAACCTCCTTCTAAATAAAAAGTAATTGGAAAGTAGGGCATTCTGTTGCTTGCTACAAATAAAAACGAAATGGTTCTGAAGCTATGTAGTTATCCAGTAAACAAAGGTATTTGGCAGCAGTAACAAGTAAAAGGAGGAAGATTTGGGAGAGAATCAACATAGCATAGTAACCAAGAAAGTAGGATGTCATAGGTAAGTGAGAAAAAGGAGTTTGAGTCAGAGAGGAAATACAAAAGGGAAAGCAATGATGGTGAGGGAAGAGGATAAATTCAATTCCTGTAAATTGCCAAATGGTTATGTCCATATGTCTCACAAGCTATTGTATATCCTAGTCTTGAGTTTAGTAAAAATAAAGCTATTTCAATAGCAACTAAAAGCATAAAATATCTAGGAATAAATTTAGCCAATGATGTAAAGGATTTAGACATGGAAAACTACAAAGCATTGCTGAAATAAATTAAAGAAGATCTATATAAATGGAAACACATTCAATGTTCATGGATTGGAGGACTTAATATTGTTAAGGTGTCATCACTGCCAAAAGTGGTTTATAGATACGACACAATCCCAAACAAAGTTCTCACAGCCTTCATTGCAGAAATAGAAAAGCTAATTTCAAATTCATAAGGAAGGAAATGGGGCCCTAAGTAGCCAAGACCATCTTGAAAAAGAACAAAGTTGGAAGACTCACACTTCCCAATTTCAAAACTTATCACAAAGCTACAGTAGTCAAATCAGTGTAGTACTGGCACAGGACAGATCTATAGACCAATAGAAAAGGATTGAGAGTTCAGAAATAAATCCACGCATTTATGGTCAATTGATTTTTTTCTCACATCTAGTTGTATATTCTAGAGAAGCTCACAAATGCACTAGATTATTCATAACAGCATTATTTACAAAAGGATAAAACAAGGAACAGACTAAATGCCCATCAAGAGTAGAATAGATTCACAAACGTGGTATCTACATACAATAGTGCTGAACAGCAGTGAAAGGAAGTGAACACACATATATTACCATAGATGAAGTCACAAACATGATAATGAATCTAACAAGCAAGCTATATGTTCATATATACTGTATTGACACGATTTATAAAGTTTTTAAATATTTAAATACATTAGATTGTACTACATTAGGAAAAATATATACAAGCAAATGTACAAATAAATGCACAAAGTCACCAAATTTTGAACAACGGAAGTTTATAAAGTAAATGTGCCCAAGAAGGGGTGCACATAGGATATTTTTAGTGTTTTATTAATAAAGTGGTGTTCAAAGTATTATTCTTTTTATAAAAAATATTTTTTAAATTTATTTATTAATTAAAAAATTAGGAAACAAAATAAAACATCAACATACATAATCAGTAATTCACAATATCATCACTTAGTTGCAGATTCATCATTTCTTAGAACATTTGCATTAATTCAGAAAAAGAAATAAAGACAATAAAAAAAGAAATGAAACAAACACAAGAAAGAAAAAAAAAAAAGATTATACCTACCATATCCCTTACCCCTTGCTTTCATTGATCACTAGCATTTCAAACTAAATTTATTTTAGCATTTGTTCCCCCTATTATTTATTTTTATTCCATATGTTCTACTCCTTTGTTGACAAGGTAGATAAAAGGAGCATCAGACACAAGGTTTTCACAATCACACTGTCATACTGTGACAGCTGTATCATTATTCAATCATCCTCAAGAAACACGGCTACTGGAATACAGCTCTACATTTTCAGGCAGTTCCCTCCAGCCTCTCCATTACAACTTGAATAACAAGATGATATCTACTTGATGCATAAGAATAACCTCCAGGATAACCTCTCGACTCTGTTTGGAATCTCTCAGCCATTGACACTTTGTCTCATTTCCCTCTTCCCCCTTTTGGTTGAGAAGGTTTTCTCAATCCTTTGATGCTAAATCTCAGCTCATTCTAGGGTTTTTCTCAATTCCTTGATGCTGAGTCTCAGCTCATTCCAAGATCTCTGTCCCACATTGCCAGGAAGGCCCACATCCCTGGGAGTCATGTCCCATGTAGAGAGGGGTAGGTTGGTGAGACTGCTCATTGTGTTGGCTGGAGAGAGAGGCCACATCTGAGCAACAAAAGAGGCTGTCTTGGGGGTGACTCTTAGGCCTAAATTTTAAGTAGACTTGACCTATCCTTTGTGGGGTTAAGTTTCATATGAGCAAACCCCAAGACTGGGGGCTCAGCCTATAGCTTTGGTTGTCTACCCTGCTTGTGAGAATATCAAGAATTCAACTTGGGGAAGTTGAATTTCTCCCCATTCTCACCATTCCCCGAAGGGGGTTTTGCAGATACTTTTCCACTCACTGATCAAATAGCTCTGGGACTCATCAGGGCATCACTCTGGATAAACCAGCAAAATCTCATGTCCTACCTGAGATTCCAAGTGCTTATGGAGTTCAATCAAACTATCTACATAAGTTATATTAGGAAATGCACTAGTCAAAATATAAATTTTGTACCAAATAAACATTTTTTGCTTTAGTCTCACACATAAGGTGACATTTTAAAATATTAATTACCATCTGTTTTCAGCACCCTGCAATAATGACATTCCTTTGTTCTTCCTCATGCAAAAACATTTTTAAAATTGTACCTTGTACATTTCACTATTATACACTCTAGGCATTCCTAGATTATACCATCTCAATCTTTAACATCTATCTTTCTTTCTGATTTCATTTATATCCCCAGCCCTCCTCCCTCTATCATTCCTACATGCAACTTCATTCAGTGTTTTAACATAATTGTATTACAGTTAGGTAGTATTCTGCTGTCCATTTCTGAGTTATAAAAAATATTTTTATTGAGAAATCTTCACAAACATACAGTCCATGCATAGTGTACAATCAGTGGCTCACAATATGATGATGTAGATGTGTATTCATCACCATAATCATTTTTAGAACATTTGCATCACTCTAGAAAAAGAACTAAAAAAGGAAAGAGAAAAAACTACATCCCATACCCCATACCTCTCCCTCTCTTTGACCACCAGTATTTCAAGCTATCCAATTTTTTGCCCTTTATCCCCCTCTATTATTTATTTATTTTTTTATCCGTGTCTTTCACTCATCTGTCCATACCCTGGATAAAAGGAGCGTCAGACAAAGGTTTTCACAATCACAAAGTCACATTGTAAAAGCTGTATAGTTAAACAGTCTTCTTCAAGAATCAAAGCAAGTGGAACACAGTTTAACAGTTTCAGGTACTTCCGTCCAGCCACTCTAATATACCATACACTAAAAAGAGATATCTATATAATGCATAAGAATAACCTCCAAGATAACCCCTTGACTCTGTTTGAAGTCACTCAACCAATGAAACTGTATTTTGTCTCATCCTCTCTTTCCCCTTTTGGTCAAGAAGGCTTTCTCAGTCCCATGATGCCAGGTACCGGGTCATCCTAGGAGTTCTGTCCCATGTTGCCAGGGAGATTGACACCTCTGGGAGTTATGTCTCACATGGTGGTGGTGGAGGGGTGTGAGTGATCAATTGATTTTTGACAAGGATGCTAGGTCCACTCAACGGGGAAAGAATAGTCTTTTCAATAAATAGTCTCTTCAACTGGATAGCCACATGCAGAAGAATGAAAGTGAACCCCTACCTCATATCACATATAAAACTTATTTCAAAATGGACCAATGATCTAAACAGAAGAACTAAAACTATAAAACTCTTAGAAGAAACTTAAGGAGAATATCTTCAGGACCTTGTGTTAGGCAATGGAGGCTGTGGATTTGAATGGGGTCATCTTGTGAGTGTACAGTGTGAGAAGAGTAGAGAGCTGCAGATGGAAGCCCAAGGGACTCCAAAGTTGGAGAGAATGGATAAAGGTGACCGGGCATTAGGAAAAAAAAAAAGGCAGGGGAGGGTGGCATTGGAAAAACCAAGGGAGATGAGAGGTTTAAGAAGGAAGAAATGATCCAAAGTATTTACAATTGCAGAGAAGTAAAAGCACCCACTGGAAAGTGTTCTGTAGATTTGGCTACTAGCGTATGATTTGTGTCCTCTGCAATAATAGTTCACATGGAATGTTGATGAAGAATTTGGGCCATGCCCTTACGCACAACCTTAGTGACTAAAGAAAAATAGTTTTGGTTGTCCACATATTACTTCCAGTATTAATCCCAGTTTATGTTTTGTAACTGCCTCTCTTGCAGTCTTCATTTGGTAACTACTTAGTTACAGACTCACTCCTGCCTCATATTTGGCTTTGCCCCTCGATTTCGTTTATATGGGTTTTGAACTCAATGCCATCTGTATTTGGCTGACCCGCTTCAGATTTAGCCACCTGAGGGTCTTTTGATCATTCTTGGGCTTGATCCCTAGACTTCTCAGCACTCTGTATTCAGTCTCTGCAAACTCCCAAGCTAGCATGAGAGATGCCCTGCTCTACCTCCTACTTTTTTGCTCCTTATAGGGAGATGAAGCCAATGCTGACCAGATTGTAGGGAGTTGAGGAGTGGTGGGAAGTAGCAAGTTCCAGTTCGGTTTTTTTGTTTGTTTTTTTGTTTTTTTATGTTTCACTATAAAGAAAGAAGAATGATATGGAATTAAAAGAGGACTTTTTTGTGGGGGGGGAGAATTTTTACTGCTATTGATTTTTAATTAACTGCATTTAAGAATAAAAGTTATTTTGTGTATTTTTCATTTAACATTATAGTATTCCCTGTATTATTTTTAAACCCTCCTCATGAGACAATTTTAATGAGTGCATACAATTCAGTTGAAAATTCTCTTTAAAAGCTTCAGAAAGCTGCAGAAATAATAAGGATTGGAGAGGCTAAAATTTCAGAGAGAGGAGAACTGCAAAGAGTGAGCTGTAAATGTGAATTGCTTTTACCTTGGGAGCATTTGCTGATTCTGGGCTTGGGCAAGTAGTTGAGAATCTGGGCTTGTATTTGAAAAGGGCTAATCCTAGCAGGGACAGAGCAACTATTAGAGCTTTTGACAGTCTCATGGAACTGGAATGACAAAATTAAAGACTTAGAGCATCTCAAGTGTGTGGCCAATATATTGAGAGGCCATATATTCCCTCTTATAGTATACTTAATAGACATTGATAAATTCATGCAACTATTCCTAATAAAAACGCAAGCTAAAATGCATTTGCTGAATTTTGAAGTTATGCAGGATAGGAGGCCAAAACCTACACTAAAAATCTCTGATACCGTAATGGAATTTCTACACTTTCACAGTGATGAAAAGACAAAGCTAAGAGTTCAAAACCTGCCAGAGGTGGCCAGGCCTGATGAACATACCAGGTTCTTAGTTTAAATCCCTGGAGGTCAGAAATCGAGCAGTCAGGGCTGTGTTGCAATCTTGGTAAATTCAGTCTACATCAGTTCCTTGAAACCTCCATATTCTCTTCCGCTTTACAAATTTTGCACAAATGATTCCCCCTGCTTGAGACACTCTTGCCCCTGCCAGCATCTAGTTAACAGCTTACTCTTCAGATCCCATTTCAAATATTACTTCCTCAGGGAAACTTTCCCCAAGCCTTCCCTTCCCTAAATCTGATGCAATATCTATTTTGTATGCTTTGCTTTCATATTTTCTTATGCCTTTCCTTCTCAGCACTTTTCTCCATGTTTAGGTACTGTATATACTTGCTTGATTATTTGAATGATGAAATTATCATAAATAACCATATAGTTCTCAATTTAAGATGCTTAAGAATCACATGGGATTATAAAGGGGTTAGATGGCAGAATAGGGAGATCCAGGCAGCTCCATAGCAGCGTCTAAACAGCCAGAAACTGTCTGAAACAACTATTTGGGGGTTCCAGAGACCAGAAGACTACTACCCTATCCAGGGAAGAGCAGAACACTGATAAACTGTGGTGAAGATCTATGAGTGAGTAGAACTCTCCATGCTGCAGAGGCTGGTACCCATCCGCCACTCTCCCTATAGGCGACCTTGGCCCCGGCTGGACATAAAATATTCTTTCCCAAGAGCCAACTGTTGGTTGCAGGTTTTATGTAATGAACTCAGATCCCTAGATCCTGGCTCTGAGGGTAGCTACAGTTTCAACCAGCCC
This sequence comes from Tamandua tetradactyla, assembly GCF_023851605.1. NCBI lineage: Eukaryota > Metazoa > Chordata > Mammalia > Pilosa > Myrmecophagidae > Tamandua > Tamandua tetradactyla. The sequence continues at coordinate 201,077,749 of NC_135327.1, read as the reverse complement.
AGAACAAAAGCAGCCAGCAGCATCTGTTCCACCCAATAGGGGTGGAAGTGGGGATGATTTAAAGACACAGTGCCTTCTTGGGTCTGTGGGGAACAGTTTGCTGAAGAGCAGCTCTTCCCCAAGAATGGAGGGTGGGATGGAGGGTGGGGTGGGAGGCACTGCCAAGCACCAATTGTGGTTTTTGATTACTGAATTCGGATCTCTCGACCCTGGCTCTCAGCTACAGTTTCAACCCACCCCTGCCTGAGACAAAAGAAGCTGATAGCCTCTGTCTCAACCATGCCACTGACAGGGACAGTGTCTGTTGAGAATTAAAGACACAGTACCAAGAAAGGACTGTGGGGAAGAGTTTGCTGAAGAGCATGATCTACTGGGCAGGCCCAAAAAGCACAGATTTAAGGAGCTGTCTAAGAGAAGTCTGGCATCCTTCTGGGTCTTCTCCCCAGGACATTTTGGAACCAATCTACACCCCATTCATGGACCATGGCCCTGTTTTGACCGGGAAATACTGACTTGAGATGGTCCTCTCTGGGGTGACTCTCCTCCCAGAATTTACCCTCCCAGCAAAAAGCAGCTAGAAACAATGAAAGGAGTGTTAAAAAAAAAAAAAACCTATAAAGAATAGAACAATACTCCCAGAGAAGGAACAGCGGAAAGAAAGATTTCTCCTGGGGGTAAAATAGTTGCACAAATAGTATAATACCCAAAACTGTACTGTATATCCAGGGCAATAATCAGATGAATAAGAGCTGAAAAAAACATATGATCAATTAAACATGAGCTATTTTACAGGTCTAGAAAAAATTGAACCAAGTGTCAAAGAAGAGCCTTAACACAAAGCCAATCTACAAGAAAACCCGAGGCAAGGGAGAGAAACTGACCTCCAAACTGAATTCATCAAGGTAATGAGATGCCTGAACACAAGCAAAAAAATTACTAACCGAATTAAGATATAAGAAGATATGGCCCAGTCAAAGGAACAAATTTAAACTTTTCATAGGAGACACAGAATTTGTAAGATCTAATCAAAGATGTTCAAACAAATCTCCTAAATCAATTCAAGGAGATGAAGGAAAATATGGCTATAGAGAGAAAGAATATTAAGAAGACACTGTGTGAGCACAAAGAAGAATTGGAAAATATTAAAACAAACATAGGAAATGAGGGGAAAGAAAGACAAAATAGAAGAGATTAAAACATACTAGAGGCATACAGTAGCAGATTGGAACAGGCAGAAAAAAAATAAGTAAGCTAGAAAACAGGACAATTGAAATCTTTCAGAAAGAAGAAAAGATAAAGAAAAGAACAGGAAAAATTGAGCATGGTCTCACAGATTTGAATGACAGCACAAAGTACACAAACATATGTGTCATGGGTGTGCCCAGAAGGAAAAGAGAAGGGAAAAAAAAAGGCGGAAAGAACATTTGAGCAAATAATGGCTGAAAGTTTCCCAACTCTTATGAAGAACATAAATATGCATGTTCAGAATTGCAACATACTCCAAACAGAATAAATCCTATTAAATCCATTCTGAGATACATATTAATCAGAATGTCAAACACAATGAGGAGAGAATCCTGAAAGGAGCAAGAGAAATGAAATTTGTCACATACAAAGGAAACTCAATAAAATGAAATGCTGATTTCTCATCAGAAACCACGAAGGTGCGAAGGCAGTGGTATGACATATTTAAGATCCTGAAAGAGAAAATCTGCCAGTCAAGAATTCTTTATCTGGAAAAACTGGCCTTCAAAAATGAGGGAGAGCTTAAAATATTCATGGATAAACAAAAACTGAATCTCATCAACAAGAGATCTGACATACAAGAAATACCAAAGGGAGTTCAGCAGGCTACAAGGAAAAGGCAGGAGAGAGAAGTTTGCAGGAGAGTGTAGAAATGAAGACTATCAAAAAGGGTAACTACTAAAAAGGGTAAAAAGAGAAACAATAAGAAAAATAAGATATGACACAAAAACCAAAGGATAAAATAGCCGAAGTATTGCCTATACGGTGATATCATTGAATATAAATTATTAAATCCCCTATGGTAGTTAGGTTCAGGTGTCAATATGGCTAGGTGAATGTGTCTAGTTCTATTTCTGTGGACATGAGCCAATGGCATGTGTACCTCGCCTGTTCCTGGTTACATCTGCAGTCAGCTAAGAGAAGTGCCTGCTGCAATCAATGATGTTTGATTTAATTGGCTGGTGCATAAATGAGAGTGTTCAATGTAGCACAGCCCAAGCAGCTCAGCATATCTCATCTCAGCACTTGCAGCTCAGTCCAGGCCCTTGGAGATGAAGAAAGCAATCACCCCAGGAAAGTCGTTGGAACCAGAGGCCTGGAGAGAAGGCCAGCAGAGATTGCCCTGTGCCTTCCCACATAAGAAAGAACCTCAGTTGAAAGTTAGCTGCCTTTACTCTGAAGAACCATACATTAGCTAAATAAATCCCCTTTTATTGAAAGCCAATCAGTCTCCGGTGTGTTGCATTTGGCAGCTAGCAAACTAGAACATCCCCCAATAAAAAGTAAAATGGATAAAAAAGTATGATCCATCTATATGCTATCTACAAGACACTCATGTTAAAACCAAGGACACAAACATTTTGAAAGTGGAATGTTGGAAAAAGATACTCCATGTATACAGTAACAAAAAAGCTAAGATAGTGTATTAATGCCTCCCAAAATAAGCTTTAAATGAAAAACTTTTGCAAGACAAAGGAGGATATTATATATTAATAAAAGGGGAAATCTACCAGGAAGAAATAACAATCATAAATTTCTACGCACCTAGCCAGAGTGCCCCAAAATACATGAGGCAAAATTGGCAAAGCTGGAAGGAGAAATAGACGTCTCATTAATAATAATCATAATAATGAAACAGAGAACCTGAATAATATGATTCATAAACTAGACCCAACAGAAATATAGAGAACATCATACTCCCAAACAGCACAACATATATTATCTTAAGAGCTCATGGACCATTCCCCAAGAGAGAACACTTGTTAGGTCCCAAAATAGGTCTCAATAAATTTCAAAAGGTTGAAATTATACAGGGCACTTTCTCTGATCATAAGTAAGGGGCCCCCAATAACCAAAACATCTTGAAAAAGAAGAATGACGTTGGAGGATTCACGCTTTCCAACTTGAAAGCATAATACAAAGCTGAAGTGGTTAAGTCAGCATGGTACTGGTATAAAGATAAATATAGTGAACAGCGGAATTGAATTGATTTCCCATTTTCTATGTATGTATGTCAGTGTGGACTCATGGATTCCAGAGTAACTTAGATTAGTTATTTTCTTGCCAATCCTCTTCAATGTGGTTATCTTATTAGGTTCTTTTTTTTTTTTTTTTCTGTTTGTATTCCATTTGGGTTATTCTCCCACACTTATTTTATTCATTTATTTAAGCATATGAAACATTAACTTGGTTCTACTCACAACTGTACAAAAGGGTATTCTCAGAAAGGTGTCGAGTTTGTCTGAGAGACAAAGAGGCTGGTCAGGCGAAAGGAATTAATTCCCTGGAGGCTGTGCTGTCCCAGAAGAGGGGTGAGGCCCAGCTCAGGTGGAATCCCTCCCTCAAGGAATTCTGACCCCAGGGACTGGAAAACTGAAGCAATTAAAGCCAACCTACAACCTCTCCTCTGTCTCAACCACACCCCAGCAGGGAGAATCTGCTGAAATTAAAGGCACCACATCATGTTGTACTGGTGGGGAACAGCAGGTAGACAAGTGTCACATACTGGGCGGGACAGGAAAAGCACAGAGTCTATAGGCTTCATAGGAAAATCTGTCAACCTGCTGGGTCTCACCTTCAGGGAAAATTAATACAGGTGACTCTTTCCTCCTGAGATGAGGTCAGTCCAGTCTGGGAAGGGTATATTAAGGGTTCCATAATATATAAGTAGACCCTCCTGAGAAAATAATAGGCTCCATATAGGCAGGGCAAGAAATAAGAAAACAAGAACTGAAAAATTCTGATCTGTTAAACAAAATCTATGCTAGAGAGAGGGCCAAGATGGCAGCTGAGCAAGGTGTGGGATTTAGTTCATCCTCCAGAGCAACTAATAAATAGCTAGGAACAGTAAAGAACAACTGCTGGGGCCATGTGAGCAACCGAACACACAGCGTACCCCAGTCTGGACCAGCTGGACTGGCTGTGAGCCCACCCAGAACCATGAATTCCCCAAGCCATGGTGGCCAGCACTGCTCCCCCACAGGCTGCTTCCCAGAGGGGAAAGGAAAGGGACTTTATCAGCAGCAGGGGCTGAGCACAACAAACTCAATTATGGAATTAACTCACAAATTCTGACTACTGAAAATAGGTCCGCAGCTCAGCTGAACCTCGAGTAAAAGCAGAGGTCACTGGTTTTTGCCCTGGCACAGAGGAGGCAGGGCTAATGGAAAAAGAAAAAAAAACACAGAGGTTTCTTTGGATTTGAAAAGGTCTGGGCCATGAAGGAAAGGAGGGGGCACTTAGGACCTGGAGATACACAGAGCAATGTACCGACTTAAGCTCTTGATTGGCAAACTCGAGAAATGGAGGTCCTGCTCTGAAAAGGATTTTTCTCTTTCGTTTTGGTGGCTGCGTTTCTATGGCTTGACTGCACTTTGGATACAGCTACAAGGCTTCTCATGCTGCAAGGCTTCTCTTGCTCCAACTGCCCCAGGCATAGGCAGAATTAAGCTTGTTTGAGTGTTTGTCTGGAGCCTTTACCTTCCCTGGGAGAGGGGTGGGAGGCAGTTCAGGTGGAATCCCTCCCTCAAGTAGTTCAAACCCCAGGGTCTGGAAAAGTGACACAATTAAAACCACACTACAATCTCCCCTCTGTTTCCACCATGCCCCCAGCAGGGACAGTCTGCTGAAGTTAAAGGTACCGCATCACCTTATGCTGGTGGGACCTGCAGGCAGACAAGTACCACATACTAGGCAGGATAGGAAAAACAGAGAGCCCAGAGGCTTCATAGGAAAGCTTTTCAATATACTGTGTCTCACCCTCAGGGAAACCTGATGCAGGTGACTCTTTCCTCCTGATAGAAGGCCAGTTTGGGCTGGGAAAATCTGGCTGGGGTCTATAATACCTAAGTAGACCCTCCTAAGGCAGGGCAGGGTGGGGGGCACCATGCAGGCAGGGCAAGAAACAAGAAAACAAGAACTGAAAAATTCTGCTCTGTTAAACAAAACCTAAGCTAGAGGTCCAGGATAAGCTGAACTGAATGTCAAAGAATAGATAGAGAACAAAGCCATCCAGCAAGAAAATCTTAGGTTAAAAAAGTGAAAACAATCTCCACAATAAACTAATTAAGGTAATTAAATGCTTAGATACCAGCAAAAAAATAACGAATCATACAGGAAAATTGAAGATATGGCCCAGTCAAAGGAACAAACCAACAATTCAAATGAGATGCAGGAGTTGAAACACTTAATTCAGAATGTTTGAACAGACATGGAAAACCTCATCAAAAATCAAATCAGTGAATCAAGGGAGGATATAAAGAAAGCAAGGGATGAACAAAAAGAAGAAAAAGAAAGTCTGAAAAAACAAACCACAAACTTATGGGAATGAAAGACACAGTAGAAGAGATGAAAAAAACAAACAAACAGTGGAAACCTACAATGTCAGATTTCAAGAGGCAGAAGAAAGGGTTAGTGAACTGGAAGATGGAGCATCTGAAATCCAACAAGCAAAAGAAAATATAGTAATTCTTAACATCATCACATAGATGCATGATCATCGTTTCTTAGTACATTTGCATCGGTTTAGAAGAACTAGCAACACAACAGAAAAAGATATAGAATGTTAATATAGAGAAAAGAAATAAAAGTAATAATAATAGTAAAAAAAAAAAAGAAAATATAGGGGAAAAATGGAAAAATATGAGAAGGGACTCAGGGAAATTGAATGACAACATGAAGTACATGAATATACATGTTGTGGGTGTTCCAGAAGGAGAAGAGAAGGGAAAAGGAGGAGAAAAACTAATGGAGAAAATTATCACTGAAGATTTCCCAACTCTTAGGAAAGACTTAAAATTACAGATCCAAGAAGTGCAGCATACCCCAAACAGAATAGATCCAAACAGACATACTCCAAAACACTTACCAATCAGAATGTCAGATGTCAAAGAGAAAGAGAGACTCTTGAAAGCAGCAAGAGAAAAGTAATCCATCACATACAAGGGAAGCCCAATAAGACTGTGTGTAGATTTTTCAGCAGAAACCATGAAGGTGAGAAGACAGTGGGATGATATATTTAAATTACTAAAAGAGAAAAACTGCCAACCGAGAATTCTATATCCAGCCAAACTGTTGTTCAAAAATGAGGGAGAAATTAAAATATTTTCAGAAAAAAAATAATTAGGAGAATTTGTGACCAAGAGACCAGCTCTGTAAGAAATACTAACGGGAGCACTAGAGACTAATACAAAAAGACAGGAGAGAGAGGTATGGAGAAGAGTATAGAAATGAAGACTATCAGTAAAGGTAAACAGAAGGAAAATTAAATTGGACATATCTGCAGTAATAACACTAAATGTTAATGGATTAAACTCCCCAATCAAAAGACATAGACTGGCGGAATGGATTAAAAACAGGACCCATCTATATGCTGTCTCTGCTCAAAGGACATGAGAGCAAGGACACAAACAGACATTTGCACACCAATGTTTATAGCAGCATTACTTACAATTACCAAGAGATGGAAACGGCCAAAATGTCCATCAACAGATGAGTGGTTAAACAAACTGTGGCATATACATACGATGGAATATTATGCAGTTGTGAGACAGAATAAAGTTATGAAGTATGTAACAACATGGATGGACCTTAAGGACATTATGCTGAGTGAGATTAGCCATAAACAAAAGGCCAAATACTGTATGGTCTCACTGATATGAACTGACATTAGTGAATAAACTTGGAATATTTTGTTGGTAACAGAGACCATCAAGAGATTTAAATAGGGTAAGATATTGGGTAATTGGAGCTGAAGGAATACAGACTGTACAACAGGACTGAATATAAAAACCCAGAAATGGACAGCACAATGCTACCTAACTGTAATACAATTATGTTAAAACACTGAATGAAGCTGAATGTGAGAATGATAGAGGGAGGAGGGCTGGGGGCATAAATGAAATCACAAAGAAAGATAGATGATAAAGATTGAGAGGGTATAATCTAGGAATGCCTAGAATGTATAATGATAGTGACTAAGTGTACAAATTAAAAAAATATTTTTGCATGAGGAAGAACAAAGGAATGTCATTACTGCAAGGTGCTGAAAATAAATGGTAATTAATATTTTAAAATTAAAAAAAAAATCCAAAAGGCAAAATGGTAGAAGAAAGTACTGCACAGACAGTAATAACACTAAATGTTAATGGATTAAACTCCCTAAGCAAAAGACATAGACTGGCAGAATGGACTAAAAAACAGGACACATCTATATGCTGTCTACAGGAAAAGCATCTTTGACCCAAGGATAAACATAGGTTGAAAGTGAAAGGTTGGGAAAAGATATTTCATGCAAATAACAACCAGAAAATAGCAGGAGTGGCTATACTAATATCCAACAAGTTAGACTTCAAATGTCAAACAGTTAAAAAAGACAAAGAAGGACACTATATACTAATAAAAGGAACAATTAAACAAGAAGACATAACAATCATAAATATTTACGCACCAAACCAGAATGCCCCAAAATACGTGAGGAATACACTGCAAACACTGAAAAGGGAAATGGACACAAATACCATAATAGTTGGAGACTTCAATTCTCCACTCTCATCAATGGACAGAACATCTAGACAGAGGATCAATAAAGAAATACAGAATCTGAATATTACTATAAAGGAGCTAGACTTAACAGACATTTATAGGACATTAAATCCCACAACAGCAGGGTACACCTTTTTCTCAAGTGCTCATGGATCATTCTCAAAGATAGACCATATGCTGGGTCACAAAGCAAGTCTTAACAAATTTAAAAAGATTGAAATCATACAAAACACTTTCTCATATCATAAAGGAATGAAGTTGGAAATCAATAACAGGCAGAGTGCCAGAAAATTCACAAATATGTGGAGTCTCAAAAACACACTCTTAAACAACCAGTGGGTCAAGGAAGAAATTACAAGAGAAATCAGTAAATATCTCGAGTCAAATGAAAATGAAAACACAACATATCAAAACTTATGGGACACAGCAAAGGCAGTGCTAAGAGGGAAATTTATTGCCCTAAATGCCTATATCAAAAAAAAAAGAAAGGGCAAAAATTCAGGAATTAACTGTCCACTTGGAAGAACTGGAGAAAGAACAGCAAACTAACCCCAAAGCAAGCAAAAGGAAAGAAATAACAAAGATTAGAGCATAAATAAATGAAATTGAGAACATGAAAACAATCAAGAAAATCAATAAAACCAGAAGCTGGTTCTATGAGAAAATCAATAAGATTGATGGGCCCTTAGCAAGATTGACAAAAAGAGGAAGAGAGAGGATGCAAATAAATAAATAAGATCAGAAATAGAAGAGGAGACATAACCACTGACACCACAGAAGAAAAGGAGATAATAACAGGATACTATGAACAATTTTATGCTAATAAATACACAATGTAGATGAAATGGACAACTTCCTAGAAAGGCGTGAACAACCAACTTTGACTCCAGAAGAAATAGATGACCTCAATAAACCAATCACAAGTAAAGAAATTGAATCAGTCATTAAAAAGCTTCCCCCCCCCCCAGAAAAGTCCAGGACCAGATGGCTTCACATGTGAATTCTACCAAACATTCCAGAAAGAATTAGTACAAATCCTGCTCAAATTCTTCAAAAAAATTGAAGAGGAGGGAAAGCTACCTAATTCATTCTATGAAGCCAACATCACCCTCATACCAAAACCAGACAAAGATATTACAAAAACAGAAAACCACAGACCAATCTCTTGAATGAATATAGATGCAAAAATCCTCAACAAAATTCTATCAAATCCAGCAACACATTAAAAGAATTATACATCATGACCAAGTAGGATTCATCCCAGGTATGCAAGGATGGTCCAACCTAAGAAAATCAATTAATGTAATACACCATATCAACAAATCAAAGCAGAAAAATCACATGATCATCTCAATTGATGCAGAGAAGGCATTTGACAAGATTCAACATCCTTTCCTGTTGAAAACACTTCAAAGGATAGGAATACAAGGGAACTTCCTTAAAATGATAGAGGGAATATATGAAAAACCCACAGCTAATATCATCCTCAATGGGGAAAAACTAAAAACTTTCCCCCTAAGATCACAAACAAGACAAGGATGTCCACTATCACCACTGTTATTCAACATTGTGTTGGAAGTTCTAGCCAGCGCAATTAGGCAAGAAAAAGAAATGTAAGGCATCAAAATTGGAAAGGAAGAAGTAAAACTCTCACTGTTTGCAGATGATGTGATATTATATGTCGAAAACCCTGAAAAATCCACAGCAAAACTACTAGAACTAATAAACGAGTACAGCGAAGTGGCAGGTTACAAGATCAACATTCAAAAATCTGTAGTGTTTCTATACACTAGTAATGAACAATCTGAGGGGGAAATCAAGAAACAAATTCCATTTACAATTGCAACTAAAAGAATAAAATACTTAGGAATAAATTTAACTAAAGAGACAAAAGACCTATACAAAGAAAACTACAAGAAACTGTTAAAAGGAATCACAGAAGACCTAAATAGATGGAAGGACATACCCGTGTTCATGGATTGGAAGACTAAATATAGTTAAGATGTCAATTCTACCTAAATTGATTTACAGATTCAACGCAATACCAATCAAAATCCCAACAACCTACTTTTCAGAAATAGAAAAACGAATAAGCAAATTTATCTGGAAGGGCAGGGTGCCCCGAATTGCTAAAAGTATCTTGAGAAAAAAAAAACGAAGCTGGAGGCCTCACGCTGCCTGACCCTAAGGCATATTATGAAGCCACAGTGGTCAAAACAGCATGGTACTGGCATAGAGATAGATATATTGACCAATGGGATCTAATAGCATGTTCAGATATAGACCCTCTCATCTATGGACATTTGATCTTTGATAAGGCAGTCAAGCCAACTCACCTGGGACAGAACAGTCTCTTCAATAAATGGTGCCTAGAGAACTGGATATCCATATGCAAAAGAATGAAAGAGGACCCAAATCTCACACCCCAAGGTTAACTTAAAACAGATCAAAGATCTAAACATTAGGTCTAAGACCATAAAACAGTTAGAGGAAAATGTAGGAAAATATCTTATAAATCTTATCATTGGTGGTGGTTTTATAGACCTTACACCCAAAGCAAGAGCACTGAAGAAAGAAAGAAAGAAATGGGAACTCCTCAAAATTAAACACTTTTGTGATCAAAGAACTTTTTCAAGAAAGTAAAAAGACAGCCTACACAATGGGAGACAATATTTGGAAATGACATATCAGATAAAGGTCTAGTATACAGAATTTATAAAGAGATTGTTCAACTCAACAGCAAAAAGACAGTCAATCCAATTACAAAATGGGAAAAAGACTTGAACAGACACTTCTCAGAACAAATGGCCAAAAGGCACATGAAGAGATGCTCAATGTCCCTGGCCATTAAAGAAATGCAAATCAAAACCACAATGAGATATCATCTCACACCCATCAGAATGGCCATTATCAACAAAACAGAAAATGACAAGTGCTGGAGAGGGTGTGGAGAAAGAGGCACACTTATTCACTGTTGTTGGAAATGTCAGATGGTGCAACCGCTATGGAAGGCAGTTTGGAGGTTCCTCAAAAAGCTGAATATAGAATTGCCATTTGACCCAGCAATACCATTGCTAGGTATCTACTCAGAGGACTTAAGGGCAAAGACACAAACGGACATTTGCACACCAATGTTTATAGCAGCATTATTTACAAGTGCAAAGAGATGGAAACAACCAAAATGTCCATCAACAGACGAGTGGCTAAACAAACTGTGGTATATACATACGATGGAATATTATGCAGCTTTAAGGTAGAATAAACTTATGAAGTATGTAACAACATGGATGGACCTCAAGAACATTATGCTGAGTGAGACTAGCCAAAAACAAAAGGACAAATACTGTATGGTCTCACTGATATGAACTGACATTAGTGAATAAACTTTGGAATATTTCATTGGTAACAGAGGCCATCAGGAGGTAGAAATAGGGTAAGATATTGGGTAATTGGAGCTGAAGGGATACAGACTGTGCAACAGGACTGAATACAAAAACTCAGAAATGGACAGCACAATACTACCTAACTGTAATACAATTATGTTAAAACACTGAATGAAGCTGCATGTGAGAATGATAGAGGGAGGAGGGCTGGGGACAGAAATGAAATCAGAAAGAAAGATAGACGTTAAAGATTGAGATGGTATAATCTAGGAATGCCTAGAGTGTATAATGATAGTGACTAAATGTACAAATTTTAAAAATGTTTTTGCATGAGGAAGAACAAAAGAATGTCATTACTGCTGTGTGCTGAAAATAGATGGTAATTAATATTTTAAAATATCACCTTATGTGTGAGACTAAACCAAAAAATGTTTATTTATTACAAAGTTAAAAAAAAAATTAGGCCTAACAGTCACCCCCAGAGAACCTGTTCTGTTGCTCAAATGTGGCCTATCTCTCTCTCTTAGCTAACACAGCAAGAAAACTCACTGCCCTCCCCATCTCTACGTGGGACATGACTCCCAGAGGTGTAAACCTCCCTGGCAATGTGGGACAGAAATCCTAGAATGAGCTGGGACTCAGCATGAAGAGATTGAGAAAACCTTCTCAACCAAAAGGGAGAAGAGAGAAATGAGACAAAATAAAGTGTCAGTGGCTGAGAGATTTCAAGCAGAGTTGAGAGGTTATCCAGAACATTATTCTTACGCATTATAAAGATATCCCCTTTTAGAGTGGGTATAGGGGAGTTCCTGAAAATGTACAGCTGTGTTCCAGTAGCCATGTTTCTTGAAGATGATTGTATAATGATATAGCTTTCGCAGTGTGACTGTGTGATTGTGAAAACTTTGTGTCTGATGCTCCTTTTATCTACCTTATTGAGAGATGAGTAAAAAATATGGACAAAAAATAAACAAATAATAGGGGGAACAAAGGTTAAAATAAATTGAGTAGATTGAAATACTAGTGGTCAATGAAAGGGAGTGTTGGGGGATATGGCATGTATGAATTTTTTCTTTCTTTTGCTGGAGAGATGCAAATGTTAAAAAAAAATTTTCATGGTGATGAATAAACTACGTGATGATATTGTGAGCCATTGATTGTAACATGTCAAGAATGTTGTATGTCAAGAATATTTGCATGTCAAGAATGTTGGTATGTCTGTTGTTTATAATACAAATATTAAAAAATAAACAAATAATAAGGGAGCAAAGGTTAAAATAAATTGGATAGATGGGGTAAGGGGTATAGTACATATGAGTTTTTTCTTTTTTTTATTTCTTCTTCTGGAGTGACACAAATGTTCTTAAAGATAGTCATGGTGATTAATACACAACTACGTGATAATATTGTGAGCCATTGATAGTACAGCATGTATGAAATGTTTGTATGTTAAAAATGGTTGCATTTGTATGTTGTTGTTTTAACGTTTTAATTGTATAACATAACATATATTGTATGTTATTTTAGCAATTAAAAAAAGTAAGAAAAAATTGGGTTTTCTTATCACTGCAAAGGATGAGCTAAGTCTAATTAAAATTAGGTTTAAGAGTCACCCCCAGAGAACCTATTTTGTTACTCAGATGTGGCCTCTCTTTCTAAGCCAACATGGCAAGCAAACTTACTGCCCTCCCCCCTCTACATGGGACATGACTCCCAGGGGCGTAAACCTCCCTGGCAAGGTGGGACAGAAATCCTAGAATAGAGCTGGGACTCAGCCTGAAGGGATTGAGAAAACTTTCTTGACCAAAAGGGGGAACAGAGAAATGAGACAAAAATAAGTGTCAGTGGCTGAGAGATTTCAAAACAGAGTCAACAGGTTATCCTGGAGGTTATTCTTAAGCATTATATAGATAACCCCTTTTTAGTTTATGGTGTATTAGAGTAGCTAGAGGGAAGTGCCTGAAACTGTAGAACTGTGTTCCAGTAGCCATGTTTCTTGAAGATGATTGCATAATGATATAACTTTCTCAATGTGACTGTGTGATTGTGATAACCTTGTGTCTGATGCTACTTTTATCTACGGTATGGACAGATGAGTAAAAAGTATGGATTAAAAATAAATAAATAGGGTGTACGGGTAGTTTAGTGGTTAGAATGCCTGCCTTCCATGTGGGAGAGCCAGGTTCAATTCCCAGACCATGTACCCCAAAATAAATAAATAAAATAAATAAATAAATAATAGGGGAACAAATTGAGTAGATTAAAATACTACTGATCAATGAAAGGCAATGGTAAGGGGTATAGAAAAAAATAGGGTATCAAAGGTTAAAATAAATTGGGTAGATGGAAATACTAGTGGTCAATGAGAGGGAGGGGAAAGGGGTATGGTATATATGAGTTTTTCTTCTTTCTTTTTATTTCTTTTTCTGGAGTGATGCAAATGTTCTGAAAAATGATCATGGTGATGAATATTTAAAAAATGGGGTTTTGAAACTTAATGACTTGTGCTGATTTGAAAGTGGTGTGTACCTGAGAAAAGCCATGTCCTTTAATCCTGATTTAATATTGTGAGGTGAAACCTTTCATTAGATTGTTTCCATAGAAATTGCCCCCCCCACTCAATTGTGGGTGTGGCCTTTTGATTAGGAGATGTGACTCTGCCCATTTAGGGTGGGTCTGGATTAGTTTTTGGAGTCCTTTAAAAGAGGAAATACTTTGGAGAAAGCTCAGAGTCAACAGAGATGCAGACATTTGGAAAATGCTTGGAGTGCTGACACCTAGACATGAACGTCTGGAGATGCAGAGCCCAGCAGACATCACCATGCACCTTCCCACGAGATGCTAAGCAGGCCAGAGCCCAGCACTGTGTCCCAAAGGAACTAAGTTAAGGCCCGCAGATGCTTAGAGAGGAAACTCCTGGCATCAGAAGGTGGAAGCGATGGAACCAGGAAAAAAGACCAGCAGCTGCCAGCCACGAGCCTTCCCATGTGACAGACATCGGCCCCCTCTTGAGTCAAGTATCTTTCCCTGGATGCCTTAGTTTGGAAAATTTCATGGTCTTACAACTGTGAACTTGTAACTTAATAAATTCTCTTTATAAACGCCATTTCTTTTCGGATATATTGCATTCCAGCAGCTTTAGCAAACCAAAACCTTGACTCGAATCCTCTGCAGAGCCTATTGAATGAAATTAATTAGTGGCCTTGATCTTGTTTCCAAAAATTCACACATTGCTTCAGGCACAGCTCTGCTGTCTGTCAGTAAAGAAAGTGGAACAGGCAACTTATCTTTTCTGGAGGTGAAATAGCCAGATTGGTGCCAATAATAAGGAGAAGAAAGGTGGTATTAAGTTATGTGACTTCAGCCATGTCACATCACTAGTTTTTTTAACATTTCAAAGGAGAATCATGAGGCTGTCCAGTCTATTTCATTGGAACAGTGTAAAGATCAGAGGATTTAACAGATGCAACAGTGCTTTAAAGAGCAACCACTAGATACAAATGTAAAATAAAATATTCGTATTTAAAAATTAAAGATGAGCAATTATGAAATTTTATTAATTAAATTGCATAGTAAAATTCATCCATCTTAGCATACAGTTCTCTGAGTTCTGATAAATGCATAGAGCTGTGTAGCTACTACCTCATTCAAGATATAGAATGGTTCTCAAACTCCCCACAATTCTTGTCTGTTTCTTTGTTGTTAATCTCTCTCCTAACCCCAGCCCTTGAGAACCACAGCTCTGTTTAATGTCCCTATATTTAGCCTTTCCCTAGATGATTCATATAAATGGGATCACACTACACGTAGTCTTTAAAGCCTAGCTTCTTTGACTTAACATAATGCATTTGAAACTCATCCATGTTGCTGAGAGCGTGTCAGTAGTTTGTTCCTTTCTGTTGCTGAACAGTTTCCCACTGTGAGGATGAACCATAGTTTGTTTATCCATTCACCAGCTGATAGTCATTTGGGTCGTTTCCAGTTTGTGATGGTAAAGAATAAAGCACTATAGTCAATGCCACTTATCATAACTTGCCTAACCCCAATCAAAACCATTCCTGCCAATCCTAAAGAAAACTTGGGGCACTATATACAATTCTACAAAGGTTCCGTGCACTAGGGTAACTTTCTAAAACCTACAACCTCCAGTTGGGTCCCTGGACCAAGTAAGTCCTGAAATGCAGAGGGGCCAGTCTTTTTAGAACATCAACTAGTTCCACCCCACTATCCCATATTATCAACAGCCTCTTCCAACATGAAAAAGTTAGAATGGGCATAGCCCAATACCACTAAAGAGTGGGAGAAAGCTCAAAGGTGATAGTGAAGTTAAACAGAGAAGGTCGGGTCTAACAAATAAGCATGAGTGCTAAATCATTATACTGATATTTCTTTTAGCCTCCACTACCTCAGAGCAGCTAGAAATAAAAACTTAAAATCGTGGAACTGTAACCCATTCCAAATTTTAAAATCTGTTCTATAACTACTTGTTAAAATGTACCTGGAAATTTATTGCTTTTTTTGTATATATATTTCACAATTTAAAAAGTCCAATAAAAAAAGAATAAAGCACTATAAACATTTGCATACAGGTTATTTTGTGAGAATATAAGCTTTCATTTTTCTTGGATAAATATCCAGGAGTGAAACTTCGGGGATTAGATTCCCTAGGGACTTACTAGTGAGTCAAAAGACAACAAATATTTTTGAAACTCCTGCATCACAGTCTAAATTCCCATCCAGAAAGTTTGGACTAATTTGTCATAATTTGGTGAACTGTGACATCTCAGTTTAGGTTTTTATTTATACTTGTTTACTACTTAAGTTGGAAATTTTTCCCTAATGTTTGCTATCCTTTTACCTATAAGGCAGTATCTTCATTAGTGAATATACTAAAGCATACTCACCTTTAGAGAGAAGACATCACAAAGCTCTGTCAGCTTGACATCTTTACCTATTTGGCATGTTGTGTGGAAGAGACAAGGAAAATGTATTTCTATCAATCTTTGCGTTGTTTGCATCTTGATTTCTCGAAGAATAAAAAAGTAAATTTTTTGACCTTTGAATTCTTCAATTACTGTGCCAAGTTTTCAAGACAATTAAGACATAAATATTAAGACGTAAATATTCTTTTCATAGGATCTTATCTTTTTTTATCCATGATTGATGCTGAAGTAGGTTGAGGGTGCACAGAAGAATTGTCTCAGAGAATGTAAACATGTTAATAAAAGATGCATTGTCAAATATGTTTACAAAGAAAGCAATGAAGAGAGAACATAATTTTCCTTTCTTAGGTGCCCAGACAAATATCACCGCGTGCACCTAAAAACCAGTTTGATTTCTCGCTTGGTGATTGTTCTATTTCTACCTTGGTGATGACACCTGCTGGTGGTCCTCAGAACTACATTTGAACTGCTCAGTGAGAAAGGACACATTTTTTAATATAGGCTGAAATTATGTTTGAGGATGTAAGCCTTTTTCATATTTCTGGATAATATACAATGCAACTTATAAATATAAGCTGTTAGATGTTTTTAAAATTGGATTAGCAATTAAATAAATGCTCCCAAACAAGCCAGATCCACAATTTGATTCTCTAATCTTGTTTCTAAACATTGCAACAATCTTTCTCATCATCAGAAGGATCTAGAGATCTTACTGATGTTACATAGAAGGGTCTTGAATAGCAATAGTAAGTGCTTTAGAAACAGTAAATTGAACTCTAAGAAAGACAACCGCATTTAATGTTGTTACTATTTCTCTTTGTCTTCATTTATTCAAAAGGAAAACAAGGGTGGGAGAGTAGGTGGAGATCGGAACCTTGCGTAGCCACATTGAGCTTTAGGAAAACAAGATTTTCAAAACTCCAAATTTATATGGTGGATAATTTAAAATTAAAACTCTACTGATTGCATTTTAAATAATTTTTTCAGTTTTGGAAAATGTGCTTTTATGTTTCTTTAAAATATCAGTTCTGACAAATACTGTATGGTCCCACTGATGTGAACCGACATTCGAGAATAAACTTGGAATATGTCATTGGTAACAGAGACCAGCAGGAGTTAGAAACAGGGTAAGACAATGGGTAATTGAAGCTGAAGGGTTACAGACTGTGCAACAGAACTAGATACAAAAACTCAAAAATGGACAGCACAATAATACCTAATTGTAAAGTAATCATGTTAAAACACTGAATGAAGCTGCATCTGAGCTATAGGTTTTTTTTGTTTGTTTGTCTGTTTGTTTGTGTCTTTTTTTTCTTTTTCCTTTTTTTTACTATTATTATTATTTTTATTTTTTTCTATATTAACATTCTATATCTTTTTCTGTTGTTTTGCTAGTTCTTTTCCTAAATCGATGCAAATGTACTAAGAAATGATGATCATGCATCTATGTGATGATGTTAAGAATTACTGATTGCATATGTAGAATGGAATGATTTCTAAATGTTGGGTTAATTTCTTTTTTTCTTTAATTAATAAAAAAAAATCAGTTCTTTTACTCATCTAAAATAAGTAAGTTGATATTTTTCCTAATATCATTCATGTTTTCCAGTACTCAACCACCAGTATGTTAAAACTAGCTTGAAATATTAGAAGATATGTTCTCACACAAAAGCTTCATGTGGGTTAAAAGCTTAGAAAGTAGAGTAAAAGAAGACACTGCAAGTCAATTTCTAACTGAAAGGTGACTTGTAAGATGTCACTTTTGCTATTTGGTGAAAGATGCGCATATTTCTTTTCCTCTCCAGTAAGAATGATTGTTTTTTCTTCTAATAAATTTCCTGCTGTGAGAGTATTAGGGCTGGTCTAGGGGAGCCGAACAAACCCATCTAGGCCATTTAGACAATGCAATATGCTTGTCACAGCTAAAGTCGGTGAACCAGCTAATGATTTGCAATTTAGAAAGATATGCCTATTTGGACACCCAAGTTCTCAACTTAATAGTTTATTTAGGCTAAGGCTACTGTTCTCATTATGAGCTCTCAGTCCATAAAATGGGTGTTTAAGATAAAATAAAACAAAACACAAATGATATTTGGGAACCACAGAATCAATACTATTACTTCATCAACCTCAGGGTTGTAATGTTTGTGTGTCAATACAGGAAGAGTCCTCATGAGGCCCTGACCCTCAGTCAAGTTCAGCACTGACACAAAGTTATAACAGCTCAAGGCTGATGATCATCAATAGGTTCACAGTCGAAGTTCTGAAGAAGCCCACAAGTTAGATACTCTGTTTCTGTGAGCGTGGCATGATAGTTGCACGATAAAATCTAGCTGGGTGGGGATTGAGAGACTAAGATGAATGCAGGTAGGCTTTAAGGGATGGTTTTGCAATTAAGGAGAGATCCTAAGAGTTTAGATCTCAGAAATCTTGGCAGCTTTGTGCAGCAAGAAAAATTTTCCCACCTTCTGGAGAGGAGACGCTGACATCTTATACAAAAAGAGAAGCTGTGATCACTTCAGGGGTCTTCATTTCGGGCATTAGAAGGTAAATGAATACACACATATTTCTAGATGTAAAATGCATTTGAATAATTTTAGAACAGTTTTGTGTCTACATTGTATTTTGAGGCTTTCTCAGACACAAAATGCAGACATTTTACTAGCAAACCAGTTAGTTTATTGATCTAGTTACACAAAAGAGCAGAATTATGAAAAAATTACTCTGGCAAGTATTCCTTTCATCATGCAGCTATAAACTATTTTCAAAATTGGATGAAAACATAGCAAAACAAAGGAACTGTTAGTTTCACGGTGATACTGGATGTGGGAAACCCATGAGAAAAACCTTCTAGGGATTTTCCTGGTGTTCCTCAGTTCATTGAATGAATGTTTTAGAATCTGAAAACTGGTTTTCAAATCTCCAAGCCTGAATTCATTTTTTTCTTCCAAACCTGAATTCTTGCTTACCTTTTTGTTCACTGACTTTTGTAAACATCATTTTAATGTATTCCATTTATGTGTGGTAATTTACTGTCTCTCCTAGATCATAAGCTCTTTTGAGTCCAAGTACAGTTTGATCCAGGGATTCCTCCTTCCTTATGATCAAGAAAGTAGGCTTTGATTGTGTCAGTGACTAGGGAAGAGTGTGGGGCCAGGGGGAAGAGAGGGGAGAGAGGGACGTGTACCCAGCTGAGAAGGGTGTGGCGTGGACCTGCAGTAAAGGACATCTGAAGCGGACACCACGGGTGTTTCTTACCAGTCAGGCAGATCAGACTGGGGCACTGTGATCTGTCCCGTTCCTGCTGGTTGTGTTAGTTCGTTTCCCTTTTGAGGCCATCCCTGATGGTAATTTTAACTTGACGTCACTCTGTTTGCTTTAAGAAGACTTGTTCAGAGAACACACCACGTGCTTGGAGTCAGTGTTTTGAAGGTTGTGAAACAACCCTGAGTGTGTCCACACTTCCTGATGTGAAATGAGTCTGAACATTTTACCAAAGCTCTATCCTCTACAGTGTGTCTGAGAAGCTCCCACAAAACACCATTTGGTTTGTTTCTACAGCTTAACGGGCATACAGCAAACCGTACATATTTAAAGTGTACAGTCTGATGACGGTTGACATATGTATACTTCCCTGAATCTATCACTACAATCTATATAATGAACATATCCATCTCCCCTGAGAGTTTTCTCAAGCCCCTTTGTTGTCCCTTCTACCAATCCCTCCTCATCCCGGATGCAATTTGATTTTAAAAAGCAAAACACAAAACATTTTCCATGTATTTTTTTTTTTTTTACTTTTTAGTTTAACATATTTTCAAACTTATAGGCCATAAAATAAACTTATAGGGCATTTACAAAAATAATTCAAACCCTCTACAGAGAACTCCAACATACCTCTAGTCCCCCATATACCTGGATTCACCAATTTTAACATATTGGCATGTTTGCTATATCACTCAATCTATCCATTTATCTATCTTTTTATCAATCTATTTCCTGAACACTTAAGTGTAGGCTATATACATTGTGTTCCTCAAACAGTTATTGCTGTCATTTACGTTTCCTACGAACAAAGATATTTACTTATACAACCATCTTAAGTGAAGTTATCAAGTTCAAGAAATGTAACATATTGATCTAAAGCTTACAGTATATTCCAAGTTTTTCACATGCCCCAATAATGTCCCTTTGAGTTTTTCTCCTTCCTTGTTAAATCCCATCCAGGATCATGTATTACATTTAATTGTCATTGTCTCTTTAGTTTCTCTTCTTCTACTTCTTTTTTTAACTGTGGAAACATATATACAATGTAAACTTTCCGAACTCAAGCACTCCCAAGTACACCGCTCCACCGTATTACTCATATTCACAATACACCATCCCCTCACCACCTTCCATTACCAAAATTTTCCTATCATTCCAAACAGGATCCCTATAACTATTGTGCATTAACTCCCCAATCCCAGCCCCCATTCCTAGCAACCCGCATTCTAATTTCTGCTTCCACGAGCTTGCATATTCTCCAGTATTTTCTTTGTAGCTACCATGTGGCTTCCATTTAACCTCATAAATCTATAATGATCTTGTTTACTTTGGTACTAACTCAACTTCAACCGTGTACACACTATGTTCCTATACCCTTCCGTCCCCCGCCCCACCTTTAGGTAGTTTTGTCACAAATTACATGTTTATACATTATGATTCCCAAACCACTGATTCATCATTATGTTTTATGCATTTGCCTTTTAGATTTTGTAGGAAGTAAAAAGTGGAGCTACAAATCAAAATACCATAGTGCTCACATTTATATTTACCACTGTTACTACCTTTACAGGAGATCTTTACTTCTCATGTGGCTTCCATCTACTATCCATTGTCCTTTCCTTTCAACCTGCAGAACTTCTTTTAGCATTTCCTATAGGGCTGATCGAGGGGGGAGAAACTCCCTCAGCTTTTATTTGGGAATATCTTTCTCTCCCTCATTTTTGAAAGACAGTTTTGCCAGTTATAGAACTCTCGGTTGGCAATTTTTTTTTCTATTTTTGCATTCAGCACTTTAAATATGTCATCCCACTGCCTTCTTGCCTCTCTGGTTTCCGATAATAAATCAGCATTTAATCTTATTGAGGCTTCCTTGTACATGACACATTGCTTCTCTCTTGTGGCTTTCAGAATTATCTTTGGCATCTGATTGATTCAAAGAGTGTGAGTTGATTTTGTTCGGAGTTTATTGAGTGTCTTAGATGTGCATATTCATGTCTTTTGTTAAGGTTAGGAAGTTTTAAACCATTATTTCTTTAAATGTTCTCTCTGACCCTTTCTCTCTTCTTTTTTTCTGGTGTTCCCACAATATGTATATTTGTACACTTGATGATGTCCCACAGGTTCCTCAAGCTCTGTTCGTTTTTCTTCATTCTTTCTTCTTTTTGCTTCTCAGACTAGGTTGATTTCAATAGTCTTATCTTTGAGTTCTCTGATTCTTTTTTCTGCCGGCTCCAATCTGCTCTTGAACACCTCTAGGAAATTTTTAACTTCTTTTACAGTGGTCTTCAGCTCTGTTTGTTTCCTTATCATTTCCAATCCTCTATTGATATTCTGTTTGTGTCCCCCTATCATTTTCCTGATTTTCTTTAAGTTTTTGTTAAGTTTTCCTTTAGTTGTTTGAACATATTTAGGATCAGGTTTTTTTAGTCTTTGCTTGGAATGCCCCAGGTCCAGTCCTCCATATTGATGGTTTCTAATTCTTTAGTCTTCTCCTTTGCCTGAACCATCATTTCCTGTTTTTGCATGTTTTGCAATCTTTTGTTGAAACCTGGACATTTTAATGTGTTACGGCTGAAATTTAGATTCTGAGGCATCTGTTCCTTAAGCTTATATCCAGTTACTATTTTCACGGATCTTTCCTGGAATGGCAGGAGCTAACAAAAAAGAAGAAGAAATAGAGAAAGAAGGAAGAATGAAGGAAAGAAAATACCTTTCTCAGTCTTTGTAGATTGATCTATGAGTGCTCTCCATACAATAAATTTAGAAAATAACTCCAAGCCAAAGGATAGTGGTCTTCCTGATTCTTTGTGAGCATGCACGTGCAATCCTAGGAATTCCCCAGTTTACGTGGATACAAATGTCTTCTCTTTCCTAGGAAAGAGCTTTCTCACACTCCGGGCACTTCACTTTGTACCCTATAGCTAGCAATGGCTTGCCCCAGGCACAACTTGACTCCTCTCCTACAACAGGAGAGCTCTGTGAGCTGCCTTCTACATGCGGGACAAGTTCTAGGATGGTAAACCCCTCAGGCCACCACCAGACAGACTGGGCCAGGCATACAAGCTGGTATTTGCACAAGGATTACCCTGTTCCCTCGGGTACCAGGGATACTGGGAGTGCTGGCCAGCTCTGTTCTTAGCTGGGGGTGGGGAGGGGGGAGGGGCGGTAGAGGCTGGGAGGGAGGTCTGGCAAGTAGCATGCCATGAGATCCTATTGTTTTTTACATAGACTTTTTCAAGATTCAGTGCCTGTCCCCCTCTAACTGTTTTTTTTGGAACTTTGAAAAAGATGTTTCTGCTGATTGTTCAAAACTTCTGTGGGGCGGTGTGGAGTGGGGCATGGGCTCTGAAATATCTCCCACATATGCTTTTTTAATCATTAAATATATGTTATACATTCAACTCATATGCTTTTAAAACTAAGAATAGAGAATATAAAGTTTCACCCCAAAATTCAAAGCTGTCCGACAGTCTAAGTGAGAGAGTATGGATAATTAAAGAGGTACAATTATATTTGGGCACAAATGAAGGAAAAAATGCAGAGGGAGTGGGAAAGAGACAAACAGAAATTTAGAGAAAGATATAGAAAGGAGAGACTCAAAGAAGAATGAAAAAAATAAAAAACAAAACAAAAAAGAAGAATGAGCCAAGTCAGAAACAAACATAAAGACTCAAAATCCTAAGAGGGAAGGAAAGAAAAACAGAGGAAAAGATACATGGGGTGAGAAACACCACCATGGCCCCTGGGCACATACCCTGGCTCCCACGTGCACATACCCTGGCTCCCACGTGCACATACCCTGGCTCCCACGTGCACATACCGTGGCTCACACATAGACGCCAGCAATCAGAGACATTATTGCTGCCCTTTGCCTTTAAGACACTTCCCTGAAGACCAGAATGATGCCTTGTCTCCTTGTAGCTGTACAAGGAAAAACAAAAAACTGTTTTATGGAACCTGCTCTTATGACATCTTGAAATTAAGCTACATTCTGTTTTTGAATAGGTTCTTTTCCATCTCTGTATTGGGATATAATTCTTTGTATTGGGGGAAGGGTCTCATGGTGTAACATAAAGGAAGGATATGTTAGGGTCTGTGTGGCAAAGTCGAAGCGTGGGCCTGCCAGCAGGTATTTGCATAAGATTGAAGGCAAGGACAGTTCCTGGGAGTAGGAAGCCATGGCAATGGGACTATAACGAACCTGGCGCAGGGATGAAGGCTTGGTGCAGGGGGGTCTCTTAACTGACTGCACAGTGGATTCACCGGGGCGGAGTGGGGGCTGGTCATGGTGCTTTGAAAAATCTCCTGCCTGGGCCCAGGCCCAGTTACTGTCATGGAGCTGGTCTGGGGTGTAACCTGAGATTCAAGGGTTGGGTTTTTTTGTGTCTTTTTATTTTTTTGTACATGGGCAGGCACCAGGAATCGAACCCGGGTCTCCGGCATGGCAGGGGAGAACTCTGCCTGCTGAGATTCAAGGGTTTTTTTAGGCTTTGCAGGTGATTCTGATGTACAGCCCAAGTTGCCAGCCCCTGCCTGAGTGTTGGGAGAGAAGGGTGGTCGAGAAGGCAGAGTGGCATCTGTCACTTGGATTGACTCTTGTGCCCCTATTGGACTCATGTGTGGGTCCTGTGCAGGGCAGGGGATTGCAGGACCTCTAAATGGAAACTGAATCACCAGATATTCTCTAAAAATCTTAGGTCCATGCAGCATTGTTTCGAGAGACCCCCATCAATAAATATATATTTGGTCCCTCATTCTGTGCTGGGTATTGGATTTAGCATTGAGGACAAGAGGTAAAGAGACATGAGCTAGTATAGTGGAGGACAGAGCCAAGGAAACAGACAATTACATCCTCATGTGGTGACTGCAGTGTTGGTGATAGCTGGATAAATAAAAAATACTCAATAGAATCCTTTAGCTGGATTAGTCTTCAACAGCAAAACAAACAAACAGAAAACCCTGTTTGGTAGAATCACTTCACTCAAGCAGCCTTGAGTTGTTTTAAGTATATGAAGCCCTTGTTGAAATAGTTTGCTGTTGGTCTAATCTCAATAAAAAGAAAGCTTACTCTCTGTTCCCAGAAACGCTCCCTTGCTCTGCTTGCAGGAATGAAGCATCCCATGAACTAATATCAGCACTTGGCTTCTCTTGAAGAACAAGATCAAAGGCCTGACTGGTCAACAAAGAAAGATACCAGAGAACAGGATTTGCTGACCAACCAAAATGAAGTAAGCAACCATTACTCAATTTTAATGAATGCTGTGACTTTTACTTAGTTTTAAAAATTTTTTCCCCTTGTTTCTTCTAGACCTTTGCCTTTTCTTTGTCTGTTTGGGGTTATAAAAGTCCAAATTACCCCTCCCACTCCAAACTAGTCTTGGAGAGCTTTTCTTCCAGTTCCTTATTGATGCATCTTCAATAAACTCACCTTCTCACCAGATAATGAAGCTTGTTTCTCTGTTTGACATGGGACCAGGGGGGCCTGACTATTCCAAACCACGTTTTCTGACAGTAACAATGGGGTACACAGGGCCATATGTGGAGCACACAGGAAAGCACTGAGTCCAGTTTTGGGGGCTGGAGGAAGCTTCTGGGAAAGCAATGATTCCTAAGCTGGGAGCTGTGCCTTTGGCCTGGCAGAGGGAAGCCTCAGCTCGGCACTGGGGCTTGGTGCAGAGCAGCCTCCAGAACAAGGCAGAGCAGTGACCATACCTGAGAGGTTCAGGAACCGAGCCTTGGGATGTCGTTTTTATTCTCTTGAAGTCAGGGCATGGGGGGAAGAACTGGGTAATTGAATTATGTGATATCCTGATTTGAATCTTCTCTTGTGGGGTCCAAACACTCAACAGAGCTAATCGCTGCAAATGCCTCAGCAGTTTCCTACTTCACTGTTTCTCCCAAGGCAAGAATGAGTTAAAGTGGGGAGGGCAGAGTTCTCAGGGGTGTGGCTTGTTTGTGTGGTAAAGGAAGCCGGAAGCTAGTATAAACAAATGACAGATTCCTAACCAACCTCTCCTGCCAGCCAGGCAAATCAGGCTAGTCACCATGGGTGTGTCATCATTTTTCCCTTTTGAGGGCATCTCAGATGGTCATTTTAACCTGATGCCACCAATTTAGTATTTTTAAAGGTAACTTCATATTCAGGGGGCATGCCATGGGATTGGATTCAGTAATTTGAAAGCAGAGAAACAATCTGTAAGACCACACTTCCTGATGTGAAATGGGTTTGAATATTTTAGAAGACCTCTCTACTCAGAAGAGCCTGTGCCTGCCCTCCCTTTAGGAGGGGAAAGGAGGCCCAAGCTTCTGTATTTTGCAGACTCCACAACTGATCAAATACTCCTTCCCAGACCCCACCTTGAGAACTAGTGATGTCGTTCTTTGAATTTACAAAGCTGCCTGCAAACGTTTTTATTAATTAGCTCTTCTAATAATGTGGTAAAGAAGGCACATGCCACAATCATCAGTCTAGAAAACCAAGGCTCATAAAGGGGAAATTAATTGCTTAGAATCATAGGTAGGCTGAAAGCACACATTTCCACTAGTCCCCATTATAAAGTCAGTACATATGCGGTTGAACTAGAAAAGATAATTTGTTGGGGGCAGAAAATCGGACAAAATAAAAATGAGTAGCCATGCTTTTAACTTCTCATATTTCAGTCTTATCTAGCATTAACAATAAAGCTGCAAATCCTTCAAATTATGGGAATTGTCTCCCACCATTCTGGGATAATTTGTGTCTTGAAATATTAACACTTCTTTTCACTAGATGTTAGGATTTTGTACTTTTTCCCCTCTGAGGTTGTTCATGAAATATATATATTTTAGGAGGAGTTTGGGATTAGGATTATATAAATAATATTATTTTCAAACAAACTTTTTCAGTGGAATATATTGTAAATTTAGTGAAATTTTAGTATAAAATAATGTATCAGCTTTCTAAATCAATCTCAGTGTCAACTGTGTTTTCAATTGTCAGTGTGCACAGAGACAAAAAATATTCAAATGAGGTAAGGCCTCCCTGACAAATTAAAGCTTGCTCACATCTGAGGACATGCAATCATGACACAAAAATAAACTTTAGACATCTGAGCCTCCACGAGGGAATTGACTAATCACTAAATGATCATGGAAGGTGGAAAGAGAATAGGACTCTGTCAATTTTAAAGGAGAACTACAAAGAAAAATATGTGGTTAAACATGTAAGAGATGTGATCTCAAAGGTAAATGTGGGTGACTATGAATATGCAATCAATGTTCATGTTATGAAAAGGTGTTTCATGAAGTTTAGTTGTAAGTTGGTTTCAAATGGGCATTCCCAAAGGAAAACTAGTATAAATCTCAAGTTGGTTCCCAGTAACCTTCATTATTTAACTTCACTATAGCTGACATACAGTGGCTGTGCCAGTTTGAAACTGTTGTGTACCCCAGAAAAGCTATATTCTCTAATCCTCATTCAGTATTGTGGGGTGGGACCTTTTTGATTGTTTCCATGGAGATGTAATCCACCTAATTGTGGTGGTACCTGTTGATTAGGTAGTTTCCATGGAGATGTGACTCCACCCATTCAAGGTGGAGTTGCTTACTGGAACCCTTTAAGAGGGAAACATTTTGGGAAAAGCTTCAGTGTCAGCAGAGCCCACACAGACAGAGACCTTTGGAAATGCAGTAGGAAAACACCCCTGGGGGTGGCCTTTGAAGGAAAAGCCGGTACAGAAAGCTAGCAGATGTCACCATGTGCCTTCCCAGCTGAGAGAGAAACCCCAAATGTCATTGGCCCTTCCTTTGCAGTCAAGGTATTTTTCTCTGGATGCCTAGTTTGGACATTTCTATGGCCTTAGAACTGTAAACTTGCAACTTAATAAATTCCCTTTTTAAAAGCTCTTCTGGGTAGGCCATGGTGGCTCAGCAGGCAGAGTTCTCGCTTGCCATGCTGGAAACCCAGGTTCATATTCCTGGTGCCTGCCCATGCAAAAAGGAAAAAATAAGCTCTTCCATTTCTAGTATATTTCAGTCCAGCAGCTTTAGCAAACTAAAACAGTGGCCTTAATTTATTTGGGGGAAAACCATTCATGTTTGCTTTCGGGCAACAGTGGTACTGTGGGAAAGCTTGGGGACAAGAACCAGGAGTCTTGGAATCTAAGTCTTATATTAGTGCTGGCTACTTCTCTGATCTCTCAGAAGCTACAGGATTTCTTTGGGTCTCCCTTTTTTTCATAGATAAACATCAAAGTATATGGAGCACATGATCTCTGAACTATTTTGCCTATCCTAAAATTCCATCAAAGAAGAAAATTGGAAGGCTTACAACCTTATTAAATGCCTGGGCGCCTGCAAAGGCACAAACATAGACAGGCCCTCCTTGTTTTATTGGGAGTTTCCTTCCACAAATTAGAGGCTATTAGAGCTGGAAGTGAGTTCAGAGAGCATCTATTCCAAGCCCTTCACTTCTCCCACTTAAGGAAGCCAAAAACCATCCATGGGAGGTGATTTTCCTGCAGTTCAGATCTATTTGCAGCAGTCTGACTCCAAGTCCAGTTAGGCTAAACCAGGACATTCCAAACCTAAAAATGCATCCGAATCTCCTGCGGGTCCTTTCAGTGCAGATTCTCACTCAGTGGATGTGGGGGGAGGGAGTGGGGAGGGTGCAGGGGACTGAGATTCTGTCTTTCTAGCAAACTCCTGGGTGATGCTTAAGTGGCTGGCCCTCCCACCACACTGGAGAATGAAGAGGCTGGGCTCTGCTCCTTGACAATGAAAGGAGCTACTGGTCACCCACTTCACCCCTAGCTAGTTTGCCAGTGCTAGACAACATGGGGCTTCTGTAGTTGAAAGTAGCAGATTTCCTCTTCATAGAGAAAAATATTCAAAGTAGACAAAACTACCAAATTTGAAATAATTGAGGACTAATTAAGTGCCTATGCGAAGATTATAAACGCAGTAGGAGTTGAAAGATAACTGTCCCTGAGCTAATTGCCCTGAAACAGAAAGAACTTCAGGGCTGTGCCTAAGCTTTTGATGACACGTGCAGTTTTCTCTTTGAATGAGGATACCTTATTTTATTACAGACATCATTATGTGTTGGCAAAAAAAAAAAAAAACTAGGTGAAAATTTCATGTGTATGTGCTAACTACATGCATCTTCTTTGCAATAGTGAAAACTAGTTCAAAATGGAGCAGTGACTTGACAATATTTATCTTTTCATTTCCATTTCTCCTTTGGATACCCTCTTTCCTTTTCATCCCTAGGCATTAGGATCCAGGCTTTTCAGAGATTCTCACTGCCTCCCCACAGGGACCCATCCTCTTTCTAGAGCATCTTATGTTTTTCAGTCCTTTGTCTTTCCCCAACCCCATTAACATTTTTCTGTTGAATGCCCCTTCACTTTGGGGCCTTCTGACACAAATAACTGGTTATTGCATCTCAGTAGGGTTGAGGACCAGTAAGGAGTTAATGGAGAGCTGCTTTGTTTTTAAAGCACATTTCAATTTCAATGGAGGTGATGGCCGAATAGAACTTCAGGTGGGGTTGGTTTTACCACCTGCTAACCCTGTGATTTCGGCTTTACGCATTCAGAACGTCAAAAGCGGTGCTTCCCTCAGTAACCGGAATTAGACTCTACCAGGTAGAATCTGGGAAATGACTGCAAAATGCTTTTTATTTTTAAAATATTACTAACTTATCAATAATGGCAGGTAGCCCACTAAGAAATGTTAAAACAGTAGGTGTTTTTGGTATTTGGAGTGTTGTATTCAGTGTTTCAAAAATGAAGTGCTACTACTCCTATCTTGATAAACTGTAAAGCATCCTTCTAATTAGTTCGTTCTAATCTTGTATCCCTTCCTCTTTCTGTATTCTTTTTGGCTGAGGAACTTTGTTCTCCCCCACATTAAACCAATTCTATTCTTGGGGGATCAACCTAATTCTGATAAAGAGGTGTAGAACTTCTGGGTAAATGCAGGGGGTTGAACACAGGGTTTATCTCCGCTCCTAGTCAAAATTCCATAAAAACAATTGCACAGAAAAATTTTTTTTAGAGATATAAACATATAAAGATAAAGAAATAAGGAAAGAGAGGAGAGGAGTGGAGAGATGGCCACAAAATGATGGCAGGTTGAAAGTGAATGGCAGAGTGGCAAGCCACATGGAGGGAGATGTAAATTTGCAGCACAAACTGGGAAATGGCATCAGATAGTCTGAAAGGATAATAAATGGTGCTGGAATCAAAAGAACCGACTGAAAGTTTGTGTGCCTGCTTGAAACTGTTGTGTACCCCACAAAGGCCATGTTCTTTAATTCTGATTCAATATTGTTGGGTAGGATCTTTTTTATTAAATAGTTACCATGGAGATGTGACCCACCATTGTGGGTGGGATCTTTTGATCAGTTGGTTTCCATGGAGATGTGTCTCCACCCATTCAAGGTGGGGTCGCTTACAGGAGTCCTTTAAGAGGGAACCATTTTGGCAAAAGCTTCAGAGGGGACACAGAGAGAGACCTTTGGAGCTCCAGAAAGAAAATGCCCCCCAAGAAGCTGTTTGAGGAAAGAAGCCAGGTGAGAAAGTTAGCAGATGTCACCATGTGCTTCGTAGCAAAAGAGAAACCCTGAACATCATCAGCCCTTTCCTAAGTCAAGGTATCTTTCTCTGAATGCTGTAGTTTGGACATTTTATAGCTTACAACAATAAACTTGAAATTGAATAAGTTCCATTTATAAAAGCCAACTATTGCTGGTATATTGCATTTCTGGCAGCATTAACAAACTAAAACAGTTTGCATTGAGAGTTATGGGCTCATGGGTCTTTTTATCGGTTGCATTGTGTCTTTCCAAAAGGTATGCTGAAGACTTAATCCCTAGTACCTTAGAATGTGACCTTATCTGGATCTTAGTTATTGCAGATATAATTGGTTAAGGTGAGGTGAGACTAGAGTAGGGAGGACCCTGAATCCAATGTGACTGGTGCCCTTGTAAGACCAGGAGAAGTGACTCAGACAGACACACACAGAGAGAGAGAAGACAACCATATTAAAAACAGGCAGAGACTGAATTATATAACAAGCCCAGAAACACCAAGGAACACTAAGGATCACTGGCCATGGCCAGAAGCAGGAACAGATTTTTCCTACAGACCTCAGAGGAAGTATGGCCCTACTGGCAGCATAATAAATTTTAGATTCTAGCTTCCAGAACTGTGAAAGAATCGATTTCTGTTGGAAATTTATTTTAGTTTGTAGATCTTTGTTATAACCGCCCGAGGAAACTGAGGTCGCCAACCCCACCCCACCTGGACCCCATTCACTCCTCTACCCCACAGAAGACAAGAGATTTTCTTTCTGCAGATGTTGAACCAGTATAGATCTAGATGTAGGGACACCAGACCCACTGTAGGTGTGATGAAATACAGTATGAACACCATATGGTTAAGTGAAAAACTGTACACTAAGCCATGAGATTTCCCCTTCCCATATCCAAAATACCCTTCCAATATATTCTACAACACTGGCAGCAAGACTACATTATGTACCCCAGCACAGAAGGGAAGGAGGGAAGGGCTCCTTCCACTGGACCATGAGGTCCTGAAATGTAGGAATTAAATCCTAGCCACTGTTGAGTCCTCAGCATCAAATACAATAAACTGCATTTATTTGAAGTTCGATAAATAAATCTCAAAGGAAGAAAAAAAAAGGCTTATGTACCCCAGACTGCAGACTGTAGAATTATAGTCTGCAGAACTGTGGGGCCCATGAAAAAGTCTTCTGACATTTTGTGGTACTTCCAAGTAAACGCTTGTTTGTCTTAATAGTTTACAGTAAAGCCATTTGTCAATAAAGCCCCACCCAGGCACTCAGAACTTTTTGTTTGCTCTTTGATGACCCAGTATTAAATAGGAACAGATGGCCAAAGTTCACCTAAAGTTTGAGGGCTGTCCTTCCACAGAAGGTAAATATCAAAAGAAAATAATACAATGCAAAATAACAACAAACAGAGGGAAAAGGAAACAGAGCTAACACAAGAAGCAGAAGATATTATACCATGAAGTAAGAACAGGATGCTATACAAATAATGGAAACAGAATTTTTTAAAATGTCAACAGTTTAGAAGATAAAGATGCAGATATTCTCTGGAAAATATAAGTAAAAGCACATTAGAAATAAGTGGAAAAAATAAGAGAAAACTAGAAGATCATTCTAGCAATCCAACTTCCCACTAACGGGAGTTCTGGAGAGAAAGAATTGAGAACTTTATGAAAGTCAACCCATTTTTGGTATATTGCATTTCTGGCAGCATTTACAAACTAAACAGCTTGCACTCAGAGCTGTGGGATCATGTCCTCCACAAAAGGCATTCAAGTCCTAACCCCCTGGTCCTGTGGGTATGAACTCATTTATAATTAGGACCTTCAAAAACTATTTTTTTGGTGACACCAAATTGAATCAGGGTA
Organism: Tamandua tetradactyla; assembly: GCF_023851605.1. Classification (NCBI taxonomy): domain Eukaryota; kingdom Metazoa; phylum Chordata; class Mammalia; order Pilosa; family Myrmecophagidae; genus Tamandua; species Tamandua tetradactyla. The sequence goes on along the minus strand of NC_135327.1, from coordinate 201,045,925 downwards.
GGACTGAATTTAATATGGTTGAAATCCCTAGAATCATAGGAAATTCAGATGCAGTCAGTTAGATGAAGGCTGAGGAGAGAGAGAGATTGCCACTTAAAAAAGAAAGATACATCAAAACCCAAGGAGTCTCGAGGATTGCCTGAAAGACACCACCAAAAGGCACAGACTCTGGGAGAAAGCACAGACTCACAATATCTTGACAGTGGGCTTGTAGCTTTCAAAATTGTAAGACAATACAATTCTGTTGTTTAAACCAACCAGTTAGTGGTATTTGTTTTGGTTTGCTAAAGCTGCCAGGATGCAATGTACTAGAAATGGGTTGTTTTGTTTGTTTGTTTTTTTAACATGGGCAGGCACCGGGAATCGAACCCGGGTCCTCTGGCATGGCAGGTGAGCCTTCTTGCCTGCTGAGCCACCATGGCCCGCCCATGGGTTGTCTTTTTAAATAGGGATTTATTAGTTTACAAATTTATAGTGCTAAGGGCATGAAAATGTCCAAATTCAGGCATCAAGAGGAAGATGCCTTCCCTGAGGAAAAGCTGCTGACATCCAGGGTTCCTCAGTCACCTGGGAAGGCACGTGGCGACATCTGCTGGTCCTTTTATCCTGACTTCTGGTTTCAGTGGCTTTCTCTCTCAGCTTCTGTGGGTACTTTCTTAATATATCCTGGGTCGGGATTCTTTCTCTTATCCTCATAAAGGACCCCAATAAAGGAATTAAGACCCACCCTGAATGGGCTGGGACACATGTCAATTGAACCAAAAGGTCCCATTGACGATAGGTCTGCCCTCACAGGGATGGGTTAAAACAACACGGCCTTTTATGGAGTAACTAACAGCTCCAAACCAACACAACATTTGTCATAGCAGCATGACAAACTAAGACAGATGGGGAGTGAGAATGAGGAGAGAATTATCAAATGAATAATTAAAGAATATTCCCCAAAATGGAAGGACCCAAATGGAAAGAACCCTTTGAATGCCCAGATCAATAAACAAGAAAAAACATCAAAGCATATTGACATGAAAATTTAGGATGCTAGTGATAAAGAGAAGATACCAAAGGCTTCCAGAGAAAAAACAAGATCAAATAAATGGATAGAAATTAAAATATTATTGGATTTTGTATCAGTCTGGTTCCTCTGAGGAGCAGATGAGAAGACAGGATTAAAAATGTAGGGATTGGGTGCACGGATGACTCAGTGATAGAATGCTCGCCTTCCATATGGGAGACCCGGGTTCGATTCCTGGACCATGCATCCCCCTCCCATCCCCCCCCCAAATGCAGGGATTATAATAAAGGATTCACCCAAGTAAGACAAAATGGAAAGGAGTCAGAAAATACTGGAGAAGCCGCCAGACTTCAATGCTTGTCTAACTCCAAGTGATGGAGTGAAGAAAAAAAGTAAAGTTTGGTGAAAGCATCCCAGTCTTTCGTGCAGGCTAGGGAAGTTTCACCAGGGTCACCGATGAGTTCTCTGTTTCCAAGAACAGTCCTGCCTTATAATCCCCCTTATGCTCAATCCTGCCTGGGGAAGATGGTCTCATGTGTGGTGACAGATTCAGAGTGAAGCAGCTGGGACCCTTGGAGATGTGGGAGGTACATTCTCATGATCCATAATTTTTCAAGAACAAACTGGAACAAACAAGGAGGTAGAATTGGGAATTCTGAGAGAAAATTTCTTCACACCTGGAATCCCATATCCAGTCAAATGATCAGTCAGGCATGAGGGTAAAATAGATTTAAAAAAAAAAAAGTAAACTTTATTTTTAAATAATTTCAAACTCAGTGGACTGTTGCAAAAATAATACAAAATCCATGTAGAGAAATCCAAATATTCCCACCCAGACACTCAGATCCACCAACTTTTAACATTTTGCCACATTTGCTGGCTCTTTTCTTTCTCTCTCTTTTTCCCTTTCTTCTTTTTCTCTCTCTCGTTCTCTTTTTATCTTTCCTCCTCTCTCCCTTCCTTCCTCCCTCCCATCCATCCATCTCTATTTTCTGAACATTTGAGAGTAGGTTATATACTTCATGCTCCTTGAACACTTAATACTTCCATGTAAGCATGGAGATATTTTTAATTATAAATTAAAAACATCTCAAAGAATCCCTTTTTTGGGAAACCCCTGGAGGATGTGTTATACTTCAAGAAGTGATTAAACCAAAAAAGAGGGGAGCCATGGAATCCAGGAAGCAGAAGATCCAACGCGAGAGAAAGAAGTAGGAAAGTCTCAGGTCAGCTAATAGATTATCTAATCCCTTTTCATCATATTGAAAGGAATGTAGAATTCTCTCAGAGAATCTGAGTATGAATTTGATATGGATATAAGAAAATTAAGTGAATGGGAAATCAAGTCGATAATTAACTCCAGGATATAGACAAAGTTGTATGAGAATATTGTGCAGCTCAGCTGTGAGAAATATCTCCATAATCAAAATGTAAATACTAAAAAATGGTTTAATAAAATAAGTGATAATTTCCCCCACATATATCTTTCCCTTCAAAGAAAGGAACAATGAAAGAGGGAGTTTGTGAATGTATGTTTGTGCACTATTGTGGCTGAAAACCACAGTTTTGCTGCCCAATGTGCTCTGAAATCACTACAATAACACTGGTGCTTCAGAGAAAGAAAGGACTTTATTTCATGGCCACCAAGGAAGGAGACAAGATTAGAAAAATCTCAAATGTGGCCCCCCGAGTCTAAAGACATTTTATGGGTTCAAACAAGGGAAGGTGGAGTTGTTACCATTACAATAACAAGGAACTAAGCTAAAATAGCCATTACAATAACAGGTCTAAACAACTATAGTGTCACATGAAGGAGTGGAAAACAACCATTGCAGTCACAAATATAAACACTGCAGTTAGCGGTTCCACTGTGTGTGGAGTGTAAGGGAACTATTTCTTCCCTTTCTAAGATAGGAAATCAGTGGATGATGTCTCAAATTGAAATGTAAAGAAATAACAGTACAAGCATATTTTTTTTTTTTTTTTTTTTTTTTTTGCAATATGGGACTCAACAGCATAGGAAACTGCAAAGTTGAAAGTGTTGCCTCTGGGAAGGGAGAACAGGGAGTGGGAAGGATGGGGCAGGAGCTGCTCTTTCTCAGGGTATGTCTTGCAGTAGTGTGTGACTTTTTTAGTGGTCTACATGTGCTACTTCGGTCAACATTAAAATTACATTTTAAAAGGGCATGTAATATCCCAAGAAAACACTGCATTATGAACACACATGCACATCCACACACATACACCTGTATGCAGCCTGAAAACAATCAAAGAATTAACCAAAAGCAAAACCAAGTTTCGTATATTAGAACACTGATGAGTCCTATTAAACAAAGAGACGTGACTGAAATATAGCTCACGGTTTCTTTCAGGCTTCAGCTTGGTTGGCAGTCGGTTTTGAGTCCGGGTGGAGTCCATGTGCTTTTGACCTGGACCATTCAGTACAGTTTTTTTTTTGGGGGGGGGGGGGTTGGTGTATGGTCTGGTTATCGAACCCAGGTCTCCCACATGCAAAGTGAACATCCTACCACTGACCCACTGGTGCACCCCTTTTGGTACAGGTCTGACTGTGCTTGGAGTGCTAATGACACCAAGGCAGAAGCTATTTCTGGGAAGGATGAACCAAACGAATGCAGCTTTGATGATTTTCAGAGGAAACAGGGAAAAACATGCAAAATGCAAGTAGGATATTGTTTATGATACATTCAAACAATATTTCCCTAGTGTAAGCCCCGTTAAACACAGCCCTCCAGTGCCTCAGGCAAAAAGGCACATATGGTTTTAAACTCATGTTACAACTGAGATCAGAATCAAGTTTTGAGCGGTTCGTTGCTCTGTTGCTGGAGAAGTTTAATGATAGTTAAAAATGTTCAGTGATTAATTTGTTTTGTCAGAACTGCAATTCCCAAGGTCAGAAATATTGCAGTATCAGTAGCATAGAGAATATGGCAAGTCATGTCAGATAATGAATCATGAAAACAGCTAACATTCCATTTAAAAGGGACCGTTTATGCTAAGCTTTGTTTTCTGTGGCTTTTAGTTCCAGGACAATTTATAAAATATTAGAGCTGGGAAATGCTCTTGGAGTTCATTGAGTAATATCCCCCCATTTTATAAGTTGAAAAATTTGAGTCCCAAAGAGGTTGTGAATTGCTCAAGGTCAATCAATTATTTATGCATTCAGAAACACTTTTTATTGAGCATCTACTGTGTAACAGGTATTCTGTTCAGTTCTGAGATATAGGAAAAGAAGTGACAATCCCAGTCCCCAAGGAGCTCCTCTCTGGAGGGGATGATAGACAGTCAACAGAGATGACAATGCAGCCTGGGAAGGGCTGTGATAGAGACATGTACAGGACACCTGCCATGGGAGCACCAAAGCTTGGGGTAGAAAACCTGTCATAGAGTAGGGAAGTTGCTCAGGAAGAAGTAATGCTTGAGTCAAGCCTTGAAGGTCCAGGAGGAGTTGGGCTGACAAAAGAAGGGGCTGGGTAGGGAGGATCAGCATTTCATCCTGAGTGGACAGTTTATGCCCATACATTGGAAAAAGCCTGATGCCTTTGGGGAACTCTCTAAGTAAGGGACCTAGAAGTCACACACACAGAGCACTAGATGGGTCGTTCCTGTTGGGCTTTTCCACCAGTGCTTAACAGTTTGAATTTTGTCTTCAAGATAAAGTGAATGGCCATTGGTGGAGGATAAATATTTAGGTCTTTGAGTCAAGACCAGATTTTTATTTTTAGAAAGATCAATTTAGCAGCATTTTAGAGGTGGATGAGGAGGGGTGGTGTTTGAAACAGGAAGAGGAAGTCATCCAGACAAGAAAGAATGACAGTGAATATGAAGAAACAGATTGAAAGATGTTGAGAACCAATGGATTGATTAGAAAAGAGAGTAGGGAGTAGAAAAAAGAGTGGTCTGTGGCAACTCCTAGGTTTTTGTACTGAACATCTTGTCTGCACCTCCAGTCTTATTCTCCACCCTTCTCCAGTCTTCTCTGTGCAATGGGAGGCTGAGCTAAGTGGATTGCACCGTGAGCTACCTTCCCTCTGGCTTCAGGTTGGTTTGGCCAATGGGAGCATCAGCAGGAGATTTGGGGGCTGGGGTGGTACAGTACAGTTGGGTATTTGTTCTAGCCCACTCCTTGCCAGGTTGACACAGTTTGCCTGCATTCTTCTACAGAAGGTCAGAGTTCCCAAAATGCAGTCTTTTCCCACAATTATCTTCTCCAGGTTCCAGGTGCCCTTTCAGGCTTAGGGCTCCTAGATCTTATGGGCGCCAGGTACTGCACCATGCCTGGGTATTTTTTCTTGAACTGTACCCCCACCTCATAAATGGTCCCTTTACTAAATTACCCCATTTGCACATGATACTTGTTTTCTGCAAGGGTGACTAACACTGTCGTTTGGCTAGTTGACTGTGAGATCAGCATTGGAGTTACTCTCCACCCTTGCCTCCCACACCTTGTTATCCTACTCATATATGGCATCCTGTATTTTCTGTCTCCTGAATGCTCTACTTTCACAGTCACTATCCTGATTGAGGTCTGTGTTTTTGTCTATTCCTTGCAACATCTCTTTCCTAGTCTCCCAGCTTCTATTCTCCAATCTATACCCATCCTGCTGCCAGAGTATTCCTGCTCCCTTCTTTGCAAGATCTTGGAAGGGTCCCTCCTGTCAGCAGGATTCCTCACAGAAAATGCAGACTCTTACTCTCAATGTTCCTGGTAAGTAAACTTGAGAGAAGGAAAGAAGGGAGGAAGGGAAGGAGGAAAGAAAGAGGAAGAGATGAAGGAGCAAAAACAAAGGAGAAGAATGGTAGAGATTCTGGTCTCATTTACTTTCCACATTCTAGAGTTACTTTCAGGCAGCTTAAGGGAAAAGCCCCTTTTCCTAGTCTGTCTCACCTTCTGCCAAAAGGGGAATGCTCTCTCCTTTGCCTTCTTAGCAGAATGAATTATACCAGGTGCTGCTATTCCAGAAGCCCCTGCCAAAAGTAGGAAGCAAAGGGAATTTTAGAAATGAAAGCTTGTGCAAGGGCAATGTGCCAGAGGGAAGTTCTCCAGCCCCACCATGGCTGGTCTAGGTACCCATTCTGCTTGATTTCTGATGCACCTGGGAAAGGGGGATGTCTTCTTAATTTGTGTGCAGGGAAACTGGTAGTGAACAGAACAAATGCCTCAGCTTTTGCTTCTTCCGTTTCATATATGTTTGCATCTATATTTATATATACACACAAGTTCACCCACGCGTGCATTTATTTAAAGCTCGAGATTGTTGCTGGTTATGCTTGAGGGCAGAAGGGTCCCATGTTACCTGCCCAGGAGGTTTCCCATTTAAGTAAAGGAGACAAAACAACTCAATGAAAGAAAAAGTATATCCCAGTAAATGAGATGGTGCTTTCAACCTCAGAGGGAGTGAGGTTATTTGCTCTCTTCTTTGTATTCATTCTTTTTTGCCTCCCGGGTAAACTTTCACTGCTACCTTTCAATGTGAAATGCTATGCTAATACAAATTTATGGTGTCCATTTTAAATAGAATGGAGTGATTTTTCAATGGAAAAGGCTGCCCCGCACTGAAGTTTGGTTTTTGACTCAGACAGAATCTCAGGTTCCAGTCTCTTCCTTCTGGACTGGGCTCCAAGGTGGAGATGGGGAGATCCAGGGTAGTTGTGGAATATGGTCCAGGTGCCCACCAGCTTGTCCGGCACCCGCCAGTGCAGGTCGCTTTTGCAGCTGGGAGGCTCTAATTCCTGCCCGGTGGGAGCCATGGCACCCTATTCTTTGCCTTTGCAATTGCCCAATCCTCCCTTTCTCTTGCCTCTTCCCAGCAACATGTTACACCCACAGATCATGCTTGGCTCTTCAGGTCACAACAAACCCAGAAACACAATCCGGGTAGCCAGGCTAATGGCGCTGAATTGGAAGGGTGTGAATTATGCTTTTCCATTCCTGTATCCTCCAGTACTTAGAAGGGGCTTAATTAACATCTACTGAATGAAGGAACGAGTGTCAGGATAAACAGCATCATTCTCACCCTGGAATGCTGCTGAATTTGGGAGGGCGGGTGGTCATTATTCTAATGGTCTTAATTAATGCAATTGGGTTATTATGACCTTGGAAATGATTCATTCTATCTAGAAAAGGGCGTTTCCCTTCTATCTAATCTAAATTTTTGTGATTTTATTTAAACACGATAAGGAAGGTCTGCAAGGTTATTCTTGCCTCTTCCGAGCTTGCAAATAGGTCAAGGCAGGCTCTACAGTACTCAATGATGCAGCGTCTTATGAGCGGACCGTCTATAAGGAGCTGTCCGTTCCTCTAAGACACTCAGGATCATTTTTTTATCTTCACAAGCTTCTGGAACACTAGCCCTACTGATGCCCAGGAGTTTTAATTTCAACTGGTAGTTATGCCAACTGTTTGGGGTCACGAGCTCCAGAATCTGTTTCCCAGACAAGTTTGGCTTCAGGCATTCTTTTCTTAGGTTGACAGGCTAGGTTGAATGAAGGACATGCTTTCATTTATCACATTTCCTATAATTCTGCTGGATGGCAGAATGTGAACAGGTACCAGCCTGGGAAGGGCACAGATGGCAAATGTGGTCCTGGGTAGGCACTTGGCAGAGGGTGATGCTAACTAGTGTCTGTGTGTTGATTTATGTTTCACAAAGTGTTTTTGGATATATGAGCCTAATTACTCCTTAGGATAACCCTGCGGATAAAAAGCATTCTTACCCCTTGAAGTGAGAAAATGGAAGCATGTAGAGATTTAGTGACTTACCCATAGTCACACAGCTTAAAACTGGGTATAGTTGAATCTTGAATCCAGGTCTTCTGATTCCAAATGTTTCCTCCACAATCAAACCATGGTCCATGGAATAATAATCTGATTATTATAAAAGTAATCCCAATGGGATTAGGCTGCTTTTGAAAGCATAGAGATTATGAATTTATATTCACAGATTGTGTATGTGAGAAATTCATCTATTCGACATGTATTTATTGTGCATTTACTAGGTAGTAGATACTGTTCTAGATCGGAGAGGGTGGCATAAAACCCAGAGGTTCAGCTTGTAGTAGTAATTTTCTTGAGAGTCTTGGCACACCTGAGGCCTTGCCAGGGCTGGGACACCAGGCTTCAGCCCCTTCCTAATTTTGGGAATCAATTTTTCAAGATCGTTATCTCTGTGACAACCTCAAAAGACTTAGCTTTCCCCATGCCCCGCCCCTCCACTCCCCCCATCCCGCCAACATCTCCCAAAGCATCTACTTAAAGTACCCACTCTGCCTCTAAGTAAATTCCAAGACACAGAAGTTCTCTCAAGCTTGCATCAGAAACATCCTCCATGGGGAGGGAGGACAGAGGCCTGGCTGCCTACTTGGAACATGGGAAGGAGGAAAATCCACAAAGAACAGAATTTCAATTATTAGCTCAATAAACCACTCTGCTCGAGAAGTCTTGTCTCTCACATCATACCCTTCTGAAAGCCAGTACTTCATTTTATGCTAAAAAAAAAAAAAATCTGACCTCAAAAACATCATCAAGAAATGTGGCGGCCCAGACCAGCAGAGGCAGCAAGCGCAGCCTGCTCCCTCACTTGCCTGCTTCGGGGTCTCTTTCCTTACCACCCCCTTCCCGCCCATGGACTGTGGGGAGGGCGGGGCTCGCCTATTCCGTTCGGCCTCCCGCTCTTCCCCTTCCCACCCACTGCCCTTTTGCCCCCCGCCCCCCGCAGTCGCCCCAGTGACCAAAGACTTCACCATTCAAAGTCCAGTTCCCTAGAACCCTGCTCGACATGGACACTGGTGAGATTGAAGATGAATTAAATATCACTCTTTAATATAGATAGTAATTTTTTTCACTATCTGGCTACTTATGCATGGAAAGAAAGTTGACAGTATCATCGGAAAGAAAGAGAATCAGTTGAGGTGCCTGAGGAGAGTGGTACAGGTATCACCATCTCAGAAGGCAATTCGCCCTGAGGGAATGATCACTTTGGCAGAACCCACTAGCGCCATCTCTAAAGCCTTTGCTATGATCATTGACTAACTGGAAAAGGTCATCAGCAGCGCTGGGACCAATTGCACAGCTGTCAGTAGACATGCCCCTCCCCCACCACTGTGCCCACCCTCACCCCCAGACCTAGTCATGCTGAGGCTGGTGGTCTCTGCTAGCAGTCAGTGTGATTCTCTCATTGGGAAAGGTAGTTGCAATATCAAGGAAATACGGGAGAGTCCAGGGGCTCAGGTCCAGGTGGCAGGGGATAGGCTCCGCAGTTCAACCAGGTTGTCATCAGTGATGCTGGTTTTCCACAGTCCATCGCTGAGCGTGTCAAACAGATCGGCGTGGTCATGTTGGAGACCCCAGCAAAGGGCATGGCCATCCCAAACCAGCCCAAGCCATTGAGTTCTCTGGTCATCTTTGGAGGTGGTCAGGACAGGTACAGCACAGACATCCCACACCATCCCATTCATGTGCCTCAACCCTGAGCTGGAGGACCACCTGTAGAGGCCTATCCCATCCCAGGACAGTATGCCATTCCACAGTCAGATTTGACGGAGCTGCACCAGTTGGCAATGCAACAGTCTCCCTTTTCTATCATGCATGGCAACATGGGATTCAGTGCAGGTTTGGATGCAGCTGCTCAGACTAATTCTCATGAACTCACCATTCCAAACAATTTGATCAGCTGCATAATCAGGTGTCAAGGTGCCAGAATCAATGAGATCCGTCAGATGTCTGGGGCGCAAATCAAAATTGCGAACCCAGTGGAAGGATCTGCTGACAGACGGGTTACCATCACTGATCTGCTGCCGGCATTAGCTTGACTTGATATTTAATCCACGTCAGGCTTTCCTTGGGGAAAGTGGCATGGGGAATAAGCTAGAACAATGCAGATCCATCCATAATACCTTTCTGCTGCTCATCACCACCCATGACCCATCTGTGTAGTTTCTGAACAGTCAGCAACTCCAGGTTTTACATAATTTGTAAATTTTTAGTTTGTAACACTTTATCATCATCCACTCATGATTTTTTAATTAAAACTTTTAATTCCTTTTAAAAAATTGCTGAAAGTTGTTGGGAAAAGGCTCAGCAGAAAGCATTACATTTCAGTCCTTAGAGTGAAATGTAATTGAACCTCCACATTAGCCAGCCTCGCTCTCCCATGCCCAGTCTTTTCCATTCCTTCTCTTTCCCAGGCACCTTCAGCCTTTTCCCCTCTCTGAATGGTCTTTCAAAAATATGGCTATTGCCCCAAATGCTACAGCTCTTTTTTCCTTAGCTTGCATTCACCATTCAGTGAATAAAGGCCCAGAAATTCCTCAGGCAATCTCCTGGAATATTGTGTGGGGTGGGTAAGCGCCACTTATTCTCCTACATATGTAATTAAACACAACTTGCATTGACTGATAAGGCTCAGGTGTTCTAAATCATCATTACAACCATTGGTAACCTTTATTAAATACTTCCAAGAAGCGAAGAACTGCACTAAGTGATTTTACATGCATCATATAATTTGATCCTTACAACAACCCTACGAGACAGACAATATTATCATCCCCATTTTACAGATGGGAAAACTGATTCTTACAGGGGCCAGGTGACTTGCCCAAGTATCCACTTTACATCGCTAACGGGAAGTATGCAGACCCAGCATCAAGCCAGGCAGTCCACCAGCAGAGCAAGCCCTCTTCAGCACCTAGCCACCCTGTTGCTGGCTTTTCTCTCTCAATCTTCAAAACAACCCTGGGCAGCAGTGTCTGAGATCTTGCCCACGTCCTTTCAAGAGCTAGGTCTCAGAAGCACCTGGTTGGGGGTGTGGAGCGGGGGTGGGTGGGATGAGTTTTACCGGAAGGGCGATGAGAGGACAGGTTAGTGTTTCTCTGAGCCCGTGAACGAGTGCTAGGATGGGCTACAGTCTGACATGGAAGGGTCTGTGGCTACTTGAGCTCTTTGATACTCCTGGGCACAGATGATGTTCTGCTGCTCAGGTAAGTGGTCTAATACTATGTAGGGGAAGCGGGGCAGCCTGCATTTCTACACACATAGCCCGGATGCATCCAACACCCCAGTCTTTAGCCTCCCTTTGGCATCTCCAATCGGAAGCGGCAAAGGAAGAAGCAGTCCAGCCACTCCTGAAGGATCCTGGGAGTGGAGTCCTTAGCTGTAACTTCCCTGAGGGGCTGGTGCTGGGGGGACAAGCAGGTAGACTCCATACAGTTATGGGCAGGGCTAGCTCAGGTTAGGTCAGGTCTGAGCCTCTTTCTCGAGAGGACCCTAAATAACCAGGGGATTGTGCATTAGTAGATGGGGCAAGAGTTACACCTAGGGCAACCATGATTACGAGGCTCATTTTACACAGGAAATGGATTCAAAGAACTTGGCCGAGGCTTAACCACAGGTGAGTGGAAGAATCAAGACGCAAGCCCAGCTCTGGCTATATTTACTGTGAGCACTATGTTTTTACTAAACTGCTCTGAGATTCTTTCCTCATCCCAAATGAGATGACTGGGGTGTCTAAGACTCCTTCCAGCTTTAATACTCTGTGATTTCCTAGAGCCACAGGAAAAACAAAAAACAAGAAACAAAAAACAATCTGCCCCGTGTTTTTCTTCTCTTTTACTGTTTTGTGCGACAGGCAAGCCCAGAGGAAAAATTAGGATGCGAAGAGAAGAAAGCAAAAAACCCCAGTGAGCTGGAAGGTTACCAAAGAGAGGGGCTGCCCAAGGACTGAAGGGAAAATGCTTTGCAGAATGCTCTTGCTCCCTGGCCAATGCACTTCTCCAGGCTCGTGCAGTGCATGTAATGAGCCTTTTCTTTCTGTAGTGAAATCAAATACACCCAAGGCTCGAGTCTGGACTGGGATGTAACTCCTAAAACATGAAAATCCTTTCTTCACCTGAGCAGATTTGCCCAGGCCACCTGTGTTGGCTGGGTGAAATTCAAAAGCGTTCCTGATTTCAAGAGTCAAAAGGTTTTTTGCCCTCAAGGATAGTTGATAATACTGAACAGAGAAAGAAAGAAAAAAGCTTCTAAAGACACACAAAGAAAGTTAAAAGTATTAGACTCTCTCCTCTGGAAGGAGAATATTCCAACTATGAATGATAAAGTATTTTTTCCTAAAACTCCATCCATCAGTTGCTCCAAATTATGCCACATTATAGTTTGCTTTATATTTAGAGTATGACTTTCATGCACAACTATTCTTTTTTTCCAGAGTTGGAAATACCTTTCTTTAATATTATATATTTATTTGTGAATAGGAAATACATTCATAAAAGGTAAAATGGTTATAACCAAAACCCTATATGTCCACCCCACCCCCATTTCTTTTTATCCCCCAGGCACCCTATTTTTCTACCCAGAGGAGACCTATATGTTTAATATCTTGGAATCCTTCCAGATGTATCAGCTATATTTTATTTCACCCAAAGGGTAGCATACTAGATTATACACAATTTGGAGACTTATTTTTTTTAACTTAAAGAAACGTTTTGGAGATTACCCCATAGCAGTACGTAAAGAGATTTCCCTTCCTTTTTCATGGCATAGTAGTCCACTGCACCATACTTGAGCCAGTTTCCCATTGCTGGGTAGATTGCTTCCAATCTTTGGCTGTTACAAACAATGGTGCAGTGGGTAACTTTGTACAGGAAACTCATATAAATTGTGTGAGAATATGTGTAGGACATAGTCCAAGAAGTGGAATTATGGGGTCAAACAACATATATGTATTTTCAATTTAAATGATTTTTTGTAGTTTCTCAGGTTGCCCTCCAGAGAGGTTGTACAAATTTACACTCCCACTAATGATGTGTGAGAATGTTGCTTCATCAGCTGTTTGCCACTCACTATATTATCGACTTTTTATTTTGCTAGTCTTTTTGTTCCAAGCTTCGGATGTCAGTTTAATTTTTTAATGATGATATGAGTGCTCTCTCCTGTTTTATGGATTTTTTTTTTGGTGATACTTTAGAAAGGCCTGCCCTATTCTGCAATTATATAAAAAATATTCTCCTATAGCTTATTCTAATATCTCTATGGTTTTCTTCTTGCTCCATCTAGAATTTACCCTGATGTAAGGAACGTCCCAACAGCATTTACTGAGTTGTCTCTTTCCCCACTATTGATTGGAAACACCACCTCCTCTATCATATTCTCAAGTTTGTTTTTGAAAATCTCCCTCTGATAGCATATGAAGAAAATATGGGATGGGGTTGGGGGGTTGTTGGGAGACTAATCAGGAGATACTGTAGCTGCGCAGGTAAGAGATGACGGGAGCTTGGGCTAGGGTGGCATGTGGAGGAGATGGAGAGAAGTAGATGGAATATTCCAGAAATATTTAGAGGAATAAAAACAGGTTGATAATGGTTTAGTATGGGGCCATAGAGAGAGGTTGGTGCTACAGGAGACTTTCAAGTTTCTAGGTTGATGAGCAGCAGACAATAAGAAAGCTGGATGTATTTAAAGATCAAGATCAAGAGAATCCCTCAGGACCCAGATAAGGAAGTACAGCCAGGTTTCCGGGGATCTAGGAAGATCTCAGTCAATCTCTCTCTGGCTTCTTTGCTCTCTCTGAGGACACATGGGATCTTGTACCTGATCTGCCATGTGCCTCTCTGCCACCTGGTTCCTCGGCAAGCCTCTTGAATCTTACTCCTAACAACTTCATTATTCCTGCCCAGCTTACAGACTTGTTCCTCTGGAGTAAGGTATTCACTAATTCTCAATTAGCTAGGACAAGGGGTTGAGGTAAACAGGGGTTGCCACTTCCATATCATGGACCTAGCAGCCTTCTATTAGTCAGGGTTCTCTAGAGCAACAGAACCAACAGGAGATATCTGTAAATATGAGATTATAAAGGTGTCTCATGCAACGGTGAATGGAAGAGTACAAAATCCATAGCGCAGGCTGTAAAGCTCCGAGGAAGGATCTGCATGAACTCCACAGGAGAGGCTCACTGGCTGAAGAAGCAGTGAAAGAGTCTCTCTTCTTCCTTAAAAGTCTTCAACTGCTTGGACTATCTCATTGGTGGGATACACATTTTTGTTGTGCTCAAATATAATCAGCCACAGGTGCATTCAACTGACTCACGTTTTAATAAACCAGCCTTCTGGTTTATCAGTCAGCCACGAAATGTCCTTGTAGCAACAGTCAAGCCAGTGCTTGCCTGACCAGACAACTGGGCACCATCACTTGACCAAGTTAACACTAGAACCTAACCTTGTCAAATTGGCAGCTATACACATCACCTTGAAACATATTTGATTTCCAAATAGAACACAATAACTGACATAGGTTTCGCTTAACAATACTCAACTGTTTGACTGTCCTATATGCAATGGGAAACGCAGTGCATCTCTCCAGAATAGGGTGCAAGTTCGTAGGTAACATTCACTCTTAAACTTCATATCCTATGACTTTACTAAAACATGAACAATACAACTCATGTCATATGATGAGAGGAAAACAAGATATTTGCTTATGTAATAAGATATCATCTTATGAAAATAAGATGTTTGCAAACAAGATAAATGCAAACATACCATAAAACAGGGAGGAAATATTCATATAGTCACAGTCTTCATTTCTTTAACTGGCACATGGTCATAGTTTATATTTCACTACCTTCCTCTACTATCCATTCCATGTTCCCTTTACCCTCAGCAAGCACTTCAGTTGACCATGATTCTTTGCCAGGTGGGGTCACCCAAACCTTCATTCCTGAAGTTTCTGGGCCATTAGTAGTCCTGCCTGGATAGGGTTGTTGCAGTTTTCCATTGACTTTAGTCACAGGGCATGGTAGTACCCAGAGGCACCTTAGCAGATCTCCTCTATTCCAAGCAAACTCTTCTTTACCTCCATTGTGTAGTTGCACTCTTATTTCCCCTTGATAGTTAGGATCAGTCACCCCAGACAGAACAATAATCCCTTATCATGCCTTTGATTCAGTAACTTGAGAAGCCCAAAGTGGCTAGGTGGTAGTCTTAACTTCCAGTTCAATGGAATCATTATTGTGTCTCTTGGTAGGAGCACACCTCCTTTTGGAACTAAGACATGTAGACCAGCAGAGTTTAAGCTTTCAAGGACAGGAAGCAAAATTTTTCCTAGTGGATCACTAGAGATGATCATGTGTGGTGCCATTCCTGTTTCCACCCCTTGATTCTTGAACCCGTTAATCCTGACTATGGGAGAAACAGCACCATAAAATGGATGCTGATTCAGAGCATACACAGCCTTCTGGAGAACACTGACACAGCCCTGCAAGGTATTGCCACCTTCTTGGCACTGTAATTGGGTCTTCAAAAGGCCATTCCACCATTCTGTCCATATGATGGGGAACATGGTAAGACCAGAGAATTTCATGAGCATGTGCCCATTCCCACACTTCATTTGCTGTGATGTGGGTTTCTTGATCAGAAGCAATGCTATGTGGAATACCACGATGGTGGATAAGGCATTCTGTAAATCCATGGATGGTAGTTTTTGCAGAGACATTGTGTGCAGGGAAGGCAAACCCATATCTGGAGTATTTGTCTATTCCAGGTAGAATAAATTGCTGCCCCTTCCATGATGGAAGTGGTCCAATGTAATTAACCTGTACCAGGCTGCTCACTCCGGGGAATGGTGCCATACCAGGGACTGAGTGTGGGTCTCTGCTGCTGGTAGGCTGGGCACTCAGCAGTGACCATAGCCAGGTCGGCTTTGGTGAGTGGAAGTCCATGTTGCTGAGCCCATGGATAACTTCCATCCCTACCACTTTGTTCATAAGCCCATTGGGCAATGGCAGGAGTGGTTGAGAAAGAGAAAACACGGGCCTGATTTACAGATGATTCTGCACAATATACAGGGACCATCCAGAAGTGGACAGCTGCAACACTACAACCCAATTCTGGGTTATCCTTAAACGGCAGTGGTGAGGGGAAATCCTCCCTGTGGGTGGAAATTTGAGCAGTACATCTGGTTGTTCATTTTGCTTGGAAGGAGAACTGGCCAGAGGTACATCTGTGCACTGACTGTAGGGCTGTTGCTAATGATTTGGCTGGATGGATAGGGACTTGGAAGGAGCATGATTGGAAAATCGGTGACAAAGAGGGCTGGGAAAGAGGTATGTGCATAGACCTTTCTCAGTGGGCAAAGAAGAAGATATTTGTGTCCCAAGTGAATGCTCACCAGTGGGCGTCTTCAGCAGAGGAAGGCTTTAATAATCAAGTGAATAAGATGACCCATCCTGTGGATACAAGTCATCTCCTTTCCTCAGTCACAGATGCAATCAACTGACTGATGATTTAATACACCAGCCTCCTGGTTTATGAACTAGCTGTGAAATATCCTTGCAGCCACCATCAGGCCAGTGCTTGCCTGACCAAACAACTGAGCATGATCACTTGGCCAAGTTGACACCACAACCCAACCCTCACAAGCCTCTTCACTGAGGGCATAGGAACAGAGGAAACAATGACCTTTGTTTCATTCAGTTACTAGTAAAACAATCTAAAAATAACAATGGCTAAAACAAGGTGGGATTAATTTTCCCATCTTAAAAGAAGGCCAAGAGCCAACAGTTCCAGGGCTCCACAACGTCACCAGATATCCAGACTCCTATATTGTTGCTATCATCCTTTCTCTCTCTTCCATTCATTCTCCCAGTTGCCTCAGGGTCTAGGATGTCTGTGGGAGTTCCAGCCATCATATCCAGATTCCAGGGATGAAGCAAGAAGAAGAAAGGAAAGGCAAAAGGATCCATGGCGGCTGTCTTCCTACTTTTAATGAGCCATACTGAAGTCCCACGCAACAACTTCTGCTTCTACAGTTCACTGGCTAGAACTTAGTCTCGTGGCCATACCTAGAAGCAAGGGAACTGGGAAATGTAGTCTTTTAGCTGGGCACATTGCTGCCCTGAGTAAAAATAAAATTATTTTACTAAACGTACAGACTAGTGCATGTGAGCAAATTACTACATCTCTTTTAGGCTCAGCTTCTTATCTAAAGACTTGGAATATTGTGTGAATTAAATAGGGGTCTCTGTCTAAAGTACAGATCCCGGCATGTAGCAAACTCCCAATAAATATAATGTGATATTCTTGCTACCACTTATTAAAATCAAGACCCATTCTTTTACCTTGGAAATATTTGCAATGTGACAGCTGGGGAGCCAAGCCAAGAGGCAGCAGGGACTACGCAGGTGTTATTAGGGGATATATAGGGAAATGAGAAAATAAACAGTTTGAGGAAAGAGGGAACCAAGTTTCTTGCTGTCAGAGAAGGGGTTTATTAACATTGGAAAGGGAGAAAGCTAGAAAAAACCCTGAGGTGCTGAAATGGAGTTAGAGGTATTGGTGTCAACTTACAGGTTCATTAATATGTTTGCAAAGATACAGAAATAGCTCTATAGGTGTGTATGTGTGAGTGTGTGTGTGTATTTTGGGGTGCATGTGAGTTTGTATACTTTGGTGTGCCATTTCCTAGGTCTGTCCACTGAGAAAGCCTGGGAACAGTGACACTCCAGTAACAATGAACACAATAAGCATTCCAAACTTGGCTTCCAGATACTATTCTCCACCAAAAAGTACCAAAGGTCTTTAGAAGAAGGCTAATCCAGGACTGGGAAAGGGAAAGTAAATTTGATTGTTTTGCACCAGAAAAAGAAAAAAAAAGAAATGATCAAAGAGTGATGGAAACATTTCAAAAGTTCGCAGGAGCCAGCCTGAAGGGGCTCCCACTGGCTACAGCTGGAACACTTTGAGCATCAAAATAAACAGTGACAGGAAAAGATGAGTCCATTAAATATAAATAAATGAAACAATAAATGGGGGAGAAGGGAATGTTGACTAATGTAGCAGGAATTGTGGAAAGAGAATACTACCATTTGATGTAGCTCAGGATGTGGGCATGGGATCCGAGTTATCTCTCCACAAAATACTTCTCAATGACAAATGGGAAAAAAAAATCGTGAATTTACAGTGGGCAGCCAACACAGGAGCAGGTGATCAAAGGTGGCATCAGTGGGGAGGGATATCTGGCATCTCCTGATGTGACCCACCGAGAAGAACACAGCATCATTTCTGTGCTGCCACAGATTTAGTGGTCAAAATGTGGGAAATATTAAAATGATCTCAGACTGAGGGTCACCCTATGAAATTGCACCCTTTAAAGTTGTTAGAGTCATGAGGGATAGGAAAGACTGCGAAAGAGTGAAACAATGCGACCACTAAGTGCCACACGTGATCCAGAACTGGAAAGGACAAAAGGACGTTGTTGGGACAGATGGTGAAATTTGAATGGGGTTGGCATATTGCAGGGAGTTGCATCGGCTCTGAGCTCCTGATTTGAATGAATGGATTAGGGTTAGGTTGGAGACTCTTCTTGCTTGGGGAGAATGCTCCCTGGTGTTTTGGGAGTGGATTGGGCATGAGGACTGGACATCATGTGTGCAACTTGCTCTCAAAGGGTAAACAGGGCTGTAACTTTGAAATTATTTCAAAAGTAATAAAAGAGGTAGAGAGGATGAATGCTTGGCTTCCTGACTCTTCACCAGGCATGCTCTGGGAATACTCCTTGGAGCTCCCCCTCCTGCCCCCCCATCCTGCCTTTTCTTCAAAAAGGTCACCTTAGGAATGGAAACCCACTGGAGAGGCTCATTGCTGACCCCTCCTTCCCTTACCACTGGCAACTGGGCCCCAGTGATACCTGCAAGGAAGACCTCTCTGCTGAAGGCAAAGCCCCAAAGCCCTTTTGTCTGGGGTGTGAGCACTCCCTCTCCAGAGTGGTGTCTCTAAGGGGTGTACCAGGTGCTTTGTTCCTTGGGCCACATGGGTCCTCAACCCTGTCAAAGGGGCCTTAGTGATGAAAGATTGCCCCTCTCTTGTTTCACTATAAGATTTACTGAGCCTCATTTAGGAGGCACAGGACTTTACTTACAACCCAGACAGCCCCACCACCCTTGCAAGCAGGGAGAGCAGCATTCAGGTGCCATGATTTGAGGGGCAAAATCCCCGTGCTTTCGGTTTTGTTACGGAGCCGGAGACTCCTGCTTCTTTCACTTCTCCCACCACAATTACTTAGTTGTGTTAATGGTTTCTTTCTTTTTTCCTTCATTTCCCTCTCCTCCCCCCCCTTCTTTCCCTCTTTCTGTCTCTCCTTCTTCTTTCCTTTCTCTTTCTTCCCTCCCACCCCCGTCTCTTTCTCTGCTCCCTCTTCCTTTATCTGCACCCTGCCACCCCCACCCCACTTTACCCCTCTAACTACTCCTTGTTGTCACCTTCAATGTGCCAGCATGGTTTCCTGACTAGGAGCACAAACTCAAACAGGACAGAATTAATGACTTCTAGGTACTCAAAAAGAAGAAGAAAAAAGAGGGGGGGGGCAGATTGGGTGTGTGTGTGTGAATCAGATGAATTTGGAGGAAATTATTCTTTTCCTAACTTGATTCTCTCAGGCCCTGGAGAGGACAGTCTTCTTTCTCTTTGCAGCAGTGTGAAAAACAAGGCCCAGGGGAGCTCAGTGGTTTGCGCAACCACATCACAACCAGTAGGTTTGGGATTTGAACTCGCGACTTTCTGCCGCGGAAACCCAAGCTGTAACGCTCAGGCCGGCTGTCTCGCCTGGGGAGGTTGAAACTCCTACGCTTAGCAGATGAAGGGACTGAGGCCCGGAGCGTGGGGACCAAGGGGCGGTGACCAGCCTGGCGGGAGGCAGCTGCGCGCGTCCTCGGAAGGCTCGGGGAGGGCGGGAGCGCACAGGTGCGGCCGCCCGGGCAGCACCTGTCCCTGAGCCCCCGGGCCCGGAGCCGGGGCTGTCTCTGGTCTCCGTGGCGATGCCGCCTCCCCCGCGCGGGCTTGGGCAGGGCCTTTGCACGCCATTTCCATGCCCAGCGGCCGGGAAAGGGCCGGCAACGCGGCGCAGGCTGCGAGCAGGGCGCTCGCTCCTCGGCAGAGTCATGAGGTTCGCGCTGCTCCCTCTGGGGCTGCTGCCCCTTCTGCTGTGGCCGGCGCCGGCCCGAGGCGCCCGGGACCCGGAGGTGTTCTGCGGAGGTGAGTGGCCGCGTTGGGGAGGTGAGTGCCGGAGTGGGGAGGTGACGGACGCGGCGCGCGCGCCCAGGGGCTTTGTTCGCAGGGACGCCGGGCCAATCCCCTTTTTCCCCACGGGCGGGGACGCAGATTCTAGCACTAAAACTGGCCGCTCAGCAATTCCTCTTTCTCTCCAGTTCTTGAGCACCCCTCCCCACCTACAAATCAGAAGTCCTGTCGGGTTCCAAACTCAGACTCCTGGAAGCCCGGCCACGCCCAGGCCTCCCGGAGAGTCTGGTACTTGATAGCAGCTGCTTTGGAGTTTCATGGATTAGGGTTGGAATCGTGCTTCTGCCGTTTACGCAGGCTGTGTGGCCTTGAGCAAGTCAGTTCAGCTCTCTGAGCTTCATTTTTCTGACCTGCAAAATGGTATGAAAATAATATCAATTGAGTTGTTGGAAGAATGAAATGAATTAGTATCTGTAAAGTGCTTATAAGAGTACCAGACACATAATGAAGCCATAAAAATGTTTAAGTAAATTTAAATAAAAATGAATGCACCAAGGGTGCTCAGGAAGCACATTCATTTTATAAGTGTTTTATAGTGGAGAACATAAAAGGCAGTGAGCTCCTGGGAGGGCAATGAATGGCACATGTCCCCTTGAGAGACCCCTGGCCCCTGGAAATGCCCTTCGATCCTGGGGGACTGGCTCAGGTATGGGTGGGGGTCAAGGGCAGGCATAAGTCTGCCCTCCAGCATGTTGGTGACTATTCTTCTGTGGCTATTAGTTACAGGGCAACATTTAATTACAATTGATTAAAATAAATGCACTCTTAGGTCTTCTGATTGTAAATTTACCATTTGGACTTCCAGGATTCGTAAGTGACTTATAGTTGTTTAGAGGAAGACTGAACAGGCATTCTTTTAGTCAGAGCCTTAAAATAATCAGTGTGGACAGGATGAAGGAGGACAAGAATTGAAATTTAAAAATTTGTTGTCCTTCAGATTGCCCAGTTGTGGACGGGAACTGAATGCATGGAAAAAAGAGACTAAAACTTTGTGCCAAATGCATCTGGATGCTTTTGAGATGCTTGGATGGATTAAGAAGTAGCTTTGATGTAACACTTTGTTCTTGGGGACTGAACATTCTTTGGCCATTTGCTGACAGCTGTTGGATCTTCGGGCTTGGAGGGCAGGAGGTTTGCAGAACAGTCATGCCTGTATAGGCTCTGTCTGGGACAATTAGGGGGTTGGTTCTCTGACCAGTGCTGGCTTCCCCGACCCGGGTCTGGGGTCAGGAGGGAATGGGTGGGCCTGCAGGTATGCTATATGGAGACAAGGGATGTGGGCATAGGGCCCAATGGGAAAGGTGGGGCTGGGAAACCCTGGAGACTGTCAGAACCAAGGGTCCATCCACTGGGAGCTGATAGAGAAGAGAAGACTGATCTGGTTGCTAAGGAATAGGAAGAGCTGGACTGAGCCATGGAGGAGGGCGTGGCGGGGAGTAGTGGTTGGCGTGGGTGGGTAATGTGATGAGGATGATGATGGGAGACTTACATGGCATCAGATTCTCTTCGTAGGAGGCTCTTGGTTCACTTTAGATGCTGACCGAGCTGGAAAAGGCCCAGCTCAGGACGTTGTCCACATAGCGTTTCAGAGTTGGTCCCCATTCCCACCCCCACGTAATGGACAGAGGACAACCTCTGGTAAGGGGTGATTTGAGATAAAGCAAAAGATCTCCTGACCCAGAATATATTCTCCTTTGTCTGGACCCAGCTCCTGACAATCATTTCTTTATTCTAAAGCAACATGCTCAAAAAGTTCCTATTAAAATGCAAGCATATAACCCGGTCTGGGAAACCCATTAGAAGGTCTGAAGAGAGACCCAGGCTAGCTTGTCAGAGTGTCTAGAACAGAATAGGCCTCTCAGGGAATGAGGCAAGGGAAGAGTAAATTTTGACAAAAAAACTGTGGTTTTCAGAATTCTTACTTGGCAATAGATCCCACTCTTGAATTGAAATCTTGCAGAGAAGCTCAATTTGGAGGGAGGTAAAAGCAGGGCCATCCTGGTCTCATCCAGTCATCTGCAAAATGAAGTCTATGGACGGCAGGACATGTGCTAGAAGAGCCACAGAGGAGTGGGAAGAAAATATTAAAACTTCTATTTATGTTTATTTTATATAAAAAGTACCCATAGTATATAATAGTGTCTTATAACATGCATCAAAATTTAAAATATACATATATCAGGAGTACTCAGCATTTTTATTTACTGATGAATTGATCACAACAATTTGGGGACCATTTGTCTGGAGCTTGGTGTTCTCCACATAGGTACAAAGGCCAAGAGCTCTGAGAAGTGAGATGTGGGAATCAGGCAGTGGGCCTGAAGGCTCTGGACATAGAGTTTGGAGGTGGAAGGGGTGAGCTGAAAAGAGAAATGGAGACAATTAAGAAGAGAGAGAGCGGACGGACCAGGCAGGCCCCTCGGAGGACAATACTCTTTCGTTTGGATCAGCCCTGCCCCTGCTAGTGAAATCCCAGTTCTTAAAGATTTTGTCTCTTTTTTTCTTCCCTATTCTGTATTCCTCTTTTTAAGTATCTTTAAATGTTTCCCTCCACTTGAAGCCTGGGAGGGGATGTCTCCTTCGATTTTGTTGAATCCCAGTCTCTTCACACACATTGCCTTGAGTACTGACAGCAGGAGAAAGGACAAGTTATCCTGAAGCAGTTCTAGTTCTGTCTTACAAATAAGTAGAAAGCAGAAAACTTTACCCACCTGGGGGTGGGGAGAGCAACTGGCCAACCCTCATCCTAGGAGTAATATTAGAAATAAAATGCATGAAATCAGCATGCTTTGCCAAATTTCCACTAATCTTTGTTATTTTCCTTGAGAGAGGCTATTGTAATGTAAACAGCTCTGGACTCGGTTTCCTCTCCTGGAATATTGGGATTGGTGACGTTAAAGCTAAGAGCCTTTTGCTAAATTAGGTTATTCTTTTTCTTTTTCTTTTTTTTTTTTTTAACTTTTTTTAATTGTAAAATATAACATATGCAGAAAAGTGATAAATTTCAAAGTACAGTTTTAAGTATTTATAGAGCAGATTTCAAAGTATGGCATGGGTTACAGTTCCACAATTTTCCTTCTAGCTGTTCTAATACCCTAGAGGTAGTCTAATACTCAAGAAATATCAATATACTGATTCAGTAGTACAATCATTTGTTAAACTCTCTCTTCACTATTACAACTCCTCCTCTCACCTGATCCTTCTCACAACCTTCAGGGATATTTGGGCAATGACCATTCTAACTTCACGTTGAAAAGAGGTGTTGACATTATGGGGTAGAGGGATACAACTAGCTGATGTTCTTTAAGAGACTGGTGCCTCTGGGTTTCAAGGCTTATCTGGCATAGGAACAATCCGGAAATTTTAAGTTTCTGAAAAATAAACTTAGTGAGTGACGCTTTTAGAGACCCTCAGATAGAGCCCTGGGTATTCTTTAGGGTTTTCAGGAATACCGGTAGTTGGGGCATGGTGTACTGCGGCAATTAGCAATATCTATCTGAAGCTTGCATAAGAGTAGCCTCCAGAATAACCTCTCAATGCTATTTGAACTGTCTTGGCCACTGATACCTTATTTTGTTACATTTCTTTTCCCTCTATTGGTCAGGTAGACATTGTCAATCCCAAGGTACCAGGGCCAGGCTCATCCCTGAGAGACATGTCCCATGTTGCCAGGGAAACTTATACCCATGAAAGTCATATCCCATGTAGAGGGGAGGTGTTTTACTTTATAAACTGCTGGAATGCAATATACCAGAAATAGCACAGCTTTTAAAAAGGGAAATTTATTACTTCGCAAGTTTACAGTTCTAAGGCCATGAAAATGCCCAGATTAAAGCAAGATTATAAAAATGTCCAATCTAAGGCATCCAGGGAAAGATACCTTGCTTCAAGAAGGCTGATAACATTCAGGCCTTTTCTCTCTCTGCTGGAAAGGCACATGGTGAGATCTGCTAGCTTTCTCTTCAATGGCTTTCTAGGGCTCTGTCTGTTCTGTTGGCTCTGTTGGTTCTGGTGGCTCTCGTGGCTCTAAAACTTTTTCCAAAATGGTTCCCTCTTAATGGGCCCCTGTATGCAACCACACCTTGAATGGGTGGAGACACATCTCCATGGAAACCATCTAATCAAATGTTACCACCCACAATTAGGTGGGTCATATCTCCATGGAAACAATTTAAAAGATTCCACCCAGCAATAATGAATGAGGATTAAAGGGGATGGCTTTTCTGGGGTACATAATAGGCTTCAAACTGGCACAAGAGGTTACAGAGTTGGGTTTAGAGAGAGAGAGGCCATATCTGAGTAACAGAAGAGGTTCCCTGGAAGTGACTCTTAGGAATAATTGTAGGTAGGCTTAGCTTCCCCATTACAGTAATAATTTTCATAAGAGCAAACCTTAAAATCAAGGGTTTGTCCTATTAACATGGGAGCCCCTAATATTAGAGAGAGTATCAGAGATTTCCCAGGTAGGGACTTTTAGTAGTTGCATATTTTTTCCTCCAGCCCCTCAAGGGACTTTGCCAGTACTTTTAAATTATCTGCCCCCAAAATAAGCTATCCTTAGTAGGCCCTATGTGGTTGATAACCAAAATAATATCTAACATTTATACAGCACTTCCATGTGTTCTAAGGATTTGACATGGAATCATTCACTAATTCTCTCATAATTGTATGAGGTAGTGTGGATAAACTATTTGTGCCCTACTGACATCCCTCAACGCTCACTTGCTTCCTAATGCAAGCATCTGCAACTCTCCACCCAAAGGCTTTCTCTCGCCACAGGAGAGAAAGGGCTCAGCATACTTGACTGTGTGCAGGAAAGGCTGGCAGTGCCAGATAGCCCTCAATCAAAATGGATAGAAGTTGGCAGCTAAATACCTGGCTATCTCCTCCCTTGAGTAGGACACTTCTGAAGCTCGTTCTACACGAGGGGTCAGCAAACATTCCTTGTAAAGTGTCAGCTAGGGAAATATTTTAAGCTTTGTAGGCCATAATGTCTCTGTTGCCACTGCTGAGCTTTGTCATTGTAGCACAAAAGCAGCCACACAAAATACATACAGAATTGAACATTTTTGTGTTTCAATAAAAGTGTATTTGTAAAAGCAATCCTGTGGGCTTTAATTTGCCCACCTCTGCTCTACATAGTTTACTATAGGTTCCCAGTGGAACCCCATTCATATACTCTCTTTTCTCATTGCTCCACTCTCCTACCCTACTCCTTTATTTGAGGGAAATGCAACCTAACACAGGTATATAGAATTATTATCCTTATTTTGCAGATGAGGAAAATGAAGTGAAGGTCATACAACCGTGGGTAACAGTGCCCAGGTTCCTTTCCAGTCACTTGGGCTCCACAGTCTTTCTTCTTAACCACTATTCTATATTGCATCTCTAAATGATTGAACCAACCAGGACACATTTGTACTTTTGAGCACTTCCAGGTGCCATGGAGATAGAAGCTGTAAATGGTTGAGGAAAGGAGCTGTGGTAGTTCGATTCAGTTGTCAACTTGGCCTAGGTGAAAGTACCTTGTTCTGTTGCTATGGACATGAGCCAATGGTATGTGAACTTCATCTGTTGCTGATTATATCTGCAGTTGGCTAGGAGGCGTGCCTGCTGCAGTGAATGATGTTTGACTTAATTGGCTGGTGCTTAAATGACAGAGCACAACATAGCACAGCCCAGGCAGCTCAGAATACCTCATCTCGCACTTGCAGCTCAGCCCAGGCCTTTGGAGATGCAGAAAGAAATCACCCCGGGGAAAGTTGTTGGAACCCAGAGGCCTGGAGAGAAGGCCAGCAGAGATCACCCTGTGCCTTCCCACATAAGAGCATCAGCTGAAAGTTAGCTGGCTTTGCTCTGAAGAACTAATGAAGTAAATCCCCTTTTATTAAAAGCCAGTCTTTCTCTGGTGTGTTGCATTTTGGCAGCTGACAAACTAGAACAGAAGCCATAGACAAAACAAGGTACACTAATCATATATTGGTAAGTGTCAAATGAATGGAGGAAACTAAAAAGCTTGAATTTAGAGGAAGGAAAATCCCCCTTCCCCCATGACTTCCATGTTGCCAAATCCAATGGATACATTTTGTCTTCTTCATACTTGACATCTCAGCTGCAGCTGGCAGAGCTGACCAGTCTTGACTTCTGTAAACACTCTCTTGGGTTCTTTGAGATCCTCTCTTTTGGTTTTCTTTGCAACTCCCTGACTGTTCCTTTTCCAGTCTCCTTTGCTCATTTTCCCACCTCTGCCCAGTTCTAAACGTGGCAGGGCTCAGGGCAACCCCATGGGCGAGCCTTTTCTTTTCTTCATGATTTGGCACAAGGTCCCAGGGATAATCCCTCTAAGGGCACCTGGAGTCTTCTAAGCAAAAACTACTATGTATCCGTTCTTTGTTTATCAGAAAGTCCCTTAGAGTAGTTGAAATCTGTAGAGTAGTTAAAATCTTAGGCTTTAATATAAAACGGGCTGATGTAATTTTACTGTAGCAGAGTTTAAAACATGAATGTATTTTGTTTTTAAAATAGAGATTTGGTGCCTAACTTTTACTGAGGTGTCCCAATCCCTGAAAATCAGGCTATGTTGATGAGCTAACCCAACCGGGGACATCTGGTCACCTGAATGTCATGAGCACCCTCCCCCCCCCCCCCATTTTGCCTGGCCGCTCTCTATAAAGGTCAGACTATACCTAGCTGGCCCCATAAAGGATGGGGGGGGGGCAGTGTCCTAATGGCCTCTCTGTGGGGTTGTCTGAGGCAATAGATTGGCTGGTCAGCCCATGCTGTCCTGCACCCTTGAGGGAAGTACTCTCTCTCCTTCTTGGAGGAGGGATTTGACTTGCTGAGGCTGTCGGTACAACACCCACCCATACATTCTCCACCACTAGCCTGGGCTAAACCCTGCCCGGAGTAGTACAACTGTAATCCTTAATTCCATTTTTCCCCTTTGATCATCTTCTTTCTTCCATGATGGGCCTGGGGAATTTCAGAGGGCAGCCTTAAAGCTTGATTATGTTTTCATCCATTCACCACAGGGCCATGTCTATGGGTAAAAATCTATTCACCTACAGCATAGAGAACTCTTCTCTTTCCTGGAATCAAGAAATTAGAGTTTTATTAGACTAATACATCTATTTGTTTAACTTAGTTAATTCCCAACCAGTCTCTTGACTTTGTATGTCATTTATATGCTGATAATTCCAAACATCTATCTCCAAAGAAGACCTTTTTCTTTAGTTTAGACTCATATATATAATTGACCACTTGATATTTCCACCTAGATCTCCAATATCATCTAAACCGAAATAGCGCCAAAATGGAACTCTTGATTCTACTGCCCCCATCTCATACTGCTCCCTCAGTCTACCAACCTCATTAAATGGGACTACCTTCTCTTAGTAATTAGTAAGAACGAGGATCATTCCCACCCCCCCCATCACCAACTCCTGATGGCTTCCTCTCCCAGAAGAAACTGAAGTTCATCTACTTCTCTTCATGTCTGCTATCGCAATTTAGTTACAGCCACCATTTTCTCTTGCCTGGACTCCTGCTGTAGTCCCTGTGGTCACTTGAATTATGTACCCCAATAAACCCATGTTCTTAATTTTAATCCATGTCCATACGGGTATAAAATCATTATAGATAGGACCTTTGGAAGATGTTATTTTTAGTTAAGGTGCGGTGAACTGAACTAGGGTGAACCTTAATCTGGATAACTAGAGGGCTCTTAAAGAGAACCCAGAAGCCACAGAAGCCAGAAAGGAGAGGCCATTGCCATGATGACAGAAGCAGAGATGCAGGCCAAGGAACGCCAAGGATTTCTGGCAGCCAGCACAGAATGCTGCCGTCTTTGGGGAGAAGGCAATTCTTGCCAAAATCTTGATTTTGGACTTCTTCTAGCCTCAAAATAATAAGGTAATAAATTCCTGTTTTTAAAGCCAAAAGCAGTTTGCAGTATTAGTGATAGTTGCCTGACAAAGACAGTCATTAGCTACTCTCACTCCTCTCTTGCTTCCCTTCAATCCATCCCCATAAGAAAGCCGGAGTGATTTATTTAGAAAACTCCATATCAGATCATTTTTTCCTGTTATTAAAAATCTTCAGTGGGCAGTGCAATGGTGGCTTAGTGGCAGAATTCCCACCTGCCATTCCAGAGGCCCAGGTTCAATTTCCAGAGCCTTCCCATACCAAAAAAAAAAAATCTATAGTGACTTATCATTACTTTTAGAATAAAATTAAATTCCTTACTGTGGCCTAGAAGACCCTTCATGATCTGGTTTCTGTACCATTTTGACATCATTTCGTGAACCTTTTGTTCTGGCAGGCTCCTTCTTGGGCTCAAGGCAAGCATTCTGAGCTCTGTTCACTCCTCTTTAGCTGAGTGGGGACCGCCTTTCTGTACTGCAGAAGAGCCACCCCTTTCCTGCCACAGGGTCTTTGTCCTGGTCGTCTGCTAGAATGATCTTGTTTCTCATCTCTTGGTTGCCTCATTCTCATTCTTCACTCTCAGCTCAAAAGTAACCATGATTGGTCTTATGTGGCAGAGACTACTGATTGTTTATTGCTCTTCTCTTTTTCCTGTTAGCAATTGATCCCACCTCAACCCATGTTTTCCAGGACACATGGCCATCCAGCTACATTCCCTGGTCTTTGACATTAGGTGTCCATGTAGTATGCAAGAAGAAGTGATATCTGCAATTTTCAGGTCACGTCTTGTAAAAAGACACTGCTTGCTTTTCACTTCCTCTTTCTCCCTCCCCACTGGCTGACAATGGCACAGCTGGAGCAAAGGTCTTGGACTCAGATATGGAAGCCACATGTTGAATGGCATAGCTACCCCACTGGCCCTGGACCACCTGCCCCTGAAACATGTTTCCATCTTCTGTAAGCTGTTCCATTTTGGGTACCTAACTAGTATAAATATACCGATCACCTTCTCAAAAGGAGTTTTCCCTAATAACTTTCTATCTCAGAGCTTGTTTAATCTTTCAGAGTAATTACTACAACATGCAAGTGTCTTCTTTATTTATTTACTTACTTAATATCATCACCCACCCCTTTGAGTCAAAGCTCCATGGGAGCATAAACTTAGTTTTGTTTACTACTATGTTCTTGATACCTTTAATGTTTTGAAGTTTGAGCAGTATTAGTTTTATTCTTTCTTGAATGCTTGGTGGAATTCACATATGAAGCCATCTGGTCCTGGACTTTTCTGTTTTGTAAGCTTCTTGTTGGCTGATTCAATTTCTTTACTTGTGATTGGTTTGTTGAGGTTGTCTGTTTCTTCTCGAGTCAATGTTGGTTATTCATGCCTTTCTAGGAAGTTGTCCATTTCATCAATGCTGTCAAGTTTATTAGCATATAGTTGCTCATAGTATCCTCTCATTACCTCCTTTATTTCTGCAGTGTCAGGGTTATGTCTCCTCTTCCATTTCTGATTTTATTTTTTGCATCCTCTCTCTTTCTCTTTCTTTTTTCCTTGTCAACCTAGCTAAGTGTCCATCAATTTTATTGATTTTCTCAAAGAACCAATTTCTAGTTTTATTGAGTTTCTCAATTGTTTTCATGTTCTTAATTTCATTTATTTCTGTTCCAATCTTTATTATTTCTTTCCTTTTGTTTGCTTTGGGGTTAGTTTGCTGTTCTTTCTCTAGTTCTTCCAAGCAAATGGCTAATCCCTTGATTTTTGTTCTTCTATTTTAGTATAGGCATTTAAGGCAATAAATTTCCCTCTTAGCACTGCTTTTGCTGCATCCCATAAGTTTTGTTTCTTTCATACTTCAAGAATTTTTTATTTCTCACTAAGAGCCTGACTTTTGAAAGTGGTTACATTCCTTTTCCAAATTCTCTCTCTCTCTTCTTAATATTTTTATTGATGAAACAATACAAACACAAACATTCTTAACATGTAAGCATTCCATTCCATACATACAATGAATGGCTCACAGTAGTATCACATCGTTTTGTGTTTACCACCATGATCATTTTCCAAAACATTTGCCTCACTCCAGAGAAAGAAACAAAAAGATAAAAGCAAAAACTCATACGTACCATACCCTCCACCCCTCCCTCCCAATGATCACCACTATTTCCATCCACCCAATTCATTCCAACTTTTGTTCCCCCTACTATCTGTTCACTCTTTTCCATCCATATTTTCCACTCATCTGTCCACACCCCGGACAAAAGGAATATCAGATACAAGGTTTTCACAATCACACAGTCACACTGTAAAAGCTACATCATTATACAATCATCTTCAAGAAAGAAGTCCACTGGAACACAATTCCACAGTCTCAGGCATTTTCCTCCAGCCATTCAAATAAACCACAAACTGAAAAGGGATATCCATATAATGTGTAAGAATAATCTCCAGGACAACCACTCAACTCTATTCAAAATCTCTCAGCCACTGACACTCTGTTTTTTCTCATTTCTCTCCTCCCCGTTTTGGTCAAGAAGGTTTTCTTATTCCCCTGATGCTGCATTCCAGTTCATCCTGCCATTTCTGTCCCATGTGGTCAGGGAGATTTACACCCCCGGGAATCATGTCCCACATGGGGGGGGGGGGGTAGTGGGTTCATTTGCCATGTTGGCTTAGAGAGAGAAGCCACATCTGAACAACAAAAGAGACTCACTGGGGGTGATTCTCAGACCCAGTCTTAAGTAGGCTTAGCCTATGCTTTGCAGGAACAAGTTCCATAGGGGCATACCCCAAGATCGAGGGTTCGACACATTGATTTGAATGTCCCCACTGCATGCGAGAGTATCAGAAATTCTCCAAATGAAGAAGAAGTTGAATCTCTCCCCTTTTCTCCCAGTTCCCTTAGGGGACTCCCAAAGTCCCTTAGGGACTTGGCAAATACTTCTTTATTCACTGTTCAAATCACTCTGGGATTTATGGGGCATCACACTAACCTGGACAAACCAATAAAATCTCATGCCCTATTCAAGATTCCCTGTACTTATGGTAAACTGACCATGCAAGTTAAATTACAAAATGTGCTACCCAAAATATAAATTTGGCACCAAATAAACTTCTCTCCCTTTAGTCTCACACAGAAATTGAAGTTTTAAGATATGGATGATATCATCCTTTACTCACTGTTCTGATATATCTTAATCCTATCCAGATCAGCTTCATTCATATATCTACTGATGTCTGATCACTTTTTCAACTTTTTAAAGAGTTCCTGAATGGGGTACTGCTGACTTTCATAACTTCAGAGCTCTTACTCTGAGTCTCAGGTGTCACATAAATCCCCTGATTTATGTTTGTGGGGGAAAACATATATACAAACAGCTCAGTATCTCAGAATTTAGAGTTAATAGTTACACCTCCTGAATATATATGACTGCTGTAAGAACTTACAGTCTAGGACCCTTTACAATAAGCCCCAACCTGATAACCCATGCTCTCGACTTTAGTACACCAAATTTTTATATTATAGCTTGTCCATATAATTGAGACATGATAATTGTCTTTTTGTTCCTGACATTTTATTCAACAAACAGTTCTTAAGGTTCATTCATCTAGTTGCATGCCTCCCAATTTCATTTATTCTTGTGGAGGCTCAGTAGTCCATTGTATGTATACACCATAGTTCCCCTTTCCATTCCTCAGTTGTTGTACCTTTAGGCCACCTCCATTCATTATGGATCACTGAACACTGCTGTCAGAAACACCAGTGTGCAAATGTCCACTTGTGTCCCAACACTCATTCTTCCAGGTATATATCGAGCAACGGAGCTTCAGCATCATGTGACCCCACCCCTAGTCTCCTGTGGAACCACCACATTGCTCTCCAAGGGACTGCATCTCTCATTTCCCTACCGACTGACGGTGAATAGGTACATCTCTTTCTCTGCATTTTCTTTAGCACTATTTCTCTCTGACCATTTTAAATAGTTTTATACATGTATCATACAATCCAGCCCAAAACATGCCTTCGCCACCATATTCTATCTGAAGACATTTCCTTTTCTTCCACAGAGAACCCATACCCCTTTCCCAATCCCCGCCCCTCCCCCCACCTGTTGACATTTAATTTTGGCATAGTGACTTTGTTACATTCAGTGGAAGCATATTGCAGTGTTACTGTTAGCTATAGATCCTAGTTTGTGTTGGTTGTATTTCTTCCCATATGCTATCTGTTTTCAAT
Source organism: Tamandua tetradactyla (assembly GCF_023851605.1). Classification (NCBI taxonomy): domain Eukaryota; kingdom Metazoa; phylum Chordata; class Mammalia; order Pilosa; family Myrmecophagidae; genus Tamandua; species Tamandua tetradactyla. The sequence continues at coordinate 201,013,672 of NC_135327.1, read as the reverse complement.
ACCCTGCAATGCTGATTCCTTTGTTCTTCTTCCTGCAAAAACATTTTTTGATTTGTACATTTAATCACCATCATTGTACACTCTAGGCATTTCTACATCACACCGTCTCAGTCTTTATCCTCTGTCTTATCATCTGATTTCATATGTGCCCCCTGCCCTTCTCCCTCAACCATACTCACATTCAGCTTCATTCAGTGTACTTACATTATTGTGCTACAATCCGGTAGTATTGTGCTATGCATATCTGAATTTTTACAGTCAGTCTGGTTGCATCCCATAAATTTTGATATATTGTGTTTTCATTTTCATTTGCCTCAAGGTATTTACTGATTTCTCTCGTAATTTCTCCCTTGATCTACTGGTTGTTTAAGAATGTATTGTTTAACCTCCAAATATCTGTGAATTTTCTGGCCCTCTGCCTGTTATTGATTTCCAACTTCATTCCATTATAATCTGAGAAAGTGTTTTGTATGATTTCAGTCTTTGTAAATTTGAGACTTGCTTTGTGACCCAGCATATGGTCTATTCTTGAGAATGTTTCATGAGCACTTGAGAAAAATGTGTATCCTGCTGTTGTGGGGTATAATGTTCTGCAAATGTCTGTTAAGTCTAGTTCATTTACTGTATTATTCAAATTCTCTGTTTCATTTACTGTATTATTCAAATTCTCTGTTTCTTTATTAATCCTTGTGGTAGTTAGATTCAGGTGTCAATTTGGCTAGGTGAAGGTGCCTAGTTCTATTGCTGTGGACATGAGCCAATGGTATGTGAACCTCATCTGTTGCTCATTACATCTGCAGTCAGCTAGGAGGTGTGCCTGCTGCAATGAATGATTTTTTACTTAATTGGCTGGTGCTTAAATGAGAGAGGTCAACGTGGCACAGCTCTCAAGCAGCTCAGCATACCTCACCTCAGCACTCGCAGCTCAGCCCAGGCCTTTGGAGATACAGAAAGACATCACCCCGGGAAAGTTGTTGGAACCCAGAGGCCTGAAGAGAAGACCAGCAGAGATCATCCTGTGCCTTCCCATGTAAGAAAGAACCTCAGTTGAAAGTTAGCTGGCTTACCTCTGAAGAACTAATGAAATAAATCCCCTTTTATTAAAAGCCAGTCTCTCTCTGGTGTGTTGCATTCTGGCAGCTACCAAACTAGAACAATCCTCTTTCTAGATGTTCTATCCACTTATGAGAGTGGGGGATGGAATTCTCCAGTTATTGTGATAAAGGTGTCTATTTCTCCCTTCAGTGTTGTCAGTGTTTGTTTGCCTCATGTACTTTGGAGTACTCTGGCTCAGTGCATAAATATGTATGATTGTTATGTCTTCTTGTTGAATTGTTCCTTTTATTATTACATAGTGTCCTTCTTTGTCTCTTTTAATTGTTTTATATTTGAAGTCTAATTTGTTGGATATTAGTATAGCTACTCCTGCTCTTTTCTGATTGTTGTTTGCATGAAATATCTCTGTCCCAACCTTTCACTTTCAACCTATTTTTGTCCTTGGTTCTAAAATGAGTCTCCTGTAAATAGCATATAGTTGGGTCCTGTTTTTTAATCCTTTCTGCCAGTCTATGTCTTTTGATTGGGGAGTTTAATCCATTAGCATTTAGTGTTATTTGTGTAAGGGCAATACTTTCTTCTACCATTTTGTCTTTTGGATTTTATATGTCATATCTATTTTTTTTTCTCTTTTTACCTTTGCTGATAGTCTTCATTTTTACACTCTTCTCCACACCTCTCTCTCCTATCTTTTCCTACCTGTCTCTAGTGCTCCCTTTAGTATTTCTTGCAGAGCTGGTCGCAAATTCTCTGAGTGATTTTTTGCCTGAAAGTGTTTTAATTTCTTCCTCATTTTTGAAGGACAGTTTTGCTGGATATAGAAGTCTTGGTTGGCAGTTTTTCTGTTTTAGAATCTTCAATATACTATACCACTGTCTTCTCACCTCCATGGTTCTGCTGAGAAATCTGTACTTAGTCTTCTTATTGCACTTCCCTTGTATATGATGGATTGCTTTTCTCTTGACACTTTCAAAATTCTCTCTTTCTCTTTGACATCTGACATTCTGATTAGTAATTGTCTTGGAGTATGTGTATTTGGATCTATTCTGTTTGGGACATACTGCACATCTTGGATCTGTAATTTTAAGTCTTTCATAAAAGTTGGGAAATTTTCAGTGATAATTTCCTCCATTAGTTTTTCTCCTCATTTTCCCTTCTCTTCTTCTTCTGGGACACATATATTTGTACACTTCATGTTGTCATTCAGTTCCCTGAGTCCCTGCTCATATTTTTCCATTCTTTTCCCTATATTTTCTTTTGCTTGTTGGATTTCAGATGTTCTATTCTCCAGTTCATTAATCCTTTCTTCTGCCTCTTCACATCTATTGTTGTATGTTTCCACTGTTTTTTTTTCAATCTCTTCTATTATGTCTTTTATTCCCATAAATTCTGTGATTTGTTTTTTCAAAATTTCAATCTCTTCTTTTTGTTCATCCAATGCCTTCTTTATATCCTTCCTCAACTTGCTGATTTTTTATGAGACTTTCCAGTCTATTCAAACATCCTGAATTAGTTGTTTCAACTCCTGTATCTCATTTGAATTGTTGGTTGTTCCTTTGACTGGGCCATATCTTCAACTTTCCTAGTATGACTTGTTATTTTTTGCTTGCATCTAGGCATTTGATTTCCTTAATTAGTTTATTCTGGAGATTGTTTTCACTCTTTACCTTGGATTTTTTTTGCTGGATGGCTTTGTTCTCTATCTGTTCTTTGACATTCAGTTCAACTTATTCTAGACCTCTAATATAGGTTCTGTTTAACTATCAGAATTTTTCAGTTCTTGTTTTTCTGTTTCTTGCCCTGCCTAGGTGGAGCCTTTTATCTTTTTAGGAGGGTCTTCTCAGATATTATAGACCCCAGTCAGATTTTCCCGACCACACTGGCCCACATCTCAGGAAGTAATAGTTGCCACATCAGTTTTCCTTGAGGGTGAAACCCAGGAGGTTGTCAGAGTTTCCTAAGAAGCCTCTAGATTCTGTACTTTTCCTTTCCTGCCCAGCATGTGGTGCTTGTCTGCTCATGGCTTCCCACCAGTGTAAAGTGATGTGGTGCCTTTAATTTCAGCAGACCCTCCCTGCCAAGGGCATTGAGACAGAAGTGAGGCTGTAGGTTGGCATTAATTGCTTCAGTTTTCCAATCCCTGAGGCCTGAATTTCTTGAAGAAGGGATTGCGCTTAAGATGGGCCCCACCTTTTTTGGGGGGTAAGATACAACCTTTAGGGAATTAACTCCTTTCACCTGACTACTTACTTTGTTTCTCAGAGAAGCTTAACTCTGCCCTTGCTTGGGGCAGTGTTGGGACCTGAGAAGGCTTCCAGTTCTGTCTAATGAGGCATTAAGGAGTAGGAAAAAAGCAAAAAAAAAAACAAAAACAATAAAATACCTTTTCAGAGTAGGACCCCCCCGCTACTAGGGTTTTCAAACAAGAGCTTAAGTTGGTACTTGGCTCTGTGTATCTCTAGGCTCTACATGCTCTCTTTTCCTTGGGTCTAGCCCTTTTCTAGTATTTTGTGCTTTCCAACTTAAAAAGCCTCTTTTTTTTCCCCCATCAGCCCACCCTCTCTGCCAGGGCAAAAACTTCTTGTTCTATAGTGCGTATCCAGGTTTATCTGTGCTGGGGGCCTGTTTTCAGTAGTCAGAATTTGTTAATTAATTCTGCAATTGGAGCTTGGATGAGCTAAGCCCTTGCTGCTAGTGAAATCTGTTTCCTTTCCCCTGGAGGACCCAGCCTGTCTGCCTGTGGGGGAGGGGCACTGGCCTGTGCCTCTTGGGGGACTTACAGTTCTCAGTAGTGTCTCGGCTGTTCCATCTGGTCCAAACTGGCGTACATTGTGTGTCCAGTCACTGATGTAGGCACAGCAGTTGTTCTAAATTCCACACCTCACTACACTGCCATCTTGCCCCCTGTTGATACCTTTAAAATAAAGTCTGGCACATGGTAAGCTCCATATAAATATTTCTTAAATGAATGAGTGAAGTGATCAAAGAAGACTTTATGGAGGGAGTAAAAACTGCTGTGGGCTTTGGAGGTGGGTTATGATTAGGAGAACCCCTGATACTGTAGGTGTCTCTGTCATTCCTAGAGCAGCTGAGATGCTAGAGCCCTTTACTGACTGCTGATAGGTTGAACTTGAAGCTGTTTAGTAGAGATTGGCAGGAATGGGCTATTGAAAGGAGCAAAAACACCTTTGAGAAGAAACTGCCTACTCGAGATTTTGCCAAAGGATGCTCAGTGACTAGTTTCTATCCAGCAAGTCACTTTTCTTTTACATGACCTGTAGATTTAAAGAATTAAAATTGTGTGACTATCATAAGTACATGGAACCTTGAGTAGGACATGAGATTTTGTTGATTTGTCCAGAGTGATGCCCCGATAAATCCCAGAATGATTTGAACAGTGAATAAAAAAGTATTTGCAAAGTCCCCTTCAGGGAATGGTGAGACTTCCCCAAGTAGAATTCTTGATATTCTCACAAGCACAGCAGACAACCAAAGCGATAGGCAGAGCCCCCAATCTTGGTGTTTGTTCATATGAAACTTAACCCCACAAAGGATAGGTCAAGCCTACTTAAAATTAGGCCTAAGAATCACCCCCCAAGAGAACCTCTTTTGTTGCTCAGGTGTGGCCTCTCTTTCCAGTCAACACAGTAAACTCACCACCTTCCCCCTGTCTACGTGGGACAGGACTCCCAGGGGTGTGGACCTTCCTGGCAACGTGGGACAGAAATCCTGGAATGAGCTGAGACTTAGTATCAAGGGATTGAGAAAAACCCTAGAATGAGCTGAGACTCAGCATCAGGCATTTTAGTTGGGAACGAAAACGTTCTCGACTAAAAGGGGGAAGCGCGAAATGAGACAAAATAAAGTGTCAATGGCTAAGAGATTCCAAACAGAGTTGAAAGGTTATCCTGGAGGTTATTCTTACGCATTAAATAGATATCACCTTATTCGTCAAGATGTAATGGAAAGGCTGGAGGGAACTGCCTGAAAATGTAGAGTGGTGTTCCAGTAGCCATGTTTCTTGAACATGATTGTGTAATGATATAGCTTTCACAGTGTGACTGTGTGGTTGTGAAAACCTTGTATCTGATGCTCCTTTTATCTATCTTATCAACAGATGAGTAAAACATATGGAATAAAAATGAATAATGGGGCAACAAATGTTAAAATAAATTTAGATTGAAATGCTAGTGATCAATGAAAGGGAGGGGTGGGGGGTATGGTATGTATGAATTTTTTTCTGTTTTCTTTTTATTTCTTTTTCTGAATAGATGCAAATGTTCCAAGAAATGATCATAATGATGAATATGCAACTATGTGATGATACTGTGAGTTACTGATTATATATATAGAATGGAATGATCAAAAGTTAAGAATGTTTGCGTTTGTTTGCTGTTTTTTGGTATTTTTAAAAATATTTAAAAATTAATTTAAAAAAAATTGTGTGACTACTGACTCACCTGTTGTCTCCCTGGTTGATCTGGAGCACCTTGGAAGAGAAGGAACTGTGTTTCAGTCTCCCTCCCTGCTATGACCTCTGTGCCTAGCTCTGTGCCTGGCACACAGAAAGGGTACAGCACCTATTTATGGAATATTGATTGGATAAGCGTTAGTAATGCTGAAGATAGAATGTAAGTGAAAATCTTGACATCAAAGTCAGGAAGAAATCTCTGATTAGAAGAGTCATGAGGGGTTGAGCTTCCTTGGGAGAAAGGCTCCATGCTGCAGGGGTGTTTTCTCCCTGTTGCCAGAAACCCCAGAGACCCTTCCCTTTGTTGAGGTGGAGTGCACCCACCCCCAGGGAGCAGGCATAGACAAGGGGACCTTTGCCCAACACTCCTCCACCAAGGGCTTCTGCCCCCAGGGACCTCCTGGGTCCCACACTCCGATTTCAGAATCTGCCTTGGGCATGTGGCTCACTGGCTGTGATCTCTTTCTAGCTATCATCTATCTCTCTTAGATTTCAGTTCTGATTTTTTTTCTTCTAAATAATTACAAAATAGTATTGCTTGTTGTGGAAAATGCGAATAGCATTATTCTCTGTTTCCTACCTCCTCCTGGCTTCCCCAGAGCAGATATAAATGGTCTCCTTTGGAGCTTCAACTGGGTAAGTCCAAGCACGTATAGGTAAATGCTGTATGGTTCTTTCAACATGGATTATATGTTGTACTGCATATATTCTTTGGCTATTTTTTGTACTTACCAAATTCTTGGAGCTCTTTTCATGACAAATTTTGTGATTCTTTCAAGATTTCTACCAATTTACTTATCTAAACACTTTGCAAACACTATGTGTTTGCATATTCCTTGACTCTGGGTATTATCAAACTTTTAAATTTTTGCCAATCTAATAGTGAAAATAGTGTTTTTTATTTGCATCTCTTAAATTGTGAGTTAGATTGAATATCTTTGTACTGATTAATGGGGTATCTGTTATTTCTTATATTAAGAAAAACCCACCTTTGCTTATTTCTCTGTTATGCTATTTTCTTTTGCTAAATGATTTATGAGAGTGTTTTGTATAAACTTAATATAGCTGTCTGTATGTATTGCAAATTTTATTTTAGTTTTTATTTATTTTTCAAATTTGTCCATGGTGATTTTTCTTTACTCATTTTAATCTAATCAGATATACTTATTTTTTTCTTCATGGCATTTTAGTTTTGAAAATTAAAAAAAAGAAATCTTTTTGAACCCATCTGGAATAATTTTGGTAGAATGAGTATAGTTGAAATTGAACAGTGAGTTGACCTTTGGCATATTATATATACTCAGTAAATGTTTGCTTATTATCATTATTATTGTTATTTTAGATATTATCTATTAATTCCTGTACATATTAGAGTTATTTCTGGATTTTTGCTATTTTTTAAAACAACTTCTCTATTTCTCACCAGTACCGTATTATTTTACTTACCACAGCTTTATAACACATTTTAATATCCCACTTTACTCATTTTTTCCTATTAACTGTTGAGTTACTTTATAAAGTTCAGAGAAAAAAATGCTGTTATTATTTTGTTTGAGACTGCTTTAAATGTGTAGATTAATTTATAGAGAATTTACATTTTCACAATACTATCTTCCTATCTAAAAGCAAGATACCTCATTAAAGCCTTTTGAAATTGAAGCCTAAAGATACTGTACTAAAGTACAGTTAAAAGTTTCCTTGAGATAGGTCTTGCACATTTCTTTTTAAGTTTATTTCTAGCTAGTTTTTTAAACTGTTGGTGTTAATGAGGACATTCTCCATCATGTTTTCTAATGGGTTATTATTTGTATATGGGAAAATAGTTATTTTTGTAGATAAAGCTTGTAATCAGGCACTTCACTGAATTCTCTAAATGTTTCTGATTTTCAATTTTCCAGGATTCTTTTGCAGTTATCACCCAAGTATTATTTGCAGATAATTATAAATTTGCTTACTTCCTCCAATATTTACACCACTTTGGTTCTTTCTCCTTCTCCAGTTGGAACTTTTCACACTCTGGCTTGAACTTTGTTCTAGTCTGCTAGCTGCTGGAATGCAATATACCAGAAATGGAATGGCTTTTTAAAACGGGGGTTTAATCAGATGCTAGTTTACAGTTCTAAGGCCGAGAAAATGTCCCAATTAAAAGAAGTCTGTAGAAACATCTTGTCAAAGGTATCCAGGGAATGATACCTTGGTTCAAGAAGGCCGATGAAGTTCAGGGTCTCTCTCTCAAGTGAGACAGCACATGGTGAACACAGTCAGTGCTTCTCTTTCAGCTGGAAGGGCACATGGTGAACATGGCGTCATCATCTGCTAGCTTCCTCTCCTGGCTTCCGGTTTCGTGAAGCTCCCCAGGAGGCATTTTCCTTCTTCATCTCCAAAGGTCACTGGCTAATAGACTCTCTGCTTCATGGTGCTGCAGCATTATCTGCTCTCTCTGAATCTCCTATTCTCCAAAATATTTCCTCTTTTATAGGACTTCAGAAACTAACCAAGACCCACCTGAATGGGTGGAGACATATCGTCCCCTAATCTAGTTTAACAACCACTCTCGATTACATCACATCTCCAGGGAGATGATCTAATAACAGTTTCAAACATACAATGCTGAATAGGGATTGGAAGAAACAGCTGCCTTTACAAAATGGGATTAGGATTAAAACGTGGTTTTTCTAGGGGACACACATCCTTTCAAACCAGCGCAGACTTTCACACCATCATCCACCCACTTCTGCTGTGGCCCAGAGCTACTGGGGTCTCCAGCCTCACCCACTGACCCCCACCCTGTCATGTCCTGGCCCGTCTCTCTCTGAAAGGTGACCTCATTCTGTTGAACTCACCTCTCTAGAATGAGCTGATGAAAGAGTTACTGACCAGTGTGTCTCCCCTCTGGGCCTCAGGCCCACCCTATTAGAGTAGGTCAGCACCTGCCCTGCTTTTAACCCGCTCCTCAGAGACACAGCTCACCTCTCCCACCCTGAATCTGATGGGCACTAACTGAAGCTTGGAATGGTATCACTGGTGCCAAGCCATTCTACCTGGATAAGCATCTGCCTTTAGAATCTTGTTTCTGCCACATCTTCTGTACTTCTATCCAATGTCCCATAGTGACATTGTCTCCATCCCTGAGATTGCCCATTTAGTGATAGTGAATGTGTGTGTATAAAATGGATATTTATGGTTTTATGATTCCTGGTGTTATGGGTTGAATTGTATCTCCTGAAAGATATGTTGAAGTCCTGACCTCCAGTTCCTCAGAATGTGACGTTATTTAAATATAGGGTCACAGCAGATGTGATTAAGATGAGGTCATGCTGGAGTAGGGTGGACCTTTACTTCAACATGACGGGCGTCCTTATGAGAAGGAAGGGACACAGAGACACACACCCCAGGGAGAAGGCAGTGAAGATGGAGGCAGAGACAAGGTTTATGCAGCTACAAGCCAGGGAACACCAAGGACTGCCAGTCACCACCAGAAGCTAGGGAGAGGCAAGGAAGGATTCTTCTCCAGAGCCATTGGAGAGGGCACACCCCCACTGCACCTAGACTAGGGGATTCTAGCCTCCAGAACGAAGAGATAGTAAATTTCTATGTCAAAAGTCACTAAGTTTGTACTAATTTGTTATAGCAGCCTGAGAAAATGAACACACCTGGATACACCAGTGTACTGGTCAACTTTTCTTCTTGCCTTCCAAGACCCATTCCCCTTTCTTTCAGTAACAGATTCCCCACTTAGAAAGCTGAAAAGTTCTCCATGGGTATGTTTAGCCACAGCCTAAGGGAGGATTTCAGAGACCCACAAATCCCTGTTCCTAACTTCACATCGGTCATTATTCCCGAGGCTCACCTTGGGCTACTTTCTTTTGTATGCTGTATGGTGGAGTCACATTTTATTATTTTTCCATGTGAGTATCCTGTGATTGCAGCTCCATTTGTTGAATTTGTGTTTGGTTGGTTTGCTTGTTTGTTTATTTTTTGGGACGTGCATGGACTAGGATCAAATCAGGGTCTCCCACATGGCAGGTGAGAATTCTACCACTGAACTACCCTTGCACCCCCTAGGCTACTTATATTGCATTTATCTCTGCTCTTATTCTCATTTTCTCTTTCTTTGGTCTGTTTGATTTATTTGGGGGCAAAATAAAGGTGGAGTTAATGGTAAAAATCCTCATAGATGTGAAAACTTAGAATATCATTAAAAAAAAATCCTGCTCTTGTCCAACTAAAAAAGTAATTTGTGGGGTGTACAGATGGTTCAGTGGTAGAATGCCCGCCTTTCATATGGGAGACCCAGGTTCGATTCCCAGACCATGCAACCTACCCCCTCAAAAAAAAAAAGTAATTTGTGCAAGTGCATCTCTTAATGAGTCATCTCTATTGTCAACCTGTTATTCTTGAGGATGCCTGTAACATTTCAACAATCACAGCATTTGCCCCTCTTTTCAATACATTTCAGCCTTGGTAGACAGAGCAGATTTTTATCTCATTCTGTTCTCTCCTTCCTGTACCGTCTGCCTCCCTCTCCCCACAACCCCAATCCACTTTGCAGAGGGCACTTCTGCAGGGTCTCATTGTTAGCAGACCTTCAAGCGGTCATGTCAGCCATCAGCATAATGGACTACATGGGCTATTGATTTAATGACAAGGATCACTGCTAGGAATTGATCTAATGTTTTCATTACACTAAAAATGCTTTAACAAGTTCATTCAGAATTAGGCAACAGTAAAGATCCACTCAGTTCCTGATCGCGTTCCTAAAGGAGGGTGATTTATAGGTTCCTTCTGGAAGAAGAGCTGGTCCGTGAGAACGCAGCATATAGAGCCTGGACCTGTTGTGGCCACCATCCCTGGAGAAGACCAGAAGGGCTTACAACCTCTGCTCCCAGGTTCCTCTCCTTCTCCGCCAGGCCTTTTATTTAGAACATGGAAGAATGTCCTTTCCTGCATGGCTGCTTTGGTGAGATCCTCCTTCTGTGCTGGTTTGAATCTATCATGTACCCCAGAAAAGCCATGTTTTAATCTTGACCTAATCTTGTGGGGGACATCTGTTTCTTTTAATCCTAATTCATTACTGAAGGTAGGAACCTTTTGATTAGGTTATCTCCATGGAGATGTGGTGCATCCAATTGTGGACATTAACTTTTGATTAGATGGAGATGTGACTCTACCCATTTCAGGTGGGTCTTGATTAGTTTACTGGAATCCTTTAAAAGAGGAAACATTTTGGAGAGCCTACAGAAATGACAGAGCCTAAGAAACAACAGAAGTCTCACGAGCCAACAGAAACTTCTCAGCAGAGCTGACACAGATGTGGACATGTGGAGAACAGAGACACGATGTATGGAGATGCTTGGAGCCCAGCAGACATTGACATGAGATGTTAAGCAAGCCAGAACCTGGAGAGAGCCAAGGGAAGCGAAGAAATGAAGGCCAGCCCTGGCGAAGTAAAGTGAGGAGCCTCCACAGGAAAAGAGGCTGAAAGCAACGAAGCCCAGGGGCAAGGGACCAGCAGATGCCAGCCACATGACTTCCCAGCTGACAGAGGTGTTCTTGACCCATCGACCTTTCTTGAGGGAAGATGACCTCTTATTGGTGCCTTCATTTGGGCACTTTCACTTCCTTAGAACTGTAAACTTGTAACTTATTAAATTTCCCTTTATAAAAGCCATTCCAGTTCTGGTGTATCACATTCCAGCAGCTTGCAAACTAATGTACTTTCTTTCCTTAGGTGTCTGCCTCTTTCTTACCACTCCCCTAGAAAATGCCCCTCAAACCCATTTCCCTTGAAGAGTGCCAGCCTCCTCCTCCTCCTCTGTCTTTTCCTTGGTGTGCACATAAGGAATTCAGTCATTTGCTACCTGATTTCCCTGCTTCTTCCATCTCCAGGTGTTGGAGGGACCTCAGTGTGAATCTTGACTACTTCTCAGGTGTGGGGCCTTAGGCAAATTACTTAGACTCTCTGTGCCTCAGTGTCCCCATATACCACTGACTTCATAGGGTGGTTGTCAATATTTAGTGATGTAATACACATGAAGCCCTCTGTGCAAGGACTGCACACTGAAAGCATCCAGAAAAACACTCTCTCCCTACCTCAGCTCGCCCTCTAGTTTGGGAAGCAGTGGATGCAGGAATTCTTAGAGATAGAACCCCCCTGGGCTGTGGGCTCCCAGCTGTTACTCTGACTTTGACATCCTGACATCTCCCAAGCTCAGGTCCCACTGACTGGCCTGGTTTCACAAGGGCTGGCCATCTGCCTGGTTCCTCTTCTGAGCCAGTAGTTAGATGTTGGTGACTTTGGCAGTTGCATAATTTACAGGCCTAGTGCAAAATAAAAGCTCAGGGCTCCTTTTTTAAAAATTAGTAAGGATTTCAAGATGGCAGCAGTGGAGCATTAAACCAAACACAGGACTCTTCTAACTGTGGGGCCCTTTGTGGCCCTCGCTTTGCCCCTTGTCAGTCTATGCCCTAGGAACTGTGGTAATAGAAGTGGAAGTTCTGCATTTGTCTGTACTTCTACAGATCATCTTCTGCATTCCCTAACAACATGCTACTTTTTGGGATCCTTATACTTACCGTTAGCCTAAACCAGCCCTGGTGGTCACTGGACTCTCTCCTATGAGTTGGGTCTGCCTCCACTGTGATGTGTCCCTTCAGTTGGACAAATAGGTCCATCGGCCAGCTTCACGTCATAGTGAACTGTGTGTCATATGATTTAGGAAGGAGATATTCTCTCAGAATACTGATTGCCACCATTTTTCTTTTCATATGGTGAATGAAATTCACATGTCTCAGTTAGGATAGGGTTGATTATGTAGCCATAACAAATAAGCCCCCATAACTTATTGGCTAATAACAACAAAAGTTTGTTTCTCATATACCTGCTCCATGCCAATTGTAGGTTAGCTCTTGGGAGGCTCTGTCCCACGTTTTCTTACTCTAAGCCAATGTCTTGCACATTTCAGGTGTTCGTGGCAGAGGGAAAGAGAGCTCTTGAGGGTTTGGGGCTGGAAATCAAATGCTTCGACACAGGAATGATCCACAGCACTTCTGCTCCCAATTCACTGGTCAAAAGGAGTATTTGGCTCCACCCAAACACAGTGGACACAGAAACTACAATCTTACCGTGCATCTGGAAAATGAGCTGCAAATATTTGTTGAATTGCATTCATGATTAGTATTCTGTGGGATTACATTTCTAAAGATATACCCAGCTTTGAGCATAATTCCCAAATGCCAGACATGATCATGTGATATTATTATGGACATCGACTTAGATTCACCCTCATTTATTTAAAGAAAAGGAAATCGTTTTGGTATCTTTCAGCGTGCCTGTCTTCTGGGTGTTGTCATCAAGGCTACTGGATCTGAAAAAAACAATCTAGTCTCTACCCCCAGCTTCTAAGTTCTGAATTCTTAATATACTTTTCAAAAGAAAGATTTTCAGATGTGACCGATGAAATGTCTGTGAGATTATGAGGAAGTTATAAGATAATTGTATTCCCTTTTATAACTTTCCCATCCCATCTCTCACCCCCGCCCCCACTCACACACATTTGTTGTTGTTGTTTTTAACTACTGTGTCCGTTAGCTACTGCTGCATAACAAACAACCACAAAAATCTCAGTGACTTTTTCTCATATGTCTACCATTGACTGGGAGTCGGTCAATCTTGACTGAGCTCAGCTATGCAGTTCCAAGCTGTAGGATAAAAGGTCCAGCTCTGTTCCATATGTGTCTGATCCTTCTTGACCAGTGAGCTAGTTGGGACGTGTTCGTCTCATGGTGCTGGCAGAGGTGGAAGAAGGCAAGTGGAAATATCTGCTGTCTCTTGAGGGCTAGGCTCACAACTGGCCAGTTGCCACTTCTGTTCATTTCCATTGGCAAGTCACATGGCTGAGCCCAAAGTCAAGGGGTGTGGTGGGAAGAACTGCACAATTACATAGCAAAGGGGGCTCAAGGGTAGTTCAGTGGTAGAATTCTCGCCTGCCATGCAGGAGATCTGGGTTCGAGTCCTGGTCCATGCACTTCCCCCCCAAAAATCAAACTAACAAGCAAAACGAATTAACAAAAACTGAATAAACAAAAATTCAACAAATGGTGCTTCAATAATGGGAAATGTACATGGGAAAATAATGAAATGTGACCTTGCCATACAGCATACAAAATAAAAAAAATTACATAGCAAAGGGCATGAGACAGAGAGGTGAACAATTGGGGACAATTAGACTTGCCCCTTTCCTTGGAACCCTAACTCAAATGCTTAAGCTTACCCTGTAAGTAAAACATACTTTGCTTTGTGTATAGTTATTATACATTCCTTAATTAAGATAAGTGCTAGTTTTATACTCTGAGACTCCTGTACATCATAAGTACTCAAAAAATAATGCTAATGATGGTTATAATGACTGGTGGGTTTTTCTCTGCATCCTCTGCACATGATTTAAAAATGTAAATCATTCACAAAATGCCTGCTTTAAAAATATTTTTCTCAGATTCTAATCTATATTTAAAAGCCTGAAGATGGTATTTAAAAATGGAACACAAGAATGGTTGTTTATTCTGGTTATAAAAGAACTGCATGATTTTGGTTTTCTTTTCAGAGATGGGTGGGCCCAGGTGGTTGGTGGTGTAGAATTCAATAAGGATTTTTTTAACAAAAATTATTTTATATATGTTGGTTACATATATACACACACACACACAATCATTTTAACCATACAATTCAGTGAGATTAATTACTTTCACAATGTTGTGCTACCACCTCTTCTTTCCATTACCCAAACTTTTCCATCACTCCAAATATAAACTCTGTACCCATTGAGCAATAATGCCCGTTCTCTTACTCCTAGCCCCTGATAACTTCTAATCTATTTTAAGTCTCTATGAATTTGCTTATTCTAGATATTTCATATATATATGGAATCATATAATGTGTGTCCTTATTTCACTTGGTGTAGTGTTTTAACAGTTTATTCATTTTGAAGCATATATCAGAACGCCATTCCTTTTTACGGCTGAATAAAAACATTCCATTGTGTGGATATACTACATTTGTTTAACCGTTCATCTGTTGATGGAAACTTGGGTTGCTTCCACCTTTCAGTGATTGTGAATATGCTGCTATGAACATTGGTGGCAAGTATCTCTTTGAGTCCCTGCTTCCAGTTCTTCGGGGTATATGGTACTTTTATGTTTAACTTTTTGAGGGACCCCCAAATTGTTTTCTACAGCGGCTGTACCCTTTTGCTCCACAAGACTCTTGACCTCGTGGTATCTTCCGTGTGGGGTTAGTTTGAACAGTGCTTGGCCCAGTGACTTGTATGTCCCCTTCTTTCACCATCCACCTCCCCCCCTGTTTCATTCCCTTAGCCCGAGTTACCTAAATTGATCAATCTTTTTTTACATCAGTTGAGTTAAGCTTTGGGATAACTAGGGAGTTGGGTTGTATTGTGGCTTCTTGACCAGAAGTACACCTTTTAGCCAGCCTGGGGACTCTGAGCCCTTTCAGCGATGTTAGTGTAAGAGCTGACAGGGAAATTGAGTCTGACGGGACAGTTACCAGACAGAGCACACATCACAGCCTGCACCTGGGTCAACGCCAAGGTCTATTAGAACGTGCCGCGCGTGTTAGAGAGCCAGTGTTTCCACTAAAGGGGTGGTGGGTCAGGGATTTCAGTTCTTCTCCCTTGATCCTTCTTCAGGAAAGCCTCCTTCCACAGAGGACATGAAACGCTGCTCCTTCTGAGAGTGGTTTATGTCACTGCTCTTGATGCTGGTTTCCTAATGAGCCAACAAGAACGGTTACCTCCCACCTGAACTGGGTTAGCTGCATGCATCCTCTCTGCTGCCCAGCTTCCTCAGCCCCGGAGCCCGAGGCCTTCCCTCAGGCAAGAGAGCTGTGATCCTAGTTGGAACCGACTTTAGTATCTTCTGACACTTTATTGGAAAATCATTTTCTTCCTAGGAAGAGAAAGCATATGATTCCCCTGAAATAGGTAAGATTCCTTTTAACAGGACTAAAGGGGCCCCTAATAATTGGAGGGTACATTGATTGAGGCAGCTGTGTGCACTAGCTAAGAGCCGAAACAACTGGGTTATTTCTTCCTCTGTTTATTAGAACTCACACATGCTCTGCGTTTAAGGTTCTTTGTCTAACCAAACGCTTTTTGATGGAAAAGACTTGGGTTCTTGTCAGAGGGTCTCCAAAACTTAGCGTAATATGATTTAGTTTTCTTAGTATTCGCTCACACGAGCATTTCAAAGATACACTTCATGCCAGCTACCCCACCCATCAAAGGCTTATTTTTAAACCCTCCTCTATACAGAAGGCAATTTGGTGAGACAATGAAGAGTTCTGGAGACTGACCTGCTTTTGACTCTTGGCCTCACAACCCTGTACGACTGGGAGCAAGGTGCTTACTTCTCTAAGCCTTAGTTTCCAAATCTATAAAATGAGAATGATAAAAATAGTATTTACCTCAGAGAGTGATTGTTATAATTTAATGCAGTGACACATGTAGAGTGCTTAGGACAGTGCCTGGCAAGTAATAACAACCCATAAGTGAAAGCTATTGTTATTGTAGGCCGTTCTCCGGCTCCCCCAGGGGTAGCTGTAGGTTTGGCTATCCTTGATTATCCTTAATCACATAAATGGGGGGTTTCAACTGACAAAGACCCAAGGGACAGGAACTGCACTTTTTAGTGCATCTCTGCCCCATGCCTTGTGAAAAATAGACGTTTTGTGCTTTTGCCAGACTTTTCTTAAAGCTAACAAAAGTTTTACATAGGAAAAATTTAATACTCAATAAATTTGGGGGAAAATATTTTTAAAGAGTAATCAAATGAGAATTAGCTGGATAAAAGTGAGACTTAAATGATGTATTTTGATTGATTAAATTTCTAGTTACCTGAAGACTGATCAGAGGACCTTTTTTTATCAGAAATCTTTCAGCAATGTTATTTATTTTTCCACATTTCTCCCAGAGTAAATAGCATTTACTGATCATAATGATCTCTTCCCTCGTTGACTAAAAGCCATTATTCTCAACATCAAAGATTATTGAATAAGACTGGAGATAAATATAATTATGGTGAAACTAGAATATTCCCTGGAAAATAAACACCACCACCATCAAATCCTAATATGAGTCTGCTTTATTGCTTCTTTTTTTCTAAAATCTTATAGGAGAAAAATTCCTGTTGTTTGGGTTCTGAGTAACCAGGGTTTGCCTGTTCATTTGTAAAATATTATTTACAAGCTTTTTCTTTTCTGCCATTCATCCCTCATCTTTGCTCCATGTCCAGAACACTTTAAAATTGTTAAAAATGAGTTCTTTTTACAGTGGCTCTGACTTTAGACATCGAAAATATAATTTGGGTTAAAACTCAATGGGGAGTCCCTCACTCAGATGGGTTGCCTTGGTGATGTGTTAGGGGAGGGGAGATTTATGGCTTGGTGATATTTGTAAGAGCCTCAGGGTTTTGTTTTGTTCTACCACCAGCTGGTGGAACCTCCTCTTTCCAGCACTCCCCTTACCCCCACCTGCTGCCTCTCTGAATCACTGCCCAGTACTCTGGTTATCACAGAATAAGACATTTCCTGGGGATCTCTGGGCTAACTGAACCCCTGATTTTGTTCAGTAATAGAGTAGCCAAGTGCTTCATAGGAGAGGTTAGACCCTTCCTGGTCCTAGAGAGTGAATTACGATTGGTCTAAGCCAAACATAATAATTGCATTTCCATGCTAGACATCTGACGCAGTTCTGATCAGTGAGATTTGGGAGGAAGTCTGCTAGTGGACATCTGGGAACCGTTTCCTTACAAATGGAAGTTGACAGGTGAGGACACACTCTTTCGTGCTCTAGATGGAGGCCTTGAGGATTTTGAAGTATAGAACCATGGAAGCCTGCCAGTGATCATGATGGGAAAGCCAAAGACGTTGCAGGGAAGTAGAAGCAGAGTCATGGCATCGTTGAAGTGCTGAATGAACAAAAGTAGAAGATGCCAGCTGTGGTTTTCTTGATAGGTGAAAAGAAACTTCCCCTCTTATGACTGAAGCCATGTGGGCTCAGGAAACAAGTAATGAAATCTCTGACTAAAAATGGCTTCAACAAGAAGTCAGGAAGTAAATCAGCTCTCTGTTGGTCTCAGCAACATTATCAAAGACTCAGGTTCTTTCCATTGTCCTATTTGCCACACTCAGCTTATTAGCTTGAAGGTTAGATTGGCTCCTTCATGATTCTAGTATTGCTGCCATATTTACATGTCACCTGCAGATGACAGTGTCCAGAGATAGAGATCAAGTGTTGGAATGTTTCCTTTTTGTAAAAGAAAAGAAAGCCTGTCTAGAAGCCTGCCAATAGATTCTCTTTTCTCATTGGCAATAATTGTGTCACATGTCCACACCAAACTCATCAGTGGGCAGGTGGAATGGAATTACTACCGTTAGATTAGCCCAGCCTTCTTTGACACAAATGGCTAAATACGAACAGCATTTATTAGCACATAAAATGGGAATGGTAGTTGGAAAGAAACCAACAAGATTCGCCAAACCCTGGGTATCCAATCCATCACCAATCCTATTGCTGTGTACCTCCTAATTAGCTGTTGAATTCAACTACTTCTCTTCATCTCTTCTATCACCACTCTAATCCTTTGATCTGCGTTTTGCTATTACCTTTATGTTCGGTGGTCTCCTCTAATCTGTTCCCCTAACCACGGCCTAAATGATCATTTAAAAAGTGCAATCCCTACTTAATATACTGCAGTGGTTTCCAGTTGGCTTTGAATAAAGACGTAATTCTTTACCTCTGCCTGAAAGACTCTGCATGGTCTGGCCTGTTCACCCCTTCAGCCTTGTCACCTACCACGCTCCTTCCCTCTCTTTTCTCCAGTCATGGGTTGGTTCATTTTTTAATTGTCCCCAGACTCACTTTGCACTTTTCCACTCTGTAGAACCCTGTTTCTGCTCCTCTCCACCTGATAAATGCCAACCCATCCTCTATCTTTGGGGAAACCACCCCATCTTTTCTGACAAGGTGGGATCCTTGTGTATCTACTATTACCGTGTAAACCACCTGTCTTAGTTTGCCCGGCTGCAGTGACAGATATCACACAGTGGGTTTGCTTAAACAACAAACTCACAGTTTTGAGACCAGAAGAAGTCCCAAATCAAGATGTCAGCAAGGCTTCCTTTCTCCCAGAATCGTAGCCTTCTGGTGCTGGCTTGCTGACAGTCCTTGGGGTTCCTTGGCTTGCATCTCTCCCTCCCATCACATGGTGATCTTTCTCGTCTTGTGTCTACTCTTCTGGCTTTTCTGTGTCCTTCTCTGACTTTGGCTTCCAGTTTCTTGTCTTTATAAGGCCTTCAGTAATATGGATGAAGTCCAACCCTAACTCAGTTTTCCACAACTTATAAAATAACGTCTTCAAAAGGTTCTTTTTACTCACTACCCTCCCTCTCTATGTAGGACATGACTCCTAGGGGTGTAAACCTCGCTGGCAACGTGGGACAGAAATCCCAGGATGAGACGGGACTTGGCATCAAGGGATTGAGAAAACCTTCTTGACCAGATGTGACTGTGTGATTGTGAAAATCTGTGTCTGATGCTCCTTTTAACTAGGGTATGGACAGATGAGTAAAAAATATGGATAAAAAATGAACAAATAATGGGGGAGCAAAGGTTAATATAAAATTGGGTAGATGAAAATACTAGTGGTCAGTGAGATGGAGAGGTGAGGGGTGTGGTGTATGTGAACTTTTTCTTTTTCATTTCTTTTTCTGGAGTGATGCAAATGTTCAAAAAATGATTATGGTGATGAATACACAAGTATGTGATGATATTGTGTGCCGTTGATTGCATGCCATGTGTGGAATGTTTGTATGTTTTTATGTTGTTTTATTAATAAAAAAAATTTTTTTAAACTTCTTTTTATAATGGGTTCACACCCACAGGGACTCGGATTAAGAATAAGATCCTGTGTTTGTTGGGGTCCTTGATTCAATCTACCATACCACCCCAAAACTTAGTGGCTTGCAACATTAGCAATTGATGAATTCTTGCCATTCTAAGGGCTGCCTGGGTAGTTCTGCTGGTCTCACCCGTGCTCATTCACGCAGTGGGAGCAGCTTGTCTGGTGGAGCATCTGAGATGGCCTTACACACATGTCTGGGGCCCTGGAGCTGGCCTCTCGCCTGCCTTTTTTTCCATATAGTGTCTCTTCATTCTGTGATCTAATATTAGGCAGAGCCATCTAGGAGGGCAGAGGTGGATGCTGCAAGGCCCCTCATAACTTGGCCTCCAGAACTCACACAACATCTCTTTCACCAAACTCTACTAGTCAACACAAGCCACAGGGCAGCACAGTCTCCAGGGCTGGGGAAATAGACTCCACCTCTTAGTGGAAAGAATGGTAAAATATTGTGGTTCAATCTTTTAATCTCTCACACCTCCCATAAAGGTTATCGTGGCATGTTGAATTTCTCCTTTCTTGAACTTGACACTGCCACACTTTTATCGGTGAACTCCACGAGTGAGTGGGATAAGAACTGTGGCTCTTTGTACTCACCATCGTAGCTCCAACATCCAAGTACAGTGCCCAGAAGATAGTAAGCTCTCCAAGATTTGTTGAATGATTGAATGAACAAAAAATACAGTTATGCCCAAGGTTAACTTGGCAAGGCACCTATGTTGCAAATGAGCATAATGTGTGAGGTTAAATTATACCTCTTTTATACGTTTGAAACAACCCAGCAAGCACTGATAGAAAAGTTAAGGAAATTGTGGTGTATCTAACGATGGAATATTATGTAACAATTACAAAAATTAGTGGCTATTATGGAGCAAGTTGGGAGAATACATATGCTATAAAAACAAATGAGAAAAAGAATACATGATTTTATAATAATGTCTGTCATTATGGCTCAAATACATCTGATGCCATCTCACCTCCTTCCGCTGGCACATACTGCCTTTTCCCTGGAACAATTCTCTCTCAATTTCAGCCTGGCCAACGCCTGCTTGTTCTTTGAACTTCAGTTTAAATGTCACTTCATCAGAGAAGCTTTCTCTGAGGCCCCAATTATTGTACATTCTATAACATTCTCTACTGCCCCTTTTGTAACACTGATCTCTCCTAGCTTGTTTCTGTCATCCTCCCAGTTAGACTGTAAGCTCCATGGGGGATGAGTCATAACCATTGTTGCATCTCCAATGCTTGGCTCAGAATGTGGCACAGAGTAAAAGGAGGAAGGAAGGAAAGAAAGAATGGGGGAAGGAAGGGAGGGAAGGAGGAAGCGAAACAGGGAGGGTTTATTTAGGGTTTCACCTTCACTTAAGGGAGCTCAGGCACTACTGAGCAAGATACAAACGTTTTTGTGTGGTGGCAATAAGTGTAGGGTACTTTGAATTGTCATCATTGTCATGCCTAGACCAGTACCTAGCTTACAGAAAGTGCTCCAAAGATTTTTCGTTTTGTTTTGAAGAAATAAACCATGTTCTCTGAGGTTCTGAGGTTCAGAGAAAGTGGCCCCTTGCTCCTCTTTCCTGTTCAGTGGCATCTTCTCCAAAGATGTACAGGGAAAATGGGAGAAAGCACAAGTCAGTCAACAGTGAGCTTCTTGGGAACAGGAAAGTCCCGCGTTTGCAGGCACACGTTGACTTGGCGAAGTGGCATGAAGACAGAGGAAGATTCGTGGGCCCAGCCCAGACCCACTGGCTCGGAGTCTCCAATGCTGGGACCGAGGAAGCGCTAGTTTCAACAACTCCCCAGGTGATTCAAATGGTCACCTAAGTTTGTAGACTAAAGAACTATAGAGGAAATTCTGTATTGTCTGTGGACCTGGATAACCCAAATTTTTTCAGTCACTACAGCCAGTCAGAAGTTGAGTGCAACGTCCAGTGAGTTATCTTTAGAAGTTCTATACTGTGTTAAATCCTTTCTCCATAAGTGAGTTCTCTGATCTCCCCCCAGTTAAATACAAGCTTCTTTGAGGGAGTGGATCGTGACTTATAACCTCTGTGATTTGCTTGTACCTATTCATAACCTGGAAAATAGCAAGTGATTCCTTGACCTGTAGTGAAATCCCACACCAGTGGAGTGCGCAGAGCAGTGGAATGCTGGCTAATGTTTAACAACCGAGGCTGGAGGCCTTGTGGGGAGAGAAGCCCTAATGTGAGCATTTGCCATTTCCATTGTGTAAATATTCCCACCACGGCCAATTCCGGGCTACTTAAGTGATACCATTAAATGCAGAGTCAGGAAGAGACACACATACTCGCTTTGCTCTTGCAGGCGGGTTAGCCCAGCATACTGTTGGTGCAGCCGCCAGGTGACCGGATGAATGAGCCCTGACATCTAACGTCATCTCTTCCCCATTTCCAAATGCCAAAAAAGGGAGAGGGAGAGAAAAGGAGGGAGAAAGAAAGAGAGACAGGCAGAATGAAAAAGGTTTGTGCAAGGGCCCAGCTGGGAGGAGGGCTTGCCCTCTGGCAGGAAACGTGACCTGCCAATCTCGTCTGCTGCTCCACTCCTACTGTCTGGTCTAATAAACTCTAAACTCCAGTGATTTAAGTGAAGATTTCAGATTAACATTTAAATTAATGCTAGACTAGAAATCTGGAGACCCAGGTCGCTGATGTGACTCTCTGTTAACTTGTTCTGTGACCTGGGGCAGAAATTTAAAATTATCTTTTCTCATAGAGCCTTCCCTCCATGGGGAGGTCAGGATGGCAGACCTGGAATACCTCACGTTGCCATCCTGTCCTGGAAGCCCAGGCCTTCCAATATGAATGGAGATCACCTTTGACCCTGGAGATGTGTCTGCTTTGACCGTTCCAAGTGAGGATCCGTCCCTCCCCTGGGGGCTGAGACTACAGGTAGCGGATTCCAGAGAAGGGGAAGGCCAAGTGCAGTTGGCTTTCTCTGGCAGCCCCTCTCCCTTCCGGGGTGCTGCTGTGGTTCTGGGGGGTATTGGCTTGGCCTTTGACCCCAGTGTCTCTGAGTTCCCTGGCAAGTGGAGGCTGAGGCAGAGTGAGTTTGCAGGGTGTCTTTCAGAGACCACCTTTGGGTTCAACACGTTTGAAAGGGAGAGGATGGAAGCAGGAGTGGGAAGAGAGAGAACTCGAGCTGTGATCAGGCCCAGGGACAGCCTCAGCTGAACTCCACAGAGAAACTCCAGGGCTTAAATGGTCCATCAGAGAGTCGATTACAAGTGAACAGGGGCCAGGAATGGGGGCGGATGGGTGAGGGATAGTTAGGGGAAATAGGGAGTTTTTGCTTAATGGGTACAGAGTCTCTGTTTGGGGTGATGAAAAAGTTCTGGTATTAGATAATGGTGACGGGAACACAACATTGTGCGTGTGATTAATGTCACTGGATTATACACATGAAAGTGGTTAAAATGGGAAATTTGTGTTGTATCAATGTTACCACAAAATCAATAAATACGTTGATTAATTAATTAAAGATGGCCTGTCAGAGTTGTTCCCACTGGGGTCAAATGGCCAGGCCTTATCCTCCTGCCTTGCTCATCAAACATCAGACATGGGCTGTCCCTGGAAGCCCTCTGTCCCTGGAAGCTGCTCTCTGCAGCTGAGGCCAAGTTCCAGCAGCTGAAAGGGTCTGCTGAGAGTACTGCCAGCAGTAGGCAATAAAGCTTTCCTTTGGATGGGGCATTTGAGCAGCACATATGCGTGTCTGTCACAGCTCCTTGGTTTTCTGTTCCCTTCCATGCCCTTTTGTTGATGCTGTCTCTTTTCCCACATGACGGGGCTGTGCCTTGGCCTTCCACCCCCACCCTTAGCCCTTGCTCAGTCCCCACTGCAGGTTGTAGGGCTTGTAGACTATCAGTTGACATGGCATCAATATGACTGTTTCAGAGGGAATCCTCATCAGTGGGAAATCCTCCTTGTGGAGCCCTTCCTTTATTCATCTTTCTTGGTGCTCTTAAAACATTGGGGTGAGCTAAAGGGAATAAGATATTAAGATAAGAGACCAGATAGAACCGAAGTTGGAGCACACCCAGTGGTGTGCTATCTGACACATGCTATCAGAGGGGGCCCGATCCTCCCTTTTGTCTTCTGCCTGACAGTCCACCCTTATGGGGCTCCAGAGACCCAAGAGTATCAAATCATTCTATCAAGTGAAGGAAGCAATCAAGAGTGAAGGTTAGGTTATCAGGCTGGAGTTTGAAACAGATTTCAGGATCTGGAGTAAAGTAGACACAAGGAACAGAAAGAAAATTCAAGACATGTTGCCAGAGCAAAATAAGGAATTCCAAGAAAAGAGAATTCAAAGAGGGGAGAGAAGGAAGGAAGTAACAATTAAATGTCTAGCATGTGCTAGTTATTTTATATACTCATTAAGTCTTCACCATAGGAAGTAGGAGACACATTCCCATTTTACTCAAGAGGAAACTAAAAATAATATAGGTTAAATAAAGCTAAGAAATAGTACAAGTGGCCAAAAAACACATAAAAAGATGCTCAACATCATTGGTCATTGGGGAAACACAAGTTAAAACAACAGTGAGGTATCACTTCATGCCTACTAAGATGCTATTATTTAAAAAAAAAAAAGAACAAAATAATATGTTGATGAAGAGGTGGAGAAATGAGAACCCTTCCATTGCTAGTGGCATTATAAAATGGTTACAACCACTGTAGAAATCAGTTTGGTGGGTCCTCAGAAAGTTAAAAATAGAATTACTATATAGCCCGGCAATCCCACTTGTTGCTATATGCCCAAAAGAACTGAAAGTAGGAACTCAAATAGACATGTGTGCACCGATGTTCACAAGCATCATTCATAATAGCCAAAAAGTGAAAGCAAACCCGAGTGTCCAACAACAGATCAATGGATCAGTAAAATGCATATGCACACAATGGAATATTATTCAGCCATAAAAGGAATGAAGTTCTGATATACATGAGACAAATTGGGTGAAACTTGGAGGCATCATGTTGAATAAAATAAGCAAGACACAAAAGGACAAATATTGTGTGATCTCACCAATATGAAATATAGCAAATTCATAGAGTCAGAAACTAGAATATAGGTTACCAGGGGCCAGGACAGGGGTGAGGCATAGAGAGTTAAGGCTTAAGTTGTACAGAATTTCTATTTGGGATATTGGAGATATCTATTGCCTTCATTAGGCAATTTCTATTTTGCCTAATAGAGATTGGTGATGGTTATGCATTTGTGAGTGCAAGTAATGCAATTGAATCGAACACTAGAAAGTGGTTCAAATAGGAAATTTTGAGTTGTACATATGGTGCTACAATAAAAAGTTAAAAGAAATAAAGAGAAGATGAAGAAAACATAAGAAATGAGAAAGACAGGATTTGAAACCAGGTGAATGTCCAAATACACATTCTCTGCCTTCTATTAGTAGAGTGAAAGAGATACAGATTTCGAGTTGTTAGTTAATTCTGGAAGGGCTGGACCCACCTACCAGGACAGAGAGGGTTGCCAGCAGCCTTGGTCATGACCTGGCTGGCCTAGACCACGACGTGCAGTTGGCCTTCATACCCCGTCCGGGACATCTCCACCAGGTAAATACACTGTCCTTCTGAAATTACTGTAAAGCCAGCAACAAAGCATCTGCAGGCTGAAGCGGTCACCCTCTTTTATACGTTGCTCCCTAGAGATGGTTTCCCATTCCATCTTCCTTCTCCACCAGCAAAAGGTAAAGGATTTTAGAAAGCTCTAGAAAATCACATCCCTTCTTCCTGGTCTTGCTAGCCCTGAATGCCTGCTCGTGTAATGGCTGTCTTCACGTATTCCAAGTGGTCTCCATTTTTGTCCCAGTGGGTGTTGAACATGTGGACATGCGCTCCCATGTCAGTTCCCAGTCCCCACAGGCAGATTTACCACATATCAGGATCCCCATATTGGAGAGAACCAAAACGAAACATTCTTTCCTGATTCCTGTCCTGGAGCCATAGTGTTATATTTATCTGGGAGTACAGAAAGCTCAAAATAACAGTAGTTTAAAAAAAATGGAAGTTTGTTTCTCTTTCATAAAGGATTGAGGAAAGCTTTCCAGTTTGGCTTAGAACTCTGCTTCACCAAGTCCCCAGGGACCTAAGCTTCTTCTGGTATTACACTCTGACACTTCTGAGGCGGCCCTGGTCCTAATAATGCAAGATACACTTGGGTCAATATCCATGTTCCAGGTAGTGGGATAGAGGAAGGGGAAAGCAGGAGTCAAGGGCTAGTGGCAGCTGTCCCTCGAGAGTGGTCCACAGAACACTTGGTTCTAGAGCCAAGGTACATGGGCACAGCTAGCTGTAAGGGAGCTGAAAATACAGCATTTATTCTGGGTGGCCAGGTATATGGCTGAAGGCTTTTTACAGTGGAAGAAGAGGAGAATGGCTAATGGAGGCAGCTTGCATTCTGCAGTGGATGGGCTGAGAGATAAAGTCATAGACTCTGTCATGAATTGAATTGTGTCCCCCCACAAAAGACATGCCCAGGTCCTAACCTCCAGTCTCATGAATGTGATCCTATTTAGAAATAGGATCTTTGACGATATTATTGGTTAAAAGGAGGCAGAACCCTGCAGATGTCAGAGGAAGTGTGGCCCTGCTGACACCTTGTTTCCCACTTCTAGCCTCTGGTACTGTGAGGCAGTACATTTCTGCTGCTTAAAGTCATCCTAGTGTGTGTTATAACAGCCCTGGGAAACTAAGACGGAGAGCTCTGGCGATGGAACCAGCAAAGCTTCCATCTCCTACTACTGGTGGTCTTTGGGAGACCGTTCCGCTGGAGGGCTTGGGTTCCTCCAGCAGAGGACCGACTGAGTACCACTCATTGGATTTCTCTCTTAGTAATAGGTATTCCTAATAACAAGTGATGGCTCACATATATTGAGGACCACGTGGATAGTAAGCTAGGAAGGGAGCCGGAATTGGTCTGATTCCAGAGCCCAAGCTCCTAATCTGTATGCTGAAACGCTGGCTCATAGATGCTGATTTCTGTGCACACACTGATATACACACATTGTGTAACTGTGAAACCTGAGGGAGATCGCTTACTCTCTCTAAGCCACGTCTGCACAATGAGGATAATCCTAGGGCTGCTATCACTGGGTGTGTAAAGCGTTTGAAATGCTAGGACCAGGGAAAGCAGTTCCTTGTGCTATGCCTGGGTTGCAGAGCACCCAACCTGGTAGCTATCAACGTGCCGATAACCCTCATCGTAACCAACACAGCCTGACATTGGTCACCACGTTCTAATGTATCGTCAGAAAATAGCTTTAAAAACCGCATCAGATAAACAGTCCCAAAATGCAAGTTCTGGCCATATAAAGGCTATACTTGTCCAAAAAAGAGACCCTGAGATATACTGACTTGAGTAAGGCAGAAATTTGTCTGTGCCTCATTTAGTCCTAAATCCCAGACTCTTGGGAGGCAGGAGAGCGGGCTCCTCCCTTCTTGCCTCCCTAACATCCCTTAGGGCTTGTCATCATCTGCCTGGTCAAAGCCATGTCCGTGTCATGCTTACCCTCCAGTGCAGGGACCAGGGAGAGATAAGATGTCCAAGACCGGTTTCCGTTTTTAGCGAGTGAGGCAGATGTCAGAGACATCACATCCATTTCCTTTTTATTTGTGAGAATTCAGCCACTATGACCCCATCTAACTTAGTCATCACCTGGGCAGCTAGGAAGGCAGCTTCCTTCCACAGGCCTAGGAAGAAGGGAAGGATGGATTTTAGAGGGACAAAGTCAGCTATATGACCCATAAGAAATAAGTTTCAAAGGGTCCCTTTAAATTTTAAATTCTACGAAATTATCCCTTTGGGAGCAGGGCCTGGTTTTAGACAAATCTTTTCCCACAGTGCAGATGCTACTTCTGTGTAATTAATGCAACCCAGTGGGCCTTTGGGTATGCTGATCGACTGCAAACACGGGCTTCTTTATTCTTTAAGACAACATATTTTAAATGAAAAGGCAAAACATGCATGTAGTTTAAAAACAAAACAAAGCAAAACACCAAGAGTACTAAAGCATAGACAAAGAAAAATAGTCTCGATATGGCTATCTTTGAAAACTCTGTGAGTAAGCATAAGCGTCCAGAGGACAAGCAGGAATCCTTTCCAGCTCCTAGAGCATGTGGACATTGCTGCTAGGCACAGTTAGAGAAAGGTGCAACAGTGAGCCTTCCCCTGTCCCTTCTAGAAGGGCCACAGCTCCTCCCGCCCCTGCGCTGTCTTCTCTCTCTAACACGGGTCATGCTTTGGTGTCTGGTTTAGCATGCAGGGCCCTGATGGACGAGGTGGAGTATGACGTCACCCAGGCTCGGCAGAGGAAGACCAAGGTGGGCTCCTTCCGAATCAATCCTGACGGGACGCAGGAGAGGAGAAAGGTAACGGAAAAGAAATTATGTGCCAGTGTATAATTGCGGATGTGGGCAATTACCAACCATTTATCCAAACAGCAGTTGGTCTTAATCTTCTAACCTTTCTCTTGTTCAGGGTATCCGTTCTAAATTGCTTCTGAGTCCTGGGGGACCCAAAGTAATCTTTAAGCTTGAAATTGAAGTATCTCTCCCCGCACCTAAATTTTGTGTCTTGTCAAGTCGGAACACATGTTGGCACCGTTGTTCATCAGGATAAAAATAGCAAACGCGTCGGTGGTGCTCGGGGAAGGCCAGCAGGGGGCCCAGAGAGGCGAAGGGGGCCAACTGGAGACTGCTCAAAGGTTGAGCACACGTCTCCCCAGACACCCCACCCTTCTTCTCCCTCTCCAAGGTCTGCAGAGATTTCTAGAGGGGGTGTGGGATGCAACGGCACCAGCCCACTTCCGCGACAGACTCAGATACTTGGCTGAGTGGAAAGGAGATATGTTCTCTCCACCGAGATGTTCCAGAAGGGGGCTCACCCCTTGGGGGTCTGGATGTGTGGGGTGACAGCTATCAGCTGTTTTAGGACAGAGTCTGAGAAGCCTACAGGGATCGGGGCCGACTGCAAATGCCGTGTGTTCCTGTCTCCAGCATGTTTTAGGGATCACATTTCCCCTGGACACTCAGGTGATCAATGCTCAGAACACATAAGCCAATTGGAATGTCATCTAAAAGCAAAATGTGATTAGAAAAGTTGTTCCACGATATCATCAAACTCACGCAATGCTACATAGAAAGTGGTATCGGGTTTTTCGCTGTTTCCTTTTGGCCTCGCTCGCTGCACTCGATTTTCAAAGCAAATAATCAAAGGGAGGCTGTCTGTACTTTTGCCACCTGTTTCTGAAATTGTGTACGCATCTGAAGCCAGTGGGAGAAGGAGCAGAAAAAGACTTGCAAAACAGCTGTAATATGTTAAGTTGCATGGGTGAAAAGCATAGGTGTGCTGTTTTTAATTTGCCTAGGTTATGCGTGGAATGAGGGAGAAATTTCCCACAAGTCAGTACATCTCCCACTAGGAAATCAAGGGCCTTCCTTGGACTCATTGCCTCCCAAAGTTACATACAAGTAGACTTTTAAAGACACATCGTTCGGATAATTTAACTAGAAAGATCAGAGGACCAGAATAAATCTCCCTTCCTGGAGCAGGGAAGGGCCTTGAAGGGTGAGCTGTATTCTCTGAGCAGCCCTGCAGTGGATTCCTTTTGCCAGGCAGGACTGGCAAAGGTGTGTGCGTTTGTGCGTGTGGGCATGTGTGTGTGTGTGTGCGTGCACATGTGTGTGAACATACATGCCAGTGTTTAGCCGCTTTAAAAATCAAATGGTGTACAAATAATTTAATAACTTAAAATATGGATTATCTGACCCACTGTCAATGTACCTAGACCAGGAGAAAAGAAGTCGTTCTGTCAAGGATAAAAGGGAGGGGATTAGGAAGACATGAAAGAAGTCATGGGAAAGGAGAGAGGGAAAGTGGGCAGAGGAGAGAAAGACCGATACACATAAATTTGATGGCTATAGAGAAAATGAGCTATTTTTATTGAGGACCTGCTATGTGAGAACTTTGAAATGATTTCTAATCCTTACAACAGCTCTGCAAAATAAATAGCATCCGTATTTTCCCGGTGAGATACGAAGATGCCCAAGGTCCCACATTTAATTAGGTGCCAAGCTGGGATTTGGATGGTGCCAACTCTGGCTTTCAGGGCTTCCTCTCTCTCATACCATCCTTTGATAGTTTCCTCCAGGAGTCTACATTTAGGTACCCCAAGCTTTCCTGGTAGGTTTCATCCCCACATGGATTTAAATTTACCTGGAGAAAATAGGCCACAATTCTCTCTTCACTTCTTCTGTCTTTGGGGATGGATATCCCACCTTGAGGTGATCAAGTGGAAATAACTTTTTCAACTTTGTTAGACACACTTGGCCTGTAAAAGCAATTTGAAAAAGATAATTCTGCTTCATTCATCAGTGTCACCAGGGGAATCTCAAAGTAACAGCTTTAACGCCCTGGTTCCATCCTCCCTTCCTTTGGAGCCGCTGTCCAGCCCAGTGTCCCCTTCGCACGGGAGCTTTCTCTCCCCCTACCGACTGCTGGAGCCCGACTCCCTCTGTGTGCAGGAGAGTGGTCCGTGTTGCTTGGGGGAGGGCTCAGTTTTATACCCTGCCCCCATGCTCTGGAATAGTGTGGTTTGGGGGCGCGTGCAGGGGCAGGCCGGTCAGTTTCCCTGCCTGTGGCTATTTCAAAGCAGCACCATCCCATTGAACTCCTGGACCTTCCTCCTAAACCCGGGAGAGTCTCCGCATTCCTCCCATTTAGGGAATTCCCTTGCTGTTTTAGCAGATTACTCAGCGAAATTCAAAATGTAGGGGGCACTTGCAGAATGAAGTCAGGGCCTAAACTTGAGCCCACGTCCTGTCTGACCATCTTGGAAGGTGGCCAGGAGGTTATGACCGGTGGTGGCAAGGTAGAAGCCTTTCTCTTTTCTTTTTCTGTGAAGCTTGGAGAACATCTGTGCTCAGCTTGGTATTCAGCGAAGAACAAAAGAAGTGCATTGCTGCATACCAGTTGTGAAGGGAGGTTTGGGCAGACGCATCCTGGCTGGCTGGAGGCCCCCAGTGCAAGACACCAGGACACGGTTGGCCAAAGGGGTGACACTCTGTACTTTCCCTCTCTCCTTTCTTCTCTTTTGTTTCTAATTTTTTAAATTGTGCTAACAAACATATGTAACAGTTGTCCATTTTAACCATTTTTAAGTGGCCTTTCTCTTTTAGTTTTGAGCATCTCTGAGGATGGAATGAAATGCTAATCGACATGCTGTATCCTCTAAGATGGGGACTGAAAGGCGAGGAAGTTAATCTCACAGGGTCCTTGAAAGAGCCCCCTTCCTCACTGGGAGGAGTGGGTGCCCCTTCTGAGAATCCAGGTTCTGAACATGGGAGAAGAGCTGGATGAATGAAATGACCCAGTGGGAATAGAAATGTAGAGCAGGAGCTGTGCCTCTGCAGGGCGTATTCCCTCCATGTCTTATTCCCACGGTGTCTATGTGCTGGTGCTGCTGTAGAACTGGTGTCTGTGTGTGTGTGTGTGTGT
Source organism: Tamandua tetradactyla (assembly GCF_023851605.1). Lineage (NCBI taxonomy): Eukaryota > Metazoa > Chordata > Mammalia > Pilosa > Myrmecophagidae > Tamandua > Tamandua tetradactyla. The sequence goes on along the minus strand of NC_135327.1, from coordinate 200,982,645 downwards.
GTACATTTTCTCTGGGACAGGTTCTCACATGGTCAGAAGATTCAAATGGGGCTAATGTCACATATTCTAACCCTACAGGACTATCAGCAGCCAACCAGGCAGCTCCCCCCAGCTTGCTCTCTTGCCAGTGTGAGTGCAGGGCACGAGGCAGGTATGAGATGAGAGGGCAAGTATCAGTGTGGACCCACCACCTCTACCTGCCCCACAAGCAGCGGGTCGCCATGTGCCTTAAGGATGTGCCTGAATCCCGCCTACTTGCCTATCCCCCCACATGGCCATCCAGTCACTCATCACGGAAGGACCACCAGAGGCCGTTTTCTTGCTCCTCTTCTTGTGCTTCTCTCTATGTCTGGCATGTTTTCCCCTCTACATATTTTCCCATCAGTAGCACTGAAGGTTTTTTAGAGAAATCTGGTAAAACCCTGGGACCATTCAATGGCTCTTCCCACGTATACCCAGATAATGAGGCCCCAGTCAGGTGGCCGAGAAGCCCTGGGTCAGCACCCACTGGGGGCTCAGACACCGCTGGTGTATGTCCCTGTCCAGGGCTGAAGGGATGGGCCCCTGGGGCCACCCACTGCGGGTGAGGAACTTCCCGGAGTTCCCAGCCATCCCTTAACTTCCATCTCTCTTGGCTTTATACCTGGGCCCCACTTTCAGGCTTTCTCTGGCTCTGAGCTGGCCCTGCCTTGAGGCCTTGTCTCTGCTCTATCCTCGCTTGGCTCCAAATACCAAGGAGCAAGGGCTGCCACGCCCCTGTATCTGTGCCAGGACCCCCGGTCCAGGCATGGGCTCGGCCCTCTGCTGAAGGCTGGGATGTGAGCACAGTGGGCAAAGCAGGCCTTCTGGAAGACTTGAGTAGGTCCTGGGTGGGGCACAGGTGGAGGGTGGGAAGGGGACCGGTAGCAGGTGCCGGCTGCCCCATGTCCCTCAGGCTTCAGTGAACTGCAGTTGACTTCCAGCTTCGGGCACCTGCCTCTCTTTACCTGGCAGCTTTCTTCAACTTAGCAGGGAAGGGAATGAACTTCCTCTGGGAGCAGTCCCAGGAAAGGGTTTATAAATGCCCCCTGGTGGGAGTGCTTTAAAGTGTATGTTCTACCTGGGTTTCTAGAGTGTGTCCTTAGAGTTGAGCTCCCTTCACCCTGAGTGGCAGCTGGCTTGATGATGCACCTTTTGTCGGCTGCCCTCCTTCCCTACCCTACTTCCCCATTCCTGAACCTCCCAAGTAAACCAACCTGGGCAAACCCAAACTAAAGCTAAAAGGCCCCAGCTCACCCCAGGCACTCTGTTCCCTCAGAGGGTCTGACATGGTTTCTGAGCCACTGATCATATTGTTTCCTTCTTGGGGTTATGATTTTAGAGGCAAGTTCTAAACCATAAAGGTTTTTCGAGATGGAGAACCTTTGAGCTATCATCATGCTTAAGCCTGGGGACTGGTGGGCAACAAGACCCTCGAATTAGGGGGCCCAATAGGTAAGTTTTCTTTTGGTTCTGATTGAGCAAGGCTTAGCAGACTATTGGGTGCCGGGACCCTCAAAGTCAAACTTCACCTCACCTAGGGCTGACCCTGCTGAGTGGGGTCGAAGAGAGCCAGGAATGGGTCGTGCAGTGCCAGGAGTTATGGAAACATCAGCCTCACTTTTATTATTATTATTTGGAATGGACAGGCTCTGGGAATCGAACCTGGGTCTCCGGCACGGCAGGTGAGAATTCTGCCACTGATCCACTGTTGCACCAAGCCTCACTCATGTTAACTGGCATTGTCCTCAAGATAGTGTAGAAGCCTTCAGTTGCCAATTTTACCTACGAGCCTATAAATACAGAGGTGATGGCAATAGCAGCTATTTAGTATTATGCAATGTGTGTTTACTTCGCATTCACAGAGATTTACTGCCTGGCTCTGTTGTAAATATTCTCCTTATCCAAGGCTGTTGGTGGTGGTCTCATTTCTTTAAAAGAAGAAATTAAATTCACAGGCAGCAAATATTTTGCTTGATGTTGTTTTATGATATGCAGAGAGCTTGTCCTCCCCATTCAAAGATCTCTTTCTTCGGCAGAGCAGCAAGAGAGAGGCTCATCATTGAAGTGAAGTGTTGAGAGGGATGTCACCACGTGATACCTGGGTTGCTAGTGACAGGTGCAAGACCACTCCTGCTGATGAAATCCAATGAGGACGTTCCCACTTGACTCTCCTTCTGTGTTGTTACAAAGCCCATGTCTTTTCAGCAAAATGCAGCCAGTGCTTTAGCACAAAGTTTCCTTTTTTTGTTTGTTTAACAAATTGGATTAATGGCAGTTTTAGTAAAACACAGTTAGCAACATGATGCAACAGAATTTGGAGCCAGTTGTTTTAGATTTATCTTTCAAGCAATTATTTACTCACCTCTCCCCAAAATTATGAAAGCCAGACCTCAGGAAATGAGTGTATAAACAAACTGCTGTTCTGAAGACAGGGCCTCAGAGCCTGGAAGCTGGAGTTTGGGGCTCGTGTTTGCTCTTACATATTGGAATTCTGAACTCTATTCACTGAATACAGGGTCCTAATTCTCTGTGCCTGGTACCTAGTAGGAATCCAATAAGTATTTGCTAAATAGGAGTCAGAAATGAGAATGCCGAATGTGAAGAATTCCTTTGCTTTTGATAGGTGTGAGAAAGATGTCAAGTTCTCTATTAAACTTTAAAAGTTCAAATACAAAAAGTACCACCAACCAATAATAATGATGATGCGACCCATATTTTGTTTACAGTAGCACTTAGTGCCTTTTTGTTAAATTCTTTTAATAACTCTGGTTGGTAAACAGGATCACTCCAATTAGCTTCATTTTAAAATACAGAAAATGAGGCTCAGAGCGTCTAGTGACTTGCTTAGTTATGTGGTATTAGTTTAATTTACTGATAAGTAAATTCAGATCATTCATCCCTGGGAGGTGTGGTGTCCTGGTGTTGTGCAGTGTACGGCCTGTGCAGTTGTGCATGTGTTTGTGAACACAATGAGAGTGGTGAGCTGTGATAATAGACTGCAAGGACGCGGAGAGTGATTCAGTCCATCAATTTTCAGACTACAGGTTGCAACCCATTAGTGGGACATAAAATCAGATTGGTGGGTTTGTTTAAAATATATATAAAATATCAGAGTGTGTCACATACGAAAAGAAAGTAGCTTGCAATGTAAAAATGGGCCATGCTCCAGAAAATTAGAAGTCACAGATAGCAGATGGGTATCCCCAGCATGGGACAGTTGCCTAAAGATATTTCATTAGGGAAGGTTATTAATACCAAAGCAATACCACAATAATTTCCATCGGGCTCCCTATACGGAAACAACTAGAACTTCTTTGAGACCGGCTATTACCACAGTCAGAGCTTTGGGTTTGGTGTTTTACTACATTTGTGGATGAAGAGCAGCGGTCCAGGCCTCCCTGACCCATCTTCACGGCTGCTGGAGCCCGCGGGGGTTGCGCCTCCCTGGTCGTGTGCTCGGGCAGAGTGGCCTGGGGTGACCTGTCCTCCCTTGAGTCATCAGTACTCCAGCCTGAAGTTCAGCCCTAGCTGTGTTGTGTAGAAAAGAGCAGGAATTCTTACCCTGAAGGAATTAGCACTCTACCTATAGACACCAGCAGGAACCAGTGTGAACCTCACATGGCGAAATGTAACTGACAAATTGTGTGGTGTGGACTTTAATTTCCAGGGGGCATCGGTGGGACTGAGGTCATGGCATAAGTGGGATTTATTAGAAATGGCTTTCACTTCCGTTTATCCAGAACTTCTTATATGCTGAAAAGAGTGCTGAGAACTTTTCAGCATTCTCCTTTGATTCTCACAATAGCACCACAAAATTATATATATATATATAATATGTAATATCCCTTGGATTTCATAAATGGAAAGTTTAAAGACCAAGTTAACCAAAAGTTACCCAGTGGTAAAACTGGGATTCTGACTCTAGTCTATATGCTCACATGCCCGTGTTATTAATCACTCTGCCAGGAACTATCTTGGAGGATGCAGAGACTGGGAAAAGAAGAGAGGAGAGTTAGGGAAGCAATGAAACTGTAGGCAGGAAAAAAAGTTTTATAATATGAATACTATTCATTTCATATATGTTGCAGTGAGACATGTTCAGTTTCAAAAAACAAAAACTAAAGGCTTAGACAATAAGAGCATTTATTACCTTTTACAATACAAAGTCTAGACATAGGGTAGTTCTGGGGATGGTTAATTCAGAGGCTCAGTGACATCATGAATGACCTAATTCCTCCCTGTATTCCTTTTCTGTTGTTCTTGGTACATGAGCTCAGCCCTTTCAGCTGGTTCTCCTCATGTTCCCAAAATGGCTACACAGCTCCAGTGTCACATGCCAACAGCAATGTTCAGAGCAGAAAATGGAAAATCTTTGTATTATATTCCTTTTTAATAAGTAGAAGATTTTCCCAGAAGCTCCAGTCCCCAAATACTTCTCCTCACTTCTTATTGTTAAGAATGCTTTACACACCTGATGAAAACAAGATAATTGGCTCAGATTAATTAGGATTCAATCCCTACGACTGAAGAGAAGATGGCGTCTCCTGAACAGTATGACCGTAATCTGGGATCTGTTAGAATGAATGGAGTGGGAAGGTTGGTCCTTTGGTAGATAGCCACCAGATCTCACAAATGGGGAGAGCTCAAATGTTAGTGAGATCAGCCAGCCTGGTGTGGGAGGGGGTTATGAAAAATCAAGTTTGATGGGGACAGGTCTTCATTACTTCCTTGCATTTTCTTGTGTGCAAGAGAAAGGGATGGTATAAGAATGCATTGCAGTGCTGGACACTGTACCTAGGAACCAGGAATTTGGAGAACCACTTTTAAATTGTTTTGTAGAGGCTATTGGTCTGTGGATGCCATCTTAATCAACGTATTAGTTTGGCAACAATTGCGAATAAAATTATGCTCACGGGAACCTGTAAAATGCCATATAAAAAAATCAGAAAGATATTTTCCAGTTATAGAGTACAAGTAAGACTAATCAGCATGTACAGATGACCCCTATATGTATGTATCTCCATTTTTATTAGTCAGGGCTCCCCAGAGAAGCAGAACTGATAGGAGATATATATTTGTATATGTTTGTATATGCAAACATTAAGAGATTAATTATGGGAATTGGCTCATGTGACCATAGGGGCCGGCAAATCTGAATTCCATAGGGAAGGCCACAATTTGGGAACTCAGTGGTGACGCTGAATTCCCCAGGATAATCCCCAAGTTGGAGGGATGTGACAATGCATTTCCCAGGAGAAGCTGGCTGGCTGAAGTAGAGATAAAAGGTCTTCTTTCTGATGGCTGAAATCCTCAGTTCTCCCTTAAAGGCCTCTGACTGATTGGATGAGGAGATGCCTTTCATTGCTTTGTTGGTTGTAGATGCAATCAACTGACTGATTATTTAAATCCACAAAACACCCTCACTGTAACAATCAGCCCAGTGCTCACTTGACCACATAACTGGACACTATCACATGGCCATGTTGACACATGAACTTAACCAACACACTATTCATTGGGGAAAAGACTGGTATATAAAATATTACAATGTTATTGGTAATTTTCTGTAGCTATTAGTGCTGAGTTTCCTTTATTTTTGCTTATCTTAAAAATTTTTTTCTGATAAATGCATTATTATTTGCATAATTCAAAACACAAAGTTTATTTTTATATTTTATTTTTTTATTTTTTATCTTCTAAACAGAAGAACACTATTTTATTGCAGCAATTCCAATTCCAACAAATAACATTGTTCAAAATTTGTCCGATGGAAATTTTCTTTTATATAAAATACTTGGCAAAGATCTTGGGGGCAGAAATGTATTCCTGCAAAGAAGTTAAGCCTACTTATAATTATGACTAAAAGTCACCCCCAGAGAACCTTTTTGTTGCTCAGGTGTGGCCTCTCTTGAAGCCAATTCATCAGGTGAACTCACTGCCCTCCCCCTTTGTGGGACCTGACTCCCAGGGGTGCAAATCTCCCTGGAAATGTGGGACCTGACTCCGGGGGATGAGCCTGGACCTGGCATCAGGAGATGGAAAAAACCTTCTTGACCAAAAAGGAGAAGAGAAATGAAATGAAATAAAGTTCCAGTGGCTGAGAGATTTCAAACAGAGTCAAGAGATCATGTTGGGTATTATTCTTATGCATTATATAGATATCCTTTTTAAGTTTTTAATGGATTAGAATAGCTAGAAGAAAATACCTAAAACTATTGAACTGTATTCCTATAGCCTTGATTCGTGAAGATTGTAAAGCTTTTACAAGGTGACTGTGTGATTGTGAAAACCTTGTGACTGATGCTCCCTTTATCCAGGGTACGGAGAGATGAGTAAAAAAAATAAGAGCAAAAATAAAATAAATAATAGGGGGGATATGGGGCATGGGATGTTTTGGATGTTTTTTCATTTTCACTTTTATTTTTGTTCTTATATCTATTTTTTGAGTAATGAAAATGTTCAAGAATTGGTTGTGGTATTGAATGTACAACTATAGGATGATACTGTGAACCACTGATTGTACACTTTGAATAATTATATGGTATGTGAATATATCTCTATAAAATTGCATTTAAAAAAAGCTGTGAATTAATTTGTTCAGTCTATTAATTTGTTCAATTTCCATTCCTGGTAGTCATATTGAGGCTTTTATTATCATTAGTAACTTGACCCATATTTGATTTTTGCTAGCATGAATTTGCCCTTTAGATTTTTTGAGATTCATAGGAAGCTGGGGGTAGAGAGGAGTAGACTTTCACCTTTGTTTCGAGAACTATTTCTCTTCTTTTTGTGACTATTTGGCGAAGAACCTACTCTTTTAGACAAGGTGACTCCCCACTCCCTTCCAAATCACATATTAATGCATTCGCTTGGCAAGCCTAAATCCCATGTAGAGTCCTTGCTGCAAAGACTTAAAAGTATAGGATTTTGCTCTCCTATCCTTGCAGTATACAGTGGAAAGCGGGAAGATGGATGCTGAGTGCCAATCCTCCATATTCATTAGTCTTCTAGAATAAAACTGTTTTCTTTGAAAGGAAGGAAGGGAGGCTAGATATTGGGTCAGCAGCCAGCTGTTGCTGCCAAAATGGTATATATTGTTTATTCGAGTTTTCATTTATGTTTCTCAGGAAAGCTTTTTCATTTCATTCCAATAGGTTCTGTACTTTGCTTAAGTTTATTCTCATACATTGTATGTTTGGTTAGTATTATGATTGAGTTTATGGGCCTCTGGTCCTTCGGCTGCTCTCCATTTTTGGACAATAGTTCCTCTCTGGTCAAAAGTGATCCCCTTTTGGGCAGGCCATGATGGCTCAGCAGGCAAGAATGCTCGCCTGCCATGCCAGAGGACCCGGGCTCGATTCCCAGTGCCTGCCCATGTAAAAAAAAAAAAAATGATCCCATTTCCCCCCTCCTAAATGGTTCAAACTTTAGCAAAGTGAAGCAAGGAAGAGAAGGGTCTTGCCTGAAATATCTGCTGTGCCCCAGTACTACTGACCTCTCTAGGGGCAGTGGGGATCAAAAGGACTTGGTGACCTCTGGTGGAACAGTAGCGCAGGGCACACAGGGGAAAGAAAGCACTAAATGAATAGCTCCATAAATTATCCTTTCTCATAGGTTGTGTCTGTCCCAGACAATTTGCATGTTGACAGGCCCAACTGCAGGAACCCTTCAAATGTTGAATTTGACCTCAAGGAGTAGGGAATGGAAGGAGAGTTTGCCATGTTTGGTATGTTTTTCAGTGGGAGGAGCCTTCTCAGTGCAGTTTTCACATGTGCTGCTCATCTTACCACTTTTTCTGCTTAAGAACAGCTAGGGTTATCATGCCTCACTCATATGGACTAATATAAAAATTCAGTGAATTAAAGTCGAGAGCATGGGTTGTTAGGTTGGGGCCTATTGTAAAGGGTCCTAGATTGTAAGCTCTTACAGCAGTCACATATATTCAGGAGTTGAAACAGTTAATTCTAAATTCTGAGTTACTGAGTTGTTTGTATATAACCTGGTCTTTCCCAGAAACTTTGGGTATCCATGTGACAGAGTCAGAGCTCTGAAGCTATGAAAGTCAGCATTTCTCCATATAGGAACTGTTTAAAAAATTGAAAAAGTAATCAGACATTGAGTGGAGAGATGAATGAAGCTTATCTGGATAGGACTAAGGTATATAAGAAGACTGGGTAAAGGATGGTATCATCCATATCTTCAGACTTCAACTTCTGTGTGTGACTGAAAGAAGAGATGTTTATTTGGTGCAGAATTTATATTTTGGGTAGTGCATTTCCTAATTTAACTTGTTTGGTCTGTTTAGTTGAACATCGTAAGTCCATGGACTCTTGGAATAAGGTGTGAAATTTTCTTGGTTTGTCCAGGTTAGTGTGATGCCCTGATAAATCCCAAAGTGTTTTGGACAGTGAATAAAGTATTTACAGGGTCTCCTTAGGAGAATGGGGAGAAAAGGGGGAAGATTCAACTTCTTCATTTGGAGAATTTTTGGTACTCTCACAAGCAGTGGGGACAGCCAAATCAATAGACCAAGCGTCTGATCTTGGGGTTTGCCCCCATGAAGCTTATTCCTGCAAAGGATAAACTAAGCCTACTTAAAATTAGGCCCAAGAGTCACCCCAGAGAACTTCTTTTGTTGCTCAGTAATGGCTTCTCTCTCTAAGCCGACATGGCAAGTGAACCCACTGCCCCACACCGTACATGGGACATGACTCCCAGGGGTATAAACCTCCCTGGGAATGTGGGGTAGAAATCCTGGATGAGCTGGGATCCAGCATCAAGGGATTGAGAAAACCTTCTTGACCAAAAGCGGGAAGAGAGAAATGAGAAAAAATAGTGTCAGTGGCTGAGAGATTTCAAATAGAGTCAAGAGGTTATCCTAGAGGTTATTCTTATGCACTGTATAGATATCTTTTCAGTTTATGAGATATTTGAGTGGCTAAAGGGAAGTGCCTGAAACTGTAGAGCTGTGTTCCAGTAACCTTGTTTCTTAAAGATGATTGTATGAAGATATAATGTTTACAATGGGATTGTGTGGTTGTGAAAACCTTGTGTCTTTATCTAGGGTATGGACAGATGAGTAAAAGCTACAGATAAAAAAGTAAACAAATAATAGGGGGAACAAAAGTTAAAATATATTGGGTAGATGGAAATACTAGTGGTCAATGAGAGGGAGGGGTAAGGGGTATGGTATATATGAGTTTTTTCTTTTTTTCTTTTTATTTCTTTTTCTGGAGTGATACAAGGGTTCTAAAACATGATCATGGAGATGAATATGCAACTGTGTGATGATATTGTGAGCCATTGATTGTACACCATGTATGAAATGTTTGTATGTTATGAATGTTTGTGTTTGTATGTTGTTTTATCAATAAAAATATTTTTTAAAAAAAGCAAACAGCCAGGGTCTTGCCCATATTAGCCAGTTTTTTCCCTGAGCTGGCTTAGCCTTTCCTTCCTCAGGCTTGTGCTACTTGCTCTCCTTCCCCACTCCCACCAATCCACCCATCCAAAGAATATCAGCCTCTTCCAGTATTAACCACTCTCAGTTATATCTTCCCATGAAAATAGAAAGGGAATAGACTTGGGCTTCCCTTGCCTCCCTGACATTTGGAAAGGCTGAAGGTTCTGATTCCTGAGACCAGTCTTCATTGCTTAAATAACTGACCCAACCCTTGCTTATTCAATCCCTGCTGAGTCTTCTGCTATGCATTTGAGTTGTCTGGGGTTTCCATGACCTGTGGGACTCTATTGATTTCTTCTTCACTTGAGGTTGTATCCCATACAATTTCCAAACTCCACACCAGCCCACTGCTCCTGCTAGAGAGGGGGCCTCCTCTCTGAGTTGCCTAGGACCTGCCTCCAGGGCTGCCTCAGATACAGGTGCAATTAGTGATCACCACCCTGTTCCCTCTACCTCCTTATCCCCCCTTCCCGGGATGTGATTTGAGTTGAAACAGTGCCTCCTGCAGCCAAAGCTCATCTTTTTTTTTTTAAATTAGCCTGGTATCCTACCGGAAGGCCAGGGTGAAAATACAAATGGCCGGGGGGAGCAAGAACATGCGTGTGTGTGTGCATCGTGTACCTATGCTGCACACACACATCAGTTCACAATCGCCCATCAGAGAGCAGAGAGACAGCACAGGAGCCAGTCAATAAGGTTTGATACAGGCAAGACCCAGAGCTGGGCCAGAGTGAGCAAGCTGATTGGGGAGGCAAAGGGGACATCTCGGGCAATCAAGTAGGGCCCCAGGCACTGGGGCAGGGGAGGCTGAAAGGCAGATTTCTCCTACTTCACGGTTTTGCCTGCACTGGGCCTGCCCCCCAGGGCCACTGCATCAGCAGGATGGACAGTCCTGCCGAGGCCAGGAGGATGGGGTGCTCTTCACAGCAGGGCCAGCAGGGGGACCTTTCCCCCAGGACTTCCCATCGTCCCGCATGGTCACTTCCACAAAGGGTTAACAACCTGCCCGGACCAAAGGAGATCCCAGCCAGTCTCCAAACCCCTCTCTTCCCCAAATCGCGGGGATTAACGGGAGGAGGGAGTGACACAAAATTAAAAGGGAAAGAGATTATTTTTAATCCTCTTGGTGGGCGTTGAAACAATGAAGGGAAAGAGAGCAAAGCTGCTAAAAGTTTGTTCCATTAGATTGAGGCATGAATGACAGACGTTGCCACCAGGAACAGGTAATTACTGACTCTATTTTTCCTCATCTAAATAAGAAAATCATCTTAATCCCATAGATTTTGCTCCTTCAGGTCAAAGGTGCACAGGTTTTTGTTATGCCTGACATTGTGGTCAGGGTGGAATCCAGATTTGGTCTCAACTTTTGCCCCTCAAGGGATTTCAAGCTGGACAGGGAGAACTGTGGAGATCAAGTGATTTTGTTGGTCCTTGAGAACTTCTGTAAATTGGTGTTTGTAAAATGTGACTCTTCTCTTCACTGGCCAGAGCGCTGCTTCTCATTTTCTGGCGACTCTCCCTACCCTGTATCTACTGTTTGATTTTGTAGACAGCTCTCATTCTCTCGCTTGGACATATACTTAAAAATAAAGGGAAGACACGTTAACATTCACTTGCGAGTCTCTTTGAAAATTGGCACGAACTTCCTTGTTTGTCCCCCCCCCTTCCGCTTTGTGTAACTGGGTAGCCAAGGCTGACCATCAGGGCAGTTTCATTTTGTTTGTCAACTAAAAAATGTAAGAGTCTGCATTGCTGAGTGTCTGGTTTTCTCCTTAGGGGTGTGGGTGGGAGGCTGGAGCTAAGAAGCAGGGTATTTGGGCACCCCAAAACTTGTATCTGGGACTTAGTGTGTTTTGAAGATTATTTCAGGCCACTTGGGAAGCCCTGTTTCTGCAGATACCTGTCCGTGGGTGCAGGCAATTTTTAAGTCACCACACATATGTTTTCTCTGTATGGTTTGCTCTTAGTTATTCTGACTGCAATAGAAGATTCTTTAGAGAGGTACTGCTATCTTTATAAGTAAGAAAACTTGAAGGAGTATCTATATGAGATTTTGGGTGTTGTTATTGAGTGACAAAAGAGAAATGAGTGCATTTTGTTTTCCGACTGTAGATGAGGCAGGAGGTATTTGTGTTGATGCATTTTTTCAGATTCGTGAGATGAATTTTGTTTGCAGTGTTTCTCAAGGACTCTAAACTCCCATAGCCAAGAGCAGATAAAGCAGCTATCTGTGGCCACTCTAAAAGATACTCCAGGAGCATGACTGTTTGTTGATTTTTATGATACACAGATGATTTCACAAAAGTGTTGTGGAATTTTAAAATTCAAGTTCTGATTTTCATTTGAGTCTGATTGAAAAATTTTTCCAGCCACATTTTTAGGAGGAGGAAATAGGTAACATAAAATGAAGTAATGGATAATAAGATGTGCTAGTTCCAAAAACATTGAAGACCACTGCGGAAAAAGACAATGACTCAGAGAAAGAAAGAAAAGCTTGTAAGGATGTACATAAATGCAGCAGAATAGATGGAACTTTCCTTGTCATGAATCAACTATTTTTAAAAAAATGTGCTGAATTTTCAGAACTATTTTTTTCTGTGATTTTTTTTCTCTCTAAATTTTAATAGCATTTTTACTTATGGAACATCCTATTATTAAGCAAAATTATGTTTATTATTTTGAACAGGTATTTACCCATAGAATGTTTTATTTGCTTAGATTGACGTTCTGGTCATCAAGTTGATTTGATCCTTACCCTTTAAACACAAAACATGCAAGAGGAGAGAGGATAATTTGCAAGGAGGAGGTAACTGATTCTCTCTGAGGTCCTTTTTAATGTTTTCAGACATTCGTGGTTGATAGTGGTCAGTGGCTCAAGGCTTAGATCTCTAGGAAACTGATAAAGCCAGATGACCCTTTTCTCCATTTCTTAGGTATTACGCTTGTCAGGGTATTTTCCTGGATCTCTACTGTACCAGCTTTCCCTTCAGACTGTCACCCATTCAGCCTGACATTTTTTCTGGGATTTCCCATTTGCTAGCTGCCCAGTGTGAGTGCGTGAAGCTGAAAGCTCTGAGAGCTCCCAAAGGGTCAACGGAGTAGCTCTTAGGAAACAGAAACACAAATGAAGAATTACCCCATCTCGTGCTGGCTGTGTCTCATTCAGCACACCTCCATCTGAGAACCAAAGTGCTGAGTTCCTAAACTGGGGGGGGTGGAGGAGAGGGGAAGAGTAGGCATGATTTAAACAGCTTGATAAAAATCTGAGCTGGCCAGTTAAAGATTTGACAGTGTACTGATAAAAGACTGTAGGCTCAGCAAATCCTTGATCTGAATTTGAGGACCTCTTACATTGTCTAAACATTTTTTTTAAACTTCTAAATATTATCTATGCCTCCTAGATTTGAATATCATGACTGGTCTAAATGATATATTATTATTAAATTAAATTAAATTAAATTCACATAATTTGGTGGGGAAGAAATCCTTGAATTTAGGTTTGTATTAAGCATCAAGGTCTAGTGCCAAATATGGACCCCATTAACTTCAACTTTAAAAATATGCACAGTATTGCATAGTATTGGCATAATATGAACTCAGTTTTTTTCTAAAAAAAAAGAACTCTATCCAGAACTAGAAGTCTATTAACAAATGGAGTAAAGAGGAAATGGTCCCACAGTTTGTAGTGTTGGCTACCATTTTCAGGCCTCTAGCCTAATGATAAAAGGCATATGAATGGAAAAGACTAGAAAGTTTGAGCCTGGGAACAGTTAGAATGGTTCCATACTGGGTTTATAAACCAAGAAAACCAAGACATACTGAACGAAAGGCTCAACATGGAGAAAACTCTGTAGAAGACCAAAGCAGTGGAGACAATCAGATTGGTGAGCAGAGAGTCTTTGGCCCCAGTAGAATTATGGAACAGAATTCTAACTTTGGAACCAGGTTCCATGGAAGTGGTTCCCATCTGGGGTGATTTTACTCCCCAGGAAACACTTTACATTGCCACACTGGGGAGGGTGCTACTGGCATCCACTGGGGAGGCCAGCAGTGCTGCTAAAACTCCTGTGATACATAGGACAGCCCCCACAGCAAAGAATCATCCGATCTAAAATGTCACTGGTGCTGTGAATGTGGAGCCCTGTGCTATGGAAATCAGAAGCTTTCTTCCCTCAGATCTGGAATTCCAGTATCTGGAGAAAGTTGCATCTGTAACTATATTTAAAAAATGATCAAATGGGGGAGTTGTGTTTCTATCTTACGACTGAAAATCTTTGCTACCGCTTTTGGATCCTGAATGTGGTCAGATCCAATTTGGAGAGAACAAAACACAGCAGGACATAAAGGACTTTAGGTGCCTGTGAAACCAGGCCCCATAACTGGTGAGAAACACCTAAATCCAGGGAGCGGTGCAAGAGGGCAATTGTTGAAGAATCAAGCTGTGGCAGAAGATTGGAGGCCCTGGGGCTAAAGCCAACCGAAACAATGTTTTCTAAAAAACATATCAGCCAACAATTATATATCAAAAGGTTTCTTGTAAAAAGTTTTATTTCTGGTTTCTCTTGAAAGATCAGGAGATCCCATCACTCTGGGTCTCTCTTATCCCCTCTGGCAATCCTTGACCAGAACTGAGAAACAGCTGCCTCCATAGTTAGACTCAGCATGTTCACTCCTGTTATCCACGATTTTCACCATTTCCTGTTATCTCCCAGGTTCCGAGGCCAGTATTCATTGCTCATATACAGTTGTTTTTCTTACAGGTGGACAATCTTTCTCCAAAACTAGGTTTCTAACAAAAGAGAAATTTTTAAAGATCAAGATGGCTGCATGTTTAAAAAAAAAAAAAAGGAGAACACCTGATTCTTTGTAGAAGTAAAAAGCCTTAAATTCTTAAAAGTTTGATTCTAAATGCATAATTTCCTTGGTCTGTATTGCCTGGTGTGGGATGGAGGGAATGTAATTCATTTTTTTTGAAGTGCAGACTGCATCTCCCACCACATCCGCTGCTAGGTTTTAACTAACCTTCTCTCTAGTCAGAAGAAACCTAACTTCTGCTTTGGTGAGAGCAGCCACCCCTTTGTTGATTTCCTCCCTGGTATCAATTAATATACAGTGGACAAGGAAAAGTTACTTGTGACCGAACGAGCAGAAGTTGTCTAAACCCAATTGCCCGTGGACTTATTAGTTTGGGACTGGGGACCTGGCACCTCAGCAAGCCTACAAGACCAAATATGAATTTTAAAGCGATTAAAGGAAATGTCAGTGTGGACAAAGCTCCGATGGAGAGATTTAAAAATTTATGTTAAAAGGGTCCTTATTCTGCCCATTGTTAAGTCAAGGAGAAAATAATTATGCTCTCTGGGCCCTTCTCATGCCCTTTTTCCTGAACTTTCTGCAAACATCAGAGGCTAGGGAGGACTCTACAGGCACCTTGGAATTATCCAAGTTTTGGCAGTTAGAAGGGTTCTGTTCTCCCTTCCATAGGAAAATGTAGCATTAAGAGGTCTTCTGCAATATTGTAGAAGGTTCCTGGGTTCCTCTAATAATATCATCTCTCTAGCTGTCCTGAAGTTTCAGGGAAGGAGCCAGAGTTCTTGACAGTGGTGCTTCTGGCAGTGCTAGAGAGACTGGGTTTCGCTGGGCCTCCGTATAGTTCTAAATCAGTCTAACAATGGTGGGCCAGGAGCCCTTGATTAGTTTGGAGGGATCTCCAGGTTGTACACAAATTGGACTGGCGAAATACTCAGATTTCTAATGAGTCTACTTTAGGTTTTCAGTTGCTTCATTAAAAATTTTAAATTACAAAAGCAACACATAATCATTTTAACTTGAGATATATAGAGGGAAAAATTAGTAATCTACCCTCCCCACCCCAACCCAATACATTCCCACCCCACTCAGATAATCAACGCTAAAAGCACATCCTTCCCAGGCTTCCCTTGACTCATTCAAACTCATATAAATATGTATGCATATTTATTAATTTTTGGCTTTTGCCTTTTTTTCAGTTAAAAATAGTAATAAAATCGGGTGGGCCACCATGGTTCAGCAGGCAGAGTTCTCGCCTGCCATGCTGGAGACCTGGGTTTGATTCCTGGTGCCTGCCCAGGCAAAATAATAATAATAATAATAAAATCATGCTATACATGTTCCTCTGAAGAATGCTGAAATGTTTTATAAGTTTAAACATTAAGTTGAAATGCTATTCTCACTTTAAAAAATGCATCATTGATATTCCTCCAGATCAACAGAGATTTGACTCATTTTTAAAATAGCTTCATAGTATATGGATGTGCTCCAGTGAATTAGACAGTTCTCTTGCAGGTAGATATTCAGGTTGTTTCCAGTTTTTTTTTCCCACTACACAGCAATGCTGCAACAAACCTCCTTTATTATATGTCCTGATGTATTGTTAATTTTCTCTCCATGGGACGAAGTCCTCAAAATGTGGGGGTCAAAGGGTGTGTGTATTTTAAATTGAATGAATACACATTGCGTTGCCCAATTACTTTCCCCAAAGATGCAAAATATTATATTCCTACCAGCAATGTATAGAGAGTCTGCTTTCCCCCATGCTTGCCAGCATTGGATAATATCGCTCTTTTAAATTTTGTTAATCTGATAAATTAAACATAGTATTGGCATTATTGTTTTAATTTTCTTTTCACTGACTACTAGCGAGGCTAGGCATATTTTTCTCTATTTCAAGTTGCTTGTTCGTGTCCTTTACTCATTTTCTACCAAGCTGCATATCTTTTATATCATTATTTTTTTGAAAATGAGTTTATATGGACAGGAACACTTTGTTTGACATAAGTGTTACCAAGGTATTTTTCTGGCTGTCATTTGGCTCTGGCTTTGATCCTTTTGCCTTGCAGACATGTCTCTGTCCCCTGGTGGCTCTGGCGTGTGTTTAGGAGGTCTCCTCATCCTTTGTTATACAACAGTCTTCTGAATTTTCTACCTGTAGTTTATGCTTTTTATTTTATGTTTAACTATTTAATCTATATGGAATACATTTTTTGGATATGGTGTGAGGTATGGGTCTAGCTTTTTTGCCCTCCAGGTGAATAGCAAATCACACATGCTAGCGCCATTTATCAAAGATACAATACCCCCACACACACACTCCATTGAATTGAAATGTCGTTTTTATTAACAGATGAATTTGTGGGAATGAATTCAAAATATCAGAAATTCCTTCACATGTTCTGAGCATCAAACATATTTCTGTACCTTTTTAAAAGGACATTTGTTAAATCCTATACTTTATCCTGGTTATTTGTATTCTGTAATACATCTCTATCCATAATTACATTTTTGGGTCTTGTACCTCTACCCCAATACCACATAACACAACACTTTGCTCATAGTGTGTCCTCAATTTCTGCAAAATGAGAGAAGAAATGTTTGATGCATAGCGGTGCCACTTCTCCTGAATTTATTCTTGTTTTATGACAATTTCCACACTTTGATGAAGAACCTAGGAAAGTGATAGAATGTCAAGGGAAAAAAAATTGTTAGTTACCTGTTACCCTATTTGGCATTTAGTTTGACAATGTTATAAGTGTCTTTGACATCAGGTTTTAGCTGATTAAGTCCAGCATAATATAAAAGATGTCTGTGAGACCAGGGTTGGTACTTCATAGGCAAAACACAGACGCTGTTGTTTAGGAAGCCCCATCGTCCAGAATCTGGAGTATGTTTGTAAACAGCAACAAGACCTGCACTTCCCCCCACAACGTGCACACACACACACATGTACGCACACACACACACACACACACAGGTTTAGCTAGTTCTGGCTGGAAGGAACTTGAAAATAGCTAACAGTACCTGTAATATGGGCAGAGACACACTGTTCTGATTAATCAAATATTCTGGTTAAGAGGAAAAACATTGTATTTATCATTCAGATATTCACAAAGATTAAATGTTTTATCTTCCTCAGGGAGAAGAAATGAAACAGAAGATTCAATTCTCCTGAACACATAAAAATAATAATTATCAGAGAGCATAAAGTGGGGGGAGAGAATTAAAGATTATAGTAGCTTAGTACAGAATTAGGGTTAATTAAGCAAACGCTGGCAATGCATGAGTTTCATTTTGTCAGTGCAAACAAAAGATGTGAGCGAATGTCTCTGCATGCTACTACCGTGCTAGATCGCACGTAACTGACCTAATTACTCCCTGGGACCCTGAAGAAGTTAGTAACCCCTTCCTTTGGTCCTTTTTCTCTTGGAGGGGAAATGAATCCACCTACCTGCATGTGTGCCTTTAGGAGAACCCACCTTTGCAGCTCGACCTCTAACCCCGCATTGGGGAATGGGCCATTGGATTCCATTTAATAGCTCTTCATTTATAGAATCATTATAAAATAGAGCTAGATGGTCTCCAAGGCCCTTCTGGCTCTGCCAGTCTCTGATTCTATGAGGATAAGGGAGCTCATGTTCCTGCTTTGCTTTTCTGCGGGGGCACTCCGGCAATGGCGGGTACTGGAGGGGATGGGTGACCAGCCCAGGCTCTGCTGTTGTCCCGTCCCATCTGCAGCCATCCTCTTCTCTGTCAGATGCTGTTCAGCAGCTGCCAGGCAAGGGCTGCCTCTTTGGGGCTGGTGGTTCACACCCCTCTTCCTGATGATTGCACTATGCTCTCTCCTTCCAGATCAATAATAAAGATGTTAAGGAAAACAAACCCTAATATTGACCTTTATGGCCCTTCATGAAATACCACCCCTCACCCCCCACCCCACCCCTCCGCCATCCCTGACCTCCATTTGGGTGCATGTCTGAATGTCATCTATCCTTTGTCTCCGATCTTTGAGTTCAGTCCCAGTACACAAGGCTGTTCTCATCCAAGCTGGTTCAGACCATTTGGCAGGAATAATTTCACAAGCCTGGTATTAGATGCCTCACAAAAAAGTCCAAATACATAATGCATCTAACCTCGGATTTTGTAGTTCCGTCACACTCAAAACAAGCTGTCAAAACTGTCTGGCATGACTTATCCTTAATAAATCCCTAGTCCTGTTAATTGCTCCTTATTCCACTGAATAAGAATTGTTTGAATCTGCAAATCATGTAAAGAATGGTGGGATAATGTGGGTGCATTTAAAGGCCTGCCACTGACAATGGGCACATGGAGGGCAGCTTACTTAGAGGGAGGTTGGATTTAATGTGCTCTGGCTTTCGGTCTGTTTTCAAATCGTTCTTCCAAGAATCTCAGGGAGGAAAGTGGTTCCTTGATTATCCTGGAGAAAGATCACAGAGAGGACAGACTGAGTTCCAAGATGCTACTAACTCTAGAAGCAGGGACTCTGGTGATGTTTCCTCATACCGAGAAGAGCGGGCACATCCCTGGTTCTAAGCGTGACCGATGAGCTGTGAAGAGAAGCCCAGAGAAGTGTGCCCAGCAGTGCACACCTGCAGAGATGACCTCATCTCTTGGGAAGGCTGGATGAAGTCACATGCAATGTGCCACAAACACCGTGGGGGGATTTATTCTCTCTGGTGCCCTGCCCTGTCAAAAATGGCTTGTGTCAGATTATAAACCAGTTTTATGTCTTTGAGCAAGACCCTTAAGCTCTCAGAGGCTTAGTTTCCTCCTTTGCACGATGGGGATGGTAAAGAATGTAGGATGACTTGAGAGCAGAAGTGGAAAACCCCTGGCATGTTGCTGCCATCTTCTGCTGAGGCTTCAGAGGTAGAGCTGGGGTGGGGGATTGGGGGTAGTTTCAGTGCAAGAGAGAGACCCTGGGCAGCGTTTGGGGAGCACAGCAGAGAGAAAATCAAGCCAGCAAGCCTTTACTGAGCGTCCTCTGAGCAGCCAGCTGTTGGGTTCCATGGGTAAAAGCATGGCTTGTCATCTCTGTCAAATTCTGGGTCTCCCACTAAGCTGTGTGATTTTTCTCTGGGCCTTGGTTGCCTTGCTTGGAAAGAAAGTCAGAACACCCCCGCCTCACTGACTGGACCCAACAGGTAGGAAAGAGTTCCCGGGGAAAAGTGGTCTTATCTCCATGGGAGGAAATGTGACTCTCTTCCTCTGTGTGTGTGTGCATGTGTCAGTCCTATCGGGGAGAAAAGCTGCTGGAATTCAGAGAAAGGAAGGTGGAGGAGCCAGGGCTCAGAGAAGCCCCCAAGGCTGAGGGCGATATGCATACCCGCTGGTTGCCAAGGGTGCTGGTGGGCTGGAGACAGGTTGGGGCCACAGGCGCAAATCGCAGAAGAGTTGACCACCTAGAGCAAAGGGACTTGGAGCTAACAAGGGGTCTGCAAACATTTTCTGTAATGGGCTAGAGAGTAAATATTTTAGGCTCTGCAGCCCCTAGACTCTTCTGTAACTCCTCCACCCGGATATGTGGATGGACGTGGCTGTGTTCCACTAAAACCCTGAAATTTGGAGTTCCTCTAATTTTCCTGTCACAGAATACTAGTCTTCTTCTTCTTTTTTTTTTTTTTCCAATCCATTTAAAAATGGAAAATCCAAACTTAGCTCATAGGCTTACAAAATCAGGCAGCAGACCAGGCCCTGGCTGTTCTGTGTGACCCCCACTCTAGAGGAAGGGCTGCTCCCCCAAGGCCACTGTACTCCCACAGTAAATCAGCTCTGCAATCCCAGACCGTAATCTCTGGAGGACAGGGACCACCTTAATTTTGTTCCTTGCTGTTTCCTCATGTCTCCCACGTGCCTACCACGTTGGAGGTGCTAGTAAACAGACAAGTGACAGGATTTCAACATTTCGGTTTGCAGCTTGTACTAGACTCTCTTTCCTCTAGGTGTATTTCCCTGTCCATCTTTGGTCCCCCATGTGTGAATAAATCTTGTCTTGCCCAATTAGATGTATTGCTGTCGTTCGTTCTCATCAGCACCAGACAGAACGTTGGTACCAGTTTAGCAAATTGACTTGGCCCCTGCAATCAGAACCCAGCTGGCCCAGTCCCTGGACAGCTCATCTGTCCAGAGCCAAGGGTTCTCAGACTCGGAATAACTGTTGGATTCAGAGTTTTTCTCTTTGGGGCCTTTAGGAGGAATTTTTCTTACCATATATTTACAAACATAACCCATTTTCCAACGTCTGGGTGTTATTAGCAGAAAGATACTATTTGTTCAGAGGCATAGGGTAATAATGAGGAAGTAGGGATCGTTTATTTTCAAAGAGTGAAAAAATAATTTATTTCAAGTAGAAGAAAATATTTCACATCTGTCTATTTAAAAAAAAAATAAGCAGGGGTATCCTTGTTAACAAATGATGTGAACATTTGGTCCCTATCAAAAATGGGCAAGAAATGCCTTTTGGACATTGAGTGGCTCTTTGTGGTCAACACAATAACGTTCAGACGCTATTGTTACCTCAAAGTGGAGTGAAAGGTAAAAACAATGACCTAAGGTTTCTGAAGAATCTCAATAAAATATGCTACCTTTGTTGTAGCTTTTACTCTTTAGAATAGGGAATACCATTGAAGAAACCCATATTGTGATTTGGTTTATAGTCTTTTTCATTGATGCCCCTTTGTCATCCTGATTAAGAATTCATGTCTTGACCAGATATATGGCATATAAGACTAAACTTATGTAAATACATAAATCAAGAATGTCCTCATTATCCCACATTTAGGAATATATCCAGAGAAAATAATTCATCAGGAGAACAAAAGTCACATGTACAAAAATACTGAGAGCAGAGCTATTTATAATAATAATAATAATAATAATAATAATAAATTGGCAATATCCTCAATGTCCAAAAGTTGAAATTGTGAGATGGGGTATACATTCTCATGGAACTCTCTGCTTCCATTAAATATGAATATGGACACTATGTAATCTCCGAAAAAAATGTCTGTGAGTTAATCCTAATATATGGAAAGGAGAATCATAATATATGATAAGAACTGGAAAGGGTCACAGACAGGAAGTTTGGTTTTTCATAATGCTAAGATTGTGAGTAAATTTTTTCTCCTCATTTTCTAATTCCATTGCTTGAATAAAAAATAATAATTTTAGCTTGTGAGCATGTTGATTATGTTCACCCATGGTGTAAACACAACATCTTTTATTTAATAAGGACAAAGTTGGTAATTTATTGTCTCTTTTTCTCTGCTATAGGTATAGGTTACATTTGGTCTTTATCAGTTGCTTCCATTTTGCCACTCACTCCTTTGTGGTAAAATTGATAGTTTAAAACTGGAGTCCAAGAACTTGTAAGGAAAGCAAAAAAGACGCAGAATGATCATTTTCCTCTATTCCCTAAGGTATGGTGGTCTCTTCAAACATTTCAAGAATTTACTAATGACCTTCCTTTCTCCACCTGAAATTATTACATTTGGTCAGCACACCGTGGTTGATTAAGTTTCGACTGAAATCTCATCCAAAGTTGGTGCTTCTGAGGCAAAGAAACTTCTGAGCCAGGCCGAGATACAACATCCTAAGTAGTGATGTTAAAACCATTATTTAAACTTCTTGCATTTGGTTCTAGAATGACATGAATGTGGTGGATCGGAGAAAACACTTGCCCTTTCTCTTCATGCCATTTCTTACTACAAAATGTTCCAGAAACATCAGGGTCGGGTGCAAAAGGGGTGTGTGGAGACCTGGAGAGTCTAAGCCCAGAATAGCTCTTCCTGCTGCTGAGAAATGTAATACACTCTTAGCAAAGCCAAACTTTGGACACATCTCATCCTCCTGGTGTGTGTTCTGGAGCGAAGGTCAGAAATGCATGAGAGAAAAATGCTGACATGGAGAATGAACTAGACAATTTGAAGAAAATGTTCAGCACTGTAATATGGTAAAAGATCTTGCTCTTAAGACAGCTGCCAAGGAGCTATGCTGAGATTTGCATTCATCATCCTTCCTTTTTCTTCTCTTGATTTTCTTGGAGCAGCAGTGAAAGAGCTCCAGCTTTGAACTCTGTTTCCTTATCATTTAGTGTCTCACTAAACTCACTGCTCATTAAGCTATTGGGAGCATCTGGCTCTCCCAAAGCCCCTGCCTTTGTTTTACTTGGGTCCAAAGACTGAGGCATCTTTTTCAACATTGCACTATGGACAAACCTTTGAGTCAGTGTCTTTCTGGACTAAGTGGCCTTTCCTCTAGTCTCTGCTAATGTACTCTTTCTAGGTAGAACACAAAAGCGTAAAATAAAAGAGTCAATTCCAGAAGCTCTTCACACATCGTTGTCACCATCATTGTCATCCTCCTCCTCCTCATCTTCACCTGGATTTTACACCCGAGCTGCTCACACTTCTTTATGCATGCATATCACCTGGGGATCTTGTTAAAATGCAGATTTTGATTCAGTAGGTGAGGGTTGGACTGAGATTCTGTATTACTAACAAGCTGGCAGGGAAGCCAGTGCTGCCTGTCCACGGTCCACACTTTGAGTACTGACGATCTGGATGCCCATCCTGGCAGCTGTCAGATTTGGGAGAAGAGAAGGGGGATGATGGTGAGAGCTTCACAAGCAAACTTTTCACAGCACACTGGGATGAAGCCTATATGTTCATCTTACTTCATAGACACGGAAAAAGAGTTATCTCCTCCCTCTTACCCATAGATGGAAAGACTACAAAAATCAGTCTATGTTCCTTAAATTTATGTCACTTTGAATGTGTTTAAAATCTAAAACAATTGACACCCATCAGAGACAAAGTAACAACACTTTGCATTTATTTATTGTGTTGCGCTTTTGGAAGGATTTTCCTATCAGTTCTTTGCCTTGGACAGTTGAAGTCACAGATCCAGTGCGAAATCTGATGTCACTAGGGTTGATGTTATTATCCCGGTTTTACAGAAGAGGATGCTGAAAGACTAAGGATGTCCCTATCCCTGGTAGGTTGGTTAAGTGAACCCAGAATTAGAACGTAGGTCTTTGCTGAGGCCAGAAATCTCCATACTCAACCACATTGCCATGAAAATGTAGATGATCAATCAGATCATTAGGCAAATGTACTGATTCAGATCAATCTGTGTCTTTGTATTGTTCAGGATTTTAGGATCTGCCTTGCCAGACATTTGAGTTTTAAACTTACTATCCTTGTGATGGTTGCGCTCTCTAGCAGCCTGCCATCACCTATTCTTTGTAAATCTTCTGTTTGTTGGTCTTGGATGTCAGCTAGCAAGGCTTGAGGGTGGAGGAGTTTGTGGTCTGGGTCCCTACCTGGTTGTTTGATTGAGGGCGTGGTATGCAGCAGCTGCTACCGAAGTTGATTAGGAAATAAACTATCTCAAAGAGTAATAACTGAAGAAGTCTCAGAGCTAGAGGCAGGAATGACAAGTCTACTTGTGTGTGGCGGAGATCTCAGGCCTTGCAGATGCCTGGCATCCTGGGCATGCAGCAATTTCAACCCATCTTCCAGTTCAGCAACGGTTGAAATGCATGCTGTTAGCTCAACTCCAAATGCTTCCATGAGGCCTGTTGAGGTTCTATGAAAGCAAGTCATCAGGGAAGACTCAGAAGGTGCTCCCGAGGGCAAAGGAAGGGGTCAGATCATCATTTTTTGATAAGAAATTACCTGGATGTGGCACATTGTGTTTGAGGCACTGCAATTCGAGGAAGGGGACCCTACCTGGTCATCCAGCTCATTCAAATCAGCCATGGCCATGATGGGGGTAGCAGTTGCTGCAGCCAGGTGTCTAGAGCATTCTAGCATCACAAGATGAGACCCAGGCTGGGGTCAGGAGCCCAATGTTCTGGGTTCAGATCTTGGCTCTGCCCTGTGAAGTCTTGAGCAAATTGCTTGCCTCTGTGCCTCAGTGTCTTCATCTGAAAGCTGAGGGGGTTATACTATGTGGTCTCCAAAGTCCTTTCTCGCTCCTAACATCTGTGTTGCTATGTCCTAATATATAGGAATGACAAAGAATGTGGACAGAGAGGGCAATGTAATATAAAGGTCATTGAATGAAGAATCTCAGGAGATCTAGGTCACAACCTCTGTCTGTTATAATGTGTTACCTCACCATGGGCAAATCATTTAACTTCCTAGGTTTCTCATCTGTGGTGGATGTGGATAAAAAGGCTGGTCCTACCTTACTCAAAAATAATGTTGTGGGGTAGAATAAGATAAGATTTGTCCAAAGACATTTAGAAAAATGTTGCAAAAACAACAAAACCGACCTATAACAAATATACCAGAGAATTTATACTTACACATACTATTATCTCTTCATTGTGGCCATCTTTACAGGCCATGAAGTCATTTCTCTACTGTCATCACTCAAAACATCTGGGAACTCCTCTTTTGAAACTATCTTCAGCATCTGTGTCATTCTGCAGATACCCTTAGTGGAGGCAAATCTTTCTCCTATGGGAGTGGGTTTCATATTTGAAGCCTCCAAAAGTAGATGTGTCTTCCCTAAGTGAATGTCCTGTAGACTGTTTCCTTAGCATTCTGTTAACAGAATGAACCCTCTTCAAGTCACAGCAAGTGAAAAAAGACAAGTATAGAATAGTGGGTATAGAATGTTCTAATTTGTTTTAAAAGAAGAGGAAGGATGCATACATACACACATACAATTGTTCATCCACATGCCCTTATATACATGTGCTTAAACTATTTCAGAAAGGAGAATTAGGACTCTAATGGTCTGGGGTAGGTCTCCTGATCTGGGAAGGTGGAAAGTGCCATTTTAAGTGACTTGGAAATGTCTTCTATAATTGATGTCAGAATGTCGTAAACTAATTCTCCAAGTGCATCTTCACTTGGAGATTTAGTTTACGACATTCTGATTTAGTTTACGACATTCTGACATCAATTATATGACATTCTGACTTCACTAAAGCGTTCAAAAAAAAGAACTAACGATACTTTTTAAAATAAGAAACTAAATGGCAGTGCCAATATTTTATTTAATAGTGAAAGGAAAGGTTTTTTTTAAAACTTCGGGAAAAAGTAAACTTAATGAGGTGATCCCCATTTTGAGATCATTTTGGTCATCCATTATGCATTTTGGAACCAGATCATGCCCCAGTGATCTGGGGGGTGAGGACCACCCCTAGTTCACATCACGTAAGCCTGTTCTTAATAATGTAAAAAGATCCTTGGAGCTTGGGCATCGGAACAAGGACGAAGTGGTGGGAGGGTGGGGAGAGAGGGGCTATATAACATTTGTGCCTCTCCTAAGCTAGTGTTGAGATCAGACTAGAAGGTGGTGTGATCCAGTGCCCCAACAACTTGGCGTTATTTCCCATAAATAAACAATGGATGAGGTAGAGCAGGATGGAAGGAAAGCTTTCATCCTCTATTTTCAGCTTACAGCCATACGAAGTTTTCTGGTTTACTTGTCAGCTAAGTGGCCCGCTGCCTCCTTCTGCATAGTGTGTGTGTCTTTCCACATCTGTGGACATGAAACACCAAAAGTTTATCATCCGATTCATTTATTCCTTTTTCTCTTCAATCTCTAACATTTTATCGGGATCTTGCCATTTACCCACAGGTATACTCATGATGAAGTTGGGAAATGCCATATCAGATTCTAAAAATATGATTCTTCACCTTTTCTGTATGGGAAAGTATTTTGCAGAGGTAACTATAACCAGATTATCACTCATCTGCCATTAGGGTTTTGGCAACAAAATGGTGAGAGACACACAGGTTTTTATTGGGAAGTAAATTGTAGAGCAAAGAAGCAGATATTGTATTTATGTAATCTTTGCTCAGTTGATAGACAAAGGGTTAAACTATCATTGAATATTTATTGGACCTCTACCAAGCACGTGGCATTTTTCAAGACTTTAATTTTAATTTTTATTCAGAATTATGAAAGAGTCCTCTTTTTTAAGGCTTAATTAGAAGTGTATTTGTCTGGGGTATAGATGGTGTTCAATAAATACTGGTTGAATGAATGAAGAAATTCACATCCTACTCTGCTAATGTGGTTTTGTTGCCCTTTTATTAGGCACTCTCACTTTATTTTCTGTTACGTGTCCTTTTAAAATAGGAAAACCTTTTGGAAGTATATACTAGGTGGAAGGCAAAATGCAGAAAAATAGTGTGAAAATGATGCCCAGAGTCCTTGTTTGTAATGATTTTTAACAGAGATTGAAAAATTGTAATGCATTTCATGTGGATGGTTGTATTTCTTTTCATTTCACCCAAAATGTTTGAAAACTAAAGCATTCAAAAAAAAAAATAACGATACTTTTTAAAATAAGAAACTAAATGGCAGTGCTAATATTTTATTTAATAGTGAAAGGAAAGGTTTTTTTTTTAATTTCGGGAAAAAGTAAACTTAAATGAGGTGATCCCCATTTTGAGATCATTTTGGTCATCCATTATGCAATTTTCTCAAAGTCTGATTTGTTACTAGGTTGAAAGTATGCTCAGAATAAAATGTGATGGCAGCTTAAATGTTGCTGAATCCAGGGAAAATCCCCCCCAATTATATTGTTCTCATTTTATTACTACTATTTTTTACAACCAGATCATGTACTTTATGTTGTTGATATAATAGATCCATGAGTAATAAGAACAGGATACATTTGCTAAATATTTTATTTAAATGATAAGAATGACTTATTTCCATTATCCAAATGATAGGAGGTAAAATTTGAATCTAAGTTTAATAAGTTTTCTTTGTTATTTGTGGTAAATTATACAGAAATATTTATATTTTTGCTCCCATTACTGATAACATAAATTCTCCTGCTTTAACAGAATTTATGGTAAATGGAAGCAATAATATTAATTTTGCTATATGTTGTCTGGATTTGACTCTATAAACACCGGTTACTTAAAGTCTCTTTTATTGATTCCAGATGGAATGCATTGTTTTCCTGATGTATAGAACATTGGAAATTTATCAACCTTTTATTATTCCTCTTAGAAATGAGCTCTTGGTTTATTAGTTTCTAATAAAACTAAACAGTTATGCTATTTGCATATTATATGAAGAAGTGTCATACAACAAACTCATAGCAGTCAATTAACATAAAAGCTAATTATATAGCTCATCAACTTACAAGAGTTTCTAAATTCATGTTTCATAGCCTAGAGCAAAGGAGGTTTGCATTTTCACTCTTAAATATTGACTTTTAACTTATATCAGAAGTGATTTCAATATTTTTATGGATGAAAAGTTAGTGATTAAGCTAGATGCAGTACTTACTATAATCCAATTAAAATTTCTACACTAACTAAACCTCTAGAAAGAACATCTCTGCTATAATGTTATCATATTAAATATAAGTCACTAAACCAGGTTAAGTACTGGTTTCATATCTGAAAGACACTCCAAAGTAACTATAAAAATGAGTGAAATTTATTGGAGATTGTCAGCACTGCTATAGAAGAGACAGCTACACTACAATGACAGTTTCTACGTGCAATTGTACGCTGTAACATAATTGTATTCCTGACATTGTGATAGCTATCAAGCAAGAAATTTACTACAAGATTAACAGAGACACAGTAATGAACAAACATGGGAAGCATCCTGTAATTGACTGTTATTAAAGTGTTGTCATAGTGGTCTATAATAAATTCCCTAGCTCCAGTTTTCTAGAGAAACCAAAGCCAAAACTTTCTACTACTTCTTTCCTATTTTGAAGTTGGGATATGGGTAACACCCTCTCCCCAACACCGCCTTTCTCCCTACCCCCCTTCTCACAGCTCACATTAAAAAGCACATGGTCAGAAGAGTGCTTAAAAAAAAAAGAAAAGACCCTACATATACTGAGTAATCCAGAGTTCTAGGCAGATTTCAAAATTGGGTACTTAGGACTTACTTTGCTCGGGGTATTCCAAGATAGTAATGAAATCATAACGGATCATTTTCATTTCGATAATTTGTACCACATGAGTACATGTATAAAAGCAATGGCAGATAAAATTGTGTGCCGAGTGAATCGTTTTTCTCCTGATACAATGATGGCTGCTTTTTTTCATTCATATTTTAATGAGGTTAGTATCTCTGAGACAGCCCTTCAAGGGCGGAGTCACCTCTCCCTTAAGATGACAATAGGAGTTGCTTTATTGACAAGTACTATTCAAAATCTTCACAGTATAGAAAGACTTAGTTTTATTCCACTTGTCCCAATACTTATTGCATTCTTATTGTCAAAACACTTTGAGGGGGAAAAAAAAGCCTCAATTATTCTATGAACAGTGGTTAGATTTACCGAAGACAATTCAGCAAAATGGAATTGTTTTAAACTCTAATCATGAGAGTTTAAATAAACATATAGAGAACTACAATGCACAAACATCTTTTTCTTAACCATTTTCTGGCAAAATCAGATGCTGCGATTGGGGCTTTAAAATTGAAATATTATTTTATTTTATGTACAATGAACTCTGAGTCTCATGTTGGGGGTTTGCCTTTTCTGTTTTTAGTGAACATTGTAATGTTTCCTCTTCTAAAGTATCTGCCAGCAAAATTTTTCTACTTTTAAAGAAAGTTAACTCAAGGGACCAGCTAATCACATCAGAAAGCCAGTTATACTTCATAGACTTGCAAAATCATCAAAATTCACATGAGGAGTCCTTTCTATACCATAATTGTTTTAAAATAAGCACAGTACTATCCTGTGCCAATATACAAAATGACACTTTAAAATAAAGACTATCCATTGTTAAGTGGAATGTTTTAATGCAGGGGACTGTTTTTACGAAGTGTGACTCAGTAAGTAAATACGATGGCTCTCAAAAGTTTGGTTGTGAAATGTCTTTCACAGATTTAACATAGTGATTATGCTTAAAACATGCACAGCAGTTTTTGCATATAGCTCAGAACTTTAGGTTAATTAAAACAATTAGCTTCCAAAGTGGCCTCCACCCAACACGAAATGCTTTATCATGTTAGTGTTGGGGTTTGATATTCTAATATAAGGGACTCTGTTTCTAAAAGCATTTTCAGTGGTCAGACCTTGCACTCCTGTGATATCACTGTCTCCTGCCTCTGAATGGTAAAAGAGAGGGGAAGAGGAAAGGAGACTGAATGAATTTCTTGATTACAGTTAGATTTTTTTGATGAAAGTAGCTGTTCTTCACTTTAAATTAAAATACTACCTCACTCGCATCCATAGAGTACTATGGATACATTTTATGTGCATTATTTAGGGAAATATACCTAAATACACCCATCTCACACACACACACACACACACAATATATATATAGATATATATATATATATCTATATATATCTACATATAATCATTTAATCATTCTGTTGGTGATCTGCTTTGATTAATTATAATTTAAGAAATTACTGTTACATTTTATAACTTTAAAAAGTGATTAATATTCATTTAATGCTTAGTTTCTGTAAGTTAATAAAACAGATTTCAATTTTGTTTGTAAACCTATGTATTGCTTTTTTTTTTTACAACTTACAAAGTTTGAAAAGCATAAATAAAATGCGACTTACGGTTGGGATGTACGGTTTAAACTATTTACTTTAAACTCTTTTTTTTTTTTTTACCATAGACATTGTTGAGAATGAAAACTTTCATGAGTTTTTAAATTTTTGATATTTTAGTGACTAAATTCTGTGGCAGGTTTTAGTTTAATAAACTGTTTAACTACAGAATTGAATGCATGGGACTTGAAAGCATTTCAAAATCAAGCAAACTCAAATCAAACTTTGGAGGCAGAGGGGGAGGGGTTATTATTATATGTGCACATGGTGGGGGGCAGCTGATAGTTAATTAGTGGGGTTTTTTTTCTTTTACTCTTTTCCCATTTTCTTTTAATTTTTTTTTTAAGTTAGTTCCTTATTGAAACTGGAGGGTGGTGGTGATTGTTCGTGGTTTGTAATGGTACCTAGATTTAAGAAAACATGCACACACCACAAAACTGAGCTTTAATTTTAATTCTCCAGCCCTTATTTATCTGATTTCTGGCCAGATGGCGGTGAAGCAAGGAAACCCTTTGTGTAAATGAAGCCCACATGTGAAAGTGCTTCTGTAATGTAATCGTTGGGACCGGAAGGGTTCATACTGTGTCTGAAAAGGGACAATAGAGACTGGATATATCAACATTGCAGAAATCGAGTTCATTTGTGATTCAGCCCCTTTCACTATGGTTGTCATGAAAACTTCCTACTTTGATCAGCAGAGGGTGGAAAGGAAAAAAAAAAAAAAAGCCTTCTAAAGGCCGAAGGATGCCGCACTGTTGTTTACGGTGCACTTGGCTTCGGTTCACGCCCCCTTCCGGAAGAAGCAACAGGGAACGGAGCATCCTGCACCTTGACCTGTCTAGACTGGAGAGAAGTTTTTTTGTCTCGGTTACCCAGGGCGAGGGATGCTCTTTGACCCTTAGCGCTCTGGCTGATGAGACCCTCACTCTGTGAGGAGGTAGTGTCTAAATGGCTCTGCTGAGTTCTCGTTGAATTCTGAAGGGACAGGGATGGACAAAGACACGGACCAGCTGTGCTAAAAGAAAGCTGAAATAGAACCTGGGAGAAGTGAAACTTCGTAAGGCACTCTTGTTCTCTTTTCCCCCCAACTCCCACATCACCCTGGGGCATTAGACAGCTGCAGCGGAGTTGGGGAACAGCTCCCAGGAGAAGCAACGGAGAGCAAAACTTTTTTTACTTGCGCTTCTCTGGGATTCCGCTTCCTTTAAGGAGAAACAAGAGTTATCTCTCGAGGGACTTTTAGACAGTTTACCACAGCCATTCTCTGTGCTTCATTGTTTATTCTGCACGTGGAATGATGTTTTTTGAATGATTAAATGTTTATGCGTAGTTTCTAGTTTGAATGTAAAGTTTCACCTTGCAACTTTCAAATATATGCACTTTTTAAACTATAATTTAAGCTAAACTCAAATGATGCAACTGATATAATTGTATAAGCAAGTTTTATATTAGGAAATTAATACATGTTTGTATTAAAGGAGGGTTAGGTGTGTTTCCATGTGTATTCATTTGAAGATCTTTTAAATAATATTCAAATTAAGACAAGTTTCCTCTCATTTTTTTTCTTAATAGATTCCCTTAGCCCAGTCTGAGGCATTCTTAACAGATCTTTTGGATAAAGTATGTGAACGAATGAATGACTACAAATTTGAAGAAGACCCTGTAACTAAGGAGAGAAGTTTCAAGAGATTTGCTCCAAGGAAAGGGGACAAAATATACAAAGAATTTAAAAAATTCTTTTTTTATTCTGATGCTTACAGACCTTTGAAATTCGCGGTAAGCACATTTCTTCGCAGATGAATCATATGATCTATGAAAATGCTTTGGCTGCTTTTTTATTTGTTCATTTTGGTTGTTTTGAGTTTCAAGAAATTGAACATTTAAACGTTTGTATATTTGCTTTGGCTTTATCGTCCTGTTGCTTTTTAAACGTTAATTGTGCTTTTAGTAACTTGGCTATTGAGAGATGGAGGGCTTGTGGTATTTCCTGATGATTTGTCCAGGCATTTATGTGAGATTTTATAAAAAGGGCTATTCACAAGTTCCCCTGAGTTTAAAATACAGTTTTCACCTTGCTTTTCTCAAAACATGTTGCTTGTGTGAGTGTTTGGGTTGTGGTTTTAGTAAGTCCTATCGCCAGATTTCCACCTAGGGAATCAGGGGCTATGGCTGCTAGATTAAAACCCAAATGAAAACTAATGTTGTTTTCAAATATTTATAGACAAATTATGGAAAGGGTAGGACATCATCTTTTTTCCTAAGGATTCACAGCATGGAGACAATTTTTTTTCCCTGAGTTGATTCAACTATTCTAGCACAAACTAAGTTAAACAAAGGCTTAGGTATGATAGTTGGCTTAATGCCAAATTCCTTCCCAGTGTAATGTTTATTTGACATGAATGCTGGTCTTTGGCCTGCTAGAATGTGCCTAGCAAAATATATATTGCAATATATTCCATTTTTTTTAGCACTGTTGAATCAAAGGGATGGAGAATGCTATTTTTAAAATGTATTAAGTTCATGCATTCGTCAAAATATCAGGTATGCTGAAACTCTGAAATAAGGACTTTACTAAGTGACTTTTTGAGATTTTATTTTAGTTAAAAGTAAAGGTAAGAATTTAGGTTAAACGTATTGTGGAATAGAATGGCAATGAATAAGTGCATCAGTATATCACATTATAGAGGAATTTAAATAGTTTTAAATGTCATTAAAAAATTTTAGAGTCTTGTTTAATGAACTCAGAAAATGATTTCCAAGTCCCATGACTGTCCTTGAATAACTTAATTTCTAAAAGTGTCAATTTGTAGTTCTTTAACTTGAAAACATATTGCTGCTAGAATTTAAAATTTTCAAATGCAGGGACAAATTAGAGCTCCCTCTTCTCTGAAATGTAGGATGTTTTTGTAAAATTAAGTGAAATTATGATCTCTGAATGTTATGAAAAGAAACTTTTCTAAGTAACTGTCAAACATGGGGTCCACAGTAAAATTGAAGATGCGTTTGTTTTGATTGCTAAAAAGAATGAATTATTTTCACACTTCAGACCTTGTGTTTTAAAACCACAAAATGAATTATTATGTTCATTCTGAAGAAAACTGGTTTAACCATTTCAAGGTGCTGTGTGTGTTTTTTTTAATTAAGACTTTTCATACTTCAGACCTTGTGTTTTAAAACCACAAAGTAGATTATTATGTTAATTCTGAAGAAAACTAGTCTAACCATTTCAAGATGCAGTTTTTTTTTAATTAAGACATTTTTAAAAATTAAGACTAAGACTGAAAAGGCTTACTATTTACTTATCTTTTCTTGCTATTAATTTCATCCCAGTTTAAGGACGAGAAACAAATACATTGAGTCGTTTCCCTTTTTCATTCTCAGACCCCATCTTTCAACATGACTAAGCATTTAGTTAAGTCCCAGGAAAATGGTGCAATTAACATTCTGGGAAGAGGGCTAATCCCATACAATGAAGAATTAAACTGAAAGGGCTAATAAAAATGGACCACCTTGGTAACATGATTGTATATTTTTAGCTAATAGCATTTTGATAAATCCTTCGTAACAAAGTACTCTGCGAGTGTATGTATATATACACATATGTTGTTATTATATTTCTGCAGTGTGAAACTATAATAGAAGAGTACGAAGATGAAATATTCTCACTTATCGCCCAGGAGGCAGACTATCTAGCTGACAAGCTGTGCAGTGAAAAATCAGGTACTGTGTCTGTTGTAACATGTCCTCACTCCCTTGCTCTCCCCCTCTCGCTCTCACTCAGCGTTTCAGCATTTTTTTTTTTTTTTGCAAGCCCTGCCTCACTGCCTTGCTGCAACAAACGGCTCTGACGGAGGGTTCTCCACTCAATCAGAAAGGACACCATGTGAGAGAAAACAAATGAAAACCACAGGGCTGTGTTTTACTGTTTTCACTGTTTCCTCTCCGTTTGAATGAATTCCAAAATGCTTGAATTCCAAATGTTAAAGAACACATTCTCTATCAGAATTAGATGAATCCAAAGCAAGGTTTGTTTTGTAACTTTTGGAGAGTAGATTTCCTATTCCTGAACTAGAACAGGAAAATGTAGCGCACCTGCAGAAGGTGTAAACTTTATTTGATAATAAATTTTAAATGAATTTTGTTTTTGTTTTTCTTAGAAGTGGGCAGTGTTTGAGTCTTTCAGGTTTCTTTCTCAGAAACTTAAAATTTTTTTTTTTTTTGGTGGAGAGGGTGGAAATTAATATTTGGCTCATTCTTAAAGTACACACACACAGTCAGAAACTAGGGGGGAAAATGCAAGAACTTTAATGCTAAATACGATGTGAAACCCATTAACACAGGCCCTCCCATCTGATTAGCTCGACATATACCTTGCATTCGGTTATCATTTTGGTAATTGTTTAATACATTTACTAGAAGTCGCACAAGTTGTGCACTCTTTTCAGGTATCTTTTTGAGCAAAATAAATGAATATATAAAAAGACAATAGTTTAAAGCTAGTAAAATACTTTTATACAATGTGAAGGCTTGGAACATTTAGCATTTAGCAATAGCTTATATAGAAAAAAAGTCCAATACACTTGTACTCACAGTCACAAATTTAGTGCCAAAGTCTTAAAATAATAGTCACTGTACGTTTGTAGATAAATATTTATGGCATCAACAGTTATTAAACAAGATGGTTATAAGGCTCTATAACCAGGACAATTAAGGTTTTCTTACTCTGAGTAGATAACTGGGTTATTCTCTCTAAAATCCAATTTGGAATGGAAGTTTGCAACAGAGTATGGTGAAAAGATGTTGTCAAAGGTTGTTTAAGAGTCTTTTTAAATTTTTCTTTTATTTGGGGTATGTAATGTAGTACACTGAAATTCACATAAGTTCATAGCTGCAACTTCCCAAAGAAAATATTTCTGAAGTTTATCAGACAATTCAGATAGATAAATATGCATTAAGATATGAGCAAAACTGATGAACAATATCTGAAATATTTGTTTTCCTATTTCTTCCTCGTAAAGAGTCTGCATTTGTCATAACTGTGTTTGACAAATGCAAATAATATACTACATGAACACTTTCTCAAATGGTGCAGAAGGACTGAGAAAGTTTCACCAACTGTTTAGAGCCACAGCTCCATCAAATAATAAGATTCTGGGGAAAGACTCTGCTTCCCAAGTTTGGCAGTTTGATTTAATGTCAATATTATTAACATCTCTTTTCACTTATTTTATATATTTATAATTGGAAATAAAAATTAAGCATTAACCTTGAGACAAATACACGCTTAAAGAATGATATGTGCAGTTTTCCTGGAATTAAAAAAAAAACATGATTAGGTTAATAATTCTTAATAGTATTTGTTTTAAAAGAACTGATGAAGTATTTTGTACTAAAGCATGAATATTAGTATCCGAGAGCTGTGGTGAGTAAAGAGGCAGCTGCCACATACTGCTACATAGTAAAGTTGTGGGGTTTTATTTTTTCAGGTTATAGTTCTCTATGAAACATATTTATGAATTTCCTAAAATATTCATAAATTTAAAACCAAGAATAAATGAAACCCCAAAAAGAGATTAGAAAACCCTTCCCCCTAAAAAAAAAAACCCCAACTATTGAAGCAAGTTAGCACCATAGTAGCAAGGTAGAGAGTTTTTAAAAACTTAATTATTGCCAGAAAAAGCTAAAGCAATACACTAAAAAGAAAAATTCCCATTAATTTTTTTCAGCAACAAAGAAATAGTGTGCTTTAGCATATAGGGATGGTTTCAGATAAGGGTGTAAAAGATGACACTCATATTGTAAAAAAAAACAACCTGGAGATGCTTTCAAACATAATCTAAATCACAAGTACATTAAGTTTCCTACAATAGTATGACATTTATTTGCTGTTTTGTGAAAGTAATATTTATCTTGTTATATTATGTAGCTACTTTGCTGTGACACGATTTCTACAATTTAAATGATGTTTTAAAAGATATGACAATGTGGCTCGTGTGTGTGTGTGTGTGTGTATGTGTGTGTACTGAAGGTTATGAAATTATACATCCACCAGTAACTATTTACTGAGTGTGTTCTGTGTGCAAAACACTATACCGAGAGCCGTTGAAATGTCCACATGTCATTTTAGGAAGATAAATAACTATTTAAAAACAGCTATTTCT
This sequence comes from Tamandua tetradactyla, assembly GCF_023851605.1. Taxonomy (NCBI): domain Eukaryota; kingdom Metazoa; phylum Chordata; class Mammalia; order Pilosa; family Myrmecophagidae; genus Tamandua; species Tamandua tetradactyla. The sequence continues at coordinate 200,946,645 of NC_135327.1, read as the reverse complement.
AGAACTGGGGATTTGATATAAAGGTTAATCACTTTCTATACTTTATATACACTTTGTATATTATGAATTTTGCTTTTTTTATTTTATTTTTAATTATTGCATGTGAACAAATGAGGACACACAACTCTTTAAAACATTAAGGTTCTTAAGTTCACCTCTTACAAAAATAAAAAGGGAATAAATATGTCAAATTTAAGATCACTTGACTGTGTTTGTTTAAAAAATACCACGAGAGTTTCATAAACATAGGCCATCTTTTGGATGAGTGAAAAAATCTCAGTGAAAAGTTGAAAGATTGCAGACGGATCTGGGGACACCTCTGCAATTTTATTTGTTGGGTATATTAAACACTTTCAAAAATACCTTGTTCTTGGAGTATGAGACAAAGTAAGGGGCTTATTCCCCAAAATAATGTCCCCCCCCGGGCAAAAAATAAAAGTGAATTCATCAGGTTTTCCTAGTAGAATATCATGTGGCATATATCCCAGGCTTCTCCAGGTTGTCATTTTGATGTCTTTGAAGTCAGAATGATCTTTTAAAATCTTAATATAACATAGAGACATGATTAAAAGTTTCAATATATTCCTCCTAAGGTAGGGAATATATACCCTATAAATTCAAGAACAAACAGGTAATCTTATGTTCGTTAGAGTATGTGAGGTATAAATAAAAATATATAAGCATATTCTATATTCATATCACTTTGCTTTGATGTCAGATCTTATCATTTAAGAACATTGTGGCTGATGAGTTTGTCACATAAAGATTTTTTTAATGTAATACATGGAATAAGGCATCAAGTACTCAGAAATGTTTTTTCTACTTTTAAAGTAAGAGCATTTAAACCTTTTTGTCTAGACTTCCCAAAACTAGTGGGGATGTTAATTTCTATTATACAAAAGAATTACTTTCAAAGGTTTCTTATTTTATACAAATACTTCTTATTTTATATAAATTATGTAGCTAAAATAATCCATAGTCTTTCTAAATAGAGTTGGTTGTTATTGTTTCCAGTTGGAAAAAGTAGTATTAGGAGAGTACCTAGCAGCCTGTCTGCTCCTTGTATTAAATGCCAATTGAACTGTACCCTTTAGCAAACTGTAGGATACTCAGAGGGGATTGTCTTCATATCTATGGGTGAAATGATGCGATACCTTTGATTTGTTTTTAAATATTCCAGGCCCCCCCCAAAAAAAAAAGGCAGTGGAAGAAGAATCAAGAATAGCAGATTGCTGATAATTGCTGAAGTTGGGTGCAGGGTACATGGGAGTAGATTTTGCCCTTCTTTCTACTTATGTGCATATTTGAAATTTTCCATGTTAAGAAGTTTTTTAAAATGTACTTTCACAAGAATGTACTTTGTGCAGGATATAAATCACTTACTCGTCTGGTATCTAATGTGATGATGATATATTCCAACTTTTTGTTTTCCAGATCTGTGTGAAGCTTCTTCTACTAATCACACTGAACTCTAAGATGACTGTGCTATTAGTGGTAGAAGGAGTAAAGTCACATCCCCGAAAGGTCAATGTCTGCATTTTATGTTTTCATGTTGTCTTTCATGATAAGAAAACTCACGCTGCTTGTATATACCATGGTTGTTTCATGTATTTTTAAAAATTCAAAATCTGTCATTTGGCATCATGACAAACTGATTATTTCTATAGGTGCTGAGGAGTCCATAAAACTTTTAAATCACCTTCGTGAATTTGGATAAAAACAGTCTTGGTAATATCGCCAACCAGTAGGCTGGTAGTAGGAAAACAAAATGAAGACATTTTATAAACGAAATAGGGATTTAATAACATACACTGTATATTTTAAAGCAAATGTAAACATACAAAAGCGAGTATAAAGTGTTCTATTGATAAGAACCTGATTTGATTTCTTAAACACTTTGATTGGCCATGAGATTAAGAAATATGTTACAACACATTCCAAGTTGTATCTCTGGAGTTGTATATGGATATTGGTGAAAGAAATAAACCCACCTTTTATCAGGGATGAAATTTAGAGTCCGAGAAACCATAAGTTTAAAAATACTGTGATCTCTAAAATCTAATTGAATGCATAAAAAATAAGTACTTTTTATAGTGAGCAATAATTATATTGGCCTTTATTACAAATACATTCTGAATTCAAATGATTTAGAAAGTTGATTTCTTGTTATAGCATGTAATCTTAAAAAAATAACATCAGTAGTGATGCTTTGTTTTGCTTCTTGCCTGTTTTTTTTTTTTTAAACTTCTAGCTAACATACAGTGTGTGGATGTTTCTACTAAATAACCTCGCATTCTTCGATGTGGGTGTGTTTTTTGAGATATGGAGGTGAAAGAGAAGGTGAGGACCTGATGGGAAAAATACCATTTTGTCACACTGAATACGGAAGTGTAGTAATAATTTCACTCTTAGACATTCATTGTCTCATTAAATTTGCATCTAATGGTATCTGCTTTTAATTATTTAAAATGGCAGGGCATATTCTATAACTTTTTTAAATAAAAGAAGCTCTCGTTGCTGTCAGTGAGCATTTAGTGGGAATTTCTCCCCCAAAAGAACTAAAGCCATTTGCTATGGGGTTCATAATTGCTTAGAAAACACTATTTAAACCACTCAACTGGACTCTTCAGCAGGAAACTATTCTTAAATTTCTGCAGATTTACCAGCATTAATAGGAAGAGATTTCCATTTTCTCCCTCTCCCCAGTGCTTATTAAAAGTCATATTTTTAAGTTAATGTCATTAAAAACTGAGAAAGACTGTGTTTTGTTTTGGCCTGTGTAGCTGGCTAAGTAGTAAAAGACCCTACATTGTATAACCCAGTGAACCAGTACTGCAGTTGATATATAATGGAAATAGGATTAAAGAATCATTAGCCCCATTTTCCAGTAGAGTAGTAAAATTGTTCTTTCAAACATAGTCCCTGTATCTTTATAGAAACTTGTCTATTTAAGGTTAATGTAGCATTTGAGACAGTGAGCGTTCCGAACTTAGGCTTTCTTGGGAAATCGCTAAACAGGAACATTATTTCTTAAAATGTAAGGGACATTCTTGGCAAGATGATGAAGTCCATGGGGGAGCTAAGTGAGCTTCCTTTAAAACTGTAATATTTGTAAATCGTAGAAGTGTTACTGCAGTCATTTTCTTGCTCTAATTTGTAATCATTAACAACACCCATATACAGACAATGCTAATACTACGCAAAGAATTTAAGAACTTTTAGATTCCTGTTTATAGCCTAAATGAACATGGAGACATGTATCTCCTTTGCACTGATGGGTGTTCTCAATGTTGATGTCTCTGCTTCGAATGGAGAGAATCCTGGATCTTAACTCTTACCCCTAATCTCTTACTTTGCAAAATACCGCTTTTCCGTTTCTCACAAGACTTTTGATATCTCATGTATTTTTTTCTCTCCAGAAAACTTTTCCAGGTTAAACTCAGGTAAATAACTGTAGCATATGAAATTACTGATTAAAATTATGGTTAAGTGACAATACACAAATCACTCTGTGGCTACAACAATTCTTAAGTTTCCCTGTGAGTTATTGTGAGGTGGTTCTTCTGCTTTTGCTAATGAGCAATAGCAGGACAGAGTATTAGCATCTCTTTTAACCACATTTCTGCTTTTTAAATGACTGTTATTGACGAAAAACCAAACAAAACAAAAACACTGGGGTGTGAGAAAAAAAGTTTCTCAGAACAAATAAAAGGCAGTCTAATTGTAGGTGAAAAAAAACTTCCTGAGAAACATGTGGGGGGGACATGTAATGCTTATTAAAATAATGAGGGGAGAAAACATGTTTGGGGGTAGATGGTTTCAGACTGTACTTTTATGAGATGGTTTATTTGGGTCTCCATGGAGGACTTGTGTGAACCTGTTCTCATAAAGAAAAGACCAGACTGTCTGAGATGAACAGTTTATTTTTCGTTATGTGGATTACTACCTGCTAAGAATAAGCCAAGGCCAATGAATCTATTTCACTGAGGAGTAGAGAGTGGAATTGAGCCAAAGTCCCAAATGGGAAAGATCAATACTTTATTTACTAAGACAAGTCCTAAAAAAAAAAAAAAAAAGTCAATAGCTGGTCATATTTTTAATACCTATGTCTCTGCTTAGGTTGATATTTATATCCAATTATGTAAGAGTTTTATCTAAATATATTTTTTAACTATATATCAATCTTAAAATTCAGATTATAATGGAATATGAGAAAGAGCCATCTTCGATGTGATTTTGTGGTCTCTTTTAATGTGAGACAAATTTGTGAGCTACTCTTGCATGCTTAAGGCCCACTCTATTGCATACTATATAGTTTTATAATGAAATGCAATTAACAGTGACATTAAATGATCACAATAAAAATATATCTGTTAGGTACAGTGTTTACCTATAATTTGCTTCCCCTTATAAATTTATTAAACCCCCCAGATAATTCACTATTAGATCAAGGAACTAAAAAAGATAAAAGATCACTTGTAAAAAATGAAGTTGGAATATGGGAGTCACAAAAACCAATGTCCTTAAATTACCTAAGAAAAACACAGTAAATAATACTGTTCTCTCTTGAAATTTTACTTGTTGCCCCTCCCCCTTAAAGTGTGAAGGAGATTGTGATTATATTATTATTATATTTAGTTCATTTGCCTAAGGGGTAATCACCAGAAAAATGAGGCTTTGTTTCAGAGAGATAGTTTCTGGAAGTAGTCCCTAAAAAGTCAGACATAGCTCTCCAGTCTTTCTGGATTCTCCCAGGAATCTAGGAGATGCATAGACAGAGAGATATACCTAGAAACATAGCTATGTACAAACAAACATATAGACTTCTTAGATTGGGACAGGCTAAAGCTTTGATTTCTCAAAGATGATGCTCGAGTAAAAGAGGCCATTCCTTAAAGAAAAAGAAATCACTCCTCTGTTCCTTATCTTGAAGAGTTATCTTAAGATTTTCAAGAAAGAAGTGAAAAAAACCCTAAATTACAGCACACACAGAAAATATTCTACCCACAACAGTAAAATATTCACAAAGTATATTTAATCTGTTAAAAAATGATTAGAAAACAAAGATTCTATGAGGTTACATTGCAAATATATTACAGTCTTATTATGATATGGTTCATTGTTATGGAAGTCAGATTGCAAGAAACCCTGGGTCAAATTGTATCCCCCAAAACCTAAAAGCTCAGTAGAATAAGGTAAGCCATGAAATAGCGTTCTACCCTCCAAACCCAGAATAGAGGCAAGTTCCTGATTGATGTGCAATGCTACTCAGAAGCATACGTAACCTTCCCTTAGAGTGATAAAGATTCTAGTAACTTCTTTCTTCTTTCCGGAATGTTAATGAACCAATATCTAAGGAATACAAGTTATATAATGGAACATTGGTTGCCCACTGTCAACTAATTAATCATGACTGAGACTCAGAAAGATCCTGTAAGTGATAAGTGAAAATATTAATATCAGTTTCAAACTTTATGAATAGCTAGGTTGGCAACTGAAGAGTGAGAATGTACTGACATTTTATATTATGGGTTTACTTCCATAGCAGCTTTCTGAACAACTGGGAATTTTTCTACAGCATATTCTCTGATATCAGCCTATAAAGGATGATGATAATCCTTGAGGTGACACCATTGTCAACAGAGAGGGCGAGAAGATTTCAATCAGGTGATTTTCATTGTCTGATAGAAGTAAATCTTTATGACTTTGTTGTTCTTCATCAAAGGGCGCTGATTAAGCACCTTCATGCCCTGTGATTTGAAGAAGAAAGCAGAGAACCAAAAAATAGACTATTTGGTCCCCATTAAAATGGATCCTATTTAAAGCAACATGGTATTAAAAGAAAGTGAAACCTAATAGAAATGCAGGTTCGATAAATGTTATTAAATTATTAGACCTTTAGGTGAAAATATACTCCTGAATTGCCTTTATATGCAATCAAAGGCATGATGAAATATTAATGCCCTAAGATTAAAGGGTCACTTGAGTAGGTTTTTTTTTTTAAAGCAATACCCCCCAATAGTGAACAGCAGCTGTTGCCAGTTAGCTGTACTTTGTATACTTTGTGGGTGCTAAAACCTCCACCAATTTTGAAATTGAAAACTCCCAGTTCACTGGAAGGATCTGTGTTAACCGTGAGGCGGCGCAGACCGAGTGGGCTGCGGTTCCCTCTTGCCAAGCCACAGCAAGCTCAGCGATGCTCGTGACCATTCACAAGTGCTCTAAGAAGGGTCGGCTGCAGAGAGCTAGAAGTGTCAGGGGCAGAGGACACGGCAAAGCCGGCCTAAGCAGCGCTGATGTGAAAACAAAATGCCCCTTAAAACAAAACCAAATGAAAGATGCTGGGTTTTCGTGCTTATGGGCGTGGTGTACTTAAGGCTTAAGAAAGAGCAGAATGTGTTCTTCTTATTCTTATTATTTAAAATGCCCCCCTTTCTACTTGGCGGCTCAGTCTCAAATCCTGCAGACTGTTAGCTTCTCTAGTTCTCATTCTTCACTTCTAGTTACTAGTGATTTATTCCCAAACGATGGAAGTTTTCTCTTATGCACTAGCACAGCGTTAAGTAATGATACCTCCTGCCTCATTACTCAGGGTGGGAAGCAGTGAGCCCAGATAACTCACCACTCCGCAGCTACTCTTCTATGGGGGAGAGCAATCCTATGACCCCGACCCCGGAGCTTCTGACTAACTTGAGCAGAGCCCCTCCAGCAGCTGGCACTCTCCCAACAGGGTGGCGGGGTGGGGTGGGGGTGGGGTGCGTCCGCAGGGAGCTCGGTCCAGGTTGGCAGCGTCTTGTTTGTCTTCGGTGTTGGGGAATCCCACGCCTCCTCCATTCGAGCCTCCCGTGCCCTTGAACACTGGCCGAGTGGGTCAATATAGATCCCAAAGGAACAAATATCTCTGCCAGCCAGTTAGGCTCAAACAAAGCACTGTCTAAGGCAGGAGGTGCTGAGCTGACTTTTTCCCTTTCTGATTGTTTTAAAATTGATTTGTACCTCAGGAAGCCTGGAGCACAGCTCTGGGCTCTTCTCTTAGGTTGGCTGGGTAAATTTAAGCTTCGTATTTAGAGCGAGTCATCAATATGCCCAAGCTGGAAAAAGAGAGGTTTCCCCCTCTAAGTTATCTTAATATCACCCAGCTTGCTCAATCGTGGAGAGAAAAGGCTGGGAGGAACCTCAAGGTGTGGTGTCCTCCAGCATCCGCACCGGGGTTTGAGGACTATTTGCATCAGCCTTTAGATGAGTGGGAACTGTTTGGAGTCTTGCCTGCCTGCGTTTGATAGCAGTTGATTGTTTTACAGTAAGTGTGCACCCCCCTTTAAAAATTCCTCTGTATTTAATTCTCCCCAAACACAGCATTGGGATACCCACTGGGCACTCACAAATGCCCAGCCACCTAAGAGATCTGTAAGCGCATACTTGTCTTTAAACACATGGATTCACCAGCAATTTGAGCTTGATTTTCAGTCATGTGCTCAAGGAGACAAATCAAATGGGCAAATATTCATTAACACCTACTTATTGCAAGGCAGTGTGGTGGGCGCTGAGAGGGGTGTGAAGGGTGGTAGAGAAAACACAAGGAGGTGATTGGGGCGGGAGAGAGGGAGCTTCAATTTCAGCATGCATCCAAAAGCCCTGTCAATTGGAAATTTACAGTGGGAAGGGAGGGAGACTTGGAGAGAGAGAGAGGCAGGCAGGGATTTGCAGCGCCAAAGATGGTGCTCTCCTTACGTTGGACAAGCAAGGAACCCCAATCCTCCGGCTTTCTCGATGTGCATGTAAATTCTTCTCCTGGGTACCACTTCCCTCTGAAATCAATAGTCAATGCTGAGACTAGGCTGAGACAAAAAAAGACCCAGGCTGTTGGCAAAATAGAGAAATGCTAACAGAACTCACTGCCGATAGGAGAATTTTAATTTAGGAAATTTGTTCTCTGGTCAGTGACCTTTGGTTGGGGCGAGGGAAGGGAAGACATGCTGAGAAATCAAATGATAGTGAAAAATCTTGGTGTCTCTTAGTCTCAGAACCTAAAAGTGGAGCTCCCAGAGTAGTGAGATGGACTTTGCCCCTTTGGGAGTGCTGGGTGCTGACAACGGAGGTGGGATTCTTCCCTCCGAACCCCTTATGTAAGATCCTGAGTGCCTTGGTGAAGAGCTTCTCCCGTTAAGCTTTGTCCTGGCCCCAAATGAAGGCATGTGTTCCGGGATCATGGAAGAGTTTTCCTGATCTTGGGTCAGGTTCCTGGTTTTGCAGGAGGACTGGAAATATTGGGGGGACTCCCTAACCCCCCTCTGAGATTTCCACTGTGTACACCCTGGGGGGGGTGGGGGCACTGGACAGAGGCTAAACAGATATGAGTGTGCTGAAGAAAATGTGCTGCTTGGGCTTTCTGAAACTCCAATTGCCTGCAATGCTTGGAAAATGGGGTTAATTGAATTTCAAGCTAAATACAAAGTCTGATCATAAAATTATTTCATACATTTTTGCTAATTTTCAGTAGAGTAGAAATTGCTTTGTTTTTATTTGCTGCTTCAGATTCTTACAGTGCTGTGGGGTGATCAGAGTAAACAAGAGAGGACTGAATCTCTTTCATCACTTTAGATAGAATATATAGTTACGCACATGTTTAATTAAACACCTATGGCCAGTTTGCATTCGGTCATTTTTTTTTTTCTTCTGAAAGCGTACTATCGAAAAGAATCTCCAACACTGGGCTAACATAGGTGTCCTTGGTTCCTTGGATTCTGTTTTCTCAACTCGTTATCAAGAGTTTATAATCTTGGTCTGTTGGTTTGTATGCTGGCTTGGTTCATAAATCTCCTGTCTAGTGAGTGGAATTTCTGATTCTTTCCCACCGTTTACCTTAGAAGATCCATACTCAGGGCCAGCTAAGAGTCCCTCTCTCCCCTGGCTGGAGAAGTCCCTGGGAAATACTCACTGGTCTTTTCCTCACCCCTGCTCTTCCTAGAGGTAGCAGGATGAGCCTTGAGCTTATAGTAGGACCACACTGTGGGAAACCCCTGGTCCTCTAAATACTTTGTGGGTGCTGTTAAAAACCAGAGCAAGCTCAGGTGCCTGGAAGTTTGTGGGTCACCCACAGCCACCTCAATCTATCCTTGAGGAACATTGCAAAGGCAAAAGGCAATCCAGGCTCCTTAGCCTGCGTTCTTTCTTTAAATACAGACAAACCAAAATGAAAAATGCAAAGCAACTGTATTTTCTTCTTAGTAGTAAAAAGGAATAAGTGTATCTGGAAAGTATAGATTTAAAGATGTTAGAAAATAAAATGGCCCCAATCCCATCATACAGTTATTATTGTTTATGTTTTATACATATATATATTTTTGGAGGGGTGCATGGTCTGGGACTCGAACCCAGGTCTCCTGCATTGAAAGTGTGCATTCTACCACCTGTGCACCTCTATGTTTTATACGTATTTTATAGAAATCAGATGATATCTTATCTGTCTTATGATTTGCCCTTTTCACTCAGTATATTGTGAATCTCTTTTCATGTCATTCAGTATTCTTCTACAACATAAATTCTAATGGCCACAAAGTATTTATTTCACATATTATGTCAAATTTATTTAAATAATCCCCTATTTTAGGCATTTAGATTATTTTCCATTCTTCTTACTGTAAACAATGCTGAGATGAATTTTTGTAGCTGAATTTTTAGCATACTCCAGCAAATTTTCTTTGGCTACATTCCAAGAAATGGAGGTGCTAGGTAAAATATGTACACAATTAGCATTTGGTATATATTGTGAGATTGTCAGTTTCTTTCGGTTTAAGCTTCCACCAATTTTGGCTGGGTTTCTGGCTGTTCTAGGAAGGTCTTAGGAAAACTTAGACCCATATTACTGAGAATATCTGAGACTAGAACGATGCCTAACATTCAAATATATATTTGTTGTTGAAAGATATGTCTGCCCTACGGTGATTTGGTGCTCCTGTGAGTGAGGTGTCCAGAAAGCCTGGCACCAGTTGAAAATATCCCTTTGTCTTTAGTCCAAGCAGAAGAAAAACCCAAGCAATTCCAATCCATTCTCCTTCGCACTTCCAGAGGAGCAGGGCAGGGGACCCAAGCTGCCCAGAGCAGGGCTCCCCCCGCCACAGCAGGGCCTGGGCTCTGCCTCCTGCCACAGTAAGTCTGGGCTTCCTCATGAGCACAGAAGTAAGAGCAAAGAGAGAAACATTAGCACTGCCCTTTACAGATCCCTTCCACGGGCCTCATTTTATTTCATCCTCTGAAAAGCCTCGTGAAGAGATAGGATGATTTTCTCCATCATAAAAATGAAGAAATGAGGGTCTAGAGAAACGTAAGTGACCAAGATGAAAGGGCCAGGTCTCCTGCCTCACCATGCCAGTGGATCGCTCTCCAGAGGCCCCTCTGATGATGCTAAGGGACCTAAGGAAAAGATCCCAAGCCTGAGAGGGAGGGTGGGATTCCTGTCCTCTTGACCATTGGGACTGGGAGCAAATCACCAAGCTTCTCTGGGCCCCTGTATATGGAACCATTGCTGTATATGGAGTCGTGCGACAAGAGGGTCCCCAGGCCTTCTGGTTCTAATCCAGGAGCTGTGCGACCCGGGAAAGGGGCTGTGGGGCTCCAGTTCCTTGATGCTGTATGGCATCCTTCTGCCCGTGTTTTGGAATTGAAGGATTTCCTTTGCTCTCCCCAGCAAGCTTCCCAAAGAGCAACACTTTCCAGGCAGCACGTTCATTAAAACAAGTCAGACTTGGACTTGTCCACGGGTGACATCTCTCTTAAAGATCATGAAATGAAAATGTATGTCAACAAGAAGCAGAAGGGCACAGCGACGAGCGGGTGCTGCAAAGGTGTGTTTTGGGGGTGGGGATAGTGAAGTGCAGACAAAGCAAATTATGGTAAAAAGGGAAAAAAAAACCCAAAACATGGACTTCCAGCCGTCCTCTGACCTGAGGTGGGTCATTCAGAGTCACCGAGGCTGCACACTGCCAGGTAGTGATGGCCAAACACAGTGCCCAAATCTTTCAGCACAGCCAGGGTGGGACTTAGAAAGAGCTGAACAGAAACCTCCATTTTCTGCTGGTTGCTCTGAGTACAAGTGATTGTAGGGGTTTGCCACAAGGTCAAACCTTTTAAGCTCCTCGTTGCCATTTTATTGATTGCTCACCATTGTCATAATAACTCTGTTCCTTGAACTTGCCTTTCTCTTTTTCTTGTCCAGAAGAGCCCACACACTCCTTAGGCAAACTTTCCTTTAACCTTACAACATTCCTCTAGAGCAGAATTTCTTAACCTGTTTTTTTGTAATGCTGTGGGTCCCTTTGGCAGCCCTGTGAAGCCTACAGACCCCTTCTTAGACTAATGGGCTTAAATGCATAAAATAAAATATACAAGGTTACCAGGAAACAAATTATAGTAAAATATAGCTATAAAGTATATGTTAAATTGTGACATGTTTCTTTGCTAGTATATTAAATAACAAGATCTAGCAGCAGGCCTATTAGCTAATTTTGAAGGAATGATGAGCAAAATATATTTTGAGATATCTGTAACAACTATGATATGATATGAAAATATTTGTGTTTTCTCTTGGTAAAAAGGTGACATGAACTTCTGTATCCTCTTGTGTTTTGATGCCTATATTCAAAATGAAGAGAAACTGGATACATTTCTATTAGAAACAGACTAATGAAAAGAAGGATGAAAATTTCCCATTCACGTTCACTGAACTCTGATTTAAGAACCCCTGCTCTCAAATAAATAGAAATAAGCAAACCTGTTTAGGGGAGAAATGGAAGCACAGAGTGGCTGATGGTTTAATCCAAGGCAGCACAGCAAATTAGATCTCCAGTGACCTATTCTTTAAGACATTGACCCTATTAACCCCTCTGTGCCAGCTCAAACTTTCTCTTCTTTGTTAGCCTTCAGTCTTAACAGAGATAACCTGCTAAAAGACTTCCAAAATGATAAATTAACAGCATTTACTACTGAAATGAAGAAATCCATTGGAAAATTACAAGAAACTCTAAAAAGCATCTGAGGACAGAGGAAAATGTTATTGGTAATATAAAATCCAAACCTGTGCCACATAAACAGAATTGATCAATTAGGGAGCGGGGGCTAAGAGGATTCATTCATCAGAGAAAACCTTGATAGTCCTTCCTCTTGTGTTCATTTTGATAGTGCTATCTAATTAATAGCAAGACAACGTAAAGAATCCTTCACATCTGCACACAGGTTTAAAAGAAATGAATGTTAACCTATAAGTTAACTGTAAATTTCACTTATATTTTGGTGGCAAAGTGAGATATGACCACTGGGTCCTTGGGCATACTTGTGTTGTCAAAATTCTATAAAGTTTGGGGGAACCAGGCCCAGAAAATACAAACTAATTTCAAAAACGTTTCTAAAAATACGCACCCCAGAGAATGGAACAGTACATGGTTGTTTATTCAGTTAACCAATAATCTGAAGAAAAATAATCTCCAGTCATTTGTTTTCAACTCTCCATAACTGCCATTGTTATTGCATGATAAGCACGGAGTCCTCTTTCCTGTAATAAAGATGTACTAATCCATTAGCAGTGAACTTTGACCAGGAGGAAGCTAATTCTCACCGTCTGTTCCCGCCAGGGCTCTGTTCCTCTCCTGTGCTTCCCCTGGTGTTTGTACCTCTGCTCCATTTATTTTCACCTGACTGCATCCCCCAGTCCCCACCCTCTACACCCTCCCCCACAACCCTTACCAGTGGGATGACCCCTGTCATCTCTAACTCCCGTTCCTCTTACCCTGGGAGCACAGCGAGGCCTGGGCTCCTCCAGGCTTCCTGTGCTCAGAATTGTCTAGAGCATCCATCGTTGTCTCCTTGCTCCTTCAGCTGCCCCCTTCTTAGCTACACGACAGGATTCCTCTCCTCCGCGCACTCTGCTGTCTTTTAGCCTTCTCTCACAGCTGAAGTTCTTTTTGCCGTCTGTCCAATCTTTTCTTCCCTTCCGTGTTCACTCTTCCCCCTCTCTCAACACTAGTCTTTTTTCCTTCCAGTTTTCCTTAGGCCAGTATTCAAGTATGTCTAGGTGATTAAAAAGGCAAACTGAGTGGTGCCAGTGAAAGAGCTCACAGCAGGGGGAGGTAAGAGACCTGGTGTCAGGGCAGACTTGGCTCCTAGCTCCCAGCCCCGAGGCCTGCCTGCCGCATCACCTTGGGCGAGTCACTTAACCCTTTGGGCTTTCTGTCCTCCCTGTAAAACTATAAAGGGGATGATTCCTAAGGGCCCTTGATTATTCTGTGACTCAATGAAATTCCAATCCCATTCTCTAAAACTATATACATATATTTTCTATATTAAATATATATTATTTATATATTATATAATATATATCTTAGTATAATGCTATATTTATTTATTTATTTTCTTTAACCTTCCAGCTTTTATCTCATTTCTCTACCTCAGTTCCTGGGTGTTTGATCTATTCATTTCAGTTACATTTCCGGTTCCCACTTCAGCCCCTTCCTGTCCTCTGCCTGTTCCCACACCAAGGCATTCAGGAGTCCGTTTTTGAAGATGCTTTTTCAGGTTTCTCCCCCACCCTCATTCTCATTTTTCCCTTTGCTGGGATGCTAATTAGCATTCCCTCCCTGCTGCCCCTCACCCTTCTTCACACTTCCTCCTCGCTCATCCTATCCGCTCCATCTTGTTACCAATTTTCCCTTTGCTTGTCTGGCCTTTGTGAGATTGTCTGCATTTTTTTTTTCCTTTTGTTTCTGAGAGTTCTCTAAACTGTTTGCTTTTTCTTTTTTTTTCAATTTCTGTTTTCCCCATTACCCAAGTCTCTCCTGCTTGTATCAAGTCCTACAACCGTGTTTCCTATAACTAGTTTGGATGCCTGAAGCTAACCATGGCAACAGTCAGAAGTAGGGGGAGGGGGCGGGGGGTGGGTACAGGCCTCCCTGGGGTCGGTAGGAGCAGACGGCAGGGGCAGTTAATTCTGTGCCACAGAAGCTCATTTTTGAGCTTCACCTTCTTCGTGGAGAAAGGGCTAGAAAGAGCAGTTCAGGAAGGACAATCGAGAAACCCAACCTAACGAGCCAGGTATTTAGCCACTTAAAAGGTTGCCAGGTGCTGCAAGGCTGAACAGACCTGCAGGGCATCAAAGGGGGATTTTGGAAACAAGGAGAAATTGCCCTCTGCTCATTAGTGACATTTGTTGCTAAAAATTAATAGGTAAATGTAAGTATATGCAAATACCACCGTAACACCAGCATGGAAAAGAAACAATATTCTATAGCAACCCCAGGTGCCAAGGAAGAATTGAAGCCTCTGCCAAAGGGTCAGATCTGTCCTTAATGTTAAGACTGTTTTCCTGTGATCTTTTTCCTTCTTAGAAAAGAGCAGACCCCTGAAGTCTTAGCCTCTCCCTGACTTGACTTCAGGGGCTACCCCTGAAACTGTTGTTAGTTAACCTCATTGTCCCTGCCAAGCCCTGTGAACAAGGGCAGGAAACATCCGAGCTCCGTCTCCTGATTATAAATTTAAAAGAGATTCTCCCGTGAGACCAGATGCACCCTGAACATTTCCTGAGATGTTCCTCTTTTTCTCTTTTTGCATCGGCTCTTCCCACTTTTAAAGACACATGGCACAACACAAAATGCAGCCAAGCATGCAGGCTGGCCAGGGCCATTCAGTGGCACTTAGCTTCTTCTCAGGGCTCTCACAGTGGGCTTGGAAGAGCTGCAGGCTGCCATTCACCCTTTCCTTCTTACGGCTTCTGAACCATGAAGTCCTGGTCATGGTGTTCAAGACAATCCCTGAGATGCAAGGGGGCGGTGCCCAGGAGCCTGGGGCCCCCATCCGAGGAGACTCCTCAGGCTAGTGTTGCTTCTTGGGCAGGAGTCCCTCCTTCCCAAGTTTCACTCATGATTGACCCAGGACTATGACTGTTAAGAGCCTCCATTGGGCGTAAAAGCAAGCACAGATTAACTATTAGAAGCGAAATGCTGTCCCTTGCATATGGCAATGTGGCTGTTGAACCTTGGCCATCAGAATCCATGCCATTTTCCCAGGGAAGGGGAAGGTGTGCCCTGATTGGGCCTCTTTCTCACAGTCTGGGGCCCAAAGAGAACAAATCAAATTGCTTTGGCAGGAACAAACTCACACTGCCAACCACGGAGCACTGTTTACCCATCATTTTCTTTCAAAGCCAATCACTCAGGCTTTATGCGGTTGCTGGTCTTTTCTCTCCTGGGCTCTTGCAGAGGCTGCCTGTGTACCAATCCATCCGTCCCTCTCTTGCCACATGAGCCTTCCAGAAGCACATCTCTCTGATCTTATCATCCCTGTGAAATCTTCAATCTTAGTGTCATTCAAGTAAGTCAAGGTCCTCCTTGCCATCTCTCCAGCTTCACTTGCCTATGCTTCACTGTTATATACCTAGTGTTACAGTTCAATCGGATGATTCTGATTTTCTCTATGCATGCCATGAGTTTCCCACTTCCATGACTTTGCTGGTTCCACTGGCATTTTCCCCCACCCCACCCCCATTTCCACATGTGCATTTCTCATTTATATACCATCATTCAATAGTTATTAAGCACCAGCTTTATGCCAGATCCCAGTCTCATGTCTAAGAGCCAATGATGAAGAAAACCCATCTCTGCTTGTCAGGTGCTTGCCCAGTATTGGCAACCACAGGTAAACTGGAAGCATAAAAAGGAGAGGGTCTAACCTTATCTGTAGGGTCTGCCCATGAATTCATTCCAAGGGAAGCTGAGACCAAGGGTCAAAGGAGGAGGTGGAGGCCAGGTGCCCACGTTCCAGGTAGAGCATCTGATGCAAGAATTGATGTTACTTTATTGCGAGAAAGATCTGGTTCAACTTTCAGTCCCTGATCCACCTACCATAGCGCTTTGAGTGCTAAGAAGGGAGAGTGCAGACCTTCAAATGTCAGCTCTATTCGCTAAGCCTCATGTCTTCACCTGTAAAATGGGACGGTCATAGTATCTACCTCGTAGGGTTCTTGTGAGGAATTGAGATAACTCTGAAGTGCAGAGGACAATGCTTGGCACATAGAGAACAAATTTTAGCTATAAGGTGACCATAGAATTTATCATCCATGCTGAGATGCTTGAGAGGGAATTGTTAATAATTCCATCAGGGCACCAGGCATAAACTGGGATGTCCCAGGCAAACCAGGGTGTCTGAACCCTGTAGCTCTTATTATTACAGAAAATGACCAGTAAGTGTTTATAGACTGAGTGAAATTTTAAACAATTATATTTCATATTAGAGAAAGCAGGTAATGAAGCGGGGCGGGGAGGGAATCCAGATAAATCTGGCACTCAAGGATCTATGGTCCATATGAAGGTTTAGACAAGGCTGCTTTCTAACACGAGGTCAGTGGCCTGTGAAGGGAATCAGTCTCATAGAGTCATAAGGGGCTGGCTGGGGAGACATTTTTCCAAAAGAGAAGAGCAAAAGTGGAGAGATGGGGGGAGACTCACGGTGGCTCAGCAGGGAGAGTTCTCGCCTGCCATGCAAAAAAAAAAAAAAATTGACCCGGGTTCGATTCCCGGTGCTTGTCCATGCTGGGGGGTAGATGTGTTACTTCAGGCAACACCTTTGGTGGCTTTCTGTCGATTTCCTCATCGGTGATGGGGGAATAAACCCTTTGGAATTCAAAGGATTGCCGGAAGAATGAAATGAGATAATAATCGCCAAATTCTTTTGAAAATAAGGTCAGACAGACGGAAGGCAGCTCCGCGGTGTTCTGAGGACCGGGTCGGGTGAGCGCGCAGGCGTGGTGCGGGCCGCGGGGAGGGCGCCAGGCCCGTTCCGCCGCGGTGTCCTGGGCAGACGGACCGTGAGCGAGAGTCGGAAGCGATCGCCGGATGGAAGGGGCCCTTCTCCGGGCCTTTCCGGGACATCAGAAGGGGGCGGTTCCTGGGACCCTCCTCCCGCGGGGGCAGGCGCGCACCTGGCCGCAGCTCTTAACCCCGGCCGCCCTGGCCGGGCGCTGGTCCCCGGACCCCCACCCCCTCGGGGCCTGCCGCCGCCAGCCTCCGTCCCAGCCCCCGCCCCAGCCCAGCGTCTGTTTTGAGCAGAAAGTTGATTTTCAGGAAAAAGAAGACCGTTTTAGTTAGGTGACCAGTATGCCCTGCCCACACGCGCCCTGCGCCTCTCCTCCGCTCCCCGTTTACACTCGCCCGGGGTAGGTGCCTCCGGGAGCCGTGGATCCTTATGCAGAGAGCTCCAGTGCGGTGCGACTCAAAGCGAGCCAGGCGATAATGGACGACCTTCACTGAGCCCTTCCTTCCTGCCAGACGCTGCCAGAGACATGACTGTTCACCGCGTTCACAAAGTGTAAACTGAGGATGAGGCAATGAATCGATCTGCCAAGGCGGCGCCACCATCTGTGGTGGCGTTAGGATTTACGGCCAGGCATAGTGATTCCCGAGGCTGAGCTCAGGAAGGGGCAAGAACTAAGCAAGGAGACTCGCGGATCCGCATTTTTGGCTGAGGAGACGCTGTCAGGGCAGGGCAGAGAGCTCGAGGAAGTCCTGGAGGGAAAGAGGCGGAAGAACCCGCAGAGAAGCAGCCCAGAGGAAAGTCCCAGGGCTTCACACGCCTGCGCTTGGGGCACCTGAAAAGGTTGAGAATGGCTAGAGGACCATAGAGAGGCATGGTGGGCTGACAGCAGAAAATGGGTTTGGGGGGGGATAGATAATGACTCTGTAATAATAATAATTTTTAAAAACCAAAACAGCTCATTTCCTTGAGCCCTTCACACTATGCCAGGTGCCATCCTACGCTTTTTATGAAAATAATCACACCTAATCTTCACAATAACCCTGCTGAGGAGGTATTATTATCCCTTTCAAACAGATGAGGAGACAGGCTCTGAAGGCAGTGACCAGTCCGAGGTCACACTGCTAGTAAACAGCTTGTCTCAGACTCAGATGTCCTGCCTCTGTGTGGCCAATCACTCTGCTCTACTCCTCACCATGGGCGAAGTGCCCTTGTGTGCCCCCTTCCTCACTAGAGAAGCCAACTTCTTATTAAGGGTGCTCCTTAATTGTGCTCCTTGTAGCCTGTGCATGGTCAGCGGGCACTTCCTGGACACCTGGTGGGAGCACAGTGCAGAGCCAGGCCCTAAGAGAGATGAGAAGGCTGTGACAACTCATGATGCACATTATAACTCTCCATGCCTTGCACACAGTACAGGGTGAGTGACGTTGTTGAATGAATGAGGACTTGAGGTGGAATTGAGCCAGGCAAATGCTTGCTACCCTTTAACCACAGACCCCTGGGGATATAGTAAATATCTGCAAATCCGTATTCTCTCTAATGAATTCTGTAGCTGAATAAATAATATATATCAGGTTTATATCATCCCTGAGACTGATGTCTGCCCCCTAGAATCCATTCTCCTTTTATGGTAACACAATCAAAAGGCAGCATATGGCTATCAGGGTAGAGTAGAGACTACAGACTACATTTCCCAGCCTCTTTGCGTTGAGGTGTGACCCTGTAACTAAATTTTCTCATGAAATGTGAGCAGAGACAGGGTTCCACTGAATCTTCAGACACCGGGCTTGCCTTCTCTAGGCTGTCTCCCAGCTTTGACTAGGCAATGGGCAACAGTGCCCCAGGGAATACACACCTGTGCTGTCTCACATGGGAGACAGTTCCATTTGTACTAGTCACATCTCAAATGCCCCACAGCCAAATGGGGCAGGTGGCTACCATATTAGACCACACATATATAGCACATTTCCATCACCACAGGAAGCTCTTTTGGACAACACTAGGAAGGAACCCAGGCTTCTACATAATTCCTAGAAACAGACCCTGCTCCACAGTCTAGGTCTTGCTAGACCTCAAAATATTTTCATAAGAGAGAAATACATTTTGAATTCTTTAGTTCACTGTATTTTGGGATCTCTTTATTACATACTCTAGCTTTATATATAGATGTACAAAATGTATACATCTATATATACTTTAGCATGTATATGTATTGTGTGTACACAGATATGTGCATATGTATATAAATATGTGGCTACTATTGTGATTGTTCAAATGCAAAGCCGCTTAAAAATTCTACTAAACTGAGAGTTTTTTCTTGTGTTGTTCCTTATATATTTTCTCAGTAAGTCCTAAAAGTATAACTATCATTAGGTAGGATATAGATCTCAAAGTTTTTGAATGTTAAAAGGAGATCCTTTTACCTAAAAAGGTTGAGAATCATTGAACCAAACCAAGAAAGGCAACCAGCATCTTTAGAAAAGGGAAAAAAAGAAATTCCCAGGTAGGAGAGCTATTGATTGATGTTCCCTGAGTTTGATGTCTTGCACCCTGGGGTGAAAACAGGTTCTTTGGGGCACAGTGGAGTTCGGACCTCTGACCTTAGGTTCAAGGCAATAGGTTCCCAGACCCTGGTTCTTGAAGTAGATGATTCAAGGCAAACAAGGCAAACGAGTCAGTCCCCAGGGGCCTGGTTCTGAGGGTACGAATAATCCTGTAACAATGTAATGAAAAAATTATTATAATTGTCACCTCCATTTTACAGATGGGAAAGCGGAGGCACAGATAAGCTAAGTAACCTGCCCAGAGTCACATGGCTAGGAAGTAAGACTCAAGATTCGAATGCAGGCACTCTGATACCAGAATCCCTGCTCTTAACCAGCCTACTATGCTACCTCTACAGTAACCATTTGTAGAGGAACAGTGTGGAGACATGTTAATGGAGATGTACTTTGTTTCATTGAGGCAACTAATCATCCTAAGTGAAAGAGCCCTGCCTCACTCCCTAACTAGTAACAATCTCCCTTTACCCCAGGTCTCCCCACTCCTTCATCTGCTGGCCTTTGTTCTAGCTGTCAAATAACAGGCAATTGTACTCTCGGTTCTTTCTGATGTGTGAACACATCCCCTGGGATTTCACAGCGACAGCCAAGAAATTAATTTTGTATAGGTCACCAAACACCTTTTGCTAAGTAATGATAATGTGCTGTCCTTCCTATGCCTCAATGATAGTAACACCATGAACAAAGCCTGAGTTTGTCCAGCAGGGTCTCATTGCTCTGATATATGTGTTTTCCCTCCCCCAGCTCTTGAATCCCCATAGCAAGTAACTTCAGGTCAAAGGACCCGGTGAGTGACCTATAACCCTGGAAGAATTCTTCCCCTATAGAAAGGCTTCTTGAAGAACCTTTCTCTGAAATCCCCATGATTAGGATTCCATCCAACCTGACTGAAACCCAAATGGGGTCAGTTACAATAAGTAGCCTGGAAAGGTCTCTCTGAGATGGGGTGATGAAAATCCCTGATGGGGGCATCAGGATTCCTGATAAAGGTGGAGGCTCCAAACTATTCAGTGACTGAGGAATCAGATCTGAGTATTAGAGTGACTTATGAACTTTTAAGAGTAATTGTGACTTTAAGACTGAAAAATCCAGTAGAGGTGGAGGTGGTGAGTTTAAGTGAGAAGGTGGAAAGAGTTGTAGAAAGAGTGGGCCAGGACAAGCAGCCTGTAGGGAAATCATCAGAGTCTAGGACAGAAAGGGAATTTGGAAGGACCCAGATATTCTGTTTGAAAGGGAAAGCTGGCCTCAGAGGAACATTTAAACCCCTGCTGGCTTCCTAAAATCAGAGGAAGATCCAATCACTAAGTTACCAAGGATGGAGCTCTGATAAGATACATTTTACTGGTTGGGGAATTTTCATTAAATCTGAGCCCAAAGGCAGGCATTGGGTAGGTGGTGATGTGAAGCCAGATAAGGGGATTTGCTCCTCCTGGGATGAAAATGGGGCTCCAGGGAACCAGCAACCAGGGACAAGAGAAGGAGCCAGTGACTGGACTAAAAAAAGCAAGGATGCAAAAGACCCTGAAAGACACTTTTGAATGCCTCAGAGATTTCTCAGGTGAACAAGAAGTTGAGTACAAATGTGCATCTGCAATGTACACATTGCTACCTGTTTTATAGCATGAGATGTTCTTGTCTTTCAATGAGAGATGTGTTTGGCACATTGCAGGATAGGAAAGGCCAGAGGGGAAAAGGATAAGACCATAAATTCCAGAGGCATATTATTTGGAGGAGACAAGCATGCCATAACAGAGAGAAATAGAAGACCAAACTAATTCAGCCTAAATCAATACTGAATCAAGAGCTGAAGTACTGAGAGGTGGGGAGATCAAAGAGGTCTGGAAAATTGAGGAAGGCTGTGACTTCTTTGAGGGTAAGCACCATGTCTTAATAATCTATGTGCTTTGCACAAAGCAGAACAGATTTATGGAATGAAAGAAGGACTCATACCAGGTCACTGAGCCACCACCCTCTGTGGTGTTACCATCCTTGGTTGCTTCTCCAGCATCCATTCCCTCCGTGTCATCAGGACCCCAAATTTTCCAAGTATGTAGTCTTGGAGGGATTCATCCTGCCCTCAGCTCCAGGGAGTGTCCTGAATGGGTTAGGTCGTTAGTGTATCTGATTAAGAATTGGTTCAGGAAAAGCACATGACCCAATTTGAAGCAATGAGGCATCAATAAATGTTATTAGGAACTTCTGGGAAAGAATCTCCTCTCCCAATGGCACCTTGGGTGGGAGATCATTTCCTTTCCCACAGGATATGAACCAAGATACTCATGGTCACAGTTTTTGCGTGCAACCAACTTGTAGCCATGCAGGAAGGAAGGCTTCCGATGAGCCAACGCTATGGAAGACAAAGGGAAGGGACCAGAAGAAGCCAGTCCTTGGTGGCATTGTTAGGTCTTGAATCAAGCCTTACCTCCAGCATAGCTCACTGCCGGACTTTTGAGCTTGTGAACCAATAAATTCCCTTTTTAGTTAAGCCAATTTTGGTTGCTTTTTTCTGTTACTTGCCACTGAAAACATCCTGACAGAGCCATACATCCGTTTTACATTAGGCACTGCCTATGAGCTGAATAAAGTGTTTTGTATGTATACAAGTACTATGATTTATCAAATGGCTGTAGATGCTATTATGAGTAATAAACTATAAAGTCATTTAAAAACATTACTTAATTTGTAAGAGTGGTTTGTCACATAGTTTCTCAATGAACAGATAGAAAACTATAACCGCTCATGCTGAGGTACTCAATGTTTTGGAAGCTTAAAAAGCGCCTCTTACTGGTATAGGTTGGGAACCACTGAACCAGATCAAGAAAAATGATTAAAATTTGCATAGGAGGACAAACAATTGGCATATTCATATTTTTTGGAACTGTTTCCAGATTTGAGTTCTTCTCTCCACCCCCAGATTTGGAGCCCCCACGGAGCAAGCTAGCAATGGAACTGATCATTCTACTGTAGAGCCTGTCTGTGGTTCCCTGGTTCATGGGCAGGTGCATTAGCCTGGCATTTGTGGGCTGGTGGTTCCCAAAACACAGTACCTACCTAGCTGAGTTTCTCAGCTGCTAAAACAAATACAGTACCACATGGTGGGTTGGCTTGAACAATGGGAATTTATTGGCTCATGGTTTTGAGGCCAAAGGAAGTTCAAAGTGTTAGCAAGGAGATGAGTTCTCCCCAAAGACTGAAGTGTTCTGGGGCTGGCTGCTGGTGATCCTTGGTCCTTGGCAACTCCATCCCATAGCAATGGACGTGGTGATGTCTTTTCCTTTCTCTTCTGGGTTCTATGGACTTCTGGCTGCTCCCTGTGGCATTTTTCTATGTCTTCTCTATCAGGCCTCCAGTAACAGGGTTATGACCCATCCTGATTCATTTGGCCACATTATAACTGGAAATAATTTTATCAAAAGTGCTGTTTACATCCACAGGAATGAATAACAATAAGAACATACTTTTCTGGGTTGCATAATTCAATCAGCCATGCTACGCTACACTTCTGGATCCCCATTATCAATCCTGACTTTTCTCAGCCTCAACCCTGTTGGCCATAATATTCACCCAGCTACCCTCCTAGTCCTGGAAACAGAAATCCCCAGCTTCTCACTAAGATCAGGAGATCCAACGTGAAGTTCTCTGAGGCATTAGTTCCCAAAATGCCTATGGAGAAAATGAGACTTTGTCCCTTTTTAATTACATAGTAGCTTAAGGTCAGATCCCCAAAGCAATTAATATTTGGCATTAAATGCAGTAACAGATAGAACAACTGTCCCCCTGCCGACTCTTCTAAAACACACACACATGTACATACTCACATGAGTGCACTTATATTCCACCCACGTCAGCTACCAGACCTGGTTTTCAGAGAACAAGCAATTTCAATCTGGTGGAACATTAGGAACTCTCATCCCACTCACAAGGGGTAGAGGCGTTGGAAATAGCTTTTTACTGGCCCTCACAGAAACCTAAGGAGCTGGAGAAGCAGAGTCCTTGACTCCCTACTCAGGCCAGAGCTTCTGGGCTCTACCTCACCCAACCCTGGGGATCATCAACTTGTCTCTCTCCTGTTTGGTCTCTGGGACCTGTGTTCTTCTGTCTCCCTGGGTTTCTGGCCCTCAAACAATGTGTGCCATTCCTCACTGGGAGGCTGAGGCTACCCTCTCACCTTGTCCCATTAATGTCATGGCCTGCTGCACACCATTCCCCCCCGACCCCTCCCTCTTAACTTAGATGTCCTTTCATAGCCATGGTTTGGCTCTGCACCCCAAGCCCCAACTGAAGCTTTTCTCGTTTCTGGCACTTTTACCCACCCCTTCCCTGCCCTCCAGCGCTCATATTTGGCCATGTATATTTGGAAATGTCCATTGTGAACAACCACAGGGAGTTCTGGGCACTGACTCGGCCTCGCTTTCTTTTAGAATTCCAGCAATTTTCATAATGCAGGCTATCTTTGGGACCTGTTTATAATACCTGACTTGGAAACCTGTCTCCACCCGGTCCCCATTGCTACAGGACTGCATCTCAGCACAGGGAGTGCCTGTAACCTCCTGCACCCTGCCACTCTGGACACGGACCTGTGCCATTGAACCCTGTAGTTGCTGGTCTCTGCATTCAGTGGCCACTCTGGACTTCACCTCCTCCCTGCCCGTGCTGCTACCCGACAGCTGCCTGGGGCATGTCCACAGCAGCAATTACCTGAGCTCCATTTACCTATTTGCTTTAAATCGTTTGAAAGCTGAAAGTCATGAGAGGAGTTTCAGAAGCAGCTTTCAATCCTCTGATTTGGAAGGAACTTGTCTGAGTCCCTCATGCCCTTCCTAAGCTTTCCCCGACTCCTGAAGTTGTGCCAGGGATATCCCAAAGATACATTCCAAGGACGATAGGACATTTCCCAATACCCAGACCCACACCCTTTGCCTGGGATATGGTGTCTGCACGATGCAGCTCAAAGGCCAGACTAGATCCCTATGTGAACTATTGACCGTGGATGACCGGGGCAGTAGCAAGGAGGCACAGTCATATGGAAGATCCAAAGCTCTCTAGTGACTGTGGCCTGGGCCATTGAATGCAGCCATCGGCCCAGTCTTTCAGATGTGGTCGTATGTTTTTTTGTTTTATTTTGTTTTTAACAAATATGAAGCTCATTGTGTGGTCAAAGATGTGACTTGCATGAGTGCCCAAGGCAGGATTCACGAACAGATATTCATATTACATTTCCTCCTGCTGCACATTGTGAATGTTATATGCTCTGTTCCATTTTCTCAGTTAAGAAGGGGCTCCATTCCTATGCTAGGCTTTAAAAGGCTGGATGTACTGAAAAGGAAATAATCGCAGCACAGTCCTATTGAGCATCTTTCGAGTTGATTTTTACAGGACTACAATTATTATATATTGCTGCACATCCACCCCCATTTCTTCCTATGAGAGGAGCTTGTGGAGAGTCAAATCCTTTCCCACACATATCCCCTTTTCTCTAGACCAACCCAGTTCTTATCCGTGAGCTGCAGAGGATTTCAGTTATTACTAACTTTGTTATTGTCATTTCTGCATTTATTTCGGAATCATTTTATAGGAAATGTGGAAATGTTAAGAGGCAGAAGGAATTGTCTCTACTCTGACACCTCTTCAAATCTGATCATAATTGAATGGTGAGTGCGATTTGTAGAACAATGATTCCCTACCACATCTATCCCCATTTATTTCCGTCATAGCCCTGCCTCAAATCCCACTATCAGTGTCCCTCACTGGAATGAAGGCATGAGGTCCAGAAGTCCATGTTAATGGGGAAAAGAAATCAGTACAGTGCAGAGAAGAGAACATGATGTCACCGTGGGCTCAAAATAAAGAGGAGGGGGGACCAAAGAAGGCGATTAAGGATATAATGCAAGGAACTCAGCTTATGATAGGAATAGGCACAAAGAGATGAGAGGAAGAAAATATAATTCCTACATTTCGGGTATGGGCATCAGAAAAATGATGGATATGTAGAGATTCATGGTGGTAAGTATGGGGACAAAGTCTTTTGAGTGTGGTCAAGTCTTAAAACCAGCCTTACTCACTGTACATGGCTGGCACTCCCCGAGTGACTTGTCTTCTGAACCTCATCTGGAATATAAGCTCCATGAAAGCTAAGACCTTATCTGACCTAGTCAGCACTGTGTTCCCAGTGTTGACTATAGTAGATCGTCAACACATATTTGTTGCACGAAAAAATGAATCTTTCTCCATGTATACTTTGTAAATGCTTATTGCCACCTTCTCATAGCATCTACCTATTTGATACATGAGGCAAACAAATGAATCCTTCTCCATCTATACCTTATAAATGCTTATTGCCACCTTCTCATTGCATCTACCTATTTGATACATGAGGCAAACAACTCTCAAGTTCTCACATGAAAAATCCAGTATTTTCTCTATCTCCATATGATATTTTAAATCTTTCTGAGAAAGAGTATTCTTGTACTGGAAAGAAGCTTAAGATAAGAATCAGAAACCCAAACATGCCTCTGAAAGTCATCATAGGATGGAGTTCTTCAGGAAGCAGACTCATGCTCTGTATTTCATAGCCAACCCTTGTGTGAGAAGGAAGGAAGCAGGACAGGGCAGAAGGAAGCTTTGAGCTGTAATGCAATCGCAGCAATGGCCGGACAACTCCAAGGGTGATTGGGAGCCGGAATGATCCTTCAGTATGTCCCATATAGTGGTAAAAGGGGAAATACAGTGAGGAGCTGAAACTTCGGAAATCACTTGATCATGTGTTAGGGAATAACATCAATGAATCTTGTGACAAGGCTTTGGGCAGATAACATGGGTCTGAAAAATCTTATGTCCACGAAACATAGAAGAGTTTTATAAAGGGTGGAACAACTTGGGGAAACCTTAGCCTCAGTTAGTACCATAAGGTTCGCAGTTGTATTCAGCTTCATTTAACATCTTGATGAATGTTCTGAAAGAGCACATTTATTTTTAGCCACCTAGAAGAGAACAATGGTAAATAGCCCTGATGAATTCCGCATTGGGAAACAGAATTAGTGAAATTTATATGTAATTCTAAATAAGCAGTATGTAAATGTCAACTGAGAGCCGAGAATTTAAATAGAAATCAGAAATTTTGAAATGTAAAGCATTAAAATCTAGGAGAGGGTGGTCACTTAAAACCCTCTGGAAATCAGTCCCCAAATCTCAGATTTTGGCAAGGAATGAATTTTAAAAGAGGCCACCGTAAGCAGCTATTACTATCATAGTGCTGCATAACAAAATGCTACCAAACTCAGTGGCTCATAGAGTAAGCATTTCTTGTGCTCATGGGTCTGCAGGTCAACTGTAGTTCAGCAGATCTAGGATGGGCTTAGCTGGGTGACTCTGCTGCAAGCTGTAGATCAGCTGTGTCTGTCGCCATGCCACAGGTTGGATGCTAGTCCATGCCATATGTGTTCATTCTGGAATTCAGGCCACTGGGGGTATTCTTTCACATCAATAATCACCAGAGTGCTAGAGTAAAGCCAAGACATCTACTAATATTTCATTGGCCAAGCAAGTCATATAGCCAAGCCCAATATCAAATGGGGTGGAGAAATGTATTCCATCCTATGGTAGGAGTGAGAGGTTAAGGAAGTGAATATTTTCTGAACAATAATCCTATCACAGTAGTCTAGGCCATCTTTTTTTTTGTTGTTATGTCTACTTTTGAGTTTGTCTTTTTAAAATAAAAATAAGTTGTTAGTAATCATGTCTTGATAATCCAGAGATTGTCTCTCTTTTCTATCCTCTCTTTCTGCATTCCTCCAGCCTTCTCTACCACAGCTGCTGCTAGTGTCTTTGTGTAAATTAGAAAAAGAGTTCCCTTTGGGAAGTCACAGCTTTATGGATACAAACCTTGATGATTGGATGGCACCTTTGTGCAATTTAGACAAAAATATCCCTTCTTCTAGGTGGATGCAGTCCCAGGACACAGAGCTTGGCAAACAGAGTGCAGGTTGAATTTGAACTTGCATAGTGAACAATCTACTCAACTGTATGTTGGAAATATTTCTTTACTATTCATGTACTAGCTGATAATATGAAACTTCAAATGTAGGTCAAAGGATGCTCTCTGAAGAGTGAGAAAAAATGAAAACCAAAGTGACTCATCACTTTTTTATTTTTTGATATTCTATATTGCATAAATATTTTATTTTGGGGGGTGGGAAGGGGTCATATAATTACAGTCAAAATTACTTTCACCTACTAAGTACTTAGAGATGAAAGTGTAAATGTATTTGAGTTAGACAAGTATCTTCTAGAATCATCACCTTCCGTCAGCAAAAAAAAATGGCTGAGCACGGGAATAATATTGAACGAATTAAGTTTGAATTCTTACCATACCTAGGAGATTACCAGGGTGGTACTAATATCAACATATCTTAATAGGGTTAAATCATAATCTTGGATGATAAAAGGATATGTGGCATTGCTCAAACAGGTTTTTATGTAGTGGTATGTATATATATATATATATATATATCAGGAAGATGTCTGATATTCTTTAACTTTGCATTCTTATTCCTCAAGCAAACCTCTCAGATGGACGCTCTTGTCTTTTCATAATTAAATAACAAATGGTTATAACAATAGAAAAGGGTTATTTATGATATAAGGGACTATTTGGGCATAACAGTTCTTCCTTTATTCCAAGTCTAACCAGCTGGAGGGGAGGAGAGGGGAAAAAGATGTAAACAGTCAAAGGCAGGAAGAGTGCCTCTTTCTTCTATTAGGATGGGGCTGGCCCTAGGACTAGAAAGGACAGAGAATTGTCATTGTGGTTTAATACCCAGGGTTTCAGTTGGTTACTGTACTGGTCAGGGTGGGCTAGGTTGAGCTGCTGTAACAAAATTAATTGAAACATCTCACTGACCTACCTCTACATGTCCAGGATGAGTTGGTGGGATAGAACATATAGACAGAAGATCAGTAAAGAAATAGAAGACTTAAATGATGCTATAAACTAACTAGACCAACTGTGTATCCTAACAGCAGGAGAATACTCATTCTTCGCTAGTGTACATGGATCATTCTCCAGGACAGATCATATGCTAGGTCAGAAAACAAATCTCAATAATGTTACAGGTATCAAAATCATACAATGTATCTTCTCCAACCATAATGAATGAAGCTAGTAATCAATAACAGAGGGAGAACTGGAAAATTCAGAAATATGTGTAAATTAATGTACTTTTTAAACAACCAGTGAGTCAAAGAAGAAATTACAAGGGAAATAAGCAAAATGAGTTGGTTGGAAATCCCTAGAATGAGCTGAGATTCAGCATCAAGGGATTGAGAAAACCTTCTCTACCAAAAGGGGGAAGAGCAAAGTGAGACAAAATAAAGTGTCAATGGCTGAGAGATTCCAAACAGAGTCGAGAGGTTATCCTAGAGGTTACTCTTATGCATTAAATAGATACCACCTTGTTAGTCAAGATGTAATGGAGAGGCTGGAAGGAACTGCCTGAAAATGTAGAGCTGTGTTCCAGTAGCCATGTTTCTTTTCTTTTCTTTTTTTTTTTTTGCATGGGAAGGCACCAGAAATCGAACCCGGGTCTCGGGCATGGCAGGCGAGAACTCTGCCACTGAGCCACCATGGCCCGCCCCCAGTAGCCATGTTTCTTGAAGATGATTGTATAATGATATAGCTTTCACAATGTGATGTGTGATTGTGAAAACCTGTGTCTGATGCTCCTTTTATCTACCTTATCAACAGATGAGTAAAACATATGGAATAAAAATAAATAATAGGGGGAACAAATGTTAAAATAAATTTAGATTGAAATGCTAGGCGTAAGGGATATAGTATGTATGAATTTTTTCTGTTGTCTTTTTATTTCTTTTTCTGAATTGATGCAAATGTTCTAAGAAATGATCATGATGATGAATATGCAACTATGTGATGATATTGTGAATTACTGATTATATATGTAGAATGCAATGATAAAAAGCTAGCATTGTTAAGAGTTGTAGGCTTACAGTAAAATCATGTAATAAATACTACATTCATGTATACTTAAAAAAATGAGAAAAAAAATGAGTTGGTTGGAACCCTGTTCCACATGATCAGTTATGGATCCAGGTGTATGTATGCTTTGCTGTCCTGTGGTACCACCATCTTACTTGAAACATCTGGAATTGTGGAAGCAGGGGGGAAAAAAAAGGTGGAGAACCCATACCCTCTTAAGAACCTCACTTGCCCTCAGAGAACCTCTTTTATTGCTCAGATGTGGCCTCTCTCTATAAGCCAACACAGCATGTGAACTCACTGCCCTCCCCTCTTTGTGGGTCACAACTCCCAGGGGTATAAATCTCTCTGGCAACATGGGACAGAACTCCCGGGATTCACTGGGATCCAGCATCATGGGATTGAGAAAGCCTTCTTGACCTAAAGGGGGAAGAGAGAAATGAGAAAAAATAAAGTTTCAGTGGCTGAGGGATTTCAAACAAAAGGAAGCTGGGAAATGGGTGTGCAGGGAATTTCTGTGAAGCACTACTTTCTCCACCTTTGTTTTGTTGACCAAATATCTGTCCTTGCTCACTGAGGCCTGAGTTTCCGTAATAGACAAGTCATTCCTGTGGATTAAGCATTGCCTTCTGCCCTCCCAATGATTCTCTTTCAAAAGGTAATTATTCCTAGGAGGGGTAAAGCTCGGCATTATCATTTACCAACTTTGTGGCTTTAGGAAAGTTACTAATACTCTTTGTGCCCCCATATTACTCATCTTAAAATGGGCACTAGTAATAATACTCACAAGGTATCTGTGAGGATGAAATGAGATAATCCATGTAATGTGCTTTTCACAGGGCTTAGTGCTCATAAACATTTGGGAAATGCTTGCCATTATCGTGATTGATAGTTATGATTATGTCCCTAGCTCTTGGGCGGAATAAATGCATTCAAATCCCTGGTCATTTGGCAGCACAAGAGCCCTTATGGTTGGCAGAGACTTGAAGGAGCCCAGAAGATGGGAACTTGGACAAAGCCCAAAGACAAGGGAATTTACTTCAACTTGTCTTTATCACGGACAAGTTCTTTTAGGAAAGTGCAAAACTGTTAGTCTCCATTTTAAACATTTTCCTCAAGTATTTTAATCAAACAATTATCTTCTGTTCTTTTTTGCCTATAATAGAGTCTAGAACAACATAGTGTTTGATTTAATACATGATTATGTAATTCATTGTTTACAGTTTTACGTACATATATTTTATAGCTTCCCTAAAAGTACACTAGCTTCCAGTTTTATTGGTCAACACTTGGCAAACCAGATACAGTCAGTTAGTCAAGCAATAATAATGATAATATTAGATACCTGCTAATAAAGGTACTGAGTGCCTCCCATGTGCTGGGCACTTTACTAGAAACATTTACCATAGAGTATCTAATGGGACTCTGAAACTACACCACCTGCCACCCAAGAGGATGAGAATGGGTGCTTGCCTCTATAAGAATCATAGTGACTTTTTGTTGAGCACTTATTACATGCCAGTCTTGTTACATGTATAATTTCAACAACCCTCAGAGGGAGACAATAAATTCTCTCTGCTTTGTATTGAGGAAAATGAAGCACAGAGCAATTAAGGAACTTGTCCAGGGTCACACAAAGAATAAGTGCTTGACCAGATTTCACACTCAGATCTGGCTAATTCCAAAGCCTAGACTCCATTTCATCATGCTGCTTGAAGAATTTTACAATCTTAGGGAGGGAGGGTGAGGGCGCTAAAACATATAAAACTGAGCATCCAAGGGCAACAGAAAGGAGCTTATGATTCTACATTTTTGCAATTTAAAACACCAGTGAAGGGGATGTAAGGGTAGTTCAGTGGTAGAATTCTCGCCTGCCATGCAGGAGACCTGGGTTCAGATTCCTGGCCCATGCACTTCCCCTGCCCTGCCTCAAAAAAAAAAAAATTCAACAAATTGTGTTGCAATAATGGAATACTCACATGGAAAAAAGAATCAAATGTGATCCACACTATGTAGCAGACAAAAAACCAAACAAAAAACAAAACAAAACAAAAAAAAAACACCAGTGAAGAGAAAATGGGCTTAATAGCTAACATTTATTAACACTTATTCTGTGCCAGCTGCACTTTTGAAAACTTCACATGTGCCACCTCATCTAATTATTACAATAAACTTACTAGATGAGTATTGTTATTACCTCCATGTTCCAGATGAGGAAACCAAGGCATAGAGAGGGTACAGAATAATAACAGATATGAAACCAGTGTGCTTTGCCTTTGCATAACCCTTGCAGATTACAGAGCACTGCATTGCCCTACTGGAGGGAAAGTGTCTCACTGGAGAGACAGTTACGCAGTCTGGCCAGACCTAACCTCGGGCTCAAAGGTTATTTTGCAGATGATGAAAACCGGCAGAGAATGCTGAGATGTGAAATGACAGGGTGAACAGACTGGCTGCACAATTCCTAGCTGTGACACCTTCATTTCCCTGGGCCTCACTTTCCTCATGGGTAAAATAGTGGTAAGAATAATATGCTGGATGCACAGGTAGTTTAGTGGTTAGAATGTCCGCCTTTCATGTGGGAGACCCGGGTTCGATTCCCGGACCATGCACTGCCCACCCCACCCCCCAAAAGAATAATATGCACTTCGCAGGGTTTAGTGAGAGGATGGTTTAAAGTAATCTATGTAAAATGCTGAGCACAGTTTCTGGCACACTGTAGGGGCTCAATAAATGTTAGGCATTATTATTTAAGACAGAAAGACATAATAGATCAAATGTCTGGGAAACTTGATTGCTGGAACAAGAAATATAAAGAAGTGTTGGAGTGTCTACTAGGGTGAACCCACGCTAAAGGTTAAAACATTAAAAAAAAAAAAAAAAAGAAAGAAAAAAACCTAAGAGAAATGGTAAGAAAAGGAGAAGGGCATCCCAAGAAGTTTCTCTTCTAGTGTCTATGGCTGGGGTCCACTAAGCTTCACTGAAATTAACTTCCCCGGAGTTTTGAAACCCACTTTTGACCAATTGCGTATTTGTGGTAATCATAGCACACGTCAATTGCTTCATAACTTTAAGGAAACTTAAGAGAATCATAGCAGAAACTCCATAAGGGACGGTCTCATGGCAGACCCTCAATACGCCCTCCAGCCCTCCATGCAAGAACTGACTGCCGCAATGCTGCTGGATAAGGAGCGTGGGCCTTGGCTCCCTATTGCCGTCAGCCCTGCCAGTCACCTCCGGGACTGCGCATTAAACGCCTGTGCGCACGGGCTTTCCCTGCTGAAGGGCCACGGCGCTAGGAGGGCAAAGGCGGGTCTTTGGAATGCAGCGATGTAACAAACACTCTGGTTGGAGTCAGGTTTTGTGCCCCAGGCAGAGGGAATTCTAACACACACTAGAGCAGGAAGACAAAAATTGCCTTTTAGATGGCTGCCACCAGCAATATTTAACAGGCAGTTTCTGTAGGACAGTTTAACCTCTTGTAACCTTACAGTTAAGCTCGCGTGCAGCGTGCGCACGCAGGCTCTCTCTCTCTCTCTCTCTCTCTCTCTCTCTCTCTCTCTCTCTAACACACACACTCACTCAGATGCACAGATATATCTGTGTTTATATTTTACCTCTGTTTTTATTTGAGGGGGGAGCTTAGGAGCTGACATTTTTCATCTGCGTGCAACATAACATATTGCAAATATCACCCATGCAGACTTACATATATATCTATTGCAGGAATGGAAAATGAAGGAGGCAAGAACCTGAAAGCATCTTGCTAATCAGGGCAATACCGGATGTAC
Source organism: Tamandua tetradactyla (assembly GCF_023851605.1). NCBI lineage: Eukaryota > Metazoa > Chordata > Mammalia > Pilosa > Myrmecophagidae > Tamandua > Tamandua tetradactyla. The sequence continues at coordinate 200,913,505 of NC_135327.1, read as the reverse complement.
AGTTGGAGCTGAACAAATAATTAATAGTAATGAAAATTGACATTGTAAAAATTAAAGTGAGAGGGCTGATAGCAAGAAATTGGTTTGGTTGTCAGACCTTGGGCCTAAAGGGAAACAGATTGCTTTGGAGAATCTTTTAATTAATTTCAGAGTTTGCCTGTTTCTTTTCCACCAAATGAGCTAAGTTCCTTTCTCAGCCATCAGGTTCCTGGACGGGAAGAGCGAGAGATAGGGGAGGGATGAATGGTGTTAAGGGTTGTCCCATCCTGGAAGCCTCTGGAATTTCCCCCTTCTCCCCCCACAGCAAAGAAAGCTCAAAATGGGGGTGACACAAGCCCAAATAGGGGTTCATTTTGTAAATTTACTTTTATTACCTATGAATAAACCAGGGGGTCTACCTCATTCAAAGCTAAAATAAAAATGGATCTCTACAGTCTGACAAAGTTCAGCCACTGAGCTGCAGCATTAACTTGTATTCTAACAAGATTAAAATATATTTGTCCTGGGGATTAGCATACTTAAGTCCCCTTTTGCCTTTTTAGCAGTGGCAGGGCACTTTGATCTGCCTTGCATGGCAAGAGCACGGCTTGGGCCCAGCCATCCGAGTACCAAGTGTGAAATCGGCCTGATGTCATCCCCATTCTTCATCTTTTACATCTTTCACCAGTTTAATTATATTTCCGCCACAAAGCTCTGGCGCCTCATTGCATATTCAAGTTTGACTAGGAAGCATTTAAAAAAAAAAAAAAAGGTGCGAATGAAATAACCCGGTGGGGGAAGGGATGGGGTGCTGGAAATCTCATTGAGCAACGGCAACAAGCACCAATACTTGATTTGCCTCTAATACATTTTCTTACCTGTGCACGTCCAACTTTTCACCAGTTCTGCACTATGCCAAGTTTCCTTATACAGTGTTAGGCACAAAAGGGCATAGTCACACCAGCACTTTAGGTGTGGGAGCTGTTTGGGCTTGTGCCTCCAGTGGGTTTGTATTACATTCATTCTCTGATGTGCTGTTTTTGTTTCCTCAAGGCTAGGGAATCCAGGCATGCTCTTGTCTCTACATAAAAGTCATCTTTCTCCATGTGAAGCCATGAGTCACTGGTGGAATTGCCCACTTTGAGTCAATATGCAATTGGCTAAAATAAATTCTAAGTCTCATTCAGTGCCCAAAGGAAATATGTCCTGCTGGTCTTTGATCAACTTAAGAGTGTAAGACAATTTAACTATTCGCCCCAACCCAATATTCTTGCCTGCCATCCCCTCACAAATCCCCTCAGAACTGCTCTGAAAGTCTGGCCAGGGACGAAAGAGACCTTGAGACTTCCCCGCCGTGGCATCTCCTAAAGTTACCTCTGCCTCTGACATGCCACTGGAAGCCTCCTTTTTTATGGCTTAGGGGTTAGGGGAGAAAAGAAAAGGAGGGAGGGAGGAAGGGCAAGGGAAAACTCTAATATGGCAGCTACAAATGCAAAGCAATGGTCATCTCCAGTCAATCAGGCTGCAGCGGGCACCACCTCTGAAGGGCACTTGTGCTCAGGGACAGGAAGTGAACCACCTGCAGGGGTTGCTGAGGCTTTGACCTTCACCCCAGGCTCCTGGCTACAGACTCCATTCACACTAAGTTGGAGTGTTTCTGAGACCCAGGGCATTCTCCCCCAGGCTCATCGAGTCAGGGACCATTGGGTGTTACTTCCACATACAAGCTGGACAGAATGGAAATGCAGATCAGCTTCTTTAGCATTTGAGAGCAGGTCAATGCTGGGAAATGCTCTCCTCGGACAGCCCCCATTGTCTGTGATTTTCCAGTGTTTTCCACTTTCTTGGTAGGAAGACAGGCAGGTAATAGGACAATAGTTGGACTAAGATGATGTTCACTTTTGGCCATTTGGGGAAAATGAAGAAATGACTGGATAGGTCAGGTAAATGGTCCAAATTTATGACAATTTTATTTTGAACCTATCACTCCTGGTAAAATTGGGGGTTAACAACACATTGCTTCTTAAATTGAATGATATAATTATAAAATTATCACCACATAATTAACTCAGGATTATGTTTCATTCTATTTAGCATGTAATCAAAGCCTGTTATGCTTTAGCTATAGGAAAAGCAATTCATTTAAAAGGGTTACTTAGACATTCAGCTATTTAGACAAAATAGCTTATCATACCATTAGGACCCTCATTCAATCTAGCAGGGAAAATCATCAGGTGGGGTGGCATATATGTGTGTAAGCAAGTGTGCATGCTTTGACTTCCAGTCTTCATTGTTTAATTTGGTGCATGGGTGTGAAGCATCACTTTCTATGCTTTGAGTCAAATTTCGTCTCATAGTGATGAAACTCACTGCTTCATGCAGTAATTACTATTTGGAACTGGATAATCTAGTCCTGTGTAAAGTTCGTGGGCTAATTTAGAAACCCAAGGCAGAAAATCTTGCCAACATTTTCAGGTTAGGGAAAGTATGGGAAGAAAAAATCCTGACGTGAAGATGTATGCATATGTGTTGAACTCTGCAATAGGAAAGCACACAAATAAGTCATGCCCTTCCCCCCCAGTAGTGTCTGGAAAATGTTAACTAGATCATAAGTTTCTATTACCAATTTTTCTTCCTGTCCATTCTGCATGACCTCCTATAACTGTTCCACTTTTTCTAACTGTGTAAATATTCTCCCTCATATTCATTAATTCTTTTTTTCCTTTTCCTAAACAAATGTATAGATGCCTCACTGGTTAGTGCAAGAAAAGCTGTGGTTTCTCTACCAAAAATGGAAATTGGCTATGGAGGGTACAGCTGCCTGAGCTAACAGACAAGGTGGCAGCTAAAATTCCCACTTATTAGAGCCCCTTCCTCTGTGCCAGGCACTTTATAGTCAATTACCTCACAACAGAACCTGTTAGGTAGATAGATGTTGCTCTTTCTATTTGAGGGATGAATGACTGGGCTCTGGGGAAGATATAGAACACACTCTCACTCAGTGTTTGGTAGAGCTGGGATTTGAACCAAGTCCTGTCTGATTTCCAAATTCTATAGTTGCCACCATACCATACTTCTTTCGGTGCTAAGAAATGTTACACAAATGTTTGCATAAAAAATATCAAGCTTGAGCCATCCTCAAGCCAGTGTGTGTGGAGCAGCAAACCTCAGGGCAACTGAAAAGGAACTCAGACCCAAAGCTTTCTTGTGAGGCTTCAGTGTTTTTCCAAAGAAGTAGATGTTCCAATGCAAGTATATCCAACATTTTTCTAGGTAACTGAGGTTTTTCCAATTTTCATCCGGATGCTTTAGCATTGGAAAGCATAATCTGAGACTTAAAACTACAGCCACTGAGTTACTATGAAGCCGCTTTATTGGGGAACTTCCCTGCAGTGATGGCACTGGTTATAGCTGGGGTAGTATTCTGCAAATGACTGGTGAATCTGCCATTGTTCTTATTACCTTAACCTAAGGAAATTTCTTTCAGAATTCGTATTTTTTTTTTTTGTATGTTTGGAGTAGGAGAGTGAAGTTATCAAAAACCTCGAGACTAAAATTTGGCTAAAAGGCGACTTTCCTTGGCCACTAAATGAAGCCAGAGGCAAAGGCCAGAAAAGTCTTGGCGAAGTTGGAGGGGAGCGTCCATTCTGCGGCTGGGAGGGGCAAACAGGCACAGAAACAAGGCAGCAACCCTTGCAGCGAGCTTGGCAGCTGGAGCCTGTGATTACCCATCCAAAAAGGGAAGAAAAGAGAAGGGAAGAAAAGAAAGTTAGTGGAGGGGGTAGAGGTTGGGGAAAGGAGGAGGGCAAACCACAACGCCAGAGCCTGACAGTTCCCTTCAAGACAAAGGACTTGGCGGGAGGAAAAGAACCCCGAATGTGCTTGCTGAAAGGAATCATTCCAACCCTTCAGCAGGCAGCGCACGCTGGAACTGCGCTGTAAAGTTTCACATCTCGGACAGATGGGAATGAGCGGAAGCCCGCCCCTATTTCTTCTCCGCGATCCCTGCATACGGCGATCCTCACCATTTCTTGGACTGCAGTGAGAACTCTCGGCAGGGAGAAGCTTCTTGTCTCCTACGTTGCCCATCCCCAACCCCTCGGCCGAAGAGAAAGCGCTGTAGGTCCCCGCAGCCGCTCAGGCTCACTGGGCCCTCGGATCTTCTTCCCTCCCCGGGAAGACTGAGGCGGGGGTTATGGTGTGGGGACCTCGGTTGGGACGACTTCCAGGCTGAGGAGGTTAAAAGGTGGTTCGGGAGCAGATCTCGGCGACCCTTTGTTCCTGCTCTGGGCGATGCGCGGGACTCTGCCCTGAAAGGGGGCGGAACGGCCAATGGGGCGGGTCCCGGACGTTGGACTCAAAGGTAGTTAGTTCCTCCTTCCCGGAAACCTAGCCGGGGCGTCCTCCGAAGACACGGACCGGTGTCCTAGGGGTTAGAGGAAGTCCTACCCTGCGCCCGAAGTAGTTGCGTAGGCCTCTGCCCAGACCTGGGGGTAGAGGCGAAAAGAGAGCAGCAGACTTGGGCCTCATCTGTCGCCCGGGATCCTGGAATGGTTTTTGGGGAGCCCCATCCTCACATTATGGGCCTCCCCAGATCCTTCTGCGGGGACTGAGTTTAAGCTGAAGAGCTGGAATCTTCCCGGCGGCTGAGCACTAGGCTATTAATAACAACGAACAATAATAATAACGCCATCATTGTCAGCCTTACCAGCCAGAGCCGAGAGCGCACCACGCTTGATTAAATCACATAATTATGAACCACTTTAATAAATATTATTACATTTTCGGGCGACTTAAGAATGGCCGTTTTTTTTTTAATGGGCTGGCAGCATAAATATAATGAAGTATTTGAGAGTGTTAATAAACATATAAATGGTTTACACGGAATCGGGCCGCTAGTCGAGCGAGCGGGGCTCCCTTAGCAGAGCTCACGAACGTGCATACGCAGAAACTCACCAACATCGGCGCGCAAGCCGCACGCCGCGCCCACGCCCCTCCCTTCCAGTCTCCGGGAGCGAAGGGCAGCACCCGGGCTGCCAGCCCCAGGTTCGGAGAGAAACCCAACGTCTCTACCGCCCTTCCCCATGCCACACACCTCCCCGCCGCCTGGAGGTTTAGAGAGGGCCTCGCCCTCGGCCGGGCACCCGACCGAGACGCGCGGAAAGGGGTCCAGGCACCCGGGGCCGGGCCGGGGGCTACGGTGCGCGTGTATAGGGGCAGTGCCTGCTGTGCGTGTGTGTGTGTGTGTGTGTGTCGGCGTGGGTGGTGGATTTCTACCTCGCCCGGCGAATTTGTGCCTCCGAACTTGTGCTGTGGCCCTTTGTGGTCAGCTGCTATTAACCTCCCAGCGCGCGGCGGCTCCGCCTCTAAGGCTGCAGTTTCGGCGGAGCCGGGACCCTCCCAGGGGCGCTTGTAGAGCTGCTGGGGCGGGCATGGAATTGGGGAGGTCGGATATTAAACCAGCGGGAGACAGAATGCCTTTTTAGCAGAGCCCGAGCGAACAAACGCTCCCCCGCGCCCCACCTCCCTCCCCCCAGTCCTCCCCACTCGACCCGCAAGCGTATTTGCATATATAGTGTTTGATTATTTGTTTTGCACGCAGTATGCCCGGGCACACCTGTGCCAAGCATCCTATCAGCCCCCATCGATTTGCACTTTTCACTCAAGGAAAAAAAAGGGGGGGGGCCTCTTGATGATCAGACTGGAGTCCACTGCTTTGCTCCGTCCCTCATGGATTTTCTAGAATAAGGCTCATGGTGGATTCACATTGGGCCGTCGTCGGGCCCGTTTTTATCTTCTAGTCCTGGCCCCAGCTTGGGGACAGACTTTACCTATTGGAGGAAGGAGGTTTTCTGGACCAAGGAGCAAGGCCAGGCCCTTGCCCAGTCGCATTCTCTCAGGAGAGTCAGCTCTTGGAGGTCTCGGGTCTTCCTGGGTGTCTCCCAGGGTGGGGGATCCCAGGTCCTCTTCTGTCCCATCTGTGGGGGGTTGTGGAAAAGACAAATAGCTCAGCCTGGGCGGGACAGGAAAACAGCCACGCGGGAGGGTGGTGTGGGGAGCACACTTCAGCAGAGAGGTGGGGCGAGGACCCAAGCTCGGGTTGAGGGGCTTGTTCAACTCTGAGCAGCAAGGACTTTCCTTGTAAACGAACTTCTCTTAGACACGCTTGGGAAACCAGCCTCCTGCGGGAGCCGACAAGCCGGCCAAGGCACAGCTATAGATTCCACCGGCCCTCCATGTCGTCAGTTAAGGTCCAAACCGAGGTTTGCGGGGCTGTGGAGGCAATGTGAGGAACCTAGCCAGTCAGTTGGCCTTCCCTGGTGACCTGATCTGGTCTCCACTCGCCCTGATGAGCACGGGCGTTCTGGCGCAACAGTGGCTCCCCGGGAGTCATAAGCTAAGGTTGTATGATACATATAATAAACACAAGAGCAAAAATAGATTCTCCACGTTTCAAGGGTCTTGCGGGTTCATCCAGTCCAAACTCCTACCAGAGACAAAAAAGAAAAGAAAAAAAACCCCACAAAACTCTCCATGCTTCTTTAAGCCTCGTGTCCGCTTGATCGACTCTGGGGACCGAGACCTCATCACCTCACAAAGTAGTACATTATCCCTCTTACCAATGTTATGATTTGAGGACAGGGTTTTTGAAATCACAAAAATGATTCCTTTATGTTGGTATATTATCTTTTTATTAAAGTTGAAGAGAGGTCAGTATAGAAGTTGTGCTAATTCTTGTTTCTGTTTTTCCTTCTAAATCTACAAACCCTGGGAACTATGCATAGGTGTTGCTGGGTGGGGGGTGAGGAGGTGGGTTTGAGGAGAAAACTCAACGGTAATGACTCTGGGACATTTCCGAAATCGGACGGTAGGGACTCCGGAGTCTCCGCAATGAAACCCCAGCTCTCGCTCGCTCCGACTGTCTGCAAATCCCAGGAGCAGTCCTGCTCAAGCCAGCAGGCTGCAGCGTGCCACAGCGCTTCCCTGCGCAGAGATTCCCTCCGCCTGGAGGCGGCGGGCTCCGCTTGCTCAGCTCTACCCCTCCGGGCCGCACCCTTTTGAGGTCCTGCCTAGAAAGGCCCTACGCCTCTGCCTGTCGGCTGGCGACCACCCCAAAACGCTTAGAAGGTCGCCTTTGGAAACAAATCACTCTCGCTAGTCTCTTTGGGTTTCTCTTACTGGAAGAATAAAAACAAACAAAACAAAGGCAAGAAAGTTTGGAAAGACAGAAATTGGGCACGCAGAGCACACATGTTTCTTCCCGAGTGGCGGCGTGGATCATGTATCTCGGGCTCAAAGACCCCAAACCTTCCACCCTGAGGCAATCAGAGGCGGAGGGGCTCCCTGGGCGAGGCTCTTCCTGAGAAACTGCACCCTTCCCCCCCGTATCCTTCCTGAGATGTTTTACACAGTCGTTTGCATTGGAGGGTAAAAAACGACAACCAAATGTAAACAAATAAACAAAAAAGGCACTTTAAAAGATCAACCTCGGGGTGCATGGGTGCTTCAGTGGTAGAATGTTCGCCTTTCATGCGGGAGACTCGGATTCGATTCCCAGATCATGTGCCCAAAACAACAACTACAACCACAACAACAACAGCCTCTTTGTCTAACGTCGGGTTAAGTTTTACTGACCACAGGGGGGCAAGCGCCTACGTCCAGCGCGCATGAGCAGAGCAAGTAAGCAGCAAGCAGGAAAGGGAGACCTGTTGAACTCTGCGGGATTTAAAAATGCATGTAAAGGAGTAGGACCATAGTTTACACACTTCCTGATGAGAAAGAAATGTGGGCTTAAATTCCTTTGGTTGTGCTGTTTACATGCGAGATATCCAGTGTCTTCATTATTGGGGGAAAAAAAATACAGCTCTGGCTACAAAAGTAGGCACCTATACTGCTGCTTTGGCGGAGGGCAAAGGCTACGTCTAACTAGGCTTTGGGAATGGTGCTAGGGGCAGTCCCTCTGAACTGAAAACACACTTTACAGAAACTAGTCATTCCAACTTGGACTTCAAGTATTTTATAATAAAGTCTTTTTTATTTAATGCAATTTTCAGGAATTTAAACACACAAAAATGCAGAAGGAATGTTCACAATTTTTATGACCACAGTTGTAAATAGAAACATTCATTTCTCATAAGATTATAAATATTTGATACTGCAACTGTAAAATGCACGTTTTATAAACTGAAAAAAATCTTTGCTTTCTGCTAAAAAGGCATGTCATTTCATCCAGTTTCCTAAGCAGCAGATGGTTATTCACAGAATTTTAAATTACAACTTTTGTTTTTATAGTTTCCTTTTTAAAAAATGTTCACACTATTATGTACAAAGTGGAACTTATAGCAGTGAAATAAAGAGATTTAAGGCAAAGAGATACGTTCACCCTCCATCCTCAGGGACATTTCAGCACTCACGCTCACACCCCCTCAGCTCTCTCCATCCACAGCTAGACATTTGGACAAGATTCTTTTCCCATACACTAAGCAGAAAACAGTGTAGAGTTATATATATATATTTATATAAAATGTGTGTGTATATATATATGTACTTGGTGGGAGATATATTGAATATATTTAATTTACACATACCATACCTTCAAAAAAAATAAAATGTATATATTTTTTAAAATAAGAAAAGACAAAAGGGATAAATGATTATTTACATATTCCTTTCTCTAGATCCTGGAGGATTCTGAGTTCCTCTGAAAATCAAGGTAGCCACATGTTCCAATACTTTGGGCTCATACATGTCTACTTGTGTGTGTACATACATACATATATATGTATACATACACCTTGGAAGAATATTCTCTACAGTGGAAGCTTCTACCAAAAAAGAAATAATAAGAGAGAGAGAGAGAGAAAGAAAAAAAAAGAGAGAAAGAAAGAATGGAAGAAAATGGCAACGACCTCTCTGGGAGCCCTGTGCCCACCCCAAAGACAGCAGAACTAAGTCTGGTTTCTGGGGGCCCAGCAGGCTCCAAGGGTGGGGGTGGGGTGGGATGGGGGTGATGTCGCAGCAGGAAATTTCCCCGGCCCAGATCTGGGGCCAAGAGCTTCCCCACACAGCTCGCAGGGCTCGGGTCACATGCCACGGCCACCTCAGCCCTGGAGCCCAGGAATGCCGCTGCAGAGAGGCGGTGCCCAAAGGCGGGGATGGTTGGCGCTGGCTGCCCACAGCGGGCTGCGGCAGGAAGGGGACAGCGGGACACAGACGCCGACAGAAGCATGCACAGAGGCGAGGGCCGGGCCTCACTGAGAAGCAGGGCGAGGGAAGAGAAACGGCAGGACGGGCAGAAGAGCGCGAGGCCGCAGGCCAGCCTCTTCCCTGGGCCGTGGGCGACCCTGAGAGGCAAGGGAGCCGACGGTGATTTGGCCCTGACTTCCCAGGGCAGGCCTTGGCGTTACCATGCTGCGGATCTCCACAGACAAGCACAGGAAACAGTCCAAAGGGCCCTGACGAGGAGAAACAGCACAGGACCCTGACCATCCTGGCTCCGTCCCGAGCCAGGTCCCCCTGGGCGGCCGCTGCCAGAAGCCACCGAGGCCTTTGGGATCTCGTGAGCGGAGCCGCTGAAGCCTGGGCCCCTCCTTCCTGTCCTCATTTCAAAGCCAACACAGACAAAGTGGCAGAACTCATAGACCAAATAGGAGCTATTTATTCGGTTCACAGTCGTGTGAAATGCAGCAATAAAAATCTTTGGACTTCAGCAAGTTGTTTTAATTTTTTTCTTCTTTTGAATTAAAAAAAAAAAAAGTGTGCGATGTCCCAGAATGGAGCTTTGGGGATTAAAAAAGATGAAACCCTCAGCAGCCCCCTCTCAAAAAAAAAAAAAAAAAAAAAAAGTCATAAAATTAGCATAATCTCATAAACACAAAAAAAACCTCAAAAATATTTTATAGTCAGATATTTGGGGTTTTACACCACCTGTAAATTATATATACATAGAATATTGCAGAATCATAGCTAATACACAATATTTTCACTATTAATGCTGGTATAATCTTTATACACTGGCCCTTTATTTATGTTTTTAAATTATTGCATTGTTTAACATGAACTGAAAGCTGGACTCCCGGTGTCCCTCCGCCCGCCGCCCGCTTTCCCTACTCGCTGTCCGACTTGCCCTCCTTGGCCGTGGTGGAGTGGTTGTACAAGCCCTGCGCCATGAGGTGCACGGCCAGCGTGTTCTTGTTGCCCGTGGCCTTCTTGATCTTGGCGCGCTTGTTCTGGAACCAAATCTTGATCTGCGACTCGTTGAGGCTGAGCTCCTGCGCCAGGCTCTGCCGCCGCTGCTCCGTCAGGTACCTGTTGGTCTGGAACTCGGCCTTGAGCCTCTGCAGCTGCTCGGCGGTGAAGGCCGTGCGCGGCCGCTTGTCCTCTTTGTTCGGGTTCTTCTTCTTTGGTTTGCGAGACCTGGGCCCTGGGTAGGCATGATGGACAGAGAAAACACAGTCACCCAGAGCTACTGGCCCGCCTCGCTCCCGGGAGGTGGATCAGCACACCAGACACTCTAGCGCTCTCATTTTCTGGTTCAGCTGCAAGCAGACAGAGGGGGAGTGACTGGCCCAAGGCCTCTTAGCCAAATTGGTGGAGAGAACTTCCCACTGGGCTTGTGCTGGCATCGACACTCCACGACTCACCTCTGAAGAGCAAGGAAACAGGCAAGGGCAGTCTGGGCGTTGGGTGGGTTTGGGGTAAGGATCTCACAGACACACAAGACTGCGCAGTCTAGGTGAAAGGCCAATCACAAATGCAGGAGTCTATGGATAACACTAAAACTGCCAAAGCAAAATGAGACCCAGAAACATAACAGAACAAAACTTTCTGGCACTGCTCACCCCAACCTTTTCTGAAGCTCTTTCCAGAAATAATGAAAAGTACTTAGGTAATCAGAAGGAGGTGAGGCAGAAAGATTGGGGAAAGGAGCTGGAGCCCACAGAGAAGCAGACTACCAGGGCTGGGATAGGGACGTCTTCAGGAATTGTGCAGGGTGCCAAGGGCTGAGGGCTCCAGGTGGCAGGTAGGTCCTGAGAATAGGAGGGCCTCAGAGTGTGCCGTCTGCACCCTAGCCTCCTTTCTGACTCCTACCAATGGCCCAGTCTGCCCAAGTTCACTGTTTCCTTTAAAAACTGGGTGAAGCCTACATGTCCTTTCCTGGGCGGGGTAGGAACACTGATCACTGATACCTCCCCAATCCCTTTAGGACAGGAGAGGTAACCTGGTCCTTGCTCGGGTATGGACAGTGATCGCTGGTCCACCTCCCAGGCCCCAGAGCCACCTCCCTGGAGGTGGCATGGCAGGACCACCTGACAGTTGGACAGACTGTCACACTTCATGTCTGAACTCCACCCCTGACTTTTCACCAAGGACCTCTCAACACAACTTAGGGTTTGTTTCTGGCAGTGGTGCATTCTAGACTCCAAGAACCCTTCTGTCAGAAAAAGCCTGAGTAAGGTGAGCCAAGGGAGGGAAGGGGCAAGTGGGTTTCTTTTTGTTGGGGTCAGGAAGCTAAACCCTAGACCTGCCTCAAATGGTAAACATGAGGATGCCTATGAGGGAAGAGGCAGGAAAGGGCCGTAGGGGGAGGGGGTGTGACTTAAGCCTCGGCTTACGAATGTGTTACATTATTGAATAAATTTGGGGGGAGAACTTGCCGCAGCTTTCTGGGAAGGAGGCCGAAGATGGCTGGAGAAAGGCTGGATCCTCCACCAGCTCCCTCCAGTGGGCAGGCTACCCCCCATGCCCATGGCACCCCCGCCCCTCCTCAAGGCGGAGGGACTTCGCTGGGGAGGGCCAGGGCTGCATTCCCGCCCCCGCCTCCAGCCGGGGTTGGTGGGGGAAGGAACAGGGCGCCCCGGGCGCTGCTTGGAGAGGGGGTCAGGAGACCGTTCAAGGCCCTGGTTGGGCGCCCAGAACTCCCTCGCGACCACTAAACCCTGCGCTTTTCTCTTGCAGGCAAACTTAGAAAGAGGGGCTGTAGAGCACGGAGATGACGCTCTCTCGGCCTTTTCGTTTCTAGTAAACGCACCCACCCTGCCGCACACACAAGGGCGCGCGGATACACAGACGTACACCCACACAAGTCACTCCACACGCCGAGGGGGCCCGGCTCGGTTCCCGCGGGCCTTGCTGGATGAGGCCGCCGGGGATGCTGGGGAACCGTGGGTGCCGGCTCGCTCCCGCAGTGAGGGAAGGGGGGTGGGGGAAGGAGGTGAGCTGCTGGAGAGGAGGTGGGAGAGAATTCCCGGCCGACCCAGTACCTGCCTCTGACCCCGAACGCAGCCTCTGAGCTCACGGGAGCTGGATTAGTCTCTACTCGCGCAGAGGAGCAGCACACTCATTATACCCCAAACTCCGCTGGGTGTGGGGTTCTTGTTAATGCACATGTAAACCCGCCCTCAAAGAGACACATGCCATTCCATGGGAGAAAATCTCTCTAAAATAATAATTTCCAGTTCCCTTTCTTCATTGATTTTATTTCAAAACGCAACATTTAGGAGTCCCGGAAACAGAACTAAGCCTTCACACGAAAACTCTCTCCCTTCCTTCTTTTATAAACGCCAAGAAACAAATGTTCATTTATAGGGATTTAAGAACAAAAACAAAACACAGAAAGACCAAGCCTCTCGGATCGGAATCCGGCTGCTGGGTTCCCGCAGGCTCGGCCGGGGCCTGGTGGCGACTCTGACTCCCTCCCCAGCACAAAGCGCCAGCGGAGGTTTCTTCCCCGCCCTGGGCATTGTGAGGATGTATGTTAATTAAATATTAACAAAGGGAAGGAGGCGAGAACAATGGAGCAAATTTCAGTTCTAGCTAGAAAAATTATTTCATCCGAAATATACACATGCGCTTTAAAAAAAATTTTTTTCCGGGAAGGCAGCCGAGGAGCGACTCGGTTGCGCTCCGATCTGGCTAAACGAATTCGGCAAAACAGTTGGGGGTTCTGGGGGGGTTCCAGTCGACGCTGCCCGGGGCCGGGACCGAGTTGAATCTTCTCCACAAATGGAGACCACTCCTAATGGCGGTTCCCAGTCTCAGACACGTATTTAATGTATCCGATGATTTCTACAAGGACATAGACTTAGCTTTTTAAAATTTCAGACATATGAAAACTAGACCAAAAGAGGCCCCGGCACACATCCCTGGGCTCACACGCACACATGCCCCTTTCTAAATCTGCTTCTTTGCTATGCCTGGGCAGCCCAGAAGAAACATCCGTGCGAGATGATCCTTTCTACTTAAGGGACGGCCGAAGCCCGGAGGCCCTGGACAGCCTCCGAGCAATCTGCAGGAAGGAGGGCTCTGAGGTCCCTCCACCCCGGGCTCGAGCAAATACAACGGGGCAAAGCAAAAAGGGCACCTCTGTTTATTTTTCATCACATCCCACTCCTTAGCCCAGGCTTAAAGGTGGGAAATGAAAAGCACGGGGCTTTTCCTTTTCTTCCCTGCCTACATCTTGGTATAACTGGATGGTAGGAAAAGAGTCTGGGCTTGGGGGTGGCGTGGGCGGGCGTGGATCCCGGGTCTGGTCAGAGTTGGATGGAGGTGGAGAAAGCGCTGAGAGTTCGCGTTTCCGGGCCTGTTTTCCTGCCTTCCCCTTTGCCCCTCAGATAAACCCCAAACAGGATAGGGGTGGCGTGCGGGAAGTGAGGAAAGGCCCCAACAGGCAGGGGAGAAAGAAGGCCCTTCGCTTCCGTTGTTCTAAGTCAGTCTTTTTAACCACTTGAGAATCCTGCTCTCTCGCCTCTTCGTTGCTGCCTGGGTCAGAGTCAGCCGCAAACAATGTCATTGTATGTGTAGTGTGTGTGTCTTTGTGTGCGTTAGGGGGAAAGGGGAGTCTATCTCCTCCCTAGAAGTTTCCTGCGGGGGCCGTGGGAGCGTTTCCGCGCCAGTGCCACCCCCAGCAGTCACGCCGACCCTCCCCGCGGCGGGAAGGGAGCGCCGGGATCCCAGCCGGGCTTACCTGAAGAAGGCCTGTCCGAGTAGCGCGTGCAGTAAACCCAGGCGGGCCAGAGCATGGGCTGCGTGCCGAGGTTGGCGCTGGCCTGCGAGCTGTCCGAGTCCGAGCTCACCGACAGGTCGCCGCCACCCAAGCCGCGGGCCTTGAGCGCTGCGTCCAGGGGGCCACCAGGGTCGCCGCCTTTCTTGGCCCCGCCGTGCAGCGAGAGCGCCTTTGAGCCGCCTTCACCGTCGCCGGGAGAGTCGCCCCCGCTGCCCGGCAGCGGCCCGACAGCGCCGGGCACAGAGGGGGGGTTTTGCCGGGGCTCGCGGCTCCCCGACAGCAAAAGCTGCTCGGCGCCGCCCGCGCCGCCGCCTCCCTCTGCGCCGCCCGCGCTGCCTCCTCCTCCTCCTCCTTCTTCTCCTCCTCCTCTTCCTCCCCCACCGCCCGCGCAGCACGTTCCGGCGTCTTTCCTCCGGCCGAACTCCGGCCTCAGGATGTTGTCGATGAAGAAGTTGGTGATGCGGTGGGGGTGCTGGTGGTTGCCCGGCGCCTGCAGGACCACGGGCAGGATCAGAGCCCGCCGGCGTCCGGTGTCCACGTCGCTGGGACTGCTGCTGCCGCCGCCGCCGCTGCGGCTGGAGCTGCCCCTACTGCTGGATTCTGGCTGCCGCTGCCCCTCCACCGCCACCGCCACCGCCTGCGCCGCTTCGCTGGGGTTTGGGTCATTCTCCTCCATGCTGTTCATAATAAATCCCAAACTGTTTCTCCTGGGGACCTCCCTCCTCACCCCCCAAAATAATCAGCCCTCGGCCCGCCGGCAGCACCCACCGAGACCCAAGCGGAATCTTCTGAGGGTGTGGGACACTGCCGCGGCCAGGGCTGTTGTCTTAAAAGTACCCGGCTCCGCTCTGAGCCCGGCCACGTTCGAATCCAAGAGTTGGGTTAGAAAAACAATAATACCCACCCCCGCCCCCGCGCGCAAATACGCCGGGAGATTTAACAGTCAGGTCCCCCCTTTTTTTTTTCCAAGCGCACCCAGATGCTAGACAGTAACAATAGTAGCAGTGGGGACCAGGAGGCTCCGGGAATGCCTACCCCTCCTGCCCCTGTCCTCTCTGTCTCTGTTCTCCTCTTTGCCTTTTGCTTCCTCCGGCTCCGGCGCTGCCGCGGCTGCAGCCTGGGGCTTTAATCGTGGACATCCAGGCAGCGCGCTCTCCCCGCAGCATTCACGCTCTCGCCCCGGCTCTGCTCCAGCTCGCGCAGCGCGCCCGGCCCGGCGGCACCCGCCCCCTTACCCCGGCTCCCCGGGCGGGACCCGCCGCGCCGCGTCCTCGAGGGTGCGGAGCCGGAGCCGTCAGCGCGGGAGCCGCCACCGCCGCCAGCACGCACATGGAGGGGCGCCGGCCGCGGGCTGCGCTCGGCGCTCTGGCACCCCTACGCGCAGCCGTCTCCCCGCTGGCGGGCGGGAGCGCAGAACCGGCATGGGGACGCTCCCCCGCCACCGCCGCCGCCGCCACCGCCGCGCCGTGCCCCCTCGGAGCTCCGGGGTCCAAGTTGCATGGGTGAGGGGCAGGGAAGGGGCGGGGGCGCACGCGAGCGGGCAGGCGGAGGGGCTGGGCCGCCGCCCTCGGCTCGCTCACAGGTTCCGCGCCCTCGCGCTGCCTCGGCCTCTCGCGCGGGCTGGCGAAATTTAGAGGCCACTTAGCTGAACCTGAAACACTTTCACTCTGGATTTTTGTTCTTATTTTTAATAGAGCCCCCTCGAGTGACGTCGCGGGCCGGTCTCCTGGACACGTGCCTCGGACCAATGGCCGCGGCGCCGCGCGCCCACGTGACCCGTCGGCTGCTGCTTGGTGACAGGAGCCCGCCCGCTGCCCCCTCCTCCGCCGCAGTCCCTCCCCTCCCCTCCCCTCCCCTTAAAGTGGCCCTGTCCTCCCCGCTCCCGGATGCATGAAAATGAGGTTTGCCAGCAGAGCGAGCCCCTAAACACAGCGAGACCCCGAGACGGCGTCCTCTTCTCTTGCTTTCGCTTTCGCTTCCCACTTCATTGATTTGAGAAACCACGGCAACAGCCCCGCCAAATCACTGTGTTACGTATTTAAGTGCGCGCGCGCTATATTGCTATTTTTAACATTTCCATATTGTTTACTGTGGGGGAAAAATCCCACAATTCTTTGCACAAAAATGCATAAATAATATTAAATGAGTAGCCGAGATACAAAGGGACTTTTGTAGTCCGCTTTACTTGCTGGTGGAGAGGGACATTGTCACTTACGTTTGACTTTGGTAACCCTGGCAGCTTCACTCTTAAATGAAGAACTGGTGAGCAGGACCCCTTCTCCTTTAGACACTTATTGTAAGTGTGTGTGTGTGTGTGTATGTGTGTGTGTATGCAGGGAGGCGTGTGCGTACGGTAGAATTCTACCCGGGACACCAGATTTTCATGAAACACATATATAGATCTGGAAGAGCGCGGCACTATGGTTAGGGGCTCAGTTTGAGGAAAGGAGAAATAAAGAAGCATCGTGGATTATAATTGAATCTTCTTTTAGGAAATAAGAGAAGGGTCGACCATTCAGTGAAACCCTTAAAACAATTCTGAGAGGAAATACACCCGAGAGCAGCTGCCACCTCCTCCTCCCAGTCCCCTCCTTCCGACCCCCCCCCCAACGTCTCTACTCTGATTAAGGGTTAACAGGCCGTTCCCTTCATTTTCTTTGTCTTCAAATCATTCAAACTAGTTTCGATGACGAACAGGGCCAGTTTGAAAGGGAATTAAGAATAAAATGGTGAAGTGGGGGAACGGACAGCGGGATCACCCCAATTTGTTTCTCCCTCCTGTTTTCTCTGACACTTTCTAAACTTCTTTTCCAGTTGTTGTCAGAAGGTGCAACAAGAACTTCTGTTTTCTTTTCTCTTCCCTCTTCTCCCTCACGGTCCTTCTTTCTTCTTTACCACCGGGCGCAGACATTCCACCCAACACCCATCGTTAGTTCAGAAGCGCCTGCTCATCATTTAAAATGGAATTTATGTAAATGTATGAACCTCAAGAAACATCCAGAAGGGCAACTCTGAGGGTGAGTGAATATTCGCAAATAGAAATACACTAGGAAGAATGGGTTGGGGGCGGGGGGAGTGGATAAGAGGGAAAGAAAAGCCAGGATGCCCCTAGGTATGGAAGAGGGAGACTGGCCCTCGACACGGCAGGGCCTGGTACTCGGCGGTCTCGGGAGGTGCGGAGCTTCCGAGACCCACACGGGCACCAAGCCCGGGCCTGAGACAGGCAATCAGGGAGCTGCCAGGCCTAGAGCGAATGGGGTGGGGCTGGGCCAGAAGCTGCCCCAGGCAGTCGGAGGAACCAGGTGGCCCCTAAGGCGTGAAAATTATACCTTAGCCAGGTCAGTTCTCTTCTAGCCTCCCACCCACGTCCTTCTATCTTTGGCTAAACTCTACCCAACTCCAGGTTCCCGAGTTCTGGAAAGGGGCAAGAAGCAACAGTTACCAAGGCACTGCTCCAGGGGAAATTAACACACCGAGGGGTGGGCTGAGTGGAAGGGCACCCTGGGAGGAGATACTGCACTGGGGTCACCCTGCGGCTAAAGGAAGCTAGGGTGAGGGAAGGACGGGGGTCCACAGGGCTCTGGAGACAGGAGGGTGGAGGGTTAGCCGTCCTCTGTGGCCCTCAGGCAAACTGGGAAACCACTTCTCATTTGGGGTGACTCGTCTCTCCATCTGCCTCCCTCCACTTTCCCCCCATTGGAGGGCTCTGTACCAAATTATCTCCCGTGGCACCACACATGCTAGGTAGGATTCCTCTAAATCTTAAAACCGGAAATCCCAGGAAAATGGGGCTGGTGATTGTTTATGGAACACCTTATTGACACATGTTTATTCTCTCTCTCTCTCTCTCTCTCTCTCTCTGCGTGTGTGTGAGTATGTGCTTTGAGTACTTCCTTCAACTCAGAGAACCCTTAATCATTCCCAGCCAGGAAATGGGCAAGTCCAATTATTCAGGATCTCCTGACTGCTAGGTGGGTGGTGGGAAGAAGGGATGTTTTGCTTTCGGCTAAGGTATACGAAGTTAATTTCTGCACCTGTCCCATGAAAACCAATTCGTCCCTCTCCTGAGTACTTTCTAATACTTCTGGTATTACTGCAGCCTCTGATTGCTCTCTCATTGTTAGCTCAAGGTGCTGGACTTGAGCTATGTTCATTCCTGTCACCCAGGCCCAAGTTCATCGCTGCAGCATAAACTCTGTATAGCGCCTGTCATCTCCCAGGCAAACATAGCCTGTTCTTTGGACACCCAGGTCTTCAGGCTCCACTGTCACTCTGGTTTGAGTTAAAAGGAAATTCCTTAGAAGCCTTGGACTTGGGCCGCTGACCAGGAGGTGGGGGTGCAGGAGGGATTGAGTGAGGAGAGTAATAGTGAGAGGAAACCCAGACTATCCAAAGCAGACCCAAACATGAAAATAATTCCTGGGCAGAGAGTCCCTTTCCAGTGCGCCCATCCAAAGCACGAGGATGGACGGTGGAGGCATCTGGGCCCAAGCTACAGAAAGTTATATTTGCCTGGGATGGGGGTGGGGGTGGGGGGTGGGGGTCCCAAGTCTTACAAACTCAGAATTCGCCTGTCTCCAGAAGCTTCTAAAACATGCGAACACACCAGGCGAAGGCTTGAGGCCCCAGCACCTCACTCCTCACACCCAACCTGGAACATGCTCCGGCTGTGTTTTGTGGGATCCCGGGAGAGTCGGTATTTTCAGGTCTCTCCTCTGGGACCCGGGGTCTGTGGAGCGCAGAGACGCCAGCCCTGGCGCTTGACGGCCTTGCGCAGCCAGCTAGATGGGCTTCTCCACTTTCCCAACCCCAGCCCGGCTGCCGCCGCCGCCCTCCTGCTTTTCCGCGCGCGGTTATGTGAGACCATCCTCGGACATTTGTTTCTCTCTGAATGTAAAGTGAGGGCCTGGTACAAGAACCCCCTGTTTTCCCTTCTCCTGTCACCGGAGATTAGGACAATGTCCGCAAACCACCCGCTTACACAGTACTGTCCTCCATATTTCCCGGGTTATCTGCAAAAATAGGGGTCTCGGAGAGTATAAAAAGGAAAGAAGCCTTCCAGTCACGATAAGTTTCATAAAACTAATGCGAGCATTGCAAATAAAATCTCGGTGCATGGCTCCGGATGACAGCAGCGCTCTCGGAAACGCTGGTGTGCCCGGCTGCAGATACAGCCTTCCGATTTGTTCTTAAAACGAGCCCCGAGGAGGGCGATTTTTCCGTCCCCTCTGCTGTCTTCACTTTCCACGTTTATCTAGGCTGCTGTTGGTGAAGCTCGGAAATAACGAAAGCAACTAGAGCGGTATTCTCTTGCTGGGGTCATCTGTCACTCGGTTTGTAGAGATACCCAATAATTCCGGAGAGGGAAATCTCAATCAGAAACATAGGCCGGTCGTGCACCGCGCGGCTGAGCGAGAGTCGAGCGCTTCACCGCGGGACCCCGGGCGCCGGGCCCGGGGATTTAGGGCGGAGGGAGGAGAAATGCCTCCGGCCTGGGCAGAGAGCCACCCTAAGCTCCTGGTACCGCTGCCCCGACCCAGGCCTGCAGACAAAGACCGAAATGCAGGGGCGCGGGGAAGAGGAAGGGCTGCATGGTGCGGGAGCAGGCGGGACCAATGTTGAGTATCTCTGCTCATCTCCCAACGATGAAGAGGACAGGCCTACAGACCCACTGAGCGAATTCGGGGGCCAGGATGGGAGAGGCTGGTGCTCGGGGTCAGGAACCACGTCCTAATAACTCCAGGAAGGAAGTGGGTAAAAGCAACAGTGGCAGGCCGGGAAGGGGCCCCTATGTCTTAGGGTTTGGGAGTGCTCACGCCTTTATGCGGCATCTCCTTGGGTCCAGCCCCAGGACCATCAGGGGCTCGCAGCTACGCAGAGGAGCAGCGCCCCGCCCTGCCGAGCCCAGTCTGTAGGTTGGTGCCCTAGAGAGGCTCAGCCAGGGAAGGTGACAGTCATTGGCATTTCCCGTCCGGGATCTGCTTGGAGAGCTGCAGAAGAAGCAGCAGCTTTGAGCAAAAGCTCCCTGAACGCTGGGTGAGACACTTACCCAGGATCCTCCTGGCTAAGAGGAAAGGACAGTGCTAGCCTGGAGAAGCTGGGGAGAAGGGAGTAGGTCTCCAGAGCTGAAGATTAAAGATGCAGGAAAGTGCCCCTAACCCGTTTTCTCATGAAAACAGAAATTTCCCAAGAAGAATACCCATGGATCATTCTAGTAAACCGCATACCCCCCAAAATTCCACTCTGCTCTGGTCCCGCTGTGGACCCTCCCTTGGCACTTCTCTATGGCCAGACAATGTGACTCTCTTTGGGAATCACTTTGCACCCTTGGGATTCCCTCTTCTGGTCTCTCGCTCTGCTGCATTGCTGTTCTTAATTCTGGTGGAATTCGGATCCCTCTGAAGTTGGGCCCACTTTAACTGGAGGTCACCCACAGTATCTCTGCCAAATTGGCCCACACCCTGGAGTCTGGGGTCTTTTCTGAGTGGCTGCGTGGCATCATGGTTACGTAACATCTCTGCTATGATGAAAATATCCTCTCGGAATTGCAGCAAACCAGAAGAAATGGCACATTCCGAACAATCTGGAAGTGAACAATAAAATTAGTTTGGCAAAGAAATTTGCAGAATAGCACCTGAAGCTTGGTCTAGCTCAAAACACCAGCACAAAGGAAAAACATAAAAGGATAATGAACTAAAAAGAAAGAAAAAAGAAAGAGAAATTAGCTATCCACAGCAATCTTACAATCATTCACAAATGGTGGAAGAAATACTACCATCCTCTTTTTGACCTTTGAAAGAAAACAAGAACTTCAAAAGGAACTTCTGAAACAGCTGTTTCACCTTAAGGGGCACGGAGTTTCTTCTCCTCTCTTTCTTTTCCTAACAGCCACAGGTAATTACAGAGAAGTTCTCTATGCTGCCTTTCCATTATTTCCATAAATATGATTTGAGAAGCCAGAAGATTTCCAGAATTTTAGGTAACAACAGGTTTAACAGAAATCATACAGATTCCAGTCCAAAACCACCACCACCACCACTAAACAAAACAAAACCAGAAACAAAAAACTACTGAAAAGCTAGTCAGATAAATACTCATTAATCTAGGTTTAATGTAAAGAAGAAAATATCTAAACCACCCCCTCCCAAAATATCAACAACTGAACAGTGCTTACTTGGGTAGCCCACATGGAGTTAGTTATATATGGGTCAATTTGGGGGAGACAGATTTTTTAAAGTACACTTACTTTCAAGCCATGGCATTGATTTCTTTCTTCCCTTTATAAAATAGAAAATACACCAAAATATGTAGTTTATGTAAAAGGATGAATCTAAATTATGAGTTGAATCAAACATTTCCTATAATTAATTAAACTATTCATTGATTTTATTGAGTTCAGCAAAATTGGTAATTTCTTTTGAATGGGCATAATTAATTTATGTATAAACTTACATGCATGATATGTGGGACATATCCATGTACCTACTCAATTCCTGTGTTAAATATACAAACACACTCATATGAAGCATGGTGACCTTTTACAAATACAAATGTTCAGTAACAAGCTTTGCAGATACACACAAGGTTGTGGCACTAGCATCACTCTTGAGTTGTGGGTGCTTTGCCTTAGTTGCTTCCTGCAAAGCAGTATTTACCAAGGTCCAAAGGACCCTTCCTTGGGCACATATCCTTCAGCATGCTTACTGGGCTCATAGTACCAGTCTATGACCAGGGCCTCGCCTTACTCCGTCTTTCTGCCTCTTCTGTTCCCTTTGAGAAAAAAGTCTAGCAAAGCAACATTTTAAAGTTAGGGCACATAATAGAAGTGTACACTTTCTTCTCCCCCAATTTTTCCCTTTCCTAGATCCTGCGCAAAAAATACTCCATTTCCCTTCAGGTATATCTTCATGTTGTATTCTATTTTACAGTCTCAGGATTTTGTGTTTGTGTCTCAGGTCAGCTAATCCCTTAAGACACAACAGCCTCTGCGGTGACGGTAAAGTTCAGCAACTCTATACCATTTGGAGTATTAACACCGGGTAGGAAAGAGAAATGGGATATGCACGAGGATTTCCCACATATGTAGCTAATATCCTTAAATTCCTCGGGATTTACACCTCCACGTCTACCGAGAGCTAGATATGCAGACTGTTCTAATTAACTGCCTGCTTTTAGTTCTCAGATCGCATTGTCAGAACTGACTGTGACGGCGGCGCAACCCCTCGATTACAGATGTTTGGAGGCCGCGCCTGGACGGGGTGGGGCGCGGGCTCTGAGCATGCTGCCAACCTCGACTTGAGAGTTTGGCATGGAAGGATGGCAGGCGCGCTCCCAGGGATAAGCATGGGTTGCCAAAACAAAACAAGACACTTTGGGAGAAACTTAGTCTTTTTTTTTTTTTTTTCTGTCTTATTTGCAGATACTAGGTCAGCTTATACATGTCCAAAGCAGCCTTGACAGTCTCAGGCCTTGGAAACAGAATGTGAAATCCAGTCTGGTTCAGTTTGAAACCCCGCTCCGGTAGCACACTCTTCAGCAATCGGTGACCAGAATGGATTTCGAATCAAAAGGTAAATCCCTAAAAGGAGGCCTGCCAGGGTCCAAAGATGAACGGGAATGCATGCTTTAGCCCTTCTGCGCGGAGGAGCGGAGGAGAAACTTCTTTCCTCAGTTGAGATCAACTCCGAGAAAACAAACAAAAACCGAGAGGAATGAAAGCGGGGGTGACCCTGTGCACATTAAGTAACTAACCCCGGCTCGAGGAGAGCTCCCTCTCCGGGAAAGGAGGCGCCTCGCAATTGTAGGCTCGCTGGGACAGGTTCCGGGCGGGTTCGGGGCGTTGTGCCCAGGTGTGGCTCGGTCCCGGCGGGGATGGCTCCTAGGCCGCATTCTTGCAGGCACACACTGAGGTCCAGTCTGCTGTGCGTAGCGGGATGGGGGAGGGGGACCCACGCTCCCCGCATCACCTTGGAATGACTGGGCAGTGGCTCGGTACAAGCACCGGGCCTGACGCTTATTTAAGCCACTAAACACAAGTCTTCACTCTTCAGGGGGGAGATAAACCACCGGGGAAGTTGTCTCCGTTTAGGAGGTGGAGGTGGGGGGAGCCCTGCATTGGATTTTGACTCCGGGCAACCGCAGCGCCCGCCTAGCCGAGCGCGCACGCACGGCCGCGAGCAGGCTGTGTACGTGTGTGGATGGTTGGGTGTGTGAGCGCGGGAGTTTACCAGCTCGGAGTGACCCTGTCTCTTCCAAAAATTAGCTGTTTCTAACGGCGGTACGTCTCCTCTACTCCTCTTCGAACTCTCCTCTCCCACCTTCGCCACTGCACCTGCTTGGTTGAGTTCCTTTTGGGAACTTCAAGTCTGAGACCCCAGGAGCGTCCCTGGATCACCCCGGGAGCTGGTTTCCTCCAAAGATCGAGGAAAGCCGGGCCTGTTTCCCCACCCCCATCTAAGTAAGTAGCGAAATACTTGGCGAACATCTTGCATCCCCTGCTACTTTCCTAATCTTATCCGAGGCCGGAGCAGAGCTTTTAAGGCGATAATTCCTAGTGACTTTTGCCAGCTACCTGCGATTTCTCGCGGAGTAGACTCACGTCACATAGAGGGAGGGAGGGGGCGCTGTAGCTCCGGCGCAGGACCCCGGACCCCGGGAGGCGAGAGGACAGTTCACACTGGTATCCTCCGCGCTCGGAGCCGGTTGCTGGGTGATGCTGCCCTGACCGCACTCGTATCTTTTAAGGAGGAGGGGGACCCCGATTCCATCCGTACTCTTGGCTCTACCCTCTACAACCGGTCAGGAAGTGCCCGGGAGTCAGAGTCCGGGATTCTGGGGCAGACTGGACTTGGGAACTTTTCCTGAGTTGAAAGCACCCAGCGCCAGACTCAACCGGCCTGGGAGCATCCAGGGGCAACGTCCCCCCCCAAGGCGGTGCAGCGCGCCAGGGCGGCCGGGGGCGCGGATTTGTGAATGAACCGCTGAGCTCTTTGCCAGCTCATAGATCAGAGGGCTGCGATCGCTCCACCGACGTGGTCCAATGAATCGCTGCAATATCTGCTTAGCGACAAAGCAGGGGGCACGGTTGGGACTCGCCGGTTCCGCCCTGCACCCGGGTCTGAGACCTGGGGAGGGGGATAGAAAAAAGGCAGGAACTTCAAAGCTAGGTTGTCCCGACTCAGCGTAAAGGGTTGGCTTTCCCAGGACAAGATTTTTAAATAATGTTCCCCCCAATCCCCCCATCCCCCCCCGCCGCCCCCCCAGTTCTGAAGGCATTCCTAACCGAAGTGGTAGGGAATGAGCTTCCGGCCGCTTCTGTATCCTCCCCTCGACAGTCTTTCGCGTTCCCGCGGGGATATTGTAGGGATCACAGCCCCGAGACCTAATCCTGTTACTTCCCGGCGCGGGTCTCCAAGGCCTTCCGGGTCGGGCTGAACTTACTTCACTAAGTAGCCGTGTTATTCAAAAGTCTCTCCTATCTCCAGTTCCCACCTTTTAAAATTAAAGTCTCTCACCGCCTCCCTAGTATTCTCGGTGTTGGAACGGGGGTGGAAGAGACCCCCTCGTGTGTAGGGGATTCTCTACCTCGCAGCTTGTAGATACTGAGTTCCCTCTTCAGAAAGAAAGCAGGCAACAAATACCGAAGGCTGCGAGCGTGCGCGATCACAAACTCGGCTTCCCCTCTTTCTCCTAGGTAAAAGTCCTGATAGCATTTTAGAGGCTCCCCTCAGCATTCCCACAACCTCACGTTTCCAGGTGGTGTGCAATTTTCTGGAGAACCGTGGAGAAGGAGGAGGGGAGAAGATGGGGGTGCTGTGGGGGTAGGGAAGTTACTTAAATGAAAGGAGAAAGAGGTCAGAGGTGAGAGATTAAGGCTTGGTGATCCCTCATCCTCACCGGTCCAGGGCGGGAATCACAAGAGCAGGAGGTGCTTACATCTTTTTTTTTTTTTTTTAAGCAGTTTTATTGAGATACAGTCACATACCAGACAATCCATCCAAAATGTGCAAACGGTGACTTTTAGTATAATCACAGAGTGGTGCATTCACCACCCACAATAAATTTTTAGAACATTTTCATTACGCCAAAAAGAAAAAACCCACACCCTGTAGCAGTCACCTCTCAATCCCGAGATCCTTCCCTAGCCCCATACATAACCACTAATCTAATTCTGTCTCTAGAAATTTATTTATATTTACATTTATATAAATGGAATTTATTCCAAATATATATAAATGGAATTTATATAAATATGTAACACTTTGTATCTGGTTTCTTTCACTTAGCATAATGTTATTTTTTATTATTGCAATTTTTTTAAATTAGAGAAGTAAGTTTACAGAAAAGCCATGTAAAAATACAACATTCCCACATAAATCCCTATTGTTGAAACTTTGTATTAGTGTGGTACCTTTGTTACCATTGATGAAAGAATATTAAAATATTACAGGGGTGGTGCACCAGTGGCTCAGTGACAGAATTCTCGCCTGCCATGCCAGAGACCTGGGTTCAATTTCCAGCGCCTGGCCATGCCAAAAAATAGAAAAGAAAAAAATATTACAGTTAACTATAGTTCATCACTTACATTAGGTGTATTTTCCCCCATATACCACCCTATTATTAACATCTTGTAATAGAACATCTCATACATTTGTTATAATTCATGAAAGAACATTCTTATATTTGTACTATTAACCACAGTCCATCCACAACAGAGTTTAATGTGTTATTCAGTCCCATGTTTTGTAGTCTAACTTTTTTTCTAGTAATATACATGACCCAAAGCTTTCTGTTTCAACCGCATTACAAACATAATCCAGCACTTCTAATTACACTTACAATAATGTGCTACCATCATCACTATCCTTTCCCAACATTTACAATTTACCTAAATAGAAATTCTGCACAAATTTAGCATCAGCTCCCCATTCTCTACCCCCATTCTATCTCCTGGTAACCTACATTCTAGAGTCTATCTCTTATGAGTTTGCTTATTATAATCAGTTCATATCAGTGAGATCATTTAGTCTTTGTCCTTTTGTGTTTGGCTTTCTCACGCAACATAACATCTTCAGGGTTCATCCATGTTGTCACATGCATGAGGACTTCATTCCTTCTTACAGCTGAATATTCTGTTGAGTGTCTATACCACATTTTATTTATCTTTTCATTGGTTGATGGACACTGGGGTTGGCTCCATAATTTGGCAATTGTGAATAATGCAATATGAAAATCAGTGTGCAAATATCTGTTCAAGATCTGCTTTCAATTCTTCTGACTATATACCTAGTAGCAGGATTGCTGGATCATGTGGTAATTCTCTACTTAGCTTCCTAGGAATTACCAAACTGTTTTCCACAGCAGCTGCACCATTTTACATTCCCACCAGCAATGAATAGTGTTCCTATTTCTCCATGTTCTCTCCAACATTGTAATTTTTTTTTGGTAGTGGCCTTTCTGGTAGGTGTGAAATGATATCCCATTGTGGTTTTGCTTTGCATTTCCATAATAGTGATGTTGATCATCTTTTTATGTGCTTCTTAGCCTTTTGTATTTCCTTTTTGGAAAAATGTTTGTTCAAGTCTTTTGTCAAAAATTTTAAACTGGGTTGTTTGTCTTTATTTTTGAGCTGTAGGATTTCTTTATATATTCTGGATATTAAACTCTGTTTTTTTCTTTTTTTTTACATGGGCAGGCACTGGGAATCGAACCCGGGTCCTTGGGCATGGTAGGCAAGCATTCTTACCTGCTGAGCCACCGTGGCCCACCCTGGATATTAAACTCTTATCAGATATATGGTTTCCAAATATTTTCTCCTGTTGAGTATGTTACCTTTTCACTTTCTTGTGAAAGTCCTCTGATGTGCAAATGTTTTTAGTTTTGAGGAGGTTCCACTTATCTATTTTTTCTTTCATTGCTTGCGTTTTGGGTATAAAGACTAAGAAACCGCTGACTACCACAACATCCTGAAGATGCTTTCCTACATTTTTTTCTAGGAGTTTTATGAGCCTGGTTCTTATATTTAGGTCTTTAATCCATTTTGAGTTAATCTTTGTATAAGGTGTGAGATAATGGTCTTCTTTCATTTTTTTGGATATGGATATCCAGTTCTCCCAGCACCTTTATTGAAGACACTGTTCTGTCCCAGTTGAGTGGATTTGGCAGTCTTGTCAAATATCAACTGGCCATAGCTCTGAGGGTCTATTTCTGAACTTTCAGTTCAATTCCATTGGTCTATATATCTATTTTTATGACAGTATCATGGTCTTTTGACCACTGAAGTTTTGTAATATGTATTAAAGTCAGGAAGTATGAGTCCTTCAACTTAATTATTCTTTTTCAGGATTTTTTTTGCTATTTGGTGGCCCCTTAACCTTCCATATAAATTTGATGCTTGGCTTTTTCATTTCTGCAAATTAGACTATTGGAATTTTGATTGGGACTGCATTGAATTTGTAAATCAATTTGTGTAGAATTGAAATCTTAATAATATTTAGTTTTTCAATCCATGAACATGGAATGTCCTTCCATTTATTTAAGTCTTCTTTAATTATTTTTAGCAATGCTTTGTAGTTTTCTGTGTGCAAGTCCTTTGCATCCCTGGTTAAATTTATTCCTAGATATATGACTCTTTTACTTGCACTTGTAAATGGAATTTTTTATTGATTTCCTCCCCAGATAGCTCATTACTAGTGTATAGAAACACTACTGATTTTGTTTTGATTTTGTATCCCATCACTTTGTTACCCTCATTTACTAGCTTACTCATAGATTTTTCAGGACTTTCTAAAGATAGGATCATGTCATCTGCAAATAATGTAAGTTTTACCTTTGCCTTTTCAATTTGCGTGTCTTTTATTTCTTTTTCTTCTCTAACTGCTCTAGCTAAAACTTCTAGTACATTGCTGAATAACAGCAGTGACAGTGGACATCTTTATCTTGTTCCAGATCCTAGAGGGAAACCTTTCAATCTTTCACCACAGCATACAATATTAGCTGTGGTGTGCTTTTTTTCAAATTTTCTGTTTCCTTATTGATCCTCTGTTCAGATGATCTATCTATTGATTAGCATGGTATATTGAAATCTCCAACTATTATTGTAGAGCTTTCTCCCTTCAGTTTTGCCAGTGTGTGCTTCCTGTATTTTGGGACACCACAATTAGGTCATAAATATTTATGATGTTATTTCTCCTGGTGCATTGCCCCTTTATTAATATGTAATGTTCTTCTTTGTCTCTTATAACAGTTTTGCATTTAAAGTCCTTTTTTTATATATTAGCATAGCTCCTTCACCTCTTTTTTGGTTACCATTTGTTTGTAATCCAATGTTATTATTCTAAAGGTGATACTTACTTCAACCATTCTATCTTTTGGTTTTTAATATGTCATATCTTATTTTTGTCTCTCTTTTTTCCTTTTAGTTATCCTTACTGATAATCTTCATTTCTATACTTTCCTCCAAGCCTTTCTCTCCTTTTTGTTTGTTTGTTTGTTTCCTTTCAGCCTACAGAACTCCCTTTAGAATTTATTGTAGGGCAGATCTCATGAGCAACAATTTTCTCAGCTTCTGTTTATCTGTGAATACTTTAAACTTTCCTTCTTTTTTTTTTGTATGCTGTGTGGTGGGGGTCACATTCTTTTTCCATGTGAATATCCTGTTATTGCAGCACCATTTGTTGAGTTTTTTTTGGGGGGGGAGGGAGAAGTGCACGGGCCTGGAATCAAACCTCATCTCCCATATGGCAGACAAGAATTTTACCACTGAAATACCCTTGCACCCCATTCCCTCATTTTTGAAGGCCAGTACTACCAGCTAAAGAATTCTTGGCTTGCATTTTTTCTCTTTCAGTACTTAAAATATATCATACCATTGCCTTCTCACCTCTATGGTTTCTGATGAGAAATTGACACTTAGTCTTTTTATGGTTTCCTTATAAATGATGTATCACTTTTCTCTTGGTGCTTTCAGGATTCTCTTGTTATCTTTGGAACTTGACATTCTGGTTAATATGTGTCTCACAGTAGGTCTATTAGGATTTCCTGTTTGGTGTACATTGTACTTCTTGGTCATGTATATTTATGTCTCTCACAAGAGTTGGGAAATTTTCAACCATTATTTCCCCAAATATTCTTTCTGTACCCTTTCCCTTCTCTTCTCCTTCTGGGACATTTATAATGTATATTTTTGTGCATTTCATGCTGTCAGATCCTCGAGACACTGCTCAATTTTTTTCTATTATTTTCTCTATCTGTTCCTCTGTTTAATTAGGATTGTCCTGTTTTCTAGTTCACTGATTCTTTCTTCTGCCTGTTCAAATCTGCTGTTTTATGCCTCTGGTGTATTTTTAATCTTTTATTTTTGCCTTTCATTCCATAATTTTTGTTACGTTTATTTTTCTTTTTAATTTTTAAATTATTATTTGTTTTTAGGTTATTTATTTTTTGTTTTTGTTATGTTTAGCTCTATACTTTCAAATTCTTCTTTATGCTCACCTAGTGTTTTCTTAATATGCTTTATATTTTTAATCATATTTTCTTTCATCTCCTTGAATTGATTTAGGAGATTTGTTTGAACATTGTTGAGTAGTTGTTCCAAGTTCTGTGTCTCTTCCACAGTTTTAATTTGTTCCTTTAACTGGGCCATAGCTTCCTGTTTCTTAGCGTGGTTTGCATTTTTTTTTTCAAAGAGAGAAAGAATTTTTTACTAGGCATGTAGTAGGAAGCAGCCCCAAATCTCCCCAAACTACAGTAATTAAAAAAATAATAAAAGAGATAAAAAATACACTAGAGGCATAAAACAACAGATTTTAACAGGCAGAAGAAAGAATCACTGAACTAGAAAACAGGTCAATCAAAATCAGACAGAAGAATAGATAGAGAAAATAATAGAAAAAAATTGAGCAATGTCTCAGGGATTTGATGGCATGAAATGCACAAAAATACGCATCATAAAGGTCACATGTCAGGTGGGCCCACTTTGGGTAAATCTGGTCTTGGATTATCAAGATAATTTTGGACTTGGGGTGAGTTAGTTCTGTGTGGACACAAGACCCTTCATTAACAAACATAAGGGGCTGTCTTTAGTGATTACCAGACTCTTAACTGGGTACAGATGAAGGTTAGTCACAAGGTTTTTACAATCACAGGGGCAGAAGCTAAAGGCTATACAGTCATTATCAGAGATCAAGGCAGCTGCATTACAATTTAGTGATTTCAAGAGTTTCCCTCTGTCTACTCCAATATACCAGAAAGCAAAAAAGAATATCTATATAATGATTCAGCAATCAAAATCATCCCTTAAATTCTAATTACTCAGTTACAATTCTTCCCTCTCATTTGATAATTATCTCTCAATCTTGAGGAATATCTGGTTGACATCTCTCCAACTGCTTCAAGGCTGAAAAAGGTTGTTGTCTTTTTACTAAGGGGCAAAGGGATGAACCAATGAAACTGGTTGTTAATCTTGGAGAGTCCAGTATCTCTGGGTTTCAGGTCTTCTCTGGCATTGGAATAATCTGGAGGTTTCAAGTCTCTGAAAAATAAACTTAATAAGTACAATTTTATATAGACAGAATATCTTTCAGGGTTTCTGGGAACACTGTTGGTTGGGGTTTGCCATATTGTGGCAGTTTGCAATAGCTCGCTGAAACTTGCATAAGTGTAATCTCCAGAATGACCTCTTGACTTGATTTGAAATCTTGTAGCCATTGAAACTCTATTCCTTTACCCTCTTTTGGTCAACTAATCCATAATTCCAGGGCCAGGCTTATCCTTAGAACTTCTGTCTCATGATGCCAGGGCCAGTTAGGTCCTATGATGATGGTTTGCAACTTTTTGCTGACATCTAGGCATCTGATTATCTTGATGAGGTTACTCTGAAAGTCAGTTTTTTTTCTCTTGTCTAGGGTTTCATTGTTGATTGGCTTTGTGTTTAAGCTGTTATTTGGCACTTGGTTCAACTTTTTCTAGATCTTTAGAATGCCTGTATTTAACAGATCAGATTTTTCCAGCTCTTCTTCATCTGATTCTTACCTTGGATATGCAGTACCGTTTTTAAGATTGCACTATTTGTCCAATCACTTACAGCCCAGGAGAAAGCTTCTTTTCCTTGGTTCCTTCTCTGGGATCTTGAACCATTCCCTTTGCTTTGCTTCTATGGTTTTTTCTTTTTAGCCTTCCTTTCATTCCCTTTAGCTGCTTTTGCCTGGAGGACAAATTCTTGGAGGAGTGTCACCCAGAGAGGACTTTCCAAAGTCAATATTTTCCAGCCAATGAAGGGGCCATGAAGGGGCCTTAGACTAGCTCCAGGAGATCTGAGGAGAGGGATAGGAAAGGCACCAGAAACCTTTTTGATGACTCCCTGAAGCTGTGCTTTCTTGGCCTGCCCAGCAGATGGTGCTTTTTAGAGACACTGTGTCCTATGCAGCTCTAAGGAGGTACTGTGTCTATAAACCTCCATGGCATCTGCCCTTGTTGGGGGTGGGATTGAAACAATGACCATGTCCATTCCTGTCTGGGGTGGGCTGAAGTGACAGCTCAAAGCCAGAAACTAGAAATCTGAATCAACTGATCAAAAGCTGTGATCAGGGTTGGGCCATGCCTCCCTCCCCCAACCCCTACTCCCCATTCTTGGGGAAGAAGATTTCCAAGTTCCTTTCTGTCCACAGCATTGAGCCAGCGACTGGACCCCGAGGTGGCCCACGTTGAGAGTTGGGGCACTCACGGTGGGAAGAGCTGCTCACAGCTCTTTACAGTTTTTTCAGCTCTTCCTCCTGCTCTTTCCTGCTTCCCTGACCTCCAGATTCCCGGAACAATTGTTTCAGGCAGTTTCTGTCTGTTCACTATCTGTTCTGGAAGAGGAATGAGTCCTGGAACTCCCTACTCTGCCATCTTCCCCAGAAGTTTCTCAAATTAAGTTAATTTTTAATTCATTCTTGTTTTTCTCTTCATGGAGAAGGGATTTTTCTTAATATGCCCATGAGGAAATTCTTCAGCCAGAAGTAATTGTTCTGGGTAGAAATTATCAAGAGCATAATGGCTCACACCAGTTAGTTCACACAGATGTGCTCCTTTCGCCTTTGAGCCAAGAAGTTCTGAATCAATGTTTCTGCTGTGGGTGAGTCTGTCAGGGTCACATTGTTTACATCCCAGCCTGCAGCAGTTAGGCCTGGGGCACCCAAGCTGAGGCAGCTGGGCCTATGGCATCTGAGCTTGCAGAAGTTGGGCCTGATGCACCTGATGGCCCTGACATCTTTAAAAAAAAAACTAATTTTGGGGGATGGAAGGAGTCCAATGAAGACAGAGGTAGAAATCTAAATCTGAATGACCAGATTCTTCCAAAAGTGGGAGAGAGAGAGTAGAAGAGAACAAGATCTTGGAGAATCTAGGTGTTAGAGGTAAAAGGGACCTAGAAGAAGAAATGGAAAATCTTTTATCTCTGATGCTTCAGCCTCCCAGTGATAGCTGTCCCTGCAAGATGCAAAGGCAGGAGGCTTTCCTGCTGTGAAGGGCAGCACTGCGTTCACTCTCTTATACTACAATTAGAGCTAACTCAGTTACCGCCCTTGCTCAGCAGGAAATATGCACTATCATCACCAAAGAAGCTCTTGAAGGGACACTTTTGAGCTCCCTTAAGTTGCAGCCCCAGCCTCAGCCTTGCTCCCTCCCACCCACTTCACTCAGGAAGATGCTCTGAAGTGCCTTCTCTGCTGTGGTCCCTGGTTTCCATTTCCTTGGTCTCATGGGACTGAGATTGCACCCCCCCCCCCCCCGATTCTGGAGAGCTTTCTGAAGCTACGGCAACCAAGAGTAAAAACAACACGTAAGTCTGAAGTTTCCTTCTCCCCATCACCACCATCATCACATACCCATTCACTTCTTGCCAAAAGGGATCAAGACTTCACAACTTGGCCAAACTGATGATCCTAAGGTTTACTGTAATTCAGTTACCTAACTGCTTCCTGGACTCTTGAACTTGGAAGTCTAATGGTCACTATCATTGTACATTTTAGGCATTCTAAGATCATACCATCTCAGTCTTTATCGTTTTTGCATGAGGAAGAACAAAGGAATGTCAATATTGCATTGTTGAAAACAGATATCCGTATTTTTTAAATT
Organism: Tamandua tetradactyla; assembly: GCF_023851605.1. Classification (NCBI taxonomy): domain Eukaryota; kingdom Metazoa; phylum Chordata; class Mammalia; order Pilosa; family Myrmecophagidae; genus Tamandua; species Tamandua tetradactyla. Next base: position 200,880,405 of record NC_135327.1, on the reverse strand, counting down.
TTTAAGAAATATAACAACATACAAACATGAACGTTCTTACCATATGATCATTCCATTCTTGGTATATAGAAAACAACTCACAATATCATCACATAGTTGTATATTCATCACCTGGAGGTTATTCTTACTCATCATATAGATAATCGCTTTTTAGGGTTTAAGATGTATTAGAGAGGCTAGAGGGAAGTGCCTGAAACTGTAGAGCCGTGTTCCAGGAGCCATGTTTCTTGAAGATGATTGTATACTGGCCAATGAAGTTGAGCATCTATTCATATGCCTTCTAGCCATTTGTATTTCCTCTTCTGAAAAGTGTCTATACATGTCTTTTGCCCATGTTCTAATTGGATTGTCTTTTTGTTGTTGAGCTGTAGAATCTCTTTATGTTTTCTGGTTATTATACCCTTATCTGATATGTACTTTCCAAATATTGTCTCCCATACCATAGGCTGCCTTTTTAATTTTCCTAACAAAGTTTTTTGATACACAAAAGCAGATTTCATTTATCTATTTCCTTTCTCATTGTTTGTGCTTTGGGTTTAAGGAGGGGAACCACCTAAATTTTTTATTCTTTTGGTTGCTACTGTAAGTGGATATTTTTTCTTGATTTTCTCCTCAAATTGATCATTATCAGTACATAGAAACACTACTGATTCTTGAGTGTTAATCTTGTATCCTACCACTTTGCTGTATTCATTTATTAGCTCTAGTAGCTTTGCTGTAGATTTTTCAGGATTTTCAACATGTACTATCATGCCATCTGCAAATAGTGAGTTTTTCTCCTTCCTTTCCAATTTGAATGCCTTTTATTTCTTTTTCTTATCTAAACACTCTAGCTAGAACTTCCAGCACAATGTTGAATAATGATGTTGACATTGTCACCTTGTCCTTGTCTTGTTTCTGATCTTAGAGGTTAAGTGTTCAGTCTTTCCCTACTGAGTATGATGTTAGCTGTGGGTTTTTCATATACTCCCTTTATCGTGTTGAAGAAGTTCCCTTCTATTTCTATCCTTTGACATGTTTTTATCAAGAAAGAATGTTGAATTTTGTCAAATGCCTTTTCTGCATCAATCAAGATGAACATGTAGTTTTTATGCTTTGATTTATTGATATGATGTATTACATTAGTTGATTTCCTTGTGTTGAGCCAGTCTTGCATACTTGTAATAAATCCCACTTGTTCATGGTGAATAATTCTTTTAATGTGCTGCTGGGTTCGATTTGCAAGTATTTTCTTGAGGATTTTTACATCTGTATTCATTAAAGAGATTGGTCTGTAATTTTCTTTACTTGTAGTATCTTTGTCTGGCTTTGGTATTAGGATGATGTTGGCTTCATAGAATGAGTTAGGTGGCTTTCCTTCCTCTTCAATTTCTTTGAAGAATTTGAGCAAGATTGGTACTAATTCTTTCTTGAATGCTTGGTAGAATTCACATGTGACGCCATCTGGTCCTGGACTTTTCTTTTTTGGGAGCTTCTTAATAACTGATTCAATCTCTTTACTTGTGATTGGTTTGTTGAGAACTTCCATTGCTTCTTGAGTCAATGTTGGTTGTTCATGCTTTTCTAGGAAGTGGTCCATTTCATGTATGTTGTCTAGTTTATTAGCATATAGCTGCTCATAGTATCCTCTCACTATTTCCTTTTATTTCTTTGGGGTCAGGGGTTATGTCTGCTCTTCTGTTTCTGATTTTCTTTTATTTGCATCCTCTTTTTAATTTTTGTCAACCCAGCTAAGGGTCCATCAATTTTATTGGTTTTCTCAAAAAACAAACTTCTGGTTTTGTTGATTTTCTCTATTGTTTTTATATTTTCAATTTCACCTACTTCTGCTCTAATCTTCATTATTTCTTTCTTTTTGTTTGCTTTGGGGTTAGTTTGCTATTCTTTCTCTAGTTCTTCCAGGTGAATAGTCAATTCCTCAGTTTTTGTTCTTTCTTCTTTTTAAACATAGGCATTTAGAGCAATAAGTTTCCTTCTCAGCACTACCTTTGCTGCATCCCATAATTTTTGATATGTTGTGTTTTCATTTTCATTTACCTCAAGATATTTACTGATTTCTCTTATAATTTCTTCCTTGACCCTCTGGTTATTTAAGAGTGTATTCTTTAGCCTTTATGTATTTGTGGATTTTCCAGCGCTCTGTCAGTTACTAATTTTCAATTTCATTCCAGTATGATCTGAGAAAACGTTCCGTATAATTTCAGTCTTTTAAAATTTATTGAGACAAGTTATGTGACCCAGTATATGGTCTAGCCTTGAAAATAATCCATGAGCACTTGAGAAAAATGTGTATCCTGCTGTTGTGGGTGTAATGTTTTATAAATGTTTATTAAGTCTAGTTCATTTATCATATTATACAAAATCTGTTTCCTTATTGATCCTCTGTCAAGATGTTCTATACATGATGAGAGTGGCGAAGTAAAGTCTCCAACTATTATCGTAGCAATTCTACTTCTCCCTTCAGTGTTATCAGTGTTTGCCTCATATATTTTGGGGCAAAAATATTTATGATTGTTATGTCTTCTTGAGGAATTGTTCCTTTATTAATATATAGTGTCCCTCTTTGCCTCTTTTAATTGTTTTACATTTGAAGTCTAATTTCTGCAATATTAGTATAGCTACCTCTGCTCTTTTGTTTTCATGAACTGTCTTTTTCCAACCTTTCACTTTCAATCTGTTTTTGTCCTTGGGTCTACAGTGAGTTTTTTTAAAATCCATTCTGCCAGTCTATGTCTTTTGATTGGTAAGTTTAATTCATTGACATTTAATGTTATTACTGTAAAGTCAGTACTTTCTTTTACCATTTGTCTTTTGGATTTTATATGTCATATCTTTTTTTTTTTTTTTACCTTTACTGATAGTTTTCATTTCTCTACTCTTCTGCAGACCTCTCTCTCATGTCTTTTCCTTTCCACCTGTAGTGCTCCCTTTAGTATTTCTTGTAGATCTCTTAGGCGCAAACTCTCTCAGTGACTTCTGAAAATATTTAAAATTCCCCCTCATTTTTGAAGGACAGTTTTGCTGGGGATAAAATTCTTGTCTGGTAGTTTTCCTCTTTCAGAATCTTAAATATATCATATTGCTGCCTTCTTCCCTCCATGTTTTCTTCTGAGAAATCTGCACATAGTTTTATCATGCTTCCCTTGTATGTGATAGATGCTTTTCTATTGCTACTTTCAAAATTCTCTTTGTCTTTGACATTTGAAAATCTTATTAGTAAGCATCTTGGAGAAGGTCTATTGGATCTCTTCTGTTTGGGGTATGCTTTGCTTTTTGGAGCTGTAATTTTATTTCTTCCATAAAAGATGGGAAATTTTCCATGATTATTTCCTCCACTAGTCTTTCTGCCCCTTATCCCTTCTCTTCTCCTTTTGGGACACCCGTAACATGTATATGTTGGTTCATGTTTTCATTCAATTCCCTGAGACCCTGTTCATGTTTTTCCATTCTTTTCCCTCTTTTTTTTTTTTTGTAGGATTTCAGATGTCCTCTTCTTTATTTCACTAATTCTGTCTTCTGCCTCTTCAAGTCTGCTGTTGTAGGTCTCCATTTTTTAAATCTATTCTATTGTACCTTTCATTCCCATGAGTTCTGCCATTTGCTTTTTCAAACTTTTGAGTTCTTCTTTATGTCCTCCCAATGTCTTCTTTATATCCTTCATCACTTTTCCCATATCTTACATCAATTCATTGATTTGATTTTTGATGTGATTTTTCATATCTGTTCTAACATCCTTAACTAGTTGTTCAATGCCCGTATCTCATTTGAAATGTTAGTTTGCTTCTTTGACTGGGGCATATTGTCATTTTCCTAGTATGACTTGTTGTTTTTTGCTGGTGTCTAGACATTTGATTTCCTTAATTAGTTTATTCTGGAAGTCACGTTCACTTTTTTACCTAGGGCTTTCTTGTTGGTTGAGTTTGTTCTCTGTCTGTTCTTTGGCATTCAGTTCAACTTAATCTAGACCTCTAGCATAGCTTCTATTTTAACTGATCAGATTTTTTCGGCTCTTGTTTTTCTGGTTCTTACTCTGAATATATGGAACCTTTTTACGAGGAGAATTTCTTCAAATATGGTTGAATTCAGGCAGATTTTCCCAGACTAGACAGGCCCACATCTCAGGAGGATGGTATAATCAGTATCACATTTCCCTGAGGGTGAGACCTGGCTGATTATCAGACTTTGCTATGAAACCTGTAGACTCTGTGCTTTTCCTATCCTGCTCAACATGTGGACATTGTCAGTTTGTAGCTTCCCACTAGCATAAAATGATGTGGTGCCTTTAATTCTCAGCAGCCTCTCCCTGCCGGTGATGTGGTTGAGACAGAGGTTGAGGTAAAAGGTGGCCTTAGGTTATTGCTGTTGTCCAGCCCCTGGGGCCTGAATTCCCTGAAGGAGGGCTACCACTTGAGCTGGCCCTGTCCCCCTTTTATTGGGTGTTCTAGTTTGCAAGCTGCCAGAATGTGATATACCAGAAATGGAACAGCTTTTAGAAAGGGGAATTTATTCAGTTGCAAGTTTAAAGTTCTAAGGTTTTGAAAATGTCCAGATTAAGATACCAACAAGAGGTTACCTTCACTCAAGAAAGGTCAATGAAATTTTGGGTTTCTCTCCCAGCTGGAAGGGCATATGGTGACCTCTGCTAGTTTTCTTTCAGCTTCTTGTTTCATGAAGCTCCCCCTGGGGCATCTTCCTTCTTCATCTCCAAAGGTCTCTAGCTATATGGGCTCTGTTGGTTCTGGTGGCTTTTGTGGCTCTCAAGCTTTTTCCAAAATGTCTCCCTCTTAAAGGGCTCCAGTAAGCAACCCCAACTTGAATGGATGGAGACACATCTCCATGGAAACTATCTAATCAAAAGTTACCACCCACAGTTAGGTGGGTCACATCTCCATGGGAACAATCAAAAAGCTCCCACCCAGCAATATTGAATGAGGATTAAAGGACATGGCTTTTTTGGGGTCCACAACAGATTCAAACTGGCACAAACTGTGAGTCAGATTTGGGAATCCACTTGGCTTTGCTGGGAAAGGGGATGATGAGGAGTGGGTGGAGAGAAAAGTTAAGGAAGGTGATACCTGAGTTGAGACTAGGACTGCATTCTCCATAGTCATGTGTGATTACTAAGTACTTGAAATTTGGCTGATGTGACTGAAGAATTGAATTTTTAATTTTATCCAAGTTTAATTTAAATGGAAACAAAAACTGATACTTAATTTCATTATTGGAGAATTCTCAAGTATGTTTGGAACAACTTGGGTATGAGAACGTTCTTTTTAGCTGTAAATTTTATAAAATATAAATACAGATAATATATTTTGAATGAAAATTTATTATCCAAACTTGAAAATGCCATAAATATAAATTCACACTGGATAATGAAGATGAAGTACCAAAAAATAATGGAAAATATTTCATTAATAATTTTTATATTGATTACATGTTTAAATAATATTTTAGATCTATTGGATTAGGCTCACCCTGATTCAGTTGGGTCACACCTGAACAGAAAATAACACCTTCAGAAGGTCTTTTACAGATGAGTTCTCACCCAAGATCCTGAGGATGAAAGTTCAGGATATGTTTGTTGGGCACATAACTCAATCTACCCCAGGGGTGACTAGAAAACGTAAAATTACATGTGTGTTTCACATTCTATTTCAATTGGACAGTGCTGGTCTAGAAGGATGAGTCTAAATCCATTAGGGAAAAGGAAAGAGGGGCTATAGTATAAAAAGCCCAGGAACTGCAGTTGCAAAGGATCAGAGGCTTCAAACTGGGAGCAGTCTGTTCAGGTGGAGCACAAGCAGTCAGTCCGCTTAGGTTGTTTTCTTTCTTGAGGCCAGATGTTGGGAAGTGGAATCAGAGAGGGAGGTAGTGTACTGATCCCGCCAGACTTGTAAGCCTTGATAAGGACCCTGACCTTTCTGGCAAGTTTCTTAACTTCTCTGTCCTTCAGTTTCCTCATTTGCAAATGGAGGATCATAATAATACTTATACCCCAGGGTTGTTCGGGGAAATGAAATGAATTCTCCACACAAAGCACTCACAGCAATGTCTAGCACGTGGTAAGTGCTATATAAAGGCCAGCTGTTCTTATTGATAGTCATCCTGAAGAGAAAAGAAAGGCATTGAAGGGTTTCCTGTAGCAAAGAGGCAAGTAATAAAGAGGTAAGTCGTTTTTAGAACTGCACTACCCAATTCCAATAGCCATTGGCTCCAGGTAACTTATTTCCATTTTACTTAATTTAACTTATGCAATTAAAAATTCAGTTTCTCAGCCTCCCTTGTCCATCTTCAGGGCTCGATAGCCACATGTGGCTGGGAACTATTGTACTGGACGGCACAAAAGGGGCATCCTTCCATCATCACAGAAGGAACAGCACTCGTTCAGGAAGACTCTTTGTGGCAGCAGTTTGAAGGATGGTTTGCAGAGGACGGAGCTGAAAGGAAAGGCACTAGTGAGGTAATAGCTTCTTGAACAGTGGCAGCAATGGCAGGGAGGGCAAGGAAGGATGTAAAATAGAGATATATGGGACCGATGGAGGAGAAGAGTCCAGGGTAACAGCTGGATGGGAAAGGGAAAGGCAAAAGCAAAATCTTTGAGCATTTTGAATTAGATGAGCATAGGGCACACCCCTGGGAAGCAGCATCTTGCGTAGCTGGACAGATTGTACCAAAGAAAATCAAGATTTAAAGGATGATTTTGTTTGCTGAGTCATTATATAAATGTTCCTTTTGCTTTTGGGGTTTTAGAATGGACAAGGAAGGGTACCTGGAAACCCTGAACTGTAATTAAGCTATTTGGACATCTGAAAGTGTTGTAGAAGCCCTTATCTCTTGTCGGGTGCCTTTGTGACTGTCAGCTATTATGCCCTTTATCTGGTCATTTTCTTATAGGCCATAATGGTAAGGAAAACAATCATTTACTAGCTTCAGTCCCTTACATTTGTAAATCATCCTCTAAACTCTTCCATTGAAAGACAGATAGCTCTGCCTCCTTTCCTGTCAGTTTATGTTAACTTATGTTAACAATGTTTTCTTTTCTGTTTCGAACGTCTCCCTTGAATTTACTATTTGAAATGCCCTCATCTCCCCTTGCTAGAATCCTTAAAAATCTCGAATCTCCTTTGCACAGGGAGACAGATTTTGGGTGTGTTAGGCTGTCTGCTTTGTTGCTACCTGTCTAGTCATAAACTCTTTCTCTCTTTGAAACTCCAGTGTCTCAGGAATTGGTTATTGAGTGCACTGGGCAGAAGAATCCACGGCCTTTGTCTGGTAACAAGATGAACTTGGGAACTTGGGAGACAGACCTTAAGCTGTGGATGCAGGTACCATCACTGTGCAGCTGTGGTGGAAGCTGGGATCATGCTAAGAAGAATGATGATAGTAGTAATATTAATAATAAATTCTAGCATCTATTGAGTAATTATCATAACCCATTGTTCTGGACCAGACCAAGTTCATGCAGAACATGGGCTGGGGCTGCTGCAGGACTGAAAAACACACCAGGCACAGAAGCAGACATGGGTTTATTGGGACTTACGAACAGGAGAAGTTCTCCAGCAGCAGCCATCCACACATTCAGTGCTTTGTGCGGGATGGGGGAGTATAAGAGTAATATATGGTTTTAGAACAAAGACATTCCATATAGTATGAGGACATTGGGTCCCTAGTATAATCATTAAAGGGACCTAAAACCTGGTGTTTTACTAAGATTAGTGTTTAAGACTAAGATACAATCAGTGCCATTTTACATCCGTTCTCCCCCCTCTGGGGAGGTGGCTTACTTTCTGGACCTTTGCCCTTGGCTAAAGCAGGTTTGTCATGGGCTGTTTAGGAGGGGGCCTGGGTCTGGGGCTGCACACCTGGTCACAGCGGTCAATCCTTTACAGATATTATTAATGACTCATTACCATACCCCATGAGCTATGTATCGCTTTCATGCCCATTTTTGTAGCTAGAAACAATAAATAAGTAACTTGTCTAAGACACACAGCTACTAAATGGGAGAGTACAGATTTGAACCCATGTTCTCTGGTTACGCCAAGGGCAATGCATGATGCTGCCTTCTAGGAGGATGTTTTGTTGTCACAATTGTGGGTGGGGGCCGGGGATGCTAAATTACAGCAATGCACAGTGGGCCCCTGTCCTAACCCTTCCCAAGCGTCTCCTGTGCTGTGGTCTGCCTGAACTTGGTCTGGTCCGGAACATACCTTACTACTTCATGCTTCCCTGCCCTCCTGGCCCTTTGCTCTTGGCTTTTTCATTCCCTCACTTATCTACCAGGACTCAGAGCCCATGTGAAACCTTCTGGAGCAAGACAATTCCTCCTTGGCGTTTTCCATATACACTTTGTAGGACTATTTGATTATATATCATTTGCCTGATGTCCAAGAAGAAAGGGACTATGAGGATGATTTCTTGTCTCCAGCATCTAGAGTGTCCAGTACTGAATAATACCTATGGGTAACCCAGTGCTGGGTCCGAAGCACTGTTCTTAGATGAACTAATTAATGTAAACTTTACAACAGCCCTATGACATAGGTACTATTATTATTATCTCCACTTTGCAGATGAAGAAATGGAGGTACAATGAATTAAGCCACTTACTATAGGTGACACAGTAAGAGGTAGACTCTGTGTGATAGGTTTAATTATGTGCCCTAAGAAACAGGAGTTTTTTTTTTTTTTTAGTATTTTTATTGACAGATCTTCACAAACATACAGTGGTATACAATCAATGGCTCACAATATCATGACATAGTTGTGTATTCTTCACTGTAATCATTTTTTTTATGAAACATAACCACATACAAACACAAACATTTTTACCATATGATCATTCCATTCTTGCTATATAATCAATAACTCTCAAAATCATCACATAGTTGTATATTCATCATGTTCATTTCTTAGAACATTTGCACCAATTCAAAAAAAGAAATAAAAGGAAAACAGAAAAAAATTCATACATACCTTACCCCTTACCCCTCCCTTTCATTGATCACTAGCATTTCAAACTACTAAATTTATTTTAACATTTGTTCCCCCTATTATTTATTTTTAATCCATATGTTCTATTGTCGATAGGTAGATAAAAGGAGCATTAGACACAGGTTTTCACAACCACAGAATCACATTGCAAAAGCTTTATCAATATACAATCATCTTCAAGAAACATGGCTACTGGAACACAGCTCTACATTTTCAGGCAGTTCCCTCCAGCCTCTCCATTACACCTTAACTAAAAAGGTGATATCTATTTAATGCATAAGAATAACCTCTAGGATAACCTTTTGACTCTGTTTGGAATCTCTCAGCCATTGACACTTTATTTTGTCTCATTTCTCTCTTCTCCCTTTTGGTTGAGAAGGTTTTCTCAATCCCTTGATGCTGAGTCCCAGCTTATTCTAGGATTTCTGTCCCACGTTGCCAGGAAGGACCACACCCCTGGGAGTCATGTCCCACATAGAGAGAGGGAAGGCAGTGAAAAGAAACAGGAATTCTTAATCTTCACTCATGTCACCAGGGAGTGAACCACTGTAAATAGAACCTTTTGAAGACATTATTTGCATTTAAGTCATAGCCATTTGAATCAGGTGGACCTTAATCTGGATTTCTGGAAGCAGAAGCTATGGGGAGGAGTGGAAACCAGAAGTCAGTAGAAACCAGAAGAGCAGACAAAAGAGAGAAAGAGAGAGAGAAAGATCTCCATTTGAAAGCAAGCTGCGATGTCAGCCAGAGAACCTCAAGAATTGTGGCAAAATGTCAGCCCCAGAATGCTATAGACTTTGGGGAGAAAGCAAAACTTTGCTGACACCTTGATGTTGGACATGTAGCTTCTGAAACTGTAAGCCAATAAGTTCCTGTTTTTTAAGCCAACCCATTGTGTGTATTTGTCATAGCAGCTTGGTAGACTGAGACACTCAGAATTTGAACTGCCTGATGGATGCATAAAAAATCCAGAGATGCAGGAAAGCAGAGCCTAGGGCTTAGCACAGGGTGGGTTCCCACTCACTTGATTACTTGCCACTGTGTAAGGCTCATCTAATAGATTTAGGATAAACACTCTGAACAGGCACGTGACTTCAGGATTCCTGACACTCCTTTGGCAGCTAGATCAAGAATTTAGCCCAGGAAATGTGTTCCTACAAATAGTCACTTCCTAGTAGCAATAATGGATTTCTATTTTTATTTTATATGCTTTTTTTCTTCTTTTTGGCATGGGCAGGCACTGGGAATCAAACCCAGGTCTCCGGCATGGCAGGCGAGAAATCTGCCACTGAGCCACTGTGGCACATCCTATTTTATATGTTTTTAAGAAGTAAAGGTAGAACGCTTTTTACTCTCGGACCCCATGATAGCAGTAGTACCATATTTGTATTGGACCCTGGAACAGGCCACTTTGGGTTTGAGAGACTGACCTGAGCACAGGTCACCTGGGACAAGATGTGTGAAGAAAATCAAAAGTTTGCACCAGATTTGCAAAAGGGACTCTGACCCCCAAACTGTTAAGAACTGCTGGGATAGAGGGAAGAACTAGTTCAGGAGAGAGGAGCCCTGGAATTTAATCTCTTTTGCCTCTCTCTGGAGGTGTGGCCACACCTCATTTATTAGATGGGGAGGGTTATCTGCTTTACCTACCTTGCGAGATTAGAGTTAAGTTCCAGTAAGGCTCAAATGTGTTATCAAGTCTAAAGTCAGCATTTTAAAATGCAGGTTCCTGGGCCCCATCAAGTCCCATTGAACTAATTCTCTGGAAGTGGGACCTGAAAACCTTCATTTTACCAAATAGCCCAGATAATAGAACCCATCAATGTCCGAAAACTTCTGATGTGAGGTTCTCTACAGGTGGTGGGGTCCGTTTGCAAAGCAACTTCTTTGAAATGTAACCTGCTATCATCAACCAAGGGCAGCTGTTACTGAAAATTACACTTGAAGATGTTTTGGTATTGGCAAACTGCCTTGAAAGAGGAGTGAAAAGCAAGTACTCAAGTACATGGAGCATTGTCATCCTCAGAATATATGGGGATGAAGGTGGCTCCAGTCTTTCTGTAAGATTAAAAAAGCTTGAAATATGATCCCTTGGTCACCAGAGGTACCCCCACGGAATGCAGATCATACCACTCAGCTTGTCACCTGATATCATTGCTAAACACCTCACCTCTGAAGAAGATCCTTTACCCTTGATCTTGAAATATGGTTTTCAGCCACTCTCTGGGCCTTGCTGCACCAAGCCATCCTATTTGGTGCCACTCTAGATAGTACTCATTTATGAAGGATCTCAATCCCTGCAAAACTTTGTAAGTGGTTAGCTTTGGGGAAAGAGGTATAAACAGAAATAAGTGGAGACAAGTTGCCAATATTTTTTAGCAGAAGTTTCACCTATCCTATATGTCTTTGCAATGCAGTTGCCCTAGATTTCTTCAAAAAGAATAGAGCCATACACACTCTGGCTTTGGGTCTTTGGAGAACTAAACTCCTAGAAGAGGGAGCAATTATTTGGAGTCAAGATTTGTCTTAACTGTATGACTTCTTTGTTGACTAGGAACAATTTATCTTCTCCTGCTATAGGCCTTTGGATTCTGAGTGATGATGGAAAAGAAGCCTCAGGGACGAAAGGCTGCTCTTCCTTCCAGATAACCTTGCTTGGGTTGAAGAAAAAATATACACTGTCTGGTGCTCACTGACATGCTGGGGTGGGTATTTTTCTGATTCCTTTAAGAGTTCCTAAGAGTTCAAATGTTTTGAGCATTTTGGGGCATGAGCTCTGACCATTCAAAATAGAACACGGTTTGCTGTTCTTTGGCCAACCTAAGAATGTTTAATTTTTCATGGAATTATTTCGGTAGTAAAATGCTCTGGATTATTTTTTAATGTCAAGAGGTTTATTTACAGAAACTGATGTCTCCTGTGACCTGGTGAGACATCAAGTGTTTAGTACTGTTCCATGTCATGGCCATCTGACTTGCAGTTGGGCTGATTATATATATAGATATATAGCAAAGGACAGCCCCCTTCATGTGGCGCTGCAAGCTCAGAGTGCAGAGGTAGAATCTGCCCCAGGGACATCTTGGATAAGGCCCCTTGCCAAATAATGTACGTAAAACCTCTTCACCTGGAATAGATAATTAAGCAAGAGTGGTGATCTTTTTTTGTTTTGTTTTGTTTTCCATGAGCAAGCTGACAATTCCTCCCAAATGACTTTGTGGACACACGACAAACGAACAAACTCCGATGTGGCCTGGAAGGTGCAAGACAGGAGTTCACATTTTCCTTCATGTGGTCATGTGACCGTGACTGGTCATGCCAGCTCAAGACAAAATGAGGAGGTGTCAAAGGTCATATTTAGTGCCAACATTCTTTGCCTCTTTAGCGCCTGGACCTTTTCTCCTAACCTCTTCATGGCATTGCATTAGTCCAGGCTCCTTGGGCTGCTCTCTGCATGTCCAGGGTCCCCACTGCAGTGCCCTTACGCCTGACCGTCATGTCCTCCCTGCCTCAGCCCACCCATCCTGTGGCCATCTCAGCTGTCCTCCTTCATACTAATCTAAGAACCATCCAAGGTAAGGCAAAATAGCTTGTGAAATTCATCTCCCCTCACCTCCACATTTGCATCTTAATAGGGAATAGCTAATAACATAACCCAAACCATATACTAGTATAATCAGGCTGATTTTAAGGCAGAAGTCACTTGAGATTTTAGGGACCCTGGGAGGACCCTCCAACTCTGCCCCCCCAAACTTACTTCTCTTTTGGCTTGCTGATGCCTGTCATTCATTTATTCTTTTTTTTTTCACTCAGCAATTCCACCTGTAGGAATTTTATTCAACAGCGAATCCACGTGTAAAAATTTCATTGTACAAATACACATGCAATATCATTAACCAAGCTAGCTGTGTCAATATTACAAAGGGAAATATTTCACTCTATATCCCCAAATACTTTTTGAATATCATGAATATATTATACACATATACAAATTTTTAAAGTAGCAAAAACATATTCTATATAGCTACACACAATGTTAAAATATTTACTGATACTTTTTCTATAATGGAACTCTCCTCCAGCAATGATTTATATGGAACCAATACAAAGAGGAACATTTTAATTGGAGTGGATGGGAAAAACCTCTTCCTAAACAAAGTTCATAAAAAGCAGCAGTAGCAGTCACTTTTTGACAACCCCAAAGTGCAGAATCCAGAAATTCGCATTTTTACTCAAGAAAGCAGGCAGTATTGCTGATGGTTAGGACACAGCAAATCAATCATCAAGAGGCAAGTCAATTTAGCAATGGACGCTCAGTCATTTATTGTTTATTAGTATATTGTCCATCCAAAAACAGAGGTGGTGGTGTGTTCAAAGCAGATAGCATCTCCTTCCCCATTAGAATTAATCTTTCATTAATATCTTGCCCCTCTTCACACATTCAGGGCACAACATATTGTGTTCTACGTCTGAGGATGCGAAAGTGCAGGCTGGTAACAGAAAGAGAGAGATCATCCTCTTGGGAGTGTCAGATACCCAGGCCTGCCCTGCGTGGCCCTGTAGGGGAACCCAACCCTTCATGTCTGCAGGGAGAACTGTGCCATGGACCACATGCCATCTGACACCAGAGGCTTGCAGCAAAAAGTCTCAACAGAAGTAGGCATGGGGCATGAGTTCGGTCTTAGGTGGAACGGCTCTTGCAGCAATTCCTGTCTACGATGCCAGTATTGCCTCCTGAGCTGAAGTTATCACTTCAATTCTTTTAGTCATTTCTTCTCTCTCCCTTTTCTGGCCCTTTCCTGTCTTGGTCATCGTCTTGCAATTCTTCAAGTGTGATTGCAACTTGGCCTTCCGCGGCGTGTCAGGAATATCCTGTTTTTGCTCAGGGTAAGTACGTTGCTGGAGTCTCAGATAAACCTCTATTTTTGGGCCATTGGTACTCAAATTAAAATGTTGGCACCACTTCTGCAAAGTGTCCCGGTGTACCTTATTAATTGGAGGCTAAATTGTTGGCAAGGGAAGCACTGGTATTTTAGGTTTTGAGCAAGCTTTGAATTGCTCATTCGTTAGAGGAACTTTATCCCTTTTCCTAGACTTTAACTTCTGCAGTGGAAGTGCTTGGTTCGCTTTGATGCTCCTCTTGAGGTTCCTCTTTCATTGGAACGAAAGTGATTATCACATATTCTTCCTATAATTCCTTCTCAAAGACATTCTTTTCACTGCTTTCATAATTTGAGTATGCCATTTCCAGGAACACACAGGGGAAGGCAGTGTCAAGGATATCTGCAATCTACTCCTTTTAACCTGAAGGGGTTTAAGCCTGTTTTCTCCTTTTATAAGTTTGTTCTAGGATATTTCCTTATTTTAAATTTTATTATAGTAAAATATAGATAAAACCTGACACTTGAGCCATTTTTTTGTAAACACAACAACATGGAAGCATGAACATTCTTACCATATGATCATTCCATTCTTGGTATATAAGCAATAATTCACAATATCATTACACGGTTGTATATTCATCACCACGGTCACCTCTCAGAACATTTGCATCAATCCAGAAAAAGAAACAAAAAGAGATCTCCTGCTGCATTGGGCTCTTTGACTATTGGTATTGTGGAGGGGGTGCCCCTCGTCTCAGGCTTTTAATACTTTCTTCCCTATAGACCTTCAAATTTTTCTAAGATCTTCCACCCAAATAGTCTTTTAAGCCTTCCTCTTACTGTCTAAGTGTTTGAATTTTTTTTCTCCTCCTACTCAACAACATGAGTGTAGATCTAGCTTCTCCCCAAAGCCTTCCTTGCCCGAAACAGATGGTTCTAGCAAGTCTTCACCAATGCCTGAGATTTATGAGGCTGAAGAGAATTATGCGTCCCTGCAAATGTCATCTGCTGAGGTGCACCAGTCAGAGACAGTCTCTCCTCTTCCTTCTTCCATGGATCTGCTTATTCAGGATAGCCCCGACTCTTCCACCAGTCCCAAAGCCAAACTGCCTGCTTCCGAGAAGAAGAGTCCAGGGAAGAAGGATGAGGGCCAGGTCAAGAAACAGAAGATCAGAGCCGTGTTCTCTCAGGCCCAGCTGTGTATACTCAATGATAGATTTCAAAGACAGAAATACCTCAGCCTCCAGCAAATGCAAGAACTTTCCAACATTCTGGACCTCAGCTACAAACAGGTTAAGACCTGGTTCCAGAACCAGAGAATGAAATGTAAAAGGTGGCAGAAAAACACCGACTGGTCAAAGAATGGCAACAGTTTGGCCCAGAAGGGCTCAGCACCGACAGAACACCCGGGACTCTACTCTTCCCATCCCCAGGGGTGCTTGGCGAACACTTCTGGTAACTTTCCAATGTGGAGCAACCAGACCTGGAACAACCCGACTTGGAGCAGTCATTCCTGGAACAGCCAATCTTGGAGCAACCATTCCTGGAACAGCCAGACGTGGTATGCCCAAGCCTGGAATAATCAGTTCCAGAACAGTGGAGAGGAATCCCTGCAGCCTCAGGTCCAATTCCAGCAAAATTCTCCCACCAGTGATTTGGAAGCCACCTTGGGAAGTGCTGGGGAAAGCCACAACGCAATACAGGAAACTGTTAAATATTTCAATACCCCACACAACATGGATTTGTTCCCACCAAATTACTCCATGAATGCCCAGCCTGAAGACGTATGAAGATAAGGGTGAAGATGGGGATATGATACAATCTCAATCTGGGCACAGGCTGCATTACATCCTTCCTTCCAGAATTGACTTGAGAGCTGTGTATCTGACTTTATCCTGGTTTTCCTTGGGTAATTGGGGGATGCTTGTAGGTGGTATGAGTCTAATCAGGTTTCAAAAACTCAGCAACAGTCCAGATTGCCTTGACTGTTTTGGGCAACATTAAATATGAGTTGTCTGACTAGAGAACTAGAATATAATAGTTTGGCTGTCTTTAGGATTTAGCCTCAAGAATAGGAAGAAAAATAAGATGTGTGCTGGAGTACTCATGGGATTTGGGAGGCTTCACTGAATTGTTCAGATGGAAGGGTTAAGCTATCATGATCCTGCTTCACTGATTTCCCTACACTACCTCCAATTTGTTCATTACTATATTTGTTGATAAAAGTTTTGTTTTTGCATCATGGTAATACAGCAGTTTGCCTAGTTGATTTATACATTTTACAGGTAAATAAAATATATCTTTAAAAAAAAGAAACAAAAAGAAAAAAGAAAAAAATTCTTACATAACATACCCCCTACCCCTACCCCTCACCGATCATCAGCATTTCAATCCACTAAATTTATTTTAACATTTGTTCCCCCTATTATTTATTTATTTTTAATCCATATATTTTACTCATCTGTCAATAAGGTAGATAAAAGGAGCATCAGAGACAAGGTTTTCACAATCACACAGTCACATTGTGAAAGCTTTATCATTATACACTCATCTTCAAGAAACATGGTTACTGAAATACAGCTCTACATATTCAGGCAGTTCCGTCCAGCCTCTCCATTACATCTTAACTAAAAAGGTGATATCTATATAATACATAAGAATAACCTCCAGGATAACCTCTCGACTCTGTCTGGAATCTGTCAGCCATTGACACTTTGTCTCATTTCGCTCTTCCCCCTTTTGGTCAAGAAGGTTTTCTCAATCCTTTGATGTTGAGTCCCCGCTCATTCTAGGATTTCTGTCCCACATTACCAGGAAGGTCCACACCCCTGGGAGTCATGTCCCATGTAGAGAGGGGGAGGGCGATGAGTTTGCTTGTTGCGTTCTCTGGGGGTGACACTTAGGCCTAACTTTAAGTAGGCTTAGCCTATCTTTTGCGGGGTTAAGTTTCATATGAACAAACCTCAAGACTGAGGGCTCTGCCTATTGCTTTGTTTGTCTCCACTTCTTGTGAAAATATCAGGAATTCTCCATGTGGGAAAGTTGAATTTTCTCCCTTTCTCGCCATTCCCCCAAGGGGACTTTGCAAATACTTTTTTACCCAATGTACAAATCACTCTGGGATTTATCAGGGCATCACTCTGGACAAACCTACAAAATCTCATGCCCTACTCAAGGTTGAACCATTTTTAAGTTTACAATTCAATGACATTATTACTTTTACAATGTTGTGCTACTATCACCACCATCCCTTACCCAATCTTTTCCATCACCCCAAACAGAAACTCTATACCTATTAAGCAATAGCTTCCTATTCTGCCTATCCTCCCCCACTGGAAACCTCTAATCTACCTTTTTTCTCCAGGAATCCACCCATTCTAGATATTTCATTTAAGTAGAATCATATCATAACTGTCCTTTTGTGTCTGATTTAGTTCACTCAATATGATGTCTTCAAGATTATCTATATTGTCACATGTGGTGGTTTGAGGCTGTATGCACCCTCAAAAAACATGTTCTTAAATTTAATCCACTCCCACAGGTGTGAACCCACTGTAAGAAGGACCTTTTGATGAGAAGGTGTGGCCCACTTCAATCTGATGGCTCTTAATCCTATGTGTCTTAATCCTAAAGTGGGGACCCTTATAAGCAGAATGAAATTCAAACAGAGAGACAGAGAAAGCCATGCACAGAACCTGGAAGAGAAGGAAGAGTCCAGATGCCTTGACATATGACAAACTAAGGACTAAGGATTGCTGGCAGCCAGCCCCAGAATGCTGCAGTCTTTGGGAAGAAAGCATCATCTCAATGATGCCTTGATTTGGACTTTTTCCCAGCCTCAAATTGTGAGAGAATATCTCATTATTTAACCAAAACCATTTCAAATTTGCTTGAGCAGCTAGGAAGCTAAAACAGCACATGTATCAAAACTGTATCACTTTTTGTGGCTGAATAATATTCCATTGTATGGGTAGACCACAATTTATTTACCCATTTATCTGGTGATGGATACTTGGATTGTTTCCACTTTTTGGACATTGTAAATAATACTGCTGTAAGCATTGGTGTACAAGTATCTTTCACTTCTTTGGGGTATATACCTAGGAGTGGGATTAGTGGGATTGCTAGAACCTATCATTTTTAGGAGACAAAGAGGCCTTTGGGTGAGAAGGACCCTCTCTGGTGGCTGCTTCTTGCAAGTGGAAGACCAAGATTACAGTTAGAGCAGAGCCACCCTTTCTGCTCTCACTGATTTTTCTCCACTGTATAAATAAGTGCCATATTATCCACATTTTTCCTATTTTTCTATCTCAGAAGAAGACACATATATAAGTATGGAAGACATAAGCACAGTTCCACTGGTGAGACAAAAGGAAAAATGAAGCATTTAATCTGACAAAAATTAGACTCCCTCCATCCCTGCAGTCAGTTCCGAAGGTTCCTAAAGGAAAGAGAGTTTAAGGTTATGAAAACCAGGCTCTCTCAGCTCTGGTGAGCAGAGTTTCCTGACATTTTCAGCTTTTGTTGAGTCCAAATCCCTGAAAAGGAAAGGCAAGGAGCCAGGTGTAGAGTTGATGGTGATGCTAAGCCAATGAGAATCCCAGTCTGAAGGAAGGGGCTGCCATGGCATGGGCTCTGAGAGAGGGTCCCAGAAAAGTGGACACACCTGCAGCCATCTAAACAAGGAAACTGCAGCTCCAAAGGCTTCATAACTCACCAGTGCCACATGGACCTTTGGTTGCAGCTTCCATGCTATATATAATACGAGTTTTAGACTTAGAAGAGTGACTGAGAAATAAAGATCTGTTTCAGAGAATAATGAATTTACTGGGCACACTTGCTGCAGGAATCCTGAGCCTGTATGAATGTAGAAATCCCCACTCCCTTTCTGCCTTTGAAATGGCAGCAGCTAACACCCGACATGCACTGTCCCCAGAGCCTCATGTGCATTAACTCACTTTATTCTCATTTTCCTTTTTATCAATTCTCCTTATGTGACCTCAGTGTGTCATCACACAACCCTGGGAGGTGCAGGCTGTGGTCTGTTTGCTTACAGAAGTTATGTAACTTACTCAGAGACCTTAAGTTATGTTGGTAGGGGAGCCTAGAGGAAGCTCAGGGGCTGGTGCCAGAAATGACACCTGCATTTTCCTTCCACCCCTACTGCTGGCACCTGTTTGGTACTCCCGCTTCTGTGCCAGTTCTTGCTTATTTCCTTGTTTAAAGCTTCCTTTCCCCACTTCCTCAGGAAGGTCTGTTGATGCCTGGAGACTTTTCTGTTCTCCATTCCCCATAGAGC
Organism: Tamandua tetradactyla; assembly: GCF_023851605.1. Lineage (NCBI taxonomy): Eukaryota > Metazoa > Chordata > Mammalia > Pilosa > Myrmecophagidae > Tamandua > Tamandua tetradactyla. Next base: position 200,861,232 of record NC_135327.1, on the reverse strand, counting down.
AGAGTCCAGGCGAGATGCTTCCAACCCCCTCTTGATCCCCTTCTGAAATGGTCTCTCACCATTGGAGAATCTGATGAAAGCATTGGCTTTGTAGAAAATGCATGTGCCCTGTAACATCATTGTATCAGTTGGAAATGGGCTCACCTGCTTGCAGCAGCAATCCCAATAACAGCACCTTAAGTTAAGTGCAAAAAGAATCTGGGGAAGGAAGTAAAAAGATGGTATAGTGGCTCTAGGCTTTCCGTGCATATCCAAGCTCTTTCTTCTTCTCATACCTTATAAATCTGGTCTTTCCACCAAAATTTCAGACAGGAAGGGGAAAAGGGCAAAGGGACAAAGCATCATCAGTTGAGGCTCTCCCCATCCCATCCCCTCTTTAAGGGATTTTCCCCCAGAAGCTCCACCAAATGAATTTGGCTCACATCCCAAGGACCAGAACTGTGTCATATGACATCCCTTTCTGAAATGAAATCTGAGAACTTCATCCCCCACCCCACCACGCTTCCCAATACTGACCCTTTTCTCAAGAAAAGATCACAATTCAGTGAAGGTGAATTAGAAAGAAGACACACGGCCTTGACCTCTCCTGGGCTTTGAGTTTCTGAACAGCAGATGTTATCCCTAAGAATTGTGACCATCTCCCAGGTTAAATTCCCACTCTCTGGGAATTTAACCTGTAGTTGGGACATGAAACACAGAAAGGGACTTCAAGCATCAGGTAATAACTTAATCCTCTGACTTTAAGCATTTAGCAGCCCACCATGTCAAGAACAAGTTCCCCAACTTGGCTTTTAAGGCCCTCCACATCCTAGAGGTCATTCTAGAGGTTATTCTTAGCATTATATAGATATTCCTTTTTATTTCTTGGTGTACTGGAAATGCTAGAAGGAGATACCTGAAACTGTTGAACTATAATCCAGTAGACTGGGTTTTTGATGATGATTGTATAACTATTTAGCTTTTATCATGTGACCGTGTGATTGTGAAAACCTTGGAACTGACACTCCCTTTATACAGTGTATGGACAGATGAGTAATAAAATAAAGACAAAAATAAATAATGTGGGGGCGCTTAAGGGGTATGGGATGTTTTGGGTATTCTCTTCTCTTCTTTTTTTTTTCTTGGAGCAATGACAATGTCCTAAAATTATGGTAATGAAAGCACAACTATATGATGGTACTGTGAGCCAGTGATTGTATACTTTGGATGTATTATTTGATGTGTGACTACATCTCAATAAAATTGCATTTAAATAAAAGATTGGGAACGTTCTGATGGGTGGGCGGGTGGGAGAGATTTGGTGAAGGTGGGAGGTTGGAGATGTGGATAAATTTTTTTAATTCGTAAGATGTTTCAAGGATCTGTGTGTAGACTTTGAAAGGTGAATTCATCATTAATCTTATTTAGGGAGTGAAGGAATCTCTTTGCATTTGGATAACCCTAAACTCATATAAACTATTGACTTTGTCCTTGAAAAGGAAAACTGCAAAATAAATGTTTTAAGCTGTTCTTAATCCAATTATTTCAAGACGAAAAACCACCGGAACTTCTTTTTGAATGCCATTTATATGACATTTGGTAGTTTTTTTTTTCACTAGGGAAATGAGGATGAGGTAATATTTTCTCAATTTAATATGAGAACTACCTTTCAGTAAGTAACCTGAATGTGCTGAAGGAAAATTCACACTGCTAATCACACAGTTACTATTCATCTTAGATTTGGTAGGTCAAGTATTCTTGTGAAAAAGAGAGATCGATTGTGAACATAGCAACACACACACACACACACACACACACACACACACACGCCCTCCATGCCTCTCAAACCCCCAACAAGGGTTAAATGGGATCTGTGTTGTCACTGGAAATTGGAGGAGCTGTTTTTACTATTAATTAGAAATACTAAACCTTAATAACCAGGAATTACCTCATTATGCAAAAATACTATCATTTATTACATTCAGAGGTGAGATATATTTAGTTTTTTTGTGCTTTTTTTCATGTTGAGTAATTTTATAGGAAGATGTGATTGTGACAATGTGATGCTTCCTTTGAGAGTTTTCCAGTTGAAAAGTTACAGTACCAACAGATACCCGATGTGACAATAAAGTAACAAGACTGATTAAAAAAAAAAGTACTAGAACTTAAACATCCAGATGAATATGGTCTTTCCAAGTAGCAATGTGTAAAATGAAAATTGTTATAAAGGAAACTTTACATTTCAACTGAGAGACAGAAAAGAAAACTTCAATAAGTGGAAATATATCTTATTCTTTCATAAGAAAGGGCAATATTAAAATTAAGCTGTACATTAAACATGATTCCCCCTAAAATAAGTATATGTATTTTTCTTTTTAAAAATTTTTTTAAAAATTTAAACTTTTAATTTTTAAATACTTTCAAACTTACAGGACAGCTACAATAATAATACAAACTTCATACCGAGAACTCCAATGTACCCCTATCTCTCCAGATACAAAGATGCACCAATTTAAACATTTTGCCACATTTGCCATATAATTCTATCTATCCATCAGTCTATTCATCTACTAGCTATCTATTAATCCATTTTCTGAACACCTGAGCGGAAGTTGTATACGTCATGCTCCTTGAACCCTTAATTCTGCCATGTACATTTCCCAAGAACAAGGATTTTCACTTACGTAACTACCTCATGCACATTTACAAGTTCAAGTGATTTAACACTGATATAAAGCTTACAGTCTATATTCCATATTTTTTTCATAGGTCACAATAATGCCCCTTTGAGCCTTCTCTACTTCCTTGTTAGATCCCATCCAGGATCTTTTTTGTCATTGTCTCTTTAATACTCTTTTTTTTTTTTTAAATTATGGGAACATATATATTACATCAACTTTCCTACGTCAACTACTCCCAAGTATACCTTTTAGTAGGATTATTCACATCCACTTCTTGCAGTACCCTCACCACTTTCCATTACTAAACTTTCCTATCAACACATAAGAAACCCTACACCCATTTTGCATTAACTTCTCATTCCTTCTGCCCCCTGCCCTTTTCAACATGCACCCTAGTTTATGTCTCCATGAGCTTACATATTCTCCAATATGTTCTTTATAGTTACCAAGGGGTTCAAATTTAACATCCTAAATGTATAAAATTTCATTTGCTTTTAACTCACCTTAACTTTAATAGTATACATAAACTGTGCTCTTATGCTTCTTTGTTCCCCTACCTTTGTGTTGTTCTTGTCACAAGAATGTATATATTATGAGTCTTGTTATAGTTTGCAAGCTGGTGGAATTTGATATACCAGAACTGGAATGGCTTTTAAAAAGGGAAATTTAATAAGTTACAAGTTTACCATTTGAGGAAGTAAAAGTGTCCAAATTAAGGCACTAACAAGAGGTTACCTTCACTCAAGAAAGGCCAATGGTTCAGGAACACTTCTGTCAATTGGGAAGTCATGTGGCTGGCATCTGCTGGTCCCTTCTCCTGGGCTCCGTTACTTTCAGCCTCTGTTACTGTGGGGGCTCCTCACTTTGCTTCTCTGGGGCTGGCTTTCATCTCTTGGTTTCCCTTGGCTCTTTCCAGGTTCTGGCTTGCTTAACATCTCATGGCAACATCTGTTGGGCTCCAAGCATCTCCAAACATCTGTGTCTCTGTTCTCCAAGTGTTGGCATCTGTGGCAGCTCTGCTCTGAAGTTTCTGTTGGCTCTCTCTCTGTCGTTTCTGACTCTCTCCAAAATGTTTCCTCTTTTAAAAGATTCCAATAAACTAATCAAGACCCATCTGGAATGGGTGGAGTCACATCTCCATCTAATCAAAAGGTAATACCCACAATTGGGCATGCCACATCTCTGCCGCTGATAGCTTCAGCTGGGCCGCGCGACCGGTACACTGGGTGGGTTTGGGGCGAGCTCGCAGGAATTAACCTGGGTAAGCTGGAGCCGGCGCTTTCCCCAGCCAGCGGTCGCGAGAAGTCGTCACTCAGGCCAGATGCGGGTTTTAAGCTTTTATTGTTACACCCCGGGATGGGCCACCCGGAACCCGAGGAGTGAGACGTCTGGGGTCCGAAGACCCCGGGGCTCGGACGACCCAGAGCGGGGTAAGCGTGGGGCTTAAGTACTCTCGGGGAGGGGTGGAGTCTTGGGCGCACACGTCAGGAAGGGACAGCCAATCACACAAGGCAGGAGGCAGTTGCTAGGCTGAGGGCTTAGGTTAGGTATAGAGGAGTGAAGAGAATAACAGGAAGGCTTGCGGTTTAGTGGTGAGCTACGGAAATGGGCGGTCTACAACAAGAGGGGGAAGGGGGGAACAAAGAGGGGGGTTACAGGTACGGAGGGCAGAGAGTGAATGTAGAGAGGGAGAGAAGGATTAAAAAATTTTAAGTATGGCTAGGCTCCAGTCCCTGAGAAATATGCCACACATCTCCATGGAGATAATCTAATCAAAGGTTTCCAATTTACAATATTGAATCAGGATTAAAATAAATGTCTGTCTCCACAAGATTGAATCAAGATTAAAACATGACTTTTCTTAGTTACTAAATAGCTTCAAACCAACCCAAGTCCCTGTATTAACAAGGGTTCTCTACAGAAATAGAATCAGCAGGAGATATTTGTAAATACAAAATTTATAAAAGCGTCTCATGTAATCATGGGTATATAAAGTCCAAGGTCTATAGGGCAGGCCACAAACTGGCAGCTGCAATGAAAGTCCTCTACGAACTCTCAGGAGAGGCTGGCTAGCTAAAGCAGAAGAGTGATTGTCTCTTCTGAGTCTTCCTTAAAAGGCTTCTGGTGATTAAATTAAGCATTACTCATTGCAGAAGATACTCCCTTTAGCTGACTGCAAATGCAATCAGCTGTGGATGCTGCCAATGTGGTCATGATTTAAATCCATGAGATGTCCTCATAGCAACAGACAGCCCAGCACTTGCACAACCAGACAACTGGGCACCACTACCTGGCCAAGTTGACACATAAACGTGACCATGACAGTCCACCCCTTGTAAATTTGGGCTGTACACATCACCTTAAACCATACTTAATCTCTAAATAGAAAACAATAACAGAACACATTTTTTCCTTATCTAACAATACTCAACTGTCCTGTGTACAGCTGGAAATGCATTAAATCTCTGCAGAATAGGGTGTAAGTCCTTGGGTAATATTCATTCTTAAATTTGATATCTTACAACTTAAATACTATAACATGAACAATACAACTTATGTCATAGGATAAAGGGGATAAATAAAATAAAGAGGAAAATAAAGATATTTTATTTATGTATAAATACATAGATACTAATTACAAAGCAAGGGAGAAATAGCCATACCATTACAGTCCTCGTTTCTGTAACTGATCACATGGTCAGTTATATAAACATGGTCAGTTATATATTTATATATAACTATATAAATATAGTTAGTATTTATCATTACCTTCTTCTGCTACCCATTTCATGTTTGCTTTACCCTCAGCAAGCACTTCAGCTGGCCATGGTTCTTTGCCTGATGGAGTGACCCAAACCTTCATTTCTAAAATTTCAGAGCCATTGGTAGTCCTGCCTGGATTAGGTTGTTGCAGTTTTCCATTGATTTTAATCACAGGGCATGGTAATACTAAGAGATGCCCTAGGGGATCTCCTATATTCCAGGAAAACTCTTCTTTATCTCCATTGTGTAGTTGCAGTCTATATCCCCCTGATAGATAGTCAGGGTCAATCACTCCAGCCAGTAAAGTAGTCTCCTTCTTGGCTGGTTGATCCAGGGGCATGAGTAGCCCAAGGTGACCAAGTGGCAGTCTTAGATTCCAATTCAATGGAATCATTGTTGTTTCTCCTGATGGAAGCACTCCCCCTTCTGGAACTATAACCTGTAGATCAGCAGAGCTCAAGCTTACAGGGACAGGAAGCAAACATTTTCCTAGTAGATCACTAGGGGTAATAGTGAGTGGTGCCACTCCCATTTCCACCCCTTGGTTCCTGGACCATGGATCCTGGCTTTGGGAGAAGCAGCACCATACAGTGGGCACTGATTCAGAGCATACACAAAAATTGCCTCGCAGGTTTTCAAGTACGCTTGGGTCTGGTGACCCCTATTTTCCTTCCAATTCCTCCCAATGAAAATGGGAATGTGTGTCCTATGATTGTCCCTCCTTTGTATGTTTGCAGCAAATAACTTGCTCTGAGTGTTACAGGTTGAAATCCAGAGGAGAATTTTGCCTTAGGACAGACCATGCCTGTACCTAACCTTGATAAGACTTTGTACTGTTTTTAACCTTGTATTGTATTTGTATTGTTACTGAAATGGTTTAAGGATTTCTGATAATGTGAAGGAATTAATGTATTTTGTTTATGGGAAAACATATTTTTTAACAGTCTAGAGGGTGGAATGTACAGGCTTGAAAGGACTTATGTACCCTACAAAATCCATGTTTTAATCTGGATCCAGTTTTGTAGGAGTAACCATTTCTTAAACCCTATTCAGTACTGTATGTTGGATACTTGATTAGGTTATCTCCTAATAGAGATGTAACTCACCCAGTTGTGGGTATGAACCTTTGAATAGAGGGAGATGTGACTTCATCCATTCCATGTGGGTCCTGATTAGTTTACTGGAATCCTTTAAAAGAGGAAATATTTTTGGAGAAAGCTTCAGAATGGCGAGAGAATCACAGAGGCCACCAGCTCATTAGCTTTGGAAATGAAGAAGGAGAACGCCCCCAGGGAGCTTCATGAAGCAAGAGGCCTGGAGAGAAAGCTAGCATGTTTGCCATGTGCCTTCCCAGTTGAGAGAGAAACCCTGAACTTCATCAGCCTTTCTTGAGTGACTGTAACCTCTTGTTGGTGCCTTAATTTGGACATTTTTATAGACCTGTTTTAATTGGGACATTTTCTCAGCCTTAGAACTATAAACTAGCAACTTATTAAATTCCTCCTTTTAAAAGCCATTCTGTTTCTGGTATATTGCATTCCAGCAGCTAGCAAACTAGAATAGTCCCAAACCAGTGATTTCTCATTACATTTTATGCATTTGCATTACAGATCCTGTAAGGAGTAAAAAACGAAGTTACAAACCAAAAATACAATAGCACAATAGTAATTATATCTACCCCTGTCATTATCCTTACTGGAGATCTATATTTCTTCATGTGGCTTCAATCTATAGTTTTTTGTTCTTTCCTTTCAGCCTGCAGAACTCTCTTTAGCATCTCTTGTAAGGTCAATCTAGTGGTGACAAACTTTCTCAGCTTTTTATTTTTTTACCTGGAAATGCCTTAATATCTCTCTTACTTTTGAAAGACAGTTTTACTTGATATAGAATTCTTGGTTGGCTGTTTCTTTACTTCAGCACTTTATGTATGTCATTCTACTGCCTTCTTGCCTCCACGGTTTCTGATGAGAAACCAGAACTTAATCTTATTCAGGTTCACTTGTATGGGACATGCTGTTTCTCTCTTGTCGCTTTCAGCATTCTCTATCTTTGACATTCCACTGTTTTATTATAATATGCTGCTGAGTGGGTTCATTTGGTTTTATCTTGTTTGGAGTTTGTCCAGCATCTTGGATGTATATATTCATGTCTTTGGTTAAATTTAGGAACTTTTCAGCCATTGTTTCTTTGATACTTCTTTCTGCCTTCTTATCTCTTTCTTCTCTTTCTGGGACTTCCACAATGCATATGTTCGTGTGCTGGATGGTATCCAACAGTTTCCTCAGCCTCTGTTTACTTTTCTTCATTCTTTCCTCTTTTTCTCCCTCACACTGAATTTTCAAGCTCACTGGTTTGTACTTCTCCCAGCTCCGATCTGCTATTGGGCATCTCTAGGGGATTTTTTTTATCTCTGTCACTGTGGTCTTCAGCTCTAGTTGGTTCCTTTTCATAATTCCCATCTCTCTTTATATTGTCTTTATGTTCATATATCATTGTCCTAGTTTCCTTTAGATCTTTGTACCTGTTTTCCTTTAGCTCTTTGAACATATTTAGAATGATTTGTTAAAAGTCTTTGGTATGTCCCAGGTGTAGACTTCCTCATTGATAGTTTCTAATGCTTTAGTTTTCTTCTTTGCCTGGACACTCACTTCCTGCTTCTTTGTATGTTTTGTAATCTTTTGTTGAAACCTGGACATTTTGATATTTTAATGTATTATCACTGGAATGGAATTTAGTCTTTGAACTATCTGTTCCTTATGCTGTTAAGTGTTATGACAGAACATTCCTTGAATGCCAGGAGTTAACCATCACCACCACCCCCAAAAAAGAGGAAAAAATATGAAAACAACTTTCCCAGTTTTCGTAGATTGACCTGTTCAAATGCTCTCCTATAGGGTTAATCCATACAAAAAGTTTAGAGAATAGCTGGAGGCTAATGTATAGAGGCTGTTCTGATCCTTTCTGTGCTTGTTTCTTGTATTGGATATAGGAGTGTGGCTCTAGGAATTCCCCCATTTACACGGTTCTGAATATTCCCTCTTCCCTAGGAAATAGTTTCCTCACGGTCCCAAGCATTGCACTGGATGTCCTACAGCCACCTGAGTCCAGGACCTACTTGACTGCTTCTCCCACAGTGTTCTTTAGGAGAACTCTGTCAGTTGCCTTCTACACCCAGGGCAAGTTCTGGAATGGTGAGTCCCCGAGGCCATCACCGGACAGATTGGGCTGAATACACCTGCCCCAGTAAACTCATGAGGTTACGCTGCTCCCTCCAGAGCTAGGATTAGGGATCCTCGCTGGGAGGGTGGGCTGGCTCTGGCCAAGCCAGTAAGGGGTGGGGAAGGACCAACCAGGGCAACATGAGAGCTACTGCTTTTAAATCTTTTTCTTAATTTTGTGCTTGCCCTGTCACTGCAGACCTTTAACTGTTTTTTAGAACTTTGAGAAAGATGTTTCTGCCTGTTCTTGCTAATTTTTCAAAGCTCCTGTGGGAGGATAGGGCCTACATAACTTTTCTATTATATAATACAACATATATATATTTAACTTTTCAGTTATATAATATAACATATATACAAAGCAAAGGAAGAAAAAAGCAATAACTTTCAAAGCACTCTTCAACAAGTAGTTACAGGAGAGATTCCAGAGTTTGTCATGGGCTTCCATGCCTTCATCTCAGATTTTTCCTTCTGGCTGCTCCAGAACAGTGGAGGCTAGAAGGAATATATATTTTTTATCATCACAATCAACTTTTTTTTTCAGTTTTGTGAAAAATAATATATACAAAAAAGCTATACATTTCAAAGCACAGTACAACAATTAGTTGTAGAACAGATGTTAGAGTTTAGTATGATTTACAACTCCACAATTTTAGATTTTTACTTTTAGCTGCTCTAGGATACTGGAGACTAAAGAAATACATCAATATAATGATTCAGCAATCATACTCATTTGTTAAACCCTACCTTCTTTGTATAACTCCACCATCACCTTTTGATCTTTCTCCTCCTCTTTAAGGGTATTTGGGCTATGCCCATCCTAGTTTTTTCTTGTTGAAAGGGGCTGTTAATAACATGAGGTAGGGAGATGGAACTAGCCGATGTTCTGGAGAGGCTGGCCCCTCTAGGTTTCAGGACTTACCTGGTGCAGACACCCATCCAATATATTTTTTAAACTAGAATGATTGCTTCTAAATTTCTTATGAAAAAAAAAACCTGCAAGAATTGCAATAAAACTCCTGCAAATAAAAAAAATAAAAAAAAAATGAGGGGGAATACCACTACCAGATATTAAAACATATCATAAAACTGCCATAAGTAAATCTGAATAGACACATAGATTCATGGAATAAAATATTGAGTCCAGAAATTGATGCAAATACATACAAGATTTTAGCTTGTGATAAAGCTGGTAGTTTGAATCAATGGGGAAAAGATGGATTATTCAATAAGTACTATAAAAAAGTTTGGATCTTTTTACTTTACTCCTTACGAACAAATTTCAGATGGTTTAAAGGCTTAAATATACAGAGAAACCACAAAGTTACTAGAAAGAAACATGGGGAAATTAGAACAAAGAACCTCAGTGTAGGAAAATTTCCTATAGAAAGACTCAGGACCAAAGTCTTAAAAGAAAAGTAAGTTGGTGCATTTTCCCCACAAAACAATAAAAACTTTCATATAAGGAAAAATAAAGTCAAAAGACTAACAAAAACCAGGAAAAAATATTCCGATCGTTAAGGAGTCGTATTGGGACATGAATGGGATCCCTCTTTGGTACCCACCTTTGGGGCCCACTCTACCTTCTTTTTGAAACTGACACCAGCAGTAAAGTTTCGTCTTTTCACAGTGCTTTTGAATTTTTCTAATAGTCAAGTCATTTGGAGTCATCTGCCAAAAACCTTGAGGGATCTAGCTGGGCGATGCCATTTGTGTGAAAGCAAAACAAAGCAGAACAAGGGCCAGCCAGACAGAAGTGAGACTGCCTGTCTGTGTGTGGGGAGATGATCTGTGGCGACAGCTCCCAAAGAGGTGTTTCTGTAGGAGAGCAGCTTCACTGCAAATATTCATTTGAATACATAGGCTCTGAGATTTGTTTAAAATCATCTCATGAGTTAGGTGTCACACCAATATTTAAGAGTTTATTAAAAGAATGCATGAATTTCTAAATGGACTATATGTATAGACATATACATGTTGTTTTGGTTTGCTAATGCTTCCAAATGCAATAAACCAGAAATGGGTTGGCTTTTATAAAGAGAATTTATTAAGTTACAAGTTTACAGTTCTAAGTTTACAGTTTGGCCATAAGAATGCCCAAACTATGGCATCCAGGAAAAGATATCTTGCCTCAAGAAAGGCTGATGTTTGTCACATGAGAAGACACATGACTACTGCTGGTCCCTTGTTTCTAGTTCCATTGCTTCCAGCTTCTGCTTCCAGTGACTTCCTCTCTAAGCATCCGTGGGCCTTCACTTGGCTCCTTTGGGGCAAAACTCTGGGTTCTGCCTTGCTTAGCATCATATGGTAAGGCACATGGTGATGTCTATTGGGTTCTGCATCTCCAGACATCCATATCCAAGTGTTTGCTCCCTTTGTTGGTGCTCCAAGCAACCAACTTGTCTGCATTTCTGTTGCTTCTCAAGCAACACCAAAATGTTTCCCCTTTTAAGGACTCCAGTAAACTAATCAAGACCCATCTAATCCAAAGGCCACTCCCCCAATCGGGTGTGTCACATCTCCATGGAAATAGTATAATCAAAAGGTCACACTCACAGTTGAGTGGGTCAATCTCCATGGAAACAATCTAATGAAAGCTTTCCACCCTAAACAATAGGTCTGCCCCCACAGGAAAAATGTTAGGAAAAATAACATGGCTTTTCTGGGCTACATAACATCTTCAAACCAGCACATGTGTATAGATGATATGATTTATGTACATAATGTCACTGATTTGTACCAGAAATTATACCCCCAAAGTATATTTATTTCTAGAAGTATAATGACATCATTTAGCCTAAGTGCTTATAGCAGTTTATCTGGGGCATCACATCATTCCACTATATAATTGGAGAAAGGTTTACAGTTAAGAGTTTATTTAAATGCATCTTCCCTCCACTGCTGAAGAAAAGTTCTTTGTTGCCTGGTTAAAGTCTCATCTCTCAACTTTTGAGACCCTCCTCTCAACTTTCTAAAATATAAACATTTTATTTTAGAACAATTTTAGGCTTTCAGAAAAGATGTAAAAAGTATACAGAGTTCGCCCTCTCTGAATGTAGATTATCTACCAAGTTTTTCCTACTATTATCATCTTATATTACTGTGGTATATTTGTCACAGCTAATGAATCAATGCATATTTAAAAAATTTTCTCATCAACCAATGAATGAATGAACAAAAATAAGGTATATACATATGTTTTAGTTTGTTAAACCTACCAGAAATGTGATGGCTTTTAAAAAGGGAAATTTATTAAGTTGGAAGTTTCCAGTTCTAAGGCTGGGAAAATTGAAGCACCTCTAAGAGGTTACCTTTATTCAAGAAAGGCTGATGCCATCCGGAACAATTCTGTCAGCTGGGAAGGCAAATGGCTGGTGTCTGCTGGGGTCTTTGGCTTCTGGACACCTCTGTCACCTGGAAAGGCACATGGCGATGTCTGCTAGCTTTCTCTCCAGGCTTCTTCAGGGGCTCCCCTGGGGGTGTTTTCTTCCATCTCGAAGGGTCTCTGGTCAGGTGGGCTCTGTTAGCACTTTCCAAAATGGTTCCCTCTTAAAGGGCTCCAGTATGCAACCCCACTGTGAATATGGAGATACATTTCCATGGAAACCATACAATCAAAAATTGTGACCCACAATTGGGTCAGTCACATCTCCATGGAAACAATCAAAGAGATCCCACCCAGCAATATTAAATGACGATTAAAGAACATGGTTTTTCTGGGAGCATACAACAGATTCAAACCATCACAACATAAAATGGAATATTATCCAGCTGTAAAAAGGAATGAAGTCCTGTGACAACGTAGATGAACCTCGAAGACATCATGTTGAGTAAAATAAGCCAGACATAAAAGGAAGAATTTTGTATGATCTCACTGATATGAAATAATGAGAATGAGCAAACTCATTGAGTCAAAATCTAGAATATTGGTTACCAGGGAAGAGGGTGGGGATAGGAAGCTGGAAGTTATTGCTTGAAATGTAGAGAGATCCTATTTGGAACGACGGAAGTTTTTAGTAATGGATAGTGGTGATGGTAGCACAACATTGCGAACACTTTAACAGAACTAAAATATATATTTAAATGTGGCTAAAATGGGGAAATATTAGATTGCATATAAAAATCCATGGAACTTCACTCATAAATAGATCCTAAGTTAAACCATGGACTATAATAGTACAATCACAAAAGTGTGCTAGCATCAATTGTAACAAATATACCATACCAATACAAGGTGCTAATAATGGGGTGGTATATGCTGCTTTAAATTTTTTTTAGAGCAGTTGTAAGTTTACAGAAAAATCATGCAGAAAGTAGAGTTTCCATGTACTGCACCCCCCCACCATTTTCCTCATTATTAATATTTTGTTCAATGCATTATTTGAAAGCTCCCGATATGCAACAACATGGATGGATCTCACATATTGAGTGGAAAGAAGCTAGGCACAGAATGATATCTATGTATGATTCTATTTGTATAAAATTTAAAAACAGGGAAAACTCAATCTTGATGTTAAATGCCAATATAGTGACTACTTTTGGTGGCTGTGCCTGGAAGGGGGCATGAGTAGGCCTCTGGGGTGTAGGTACCATTCTCTTTCTTGATCTGGGTGCTGGGTATATTTAATTTGTGAGGATTCATCAAGCTGTACAATTCAGGAGTATGCCCTTTTCTGTAGGATTGTTATATTTCAATAAAAAGTAAATCTACCCAAAATAAGAGGGAAAAGCAAGTTCCCAAGGTGATTCTGATGTGCATCAGGCTTGGGGAACCATTGAAGAAGGTAACCTTACTGATCTTTTCAGAGCCTCAGGACTCTCAGACAGCTGCACTGTGCTGCATTCTTATCAGAGACCACATGAGTTTGGGGACTTAATTCAAATTGTCTCTTCTTGAGTTCCGTGACACATCCATTAATGTGGCTGCTATCAGAGCAGGAGGGCTGGCAAGGATTTGCTGAACACATGTTCAGAAAAACTGGGCCATTTACAGTGTTTGTAGATACTGGGGTTTGACATAGCTCTGACCCAAATCCTCTGTGAACTTTTAGTCTCCCTTTCCTCCTTCTTTCTTTCCCTTCCTCCCTCCCGTTTTCCTTCCTTCCTTCCTTCCTTCATTTCTTTCTTCCTTCACTTCATTCCTTTCTTCTTTCCTCCCTTCCATCCCTCCCCCCTTTTGTCCCTTCTTCCCTCTCTCTCTGTTTTCTTTCTTTCCATTCTTAGTAATACATAACATTGGACGTCTCTCTGGACATCTTTACCCAGTGCTGGGCACTGTGTGCTGCAGGAAGGATGGGAACCGCGCCTTACGTGCAGTCCCGGGGGGATGCTGTGGAAGGAGGTGCCAGCACAGGTGGGCAGAAGACCCTTAACTGTCAACACGGGGATGGGAGTGCCCAGGGGCCATGGCCGAAAATTCTCCACCTTTTCACTGTGAATTTTTCTTTCTTTCCTGCTCTCTATTGGATCCTTGTCTGTCTAGCCCCTTCCACTCGTGTCTACTGCTTTTTGGGGGACCCAGTGCAAGATAAACCTTCAGGAAGGATTTTACTAGCCAAGCTGTCACTGTACTGTCACTCCTTAAGCCACTGTGGAGATTTTGGATTTGTATATATCTTTATGCAAGATGCTCATTGATTCATAGTTGTATACTTAGAGTGACTAAAAAAACATTAGGAATCTTTGAGATCGTCTGACCTAGTGGTTCTTAAACTGTGCCATCCACTGGCTGCATATTGGAACCGTCTGCACATTGAAATCACTTTGTAATACACAGATGCCTGGGTCCCACCCAAAGATTTGGATTTAATTGAGAAAACCATTGATCTAACCCAATCCCCAAGAAACCCGGGCACAGAAGGTGACATGACTTAGAAATTGCATAACTAGTTAATTTTAGCTAACAGGTGACATAACCACTTGCTCCAATTATATTGCAGAGAAACATTTTATTCTCATCACATATTTTCTTTTAATTTACACCTCACCACAGCATTATAAACAGGTATTCTGACTTCCAATATGCAGACAGACAAAGAGACTGAGGTTCAAGAAGGGAAGTGATAAATGAGGCAAAGCTGAGATTTCAACCCAGGCCTCCTCAATCCAGTGCACATGAAAGTCCTTCTCTCCACCTGCACAGTGTTTCTGTGTGCATCTGGTCTAAGTCTCTCAAGGACAGAGACTGTATCATATATTTCCTTTGTACCCTCTTCCCTTGCCCAACCCAAAATTCAAAATTCAAAATTACTAGGCACAATCTTTGGGCACCACAAATGTTTATTGAGTGCTTAAATATATTTCCCACCAAAGAGCAGGAAAGGGCTATTTATGTATTAAGAAGCAGGGAGTGTGGTTTTCATTCCCTTCCATTCACACTCCATCTCTGGCCTTTGTTTCCTTCTCCCAACATCATTATGCAAGCAGAAAACCCCATCACTTACTAGGGAGGAACTATTGGTGGTCGGGACCCATGGGCCAGAACTGCTGCAGCCATCTCTCCCCAGGGTTGTCCACTGAGTGGGCCTGTGTCAGCCTGGATAACCAAGAGATCTTGAAACCACTGCTTTGTAGCCTGAAGAAATACACCCTTTTCCTCCAGGTCTTCAGGTGAGACCCTTTTTGGGCTCCTAAGCAGATATCCTGGAGAAAGAAAAGACCTATCAACATGATTAGCAGGAATCCCTGATTTTCTAGGTCAATGCAAGTGAACTGTAATATTTCCCTTGAAATAAGGGCAATTTGCAAAATATGCAACTAGATGTGTTATATGTAAAGTATATGTCTTCTCCAATAAATAATTTGACAAATCAAAAAAATCATTCTAAAACTCTAAGATATCACTTCACACCCAGAAGGATGGCTATTATTTTAAAAATGGAAAATAATAGACTAAGTAATTTACTTAATGCCGCACAGGTAGTTCATTGATGACCCAGGATTTGACCCTATAGCTGTTAGACTTCAAGGCATACGTTTTGCCACTAAGAGGCCACACGTGGCCGCTACAGTATTTGGGAAAAGGAGTTTGGTGGAATTCAATATTCTCAGTACCTGATCTCTGAAAGCCCTTTTTGGTTTTAGTCTTTTCTATCGGAGAATTTTCTTCAAAGTAGGAGTATTCTTTCCTGCTCTGGGGAATAGAGACCAGAAAATAAAAATAGAGTTTTCTTGCCTAGACAACCTACAATCCCCCTGGGTCTGGAATGCCAACAGCCTGTGCTGGTCCCTAACGATGACATTTCCTCCCTTGTTTGACTTGGCAGCTCCTTCCTGCCCTGGGTGTGGAGAAGCCCTCAGAGGGCTGGGTGGTAGAGAGGGCTTTGATGTGCAGACACCCCTACAGCCAGGACACTGCTCCTTTTCTGTGTCAGTCTCCTTTCCATCATTCAATCTTGGGGCAAAGGTTGAGTGCCCTAGAAACCTTTTCTGCTTCTTACCCAGGGTAGCAGATGCACAGCTTCCCCCAACCATGATATAGAGTGACATCATAGGAGACATCACTCTATATTATGACACTTATCACCAAATCAATATGTGAAATGATCCTGGTTGTTTGTTTACTTGTTTGCCATCTGTCTTCCTCGCTAGATGGTGAGAGCAGGGGCACTGTTCAGCTCGTTAACTGTATCATCTCCAATACTGAAATCAGCTAAATATATGTTTGTTGAATGAGTAAATGAATGAATGCCCCTTAGGTCTATTGCTGTGTTGAGTACCTGGAGACAATCTTCAGTCATTTAGTCTCATTTTTTTTACATTTTCATGTCTACATATTTTAAATTTAGTTTTAAAAATTTACATAAGGTAAAATCTACTCCTTTTTTCCTGTACCGTTCTTTGAGATTGACAAACACAGTCAGGTACCCACCACCAAAGTCAAGATATGGAACAATTTCATCACCTCCCCAAATTCCATCATGCTACCCCTTTGTGGTCAATCCCTCTACCCTCAGTCCTGGAAACTACTGCGCTGTTTCCTGTGCCTGTGATTTTGCCTTTTCCAGATTGACATATGAATGGAACCACACTGTAGGTAGCCTTTTGAATCTAGGTGCTTTCATTTACATGATGCATTTGAGATCCATCCATGTTGTTGTGGTTTTCAGCAATTTTTTCCCATTTTATTCCTGAATAATTTGCATTGATTTGAGGCATCCAGTTTGTTTATCCACCTACAAGTTGAAACACATTTGGGGTGATTCCTGGTTTGGGTGATTATGAATAAAGTGCTTATAAATAGTCACAAACAGATTTTTGTGTGAACAGAAATCTTTATTTCTTTTAGGAAATAAAGGAGTGAGATTGCTGGATAATATTGAAAGCGGAGATTTAAAAAACTGTTTTACAAAGTGGTTGAACTCTTTTGCAGTCACACCTTCAACACATGAGACTTCCAGTTGTGCTGCATCCTCGCTAGTACCTACTATTCTCTGTTTTGTTGATTTGAGCTATTCTACTGTATGTGTAATGGTATGTCATTGTAGTTTTAATAGGCATATCCTTAAAGATGGATGAATTTGAGTATCTTTTCATGTGCTTATTTATTATCCAACTTTTCCAGTTTGCTAATGCTGCTAGAAGGCAATATACTAGAAATGGATTGGCTTTTACAAAGGGAATTTATTAGGTTACAAATTTACAGTTCTAAGGCCATGAAAATGTTCAAATTAAGGCACCAACAACAGGATACTGTGGTAGTTAGATTCAGTTGTCAACTTGGCCGGGTGAAGGCACCTAGTTTTGTTGCTGTGGACATGAGCCAATGGTACATGAACCTCATCTGTCGCTGATTACATCTGCAGTCGGCTAGGAGGCATGCCTGCTGCAGCGAATGACGTTTAACTTATTTGGCTGGTGCTTAAATGAGAGAGCTCAATGTAGCACAGCCCAAGCAGCTCAGCATACCTCATCTCAGCACTCGCAGCTCAGCCCAGGCCTTTGGAGATGCAGAAAGGAATCACCCCAGGGAAAGTTGTTGTAACCCAGAGGTCTGGCAAGAAGGCCAGCTGAGATTACCCTGTGCCTTCTCATGTAAGAAAGAACCTCAAATGAAAGTTAGCTGCCTTTCCTCTGAAGAACTAACAAAATAAATCCCCTTTTATTAAAAGCCAATCCGTCTCTGGTGTGTTGTATGCTGGCAGCTAGCAAACTAGAGCAGATACCTTCACTAAGAAAAGCCGATCACTTCCGGGGATTTCTCTTCATCACATGGGAAGGCACATGGTGAGGTCTGCTGGCCCTTTGCTCCCCGGTTTGTTGTTTTCAGCTTCTGGTTGCAGTGGCTTTCCCTCTGAGCTTCTGTCTGTCTCCAAGCAGCAGAACTTTCTACTGCTCTGATAGGGTCTAAAATCTCTCTCATAAAGGACTCCAGGAAAGAACTAAGACCCACCCTGAATGGGCAGGGTCACATCTCCATGGAAACAAGCTAATTAAAAGGTCCCACCCAGCAATAGGTCTGTCTCCATAAAATGGGATTAGTAGAACATGGCCTTTGGGGTACATAACAGTTTCAAACCAGCATACCACCTACCTTCTTTGGATTTTTGTTAGCTTGTTATTGAGTTTTGAGAGTTTTTAATATATACTGGATACAAGTGCTTTGATAGCTATGCAATTTTCAAATATTTTCTTCTAGTCCGTGGCTTATCTTCTCATGCTCTAAATAATCTCTTTCATAGAACATAAGTTCTTAATTTTGATGGAGTCCAATTAGCAATTCTTTTTATTATATGAATTGTATTTTTGGTGTTCCTCAGAAATCTTTGTCTAGTCAAGGTCAAAAAGATTTTCTTCTTCAATGTTTGCTCTTCTAGAAATTTTACAGTTTTAGGATTTAGATTTAAGCCTGCTATTCATTTTGAATTAATCTCTGTATAATGTGAGACATATGGGTCTAGTTTTATTTTTTACATATGAATGTTTATTAGTTTCAGCACCACTTGTTGAAAAACTCTCCTTCCTCCATTAGAGTGCTTTTGTCATTTGTCAAAAAACAATTGGCCATATATGAGTGGGTCTGTTTCTGGGTTTTCTATTCTGTTCCGCTGTTCTATGTTTCTGTTTCTTTACCAATATTGGACAGATTTTTTGATTAATGTATTTTATAGTAAGGTACATGTTCTAGCTTGCTAGCTGCCAGAATGCAACACACCAGAGACAGATTGGCTTTCAATAAAAGGGGATTTATTTAGTTAACGTATAGTTCTTCAGAGGAAAGGCAGCTAATTTTCAACTGAGTGTTTTTCTTACGCGGGAAGGCACACTCTGCTGGCCTTCTCTCCAGGCCTCTGGGTTCCAACATCTTTCCCCGGGTGATTCTTTTCTGCATCTCCAAAGGCCTAAGTGCGGAGATGAGGTATGCTGAGCTGCTTGGGCTGGGCTACCTTGAGCTCTCTCATTTCAGCACCAGCCAATTAAATCAAACATCATTCATTGCAGCAGGCACGCCTCCTAGCTGACTGCAGATGTAATCAGCAACAGATGAGGTTCACATGCCATCAGCTCATGTCTACAGCGATAGAACTAGGTACCTTCACCTGGTCAAGTTGACGCCTGAACCTAACTACCACAGTACATTAAGGTGTATTTGGTCCTGGGAGTACTTCAACTTTGTTTCTCTTTCTCAAAATTGTTTTGACTGTTCTAATTCTTTTCCCTTTCTCCATATTTTAGAACCAGCTTGTTGATGTCTCCAAAAAATTATGGTGTGATTTTTTTATTGGAATTACATTGAATCTATAGATCAGTTTGTGAAGAATTGATTCTTAAACAATATTGAATCCCAATTCATGATGACATTTATTTAGGTCTTTGATATCTTTCATGAGTGTTTTGTTGTTTTCAGCATACAGTTCTTATACAAATATTGACATGCAAATATTTCATGTTTGGGGACTGGGGTGTTTGCTACTGTTTTAAAAATTTTTCATCTCTAATTGTTCAACTAGCAAACAATTGCTTTTTGTATGTTGACCTTGTAGACTGCAGCTTTGCTAAATGTAATTATTAGTTCTAGTAGCCTTTTGTGTGTCTTCCTTTGAATCTTCTCTATAGACATTCATTTCATTTGCGAATAGAGAGAGTTTTATTTCTTCTTTTCCAAACTATATGACTTTTATTTTCTTTTTCTTGCCTTTTTGTACTGGCTAGAATCTCTATATGACATTGAATAGAAGTGGTAATGGCAGGCACTCTGTGTTGTTCCCTATCTTAGAGGGAAAGAGTTCAGTCTTTTATAGCTAAGTATGATACCCTTCATTAGGTTAAGATCCCTACTATTCATCGTTTGCTGAGATCAGGATTCAGTGTCATGAATAGATGCTAAATCCTGTCAAATGATTTGAGGTGTTGAATCCTGCCAAATAATTTTTCTGAAAATATTGGTATCATTCTACTTTAGTGATATGATGGATTATAACGACTGATTTTTGAATGTTGAACTAGACTTGCATTCATATGACAAGCTCTATTTGGTTATAATTTATTATCCTTTTCATGTATTGTAAGATTTGATTTGCTAACTAACATTTTATTGGAAATTTCTGCATCGATGTTAATGAGGGATATTGGCCTGTATTTTTCTTGTTTTTTAAATGGCTTTGGTTTGAATATCAGCATAATACCTGTCTCATAAAATAAAACAGGAACTATTCCCTCCTATTGCATTTTATGGAAAAGTTGGGTAGAACTGACATTATTTTTAATTTAAATGTTGGGCATAATTTACCAGGAAAGCCAACTGAGCCTGGAGATTTTCTTATTGGATGATAATCGATAAATTCAGTTTCTTTACTAGATGTAGTAAAGGCTACCTATTTCTTCTTGAGTGAGCTTCAGCAGTCTGTCTTTCAAGGAATTTGCCCATTTGTTCTGTGTTGTCAAATCTTTGCGCACAGAATTGTTCATAGTCTTCCCTTATTCTTTTTGTAACTTTTTTTATTGTGGAATATAACATATATACACAAAAGCAATACATTTCTAAGTACATTTTAACAAATAGTTATAGAACAGACTTCAAAGTTTGGTATGGGTTACAGTTCTGCATATTTAGATTTTTCCTTCTAGCTGCTCCAAGACACTGGAGACTAAAATAAATATTAATATAATGATTCAAATGTATTACTCATTTGTTAAATTCTATCTTCTCTGATACAACTCCTCCGTCTCCTTCTTCCAATCTTTAAGGATATTTGGGCTGTACCCATCCTAACTTTTTCATGTTGAAAAGAAGGGTTGAGGGCAGGCCATGGTGGCTCAGCAGGCAGAGTTCTTGCCTGCCATGTTGGAGACCTGGGTTCTATTCCCAGTGTCTGCCCATGCAAAAAAACAAAACAACAACAACAAAAGGGGCTGACAGAATGGGATAGAGAGATAGAACTAGTTGATGTGCTTGGAGAGGCTGACCCATCTGGATTTAAGGACTTATCCAGCCTAGGAACCATCTGGAGGTTTTACGTTTCTGGAAAGTAAATTTAGCGTATGAAACTTCTGTAGAATCTCAGATAGAGCCCTAAGTGTTCTTTAGGGTTAACAGGAATGATGTTAGTTGGGGTTTGACAAACCGTGGCAGTTAGCAATATCTAGCTGCAGCTTGCATAATAGTAGCCTCCAGAATAATATCTTGACACCTTTTGAACTCTCTTAGCCACTGATACCTTATTTTGTTATACTTCTTTCCCCCCTTTTGGTCAGGAAGGCATTGTCAATCCCATGGTCCCAAGGCCAGGCTCATTCTTGGGAGTCATGTCCCACATTGCCAGGAAGATTTTCATCCCTGGATGTCATGTCCCATATAGGGGGAGGGTAATGATTTTACTTTCAGAGTTCAGCCCAGAGAGAGAGAAAGGCCACATCTGAGTAACAGAAGAGGTTTTCTGGAAGTAACTCTTAGGCATAGTTATAGGTGGACTTAGCTTTTCCACTATAGAAATATGTTTCATAAGAATAAGATTCAAGATCAAGGGCTTGGCCTATTATCTTGGGAGTCCCTAATGTTTGAAACAGTATCAGGGGTTTCTCAAGTGCAAAAGTTTGGGAAAATGTAGTTTGAAAAAATAGTTTCATATTTTTTTTCTAGTCCCTCAAGGGACTTTGCCAATATTTAAAAATTATCTGCCCAACATGCACTGGGATGTACCTGGGTATTCAATTAAATTATACAGAATTGCAAGACCTTGTTCCCATTCTGGACTCCATGTGTTTGGGTTGTTTAAATACAGGCAGGTTGAGTTAGATTGTGTGCTACAGAAGATTGAAGTTTTGAACAACATAAAGTTCTTTTCCTTTGTTCTCACACTATAGGTAAAGTTCTAAAATACAGATAATATCATCCTTTACCCACTGTTCTGATCTACCTTAGTTCCAATCAGACCGGCTTTGTTCTTATTTCTAATTGAAGGTTGCTCTCTTTTTCAGTTTCTTTAACAGTTGTTGAATATAGCGGTGCTGACTTTCAGAGCTGCAGAACTCAACTCTGAGTCTCAGGTGTCACACCTAAGGTAGCCAAAGCCTGGAAATACCAGGTTATAAACATATAGCACAGCCTCTCAAAATCTAGACATAACACAATTTTGGGATTAATAGCACAGCCTCTCAAAATCTAGAAATATCACAACTCTGAACTAAATGTGACTGCTATATGAGCTTACAATCTAGGCCTCAATTTTCTTATACATATTTTCTGAAAACGACCATACAATATCTGTCCTTTTGTTTCTGCTTACTTTGCACAACATACTATCCCCAAGGTTCATTCACTTTGTTGCGTGCCTCAAGACTTTGTTCCTTTCTGCAGCCACACGATATCCTATAATATGTATACACTACAGTTTGCCTTTCTGCTTCTCAGTCCATTTACCTTTTGCCACCTCCATCCACCCCTTATTCTTTTTAATGTCTGAAATGTCTACAGTGATGTCCCTTTTTTCATTCCTGATATTGATAATATATGTATTTTCTTTTTTTATTCATCAGCGTGGCTAGAGTTTTATTAATTCTATGAATCTATTCAAAGAACCAGTCTTTGATCTCATATTTTTCTCTGATTTTAATTTCACTGATTCTTGCTCTTATTTTTTGTATTTTTCCCTGTGCTTGCTTTAAGTTTAATTTGCCCTTCCTTTTTTAGTTTCTTACATGGAATCCTAGATCACTAATTTTTTTTTTAGATCATTGATTTTTAACTATTCTCCTTTTCTAATATAAACATTTAGTGCTATAAAATTTTCCGTATGTACTGCTATAGCTGCACCCACAAGTTTTTATCATGTGTTTTCATTTTGTTCAATTAAAAATATTTTCTATTTACCCTTGTGGCTTCCTCTCTGATCCATAGCTTATTTGGATGTGTATTGATTAATTTCCAAATATTTGGGGATTTTCCAGATATTGTACTGTTATTGTTTCTGATTTAATTCCATATCATGAAAGAACACATTTTGTATGATTTATATATTATATTATATATATGTATATTTAAGTTTATTAATATTTGTTTTATGGCCTAGAATATGATTTATCTTGGTGAATGTTCCATCTGTATTTGAAAAGAAATATATATTCTGCTTTTGTGGGGTGGAGCGTCATATAGTTGCAATTAGGTCAAGTTGGTCGATAGTGTTACTCAGATCTTCTATATCCTTACTAGTGTTCTGTCTACTTTCATGCTGATTATTAGAGAAGAAACATGAATTCTCCAACTATAACTATTTGTCTATTTCTCCTTTTAATTCTAGCAGTTTATTTTCCCCCCTTATTAGAGAAGTTGTGGGTTTACATAAAAATCTTGCATAAAACAGAGGATTCCCATTAATAGTTTGTTAAGCTGCTGGAATGCAATATAGCTGCTGGAATGCAATATACCAGAAATGGAATGGCTTTTAAAAAGGGAATTTATTACAATGCAAGTTTATAATTCTAAAGCCATGAAAATGTCCAAACTAAGGCATCCATAGAAAGATACCTTAAGTCCAAAGAAAGGGCCGCCGATGTTTGCGGTTTCTCTCTCAGCTGGAAGGTCACAGGGTGACTTTGCTAGCTTTCTCCATTCATTTTATAAGGCTTCTCAGGGGGAATTTTCCTTCTGCTTCTCCAAAGATCTCTGACTGTGGCTCTGTTGGCACTGTAGGCTCTTTCCAAAATTGTTCAGTCTTAAAGGACTCCAGCAAGCAGCCCCATCTTGAATGGATGGACACACATCTCTATGGAAACCACCTAAGAAAAAGTTACCACCCACAAATGGGTGGGTCACAATTCCATGAAAACAATAAAGAAGGCCCCACCCACAATATTGAATGAGGATTAAAGAACATGGCTTTTCTGGTGTACACGACAGATTCAAACTGGCACACCCATACACCACCCCACCAACAAACACTTGCATTGGTGTGGAACATTTTTTTAAAATGATGCTAGGGATGCAGAATTTTGGAGAATGGAGCCAATATGGTGGCTTAGTGAGGTGTAGGATTTAGTTCGTCCTCCAGAGCAGCAGGTAAATAGCCAAGAACAATACAGAACAACTGGTGGTGCCATGTCAGTGACAGGACACACAGTGTACACCAGTCTGGACAAGCTGGACCAGCTGTGATCCTACCCAGAACTGTAAGTCTCCCAAGCCGTGGCAGCCAGCACCCCTCCCCCACAGGCTGGTTCCCAGAGTGGAAAGGAAAGAGACTTTACTAGCATCAGGGCTGAGCACAACCAAGTTCCAACTCTGGAAATAATTAACAAATTCTCACTACTAAAAATAGGCCCCCAGCTCAACTGAACCTCGAGTAAAAGCTGAGGTTGCTTGTTTTTGCCCTGGCACAGAGAGGGCAGGGAGGACAGAAAAAGAAAAAGCAAAAAACACTGTTTTTTTTTGGATTGGACAGCACAAAATATTTGAAAGCATCTGGGCCCTGAAGGAAAGTGTTCTAGTCTGCTAGCTGGTAGAATGCAATATACCAGAAACAGAATGGCTTTTAAAAAGGGGAATTTAATAAGTTGGTAGTATACAGTTCTAAGGCCGAGAAAATGTCCCAATTATAGCAAGTCTATAGAAATGTCCAATCTAAGGCATCCAGGTTCAAGGAAGCTGATGAAGTTCAGGGTTTCTTTCTCAAGTGAGAAGGCACATGGCGAACACGGTCAGGGTTCCTCTTTCATCTGGAAGGGCACATGGTGGACATGGCATCATCTGCTAGCTTCTTCTCCTGGCTTCCTGTTTCATGAAGCTCCCCAGGAGGCATTTTCCTTCTTCATCTCCAAAGATTGCTGGCTGTGAACTCTTTGCTTCGTGGTGCTGCAGCATTCTCTGCTCTCTCCGAATCTTCTTCTTTCTCCAAAATGTTACCTCTTTTATAGGGCTCCAGAAACTAATCAAGACCCACCCAAATGGATGGAGACATGCCTCTACCTAATCCAGTTTAACAACCACTCTTGATTAAATCACTTCTCCAGGGAGATGATCTAATTACAGTTTCAAACATACAATACTGAATAGGGATTAGAAGAAATGGCTGCCTTTACAAAATGGGATTAGGATTAACATGGCTTTTCTAGGAGACATACATCCTTTCAAACCAGCACAGAAAGGGGCACATGGGATCTGGAGACACACAGAGCAACGTACCAATATATGCTCTTGATTGGCAAACCCAAGGAATGGGGATTCTGCTCTTAAAAGGATTTTTTTTTCTTTTCTTTTTTGTGGCTGTATTTCTACGGCTTGACTACTGTTTGGATACAATAGCAAGGCTTCTCAGGCTCCAACTACCCCAGGCAAGGGCAGAATTAAACTTGTCTGAGAGTTTGTCTGGAGCTGTGCCTTCCCCAGGAGAGGGATGGGGCCCAGCTCAGGTGGAATCCCTCTCTCAAGGAATTCAGACCCAAGGATCTGGAAAACTGAAGTGATTAAAGCCAGCCTACATCCTCTCCTCTGTCTCAACCACATCCCCAGCAGGAAGAGTCCGCTGAAGTTAGAGGTACCACATCACTTTTGCTGGTGGAACATGCAGGCAGACAAGAGCCACATACTGAGCAGGATAGGAAAAACACAGAGTTCAGAGACATCATAGGAAAGTCTTTCAACCTGCTGGGTCCCATCCTCAGGGAAAACTGATGCAGGTGACTCTTTCCCCCTGAGAGGAGGCCAGTTTTGTTTGGTAAAATCTGTCTAGGGTCTATAATATCTAAATTGACCCTCCTTAAGGGAAAAATAGGCACCATACAGGCAGGGCAAGAAACAAGAAAACAGGAACTGAAAAATTCTGATCTGTTAAACAAAACCTAAGCTAGAGGTCTAGAATAAGCTGAACTGAATGTCAAAGAACAGATAGACAACAATGTCATCCAGCAACAAAATACTAGGTAAAAAAAGTGAAAACAATCTCTAGAATAAACTAATTAAGGAAATTAAATGCCTAGATACCAACAACAACAAAAAGAACAAATCATACTAGGAAAACTGAAGATATGGCCCAGTCAAAGGAACAAACCAACTATTCAAATTAGATACAGGAGTTGAAACAATTAATTCAGAATGTTTTAACAGACATGGAAAACCTTATCAAAAATAAAATCAATGAATTTAGGAAGGATATAAATAAGGCAAGGGATGAATAAAAAGAAGAAATTGAAAGTCTGAAAAAACAACTCATAGAACTTACAGGAATGAAAGGCACAGTAGAAGAGACAAAAAAAACAATGGAAACCTACAATGTTAGATTTCAAGAGACAGAAGATAGGATTAGTGAACTGGAGGATGGACATCTGAAATCTTATAAGCAAAATAAAATATAGGGAAAAGAATGGAAAAATATGAGCAGAACTCAGGGACTTGAATGACAATGTGAAGCACACAAATATATGTGTTGTGGGCATCCAAGAAGAAGAGAAGGGAAAAGGAGGAGAAAACTAATGGAGAAAATTATTACTGAACATTTCCCAACTCTTATGAAAGGCTTAACATTACAGATCCAAGAAGTACAGCATATCCCAAATAGAATAGATCCAAATAGATCTACTCCAAGATACTTACTTATCAGAATGTCAGACGTCAAAGAGTAGAGAGAATTTTGAAAGAAGCAAGAGAAAAGCAATCCATCACATACAAGACCATGGAGGCAAGAAGACAGTGGTATGATGTATTTAAATTACTAAAAGAGAAAAACTGCCAACCAAGATTCTATGTCCAGCAAAACTCTCCTTCAAAAATGAGGGGGGAAATTAAAACATTTCCAGACAAAAAATCACTGAGAGAATTTGTGACCAAGAGACCAGCTGTACAAGAAATACTAAAGGGAGCAGTAGAGACAGATAGGAAAAGACAGGAGAGAGAGATGTGGAGGAGAGTGTAGAAAAGAAGACTATCAGTAAAGGTTAAAAGAAGAAAAATTAGATATGACATATAAAATCCAAAAGGCAAAACTATCAGTAAAGGTTAAAAGAAGAAAAATTAGATATGACATATAAAATCCAAAAGGAAAAATGGCAGAAGTACTGTCCTTACAGTAATAACACTAAATGTTAATGGATTAAACTCCCCAATCAAAAGACACAGACCGACAGAACAGATTAAAAAACAGGACCCATCTATGTGCTGTCTACAGGAGATGTATCTTAGACCCAGTGATAAACATAGGTTGAAAGTGAAAGGTTGGGAAAAGATATTTCATGTAAACAACAATCAGAAAAGAGCAGGAGTAGCTATACTAATATCTAGCAAATTAGACTTCATATGTAAAACAATTAAAAGAGGCAAAGAAGGACACTGTATTAATAAAAAGAACAATTCAACAAGAAGACAACAATCATAAATATTTATGCACCAAGCCAAAGTGCTCCAAAATACATGAGGCAAACACTGAAAACACTGAAAAGAGAAATGGACACATCTACCATAATAGTTGGAGACTTCAATTCCCTGCTCTCATCAATGGACAGAACATCTAGACAGAAGATTAATAAAGAAACAGGGAATTTGAAATAGATGAACTAGACTTAACAGACATTTATAGAACATTGCACCCACAACAGCAGGATACACCCTTTTCTCAAGTGCTCATGGATTATTCTCAAAGAGAGACCATATAGTGGGTCACAAAGTAAGTCTCAATAAATTTAAAAACATTGAAATCATACAAAACAGTTTTTCAGATCATAAAGGTATGAAGTTGGAAATCAATAATAGGCAGAGGGCCATAAAATTCACAAATATATGGAGGCTCAACAACACACTCTTAAACAACCAGTCATCAAGGAAGAAATTACAAGAAAAATCAGTAAATATCTTGAGGCAAATGAAAATGAAAACCCAACATATCAAAATTATGGAATGCAGTAAAGGCAGTGCTGAGAGGGTAATTTATTGCCCTAAATGCCTATATCAAAAAAGAAGAAAGATCAAAAATTGAGGAAGTTACTCTCCACTTGGAAGAACTAGAGAAAGAACAGCAAACTAACCCCAAAGCAAGCAAAAGGAAAGAAATAATGAAAATTAAAGCAGAAATAAATGAAATTGAGAACATGGAAACAATCAAGAAAATCAACAAAACCAGAAGTTGGTTCTATGAGAAAATCAATAAGATGATGGGCCCTTAGCGAGGTTGACAAAAAGAAGAAGAGAGAGGATGCAAATAAATAAAATCAGAAATGGAAGAGGAGACAAAACCACTGACCCCACAGAAAAAAAGGAGGTAATGAGAGGATATTATGAACAACTTTTTGCCAATAAACTAGACAATGTAGATGAAATCGGACAACTTCCTAGAAAGGCATGAACAACCAACATTGACTCAAGAAGAAATAGATGACCTCAACAAACCAATTACAAGTAAAGAAATTGAATTAGTCATTAAGAAGCTATCTAAAAAGAAAAGCTTCACAAATGAATTCTACCAAACATTCAAGAAAGAATTAGTACCAATCCTGCTCAAACTCGTCATAAGAGGGAAGCTACCTAACTCATTCTACGAAGCCAACATCACCCTCATACCAAAGCCAGACAAAGATAATATAAGAAAAAAAATTTTTACAGACCAACTCTTTAATAGATATAGATGCAAAAATCCTCAACAAAATTCTTGCAAATCGAATCCAGCAGCACATTAAAAGGATTATACACCATGACCAAGTAGGATTCATCCTGGGTATGCAAGGATGGTTCAACATAAGAAAATCAATTAATGTAATACACCATATAAACAAATCAAAGCAGAAAAACCACATGATCATCTCGATTGATGCAGAAAAGGCATTTGACAAAATTCAACATCCTTTCTTGTTGAAAACACTTCAAAGGATAGGAATAGAGTGAACCTTCTTCAACATGATAAAGGGAATATATGAAAAACCCACAGGTAACATCAATGGGGAAAAATTCCCTCAATGGGGAAAAACTGAAAACTTTGCCCCTAAGATCAGGAACAAGACAAGGCTGTCCACTATCACCATTGTTATTCAACATTGTGTTGGAAGTTCTAACCAGAGCAATTAGAGAAGAAAAAGAAATACAAGGCATCAAAATTGGAAAGA
Source organism: Tamandua tetradactyla (assembly GCF_023851605.1). Classification (NCBI taxonomy): domain Eukaryota; kingdom Metazoa; phylum Chordata; class Mammalia; order Pilosa; family Myrmecophagidae; genus Tamandua; species Tamandua tetradactyla. The sequence goes on along the minus strand of NC_135327.1, from coordinate 200,832,074 downwards.
AAGATGTAAAACTCTCTGTTTGAAGATGATATGATACTATATGTCAAAAACCCTGAAAAATCCACAGCAAAACTACTAGAGCTAGTAAATGAGTACAGCAAAGTGGCAGGTTACAAGATCAACACTCAAAAATCTGTAATGTTTCTATACACTAATAATGAACAATCCCAGGGGGGAAATGAAGAAAAAAAATTCCATCTACAATTGCAACCAAAAGAATAAAATATTTAGGAATAACTTTAGCTAAGGAAACAAAAGACCTATTCAAAGAAAGCTATAAGAAATTGCTAAAAGAAATCACAGAAGACCTAAATAAATGGAAGGACATACTGTGTTCATGGATTGGAAGACTAAATTTAGTTAAGATGTCAATTCTACCTAAATTGGTTTATAGATTCAGTGCAATATCAATTAAAATCCCCAAAACTTACTTTTCAGTAATAGAAAAACCAAGAATCAAATTTTTCTGGAAGGTCAGGGTGACCTGAATAGCTAAAAATATCCTGAGAAGGAAAAATGAAGTTGGAGGTCTCACACTCCCTGACTTTAAGGCATATTATGAAGCGACAGTGATCAAAACAGCATGGTATTGGCATAAAGGTAGATATACTGACCAATGGAATCAAATAGAGTGTTCAGATATAAATCCTCTCATCTATGGGCAATTGGTCTTTGATGAGGCAATCAAGCCAACTCACCTGGGACAGAACAGTCTCTTTAATAAATGGTGCCTAGAGAACTGGATATCCACATGCAAAAGAATGAAAGAGGGTCCATATCTCACACCCTGTAAAAAAAATAACTCAGAATAGATCAAAGACCTAAACATTAGATCTAAGACCACAAAACTATTAGAAGAAAATGTAGAGAAATATCTTATAAATCTTATAACAGGAGGCAATTTCCTCAATCTTACACCCAAAGCACAAGCATTGAAGAAATACATAAATAAATGGGAACTCCTCAAAATTAAACACATTTGTGCATCAAAGAACTTTGTCAAGAAAATAAAAAGACAGCCTACACAATGAGAGACACTATTTGGAAACGACCTATCAGATAAGGGTCTTGTATCCAGAATATATAAAGAGATTGTTCAATTCAACAACAAAAAGACAAACAACCCAATTACAAAATGGGCAAAAGGCATGAACAGACACTTCTCAGAAGAAGAAATACAAATGTCCAAAAGGCACATGAAAAGATGCTCAACTTCCCTAGCTATTAGGGAAATGCAAATCAAAACCACAATGAGATATTATCTTACACCCACCATAATGGCCATTTTCAATAAAACAGAAAATGACAAGTGCAGGAGAGGATGTGGAGAAAGAGGCACATTTATCTACTGTTGGTGGGTATGTAAAATGGTACAACTGCTATGAAAGGCAGTTTGGTGGTTCCTCAGGAAGCTAAGTATAGAATTGCCATATGATTTAGCAATACCATTGCTAAGTATCTACTGAGAGGACATGAGGGCAAGGACACAAACGGACATTTGCACACCAATGTTTATAGCAGCATTATTTACAATTGTGAAGAGATGGAAACAGCCAAAATGTCCATCAACAGACGAGTGGCTAAACACGCTGTGGTATATACATAGGATGGAATATTATGCAGCTGTAAGACAGAATAAAATTATGAAGTATGTAACAATATGGATGGACTTTGAGAACATTATGCTGAGTTAGATTAGCCAGAAACAAAAGGGTAAATACTGTCTGATCTCACTGATATGAACTAACATTAATGAATGAACTTGGATAATTTCAGTTAAGAACAGAGAATATCAGGAAATAGAAATAGGGTAGATATCAGGTAATTGGAGCTGAAGGGTTACAGATTGTGCAACAGGACTAATTGTAAAAATTCAGAAATTGATAGCACAATACTACCTAACAATAATGTTAGTACACTGAATGAAGCTGAATGTGAGACCAATAGAGGGAGGAGGGCTGGAGGTACAAATGAATTCAGAAGGAAAGTAGATGATAAAGACTGAGATGGTATAATCTAGGAATGCCTAGAGTGTACAATGATAGTGACTAAATGTACAAATTAGAAAATGTTTTTGCGTGAGGAAGAACAAAAGAATGTCAATATTGCAGGGTGTTTAAAATGGATGGTAATTCATATTTTAAAACTTTAACTAATGTGTGAGACTAAAGCAAAAATGTTTATTTGGTACAAAATTTTTATTTCAACTAGTGCATTTCTTAATATAACTTATATGGACAGTTTAATTGAACACCATAAGTGCATGGAACCTTGAGTAGGGCATGAGATTTTGTAGGTTTGTCCAGAGTGATGCCCCGATAAATCCCAGAGTGATTTGAACAGTGAATAAAAATTGTATTTGCAAAGTCCCCTTGGGGGAATGGTGAGAAAGGGGGAAAATTCATCTTCCCCATTTGGAGAAGCCCTCATATTCTCGCAAGCAGTGAGGACAACAAAATCAATAGGCTGAACCCTCAAACTTCGGGCTTGTTCAAATGAAACTTATCCCCAAGGATAGGCTAAGTCCACTTAAAATTAAGTCTAAGAATCACCCCCAGAGAACCTCTTTTGCTACTCAGATGTGGCCTATCTCTCAGCCAACATGGCAAGCAAACTCCCTCCCTCCCTATCTCTACGTGGGACATGACTCCCAGGGGTATAAACCTACCTGTCAACGTGGGACAGATATCCTAGAATGAGGTGGAACTCAGTATCAAGGGACTGAGAAAAACTTCTCGACTGAAAGGGGGAAGAGAGAAATGAAACAAAATAAAGTGTTAGTGATTGAGAGATTTCAGATAGAGTTGAGAGGTTATCCTGGAGGTTATCCTTATGCATTATATAAATAACCCCTGTTTCTTTAAGATGATCATATAATGACATAGCTTTCGCAAAGTGACTACATGATTGTAAAAACCTTGTTCTGATGCTCCTTTTATCTATGGTATGGACAGATGAGTAAAAAAATATGGATAAAAATAAATAAATAATAGAGGAAACAAATGTTAAAATAAATTGGGTAGAGGGAAATACTAGTGATCAATGAGAGGAAGGGGAAAGGGTTATGGTATGTATGAGTTTCATCTTTTTATTTCTTTTTCTGGAGTGATGTAAATGTTCTGAGAAATGATTGTGGTGATGAATATACAACTATGTGATCATATTGTGAGCCACTGATTGCACACCAAGTATGGAATGTTCATATGTTAAGAATGTTCACATTGTATGTTGATCGATTTTATTAATAAAAATTTCAAAACCCACATTTTTATAATAACATTGTTAATTGAAGTTCATGGTTTAAATTAGAGTTCACTGTTTGTGTAGTAAAGTTCCATGGATTAAAAAAAGTTTTATTCTGTTACCATATGCACAATCTAACATTACCCCTTTTAATCATATTCAGATACATGTTTCAGTGTTGTCAGTTATGGTCATAATGTTGTGCTACCGTCACCACCATCCACTACCAAAATATTTCCGTCATTCCAAATAGGGACTGTGAACATTTTAAGCCTAACTTCCCATTCCCTATCCCCACCCCATTCCCTGATAATGTATATTCTAGATTCTGACTCTACAAATTTGCTAATTCTAATTGTTTCAAATCAGTCAGATTGTATTATATTTGTCCTTTTGAGTATTGTTTATTTCACTCAACATGATGTCTTCAAGGTTCATCCATATTGTTGCATGTATCAGGATTCATTCCTTTTTTCGGCTGAATAATATTCCACTGCATGTATATACCATATTTTATTTATTCATTCATCTGTTGGTGGACACTTGGGTTGCTTCCATTTTTGGCAATGGTGAATAATGCTGCCATGAACATCAGTGTGAAAATATCTGTTGGAGCACCTGCTTTCAATTCTTTGGGGTATATTCATAGCAGTGGGATTGTCAGGTCATATAGTAGTTCTATACTTAGCTTTCTGAGAAACTTCCAAACTGTCTTCCACAGCTGCTGCACCATGTTACATTGCTATCAACAGTGAATGAGTGTTCCTATTTCTCCACATCCCCTCCCACACTTCCTATTTTCCGTTTTTTTTTTAAGTATGTCATTCTAATGGGTGTGAATGGCATCTAATTGTGGTTTTGATTTGCATTTCCCTGATGGCAAATGATGTTTAGCATTTTTTCATGTGCTTTTTGACCATTTGTATATCGTCTTTGGGGAGATAGCTATTCGTCTTTTGCCCATTTTAACATTGGGTTATTTTGTCGTTTTGTTAAGCTGAAGGACTTCTTTGTATATTCTGAACAGTAATCCTTTATTGGATATGTGGTTTACAAATATTTTCTCCCATTGTATAGGCTGTCCTCTTACTTTCATGATAAAGTCATTTGAAGAAAAAAAAAGCTTTTGATTTTGATGTGGTCCCATTTATCTGTTTTTTTTTTTTCTTTTTTGCTTGTGCTTTGGGTGTAAAGTCTAAGGAACCATTGCCTAATTCAAGGTCCCAAAATGCTTCCCTACATTATCTTCTAGGAGTTGATAGTTCAAGCTCTTATATTTAGGTCTTTGATCAATTTTGAGTTGATTTTTGTATAGGGTGTGAGATAAGGGTTCTCTCTTTCTCTCTCTCTCTCTCTTTTTTTGCAAACAGAGATCCAGTTTTCCTAGTATCATTTGTTAAAGAGACTATTCTTTCCCATTGATAGTCTTTGCTACCTTGTCAAAATCAGTAGGCCAGGGCGGTGTGACAATGACTCAGTGGCAGATTTCTTGCCTGCTATGCTGGAGACCTGGGTTCGATTCCCATGGAAAAGAAAAGAACTGCAAAAATCAGTTGGCCATAAATGTGAGGACTGATTTATAAATTCTCAATTCTATTCCATATAGATGTCTTTCCTTGTGCCAGTACCATGCTGTTATGATTACTGTGGCTTTGTGATAATCCTCCAACTTCGTTCTTCTTTTTCAAGATGGCTTTAGCTATTCAAGGACACTTATCCTTCCGTATCAATTTAATGATTGGCTTTCCATTTCTGTAAGGAAGGTTGTTGCGATTTTGATTGGGATTACATTGAATGTATAAATTGCTTCGGGTCATTTTAATATCCAATCCATTTATATAGGGCCTCTTCAATTTTTTTTTCTTTCAACAATGATTTGTAGTTTCCTGCATTTTTACATCCTCGGTTAGATTTATTCCTAGATATTTGATTCTTTTAGCTGCTGTTGTAAATGGAATTTTTTCTTGATCTTTTGTTTCTGTTGTTCATTGCTTGTATATAGAAACCCTTCTGATTTTGGGGTGTTGATCTTGTACCCTGACAATTTGCTGAATTCATTTATTAGCTCTATGAACTTTGTTGTGTATGTTTCAGGATTTTCTGTATATAGGATCATATTATCTGCAAATAGGGAGTTTTACTTCTTCCTTTCCAATTAGGATGGCTTTTCCCCCCCTTTTTCTTGCATAATTGCTCTGGCAAGAACTTCTAGTACAATGCTGAATAACAGTGGTGACAGTGGGCATACTTTTCTTGTTACAGATCATAGAGGGAAAACTTTCAGTCTTTCACCATTAAGTAGGATATTAGCTGTGGTTTTTTTCATATATGTCCTTTATCATGTTGAGGAAGTTTTCTTCTATTCCTATCTTTCAAAGTATTTTTATCAAGAAAGGATGCTGTATTTTGTCAATGCCTTTTCTGCATTGATTAAGATAATCAGGTGTTTTTTCCTTCATTCTGTTAATATGATATATTACATTAGTTGATTTTCTTATGTTGAACCAACTGTGCATACGAGGGATAGATCCCACTTGATCATGGTGTATAATTCTTTTCTCGGAGGAGGGGGAGGGGTGCCTGGTCCAGGAACTGAACCTGGGTCTCCTGTATGGAGGGCAAGCATTCTACCACCGAACCACCCGTGCACCCTGTATAATTCTTTTAATATGCTATTGGATTCAGTTTGCTAGTATTTTGTTGAGGACTTTTGCTTCTATAGATATATAGATATTTCTGTAGTTATATAGAATATATTCATAAGAGATATTAGTCTGTAGGTTTTTTTTTCCTGTGGTATCTCTTTCTGACTTTGGTATGAGGGTGATGTTGGCATGTAGAATGAGTTAAGGAGTACTCCCTCCTCTTCAACTTTTTGGAAGGTTTGAGCAAAATTGAAGTTAAGTCTTCTTGGAATGTTTGATAGAATTCCCCTGTAAAGCCATCTGGTCCTGGGTTTTTCTTTGTTGGGAAGCTTTTGATTACTACCTTCATTAGTTATTGGTTTTTGAGATCTCCTATTTCTTCTTGAGTCTAAGTAGGTAGTCTGTCTGTCTGTAGGAATTTATCCATTTTATCTAGATTATCTAATTTATTGGCATACAATTGTTCTTATAGCCCTTTTTATTTCAGTGGGGTCAGTAGTAATGTTCCTTCTTTCATGTCTGATTTTCATTATTTGTGTCCAGTCTTTTCTTTTTCTTTGTCAGTCTAGATGAAGGTTTGTTGATTTTGATGATCTTTTCAAAGAACCAACTTTTGGTTTTGGTTTTGTTGTTTCTCCCTATTGTTTTACTTTTCTATTTCATTTATCTCTGCTCCACTCTTTGTTATTTCCTTCCTTCTACTTGTTTAAGGTTTAGTTTGCTCTTCTTTTTCTAGTTCTTCTAGTGTTGAGGTTTGAGGAATCTGATTTGAAGTCTTTTTTTTTTTTTGCTATTTGTTATTTAAAGTTTATTTCTGAGTTGCAAAGATTACTTCCCCTTCCCTATATTTTTAGAATTTCTTGTATTTCCTCACTCAATCTTGGCTGTCACAATTAGACAGAAAGCATGTGGACCTTTTTTTCTTGCATATATTGTAGAAATGTCTGTAGCAGCAGACATTAGTCACTCAAGGTCGGTCAGAGATGCATTTTTATGTTCAGAGCATTTTCATGTTCATTCTGATATATACAGCCTTTTCAGATACAGTATATATATATTTTTAATATGTTGTTAATAAAACAACATACAGACACATAAACATTCTTAACATACAAACATTCCATACATGGTATACAATCAATAGCATCACATAGTTGTGCATTCATCACCATGATCATTTTTTGAACATTTGCATCACTCCAGAAAAAGAGGTAAATAAGAAAATAGAAAAAATTCATAGGTACCATACCCCTCACCTCTCTCTCTCATTGACCACTAGTATTTCCATCTACCCAATTTATTTTAACCTTTGTTACCCCATTATTATTATTATTATATTATTATTATTATTATTATTATTATTTTTATTAATTAAAGAAAAGAAAAAAAAGAAGTTAACCCAACATTTAGAAATCATTCCATTCTACATATGCAATCAGTAATTCTTAACATCATCACATAGATGTATGATCATCATTTCTTAGTATATTTGCATCGATTTAGAAGAAGAACTAGCAAAACAACAGAAAAAGATATAGAATGTTAATATAGAGAAAAAAATAAAAATAATAATAATAGTAAAAAAAAAAAAAGACAAACAGACAGACAAAAAAAAAAACCCTATAGCTCAGATGCAGCTTCATTCAGTGTTTTAACATGATTACTTTACAATTAGGTATTATTGTGCTGTCCATTTTTGAGTTTTTGTATCTAGTCCAGTTGCACAGTCTGTATCCCTTCAGCTCCAATTACCCATTATCTTACCCTGTTTCTAACTCCTGCTGGACTCTGTTACCAATGACATACTCCAAGTTTATTCTCGAATGTCGGTTCACATCAGTGGGACCATACAGTATTTGTCCTTTAGTTTTTGGCTAGGCTCACTCAGCATAATGTTCTCTAGGTCCATCCATGTTATTACATGCTTCATAAGTTTATTCTGTCTTAAAGCTGCATAATATTCCATTGTATGTATATACCACAGTTTGTTTAGCCACTTGTCTGTTGATGGACATTTTGGCTGTTTCCATCTCTTTGCAATTGTAAATAATGCTGCTATAAACATTGGTGTGCAAATGTCCGTTTGTGTCTTTGCCCTTAAGTCCTTTGAGTAGATACCCAGCAATGGTATTGCTGGGTCGTATGGCAATTCTATATTCAGCTTTTTGAGGAATCACCAAACTGCCTTCCACAGTGGTTGCACCATTTGACATTCCCACCAACAGTGGATAAGTGTGCCTCTTTCTCCGCATCCTCTCCAGCACTTGTCATTTTCTGTTTTGTTGATAATGGCCATTCTGGTGGGTGTGAGATGATATCTCATTGTGGTTTTGATTTGCATTTCTCTAATGGCCAGGGACATTGAGCATCTCTTCATGTGCCTTTTGGCCATTTGTATTTCCTCTTTTGATAGGTGTCTGTTCAAGTCTTTTTCCCATTTTGTAATTGGGCTGGCTGTCTTTTGGTTGTTGAGTTGGACAATCTCTTTATAAATTCTGGATACTAGACCTTTGTCTGATATGTCATTTCTAAATATTGTCTCCCATTGTGTAGGCTGTCTTTCTACTTTCTTGATGAAGTTCTTTGATGCACAAAAGTGTTTAATTTTGAGGAGTTCCCATTTATTTATTTCCTTCTTCAGTGCTCTTGCTTTAGGTTTAAGGTCCATAAAACCGCCTCCAATTGTAAGATATCTCCGTACATTTTCCTCTAACTGTTTTATGGTCTTAGACCTAATGTTTAGATTTTGATCCATTTTGAGTTAACTTTTGTATAGGGTGTGAGATATGGGTCTTCTTTCATTCTTTTGCATATGGATATCCAGTTCTCTAGGCACCATTTATTGAAGAGACTGTTCTGTCCCAGGTGAGTTGGCTTGACTGCCTTATCAAAGATCAAATTGTCCATAGATGAGAGGGTCTATATCTGAGCACTCTATTTGATTTCATTGGTCGATATATCTATCTTTATGCCAATACCATGCTGTTTTGACCACTGTGGCTTCATAATATGCCTTAAAGTCAGGCAGCGCAAGACCTCCAGCTTCGTTTTTTTTCCTCAAGATGTTTTTAGCAATTCAGGGCACCCTGCCCTTCCAGATAATTTGCTTATTGGTTTTTCTATTTCTGAAAAATAAGTTGTTGGGATTTTGATTAGTATTGCATTGAATCTGTAAATCAATTTAGGTAGGATTGACATCTTAACTATATTTAGTCTTCCAATCCATGAACACGGTATGCCCTTCCATCTATTTAGGTCTTCTGTGATTTCTTTTAACAGTTTTTGTAGTTTTCTTTATATAGGTTTTTTGTCTCTTTAGTTAAATTTATTCCTAGGTATTTTATTCTTTTAGTTGCAATTGTAAATGGGATTCGTTTCTTGATTTCTCCCTCAGCTTGTTCATTACTAGTGTATAGAAATGCTACAGATTTTTGAATGTTGATCTTGTAACCTGCTACTTTGCTGTACTCATTTATTAGCTCTAGTAGTTTTGTTGTGGATTTTTCCGGGTTTTCGACATATAGTATCATATCATCTGCAAACAGTGATAGTTTTACTTCTTCCTTTCCAATTTTGATGCCTTGTATTTCTTTTTCTTGTCTGATTGCTCTGGCTAGAACCTCCAACACAATGTTGAATAATAGTGGTGATAATGGACATCCTTGTCTTGTTCCTGATCTTAGGGGGAAAGTTTTCAATTTTTCCCCATTGAGGATGATATTAGTTGTGGGTTTTTCATATATTCCCTCTATCATTTTAAGGAAGTTCCCTTGTATTCCTATCTTTTGAAGTGTTTTCAACAGGAAAGGATGTTGAATCTTGTCAAATGTCTTCTCTGCATCAATTGAGATGATCATGTGATTTTTCTGCTTTGATTTGTTGATATGGTGTATTACATTAATTTATTTTCTTCTATTATTATTTTTTTATCCATATTTTTTACTCATCTGTCCATACCCTAGGTAAAAGGAGCACCAGACACAAGATTTTCACAATCACACAGTCACATTATAAAAGCTATATAATTATACAATCATCTTAAGAAACAAGGCTATAGGAACACAGCTCTACCATTCTGGTACTTTCCTCCAGCCACTCCAATACACCATAAACTGAAAAGGGGATATCTATGTAATGAGTAAGAATAACCTCCAAGATAACCTCTCGAATCTGTTTGAAATCTCTCAGCCACTCTACTTTACTTTGTCCCATTTCTCTCTTCAATATCTTGATGCTGGGCCCGTCTCATCCTGGGATTTCTGTCCCATGTTGCCAGGGAGGTTTATACCCCTGGTAGTCGTGTCCCACATAGAGGGGGAGGGTAGTGATTTCGCTTGCTGTGTCGGCTTAGAGAGAGAGAGGCCACATCTGAGCAACAAAAGGGGTTCTTTGGGGGTGACTCTTAGGCATAATTTTAAGTAGGCTTAGCCTATCTTTTGCAGGAATAAGTTTCATAGGGGCAACCCCCAAGATCGAAGGCTTGGCCTATTGATGTGGTTGTTCCCACTGCTTGTTAGAACATCAGAAATTCTCCATACTGGAAAGTTGAATATTGTCACCTTTTCCCCCATTCCCCCAAGGGGAATTTGCAAATACTTCTTTATTCATTGTCCAAATCTCTCTGGGATTTATTCGGGCATCACACTAACCTGGACAAACCAACAAAATCTCATGCCCTAGTCAAGATTCCACGTACTGAACATACAAGTTAAATTAGGAAATACACTACCCAAAATAGAAAATGTGCACCAAATAAACAGAAGTTGAAGGTTTAAGACATGAATAATATTATCCTTTACCCAGTCTTCTGACATACCTTAGTCCTATCCAGATCAGTGTCCTTCATGTCTCTACTCAACGTCTGATCACTTTTTCAACTTTTTAAACAGTTCCTGTATGGGGTAGTGCTGACTTTCATAGCTTTAGAGCTCAAACACTGAGTCTCAGGTGTCACATATCAGATACAATATATTGACAAAGTTACTTTCTCTTCTGCCCACCAGCTCCATATTCCCTCTACAATTTCATCTTCAACAGCAGAGGTTGGCAGACCTTCTCTGTAAAAGGCTGCCTCGTAATTAATTATCTTGGGCTTTGCAAGCCCTACAATCTGTCCGACCATTCAACTCTGCTGTTGTGTGAAGGCAGCTGTGGACAATCCATTAATCAAAAGAGGATGCCTGCATTCCAATAAAACTGGACACTGGAATTTAAATTCCAACAAAGTGGGTGGGCCACGGTGGCTCAGCAGGTAAGAATGCTTGCCTGCCATGCCCGAGGACCCGGGTTCGATTCCCGGTGCCTGCCCATGTAAACAAAAAAAATGTAAAAAAAAAAAAATTCCAACAAAGTGTTTTAATTTTTTACAACCATTAAAAAATGTAAAACCATCTTAGTTCATGAGTTGTACAAAAGCCAGTGAGAGGACAGGCCAGTTTGCCTGACCCCTGTTCCATAGTTACTATCCCAGAGCCAGGGAGTTTGCCATTTATTCCAGGAGACTTCTAAAATAAATTTCTCTAGAATTTGGTTCTACTTGACTTAGGATAAATAAGTTCAGACAATGCTTAGTTTCCAACTGTTTTGTAGTCTCTTTATTCTTTCGGTAAAACTCTTTCAGAGTTATGCACTGCTGTTTGTAGATGATGAAATGTATAAAGATCCAAATTAAATGATGGCACTGCTGTGAACATCATCTCCTCCTTTCAAGTCAGAACTTAGACTTTTGGTTCTTGTTTTTATATTTCAGTTCCAAAAACAGGTTAACTGTAGACATGATTTGAAGACAGTAATTTGCTGTATGGTAATCTACAAACAGGTCTAGCTTGTCCAAGAACACTACAGAATGAATTTACTTTAAATATATTAAACTAAGTGGCATTTTCGCAAATGAGTTTAAATGCATTTTTACTTTTAGACAAGCAACATGACATGTTTTCCGTAAAAACTACGTCTCTACTCCACATAAATCAAGGTCAAAATAAATGAGTTCAAGATGGCATCAATCCATCTGTCTAAGTCCTGGCATTGTGTTGATGAAAAGCAGCAGCCAGTTATGATGAAAGGTGATAGAGAGATTCAAGGAATTGCAAGATCATTGACATTTCTCCATTTCTAAACCATCCCTCAAGAAAATCATATATGGGGTCACACCATCCTCACGGTAGTTGAGAACGGCCATACGATCCGGATGTATGTTTTCTGCAATATAGAACTGATCATTTTTGAAATTAGCAAGGATATGCTTGATTTTTATGCCTCTGTCATATAAGGTCTTATTCTTTCTGATCTCTGTTCTTCAAGTTTCCCTTTGATCAATTTCATGTCATCTTTGATGTACTTCTTGAAGGCTTCTTTTGTGAAGCCGGCCTCTTGCAGGTGACAGTTCATGACAATAGCAACACTGATGATGACCGCACTTCTGGTGCCTTCATCCTCCGGGCCTTGGGCAGAGATATTTCCACCAATGAGCATGTCATCAACACCACCCTCTGTCCTGCTGACCATCTTGCCCTCCAGCAGCTGGAGATCGCCCGGCTGCGAGCTCCCGGATCTTGTAAATATCAGAGAACATCTCCTTATGACTGATGAGGTCCTGGTAGATGATCGTGATGGCAGCTGGAGCTAGGCAGCGTGGGTAGTGCTGGCTTGGCAGGAGCCGGGAGCCCCGAGCGCAGAAGCGTGGAGCAGCCTAGCAGTGCTGAGGGTAGGGGGGCAGTGGGTGGAAAAGCTCTTTCTTCCTTTTTGATGTAAACACCAGAGGTATAAATTTCCCCCTCAGCACTGCATGCGTGGCATGCCATAAGTTTTGGTATGTTGTATTTTCATTTTCATTTGCCTCAAGATTTTCCTGATTTCACTTTTGATTTCCTTTTTAACCCATTAGTTGTTCAAGAGCATGTTTAATTTCCACTTATTTATGAATTTTCCCTTTCTCCCTGTTATTGATTTCTAGCTTCATTCCATTGTAGTTGAAGAATATACATTGCACGATTTCAATATTTTTTAATTTATTGGACTTGTTTTGCTACCTAACATATGGCCTATCTTAGAGAATGTTCCGTGTGCACTTAAGAAGCATACATGTTCTGTTTCTGTTGGATGCAGTGTTTAGTTTAAGACTATTAGGTCGGTTGGTTTGATATATCATTCAAATCCTGCACTTTCTTATTGATCTTCTGACTAGATGTTCTGTCTATTATTGAGGGTGGTGTGTAAAGTCTCCTACTATTAATGTGGAACCATCAATTTCTCCCTACAAATCTGTATTTAGTTTTTTTTTTCCACATAGGTAGGCACCGGGAATCGAACCCGGGTCCTCTGGCATGGTAGGCGAGCATTCTTGCCTGCTGAGCCACCGTGGCCCGCCCCAAATCTGTATTTGCTTCATATATTTTGGGACTCTGATGCTAAGTACACATATATTTACAATGTTACACCTTCCTATTGAATTGTCCCCATTATCAGTATGTAATGACCATCTTTGTCCCTCATACCTGTTTTTTACTTACAGCCTATTTTATCTGATAGTAATATAGCTTCTCCAGCTTTCTTTTGGTTACTACATGCATGGCATATTTTTCCCATACTTTCACCATCAGTCTACTTATATTTTTGACCTTATGGTGAGTCTCTTGCAGGCAGCATATATTTGGGCCATGCATTTTATCCATTCTGCCAATCTCTGTGTTTTGATGGGAGAGTTTAATCCAGTTATTTATTTATTTATCTTGGTGCATGGTCCGGGAATCGAACCTGGGTCTCCCACATGAAAGGTGGGCATTCTAATCACTGAACTACCCGTGCACCCTAATCCAGTTACTTTTAAAGTCACTATTGATAATACAGGTCTTTATTCTACCATTCTAGACATTGTATGTCCAAAAACCTAGATTTATCATGAATTTTTATGCATTTGCATTTTAGCTCCAGTAGGAAGGAAGAAAATGGAGTTACGTACCAAACAATACAATACAATTACACTGGCATTTATAATTACCCAAATGGTTACCTTACTGCAGGTCTTTATTTCTTTATGCTGCTTTGAATCACTGTCTAGTGTCCTTTCATTTCGGTTTGAAAAACTCCCTTTAGCATTGTTTGCTGGGCTGGTCTAGTGGTGATGAACTCCCTCAGCTTTTGTTATCTGAGAATGTCTTAATCTCCCCCTCATTTTAAAAGGAGAGTCTTCCTGGGTATAAGATTCTTGGCTGGCAATTGTTTTCCTTCAGCATGTTAAGTATTTCAACCCACTGCCTTCTTGCCTCCATGGTTTTTGATGAGAAATCAACACTTGATCTTACTGGGATTCCCTTGTATGTAATTTGTTACTTTTCTCTTCGAGCTTTCAGAACTCTCTCCTTGTTTTTTGCATTTGATAATGCAGTGAATATATGATGGGGTGTATTTTTCTTCATGTTTGTCCTGTTTGGTGTTCTCTGAGCTTCTTGAATGTGTGCATTTGTGTCTTTTGCTAACTTCTGGAACGTCTCTGTCATTATCTCTTTGACTATTCCTTCTGCCCCTTCTTTTCTTTCTTCTCCTTCTGAGACCCCCATGTGTATATTGGTGTGCTTGATGGTCTTAGGCTATTAAAAAATGTATATATGTATATCAGTATTAGTCAGGGTTTTCTAGGGTCACAGAACCAATAGGAGGTATTTGTAAGTATTATGAGATTTTATGAAAGTGTCTCATGCAATTGTGAGAAAGCATAGGTCCAAATTTCATAGGGCAGGCTGAAGGTTTTGATGAATTCCCCAGGAAAACCTGGCTCATTGAAGTCACGATGAAAATTCTCTCTTCTGACTGCTGAAATAATCACTTTTTGTCTTAGGCTATTTTTGCATTTAATATATCTTTTTTTCCTTTCTGCTCCTCAGTCTGACTCATTTCATTGTCTTGTCTTGTCTCCAAGTTCACTGATTCTTTCTTCTGCCAATACCATTCTACTCTTGAAACCCTCTTGGGTATTTTGCATTTCAATTTTTTTGGTCTTCAACTCTAGCAGTTCTGTTTGACTCCTTTTTAAAATTTCTATCTCTTTGCTTAGACTCTCATATTATACATTTATTGTTTTCCTAACATTCTGTAGTTCTTTCTCTGTACTTTCTTTCATCTCCTTAAGTATTTCAAACATCATTTTTGGAAGAGCTTTGTTTGGTATGTTCACATTCTGTCTTCTTTGTTGGTGTTTCTGGTATTTTTATCCTCTTCTTTGGATGAGCCATCATTTTCTGTTTCTTTATCTTGTACTTTTTTATTGTGCATCATATATTTTAATATTTTAAAATGTCAGCTTTGGGATTTACTTCCTGGGATGTCTGTTTCCTGATTTTGCAACCAGACAGAGATTTTCTTGAGCTTCACCCTTTATCGGGAAGGTCTGCTCAAGGAGAATGTACTGTGCAGGGTTTTCCCTGTCTCCCTGACAATGGAGGAAATGACTCCCAGGGTTTGAGCTTAGCCCTGGCACTGAGGGATTGACAATGCTTTCTGGATTAAAAGGGGGAAAAGAAATGTAACAAACTAGTATTTCAGTAGCTAAGAGAGTTCAAATGGAGCCAAGAGGTTATTCTGAAGGCTACTCCTACGAAACCTTCAGCTAGATATTGCTAATTGCCATAGTTTGCTAAACCCTAACTGTACCGGTTTGAAGCTATTATGTTTCCCAGAAAAGCCATGTTCTTTAATCCTTGAACAATATGCTGGGTGGGATCTTTTTTATTGTTTCCATGGAGATGTGACCTACCCAATTGTGGGTGGTAAATTTTTTTTTTTGCATGGCACTGGGAATCAAAGCCGGGTCTCTGGCACAGCAGGTGAGAACTCTGTCATAGAGTCACCGCTGCCCGCCCAGTGGTAACTTTTGATTAGATGGTTTCCATGGAGACAGATCTCCACCCATTCAAGGTAGGGTCACTTATTGGAGCCCCAAGGGGGAACTATTTTGGAAAAACCTTTAGAACCAACAGAGCCAAAAGAATGGAGAAAGCCCCAGGAAGCCATTGAAGAAGCCTGGAAAGAAAGCTAGAAGTCACCATGTGCCTTTGCAGCTGAGAGAGAAACCTCAAATGTCATCGGCCTTCTTGAACCAAGGTATCCTTTTGTGGATGCCTTAGTTTGGACATTTTTATACCCTTGCCTTAATTTGGACTTTTTCATGGTTTTAGAACTGTAAACTTGCAACTTAATAAATTCCCCCTTTTTAACAGCCATTCTGTTTCTGGTATATTGCATTTCAGCAACTTTTGCAAACTAAAACATCAACCAATATCATTCCTGTTAGCCCTAATACATCTATTTTTTCTGATAGTAATACAATACTCCTCTTGAATTTGATTATTATTTTTATAGCATATCATTTTTCACCCTTTTACTTTTAATGTATCTTTATTTTTTACATTTAGAGGCTGTTTCTCTCAGACAGCATATGGTTTGATCTATTTTTAAAAAGTTCAACCTGACAGTCTCTTTCTTGTAATTGGTATGTTAAGACCTTTCACATTTAATGTAGTTGTTGGTATTGATGGATTTAGGTATGATATTTTATTATTTATTTGTGTGCTCTACTTTTTGTTTCTTTCTTTCTACTTTCCTACCTTCCTTTGGTTTATGTGATTATTTTAGTATTCCATTTTAATTTATCTATTGGCTTTTTGACTATATCTCTTTGTACTTTGTTACTTTTGTATTTTTGTTGTTTCGTTGATGGTTAAGTTCTAGTGTCAAATTGGCCAGGTAATAATGCCCAGTTGTCTGGTGAGGCAAGTGCAGGCCTACCTGTTGCTGCAAGGATATTTCATGACCAGTTAATAAACCAAAAGCCTGATTTATTAAATCATCATCAGCTGTGGCTGATTATATCTAGAATCAGCTAAGGGCCCATCTCCAGCAAATAAGATAACCCAATCAGTTGAAGAGTTTTAAGGAAGAAGACTTTTCACTGCTTCTTCAGCCAGTGAGCCTCTCCTGCCAAGTTCATCCAGACCCTTCATCTGAGCTGCCAGCTTCACAGCCTTCCCTGTGGATTTTGTACTCTTCCATTCCCACAGTTGTGTGGGATGCCTTTTTAAATCTCATATTTACATACATTTCCTGTTCTGTTTCTCTAGAGAACCAAGACTAAAACAGCTTGATACTGGAAGTGATTCTTGAGAATCAGAACCTTAAAAATCAATTTACAATTGATTTCCTACTCTGATTAGACTCAAAGGCAATAATGAGCCTATTTCCAATGATTGGGATGGCACTGACAGTCCATGGGGTGAGTTGGCAATAGAGGTATGCGAAATTTCACCATTTGATTCTGTTAATTGTACACTTATATGAGGTAAAGTTCTGGATAATTGTGTTTTGACACCTTAATGAAGTTTTGTGGTATTAAAGGGTATAATGGTGTTGGCTGATTGCTGTTAGATATGCTGGATACAGTTATGAGGGAAAGGGATGAGCTGAAGGCTTCAAATATGCAACTTAAGTGCCAAATGAAAGATGTAAAAGTTTCCATGTGTGCCCTGAAAGAAAATCTTATTTTCTGTGGTTGCAGACTTGAGTTCCTTGAAAACCAGACACAGAGTCTCATTGTGCAAGTAGCATATTTACAACATAAACTAAAATCTTAGCCTTGCAGGGTATCTTCCATCAAAGCAAGGGCTTTAATTGGAAAAGGATGGGATATTGAAAGTTGGTATGGGAATATATGGCTTAATAATGTTGGCAATGGGGACATGGAAGCCTTGGAGTCTGCTGAGTCTTTCCTAGATAGACCTGTAATGGACTGTCCAGAGGAAATAACTGCCTCACCCCCAGCTTGCCCTTACGAAAAACATACCCAATTTCCAACCTGCCCTGAGGAAAAAAATTTCTGACCTCCAGCCTGCTCCAAGGAAACAGTTTCCCAGCCTCCAGTCTTCCCAGAAGAGTCAGCCATCCAACTTCCACCTGAAGGGATTAACACTTCAGTGCCTGCTAACCCTGTAACCACCTCCCCTGGGAAAACAGCCATATAAAACTGTAATGGCATGCCCTGAGGTAGTTGGCTTGAAAGACAGTTCTGCTTCTTTTCATGACCCATCACCGCCACCCTGCTTCCCTTCAAGACCTATAACTAGACTAAAGTCCCAACAGCCTCTGAAAGGTGAGGTACAAAGTGTGGGATAATGGTGGAAGGAATATAAAGTTGGATTAAGCTGAATTTATTGATATGGGCCCATTAGGCAGAGATTCTGCATTCGATGTTGTAGCTCAAGGGGCTAGATAGGGCATTAACAGTTTGTTTGGATGGTTGGCTGCAACCTGGATCAAAAGGTGGCAGACATTACCTGAGGTAAAAAATGCCAGAATTTCAGTGGTATAATGTAGAGGAGGAGATCCAGGGGCTTAGAAAGATTGCAATGTTAGAGTGGATTTATCATGTAAGACCTGCTCACACAACCCGGGAATGTCCAGAAGACACATCTTCAACCAGAACCTTGAGAAATAAATTTGTGAGACTAGTTCCGTCATCCCCGAAGAGCTCTATAGTCACCCTTCTTAATAGGTCAGCTATTACTGTGGGAATTGCTTTCACTGGGCTGAAGTCCTTAAACACAATGGGTATGATCAGTTCCTGAGTTGGCAGAAGCCATATGGGCATGGCCACCATAATGGACAGCAGACTTAAAGCAGCAGTCAAAATAATCTGACTCACAGAAACTTGTGGCATTGACTAGTAGATCATGGGGTTCATAGAAATAAAATAGATGGGTAGTCTACTAAATTCTTGTTTGAGTTGTATAACAGAAGAATACTAGGTCAAATGAACAAAAGTTTAACTTGAATTATAAAACAGAGAGTCATGGCCCCATAATCAATATCCAAACTTGAGACAGTTTACAGACCCAGAGCCCCATGAATGAGGAGAAGGCTGGGTACCCTTGGGGAAGGACCCTATTACACTGCCAAAAATTTTCTTCCCAGCCTGCATCAAGGAGGCCTAGGACCTTTTACCAGGGTGACTGTGCGTTGGAGAAAAGGAAATGATCAGACATTTGGGAGATTATTAGACACTGGCTCAGAAGTGACATAATTCCAGAAGACCCAAAATATCACTCTGGTCCACCAATCAAAGTAGGGGCTTATGGAGGTCAGGTGATTGAAATGACCTGCCTTTACCTAGCAAAATAGTGAATCAGAAGCAATACCAGTTTCCTGGAGGGACTGCAGAGATTAGTGCCTCTCTTAAAGACTTTGAAGGATGCAGGGGTGGCAATTCCCACCACATTCCCATTCAACTCTCCTATTTGACCTGTGCAAAAAACAGATTGGTCTTGGAGGATGGCAATGGATTATCATAAACTTAGCTAGGTATTGACTCCAATTGCAGCTACTATTCTAGATGTGGTATCATTGCTTGAGCAAATCAACATCCCCTGATACCTGGTATACAGCTGTTGATCTGGCAGATGTATTTTTCTCAGTAGTTGTCAATAAGGATCACCAGAAACAGCTTGCATTCAGCTGGCAAGGACAGCAATATACCTTCACTGTCCTGACTCAGGAGTATAACAACTCTCCAGCCCTATGTCATAATCTTGTCTGCAGGGACCGTGATCATTTCTCCCTCCCAAAAGGCATCACACTGGTCCATTATATTGATGATATCATGTTGATTGGACTGTGGTAGTTAGATTCAGTTGTCAACTTGGCCAGGTGAAGGCACCTAGTTCTGTTGCTGTGGACTTGAGCCAATGGTACGTGAACCTCATCTGTTGCTCATTACATCTGCAGTCAGCTAGGAGGTGTGCCTGCTGCAATGAATGGTGTTTGACTTAATTGGCTGGTGCATAAATGAGAGAGCACAAGGTAGCACAGCCTATGCAGCTCAGCATATCTCATCTCAGCATACCTCATCTCAGCACTCGCAGGGCAGCCCAGGCCTTTGGAGATGCAGAAAGAAATCACCCCGGGGAAAGCTGTTGGAACCCAGGGGCCTGGAGAGAAGGCCAGCAGAGACCATCCTGTGCCTTTCCATGTAAGAAAGAACCTCAGTGGAAAGTTAGCTCCCTTTCCTCTGAAGAACTAACAAAACAAATCCCCTTTTATTAAAAGCCAATCTGTTTCTGGTGTGTTGCATTCTGGCAGCTAGCAAACTAGAACAGGACTTAGTGAGTAAGAAGTGGCAACTACTCTAGACTTATTGGTAAGGCATTTGTGTGTCAGGGCATGGGAGATTAATCCAACAAAAATACAGGGGCCCTCCACCTCAGTGAAATTTCTAGGTGTCCAGTGGTGTGGGGCACATTGAGATAACCCTTCTAAGGTGAAGGATAAGCTGTTGCACTTGGCCCCTCCCATGACTGAAAAAGAGGCACCACGCCTTTAGTTGACTTCTTTGGATTTTGGAGACAGCATATTCCTCATTTAGTTGTGCTACTCTGGCCTATTTACCAAGTGATCAGAAAAGCTGCTAGTTTTGAGTGGAGAAAGAGGAGGCTCTTTTCTGTCACTAGGGTCATATGATCCAGCAGATCCATTGGTGCTGGAAGTGCCAATGGCAAATACAGATGCTGTCTGGAGCTTTTGGTAGGCCCAAGGAGAATCCCAACACAGGCCCTTAGGATTTTGGAGCAAAGCCTTACCATCCTCTGCAGATAACCACTCTCCTTTTGAGAAACAGCTTTAACCTGCTACTGGGTCTTAGTATAGATTGAACATTTAACCATGGGCCACCAAGTTACTGGATGTTGTCTGATTCACCAAGCCATAACTTTGGGTGTGCACAGCAGCACTCATCATCAAATGGAAATGATATATAAGAGATAGTGCTAGAGCAGGTACTGAAGGCACAAATAAGTTATATCAGGAAGTGGCCCAAATGCCCCCAGCTCCCATTCCTGCCACATTACCTTCTCTTTGCAAGACCTTCTCTTTATTTTCTCTTTACAAGTCTTGAGGAGTTCCTTACAGTAAGTTGTTTGAGGAAGAGAAAACTCAGACCTGGTTTACAGATGGTTCTGCATATTATGCAGGTACCACCCAAAGATGAAGCACTATAACCCCATTCTGGGATATCCTTGAAGGACAGTTGAGAGGGAAAATCCTCCCAGTGGGTGGAACTTTGAGCAGTGCACCAGGATGTTCATTTTGCTTGGAAGGCAAACTGGCCAGAGGTGTGTTTGTATACTGACTCAAGGGCTGTGGCTTATGGTTTGGCTGCATGGTCAGGGACTTGGAAGGAGCACGATAGGAAAACTGGTGACAAAGAGGTCTGGGGAAGAGGTATGTGGCTAGACCTTTCGGAGTGGGAAAAGAACTTGAAGATACTTGTGTCCCATATGAATGCTCAGCAGAGAGTAACTTCAGCAGAGGAAGGTTTTAATAATCAAGTGGACAAGATGATCCATCCTGTGGATACAAGTCATCCTCTTTCCTCAGCCATTTCTGCCATTGCCCAATGGGCTCATGAACAAAGTAGGCATGGTGGTAAGGATGGAGGTTATGCATGGGCTCAGAAACATGGACTTCTACTCACAAATGCTGGCCTGGCTTTGGCCACTGCTGACTGACCTACACTCAGTCCCCAATATGGCACCATTCCCCAAGGTGATCAACATGTTACTTGGTGGGAGCTTGATTGCATTGGGACACTTCCATCATAGAAGGGGCAGTGATTTGTTCTAACTGGAATAGACACATATTCCAGATATGGGTTTGCCTTCCCTGCACACAATGCTTCCACCAAAACTACCATCTGTGGACCTAAGAAATGCCTTATTCACTGTCATAGTATCACACAGCATTGCCTCTGATCAAGAAACCCACTTCACAGCAAACGAAGTGCAGGAATGGGCAAATTCCTTTTGCCCCAAGAAAACTTATGTAGTTCTCTGGTCTAACCATGTTCCCCATCATCCAGAGGCAGCTGGATTGATAGAACAGTAGAATGGCCTTTTGAAGACCCAATTATAGTGCCAACTAGGTGGCAATTCTCTGCAGGTCTGGGGCAGTGTTATCCAGGAGACTGTACGTTCTGAATCAGCATCCACTATATGGTGTTCTTTTTCCCATAGCCAGAATTCATGGGTCCAGGAATCAAGGGTTGAAGATGAGTGGCACCACTCACTATCATTCCTAATGAGCCACTAGAAAAAATCTTTGCTTCCTGTCCCTTAAACATCAAACTCTGCTGGCCTACAGTTCTTAGTTCCAAAAGGAGGAGTATTCCCACCAGGTGACACAACAATACTTCCACTGAATTGGAAGTTAAGACTGCCACCTGGTTACTTTGGGCTTCTCATACCTCTGAATCAACAGGCAAGGCAGGCGATTATTGTACCACCTGGGTTGATTGATCAAGGGTCAATAGAACTGCGACTACATAATGGAGGTAAAGAAGAGTTTTCCTGGAATATAGGAGGCCTCTAGGGTGTCTCTTAGTATTACCATGCCCTATGATTAAAGTCGATGGAAAACTGCAACAACCCAATCGGGCAGGACTACCAATAGTGCAGAAGCTTCAGGAATGAAGGCTTGGGTCATCCCACATGGCATAGAACCATGGCCAGCTGAAGTGCTTGCTAAGGGTAAAGGGAACATGGAACGGGTAATGGAAGAAGGTAGTGATAAATATGAACTATGACGACGAGACCAGTTACAGAAATGAGGACTGTGATGGTATGAATATTTCCTCCCTGCTTTGTTATGAGTATATTTATACTTGTACATAAGCAAATATTTTGTTTTCCTCTTATCATATGATATAAATTGTATTGTTCATGTATAGTATTTAAGTTACAGGATATCAAGTTTAAGAGTGAATGCTACCTAAGGTCTTGCACCCTACTCCGGTTTTATGCAGGGAGAGTTGAGTACTGTTAGGTGAAACATATGTCTGTTATTGTGTTCAGTTTAGCAATTAATCATGTTTCAAGATTGACAAGGGGTGGACTGTGATGGTTAGGTTCTGGGGTCAACTTGGAAGGTTATGATGCCCATTTGTCTGGTCAGGCAAGCACTGGCTGAACCATTGCAGCAAGGATATTTCATGGCTGGTTGATAAACTAGAAGGCTGGTTGATTGATCAGTCAGTTCATTGTAGCTGTGGCTGATTACATCTTTGATTAACTAAGGGCGTGTCTCTAGCAATTGAGATAATCTAATTAGTTGAAGAGTTTTAAGGGAGAAGAGAGAATTTTCACTGCTTCTTCAGCCAGTGACTCTCTCCTGTGGAGTTCACTGAGACACTTCATTGGAGCTGCCTGCTTCACAGTCTGTGCTATGGATTTTGGACTCTTCCATTCCCACAGATGCATGAAACACCTTTATAAATCTTATATTTACAGGTATCTCCTGTTGGTTCTGTTTCTCGAGAGAACCCTGATTAATAAAGTGGTTATTCTAAGGATGTGTATATGTACCATATGCATACATACATATCCCATATTTACATAGGGGCACATACTGTCATAACTAATTTTCACAATCTACTTAGAGTTAATATTTTACCACTTCAAGTAAAATGTAGAAACTTACAGCCATATAGATCCTTTCACTCTTCCCTACTCACCTTTATGCCATAGTTTTCATATGCTTTGTGTCTATATGCATGGGAAACCTACCAGTTATAATTTATGTTTTCAATGGTCATACATATTTTAAAGAATTTAAGAGGAGAAAAATGTTTATATTTTCAACTTATTGATCATTTCTCTTACTCTTTCTTCATTCCTAAGAATCTAAGTTTTCCTTCAGTCTGAGGAATTTCTTTTAGAATTTCCTTTAGAGCAGGTCTTTTGGCTATGAACTTAGTTTTTCCTCATCAAAAAAGTGTCTTTATTTCACCTTCAACCGAGGGATATGGAATTCTGGATTGACAATTTGATTTTTTCAGCACTTTAAAGAATTGTTTCCCTGTCTTATAGACTCCATGGATTTTGAAAGCAATTGCTGTTTTCTTAAATGCAATATGTTCTAGCTGCTTTCAAGATTTTTATCTTCGGTTTTCAGCAGTTTGAACATGATGTTTGTAGCCATGATTTTCTTTGAGTTTATGGTGTGCAGGGTTTGCTGAGCTGAACTTCTTGAATCTTTAAATTTACACCTTTCACCAAATTTAAGAAATTTTTGACTCTTCTTTCTTTAAAAACTTATTTCTGCACCAATCTCATTCTTCTGTCCATCGGGGGCTCCAAAAACGTAAATATCACAACTTTTGACATTGTCCTATAGGTTCCTCAGGCTCTGTCCACTTCTTTCCATTTGTTTTTCTCTCAGTTTTTCAGATTTGATCATTCCTAAAGATCTAATGATTTACTCCATCCAATGACTTTTATTTCATTGTATTTTTCATTTCTAAAATTTCCATTAGTTTTTCTTTTGTAGTTTTGATGTTTATGCTGAGAACATCTATCTTTCCATTCAAGTGTGATCACCTTTACCGCACGGAGCGTAATTACTTGAAAATCTTTGCTCAATATTCTAACATCTCGGTCACCTTGAGAATTGGAATCTGTCAACTATCTTTTGTCTTGATAATTGGTTATATGTTTTTGGATTTTTATAAGTCCAGCAATTTTGGATTTTATCTTGGATATTGTGAATGTCACACTGGATTCTATCATAGTCCTCTAGAGAAGCTTGAATTTTTTTCTCTTATTTACCAATCAACCCAGTTAAATTCAGACTTTAAGTTCTATCTTGCTTTGTGTTTATTCTAAAAGCCTGTGCTATGCTTCTTTGTATCTGTTCCATCTGTGCTCCACTAAGGGGTTCATCTGAGACTTATGTGGTAGTTTAAGATCTTGGTTCAGTTCCCAAGACATTTACCAGGTTGCTTTAAGGTTGTCCCACACATCCATCACTCAGACATTAAACTTGGTTTGTGGTTTACATATTAGTTCAGATCTCAAACCCTTACTGTGCTGCTTTTGGGTCTGTCCTGCACATGCAGAGCTTGGAAGTGAGCCTGCTACTTGTCTAAGGTCATAGACAGATTTAGAAAATCTCGTTTTACAGCTTTCTCTTTTTTTGGCCCCTTCTCTGATCGCAGCGGGCGTTTTCTCAGCTCTTCTGGTTAGAAATCTGGGCTTTCTACCTAGTGCTAATGCCACAGTCCAGCTCCCAAATGAGAGTGACCTTTGACAAGGCTGATAGAAAAGTGAGAGAGAGAGAGAGGGGAAAAAAGGGAAACATCCTTAAATGGGTCTCTTCTTCAAGTTTAGACTCTCCTCTATGATTCACCTGCTTTTGTTCATTGTTCAGACTCCTTAGGTAGCTGCTTCTGTATTTTGTTCAGATTTTTTTTCCTTAATAATCAGCAAGGATGATAGGCAAATTGGTCCAGCTGCCTCTTGGCCCACTTCTTGCTGCTAATTCTCACTTTTCAATCTCCAAGGCTACGCTGTATTTCAGGCAATCCAGCTTCCACCAACCTTTACCCAGCTGTTGACAAGTGTCTAAATTACAATGGTGGGCAGGATTGGATGTATCAACTTTCTCATGCACATCTGGGCCACTAAACATATACCTAAGGCTTCCTATTTGACTGCCATCAAGTTCTTCTCAAGATTCCAGAGGACAGAGAAGACTTTTAGAGGGGCTTTTGGTTAGTTTCACTGGCCAATATATCTGTGTTTTGCTTCTGTTACCTCACAAATTGTTGATGAATGTTAAAGGAAAAGTATGCATGTGGAAAAGTAAGTTAGTGTATATATACTAGTTATCAATGGGAGCTCAGAGAAGGGAGAAATCAATAAGCTTTAGGTGCAGAGTGAAATGGTAACTTTTGCAGGGAATGAAAGTCCAAGTGAGTGGCTATGGGAGATGTAGGGAGGTGCCTTCTACCAGGTGAACCCAGTCCTATATCTAGAGGCAGGCAGAATCTCAGGGTGATATCATGGTCAAAAGGAAGATAAGGAACTGGCTGAGAAATGAATCCAAAGCTGCAGGAGGGCAGAAGTAGGTAAGGAACATTCATATAGCTTTGGTCAAGATGTGTAGAGTCCAGAGACTTAAAAAAAAAATATCCACTTGTCAGGAAGCTAGGGCTTTCTGGGGCAAGTGGCAATTGTAGCTCTTTAGCAATTTATTGGAACCTGATAATGCAATTTGTCATATCAGCCTTGAGACATATTATCAGGACTGCTGCTTTGCATTCCACGTTGAATTTTCTACGAACACACATTACACCACGGAGAGCAACTGTAGGTGGATGGGTCTGGTGCTGAATGTGTTCTAGTCTAACTCTCCTCTTGCAAGTGTACCCTGAAATATTCATGAACAGAAGGAGCAGTTTTGTCCTATGAAGCCTCCAAGGATACGTCCCACTGGGAAGGCTGCCTTCTCCGTGAAGCCTTTGTGACTCCCTCATTGTACTCTCTGCTTAATCCAAACAGCATTTGTCCTGTTACACTGTCACTTTTCTGTTTACTCATCTGTTCTCCCCTAGTCTGTAAGTCCTTCCTGGAAAGGATCGTGTTTTATTTATGATGGTTCTTTGGCAGGGCTTTTCAAAGGCAGGACTAAGCATTCTCTAGCCTAGCCTGGCGCCTAATCCTGACTGAGCCAACATGTTTGTAGAGTGAATGAATGATGACTTGGAAAAAGGCAGTGATATGAAAGGGGTGCACGCTGATGTGACATCACCTTTTCACTCTGGGCCTCAGGTACTTCATCCTACAAACAAAGGGGCAGGTCTCTCTGTGTGCAATGGTCTGTGAGTCTAGGTACCCGTGGAGGAAGGTGCTTGCCCAACAGACCACAGAATTCTCTGCAGCTTCTCAGGTTCAGAAAGCCAAGCCTTCTCCATTTTCCTCTCCTCTCTCCCTGGATCTCTAACTGCAAACCAGGAATGACTGCCCCACTCCAAGTGTAGGAAAACACCCACCGGTCTAAGTAGTCTCACTGTTTATTAAGCAGCTACTAGCAAGTTCCTCACTGCAGGGGAAAAATGAGAAGAGAGCAAATAAAATAGAAGCCAACCTTCCATCAACAGGTAGCTTATGGAGAGGTTATTCCTTCAACATTTATTCATTCAGTAAATATTTTCCAAGCCCCAGGTGGGTGGAGGATACTGTGACAGGTCCTAGAGGTAGACAACACAGAATTTGGATTCAGGCTTAGCTGTCACTTACCTTGGTCAAGTAACCTAACCTGCAATGTGGGAATAGTACCTCTCTGACGAGGTTGCTGTGGGATGAAACGACCCTCTGTTGGGCACCCAGCAAGTGTTCAACCAACACCCGCTCTTGTCGCTGAGGTTATTGGGATGAATGCCCTGCTAAATCTCAGCAGGTCTGCAATTATCTTTGATAATGCATAGGGTTCCCCCAGTGCACAAGTCCCCAGCTTTCCACACTCTTGATGGACCGAACTGGACTCCCCCACCCCCTTTCACCCCCACCCGATCCCGGGCTGTCTGACACATTCCAGCAGCCTCCCATCCGGCCCCAGGCCCCTTTCGGTGTCTACTTCATTACCCACCTGGCGTGTCCAAACCTGGCACCCCCACTGCTCGCTCCACCTGTTTTCCTTTTTGTAGCTTTAAATCCTTCCCCTCTACCTCATCCTTTTTGTTGAGGAGGGCTCCAGGTCTCCAGTACGGGGAGTGGGGGAGTTGCAATTTTGTTTGTTTCCGTTCTAGGGAGGAGAGGAGTGACACTAATGAATCAAAAAAAGCCCAGGGCCGTGCCGGCACGTTTCTCAAACTCCGGTATGCAGCAGCGGCGAGGGAAAGGCAAGGTTCCTAATCCGCGCTCCACTCCCCAACCCCACCTCCCCTGACTTCCCCAGGCTGCTGTCTCTGCACTCCGGACTCCACCCCGGGCCTCGCTGGCATTCCTACCCGAAAGCCACTCTTGGCCCCGCGGTTCAGTCCCTGGTGGCGGCCAGATGGCAGCGCAGTCCCCCGCGGCTCAGGCTCCAGGGCCCGGAGAAGAGGCGGAGGAACGTGAGGCCGGGCCAGGCCAGGCGCCGAGCGGTGCTGCCACCGGTCCCCAGGCTGTGCCGAGTCGCGCCCCGGGCTCCGGGATCCCAGCTTTGGTTTGTTTTGCTTTACATAACGGTGCCTCGTGGCTGGGAAAGGTGCTCGTGGAATATTATTAAGTGGTGTTTAAGAAAGCGCGCAAGAGGCACAGAGGGAGGGAGACGGCGAAGACGCCCGGGAAGGGCGGAGGAGCGACCGTGCGCCGCGGTGTCAGGAGCACGCGCGGGAGCGGTTGTGCATTTGCTGAACGTGGTCCTGGCGGCCTCGGCGGTCCTCGCGGCAAAGGAGGGTCCCCTCCCCCCACCCCCCCGGCTCCGCCATGGCTGGCCTAGGCGCAAAGCGCGGTCTGGGGAAGGGAGATCTTCCGAAGACGGGGAGAAGAATCTCCTTGAAAGCTTTTCACCGTCGCCAGTGTCCTGCCTCGACCTTCACCTTTCAGCACAGGGAGGGGTGTTACAATCCGGAAGCTAAAATGTCTTGCCTAAGGCAGAAGTAAAGAGAGCAAGTCACTCCCTTCTAGAACCCCTTAATCCACAGTGATGTTCAACCTTACATACACAAGTAGTGTGGCTCACATGTCAAGAATATTTTGTTTGTTTGGTTGGTTTTTTTTGTTTGCATGGGCAGGGACCCAGAATCGAACCCGGGTCTCTGGCATGGCAGGCGAGAGCTCTGCCTGCTGAGCCACCGTGGCCCACTGAAGAATATTTTGAAATGTTTTTCAGAGTAACCTAAGTGACTCTCAACAAGGAGATGGTGGGGGTGGGTGGGTGGTGGCATTAAGGAGTGCAGGAGACAGTTTGGAGACCAGGTGTAATTTCTATAGAGGAAGACAAGGGAGTTCTCAGTTGGACACTGGACTCCAAGTCAGTCTGTCTGGATTCTAAGTCTGGGGTTGTGTCCAGGACAGGGGCTCTGGAGAAAGATTTGTCATTCTGGCTTCCTTACTGCTTAGTGAGAGACAGCTGTGGGCAAGTAACTTAGGTCCTTTGTGCTTCAGTTTCCGCCTCTGCAAAATGGAAGTGAGAACAGTAACCATTCGCAGGTAAACTTTAAAATAATCTATTTAATGCATATGAAGTGCTTAGAACCCTGCCTGGTGCAGTGAACATGCTTCAAAACTGTTTGTTATTCTAACACTCCTTTTGTCACCCGCTACTGCCAATTCCCTGTGGGATTTATAGCTGGTTAATGTTCATTTACCCATGATTGACCTCTCAATCACGCCTGCCTCATTTCCTGGCTCCTAAGTCAGGCCACTCACCCAGACGCCTGTCCCAGCAGGTAATGTCAAGTGAATAAAGGGAATGCAGGGCTTCAGCGCCAGCCTGTGGATGGCCACCATTTGGGAATGAACATGGGCTCAGTGTTGCCAAACTTGGCCGTTTTTCAGTGGAACCCAGAAATAAATACTTTCATGAGACATCACTTATTTTTTTTAAATCATGGGAAGTAATCCAAATATTAAAAAGCAAAGCAAAACAAACAAACAGAAACCTCTGATCCAAAAATACGGGTTGCATCCTGGATCTAGCCCACCCTCTGCCTCTGTTCTCCAGCAGGTGGCAATTACCCTGGATTTGACAAGCTGTTTTACCTATGTAAATGGGAGCCAAACCTGCTGTTTCCTCACTTTTTTAGATCACCAAATAAAGGTAGGTTCTCAGACCCATAAGGATGGCCATGGAGACCTGAATTTAGGAGAAAAGTCCCCAGGGAGAGGCAGGGAGTAGTGCCAGCAAGTTGCTTTATAGATTTTTACTTCTTGATTCTAGAAGAATTTGAGCTATTCCTGGTGGCAGATTCATAGGATTGCTAAAAGAAATGTGACAGCCTGGGGCATATCCTAATCTCTAAACCTGATCTCTAAACATTGCTTAAGGAGTCCAGGGCTGGGGGTGGGGGAGCAAAGCTGGGGGAACCCAAGGAGCTCCTAGGTACCCCAATAGAGGGGGAGTAAAGGCAGGTGACTTGGGACTTACAGGGAAGCCACATGCAGCAGTGACCACATCCAAAGCTCTGCTGCTCTAAGACAAATACCTCGAGTGCTTGTTTAATTGTCAGTAAAGTGGAGATGCCCTCTTTGGAGTCAGGCAGCTTCTTAGGGACAGAACAAAGCATGGTGAGCTCAAGGTTGAGCCAATGGGTTCATCACATTTGCTGGATAGAATGATTCTATTTGGGATTTACTTGTTGGTGGGTGTATTGGTTTTTTATTGCTGCTGTAGCAAGTTACCCGCAAACTTGTGACTTGAAACCCCCCAATTTATTAGTTTATAGTAAATCTTCTCAGACTAAACCCAAGGTGTCAGCAAAAATGCATTTCTTCTGGAAGTTTCAGGGAAAAATCCATTTCCTTGCTTTTTCCAGCTTCTAGAGGCTGCCTGAATTACTTGGCTGGTGGCCTCTTCCTCTGTCTTCAAAGTGTGCTTACTCCAACTTCTGCTTCTGTCATTGCATCTTCTCTTTCTGACTTTGGCTCTTTGTCTCTTATAAAGGCCCTTTAGATTATTTGGGGACCACCAGATAATCCAGGATAATTTCCCCATTTCAAGATCCTGAATTTACTCAAATCTGCAAAACTTCCTTTACCATATAAGATAACATATTCATAGGCTCTGGGGATTGGAATGTGGACATCTTTCCAGGTAGGGTGTGTGTCGACCAAGGCAGGGCTCTAGGGGCAATGTCCTGAGAACTCCTTGCTTAGCCACTTGTTATAGTAACAAATTTGTATCTACCAGCCTAATAATTCACTTCTAGATCTCTGAACTTGAGATCAGATTTTCTCCAGACCCGTGTTACACATCACGAGAATCATCTAGAGAGTTGTTGGAAAAGAAGAAGTTTGGTCTTCCTTAAGACATAACA
The DNA here is from genome assembly GCF_023851605.1 of Tamandua tetradactyla. NCBI lineage: Eukaryota > Metazoa > Chordata > Mammalia > Pilosa > Myrmecophagidae > Tamandua > Tamandua tetradactyla. The sequence continues at coordinate 200,801,351 of NC_135327.1, read as the reverse complement.
AATTAGAAGCTCCACAGGTGTGACTTAGAAATATGTATTTTTAACAAGCCCCTTGGGTAATTTATATACACGCTAAAATCTGATAATCTCTATTTTGGACAAAATGAGTTGTTTGCTAGCAAAATAGGAACTAGCAAAATTAAGGCCTTCCCTGTCTCCCCATCTGAGTTTGCAGTCCCATCATCTTTGACGCCCTCACCTGCGTTTTCTGTCTGTCTCCCCCAGTAGAATATGAGTCCCAGGAAGGATCTGTCCTACTTGCCCATGGATGTAGCAGCTAGGACTTGCTGTGGGTACCAATGAAGGGATAGTCTGGGGTTGGGGGATGCGATGGGGTCCTGAGCTGTGCGTGCCCTATAACAGCACTGAGTGGTTTGGCCTACCTGGAGCACCCACAGATTCCTCGAACTATGACCTGAAGGCATTTTTGGGAAACAGAAACACATTGACTAGGATTTATATTTTGAACCTCCTCAGAATCGCAATGCAAAGTCGTAACCCTCTTGTTTTGTTCAAGCTGCACTTATTGATACTAAAGTCCTACTACATAGGAATGCTTTAACTAAGTGCTTCCTCAGAGCCATGTGCAGTGAAAAAGAGCCCTGGGCTGGGGGTAAGAGCGGAATTCTAGTTCTGAGCTTGTTATTAAGTAGCTGAGTAGCTTTGGGCAAAATCTCACCACCCCTATTGGCTTCCGGAATTGAAGGGCTGAAATGGGATTTTCTCCATGGTCCCTTCTGATTCTGTGATTCCTCCTTGGGATTACTCACTTTCACAAGTGGTCAGGCTGGGGATATTTTCTAGGCTAATTGAGCATTGCCCCCAATTCCACCCCCTCTGAGAAAGAAATTCCTTATTATTCACTTATTAAAACATCGCTTTAAATAGCACCTCGATTTTCTTCCTCACCCTATCAAGTCAGGGTCTCGGTGGAGAACGGTTGCCCACGGGAACATTTTCTAGTCTGCATCTAAGAAGAGTCTGTCAGTGGCAGGAGCGCCCCAGTCTCCTCCACAAGGGATGGAACGTGCTTCCATTTCATTTCCATGAGGTGGTGATTCTCACACTATGACAATTAAAAAGGTGGAAAAGCCATTTGCATTTTTCCCGGGTGTTAATGACCTTCCAAACCAATGTTCAATTGTCTAGTTTAAAACAGTGAAGCGCACAGTAGCATGAATAATTCACGAGTTCTCCAACATTCAGGGGTAAGCATCTCATTTTTTAACCTCGTTCATAAAGTTGAATCAGTTTATGTAATCTTTGTATACACATGGTTTTCATTTTTTAAGGTATGTGATATTTTACTCAAAGATACCATATCCTAAGTAAACCTAGTGTCAAGGTTTTGGGGCTTTAATTGATGAAGCAGAGACCTAATTTGTTTTACATAACCCGAAGCCTTAAATTTAATTAATTTTCCATCTTGGGCACAGAGGCACCTACTGGTTAGGTGTGATATGGCTCGAGTAGGCATTGTAAATACACAGACAGGAGAAAGGAGCAGAAAGACCTGGGAATTCAGCCTGATTTCAGAGGGTCTAAGGCGTCTGAGCTGTGGGCTGGGTGAAGGGTTTGGGTGGCAAGCAAAAGTGATCAGCTGCCAGAACTGAGAGAGAACCGTGGACTGAAAGTTGAAATGAAGCTAAAGGCTGGAACTCCCATCAGCGGCAGTGCCCTCCTTCAAATTCATAGACAAATAGTCTTATCTTTTCCTACCACATTGCTGGAGTGCTTCTATTCCATAAAGCAGCTCCATTTGCGTTGGAATGACTGGTGTGCGCGTCTGAAAATGCAGATTCCTGGGCCCCACCCCACCCTGAACTTGTTAAAGCAGAATTTCTGGGTAGGCCCTTGGGTGTCTACATTTTTAAAACATACCCCCCAGGTGGTTCTTTGGCCCATTGAACTGGAAGGCTCTCTGCTATGAAATGAGAGGCACTTATGTATATTATCACTTACAAGGGGGACATAAGCTTAATGTCTTTTTCTGTTTCTCCGTCCACTAATCCAAGAATACAAACACTAACTACTAGCATGGGTCAAACACTGTACTAGGCATCAGGTTCTCAGAGCCGAAAGAGTGTTGTACAGAGGTACTTGCAGTCTAGAGTGGGCATCAGGCAAGGAAAGCAGCAGTTCCCTCGCTTTGGGATAAGTGTTATGGTGGGGCCACAGCTGCTCTGGGAGCATGACTGAAAGATGCCAAACCCAGCAAGGGGGTCAGGTTGCGGTGGGGTGGGGAGGCATCTTTTTTACAGAGGCGTTCTCCCTTAGAAAACTCAGTTTATAAATATGGTCATGGCTCTATTGAAATAACAGCGAATAATTAAAAGAAACAAATGCACAGGGGTCTCAACGCATCTCCTTGGATGCACATAGCTTCTTCATTTCCTCAGGGATCTAATCTTCCTCATAGCTGCCCCTCTACTCCAGGACAGTGTGGGACTTAAAATGATTGATTAACTGCAGTTCAGCCTTTCTAGTCAGACCAGGATTTTTCAATTAGGAATCTCTATCTGCAAGTAATGGAGCACTTAACTTACAAAGGCTTAAACAAAGAATTTGTTTTCTTCCTACAGGAAGTCCGGAGGTAGGTGGCTGCTGGCCTTGCCTCAGCAGCTTGGCAATGTCCAAGCCGGGTCTCTGTGGTTCTCTTGGCCTTCCCCTCATTGTTAATCTCATGATCTCAAGCCAGTTTTTTGCAGTCAGTTCAAGACAGAATGAAAGGGACAGATGGAGTGGTGGTACCAGTTACACCTATCCCTTTTAGAGGGAAATCCAAAGCTTTCCCCCAAATCCCCAGTGGACTTCTGTCTGTGTCTTCTTGGCCACATGGACATCCCTAGTGAGGGAAGCTGGGGAAGTGAACATGTGGCCTTTCTAGGTTTTAGAAGTAAGGGAGAAATAGGTTGGAAACAAGTGTCTTTTCATCCAACCAACTCAAAATGCCTATCACAGGAAGACTCTTCTCCCCAACACCTTGTTATTAAAAATTAAAAATTTCGAAGCTGAATTTTATGAGACCTGTATACCCACCATCTAAAGTCACCCATTGACATTTTATTATACTTACTTTATCACACATCTGTCCATCTCCAAGTAAACTTTTTAGGGAAGTATCTAGTCAATTCTCAAAGATACCCTCTAACAATACCCTCTAATAATAATAATGATTACCCACCCCTGCCTCCTCCCCTGACTGTAGGAGTCCTCATAAGTGACGAGGGAATCGGGTCCCTTTTTCTGCTGGTGCTGCTGCAGGGGAGCTAGTCTGTCTTCATCTTGATGTTACTGGGACCGGTTGACCTTGAGGCCACCACTGACCCTGCCATTGCCTCTGATCACTGGGAACTCGCCGGGGAGAGAGGGAGGTTCTCTCACTGGTGCACACAGGAACTTCTGAGCTGCTGCTAACCTCAAGCAGGGGCCAGGGGAAGCTGGGGATCTGCCTCAGGCTAAGGAAACTTGCCCCCCCCCCCACTCCCACCACCACGGCTGTACTACTGTTTGGGCCGGATTGGACACGACTGCCCATGGGGCTCTTCCTGGAGTCCAGCAGTTTCCCGCCCAACACAAGGCACTGCCCTGGCCCCAAATCTGGCACTCTTCTTGCCCAGTGCCTGGTGCTCCCCTTGACCAGTGCCAGGCTTCCCACATCTCTCTGCTGGTTTCCACATATACGTCCTACCTCAAGGTTTGGCCCCTTTCCTGGAATTCCTGCCTTTCCACTCCCTCCTAGGCTCAGGCTGTCTTGCTTTCCAGAAGGAACTTCTCATCATATCTTCCTTCTCCCTGGGCACAGTGAGCCTCCTATTTTAGTTAGATATCTTCTCTACACAATGGGAAAAAACAAACAAACACTGTTTGAGTCTACCAGGCATGACTTGTAGTAAGAGAACAAGAGATGTCCCGGGACCAGGAACAACTGAGGGTGACCATATGCTGTTTTACAATCCCAAAATCATTGCTGTTGTATTAAATGTTTGGAGCAACCTCTATGTGACAGCCTTTACATGGAACATGTTACCCTGATTGTCTAAATTATTCTCAGCCCAACATTAGATGGATCCTATAATTATTCTCATTTCAGAAAAAGGGACGCTGAGGCACTGAGTGGTCAAGTAATTTGCCATTCAGTAATGCCGGGATTTATGCCAGGCTGTTTCTAATTCCAGAGTGACTGTACTTATAACATTAAAAGCCTATAATGTTATCTCAGAGTATTGTGATATACTTGTGAGAACAACTGTCTTCATATATATAGTAGGTGCTTGATTAACACTTCTGTTAGATGGCTAAGTGGATAGAGAGATAGAGAGGTAGATAGCTGTCTGAAAGCTTTGTTTCAGTCAGATCATTTTAATGCAGTTTTATTGAGATATATTCACATACCATGGAGTCATCCAATATATACAATCAGGGGTTCACAGTATCATCATGTAGTTGTGCATTCATCACCACAACAAATTTTTGAACATTTTCATTACTCAAAAAAAAGTACATACAAGAATAAAAATAAAAAACAAAAATGAAAAAGAACACCCAAAACATCCTATACCTCTTGTCCCTCCCCTATTATCTATTTATTTTTGTCTTTATTTTTTACTCATCTGTCCGTACACTAAATAGAGTATTGGCCTCAAGGTTTTCACAATTATGTGGTCACACTGTAAAAGGTCTATAGTTATACAATTGTCTTTAAGAATTGAGATTACTGGAATACAGTTCAACAGTTTGAGGTGTTTGCTTCTAGCTATTCTAATATAGTAAAAACTGAAAAGGGATATTTATATAATGCATATGAATAACCTCCAGCATGACCTCTTGACTCTGAAATCTCTCAGCCACTGAAAGTTTCTTTTGTTTCACTTCTCTTCCCCCTTTTGGTCAAGAAGGGTTTCTCAACCCCACAATGCTGTGTTCAGACTCATCCTGGAGAGTCATGGTCCCACGTAGCGGAGAGGGCAGTGAGTTCACCTGCTGAGTTGGCTTTGAGAGAGAGGCCACATCAGTCAGATCATTTTTGAAAGAAGTAATTTTGTAGAAGAAATTCATTCATTCTTTTCATCAGATTTTTGTATGTGTGTGCACCTTCAGTGTGCCAGCCCTTTTTCTCCCACTGATGAATATGTTGTCATATGCTTAGAACTAGCTGAGCTGGAATTGAGCTCACGTCTACACCAGTGTTCCTTCCACTCTCTTGCCTGTACTTGACAGAGAGTGACCCAGAGTTTTGGGTCCTTGATCTGATCACTTTTCTAAAGACTCACAGTAAAATTTTCTTAAGCCAAATAATAATGCTCCCCTGGGTTCTCTTGTAGCACAGAGGGATGGAGGAGGGAGTCCAGCATGAGAAAAATGTTCTAGTGTTAGGTTTGGAGTCCTGATTGCTGCTCCCGGGGAGAGGGGAGGGCTGGGGCTCTCTGGCAGGTAAATTGGACCAGATGCTTTCTGTGGCATGCTGAGGCAGGTGGGTGACGCAATCCCCATCTCATGCACCTTTCCACCAGGCAGGACTGCAGAGCGTTATGAATGTTGACACGCACACAGTTTGACATCTCAATTTCCAAATGTCGAATCTGCGCTGTGGTTGATTATATGTAAGGTGGGAGGGGTTTCCTACCAGGGGGCACCCAACATCCCTACAGTACCTAGCACCATGCCTGGCACAAAGTGGCAATCCCATCTATTTGCTGAATTGAATTAAGGAAAAAACAAAGCAAGACAGTGAATGTCCTAAGACTAAAAATGCATTGAATGAGGCTGAAAAATTGAATTATGCCTTAGTGGAGTAGAGCGCCCTTATTCTGAAAATGCTTTCCCGTGGATATCTCAAAGTGCACCTCAGCATAAGAAAGGCTCTGAGATGTCCTGAATAAATGCATGCTTAACTTTATTGAACCCATGTCTTCCAGACTTATCTCATATAGGTTTCTGGTGTTTTTCCTTGCATATTGTTCTCATCTATTCTTTCTTTTATATTTTCCTTTTCTCAACAGGGACTTTCATTGAACACATTATTCCCCAAACTGTGTTCTGGAGATGTTAATATTAAAAAAAAAAGTCTTAATAAAAAAGTCTTCAAATATAGATCAAGGGTATTGTGGAGGTCCTAGAGGGGAGCATTGTGTTTTCTCAAGTCATCTTTTACTTTGTTGATACTTCCGGTAGTGGTAATATTTAGATGCTTAAGGTTTGGACTGGCTCAGACACCCATTTATCCTAATAGATGCCCATCCTAGGGCTGGAGCTGGTCCTGGGGGCCCCTGCTCTGCAGGGCAGAACTCCTGTAATTGTTGGGGTAGTAGTAGCAGAGGTGGACACAATTATGATAAGTATAATTGTTGACATTTACTGAGCATTTACTGTATACTAGACACCAACAGCATATTGCATAAAATGTTTAAGCCTCACAACTACCATACTTTACTCTCAATTTATAGATGAGGGAATTGGTGGTTTCAAGAATGTAAGTAACTTGACTATAGTTACACAATCGGTAAGTTGGATTCAATCCTAGGTCCTTAAGGCTCCAGGGTTGAAAATCCTAATGGCCATATATTTCCATCCTTATCCCTATTTACCTCAAAGCTGCTTGAAGCCAAAGTTTGGAGCTAAGTTCCCCAAAGAAATGTATATATTAGCTAGGGAGTGAGAAAATAAAGATATGCCCATATTAAGTTTTCACTTCATTTTTATTGTGGTTATTAATAATGAAGACAGTGAGAATGACAGACTGACGTGCTTTAGTTTTGCATCTCAAACTTTGCACTTCTGACCCCAGCCCACTGTCCTCCCAGAAGGTATCTGAGACTCTATGGAAGTTGTGGTGGGAGGTTGGAGAGGAAAAGATTGAGCTAAGAGATAAGGAAAAGGAAGAAAGGATGGGATCTGGTATTGGAGGAAAAAGAAGTATCCAGAATGTCATGCTTTCAAAACCAAGAGAATGGTGGTGCCATTGGCAGACAAGGGAGGAGATGCTGGTTGGGAAGAGAAAATTACAGGCAGAAATCAGAGCCATGGTGAGCAGCTCTGCTTTAGGAGCTGGTGGAGATCCAAGAAGAGCTGGGCCCCGGGGCAGAAGGGATCAATAGATGCTTCTGAGTTTGGGTTTGCTCATTGCAAGATATCCTCAAAGAGTGGTTCTGAGATGCACAGCTTTGGGACGGCATGCGAATCAGAGAGATAGGGACAAGAACCAGGGAGAGGGGGATGGGAGGGGGATCACCTGCATTATGTGGTGGCCAATGCTACAGGGAGTGTGAAGAGGGCAGTGGGAAAGAGCACACTCTCTCCGACTACTAGTCATTTTTGGTAATATTTTAGTTTGGAATCCTGAGTTTAAACTCACTGCTCTTGATTCATTGAGCCTTACTTGAGCCAGGTGTGAGGCAGGTGGGCAGGAAGAGGCAGCCTTGCCCTAAGCTTTTACCATTTCACCCTGGTGTCATGGCAAGTTCGCAGCTCTGACCTCAGACACTGCCTCTGGAAGGAAGCCCATCCATGTGGCTACTAGTCTTGGAGAAGCCCCTACCTAGGCCTTCTCAGCCCCAAGCCTCAGGGAAAAGAGAGAAAAAGCTTTGAGCATCTTTTCTTTGTAAGCAGAGATACCTTCCATCCCTGAAGATTTATTTTTAAAACCCTTCCCTTGGCCCGTTTTCCTGCAATGCGGCTGCTGCCCCTGCAGCTAATTCTCCCCAAATACTCTTCATCTCATCTCCCTGGCTTCTCAGAGCTCACTTTGTGCTTGGGAGCCAAGGAGTGCAGTTTTGATAAATATATCAGCTCTAACAACCAGGATTCAGGCCACTTCTCAGATGAGTGGCAAAGCTGTCATAAAGTCCTTAGCGCTGAGCTGTGGTGAATTTCAGGGTAAGCCCTGGATATATTTTTTTAAAACTGGAGGTCTTACAGGAAAAAGGTATCTTCTTTTAAATGCAAGAAAATGCTTTTAAAAATATCCTTTGTACCGGTTTGCTGAGTTCCTAGAGGCAGAGCTAAGGTACCCTCATGCAGTAAGTCCCATCCGAGGCTCAAGGGCTCCCTGCGACTTAACTGGCACGTAGAGCTCTGGTTCCTCTGAAATGCAGTTTATACTTAGTTGCTTTGCTTGTTTGGAGCTTGGAGCTTTTGGGGGTATGTGGGGGTATGTTGGCCACACACCTTTGCGGTATGGGGTGCATGGCCACCCTTATATTTCCCTCTCACCAGGCAGAGATCCTCTCATGCAAATCTGATTAGTGCTAATGGGATCAGGATGCATATCTCCACGTGTCCATATGGGAATAGATTCCCGCCCACCCCAGCTCGGCCCGCATGTGGAGCCTGGGGCCCGGCCCTCCACCGAGATGGGGACGGGCCAGTTGGCAGCGTCTGAGGGCGGATTTCATATCTGGTGAGCAGTAGCCCTGCCTTCTGTGGGTTCTGGATCCGCCTGCAGTGCCCCAGCCATGCAGTGGGATGGTCTGAGGGCCCTGGGGGCAATTCACACACCACAGCCCCACACCCTTCTCACTAGCAAGTTGCAAAAGGAGATCTGAAATTATTCTAACAGCCCTTCATTGCTTTGGAAGAGAAACATTTCCAAATGTGTAAATGACCTCTTAGGGGGCAACTGAACCAACCCTTTCAGTTTGCAAAGGAGGAAACCAAAGCCAAGATAAATCAAGTGCAAGGCCCATGGTGACTCAGTGGCAGAGCTCAGAGAAGAACAAAATGTTCCACCATTGGCTTTTAATTAAAAAAAAGAACATAGTTCTATATTAAATATAAAATTCATAGCAAACAGTCTTTAAACCCATATGAAATAAATTTATTCATCATTATCTATGGGCAAGTTGTAGGAAGGACAAAATATAGGATTCGTAACTGAGCCCTGACATGGGACAAGCTGAGGGGCTCAGGTTCTGAGCCCTCCATCGTGCCCAAGAGTCAAGAGAGGACAATGTCAGCCCCCAGACTCCCCATCCCAAGAAGGGTTCAATATGGAAGGAGGAAGGACCTAAGCACAAAGAATGCATAGCAGTGGCTCAGCTGCAGCAGAAAGGGTGAGGACGCACAGTGCATTAAACACGTGCCACGGGAGAGACCGTGTTAGCCAGTGGGGCATTGCAGAGATGTTCCTATAAAACTTCATGAGTTTGGTGGACAAGAAGATGAACCTTCCAGATTTCCCCCTCCAGAAAGGACTTCTTTCTTTCAGGCATGCTGTCAGCAGAGAGCCAGCAGCTGTCTGATCCCTCAGGGTCTACCACAGCTGCAGGACACGCCCTTTTTGAGGTGGCCCATGTTCAGTGACTGATTGGGATGGGTAGGAAAACCCAGCCATTTTGGCCCACCCCAGGGCCACTCTAACAGGCTCTGTATACAACGGAGCTTCCTGTGGGGTTGGCGGAGGCTTTGTCAGGACTGCACGGCACCTTGAATTGTCCCTCTGCCAAATTCTCCCTCCAACCCCCCTTCCTCAGGTGTTGACCCCTATCCTCCAGCCCAAACTCCATCTCAGCATCTGCATCAAAGGAGGAGACAGGTCTCAGAGAAGGAGGCGGGACTTATAAGGGCAAATAACCAGGGCATGGCCAGGCGGCAGGGCTGGCGCAACAAACAGCCATGGCAGACTGGGGAAGGGCCGGGGGAGGAGTAGGGTGGGGCACGTCTGCGAATAGTAGGGACTCATCCCCAGCAGCAGGGAGTGGAAGGTGAGGGCTGGTGGTTAGGAAGCCCAGGCCAGACCGAGGATCAATTTCTAAGTGAAAAATGACAGGCAGAGCTTTAGAGAGGTAGATGGATTTGGGGGTTAGGGAAGAGATGACAGGCAGTGAGAGGAGGTTTCATTCACGCTTCTCCCCTGCAGCATGCCTGCTGTTGGCTGTGTGCTGGGGGTCAGCTGGCCGGGAGCAAGAAGAGATCAGAGTAGGATGCCCCTTGGCTTCTTCCTTACACTTCAGCAGGGGGTTGAGTAGCATGAGCCTCTAATGGGCTGAATAAGCTGTTGGTAATGAAAATGTGTCCATTAGCCACCAAGTCATCTTCAACAGCATTAACTAAACAGGTACCATCTATTGAGACTGACATTAGGTCTGAGGAGGAAGGATGGATGACATGAGGTTGAGTGGAAAGAGACCAGACCAGGGTCCAGAGAAGCAAACTGCCAGAAACTTTAATTCTCCTGAATATACATATAAATATTTTAACTGTCATTAAGATACAAAAAGAGCCTACAGGTTGATAAGAGGAAAACATACAACCAAGAGAAAAAAAAAAACATGAGGAAAGGATATGCAAAGGTAATTTCACAGAAGAGGAAATTCAGATCAAAGCAAACATCTGAAAAGATGCTCTCAGCACACCAGTAATCAAGGCAGCGCAAATAGAAGGAATGAGGAGATGCCACGTTTCACCCAGTGGGCTGACAAATGCTGAAAAGAGCCATATTGCATTAACTGATGTTAGGAAATTAATGTTAATTTTTAGAGCATGAAAACCACATAGCGGCTATGTTTTTAAGAAATGTTTATCACTTAGAAATGCATATTTGTGTGTTTGGGTAAAATGTTGGCTGGAAGGTTTAGGGGCATAGTGGAGGTTTAGGAGGGTAAGAAATATTATTAACTTACCTTTATCTTTACATTTTATGCATTGCTTGATTTTTTTATAATAAGTATGCATTACCTTTGCACTTGAAAAAAAATCAATGGCAATTTTTTGAGAATCTAAAGGAAAAGAATCAGAGAGAGAAATGAAAAAAAAAAAAGAAAACGATTCTGAGCCATGATATCACATGTATTAAGAGACTAGATTCAATTGAAGTTTACAAATTTCCAGATATTTTGAAACCCTGTATAAAACTCCCTTAATTTTTTTAAAAAGTCAGGTATAAGAAATAGAGATTTGGAGAAAAAAGTACAGTGTTTTTATTTCTTTTGTTGATGCTTCTTTCAGATACAGAGTTCGCCTATGTTAGTTACTCCACAGACATAGCACTGCATTATTGATAAGTTGGTTTTCTCACAAAATTACCATATTTTGGTTTTCAATGAAGTAGGACATTTTCTTTTAGTTCCCTAGGGAATCTCAGTGTCACAAGCTCAACAAAATCCAGGTCCAAATCTCAAATCCTGGAGAGAGTCTTACTCTTTTTTGCCTTGAAAACTTTTGAACCAAACAAGTCCATAGGTTTGTTACTTCTCATCTCACTGGCAATGAATCCCATCTCTGTGCTCCCAGCCCTGTCCTCGGAGGCCTGCTCAAGAGGGGAAGATCAGAACTCATTTGCTAACTTCTGGAACAAAATTCAGCAAGCCACGGTGGTTCAGCAGGCAGAGTTCTTGCCTGCCATGCCAGAGGCCTGGGTTTGATTCCCGGTGCCTGCCCATGCAAAAAAACAAAAACAAAAAACTCAGCGAGAAGTTTCCCACAAGCAGAGACAGGACTGAACCCTCATTCCTTCCCTTGGGAGAAAGGACAGAGGCTCTTTCATTTGATATCTGCTACTGCTCAGCTTTCCTCTTTGTTGAAGCACTTTAATAGGACACTATGATTTCTTGTTAAAGAAATCCTCCTAGTGCATAATTTTTTATTATTAAATTATTTATTATTAAATTAATTATTATTAAATAATTTTATGAGGATGAAGACTTAGACACAATACAGAACTGCCACATGCTCATCATTAAAATCAACTTCAGGACTTCCGGAGAAGATGGCGGCTTAGTAAGACGCGCGGGTCTTAGCTCCTCCTCCAGAAAAGCAACTAAAGAAACAGAAACAATACGAAACAGCTCCAGGAGCCACAACAGAGACCAAAAAGACAGCGTACCCCATTCTGTAACGGCTGAAGGGGCAGGGAGAATCCGCTGCGGTGAGATATCCAAGGGGCGCGCATTTTCCCGGCCGGGGCGGCTGGCGACTGGGGTCCCCTCCACGCACGTGGCTCCCCGGTCTGAGTGGGAACGTTGGATAGTGGGGCCCTCCCGCCACGCTTGGCGTCTCGGGCCAGCTGGGCAATTTGGACCGGAGTCCCCCAAGCCACGGCGGCCGGCGATCCACCCCCTCCACGCGCGGTTTCCCGGGCTGACTGCAAGATTCGGACTGGCCAGTTAAAGGAGCCACAGCATCTTTTACTGGTGGGCCCGGCAGACAGACGAGCGCCACGAGTGCCACCTACCGGGCAGGAAAAGAAAAACAGCCCAGAGACTTCACAGAAAAACCTTTCAACCAGCCGGGTCCCACACCCAGGGAAATCTGATCAAATGCCCAGACACCAGCAGAAAATAATGGATGACGCTCGGAAAATTAAAGATATGGCCCAGTCAAAGGAACAAACCAATAGTTCAAATGAGATACAGGAGCTGAGACAACTAATGCTGAATATACGAACAGAAATGGAAAACTTCTTCAAAAACCAAATCAATAAATTGAGGGAGGACATGAAGAAGACATGGGCTGAACAAAAAGAAGAAATAGAAAATCTGAAAAAACAAATCACAGAACTTATGGGAGTGAAGGACAAAGAAGAAAAAATGGAAAAAACAATGGATACCTACAATGGTAGATCTAAAGAGACAGAAGCTACAATTAGTGAACTGGAGGATGGAACATCTGAATTCCAAAAAGAAACAGAAACTATAGGGAAAAGAATGGGAAAACTTGAGCAGGGGATCAGGGAACTGAATGACAATATGAAGCGCACAAATATACGTATTGTGGGTGTCCCAGAAGGAGAAGAGAAGGGAAAAGGAGGAGAAAAACTAATGGAAGAAATTATCACTGAAAATTTCCCAACTCTTATGAAAGACCTAAATTTACAGATCCAAGAAGTGCAGCGCACCCCAAAGAGAATAGACCCAAATAGGCGTTCTCCAAGACACTTACTAGTTAGAATGTCAGAGGTCAAAGAGAAAGAGAGGATCTTGAAAGCAGCAAGAGAAAAACAATCCGTCACATACAAGGGAAACCCAATAAGACTATGTGTAGATTTCTCAGCAGAAACCATGGAAGCTAGAAGACAGTGGGATGATATATTTAAATTACTAAAAGAGAAAAACTTCCAACCAAGGCTTCTATATCCAGCAAAATTGTCCTTCAAAAATGAAGGAGAAATTAAAACATTTATAGACAAAAAGTCACTGAGAGAATTTGTGACCAAGAGACCAGCTCTGCAAGAAATACTAAAGGGAGCACTAGAGTCAGATACGAAAAGACAGAAGAGAGAGGTATGGAGTAAAGTGTAGAAAGAAGGAAAATCAGATATGATATATATAATACAGAAGCCAAAATGGTAGAGGAAAATATTATCCAAACAGTAATAACACTAAAAGGTAATGGACTGAATTTCCCAATCAAAAGACATAGAATGGCAGAATGGATTACGACCCAGCAATACCACTACTAGGTATCTACTCAAAGGACTTAAGGGCAAAGACACAGACGGACATTTGCACACCAGTGTTTATAGCAGCATTATCTACAATTGCAAAGAGATGGAAACAGCCAAAGTGTCCATCAACAGACGAGTGGCTAAACAAACTGTGGCGTATACCTACGATGGAATATTATGCAGCTTTAAGACAGACTAAACTTATGAAGCATGTAATAACATGGATGGACCTAGAGAACATTATGCTGAGTGAGTCTAGCCAAAAACTAAAGGACAAATACTGTATGGTCCCATTGATGTGAACCGACATTCGAGAATCAGCTTGGAATATATCATTGGTAACAGAGACCAGCAGGAGTTAGAAACAGGGTAAGATAACGGGTAATTGGAGCTGAAGGGATACAGACTGTGCAACAGGACTAGATACAAAAACTCAAAAATGGACAGCACAATAATACCTAAGTGTAATGTAACTATGTTGGAACACTGAATGAAGCTGCACCTGAAATATGGTTTTTTGTTTGTTTGTTTGTTTGTTTGTATCTTCTGTTTTTGTTTTTTTTCTTTTTCCTTTTTATATATATATATATTTTATTAGTATTATTATTTTAATTCTCTTCTCTATATTAACATTCTATATCTTTTTCTGCTGTTTTGCTAGTTCTTTTCCTAAATCGATGCAAATGTACTAAGAAATGATGATCATACATCTATGTGATGATACTAAGAATTACTGAGTGCATGTGTAGAATGGAATGATTTCTAAATGTTGTGTTAATTTCTTTTCTTTTTTTGATTAATTAAAAAAAATTTTAAAAATTGGATAAAAAAATAAAAGCACATAGTAGATTCAGGAAAAAAAATAAATAAATAATAGAGGAAAAAATGTTAAAATAAATTCAGTTTGAAATACTAGCGATCAATGAAAGGGAGGGATAAGGAATATGGTATGTAAAAATTTTTTTTCTTTTTCTGTTTTTGTTTTATTTTTCTGTTGCCTTTTTATTTCTTTTTCTGAATTGATGCAAATGTTCTCAGAAATTATCATGATGATGAATATGCAACTATGTGATGATATTGTGAATTACTGATTATATATGTAGAATGGAATGAGCATATATTACGGATGTTTGTGTTTCTTTCTTGTAATTTCTTTTTAATTAATAAAAAATTATCAAAAAAAAATCAACTTCAGGTGTTTTTTTAGAAACGTATGCATTTATGGGGGAAAAAAGGAAGAAGAAGACATTCTGTCATTTATTTCTAAGTGTTTACACCTAGTTTTAGACTCAATTTTATCCATGATTTGTTGTTTATTTTCCTGAATGAATTAAACACAGGATTTGGTCTTAGTTTTGTTTCTTTCTCTCTCTCTCTTTTTTATGTAGAAGTCCCATAAATGAATACCTTGTGGTTGCTGTGAAAAAGAAATGTTGAGGGGACTCTGGTCATTGTTATCTATGGCAATCACCAGCAAGTAAGCTCCACGAGGGCAGCTTTTGTCTGTTTAGTTCACTGCTGTATCCACAGAGAATAGCTGAGGTCCCCAATAAATGTTTGTTGATTGAATGAATGAATGAATAATATATCAACAACAACAATAATGCTAATGCTAATGCCGTATTGTTCATTCATTCGTTTTTTCATTAAGGAATGAGACTATGTTTGACTTGTTCATCCCTGCCTAGGACAGCACTTGGCTTATGAGAGCTACTCATTAAATATTTGTTGAATGAATGAACATCATGAATAAAAGCTACAATCTCTGACCTCAATCTGCTCATAGCCAAGTGGGCTTCCCCAGCATCCTGAAGGAGAAGGAAAAGGACATGTTCTGTTCAACATGGTACCTAGTGTTTCTTTTCATATGACCTTGCCTAGAGATTTAGCTGCTTTGGAGTAGATCTTTCCTTTGGATTGCAGGGTTCCTGGTGAGGGCTGCAGAGCTGGGCCTCACACAGTCATCCGAGAAGGATGGCTGGGCCCCTCCTCACTGCCCTGCTTCCTTTATCTGTGCTCCAGAGGAATGTGCCATCAAATCCTTCCAGCCCATTGGCATCTTCTGTTTCCACTATCCAGTGAGCCCTGTGAGCCATTTGCAACGCCTCTCTTCACTTTAGGGCCTGTTCTGGTTTGCTAGCTGCCGGAATGCAACACACCAGAGACGGATTGGCTTTTAATAAAGGGGGATTTATTTCATTAGTTCTTCAGAGGAAAGGCAGCTAACTTTCATCTGAGGTTCTTTCTTACATGGGAAGGCTCGGGCTAACCTCTGCTGGCCTTCTCTCCAGGCCTCTGGGTTCCAACAACTTTTCCCGAGGTGATTCCTTTCTGCATCTCCAAAGGCCTGGGCGGAGCTGCGAGTGCTGAGATGAGGAATGCCAAGCTGCTTAGGCTGTGCTACGTTGTGCTCTCTCATTTAAGCACCAGCCAATTAAGTCAAATGCCATGCATTGCAGCAGGCACGCCTCCTAGCCCACTACAGATGTAATGAGCAACAGATGAGGTTCACGTACTATTGGCTCATGTCCGCAGCAACAGAACTAGGTGCTTCACCTGGCCAAGTTGATAACTGAATCTAACTACCACAGGACTGTAGTATAATAACAGTCATAGCTGCAATTTAGCACCTGCCCAAGATGTGCCAGGCAGGACATATACAAATGACCTGTCAGCCTCAGATCAACCTTCAGGGTGTGTGTTATTATGAGGAGAGTGAAAGAGAGGTTAATTTTGCCCCCCTCTCGATGCTTCAAGCCCCCCTATGATCCCTTGTTGAGATGGTGCCTCAGTACATCTTCTTCCCCTGCCTACTTCTGCTTCCTTCTCCTCCCTCCCATGGGAGTTGATACTGTAATACTCCCTAATAGACTTCCTACTGCTCATCTTCACTGCAAAATCTGATGTCTGGGGACACCTACTAGGTGCCCTGTTCCCCGTCTGCATGGTAACTGTTGTAGAGCAGCCCATTACCAGTTCCTGGATGGTTGTAGGAGCCTCCTTGTTGGTCTCCCACCTCCAGCCTGGTTTCCTTCCTGCAGACAGAATGGACTTCCTAAGATGTGAATCTCATTTAGGCCAAAGACCTCAAAGGTGTCCCAGAGGAGACAGAATAAAATCCCAACTCCTCAGAATGGCTGACGAGGCCTGTGTCACCTCTAGCCTCCTGGTCCCCCTCACCTCCTCCACCATGCTTGCAACCCCTGCAGCTCCTGAGCTCCCTGTCTCTCACCCCCTGTGATTTTGTAAGGGTACTTCCCTCTGCCCCAAATGCCCTTTCTTACCTTCTCCATCAGGTGGCCACCCCATTCCCTCTCTCCGGGAAAGATGTCCTGTGCCTCCAGGAAAGTGGTTTCCTCCTGTGTCCTCTGTGGTACCTGGTGTGGGCCTCTGTTACAGCCTTTAATTACATGAAAAAGCAATCATTTGTCTCCACACCTGGATCTTCCACAAGATGCTAAGGTTCTCCAGTGCAGGGATGATGTCCAAGTCACCTTGGTGTCCCACGACATTATAAACATAGTTCCTGAGTAGAATGAATGATGAAAATATTATGAACTGTTGCTATCTGCAGAAATAGTAATCTCTTCCAGAGATAGGGTGTGATACAGTGTAAGAAGGATGGGATTTGGCATTTGAAGACCTGGCATTTGAATTCTGGTTCTACCATTTGCTGGCTATGTGACCTTATACAATTCACTCAGCCTCTCTGAGCATTAATTTCCTCAAGTGTTATAAGATGGAGATAATAACATCCCCAGCTTATTCTGAGAATCAAAGGAAGGATGCATTGAGAGATATTTTCAGGCTCTAAAGATCTAAAAGGTCTAAATATTTATCATTTTTCTTTTTTCAAAACAATATTCTACCTTGTTCCAGAAAGACTTCAAGTCCGTTGCCATTAGCATACCCTTTTAACCTTTCAAAATCTTGTTGCAGGTATTAGCACATTTATTTGTGTCCTGTTCCTGTGACATAGCCAGGCATGGTATAAACCCATTTGACAGGCGAGTAAGATCCAAAGAGGATAAACAACTTGGTTGAGGCTCAAAAACTTACAGGGGGCAGAATCAGACTAGGCACAGATTCCAAAGGCGTTCTGATCTGTATTGTTATAATAGTCACAGTCATAATCATAGTCATAATAATAATAATAATAATAATAATAATAATAATAATTTCTATTGAGCACTCCTATGTGGCAAGCACTGTGTTAAGTCCAATGCTCATACTATGTCATTTAATCCTCACGACAGCCTTACAAGATAGATACTATTAAAAAAAAAGATAGATACTATTATTATCATCCCCATTTTACAGATGAGGGAACTGATGCTTAAAGAGATGAAGTAAGTCACCAATGCCGCACTCTGAGTAGAAGGCAGTGCCAGCATTCAACCTCAGGTCCAATGTTTGGTCACTGTGTTGGCTTGAATCTGTTATGCACCCCCATGAAAGGCCATGTTCTCTTAATCCATTCCTGTGGGGGAGACCTGTTGTTGGGCAGGATCTTTTGATTAGGTTGTTTCCATGGAAATGTGACCCAGCCCCTTCAAGGTAGGTCTTAATTCCCTTGCTAGAGTCCTCTATGAGAGGATAAAGGACAAAGAGCAGAGAGATGAAACCAAGTGAAGGACATAGAGAAAGAGAAATGTCCAAGAGATGCTAAGAGGAGACCTGCAGGATACAGAGAGCTCAGAGAGGAAACCCCGGAGAAGCAAGCAAGGACACGTGTAATCTAAAAGCAATGCATCCTGGGACCAAAGGACCGGCAGATGCTTTCCCATGTGACAAAGGAACCCTTGCTGCCATTAGCCTTTCTTCAGTGAAAATATCCTTTTGACGATGCCTTTATTTGGACATTTCCATGGCCTCAGAACTATAATTTATGACTTAATAAATCCCCCTTGTTAAAAGCCAACCCATTCCTGGGGTATTGCATTTCAGCAGCTTTAGCAATCTGAAACAGTAACTCTCTATGCTCTGGATGGCTAGAGCGGGTCTCCAGAAATATGGTTTGTGTGGTGGACTCCAGGAGCCACACCAGATAAGTGGCAGTGAACTTCGGGACTGATGATTGGGTTTTAAGTCATCTGTTTAAGACCACTGACTAAATGGATGGACTAAAGCAACCACTGACATCTCAGGTTGAGATTTATGAGAGCTGGAACCTGCCCCTGTGGGGGATGTCTTGGTGGTGGTGGGTTCACGGGTGGGCAGGCACTTCGGGGTAGAATGTTGTGTGGGCCTCTTCAGAAGTCCTTCTCACTGCCCCTCCTCAGGGAAGCTTATGTCCAGTTCTCTAAGAGAGGGGACTGTGGGAAGCCAGGGAAGCAGGGTCACCTTGGGACCCCAATGGGAGCTGTAGCACTGGTATGGAAGAATGCTGAACTCTGTCCCAGGGTAAAGTACATCGGGAGAAGTGGGTAAGGCTTGAGAGAGAATTGGTGGAGCCCACTCTGGAAGGTGAAGATGCAGATCAAGGGCACTGGAACAATTTCATGTTCATTATTGAAGAATCAGCGCACTAAAGGGGAATCCTGGCCAGGGAAATAGGAATCTTGGAGTTCTCTGGCGTTTCAGCCGTTATGCGTATAAGTAGGCAGAATAATGTCAAAACCCCACAGAACCTATGAATCTATCATCTTTATAGTAAAAGAGATTTTGCAGATGTGATTAAAATTTTTGAAAAGGGGTGTTTATCTTGGTTTATCCATGTACTCACAGTCTAACCACACAAATCCTTAAAAGCAGAGGCACTTTCCCTGCTATGGTCAGACAGAGATGTTGAGTATGGAAGAAGGACCAGAGATGCAACTTTGCTGGCTTTGAAGGTGGAGAGAGGTGCTGCAAGCCAAGGAATGTGGGTGGCCACTAAAAGATGAAAAAGGCAAGTGTGCCAGTTTGAAATTCTGTATCCCACTAAAAAAAGCCACGTTCTTTAATTTTCATTCAATATTGTTCAGTCTTTTTTATTGTTCCTATGGAGATGTGACCCACCTAATTGTGGATGGTAACTTTTGATTACTTGGTTCCATGTAGCTGTGTCTCTACCCATTCAAGGTGGGGTTGCTTACTAGAGTCTTTTAAGAGGGAACCATTTTGGAAAAAGCTTTAGAGCTGACAGAGCCCACACAGCCAGAGATTTTTGGAGATGCAAAAGAAAACACCCCCAGGGAAGCCTTATGAAATGAGGAGAGAAAGCTAGTAGACATCACTATGTGCCTTCCCAGAGGCAGGCAGAGGTGTCTCTGGCAGAGGTGTCTAGAAGCCAGAGACTCCTGCAGATGCCAGCCACATGCCTTCCCAGCTGATAGAGTGCTCCAGACAGCATCAGCCTCTCTTGAGTGAAGGTAACCTCTTGTTGGTGCCTTAATTTGGACACTTTCATAGTCTTAGAACTGTAAACTTGCAACTTAATAAATTCCCTTTTTAAAATCCATCCCATTTCTGGTAGATTGCATTCCAGCAGCTTTAACAAACTAAAAATTCAAGGAATTGGATCCTCCCCTGGAGACTTCACAAGAAGCTCAGCCCTGCTGACACCTTGATTTTAGCCCAGTGAGATCCATGTCAGACTTCCAACCTCCAGAACTGTAAAATAATAAATTTGTGTTGTTTTAAGCCATTGCATTTGTAGTAATTTTATTACAGCAATGTAGAAAACAAATATAATGTGCAAGGGGGCTTAAAGTCAAGGATTATTTTCCTTTCCACCTTCCCCCAGGCGGCAGGGTTCAAAGAAGCAAGGGATTCATTGTTATTCATGGTAATTACATGAGAGGAAGGGAAATAAGTTAAAAATTCAATCTCTCCTGCAACCCTGTCACTTAAAACAATCACCATCCTTCCTCCGGAACAGGTGAGCAGAGGTGGGCGACCCATTCAAATCTCTCTAGCCTCCAGTTGCAGGCATGGGTTCAAGGAGAGATACAATCTACGCAATTTCCTCCAGGTGATACAGTGCTGGTAAATCATTGACCAGGGGACACGGGGTAGAAGAAGGGAGACCTGGGACCCAGTCCAGCCACAGCTTTGAGGACTTCTGTGGCTTAGGCAAGTCACATCTTCTCTCTGAGCCTTGGGATCTTCCTCTGTAGAATGGAAATAGCAATGCCTACTTTACAGGGTTGTTGTGAGGCTTGAGTGAAATGATGTCTCTAACCAAACCAGGAGCAGCCATCAGGATCCACGCAGGTGCCTGCAAGGCAGAGGGGAGCCTAGTCTGGATGGGGGGGAGCACCCTAGCTGAGCAGACAGAAAAGATGGCCAACTTGTTGAGTGCTGGCCTCCCCCTCTCTGAGAATGCCCTGCACTTGGGGCAAGGCTGATCCTGTGTTTCCCTCCAGGCTGTGACCCGGAGGGAAGAGCAGGGAAGCAGCTCAGGGAGGTTCTGAAAGTGTGGCCAGCTGTAAAATGAGTAATGCCCTGATCCAGGTTCAAGGTTTAGAGAGATTTTGGGGCCTCAGATGCCAGCAGAGCAGAGCAAATCTCAGTGGCTGTGAGAATCCTCCCAAACACCCAGGTAGCTCTCTGGTTTCTCCAAAAGACCAGCTCCCAAGAGCGTGAGGCTTAGAGGATTTGACTGGGAGACTGGGAAACCTGTATTATAGGACACTGTTTCTCACGAAGAGAAATCTCAAACACACACACACACACACACACACACACACACACACGCACGCACGCACGCATGCGCGCGCACACACACACACACACGGAGCATGAGCACATATTCCCAACCATCCTAGCACCATCCTGAGACCACTGAGCTGCCAGGACTGACGTTCATAAAGTATTACCCAATGGCTCTAAGCATGGGTTTCTTTCTTGATCTTTTTAAATTAAAAACCTGCATTATTAGAATCCGTTTTCTTATTCAGCTCCTGGCTGCTTTTCGGGTTAGCTGTTGAGCAAACACAAAGTCAGGTAAGGGACTGGCTTTTGGGAATCCCAGCTTCAACCAGTCGAGGGAGCCTCAGACCACTGACCTGCTCGTGGAGAGAGCCCCAGCACCTGAGAGCCCAGCTGAGCATGCTCCATGCTGCAGAGGGCCCAGGCTAGGCGGCTGCAGCGAGGTGAGGTGGGTTGGGGTGGGGGTGAGTGGTCAAGGATGGGAACCGCCCAGCCCACAGCCTCTGAGTCCAGGACTCACTCACCCCCAGATGGGCGGCAGCTTATGTTTGGAACAGGCTTTCGAGTGTACCCAGTAGATGCATATCATTTGTACTATTTAAATCTTGCACAAATGCATGACAGTGGGTTGGTTATTATTGTCTCATTTCATAGAGGAAGAGGAAGAGGCAGGGACAAGTTGAATGACATGCTGGAGAAGGCAGTTCCAGAAAGTGGGGATAGCAGGGCTTGGATTTCTGTCTTCTGAACTCTACATTAACACTACAAATCCATGTGACTTCCCAATATTTCTCTACTAACCAGGCCATTCTTTTTCTCTCTCTCTCTCTCTTTAATACTTTTTATTGAGACATAAAATAATACAATAAAGTTCACATATCTTCAATGTACAACTTAATGAATTTTTGTACATGTACCCATTTAACCAGGACCCAGACCAAGATCTTGTTTGTTCCCAGCATGACAAAAGGTTTCTTGTGCCCTACGCAGCCCATCCCTCCCCCAAAGGTAACCAGTAATCTGATTCCTGTTACCATAAATGAGTTTTCAGTTGGGCTGTTCTTCAGCATAACAGTCAGCAGTTTTCTAGGGGATTGTTTATAGGGAAATGGGGAAATCCTTCCCCCACCACCCAAATAATTTTCTACATGGGTGCCATAGTCTGAAATTTCACTATTAGAGATTCATTCCTTTGCATTAAGCTTTCTTATACTGCTAGGAGGAATAGCAGATTATGAGCCACTACACTATGGTGTTAACAGCTATCGATTCCAAAGGGAAGCTGGATCTAGGCAAGGAGCCTGGAGGTGGGTGGAGCCCAAGGTGGGGTGGAGCTGAAAGAGGCAAGGAGCCACTGAGAAGAGAGATAGAGACGTCCAAAAATAAGCTCTCCAACTTCAGGCTGAGCCAGAGCCAGCCCTTCATCTAAGAAGAAATGCCAGCAGAGCTCCAATGAACCAACACTGCCTCCATACCCCTCCCCCTGAACCCGCCTAACGGTGTTGACCCTGAGCTCTTGAGGTCACTTCGACTAGTGATGCACAGCTTCCTGGGGACTCCCAGCACAGCCAAATCCCTCCTGCCACTCTCAGCAGGCCCTTGCTTTATAATATGGGCTGTAAGCATCCAACTAGGGTTCTCCAGTCAAAGGAAATCTGTCCCAAGACCACGGACAGCATCACAGATCCCACGTAACTTAGCAACGCAGGCTGAAGGAAGATAGTCTGAATTCTGCCTCCTGTGGGGAAAGGGCCAGAAGCAGCGAATGTAGCGGGTCCTTCTGAATCGGATCTAGGCAGGTGGACATGAAGGCACATCTTAGGACAGCCCAATCGCATATTTGACCTCTGTGGCTTCCTCTGCTTACCTGTAGGATGTCTCAAAATATGTACAATTTTGCATAAAAGCAATGTATGGACACTTTTGTAACATGTTATTCTATGAGAATTTACGGTTAGCTAGAGAAATAAAGAAATGAAGAATTATCCCTGTAGCAAAGACTGGTTAATATTGTGGACTCTGGATCCAGAGTGCTTGGATTTGAATTCTACTTATAAGCTGTGTAACCCTGAGTGAGTGTCTTAACCTTTCTGTGCCTTGGATTTCTCATCTTTAAAATGGGGATAATAATAGTACCTACCTCATAGGATTGTTTTGAGGATTAAAATAAATGAGTTAATGTCTGGAAATCACTTAACAGTGTGTTAGTCACTTAGTGAATGCCATGTAAGTGTTTGTTAAGTAAGATGAAATAAATGCCACTATCATAGCACAATCACAATCAAAGCATTTCTGTGCATTTCTCTTCGATCTTTTTTCCCCATATATGTTTCCAGGGATTTTTTTACATACATAATTGCCTTTCAATTTCAACTGGATATGGCAGTAGTTCCCACTTTCAAACAATTTCTCAAGCTGTCCCAAACTGCTGGCACGTACCCAATTTTGCCAGGTGCTTTCAAGAATGAAGAATAGGAATTAGGTATGGTCCTTGCCTTCAGAGAGTTCAGTCTATCTGGGAAGACAGGAATGATGCACATGACTCAGGAACAACAACAAAAACACAGAATGATCTGAAATTGCATGTTATATGCTGTGAAGTTCAGGGGGTGGATGGGTGGGGAAGGTTGGAAATGAATAAAAACCTTTCCCTCTCTACTGGATGCTTTCTGTGCTGGGCACGATACCAAGCAGTTGGTATTACCATTTCATTTATGAGGAAGTTGAGGCTCAGAAAAATGACTTAGGACACGTAGCTCATTAGGATGAATCCAGGCTCATCCCACTCCACAGCCTTGCTCTTAACCCTGGGCCTGGACAGCTCTGTGGAACTGGGGAGACCCCAGAAGAAGAGACCCGCATAGACAAAAGTGAGCCAGGTGTGGATTCACGGGGATAGTCTAACAGGAGTCCCGGAGTTTGCCGAAAGTTTTAAATTCTGCTGGACAACTGGAACTGGACTTGCAGGATGGAAGCTGGGAGTTACTGAAGGTGTTTGAGTGAAGGACACACTTGATGAAAGCAGAGTCTTAGGAAGGTCCTTTTGGCAGCTCTGAGAAGGGGTGATTAAAACATGGAGTGCGTCTGGGATCTGGAAACCAGTCAGGGCATACAGGGTTGAGCGGCCAGGACCCGGAGCTCAGCTAACAGACTTGCCAGGATGGAGAAGTTTCCAACTCGCGGACTGTCCACCCCACACAGGGAAGTAGCCTGTGGCTCTCTGTGGGAACGGGCTGGACTTTCCTCTGGTTCTTAGCAAATGGCACCTCGAGGGCCCAAAAGAGAAGAGATTTCAGAAAAAGGAAAAGCCCTCTGCAAGGCTTAGATGCTAAAATCATGCAAAAGCTAAGAAAAGCATCAGCTTTAGTTCTCTTGAACTAAGTTCTAAATAAGGGGTAATTTAGTGCAGTTTTTTTAAAAAGGAAGTCTTGTTTGGAACTCTTTTCTTAAATTGACTCTTTTTTTTGTATTTTTTTTATTAATTAAAGAAAAAAAGAAATTAACACAACATTTAGAAATCATTCCATTCTACATATGCAACCAGTAATTCTTAACATCATCACATAGATGCATGATCATCATTTCTTAGTACATTTGCATCGATTTAGGAAAAGAACTAGCAAAACAACAGAAAAAGATATAGAATGTTAATATAGAGAAATTGACTCTTCATGTTTTACTTTTAAAAATAAATTAAAAGAGCTATTTCCTGATAGGAGAAGAGCTGGGAAATGACTTGGGCAAATTCCTCCCAGATGGTGGGTGCTGGGCCGCCAGGAACATAATCCCCTCCCTGGCAGACCTCGGAGGCCCAGGACACTTGCCTGCTGCTAATGTCTCTGCAAAAGACTCTGCGTTATTATTATTCAAGTGCGTAGGTTAAACCCCATTTTCCCCTTTGTCGGCTAAATATTTGTGCTAAAATGATCTGGGTGGGGGTGGGAATGGGAGAGAGGGCTGAGTGCCCCGTCCTGGGATGTGGTAGGTAATCAATGGCGTTTGAGGAATGAACGAAAAACAAACAACAAACCAAACAAATAGGAATGAAGGTAAGAGGAAAAGAGAAAGATAGGAACGCTTTAGGGGAAGAATCTGCCAGCAATGATGGCAGATGTGAAAACTCCCACGAAAAATGGCACAAAGGACCTCTTACTAGGAAACAGGCTGCAACACACAAACACACCCATGCAACCCGACTTAACACTACCTGGCTGGTATACCAACTGACTTCTGATTGAGCAGAGACCCATTCATTCCATTCACAGCCCGGAAGCTGAAGGCCATTCTTTGCTACCAAGGGAGCAGGGAAAGAGCAGGGCACCGGCACCGAGGGCTGGCCACCTCTCCGCTGCCTTCACAGAATTGCTCCGGGGATAAAATAAAGGGTGGGGAAGCCCTCTGAAAAGGCTTAAGGTGCCATACAAGGTGTTGCTGCTGCAAAGACTGAACGCATTCATTAGGCACCTCCCTTCTTTCGTGGAATGACAAATGCCGCTCAAGTTGGCTGGGGGGGGGGGGGTGTCGCATAGATCACGCCGGCTCCCCAATCTGTTGGAACCAGCAGTCTTGCAGTTTTTCAGAAACTTCTGTAAGATTCCAGAGTCCTCCCACCCCACGTCAAGTCTGAGGGGCTGAACCAGCCTCTATCTCCAGCTCAGCCTGATCAGCCTTCCCGGCGCCCTGTGGGGGGGTGGGAGAGGGGGGCAAACAAAGAAGCCTTCCGCCTCTCGTCCCGTCCCTCTGCCCCGTGCACTCGCCCTCTTCTTTCTCCTTCCTCCACTCTCTCTCTGACCCTTCCCTCTGCCTTGCCATTCCTCCCCGCTGCCTCCCTGGCCTTTGACGCGGCCTCTCTCCATCTGTCTATTCCACCATGATCTCTGCGCCACAGATCTCTGAAACTGTATGAAGTTATGTGCTTGAGAAGCTGACAGCAGCCTCCGGGCTAAACTTTTGATCCGCCTGTATGCTGACATCTTCAAAACAGGATGGATTTCTGGATCTCCCTGTTCCCTTAGTTGGTGGTGGCAGATATCCTGCAGGGGTGTGGTAGAGGCAATAAACGGTGGGATGTTAAGTACATAAAGAAATCGGAACCTAAGAGTTGTCATGCTGAGTCAGCTCCGTGGTCCGTTCAGCCCAGGGCGGCCCCTGGCAGGGACTTTGAGGGAAGTTTTGGGCAGGGCCTCCAAGGGTTAGAACCAGCCTCCAAGGCTGTCTCTGGGCAAAAGAGCAAAACCAGCCTCTCACCTCTCCTTTCAATACCCTTTGTCTCTCCTTACCTGAGGCCCCTAACCTTCTCTTTCTGAGATGCTAGCTAACGAAAAGTAGGTACCTGCTGGGGCTCTTTACAATATAAAGACCCACGAGTGCATCTTTAGCAGAGAAAGCTGCACCCTTTTATTTCAGGGCAAGCAAGATCTCATTTCTCCTATGTCCTTGACAGCATGAAAGGAAAACAATTATTCATCATTTACAATACACCCTCTCTTCTAAAGATGCTAAGGAGTTCATTGCTTGCTGAGCTTGGTAATGAAAATGAGGATGAAATTTGGTGAAGAAAAGACAGAAGTAGACAGTTGAGGGGAGGGAGGAGAGAAAGAGAGAGTGAGAGGAACACAAACCAGATCTGGTCATCCCGGAGGGTGGAGGCTGGGGAAGAGAGTGAGGGGGTCTGATGTGCCAGAGGGGCAGGGACATGACTGGGGAAGGAGGGGGCTGAGAAGAGTCAGGGGAGGGCAAGCAGAGCCAAATGGGTGGGAGGTTTCAGTCTGTCTGTGCAGTATGGGATGAGACCTTCTTCCCAGTCCCAACACTAAGCCCTCCATAAAAATCTACATTACTCACCAAAGCGTTTAGAGTTAGAATGCGGAGTCTGATCAGTCTGGCCTCAAAGTGGGTGCAGGGCAAGAGGAGGCGTCTCCAGGCTATGGTACTACTTAGACAAATGGGGCCAGGTTTGTTTCTGCTTCAAAAAGAAGAAAGTGGGGGGTGATAACAAGATGAGGTTCTCCTCCAGGGTGCCTGCTCGGACCTGAGACAGCACTCAGGGTCCACCAAGCTCTTTACCTTTGGCCCTCTTGGTGGCTCTCTGGATGGAACGCCCCAAGTTCTCAGAACAGCCAATGGGGGACAGCTCCCTTTGAGAAACTTCCAATCTGATATTTCTAGAGAAGGCAGCTGTAGGAATCAGCTTTGTACACCATGTGTCCTCGATAAAGGCTTCAGGTCCTTCCCACTGGGAAAGCGGAGAGAGCAGGAGCAAAGAACAAGGAGGCCCATGGGAGGTGAGCTGGCAATTTTTCCCGAGCCTCTCTCTCTTCTCTTTAGTCTGCAGTTTGGGGCAGGGGCAGGGGACAGGAGAGGTGACGCTTCTGAGGACTGTAGGAAAAAATGAAATATGACGGTCCCAGTCACCCTCTGGTCATAGCAGGATTGCCAGGAGGACAAATGGTGCCAGACAAGTGTGAGCCCAGGAACTTCTCAAGGATCATATTCCACAGATGACACATGTCAAAGATACTCTTCGATATCAGGAACAGCACGTACATAGCTCTTGTAGAGCGTTCACACATCCACTGCTTATTTCATGCTTACCGCAGCTTAGCAATGTGGGCAGAGAAGGCAAATACAATTACCCTCCGTTTGTAGAGATGAAACTCAGAAAAGGCTTGATTGAGGTCACACAGCTGGGGAATGACAGTTCTGGGGCCAAAACGTTCACCTCTTGACTCCAGATTGGTTCCCTCGTGCCACGTGGGATGTATCCAGGGCAGGCTCCCTCTTCAGGTGAGGAAGGCATGCCGTCCCCATCCCTCTCCGAGGACAGCCCCCTGCCACCAACCAGCCTCACTCCCCTGTCTCCTGTCCGGATCCCGCTCTGAGCCCCCTTCGGGGTCTCTCTGACATGGCTGGCCTCAGCCTCTCCTGTCCTCAGCCCCTCCTGCTCTGTGGAGCTCTGAGGACCCAACCCGGCCCTTTTAACAAACACTGGGCTGACATTGTTAAAAGGCAAGATTCTTTTCCCTTTCCAAAGGATTCGCTAATCAATGATCACTCCACCAACATTTATGAATGTCAAGCTTGTCTGGAAGCTACCACACTTCAGCTACTCCTGAGCATATTTCACCTAGGGCGGCAGCAGTTCCAAGGCACAAATGGGGACAGGGGACAGGGGACAGGGGACTCAGGACTCCACACATGGCCAGAAAGCCTCATCCAACCTACTGGCTGTGCCCAAGCAGCACATGCCTAAAGCTTCCCAAGGAGCAAGGGAGAGAGGTCCCAGGCACAGCAGTAAATGATGCCAGTCAGTGCGCACTCAGGAGGCAGCCTGGGGTACCAACCATGAGAGCTCTAGGAGCACAGTGGAGTCTGGAGCACTGGACAGGCCTTGGGGAAGGGGTTGTTCTTGAAGCTCAGAGAGAAAGAGAGGAAGTGGCCAGGCCCAGGAGGGCAGAGCCATTGAGAAAACCTCATTAGAGAGGCAGAAATCCCCAGTGTCAGGGCCACAGCACCGCATTTGCTTAGCATGTGCTTGTGCAAGCCGGTGCCCTATGTGGAATGGCTGCAGATGGCACTGGGCACAGCACAGTCACTGCCCATCCCAGGTTTACAGTCTAGTTGGGAGGAGCAGACCTGTAGACAGGCTGATAAATGCTAGTGGCAGGGAGTTTGGGTTAAATACCTAATAAATGGAAGAGTGCTGCTGCTCACTGATCAGGCTGAGGGAGGCTGCAGCCACCTGGACCTTTGCTCCACAGAGCCACTCCCGGGGCCACAGGCTGGGAAAGACCACCAGACCCCATCTCCATGTCTCTTACCAATAGCCATGCTCTTGGTTATCTTCATATTGGGTTTCTACCTAAAATTAATTTTAAGAAAGGGTTCAGCTGCTAAAACAACAGGAACCACATTTTGTAAACTGCCTATGCATTTCTCAAATACAATATGAGAAGGAATAAAATGGCACGGGGAGGGGATGAGGAAGCTAGAGGAATGAGGGTGGCTTAAATCCAGACAAAACCTGGTTTACTGGAGTCTCAACCACCCAGCTCATGGAGCAGGGGAGGCAGCTCAGAAGAAAAGGGTCAGGATCTGCCCCATGTGTGCCAAGTGTAAGGTGGGCATGGTAGGTTTGGGGAGGAGAGAAACCTGGGAAGGCAGGAGCAGAGACCAAGGCTCAGGGTCAGAGAGAAATAATGTTGGAGATGTGGGTGGGATCAAACTGGAGCTCAGGTCTTCTTGGTTTCCTTCTCATTCTCACCTGTTTCCCCTTTTCCATTTCCATTCTAGCCACTCTATTGACACCCTCATCCCAGATACTGGCTAGACCCTACTAGTTTGCCTTGACTGCTCAGCTTTACCAGCACCAGATAATGCCACCCTGCAACACGAAGGTTTAAGCCCTTCTGTGTCTGGGCCAATGTGGACCAAGGGCCCAGTGAGTGAGAGTCTGGTACCAGCCCTAGCTGGGGCTCAGCCACGGTCCCAGCAAGTACCCAACCAATATTTGTCAGTTCTGCCCTGGTTCCTGAGTCACTTCTGTTCCTAGATGTTGGATTGGGCTCATCTCCTAGCTGCTTCCGTTGAGACCCAGAGCCCTTGTCCAGTCCTTGTTACATCCCATCCGTTGGAGAGTGACACCAGCCTGAATCTGAGGCCTGGTCTATCCTACTGCTGGTTACATTCTCTCCCCTGGTAGGGCCTGCCTGGCTTACTGCCTTCTCCCCCTATTCTGCTACTGAGGTCCCAGCATGCCTGCCGGATATACCATGAATTTTTCTTCAGTGGAATGCGAACAAATCTCATGATTCCATTCTAACCAGAAACTTTAAATGTGTTTGCATGGTTTTGCTTGCTTTTTTGCACCTCTGCCATCCACCCATAAGAAAAGCCTGCCCTGGGTGGCCACCAATCCCAGAATGAGAGACAAGTGGGGCAGACCTGATGTCAACATAAGGCATGAAGTAGAGCTGCTCCAGCTGCCCTGCAGACTCCAAACCCAAATAAATATATCTGTTGTTGTAAATCATTTACATTTGGTAGGCCTTTTGCTATGCAGCCTCAACATAGCAATAGCCAACACATTATGCAACCTCTATTCCTGTCCCCCATCTGCCCATTTCCTACCACTCTATATTCTGGTAACCCTATTTATTAGTTTTAAAAATGTGTTTTTTTTTTTGGGGGGGGGGCAGTGCAACAGTGGCTCAGTGGCAGAATTCTCGTCTGCCATGCCGGAGACCCGGGTTCGATTCCCGATGCCTACCCATGCAAAAAAATAAAAAATTAAAAAAAAACTGAAAAACGTGCTTTTTTTTTTTTTAATGTAGAAAAGAAGGAAGAATCAAGCAAAGACACTTGAGCTTTATTCTGTAGGTCATGGGGAACAATTGAAGGTTTTTGAGAAGTCACATAATGAAATTATTGGGGAATTATTCTGGCAGTTCTCCAAAGGCTGGATTGGATAAATGAGGAGAGAAAATGGATGCAGAAAAACCTGGTGAATTTTAATCTTCCTCTTAAATTCAGTTCCACCCCATATCTCCAAAGAATTTTCCTCTTTGGCTTTAATGTTGTGCTTAAACTATAAATTGAAAAATCTTCCCAATCTCTAAGATGTCATTTTTTTTTTTTTAGCTATGAGAGACTGGGATCTCTAGCTTGACGGGCAATAGGGGGTAGAAGGGAGGGGCGATGAGTAATGCTGTTGAATCTTGGCTGGCCCAGCCTGTATTCCTTTCTTGGGGTCTGCTAATCTGGCTCCCAGAATGGTGCCAACCTTTCCGAGGCTTCATGTTCTTCCTTCTCTAGCTCCGGGGAAAGTTAGGCCTGATTTAAACTTCTGTAGTTATGCAAAGAATTTCTGAATGCAGGAGGTTACTCCAGGCTGGATTAAAAAACTCACTTTCATGCCAGCTGGGCTTCTGATAGAAATGCCACAAGCTGGTAGCTGGCAGTGTTACTTAGTTGGCAAAAGTCAGAAAACTTTCTCTCTTTTTTTTTTTTTTTTTACAATTCACACAGTGGAGCCTTCAGCATTTTACAGACTTTCCCACGTGACTTACATTTTTGAAAGGGGATGGTTTGGAAAGCCATATTAGATCACCTCTAATATGATTAGGAACTAACAGTGTTATTTGCAGTCCTAGGGATGGTTAATATGAAACAAATATCAACTCCTCTAAGTCTCAGTTAAAGCTGAATTGGGAAATGTTCATTTCCACAAATTGGTAAATTTGCTCATAGTAACTCTTTTGTTTCTTGCCTCTGTCCAATCGGTGGGCCCTTTCTCTTGAAGAACATTAGCAGCACAACACAAAGGCTTTTTTCGAAAATTAAAGATTATAGCAAACTGTAATTTGTCCCCATTTTTAGACTTAACAGCTGAAATTTTAATATCCCCGAAGAGAAGAGAAGACTTCAGCTAAATTAACAAAGCATTAGGCTGCTAATGAAGGTGTTAGCATAATCAAAAGGTAACAATTTTTAAATAGATGTATATAAATTGACTATTAGCAATGACGTATATAAATTGTATACATGGCAAAGTGTCAGAAGCTAGGAGAAAACCTAGAAACAGTGAAGGTTAAAGATTCATAGAATAAACTTGAGAGAGGCAAAGGTTGTAAGGGAAAGAGCAATAGGTTGGATTCAGGCCTGGGTTCAGGTTCTGACACATGGATTATGTGACTTTAAACAAATTACTCAACACATGTATGACTCATCTAGATAATGAGTTAATCTCATGGACCTCATCGTGATTTTGTGAGCATTAAATGGTATAACGTGAAAATGTTTAGCACAATGGCTGTTTATCAGTGAATGGGTAGGTGACCGAGTGAATCAATAAATGAACTATACATATAAAATGTATTTTAAATAGGAAATGCATTCTATTAATTTGGGTTCAAAATAGTATCCAAAGAAGTGAACAGAATCTCCATGTTTTGCTTACATCTATGTTTAATTCTCAAAGCAAATCTTGCTTTCAAGAGGAAGACATTTTTGTATTTTACTCCTTATGGCAAAGGCTGCTAATTGTCCCTCAATAACCAGTCTTTTTGTCATCCTTTTAGTAATAGAACTTCATTGCCAACAAATGTCAGCCAGACATTTGACCATAATCTGGACTGCATTCCAGGTTCTCCTTGAAGCTAGTGTGGTCATGTGAGGGAGTTAAGGTCAGTGGGATGTGAACAGATGTGACCTGTATCACTTCAGTTCCTGGATATATCCTTGTAAAGGAAGTTGCTTGCCTTTCATTTTAGTTTTCTTTCTCCCTTTCAAGTGGAACAAGGATATATGGCACTACCGCATCTGCCTCAATCACGTGATGACAACACCCTAGCGGATGGCAGAACCATGAGCTAAAAGGAATCTGGGTCCTTAGATAACATCAGGGAACAGAGCTGTTCTCACCATGGACCAGCTGCCCATCTCTGGACTGTCAGATGGGAGGAAAATGTACTTGTTTCAGCCGCTCAGCCTATACACTAACACAGTGTCCCCAAAAGACAAACTTCATCAGGAAATCTTACTTATCATTTTATCTATTTCTTTAATAAACAGTTAAATGGAACTTACTGTTTAAAGCAGTAAGCACTGTTTAAAGTTCTTTGCTGGTGGTGCAATGGTGGCTCAGTGGCAGAATTCTCACCTGCCATGCTGGAGACCTGGGTTCAATTCCCAGTGCGTGCCAAGGCAAAAAAAAAAAAAAAACAAAACACTTTGTTAGCATTAATTTTCATTTTATAAATGAGAGGTTATAAAGGCACACAGAGGTTAAAAAAAACTTGTCTAAGCACACAGAGTAAGTAAGTGGACCCCAGGCAGACTGGCTCCAGAGTTTGTGCTCTTAACTAGTAGGCTAATATTTATTAAGCGTCTACTGAATGCCAGGCACTGTATGAGGCTCTAAAAATATAAAGATAAACAAAACACAGGTGTGGCCCTCCAGACTCAATACTTAGTGGGGGAAGAGAAAGAGGCTGCTCCATAATGACAGCAATGGGATTAGTGCTATAGTAAAGGAATGTGCACTCATAGAAAGAGGTTAGGAAAATCTCAGAGGAAGTGGTAAGGTATTTGTAGGCATTTGAAAGGTACTGGAAACTATTAGAACTAATAAGCAAGTTCAACAAGGTTTCAGGGTACAAGATCAATGTACAAAAGTCAATTCATTTCTATACATTTACAATAAACAACTGAAAATGAAATTAAGAAAACAATTCCATTTATAATTGCATCCAAAAGAATAAGACAAATATGAATAAATTTAACAGAAGAAGTTCAAAATATATACTCTGAAAACTACAAAACACTGTTAAAAGAAATTAAAGAAGATCTAAATAAATAAAAAGACATCCCATGTTCATGGAACAGAAGACAATATTGTTAAGATGGCAATACTTCCCAAATTGATCTACATAATGAATGCAATTCCTCTTACAATTCCACCTGACTTCTTTATGGAACTTGACAAGCTGGTCCCAAAATTCATTTGGAAACTCAAGAATCTCAGATTAGTCAAAACACTCTTGAGAAAGGACGAAGTTTGGGAACTCAAACGTACTAGTTTCAAAACTTATCACAAAGCAACAGTGTTCAAGACAATGTGATACTGGCATAAAGTAGACATATAGATCAATGGGGTAGAATTTGAGACTTTACAAATAAACCCACATGTTTATGGTCAATTAATTTTTACAAGGGTGCCAAGACTATTCAGTGAGAAAAGAATAGTCTTTTCAAGCAAATGGTGTGGGGGGACAACTGGATACTTACATGCAAAAGACAGAATTTAGATGCTTACTTCACACCATATACAAAAATTAACTCAACCAGATCAAGATGGCGGCTTAACAACATGCCCATTTTAGTTCATCCTCCAGAACAACTACTAAATAACCAGAAACAGTACAGAACAGCTCCCGGAGCCACGATAGTGACCGGACACACAGCGTACCCCAGTCTGGGCCAGCTGGACTGGCTGTGAGCACCCCCCAGAACCGTGAGTTCCCAAAGCTAAGGCAGCCAGCGCCCCTCCCCCACAGGCCGCTTCCCAGAGGGGAAAGGAAAGGACTTTACCAGCAGCAGGGACTGGGCACAATCAAAGGTCAATTGTGGAACTAAGTAACAAATTCTGACTACTAAAAATAGTCCCCCAGCTTAGGTGAACCTGATCAAAGTGGAGGTTGCTCATTTTTGCCCCTGCACCAAGGGGGCAGGACTGACAGAAAAAGGGGGAAAAAAAAAAGGAAACAGAGGTTTTTGTGGCTGTGTATCTACAAAGGCTTGACTGCCTCTGGATACAGCGGCAGGGCTTTTCAGGTTGCAACTGCTCCAGGCATAGGCAGAAGTGAGCTCTTTTGGGGGCTTATCTGGAGCTTGTGCCTCCGCAGGGGAGGGGTGAAGCCCCACCCAGGTGGAATCCTTCCATCAAGGAATTCAGACACCAGGGCTTGGTAATTTGAAGCCATTAAAACAGCCTACAACCTCTCCTCTGTCTCCACTACGCCCCCAGCAGGGAGAGTCTGCCAAAGTTAAAGGTACCACATCATCTTATGCTGGTGGGACCTGCAGTCAGACAAGCGCCACATACTGGGCAGGATAAGAAAAACAGAGTCCAGAAACTTCACAGGAAAGTCTTTCAACCTGCTGGGTCTCACCCTCAGAGAAAACCGACGCAGGTGACTCTTTCCTCCTGATAGGAGGCCAATTTGGTCTGGGAAAATCTGGCTGGGGTCTATAATATCTAAGTATACCCTGCTAAGTGTGTGTGGGGGAAAGGCACCACACAAGCAGGGCAAGACAAGAAAACAAGAACTGAAACATTCTCCTCTGTTAAATAAAACTTAAGCTAAAGGTCCAGATAAAGCTGAATGGAATGTCAAAGAACAGATAGACAACAAATTCATCCAGCAAGAAAACCCTAGATAAAAGAAGTGAAAGCAATCTCCAGAATAAACTAATTAGGGTAATTAAATGCCTAGACGCCAGCAAAAAATAACAAATCACACTAGGAAAATTGAAGATATGGCCCAGTCAAAGGAACAAACCAACAATTCAAATGACATATAGGAGCTGAAACAATTAATTCAGAATGTACGAACAGACATGGAAAACCTCATCAAAAACCAAATCAATGAATTGAGGGAGGATATAAAGAAGGCAAGGAAAGAACAAAAAGAAGAAACTGAAAGTCTGAAAAAACAAATCACAGAACTTATGGGAATGAAAGACACAGTAGAAGAGATGAAAAAAACAATGGAAACCTACAATGGTAGATTTCGAGAGACAGAACATAGGATTTCTGAAATGGAGGATGGAACATCTGAAATCCGACAAGAAACAGAAACTATAGGGAAAAAATGGAAAAATATGAGCAGGGACTCAGGGAATTGAAAGACAATATGAAGCGCATGAATATACGTGTTGTGGGTGTCCCAGAAAGAGAAGAGAAGGGAAAAGGAGGAGAAAACTAATGGAGGAAATTATCACTGAAAATTTCCCAACTCTTATGAAAGACTTAAAATTACAGATCCAAGAAGTGCAGTATACCCCAAAGAGAATAGATCCAAATAGACATACTCCAAGACATTTAATAATCAGAATGTCAGAGGTCAAAGAGAAAGAGAGGATCTTGAAAGCAGCAAGAGAAAAGCAATCCATCACATACAAGGGAAGCCCAATAAGACTATGTGCAGATCTCTCAGCAGAAACCATGGAGGCGAGAAGACAGTGGGACAATATATTTAAATTATTAAAAGAGAAAAACTGCCAACCAAGAATTCTATATCCAGCAAAATTGTCCTTCAAAAATGAGGGAGAGATTAAAACATTTTCAGACAAAAAATCACTGAGAGAATTTGTGACCAAGAGACCAGTTCTGCAAGAAATACTAAAGGGAACACTAGAGACAGATACGAAGACAGAAGAGAGAGGTGTGGAGAAGAGTGTAGAAAGGAAGACTATGAGTAAAGGTAAAAAGAAGGAAAATTAGATATGACATATAAAATCCAGAAGGCAAAATAGTAGAAGAAAGTACTACCCATGCAGTAGTAACACTGAATGTTAATGGATTAAACTCTCCAATCAAAAGACATAGTCTGGCAGAATGGATTAAAAAACAGGACCCATCTATATGCTGTCTCTACTCAAAGGACACTAGGCTAAGGACACAAATGGACATTTACACACCAATGTTTATAGCAGCATTATTAACAATTACCAAGAGATGGAAACAGCCAAAATGTCCATCAACAGACAGTTGGCTAAACAAACTGTGACATTTACATAAGATGGAATAGTATGCAGCTGTAAGACAGAATAAAGTTATGAAATATGTAACAACATGAATGGACCTTAAGGACATTATGCTGAGTGTGATTAGCCAGAAACAAAAGGACAAATACTGTATGGTCTCACTGATATGAACTGACATTAGTGAATAAACTTGGAATATTTCTTTGGTAACAGAGACCATCAGGAGATAGAAATAGGGTAAGATAATGGGGAATTGGAGCTGAAGGGATACAGATTGTGCAACAGGACTGAATATAAAAACTCAGAAATGGACAGCACAATATTACCTAACTGTAATACAATTATGTTAAAACACTGAATGAAGCTGCATATGAGAATGATAGAGGGAGGAGGGCTGGGGCATAAATGAAATCACAAAGAAAGATAGACGGTAAAGATTAAGATGGTGTAATCTAGGAATGCCTAGAGTGTATAATGATAGTGACTAAATGTACAAATTTATAAAATGTTTTTGCATGAGGAAGAACAAAGGAATGTCATTGCTGCAGTGTGCTGAAAATAGATGGTACTTAATATTTTAAAATTTCAACTAATGTGTGAGACTAAAGCAAAAAATGTTTATTTGGTACAAATCTATACTTTGACTAGTGCATCTCCTAATATAACTTATGTAGATAGTTGATTGAACACCTTAAGTACATGGAACTTTGTATAGGACATGAGATTTTGTTGGTTTGTCCAGGTGATGCCCTGATGAATCCCAGAGTGATTTGATCAGTGAGTGAGAAAGTATTTGCAAAGTCCCCTTTGGGGAATGGTGAGAACTGGGGAAAACTCAACTTCCCCAAGTTGAATTCTTGATATTCTCACAAGCAGTGTGGACAACCAAAGCTATAGGCTGAGCCCCCAGTCTTGGGATTTGTTCATATGAAACTTAACCCCACAGGGGATAGGTCAAGCCTACTTAAAATTAAGCCAAAGAGTCACCCCCAAGAGAACCTCTTTTGTTGCTCAGATGTGGCCTCTCTCTCCAGCCAACACAGCAAGCAGACTCGCCAACCTCCCCCTGTCTACGTGGGACATGACTACCAGGGGTGTGGATCTTCCTGGCAGCGTGGGACAGAAATCCCAGAATGAGCCGAGATTCAGTATCAAGGGATTGAGAAAAACCCTAGAATGAGCTGAGACTCAGCATCAAGGGACTGAGAAAACCTTCTTGAACAAAAGGGGGAAGAGTGAAATGAGACAAAATGTCAATGGCTGAGAGATTCCAAACAGAGTCGAGAGGTTATCCTGGAGGTTATTCTTATGCGTTAAGTAGATATCACCTTGTTATTCAAGATGTAATGGAGAGGCTGGAGGGAACTGCCTGAAAATGTAGAGCTGTATTCCAGTAGCCATGTTTCTTGATGATGATTGTATAATGATATAGCTTTCACAATGTGACTGTGTGATTGTGAAAACCTTGTGTCTGATGCTCCTTTTATCTACCTTGTCAACAGATGAGAGGAACATATGGAATAAAAATAAATAATAGGGGGAACAAATGTTAAAATAGATTTAGTTTGAAATGCTAGTGATTAATGAAAGGGAGGGGTAAGGGGTATGGTATGTAAAATTTTTTTTTTCTGTTTGTTATATTTTTCTGTTGTCTTTTTATTTCTTTTTCTGAATTGATACTAATGTTCTGGGAAATGATCATGATGATGAATATGCAACTATGTGATGATATTGTGAATTGCTGAGTGTATGTGTTGGGATGTTTGTTTCTTGTAATTTTTTTTCAATTAATAAAAAATTAAAAAAAATTAACTCAAAATGGATCAAAGACCTAAATGTAAGGAGTATAAAAAAAAAAGTTAGGGCCAAACTGCTGATAAGAATTTGGAAAAATTGGAACCCACATAGACTGCTGGTGGAAATGTAAAATGGTGCAGCCACTTTGGAAAACAGTCTGGCAGTTTCTTGAATAATTAAACATAGAGTTAGCATTTAACCCAGCAATTCAACTCCTAGGTATACATTCAACAGAAATGAAAACTCGTTTATGAATGTTTATAGCAGCATTATTCATAATAATCAAAAAGTGGAAACAACCTAAATGTCCATCAACTGATGAACTGATAAAATGTGGTCTATCCATATAATGGAATATTATTCAGCCATTTAAAACGAATGAAAATACATGTTATACCATAGATGAACTTTGAAAAAATTGTGCCAAGTGAATGAAGCCAGTTACAAAAGACCACATATTTATGTGATTTCATTTATATGAAATATCCAGAATAAAAAATATAGAGAGGGTGGGCCACAGTGGCTCAGCAGGCAGAGTTCTCACCTGCCATGCCAGAGACCCGGGTTCGATTCCTGGTGCCTACCTGTGCAAAAAAAAATATATATATATATATAGAGAGAGAGACACATTAGGTTAGGTTTAGTGCTGGAGGAGAAAATGGAATGGAGAATTGGAGAGGGAATAATTCTTTTTTAGATGATGAAAATGTTCTAAACTTGATTGTGATTATGGTTGCACAACTCTGTGAATATACCAACTTTAAGTGGGTGAAATGTAACTCAAGAAAGCAGTTCCCCCCCAAATAATAGTAAATAAGATACTATGAATGCCCCCTTCAGAATTCCAAATCACAAATTAAGCTTTGTGGTTTCGTCTATCTCCTCTTGTCACCTGGCTTTACCTCAGCCTTTTTCTGGTAGTCAACTGAGCTCCACTAGTTAAAATGGAAATTGTCAGACGTTGAGTTAAAGTGTAAAACTGAGACTTCTTGCATAGTATAAAGATGACTGAAAATAGAGAATTGTGGAA
Organism: Tamandua tetradactyla; assembly: GCF_023851605.1. Taxonomy (NCBI): domain Eukaryota; kingdom Metazoa; phylum Chordata; class Mammalia; order Pilosa; family Myrmecophagidae; genus Tamandua; species Tamandua tetradactyla. Next base: position 200,762,241 of record NC_135327.1, on the reverse strand, counting down.
AGAAAGAAATCTGCATTAGGGAGAAAAAAAATAATCTTCATCTCTTCTTGGGAAACTCTGGAATCCTCAGACTCTACCCTCAAGGAGCCAAAGAGCTCAAGAGAGGTGCTGAGGCCTCCAACCAGGTTGGCGAAGCAGGAGCACAGGTACAGTGAGGTGGCAATAGGAGAAATGCTGCAAACACATTACTAATTGCTAAATGATGCTGTAGACTATTATGAGTGAAGGAAACTCAGGGGAGAGACCATAAAGGTGAAGGGAATTTAAGGGAGAGAGCAATCTGAAGGCAGGGGCATGGTGATCAGAGCACTGGACAGCTTAGTCTAAAGTCCTAATTTCTGGGGCTGGTTCTTAGCCAGCCACTTGGTATGATGGTCATAACCACCCCGAGTTTGAGCTTCTTGAAGGGGACAAAATGTATGATCAGAAAGGTCCTTTGGCAGTCTCACATTTTGGGATTCTATGTCTCTTAGGGCTCATATGAATAGGGGAGGCTAATTCCTTGCCTTCCCTCTCCTTCACCTGCCCATCACCTTTGAATCTCTTCATAGAATTTCCCAATATTTCTAAGGCTCTGTTTCCTCAAATTTAAAATCTGAAAATCATTACCACTTCATAAGCCTTTAAAGAGGATTGCAGAATTAATACACATACACATAAATGTGTGCACAGTGCTTGGCACATATTAAGCCCTAAATAAACGCCATCTACTATTATTGTCATTATGTTTAAAATTTTATGATGTTTATGCCAAATTGAAGGTGGGTTGGGATCTAGGAAAATGGTTGGTGACCAAGATTTCCTGCTTAAATATGGACAAAGGCCTGGTCAGGTGCTAAAGGTTAAAAGATAACCAACTTTAAAACCCATTTCATGATCATGGTGATGAATACACAACTATGTGATGACATTAAGATCCATTGATTGTATACTTTGCATGGACTGTACGGTGCATGAAGATATCTCAATAAAAATATTAAAAACAAACAAACAAACCCATTTCATTCCCTGTTGCCAAGGTGGTGCAATGACTCCTGAAGGGTGTGTGCTCTCCAGAAACATATGAAGAATTCTAAGCATAGGTTTGTTGGTAAATGTTTGATAATGAACTCTGGGGGGAAGGCCCTGAGTTTTGATGCTTGCTCATTTCATGCTGTAAGTACTCTCACCTTGGACAAATTCAAGTCTCAAAACAAAGAGCTAGGAGGAGGTTTGCAAAATTAGCTTCCATGAGTTGGTATGAGCCAGCACCAGCACACCACCAGTTCTAAGAAGACCCTTCACTGCCCACTCTATCCATTGGGAATCCTCCCACCTATGCGTTTCTGGGGGTCCTAATTTCATAATCGATGAGGTATGTGTTGGAATTTCCTGTGGCCCTCAGTGTCTGTAAGTGCAGATTGAGAATATTTAGCTTAAAGAAACTCCCCAGGTGATTCTGATTTGTCTCCCTTCACTTGTCTTTCTCCCTCTTCCAGGAGAGAGAAATAAGTCTTAAGTATTTACTGAGGTACTATTGCATCTTCAGCACTGTGCGAACAGAAAAGTAGGAGAACAACAATAAAAAGTAATGTGCTGGTTTAAAGCTATCATGTACCCCAGAAAAGCCATGTCCTTTAATCCTCATTCAGTATTGCCGGGTGGGATCTTTTTTACTGGTTCCATAAATATGCGACCCACCCAATTGTGGGTGGTAACTTGATTAGATGATTTTCATGGAGATGTGTCTCCACCCATTCAAAGGTGGGGTTGCTTACTGGAACCCTTTAAGACGGAACCATTTTGGAAAAAGCTTTAGAACCAACAAAGCCCACACAGCCAGAGACCTTTGGAGATGCCTAAAGCAAGCACCCCCAGGGATGCCGCTGAAGAAGCCCAGAGAGAAAGCTAGCAGACACCATGAGCCTTTCCAGCTGAAAGAGAAATCCTGAACATTATTGGCCTTCTTGAACCAAGTTATTTTTCCCTGGGTAAAATATTTTGTAGGCTTGCCTTAATTTGAACATTTTCACAGCCTTAGAACTGTAAACTTGCAACTTAATAGATTCCCTTTTTAAAAGCCATTCCATTTCTGGTATATTGCATTCTGGCAGCTTTTACAAACTAAAACGAGTAAAAAAGTTCCATGCCTTTCAGAAATGTATTTACAAGTTGGAAAAACCATGTTCCTACTCCAACCAAGAACCCCAGCCCATATGTGGCAGACTATTGTTAGGTGTTGATTGCAAGCAATTAGGTAAGGGATGGTACAGCACGGGTAAGTAAAGGAGAGATCAGAGAAGGCTGGATTGCTCTAGCAAGGATTCAGGGAATTCAAGCTGAACCTGATGGGCAGGACTCAAATAGAGAGGAAAGGACTAAAGATCTGTGGACAGTTGTTTCCAATCTTCTCATTACCAGAACCCCCTTTAAAAAATATTTCCCAAATAGGTCTTCATATTGTGAAATCTTTCGTCTAACAAGGAGACTGCATTTACTAAGTAGAAATTAGTTTTCCCAAGTTTTCACAATCAATGCCAATCAGAGCTTCTGGGCAACCCAAGATAACAAGTGTCACCATATTGAGTGCATGTCATTTCAGTCAACTGTTCACTGGCCCCAACTCTGCGCGTATGGCAGGACCTCTGGGGCCTGAGGACCCTGAGAAGGAGCCAGGACTGTATAAAGAAAGTAGCGCTCAGCAAACCAGTCAAAAACTCTGAGTCAGAAGATCTAGTTCTTGTTTCAGCTCTTGCTAGCATGATCTTAGACAAGTTACTAAATTTGTTCCATGCCTCAGTTTCTACATCTACAAAATAGATACAATAACAATTGCCCTGCCTGTCCCAAAGGACTACTGGGATGCAACAGGCATGGCAGAATACCTTGAAAACAATTAAACCTAATAAAAATGTATTGTCCCAGTTAAGGACATCACTTAACCTCCTAAGCTCGAAAAGCTTAGGGTCAGTCATTGTCAACTTCTCTCCTTTCTCACCCACACCTGTCAGTTCTGCCTCTGGAAAGCCTCTGGAAACAGGCCTGCAGCCTCGTTGCACTCCTTTTGCTAGCTCTTTCCCATCTCTCTGGATTATTTCAGTGGGCGCTGACTATTCATAACCCACCAGGTCATCCACCTACAGTCCATCCAATCATTCTTGGCAGAATTCTTATCCTAAAGCAAAAAGCTGATTATATCATTTCCCTGATTAAAAAGCTCTTCTGCTTTCCTTTTGCTCACAGAATAAAATCCAAGCCTATGGCAAGTTACACCAAACTACTTCTGAACCTCACCTCCCATCAACCCCTCTCTGCCTCATTGAACTTCTAGCAGTTCCATGGGCCTGCCAGGCCTTTTCAGGACCCTGTGCCATTGTACTTGCTATTCCCTCTGACCAAAATGCCCTTTCTCATCTCATCCACCTCCCCAAGCTCCAATTCATCCTTAAAGATAAGGCCAAAAAAAGCAGCTCCTCAATGAAACCTTCCCACCTCACCTCAAGCATTATTACTTAGTGAATGCCTTGTTCCAGCATTTGACAAGGTCCTGTAACCTATTTGTTCTTACATGTGTGTGATCTGTGAGCTTTTCCAGAGAAAATCGTATGTGGTTTTTCTCCGTATCTCCACCAGTACCTAACACTTACACATAGTAGGTCCTCAATAAGATGCCTAAGTGGGAGTCCAAAGCTGAAACAATACAAAAAAGGTAAAATCACACCAACACAGATGGCTAAAATGACCACTTACTGAGTGGGCCAGCCATTTTGTTAATGCTTTATTTCCATTATCTTAATACTCACAACACCTCTAGGTAGCTATGTTTAGAACCATAGTTTACAGAATGGAAATGCAAGCTTGGAAGGTTTAAATAAATTCTTTAGTCTGTCAGAAACGACTGGCTCCCTTTATAGAGTATTTCTTGCTTCCAGAAAAGTTTAAGAAAGAAAGAAATAAGAACCCTTAACTACAGTTCAACCTGCCCCGGGGCCCCCAACTTAAATACTGACCTTTTTTTTTTTTTTAAGCGGTAAAAGCAGGGGTACGGATGGAGGGAGGTGCTGGAAGGACCATGCATTAGATAATGACCCTAAGTGCCTCCTGAAGACAACGTGAGGGAGTATTTCATCCGGCTGTCACCCTGCTGGCCTTTCCTTTGCCGGATGACATACAGCTAAAAGCAAAGGAAGCACCGGCTCCAACTCCAGCGCTCGTCTTTGCATTACATCGTATATTAAGAGTGTAACTGAGCACAAGTCCCTTGCAGGAGGGTTTTCATCAGTCTTGCCGGCCTCTGGAGCCGGAGACGCCCTCCGCCGCCGGGCCTGGGCCCTCTGCCCGGCCTAAGCGATCACACACGGCCCCTCGCTGCTTAATTATGAGCCGGCTCCATTGTATGCCATTGTTAAAAAAAAAAAAACAAAACTTAAGCAGGGATCTCCGCCCCCGGCCCCCCGCGTAAAGCTAAAATCAAATATTGTAAATTCAGAATAGTTATGGGAGGAACAATGGGGCTGAGAGGAACGCAGCTCCCTAGGTGTGGGGACCGCGTTCGGGGAGGCGACAGGGACTGAGCACGACGACAGGGCGCCAGCGCTGGGGCAGAGCCGAGGCGATTGTGCCCTCTTCGTCGGCACCTGACGGTTGAACGCTCTTCAGATGCTGCCTTTCTGATGTGGGAATGTCAAGCCTTCACGCACCCCATTTACTGGAGCCAAAATATTCACTGTAGAAAAGAGTATTTGCTGAGGGTAATGCCTTCCCCCGGAACCTGCCGGAACCTTCCTTTTCCAGACAATGCCATTCCCAGTCATGTGAAAAGGAAACCCTCCGCTATTGTTTCCAGAACACAACTTCACAAAGACAACCTGCATTGTCAAGCACCACCAAACAAGAATGGGCGATGAACGATCCCTGCATTCCGAATCACCCACCACCCACTCTAACAGGGTCTCTGGAGGCAGGAATTTTCAACCAGGCAGTGCCGAGGTAAAAGCGACTTCGATTTGCAGCTTCTCAGCTTCTCCATTCTTTTCCCTATTTTTCTCCTCCATCTATACTGACACAGAGACCAGGAATATTTTCAGTGTAGGTTAAGGTTAGCGAGACTGGCCAAGCTGCTTCCTTATTAAACACAAGGCATATTGCATCCCAAGAGGAAATGAGAAATGAAGAGGCAGACGCCTTTCAAATGGCTTTCGGGACCTCTGCTTGCTGGACACAGAAAAGAACTCATCAGGGAATCTTTCAGGTAACTCTCTAAATATCACCTGGAGACTAACTGAATACAGAGCTGTGCCTTTTCAAAAGCAAGTTTGGAAAATATATTTTAAACCCAGTATGTATAAAATTCTGTATTTCCCTTATGGTCATGAGACACACCCACAAATGGCTGCCATCCGATAGAAACATTAGTTCTCACAAGAGCTGTTGCTCGTTAAATGTGGTGGAAGAAGGCCATTTTATCCTCCCACCCGGTAACCACTGAGTTTCTGAGTAAAGCAATTTATTTGAAATTGAAGGAAAATTCGATCTTATGCTACTAGGGCTATCGGCACAAAATGAAGACTCTAGAGAAAGCATCAGTAATTTAAAATAGAATTTTAAATTGTTTTTTGCAGTTTTCAGAGTCCAGCCCAAATCCTAAAGCAACGCATAACTGTTTTTTCATACTTATTGTGGAAAACAAATGCACATATCTTATGCTCTTTCCTCTGAGCAGTGGTTCGTGGTTCTCTTTTTCCTTTGGTATTTTATGCTTCTTTCCACTGTTTAGGAGAGAAATTCCAAAAATGTCTAACCTGTCAAATTACATATAGTGCTCTCATTTCCCATTTCCAGAGGAATAATGTGAAATTAAGGTGAATTTGCACTGTCCTGACTGTCTTCAGAAGGGCAAAATCTTCAAAACCCATAATCCATAGGTATACTAAGTCAAGGTCAAAATGGAGCCCAGCATTGGGGACCAAGGAGCAAGTAGGCCCCAGACAAGAAGCACGTCTCATGGTCCATTCGCGAGTGAGCTCTGGGCAGGACCACGAAGCGGGTGAAAATGCACATGCTCTTTCCTTTCCTTCATCGTTAGACACACTCAGAATTCTCCCTCATTCTGATGTCTCTTGAGACCTCAAACTTTTCTTCACAGTATCCTGATCTTTAATCACCTAAACCAACTTCAAGGATTGGAGCACTATCTCCTTCTGGGACTTCATGGAGAAGACATCATTCCCACCAAAGGAATGTGTGACATACAGATGTGCAATTTCAGCCATTCTCATGAGGGAAGTGTTCCGAGATGGGACCTCTTTCCTATCCTGGATCTCAGCATGTGAATAACTGTGTGGCCCCACTTTAAAAAAACAAACAAACAAACAAACAAAAAAATCAGGCTTCTTTAGATCAATTTAGCACCAGGTCTAACATGAAAATAGAGAAACCACGAAACCTTCGGGTTTCTACATGACTTGCAAATTTTCTCAAGTAACAGTCCAGCCATACTCCGGCTTGGTAAATGTGTGACTCCGGGCCATTCACATTCTGATTTCACAAACCTCACTGGCTACATTTATTCCGTAATATCATCTGCAGCTTTGGAATCTTGTGGTAGTGAAGGAGAATGCATTATTAATCCCGGGTCCCAGGCTGTGCATATTGGAACTAGCTCTCTGACATTTTAAATACCCTGGCAAGCTTGAGCCTTTCAAAGGAAAGCAGGATTTTAAGCCCTGGACTGACACTGTGAACCCTTAGCCTTGCCAGCAGCAGGTCAGTAGATAACCCTCTTAGACAGGTGATGTCACGGTCATATTTTAATGAAATCAGAAAATATATGCTTTATGCTTTTTCATTTTGTAATAGTTTCCAGGAGGTACCATACTGTGAGTTTTTATAATTTATAATGTTTCCACTCAAACATATACACTCTGTGAACATACACTCTTCCCAAGAAATGATGTCAAATATGTCTGGATTTAAATGTCTTCAGCCCCTCACATCGATTAGAAAACAAATGAACTCCTCACTCCTCCTCTGGGACATAGTGCAATGAGTTTAGTTCTGATTTTAGCAAGAAATGTATTTATATCTATATGTATATATTTACATTGTGAAGCCAATTAGTGCTAAGAATTCTTGTGCATTAAAGAACTGGAATCCTCAGCTGTAAGCCGAGGAGCTTCTGTTGATGTTTCCCTTCTTATTTCACAACAACAAAAACACAACTGGAGGAACTGCACGAAGATAATTAGAGAGTTGGAATTTCCTTTGCTTGGCTCATAGGAAACAGTTCAGCTGCCTGACATTTTAAGGGGTAACAACTTCACACACACACACTCATGCCCATCACTGTTACTTTTTAATTAATATACGACATCTTACCTTTCCACAGCTTCCTCTCCCAAACATCTAAAGGAGGGAGAGATTGAGCACTTAACCTGATTTTTTTTTTTTTTGGAATTGGCAGTATGCATATGTGATTCTGCTCACTTCACATGTATAATGGGTGGGATCCAATATTCCTATATGAGCATTGTCCTTGTCTGCTAGACCAGCAAAGAGGTAATGAAAGTAATGGCACTGCAAAATGAAAGCATAAGTAGAAAGAGATGTGGATGGGTAGAAGCCACCCTTATCCCAATCCAAGGCCCATATGTGTGGATCAGTCTTCCTGGATTCCTTTCTTTGAATAAGTCATTAAAGGATTGTTTTTGCAGAACTCTTATTTTCACAGTACACTGCCAAGTGGTTGTCAAGATATATCTCCATTTACATAAAGAGGAACAAATGCCTGGGACGGTGAAGGGGCTTCAGAGATCACAGAGTGGAGAGACTCCCTCCTTTAGAATTGCTTCATTGGACATCCCCTGGGCTGAGTCATTTACATTTGTCCTATCCCCGAAGCCCTCTCTACCCTTCTCCAACCTGCTCTGTATCCCAGAAGGCTATATACTATTTGCACCTAATCAATGTGCTCCCTTGACCTTTGGAGGGAGGAGAGTGAGGTCAGAAATTTATCTCCTTTGCTCCTTCCCTCAGACTCAGAGTAGACTCAGAGTGGCCTGGTCCCATTCTGCCTGCCCTCTCCTTCTAGATCCAGTAACTGTCCCCTCTCCTAGCCCTTTCAAACAGCCTTTACCAGCCCCAGGATTCTATATTTTCATTAGCGTTTTCCTATACATCCTCACACTTTGAAACACTCTCCCCCAAATGCCCTTTTCAGTGGGCCATCTGTTTCTCTCTGGGAATGTAACCGATACTTCTTGCAATTGGATCATTAGCTTAAAAATCATTAAAAGGCAACTCATTGTCTTTAGGATAAAGCCCCAAATCTTTGAAGTGGCTTTAATATGCCCTTGATGATTTCACCTGTCCTTGCAAACCATATTTCCTGCCTTTCACTCCAGGCTCAAGCCAGACCGAACTTTCTGGAATTTCTTTTAATAGGCCAAGTTCTGTCTCTCCTTCTAATCTTTTCATAGGCTATTCCTTTGTCTGGAACTGTCCCTATCCTGGACCTGGAAAACCCTGGATAACTCTTTCAAATCTTCTGGAGTCTCAGTTTAAGTGTCATTTCCTGCTGGAGTCTTGGTCTGATTGCTTGGACCAGGTTAAGGGAGAACTAGATACTCTCTGAGGGTTCTCCCATTTCAACACTCATATCTTCACATCCTTCCAATAGGGCAGATAAAGCTCCAGGTTTACCCTGTAGGGGCAGAGCACCCAGTGCCATCTGCTTGCTTCGGTCAGATCCCTCTATGAACGGGAAGGGTTGGCTTTGTGCTGCACCACTGGAAGGGTCAGTTCACTCCTGGACAAACTGAAATGACTGAAGGTTGACTTCAGCATAAAGTTGAGGGACGGCAGGCTTTGGAAGAGATCTGGGTTTAAGTCCTGGCTCCAAGCCTTAGCAGCCAGGTGACCTTAGACTAATGATTTGATCTCTTGGGCCTCAGTTTCTCCACCTGTAACATGGGGAAATGGTTACTTTACAATGTCTCGACACTAGGTGCTGGATAAGTGGCAGCCATAGAACAACCTCTCCCTGCCAGTTCCTCCCACCTGCTTCTGACCTGCTCCTGTCTGAACATCAGTGGGAGGCAGCACAGCCTCCACATTTTACCCCTTGGAGCGTTGTGCCTTCCGTTCCCATGGAATGAGGAGAGCTGCAGCAGCCTTCCCTCTCAGGGCTGCCGGTGGACAGTCATGAATAAAAAAATATGCATGGCAGTCTATAAACAGAGAGGACTGGGGGAATGCTGATTAATGAAGGTGATCCCGGAATCCTCTCCTCCCATCTCTGCTGCAGAAAGTGTTGGGCTCCCTTAAACCACGGAGGAGAGGGGGCAACCAAATGTCTGGTTCTGGGGAACCACCAAGGCTGCTGGTAATGATGGGAGATCATGAGAGCAATGACGGTAGTGGGCTGAGGTGGGCAGGGTGGAAGGGGCAAGGGAAAGGCTCCTGCTACAGTCCTGATGGTGAGAATCACCAAGTTGCTGTAAGGGAAAAGCCCAGGTGTAAGGAGAAAAGGAGGCTCTTCCTTGAGTCAGTTCCTGTCCATTCTCCAAGGTCACCTGAACAGTCCCTAACTCCAGGAAGTTTTTCTCTGGCCACTCATCATCATTTACCTCCCTTCTTGACCCCTACAGCACTTAGCACATTATATTATTACACTGGTCTTTATTGTTCTCTAATTGCTTCTTCCGTGTTGGTTTTTTGCCTTCCTAACTAGATTATACAATTTGTGGGCAGGACTCATTCACACAAACTTGTGAATAGGTCAAGTCCGTAAGAGTGAGAGAGACAAACCGAGAGTCAGGGGCAGGGAGTAAGTCATTGGCCCACTCAGAATCTCAGTTTCTTCTTTTGGACACTGACAGGGTCGAAGGAGTGTCTGTTGTTGTTGTTTTTTTTTCAATTCCAGTGCATTAGGGTGAGCGCTGGGGGTGTGAACCCCTAGTGCTGGATGCCAGATAATGATCTGTGCTCTCCTTTGATCTGCATTTCTCTTCTCTGAGCTGACTGGTCCATCCTCTTTTTATCTTGTCTAAGCTAATAGTTTAGATGGGTTACACCTAGTATTTCCTCATTCAATGGCCACATGACCTCAGACTAAAAGTCTTTTTCATGACCACAATTGTGCCTCTAATAAAAAATGCATTGTATTTTAGACCCAGGGTGTACTGAATGAGAGAGAGCAGATGAATTGGAATTAAACTGACCCCTTCTAAGCCAACGAACCCCCCACAGAACTCATGTTCTGATGAAAATACATCCATAGTCCCAACCTCAAATGCAAAATGTCAAATATCTTTAGCTAACAGGGACCTTAAAACAAACTAGTTTTAAACTCCTTTGACAAACCAGAATGCATAAAAGGTTTTGACAGACTAAAACCCAAGTGCTCTAACTCTCAGACCAGTTCCCTTTACTTCACTCGGGGCTGAAAGGCTGTGTGTTCTTTCCTAAGCAACTATAACCTTTTGTTGCAGGGCTGCTTACTTTTTTGCAAGTCTGCCCTCCAAGATTGCTCCCTTCAACAACATACGGATGCCTTGGTTGACTGCTTTAAACATTTCACAGCTCTTTTTGATCCACTTTCCCCACATGTATTGTCATAAGAACCTTATGGAGGAGGATGAGTAGTCTCATTTTACAGATGGCAAAATGGAGCCTACCTGAGAGATTAAATGATGCATTCCTGGCTTCCATGTATTAGAAGAGTCAGGACAAGCAGTCAGATGCCCCATTGCCCAGTCCTGGGCTCTTCCTGCAACAGCACAAGTTCTGCAAGCGACGCCTCTGCTGGTGGGGTTGGGTTTGCATTGATCCATCCACAGTGTGCTGACGGCTCCCCAGATGACCTACAGTCCAAATTCACATAGGGTGGATGATGGATGGGGCAGAGAGGGCCATAGAGGAGTGAGGCTGAGTGGTCTGCCCAAGCATCAAAGCCTTGGCCTTGGTCCCCATCAGCAAAGCCAACCATCCATAGATACCAACTTGCTGCTACGTAACCTCTCTGTGCATCTGTTTCCACATCTGGAAAATGGGGATAATGATAACATCAGCCTCCTAGGTTTGCCATGAGGATTAAATATAGAGTGTATAGAACAGTGCCTGGCCCACAGTACATATAGCCTAAAGCATTGCATTATTATATATCATATTGTTTATTCAAGAATGCATTCATTCAGCATTTATGAGGAAACAAATACAAGTCTCATCTTTCCTACTATTAAATCAATGCTCAGATGAAGGTCATTATCTGACTGGAGCATTAAGGTTCTAGCAGGGAAGGGAAGCACATGCTGCCTCCTCCCCAGGTCAGAGAAAGCACAGCAAACTCTTTAGGAGGTGAAGGAGTCCTATGTGAGATCACTGCCTCAGGATGCAACCCACAGCTCAGGCATTCCTCCATGGTTTGGTATCAGCAGACTGGTTAACTCCACATCCTCTGACCAAGGGGGAAATTTAACAGAAGCATGGTAGTGCCCAAAGGGACTTCTCAGCCGGTCTGCTCCATCCCATTCCTGTTTCCCATCCACAACACCACTTCCTCTCATTTCAGCACTTGTACCCCAGCCACTCAGGCTGAAATCCTGAGTTTTGGGGAGTCACTGTCCCTGTTTGAATCCACAGCTCTTCCTTCTTTATTACAACAAGAGTTCTTTTTATCATTTCCTTGTATATGAAATTTAAGGTGCGGGAAAATTTTTCAAATAGATGATACCATATGTCATGTATCATGTCTTCTTAGGTCTCAACTTCCAGGCAAAGGGGCTTAAATCATTAGAGAGCCCCATTTATTCTCATTAAGGGAGGGGGTCCAGGGATGCATTCACTTGCATTAATTAAGCACCTTCTGTATGCAGGCCTGTGAAAGGCCCAGTAGAGCTTGAAGGTGCAGAAACAAAAGGCAAAAACCCTGCCTTGAGGATTTTATAAAAGCAGGGAACAGACCAGGAAATACAATATTACAGTATAATGCAATTTGTGTGGTGACAAATATCAGGACAGGGTGTATAAGGAACATGGAGGGAGGATACCCTTCTCAGCCCGGAATTGGGAGGAGATTGGAAAAAGTATCAGGAAAGGCGTCCTTAAGGAGGTGACAAGTTCAGAATTATAATACAGATTCAGAAACTCTTAAAGGACCTTTGAGCTCATAGCTTTTTTTTTTCTGCTTGGGCCAATATGGGGAAGCAAACCCAGGTTTCCGGCATGGCAGGCGAGAATTCTGCTGCTGAGCCACCTTCCAACCATCCTGTGCTTATAGCTTTTTTGACACCTTTTGTTGTTGTTATTTTGTTTTAACCAACAGGGATTCTGGAAGAAATGGAAGGAAGGAATCATAGGCAACTCTTTTCGGCTCATCCCAAGGCTTTTGGGGTCCACTGGGGTGTGTTCCAGCCCCTGGGGCTTTGAGGGAAGTTGATCATCCAGGTCTTCCTGAAAGGAACCAGAAAATAGGGACAAGTTTCAGGTAGTAGAGACCCTAAAGCTAAACTAGTGGGTCTCAAACTTGACTGTTGCTTAGAACCATCTAATGAGTTTAACAAAATACCTATGCCTGGGATTTTTTAAAAAGCTCCCCCAGGTGATATTTATGTACATCTGGGGCTGAGCTCCTGAGTTTTTATATCCTGTATCTTGTTTGGTTTGCTGCCTTGCTAAATGGTTAGGGCAGATAATAGTTTTCCCATTTACTGGGTGAGGAAAAAGATTCCTGGAGGCTGACTTGCCAAATGCCCATGTAGCAAGAGGCAGGTCTAAGAATCTGCAGTTCCTGGGCCCAGTGCCTCTTCCGCACCCAGAGGCAGAGCAGAGAATCCCAGGCCCTGGCAGGCAGGCCTACCGGACGTGTAGCCAGAGGAGACACAGCGGAGCCACTGCCAAGGCTGCATGGCTTTAGGGTCCCAAAGTGCTTTCCCTCAGCCCCTCACTTTAGAGATAGCCACAGAAGCCCAGTTCCTGCTGTCTTGATGGCTCCTCAGGATGAGCTCCCGTCTTCATACGTCCCTTGTTGAAAGTATCTGAGCTGGCAAGCTTTGGCCCTGGTTCAATCTGGATTTTAGTCAAGAAGAGATGCACGGTGCAGAAGTTGGGGGTGCTGGCGGTGGTGGAGATCAGAGGAGCAAAGGCCTCCTGAGAGAGCACCCAGAGAGCACACTGCTCTCCCCACTTTCTTGTGAGAGCTTATTCTTCAGGTGTAGGAGGCAGAGAGAACCAGGACTCTCTCAAGTCTGCTGGGGACCCACGGCCCTTGACTGCTCATCTCTCAGAGCCCTCCAAAGCCATCTTCAGGGTCTGAGATGGGTAAAGTGAAATTTGAATGGAGAGCTGGGGAAGACTGTCTATCTCGGGACCCCCAGCTTGTGAGGAAGCTGGGCAGGAAGACAGCAAGAGGGGGAGTGAACCACAGAGTTGAGCTGGTCTACACCTTCATTTCATAGGCAGGAAACAGGTCCAGAGAGAGAGGCCCAGAGAGGGGCCAGCGCCCACACCTGGGGAAAGTCATGAGCCACTCAGAACAGGAAGAGGGGCCTTTGACATCTCCACCTCCCCAACAAATGCTGGCACCTGGAACCAGAAGGGGCTCAGAATAATTCAGTGGCTGTTCTGCTCCTGAGGCTGGCCAACATCCACCGGCTACCTCCCCTCCCAGCCTGGGGAAGCCACACCCTATGCCTCCGGTTGAATGTTCTGAGGCCTCAGCCTGCAAGATGCTAGAACAGCACCAGGTGTTCACGTGTAACTGACTCCTCAACCAGGTGGAGGGCAGGCCTTGGCCTCTGTGGTGGGAGAGGTGCAGCCCAGAACAAAGCATATTTACGTTTGAATCAAGCCGTGGAACTAGTCTGCTCAGTCTGGATGCCCCAGACTAAATGCAGCCAGAACCACTCCAGAGGGACGGCCCAGGGAAGCTCACATTAAGCTTTGCTGTCCTTCTCCCCAGCCTGTCCTTCTCTCCAGCCTGTCCACTGCCTATTTCATATTTCAGTCTGACAATCCCTAGCTTTGTTTCACTTTGAGAAATATTTTTGTTTTTATTCCGCTTCATTGGGCGATTTAAAAAATAAGCTGTTCCCCCAAGGTAAGAACATTTTTAAAATGTTGTCTGTTGCCCACAACAAGTCGTAACAAAATAAATTAGCACCATGAGGGAGGAGGTCAGATTTGCACACAGACAAATGGAAACATGTTCCAGCTAGAAGCAATTTCAGACATCATCTAATCCAATCAGCTCCTTTTACAGATGAGGCATTCAAGGCCTAAGCACTAAGAGGACTTGCCCAAGATCACACAGCCAGGTAAGGTCAGAGCCAGGACTGGACCTCGGGTCTCTGGATTCAGGCCTCTGCTTTCTCATCAACCACTCCCTGCCAGTGAGGGGTTAGAGGCTCAGGGGTTGGCAGGAAGCGCTCCCTTCCCTCAGGCTTTCCCAACCTCCAGAACTACCTCACAGCCTTCCACCGCCCAAACCTAACCGAAGTCTGCGGGCCAGAAAGAGCTTCAAGTCCCGCGGCCCATCCTCTCGGCTCCAGCCGCCAAACCTAGTCCCTCCACTCGCTCTCCAGGTGCCGGGGGACGGCTCCCGGAATTCGAAACAAGTCCCTCAAAACCGTGGGAACCCGGCGGACTCATGTCCCAGCGAGGGCCCTCTTTTCTCCGTTGAGACTTGGAGGCAGACGTGTTGGAGAGAATAATTTGTAGCTTACCACGTCGACTCCTTCCTGCCCGTCCCGAAAATTAAAGGAAATGAAGGATGAGGAGGTGAAAAGTGATCAAAATCCCCTATCTGGTTTCCACTTGGATAGATTGTCTTGCCTTGAGCCAGGATCTTGCGGAGGAGAAAGAGAGGCCGACGGCGGAATCCAGCGCCCTTCCTGTCGTCTCTGGACAAGGCGGACCCGCGGCCTGAGCCATCCCACCAGCGCCTACTCACCTCGCGCGCGCGGGGACCGGGAAGTGCGGGTCGCTAGGCCTGGCTGGTGCGGCGCGGCGGGTTCCCATGGGCGCCCCGCCTCTCCCCTGCCCCACACTCCACTCTGGCCCGCTCTTCGCCCTGGCCCGGGAGGATGGGGAGCAACTAGGAGCGACTCTGAGCAGTCAGACTGGAAAAGTCTTGAAGAGTTGGTGTTCCTCTGATCTGCCCGGATCCTGTAGGTTCTCTACTCCCGGGGTGGGGGCGCCGCCGAGAGGAGGTGGGCGCTTGGTATTAGGACCCCCCCGCCCTTTTTTGTAGGGCCAGCGGCCGCAGGCCAGAGACTGTTAGAAATGGCCTTCCAGACACTCACACGCGGCCCAGGGAACGAAACAGATGTCTGATCAAAGTCTTTCTGGAACTCAGACCAGTTTTTGCACCGACACCCCCCCCACACACACACACACTCCTGGACCTTTTTTTTTTTTTTTGGCCTCTGAAAACCATTATATGAAGTCAGCCTTCGGCCAAGCTCGACGCCCGCCCCTCACACACACACACACACACACACACACACACACACACACAGACACAGACACACACACACACACACACACAGACAGACACACACACACACACACACGTTCTGAATTGTAAATGGCCCGCCGAGGCCGGCTCTCAGAGCGGGCCTACGGAGCTGTCACCCAGGCGGCCGCCTGCCCCGGGGAATCGCAGCCCAGAATGCTGCGAAAAGGCGCGGGGACTGGCCACCTGGAAAGTGGGTGGGGGGCAAGGTCGGGAAGCCACAGACTGGAGGGAAGGGGCATCAGAGCGATAGAGATAAAGATAGAGATAAAGATAGAAATTGAGAGAGAGAGAGGGAGAAGAAAGAGAGAGAGAGAGAGAAGAGAGAGAGAGAGAGAGAGAGAGAGAGAGAGAGAGAGAGAGAGAGAGAGAGAGAGAGAGAGAGAGAGAGAGAGAGAGAGAGAGAGATTGAGATTGAGCGTAGGCGAGCAATTTTCCCTAGCTTTAATTAGGCCAATTACACCAAGGGACTAAGACCAGGTTAAAGACCCTGGAACTAATGAGGCGGCGGGCTAGGAGGCCACCCTAGGAACTGCGGGAAGGGAAGAGGCGGCGGAGGGCGGAGTGGGCTAAGCGAAAGCACAGAGGGTGCCCCACGGAGATTAGGGGATGGTAGAATCGACCCAAAGCGGGCGTGCCCACCTCCAGCCTCTCCCGGAGAACCAAGCCAAGCCCAGGCGCCCAGAAGCCCGGGGGCGGGCTGGGGAACCCGCGCACTTACTTTCTCCTCCGCCCCCTCCCCGTTTCTTGCCTGGCAGCGCAGTACTGTACACCAGGCTTTGCTCAGATCCCCTCGGAGGCGGAAGATGGAAGTTGGCTTTTGTCTGACCCGGTCAGACAGAGCCGTTTTGTGGGATAAAGGCTTAACGCTCCGTGAACACGCAGAAAAAGCTCGGCGCTGGCCCTCTGACAATCCCATTGTCTCGGGCCTGAGCCCGGCGGTTTGCTCTGAAAGCGCCAAGTTCATGACATTTCAAAGAGAAATGATACTGGGGATGGGGGGAGGGAAGAGTGTGCAGGAGAAACAAAATACTAAAATACCAAGATAACAATATTTGACTCCTTCGCTACTTCTCTCACCCACCCCCACCCCCACGCGCTTTCATAGCAAGTCCCTTTCTCGAGACAGATAGGGATGGGGATTCCTCGCCTTCGGGAAGTCAGAGAAGCCAGGGTAACCAGTGGGCTCGCTAGGGGCTGCAGTCTGGCAGGTGTGAAAAAATGACCAAAAAAAACAGTGTTCAACCTTCCCGAACTGGTTAGCAGGGTAACAGCAGGCATTAGCACAAGCTCCCATTGTCTGTACTGTCCTGGAGATAAGAATTTGCTCCAAAAAAGACTTTAATAGCCAAAATGAGTTTATTTTAAAGAGCGAGAGTGTTATTGCTTTCTTTCATTTTTATTATTGTTATTATCTATCCTTTAACAACGACAACAACAATCCTATTTTCTGAGCCAGGGAGCAAAGGAGATCCCATTTTTAGTGTTTAATTTGTTTAATGTGCCTCTGCAAAAATAAAACATTCAGGAGAGAAAGCGAAGGAGTCAGGAAATTGAATGTGTTTTTGTCTCCAGTGAAGTTTCCCTTGAGTGATTTTGTATGCTTTCTGTCTCGCCGGAACAGTCTCTGCACTCGGACCTCCAGCGCCCCTGGGCCTGGGGCAGCCGGGCGCCCCCCGGCTCTTCACCTTAAGTGGCCTGGGGCTCCTGCGGCCCTCAGCCCATTTGCCAGGTAAATCATCCTCCTGAAGAACAAAACGTGGCCTTTCAGAATCATTCTAATACGAGGAGAAAATAGGATTAGGTGAACGTAAGGTAAGTCGGATTAATGCCTAGGTTCAATACATTTTGGCATTCTCTTGCAATTTTTAATTGTATAAGGGTATATGCTCCCCTTCGGCCGTTTTATGTAAAGAGACTTTTTTTGTGTGTGCCCAAGAGGTAAATGATGAGCGATAAGGCTCTGTGTGGAATTGGAAACGTATAACCTTGCAAAGTGACATTTCGCCCTGTAAATTGTGACACGCACGGGTAGATAAAGAGAGCCGCGCCGGCCGGGCCCCTTTGTTAACGCCTCTTGCCCCCTGGCGTCGCTTTGGTGGAAGGACACCCCGCGCTCCTCCGCCGAGGTGTCTGCCAACCGCGGAGCCCTCCTTCCCCGCAGGCAACCAGGGAAATGACTACAGGTCGTTTCACGTTCTAAATACCCAAAGTTGGGTGTTAAAAAAAACTTATGAACTGAAAGGGTGGATCATTAAATGACGGGAAGAGAGAGTTTCACGGTAACAACCTGCTGTTTGTATTATATATCTATGTATCTCTCTGCATATAGTCTGTATTGCATTTTGTCACATGCTTATTTTTAAAATCAGGGTCGTCTTTGCCATAAATTAACACTTTGGGGGGCTAAGATATCATAAATTCTTGTTTAAGTGTGCAAATTATCTTTGGGGACAGAGGGGTGCAGTTCCCCAAGCAGCCAAGGACACTTCATAAACCATTTGAAAGTAACTGAATCAAACTGTCTATGGCATTTCTGAAGGTCCTTTCCAGGCTAAACTGCAGACAGAAAGCCAGAGGAGGATGGTGGTTAGCAGAATGAAATCTGAAAAGTCTCTGAGGTTCTGGCCAAAAGTGAAATGGGAATTTGCAGAGCCAAAGAAAGCCAAGAAAGTTTTGTTTGATCCAAGTACCCCCTTTGGAGAGAGGGGTGGGAAATAGGACAACCATAAACATTGGGCTTCTTTTTCAGATTCTTTATAAGGTAAGTGGTGGGATGGGGGTTTGGAATGTTAGCTTCTATAGAGGTAGGTGTCCCCAAAGGAACTGTCTAAGGTCAGAATTCTGGAAAAGCTGAGGGGGATGTACTTCTGTCTTCTGAGACTCTTGGAAGCAGGCTATTTTCTGCATGATAGAGAAATGGAAAGAGAAGGTTCGTTTGGCCTACCTTGTTTAACTGTTGTCTGAGAGGGATTCGCACAGATATGCTAGAGAGCTTCCGGGTGGTACATTTCTAGAGTATTCTCTGGGTGATGCATTTAGGTAAAGTCACGATGAAGTCTATAATGCCATTTTGATTAATCTGGTAAAACCAGAGGCAGGGTTTTTGTTTATTTTAAAAGATTTCTTCCTCTTTTCTATGTTTAATATAGATGTGTGTACAAAAGAAATAATGGACTTTTGCAAGACCAAATTTTTCTAATTTCATGTTTTAATGGCTTGGTTTGCAAATTCATACTTGAATGCCTCTTTAAAACTAATCAATAATCTAGCTCAGTGCCAAGGCTGCCGATCCCCTGGATCTGTTATCTCCTCTTAGGTGGGAGAAGACCCATGGCCTCTTTGGTCTGAAATGTATTCTGGTTCTTAATGCATGCATATTTCCCTTAGACAACTGATAGTTTTAAAGGCCTAGAGAGTCTGATCATGGTTGACTCCCTCTCTCCCCATCTTAAAACTATACAGTCTTTAAGGAGTTTTCCTTTAATTTAGCCCACATTTATTCATGAGGTTTTCCTTTTGCCAGCGGTCCAGCAACAGTACCTGAGTTTCCAAGTGCAGATGCTACGTGATGGGAAAGTAGTAGAACTGGACCAGTTCTCAGGCTCCTGATTCCTTCCCCTCTCTGCCCCACCCCTATTTTATTTTGCTGGAAACCTGAGCTTAATCTGACGGGGAATGCTACCCAAACTGGAAAATGTTGAATTAATTTCTGACAGACAAAAGGAAGGAAAAGCTGGGTAATGGGGAAGGTGGGTTCCATGGTGGCTAGAAGTGGACTGAATATGTAAAAACAACAAATTCATATATGCATTTCCACCTCTTTATTTGGGCCTGCGATGTAAGCCATTATTGATTTTCCTAAGCTTGTTGGTAACTAGCAGATGTATTTATTAGAGGGATATTTATATTTTTAATAGCATTGTTCATTTAGCTAGAAATTGAAACGAAAGGTGAGCGACCATCATGACCAAAAGAGGACGCACAGAAACTCACACCAACAGAAATAGAAATTAACACAACTCTTCATATATATTCCTGGAAGAGGGAGCAGAGGGAGGAAGAATGGAACAAATATTTAGTGAATCTAGGGTGAGGCAGGAGAAACCCGGAGGTGGAGACAGTTCCTTTCAGGTCTTTTAGTCTGCACCCCCTTGATTCCCCATCCCCAATCCACAGATACTGCAAATAACAACCACAGAGGCGAGGTGGGTCCTCGGCCACTGGATTTGTGCCTTTCTTGGGCTCAGAACTGGCATTCTCAGGCTTGCAGGATGGAGGTCTGAGCAGGCAGAGTGAAGCTCCAGTGATCCCTGGGCGGCGATCTGGGGACCCGACTACAGTGGTGATGGGGAAGTGTGGCAGTCAGGAGCTGTTTCCAAGCTCAGCGAGTGCTGATTAGTGTGGGGATTAGTAGTTCTTGGCAACAATGCCAACCAAAGTAAAGGCACTGGGGCTGGGGCTGCCGGGCTCCTGTTGCCTTGGATCAGGCCTGAGCCTGAGCTTGCTACCCTAGGGTTTTGGGGGGTGGGTAGGGATGGGTGGCGAGGTAGGGGAGGGCATGGACTGAGTTGGCAGAGTGTAGGGGAAATATTAAGGAGTACTTGGCGAGAATTCAGCCCCAGGGCCAAGTTGCCCAATTAAGCTGGGTTTTAGGGAAACCCAGACAGGTGTGTCCTGAGACAAGAAGGGATATCATGTTAGGTCAGTGAGTTGACACTTTGGGACAGGCCCCACATTAGAAATCCCCCTTCTTTGTCACCTTGGAGGAGGAGCCTTGATGCCCACTATAGCCAAGGATGATTCCAATGATTATGGAATTCCATTTTCATGGCTTTCAACCACAGATCTGTGTAGGGAAAATGAAATAAAATCCACCCACAATCACAAACTCCTTTGTCAAGTGGAGGACCCCAAATAAAAAGGGAGAAATAGAAAGCTTTAGAAACCCACCACATTTGTAATAAATGGGAAAGGGGAAATTTATTCCCAAGAAGCTGCCATAAAAGTAGGTTTGGAAGAGGACAAAACAAAAAACACAAATATGTTTGTAAATATATGTATTTATTCCAATTTGTCTTCTCTAAATATAGCTTTATCAGATCTTTTAACCCCCCAGAAGTGATCAGAGTAAAAAAACCAGCTCTTGGCAAAGTTCACAATGTACACACAGATCAGCAACCCTCCCTGGGTATCTCCATGCATTTTATTTATTCTTTGGTTTATTCAAACTTATTTTTGAACCACACGAAGGCAATTTTATTTGGCTAGTAAAGATTGTGTTTAATTCATTGAATATGCATTGTAAAAGTTTAGCAGTCGATGCCAGCCCGGATTCCAAATTGGGAAGTTAAATATTTGTTTTTAATTTTCTGGCTCAAAAATGTTAACTAGCAGAAATGATTCTTTCTGCTCTAATGTGCTTGCATAAATGGGGCTGTTATTAGAACCTTCCCCTAAAACAACATTTGCGTCCTGTCCTGACACATTATGTTTGGAAACTCCACCCTTAGAAGACATTTTAATATGTATAAATAAAAGGCAAGCACTTGACCTTAGAATGTTTTGGTACTGAGTCTTCTAGAAGGCACATTATTATTTATATTGCTTGGTTATAGACCAGTTTAAGTTGAAGAATGTATTTTTATGGAAAGTTTTTGAAGGGCTGGAATTCAGAAAATTTATTTGTACTGAAGACCCCTTAGTGGCTATCACTCCCAATATTATAATTGAACTAATAACTTTAAAGTTTTGGATTTTCGCAAAGACTTTCAGTATTTACTTTGCCAAATATTTTAGCTTTGTTGCTTTGTTTTATACTTACCAATTGATACACATCTCTTAAACTAAGCAACGTGTTATTTTAATCACTGAGAACATCAAAACATATGTTTTGAAAAAAATCTCCTCACACATAACTCACATAGTGGTGGGAATGGAACCAGGGAAAACTATGCCTTTTCAGTGGAGGTGTATTTCTAGGTAAATAAAATTACAAACATTTTAAAACACATTGCTCAGACCAAGACTGTCATATGATGGCAAAAATGAACAGTCTGACAGTAAACCAAGATGTGATCATCATAAAGAAATAGTGCTATACAACTCTTAAATGTATTGTTTTTAAAAAAGTGAGTTTCTTGGGGATAGGCAATTCTAAAACCTGGAGAGATGAGAAACGCAGAACAACCACAAGTAAGTAATATTTGTGCCTAAAATAGTGTGTCATTTATTCCCTTTCTTTCATCTCTAATATCTAAAGGCAGCAAAGACAGCTCTGAACTATATATGGGCCCCTGACTCACTGGATATTTCATTAGATTGCTGTACTCCAGGAATATATGGGATCTGGCAGCAACCAGCACAAAAGACATGGGAAGTTCACATTTCGTTTCTTGTGAAATGCATGCCAAGTCCCCTCCCTTCCCCTAAACTTTGGGTTAACTTCTGATATGAACGCTTTTAATAAAATGCCTACAGCACGTTCCACAGTGAATTGAAGTGTTCATTCTTTTCAGCTGAGGGGGGCTTGGGCTTTACAGGTATCCGATGCACATTTTCTCTATAAGATATGTGCAGAGATAATATGTGTATAGCCGTATGTAACCGTAAAAACGTAGGTTTTAATAGGTTATAAGCGGTGTTGCCTGGCAGCCTGATTCCACCAATGTTTTGACCCCCTGCTTCCTCTTTCCTATATGGAAAGAGGCGTCACTTTCTGGTTTCCTTTGTGGGCAGAAGGTGGAGGGGCTTCTGGGGAGCAAGTCACTTCCTCTAACCAAACTCTGGGATTTAGCATGTCACTAGGTAATTCGTTCAGGTGACTTTACCTATCACAAACATTTTGAAACTATCAGGAGACACCACTCGGATGTGGTTTTTTATTTGTTTGTTTGTTTTACCTTCATCACTGTCTCCGAGCTGGAGAACCACTCTGGGTAAGCAATCAGTGCTCCACAACTAAGACTGACTTTTCTGGATAATTTTGATATTCTCTCCCTCAATCTGAGGGTGGTTGTTCTTGAGATACATCAGGTCATTGCATATTCCCAATCTTGTCCCACTATAGTCAGGCAAGATTGGATAAGGGTATATTTTCCTTTTAAATTTTACTTCATGCTCCCTCTTAAAAAAAAAACAGCAATGGGGAGGGATAGGCAGCGATTTTATTTATTATTAGCTTTCTACCTCTGTAGCATCCCTTTATGTAGAAGGGTCGGCTTGGTTTTCTAAAGTGACTTTATTACCGTCTCCTCCTGTACCAAACTGTTAGAAAAATTGAAGTGGGGTTTAGTTGATCCGAGATGCATATGCTGCCAGCACGTGGGCACCGGGCGTAGGCGTGTCGTGTGTGCACCAGCTCGGCTGTGCGTGCGTCTTTCCGACGAGACCGTTTTCTCCATCCACCTAGCAGCCCCAAGCACTGCATTTTAGAAACCGGATGAAGTTGCAGCCAGGCAGAAGCGAAAACTGGTAGAAGGGGAAAGAAGGAAGACAATTAGGAGTTGTTGAGGTGTCTGAACTTTTCCACCTTCCCTAAATGACCTTTAAAAGCCCGTCGCTGCGAGGAAGGTAAACAATATCGATTAGGTTCTTCTTTCCGGTTCCACAATACCGCGCTCCACTGTGCAAAATGAACCATTAGTGGATGCTATTGATCGAGTCCCGCGCTCAAGGCCTTTCCCCATTCACATGTCCCCGCGTAATGAATTCGTCCATTTAAAAACATTACAAGGAATATTGGAGATTGACTGGCAGAGGAAGTGACACTTGACCCTTGCATCCTGCGCCCCGGAGGGGGACAGCCGCCGGATTTCAAAATAGCAGTCCCTGCCCAGCACCGCGCGGCGGTGGCCAGCTGGCCCAGGGCTGCCCGCCCGCCCTCTCCGCGCGCCGCCGTTCTCCCGTCCCTCTCCCGGGTCTCCTTTCTCGCTCCTCTCCCGCCCCCGCTCGCTGCGTTCCCTGCTCTACACATTCATGCAACCGTGTTTCAATCAAACTCACTGGAACGGCACCGAGCAGGCGCCAGTGACAAGAAACACAGCGCTGATGACAACGCGCCGAACAAGCCGAACCTCTCGCTCCAGCGCCCCCACCCACAAGCGCTCTCCGCGCAGAGAAACGCCGCACCCGGCCGGGCGCTAGTCCCAAAAGGAGCCAGTTTCGCTCCCCGGCCCGACTCCCCGTCCGGGGTCGTCAGGGGATGCCCGCCCACCTCGGCTGGGCGCGGCCAGAGCGGAATAAGCGCCCAACTCCAGTCCACGCGCTTCTGAAATGGACACGCCCGCGTCGTGACCTCTCCACCTTGGGGAGCCCGGAGACTGGGGAGGGGGAGAGTGGAAGGGTAAGGAGGGGCGCCGCACCTTTACCACCCCCAGTCCTCTTCGGTTCCCCAAGGGCAACGACTTGGATAGCAGAGAGGAAGTAAAAGAAAGGAAAAAGAGAGGAAGCGAGGGCGGGAAGAAAGGACGCGGTCGTCAGTCCCCACTCTGTGGCCCGGGCGCCCCTTGAAACCCCCACATCCCGGGCGAGGCTGGACGACCCGCCTCCACGCACAGGCCAACGCAGGAGGCAGGCGGGGAGTCCGCCTCGCAGGCTGGGGAGCTCGGAGACTGGCGTGAATTTAAGGCACAGGAGACATTAACATAAAATAATAGGGATGCCAAATTTGGCTTCTTAATTTCAAAGCCGGGAACCGGCGTGTGTGGCTTACGGGGAGCGCGAACTCTCCTGTCTTGGGATCGTTTTCGTTCTCATTTCACAAAGGCGGCGCTGACCCCTCCAACGCCGCTCAGCCTGGAAGTCAGGCTCGTCCTTTTGTTCGGGCAGTTAGCTGTAATTTAACATAAAATGCCTATTAGAATTACCGGTGGTTGTACACGAGTTTCGCCTTGTTTTGCCACCAACTAACAGGATTAGCCAACAAGAGCGAAGATTTCAAATTAACCATAAAAATTACAAATTGAAATTCATTTAGCTGCCCATTTACTACATTAAAAAACATAAATAAATGAATCTGTGTATTCGGAGGGTTGAAAACGTCTGCGAGGAAGCTTGAGCAGTTAAACTCAGTTCACAGTTTCTGAGATTCGGGTCTTCGGCGCGGGCGAGAAGCTTGTGGTCGCCGAATTTGCACCATCCTCCGAGGGGCAGTTTTTGCTCGGGAGGGTCAAAAGGGAAGGGACTGTATTGGGGGAAAAAGAAGAGTGGGATGCAGGAGGGGTGGCATAAGGGAAAGAACACTGGATCGTAATCAAGCGCTTCAAAATGAGAGACGCGGAAAACCAACAAATGTAATTTGCAAAATGTCAGGGTATGTGTAGGGGAGGGGGCGATTTTCATTTGGTTCCTAGTGTGGAAGGAAAGACACGAATTTTGTAGTGAATTTGGACGCGGGAATGCCCTAACCCAATGACTAATTTCTGTCTGTTTGCACGGGTATCCCTTTATCTTTTTTAGGGGAGCAGGCCCTTCCTCTCACGTGCCAGGTGGACATGTGGAGCCAAAGTGTCTTAAGAATCCAGTTTTTGTTTTTGCTATCCTTGAAGTTCTTACGGATTGCAAATACCCGGAAATCTAAAGGTTTATCTGGAGAGGTGGACCCAGCAGGAGGTCTGATTTTTGGTGGGAGGCCCCAGGAGGGGCGAGCAAAGGATACCTGCTTTGCTGGGGTAAAGGAGAACGGGCAGAAGTCCTTAATCCTTCTCTTTTGGCTAAACACTACTTAGAGGGAAGCACTGGCCACGCTTCACTCCCACCCAATTTGAGAGATTTCGTTCCTAAAGCGGATGTCTTTAGTAACGGAAACACACGTTCCTCTTCTCTTTGCAGCAGGACCAGATCCCATTCAGGAAGCGCGCCAAGGGGACGTGCGTTGCCCTCAGCCGGTGCTTTCCGGCAGGGGGCGCGCTGGAGACCCTTTCGCAGAGCAAGGCTTCCAGCCAGACCTCCAGCCTCTGTGTGCTGGGGCGGTGGGGAGTCTCCAGCTCCACTCCCCGGTGAGGAGCTACGCCGCAAGTCAGCTGCGGCGGGCCGGGCTTCTACGCAAAGGCTTAGTCACCTGCCCCTCGGGTGCACTTACCCACGGCTCCCGAATTTGGAAAGTGAGCGTCCCCGCGTGCCAAGGATGGACCAAAGGGCGGCGAGCGAGTGAGCCTTTCAGCGCGGGCCGCGGGGGGACGGCTGCAAATAGAATTGGGGCTTCTGAACCGAGCTGGAGACCCGCTCAGTTTGCGCCCAATTTGTAAGTATTGGCTGCTGTTCCAAGATCACAAGAAAGACCCCTCATCGCTTCCAAGAAGCCCACCCGAGTTCTTTCCGAACGCACGTTTTCCTGCACCCTCACTGCCTTCCCCACCCCACCCCACCCCGCCTCGTCCCCTGCCCTAAACTCTCGGCCAAGTCAAGAGCCAGACTTGCCTTCGCGCTAGAACGTGTTTTCAAACAAATTCCGGACAAGTAGCCGTATTCTATTCAAACGTAGGTCCCCACGGGTAACGCCCATGTGTATTAGGCCGGGGTTAGGAGGGGTGGGTGAGAGGAAAGGCGGGCCTTTGGGGGGGCCCAGGGGACCCCGACGTGGCTTTGGTCGCGGCGGTTCCACCCATTCTGACTCCTCGCCACATCCCTCCTCCCCCCAAACCGACTGAAGTGTTGGGTGGCGCCCACACAGAGGGCTCCTTCGGCTCTGGGGAGGACGGGGCTAGGGGCACAGACTTCTCGAGAATCTGGGGGGTCCGTGGGTGCCATCGGCCGGACGCGGCGGGCGAGACCTTTGCGCTTCTGGCGGCCCCCAGGACAGGATCGGGCCTGGCCCACGAGTAGTTCCACTAGGCCCCGCCGCCCCGGACCCCCACCTCGTCCCACCCTCGGCCGGGTCTTGCCGCGCAGGGGCAGAGGGGCCGCTGAGTTCCGACAGCCGCGCAGCGCGGTCATTTCGCCTCGGAAAAGGGAATGGGGAGGGGAGTAGGTTACGAAATTGTTTTCCTGTTCTCCTGGCTCGCTTTATCATCCTCGCACACGGAGCCAGAAAATACAAAGGGGAGTTTGTTCTTTTACTCTCCGCCAATAACCACTGATCAGATTATGTTTCATTTTCCTTCCCTTCGCCTCCGCTTCCTATGATACAGTTCCCAGGTGCAGAGAGCAGTAAATGCCTTTGTTCGGTTGACAAAGACTAGGAAATAGAAAACTCTCCAAGACAGGATCGTCGCAGGTTGGATGCGGTCTCCTTGCTTCCGTCAGCAGGTTTCCAGGCTGGTGAGCTGAAACCCTAGTTTATGGGTTAGAGGCACCTCCTGGAGTTACCTGTTCTTTGGAGGTCCCCCCCCCCCAAAGTGTTCCCTTGGGTCTGCTGGAATTCTTGCCGAATCCTAGCAAAATTACCTAGAATACAGGAAGAATCTGCTTCTCAGCCACCAGGGAGAGGTGGACAGTGGCTGGGAAATGGGTGGTACCAGATGCTGCATTTTATGACATCAATAAACGTTTATTTCATGCTTACTGCCTGCCAGGTGCCTTTTAAGCTCTTTACATGGATTATTTTATTTAATCCTTTCCACAAAGGATTGGGACTCAATGAGATAGTTACATTTATTATCTCCACTTTACACATGAGGAAACTGAGGCATAAAGAACTTAAATAACTCTTCCAAGGCTGCACAACTAGGAAGTGGCTGGAGTTTGATGGAGGAACCACCATGCCGTGCTGCCCCCTTCTGTGTGTGAAATCATACTGGACCCGCTTAGCCCCCTGAGCTTAGTTCTGCTCTGTGATTCGCTCTCTGGTTACTTGCCTGTAAGGTGAAGATAATCAGTCTATCCTACCTATCTCATTAGAGAGTGAGGCCCAGATTTAAAAAAGAGATGAGAGAGTGTGCTGAAAAGTATAAATATCTGAAAATAATCGAGCAGAATATGTTTTTGCTCTCTTGCTAAGCCCGAAGTGACCCTTGGCATCCTCCAAGGTACGTTTGACTTCCTCCCCACTGTACATGGTTATAGTCCTACCCTCCCAGTATGAGGCCCTGCCAAGGACATCTCTGCACTTTGATGAATTTTAAACTATGAAAGTGATCAAAGGATGTCTGTGAGAGCTTCAGATTTAACCAACTAATCTTTGAACTGTGACTATTTCACATATGGCTGGATAGAGCCCTAAGAGAAATGTTGCTTGGACCACAGATTTCTGAGTATCAGCGATTAACAAGTATTTACAAAGCAGTGACTTTGGCTCAAGCATTGCATGGTGGATTGGAGGATATGCAAAGGTATTAGAACTTTAGTGTCCCCAAGAGCTTCCTATAAAGTTCTTTACTCAGAGCAGCGGCTCTCAAGCACAGCCCATTTAACTTAAAAGGGGCTCTAAATTCTAAACTAACAGGCTGTTTAGAATTCTCCATGCTGTACTGAAATGACCTGCTCATGTCTACCTTTTAACTCTGAGCTCCTTGAGCCCAGGGCTTTGACCTCCAGGTGTCCAGGGCAGTGGCTGACATGTGTGAAGTGTTCAATTTGTGTTTGTCCAGCTGGGATGCACCTCTCATGTTGAAGTGTTTTCCCGTACGTATGAATGAATACCCAAGTGTGGGGAGGAAATGTATATGGATATATATATATATATGTATGTATGTATATATGTATCTCCCAGATCATTATGCTCTGTAGCCACATCTCATAAGACTCACCCTTTCTATAACTTTGGGGGTCTGAGGGCAACACTGCCTAGGATAGTCTTTCCCATTCCTGGTGTGGATTGGTCTCCACCCCGCCCCCACCCCATCCTCTCCTAGTCCTGACGTCTCCGTGACCACATCCTCCCACCCAAGAGAGCCTGCGCTGTCTCTGTTCCTCCCAGAAACAAGAATCTCCCCATCTCCCAGCACTCCAAGTACGTGGTGCTTTGTGATGTAAAATGTCAAGCAAGCAAGACAGTACAGAAGAGCCTCAGAGGGCCGACGCGGCGGAGAAGTCGGTTCTGGGGATGGAAGCAGACTGCACAGTGGTGTCAAAACAGGCAGCGGAACAGGAAGGAGAAGTGGAGGGATCGCTTTCGGAGAGCTTTGTTTTGTGCCATGCATGCATCTTCATTTTATAGATTTGGAAATGAAATCCTAGGAAGATCAGACGATCAGCTATCAGGATCCCATGTATGGACCTGGAAGAAGGAAGCCGTGTTAGATAATATTAATAATTAATACTTGTGTGGCATTTCCTATGGGCCAGGCAGCATTCTTGGTACTTTGTGTTTATTAATGCAACCCCACAACAACCCTGTAGGGAAGGTCCTACTCTTCTTCTCCTTTTACAGGTGAGAAAACGAAGGCACTGTGAGTTTTGGTAACTTGCCCAGGGTGTTCTAACCTGGTAAGTGGCAGAGCCTGGAGTGGTAACCAGTTTGGCTCCGGAATCTGTGTTGATAACCACTGCGCGGTACCACCTGTCATGAAGGGATGCCTTGCCATTCCACGTGGATGAGGATAGATGGGAAGGCGGCAGGTGAAGGTACAACCACCCACCTTGTGAACAGGACCCAGCCTTTTATCCACCCCTGAAGGTAGAGTCGGTAAAGGAAGCTTTTGACCAGATTTCCCAGATAAAAGGTCACAGTTGGCCCCACATGCCATTAGCCCCCTACCCCATTCTGAGAGGGATTCCAGCTGTTGTCTTAAACCCTGACCCTGGCTCCTGCTTCTCCTTTTCCTCGGGCTTTGATCTAATGAGTCTTAATCCCTGCTGGGGACATGGCCTCCATCCATCTGTTTCCATCCACCATCCAGGCGGCAGTGCCAGCCTCTCTGGGATCCCTTGGCCTCAACACCTGCCTGTTCCCACCAGTGACTCTCGTTCCTGAAACCTCCTGTCTTCCCCGTAGGACTGCACAAACCTAGCTGTGGTGAGGCCGTCCTTGCCCTCTCCCATAATAAATGGCCCCCAAATTATCACAAAAAACTAAAGCACGTTTCATACACTGCAATTAAAAAGCCGGGAGGTGTCTTTAACAACATATTAGAAGATTTCCTCCATAATGGGTAAAATATAAACGTTCAACTGCTTTCTCATTAGACACTTCAGTACCGCAAGGGAAAGATGAAAGACTTATTAATAGTACTAAACAGCAAAGATGAACTCTTTTACCTTTTGCATAATGAATTAACCAGGATACCCTTTGCAAAGAGAACTTAGGTAAAAAACCCCGAATCTAGACGATCTACCTGTAGATAGTCAAAAGGACCCATTCATCTATGTGGCAAAATAGTTGAAATGATCAACAAGCAGCGGTGACAAGCCAATCGAGCCTGGTGATAGCTGGTTGTCCAGAAAACTAGTATAAGTTCAACTTAAAATTTACCTAAAAGAAAATAAACCCACAATCTAAATGTTAATTTTAAAGATAGTCAATAGAGGCACAGCTCTATTGACACAGGAAAATGTTGACTAGAGAGTACCCACAACACATTTTCATAGTAGAACACGTTGCTCCCTAAGAAAACAAAGGACTTTTACTATAATGTACTGTGACGCGTTGTGACCCACCTAACAACCAACAACAGATTTAGGAAGCTGTCTGGGTGGTTAAGAGCAGAGCGGATCTGGGTGTGGGCCAGATTTTCTACACGCTAGCTGTGTGGCCTTGTTCAAGTCAGTGAACCCCTCTGCGCCTTGTTTCTTCCTTAAAATGGGGAAAGGATAGTAATCATAGGGTTGCTGCGATGATGAGATAATGTAAACAACACTTAGTAAGGGCTCTATACCTGTTACTCTTTCCTCTTGGCCCCTCCTTCAGACCTCAGCAGGACCAATGGAACAAAATAATGACCATTTCTACCAATAGGTATTGTCAAGTCTAGGGCTGAGGTGGGGGGCGGGGGGAGAGGAAACAAGAAAAAAGTGGGGGTAGTAGAAATAGGGGCAGGGGAGAGGAGGAAAAAGGGTACCGATAATTGTGCTACCAGCCTTCATTTCGCTGTTTCTCAGACGCTCACGCCGTAGTGTGTTCATTTCTGTTTGTCTCCTCTGGACATTTATAGAATTAATTTGACATTTAGCCTCCCTCAGGTTCTTAACTTAATTTTTCTTATGTTTATATCTCTTCCCCCTGAAAGCAAGTTGAGGGCAGGGCTAATTGTCTTTGAATCTCTGCCGAGAGTACACATTTAAGGCGTATTTGTTTGCTGACTGCACTGACTTGATTCCTCCCCAGGGTTCTAGCCTGGCGTACACCTTACTTGCCTGACTTGAAAATTATACACCAGTTGCCCATAACATCTCACTGACGTTCTGGTTCCAGATTTTAAAGCTTTGTAGATCTCTGCTGGGAATGGAAGCAAGCTTGAATGAGGGGCGTTCAAATTACCCAATTCAAAGTAACGCTCCTTTATCCAGAGCCACATAAATGGATGCAGCATAAACTATTCCATTCGGCATTCATGCACTCAGAGCTTCTTTAGGTGGAGGCTGGGCCAAAGAAAAAACCCTTAAAACAGCTGCCCACCCTGTTCAAGACACCCGGCATAGAGGAACCTTTGCTTGGAGACACGTTCTCACTCATGTGAAAGCCTGCTTTTATTTTTAAAGGGGAGCTGACTGCCTGAACATCTGAGCCTAAGTTCAGATTATTTGAAAAATGGTCAGCCAGAGGAAGGCAAGTCTCCGGGGGCAAAACAGGACCAGAAGCAGAAGCCCTCGCTGCATTAAGACGAAGAGTTGCCCAGTGGTATGTAGTGCCAGGGGACATCTCTGCTATTTCCAAATCAAGATTTGGTGGGAAGTGGATGAAAGGACTAGTTTCTCAAAAAAGAGGGGTCAGGTAAGTACACAGGGGTGAAAATTCAAATAATGGTTTACAAGGGGGATGGTAAGTGGTGCGTCTTCATTGGTACCTGACCCCAACACCCACGTTGCCTTGAACCAGCCCTTCCAGGGGCAGTAACACCCCAGGCAAGGGGGCTACACTGAAAGCCTGAGGCTAAGGGGAGGAGGGTTTATTTGCTGCAGCAAGAAAATGCTTGAGAGGGGAAAGCGGACCTGGCTAAGGGCAGCCCCAGCCCCACTCCCCCAGGACTTCTATCACATATACAAATGCGCACGTAAATGCATCACATACTGCAACCAGTCTGAGAGGCAGGCTCTTCACAGAGGCTTGAGCTGACAAAGTCCCACATCTCTAGTATTCCAAAAAAGGCACTTGGGCTCCCAGAAATGAGCTCTGTGTGTTCCTCCTGGCCAGAGGAAGCTCTGCCACAGCCCACTCTCTCCTCGGGGTGCAGTCTGTCCAGTCAGGAGGGTTGCTGGAGGGAGGCTTGGAGGTTTGAGCCTTGGGGCTGCAGGAACTGGGCTGGCTGAGCTGACTTGAACCACTTTGGGATCCTGCAAAAGGTGGTAGTGCAGTAGCTGAAAATGGGGCCAACGGTGCAGGCAGGAAGGGCGAGAATGGCGGGGGTGCACCGTCAGGGGCTGCTTCAGGGGCCAAGGCCCTGGTGGGAGTCCAAGACGGAGAGCAGGCTGAATGGTAAAGAGGTCCATCCATGAAATCCTTGCTTGTCAAAAGCATCAGTCTTGTAGATGAAACAAGACATCTCAGGCAGGTCAGAGGTGCTTGCAGATACTGAGACTCCTCTGCCAGGCACTGAACCAGCAGACTTGTTTTGTGCCTGTGATGATCTAGAGTCTCTAGCGGCATCCCTTGGGTCAGGTCATCATAACCAGTGCTGTAGCTGTGCTGGCCATAACCACCAGCCTCCTGGAAAGGGGTGGTTGGGTGCTGAGGTTCACACTGGGCTGCTTGGCTGATGTAGGGGGGCAGACATGGTGGGCTCCGGCTGGAAGGCCAGTGCAGCTCTAGCACAGATTCAGGAAGGGCTGCTGGGCTGTGTGACAGATATGATTGGCTCTGCTGTGGTCAAGTCAGCATGGTGGAGGGTGCAAGTGATGCAGCATCACTTAGGTCAGGCTTTGACACACCACCTGGATACGGTTTATTAGCTAGGTTCCCATTATGACTGGCAAAGGCTGTGGGCAAAGCCAAGGGAATTTCCTAGTAAGCCATTGGCAGCTGTGACTGCAGCACCTGGAGCTTGTCATAATCAGGGAACAGATCCAGCCAGGTGCTAGCCCCTGAGGCCAGGGTAGGTGGGAAGGAGTTTTCTGGGGCTCTTGAGGCCCTGGTTGTACAGCAGTGGAGACAGCCCTTGTGGCAGGTTGGGGGAGTACTTTGCCTGAGAACATCAGTGCTGTGGCCCTGGTACTGCTTTTGGGTGTACTCGTGGTGGTCTCACAGAGGCAGGGACTGTCACTGTGTCCATTCTGCTGGGCAGGCTGGCCCTTGAGGACATGGCACTGGGAGCAGAGGTTGCTACTGTGCAGAAGGTTCAGAAGACTGGAAGGAAGTGGTGCTCTCCACACTGGCCTGTGTGAGACAGACTTGAGGAGAGATTACCCTGTTGGCTGGAGATTGAACTGTTGAGCTGAGAGTAGGGGCTCCCAGGTCTACAGACTGGGACCAGAAATGTTCCAAGGTAGTGTGCTGGGGTGCGGAGGGGAAAAGTATAGTACAGGAGATAATGCTGGGTGGGGGCAGGGGTGGGGATCTATTGTTTCTGGAGCTGGGATGGAGAAACTTGTGACTTCTACCACCACCATGTCCACCATGTCCCTCCATGAAGGTTCTGGGAGCTGACTCGTGTAGCTCTGGTGTGCAATCCTGTTATGCACAGAACTCTGTTCATAGGAGGACAGCATCACTGTGCCACTGGAGCTCAGGGAGGAGCTGATCAGACTGAAGGAGGTAGTGACAGAAGTTTTGTAGGTTGAATTCTGTGTTGCACTGGCCATTGGTCAAGAGATAGTCAAAGATTCACTTAAAGATTTCAAATACAAGCTGATGGAATCTGATGACTGTTTTCACTGGTTGGAGCTGATCCAAATTCAGAGAGAAAAGGTTCTGATTCAAATTCCAGGGTACCAAACTGAACATTTAATACTGTGAAATCTGCTGAAGCAAGCATTTCCACTGCAGATGATAGGATCTTAGAAGCTGAAGGTACCTGCTGTTGAGGCAGCCTGATGTGTTTGGGCTGTGGTTGGTGGGCAGACGCAACCATGCTTTTGACAGTGGAGATGCTGTCTTTGAGTATTGATTCTTGAAATTTTACCTGGATGGAAAGGACTCCAATCCAGCAGGAGGAGCAGTGGCTGCTCAAGGCTGGTGCTGTTGTTGCTGACTAAACTGGCTGGATTTGGGGAAGGTTTTGGAAGACAGAAGGATTGAGGCCTGAGGGCTGGGATGCTGTCCCAAGAAGTGGTTGTTAGGAGGGACTATTACGATTCCTCTGTAAGCTCTGGGTGGTGGTAAATTGCCCCAAACATTTTAACTGGCAATGTTTGCCATTTTTGAAGGTGCAAGCCTTCCAAATCCTGAACCAAGGATGGATGACAAACTCTAAGGAGGATAGGTGTTAACAGCAGTAGAGCTGTCAGTTCTTGGTGCCATCTGATGGGTGTGTTAGATATTTGTGGAGACAAGGCCTCAGCCGAAGTCCTACTGTTGGGAAGATTCAAAGAAGCTGACATCTGACACTTGACAGGGAAGAGCAAGACTCCCAGATCGATCCTTTGACCAGTTGTGACATAATTCTCTGCTGGAACAGAGGAGCAGTCAAGACCTTTGTTCCTGATAGACCTTCAGTCTGGCCTTCCCTTGCCAGCTCTTCTGCACTCCAGATCATTAATTGCCACCATTTTGAACAGCTTCCCAAACTACTTATTTTGTCTTGCTGCTCTCTATTAATGGAGAATCTGAATAGGCTACAGGACTAAATGTCCCCATGCCTTGGGTTGAGAACATTTCTGTCCTTCTTCCTCTGCAATGTCCAAATCCCTGACCAGGCACTCACTTGCCATGGACCAGAGACTCGTCCACTTGATTGCACTCCACTCCATTCTCTTAGCCTCTAAACTTTGCCATGATCACCACCTCTTCCTTTCCGGTGGTTGTTTCCACATCCACTGCTTGCTTCTCTCTAACTTATCTCTATCCTCTTTGTTTTCTGAACTCCCCCCCCCCCCATAGTCTTCTTCTCCCCACCACCACTGCCCCACCGATCTCCCATGAAGTTGGGTATGAATTCCCTCATGCAATATATCTCCGTTATAGTCATGTAGGACCAGGAAGCATTCATCCTGATTTCTCTGTCACTTCTATAAGCTGTTCAACTTTGGTTTCAAGGTCTGACTCATTCTTATCAGACAGCACTTGAGCGAGACACATCTGTTCAGCTCTTGCCTGTACTCTTTGTTTCTGTGGTTGTGTTGCCTGTGTCTCTGATATCTGTGTTTTTTCCCCAGCACCCTGGGAACAGGCACTGCTCACTGCAGTCATCATGTACAGTATATACAAAATAATGTGTGCAAAATAGAAAATCGCTGCTGTGTGAACTATTCTTGGGACTGCTGCAGCCACCACTCGTTCCCTGTCAGCATGCCTCTTAAAAGCTGCAGCGCAGGTGGCAGTGGCCTCCATTTGTTCTTGTTTTTTTTTTTAAAGTGGGTCATCTGACAGGTAGAGAAATGGGCTGGTGCAGATTTCATCTTCATCTTCCATCTTTGCTGATCCTCTTGGAAGAGGGTCTTGGTGAAATTCCCTCTGTGGTGAAACAAAGATGATGAGTGCTTGGGAGGCCTCTGATCCTGGTAATAAAAACAGTCCCCCCAAAACCAAGGTTTGACCTGCTTAGCCCCTAGTTTTGGAATCTGCATGATCTAACTATGAAAGAAGAAAACGCATGATGTGGCTTTCCTAGCCCTTCTTTCTTCTGCAGTCATGCTCACCCAGGCCCCACCGACATTTTTTTGGGAGAAATACTCTTGACATTCCCTTCGTCTAGAGTTGCAAAATTAAAGTTTTAAATTAAAAAGGAAAAAGCCCATACTGTGCAGGGGAAGGCACCTGCAAGTCCTTGGGGTCTGGGGAAACAGGGATTGATCCTTTGATGTTCGGGAGCTGAGTTCCTTGTCACATTGCAGGTAGCAAATGGATTTTCATTCAGAGAAAATCATATCACTTTAGAGGGTGTCTAATGTGAGAAAAAGGCAGAGTGCTGAAGTCAGGTCTGTTTTGCCACATCTTAACCAGTTTTCCTAATTAGTAATGCTCAGTCTAGCTTTTAAACTGCTGAGATACAGTGGGCTGATAGAGGTGTGGGTAAAATCCCGGCCCAGGCCTGAGCACCTGAGGCCTCTAATCCTCCCATTTCCCTTCACAACTAGTTTTGCAAACACTGAAGTACTCCCCTCTCCCTTAGTAACCTTGCAGTAAGTCCTTTTCCCCAAAAGGCACCCGGCAAATCAACCGGAGTCCTGGTCAAAGCAAGGCCAGATAGGACATAGGTTCACAGGAAGCTACCCCCACCCCTTGGTTCAACATCAGGTGAGGTGGTATAAATGGAAACATGGCCATAAATGCAAAGTAAGTCATGCAATTCCCCCTGACCCCCAGAGGGGTCTCACTGAGTTTCCGTAGCACTGGAGGTCTGTGTGACCCAGCAGGCACCCTTCCCTCAGCCACTCTGCTTCCAGAATCCGTGGCTGGAGTGTGTGCTGTATGCTGCTTCCTTCCCTTCCCTTCCCTTGCTTCTCCTCCCTTTCCCTTCCCTTCCCTTCCCTTCCTTTCTGTTCCTTTCCCTTCCCTTCCCTCTCATTTTAGTTTTTGAAAGCAGCTGGAATGCAATATACCAGAAACACAATGGCTTTTTAAAAGGAGAATTTAAGTTGCAAGTTTACAGTTCTAAGGTTGTGAAAATGTCCAAACTAAGGCATCCAGGAAAAGATGTTTTGATTCAAGAAAGGCTGATGGGTCCAGATCACCTCTGTCAGCTGGAAAGGTACATGGTGATGTCTGCTAGCTTTCTCTTCTCATTTCATAAGACTTCCTTGTAGTGGTGATGGAAGGGGTTTACTTCAGCATCTCCAAAGCTCTCTGGCTGTGTGGGCTCTGGTGGTTCTGAAGCTTTTTCCAAAGTGGTTTCCTCTGGAAGGACTCCAGTAAGCAACCCCACCTTGAATGGGGGGAGACACACCTCCATGGAAACCATCTAATCAAAAGTTACCACCCACAATTGGGTGGGTCACATCTCCACGGAAACTGTCAAAAAGGCCCCACACAGCAATATTGAATGAGGGTTAAAGAGCTTGGTTTTCTGGGGTCCACAACAGATTAAAACTGGTACACTTTTCCTTTCCTTCTCTTCCCTTACCCTTCCCTTCCCTTTTCACTCCCCTCCCCTCTCCTTCCCTTCCTTTCCCTCCTTTTTTTTTTTTTGTGGCTTGAAACAACACTGTTTGGAGATTCAAGTCTGAAATAGGCCAGGATATTGGCAGAACAGCTCTCCTTCTGGAGAATCTGTTTCCTTGCCTTTTCAAGTGTGTGCCTCTTGAAGACAGGGCCACCTCAGGCCTTAGTAGAGAAGGCTCTCAGTGAAGTCTGATGAATGAATGGATGAGTCATGGGTTGGAGAAACATCTGGGTTATTCAATCCTCAAATAAGCACATATATCTGCTTTTCATTTTCATCTTTGAAATCCGTACATAATTTTTAAAAATTTTGTGACAACTTAACTCCAGGATGAGCCCAGTGTCTTGGCTACTTCACCAAATGGACTGAGAAGGTCTCAGTCTTACTTGGGCTCTCAGTATGTCCTATGCCAGGGCAGCTTTTGGACCCATTCTGAAGGTCCCCAAGCAGGCTGTTTTCTGCAGAACTCATTGATTTCCTGATGTATATGAATGTGTCTGGTGTATGTTTTAATGATTAGTAATACCTCTGCTCTTGCTAAACCACAAGCTTGCCCTGGACGCTGATGGCCATCTGATAAAAGTAACCAAAATGTGATGAAGAAACTCTCAACTGGAAGAACCAAGAGCCCTAGTTTTGAGGAATTAAATCTTTCCCAAGGGCACTTGGGAGAAACAGATAGTCAGGGACTAGCAACAAAAATATAAAGAAGCAAGAAGGGTCTGGTAAAGTGGGGCATTTACCGGATTTTCCCTCTTTCCTGGAACATGGGACCCCACGAAGGGTGAAGTATCTTTCCCCTCTTCTAGTGCGGCTCTGTGGGTGTGTGTTCTAGACTTCACATGGGATTCTGGATGATTCTATCTGGTCTTGTAGCTTCGTGAGTGGGCTCCGGACAGCTTCACCCCACAGTGGTAGGTGGGTTGAGTTCAGTGGACACATCTAATTTAGCGGGTCTTCAAATATTTGAAGTTTTGGAATGTATGAAAGGACTGGGGGAGGGGTGTCAGGGAAGGATCCTGCTTGATCTTGATTTTCCCAGGCTGATGTAGCTTAAATTCCGTAGTAGTAACTGTGCAAGCGTGCATGGCTTAAAGAGGGAGAGCAGCCTGGAACAAGGCATTTCTCTGCCTTCTTTGGCATTGTTCACCAATTCCTTCTTGTAATTTCTTCTTTTATCCTCTGTGATATCACAGCCCTGACTCTTTCCCTCTCTGACTGCTTTCTTTGTTCCCTTTCTTAGTCCTTCACTTTTCTTCTTCCTTTAAATGTAAGCATTTTTATCCTTAGGTCCTTTCCTCTGATGCTTTCTCCGTTAGCTGTCCTACCCTCTTTCTCTCTTGTTGGCTTGGACAGGGCTTTAAAGAAGAAAGGAAAGGAAGAATCCAATAAATTATAAGATAGAAACCTATGTCACCCTGCTGAGTACTGCGACCATACAGATGTCACATTGCAGGTGATGTTCATGCCATTGAAATTAAACTCTCAACAATATTGTCGTCTCCCGGAGGATATGGGGCTTGGGGTTTGTGCTGGTTTGAAAGAAAGTATCCCCCTAGAAAAGCCATGTTTTAGTCAAAATGCCATCTCATAAAGGTAGAATAATCCCTGTTCAATATTGTATGTTTGAAACTGTAATCAGATCATCTCCCTGAATGATGTGATTTAGTCAAGAGTGGTTTTTAAGCTGGATTAGGTGACGACATGTCTCCACCCATTTGGGTGGGTCTTGATTGGTTTGTTGGAGTCCTATAAAAGAGGAAACATTTTGGAGAATGGGAGATTCAGAGAGGGTAGAGCAGAACGACATAGCCATGAGAAGCAGAGTCCACCAGCCAGAGTCCTTTGGAGATGAAGAAAGAAAATGCCTCCCGGGGTGCTTCATGAAACAGGAAGTCAGGAGAAGAAGCTAGCAGATGATGCCGTGTTTGCCATGTGCCCTTCCAGATGAGAGAGAAACCCTGGCCTGAGCAGTGAAACCCTGAACTTCATTGGCCTTCTTGAACCAAGGTATCTTTCCCTGGATGCTTTAGATTGGACATTTCTATAGACTTGCTTTAATTGGGACATTTTCTCAGCCTTAGGACTGTAAACTAGCAACTTATTAAATTCCCTTTTTAAAAGCCGTTCTGTTTCTGGTATATTGCATTCTGGCAGCTAGCAAACTAGAACAGGGTTCAAGGTCTCTGGAGTCAGAAAGTCTTGGGTTTGAATCTCTGTTGTGCTAGGTGTGACTCTGGGCAAGTTGGTCTTTCTAAACTTTAGTCTCCTCACTTGCAGGGATGCTTTTGTTACCACCTGAGGTTGTTGTGGGACTGAAATGGAATAACCTCGACAACGTGCCTGCTCTAAGCACGCTGTTTGGCTCACCAGGTCAGTGGTCTCTTTTACAACATGGACAAAAACTCTTGCAAACTTAATCTTCAGTGCATGAGAAAGTGTATAACTGACAGTCATTATTTATGGTCATTGTCACGTATAAGGGACAGTATGCATATCTTTTAGAGTGCCCTCACCCTCTCTTCCTGCCATATCTGATTTAACTTATTAAATCTTTTCCAAGGGCACTTAGGAAAAACAGATAGGCAGGGGCTAACAACAAAGAATAAGGAAGTGAGAAATCTATCAACTGGAAGCGTGGTACCTCTATGCTCCCTGCCCCCCGCTCCTCCCCCCACCCCGCCAAGGTCATAGGAAGTGTATGGGATTTGGAGTTACACAAACTTGAATTTCTTTCCTGACTTCAGTACCTACCAGTTGTGTGATTCTTGGGTAATTAATTCTTTTGAGACTTCATTGCCTCAATTAAATAAACTCCTAGTTGTTGCCGATTAGTAAATAAACTTCCATTATACTTGGCTTAGAGTAAATTCTTAAGAATTGTCCATTTCCTTCTCCTTTTCTTTCTTTCTCCAGTAGCAGTTATTGTCCGTAACTCTCTGGGAGATGTGTGGCAATTTTTCAATGCACTTAAACTTATTTAGATCTATTTTTATATTTACATTAGTCTTTACCTCCAACTAACTTATTAGCTCTTCGTGTGGGGAGATTTCTTATGTGCCATCTCTCTGTTAAGCGCTAGTACAGTGTTTTATGCTGAATGTTTGTGGATTTGATTCACTGTTATTGGGACCTCATCTGCTGTCTTGACCCATTTAATCAGTAGACAGGTACAACACCAGCCTCTCCAGCAGCTCGTCTTCATTTATGAGTTCGTTGTTCATTTCTTCATTCGGCAAATACTCTGTGACTATGAACCATATTGCTGCACAATTCCAGAGGTTAAAAATATATCAAAGATAAAATATAGAACAGGAAGATAAGTGTTATTGGAGCTAAGAACTAGGTGATGTGGGCAGTGCCCAAAAGCAGAAAAAAAGTCTATAATTGGATGGGGAGGGAGTTGATCCCATAGTGGAATCAGCACTGGCCAAGAAATCTGGAGATCCAGGTTTTATTCGTCCCCTATTGAATGAGTTATGTGCCCTGGGCAAGTCAGTGTCTTCAGCAGAATTAAAGGGACCAGCCAGGGGTCTCTTGCCTTCCTTAAAATGATACAATTAGAACTTTGGATCTAGAAAGAAATTTAGTCATTATCATTTAGTTCAACTTGTTCATTTTTCGATCTACCGTAGAAGAGTGAAATGACAGGTCTACCGTAGAAAAGTGAGTCGTGAGCTAAACTCAGGTTTCCTGTATTTTTGATCCAGGGTTTTTTGGCCCCAATTGTCTCTGATTTTGAAGGAACATGGCAGGCAGTTTGAACTCTGTTTTGCACTTCATCCCACTTAGGGATGTCCATCCCTCAGAGGGGGTGGAGAGGATTTGCTGGTCCAAGGGAGCAAGGTTCTTGAAAAGAGCGGTGAAGTGTAATGTTGAGAAGGGGTGAAGAGGCAGTGAGGCCAGTGGCCCAGGAGCCGTAATGTCCCATTTGGTCTTGGAGGTCATCCTGGAGTAGGGTGGGCCTTTAATTCAATGCGACTCTTGGGCTTATGAGAAGAAACGCATAGAGAGAAGACGGCCGGCCATGTGATAATGGAGGCAGCGGTTGAGTTATGCCACAAGACAAAAAAGCACAAGGATTGCATGCCGTGGCCAGAAGCCAGCAGAGAGGTATGGAGCAGATTTTTCCCTACAGATGTCAGAGGGAGCACCGCTCAGCTGGCAACCTTGAGTTTGAACTTGCAGCCTCCAGAACTAACTGTGGGACAATAAATTTTGGTTATTTTAAGTCATCCAATTTGTGGTGCTTTGTTACAGCAGCCCTAGTAAACGAAGGCAGGGAGCTCTGCAGTTTAATGGAGGGTGGGAGTGCAAGGCCTGGCAAGAGCAGGTTCCAAAGAGGAAGAGGAGGAGGAGGAGGAGGAGGGGGAGGAGGAGGAGGAGGAAGAGGAGGAGGAGAGAGAGGGGGAGGGGGAGGGGAGGGAGGAGGGGGAGGGGAGGGAGGAGGGGGAGGGGGAGGGAGGAGGGGGAGGGAGGAGGGAGGAGGGGGAGGGAGGAGGGGGGGAGGAGGAGGCGGCTGCGGTGGCGGCGGCAGCATGGTCCAGCCGGGAGGAATCCGAGAAGCAGGGTGGTGGGATGTGGGAAAGAGCGCCGGGAAATGTGAAGCTGTGTCAATGGCTTTGGCTTTATTTGCAAGCAGATCTTGCAGGTGAGTGTCACAGCTTAAAGAGAGCTCTCCGTGCCCACCAAGCCCCCCTGTTCAGAGACCACAGGAGTCCTCACGTGTCGCCCCAGTGCCCGAGGACATGACATTGCTAACCATCTGCCCGCTGAATGCCTGCTCCCCCTCTTCTCACTGTTTCATAGGTATTTGCTTAGTGCATGGAGGGGCTAGAGCCCTGGTGACCTTGAAAGAGGGAACACAGCTTAGAAATGTGTCAGACGCCCTTCCGGGGAGCAGAGAGAATC
This sequence comes from Tamandua tetradactyla, assembly GCF_023851605.1. NCBI lineage: Eukaryota > Metazoa > Chordata > Mammalia > Pilosa > Myrmecophagidae > Tamandua > Tamandua tetradactyla. The sequence goes on along the minus strand of NC_135327.1, from coordinate 200,720,550 downwards.
TGGCTGCACATCTGTTTTGAAATCTGTTGATGAAAGGATTTGCTGTCTATGTAATGACAATGCAGCCTTGAGGTCGGGAGAAAAGGACCTGGTTCTCACTGGAAATCTTTGCAGTCCGGCTCCTCTCCACAGCCCTGACTCTGCTTTGGGGATGGATGTTAAAGGCATGAGAAGAGAGAGGTGTCCATGCACCCCTGTACCCCTGCTCCCCGCCTCCCTTTGTATTCACTTCTGGATGGCAGAGAGATGTTCGGGAATGATGATCACCCCTCATCCCCAGCTTCTTTCTCATCTAATTCTCTTTCCCTTTCCCTTTTTCTTGACTCTCTTTCTTCCTCTTTTCCCCTCTTTCCTTCAAAAGGCAGAAACTGTGGTCAGAAGTAAGTTTGGCAGAGCATGGCACTTCATCTATGTTTGCAGCTCAGGACCTGCATTGTCTGTATAAAAACTATTACAATTTCAATTCAAAACAAACATAGGACTAGTTCTTCCTATGTCTAATATTCCTTGGAAGTGAGCCATGTATTCTGAGTATCAGGAAATTTAGTACAAATCTGGGGACAGTGTTTCCCAAATGGAATTCCTTGGAATGTTGGTTGCTGTAGATGTTGTCACATATTATGCATAAAGAAGAGGGATGAGCATTCCGTAGTGGAAATAGTTTGGGAAACACTACTATCTGTGACTTCCTTCTGAAAATTAAGATGCTCACAGAAGCATATTTAAGGCTATGAGAAATCCTAAAGTAAATAAACCTGTTTGATTTAATTTAGCGAGGCATTTTCCCTGGAATTTTTTTTCCAAGTGACATCTTAAGATCTGGTGTTCTGGAGTGCATATTTTGCAACATTGTGGGGAAATGGCCTGGGATCAGTTCAATAGTACATATTGAACTGATTTCCAATTGTGTGATCTAATTCCTAAGCAGTCTTTTATATGTGAAAGAAAGGTTTGACGAACTGTTATCTGGGCCAACCTCTGCGTAAAATGATGAAGTAGAGAAAATTTATTTTCAGTGCCCACAGCTTTTCTTTTGCTCCTACTTCCTTGCCATCAGTGTTCCCTCTCCCCAAACCCTCTTGGACACCAGTGTTCTTATTCTTGCCCATTCTTTCTTTCCTTGCAAATTAACTTTCATCACTAAGATGTATAACTTGTTTATACTAAGGTGTACATGACTGACTGACTAATATTGCTGAAATTCTGTGTAGGCAGGAGGCTTTATGCACATTGTCCTCCCCACCCAGGATGTTGGCATTTTAACAGAGCATTATTCCCCTATTTGCCTTAGGTGAATGCACTTATAGAAACACCAGAAAGTTGGGTAGTAGTGTGATCTATTTTAATGGAACTATTCATTCATTTTTTTTCATTCTGCAAATATTCTGTAAGTACCTACTATGAGCCAGGTCTTCTTCAGGGTGAAGAATATATATTGGTGAGCAGGGCAGACTAGGTTCCTGGAGCTTAGATTCAAGTGGAGAAGACAGACCAAACCAAATAAAGAAGCAGAATACATTTAGTTAGAACACAGTTGCTTTGGGCTAAAGAAGAAATGAATGTCAAGCAAATTGTGGCTGCTAGGGTGTGAAGAAAAATGGGAGAGAGAAAATTACAGAAGTTAGACCAGGGCTCGGCAAAATTTTTCTGAAAAGGGCACATAGTAAATAACTTAGGCTTTCCAGACCCCATATGGCCTCTGCCAGCTTCTTCTTTTTTTTTTTTTTACAAACCTTTAAAATTGTTAAAACTATAGTTAGTTTGCCCCAGATCTTTTTCTAAGACAATGGAGTTTGTCCACTGGAGGGCACTCTTTTTAGAGGTCTCTGATTTCCTTCCAAACAAAATAAAACAAAATAATTTTTAAAAAAAGTATTGGTAAAATATACGACATGGAGGAGAAAATTTCTTGGTGATGGCAGTTTAGAAAATATTTATTAATCCAAATGACCCATTTGGAAATCAAAGTAGGCCACTGAACCTTCCTAAGATTTGCTACAAATGACTTGCAAACCTTTTCCCCACTGGTTTGGCATTTCTATGGCACACTCTTCCCAGAGCATGTTCAGCCTCAGGAGAGAGAAAAGAAAAAATATTTCTCTGGAAGGGGAAGGCAAATCAGGCAGCTGCAGTGTCCTTGCCAAGGATTTCTCTAGTGGTTCCTTAACCTTTGTTGAAATATTTTCCACCACCTACAATGAAGAAAATTCCGCTCTATTAGTTTCCTCCTTGTCCCCGGCTTCCCCTGGATCTCTCAACCTTTCCAATTAAAAAACCATGTTCGTGGTGCCACAGTTTGCAGGTATTGGAGAAGACAGGAGCTGATCAGTAAAGCAGCATGATGAGAGCTCCAGTTTAGATGCTGAGTGTCTTTGTTTATTGGAGCCACTGAAGAGTCATTGACCAAGTCAAAGGGTTTTACCTCCCGGGACCTCACAGACTACCAGGAGGAAGGGGTGTGGGGAAGGGCAGACACTTTTGTGTCCACTTAGAGAAAAGTCTACCAGGTAGCTCCCTAACCTCAAACATTAACCCCATCATCTGTTGTTTTGGGAGCTTGAAGGGCTTTTCTCTTTGAATCCCAATTTCAGGTGCAAATAGCCTTTAAGAAGGGTCCTGTCCTAAGCCAGCTTTTCACCAAATACGTCCCATGGTGTGGTAATCAAAAAATGGGAGGTGGTGAGGCTCTTGTTTAATGTGGAAGAGATGACTCATTGACTCCTGTAAGCACTGTCTTCTTCCCAGTAATAACAGAACCACTCCCATTTTAGTTAGGAGCATTTCCCAGGCTCCTTTGCAATTACCTACGGTAGGGAGATGAAGTGTTAGACAATGGGTAGAAAGTGGAAGTGATTACATTGTTTTAAGGATGCTTCCTGCTCTTCCTGCTCTTTCCACCCACCTGTTGGCTGGTGGTATGGGATGAAGGCGGCACCTAGGAAATGGCAGAACGGCATGTGGGAGGAGCCTGTTCACTGAACAGCATCCTATAGTCCAGCCACCTTTGCCCCAGTCACCACCATCCTTGACTTTTACCTAAGAGACAGATAAATCTCCAAATAAACCATTCTGCATCCTGGAGAACTCAGCATGGGAAACCTCACCTGAATCATCATCAATGAACATTTGAGGTATCTGTTCACAACTCAGTAGGGATTTGATGTTGGCCAACTGAGGGTGAAAATGGGATCTGGAATAGTGGGTATTTGCTAGGGGACATGTGATGTAGACAAGAACCCTGTTAAGAAAAGTGGGATAGATAGGACTGAGCCAGGGATCCCATTCATGACTTGAATTTGTCTATCCTAGTTGCTCCTGCCATATTTTTTTTGTCCATCATCTTTGCATTTGTGCAGCATCAGAGGCTAATTGCCCTGCCTTCCCAGTAGAGATGTCCTTCATGTCACCCCTCATTGTCCCAGACCTCCTTGACACTAGGGCCTGGGCCAAAAGAGAGGGAAGGCTAGGGGCTGCCCTGTGTCAGGACAGGGGCAACATCACGCCAGAAACAAATAATCCCTGGCTATTGTTGCCTGTCTGTCCCTCAACCTCCTAGGAGGCAACATGGGTGCAAAAGGAAGTGTCTCAGAGTATGAAAAGATAATGTTGCAGGCAGAATTGTGTGCCCCAAAAGATATGCCCATGAACTAGCTCTTGGTATCTGGGAATAAGACGTTCTTTGGAAATAGGACCTTTACAGAGGTGATCAAGTTAAGATGAGGTCTTACTAGATTATGGTGGGTCCTAAACTCAATATAACTGATGCCCTTGTAAGAAGAGGGAAATTTGAACATAAAGGTACAAACCCACAAAGAGGAGAAGTTCAGATGAAGATGCATGCAGAGATTGGAGCTATTCTGCCACAAATCAAGGAATGCCAAGTATTGCTGGAAACCAGCAGAAGCCAGGGGAGAGGCATGGAACAGATTCTGTCTCCGAGCCCTGCAGTAGGAACCAGCTTTGCTGACACATTGATTTTAGACTTCGAGACTCCAGGACCGTGAGACAATAAATTTCTGTTGTTTTAAGACACTCGGTTTGTGGCATTTTGTTCTGGCAGCGCTAGGAATCTGAGACAGAGAGTAGGTGTGGTTGTGCTTTGACAGGGCTTTCCTATGCCGAAATAGACAATCTGTTAATTCAGCAAGAGAAGCAGTCAACTTCGTGGGAATACAAAACGTCAGACAATTTTTTTTTAAAATCGAGTTGTCCTATCTCTTTAGTCAGTGAGAATGGTATTGCTTTGTGTAAACAGAGCTGGGACTGGCGATTGCAGAGGGGTGGGCCTGGGGCTGAGGGAGAAAGCAGCGATTGGTCATGTGCAAGAAACTTGCTGACCGGTCCTGTTTACAGCTGGGCAGCAATACACGCCTTGTAGAATTATTATAGAGAGGGAATGAGTTTTAAAAATTTATGCTTCCACATGTTCTTCTCTTCATCATACGATTCTTTAAAAATATTATCCTCAAAAAGCAATCTTAAATATTTAACAAGATCATTCTTGATTAAAATCTAATGAAAGGAGGGGAGGCTTTGGCATAAACTGCCATATGACATCTAACCCCACTCCCATGTGAGGTCCTCTGTCTCTCTTCTCTGACCATTCCATCCCCACATCCATTGCACAAATCCAAAATATCTAAGTGTGTTTCTCTTCATTTGTGAAGGTAGTATGACCAGTTCCAAAAATGGGAATACAACTTCTTGGGCCATCACAGTTTTTCACCCAGTACTCCCTGTGAGCAACTGACCAGGTCACATTTACCAAGTTTGATTAGAGGGATGCAGCTGTTTGTTTCACAGGGGTTCCACTGCCTGCCTTCACCCCACTCCCAAATTCAGACTCAGTGTCTGGCCCAACTAAGCAGACTGGTGTGTCCAATTAAATAGGCATATGTTCTCAGTTCCTGATAATTTCCAAAGTCAAGGACTCAATTTTCTACATGGACAGCTTTTTTTCTTAATTGTGAGAAATGACATATATATATAAAAAGCAATACATTTCAACGCATATTGCAACAATTAATTGTAGAACAGATTTTGGAGTTTGATATGGGTTACAATGCCACAATTTTAGGTTCTCCTTTCTAGCTACTCCAAGACACTGGAGCCTAAAAGAAATATCAGTATAATGATTCAGCACTCATACGTCTTTGTCAAATCCTATCTTCTCTGTTAAAACTCCACCTTCTCCTTTGATCTTTCTCCCAATCTTTAGGGGTATTTGAACAATGCCAATTCTAACCTTTTCATGTTGAAAAGGCAGTTGATATTATGGGATAGGGGGATGGAACTGGTTGATGTTGGAGAGGCTGGTCCGTCTGGGTTTCAGGACTTGTCTGGCCTAGGAAACCATTTGGAGGTTGTAAGTTTCTAGAAAGTAATCACAAGGAATAGAACCTTTGTAGAATCTCAAATAAAGCCCTAGGTTTTCTTTAGGGTTGGCAGGAATGGTTTTGGTTAGGGTTTGACAAACCATGAAAAATAGCAGTGTCTGGATGAAGTTTGCATAAGAGTAACCTCTTTGCTATTTGAACTCTCTCAGCCACTGATACCTTATTTGTTACTATTCTTCTCCCCCTTTTGTTCAGGAAGGCATTGTTGATCTCACAGTGTCAGGGCCAGGCTCATCCCTGGGAGTCACATCCATGTTGCCAGGGAGACTTTCACCTCTGGATGTTATGTACTATGTGCGGGGAAGGGTAAATGATTTTTACTTGTAGAGTTGTGCTTACAAAGAGAGGCCACATCTGAGCAACAAAAGAGATCCTCTGGAAGTAACTCTTAGGCACAACTATAGGTAGGCTCAGCTTCTCTGCTACATAAATAAGCCTCACAAGAACGAGTCTCAATTCAAGAAATTGGCCTAATGATTTTGGTGTCCCTAATGTTTGACACAGTATCAGGGGTTTCCTGGTGGTAAAGTTTATACTTCCATATATTTTCTCCCGTCTTTCAAAGGACTTTGCCAATACTTTTTAATTATCTGCTCAACATACTCTGAGACATATCTGGGTATTACATTAAGCTATACAGAATTACAAGCCCTCACTCTCATTCTGGGCTCCTTGTGTTTGGGTTGTTGAAATGATCTATCCAGATAGGTTGAGTTAGATTATGTGCTACCAAAAATTTAGGTTCCAGACAAAATAAGCCTCTCTTCCTTTGGTCTTATAGAGAAGGTGAAGTTCTAAAATACTACTTGGAAAGCTTTTGAGCATGTCTGGGCAAAGACTGCATTTGCTCTAGAGAAAATTCTTTTCTTTTAAGACTAAAAATCCTACTTAAGGTATAGTCGGTGAGGTCTTGTCCAATAGGTTAATTGCACTAATGTTTTGGTGGTGGAGGGTTCTGGTTTTTAAATTGTTTTAAAAAACTGGAATTATTGGTGCTTTAAATATTTTAAACCAGTTTCCTTCTGAGGCCCAGGAGATCCCCTGCAAGCCTGAAAAATTGAATAGAGACAAATGAAATGATAATATTGCATCTGCTCCAATCTGTAATTTAGAGGATTGTAATGAGAAAAAAACAGTGAATGACTGCTTTTCTACAATGTTTGAAGCTTTCCACCACCGTTTTTCAGGTTAAAAATAAAAAACCAGTAACCTCCCTACAAGACAGAGAGCTTCCTTCTACAACTGAAGGCTGCAGTTACAAAATAACTCATTCTCCACATCAGTTTTCCTTTGTTCTCCTTGGGGACTTTGGAATTGCTCATAGGCTTTCGCAGGTGGTGTTTCCCTTTAAACACCATCCCATTGTTGGATGGTGCAAAATAGCTCAGTGATAGAATTCATGCCTGTCGTGTGGGAAACCCGGGTCCGATTCCTGGAGCCTGCATATGCCAAAAAAAGAGAAGTTTCCCGTTGCTCAGGATGATGGACATGTGTGTGCTTACTGTGTGTATGACACCTCACTTGGTTCTTTACACAGTAGGTAGAACTGTATGAAATTGTCAATTCTCAACCATTTTTTACTTACAAAATGACAATTTTATATCGTCTAAACTAGTGTTTGTCTTATATAATCCTCATGGCAGTCCTAAGAAGTGGGTCTTATTTGCCCCTTGGTGTAGTCAAGGAAACTTAAAGTCAGAGCAGTAACTTCCCCAAGTTTATCCAATACAAAAATGGCAGAGATGGAAATTAAATGCCATCTCTGCCATTTACTAGCTGTGTGACCTTGGGCAAGTCACTTAATTTCTCTAATCCTGTTTCCTTATCTGAAAAATCTGTTTTGAAGAAGAAACGAGGTAGCATGTTAGTATTTAGCCTGGGTCCCAGTACCATGACACCCAATGTCATGGTACTGGGATAATAATACACCCAATGTCATGGTACTGGGATAATAATAATTTTATAATTAATTATTATTATTATTATTACTGTTATTTTATTTAAGAATTTTAAATTGGTAATACTTGCCTATGGGATAAAAATCAGGAGGTGAAAAGCGTGTACGGTGAAATATAGTATAGTCCTCCCCCTCCTGAGCTCCGCCCAGCTGAGGCTTCCCCCTGGATCCATCATTGTTGCCAGTTTCTTGCTCCTCCATTCTCTGGCATGCACCCTTGCCTAAATAGACAAATCTTGCACAGCCTCATGTCTTTGTGCTATCCACATGGAGGGGCAGAGGGTAAGGATAAGAAGCCTCCTCATAACACATGATCCAGAAGCTTTACCATTTACTTCTACTGTCATCTTACTGATCAAAGTTAGTCACATGACTATACATAGCTGCAAGGGAGGCTAGGAAGTAAGGTCTTTAGCAGGGTCTACCAGGTAAAGCTTTGGGTGGTTCTATTACTGAAAGGAAGACAGAAGAGTGGGTATTAGGGGGAAATGAGCAGTGTCTGTCATGACTGCGAAGAGTGTCAGGAAGTTCCATGAAACTGACCAGATAGGGATGGAGAGACTTCCCTATGGTTATGCAGCTGTCTCTGTAAGGAGAGGGTCTGCTGCTCAGTCACACTCAAACATGATGCATCGACTTGGGACCAAGACAGTCCTGGAATCAAGCAGTGCTAGCTAGAGTTCTGCCTTTAACCACAATCTCAGCCCACGGTTCTCTTTCAGCAGTGGTCACTTTGTCTTCAGGATCCTTTATTGGATGTGAGAAGAGAGGTACCGGTAATTTGCTGTCCCAAGGTCAGATGGTGTGTGGACTGCTGGTGGGCCCAGGACAGACCATGCTGCTGGTTGAGGGTCTCCTTCTTGACCCTTTCATCCCTGTCTCTGGCACAGTTAGCACCTCCCTTAGGCTTGAAGCTCCCAACAACAAGGTCTCTGCCCTGATTTTTCTTCCTTCATTTCGCCTTCCTTTTCCTCTGTCCCATTCTCTCCATATCTAGAGAATGTGTTTCTATAGGTCTAAAGAAACTGGGTAAAACTCATGGAAAAGAGTTGATGGGATAAAGGATAAACATCAAGCGTAGGGGGATGGTCATATATAGATTGGAGGGAAGTCAGGAGACATGAGCAGAGAGGGGACATGAGGGGGATTTAAGTGTGTCACAAGGTTTTATACCCTAGCAGCAAGGGTATTACATATATCCATTTCATTATGCTTTTGTTTTTATTTGTTTTAATGAGGTAAAGAATGGAAAAGTTATAAACTCACAACAATAAAGAATAGAAGGGGAAATGACAGCACTTGTAATAAAAACGACCATATTATGTAGATTGGATGCTGATGATAGAGTAGAAATTGATTTAATGCTGTAGAGAGAGCTGGAGCCACCAAGGTGGAAGCCCATTGATGCTTTAGAGCCCGAGAAAGACTTGGAAATGACAAGCACCTGAAACTTCTGAAGGCAGGAATAAGGGGGAGAAAAGGAGGAATGGTTAAGGAGCTACTAAGGCTCCATATATCCTCCCTCCTCAACTTTGCAGAAGACTAGCGGACTGGAGTTTTGGAGGAAAATGGACCAGAGTGGCTCTGGACTTTGGGACTCTAAGCAACAGCTGAGGGTGAGGAGCTGAAAACAGGGATGAAGTGAAGTCAACCTACTAAAGAGTGAGACCCCAGAACACTGAGGGCAAAGAATCCTAAAGTCTTCCAGAGGGGAATATCTTTAGGAATTGAAATGGCCTTGGTCTTCACTATAGTAACATTAGAATTTAGAAGACCATAGATCAATGCTTTCCAAATTTTGAGGAAAAATGGTTTCTAGGTTAAAAATCTGCCCTCAGTTATTCATCAAGCATGTTGGTGGAACACAGAATCTTCTTAGACATTAAAAAATTGATCTCATGTGCACCTTAGTCAGGAAGTTACTGGAAAGTATGTGCCCCTAGTGGGGGAGAAATTCAATAGGGAGATGCAGGTTTATGGAAATGGGACACCAACAGGAAGAAGGCAAAGGAAATCCCCAGGGTGATGGTCGTGGTAAAAGGAAGTCCCAGGACAAGCCCTGCTGAGTACCTAGGGAGCAAATCGTCCAGATCGAAGCAGGACAGAAGGTTCAAGAAAAAATGAAATTAATGGGTTCTCTGATGTGTTTGCATTGAGAATATTTTATAGTCCTGTCAGAGAATTTGGAGACATATTAGTCATAGGTGTAGATACGAACTAAGTAAGTGGGAATAAAAGGCAATTATTAACTTCAGGAAAAACAAAAAGTTGCACAAAAAGAAAAATGTAACTATAATACACTGAGTGCTTAGCTGTGAACAATATTTACATAATTTAAGGCTGTAGAATTGAACATCAACTAAACAAAAAATTGTGATATAACATATTGGAAGGTTGGGGTACAGAAAATGGGAGGGGAGAGAAGGTATGAGGGAATAACATTATTGATTTCCCTAGTAGGAATCAATCACGAAATAACAGTTTATTCACATTATTTATAAATATGAAGAGGACACTAGAAAAAAAAATACCTAGAAGAGTTGCAAATGGTTGTCCCTGGGGTGTAGAAATACAGTGTGAGTTGGGAATAGGGCTGTTTTTTCATAGAGCCTGTGGAATTGAGTTCTTTAAGAGATATTATTGTTTTGATAAAAATAAAACAAAATAAATAATTGCATATCTTGAAATTTTAAAAAGGCGGCTATATCAAGCTATGGCCTCCATGTGTTTGGCTCCACATTTCAACACTGAGGCCACAGACACACAGATGTTAAAGCATGGTTTCTCAATCTCAGCAGTATTGACAGTTCAGGTCCGATAATCCTTTGCTGTGGGCTGTCCTGTGGGTTGTAGGGTTGTTAGCAGCATTCCTGGCCTCTACCTACTCGATGCCATTACACCCCCTACCCCCACCCAGTTATGGCAATAAAAATATCTCCAGACATTGTCAAAATTCCCCCCACCCCTGTGAGAATTTTGGGCTGGAGCAAGTAGCTCACATATGTTTTAATCGTGCCTTGATCCCACGTGGGAAAGAGGGTGGATATTTTTGGACACTCTGGTGGGGCTAGAAGGGGAGATGACTTGGGGTGGGGTTGATGCCTGTGGGAGCCCTCACACCATACCCTGGAAAGAAAGGGGCTTAACCTTTGCAACCAGCTGCGGTACTGGACCCAGTCATGCCTCTGGCAGGAAACCCACTTTTGACTCCTTTGGAACCTGTACCTGGAGCACCCACCTCTCCTGTGTCTGGTCATGCCTGTGGCGAGGGACCCTGGGGTGGTGGGCTGGCCTGCCTCGGGGACAAGTTTGGTTTGAAGGGGTCCCTGACTGCCCTTTGTGACCTGGGAGATGGTAGGAGGTGTTTGGCAGGGGGCAGGTTGTCCCTTTACTTTGAAAGCTCTTTTTTGGTTCTTGGCAGTTTCCATAGCCCCAAAAGGCTCAGAGGCACCCTTGAGAGTTGGGGCTCTGTCAGGCTCCGTTGCACTCCCCAGCCCACGGATCTGTCCTTGGCTACAAAGGGCAAAGCTGTGGCAGTGACAAGGCAGAGACGAGAGAGGAATACCAACTCTGCGTCTGAAGGGGAACGAGGCGAGTCTTCATTATCTCCGACAAGCACTGAGAGATTTGTCCCGGTTGCTTTCAGGCAGGAGGAATCCCCCAGCCTTCTCTGTGGTTACCCCCACCCCTTTACTAATATTATTTTCCAGCTGTTTACCCCCAAGAATGAAAAAAAATTGCATTTCCCTTTATTAATGCGCCTACTACCAAAGTGACTCATTTAAAAATTCATTTTGCAGAGGTGGTGGCATCTGTTATAATTTTTACCTGGGCCCCAAGGGCAGAGGTTCTTACCTTCCTGGCTTCAAATTATCGTGCATAAGTACCTTCTTTTCCTTCCCAGGCTTCGACAACAGGCAAGTGCAGCTGGGAATTAACGGAGGCCCCGCTAACCAACCAGGTCACACAGATGGGTTTGGAAGGCAGGAAACACGTGGAGGCTGGGGGTGGGGGGCGGTGAACCCCACGCCCTCCTCCCTGCTTCCCTCCTTCCTCCCTAGCCTAACCTCTTCTGTCCTGACCCCCCTGCCCCCGCCTGATTCTTGGTGGCCCAGCTTCTGAAGTCAGGGCTTAAGCAAAAATCCACTTTCCTTCCTGCCCTGGGGATGCGTAGATGCCAAAACTGTGAGTGTTTTTTTTGTTTTTGTTTTTTATCAGGTGAATTCTGGAGTCCCTGGAAACCCACAGAATGGAGGGTCAGTTGGTCATCACATGGCTGTGAGTGGCTAGTTAAATAATAATAATTTAAAAAAATCAACAGATTGTAAGGCGGCTGGGGATGGGATCCGGGCAGGCTCCGACAACTATTTCTACTGCATTTTCCATTCAACCTTCTGGTTGTTTATATTTTGGCCACTTACGTGTCATCCCTTTCTCAAGCTTTCATTTACAGCAATCTGGAAAACAAGCCCCCAAGTCCCAGGCTCCTGTAACCTCATCGAATAAATTGCCAGGCGATCTATTCAGTTTTTATGCAGTTCAAGGAAAGAGAATATATTACATACAACATTTTTAGTGTCAAAATGCCTACTAAGATTTGCCTTAAAAAACAAAACATTGATAACCCCCAATCTATCTCTAATGAGGCGCACGCCCCAAACCTGAATTGGTGATTTGGGCAGGAGGGAGGAGGGGGTGGGGTAAGGGGAGAGACTGCAGGTGTTAACGTGGCCACAAGGCGGCGCTGATACCGTTTAATGAAAATCACAAAGAACATTAATGGAAATAAAGGACCAGACAGTTAACAAAAGAGTGTTTTCGTCCCTCAGTCCTGGTTTTGGCAGAACATTTCAAGGAACTTGGAAAAGAAGTGTCCTCTGAACTGTGGAGAAACATATGTCCTAGGAAATTGTTGGCCCAGATCTTACTCTTTTGGCAAAATGAAGTGACAGGGGCAAGCCTGGCTCAGAGCTAACTTCTGAGCCATCTCCTCATCGCTGATGTGCCAGAACTGGCCAGCAGGTGGCAGCTTTGGGGCCATTCTAGACTGGGGGGTGGAGGGGAAGGGGTGAAATGAGGTATAGGGAGACTTTTGGTTTTGCCTGCAGAAGTTCTGACAGAAGAGAGCATCCTTCTCAAATACAGGCACATATTGTGATGGAAAAGTTTCGAATGAATAGAATACCTCTTACCAAAACTCTAAATCAGGAGAACATTTCTAATCAACCCAGGAATTTTTTAAAACCCAGATTAGCCCAGTTTCTTTCACCCTCTTTGGAGATACACACAAAAGTAATACGAAGATGGCATACCCCTTTGTGGGTCCTGAATCAACAAAGATTGACTTCTGTTCATCAGTATTGAGTAAGGCAGGGGGAAGATTCGACCTCTAATACTGCAAATCTTTCACCAGTCCTGAGTCTGAGCGAATCTTTGGCTCAAATATGCACACCTTTTCCCCCAGGTGTCTCCTGGGAGAGAGGGTCGCCTGGGTCTGCGCTGCCTCGGAGGGCAGGGCCGGGAGGAACCAGGACGTGAGAAGACAAGTGAAGCCTAACACAAAAATGAACTCCCTGTGGAAGTCCACTTGTTTCCTGCATGTTCATTGAGTGCTTGCTACATGCCAGGCAGAGAAGACAGACAAACAAGGCGCAGTCCCTATACTTCAAGCCCCTGCAATTTTGCTCCCCAGGGATAAGGCTGGGAGGTGAGTGAGCAGAAGCAAGTCATGCCTTCCATCTGCAGAACCAGGGAGGGGAAGAGCAGGTGCTCCCGCCTCAGGCAGTGGAGTTATTCAAGGTGACATCTCCCCAAAGATGCCTGCGATTTTGCTGGGTGCAGCCCATGGTTTGATTTCGTTGACAAATGCTGGACCTGATGGAATGATCAATGGTCAAAGACAAGTTAAATAGAAGAAATTAGCATGAGTTTTCTAAAGTAGAAATAGCACATATATATGTATATATAAAAATATATCTATAGAGAGGGTGCTTATAAATTCAAATAAGGAATTAAACATTATTCCAAGAGATAATAGCTATAACTTAATCATAAAAATCTATTAATATACCAAGAAGTTGAGAGTGGCGAATGAGGAAGAAGTCAGGGAGAGTGGAGACATGATATATCTTGGGAGACTACTCAAGATATAATTTCATTCTTGCCTTTGATAACCAAAATTTAAAGAATGGTTAAAAAATAAGTAGAGTTTGCTATTAGTAGAACTAAAAGTAGAGAGGGCTTCTTAAACACTAGAAATGATATTAACAAAACAAACAAAAAATCCGAAATACCGGACAGGAGGAAACTACAAGAAAGCCAAACAGAGAGAAAGCATGAAGCAAAGTGGCAGAAGGAAAAACCAAACATATCCATAGAAACTATTTGTATTTGTTGTTAGGATTTCCCTATGGGACAAAGATTTAAAAAAATACAATACAAATAAATGTACTGAACTTCCAGGGAAAGAAGAGTTCTTGACCAATGGAGGGTTTACAAGGTTAAGGGAGGCTCGATTTGGGCTTTTGTTTTATTGTTGTATGTGCATTTTAATGTATAGATGAGACTTGAACAAATCTGTTGGCTGAGAGGAAGAAGTCAATAGACCACCAATACTGATAAGAAAATGATATTCGCTGGAGTGTCTGACAAAAGAACCCGTGACTTTGAAAGGCAGTGAGTTCCTTGCCACTCTCCAGAAACATGTGGAGGAGATTCTGCACCAGTTGTGTTGAACAAAAGGTTTCTTCAATTCCTGAGATTCTGTAGTTCTGTGATCCTGGGTTCTCATCAGAACATGTGCAAAGCTAGCCAGACAAATGCAGCCACAAACCTGCACCACTTTGCCAGGCCATCAGCTTTAGCTAAGACATGGTCCCTGAGCCTCAGGACATGGGTGTTAGCCACAGTGTCCTCTAATGTCCCCTCGAAGCAGACGGGGTTTGAGTTGGAGCCTAAGGCAGGAATTTGGGACAGTGTCTGGCTGTGACTTCTCCCCCATGGCTTCAGAAACCAAGCATCACAGTTTTCTGGTTTCTAACTCATGTTACCTTGTCATCATTTCTCTCCATTTCTCTCTCCTCTTCCATCATGCTTTGTCCTGCTCTTCAGAGACCTTGGAAAGAGTTACTGGGCAATCTCCTCTTTAGGGACTAAGACTGCCAGGCAGATGCCACTTTTAACTAGCATTGTTTCCTACATTGCTGAGGAAGTTGTTAGCCCTTAGATTTAAGGTTGGCTGGTGCAGGTGGGTTATAGCACATTTGAAAGTAAGACCCAGCGCAGTGTTGGAAAAGTAAGAATGTGACCGGGTCTTAGCTGTAGGCTCTTAAGGGAAGGGTAGATTGGTTTGCTCTAACTTGGCGGCCTGGCCCTGCATGCCAGGTCACCCTCCATGGGTTAGGTCAGCTGGCCCATTACTGGCCATTCTCGGTGGGAGTGGGGTCAGAAGATGGTCTCCCTGGTTCAACCTCATTGGAAAGGGCTGGGTTTTCTTGATGACCTGAAGGCTGCCCCCATCTCTGGAACAATTCTGCCCCCATCTCAGCTCTCAGCATATGCTGCACTTCACCTGCAATGAAGAGAAAGACATCCTATTAACCAGATGCTGTCCTTCTCTTCTCCCTTGCATCTCAGGAGACTGGGAGGTGATAATAATTTTCTTGTTCTTTATCCATATAGATGTGTCCATAAAGAAAGGCCCACTCATTTAGAGGAAAAAGAAACTTGCTTCCAACTCTAGCTCTGAAGTTAAAAAAAAAAAAAAAGCTGAATCAGATGAATAAACATCTGCTAATATCTGATGGAGCACTAGGTTTTTCAAAACATAACCTTGGAAGGTTCTGTTTTCTTTAAGTAAGAGACCCATTCCTTGACAGCTTACAAGGAAGTCAGAAGCCAAGTCAAACACATGACCTTCCCTCATAGATCCAATAAAGTCACAGCTGACTGGGCTGGATGGTAGCCATCCTACTCTCTGATATCAGAGTCATTGGATGAGTCAGAAGAACTTTCAGAGGGAACTGGGTGGCACCAAACATAAATCCCTTGAATATTGTGATTTAGGGATAAATGTTGTATTTCCTGGCTATGAGAGTGAGAATCTGATAAGAAAAGGAAAAGAGAATAAAAGAAAGGAGCAGAGAAAGAAAATAATTGGAAGGAGAGAGAAGAAAAGAAGGAGCATGAATATAAAAGGAAGAAAGAAATGAGGAAGAGGAATGTATTAGATATGAAATTTCAATGGAAAACTTGGTGGGACTATCAGGAGAGACATAATATGGTTCTAGGTCAACAGTGCTTTGCCTTCTTGGGAGCCCACCTTGGGTGTCTGAGCTGATGGGCACCCGAGAAGCCCAGCCAGAATACTGCTTCTGCTGGCAAGTCCACTAGTGGCTCTCTGGGAACTATTCACATGTCTGAATACAGTCTGTGCCAAACAAGATGTGAGAAATGGCCTTAGCTTTCCCCAGTTCCCCCACCATGCCCTTATCATCATCTTTGCCACCATAAACACACAAAAGCCAGGTGGCCCCAAGGCTAAATAAGTAGCTCCATCTTGCCCAAGCAAGACATAATTTCTGTGGTCTTCTTCCTTAGCACATTTCTCAGGTCTTGTTTCTTATGAACATGGACGTACTTTCAAGTTTCCCTTCTTTGACATTTTGCAGCTTACCAGTTAGAGGTCCAGCAAATGTGTTCAAACACAGGTATGCTGCTTGCTAGCGATGTGGCATTATCCCAGCTGAGCCTTTCTTCATCTGCCTAGAGGGAGGAAAGACTATCACCCTTACAGGGCTGTTGTGAAAATTCTATGAAATGATGTGCATCAAGTCTGCAGGCCTTACTAAAGGGTAGCTGTCCACATCCTCATCCTCATCAGGTTACACTTATCATGTTGATTGTGGTTGATTTGGAGCAGCGAAGGGGTCAGAACAGGTGAATTCTCTCTCCCATCCAAAGCAGACTATTAAAATTCGACAACTCCTGTTTTAGAACTGTTTTATTCACTGAGTACCTGTTGTTTGCTCAGGGCTGTGATGGAGGATATGTAGGGAGGGGAAGAAGGTAGCACAGGGAAAGCTTTAATTTTTAAGGGCTACATAATTCAACACAATATCTTCAAGATGAAACGAGCCAGACACAAAAGGACAACTATTACATGATCTCACTGATATGACACGATTAGAATAAACAAACTCACAGAGTCAGAAACTAGAATATGGGTTCCAGAGGACGGGGTGAGGGTAGGGAATAAGAGGGGATAGAGAGTTAAGGCTTAAAATGTACAGAGTTTCTAATTGAGATGGATAGTCATGATGGTAGCACAAGGTTGTGAATCTAATTAACTGAATTATATATCTGAATGTGGTTACAAGGGGGGAATTTTAGGTTGCATATATGATACGAGAATAATTTTTTTAGAAAAATATTACCAGATATTTAGAGATAAGAACAAAGCTAATCAGGGTGGGGTTAAAGTAATTCAGAACACAGGGGTAAAGAAGACAGTGTCTATATTTTAGAATCACACATACTCTTTGAGACCAAAGGGATAAAGGTTTGTTTGTTCTGGAACTGAAATTTTCTGTAGCACATAATCTAACTCAACCTATCTGTACAGCTCATTTAAACACCTGAAACACAGGTTGCCCAGAATTAGAAAGAGGTCCTTCAATCCTGTATAGATCATTGTAATGCCTGGGTACATCCTATAGTATATTAAGCAGATAATCAAAAAGTATTGGCAAAGTCCCCTGAGGGAGGGGAGAAAGAATATGGAGCTATTAAACCTTACCATCATGGAATCCCCTGATACTGTGTCAGACTTTAGGGACACCCAAATCAATAGACCATGCCCTCAATCCTGAGGCTTACTCCTGTGAAGCTTATGTAGGTAGCAGAGAAGCTTAGACTACCTATAGGCATGCCTAAGAGTTACTTCTGGAGGATCTCTTTTGTTGCTCACTCTCTGTAAGCCCAACTCTGCAAGTGAAATGATTGCCTTCCCCGCTACATGGGACATGACATCCGGGGGTGAAAGTCTCCCTGGCGAAGTGGAAGATGACTCCCAAGGATGAATCTGGCCCTCGCACTGTGAGATCAACAGTTCCATCCTGAACAAAAGGGGGAAAAGAAGTGTAACTAATAAAGTATCAGTGGCAGAGAGAGTTCAAATAGAGTTGAAAGGCTACTCTGGAGGTTTAGCTCTTACGCAAACTTCAGTTAGAACTTGCTACCTATCATAAACTGCCAAACCCCAACCAGGACCATTCCAGCCAATCCCAAAGAACACCTAGGGTAATAAATAAAATTCCACAAGGGTTCCATGCACTAGAATAACTTTCCAGAAACCTACAACCTCCAGATGGGTCCCTGGTCCAGATTAATCCTGAAACCTAGAGTGCATAGCCTCTCCAGAACATCAGATAATTTCATCACTCTACCCCATATTAGTGATAGACCCTTCTAATATGAAAAATTTAGAATGGCCATAGCCCAAACATCCCTAAAAAGAGGGATGGAAAGATCAAAGGTGATGGTGGATTATACAGTGAAGATAGGATTCAGCAAATGAATGTGAATGCTGAATCATTAAATTGATTTCTTTTAGCCTCCAGCACCTTAGAGCAACTAGAAGTAAACACCTAAAATTGTGGAATTGTAATCCAGTCAAACTCTGAAGTATGTTCTACAATAATTGTAGCGCTGTGCTTTGAAATTTATTGCTTTTTTGTATATGTGTTATTTTTCACAAAAAAGGAAGGAAAAAAAGTTGATTGTGATGATAAATAAATACTTAAGCCTTCTAGCCTCCTATATTCTGGAGCAAGTAGAAGGAAAAATTTGAGAGGATCGTATGGTAATCCATGACAAACTCTGGGATCTGTCCTGTAATTACTTGTTGAAGAGTGCTTTGAAAACCACTGCTTGTTTATTTCTTTGCTTTGTATATATGTTATACTATACAATAAAAAAGTTAAAAAAAAATCCATGGAACTGCACAATATAAA
Organism: Tamandua tetradactyla; assembly: GCF_023851605.1. NCBI lineage: Eukaryota > Metazoa > Chordata > Mammalia > Pilosa > Myrmecophagidae > Tamandua > Tamandua tetradactyla. Next base: position 200,702,185 of record NC_135327.1, on the reverse strand, counting down.
CGGTGAATATAATTCATAGTGAAATTGTAAAAGGTGCTTTCATCAGTTGTAACAAATGTTCCACACCAATGCAAAGCGCTACTAATAGGGTGGTATATGAGAATCCTGTATTTTATGCATGATTGTTCTGTCACACACAAAAAAGAGGAGGAACCATGCAAGACTTCAGCTCCTTTAATTAGATTTTAAGTCTTGCTTGTATTGTTAATCCGTTTTTTATTTCAGTCTGTAAATTTGCACAGAACTGTGAATGGTCTGAAATTTTAGTTGCAAGCTAGTAAGTTAACTGCCACCATTTCATGGATACTGGGGGAAGACACAAGACTCTTGGGTCAGAGACAAAGGAGAATTTATAGCTCATAGCATTAACTGTAACCAGAATATCATAATCTTTTCTTGTCTTAGTTCCCTGTGTTGGTTTGAAGCTGTTATATACTCTAGGAAGGGTGATGTTCTTTTAATCCATTCCTGTGGGTGCAGACCTGTTGTGGGTGGGACATTTTGGTTAGGTTATTTCAATGGAGATGTGACCCACCCCATTCAAGATGGGCCTTAATCCTTTTGCTGGAGTCTTTTATGAGAGGATAAAAGACAGAAAAAGCCCAGAGAAGCTGAGAGACAAGGACACACCCACAGAAGCTGAGAGAGGAAGTCACTGAAGCCAGAAGCTGAAAGCAATGAAACCCATGAAAAAGAAAAACCAGAAGACACTGGCCATGTACTTTGCCATCTGACAGAGGTATCTCAGGGGCTGACAGCCTTTCTTCAGAGAAAGTATCGTCTTGTTGATGTCTTAATTTGAACATTTTCACAGCCTTAGCATTGTAAATGTATAAGCTAACAAATCCCCATTGTAAAAGTCAACTCATTTTTGATATATTGCATTCTGGCAGCTTCAGCAAAGCACGACATTCCCCAAGTCCTAATCCTTACAGGGCAGGAGAAGAATCTTGAGATTATAGAACCTGAATCTTTTACAATGGGTGGCAAGCATGCTCTGGAGGTAGCTATTTTTGCTATTTTCCAAAGCTGTTACTTATGCAAATATTCTTAAGAAGAAATTCTGGGACAAAAGTAGTCACTGCTTCTGCTCTCAAGATGTGCAGAAACTCAAGAGAACCATGGAAAATTGTCTCCTAAGAAAATATTAAATTGTTTGATACTGTTCTAGTTTTCAGTCTGCCAGAATACAATCTGCCAGAAACGGAATGGCTTTTAAAAAGGGGAATTTATTTAGTTGCAAGTTTACAGTTCTAAGTCTGTGAAAATGTCCAAATTAAAGCAAGACTATAAAAATGTCCAATCTAAGGCATCCAGGGAAAGATACGTTCAAGAAGAGGCAAGGTTTCTCAGCTGGAAAGGCACATAGTGAGTTCTGCTAGCTTTTTCTTCAACAGCTTCCCTGGGGCTCTGTCTGTTCTGTTGGCTCTGTCAGTTCTGGTGGCTCTTGTGGCTCTAAAGCTTTTCCCAAAATGGTTTCCTCTTAAAGGACTCCAATAAGCAACCCCACTTATAATGGGTGGAGTTACATCTCCATGGAAACCAATTAATCAAAAGTTACCACCCACAGTTGGGTGGGTCATATCTCCATGGAAACAATAAAAAACGGTTCTACCCAGCAATATTGAATGAGGATTAAGGGACACAACTTTTCTAGGGTACATAATAGCTTGAAACCAGCACAGGTACTAATACTATTTATGAACAAATTGCACAGTGAAGAGCTCATGACATTCAGAGAACAATGAGAACTGTGATGCACTAGGTGTGGAAGGTGTAAGATTTTGAGCTGGATGCTGAGAGGTAGACCTTGTCAAGGAGGATGCCTCCATGACTTCGTGTAAGATATTAGTGATATCTTCAAGTGGAGATTTCCTGAGGACAGCTGGGCATTTGGAATTAAGAGACATCCCCATAGATGTGATAGCTAAATCCAAGTTGAGATCTCCAGTGGAGATTCTTTATTCCCTCTTAGACCCTTGTAAACTGCCATCCACTACCCACCACCCTCAAGAACTGTCCAAACACCCCATTCTTCATTACCTTCCTCCAGTCGAATGCTCATGTCCTTAGGCTCCAATCACCAAAGGAGGTTGGTATTGGCCCTGCACAAGATGCATCAAAAGAAGCCTTGCAGGAAGAAGTGGTTGACCAGCGTCCAGCTCCCTTCTTGCTGCTAGTGCTTCCGCTCTAATGACTTCAGCTACCCCCACCCCTGTTCCATGACCTCAACATATCTTCTCCTCCTCCAAATGACTGATGGCTGCCTGATGCAGTTTCCTGGTTTTGACCCTCTCAGTGCTGACGCGAGACACCTGCTGGAGCTCTTCCTGTTTTGTTGAAATCCTGGCCCTGCCCTAGCCTGACCCTAGCATTTCAGCCACTCAATGGAATTGCTCTTTTGGAGTCTAAAAATCTCTCTCTTTACTTATCCAGCCTCCATTCACCTGGACTATGCAGGATTTAGCTTATTGGTCTCTCTTTTCTCTCCCTTCCTCCTTTTCTCACTCTTTCTTTCAACATTTTTTCCATTTGTTGCCTCCTCCTTTTATCCTTGGTCTTTCCAAAAATCTAAAAATGATGTTTTTTGGCTTGGGCAGGCTCCAGGAAATGAACAAAAATAACTTTTTATTCATTGTTAATAGCTATGTCCGAGATGGCTTTTGTTGTCCCTCATATCCACTCTTTTATTCTATAAGAATGAAATGTTTAGATGGGGATGGGGACATGCAGCCAGAATAGAGACAGCATTTTCTAGCCACCAAATTCTGGGCAGTGGATGTGAACAGAAGGGCTGTGGCACCTTTCAGGAACCTTTCTTAAGAGGCAGAGGATGTATGCCTTTGAACCTTCTCCCTTGTCTCTTCTTTCTGAAGTTCCCAGGCAGCCTGGGACCTTAATGACAAGAGCCATCCCTTCAGAATGCTGAGCAGAAAGCTGGTGAGAGTCAGGGCTCCCGAGGTTTGTGGAGTACAGCCTCAGTTGCATGCCTCTGTACTTTCACTTGAGAGAGAAATCGATATCAATCTTGTTTGGGTCACTTTCATTTAAAAATTTTCTGTTTTTTCACGGCTGACCTTAATTAAGGAATAGAAGTTACATGTTCATTGCAGAAAAACCAGAAAGTTCATAAGTAAGAAAAAAAACAAGAACTTGTAAGATGCTCATAATTTTAACAGACATAAGCGCTGTCCAGTCTTTGTGCCTGTGATTGTATATATGTATTTTTTTATTAATTAAAGAAAAAAAAGAAATTAACACATTTAGAAATCATTCCATTCTACATATGCAATCAGTAATTCTTAACATCATCACATAGATGCATGATCATCATTTCTTAGTACATTTGCATCGATTTAGGAAAAGAACTAGCAAAACAACAGAAAAAGATATAGAATGTTAATATAGAGAAAAAATAAAAATAATAATAATAGTAAAAAAAAAAGACAAACAAACAGACAAACAAAAAAAAAACCTATAGCTCAGATGCAGCTTCATTCAGTGTTTTAACATGATTACTTTACAATTAGGTATTATTGTGCTGTCCATTTTTGAGTTTTTGTATCTAGTCCTGTTGCACAGTCTGTATCCCTTCAGCTCCAATTACCCATTATCTTACCCTGTTTCTAATTCCTGCTGGTCTCTGTTACCAATGACATATTCCAAGTTTATTCTTGAATGTCGGTTCACATCAGTGGGACCATACAGTATTTGTCCTTTAGTTTTTGGCTAGACTCACTCAGCATAATGTTCTCTAGGTCCATCCATGTTATTACATGCTTCATAAGTTTATTCTGTCTTAAAGCTGCATAATATTCCATTGTATGTATATACCACAGTTTGTTTAGCCACTCTTCTGTTGATGGACATTTTGGCTGTTTCCATCTCTTTGCAATTGTAAATAATGCTGCTATAAACATTGGTGTGCAAATGTCCGTTTGTGTCTTTGCCCTTAAGTCCTTTGAGTAGATACCCAGCAATGGTATTGCTGGGTCATATGGCAATTCTATATTCAGCTTTTTGAGGAACCGCCAAACTGCCTTCCACAGTGGTTGCACCATTTGACATTCCCACCAACAGTGAATAAGTGTGCCTCTTTCTCCGCATCCTCTCCAGCACTTATCATTTTCTGTTTTGTTGATAATGGCTTCTGGTGGGTGTGAGATGATATCTCATTGTGGTTTTGATTTGCATTTCTCTAATGGCCAGGGACATTGAGCATCTCTTCATGTGCCTTTTGGCCATTTGTATTTCCTCTTTTGATAGGTGTCTGTTCAAGTCTTTTTCCCATTTTGTAATTGGGCTGGCTGTCTTTTTGTGGTTGAGTTGGACAATCTCTTTATAAATTCTGGATACTAGACCTTTATCTGATGTGTCGTTTCCAAATATTGTCTCCCATTGTGTAGGCTATCTTTCTACTTTCTTGATGAAGTTTTTTGATGCACAAAAGTGTTTAATTTTGAGGAGCTCCCACTTATTTCTTTCTTTCTTCAGTGCTCTTGCTTTAGGTTTAAGGTCCATAAAACCGCCTCCAATTGTAAGTTTCATAAGATATCTCCCTACATTTTCCTCTAACTGTTTTATGGTCTTAGACCTAATGTTTAGATCTTTGATCCATTTTGAGTTAACTTTTGTATAGGGTATGAGATACGGGTCTTCTTTCATTCTTTTGCATATGGATATCCAGTTCTCTAGGCACCATTTATTGAAGAGACTATTCTGTCCCAGGTGAGTTGGCTTGACTGCCTTATCAAAGATCAAATGTCCATAGATGAGAGGGTCTATATCTGAGCACTCTATTCGATTCCATTGGTCGATATATCTATCTTTATGCCAATACCATGCTGTTTTGACCACTGTGGCTTCATAATATGCCTTAAAGTCCGGCAGCGTGAGACCTCCAGCTTCGTTTTTTTTCCTCAAGATACTTTTAGCAATTCGGGGCACCCTGCCCTTCCAGATAAATTTGCTTATTGGTTTTTCTATTTCTGAAAAGTAAGTTGTTGGGATTTTGATTGGTATTGCGTTGAATCTGTAAATCAATTTAGGTAGGATTGACATCTTAACTATATTTAGTCTTCCAATCCATGAACACTGTCCGCGACTTCTCGCTCAGCGTCAAGCCCCCGGCCGGCGGGTGAGACAATGAGGAGAGACAGAGAGACGCAGACAAATCCGCGCTGGTGAGAAACACAGATCCAAGACACGTAGCAGTTGTAAGCACAGACCTTTACTGGAGTTAAGCTTGCATTCTCTGTTACAGGTTCCGCGCGGGACAGGATACCCCGCGGGGGAGCAACCTCTATGCGGCCGTCAGGCACGGCTCCCTGTGGGTCGTCTCCACCCACCCTGTCCGGGTAACCTCTTATATACTGTGCCCAAACCCAATAGGTTAGTGCCACGTATACAGAGGTGATTGGAAGATAGGGTTGATGGGCGCGTACGTCATACGCGGAAACAGGATGCGGGCGCCATCTTGACTCACTCGATGGGCGGGGGGAACTCTAGAGCAGGCTGCAGCGCGACCACTAGGCCTGACCTGGGAGGCGGCTCTCCACATCTCCCCCTTTTTTATTATTTTTGGTCCGTAGACCCTTTCTTAGACCCAGTGTCTCCATTGATGAGTGAGCTCCCGTGAGCTTGATTAGCCCACTACTTGTTTTGGTGCTTTGGGGAGTCTGGACTAGGCTCCAGCCATCTTGCGGCTGAACCTCTGGCACCGACCAGAATGCCTCCTCATATAGAGACCGGAGAGCCCGTGAACTGGAAACCACGTGACTCTCCCTGCAGTGCTTCGCCTCGCAACTGGGCTAAGCGGGGCTCAGGAGAGCGGCAACCAGAGTCGAGAGTGTCACTAGATGTCTCTGTGCAATGGCCGGAGTCTAGTCTGGCCAGGACCGTGACTCTGCCTTAGAGATCATCCTTTAGACAAAAATTATGACTTCTGGTGCCGCCTTTTACACCCGGGACACGGCCATGGGCTTTGCAGCAGATCCTGTTTTCGAGCGCCCCACCCTGAGTGGCTGGGACGGGTCATACAGTGAGGGGAAGGACTGGGTAGCGGGACGGTCGTTGCCAGGAGCATCAGGGGCGAGCGACATAGCCAACATGGTAGTGACACGTAATTGCTGCTGTGTCTGGAGCAAGCGTTCTAACAAACATTTAACAGTGACTAAACCCACTAATAGTCCCACCGCTACGAGAATCCAAGTAGTCAAATTGGGCCAAGAGAACCATGAGGTGACTCGGTTCCACAGACTTTGTACAGTCTCGCCCAGTTTGGAAAGGTCGAAGGCAACGGGGGTTATTAAAACTGGTCCCCCTTCTAAACAATCGAAGGGTGACCGGCGTTTTCGTTGCTATCTCGTCAGTCGCCGCCGTCATCAGCAGAGTTGGAGACCGGATCTGGTGGCTCTGGTTGGAGGCTTATCAATTTTCTGGGCAACAGTTCCTTGGCGTCCTCGGGCGACGTCACGGTTCTCACCAGTCTTTCCGGAACCCACACAGGTTGACGTCCTGGTTCCTAGGGAAAAAACACAAACAGAGCCTCTGGCCCAGCTGAGCACTGGGTCAGGGCCTTGCCATTGTCCTGACAGGACATCCTCTTTCAGGACTGTAATAATGACTTGCAATTCGACCCACTGAGGTTTTTGTGGTTGGAAGAGCACTGTTTTGGGAGTATCCCCTTCCATATAGTATGCTCCTGAACCGGAGCTGGAGCCGTCCGTGTACACGGTGAGGGCGCCCACTAGTGGCTTAGGCGAAGTTACTTTAGGAAAAATTACTGGGTGTCGAGTAACAAACTGCAAAAGGGGGGCTTTTGGGAATTGATTGTTAATGCTTCCTAGAAATGTACACCGGAGGATGGCCCATTGATCTATGCACCCAGTGAGTATCTCAAGTTGCTGGGAAGAGTAAGGTACTCTGAGGTTTTCAGGTTGCTGGCCGAAATGTTGTATGGCCCTTTTAATTGATTCTAAGGCCAGATCTGCAACAGCTGTAGGATAGTGCTCTAGGACCTTTTTTGGGGAAACTCCAGGGTGAACCCAGAGTAATGGTTCTTGCTGCCATAGCACTGCCGTAGGCTGTAACTCTGTCGGCAGCACGCAGGCTTCAAAAGGCTCACTGGGGTTTATTCTTTTCAGAGTAGCGCTGCTGAGCGCCTGCTCCACTCGGGCGGGGGGCACGGCCGTAACTGCCCCTCCCCCGACCAGCCTGTAAGGGGTTCCGGGTCTCGCAAAGGAGGGCCACTGTAATTACCTGATTCGGCCACCAGAGGGAGCCCGTGGTGAGGGCCTTTGGGGGAATCACCCAAACCGTCCACCGGAAACTGTCGCGCCCCTGGGGGCGCAGCAGCAGACGCTGGCGGGGCGGAAGGCCGCATGGGTGAGATAGGGAGCCTCTCCCAATCGATCAGCAGGGGCGCGTCTGCACCCTCGGTGTCATTACTATCTGACTCCGAGTCAGAGTCGTCCGAACTAGCGTCTGACTCTGGCGGCTTGCCCTTACAGGAGCCGTCCGCAGACGAAGCTGACTGAGTTTCTTGGAGCGCGCGCCGTGCCTGTAGCAGGGCGGGAGACGGACTGAGGCCTGAAGTAGACTCTGCCTCAAGGCAAGCACGGACGGTTTCCCAGATAGGGACCAGGATCGGATCCATACAAAGGCCCGTCCGGCGCGCCCGTTCTATATCATCACCAAGTTTTAACCAAGAGGGCAGACTGAGGCTCCCGGAATGGGCGAACCAAGGGGCAAAAGCAGCAATATCGTCAAGGAACCGCAGGAGGGAACTCTCCTTAACCGAGATACCCCGCTGCTTCAAAAGGGTCTTTAAGGGAGCTAACAAAGGTAAACTTCCGGACTGCCCCATGCTTGCAGTCGGCACTGTACTTTAATCACTCGGAGAGCTCTTCCGAGTCCCCGGGGCTACCTGAAAGCCCGCGGGCCTTAACTCTCACGTAATAAGAAGTACTCACCTTCTCGCGGTGATCAAGCGCGGGAAGTCCGCTGCGAGCTCAGGATGCACGTCCTCACCAGCTCGGGGAAAGGCAGCAGAAGGGTTCCCCGTACGGGCCACCACTTGTCCGCGACTTCTCGCTCAGCGTCAAGCCCCCGGCCGGCGGGTGAGACAATGAGGAGAGACAGAGAGACGCAGACAAATCCGCGCTGGTGAGAAACACAGATCCAAGACACGTAGCAGTTGTAAGCACAGACCTTTACTGGAGTTAAGCTTGCATTCTCTGTTACAGGTTCCGCGCGGGACAGGATACCCCGCGGGGGAGCAACCTCTATGCGGCTGTCAGGCACGGCTCCCTGTGGGTCGTCTCCACCCACCCTGTCCGGGTAACCTCTTATATACTGTGCCCAAACCCAATAGGTTAGTGCCACGTATACAGAGGTGATTGGAAGATAGGGTTGGTGGGCGCGTACGTCATACGCGGAAACAGGATGCGGGCGCCATCTTGACTCACTCGATGGGCGGGGGGAACTCTAGAGCAGGCTGCAGCGCGACCACTAGGCCTGACCTGGGAGGCGGCTCTCCACAGAACACGGTATGCCCTTCCATCTATTTAGGTCTTCTGTGATTTCTTTTAACAGTTTTTTGTAGTTTTCTTTGTATAAGTTTTTTGTCTCTTTAGTTAAATTTTTTCCTAGGTATTTTATTCTTTTAGTTGCAATTGTAAATGGGATTCGTTTCTTGATTTCTCCCTCAGCTTGTTCATTACTAGTGTATAGAAATGCTACAGATTTCTGAATGTTGATCTTGTAACCTGCTACTTTGCTGTACTCATTTATTAGCTCTAGTAGTTTTGTTGTGGATTTTTCCGGGTTTTTGATGTATAGTATCATATCGTCTGCAAACAGTGATAGTTTTACTTCTTCCTTTCCAATTTTGATGCCTTGTATTTCTTTTTCTTATCTAATTGCTCTGGCTAGACCCTCCAACATGATGTTGAATAATAGTGGTGATAATGGACATCCTTGTCTTGTTCCTGATCTTAGGGGGAAAGTTTTCAATTTTTCCCCATTGAGGATGATATTAGCTGTGGGTTTTTCATATATTCCCCCTATCATTTTAAGGAAGTTCCCTTGTATTCCTATCTTTTGAAGTGTTTTCAACAGGAAAGGATGTTGAATCTTGTCAAATGCCTTCTCCGCATCAATTGAGATGATCATGTGATTTTTCTGCATATATATGTATTTTTAAAACAAAAAACAGCATTGTGCTATTAATACTGTTTCATAACCTGTTTTGCTTTACAATATATTGTTTAATATATGTTGTGAAAACAAATATTCATCTGTAATGTAATTTTAAAATTCACTATAGTATTCTGATATATGGATGCTACATTCTAGTTAAGCAATTGCTTATGGATGGACAGTAAATTCTACCTCTTCCTTGCAGCTTTGTCATCTCTTGGATTTTGGGATTGTTGAATTTTCTGGATCTCTTTTAACCTTTCTGATGCTTTCTCTGGCTCCTTAGGCCAGGTCTTTTCCTATTCCCTCTGTGTGTGTGTTAGTAAGCTGCTGGAATGTGATATACCACAACTGGAGCGGCTTTTAAAAAGGGGAATTTAGTAAGTTATAAGTTTATAGTTCAAGGAAGTGAAAGTGTACAAATTAAGGCACCAACAAGAGGTTGCCTTCACTCAAGAAAGGCCTATGGGTCAGGAACATCTCTCTCAGTTAGGTAGTCACATGGCTGGCATCTGCTGCTCCCTTGCTCCTCGGCTCCATTGCTCTCAGCCTCTGTTCCTGTAAGGGTTCCTCATTTACTTCTCCAGGGACAGCTTTCATCTCTTGGCTTCCCTTGGCTCTCTCCAGGTTCTGGCTTGCTTAATATCTCATGGCAATGTCTGCTGGGCTCCAAGCATCTCCAAACATCCGTGCCTCTGTTCTTCTCATGTCCACATCTGTGTCAGCTCTGCTGTGAAGTTTCTGTTGACTCTGAGACTTCTGTTGTTTCTGACTCTCTCCAAAATGTTTCCTCCTTTAAAGGATTCTAATAAGTTAATCAAGACCCACCTGGAATGGGTGGAGTCACATCTCCATCTAATCAAAGGTTATACCCGCAATTGGGTGTGTTATATCTCCATGGAGATAATCTAATCAAGAGATTCCAATCTATAGTCTTGAATCAGGATTAAAAGAAATGGCTGCTCCCACAAGATTGAATCAGGTTTAAAGCATGGCTTTTCTGGAATATATAATGGGTTCAAACCAGCATACTCCATATGTGGAGAGACTTCACTCAAGGACCTGCTTTGCTCTTTTCTCTGTGTATGTGCTGTTTCAGGGATCTCAGAGACACTTCTCACTTGTTCCAGCCCTAGCTCTGACCTCCCCTTGCTTTCCAACCCCATGGCCATACTTGGATATCTTATGACCAACTCTCTGTCGACTCCTCTGCTACTGAACTCCTCATTTCCTCTCTAAAACTAGCATTGCCATTGGGGCCATCACCTTTCTTCCCACCTTCCAGGCCAGAAATCTTGAAAATTCAATGTGTCTAACAATGTTTGACAGGCATAGCAAACATCAGGTAAATATTCATTGAGTAAATGAAACCCACAACAAGGTTGGAATTTTGTATTATGCTACATTTTAAATCTGTTCTTGAACTAGACTATGCGTTTGTTGTCCTCTGAAGACATGGACAATGCCTTGCACTCTACCTAATTTTTGAACATGCATCCCCATTCCAGGTTAGCAGATCTCTTTTGTAATCAGGGATCACAAGTAAAAGAAACCACTCTGCTTACCTTAAGCAGAAAATGAATGAATTAGAAGGGTTTAGGGTTATGAAGACCGGAGAACCAGGCCAGGAAAAGATGTGGGAACAAGGGACAGATCCTAGACAAATACAAGAAGAATTCTAGGCTGTTCCAACTATCAAAACTTTGTGGGCTGCCTTGGCATCCATCTTACTTTGGCTAAGCCACTTACCTCAACCCTGACCTTTAGCCTAGTTAATGAGCAACTTTTCAGCCCTGGGGCAGAAACTTCCTGAGGTCCCAAACCTATATCTGTGGCTATCACCCACACACCTCACCCAAAGCCCCCAGCTGGTCCGAAATGATAAACTTGCCATCCCCACCATCCTCAGACATCCCGTCCCTTTCCCTTTTCATGCTTGTTTACTTTAAACCACTCAATTCTTCACTTTCACGGGAAATCTACTAACCTCCTCCCCTGGACCTCAGTGAAGGCAGAAGAGACACATAGGGTGAAGTCTGGGAGGGTCTTGAATTCAAGCATCTGTGTCCTCTCCATGTGGAGTCAGGAGGTATCACTGTCCAGGTACAATGAAGTATCTTATCAATCGTGGATGCTCACCCAAGCTTCGAGTGTCCCAAGTTTCTATGGGATTTCATTATGTAGACATGATTGATGGGATCAGTGCCACTGTGCTTCAACTCAACCTCCAGCGCCACTCCCAGAGTTTGGGGGAGGTCAGGTGGCATGATGTGCTTCAAAGCAAGTACACTGAGAGAAAGCAAGTCAAGATTCACTTTAGCCAGAAGAACAAAGCAGAAAACCTAGAGAGCCCATGAATAAGAATATTCGTTTTTGTCTTTAATACTTTGCAGCTAGTCTCAGTTTCTTCACTGCCATCCAGAATGCTCATTAATGCAGACAAAGGCTATATACCTGCACAGGTGAGAGTATGTGACTGGGAGACACACGCTCTCCTAAGCCCAGGTAAAAATCTTCTAAAATGTGCTCCATGGGTGTGGCCTGTGGCAGAGTGTCTGCTTCTTCTGCATCTGGTTAGAGATGCATGTCTTGTCTGTTGGAAAAGATCTGTCACCCTCAGCTTAGAGGTGCTGAGTATGCAATGCCCCAACTCTGTATCCAGGATGGTTGGGACAGGGTTAGGAGGCAGGCAGGCCCAGACTTGGATCACACTCATCTGCTATGGTGCACGACTTCAAACAAATCTCTAAATGAGTCTCAGCCTCGGTTTTCTCATCTATAAAATAAGAAAAAGATAATATCTACCTCAGAGTCTTGCCAAGTACCTGCTATGAATCCCAGTCTGGTGTACAGAGACAGTTGGCTGACCACCAGAGGGTGGGGTTCCCCTTTCCGAGTGTACAGTTCTTCCTGGGAGGGAGTTGGCCAACTAGGGGCTTCATTTCCCTGCATTCTTGCATCCAGGTGAGGCCACGTGACTGGTTCTCACCGAGAGAGCATGTGTCATGATGGGGTGCCACTCTGGGCCGTGAGCTCCTTCTTTACTTGTTGGACAACCAGATGCAAAGGCCTGGAATGACAGAGCCACTGGATAGAAGGAGTCTGGGTTCTGAATCACTGTGTGGAAGCCCTGCTCCCACCCCGCCCCTTATCGACATCCAACTGGACCATGATATGAGCAGCAAATAAACATTTTCACAATTTCACAGTGACCCTACCCTCACTAATATATTCAGTGTTTCTGTTGTTATGAACAGTTTTCAAGAGTCACCTGTCACTTAGATTAACTACAGTGACAGTCACTGTAGATTAACTACAGTAACAAGCCAGTACTTGTTATTCAAGTAGTTAATCTTGTGTAACTGGATAACAAGTAACTGGACTGACTTTTAGGTTTCTGTCAAGAAACATGGAGTAAGAGAGGAGCATTGGATCCAGAGCTTTACACAGTAGTTCAGAAATAAAATATTTAATTCTGTAAATGCATAAATATATGCAATAAGGGCTCTACAAACAATAGGGATGAATTATTCACTGAAATATGAACATTATTTTATAAAAATTCAAAAGGGGTGTATTTTTTCTCCCCTTGTCGTGATTGCAAACCTGCTACTCTGATGGCCAGTGTGTACCTGCTGTTCTGGTTATACCTGCGACTGAGAAGATGCATCTTAGGAGAAAGGATGCAGAAGCTTGACATGTTCAGGCCTTCTGCTTTCTCTGGGGGTGAGCAAGGCACAGTGGGGCAGTATCGCCCTGTCAGGGTGGTTGGCAGCCCTGGGAAAGCTTAAATGCCTGATGAGTTTCCTTTCTCTTCCCTCCTCCATTCCTCCAGATGTTTGATGGCTCTCTTACTCCAAATTCACAAAAGGCAGAGAGAGGGATTGTGAGAAAGTTGTTCTTTGTGGACTTGGCAGGGTTTAAATGCTTAAAGTGAAAGAGCTGAATCTTCTAATCCTTTTCCTCACATTTGTCATTTTATTTTTGCACCCCCCACAAAGAATGAAATAAAAATGAATGGGTGTAGAAAATAGCAGTGCAGAAATATTATCAGGAAATGTCCTGAGATGGTTTCTTTCTTTTTTTTTTATTAATTAAAAAAAATTAATAAAACATTTAGAAATCATTCCATTCTACATGTACAATCAGTAATTCTTAATATCATCACATAGTTGCACATTCATCATTTCTTAGTACATTTGCATCGATTTAGAAAAAGAAATAAAAAGACAACAGAATAAGAATTAAAACGATAATAGAGAGAAAAAAAAAACCTATACCTCACATGCAGCTTCATTCAATGTTTTAACATAATTGCATTACAATTAGGTAGTATTGTGCTGTCCATTTCTGAGTTTTTATATCCAGTCCTGTTGCACAGTCTGTATCCCTTCAGCTCCAATTACCCCTTCTCTTTTTTTTTTTTAATTAACAGAAAAAAAGAAATTAACCCAACATTTAGAAATCATACCATTCTATATATGCAAGCAGTAATTCTTAACATCATCACATAGTTGCATGATCATCGTTTCTTAGTACATTTGCATCGGTTTAGAAGAACTAGCAACACAACCGAAAAAGATATAGAATGTTAATATAGAGAAAAAAATAAAAGTAATAATAGTAAAAACAAAACAAAACAAAACAAAACAAAAACCTATAGCTCAGATGCAGCTACATTCAGTGTTTTAACATGATTACTTTACAATTAGGTATTATCGTGCTGTCCATTTTTGAGTTTTTGTATCTAGTCCTGTTGCACAGTCTGTATCCCTTCAGCTCCAATTGCCCATTATCTTACCCTGTTTCTACCTCCTGCTGGACTCTGTTACCAATGACATATTCCAAATTTATTCTCGAATGTCGGTTCACATCAGTGGGACCATACAGTATTTGTCCTTTAGTTTTTGGCTAGACTCACTCAGCATAATGTTCTCTAGGTCCATCCATGTTATTACATGCTTCATAAGTTTATCCTGTCTTAAAGCTGCATAATATTCCATCGTATGTATATACCACAGTTTGTTTAGCCACTCTTCTGTTGATGGAGATTTTGGCTGTTTCCATCTCTTTGCAATTGTAAATAACGCTGCTATAAACATTGGTGTGCAAATGTCCGTTTGTGTCTTTGCCCTTAAGTCCTTTGAGTAGATACCCAGCAATGGTATTGCTGGGTCGTATGGCAATTCTATATTCAGCTTTTTGAGGAACCGCCAAACTGCCTTCCACAGTGGTTGCACCATTTGACATTCCCACCAACAGTGGATAAGTGTGCCTCTTTCTCCGCATCCTCTCCAGCACTTGTCATTTTCTGTTTTGTTGATAATGGCCATTCTGGTGGGTTTGAGATGATATCTCATTGTGGTTTTGATTTGCATTTTTCTAATGGCCAGGGACATTGAGCATCTCTTCATGTGCCTTTTGGCCATTTGTATTTCCTCTTCTGATAGGTGTCTGCTGAGATGGTTTCTTGCAGGATTTCTTGTGTTGGACAGGTTTATCCAAGTAACTGGTAGAACCTAAATAATTGATAAAGCCCTCTTTGAACAACCTCCAACAATTTCCATAGGGCATGATGATGGATTTTTTTCTAATAGTTTGGAAGATTTTACTTAGATTTGGGTCTAACAATCTATGGGCTTAAGACCAAGCAAAGCCAAAAGCCTCACCAGTGGACTGGAAATGCAGGTGCTGCATCACGGTAGAGAAAGCAGTTCTGTTATGCCTGAGAGTTGGGTCATTAAAGCAACAACCGTAATCTAGTTCCAGTTCCAGTTCATCCACCTTATTCATATATGCCTCAGAAACTTTTTCAGAAACTTGAACTTCAAGGTTTTCAAAGCAAGAACAGAATTAATCTCATGATGATGCACCTCTGAGTGAATCAGGGATTATGGAGTCAATTTCAATTCACCTATAGTAGTAAAGTAGTGTGGAAAATGCTGGGGGCTCTGCAGCCAGAGAGTATAACTCTGGGCATAGACCTAATCAAACATACATGACAATTAGCATTTGTTCTTGCTTTTGACATACCTCTTCTTTATTACTAAAACTGGTGGTAAGATGACCAGGCATTAAATCTTCATTCTTGATCCCTGAGATCCAGAGTGCAGGGAGTCCTTCACTTGGGGAAAGGTTAGGTTCTGAAAGGCTGATTTAAGTCCACATAAACCAGGTACTCCCTTGTCCTATGAGCTCAATTTCTTTTATAGGGTTCCTCCCAAATTTTCACTATATTGAAAAACTGGTGAGGCAAATAACTATAATTTTTTTCTGATCTTTAGTGAAGACTTGAACATGGCCTTGAAGGACTGATAGACCTTGGGTAAGTGGAGGGGTCAGATATGAGAAGACATTTCAGATACGAGAAGGCATTGGGGGAGGGAGTGATTAAGGTCACAGAAAAATCCCAGATGTTTTGCCCTCAGTGGTCCATGCCATCAAAATCTGGTTGTGTTTCCACTAAATATCCAAATTATCATATTCTGAGCCTCTGACAAGGTTTCCAACTCCCTCTCTCTTTAAAAAATCCTTCAGTTATTACTGGAAGTGCCCAGAGAGATACTTCAAATGTGCACTCAAGCAAGTTTC
Source organism: Tamandua tetradactyla (assembly GCF_023851605.1). NCBI lineage: Eukaryota > Metazoa > Chordata > Mammalia > Pilosa > Myrmecophagidae > Tamandua > Tamandua tetradactyla. Next base: position 200,686,393 of record NC_135327.1, on the reverse strand, counting down.
TTGTCTACACCAACCAAGAGTCGTCCATCCTCTTTTTCTCTTCTGCTTGGGCTCACCAAACCACATCCATTGCTACAGGAATGAGCATTGGGGTTACCATTTGGGTTCACCACAAGAAGGCCATTGAGGTTGACTTCTTTTTTTTTTGTATGCTGTATAGTAGGGGCCACATTTCATTCTTTTTCCATGTGACTATCCCATTATTGCAGCACCATTTGTGATTTTTTTTTTTTGCGGGGTCGGTGGGGGGTTGGGGGGGGAGTGCACAGGCCAGGAATCGAACCTAAGTTTCCTGCATGGCAGGCAAGAATTCTATTGTTGAACTACCCTTGCACCCCCATTGATTGACTTTGATCAATCCTTTGAACAGCTCTTTAGGTACCTGAATGATGTTCGACAACTGTCTTTCCTTCCTTCCTTTATAAATTTCTTTCAAATACTTATTATGGACAAAGATGTAAGTTACAAAGGTGAAACGGAAACAGTACCCCAAAAGAGCTTTAGTCTCCAGAAGCTCTTTGGTGAATTGGATGACTTCGGGCAGCTAATATCAGGGCAGGGCACCATCTTGCATACCGTTATGTTAATATTGCCTAATGTTTGGTACACAAGAAGGGCTCATAACATTTTTTGGTAATGTTTTCAAATGATAAATACATGATTACAAATATGTGTATGTGGCTCTTAGCAAATACAACAGCTTCATTTATGAGAAACCTTATGAAAGGGCTTTTCTGTTTGCTCAGCTATCTTGAAAGGACTTGAAGGCCTGTGTTTCTAATCCTTGCCAGAGGTAATGAAGTATAACATCTCCCTCCTTTTGGATAGCGAGATTTTGAAAAGATCTTTGAAATGATTTGTTGGCATGCTGACCTTTTTTTCAGAAGGCTTCTGTAGCTAGAGGATGTTTGAGGAAGACACGAGTAGTAATGTGCGATGAGAGCAGGCAGGGAAGCCCCAGAACCCACCCAAGTTTTACCATGTGGAAGGAGGTGTTGATTAAACATAGTATCTGAGTGCAGGCTTGCAGACCTCTCCCATGTTGGCAGGAACTAGGAGTTAGGAAGTAATTAATTAGGGATCATTGAAGCAGGGAGGTAGGGTGGGGGGATGGATCTGGTCATGTTGCAGCTTTCCTCACCTTGGAATTTTTCTCACAGCTTTTTATACTCACCCTGTCCTAGCTGAGTCTTTGCAACTAACACAATTGATGCCAAATTAGGAGAAAGGGTGATGCCAACTCTGCAAATTGGCATGGGTCAGTAGGCCCCATGAGAAAATTAGGATGGATCTGAAAGCAGTCAGATGGCCAAGGAGACAAAATTTGAGCAGCAGCAAAAGATACATCACATGTCAAAGTGAGAAGCATTTCTCCTTGGAAAGACTGCAATTCAAAGGGCATAAATGTCATATGAGAAGGGCAAGAGGGCATCAGCCCAAAGCTCTAATAATCTGAGTTAGTATCCGTGCTGCCCGGAGCTTTGATTGCTAGCAGGCTGTCGGCCATATCCTCTCCCAGTCCCCAAGCAGAAGGCTCCCACGGCCCAGCCAGTCTGTCACCAGGGCAGGAAGCAGGAGGGCGAGGATGGCTCAGGGCAAATCCGACTCATAACTGGAAAAAATAATCTAAAGTCTTGCTTGCAACAGCTCACTTGCACAGAGATTGTTTGCATAGCAACACAATAATACAGGACAATAAAAACCTACTTTTAAGTGGGGGAACAGTTGGCAAAAAGCACAAATCAATGCTTTTGCTGTTGTTTTAAAGACAAAGTCTGCACTAAAACTCATCAACTTTACTCGGAGGAAACCTCCTCCCAAATTTATGCAGCTCTCTCATTTATGAGTAATTCTAACAACTTTATTTTGCTTCTCAGTTCACAGCAGATTGGATATAACAAACACGGAGGGGACCAAAGGGCTGTTGGCAGCAAGACAGGAGTGCTGGCTGTGAGCTGCCTTGGTCTGCCGGACGACAGGCATCCCAAAATATTTGATTGGCTGACTGACGAATGACATTTATTCAGCATTCTTTCAAGCAGCATTTCTTGAGTGTAGATAATGAACCAGATTCGGAAACTAGGCAGTGGGATGCAAGAAGCAAAAGGAGACAGAGGGCGGGTCGGTAGTGGCTCAGCAGGCAGAGTTCTCACCTGCCATGCCAGAGACTGGGGTTCAATTCCTCGTGCCTGCCCATGCAAAAAAAAAAAAGGAGACCCAGAATTCCTCTCTCCATGGAGCTTCTGACCTGGTGGGAAGGACAGTAATCAAACGATTATCCAACTAAAATGGCCACTGCGACTGGGACTGAGAAACTTTTTGGGAGGTTTGAGTAAGAAAATGACACTTAGCTGAGGTCTGAAAAAGGGATAGGAATTAACTGTAAAATTATAAATGAAAAATTTTCCTGAGAGAGGACACAAAAATATGAAGACCTGGATTCTAATGAGAAGAAAGATTACTTCAGGGAACTTAGTTACCTGTGGAGTTTTAACATCATCTTCCTTACTGTCTTTATATTCCTGAACTTGAGAACATGTATAACATGGAAGAAAAATACTGTAGAGAATTAGTAAAAATGATGACAAAGCATTTTTAAAAAATGAGGTGACTAATAAATGGAAATATAATTAAATATCACTTTTCATGTTTCCCCTACTCTTTTGTCTTTAAAAAAAATCTGGACTACAATTATCTTATAGATGGTAACATCTCAACAACTCGGGGTGGGTTGGGGCTGGGGGACTAACACAGAAATTCTTCTGGTGTGAGTCTTTAAAATTACAGAGAAAATCCACAGAACACCAAGTCTGGGCATTAGTACTTGGATATGTTTCATGCACCGTTTTCTTATTTGTGTGTGCATATTTGACTGCATTCAGGAATCAGTATGAAATTTATGGCTTAAATTTGTGGGCTAATTTAGGGCTTAAAACCCACTTCTACTCCAAAAGCACTGCACATGAGGATGCTGAATTTTAATAGCTTTCTATTAATATCTTACAATATCAATACTCTTCAAAGAGATATCCTACTCTAAAGCTTTATTGGCTAAAAAATTACATTATTACAAAGAGATAATGTGAAATTCTTAGCCAGTAAACATTCTTAGTAAAAAGTTGTCTATTTCAACAAATGAAACAGAAAAGGCAAGTTTAGGTTTAAATGGGTACCTTTTTCCTAGTTCCTTTTCACAAGAGAAAGTGACACTCTATAATTCAAGGGTGGAATAGCACCAGGGGACTGAATGATGTGACTATATCTAATTAAAGTCTTTAGACAATTCTGCCAGAAACATACTGTATGTAAAATGGCAGGTGACTTAAAACTAGCTAAATAAAATGCCTTTGTTATCAATCACTAGTCCATATTTACTCAGCCTTGTCCATACAATTGGAAAGAAGTAAAAGCAATCTTTTGTGAATCACATACATAACCTTTAATGAAATGGTGTAATTTGATTACCTGCTTCCAGACCAGAAAAATTTCAGGAAGATGTCCCATCCCACATCTTATTCTAAAATACTAGATTTAAGACTAGAGTGGTCATTACTGTTAGATCCATACAAATTGGATTAATTTTAGGCAAATCATAGAGCCGGTGTTAAGGTAAATGTTTGCATCTTCAGCTCTATCAGTTTTCCATACATAGATGCACTGTTTTATTTTAAATGTAGTATAAACCTATTGGTTTGAATCTATATTATAATATGTATTGAGTTGAGTATAAAGTAAGGCTTTTCTCTACTAGTATTAAAACGCTATTTCGTAACTGTGATGATTTGGAGTTGTATGAACTCCAGAAAAGTCATGTTCTTAAAGTTAATCCATTTCTGTGGAGGTAAACCTATTGTAGGTGGAACTTTTGGTTAGGTTACTTCAGTTAAGACTGGCCCAGGGTGTCTCTTAATTCTTTTACTGGAGTCCTTTATAAACGGGATGAATAGAGAGAGAGAGGGAGAAAAAGAAAACCACGGAGGCAGGAGGCTGGAGGTAACAAAAACCTAGGAGTGACGTGCCAGACCGCAGATGTTGCCATGTGACAGAGGAGCCCAGCATCGCTGGCAGCAGGTCTTTGGGATGAAAACATCACCTGATGATGCCTTGATTTGGACGTTTCTCTTGGCCATAAATACAATGGGGATTTATTCATAAGCTTGCAAACGAATAAATTCCCATTGTAAAAGCCAACCTACTTCATGGTGTCTGCATTACAACAGCCTCTTGGGTTAAGGTAACAACCAAAAAATAAATGAAAAGTTATGCGAAACATAGCATAAATGTCTTGGAAGCTCAAGGCCTCTTTTCAGTTCTGTGTATTTGAGAGGATACATGACTGCTCCTTGGGAAATATTTACAATAGGAGCTGCATCTCATACAAGTTAACATGCCTTCAGGAGCAAATCAACTGAGACAGTGAGTTAACCTTCTAACATTCCTGCTTTGCTGCAAGACAGATGCTCCTGCTATTGGTCAAGCTCCGTGCTCATCTGGAGTGAAAACAGGGTGTTGGGTGTTAGCACAATATGCTGACTGAAATTCATCAGATGCTATCTATAAAAAGGGGCCACGCCATTGCTCCTCCAGCTGAAATTATACACTCGTCTTCCCTCCCTCCTACCTTTTTTTTTTTATTACCCCCTAGAGCTTCCTTGTCAATATCACCCGAAGGGTAAAGTTAGAACGCCTTCAATGATGGGTGCATTCCAAAATGCTTCCTGGAACTCTTAAGAGCCCTAAGCATTTTAAGATGGAGTTAGACCTCTAGCTACCTGGAGTCAAATCACACTGACAAAATTACTATACTTCCCAGGGTGAGATCACTGCTCCAACTCTTGGTGACTGTTTTGGTTATATGCTTAGTAGTTACTTCTTTTTAAAGAATTATTTAAATATCATCTCCCCTTCCTTTTCTTGCTCTGTTCCCTTCACATATTAATTATTTCAGCTTGGGATCTATTTACCTAGTTTTGTCTGGCTCTCTGGGTAGAACGAAAGGCCCTTGACAGTGAGAAATTATGGCGAACTGGTTCATGTCTTAACTGTGGAACCCAACACAGAGCCTACCATAAAATAGGCGATCAACAAATATTTGTGGTACGACCATATAAAAACAAAAATATACGGGCTTTATCTTTTTGATGTTATAAACTATACCTTTTTATAGTCACATGAGGCTACTTCTAATCCTGCAAGAATTGAGAAAAATGCAATTTTGGCCTTAAATGCTACTTATCTAATATTGTGGTTGTTATATATAACACGATGCTCCATACCTTTTCCTGTTCTACTCACTTTGAACCCAGAGGCTATCAGAGACATTCCCTAGAATGGAGAGGGAAAGACCTTCTCACTCAAAGAGACTGGATAGCATTCTTGGAAGGCCTAAGCAGCTGCCTCTACTTCAACATATCAGAAGAGAGGTGGCAGAAAAGTAGGAGGTTAAATTTAGCTTCTATTACATTTAACTTTCTACCATGCCAGAAGGGAAAAAATATATACTCAAATTAAATATTGCCAAGGTTTAATAAAATTTGAAGAGGTATAAAATACTTTTTTACTTCAAATTCTAACATCCTACACAGAAACCTTCCTTTTCTGGCTAAAGAAAAATCTACAAATACAGTTATTTGTTTTGAACCTTTAATAAAAGTAAAAAAAAAATGAATGCAAAAAGAACACAATGTTGAAAATGGTATGAAAGTAAATCTGACTAGACTTTCAAATCTGGTATAGTGCAAATTTTGTTCATACTATTTTACATTTTTACAAGCTCAAATCACTTTGGTTCATATACTTGTTATCAAGTATTGGCAACAAATTCTTCAGATTCACATTTTTTGACTACATTATTTCTAACAGATATAGATTTACTTCCAGTTTAAGAGAAAAAAATACTTAAATTGTTTATGCATGATCAAGTATAAAGACTCAATTACTGCTTTCATCCAATAACTTTTTTTTCATAAAATGCTGACATTTTCATTGATAAAAGTTTTTCAGAGAACTAATCATTCATTTTCAATTTCTAAAGATGTATAAGGGATAATTCCAAAGTTCAGAAGGATTCCATTTTCCCTCCATAGCAAATTAGCTACAGTAACCTAAAAATTGCAAGATATTTCTCTCAAAACAAAACAAAATAACCCAGTCAAGAATCATCACATAAACAAAACCAAATCCCATACATTAACACTCACAGGTAAGTTAGTCTAAATTTCCATTCTGACTGGGGACTTCTGTTTAAAAGGAAAGCTTTTTAATCAAGCCTAAACTAATAGAATTTAAAACAAACCAAAAACATTTAAATCACATAACATAAAAAGGTAAATTTATAAGTAAAAATTACAAGTTTACTAAAACCACAAAACTGGAGTATTTCAGTGAAAGGTACAATAAAGTAACTTTACAACCGAAAGAAATTATTGCTGAATTTTGCCTCCATGCAGCACTGAAATGAATGCAGAACCCCTCTCTTAAACATCTCAAACATTAAAAAATAATAATAATAAATATTTCAGAGAATACAAGGCTCAGATTGGTTTTCATAAACATTGCACTTGAAGTTTAAGACCCAATACTTGCAAATTAGGTCTAATATGGTCTATGCCATTAAATGAATACATTGTGCTCACCAATATAATTGAATAATTAGAAACACCAAATGGTTCATGTAGTGACATATGCACTTTTCTTTTTACAAGGCAATCACAGATTGCAAATTCTATAGGGCTGTGGAAAAAAAATAGTAAGCTCTATTCTGGAGTATCAAAGAAACAACAAATAATTTTGGATAACTGAGATTGAAATACATGGCAGAGATGTATTCACTCTTAGACAATTACGGATTTTGGGTAAGACTCCACAAACTGAGGTGAAAATTTCAATATATCATAGTGTCAAACTATGACTTTTCATTGCCTTCTGCTTTCAATAAGATTGTCTACACAAAATTTCACGGGTAGAGCAAAACGTATAGTTTACATACTGGGAATATACACATAAGTCTGTCACTGAGTGACAGGATTAAACAAGAGTGTGGTTTCTAAAGCATGACAATGCTATGATCTGACATGGAGTACCTCCTATACTTGCTCCAATTTTTTTTAACACAACCCTATTTAAAAATATCTTTTGGATAAATATTATTCCTATTATACCATACTTCATCTTTGTTAAGCACCATCAACCCATCTCCTTTGGGCACTGATACAAAATCAGTAATTGGTAACTAAGTTTTAGTTCGAGGCTTTGAAATATGGCAACTTGTTTGTAATAACAAAAATGAAATCTAATACTTGGGAAATTGCCACCTGCCTGAGCTCCTATACACAGCCTGAGATCAAATGCTTCCAGAGCTCAGACAGGTATAAATGCAGTCAATCAAAGGAAGATTTCAAGGTAGGTAGTTATTCTTCCCACATCACTATTCTAAAATAGGTGAATTTTTTTTCCAGGAGTCATCTGTATAATCAGCCCAATCTAAATAGGTTATTTGAGAAAAAGATAATCTTTGCCACAATCCAATATCACAGATTTTCTTCCCAAATCTTGCCCATTCTTCTGAATCAGCGAGTCTGAAGACTCAATCACTATGTGGCTTTTCAGGAACACCCTAAACGTAAAAGGAGAGGAGGGAAAAAAAAGATCTCAATATATAATTATAATTTAACTTTAATATGACTGCTACCACACAACAGTATTGCTTTAACAGTAAATGCAAAGAAAATTAGCACTAAATATATAAATATTTTCATATTTAATGAAAATATTTATAAATAATTATATAAATCTATTATTAAAATAGATTTAAAAAATCATTTGACGCGAGGTGATTACCATACATTAGGAAAGCAAGAAGAACTGGAGCAAGAGATTTGCAACGTTACTAAATTCTTGCTGCATGACCTCATAATGACTGTATCTCCATAAGCTGTAGCTCTCTTATGTGTAAAATTAGGATAATTCTCTCTACCACAAAGGAAATTAAATCTGTAAAGCCCTTCATGTATACTGTCCTACAAATGTAAGATAACTGTTGAAAGTCTAACTAATTTAAGTTTATAAAGGGAACAAGGTATACAGTGATAATTACGGTAGGACAGGTGTTCTAAAAAGTTCAAACTCATTGCAATTTTAGCAGTTACATTCTTTTAATTCCTTGAGGTTAATACTTGAGGTTGTATAGCTCAAGTATGGGAAGTTATTGTTGAAAACTTTTACTAACATCTGACAGTTCCATTACAACCTACTCTGTCAGCAGTCTGGTCAAAGTGATAGTTGAAACAGGTCATCGTCTATGGCCATACAACCCTGAACGTGCCTGATCTCGTCTGAAATAGGTTATGTTTTACAATCTCTAACAATGACGCTAGCTTAAATTTACAGAGAGCTTTAGTTTGGAAATCCTTTCTACATGATCATTTCTCATTTGACCCTCACAAAAATCCTGAGAAAGATACTGTAGTCATTATACGCCAGGTAAACTCTCAATAGAGAACAGATGTTTTACTGTCGAAGAAATAGATCCAAAGAGATTCACTGACTTTCCTAAGGTCACAATGGAACTTCAATGGACAAACTTCAATGAACACACACTTTCTTCCTCTGAATCTAATAATACATTTCACTTTACTTAATCCCCCCCCCCCTTCAGCCATGCTTTAAGATGAAGGAGCTGAACATTAAGATTACCTATCTAGAAAACTGTAAGATCTTATTTAAACAGAAAGGAAAGAAATTTCAAGAGTCTTGGTGAAGTCACTCAGGAGTTTTGGTATGCTAATAAGGAATATGCATACGTTTAAGAACTGGTAATTTGAAAGGATTACAAATCCTTTGCCGGCCATCTAGACAAATAAAGAGCAAATTCTCACTATCAACCTAGGAAAAAACTAGCCACTACATTTTAGTACCTATTCACTAATGTGCTAGTAAAAAAGGAGAAGACAGGGTGCACGGATGTTCAGTGGTAGAATGTTCACCTTTCTTGCTGGAGACCTGGGTTTGATTTCCGAACCATGCACCCCCTCACCCCCACCCCCCCCAGAAAAAAAGTAAAAATAGAAGACAGAAGTGTAGAATCCATGGTCTATGGGAGACTAAACTTAGGTTTGGTATTAGTCTAAGAATACAATGACTATAGATATGAGATAACATAATTAGCCTAAGACTGATACAACATTTGACACATTTTCATTAGGGTTGCCTGATAGTCATAAATCCGGAACACCAACATAGATTTTTCTTAAACATAGTTAGAGGATGATGGACAAGATATGAACTATATTTAGAGGGGGAATATGGTGTATTTATGAAAAGCATGGTTCAAATTCCATCTCTGCTACTCATTTGGGCAAGTTGTTTTATCTTCCTAAAGGCTGTTTTATGAGGACTATATTAGATAACAATTAAAATGTTTAGCACAATGCCTCATATATAGTAAATGCTCAATAAATGTTAGTTCTCAAGAACAGTATTATTGTTGTTATCATTAACAACTGAATTAGGTCAGTCAAAAACAGGAAAGGCAAATTAAACTTTATGCTGAATGAGGCACAATTTTTTGTAATTAAATATTGCTGGGAATGCAGGATAACAGGAAATAAATCTGCGATTTATTGCTATTGATAATTTGAACTCTTACCTTTTTTTTGAAAAAAGACTTCAAACAATAGGTAGTAATAAATACAAATTCTATTAAATGATGGCTACAGATTCATTATTTTCTTTTTTAAACATGTAGGCTAATAGTAAAGGCTTGAGCTGTATTTTAACTGTAAGTAATGATAGCCTGTAGCTTTGGGGCTTGGGTATCCTTGCAAGTAATTGCATTTCTTTCTAAGAGAGCACCATAATCATAGTTCAGATGGTATTTTAAGAAAGTTGAGACAGAATGAGGAGAGGGATGCTGAGGGCACTAGGCAAAAATATCATCAGCATCAAACATGAACTTGAGTTATACTGGAATTTGTCAAATTTAATCACAGTGCCGAGACTTTCATCTTCTTCAGTGTAGTCATATCCTTTTACAAAAGCTTTACTTGGCATATATGTCAATTTTAAACCAAGCGTTAGCTCTTAAATAGAGTCCCTAAAATGGAATATGAGAAAAGTAGTTCTATCAGACAGCACTCCCGGTATACAATTTCAATGGGCACAGTCTAGTAAATGAAAATAAGCAGTAGTAATTAATTCCATTTTTAAGGCACTGAACAAATTCCTGGGTTTTAAGGGTAGAAATGAGTTTTCAAAATTTGAATAGCAAAAGAATGAACTGGCTTTTGCGACCGTAATTAGGTAAAAAAGCTATTCATTTCTTCAAATGAAAATAATTAAAGAAATAGGCTTAACTATTCTCATTCTTAAAAAAATATTTGTTGTTCTCTTTAAAGGTGGTGTTATAATTGTTACCCTTGGCTAATTAAGATCCTGATTAGTGGTAATTTATACCATGGTCTAAGCTTCAAGACTCTACAAAAGCATATTAAGAGAATATTTTCTGAAGTTGACTAGATTCAAGGATGCAAATATGAAAACATGTAAAACAAGGGAGGAACACTATTTTCCTAATTTGTGAAGAAAATGTCACAGAACCTTAGTTCTCCTATGGCTGAAGATTCTTTTGCCAACTTTACATAAATCCACCCAGTTCCTTTGCCCTGGGGACCCCTTCTCCAGAGTATCAGGATTTAGGGAGCTAGCAATCAAGGGCCCTCATCTGGTATGCATGTACTAGGGCCTCGGGCTGCATCTGGCAGACTGCTATTAATGCGATTCCCTCACCCCCTGCTCATTACGACCATCTTCTGCTAGTTTTGGTCTATTTATGCTTAGGGGGGAAAAAACTCTTCAAAACAAAAAGCACTACGAAAAGCTGTAGTTAGGTGGGGATAGTCAATGTTACAAAAAATCAGTTTTTTAAAATAAACCTTATTACAAATACACTTTTCATTCTTTAGCTGACATAATCTGAAGCAAATATATTTTACACTCCCAATTCCAGTCTCATGAAAAATACAAATTTGGCTTCATGAACTGTTATCTTTTTGCTGATGTAGCAGCATGAATTTCAGAAAGTATTTCTGTTGACCTTATGGAACATGGCATGAAGGGCAGAATTATTTCAGGCTGAACTGGATGGAGGATTTGCTTAGGGGAAGAGGGGGATGTACGGTAAAAAGTCACCTAAATCAGAATGTGAAGGATATTTAATTTCTATTGAAAAACTGTGCACCGTCCTCCCAAAGTACTACTTCTATAATACTCTCTATTGTTTTCAGAAGACATTCATTATAGTTATCTTGAGGGATGGCAGATAGGAGAAACGAAAAAGACAAAGAGACCAGATGGAGAGTATTCCAACTGTGTAACTTGAGGGGGAGAAGAGAGGTCTGAGGGTTTAGATCAGGGCAATAGTAGCACTGGAAATATTGAATAGACCAGGTCTGAGAGCTCTTATGAAGGGAGGGCTGAGAGGACATAGCTACTGACTCCTGGTTTCCTTGTTACCCACAATATAATTCCAAGGCTTTGCTCTCAGTAAAATGATAGGGTCAACTACAGAAATAGGAAGTCAGAAGAAGAGCCAGGACTTTCTTGTATCCATGAAGGCACAGAGAGAAAGATGAGAGTCCTGCCATGACCTCCAAGTCAACACATTTAAAATAAAACTCATTATAGAGTGTTTACAATTATTAAAGTATGTTGTCATTATAAAACTTCTTTTTTAATTTAGGGTAGGGACAAAAAATCTAAAAACCATATTCAAATCTTCCAAATAATTCCTTTTAGACACCTTCTTTATTTCCCAACTATATATAGGTTCTTCCTTACTATTAAGGAGTGTTATAAGTCCATTTTTCTTTGCAAAATCAGACTGATCTATCCCAGTTCTGCATTCTTACTATTAAGGAGTATTATAAGTCCATTTTTCTTTGCAAAATCAGACTGATCTATCCCAGTTCTCTGCATTCTAAGACCTTTACAAACTCATTAGAGTAATTATATTAGAAGCTACACTCCATCATTCTAGTCAGTCTCCTGATTTCTTACTGCATACATACAGCTGTAAATATAGTAACAGTCTGAATATAAACTATTGACTATGGTAGGAGTTGAGTGCATGGAAGAAGTACAATATTCTCATGTGAGGCTTTATGACCAGACTTTTTTTTTCCCCTCTGGAGGGGGGAAATGTTTTATTAATAAGTGTTTCTTTTCAGACATTTTATATGACCAGACTTTTAATATAAAAAAAAGCACAATCTTTTATTTCCCCATTAGGAGACATGAGAAACACAAAAATTTTTCAATTAAGTATTTTCTGATTTGGCAGCAGACCCATAGAGAAGATGAATTACAAAGGAGTAGAAGAAGATGTTTTAGACTCAATAACTAATGGAATAATACAAATTCTATCTTTTTGAAGTTACATTTTTATGAAACATCCAAGCAGCTTTCAAATCCAATCCCTCACAAATGGGTGCCAGCTGCACAAATAAACAAGCCATTATTACAAATAGGATATGAGATGCCAAGATAAAGTTTTCTGAGATGCTGCAGAGTTTATACCTGAGAGCAATGGCCTGTATACTTACTCTGGTTTCTTTCTTTCATTTCCTTTAGTTCATTTTATTTAAGCACTCCAGTTAAAGTCAACTCAACAAAGAAGAAATAACATTTAAGTGTCCACATGTAATTTTTTTTTACTCAAGTGCTCAAAGGTCAATTGCTAACTACTGAAAAGAACTGCTAGAATTACCCTTGAATTAATCTACCCATTATATCTCTCTCAAGAAATGCTTCTGTGCTTTGGAAGAGTACTATTTTTCTCTCTTGCAGTAAGAACAAGTGCAGTATTCAGGTATGAAAGTACATCCACCTGTTCATCTCACCTGGTGATCAGGGCCACACCCAGCAATGCTCTTCAGAGTTCGCCTTCTCTGCGCCCAGCTCTACATGTGTGCTTGGAATGGTAGTGCTTGTAGTCTAGACTGCTTGCAACAGCCCCTGACCTGAGAAGGGCCTCTGCATCCTCAAACTCTATTTCCATCTGACCAAGGGCTAAAGACATCACTAGTTTCTCTAGCATCATCTACACCCACTTTGATTGTGTTAAAATGAAAGTCTTGATTGACAGATTCTTAGGGACCAGTGTTGTTGCTTAAGATCATCCAAATTTGGTTCTGATACTAATGGAAGGGAGGACATTAATTATAGACCATTCGTTTGAGTCATTTCAGTAACTTTCTATCTGCTGGTTACAATAGTAGTAATGCGAATTTGAAAAGCTATTTAACATACCTGTAACATGAAGGGCTTTGTTGAACTAGAATTTTAGTTCCTTTCTGGCTCTAACATTATGAATTTACGAATCTATAAATCTTTATAACTGAGCAAAGGATTCCTGGAAATCAATACTTTTTTTAGTGCACACTTTTCTCAATAATTGTTGTTCTCGACTCTGAACAAGATATAATATAAACTGCAATGCAAATTATGTAAAGCAATTCTGTCAAAGAGATAAATGATAATTTTACTTACCATAGCCAGTTGTCGTCCTATGTTTCCTACTGTTACACCTCCTGAGAAAAATATACATGGGAGCCAAGAACGAATATAGAGAAAATCTGGGGATGTATACCTGGAGCAAAAACAATAACAATATTTGTTGTGCCTTTTCAGTCAATTTCACTAAGTTTAGTTCAATTCTGGATGAAAGATTTCTTTAATGGGGATATATACAATGCATATTAATCACGAAACGTTGCAAAATGTTGTATCTGAATGATAATGTTTTATTGCAACTATCTGATTTTTCTTTAAATTATTGATGGTACATTTTTAATAAGTGAATCAAAAATAAGTGGCATGCCAACTCTGCAAGTGAAATCACTGCCCTCCCCACTATATGCGACATGACATCCAGGGGTGAAAGTCTCCCTGGAGATGTGGGAGATGACTCCCAAGGATGAATCCAGACCTGGCACCGTGGGATCAACAATTCCATCTTGACCAAAAGGGGGAAAAGAAGTATAATTAAGAAAGTATCAGTGGCAGAGAGAGTTCAAATAGAGTCAATAGACTACTCTGGAGGTTGGTCTTATGCAAGCTTCAGGTAGACCTTGCTACTTACCATAACCCACCAACCCCCAACTAGGACCATTCCAGCCAATCCTAAAGAACACCTAGGGCAATATATAAGATTTCACAAGGGTTCCATGCACTAGAGTAACTTTCTAGAAACCTACAACCTCCAGATGGGTCCCTGGTCCAGATAAGTCCTGAAACCTAGCCCAGCCTCTCCAGAACATCAGATAATTCCATCTTCCTACCACATATTAGTGACAGACCCTTCCAATATCAAAAATTTAGAATTGCCATAGCCCAAACAATCCCAATGAGAGGTATGGAAAGATCAAAGGTGATTGTGGATTATATAGTGAAGATAGGATTTAACAAATTAATATCAATCATTAAATTGATATCTCTTTTAGTCTCCAGTATTTTAGAACAGCTAGATATAAAAACATAAAATTATGAAATTGTAACCCACGCCAAAGTCTTAAATATGTTCTACAACTAATTGAGGTGCTGTGCTTTGAAATGTATAGCTTTTTTGTATATATGTTATTTTTCACAAAAAAAGAAATTAAAAAAGTCGATTGTCATGATAAAAAAATATTTAAGCCTTCTAGCCTCCTATATTCTGGAGCAGCTAGAAGGAAAAATTTGAGAGGATCGTATGGTAGCCCATGACAAACTCTGAGATCTATCCTATAACCACCTGTTGAAGGGTGCTTTGAAAACTATTGCTTTTTTATTTCTTTGCTTTGTATATATATTATACTACACAATAAAAAAATAAAAAAAAAAAGTGGTAATTTTGAGAATTTCATGCCTAAATCTGTCATGTATGTATAAAAGCTAAATAAAATATGAAAGCCTGTAAGTTTAATAAACATTTTAAATAAAATATGAAAGCCTATAAGTTCAATGAACATTTTAAATAAAAGTAACAGTCCTACAAAATGGGTTTAAAAAGTCAATATTTGAGAACATATACTCACTGATAAACACCATTATATACGAGAAACTGAGTGATCAGCGTGGCTAGAAATGCTATGGTAATTCCAAGCCCAAGACCACTTCTTGAACGATCAAATGTCCACCAAAGGCCCAATGACAGGGCTGCTAAAGTCAAAGACAGCTGAACATTATTGGCAAAATCCAATTTCTGGTGATGCAAAAGTTAAGGAAAAGTTCAAAGATTTTCTTTTTCTTTCCTTTTTTTCTTTTTTTTTGCATGGGCAGGCACTGGGAATCGAAACCGGCATGGCAGGCAAGAACTATGCCATTGAGCCACTGTGGACTGCCCATTTAAAGACTTTTAACAAAATCAAAAAAAATTTTTCTTTTAAAACAAGACCTACATGTAGGTTTTCATCTTTGTGCACACATAATTCTCTATCCAGAAAAACGTGACTAATAAGCTAGAGAAAGGATTTGTTGGATACAAGGTGACTGTAATGACTATCTGAAATTTCTCTAGGATCACTTGAATCAAAAACAAAGTTTAAGAGTAAAATTTTTTGAAAACTATATTATAAATAAATTCTGCTAGTATTTCAACAGTAAAACAATATATTTTGATATTAAGTCATATCTAGTCCTATTCTTCCTTCTTTTTATTAGTAACCAATCTGAAGTGAGCAATCACTATCTTTATGGTTGCATTATGACAACATCCAGTCAGAATGGCAGCATTCAAGTACATTATATATTTTGAAATGTCTAAGACAATAGCCTATTTTCATTATTACTCATCAACTAGTGACAGAACAAATTGTAAGGGCTAAGATATTTTATAATACCCATTTTTTTACATTCTTACTAATATAGGGGTAGAACAGATTTAAGGATCTATAACTCTAAAAATAACTTTTCCTAAGATTTTAAAATATAATCTAATCGAAGCCCAGTAAACTATGGACCATCTTCCTGAAATACTTATGTATAGATACAAAAATATTCCACTCAGTGAATTTCATCTATGGACACTAGAAATTTAGGGTGTCCCTTAACCTCCTCTTCTAGAGGATAATTTTTGATGGGCTCTTGGATTTTTGTGGTCAGAGCCAGGAAGTAAGTGGAGAAGCAGAGACAGATTTCTCCACTTAATCTATGAAGAAGTGGCAACAACTTGTGCAAAACTCATCAGTTCTCACTGCTTCACAGGAACCACCAAATCCCTACACTGGAAGGATATAAAACAGGAATTCAAAAGTCAATTTATCACTAGAATTCCTAAGAACAAAAGATACTTTCTGAACAATGAAAGAATAAATAAGTTTATTCTACTTCTGGTATCATTTTAAATGTTTCCTGAAATGTTTCTGGAAGGACTCCAGAAATCATATCTAAAAATCCTCTTAAGGGTAAACTAAGTAATATCCTTTGAAATAAAATACCTGGAAAATTTTCAATTAAGCTGTGTGGTAATATATGCTCATTAAAACTAACAAAATGCTTCAACATATCATTGAGAAAATACTCTGTAGAATACATATTAATCGAAGGATACGGCACTTGCATGGTTGATACCAACAAAAACTGCGATACAACGCATCACGCTGGCCCATTCTCTTTTAAATTTATGGGGTTCTCCAAGATGGCTGTCAATACAGGGGTAGAGTAAGCCCACAACAGCTGTTAAAAAAAAAAAGACAGGATTAGAATACAGCAGTTTAAAATGATAGTATTTCTATGTGATAATTAATATTTTACTCAAACAGGTCCTTTCCTTAGAAAGTTAATATACTGCAACATTGTATTTAAACTAAGATTAATTTCATATTTTTGTTCTTTTGGAATAAAAATACAATCAATCACACTCTTTTTAGAAGTTTAAAAAATATCAGTGTTATTTGGTTTAGTTAAACAAATGTCTCAAATGAATCAAGCAGAAGGTTTCGTTTCCCATGGAGGCTTTGAGTACAAAAAACTTAAATGACTGCATAATTAACGTTCTATTACCATCAACTGTTATTTTGATTAAACAATGGAAAGGCAGACTTACATGAATACCCTTGAGATCACAGGTCATATCACAAGTCCTTACAGGCACCCAACAATGAGGCTGGGCACATTTGTGCTGATTTCAATTTGATGAGTAATAAATTTAGGTAATAAAGAACACTCATTTCACATGCCCACAGGGTACTAGACCTAGTTTTTTTTGGCATGGGCAGGCACCGGGAATCAAACCTGGGTCTCTGGAATGGTAGGTAAGACCTCTGCCTGCTAAGCCACCGTGGCCCACCCTAGACCTAATTTTTAAGGGAGTGAAAGCATTTACTTTGGGAGACACAATACCAGTTGTATACATAATTTTGTGGTTAGGTACTAGAGAAACAGGGGAGAGAAGAAAATCATAAGCAATTTTCTATTACTCTTCAGCTAAGTCCTATGTGTCCCCTAACGTGTGGAAAGAGCACTGGACCAGGAACAGAAAACGTGTCATCCAATTCCAGTTTGCCCTCTAATGGGATGTGGCTTTTGGGGTTTGTTTTATCATGTGTAAAATTATGAGGATTATGTAATTGGAAAGCAGAGAAGGAAGAGATCCTTGTGGTCCGGAATAGTTAGGAAGTGTTCAAAGACACAGAATTTTAAAGAATGATAGAAAAAAGAATTTGGGTAGGGGGGAGTTATGACATTCCAGAAGAGAAGTAAAATATAAACTGCATCTAGAGTACTGAGGCTCTTGGAAGCCATGCAACAGTTTTACCTTGACACAGTATGAAAGAAGTAGACACTTTAGGTTCTTGAATAGAGAAACAACACAGGAAGAATCAGTTTTGGTCAAACACTCAATTTTCAATTTCATATTAGCCTTGATCAAGTTTCAGTTTTGGGGTTTTGAAAAATGAAACCCAAAGAACTGCACAATTTACTTTACCATAACATGACCTGACCTCTTAAGGTAAATCGGTAAAAAATTTATTATGGGAATATTTCTTTATGCTTGGGGCTGGTTAAAAAAATACACGGGGCACAAGAAATAGTATTTCAGATACTCCTGGGATTTCTTGACACTTCAATTACAAATATTGAGGCTAAACTAAAACATTTTACTTAAGATCAAATTTTTGGTTCAAATAAACAAAAGCAGGAGCCTATTTTTCTGAAAACAAAGATTAAAACACTATCCACTGCTTAATAATTACAGCATCCCTTAGACGATAATATGCCCTATATGCCCTAGCTAGAACAACAACCAGATTTTCTACAAGACTCTTTCTTTCTTATTGTTCTGAGATTACTGAGACTCCATGTTTCCACAGTGCAATGTATTTTCCTATATTCCAGGGAGACTGTATAGACAGAGTTATGAACAGTGGCTCTTAAGTGACCGTTAAGCTCAAACGCAGTGGCTCTGCCACTTACTAGCTGGGTACCCTTGGACAGTATTACTTCACCTCTCTGTAATTCAGCGTCCACATTTGTAAAATGGAGCTAAGTACAGGATTGTTGTAAGGATCAAAAAAAGTAAAGCACATAAAGCATAAAGTAAGCAATCAATAAACACTAGCTACAAGGAAAATATTAGGGTGCTCCTCATATTGTATTGTAGTTACGTATATACATGTTTCTTTGGTTTCCCCACTGGACTATGGGACTCTTAAGGACAGGGGCTTGTCATACTTTTATATTACAAGTATATAAAATGTAATATTTCATATTACACCTGGCAAATACTTATATAAATGAGTGCTATGTGACACTAAGGAAGTACTAAGTGATCTGCTGGGCTAAGATTAATTCAGTGTTGTTATAAAACTGGCTAAGTGACAACCAAGAAATTCTACTCAAAAAAAGACAGTCCACGTGCACACAATTGGGCTTACTCTCTTCCTGACATACTTAATCTATAGAGCTAACAGTTCTAGGGAGCAAAAAAGGCTTGGCTATTGGCCGCAGTTCATTTGGATGTCCTGGCAAAAGAAGTGCTGAGAAGTTGCTCCCTTGGCAACCACCTCTCGAACACATGTGACGGATTTGTTTTTAGTTATCCAGCAGTGTAGCATGTTCACTCAGGCAACCAGTAGGAACTCAGCACTGCTGCTCACCAGTTCTAAAGGCAGCCAATCACAGGGCAGCTAGCTCTTGATGACAGCTGCAGTGCTATACTCAAGACTGTCCTTAGTCTGCCCAGAGTAAGAGGAAGAGAGCTTGGTTTGGCAAAGGCATTTGCTTCAACAGCCAATTATCTCCCTACCTCATCTCCATCACTGGACTTCCTCAAACTTGGAGACAGCTGTTGCTTAGATTAGCATTTGGAGGTTTGATAATACTCTCTACCCCTCTTTTCTTTACCTAAATTAAAAAAAAACACTGGTGACAAACAGTGTTAATTTGTGAGTGGCTCCATTTTCAAATAAATGTTCCTTACTGACAATAAATAAATAAATATTTATATATACTTTTTAAAATAAAATAAGAACAGTTACTTACCAGCTGCTGTCCCACAACAGGGAGGAACCCACCAGGCTGAGGAGAAGATGGTGGCAATAACTTCTTCGGGGAAAAGGGTGACATTTCTCTGTATCTGCAGTAGGTTGAGCACAAGGGCTAGGACAACTCCAACTAAAAAAAGCACAAGGCTTCTTTGCACCAAGTGATGATGCCAACTGTTAGCGTGGCTGCTGCCGCTACTGTGGCCACTGGTTCCAGTGCTCCGGCCCCTCTGAGAGGGGTCTGTGGTCACACCACTGTGGTCCACCAGCAAAGAGGGGCTGGAAACAGACGAACTGATCATTTCTCCCACTTTTGCTGCCAGCCCTCCAGCACTGGCTTTCAGGTATTTTGGGTGCCTCCCACCGTGAGCACAGGAACAACTCCAGAAGTGACCGTCTAATCTGGGCATCTGTTACCACCAAAGGTCGAGATGAGTTTCCTGGAAGTGAAAAAAAAAGGGGGGGGGGGAGGAAATAAAGAGGCAAAGAAAGTTAAAGAAGCCTGTAACTTCCAGCCCTGTGGCCCAAGTCAGATGCTGAAAGCTACACTAATATTCATCCCCAGCATATACAGTAAGAACAAAAAAGTTCCTCAAGGGAGTTAGTAGCGGCTATAGTAGCAGACATCAGCCACCTTGCATAACCGAGCCACTGCACTTACATAAATTACCTCATGTCTGTTCTTTTGTCACAAAATTAACATATAAAAAAACTACCCATACATTCTATCTGGGTGATGCATAAGTTGTTTGAAGGTATGCAGAAGCAATATGTAAGATAAATATAACCATAACTCTACAAAATAAAGCAGACACTTTAAAACTACCCGCCTACCAAGGATCCCTACTCTGTATGTCCTGAAAAGCTTGCCCATTCGGTCCAAGAGTTTTCAAGGCACAATGTACATCTGCCACGAAACTTTTAAAACTAGCATAAGGAAAACATCCCAATCTTCAACCAGCGTTTCGCAGAAAACGTTAACAGGATCAAACCTGCTGGTTTTGAACTGAAAAAAGCGACGTAAGAAACAGCAGCACTGGTTAACCACATTTGGACGCCGGCAACGACTTACTATTTTAACCAAACAATTTCGTGCATGGGTTGCACCTCCCACCAGAAGAGTGCTGGGAATCCCGCTTATCCGGGAAGTAGAGGGGGGCGTCCAGCCCATCAACCCAAAGAACTCAGGCCAAGGCACCTGAGCAGTCAGGCCTCCAGGTCTACATTTCAGATTCCGTTGGGAAAGTTCATCTATTCGAGCTCCCGGGGAAGGAGAGAGAGGCTCCAGCACCCGGGAAGCTGGGGCCTCAGGAGTGGGTTCTACGTCCTGAGCAGCCCCCTCTGGCTTCCCCGCCGGCCTCCGGTCCCGGCTCGCGCCCCCCACCCCGGCATCTCCCTACCTGCCTGAGGGCGCCCGCCCGCGGGCTCACCGAGGCGAAGGAGGCGGGGTTACCGAGGAGGAGCCGCCGCCGGTGGAGACTAGCCCTTAAGTTTCCCCCGCAGCATCCAGCAGGCAGTAAAACCTTTATATCACAGGCCGTGAAGCTCCCAAATCACGTTACCACGGCCCAGCCTACCCGAAGTCACCCGCCGCCCCGCCCCCACACGCCGCCCCGGCCGGGGGCGGGGCCTCGGTCTCCCGCCCGCTCCCGCCCTCCAGGTAAACATTCGGTCTGGTGAGGCCTCGGCCGCCAATGGGAGGCGGGCGGCCCATATGACGTGGCCGACACACCACCCGCCTCCCTCCCGACAGTTACGAACCGTAGGGGCGGGAGCCGGGTCGGGCTGCCTCTCAGCTCCGCGGAGTTGGACCTGGGGCCGAGGGAGGGGCGGCGCCGCCGGGGGAACGCGAGGCTGGGGTGGCGGACGCCAGCGGAGGAGGAGAAGGGAGCCGAGTGAAGCGAGAACGGGACGTTGGGGGCCGGGCCCGCCGCTCCGACGCCGGCCCCTCGGCCCCGCCCCGCGCGCGTCCAGCACGGGGCTGTGGCGGAGGCGGCCGCGCGGGCAGGTCGCAGCCAACGTGGCCCGGGGCAGGCGTCACGCGCCTCTCGCCCCACCCGCGTGGCGGCCTCACCTTCGAGGCGCCCGCGCGGTTGGACCACGGCGCTCCGGCCGGGCCGGTAGCACTTCGACCCCCACCGGGCTCAGAGGAGCCGTGAGAGGGGGCTCCACGCAAATTTTGACGCTTGGGGCCAAAGTAAAACCTGAATGGCTGTAGAGGAGACTCTTGATCATTGGGAAAGGGGCTTAATGGCTAAGGAAGCGGATTTATGTTATACAACCCGTACGTGTCGCTCCCAAACCTCGCGTTAAGCGATTTGGGGTCATTGCAGCCTCAAATGTGGGCCGATTGATAGAGATTTACCTTCTTTCCTGGCCCCCTTCACTTTGATCATCAACGGAGAAAACAGTTTTTGCCTTAAGTGTGTGAATCTGGCATATCTTGTTTTTTAACAAGGAGTCCTGCAGACACCCCACATTACAGCTCCAACCTTTATTTCATGTAGGGATGTCCCTTTGTAGTCCTTAGGCTCTTGATAGTTACCATAACTATTAATTTTAAATGAGCTAATGCATGCAGTGATCAGAATGGTCCCTAATATGTAGTAAGGGCTTGCTAAATATTAGATATTAATTTTTGTGTGTGTGTATGTATGTGTTGTTAAAGGTACTTTTATACTTATCTCCCACCAGACAGAAAATCCTTTATGAGAACAAATAAATGACAAATATTCCATTCACACAAGGATTATTTTCTAATCTTCACATTTGCAAAGCAAACCCTCAAAGCCACTAAGGAGAAAAGAAAATGTTAAACAGAAAACATTTGAAAAAGTAGACTTTTATCTTGTTGACATGTGTAATGTATTTATATCCTGTTTATCACATGTGTCACGCCATCTAAAAATAAGCTCAGTAGGCCGGCATCATGCCAATTGAAAACCTGCAACATGTTGAACGAGATCTATAGTATTTAAAATGTTCTTCAACAATAGTAGAGAAAGATGTGGTCTTTTGTACTAGCTGCAGATGAGCAGAGGTTGCAGAGGAAGTTTGTGCTGTAAATAGCAACGCTTCATGGCTATGAGAAGATCCTATACTTAGAAAACTTGAGTCACGCCTACCATATGGCAACATGAAATAACCGTTTGTCTGGCATTCTCCAGGTTAAGATTCGTGGCTCTAAGCCAGAAGGTTAAACAACAGAAAGTGAAACATCTTCATGCGGTATCAATATTTCTCAAAAGTTTTTATGTTTATTTGTAAGGGTGGGATGAGAGAGATTCATACGAATTTTTAATGACAAAACGGGACTTCAGGGAAAAGTAGTGTTTACAGCAGCTGTGCTCACACTCCTTGACTGTAAGGGATGTTTCATTAGGAAAATTTGAGAAGCCACGTGTGAACACATTTGCCATTCATTAATTTTTTTCTATCACTCCAGAGTCATTACCAAATTTCTCTTTTCTTACTCCTCTTCGTGGCTGAGACATAGCTTAGTTGTGGTGGGTCTTAAACCCCTTCTGATGCCAATCTGGTGTGAACTTCACCTAATCTTTTCTACTTTTCTGTGAGCACTAAGTGTAGTCACTATGGATTGTAACTGAAAGTTGCTCTCAAACCCTTTTGGTCAATCAAGAAGACATAGCATTTGCTAATAAGGTGACTTGCTTTCGTTCCTTGAACTTGAACCAGATGTGTGTGAGTGACCGTTTGGAAATGGAGGGGTTAGATGGAGCTCTTTCCCTTTCCCTTCGGAATGGGTTGGGCAGAATCAAGGCTTTCAGATTCTCTCCCTATCCTCTTCAGGGCCTGTTCACCGTTTTATATGTTGTTGCCAAAGAGTCAAAGGAGTTTTGACTTCAAGAAATGTTGTAGTTCGAGTCTTGGATCATTATATCCATTCCACCTTGCCTAAGTGGGCAAAGTCGTATGTATACAATCATAGTAGCATTGGAGCTTGGTATGTATTAACAAAAATAAAACTAAAAAGCAGCCAAATTGTCAGCTGATAGGGAACTGGTTAAATAAATGATGGCACCTCAATAGAATGGAATGTTATGTAATTGAGAATCATTTCTTTTTTAACTGCCAGGAAACTATATTCTACTGTCATTAGTGTCAAGCCCGTAAGCATTTTGAGAATCACTGATGTAAAACTGTCAACCTCATGGAGCTGCATCTGCATTATAGTCTTGACCCTGAGATGTAGATATGTGGTGGATTCAGTTATGAAACACCAGCAAATACAGGAATCTTTGCTTTATTGGGACCGTTTTCATAAACTGGTTTATTCAGGTATGTGAGACCCAAAAAAACAGGTGAAAACTCTTTGCATACATATTGAGCTGCTTGCTGTCTACATGGATTCCTTTCATAACAGAAACCAGTGTATCTGTCTTCTAGGATTTAAGCTGTATTTGGTTTTCTTTGTTTATATCTTTCTCCTGCCGTTCTGCTTGACCATGTAAATTGCCCCAACATTGCTTTCAATTGTAATACCTCTTAGTTTCAAGGTATTACCATGTAAAGCTATTTTATAGATTCCTGAGTTGCTTGGTTCATATTTGGGAAGGGGCTATCAATTCCCTTAGGTACTTGGTATGCTAAAGTCTCTGTTAGTTTCCTAGGGCTGCTGCCACAAATGACTACGAATTTGTTGGCTTAAAGCAATATAAATTTATTCTCTCACAGTTCTGAAGGCAAGAAGTCTGAATCAAGAGGTGCGTAGGGTTGGTTTCTTCTGGAGGCTCTGAGGGAGGATCTGTTCCATGCCTTCCACCTAGCTTCTAGTGGTTGGCTTTCCTTGACTTATAGATGCATTACTCCAAGCTCTGTCTTCTCATGATGTCCTCCTCTTTGTGTGCATCTCTGTCTTTATATGACCTAATTCAGTATGACCTCGTCTTAACTAATTACATCTGTAAAGACCCTATTTCATGTTTTCAGGTTTGAGGTGGACATGAATTTTGGAAAGATTCTATTCAACCTGGTGCATGGTCTATTTACTCTGTCATCTTTTTCTTTCTATCTGCCCAAGTCAATATTAAGACGAACCAGCCTCTCTGACCATCCTCTCCTTTCATCTGTGCTGGGACAATTTCAACCATGGGGACTGTAGCCAGGGAGGCCCTGTGAAGCTGAGGCTGCTCCACGTATGTGGAACAAAGCATACTGTGGGAGTGTGGAAGGGCCACCTGTGGGCTGTCTTTTCTTGGGTCCTTGATGAATGTTGTCAGCTCAGCCTCTTTTAATCTAAGGTACAGTTTATCACTGCATTCCCATTGTGTGTGGTTGGCCTGAATGCCTATATAATCTGACTCCATGAATCAAGTCAGTCTAGGATATTGACAGTTGAGTAGTTGGAATTTATCCTCTTGGGGACTTCAACTTCAATATCAGAAACCATATTCAAATATTTTGAGTGTTTGACACTCAATACTTGGAATGATAGCATCTATCTTGAACAGGATGGTGAAATAGGACACAATGCCTCGGTAGCTATTCTAGACACAGAAGAATCATGGGAAATCTGAGTGTTTTGAGACATCGTCTAGTGAGCTATTTACCCTTAGTTGTATTCCTACTATTCTTTTATTTTAACATTAGTCATCATACAACCATAATATTTTAAGAAATAGGGTAGGTGACTAAATATGTGTATTTTTTTTTAGCCTTTAAAAATTTTTTTTTGCATTGGTAGGCACTGGGAATCTAACCCAGGTCTCTGACATGGCAAGTGAGAATTCTGCCACTGAGCCACTGTTGCACTGCCCATGTGTATTTATTTTTCTTTCTTTCTTTTCTTTTATCTTTTTACATGGACAGGCACTGGGAAGCAAACCTGGGTCTGTGGCATGATAGGCAAGAATTCTGCCACTGAGCCACTGTCGCACCGCCCTATATTTATTTTTAATAAAACAATATAACCTGCTTGCTGTAAAATATCTAAACAGATGGAAAAATACTTTTAAAAAGTACCTATAATCCCACTACTTAGGATAGCCACAGTTAACATTTTGGTGTGTATGTTTCCAGATACTTTTTCTATGTACATGTATGTATGTTTTTAAAAACATAAATAGGATCGTATTTCCTTTTCTTACCTAAGAGATCCTGAACATTTTTCAGAGTCAATAAGTATAGACTACACCGTCATTTAATAGCAGAATTGTATTCCTGAATATTGAGGAGTGTCTTAGCTTACTTGCTAAGACTTTTTTGGTATGTGTAATCACACAGTGTTCTAGTTTGCTAGCTGCCAGAATGCAATATACCAGAAACAGAATGGCTTTTAAAAAGGGGAATTTAATGGGTTGCTAGTTTACAGTTCTAAGGCTGAGAAAATGTCCCAATTAAAACAAGTCTATAGAAATGTCCAATCTAAGGCATCCATCCAGGGAAAGGTACCTTGATTCAAGAAGGCCGATGAAGTTCAGGGTTTCTCTCTCATGTGAGAAGGCACATGGCGAACACAGTCAGGGCTTCTCTCTCAGCTGGGAGGGCACGTGGCAAACACGGCATCATCTGCTCGCTTTCTCTCCTGGCTTCCGGTTTCATGAAGCTCCCCAGGAGGTGTTTTCCTTCATCTCCAAAGGTTGCTGGCTGGTGGACTCTCTACTTCGTGGTACTGCAGCATTCTCTGCTCTCTCTGAATCTCTCATTCTCCAAAATGTTTACTCTTTTATAGGACTCCAATAAACCAATCAAGACCCACCCAAATGGGTGGAGTCGTCATCTAATCCAGTTTAACAAGCACTCAACTAAATCACATCAACCAGGGAGATGATCTGATTACAGTTTCAAGCATACAGTATTGAATAGGGATTATTCTACCTTTATGAAATGGAATTTTGATTAAAACATGGCTTTTCTAGGGGGCATACTTCCTTTCAAACCAGCACACAAGGTAACAATGGTGAGAGAACAAAGAAGGAAAAACAAATATAAGCTGGTACATTACTGAGCTGGCGACAGCGATATAAGGAAATGCATACAGATGTCTTCCAGACAGCCTGTGCAGACTCACCATGCCTTCCATGAACAATCTTTTGGCGGCAAGAAAGGAAAAAAATATATCTGTCAGCTCTCTCCTTCTGGTTGTTAATTGGTCCATGTTCACCCCAAGGTAATGAACTCCTCTACATTTCCTGGTTCTAGTACCTAGTCCCTCATAGCATTTGCTGGGTCAGCCAGATTCCATAGCCAACAGTGGGGGAGGCACACTTCAGAAACTGAACTGGTAGGAGAGAGCCCGGAGTTGCTTTTGTTGATCCAGTAAAGTCAGTTTGACCATTCCTGTAGCAATCACTGGCAAGAGGAATGGAAGTGTCATGATTACCCTAGAACTTTGATGTGGAAATTGTTTGTGAATCAATCACAGAGATCACTACATGTAGTGACTGAAGCTATTGGAAAGAGATGTACCAAGGGAGAGTATAGGATGAGAAATCAAACTGCGTGGGACAGCCCTGGGGATGGAGAAGAGGAAAAGAGATTGTAAAGGGAACCTAGGTGAAAGGCTCAAAAAGATAGGAAGAAGGTACTGGTCACAACATCCAGGGAAAGAGAAAGAGTCAGCAGTGCCAAGCAAGGAAAGACTGAATCATGCCTGTAGAACTTAATGCTGTGACTAAGTAGCCTTGGTGAAAATTATTTGAGCAGCTTAGAAGTCAGGCTGCTGAGAGATAAGAGGTAGGTGGAGACAGGGAAAATGACAGAGCAAGTGTCAATGACCACAGTCAAAAAGAGGTGGAAGATAGTGGAAGCTGGAGGAGAATGATATGGAAAGAGTTCTGTTTTGTTTTAAAAATGGGAGAGACTTAAATTTAAATGCTGATGGGACTGTTCCAGTAGAAACAAAGAAATTGATGATGAGGGAAAAAGAGTAGATCGCTGGGAGAATGAAATCTCTGTAGAATTGTGTGGAGACTGAAAAGGTGTCTGAAATCAGAGCCTGAGGAAAGGGATTTATTATAATTAATAGGAGAGCACCTCCTCTACTGAGGGGAGGATTTGGATGCAGATAGATTAGTATGTTTGGTGTAGTGGGCTTGAGGCATTCCACTCAGGTGGTTTCAGTTGTTTTTCTGAAGAAGGGGGAGAGATCCTCAGTTAAGAGTGAGGGAGGAAATATTGATGAAAAAATTGCAGTCGTATGTGTGACAGTGGAGAATGTGTAATTGCGGTTTATTGCCATGATTTCAGATTCCTGATCTGGTATGATTATCTTTTGTCCCACTCTTCAGGCTGGGTGCAGAGACAGAGAGGGCAGATGCTTAGGTGCATTCAGAACCACCCCTCCACCCCTGTGCAAAGGCTGGAACAATGAGCAAGGGGGTCAGTGATATTAAAAAATGGTTAATGGGGTCATGGAATCTAAGCAAGCTAAGAAGGAAGTAGAAGGAAGAGGATGCCAATAGGTAAAGTACTTCTGTAGGTCGCACAGTGGGGAAGGATTGGTGTGTACTGAGTACTTGTGTGAACCCTAGATGTCAGCTCCACGTTGAGGGGAGTGGATCTTTGTTCTATTCATGGATATAACCCAAACATATGCAAATTTTCTGTAGAACGAATCTGTGTGGGAGGAGAAGGATCTCTGATCAAATAGGAGGTGTGTGAAACATCCTTTCTGATGTAGAGCACCTGCAGATGATGACAAATTTCTGGGGCAACAGGATTGGTTGGCTGAAGTGGTATGGAGCAGGTCACCAGAGACAAGGTCAGGGAACCAGTGAGTCATGTTCAGGCTTGACAGAGTTACTTAGACTGATGATGGAGCAGGGAAGTGGAAGCAGATTGCAAAGTGCCCAAGTCCTCAGAAGTTGGTAGATACAAAAAGGATTATAGGGGGTATGGGGGACAAGGAGGACAAGAGTGAGCTTCCATTGGAGGTGGCCATAGGGCCTGAGTGTCCATGGGAGAGCTAGGCTTCAGCCAGGCCAGGAGGCATCAGAAAAGTGTATGGCAGAAGGTGAGACTGGTGATGAATAGGATTTCTAGAGGGTATAGTAGAGGGAGAAGGGGGACAAGATGTTCAGGAGTAGACAGGATCTGAGAGGCCTGTGGACCTTTAAAACTTGTGAGCTCCTCATACCTCACGCACCTGTTTTCCTTGGTTATCACCCAAAAAATAAATCTACAATATGGTTAATCTTATTAAACTTGAAAGATAAGTATTATCTGTATCTAGTAAATGAGGAAATTGTGTCCCAAATTAAGTGATTTGCTAAGGCTATTAAGCACAATGAGTGTCAGAGCAGGGATTCAAATCCAGATGTATCTGGGTCCAAAGGAGCTTCCTGTCTTTGCTTTCTCTCTCCCTCCTCCCCTTCCTTCCTTGCTTTCCTTTTACAAATCTTCACTGACCACTTGTCATGTGTCAGGTACTCTGCTAGAAATACAGCCATGACTCAATCTTCTGTATATGTCCGAAGGGAGCTCACAGACCAATATGGGAGAAGGACATTGCATTCATTTCTTAGTGGTTCCATAGCAAATGTAATGGCTCACTTTTGGACGACTTCAGGGGAGAGAATTAACTTTCTTGGAAGTCACTTTATTTTTGGGGTCTCCTTGTAGCAGTTTAAGTTGTATCCTAATAAATATAATGTGTTTAAGTTCATGTTTAAGTTCAACAGGTTTTTTTAAAGTACTTTGCTATGAGATAAAACAAGCCTCTGCATGATGTAAATTGTTTTCATGGTCACTGCCCCAGCTCCTTATAGAGATTTTACCATAGAAGTTACCTGTGGTACCATGTAACAGGACACTTAGGAACTGCCAGAGCACTATGCCCTGAAATAGAAGGCAAGGTGCTGCTGGCATGCTTTCTGTGGTGTAACCTCATGTACCCCTCAGACATTTCAGTGAAATACAACTGACAGTCCGGCTAAGTGAAAGTGCCACCATCAATCCATATATTAAATATTAGTGAAGCTGAATTTCCTTATTTATTTATTATTTTTTAACTTTTTTTATTGTGTACTATAACATATATACAAAGCAAAGAAATAAAAACGCAATATTTTTCAAAGCACTCTTCAAAAAGTGGTTACAGGACAGATCCCAGAGTTTGTCATGGGCTACTATACGATCCTCTCAAATTTTTCCTTTTAGCTGCTCCAAAATATAGGAGGCTAGAAGGCTTGAATATTTTTTTTATCATCACAATTGACTTTTTTTCCTTCTTTTTTTTTGTGAAAAATAACATTTATACAAAAAAGCTATAAATTTCAAAGTATAGCACCCCAATTAGTTGTAGAACATATTTCAGAATTTGACATGGGTTACAGTTCCACAATTTTAAGTTTTTATTTCTAGCTGCTCTAAAATACTGGAGACTAAATGAGATATCACTTTAATGATTCAGCAGTCATATTCATTTGTTAAATCCTGTCTTCTCTGTATAACTCCACCCATCACCTTTGATCTTTCCATCCCTCTCTTTAGGGGTGTGGCCTAAAGAGACTTTAGGCCATTCTAAATTTTTCATAAAAGCTGAATTTCTTTTTAATTGCAAAGTACATACAGAAGTTCTTTTTTCTTCCTGAGTCTCAGGGAAACATTTCACAAACCCTTGAGATGCCAGTGTCCCCTTTTGGAGTCTGCTTCGATAGACAATGGTAACGTCTTTTTAAGTACAAGAATGGTATGCTTTCACATTGTTTGCTTTGGAAGATAACTAGCCACAGTGTGGAGATTTGTCTGGCCCGACATCAGGATCTAGGAGAACAGGAAAGAGGCCCATTGTTAATTGTCCAGGAAGAGGTGACCACAACGTGATGGAAGCCTGTGCTGGTAGGATTGAAGGGAGGCCTTTGATTTAGGAGATTTCTCTCCTCAGACCCCAGGAGATGATGGATGCCAGTTGGGTGGGAGGCTGTGACGGAATGGGAAGAGAGTCACACATCCTGTAGAGTCTCAGCATGCACAGAACTCACATCCTCAGCTCTTCTAGTCCAGGAAGGGTCTGTGAGGGAAAAACAGATTATTGTATCTTCTATTTGACAGAAAACTGGCTGTAGGTCAATGAAGCCCATTTTCACAATTAAAGGTAGAAAGATCTCTGACTTCCACTTAGCACTACCAAGTGAGTCAAAAGCCATAGGCGAAGGGCAAGGACTACAAGGACTTCGTAAAATGGTGGGATGTTTTGAACTTCCCTTTGCTATTTTTTTTTTAATCCTCTGTAGTTTTTGGCTGCAAAATTTTTAAAACAAACACCCAGAAAAAGACAGTAATTGCATGCCCCTATTTAGGATTAACAAGGAAGAGAGAAAGCAGAAAAATCAGTTCCTGTTTTATAGCCAGGCTTGGGCATGGGGTGGGCTGGGGCAGTGGTGGTGGTGAATGGAAGGGAGAAGAGAGGCAGGGACAAAACCCTAGAGGTTAAAATGAGTAGTGATAAAGTGGAGAGAAATATAAAGAGTTCATTGTATCCCTCAGATAGAGAAGAATGGAGGGCCAGAGAAGACAGCCTAGGATAGGAAAGTGGCCCAGATTGCTTAATGGTGGAATGATATCTGGATTCCTAGGGGAGTCAGAAGGAGGAGTGGAGGTTTCCAATTTGGGGGTCTGGGTACATGGTGCTACCATCAACCTCATGGACATGGTTTCTGGTGGAAGTGCAATTAGGGCTGTAGGACAGAGAATAAATAGGAGGCAAGAAGTAATGAGTTTACCATTAGATGTGTTCTTGAAGGTGTTTATGCAATATCAAGTAAAAGAAGGTGGTTGGCTATTTAGAGGTCAAGTCCACAGCAAAGTTCAACACCAAAACGTTTAAAAAAATGGGAGAAGTCAGATTAGATTATACCAGAGTTTATATTCTGTTATTCCCTGGCATTGGAGCTGTAAACACAAAGAAGAAGAGAAAGGAAAACGAAGAGAAGGAGGAACCTCATTGTATTCTTATGCAATATTGTTTAGCTTTTCAGTTGCTAAAAATAAAGCATCATCAAATGGATAGTAAGGCTTTTATTAAGTATTCCGATTTTGTTAATATTCATTGGCTTTTTTTCATGCTCTCCCAATATCTGACTTCTGCATTTAAGTCAACTTTGTACACTGGATCTTAACCTTTACTAAATGGTGAACTATATTGCAAGAAGCCTGAATACCCAAAGCAGCAGTGACATTAAATCTTGGAGTCTGGGCTCATTAGATATTAAGAAGCCTCAATGCATCACTGGTAACTAAACTGATGGCAGCCAGGTTTCTGTTGCTATCCCCTCTAGTCTTTCTGAAAACCTCTTAGTGGGACTAGGAAAAGAAGAGGTGGTGGTGAATCAGCCAGGTCTCAAAAGGAAACAGAATTATCCCTGGACTGTATACAGAAAGAATCTTTAATGAAAAGATTACTTATTCGAGGTGTGGTAAGGATCAAGGAAAGAAACTAAGGACGGTGAAGCCTCTAACACATGTAGCAAAGGGAAATCATCAACATCCCTAGCTCTGAATGGAACAACATGGTGAGGGCTGGAACTGGGGAGGGGACACCTGGCAATGCTGCAAGTTTGGAGGGAATGGGTATGCAGCCACTGCCAGAGATCAAGGAGGGAGCAGTAAAGAAACATCCCAGCCTCTCCTTCCTCTCACCTCTGATCTCCTGCCAGTGCCTCCACTGGCCAAAATCCTCCTGAAGTCAGCCAGCAAGAGAGCCAGGAAGATGCAATCTGCAGGGGGACAGCCACTGGGAGCCCAGGAAGGGAAGAGAAAGACAGAGAATGGATAGAGAGGGTGAGAGAAAATGAACAATAACCAGAACAGGTGATTACAATTCTTGGGACATCTTTTGAGAACTCAACCAAGGGGATGAAGTGAAAAAGTCATGGAATCTCAAATGATGCATAGAGCAGAAGGAGAAGAAGAACCAAAGAGAGTTATTTGATTTAATGAAGTGACTGTGTCACATGTCATTAAAGTTCATTAGGTCTAAGGTTTTTAAATTTTAAGAGTGGCATCGCATGGGAAGATAAGGGTGTCATCTCTAGAAATCCTACAGGGGACAGCTTTTTAAGGGGTGTTCTGTCATTGGGGTGGGAGTGGTCATCTGCCTTCTGCATGACTAACAGCCACATATTTTTCATTGACGTCTCGTTCTGGTTATCCCATTCTTCTGGGTTTAATAGGTTTTAACTGGGGTAGAAGAGAATGAAATCTTCTGTGTGGTTTTCCAATTATTTTGACTAGTGAATGGGGAAATTTGATGCTAGACCATGACAATAAGAGTTTGGATACAGAGAAACTGAGTGATGTATAAAGATCTTTTTATGATATCAGTTTAAAAGAAATGAAAACTTGAGGTACATAAATCATAATCCCAAAGCTAAGAGAGGACCAGGAGGAACTATCCCTAGCTACCATTTGAAAACCATCTTTTCTAATGGAGACCAGAAAATATGGTTGGCCCCATAGCAAGGAGTGTTAGCCATATGCTAAAGGGATTGTACTCTTTAGGGGTATTTGGGCTATGCCCACTCTACATTTCAGGACTTGTCTGATCCAGGGACCCATCTGGAGGTTGTAGGTTTCTGGAAAGTTACCTTAGTGCATGGAACATTTGTAGAATCTTATATAAAGCCCTAGGTGTTCTTTATGATTGACAGGAATGGTTTTGGTTGGGGTTTGGCAAGTTATGATAGGTAGCAATGTCTAACTGAAGCTTGCATAAATAAGATCAACCTCCAGAGTAGCCTCTTCGCTCTATTTTTACCTCTCTCAACTACTGTTACTTTATTAGTTACACTTCTTTTCCCCCTTTTGGTCAGGATGGAATTGTTGATTCCCTGGTGCCAGGGCTGGACTCATACCTGGGAGTCATCTCCCACACCACCAGGGAGACTTTCACCCCTGGATGTCATGTCCCATGTAGGGGGAGGGCGATGATTTTACTTGCAGAGTTGGGCTTAGAGAGAGTGAGGCCACATCTGAGCAACAAAAGAGGTTCTCCAGAAGTAGCTCTTAGGCATACCTAAAGGAAGGCTAAGTTTCTCTGCTACATACATAAGATTCACAAGAATAAGCCTCAAGATCAAGGGCCTGGCCTATTGATTTGGGTGTCCCTAATGTTTGAGACAGTATCAGGGGTTTCCCCTGTGTTAAAGTTTTATAGTTCCATATTTTTTCTCCCATTCCTTAAGGGACTTTGCCAATATTTTTTTATTGGCAAAGTTCAATAATTATTTTTATTATCTTCACCACTGTCTTCTGATTCAGTAATTCAGCTAAGTGTGATGAGTTTCTTTATCACATGTTAACATCCAGTCTGATTTCTGACTCTGAAATAAATATTCCTTATTCGTTTTTATCTCTAGTGCAGTGATCCTCTGATTCCTCATATGCAAACATGGTGTAATTAGTAATAATCTGCTCTACTCATCAACATCTTTTGTCAGATATTTTTGGGACAGATGGCTCTTACTCTTCTGCTTTTCATTTGCAAAAATTTCATGTTTCCCTATCTTTTTATCAGAGCTGATCTTAAATCTTTTAAACTGTGGTTTAACAATATACCCTTAAATGGCTTATATTTTTGAATAGTAAGTTGAATTTAAAAAATGATGTAGTATATAAGCTGCTGGTTATTAACTGGCAGGCTGGGTACCCTTCCTTGGTCCTAGATTTAGTTTCCTTTTGCTATATAAGTTTTCTGAGTACCAAACAATTTAATCTAGATAATACAATCCCTTTTTTTTATAACTAAAATCTTAAGTAATATAATTTAGTAATTATAATTAAATCTTGGACTAATTTCCTTCTCAGATACAGGGATGTTGGGTGTAAAAATTTCTCTGTATTAAAGAGTAGAGGAAAGAAATGCATTTCCATTTCCTCATATGCAAGGTAATTATTATTCTCTGACCAGAAATTTGCAACCAAAGGAAAAGAATCATTGGGAATTTTGTGTGTGTAGATGTTATGTGACTTGTCTGAAGGAATAGATCATTTCTACCTCAAAGCAAGAGTTGACAGATTCCTGAGTTACCTACTTGGAGTCAAATATCAGTTTACATGGGTAACACATTAAGCAGTGGTAAAATAAGAAAGATTAAAATAATATAATCTTTTAAAATCAAACTTAATAAAATTAACCTGTCTGCAAATTTTTGCTTCTGGATAAGATTATAGGGTGAGTGGAGTGGAGAATTTCCTCTGATTTGGTGAGTTTACCCAGTTCTGGTTGGAATCTCTGATCACAGTAGGGGAAAGGGCTTTTCTCTTGATATGTGAGCAGTTAAAATAGAGAACTATATAGCTAGCTATTGATGTAGTACATTGTGTTTACTTAGCAACATTATGTTTGTATTTGGCAGCATACTGAAATAGTTCTAACAGTGGATTTGTTTACTTCTCTCCTTAATTCTGTCAACTCTTGCTTCATGTATTATTGAAGCTCTGTTATTAGGCTCGTATACATTTATGGTTGTTACGTCTTCCCGATCAATTTACCCCTTTATTATTATGAAATGTTCCTCTTTTTCTTTAGAAATATTCTTTGTTTTCAAGTGTCTTTTATCTGATATTAATTTGGATACTCCAGTCTCCTTGTGCTTACTGTTTGCGTGGAATGTCTTTTTTGTCTTGTAACTTTCAGTCTACTTGCGTCTTTATACTTAAGGTATGTCTCTTGTAGACAGTAGATGAATAAGTATCATTGGGTCTTGCTTTTTAAAAAAAATACATTCTGAGTATCTCTGCCTTTTCTTTGGGGAGCTTAATTACTACATTTAATGTAATTATTGATATGGTTGAAGGTCTGACTTTTTAAAAAAATATTATTATTGACATCTTCACACACATACATTCCATACCTGGTGTACAATCAGGTCACAATATCATCGAATAGTTGTGCATTCATCACCATGATAATTTTTTAGAACATTTGCATCACTCCAGGATTAGAAATAAAAAGACAAAAGAAAAACTTATACATCCCATACCCATACCCCTCCCCCTATTATTGACCTCTAATCAATCATATTATTGATCATTGATCACTAGTATTGCAATCTACTCAACTTTTTTTTACCCCTTACCCCTAACCCCCGTTATTTATTTATTTATTGTCCTTATTTTTTTACTCATCTGTCCATACCCTGGATAAAAGGAGCATCAGACACAAGGTTTTCACAATCACACAGTCACCTTGTAGAAGTTATATCTTTATGCAATTGTCTTCAAAACTCAAGGCCACTGGAGCACAGCTCAATAGTTTCAGATATTTCCCTCCAGCCACTACAATACACCATAAACTAAAAAGAGATATCTATATAATATATAAGAATAACCTCCAGGAAAACCTCTAGACTCTGTTTGAAATCTCTCAGTCACTGAAACTCTATTTTGTCTCATTTCTCACTTCCCCCTTTTGGTCAAGAAGGCTTTCTCAACTCCTTGTTGCTGGTTCCTGGCTCATTTCAGGATTTCTGTCCCACATTCCAGGGAAATATATACCCCTGGGGATCATGTCCCATGTAGTGGGGAGGGCAGTGAATGTACCTGCTAGGTTGGCTTATGAGAGAGAGACCACATCTGAGCAACAGAAGAAGTTCTCTAGGGACAACTCGTAGGCCTAATTTTAAGTTGGCTTAGCCTATCCTTTGCTGGAATAAGTTTCATATGGGGTGAACCCCAAGATCAAGGGCTCAGCCTATTGATTTGGTTGTCCCCACTACTTGCGAGAATATCAGAAATTCTCCAAATGGGAGAGTTGAATATTTCCTCCTTCCAGTCCTCCAAGGGGACTTTGCAAATACTTCTTTATTTACTGCTTTTATTACTCTGGGATATATCAGGGCATCACACTAACCTGGACAAACCAACAAATCTCAAACCCTATTCAAGATTCCACATACTTATTTTGTTCAACTAAACTGGTCATACAAGTTAAATTAGGTAATGTACTACCCAAAATATAAATTTTGCATGAAAGAAACATCTCTCCCTTGGGTCTCAAACAGAAGTTGAAGTTTTAAAATATGGATGATATCATCCTTTACCCTGTATTTTGTTTTACCTTAGTCCTATCCAGATCAGCTTCATTCATATCTCTAGTAGAGATCTGATCACTTTTTCAACTCTTTAAACAGTTTCTGTATGGGGTACTGCTGCCTTTCATAGCTTCAGAGCTCTGAGTCTCAGGTGTCACATAAATGCCTGAAGTTTCTAGGAACGACCAAGTTATATACAAACAGCTCAGTATATCAGAATTTAGAAAAAACGGTTATAGCTCCTGAATATATATTACTGCTGTAAGAGCTTATCATCTAGGACCCTTTACAATAGACCCAACCCGATAACCCATGTTCTTGACTTCAGTTCACGGAGTCTCTATATTATAGTTAGTCCATATGATTGAGGCATTTGTCCTTTTATTCTTGACATTTCATTCAACATACAGTCCTTAAGGTTCATATAGCTAGTTGCATGCCTCATAACTTCATTCCTTCTTGTGGCCACTCAGTAGTCCATCGTATGTATATGCCATAGTTCTTCCTTCCATTTCTCAGTTATGGTACCTTTAGGTCACCTCCATCCATTGTGAATCATAAAAGCTGCTGCCATAAACACCAGTGTGGAAATGTTCATTTGTGCCCCCACACTCAGTTCCTCCAGGTAAATACTGAGCCATGGGATTTCAGGATCATATGGCC
The DNA here is from genome assembly GCF_023851605.1 of Tamandua tetradactyla. Taxonomy (NCBI): domain Eukaryota; kingdom Metazoa; phylum Chordata; class Mammalia; order Pilosa; family Myrmecophagidae; genus Tamandua; species Tamandua tetradactyla. The sequence continues at coordinate 200,649,216 of NC_135327.1, read as the reverse complement.
ACCCCACCCCTAGCGTCCCGTGGAACCACCACACTGCCCTCCAATGGGCTGAACCTCTCAGCTTTTACCAATGAATAGGTATATCTCTCTCTGCATTTTCTCTAGTACTGGTTTCTCTGTTCATTTTTAAACAATTTTATTCACACATCCTACAGTCTAACCTAAGTGTATAGATATGTGAAGGCCTAACATTTTGCTATTTGTTTTCTGTTTGTCACTTGGATTTTTCCTTTACTTGGTAGTTGTTATTACTGTTGTTGTTCTGTGTTACTTGATTTTTTAGAATTCTATTTTAATTTCCTATTGCCTTTTAAAGTATTTTGCATTTTGTTGCATGTATTGTTGCTCTAGGAATGCCAGTATACATCTGTGATGGTTTGAAGTTTCTGTGTACCCCAGAAAATCATATTCTTAAAGCTAATGTATTCCTGTGTGTGTAAACCCATTGTAAGTAGGATCTTTTGGTTTGTAGAATCTTAACTTAAGATGTGACCCACATCATTCAGGATGGGTCTTAATCTTCTTACTAGACTCCTTTATATATGGGATGAATAGGGAGAGAGAGAGGGAGACAGAGAGAAAGACACAGAAGCTGAGAAATAAACCCACAGAAATAGAGAGGAAGCCACTGAAGCCAGATGCTGGAAGCAATGAAACTTGGAAGAGGGGAGAGACCAATATATGTCACCATGTGCCTTGCTATCCGACAGAGGAGTCCAGGATTGCCAGCAGCTGGTTTTCAGGAAGAAGGTATCATCTTGATGATGCCTAGATTTGGACATTTTCATGGCCTCAGAACTGTAAACCTGTAAACTTATAAATTCCCATTTAAAAGCAAACCCACAGTGGCTCAGCAGGTAAGAGTGCTTGCCTGCCATGCCCGAGGACCCGGGTTCGATTCCCGGTGCCTGCCCATGTTAAAAAAAAAAAAAAAGCAAACCCATTTATGATATATTTTATATCAGCAGCCTAGCAAAGTAAAACAACATCCTTAACTTATATAAATGTAAGAACTTTGTAACTATAAAAAAAAATCTACTTACCACCCCTGCTATAGTTGTCATATATATGACAGTTATATACATAAAAAGCATATTATAGGGCAGTGCAATGGTGGCTCAGTGGCAGAATTCTCACCTGCCATGTCAGAGACCCAGATTCCATTCCTGGAGCCTGCCTATGCCAAAAAAAAAAAAAAAAAAAACACAAACAAAAAAAACATGTTATAGTTTCAATTTAAATAAGGAAATGTGTTATAAAGAAGTAAGAAGAAACACAGCAATATATAAACATTCACAAATCCCTTTTTTTTAGTTTTGTTGCATTGACACTGTTGCCTCTCAGCCCCCTCATCGTCAGTCTCCTACAGCACTTTGTAATTAGTGCCCTGATGTTGGTGCATCATTCACAGTATCTGTAAAACTCCACACGGAAGGAGCACAGTCAAGAGTTGTTGAAAAGGGTAGCTGTGCACAACATCCCTGTCACGCAGCATTTGCAAAACTTCTATCTGGCAGTGATGCAGTTGATCCAAAATTGGCTCTGAAATACACGTGCTGTAAGAAACCTATTTGAAACTGAACATTATTTATGAGGCCAGAGAATAATATTAAATTCTTGCAATCAATAAATTCTGTTCTTAACCCAGGGATACACATGCCTTTGATTAACTAGCGAGGTGCTAAGGACATCTCTAGTGTTCTAGAAGTTATGTTAGAAAACAGAAATCAACAACCTGCAAGTAAATGAAAAGATGAAACTATTAGAGATATCAGAATAATAAATAAGTCCCTAGGAAAGCCATCAATAATGTAACAAATGGGTTTGGGCATTTTTCTTACTAAAGAGAATATATTTGCTATGAAGTAGAGTACAACCATCCCAACAGAAAAACCTGGGTTTCTAAGCAGGACTGCCTTTGAATTGTTACAAAGTGAAACATGGATTTATATCTTTTGCAAAGCCATCAGTTTTCTTAGCACTTATCTCCAGGTTATGAGCAGTGTTGAGGAGAATCATGTCCTACCTGAGGGTCTTTGCAGATTTCTGTTCTCTAGCACAGCTCAGCCCTCTCTGCTAGGTAGCCTGCCTTCCCTGCTCCCATCCCTGGTGGAGTCCCTGTTGAATCAACCACCATAACCTGCTTTCCTTTTGCTTGGCAAATGATCTCACCACTGACTTGATCTGATTGTGACCAACTGTCATGCAAGAATTTTCTCACTTTCCTCCTCAGTTTTTCTCTACTTCATTCTTGTGTGTATGTGCGGGTTTTTTTTTGATCTGGAGAGGCATGTGACTCCAACCCTTCTCTCCTAAAAAAACCCCTGTGTTTTCAGTAATCCTCATTCTCTTACACCTTCAAAATTTTCCTTTCCATTAATTCTTTAATTGCAATTACCTCTTAACTTAATTTGGTCCTTCCTATGTGCTAATAAGTGACTGACTATTATTTTAATTTAATAAAGTCTATTTAGGAAAGATAATACATGTTCCTCTTTGAAAAAAAAGGTGTTCATCTGTAAGAATGAAGTTCTGAGACATGTTGCAGTAAGCAAGAACCTTGAAAATATTATGCGTACTGAAATAAACAAGACACATAAAGTCGAATACTATATGATGCTACTTATAAGAAATGTCTAGAAATAGCAAATCTGCAGAGACAGAAAGTAGATGAGAGTTTTCCAGGGGATGGAAAGAGGGGGGAGGGGGAGTATATGCTTGATGGATATGAAGTGTGTGTGAATAAAATTAACTAAAAAAAACAAACCAGAGAATAGTGGAAAGATGGCAGTGCAGGAAACTCCAGGAATCAGTACTTCTATCATAACAATTATTAAGTAGACAGAAATGTCTAATTCAGTTTTTTGAAACTCCAGAATCCAGTAAAACTGTTCAGCATCAAGGAAAGACCAAGAGGAAGAGGTTGGTAAGTTAAGGTAAATACCAATAAATTGTTCTCTCTACTTAGTGGTACCATCACCCAGTTCCCACTCTCGTAGCAGGTAGCAGTGGGGTCCAGCCCCTGGCATAGCTGGCTGATACCAGAGAGGAACATAAAAATCTGCTTTCCCAAGATCTGTGTGTGTGTGTGCGTATGTAGTTTTCATTGATGATGGCTTCTGATTAGTGACTTTGGGTCACTGAGGACCTAGCCCTGAGGGCAGCCATTGTTCAACCCACCCAGACAAGGGTGGCAGAGGAGACTTAAAAATGGTATACTTCCTCAGAGCTGAGGAGCACAGTTGAAGAGCTGATTTGGTCATTAAGGACCAAGTCAACAAAATGCAGCTTTTGTGGAAGAGGCTCTGGGTGCCCTTCCTGGCCCCGCCTTCTTCCCCATCCCAGGCCAGTTTGGAGTCTGCTGCCACTCCCTTTGTGGGTCTCTGGCCTTGTTTGAGCTGAAAAAGATTGACTCAGGAAACTCCTCTCCCTTATGCCCCCCTTGCAGAATTTGCCCTCTGGGCAAAAGCAGCTTCAGACAATAAAGGCAGTATAAGAACAATTAAGGCCGATGGCCTGGAGCAAAGGCTTATCTGCTTTAGGTCCTGCAATGGAACCTCTGGAGATGGAGAAGGTCTGTCTCCCAGGATGTAGAGGAGGCAGTCACACTCCTGGAAACTGGGGCACTCCACTAGCAGGCACAAGACGAAGACCCAGAAAAGATAGAGAGGACTCTGCACATTGCGTTCAACTTAGGCCGACCATCCTAATAGTAGGGCTGAACTCTGATGGAGTGCATCAGTCAAAAGAATGCCAATTTACAAAGATGGTGAAAGGTGATTTTTGCTTAAGTTTACTTGGTTTTGTTAGCTCTTGACACTCAAGAAAATCTCTGTCATATCACTGGCTGAATATAAATTCAAGAAGCAGACAGCTCAGGGACTAAATCTGATAGTTAACATTTTCAAATATTAAAATGTACAGTGTGCAAGAAAAGATTACAAGACAAACAAAGAAACAGAAAATGATGGCCCATACAAAAGAAGAGGATAAAAATTCAGAAAACATCAAGGAAGAAGACCAGACTGTAGATACACTGGACAATCACTTTTGAAAAAATGATTTCAATATTTTCAAGGAGGTGAAGGAAAATATAGAGAAAAAACCTAAAGGATATCAGGAAAACAATGAATGAAAAATATGAGAATCTCAATAAAGAGATAGTCATTTTAAAAAAGAACCAAACAGAGCTACTGGTTCTGTGATGGTCTGCAAACCACAATAACTGAAGGGAAAAATTCTCAGGGCAGTTTCAAAAGCAGACTGGAGTTGGCAGCAGAATCAATTAACTCAAAGGCAGAAAAAATTGAAATGAGTCAAACTGAGGAGCGGAAAGAAAAAATAATTATAAAAAGTGAAATTAGTCTAAGAGAGCTTTGGGACACCATCAAGTACACTAGAGGCATTCAGTAACTAATATGAACAGGCAGAAGAAAGAATCAGTGAGTTAGAAGACAGGAAAATTGAAATAATAGTGTCTGACAAGCAGAGAGAGACAAGAACAAAAATAAGTGAGCAGAGCTTAAGGGATCTCTGAGACAACTTGAAGCACACCAGTATATACATTTAAGAGTCCCAGAAGGAGAAGAGAAAAAAAGGGAGCAGAAAGAATGTTTGAGGAAATAATGGTTCAGACTTTCCCAAATTGGACAAAAGATAGGAATAAACACATCCAAGAACCACAATGAACACCAAAAAAGAATAAGCCCAAATAGAGTAGGTCTATAATACATACAATAATCAAAATGTTGACTGCTAAAGATAAGGAGAGAATCTGAAAGCAGCAAGAGAGAAGTGATTTGTCATGTACAAAGGATCCTCAATAAGATTAAGTGCCAGTATTTCATCAGAAATCATGGAGGCAAGGAGGCAATGGTATGACCTAATTAAGATACTAAAAGAGGGAACATGTTAGCCAAGAATTCAATATTCAGCAAAACTGTCCTTCAGGAATGAAGGAAAGTGTAATACATTTATAGATAAACAAAAAAACTGAGAAAGTTTTTTACCAAGAGACCTGCTATACAAGAAATGATAAAAGGAGTTCTTTGAGTAGAAAAGAAAGGATAATAGATGGTAGCTTGGAGCAGTATGAAGAAATAAAGCTCTCCAGTAAAGGTAACTTGCATGGATAAATGTGTACCCCAGCAATATGTTATCCTCAGTATGTAACTCTGCTCTATTTCCTATAAGATAGGAAATAATTATGAGAAATAATTATATTTCCAGGTTATATATATAGACAACCAAACATAAAGAGGTAATAAAGAAGAGAAAGAGAGGTATAGGAGCAAAGATTGGATGCTATTGAAGTTAAGTTGGCATCATTTTGAACCAGTAGGTTAGCTACTTAGTTTGTTTAATATAAGTCCATGGTAACCACAAAGAAAGTATTTAAAATATATACACAAATGAAAGTGAGAAAGGGATCAGTTATATAATAAAAGATCAACTATAAAAAATGAAGGATTCCTGGTGCCTGCCTATGCAAAAAAAAAAAAAAAGGAAAAAAATGAAGGAAAAGAGTGACTAAAAAGATGTAAGATACACAAAAAACAAAGGACAGAATGGCTGAAGTAAGTCCTGCCTTATCTGTAAATATACTGAATAAAATGGATTAACTCTCCAATTAAAAGATACACATTGGCAGGATGGATTTAAAAAGCATTATCCCCACTATATTTGTTACAAGTGACTCACAAAAGACACAAATGGTTGAAAGTGAAAGGATGGAAAAAATGTTCCATGTAAATAGAAACCAAAATAGTGCTGGGTTGGCTAACCTAACATTGGATAAAATAGACTTTAAGTAAAAAAAACTGTTACAAGAGACAAAGAAAGACACGATATAATAATAAAAGTTTCAATTGACCAAGAAAATATAGCAATTATGAGCACCTATGCACCTAATCACAGTGCCCCAAAATACATGAAGCAAACATTGACAAAACTGAAAGAAGCAATAGACATTCTACAATAATAGTTGGAGATTGCAATACACCTCTTCCTCAATGGATTGAACATTAAATAGAAGATCAATAAGGAAATGGAGAGCTTGAAAAATACTGTAAATGAAATAAACCTAACAGACATATGCAGAGCACTGCACCCTGAAACAGCATACCCTTTAACAATGGGTCAAAGAAGAAATCACATGGGAAATTAGGAAATATGTCAAGATGAATAAAAGCAAAAGCACAATATAGTAAGACTTATGTCATGTGTTTAAGGTAATGCTCAGTGGGAAATTTGTAGCTATGAATGCCTATATTAAGAAGAAAGCTCTCAGGTCAGTAAACTAACCCTACATCTTGAAGAGCTAAGAAAAAAAAATAGAGCAAAATTAAACCCAAAGTAGAAGGAAAGAAAGAATAAAGATTAGAGCAGAGGTAAATGAAATAGAAAAGAGAAAAACAATTGAATCAGTGAAACCAAAAGTTGGTTCTTTGAAAAGATCAATAACTTTCAAAAAAACTTAACTAAAATGACAAAGTAAAAAGTGAGAGAGGAAACTTTACTTACTAGTAAAGTTCAAAATGAAAAGGGTCATTACACCTTAGCTTACAGAAATTAAAAGGATTATGAGAGAGCACTATGAACAATTGTAAGCTAACAGATGAGAGCACCTGGAGGAAATGGACAAATTCCTAGTAACACACTATTTACTCAGACTAACTCAAGCACACCTAGAAGATCTCAACAGACCTATAACAAGTAAAGAGATTGAATCAGTTATTAAAACCTCCCAACAAAGAAAAGCCCAGGACCAGATCACTTCACATGTGTATTTTGTATAATTCATAGGAATTAACACCAATTCTGCTTGTGTTAGTTAGATTCAGTTGTCAACTTGGCCAAGTGAGCATACCAAGTTCTGTTGCTGCGGACATAAGCCAATGGTAGGTGAACCTCGTCTGTTGCTAATTACATCTGCAGTAGGCTAGGAGGCATGTCTGCTGCAATGAGTGACGTTTGACTTAATTGGCTGGTGCTTAAAGGAGAGAGCACAACATAGCACAGCCTAAGCAGCTCGGCATTCCTCATCTCAGCACTTGCAGGTCAGCCCAGGCCTTTGGAGATGCAGAAAGAAGTCACCCCAGGGAAAGTTGTTGGAACCCAGGGGCCTGGAGAGAAGACCAGCAGAGACCATCCTGTGCCTTCCACGTAAGAAAGAACCTCAGTGGAAAGTTAGCTGCCTTTCCTCTGAAGAACTAACAAAATAAATCCCCTTTTATTAAAAGCCAATCCGTCTCTGGTGTGTTGTATTCTGGCAGCTAGCAAACTAGAACACTGCTCAAGCTCTTCCAAAAAGTTGGAGTCATTCTATGAGGCCAATCTTGAAACTCATATAAAATCACAAGGGGCCTCAACTTGGCAACTCAATATTCAAATAGTCAAATCAATATTGCAAAAGAAGAACAAAGTTGGAGGTCTCATACTTCCTGATTTAAAACTGACTATAAAGGCACAGCGATCAAAACTGTATGGTACTGGCCTAAAAATAACACAGACCAATGGAATAGTATTGAAAGCTCAGAAATAAACTCATAGCAACTGAATTTTGTCAAGGGTATCAAGTGCACAAATTGGGGAAAAATGGTATCTTCAACAAATGGTGTTGGGAAAACTTTCCATCTACATGCAAAAGAATGAAGTTATGCTGTACCTTATACCATATATTTGTATATTTAACTCTAAATGGATCAAGGACCTAAGCATAAGGACTGAAACCATAAAACTAAAAAAAAACATAGGGGGGAACCTTCATAACTTTGGATTTGATGTTGATTTTTTAGATATGACACCAAAAGCACAAGGAACAAAAGAAAAATAAATAAAATGGACTTTGTCAAAATTAAAAATTTTTATTTGTCTAAGGACACTATCAAGAAAGTGAAAAGACAGGCTACACAATGGGAGAAAATAGTTGTGAATGATAGATCTGATACGGGTTTAATAACCTGAATATATAAAGAACTGCTTCAGCTCAACAACAAAAAGACAAGTAACCCAATCAAAATATGGGCAAAAGATTTGAACAGACATTTCTTTAAAGAAAACAAACAAATGGCCAATAAGCATGTGAAAAGATGCTCAATATCATTGGTCATCAGGGAAATGCAAATAAAACCCACAATGAGATGTCATTTCACACCCACTAGAATGGCTATTATTTTTTAAAAAATGTGTTGAGGAGGATGTGGAGAAATTGGGATATTTATACACTGTTGGTGCTATTGTAAAATAGTGCAGCCACTGTGGAAATCCTTTTATGTGTTCTTCAGAAAGTGGGACATAGAATTAAACAATAATAAACCTCTTTTGAGAGCAGATGATTTTCATTGCATAGAAAAGGCAAAAGGGTAGGAAATTCATCGTCTTCCACAAATATTTATCATCTCATCTAAAGCACTATTTCTTAAACTTTAGTGCACATACAAATCACCAGGGGATCCTTTGAAAGGCAGATTCCGATTCAGTGGGTCTGGGTAGGGCCCCAACTGTGTGGGCTACAAGTTACTGACATATTAAACCACTTCCCCATTTACTTTTGGGACACCGACAATTATCTAAGTGATTGCTATTATTAGATCTTCAATTTTCGGCTGTTGGTATGGAGTGAGGCCACATTTCATGACTATATTTGTTATATACTTAATTGTAATCTAAATCCATAACACTGATGATAAATCATGTTGATGTAAAATTATGTGTTTGGTTTTGTAATTAACACTTGAATAATAATGATCTTAAATGAAAGAGGAGACCGTCTTTTATATGGGGATGAAGTTGATTAGTTGGCAATATAAATGCCAATGAAAAGGATCTAATCGAATCACTGGAGAGAGTACATAGATAATTGACTGGAGCAATATTTAACTTTGATTTTCGTCAAGCAGAAGTCAGGATCCTCATGTATCAGACCAGAAGTTCTCAAATGTTAGCCTCATTAGAACCACCAGGAGGGCTTGTTCGAATGCAGATTTCCCGGCCCCACGCCTTTCTTTCTGATTGAGGAGCACTGGGAAGGGGCCCTGAAATTAGCATTTTTGAAAAGTTCCAGATACTGCTGCTGGCCATGAATCTCACTTTGACAACCGATGTGTTAGACTGATTCATTCAGGGATAGTTTCTTCATGGGGCATATTACATAATCATTCTGTAATTTCCTAATAGGCTTAGGTTCTATTTTAGATAATGAATATTGATATGGATTATAGTTCTAGTGTTTATTTTTTTTTTACAACATTCCTATATCCATTACATTCCTTGAAAAACGCTAAATATTTTTGTTAATTCTCAGATGTGAGGTTTCTTGTAGAGGAAATAGAATACTATATTTGACATAAAATACTGTTCAGTTTTTCTCTTTGGACAGAGCAGGAAATCAGGAAGAAGAGCAGGTTTTATCTTTAGGTTTCCCTTGACTATGTTCAAGATTCTTAAGCCATGTTTAGAACATTCTGTATGTCCATACCTAGGAAAGTATGGTATGTATGTGTGTGTGTGTTTGGTTTTAAAGGCAGTGTGCTGTAGTGGGAAAGTCTGACCTATGAATCAGGAGATCTGAGTTCCAATTCTGACTTGGCCATTTATTATGATGTGACCTGGAATAAGTCATAAGACTGTTTTGAGCTTCGGTTCCCTCATGTAGACAATCAAATCATCAGTTAGTGTTTATGACCATTCCGAGCTTCAAAACCTGATTACTGTACTTGTCTTATTTTTGGCTTTGGATATTTTAAACATTTTGTGTCAATTCCCAGGAAAAAGGTATAAGATTATATATTGAGAATTAGATAATGTACAAATTATACATACATTCAAAAAGGTACTTAATAAATGTTGAATGAAATAGTTGAAGAGTTATCTGTTATCAAATGAAACCAACTCCATCTACAGCACACTGAGAAATTTTAAATGATAGATATCTTTTTAGGATCTTGTACTTGAACAATGAACACACCAGAAATCTCACATATTGAATTTGATGTCTGCTGTCGTCAGATTCCCTCCCTGTCTTATTCTTTCCCTACCTCACTTCATGGCATTGTTTTAAACCATGTTAAATGGATAGAGGTGCAAACCCATTCATAAGCGTGTAATTCTGGGCAAGTGATTTAATCACAGACAGCCTGTTTTCTCCTTATTCTTACAAGGAGGGAGGACTAATCTCTACATTCCAGAATGGTCCTGAAGGTCAAATGAGGGCAGTGATATAGAGGCCTGGGAAGCCCTTGAAAATGCCAGGCCCTGCGCCCCCATCCCTGCCTTCTGTGGCACTCTGCCTTCGCTCAAAATAAAAATATAGTTACATAGATTAAAGCTCTTCTAATGCAACAAAGCAGATTTAATAGTCAATTGTGACTGCTTCGTAGGCTCTTGATCCTGGCAAAGCTGAAGGATGGGAATCACTCTCCCTGTTTGTGTCTGGAAAGTTTTATGTTTCCTACTCTCTCTGGTGGTGACCTACAAGCTGCTGCATCAGGAGCGTTTGTTCAGAGGTATTGATTTATCCTGTAATGTCTCTTTCCCAAGCTGAAACAACTTCAACAGCATCAGCTTGAAGGAAGAACCCCTTTCATGTGTCTGTCCAAAAAGGTCTGCCTTATTAGCCTTTGAACTAGATTTCTGTGTAGGTGGGGATGTCTGGGTTTCTCATATCTTTCTTTATTTTTGTTTTGTAAAGACAAGGTAGTGAATCTGTAAATTTAACCTCCTTAAGGCAGTGCTGCTCAAACTTTAATGTGCTTTCACATCACCTGGGGAATCTTGTTTTATTGACAATTCTGATTAAGAAAGTCTGTGAAGGGGCCCCAGATTCTGCATTTCTAACAAACTTCCAGGTATTGCTGATGGGAACAATGATGTAGTCTATGGACTACACTTTGAGTAGCAAGGAAACCTTCATTATAAAATTCACAGTTACCCTTGGCATTTTCTTTTTAATTGTCTCGCATTGTTTGAACATGTGCATTATTTTGGTAAGCATAAACTCTTGAAAAAAATAATTCATCCCCAAATACACATTATACTCTATTTTCTCAGCTTTATCTCTTTTTATCCGGATCCCTTTCCTTCAGAGCTTGGCAAACTAATTTAGGAGAGGATAAAATTTTTTTCTGTATTTCTTTGTGAGTTAGGAAGTCAGGCAGGCCCATGAATCATGGAGCACATGAATCACATAGCATGTCTGTATACTGAATATAATCAACCATAAAGCAACAAGTTATTAGGGGCCATTAGGCTAGATTATATGTTAAAAAGTTCAGCAGAAAATCATAGTTCCTGCCTTCAAGGAGCTCACTTAGGGAAATCACATTAGAAAACAAACAATTGCCATAAGGTATTAAATAGATGTATGCCCAGGTTGCTATATATTGTAATATATTGCTAGGCAAAAATGAAGATTTAATTTGTATTTATTGATTTAAAAATGGTGCTTGTAGAACTGAGGTGCAGGATCCTCAGGAGAACTGAACCATTATTGGAGGGTCAGCTCAACAGTCCTACCTTGTCCTCTCAGAGATTTTTCCCTCTTCTTAATCTCTTATCATACTTCTTTGACGCTTATACACTTATTGACTAGCATTACTAATATTGTATGGCTCCCTTTAAAATTTTGAAAACAGGGTTTATGTCTTAGCTATCTTTTATTATTTTCTCTAAAATAGTTGGCACTGGGCAGGCCACAGTGGCTCAGCAGGCAGAGTTCTCGCCTGCCATGCGGGAGACCTGGGTTCAATTCCCGGTGCCTTCCCATGCATATAAATAAATAAATAAAATAGTTGGCACAAAGAGGAGCTCAAAAATTCTCAATGAATGAGTAGATGAATAATTGAATGCTTACTGTATGCTGAAGCTTGAAGTGGCATTGCTCTAAATCAATACTCGGTGGGGCCAACTGGACCACAAGAAGGGATGATAAGATGGCTTTCTCCTTCACTTTGCCTGTATTCCTTTAAGCCCAGTATCCTAGTTGGAAAGGATTTGTGTACCCTAGAAAAGACATGGCTTAATCCTAATCCAATTTTATGGATTTTTCTTTTAATCCTCATTCAGTATTATAGGTTGGAAACTTGATTAGGATATCTCTGCAGAGAGTGACTCACCCAATTGTGGGTATTAACCTTTCCTCAGAGGGAGATGTGACTCCACCCATTCCAGGTGGGTCTTGATTAGTTTTCTGGAATCCTTTAAAAGAGGAAGCATTTTGGAAAGAGCCATGGAGACAGAATCCACCAGCCAGAGGCCTTTGGAGATGAAGAAGGAAAACACCCCCAGGGGAGCTTCATGAAGCAAGAAGCCTGGAGAGAAAGTTAGCAGATGTCACCTTGTTCTCCATGTGCCTTTCCAGTAGTGAGAGAAACCCTGAACTTCATCAGCTTTTCTTGAGTGAAGGTAACCTCTTGTTGGTGCCTTAAATTTGGACATTTTTATAGACATGCTTTAGTTGGGACATTTTCATGGCCAAAGAACTGTAAACTAGCAACTTATTAAATTCCCCTTTTTAAAACGCCATTCCATTTCTGGTATATTGCATTCTGGCAGCTAGCAAACTAGAACACCCGGGGTTTGAGATCTGGTGATATGCTAATCCATAGACACCCCAAAGTTATTTGCTTTTTTGGTGGACAGGTCTTTAACATGGGGTGATGCATTGCAGGTAGGGAAGTATTGACTGATTTGTGGTGTGACCTGGACTGCTGGCCTGAGGTTTGATGTCAGTGACTGAGTTGCAGCACAGAGATTATTGACGTTTTAGAGACATGTACTCTCTTATTCAGGTTAATTGAGAAAAACACAATATTGATTTATTTCCAAAAGCTTGAGTGTTCCCAGAATATATTTATTGACATAGGATCAGCTTTCTGTAGTCTTGATTCCTTAATTACTTTTATAAACTTAAAAGCCTGTTTCTACATAGAAGAAAGGTGGGAAAACTCACTGTTAAAATTGACATTTTCTGTTTGGGAAGAAAAATAAAAAAACACACAAAAAAACACAAAAAACATTTCTCAAACTTCCTAGTACTCTTTTCAGGTTCCAAGCTATTTTTGTTCCTTTTCCCAATCCACTTACTGTTCTTTCCAGGGTTGAAGCCATTAATTTCCTTTAAGAAATAATCTTAGCCAAGGGTTTAATTTTTTAAAAGCAAATTTAGGAACCCTTCATTCAAATGAAACATTTTACTAAAGTAGTCATTTTTATTAAGTCATTGTTTCCTTAAATTGCCAAGTGATTTAGTCCAAACTATCTTTCATAAATGCAGAAGTATAGCCTTTTGTCAGTTTCCCTCCGCCAATACTTCTGCTTTTTCCCCATTTCAGGAGCCGTTCTTCCACTACAAGGTCCACTGATCTCCCTTTCCCACTTTTCCCCAATCAATATAACACTATGGGAACAACCTTCCACAGAACAGATCAGTCAGTCAGTGCCTCAGTTTCTCTATTTTAGTAGAACCTGAGCATTAGCTGTGGGTGATAAACAGGTCCATTGAAATGTTCTCCTCTCCATATGCCCGGCCTTCCCTACCCCTACCCAGCACTGCCCACAAAAGAAGTCTTTCGTCAATAGTGAATTCTGCTTTAACTGCAAGCAGAACAAGAAACTGATGGCAGTATTGAAATGGCAATTTATGTGGCTAGTCAAAAACTTTGGAATCCAGAAGCAGCATCCTGTCACATGTAAAGCTAATATTTAAAAGAGCTGCTCTGACTATAGAGGTGCTAGAAGAAAACTAGAGCATAACTTGACTCTTATGCTCCTAAACACAGCCAGAACCCCAGCTCATACCCTTGAGCCAAAGAGAACCCTTGACCTTTTTTCTGTTGTTGAGGTCTGTCTTTTTAAAAAATACAATAGTTTTAGGTCTGTCTTTTTAAAAAATACAATAAATTTGTTCCGATTACTTTTTTTTTAACCATTGAACATTAATCGAATTTTCCAATTTTTGTATTTCACCATTATTCTTTAGGTAACTTTTGACTTGCTCTACTACATTTTTAATAATTCTTTCAGTAAGGAACAAGAGGTGATAAACTCTCATGGTTTTTTCTTTTTAACATTTTTTATTGTGAAATATAACATATATACCAAAAAGCAATAAATTTCAAAGCACCTTTAGTAAGTAATCACAGAACAAATTTCAAAGTGTAGTATGGGTTACAACTCCGCAATTTCAGGTGTTCTCTTGTAGCTGCTCTAAGAAACTGGAGACTAAAAAGAAATATCAATATGATTCAGTAATCATACTCCTTTGTTAAATCTTACCTTCTCTACTGCAACTTCTCCTTCTCCTTTGATCTTTCTCCCAATCTTTCAGAATATTTGGGCAATAACTGTTCTAACTTCTTCATGTTGAAAATGGTTGTCGACGTTATGGGGTAGGGGTATGCAACTATTTGATGCTCTTGGAGAGACTGGTAACTTTGGGTTTCAAGGCTTATCTGGCTTAGGAACCATCTGGAAGTTTTAGGTTTCTGAAAAATAAACTTAGTGAGTGAGACTTTTATAGAATCTCAGATAGAGCCCTGGGTATTCTTTAGGGTTTACAGAAATACTGTTGATTGGGGCTTGGCATACTATGGCAATTAGCAGTATCTCGTTGAAGTTTGCATAAGAGTAACCTCCAGAATAGCCTTTCAACTCTACTTGAGCCACTGATACCTTATTTTCTTACATTTTCCCCCCTCTTTTGATCAGGTAGGCATTGCCAATCCCATGATGCCAGGGCCAGGCTCATCCCTGGGAGTCATGTCCCGCCTTGCCAGGAAGACTTTCACACCTGGACATCATGTCCCATGTAGTGGGGAGGGTAATGATTTTACTTGCAGAGTTGGTTTCAAGATCCTCTCTTTCTCTTTGACCTCTGACATTCTAACTAGTAAGTGTCTTGGAGAACGTCTATTTGGATCTATTCTCTTTGGGGTGCGCTGCACTTCTTGGATCTGTAATTTTAGGTCTTTCATAAGAGTTGGGAAATTTTCAGTGATAATTTCTTCCATTAGTTTTTCTCCTCCTTTTCCCTTCTCTTCTCCTTCCGGGACACCCACAACACGTATATTTGTGCGCTTCATATTATCATTCAATTCCCTGAGCCCCTGCTCATACTTTTCCATTCTTTTCCCTATAGTTTCTGTTTCTTTTTGGATTTCAGATGTTCCATCCTCCAGTTCAGTAATTATAACCTTTGTCTCTTGAAATCTACCATTATAGGTTTCCATTGTTTTTTTCATCTCTTCTACTATATCTTTCATTCCCATAAGTTCTGTGATTTGTTTTTTCAGACTTTCCATTTCTTCTTTTTGTTCATTCCTTGCGTTCTTCATGTCCTCCCTAAATTGATTGATTTGGTTTTTGAAGAGGTTTTCCATTTCTGTTTGTATATTCAGAATTAGTTGTCTCAGCTCCTGTATCTCATTTGAACTATTGGTTTGTTACTTTGACTGGGCCATATCTTCAATTTTCCTGGTGTTATTTGTTATTTTGTGCTGGCGTCTGGACATTTAATTACCTTAATTAGTTTATTCTGGAGATTGCTTTCACTTATCTTACCTAGGGTTTTCTTGCTAGATGAGTTTGTTGTCTATCCGTTCATTGACCTTCAGTTCAGCTTTTTCTGGGCCTCTAGCTTAAGTTTTGTTTAACAGAGGGTAATTTTTCAGTTCTTGTTTTCTTGTTTCTTGTCCTGCTTGTAATGTGCTTTTTCCCTCCCCACCCTTAGGAGGGTCTACATAAGCCAGGTTTTCCCGGACTAAGCTGGCCTCCTTTTGGGGGGAAGGAATCACCTGTGTCAGTTTTCCCTGAGTGTGAGACCCAGCAGGTTGAAAGACTTTCCTGTGAAGTCTCTGGGCTCTGTTTTTCTTATCCTGCCCAGTATGTGACACTTGTCTGTCTGTGGGTCCCACCAGCAAAAGATGTTGTGGCTCCTTTAACTTTGGAAGGCTCTCCCTGCTGGGGGCATGGTGGAGACAGAGGAAAGGTTGTAGGCTGGTTTTAATGGCTTCAAATTGTGAAGCCCTGGGGTCTGAATTACTTGAGAGAGGGATTCCACCTGAGTTGTGTTTCACCCCTCCCGTGGGGAAGGTTCAGGTGGGAGACAGCCCTGAAAGCAGCCTGTTTCTGCGTTTGGGGTGGTTGCAGCCTGTGTAATCCCGCCACTGAATCCAGAGGCAGCCAAGCCTCCATAGAAACAGCCTCAGAAGGCTCCGTTTCATCCCCTTTCCTCTTTTTCGGTTAGCCCAATAGGCGACCTCCGCCTTGACCAGTTTCGCCTGAGCTGGGGACCTATTTTTAGTAGTCAGAATTTGTTTATTAATGCCACTATTGGTGTTTGGTTGGACTCAGTCTCTGCTACTATTAGAGTTTCTTGCCTTTCCCTCCGGGAAGCCGCCTGTGGGGGAGGGGCACCGGGCACCAGCCACCGCTGCTTGGGGAACTGCGCACGGCTTGGGGAACTGCACGCGGCTTGGGGAACTGCGCGCGGCTTGGGGAGCTCACTGTTTCGGAGGCTCGCAGCCGGTCCAGCTGGTCCAGACTGGGGTACGCTGTGTGTCTGGTCACTGTCGTGGCTCCGGGAGCTGTTCTGTACTGTTTCTGGTTATTTAGTAGTTGCTCTGGAGGACGAACTAAAAACGCGCACACATTACTAAGCCGCCATCTTGGCTCCCTGGATCTACTTGCAGAGTTGGGCTTAGAGAGAGAGCAAGTCACATATGAGCAACAAAAGAGGTTCTCTGGAAGTAACTCTTAGGCATAATTTTAAGTAGGCTTAGCTTCTTCATTACAGAAATAAGTTCCATAAGAGCAAGCCTCAAGATCAAGGGTTTGGCCTCTTGACTTGGGAGTCTGTAAAGTTTAAGAGAGTATCAGAGATTTCTTAGGTGGGAAAGCTTAACAGTTCCATATTTTTCCTCCAGTTCCTCAAGGAACTTTTGCCAATACTTTTTAATTATCTGCCCAATGTACTCTGGAGTGTATCTGGTTATTACATTAAGCAATACAGAATTGCAAGACCACATTCTCAATTCTAGGCTCCATGTGTTTAGGTTATTTAACTAAACTGGCCAGATAGATTAAGTTAGATTGTGTGCTACAGAAAATTTAGGTTTTGGACAAAATAAACCTCTTCCTTTGGTCCTATACAGTAGGTGGAGTTCTAAAATACAGACAATATCATCTGTTATCCTGTGTTCTGATTTACCTTAATCCCAGCCAGATCAACTTTGTTCTTATCTTTAATTGAAGCTTGATCTGTTCTTCAGCCTAACATAGTCGCTATATGTAGGGATGCTGACTTTCAGAGCTGCAGAACTCCAACTCTGAGTCTTAGGTGTCACACATTTATCCCATAGATTTTTATATATCTTAAAATGTCCTTATTTTTGCCATCACCTCCATGAGAGTTTAGTGGGGTATCATATTATGGTTTGATAGCCATTTCCTCTCAAAACTTTATATTACTTATCTTTTCGGTATTACTAAGTGGATATTTACACTGTCAGTATAGTTTTTCCTTTGAAGTAATCTATTTTTCTGCCTTTGGTGGATTTTTAAAACCCTTTTTATTTTGAATAAAATTTAGATTTAAAGAAGAGTTGCAAAGATTGTATGGTGAGTTCTGGAAACCCAGTTTCAGTTTCCTCTAATGCCATCATCTTACATTATCATGGTACAATGAAGAAACCACTATGGGTTCCTTACTGCTATTTAAATTCAAGCCTTTGTTTGGGTTTCGCTGTTTTTTTCCATCATGTCCTTTTTTTTTTTTTTTGGTATCAGAATCAATGAAATCATCTCAATAAGAATATATTCCTGTTCAGATAGTTGATTTGGCTAACTTTCTTAGGAATAAATTTCTTCACACATTTCAGCATATTGCTTTGCATACCTTTTTGCTGGAGATTTGTTGTTTGGGCTTTCTGATTCTTCCCCTCTGGGCTCATACTTCCCTGCCTAATGGCTCTGTGATTTTTTTTTTCCAGAAACAAAAAAGCCACATCCCTGGAATTTCCATTTAAAACTAGCTCAGATGCTCTGCCCTGGTATGGCTAATCACGTGGGGACCAGAGTCATGCTTGGCCCTATATGTATGCTTCTCCCAGTTTCCTGAGTTAGATTTCCTTAGGCCTCAGCCCTAGCTGGGGTGGGCTACAGGGGTTTCAGCCCCTTTTCAGAACCCATGCTTCATGTCCCTGCCTCAAATGAAGTTCTTTCCTGTCCTGTTCACTGCCTGGAGCCCATTCCTGGAGCCTACCTCCTACTTCTGGATCCAGAGCCCAGTGGCTGGATGTTTCCCTTGTGTTAATGGTCCATGAAGATGTTTACCTTATTCTTTAACTTGTCATTTTGGTTTCCTGCTGTTACATTTTATCTAATGTTTCTGAGTTTGGATGTCTGTAATACCCAGAGGGATTATACAGTGGTATCAATTTACCATGCTGTCTATATCATATGTCTTTATTATAGAAGTCATGAGAATTTTAAATATTGTGTTTCCAGCATTTTCTTGAAGTATTCTCATTTTACTGATAGATTATACAAGGTACGGTGAGATTAACTAATCTGCAAGGGTCACATCCATCATGGAGGCAAGAAATTAATATAAATCTTCTGATGCAGTTGTTACTATTCATATGCCTCCTGTGTTTTCATTGGCCTTAGTTATTTTAATGACATCTTGTATCTTATGGCAGGACAAGATTCTCTGCTTTCTTCGCCCTCTTTTGTTCATCTCCCCGTCATTCCTGTTGGGAAGGAAGTATCTTTAGAATAATAATTTACTGACATTATGTTGCGAGATGACCCATATTCAAATGGAATATATTATTTAAAAAAAAGTTTGTAGGAACCACACTTGGAAAGGTTAAGGATCCTGGCAGGATGGATACAAGACATCTCATTGGCTTCAGAAAAGGAAGTAACAGATGTCTCCTTGATGACACTTGGCTATGGCAGAAAGAAATTGGAAACTGGGGATAGGGCAGAGGCATGGAAAGGGAGGAAGGCGGTAGGAAAAGGGGCAGAGATTGTACAAGTGAAAAGGAGACCCCATGGGACAAGTAAAAATATCTTTCTCCATCCTCTGGTCTCCCAGGGAGCTCATGTTCAACACGAGTATGAAAGGGTTCTTTCTTGCCAGGAACTGTGCCTGTATTTGGCCAATGGTGTACTGGAAGGAGCACACTTAAATATCAACATTTCCAAGGGAAATCTGGGACTCATGCAGAAGAGGACAGGGGGTTGGGGAGAGGAAAGGAGGAAAAGAAAAGGAGGGCAAGAGAAAACTTCAGGGTCGTTTTGTTCTTCTTGAGAATATCTCGGGAGAATATTTAAAGATTTAGGAGTGGAGAGACAATGGGAAGCTGGAAGGCAGAGCCAAACAGAATAATAAAAAAATTCAAAAATTTTCATTTTAACTAAAGTACAGATTTATTATTTCCTATGAATGTGCAATAGATTGTTAATTTTTTAATGGGTATATTTTCAAGTTTGGAAGAGATTTTAGGACAAAAAATGTCTATGCGAAAATGTTCACATTTTCAAACTTGTTATATATAGCTATAAAGAAGTTTCTATCTACATAAAATAAGTATGTTTAAGAAAGGCTTGACTACATTCACATAATATAGAACACTGGATATTTGGGATGTCTAATGTACAGCAAACTCTGAATAATCTTAGTAGTGATACAATGTCCTTCCACAAAATATCCTCTGGGGCCCCATGAAGGAAAGAACTCTAACCTACATAGATTGTGGTTTGGACATAGTGTGACGTTCATTTGATTTTGTCCATTTTCAATTCTAGGAACAACATTCATTTTCAAATGAAGGATAAGCACAGTTATTTACTTTGCTGAAAAGATGCATACAATACAATTACTTCAAAATGTAATTGACCTTATTTTTTTCTCCATTAGCAAGGATAATTGAAAGTTAATTTTCTTTCTATCAGAAAATCTGAGAATACATTTTCTTTTACTTGTATATGGGGGCTGCAAATCAGTGAGACCCTAAACTCAGGCATGTCAGTGAAAGGAAGTAGTGGGCAATTGTGGTTTTGTCTATTCTTTATTATCTTATATTCTTCTGATTATAAATAGTAATTATGTTTACACCAAAATGTGCAGTGGAAGTCATTTGTAGTTAATCTTGGAGAACACAACATGAGGCTGTCACAATCCAAGGTTTTTCTTTTGGGCTTGTCAAAATAGATATTTGAAAATGGCAAGGGAAACTTCAGGTTCTTCTTTAGAGATTTTCTTAAATGAATGGTGAGTAGAAAGTATGGCTTTTTATTCTGGAACCCACCTACTAGAATTTAGTATTTTACTCCTTTTCTATAGTAGGTCACATATTCCACTGCCATTTGTTCTACCTGCTGATCCTCGGGGACAGTTTGCTGCTGTTCTTAAATGAAACTACTTTAGTTCCTCTCCCATCTGCTTTCATTTATGGTTTTTTTTTTTTTTTTTTTGTCATTTGGAGATATTTGGGAAAAGAAGCAGAAATTGTGCTGCCAGCATGCCTTCTGCTATTGAGCAATAGAGCATTGCTCTTTCATTACTTAAACTCCCAAACCCTTGTTTTGTTCTCTCATGAAAGTAATATATTCCAAATGTTCTACAATAAGTTTATAAAGAAAGGAATGAAGAAGACAACAAAGCTTACTTGTAATTCTACAACCTACATGACACTATTGTTATGGCTTCAGTATATATTTTTCTTGCCATTAAAAAAAAGATACAGTTGAAATCACACAGTATGGAGGACACTTGATAATTTTCGGTTCCCGGCATCTGAACCTCTTCCACCTGTCTGATGAGGTATTTCTTGGGAGGATGTAGCTCTCCCAGCCTTCCTAGCAACTGCAATATGGGTGCATGACTTAGACTCAACCAGTGACCCAAACTTTGTAGCGGAAGCTCATGATAACAAAGGAAAGGTTCGAGGGATAGTTCATTTTGGTAGTGGCCTTATCCATGTTCCAGGGGCAGCAGGTGCAGCAGTGCTGTGCCAGTATCCATTGTCCTGAGCCAGGGTGGACGTGGAGCTGTGGCATTCACTCTTGAGTTGTGACGGCTGCTCTGGGCTGCCTGGACTGGCCTGTGGTGTGGATTTGGCTCCTGTCTTACCTGCTGTTTGACTTCTCTTGTTTCTGACTCTCATTTGAGCCTACTTCTTTAAAAATTCTGTAAGACACCCAATAGCCTTTCAGTAAATCTCTTTTTGGCTTAAATCAGCCAGAATCAGTTTCTGTTGCTTGCACTCCTGCCTGATGTACATTATAGAAAGAGTTTAAAATCTGAACTTCCCACTTAAATGTGTATCTTCATTAGTTTGAATATTTGTTCTTGTCTAAGCATTTTCATTTGCATACTGTAGCTTATTCTTCCTTATTATTATCAATAATTGCCAGCACTTACATAGGCCTTTCTCTGTGCCTGGCACTATTCTAGATGCATTATATATATTAATGCTCATTTTCTCAACACCCTTACAAAGTGGACCATATCATTTTCTCCACTTTACAGAGAAGAATACTGATATATATTGTAAAAAATGTGCCTGCCTGGAAAGGAGTAAGAAGAAAAACAAAAGTTCCCTCCCTACTCCCATAACCTCATCTTTTTACAACTTGAAATCAGGCAAAATTTTACATTAGCCTCCTTTTATGGCAGAAGTTATAACTGATTAAATTCCAATTTTCCCTTCTGAGTACGAACCTGAGTGAAAACTCTTCTGAATTTTAGGTTATGATTTCTTTCGTAGAAAAAAACATTACAAGTTAGGGTTTGTTTTCAGGATAAACCCACAAATACAGCCACAAACTCACAAATCTGTTCCTCTGGCTGTTTGGTTCTGTTAGTAGAAATGATGGCCGTGTTCTGAATAGAATGGGGGAGGCCACAGGGGAAGTGGAGAGACCTGGGTTTTAGCTCTGGGGCTACTATATTTAGCTGCATTACCAGGAAAGCCATTTTCCTTTCTGGGCACAGGTACCTTATTTCTGAAGAGCAAGATCTGAGCACAGCTTATTCATTCATTCAGCATGAATGAATGAATAAATTTTCAAGCAGTTGGTATGTGCCAGAAACTCTGCTAGGCATGAGGTTCCTCCACCTGTGATGCTGTGTGGCTCCTAATGAAACAGCTTCTCCCTGCAAATAGCCAAGTCCCATCAGAGACCCTAAGATCAGGTACAGCTTCAATCCTGAGCTTAATTGAAAGCCACTGATGGCGGCAACCAACACAGAACCGACACTTAGCATTATAGCCCCTGCTAGGTTCCACCACAGTAAACAATTAGTTAACTATAAACTATAAACATAATTAAAAATCTTCTTTTCATGTACCGTATTTTATCAATTCTAAGATACATAGTGATGACTTGATTAAGAACTTTGTAATAGCCCAGGAAAATAGCACAAAATTCATTTCTAGTCGTCCACCATTGTTGAGATAATACGCAAGGAAGACAAAATGTATATATGAAAATGAATAAAAATCGATCTCATCAAATGTTCGTTATTGCATTAGTAGGGAAACTGAAAGACTCAAGAAATACTTGCTGAAGCATGAAGTCTTTTTACATAGAATTGCAATCTCTGATAGTTGTGAAATAAAGAAGAAAAAATAAAGGGTTTTCAAGGTCTACAGAAGTCTGCTTAATCATTACTCATCAAAATGTTCTTCTATCCAAGTTTTTGTTAGTTTTTGTTGTTTCATGTTTATTCTCACTTATCTTCTCTAATGGTATCAATATTTTTCTGCAGAATATTATAAGAATTAGTTGAGTAATTTGATAAAAAGTAAAATGGGGCCCTCATTTCACTTTGCCTCTGAAATTTTGACTTACGTAAGACTACATGTTAAAACATTGGCCAAGTGGATCCAGAATGTTATAGGATGTTGGAGCAGTGTCCAGCTATTTACCAGTGACAGTCTTCCCAATAAATAGGTTTGGGGATCAGGCTAAATTGTGTTTTTATATCTGGTCATTTTCAGATCACTATAAGAAAGATAATATTCATTCTAATTTTTCTTGAATCTCGAATATATAAGGGATTGTGTGTGGGGGAGGTTGGGGGTGGGCAGGAGAAATCACTATGACTTTGGACATGGGTGTGAGAATGGGAGAAGGAAGGACAAGTTAGAGGAGGAGTTTCTTGCCTTAAAATACAGATGAAGTAGTTTTGCAGACTTCCTAGCTGTTGTACATTGATCTAAAAGAGAACAGAGCCAGGACAAAGCTGAGAGAAACTGGCAAGTGGTTCTCTTGGTAGAAGCTAGCCTTGTAAATGACTCAAAAGTTCCCACCTTATGCACCAATTAGATTGCTTTTGGCTTCAAGTAATAGCAAATTCTGACCCAGTTGATTTCAGGATTAAGGAATGTATTAGCATCTAATTAAGTTAAATTAGCTGATATCATCAAGGATTCAGATACTTTTCATTTTTGGCTCTGTGAATCTCTTCACAATGCACCTATCCTCAGGTTCCCTGTTCTATTCCCAGGATGCAGTTCAAGATGTTGACCAGATATAACAACACATAGAAGAAGAAGAGGGGTTTATCTTAAAAAAAAAAAAAAAAAAAAGATGATGCATTAGGAAAGTAAAAAAAAAAAATTTCTTTTGAAATTTCCTCTCTTTCCCCTCCAGAACCAACTTCCCTTTTGTCTTATTAGCAGAGTCGTGTCACCTGTTGTGCTGGTTTGGAATGGTTATATACCCCCCAAAAAGCCATGCTCTTTTAATCCAATCTTGTGGGTGCAGACTTATTATGTGTGGGGTCTTTTGATTAAGT
This sequence comes from Tamandua tetradactyla, assembly GCF_023851605.1. Lineage (NCBI taxonomy): Eukaryota > Metazoa > Chordata > Mammalia > Pilosa > Myrmecophagidae > Tamandua > Tamandua tetradactyla. The sequence goes on along the minus strand of NC_135327.1, from coordinate 200,625,404 downwards.
TGTTTCCATGGAGGTGTCACCTCACCCATTCAGAGTATGTGTTAATCCTTTCCTGGAGATCTTTATGAGAAAGTACTCAGAGCAGACACAGAAAGCACAGAGATGAAACCAAGACACAGGTGTTTGGAGATGCTAAGAGATGAAACATAGAGTTTGCCCCAGAGAAGCTAAGTGAAGACCCACAGACACTTAGAGAGAAAGCCACTGGAATAAGAAGCTGAAAGCTAGAACAGTAGAGGACAGCCATGTGCCTTCCCAGCTGACAGAGGTGTCCCAGATGCCAGCAGCCTTTCTTCAGAGTCAAGGAATCTTTCTTTGGAGGCCTGCTTTTGGACATTTTCACAGCCTTAGAACTGTAAATTTGTAACCTAATAAATCCCTTTGTAAAAGCTAGTCCATTTCTGGTATATTGCATTCCGGAAGCATTAGCAAAACGGAAACACCTCTCCATGCCTAAAGCATTCATAAAAGAGAATTTTTCTCCTGTTTTAATCACAGTTCACCCTTTGGGCAAGGTCAGAGCCTGGGGCCTGCCTCCCTGAACATGTTGTTGTCCAGAGGAGGGTTGATGCCTTGTTGCTTTTAGCTTAATTTTTTTTCAGTCTTTGATTAATGACCTGTGCTCTTTGTTTTCCCCAAGGATCCGTTAGCTGGCTGTGCATGTGAATAGTTATTTTCAGTAGATAACTGTTGGGGATTGAATCACATCCTCCAAAAGACATTTTTAGGTCCCAAGCCCTGGCCTTATAGAGAAGGTCTTATAGAGAAGGCCACAGAAAAAGAAGCCATGGGGAGCAGTTAGAGACTGGAAGTCAATGAAACCTAGATGGGAAAGGAGGAGATGCCACTGTGTGCATTGCCATGTGGTGAAGAAGCCAAGGCACCCCAAAGATTACTGGCCAGCTAGAAGATACCTTTCACAGGAGGAAGCAAACCTTCTAGCCTCTGAAACCATGAGCCAGTAAATTCCTATTGTTAAGCCAACTCTTGTATGGTATTTGCTTTAGCAGCTTGGAAATTAAAACAAAAACCTATCTCTATTTGTGGTATTTATAGGTTAAATTAATTTCCTAAGGCTTTTGTGATAAACAACCACGAGCAGATTACCTCAAAATAATGGAAATTGATACTCTCAAGGTGTTAGTAGGGCCATGCTCTCTTTGAATGCTCTAGGGAGGGATCTTTCCTTGCATCTTCCTAGGATCTTTTAGTTGTGGTTGGCATTCCTTGGTATTCTTTGGTTTCTACATGCATCACTCCAGTCTCTGCCTCTGTCATCACATGGGTCACAGGCATCGTTTTATCTCCCTGTGGGTTCCTGTGTCTATGTCCAAATTTCCCTTATCTTTAAGGACTCCAGTCATTGGATTAGGGCCCACCCTAATCCAGCTCTTAACTTGATTACATCTCCAACAGTATGTCCAAACAAGGTCACATCTACAGGTACCGGAGGTTGGCATTCGAAAATCTTTAGAGGGAACACAAATTTTACCTACTATATAGGTATCAGTCTTGGGTTGGCTTCCCTAGAAGCAGAGCCTGAGACAAGGATTCAGGCATAGATGATTTATTGAGGGACTGCTCTTCATGAAAAGCTTGGAAGGGAGTGAGAGAAGCAGGTTAGGGAGGGGCTGCTGAGTCAAGGTTGTGGCAGATAGAGTCTACCTTTGACCTAATTCACAGGGGAGGATTCTGCATATACTGCATCACAGAGTTACTTAGTCACTGGCTGTGGGCTGCCCTGGGGAGAAGGTGGTGAGTAACTCACCAGGCAAGGAGCTTCTGTCCATCAAAGGGAGGATGGAGCAGCCTCTAAAATCCAGTACTCATAGCACTGGGAGATGAGTCCACTTACTGAGTAAAGGGATCTATGTACAACTCCCATAGGGTCTACCATAAAATTAGTTCATGGTCAAGTCTAAATGACACATTTACAAACTGAATCATATTATTTGCACATATTAAAGAATCTTAATAGTTATAGAAGAATGGATTTCAGGCTTCATTTTAAGCGAAGGATCTTTTAATAAAATAAGAAATTATTTTCATGACATATCTGTGTACTAGTCAGGGCTCTCTAGAGAAACAGACCAACAGGATTTATATATATATATGTGTGCATTGGTTCATATGACTGTGCGGACCGGCAAAACTGAATTCCATAATGCAGGCTGCAAGTTGTAAACTCCCATAAAGCTTAAGTTATATTCATCAAGGAAAGTTGACTGACTGAAGTAGAGGCAGAAATTCTTCTGACTGATGAAATCCTCATGTCTGGTGTTTAAGACTTTCAACTGATTGGATGAGGAGACTCCCCACATTGCTGCAGGCAGTCTCCTTGGTTAATTGTAGATGCAGCCAGCCCTAGATATAATCAACTGATGACAGATGTAAATCCATCTACAAAATACCTAAACATTAACAATCAGGCCTGTTCTAACTTGTCCAAACAACTGGACACCATAACCAAGCCAAGACGACACATAAAATGGACCATCATAATCAGTTTCACTCAGATTTTTATATATGGTTTATTTGTGGAAGGGGATTCACATCATGCTTTCAATAATATGTTAAGTAAAAAAAAAAAGAGTTGAGATGTTTGGAGATATGAGAATTTTTTATTTTATTAAACCTTTCAAATTAAAAAATTGTCTTTAAAAACATGGTGCAGAAATTAAGTCTATTTAATTTATCAAGTCATGTTCATGCCCTGATTTTATATACTTGTATCTATCAATAAACATTGTGATACTTGAAAAAAAAAAAACATGGTGCATCAGAGAAACCATTTAAAAGTAAAAAAAAAAAAAGATGTTGCCCTGTGAGCAGTGAAGAGTTATGGAATTTTCAAGCATTGGATGGAAAAAGAAAAGTGAATCTTTGCCTTTGAAAAACCTTGTTTCTAAATTACTATTAATTCTGAAGTCTCTTGATACTGTTTAATTAATTACATTTTGCCCATTTTAAAATGCCCATTTCAGCAATCAACTAATATTTATTGAGCAGCTCATAAGTACAAAATCTGTTCAAAGCATTGTTGAGGCATAGATATGTGCAATACCCATCTACCTTTCCAGCTTTGTCTCTTTATGTGTTCACGCGAGCCTTCCAGTAAGGTGCCAAGCCCAGTCTTATCTTTCTACTCCTCCCAGCTTGCTGACTGGTAATCTGTTGAGACAAACTCAGATGACAGCTCTTCTATTAGGTTTCTTTGACTCTATGGGCACTTTCTGTAGTATCTATTGTTTAGCTCTATGATAGAACTATTATATATTGTAATAAATGCATCTACATTTCTCTACCTCCCACTACGTTGTCCCCTTGAGGACAGAAATTCCATTTTATTAATCTCAGTTATTGGATTAGTTGGGGATGAGTTCAGTAAAAAATGTGAGAGAACCTGGCCCAAGTGATAGAATGCTACCGAGTCTCTTCCATTTATAAAGTCCAGAGGTAGGTGGTGAGGGCAGGAGGGAGACAGTGCTGCCAGGACAGTTCTTTCTTTCTGAGAAGCTACCAGGTCCTGGCAAGGAATGGATGACACATCAAATAGGGTATTTTTGAGAATTAAACAAAGGGGTAATTTATTATTACAAAGGTGTATGTGGGGGAGGTGGGGGTGGGAATGGGGTAGGGGGCAATGTAAAGGGATGGAGGACAATCCCAGGAGCTGTTTCCATGCATAGGCCTGAGCGGGGGGAAAGGGAAGGAGTGGTAACCAGAATTTGAAGAGAGCTATGGAAGCTATAGGAGGGCCATCAGAAAGGAACTGTCACTAATTTTCAGAAAAGGAGCACAGCTACTGTCACAGAGACAGGGAGGGAGCTAGAGAATAACCTTATTCCTCTCCCCCAGCCCTCTTCTTCTGGTCCCTCCCTTTGACTCAACCCAACTGGAAGCCAGGATTCAAAGATTTGATATACTCCATAAAGGTCAGCATCTTTGGGCACACAGACAAGTAGAGATGAGTGGACAGGGGATCTAGAGGGGCAGTGGAATATACCCAGCTCTTCTGTCATCCTTAGGATATTTGCTTTCCTTCTGACACTTGTCAGTAACTTCATAGTTTCAATACAGCTGCTGAACCTCGAGGAATTGTGTGCATTGTCCTAGGCAGTGATAAGAAGGGAAGGCAAGGAGACAAGGCCTCTGTGAATTGAGTAAAGCCCTTTATATCAGGAAAGCAAAAGATTTCCTGGAAGCCCCATTGGTAGACTTCCGCCTCATCTCATGGGCCAGAAAAGGGTCCATACTTTATCTCTTAGGGTTATAACATGGGAAGCCATCAATTCCCAGAGAAGTTATCCAATGTTAGGCCATCCATTGAGGGCCTAGGAATTGAAAAATCTACCATGCTTACTCAGAGGATGTGGATAATAAATAAACTATTAAAAAAATGCACAATAAACTATCGTGTTTGTAGTGCTATATTAGACATCATAAAGATTTGCAAAGCAAGTGAAAGAAATGATTTATTATCTTAAACTAGCAATCTAAACTAGGTTTTACAAAGAAGAAGCTGTCATATAGTGTCTTTACCTTTCAATATAATCTGGCTGGGAGACTATTTGTGCTCAGAGTCTATCAAAAAAACTTTTTTTTTTTTAAAGCATAACTTCAAATATCATTAGAAAATTTCAGTATTATATAGAAGTGCTTGGGGTAGGAGCCTGTGCACAGTCTTTTCTTCTTCTTCATTAAGTAAGTTAGTAGGGGTTTGCCCAGCACCTGCTTTGATGAAACATTGTGCCAGGTGCCATGGGGGAAAGGCTAAAGGAACGAAGACACATCCTTGGCCTGTAGGGAGTTTACAGTCTTGTTTTACACACAATTAGCTAAAGTATATGATTAAATGTGAAAAGGAATAGAACAGCCATGAGTGCTTCAGAATAGAGACATGGGCAGTCATTGGAAGAGGAGTGACTTAGGTAACCTGATGTTCCAGGGTAGGATTCAGTGAGTGAGCATAGAATAAGCAAGGGCACTGCAGGTGTGGGAAATGGCACAGACAATTGGACTTGTACAAGTACATGTAAGAGATAGAATTGCCCAGCTGGGTGAATCTAGGTAGTAAGACAGATAGTAAGGAGAACATCCTATTTTTTTTTTAATTTATTGTGTATGTATACAACATAACGTTTCCCATTTTAACCACTTTCAAGTATACAATTCGATAGTATTATAAATCACAGTGTTCTGCTATCACCAAAACTTTTCCATCATCCCAAATCACATTTCTGTACCCAGTTAGCATCAACTCCTCATTCTCACCTCCACTCCTGCCCCTAATAGCCTGTAATCTTCTTTCTTTCTCTATGAATTTGCATATTCCCATTATTTCATATGAGTGAGATCATACAATATTCGTCTTTTAGAAATATGCTATGTTAATCACTACGAATTCTTTAATAGTGATCTTGGAACATCTTTTTTCCTGACCAACAAATTCTTGGTCAAGCTGGTGTTCCTTGACTCTTTTTTTTCTGTTTGATTTATGTACACAAGGCTACTGCCCAAATTAGCAACCTCTCTCCTCTGTAGTGAGTCTTAAGGTGAGTGTGTATCTATGTGTGTGTCCCTGGGTTGAGACTCTCTTTCTGGGTAACACAATTATACCTGGACATAGAAATCCGGGAAATAGGTGATTTCCATGATTCACACTGAACCCTCATTTTCTTATGATCCTAATTACTAATTTACCCCATCCAGGGGGGTTCAGAAAGGAAACTCCAACCACCAGTTGGATTTTCAAAACACCCCATCTCACACTGCTCTCCCCAACATAGCCACTGTGTTTGAGGCTGCTTGATCAACTTCCTACCCCTGGCAACTTTACTCATTTCTTTACCTTTGAACCTGCTCTTTCTCTCTGGTTGGAATGTCTGCCATGACACATAAAGTTGTGTCTCTCATGTTGGGCCAAGGCATTGCAAATAAATTCCTTGAATGACTCAAGCCTTCTAAGCAAGTAGCCAAGAACGTTTAAACATGCTTTCTCATTTAAACCTCATGTTAGTCATAAGAAATTGGTAGGTATAGTTAAGGATACAGGCTCAGAAAGAAGAAATGATTTGCCCACATTCGTGAAGCAAGACCTGAATCCAGATATTCTGATTCTAAATTCAAGGTCTATTATACTCTGCTATTCTCACTGATCATGACACTGAGGAAGACTTCTTGGAGAGTTTGGCCATCTTCTATAATGTCATATTCCAAAGTTTGGGAACAAACCTGTAAACATCCAGAGATTTAAAAATATGCATTGGGATCTGATCTCTAGAGACGGAGGTAGATTCTCCTTGAAGTTATTGCAATATAGAATGTGCTACTACTTGGAGTACTGTGTTCTGTAAATGGAAAGTGGCACTCTGTGTTCACCCTATTCATATATGTGTATATATATATATATTTTTTTTTTTACAAGCTTTGCATCTTCTTTCAACTTTCATACTTTTAGAGAGAAGAGCCTTTTGTTTTAAAACCATCTTTGGCATATTCCTTCATGATCTGGGGAAGCTTTCCACAAATGCCTTCACCCTTTTGTTCCAAGAAGTCTTCTTACCCAGAATAGATTCCTCATCTTTCTTCTCTGTGGCTAACCTGGTTTCGATCAGAAGAATTGTGAGAGGTAGTCAACAGTGGCGCCTTACACCCCATAGTGTGTTCTTTCTCTGATCTCACTGTCATTAAAGAAAACAATTTACAAGAAATGAGGAGGCAGTGGACACACGATACTCTGAAGAACCTGTTCCTAAACTCAGGTGGTGGCCTGGGCAAACCAGTGACCAGCGGATAGTGAGAATGGGAGGAAGGCTCTTGCTTGTACATGCACCCAAGAGAAAAGGACAAAAGAGAGCAGCAGCAGGGATGGAATGGGACATCTGCTTAGATTAAATTGATCATGCCCCCCTCATTCTGAATTCCACAAAAAAGGAAGGCCAATAGGAAAAATGTTTTAATATGAGGGAATATATTTAAGTTTAAAATATTTCCCAATAGTGAATTTGGAGTTTGATCTGGGCTAAAGCTAATGGAAAAGAGAAAGGGGGGAAAGATGAACACATACAAAATGGTACTGTCAGGGTGGATTTATTGGTCTTCCAGTTTCTGTCAAACATTTACAGAAATAACCAAGAAATAGAGAGAGATCTTGACCTACAAGGAGATTTTTTTTTGCCTAATATTTTCTCCTTGAGGATAGAAGATTATCTTGGACAAAATTCAGTATAATGTTGATATTTAAATTCTATCATCATTATTTAAATAATAATGTCTGACAATTGATAAATGTTAGATTCTCAGTTATGTAATCTACTATCATTATTAGCTATGTAAGATTTAATAATATGCACACTTCCTCTTTTTCATCTTAGAAGGGCGTCAAACACCCCAGTCTTTAGATTGTGCAGAAAATTTTCTGTATTGAGATGGTCAAATGAAAAAGGGAGCAAGCTGATATTCATGGGGGGAGATTTATTAAGATTCTCAGTTGTTAGCAACAGCAAACCAACTCTGGTTAATAAAGGAATTTATTAAAGCTCAAGAATGAAGGTGGGTGGGGTGGGAAACCAGGTTCCTAGTCTACCCAGACAAGAACAATGCTAGGGAAAAAAAAAAATCACACCTTAGGTTGATTCAGGGAAGATTCCACTGCTAATGCAGCTGAACTCTCAACACTGAATGCTGGATGCTGACACTAAAACTTGTATTACCTCTGCCTCTGCAAAGTGGATGCAGTTATGACTGTTATTGCCCATCACCAGGTCAGAGTTTGAGCTGTCCTCATTTCTTGGAGTCATTAGTCTTTGAGTGCAGTGGATATGCAGCATGGCTCACGTTACATGCCTTGTCAGCAAGCAAGGCTGAAAAGTGAGCTTCTGGCACTCTCACCTTCTATAGCTATATTTGGGTACTGTATCATAAATTGAGTGATTCCCCAAACATTGGACAGGGATTCAGATACCAGAGGCTAAAAACAGAGTGAAAAATATCTACTATAGCAAGAAAACCCAGGAGAATCTGTGTATTACGGTTCTTTAGGGAAACAGAACCAACAGGATATGTGTGTCTGTGTGTGTGTCTATTTTATGTAAGTATTCTGATATGTTTCATAGTTATTGGCTCACATGACTATAAGGATAGGAAAGTGCAAATTCTGTAGAACAGGTCATAAGCTGGGAACGCCAATGAAGGTTTTCGATGAATTCCCCAGAAGAAGCTGGCTGAAGTAGATAGAAATTCTCCCTTCTGACTACTGAAATCATCATTTCTTGTTTTAAAGCCTTCAAATGATTGGATGAGACTTCTCTCACTGTTGAAGATAATCTCCTCAGTTGATTGCAGATGTAATCATTCATGGACACAATCCACTGACTGATGAGTCAAGTCTACAAAATATCCTCACAGTAACAATCAGGCCAGTGCTTGCATGACCAAACTCATGGACACCATAACCTGGCCAAGTTGTCACCCAACTTAACCATCAAAAACTACTAGAATTCTGATGCATTGGAACTAGGTCATTATAAGAATGAGAGGTTTTTCACATATCAGTGGAAGTGATGCATGAGTATGCAATTAGGGAACACAATTCAACCAAATTGTTTGTTCAATGAAGAATTTTATAATTAAATTTTACTATGTGATTGTACTCAGGAAGTAAAGGGAAATTCTTATATAGTATTGAGAAATATTTTGTTCTTTAATATAAAGAAAATATATTGAACTTGGAAGAATGTACAGACTGAAATATTATAGATGGATGTGTTTCCATCTTGCAATAGAGTGTTTTAATGTTGTATAACAGAGTAGAATATGATCAAATCCTACTCACCTTTCAAAAATCAGCTTACATTATACTTCTGCTATAAAACCCTCATGGACCAGTCCATTCTGAAATATCCTCTCTCCGCAGAGTTCCTATATCACGCATATTATTTGTGCTACTCCTTTAGCAATGAAAAATAGAAGAGAAGTTTATCAGGCATGTAAATATTCATTTTGAACATATAAGTCCTCAACATATGTTACTTTTTCTCCTACTGATAATGGAACTTAAACTCTTTTCAACTACTTTGTAAGATCCTGCATAGCAAGATTTTCACCTTGTTCTTATCATTCTCTACTGTATTGAACACTATGCCCTACTCATATTAGTCCAAAAATATGTATCGTTGATTTGAATGTGATGCTCATGAGCATCACAGAAAGCTGAAGTTTTTCCATGTTCTGGTTTCCTAGGAATTTCTAATAAGTATAAATTTGGTAGCAGGGGAACATTGTGCAGTAGCACAAAGCTCTCTACATGGACACAATCATAAACTGAAGAATAGTCAAAGTCTGGTGAATAGAAAGTGTAAGCTCCTAACAAGAGAGACAAAGGGAGGGTCTAACCTTGGCTCCTATCATAAATTTCAGTGAAATAGGGGCCCACAAAAATAAAGTTTCATCATATAGATTCCTAAACAAAGTTACTGATGGTTGATGTGGACGTTCAGTTATTCTTGGAAAAAATATGCTGATAATAATGATTCAGGGCTCTGGTTGATACTCTCTTTTGAGTTTTAGGACAGAGCAGAATGTGGAGAGGAGGGATAGTTGGCATTTGTAATAAGTGTGCTATATTAGTTTGTTGTATTACTTAGGGCAAAGCTAAGTTGCTGGGGAAAAAAGAGACTCCAGAACATAGTGGCATTGCTCTCTCACAGAAAAATTCTTAGGTGAACAGTTCAGGCCAGCAGGTAGCTCTGCTCCTGGTAATCATTCAAGGATCCAGGTACTCCCAGGCCATTTTCCTGTCATCCTTAGTGTTACTGTTCTTGTCATGTCCAAAGCTGCGCCACTTTGCCGCATCAGATTTCCAGCTGGTAGGAAGGTGAAGAGGAAATGGAGGGGCTATGCCTGATGTCTTAAATTGATCTAACTGCAAAGCAGGCTTGGAAACATAATCTAACCCTGCAGCCAAAGCTCAGCTACTGTCCTATTGCCAGGAAGAAGGGAAGAAGAGGTTTTGGTGGACAGCTTACTGTCTCCCTCAGCGGAGGAGACTTTTTCCCATTTGTAGCAATGGTCATGGAGTAGGTGCTTGGTAAACATTTGATTGTTCATAAGTCAAAATAAGGTCAGTGCCACACCTTTAGGATTGTAAAACAGCCAGTGACCTCCAGATATATATTGTCTTAAGAAAGGGACAACAGACTACTTAATGACTCTGGGAAGTTTTATTATGTGTTTTCTTTTGAGTAACAATTGGCAGTTCAAAGTTACTGTGCTTGCGTGGGCTTGCTATGTTATCCATCCAAATGGCCAGGAAGTGGGCCTGAGAAGGAAGTGGGGGAGATGCAGAGGACCCAGGAATGGGTTGGGGATATCAGGGCAGTGAGCAATTCCATTCTCACCCTAAACATACCTAAATGACAGTTTCTTAATTTCCACGAAGGATCTCTAGAACCAAGGTGGTGTTTAGGGGAAAACTCTAGTGTCAATGAGTCTCCACTAAGCGCTTTTGATATAATGAACCCAAAACAAACTTATGGATGGAGTGAGAATGTTTTCAGGGTCCCATTGCCCCAGTCTGCCAGCCTTTTGATTTAGATCTTTTGGTTCATGGTGCTTTAATAAATAAATGCTATGGAAACAGATGCCATTATAAACTGAAAAAAGATTTCCATAGCTCTCATGAGAATCCAGGTCCATTATATCACATGATAAGAGACCTCTCTACTGCTATGGGGAAATCAGCCTCTGGCAATAGTCCTGTGACTTCTTGGGCAATAGCAAGTACACTAACTATCCTTTTGCCTCCATTAAAGATAGGATACCCTTGATATAAGTTGCCACAATTCAGTATTGACCTGGATAATTGAAACCTTTTCCTTAATAGCTCTTATAGATATCTATCTATCTATATTTACTGTATATACAAACACAAACACACACACACACACACAGAAAAAGGTATAGAGGAATATTAATGTAAATTTAAGCTGCATTTCTTGGAGATGGATTTAAAGAATACTTCTATTTGAATTTTTGCAATTTTTAAAAAAAATTAAAAAATATAACAAGAGATTGCATTACTTTTGTAATCAGAAAAAATGATTTTGGTATAAACATAACTTTAAACTGAAATATTCACGTAATTGAGGTGAATATTTTTTGGCTTGTATTATATGGATTATTTACTTAATTGGATTTATACCTTAGGCAAGATCAGTCTTACTTATACATGTGACTTGAAGGAACCCAGAGAATCCACTTTTTCTAAAACATTTTCTGCCACTGGACTTGTTAAGGACCAGAAATTCACAACATTAGGGACATCTCTTAAAGATCCCTATTACAAAGTACAACTGTTGCCAACCATGAAGGGATGGCTCCCCAGTGAGGTCTTTGGGAAGACTTGGGACAAAAGAGAGACTACAGTCCAGAGTACAGTCTGATGACGATAGAGCTGGGGATGGGATCGAAGGGGTGGGGCACGCGATAGTGGGTGGATGTAAGAATGGAACGCGTGCGTGCGTGTGTGTGCGTGTGTGCGTTCATGTGTGAGTGTGTGGGGGGGACAGCTAGGGAAGCAATGTGATGGCTGTGAATCTTTGAGCAAAGAGAGTGCACTTTAAGAGTGAGGGTAGAGAGGGGGTGCAAGGGTAGTTCAGTGGTAGAATTCATGCCTGCCATGCAGGAGACCCACGTTTGATTCCTGGTCCGTGCACCTCTCCACCATCACCCCGCAAAATCAACAAATGGTGCTGCAATAACAAGATAGTCACATTGAAAAAGAATGAAATGTAACCCCCACCATACAGTATACCAAAAAAAAAAAAGAAAAAGTGAGGGTGGAGAGTAACTAAAGAGACAATGACAATTAAATGCAACCCATTATCCTGGGTAGGATCTAACAAGAGAGGGGAAAAGGCTTAGAAGGACGTTGTAGGATGAAAATATTGGAATATAGACTGTAAACTTCATATTAATGCTAAATTTCTTGAACTGGGTAACTGAACTTCAGATGGCTGCATAAGTGAACATGTTTGGTCTTAGGAAATGTACGTGGAAATATTAAGTGTTCAAGGAGCATGATGTAAATGATCTTCATCCAAGTGTTTGGAAAATAGACTGTAGATAGATAGATGGATGAATAGAGAGATAGACAGAATGATACATAAGTTTGAAAATGTAAAATTGGTGATCTGAGTATCTGGTTAAGAAGTGTATGTTGGAGTTCTTCGTAGTTGGTTTGTATTATTTTTGTAACTGTCCTGTAAGTTTGAATGTATTTCAGAAAAACAAAGCAAGTGAGGGATGGATCCAAAAATAGGTGATGAGGGACATGTTTGGCAAGCTTCACACATTGACCTGTGCGTGGATGATGCAGGATAGCTGCACAGGGCCATTAGTAAGTCTGGTGGCTGCCAGCCCATCATTAGATCAATCAAGCTGGACCCCCCCCCCCCTGCTGAGTTGATTGCATGCAATCTGGGTGGGTTATTTCTATGAGCTTGTGCGGGGAGGAGGATAGGGCTTTATTTGGACAGCACAGCTAGGTTGTTCTGCTACAATGCAGTCACCTAATACCTCAACTTGTTCTTTCTTTCCTCACTTCAGCCCTGTGGCCAGATTATTTTTTTGTGGTTTAGCTTCTGGGCAGCTACTCCTGGATTGCTTTCAAATTCATGGTGCTACTGCTTGCATCATAGTTTGTCGATACTTCAGGGGACCTTTTACACAATTCATAATATTTTTCCTCTTCTAGACTTACTGTTGTCTACTCTCCTCAAATTGGCTTATGCCTACTTCTTCCAAAGTTTTATAAGTGCTTTAAATCTTGTCAGGGCATTAAGGGTAAACCTGATGTTCTAGATTTCAGTCCTTGTTATCATTGCTGAAGGTACAAGTTCAAGTTTCCATCTCCAGTGCCAATGACAATATAGATACTGTATAGTAGATATTTTAGACTATACTCCTATTAATCCCAGGGTCCTATCTTTTTCCTCAAAGAGATTTCCTGGTTTCTTGACTTTGTCACGCATTCCTAACTATTTTGCTTAATCATTTTCCTATATTTTTCTAAAGCACAGAAGTCCCTTGGCATCCTTGTTCCAGTTTGTAAGAGCTAGTGGTTCAACAGTTAATGATAGCAATTTGAGTCAAGTATTGTCTTAATTCTCCAGGTTTCATTTTTATACTTAAACCCAGACCTTGAGCAAGTTTGGGACTTTTAAGCCATTTAGGTCAAAGCTCAGCAATTAATTTTTTAATGGTCCCCAAACCTTGCTTGCATATTTATTTTCTTTCTTTGATTCTTTAAGTTTAACAGTGGTAAAATAGCATCTGAAAATATATGGAAAAAATTGATATGTCACTCATGAACAATTTGAGACAGTGGGTAAAAGTAAAATCATATAGAGGCCCCCTAAGAAGCTGGAATGACCCTTGCCTGTGGAAACTATCTTTTGTTTGTATTGACAGGTAGTCTTTCAAAAAAAACAAAAAAACCCACTTTCCAGGTTGGCAATAGTAGGTAGTAGCACCATTAGGTTCCTTCACGCTTACCCTAAAGGAAATCCTTTCTCATCTGGTTTCCTCAGTCCTTGTTTCTATCTCTGTTATTCATGTACTTTGTGCATCTCTTGTCACTTTTTAGTCACACATGTAGTAGATTAACAGTAATACAAGATATAAATGAGTGCTAGTCTCCTGTCTCCCCAACTAAACTGCAAGCCTCATGAATTAGAAAATGTGTTATAATTATATTACAATATGATTTCCAATTAAATAATAATAAAAGAAGTAAATAAGACAATGCCACAAGTTATTACTGGTGTGGCAGTGTAAGTTCTGAATTTCAAGTTGACTGAGGTATCTGTGAGCCTAGGAGCTCAAGGAAATCTTCCTTAAAGAGGTGAGGATATAAGATGGGTCCCATGTTAGGATTTTCTTGGGTGGGAATGAGTAGAGGGGAAACGATGTGGACCTGGACAGCACAAAATGTGTTTAGGGGCTGATGAAGTGACCTGTAGACAAGATGTTTGTTCATGTTGTGGAGCAATGGAGGTTGAGGCTGGAAGATGAAGTGGGGCCAGATTGTCAAGGATCTTGAATCCCATTGTAAGAGAGTGTTTGGAAAGCAGTGGAGAGCCACTGAAGCTTTTGGTATGATGGTTAGATATGAACAGAGCAGTTGATTAAGATATAAAGCCAAAGGACACTGATTGTGGACTCCAGGGAACATCTAATTCAATCCCCTCACTCCTCAAACAAAGAAATTGAGGGACAGAGGTCAATTGAGTTGCTCAAGATCACATAGCTAGGTCAGAGCCAAGAGACCCATGCTTCTTCCTTTATTCCCAGTCCAGGGTGCACCCTTTCCTGCCCTGATGCAGTAGCCTGTAGTCATATGCAGCTATTTAAATTTATATAATTAAAATTAAATACAATAAACACTTGTTCACTCTGGCACATCAGATGGGCAATGTGTTGACTTTCCTGAGAAGCTTCCAGAACTGCACCCATCTGAGGCCATTTTATAGTCTTTCTTTGTTTCCCTTTCCTTTCTGCTCCCTGCTTGTTGCGTGTGCCTCTAGTAATGGTTCTGACAAGGGTTCCTGCCATGAGGCTGGCCTGCTAGAAATAGCAGAGGCTTGCAGCTGGAGGAAGTAGGTCTGGGCTGCTACGTGGCACCACTTTGGCCTGGAATGATCGCTCCTTCCTGGGGCCTGGGGCCAGCTCAGGAAGCAGGCTGAGACAAGGAAGGAGTGCAACAAAAGGGCAAAAAACTGGCCTCTCCTGGCCTTTTTGGAAATGCTCTATGACAACCCCAGATAATCATGTATACCCAGGAGCTAAGCCTTTGACTGAAACCTCCCGGAAGGCTTGTCTCTGCATTCCTCAAATGTTTGTCCCAATAAAGGCAGTATTTCAAGCATTTAGAATATTGTTTGGGGGAAATATGGCATCTCATGCTCATTTAGCTGTGTCAAGTCATTTATTTGTCTTATTCTTTTTGCTCAGCAGGTGGCATTTTTGCTCAGTGATTTTATTCATAGCCGCATGTGTTTATCTACGATGACATATTAATCATGCAAATTAGGATATTATTAATGAAGGGAAAATTAATTTTGCCACTGCTTCTGGGTTTGCTGTGACAGCTTTGTTAATGCTTTCTCATCTCTAATAACGTCAGCAATTTCTCAGTGGCTGCTGCAAATTGGTACATTAACATGGGGTAAAGGTTAGAGACAGAAACATGTGACAGATTCTTCTCTTCAGGGTTGGTGTTGAAAGCATGTATTTATTTGTGAGTGTACATTTTTAGGACAGTATTTCAAAATCCTCTCCTCCTCTCTGAAGTAAATTAATAGTTCGTAGTATGAAGGAATTTGCTTCATCTTTCAATGTCTTCTATGATATTTAGTTGACTAAATACAGATGCAAGCCCTACCTGACCAGAGCGCATTTGCCTTTTATGATTTCTAAGTTCCAGCCTTCTTATTTTCAAAATGTTGTGCAGAGCTGACACAGTGAATTATTCTTCCCTGCAAGTGTTCATCACGTGACTCTACTCTTGAAATTTGAGCTGAGCTGCAATGAGGTTTCTGAGCTGTGGTTGTTTGTCCTTAAGGTATTAGAGACCTGAAGGTAATTTAAAAATGTGCCTAATGCCTATTTTCCCTCATTGCCCTTTTGTTAACCCTGATTTCTACCCAGCAGCAACTGCACTGAGTGATGATCTGCTTATTCCTATCTGCTTTCAATTGTGTAACTGTTGCCCTAACTCAGTGAGCCAAGTCCAGAAACAGAATGTTGTTTTATTGAAAATTGGATATCACCCCATGCAAAGCAGGAACACCACCTCCAAAAGGTAGTGCCATTCTGGAAAGCTTACTATCACACCACCTTTCATCATGAGATTTAGCTGAACCCGAAAGAGGAAAGAGTCAGCTCAGCTTTCTCCACCCTGCAGTTTCTACAGTGGCTGCAGAACACTGTATGTGCAACATAGGGGGCTGGAAATAGAGCAGAGGACATCAGACTAATATTACTAGGAGAACTTGGAAACTTAGTGTGTTCACCCTTAGTTGACTGTAGACTTTGAACACACAATTAACCTTTAGGGGTTCTCTGAACCTACACCAGATTCAGAGATAGCAATCCATCCCCAGTCCTCCCTGACACCACAGAAGGCTGGGAATAAGACAAGCTATTGGCAATATAAGCTATTGGAGTTGATTTCTGGAATCCTTCTTTCCATATTTTTCAAGGACATCCATTGCTGCCCTTTCCCTTCTGGTGCCCAACAACTTGCTCCCCCAACTTGTGACACCCTACCTGCATAGAATCTCATGATTCTTCATTTCCTATGAAGATTTCCCCTTCAAAATATACTTGTCCTGGGCTAGTTCCTCTCAGCTACTTATCAAGTGGAAAGGAGGTAGGGGAAATTTTTTTTTCCAGCATCTTAGATCTTACCACAAATGAGAAACCTGAACATAAAAATGGAAAAAGGAGAAGTTGGTTGCAAGCTTGACTTGGAAGCAAAGACACTATGGAGAAGAAACAGATACTCAGGACTCCATGGCCTCTGGTCATGATTTGCCACATCTAAGCCAATAGAAGGCACCTTGAATGGACAACCTTTGTGGATTAGGCTTTCAGACTCCTGCATCTCTCATGATGATCATTCCTCCTGTTAAAGAAAACAATAGTTTTCAATGCCCTCAGAGAATCTGCATAACATGTCTCCACTTGCCTTGGATGAGTTAATGGTGGGTGTAGATGTAGAGGGTAAGGCAAGAGGTGGCCTCAACATCTTACCTCTCCGTAGAGGTTTTTTGAGAAACATAAGAGACTTGCATGATTGTAGTGACTTACTGCCTTATTTTTATAAAATTGCACCATAATAATTTTACTTATGGTGGCATCTAGGGGAAAATACATATTAATGAGACATTTTTTGGGTGTAAATAAAAGAAACCTAACTCCAATAACTTTAGTAGAAGAGGAAATGTATTGGAAAATTGATGTAACTTCAGGAAAAATAGGGGTATGGCTGCTTTTAGGGACAACAGGAACAAAAGACAGAGTTACGAGAATGCTCTTTTCTTCTCTATCTTTGCCTCCTTCTGTGTTTCTCTCTATGTGTTGGCCTTGTTCTCGCAGACTGGCTTTCCCACATGGCAGGAAACATTGCCTCAAGCAGCCCCCAAACCCCTGCCCCTCACATCTCTCTGCTTTGTTATGGAGGGATCAAGATGGGTTCTCTGTGTGACCCAGCTTTAACATTGAGGGGAAGGGCTTTGACTGGCCCAGTTTGTTCTAAGCCAAGCCAGGACCAGTGAATTGTGCCAATAGGAATGAGGGAGTATAATTGGCCAAATTGAGACCAGAGCCCAGCAGGAGCCGAGCAGCTGTCACTGGAAATGGAGGGTAGGATCTTTAAGCTCTTTTGAACTGAGGAGTTGAGGGGTTGTTTCTCAGAAAAAGGCATGTTCTTCAGGCTAGAGAAAAGAACACTGCTTAATTATTCCCTGTGTGCTAAATTGAAGTCCCAACACTATTGTAATACCTTGAGAGGAAAGGGCCATGTTCCTTATTTCTTTGTATTCTCTTTAGCACCTTATAAATACTGAACACATAGAGTTTGCAAACATATTACTGTTTGATTTTTGTTTTCTGTCAGGATGTGGTCTTTGGGTACTCTGGACTTGTTGAGAAGAGATGTCTTTTGAAATACTGGCTTGGCTGGACATATCCCCTTTGACCAATGAAGAATCAAACTTGAAGACTTTACAGAGTTTTCAGGAGGATTAAAATTATATAGTGTGTGAAACCCCTCTCATAATATCTAGCGGATAACAGGCATTTGACAAATGTTCATTAACTAGTCAATCATACACTCAGTGTGTGGCGGTATAAGTCTTCTATTTAAACATTTTTAAAAGTTTGTGTCAATTTCTGTGGGAAATACAAAGAAGGACAAAACTCTGTAAGGATAGGAACTACCTGAAGTAATTTCCAGTCTTATCTCTTACCTCTTCTTCTTTAAATTGTGGGCGCTAGCCATATTTATTATCCATTACGTCTCAGATTGAATTTTGTACCCTCAGAGAAGTTGTCCCATCCCACGCTGACTCCACAGGTCTGGGTTAGGTCCCCCCCAGGAGGCTCCTACAGCACTTGGGTTTATGGCCATATTAGCACTTTTAAGATCTTGCTGTACTTGTTTCTTCTTTCCTTGTCTGTCTTTTCATTATATGATAAGCCTCTTGAAGGCAGAACTCTGTCTAATTGACCTTTGTACCACATTAAGGTCCAGCACAGCACTTGGCACACAATAGGCACTTAATACACATTTGTGGAACGAATGAAGACAAGAAATTGAGCAAAAACAAGTGACTAAGAATGCAAGACTGAGGTCATGTTGGAAGAAAAGACAACTGGATTGACTCGGGCTCTCGCCCACAGTTTGTCACTGAGGAGGTGTGGGACTCTGGACAAATCCTTACTTTCTTTGGTCTTCAGAGTCCCTCATCTCTAAACCAGGAGTTATAGGACAACCTTTGTAAGGTCTTATCAAATCTTAACTCTGTGATTTTTATAAAGCAATAAGTAATAGAATCAAATGAATAGACAGATAATAAACACATGCCATGACTAAGAGGAGAAGGCATTCCTACATAAGAATTCTGTGCCCTTTAAGAAAAGTTCTACAAAAAAGGCAGGACTTGAACTGGGCACTGAAGGATGAATAGTTGCTGAGGAGAAATGAGGTGAGAGGGCTAACCCTACAGACAGCCTCATCCTAAAATTGAATTTAAGCCCCAGATAACGAATTCTCAGAAACTCACACTATATCATTGGCTATTGTTTGATTTTTGTTTGTTTTTGACATGGACTGGCTCCGGGAATTGAACCCAGGTCTCCGGCACAGCAGGTGAGAATTCTGCCACTGAGCCACTCTTTCATTAGCTATTTAATAGACCCGTCAATCATCTTTGATTTCCAAATATTTTGTAGAGATTTGCTAATGACTTGATGAATTATGGATTATGATTTTTACTTTCCTGTCTCTTAAGTGCCAAAAGAAATCTCACATGGACAAGTCAATTCCATATGCTCCACTGAAAAATTTGGAATGGTGTGAATGAATTTTTTTTATCTCCTAAAGGCTTTATCTACAGATATTTTACACTGAAAACAGAGATTTTGTCTATCTGATTTTGCTGTAATTTCTGAACCACAAAAAAGTGGTCAATTAGTCAGTAAAGCTTTATCAGAACCAGGCTTTTAGTTTCTCAGAGTCCCCACTCATCACTGAAGATGCCTGTTCTCCTTTGAAGGATAGAGAATAGTTTTCCTATACAACCATCTGGGGAGGTGAGTAAGTGAACAAAGAAAGGCAGAGGTGTCAGCTGGGCTCCTGAGGGAATGGTACCAAGAATAAATTTATGCCCAAGGCCATCCTTTTGTAGCAGATTAATTGGATATGCAATTAGGAATTTTAGAGGTTGAAAAAATAGGCATTCAGAGACAGGGTGGGCTTCAGAGTTGGTTATCAAGCAGCTACACCATATTATCAAGGATCCAGACCTTCACTGTCTACAGAATCAGTTTCATCTTAAGGCTGATTCCTTCTTGTTGAGAAAGTGGCTGCCAGTAGCAGTCAAGGTACTCTCCTTTTTAGGAAGCCCTCAACAAAATTTTCACTCAGATTGGATCTTTTGCTGAGAGAATCCATGTGTTTGTTGGTCTAAATCTGGAATCCCCAACCAATCATTAATGGTTAAGAAGGGACTACCATAATTGGATTAAATTAATCATGACCCAAACCTAGAACTACGGTCAGTCCCCTAAATACCACTGCTAGTAAAAATTGGAAGTGGGGGTGGGGGTGCGGGTAGGGGGAATGGAATGTATGGTGAATGCCATCATTATAATCTCCCCCATACTTTTGGAAGGAAAGTTGTTTAATTTCTCAAATATAAGAAATACTATGGGAAATATATTTTTCTGAGGGGAGGCAACACTAATAAAGCTATATTCTATAAAAGATTATTTCTGGGAGGTTATGGGTATGCAGCAAATCTTATCCATCTTCTGTTGATTCTTGTTAGCATTACAAAGGTTCTGAAACTTTGGAAAGTCCTGGGAGATATCCCTATGGTGAGGGCAACAGCGTTCTCTATAAGGATCCTGGCAACAGATGAAAGTATAGAGATGACTCCTTAAATGACCTGTGGGCTATGGACCTTAAAAGAATATCAGAAAAATAGTTTCTGCCCAGATGTGAGACACAGCTTAAGAACGCCCAGATATTATGGGGCAGGAACTTGTGAGACAAAGGTGAAGGTCCTTGGCCAGGAGGTAAGGGCTAAAGAGCCAGGAAATTTGGCGTATTAGCGTGGCTACATTTAATCTCTCAGGCTGGTGAAATTTGTGGTATTTGGGTCACATTTATATTAGGGGAGATGTATTTCTCTGCTGCCCCAATTCTGGGAAGCTCTTGAGCAGGTTCTACTCTGTACCACCCAAGTATGGGGACTTCCCCTTCAAACTCATTAGCAATGGTGTTCAGAGCCCCACCCTCCTTTTGGGTTGCCAGAGGTGAGGAGGGCCACCTTGCTGGATCCATGAGCAGACAGAGCCAAAGACCTGGAAGGTGCCATCAGACCCATTTCTCCACATCATTTATCTAATGGCCTCTCATAGTGCCTGCTATTACTATTAGCACCTTTAAATCCTAGAATATGAGATCTGGAGGGGACATTTTACACTCTCTGATAATTGCTGCCACTGTAATGAATAGGCAGTGGGTTTTGATGCAATCCCATGTAAACTAACATATATTTGAGTCTGCCCATTTATGCAACTGATTGTACAGAATTCAGGAAATGGTAAAGGAGGGGCAGATGAGAACGAGCAAATAATGCTACTACGTGTACTACAAAGACCTTGGGAAGGAGTGCCTGAGAAACAGGCCCACTGTAGCCCAGAAGCCCATGCTTGTTGTGTCCAGTCTCACCCCGGTTGACTTCTCAGTGCTGAGAGGGTTCATGCTACTCAAGACACCCGTGGGAGTGCCAAAGCTAAGCCTGGAAGCACCCACACGCAAACACACACACACACACCCCTACTCTGAGCATTTCCTTCCAACCACAGCCAAGATAAACCATCTGTCCCACATACTGTTTCCTCAGATCCTTACCTTGCATTAACTAACTGGAGGAATGAGCAACTGGCAGCTAATAGGAGCCCTGATGTCTTGTCCCAGTTCTGGGTCCCAGTTTCCTCATCTGTAGAATGAGTGCTGAGTCAAGCATACTGACTGGACCAGCAGAGAGGCAAAGCGGTGGGAAGAGACATCATCATTCTCCATCATGACTTTCAGGAGAAGCAGTGAGAAGGCTGGGGACTTAAAAAGCAAGTGGACAGGGGGACAGAGTTGAGAGGACTCTCTGAGCACTAGCCATTGGTTAATTAAATCCCTGTTGGAGGTGGACGTGAGCAACCTATGTAGGTAAAGGGCATCAGTTTGACTTTTGATAGCTCTGATCCTAGTTCTTGGTTCTTGTTAAAATTCTTTATATAACTTGAGTTGTTGCATGACAATTAAGAATAGGTAATAAACATTCACCTTGGTGTTGACAAAGTGTCTCAAAGATGTTGAGTATCCCTTCTAGATTCAAGAACCACAGATTATGTTTCATCTTGGCACTGTCTTTATGCACTGAAACAACCGGTTCATCTAGTCAGGCCAGAGATGGATGGACTGAAATGAGAGCTAACTGCCAGGTGACTGGTGGAATTTTTTTATTTTTCAATTGGTTATTCTGGTTCTGCAAAAAACAAAAGCAGTCTGCAAGTTTCATACTCCAAAGAAGAGAAAGGCAAAAGTTTACAATTCTGGGGATCAGTCAGATGCCTGAGCTTTAAAGTTGAAGGAGAACTGATGGCATTTATTATTCTTCACAGTTCCTTAAGGAATGCTGTTCATTTATGTGTGTCTGGACTAACTGACAGTGGTGTAAATTGATAGTCTGTTTTCCTAAAGGGGATAGACAATCAGTTCCATTCCATTTCAGAATCTAAGTGTCAGACCCATCAAAGTATGTGGATGATTAAAAGTGAACCATAGGGTGATGTGAAGGTGACTCAGTGGCAGAGTTCTCACCTGCCATATTGGAGACCTGGGTTCGATTCTTGGTGCCTGCTCATGTAATAAAAAAGTGAACGATAGACAGAATGTAGATTATTGCTTAGAAAACAAATGGTTCCACAAGGAATAATAATACAATAATACCTAAAATGAGTTTAGTATTATATTCTAGGCACTGTGCTAAGTGCTTTTCATGGGTTCCTTCATTTAATCTTGTACCGGCTGTTACCCCTAGTTAATGAGGAGAATCTGAAGCATAGCGTGGGTGAGAAACAAGACCAGTGTCTCACTAGTAGTTGTAAGCAGTGGCACTAGGATCTGAACCTGAGGACTCTGACCAGTCTGACCCTTTACAGACCAGTACATGGGTTGTGTGTGCATGTACGTCTGCGTGTGTTCATTTATGTAACTCTGCATTTCATGTGGATTGTAAATGTAAATTGAAATTTTTGGAGTGTGTGTGTGTGAAGTCTGTTTGAATTCATTTTTTCATCCTTTAAGAGTTAAATACATGACTAGAAATCTTTGAAAGAGAAGGCCACAGAGCTACCATTTTCGAGGTCAATTCAAAAAAGAAACAAAGACTATGACAGTACTCCTTTGTCTGTAGAATCAAGACAACCCTCTCTAGCATGGCATAAATTCCTTCACAATTTGGCCTTAGGCTTAGAATGCCTTGTCTTTCCTTTATTTGTTGAAAACCTCATGTCTTCTCTTTGACCCAATTCAAATGACATTTCTTCCATGTATTTCTAGTCACCACGACCCTTTGTTGCTAGAACTCCTTGTAAGTGTCGTTGTTCTGACACATATTCATTCAATGACCACACTTACTCCCTAATGATTTCATCTCTTCCAAGATTTTCAATACTTTGCATGTTTTCTCCAGTCTCCACTTCGTCCCAGAACTCCAGATGTGGCTCTCTAACTATCTACTGGGTATCTCAATTTTGACATGTAATAGATCTTTTAAACTTTATGTACACAGAGCAAAATGTTGATTTTTCCCCAAACTGGCCCATTCCATAGTTTTGTTTTTTTTGACTTCCGTAGGTTTTTAACATCCAAACAAATGGCATCACCGTTCACTCCTGTTTCTCAGGCAAAACACTGGAGAGCATTCTTGAATCTTCTACTTTCCTTACCCAATCTCTCCCAATCAATCAGCAAGATTGTCTCTATCTTCAAAACATGTTCCAAATCTGACCACCTTCACTGTTCTAATCTAATATCATTAATATCAACTCTTGTTTGGATTACAGTAATAGCCTCCTAATGATCTCCTGAGCCAACTCTATCCAATCCCTCAGTCTCATTTTTAAACATGCAGTGGCCAAAGTGATCTTTTACAACATAAGTGAGGTTCATAACACTCGCCTATCCTAAATCTATCTTGACTTCCCATCCCACCTAGAATAAATTCCAAGCCACACGACTCTACGGGATCTGGCCTCTGCCTCTGGTTTGAGGTCAGTTTGCTGACCTCAAACTTGCCAAGATGAGCAGTAACTTTGCATTTGTTTTCTCCTCTGCCTAGAACCCTCTTTCTTTCTTTCTTTAAAAGTGTTACCTTCACATCATTTAGTTCCAGCTTAAACATCATTTCCTAAAAGAGACTTCTCTTCTCTGATCACCTCTCAGATCACTTACCTCACTTTATTTTCCTTTCATATCATTTATTACCACCTACAATTATGTTATATTATTTCATTGATTTCATATTGCCTTACTTCCAAAATAAACAAAAATGCTACAAGGACAAGAACTTTGTCTTGTTCATTGTTGTATCCTGGTACGTAGACCAATACTTGGTACCTAGGAGGCATATGATAAGGAATTGTTGAAATCATGAAGGGAGTATTTTCCTTATCATACTGCTAATGCCTTAAGGTCAGGTACTTGATGTTTATATTCTTTATTCCTGATGTATACTAAGTGCTCAAAATGCTTGTTAAAAACATGAGTGAGTGTATAAATGACATCATTAATTTATTCCACTTCAAATTGAGTTTCTTCAAAAGTACACAAGCCAAAAATCTTTTAAGTGAGACTTTTTGTTCAAGCCACAACCTTTGGCTTTATATTAATGTTTTCTTAAAGCTCATTATCAGGATTGGCTTTTACGTTTTAAGAGCACATTAGATCTCTGAAGCCTAGTAAATTTCTTTTAAGTGTCACATGAAAAAGATCCATACTTAAGAAGAAACATCTGACACGCTCTGTGGCATTTTGGTCTGTGAGCTCATGTGCATTCAGGAGAAAAGGTAGTAATGAAGTCAGAAAGTGTACAATTGGCGGCACACCCTCCCTCCCTCTCTCGCTTAATCAACCAACATATGGCAAAGGCTACTATGGTTCAGGTGGGAGGGATGAAAGACACAGCCCTAACTTAATAGCAGTTGCTCATGAGAGGGGAAGAGAGAGCAGCAATTATTATACATGTGGCAGAGCCACGCAGAAGGTTTATGTAAGAGCAGAGTGAGATAACCTCATGCAGCTTTGAGGAGGATGAAGGGTGGGTCCAGGAATGTTTTCTGTAGCGACTGATGCTTTTAGGAGTTAATGAGTTGAATCAGGAGAGAAATGGCATTCTGGGAAAAAGGCATGGCAGACATAGGAAGGGAATGGAGAGCAGCTCAGTGAGGTTGGAATTTGAGTGCCTGTGGGTGAGCAGCAGCAGGAGAGGCAGAGGCCAGGATGGGGAGCACTGCCCCAGAGGCTGTGCTAAAAATCTGGATTTGATCCTGAAGGTTATGGGAGACTTCAGGGGGATTTTAAGCAAGGTGGAATTATATGGTTAAGCTTTGGGGAAGTTACACTAATGACTATGTGGTAAAATAGATTGACAGCAGACCAGATAGGAAGCCAGTAGCCAGTTCAGAAGTTTTTGTGTAATGTAGGGAAGAAATGATGAGAGCAACATTAATGGAGGGAAAAGAATGATGTGAATATTGGGTGGGTAGAAGTGAAGAACTTGGGGACCAGTAGATATGGGATGGGTAAACAAGGTGAGTCCAGCATAACTGATTTCTGGCCTGAGAAACTAGGAACATGGTGCTATTCAATAAGGTCAAATATGTAGTGAAGAAGCAAGTTGGAGGGGGAAGAGGATGAGTTGAGTTTTTAACCTGCTAAATTTGAGGTCCCTGCAGGGTAGAAAATATGAGTGTGAAGCTTGGGATATTGGTATGAAGAGAGAAGAGCCCATGGCAGAGCTCAGGGAATGTCAAGATTTAAGGGGCAACAAGAGACAACAAAAGAGACTCTAACTGTTCCCTCTTATGCACCACCTTGGAACCTCTCAGTCTCCCTTCTCTCCTGAGCCCTTGATGACCCCTGATGCCTCCTGAAAAAGGTGATCGAGCCTGGTTGCTCTGCCTAACCATTGCATTGATGCTCACATTGAGGGGGCATAATCAAATAGTTCTTGCCTCATACCCACTTAGCTCACTTTGGTATCCCTGCTGCTGTGCAGGTGGGAGATACAGAGGCAGGAGACACCAGGGGGCCTGCTTATACACACATATGACCTAGAAATGTGGGGGCCTTAACATCCATGGGGCAAACCTTTTGCCAGAAGAGCTCATTGGAAAACCAGAAGTAGGTGGGTGGGTAGATCCAAGGCTGGACTTTTGCAAGGTGGAGGTCAGCATGGAGAGTGGGTCAAGTACAGAATAATCATGAAGTATTGGACTGTAAGATCTAGAATGGATAGGAAAGGAAGTGGAGTCAAGAGTAGGCTGAGAGATTGGAGAAACTTTTGGAGGATGGGGAGGTTGCTACAAGCCTTCAAATGAAGAGGTAGATCTGATGAGGGTAAAGTGACAATTTATGATTTAAAAGAGGAGGAAGTTTGAGGGGGATAGTGAGTCTGGGGTATTACCACAGACATGAACAGGAATTGATTCTCTACCTGTAGCAAACCATTGCAGAAGGTACGGTAAAAATGAGTGCCATTTAGGTTTTGTGTGCTTTGTCACCTTCAAATAGTAAGGTCTCTTATATTCTCCATAGTGCATAGCATAACACTGAGCATACTAATTGTATGATGTTGGGCAAGCCACTTAACTTCTCTTTATTTATGTTTCCTCATCCATTAAGGGAGTTAAAAACTGCCATGCCAACCTCACAATGCTGTTGGGAGAAACACATGGGGTATAATTGTAAACATCTGTATGTTTGTAAAGTGCTTTCATTTCAAGTTGTTATACTTGTGTAAAAGATACCTAATAAATTATTTATGAGTTGAATGTGGCAGACAAAAGGAAATTCTAAGGAACCACCACCGATAGACCTCCTTCCTTAACTACTTCTTCATTTAACTATAACCTCATCACCCCCAATGTTCTGTGCTTCTCCCCACTACTGGTTGCAATAGGAGGGAAAAGACAAAATTTACTGTTAGATATTAGATATACCTTCAAGTTAAGAATAACTCCAGTATCAGCAACTTAAACAAGACAGACGCTTATCTCTCTCATAGTCAGGAAGTCTGGAAATGTAACATCCACAAATTGAATAGTGCTCAAGGGTCAGAGAATCAATAGATTCTTCAAAAATATTTTAAATGTTTCCAAACAGCCAAAACGATTCAGGAACTTCTAGCCTATAGTTCTGCCATGCTCAGTTTTCATTCCCAATGTTAGTTCATAGTCTAAGAGAGCTGCTGGGAGTGCCAGCTATTAGGTTCATATTCTAGCCAGCATGAGAGAAGAAAAGCAAAAAAGATTATGCCCTTCCCTTAAGAACACTTCCTGGAAGATGCACATACCAATTCTACTTTCACCCCATTATCTCAAACATAGTCCCAGTTAGCTTCAAGAGAGGTTGGGAAATGCAATCTCAACCTCAACCTCACCTAGCTGTTCTAGGTGGCCACATGAACAGCTAAAATTCATATCTTTCATTACTAAGGTAGACTGTAACCATGCATATTGGAGACTTTTGGCTCTGCCACAGAGACTGGAGGAATGGCATCTTGGAATGTTGCAAGATGGCTAAAATTTGCTGTTGTTTCAAATTATTTTTGGGAACAGATAAGTGAGCGTATAAAGGAGAGTGATGGACACTGACATTTAAAAGAATTAGCCTGTCAGAGCTAACTCATTCACTAGAAAATAATTTCCTTCCGTGGAAAAGACAAACACTAGCTTGACTTTTGGGTTTCGAGTTTTAACCCACAGTCAACCACAAACCCTTGTCTGATGTTTAAGATGGGCACGGAGTCAGATTTCTATAATTGTCAGAATGGGGACAGGATCAGCCACTGTCACTTGCTGGGTGATCTTCTAAAGCATTGTTTCCAAAGTGTGGTCTGTCATGGTGACAGCTTATATCTCAGGTCACTCAAGTCTGTCCCAGTCTATGGCTGTTGCCCCACTGTAATTATTAATAGCACCACTGTTGTTGTCTAAAGTGTCCAGATTTGGACAATAACCCACCTGCATTTGAAGTAACTAGGAGACTTGCTAACAGTGTGAGTTCTGGGTCCTGCCTCAGATACTTTAGATATCTAGGTTAGAGTCTGGAGTGCTGCACTTAAAAATACACAAGTTAATATTAGAGAACCACTTTTATAACACTCTACCCGTGAAACCATCGATCCTTCATTTATTTTGCAGATGAGAAAAACTGAAGTCTAGAGGTAAGTGACAGAACAGGGACTGCTTTTTATTCTAGTGTTCTCTCCTAAAAGTTACATTGTTGGAAAGATTAAGATTTTAGCCCTCTTTCATTGGGACTTAGTGCCCGCAAATGGAAATAATAATGCCTATCCCACAGTTACCTCATGGGGTTGTTGTAAAGATCAAATGAGGTAACAGCTGCAAAAGTACTTTGACAAGTTAGACAGGCTATTCAAATGAGAGTCCATTTTCCATGAATATCTTTTAGATGCTTTTAACTAAGGATGTGTTGCTGTGTTTTTAAATATTTAGATTTTTCTTTAAGGACCTAATTTATGACAAAGAAATAAATTAGGCTTCCTCGTGGGTGTGTAGTGGTGCCACATTTTGGTTTAATATGCATTTCCTGATGAGTAATAAGTTGAGGTCTTAGGTAAAGTTAGAAGTCTATTACTGAGCCTGGTTAAATGACAGGCTGTCACTGAGGTTCAGGGAAATCAGGCCACCAGACATCTGGCCTAATAATGTTTTGGACATTCCCTCTAATTATCCTCAATTTAACACCACCCAGATCCTTCATGGGAGTCCATCTTGTCAAACAATCTCCCATCTCATAAAGCCCCAAGCAGAACTGGGTTTTTATAAACGTGGACTCTGTATAGTCCAGAAACTTGCTCTGCTTCCCTGCCAAGCTGTGTACTTGTTAACATCTCATATATTTTTTTTGGTCATGGAAAGTGCATAAATATTATTAGTTGGCAATTCAGTCACTGAACATAACAACAACATTCCTAAACAGCTTTAGCAAAAGAAGCCAAGGAATTTGCATCTGTCCAATGAAAAGTTGAAAGCTACTTGAAGAAAACTTTGGTTTGTTTTTTCTTTTTCATTTGGTGAAATGTTAGGGAAAAGTGTTTGGTTAATAGACTAAAAAATTCTAATGGAAAGTAACATGTATATGACAGGAATTCCCTTCTTACTGGAACATCCTAGACAAGTCTTTTGAGTTACATCAACTGGAATTATTTTTATTAAGTTTAAATCTCTTTACATTGAACTTCACTAATTTCAGAATTTGTGATCACGACAGATACAGTTGGTCTCAAGTTGACTTTAGCATTTGTGATGATGGAAGATTTGGCAAGAAAATATCAAAATATGAAAGCCAATGTGTTTTCAAGCCCTTCAAAAACAATTTTTTAAATGCTAATTAATTAAAGGCATTGAGTGCAGATAAGATGGACAAAGCATAAAATCTGAAGGTAGGAGACCTAAGCTTGAATCCTGGATCTGCCACTTGCCAGCCAACTGAATCACTTAATCTCTCTGAGCTTGTTTACTCATCTGTAAAGTGGGAATGCAATTACTTCAAAGGAATTTTTGAGGACTAAACTCTATAAATGTGCTTTAATAACTGTTTGAAGATACTGCCTCTGTTTCAACTCCAGCACTAAGAATTCTGTATTCTGTGAATACCGTCAGGGACATGACTAATTTCTGACATCAGTAATATTAAATGAGAGTATTGGGCTGGGTTGCTACAAAACTGTCAAGTAACAAATAGATCTTCAGTGCAAAAGCACTTCAATGCAAATATTGCCCCAAGTCACTGTCATCTACAAAGATAGTAATTAACAAGGAACAACAACACATGCAGAAACTAAAAAAGAAAAAAAACTCAGTAGGGGAAATCTAACCTCACTCACATTCCTCTCCCCTTCTTTGTAAAATGGTTCTGAAGTGAACAATGTGGTGTATTAGTTTTGTTTGTTTGTTTGTTTGTTTGCTGCTGTAACAAGTAATCACAACCTTAGTGGCTTAAAATAAAGCAAATTTATTGTCTTATTGTTCTTTGTTCAGAAGTCTGACATGGGTCTCACTGGGCTAAAATCGAGGTGTCAGCTGGGCTGTCTTCCTTTCTGTAAGCTCTAGGAAAGCATATGTTTCCTTGCCTTTTCCAGCTTCTAAAGCCCACCTGCATTCCTTGACTCGTGGCCCCCTTCTTCCTTCTTCAAGGGTAATAATAGCACCCCTTTGAACCTACTTCCACTGTCAAGTTTCTTTCTCTCTCTTCTTTTGCTTTCTCTTCCATTTTTAGGGACCCCAGGTGAGCACTGGGCTCACCTGAGTAATCCAGAATACTTTTCCTATTTTAAGGTCATCTGGTTGGCAAACTTAATTTCCCTTTACCATTTAACCTAATCTACTAACTGATTCTGGGAATCGAGACATCAGTATTTTTGGTGGGGGCCAATACTTCATGATTATTCTGTACTTGACCCACTCTCCATGCTGACCTCCACCTTGCAAAAGTCCAGCCTTGGATCTACCCACCCACCTACTTCTGGTTTTCCAATGAGCTCTTCTGGCAAAAGGTTTGCCCCATGGATGTTAAGGCCCCCACATTTCTAGGTCATATGTGTGTATTCTGCCTACCATGGGGAGCAACCTTTTATGAGGCCATTTGGTTTTTACTAGTCAAAGCAGAAATACCGCATGACTTTGCCAAAGCAGCTGCAGGTCCAGAAATGATGGCTTCAGTTCTTGACTTTGAAGCATTTAATTCCTTGTCCTGGGAATATTTCCAATGATTTTCTTGTTAAATCTCATGAAATCCCATGCTAAGGAGTGGTTTTTGCCAGTTTATCTTTGCTTAGGACCTTGTCTGAGCCTTCTTATTCCACTGTTAGTAACTTAAAACTCACTGTTGTTCCTACAAAAGACTGACCAGCAATATAAATGCATACAGACTGAGCAGCATTAAAAAATGGGAACTGATGGGACTCCACTAAGTCTTGTAGCAGTATTTCTTAGTGTGCTCGCTAAATCACTGGAGAATCTGAGTCACTTGGGTATTTGCTAAGAAGTAAACACTCCT
This sequence comes from Tamandua tetradactyla, assembly GCF_023851605.1. NCBI lineage: Eukaryota > Metazoa > Chordata > Mammalia > Pilosa > Myrmecophagidae > Tamandua > Tamandua tetradactyla. Next base: position 200,594,743 of record NC_135327.1, on the reverse strand, counting down.
ACAAAATCAGAATCTCCGATTGGTGGGGCCAGGTAAGTTGTATTTTTAAATAGCTTTCCCATGTGATTCTTAAGTATGATGAAATTTAAGAACCACCAGTGTATGAACACAGTCATGGGCAAGTTAGCAAGATTGATAGCCATTGTTAAATAGGGGATGCAGTAAACCATGGAAGTTTTGTTGGTGCATCCTGTTAAAAAAGTACTAGTGCACTAAATTCTGAGATGCTGAGTTGCTTTATATAATCTGGTCATTCTCAGAAACTTCAGGTAGTTATGTGACACCTGAGACCCAGAGTTAGAGCTCTGAAGCTATGTAAATCAGCAGTACCCCATATAGGAACTATTTAAAAAGTTGAAAAAGGGATCAGACTTTGACTAGAGATATGAAGGAAGCTGATCTTGATAGGACTAAGGTAAATCAGAATACAGGGTAAAAGATGATATTGTTCATATTTTACAGCTTCAACTTCTGAGTGAGACCAAAGGGAAAGATGTTTATTTGGTGCAAAATTTATATTTTGGGTAGTGCATTTCCTAATTTAACTTGTATGGTCAGTTTAGTTGAACATCGTGGGCATATGGAATCTTGAATAGGATGTAAGATCTTATTGGTTTGTCCAGGTTAGTGTGATACCTTGATATATCCCAGAGTAATTTGGACAGTGAATAAAGAAGTATTTGAAAAGTCTCCTTGGGGGACTGCGGAGAAAGGAGGAAACATTCAACTTCCTCATTTGGAGAATTTCCGATATTCTTGCAAGCAGTGAGAACAACCAGAACAATGGGCCAAGTCTTTGATCTTGGGGTTTGCCCCTATGAAACTTATTCCTGCAAAGGATAGGCTAAGCCTACTTAAAATTAGGCCTAAGATTCACCTCCAGAGGACCTCTTTTGTTGCTCAGATGTAGACTCTCTCTCTAAGCCAACTAAGCAGGTAAGCTTACTGCCTCCCCCCACTACATGGAACATGACTCCCAGGGGTATAAATCTCCCTGGCAATGTGGGACAGAGCTCCCAGGATAAGCTGGAGGAACTGAGAAAGCCTTCTTGACCAAAAGGTGGAAGAGAGAAATGAAACGATAAAGTTTCAGTGGCTGAGAGATTTCAAACATAGTCAAGAGGTTGTCCTGAAGTTATTCTTATATGTTATATGGAAATTCCTTTTTAGTCTATGTTGTATTGGAGTGGCTGGAGGGAAGTATCCATAACTGTTGAGCTGTGTTCCAGTAGCCTTGATTCTTGAAGAAGATTCTATAAAGATATAACTTTTACAATGTGACTGTAATTGTGAAAACCTTGTGTCTGATGCTCCTTTTTTTCCAGGGTATGGATAAATGAATTAAAAAATATGGATGAAAAACAAATGAGTAATTAGGGGGATAAGGGGTAAAGTAAGTTGGGTAGATGGTAATATTAGTGGTCAATGAGAGGGAGGGTTAAGGGTATGGGATTTATGAGTTTTTCCTTTTTATTTCTTTTTCTGGATTGATGCACATGTTCTAAAAAATGATCATGGTGATAAACATACAACTATGTGATGATATTGTGAGCCATTGATTGTACACCAGGTATGGAATGTATGTGTGTGATGATTTGTCAGTTAGAATATATATTTTTAAAGTGTTCATATAACATTGACTTGGGGATGATGGTGACACCCCAAAAATTCTTGATCCTTGGGTTGGAATTAATATAGAACCAATTTAAGGAACAATAATTTAAGGAACAGTAATCCATGATATGTTGCAAATAATGGGACTTTAATGTGGTTTTTTATAATAAGAATTTGTGATGGAATTAGCTGTTCTTGGAGCTGTTAAGGTTTTGCCCAGATTCAAAAAGTCCCTCCTCCTGCCTAAATATCTTTGCAAAGCCTACCTATTTTCTTTCATTTGTTCATAGACACATTTTATAATTTTTTTTCACTTAAAATGCGTGCACATTTCCCATATTAAAAAATCCTTCCTAAGGTTAATTTATAATATTGGAAAATATACCATCATATGAGTATACCATAATTTACCTAAACACTTCCCTTTTGTTGGGCCTTTAGGTAAACTACATATTCTTCTTTACCAAGACTTTTGGTTGGAAATGGATCATCTTTGGTAGATTATACTGAGTTTATATTCCATTTAATCACTTTCTATATCAGAATAAAACTTATCCATAAATTTATATGAGAAAATGTTCTAGAATGACATAATTTAAGAATTATTTCATGTTGTGTTGCTTAACTGTTTTCATAAAGATCATTGTCCTTGACTCCCACAAAAAAAAAATAATCAGACCGTTAGCTTGTGGATGGCTAGAATTCATCAAGTAATTCATTAATAGAACAATGCTCCAAGTCCAATATCCACATTATTTGTTTGGCTGGAAGAGGAGAAGTGAATGGGTTTATTGAGATTGTTTATCCTGGGGAGATGACACAGTAGAATCTGAAATCTATGATGGTGTTCCAGTCACCCAAAATGGCGATGTAAGATGCGTCAAGGTTCCATTCCTCCAAGGAATCTTTGAATAGCTAAAAAAAAACTTAGCAGAACCATCTTCTTTAAAACTCCAGAAAATAGTAAAAGGGTTGTAGTAACTTGGCAATTGCCAAATAAAGAAAACTCAACTTAAAATTGGTAAGAGACTAAAATCAGGTGGTGCACTAGTGGCTCAGTGGCAAAATTCTTGCCTGCTGTGCCGGAGACCTGAGTTCAATTCCTGGAGCCTGCCCATGTAAAAGAAAAAAAAATTAGTAAAAGAAGCTCATGGTACCCTTGCTGGGGCTGCTCCCCCAACCTCTCTCCTGCACAGTGTGGAGCCAGCCTCTGCTTCCGTTGGGGTTCCTGGCCCTGTTCTGGAAAGATCAGAGAAACACCTATGCACATACTGGGATGCCTGCACATTTGTCACAAACTACCAGATGGTAGTCTTAAAGACAAAACCAGGAAGCGCTTCTCTGGCTCACCCCCTCAGAACTTGCCCTGCAGGCAGAAGCAGCTTGCAGACAGCTCAAGCAGTGTAAGAAAAATTAAACCAAAAAACCTTTGCCTAGAGCAAAGGATTACTGACTTTAAGATAAAAAGTCCTGGGATGGAGGAAAGTATATTTCATAGAGGGCAGAGGAGGTTTTGGATTTCTGCAAATAGAATTCTTAAGGCCATGAGTACAAGCCGGGATCAAGACTCAGTATCGAAAAGATGAAGAGGGTCCCATAGTTATGCCTCAATTTGATCTACATGGTAAGGAGAACTAAACTCTGAAGCCAACACAGAGCCAATTTACAAAGACTGACAAAGGTGCTTCATTTTGCAATGGTTTGTTTGTTTTGCTTAGCTTCTGAAACTCGAGGACATCTCTGACATATCACTAGCTGGATTCAAAGTTAAGGAACACAGAGCACAGGAAGTAGCACATTAAAATATTAAAAGGTACAGTGTGCAATGAAAGATTTCAAGAAAAACAAAGAAACAGGAAATGATGCCTATCCAAAGGAAAAATATAACACTTTGGATACCATCATTAAATATACATAACAGATAAAGACTAAAAAATAATGATCTTCAATCATTGATTGTATACTCTGACTGATTACATGGTATGTGCATATATAATGTATATCAATAAAAATTTTAAAAATGATCTTCAACATACTCAAAGAGATAAAGTAAAACATAGAGAAAGAACTAAAGAACATTAGAAAAATGATGAATGTCAATATAAGAATCTCAATAAAGAGATAGAAATTTTAAATAGGAACCAAACAGAATCACTGGAGTTGAAGACCATAATACATCAAATGAAAAATTCCCTGGAGGGTTTCAACAGCAGATTAGAGCTGGAAGAATTAAAAATCAGTGAACTAAAAGACAAATAATTGAAATGATTGAGGCTGAAGAGCAGAAAGAAAACAATGAAAAAAAAGCAAACAGAGCATAAGAAACTTGTGGGAAACTATCAAGAATACCACTATGCAAATTTGGGAGTACCAGAAGGAGAAAAATAAATATGCAAAGAAATAATGGCAGAAAACTACCCAAATTTAATGAAAAACATGAATATATACACTCCAGAATCCTAGCAAACCCCAAACAGGTTAAAATTGATGAGAACCAACCCAGACACTTCACAGTCAAATCATCAAGTATCAAGGACAAGGACAAGGAGAGAGTTGCAAAAGCTGCAAGAGAAAAGCAGCATGTTATAACTGAGGCAACCCTAATAACATTAAATGCTGATTTCTCCTTAGAAACCATGGAAACAAGAAGGCAATGGTATGAAATATTTAAAGTGTTGAAAGAAAATTATTGCCAAATAAGAATTTTATATCCAAGGCTATCTTTTTCAAAAGTAGGGAGAGATTAAGACATTTCCAGATAAACAAAGCTAATAGAGTTTTTCACCACTACATTGCCCTAGAAGCAATGTTAAAGGGAGTTCTTCAGACTGAATGGAAAGGACCCTAGTCAGTGCATCAAAGCAGTATAAAAAAAATAAATAAACATTTATGGTAAGTTTAGCCATATAAGTTAGTATGAATGTCAGTACTATTGTTTTGTATTTTTTGTATGTAACTCCATTTTTTACTACTTACAGTTTCTAAAATGCAAATGCATAGAAGTAATGATAAATACACGGCTTCTGATATACAATGTATAAAGATATAATTTGTATTATATCTTTCAAAAGTTCAGAAAGGGGGGGATGAAGGGGTATAGAAACAGTGCATATGTATGCTATTGAAGTTAAGTTGGTATCAAATTAAATGTGATTACTATAGTTTTAGGATGTTAAATTTAAGCCTTATTGTAACCACAAAAAATCTGAAAAATATGTACAGAAGGGAATGAGAAGGGACTCAAAATGGTAAGTAGAAATTAACAGAAGAATTGAGGGACAAAAAAGGTATGAAACATATACAGACTTAAGAGCAAAATAACAGAAAAAAACCCTGATTTGTGCATATTTGCTTTAAATGTAGGTGGATTAAAGTCTGGAGTCAAAAAGCAGAGATTGGTAGAATGGATTTAAAAAAAAGCATAACCCAAATATATGCTGTTTACAAGAGACTCAGATTAAATTCAGAGACACAAGTAGGTTAAAAGTGAAAGGATGGAAAAAATACTCCATGTGAATAGTAACCAAAAGAAAGCTTGGGGGTGTGGGTAGTTATACTAATATAAGATAAAATAAATGTTTTAATTCTCCTCGCTGCCAAAGCAAATGCCATGCAATGGATTAGCTTAAACATCAGGAATTTATTGACTCATTGTTTTGAGGCTAGGAGAATCCAAAATCAAGATAATGCTTTTTCCCAGAAGACTGTGGCATTCTGGGGCTGGCTGCCAACAACTCTTGGCCCTTGGCTTTTTATCACCTGATAACATATGGCAGCTTCTCATGGCTTCTCAGTTCCATTGACTTCTATCTTGTCTCTGCCCCATGTCTTTTTTTCCTTTTTCTGACTTTCATTCTTCCTATAAAAAACTCTAATAATCTGGATTAAAAAAACACAATCTGATAATTTAAGTCACATTTTTAACTGAAGTAACATCTTGAAGAGATCTTACTTACAATGGACCCATACCTATAGGAATTGATTTAGTTTAAGCACATGTTTTTCTGGGGTACAAAGTTCCAAGCCACCACAGTGTGCTCTTTGGACCCTGAAAAGACATGGTTTTCCCACATGTGAAATATATTTATTTCATCACAACATCCCAAAAGCCTTAAGTCATTTCACTAACAATGCTATGTGCAAAGTCTCATCAAAATTGGTTAGCATGTGTCTGTTCTGAGGCAAAATTTCCCTAAATGATGTACCTATGAAATCTAGAAAACAAGTTGTCTACTTTGATGTACACTGGAGGGACAGACATAGGATAAACATTCCCACTTCAAAAGGGAGAAATTGGAAGGGAAACAGGGATCACTGATCCCCCCAAATTCCAAAACCTAGCAGGGCAAACTCCATCATATTTCAAGCTCTGAGTCATCTAAAGATTGATGTTTTGTTCTCTGGACCTGGTGGAGTGGCAGTCCCACACTTTCCAAGTGCTTGCACAGAGGCTATGACCTCCCAAAAGGTTTGTGCATATTTGTTTTGCCTCCCTACTCTCTCTGAGTATCGGGATGGCATTGATGTTCTTTGCACGTGCTGGGACACAGGCCTCACCAGATGCAAGAATTGGGGTGTCAATACTCTCCCTGAACAAGGGGGACAAGCTTGCCCCCTGCAAGTGCTGGGGCAGATGGCTTGCCCCCTTCAAAAAAGAGTGTGAATTTGTCCTTTACACAAACATGGGCAGGTCTGTTCTCTTGGCCCAAGGAGAGGAAAACTCTTCAGTCCAGATCTTAACCTCCGTGGTTCTTCCCCTGAAGTCATTCTTCCTTCAGTTCACCCCTCCTCTGTCCCTTTTGGTCTAAGCTAGCAATAGTTCTGCTTATACAAATACTGCAAAAACCTCAGCAGCTGTGATCGTTAGGTTCTGGTGTCAACTTGGCCAAGTGATTATGCACAGTTGTTTAGTCAGGCAAGCATTGGTCTGACCATTGCTGTAAGGATATTTCATGGCTGGTTGGTAAACCGGGAGGCTAGTGTATTATATCATCAGTCTGTTGAATGCAACTATGGCAGATTACATCTGTGATCAACTAAACCATGTCTCCCACCATCAAGATAATCCAGTCAGTTGAAGGCTTTTAAGGGAGAAGAGAGAATTTTTCACTGCTTCTTCAGCCAGTGAGCCTCTCCACGGAGTTCATCCAGATCCTTGCTCAGAGCTTCCAGCTTCCCAGTCTGCCCTACATATTTTGGACTCCTCCATTCCCGCATTTGCATGAGACACCTTTATAAATCTCTTATTTGCAGATATCTCCTGTTGGCTCTGTTTCTCTGGAGAACCATGAGGAATATAGCTTGGTACAGGGAGTGGTTCTTGAGAAACAGGATCTTAAAAATGGGTTTTAACAATTGGTTTTCTACCCTCATTATACTCAGAGACATTAATGACTTTGTTTCCAATAATCATGGCACTGACAGTCCATGGGGTGAGGTGACAAGAGCGATGTCAAAATATCACCATTAGATTCTGCTAATTGTATGCTTATATGAGGCAAGGCTCAGGGTGAGAGTAGTTCTTGACACTTTGCAGAGTTTTGTGGAATTAAGAAGCATAACGATATTGGCTGGTTGTTTTAGATACGCTGGATACAGTGATGAGGGAAAGGGGTGAGCTGAAGGCTTCAAATTTGCACCTTAAGAACCATATGAATGATGTAAAAGTTTCCATGTCTGTTTTCAAAGAAAATCTTTTCTATGGTTGCAGACTTGAGATCTCTGAAAAACAGACATAGAACCTCATTGTGCAAGTACCAGATTTGCAGTGTAAACTAAAATCTCAGCCTTGCAGGGTGTCTGCTGTTTGGACAGACACCCTATTGGTGGGAGACATGGCTTAGTTGTTCACAGATGTAATCTGCCATAGTTGCAATCAACAGACTGATGATTTAATACAGTAGCCTTCTGGTTTACCAACCAGCCATGAAATATTCTTACAGCAATGGTCAGACCAGTGCTTGCCTGACTAAACAACTGTGCATAATCACTTGGCCAAGTTGACACCAGAACCTAACCATCACAGCTACTGAGGTTTTGCAGAATTTGTATAATAACTTTTGATTGGAAAAGAATGGGATCCTGAAATGTGGGATGGTGATAAATGGCTTGATAATGATGGTGATGGGGAGACAGGATCCCTGAAATCTGCTGAGCCTTGGCTAAATAGACCTGTAATGGACAGTCTTGAGGACTGAGCTTCCCAACCTCCAGCCTGCCTTGGGGAAACATCTTCCAGACTTCCAATCTGCCCAGAGGAGGCTGCCATCCAACTTCCACAAAGAGATTAACCCTTCAGTGCCTGCTAACCCTGTAACCATGACCCCTGGGGAAAGGGGTCTCACTCCTCTGTCTGGAGCGACTAATCCTGTTTCACCAGATGACTCTGCAATGGAACGCCCTGAGGTAAATGGCTTGAAAGACACTTCTATTTCTTTTCATGACCCACCTCCACCACCCCTCTTTTCTTCAAGACCTATAACTAGACTAAAGTCTCAACAAGTCCTGAAAGGTGAGGTACAAAGTGTGACCCATGAGAAGGTACACTATACTCCAAAAGAACTGCATGAGTTCTCCAATCTATATAGACAGAAATCAGGGGAATATGTGTGGAAATGGTTATTAAGGGTGTGGGATAATGGTGGAAGGAATATAAAGTTGGATCAAGCTGAATTTATTGTTATGGGCCCATTAAACAGAGATTCTGCATTTGGTGCTATAGCTTGAGGGGTTAGAAAGGGCATTCACAATTTGTTTGGATGGTTGGCTGAAACATGGATCAAAAGGTGGCTGACATTACCTGAGATTGAAATGCCAGAACTGCCCTGGTATAATGTAGATGAAGGGATCCAGAGGTTTAGAGAAATGGGAATGCTAGGGTGGATTTATCATGGAAGACATGCTCACACACTCCAGGAATGGCCAGAGGACACATCTTTCACCAGAAACTTGAAAAATAAATTCATAAGACTAGCTCCATCATCCCTGAAGTGCTCTGTAATCACTCTTCTCTATAGGTCAGATATAATCTGTAAACTGCTGTCACTGAGCTAGAATCCTTAAACACAATAGGAATGAATGGATCCCAAATTGGCAGAAGCCATGTGGCAACAGTTAATCACCATAGATAAGGTAGGTGTGGTCATAATAATGGACAGCAGACTCAAAGCAGCAGTCAAAATAATCTGATTTACAGAGACTTGTGGCATTAGCTGGTAGATCATGGGGTTCCCAGAAGTAAAATAGATGGGCAGTCTACTAAATTATTGTTTGAGCTGTATAAACAGAAGAGATCTAGGTCAAATGAACAGAAGTCTAAGTTGAATTACAAAAAATAGAGTCATGGCCCCTTAATCAATTCCCAGACTTGAGACAGTTTAGAGATCCAGAGCTCCTTGAATGAGGAGAGGGCAGGGTACCCTTGGGGATGGACCCTTTTACGTTGCCCCAAAATTGCAATGTTAACTTCCTCCCAGCCTTCCCCAAGGAAACCTACAGCCCTTTACCAGGGTGACTGTGCACAGGGAAAAAGGAAATGATTAGATATATGAGGATTATTAGACACTGGCTCAGAAGTGGCACATTCCAGGAGACCCAAAATGTCACTACAGTCCAGCAGAGTAGGGGCTTTTGGAGGTCAGGTGATCCAAAATTTTAGGAATTTTAGCTCAGATCCATGTCACAGTGGATCCAGTGGGTCCCTGGACCCATTCTGTGGTCATTTCCCCAGTTCCAGAATGCAAAATTGGGATTTTGACAAACTCAGCGATTGGCAGAATCCCCACATTGGTTCTCTGACTTGTGGAATGAGAGCTATCGTGGTAAGAAAGGCCAAGTGGAACCACTAGGACTGCTCATATCTAGCAAAATTAGTGAATCAGAAACAATACTGGATTTATGGAGTGATTGCAGAGATTAGTGCCATTTTTAAAGACATGAAGGATGCAGGGGTGGTGATTCCCACCACATTCCCATTCAACTCTCCTATTTGGCCTGTGTGTGAGACACAGGTGAAATTTAGAGGATGATAGTGCATTATCATAAACTTAACCAAGTGGTGACTCTAATTGCAGCTGCTGTTCCAGATGTGGTATCATTGCTTGAGCAAATCAACACTTGGTTGATTTGGTACCTTGGTTGGTTGCCTGGTACCTTGTATGCAGCTATTGAGCTAGTAAATGCTTTTTTCACAATAGCTGTCAGTAAGGACCACTGTATAACCAGCAGGTCTACCAATGACCCAGCAGTATGACTTCACTGTCCTGTTCCAGGGGTATATCAACTCTGCAGCTCTATGTCACAATCTCATCCACAGGAACTTTGATCATTTCTCCCTCCCATAAGACATCACACTGGTTCATTTTATTGATGACATCATGCTGATTGGATGTAGTGAGCAAGAAGTAGCGACTGCTCTGGTCTTACTGATAAGAGGTTTGCATGTCAGGCTGTGGGAGAGAAATCCAACAAAAATACAGGGGTCTTCAACCTCAGTGAAATTTCTGTGTCCAGTAGTGTGGGACATGTCAAAATATCCCTTCTAAGGTGAAGGATAAGCTGTTGCATCTGGCCCCTCCTATGACCAAAAAAGAAGCACAACACCTAGTTGGTCTCTTTGGACTTTGGAGACAACATATTCCTCATTTGGGTGTGCTACCGAGCCCATTTACTGAGTGACCAGAAAAGTAGCTAGTTTTGAGTGGGGACCAGAACAAGAGGAGGCTCTGTGACAAGTCCAGTTTGCTGTGCAAGCTGTTCTGACACTTGAGCCATGTGATCCAGCAGATTCATTGGTGTTGGAAGTGTTGGTGGCAAATACGGTTGCTGTCTGGAGCCTTTGGCAGGCTACTATAGGAGAATTACAATGTAGACCCTAAGGATTTTGGAACAAAACCTTACCATCATTGCAGGTAACTACTCTTCTTTTGAGAAAAAGCTTTTAGCCTGCCATCAGGCCTTAATAGAGACTGAATGCTTAACCATAGACCACTAAGTTACTATGAGACCTGAGTTGCCTTTCATGAGCTGTATGTTGTCTGACTCACCAAGCCATAAAATTAGGTGTACACAGCACCACTCCATCATAAAATGGAAATGGTATATTAGAGAGAGGGCTTGAGCAGGTCCTAAAGGCACAAGTAATTTACATGAAGATGTGGCCCAAGTGCCCATGGCCCCAACTCTTACCACATTACCTTCTCTTTCCCAGACCAGATCTGGGCCTCTTGGGGAATCCCTTACAGTCAATTGACTGAGGAATAGAAAACTCTGGCCTGGTTTATAATTGATTCTGCATGATTTGCAGGGACCACCCAGAAGTGAACAGCTGTAGCACTACAACTCCTTTCTGGGATGTCTGGCTGGATGGACAGGGATTTGGAAGGGGCATGACTGAACAGAGCAATCTGGGGAAGAGGTATGTGGGTAGACCTTTCAGAATGGGCAAAGAACAAAGATATATGTGTCCCATGTAAATGCTCACCAGAGGGGGGCTTCAGCAGAGGAAGGCTTATCTTATAGATAAGATGACCCATATTGTGGATTCAAGTCATCTTCTTTCCTCAGCCACTCCTGCCATTGCCCAAATGGGCTCATGAACAAAGTGGGCATGGTGTAGGAATGAAGGTTATGCATGGGTTCAGCAACATGGACTTCCACTCAACAAGGCTGACCAGGTCATGGCCACTGCTGAGTGCCCAATCTCAGTCCCTGATATGGCACCATTCCCCAAGATGATCAGCCTGCTACCTGGAGCCAGGTTGATTACATTGGACCACTTCCATCATGGAAGGGGCAGTGATTTGTTCTAACTGGAATTGACACATACTCTTGATATGGGTTTGCCTTCCCTGCACACAATGCTTCCACAAAAACTAACATCCATGGACTTATGAAATGCCCTATCCATTGTTATGGTATTCCACACAGTGTTCCTTCTGATCAAGGAAACTACTTTACAGAATATGATGTGTGGGAATCAGCACATGCTCGTGGAATTCTCTGGTCTTAATGTGTTCCCCATTACCCAGTGCACACTAACCCAGAGGCAGCTGGGTTGATAGAATGGTGGAGTGATCTTTGAAGATCCAATTACAGTGCCAAGTAGGTGGCAATACCTTGCAAGGCTGGGGCAGTGTTCTCCAGGAGGCTGCATATGCTCTGAATCAGCATCCACTCTATGGTGCTGTTTCTCCCATGGTCATGATACATGGGTCCAGGAATCAAGGGTGGAAATGGGAGTGGTGCCACTTACTAATACCTCTAGTGATCCACTAGGAAAATTTCTGCTTCCTGTCCCTTTTAAGCTCTGCTGTTGTAAAGGTCTTAGTTCCAAAAGGAGGAGTACTCCTACCTGGAGACACAATAATTCCATTTAACTGGAAGATAAGACTGCCACCTGGATGCTTTGGGCTTCTCATGTCACTGAATCAACAGGCCTGAAGGGGGATTACTGTTCTGTTTGTAGTGATTGATCTTGACTATCAACAGGAAATAGGATTGAAACTATATAATGGAGGTAAAAAAGAGTTTTCCTGGAATATATGAGATCTCACTAGAGCATCTCTTAGTATTACCATGCCCTGTGATTAAAGCCAATGGAAAACTGCAAAGACCCAATCGAGGCAGGTCTACCAATGGCCCAGCAAATTCAGGAATAAAGGTTTGGGTCACAATACCTGACAAAGAACCATGACCAGCTGAACTGCTTGCTGAAAGTAAACATAACATGAAATGAGTAGAAGAAGGTAGTGATAAATATGAATTATTACCACATGGCCAGTTACAGAAACAAGGACTGTGATTGTGTAAATATTTCCTCCATGTTTTGTTATAAGTATGTTTGCATTTGTACATAAGCTAATATCTTGTTTTCCTCTTATCCTATGACATAAGTTGTATTGTTTATGCTATAGTATTTAAGTCATAGGATATGAAGTTTGAGAGTGAATGTTACCAAAGGAGTTGCACCCTATTCTGAAGAGATGTAGTGACTTTCTGGTTGCAAGCAGGACAATTAAGTATTTACATATGTCTGAATAGGAAACATATGTCTATCATTGTGTTCTATTTGGAAATCAAGCATGTTCAAAAGTGATGAATATAGCTGCCAAGTTTGACAAGGGGTGAACTGTGATGGTTAGGTTCTAATGTCAACTTGGCCAAGTGATTGTGCCTTGTCTTGTCAGTCAAGCACTGGCCTGATCATTGTTGCAAGGATATTTTGTGGCTCGTTGAAACACCAGAAGGCTGGTGTACTAAATCATCAGTCAGTTGATTGCATCTGTGGCTGATTACATCTGTGATCAACTAAGGCCTGCTTCCCACCAATGAGATAACCCAATCAGTCGATGCCTTTAAAGCAAAAAGAGAGAGTTTTTCACTGCTTCTAAGCCACTGTGGCTCTCCTGTAGAGTTTGTTCAGAGACTTCACTGGAGCTGCCAGCTTCACAGTCTGCCCTACAGACTTTTTTTTTTTTTGTATAATATAACATATACACAAAGCAAAGAAAGAAAAAAGCAATTGTTTTCAAAGCACTCTTCAACAAATAATTACAGGATAGATCCTAGAGTTTGTCAAGGGCTACCATATGTAGATTTTTTCATCTCAAATTTTTCCTTCTAGTTGCTCCAGAATATAGAAATCTAGAAGGAAAAACATTTTTTATCATCACAATAGACTTCTTTTTGTGTGAAAAATAACATATATGGAAAAAAGCAATGCATTTCAAAGCACAGTGAAATAATTAGTTGTAGAACAGATTTCAGAGTTTGGTATGGGTTACAACTCCACAATTTTAGGTTTTTACTTCTAGCTGCTCTAAGATAGTGGAGACTAAAAGAAATATCAGTTTAATGATTCAGCAACCATATTCCTTTGTTAAACCCTAGCTTCTTTATGTAATGTCACAATCACCTTGATCTTTCCCCCACTCTTTAGGGGTATTTGGGCTATGCCCATTCTAACTTTTTCATGTTGGAAGGGCTGTCAATAATAAGGGGTAGGGAGATGGAACTAGCTGATGTTCTGGAAAAGTTAACCCCTCTAGATTTCAGGACTTATCTTGTCCAGGAACCCATCTGGAGGTTGTAGGTTTCTGGAAAGTTACAAAGTGTGTGCAACCTTTGTATAATCTTATATGTTGCCCTACGTGTTCTTTAGTATTGGCAAGAATGATTTTAGTTGGGGTTTGTCAAGTTATGATAGGTAGAAATGTCTAACTGATGCTTGCATGAGAGTGGCCTCCAGAGTAGTCTTTGACTCTATTTGAACTCAACCACTGATACCTTATTTGTTACACTTCTTTCCCTGCTTTTGGTCAGGATGGAATTGTTGATCCCATGGTGCCACGGCCAGACTCATCCCTGGGAGTCGTCTCCCATGCCACCAGGGACATTATCACCCTTGGATGTCATGTCCCATGTAAGAGGGAAGGTAATGATTTCACTTGCAGAGTTGGGCTTAGAGTGAGTGAGGCTACATCTAAGTAACAAAAGAGGTCCCCCAGAAGTAACTTTTAGACATAATATGTAGACTAAGCTTATCCACCACATACATAAGCTTCACAAGGGCAAGCCTCAAGATCAAGGGCTTGGCCTATTGATTTGGGTGTCCCTAATGTTTGACACAGTATCAGAGGTTTCCCTGGTGGTAAAGTTTAATAATTTAATGTTTTTTCTCCCATCCCTCAAGGGACTTTGTCAATACTTTTTTATTGTCTGCTTTAATATTTCTGGGATATATCCAGCCATTACATTAAGCTACAAAGGATAAAAGGTCCTCATTCTTATTCTGGGTTCCCTGTGTTTCAATTGTTTAAATGAGCTATACAGATAGGTTGAGTTAGATTATATGCTACAGAAAATTTAGGTTCTGGGCAAAATAAACCTTTCTTCCTTTGGTCTCAAAGAGTAGATGCAGTTCTATAATATAGACAATGTCTTCCATACCTCTGTGTTCTGACTAATTTTAGTACCAACCTGATCGGCTTTGTTCTTCTCTCTAAATACCAGATTATACATATATAAAACAGCCTCTCAAAATCCAGAAATAATAATTACCACTCCGGACTAAATGTGACTGCTATAGGAGCATACAGTCTAGGCCTCTGTATTCTTATAAGCGTTTTCCAAAGGAGAACGTAATTGTTCTTTCATTTCTGGCTTATTTTGCTTCACCAAATGCCCCACAGATTCATTCACATCATAGCATGCCTCACAATTTTGTTCCTTTTTGTAACAGCACGATATTCGATCATATGTATACACCATCATTTGCCAATCTACTTCTCGTCACTGCATCCTTCAGCTACGTCCATTCATTAGGCATCATTTATAATGCCCAAGGTCCACAGTCCATCAACACTCTCAATTTTAGACAATTTCATTGTTCCCAAGAGAAGGATAACCAATAAACACACCCTCACCAAATAGGAAATCTAAATCTCCCTTACCTCTGCTGTTGCTGTGGTACTGCTGATGTTTTCCTGCTAAATATAACCTATAGCATGTGATAGCAGTTTTCCCCCTGTATCCTGGACTTAAACACTCTTTGTACATCAATCATACCTTTGAAGTAGTTCTTGGAAGAACTAATTTAAATTCTAATGTTAATGAGTGGGACACATAGGTCTATAAAACCCCTTTCAATTTTGTTCACCTTCAGCATGGTAACATTACTTATAGACCCACTATTGGACTGCCTTCACTTCTGTCTATCCACTTACATTTTTTAGTGGACTGCCTTCACTTCTTTCTATCCCTTTACATTTGAGTTCAACCTCATTAGCCCATCTCTAGCTTCTGTGTATCTCTAAGTCCCTTATATTCTGTATTATAAGTCTCTGATTTTACCTTTACCATGGTCATAAAAATGGAGTCATACAGTATCTATCCTTTTGTATCTGGCATATTTTACTCAGAATTATGTCCTCAAAGCTCATTCTTCTTGTCATGTGCTTCAGGATGTCATTTCTTCTTACTGTTGCATAATATTCCATCATATGTATACACCACATTTTGTTAATCAACTCATCTGTTGATGGGCATTTGGACTGTTTCCATCTTTTGGCAATTGTGAATATTGCTGCTATGAACATAAATGTGCAAATGTCTGTTTGTGTCACTGCTTTCAGCTCTTCTGGGTATATATCAAGTAGTGCTATTGCTGGGTCACAGGGCAACTCTATATTTAATTTCCTAAGGAATAGTCAAACTGTCTTCCACGGCAGCTGTACCATTATAGATTCCCACCAGCAGTGGTAAGTGTCTTCTCCACTCTTTCTTAATATTTTTAGTTTCTTGTTTGTTTAATAGCAGACATTCTTATAGATGTGTAGTGGTTTCTCATTGTAGTCTTTATCTGCATTTCCCTTATAGCTAATGAAAATGAGCATCCATATTTGGTCTTCAGAAAAATGCCTATTCATATCTTTAGCCATTTTATAATTGGGTTGATTGTTCTTTTGTTGTTGACTTGTATGATTTCTTTATGTATACAGGATGCCAAACCTTTATCTGATGTGTGATTTCCAAATATTTAGTCCCATTGAGTTGGCCACCTCTTCATCTTATTGACAAAGTCTTTTGAGGCCCAAAAGCATTTGATTTTGAGGCATTCCCATTTATCTATTTTTTCTTTTGTTGCTTTTCCTTTGGATATAAAGTTTAGTAAGCTATTTCCTATAACTAGGTCTTGGAGATGTTTCCCTATATTTTCTTCTAGAAGCTTTCTGGTACTAGTTCTTATATTTAGGTGTTTGATCCGCTTTGAGTTAATTTTTGTGTAGGGTGTAAGATAAGGGTTCTCTTCTATTCTTTTGGCTATTGATATCCAGTTTTCTCATGCCCATGTATTGAGAAGAATATTTTGCCCCAGATCAATAGATTTGGGGGCCTTGTTGAAGATCAGTTGACTATAGATTTGGTGGTCTATTTCTGCACTTGATTCAATTCCATTGGTCAATAATTCTATCTTTGTCCCAGTTCCATGCTGTTTTGACCACTATAGTTTTATAAGAAGTTCTAAAATCAGGAAGTGTTAATCCTCCAACTTTGTTCTTCTTTATTAGGATGCTTTTAGCTATTCAGGGTCTCTTTCTCTTACAGATGAATTTGGTAACTAGCTTCTCTAAGTCTTCAAAGTAGGTTGTTGGAATTTTGATTGGTACTGCATTGAATCTGTAGATCAATTTGGATAGAATTGACATCTTAACTATATTTAACCTACCTGTCCATGAGTAAGAAATGTCTTTCCACCTATTTAGAGCTTTGATTTCTTTTAGCAATGTTATGTAGTTGTCATGGTTAGGTTCATGTGTCAACTTGGCCAAGTGGTGGTGCCTGTTTGATTGGGCAAGTGTTGGCTTGTCTGTTGTGATGAGAACATTTCATAGAATTAAATCATGATCATGTCAGCTGCATCCACAGTGGATTCCATTTGTAATCAGGCAAAGAGGAGTGTCTTCTGCAATAAGTGATGCTTAATCTAATCACTGAAAGCCCTTTAAGGAGGATTCAGAAGAGACAGGTTTCTTCCTGCTTTGGTTGGTGAGCCTCTCCTGTGGAGTTGGTCCAGACCCTCCACTGGAATTGTTGGCTTCACAGCCTACCCTGTGGAGTTTGGACTCTGTGTTCCTGCGATCATGTGAGACACTTTTATACATTTTATATTTGTGAGTGTTCCCTGTTGATTCTGTTTCTCTAGAGAACCCTAACTAATACAGTAGTTTTCTGTGCTCAAGTCCTTTACTTCCCTAGTTAAGTTCATTCCTAGGTATTTGATTCTATTAGTTGGTATTTTAAATGGAATTTTTTCCTTAACTGACTCCTCAGGTCATTGTTTGTGTATAGAAACATTACTGATTTATGCACATTAATTTTATATCCTGCCACCTTGCTGAATTTGTTTATTAGCTCAAGTAACTTTGTTGTAGATTTCTCAGGATTTTCCAAGTGTAGTATCATGTTATCTACAAATAATGAAAGTTTTACTTCCTCCTTTCCAATTTGGATGCCTTTTATTTTTTTTTCCTGCCTGATTGCTCTAGCTAGAACTTCTAGTACAATGCTGAGTAATAGTTGTGATAGAGAACATCCATGTCTCATTCCTGATCTTAAGGGAAAAGCTTTCTGTCTCTCTCCACTGAATACAATGCTGGCTATGGTTTTTTCATATACGTCCTTTATCATATTGAGGAAGTTACCTTTGATTCATATCTTTTGAATTGTTTTTTTATCAGAAAAGGATATTGAATTTTGTTAAATGCTTTTTCAGCATTAATCAAGATGATGATGGGATTTTTCCCATTCAATTTGTTTATGTGCTATATTACATTAATTGATTTTCTTGTGTTGAAACTTCCTTGCATTCCTGGTACAGACTCCACTTGGTTGTGGTGTATAATCCTTTCAACATGTGGTTGCATTTGATTTGCTAGCATTTTATTGAGAAGTTTTGCATTGATTTTCATTAGAGGGATTGGTCTATGGTTTTCCTTTCTTGTAGCATCATTACCTGGCTTTGGTATCAGGGTGCTGTTAGCTTCATAAAATGAGTTAGGCGGTGTTTCTTTTTCCTCAATTTTTTGGAAAAGTTTGAGCAGGATTGGTGTTCTTTATGGAATATTTTTGATAAAATTCTCCTGTGAAGCCATCTGGCCCTGCACTTTTCTTTGTAGGAAGATTTTTGATGACTGATTGAATCTCTTTACTTGTGATTTGTTTGTTAGATCTTCTGTTTCTTCTTGAGTCAGTGTAGCTTGTTTGTGTGTTTCCAGGAATTTGCCCATTTCATTTAGGTTGTCTAATTTGTTGGTTAACAGTTTTTTATAGTATCTTATGTTTTTTTTTTTTTTTTTTTTGCTTCTTCAGGGTCTGTGGTAATGACCCCCCTCTCTTTTCTGATTTTGTTTATTTGCATCCTTTTTTTTTTCTTTGTCACCTTTCCTAGTGGTTCATCAATTTTATTGATTTTCTGAAAGAACCAACTTTTGTTTTTATTGATTCTTTCTATTGTTCTTTTGTTCTCCAATTCATTTAACCCTGCTTTAATCTGTATTTCTCTTCTGCTTGCTTTGGGGTTAGTTGCTGTTCTTTCCTAAGTTCTTCCAGGTAAGCAGTTAAGTCTTTGATTTTTGCTTTCTTTTTTAATATAGCATTTATGGCAATAATTTTCTCTCATAGAACAGCTTTGTCACATCCCATAACTTCTGTTATGTTGTATTCTCATTTTCATTCATCTCCAGATGGCTACTGATTTCTCTAGCAAATTCTTCTCTGACCCACTGTTGTTTAAGAGTGTGTTATTTAATCTCCATATATTTGTGAAAGTTCTCATTCTTTGGTAGTTATTGATTTCCAGCTTCATTCCATTGTGATCAGAGAAAGTGCTTTGAATAATTCAATGTTTTTTAATTTATGAATATCTGTTTAGTGCCCAGCATATGATCTATCCTGAAGAATATTTCATGAGCACTAGAGAAGTGTATATCCTGGTGTTTTGGAGTATAACAACCCATATATGTCTATTAGGCCTATTTATTTATCAAATTGTTTAAGTTCTCTATTTCCTTGTTGATCTTTTGTCTGGTGGTTCTATCTATAGAAGAGAGTGGTGTATTGAAGTCTCCTACTATTACTGTTGAAATGTCTATCACTCCCTTCAATTTTGCCAGTGTTTGTTTCATGTACTTTGGAGCTCCGTGATTGGGAGTGTAAATGTTTATGATTGTTATTTCTTCTTGGTGAATTGTTCCTTTTATTAGTATATAGTGTCCTTCTTTGTCTCTTGTAATGTCTTTACATTTAAAGTCTATTTTGTCTGATATTAGTACAACTACTCATGCTTTCTTTTGGTTACAGCTTGTGTGGAACATCTTTTTCCATCCTTTCACTTTCACTCTATTTGCATCCTTGTGTCTAAGATGAGTCTCTTGTAAATAGCATTTATCTGCATTATATTTCTTAGTCCATTCTGCCAATCTGTATATTTTAATTGGTAAGTTTAGCCCATTAACATTCAAAGTTATTAATGTAAAGGCATTTCTTTCTTTTTTACATGGGCAGGCACCGGGAATCGTACCCAGGTCCTCTGGCATGGCAGGCATAAAGGCATTGCTTGAATCCACCGTTGGGTTTTATTTGTCAGATTTATATATTCTTTTCTCTCTTTCTCTTTTTATCCTTAAATTACCCTTACTGGTACTCTTCAATTCTGTGCCCTCCTCCAGACCTCTTTCTCCTGTCTTTTTCTTTCAGCCAGCAGAACTCCCTTTAGTATTTCTTGCAGGGCCTGTCTCTTGTTGACAAATTCTCTCAGCATTTGTTTGTGTAAATTTCGATTTCTCCCTCAGTTTTGAAGGACAATTTGGCTCGGTACAGAATTCTTGACTGGAAGTCTTTCTCTTACAGGATCTTAAATATATCATACCACTGCTTTCTCACCTCCAGGGTACTATTGAATAGTACAAACTCAGTCTTGTGTGGTTTCTCTTTTTTGTAGTAGATTGTTTTTCTCTTGTCACTTTTAGGATTTTCTGCTTCTGTACAACATTTGACAGACTGATTAGTATGTTTCTTTGGGTAGGCCTATTTGAAGTTATTCTATTTGGAGTTCACTGGGCTTCTTTGATTTGCATATTTATGCCTTTTATAAGGGTTGGGAATTTCCCCCCCCCCATTATATACTCAACTAATATTCCTAGCCCTTTACTTTTCTCTTCTCCTTCTGAGACACTGGTGATTCTTATATTTGTGCACTTTGTTTTGTCCATCATTTCCCTGAGATCCAATTAAAAATTTTCCAGCTTTTTGCCATTTGCGTGTTTAAAATCAGTTTCCTGTCCTCTAGTTCATTTATTCTTTCTTCTGCCTCTTCAAATCTGCTGCTGTGTGTCTTTAGTATATTTTTTATTTGGTCTGCAGCATCTTTAATCTCTGTGATATCTGCTATTTTTCTATTTATTCTTTCAAATTTCTCTTTATGCTCTTCTAGTGTCTTCTTGATCTCCTTCATGTCACAACATAAGTCTGACTCCAAGGGAAGGAGAGAGAGAGAGAAGGTTGATGGGAATCATCCTAGATTGCTGTGACATCCAAAGAAGTGTTGATTGATGGCAGAGATGTGCTGAAGCTGATTTGCACTGTTTACTAGAGCAGATTGTGCAAATAATCAGGGATTTTGTGAACTGGTTAAGTCATTGGCAACTTGAAGTTGGCCATTGTGGGATTAGCATCACCATGAATATTGGCAACACTACAAATCAAGACGCTTTATTTTTCAGAGCGCTCATTTACCAATATACCAGTGGCTGCTATGAAGTCTTTAACCAAAGGCAGCTATGAGAAGAATCTTGTACCGTCCAGGAATGGACGTGTCTTAGTGTCCCTACCATGCTCTGCCACTGGTTTCAGCAGATGCCTGGTAATAGACTGCGGAGGATCAGAGCTGGGGCTCTTGACCCTTTCCATACCCTGTGGTTGGAAGCCAGTGAGGCACATTCAGATGTCCACCATGTTCTTCTCCTTGCACCACACAGATTGACTTGTCACAGGTTTGAGAAGGCTCCCCTGTGATTCCCATAGGCCTTTCTTTCTTAAGGGAAATGTGGAAGAGGGATGTTAGTGAGATGAACTACAACCTTCATTGCTGCAGTTGACCTCAGCAGAGGGTACCTGACATGCACCCTCTTTCTCCTGTTATGGGTTGAACTGTGTACCCCAAAAGCTGTGTCCAATTCCAATCCCTGTTCCTGTTCCTGTGACCTTATTTGGAAATAGGGTCTTTGAAGATGTGTTATTTAAAATGATGCCAAACTGGATTAGGGTGGACCCTTATCCATTATGACTGTCGACTTCATAAGAAGAGCAAAGGAGACACAGACACACTGGGGAAAAGACAGCCATATAAAGATGGAAGCAGAGATTGGATTATGCTGATCAAACCAAGGAATGCCAAGAATTGTCAGTCAGCACCAGGAGAGAGGTATGGAATAGGGATTCTTCTCTACAGACATCAGAGGGAGCGTGGCTTTGCCTATACCTTCGATTTTTGGATTTCTAAACTTCTGAACTGTGAGGGAATAAATTTCTGTTGTTTTAAACCATCCAGTTTGTGATATTTTGTTATGGCAGTCCCAGGAAACTAAGACACTCTTCCACCATCCATTCTAATTTCCCCTCACCCTCAGCTATCACCTCAGCAGTTCTTGGTGTTTTACCTGTTAATATGGTAATATGACCCAAACCTTGATTCTTGAGGCATCTGAACCTCCCATAATCATACCCTTCTAAGTTTGAGTTTTCTGTATGTGTCTGCTCACAGTTGCTAAGGAGCAAAGGAATACCAGGAGTCACCCACATGGCTCACCTGGGTTCCACATGTATTCTTTCCTTCCCCATTATGTAAAAGCAGCCCTCTCTCCTCCTGCTCATTAGTTCCATTACTCTTACTGGTATGTAGTATCCCTGTGTGTAGGCAATCCAAAGTGTCCTGATGGCATCTGTAACTTTTAATTCAGCAGGACCCTTGCCTTGTTTCCCAGCAAGTGTGTCCTACTTTGTGGACCAAGACTCTAACCCTGAAAAGTCCAGAGCTGTGGGAACAGGGAACACATTCCACAGGGAGAGATTGGGAATGATGGCTTGAGATGTTGAACTGCCCATCTACTTTGCCCCAGGGGTGTCATGCTCTAGCATAACATCTCTGCATCTCCCTGGTAACCAAGCCCCTCACCTGCCCTTCCAATCTTGCCTGTCCTTACTGTAAGCATGTGTGCCTGGCTTCTGGAGTTAAAGTTTCACTACCTGTCTTCTGTTATTTGGGAGAGGGATGTTAACAAGCCCAGCTCTGTAGTGCCTCCCCTACCATCACCCCTGGTTTGCAGAAAAGAGCCACACTGAACTTCTTAGTTATCTGGTACCCCCTCACCAGGGCATGACTGCTGGTCTTGCTGAAGGGTGTGTCCTTTGAGCCATCTCAAGGAACATAATTCTCTGGTGGGTCTATTAACTATACATAATACATCCACTCTAGTCTTCTTAATCTTTCCTGTACTATCCAAGAAGGTAATGTAGGTATTTCCATTTTGCTGAGACTTGGCCATTGTTTTCTCTAAATACCACCCAAATGGTGAGCATGTTCTGTCCCCTGTGGTACTTGCTAGGGCATTAAATCCTATGCCCCAATAGAATACCCACTAGTTAAGGAATTCTTGTTCATCTCATCTTCTTTATTTAAATATTTTTATTTAAGAAAACAAACAATACACTTACAACCACCAAAAATGGATACCTTAACTTACTCACAGGCTATTCAAATAAAGTATCCTAATAATCATGGTAAAGCCTGTGTTTGTACAGAAAGTTTTATAAAACAATTTAAAATTCAGGCAAACAAGGAAAAAAATGTATAAATACAGATAGCAAAGTTTCTTAAATTTTAAATATTAAATACTAACTTAAACACCATTTGATTAGTTGTCGTAACTGTGACAGTTATGTGATTCAAAAATATCAAGTAGAAAGTTATTACAAATATCAACTTTGCTATGGTAATGACCTATGTTACTAAACATTTTCAAGTTTTTTATTTCAGGAATCTATTTTATCTAATCTTACTTTGCTACCTATAATATTTACTTGTCAGATCTAAATATTTTTTCCCTCTCTCATTTTTTATTCTTTAAATTACTCTTCAATTCTGTACCCTCCTCCAGACCTCCCTCTCTGTCTTTTTTCAGTTGCCAGAGTTCACTTTAATATTTCTTGTAGGGCAGGTCTCTCATTGGCAAATTCTCACAACTGTTGTTTATCTGTAAAGATTTTAATCTCTTCCTCAATTTTGCAGGACACCTTGGCAGGATAAAGAATCTCTGACTGGAAGTATTTCTCATTCAAAATCTTAAATATATCATACCACTGTCTTCTTACCTCTGTGGTGCCTGGTGAGTAGTCTGAACTCAGTCTTACATGTTTTCCCTTGTATGTAATAAATCTATTTTCTCTTGCTGCTTTCATGACTATTTGCTTCTCTTCAAGATTTGACATTCTGACAAATATGTCTTGGAGTAAGCCTATCTGAATTTATTCTACTTGGAATTTGTTGGGCTTGTTGGTTTTGGATGCTTATGTCTTTTATAAAGGTTTGGAAATTTTCCTCCATTATATCTTCAACTAGCCTTTCTATGCCTTTACTCTTCTCGTCTTCTGGGAAACCAGTAATTCTTATATTTGTATGCTTTGTGGTATCTATCATTTCCTCAAGACCAAGTTACATTTTTTCCATTTTTCTTGACATTTGTTGATTTGAATGCTCAAGTTCAATTGTCCTATCTGCTAATTCACATATTCTTTCTTCTGCTTCTTGAAGTCTACTGTTATGAGTCTCTAGTATACTTTTAATTTATACAGTATCTTTCATCTCTGTAATATCTGATGTTTTTCTATTTATTCTTTCAAATTCTTCTTTGTGCTCCTCCAGTGTCTTCTTGATATCCTTTATGTTGTTATGAACAACCTTAAGTTGTGCCAAATTCTGTGTCCCTTTATGTAAATTTAATTTAGTCATTTGGTTGAGCCATATCTGCCTGGATCTTCACATGCTTTATGATTCTGTTATAGATGGGGCATTTTAATGTCTTAATAAGGTTATTTTGGAGATTTATTTCCTTCCCTCATTTAAGATTTTGAATCTACCTGTTAGCTTTGAAGAGCCCCTTTTGGATTTGTTTTGTCAGTCCTTCCCCTTGAAACCAAGTCCCTAATCTCAAGGGGAAATTGCAATTCTACTTAGGGCTTTATTTAAGAGCTAGGCAGATAAACAATTTGTCAGACTGCACTTTCTGCTTCCCCCCAGTAAATGACACTCTTGAGTCTTCTCGTCCCCTTAGGTCCATTTGTCCCTGACTACAGGTACAATGTCTGGTGGCCAATCATGGCACTCAGCTCAGCTGGCTTCATCAGCCTCATCTTTCTGTTGCAACACATACCTGTGATCTCTGGGCCTCTGTGGGGGAAGGGGAGCAGTATCAGGATCCAAATAAGTCTCTTTCACTGGTTGGATATCAGACTGGCACCACTCTACATCTCCCCCTCCTTCCAGGTGAAGGGCCCCCTAGGCTTTGCCAAAAAATGAGGTGCCCACAGCAGCACGTCACAGGGGCAGGGAGTAGCACTATACCTTGACTAGGTGGAGTCTGTGCACAGGAAAAGCACATCTGTTGTTTTCCAAGTTTGCCATGGGAACTCCCAGCTATGGAGTTGAAGGTAAAATCTTCCCAAGCCAGCTGTGGGGTAGGCAGAGTCATGACCGAGTACGTTCACCTATTGTTTCCATCCCAATTTCTCTGGTTTTTCTCTGAGGGCCTCCCTATGTAGGGTAGAAGACGCTCTATAATCACTTGCACCCTGGAACCACAGTCCCAGTCATTTTCCTATCACGTCTCTCATTGTACGGAGGCAGGGTAACCTTAGCCTCTCCTATTTCACCATCTTGCTGGAAGTCTCACTTATCTCATCTTGCATTCTAGCTCCCTTGATCAGGCCTATTTACTGGCCTGACATCCAGGAGAGGAGATAGGGAAAACTTCTGAGGGGGTACCTGTTGCTTTGTAGTGGAGAGGCTCCTGAAGCTTCTCCCAGTCCAGCCTGACTCGTAATAGGGAAGAGAGGGTCATATTTGCAAGCCCAGAGGGTCCAGGTGGATTGCAGAGTCAATATCACCCTGGCATTCATCCAGATATCCCTGTTCCATGTTTCAGAATTCCAGGTTTTATCCACCAGGGTCCTGACCTTAGCAAAACAGACCTGCCTTGACTGAGCATTTAGAAGTTTCTGGAGCTCTGCAATTTTAACAATTTAGGTCATTAGCTCAATTTTGTCTGCTCTTCCACCACAGGCATTCAGAACTTCTTTGGAAGCTACTGCCTGAAGCCCTCTGGCTTTATTATAGCCATTACCTGCTTGCTAGCTCACTCTCTCATTATCCCTATGCTGGGCAGGAATGGGCTAACTCTGCCCTCTTTGTGGACATTTCTCTCCACATTTTCCAAATGCCTGCATCATTGCACTTGCCACAGCATTCCCCTCCACTGGGCCATTTCTTAGGTCAACTCCAGGAAGATCTTTAGCAATTAAGCTACCACGTTGTGCCAGAGACTCTTCATGGCCTACCTACAAACCTCTTCACCTGCTAAGTGGTGCATGAGTGGGTCCAAATCCCCACCTTGCATATTTTCTTGGACCATACCTGGTACCATTTTGTTACTCTAGGATCCTCTGAGAAGTAGAAGTCAGGATGGATTAAGTGTGTGAGGATTTTATTAGAGGAAGCAGCTGTGAGAGAAAAGTAGGGTAAGGGGGTTGGGAGCAGGCTGGGAGAGCTGTCAAACCTCCATGCAAGTCTCATCCTTGAAGGAAAGAAGAAAGAATGGCTGGGTAGAAGCAGCCTAGCCTGCTATGCAGCCTAAGGATGTTTTGGCAAGGTCACGGGGAGTTCTCATGCCAGAGTTAGCTTCAGAGGAGTCTCATGTTTCCCCAAACTGCACTTGTACTTAGTGTCCCTGCTTGGCTTAGTCACTGGCTGGAGCAGCCTGTGGGAAGCCTGGCCTTCCGCGTGCAGCAGCTGGGTTACTTGGTCAGTTACGCTTTCTGTGGTTAGAGGTGTGAGAGGCACAGTTAATGTCTGCCAATACACTCTTTAAAACAAAAGCCAGATTCTTTGCTGGAGTGTTCACAGCCTTACACAGTATGATCACAACCTGCCTCTCTAGTCTTGTTTCCCATGCTTTGACTTCACTTTTATGCTTCCATCAAACAAAGCTGTCTTCAGTTGTGCCCAAACCACATGTCCAGTCCATTATTCACACGGTCTCTGTGCTTGGAAGGCATGCTAATCTCATGCTCACCTTCATTCTCATGGAGGTCAAATTCCTAAATCCTAATGTTTGGTTTAATGGAAGTAACTTTGGTTAGAAAGAACTGACACTCATTCAAGACAGTTAAGGGGAAAGAAACTCTTATAAGGAAACAGGATTCTCTAGAAACCCTAAGGCAGGAAATATAGCCAGACCTTACAGCAGGGCTGGGACCATGACCTGGACAGTCATCAGAAATTAGAACATTTTCTTTTCTCTTCCTGCTCTGCTTCACTGTTTAACTCCCTTCTTTCTCTGCAGATCCATTTTCTCTGCCA
Source organism: Tamandua tetradactyla (assembly GCF_023851605.1). Lineage (NCBI taxonomy): Eukaryota > Metazoa > Chordata > Mammalia > Pilosa > Myrmecophagidae > Tamandua > Tamandua tetradactyla. Next base: position 200,567,940 of record NC_135327.1, on the reverse strand, counting down.
CACCTTGACTTCCCCATGGGGTTCTCAGAGCCTAAACCTGGCCCAAATGATTGTTTTCAGGTAGTGCCCAGTCTGTGAAAGGTGTCCACCTCTATCAGACTAGCTGGTGGTCTCTTCACATCTCCTATTGCCTGCTCAGCTGGGACAGCTGCTGAAGGGAGTAGGCTGTGTGCTTTAGTTTCCTTGGCTGCTCAAGCAAATATCAATGCAATGGTTTGCCTTAAACAATGAGAATTTATTCACTCACATTTTGAGGCTGGGAAAAAGTACAATCAAGGCATCATCAAGGTGATGCTTTTATTCCCTGAAGACTGTTGTTCTGGGGCCAGCCACCCAACATCTTTGATTCTTAAGTTGGCACATGGTGGCATCTCTGGGTCTTCCTCTTCTGGATTCTGTTGATGTTCAGCTCCGGCTGCTCCTTCTGAGGCTTTCCCTCTGACTGTCTGAGTTTCACTGGCTTATAAAGACTTCGGTAATACGATAAAGACCCATCCTAAATGAGGTGGGTCACACCTTAACTTCATCCAAAGATCTTACTTAGAATAGGTTTGCACCCACAGGGATGGATTAAATTTAAGAACATATTTTTTTCTGGGGGGCGCATCCAGCTTCCAGCCACCACACTGGGCAAGCTGTTTGACATGCCTTTCGATTATCCTTTGAGGACCCTGTGAGTGCCATCTGCCCCAGGAAGCCTTTTTGTGAGACATTATCGTTCCACTTCAGAAAGCTCCCTGTAGCTTCTCTCTTGTATGGTTAAAACACACCTGTCTTCTCTATTTCTAGAGCCTATGTATCCATCATGTGGTCAATAAATAGCCACTGAAGGAATGAATTGAATGAATATTGAGTATTTTTTTGGATTTCACTTTGTCTTTTCATAGCCGTTATACTAGTATAATTAAAAAAAGAAAAGGCTCCTGAGGTGTGAATGTATGTGTGTGTGTGTGTGAATTCCACATTGTTAATAATTCATTTCTTTTGAGGAGCTAGAAATGAAAAGACTCCAAGTTTCCAGGAAGAAGGAAAATGCTTGGAGGTAAATCTAAACACTAAAGTGGGACGATGTAGATGCTTCCAATTTTTGAATACCTATTATTTGCTTTATCCCTTCCTCTCTCTCCTACTATATTAGCCATTTGAAAGGTGTTCACTCCCTTGTATATTAAAAAAAGCATTGAGCCAAGAATAGAGAGACATGGATTCAAGGACTGTCTGCCACTAACCACAAATGTGGCCTTAAGCAAAACTTTGTAGGTCTGTGGGCCTCATCCATAATGTGAGCAGGTTCAGTTCCGGGGCCCCTAAGGCTATCTGAGCTCTGACATTCTGATTCTGACCTTTTTTTCTTAGAATTTTTATACCAAGAAATTGCATTAAATGCTAAACCCCTATCCCCACCCCTGGGATAGGAAGTTTAGTGGGAAGATTGAGTTGATTTGGTTTGTTTTGCAACTGAAAATATTGACTGATCCTTCTACTTTTAGAAATGCTTAAAAAAAAAAATAGGAAGCACATAACATTTTTCGATTTAAAAAAAGCCACAACAAATATAGGATTGTCCTTAGGTTCCCTCTGCCTATGCCTTTAGTTCATTACTGAAGAAAAGCAGAATGAAGGCATCTCTCATGGAATTAAAGAGGAAGAATGAGTTATTTTGTTAAACTTTAATGAATTTATTTTTTCCTTAGGTAGTACATGCATGTGGTGCAAAAGGTACGAAAGACAATAGTGAAAAGAAGTCTCACTCCTTCCTTCTCAGCCAGCCAGTTCCCCTCCCCAGAGGCAACGGCTGTGACTGATTTTGTGTGCGTTCTTCCAGAAATGGGATGAGGTCTTTGGAAACATTTTTCTGTTTCACTTTGTCATCTGATTTCTGTTCTTTGGTGAGCAGGTGATGTTTATTCATGCCCAGGTTTCATTTCTTCTAGGCTTATTTTCTGCAAACCCTTCCAGGGTCTTTAAAGAACATCTAAAATGTGGTGTGGCCCTGAAGCTTTGATCTGACTGCTTAATTGCCTTTGCTAATCACACCAAGATCAAGCGGATAAAAATAGCCTCCAGGGTCAGCAGGGTGAGTGAATCCCACTGATTGGGGTTTTGGAAGGCAGTGGAAGATTGAGCTCTAATAGACTCCTAGAGGCAGCCTGAAATCATTGCCTTAATTAAATAAACAAACCTTAACTATTAGAGCTGTGTAAACATTTTGACACTGGGTTTTAGACTGTACATAGTGAGAAGCAGAAAGAAAATAGGCGTGTACTTGCTGGAAAAGATTTCAAATCATTGTCCTAAGTGCTGTTTCCCAAACAAAAGCAAAAGGGAACCCACCCTCAAAAAAAAAAAAAAAAAGGAAAATCTTTGGGTCAACAGTTGAATCGACAATATTCACGATCACTTATTCTATAATGGGTTTTGTTAATGTGTTAAGGAAACAAATATGAATAAGACAATGACCTGCCTTTAAAGCGTTTCAAATTTAGCACAAGGGAGAACGAACACTCTATTTGGTTTCTTCCACAAAGATTGACACTTTTCTTACCAACACTTAAACAAGCTTGTTGAAAAAATTAACAGTTTCAAAAAATAACATGACCACACCAAAAGAAAACAGACAAACAACACCATAACAAAAGAAACTAACCCAAGTAACTTTGAATACCATACCTTGATTATACACCCTTAGCCAAAAGACAAGAAAAATGCAAAAGAACCTTGAATCCCGTGGTACGCATGCAGCAATTTTGAATTGTTTTCTGTCTATTGTAGGACTGAGCAAATGGGAACATTTATCAATGTCACTGAAAGCCAGGATTCTTATTTTTGGAGAAGAAAGAGACCCTGCTGTACTTTTTCTATAATTCTAAAGCATTATATAATTTATTTATTATGTACCCTATGTAGTGTCTGTCTTTCCCCTTTGATATACAGCCCCTCCTGGGAAGGGATATTTGCCTATTTTGTTCACTATTTCTACCTAGAATATTGCCTGACATGTAATAGGTATATAAAAAGTATATGTAGATGTATAATGAATAATAGGAGCTAGTGGTGGAAATGAAGATTGGGGTCATGGAGAGTATTTGATAACAATAGAACATTTGGATTTCAGCCCTGTCGACAATGAGACACTACTGAGAGTTTTGAAAGGAATGTGACAGTGAAACTAATGTATTAGGGGGTTGTTCAGGGGTTTTTCTGCAAGGTGACATGGAGGCAGGGGGGGGTTAGGAGGCTCTATAATCCAGGGCGATTTTCAGGACCCTCACAGTTGCAAGTGACAGAAATCCAGTTCAAATTGGCTTAAGCAGTGGATATGTTTAGGAATTTTGGTTCTGGACCCAGCTGTGCCCAGGGCTTATTCACCTGACAACTGAGAGGGGTTCCATGAAAGCAAGTGGGAGTAAGTAAGGTCTCTTGAGGTCTAGATTCCAAATTGGATCAAGGTCACTTATGCTCCATTCAATTGGCCAAAGCAACTCAGAAGACCAGCGCAGATTCAGGGTATGGGAAAATAGATTCTACATCTGCATGGGAGGAGTTGTAAAGTCCATTGTACAAGATCTGGATACTGGGCAGTGAGAAGGATTGTGGTCATTCTTGCCACCTACTAGAATGGGACTAGCTTTGGGTCTGGACACTTGTTCCCAAGGACAGTGTGCTCATGCAGCTTGCTGCTGGAGTGAAGCTTTACCAGTCAGCATTAATTGAAACCTTGCCCTGGAAGGCCCCTCTCAACTTCCTGTCATATCTTCCTCCCAGTCTCATTCAGGGAAGAAACAAGTCCAGTTCATGAATTAGTCTGGCAGCTGTTTCCATATTTAAAGCTGGCTTTAGCTGTAGGCAAAGGAAGCAGTGCAGATACAGTATAATTTTTTTTGAGGTCTCCTGAGAAAGGCTTGGTCACCTCTAAAAATGTTTCTGCTCCTTTCCCAAGGGGTTGGCACTTAAATTCTACCACCACAAATCCTTGAGTCATGTGCGATAGAATCACTTACTGTTAAAGCCAGGAAGGAACTTCCTCATCAACAACGAGGGCCCTGAAGTCCAAGATGTTTAAACCACTTGGTCTCTCTTGCCCAGCTTTTTAGTGAAATTAACTCCTTTGGATGAAGCAGAAACTTGGTTCCTCAAAAGTTAACCATAGATTTGCTTCTTGGACCATGCACCTCCCCACCAAAAAAAAAAAAAAAGTTAACCATAGAATTTCCATATGACTTATCAATTGTTTCAATTGAAAACAGGAATTTGAATAAATACTTGCACACAAATGTTCATAGCAACACTATGCACACGAGCCAAAAAGGTGGAAACAACTTAAAAGTTCATCGATGGATGAGTGGAAAAATAAAATGTGGTTTATACATAAACAGAATATTAATCATAGAAAGGAATAATGTACCGATACATGCTACAACATAGACGGACCTTGAAAAATTATGCTGAGTGAAAGAAGCCAGACACAAAAGGACAAAGATTGCATAATCCATTTATATGAAATACCCAGAACAGGTAAATATTGGTGATTGCCAGGAGCTGGGAGGAGGGGTTAATAGGGAATGACTGCATGGTGAGTATAGGGCTTTCTTTTTAGGTGATAAAAGTATTTGGATCTATTTAGAAGCAATGGTTGCATAGCATCATGGATACACTAACTGCCAGTGAAGTGTACATTTTAAAGTGATTAATTTTATGTTATGTTTCACTTCACTACAAAACAAACAAACAAAATTCTAAAGAGCAGAAACCTTAGGAAGGCAACGTGTCACAAGCAGTGAAGGCTGTGGTGCTCAAGTGAATCAGTGGCATGAGGAGGTCTCTGGATCAGAGCCATGGCTTGATCATTCCAGGTGGTCATGCAAACTCACTCTCCAAAATCGGGTTATCTTTTCTGCAAAATCGGGTTGCCTGTGGTGAGCAGTTAGTGAACTGGACATGTGCAGTGCCTGAACCAAGGAGATGCTTAATAAATGTAACTGGTGTTACCCTGAGGTCCAATGTGCCTCCATACCCTCCAGTGCAGTATCTTCTCCTGGGTCACAGGCAGCATCCTGTTTAGGAAGGCTCAACAGGAAGAGCTTATCCACAGAAAGAGAGGCTGAATTCACAATCACAAACATTAACAGAGGGCCTGGGAGGTCTAGGCCTAGAAGGAAGGTCCCAAGTTCAGAATGAAAGACCTGCTTAAATCTATAATGGTAGCATCTCTTAGCAATTCCTTCCGCAGGCCCGGTTCTAGCACCTCATGTGACCCCTGCACTTGATTACAACTGTGTTTTGTGCAGTGGCCCAGCTTGGGGCTCAGTTGCTGCTAGCATTGCTCAGCTTTGGGCTCACTTTTTTTTGGCCAGGACCTTTTGGAGCTCAGGCTCTGAGTCCATCTGGGCAATTCCAAGGGCATATAAGAAAAGCTGCCTACCCTTCTGAGACTCAAAACCCAAAGGGCAAGTGACTCAGTTGTGATAACACTATAAAAGTGGTTGAGCCAATATAATTTGCAATAGGCAGAATTAACAAGAACATATGTTTACTCTAGAAAATTTGGAAAATGTAGGAAAGAATAAAGAAGAAAAAAAAATCACCTGAAATTTTACTATTCAGAGGGTACCACTATTAACATATTTATGTATTTCCATCTAATTATTTTTTTCTAGGAGTATGTGTGTGTATATGTGTGCGCATGAGTATTAGAAAATTGAGATTATACTGCACTTACACCCCTGTAGTCTGCTTTTAAAAATTTTATGTATTCCAAGTATCCTTCAATTAAATGCATGCACTATATTTCATCACACATCAAGGTATATTAGAATAAATTTAATTTATTTAAATTCTGAATTTATTGAATATAATTTATTGAATTTATTAAATAGAATTTATTAGCTCTATTTTGGACTTGGCATTTGTTCATTGTTTTTTTGTTGTTGTTTTGTTTTTATTTTTCCTTGTCCATTGTTTTTAATACTATTGATTTTAAGACTGATATGAGTGATTGGGAGAATGAAATATAGTAGGATAGGAGGCAATTAAAAAAAATTTTCAGTATTTTTCTAAAAAAAATTCATATTGGCTTTTAAAAGAATTTTAAATATAGTAGAAAGTAAAAAGCAGATATTAGATATTAAGATGATTTCTTTATACAGGGAATTTATGTTTTCCCCTTTGAGGGAGTTTAAGAATACTCTCCTTTGAGAGATGTGATTTAAAGGCATTTTGTCACAAAACTTCAAGGATGTTCTTTGAAAGAACCTAAAGTCCCCTGTGAACATGCTCTGGGGTATTCCCCAAATGCACATAAATTCTAAAGTTTAGCCAGATCGGGAAACTTTTGTTTCCTCCACACGATGCCATTTTCTGGATTTTTCTTATCTGGAGACTTCTAGCAGGGTTGAGCTTTGATGGCCCTCAGCACTCTTTAGACAAACCATCTTGTTAAACTATAAGGCTAGTGGCTCTGCAGGATGGTGGGTGAGCTCTCCACAGGTGGCTTTTAACCTGAAACCCTTTGGGGACTCACAAAATCCCGACTTTTTCTGCACATTGTAGTTCTTATAGTCTTTTCCATTATCAGATTCTGAAAGACACCTGTAACCCCCACATTTTAAGAGCCCTTCATTTAGGGCCTTTCTTTTAGGATGGATGTGGCTGTAAAGAAAGGCAGTTGGATTCCTCAGAAGGTCTGGCATATGCAAATTGCCCAGGGTCTGCAGGTGTGGGATGAGGGTGGGGGTAAGGCAATGGGAAGGATAGGCTTTTTCCCTTCCTGAAACAGTGGAGTCAAGGAGCTTTCCTGAGAAGAGGGGCAGGTGCAGGGAGAGCAGCCTAGGGACACGGAGGTCTGTGAAACGAAGTGAGAATCTTCAGGAAGTGGGTAGTGGGTGCTGAGCATGTGCTTATGACCCGAATGGCTGGTCAGCGAATTCCACTGGGCAAGACCCAGGGGACTCCACTGCTCTGAGGAAAAGGGACAGAGGATGTGAACTTGGGTTCCTCACAGAATATGGGGGTCTGAAAGGGGACACATTTTGAAGTTTTTACAACTTTTAACAAGTAACCACAAATTTGGTGGCTTTGAACAAAAGGAATTTATCCTCTCATAGTTTTGGAGACTACAAGTTCAACATCAAGGCGTTGCAGGGTCCTACTCTCTCTGAAGTCTGTCTCCAGGGAAGGAACCTTCTTTGCCTCTTCCAGTTTCTGGAGGTGCCTTACAATCCTTGGTGTTCCTTGGTTTATGGTTGCCTCTGCCTCCTCTTCATGGCTTTCTCCCATGTCTCTGTGTCTCTTCTCTTCTTAGAAGGGCACCAGTCCTATTGCATTAGGACCCACCCTAATTAGGTATGACCTCATCTTAACTTGATTACAACTCTGATAGCCCTATTTCCAAATAAGGTCACATTCACAGGCAGTGGGGATTAGAATCTGAACATATCATTTTGGGGACACAATTCAAAGTATAGCACAGCAGGGCACTTGACTATGTTCCTCTAGGCCTCTGTGTTTTGCACATGGTGAATTCCTTCTGAAATGCCATTCCTACTCCTTCACCAGGTGTGCTGGGTGCTGTGATGCACTGCCTGGTCCCCTTTCAAGCAGGAAAGTCAGACCCCTCAGTTGTGTAGATTGCTGCTCAGAGATGCCCCCCTAGGGATTGCCTCCATTGAATAAAGCTGTTTGGCCTAGGGTCACCTACCCAATAACTGAGAGACACAGGAGTTTAAAAACATTTACCCTACCCCTTCCCCTTAACTAGGGGAAACTCTGAAGGGCCATTCCAGCTTCAGAGCTCTTTTTTTGGCTTGGTTGAAACCTTTTCTGGGTCAGTATTGCAGCTTAACGTCTCCTTCTGCCCAAACCTGCTTCCTTAGCCTCCCTTTCATAGATGTTAAACCCAAAGGCACTCCTTAATCAACATCCTCCTTGCTAATCTTCATATAAGCACATGCTTCCCAGTAGCACAACTTGCATTGCCAGCCAGTGCATGCGACTCTTTGAAGACTCAGCATCAGGTGACACCCCTCTGGAGACACCTCTTCTCACCCCTAGGCTTCTAGTACTAGCATGGCTGCTATGCCCAGCGCCCCTGGGCGTATCGATTCTTGAGGTCAGGCAGGTTGACTTGATCCGCAATGTGCCCCTGGCACTGAACAATCTAACTGACATTCCCAGCACATATTTGGCCCTCAATAAATGAATGTGGGAGAACTAACAAGAAAGATGTGAGTCAGGCATGGTCTGGATTCAGAAGCCTGAGGGGAGGATTAGAAAACATATTAACCAGAGTGCACACTCAGACATTTAATGCTTTAGACATTGAAGCATTAAATTAAAGCATTTAGTCCCAGAGTGACAGGGTCTCACACCCCTGAAATCTCTCTGCTTGATAATAAGGACTCCATGCCTAGAACCTTCAGAGACGGCAATTAGGGTCAAGGCGTCCTAGTGGAAAAGAACTAGGGGAAGGCTTTGAGCTCTGGGTTTGGAGCAGAGCTTCCCTTGGACTATCAGGGTGGAGTGCACAAGGCTGGGAAAGCAGCTAGTCTGAAAGTCATCCCTGACCTCACAATCCCCCTCACATAGGGGGATTCTAGTCTTGGATCTGCCACTGATTGTCTTTGTAGCCCTTGGACCAGGCACTGAAACTTTGCTGACTGAGATTCCTCAGTTGTTAAAAGGGGTTACTTAAGAAGAACTGAGATAATGACTGAGAAGTGGTTTGCAAGAACAAACAAAAAGCCTTATGACTCTTATGGTATCTTCCAGGTTAAGATTTAGTACCTGAGACAATAGCCCTGAGTGCAACATACAAAAATTGGGTCAAAGAAATTAGATTTAATACATCTCCAGTCATGACGTTATTTCTGCTCATTCTATGCCATGTCGGTTCTGGAACTTCTATTCACTTGTGTTTGACCTTGCATGGAAAAATGGTCTCTTGGTTCCAAGGTGCTTTCTAGTCTCTGTCTTTGCCAAGTGCAGGTGACTCCTGGGTATCATGGTGATCCTGATGACAAGTAGCAGTTGGCAGGGCTGTATTACCTAGTAGCACAACCAGAACAGGCAGGACAGTGTATGTCTGCCAGGGCCCATTAGACATCTTTGTTTCTAGAACCAAAGGTTCCAGGAATTTTCAACCAAGCAGCAGAGCTACATTTTTGCCATAAGAGAGATGAAAACATCTATTTGGCATCAGATAGAAAAAAGCTATTTATGGATTACTGAGGTTCCCAATCATACAATTTTGACTTGATTTTATAGGAGTTGCTAGGTCCCCTAAGTTTGAGTATTCTTTGAATTAATTATATTGGACAGAGGAATGCCTTGTTCTGATTAATCTAATCTTCTGATTTCCTAAAGGTCAATCTGAAATGCTTTGTGGCTCCACCCACTGAAAATCTTTGCAAAACTGGATTCTCCCTTCCTAATATCCTACCAGAGAGTCCAAGAAGTTTTTACAGCGATGAGATGAACTATGTCTTTGATAATTCAGAATAGTGCTGTATTAGTTTACTAGGGCTGCTGTAACAAATAGAAACTTGGCATCTTATAGCAAAAGAAATTTAATCTCTCACAGTTCTGAAAGCCAGAAGCCTGGAATCAAGGTGTTGGCAGGGTTGGTTCCCTCTGGAGAGTATAAGGCAGATGCCCTTCCATGCCTCTCTCCTAGTCTCTGGTGGTTGTCAGCAATCTTTGGCATGCCTTGTCATCACTCCAATCTCTGTCTTCATCTTCATATGGCCTTCTTATAAGGACACTAGTCATCGGATGTAGCACCCACCCTAAGTGCGGGATCATCTCTTTTTCAGATCCTTACTTACATCCACAAAGACCCTATTTCCAAAAAGGCCACATTCACAGGTACAGGAGTTAGGACTGGAACATATCTTTTTGGAGAACAACTATTCAACTCACTATATTTGGCCTTGGGCTTATAATCTTTTTTTTTTTTTTTTTTTTTTTTTTTTTTTTTTAAAGGAAAGACAGAGAGAAGGAAGGAAGGATAGAAGGAAGGAAGGAAGGAAGAAAGGGAAACATTTTTAAACATTTTCTTGTTTTATTGTATTCTGTTTCTCCGTTTTTGTTACATGGGCTGGGGCCGGGAATCGAACCGAGGTCCTCCGGCATAGCAGGCAAGCACTTTGCCCGCTGAGCCACCGCGGCCCACCTGGCCTTGGGCTTATAATCTTGACCATCAAATCCTTTCGTAGAAATAAGTGAGAATGAGTTTATTCTTTGATTTATTAAACATGTATGCCTCCAGCCCTGTGCTATGTATGCGAACTTAGATAAAAAGACCTCAATTATAGTCTTTCTGAGGGAGAAGCAATCACATGTCTTCATGTACCCCTAAATCTGGTGTCACGGTTAGAAGGACATACATTATTTTCTAGTGAACCCAGAGAGGGAGAAGTATTTACAACTGCCTAAATTTGTGCTGCCTCCTAAAGACAAAAAAAATTTTTTTTAAAAAGGCTTTGAGTTCAGGTTGCCTACATTTATCAAGGACCTACTATGCATATTGAGTTAAATGAGTCCCTTATTTAAGGGACTAAGTCTAATGGGGGAATAGGTATTCAAAGAAAATTAAAAGGTGATATGATAAGTTACAAGGTGTTTTGTAGTGTTTTGTTCAATGGAGCTATATTTTTATATATTTTATAATGCTTATATTTTAAGCATTGGACAGATAAACTAGAGATGCCCCCAAATGGAAAAATTCCATTCATTTGCGCTTAGAAAAAATTAGAATAGAACCAAAATTTTGAAAACTAAAGCTCATTTTAATATTTCAACTAGAATAGAAAACTTCTTCATTGATGACTGAAAAAGTTGTGAAAGATAGATATATTTTTAAAAGATATGTAAGTAATTTGCTTAAATTTCAAATTTAAAAATGTACATTTTCACTTTTTTTTTTTTTTTTAAATGCAGGGTCATAATATAGCCTTTCCTTCGAGTGTGAGTTCACTAATTGGAGTTCTCTGCCCTTTCTTGAATAAATCACCCTCGTGATTATGGTCTAGAATTTCCAGTTTGTTTCTCTCCAAGGTGGAGTGACAGTCCTGATGGGAATCAGAATGGTCATTAAATCCTAGAGGGGATGAGAGTTATTAACTGGTGTGGGGTACAAGGAGCCTTCCGGGGCACTGGGAATATACTGGACCTCAATGCATGTGGAGGTTACAGGGATGGGAATTCATCATGCTGTACAATTAAGATTAGCTTTACACATGTTGTTACTCAATAAGAAATGTTATCACAGTAAAGTAGATTGAGAACCTAAGGCACAAAGTAATCTGGGGGTGGAATCCTTCTAGATTTTTTTGTTGGTCTTCTTTTTCGCTCTTTTCGAGTTGTCTTGCCCACACCTAATACAATAGCAAATTTTTTTTAGCCACTCTTTATTGAAGCCTTCCGGAGTAGTTTAATTTAGTTTTCATAAAAATAATAACTTCCTTTTTGTAGTCCTATTTCATTAGTTACTATACTATTCAATGAATTTGCTAATTACAGTAAATTTTCAGGACAAACATGATTAATTCTTGGGAAGCGTGCAACTGACCTGGTGGGAGCAGAGCACTGGGGACATGTCGGCCCCGGGTCCTGGCTTTCAGTAGCTGGTGGACACCAATCAGCAAGGTTCACGGCAGGATGAAAGGAGTTGAGAAATCCTGCCGATCTGGCCGCTGAAGTCAGCTAGGAGAATGTTGGCTCTAAATGAAAGAAAGTTTTAGGGAAATCTTTTGAGTAGCAAATAATCAACCCCACCTTCTCATTTTTGTAAATCTGGATCTTTATTTGAATTTTTTAAAAAGTTTAACAAAACAGCTTTTGTGCAAGGGTATAAGCTTATCAGCCCTTCACCATTTATGATGTTTTTCCTCATGAACATGTATCATCTGTCCGAAGCTGTCAGATCTCATCCTGGCTTTCCCATTCAATCAAAATATGACCGCTGCTGAGTCACTTCATTTTACCTCTGTTTATTCACTTGTGAAATGGGAATATAAGCACTACTCTACCACCACAAAGAACTAAGATGAGTATTTGGTAATAAACCTGACCTCACCCAGGCAGGGCCTGGATCCCAAGGGATTGGCCTGGAGAACTCTCATCATCCTTTTAGACTCATTAGCAACAAACAGTTCATTGACACCTTCATCTAACCATCTGGGAGGATAGGGGTGCCAATGCAGAAAAGATGCTTCATGTCATTTCATTGCTTCTTCTTGTGTCCTTAGTGCCTTGGTCTCTTCCAGGAATTGAGCTTTAAGATCAACTATGTGGCAAATCCAAGATGAGAAAGACAAGAAGGAGTAAAGAAGACTGCAAAGCAAACCAGAATACTAGTCAGTGCTAATTAGGTACGAAATGTGCCCCTCCAGACCCTCAGGCATGATTGTTCATTTCCAAAGGATTCTCTACAAAGAGTTTTTTCCACATATTCAGTGATGATTTGACTAAAACAAACAAACAAAACCCCCAAACTATATATTGAAACACAGTTCTTGTCTAAGGTATGGGCCATCTGAAAAGAAAGAGAGAAATTGTCCATAAAACCGCATACATAGATATATAGAGAAGACATGGAAGAATAAAAAAAGTCCAGGCGGTAATTTGATTTGAAGGGAACCACATGGGTCTTTGGACTCCTGTACATCAAGATTAGAATTCTGGTCCACCAAGTTGTGAGAACCTGACCTCATCCTTATTTTGTAGTTAAAGATGCCTGACCCTTTAAGGCTAATTACAGAACCTGGAAAGATTGCCTGAAGATTAAATGAGATGATGTTAATAAAAGGGTGGGCTCAGAGGTAGTGCCCAGCAATTGGTAGCCTTCCTTCCCTTTCCCACCTGGCTTTCTCCCTTCCATAAAAGCAGAGCGGTAGGAGTGACTTGGGAGCTAGGACTAGACATTTGGCACAAATCAAAATCATCAAGGAGCCCTTGTGAAAAACTAAGACTGCTGACCTGTGGTAGTTAGATTCCAGTCTCAGCTTGGCTAGGTGAAGATGCTTAGTTCTGTTGCTGTGGACATGAGCCAATGGCACGTGAACCTCACCTGTTGTTGATTACATCTGCAGTCAGCTAGGAGGTGTGCCTGCTGCAATGAATGATGTTTGATTCAATTGACTGGTGCTTTAATGAGAGACAATGCAGCACAGCCCAAGCAGCTCAGCATACCTCATCTCAGCACTCGCAGCTCAGCCCAGGCCTTTGGAGGTGCAGAAAGGAATCACCCCAGGGAAAGTTGTTGGAACCCAGAGGCCTGGGGAGAAGGCCAGCAGAGATCCCCTGTGCCTTCCCACGTAAGAAAGAACCTCGGTTGAAAGTTAGCTGCCTTTCCTCTGAAGAACTATATGTTAACTAAATAAACCCCCTTTTATTGAAAGCCAATCCATCTCTGGTGTGTGTATTCCAGCAGCTAGCAAACTAGAACATGGCCCTACTGCAAGAGAGTCTGATTCACCTGGCCTGGGGTAGGGCCTGGGAACCTGCAGCTTTTGCAAGTCCCCTAGGTGATTCTGATGCAAGTGGCGCTTCAAAAAACAGTTGCAGGGCCACTGAGAATGGCCTCTGGGTGGCTTTGATCTGGGAACCTGGGGAAGTCACATATTCTGACCCTGCCACTCATTGGTAACACCATGCACTTAAGCTCAGTACCTCTGTTTCCTCCCCTATCACCTATCTCATTGAGTAAAATGAGCTGTACTTGTAGTTGATAAACATACACAACATTAGAAAAGGCACAGGGTTGGTAGGACTGCTCTGTCCTTAGCCAGATTGTGACTTTTCTCTCCTTCGAGCCTACACTATGTTTCTGATCTGGACAGTTCTGTTTCATCCAGGACCCCAAGATGGTGAGCCTGTCTTTGGTTGGAAAATGTGTCCAGTCATCCAAGTCCCTGAGAAGGTGGTGGTCCCCTACTTCATTGCACTTGTAAAGTAGCAGTTATCACTGGAATTATTGGTCTTAGGCTGGGACTGTAGACCAGAAGGAACTCCCAAAATAGAGACAATAGAAGGGTTGGAAACCACAGAAAAAGCAAGGAATGAATATGTCTGGTTGTCATCCCTGATATGGAGAGAAACATTTCAAGCTTCTGAGGTGACCATGTCACCAGAAAGCTAATTAGCCTGAAACATGGGGTACCAATTCACATTTCTCTATCAGTCCTTATTGGCACGTAGTATTGTGTTTCTTCAGTGAGTTGATTTAAGGGCTTTTTGGTATAATTGCTCATTTAAGTGCTCTTTGAAAAAGCCAATGTTTTTTGAAACACAGGTTTTCTAATTTGGGTCTGCAGTTTTCTGAGAAAGGAAAATAATCCTGGGTAAGTTACAGCTGAGGAGAGAAGGAGGAATCACAGATTCAGACTAGAGTGGTAATAGCAAAGGGCTGTATTATGTGGTCCTCTCCTGCTAGCTGCCAGCAGCAGATAAAGCTGTGGACTAGGTGGCTAAATGTGGGAAGAATTCTATCACCTTCCACTTCTTCTCTAATTCAGTCCTGATCAGTCATTATTTCATAGGTGGACATGTGTGTTTAGCCCTCAGCCAAAGAGGGGAGAAGGAGCAGCTCTTGTTGTCTCTCTTTTTTTTCCTTAAACTCCTCCTTTCCCTTTAATATTTGCAGCTCTGACGAATCAGGCAGGTTTCATTTCTCTCTCTTCTGGAGATACACACACACACACACACACACACACACATGTTTTCCTTATTTCTTTTCTTAGTTTGGGTTGTTCATAATTTAATCAATTCATATAGGGATGAAAAATAGAGATGCTTCTCTCAAGAAGGACTGAGCCAGAAGCAGCCCCAGGGCTATGGACTGAGGTCTTCCTATAGGAGCTGAGCGGTTGCACCAAGGTGGCTAGGCCAGGGAGAGGGCAGCTGGTGGGATAGCTTCCTTCCTGCAAAGGAAGGGAAGGTGTGTGTTCCCAGGTGAGAGCCAGGAACCTGCAAAGGCTTCACTGTGGCTGGCCTCTGCATTTTAGATGGAAGTGATGAAAGATAACTGCTGCAGAGGACCAGGCCCACATCACACATGGGTTTGGAATTTATCCTCTGGGTGTTAAAGTGCTGTTTAAGGGTTTTAAGTTGGAGAATCACATTCAGAGTTCCCAATACTCTCAAGCTCTCTGATTCTAGGTCTTTGAACTTAACCTTCCCTTTGCTAGGGCATCTTACTCCAGGTCCCAGACTTCCTGAAACTCTGTCTGCCCCACCCAAGTAATTCATAACCCAGCCCATACCCCCACTGATACCACTTTCATTCTAAACCGCTGCCTGTTCTCAGTCACCCCCGACCCCCTCTACCACCACAGTCTGGTCCCAGCCGTTCCCTTCCTCTTCCTGGTTTGCCTCACCCTTCCATGATGGCTTTTCCGCTGTAACCCTTGCAAGCTCCTTGAGCTCCTGCATATATCACTGAATCCCCTGTGACTCGTGTCACTCAAGAAATGGATGGAGGAGAGGCCTATTTTAATTTCATCTGGGCACAACAGGAAGGTAAAACGGCTCTAGTGAGGGATCAGTGCCGGAGCTTGGGTGGCCAGTTAGGAGGCTGGACTGCTCATTTAAGCTCATGTAAGAACCAGAATCAGAGACCTCTTGCTTTACCTTGAAGTGGCACACTTGAGCCACTTAGTGTAATAGCCCAAGTGAAACCCTTCCTCACCTATTGAGGCCGAGGGGAAAAATGAATGGAAAAAGCAGGTTATTTAAGAGCTTCACTAACATGCCAAGTGAAGCTGGTGAGATATAAACATCATCGGAGAAGAGTGATGGGCTTTGGGAGGCCTATTTGATTAGATTTGATTATAAAAGTCATTTGATTGTTTCTATAAAGTGATTTTTTCTAAGAGAGTTATTTTTATGCCTGGTATATGCCTTCTCATTTCTCCCAGATGCAGGGAAAATCAACAAAAGACAAAAATACACAATTTCCAAAAACCCCTACTTTTTTTTGTTTTCCTATAGCAGCAGCATCTGCCAGCAGAATTTTTTCCAAGTGGAATTTATTTTGTCTTTAGCAAGGCAGATAACTGGAGTGAATTCACCATGCAGGGACTCCCTATGGGTGTGGGGAAAGGAGAAGTTTCCATTTCTTCCCCTGGAGCTTTATTTATTTTCTGTTTGTTCTCTTTTGCCTGGGAAGCAGGGAAGTAACACTTCAGATACTGGAACAGAGCAAGCCTGCCCGCAGCTTCCTGGTCCACTTTTCCTTGGAACCAAAGGTGCTTCAAGGCCAAACCTGATTGTGTCAGCATCATGTTTGCAAAGCCATTATATTAATTTACAATATGTAATGCAAAAAATGTTCAGGGCATTCTGACCAAATGATTATTTTCTCTGAAGGTAGGCTTATAGGACTACAAACAACCAGAATATTTTGTTTTGTTTTTCTTGAGAAGGAAATTGTCTAAAATAGTCTGAGGATTCAAACTTACCCAGGTCAATCTCATTTCTTCTTCAAGGTTGAACTCAGTGGTGACCTCAGAAAGCCCTCCTGACTCACCTCTGCTGGACCAAGAAGTTCTCTCCTATATCTTGCTCCTCTCTCGCCAGAATAATCAGCCCCTTTCTTGCCTGTCTCCTCCCTCTAGCCTGTGTCTCCCAAGAGTAGCAACTTTGTCCTATTTTTTCTATGTTCTCAGCACCTAATACAATGTGAACACTGGATCTGGGCAGCAAAAGAATAAATGAATGCTTGTCTGAGGATGAAGATTGTGTAGACTTCATTCCATCCCATGATGAGGTGTTGTCACATGATGGGGTCCTATAGATTAGCTCAGAGATAATAACAAGAACTTTCAAGCAACAACAAGAGCCAGGCAAGAAGTAGGGTGTGTGTCGCTCAAAAGTTCTCAAACAAAATCTGGAAGAGTAGCCAGGTAAAAACAAAGACTGATGGGCCCTGAATTTTCTATCTTCTTTTCTCTCTCTCTCAATTTTCATTATTGCTGTTCTTTCCCTAGCCACGGGCCCAAAACACCAGTGCCCTCTTTGGATATTTAGAGAAACCAAAGGGAGGAGTCATTTCCAAATACTGTATCTTCTGCTGTCTATTCTCTTCTCTCTGTCTCACTCATATATCCCCTTAGTTCATCTCTTGCAGTATCTTCCAAGTACAGTAAGATTAGCTATATACCTAGCTGTAGTCTTTACCCCTTCAGGTGTCTTCTCTACTGCTACCAGAATTAACTTTTTTAAATCAGAGATTTGATCAAATCGTGCTTCCACAGAGATTTTAAGAATCAAATGGAAGGAAGGATTTCAGACTGATTATCCATTTTTCATGTCTTTTTTCAGCAGACCTAGCTACATTTTTATTTCCATTTGCCTGCCTGGGAATATTTACTTCAAATCTTAAGCAGTTATCATGTACCCCTGAGTAGCCTAAAGACATTATCTGGAGCAGAACCCTAACCATTCTTAGAATCTTTTCTAACATGGTGCTTGGGGAGGTCACTCTAACCATTAGGCCATTAGACCCATGAGGTGCATGTACTTCCCATCCCTGAGCCAGCTTTTCACTCAGCCTGGCCCTGATCCTTGGTGATCCTTTTGAGATTCAGATAGTTTAAGGACAGCCTGTCTGGGTTGAGAGTGAGGTCAATGGCAACTGCAGCTTCAGTGGCCCTACTTCCCAAGAGATAGCTTCTATTTTGCTGGGTGCAAAGGAATACAACTTTTAAGAAGGAGCTTGTTAATGACAAAATAGTAGAGTTGATAGCAACACTCTGTATTCAATAGTAAGAAATAAGATGCATTCAGAAGCTGGAGAAATGATCTGTTCTGGTACAAGGTTGAAAGTTCTCAGATTGTAGGTGGTACTTCACCGGTTACCCTATCCTAAGCCAGCAGTCCACCCTGCACTCACTGTGAGGGCTAATTGCCGGCAGCTCATAGCTGCCTCCTCCTCCAGAGAATTTCCTGAAATTACCTTACCTTGGGGGTTCCCTGCCTCCCATCCCCATCACTCAGAACCAAAGACTGACTAACAAGGTGTACAAAGGCTGGCCTCTCTGCCTTCAGCAATTTGTGCTCCAGTGCTCCCAGAGATATCAGGCTGAAACAGCCTCAGAGGACAGCACATGGTGCTTACATTTCCTCCCCTCCTCCAACCTCCTTCCTACTCCCCTTCTCCTGAAAACACATGTTCTCATATCCTCACCCCAGGTTCGGCTTCTAGGGAACCCTACCTAAGACACAGCCCCACAAATTACCCTACTTACTTCCATGTTTTAAAGTGTCAAGAGAATTAGCTCATGTTTATTTCTTCAAGATTAGAGCTCAGACAACCAGGGGCAAACACTTCTGCAGAACTTCAGTTAGCTGGAATTCACTGAAATGCATTCTGCCAGAGTTGACACTCTCCTTTCCTAGAAGCCAACAAACTGGCTCACCTGGCTTCCTCTGGATCTTCCTCTTGGTGTTTAGGGATATTGTTGAAAGTCAGAGGCCCAGGAGGCATTAGAATTGGAGGCAGCTGGTGGGTATCCTTGTTGAGTGACTGGTATTAGGGTTGGGTCCTGGGGGGCTTCACTTGATGGGGTGAAGGCCCATGAGAGTTGGAGAGTCAGCTCAAACAGTGTCTACCAGAGATGACTAATCTGCGCATTGCAAGAGAACAATCCTGATAAATAAAATGTAGTGGGTCCAGTGTGGAGGAGTCCTGCTAAGAGTCACGTCAGCAAAACAGAAACTGGAGCTAGTTTCCATTTCCTGTAAATGCCTGGCTTGCCCAGAAAACCAAATTTAAATACAGCTGATCAGTAATAGCCAGCTAACTTCCTCATTCCTAAGTAACTACCTGCTCCCCAGTTTGTAAGACCCTCCCCCTTAAGCAAAATGGAAACAATGTCAGCCAATAAGAACATTTCCTCACTTGCTTCCACATTTGCCCTATAGAAGCCTCTCCTCTCCACCTCTTGGGTGGACCTTCCTTCTACTTTCTGAATGTGATATGGCCCGATTCATGAATTGCTTAATAAAGCTGTGAGCTCCTAAACTGCATGAAAAGCTTTTCTTTAAGCAAACCCAAAGCTACTATGCCCAGTGATCAAAGGCAGGAACAAAGGAAGGGGTGGCAGGTGAAGAAAAGCAGAACCCTGTGAAGAATGAGTTTGGATGTGAGGGAAGGCTCTGCTCACGAAGTGGTAGTGTCTCTGCCATGAGACTGGAGGGCATTTGTCGGTGGTGCATCCGGACCAAGGGTCCCTTGCTGTAGGGATGGGGTGTGCTGGCCTAAGGGCCAAGCACAACACTCCAGACTTGCCTCCACTCCCGTCAGGTGTCTTTGGCTTCACTTTCGTGTTTTGGCTGCTCTGCTGTTTGTTCTTCAGGCTTGTGTTTGTTGTTTAATGAATGACTATTAGTCTTCTTGAATTCCTTATGGCTTCCTGAAGCCATGGTGTGAAAATGCTAATGTCCACACTCTGTTCATGACAGAAAATTATTTGACAAAATGGGAAAATAAATAGACTATAGCAATTTTAAAAGTACATTTTCTATTGTTAAAAAAAAAAGAAACTTACAGAAAAGTGCCTACACTATAAGTGTGCAATTAATGAGCAATTTTAAAGGGAAAATCCAGGAAGTCACCAGCAGGTCAACAAATGGAACATTAACATAGTCCAGAAGTTTACATTGGCCTATCCCAAACACAACGGTTTCCCAGGAAGATATAACTTCCATTCAGACTTTTGTGATAAACGCAATACTCTGCTTTCCATCACAGTCTTCCTGCTATGCATGCATTCCCAGGCAATAAAGTACAGTTTTCCTTTGAACTTTATGTAGAGGATTCCCACTCCATGCACTCTTCTGCAGCTTATTTCTTTTGCTCAACATCAAGAGAGTGAGAATCAGCAGTGTTGTATGCTGGTAAGTTAGGATCTGTTCATTGTGTTGCTGTGGGTGTTTCGTTTGAATGTACTCTTTTTTCTTTTTAATTTATATTTATTTATTTATTTTTAAATTTAATTTTTTATTAAATTAAAACAAAAACATTCTTAACATATGATCATTCCATTCTACATATATAATCAGTAATTCACAATATCATCACATAGTTGGATATTCATCATCATGATCACTTCTTAGAACATTTGCATCAATTCAGAAAAGAAATTAAAAGACAGCAGGAAAAAATTCAGACATACCATACCCCTTACCCCTCCCTTTCATTGATCACTAGCATTTCGATGTACTAAATTTAATAAATAATTTTTTTGACAATTAAAAAAGATAAGCATTCCCAGGGGTGTAAATCTTCCTGGCAACGTGGGACAGAACTCCCAGGATGAGCCAAGACCTGGCATCATGGGACTGAGAAAGCCTTCTTTTTTTTTTTTTTTTAATTTTTCAATTAAAAAAAAACAAAAAACAAAAAACAAACATTCCTAACTTATGATCATTCCATTCTACATATATAATCAGTAATTCACAATGTCATCACATAGGTGCATATTCATCATCATAATCATTTCTTAGAACATTTGCATCAATTCAGAAAAAGAAATAAAAAGACAACAGAAAAAAATTCGTACATACTATACCCCTTATCCCTCCCTTTCATTGATCACTAGCATTTCAATCTAAATTTATTTTAACATTTGTTCCCCCTATTATTTATTTTTATTCCATATGTTTTACTTGTCTGTTGGTAAGGTAGATAAAAAGGAGCAAGAATTTTTTTTTTTTTTTGCATGGGCAGGCACTGGGAATCGAACCTGGGTCTCCAGTACGGCTGGCAAGATCTCTGCCTGCTGAGCCACCGTGGCCCACTGTTTGAATTTACTCTTGATTGACATTTAGGTCAATTCCGGTTTTGCTATTATTGACAACACTGCTTATGAACATTTTTATTCCTGTTTCTCGATGTGCTATATATGAGCGATTCTCTAGAGCAAGGCTTCTCAATAGCGGCCCTTCAGATATTTTGAATGGAGACTGTGCTGTGCATTGCAGGGTGTTTAGTGGAACGTGGCCTCTACCTACTAGGTGCCAGTAGCACTCCAAAGTTGTGACAAACAAACATAGCTCCAGACACTGCTAAATGCCCCCTAGGGGGTGAAAATCTCCCGCAATGGAGAATCACTGCCCTAGGGCAAATACCTAGGAATAAGATCACCCGGTGGGTCATAGGAGATGTGTATCACTAGATTTCCTAGGAAGTGCCAAACTGGTCCTATGGAATACTCCATAAAGTTTTAAATGTTTAAAAATTTTAAATTCTGAGCTAGTCCTTCTAACTTGGGGTGTTAAAATATCCTTTATTTAATCCAATAGTGGTGACAGACAATAGTGGTTGCTTTTTTTTTTTTTTTTTTTTACACAATATAACATATATACAAAGCAAAGAAAGAAAAAAGCAATAGTTTTCAAAACACTCTTTAACAATTAGCTACAGGACAGATCCCAGAGTTTGTCATGGACTACCATGTGATCCTGTCAGATTTTTCCATCTAGCTGCTCCAGAATATAGGAGACTAGAAGGAATAAATATTTTTTTCATCATCACAATCAATTTTTTTTTCTTTTTTGTGAAAAATAACATATATACAAAAAAAAGCAATAAATTTTAAAGCATAGCACCACAGTTAGTTGTACAAAAAGATTTCAGAATTTGGCATGGGTTACAATTCCACAATTTTAGGTTTTTACTTCTAGGTGGTGTAAGATGCAGGAGACTAAAAGAGATATCATATTCATTTATCAAATCCTATCTTCTCTGTATAACTCCACCACCACCTTTGATCTTTCTATCCTTCTCTTTAGGGGTTTTTGGGCCATGGCCATTCTAACTTTCTCTTGTTGGAAGGGGCTGCCAATAATATGGGGTAGGAAGATGGAACTAGCTGATGTTCTGGAAAGACTGAGCTCTCTAGGTTTCAGGACTTATTTGGTCCAGAGACCCATCTGGAGGTTGCAGGTTTTTGAAAAGTTACTCTAGTGCATGGAAAACTTTGAAGAATCTTATATCTTGCCCTAGGTGTTCTTTAGGATTGGCAGGAATGGTTTTGGTTGGGGGTTGGCAAGTTATGATAGGTAGCAATGTCTAACTGAAGCTTGCATAAGACTAACCTACAGAGTAGCATCTTGACTCTATTTGAACTCTTTCAGCCACTGTTACTTTCTTAGGTACACTTCTTTTCCCTCTTTTGGTCAGGATGGAATTGTTGATCCCATGGTGCCAGGGCCGGACTCATCCCTGGGAGTCATCTCCCATGCTGCCAGGGAGACTTTCACCGCTAGATGTTATGTCCCACATAGTGGGGAGGGCAATGATTTCACTTGTAGAGTTGGGCTTAGAGAGAGTGAAGCCACATCTGAGCAACAAAAGAGGTCCACCAGAAGTAACTCTTAGGTATACCTATAGGAAGGCTAAGCTTTTCCGCTACATACATAAGCTTCACAAGAGTAAGCTTCGAGATCTAGGGCTTGGCTTATTGATTTGGGTATTAGTGGTTACTTTTTAAAAGATGATACTTGGCAAAAGAAAAAGTTGGCTACTGACATTGGTCCTCAAATATGTTCTAGAATATTACTGGTCCCCACATTACCGGAGGCTGTAAAGCCCAGGTCTGAAGGCATGTGGCCCAGGATCCCCTCTCTGGTTCCTTTGACCCTTCCTTTCACATTTCCTCCTGGCCTGTTTCTGAGACGTGGCTGCTATACCTGGACACCCAGCCATGCCCTCAGGGACACTCTACCTCACACAGGTCTACCACTGAAGCAAGCTTGATCTTGAAAGTTTCTGGGGAATCAGTCATAGAAGTTTTGTAGCTTTGAGGAAATCTTTGGGCTCAATTTACTTTGTCTTGCTTCTTTAGTTCATCAGTGAAGACCATCTGGGGCACTCATCATGGTATTCACTTTTTGTGGTTTCTCTTCTAATTGTTTTCAGGGGTGGGAATGGCGTGGGTTCTGGGCCTGTCCATGAAGAAGCCAGTTGAACTTGACATTCAGTCCTTGTAATTAAGCCCCCCACCCATACTTGTCTGGTTATGACAAGCCACTCTAGGTCCCAACTGTGAGAATCCAAATATGGTCCCAATGGTCCTCCCAGCCTTGAAGGGGTGGAGGGCGAGATCAGATGGACTTCAGCCTCTAGGTCAATTCAAGAGGGCCATTAGCCTCTATGGGTCTCTGCTGGCTCCTCGGATGGAAAGAATGGGCAGAGGTAAGCAGTGACAATCGTGGGAAGGAATTTTCCATGTTCTTCTATTTGCCCATGATTACTTGAAGTCAAAGCTTGTGAAGAACCTCTAGAAAGCTATGCATCAGAAGAGCAGAGAGTAGGAGAGGAGCGGTGCAGATGTGTTTTGGTTCAGAGCTGGCTAAGAACCAGAAAGAGAAACAGAAGTCTAACTTTGGGTTGATGGGAAAAAAGACTAAAGGGATTGATCCAGAGTTTGGAATAAGACTCACCACCAGCAGTTACACTGTGGCCAGTGAAATCTTTTCTAAACGTAAATCTGATTTTGACATTCCCCTGCTTTTAAAAGCCTGGCTTCCAGAGGCAGTCCTCCCACCTCCAGCCTCCTACAGCCCTTTGTAGTGCTTAGCCTCTGGCTGTCTCATTAGGACAAGCTACTCTAGGTCCCACCCCTCAGAACCCAAATATGACCCCTGCCAGTCTTCCCACTCTCCACTTTCTCCCCTCATGCCCCTCTCCATCTTCATCCCCTCTGGCAGCTCCTCCCTGTGAATCTTCCTCAGGCCACGGAGCCCTTTGTAGTATCTTTGACTTTGGTGAGTGGGCTTCATCTGTAGTACCCAGCGATGCCTGTTGCCCTGAGTTAACCATCTGACACAGAGGGGTCACCTATGGCTGGGTGGACAGTGCAGTGTTAAGACATATATATTCTATTCTGGTACCCTACATTACATAGGCTTTGGTGCAATCTACCAATAATATTGCTTCTATGGTGGCATGTACTTGATTTGCAAATGAACATTAGGATGCAACTTGATAAATTGAGGCCTTCCAATATAACAAAATAGTAACATAAAGGAAGCACAGGTTCTCAAGGAAGTGCATAATTATAACAATAACAAAGGACAGCTGGCCCAATAATAATAATAGATAACTTTATGTAGGTACTAAAGTATCTGGATTTAATCCTCATGATAATCCTTTCATATTATTATCTCCAGTTTACCAATGAGGGTTTGACTTTAGTCCAATTCACACAACTAGTATAGAGCGAATGTGGGTTTGGAAACCAGGCTTATTTGATTAGCAATAATTACCACTGGTCTAGTAAGGCAGAGACACTGGTTGGTTGAGAGCTTTGTTACTGCACAAACTGATTACAGAGCATTTAGCTTTGTCCCGTCTCACTCCTACTGTGTCCCTGACCATAGGAAATGCTCTCTACAATGAGTGTTCTTATAGTCTTCCTATCTGAGATGTTTATTTCCATATTCATGACCCCTACCTTGTACCCCTCATCCATTCTGTCAAACAGGTTTGATAAAGTTTAAGGACACCGTTCCTTAAGTGTTTGAGTGTATATGTGGTTTCCATGTTATGTTTTGTATACTCTCTATGTCTCACTGAACACTCTTGAGATCACTGTAGTCTCTGATTAAATCCATGTCAGGGAGGGGATATGATACAAGGAGCTAGTAACAAAGGTGATGGAGGAACCAAAAAGTCAAAAGGAGATGTTAAATCATCTCCAGAGATCAGTGACAGAAGGAAACTGCTACCACTTCTAAGGCTGAAGGGACATAGGGAGAAGGTGGCATTAAAAACACCCAGATGATGATACTGTGAGCCAGTGATTATATACTTTGGATGGTATGTATATATCTCTCAATAAAATCGCATTAAAAAAAAAAAGAACCCAGAAGTAAGTCTATCGATGGGATATAGAACCAGGGCAGGGACTGCCAATGGATCTTGGACCATGAAAGAGGAAGAAAAAAGAAATGTTACAGGTGATCTGTGTACTCTCAAGATAGAGAGGCCAAAGGGTGAACTCTTTTCTAACATGATATATTTTTAGAAAGAAAGTAAGTAATGCATAAAGAATATAGACTTTAGCTTAAGGGTCAGCTTTTGAAACACAGGAACTCTTCATGTGATTAGCAGAGCTTTCCTGCCCTCAGTTGTGAAGGCCTTTGGCTTTGGGGTTGACAGATCTACCGTGGCCCCTGAGGCTGAGGACACCAGCAATGTTTATTGTTTCCTGAACCGGACTTTGAGCTGGCCCACAGCAGTGTCTCCTAAAACAGTGTCTCAAGGAGAAATGCCTGGTTTTGGCATTTAATCTTGGAGCATCTGAATGCCTTTGTCCTGCAGCCAGAAGCAGTCCTAGGGGCTGGGATTATGGCTTCTTTTGGTGCAGTGATTGCTCCCCTTCCTTAGATGAACAGACCCAAAATGAGAAAAGTAGCTTCTAGCTGTCGGCTGTGAGAAATTTCATGATTACTAAATGAAGCTTACTCATTTCCTAGAGACATACTGACAAAGACTTGTCTTGATTCCTAAAGAATGCGGACATATTGGCTAAAACTTCATTACTGGTCATTTATGACAAAGCTCAAGTAGTCCAATCCAAACTATGAGGACTGACATTTTGGGAACTGCTTCCTAAGTATTTTCTTAGACAAAAACTTCAGACATTTTAAGAGAAAGGGAGGTCAGGGAGCAGGGGCGAGGGGAAGAAAGTTGTAATTTCATTTCTACTTAAAATGTGTGTCATTTCTCCATGCAAGTTCTGAAGTGAGCCCTTCCTCTCTAGCAGGGAGCTCAGACTGTGACTTACAGGGGCCATGATATGACATAATTTAAGTGAAGGGAGGGGAGACAGGACTGGCCCAGGGACCCACTGTCTTCAGAGTCAATTCTCTAAGCTAAAATGTACAAACTGATTTTCAGCATGGTTATCTGTGTTATCTCTAGACTTCTCAAAATTAGGAAGCACAGTGTATTCTAAAGAGACAAACGTATACTTTTCATGAAGAAAATCAGCAAAGCCCTTTCCTGTTGGCCTAACTTTTAGCCTATGACCTGTCTTCTGCCACATTTAGGGCAGGGGAGCTGTGAGGAGGGCCACGCCTCTCTGGCTCCTAGCATGCAGCTAGCTGGAGGACAGGAGGGCCTGAGTGCCACGCCAGTGGACATGGGGGCCCTGCCTGCTGGCTCTCTCCCTGACCACAGCTGCTGAGAGCTGCCAGCTGGCTCTTGGGGAGGGTTTGGCTTCCTCTCTGCCACTCTGGCTTGTTTCTGACCACATCCTGTCTTGCTTGCTGTGCTTGAAGGGCTTGTGTTCCCTCCCAGGCCTTCTGACCTTCTAGTCCTTTCACATGTCAGCTCTGCCAGACTGATGCACAGGGCCCTCCAGTGTTCAGGGCCAGCCTCTCCTAGGCCACCCCACCCACAAGCTTCCCATCACCTGGCACCATGGCTGATGGTGACCTTATCCGGTCCCTTCTACAACCGGTTAGAAATGGCTGCCTCTGCTTTTATGCTAGTTCCCCAAACAGCTTTGTATAAAGGGAAGACAAGTATTAAAAATTCTGCCCTTTCATTTCCTGGACCATGCACCTGAAAAAAAAAAAAAATTCTGCCCTACCCTCATTGTATCTTAAGGACATACCCAAAACTTAAAAAAAAAAAAAAATTAATCCCATTGAATGCAGCCTGGCCATATTGGAGGCCCCTAACCAGGCAAATAAAGGCTCTGGTGAGAGGAGGAGAGGTTTTAAAGGACTGTGGGTGGTGCTTTCATCCCAACTATTTAAATCTGTGTAGGTGCTGCCTGGCTGTTGGTTAATTAATTAATTAATCCAGAACAGTTTACTTTCTGTAAAGTAAAGAAAGTTAGAGAAGGAAAAGATGCTGGGGGCAAAAAAAAAAAAAAGATTCTTCTATTAGTAAATCCTCAGCTTTGACAATTTTCCCAAGAAGATGAAGGTTGGACGTACTTAGCTCTCATAGAAGAGTCACATGATTAAACCAGGGTGAGAATTTCACAGTATTCCTCATATCAAGTGCTTTTAAAATAGATTCTGACACCTATTTTAGGGGAAGTGATAAAGGAGGGAAGGAGACTGTGACCCTGGGAAGGGCCATTTCTGAGAGATTCCAAGCAACAAAAAAGTATATGCTGCCCCCCAGAGCCCCCCCCCCCCCCCCCCCCCCCCCCCCCCCCCCCCCCCCCCCGTGCTACCTCCTGTTTACTCGGGGAAATAAGGTGAGCCTCAGGGACAGCTCAGAGAGCGGGGTGGGGAGGGTGGGGGGTGAGGATATTTCCCAAACAGCGACCCTGGCTGGGACCCCGCCTTCAGATCGGTGAAAGTAATCCCTGGTTTAAAGAGCATGGAGTTGAGAAGGGGAAGGAGAGGTAAACAGCACAACCAGTAGACAAAGGTGGGGGTTGGGGGGGGGGCAGAGGGAAAAGATCCCTCAGCTGCAGGCTTTTACTTCTTTCCCCTGGTAGGCTCCGGGGGAGGGTTGTCTGTTCACACAAAGACTCCTGGGGAAACAGACATAATTTCAGCTTCAGAGGGGAATGCTGGAGAGAACAGAAGCCAGAGGAGCGGGGCCCCAGGAACCAGCGAGTTCTACCACCCACCTGGGGTGCAGATGAGGTGATCACTGGGAGGAGCCGACATTAACCCTTTCTCCTCCAACACGCTTACAAAAGTAACAAAGTCAACATAAATTCCAAGTGCCGCTCGGAAGGTGAACAGAAAACACAAAAAGACACCCGGCAGCTAGAGAGGATCTGTAGCCCACCGTGGGCACAGAGACCCCGGGACTAGGCCAGTATCCGTCTCCCTTTCGCTCTGGTTGTTTCCCAGCCACTGCCCTGCAGCTTAGCAGCTGCCCAGAGCCCAGGGCCAGGGGACTCCCTGGCTGGGGTGAGGGGTGAGGGGAGGGGGGTGATGGTGGGAATGGAGAGAGAGCCAGGGCAGAGGCGGCTCCTGAGACCTCCTCCTCTGGCTTCTCCAAAGCCCCAGAAGGGAACTGGTTTGTAACCTAGAGAGATGACTGGGATGTGTTGTTCAGTGATTAAGCAAGCTGCTGACAAATCGTAAGAAAGTCCCCTTTCCCGGTACTGCTGTGTCTGAAGGCAGGAGCCTGCCTGTGGGGAAGGCTGTAGAAGGATGTACAGCAGGGAGGGGTGGGGAGAGAGAAGATACCATAAGAAATGGAAAAACTGGCAAAATGAAAACGACACTTGGCATAATACTTGGTGAAGAGCGTAGAATTCTCACGCTTTTATTACTGTATATACGTAAAGATGAAGAGGCTCAGAGATAGGAACCAGGAGACAACACGTACACATGAAAATGCTGATTTGATTGGGTGACAAAATGGAGGGAAATGCCTGTCTTAGATTTCTAGTGTTTTTCAATACATTTTTTTGTAACAGCCAGAAAAATAGGAAGAAGTCAGTGACAGAAGTGTGGAAAGAAAACAGGAAGAGGGGCATGCAAGTATCCTGTGCTGAAGCACTTCCACAGATGGACAGGGCAGAAGGGTGCCTTTTTCTGGAACCTGGGGCGCTGGTCTCTGATCTTTAGACAAGCCCCTAAGCCCCTTGCACACTCTGTGGAATCACCGTGGCTGTTAGCCCATACCGGCTTCAAAGTAGGGTCTCTCAGATTCCCTCACCCCCAGGTGGGCAAAAACCAATGCCACTGGCGGTTAGGCAGGCAGAACTGGCTGGCCAAGTCTGCAGAGAGTTGGTTTGAAGAGGAGGGCACACTCTTAATTCCTGGCATTTCCCTTGAATCAATATGGACGGAATCCACTGATGCATTTCGAAGAGAGAGAGTGAACAATAGGCCTATTTCAAAGCAGATGCCACCCACCCGGGTAGTGCAGCCAGGATTCTTCTGAGCTGAAGCCAACCAGAAAACAGCACCAGGGCCATTCATGGAGCACTGCCAGGGCCAGCCTGCGTCCAGCCATCTTGCCCACAGGACGAGAGACGCCATCCTGCCCACACGAAGCTTCCATGCAGCAGACATTCTACCTCAGATTTTTCTCAGGCCACACACTCCTTGAGCAATGACTCTTGGTGTGATCTCACACAAGCCAAATAAACACTTTATGCTCCACTTGCCTCCTTATCTGTAAAATGGAATTTCAAACACTACTGCCTAAGTCACCGGATTGTTGTAAGTCACCTGATGAAGTAATGTCTGAGAAAAACCCACTAGAAAACGTAAGGAAGATTAATTCTCTACATGTTCCCACTTGCCACCACTTAACAACAACAATCAACCAACAAAAAAACTCTTAAATAACAATCTACCCAATATCCTCCAGAGCTGCTGCACGGAAGGTAAAACCTTCAAAAATAGCCAGGGATTGTTTTCTTTAAATGTATTAACTCTATCTGCCTTCCAAATCCACTGATATTTAATAATGGCTTTTCTTATTTATTGTAGAATATGAATCTATTCCTTGGTATGCAAAAGTATCCACTACAAATGAGATTTTTATCTCAGTATTTTACTATCACTTCCTACTTTACTATATCCATTAATATATCTCTTTTAGTAAAACTGATTCTTCATAATGGTTTTAAGTTTTAAATGCTTAGTTATAACTATTTTCTTACTACTTTAATTTGAGTTAAATGCTGTGACTTACAGTATACAACTATCGGAGGACTCTAAGATCTTGGCGTAAAAAGACGAACTCCTGGTACCATGCCAGAAGGGGTGGACAGTTCTTTATTCCCCGTCCCTGCCACTGCACCCCCCAGCCCCATCTTCTCTCCCCTTGTGTGTAGATGGGCCCACAGCCTAGCTGAAGGGCTTGCACATGTGCGACAGGAGTTGTGAGAGCGTGCCTTCAGGTCTTCCTGATTGCCAGGCTGCCTCCTCACGCTGAGCCAAGGCTTCCTCAGACACCTGGCCTCACTCCTTCCATCTCCTTGGTCAAGGAGGATGACTTTGGACTGAAAAGGGACAGGTGAACAGAGTTAGGGAGCTGAAAGCCAAGATGGGTCCAGAGTTGAAGAGAGAACCACAGGTCGAAATGTGTCTGTGTTTCTGGATTGGCAGACTTACCTCCTGGCCTCCACAGGGAGCATGCAGAGAGATCAGTGAAGGGCACGGTCAGTGTCTGAGGGTCAGACCCCATGGATTAGTGAGGCACTTCTCCAGCAAAGCAAGGCCCCATGCCTCTAGACTGCTTGTTTTTGTGTTTGTTATTTTTAAAATAACACATTCCTTTTTTTTTTTTTTTTAAGAAATGGACATTCGTTGTGGAATAAATGAAAACCTGAGATAAGCAAAAATAAATCACCCCACCTCACCAGCCAGAAACTGCCAGTGTTCATAGTGATGTGCAAAGTGCTGTTCTAAGCACACTGCATGTGTTCACTCATAAGATTGGCATGGCTATTATCTCCAGTTCACAGATGAGGAAAAGGAAGTATAGAAAGATTAAATAACTTAGCCAAGGGCCAGTAAGTGGAGGGCCTGGGGTCACCTTATATGTAGTAATGGGATCATCTGTGGATACTGTTTCTGTTTCATTTCTTCCTCTTGACAGAACAAGCCCTTCATACCTTAGAGACAGATGGTTCCTTAAGTTCAGACTAGGTCAGGAGACCTGGGCAACAGAACAGCCTCAGAGCCCCAAAGTGGAGCAAAGGGTCTAGGAGATGGATGGAGGGATGTACAGGAGGCAGGTTTGGCCCAATTCACCATTTTGTTGAGAAAGCCAAATAGAGCTGTTGGCCTTGCCCTTCCTGGTTTTATTTCTTGGGAGAGAGAGAACCTGGACCTTCTGGTGAAAGCTGAGGTTGACTACCCTCCCGTCCCCTGAAACCCTACCCTTCAAAGGAGGAGGCCTCTATGAAGGCTTCCCAAGGGTGATACTATGGAAGGAGGAGGAAGGTCAGCGAGCAAAGGACCAGTCAGAATATGGCTACCAGGGACTGTACTGAAAAGGAAGCAGAGAACATATTTGGTTTTGATGGGGCATCTGTGCATCAGATGACAAGTTTGGCATTTTCCAGTGGCCCACGAAGGCAGGCAAAGAGCACATAGCAAGTATAATCTCCCAGGGCTAATTTTGCAAAAGCAAAGCCTAAATCATAGAAATGTCCAGTTCTTGATTTATTCCCTAAGGACATCTATTTATTAGCTAGGCCATTTCCTTTGAGCTCACCATAATGTTATAGACAATATGGTGGGATGAACCAATGTGTTGGGATGTAATTCAGTAAAATTGACCCAGATTGATTGTCCAGGCTTAAGAACAAGACTCATTTCTAAGGAAAATAATAGAATTTGCCCTTCTTCCTTTGTTTCTTCCTCCCTGGTTTGGAAGTATCCTCACGAACCCTTCTCCCACCAACCCATCCCTCTCTCCCAAATCTCAAGGATGAGTACAGCTAAGGAGAAAGCTCATCAGATTTAACTTAAGTGCCTCAGTCCTCACTCCCTGAATTCTTCACACACACAAAGGCAAGCATTATATTGATGAGGAATGTTTTGGAA
The DNA here is from genome assembly GCF_023851605.1 of Tamandua tetradactyla. Classification (NCBI taxonomy): domain Eukaryota; kingdom Metazoa; phylum Chordata; class Mammalia; order Pilosa; family Myrmecophagidae; genus Tamandua; species Tamandua tetradactyla. The sequence goes on along the minus strand of NC_135327.1, from coordinate 200,536,440 downwards.
AGAAACAGGTAAATTGGTCAGGCTGGATTTCTGGAGAAGCAGGAAAAGGCTGAGCTGTCTCTCCTTGGACATGACAGATGTCCAGGTTAAGAAGATGGTTACTCATTATGTGGATTGGAGAAAACCTCAAAGATCTTCCTATTGAAAACATCACCAACAGCCTGCCATGTCCCAAAATTAGACTTGGCTCTTTCCTTTCTTGCAGTATTTCTGCAAGGGGACATGATGCGCATTTTGGTGGGCAAATGCCTTCTTAGGGGGTGTCCCACTCATTGCAAGATGACTAGCATCCTTGCTCCCACACCTTTCTCAATAAAAGTCAATAGCAACCTTAGTCATTGTGATGCCCAAAATGATACTTCACACATTTCGGGAAGTAGTTGCCTCTCTGATTGAAAACCGCGGAATTAGAACATCAGACTGTTACTGACATGCAAATTACTTAGGAAGGATATGGATTAGTGAGCATCAGTAACTAATAATTTGACTCAGGAGGCAGCATAGCCTAGACAGGAAGAGCATGGACTTGGGAGCCAGCCTGCCTGGGTTGGATCCTGACTCCCCATTTCCTAGCTGTGTGACTACAGACTGGTTACTTAACCTCTCTGTGCTTCACTTGTAAATGGAGGATAATAAGAGTGCCTACTGCATAGCCTTATATGAGGATAAAATGAGTAACTACTGGCAAAAGACTCAGAATAATGCTTGGAAAATTGTTAGCACCATGTGTTTACTATGATCTGCCCCACATCTCAGAAGCCCTGAGACAGGGAAGCTGGACAGGTTAGTTTGAAGGGAAAGGTCCTGGGCCAGTGATGTGGAGCAGCGGTCTTCAAAAGATGTTGGTCTCAGTATGTCTTTACAGTCTTAAAGTTATTGAGGACCTCAAAAAGCATTTGTTTATGTGGGTGGCATCTGACAATACTTATCATAGGAGAAATTAAAACTGAGAAAAATTTAGAATATGTATTAATTCACTTAAAAAAACAATAACAAACTTCTTATATTTTAGCATAAACATTTCATGAGAAATAACTATATTTAAAATAAGAAACAAAAACGTAGTGAGAAGAGTGATATTTTCGCAAATCCCTTTCATGTAGGATTCTTATCTGCTTCTGCAGCCAATCTGTTGTTATATGTCATTTGGGTTGAAGAATAGGAAAAAGATCTTGCTGCACACAGATGTGTAAAGGAGAGAAGGACCTTGTGGATCATGGGGGACCCCACCCTCACCCCTGCCCCGGGGGTCTTGGGCCGATGCTGAGAACCATTGATGTAGAGTTTCAAAGGAGTTCATGCGAGTTTTTAGGCTGTGGACCCGAAGGGGCAGGGAGAGCGGGGTGGGGGGATGGGGGAGGCGGGGCTACGCTGATTCTGTCCCTCCCCTCCCCATCCCTCCCGGACAGCTCTATTTTCATTAAGCGTTCACGTTGGGCTTCCAAGTAAAATGGTGAGTGTAGAATAAAATAAGTTGATTACTCTTGATTTAGAGCCTGGGGCCGATTCTGGAGAATTCAAGCCTGGGAGAGCGCACCAAACAGGGGAAACCCCAGGGAATCAGGGGTGCGAGAGCCTTCCAGGTGTGCAAGGCAAGGAATCAGCCGTGCTGTTGGCCGGTACGAGCTTGGGCTTGCCGCAGATCCACCTCCCACCCCCCACGGCAGTCCAAACACGGGCTTCTGGGAACCAACACCTGCAGAGGGAGCCCACGTGGGAGTCCCCTGGTCCGGAGCCGACTGGAGCAAAGGCCGCAGGCAGCGGGTGAGAGGAGAGGAGGCCTTGCAAACAGGTGGTGTCTCTCTCAAGGGACTACTGCTCAAACCTGCCCCCTCAGCAACACCTGCTCCTCCCACAGCGGCCTCGGAGCCACCTGCGAGTAGGCAGGGCGGCCCCACCCGCTGGGAGCGCACGCCTCCACTCGTGTCCCGCACCTGGGACATTCTCAGGAGACTCGTGCTAAAGTCCACACCCAGCTAACGTCAGGATTATGGCCTGCGGTAGCGGGTCATAGAAAGGTAACATTTTATGGTTTTTAAGCCTGCCCTCACAAAGGAGCACACTGGGAGACAGTGATACCAGAGGCTGCTTCTGGCTTATTTCACTTCTGTGAAATATAAACTCATGGAGATTTGAAAACTTTCCTCCTGGCTTCTGGTAGCCTGTTGAAAGCAGAACATCTGTGATAGTGATTTGCTCTGTTTCATATTTAGAGGATTCCAACTGCGTCCGGTTTCCTCAGCCCCAGGCAACGAGGCTGTATGGTGCCTCAGAAACATCCTGCCTGCTCCTGCCTCAGGGCCTTTGTCCGTGTGGGCCCTCGGCCTGGAAAGCTCTTCCGCAGACATCTATCTACCCAGCTTGCTCCATCACTTCCTGAGCTCTCTGTCATCCCTGACAGAGCAACATTCTTCCAAGTCTGATTTTCCTGCTTTATTTCATTATTTAACATATTCTTCTTCTTCTATTATTATTAACTTATTGCCATCTGCTCACAAGAGAGTAAGCGCCACGAAGGCAGGGTCATCCTGAAGGTTTGGTTTCCTACAGTATCCCCAGCACCTAGAACGATGCCTGGGATATAGATGGAATTTAATACACTTGCTGAATGAGTGAATATCAACACGAGACCACCCTTTCCCAGATGCACTTGTTTTCCCACCACCCTCCTTCTTCGAACCTACGGTGCTTCTCTGTGCTCCCTTAGAAATCCAGTTTCTCTCTAGGACTTTCTAACACGAGCCCTCTGCTCGGTTTAGCATAGCCTGCCCAGTGCTGTTTCCACAAACTTGGGTGGGCCAGAAATGTAACATTTAACATGTTTCTTGGTGTGCACTTCAATCTGATTCTGAGCACCCCTCATTTGCCAGTATGCAGTCCCTCATGGCTAGCAGAAAATTCTACCTCGCTCTTCCAGTCTTTACAGGGCTCTCTCTGAGTGTGGGTAGGGGGGAGGGAGGAACATTATTTAGAAAGGCTTTCTGAGGTCCCAGGAACCAGATAAGCCCTCTGTTCTTCGGGCCTTATGGGCTGCTGCTGCCCTCCTTCACGGGGTCTCTTCCATGCCTGGTTCTCTGCTCCTTCTCTGTCATGGCACCACAGGGGCAGGATGGGGTGGGGTGGGGAGACAGTTTTGATGAGGCTGGGAAGCCTAATGCCAGAGTCTAGTTATGCTGTTATCGATGCCCTGCTGTGTGGCCTTGCTCCCTCTTCAGTCCAGCTGCCAGCGGGAGTGCTGGTGGCTGTAAGCTTGCAGGGCCTGGTCCTCAGCTGAACAGCTCTCCCTTTCTTGAGGTCAGCCATGTCCAGTGCCTCCAGACTTGATGACTCTGAAAGGCCATACCAGATCCAGAGCTGCCCGAGGCATTGCCTCAGGCCTCTATTTGCAACTCCTGCTCTGTCTGTTCTTGCTTCATTCTCTTTCCCACATGTTGATTCTGAGAGTCCCCCCTGTAAACTTCCTCCACGTTAGTCTCGGAGTCTGTTTCCCAGGAGCCTGCCCTGAGAAATTGCTCCTCTCAACCACCCAAACTTACTGACCTCTGGCTCCTTACCCACCTGGGAAAAACACCTCCCTTTCCTTCCTCTCTGCCCTCAAAGTCCTTTCTCTCTCCTCCCCTTCAGGACGTAAAACCTATTGTCCTCACTGGCTGGATTTCACAAAAAGAGGCACTGGCTTCCAGTAGCTTGGCTTTTCACCAGGTAAAAGCCCTATGGCAAGGACAGGCTGTATGGAAACTGCAAGAGAAACATGCAGATTAATCCTGCAGTAAAGCACCTCCAATGTCAGCTCTTGCTCTTCTCTCATTGGAGATTTGTAGCTATTATAATCTTTTAGAACTAGAAAAGAATTCAGAGATGACCCTATTCCCTGTTTCATTGAAGAGGGAAGGTCACTAGTATGGCTCTGGGGAGTTGGTGGCTGAGTCAGCAGCAGAAGCCAGGTTTCCTGCTTCTCCAGACCCAAATCTGCGAGGGTGGGGCCCTGTTTGTTTTCTCACCCTTGCCGCTTACACTGCATTTTCATGCTCTAATGTCCTCTCCTTCCCCTTCTCTGCTCCAAGGATTTTTCCACTATTCACAGTTGAGCTAGCCTTCCTCCTCCAATAGAATGCTGATGGTTCCAGGTCTATTAGTAATAAGAGTAAATGCTCCCACTCATGGAGCTCTAGCAATGCCCCTGGTGCTGCGCTAAATCCCTCATTTGAGCCACACACCCATTCTGTGAGGAAAGTGCTAATGTTATCCCCGGGTACTGGGGCTTAGGGAGATGAAGTCACCAGGAACCCACAGCTATGAAACAGAAGAACAGAGATTTGACCCAGAGATGGCCCAGCTCCAAAGCCTGTGCTCTTGATCACTCTCTCTTCCTGCATCCATAAGTAATACCCCCAAGGCAGGGGCTAAGGGGTTTCTGTTTCTCTCCAATTTCCAAGCCCAGTGCTGAGCACCTGGCAGCAAATACTTAGCAATCCTCTCTTATTGATTGTGTTTACTTATGCTCAGCTCACTGACGCAAACAGGACGTTGGTCATGTGCTGGTCGTTTTTGCAGATCTCACGTTTTAAGCTTTGGGTAATATATTTTATGCTGACGATCAAACATTATGGCAAGTTCCTGTTTGTATCAGCCTTCTGGACACTCAGATCTTTCCAGCAATTTGAGAACCCCTAGGCTCACACTGGACAGTGATTTTGGTGGCCAGGAGATGTCATTATCACGTCTTTTGCAGAGCCAGTGTAAGAAGGTTGAGAGCTTTAGACCTGATTCAGTGAAGCCCAGCATGAGGGTCTCTCACACTGCCTGTTGAAGACTGACCTGGGCTCCTCCTTTTTCCCTGGCACAAGGCAAAGTGTGCTCCACCATCTGATGATGCTGTTGCAGTTTAAGTACTAAGGAAAAAAATGCTGGAAGCAAGAAGACCTGAATCCAGTCTGTGCTCATTCATTAAAACATTCAGGGTCCTCAATATGAATCAAAGGGTTTGAATTAGTCTTCCAGCTCTGATAGTCCACAAAAGTTGACGCCCAGTCCTCTCTGAGTCATGTTGTAGCAGTGGGAACTGGTGCAGCCCTCTTTGCAGTTGCCTGCTAGGGTGTTGGGTATACTCGGCAGCAGAGCTGCTGCTGTTCAAGGAGTTGAGAGACATTAAGGTTCCTTTGGGGTTGAGCAGCAGTTGCAGGGACCTTCTTACTCTCCCTCCACCTTAATTCTGGGCTTCTCCAGCAGGACCCCACCAACAGGAACAGAAATCCTTTGGGTTCAGGACTTCATTTCCTTGGCCCTAGTTTAAATGCCAGCCAGCTGTTTTTGGAACTTTCCCCAGAAACTTGTTTCCAAACAGCGCCAACTGAAAGCAGGGAAGACAAATTCTTTTTGGTCCACCTAAATGGAAAATCATGTTTTATTTTCCTGGTTCTACTCCTCATAAACCACATGACCTTGGGCAACTTACTTCTTCTGTTCTTTTAAATATGTGACTGTTCTAGTTTGCTAGCTGCCAGAATGCAACACACCAGAGACGGATTGACTTTTAATAAAAGGGGATTTATTTTGTTAGTTCTTCAGAGGAAAGGCAGCTAACTTTCCACTGAGCTTCTTTCTTACGTGGAAGGCACAGGATGGTCTCTGCTGGTCTTCTCTCCAGGCCCTGGGTTTCAACAACTTTCCCTGGGGTGACTTCTTTCTGCATCTCCAAAGGCCTGGGCTGAGCTGTGAGTGTTGAGATGAGGAATGCTGAGCTGCTTAGGCTGTGCTAAGTTGTGATCTCTCATTTAAGCACCAGCCAATTAAGTCAAACGTCACTCATTGCAGCAGACACACCTCCTAGCCGACTGCAGATGTGATTAGCAACAGATGAGGTTCACGCCATTGGCTTATGTCCACAGCAACAAAACTAGGTATGCTCACCTGGCCAAGTTGACAACTGAATCTAACACAGTGACAATGTAGCCATCAAATGTCAGTGATGAAATGACCTCTGACTCCATTTTCCAAAGAGGAGAAAAGAAGCTCTAAAGACTCATTCCAAGTCAGTGAGTCTGCAATTTTTTTCTCCAACCAAACCCCAGCTTCTTCACCAGGCTCTATGATGAAAGATAAGATATGAGAAACAAACTCTAAGCAAATAACAATGTCAGCTGAGATAAACATCAAGCTTTATTGACTTAGAAAATAAATATTGATGGAACTTAAATATCAAGTCAGTATTCACATCAAGGAACAATAGCCTGAAATTGAAGTTGGGATATATATGCTTCAACACATCTACAAATTTCCAAAGTCTTCATTGAGAGTATCTGGCTATTTTAGTCATAATGTACTAAAACTGGAAACTATGATGATATCAGGTTTCTAGATGACAGCAAAATGGTGTGTTGGCAAGAAGTTCCAAATCACCAAAAGAGATCATTAGGATAAACCATAAAGGTTGGATATTTTCTACTATTACAGAACCAATCAGAAAGTCAATTTGCTATGTGTTTTGATTGGTTTGCCTGAGAGAAAATAAAATTCTGGCCAGAAATGCATGAAGTACGTGTTTGCCAGTGCTGGTCCTGTCAGTTCAATCAATTGTGCATTCAGCACCTTAGAGTGTGTGAAGCATTGCCCCAGACCTTCATCTGCATGTGGTTCCCAAGAAGTCATGTGGACTGGACATAATGCCGCTGTGCAGAATGCCCCACCCCACCATGTCTTCTCAATTATAGGAAAAATAACCTTGATTGAGACAAAAACAATATTGATTGTTTATTTAGAAAGCCAAGTTGTAGCAGGTGTGAAGACTTAAAAATTATCAGGGAAAATAAAAGTTAAAACTGGGCTGTTCTATTCATTAACATTTTTTTTTTCCCGAGTCCTTTATCTTTATTTTTCTAGTACCATGTACGGCACATACTAGGCAGTAATAATATTGGGTGAATGAATGACTAGTCCAGTCTGGGGAGGGGTGAGGGTGGGAAAGAACCAATCAGATCTTTCCTGAATACATAGAACTCAGAATTTCTTTTTTAAAATAACTTCAAGAACTGTCTGGCTCGTTCCAAGGTAATTAGCAGCAGTGAAGTTAATTTTTTTTAACAGTTTTTATTCACATACCATAAAGTCCATCCATCCGAAGTGTACAATCAATGGCTCTCAGTATAATCACAAAGCTGTGCATTCGTCACCACAATAATTTTAGAATATTTTTATTCATTCATTGCCGGTGGGAACATAAAATGGTGCAGCCTGTGTAGAAGACAGTTTGGCAGTTCCTCAGACATCTAAGTATAGAACTACCATATGGCCTGGCAATCTCACTATTAGGTATGTACCCCAAAGAATTGAGAGCAGGGACTTGAACAGATATCTGCATGCTGATGTTCATAGTGGCATTATTCACAATTGCCAAAAGATGGAAGCAACACAAGCGTTCATCAGCCAATGAATGGTTAAACAAAATGTGATAATACATATAGTAGAATATTATTCAACTTTAAAAAGAATAATGTTCTGGTTCCATGCAACAACATGAATGAACCTTGAAGACATTAGGTTGAGTGAAATAAGCCAGACACAAAAGGAGAAATATTGTATGAACTCATTGATATAAAATAATTTGAATAAGTAAACTAACAGTGTTAGAATCTAGAATATAATTTACCGGGGCTGGGTTGGAGGTAGGGAATGGGAGTTAAGGCTTAATTTGTACAGAATTTCTGTTTGGGTTAATGGTAATGGATCCATTACCGTCCGTTTCTATTTGGATGGTGGTGAAGGTAGCACAACATTGTGAGTAAATTAACCGCACTGAATTATATATGTGAATGTGGTTTAAAGGGGAAATTTTAGGTGGTATAAATTTTTAGAATAACAATTAAAAGATGAAACATAAGACTGTACAACATAGTGAACTCTATTGTAAATGATGGACTATTGTTAATAGTACAATTATTAAAATGTTCTTTCATGAATTATAACAAATGCACCACATTAATGCAAGGTGTTAAAATAGAATGGTATATTGGAATAAAAATACACCGCAGTGTAAACTGTGGCTATAGTTAATAGTATAATTATAACAGTCTTTCATCAATTGTAACAAAGGTACCACATTAATGCAAAATGTTAATAATGGGTGGTGTATAGGGAATGCTGTATTTTTACATGATTTTTCTATAAACCTACAGCTTCTCTAATTAAAAAGAAGAAGAAAGAATGCTTACTGATAATTTCTTTGGTCTTGAAAATGTAGCATTTGTTAGGAGTTGAAAGAGAATTATTTCTTATAGAGAGAATTATAGTGGAAAAGCATAATATGTTTCTGTATTGGAGTAAAAAATGATGTATTCAGTGATTAAAAATAATGCCTTTTATAAAATCTATTTTTCTTTGAATCTTGGAAAATGCTGTTTTTAACACAGAGTGATTTCAAAGTAGAATGCAGCAGTGGTCAAGGTTTTTAAACACCATAAATCCTTTTCTGTTCCCTAATGAATTTGTAGATTTGTAAGTGTTAAGTTTAATTTTATATAAAGTTAAATAATGGTTAAGCATATATAAAGTGATTTGAATTGTATTTATTTTCATTCCCTCTAGTAAAACTTTCTTATAAGGAAACTAAATGCTTTGTAAACCTATTTACCTTACTTTTGTTGCAATCACTATTGCTGAATTGCTATAGATATATTCTGGGCAATAACAAAGATATAGAATAGGTTAGTTTTAAAGAAAAAACCTATCAGATATATGGTTTCCTGATTTTTTGTCCCATTCTGTAGGTTGTTTATTATTTTCTTGATAAAGTCACTTGATGCATGAAAGTCTATCATTCTGATGAACTTCCATTTCTCTGTTTTCTCTTTTGCTGCTTATGCTTTTGTTGTCAAGTCTAAGAAATGACTGCCTAATGTAAGGTCTTGAAGATGCTTCCCTATGTTTCCTTCTAGCAATTTATTAGTTATGGCTCTTATAATTAGATCTTTGATCCATTTTGAGTTCATTTTTGTCTATGCTGGGAGGTAGGGGTCGCCTTCATTCTTTTATGTATGGATGTCTAGTGCTCCCAGAACCATTTGTTGAAGAGACTGTTCTTTTCCCAGTGAGCAGACTTGGCACCTTTGTCAAAGATCAATTGTTTCAAAGATGTATTTATTTCTGACTCCCAATTCAATTCTATTGGTCTATATGTCTGTTTTTGTGCCTGCATGCACCACACCATTTTGACAACTGTAGCTTTGTAATAAGTCTTAAAATCAGGAAGTGTGAGTCCTTCAACTTTGTTGTCCCTTTTCAAGATGGTTTTGGCTATTCAGGGGCAAGGTAGTTTTATACATTAGCTGCATGCACAAAATCTGTTCCACGGTTGGTACTCAAGCAATGGCTGATGTTATTTTTAGACATGTGGACTTGTATTAATTGTAGGATAGATTCATATTTGTAGGAGAAGCTTAGGATAAAGGGTATATACATTTAAAATAGAAAGATACTGTTAAATTGTCCTCCTCAAAGCCAGTGTACTAATTTAGATTCCCACAAACATGCCTGACAATACTAGCTACTAGCACTTTTTAAAAAGTTAATATAATTTGTATTCACTGATATTATTGAAGCTGAGCAGCTTTTCCCACAATTATTGGTCAAAGGTTTTATTTCATTTTATTTTTTCTTCTGGGAATTGCCTGTTCATATCTTTTGCCCATTTTCATGATGATCATTTGTTTATTAATTTGTAGATGCTCACTTTATATTAGGGATATTAATTCTTACTCCAAGTTTACAATGTATTCTTCTCTATAGGATTTTAACTTTTTTTTTTTTTTTATGTTTGGTTCTTTAATCAGTTTGGAACTGATTTTTGTGCATGGTGTGAAGTCATTCTCTAATTTTTTCCCAAGTTGAGAGCTAATATTTTCAATATCATTTATTGAAATGGTCCATTCCCCAGCCCAGACCCCACTATTGGAAACCACCTCCACTCTTTGCTCAGGTGGTAGTGTGCTTTCCCTCCTCCTTCTTCCATCCCTACAAATCCTTCCTTTGTAAGGAAGACTTTCATGTTTTCCAAAGTCCTTCACTTACCCAAGTCCTCACCTTGCTCAGATTTCTTATAATATGAATTTATCTTCTATGCCACATAATGTCAAACTTAATTCTCTACAGCTTGCATGTTCCCAAACTGTTTATATGTGTTACGCTTTGCTCCCCAATCAATAAACTAGTAAACTCCCAGAAGGTGGGGCCCAGATGTTATATTCATAATAGTATGTGTAAACTTTATTCTACATAATAAATGTTTATTGATAAAATATAGTTTTTTTTTCACTTAGAGATCAGAGAAAGAGATAAGGAAACTGATTTTTGAGCCAGGAGTTTTACAAGGGCTGCCCTGGGGCCCTCTGCATTAGAATAATCCAGGGTGTTGGTTAAAAATGCAGTTGGATGTATCAGTCGGGGTCAACAAGAGAAATATAACCAGTGAGAGATATGTGTTGAGACATTTACTGCAAGGAGTTGGCTTCTATGCTTTTGGGGACTGGCTAGGCAAGTCAGAAATTCATAGGACAGGACGTCAGGAAGGGCAGGCTGGGATGCTCAGACATGGGCTGAAGCTGCTATCCACAGGCAGAATTCCTTCTTCTGGGAAGTCTCCCTGTGTGCTGCTCTTCAAATTTTCGACTGATGGAATTAGGCCCACACAGATTATGAAGGATTATCTCCTTTCTTTAAAGTCAACTGATTATGGACTTTAACAACTACAAAATACCTTCACAACTACCCCTAGATAAGGGCTTGATTGAATAATGGGGACTATAGCCTAGTCAAGTCAACAGATAAAGCTGAACATCACATTGCACCACATCTCAGATCAAATAAATCAAAATCTCTTGGGATGGAGTCCAAGACTCTGGATTTTATTGACTGAGACGGGAAGATAGGGTGGGTTGAACTCTCAGCTGCCACAGAATGAGGTTGCTGAACAGAGGTGAATGGATGCCCAAACCTTTAAAGCCCAGTGTGGATATTCTTTTCCTTATTCTTCGTTGATTTATCCCTTGAGTGCTCCAGGATTTCATTCCAGGGAGTACCTGAGGCATGGCCATGAATGTGAGCCTGGATTTATAGATGACTATGAAGACTGTGCCTTGGATCCCCACAATAACTTGTTCTCTGTCAGATTCCAGGGCACAGGCAAACTATGCAACCAGGAAATGAAAGAGTCCTACATGTGGGTTTTAAAATTAAAATCTGCATTTTTTCAGTTCTTCATTTATTCCATTGAGGTAATAATAATAAACAACTGCTTAAAAAGCAACACCTACCTTCACTGCTACCTGATAGTCAACTGCAGTTTCTACAATCAGTTAGGATCTATAAGGTCCTGTCGGTCTTAACCTTCTCTCTGTTTCTATTCTTACCTTACTGATTTCCTCTGCAGTATAATGTGGTCCTGGAAAGCTGGGTAGGATCTTTTGTCTGCTTACTCCTCAGTAAAAGGAGAATTGAAGTAGAATCTACTGTCAACATTGGAAGGGTGGTGGAGTGGAGTGGAAGGAATGTCCATTTGGCCAAAGCTCTATTACAATCTTGGGTGACAGGCAACAAAAATTGAAAGTGCATCAAGTTACTTAATTCTTTTGTATATCATAGGTTTCCCTTCTCTAAGAAAGGAGATAGTAAGTCCAGCTCTATCCATTCCCAGGTTTTTCTAACTGATCACATAAGTGAAAATGGTATAAGAGTATAATACATACTGTCCTTCTCTTTGGTCCTTCTTGCATACCACTTGAGAAAGAAACAAGGCTCTGTGATTGGAACAGAGAAAGATGAGTGATATAAGAAGGAGTGGGGAATGCTGAGCTGACTGTACTGAGAGATAGGGCAAGCCCAGGTCAAAATATTCTAACATTTACATCTATACTGATAGTCAATCTTTTGTTGTCATTGTTAAGTTGGGAGACTGTAACTTCTTAACATCAGTCAAAGGGCCTGAGTATGTATGCCAGCTCCACCCACTACCACCTGTGAAAATGACATGAATCACAAAACCTCTCTGGGTCTCATTTCCTCATTGTAAAATGTAGATAATAATAATAGCTGCCATTATTGGACTGTTGTAAGAGTAAGTGAGTGAATGTGAAGCGCTTAACATAATGCCTCGTGGTTATTTCACCTTTGTAATTTCTTATCTTGTATTTTAAAAATGTATCCCCTTTTTCCTGATGAGGTTAGCTAATTTGACATCTTTTTGATGAAACGGCATTTTTATTTATTCATACATTCTGCTCATTATTTATTCATAAGTTATTTATTTTAAAACTTTTTCCTGCTATTATCTTTATTGATTCTTCTTTCTGCTTCCAGTTTATAATACTGTTCTTTTTCCAGTTTTTTGAATGAGATGATTAATTAATTTTATTTTATTGATATAAATATGTAAGGCTATGAGCCTGCTTTATTTGTATTTCTTAAATTCTAATATCTATTGCTTTCATTTTTTTCCAGAAAATCTGCAATTTCACTTTGTATTTCCCGCTGTCTCAAAAGTTGATTAATAGGAAATAATAAAATTTCTAGGTGAAGGTATATTTTTGTTTTCTGATATTGTTAATTTCTAGTTTTATTACAGTATGATTAAAATAGTTCTGCATTATTTTTCCTTTCTGGAATTCATTGAAATTATTTTTATGGCTTATTATTCGATTAATTTTTGTGAATGTTCCCTGGTCATTTGAAAAAATGGGATTGGCTTCGTTTTAAGGACTCAGAGTTTTAGTACATATCCTCAGAAACACTTTATCGATTATGTCACTCAGGTCTCCTACATCCTTACTTACTTTTGAACATTTGTTCTGACTTAGACTGAGACAGTGAATATAGATCTACTATAAATGGCTTTTGCTGCCAGCCAAGATGGTGTATGCTCACTGCACCCTATCAGTCCCATAGATTTACAACAGGAAACTCTGAACAGAATATGAAAATTAGCTGCCTGGATACTCTAAAAAGTAAACAAAGGTAGAAGGATTGGAGAATAATATCCCCATAATGGGGGTGAATTCTGCATTTTTTCTTCCTTTATCTCTTGGCTTTGACTTGAAAGTGGGTTGAGAGTTTGGGAGAAATGGCCATCATTTCTTCTCTTTCCTCTTCTAACCCTGCCCCAAGGCCAGTCCCAGTTGATGAGTCACACTGCTACAGTGACAGTGGTAGCAACAGGCCAGGTACCTAAAACCTTGAAAGAAGACCCAGCATTCTGATCAGAGGAACTGGAAAAGGAGACCTTGTCTGAAAGAGTGTGGAGGGAATCCCTGTTTGTTTTCTCTTGCCACTTTCCCAAAAAGTGACTCCAGTCATGTGGAACTGAACCAGAACACAAGGAACTTAAACTCTGAGAAAAATCTATTTTTCTGAACAGAGGAACCGAGAAAAGAAGTCCCAGTTGTCCATAGATGTGACGGCAATCCCTGGTAAAGTTTTCTTTTTTTATTTTGCCACTTCACTCAAAGATGGCCTCAGCCACATGGAACTGCCTACTGTAATATAACTGAGCAGAAGGGAGGATACTACTCTAATATAACTGAAACTTTCTGGCCAGCAGACCCAGGAAAAGGGGCCCCTGAGAGACAGAGAGTGTGGGAAAAATCCCAGAGAAAGGGATTCTCCAGTTCTCTTTATGAATCAACATATGTCGTAGGTTCACTATCAAGAGTGCATGCATGAAACAGACTCAAAGAAGCTTAGCAAAGGCTTTGAGACCTGAGCTATGATATAAGCCGCTGCTCAAGTCTCCTAACCTCTGAGTGGTACATATTCAAGGAAGACTCAAACAGCATAATAAAGACTTAGAAAACTGAATTGATACTACAACCACTGCTCACAGAAGTGAACAGAATTGCAGTCTAAATTTAACTAGGTTGCTTGTCTGCTAAAACAACTACAAACTCAGCATTCTCCAGGGAATTTTAACAGGATCCAGAATCGTACAGGACTCTATTTAAAGTGTTGAGATTGCAATCCAAAATTATTTGACATATAAAAAACTAGGAAAATCTGACTAATTCTCAAGGGAAAGGATAGTCAGCTTTATTTAAAGGATAAGAAGCTTAGGCACACCAACTCTGAGATGGTCCAGATGTTAGAATGATCAAAGACTGTAAAGCAGCTTTTATTACCAGGTTCAATGATATACAGGTGAACAGTTTTGAAATGAATGGAAAGACGAAGTTGTCAGAGAAAGAGGAACTAAATGAAAATTTTAGAACTGAAAAATACAGTATTTTTAGGAGACAATTTTACATGGGTCTCTCATTTCTGTGCATCTTGAAAGCAAGGCTTAAAGAAGCTTAGGCACTAGTTTCCCTCTTTTTCTGGACCATCTATTTAAGAACATATGTGTAATGAAAAGCCTCTGGCAATAGAGATAGTGTTTCCCTCTAGAATGAGGGACAGATTTGAAGGTTTGCATACAGCCTTGGGAGATCAATAGTATCTCCCTCCAGAGCACAGGACCCATATTTTACCTTCCATTATAAATGACTCAGAGATTTTTCTCTTTTAGTGCAACCCATTGCATGTGTAGGCTTCAGATGGTCTTTGTGGCACTGCCTCTTGGGAATGGAGCTTAAAGAACTGGTATTTTTAGGAGACAGTATTAGGAGACAATTTTATGAGACAAAATTTATGTTTCTCTGGCTATTGCTATTGGGTGACTAATAAGCAGTCCTTTGTCTCTGACCAAGGTGTCTTGTTTCTTTTATCAGCATCTCTGAAACTATGGCAGGCTAATTTGTTAACTCACTAGTAGGGAAATATCTCAGCTCCTTCACAGTTCTTGATAAGTATCTGAAATTACTGGATGCACTCAATAGCAGAATGGAGATGTCAGAAGAAAGAGTCAGTAAACATGATGATAGATCAATAGAAACTATACAATCTGAAGAACAGAGAGAAAAAAATGTCTGAACAAAAGATAATAGAGCTTGAAGTTCTTATGGGACAATACCAAAAGGCCTACCATTCATGCTATTGGAGTCCCAGAAGAAGAGGAGTTAAACACTGGTGCAGAAACTTACTTGAAGAAATAATGGATGTAAACTTCCCATATTCGGTGAAAAGCATACATTTACAATGCAAGAAGGTCAATAAATTCCAAATGAGATAGACTAAAAGGACACCATACATAATAATCAAACTGGTGAAAAAAAAGATGAAAAAAATGGAAAGCAGCCAGAGACAAATGATACCCAATATAAGTGAACAATAATTTGAATGATTGTGAATTTCTTTTCTGAAATTATAAAGGCAAGAAGACAGGAGGACAATAACTATAAAATGCTGAAAGAAAAGAATTGTTGTGCTGGTTTGAAACTGTTATGTACCCCAGAAAAGCCATGTTCTTTTAGTCCAATCTTACTGGGTCAGACCTATTGTAGAGCAGGATTTTTTTATTAAGTTATCTCCATGGAACTATGACCCTACCTGTTTTAGTTTGCTAAAGCTGCCAGAATACAGTACACCAGAAATGGAATGGCTTTTAAAAAGGGAATTTATTAAGTTGCAAATTTACATCGAAATGTCAAAACTAAGGCATCCAGAGAAAGATACCTTAACTCCAAAGAAAGGGCTGATGAAGTTTGGGGTTTCTTTCTCAGCTAGGAAGGCACATGGAGAAGTCTGCTAGCTTTCTCACCAGCTTCTTCAAATGGCTTCCCCAGGGGCGTTTTCTTTTTGTATCTCCAAAGGTCTCTGGCTGTGTGGGCTCTCAAGCTTTTTCCTAAATGGTTCCTTCTTAAAGAGCTCCAGTAGGCAACCCAGCCTTGAATGGGTAGAGACACATCTCCATGTAATGTTCCTAATCAAAAAGTCCCACCCACAATTGGATGGGTCACATCTCCGTGGAAACAATAAAAAAGATCCCACCCAACGATATTGAATGAAGATGAAAGAAAATGGCTTTTCTGGGGTACGCAATGGTTTCGAACTGGCACACTGCCCATTCAAGATGGCTCTTAATCCACTTAATTGGAGTCCTTTAAGAGAAAGCTCAGGGAGAGAGAGATCTTAGACAGAAACACCCCAGAAGATGCAAAGCAAGTACCCCTAGAAACTGAAAGAGCTAGAACCTGGAGAGAGCCAAGGGAAACTAAGAGATGAAATCCAGAGTTTGCCCCGGAGCAACTAAGAAAGGATCCACCACTGCTTAGAGAGAGAGAAACATCCTGGAGACACTAAGAGAAGACCTACAAAGAGAGAAAGACACTGGAATTGGAAGCTAAGGCAATGGTATCAGAAGCAAGGACCGGATAACAGTCACGTGCCTTCCCAGCTGACAGAGATGTCTCAGATGCAGTGGCCTTTCTTCAGAGTCCAGGTACCATCCTTTTGATACCTTAATTGGGACTTTTTATGGCCTTAGGACTGTACATTTGTAACTTAATAAATGTCTTTTGAAAAAGTCAGCCTATTTCTGGTATATTGCATTCCAGCAGCTTTCACAAACCAAAATAATTGTCAACCCAGAATTCTATAACCTACACAAATATCCTTCAGGAGTAGAGAAATAAAGCCATTCTCAAATTAAGGGAAACTAAGAGAATTTGCCAGTTGTCAACCTTCTCTAAATGAAATGCTCAAAGTTCTGCCAGATGAAGGGAAATGATACAGATGGAAACTTGGAGCTTCAAAAATGAAGTTAAATCACCATAAATAGTAAATATCTGGCTAAATATAATAGGCTCTTTTACTCCTCTTAAATTATTTAGAATATGTATGACTGTTGAAATAGAGGAACCATAACATTTTCTGAGTTTATGAATGTATGTAGATGTAATATATATGGCAACTATGGGTAAAAGCTCCTATAATTCACTTGAAAAGGTAAAAGATTAACTCTAAGTAGATTGTTAAATGCTAGGTATGTTTATTTAACCCCCAGAGAAAACTCTAGTAAAATAATGCAAATTCCAGTAGATCAGTTAAAATACACTACTAAAAATAATATTCAAATACACAGGGGAAAGAGAAAAAAAAGCAGGGAAAGAGAATAGGATAACAGAAAACCAAGGAACAAACAAAATTTCCTACAAATACAATCTTCTGTCCAGTTTCCTGCTATCTTCTGTAATCTCTCTGCTTTTTGAAAGCTTCTTTTCTAATATTTAGTATATAGATATTTATAACTGTTACATCTTGATGGTAAATTATGTTAAGGGTTTATATTATCTGTTTTATTTTACTTAATGTCTTTAGCTGTTAAACTATCTTGTCTTATATTAACAACAATAAAACTAACTTTTCTTCTTCTTCTCTTCCCTTCCTGCTACTATATACATGAACATTAATCAGAAAATGTTATCTTTCTTAGTATTCCTCAGTATTTATTACTTTTGTGCCATTAAATATACTTATTCTTCTTTTAATTGGTTTGTTCACTTTAAATTTTATCTTTTGACCGCAGCCATAATGATGAAGAATCAGAGAGCATTACTGTATATTGTACCATATCTCTCCTTTCTCCTATGAATTTTTGTTGGCTATGTAACATCTGCATTGTCAAAGCAGATATTTACGTTTTATCCTTCTACCATCCTTCTTTTTATTTCTGGCTGAGCTTTCCAATTAATCATATTCAATGCTCATTGCTAGTGCTTTTAACCAAGTTTTTTGAGTTATATCTTGATTAGCTAATGTGCATCTTCTAGCAGCTTCCTCAAAACAGATTCATAACTGAGAAATATTATCTAAAGCTTTGCATATTCAAAACTGTCTGTAATGTTGATACATAAAAGACAGACCAGATAGAAAATTTTTAGTTCACACCTTCTTACTTTAAATATATATATATAAAAAATTCTGCTAGATTTTGCATTCTACTACTAATGTTGTAGTGAAGAAGTCTGATGCCAGTCTAATTTTCTTTCCTTTATGAGTGGCTTGATCTTTTTGTTTGGATGCTTAAAGGATTTTTCCTTTATATTTGAACTCCATTATTATTTACTAGGCTGTGTCTTTGTGTGGTATCTGGACAATTTTCTTTCATATATGTAGATTCAATATAGTTTTTTGATTCCAGGAAAAATTTATTGAATTATGTCTTAAAATATTTGTTCTAGTTTAATTTTCTTCAGGGACTTTGTGCATATGTTGGATTTCTTTTGCTGTCTCCTCTAGCTATCATTTTTATCTTTTGCTGTTTTTCTGTGTCTATTTTCTTCTTTTGCCTCAAAATTTCACTTTGTCCACTTTTCTCATCCCTATCCTTGTATTCCTACAGTGTTATTAACACTTTACTCCATCTAATTTAGTCATTATGTAAAAATTGTTTTGTCTTACACTCATTTTTCCTTCTGTAATTCTAACAGTTACTCTTTTTGTATTTTGCTGTTGTTTGGCTAGCTCTTTTCTGAATTATAACATTTCTGCCTTATGTCTTCCTTCATAGCTGTTTTGTTGCAATAATATATGCATATAAGAGAAAGGAGAGATCTGGCTATACATATATATGCACACTTTTAGCTCAGGTTGGAATATTGTGTTACCATTTTCCATGACTTTGCTGTATTATTATTTTTTTGTTTTATTTTCAGCATATTAAATTTACTCATAAAAAGATTCTAATAATTTATAATTTTTTTCCATTTTAACAAAGTATAATAAAACATAAAACCCCCAAAACAGAATACTTGACATTTAAAATTCAAGATGAAATTAGCAGAATATTAAATATTTACAAAACTGTATCAATTAAAAATATTTATAAAGGTACTTGCAATTTTGAAGAATTGACATAAAAGAATGGCTCAGAAAATAGGAGAGTTTTCCTTCATTCCAAAAAGAAAATATGCCCAATAGAAGCTGTGAATATTCTTGAGTATACAAGGTTTGTTTTCAGTTTCAGTAGCAAAGACTTTATCTTTTTTGTGCATGTTGCTGTATTATTTTGTTGTTGTTGCTGTATTATTATTATATTTTAAATTAATTAAAAAATTTTTTAAATGTAACAATGAACACAGACATTCTTACCATATGATCATTCCATTCTATATGTATAATCAGTAATTCACAATATCATCACATAGCTGTATATTCATTATCATGATCATTTCTTAGAACATTTGTATCAATTCAGAAAAAGAAATAAAAGGAAAACAGAAAAAAATTCATACATACCATACCCCTTACGCCTCCCTTTCATTGAGCATTAGCATTTCAAGCTATTAAATTTATTTTAACATTTGTTATCCCTATTATTTATTTTTAATCCATACGTTTTACTTGTCTGTCAAAAAGGTAGATAAAAGGAGCATCAGACACAAGGTTTTCACAATCACACAGTCACATTGAGAAAGCTCTATCATTATACAATCATCTTCAAGAAACATGGCTACTGGAACACAGCTCTGCATTTTCAGGAAGTTTCCTCCAGTCTCTCCATTACACCATAACTAAAAAGGTGATTTCTATTTAATGCGTAAGAATAACCTCCAGGATAACCTCTCAACTGTTTGGAATCTCTCAGCCATTGACACTTTGTCTCATTTCACTCTTCCCCCTTTTGGTCGAGAAGGTTTTCTCAATCCCTTGATGCTGAGTCCCAGCTCATTCTAGGATTTCTGTCCACGTTGTCAGAAGGGTCCACACCCCTGGGAGTCATGTCCCACGTAGAGACGGGGAGGGCAGTGAGTTTGCTCGTGTGTTGGCTATGAGAGAGAGGCCACATCTGAGCAATAAAACAGGTTCTCTTGGGGGTCACTCTTAGGCCTAATTTTAACTAGGTTTAGCCTATCCTTTGTGGGGTTAAGTTTCATATGAACAAACCCCAAGATTGGGGCTCAGCCTATTGCTTTGGTCGTCCCCAATGCTTGTGAGAACATCAAGGATTCTCCGCTTGGGGAAGTTGAATTTTCCCCCTTTCTCCCCATTCCTCCAAGGGGACTTTGCAAATACCTTTTTATTCACTGTTCAAATCACTCTGGGATTTATTGGCGCATCACTCTGGACAAACCAACAAAATCTCACGCCCTACCCAGGGTTCCATGTACTTATGTTGTTCAATTAAGCTGTCCATATAAGTTATATTGGGAATTGCACTAGTCAAAATATAAATTTGTACCTATTAAACATTTTTTGCTTTAGTCTCACACATAAGTTAAACATTTAAAATATTAATTACCATCTATTTTTAATACCCTGCAGTATTGACATTCCTTTGTTCTTCCTCATGCAAAAACATTTTTAAATTTGTACATTTAGTCACTATCATTATACACTCTTGGCATTCCTAGATTATACCATCTCAGTCCTTATCGTCTATCTTTCCTTCTGATTTCATTTGTGTCCCCAGACCTCCTCCCTCTATCATTCTCACATTCCACTTCATTCAGTGTTCTAACATTTTTGCATTACAGTTAGGTAGTATTGTGCTATCCATTTCTGAGTTTTTACAATCAGTCCCATTGTACAATCTGTATCCCTTCAGTTTCAATTACCCAGTATCTAACCTATTTCTATCTCCTGTTTGTCTCTGTTCTTAACTGAAATTCTCAAAGTTCATTTATTAATGTTAGTTCATATCAGTGAGACCATACAGTATTTGTCCTTTTGTTTTTGGCTAATCTCACTCAGCATAATGTCCTTAAGGTCCATCTATGTTGTTAGGTACTTCATAACTTTATTCTGTCTTACAGATGTGTAATATTCCATCATATGAATATACCACAGCTTGTTTAGCAACTTGTCTGCTGATGGACATTTTAGCTGTTTCCATCTCTTTGCAATTGTAAATAATGCTGTTATAAACATTGGTGTGCAAATGTCTGTTTCTGTCCTGCCCTTATGTCCTCTGAGTAGATACCTAGCAATGGTATTGCCAGGTCATATGGCAATTCTATACTTAGCTTCCTGGGAACCTACCAAATTGCCTTCCACAGCGGTTGTACCATTTGATATTCCCACCAGCAATGGATAAGTGTGCCTCTTTCTCCACATCCTCTCCCGCACTTGTTGTTTTCTGTTTTGTTGATAATGGCCATTCTGGTGGGTGTGAGATGATATCTCATTGTGGTTTTGATTTGCATTTCCCTAATAGCCAGGGAAGTTGAGCATCTTTTCATGTGCCTTTTGGCCTTTTCTATTTCTGAAAAGTAAGTTTTTGGGATTTTAATTGGTATTGCATTGAATCTGTAAATCAGTTTAGGTAGAATTGACATCTTAACTATATTTCATCTTCCAAATATGCCCTTCCATTTATTTAGGTCTTCTGTGATTGCTTTTTAACAATTTTTCATAGTTTTCTTTGTATAGGTCTTTTGTCTCTTTAGTTAAATTTGTTCCTAAATATTTTATTCTTTTGGTTGCAATTGTAAATAGAATTTTTGTCTTGAATTCCCCCTCAGATTGTTCATTACTAGTGTATAGAAACACTACAGATTTTTGAGTGTTGATCTTGTAACCTATCACTTTGCTGTACTCATTTATTAGTTCTGGTAGGTTTGTGTGGACTTTTTGGGGTTTTTGACATATAGTATCATATCATCTGCAGACAATGAGAGTTTTACTTCTTCCTTTCCAATTTTGATGCCTTGTATTTTTTTTCTTGTCTAATTGCTCTGGCTAGAACTTCAAGCACAATGTTGAATAATAATGGTAATAGTAGATATCCTTGTCTTGTTCCTGATCTTAGGGGGAAAGTTTTCAGTTTTTCCCCATTGAGGATGATGTTAGCTGTGGGTTTTTCATATATTCCCTTTATCATGTTGAGGAAGTTCCCCTCTATTCCTATCTTTTGAAGTATTTTCAACAGGAAAGGGTGTTGAATTTTGTCAACTGCCTTTTATGCATCAATCGAGGTGATCATGTGGTTTTTCTGCTTTGATTTGTTGATATGGTATATTACATTAATTGCTTTTCTTATGTTGAACCATCCTTGCATACCTGGGATGAATCCTACTTGGTCATGGTGTATAATTCTTTTTAATGTGCTGCTGGATTCAACTTGCAAGAATTTTATTGAGGACTTTTGCATCTATATTCATTAGAAAAATTGGTCTGCAGTTTTCTTTTTTTGTAATATCTTTGTCTGGCTTTGGTATTATAGGGTGATGTTGGCTTTGTAGAATGAGTTAGGTAGCTTTCCTTCCTCTTCAATTTTTTTGAAGAGTTTGAGCAGGATTGGTACTAGTTCTTTCTTGAATGTGTGGTAGAATTCACATGTGAAGCATCTGGTCCTGGACTTTTCTTTTTTGGGGAGCTTCTTAATGACTGATTCAATTTTTTTACTTGTGATTGGTTTGTTGAGGTCGTCTAATTCTTCTCCAGTCAATGTTGGTTGTTCATACCTTTCTAGAAAGTTATTCATTTCATCTACATTGTCAAGTTTATTAGCATAAGTTTATTCATAGTATACTCTCATTACTTCCCTCATTTCTGAGGGATCAGTGGTTATGTCTCCTGTTCCATTTCTGAGTTTATTTATATGCATCCTCTCTCTTCTTCTTTTTGTCAATCTTGCTAAGGATCCATCAATCTTATTGATTTTCTCAAAGAATTAACTTCTGGTTTTGTTGTTTTTCTTGATTGTTTTCATGTTTAATCTATTAACATTTAGTGTTATTACTGTACAGGCAGTACTTTCTTCCACCATTTTGCCTTTTGGATTTTATATGTCATATCTAATTTTTCTTCTTTTTACCTTTACTGATAGTCTTCATTTCTACACTCTTCTCTACACCTCTCTCTCCTGTCTTTTCATATCTGTCTTTAGTGCTCCCTTTAGTATTTCTTGCAGAGCCATTCTGTCATAAATTCTCTCAGTGATTTTTTTGTCTGAAAACTTTTAATTTTTCCCTCATTTTTGATAGACAACTTTGCTGATATAGAATTCTTGGTTGGCAGTGTTTCTCTTTTAGTAATTTAAATATATCATCCCACTGTCTTCTCGCCTCCATGGTTTCTGCTGAGAAATCTATGCATAGTCTTATTGGGCTTCCCTTGTATGTGATGGATTGCTTTTCTCTTGCTGCTTTCAAGATTCTCTCTTTCTCTTTGACCCCCGACATTCTGATTAGTAAGTGTCTTGGAGTATGTGTATTTGGATCTATTCTGTTTGCAGTATGTTGCATTTCTTGGGTCTGTAATTTTAAGTCTCTCATAAGAGTTGGGAAATGTTCAGTGATAATTTCCTCCATTAGTTTTCTCCTCCTTTTCCCTTCTCTTCTCCTTCTGGAACACCCACAACACATATATTCATGTGCTTCATGTTGTCATTCAGTTCTCTGAGTCCCTGCTCATATTTTTCCATTTGTTTCCCTATATTTCATTTTGCTTGTTGGATTTCAGATGTTCCAACCAGTTCACTAATCCTATCTTCTGCCACTTGAAATCTAACATTGCAGGTTTCCATTGTTTTTTTCATCTCTTCTACTGTGACTTTCATTCCTGTAAGTTCTGTGATTTGTTTTTTCAGACTTTTGATTTCTTCTTTTTGTTCATTCTTTGCCTTCTTTAGATCCTCCCTAAATTCACTGATTTGATTTTTGATGAGGTTTTCCATGTCTGTTTGAACATTCTGAATTAATTGTTTCAACTCTTGTATCTCATCTGAATTGTTGGTTTGTTCCTTTGACTGGGCCATATGTTCAATTTTCCTAGTATGATTCATTATTTTTTCTGGCATCTAATTACCTTAATTAGTTTATTCTGGAGATTGTTTTCATTCTTTTACCTAGGATTTTCTTGCTGGATGGCTTTGTTCTCTATCTGTTCTTTGACATTCAGTTCAGCTTATTCTGGACTTCAAGCTTAGGGTTTGTTTAACAGATCAGAATTTTTCAGTTCTTGTTTTCTTGTTTCTTGCCCTGCCTGTATGGTGCCTTCTTCCTGCCACCCTTGACCCCACCTTAGGAAGGTCTACTTTGGTATTATAGACCCCAGCCAAGTTTTCTCAGACCAAACTTGCCTCCTCTCAGGAGGAAAGAGTCACCTGCATCAGTTTTCCATCAGCAGGTTGAAAGACTTGCCTATGGAGCTTCTGGACTTGGTTTTTCCTATCCTGCACAGTATGTGGCTCTTTTCTGCCTGCAGGTCCCACCAGCATATCACCTTATGCTTTAACTTCAGCAGGCTCTCCCTGCTGGGAGCATGGTTGAGCTAGAGGAGAGGTTGTAGGCTGGCTTTAATCACTTCACTTTTCTAGACCCTGGGGTCTGACTTTCTTGAGGGAGAGATTCCACCTGAGCTGGGCCCCTGGGAAAGGCACAGACTCCAGACAAACACTCAAACAAGCTCAATTCTGCCTATGCCTAGAGCAGTTGAAGCCTGAGAAGCCTTGCAGCTATATCTAAACAGCAGTCAAACCATAGAAACACAGCCACAAAAAAGAAAGAGAAAAATACTTTTCAGAGCAGGACCCTGTTCTTTGGGTTTGCCAATCAAGAGCTTAAGTTTGTATGTTGCTTTGAGTACCTTCTGGTCCTGTGTGCCCCTTCCTTTCCTTCAAGGCCAAGACCTTTTCAAGTTATGTGCTATCTGATCCAAAAAACCTCTGTTTCTTTTTTTCTTTTTTCTTTTTCTATCAGCCCTGCCCCCTCTATGCCAAGGCAAAACCCAGCAACCTCCACTTTTACTCAAGGTTCAGCTGAGCTGGGGACCTAGTTTTAGTAGTCAGAATTTGTGAATTAATTCCACAATTGGAGCTTGGTTGCACTCATCCTCTGCTGCTGATAATGTCCCTTTCCTTTCCCCTCTGGGGACCAGCCTGTGGGGGAGGGGCGCTGGCCACCGCAGCTTGGGGAACTCATGGTTCTGGGTGGGCTCACAGCCAGTCCAGCTGGTCCAGACTTGGGTATGCTGTGTGTTCAGTCACTGATGTGGCCCCAGCAGTTGTTCTGTACTGTTTTGTACAGTACTTGCTATTTACAAGCTGTTCTGGAGGACAAACTTAATCCCACACCTCGCTAAGCTGCCATCTTGGTCCTGTCTCCAACAAGAAGTGCTGTGTTATTTTTATGGTGAGTTTTTATTATTTGTATTAAAAATGCTACTTTTGCCCTCCAGAAGAGCAAAAGCAGCTAAGGGCACTATAAGGCATGTAAAACAAACAAACAAAAACTATAGAGACAAAACAAAAACAGAACAAATCAAGATGACTAGAGAAGGAACAGAGGAAAGGAAGCTTTCACCTGGGAAGAACTAAAGCTGCTTGGAGACAGCAATCTATATCAAAGATAGCCAATGTTAGACTTAAAGAAGGCCCAGAGACAAACTGGTTATAGGTGAAAGATTTATTTAGGCACCAGCATGGTGGGGGTCTGCAGTCTGATTTCAGCCAGACCGGGGAGGATAATGGAGGATCTTTCATATTTGAGGGACTAGATGGGGAGATAAGTGATGTGGGGCTTTGAGGGACTGGGACGGGAAAGGACCCTGAGCCATTGGCCCAAGGGAGGGAAAGAGACTATTTTGACAGGAGAAGACCTTGAGCTGTTGGCTGAGGGAAGGAGGGAATGCAGACATGGATGAAACAGTCTGTTTCTATGTCCCCAGGGTGTCAGTGGGGGATGGTTTCTGTTATTTTCGCCTATCATTCTAGCAGCCAATAGGAAGTCAATGCCCCTAGTTGAGAAAAGGTTTAGAGTTGTCTAGGTGGAACAGAGAAAAAAATCCTAGATGTAGGTATAGCTCTGGATGCCTCATGTGTAAAGAAAAAATAAGAACCCAGCAGAAAAGAACTCACTGTGTGTGTGTGTGTGTGTATATATATATATATGTTCATATATATTTATGTGTGTGTGTGTGTGTATGCATATCTATATATAGAGAGAGAACAAAGGCTGCCAAGATACATGTTTTTCTTGGCTATTGTTCATGCTTTCTAATATGGTTAAAAAGTAAATGTAGAGGGTGGGGAAAGATGGCGGCATAGGAAGGGGTAGAATTTGGTTGGTCTTTTAGGGCAGCAAATAAATAGCCAGAACCCATCTGGAACAACTGTTTGGGGGACTTCTATGACCAGATATACGTTGTACACCAGTCAGGAATGGGTGGAAGGACCGAGATCACAGGGCAGAACTGGCAAGGAGCAGAAAAAGAAGAGTTGAAATATTCTCGTCAATTAAACAGAAGCTATACTAGAAGTCTAGAATAAGTTGAACTGACTGTCAAGCAACAAATAAAGGACAGAGTCAACTGTGACAGTTTAAAAGTGTTGTGTATCCCAGAGAAAGCCATGTCCTTTAATCCTGCTTCAACACTGTAGGGTAGAAGCCCATTTGATTAGATTACCAGCACAGAAATATGGTGCTCCCAGCTGTGGGTGTGACTTTTGATGATATTATCTCCACTAAGGTATTTCATGCAAACAATAACCAGAAAAGAACAGAGGTAGCTATAATAATATCAGATAAATTAGACTTCAAATATAAAACAATTAAAAGGGAAAAAAAGGACACTGTGGATTAATAAAAGGGATAATTCATTAAGAAGACATAACAACCATACATTTTTATGCATTGAGCCAGAGAGCCTGAAATACATGAGGCACGCATTGACAACACTGAAGGGAGAGGTAGACATCTCTACAGTAATAGTTGGAGAATTCAGTACATCACTCTCATTAATTGATAGAACATCTAGATAGAGGATCAATAAAGAAACAGATATTTTGAATAGTATGATAAATGAACTAGAGTTAACAGACACTTACAGAACATTGCACCCCACAATGGCAGGATACACATTTTTCTCAAGTACTTATGGATCATTCTCCAGGACAGACCACACGTTGACGTAGTCTGTTGGGAAGAGCTCTTTTCTGCTTTCAATCCATTGTATGAAACCTATCCTGGAGCTCTGGCCACATTGGGAAGAGCATGGATTTTGGAATTAGACACCTAGTTTCCAAATCGCACTCTGCTATCACTGTATAATTTGGGGGTACATCATGTCACTTCCCTAAGCCCTAATGTCCTTCTCTATAAAATGGAGTTCATAATATCACTATCATCCCTAGTCCACAGATTTTAGGCATGGTAAAATACGCGAATGCACGTGGAAATGTTTTGTATAGTACTATACAAGAGTCAGATTGCATTGTTTTACACAAATAGCTACGTTTGTGATTCCTTTTCTCTTTCCACTAAATTGACAGTCTTTATGAGGTGAGAAGACATAGTGGGAGCACTGCAGTAGGAGTAGACCTTTGTCATTGTTCTATATGGGGACAGTTGATGTCCTACACCCCACATGGGATTTCACATTTGTCCCTATAAAATTTCACCCTATCGGTTGCAGTCTATCTTTGGTATCTCTCCAAGCTTTGCTTGATTTGAACATTTAATTGACTTTGCTGCTGAATCTTAATCCAGGTTGTTAACAAAATTTTGACCAGTTCAGGGGCCATGACAGAACCCTGAGAGGCAGAACTTTCTCTCTAGGTTGACAGCCACCAAGTTACTAAACATAATTATTCCCATTTGGTTGTGATTATTTAACCAATTACAAGTCAGCCTACTGGATTCAGGTGCTTTCTGTGCTTAACCAGCAGCCTGTTTTGCCTCTTTGATAGTTTAATTTATGACTCTGATACTGTTCTAGTTTGCTAGCTGCTGGAATGCAATATGCCAGAAATGGAATGGCTTTTAAAAGGGGAATTTAATAAGTTGCTGGTTTACAGTTCTAAGGGCAAGAAGATGTCCCAGTTAATACAAGTCTATACAAATGTCCAATCTAAGGCATCCAGGTAAAGATACCTTGACTCAAGGAGGCCGATGACGTTCTCTCTCAAGTGGAAAGGTGCATGGCAAACACGGTTAGGGTTTCTCTTTCATCTGAAAAGGCACATAGTGAACATGGCATCATCTGCTAGCTTTCTTTCCTGGCTTCCTGTTTCATGAAGCTCCCTGGGAGGCATTTTCCTTTTTCATCTCCGAAGCACTGGCTGATGGACTCTCTGCTTCATGGTGCTGCAGCATTCTCTGCTCTCTCTGAATCTCCTCTTCTCCAAAATGCTTCCTCTTTTATAGGATTCCAGTAAACTAATCAAGACCCACCCGAATGGGTGGAGACATGTCTCCACCTAATCCATTTTAACAACCACTCTTGATCACTCAAGATCACATCAAGATCACATCAAGATGTGACTCCTAAGTCACATCTCTAGGGAGATGATCTAATTACAGTTTCAAACATACAGCACTGAATAGGGATTAGAAGAAACAGTTGCCTTTACAAAATGGGATTAGGATTAAAACATGGCTTTTCTAGGGTACATACATCCTTTCAAACGAGCACAGACACTAAGTTTGTGACCTTAAGTTAATTAGGGTATTATTTCTGCTTATCTTCAGTTGTAAGTTGTGCATGATCATAGTGTTTACCTCACATGGTTATTGTGAGATAAATGTCTTTACTTCAGCACTACTCATGTTCTGGACTGGGTCATTATTTGTTGTTGGGAGGGTGGAGGCTTTTCTATGCATTGTAAGATGTTTAGGAGCGTCCCTGGCCTATATCCATTTGATGTCAATAGTGTCCTCCCAGCCAGGGACATAAAAAATATCCCCAGTCATTGCCACACCTTGTTGAGTGACCTAGACAGTGCCGGGCACAGAGTCAGTGCTTTGTGGGTGTTCGCTGCTCCTTCCATTGTTAAACCACCATTGTGGTGACGATATGGCATTTGGTGTTATGTTTTTCTTCTGATTATTATTATGTTCAAGTTTCCATGTTTTCCACCAGGCTGCCAAGACTTGTCAAACATCTCACTAAATTCAAGATTCAGCCTCCACAGTACCCACCTGACCCTGCC
Organism: Tamandua tetradactyla; assembly: GCF_023851605.1. Taxonomy (NCBI): domain Eukaryota; kingdom Metazoa; phylum Chordata; class Mammalia; order Pilosa; family Myrmecophagidae; genus Tamandua; species Tamandua tetradactyla. The sequence goes on along the minus strand of NC_135327.1, from coordinate 200,507,654 downwards.
GAGCGAGGACATGAGGGCAGCCATCTTGCTATATTCTCAGTTGCCCTCATCCCTCACGAGAAAACTGAGGTGATCCAGTGAGTTAGGGGCTGTGAAACTGCTTCATAAAACACAAAAACACCACACGCAAGCTAGTAGGATTATCCTCGTGTGTGGTTTGGAAAGGCGTATGCATCCTAGAAAAGACATGTTTTAATCCTAATCCCATTTTGTAAAGGCTGCCAATCCTTATGCAGAACTTTATACTTGAAACTTTAATTAGATCACCTCCCTGGAGATTTGACTCAATCAGCAGTGGTTGTTAAACTGGATTAGGTGGAGATGTGTCTCCCCATTCGAGGTGGGTCTTTACTTTGCTGCAAGCCTATAAAATAGGAAACATTTTGGAGAAAGCTGGAGATTCAGAGAGAGCAGAAAAGGATGATAGAACATCGCAGAACAAATAGCCATGAGAAGCAGACAGTCCACCAGCCAGCGACCTTTGGAGATGAAGATGGAAGATGCCTCCTGGGGAGCTTCATGAGACAGGAAGCCAGGAGAGGAAGCTAGCAGATGATGCCGTGTTCGCCATGTGCCTTTCCAGATGAGAGAGAAACCGTGACTGTGTTTGCTATTTGCCTTCTCACTTGAGAGAGAAACCCTGAACTTCATTGGTCTTTTTGAACCAAGGTATCTTTCCCTGGATGCCTTAGATTGGACGTTTCTATAGACTCGCTTTAATTAGAACATTTCCTTGGCCTTAGAACTGTAATCTAGCAACTTATTAAATTCCCCTTTTTAAAAGCCATTCCATTTCTGGTATATTGCATTCTGGCAGCCAGCAAACTAGAATACCTTGTTCCCATGACAGCACAGAATGTGTTCAGGAGTAAAGATGAATCGCTTGGCTCTCATAGCTCTGGCTGCTGGGATATATTTGTTTCTCCATGCAAAATGTAGACGTCCTCTAAACCATTTCCAGCTGGACAAACCAGCTGACTTCTTTGAACCTAGGTTTCCTCATCTTTCAACACAGCAACAATCCTGCCTTCCTGACAAAGTGTTGAGGAAACAGTTAGGAAGCCTTAGTGATTGAGTGAACTGCAAAACAGAGCCAATATAAGCTTCTGAGTTTGACAGTCATACTCAACTGCATAGCTCTGGAGTTAACTCTCAAAAAATGATCACCCCAACTTTCTCACCAATAAAAGCATTGCTCCAGGAAGCATTTAGCCTCCTTGAAAAAGATTTGTTAAAATGATTTCTTGTTGTTTTATGGCTATGCCTCCTAGTATATGTCATATTTGAACTGATTTTAATGTGACCTGATTAGCTTCTCCAAATTACTTATAGGTAAAGGATGAGGTGGCCAGAAGGAAGGAGTAATAATGAACTGATGGTTCAGCTGTGGAGTGATCAAGCAGGCCCCGGACTCCACTGACAGATGTGATCCCAAGAGAATATGAGGATGGATGGAGTAAAGGTAATTGGCTTCTTACCCCTTCAGTTTACTAAGGTTTTTGTCTCTCAAATTGATTAGTTTCACAATCTTTCCTTTATGAGTTTATGTTCTTGTTCAAATTTTGCAGCTTTTCTGTGGACACAGTGTCACTGCAGACTCTTCTTTCATTTCTTTCTTTGAAAATTAAAATTTCTGTAAAGAAAACCTGAAAGCAAGTGTTTTAGGTATTTGTTAAGTTGCCCTCTATGCATCGAGCTCTGTTTTTAAAGGTCCCAGGCACTTACAACTCAATTTTAGAGTTGTGGAGTGCGTGCTGAGGTTCTTAAACATGTGTCACAAAGACCAAGCCAATGACCGGTGTGGGTCAGGCTTTGACCTCACAAAATTGGTCAGCAACCAGAGAGCGGCCTGAGGGAGAGGTGAAACACCACGCAAAACTGTTGTGGTTCCTTATTTGCCACTTCTCCTGTGGAAGGGGCATGGATTGTGACCAAGGCAAGTAATAGGAGTGACAGTGTGATTTCTCAGGCTGCACTTCAGATGACCTAGAGCTTCTGCTTTCCCACCTTTGGAATGCTCTTTCCATGTGTAAAGTCTGACTACCCCAAGACCACAAGGCTGTGAGAGAGTCCAGGCTGGCCATGTGGCAAAAATGATACATGGTCTGGGCTGAGGCAGCAGACAAGGGTGAGGAGGCCCACTTGGGCGTCCCAGCTGCATCAGATAACAAGTGCAGCTGAAGGACCACCCAGTCAAGTCAAGCGCAGATGACAGTAATACATGGTTGTTGCTTAAACCACTATGCTTGTGGGTAGTTTTTAACACAGCAATAGAAAACTGAAATGACCCTTGACATAATATAATGATCATACTCATATTAACAATGATAGTGGTAGCTAATATTCCCTGGCACCGCGCTATGTGTTTGACAGGCCTAATTTCATTTAACCCTTTTGACTGCCCTATGAAACACGTGCAGTAGCAGAACTGAGTGGTCAGGTGCTCAGGAAGCAGACTGGCTGAGCCGCGTGCTAACTGCCAGTTATGAGCTGTGTGAACTTGGTCATGTTACATAATTTGAATCTCAGATTCCTCATCTTTAAAGTGGAGATATTATATTCTTACCTCTACAGGTATTAGAATTAAGTAGGTTAATTTACAGAAAGCACTGAGAAACATAAGTTTAGCTTCTGCTAGTATTCTCACTTTACAAATGGAAAAACTGAGGCTCAGAAAGCAAAGTTAAGTGGACTGTTCAAGGTCACACAGTAACTGCAGGAGCTTGAATCTGTATAAAAGTTTTTGGACCAAAATCTATATTCAAAGAATAGTTATTTCTTCTCCTGTTTTTTTTTTTTTTGCATTTACAAATAATTTATTGAAATAACAAAATAACAAACGCATAGCTACACATTTGGAGTATTACTTTCAGACAATTATATAAAGTAACTATACTCTCATGCAACTGATAGGTTCTAAGAAATACTCATGGTAAGCTAACATGATTAATAGATTTAAGATCTTACCAGAAAAATTGGACTAGAAGAGTACTTGAACTTTTAAAATGTTTCCCCCCATGCCATTTTGCCTATTATATTTAACTAGCATATATACCTGCTAATAATTTTCATTTATCTTTGCTCTGGAGATGATGATGATCATGCATGGAACTGAATACTTTGGAGAAGGTAAAGGGAAAAGGAGATTGATGGAGAAGTGTTTTTTCCAGTACTTCTCCTACTCTAACTTGTAACTCTCTAAAATCTGTTATCCAACCTCTAAGACATACGACCCCAGAAAAAAACTGTGTGCTTTTAGGTCTGGCAAGTTTATTCTCCTGTGAGCAATTTGAATGCAATTAAAATAATTCTGGCTCTTTAAAGACAAAGTACAGTTATTTCTTAAAGAGCTCTGGCACATGATTTTTCAAAGGATCTGACATCCCTATCTTTATCTTCTTGACCATCAGATGCAGGGGTGGCAGATATTGTTAGTCCCATTATACAGATCAGGGGATTGAGGTCCAGGAAAATCAATTCACTTTGTCCTAGCCCATAAAGATAATGAAAGGCTGAGCAAGACCTTCCTTGGCTACTAACTCCCAGCTCTCTTTCCACTAGAGAGGCTTTGGCTCATGACAGGGATTGGGTAAGAAGAGCCTCATGCTCAAACAGTTGGGAAATTTCCCCAGTGGGAAATAGGTGATGGTGAGGGGGAACCATCCATTTCACTTCCAAGAAGTTACCATCTGGCTTCATGTAAGTGTTCAGTAAAACAGTTATGAAAGTTCCAGAAAGTTTCTTCAGTCTGTCCTTTCTTCTGATCTTGGCACCCCAGTGACACTCCCATTTAACCCTGGCCTTCCCCTGCTCCAAGCCTGCTCTTGGGAATGTTCTACAGTTGTCAGGCACACTGCTGCAAGATCAAGCAAACATGAGCTCCCTTTTCAAGTTCTCATCTCTCTCCCAAAGAGACAATGCTTTGCTTTCTGTAAAAAGAATTTTACAGAGCAGGAAGCAGGAGAGAAACACACTGTAGAGGATGGGTGTAGGGCTAAGAGTCACACCAGAGAAGCCCCACTCATTTGTCCTTCATATAGGAAAAGAAAAATTACCCAAAACTTGGAATTAAGGCCAATGGATGATGGCATGTCTTTTCAATTTCACACTGGCATGTTTTCTAACTACACATCCACCCAAGGTTTATTTAATTATCTCGGGGAATGTACTTTAGTTTGACTTGCTATTTACTATTGATTAGGCCCCTGACTGTAAAGTAACATGTTAATTTGTAGATTTTTTGTTGGTAGAGATGCAAATGATTTCTGTCTGGTAGAGAAGGTTACGGTTTTACTCCCCCATAGGACATTGATCATTTTTTGTCTCTAACTCAACAGCCCATGCAGGCTTGTCTAGACTGCTTACCTACACAAAACTCTGTCTCTCAGCAGCTCTTTGAACCAACGTTACCATTTTGCTGAGTCCCTCACTAATGAGTTAAACTCAAATGTCAAAATATCTTTGACGTTTGCTCATTCTATATTGTATGTCTTATTTCTTTCATTATACAACATAGTATTATTTTTATTATTTTCTTTAATTAGAGAAGTTGTAGGTTTACAGAAAAGTCATGTAAAAAATACCATGTTCCCATGTACTGCTTTGTTGTTGAAAATTTGTGTTAGTGTGCCATCTTTGTTACAAATGATGAAAAAATATTAAAGTAGCACAATAAACTGTAGTCCATAGTTTATATTAGGTATATTTTTCCCATATACCACCCAATTATTAACACCTTTAATTATTGTCCTACGTTTGCTACAGTTCATGAAGGAACATTCTTATACTTTGATTTCTGGAAGAAAATTAAGTTTAGCTTTTACACAAGATGGCACAGGAAAGGGCTGCAGAATAACTCAAACTGGTTTTGCAGGCAGGGAAGGAGAGCACCTCTGATGTAAGCCTAGAATTGGCACCAAACAGGTAGAAACAAGTTTAAATAAGTAACGGCCAGGGCCATTGAAATATAAAGCATAATCAAAAGTAGGAACCTTTTGCCAGAAATTTGAGTTAGACTATCCGGATAGGCTGTAACTTCTGGAGTATCCAATTAGCAGAGAAACAGGGGAGGGTCTGCGAGCTAGGCACAGGTATAACCATTTTGGCAATCTATTGTTTGGCTGGGCCCCCAGTCTTGTAAGATCGTGAATAAATTCTTTACTTCTCCACAATTAGGTAAGCATTTATTCACTTCCAAGTACAGCATTTTTTTCTAACAATTTCTTTGCTAAAGCTTCTGGAATGCAATATAGAAGAATTGGATTGACTATTATAATGTGGATTTATTTGTATACAAACTTACAGTTCTAAAGCCATAAAAATGACCAAATGAAGGTATCAAGAGGAAGATACCCTCTCTGAGGAAAGGATGCTAGCAAATGGGGCTCCTCTGTCACATGGAAGGTACATGGCTGGCATCTGCTGGTCCTTTACTCCTGCAGTCATTGATTTCAGCTTCTGATTCCAGTGGCTTTCTCTCTGAGTGTCTGTGGGGTGAGTCCTTTTTTTTAAATTTTATTTATTTATTTATGAAACATAACCACATATAAACACAAACATTCTTACCATATGATCATTCCATTCTTGGTCGAGAAGGTTTTCTCAATCCCTGGGTGCTGAGTCCCAGCTCATTTTAGGATTTCTGTCCCACATTATCAGGAAGGTCCATAGCCCCTGGGAGTCATGTCTCATGTAGAGAGGGGGAGGGCAGTTAATTTGCTTGTCATGTTGGCTGAGAGAGAGAGGCCACATCTGAGCAGCAAAACAGGTTCTCTTGGGAGTGACTCTTAGGCTTAATTTTAAGTAGGCTTAGCCTGTCCTTTGCAGGGTTAAGTTTCATATGAACAAACCCCAAGATTGGGGGCTGAGCCTATTGTTAAGCAGTCTCTTGATCACCTTCAAGAGGTTTATACCTCTAGGATTTGATGACAGGCTTAGGTCCACCTCTTCAATGCTTTCCATGATTGTCTAAGTGTTATTTGTCTCTTCTTATCACATTCATCTTTCTGGATGAAAGAGTTTCGCTATTTTTTGTTTATCTGCCTGCCTCTGTCTTGTTGGTTATCCCTTTCTTGCAATGGTGGGATCATAATTTTCCTAGAAGTTAACCTCAGGGTCATCATGGGGATCAATTTTCTTTCTAGACTCAGTTAACTTTTAATTATTTTTTTTATTATTTTTCAGTTAACTTTTAATTATTAAAAGTTAAAAACAAGACTCACCCCATGAAATGAGACAAAATAAAGTGTCAATGGCTGAGAGATTCCAAACAGAGTCAAGAGGTTATCCTGGAGGTTATTCTTATGCATTACATAGATATCACTTTTTTAGTTAAGGTGTAATGGAGAGGCTGGAGGGAACTGCCTGAAAATGTAGAGCTGTGTTCCAGTAGCCATGTTTCTTGAAGATGATCGTGTAATGATAGAGCTTTCACAATGTTGATTGTGAAAACTTTGTGTCTGATGCTCCTTTTATGTACCTTATCGACAGACGAGTAAAACATGTGGATTAAAAATAAATAAATAATAGGGGGAACAAATGTTAAAATAGATTTAGTAGACTGAAATGCTAATCATCAATAAAAGGGAGGGGTGAGGGGTATGGTATGTATGATTTTTTTTTCTGTTTTCTTTTTATTTCTTTTTCTGAATTGATGCAAATATTCTAAAAAATGATCATGATGATGAATATACAATGATGTGATGATATTGTGAGGTACCGATTATACATGTAGAATGGAATGATCATATGGTAAGAATGTTTGTGTTTGTGTGTTGGTGTGTTTAATAAATACAATAAATAAAGAGAAAAATTTAAAAAAAAGAGACTGCTTAAGGTAGGGTGGGGAGGAAATCTTTCTTTAAACAGCATCAGGAAGCGTTGGATAAACATTTGATGAATGCTTGCTGAGTAAATCTGTTTACAATGTGCTCAGCATATCTCTTACAGAAATAGATACATAAGATAATACCCTTTAAGGAACTTATAATTTAGATGTGTCCAAAGAGCCAACATCCTCACATTAATCCATACAAAATATATTTAAGGAAATAAATGAACAATTTCAAGTCAGTGGTGTAGGCAGTCAGCGCTCAGAATTCAGAGGAGGAAGTGACAACTGGGGTTGGGGTTCTCAGGGAGGTCTTCCTGAAAGAGGGAGAATTTGAGCCTGTTTCTAAGGACCAGAAAAGCGGGGAGACAGACCCGAGTCGGGACTGGGTGGGGATGGGTGGGTGGGGGGCCTACATAGGACCCATGAAAGCTCCACAGAGTAAATGCAGAAGTAGATGTGAGAATTCAGCTGTCTTCTATTAAGACAGACATTAAAGAGATTTGCAAAAATGAAATGAAAGCAGCACCGTTCTTTTCAGTACATTATTTTATTTGCTTTGGAAAATAGTTATTTTTCATAAGATGTTATTTATGATAACAAGCAATGGGTGTTACTGCTATTTTAAATGAATTAATCTATACATATTTTGTCTCCATTTTAATTTCTAATATGGTATATATTGATAGATATAATCCATATAAAGTAAAGCTCTCTGAGGTCCTCAGTAAGTTTCAAAAGTGTAAAGGGGCCCTGAGACCAAAAAGATTGAGAACTGCTGCTCTGCAGGTTTGCATCAGTGGTGTAAAGCTCATCAGATCTGTGCCTAGTTTTCCGGAAGTGAAGCTGAGGCCCAGAAAGGCCAGAGCTGGGGCTTTCTCCCCCGGTGCCTCGCTGGGTGAGAGCCAGGCTGAGCTCTCAGGTGTCAGAACCAGGCTGCTTTCCGAGCCCCCCAGACTTGAACCAAGTTCCAAGTTTCAAGAGCCCTATGTCACCCCATAATTTAAATCCCTGCCAGGGGGCTGTCCATTCCAGCTCCTCCTTGGGGCCAGGCTTGGGAGCTGCCTCTCACGGGTCCCTCCTCTACCACCCCTGGACAGCTGGCCGCCCCCTCCTTTCCCTCTCTAGTCTGTCTCTTCCCCTGCCCTGTGGGGCCTTTGATTCTCTAGCACCAGCACCTTGTTGTGTCTAGCACAGTCTGCACGCAGTAAGTGTTATTTGAATTCATTAAAGACCAACTGATAAACAGAGGCCAGAGACAGATCCTTTATAAATGCAGTTTTAAAACATGGGCAGAAACCTGACCCCTGAACCGTGTGCTGAGCTTGGCCAAATTACTCACCTTCTCTGGGCTGCAGTTTCCTCATTTAGCAAAACGGAAGATTCCCAAGACCCTTTGCAGCTTTGAGTCCATGTCCTTCTAGCTGCTGCCTGGTTAAAGGTGCTTCCTGAGCCCTTTGACCCATCTCAATAGGTAGGATAAAGGCAAACTCAACAGCACTCCGGGACAGCTCTGTCCAATAGAAATAGAAGGAGTAACTTAAATTGTCTAGTTAACTACATGTAAAAAGGTAAAAAGACAAAGGGTCATTTTTTTAAAGTGTAAGTACATTAATTTTAATAATAGATTGTGTTTAGCCAGAATATTTTCATTTCAACATGTTATATTAAAATTTTATCAGTGAAATAGTTTACTACTCTTTTTTTTTTTTTTTTTTGTACTTTCTCTTCAAAATCCAGTGTATATTTTACAGTTACGGTACATCTCAATTCAAATGCTAAAGTTTCAATCATTAAAGTGAAACAAAGTCCTATAAAAATACATACATACATATATATATATATATATATATATATATATTGTTCTTAAAGGCAAAATAGTCGGCCCTCCTTCCGCTTTTTTAATTTAAATTAATTAAAATAAAAAATTCAGGTTTTCAGTCGTACTAGCCACTTTGAAGGGCTCAATAGCCAAGTGCAGCTAATGGCTGTTATTACGGAGTTCAGGTCTAGGTTCCCTCCCAGTAGAAACTTTGCAAAGCAATCTGTGACGGGTATGAGAGTGGCACCTAGTGGCTAGATTTGGTAATACAGCATCCTGTCCCGAGATTGGAAAAAAGTTCGTAAACCCAAAGGGTGATCGCTTCTTGCTTGAATTTCTATTAACATTTTTTAGGGGGGAGAGGAAGGATACATAGAAAAGGAGAGTAAAAAGAAGTGGGGGTGTTGTGTTTGTTCACTTCAGTACTAATTCACTGGATTGTAGAAGTGATTGCTGGCAGTCATTGAGGACAATAGTTTGTATTCCACATCTACATACTTATAATAATAATGACGAGGATTTATTGAACACTAAGATGGCGGCGAGCACTTTCTAAACAATAGCTATGCTTTACAGTAGGATTGCAAAGTTGGTGGTGGTTACCCCATTTTACAATCATTTTGAGGCTCAGATTGCTTTATGTTTTGCTCAAGACTGCGCAGTCCTACATGGCAGAGTAAGGAAGTAACTCAGCCCTGTTGATGGCAAAACTCATGTTCCTGCATCAGCCAGCAGCAGCCTCCCTTGTGTGTTCTCAGTCTCTTCTTTTCCTCTGGTCTCTTACTCACCATGTGCTCCACAGTGTAAATGAGAAGTTAGGATTTAACAAATGATTATGGTTCCTGAATCATTATATAGACATTTCTTTTTAACTTTTTAGTATATTAGAATAGCTGGAGAGAAATACCTGAAATTACTGAACTGTAATTCAGCTGTCTTGGTTTTTGATACTGGCTAATATAAGTATATAGCTTTTATTTTGTGATTGGCAAAACCTTGTGACCGACCATCACTTGTACCCCCCTTATCTTGTTTTTTAACTCTAGAGTCTTATGATTACTAAAGATAGTTCCTAATGTTTATCGATGAAGGGTCTTGAGTCAGCCAGAACTAATCCACCCCAATTCCAAAATTTTCTTGTTACATGGCGCCGGATCTAACCAAACTTGGCCTGCCTGACATGCACAGCAGCTTAAACTTTCACCTATAAGTGACCTATACCTCATTATAATACTAAAAATCATGTCTATCATAATATTAAGGCTGCATTTTCTTACATATGTCCTGTAACTAAGCATGTAATCAATCTGCACACGCTCAATAATTAGATAGTCTCTAACCTCGTGAGCCATTGTGCTCATTATCCTAAAACATGCTCATTTTTTGATGCTATAAAACTATCAGAGTTACTGCAGTTCAGGGAGACAGATTTTCAGGCCAATAGCCCATCTGATCTCCTGCTTTATGCTTAGAAATAAACTCTCTTTGAAACCCTGGTGTCCCAGGAATTGGTCATTTGAGTGCATCAGGCAAGAACCCACTGCTTTTGATTGGTATCAATAGGCTCAGCTTCACAACTCTGTTTCTCCAGGTCTTTTCTCCTCTCTCCTTTAAAGCTGGTGTTTCTTCTCCTTTAAGCTGGGGTAAAGAAAGAGAGCACTACTGAAATACAGTGTCAACCTTTATTATTGACTTTAGCCCTGTTTTTTTTTTTAACCCAGTTCATTATCACAGATATGAGTGTGTCATATGGAGGTTATTGGAAAAGTTAGTTGACAATGTTAATTATGGCAAATTATGCATCAGCTCAACAAACATTTATGCAGAACACCATGTGCTGTGTTTTGTTAGATGTATGGGCCAGCCAGTTAAAGTGGATGTGCTGTCATTGCTTGGGATAGGGTATGCCCTGTTTTAAAATGCCCTGCTGTGATTTTATTTTTAAATGTAAAAACTGTTTCCACTGCAAAATTTCATTCGCTGATTCAAATATGTTGACCAAACTTACTGTGTGACTGTAAAGTTAAACAAGAGGATGTACAAGATTTCAAGAAGGTGGGGGTCAGTCTTCGGCCTGATGAAAGTAGACCCCAAATTTTGTTCAACTTATCACAAAAAGCTCCTCCACTCTTACTTTTGGAATCCAATAAGAGATTATATAGAAAATCAATTAAATTGTTGACATATTGGTTATAATTACTTGCCTTGTAATGAAATAAATTTCATGGTGAGGTAAGTGCTGATAAAGGGATCTGTTTCTCAGTCATGTTCTCACATTAAGCAAGCCTACAACACTGATTGGTGTATAAGACCAAAGGCCAGTCAATGTATCATACCAACATGACAAATACCTGCGATAGGGACCAGAGTAACTGAATGTCTAAATAATAATCAGCGTTTGCAAGTCCAAGTCATAATCATAAAGTTGGTTAAGGAGGTTGGAATCAGAACTTGGAAATTACATGAACTGAATGTAGCAGGCATCTATGCCCAGGGCAGGAGAAGCCAGAGAAGGTTTTTTTTTCTTTTGTGTTTCCAGAACTGAACAACTTCCTTCTTTTAATTGGTAGTTCTGCAAGTGCACCAGTCTGAGCACACCTTCCCCTACCCTGAGGAAAGGCCCTGCTCTGGGGCATTGGACAGATGCTGGCAATAGCCTGAGTGGGCAGCTGCGAAGTTCTAGGGGAAGAGATGGCACCCAAGAGTGGCACTGGCCTACCTCTCAATTCCTGGTTTCCTAGTGGATTGCAGCTGGCAAGCCATGGCATCTGACTCATAGAAGAGGATGAGCCTTTGTAAGTTTTCTCAGGCATGACTGGGATGAATAACTGAAAAAAGACTGGATTTCCTGCTGATAAAGTGGGTGGGGCTTGAGACCACTTTAATTAGGGCATTGTAGGAAATGCAATTTTATTTTCTAGTCCCAGGCTAGTAACAAAGGAAATAAGATCTTATTTTCATATTTCATATCTAGTCCCAGGCTGGACCTTTGGGTTACACATGGATGAACAAATTGAGACTGTAAGAGGTCAAGTGTCTCCGAGTTCATGCAGAGGTAGCGGAAGGATGCAGACCCTATCTCCTCACTCCCTGACCCAGGCTCTGTCTGTCCCAATGCCCTGCCCTCATTTCCTAGATCTCCTCTGGGCTGTTTCTTTTCTCTGCATTCCAATTTAAGGTGGAATAATCAGTGGGGAGGTCTTTCCATTATTTGTGGAGGAAAGAGCTGACAATGAGATTGCCAACCCACTTGCAGAACCCTGTACCATCGCTGTTTCCTGATGACAAGCTAGAACAAATGCTTCATCCACCAGAAACGGCCTTTGCTACAAGTTCCATGGGCCCCAGCTGTGGCTGTGGCTGCTGTGTGGGAAGCTCTAGCCAGATCCTCCCTCTAGAGACAAGGAGATATTGTTGATGGGCACTGGCTTGGAGAGATTGCTACCCCCATGAACAGTTATTGTTTTTGTTGCCTCTGGTTTTCCACTCCTGCCCACCCACAGTGGATGCAACATAACAAGAGAAGACAATGCCATTGGAAAACACAGCTTGGTTTTCAGAGCAACTGATATTTTGAAAGCCTGCTAACACCCCCAGCCCCACCTCAACTCTGCCAGTGCTTCAGCCACGAAAAGGAAGTATAGACCCAGTTTGGCCTTGCTCTGAAAATAATTGTTCGTTGTTAGACAAAGCATTAAATAAGGAGTTCAGAACTGTACATCATCAGAGGACAAACTGTTTATAGATTATTCAGACAGATTAATCATCCTCTTCTATGTCATTCTACACTGGGGAAGTGGGGTAGATGGGGGCTAGTTAGGGAGAATTTCCTGTATATTTGAACTGGCCTTCAGAAATGGTTACAATTTGTATAGACTGAGAAAGGGAAAAGATTTGTGAGTAATCAAAGACAGACAATAATCGTCGCTGCCATATCTTAAGCACTACACAAAGCATTTCCTACCTAGTAAGCTGTGGAGATGGTACACAGGTCTTTCTGTTTGGTGCCAACGTCCCAGCTCTTCACCACTGAAACCCTTCACTGAGAGATGACCTAATGATGCTTTGTCTTGCAGGCCTGACTAAGGTATTAGTATCTTTTAACAAGAATTATAAAAGTAAAAACTATTTATTATAGAAAATTTTGAAACAAAATCAGAAAAAAAAATGAAAGTCACATACCTTCATAATTCTTTTAATTGGAAAATGGAGGCTGATCTCCAACCGGGTGATCAGTTGACTGACAGGACGGAGGATGGGGCCAGATCCTGAAGGTGGGGGGGGGGGGGGCGTGGTGGTTACAGGTTTGCTGATATTCTTTCAGTGGGGTAACGATACTTTGGGGAAGGGGCAAGCTCAAGATCAATTCCTAAAGATTCTTTTAGTAATCACATACGTGTAATGGAGCAGCTTATCAGAAGACAGATGGGAAATGGAGTACTTCACTTCACTTCAAACAATAGAATGTTACTTTAAAGGACCTTTCAATAAAATTGAGAATGAAATGGATCCATTTTGACAATCACATACAATCTGACTATTTAATAGACTTTGCTGCCTGTTGCCGGCCCCCAAAAAACCCTTCTTCACAGTTAAATATAGCTGTCTCTCCTTGCTAAAATGATGCCCATAACTGAGCAATTTGTGAAGGCTTTCGAGAAGCCTTCATGGGTTCCTTTCATCTCAAAGGAAACACATTAATGAGGTTTTCAAATAGAATTGTCCCTCAGGAAATAAGTTATGGAGGAGGCAGTGTTTGAGAGAGACCCTGAAGGAAGAAGGATTTGCAGGTGGGGTGGGGAAGGCTGGCATTCTAGGCGGAAGGGATGCCAAGAGCAAAGCTATGGGAATGAGAAACACAGCAGTGAGCTTTGTTTTCTGGAATGAGGCTAAGCTGTAAGAAGGAGGGATCATAATTTGACCAATATGCTGGCTCAGTTTTGGTTAATGAATTCTTTTCCCTGATACGTTGTGTGCTGGAATTACTCAAATTACTACTGACTTCTCATCAGAATCCATGCAGGCCAGAAGACAATGGAACAATATCTTTTAAGTGATGAAAGGAAAAAACTTGTCAAGTCAGAAATCTATATTCAGCAAAAATATCCTTCAAGGATGAAGGTACAATAAAAAAATTTTTCAGGTAGAAGATAACCAAGAGAATTATCTGTCAGCAGCCCTGTCTTATAAAAGGAACTTTTTAAAGCTGAAATAAAAAGATACCAGATGGAAACTCAGATCTTTAGAAAGGAATGAAGAGCAACAGAAATGCTAAATATATGGGTGAGCTTTACAGAATTTTTCTCTCTTAATTTCTTTAAAATGTAATGACTGTCTAGAGTCTGCACTTGATTTAGTGAGTGAAAGAGGGCATGTGTTATGGGCAGGAAAAGAGTTAGGGGCCCCAAATCCCTGTGGTGGATTGAAGTCAAGGAAACATTGCCCATGAGCATATATGCACCATAGGGGAGTCACCTCCCCTGGGAGGCCTGGCCAGAAGGCCTTACCCCACAGACAAGGCTGACTACAGCTCCAAGCAGCCTTTTTTCTGCCCACCTAACGCTTCCATCTCCTCCACTTCTCAACTACCTCCTATCCTAGAAGTTCCTGAAGACCAACAATATGCAAATGTTCTGAATTGTTCCCTGGTGCTGCCCTCTGTCACCCTCAAGAAGGTCAGAATCTACTTGAGGACACATAGCTATATCCCAGTAGAAGGTGGAATGTTTCCAACATACTCAACAAATAAATATTGTTTCATACATTCAAGTCTGTTCCTATAACCAATCCTCAGATCAGAACCTTTCAAATCTTACAGGGTGGGTGGTCACTACTGTGTGGTTTCCAGTGGTTTAGCTTTAGCCCACTTCCAATGACTTGGTGCTTTTTTTACACCTCCCACGAGACCTGCATTCATCAAACCAATGTTTCCTAAAACTTCCCTGCTTGTGCACTCACCTGGAGCACTTGTTAAATATTCAGATCACTAGTCTTCTCCTTTGAAATGATGAATTGCTAATTCTTCCCCTCCCCGCCCCACAATGGTTATTTTATTTTTTTAACTTTTTATATTGTATAATATAACATATATACAAAGCAAAGAAAGAAAGAAGCAGTAGTTTTCAAAGCACTGTTCACCAAGTAGTTACAGGACAGATCCCAGAGTCTGTCGTGGGCTACCATACCATCCTCTCAGATTTTTCCTTCTAGCTGCTCCAGAATGTTGGTGGCTAGAAGGAATACATATATATTTATCATCACAATCGACTTCTTTTTTCTTTTTGTGGAAAATAACATATATATAAAAAAGCAACAAATTTCAAAGCACATCATAATTAGTTGTAGAACAGATTTCAGAGTTTGGTATGGGTTACAATTCCACAATTTTAGGTTTTTATTTCTAGCTTCTCTAAGATACTGGAAACTGAGACCCAGGTTCGATTCCTCGACCATGCAGCCCTCTCCCCACCCCCAAACACAAAGATACTGCAAACTAAAAGAAATGATTCAGCAATCATACTCATTTGTTAAACCCTACCTTTTCTGTATAACTCCACAATCACCTTTGATCTTTCTGTCCCACTCTTAAGGAGTATTTGGGCTATGCCCATTCTAACTTTTTCATGTTGGAAGGGGCTGTTGATAAGATAGGATAGGGGGGTGGAACTAATTAATGTTCTGGAAAGGCTGGCCCCTCTGCATTTCAGAACTTATCTGATCCACAGCAGTAGGGTTTTTTTTTTTTTTTTTTTTTTTTTTTTAAAAACAAGTGATTCAGGCAATTCGTATTTTCAGAATAAGAAAATATTCTGTGTTAAGCTTCAGCCTAAGGCTCTGGCTCTCAAACTTTGGGGCATGTTGGTATCACTGAGAGTTTCAAAACATACTGATGTGTCAGTCTCACCCCAAGAAAATCTAATTCACTGGCAGGAGGTGTGGGCATGGGCATCAAAATCTTTAAAAACTTCTCCAGATAATTCTAATGAACTTGGTGTTTGAGAACCAGTGGCTGATGGTACATCCAACTTTGTAGCAAGGATCATTCAAAAAAAGGAGTCCTGTTTGCATTCCTCGACAATTCTTGTTTATGCATCTAGGCATAATGTGGACCCCTTTAAGGCTTGGACTATTTAGTTAACAAACACCATGACCCTGGTTCAGACCATACCCCCTCAACTGCTCTCTTGCTTCTAGATACTTACTTCATGCCAAAGTAAGAGTGAGTTTGCAAAACTGAAAATCTCATCATATAATCCCTTGCTCAGAGTTCGTCATGACTTCCTACCACCTATGGGATAAATCTCTTGCTGCCCAGCAGGTGACATTCACCATTCTCCAAATCTAGCCCCTAACACCATTCTAGCTTTATGTTAATGGTTAATAATAGCTAA
The DNA here is from genome assembly GCF_023851605.1 of Tamandua tetradactyla. Lineage (NCBI taxonomy): Eukaryota > Metazoa > Chordata > Mammalia > Pilosa > Myrmecophagidae > Tamandua > Tamandua tetradactyla. The sequence goes on along the minus strand of NC_135327.1, from coordinate 200,491,612 downwards.
CATTCACTCAACAGTACTATATGGTATGCTATATATAAAAGGCTTTACTTTCATACATCCCCTTAATTTTACTGTTCCATTGGGTGGTAACACAATGTTATAGCCATATTACAGGTAAGAAAAGCAAAGTTTAGAAAGGTTGAGCATCTTGCTCAAAGTTACACCGAAAGTGATCAGGTTAGATTTCAACTTGAGGCTCTCTGACTATACTCTTCCTCGTTCTGAAACCTTAGCTCTGGTCATATTGTATCCTGTTTTTACATGCCTCTGTGTTGTCTTTATTTTGTTTCCTGTGTGATTTTGCATGTACTCCTTCCACTGAGCTTCCCTCCTTTGTTGACCTGGTAAGCTCCTTGTTATATTTCAATACTCAGCCTCTAGAGTCACCTCCTGGATGAAGTCTTTCCTGCCTCTGAGCCCTCTCTCTTCCCTACCTCCCACCCCAAACTGACCTAACATCTATCACACTGTATTGTAATTGCTTAAACCTATTTATCCTATTAGACTTCTTAAAAGTAGAAATAGGATCTTCAGTTTGGTTGAGTCCAAACTTGTCCTGCTTCTCTAGACTTTGTCCAAATGATGGATCTAGTTGCCTGTCAGAACTTTAATTCTAGTCCCTCAGAAGAACCTACCCATCTCTGAGGAGTGAAAACAAAACTGAAATAATAGATATGGCTATTCTAAAATGCACAAGGCCCTCCAAGAAGGCCCTCTCTGGACATGTCCTTTATTTAGCTCTGGTCTGATGCTGTAGTTGGGGGACATTACCTTCGTGAGAAAAGAGTTGCTTTGAGTATGTCTCCCTTAATTACCAACTTCATCACAATCCCAGATGTAGACCTTTGCCAGATGCTTGGGAGTCAGACCCATCTCCCTTTATCCAGAGAGGTTAGTCTTGCCTCAGGGCTCAATGATCTGAGTCCCTCCAAAGCCATATCCCTCCAAAGCTACATCCCTACTCCAAGACTGATCTCCTTTGGAGCTCCTTCACAAGTGTGGAGTGAAGATTTACCTCCATACCTTCCTGCCGTGGTTGCTTACCTTCCATTTTCCTGGAGGCCGTTGCTTGAATAAGGAAACACACATTTCCCAAGAACTAATAATAAATTCAGGGACAACGCACTATAAATCCATTTTTAAGAGTGCCAAACACTTTTTCTAAAGAAAATAAACACTTTCTTAAAGGAAACAGTCCACAGAGATGCAAATAAGCTCAAAACCTAACCTGGACAAACAAATTGCTATGCAGGGCCATTTGCCAATTTCTTCATAAAATCATTATCTCTGGAAATTTTTGTTTAAAGGTCTATTAAAGTGATGTTCTCAAGGGAGAGGTCTGAACTCAAAGGAGAGGTCAGAACCTGGAAGTGGGTAGGGGTTGGGGGCTGGGGAACCCTGCTTGCAGCTTTAAAATGTCAATAACCCATCCACCTCACTTCTAGCTTTTAGCTGTTAAGATTTAATAAAACAACCTTGGTGTCTAGTCTCAGCTGGATCATGTCTTTGTATTTATTCATTTATCAAATATTTAATAAACTTGTAGTCTGTTGAAGTTTCTGTTCTTTGCTTTGGTGAGCTGAGAATACAGAGAAATAAACAGAGCAGTTAGTGAGCAATAAACACAGAGCCCCTACCTTTACAGGGTTTAGTAAAGCAAGCAAATAAAAAGCATGGTAATTCAAACAACTGCTGGCTCTGCTGCAGACGGTGAGTTGCCATCTTTGAGGAAGTTGGGTTTTCAAGTCAGCATGTAAATCAAGAATCATGAGTGCCAGAGCTGCCCTGGAAAATCTCTTAAATTGTCCATACTTTTATTAAGTCCATCCCAGGCAGTTTTTATTCTCTAGCATGTACCACATGATATTTAATGAGCCCTCTGTTGGTGAAAATGTAAGTTGTTTTTTATCTTCTGAATTTAACCAATGTCTCTCTTAGAAAGGACGTGAACATAGAATTTTGTCTGCTAATTAACCAGTTATGACTTAGAAAGGCAGCGTAGTCTACTGAAAAGAGCCCCACTTTAGCTAAGTATTAATTTATTGATGGAACATGTCAAAATAAATTATATAACTCGGCTTTAATGAAGACTTTTTATAGGCCAGGAATTTTAACATATATGTTATTTTATACAGGTCATTTTTCTTAAATTCTGAAGGTCAATAGACCCTGTGTTACTTAGGACACAGCTTGTAACAAAGGAAAAATAACTGTGCTTTAAGAACATTTTATTATTTCTTCCAGGCAGCTATTGAGCAAAATTTATCCATGGCTGATACTGTGGCTTCATTGTGCAGGGGAATCAGTCTTCTTTTATCTTGTGCCTTTGCCATTTTCAAGCATGCATTTCATGGTCTAAGGCGGGTGCTCCTGATCCAACAATTATATCCTTATTCCAGGAATAATTTGCAGATAGCAATTGACTCTTTCTTACCACTCCTCATCTTTACCAATCTCATACATCACTGCTTAATCACATCTGTCTTTCCTGCTGAATCCAGAGGTAGCTAAAGGTTCCTTCTCAATGGGAGGGAAGAATAACACCATCATCCAGCCCACCACAGTTGCATACTCAGGAGCGGCATTACTAGGTCATAGTAATAGACTTGACTTGGTTAAATATTGCCAGATGATACTCCAGAAAGACACTCCAGGTAATGCAAGGGGTTCCCTGCATCATCATTTGCCTGCCATCACCCAGCATTTCCTAGTTTCTAGTTTTTTGCCATTTAAGTGAATGGAAAGTGATATCACAATGTCTTATTTTGTGTTTCTCTGATTGCTAGTGGCTTCAACTTGTTTCTTTTGCTCAATGGCCTTTTGGATTACCTGTTCTATAAATTAGCATCTGTTCAGACCCTTTGCCCATTACTCTGTTAGGGTTGCTGTCCCTTTTCTTGTTAGTTTGCATGAGTCCTTTAAAATCATCTCTTCTGGACATTAAAATATCTTCAATTCTTTCTGCCCTCTCTTAACTTTGCCCATGGTGTCCTTTTTTGAACAAAAACCCTTATGTTTTATGTAATCAAATTCATCTTTGATTACATGTGCCTTACATTTTTGTATTTAGAAGTTTTCTTTAAGAAGTCCTTCCTTCAAGGTCTTTCAAGGTCACCAGTATATTCTCCTGAATTTTCTTCTATTCGCTTTCTAGTTCTACCTTTCATACTCAGGTTTTTCACCTTCACATGTAATATTAGGTAGAGATCCAGTTTTATTTTTCTCTAGGAGAATCAATTTTAATTCATGACACAATTTACACTTTAATTTCTCAATTTATTCCTAAGGGGAAGATTTTCTCTTCTAATAGATGCAGTTATCATTTTTCTCTGGGAGAAGAGCAGTACAGTTTGTACAGAAAATTAGAGTTCTCATAGCTGGTAGCTGCAATTTCTTATGAAAATACGTAGTGTCTACATGTGACCTGGCTATGGCACAATAAATGAGTTAAAAAATTGATTTCTAGCTTAGTGGTTGGAAGAATCATTAAACTTGACATTTAGCTCTGTTTGAGATTATGACTTTTATGAGAACTAAAAATAATTCCAATTTACTTACTATCCTATGTCCTGGAAGGCTGATTTCATGGCCTATATACAAAACCTATTGAGAATGAGACATTCCAAACTTTAATTGCAAAAACTTAATTTTATCATTATAACAACTGGAGATGTAGAATTACCTTCTTTTCTTTTTGTGTCTTAGATAGTAAAAATAATGATTTTCATTTTTTCTCTTAACATATCTTCCACCCCTGCTTCTCTCTCTTGATTTGTAGTTAATTGAGAGAAATGAAGAATTTTGAGCAAGCAAATATCTGAGTGTGTGAGCTTACCCCCTTTATTTTATTAAATGCAATGAAAGTATAACACACATACAGAAAAGTACCCAAGTCATAAATTTACAGCTAAATGAATTTCACAAAGTGAACACATCATGTAACCAGCACCAGCTCAAGAAAAGCAAAAAACAAAAAACATTGCTGACATTTCAGAACTGCCATATGTCCTTTTTCAGTAATTACCTCCTCTCTGGGGAGGAGATTCTATCGTCTATGTGTGAATTTTATGTAAGTAGAGTTGTAGAATGTGCAATCTTTTGTATTTGACTTCTTTTGTTTAATATGTTTGTGAAATTCATCCATGTTGTGGTATGTATCAATATTCTATTCTTTTGCATTGTTGAATAGTAGTTCATTGCATGAATATACCCCAGTTTATTTACGCATTCAACTGTCAGTGAATATTGATTTGTTTCCTGTTTGAAGCTATTATGGATAGTGTTGCTGTGAAAATTTTTGTACATTTCAATGAATATTTATATATATAAGTATATATATGTACAGGCATTTTGGGGGGTACATACATAGGAGAGAAATTTCTGGGGTATAGGGTTAATGTATTGTCAGCCTTAGTAGATACTACCAAACAATTTTCCAAAGTGGTTATATGAATTTACACACATTATCAGTGTATGAGTGTTCTCAATCTTCACATCTTTGCTAATAATTATTTTGTCTTTTTTTTTCATTTTATCTTTCAGCTGGGTGTGAAATGGCATCTTGCTGTCGTAATTTGTATTGCTCTGATGAGTAATGAAGTTGAGCACTTTTTCATATGCATATTGGCCATTTGGATATACTCATTTCTGGAGTTCATATTTTTGCATTTTCTGTTCTTTTTTCTGTCACTTCCTTATTTTGATTTATGGGTTTAAATGCATATATATATATTCTCAATACCAGTTCTTTGTAAGATATATCTGTCTGTTGCAAGTATCTTCTCCACTCTGTGGTTTGCCTTTTTTCCTCTCTCAGTGACATCTTTTCATAACTAGAAGTTCCTAATTCTAATGTAACCCAATGTATCATCTTTTTTCCTCTATGATTATGTTTTGGTTTGCTAAAGCTGCTGCAATGCAATGAAATGGATTGGCTTTTCAATGGAGATTTATTAGTTTACAAATATACAGTTCTGAGACCATGAAAATGTCAAAATGAAGTCATCGAGAGGAAGATACTTTCTCTGATGGGCATCTGGCATCTGGGGTTCCTCTGTCATATTGGAATGCATGTGGTGACATCTATTGGTCCTTTGCTGCCAGGTTTGGTTCCAATGGCTTTCTCTAAGCTATCTCCAAAATGTGTCTATGGGCATTTTTTCTCTCTTAACCTCATAAAAGACCCCAGTAAAGGGATTAAAACCCACCCTGAATGGGCTGGGTCATATCTCATTTGAACCTAAAGTTCCCATCCAATATAGGTCTGCTCTTACAGGGATGGATTAAAAGAACATGGCCTTTTGTAGGGTACTTAATAGCTCCAAAACAGCACGGGTTAGTACTTTCTTTGGGTCCTGTTCAAGAAACATTTGTCCAAACCAGCTACATGAAGGTGTTCTCCTGTTTTCTTCTCAAAATCTTGTTCTCCCTTTCATATTTAGACCTATTATCCTAGAACTGATTTGTTTTGGAGTGAATATTGTGTATGATAAGGGTCAAAACTCAATTGCTTTTATAGTTGGATATCTTTATTGAAAAGGCCATCCTTTCTCTACTATATTGTAGTATCGACTTTGTCACAAACATGTAGCTATTTATATATCATTCTGTGACAATCTCCCAAAATGGCCACTAGTAATTCCTCCTCTCTCTGTATATGCATAATACTCCACCCATCAAGAGATGGAGATATGTGAGCAGACCTCATGATTTATTTCGACAATCGAATGTGGTGGGAGTGATGCTCTGTCAGCCATTAAGAAGCCTAAAAGTGTATACTTATGTGCTAGGGGAAGCCAGCTGCCATGTAAAAAGTTGGAGTGCTGTGACACCACCATACTGTGAGGTAGTCCAAGTTAGCCACATGGAGAGTCTGCAAGCAGAAGAATTCAGAGAAATAGCTGACAACAAGAACTGAGGTCCCAGATATATGATCCCAGTCAGTTGTTCCAGCCAAATTCCATATGTCTGAGCCATCTTAGCTGAGGCTCCAGACATTGTGGGGACTCGATGGGCAAAATATGTATGTTTCACAAATTGCAGTTAGTGAAAGCCTATGCTGGACTTTAGATTCAGGCCTATCTGCCTCTGAAATCTTTCCTTTCACATGGAGAGGGACGTTAGAGTGTCTAGGAAGCACTTTGCTTGGGGTGTATGTGTGTGTGTGCATGCGTTTTTTTTTAGGTAGACAATCCATAATTTTCGTTAGATTTTCAAAGGAATCTGTGACCCATAAAAGGTTAGGAAACACTAATTCATGCAGACATTCTGATTATCCTTCCCAAGTATTTTGTAGCATGGAACTAAAGCCTGTAGAGTCCGATGGGCCCTTCTTTACACATGAAAACGTAGTTATTTTGGGGGTGATAGGGAACACTTTTGTCATGAAGAGGATTCTTCCTGTACAATGACATGAATATATATCAAGTACTTTCTGTGTAGTTAATATGTTTTACATATGTTTAAGTGTGGACTCTTCCCCTAAAGGAACTTCTAGATGGAAAATGTTGTGACTTTTATTTCCTCCTATGCTCCTAAAGTATCCAGTTGATAGATAAAATGACAGACCATGCAACATCTGAGCTATGTGGTGTGGAACAAGCCACGAGTGTCTTAGAAGTCAGGGGTCAGTGGGTTTGGGTAGGAAAGACCATCAGCAAGGGCTCAGGAAGGAGGTTGGTGAGCCGTACAAGTAGCTTTTGGAAAAATGGAAACAAGCAGAGAAAGCTTTTTAAATAAATGATTTTTTCACATATTTGATTCACACATAATTTTTGGTAATTAAATTCTTTGTAACACGTGGAACCCACTCTAAGGATAGGATCCAACCACAACAATGACAACACTTACTGTGTAGATGTATATAATGCTTTATGGGTGGTTTTTTCTCATTTATCTTCTGTATTAGATTATATTATGTTCCCCTATGAGGAAGGAAATGTTATTGCTAATATTTACAGATGAAAAACTGAGAGGTTAAATAACTTGCTCAAGGTCACCAAGAGAATAAGTGGTAGATCCGGGATCAAAATCAGGCTGTCTCCAGACCTGCTGATTAACAATTTGAAGGCCCCAGCCCCCAGGAGGTTCAAGGTCCTCCCTGAGCTCCATGGAGTTTGGTTCTATTTTTCATTTTTCCATCTGTTGGCTCCAGCAGCTTTGGCCAGATGGTGACGTCAACTCCTATGCAGGTTCATTTTCTTCTCAGGAAGGGGTGCTAATATGCTGGCTGTTGCAAATCACAGAAGCAAAGTGAAAGAAGACACCTGGTGTCTTAGGGGCATAGTAGCTCAGACAAAGGGACACAATGGGGAGATTTCCATAGATATATGATGTTCAGATGAAGTAATGTTATGAAAGAGAAGAAAAATGAAATCTGTATTAATTTAGAGGCGTCTGTGATCATTTGGCTAATTAATGACACAATTAGAATTCATGAACTCTTAGTCCAGTGCTCTTTTCATTATACATTGATGTTGCTTGAAATTACTAAGGCACAGAAAATTCTAAGTATCAGTTATCATTAGTCTAGGATGAGATTGGCCTTGGATGTGAGGGTAGCAGTTTAGTCAACCAAGGTCTTAATAAGGAAACCAGTCAAGCCTGTATCGTTCTAGCTGTTCAAGTTTGGTAGTCGCAGGGGCTAGTATAGTCCCCTTATCCCATCTGCATATGTCTTCCCTCTGTAATCCATCCTCTAGGACTCTTGTGAGAATCCAATAGTCTGGTCTTAGAAAAAATATTTATTTTTATTAGTTTGAACCATATGAAATTGCCACTTTTAGGTCAAAATGGTTGAATACTGGAAATTTCATATGGTTCAAATAAATGATGAAAATATTAATGCTGGACAAGGACATCTGTGGGACTTGAAAAGTGGAAAAACAGGGAGGGTCAATGGATTGATGATTTCGGTGAGGTTGAAGAATCGCTGGAATGGGGTGGGGGGGTGACTAGGCAAGTATGTTGGAAGGATAAAGAGAGTAGTCAGAAAGTAGTCAGAGAGTAGAAAGCTGGATGTTGAGACTTCAGAGGGAGTGCAGTGCCAGTGATGACAAGATCTAGGGTATGCCTTGAGAGTCAGTGGCTAAAATGGGGGGTAAAAAGAGATTACTGGAAGGATGTTCACCACAACATTCGCGGTGCTTGCTTTTCAGAGTTTGGGATTTTGGTGACTTTAAAATATGTATGTTGATATGTTACTATTCCCATTTTATTGAGTGTGAGGAAGTAGGTATATGGAGGTTTAAGAAACCTGTCTTAGGTTACACAGCAAGTAAGCGGTCAACTCCCGATTTTAAATCAGATCCGTGTGTCTGAAAAATAGATGCTTTTTTCCACTATGCTATAGTGTGAAAAGAATTTGAAAAGTTATTACAAACTTAAGCTAATATTATTTTAAACTGTTGTCTAGAAGTTATTTTTACCTTTCCACATTCTATATTTCCTTTTAACACTGGCTCACGTCTTTTTCAACAAACCTTGACTTATTAAGGGTGCCCAAGACTGATCTTTCCTTGATTTTAAACGTAAATATTGAAAGGAATAAATATCTATACCCACCTTAACAGGAATTTTATGGTTGATAGCCTTGAACTCTTTATAGGATCCCTGAAGTCATTGACTTATTCTTTCCTTATATTTCCAACTGTGATCAGGGCAGGGCTGAGCTACAGCTACAGTTAAATGTTATGTTATACTAAGAGGTCAACAGAGGTAAGAACATAGGAGCCAAATTTGACAAAGAGAAAGGAGCAAGATTAAGAGCTCAGAGTGAGGTCAGCAGGGACTCTGGGATCTTAAGTAAAAACAGGAAGGAGGTAGCAACCATCTCCAATACAGCAGGTTCATCTTGACACTAAGATCTATTTCCAATAGAAATGATGACTGGCTACAGGCCAGTGGGAAGTCATAGAGGTCTTTCTAGGAAGACTGGAATTGATCTGTGCTGTGACTGTGCACTGGTTCCCAATTAATCTTAGAAAGGCTCCATGTTTCTTCACAGGAAAGAAAATTACTGATACTGTAGAAAAGATATTACCACTATCACTAACAGTTTTGTTTTTTCTTGCCTCCAATATGACAAAGCATTTAATTTCTTGATTCTTTTTGTTCTTGCTGAACTGTGACCCTTTTAGATACCTTTATGCTTACAGAGATTTTTGTGTGGTCAGGTTTCAGGTTGGAGAGTGGATGGGATGAGCTTTGCTCATTACATTTGGCAGATAAGGAAAATGAGGCTCAGAAAGGCAGCAACCTAAGGTTGTTTACATGTCTTGTAAAGGCACATTTAGAGTCTTATCTTCAATTTGGACATCCTCTTTGCTTTTCACAGCTACTATATAAAACTCCTGAAGTATGTTCATGCTTATTGAAAACATTTGCTCAACAACACTATTTTTATGTGAAAATGATCCAGCAGGCCATTCAGGAACTGAATTCTTAGAATTCTTAGCAGTCCATGAATTGGGTCCCTAGTAGTATGGTTTTTGTTATTATTTTTAATATGTTATTGTCTTTTATAAAAACTCTCTTTCCTCTTTTCTTCCCTCACAAGCCAAACTTTTGAGGACTTTGTCCACACCCTTTCTGCCTTCATTCTCATCTTCTGTTATCTCTTCAGCTCACTCCAGTTAGGCTTCACTAAAGTGTTAGTCACTAATGTCCTTGTTGCTAAATCAACCCTTACCTTAACTGAACTTTCTGAGCGTAGGCGGTAGCTCTTTCTTTCATGAAACATTACCACTGGTTTTCTTGAGATGCTTCCCTCGTGATTTTCTTCATGACTCTCTTTTGTGAGATCTACTTACTCTGTTTTTGTAAAGAAAGTTTTATCGGAACACAGCCATGTCCATTTATTTTTGTATTGTCTATGGCTGCTTTTGCACTGCAATAGCAGAATGGAGTACTTGCCCCACTTGAATAGTTTGGCAAAGTAGAAAATACTCACTTTGTAGCCCTCTGCAGGAAAACTTTGCCAACCTCTGCTCTGGACCATCCCCCAGTTCTGGACCATCCCCCAGCAGGTTCAGGCTTCAGGCCTGTCTGATGTCCTCTTTTGATTCTCTAAAGATCTTAAGAAACAGATAAAACCCATGCTATACTAAAGTAATTACAGAATGAACTTATATCCTACACCAAAAGTGATTACAAAATGCCAATGCTCTGTTTCTTTCCCATACTTTTATTCTTACATTATCTGGAGATCCAATTATTTATGCCCTCCTGGGATTTGGGTAATTCTACCAGATCTATTTTTGTACCTTCTGATGATTCTTATTAATCCTTCCAAGCTCTAGAGAATAAGAACAGAATTTCTGAAAAGGTGTAGTTGTCAGCTCATTAGTTCCAGGTTAAGACTGGGAGGTTCCTGGTTGCATGGTCCAAAGAGATTGCAACTTGAGCCACCAGCCATCTGGCTGACATCTTGCTTAAACTGAAGTTTTACTCATGTCTTGGATTTTTTCTATCCTTTTTCTTTTTTAATAGCTGTCATTGCTTGGCCTATTGCCCTGTCATTTTGCTATATTAGCATTTAAGGAAAAATATGTATCATATTATTATGTCTAGTAGAAATATCTAAAATTTGTACCAAATATCTTAAGTTTCTACCGCCTAGGAAGTAAAACTGGACCTCCGCTTTGGGAGACTTGACTAATTCACCATTTGGAGCACACTATGGAACCTTCTCTTAACTGGGTATTTTATTTGATATCTGTGCTGAGCTGTTCTTCTCTTCTTGGTATTCTTGGTTAGTATTGACATTTTCTTGTATTTATTACTTCTGCTTAAACTGATAGAAACAAGTAGATACTTTTTTATACCTTTGTTTTATAAATTGACATATGGTTACTAGAAAAACAAACTATTCATATAAACTTTCTACTCATTAAAATCAACAAAAAGCAAATGTAACTTATTATATACACCCTAAATTGACACCTCAGTTCCATTATTCTTTATCACTTTGACATGTTGTACTATCTTTAAGACTCTAAAACTAAGTGGCATTTTTATTTATTTGTTGTTTATTGTCTGTCTCCCACCTCCCCCTGCCACCCCTCCCCCGCCCCACACAATATATAAGCTCCACTAGGGGCCTTGACTCTAATGTTTACCACTCTATCCCTAGGGCCACAAATGGAGACTGGCAATATATTGGAAATTCAGTAAATAATCCTGAAATAAATAAATGACTAGGAACGTCTGAGTAAAGGCCAGAAAGGTTCTCGGGTGCTTATGGAAAAGGTGGTGTCAGGTGTTCTCTGGGATCTTGGGGATGCTCCTTCCACTTTAGGTCCAGACGTGCAGAGCAGGCAGAGGCCTCTGAGGCCAATATGGTGAGGATAGTCATGGCAAGGGGAAGCTACATATTGGGGAGAAAGAGGTTGGTGAGGTAGCTGTGCCCCCACCCTGTCCCACCAAGAGATCCTCCCTTTGTCTTGGTGAATCATTGTATAAAGAAGCCCATAAAATTCATTAAACTTTCACCTAAGAAAATTGGGGAGATATGCCATTGCCAAGGGCGTGTTGGTTAAGGTTTCCTGGTTTTGGGCTTGAGCAGGCCCAAGTCCTGAGCAGTTCCAAGGGCCTTTACTATGCTATTCTCGCCATTACCTCTTCCACCTGGCCCTGACCCGGCCTTTGGAATTAGTGCCCACAAATCGACTTTTCCTGTCTACTTTCAGATTCTTAGCCTTCACTTCACCATCTCCTCCTGTCTTGACATGCCTTTAGGGTAGTTCAATGGATACCTCTGGTTATAATCATGTGCCTTAATTATCGAGGGCCTGTGCCTAAACCAGCTACTGTGCTTGCTAGATGTACAAGTGTTAAAAGGACAGGGAAATAAGAGGTCTTAAGGGTAGGAAGGTGAGTCTAGACAAAGTTTGAAGGACCCGTCATGCATTCTGCTCCCATGCTACATAACCCCCTGGAAATCGGGGCAATTCTCGGGCATTAGATTATAACCTGCAGGAATTTATGGGTAGTTCAAAGAGATGGACTCCAGTTGACACCTGGTCTAATAAAGTTCTTTTAGTTTATGTTATTTCAAATTGGGCTCTGGTTCCAAATCTTGATATGACCCAAGGGCAGGAATTACAACTCTCCACTCCTTCACAGAAGCTAGGCCAATGTCAACATATAATTGCTTGCCATTTGCCCATTATTTCCAACAATAAATTGAGGGCCTGTGGCTCTTCCAGCCTGCATATTTTTGATGATGTCAGGGGTTGGGAGTTGATGACTTAATTTGTTCATAAACTGCAATATCATCTGTCACTGCCCAAGAAGATGAAAATCATAGCTATCTGCCCAGTGATGCAGTCACTCCTGATTTGGGGAAGGCAGGAGAGAATGGACATATCTGGATCAATTTGAATCAGTCTGAAGGAAGAGGCAGGAAAGACAAGCCATGTCTAAGACAGCTGGAGCTGTTTAACATTCTGTTTAAAATTCTCCTTGACAGAACATGGCTACAACCCAGCAGCCGCCACTTTAGTAGGAGAAAGAGCACTGCTGTGCCGTTTGTGATTTAAAGAGATGTTGGTTCAAGTCTATTTCCCTCACTAGAATGTAAGCTCCAAGAGGGCAGGGGCCATGGAAGGCTTGAAAACAGGAAAGCAGAGGAGGGAAAACACTGAGTAATGAAGGGGCAAGAATCTTCTTTAGGATACTTGTTCTAGCGTTTGAAGTAAAAAAAGAGAAATCCTAGTAAAGAGAGGAGCCTGTGGCTGGGGCAGAGTCCAGGCTAGCTCCTGGAATAGACTCCAGGCACCTATAATGAGCTGATTTGGAGTCATGGGAGATACCTAGAGCCCAGATACACAGGACCTTCCTGTTTCAGTGACCCAGGATGCTGAGAGAAATTGTTCCAGCTTTGGACAGGGTGAACTAGAAATAGAGCCTAAGGTGAGAACTGCGACTGCTTTTAATTTCTGTGGTGTGTCATCATGTCTATACAAACTACATATGGATAAAACAATCTCTTATAAAATTAGGCTATGTAACCTATTGTTTTAGTTTGTTAAAACTGCCAGAATGCAATATACCAGAAATGGAACAGCTTTTAAAAGGAGAATTATTAACTTGCAAATTTACAGTTCTAAGGCCATAGAAATGTCCAAACTAAGAGGTTCAGAGAAAAGTACTTTACCTCTAAAGAAAGGGCCAATGAAGTTCAAGGTTTTCTCTCTCAGTTGGGAAAGCACATAGTGATATCTGCTAGCTTTCTGTTCTCATTTCATAAGGCTTTCGGGGGCATTTTCCTTCTGCATCTCCAAAGATCTCAGACTGTGTGGGCTCTGTTAGCTCTGAAGTTTTTTCCAAAGTGATCCTCTCTTGTTCTAGTTTGCTAGCTTTCTATCCTGGCTTCTGGTTTCATGATGCTCCCCGGGAGGCGTTTTCCAAAGGTCACTGGCTCGTGGACTCTACTTTGTGGTGCTGCTCTGTCTGAATCTCCCATTCTCCAAAATGTTTCATCTTTTATAGGACTCCAATAAACCAATCAAGACCCACCCAAATGGGTGGAGACATGTCATCACCTAATCCAATTTAACAACTACTCTTGACTAAATCACATCATCTAGGGAGATGATCTGATTACAGTTTCAAACATACAGTATTGAATAGGGATTATTCTACCTTTATGAAATGGGATTTTGATTAAAATATGGCTTTTCTAGGGGGCATACTTCCTTTCAAACCAGCATACCTCTTAAATGGCTCCAGTAAGCAACCCCACCTTGAATGGGTGGAGACACATCTTCATGGAACCCTCCTAAGCAAAAGTTGCCACCCACAATTGGGTGGGTCACATCTCCATGGAAACAATAAAAAAGATCCCACCCAGCAATATTGAATGAGGATTAAAGGACATGGTTTTCTGGGGTACACAACAGTTTCAAACCAGCACATCTATCAAAGCAATTTTCTCCTTGATTTACTAAATAAATAAATAACTATTTATTTAGTTAAGACTAGTTAGGTTGCAGATAACAGAAATGGAACTCAAATTAGCTCAAATAAGTAAGAATTTGAGGGCTCACATAACTGGAAGGTCTGGGGCTGGCTTTAGGCAGGTCTGGATGCACAGGCTTAAATAATATCACCAGATATTTCATTCCTCACTTTTGGACTTCTCTTCCTCCATGTATTATTCTTGGGCTGACTTTTCCCACGCGATGAAGAAGTTGGCCACAGGAAGAACTAACCCCAAATCCTTATACATTTGAATCCAAAAGGAAGAGACTCCCTGTCTTTCCTAGGAGCCATAAGTTCAATGTCAAGTAAAACTCTGTTGGGCCTCCTTGAATCACATGCCACCTCTGATACAGTCACCATGCTGGGGGCAGGGGAGGAGCCTATTTTGATTGCCAGCCTGGCTCATGTTCTCACCCTTGTATGGATGGAAAGAACTGTGATGTAGAGCTTTACCAGAGCTATATGGTGTGAAGAAATGATACCTGTGTCTTATCAGGGTCCCAGCTACAAATATATGGCTCATTTACAAAAAAGTAATTCAAGAAACTTTAATGAAGGGACTATTTACAAAAATGAGGGCAGGGTTGAGGGAACCAGAAAAGGGATGGTGAAACCCCAGGTTAGCAAAACAGGAAGCTGGGTCCACCTGTAGGGCTGATGGTCAAGGGAAAGGAGTGGTTCCTGAAGCCCAGCAAGAGTTGTGGCTGTAGGAGAGAAGCCAGCCCCTGACAAACTAAAACCCAGGAGTGGAGCCAGGGGAATAGATACCCCAACTTCCTTCTCTTTCTTCCCTCTGAACTACCATTGGCGCCTCCCATTGTCTATATACAATGGGAATCCAAATGTCAGGAGAGCCCAGATCATAGTCCATAAAGGCTGTCTTTCAGGGTATGGAGTGGATAATCTAATCTATATAAGGAGTGGGAGGAGATGGGTGAGAATAGATTTGGAAAGGCAAACAGAGATTAAGCTGCTGAATACCACAAAGGAAGACATACTAGGAGGACAAGGAACATTTGTTTGCTGCAACGTCTAAGGAAACCTCTGTAGTGCCATAAACACTGTAATCACGTTTGTTACACATTTAATAGTTGTCTTTTATTGAACTAATTAATAGATAATGGATTATGGAAACACCCCTGAATCAGTATTAAAGAAAAAAAAAACTTTTAGAGACCAAAGCATTAGCACCAAGTAACAAAATTTACTGCTGATCAGGGAACTTGATCTGGTATAAAGTTTGGGTAGACCTTGAGGCTGAGGTTTAGGACAGAAAAAAATGAGCAGGTCTTTTAAAATGACCACAAAGACCACAAAGTGCTTTTATTCTATATTAGGAAAGCAAGGTCTTTGAGTGATGTTCATTGCTTGGGATATCTGGGTTGACCTTTTATAGGCACTGGGCTGGTTGGAGTTGGTCTACTGTGTACTTCTAGTGTCGCCTTAGGATTATGGCCTCTACCTGCCTCTTCTGAGATGTAAGTTCCCACCTCAGGGTTGTAGATGCTTCATGGTGTGCTCAAGTGGAATTATGTCACCCAGTAGGATCTGCGCTGGGGTCAATAAGCTAGGAGACCCAGGTTCTGGGCAATAGCCTTGGCTGGGCAGCTCACATTTCATTGTGTTTCATTCAGTTGGTCCAATGCTGGTTAGAAGCTGGAAGTCCTCATATTCACATTAATAAAAGCTCCAAGTTAAGCAAAGAGAGCCTATTTATTCGCATAGCCTCTCACCTTTAAAGAATACACATGCACATGCATGCACACACATGCACACACACATGAAATTAAAACTATCTTTGAAAATTCATAATATATTGTAGCTGTATAGGAAGACAGGTAGCATGCCTTCAAAATGGTGGCCTGTGCAGAAGTAATGTTTGATAGAACATTGAATAGTAGGCAAAGGCTCTGAGAGCGCACATTGTTTGCAACAGGGCCCCTTCTTCCTTATTTTCTGGGGTAAAGGCAGCCAAAATCTCCTTAGGCCCTAAACAAGAAATTCTGCCTTTGAATTAATACTTTAAACCAGTTTCCTTATAATGACATCATGATACTCCAAAGCAGGGTTGTACAGAAAAATTTCCCCAAGGTCTTTATAACATAGTAAAAGTAATCAGGTGCCTCAGGGCAGCTTTCAGAGGGTTATTGTCTTCCATTGTTTGGGTGGTTAGTAGCTTGTCACACTACCAAAGAGATGAGCATTTTGAGGCAGTATAAAGAATTGTTAGATAATATTGTGGTTGTCAAAATAAGAAGAATTGACTAGAACCCTCTTTCTGTAAATTTTGGAAAAAGATGGTGTGTAGTTGCATAATAATGAAAGGAGATAAGAGTTTTAGGCAGAATAGGAATTAATGCAAATTTTTCCATAACTCGTTTCCATATATGTCCAAAAAAGATTCTGTAAAAAGTGAGGAGACATTCTGTATCACCAAT
Source organism: Tamandua tetradactyla (assembly GCF_023851605.1). Taxonomy (NCBI): domain Eukaryota; kingdom Metazoa; phylum Chordata; class Mammalia; order Pilosa; family Myrmecophagidae; genus Tamandua; species Tamandua tetradactyla. The sequence goes on along the minus strand of NC_135327.1, from coordinate 200,475,191 downwards.
CTCTCCTTCTAAGCAAAGAGAAACACAAGCTACTACAGTTCCCTACAGAAGGACTCATTTTTGACTGAAAATATTTTTCTTCGTTGAAAATCAGTAGGAAGCCTGAGCATTAAGTAAATGCAGCTTTGCACAGATCTGGATAGAACTGATGCTTCAGAATGTCCAAATTTGTCTTACATTCCTGGCATTCATCTCTTTTCTGAAAATTTTCAGGTAAAAAGTGTGAATTCCATGGACTCACAACATCATTTACCTAAAATTCATGGTTACTTCATGAAAAAGTCAGTATCTTAAAAGAAGAACAGTAAACCCATAACTTTGCAAGAGAATTATTATCTGAAACTCTCAGTCTGGCTTGTGAGGAGGGTGCTTACCAGGAAGAACTAGAACATCTCTATCATAGGATTACAAGTTGCTGGGTGTGGAAGGCACCTTGAAGATGGCCCTCAGTGATCCCTGCCCCTGGTATTCATACCCTCTCTAACCCCATCCCTTCTGAGTATGGGCAAGACTTACTGAATCACTTCTAATGAAGGTAATACAAAAGAAATGATAGGATGCCAAGTCCTAGATTAGGTTATAAGGACTGTGGCTCCTCCCTTAGGTGCTCCATTGTGCTCTTTCTTACATTTGTGCTGAAAGAAGCCAGCTGCCATGTCATCAGGCAGCCCTATGGAAAGGCCCATGTGAATGAGACCAGAAATGAATCTTTTGAAGTTTGCTGGTAGCCATGTGCGTGTGCTTGAAAGTGAATCCTCCCTTAGTTGAACCTTGAGATGGATACTGTTCTGCCAGCTCCTCAATTGCAGCTTCATAAGAGACTCTAAGACAGAGCTACCCAGCTAAGCTGCTTCCAGATTTCTGACTTGTAAGAAGTGTGAGATAATACATGTCTGTTGTCTTAACCTTTAAGACTGGGATCATTTGTTATGCAGCAGTAGATAACTGATACACTAGCCTTTGCCACTTATCTGCTGTATGACCTTGCACACTGCTAAGTCTCTGTTTCGTTACTTTTTAGTCTGTTTTCTTACCTTTGAAATGAAGATAATGCCATCTATTTCTGGGGTTATTATAAGAATTGGAAATAAATTGTGAAAAGCTCCTAATATAATGCCTGGCACACAAAAGGCTTTGCATAAATACCAACCATGTTATTATTATTTTTATAATAATATTGCCCTCTTGGTATAATTTCACAGAGGAGAAAATCTGTTGAAAGATGAACTGTTACTTACATTTTGGAATAGTCAAGTTTGGGGAATTGCCTCCTTGATTAATTTAAAAGTAAATGGGTTCCCGGAGCCTGCCCATGCCAAAAAAACTAAATGGGGACTTAAAACCTATCATTGAAGGTTGTGCTAACCACTGGTGTGCTCTGTATTCCGCTTCTTTCTATCAGACTCTGAGTAGTTGCTAATCGCCCTCATCAAGCTGTGCTCAGTAGTGTTAATGATTTTGGCAGTGAGGCAGAGTTGACAAGGCACAGAATTAGGAGTCATTCAGGTCTGCAATTGTATGCTGTCTATGCTGTTTACTAGCTATATTACCTTGGGCATGTAATTTAACCTTCTAAAGCCTCAGTTTCCTTACTGCAAAATGAAGACAACCTCACTCAGAATTATAATGAGGATGAAATTAAGTGAAATAACATATGTAAAATACCTACTTCAGAACATTTCCACAATAAGCATTGGCTCCCTTCTTTCTCCCTCTTTTCCAAGCTGCCTTGTTAGAATTACTCTGCTTACAGGATCACACAAGTAGGAAGAGCAAAGCATAAATAGAAAAATAGCCAACTCTAGGATTTGACTGATAATCCTTGTGCCGATGGTCAATTATGTCAAAAAGTCCCAAGAAAGAATGATTTCCGAGTTTAAGAGGATAACACACAATCTGAAATAGTACTCATCACTGCAAAAATTCTCTGGTGGGAAAAATTCGTCAGGCCCTTGAATTCATTTAAAGGTGCTATGTCCTATGTTTGATGTAGGGATAAACTCTTATAGTCCCAGTTATTGGGCCAATTATTTCCCTATCTATCATAATACTGTGACATCTATTTGAATTGCTGGTAAGCTGCAAGATATATATATTTTTCCATCTGAAAACTTGAATTAAATATCTTATAACTTGGGACCGACTGACTGTGAAATAAGTCATAATTTTCTCTAAGAGAGAAAAATAAATTGTAGTAATAAAATCATATAGTTTTAGAACTAAAGGAACTTTTAGTAGATTTTTATTAAATGTATAATAAACAAGGAGCTGTACCTTTTATTTCAATTAGAAAAATCATTGACTTGTGGCTCTGTGAAGGGAAGTACTCAAAAATGGACTTGTAGAAGTTACCATGTTAAAATTTGTTATGGCTAACAGCAGATTAATCCATAGGTCATATCTGTTTGTCCAACATTGGTAGGAATTTGGCCAGTATCAGCTATCCTCTTCAGAAATCATGGAAGAGAAACAAATATATGATATAGGCCATCACTTTAGAAAAGAAACAATATTTTATGCAATGAATTCACAGAAGGAAATTATATTTTGGTATAAATCATTGTAAAAAACACTGTAATCCATACATAAAATTGGATATTTAGTTTTATTACTGTTTACTTTAATTCGTGTCGCTGAAGCTGATTGTTATATTTGCAAACTCGTCATTTTAACCTCAGGAAAACAAGCTACCAAGACTTCAGGTCATTCCTTAAAGTCAAATGCTTTTGAGTAACTAGGAAGAATAGGATCAGATAGGAACCATTTAAAAGATGTGTCCACTGTTCATCAGACAGGGAAAAACTGGATATCAAGACTGTGTATATCTTTCATTTATATCACAGGTTGCTCCTCCGCAATTAGCTAGGGGCTTGGCTACTGGTGTTCTCTGCTCATTATTGAGTTCTTCATATTAGTCATTAGTACACCAAGCAAAGTATAAAAATCTCAAATTAATTGTTTGATTTCCTGAACAAAGATGTGTGTGTGTGTCTGCGTCTGAAGTTGAAGGAGTTAGTATAGATAAGGATACTGAACATGCTATTCTAACAGAAAACTTCTAAAATTCTTTCTGATCTTTCTTCTCTGAAACTAGAAGTCCATCCTCTGAATTTGTGCATGTCAGACATGCAAAAACATTACAAGACCCTGTGCTGATCAAGAAAAGCCTATTAGGGTGCAGTAGTTTGAAGTTGTGTGTACCCCAGAAAACACGTTCCTAAATTTAATTGATTCCTGTGGATGTGAACCCATTGTGAGTAGGAACTTTAGATGAAGCTACTTCAGTTAAGGTGTGGGCCACCTCAATCAGGATGGATCTTAATCCCATTACTGGAGTCCTTTATAAAAAAATGAAATTCAGACAGATGAGAGAAAGTTACAGGAAGCAGCCAGAAGCTGAAATTAATGGAACCAAGAAGAGAAGAGAGAGACCAGGAGATACCGCCATGTGCCTTGACATGTGACAGAGGAGTCAAGGATGGCCCAGAATGTCAGTCTTCAGGAAACAATCATCGTCTCTATAATGCCTCGACATGGACTTTTCCCCAGCCATAAACCGGGAGTGAATAAATTCCTGTTGTTTAAACTAACCCATTTCATGTTATTTGCTGGAGCAGCTTACAAAACTAAAACATTGGGAAGCACAATTCTGATTTGGACAAGGAATAAGCCTCCAAGGAGATTGCTTTCTTCTGGGACTGCTCAACACAAATCCTCTTGTTCAAAAACCAGCCTTGCAGCTTCTGAGTATTGAGGAGAAAAGTTAAGTAGATTAAAAAGAAAGGGATTCTGGGGTATCCGAGACAAGGTGTAAAGTAATACAGGAAAAATGACTAATGTATCTAGTCATTCAGACTATTAAAATTATAGTTGTCTATATTTTACCTATAAAATATAGTTTCATACTGCTAGATTGCACAACTTTAAAAATTACACTACCCAAGGTTGCTGAGATTATAGTAAAATTGGTATTCTTATGTATTACTGATAGCAGTATATACTAATATAATTTTTAAAAACAATTTATTATATAATAATCCATAAAATATTCAAATAATTTGACACAGCAATCCCACTCCTGGAATCTAGACTAAGGATTTAACTTGAAGTGATAATTACAATGGTGGCAGAAAAATATTTAGTATATAATCATGCATGAAAAAGCAAAATATAAAATTTATTGTATACTAGGTATACAACTGGGTAAAATGAAATTTATGCAGCAGATTTTACCTAATTTGAAATATTATAGTAACATATTTTCTAATGTTGAGCTATCTTTCTATTCTTGGAATAAGTCTCACTTTGTCATTCTTTTAATGTAGCATCAGATACCAATTCCAAATATTTTATTCAGTACTTCTGTGTCCTCAGTAACAGATGAGATTAATTGAAAGTATTCATTAACAATAACCTGTCATTACTTTAGTTTTCTAGGCTGCTTACAGCAGAATACCATGAAATGGTTCAGTTTAAACAATGGAAATTTATTCACTTACAGTTTTGAGTCTAGAAAAATGTCGAAACCAAGGCAATGCTTTCTTCCTGAAGCCCAGCTGCTGGATATCCTTGGCTTCTCTGTTGCAGGCAAAGGCACTTGACAACTCCTGTTCATTCCCTTCTCTTGTGGGTTTCAGTGATTTCAGCTTCTCGCTTCCATGGCTTCCTCTCTTTGTCTGAACTTTGTTACTAAGGCCTCCAGTAATAGGATTAAGATCCATCCTTAATGAGGTAGATTACACCTTAAGTGAAGTAATTGCACAAAGGTCCTGCTTGCAATAAGTTTACACCCACAGGAATGGATTAGATGTTTCTCTGGGGATACATACAGCTTCAGCTCACCACAGTCATATTTTGGCACTAATATTACACCTCAAAAATGAATTAAGGTATTTTCCATCTCTTTCTCTTATCGGGAAGAGTTTGAGAGGCAAAAGAATGATCAATTCTTCAAGAGTTCCTCTGTTATGAGGCCTGGTTCTTTTATGGAAATGCCCATCCAGTGGATTTGCAAGGGTGGGCTCAGAGATTCCTCATGCCATTGTTTGCTGGCAGGACAGATTGCTATGGCAGTTTCATCTCCTGTTAATCCATTTTGGCATGAGACCAAGCTATCTCACGAAAATAGTGTTCAAGGAAGACCACTAAAATGTAAAACCTTTTAAAAAATAGTTTCAGACTTTAAAAAATGTTTTATTTACTATGAGCATTAGTGAGCTTAAAGGAAGGAAACTAAAGAGAGAAACATTGCACTTTCATCCAGAACAATATCAGCAGACAGAGAGTGTGAAATCTTACCTCTTAGTCACTGAAGAACTGGAAGTCCACCAGCCTGCCTGTGATTAAATAGAGTCAGTTTTTTTCAGCTACTTTTGGAAATAATTTGACAATAACGGATAAATGTTTAGTCTCCTTACCTCAGATGTTCTCTGTAGATTACACAATATTGCACCATTGCTTCTTGTTATTGGAGATAATAAGTTAAAATGTGTTCCTCAGTAGAACATTGTTTGCGTCTTATCTTTTTTCTCACAGTCTGTGGGTGCCTTTTCTCCTGCAATAACTGAATCATAGTGGAACAAAACAAATGAGTTTTGGTCCTGGGCATGAAATGTAAACAGTGATGAGAATAGCATAAGAGTTTTCTTATTAGGGAGACCAGAAAAGCAAGAAGCTCATGTTTCCCTGACTGAAGGCTTCTGTTCATTCCCAGTCTCTCTGACTCCACTGGCATGCAACATTTTTCCTCGCAGAAATACATGTTAGGGCCGTATTTCATTGGCTGGGAAAGACCTTCATACAGGAATGGACACTCAATCACTGGAATTTTCTTTCCTGTTGCTAATCAACTTTCAATAGATATAGTCATTTCCTTGAATATTATATCCCAGATAGGACATACTTCTGAGATATTTTCTACTTATCTATTGTTCATTTTTTTCTTTTTTTTAATTGAAATAACTCCTATAGAGCACAAAATTTCCCCCTTTTAACCACATTCAGTAGTATTATGTTCACAAAATTGTGCTACCAACACCAAGATCCATTACCTCTCCTTTTTTACCACCTCAAGCAGAAACTATTTGCCCATTAAGCTATAACTCCCTCTTCCTGCCTGGCCTCTTCACTGTCCTGGTAACCTATAAACTACTATCTTTCTCTATGAAGCTGATTCTCTAGGCATTTCATATAGCCAAGATCATACAATATTTGCCTTTCTGTGCCTTGTTTATTTTACTCAACATGGTATCTTCAAGGTTCTTCCATGTTGCAGCAAGCAGCATAAATTCATTCCTTTACATTACTGAATAATATTCCATTGCAATATACCACATTTTAAGGGTTTACTATTGTTTACTATTCTTTTAATGAATTTTTACTGAACACTTTATGCCATGTCCTGTGGTAGGCACTGAATATTAAAGATAAATAAAACACTGTTCATACTTTCAAGTGGGGACACAGACAAATAAATAGGCAATTTCAGACATTGGATGAAGTGTTTGAAACTATAAGTACCCCAGGAAAACATGCTCTTAAATCTAATCAATTCCTGTGGGTATAAACCATTGTAAATAGGACCTTCTGATGAGATTACTTTAAGTTGTGCCCACTTCAGTCACGATGGACCTTAACCCTATTACTGGAGCCCTTTATAAGAGAATGAAATTCAGGCAAGAGAAGAAGCCACAAAAGCAAGAAGTTGAAATCAATAAAATCTGGAAGAAACAGGAGAAATCAGCGGGTGCCACCATGTACCTTGCCATGTGACAGAGGAGCCAAACATTGCCGGCAGCTGGTCTTCAGGAAGAAAACACTGATTAGATGTTGCCTTGATTTGGACATTTTCCCAGCCTCAATATCATGAATGAATAAGTTCCCATTGTTTAACCCAACTCATTTCATGGTATTGGTTTTGAGCAGCCTAGGAAATGAAAACACAGGAATACAACTCTGAGTAACAGGTATTCTAGGTACAGATAGAAGAGCTGTGAAGATCTGGCAAGTAAAAAACAATGCAGCATTCTGTAAACCTGGAGCTTAACATTCAAGGTGAGGTGTGATCCCCAATCACGAAGGGCCTCATACATCAAAAGGATTGGACTTTGTTCTGAAGGTGCAAAGAGCCTTTGATAGTTTTTAGCAGGGAATGATATAGTCAGATTTCTGTTTTATAAAGATCACTTTGGTCACAGATTGAAGAAATTGATAGGTGTGGGCAAAGACCGAAGGTAAAGAGACTGGATAGGAAGGTATTGTGGTAATCTAGGTAAGAGATGATAAAGGCCAGAGCTAAGGTAAAGGCAGTGTGTGTGGATGGAAGAAGGTGCTTCAAGAGAGACTGAGGGGGAAGGACGAAAGTACTTTTTGATGAACCAATTATGGGGCAGGCGCAAGCATCAAGGATGATTTCCAGGTTTTTGGTTTGATCAATTAGAAGAATTGGGATGCTATTCACTATTCACTAAGTGAGGAAATCAACTACGAAAAACAGGTTTGGAGAGGGGGGAAGAAGGTGAAATCCTTTGGACACTCTGAATTTGAGTTGCCTGGGGTACATCTACCAGGCATTTGGGAAGTCTGAAGCACTGAAGAGAGATCTGGGCTAGAGATGGTGATGTGGGTGCCTTCTGCTAAGAGATGATAAACTGAATGAAAAAGAGTGGCTTGAGAGGTTTGAGAACCAGCGGCTCATGGAGGGACAGAAACCAAGGAAAGAGAAAGCTTCAAAGGGAGGGGGAGTGGTCAAACATTTATCTTATGGAGATCCAAAGAATCTAATTCTCCAACACTACTTCCCAACCGAGGCCATCCTCTTCTCCTCATGCCCTAGAGTATGTCAAGCTTGTCCTGTACTGATATTTTTTATTGTGAAAAAATAACATATATACAAAAAAGCAATAAATGTCAAAGTACACCACAAAACACTGGAGACTAAAAGAAATATCAGTATAATGATTCAGCAGTCATACTCATCTGTTAAATTCTATCTTCTCTATTATAATTCTACCTTGTCCTTTGACCTTTTTCCCAATCGTTAGGAGTATTTGGGCTATGCCTATTCTCATTTTTCATGTTGAAAAGGGCTGTGGATAATATGGGATAGGCAGATGGAACTAGTTGACTTCTGGAAAGGCTGGCCCCTCTGGGTCTCAGGACTATCTGACCTAGAAACCCATGTGGAGGATGTAGGTTTCTGGAAAGTAGAGTTCATGGAATCTTTGTAGAATTTCAGATAGAGTCCCAGGTGTTTTTGAGGGTTGGTAGAATGATTTTGGTTGGGGTTTGGCAAGCCATGACAAATAGCACTGTGTAGCTGAAGCTTGTGTAAGAGTAGCCTCCAGAGTAGCCCTTGACTTTATTTGAACTTTTTCAACCACTAATACTTATTTGTTACAATTCTTTTCCCCATTTTGATCAGGAAGGCATTGTTGATCCCATGGTGCCAGGGCTAGGCTCACCCCTGGGAGTCATATCTCATGCTGCTAGGGAGACTTTCACCCCTGTATGTCATGTCCCATGTACAGGGGGAGGGTAATGACTTCACTTACAGAGTTGGGCTTAGAGAGAGAAGGGCCACATTTAAGCATCAAAAGAGGTTCTCTGGAAGTATTAGGCGTAATTATAGGTAGGCTTAGCTTTTCTGCTACATAAATAAGCTTCACAAGAGCAAGTCTCAAGATCAAGGGCTTTGTCTATTGATCTGGGAGTTCCTAATGTTTGAGACAGTATCAGGGGTTTCCCCAGTGTTAAAGTTTAATAGTTCCATATTTTTTCTCCCATCCCTCAAGGGAATTTGCCAATACTTTTTAAAAAACTTTTTTTATTATAAAATATAATATATACAAAACAAAGAAAGAAAAAAGGCAATACTTTTCAAAGTACCCTTCAACAAGTAGTTACAGAACAGATCCCAGAGTTTGTTGTGGGCTACCATTCTTTCATTTCAGATTTTTCCTTCTTACTGCTCCAAAACACTGGAGGCTAGAAGGAATGTCAATATAGTGATTCAGCAGCCGTACTAACATGTTAAATCCCATTTTCTCTGTTATACTTCCTCCTTCTCATTTAATCCCTCCCCCAGTCTATAGGGGTCTTTGGACAATGCCCATTTTTACTTCTTCATGTTGAGAAAGGGTATCCACTCCAATGGATAGGGGGATTAAATTAATTGATAATCCTAGTTTGGCTGATCCCTCTGAACCTCAGGATTCATCTGACCTAGGAACCCTCTGGGAATTATATGTTCCAGGAAGGCAAACCTAGTGCCTGAAACTTTTACAAAGTCTTAATTCAAGCCCTAGGTGTTCTTAAGGGTCAGCAGGAGCAATATTGGTTGGAGCTTAGCAAACTATGGCAATGAACACTATCCAACTGAAGCATGCATATGAGTGGCCTCCAGAATGGCCTTTTGACTCTAGCTGATCTCTTTTAACCACTGATGCCTTATTTTATTGTACATCTTTTCCCCCTTTTGGTCCAGAAGGCATTGTTGATCTCTACAGTACTAGGGTCAGACTCATCCGGGGAGTCTGGGAGTTTCAGGGAGTTTCACCCCTGCAGGAGCTTTCCCTAGCTCCCGCCTGGGGTCTTCCTCGCAGCGAGACGGGGAACTCGGTAGCCAACTGGTCCCGGGGACTCGAAGGTCTGGAGGGCGCGCGAGATGAAGAACGAGTTGCGGGAACTGATGGGACTGGCAAGGCGTCCCACACCAGAATGTTTATTAGAGGAAGTACAGAGCTTTATATAGTGGTGAGGCGGAAATGGGGGGGGGGGCCAGGGGAGGCACGCTGCGTGATTGGTGAGGAGGCTAAGGGTGGCAGCGAGGGATTGGGTGAGGTGAGAGCAGAAAGGTCCAATGGAATAGCTTGAAGATGTTGCTAGGCAGAGAGCGAGAGGAGGAAGGTTGGGCCAATCGGAGAGTGAGAAGACAGTGGTGCGATGTGAGGTCAGAAGTTGCTAGGTGGAGGGCCTGAGAGATGAGGCGGATATTACATCCGGCACACCCCTATATGTCATGTCCCATGCAACAGGGAGGGCAATGATTTTACTTGTAGAGTTCAACCTGGAGAAAGAGAAACCACAACTGAGCAACATATACATTTTCTGGGCTGGGTTGTGGGTGTGCATGAGCATGGGATTGGGGGGCAGGGCACAGGTGCTAAAGTGCACAGGGTGGGGTGCCATGGTGGGGTGTGCATAAGGTGTGTGGGGGGTTGGAGCATGGGTGCAGGGAGGGTGGGGTGCAGGTGTGCACATGTGTGGAATGTGGGGGGCCTGGGGTTGTGGTTTGCATGTGTGCAGGGTGGGGTCAGTGGTTCGAGTATGCTCAGGTCCCAGGGGGTGCAGGGTGTGGGTGCTTGGTGCACCAGGGTGTGGGGCGGGATTCAGGTATGTGGGGACAGGGAAGGATGTGTGGAGGTTGCAGGTTAGGGGAAGCACTCATGGGTGTGGCCCATTTAAGGAGCACAGCTTGGCTTACTTCCTGTTCCCCACCTCCCTATCTGTGCACTCCAGAGGGCTCTGAGCCTCTGTTTTGAAAGAAGTGCCTTAGGCTCTTTGTACTAGCTGGATGGTCTCTGGTTCTTTGTGTCTCAATTCCTCAGCTTTTTCAACCAGGACATCCTTATGTATTGTAGAAGACCCTGTCAGGTCACTTGCACCCTGGAATCACTGTCCCTGTTGTTTTCCTGTCACTTCTCTTACTATACCTTGGGGCAGGGGTGAATTTGGACTATCGTATTCCACCATCTTCTGGAGATTAGGATTTTTGTGGATCTGCCTGTATCGATTTTCACCTGGCCTTTTACAGCTACTCAAATTCTATCTTCTCTCAGACTCAACCAGATCTCTTGTCCTTTAAAACTCCCCTGATTACTACTCAAGTTCAGCTGGATCCTTCCCTCTTCCAATTTTCTGTGGCATACATTATACAGTGCTTTCTAAAGAAATAAATATTTCTAAGAATAGATTGGACTTTTTTTTTTTGCTACTTAAAATTCATTCTCCTTTCTTTTGATAAGAGCAACCTGATTTTACTTTTCGGTAACTATCTTTCTCACATTGGATACAATCAGGCAGACGTATCAATTGAAATACTTTTCTGTCTGCAGCCAAGGGATGAGCATATGACCAAACTAAGCCAATAGGATGCTTCATCCTAGAATTTGCATCTGGAGCAGAATGACATAGTGACCAAAAAATTGTTGGAGCTGAAAGGTACCCAGCAGCATCAGGGCCCTGTGGAAACCATCCATCATTCAGCTATCATTCTCCCAGAGCTATCTGGAGCCTGCCCCCTTTCCACCTGTTTTTCTAGATTTTCTTTCAATTCTGAAAACCACTCCATATCTTTCTGTATTAGTATGTTAAGCTGACAGAATGCAATATACAGGAAATGGAATGGCTTTTCAAAATGCAATTTAATAAGTTACAAGTTTACAGTTCTAGTGTTGAGAAAATGTCCAAACTAAGGCACCAATAAAGAAGTTACCTTTACTCAAGAAAGGTTGATGCCATCTGGAACACCTCTGTAATCTGGGAAGTCACATGGCTGGCATCTGCTGGTCCCTGGCTCCTGGGCTCCTTTGCTTTCAGCCTCTGTTTCTTGTGGGGGCTCCTCATTAAGTGAAATCCTACAGACTTTCACTTAGGTCCTCTGGGACACAACTCTGGGTTCTGGCTTGTTTAGCATCTCATGGGAAGGTACATGGTGGCATCTGCTGGGCTCTGCATTTCCCAGTGTCTGGGTCTCATGTTGGCTCTGTCAGCTGTGAAACAACTGTTCTTTCTCCAAGCATCTGCATCTGCTCTGCTGTAAGCTCTCTCCAAAATATTTCTTTTTTTTTAAAAGGACTCCAGTAAACTAACCAAGACCTGCCTGAAATGGGGGGGAATCACATCGCCATCTAATCAAAAGGTCACACCCACAATTGAACATGTCACATTTTCATGGAGATAATCTATTCAAAAATTTCCACCTTACTCAATACTGAATCAGGATTAAAAGCAATGGCTGGGTGGGCCATGGTGGTTCAGTGGGCAGAGTTCTTGCCTGCCATGCTGGAGACTGAGGTTCAATTCCTGGTGCCTGCCCATGTGAAAAAAAACATTAATAAAAGAAAGGGCTGTTCCTGCAGTATGGATCAGGATTAAAGCATAGCTTTTCTGGGGTACATAACAGATTCAAACTGGCACACCTTCCAATAAGTGCTGGCCCTGACTGATGTCTGGCTATATCTTCATTAACTCTGACATGGCACTTTACCCTTTTTTTGCCCCCCTCAGCCTTCTCAATTGAATTTGCAACTTCAGACTTATTCTGCAATGAAGCGAATGATCTGAAAGTAACTCCAAGAGCTCATTCTGGGTAGTCTGGAAGCAGTCCAACAAGAACCAGAGACGTTGCTTCACTTGTCTCTGCAGGAGTAGCTACGCCTAAACTTCCTACAGTGTTCTGTAGATACAAGTGGCTTTTATTTTGGTACAACTTTCATAAGTGCATGACCCAAAGTGCTAAGTAGCTGCTATTCCCAGGCAATCTCTCCAAACTTCTGGCACCTAAAACCCAGCCTGTCACTTTACTGCATTTTCTGTTGACAGAGTTGCTTTCTCATGTTTGCCTTATAAAAAGGTAACTAGCAAAAGCAATGCCCCTCCACTGTCAGCTAGACCTTACTCACCTGCCCAGCAGGGTGGTGGCCTCAACACACCTTTCGGGGAGGGTCAGGGGGAGGTGAGGGCCCTTGCTAACTTACTCTTTTAAGTTTCACTTTCCCCAATAAAGCCTAATTCCATAACCTATTATGTATGACATATGGGAATTCATTCTGAACTCTGAAGCATGACAGCCCTAATTTTTATACATTGTGCCAGCATAATTTTTATTAGTTCTCCTTTTCATCCTTAAACGTGTCCTTGTTTAGACAATAAATTATAGTCGCCTTACCCAGGAGAGACCCACCTGGCACAACATGACTCCATCACAGAGAGAACAGAAGGCCAAGAACAGATCAGTGAATGCTGTTGTACGATAGGGAAAATGGAAAAAGTCATTTTCCATTTCTTCACAATTCCTAGTACAAACACACCTTGTTAAATTTCATGTATTTTTTGCACGAGTCAAATGCTAACTTGACATTTACCTCTTGAAAAATTTAGCAGTAGTAGCAATTCACTTGAGTAGATGTGTGTGAATGTCAATTCTAAAAAAAGGTGCTACCAACGCCACATGGGTATGTATGTATGAAAAGAGATTGTGTTACAGCATTTAAATAGTCATAGAAGGCAGTGCTCTGGTACTGCAGGAGATTATATTTTGTCATTCCAAAGAAAAAGATTCATGAGGATGAGGTGCCTACTTTCACTTCTCCCTGTGCCAAATTGCATTAGCCTAGCAGTGCCAGGACCATGGTGACTCTTAACAAATGCTTTTAAAGAGAATTCAGTAACCATTTAAGACCATTGATCTATCTGAGGGTTGGATGCCACTTTTCACTTCTGGCTGCTCTGAGAAGGTCTCCTATATAATGGGCTGGTTGGTGATGTAGAATGGTTTGGGTTTGTTCCATCTCATTATCACTAACTGAAAAACCCAGGGGGTATTTCGACAGGACCTGATGGGGCTCCAGGTTTGGCATTTGTACTCAAAGCTATACCATGATTAAGCTATTACAAATGCTCTGTTCTTATAAAAGCTCTTTCAGTATTGTTCCTAGCCTATCACGTTGAATAATTTTGAAGGCTGCTATGCACCAAGTACACCGTTATCAGCATCCATGCAAAATCAGTTCCACTCAACACCAGGAATGGGAAATGTTATGGCTTGAATTGTGTATTCCAAAAAGACATGTTCAACTCCTAACCCCTGGTCCTCTGATTTGTGACCTTATTTGGAAATAGGATCTTTGAAGATGTGATTAGTTAAGATGAGGCCAAACTGGGATTCGAGTGGACTCTAACGCAGTATCCTTTTAATAAGAAGAAATTTAGAAACAGATACAGACAGACACTGGGTAGAAGGCAATATGAAGATGGAAGATGCAAAGATGGCAGAGATGCATCTATATGTAAAAGATTTTGCTGACAAACACCAGAAGCTAGAAGAGGCAAGTTTTAGATGGAGCATAGCCATGCTATCACCTTGATTTTGGACTTCTAGTCTCCAGGACTGTGAAAGAACACATTTCTCTTGTTTTAAGGCATCTGGTTTGTAGTACTTTGTTATGGCAGATCTAGGAAACTAAGATAGATGAAAAGCCTAAAAATGACAAAGGCTGTTTATTGAGTATACATTATCTACAAGACACTAAGTAAATCTCCCATATCTCATTTTTTGCCCATCACGTATATAGAGAGCCTCTTGTGTGCTTCAGTAGGTAGTTTATTCCTCACACAATGCACTGTGGGGTAGATATTACCCCAGTTTTACAGAGGAAAGCAGGTAGGTTAACTTCATCAGCCTGGGCCCCAGAACACAGAACTGGCCCAAACTGACACCTGCCAGGGCCCTATGCCCATGCTCGTTCTACTACAATGGTTTCTACCCATGAACCATTGAAGAAGCCAGGAGAATATCTACAGTGATAATCTCTGAACTGTACCAGAAAGGATTTCAGTTGATAGGAAATAAAACAGAGGAGATCAATTGCGAATGAACAGCACAGCTAGTAAATGCTTGAGGGCTTTTGAGAAGGGAAGAAGGCACTGAACTAGAATAGTGGGGAGCTCTTCTCAAAGGGTATAGCTCTCAAGCTGGGCCTTAAAAAAGTGTTCTAGGTTTTGAAAAGCAGGATGATCCTTCTAACAACCTTTACTTTTAATTAACGTACAGCTTAACAAGTGGGATTGGATGAAACTCCACTTTTGCCTTACTTAAAGGCTTAGATAAGAGACTAGATAAAATGATGCTTTAAGGTTTGAAAATATATTACATATGGATGGGATGAAAAATGAGTGAGTATATTCTGAAGATTTGTGCTCAGAACTGAGAAAATGAAATAAAACAACTTCCATGAAACTGAGGTCCTTGAATCTTCCTAGTGATGCCACATCTGGATTCTTGCACAACCTCATTAGTGACATTTATGGGCAACCCATTCAATGATCAAAAAATGTTTGCTAATGAATATGTTCATTGTCTTGATTGGGGTGATGGTTTCATGGACATTTACATACACATAAACACACACATATATATGGAAACTCTTCATACTATACACTCTAAATATGTACAGCTTAATGTATATATATAAATTATACCTTATTAACACCCCAACTCTGTGCAAAGCCATGCTGGTGAAACATAAGTACTACATGTTAAGTTCTGCTATAAAGGAGTTTATAATCTAAGCAGGGGGTCAAGTGATAAACATAAAGAGAAAACTCCAGAGTTTACAGGCTCAATTGAAAAATATTGTTAAGTGAAGAGGCCTGGGGATTTGCCTTTGACTGGCTCTCAATGTTGGTCAATTACACCATACTTTTCTTACCAGTAACATCGTGAGGCTAGGCCAGAGCTCTAAGTATTCTCTATGTTCTAAGATTTTACTACCTCCATGAATTCAAGACCATATATTCTGTTCCAAATTATCTTAAAAAAAATTGTACTGAACCTTTATAGATAAATTAGACATATGTAGAGATAGCAGGATTCATCCAATAGTGTGAGAATTTTAGGAGTTGGTTAGCAAAGGCTTAAAATTTGTGTTGAAAATATCTCTCTATATAAGATATATTTCATTTTGCTTCATGTTGCTTTAGTTTTCATGTCCATTTCTCATATTTGCCAAAGGGATCTACTGGATTATAAACTTCTTGAGGGAGAGCTCTCCAAACACATGGTACATATTTTTAATATTTATTTAAATAAATTCTAATTAATGCCATGAGCATAGATGAACAACCAATAAATTGGTATGATTCATCCCATTTCCAGGGAAGAGGTTAGTGAACTACAGTAAAATACAGTGAGTAGCTCTCTCCACTTAGCAGCTGCCAGTGCCAAGCCCCCACTCTCATGTTGGGTGGGCGGACTTTAGATACAGCCCCTGCTTGGCTGCTACTGTCAGAAAGTGATGTAAAAATCCTCCTCCGCCCAAGAACAGGGATAGGCACAGCTGAGCACTGATCAGTTTTTGATTAAAAAATTTGGATCTCTGGGTCCCAGTATTGAGCTGTTGTTTTAACCTTTCCTGAACAAAGGTGGCAGCCACCACTGTTTCATCCCCACCTCTGACAGGGGTGGAGACATTGAGGATTTAAAGGCACTGTGCTTCCTTAAGGCTGTGGGAAACAGCTGAAGGGCATCATCTGCTGCATAGGCCCGAAAAGTGCACCTTTGGGCATCCATCAAAGATGTTTTTGGCATGCTTCTTGATTTCCTCTCCAGGGCACTTTGGAAGGGTCTGTGTTCCCTTCATGTTACAAATTAGTCCATTTACACAAGATAGTATTTATAATAACAATAATAAATCTGCTACAATCCCCCTTATTTTTCATTCATTCCTCAGTCTTGAGGGATTTGGGATGATGATGACTCTGCTGTTTCAAGCTGAGGTGGGATGCATATTCTAGGGTAGAGGAATGAAATTATTTTGCTTGCCATTGAAGTTACCCCTTGCTATCAGTATGAAACTGATCCATCCTTATCTTTATTCCAGCTGTCCAGGACAGGCCAAAAGAACTGAAGTGTGGGATTTGTAAGTTAATATAACTATATTATACTGGAGAAATGATTTTTCATAGATTCCTATATAAAGCCCACTGAGGGATTGTTGATTCCATGTAGATTGTGGCTTGTATGGTCAGTTGATTTTTGACATGGTTGCTAGTTCAGTCTACTGGTAAAGCATAGTATCTTCAATTAATGGTGCTGGGAGAACTGGATATCCATATGCAAAAGAATGAAAGAGGACCTGTAACTGACATCACATGCAAAAATTAACATGAAATGGATCAAGGACCTAAATATAAGAACCAGGACTATAAAATGCCAAGAAGAAAATATAGGGAAGCATCTTCAAAATCTTGTGGTAGTCAGTGGTTTCTTAAACTTTACACCCATAGCATAAGCAATGAAAGAAAAAAAATAGATAAATGGGACCTCCTCCAATTAAAAACTCTTTTGCATCAAAAGACTTTGTCAAGAAAGATGAAAGGGGAGAAAATATTTGGAAACCACATATCTGATAAGCGTTTAATATCCATAATATATAAAGAAATCCTGCAACTCAACAATAAGAAGACAAACAACCTGTGGTAGTTAGATTCAGTTGTCAACTTGACCAGGTGAGCATACCTAGTCTTGTTGCTGCGGTCATAAGCCAATGGTACATGAACCTCATCTGTTGCTAATTACATCTGCAGTTGGCTAGGAGGTGTGTCTGCTGCAATGAGTGACGTTTAACTTAATTGGCTGCTACTTAAATGAGAGAACGCAGTGTTGCACAGCCTAAGCAGCTCGGCATTCCTCATCTCAGCATTCGCAGCTCAGCCCAGGCCTTTGGAGATGCAGAAAGAAGTCACCCCGGGGGAAGCTGTTGGAACCCAGGGGCCTGGAGAGAAGACCAGCAGAGACCATCCTGTGCCTTCCACGTAAGAAAGAACCTCAGTGGAAAGTTAGCTGCCTTTCCTCTGAAGAACTAACAAAATAAATCCCCTTTATTAAAAGCCAATCTGTCTCTGGTGTGTTGCATTCCGGCAGCTAGCAAACTAGAACACAACCCAATTAAAAACTGAGCAAAAGACTTGAATACACATTTATCCCATGAGGAAATACAAATGGCCAAAAAGCACATGAAAAGATGCTCAACATCACGAACTATTAGGGAAATGCAAATGAAGACCATGGTGAGATATTATCTCACACTTACTAGAATAGCCATATTAAAAAAGCAAACAGAAAACTACAAATGTTTGAGAGGATATGGAAAAATAAGAAAATTCATTGCTGGTGGGAATATAAAATAGTTCAGCCACTGTGAAAGACAGTTGGGCAGTTTCTCAGGAAGCTAAGTATACAATCACTGTATGATTTCTAATCCCACTTTTAGGTATATACCCAGAAGAACTGAAAGCAGGGACTTGAACAGATATTTGCACACCAGTGTTCATAGAGGCATTATTTACAATTGCCACAAGATGGATGCAACACAAGTGCCCATCAACTGATGAATGGATAAACAAAATATTGTATATAGATACGATGGAATATTATTCAGTTGTAAAAAGGAATGAAGTCCTGATGCATGTGACAACATGGATGAACCTTGAGGGCACTATGTTGAGTGAAATACACCAGGCACAAAAGGACAAATATTGCATGGTTTCACTGTTATGAGCTAATTAATAAGAAAACACATAGAGTTAGAATCTATAATATAGATAATAATAATAATATATAATTATTTATATTATATAATATATAATTTTAGTATATATTCTATTTTATTTATATATTTTATTGTATATTCTATATTATATAACTATCATAGAAGTCATTAGATTGGGTTAGAGAATGGAGAGTTGATGCTTGTACAGAATTTCTATTTATACTGATGGGGAAGGTTTGGAAATGGATGGTAGTGATTTTAGCTTGTTTTGGTGAATATAATCAATAGCATTGATCTATACAGGTGAATGTGGTTAAAAGAGGAAACTTTAGGATATATATGTTACTAGAATAAAAATTAAAAGATACAGCATTGGACTGCATAACAGTGAACCTGTTGCAGATGATGGACTATAGTTAATAGTACAAGAGTGTTCTTTCATGAATTATAGCAAATGTATGATAATATAAAGTGGTGATGATGGGGTCTTATATGGGAAAACCCTAATGTAAATAATGGGTGCTAATAGTATTATTTTAATAATATTTCATCAATTGTAATGAAAGTAACTACTGTTAAACACAAGCTATGATTTATTTTAAAAAGTGCTGTCAATAATAGTAACAAATGTTCCACACTAATGCAAGATGCTGGTGGTGGGGTAGTGTATGGGAATCCTGTATTTTATGCATGATTGTTCTGTAAACCCTGACTTCTCTAATAAAATAAATAAATAACATTTTTTTTAAGTTGGTATGTTTCAAACTTTTAACCTTTGAATGTACATATTAGGTTAGGTTTCCTGGTGTGACTAGAGGTAGTGTATGATACAGAGTACAATTAATGACTAGTTCATGATTTTTGTTTAGTTTTGTTTTGAATTTGTGGAGGAACAAAATGAGAATGTGAAGTGCAATTCAAATGAAAGATAGCTTTACTGAATTACCATGAGTGTATTTTCCGCAGGCATTAATGAGTAAGGCGAGAAAGCCTGGATTGATTAAATGATTAGCACAGACAAAAAGAGCCCTTTATAAGTAAGAGTGGCCTATTTAATCAGTTGATTAAGGCTAGCATCAAGAATCTCCTCCTGGAAAGATTTACTTCTGTTGTTGCCCCACAGTTTTCAAGGTTGCGGGGGAGCAAGCAGAAGTTATCATTAGATACCTGTGATGGTTTTTAGGCTGTTGTCTTAGCTCCAAATGACCCCTATATTCTGCTCCTTGGACCTAGGGGGGGACTCTGCAAATCCCTTTTCTGCTTTGCCAGCGACTCCCTGGAGGCTCCATGAGAGGGTGCTGGAGGGAGACTGCAAGGCAGAGGAGGAAGTGGGACTTGTTTCTTCCTGTGTGCTTCTTGTTTCTGTGAGTGTTTCCCAGAAACTCTTCCACACTCTAGCAATGGCAGTTGTTCGGGAGTGCCATTTGATTCTCTCTGGCATTTTTCCAGCACACCACCCAACACTGTCAATCTACCTCCCATCAGAGACTGACACCAAGGACTGGTGCACCCTCACTGAGGTCAGGGATCCATTTCCCCAGGCCTCCTTCTCTGGGCTTCTAAGTCTTAACCATTCCAAACTCTTCCCTCTATTCCTCCAAACCAACATAATACCTTAGTGCTCCATTATTGCCTTTTTTAGTCTCTAATACCTAGTTAACAATATTTATATTCAATTCTCTCTTTTAAAATAATTGGTGTTTCTGTTTCCTGACTGGACTCTGATTCAGTAGCTTTTCCTTCAAAAAGTATAATTATAAAAATGTTTTTTCATGAATCGTAACAAATGTACCACCCAAAAGCAAGGTGTTCATAATAGAATGGTGTATGGGGACTCTGTATTTTATGTGTGACTTTTAGGTAAAACCTATAACTTCTCTAATAAAATGTAAGTAAGTAAATAGTATCAAAGTTTTCTTAAACTGGTCAAAGACTGTGTATCATATATAGAATAATTTTAATTAAGACCGTCACTTGACATTCGATGTAGAAGCTAACCCTCCTCGCAACTATTTCTACCGGTCCCACCCTTGGAAGTCATCAAATGACATGTTCTTTAGAAAACTCGTGTTTCAGCTGAAAGAATGAGAGTCCTTGCTTTACCAAAGAATTAAAGGAGATAAAAGTGTGAAGGCACATGGTTGAACCAGCTCTGTTTCTCTGGAAATGGGTAATGTAATTGGGCAGTGTAGTCTGGGAACCAGCACAGAAGTACTATGTAAGTGTTTCAGTAGCAAACAAACCCAGACCTGACTTTTTTTTGTACCTTGATGATGACCTATTCTCACTATTAAATAAATACGTAAATCAAAATTAAAACTAATTTAAGAATGAGCAGACTACTTTTTGCACACTATTTGTGAAAGCTTGGGATTGATTAAAAAGGAATTGATGTTGGGTGAGTTCATTATTCACTTGACAAAAATGCTCTATGCAAGATTCTTTAAAATAACAAGTTTCCATAGTGGGTTTATAAATCTTAAGATTCGTTAAAATCATGGTTCTGTTCACACTCTCGGGAACACATCTGTTATTAACAAGTGAGTCATAGTAAATAAACATGTTCGTATATTTCACTCAATAAATTGCTTATATTTTCTTTTTAAAGAAGCAAATCTCTTATTCAAAAATAGTTTCCTAGTTGATTAAAGATTTTGATATTTTAATGTAAAAAGTTAAATAAACTTAAAGCAGTTAAATATTCATCTGTTCTTGGAAGAGGGAAAGTTTTTTTTTTTTTTTTTTTTTTTTTTTTTTAAAGGAAAGACAGAGAGAAGGAAGGAAGGAAGGAAGAAAGGGAAACATCTTTAAACATTTTCTTGTTTTATTGTATTTTGTTTTTCCGTTTTTTGTTACATGGGCTGGGGCCGGGAATCGAACCGAGGTCCTCCGGCATAGCAGGCAAGCACTTTGCCCGCTGAGCCACCGCGGCCCGCCCGGGAAAGATTTTTTAAGCATAAAAGCAATGGAAGTCACAAAGGAACCACTCATAAGTCTTATCACATTAAAATCTTCAATTTTCACAGGCCCCAAACTCTTCATCAGTAATTATGAAGGCCATCAAATAATATGAAAATAAAACACTACTTACATTAGGGGATTTAAAATAATTAAATTAGAACATTAAGTTATACTTAATTGTAATTATGTAAATTTTAGGTACCCACATAGGTCAAAGACTGATGAAACATGGACAAATGAGAGCAGGAATTGTTTTCATTGATGGATTATAGGACATTTTGCTGTTAGCATTTTGATATGTTTGTAAAGTTGTTATGTTAGTATCTATTTAACAAACACATTTTTCTTATTAATCATTAACTTTTTATTTTAATCATGACTTAAAAATAAATGAGACAATATTTTTAGTATATAACAAACAAATATTTTTATCTAAAGAGCCATTTCAAGTCAGTAAAATAGAGAAAAGGACTGGAAGATACCTGGCAAAAGAACACGGATAATAAAAAAAAATATGAAAAAATATTCGAACCTATTAGTAATTGAAGAAAATTAGGTGGAAAAAGCAAGATACCATTTTTCTTTACCTGTGAAGTTAGTGACAATGAAGAAAAGCAGTGTTAGTGAGGGTGTAATGAGCAGGCAATTTCATATATGTGGGAGGATGAATTGGTGGAGTATTGGACAATTTGTACAGTAGGCAAAAAAACATTTAAGTGCATCTTAACTTATGAAAATATAAAACCAGAAAAAATGACTTGCCCTTTAAAAATGGGTGGCTTCTAAGCAATTTAATGTTGCTAATAGCCTGAAGGTTCAAGGAAATTTCCAAAGATGGTACACTTTTCAATTATAATACAGTATAATGTTTTTTAAGCTTCTGAGGCTGAAAGAGAAAATGCAAATTCTTCAGTGTATACACACTGAAATTCTTGGTCTTTTAGTTATTTCAAATGCTTTTAAAACAGGTTGAGATAATTAACATGTCATAAAATATACGTGAAAATTAATGGCAATTTAAAACTTTTGCTGGTTGATATGAATCATTCATCAATAAGTCTTTTAAGTTTTCCATTGGGGCCAACAATAGTCAAACTTATGCAAAACCAATTCATCATGGTGGTATTAGGAAAAATAATTCATTTGGTCACCTTCCTATTGCACTGCAATTAAATAAAGATGTTTTCTGACCATTTATCTTCTAAAAATGTAAGGCCATTTTATTTATTTTAATTATTTTCCCCTTTCATGAAACCAAGTAAATTAAAAAGAATTACTCTTTGATCCAGTAATTTTATCTTCTGGAAAAGATAAAATTAAGAAAATAGAGATGTGATTAAAAATTAATATAATGAGATGTTCATCCCAGCCTATTTATAAACCACTTAAAAGTTCTGAATTAAGAACGGAATAAGTGACAGAATCTCTCTAAATGATACAATATTATACAATCATTTAAAACCTTCTTCTGAGGAACAATGTGAATAAATGCTCATAACATATGACTTAGGAATGAGAACAAGTTTGGAAAGAAGGGAAGAAAGGATAAAGGGGGTGGAATGAAGTACATTTTTTATCATTTTCTCTGGGTAGTGAGATTGTAGGAGATTTGATTTCTCCTTTATCCTTAAAAAATTCCAGATATTCAATGATTAATATCTATTGCTTTGATATTGAGGGGGAAATGAACAGTGACAATCATTTAAAAACAAACACACCCTCACCCCTCAAAATTTTCTAGAGGGGCTTCTAGCACTGATGTGAAGTGCTTGAAGCTAGCAGACAAAGGCTCCCTATCTGAAACAGTGGAATGGTAGTCTGGTCCAATCTTTTTCAAACCATGGATAGTTAAATCAATTTAGTAAATAATGACTAATTGCTTTAAAAATTGGAATTGACTAGAATAGAAAATATCAGAGTTCTTCATATATAGTAAGGTGTGTGGGTTTGAAACTGTTGTGTACCCCAGAAAAGCCATGTTCTTTTATCTTCATTCACTGTTGTTGGATGGGATTTCCATGGAGATGTGACCCACCCAATTGTGGGTAAACCTTTTTTCTTTTTAGGTATCAAATATGTTTATTTTCAATATTATGATAGTTGGCTACTTGAATAATGACAGTTATTGCTGTGGTATTTAGCCAGTCTTTATATTCATAACAAAATTGGAAAATGTTAATCACAATAACAACAGTCAATAAGCGATATTGTCACTGTTGCAAGTGCGAGGAACTGAGGTAAGAGAATTTTTGTGATTTGCCTATGACTTCAAGGCAAATAAGCATCAGTATCAGGATTTGAAACTGGGTCCAATGGGGCTGCTTATCCCAGCCCTCATACTCTTTCCATTCTGTAACCACACCTCCTCCACACCCTTGTGGCAATTTACAAGGACTTGCTAAAAATAAGAGGGATTCGGGTGGGAACCTTTTGATTAGGCGGTTTCAATGGAGAGGTCTTTCCATCATTTCAAGGTTGGATTGCTTACTACAATCCTTTAAGAGGGAACCGTTTTGGATAAAGCTTCAGAACCCACCCAGCCGGAGACCTCTGGAGATGCAGGAAGAAAATGCCCCCAGGGAAGCCTTATGAAATGAGAAGTCAAAGACCCCAGCAGATGCCAGCCACATGCCTTTCCAGCTGACGGTGGTGTTCCAGACCCATCAGCCTTTCTTGACTCAAGATATCTTTCCCTGGATGCCTTAGTTTTGACATTTTTATAGCCTTAGAACGGTAAACTTGTAATTAATTAAATTCCCTTTTTAAAAGCCATTTCATTTCTGGTATATTACATTCAAGCTGCTTAGCAAACCAATACATAAGTGTATATACTGCTTCATGTAAATCCAATGATCTATATCCATATCAATATCACCTATATATCTATATCTATATCTATATCTACATCTACATCTATGGTTTGTGGTGTAAAATTTACTTTTTGTTGTGAGTTATAGTAAAAATCATTTGAAAGCCAATAGCTAGTCTTGTATAGGAACTCTTCACCATATAGTTTAGGTCAACCAGGTCACTTAGAGGGATGATTACTAAGTGCAAGGAAACTTTAGGATAATTCACATCAGATAGCACACCTTTAGGATAAAACACACATCAGATAGCACACCTTTTATTCCCAAGCCCTGGATTTGTTTCCTGGGTGCTGTTTTTATATCCCTTGTAGGGATATAACTCAGGCTAGCCTAAAGCTTAGAATTTCCAAAGGATGACCTTTAATTCACCTGCTCTCACAGTGAGCACTCTGGAATGTGCTGAGTTGTTACTTGTCACCAGTAGCTGCTGGGTGAGTAGGTAAAAACCCAAAACCAGAGTCAGGAGAGGTATAATGGCATAAAGGACAGCTAGTGCCTTTGTGGGAACTATAAGCAAGAAGCTACCCTGCTGAGTGCAGTAGTGTAGTCCTTTAGCATTAATCCTAAAAGCAAGTGTTTTTCTTCCAAGTGTGGGCTTACCACACTAAGCATTATAGGCAAAACTACCTAAAGAGCCAGACTTTTAATTCCTATTACAAGTTGTAGGACACCAGGTAAATTAACCTGCTATATAATCTTAGAAATAACTTGTTTTTCTTATGCCTTTGGGTCCAATCAATAAAATGGGGATACATTTGCCTGTTTCTCAAGTTTGTTGTGAGGAATTAAATGAGATAATTGATGCAAAATATTTAGCATGGTTCCTGATATTCATTAATCTAATCATTCATTTATTCAAAAAACTTTTTGAATTCCTATTACATGTAAGGTACCTGTTAAACACTGGCCTGTTTAGAGATCTCATTTTTGCTGGCTTAGATACCCTATTATTGCTAACTCATGTGACTCATTATTATATGCTTTCCAGAGGAAACATTCCAGAGGCATATGAGTTCCTGGAGAGCAGGAACCTTGCACTAAGTTCTGGGAAATTTGTACTTTCCACATACTCAATACTCACTGCATGTTTGTGGAACAAATGAAAAAAGTTAGAAAGTACACAAAGCATACAGTATTTGATGTAAGCCATGATAAATGCGTAGATTCTGAGAGATCTTTTGCTGGAATAAGGACTAGATACAATTTAGAATTTCTGTAAGGGTAAGAATTTTTCTTTCTATGATTATAGCAAAAAGATAAGGCTGTGCTGCTTAGAGCAGATAGCAGCTCTCCTGGCTAATTTCTTCTGAGATCTGAGAGGATATTTTTTCTGCTCCTTAGAATAAAAGGGTATGAGGTATGTGTTCTAGTTTGCTAGCTGCCAGAATGCAGTATACAAGGAACAGAATGGCTTTTTAAAAGGGGAATTTAATAAGTTGCTAGTTTACAGTTCTAAGGTCAAGAAAATGTTCCAATTATGTCCAATCAAAGGCATCCAGAGGATACCTTGGTTCCAGAAGGCCGATAAAATTCAAGGTTTCTCTCTCAAGTGAGAAGGCACATGGTGAACATAGTCAGGGCTTCTCTCTCGGCTGGAAGGGCACATGGCGAACACAGCGTCATCTTCTAGCTTTCTCTCCTGGCTTCTGGTTTCATGAAGCTCCCCGGGAGGTGTTTTTCTTCTTCATCTCCAAAGGTCTCTGGCTCATGGACTCTCTGCTTTGTGGTGCTGCAGCATTCTCTGCTCTCTCCGAATCTCTCATTCTCCAAAATATTTCCTCTTTTATATGACTTCAGAAACTAATCAAGACCCACCCAAATGGGTGGAGACATGTTGTCACCTAGTCCAATTTAACAACCACTCTTGATTAAATCACATCTCCAGGGACATGGTCTAATTACAGTTTCAAACATACAGTATCGAATAGGGATTAGAAGAAACGGCTGCCGTTACAAAATGGGATTAGGGTTAAAAATGGCTTTTCTAGGGTCCATACATCCTCTAAAGCAGCACAGTATGCTAGGCCTAGCCATAGGAAATAAACACCTACCACTGAGGACACAGTTGTAAAACCAGTTCTGGAGGTAGCTGAAATCAGCACATTCATTTGGAAGAAATGTGTCTGCGCCCCAGAGCCTGATGTTGGATCCTAAGAAGGAATACAAGATCCAGAGCCAGGAGAGGATACCACGTTAACAGATGGATACAGGTTAGCCAGAAGTTCTTGTGTCCTTATGTTAGCTTTCCAGTCTGACTGTCTTCTTTCCAGAAATAATCTATAGGAGTACACATTAAAATTCTTTCTATAACTTTATTATGGTTTCATCTACTCAGAAGTGTGTGTGTGTGTGTATGCAAGTACTTGCCTCTATGAGGTGGAGAGACACAGTTCTGTCCATTATGCAAAACAGTTATTCTTAAGTATTAGGAGGAGAAATATCACGAAAAACCAGCATTCCACAAAAAGATTGTATTAGGCAAATTTGAGAAAATGTACTTCACAAGAGTGTTCTAAATTCCACAGAAGAAGAAAAGGAGAGTAGGGAGGGTGGCAGAAACTAGGTGAAAGCATATTCAGGAAATATATGATTTTCAACAATTTTATGCCCCTCAATATGGCTTCTAGAACATCCTTGGGGTCTCCTTAGTCAGAACAATCTTCGGATTGGAACAGAAGTGTTTCTGGGTGTTTTTCAGTCTCTGCCTGATTTTCTCTTTCTTATAGGAATAAAAGCAAGAAAGTGAAACAAAACCTATTGACTATTTCTTTAATCTCTTACATTTTATTGCCACCTGAGGAAATAGTCACGCTTCTAGGGGAATAGCTGGGGAATCAGTAGGTGCTCAATAAACAGTTTTGGCTCTGTAGGCTTCACACTCTGCTGGCTACTCTCAGGACAGAATCTGGAATGGGGTGCATACTGGCAGAGGACCTATCTGCAGAGCAGCCCTGGACTCGCTGCCCACAACTTGAGTATGGCTATGGTCCCTGGCAAAGGGAGACTTTGTATGAGGTATGAGGCTGGGGGCTTTAAAAGTATTATTCATAACTTTTGCTTCCTTGATTGGAAATGTTTCATACTGCTGACCTTAAAAATATAACACTGTCTTTCTCACTAGTAGAATATAAAAATGATAAATTATGATTGCCTGAATAGTGGACATTTCCCAATTGGTTGCACAACTTCATCACCCTCTTTACACAATTAAGGGCTTTTTAAAATCTTCTTAAAAGGCAGAGCCTGATGCCCACCACAAAGACTGAAAATGCCAGCTATTTGCTTCTATTTGCTTTATGGCTTTTCTTGCAGTTAAGCACATGGCCAGGGCTCTGCCAATAGGATGCACCTGCCCAAGATTCTAAGTCTGAATCTAAGGAGGAGAAGCACAAGGAACACTGGAACACAGAGAGTGGTCAGCCTCAGAGGTGTCCACGGTGTCTCTTCGATGTCTATGCTCACAGCAGCAGTAGCAGTAAGATCTTCATGGAACCAGTTCTACAAAATGATTGAGGTCTTGTTCACAGATGTATAGGTTTATTGCAGGTCTTCTTGCTCTTCTGGAGATTCTATGAGCTCCCTAATGTCTTTATAAAGGACTTCGTTTTTCTGCTTAAATCAGCCAGTCAGAGTCTGTTACTTGTAATGTAGAATCCTGTAAAAGAGAAATAATAAAATTGCAGGAACAAGTGATATACTCAAAGTGCCAGCGCCTGTGCTTAATATACGCTGGAGCTAAAAGGATAAAGGGGCTAGACCTGGAATAGGAGGTGTTAAACTAAATGGTTCCTAAGGTTATCACTATTTCCCATTACTTTTGGCTGGAGTTCAAACCCACATGGCATTTAAGGATCTTCAATATCCAGCCACTGAATCTTCTCAGTCAAAGATGCCCACATGTGCTTTACATCCCAGTCCTACAAATCCACAGTTTTGAGAATGGCTCATGTTGAGTATTGAATCATGCCCCCCACAAAAGGCATGTTCAGGTACCAACCCCTGGTCCTGTGGGTGTAATTCCATTTATAAATAGGACCTTTGAAGATGTTGTTACAGTGTACCCAAATGGAATGAAGGTAGACCTTTATCTAATATGACTGAAGTCCATATAAACAAAGGAAATTGGACATGGAAAAGAAGCCATGGAGAACAGCCAGAAGCTGCAAGTCAATGGAACACAGATGATGAAGAGTCTACCATGTCTACTGCCATGCGGTGGAAAAGCCAAGAAGCTCCTGGGGTTGACCAGACAGAAAATGCCAACCCCAGGAAGAAGCAAGCCTTCTGGCCTCTGAAACCATGAGCCAAGAAACTCCTGTTGTTAAGCCAAACCATTATATAGTATCTATTTTAGTAGCTGGGAAACTAAAACAATTTTTGACACCAGAAGTAGGATGCTGCTATTAAAAATACCTGAAATGTGGAAATGGCTTTGGAATTCGGTAGAGGCTGGAAAAATTGTGAGGTACTTGATAGAAAAAGCCTACAGTGCTTTGAAGAGATTGTTTATAGAAATATGGATGCTAAAGATACTTCCAGTGAGGGCTTAGGAGGCAATGACAAATGTGTTATTGGAAACTGGAGGAAAAGCTATCCTTGTTATAAAGTGGCAAAGATCTTGTCAAAATGGTGTTCTGATGTATAGAAGGCAGAGCTTGAAAATGAGGAACTTGCATATTTAACAGGATATTTCTAAGCTAAGTGTGGTAGGTATAGCCTAGTTTCTCCTTGAAGCTTATAGTGAAATGTAAAAAGAATGAGATAAGCTGAGGATTGAACTAAATTGATGATTTGGACAATTCTCTGCCCATCTAAATAGTGTGCTCTGAGACTAAGGCCAGAAGTTGCTCAATTAGCCAACTTTATGAGCTTTCAAGGAATGAGTTCCCAGAGGGCAGGTCTCCATGTAGAGGATTTAACTGATGACCCTTTGCTTAAGAGGGTTTGACTGAACATGGATCCAGTCAGATATTACAGTTGAAGTTTAAGTTGGTAATTGAAGACAAGGTTATCCAGGAGGCATCTTTGGAAAGTTCTATTGTCTGATGGTGTTCTAGTTTGCTAGTTGCTGGAATGCAACACGCCAGAGATGGATTGGCTTTTAATAAAAGGGGATTTATTTCATTAGTTCTTCAGAGGAAAGGCAGCTAACTTTCAACTGAGGTTCTTTCTTACATGGGAAGGCACAGGGTGGTCTCTGCTGGTCTTCTGTCCAGGCCTCTGGGTTCAACAACTTTCCCCAGGGTGATTTCTTTCTGCATCTCCAAAGGCCTGGGTTGAGCTGCAAGTGCTGAGATGAGGTATGCTGGGCTGCTTGGGCTGTGCTACGTTGAGCGCTCTCATTTAAGCACCAGCTAATTAAATCAAACATCACTCATTGCAGCAGGCACACCTCCTAGCCGACTGCAGATGTAATGAGCAACAGATGAGGTTCACATACCATTGACTCATGTCCACAGCAACAGAACTAGGCACCTTCACCTGGCCAAGTTGACAACTGAATTTAAAACTGACCACAGATGGTTTGGACCCCTTTAACTGCATGCAAGTCCAATAAGGTTATGTGAAATTTGTATGAACAGAAACCATGCCTGAATGGGACAGAGAAGGGATGAAATGAAGAAAAAATAACTTCAAAGGCAGAACCAGGAAAGCTGAGTTCTAGACAGAAGGGACCTCAGGCCAAGAAAGCAGGACCACACATGTGTGTGGAAAGGGCAGACCTGCCCCTGTACTTGTGAGGTTCAGGCCATCTGCCTCTGCACTTTCAGGGGAAGTCCTTGTGCCCCAGTGTTCAAGGAGACTGCTGCCATCCCAATCCTTGGAGAGGGTAGCATCTGTACACTGCCTTTGCAGAGAGAAGGTGAGGTCTTCACTCCAATATTCAGGGAGAATATTGCTATGGTACAAGCACTTGAAAAGAGTTGTGTTTCTGCTCCATCAGGCCTAGAGCTCAAAATATCAATCCATTGATCACTCTCTGGATTTGAATCTAACAGAATTTGCCCAGGGTTTCAGTTTTTTTTTTTGGATTCAGGACCCCACTTTCCTTCCAACTTCTCTCTTCTGGAATGGGAATTTTTATCATATGTGTCCCACCATGTATATCAGAAACAGATAACTGGTTTTCTGTTTCAAAGATCTATTGTAAAGGAATTTTGCCCATAATGAACCACATCCATGACTGATTTTGATATGACTTTGTACTTAACATTGTTCTAAATGGTTTAAGGCTTTTTGGGATGTTGTATTGAATGAATGTTTTTGCAATTGGAAGAACATGTCTTTTGAGGGTCCAGAAGTTGGACTATTGGGGATTAAGTCATATTTCCAACAAAAGGCATGTTCAGGTCCCAACTTCTGGTTCTGTAGGTATGAGCCCAATTGTAAATAACCTTTGAAAATGTTATTAGTTAAGGTGTGACAAAACTGAATAAGTGGGACCTTAATCCAAAATGGTTGAAGACCATGTAAGGAAAGGAAGCTGAACACTGTGCCAATTTGAGACAATCTGAGAACTGACCTTTTGTGTACAAAGAAATCAGAAATTGATGTTCTGGAAAATTATGTGCTTCCAGGAAGGGACACCCCAGAGAATAGTGCCCCACATGATGATTTAGCCAAATGTGGAACCAGTCAGCCATTTCAGAAAAAGTCAGGATTGGAGACAGAGTTATCTAAGAGGGATTTGTGGAAACTCCTGCTGTCTTATGGGCATGATCCTTGCTTACTACATAGAAAGCCAACAAGAGTGCTTTGGGACCTGTATAAACAGGAATTGCTTCCAGTCTTGGCTGGGGGTGGGGGTGCTCAGAAAATGGAAAAAGTGAAGGTAAAATGTCTTCAGAGGCAGAAACATGTAGGCTGGAGTCTGAAGTCAGGAAGCCTCACGCCAGGAGAGTGGACTCACCCAACTACTTGGAGCCAGTGAGTTTGCCCCGAAGGCAGAGGATGGGCCTTCCACCTCTTTGCAATGGAAGAGTTGTGTCACCTCAGGCCTTGGAGAGGGTGGAGCACACTCCTTGGGGAATGGGGAGAGCCTAGCTGCACCACATGGAAGGATTGAGCATGTGCACTGGAGATGACAGAGAGTCCAAGTATGGCCCCAATACTTGGAGAAGATGGAGCGGAGAACAAGGTGGTCTCTCCAGTGTCCCTCAAGGTTGCATTCAGAGAGACGGGCTGTTGCATAGGCCCTTGGAAAGGGTGGGTCTGCTGCTTTCTAAAGCCTCAAAGACAAATGGCTCTCAGACTTTGAATTGAATGGAGTTTGCCCTGCATGTTTTTGAAACTGCTTGGACCTGGTAACCCCTGGGTTCCTTCCAATTACTCCCTATGGAAATGGGAATATGTATTCTATGATTGTCTCTCCTTTGTATATTGGCTGCAAATAACTTGTTCTGAGTTTTACAGGTCCAAGACCAGAGGAGAGTTTTGCCATAGGACAGACAATGACTATAGCTGACTTTGATGAGATTTTGTATCGTTTCTGACTTTGAATTGTATTTGTATTGTTACTGAAATGGTTTAAGGATTTCTGATATTGTGATGGAATGAATATATTTTGTATATGGGAAAAACATGCCTTTTTTTAGGGTCCAGAAGGTGAAATATGCTGGTTTGAAAGGATTATGTACCCTTCAAAAGCCCTGTTTTAATTCTGATTCCATCTCATGGAGGCAGCCATTTCTTTTAATTCCTATTGAGCACTATTGGTTGGAAACTTTATTAGATTATCTCCGTGGAGATGTGACTCACCCAAATGTGTGTATTAACGTTTGATTAGAGGGAGATGTGACTCCACCCATTTCAGATGGGTCTTGATTAGTTTACTGGAATCCTTTAAAAGAAGAAGCTTTTTGGAGAAAGCTTCAGGATCACAACAGAGCCATGACAGAGCCACAAGATCCATAAGAGCCAAGAGCCCACATAGCCAGAGACCCTTGGAGATCAAGAAGGAATATGCCTCTGATAGAACTTCATGAAACAAGAAGCATGGAGAGGAAGCTAGCAGATGTCACCATGTTTGCCATGTGACTTTCCAATTGAGAGAGAAACCATGAGCTTCATCAGCTTTTATTGAGTGAACGTAACCTCTTGTTGGTGCCTTAATTTGGACATTTCTATAGAATTGCTTTACTTGGGACATTTTCATGGCCTTAGAACTGTAAACCTGCAACTTAATAAATTCCCCATCATAAAAGGAAGCCACAGGGAGCAGCCAGAAGGCAGAAACCAGAAGAACTCAGAAGAGAAAGGAGAAGATACTACCATGTTCATTTCTGTGTGATAGAAAAGTCAAGAAATCCCAAAAATTGCTGGTCAGCCAAAAGATACTGACAACAGGAAGAAGCAAGCCTTCTAGCTCTGAAACCATGAGCCGATAAATGCCTGTTGTTAATCCAAACCATGTTTGATATTTGTTTTGGCAACTTGGAAACTAAAACAACTCACGTTCCTCTGCATCTTGGTTCCTTAACTAATGTTATTCCCTTTTCCTGGAATACCTACCCTTGAACATGCTTTCTTGGTTCCCAACATCTTTGGGACTCTGGGGGATACCAGGGTCACAGCTGAAATGTAGAAAGTGTTGGGATCTGAGTAATGGGCATTAGATAGAAATCAGTTAAAGCTGATGAGGCCATATCTCTCCTACTTACTTTACACAAAAAGAACCTGAGCCATAGGGAAGATAAATGCTTTGCCCCAGATTAGACTATCAATGGCAGAACAAGGATGAGAACCTAGTTTTCAGACTCCTACTCTGTGTATTTCCTGTGTTTTATTATTTCAAGTGCAACTACTGTAATAAATCAAAAGATGTGATGAATTCTCATGTTTTAAAAATACTTTTGAGAATATTAAAGGTAAGGCTGAGAAAACATCAAATCACAGTCCTAGATTTAGTTTTAAAAAGTCATCAGAGATATTTCTTTAACATGACAATATATATATATATATGTATCTCAACCCCCAAATCAGCATCATGGTAAGGATAAAATGTTGGGAGTATTCTCATGATAGAGGACACAAGACAAGGAAATCCACTATTGCAAGTATTGTATAATAATGTCCAGGTAGTATTGACCAACATAATTTAAAAAGAGAAAGATATTAGAAATATATAATTGGTATATATCTGGAAGATATATGAAATACCCAAGACAACAACCCAAGCCCAAAATCTAGCAATAAGGGAATTCAGTGAGGTATCATGGTACAAAATCATAATGCAGAAATCAATAGCTTTCATGTATCAAACAACAACAACAGTTGGAAGAAATAACTCTATTGGATTACAAACTTAAATGCAACAACAATTAAATTGGATCCATATCTCACACCTGATTCTAGGATAAATTCTTAATGGATTAAAAAATTAAATGCAAAAATTGAACCTATAAGTCCTAGAAGGATCAGTGGGAGATTTCTTTAATGGCCTGGAGCTACAAAAGACCAAAATAATACATAAAACACAAAAGTCATAAAATTTATGAGTTATAAATTTGACCTCTTGTGGTGCTTTTGCCATGCAGAAATTTGTTTCTTCATATATAGTCAAAAGATAAATAAGCTGGGAATCAGGTGGGAAATACCACTTGCTACTAATATCCCAAAAGGTTGATTTTCCCTAATTTATAAAGTGCTTATAAATTGATACAAAGACCCAGGTCTCAATAGAAAATGTAAAAGGATAAGGAAAATTCACAGAAAAGGAAAGTAAAGTAACCTTTAAAATAGTAAAAGATGCTCAACTTTACTATAACCAGAAATATAAGTAAAACTATTTTGCAATTCTATTTTTTAACCTATTGTGGTAGTTTTAAAGGATTTATGTACCCTAGAAAAGCCATATTTTAATCCTAATCCCACTTTGTAAAGACGGCTGTTTCTTCCAATCCTTATTCAGTCCTGTATGTTGGACATTTTAATTAGATTATCTCCATGGAGATGTGACTCAATCAGGTATGAGGATTAAACTTGATTAGGTAAAGTTGTGTCTCTACCCATTCCAGGTGGATCTTGATTAATTTGCTGGGATCCTATAAAAGAGGAGACTATTTTTGGAGATTCTGAGAGAGCAGAGAATGTCACAGACCCACAAAGCAGAGAGTCCACCAGCTAGTGGCCTTCTGAGAAAGAGGAGAAAGCCGCAGATCCACCACAGAAGGACGAGAGAACCACAGAGTCCACCAGACAGTGACCTTTGGAGATGATGAAGGAAAATGCCTTCATGAAACAAGAGTCCTGGAGAGAAAGCTAGCAGATGCCACCATGTTCCCCATGTGCCCTTCCAGCTGAGAGAAAAATGCTGAACATCATCAGCCTTCTCAAACCAAGGTATGTTTCCTTGGATACCTTAGATTGGGCATTTCTATAGATTTGTTTAAATTTGTACAATTTCATAGCCTTAGAACTGTAAACTAGCAACTTACTAAATCCCCCTTTTTAAAAGCCGTTCCATTTCTGGTATACTGCATTCCAGCAGCTAGCAAACTGGAACACCTATCAAGTTGGGAAAGATTTGAAAGTTCAATAACTGCTCCATTTGGCTAACAAAGAGAAAGTGGTACCTCACCTCGTGCATTACTGCAGGACTTTAAATTGTTGCAACACTATGGAAAACAAACTAGAAATTCTTAACAGAACTATAAATGTACATATTCTTTGACCTAACAATTCTACATATAGGAACTGTATGTTATTTATCGTTACTGTTTGTAATTGAAAAGGATTATACACATTATGAATGTCCATCAATAGAATGAATAACTTTACAGCGTGAAATACCCTACGCTACACACACACACTCACACACACACACACACACACACATACAAAGAGGAAATCCTTTATATATGGCTGTGGAAAGAGCTGCATGATATATTAAGTAAAAAGAAAAAGAAGAAGAAAAAGTTAGAATGCATATCAGTATGTATTGTTCCTACCATTTTTTTGTAAAGAAATAGATAAAGGATATATAAGATTGCTCGAAGTGTAAAATCTTAAGTATGTATTCTCTTAGAAAGTTAGCTTTGTTTTATTAAGGTTAAGAAGTTTTCCTGTCCATGTCAGTGTCTGTAAATCACTATTCATTTACTATGTCACTCTTATTTCTTAACAATTAGATTGTCATTAAAATTATTTTCATTTAATATGCATTGCATCTGCCCCTGAGACCCACCTAGCTCCCCCCAGGATGAAAGGGTGAGAAAAGAAATAGGTTCATATTTATATCGATCTCTAATGTTGTTAAGACATTGCTCGAAATGTCAAACGCTATGGGCTCAGAAGGAACAAGTAAAAGATTATACTTGTTTGGAGCAGATGTTCCTAAATAAAGCTAAGGACAGAACACTAAAGGACAATGATGCAAACAAACAGGTGGCTCCCGAATGTGCTCCCAGCTGGTTGCATCAGCAATGGCATGCTATCCCAGACAAAGCCCACAACAGGCGCTGTTGTCTGCCAAAGTCCAGGCTCATTGCACCTTGATAGATGTGGGCAAATTGTACACAGATGTTAGACCCCAGACTCATTTCCCTGATGGGCCAAAAGATCTGCTTCACGTCCATCACTGGACCCAGATAAACCCTGGATCAACTCTGCCCCTGAGAATGTTGACTCAAATTATTTAGAATTGTCATTAAAGATAGGAATAAGCATTTTGCCCACTGGGTTTGTAATAAGAGACTGATTTCTGATTAAATCTTTTAAGATTGGCCTGAGGATTTTCTTTCCTCTTATGTACTTATGAAGGTGCCTTTAATTGATTTCCTTCTTCCATATATTAAAACATGCCTACAAATTGATATATAGACTGACCCATCCTTCAATAGAAAAATAAGAAAGGGATAAGGAAAATAAACAGAGAATAAGTAAAAATGGCCCTTCCTACCAACTTCAGTTTGTAACTCAAGCTTACACCCTGATCAGTTAGCGATTTATTGACTCCGAGCTCCGGATGCACCATTTAATATATACTCCATGGTAAGCAATGCAGTTCCTTTACGGATTTCTCCTTAAAAGTAAGCAGGATGTTAAACTTTTTCAATAGAGGGTGCCGGAGAGACATTGCAGAAGAAGATGCCCTCCTGTAGTTTCCAGTGTGAGCCAGCAATAAGTAGTATGGCCCAGTGGCAGACCCACAGCACGGGCCCTCACAGCTACCTTTCTGTAGCCATCTCCACACAGAAACCTGAGCCACCATGAGATTTTCCATGTTTGTTTGAACATCCTGAATTAGTTGCTTCAATTCCTATATCTCATTTGAAGGGTAGGTTTGTTCCTTTGACTTGGCCATATCTTTGATTTTTCTTGTATGAATCATTATTTTTACTGACATCTAGGCATTTGATTTCCTTAATTAGTTTATTCTGGAGTTGTTTTCACTCTTTTACCTAGGATTTTCTTGCTGGGATGACATTGTTCTCTATCTGTTCTTCGACATTGAGTTCATCTTATTTAAAACTTCTAGCATAGGTTCTGTTTAACTGATCAGAATTTTTCAGGTCCTGTTTTTCTGCTTCTTGCCTTACCTATATGGAGCATTTTTTTTCTTTTTTGAGGAGGTTCTCCTCAGATATTATAGAACCCAGTCAGGTTTTCCCTGATCAGACAGGCCCATGTCTCAGGAGGAAAGAGTAGCCAGCATCACTTTTCCCTAAGGGTGAGCCTCAGCAGGTTGTCAGAATTTCCTATGAAGCCTCTAGATTCTGTGCTTTTTCTATTCTGCCCAGCAAATAGTGCTTATCTGCCCATGGCTTCCCACCAGCTAAGTGATGTGGTGCCTTTAATTTCAGCAGACTCTCCCTGCAGGGGGCATGGTTGAGACAGAGGTAAGGTTGTAGTATGGCTTTAATTGCTTCCGTTTTCCAGTCCCTGGGGCCTGAATTCCTTGAAGAAGTGATTCCACTTGAATTGGGCCCCCCCTTTCTCTTGAGGAAGATACACCTTTCTCTTGAGGAAGAGGGAATTAACTCTTTTCACCAGACTAGTTATTTTGTGTCTCAGACAACCTTAATTCTGCCCTTGTATGGAGCAGTGCTGGAGCCTGAGAGTACTTCCAGTTCTATCTAATAAGCTATTAAGAATCAGAAAAAACAAAAAAGGTTTTTTGGAGCCAGAACCTGCTCCTTGGGTTTGTTAATCAAGAGCTTAAGTTGGTACATGGCTCTATGTATCTTCAGGTTTGTCATGGTCAGGTTCATGTTTCAACTTGGCCAAGTGGTGGTACCTATTTGTCTGGTTGGGCAAGTGCTGGCCTGTCTGTTGCAATGAAGACATTTCATAGAATTAAATCATGATCACATCAGCTACATCCACAGCTGATTCCATTTGTAATCAGTCAAGTGGAGTGTCTTCTGCAATGAGTGTGCTCAGTCTAATCACTGGAAGCCTTTTAAGGAGGATTCAGAAGAGACAGGCTCTCTTCCTGCTTCAGCTGACAAGCTTCTCCTGTGGAGTTCATCCAGAACTTCCATCGGAATTGTTGGCTTCACAGCTTGCCCTGCGGATTTTGGACTCTGTGTTCCTGCGGTCATGTGAGACACTTTTATAAATTTTATATTTGCGAGTGTTCCCTGTTGATTCTGTTTCTCTAGAGAACCCTAACTAATACAAGGCTCTATGTGCCCCCTTCTCATGGGACTCAGCCCTCTTCTAGTTCTTTGAGCTGTGTGACACAAAAAGCCTCTTTTTTATTTTTTCTTTTCTTTTAAAAGAGACAAAGAAGGACACTATGCATTAATAAAAGGAACAATTCAACAAGAAGACATAACAATCATAAGTATTTATGCAATGAGCCAGAGTGCTCCAAAGCACATGAGGTGAAACTGACAACACAAGGGAGAAACAGACACCTCTGCCATAATAGTGGAGATTTCAATTCCTCTTCTCTCATCAATGGATAGAACATCTAGAAAGAGGATCAATAAAGAAACAGAGAATTTGAATAATATAATAATGAAGACTTAACAGACATGTACAGAACATTACACCCCACAATGGCAGGGGACACATTTTTCTCAAGTGCGCATGGAACATTCTCAAGAATAGACCACATGCTGGGTCACAAAGCAAGTCTCAATAAATTTAAAAAGATTGAAATTATACAAAACACTTTCTTGGATCATAATGGAATGAAGTTGGAAATCAATACAGGTAGAGGACCAGAAAATTCACAAATATATGAAAGCTAAACAATACACTCTTAAGCAACCAGTGGGCCAAGGAAGAAATTACAAGTAAATATCTTGATCAAATGAAAATGAAAACACAATATATCAAAATTTATGGGATGCAACAAAAGCACTGTTAGGAAGGAAATTTAGTGCTTTAAATGCCTATATTAAAAAAGAAGAAAGAACAAAAATTGAGGAATTAACTATTCACTTGGAAGAACTAGAGAAAGAACAGTAAACTAACACCACTGCAAACAAAAAGAAAGAAATAACAAAGATTAAAGAAGAAGTAAATGAAACTGAGAATATGAAAACAATTGAGAAAATCAACAAAACCAGAAGTTGGTTCTTTGAGAAAATCAATAAAATCAATGGACCCTTAGCTAGGTTGACAAAAAGAGAAAGAGAGAGGGGGGGGGGGGATGCGAACAAATAAAATCAGAAGAGCAATAATCACTGATGCCACAGAAATGAAGAAGGTAACCGGGGAATACTATGAACAATTCTATGCTAATAAAGTAGACAATGTAAATGAAATGGACAACTTCTTAGAAAGGCATGAACAGCCAACATTGTCTTGAGAAGAAATAGATGACCTCTACAAATCAATCACAATTAAAGAGATTGAATCAGTCATCAAGAAGCTCCCCAAAAAGAAAAGTCCGGGACCAACTGGCTGCACATGTGAATTCTACCAAGCATTCAAGAAAGAGTTAGTACCAATCCTGTTCAAATTGTTCAAAAACACTGAAGAGAAGGGAAACCTACCTAACTCATTCTATGAAGCCAACATCACCCTCATACCAAAGCCAAAGATACCACAAGAAAAGAAAATTGCAAACTAATCTCTCTAATGAATATAGATGCAAAAATCATCAACAAAATACCAGCAAACTGAATCCAGCACCACATTAAAAGAATTATACACCATGACCAAGTGGGATTTATTCCAGGTGTGCAAAGATGGTTCAACATAAGAAAATCAATTAATGTAATACACCATATCAACAAATCAAAGCAGAAAAACCACATAATCATCTTGACTGATGCACTAGTCATTTGACAAAATTCAATATCCTTTCTTGATGAAAGTACTTCAAAGGATTAGGAATAGAAGAGAACTTCCTGCACATGATAAAAGGAATATATGAAAAACCCACAGCTAATATTGCCCTCAATGAGGAAAGGCTGAAAGCATTCCTTCTAAAATCAAGAACAAGACATGTATGCCTACTGTCACCATTGTTATTCAACATTGTGTTGGAAGTTCTAGCCAGAGCAATTAGACAAGAAAAAGAAATTAAAAGCATCTAAATTGGAAAGGGAGATGTAAAACTCTCACTGCCTCAGATAATATGATACTATAGATGAAAAATCTCCAACAAAGCTACTAGAGCTAATAAGTGTTTGCAGAAAAGTAGCAGGGTACATGATAAACACCCAAAAATCAGTAGTGTTTCTATATTACTAGTGTTGAGAAATCTGATTAGGAAATCAAGAAAAAACTTCTATTTATAATTGCAACCAAAGGAATAAAATATTCCTTTTGTATCCTTAGGATACAAAAAACCTATACAGGGCGATGTGATGGTGGCTCAATGGCAGAATTCTCACCTGCCATGCTGGAGACTGGGGTTCAATTCCCAGTGCCTGCCCATGCAAAAAAAACAAAAACAAAAATAAACAAACAAAAAAGACCCAAACACAGAGAACTAAAAGAAATTGCTATAAGAAATCATGGAAGACCTAAATAAATGGAAGGGCATACCAAGTTCATGGATTGGAGAACTAAATATAGTTAAGAGGTCAGTTCCACCCAAATTGATTTATAGATTCAATACAATACCAATTAAAATCCCCAAAAAGTTAGTTTGCAGAAAAATAAAAAACAATAACCAAATTTATTTGTAAGGAAAGTGTGCCCCAAATAGCTCAAAATATCTTGAGAAAGACAAATGAAGTGGGAGGTCTCACATGCTTTATGACTTTAAAGCATATTACAAAGCTACAGTGGTTGAAACAGCATAGTACTGGCATACAGACAGATATACTGACCAATGGACTAGAAGACAGTGTTCAGAAATAGATCCTCTCATCTATGGACAATTGATCTTTGATAAGATGGTTAAGCCAACCCACCTGGGACAGAGGCACCATCTTCAATAAATGGTGCTTGGAGAACTGCATATTCATATGCAAAAGAATGAAAGAGGATTCCTATCTCACACCCTATACAAAAATTAACTGAAAGTGAATCAAAGACCTAAACATTTTTTTTATTAATTAAAGAAAAAAAAGAAATTAATACAACATTTAGAAATCATTCCACTCTACATATGCAATCAGTAATTCTTAATATCATCACATAGAAAGACCTAAACATTTGCGCTAAGACCATAAAACTTTTAGAAGATACGGTAGGGCAATTTATGAATCTTATAATGCGATGTGGTTTCCTAGATCTTACACCCAAAGTACGAGTATTGAAAGAACAAATAGATAAGTGGAAACTCCTCAAAATTAAACAGTTTTGTGCACCAAAGAACTTTGTCAAGGACGTAAAAAAGGCAGTCTATGCAACGGGAGACAATATTTGGAAACTATATTTCAGATAAGGGTTCAGTATACAGAATATATAAAGAGATTCTTCAACTCAACAGCAAAAAGGCAAACGACCCAATTTAAAAATGAACAAAAGACATGAACAGACACTTCTCAGGAGAGGAAATACAAATGGCTAGAAGGCACATAAAAAGTTTCTCAACTTCGCTGGCTATTAGGAAGTGCAAATCAAAACCACAATGAGGTATCATCTCACACCCACTTGAATGGCCATTATCAAAAAATAAAACAGAAAACAACAAGTACTGGAGAGGATGTGGAGAAAGAGGCACACTTATCCACTGTCGATGGAAATGTAAAATGGTGTAAGTGCTCTGGAATGCAGTTTAGCTGTTTCTCAGGAAGCTAAGTATAGAGTTGCCATATGATCTAGCAATACAAGAGATGGAAACAGCCCAAATGTACATCAATAGATGAGTGGCTAAACAAGCTGTGGTATATACACACAATGTAATATTATGCAGCTGTAATACAGAATAAAGTCATGAAGCATGTAACAGTGTGATGAACCTTGAGGACATTATGCTGAGTGAAATTAACCAGAAACAAAAAGACAAATACTTTAGGGGCTCACTAATATGAACTAACATTAATGAGTAAATTTTGAGAATTGAAGTTAAGAACACAGGTTATCAGGAGATAGAAATAGGGTAGATATTGGGAAATTGTTGCTGAAGGAATACAGATTGTACAACAAGGCTGATTGTAAAAATTTAGAAATGGATAGCACACTAGTACTCCTGTTTCTAGCACAATAATATAAGTACACCAAATGAAACTGAATGTGAGTATGATTGTGGGAGAAGGGCCGGGGGCATGAATGAAGCCAGAAGGAAAGATAGAGGATAAAGACTAAGACAGTATAATTTAGAAGGCCTAGAGTATACAAGGATAGTGATTAAATGTACAAATTAAAAAACGTTTTTGCCTGAGGGAGAGCAAATGAATGTCAACATCACAGGGTGTTGAAAAGGGATGGTATAGGGGAAAAAGTACAATCAATTCAGGCTAAGGTCTACAGTCAACAGTAACATTAATGTGCTTCCACTGAATTAACAAATGCATTATGCCCAAACTAAATGTCAGCAGCTAGGGACCATGAGGGAGGGACACAGATTCTTTGTGGAAGAGAAGGAAATGTCTTTATATAGCGTATGGTGGCAAAAGCCTGTCTATACTCTTAGGTCGGATTGTATTATGTGTGAATAAAACTATTCACACATATTACATATTTATTCACATATGTGTGAATAAAACTGAGCAGAGCGAAACAAGGGCTGGAGAAAATGAGGAGAAAGAGATGCACCTATTCACTGTCTTTAGGGAAACAAAGAGGTGTAGCCCCTTGGAGGGCAGTGTGGTGGTTCCGCAGGAGGCTAGAGGTGGGGTTGCCATATCATTCTACAACCCTGTTGCTCAGTATATACCTGGAGGAACTGAGTGTGGGGACAGGAATGGGTATTTGCA
The DNA here is from genome assembly GCF_023851605.1 of Tamandua tetradactyla. Lineage (NCBI taxonomy): Eukaryota > Metazoa > Chordata > Mammalia > Pilosa > Myrmecophagidae > Tamandua > Tamandua tetradactyla. The sequence goes on along the minus strand of NC_135327.1, from coordinate 200,432,756 downwards.
TACTGGTGTTTACTGTGGCAGTGTTCAGGATTCACAATGGATGGAGGTGGCCTAAGGGTACAAGGACTGAGGAATGGAAGAGGGAACTGTGGTGTATACATACAATGCACTATGTATTGTATGTATAGTGGCTACATACTGAGTGGCTACAAGAAGAAATGAAGTTGTGAGGCATGCAACTAGGTGAATTAACCTTAAGGACTATATATTGAATGAAATGTCAGGAACAAAAAGACAAATATTATCATGCCTCAATCATGTGGACGAACTATAATATAAAAACTTGGTGGCCTGAAGTCGAGAACATGGGTTATCAGGATGGGGCCTATTGTAAAGGGTTCAAGATTGTAAGCTCTTACAACAGTCATATACATTCAGGAGTTGTAATTGTTATTTATAATTTCTGAGATACTGAGCTATTTATTTATAACTTGGTCGTTCCCAGAGACTTTAGGTATTTATGTGACACTTGAGACTCAGAGTTAGAGCTCTGAAGTTATAAAAGTTAGCACTACTCCGTATAGGAACTGTATAAAAAGTTGAAAAAAGGATCAGACTTTGAATTGAGATATGAATGAAGCTGATCTGAATAGGACTAAGGTAAATCAGAATATAGGGTAAAGGATGATATAGTCCATATTTTAAAACTTTAACTTCTGTGTGAGACCAAAGGAAGAAATGTTTATTTGGTGTAAAATTTATATTTTGCATAGTGCATGAGCTTATTTAACTTGAATGGTCAGTTTAGTTGAAAACCATAAATTCATGGAATCTTGAATGGGGCATGAGATTTTGTTGGTTTGTCTAAGTTAGTGTGATGCTCTGATATATCCCAGGGTAATTTGGGCAGTGAATAAAGAAGTATTTGCAAGGTCCCCTTGGGGGACTGGGGAGAAAGGAGAAAATATTCAACTTCCCCATTCGGAGAATTTCTGATATCCTTGCAAGTAGTGGGGACAACCAAATCAGTAGGCCAAATCCTCCATCTTGGAGTTTCCCCCATGAAACTTATTCCTGCAAAGGATAGGCTAAGCCTACTTAAAATTAGGCCTAAGTATCATCCCCAGAGAACCTCTTTTGTTGCTCAGATGTGATCTCTCTCTAAGTCAACTCAGCAGATGAAATCACTGCCCTCCCCCGCTACATGGGACATGACTCCCAGGGGTGTAAATCTCCCTTGCAATGTGGGACAATTTCCTGGGATGAGCTGGGATCCAGCAAGAAGGGATTGAGAAAACCTTCTTGAACAAATGAGGGAAGAAAGAAATGAGACAAAATAAAGTTTCAGTAGCTGAAAGATTTCAAACTGATTCAAGAGGTTATCCTGGAGGTTATTCTTATGCATTCTGTAGATATCCCTTTTTAGTTTATGGTATATTGGAGTGGCTGGGGGGAAGTCCCTGAAACTGTTGAGCTGTGTTCCAGTAGCCTTGATTCTTGAAGATGATTATATAAAGATAGAGCTTTTACAATGTGACTATGTGATTGTGAAAATCTTGTGTCTGATTCTCCTTTTATCCAGGGTATGGACAGATGAGTAAAAAATATGGATTAAAAAATAAATAATAGGGTAGGTAAGGGATAAAATAAATTGGGTAGGTGGAAATACTAGTGGTCAATAACGGGGAGTGGGTAAGGGGTACGGTACGTATAAAATTTTTCTTTTTTATTTCTTTTTTTTGGAGTGATGCAAATGTTCTAAAAAATGATTGTGGTGATGAATGCACAACTATGTGATGATATTGTGATATATAAATTGTACACCATATATGGAATGTATGTGTGTAAAGATTTGTCAGTAAAAATACATAAAAAAAAAAAAAGACTCAAAGCTACTAGAACACAGCTCAACAGTTTCAGGTATTTCCCTCCAGCCACTCCAATACACCATAAACTAAAAAGAGATATCTATATAATGCATAAGAATAACCTCCAGGATAACCTCTCCACTCTGTTTGAAATCTTTCAGTCACTGAAACTTTATTTTTCTCATTTTTCTCTTACCCCTTTGGTCAAGAAGCATCCAGTAATTCTTATCCTCATGACAGCTACCATTTTCTGGTCCTTTGATCTGCACTGTCATTTTCCCCATCATTGTCTCACTCCCCTTCTTATCCAAATTTGATGCTATGGATCACCAATATAATCATGTTGCAAACTATCCTAAAATTGAAAGTAATATTTAATGGACATGCAGGTAGTTCAGTGGTAGAATGCTCACCTCCCATGTGGGAGAGGCCCATGTGCCACCTCCACCGCCAAAAATAGATGAAAGTAATGCTTAGAAACAAGTGAAAGAACTGAACCTGAATTCCCTTTTTATTTTCCCTATCAAATCCAACACTGGCGTTTTTGTTTCTGAAAGCAGAAAACACCACCGGTCATACTACATTGTTCAAATTGCTTACTAGACTTTAAAGGTTATAACAAAGACTTTCAGTGCTCGGCACTTCAGTGCACACTGGTGCCACTTCTAATGGCCAGCACATATCTATCTATCTATATTTTTGCCTGAAGTCTTTCTCTTTCCACCAGAGCTGATTTGCTTCCCACATGGCAAGTCAAAACATAACTGACCCACTGTTGATTGAGGAAAACATGGCTGATGGGAGTTGCTGTATAGATTCTCCAGCCTTCTCACCCCTTGGGCTCCTCGGAATGTGTCCTATAAAACTGGGTCTTGGAATTGCACCGGCAGAGTTAAGCTCCAGTTGCCCTCAGTTATACTTGGCTTAATAGTACACTCTTTATTGTCTGCCTTCATGTACCTGTCTTACTTTCTTACTCCCCTATAGTGTTTCTGGGATCATCCAAATATAATTGCTTGCATGATGATTTTTGTCTCAGTGTCTGTTTTAGGACCAAGGCAGTGGTCTTTTTTATAATTTCTGTTTGCATTTAATGTCCTTATTTGTTTTGTGGTTATAATATTAAAAGAGCCATATCACAAGGAGTTTTTTCCTGACTTTCTGTTCATTATATTGTGTCTCCTACATTGTAGAAATTTATATCAACAGAGGAGTTTCCTTTAACACAGATCAATACTATTCAGCTAGCATTTTGGCAACACAAAGTAGCATGTCTTTTTCTTCCTTTTTCTCTTTTATTTTGCAATCATCTGTGGTTCCTGCTGCTGAGGAGTTTGTATACTAGTTGGAAAAGGGCTCTTAATACAGTGCGTGTGGATGTGAAAAAAGGTGATTAAAAAAAAGATGAGTCATGCAAGTTCTGCAAGGGCACGAGACCTTCCAAAGAGAGGGGCCTATTTTAGTTGACAGGGTCAGCTTTTAACAGGGAAAGGGTTTTAGGAGATTTAAGGACTCAAGTAAAATCAATAAATATTCATAATAGAAAATACAGACATCTAAAGTTGATGTTTCTTTGATGCCCAGAAGAATAGGAATAACTACTAGTCTTCCACACACTTTTAAAAATAATTCTTAATTTTTACAGAATACATTATGAGCATCATTCCATAATCTTTATCAGCTATTTTCAGGTTTTGCTTCTCAGGGGCTGGTGGGAGGAACTCAGAGGGGAGGCAGGAGGAGAGGGCTCTGAGCCCTCTCCCAAATCCAACTAAACAACTCCACTTTTAGCTGCTTTATATATTGGGCTTCCAGGTAGTTTTGTGGGACTGTTTTGTTTGTTTGCTTTTGATGTTTTTTAAACAAATTTCCCAGTTTAGAAAAATATTAGGAACTACTAACTCAAAATAATTATTTTCAGAAGTGCAATTATACATTTTCAAAATGAATATGTTATAATTTACACAAACCCTTATTTGCTGACTATTTAGAATGTTTCCAATTTATTTTTACAATTTTAATAAAGCTGCTATAAGCAGGTGGAACTGTTTGTCAAGGATGTGTGTATATTTTATGTGTTTGGATATGCATTGCTAAATTGCTTTCTAGAAATTTTATATATTTCAATATTTATATATGAAAGTAATTCTCTTCCCTATAACCTTTGCACACCCCAGGTAACAGTATTATTTTTAGATCAGTAATACATGCTCATCATAATATAATATATATAAATAATAAAACTTAATAAAAGGAAAAGTAGCTGATCAAAATCCCAGTGCCCAAGGCCAACCATCACTGACATTTTGGCAACCTGCCTTTCAACTATTTACATCTCTCAGTCCCCTGCTCAATTTTGCATAAACATATTTTACATAAATACATATAGGTTTTTTTTTTTTTCATGAAAAGTTCTCCCCTTAGTTTTCTTTTCAGCGCCCTCTCCCCATTCCTAGGATGATCTGAAAGCTACCTGGTATGTATCATTCCACCTCCTTCTCCACGTTCATATAATCAAAGGTATATACATATTTGAATTATTTGTATAGACACTGTGCTGGTTTGAAATGAGGAATGAAACCTAGAAAAGCCATGTTTTAATCCTAATCCCATTTTGTAAAGGCGGCTGTTTCTTCTAATCCCTATTCAGTACTGTATGTTTGAAACCATAATTAGATCATCTCTCTGGAGGTGTGATTTAATCAAGAATGGTTGTTAAACTGGATTAAGTGAAGGCATGTCTTCACCCATTTGGGTGGGTCTTGATTAGTTTCTGAAGTCCTATACAAGAGGAAACAGTTTGGAGAATGAGAGATTCAGAGAAAGCAGAGAAGAACGACATAGCCATGAGAAGCAGAGAGCTCACAAGCCAGCGACCTTTGGAGATGAAGAAGGAAAAAGCCTCCTGGGGAGCTTCATGAAACAGGAACCAGGAGAGAAAGCTAGCTGATGATGTTGTGCTCACCATGTGCCCTTCCAGCTGAGAGGAAACTGTGACTGTGTTTACCATGTGCCCTTCCAGATGAGAGAGAAACCCTGAAGTTCATTAGCCTTCTTGAACCAAGGTATCTTTCCCTGAATGCCTTTGATTGGACATTTCTATAGACTTGTTTTAATTGGGACATTTTCTCAGCTTTAGAACTGTAAACTAGCAACTCATTAAATTCCCCTTTTTAAAAGCCGTTCTGTTTCTGGTATATTGCATTCTGGCAGCTAGCAAACTAGAACAGACACTTAAGGGGTTTACAGTTTGTTTTGTTTGTTTTATGGAAGGTTATATATATATGTATTTTCTGTATACTTAGCTATTTTCATATAATAGCATAATGGGAAATCCTTTCAAGTTAGAGATCTATCTCATCCTTTTAAATGCCTTGGGCTGTATAGGACCCCACCATAGGGGTGTACCAACATACACCTTTAGATTACTTAGCACTGTCTATTTTCTATTTTCTGATTCTACAAAGAACTCTTAAAAGCCATTAAGTCGCAGCAGTGATGACCTTCAGTATATTAAAGTTATATTTTGTGTGGCCCTATCCATTCTTTAATTGTTTCAGTCTCTGCTTTCGTATTTAAGAAAAGTCTTCCCCATCCCAAGTCATTTTTGTATGGAGTATGAGGTCATAATCTAATGATCATTGCTGTCGTTATTGCCCAATGGATAGGTGGTTGACCCTGCTGATTTGAAATGCTAAATTCTTCATAAATCACATCCCTAAGTACCCAACTCTGTTTCTGGACTTTTATTCAGTTCCATCAGTCCATTGAGATGTACCTCAGTGTGTTAAGCCAGGTGATAGGTTGGGAAGGATCCAAAAGATATTTAAGAACTGATCCTAGCCACTAAGTCAATCAAGATTTGACTTACTCAGTTTGCCATTTCTTTGTCAGTATTGATTAAGCTTTTTTTGACCCAGGGGTGGTTTTGACTGTTTCAATAAGGAGAAATCAGGACATGGGAAACTCATGGGGTGGCAGGGACAGTAGTTACGTTCCTTCACTAAAGAACTTTTAAAACCCGGTTGACCTAGCTTGTAAACTGATTAAAATCCTTTACTGATCCAGTTCTCAGATGACTGTGGAGAAAACAAACTAGTCTGCATCACCCAGTGGATAATCTTATGAGTCATAAATTCCTATTGTATAATCTACATGTAGTTGAGTATTGTCACTTGTAACTGAAAAAAATACTAATTGAGCTCTTGTGTTTATAAAAGAGAAGAAAGTGTCATTAACTTTCTAGTCTTTGATTTGTATGCACTTTATAAACTAGGTCCAGAACATTGAGAAATTGCTCCATGAAAGTTTGATTCAACAAAAAGAGTTTATTTATAAGACCCACCCGAGAATTCAGAGACATTTTTCATCAAACCACACAGTTTAAACTCATTTGCCGTGCTTTTTGAACAGCATTAACCAGTTTCCACAGTGCTGTCTTCTTTATACTGTCCTCCAGAGATATATAAACAAGAGATATTTCCCAGCAGGAATCCCTGGCATACTTAGCACGTGACTCAGATGAACTGTTTAACCAACTAGCTTTTGGTAAAAGAAACTGGCTGTTTGTAAGGTAAAATCACTGCCTCCAAAATTGTTTTCTAAGGCCAACACGAAGGTGTGAAAATCTCACAAATTCGGTTTCCTTCATTCCATTCTGAATGGCTGGTGGTTCTCTATGAGGAGTGCATAAATGAATCCTCTTAGGGAGCTTTCAAAAAACAGTTTCTTGGGTCCCATCCCTTATTTATTACATCAGAATTTCTGAGGGAGGGGCCTATGCATCTGTATTTTGAAGCCAGTTCTGATTCCATACTTTATTGAGATTCATTGCTGTCTGCAAAAATGGCTATGCCCTAAAGTTGAGAGCATTTCTACCAAGGGATCAAAATTTTAAACTTTAGAGAATCATCAATAAAAGCTGTTGAATTGAACCTATTCTGGGGCCGTGACAAGATTCCTTCACATATGCTTCCTCTCTTCCCTCTTACCCCAGTGGAAGATGGAGCCTTCTCCTGAGAGAATAGTGGCAAGTCCATTTTTGTTTCTCCAGCACCAGATTGATGCACCTCTAGAAGTTTAATTGCTCCCTCAGGATTGGGTAGCAGCTACCAGAAATGTCAGCACGTCCTGAATGGTCAAAGGAATGCCTGATACTGTCAATTGATCTTCTAGTGGTAAGAGAAGTCCTTTATTCTTTAAGGGAAAGCATAAATAGACTGGTATCACAGATTAAACTAACCCAAAGATAAAGCGTACAGCAGATTTAAGAACTATAAAAGTAGTCTGCAGCCCCTAAACATGGCACTGAATTAAGAGCTTGGACGCATCTAGAACTCTCTAGTTACTGCTTTAATATATAAATACCTAAGCAGGATGGACTGGGCAATGCACCTGTTTGATTGTCTGAGCATTAGATCAAGCAGAATCAGAGGACAAGGTAACATCAGCGATGGTATTTCATAGCTGGAAAACAAGTAAAAAATTTTAAACTGGAGTCTCTATCTGTGTAGGAAAATAAAGCAATTACTCCATTAATGGAGGTTATAGTCAAAGGGCAGTGGGCATCTCAGTAATCAGAGATTCAGATGCTGCCCACCTGGGTCTCTTGCCACCACTCTGCCTGAGCCTTCTGTGCTTAGAGACAAAGTCTTGCTTCCAGCCTAATCTCACATCCTGCCCTTCTCCAAATCGGTTAATACTTGGATTTATGAAATCTTTGGAACCAAAGCTCTTTCCCAGACTTCCTCCATATACTACCAATCACAAAGCAGGAAGATGTAAGGTTAGCACCCAGGTCTGTTTGAACGCTAGGAAGTTCAACAACTTCACTGGACATCCATTCCTTCTCTGCAAGATAGAACTGGCACACATCATACCTACCTCACAAGTTGGGTTGAAATAAGAGTGTGGAAGGGAACTATAATGTATTTTGAAGCTATAAAATATTATATGTATACCATAAAAACTTCTGACAAATCTAGTTCTTTGCTAATTCAGACTGGGGGCTTAAAAAGTGGGAAGTGAGGGGAATGCCCTTGACGGGAGGTCATGTGGATGATGACACTCACATGCCAACTCACATAACAACTGATGCTGGATTGTGGCCCAGGCAAATAGCTGTAGCTTAGGACTCCAAACAAGAGTGAGTCCAGCAAATGACAACCCCTGAGCCAGCAGGAGCCTGAGTCAAACCCATACTTATTGCCTCAAAGAGAAGAATGGGATTAGGCTGAAAACAGAGAGTCCCTAGTCCTCCTAGCTTGTTTCCAAAAACCTAAATTCCACAGCAATTTGGTGTGAACTGGTTGTCTTGGCCAGAAGGGGGCCCAGAATTCAAACCCACCCACCCCATCCCAGATTAGGAAAATTCTCCCTTGGTGGTGGGAAGAAACTGCAGGGAGCAAAAGTGGGGCCTGGAAGTAGAAGGGAAGCACCCCTCAGATTCCGGGCTGAGTCAGAAGGTGGGTGGGTAGCAGGAGAGGATGGAGGCTGCAGCAGGTCATGATGTGTTCCTCTGGCTGCCCACTAGAATCACCCAGAGGAGCTAAATCAATACCCAAGACCAACTAAAATCAGACAGAGGACTGGAGTCAGGCACCAGTGTTTGTTTTTTTTTTAAGTTCTCCAGGTGATGTGAATTGTAGATAAGGCTGACACCTATTGCTCTAGAAAGGAATGGGAATCTCCATGCTCCAAGCATGTCATAGTGGAGAGGTGGGGAATGGGGAAGACCTGCTGGGCACACAGATCCTGGCTAACAAGTGTGACGGTGTCTTCCTGATAACCTTGTGGACCCTGGCTGAGGCCTATTGGGCAAGCCTGATTTCCCACCGTGTAGTACCGGGTCAAATAACAGAATCACAATGCAATTTGGCAATTGAAGGGAGCCACCAATCCAGAGGAAAGAAGATTTGAAATGAAATGAAAAGGAATATTTTGAGTACACTTGACTTTGTATCTATGCTTCCTACATGCTACATACACATTTTAATTCTACATAGGCTTTGTCATACTGTAAAATCTCTGCAGGGTGTTACCAAAGTGAACAGAAGTCTAGCTATACTTTATTCATTCAACAAATATTTATTGAGCATCTACTAAGTGCCTGGCCCTGTTCTAAGCACTGGTTTGTTTTTTTTTTTTTTTTTTTTTTTTTTGCATGGGCAGGCACCAGAAACTGAACCCCAGTCTCCGGCACGGCAGGCAAAAACTCGAAAACTCTACCTGCTGAGCCACTGTGGCACACCCAGCACTGGTGTTAAAACATGAACTAACAAAAAAGAGGCCCTGGCCTCAAGGAGTTTATACTCTAGTGGAATACATATTTTGATTGCAGCCACCCCATTTACCAAAGAAATCTGTGTTTATCTTAAGAAGTCTCTGCTGCTAGCTTTCATTTCCCTCTGGTAGATATGATCATTCTAAGGTTATAATCCTATTGCCCTGTAGACCAGGAACCAGTCTTAAGCAAAAGTTGTCTTGAATGTTCCATTCTTCTGTCTCTTCTTAGAGATCTTCTAGACATTCCTCTTTCCAGAAAAAACTACCAAAATTGAAAGAGGGGGAAGAAAGGAAAGTGGTTTTCACATTGTACACAAAAGAAATAGACAATCACATTAATATTGAATTTATTCTGCTTGTATTAGTTGCATAATACAAAAAAATTTCACATGTTAATCCCGTAATATCTGGATATTAACTTCAATTTTACTACTGATAATTTCTTGGTTTGCTTGAGAGTAACTTCAAGTTGAAAACTTTAAATTTTAAGAGAGGTAAAAAGTCTCAGACAAATAAGCCACATCAAAAACTTTAGATCACTGATTTACATTTTGACCTATGTGTAGTCATTTCACTGTTTCTCTCACAGGATCAGCAATCTTTAGATAAAATTACTGCATCTAGAGAGAAAAATTACACATTTTTGCAGTAACAGTCACAACTTCAGAAGAGTAAGATGCATTTGCAGCCATTCCCGCCAGAGCTAACCCTTCTGTATTTGCAGCAGAGAATTTAAACCACCAATTGTAAACCACCAATTCATGACACGAAAAAGGACTTTCATTCTTTTCTCCTTCTGAATTGAGGTTTTCCAGTTGGTTTCCGTTCTTACTGGGTAGGCTCTACCTCGGCAGCAGCTCTGTGCTGGGGTTGTCCAAGATGGTTTATGCTGCGTGTGACAGCCCATTTGCCCCTTTGTCTGATGGAGGTGACATATGCAGGTTGGGGTATCCTGTATTTACTGTGAACAGGCTTTCTGCTTAGGAAGCTCAAATTGGTATTAAAGCTCTTCCTTTCCGGCTTCCTGTTGGCGTTGGCCTTGAGTCTCCCTTACCCCTACAGCCTGTCCCCAACTCCAAACACTGCATAACCAGCATTCCTGATTTTCCCAAATCTCATGGACCTCGCTTCCTATCACATAAGTGAGCCCCTCCTGTCAGTGCCCACTTGACTCTTAAAGGATCTGCTGGGCTCTCCTTGGAGAGCTGGGTTCTCCATCCCTATGTGACGTTCACTCCACCAGATGGCACCAGAGCTGAAGACTCACATTTAAGGCCTTGCCACGTGCTGTGCCAGCAACTGGGCTAAAGCTCGTTGTATTCAATGTGAGTGAATTCTAATAATCCTAAGGCTCAGGCAAGAAGCAACTTGGCTGAGGCCAGTTGGGCCGTAGCAGAGTTGGGACTCCATGCTCTTGCCTGACTCCAAAGCCTGTGTTGTAATCTCTACACTGTGCCATTTATTGAACGTATTTATATAATGAATCCCTAAGCTATTTCTCTAGAGCAAGGGTTGGCAAACTTTTTTTTTTTTGTCATGGGCAGGCTCCAGGAATCGAACCTGGGTCTCTGTATGGCAGGTGAGAACTCGGCCACTCAGCCACCATTGCATTGCCTACAAACTTTTAATTATAGGGCCAGATAGTAAATATCTTAGGCTTTGTGGTCCAAGAGGCAAAGTTGAGGCTATTAGGTACATACTTATAGAAGCTTTTAAAATATAAGCATTTAAAAGCATAGAAACTGTCTTAGCTCATAGACCCAAATGACAAACTGACTTCTACTCTAGAAGGTCCCATTGCCAGAAAGTGGACCTAATAGATCTTATAGCATGTCCAATCCCTCTCTAACCTCTGGTCTCAGGATTGTAAAAGCACTGGAACCAATTTTTAACTGTTTTGTTTTTTTTTAAAGTATGCTGTGAATAGTTAAAAAGCCAAATAATACAGGGTGACTTCTAATGCAAATCAATACTCCACTATTCTACTCCTACCCAATTCTGGTTTCACTGCCCAGAGGCAACCATTGTAAACTTTTAGCTTGTTGTGTGTTTTTTTCCTGGCATATTACCTACATTTTTTGGAAAAAAAAATAGGCCTTCATTATTTCTCAATTCCTCAGTTTTCACATATATGGATTTTCTTCCATAAAAGATAAGAATTTCGTTCAAAATTAGTTCCTCATTGGTTACCAACTCTTAGTTTATCAACCATAAATGATATCTCTCCTCTCTTCCCTTTGTAGACAAGTGTAAGGGACTTAATAGCCTGTGACAAAGACGCATTTTCTTTCTCTTGACCAAGTTGCCAGCCTTAATTCTCACACCCCTACCTACTCCTTCATGGAATCTGAGTACCTTGAATATAATCTTGCAGCTGTGAGACTGCAGAGAAAGACAACTCAGACTGCAGGAAAAAGACAACTTTAGACCCTAACTATTCTAAATGTCACTATCGCTCCCCTCTACCTCTCACCCCAGCTACCGAGGCACCTGAGAAGTTCCTGAGTAGTTCCTTATTTTCCTCTTTCCCCCTTTCAGCCCCTAAAGACTCCAGCTGGCCTAATGATCATAAAGGAAAACATTGGGAACCTAGTGGTCCTAATTGCAACCTCATTAAATCACTCACCCATCCCAGTGATCAGCCCCCCTTACTCTCATATGCCTTCCCGGCAACCGGCTCCCAGCCATTAAAAAGCTCCCTGTCCTTTGTTTTGGCAAAGTTCAGTTCTGCCCTCTCTCCCTGCCATGGCAGCCCCTGAATAAAGTTGTTCTTACCTGTTTAGCATCATGTGGTGCACTTTTTTCTTTGCCTCCTGTCTTACAAATTTCCTCAAGTAAAACTGGTCAGTTAGAACGTTCTGCACACTTATACAGAGATATGTCAGTTTTATATTGCCTATTTCTTAACTATTAAATAATGAAAGATCGTCAGATGCTGTCAGAAAGCTTTGCAATGAGAGAGTGAAGCTGAGTACAACAGACAAAAAGGCATACAAGGAAAAATAATTAGGAGAATAAACAGTAGGAAAACTAAAATTTACTCTTGCATTGTCAAGATTGATGGGTTATATTCTTTCCTGCAGCCAATACTGTTTTCTTTGTACCATTGATTAGTTGATTCTAAAAGGTGAAAATCAGTTGAGCAGATTTTGTATTTTGAATACATAAATATTTCTCTGTGCCAGGTGAAACAGTAACCTATGATTATATATATATATATATATATATATATATATAACAGCTTTATTTTTCCTGGAGTTTGCTTGATTCTTTTCCTTCTGTTGTGTTCTTTTAATCACATCTTTAAATTCTCCTATATCCTTACGATCCCATCAAATCTGAGAACTACTTCTCTCCTCCAGAAACCTGGAATTATACCATTCCTATATAGACTTATTGAATTGTCTATCTGTAACTTCCGTTTATTATTTTTGGGGAGGTAGATTCACTGTTTTTTCTTTGGAGGCTTGATGCTCTTCCTTCTTGATTTTCCCTTGTTTTGTTGAAGTACATCTTAAAATAACCTCCTGTTTGAGTATGAGGGAAATAAATTTAGAGTTTGTCTCAAGATTTGTTTTGACCTTGCATTTAATTTCCATATCTAACCAAATCTGTCATTTGAGATTAAAACTGACTTTCCCAAGTACTTAAGGCATTGCTTAACAATCTTCTGTTTGCCATTGTGCAATTGAGAAGTTGAATGACAACCTGAATTTTGCTTCTTAAATGTTTTTTTCCTCTGGAAAATTTTGGAATCTTCTTTATTTTGGGGACTCATATTTTATTATGATTACCTTAGTGTGAATCTGTGTTTATATATTTTGGGCATCTGTTGTCTTCTTCAATGTGAAAATTATGCTAGTTCAACTCTGGAAATTTTCTTATCATTTCTGATATTTTCCTTCCGACTGTTTTCAGTTCTCAGTTTGGGAATTCCTACTATTGACATGTTTGACTACTTGGATTGATTTTCTAGAAGACTTTCTTTTAATTTCATTTTCCATCATTGTATCCTTTTTTTTTATTAATTAAAAAATTAACAAAACATTTAGAAATCATTCCATTCTACATGTACAATCAGTAATTCTTAATATCATCACATAGTTGCATATTCATCATTTCTTAGTACATTTGCATCGATTTAGAAAAAGAAATAAAAAGACAATAGAATAAGAATTAAAACGATAATAGAGAGAAGAAAAAAACCTATACCTCACATGCAGCTTCATTCAATGTTATAACATAATTGCATTACAATTAGGTAGTATTGTGCTGTCCATTTCTGAGTTTTTATATCCAATCCTGTTGCACAGTTTGTATCCCTTCAGCTCCAATTACCCCTTCTCTTTTTTTTTTTTTTTAATTAACGGGAAAAAAAGAAATTAACCCAACGTTTAGAAATCATACTATTCTACATATGCAATCAGTAATTCTTAACATCATCATATAGATGTATGATCATCGTTTCTTAGTACATTTGCATCAGTTTAGAAGAACTAGCAACACAACCGAAAAAGATATAGAATGTTAATATAGAGAAAAAAATAAAAGTAATAATAGTAAAAACAAAACAAAACAAACACCTATAGCTCAGATGCAGCTTCATTCAGTGTTTTAACATGATTACTTTACAATTAGGTATTATTGTGCTGTCCATTTTTGAGTTTTTGTATCTAGTCCTGTTGCACAGTCTGTATCCCTTCAGCTCCAATTGCTCATTGTCTTACCCTGTTTCTACCTCCTGCTGGACTCTGTTACCAATGACATATTCCAAATTTATTCTTGAATGTCCGTCACATCAGTGGGACCATACAGTATTTGTCCTTTAGTTTTTGGCTAGACTCACTCAGCATAATGTTCTCTAGGTCCATCCATGTTATTACATGCTTCATAAGTTTATCCTGTCTTAAAGCTGCATAATATTCCATCGTATGTATATACCACAGTTTGTTTAGCCACTCTTCTGTTGATGGAGATTTTGGCTGTTTCCATCTCTTTGCAATTGTAAATAACGCTGCTATAAACATTGGTGTGCAAATGTCCGTTTGTGTCTTTGCCCTTAAGTCCTTTGAGTATATTCCCAGCAATGGTATTTCTGGGTCGTATGGCAATTCTATATTCAGCTTTTTGAGGAACCGCCAAACTGCCTTCCACAGTGGTTGCACCATTTGACATTCCCACCAACAGTGGATAAGTGTGCCTCTTTCTCTGCATCCTCTCCAGCACTTGTCATTTTCTGTTTTGTTGATAATGGCCATTCTGGTGGGTGTGAGATGATATCTCATTGTGGTTTTGATTTGCATTTCTCTAATGGCCAGGGACATTGAGCATCTCTTCATGTGCCTTTTGGCCATTTGTATTTCCTCTTCTGATAGGTGTCTGTTCAAGTCTTTTTCCCATTTTGTAATTGGGTTGGCTGTCTTTTTGTTGTTGAGTTGAACAATCTCTTTATAAATTCTGGATACTAGACCTTTATCTGATATGTCATTTCCAAATATTGTCTCCCATTGTGTAGGCTGTCTTTCTACTTTCTTGATGAAGTTCTTTGATGCACAAAAGTGTTTAATTTTGAGGAGCTCCCATTTATTTATTTCCTTCTTCAGTGTTCTTGCTTTAGGTTTAAGGTCCATAAAACCGCCTCCAGTTGTAAGATTCATAAGATATCTCCCAAAATTTTCCTCTAACTGTTTTATGGTCTTAGACCTAATGTTTAGATCTTTGATCCATTTTGAGTTAACTTTTGTATAGGGTGTGAGACATGGGTCTTCTTTCATTCTTTTGCATATGGATATCCAGTTCTCTAGGCACCATTTATTGAAGAGACTGTTCTGTCCCAGGTGAGTTGGCTTGACTGCCTTATCAAAGATCAAATGTCCATAGATGAGAGGGTCTATATCTGAGCACTCTATTCGATTCCATTGGTCGATATATCTATCTTTATGCCAATACCATGCTGTTTTGACCACTGTGGCTTCATAATATGCCTTAAAGTCCGGCAGCATGAGACCTCCAGCTTCGTTTTTTTTCCTCAAGATGTTTTTAGCAATTCGGGGCACCCTGCCCTTCCAGATAAATTTGCTTATTGGTTTTTCTATTTCTGAAAAATAAGTTGTTGGGATTTTGATTGGTATTGCATTGAATCTGTAAATCAATTTAGGTAGGATTGACATCTTAACTATATTTAGTCTTCCAATCCATGAACACGGAATGCCCTTCCATCTATTTAGGTCTTCTGTGATTTCTTTTAACAGTTTTTTGTAGTTTTCTTTATATAGTTTTTTTGTCTCTTTAGTTAAATTTATTCCTAGGTATTTTATTCTTTTAGTTGCAATTGTAAATGGGATTCGTTTCTTGATTTCCCCCTCAGCTTGTTCATTACTAGTGTATAGAAATGCTACAGATTTTTGAATGTTGATCTTGTAACCTGCTACTTTGCTGTACTCATTTATTAGCTCTAGTAGTTTTGTTGTGGATTTTCCCGGGTTTTCGACGTATAGTATCATATCGTCTGCAAACAGTGATAGTTTTACTTCTTCCTTTCCAATTTTGATGCCTTGTATTTCTTTTTCTTGTCTAATTGCTCTGGCTAGAACCTCCAACACAATGTTGAATAATAGTGGTGATAGTGGACATCCTTGTCTTGTTCCTGATCTTAGGGGGAAAGTTTTCAATTTTTCCCCATTGAGGATGATATTAGCTGTGGGTTTTTCATATATTCCCTCTATCATTTTAAGGAAGTTCCCTTGTATTCCTATCTTTTGAAGTGTTTTCAACAGGAAAGGATGTTGAATCTTGTCAAATGCCTTCTCTGCATCAATTGAGATGATCATGTGATTTTTCTGCTTTGATTTGTTGATGTGGTGTATTACATTAATTGATTTTCTTATGTTGAACCATCCTTGCATACCTGGGATGAATCCTACTTGGTCATGATGTATAATTCTTTTAATGTGTTGTTGGATACGATTTGCTAGAATTTTATTGAGGATTTTTGCATCTATATTCATTAGAGAGATTGGTCTGTAGTTTTCTTTTTTTGTAATATCTTTGCCTGGTTTTGGTATGAGGGTGATGTTGGCTTCATAGAATGAATTAGGTAGTTTTCCCTCCACTTCGATTTTTTTGAAGAGTTTGAGGAGAGTTGGTACAATTCTTTCTGGAATGTTTGGTAGAATTCACACGTGAAGCCATCTGGTCCTGGACTTTTCTTTTTAGGAAGCTTTTGAATGACTAATTCAATTTCTTTACTTGTGATTGGTTTGTTGAGGTCATCTATTTCTTCTTGAGTCAAAGTTGGTTGTTCATGTCTTTCCAGGAACCCGTCCATTTCATCTAAATTGTTGTATTTATTAGCGTAAAGTTGTTCATAGTATCCTGTTATTACCTCCTTTATTTCTGTGAGGTCAGTAGTTATGTCTCCTCTTCCATTTCTGATCTTATTTATTTGCATCCTCTCTCTTCTTCTTTTTGTCAATCTTGATAAGGGCCCATCAATCTTATTGATTTTCTCATAGAACCAACTTCTGGTCTTATTGATTTTCTCTATTGTTTTCATGTTTTCAATTTCATTTATTTCTGCTCTGATCTTTGTTATTTCTTTCCTTTTTCTTGCTTTGGGATTAGTTTGCTGTTCTTTCTCCAGTTCTTCCAAGTGAACAGTTAATTCCTGCATTTTTGCCTTTTCTTCTTTTCTGATATAGGCATTTAGGGCAATAAATTTCCCTCTTAGCACTGCCTTTGCTGCATCCCATAAGTTTTGATATGTTGTGTTTTCATTTTCATTCGCCTCGAGGTATTTACTAATTTCTCTTGCAATTTCTTCTTTGACCCACTCGTTGTTTAAGAGTGTGTTGTTGAGCCTCCACGTATTTGTGAATTTTCTGGCACTCTGCCTATTATTGATTTCCAACTTCATTCCTTTATGATCCGAGAAAGTGTTGTGTATGATTTCAATCTTTTTAAATTTGTTAAGACTTGCTTTGTGACCCAGCATATGGTCTATCTTTGAGAATGATCCATGAGCACTTGAGAAAAAGGTGTATCCTGCTGTTGTGGGATGTAATGTCCTATAAATGTCTGTTAAGTCTAGCTCATTTATAGTAATATTCAGATTCTCTATTTCTTTATTGATCCTCTGTCTAGATGTTCTGTCCATTGATGAGAGTGGGGAATTGAAGTCTCCAACTATTATGGTATTTGTGTCTATTTCCCTTTTCAGTGTTTGCAGTGTATTCCTCATGTATTTTGGGGCATTCTGGTTCGGTGCGTAAATATTTATGATTGTTATGTCTTCTTGCTTAATTGTTCCTTCTATTAGTATATAGTGTCCTTCTTTGTCTCTTTTAACTGTTTTACATTTGAAGTCTAATTTGTTGGATATTAGTATAGCCACTCCTGCTATTTTCTGGTTGTTATTTGCATGAAATATCTTTTCCCAACCTTTCACTTTCAACCTATGTTTATCTTTGGGTCTAAGATGTGTTTCCTGTAGACAGCATATAGAAGGATCCTGTTTTTTAATCCATTCTGCCAATCTATGTCTTTTGATTGGGGAATTCAGTCCATTAACATTAAGTGTTATTACTGTTTGGATAATATTTTCCTCTACCATTTTGCCTTTTGTATTATATATATCATATCTGACTTTCCTTCTTTCTACACTCTTCTCCATACCTCTCTCTTCTGTCTTTTCGTTTCTGACTCTAGTGCTCCCTTTAGTATTTCTTGCAGAGCTGGTCTCTTGGTCACAAATTCTCTCAGTGACTTTTTGTCTGAGAATGTTTTAATTTCTCCCTCATTTTTGAAGGACAATTTTGCTGAATATAGGAGTCTTGGTTGGCAGTTTTTCTCTTTTAGTAATTTAAATATATCATCCCACTGTCTTCTAGCCTCCATGGTTTCTGCTGAGAAATCTACACATAGTCTTATTGGGTTTCCCTTGTATGTGATGGATTGTTTTTCTCTTGCTGCTCTCAAGATCCTCTCTTTCTCTTTGACCTCTGACATTCTAACTAGTAAATGTCTTGGAGAATGCCTGTTTGGGTCTAATCTCTTTGGGGTGCGCTGCACTTCTTGGATCTGTAATTTTAAGTCTTTCATAAGAGTTGGGAAATTTTCAGTGATAATTTCTTCCATTAGTTTTTCTCCTCCTTTTCCCTTCGCTTCTCCTTCTGGGACACCCACAACACGTATATTTGTGTGGTTCATATTGTCCTTGAGTTCCCTGATACCCTGTTGAAATTTTTCCATTCTTTTCCCGATAGTTTCTGTTTGTTTTTGGAATTCAGATGTTCCATCCTCCAAATCACTAATTCTATCTTCTGTCTCTTTGAATCTATCATTGTAGGTATCCATTGTTTTTTCCATCTTTTCTACTTTGTCCTTCACTTCCATAAGTTCTGTGATTTGTTTTTTCAGTTTTTCTATTTCTTCTTTTTGTTCAGCCCATGTCTTCTTCATGTCCTCCCTCAATTTATCGATTTCATTTTTGAAGAGGTTTTCCATTTCTGTTCGTATATTCAGCATTAGTTGTCTCAGCTCCTGTATCTCATTTGAACTATTGGTTTGTTCCTTTGACTGGGCCATATTTTCAATTTTTTGAGCGTGATCTGTTATCTTCTGCTGGCGTCTGCGCATTTAGGCAGATTTCCCTGGGTGTTGGATCCAAAAGTTTGGAAGATTTTTCTGTGAAATCTCTGGGTTCTGTTTTTCTTATCCTGGCCAGTAGGTGGCGCGCGTGGCACACGTTTGTCTGCGGGTCCCACCAGTAAAAGGTGCTGTGGGTCCTTTAACTTTGGAAAACTCTCGCTGTCCGGGAGGTTCGCTAGCCGAAGCGGCTTGGAAGAGTGCCAGCCGGCCCGGGGTCCGAACGCGGGGAGGGTTGCTGGCCGCCGCAGCCTGGGAAAGCGCCCGTCCGAATTTCCTAGTCAGCCCGGGGCACCAAGCGTGGCGGGAGGGCGCCAGCCGCTGCAGCCCGCCCGGGAGAGTGCACGTTCCCGGGGAGTCACGGGTTTGGAAGGGGCCCCCCCCGTCACTGTTCTCCGCGGCCTGGGGAATTCCGATCCAATTCTCTCAGTAGGTCCGGGGGGCCGTGCATGGTGTGGTCGCCAGCCGCCGCGGTTTGATGGGACCACCTGCCCAATTCTCCCAGCCGGTCCGGGAAGGGGGAAGGGAGTGACTCCGTCCGCTTGCCGCCCCGCCCGGTGAAGCCCGCGCCCCTCAGCGATCTCACCAGAGCGGGTTCTCTCAGCCAGCCAGCCATTCCAGGATGGGGTACGCTGTCTTTTTTATCTCTGTCGTGGCTTTGGGAGGTGTTCTGTATTGTTTCTACTCCCCTAGTAGCTGTCCTGGAGGAGAAACTAAGATCCATGCGTCTTACTAAGCCGCCATCTTCTCCGGAAGTCTGTATCCTTTTTTATGAGAACTAAAACTTTACTTTCTAACTTTTCCATTAAGTTTTTTATTTTCACAATCCTAATTTCTATGAGCACTGTTTCTAGTTCTTCCTCCTTTTTTTGTATGCTCTTCTATTTTATAGATGCAATATTTTCTCACAGGTTTACAGATGTGAATTAAAATTTTAGTTTTCATACTGTTTATTCTCCTAATTATTTTTCCTTGTATGCCTTTTTGTCTGTTGTACTTGGCTTCACTCTCTCATTGCAAAGCTTTCTGACAGCATCTGATGATCTTTCATTATTTAATAGTTAAAAAATAGGCAGTATAAAACTGACAGATATCTCTGTATAAGTGTGCAGGACTTTCTAACTGACAAGTTTTACTTTAGGTTGAGCAAGTGGGGTTCTGGCCATTACATTGGGGGATGCTTAAATGTTAGAATGTGAATCTCGACACACTCAAGAAGAAAATCAATTTGTTCCTTTAAAGCAAAGAATCTTCTAAATTTTGTAAGCTTTGATATTGTTGGATCAGAAGTTAAGTGAGGGCTGTTGGATATTCTGGCTTGGAGGTTTGGGGTAGGCTTAAGTGTTACAGATATAGACTTCAGTTCATCCTTGTAACAGACACAGTGCTGGGCCACCAGACACCCCTTTTGGTCTGAAGCAGTCATTCCTCTAGCTGTGGGGTTCTGACCTTAATGGCTAGAAGCAGAGTCTTCTCCAGAAATTGTCCTCAGCTGGAAGAAGCTGTTCGCCCAAGATCATGCCCTCTTCCCGAGGCAAACCACATCCAATGCTTAGTCAATGACTCATTTTGGGACAACTCTGAAGGGCATCCAAGCTCCTAAGCTCCCTGTGGAATCTACTGAGTCCTTTTTGTAGCTGCATATACTTTAATTTCTCCTTCTGTCCAATATACTGCACCCCTAAGTAAATTCCCTGCATATAAATCTCTGGCTAGAATCTGTTTCCCTACCAATAAGACAGTCTTTTTTTCAGCTCCATGCCCATGTCCTGGCTCCCTTCATACATTCTAAGTTAGGCTGAGTCCATCAGAACTTCCTTGGCCCCAGCTCATTCTGCGCATATTCAAATTGGAAACTCTTTCACCCACATTCCCAAGATTTTCTTGAAATATCCTGTCTATGGCCCTCCTTTTATTTTCTTTCTTGATAGGGCTTCTTTTTATTTATTTTTTTTCCCCATTTTTTAATGGAGGCTCATGAAAGAGAGGAGAAGAATGAAGGCTCTTAGTCTGGCAACTTGAACGGAAAGCTTCAGCATTAAATTGATTGCCTTGATAGTTTCTAGATCCTGGAACTTCACTGTGCCCACTCATGGAGGTCAGACAGCTGCTGTAGCCAGTCATTCTTTTCACTGCAGAGAGAGGAGGGTTTTTCAGGTCAGAGAGTAGGAAAAGAAAAGTATTTATATAAATATTTGCTATTAAATGCATAAAATATCTCTAGTAAATGCAAACAACTTAACATTAACTATCTCTGGAGAAGGGAGATGGGTAGCTAGGGAACTTGAAAAAAAAAAGCAGATACTCTTTTCTACCTTGTAAGCTTTAAACCATTCAAAGGTATTAACTATTCTGATAAAAATAAATAAAATTTAAAAGCTATGACACTGAAATAAAGGGTAGTATAAACCAGGGACATGGGAAGAAAAAGATTCCTTTAACAAGTTTCTGGACTGTCATTGAGCTTATAGTGAAAATCAGAAAGAAAACGACATAAGGAGACTAGTCCTGGGAGGATGGGATGCTTTCTAGCTGGTAGTTTTTCCAGCTCTTTCATAGGAGAAGGGCTAGGGAGGAGGCAATTTGCCTGCAGACCTGTCACCATTAAGGCAGAGGTGGACGCCAGTGTTTTAAGAATAGGGCTGTCTCTGAGGATGAGCAAAGCAGAATACAGTGGAGAGAAGGGGAATTCTTCCTATGGTTAGTTTTTATGATTTGAGTTCTGATTTAAATTTCCTAGGAAAGAAATCTTTATGTACAAGAGAGCTCCTCATGATGGGGAAAACCCATCATGAGGATATAAACTCAGCCTGGAGTGAACTGTCACTTTTGTTCACTTATCCCATATCCTATCCAACACAGCGCTCTGCTAAGTTGCAGGGTCCACACCAAGCCTTATTGGAAGGAGTGGGCCTCTTGTTGCCATTCTAGACATCAGTGGTTTCCTTGAGCACACACTTAGGTCAGGGGTCCAATCAGCTGTCCCTAAGACAATGGGGCTTGTTTCACTAAATACACATGTCATAGCCATAATTATTTAAATGGAAAAGGATTACTTAAGTTCACTGTAAAAGGGGTCAGTATAGCTGGCTGATGTTTTAGTCTTTATTTTTATTCAGTAAAATGGGTGCCCATGTCTTTAATATCTTCATAGTGACGCAGTTATCCAGCACCTCTAGGTAACTTATCCCCTTCCTGCCTTTCAACAACACAATAAGACCAAATTAACACAATTTTAAATGTTCTAGAGAAAAAAAGTCTTTAAATTCTTATTTCTAATCAAATAAAAACGTTATGAATCTCCTGCTCCCACTGTTTGTGCATGTGTTATGAAGATCAATTTCGATCTCCTTTTTGGGAGAAAGGCTGTCTGATTACGAGAGCAAGGTATTGTAGCTGATAAAATCACTCACAATGTCATTTAAATAAAGGGATAAATCTATTTCCCAGAATATACTTGAAGCCAAATGTTTTCAGTCCTTCATGCCAGCCTGTGAATCCTGGTAGAAAATCTCTAACACTTTATCCCCAGTATTAAGGATAAATAGGCTCCACTTGCCAAATGATAGAGCCTCTGTCCTTCCACTTTTAGTGGCGTTCAAAAGGAGACAATGTTCTTGGGCCTGTGTGGAGCCAGCCGATCCAGCCCTTTCTCTTGCCACCTTACCATTTCTTGACTCATTCACTGGCTGTCGTGGATACCCTGGGTTGACTGCAATGTGGCCACCCCAGCTTCTGGACAGTAACCTCTGGCATTCCTGGGGTCAGTGTGTCTCTCCACCACCAATGCTGTTTGAGTGCCATTGCATCTCTAGTCCTAATATTTAATTGATGATTACCCAAGGCTCCATCTATAACCTGGTGAAACTTGCTATCCTAGAAAAAAGGGGAAAAAAGTAGTCAACATAATTGGGGTTGTACTACCTGACTTAATGAGTTGGTTAAGATAGAATATTTTGTCATTTTTTCATTCATTAGAAAGTTGGTTTTGTTTCTTCGGCTACTGAAAGCAGATTCCATGAAATGGGTTGGTTTGAACAATGGGAATTTATTAGCTTTTAGTTCGAGGCTGGGTAAATGTCCAAATCAAGGCATCATCAAAGTGATGATTTCTTCCCCAAAACTGGCTGCTGATGATCCTTGGCTCTTCTGTCACATGGCAAGGGACATGGTGGTGTCTGCTCTCTCTCCCTTCTCTTCTGGGTTTTGTTGATTTCTAGCTTTTTGCTTCCAGAGCTTTCCTGCTTTTTCTCCCTCTTTCCCTCTCTCTCAATCTTTCTCTCTTTGTCTTGTTCATAAAGACTCCAGTAAGAGAATTAAGACCATTCTGAATGAGGTGGTCACACCTTAGCTGGGGTTCACACCCACAGGAATGGATTAAATTTAAGAATGTGTTTTTCTGGGGTACACACAGCCTCAAACCACCATATAAGTTTTCTTCATGAGCAGAGCATCATGGTAACTGCCTTTAAGCATTTTTGTCCTGATAACAGAACTTTCATTTTTTAGTAACTTATATTTTAATATTTGTTATCATATTCTCCCTCCCCTCCACCCCAGCCTTCAAATATTCTTGAAAACATTGCCCAACGAGAAGTATAAAGATCACTGACTGATCTAAAGTTTTGCCTCTGGCTTCAAATTAATTAACTAAAGACATTAAGAAGGTTAAGAAGGGAGACATTAAAGAGACTTAAAAGGAAGGTTTCATACCAAACAACCAAATTGTTGAGTGTGAACCAAATTGTTAAGTGCCACTCTTTGGTAGAAAAAGAAAGTTGCTCTTTTAGGAGCTAAGCTTATTTTCATATGTCCATAATTAATTATTCAGCTTCAAAATAACCTGGGATATAATTTAAATCTTCAAACACCATGATCAAACACATACACACACACACATGAACACACACACACACATACCATGTTCTACCACTATTTATATTCATAAATTCAGGGTATCCCACAGTATAGATCCAATCTTTTAATAAGCCCTATTAAAACTGTTTTAGTATTTTTAAGTCATAAATATTGCGTATTTAAGAAAAGTCTTGGCCTAAAATAATTTGTAAGCAACTATGGCTAAATAGTTGTTCTCTGATGCCTTTTTTTCCAATTCAAACTACTAAGACACCTATAAAAGATAGCATTCTCATCCAATGGGTTGATTTTGCTGGCTTACCCACTCCTCTATGTCATGGAATAGACTGGAATTTCCTCACCACTCCCTCATTCTCCCTCATTTCATCCTCTCTCTTTTTAATCTCTTCAGCATACAGAAATTCATCTGCTGTCACTTACCTCTAATTTTTCTTGAAGACAGTAGGACATTAATTTACAAGTTCTTATGTTTTACAACCAATAATATTTGCTTAAACATTTGTGAGGTTTAACTGCAATGCACTTCCATGCCTTTTCCAAATCCTTCAAGTCTTATATCTTCATTCAAATATTTGAGGATGAGTTGCGTACTGGACAAGCGGGATATGAAGGGGACATAGGCTGCCTCGGTTACAAAACTCAGGGTCTAGTACAACTGGTGCCTCAGTAGAGGTGCAGCAGTATTGGGGAAGCCTGGAAGAGGACCCCAGAAAGGAGCCTCCTTTGAGCTGCAGTGGTCCTCTATGCAGAGGTGATTCCCCAGTGTTCTTGAGAGATGAGTAAGAATCACCCTACATACCCCAAGTATGTTCTCATCACCTTTAGAGCAGAGCACAAATGCAGCCTTCCCTTTTCTTACCAGATGCTCTGTGGAGGAGGGGAGAAATCTTGGGGAGAAATATACTATGAATAAATTTAAGCGAGGGCTCCTCATTCTCAGCACTATTGACATCTTGGGCCAGATACTACTTTTTTGTGGAAGAGAGGTTAGGGCATCCTCTGCATTGTAGGGAGTTTAGCAGCATTCCTGGCCTCTCCCCATTAGATGTCAGTAGTAACCCCCTACTCCCATGGGCCAGTTTTGATGACAAAAAGGGTCTCTAGACATTGCCAAGTGTCCCTTTGTAGGCATTTCCTTCTAGAGATTCTTCTTAGATTCACAACATAAGTTTCTACAGTCTTCCCAGAGCTAAAAAAAAAATTTTTAGGATATTAAACTTTATTTGACTCAGTACCTCCTAAACCTATTTGTCTACAGAGCCCTTATCTTCATGTCATATTTATTAACATGCTTTGGAATTAGGGTTTTATGAAACACACCTTGAAAAAAGCTGGTTTAAGAAATAGTCTATCACCAGGGAAGTCCTGAAACCTACAGGGCCCAGCCTCTCCAGAACATCAGCTAGTTCCATCTCCCTACTCCATATTAGTGACAGACCATTCCAACATAAAAAAGCTAGAATGGGCATAGCCCAAATACTCCTAAAGATTGGAAGAAAGATCAAGGTGATAGATGGTAGATCAAAAGAGATGGTAGGGTTTAACAAACTATTATGATTACTGAATCATTATACTGATATTTCTTTTAGTCTCCAATATCTTAGAGCAGCTAGAAACAAAAACCTAAAATTGTGGAATTGTAAACCATGCCAAACTCTGAAATCTGTTCTACAACTAATTGTTGTGCTGTGCTTGAAATTTATTGCTTCTTTTTTGTATAGATGCTGTTTTTCCCCCCAAAATTAGATTATAATGATAAAAAAAAATTATTCCTTCTAGCTTCCAATGTTCTGGAGCAGCTAGAAGGAAAAATCTGAGATGATGGTATGGTAGCTTATGACAAACTCTGGAATCTGTCCTGTAACTACTTGTTGAAGAGTGCTTTGAAACTATTGCTTTTTTCTTCCTTTACTTTGTATATATGTTATATTATACAATTAAAAAAGTTAAAAAGAAATTGTCCATCTTTAAGGACCATAGTGGAGGGTCCTAAGTTAATGAACAGTATTGTAAGTGTTACATGGGAAAGCAGCAAGGAGAGTGCTCATCTGAGGCAAATACTGCCAGGAGCATGGCCCTTTACTGTAAGTTTTATTTTCTTCAAACTCTGTTCCTTCTAATCATCCCATACTTCTACCAGTGAGTGTTAGAAGCAGCAATGCACATTGAAGACTGGAGACATTGGCATCTGGGAAGTTTTTGTTATCTTCCTGTGGTGGAAAGCTGGGAGGATGTCGTCTGCCAAAGTCCTATTGGGACTCACTGACCACCTTTCCCCGGTCCCATCTGCTGTCCTCTGAGGGCAAACTCTTTTTGGAGAACTTCTTTCTCCTTTTTCCTCTTCTAAGCCTTCCACTTGCATTCTTAAAAGCCATATTTCAAATGGGAACATTGTAGGAAGCTTCTCCATCCTTCACCCCAGCAAATAGCTTCATATCTTCGAGGGAGCATGGCTGAAATTGTCTGTTAACATCATCTAAGCCAGGTTAAACCCTGCACACGTGCCCCTCACACTTGTACATCTCAGCTGGACTTGTATGTGAAGTGTCAGAAGATGCTTATTTTTCTCTTTATGAAGCCTGGGCCCAGGCAAGCAAGAGATTTAGGGTTGACAAGTTGTTCTACTCTGTAAAAATGTATTTTTTTCTGCCTTACATAAAGCATCAGGGAAACCAGATGTATCTCCTTGAATATTTATGGTCTCACAGATTCTTCCATTAATAATTCATCACACATAGCAATGTCGACCTATCAAGCAGTCTATGAGAGGAAGGAAAGGAAACAGGAAAAGTTTCCCCTACTTTCCCTTACCCTGAACCCAATACAGACAGATGGAAGCTACATGCTTTGTTTGCAGGCTCATCCTGTGAAAAATAATAAAACATACATTTAAAAAATTTTTTTCTATAATAAGCCTTTATTACTATAATAAATCAAATGGAGAGATCATTAGGAAAAATGCCGCACTTTTCCAGAAAAACTTCTAAAAGAAATATTTGTTTGGCTTGTTTTGTCATTATGGAGCCAAATATTGTTGCTAAATTGCCTATTTTAAATAAATGAGGAAGCTAGTCTATTTTAAAAGACAAATTAGCTTTATTTTTAACTCACAGAGCTTTAAAAAGGCCAAGCACCTTTGTTTCTGATTATAAGTCATATTCATTGCAAGAATGTCAGAAAATAAAAGAATGTAAAGCAAAAGTCACTTGTAGTCCTCACAGGTGTTGGCATGTACCATTTATGCTTTGCTTTGTATCCTGCTAGGATGTACAAACCTAGGTATGTAAATACATCCTTAAAAGTAAAAGTTGTATCATATTGTAAGTTCTTGTTTTCTAAATTTCTTTCAGTATATTTTAACCTCTTTTCTTATAATGTATATACACACATACAAAATGTTAGGGCTTCATGGCATTCCATTGTGCATGTTATTCCGTGACATCTTGTCTAATTCTGTATTGATTGATATTAAAATTACCTCCACTTTTTTCCTATTCTTTAAAAAAATGCTGTGATGAGCATGCTTATATTGCCATGTTGTGTCATATAACTGATTCCTTTTCATTTTCTCCCTCCAACCCCCATCTTGTTTGAAATGCCTGTGCCCATCAATCTGTCTTTCTTGTTATATCATTTCACTCCAGGGAACAGAGGGAAGCAGGAGCTTGTATCTTTGGGCACTCTACCTGAAGTTCATGATTTTCCTCCACTGTAAAGTCATGGGGATAGAGTCCAGAAAGAATGGATAGCAGGAATCAGGGGACTCAAAGAGCCTCTGCAATGAGATTTTTTTTTAAAATTGGGGCTTTGAGAGCTATCGTACCCTGTTATGGATTAAATCATGTCCCCCACAAAAACAGGTTTAGGTCTTAAATGCTTGTCCTTTGGATATGAACTTATTTGTAAATAGGATCTTCAAAGTTGTTCTTAGTTAAGATGAGGCCAAACTGAATCAGAGTGGACCTTAACCCAATATGACTGGAGTTCTTATAAGGAGAGGAAATTTGGACACAGAGAGGAGGAGAGAGTCAGGGAGAGAAACAGCCATGTGATGAGTTATGGATTGCTGGTAAGTCCCCACCCAAACTTCAGACTTCAGAGGAAGGATGATCCTGCCGACATCTTGATTTTCGATTTCTAGACTCCAAAACTGTGAGTCAATAAATTCCTGTTGTTGAAACCAACTAGACTGTGATATTCTGTTATGGCAGACATGGCAAACTAACAAGCCAAGGCTGTAAACATTGGGTTTTGATGTTATAATGAAGCAAGCATGGTGTTTTCCTGAAATTAGAAGGCTATCCAGATTGCTTTTTCAGGGACTCATAACAAAGGGAAGCGTCAGAGCAGCTATAAAGACTAAGAACACCTGAAAACCTCTAAACATGGGCCATTGCGGGCAAGCCCTGCCACCCGGCACTGCTTCTTCATGCGATGGAACTTGTGTCCATCTTCTGTCCTCCATGGACCACGGTCTCTCTTGATTCTTCAAGTCACAACCAGGTCCAGGCTGTGAGGTTCACCAGTAGTTTTTTGAAGGATTTACTATTCTCCAATATATTCCCTCTGAAAATGGGATCATATAATGCCTCTAGAGTCCTTTGACCATGTACCTTCAGACATGCATATCCTATTAAAGACAAAGCCTTGCTTATCTTCATATTTCAAAGGCTTGGCATTATCTTTGTGAGACAGGAATCTCTAGGGGCAAGTCTCTCCTAAATCTTTCATTCTCTTTCTGGATCTCAACATGGGAAGTAAACAAAAAGCAGTTATACATAATCTTAATCTCTGCATTTTAGTCAGAAATTATCCTGCAATATAATGTGAAATATGTTTAGTTGCTCAGTATTCTCTTTACTTCAGAACATGATTTTACCTTTTGTTATATAACCCAAGTCTTTTTCCAAAGAAAATATCCCTCCCCCAAAGTGAAATCCAGTCTCTACCTCTAGCAAGACAAAAAAGAAAGAAAAAAAGCAAACAAAGGAAGCCAGGAAAGAACTTCTTGAAGACTTCAGGCATTCCAGGCCAGTTTTTTTTTTTTTTTTTTTTTTAGCTGTGCTTAACATCAAAGAACTCAAATACAGCTCTCTCCTTCTCAAAAATGTCTTTGAATAGAAAGCTTTTCCAAGCCTCTGGGGAACCCAGCCCTAATGTGGGGGTGGGAAGAGCAAGTAAGCTTTCCATGTTGTATACATTTTCAAGACCCCAGTTCACTAGAGCCAAATTGCTCACCACAATTATTGAAGCAATTTTCACTCTCAATAACCTCTTGTGTAACCAGAACCACTCCAGCACTGGTGATGTTAATTTTTGCCAATGTCTTACATTTTTTTAATTTTGCTGATCCTTTTCTTGGTTAAAAGATTGAATTTTATTTTCAGTAATATATGTATTTTATTTATAATATTTATATTATAATTGGTTGCATAACTTTTTGAGTTGCCTAACATATTCTCAGATCATTTTTACATTAGGCTATTTAAACTTCTATAAGACCTTTAACTAACACAGAGGAAAACCATGACAATCTAACATAAATTAGATATAATTAAATGAGCATCACCGCCATGAATCCAAAACTCAGAAGCACAGATGAAAAATAAACAAATATATTAAGCCATAAAGTGAGATCTAACCAAATTCAGAAAAGAAATAGAAGAAAAAGATAAAGTCAACTCAAAAATGAAGACTGAGTTGCAAAAGTAAACAATAGAGAAAAGTTACAAGCAAAAAGCACAATGAGTGACATAGAGGACAAACATGAGAAATTCCAGGGGGAAAGTAAATAAATTCAAAAAGTCAGAGACAGACTGATGATACAGAAAACAAAGAAAATCCTTTATACATATAAATGAGTCCCTTAAGAAAAATTAAACAGTAGAACAGAATATTTAGAATTTAATTCAAGGAAGGTTTTTCTGAAATAAAAGAGGAACTGAATCTA
Source organism: Tamandua tetradactyla (assembly GCF_023851605.1). Classification (NCBI taxonomy): domain Eukaryota; kingdom Metazoa; phylum Chordata; class Mammalia; order Pilosa; family Myrmecophagidae; genus Tamandua; species Tamandua tetradactyla. The sequence continues at coordinate 200,403,191 of NC_135327.1, read as the reverse complement.
CATATTGAAAGCATTCACTATCTACCTGGCAAAATTAATATGTCTGCTGCAAAAAATATAATGTAATAAAACAAACTTTGAAGATGGAAAAACAAATCCCCATGCTTCTTGGACAAAAGAAAGGTCAAGTCACTTAAAGAAGAAATTATGTTGGCATCAAACTTTAACAGCACACCCAGGAAGCAACAATGCAGTAATCTTTCAAGAAAGTTAAGGAAAGAATACAATCTAAGGACTTTATATGTAGGCAATTTTCTTCAAATTTTAAGCCTATTTAAAGCAACAACAAAATGTCAAACCTGTAAGAATTCAGGGATTATCCATGAGCCCTTTCTAAGGAATCTATGAAATAAACTTCATCCAATCAGAAAATGATTGAGAAAACTTCAGCAAAAGGATCAGTGATGAGCACTGAATATTTAACTGTAAATCTAAGGCTAAAACAAGTACAGGGACATCAGTTAAAGGATAATATGTATACTTTATATGCTCTGTCAAAGTAGAAAAACTTTTAAGAAAAACTGGAAGGGGGAGGTAGAAAGGGAAAAATTGAGCAAACTTATGGGTGGGAGTCAGCCCCATTTAAAGCTGACAAGTTAAGTAATAGAAGCTTAAAAGCAATAATAGGGGAGATAAAGTGTTTGTGTAAAGGTATTGGTAATTAAGATAACCACTAAAATGAAAATAAAAGGTTTTAAATTTTGTTTTTAAATTATGAAAGCAAAATAGCAAAGGAAACAGATCACATTGCCGGATATCACTTCGGTCCCCGTTCCTCCAGCTCTTTACCTAGCAACCCTTTACAGCATATTCCTAACCATCCCATTGGTCCTTCAAGTGAGGATACAAAACCAGCCCTTCCTCTAAAACCCCCGCCTGAGCCTTCCATTTATGGCAATAAAACCCATCCCAACCAATCAAAAAATTGCTCTGAGCCCTTCTCGCTCACCCCTCCCCTAGACGCTTCACCCTATATAAGCTGGTATACTTCCTCTAATAAACGTTCTAGTGTGCGCGCCTCGCCAGCCCAACTAGTTCCCGTGAGTCGTTATTTATCTCGCGCGCCCTCCACACCTTCGAGCCCCTGGGGATTGTGGCCTCAATCTCCCCCTTTAGCTGCTGGGAGGAAGACCCCAAGCGGGAGACCTAGCAGAGAGAACTCCCGCATCACATGGTGAAATACATACTAAAGATAACACACAAACATATTAGAAAATATGATAGAACAGAGACCAAAATAGTAATTATATCAATAAATGTAAATGGACTTAATTTATAAAAGAAGCAGATTTCACACTGATGGGGAAGAAAAACTATGAAGCTTTTTTTTGTGATTGAGAAATATTATAAATTAAGGAATAGAGAAAAACGCAAATTTAAAAAGTAGAGGTCATGATCTTGATATCTGACAAAATAGAATTCAGGCAAAAAGTACAGAATGAAACCAAGAAAAGCACATTTATCATGTTAAAAATACTATAACAATGAAGGTAATCAGTATCAATATCTTTGCATCAAATAACAGCAGCCCCTTTCAGAAGCAGAATCCATAGGAGATGCAAAAAGAAATACATGAAACAGGAAACTAGTATACTTAGTATAAGTAAAAGATGACAGGTGGGAAAATAAGTGTGTGGAAGACCTAGATAATCAGTGAAGTAAGACTTACGGATATAGATCAAACTTTTGTTCCTAATAATAGAGACATAGCTTTCAAGTGTACATGGAACATTCATGAAAACTAGCCATATATTAAGCCAAACAACCTCACTATATTTGATGAAGTAGGATATGAATGACATTCTCTGACCACAATGCATTATAACTAGAACATTTTTAAAAATTAAAACACAAAGAAGGATTTTCAACAAAACTTAAAAAATTAACTCTCAAAAATTCTTGGTTTAAAAATACAATAATACAAGCTGATGCTATAGCATTTCTAGCAAATAATGAAGAAATGACTATATATCAAAATCTAAGAGATACAGTTAAAGAAGTGCTCAGAGAAAAATCCATACTCTTAAAAACTTAAAACGAAAGAATGAAAACTAATAAATTAAGCATAAACTCAAAAACTTAGGAAAAGAACAACAGGCAGAAAAAAAATAGAAGGAAGAGAGTAAGAGCAAATATTAAAAAGTTTGAAAAAGCTATAGAGCTGATAAATTGGTACTTGATAGGGCTTGCTAAGGATTTGTCAGGGGGAAAAATTGGGAAACTCACAAATAGACAAAATAAGAAATTATAAAAAATTTAAACATCATGATTGATGCACAACTCTACAAAAATAAGGTTAAAACCTAGAAAAATGGATAATTTCCTAAAAATAGATAAAGTTATTAAAATGTACCCAGTAGAGATAAAAAGTTTAAACCTAAAAATTGCCATATAAAAAGTAAAGATGTTATCAAAAAAAGGATGAGGCCTAAATTTAAGACTTGGTAGAATTCTTTGTTAGAAACAAAGACCAGATAATCCCAACTAGTGATTTCAGATCATGAATAAGAAAGACTTCCAGATTTTTTTTTTATGAAATAAAACATCAATACCTAAAACATATTAAAGATTGCACAAATATTGTATACGTGTATTAGCTAATGCATTATGAAAACAGAAAATATTAAAAGGGAAAAAGTTAAAAAGCCTAAAAGGAGTAAGAAGTAGAGCAGGATATAAAATTAACATTCAAAATCAAAGCTTTCATAGACACAAATATAGCTTCCTAGAAGATATAATTGAAAGGAAGACCCTATTTACAATAAAATAAAATCTCAGGAAAAAACAACAAATCAGGAAATCTTTAATTTATTCCTGAAAGAAATGAAAGTAAAGTCAAATAAATAGAAAGTATTTCATGGCCTTGGACAAGATCTTCCAACATTATAAAGATGTATATTATCCCCAAATTCCTATTGTCAGAAAAATACCAGACATAGAGGATAGAATATAGAGGATGGAGGATAGAGGAAAGCAAAAAGTAGGAACCTACAGACCCATGGAGACTGAGGATACTATCAGGCAAGAGAGGCTTACTTTGCCATTTTCAAGGTTATTTGTTTAAAGATCTGGCCTCTTCCTCTTACCTGACTATTAGGGAATAGGAACAAGTAACTTATTCCATTGTTTATAAAACGGGACAGGGTGAAGTAAAGTTCAGTTAGTGTAGCAAAGACTTCTGGCACTCACCAATATCTAATAATAATATTAATAATAAAACAAATTCCTCCCTTCTCTCCCCATCTACCTGCTGAATAGAGAAGATTCCAGAAACAGAGAGGATTGAGTCTTCACCACTGAATGACTATGGGACAAGATACCCTCTTCCCAGCCCATCCTGAACAGTAATATGAGGAAGTGATAAAAATGTGTTTGGTTAAGCTACTGAAATTTGAGGGTCATTGCTTTATAGCAGTTAGCAACCCTTGCTGTGCTGGTTAGAGACTGTTATGTAGCCCAGAAAAGGCCATGTTCTTTTAATCCATTCCTGGGGATGTAGATCTGTTGTGGGTGGGACCTTTTGGGTAGCTTATTTCAATTTGAGATGTGAACCTGCCCACTCAAGGTAGGTCTTAATCCTTTTACTGTAGTCCTTTTGAGAGGATAAAGAACAGAAAAGGCTGAGAAAGCTTAGAAAGAAAAGCTCTGGAGAAGCTAAAAGACGACCAAGAGGAAGCCACTGGAACCAGAAACTGAAAGCAATGTAACCCTGGAAGGAAGGACCAGCAGATGCTGGCCATATGCCTCCCTGGGTGACAGAGGTGTCCCGGATGCCAGCAACCTGTCTTCAGAGTCCAGGTATCATCTTCTTGATGCCTTAATTGGGACATTTTCACAGCTTCTAAGAACTTTATATCGTAAGTTATGAATCCCCATTCTAAAAGCCAATCCATTTCTGCTATATTGCATTCCGGCAGCTTTAGCAACCAAAACACTTACTAATACAGTTTTCCAGGTACAACCCCCAGCAAAGCCAGGCTTCATGTCTGCCAGAGAATCCCTCCTATAACTCTTTGCCTCAGTCTACTTCCCTCCCCCTCAGGCTCAAAACCTTCAAACCACTGGCCTAATGAGATGGGAAAGGTTTTCTTTCATGGACTTCCAATTCAGATGCCTTCCCACCAAGAAAGAGGTTAAACATTGGTTGCCATAGGAATTATTATTCTTGGAAAGAACTAACTATTCTAGGTCTGCACCTAATCCTCATGGGAACCCCCAATCTGATGAATTGAACAGAACTCTGTTCAATTTTCTAGGAACACAGTGCTTGGAGCAGAGGAGGCAATGGAGCAGAGCTACTATATACAGCCATGTAGATTGTGCATGACACAAGCAAACATAATTCTTCTGTGTGTCTTTTTAGTTGTGTCAGTTAGCTATTGCTACAGTAATGCTGTGTAACGACTAACCATAAAACCTCAGTGGCACAACAATAAACATTTCTCATCCACTGTAGGGTTTATCTCATTTCAGCAGGGTGGCTCTTCTACCTATATTCTGACTGTCCTGATCTGAATCTGCATCCTTGTCCTGAGACCAGGGGGCCAGCCCAGGCATGTCCATCTCATGACAATGGCAGAGGTACAAGAAGAACAAGCCTCTGCTTGCATTAGGGCTATTGACCTCTCACTGGGCAGGACAAGTTGCATGGCTGATCCCAGAGTAAAGGGTGAAGGCAGGTCATCCAGCCCTGGGACAGCAAAGTTACCTGGCAAAGCCACAGATATATAGAGAAAGAAAAGATTGGGGCCAATAACACCATGTACCCACTCTTACCCATACAGTTTACACAAAAATATGACGTGATATATCAGTCAGCATTCTAATAGGAAACGAGTGATGACAGGAAAATTTGAGGAGGATATTTACCCAGGCCTATTTAAAAGGCGTGAGTTTCTAAAGGAAGCACATGGGTATACTGGCGAACCCTTGGGTTGATAACAGCCTGGCTGATAGCACTCTTAGGTCTGATAGGACATGTAGAGGGATGGCTATAGGGACCTGAAACAGAATTGTGTAGAGAGTGTGAGATGAATAAAGAATTTTATGGTCACAATCAGCCTGAGGTGACTTCACAGAGAAGAAGCCAGTAGAAAACACCTTGAACTCACTTTCTTCCCTTGCCCTGATCTCTTGTCAGGGATCCCCATTTGATGAATCCAACCTGAATTCTGAAGCATGGGAACCCATTGATGTAGTCCAAATGGGACAGCCTAAGGGTCAGAGGGCAGGGCAGAAGAGGAAGATACAGAGGACAGTGGAAGATACTTAATGTCTGCCTTCACTGAAAATAAAGTAGAGTTCTAATCCCCTTTTCTTGATGTCTGGGAGAGAGTTCCTGGCAGCTCACCAATGTTTTGGTGTCATTGACAAGGCTCCAGTCACTCTGACACCCCAGGCATAGTGCTGGAAGCTACAGCAAAGATAATAGTCCTGCTGTGACATATAGGAGTCTCAATCAAGTCCTTGATCTTCCACTTTGCAACCCATGTAAGGCTTTGTTCCAATAAGGAGGGCAGGGACTAGTGATTTCTCAACCTCAGATAGGATTGAGACACATTACAGAGTAACACAGGAAACAGTGAGCAGAGACTTTCACTTGGGACCCTCATAATTCTAACAATAAGGCCTTGTTTGTAAATCCATGGTCAGGATACTCATACTAATACTGAGGGGATAAATATCCCTAAGCAGGGTGTGCTGGTTTGAAATGATGTATGTACCCTATAAAAGCCATATTTTAATCCTAATCCCTTTTGTAAAGGCAGCTGTTTCTTCTAATCCCTATTCAGTATTGTATGTTTGAAACTGGAATTAGATCATCTCCCTGGAGATGAGATTTAATCAAGAGTGGTTGTTAAACTGGATTAGGTAGAGGTGTGTCTCCACCCATTTGGGTGGGTCTAGATTAGTTTCTGAAGTCCTATAAAAGAGGAAACATTTTGGAGAATGAAGGAAATTCAAAGAGAGCAAAGCAGAACAATGGAGCCACAAGAAGCAGAGTCCACCAGCCAGTGACCTTTGGAGATGAAGAAGGAAAATGCCTCCTGGGGAGCTCTATGAAACAGCAACCCAGGAGAAGAAGCTAGCAGATGACACTGTGCTCACTATGTGCCCTTCCAGATGAGAGAGGAACCCTGACCATGTTCACCATGTGCCTTTCCAGATGAGAGAGAAACCCTGACTGTGTTTGCCATGTGCCCTTCCACTTGAGAGAGAAACCCTGAACTTCCTCAGCCTTCTTGAACCAAGGTATCTTTCCCTGGATGCCTTAGACTGGACACTTCTATAGACTTGTTTTAATTGGGACATTTTCTCGGCCTTGGAACTGGAAACTAGCAACTTATTAAATTCCCCTTTTTAAAAGCCATTCTGTTTCTGGTATATTGCATTCTGGCAGCTAGCAAACTAGAACACAGGGCAAGGGCTCACTCAGTCTGAAGAGGAGAATTGAGTATCAGCAACCTGAACTGGAACAAATTGGCATGCCCAGGATAGATCTTAAGTAGAGCAAGATGCTAATAGTTGGCAGAAATACAATCTCCAATCCCCTTCCTTGCATTTCTATGATCACCCATCAATGAGCTTCATCCATAAAGATCCTTAGATGGTCATCCAGGAGTCCCTTTTCTGTTTTCCTCCTTCTATTCACCCCTAACAATTCCCTGGCCTTTCTTTCCTCTCTCCATAGCATTCCAGCTCCATCCTGGAGATGCTTTAAAAAGTAGTGAAGACACTAAGAAATAGCTTTACTACAACCTCCCTAGCCTCTAGACATAAACACTCAATCCCAGTAAAAAAATATATATATATGCCAGCTGGGCAGTTTTAAGACAGTGCTTTAGTCTCTCTTTTTTCCCAACTGGATTGCTGCCCTCAAAGTTCCTGTTTTATAGAAATTCTGTAGCTGTGACTGACTATGAGGTTGGTCACCTTCAGCCTGCTTTTCATGGTGCAAAAATAGGAAGCTTTAGGTTTTTTTATTATAGTAGGCTGGAATGAATGACAACCAGCACTTCTGTATTTACTGTGTGCCATGCAATTCCCACAAGGAAATACTATCATTCTCCTTTGTAAAATCAGGGCCAGAGAGGATAAGTAACTCGCCCCAAATTACGCTCAACACTGCTACCCTCTGTTGCCTTCTTAAGGGCTTAGAAGATTCCACTAGTGTGGCAGCTCACAACTTCAGCTGCTCATCAGAATTATCTGGGGGGCCTTAAAGCCTGATATCTGGGTCCACAAATTGTCTCAGTGAAGTGTGGGATTAAAAAAGCTCTGGAATGATTCTAACCCAGAGCCAAGGTTGATAACTTCCACACTACAGGATAGCATAGGATGTTCTTTACCTCGAAGCTCTTCCCTGAAAATCTGGCTCCTGTCTGCCTCTTCTCTTGCTTTATTCCTTTCATTCCCAGTACGTAATGGGTCCTGGTGATGCTAAGGTCTATTTTTTAATCAATATGATGCCTTGTCCGTGATCAGAGGTAGACCATTTCCAGTACTGAAAGTTAGTCAACTGGCACTGAAGTATTTTCATTCCACTATGTTTTTGTAATTGCTATTTCCTTACCCAAGAGGGCCCTCCCACCTGGACAAGAACAACTCAGTTTTCAGGATTAAATGTAACATAATTTGGAGTCCCTTGCACTTCTCACTCCATCTTATGTTCTACCTCTTTAATAGATCTTGTCATAATGAAGGCCATCTCCATTGTTTCTCCTGGGAAACTCAGCCCTTTGAGATCAGGGCTTTGACCAAGAGGTAGTAATAGTAGGCGGGAGGCTGTCTAAACATATTTCCAGACCATGTGAAAGGAGGAACAATCCCCTGCTCTGGCTAAGGTGTTTGCTTTTGGCATTCCCACAATATCTAGTATCCCCCCTACAAATTTCACATAATATAATTGCTTATTTATTTTTAGTTGCCTTCAAGGAAACATAAGCTTTAAGAAGGTGGAGACTGGCTGTCTTGTTCACCACTGTATAGAACAGGGCACAAGGCAGGCACTCAAACATTTATTGAATTAATTGACTCAAATCCTATGTTTGGGTCAGTGACAAAGAGCATCTTTAGGAGCTCAAGTCTATGCCTTATCCCATCAGACAAAGAATCTAATAGATTTCCTTCTCTCCACCTTGGCATTCTTACCTTTACCACTTTCACCCATTACTCTAAAGCTAATGGAAGCCCTCTGTATGTTTTTGAACCTTCTTTCTGTCCTTACTCCATTTTTCTTCCTTACTATGGCAGACACTAGTGGTTCCCTACTCAGATCTCATCTCCCAGCTTCTGCTGCCAGTCTTTGGTATTTTCAGAGATATCCATGGGCACTGCAGCTGCCTCCCAGAGCCTCCAACAGCCAGTGACTGGCACAGGATTGCAAAAGCCCAAGCCCTTTACCTTACAGCAGGACAAACTCTAGGTTTGATTTATGCTCTAGGGCTTACTGCAGGATCGGGCTATGTCTAAAAGTTCACCTGAAATTACAGCTTGGCTTTGCTTCTTCCCCTTCCCTATCCAGCTTTCCCAAATCCCTTACTAGTCTCTCCTGGGAGCATTCCATAACAAATCACTTGCACTTTGCTTTGGGAGACCCAAACCTAAAATACTAGTTCTCTCTCATTTCCTTTGGTTAGGTTTAATGTCCTATTTAAAAAGAAATTCTCTAAACCATCTTCCCAAAGGTTTAAAGTGCTCCCCTATTTTGAACTTGAAAGGGTAGACTACTGGGAGAGATGAAGTCTAAGGGCCCTCGGGTACCTCATTGCTCCCCCACCCCCACCCTAGACAACAAAGACCCCACTAAACACAACTGGGGGAAATCTCTTTCCAGATCAGGAGTCTGTGCCTTCTAGTCTCCGAGCTATGGCAGGTTAAACCCAGAACAGAAGTGTCCTTGATCACAAAGCATGGCTCCCCTATTACTAACCCTAATAGAATTAAAAGTCACATTTAGTGTATCCAGAATTCCTGTGATCTAGCCTCAGGGTCCTTACATTATATATTAAAATCTTAGCAACTATTAAAATTAAATTGAGGGTAACGAACCTTTTTTGATTAGAAAAGTTGTAGTTTTACAGAAAAATAATGCAGAAAATGCACCTCCCATATACCCCCCCCCCACCACCACCACCCCACACAGTTTTCTCTATTATTAACACCTCACACCAGTGTGGTATCTTTGTTATAATTGATAAAACAATATTATTATAATTATACCATTAACCATAGTCCATAGTTTACATTGGGGTTCACTGTTTGTGTTGTACAAATGGTTTTTTGTTTTTTTAAAAGTTTTACTCTAGTAACATATATACACCCTAAAAATTTCCCCTTTTAACTTTTCCAGCTGAGAGACCAAAGAAAGCACGGGGCATGGACTGAGGCTGAATTTTATTATAGAAATATGCTTACAGGAGTGAGAGAAAGCGGTCAGTTAGGGAGTCCGGCTGCTCTGGCAGCAGCCAGGACAGAGCTCAGTGTGAAAGTGTTCTGCAATTAGGTGGGAATCAATAGGGTCCAAGATAAATAGTTTTAGGGGCCTGAGACAAAGACAGCAGAGAGTCTCATGAAAAAAATTATAGGTACACGTGATTCTGGGAAGGGGGAGTAGGGTATAAATTAACATCTTACACAGAGAGGTTTCTGGCTTTTTGCGTACATTGATCATCAATGCGTTCTTTTGTAAAGAGGTTTACTCAACATTAACTGACCCAGGTCATGCAAGTGGCTGCGTGCTTTAGAGTTTCACAAAGACTCTGGGAACGGCTTGGCCTCTGGGTTCTCACAATCCAGTTTGCATTAACCATAGGACAGGCCCTGCATCCACAGCCCACAGCCGCAGTACAACAGGCAACAAAATACAAACAAGCTGGCACATGCAGAAAGTAATCCAACCAGCAAGTGGCACCATGGACAGGCCAGGGAATTAAACCATTGTGACAGGCGATCATCTAACAGAGGCTCAATATTTTGTATGTAACCTTGCATGTGATTTAAAACTGGTGCATCATTTTGTGAGTTATCAAGTATATATACACAATATTAGATATTTATTAAAGTACAGGTGCCACCTTGATGATAGTGTTAATATCTATTGCCATCCTGTTTTGCAAAACTACTTTTCTAAGTTGCTAACTTTGATTCATTAAGTGATTAGCAGTGTGATTAGTTAAGTGGCTACATGTTTTTTCCGTTACTATGGCAGCTCCACCTGGGATGAATATAGCTAAAGGGTAGAACCACCAGGCAGTTCGCTTTATTCTGTATCTAGTTTTCACTGTTTAAAGAGTAGCAGGTACATAGGGCTGTCCCCATGTACAATGTCCAATCCAGTTAAGGGGCAAGTAGGGCCAGTCATTTAGTTCACAGGTGTAGAGCCACCCCATGGGGGAGGGATAGGCCCCAAGTATGGTATCTATACCTTGCCATTAGAAAAGGCTGCCACTTTCCCAGTGGATGGTCAAATTACAAAGTTCATTCCCAGATCTCCTCAGCTGGTAGAGTGAAGGGCTCCTTCCTGGGCATTGGCCAAGCCTTCTGGCTTGAGGCATGATAATTGCACTTGTTTGAAATGATGTATATACTCTAGAAAAGCCATGTTTTAGTCCTAATTCCATTTGGTAAAGGCAGCCATTTCTTCTAATCCCTATTCAGTATTGTATGCTTGAAACCGTAATTAGATTATCTCCCTAGAACTGTGATTTAATCAAGAATGGTTGTTAAGCTGCATTGGGTGGAAGCGTGTCTCCACTCATTTGGGTGGGTCTTGATTCCTTTAGTGGAATGCTATGAAAGAGTAAACATTTTGGAGAATGAGGGTGTGCTGGTTTAAAAGGATGTATGCCCCCTAGAAAAGCCATGTTTTAATCAAAATCCCATTTCATAAAGGTAGAATAATCCCTATTCAAAACTGTATGTTTGAAACTGTAATCAGATCATTTCCCTGGATGATGTGATTTAGTCAAGAGTGGTTGTTAAACTGGATTAGGTGATGACATGTCTCCACCCATTTGGGTGGGTCTTGATTGGTTTACTGGAGTCCTATAAAAGAGGAAACATTTTGGAGAATGGGAGATTCGGAGAGAGTGGAGAATGCTGCAGCACCACGAAGCAGAGAGTCTACAGCCAACAACCTTTATAGATGAAAAAGGATACTGCCTCCCAGGGAGCTTCATGAAACAGAAAGCCAGGAGAAGAAGCTGGCAGATGACGCTGTGTTCGCCATGTGCCCTTCCAGATGAGAGAGAAACTCTGACTGTGTTTGCCATGTGCCTTCTCATTGAGAGAGAGCCTAAACTTCATTGGCCTTCTTGAACCAAGGCATCTCTCCATGGATTCCATAGATTGGACATTTCTATAGACTTGCTTTAATTGGGACATTTTCTCAGCTTTGGAACTGTAAACTAGCAACTTATTAAATCCCCCTTTTAAAAAGCCATTCTGTTTCTGGTATATTGCATTCTGGCAGCTAGCAAACTAGAACAGAGGGAGATTTAGAGAGAGCAGAGAATGCTGCAGCACCATGAAGCAGAGAGTCCACCAGCCAGCGACCTTTGGAGATGAAGAAGGAAAATGCCTCCCGGAGAGCTTCATGAAACAGGAAGCCAGGAGAAGAAGCTAGCAGATGATGCTGTGTCTTTCATGTGTACTTCAGCTGAGAGAGAAGACCTGACTGTGTTCACCATGTGCCTTCTCACTTGAGAGAGAAACCCTGAACTTCATCAGCCTTCTTGAACCAAGGTATCTTTCCCTGGATTGCTTTGATTGGACATTTCTATAGACTTGTCTTAATTGGGACATTTTCTTGGCCTTAGAACTGTAAACTAGCAACTTATTAAATTCCCTTTTTTAGAAGCCATCCTGCTTCTTTTAAAGAGAAGCCTTTTTTAGAAGCCATATATTGCATTCTGGCAGGTAGCAAGCTAGAACAATAATATTTGTCTTTTTGTTCCTGACATTTCATTCAACATACAGCTCTTAAGTTTCATGCCTCACAACTTTATTCCTTCTTATAACCACTCAGTAGTCCATTGTATGTATACACCATAGTTCCCCCTTCCATTCCTTAGTCATTGAATCCTTAAGCCATCTCTATTCATTGTGGCTCATGAACACTGCTGTCAGAGACATCAGTGTGCAAATGTCCATTTATGTTCCACACTCAACTCCTTCAGGTATATACTGAGCAACGGGATTTCAGGATCGTACAGCAACCCCACCTCTAGCCTCCTGTGGAACCACCACACTGCCCTCCAAGGGGCTGCACCTCTAATTTCCCTGCCGACAGTGAATAGGTACATCTCTTTCTCCACATTTTCTCTATCACTTGTTTCTCTTTATTATTTTTTAACAGTTTTATTCACACATCATACAATCCAGCATAAGTGTATAGTCATGCTGTGTTAGTTAGATTCAGTTGTCAACTTGGCCAGGTGAGCATACCTAGTCTTGTTGTTGCTAATTACATCTGCAGTCAGCTAGGAGGCGTGTCTGCTGCAATGAGTGATATTTGACTTAATTGGCTGGTGCTTAAATGAGAGATCGCAACGTAGCACAGCTAAGCAGCTCAGCATTCCTCATCTCAGCACTAGCAGCTCAGCCCAGGCCTTTGGAGATGCAGAAAAAATTCACCCCGGGGAAAGTTGTTGGAACCCAGGGGCCTGGAAAGAAGACCAGCAGAGACCATCCTGTGCCTTCCAAGTAAGAAAGAGCCTCAGTGGAAAGTTAGCTGCCTTTACTCTGAAGAACCAACAAAATAAATCCCCTTTTATTAAAAGCCAATCCGTCTCTGGTGTGTTGCATTCTGGCAGCTAGCAAACTAGAACACATGCCTTCACCACTATTCTCTATCTGAAGACATTTCCTTTTCTTCCACAAAGAATTCACCCCCCTCCCCCATGCCACCTAGCTGTTGACATTTAGTTTTGGCATAATGCCTTTGTTATATTCAGTGGAAGCATATTACAATGTTACTGTTGACTGTAGACCCTAGCTTGCCCTGATTGTGTTTTTTCCCACATACCATCTATTTTCAACACCCTGCAATACTGACATTCCTTTGTTCTTCCTCATGCAAAAACTTTTAGAAATTTGTACATTTAATCACCATCATTGTACTCTCTAGGCATTCCTAAATTATACCATCTCAGTCTTTATTCTCTATATTTCCCTCTAGTTTCATAAGTGCCCTTCTCCCTCTATCATACTCACATTCACCTTCATTCAGTATACTTATATTTTTGTGCTACAATCAGGTAGCTATCCACTTTAGTGCTATCCACTTCTGAATTTTTACAATCAGTCCTGTTGTGCAATCTGTATTCCTTCAGCACCAATTACCCAATCTCTACTGTGCTGGTTTGAAAGGAAGTATGCCCCCTAAGAAAAGCCATGTTTTAATATAAATCTCATTTCTTAAAGGTAGAATAATCCCTATTCAATACTGTATATTTGAAACTGTAATGAGATCATCTCCCTGATTGATGTGATTTAGTTAAGAATGGTTGTTAAACTGGATTAGGGGATGACATGTCTCCACCCATTTGAGTGGGTCTTGAGTAGTTTCTGAAGTCCTATAAAAGAGGAAACATTTTGGAGATTCAGAGAGATTCAGAGAGAGCAGAGAATGCTGCAGCACCACGAAACAGGGAGTCCACCAAGCAGTGACCGTTGGAGATGAAGAAGGAAGACGCCTCCCGGGGAGCTTCATGAAATAGAAAGCCAGGAGAGAAAGCTAGCAGATGATGCCGTGTTCACCATGTGCCCTTCCAGCTGAGAGAGAAGCCCTGACTGTGTTCGCCATGTGCCATCTCACTTGAGAGTGAAACCCTGAACTTCATCGGCCTTCTTGAACCAAGGTACCTTTCCCTGGATGCCTTTGATTGGACATTTCTATAGACTTGTTGTAATTGGGACATTTTCTCAGCCTTAGAACTGTAAACTAGCAACTCATTAAATTCCCCTTTTTAAAAGCCATTCCATTTTCTGGTATATTGCATTCCAGCAGCTAGCAAACTAGAACATCTACCCATTTCTATCTCCTAATAACCTGTGTTCTTAACAAATTCTCCAAGTTCACTCATTAATGTTAGTTCATATCAGTGAGACCATACAGTATTTGTCCTTTTGTTTCTGGCTAATTTCACTCAGCATATTGTCCTCAAGATCCATCCATGTTGTTACATGCTTCATGACTTTATTCTATCTTACAGCTGTGTAATATTCCATCATATGTATACACCATAGCTTGTTTAGCTACTCATCCATTGATGGACATTTGGGCTTTTTCCATCTCTTGGCAACTGTAATAATGTTGCTATAAACATTGGTGTGCAAAAGTCCATTTGTGTCCTTGCCCTTATGCCCTCTGAATAGATACCTAGCAATGGGAGTGCTGGATCATATGGTAATTCTATGCTTAGCTTTCTGAGGAACCACCAAACTGACTTCCGCAGCAGTTGTACCATTTTACATTCCCACCAACAGTAGAGAAGTACACCTCTTTCTCCAAATCCTCTGCAGCACTTGTTATTTTCTGTTTTTTTTTTAATAATGACCATTCTAGTGGGTGTGAGATGATATCTCATTGTGGTTTTGATTTGCATTTCCTTAATAGCCAGGGAAGTTAAGCATCTATTTATGTGCCTTTTGGCCATTTGTATTTCCTCTTCTGACAAGTATCTGTTCATGTCTTTTGCCCATTTTGTAATTGGGTTGTTTGTCTTTTTGTTGTTGAGTTGAACAATCTTTTTATATATTCTGGATACTAGACTGTTATCTGATATACCATTTCCAAATATTGTCTCCCATTGTGTAGGCTATCTTTTTGCTTTCTTTATAAAGTTTTTTGATGTGCAAAAGGGTTTAATTTTGAGAAGTTTCCATTTCTATTTCTTTCTTCAATGCTCATGCTTTGGGTATAAGATCTAGGAAATTACCTCTTATTATGGGTTTTATAAGTTATTTCCCTACATTTTCTTCTAAATGTTTTATAGTCTTAGCTCTTATCTTTAGGTCTTTGATCCATTTTGAGTTAATTTTTGTATAAGGTGTGAAATATGGATCCTCTTTCATTCTTTTGCATATGGCTATCCAGTTCTCCAAGCACCATTTATTGAAGAGTCTGCTCTGTCCTAACTGAATTGACATGATCACCTTATCAAAGATCATTTGTCCATAGATGAGAGGGTCTATTTCTGAACCCTCTATTTGACTCTGTTGGTCAGCATATCTATTTTTATGCCAGTGCCATGCTGTTTTGACCACTGTAGCTTTGTAATATGCTTTAATGTCAGGTAGTGTGAGAACTCCCACTTCACTTTTCTTTGGCAAGATATTTTAGCTATTCAGGGCACACTGCTCTTCCAAATAAATTTGGCTATTGGTTTTTCTATTTCTGCAAAGTGAGTTTTTTGGGATTTTAATTGGTATTGCATTGAATCTATAAATTAATTTATATAGAGTTGACATCTTAACTATATTTAGTCTTCCAATCCATGAACACTGTATGCCCTTCCATTTGTTTAGGTCTTCCATGATTTCTTTTAGCAAATTTATTGTAGTTTTTTGTGTATAGGTCTTTTGTATCCTAGTTAAATTTATTCCTAAATATTTTATTCTTTTGGTTGCAGTTGTAAGTGGAATTTTTTTTCTTGATTTCCTCTTCAGATTGCTCATTACTGGTATGTAGAAACACTACTGATTATTGGGTGTTGCTCTTGTACCCAGCCACTTTGCTGTACTCATTTATTAGCTCTAGTAGCTTTGCTGTGCATTTTTTTGGGTTTTCAACATGTATTATCATATCTTCAAACACTGAGAGTTTTATTTCTTCCTTTCCAATTTAGAGACCTTTTATTTCTTTTTCTTGTCTAATTGCTCTGGCTGGAACTTCCAGCACAATGTTGAATAACAATGGTGACAGTGGGCATACATGTCTTGTTCCTGATCTTAGAGGAAATGCTTTCAGCCTTTCCCCACTGAGGATGATATTAGCTGTGTGTTTTTCATTATTTCTTTTATCATGTGGAGGAAATTTCCTTCTATTCCTATCCTTTGAAGTGCTTTCATCAAGAAAGGATATAGAATTTTGTCAAATGCCTTTTGTGCATCAATCAAGATGACCGTGTGGTTTATCTGCTTTGATTTGTTGATATAGTGTATTACATTAATTGATTTTTTTATGTTGAACCATTCTTGCATGCCTGAAATAAATCCCACTGGTCACAGTCTGTAATTCTTTTTAATGTGCTGCTGGACTCTATTTGCACAAATTTTATTGAGGGTTTTTGCATCTATATTCATTAGAGAGACTGGTCTGTAATTTTCTTTTCTGGTAGTATCTTTGTCTGGCTTTGGTATGAGGGTGATGTTGGTTTCAGAGGATGAGTTAGGTAGCTTTCCCTTCTCTTCAATTTTTTTGAAAAGTTTGAACAGTATTGGTACCAATTCTTTCTTAAATGCTTGGTAGAATTCACATGTGCAACCAGCTTGTCCTGGCCTTTTCTTTTTGGGTTGCTTCTTGATGACTGATTCAATCTCTAGTGATTGGTTTGTTGAGGTCATCTATTTCTTCTCAAGTCAATGTTGTTTTTTTCATACCTTTCTAGGAAGTTGTCCAATTCATCTACATTGTCTAGTTTATTAGCATATAGTTGCTCACAGTATCCTCTCACTACCCCCTTTATTTCTGCGGGGTCAGTGGTTATGTGCTCTCTTCCATTTCTGATGTTATTCATTTGCATCCTCTCTCATTTTCTTTGCTAAGGGCCCATCAATTTTATTAATTTTCTCAAGGAACCAACTTCTGGTTTTATTGATTTTCTTGATTGTTTTCATGTTTTCATGTTCTCAATTTCATTTATTTCTCCTCTGATTTTCATTGTTTCTTTCCTTTTGCTTGCTTTGGGGTTAGTTTGCTCTTCTTTCTCTAGTTCTTCCAAGTGAACCATTAATTCCTCAATTTTTGCTCTTTCTTCTTTTTGATATAAGCATTTAAGGCAATAAATTTCCCTCTTAGCACTGCCTTGGCTGCATCCACCAAATTTTGATATGTTATGTTTTAATTTCCATTTGCCTTGAGATATTTACTGATTTCTTTTGCAATTTTTGCTTTGACCCACTGGTTGTTAAAGTCTGTTTTGTTTAGCCTCCATATATTTGTGAATTTTCTGGCCCTCTACCTACTATTGATTTCCAACTTCATTCATTTATGATCTGAGAAAGTATTTTGTATGATTTCAATCTTTTAAAATTTACTGAGACTTGCTTTGTGACACAGCACATGGTCTATCTTTGAGAATGATCTATACGCACTTGAGAAAAAAATGTATCCTGCTACTGTGGTGTGTCATGTTCTGTGAATGTCTGTTAAGTCTAGTTCATTTATTGTATTATTCAAATTCTCTGATTCTTTATTGATCCTCTGCCTAGATGTTCTATCCATTGATGACAGCAGGGAATTGAAGTCTCCAACTATTATGGTAGAGGTGTCTATTTCTCCCTTCAGTGTTGTCAGTGTTTGCCTCATGCATTTTGGAGCACTCTGGCTCAGCGTATAAATATTTATGATTGTTATGTCTTCGTGTTGAATTGTTACTTTTATTAATATGTAGTGTTCTTGTTTGTCTCTTTTAATTGTTTTACATTTGAAGTCTAATTTGTCACATATTAGTATAGCTACTCCTGCTCTTCTCTCATTGTTGTTTACATGAAATATCTATTCCCAACCTTTCACTTTCAACTAATTTTTGTTCTTTGGTCTAAAATGAATCCCCTGTGGATAGCATATAGATGGGTACTGTTTTTTAAACCATTCTGCCAGTCTATGTCTTTTGATTGGAGAGTTTAATCCATTAACATTTAGTGTTATTAAGTAAAGGCAATATTTTCTTCTACCATTTTGCCTTTGGATTTTGTATGTCATATCTAATTTTTTTTTCTTTTTACAACTTTGCTGATAGCCTTCATTTCTACACTCTTCTCCAGACCTCTTTCTCTTGCTCTTTCCTCTCTATCTGCCTGTAGTGCTCCCTTTAGTATTTCTTGCAGAGTAGTATCTTTGCCTGGCTTTGGTATGAGTCACAAAAAAATTTGTGACTGTTAGTCACAAATTCTCTGTGATAGTCTGAAAATGTTTTAATCTCCCCCTCAGTTTTGAAGGACAATTTTGTTGGATATAGAATTCTTGGCTGGCAGTTTTTCTCATTTTGAATCTTAAATACATCATACCACTGCCTTCTCACCTCCATGGTTTCTGCTGAGAAATCCACACATAATCTTATTGGGTTTTCCTTGTATGTGATGGATTACTTTTCTCTTGTTGCTTTCAAACTTCTCACTTTTTCTTTGACATCTGACAGTCTGCTTAGTAAGTGTCTTGGAGTATGTCTATTTGGAGCTAATCTGTTTGGAGTATACTGCACTTCTTGAATCTGTAATTTTATGTCTTTCATAAAAAATGGGAAATTTTCAGTGATAATTTCTTCCGTTAGCCTTTCTCCTCCTTTTCCCTTCTTTTCTCCTTCTGGAATACCCACAATATGTATATTTGGGTGCTTCATGTTGTCATTCAATTCCCTGAGACCCTGTTCATATTTTTCCAATCTTTTCCCTATATTTTTTGTGTGTTGGATTTCAGATGTCCAGGCCTTCCGTTCACTAATTCTCTCTTCTGCCTCTTCAAATCTATTGTTGTAGGTTTCTATTGTTTTCTTCATCTCTTCTGCTATGACTTTCATTCCCATAATTTCTTTGATTTCTTTTTTCAATCTTTCAATTTCTTCTTTTTGTTTACCCAATGCCTTCTTTTTATATCCTCCTTCAATTCGTTGATTTGATTTTTGATGAGATTTTTCATGTGTATTCAAACATGCTAAGTTAGTTTCTTCAATTCCTGTATCTCAGTTGAATTGTTGGTTTGTTCCTTTGACTGGGCCTATCTTCAATTTTCCTAGTATGACTTTTTTTTTTTTGCATGGGCAGGCACTGGGAATCGAACCTGAGTCTCCGGCATGGCAGGCGAGAACTCTGCCTTACTGAGCCACTGTGTCCTGCCCTGACTCAATATTTTTTGCTGGCATCTAGGCATTTGATTTCCTTAATTAGTTTATTAGAAGATTGTTTTCATTCTTTTACCTAGTGTTTTCTTGCAGGATGGCTTTGTTCTCTCTATCTGCTCTTTGACATTCAGTTCAGCTTATTCTAAACCTCTAGTATAGGTTCTGTTTAACTGGTTAGAATTTTTCAGTTCTTGTTTTTCTGTCTCTTGTCCTGCATATATGGAGCCTCTTTTTTGTGGGGGAATGGTCTGCTCAGATAATACAGACTCCAGTCAGATTTTGCCAGTCCGGACTGGCATCCTCTCAGGAGGAAAGAATAGCGTGCATCAGTTTTCCCTGAGGCTGAGACCCAGCAGGTTGACAGACTTTCCTATGAAGCCTCTAGACACTGTTTTTTTTTCCTATCCTGCACAGTAGGTGGTGCTTGTGTGCCTGCAGTTTACCACCAGTGTAAAGTGAGTGGTACCTTTAACTTCAGCACACCTGCTGATAGTGTGGTTGAGACAGAGGGGAGATTGTAGGTTGGCATTATCTGTTTCATTTTTCAAGTCCCTGGGGCCTGAGTTCCTTGAATTCCTTGAGCTGGGCCCCACCTTACTCTTGGGGAAGGTACAGCTTTTAGGGAATTTAACTCCTTTCACTGAGTAGTTACTATGTCTCTCAGACAAGCTTAATTCCTCCCTTGCCTGGGGCAGTTGGAGCCTGAAAAGCCTTGTAGCAGTTCTGTCTAATCAGCTGTTAAGTAGTAGAAACAAAGCAAAAAAAAAAAATCCTTTTCAGAGCAGGACCCCTTTCTGGCTCTATGTATCTCCAAGTTCTGTGTGCCCCCTTTTTTTAAGGGTCCAGCCCTTTTCAAGTATTTTGGCTGTCTAACTCAAAAAAGCCTCTGTTTTTTTGTTTGTTTGTTTGTTTGTTTTCTGTCAACCCTGCCCCCGCTCTCTGCCAGGACAAAAACGCCTAGCACCCTTAGCTCTTATTTTAGGTTTATCTGAGCTGGGAGCCTATTTTCAGTAGTCAGAATTTGTTAATTAATTCTACAGTTGGAGCTTGGTAGAGCTAAGCCCTTGCTACTCCTAGAGTCTGTTTCCTATGCCCTCTGGGAGCCAGGCTGCCATGCCCATATGGGAAGGGGCACCATCCTTCATGGCTTGGGGGACTTATAGTTCTGTGTGGGTTCTCACCTGGTCCCACTTGTCCAGACTGATGTACACTGTGTGTCGGTTACTTACATGGCCCCAACAGTTGTTCCGTACTGTTCCTGGCTATTTACTAGCTGCTCTGGAGTACGAACTAAATTCTATACCTCACTAAGCCACCACTTTGCCCCCTTATTCCATAATTTGTTCCTTGGAAAGCTTAATCCATAATTTGACTAGCACTGCATTTGACTGCCCATCAATATCCTTGGTGTTAGTCCTTGCAGCCACTAGAGCTGCCCACATCTGCTGGTGCAACACCCAGTTTGAGCCATTGTTTCCCTTTGGCGCAGGTTCCATGGCTCTAACTCCTGCCCGATTTTGCCACAGGCAGTCTGTCTCTCTCAAATAAGGTATTGTCTGAGCAGCCTCTGAGATGGGTTGCTTAACCATCTGACTGAGAGCTGGCATTAAAGAGCCATACCACTGGTTGGGGATAGTCTGCAGGATTGCTTTCCACATACCTGCAGCAAAGTTTATGCAACAAAGTTGAGTGCATAAATTGTGCATAAATTGCCTGATCTCTGTAGCATATCTTGGGACTTATTAATAATGCTCCACTGGGTGCGTGTGTGTGTTGTGGGGGGGGGGGGGAATCACTGGGCCACACTTCCTTATATAGGAGTACAAGCCAATCAAGCAGTGAATTTGTTTCTAACTTGGGGACTAATGCGTGCATGCACTGAGGCAGTGAGGGAAGTCAGTTCACTCAATTCATGCCCTTAGAGCAACATACCATCAGCACCTATGTCCCATAATCACAACAGCAATTTGCTTAAGTTTTGGGGGGGGGGGGCTTTTGCCTATATTGAAGGCCCATTTCTCCTAATTTAGAGGTGGTAAAATCTCTTGAGGTAACATATTCAGCCTGGGGGTCCTCACGTGCCCACCCCCACCCCCCAGAACTGTTACAATATCAGATTTCATTTTCTTTTGGATCAAAGGATGAGCTAATTTGCACTTCCCCACTTCCTCCTTCCAGTCCAACTGTGGATCTTCCTCGTCTGAGAAGTCCACAGGGTCCCATACCTTGGGGTCCCATTCAGGGGAAGTAATATATGCCTTTCTTGGAACCTATGCAATCTTTGCCCCCTTATTCTATCATATCTACATGCCAAAGTTTCCAAGTCCTCATCCACCCACTTCAATCTCATATTTAAGGCATCCTTCAATTCTGCCTGGGGATGACAATTAAGTTCTTCTAGGCAGCCAACAGCCACTTCAGCCTTCAATGCCTTTTCCGTAACTGCATGTGCCACTTCCAACAGTGGTCAGGCTACTACTGCAGCAGTCTGGTGGCAATTCTTTTCCTTATGAAATCCTAACTGTTCTGCAGCCCTTTGCAAGAGAGCTATTAGTCCAGCTGGGGAGTTACAGGCAACTCCATATTCCCTTGGCAGACCCCATTCATCCAGGAGGGTAGCCACCCCTCCCTATATAGACGTCATAGGTCACCTGCATCACCTGCCCAGGCAATCTCCCTTTCCTGAGTTCATGCTGTCAGAAGTGGGGGCTTCTTTGGTCCCCTGGCTGGCTCACCAATTGTCCTGCCCCACAGGGGCCTTTCCAGCCAAGAGAACAACTAGGCAAAGACTGAGATATGAGCCTTTATTATAAGAATTTACTTACAGGAGTGAAAGAAGGCAGTCAGGAAGTCAAGCTGCTCTGACGGTGGCCGGAGCAGAGCTCAGTGTGAAAGCGGGAATCAACAGGGCCAGTTATAGGGGCCCAAGACAAACAGCAGAGGGGTCTCATGTAAAAGAGTGTGGGTTAACAGCAAATATGATTCTGGGAAGGGGAAGTAGGGTACAGATTGGCACCCTATGCAGAGAGGAGTCTGGTTCCTTGTAAACAATGATCATCTGTGCATTCTTCCTTTGTGAAGAGGTGAGCTTCAATGTTAACTGACCCAAGCCAGGCAAGCAGCTGCATGCTTTAGGGTTTCACAAAGACTTAGGGAATGGCTCAGCCCCTGGGCTCTCCCATAACCACATTTGAATACATAATTCAATGGTGTTGATTACATTCACTAGGTTCTACCATCATCACCACCTCCCATTACTAAAACTTTTCCATCATCCCAAACAAAAAGAAAGTCTGTATCGATGAAGGATCGAATTTCCATTCCCTATCCCTGCTCTGGCCCATGGTAGCCTGTATTCTAGTTATGGACTCTACAGATTTGCCCATTCAAATTATTGCATATTAGTGAAATCATGCAATATTTGTCCTTTTGTGTCTGGCTTATTTCACTCAACATGATGTCTTCAATACTCACTCATGTTATTGCATATATCAGAATTCCATCCTCTTCATAGCTGAATAATATTACATTGTGTGTATATACCATATTTCGTTTATCCATTTATCTGTTGATGGACACCTGGTACTTGTGAATAATTTTACTTTTTTTCTCTAACTTGGAAGGGGATGCATTGCAAGCAACAATTCTCTAAACTTCCCTTCCTTTTACTCATACTTGGTGAATGATTGAGATCTCCAACTTCCCTGGCAGTCTTTCACATGCACCCCCCAGCCTGTGCCTTCCTTGTCCATTCTATCATTCACCTTTTCTCCCTGACTCTTCTGTCCTCCTCCCTCTGCCTTGTTCATGATGAACAGCTCAAAACCTCATATAACGGACATACTAAGGCAGACTTACCATTGCAGAAACGAAGAAGCAAAGCCAGAAACCCTCTTGGCAGGTGGGGAAGGGGCAATCTTGGGAATATTCGTTAATATTAGTTATTGGTTTATCAATTGGGAACAGCATGTATCAACTGGAAACAGCATGAACAAAAATTGGGGAAATGAGGTTTCCAAATTTCAGGAGTTTTAAGAATATTTAATAGTGACAGTTTTTCTCCTAACTACTTAGACAAATATTAAGGAGTAAAGTAGACTTAGGCAACCAAGAAGAGACTGGTGAGTGGAAAAGGGTGAAGCCAGAGCTGGGAGCTAATACTCAGAGCTCAGGAAGAGGGACTGAATCTAGAATGAAGAACATCACATATTATTTGGCAGTTTGAAATTCTATCTTTAAATCACTGCTCTTAGGATTCCCCACAACTCAGCTGCTAGGTCATCAGCACCAGACACTCTCCTCATCCAGCAGAGTGCTCAGAGAGGAAGCATTCTTACACACATGACTAAAATTCACTCCACACTTAGGCCTGGAGGGCATTGCTCAGTCACGACCCTGAAGAGTCATGCTAACAGGGCTTGGACATGTTGGTGACCCCTTCAACTTCCTTAGGAAGGAGTACAGAAGGAGAGGTGGGTACAGGGAAGAGAGGATTAGCTGGACGCATGAACATGTCCTATCCCTGTGAGAGGCAGGGCAAATTAGGTCAGCCATATTTTCTAGTGTTGATTTGATGTCCCTTATGAGCTCAGCATCAGTGGGAAAACAAACCTGCCCATTAACCAAGCATCTCATTCCATTCCTATTTTAAATGGCTGCCTTTAGTTTCTTTATTGTGAAAGAAGAAAAAAACAACCAAAAGCCATTAACTCAAGTCTTTATTAAAAGGTCATGAGCAGGGCGGGCCGCGGTGGCTCAGCGGGCAAAGTGCTTGCCTGCTATGCCGGAGGACCTCGGTTCGATTCCCGGCCCCAGCCCATGTAACAAAAACGGAGAAACAGAATACAATAAAACAAGAAAATGTTTCCCTTTCTTCCTTCCTTCCTTCCTTCTCTCTGTCTTTCCTTTGAAAAAAAAAAAAAAAAAAGGTCATGAGCAGGCCACAGTGGCCCAGTGGCAGAGTTCTCGCCTGCCATACCAGAGACCCGAGTTCCATGCCAGAGACCCAAGTTTGATTCCTGGTGCCTACCAATGTGAAAAAAAAAAAAGTCAGGAGAAAGCAGTTCAAGCTGATTGCTGTTTGGGGAGTAAGAAGTTTGAAGATTTTATAGACTAGATCAGGGGTAGGCAAATTATCAGCCATAGGCCAAATCTGTGACCTGTTTTTGTGTGGCTTGGAGCTAAGATTGGTTTTTACATTTTTTTAACAGTAGAAAAAAATTGAAAGTACTATTTTGTGACCATGAAAATTATATATAATCCAAATTTCAGCATCTATAAATAAAATTTTATTGGAACATGGCCACATCTATTGATTTTTGTTATTGTAAATGGCTGCTTTCATGTTACAAAGGCATAGTTAATAGTTATAACACAGTCTGTATGACTCACAAAGCCTTTCAAATATTTATTATCAGGCCCTTAACAAAAAAATTTTGCAAACCCCTAATTTAGACCCAAGAATTCTCTAAAAGTCATGTGGAAACTGAGGTCTATAGGCAGTAAGACTGGGGGCATGATTTAGCATTCTTGTTCAGACAATTTATGTTCAGCAAGAGGAACAGGAAGGAACAGTTGGGGGCCAAAGTATTGTGAGGATTTGTGGGAAATGTTTAGTTCTTCAGCGTCTCTGATGGTATGCAGTCCTTAAAGTACAATCTCTACCACAGCTGGTTTCAATAATCTTTTGGTTGACTCAGTCTTTTAAGGTGATTGCCCACTGTCTCAGTATTTGCTCCTCTCAACCCCACTTCTCCTCCTGGAGAGGGCAGTTTTGCTACAGGATGGGCTCCCAATCCAGGAGATATCCTTTGGATCCACATTGTCTTTTTCTGGAATGGCTAATCTTGCTTTCTTCCTGGACCATTCAGTTCTGAGTTGGGACTGATCCCATCTTGCCTCTCGGGATTATGTGCTGGGACCTGGTACTGACCACTTGGTCTGTCTGGCTATTCAGACCTCAGTTTATCCGTGGCCTCTATCAGGTTGTCATTCTTCTCACCACTAGTGTGTCACCTCAAAACACAACATTTTGGCTCCCTGCAATACCCACCCAGGCCGTGGGAGCCAGAAGAACTGTCTCGGGCTCATCTTGGGCCACTGAGCTGTCACTTTGGTTTCAAGTGGGACACAGTGCTGAGCTAATACCTAATCCACAGAGCAAGGATGACCATGGCATTGATGTTCTAAGTCTCCCACAAATCTGGATGAATATTTCCAAAGAATTACAGAAAGTCTAAGAAATAAGAACTATGGTGCCTGACCTCTATTGCCTTATCTCTATGTCCATTCTTGTCAATTAAACCAGTGGGAAATTGGGCTTTTGCCTTTCTACTTTCATTTGACAAATATTTGAGTGCTTACCATGTTCTAGGCACTAAAGACACTACTAACCTAATGGTGGAAGAGAAATTAATAAATGTGTATCTCCTCTGATATAGGGCAACAAATCTCACAGCTTAGCTGCTGTTAGCGGGAGAGTTAACCTCTGCACACAAACGAAATCAGTGATTTCACCAGGCACAAGCATTAGACTCTAGAAAAGGGATGGGAAGAATTTAGAAAATCCTTTCCTCTCAAAGCTTTCAAGACTGATTTCTTCGCCCAACTCCTATTTGGTAGTCAATACTGAGTAGATCTTTATTTTTCTTCTCATAATAATCTGAATTTCTAATCCCTGCAGATGGATGCCTCTGGTGACTAGGAAAACAATTGTGCCCATAAATGCTGAGAATAAATCCCATTAAACCATCCCTTCAAAAAGTACATTAAACCCAGATTTATAGTTTGAGTAAGCAATGCTGTCGTTTGTACCTTAGGGGAAAAGTCTGACATTTACATAGACTAGAGGCTATAAGCATAGATGAGATGGAGGAAAACGTGTATCTGGGTGAAATTTGACTTTATCTTTCCTTGGAACTAGCTCTGCCAGCCCCTACAGAAAGCAGTCTTCAAATTGTTGTTGAAATATCAGAGATCAAGTTTTGTCCTCTTTTTTTTTTCACAAGTCAGCTTCTGTTCTTTTACAGACCCACATTCAGATGTGATTAGTTTAAACACACACACATCATTTCAAAAACAAAGATTTCATGTGCTCGATTATCTGATTATTTAAGAGTTCCATTGGTTCTGCAAACCACGGTTAGGATGCCTGGTAAGCTGCTTGTTGCACAATAGAGCTGCAAGCATGTCCTAATCTTTAATTAGGACCTCAGCAAGTATGCCCCCAATTTTCAGAGGAGATTATCTAAGGTCCAGTACTTTGTGCAAAAACATGTCCTGCTACCATGTTGGTCGTTGACTCGGTGTCTGCAGGAGATTCAGAAAAAAGAAGAAATTTGGCTGCAACAGCTACCAAGAAGTAGGAGTTTAGCTAATTTTATCCATAACAGGAGTGAAGACTGGCTTTTCATAATCATGAGGAATATAAAATTATAGTTCATTAAGACCAAAATGGAGCTCTCAAAGTCAGTCAAACTGATTTGGTGCAGTTTGAGCTCCAATACTTCCATTTTATCAGTGGCAATAACAGCACACTCAAAATAAGTTAGTCAGAAGGCATTATGGTTGTTTACAGCATCTTCTATTATTTCCTTTGTTCCAACTTTATTCCCTTTGTTCTTGGCTACATGGGGATGAGTTATCAAGCTTCTCAGAATTTATGAAGAGAAGTAACTATGTTAGTAAGCACCCTGGATATTTTCAAAAAAGCAATTATTCCTTCTAGACTTTCTGATACGTCTTCTGAATCACTTGCTTACAGGTTTTATTACGATTATTTTATTATCTGTTCTTATAAGCGGCTTCAAAATCTTCCAAGGGCCAGTGAGGGAAATAATGATTTTGCTGTAAACTTAACACTTAAACTAGAGCGCAGAGGCACAGCTGCAGTGGGAAGTGGTGAATGAGATAAGTTTATTATCTTTTAAAGTTGGGAGTTTACAACAGGGGAGTTTATCAGTTCAGACTAGTTCTTTGCTTCCCAAAGCATTAACATCAGAAAGCTACTTTATTTTGTATATGGAAAAAGGAGATGTACAAC
The DNA here is from genome assembly GCF_023851605.1 of Tamandua tetradactyla. Classification (NCBI taxonomy): domain Eukaryota; kingdom Metazoa; phylum Chordata; class Mammalia; order Pilosa; family Myrmecophagidae; genus Tamandua; species Tamandua tetradactyla. The sequence continues at coordinate 200,376,086 of NC_135327.1, read as the reverse complement.
TCTCTGAACCTCATCACCTTCGAAAAGTCACCATGAGGATTTGGATACATGGAACAGAAAACGAACAAAGTATTTGTGATGCCATTACTGAGAAAGCGTGGTTTATGGCACCTTGTTATACAATAAAAGGAGAAAGAGGCAAATCACCTGAACCGACCTCCCAGGCTCTAGCCTCTACTGTTCAGTCTCCTAGAGAATGTATGCACTTGATGAAAGCTCTGTGTATTGCTAAATAAGTTCAAAAGACAATTTCCTGGTCTACTATTTTTCTAACAGGATCACACCCAAAACACTCCAGCAAAAAGTCACCTGCCCTAGGAAGGGAGATCACCTCACTTAATTATTCTACCCTATCTCATAACCTCTGGTCCACCTTTGAGTTCAACTTGCGCTACAGTAGATAATCCACCTGCACATCACAGCTTCCCAATATACGCACCTGAATCTCTCACTGCTCTGTCCATGAGGCATCTGGGGAGGTGGGGGGGGTGCTTAGCCTGCCTTGGAAGTGTCAGGAATTTAATGCCCCCAGGGGTATCCTTCAAGGCTGGGGAACAGAATCCATGGGTAAATATCCCAATTTCCTTGTCTCTTGTTGGGTTACTTCTGAGGTATATTCTACACAGTTCCTCAGAGGGTCCCCAGAGAGATTGTTCCAGTTTCTCACATGGGTAACCTGCATTTTAATGCAACTTCTGGATCTTTTTCTCTGCCATTTCTCTTCCTACTCCATCCCCCTCAATTGTGCTTCTTGGGTTCACTTCCCAAACACATATGGTAGCCAAGCCCTTGTCTCAAGGTCTGTGATGAATAGACAAGGCAAACTTAGTATAGATGTGTGACCATGATCCTTGCCAATTAAGGGAAGTTGGCTGGGGAGTGGGAGGAACCTTGGGGAAAGAGTTTCTTACTTCCAAAGAGACCAAAATAGACGATCCCTCTTTAAAGTTGTGGTCATGTGACTCCTGGGAGTGCTGCAGCATCTTGGCATCTCTGGAAGAAACAATTTTAAGAAGCAGAGGCCAAGGCCAGCTGGGGTATGAGAAGGGGTTGATGATATGTGAAATAACAAAGTTCTACTTTGCTTTTCAGGCTTAGAAATCAGCACCAGGTTGCTTACTTAACTACCGTGGAGGGGGAGAGCAGTATGACCATTTTACAACAGCAAAAGTCATAGAAAATATTACAGTCTTAGAGAATGGCAAGATTTAACTTGAGAAAGGAGGGGTGGTGGAAACTTGGCAAATTCCCTTCAAGTCCAATTACATCTGGAGCGTACAGGAACAACTGATGTGCCTCAGCATAGGTCATGGCATCCCAAAATTAGTTAAAACGTATCTCACAAACCTTGATATCTTCACAAATAAAGATTCTCAGTTGAGTGGGTAAACATGGGAGAAGAATAATGATCTCCCAAAGATGAACGCCTCCTAATCCCCAAATCCATGACTATGGTATGTTATATGGCAAAGAAGAATTAAGTTTGTAGATGGAATTAAAGTTGCAAAATAGCAGATGGGAAGATTAAACTGGATTATCTATATGACCCCAATGTAATAAAAGTCCTTAAAAGTGAAAGGGGGGGGGGCAAAAGCAGAGAGTCAAAGAAAGATGTGACTATAAAAAATGGTCAGAGAGATGAAACATTGAGGGCTTAGAAGATGGAAGGGACCAAGAACCAAGAATTGTGGTGACCTCTAAGAGCTAAAAAAGGCAAGGAAACAGATTCTCCTCTCGAGCTGCCAGAAAGGAATGCAGCTTTCCAGGCACCTTGATTTTAGTGTGAGACACATGTCAAACTGTTACTCTAAACTGAATGATAATAAGTCGGTATTGTTTCTGCCATTAGGTTTGTAGTAATTTGTTACAGTAGCAATAGGAACATACAGCAAACATGCTCTATAGTTAAGCAGTTGGAGGTCCTTATAATTTTACATCAAATGGAAGAAAACTAAAAAAAATTGCCTTGTGATACAAACCAGATCCTAGCTAAATTAAATGTCTTGATATCTTTGTTTCAGTCTGAGTGGCTGGCTATTCAAAGTCTTGTTTCATTCACTAGGTTGAAAATTTAGCATCTTTATCAGCATAGACACTAGATCTAAGTAATTTTAGGGCTGACTTGCTTCATTGCTTTGCTTTAATTAAAAAGTGATTTCCTTTTTAAGGGAATGGTCATATTTCTGATTCATGCTCTCCTTTCTCAGAGAAGTCTTTCTATGGCAGGTACTCACCATGATTCTTGTGCCTGGGGCCAACCCTACAGTCCAATTGTGTTGAGAGATCATATAAATTATCATATTATTTAAGTCAAAGTTTCAGTATTTTTTGTAGCCAAAAGTATTGTTCACATAAGTGACAAGTTTCAGAGCTCCTGACTCAGAATAGAGCTCCAGGTTTCTCTAATGGTGATTTGTTTCCCTTTTAGCACACACCTTTCTTTGCCCTGAATTCTTATGAGGCTTACAGTAGGCCGTATAGGGAATTTGATTTGTTCTGCAGATTAAACTCATGAAAAAGTCACTGCATCAGCATTAAAAGTCAGAATTACAAGAATGGTCTCCTAAAAGGTCTTCTTATATCTGGATCTCAATTGGCCCAAGGGCTTTTATAAGGGTCTCATTTTCACCTTTTTCTAAGTCATTTTGATGTTCTGATCAATTTCCAAGGTACATAGCAGTCTCATCTCTCCAGCTGTAGAAGACATGGCCAAATTCTGTGCAGATCCTCCTTAAAAAAGGACTTACTATCCTCCTGTGAGGAGCTTGGACAGCAGGCAGGCTGCAACTGTCAGCAACCCCTGGGTCTTCCCAGCTTCTAAGTTCCCACCATCCTGGGGACAAGCCAGCATTGCCGACTGGGCCATGGGTGAGTATAGAGGCCAAGGCATTTTGGGCCAATGCCAGCACCTCATTCCAAAGCTCCTTCTCGGGTTGCCTAGGACCTGTTGGGCCCACATCACCATTTGGTTTCTTCCTCCACCCAATCCTGCTTCTTTTCACAGGGGTTAAGTCCTTGTTACATCTTGAACCCCACACTCCATATTACAAATATGGATACAAGCTTAATAATGTTAAATGATTTGCCCTATTAATATCCACTTTAAATGACAGAGCTGGAACTCAGTTTCAGGTGTATCTGCTAGCCAACTCAACTATAGGTTTATGCTATATTGCCTATATAGGGGCTAGTGACATAGATGAGCTGTGGACCTGAATAATAACCATTTGTAGTTTAACTAACTTAATTTGTTTTATATACTGAGCCCCTGTAGCTGTCCTTGAGTCTGCTGGGACACGACAACTGGTATGATCAGGAGACTCTGAAGGCTGAAACAGAGCAAACCAGCAGTGTCACTTATTCTGTGGTCAGAACAGCTCTTGGTGACCCACTTCTTCCCCAGTGTTCTAGTTTACTAGCTGCCAGAATGCAACACAGCAGAGACGGATTGACTTTTAATAAAGGGATTTATTTCATTAGTTCTTCAGAGGAAAGCTTCTTTCTTTCACCTAACTTTCATCTGAGGTTCTTTCTTATGTGGGAAGGCTCAGGGTGATCTCTGCTGGCCTCTCCAGGCCTCTGGGTTCCAACAACTTTCCCTGGGGTGTTTTCTTTCTGCACCTCCAAAGGCCTGGGCTGAGCTGTGAGTGCTGAGATGAGGTATGCTGAGCTGCTTTGGCTGTGCTACAGTGAGTCTCTCATTTAAACACCAGCCAATTAAGTCAAACATCATTCACTGCAGCAGGCACACCTCCTAGCTGACTGCAGATGTAATCAACAACAGATGAGGTTCACATACCATTGGCTCATGTCCACAGGAATAGAACTAAGCACCTTCGCCTAGCCAAGGTGACACCAGAATCTAACTACCATACCCAGTATATACAAAACCAGACAAACCAAGTAGGCACAGTTGTAGTCACTTAGGGAATTGAAATATAAGAGAGGCAAACTAAACTGGGCTATATATTGCAGAATATATCACCTTTTTTTTAATTCCAAAATGTTCCATAGGCAGGGAAGGAGCATAGCACAGAATATACTACTAGTAACATGGAATTTCTGTATCTTTAGATATCCACAATTAGGAGTATATGGAGATTGCTTCTTTAGTTATCAGTTTTTAAGCTGTGTGTAAGGTGAAGAATAAAATTGAGGGAGAGAGTTAAGCAAATGTAGCAGTTAGTTCAAGTAGCATCTGTGTTGGGAGTCAGGTAGCAGTGCTGTTTCTCTTATTCCAGAATTGGGAAGCAGGTTCTGCAGCCTCAGGTCCTGACGTAGGATTGCGGCTACAGAGAAATTATGGGTAAAACAAAACATAAGAGCCATGCAGAACTACCTGAGCCTGTAGTCCCTGGCTCAGAGCTGAGATGGGGAGAACTCTCAGGCACTGTGAAGGATCTCGTCTTAGGATACATCAGCTGAGTTTTGCATTGTCTCAAGTCTAGCTCTAGTTTGTTAGTTGACTGAATCATTCCCCTCACTAACATCTCAAACTCCTCTCAGTTCACCTTACCCCACTTCCATAAGAATGCCTCCACTAGGTTTCATGGGCTGTAATTCAAAAGAAGACTTTGGAAATACGACCTTCATTTCAATTTGAAGATAACCGTCCTCAGGGATCTCATATCAGCAGGTCCTTGAAATGCTTGGGGAATGCCCCCCCACAATTACCCTGGAAAGGGTCCTTCTGTCCCCAGATTCAGCTACTGTAACTGGTGCCCGAGGTAGTACTCAGAGCTAGGGGTATCTTTCCTGCTCCCCAGCACCAATAGACAATAGCAGTTAGTTTTTATTTATAAAGCTAAAATGCCTTCTGGGTAAACTCTTATTGTGCCCCCCCACCTCCTCCACCCCTCCAAAAAAAAGATCATAACATTTTAAAAATCAGGCAAGGTAATGAAGATTGCCATTAGAACCATAGGATATTAGAACATCTAAAGGTATCAGCTAAGAGATAAATGAAATGAGGTAGGTTTAAGATCTTCACTCTATTCTTGGAGAATTGCCATTTTTAATCCCATATACACCTTATGTCTCTGCCCTCAAGGAGAGAAGAGGCCCCATCCGCTTGAGAAATGCAGGGATAACATCAAACATAGCCACAGGGGGCATCCACTCACTTCCTGGCATTCTTTCTTCCCTGAGAGATACACATCTGATTTTACAAAAGCTCTGCTAGCTCATCCTTTTCACTGTCAAGGATGGCTTGTTTTGCTCACGGTCCCCAGAGAGCTTCTTGAATGGGGGAGGTTAAGACTGACAATCAGCCATCCATCATTGTTTTAATTTGTTAAATCTGCTGGAATGCAATATACTAGAAATGGAAAGGCTTTTAAAATGAGAATTTAAGTCACAAGTTTACAGTTCTAAGGCCATAGAAATGTCCAGACTAAGGTATCCAGAGAAAGATACCTTAACTCTAGAGAAAGTTAACTTCCAGAAAAACTCCAGAGTTTCTCTTTCAGCTGGGAAGAAACAGGGCTCATTTCATAAGACTTCCCCAGGGACATTTTCCTTCTGCATCTCCAAAGGTCTTTGGCTATATGGGCTGTGTGGGCTCTGTTGACTCTAAAGCTTTTTCCAAAATGTTTCCCTTTTAAAGGGCTCCAGTAAGCAACCCCACCTTGAATGGGTGGTGAAACATCTAATCAAAAGTTATCATCCACAATTGAGTTGTATCACATCTCCATGGAAACAATAAGAAACATCCCACCCATGAAATCGTCCCTATTTTGAAACTTCAACTTCTGTGCGAGACCAATGGGAGAGATGTTAATTTGGTGCAGTAATTGTATTTTGGGTAGTGCATTTCTTGGTTTGACTCATATGGTCAATTTAGTTGAACACCATTAAGTACATGGAATCTTGAATAGGGCATGTGACTTTGTTGATTTGTTCAGGTTAGTCTGATGCCTTGATATATCCCAGAGTAATTTGGGCAGTGAATAAAGAAGTATTTGCAAGGTCCCCTTGGAGCACTGGGGAAAAAGGAGGAAATATTCTAGTTCCACATTTGGAGAATTTCTGAAATCATTGCAGGCAGTGGAGGCAACCAAATCAACAGGCCAAGCCTTCAGTCTTGTAGTTTGCCCCTATGAAATGTATTCCTACAAAGGATAGGCTAAGCCTACTTTAAATTGGGCCTAAGAATAACCCCCAGAGAGTCTCTTTTGTTGCTACATGTGGCCTCTCTCTTTAAGCCAATGTGGCAGGTGAACTCACTGCCCTCCCCTGCTACATGGGACATGACTCCCAGGGGTGTTAATCTCCCTGGCAACAAGGGACAGAAATCACAGGATGAGACAGGACCTGGCATTAAAGGATTGAGAAAGCCTTCTTGACCAAAACAGCAAAGAGAAAAATGAGGAAAAACTAAAGTTTCAGTGGCTGAGAGATTTCAAACAGAGTTGAGAGGCTATCCTGAAGGTTATTTTTATGCAGTATGTAAGTTTTTAGTTTATGATGTCTTGGAGTGGGTGGAGGGAAATACCTGAAACTGTTGAGCTGTGTTCTAATAGCCTTAATTCTTAAAGATGATTATAAAATAGTACAGCTTTTACAATGTGACTGTGTGATTGTGGAAGCCTTGTGTCTGACGCTTCTTTGATCCAGGGTATGGACAAATGAAATAAAAAATGAATGAAAATAAACAAATATAGGGGGGACAAAGATTAAAGTAAATTGGGTAGATGGAAATACTAGTGGTCAGTGAGAAGGAGGGGTAAGAGGTATGGTATGTATGAGCTTTTTCTTTTTTCTTTATATTTATTTATTTTTTTTTTGGAGTGATGCAAATGTTCTGAAAAATGATCATGGTGATGAATACACAACTATGTGATGTTATGTGAGCCACTGATTGTACACTATGTATGTATTGTTCGTATGTTAAGATTTATCAATAAAAATATTAAACAAACAAAAAAAAAGATCCCACCCAGCAATACTGAATGAGGATTAAAGAACATAGCTTTTGGGGGGCTACACGACAGTCTCAAACCTGCACAATTACTCAGGAGAGCGGTTTAGATATTGAAGACAGGTGTTGAATATTCAGGTTACAGAATACGGTCAGGAATGTGCCAAAACATCACCATTGATACTCCAGTCCCTTTTTGTACCAAATCCTAACAAGTGGCTTTCTAACTTTAACACCATTTATAAAAATGAGGATTACCGAGCAAACCCCATGTGAAGTTAAAGGGTGAGTCCTTCTCTCTGAGCACAAAGCCCCGACCTCCACCTGCTCAGCCTTCTTCTCTCTCAGGGCGCCTCAGCGAACCAGACCCTGAGGAAGAGCATCGAGAAGCCAGAGCTGCAAACAAGCTATGGACGGGTGGGAAAGGACTGTTTGCCTTGTTGTAGGTCTGAAGCATCAACAAATTCCCTGGTGTGTCTAAGGCAGAACATTCGGGTGAACCCCTCCATCATTACATACTTTACTCACCATTTATGTACCTGGGAAGGGGCTGAGTCTGGGTCAGCTCCGTCCCTGGCCACGGTGACAGGTTGGTAACCAGTGTGAATGTGACAAAGCAGCCTCATATGCCTTTCATATGGAGGGGAGAGTGCTGGAGGACACACCTAACAATCTATGCCTATTGTATGGAAAGCAAATATTTAAAAAAAAAATCTAGGACACTATTTTAATTGCTCAATTTTGTTTATAGGTCATATTGCACTTTATGCATTGATGTGAAGATATGCTATAGTACTTTTTTCACCCAGCTGCCAATAGGCACGGTTTTAACTTTGGATTCTTAAGTATAAATAAGCCAGTAATTACAGAACAAAGTCCCTTAACAAATCAGGTTCCCCTAACATCTATATCTGGAAGGAGATTGTACCTTAAAATCACTTCTTTCCAAGTCTCTCCATATATTTTCCTGCCCCTAATTTGTTTTTTCATCTCAACTCACACCCAATTCCTGCCCATGGCCATTGATTCACATGTTCCCTAACAACAAAAGGTTCAATGAATGGCATCTATGTGCCAAACACTATGTTAAGTCCTTTATAAATACATATTCTAACCTCATAACTGCTTTCACCGGAAGTTGTTTGCTCAAGGTCTGCAGCTCCTAAGAGCTGAAAATCAAGCCTAGGTCTCTTTAGGCTCTTAAGAATTAGTGGTTGAGGTAACCTAAACTTAATTCCAGATTTTATTATACTGGTCAGATGTAGCCAAAATTCCTTTTGGAATTGAATTTTTTTTTTCTGACTTCCATGAGTGTGGGAAAAGGTGTTCTATTTATAGGGCATAGAATTTAATATTAACATAACTATTCAATTGCATTATCCTCATGGTTTGCTTAATGTCTAAAATATGTCAAAATCTCATTTCACTATTGTCTTTCCCCATATCATCAGGTTAAAGTAGAAAAATCTTATAATCACATCAATTGGTGCTGAAAAATACATCATATGCCAAAACTCAGTACCCATTCATGATTTAAAAAAACAAAACAAAACACCTCTTAGCAAGTTAGAAATAGAGGAGAATGACCTTAACTTGAAAAAGAGCATCTACCAAAAAACTATAACGGACATTATAGTTAATGATAAAAAACAGAATGCTTTCCCCCTAAGACTGGGAACAAGGCAAGGATGTCCACTCCTGTCACTCTTATTGAACATAATACTGAAAGTCCTAGTCACTGCAACAAAGCAAGAAAAACAAACAAACAAAAAAATCATATAGATAGAAAGGAAGAAACAAACCGTTCCAATTTGAAGATGACATAATTGTCCACACAGAGAATCCTAAGATATCTCCAAAACAAAAAAAGAGAGAAACAAAACACTTCTAGAAAGTGAGTTCAGCAAGATCACAGGAAACAAGACCACCACACAACAATCGATCACTTTTAAATTTACCAATAATGAACATGCAAAACCTAAAATTAAAACTATGGTACCATTTATAAGTGCTCCAAAGAAGATGAAATATTCGCCCAGTAAAAATGTACAGGTTCTATATGTTGAGGATGTTAAAATGCTGATGAAATAAATCAGAGAAGATCTAAGTAAATGGAGTGGTGTATTGTGTTCACCGATTGAAAGGTTCAATGTAGAAAAATGCAGTTCTTCCTAAATCGATCTATAGGTTTAATATAATTCCTATAAAAATTTTCAGTAAGCCTTTTTGTAGACATAGACAAGTTTATTATAATATTTATATAGAGATCACAGGCCTGAGAATAGTTAAAACAATCTTTATAAAGAAGAATGGAGTTGGAGTTATCACTCTACCAAATATTAAGGCTTATAGCTACAGTGTATACTATATAGCTACAGTAATCAAGATAGTGTGGTATTAGTGGAAGGAGAGACACATGGGTTAATGGAACATAATAGAAAGCCTAGAAATAATCCCATAATCATATGGCAGACTAATTTATTTTTATTACAGAAGTTGTGGATTTATAGAACAATAATACATAAAATACAGCGTTTCCACATACTACCCTTTTAGTATCTTGCATTGGTGTGATACATTTGTTACAATTGATGAAAGCACATTTTTACAATTGTGCTATAAATTACAGTCCATCATTTAACTTAGGGACCATTGCTTGTGTTGTGAAGTTCTATGTATTTTTTTAAAAATTTATTCAAGTAACATACATACAACCTAAAATTTTCCCTTTCAACCACAATCAAACATATAATTCAGTGCTATTAATTACATTCACAATGTTGTGCTATGATACCACCATCAATTACCAAAACTTTTCCATCAACTAAAATAGGATATAAGACTTTATGCACTAACTTCCTTTTTCCTATCCCCACTCAGGCTCCTGGTAATCTATATTCTAGTTTCTGACTCCTTGAATTTGCTTATTCTAATGATTTCGTAATAGTGGGATGATACTATATATATACTTTTATGTCAGGCTTATTTCACTCAGCATTTCTTCAATATTCACCCATGTTATCAAATGTTTCAGAACTTCATTCCTTTTTATGGCTGAATACTATCCCATTGCATGTATATACTGCATTTTATTTATCCATTCATTGGTTGATAGACACTTGAGTTGCTTCCATCTTTAGTCAGTTGTGAATAATGTGGCTATGAAATCAATGCGCAAATATCTGTTTGATTTCCTGTTTTCAATTTCTTTTGAAGTGGAATTGCTATTTCATATGATAAGTCTGTACTGAACTTTCTGAGGAACTGCCAAACTGGTTTTCTACAATGGCTGCACCATCACCAGTGAGTGAGTATTCCTATTTCTTCACATCCTCTCTGTGCTGGTTTGAAAGTGTTGTGTACCCCAGAAAAAAACATGTTCTTTAATCTTCATTCAATGCTGTTGGGTGGGATTTTTTAACTAAAGTTGTTTCCAAAAAAAATATGACCCATCCAATTGTGGGTGGGCCCTTTTGATTTGGTGGTTGCCATGGAGATGTGTCCCCACCCATTCAAGCTAGGGATGCTTACTGTAGTTCTTTAAGAGAGAATCATTTTGGAAAAAACTTGAGAGCACACACAGCTGGAGACCTTTGGAGATGCAGAAGAAACACCCCTGGAGAAGCCTGATGAAATGAGAGAAGTTCCAGACCCATCAGTCTTTTGAGCCAAGATGTCTTTCTCTGGATATCTTAGTTTGGACATGTTTAGAGCCTTAGAACTGTAAACTTGCAACTTAATAAATTCCTTTTAAAAAGCCATTCTGTTTCTGGTATATTGCATTCTGGCAACTTTAACAAACTAAAACAATTGTAATATATATTAATAATAACCATTCTAATGGGTGTGAAATGGTGTCTCATTGTGGTTTTGATTCACATTTTCCTAGCAGCTAATGATGTGGAGCATCTTTTTGTGTGGTTTTTTTTTTTTTTTTTTTGGATATTTGCATATCTACTTTGGAGAAATATCTATTCCGTCTTTTGGCCATATTTTAAGTTGTCTTTTTACTGTTAAGTTGCAACCAGCAGGGAGAGAAGAGAGATAATTGTTCAGTGGGCAAATGCCAAAGATAATGTTTTCTGAGTGTGAATCAGAGTGATGGTGGTAGTGGGTAGGACCCTACTACAAATATATGTGAGTAGTAAGGAGTTAGTTTTCCTTAATTTCATCTGATTAAAACAAGAAGCAGATCCGATCAGACAGAATAAAAAATAGCTGAGAAGTCTGAAGAAAAATAGAAACTTACAACAGTCTAAATTAGTTTCAGAAATGGTCTCAAGAGTTAGCTTTACAGTTCAGTCTCTTCCCTTCTTTGCTTCTTTCTGAGTGAGAAAGCTTCAAGTTCCTTCCTACATGCTAAGAGAAGCTTGAGGTAATGTATTGGATCTCTTTTGATAGTACTGTAGGGGTACCATTTGAGTTGGGAGGGCAGATTCCACAAATGGAGTCCTGAGGCTTTCATGGAAACTGGGCACATGAATTATCCACACTCACTGCTCTTCCATGGAAGAATCCATCTGGCATGCCCCAAGCAAACACGAAACTCTCAATTCACAGGCCTAAGTGAGTGAGCGATTAAAAATACCCAAAGAAATCTGATACCATCTGTTCCTTTAGCAGACTTTACCACTTGTCTGGAATGGCTCAGGGATGTCTCCCCAAGAAATCAGAAGAGAAGAGACTTCTCTAGTGATTCATTTCAGTGTCTTGTTTTAGATGGGCTGGCTACTGCATGAAGAAACTACAGACCTGGCATACTATTCAAAAACTAATGTTATCTCACCTGCCAAGTGGGAAACTGGGGTTCGATTCCTGACCCATGCACTTCTTACCACCACCCCCCAAAAAAACTAACAAGTTAAATGTAAGCCCACCAGATATTAATTCTAGAAAGCATACTTTGCAGATAATCAAATTTCAGCATTGATATATTTTACGACTGTAAGACTCATTGTGGAAACATTAATATTTTCAGATTTTGAATTGTAAGCTATAAAGATGACTTCTTATAAGTTGCAGTTAATTGTTAATGCATGAGTTTGTCTTCATTGGAAGCAGTTCATGTGTATTGATCCCAAGAATATATTTGAATTTTGATATCAACAACTAATGAATTGGATATTTCTTTGTTTAAAACAAAATCCCTGGCTAATTGATGGCACTGTGGAAATGAAGTCTATAATTTAGTTGGATATAAGTGACCTCTAAAAGAAACTGAAGAACACTCTAAAAAATAGAAAGGCAATGTTAAGAACATTGAAGAGCCTGGAATTTTACCCTACTTAAATGAGCTAGCCTGTGACTGTTTCATGAATTATGGCAGTAGACACAAGGACCACATATCAGAGAAAAAGGATATTTTCATTCACAGCCAGTATTTCACATTCAGGCTGTTTCCCCACACTCCCCAATTCAATGCGGGAGAGGCAGTGAGCATAGATGAATGTTTGCACACACAGAGGGTCAGGCTGGAGGAGAGGAACATTGAGCTTGGGGAATTCACCACTTTCATAACAAGCTGAAGTGAGTCTGCTTTTTGTTTTGGGTGAAGGCAGAAGGGGGAGACCTTACCTCATCCCTCATGATGTTTGCTGCGGACACAATCTTGAGAAACAGCCTGGATAAAGAATAGTCAAGACCTTGCATTTTTGGCTTAACCAGTAGGGATGTTCAAAGACCATGGCCCCTCCCAACAATTCATTCTACAGCCCTGTACATCTTGGCTTCTGGTGACTGTTTATGTTAGTAGACCGCACCATTGTTCACCTGGGTTAATATGACCAACAGAGGTTGGTAGTAAATCCTTTCAATTAGTTTCATTTAGCTTTTAATTAAACCTACCATCAACAGGACTCTAAGCAGCAGGATGAGGCCAATCTGCAGCATAGATCTCAATCTTGCTCCATGGGGCCTGAACTTAGCTGACTGAACAAATCTCATAAACCATAAGGGCCTGCCATAGAGAGCCAGGTGGCTTTCTCCTTAAGCCTCTGTATTGATCCTTCCATTTGTCCTGAGGCATTAATGCAGGTACAAGCAGATGTATTAGAAATTTCTAGGGCAATTCGATCATCTAATAACCACTCTGACCAGTGTATTGGAGCTGACCTAAATGCTTTCTAAGGAGTGTCATTAGTCACTTTAGCTCAATTGGATGATGGCTATCCTAGGAATACCCACCCACAGGTCTGCATAAACAAGGAGTGCATTACTGCAGAGATTCTCCAAGTAACTAAGGGTGGCTCAGTTTCAGAAAGATCCTTGAAGTCATTTGAAGGCTACATGATCTATGTTTAACACTTGAAGGTCTTTTATGATTACTCAAAGTGGGGTACATTTTGACAGTGCCTCCAATTGTGGCCTCCTGGCAAGCTAATGAGCCTTAAGATTCAAAGTTCAGTTAAAATAATTGAGTCTAGACTTTGTTTGTAGAGAGCTTGCCTGAGAGCAATCAACACAACCTGTTCTATTTGTGCACACCACCAGCCAGATGACGTTGGTCTGTCACATGGCATGACTGAGTGATGGCTGTAGGAATGAGGGTGGAAAGACATCCAAGAGTGCTGACAGTTGTTTTGTTTGGGAGGTGTAGGAGCTAGGGCCATCACCTGCTGTTTCTGATAGATTTCTAAGTAGATTAAAGGGAATAGTAATCAAATGGCAGACAGATCCAGCCACCAGGACCCAGAAGGCCCAGCAGTCAGTTAAATTTAAAATCCTTGCAACTATTTGGGAGCCATACTTGGGTGTTTTTCTTCATGAACAAGGCTCCAGGTGTAGTATGGAAGGGAAAAAAAATCATTAATACCCCTCCCTTACCTGTACATTCTAAAGCACTCCATCCCTACATGCTAGGATTGTTGTCTTCCACTGGGACACCAAAATTGGTGTGGCTCATTACAGAAACTCTATGTGGTAGCTTGGAGTTATGCATCCCAGAAAAAACTTGTTCTTAAACTTAGTCCATTCCTGTGCATGTGATCCATTGTAAATATGAACTTTTGATGTTGTTACTTCAGTTAAGATGTGGCTTAACTGAATGGGAATGAGTCTTAATTCTGTTACTGGAGGCCTTATAGAAAAGGTCACAGAAAGAAGCCATGGGGAGCAACTAGAAGCTGGAAGGCAATAGAACTCAGAAGAGAAAAGAGAAGATACTGCCTCGTGCATTGCCATGTGACAGAAAAGCCAAGGACCAAGGATCACTGGCAGCCAGTCTAGAATACCACAGCCTTTGGAGAGAGAGAACATCGCCTTGCTGACTCCTCAATTGTGGACTTCTAGCCTCTAAACTGTTAGCCAACAAATTCCTATTGTTTAAGCCAACCCATTGTGAGGTATTTATTTTAGTAGCTAGGAAACTAAAGCATTGTAACTTCAACCTTTCTCCAGTCTTTTCTTATTTGCACTCAGCCCTTTCCGGTGGGTACAAGAAAGAATGAGAAAGGCAACATATTTCTATGTGAGCCACTAATGGTGGTTCTTTTCTTACATGTCTGCTACAAGCAGCAGACCTAAATATTAGGCTGGGTTGGTCAAGTTTTCTCCGCAACTTGCCTTTACTACTCATCATATATAAAGGCTAAAGCTCAAAGAAAATAGAGTCCAAGTGTTCTCAAGATATGCAAATTGAGTTTTTTTAAACAGAAGCTTATTTTTAATCTGCTACCTTAATATTAAAATTACATCTTAGATGAATTATATTGTATAAATCCAATTTGTAAAAGCCTATACCTAATTTGCATGAAATTGGCAATGCAGTTCTAATTCTATTCTTTCTTTGCAGTCTTGGATTTGAGTTTTGTTTTTATATTTGTCTTGTTTATTTTTTTAACTAAACTACAGGAAGGCATTTTTCACAATCTAATTACCACTAGAGCTGTGGCAAAATAAAGTCACACAGCCTGGTGGAAATCTTGCCACTGCTCCTTTAATGGCAGTTCTGACCTGGAAGAACAAAACTTCTCTAGGAGTTACTTCTGGAGGACCTTTTTGTTGCTCACATGTGGCCTCTTTCTCTCTAACCCCACTCTGCACATGAAATCACTGCCCTACCCCTACATGGGAAGTCATATCCAGGGGTGAACGTCTCCCTGGCAGCATGGGAGATGACTCTCAGGGGTGAGTATGACCCTGACACCATGGGATCAACAATGCCATCCTGACCAAAAGGGGGAGAAAAAGTGCAACAATTAAGATATCAGTGGCCAAGAGAGTTCAAATAGAGCTGAGAGGCTACTCTGGAGGTCTCTCATATGCAAGCTTCAGTTAGACATTGCTACCTATCATAACATGCCAACCCCCAACCAAAACCATTCCAGTCCTAAAGAATACCTAGGGTGTTATATAAGATTCTGCAAAGGTTCCATGCACTAGGGTAACATTCCAGAAACCTACAACCTCCAGACAGTTCCCTGGACCAGATAAGTCCTGAAATGCAGAGGGACCAGCCTCTCCAGAACATCAATTAGTTCCATCCCCCTATTGCATATTATCATAGTCCCTTCCAACATGAAAGAATGGGAGAAAGATTAAAGGTGGTGGTGGAGTTATACTGACAAGTTAGGGTTCAATAAATTACTATGATTGCTGAATCATTATATGATATTCCTCTTATTATCTAGTATCTTAGAGCAGCTAGAAGTAAAAATCTAAAATTGTGGAATTGAAACCCATACTAAACTCTGAAATCTGTCTTACAACTAATTGTTGTGTTGTGCTTTGAAATTTATTACTTTTTTTGTATATATGTTATTTATCACAAAAAAGAAAAAAGTGTTTCTTCTAGCCTCCAGTGTTTTGGAGCAGCTAGAAGAAAAAATCTGAAATAGTGGAATGGTAACCCATAGCAAATGCTGAAATCTGTTCTGTATCTATTGTTGAAGTGTGCTTTGAAAATCATTGCCTTTCCTTTCTTTTCTTTGTATGTATGTTATATTTAACAATAAAAAAGGCCTTAAAAAAAAAAACTTCTCTAGGTCCTTGGGCTCTGAACCTTGGTGAAGTGATGCAAATACAAATATTTCAGACTTTATTTGCATTTTTACATCCTCATGACTGTAAGTGTTCACCAAAATCAAAGTTTCCTCTTTATCTTCAGAGCCTATTTCTATACTGGTAAATAGCAAAAGCATTAGTACCCAAGACCAAAACCCTGCAACCGAATCCTATCATCCACTCTTAGATGTTTCTGTGTCATAACAAGCAAGAATATTGCACATATTTAAAAAACTATATCAAGAGAAATCCATCAACTTAAAAAGCCAAGGATCCTAAGTGCTAACTAAATAAGCCTTCCTTCCCTGTGTTTTTAATGAATCTGATTACTTTTTACCTAAATACTCATATTACAACTCCTATTTGGAGCATTAGGCCAGTATTTACGTCATTCTTTTGTTTTCTCATTTGTGTTTGCTGGTAAATTCACCCACAAAGAAGCTCCAAAGGCTGCTAAACTCAGATGAAACCAAACCAAACCAATGAACCTTGAAGTTGGAGAGGAAAAAAAAAGCCTACAATGGTCCCTGAGGAAATGTTAAGATTTAGGGTTAGTCATTTTTAGCACAACCTTAACTTCAGCATGACATTAAAATTTCCTTCTACATCTGGCTGCAGAGCCTGAGGCTATTCATCCCAAATGAATCTGTTTTATCAACAATCAATTCTTATTTTACATGCTATTTATCATTTTTGCTTGCAAATTGTTTACTCACATGTTAGGTAATCTGTTGATAAACTGAGTCAAGAAAAAAGACAAAAACAGAATTTATAAGAGATGAAACAAAGAAGAGAAAAGGTACAGTTTGGGTACAATAGAATCTACTAACCCAAGCTCTTTGTGGTCCAACTTAAGGGAAATTCTTGAATAAGGCCTACTTTTAAAGAAATATTCCAACTCTGAGACTAGATCTTACCTATTTTTTGCTCAGATCCCCTTAAGTGAAATGAGACTTCTCTGAATACAAAGAGCAAGAAAAATAAAGCGATATTTGCTGTTAGGGCAGATCCTGTGGGCATCCTGACACAGGGCTAGCCAAGAAGAACTCATGGTCTCCAGGGCCATCGCACACTCTGATATGAGGGCTTTCCTAAGACCATGCTGTGCACAACCTGTAAATACTATGTGGCAGCTCTGTCCCCTTGCATCAGTCAGAATTTAGCCAAGCAATGGAAACATATCAACCAGTCAATTTAACAGAGAGAATAGAAAAAACTGTTGATATTAGAAAGCTGTTGATATTAGAGAACTGAAAAAGCAAAAGGAGAAGACAGCAGCAGCACAAAGGCAGTAACAGGGAAACAGCTACCACTGCCTTGGGTTGGAGGGAGAAAAAGAAAGCATTAGGACTGCTAAAATTTAGAGACTTGGATGAAGAGCCCTGCAGAGCTGTGATTTAGGCTTGTGTGTATGTGGGGGGTGGGGGGGTGCACCACTGGACTAGTGCCCTTACTGCAGGAGCTGGGAGTCAGGTCCACAAGAAACAAATGCTGCCCATCTCTACTGCTCCCTCAGGAGCTCAGAGGAGGTCCGTGAAGAGCTGGAATGAAGACCTCTGTGAAGGGGCTGGCAGCAGGCTGGGTGTTAGGAAAACAGAAAACTGGAACCTGTTGCTACTTCCAGAACCAACTGTGATTGCCTGGATGAAGAGTTATGCTGTGGTGATGCTAGCAGGTGTAGGAATTCCCTTCAGCTCCTCCACTCTTGCAGCCTCCCTCTAGTTTCCCTCATGTTCAGAGTCAGCTGATAAAGCAGAAATAGAATTTGCAGAGTTTTCTCTCTAACATTGCAAAGCAGAGCATAACCCCTTTACCCAACAGGCATGTTTGCATAGTGAAAAATAATTTAAAGGAGTTTATTAGGAGGTATTGGAGAGAACATCAAGCTCATCCATTGCCTTATGGAAGATGGGAAGGGCAGCACAGCACATTTTGCCAAAATTAATGTGATTTTTGCATTAATGGGTGTAGTAGTTAGGTTCACAGGTGTCAGCTTGGCTAAGTGATGGTACCCAGTTGTTCTGTTGCTGTGGACTTAAATCATCAGCATGTGAAATTCATCTGTGGCTGATTACATCTACAGTCAGCTAAGGGGAGTGCCTTCCGAATGAGTGATATTTAATTTAATTAGCTGGAGGCTTAAAAGAAGTCAAAAAAGACAGAAGCAGCTCAGCATAGCTCAGCACAGCACAACACAATGGCTCAGAGCTGACACAGACTCAGACCTCTGGAGATGCAGAAAAGGAATTGCCCCAGGGAAAGCTGTTTGAACCCAGAAGCCAGAGGGAAAGCCAGCAGACTTTGTCATGTGCCTTCCCATGTGACAGAGAAAGCCAGAGGAAAGCCAATGCCTTTCCTCCTAGGAACTATAAATTTGTAACTAAGTAAATTCCCTTTATAAAAGCCAGCCCATCTCTAGTTATCCCATTCCTGCAGACTTAGAAAACTCAAACAATGGCACATAAAGTAATGTCAGGTATCATCTCTTTATGAGAAAAAGTGGACAGAGTCAATTTTCTCCCCACTTCCCATTTGACCCCACTCATTGGTACAGACCGCAATGCTGGAATCTACTGGGACAGAAGCAAAGGGAGTATAACGGCTGGGATTGTTACCTGATATTTTGACTATACTGATCTGAGAAGCTGCTGTTGCACAAAAGTTGACATCCCATCATCACATATTGTAAGGGGAAAGAACATAATAAATGCCATTCAAAAGTTATGCTTTGATATAAGAACTCTCCAACTACTCTAATAAAAAAGTTAAGTCATGCTTTGAAAGCTGATTCTTTTGCATCTTATATGAGGCTATATTTTGTGGAGGTGTGGGGGAGGGATTTATTCTAAATCTCTGCCCTCATTTTACTCCTATAGATCATTTCTTATTTTTTAAGGGCTGCTGCCATCCTGTAGGACAGAGATTAAGGGCAGCGGTTTTGAAGCCAAATTAGCTAGCTTCTTATCTTGGCTCTGTAATTTATTAGCTGTTGTTTAATCTTGGATAAATTATTTCATTTTTACATGTGTCGATGGCTCGTGCATTTTAATGGCCATACGATCTAAATGTTAGGACTAAATGTGGGTGAATATAAAGTATTTAGCATACTACTCTGTATATAGTAAGTGGTTGATAAATGTTGGTTATTATTCCTTGTTTAGCACCATGATTGGTATTGAGGACACTTATTAAATTCATTGTATATTGTCCTGCATTTTACCTGCTTCCCTCATCCTACTCTCCTGGCCCGGGGCCAGACACCAGGGCACCCTCTTGATCACCACTTGCAATACAGCAAGCAGCTGGCCCAAGTTATGGCAAGGTAGGCTGTGGCATGAGTTTCAAAGGTAAAAGCAGATGGAAAGGCTAAACCTTTTCAAGAGGTAAAAGAGGTAGATGAAAGTCCTAATATATCTGGGCCTATTACTTCTAGAAAATAACTATTTGATACTGACAGCTGTTGGCAAAGCCACTTAAACTGCTGACAGTGATATAGATCTGACTTCTACTAAAACAGCTTCTTGCATACTGTGCTCCTGAAGCTGGCATCTCACACATGCACAGCAAGGATGGGGGAGGAGGATGTGCCAAAATCCTGAATGGAATTCCTCACAGATGCAGTGAAGACACTGAAAGCCACAAAGGCCATTTCAGCAATTACCCAGGCCCAATTGATTATCCTAGATACTGCCAGCTGATTAGCAGCACCGGAATGTCTGCTTGCCTAACAGGGCACTGAGACTTTAAGAAACCTCTTTCATTTCCCTTCTGCAAGCCCCATCCCTCAGAGCCTAACCTAATTCCTACTTGGCCTTTTACTCAGGCCTCAAGCTTTGGACTCAGAGTCTTTATTTTTTCTTTACCAGAGACACTGCATGACATTATACCTATAGCATCTTTGGCTATGAAGGAGAAATCTATGATTCCAATAAAGCCAAAATTTTATTTAAAATGTTCTTTTAAGGAAGAAGTTGCAAACAATAAGTTTTCATCAAGAATTAATTTCCATAAAATGACGTGACATAAGTCAATAAGATTCAGAAGCATCTTCCACTTGTTCTTTTAGTACTCTGTCATGAAAATTAAAAACTCAAAATGACACCAAGGGCATATAAGATCATCAACCATGAGAGAATTATATCCTTAGTTATATTATCTTTAAATAGGAGAGCAGAGTTGTATATTTTATTGTCATGTTCTACAAGGCTAAAATTAAGAGGGTTGGAGGGATCAGCCTTCTCTAAGAATTCCATCTAATAAAGGTGGTTATTACAATGTGACACAAGGGACATGAGCTGATATTTCGAAATAGTTACCTTTTATTTATGACTCAAGTTAATTAAAGTAAATGGGAGTATTTCACAAATATTTGAATTACACACTAGAGACCCAAGTTCAGTCAATGTCTCATCTTGCAATATTTCTTATCTAGGCATAAACAACTTTTGATATTGAAATGGAAGCAAAATAATTCATTAATTGCCACTTTGTGTTAACAGAGTGGTTCTTGCTCTAGGTAGCACATGTAGAGCGAGTTTTACATAATGTATAATTTAAATGATATCTAGGAGGTACTAAATATATATTGACCGATAATAATGGTACATATTCACTTCATGAAAATTTTGGAAATAACCCCAGAAAGAGATTTAAATTAATATTGTAATAACATCTTTTTCTAATTAGGGTGGGCATAATGCTGGGGAAGTTGGAATATTTGAAGCCACCAGACAAATGTAGCTCATTTCCTAAAATGACATTTCATTGAAAAGTTTGAGGAGAATAAACCTTTAAAAAAATAACAGTAGGGCAAACACTGAACTTATTGAGTGGAATGGAAAAATTCATATCTATCATTCAGATAAAACAGAGTTTTGAAATGTTATCCTTGATTCTTATGCCATCTCTAGATTCCCCATATCTGTTTCCCTTTCTCTGATATGGGGAATTTATGAAGTGTTTTTTAAACACTACCCTTTTTACAACACTAATGCAATAGCACCCAGTGATCCCTCTCGTTCTGAATAATAGTGGGAAAAAATACCCTGAGTTAGTGAATATTCTGGATCTTAAAATATCTGTGGGTTTAGCCCTTCAGAATATACAGAAACAAGAAAAGTGTAAGGATATTTCCAAGTTAATTATTCAATGAATCTTCTATGATGCCCAGAGAGGTGGTCTGCATTTAACACATCATTCTTCACAAAGTGTTTAACATTTACTTATTTACTCACATTCTTTGAATTAAGACAATATTTGCAGTAAATACAAGACTAAACTTCACCAAAATGACAAAAAAACTAGCAAAAATTTCCTATTTTTAAAATCTTAATGTATATAATTTATTATATGTAATGTAATATGTATTAACATATGTAGAATGACTATCCAAAATTACCATAATGCATAATGTTTGTATTCATACATTCAAAACCTAACTTTTGAATTCATACATTCAAAGAATCTGTGTCATAACAGATCACAGGCAGTTTTCTTGCTCCAGATCCTTTTGAAGTTTTGCATCATGGCCCATGCTTTATAAGATCATATAAATTTTCCCTCATCATTTAATAGTCTTGTATCACCAATTATACTGCCAATTTGCAGTGACTGAGATCACATCTCACAATTTTTCTATCTTTCTTATTACTTAACTGTGTTGGACTTAGAGCAGGTATTCACACACCAACAAAAAATGGCAATTAGTAAATTAATTTACCATCTCCTTAAAGAGCATGTGTTTGGTTAATGTGCTTTCATAGTCATTGGTTATGAAACTACATTTAAGAAATAAATAACTTCAGAACATTTATTTCACTCTAACATGTTTCATAGTAAAGGGCTTTGCCCAGCAACATATGAATGCATTCCATAGTATGAAACACATAGCAAATAAACGAGTTTGATGGACTCTATGAAATAAATAGATTTTCCTATTGTTTGTGATTACTTGTTTCAGCGTGGAAAGAAATATTTAACTTTACTTTCAGTACATTTCCAAGTTAATGGAGTAAGCCACTTTCAGAGTAAACTAACCAATTAGAACATTTCCCATCTCCATTGTTCCATGTATGTGTGTGTTTATAGTTCCCATAAGCAAAATCTTAAAGCCAAAATTCACTGGTTTTTCAGATGGAACTATGTACTTTAATATGCTGGAGACAATATTTTGTGTCAAATATTGGCACATATTCAATAAATGTTAGAATTTATTTACTACCAACATAGAACAGAATATTTGAAACTAGTTCTATTTCAGAAAGCTTGGGGTGATGGTCTCCTCCCCCTAATTGTCCCCATTATGGCTTCCTGCTCTTTCTCCATCCTTTATTCTCAACTTTCCCCCAGTTTCTCAGCTCCTCCACCTGCCTGTTTGACTTCACCAGAACAATGATGATAATTATGTTGGAATAGATGTTGGGAAGAAAAGGGCACTTTGTAGGGCAAAATCCGTGGCTGTTAAGGGCCGACTGAGGGATAGTCAATAAATTAGGTAAATTAGGTCACCAAATCTGTCAGTGAGGACTCATATTCCTTCCTAGGAATAGACAAGTGAGGCTTGGATAATGCTGTAAAGAACTCTGGAGAGCTTTAAGAATTAGTCTCTTCTACATGGCTGCTGGGTGGGGAATGGAAAATCGATGGCGTTGGCAATTTTATTGTATTATGGGAAAACAACTTTTTATCCCAGGGCCTTTTACCTAGTGTTGCTTAGAAAAGAAGTTCTTGAAGGCGCTGTTGTAGTTCTTGTTGAAAGCCGTATAGATCAGGGGGTTAAAAAAGGAGTTGGAGTAGCCAAGCCAAAGGAAAATGCTTTTCCAGATGGTGGGGATGTCACAGGAGCAGAGGGGACTGATGAGCTCAGTGATGAAGAAGGGGATCCAGCAGAGTACAAACACCCCAATAAGGATGCCCACCATTAAGGCGGCCTTCTGCTCTTTCTGTTCCCTCCACGTGTCTCCTTCTGTCTGGAAGGTGACAGTGGCGTGGCGGACTGTGAACACCATCTGCGGCTGCTGAGCAGAGTCCTTCACCTGTAAAAGAGAAGCAGAAGCTTTAGAAAGTGGCAGGTTGAAGCTAGACGCCAATGGGCCTGGATCCCATGGAGCCACTTGGAGAGAATGATCTGGGTTGTTAGGTACAGGAACCTGACAAGGCTTGCGAGATTTCACCCAAGGACATGAAAAACGGGCAGTGGTGTAAGAGCTGGGGTGCTTGCTTCCATCTTAGTGGTGGAAAGGCAATTGGAGAGTACGTAATAAATATGGTTGAAATGGATTCCCTATTGCTTTCTCTTCAACAGAGGGAGCAACCAAAATAAACAGATCATGCAGCATATATGATTT
The DNA here is from genome assembly GCF_023851605.1 of Tamandua tetradactyla. Lineage (NCBI taxonomy): Eukaryota > Metazoa > Chordata > Mammalia > Pilosa > Myrmecophagidae > Tamandua > Tamandua tetradactyla. Next base: position 200,352,821 of record NC_135327.1, on the reverse strand, counting down.
AGTAGCAAAGGTGCACACGTCATCAGAAGTGATTCAAGTCCTTATCAAACCCCTGTACACTTACGACCCTATTTTCCAAAATCCTCATGTAATCCCCTCTAAAATGTTAGAATTGAGTCCAGAACTTTTCTTCTGGTTTTAAGTCCCCATTGCTTCACTTCCATAACATATTCTACTTCTTTGGGACAGTTAATTCACCAGGACATCTATCTTTCTGGGTTTATTCAGTGTATCTTCTCATTTTTTCTGCATTTTTGAAAAAAAGAGACTCCAAATTCTTATTCATTTGAAAATTGGTGAAACATCAAGTATTGTACAATCAACATAAATAATAAATATTGTAAACAGTCTATACTACTGCAATCCTTAAAATTATAAAATAAGAAGTGAAAATCCTCACTTTTATTTCATTCCCAGATAGAACCATAGTGCCTTTCTGATTTTTAATATGCTTCTTAGGGATTTCATTTGTAGAAATGCAAACACAATATTTAACTTAATTTTTCAGCATAAAGGAAGCCTAATAATTCCTTTAATAAAACTAAACCCCAAAATGGCATCAGGTAAACCATTTTCCCCCTATTTTTGAAAGATGATAAGGGAAAAAGGATGCTGCTCTTACTCCAGAACCACCTGGAAATTTCCCTTCTTCTTGGTATTTTCCCCATAACACTGGATACCATGCTTGTCTCACGGTTGTGTCTCTCTGTGGTAGTCCCTTAATTATCTATATAGCTTTGGTACAAAGTTTGGACATTTAAACAAGACTTTATCAAAGGGTCTGGGATAACAGTAGAAACAAATACAGCAATACAAACAAGATATTCTGACTTTTGAAATATGTCATTTTCTTAGGACTTGTACACCCCTTGCATCTTAACTCCCTGTCTATCTTACATGTGGTCAGTAGCCTTTCATATCCACTCCCAAGCCCATGTCACAAATTCCAGTTGCAAAGCCCAATGAGCCCAGAAAAGATAGAGTACTGCCAATATAAGGCTAGCTTTCTATAAAGAATGAGCTACAGGGTAGTGCAATGGTGGCTCAGTGGCAGAATTCTTGCCTGCCATGCCAGGGACCTGGGTTCGATTCTCCGTGCCTACCCATGAAAAAAAAAGAAGAAGAAGGAGTTACACCTCCCAAATGTTGCACACATTGCATAGATTTATAGGCAATTTCTATTAATGGCAATATGTATACATGTATATGTTATATTTTTTGAGGCTTCCATTCTAAAGGACCACCTTATTTTCTCATAATTAACACTGAGAACATCTGTCTTCTTTTAGAATCTGTCCCTACACTCAGATTGGTCCTGACCTATGTCCAAAATAGACTGTCATATGAAAATATAGCATACTAACTCATCATTCATCTGAGACATAGTATGCAGTAGTTGTTTTGTTATTCAGGTATATGACTTACACTTCAGTGTAGGATTTGAATATTTCTATGAAAATTAGCATAAGATTATTCCTTGGAGCCCAGATATTATAAGACAGTTTTATGGGAAATGCATCATCTCAAATTGTGATTCCTGTGGCAGAATGTTTTATGCCATAAATGTAGGCCTGCTTGTATGAGTATTTGGCAGTTGGACTATAAAACTTAATATTTTTTCCTCCCTCAGCATAATTTACCTAGGTTCTTATACAGATGAACTATATCCAAAAGTAATATGCATTCATTGTATCTGTAAGAATTTTTTAGTGGGTGATAATTTTAATGTTGAGTAAGGCATATTCTTAAATATTTCCAGTTATTATATTTAGAAGTTTGTCTTCAGGTTAATTTCTCTTATGCCAATAAAGAGTTTCAGCAAAATTTTTTCCCACAGGACATAACTACGAGATCTTAAAGAAATGAAAAGGATTATAAGAGAATACTATGAGCAATTGTTTACCAATAAATTAGATCAACTAGACAAAATCAGGAAACCCCTCGAAAGCCATAATTATAGTGACTCAAGAAAAATTAGAAAATCTAAAAAGACTTATAAAGAAATAAAAAGATTGAATCAGTAATTAAAAACCTCCAGACAAAGTAAAGTCCAGGACCAAATGGTTTCACTGGTGAATTCTACCAAATATTGAACGAAGAATTAACACTGATTTCTTGAATTCTTCCAAAAAAATTGAAGATGAGGGTGTAGTTCTTAATTCATTCTATGAGGTTGACATTACAATGTTACCAAATCCAGATAAAGACAGTGTGAGAAAAGAAAATTATAGACTCATTTCCCTTATGAATATAGAGACAAAAATCCTCAACAAAATACTAGCAAACCAAATCGAACAGTATGTTAAAAGGATTATACACCATAACCAAATGGGATTTGTCCAGGAACGCAAAGGTGATTCAACATAAGAAAATCAATCAATGTAATATACCACATTAATAGAATGAAGAAAAACAATATGTTATATGCCGTATCTCAATTGTTCATCTCAATGCAGAAAAGACATTTTACAAAATCAAACACGGTTTCATGGTAAAAACATTCAGAAAACTAGGATTAGATTGGAAATTCCCCCACATGATAAAGGGTATATATATATAAAAAAAAGTGCGGCTAATATAATACTCAATGGTGAAGACTGAAAACTTTTGCTTTAAATTAGGAACATAACAAGGATGCTCACTTTCATTGTTGCTATTCAACATTGTAATGGAAGTGCTAGCCATAGCAATTAGGCAAGAAAAAGAAATAAAAGTCAACCAAATTGGAAAGGAAGTAAAACTATCTCTATTCACTGATGACTTGGTCCCATATATACAAAATCTAAAAGAACCCACAAGAAAGTTATTAGAATTAATAAATAAATCAGCAAAGTCATAGGATACAAGATTAACACTCAAAAATCAATTATGTTTCCACATAACCAGCAGTAAATAATCTAAAATGAAAATTAGGAACACAATTACATTGAAAACCACATCTAAAAGAATAAAATATCTCAGAATAAATCTAATCAAGGAGGCAAAAGACTTGTACAGTGAAAACTACAAAACAGTGCTGAAGAAGCCCTAAATAAATGGCAAGATATCCTGTGTTCATTGATTGGAAGACATTTTTGTTAAGATGTCAAACTACAGGTCTCACAGCTCCCAATTTTAAAATTTACTACTAAGCTAAAGTAATCCTACTGGTAAGAGGATAGACATCTAGACCAAGGGAATAGATTTGAGAATTCAGAAATAAACCCACACATCTATGGCCAGTTGATTTTTTACAATGGTGCCAAGTCCATTCACTAGGGAAAGACTAGTCCTATCAATAAATGGGACTGGGAAATCTGGATTTCCACATGCAAAAGATGAAGGTGATTTCCTACCTCATTCTATATATGAAAATTAACTCAAAATGGATCAAAGACTGAAATGTAAGAACTAAAATCATCAAATACTTAGAAGAAAACATATTTTTCCTATGATGTTGGATTTTGCAATGGATTCTTAGATATGGCACAAAAAACACAAGCAACGAAAGAAAAAAATAAATTGAACTTCATCAAAACTATAAACTTTTGTACATCAAAGAACATTATCAAGAAAGTGAAAAGACAAACCATAGAATGGGAGGAAATAATTGCAAATCATATGTCTGGATTTAATATCCAGAATATATACAGAACTCCTACAACTCAACAATAAACGACAAACAGCCCAATTTAAAAATAGCCAAAGGATTTGCATAGACATTTCTCCAAAGAAGATATAAAACTAGCCAATAAGCACATGGAATGATCCTCAACATCATTAGTCATTAGGGAAATAAAAATCAAAACCACAATGTGATGCCACTTCACATGTACTAGCATAGCTATTTCTTTTTAACGTAATATAACAAGTGTTGGCAAGTGTTTCAGTTTTCTAAAGCTGCCAGAAAGTAATATACCAGAAATGAATTGATGTTTACAATGGGGATTTATTAACTTACAATTTACAGTTCTAAGGCCATGAAAATGTCCAAATTAAGGCATCAACAGGATGATACCTGGACTCTGAAGAAAGGCTGCTGTCATCAGAGAAACCTCTGTCACATGGGAAGGCACATGGCCAGTGGCTGCTGTCCCTTCGCTCTTGGGTTTTATTGCCTTCAGCTATGATTCCAGTGGCTTCCACTGTGGGCCCTCTCTTAGCTTCTCTGGAGCTATTCTCTCTCTGCTCTCTCGGCCTTTTCTGTCCTTTATCCTCTCATAAAGGACTCAGGAAAAGGATTAAAACCCACCTTGAAAGGGGTGAGCCACATCTCAATTGAAATAACCTAACCAAAAGGCCCCACCCACAACATTTCTGCACCCGCAGGAATTGATTTTTAAAACATAGCCTTTTCTGGGGTATATAACAGTTTCAACCAACATTAACTGTAGAGAAATTGGAACCTTCATGCATTGTTGGAGAGAATTTGAAATGCTGTGGAAGACCATTTGATGGTTCTTCAAAAAGTTAAACATAGAATTACCATATGATCCACAATTCCCACTTCTAGTTATAAAATTCAAAAGAATTGAAAGCAAGGACTCAAACGAATACTTGTACACCAATATTCATAGCAGCGTTATTCACAATAGCCAAAAGCTGAAAACAACTTGTGCTGGTTTGAAAGGAAGTATGCCCCCTAAGAAAAGTCATGTTTTAATATAAATCCCATTTCTTAAAGGTAGAATAGTCTCTATTCAATGCTGTGTATTTGGGACTGTGATGGGATCATCTCCCTGGTTGATGAGATTTAGTTAAGAATGGTTGTTAAACTGGATTAGGGGATGACATGTCTCCACCCATCTGAGTGGGTCTTGATTAGTTTCTGAAGTCCTATAAAAGAGGAAACATTTTGGAGAATGAGAGACTCGGAGAGAGCAGAGAATGCTGCAGCACCACGAAGCAGAGAGTCCACCAGCCAGCGACCTTTGGAGATGAAGAAGGGAAATGCCTCCCGGGGAGCTTTATGAAACCAGAAGCCAGGAGAGTAAGCTAGCAGATGACGCCGTGTCTGCCATGTGCCCTTCCAGCCGAGAGAGAAGCCCTGACTGCGTTCGCCATGTGCCTTTCCAGATGAGAGAGAAACCCTGAACTTCATCGGCCTTCTTGAACCAAGGTATCTTTCCCTGGATGCCTTTGATTGGACTTTTCTATAGACTTGTTTTAATTCTCGGCCTTAGAACTGTAAACTAGCAACTCATTAAATTCCCCTTGTTAAAAGCCATTCCGTTTCTGGTATATTGCATTCCAGCAGCTAGCAAACTAGAACACAACTCATGTCCATCAATAGAAGAAAATGGATAAATAAAATGTGATAGACACATACAATAGAATATTATTCAGCTGTAAAAAGGAAAGAAATCTTGATAATGGCTATAACATTGGTAACTTTGAAAACATGCTGAGTGAAATAAGTCAAGCACAAAAGAACAATTATTGTAGGGTTCTACTTTTATGTAATATCTAGAATAAGCCAATTCATGGAGACAGGAAGTAGATTAGAGTTTACTTTCCTTGTATGTTTGCTTTGAATCAAGAACATTTTATAGTTTGGTCATAGAACTTCACATTCTTCATAAAAGTATATTGCTGTTATCTTTATGTGAAACGTTGAAAGTTGCTGAGTCCTCCTTTTGTGCTGCATTCAGTCACAGAAGAAACAGTATCATTACTCCAAAACTGTATCTTTGGAACAATAGAGGTTCCTTCTGTGAGGAGGATCTTTGCTGTTTTAGAAGTATCTAATATCTTCAAATGGCACATTTCATTGATCACCTTGTAACCTTCTAATTTATGTATTCCTTAACTCTTTGCTCTCTGCTAATCAATAATTGCAGTAACACACTTAATCTAGTTTGAAAAATAGTAATCTATTAATTATATAGTTACTCAACATGTTTATTAGTAAATCCGCAGAATAGAGGAAAGACAGATTACTCTATAAACCACAACCAGTTTTAAATACATTCCTTACATCAAGTCCAACTCATCTTAATGGCCTGCTTTTGCAAGCCAATCAGTGTCAGCCCCTCATTTCTGAAAGTCAGACAAGGAATGGACTCATTCCCCCAGTAAACATCCATTAGACTAACAACCAATCAACAACAGTATCACAAGAGCCACTTAAACAGATGATTGTTGACCCATGTATGCCTCTGCAAGTCCACCAAACCTGAACTCCACAGCTCCCTAAAATGCCATCTAAGATCAGATCCTGCTCTGCTCAGAGAGAGTGTGCTTGACCAACATAACTCTCACTTACTATAGTAAGCAAAAAATTCAGCTTTGTCTTTTTATTTTAGACATTTAGTCTTGGCGTCATCATCCTTTATCAAGGGCAAGGCCTATCTGCCTTGTAGTTCCAGTTTCTATCTCAGTGTCTGACAGATTGGGCATTCCCCGAACGGGGAAGACGTGTTGTGATTTCCCCAGATAACACAGCTGGTTGGTGGTAGAGCTGTATTTAGCAACTTTAACACCCTCTATCCTAAAGAAATCAAGAGGCTTGGTTTGTAATTAACCTTTTACGGTAACATAAGGACACAGGTAGCCCCATGTTACAGGGAGACACCTGTATCATTTAGAGGACTTGTAAAGTCAAGAGATCCATTTTTTAAAGTGATCTGGCAGACAGAGGGAAAAGGAAAAGTGCCTTAAATATAAACACAAAAATAGCATACGCTTTGTTTCTGTCATCAACAAGGCAGAAAAGTGAGAGAGCCCCTCACCATTTTCCAATAAGCTTTGAGGCAGAATTATAATTGCTCTTCTTGTTTAAAGCTGGGTTTGATGTTGATTGCAAACTATGTTTCTCTAGGTAAGCAACTGGAAAAAGAGGATTCATGTAAGATTGACCCGTGAAGTCTTTTTCCTAACCTAGAATTGGGGTGAATACTCAGCCACTGAAACATAGCTCCAGGCAGTGTGGTGTCACTGGTAGCATCAGCATTCCTACCCATTAACACTTCTGTTCAGTTTGAAAATCTTCTAGATCAGAGTTCCCCAAATTTGACACTATTGGCATTTTGGACTGAATAATTTGGGGGGGGGGGAAGAGGAGTGCTGTCCCATACAATGTAGGATGCTTAGCAGTATCCCTGGCCTCTACCCACTAATAGCACTCCCCAGCCCCAGCTGTAAAAGTCAAAAATGTCTCCAGACATTGCCAAATGTCCCTTGGAAAGCCAAGTCACCCCTGGTTAAGATCCATTGTTCTAGACAAAAGGACTGGTAGCCTCTGGCTCCTTTCTCCTCTCTCCTAGAACAATGCCCTCTCTTTCCTTCTCCAGCTATACTTTTGATCCAAGCTTAGAGGCTAAGTTTGATCTATTCAGTACGTTTATAATTAGCTACAGACTCTAGAAAACAACCGTATTGCAGAGCTCACAGTATGTGTCTGTCTCCCTCACTAGACCAAACTCTTCATGGGCAAAGGCCATGTTTTTATCTTTTACCCCTTGCACCAAGCCCATATTAATTGCTCATTGAATTTACTTGAATTTAATTTGTTGTTCCAGAAAAAAATGATGGTAAGTGTAGTTCAGATTTCTGATTTAACTTAAACACATGAGTTAGGGTCAAGGGATCATCCTTGGCAATGAGTGGGGAAGGAGAACAATCTCCACATCCAATGGATTCTGTTTGCATGTAGTTTTAGAATCTTGAATCATTGGGGCTGCTTATTAAGAGTGAATAAAAAGCAGGAAAGTGTGGGTGGGGAGAAGATGAGGAAAGTGTTGCTCTTTGTTGCTGACGTGGTTGTATTACATAAATCCCCACCTCTACAACTGGAGAATTATCTTCACTGGATTTTTATTGTCCTCCTATAACTGTACCCATGTTCAGAAAAGCAAACAAGTGGTCCTCAGTTGCACCTACTGCCTGGTGAGCAGAGAGGCTGTGGGGGATGGGCCATGGAAAGTAGTGACACAAGCACATGGAAGCAGATTACACAGATGCAAGCAAGCTCTGGTTCTAGTATAAATCTTATCTTTGTTCTTAGTTCAGGAGAGAAGAAACCTGCAAAATAACAGTTGGTTGCCTAAGAGATATAAACTGTTGCAAATTAGTTGCTGTAATTTGCAAAGAAAAAAATAGATTGGGTTGAAAAACTAATCTGCTTTGCCTATGTATGGTGGTATTCATGCCAAATCACATTACCATGTCTCTCTTCCCTCCCCCTTGATGACCCCACTCTACTCTGTGCAGGCAGCAGCAAGTTTATCCAGTGTAGCCTAAGACACCAGTTGTTCTGAAGGATGTCATAGAGCCATAGAATTTTAGAGCCAGATGGCAGCTGTATACACATATCATCTAGTCCAACTCCCTCATTTTATATGTAAGGAAATAATCCATCATAAAAGGCATATAACATTATTATTAGCTCTCGAATATTAAACGTATCAAAGCAAAATAAGTCTCTGATGCTTTTTCTCTCTCCCCATCTGCCCCTGTTCCCCTGCTCCCCATAGTAAAGAAATCCACTTTCTACAAGGTTGGGGTGGTAGTGGATCGTGCTGGAGCTACAGCCTGTATAAAGGCAAGTAAACTATTTTTAAGTATCACTGTAACACCCACCTCCACAGCTTCAGACATGGGTGAGACGCTGTTAGTCTTCCTGGAGCCCACGCGGAATTTGGCGGCTTTGTAGATCTTCCAGTACACGAAGAGCACCACACAGAGCGGCAGATAGAAGGCGCCCACCGTGGAGAATACCGTGTAGGACGGCTCGCGGCTCACCTGGCATTCCCCACTGCCCTCAGAGTAGGTCTCGCCCCAGCCGAAGAGCAGCGGAGCCAGGGAGATAACGGCAGAGAGAGCCCAGGTGAGCGCAATCATTATGTTAGAGACACGCTTGCGGGCGCGGAGGGTGTATTCCAGGTGGCGGGTGATGGACCAGTAGCGGTCCAGCGCGATGGCCGTCACATTCCAGATGCTGGCCGTGCAGCAGAGCACATCACATGCGATCCACAGCTGGCAAAGACGCCGGCCCAGCTGCCAGCGGCGCCCGGATAGCTCGTGCACCAGGCTTAGTGGCATGACCAGGGCGGCCACGAGCACGTCAGAGATGGCCATGGATGCCACCAGGTTGTGCGGCACGCGGTGGAAGGTGCGCACACGGAGGATGGTCGCCAGCACCAGCAGGTTCCAGGCGAATGTCGCTGCCACCAACGAGCCGAGCAAGGTCAGAGCAAGCACGCCGAAGACCGAGAGATGGGGCAGGCTTGGTCGCAGGTCTTCTGCGCCGAAACTGCGGTTGGTCTCCAAGGAGGACGGGGTGGAGAGGGAAAAGTGGGTTAAGTTCACAGGCAAATCCATCTCTGGGTCAGGATGGGTCAGGAAACTGGATGGGTGCAGAAAGGGCGTTCAGGAGTACTTAAGCCGGGGTCACTCTGGATGTTTGCAACCTCTGGCCAGTGGTGGGGTTTCTGGGAAGTGCCTGTGAATATCGCTCCAACCTCGTGCAAATGAGCATCAGCGGGAGATCGGATGGTGTAGAAAAGGGAGCTGGGCTGCAAGCCACGGCAAGTCGGAATTCCTTAGGGGCTAGGAAAGCAGAGGCGAGGGGCTGCCATCTCGCAGCGAGGGCCCGCCTAAACTGTCACGTGTCCAAGCCTGCTCACCTTGGCGGAGACGGCGTTCGGGTCGCCCGGAGCCGAGCATTTCCCAGGTCGTTCCACACACGCCGGCTTGGAAGAAGCTGGGCGGCCGTGGTGCGTCTGGATGCCAGGAGAGGTACTGGTGCGTCAGAGCAGTAGTTTTCACAGCAATTGCCTGCCTACCCGCCCCTGTCTCCAGGCAGCTGGCTGCGACTTCAGTTCTGCGCTGGGGAAACCAAGTAGGGATCTGCTTTAGTGATACCAGCTTCCGCTCTTCCCCCGTCTGCCTCTCGACCTCGTCTGGGGCTGCAGCTTCGAAGAGAGAACGCCGGCGCGCCCACTGGACCTGCCTGAGCAAACCGGGGATCCAACCCTACGTCAAAACATCAGCGGATGAGGCCGCCTCTCTCCCCGCCTCCTTACTCTCAGAGCCTCACAGCTCCACAGCCCCTACGCTTGGTGCTGTCCATGGTGCTAACGTGCCTGTCTGAAAGTGAGCTCTCCACGTGGAACAAGTTTTGCAACAAACTCATTGAAACGGTCATAGATCCAGCCCCCTACCCACGCCCCTCTGAGAGTGTTCTGGAGACCTTGAGGAGGTTCTCAGCTTTGGGACGGATGCCTAAGATTCGGGTCTAAGATATTTTGCAGGCTTTTCTGCTCTGGAAGGTTTTATTTTGTCCTTACACAACACCTAAATTGATTTTCCTTAAAGGAGAAAAGGCAAGATAGTAGTTACCGCTATCCCTGGAGATGCCTTAGTTATTTTAGCTAGAAAGTTTAACCTATTTCCTCAGAATGGTAAAGATGTGCAGTCACTTTAGTGGACTCCACTACATTTGCTTCCTGTCAAGGAAAGAGTTGTATACAAGTTGTTATAAAATTTCTACTTCCCTCGAATAAAGGCAGAACATTTAACTCTTCCCCTGCACACATCCAGACATATGCAACCATGCATAAATATGCAATAATCGAGAAACTATCCAAAGCTCCTTTCCAAAGGTGATGATTTAGAGTATCTCACAAAGAGGCATATGATATAGCAAAATAAAATAAGTTGAAATAAGGAAAATGAGATAACAGAAAAGAAAATAAGATGGCATTAAGTATTTTTAAAAAAGCACTTACAATGGGTGTTATGAAATCCTGTACACTTACAAATTGTGGGCAACAAATTTGGCTGGGAGCTTTTTAATAATTTGAAAATGACAACATGCTTCGTTACAAGATTCAGTTTTCAAAAAAGTAAAAGAAGCATCAGGAGAATATACTGAGAACAGAGAAATTCATCCCTTGGGACCTAGAGGAGAGGACACTGTTAGTGTATTCAATGAGACTATTATTTATTAAATACAGGATGACTCACAGGTCTGCTTAGCCAAACTTTGCTTAGTAACAGTTGATGGTGGCTGCCTAAGTTCAGTCCTTCTGTGTGTGGTTCGAATAAAGGGGCAGGCTTGGGATTGTTTAGAGCATGCAACCCTGTTGTGGTCATGAGATGAGAACTGTGAATCCTATTCTTCGAAAAAATATCCCTGAACAGTGTGCTGCATATAGTTGCAGAGGTCCAAGATCTGGAGGAATGGATGAACTGCATACCTCATAGGCAGCCCTTAATGACGGTATCACTTGATAGAGGTCTTGAAAGGCATCATGATCTTGCAATTATATTCCCCACTAGCACTGTATGGTGCAGCCATCTGTGTTGATAGTTAGCTGAGGAGCCATTCAGTCTAATAGGGACCAAGCCAGGGATGACTGAAGATTTGGGAAAATTGGAGTTCTGTAAAGTCAGGAACTAAATAGAGGGTCCCTGCTAAGAAGGGATCTGATGTATTTCCAGAAAAAAACAAATTCAATTAAGAAGTACCAGTTTATCACTTATTCAGACATGAAGAACAGACCAGGATCTCTCAGTTTATTTGTTTGTTTTTTTTATCTTAAAGTGTGGCTACAATTTTAGTGGCTTGAAAAAATTTAAATAGGCATAAAAATGCCCACCTGCCATAAAGCACCTCTGAAATACCAGCATTTTGGAATAGAATTTCCTGATTTATTGCCCAGTAACAGATTATTTGGAAAAGATACAGATAACTATATGAGGTGATACGTTGTATTGTGCTTTTACAGTAATATTAACAAGTCATGGAACATCCACCAAAACATGTCGTTATGAAATATAGATATTTTAAGTCCGGAGTGGTGATTATTATTTCTGCATTTTGAGAGGCTGTTTTATATATATAACCTGATATTTAGAGATAAGAACAAAGTCAAACAGGTTGGGGTTAAAGTAATTCAGAACATAAGGGTAAGGAAGACAATGTCTATATTTTAGAACCATATATATTCTTTGAGACCAAAGAAAGAAAGGTTTATTTGATCCGGAACTAAAATTTTCAGTAGTACATAATCTAATTCAACTTATCTGTATAGCTCATTTGAACAACTGAAACACAGAGAGCACAGAATGAGAAAGAGATACTCTAATCCTGTATAGATTATTGTAATGTCTGGAAACATCCTAGAGTATGTTAAGCAGATAATCAAAAAGTATTGGCACAGTCCCCTGAGGGAGGGGAGAAAGACTATGGAACTATTAAACCTTACCATCAGGGAATCCCCTGATACTGTGTCAAAATTTAGGGACACTTAAATCAATAGGCCATGCCCTCAATCATGAGGCTTACTCTTGTGCAGCTTATGTAGTAGCATAGAAGCTTAGAAGCATGCCTAAGAGTTACTTCCGGAGGACCTCTTTTTGCTCAGATGTGGCCTCAGTCTCTCTAAACCCAATTCTGCAAGTGATATCATTGTCCTGATATCATCTGGGACATGACATCCAGGGGTGAAAGTCTCCCTGGCGATGTGGGAAATGACTCCCAGGGATGAATCCAGACCTGGCACCATGTGATCAACAATTTCATCCTGACCAAATGGGGGAAAAGAAATGTAATTAATAAAGCATCAGTAGCAGAGAAAGTTCAAATACAGTCGAGAGGCTACTCTGGAGGTTGCTCTTACACAAGCTTCAGTTAGACCTTGCTCTCTATCATCACCTGCCAAACTCCAACCAGGACCATTCCAGCTAATCCTAAAGAACACCTAGGGCAATTTATAAGTTTCTACAAAGGTTCCAGGCACTAGAGTAACTTTCCAGAAACCTACAACCTCCAGATGGGTCCCTGGTCCAGATAAGTCCTGAAGCCTAGCCCAGCCTCTCCAGAACATCAGATAGTTTCATCTCCCTACCCCATATCAATGACAGACCCTTCCGAAGTCAAATATTTAGAATTGCCATAGCCCAAACAACCCTAATGAGAGGTATGGAAAGATCAAAGGTGATGGTGGAATTATACATAGAAGATAGGACTTAACAAATGAATATGAATATTGAACCATTAAACTGATATCTCTTTTAGTCTCCAGTATTTTAGAGCATCCAGATTGTAACCCATGAAATATGTCTACAATATGTTGACATATGTCTGAAATATGTTCTACAACTAATTGTGGTGCTGTGCTTGGAAATTTATAACTTTTTATATATGCTATTGTTCACAAAAAAAGAAGGAAAAAATAGTCGATTGTGATGATAAAAAAGTATTTAAGCTCATTAGTCTCCTATATTCTGGAGTGGCTAGAAGGAAAAATATGAAAGGATCATATGGTAGCCCGTGACAAACTCTGGGATCTATCCTGTAACCACTTTTGAAGAGTATTTTGAAAACTATTGCTTTTTTATTTCTATGTTTTGTATATATTTTATACTATAAAATAAAAAAAGTTTAAAAAATAAAATAAAATGCAGATATTTTAGCAATAGCCAGATTGCACGTTCAGTTAACTATTGAAGTCACTTACAGTCTGTGATGATTAAACCATGTCATTGACATGGCATACAGCCACTGATCAGTAAGGAGAATCAAAACAGTTCAAGCTCACTTGGGATAGACAACAGCAAACATTTGTGGCCTTGCTCCAGGCTATGTTAACTTTCTCTCTGTGTACCATAAAATAGTCTGAAGGACCCTGGATTGTCTAGATCAGTGGTATGAAAGGTGTGGTCCATGAACCCTTGTGAGTCCCTAAGACCCTTTCATCTGCACTGCAAAGTTGAAACTAACTTCATAGTCATATTAAGATATTATTTGTGTTTTCCCATTGTGTTGCATTTGCATTAGTGGTGCAGAAGCAATGGTAAGTAAATCTATGGGCACCTGAGCACAAATCACAGCAGTGGCACCAAGTTGTAATAATTACTGAATTCTTCACTACCATGCAGTCACAGTAAAAAAAGAAAAGAAAAAAGAATGCCAGTTTCACTTAAGAACATTTTTAATGAATTAGTTAAAATAATTAATTCTATAATATCTCGCCCTTTGGATGCACATCTTTTTTATGTAATTCTATTCAGATATAGTCACACACCACGCAATCCATCCAAAGTATACAATCACTGGTCCACAGTATCATCACATAGTTGTGCGTATTACCATGATCATTTTTAGAATATTTTCATCACTCTAGAAAAAGGAATAAAAGGAAAAGAGAAAACCCCAAACATTCCATATGCTTTGTCCCTCCCTCTTATTGACCACAAGAAATGCACTTTACCCAATTTTAAGACTTACAATAGAGGTAGATTAAGATTGTATAGTACTGTCAGATATATATAGATCCATACAAGCAAAAAGATGTGACTTGAATATACACCTTTTAATATTGTGTGTGAGAAATTGGAAAATATGCATACAACATTTCTGCTACACACCGAAAAAACATTGTTGTCTTGAGGAAAAGCACTGTATGATTGTTTAAGTTCTGGTCTGACCTAGAACTTGCAGCACTTTTTTTTTCATGAAAAACCATTTTCATTTGGAAGAACTAATGACAGATAAACATCATTATTCTGTCTTAGGTATTTTACAGACATATTCTCAAAATGAATAAATTGAGCCTGTCACTTGAAGGAAAATAACTGGCAGTGTTTATTGCCCATAATAAAAATTGAGCATTCAGTTGAAAATTAGAATTTTAGAAAACGTATTCACTACATAAACTTAGCAGTTTCCCAATATTTAAAGACCTTTCTGATAAGCTTGGTGGTGATATTAACAAATGTTATTTTTTGATATTGTGTAATGAAACGTGCCAACATCTGATAAATATAGGTAATTTGGCGACCCAATATTATCCAAACGACCAGTGTGTGATGCTATAAAACCCCAATTGGTTAAAAGAACCATTAAAAATGCAAAATAAACTAATGGATTTTAATCTAACATAGGTCAAAAAGTGCATGATATTGGGCAGGCCATGGTGGCTCAGCAGGCAGAGATCTTGCCTGCCATACCGAAGACCTCAGTTCAATTCCCATTGCCTGCCCATGCAAAAAAAAAAGTGCATGATGTGGTTTCAAATTCTACATTATAAAAACCTTTAAGAAACTACTACTTATGGAGTTTTGACATAATACCACTGAAAAATATCTATCATTATCTGAAAAGGCTATAAAATACAACTCCCTTTTTCAACTCTATGTCCATGTGAGACTGTATTTGCCTCATAAACTTAAACCAAAATAACATATCACAACAGATGGAAAGTAGAAACAGATTTGGGACTCTAGCTATCTTAAATAGATTTAAGATATGCCACACAATTTTTTTGATTTTAGAAAATATAATTTTTCATTAAGATGAGTCATTTATGTAAACATGTAATGGGTTTACAATTTTAATGAATCAATACACAAATATGTTTAAAATTTATCCATTTAAATTTATAATATAGTAAATATCTACAGCTATAATCCATTTTTTTTTAAAAAAAAGGTCTTTGGATTGCTAAATAATTTTTAACAATTTAAAGGGGTCTTGAGGCCAAAATGTTTGAGAGCTATTGTTCTAGGCATTTGTCAGAACACCACGATGACTCACTGTATTGATTCAGAATGTTAATTGAATTGGATGAGCCAGAAGTTACAAGTTTGTTAGAAACTTCAGTAAGATACATGTGCTCCAAAGGGTGGGAAGAAAATACTTTGAAGATTCAGGCACTCACTATACCAGTGAAGATGTTAGGCATGCAATGGTCTGGACAATGTAAAAGAAAAATTATTGCATCTGATACTTACCACCACTAACAAGAAAGCCTTATGCTTGGTAGGCTCTTTGGGTTCTAGATGCTACCTATTCCACACTTGAGAACACTACTCTATTCATATACCAGGTGACATGAAAAGACTTCCAGATTTGATTGGGACTAAAAGCAGAAAAAGACTCTACCAGAGGTCCTGGTTATGGTAAAAAAAAAAAGTAGCCCTGATGCTTGGGCTTTAAGACTTTAAGGTTTTTAAACCCAATGGTACCAGACATATCTTTAACAGGAAAAGACCCCATGTGAATTTAATGGTAAACAACAATAAAAGAGTCATAGCATACTGGACAAAGTCATGCCATCAACACCATTTAAAAGTAGTTGATGGGCAGTGCAATGGTGGCTCAGTAGCAGAATTCTCGCCTGCCATGCCAGAGACCTGGGTTTGATTCCCGGTTCCTGCCCATGACCAAAAAAAAAAGTAGTTTATAATGCACTACGGTTCTAGCAGAGATACAGCCCCTGTGTATGAGACATTAAGTCACCATAGAGTAAGATATGACCATCATGATCTGGATTCTTGGAGACCAAACAAATCAATGAATGATATAGAGAAGAGCTAGAGAACACAAGTAAGCTACACAAGCAGGTAGCCTAGAACTTATCAGTTATCCATCACTATTGTTATGAATAGGTGCACCAGCCATGGGCAGAAAAGGACTCAGTAATCAATGGGTCAGATCCCTCAGGTGTGGAGAGCTTACCTGGTTGGGTAACTCAGACTTATAGATCAGTAGAGATGCAGAGGTTCAGGGGAATATAGAATGGGTAGCAGATGAAGAAGACAATAAGTATCTGTAGTGGCCTTAAGACCAGTTTCAGCAGTAAGGGCTATGATTTGTCCCATCAACGAGGACTCTGGATAAGCTGTTCCCGGAGGAAAGAACTTACCATAAAGAGCAAGCATATCTGAGGGATATAAGGATGAATTCTAGTGGATACCGTGATGCTTTTTCCAAGTCTCTTCTTTAGCACTGGAGCTCCCTTCCTCAGAGGCTGGGGGATCAGCTGTTGCTCACAAGTACATCCTTCACTGGAAATTGAGCTCTGCTGCAGGGTACTGCCTTATGGAAGGTTGCATATGTGCATATGTGCAACCCATGTGCAACCAACTGACTAACGCAGTGAATCAGAGTCTCAGCCCCCTTGCCTCTATTTGAGACAACTCAGCTAGGCAATCCCTGCTCCAGAGCTCCAGCTCCCTACAGTTAGCTGAGGCCTATTACAAATTGTGGATCAGCTTTTCCCTCTCCAAAGCCCTGCTTTCTTCTCTTCTTTATGGATGTGTCTTCTGAGAGCATTTTCCAATAAGCCTGTATACACAGTCTCTGCCTCATAGTCTGTTTCCAGGGAACACAGTCTAAGACAACACTACTTTATGGTAAATTTCTTTACAGCAAGGCCATTATGTTATTAAAATATGAGACCTGTTATGCACTGTTAACATTTATCACGGTATGTGGCAAGTAGAAATGCTCAGATAAACATAAAATACATAAGCTTAGGATAGCTACTTTTCTGAAGAATAAAAACCTTGATACTCATTTTTTCTACTGCCTAGATTTAATGGGTTATTCATTGAAATGGGATTTTCTGAAATGTCTTACACTAGAAGAGTAGCGAAATTCTTATTTGTTTCAGCAATGTTTTTATTTGTTTCCTTTGATACTGTGAGGGGCTAAATACAAATGCTCAAAATATAATATTTTCACAGTTAAATCAGTATCTTTAGGAAGTCTTTATCAGTAGGATGAGCAACAGTTTCTGTAAATGGATCAGTGCAAAAAATACAGATATTCTTTTTTTTTTTTCCTTTTGTATTCTTAGGTATCTGAGGAAAAAAAAGTGAAAGAAAATTGCTTCACATGGGGAGAGAAGTCATTTTATTAGTTTCCTGGGATTACCATAACAAAGACCCACAAATTGAGTGGCTGAAAACAACAGAGATTTATTTTCTCACAGTTCTGGAGGCTGGAAGTCCAAAATCAAGATGCCAGTAAGACCATGCACTCTCTGAAGTCTCTAGGTAAAACATTTAAGGTGATAAATTTTGATCCTTCCTTGCTTCTTCTTAGCTTCTAGTGGTTTCTGGCAATCCTTGGAGTTTCTTGGCTTGTGTTTCAAATTAGTTGAGTTGGATTTTAAATTTGGGTCCGGGTGGTGGTCAGGTGTGACACAATGTGAAACTGAGGCCATAAGACATGAGACAAGTTAGTTTACTACTCACAAAATCCAGGAGGGGTGGGTATGTTAGGTGTTAATGGAGACTGTGACCATCTCAGGTGGCTCAACCAGCAGGTGGGGAGCAGGTAGAGCAAGGACTCCTGGGCTTGTGTCTTTATTGTGGTCCAAGGGTGGAGGTTAGTAGATTTCTCACATGATTCAAGGTTGGTTAGTTTAAAGCAAATACAGGCAAAAGGGTAAAGGAACTGGGGGTCCAAGAGTGATAAGAATGGTGAGCTTCTCATGTGGGACCAGCAGTGGGTCTTGGGTGAGGTGTGTGAGTGGTGTGAGTGGTGGCTGCAGATGGGGGTTTTGGACTCTCAGGGAGTTTATACCCCAGGGCTGAAAAGCTGTTTATCAATCAGGCCAAAGGCAGGGGGCGTGGCCTTGATACTCATGATATCATGGTATGATAGATACCTAGGCAGCACAAAAAAAATTGTGATAGTTATGACAGTTTGTAGCAGCACAACTCCAGTCTCTGCTTAGTCTTCACATGATTGTCTTCTCACTGTATCTGTCTGTCTTTTCTCTTACTAGAAGAGCAGTCATTGGAGTAGAATCCACTCTAATTCAGTATCGCCTCATCTTCAATTGATCACATCTGAAAAGGCCCTATTTCCAAATAAGGTCATATTTCCAGGTACCAGGGGTTCAAACTTCAATATATCTTTTTTGGGGAGGACACAATTCAACCTGTAACAAGTGGATAATAACCAAGTTCCCTCTCTCCTGCCCATTCAGAACAAGGCAATAAATGGCTGCAGTGGTTTATCAGGCAGATTTCAGAAAGCTAATTTTAAAAGTCATTTTTAAATAATCATTGATAGTGGAGAAAAAGCAATAATGAATATGGCATTTCATGAGGTCAATCTGTTTTCATTTACTACGGCCATCCGGCTCTTTTGAGGATGACTCCAAACTCAAACCTGGCTGAGGAAAAGCCATGCAGAGAAACACATTCTTTAATAGAGCCACTAGGTACTGTAAGACACCCTTACATAGAATGTCCATGCCCTCAAGATTACTGTTTAATTAAGGAGGCAAGGTTAAATACCCTAAGCAATCACCAAAACAAACAAACAGCAAACAATCTGAGGCTTTTGACAATTTGGGGGAAACCACAATATATAAAACAGAATTAGGTACTATGGGGAACACCAAAGGAGTGTTTTCATCCTATCAGTTCTGTGATATAGGTACAATAAGGTTCAGTAAAATTAGGTAACACTCCTAGTTAGTGGCAAGGCTCAGTCTCAAAGGCAGTTATGACTTCAAGTCCAAGGCTCTTTTAAACACATTACAGTGGCCTCTAAGGAACAAGCATTTAAAATACAGAGTACCAATTTCTATATAAGCTATCTCATTACCAGATAGTCTAGAACAACTACTTCCATGCTTAAAAGGTCTTGACCATATCAGGCCCGAGGATGGGATGACTATGAATGTGCACCACTTAGATCTCCTGCTGTGGGGATCATAACTGACAGCCCCAGCTGCTGTGCTTTGAATCCACCACCACCGCACCTAGGCCATCCCGTGGGCTTATCTCAGTCAATGATTGAGCACAGCAGCAGGTATAATAAGGCAGGCCCATTCCTGTGGACAGATTTCTTAACAGGTAATTTTGGCTTGAGGACTTGCTATGGGCCTGGCTGAAGCATTGTTAGGACTGTGCTGCACTCTGAGACTCTTCCTACCAGCCCTCCTTCCTTCCCTCCCTTCATCACAGGGGTTGAACTTACACAGGCTATCTCCTCTCCCCCCAATAATCACTTGCTCATCTAATCTTGTCTTGGCATCTGTGCTGGTTTGAAAGTATTATGTACCCCAGAAAAGCCATCTTTTAATCCTGATTCAATTTTGTGGGTAGCCATTTCTTTTAATCCTGATTTAAAATTGTAGGCGGTAACTTTTGATTAGTTTTCTCCACAGAGACGTGGTGCACCCAATTGCAGTGTGACCTTTTGATTAGATGGAGTTATGACTCCACCCATTCCAAGTAGGTCTTAATTAGTTTACTGGAGTCCTTTAAAAGAGGAACATTTTGGAGAGAGTTCAGAGCCAATAGGGAGAAAGTCAACAGGAATTTGAGAGCAGAGCTGACCCAGATGCCGACATTTGGAGAACAGAGACATGGATGTTTGGAGATGCTTGGCATCCAGCAGACATTGCAATGAGATGTTAAGCAAGTTAGAACTTGGAGAGAACCAAGGGAAGCCAAGAGATGAAGTCCAGCCCCAAAGAAACAAAGTGAGGGACCCCCACTAAAACAGAGACTAAAAGCAATGGATCCAGGAGTAAAGTACCAGAAGATACCAGTCACCTGACTACCCAGATGACAGGTGTGTTCTGACCCATCAGCCTTCCCTGAATTAAGGTATCTTTCCTTGGATGCCTTAGTTTGAATATTTTTATAGGCTTAGAATAGTAAACTTGTAACCTATTAAATTCCCTTTTTAAAAGTCATTCCAGTTCTGGTATATTGCATTCTTGCAGCTTGCAAATTAATACAGCATCTACTTCTCAACAACTAACACAAATGGTATGGAAATTGGTATGAAGAAACAGGTGATAAGATGGTAGGATAGGCAGAATAACACCCTCCAGTAGAGATGTCCATGTCCTAATCCCCAAACCCTGTGACTATGTTAGGCTACACAGCAAAGGGGAATTAAGGTTGCTAATCATCTGACTTTAAAAGAGGGAGACTATTCTGGATTGTCCAGATGGTCCCAATGTAATCACAAGGGTCTTTAAAAGTGGAAGAGGAAGGCAGAAGAGTGAGTCAGAGTCAGAGAATGAGATCTGACCATAGAAACAGAGTTTGAAGTAAAGTGATTGCTGGCTTTGAATAGGGAAGAGGTCCATGAGCCAAGGAATGCAACTGGCTTTAGAAGCTGGAAAAGAAAGGAAACAAATCCTTGCCTAGAGCCTCAAAAAAGGAATGCAGCCCTGCTGACACCTTAGTCCATTGAAACGGTTTCAGGCTTTTCCCCTACAGAACTGTACAGTAATAACTGTGTTGTTTTAAGTCACTAAATTTGAGGTAACTTGTTTCAGCAGAAATATAATACTAATTCAGAAGGGGATTTGGAACTGTCTCACTAATCACCTACTGAGAAAAGGGAATGCCATCCTGAATGGGAGATGGAAGTAGTGCCTGGCACAAAGTGGTCACTCAATTACTCAAGATTTCACTGATGGAGGGGAATTCTTTGCAGTTGTTTGAAATATATGGGAGCAATTCTTACAAAGATAATGGAGATTACTGCTAAATGCCTGACAGAGGGATAATAAGAAACAAGCAGCACTAAGCCTACTTTCCTGAAACCCATTGCCTCCAGAGGGTTCCTAGGCTAGATAAGCCCTGAAATCCAGGGAAGTCAGTCTCTCCAAGGATGTCAACTAATCCCTCCCACTATCCTATATTATCAGCACCCCTTTCCTAAAAAGGTTAGAAAGGCCATAGCCCAAAGATCCTTATAGAGTGAGAAAAAGATCAAAGGAGAAGGAGGAGTTATAACAGAGAAGATAGGATTTGACAAAAAGAGCATGACTGCTGAATCACCATAATGATACTTCTTTTAGCCTCCAGTGTTTTGGAGCAGCTAGAAGGAAAAACCTGAAACTGCGGAATGGTAACCCATAACAAACTATGATTGTTGGAGTGTACTTTGAAAATTCTTTTTCTTTCTTTTTTTTTTTGCATATACACGTCACAATGAAAAACAAAATGTTAAAAAAAGAAGAAGAAGAAAAGAAAGAAACAAGCAGTTAATAAGTGTGAGAGCCAGGAGGCCTCATTAGCAGTTTACAAAGAGATCCCTAAATCCTGTAGGGGAAAAGCTGTGTAGCAAGCCAAAGATCTTTGTGATCTTTGTGGAGATTTCGAATGCTCAGCCAACTCAATGTGTTTTGCTAGGATTAGGGTACCAGTTTGGAAAACCTGGAACCCCCTTGAAACCTGAGCTTCAAGAGGCCATGCCCCTACCAAGGCAACAGTTTCCTCTCCTTAGGCGCTCCCACCTCCTTTCCTGGCTTTAAGGCTTCATCAAGGATTAAACCCCAGCCATAACTGCCTGTGGAAGTACTGGGCCTGAGAAGAGAGGAAAGAGTCCATCAACTACAGGAGTTGCAAGAATTACCTAGCAGGAAAGAGAGAAATACACTGGAATTGAGTTTTGAGGGTGCTTAACCAAGGGGATTGGATAAAAAATGAATAATAAAGTATTCATTGATTTGAGGGCACTTTCTTAGGGGGGATGGGAAAAATTCACTAGAAGGGTACGCTTTGAAGCTCAGAAGAAGTAATGGCCAATTAGGTATAGAAATCCTGAGTTTACTTGGCAGGTGGTAGAGGAAGGAATAAAGAAGCTCAGTAAATTGGACTTGCAGGGAGAGATATAAAAAAAGCCAGGGACCCATCAGAGAATTATGTTCCATGGGAGGGCCCAAGGCCATTCCCTTCACCCTGGATATCACAAACGCATTGGTGTGAAGCTTAGTGGTATATCTTCTCTGAGGCAAGGCTGATGGTAAGAGAGGGCCCTCAGGCATTAATGAGCTGTGTTCATTGATATCCATGCAGATAATGTGGCCCTGAAAAACAGAGGCCAGGTAGAGGTACAATCACCAGAAGTACCTGGTGAAATATGACCCTCAAATTGCCATAACATCCGAGGAAATGGGAGGTACAGCCAAAGGACCTTACCTCCAGGAAGAAGTGGAGATGGCTAATAGAGGATGGCACCCTAGGGGGAAAATGGCCAGCCTGCTTAATAGTTAAGCAGGTTGTATATGCTGATTAACATTTACAAAAAAAGATCAGAAAAAGCACAATTGGAGCAACAGGAGGCAAAGAGCATTCACTTCAATATAAAGGCACAATCTCTCTCAGTTCCAGACCTGAACCAAATTTCAGATATAGAATCCACTGTGAAAAGAGGAGATCAGGTTCCTAGTAGAAAGAACCCTGAAATACCATGTCAAGTATAGACTCTAATGATTATCCTTAGTCCTTCTCCAAAAGGGACCTACATCCATGTACTCAGGTGATATTATGGGGGAAAGACATTTTAAGGATTATTGGACAAAGTGTCCAAAACATTAAACTTTCCAAATTCCCCTCAACCTCTGCTATAACTACAGCAGGTCTGGGTGACTTACCTGGTAGTGTGGCCCAAAGCTTCATCCTGAGGAGGTTGAGCCCTTAGGAATCATACCTAAGGAATCATACCTAATGTCTCAGGCCAGTGTTGCAACCCATGTCTGAGCACAGTTACAATGGGGCAAGGAAGTACCAGGAGGTGCCAGTCCTTTTCCTCCAGCTCCCTGACCACATGACCAATTTATAGAAATTTTCATGTCAGGCTACCTCTTCTTGCACATCAAGTGGATGACCAGATACACTGCTTGCTGCTCTATTCATTGGGAAGATTATTCCTCTCCACTGTCTTTCAAGGGCATCCCTGAAAGTGGCTGTGATGCAGCTGCCAGGCAGTGAATAATCAGCAATAGTTATCATAGGAGTATGAGCCATCTGCTTATGAAATTTATTGTGCCTTATGGATTTTTTCAGGGTCCAGTGCTCTATACTATTTTCATCTAGTAATGGATCCATTATAATGGTGCAACTATGCATGCCCAAATTTCTGACTTCTGATTCATCCACCCAGTTTATGATTAGCTTGACCACTTGCACCATAGTGTAGACCTGTTGGACAGCCCTCTGTTGCTCTGTGCTTCACTTAAAACTGGTAGTCATATTAGTTACCTGCTAAATGAGTCAGAGAAGGATACCCAAATGAGGTCCAAAATCCAAAGAACAAGCGTTGTTCCTCTTTCTTCAATATGGTATCCTTTCACTTTAGACAGGATAGCCTAATTATCCTGACTACTAGAACTCTTCCCAGAAACTTTTATTGAAGGTTATTTCCCACCTTCTAGAAGGCATACGTTTTACTAAAATACCCATGGTACTTGCTGATTCCTCCTCAGCATGTGCAGTTAGCATAATGTTATCAACATAATGGACCAGCTGATGTTCTTTGCAATACGAAGATAATCAAATTCCTTCAAAACTATATAAATACAGAGATCAGGAGAATTGGTGAAATCCTGAAATAAGAAAATGAAAATGTATTGCTGATCATGCCAGGGTAAAGTGAATTGCTTCTTTGATAATGGATGGTACTGATGGTAGAACGACATTGTGAATGTATACTGAACTGTATACTGGAAAGTGGGAAATATGTTCAACATATGTGTTTTATTTTCCTGACTGCTAAAATAAATACCATACAATGGTTTGGCTTAAACAAAAGGAATTTATTGGCTTTTGGTTTTGAGGTCACTAAAGAGAATAAGTCCAAAATTGAAGCATCAGAGGGGTGATACTTTCTCCCCAAAGTCTGCTGCATTCTGAGCTGGCCTCAGCAATCCTTGGTCGTTGGCTTTTCTGTCACATGGCAATGCACATGGTGGGCTCTTTTTTCTCTTCTGGATTCTGTTGACTTCTAGCTTCTGGCTGTTCCCTGTAGTTTCTCGTCTATGTCCAATTTTCTTTGCTTATAAGGACTTCACCCACAGTGGATTAAGGCCCATTCCAGCCCAGCTCAACCCCAAGGCCAAAGTACACACCAGGCAAAAAGTTCTCCATGAGTTTAATTTGGGACTTACTAACAGGAGGAAAGTCTTCCAGATGCAGCTGGTGGGGACATGAAGTTCAGCACTCCACACCAAAAAGAAAAAAGGGAAGGGACATGGCAAGAGGGTAACTTATAACATTAAATGGTCTCATAAGATTTGGTTAGAATGGGGTTTCAGCAGACTCTCATGAGATTTGGTGACCAACATGATTGGGGAAGAGGTCAGAGTTTAACATTCGTTGACCTGTAACGTCTGTCCCCAGTCGAGTAGCAGCTCTGTGCAGTGACTTGTTCTCAAAATGGAGGAAGGGGCAGAGCCCGAGCCCTAGGTCATTACAATCCACCCCCACAGAGCAGACTACCTTACCATAGGACAGACATTGCACTCATTAACAGCATAAAAGACAAGAGAACATAAGGAGATCCCCACACAGTGATAAGAACTCCACAAAGTGAGGCCACCATAGGCAAGAAAGGGAATTAAGCCATTTTATTGATAATTGATAAAACCTGCGATTTTAGTCTTAACTGAGAAGATTCATTTCCAGACTTTCTGATGTGCTGAATTCTGCCAGGCCAGCAGGGTATTCCACACAGTCCAACTCATAAGGGTCATGGTCCAAGGCAGGCTGGTGACACCCAACAATGGCAGAGACCTATTTGCTACAACAAATAGGAAAGTATTTGCTACAACACTAAGGGTGGAAAGAAGGATATTTATGGGGAACTATGAGAAGCAAATCTTGTTGATATAATAGAACTCAAGCTAAGTTTCCATTGGTAGATAGAAGTGTTCTTGAAGAAGGGGTGCTATGAGGGAGTTTTAGACACCACACTATTTTCCCCTGCACTTGCAGGGAGCCTTCTGAAGTCAAATCCACAGTTATTCTGGGCATAATAGGTGTCCACAGAGTCATACATACTGTTCCTTGAGGTATGAAGGGTACCAGGTTGGTTACATGTACAACTTTTGGGATTGGGATATAAACTGTGGTCTAACACTCAAATTTTGGGCAACCCCAATACCTCATGGACTTAGGATTTCCAACCAATGTGGCTGCATTGGCCAGGACCACAACCAATTGACCTTATTTTTCCCAATTTCTAAGGCTTGTGGCACAGGTAAGAGCAAGTTACATTCATTACCTCGTTGTGGTTTTAGTGTTGCTGGTCTTTTTACATGACTTCACAGTGCCTGCATGGGCCTCATCATTACCGGTTCAACAGGGATAGGAACAGCTGCCCAGGGCTGTGAATTGAGGCTGGTGAGGGTTGGATACAACTGGTGTGTCCACTACTATAGAGATTGCTTGTTACTGTTAAAAAGTTAAAAAGAGGTTTTGACTGCTCTTTTTAAAACCCGTTCATCCTTTCAATTAACTCTGCTGTTGTGGGGTTCTAAGGCAAATTAAATGTCCATAAGATATCATGTTTAGTAACCCAGGCTTAGGTTAGTTGTCCAGTAAAGGGGGTCCTCCATCACTGTCCACATATGTGGGGACCCTGTACAATGCCCTTAGCTTTCCTAAACTACTTACTGTGTCACTGTTTGGTTAGCTTTCCCTGCTAGGAAGGGCAGCAACAGTTGAGTGGCCACATCTATGGCTGTGAATGCATATTTTGCTCCATTAGATAAGGGAAGGGGCCCAATATAATCTACCTGCCACTTCATGATTGGAATCTGATCATTGCCATGTGATCTAGTTAATGAGGAAGCATATTTGGGCATTGCAGTGAACAGGAGGGGTGGGCATCCATGACTTCTTTCAGTTGTTGCCTGGTGATGGGCAGCTGGAATTGCTGTGCCAGTTTCCATAGAGTCTGATATCCTTGGTGCCCTGTCTTTCTATGTAGCCATTCAGAGATCTCGTGTGATGTTGGTTCTAGGCTACAAAGTTTTGCTAAAGCATGTGCTTCAATATTGCCAGGTAAAGAATCAATGTTATAGCCAGAGACATAAAACATGGTTACCTTTCACTTGTGACAAGCAGTGCAGATGTCTTCCTACAATTCTTTTCCCCATAAGGGGTGGTTGACAACAGTCCATTGCTCTTGCTTCCACATGGTCATCCATACTGTCAGGCCCCAATACACTGCCCATTTGTCAGTACAAATAGTTAATAATTCATGAACAATGATCATCCATATAGCCCTTAATTCAGCCCAGTGACTGCTTGCATAGTTCCATTTACCCACCAGATGGTGTCAGTGCGAGTTTGGATGGCCACAGTCATCTAAGTAGCAGGTTGCCCATGTGCTGATCCATCAGTATACCATGCGGAGTTGGGTATACTTCTACATCTGTCAATGGTGGGCATAGCCACCTTGGGAGGATCAGCAGGGAAGGGTGAACATTGCTCTTCCACATAAGAAACTGGCACTAAAATGTCATGCATTTCTACACTTAGAGGGCTGTGGTTAAAGATGCTGCATTGCAATATGGGACAGAAATCCCAGAATGAGCTAGGATCCAGCATCAAAGAATTGAGAAAGGCTTCTTGACCAAAAGGGGGAAAAGAGAAACAGACAAAATAAAGTTTCAGTGGCCGAGAGATTTCAAACAGAGTCAAGAGGTTATCTTGGGGGTTATTCTTAAGCATTACGTAGATATCCCTTTTTAGTCTCTGGTATATTGTAGTGGGTGGAGGAATGTATCTGAAACTGTTGAGCTGTGTTCCAGTAGTCTTGATTCTTGGACACGGTTGTATAAAGATATAACATTTACAATTGACTGTGTGATTGTGAAAACTTTGTGTGTGATGCTCCTTTTATCCAGGGTGTGGATAGATGAGTAAAAAAAAAATGTGGATAAAAATAAATAAATAATAGGGGTGACAAAGGATAAAATAAATTGGGTAGATTGAAACCCTACTGGTGTTTCAATGAGAGGAAGGGTAAGGTGTGTGGGACATATGAGTTTTTTTTTTCTTTTTATTTCTTTTTCTGGAGTGATGCCAATCTTCTAAAAATTATCATGGTGATGAATACACAACCATGTGATGATATTGTGAGCCACTGATTGTATACTATGTATGGAATGTATGTGTGTGAAGATTTCTCAATAAAAATATTTAAAAAAAAAGATGCTTCATTGCAGCAGGTAAGCTTTCCATTTTGTAAGCATAGTAAGCTGAACACTTCCCAAGTGGGGCTTGTTAGCAGTGTCATTGTACCCACCCCCATAAGGGGATTATCATTTGTAAAGTCACAGGACACTTCTGAGTCAGCCCTTTGACTTGTGACCCATAGCTCTGACTCAAGCTCCAGTTTGCCTTAGGCAATCTATGTCTTCCAGGTGTGCAATCACTGAGCAGACTGTGAGATGGGCTTTCATGTAAATGAGCTGAGAACAGACACCCAAATCCCATACCACTGATTTGGAGCAGTATGTAGAATTGTCTCATTAATTCCTGTGGTGAAAGTTACATTAGCTGGTCCAATGGCATTTGGCATGTAAATGATATACTTCATTCCTAGCCCCCATAATAATCTTGTAGTTCATCAATGGTGTCCAATAGGGGGTGTTATGGGGCAAATCCCCCTCATTGGGCCATACCACCTTATACTGGAATGAGTCAACTAAATAGCAAATTTGATTTCATTTTGAGGGCTAGTGAATATATGCATTGACACAGAGAAGGATTAGTGGTAAGAGGACAGTTTACTCATCTCATGCCCTGAGAGCAGTATACCATCAACACCAATGTCCCACAATTGCAGTAGCCAATTTGATAAAAGTTCTTTTGGTTTTTTTTCCTATACTTAGTCCCAATCTCTTATAATTCAGAGCTGGTGAATTCTTGCATTGTAACATATATTTTTGCTTGGTTGGCATGGCTGGGGCTGTATCAGTGGCATCATCCCTACCTACCTGGTGGCCCAGTTGGACTACAACATCCTCTTACTTAATCCTACCTTGAACTACAGAGTGGACAAATTTACACCCTTCACCCTTCTTCTCCCAATCAGACTGGGAATCCTCATCATCTGAAGAAAAATCCACTGGGTTTCAAACTTTGGGATGTCAATTAGGGGAAGTTAGAATACATCTGTTTTAGTTTGCCAAAGCTTCTGGAATGCATATACAAGAAATGAAATGGCTTTTTAAAAAAGGAACTTATTAAGTTGCAAGTTTACAGTTCCAAAGGCTGGAAAAATGTCTAAACTAAAGCATCCAGGTAAATATACCTTGACTCAAGAAAGGCTGATGGATCTGCAACATCTCTGTTAACTTGGAAGGCACACGGCTGGCATCTTCTGGGGTCTTTGGCTTCTTGTTTCAAACACCTCCTCTGGGGGAGTTTTCTTTCTTCATCTCCAATGTCTCTGCCTATGTCAGCTCTGTTGGCTCTGAAACTTTCAAAATGATTCCCTCTTAAAGGACTCCAGTAAGCAACCTCACCTTAAATGGGTGGAGACATATCTCCATAGAAACCACCTAATCAAAGTTCCCACCCACATTTGGGTGGGTCACGTCTCCATGGAAACAACTTAATCAAAAGATCCCACCCAACAATATTGGCCAGCATTAAAGAACATGGCTTTCCTGGGGTAAAGAATAGTCTCAAACTGGCACAAAATCTTACTTGAGCTTTATATAACTTCTGCCCCCTTACCCTAGTATAATGACATGCTAATATTTCTAAATTCTCATCTACCCTGTGTGGCCTCTCATTTAAAGCATCTTTCAACTCCACTTGGCCTACCCACATATCCCTTTCTAACTTAAGTTTTGCTTTCAGGAGACAAACTGCTGTTTTGGCCATCAAGGCCTCTTCCATTGCTTATTGCATGACCTCCAAAAGAGGCCATGCTACAACTGCAAAGGCCTGGTGGCTTTCCTTTTTCTTATGACATTGCAACTCTCCAGCTGGGGAGTCATAAGCATCTCCATATTCCCTCGGTGTTCCCTATTTGTCTAGAAGGATAGCCACCCCTCCCAACATGGACATTGCAGGCCATCCCAGGACTCCCCCCACGATGTTCCCCTTCCCTATACACATGCCTTTTATAGCCAACAGCTATTTGCTCTCCTGGCTGGCTTGCCAGATTTTCTAGCCAGCTCAACCCCAAGACCAAAGAACACACCAGGCAAAAAGTTCGTCATGAGTTTAATTTGGGACTTACTATCAGGAGGAAAATTTTCCAGTGACAGCAATTAGGGACATGAAGGTCAGCACTCCACACAAAAAGGAAAGGGACATGTCAAGAGGACAGCTTATAAAGTTTAACAGCCTCATAAGATTTAGTTACAGTGGGATTTCAGCAGACTCTCATGAGATTTGGTTAGCAACAGTGAGAGGTAGGTAAAGCTTTACATTCCTTAACCCTTAAAGTCTGTCCCCAGTCATGTAGGCAGCTGTGTGCAGTGATTTGTTCTCAAAATGGAGGAGGGGGCGGGTCTCAGAGCCTCAGTCCTTACAGGTCCACACACATTCAGTTTGGACACACCTTATCCAATGACATCTTCAAAGGCCCTATTTATGAATGGGTTCACACATAAAAGGACTAGGGGTTGGGACATGAGCATGACTTTTGTGGAGGACATGATTCAACCCCCAAGAATATGTTAATCCAATAAAAAACCATAAAAGGAAGAAAGAAAGAGAATTGCCTCTAATTTTTTTTTAAGCAAGAAAAAAAGCATTTACTAGGTCAATTACTGCTTACCAGGTGCCAAGGGCCATGTTAATATGTATTAAAATACAATATCTGGGATCACAGCTAAAATTGCAATAATCCACATTCATTATCCAAGACTTACTTTCCTACTACTGAAACAGGTGATTTAAATAGTGATATAGTAGGAATCAACGCCCTTGCATTTTTCAAGTGTTCAATGGCACTATTCTCTGTAATCTGCCTAGGATGTGGGTAGGGGATGGGAGCTAGTTTTCCAGACTTTCACTTGGCTTTTCCTTGCCATAGTAGTTTTTACTTTATAGGTCAGGTAGCCAATGTGGATATTCTGCAACTTAAGTTTGTTTGTTCTAACTAAGCATTCACAGTTTTGGTCTGCTTGCTCACTATATTTACTTATTATGGACCTGGGCTAAGATTTTATCATCTGACCTCCATAATTCCCTGCTCTGACTTATGGACCATGGTAGTGTTTGGAGGTCCTAGAGATTCACATCATTGCAATGATGCACTTTTCTACGAAAACTTCTGCAACTTCCAGCAGCAAATGCAAATACTGCAGTAATTTCAATCACCAGCTACAATTCAATTCAATTCTGACTCTACCTGGAAATAAGCCAGACTCCACAGGTTAAGGGAAAGCCTGAACAAGATTTCTTTTCAGGATCAGTTGCAAGTTTGGGGACCCAGGTTCCCTAACTTCTGACCAAGCTACAAATTCAACCATAATTGAAGCAGGCTAGAATAGGGAGCTGTGAGGGTAGAGAAGTCCTTGAGCAAGGACAGTTAATCAAGGTCAAGAGGGCCCATGTCCCCACAGACACCTGCCTGGGGGGCTACTCACTTACAGGGAAACACCAGTTGGCACCGACCCATCTGGAACCAAAGGACCTGCATCTGAGTGAGTCATCTATGGAGAAGGGTGGAACTAACCAACCCACCCAATTGCACTATCTACCACCAGATAACCCCCTGGAGCGAAAAGAGGGTAGGAGAATAAAAACCCTGAACAGGAAGAGGGAGGGGAACTAAGTAAAGCTAATCTATAAGAGCAAATGGCCCCACATTGCCAGGGCCTCTAGCCATTCACCCCTCTTTTATTGTGAGAGTGCCTACATGTTCTCTCACATGCATATCCAATAAAATTTATCTGCTGACTTTATGCTGTGCTGTGCCCTTAAGTTCTTTCTTGCAGCATGGCCAAGAACCTGGAAGCCAAAATTCTGCAAAACTCCCACTTCCTGGAGTTCAGTAATTCGCTGAAACTACTCAAAAAATTCACTTAAAGTGCTATACTTCTTACTATAGTTTTATTAGAGTAAAAGGATAAAAAGAAGCCAAAAGGGGTGGGCAACAGTGGCTCAGTGGCAGAGTTCTCACCTGCCATGCTAGAGACCCAGGTTTGATTTCTGGTGCCTGCCCATGTAAAAAAAAAAACCCAAAAGAAGAAATGCATAGAGTGAGGACTGGGAAGGTCTCAAAAGAAAGCTTCTATGTCCATTCTAGGTGGAATCAAAATGCATCACCCTCTAGGCACAGCAATGAATCTTATCAATTGTCATAGCACACTGGAGCCAGTGTCCAAATTTACATGAGATTTCATTATGCAGGCATGGCTGGTGGAATCACTGCCCATGTGGTTGAATTCAATCTCCAGCCCCTCTCCCCTCCCAGGCATGATGTGGCTCTGATCCTGAACCTTATCGTCACGTGATTTGTCTTTCTGGTGTGACCAGCCTGTATCTGCACCAAAAAACTTACCGATTTGGTTGGCTGTACCCTATTATCATTATCATATGAATTATCAAGCCTGTTCTGGAGGACTCACCATGACTAACCAAAGATACTCCTGAAATCACAGGAAATTCCAAAGGATTTAGATGTTATCTCCCAGGAGTTGGAACAAAGGTCAGACCTCCTTTTGGAGGCCAAAGTCATTACTATACCATTTAAAAATTTCTGTTCCTCTCCTTTCCACCCCCCTCCCCTTCTCCCCCTCTACCTGCAGCAAAGCATAAGACCGGGACTTGGGTGTAAGTAATATATTGGGAGGTGATCTCAGAAAGCAAAGTGAGGCAGCAGAGATGATGAGAAAGGGAAGGAAGAAGAGCCAGTAAAAAGAATATTGTTGAGCTGGTTACCACTGTGGACAACTGGGGCTTTAATCCACCTGTGCATCCTAATAGAGAATGCTCTTTAGGATCGTCACACTATAGGAAAAGAAGCTAAAACATTCATCCACTGATTCTTACATTCCATTGGTTGAAGTTTGCTGCAGAAGATGTCAACACCATTCCTTTCCCCACTTCTGAGCAGGCTTCTATATGCAGACTAAGTAAATTAAGTTTCTACAGCTTTGACAAAAGCACTGGTGTTACCTACTATCATTGTTCATGGGAACTGTCCACTGTTGCTATGGCTGAAATTAGAGCTGGATCTGGGGGATGTAGCCTATGGCAACAACAGCTCCTCTACCGTCAAGCAGAATGTGGATGTTTTCCTAGCTCTAGTGCACAGTCACCTGGTAAAGGACCACATTCCTCAGAGCCAGTTCTGATCTGGATGCTTGCAAAAAGGTTTATAATGTACAATTGTGACCACATTGCATGGAATTTCCTCAAAGGGCCCCTGATGCCCGTCAAAAAGGGACTGCAGGTCTGTGAGCAGTCTTAGGCCTCGGAATAGGGCAAAGGGATCTTGCAACTCCACTATGTCAATTTAAGCCAGGTTTCTGCCCACCAGACCTAGAAGTTTTTCTTATTAAGGTAACATGTTATTAGGTTTCCCATGTATTTTATTTCAAGGGACCCCATGATTGATTAGCCACCACAGAGATCCCTGTGGGTCAAAACACTTTGATTGCCTCTCTGTCCCTGTGGTCTATCATATAAATTATCAAGTGTGTCTTTGAAGATGAAGTATTCCTCCTCTGGGATCCCATTATTTCAATTCAAAGCAGGGAGTCCAATTCAGTGTGTCATTTTCCTTTCTTCCTCTCTATCCCTGAGAGGACAACCTCCACACAACTTTTCAAGTATGCTTATGTTCTTTTGAACAATGCATTTCTGATCTTTTTTTTACTTTTTTATTATAGAAAATTTTGAACATGTATGAAACCTAAGTGATTAATGTAACAAACTTCCACGTACCTATCATTAATTCAGCTTCAACTCTTATCAACTCATGGCCAATCTTATCTCATCTCTATTCCCATCACTTTATCTCCTGTACCTCATATCCTTGCAGAATTATTTTGAGGCAAATTCCATTATTAGTATATCCATAAGTATTTTGGAATGTATCTCTTAAGATAAGGACTCTTTAAAAAAAATAACTATGCATTATCACACCTAAAATGATTAACACTAATTCCTTAATATCATCAAATATTCTGTCAGTGTTCAAATTTGGCAACTTCCTTTATAGTTAATTTATTGAAATCAGGATCCACACCAGGCCCACATCTTATATTTGGTTGCTATGTCTCAATTCTTTTAAGTCTGCTTTGGGTGAGTAGGTTCTTTAATCCCAGAAGCTTGAGTTTACCCATCTCTACTAAAACAGACTGGACTCCAAATTAGCTTTCAAGTTCAGTTCTCAGGAGCCCTAATGCCTAAAGGATGTGTCACAGGGACAAAGGTGATTTTGAGGAGGATAGAGCCAAAAAAAAAAACACCTCACTTTCAATAAGAGCATCTTGGCTTTTACCTGCTCCACATTGGAGTACAATATAATACACTCCATATATCCAGCTATATTATAATACAATAAAATGTAAAATCTTATTTTCAAAATAACTGTATTTTCCTAGATAATCCTTTGGGTTAGCCATCCCAGATTCAAAATCTACAGTCCCAGAACATGGCCCCATCAGCATCAAGCTTTCACCAACCATGCTAACTGGCAGGAACCTCTGCCCTGTTGATGATTGTGGAGTAGCAATTTTTAGATTACCAATTAGGATAGGATTTTCCTGCAGAACCGAAGACCTAACCATAACCAGAAGGCATAGAAACAGACTCAGCAGACAGTGAAAAAAAAAACACATGCCACAGCAACCAGTGGTTGTTCTTCTGAATTGATTTGAAGAGGAGCAATGGACAAATTAAAACCAGAAGGAAAATAAACATTTGTCAGTGTCATGGATTCCATAGACAATATTTTAAAATTTTGCCCCCACCAAGATTTAGTCCACACACAGGGAAATGGTGGTTAGAACTTTCATCTAGTACTGTATTTCTCAACATGTAACACATGCCTCCTTCTATTAAAAATAAAACTCTCATATCTCCTTCTGTCTTCCAATTTCACCCTGAATATCTGCACCATTTCCCCTTCTCATGAAATGAGTGAATTCCTGACTCTTGAGCCAAAGAAAGAAGTTGGACCTGCAGCTAATGTTCTGGTCTTATCTTTATCTCTTTTAACCTTATTCGGTCTTCTCACTGTATCACTAAGACTCCCAAGACTTGAATCCTAAAAAGTATCATACTGCATGCTTACTGACTTTCTTAGTTTCAGCTCCAAATAATCCCTTTCTCTTATAGCTCTTCCAGAAGGAAACAGGGTATGTGTACATTCTTTGAGGAATATGGACAATGACTAATGCTCATTTTAATAAAAAATGAAATGAAACAATGAGAACTGATCAAGTCCTCATATTCCACCCATGAGACTCGTGAAATTTCTTCAACGTTAAGCTCAGTCATTCAGAAAGAGAATCTATTGATTGGTATAGCTAAGTAAATGCTGCATATAGTTTGAATCTATTCACATATATATATAATCTACAGAAATATACATAAAAACTTTGACAAATTAAATTTTGAGGCATTCAGGTTCAGATTCCTCAAGGTCAAAAGGACTAATATATTTTCCTCTAACACCAGCATTGTAAAAATGCATTTTTCACAGGGAAAACATTTGAGGCTTCCATATTTCCTTTATAATTTGGGGTATTTCATCCAGAAAAACTAATCTATGTAAATGAAAGCGATGGCATTACTATTTAGAACATGGCATCTCAAACTTTAAATTCCAAATGCCTAATGTTCTTTCTACTAGCTTTATATTGAAACTAATTGTAAAAGGAAAGAAATGCCTTGATTCAAGGCCAAAGACATTTTGCGCATAAAATGTGTAGTGTTTGTATAGTCAGGGCTCTCCTAACTTTTAAAAACTTTAATGAAAATATTGTATAGGAATTAATTTTTCTAAAACAACTATTGATGCAATTTCCTTCTCAAGGAAACAGAACTGTATTAGTTTGCAAAGCTGCCAGAATGCAATATACCAGGAATGAATCAGCTTTTATAAACAGGATTTATTCAGTTGCAGTTTTACAGTTCTAAAACCAGAAATATGTCCTAACCAAGGCATCCAGAGAAAAATACCTTGGTTCAAGGAAGGGTGATCTGGGAAGGCACATGGCTGGCATATGCTGGTCCTTGTTCCCAGTTCTGTTGCTTCCAACTTCTGATGGCAGTAGTTTCTTCTCTAAGTGTGTATGGGCATTCACTTAGCTGCTCCAGGATGAAACTCTGGGCTTCATCTCTTAGCTAAGCATCTGCTGGGTCTGAAAATTTCTTCTCTTTAGGTTCTGACTATTTCTGTGAGTCCTTGCTTAGCACCCAGGCTATTTCTGCCTTGATCTCCAAACATCTACATCAGCTCTCTCTGTCAGCTCTGAAATTTCCTCCAAGATGTTTCCTTTTTTAAAGGATTCCAGTAAACTAATCAAGACCCACCTTGAATGGGTGGAGTCACATCTCATCTAATTAAAAGGTCACACCCACAATTGGGCATGCCACTTCTCCGTGGAAATAATCTAATAAAAATTTTCTGCCCTGCAATATTGAATCAGTATTAAAACAAACAGCTGTCCCCACAAGATTGAAACAGAATTAAAACACGGCTTTTCTGGGGTACATAATACTTTCAAACCACCACAAGAACCAACAGGAAATGTATATGTAATATAAATATTACAAGATTTATTATAGGAATTGTCTCATGCAACTGCAGGGATGAGCAGACCACAAGCTGGAAATGAGGAAGATTTTTGATGAATTCTTCAGAAGAAGTTGACTGGCTGAAGTACAGATGGAAATTCTCTCTTTTGACTGCTGAAATCATCAGTTCTTCTTTAAAAGCCTTCACCTGATTGGATGAAACATCTCTGATTGTAGAAGGCAATCTCCTCAGTTGATTGTAGATGTAATAAGCCATAGCTGCAATCAACTTATTGATCCACAAAGTGTCCTCACAGTAACAAACAGGCCGGTGCCTGCTTGACCAAACAACTTGACCAAACACCGTTACCTGGCCAAGTTGGCACATTGACTTAACCATCACAATGTGATTTGGTCAGAAATCAGGGCAAATATATTTGAAAATAACTTTTTAAAACTTTAATGAAAATATTGTATAGAAGTTAATTTTTCTGAAACAACTACTAGTGCAATTTCCTTCTCAGTAATCAAGTTATCTTATTCCCTTTCCACTCTTAAGTCTAGGTCATGTGGTTTATTGCCACTAGGGAATTGGGGCAGGTTAGAACAAGAAATCCCACAGAGTATGAGAGAAAGAGGATAAGACAGAAGAGAAGTTTCCACCAGATGGAAAAATGAAATAAAAGCTATTCTGGTAGGCAGAGAAACGTTTAGGAGGAAAAAGATTAATATGCAAATGCTTCCTGAATCCCTCAGAAACTTAACACCCATCTCCAGAACCTCAACCAAGGGCTGAGATGGAGACTTCAGCAAGACAGACACCTAGATGAATTGATGGAGAAGCTGAAAGTGGAGGCTTTGTTTGGTCCATGTGGAAATACCACACAGTATTGAAACAGAACAGTAAGAATGGCTGGGTAAGGACACTAGACGGTTGGACTAAAAGGAGCTTCAGCCTCACACACACTAGTATGCATTGGAAAAGCATCAGAGCATCCCAAATAAGTGTGGGCATTCTAAGAGAACTTGTGGACTGGAATAAATCTGGTCACAACAACAAGGATTCCACAGAAGATGGAAGGAAGCCTTGTGATTGGAAACTCTAATAGGGAACATGGACTTCAGCAGGAGTTACTGGCACAAGATGCCCAAAGATGATAACAGATTGGTCACGATGGAAAAGAAGCCCCTTTCCCAAAGCATGAGACTATAAGTAAAAAAAAAAAAAGCAACTCCATACATAAAAAAAAAAAGATCCTTCGTATAAGAGGATATCCAAATGGCCAATAACCATATGACACAGTCTTCAACCTCATTAATCACCAAACAAATGTAAATAAAAACCACAATAAGATCCCACTACTCATCCACCAGAAAGACTAAAATGAAAAACATTAACAATACACTGTTGGTGGAAATGTAAAATAGTGCAGCCATTTTGAAAGCTGTTTGGCAGCATCTAACGAAACTGAATATACACATACCCCACAGCCCAGCAATTCCACTGCCAGATATATATACAACAGAAATGCATACATATATTCACCAAATGGCATATAGGGAAATGTTTATAGTAGCACTATTCATAATAATGTGAAACTAAAAACTGCCTAATGCCCATCAGTAGTAACATGGATAAACAAACTGTGGTACATTTACACAATGGAGTACTAACAGCAATAAGGATGAAGGGACTACAATTGCACAACAATAGGGATGAATCTTATAGACATAATTTGGAGCAAAAGAAGCCATACACAAAATGCCACCTAATGTAAGATTCCATTTATATAAATGCAATTACAGGAAAACAATTCTATGATGCTAGAAATCTAGAAAGTTAATTACCTGCTAACTAGGGAACAGGGACTAGAAAAAGGGTGGGCAAGGAGTTTCTGAAATGTTAGTAATGTTCTATTTCTTGCTGGTTACACAGATGCCTTCGCGCGTGTGTGTGTATATTATACTTCATATATATTATGTTTTGTATAATATACATTACACTTTAATCAAAACTTCAAAAATAATAAAAGTAGTTCAGAATCTGCCAATCAAGAATTATCTCTTTCAGATTAATTACCCATACTAGCAAAAACTACATTCAGCAGAATGGGAATTTATCAGTAGAATTTTTATTAATAAAGATATTAATATTTCATCCTCTTAGCAATATCAAATTTAACTCCCCTCAATAGGTTATAATAATAGCTTTTGGAAATCATTTTTCAACTATGGTATGTGAACCAAGAATGCTATTGACTGCAAGTGACAGAATGCCTGATGAGCAGTGATTTAAAAATGAGATCACCTCATATGACAAGAAGACTGAGAATGGGTAGTCTGGGGTTAAAGCAGTAGTTTAGTAATATAAGGGTTCAGTTCTTTCATCCTTTGCAGGTTGGCTTGCCATCTCATGGATGCAAGTTGGCTGCTGCATCTTCAAGCATCACATCCATTCACATAAAAAAAAAAAAGGAGAATAGGGTGAGAAAAGAGGGCAACACGCTGCTTGGCTTTACCTGTACCCTCCTTTTTTAAAATTGGGAATGCAAAGTTTGCCCAGAACCCCTCCTCAGTAGATTTCCTTTGCAAGAATTTTGCAAGAATTCCTTTCCTGGCTATTACATGGCCAGTGGTAGCCACAAAAGTTAAGAGATGTATTTTGCTTTCCGGTCATACAAGTTGAGAAAGGCAAAGACAAAGGGGATTGGGTACGACATTTGAGTGAGCCAACGTACAATGATTGCCACTGTTTGAATGTGTTTTTTCCTGCTCTTCTTTTCTTCATACAACACTATATTATAAATCTTTCTCTCTTTTACTATACCCTACCACATACCATCTTTAAGGCCCTCAAAATGCAAAACTTCAAAAAGTGGTCCTGGCAATCTGAACTCTGGAGACAGCATTCCCAGTTCACAGCTTATCAAAGAAGTATTGCCATTTGAATTTCACAGGCATGGAATCCATCATGTAGATAAGCCAAATGGCATCTTTCCCCAAAACTGAAAATGAAATGTTAAGATTCATAAACTTTACATATGCACTTCCACCCATAGTCTGTGCTCAATAGATAATTATTGTGTCTTTTGCTTAGTAACCAGGAGCAAATGTCTTATTGGAAATCTCCATTGGCTGCTGCTGCTTTTGTCTTCATTGTCTTGGTTTCCCAGCTCTCTGTTCCTAATTAAGCTTTATGTGCTGAAGTCATTTTCTCATCAATCAATGTATTAAGCCTGAGCTTACTGAGTTCAAAATATTCATTATTGCAAACTACAGCAGTTTTTAGAAATTTAAAGCTATTTGCCTGAAACTAGTTTGTGTTACATCACATTATAGTCAGCATCATGGTAGCATCAAAGATTTTTAAAGTAAAATAAAAGTAAAAATAGATCTTTCTGTAAAAAGCATTTATTTTGAGACTCATACTGCCATTATAAGTAAAAATTCTTGTTTTAAGAATTTTCTTTAGATCACAAAACTTCTCCCTTTGAGTGGCCCTTCCCCTTGATATGTAAAACTCCCTTTTAAAAAATTTATTTGAAGCCTTTTATGATTAAATGAATATGTTTATGAAAACCATTTCCTAGTATTTTATTCAGATTTTGTGTGTTCCAGTAGCTTTAATGAGAGACTAAGAATTAAGAGGACTTGGTTCTCGATTTGCCAGATTGCTAAGCAAACTTGTGTGGGTGGGGGCGGGTGGGAGGCAGGGGGTCACATAAGGTGTTATGCCTCAGTGATATCTATAAAGCACCCCTAGTATGCTAAATGGTTAAAAGTTTTAAGAAAAAAATGATTAATCATTCTTACCCTGTGATATAATTAAGGATAGTTGTGCTTCTTTGCATTTTTTTTTCTTCCAAAAATGAAAACGGGGCAGCAGCAGCCTGACTCTTCTATCCCATCTTGTCATCATGGGAGTTACCTGTCCCACTATGACATCCATAGCCTCATTTTAGGAGAGAAGTAGCAATCTTTGGGCCACTTCTTCGTTTATAAACTTTGATTGCATTTCAGCCATCAGACAGTTGTTAGGGCAACCAGATCTCAGTTTGCTAAGTCCTTAACAATTTCCCAGAATGCCAGATTTTCAGGCTAAACCCAGGATAGTTCTGGGCAAACCAGGAATGTTGGTCCCCCTAGAGTTTATGCTCAATAATCATAACCTACACTTCAGGCCATATTTTCCCAACTCTCCCAAGCAAGACAAAAAGAGAGGTTTAGCTGTTGGAGAAGACATGCTAAATTTGGACACCTGGTAAAGTTTAGCTCATGTGGGGCAATGGAAGACAGGTGAATACCGAAGGTGCACAGATGAGGAGACAGGAAGGAAGAAAGCTGAAACTCAGGGGGCATACATAATGATGGGCAAAGAAGTTGACAACCCCAATCTGGGAAAATCCAGAGATATCACACCTGCCACTAAAGAGGCTGTCTTATTTCCACATTTTACTCTGAAAAGTTTTCAAGCCTCCAGAAAAGTTAAAATAATAGAATGAAAATGTATATATTATAACTAGATTCACCAATTGTTAACATTTTGCTACATTGTCTTTTTCTCACCCATGTGTGTCAGAGATATATATACATTCTTCTACACACCCACCCACACAGACACACTTCTCACTTGTCACCAAAGATGTGGTAAGACAGCTGCATTGGCAAGACATTGCAGGATATAGTACATAAATTAAAAATTAGCATAACTGTTGTGCTAATAGCAAATTATGACATGAAAAGGTGCTCAACCTCACCAGCATATAGAGAAATGCAATCTAAACTTTTAAAAATCTTTTTCAGTTTTTTAGTTTAATGGGGAAAAATAGTATAACATTCAAAGCTGATGAAAGTGAGGGGGAAATAGGCTATCTTATACACTGCTGATGGTAATGAAAATTGTTAGTGGAAATATAATTTAATTTAGGGAAGCAGCTAGCAGAATCAGCTAAAATTAAAAAATGTATAATACATTATTCAAAAATCCTTCTTGAAATGCTACCTTACAGAAAAAAAACCACTTGTTATTTTTGCAGTACAAAGGTATTTATTGCAGTGATGTTTGTGGTGGCAAAAAACCTCAAGATATCCCTATTGGAGGACATCCAGGTTCAATTAATTGTGTACAGTCACAATACAGAATATTACTACAACTTTTAAAAAGTTACATATATCTATACTGTCTTGGAGGAGGCCATAATATATGTAAAACAGGTTGTATAATTGCAGTTTTTAAATAAAAGGGGACACAAATCTTTGTGTTTGTGTTTTATATGTCTTTATAAACAGTGAAAAAGGTATAGAAGATATACCAATTTTTTCCCACAAGAGGAAGCCTCAGAAATTTGGGGTGGGATGAGATGGTTTTTGTCCTCCATTGTAGATAGTGAGTAGAGGAAAAAGAAAGGCGGATGCCTGTCTATACAAAAGATGCTGAAAGATTCAAAACCTCTCTTAACCCTATGGCAAAATGAGAAGGTAGGCTTGCAATACAGATTTGAAGAATTAGATGCTCTCTCCAGTAACTTTGAGTCTGGAGGAAAAAGTGCAAGTATGGAATAGTTGGAACTTATTTAGCCCAGTGGTAATGCTCAGATACTGCTAGAATGCTAGCAGAACCTGTCATATAGAACATTTTTCTCACCTATCTGGAGCTGTCTTTATTTCTACGCATTTTCATGCTTGCATCTCTAGACTTCCATTACTTTTATGGGTAGATCCTACTGCAGATATATTACAATAATATCTGGCTCACATCACATTTCCATATTATGAATTGTTCATTGTGATCACTCAGGAATCCAGGCTAATAGGGATCCACCTCAACATGTACCTCTGTGATCATAGAGGCAGGGGTAAGAGAACATGGCAAACCATGCACTGGCTCTTCAAACATATTCTCCAGA
Organism: Tamandua tetradactyla; assembly: GCF_023851605.1. Classification (NCBI taxonomy): domain Eukaryota; kingdom Metazoa; phylum Chordata; class Mammalia; order Pilosa; family Myrmecophagidae; genus Tamandua; species Tamandua tetradactyla. The sequence continues at coordinate 200,310,708 of NC_135327.1, read as the reverse complement.
AGTGACACACATCAACTACTCTCAGTTTTCATTTGCCAAAGAAAATCAAATGGCTATGCTTGAGTTCAGTAGAGTGGAGATGTCTGATCATTCCACAGGGCAGGACCCCGGATCTGGAGAAACTAATAGAGCCAACCACAATAGGCAACCCATACAGTCTTACCTGACTTGTATAACAACTATGAAATCTTTTCTGGTGAATAATGGCTTATTTTGAGTTAACACAATAGTCATGGTTTCTTGTCTAATTCCCAGATATTAGCGAATTTGCAGGCCCAGGACCCCCTAAATAAAGAAGCAGCTGGGTGTACTAAAAGAAAGACTCCATTTTAATAACACAGAGATGACTGTGACCCCTCCCCCTAGTCTTCCTCCAAAGAAAACTTCGAATATTTATCAGAGTAATTTTGTACTGGAAAACACTTCAGGGGATTGGAGGATACTACTTCTGAGTGAACACTAATTTCTGGGGGCTCTAGGAACCAACAATGGTCCATTAGTCAGAGTCAAGCCATATGGGGTCAGATGATAAGTAGGGTTTAGTACAGAATCTACCTCAAATTAGACCCCATTGGGACCCTCAATCCATTCAATCCTTATTTTTCCAAACCCTGATTGGTTAGTTTGAGAATCCCCATATTAACTCACTGAATAATTGGCTTGAGGCTATTAATTAGGCAGAATCAAAGAACAGGTCTGAAGCACACTTGCTCTATTTAAATAGTAAATTAAAAGTGGTTTTACATCCTTTGGAGAGTCACAGATTTTAGTGTCTTCATCAAAGTCTATTTTCAATAATGCACATACTCATACTTTTATAAGTGAACTTTTAAAGTAAATTTTAACATATCTAAAGAAAAGTACACATCATAAGTGAAATATTTGGTGAATTTCCATGTGACATCACCCAGATCATAAAATATAATATTACCAGCACTCCAGAAATTACCATCACACCCCCTCCCAGTGTCTATACCCCTAAAAGAAACCACCATCATGACTTCTAACAGCAAAGATTAATTTTGTGTCTGACTTCTTCATTTAACATTATGTTTGTGAAATTCATTCATGCTGTTACATATAGCAGCATGTTATATGTTATATGTCACTATTATCATTATATAATATTCTGTGGAACATATTCATACTATCTATTCTATAATTGGTGGACATTTGCATTATTTCCAGAATACTGCTTTATTAAAATTCTTGTACAAGTCTTTTTGTGGAATACATGTACATTTCTGTTGGACATATGACTAGGAGTGGAATTGTTTGGTCATAGGGCATGCATATGTTACACTCCAGTTGTTACTGGCAAATAGTGTATTATTGACACTGTCTCCAGCAGATTATGAGAGTTCCAGTTCCCCCATTGTTCACGAGCACTAGGTATTATGTTTCATTTTAATTTAAGTTAAAGTGGGTATATAGTGTGATGACTTCTGGCTTTAATTTGTATTTTCTTGATGACTAATGGGATTTAGCACCTTTTCCTTTGCTTATTTGACATTTGAAGACTTTCATTTGTGAAATGCCTGCTCAAGTCCTTTTCCATTTTTCTAGAGAGTTGTCTGTCTTTTTCTTATTGATCTTTAGGAGTTCTTTATATATCCTGGATACAAATACTATGCTAATTGTTTGTATTAGAAATATATTCTCCCACTAAGTTACTTGCCTTTTCATTCTCCTAAGCCATTTCTCTTTATAAACAGAAGTTCTTAAATTTAACATAGTCTAAGTTGCCTATCTTTGTTGTCATGGTTAATGATTTTTATGACTTCTTAAGAAATCCTTATCAGGCCTAATATCATGAAGATAACCCCTTATGTTGTATTCTAGGAACTTTATAATTTTAGTTTTAATGTTTAGATCCAGAGTTCACTTGGAATTAACTTTTATTTATGGTGAGAGGTAGAGGTCAAGGCTTGTTGTAGTAGTTAGGTTCAGGTGCCAACTTGGCCAGGTCATGGTGCACAGTTGTTCTGTGGCTGTGGACTTAAATCATCAGCATGTGAAATTCATCCATGACTGATTACATTTGCTGTCAGCTAGGGGGAATGCCTTTTACAATGAGTGACATTTTAATTTGATCAGGTGGAGGCTTAAAAAGAAGAGTCAGAAGAGAGAGAAGGAGTTCAACATAGCCCAGCCCAGCCCAACTCAGAGCTGACACAGACCCAAACATTTGGAGATGCAGAAAGGAATTGCTCTGGGGAAAGCCCTTTGAAACCAGAAGCCAGGAGTAAAGGCCAGCAGATGTTGCCTTGTGGCTTCCCATATGACAGAGGAACCCAGATAAAATGTAGCAAATAAATCCCCTTCATAAAAGCCAACCCATTTCTGGTGTGTTGCATTCCAGCAGCTTTAGCAAACTAAAACACCTGTGTTTTTCCATATTAATATAAAATTGACCTAACGTCATTTATGAAAAGACCGTGCTTTGCCCAATGAGCAACAATGTCATCTTTGTCACAAATCAAGTGACTTTGTGTATTAGTCAATTTTGGGACTCTCTACTTTCCCATTGATTTATTGTCTATCCTTTTGATAATACCACATTGCTTTAATAACTATGACTTCATAATATGTCAGTATCTAATAGTGTTAGCCCTGCAGCATTGTTCTTCTTCAAGATTCTCATGGTTATTTTAACCCCTTGCATTTTCATGTAAATTTTAATATGAGTTAGTCAACTCCCCCTGCCCCCAAAAAATTCTGCTGAAGTTTGTATTGGGAATGAACTGACTCTTGAGACAAATTTGTGGACAATTGACATCTTAACAATAGTGAGTCTTCCAACACGTGTATAGTATATTGTATATATCTAGAGGTCTTTCTTTAGATTTATTTGTATGCATTTAATGTGTTTTTTTTGTTTAATTTCAAGTTATTTACTGCTGTCATATGGATATACAGTAGATGTATTATATGATCTCATATCCAGTGAACTTGAAAAATTCTGTGGGTGTGAGCCCATTGTAAGTAGGACCCTTTGATGAGGTTACCTCAGTTAAGGTGTGACCCACCTCATTCAGGATGGGTCTTAATTCTGCAACTGTAGTCCTTTATAAAGAAAATGAACACACACACACACACACACACACACACACACACACACAGAGAGAGAGAGAGAGAGAGAGAGAGAGAGAAAACCATGGAAGCCAGAAGCTATAATAAAAAAAACTCAGAAGACAAGGGAGAGACCAGCAGATGCTGCCATGTGCCTCACCACGTGCCAAGGATTGCTGGCAGTTGATCTTTGGGAAGAAAGCATTGCTTTGATGAATGCCTTAATTTGGATTTTCTTTTAGCCTCAAAACAGTTAGCTAATAAATTCCCATAATTTAAATAAACCCATTTCGTGGTATTTGTTTTGAGCAGTTTAAGAAACTAAAACATTGCAAATGCAGGTGAGTCATTGGCAAACATTCTTGTTTGTCCACTACTCATCATGTTCCTTGAAGAGCCTCTATTATTTTGTATCAAGTTTCCAAAGATATTTTTGCCTTATTTTTTCCAGTAGACCATCTGCTGCTGCCTTACAGATAACTTGTATAGTCTCCATTTTATAACTCCATCTTTCTATCTGGAATGCAGGGTACTTCTTAGTACCTCCATGCCCTATGATTAAAGTCAATGGAAAACTATAACAACTCAAGACTGGCCAAGGTGCTTGTTGAAGACAAAGTTAAACATGGGTGAGTAGTGGGTAAGCCAGAATTTTTTGCCAATGACAATGAGTATTTTTTTAAATTATTGCATAATATAACATGTATACAAAGCAAAGAAAGAAAAAGCAATACTTTTCAAAGACTCTTCAATAAGTAGCTACAGGAAAGATCCCAGAGTTTGTCATGGGCTACCATACCATCATCTCAGATTTTTTTCTAGCTGCTCTAGAATATTGAAGGTTAGAAGGAGTGTATATATTTTTTATCATCACTTGTTTCTTTTTTGTGTGTGAAAAATAACATATATACAAAAAAGCAATAAATTTCAAAGCACATTGCAACAATTAGTTGTAGGACCGATTTCAGAGTTTTGTATGGGTTACAATTCCACAATTTTAGATTTTACTTGTAGCTGCTCTAAGATAATGGAGACTGTTCTAGTTTGCTAGCTGCCAGAATGCAATATACCAGAAACGGAATGGCTTTTAACAAGGGGAATTTAATGAGTTGCTAGTTTATAGTTCTAAGGCCAAGAAAATGTCCCAATTAAAACAAGTCTAAAGAAATGTCCAATCAGAGGCATCTAGGGAAAGATACCTTGGTTCAAGAAGGCCGATGAAGTTCAGGGTTTCTCTCTCAAGTGAGAAGGCACATGGTGAACACAGTCAGGGCTTCTTTCTCAGCTAGAAGGGCACATGGCGAACACGGCATCATCTGCTAGCTTTCTCTCCTGTCTTCCTATTTCATGAAGCTCCCCGGGAGGTGTCTTCCTTCTTCATCTCCAAAGGTCACTGGCTGGTGGATTCTCTGCTTTGTAGTGTTGCTCTCTCTGAATCTCTCTGAATCTCTCATTCTCCAAAATGTTTCCTCTTTTATAGGACTTCAGAAACTAATCAAGACCCACTCAAATGGGTGGAGACATGTCATCCCCTAATCCAGTTTAACAACCATTCTTAACTAAATCACATCAACCAGGGAGATGATCTCATTACAGTTTCAAATATACAGTATTGAATAGAGATTATTCTACCTTTAAGAAATGGGATTTATATTAAAACATGGCTTTTCTTAGGGGCCATACTTCCTTTCAAACCAGCACAGAGACTAAAAGAAATATCAATATCATGATTCAGCAATCATACTCATTTGTTAAACCCTACATTCTCTGTATAATTCCATCATCACCTTTGATCTTTCTACCACTCTTTGGGGTTATTTGGACTATGACCATTCTAACTTTTTCATGTTGGAAAGGTGTAGGGGTAGGAAGATGGAACTAGCTGATGATCTGCAAAGGTTGGCCCCTCTGTATTTCATGACTTATCTGGTCCAGGGACCCATCTAGACATTGCTACCTTAGTGCATGGAACCTTTGTAGAGTCTTATATATTACCTTAGATGTTCTTAAGGATTGGCAGGGATGATTTTGGTTGGGGTTTGACAGGTTATGATAGATAGCAATGTCTAACTGAAGCATGCATAAGAGTGACTTCCAGAGTAGCCTTTCGACTCTGTTTGAACTCTCTCAGCCACTGATACCTTAGTTGTTCCACTTCTTTTCCCCCTTTTGGTCAGGATGGCATTGTTGATCCTACGGTGCCAGGGCTAGATTCAATACTGAGAGCCATCTCCCATGGGGAATGGCTTTTTAAGACGGAATTTCTTAAGTTGCAATTTACAGTTCTAAGGCCGTGAAAATACTCAAACCAAGGCATCTGGGAAAAGATGCCTTGATTCAAGATAGGCTGAGAGCATGGATTATTAGGTTGGGGATTACTGTAAAAGGTCCTAGATTGTAATCTCTTACAGCAATCACATATGACAATTAGTATCTTGACACAAGTTTTAATTATTATAAACCAAGTGATTATTGCTATATGCAAGGTGAAAATACTTATATCTCCACATTAAATTCTTTTGGTTCAAACCTCCCTTCGGCATGCTTTACTTTACCAGTTAAAACATTTCCAAGTTTCCCAACTTGAGGCTACAGGAAATGAAAAGTAAGAATAATGTTGCATCAGACAAAATAGAGGAGAAGATTAGAAAGAGATGGCAAAAGAAAAATAAGGAAGTATGAAGAAAGGGAGAAAAGGAAACTCTTAATGTTGAAGCTCTTGTGCCTAACAAAGTCTCTCATTTTTATTTGCAGTCATAGATTTTTATTTAGCATTAAGGAGGCTGGAATCAATCATTTGACATATGAAAATATCCAATTCAGGTTATGAACAACTATTCCTAGGATGGATTCCTAGGGAGGACCTCCTAGAATAGCATATTATAGCAAACATTCACTGATGGATGGGTTTCAACTATGCTAATCTCTGAAGAATCGTTATGTAAATGCCACTACTAAAAAAAAAGTATAACTAAAGCTTCTTTCTCAGATTCTAGTGACTGCGTCGTAGATAAATGGAACAAAATATATTCATTACAAAGCCTAAAATAAAATGTAAAAGTTCAATTTTTGTGATGTTACTAGGTACAAAACCTCCTATACATTAGAATTATCTATAGGAATGGAACATAGTCTTCATCAGAATCTATACATTCCTTAGCTTTTTATATGAAAGTTCTCATACCTGCCTCACATAGACCAATAGATGAAATAAATTCTCTTACTGAGAAACATTAGAAATATCCAGAACTCTATTAAATCACATAATCATTGAAATAGACTCAGGCGTCAACATTGGGCAAAGTGTTCTAAAAATAAATTGCTTTGATGCTCAATTTAGTTGCTCTCTGCTTTTCATAGTCTTAGTTTTCTTTCTTTCCACTGGTATCAAGTAGACTCTTTCTACTATATGAAGATGTAAGTATCCTAGAAGCAAGATGAACACCAATATACTAAAAATTCTTGAAGATGGGTTTTTCTTATTGTAAAATTGAAGAAAGTGTCACCAATCAAAACATAACATGTTTCATTCCTATGATCTTCTTTTTTATCTATTTGATATCCCCATTTTTTCCAACTAGTAGCATACTACTATTGTCTTTGTCTGTCTGAGGAGTATGATGTTTTGAAGTGAAGAAAATGAACTGATTCACAACCAAGAATTATTTGTTAATATTAAATTTCAGAGCTTCTATGTAGTTGGGTTTATGACATCTTAGAAAATGTGTCTTCAGAATAGAATGTTCATAAACAAAGAATGACTAATAGACATCCCTTTAGATTCACAGTCCCTAAATTTGTTTTAGGTTTACAGCTCAAGAATACTTATTCACGTTAGAAGAACGAAAAATGATATATTTACTCTTCTAAAGGACCCCATGTCTAATTTGGGACCATTTTCACTTTCTGAATATGTTGTTCTAAAACTGGTAATCACATGTTGTAATTTCTGCTTTTTTGTAATAAAAATGGGTTTTATTAACACCTTTGGAAAATATTCTTAAAATCCCTATATTTATCTTGATAGACACTTAATTATTTTAATTTATTTTGATTAGTGTTATTCTGTTTCTCCACAAGCCTGACTAAACAATAAGAATTCCTATTTGATATACTATGGTATACTACAAATTTCACTAAGACTTTATTCATTTTCACCTGTACTGTGCTAATCAGTCTCAAATTAAACAGCCCCATCAAGTCTCAGCAGCTAGCATTGTACCCCACTGAGTATCACAAACTGAAAAATGATTATATGGGGAGCCTCATAATGATACTAAGATGAAAATCTTGGCAGCCAGGAGATACATATTTTTCAAGATTTGAGAAAAAACTTTAATGAAAATGCCACAGATGTATTACTTAGGATGATAGTTTGCACTTAATATGAGGCCCTTTTCTCCATGGATTTCTAAGTCTTGGCTAATTAATTAGCTCTAATTTCCATGTTTCCTAATGGTCAAGCATCTAGACACACCACCTGAGACCACAGAGTTATCACAGTGAAGTAGGAAGAATGCTGCACTAGGGGTCAAGAGATGTTAGTTAATAAACCTGTTGAACTTTAGTCTTAGTTTCCTCCACTTTTTTAGTTTCTGACATTGGAATGCCCCAACCCAGAGTTGGAAAACAAAGGCCCAGCTAATTCTGGCCCTCTGTCTGTTTTTGTGAATAAAGTTTTATTGGAACACAGACTCACTCATTTGTATACATATTGTCTATAGTAGCTTTCATGCTGCAATGGCAGAGTTGAGTAGTTGCAACTGACACAGCATGTCCCACAGAACCTAAAATATTTTCCTTCTGGCCCTTTCCAGACCCTGATCAAAACTGTCTGAACTTGTTTCCCCATTTGTAAAATAAAATGCAATCGTCAATAATATAGTAACTTCATTAGAAGAGGTAACTCTATAATTTGTATAATGATAACTATCTTTGGTGGTGACTTAAAACTAAGGTGAAAAATCATTTGCAGTGATGTTAATTCATTTAAAATGCTTTCATCCACTCGAACATTCATCCATCATCCACTTGGCATCAAGCACCAGACTCAGGGTTGAGGGGGTGTGTAGTTTGAAGCTGTTATGTACCCTAGAAAAGGCTAAGTTCTTTTAATCCATTCCTATGTGTGCAGATCTATTGCGGATGGGATATTTTGACTATATTATTTCATTTGAGACGTGACCCACCTCATTCAGAGTCTTAATCCTTTTGCTGAAGTCTTTTATTTTTTTAATTTTATTTGAGAATTAAAATTGTATTTTTTTGTAAAAAATGTATCAAGAAGTTTTAGCAGTGCTTGCCTTCTTACCATATAACTTACAATATGGAGCTGCCATCTTTTCTATGGCATGGCAAACTGTCATAATCGTAAATTTGGATGAGCTTCCAAAATTTTATCCTTTGTACTTTCTATGAGGTAAAATGTCTCCAAGAGTTCCTTTAATGTGAAGCTTCTTGCCGGAATCTCTTCCTCTGTGACAGCTTTATCATTTTCATCACAACCACTTTCCTCATTTATGTCCGTAAGTCACCTTCATTAAGTTTCTCTAGCTGCATATCTAAAGTCTCTTGAACAGCAGCAATATCAACATTTCCCCGGTTAGCTATATCTTCTATAACTCTGTTTCCATTCCATTTGAATCCTGCAAGTGGATTTTTGGTACTGTCCTGCAGTACTGTGCAAAACAAGGACTGCCTGTAATTCTTGGAATCTTGGGGTAAACTTCACCATAGTATCTTTATCTGAAACAACAGCTTCACCACATGGCTTAATATTAATCAATTCATGCTGATTTCTGAAATGACAAAACCAGCTCTAACTGACAGTAAAATGTTCTTTTTCAGTCTCCTTGTGATAAATCATTCTCTTTTAATGTAGCAAGTAATTTCAGTGCTTTGACCTGAATGCTAGTTGTTCTAGTTTGCTAGCTGCTGGAATGCAATATACCAAAAATGGAACAGCTTTTAAAAAGGGGAATTTAATAAGTTGCAAATTTACAGTTCTAAAGCTGTGAAAGTGTCCAAATAAAGCAAGGATATAAAAATGTTCAATTTAAGGTACCCAGGGAAAGATATCTTGGTCCAAGAAGGCCGATGACATTCAGGGTTTCTCTCAACTGGCAAGGCGCATGGTAAACACGGCAACATCTGCTAGCTTTCACTACAGGCTACTTGTTTCATGAAGCTCCCCCCACCCCGGGGGCATATTCCTTCTCCATCTCAAAAAATCTGTGGCTGTGTGGGCTCTTATGGTTCTCAAGGCTCTCTGATCATCCTCCCCAATATGTTTTCTCTTTTAAAGGATTCCAATAAATTAATCAAGACTCACCTGGAATGGGTGGAGTCACATCTCCCTTTAATGAAAGGTTAACACCCACAATTGGGCAAGTCACATCCCTATGGAGATAATCTAATCAAGTTCCCAACCTATAGTGCTGGACAGGAATTAAAAGAAACTGCTGCTTCCACAAGATTGGATTAGAATTAAAGCATGGCTTTTCTAGGGTATGTAAATCCTTTCAACCCAACACACTAGTTAAACGATTGGGATTTGTTTTTTACTACAGTCTTCAATCCAAAGTTTAAGTAAATGCTCCATTTCAACCATGAGAGGCTGCCTGTTACTAGTACAATTTATGCTACGAGTTGTTAAAGGTACTTTATCTTGTTTTTTGTATTCATTGGGCTTTTTCAATATGGTTCATACTGTAGCTTCCTGCAAGCCTAGTTCTCTTCCTATCTTGGCTTTGCTGTCACCATTTTCAAATCTTCTAATCACATACAATTTCACTTTCAGCAGTATTTGCATTTCTTCACTGCTCCATCATCTTTGCTGACCAATTCCCTCTTTCTATGATCCATTTTTGTAAAATGTCACGTGGGTTTGTCACTGAGAGATAATGAGGCTATGAGACTACACACTTTGTTGTTTGTACATGAACTGGGTAACCGATGCTTGATGACCAAAGCAGACTTTGAAGGAATTATTGTGATTTGTCAACGATCATGATGCACATTTATTATTTGCCTAGTGATTTATGGACAAAAGAACTAGCAGCAAAGTCTGTACTTTACTTTTTTTTTTTTTAAATACATGGGTAAGCACCAGAAAATAAACCTGGGTCTCCAGCACGGCAGGCGAGAACTCTGTCACTGAGCCACCATCACACTGCCCCAAAGTCTGTACTTTATACAACTATTCATAGCACTGTGGTAGCTGAATTTTTTACTGTGTTTTTGGCAGACTGGTGTTATTTTAACTTAACTGTGGTAACTGATGTTCATGCATATTGGAACAGTGTAAAGCAAGGACTACCTTGTTACATAAATCTTCAAAATCTTGCTCATATAAATCTGACAAATGATGTTTTCTAAGAAAAACACCCTTCAATTTTATTCTTCCTCAGCATATTTCAAGTAATTATCTTCAAGACTAGGGTATCTTTTTCCAACATCTCCAAGAATAAAATTCGTCAGCCCCTCAACTCCATTGTGGCAAGGTGTCTTGCAGAAAAGGTTTCACTGAATTGAGTCGATGTATCTTCATATTAGAAATCTCAAACTCTCTGAAGTTACAAACCTAGTGCCAAACTTACCAAAAGCTCCTCCTTTATCTCTGTGTCAGGGAGCTGGAAAACAGCATACCCCAGGATTCGCCTCAATTTATGTCCTGCCTCTCTGCTTCACATTCTTAGCTTCAGCCTCAGAACAGGGCTGATGGCACCAATTGAGCCAGGGCATGTGAAAGCAAAAGATGAGCTCTTTAAAACAAAGCCAACCAGTTTGAAATTATTATGTACCCCAGGAAAGTCATGTTTTAATCTTGATCCAATCTTATGGGGGTAGCTGTTTCTTTTATTCCCAATTCAATACTATAGGGTGGAAATGTTTGATTAGCTTATCTCCACAGAGGTGTAACACACCTAATTGTGGGTGTGACCTTTTGATTAGGTGATGTGACTCTGCCCATTCCAGGTGCGTCTTGATTAGTTTACTGGAGTCCTTTAAAAGGGGAAACAATCTGAAGAAACCACAGAGCAGATGCTTGGGGAACAGCTGCTTCAAAGCTGACAAAGCCAACATGAGACCCAGATATTTGTAGAGGCAGGGCCCAGCAGATGTCACCATGTACCTTCCCATGAAATGCTAAGCAAGCCAGAACCCAGAACTGTGTTCTGGAGGGGCTAAATGAAGGCCCACAGATGCCAAGTGAGGAAGCCCCACAGGAAACAGAAGCTGAAAGCAATAGAGCCCAGGAACAAGGGACCAGCAGATGTCAGCCACATGTCTTTTCAGCTGGCAGAGATATTCTGGACTCATTGGCTTTCTTGATCCAATATATCATTCCCTGGATGCCTTAGGCATTTTTATAGCCTTAGAACTGTGAACTTGCAAACTAAATAAATTCCCTTTATAAACGCCATTCCATTTCTGGTATATTGCATTCTGGCAGCATTCAGCAAACAAATACACCAGCTGACCACCCTTGAACAAACTGGAAACCTTTATAAGAGAAAAAATACATACAGAAGTTGAGATGAAATTAAGAGAAGCTTATAGAGAAAAACCCTGGAGAAGGTAAGAGATGACTCACAGAAACTCAGAGAGGAAGCCACTGGAACAAAAAGCTGAAAGCAATGAAACCCATGAGTTAAAGCTGGTCATGTGCCTTCCCATGTGACAGAGGCATCCCACATGCCAGCAGCCTGTCTTCAGAGTCCAGGTTTCACCCTATTGATACCTTGAGTAGGGCATTTTCATGCATAATAACTGTAAATTTTAAGTTAATAAATCTTCACTGTAGAAGCCAAGCTTGGGGGTGCAAGGGTAGTTCAGTGGTAGAATTCTCACCTGTCATGTGCGAGACCTGGGTTTGATACCTGGCCCATGCACCTCCCCCGCCCCCCAAAAAAACCCTCAAAAAATGGTACTGCAATAATGGGATATTTATATGGAAAAAGAATGAAATGTGACCCCTGCCATGCTGCATACAAAAAAAAAAAAGGCAACCCCTTTCTGCTATTTGCATTCCGGCAGCTTTAGCAAACCAGAACAAGGGAAATAGATGTTACAGGGAAATAAGACATGTTTTAATAAGGGAGGGGTGAGGGAAGTGGTGAGATGGGGAAGTATTTTGAAGATAAAATCTTTTTGGTATTTTAAGTATACATATTGGGATAAAGGTATGCTTCCATATTTTAGGTTTCCTCCAGCCTGTTTGTACTCCCTGCCCTGAAAACAGTTCATAGAAGCATCACACCAGCCATTCATTACCTCAAACTGAGATGAACTCTGACATTTGTGCTTGGTTGGGTTAGTCATTCTTAATCCATAACAAAGAGCCCCCATCTACATAGTTCATGTATATTTATTTATAATAAATTTAAGGGACCAAAGAAAGCCTCTCAAAGTATCAGAGATGTTGGCCATCGGATATGAAGAAGTAAAGCTTGTGGAGAAGGTGATTTCAGATGGAAGGACCAACATTATGTATAGAACCATGGAGGTGGGAAAGCTCTGGATGTACTTGGAGGAAACTAATAGTCCAGTTTGGTGGGAAGAGAGCAGTATAAAGGGGAGTGGCAGTAGATTAGCCTGGCGTGTTTGGATTCTGGAGTACGAAGGTGGGGGGTATAAAAGAGAATATGAGGAGATAATGGAATTCACTGAACAGCAGCCCAAGGGGATTGAATTTCACTCTGCGAGCAGTGAATAGACACTGAAAATTTGGGGGGCACAGCAATGGTAAAGACTACCTGTCTAGCACTTTTTTTGGATATTGTAGAACTAGTAGTGTTTCTTTGCTGTTATAAGCCAAACAAGTTTAGAGTTACAATTAAAGATATTTTCCAAGTGGAGTCAAAGGAAAGACCAACTTCTACTGTTTCAACTTCAACCTATATATTTTTTTATAGGAATGTGTACTGGATGAATTCTAATTTGTGAGAAATATGGGCTGTGATTGTTTCTTTGTGCACACCCAGGCTGCTCTTCCAAGAAGGAATGTGCATCTTTCTCTTCCTTTTACCCTTCAGAATGCTCTCACGATGCACCTCCTCAAAAAGGCCGTCCCTGGTCATTCCAGTCTCCATAATATTACTCTGCCTTGAATTCCATTTTCCTTTACTTCTTGTGTTGGCACTTAATATGCTGCCTTACAGAATGGAACTTAGCCATTCCATGTACGCTTCTTGGCTGTTAAACAAAGCCTATTAGCAATGCGTTTAAGTGTTCAATAAATATTTGCACAATTACAGCGAATTCCCTATATTTAGACCACTTCATTTTTCTAAGTATGTTAGCCTTGTGTTTAAAGCTGTACCATCACGAGATTCTTCCTGGCTTCCTCCGTAGGCCTGGTTCTCTACTAGGCATGAACACATCAGAGTAGTTTTGGTACTATGGACAAGAGGCAGTAAAGTGACACAGATATATGAGCAACTGTATTCTGTCTTCTGTCCTTCTCTGCCCTACAAGGGACTGATTGATCAAGTCCATGTTAGAAGTTACCCCAAAGTGGGAAAAACATGGAAATTCATTTTGTAGATACAGACTTCTTTTTGTCCTTGAAAAATTTAAACTTTTCTGTATATCACTACATTAAAACACAGTTATCTACAAATTGTTTATACTTATACATGTACAAATGTGAGGTAATGGGGTCTATGTGATTTCCATAGGCCATATAACTATTAAGTTTATATATATATATATATATTTTATTATGGCTTCCCCAAATGTCATCCATTTAGTCCACTGACAAGCCTCAGGAAAAACTGAGTATCTTATTATGCTCTTTATGGGTGATAATTTCAGAAACTATCCTTTTAATTATAAATTGTTTCATATTATTCAATGTTTTATGATTATTTTATTGTCTGTAACTAAGATCATGTGATATGGATATTTCCTATAATATAAAATCCTATGTTCTTCCAGGATATCTTTCAACCTTAAATAAAGGATATACCCATTGAGTTCTAATTTGATAGAAATGATTGAATCTCAACCTGTTTTTTCTTGTATCATCTTTCAAAACAAGTGGGAAATAACCTTTGCATGCATCTGATATCTCACCTAAGATTTCCCTTAATCAGTCAGTGTAAAATTTGGCAATATTCCCTCTTTTCATAAGCTATCCAATTATTGAAAATTAAGTAACTCCCTACAGAAGCGAAATCATTAAATATATAGTAAATAATGAGGTTAATTAATTTAACCCCTTCTAATTAGAAAACTAATTAAATTAGAAAATTAAAATTGACACAAAACATTAAAATCAGGAAGAAGCTCTGAATTTAGATCTAACAATTGTCTTTTCACTTTTAACCAATTCCGTAAAAGGAATACATATCACCTACAAAAATATGAATCAGTGGACTATTTTCAACCTACATAAAGTTAAAATTTAACAATATAAGTATTATTTTTAGAGTTCACTTCTTTTCATTTCTCTTATATATGAAATTAAATTTTTTCTTGTAATTTTTTTGTAAAGAAAGAATTAGACTTAGTCCAATTAGATGAGTCTAAATCAAACTCTGCTAGAACTGCGACCATGAGCAAGTTACTTAAATTCCCTAGGCCTCATCCTTAGTAGATTCTACAAAAGTTATGGTATTGACTTGTATTATGTTGGGGATGGAACGGATTGCAATAGCCCTAAATAGAAGTCACAGGCAAGGAAGCTAAAGTGTGGGGAAAGATGTTAAAATTTCTGTCAGTCTGGATCTAGACTTAGAATCTTTCATTAATTATTTGGTGAGCTGTCTGAGAAATAAATAAGGATATATTTCGGCAAGCAAGCCCAAAACTCTCTAAAATCCTTAACTGCCATGCTTCTCACCATTATTTTTGGATATACATTTCTAACCTTGGGAAAAGTCTCAGAGCAACAACAAAATGGAAAATAATGTGGTGCTTAGTGTCTTTGGAAACAGTTTTTCTAAGCTTAAAAATATCTAAATAGGTATCTTGCTAGGAATTTTAGGGCTCTCAATCTTCTTTGTTTTCACTCAATGTGCAGCTGGCAAGCGTATGGAGCATCATGGTCAAGGTCCTCTTGAGGACTGTACTCTAAGGAGGTGAGCTAAAATGGGTTGCCAAAGTTCATTTCCAATAAGCATTTTGAAAAAGGGGAGATCTTTGCTAGAGGCGTGACCTTACCTAGAGGTAAGGCGTGACCTTACCAAGCCCCGATTTGTAGGGAATCTCTAAAATTTTAGGTCTCTCTATGAATGTATGTACTTCCTATACCCAGCATCTATGAACACTGACAGAAATTAAGTATAGCCAATCTGATCAAGGTGCTAAAGCACTAGTGGGGGCAGATGATGTGGCACAACTTCTCCCTGTAAATATGATTGCTTAGCTCATTTTAATTACTGTGAACAAATATGTTCCACATTCTTTGACAAGTTAATGCTGCTGAGTGCTTTTAATTAAATGAACAATACAATTCATAATGATAATTTTATTTTCACATATTTCAAAGACCATGATGAGGTGAGAGAAGTCTTAAATCACCCTAAAACTGTGGGTTAGCCACCTCTTACTTGGACTACATTCTGATATTTCCTAAGTATTTTATTTACAGCCCTTGAATTTTTCAGTCCTAATGTCAGGTCTAAACATGAAAAGATCTCTTAAGTCTCAATATTTTATAAAGGAACCAATTCACCAATGTGGGAATAAGATAAATGTATGAGTTACCATGCCTGGTTCTCTTCCTGATGGTTCTATAGGAGTTGAACAAGTACAGCTTCTAGACTTGACTTAATAATACCACTAATGCTGTTATTTTTGTAAGGTAAAATACTTAGAAAAACTGATTTACTACAGTCAAAATTTGGATACTGAAGTACAAATAACCTTTAACTTCAAAGAACAATCTGTAGGAGAAAGTAGTTTCTGGGAAAATATTTCAAAAGGAAATTCTTTGCTAGACAAATGAAACAATTTTGAATAATAAAAGTCTATTATGATGCACTAGAACCTATGGTATTATCTTGACTCTTAAAATGCTCTCTGGAGAGTGTGAAGAAAACTATACCTTTGACTACAATGAAAAAAAATTAAAATATCCAAAAACCAAAAATAGTTAAAAAGAAAAAGAAACCAAAGGCACCTATCTACATCATAGACTGTTATGTATTATCAATTAATCATTGCTTTTCTTCTGAAAGGATTTTAGTTCCCCACTCTGTTGACTCTGGGCTTGGCCATGTGACTTGCTTTAGCCAATGGAATGTGCCTCCTCGGTTCACCACTCAAGGTTCTCACTCAGAGTTAGAATCTGAGACAAAGGCTTGTGTACAAATACTTTAATTTGGAAAATGATCCCAGGGAGCCCAAGTGCAGCTCAGAGAAACAGAAACAGGGAGAGAGGGAGTGTATAACCAAAGTGGCCATTCCATGGGGCTTCCATGCTCAATCCCACAAGGACCTTCTGAGGAGCCTTGTAAGATGGGTCTCAGAAGTGAGTTGTTGGGGCAGGGGGAGGGATGGGTGGTTAGGCAGGAAGGAAAAGTTTTCCCCCATGAGTTCTCATCCCCCATTGATCAAGTGACTTCATAGGTTAACTCCCCTGAACTCTGCATTGTACCTGTGTGAGTGGAGAGCAGATTCCTATAGTCCTTTTGTGGCTGTAAACCACTGAGATTAGGGAGTTGCTTGTTGCAGCAACAGAACTGGTTAAACTTGACTGAAAATGAAACTTAACTAACAGAGGAAAAATCCCCAAACCCCAGATAGGGAGCCCTCCCAACACCTACCCAAAGGAATTTCTTTATTGTTATGGACCAGTGACTGTTGTATGCCTCCCATTTTCTCTGCTTCTAAATAGGAACGTTTATTGTAGCTATAATGTCCCAGTTCTACCATTATTTGTTGATGAAATAGGGGCAGTAGATAATAGGTTACTAAATCAAGAGGAACCACATTTGGAGTTGCTGTTACAGTTTCCTCTAGATCCTGGACTTTCAGCCAGATGCTAAGATTGAGTGGCAGCAATCAATTTGAGTTTGAAATAAACTGTGTGGTAAGTCACTGAAGTGAGGGAGTAACAGCTGACTAATAGACCCACCCAGGCTCCAAATGACCACTGGATTTGTTATCTCAGTAAAGAACATGTTTAAGTAAAGTAAGGAATTGAAGTAATTTTATCTTAATGGTATCATCATATAGCTAAAAGTCAGTTCCAAATTCTGGGGTTATTATTTGGCTGTGATTCCCCCCTTCCTCCCCCCAAATGCATTTTTAGCAGGGCATAGTATGCTATTTAGCTTACATCAATTCCAAACATTGTCCAACATTTTAATTTTTAGCTTCACCTTGGTCGTGGAGAGACCTACTATATAGTTCGTTGGGAAGAGAGCTACTATATAGTACATTGTGGGAATATAGTCTCAGGCACAACAGACGCTCCCAGCAAATGACCACTTTATTGCTTGCACAGCAGAAAGGGTCCAAACAGAAGGAAAAAGGATGTACCCTGGACAGTCCCCTGAGGAAGTCAACTGCTTGGGTCAGGATTAGTGGATGGCAACTCTGCATGCTTCTCCTCACATTGGA
Organism: Tamandua tetradactyla; assembly: GCF_023851605.1. NCBI lineage: Eukaryota > Metazoa > Chordata > Mammalia > Pilosa > Myrmecophagidae > Tamandua > Tamandua tetradactyla. The sequence goes on along the minus strand of NC_135327.1, from coordinate 200,293,062 downwards.
AATGAGAGTTCAATTGTGGCTGACAGCTCTGCACCCCTCTCTTTGAGTCAGAGATGAGGGACACTGACTGAGCACTGAGCTTTTATACACTCTGGGAGGAGAGGGCTCTGCCAGTAACCTTTGCGCCCTGGAAAGCAGCTGGGGCTAATTAAGATTTGATGGCTTCCCTGACAACCCATGGTCTCTTGTAAAATAGAGACATATCAAACACATGCATGCAAACAAGCACAAATGGAAACAGAATACCTGTACATAAACAAGCAAGAGGGAAAAGGAAGAGGATAGCAAGGGCTGGGAGAGGGCTGCTGACTGTGTCCTTGACTTTCCCAACACAATCCACCACCCCTTAGCACAATGTACTTATACAGGTGTTCTTCATTTTACCCAATTTTTATTATAACAATTGGGAAAATTGAATATTTATAAATGTACACTCTTGAAGCGCAAGTTTTCAACACTAGCTATTTGTCGAGATTGTGTATGTTTTTAAAAATGTATAAGCCTGGTGGCCATCCTTCAGAAATGCTTGAGTAAGCAACTCATTCCAGTAGCCAGACTATCACAATGTACTTAACTTTAATCAATAAGCTATTTCATTTTCTTTATTACCACCTGTCTTGGTTATCCCAGCTGCTATGACAAATACCATAAAATAGGTGGCTTAAACAACAAGACTTTATTTGCTCATGATTTTGAGGCTAGAAGTCCAATATTGAGGGATCAGTAAGGTAATTTTTTCTCCCTAATGCCTGTAACATTCTGCTGCTGGCTTGGTAGCAATTCTTGTGGTCCCTTGACTTGTATCCTTATGTTGGGTCACATGGTAATGTCCTCTTCTCTTCTGGATTGTGTTGATGGTTAGCTTCTGCCTCCTCCCCTGAGCTTTCTCTATGTCTGAATTTCTTCAGTTTAATCTAAGTTAAGGCCCAACCTCTTTCACTTGGGCCACATCTTAAGTAAAATAACATCTTTAAGCGATCCTATTCAATTGGAATTATACCCATAGGAATGTGGCTAGAGACCAAGAATATAATTCAATCTACCACACCAGTTTCAAGATTATCCTGTCTAAAATGTAACCTCCTCTGGCTGGGACTCAAGGATCTTCATATACTGGACATAGAAATATTGATGTATATTTCCCATTTTTACTATATATCAAATCATCAGTTACTGTGATGGTTAGGTTCTAGTGTCAACTTGGCCAAGTGATTGTGCCCAGTTGTCTGGTCAGGCAAGTGCTGGCCTGACAGTTGCTGCAAGGGTATTTCAAGGCTGGTTGATAATCTGGAAGGCTAGTGTATTAAATCATCAGTCAGTTGACTGCATCTGTGACTGATTACAATTGCGATCAACCAAGGCGTGCCTCCCACAATGATATAATCCAATGGGCTGAAGGCTTTTAAGGAAGAAGAGAGACTCTTTCACTGCTTCTTCATCAAGCGAGTGTCTCCTGTAGAGTTCATCCAGACCCTTCATCAGAGCTTCCAGCTTCGCAACCTGCCATACAGCTTTTGGACACTTCCATTCCCATAGTTGCATGAGGCACCTTTATAAATCTCATATTTACAGATATTTCCTGTTTCCTAGAGAACCTGACTTATAGTTACTCAGTATCTAAAATGTGCAACCTTTTATTTAGCAAGCATCAGTATTCTGCCCTCCCCCGCCACATACCACTACCTCACAGCTTTGTGATTTCCTCCCCTCCCTTCAAATCCACTCCTAAAACATTTTCCTCAGCTATCCTGAATCACAGGTGCCTTTTACCTCAATTTCTGCTGTAGTTATCATTAATTCCCTTAGCCTTAGACTTGCGTATCCAAGTACTTGTCAGTTTTTTGAGGCAAGACCCAACCTTTAAAGGAAAAAATTTCTCAATGTCCCTAACAGGTATTCACATCCATTATATCAGGATGCCAACATAGGTAGCATACAAATTAAGATCATCTGAGGTTTCTTTACAAAAGGACTACTTACAAAGGTATAGGCAGGAGGTATGGATAGTGAAGGAACCTGCGACAAGAGGCAGTAAAGCCCTCACCACCCCTGGACCCAGAGAAGGGAAAGGAAGGAAAGGTTACCAGAACCTGGAAGGAGAAAGTCTACAGAACAGGTTACTTTGCCAGTACAAGGCCACTTCACTAAGAACCTGAAAAATAAATACCCTAATCCTATGCACCTCTCTCCCCCCCACCTCAAGTTTCTGCCGGTGATCTCCACTGACCAAATTCAACTAGAAATTTTTCATAGGAAGGTTACATGTCATAATCTATAAACCCAACTAAAGCTATAATCCAATCAGTTCAGCTTCCTGGGACACACAAGTTGGAAGGAGTATGGATCTGAGGATCAGGAGTGAGACAAACAGAAGACATGCAGCATTTCCATTGATAAGTTTTCAGTGAATAACTGATGGCATAAGTATACCTCAAATGTTTGCTTTTTAAAAATAATTTATTTTTAACCCCCAAATTCAACAAATAACTATTGAGCAGCTATGTGCAAACATGGTTTTTTCAAATTATCATTATAAGACTTTTTTGCTTCATGCTATATTAGATCCCCTAACCTTAATTTGTAAAAGAATCTTTTGAAAAGTAAAAATGGCAAAAATTAGCTAGAGTCACCAATCCCATTTCCTTTTCCTGAACACATACGGAGACTACATTTTCCACCCTCCCTTGCAGTTTAGGTTGGGGTAGTGAGACTAGGTTCTGGCCAATGGAAGCAGCTGGAGGTGAAGTATGCTACTTTTAGGATTGGTCATAAAAAAATTCCTGCTAGATATTCCACATACACTCTTCCTGTGTGAACTGCTGGAAGTGAATGGTTTTGAGATAGCAAAGCTACACAACGACAGACACCCCAAGTCACCATTTGGAGGAAAGCCATTCTAGCAAGCCACCCAGGAGTGGTGTGCAAGAAACTTGAAATGTTGCAGTTTATTTCCACAGCATGATCTAAGCCAGGGTTCTCAACAGCAGTCTATTGACATTCCGTGCAGTTTGTTGCAGGAAACATTCCTGTGCTTTGTAGGATGTTTAGCAGCTCCCTTCCTTCTACCCATTAGATGCCTATAGCACTCCCACCCCCAACCCCAGCACAACAACCAAATGTTCCCTAGGGGGCAAAACTGCCCCCTCTCAACTAATATACTCACTGTGTGCTAGGCACCATGTACAGAGCCATGGGAAAGCACTGGACATGGCTTCTGACCTGAGAGCATGGAACAATATATATACTACATTACAGAGATATTCCTACTTTAACAATTGTTTGTAATAGTTAAATCAAAAACAATAAATGCAACAATACAGAATTATAGTACACTCAAACAATGGAGTCTTTCATATCCATTAAATGATATATATTTATCAATATAAAGGCAAATTCTTGACTTTTTAAAAGAAGTGACAACAGAAGAGTACGTATGGTATGGTTTTTTAAAGGAAAAAAATACATTTATGCAGGACAACGTCTAGGAAGATTTCAATAATGGTTGCTTCTGGGTGTAGGATTTGGGGTAATTGACATTTTTCCTTGCATTTATTAGTTTTTCTGCACAGAATAGCTAGGTATCTATTGATGGCCAACTGTTTATTCTCCACGGTTAAGGATATAATTCATCCAATCTTTCTACAATGAAATAATGCCCTCTGGGGTTCCAGTTTCTCCTGAGCTGAATCTCTGGTTTATGCCACTATTTTCTTTTTATCACTTTTCATGGGAAGGTTACATGTCATAATCTATAAACCCAAACTAAAGGTTTACTAATCATTGGCGATATTTAAATTTAAAGGTTATGCCTTGCTAAACTGAACAGAGCATGACAAGAGAACAAGATTAAGACTCTTACATACAATATAAAAAGATGTGATTTTACAAAGTCATTTGAAAATACTTATCTAAGAAAGGTTTACTAATCATTGGCAATATTTAAATTTAAAGGTTATGCCTTGCTAAACTGAACAGAGCATGACAAGAGAACAAGATTAAGACTCTTACATACAATATAAAAAGATGTGATTTTACAAAGTCATTTGAAAATACTTATCTAAGTTAACTACAAAAGTTTCCAGTAAGTACAATTTGAGTTAAATATTTCCAATCCTACTTTTTCTTTTGCATTTAACTTTTATTTTTTCTAGCCTTGGGTTATCTTATTTTGCAAAATAGATAATATATTTACATGCATTACACTATTTAGCAAATTAATATTGGCATTAAGCAGGCTACCTAGTCTCTGAAATTTACTATTGACAAAATGAACACTTAGAATTTTAGAACTTAGTTGGGAGAAATCTAGAGACTGTGTCACATTTGGCTGGCAGCACATACATCAATGTTGTAGGAAAAACTCAGAAAGCTTCTGTTTAATGAACTGATACTGCTATTACCCTAAAAATCTGTCTTCTATGCCACAAAAGTCAACTTCTGCAACAGTTTTCTATCCATGAATAAAACACAGCAGTCTTGATGAGGTATTTTTCCCACAATCTTGCATACAGACATTTTATATTTATGTGAAGATAATTTTTATGTTTTAATTTTCTTTAATTGAATTGCCATCTTCAAACTCTTTTTCAGCTGAATTATTCTTCAAGACTTAAGGATGTCAGTTTCTTTGACTTCCTTAGAATATCCACATTCCAGATGAAGTTAGTTTTCGTCTACAGATTTTTTTCATTACTGAATTTACAGATACTGACTTAAGATTCTTCCTGTTGCTGGTGCTTTATGACTGACATGTATGTATCACGCTGACCTTGCAGGTTCACATGTATTATATGTAATGTAGCATATTTTATTTAATAAAATCCAACAGGTTAATGAGATTTTCAAATATTAAATTAGTCCCACAGTTTGTCTTATTGAATATCAGAAGCCACGGTAGGGTAAATTGGTCTGGATGAGTGTTATGAGTTTCTTTCTTAGCTTACTATAAAAACACTTGGCTGAGGTATGCTTTCATTCTTTCAGCATAAAATTATCTTCTCAGTTTGTGTTTAAACAAAGAAAGAAAAAAGTGAAACAATTTCCCTTATACAGGTCAACAAAAGGGCATGCTAATTTTCATTCTGTATTTGAAACAACAGTTTATTATACTGACATATTTTTAACATGGAACATAAAATGCCATAATGGTTAATATCGAATATATTCTTGGGTACTCAAAGGTTTCCTGACTAAGGAGGGGGTTTCCTGACTAAGGAAGTATGTTATACAAGTCTAAGGACAAACTATAGACTCTTAGTTAATTTATGCAGGGAAGCAACCAGTGTTATCAGCTGTAAAAGAAATTTGTTAGCCTTACATTAGGGATGTTTCAGATTGTTCAAGAGACCAGAAAAAGACAAACAATAGAAAACAAGATAGAATGATAAAACATTAAGTGCACTGAAAAGGTTTAAGGTGTGCCCTATACTTTCTGCCCATACTAAAATTACATACATACTAACTTAAAGATAAAGCCGTATTCACCTAAATCATAACAGCCAATGTACACTAGATCGGATCAATGAGCCAACGATTTAACTTCTGACTTTCAGAACTTCTTTATCACACAAAAAACAAGGAAAAGGCCAATTTAAATAAGCCTTAAACACGAACTAATCTGTTAATATTAGCGTACTATAGGATAATTTTAAAAAGTTTCAATTTCTTTTTACCCATTTTCAGTAACATTTACTTAAAAATGGCCTATCTGCTTAGCGGTGGATAATGACCTCGGACAAACGGAAAAAATCGTGGTCCTAATTTACATTCCTTTAGCAAATCAACTTTCAAAAATTTTAGGACTATGTAACATTCTGGTTATTCACAAGGAATTTCTGGTGTTTCCTTTGTTGTGAAACTGTAGTAACCTGTCAAATGTTATGCTTTATGAACATGTCTTTACAAAGGCAGTTGAAATTATACAAGAACGGTTTGTATTCTAGAATACTTAAGCAGACACCATGTCACAAGAGACAACTCAAACTACGTTCAGGATTCAGAATAAAAAAGAAAGTTATCTCTAAGTTGTAATGCATTCTAAAATATGGCTGGGAATTTAGAATATAAATATGTTTTATTTATTCCGAACAATCAACGTTCTGTGGAAAGGGTAGAATTTTAAGTATCTGAAAGAAATTTGTGCATAAATCCAAGAATCAAGACAATGGAAAATTAAGAGCAACGTGTATGACTGACATGCAAAGTGCATTTTGGGCTAAACGGGAAGAAATGAGCTAAACCCAGGGAAATGAAATTCTTCCTCAGTAAATTGCTGTGTTTTTTCAAGTTCTTTGACATAAATCCAGTTTTTCCAATCACCCACCTTCTCTACTAAAAAACGTTTTTTAAAAAAGTTAGCTTTTCATTATTCCCATCGGTGGAACTGGATCAAAAGTGCCCACCGAGTGACAGTAAGACAGCGTAGGAAAAGGGGCTGTTTAACCAAATCGCGACACACCTGTCCAGCTGGAAAATGGGCTCAGCTGGCACAACCCAGGTGGCGTCAGCCAACTACTGCTCTCCCCAGAGAGCACTCCGGTCACTTCCTGTAGGAAAAAGGCGGAACAGTCGGTGCTATTTTTAATTTGAGGACGAGATGATAGCTTCCTTCGTTTATTTTATTTTATTTTTTCCGGTCGCACAGGGACCCCTTAAATCCAGTAACTGCGAAAAATGGGTCCCAGTACGGGTTTAAATCCCAGGACCACGCGCCTCCTCCGGCCGGAGGGATCCTGTAGCTTTACCTCCGGTCAGCAGGGCCCAAGGTCATCGTTAACAGCCGGCGATAGCTCCCGCCGCACAGCTCTAGCTTTGGGTCGGCGAAATTCTATTCTATTCTGCCTGCGGCAAAGGTGTTCGCAAGCCACGGCCGTCAGCTAAACTGGAGGCCCAGTTTTCACCAACGCTACAAGCCGGAGTCCGCGGAGCACAGATATTGGGGCAGAGCCGGCGCCCCGTCCCGCCCCTTCCGCTCTGCGCACGCGCCGCCCCCACCAAGCGGCAGCGTGTGTTGATGGGAGGGGTTTCCCCGCTCCCTTCTTTCCCCGAGATTTGTTCATTCTCACTCCACCAAGGGGGTGGCGGATTTCCCTGAGTCCTCGGCGCCCCCTTATTAGAGAGAGGAAGCTACAGATCTCCCATCCCCAAAGCAGAAGGTTGTAACAAAGTGCTCCTGGGGTGAATAACTGGAAAAGAGGCGTTGAGCGGCACTGGCCGTTAGATACACATTTTGTCGTTTCCCCCTTGGTGTCGGGAGAGGAATGGTGCGTCCCGCAGGGCGCGCGCTGCTCCCGCGCTTTGGCCGTTCAGAGAGGGAGGGGGGAAAGAGGAGGAGGGAGGGGGGACTGGACCCCAATTCGTAAAGACTCCGCCAGGACCGGACTAGCCGGGCCGCTTTGGGGGGGAAAAGGGAGCGCGCAGCGCGCCGGCCAAAGTGGGCCTCGCTGGGGGGTGGGGGGTGGGTGGGGTTGGGGTGGGTGCCATCGTGGATTCTTCCGGATCTGGGGAAGCCAGCCGAGCAGCCGGGATCATGTCGGACCAGGAGTTGAAAGTTCCTGAGGAAATGTTCAAAGAGGTCAAATATTACGCGGTGGGAGACATCGATCCCAAGGTACCGCAACCGCTTACTCTTTTCTTCTCTCCCTTCGTCTCTCTCGTACTCCTCGCTTCCCGACACAGGCGCACACTCTCTGGGCATATAATGTAGGAGCCCCCTCCTTAACACCTCCTCCACCGCCTTCCCTCCCCCGCCACCGCGCCCCCGTCCCCGCCGCAGCGCCGCCGAGGTGGCCCGCGCCGGCCTGGCTGCGCGGGCAGGGGCAGGGGCGGCTGCGCTCTCGCGGCCTCGCGCCGGCGCAGGGAGCCCGGGCAGCTGACGGAGGAGGCGCGAGGGCCGGGCTCGCGCCTGCTCCGCGCCCGCCGCCGGCCGACCGACCGGGCGGGGGCGCGTGGTCACAGCCGGGCTCCCGCGCCGCCGGACCCCGGGCTGGGGATCGAGGTGGCGCGGGGGGTTCTCCTGGTCACGCCGGCGCCGCGACGGGGAGGGGGCCAGGGGTCGTGGAGGGGGCTTCGTCCCGGTCGACAGCAGGGCGGCTTCTGCGGCACGGCCCCGCTTCTGCCCGCCGTCGCCGCCTTCCCCGGCCAGGGCGCCCCCGCGCGCGTGGACCGTGCGAGCTCGGAACTCGGGCCTAGCGCCGGGAGGGCCGGTTGTCACCATCCTCTCCATTTGGCGTCCTGCTGAATAGCGGGTAAGCCCCGGATACCCGGCACACAGCCGCCGCTGGGCCCGACCCTTGCTTTCTGCTCGTTTTAGGAGCGGATTCGACAGGGACGGCATCCTTGCAGCATGTCCAGCTTCGGGTGTCATCGACGGGATGGCAGGGATAGTGACTGAGAACTCTGGCTAATGTAGCTCACTCAGGGACCCGGGTTTCCAAGCAGCCAAGGAGAAAGTTAGCTATGCTCCTGCTTTGGGCAGCCAAGTGATTTTGAAAGTGTCTGCAGGTTTAGCTCCAGTAATTTATGCTGGTTGAGAAGGGCTTGCCGCACCACCAGTGTTTGTCCATGGGTTTGGGCGGTTGACTTTGTATTCCCTTATTAATTAGGTAAATTATACAATAAATGTGGAAAGTACCCTGCTAATGCCATCACGTTGAACATTTAATTTTTTGTAGTTTAGGCTCATGTCCAAGGATATTGTACGTTTTCCTAAGAATGGTTCCTATGTTTACTCATCAGAATGTTATAAATGAATCTTTTTATTTTATTTTTATTAGGGAAGTTTTAGGTTTACAGGAAAATCATGCATAAAATACAGGGTTCCCATATACAACCCAATTAACACCTTGCATTGGTGTGGTACATCTGTTAGAGTTGATGAAAGCACATTTTTATAGTTGTATCATTAACTATAGTCCATAGTTTAACTTAGGATTCACTGTGTTGTGCAGTTCCATGGGTTTTTTTCCTTTTAAAATTTTTATTCTAGTAGCATATACACACAATCTAAAATTTCCCCTTTTAGCCACATTCAAATGTATAATTAACTGCTATTAATTACGTTTATAATTTTGTAAAACCATCCCCACCATCTGTTACCAAAACTTTTCCATTTTCCCCAATAGAAACTCTATGTTTTTTTAAAACGTTTTTTATTGTAAAATATACAAAGAAAAGAAAGAAGCAATAATTTTCCAAGTGCACATTAATAAGTATACAGAACAAGTCAATGCATTTTAAGCCTTAGCACTGTTCCCTACCCTCACTCAGATCCCTGGCCCTATTCAAGATTCTGACTCATTAAGTTTGCTTATTTTGATTATTTCACATCATACAATATTTGTCCTTTTGTCTCTGGCTTGTATCACTTAACATGTCTTCAAGGTTCATGTTGCATATATTGGGACTTCATTCCTTTTTATGACTGAATAATATTCCATTGTATGTCTGAACCACATTTTATTTATCCATTTATCTGTTGATGGGCACTTGGATTGTTTCCATCTTTTGGCAGTTGTAAATAGTGCTGTTATGGACATTGGTGTACAAATATCTATTCAAGTCCCTGTTTTTAATTTTTAGGGGTATATACCTAGAAGTGGGATTGGGAAATGCACCTTGGTTGAATATCTGCTTCCTGTTAATCTTCAAAACATTTATTTTTCTAAGGTATAGCTATACAATTATATTCCTTTGAGTATCACATCAGTAGTACTAAGCTTGGAGGACAAGGAATGATCAGAATTTAGGCCTCTAAGAGTAGAGATTAATACTTAACAAAATAACTTGATGTTATAAAAGGAATTGTGAAAAGCTAATTAATCTTGGCATTCTAGAGCCTTGTAGGTCATTATCTTAGGAACTTAACTCTTTTGGGTGACCCTCAAAGGTGGGTCCTTTTCCCACTGCAACTTTAGGATGAAAAGACTTTTGGTTTTGAATTTAAAGATAGTTGACGGGTACTGAACCTAGAGTGATAAAAATGAGTGCCTGTAACAGTAGTAGCTTTCTCTAGTATTGATAACTTCTCTTTCTCTCACTGTCCACCATTCTCCTCTTTCATTTTATGATTTTGGCTTTTATAAGGAACTTGAGGCAAATGTTACCGAAAACCTAGAACGAGTTGAACTGGAACCGTATTTGCTTAACTATTACTCAAGTCTAAGTGCTTAAAAATGTCCTTGGCAAACCACTTTGATCTGAAACAGTATACTTTCTAAAAAGTTTAGAGCCAGAACATCAGATTCTCTGAATCTGAAGGTTAATATGTATTTCAAACATCTAATATGTGTCAGGCATTGGATAGGTTACTGTGAATAATATCCAGATGAACAAGACATGGTACCTATTCTTGAGGACCTCATCATGTTGGTGGGGGTGGGAGCACATCAGAGCATATCACAATACAAAGTGATGGGTACTTTAAGAGGACAACTTCTCCTCTGGGGTACATAGAAGACAGCACTGAATGTTACTATTTCAGGTGGGGTGTAAGATAAGCAGAAATTAAGAGGATGAAAAGTTACTTCCTTCACATTGAATGCTAAATGAATGGAGGCATTGACATATTTGGGATACATCAGGGAGATCAGAATACCTGAAGCAGAGGAAAGAATGAAAGGAGATGAATCTGGTAAGATACAGGTTCAGTAGTATGGAGATTGAAAAGAAGCTATTGCTTTTAAGATCCTCAAAGTCAGTGAAAACTGAATGTTTACTTTCAATAGTGTGTTTAGTAGAAGAGGCTGGAGTTGGAATGAGTTGAATAGTGAAGAAGTGAGAAAGTGAAGATATTTGTCATTAAAAAGAAATGGAATGGGAGTGCTGAGAAAGAAATGGCTGGGAGCATAGATATGTGTGTTTGCATGCATGTTCATGTTGTGTAAAGATGTGGGAGACTTTTTTTTTTTTACTTGGGCAGGCACTGGGAATCAAACCCGGGTCCTCTGGCATTGCAGGCAAGCATTCTTGCCTGCTGAGCCACCGTGGCCTGCCTGAGATTTTATTCTTTATATGCTAAGGGAACATGGGTGTGAAGGGGGAGAGATTGAAATCTGAAGACTCAAAAAAGAGAAAATAGAATTGGAAACAGAAGGGAGGATAGAATGGATGTAGGAAGCTTAAGATGCTTGGAAGTCAAGGGAAAGTTGAGTTGGTTCATATCTAATGGTCATTTGTTTTCATTTATCAAATAAATAATTTGCTTCTGCTGAAGTTCTTATTCATCGATGACCAGTAAAATATTTTTAAAAGGTTCCCCAACATGTGGGTAAAATTCACTTTGTGAATACCCTATCACTTTTATACTTGCTGGGCTACTTATGCTACTTAGCTTCTCTGATGCATTTGACTCTGTTAACCTTTGCTTGACCCTCACCTACCGTGGGTTCTGTTTACAATACTGTTCCCTGATATTGCTCTTACCTCTTTCTGTCCCAGAAATATTCTTTATTGCCAGAGTTTAATCTACAGATTACTTCCCACTGTGTACACTCTGGGGAAGTGTAGGTAGCTTTAGCCATCTGTGTATATGCCACCAGGTGAGAACCAAATCTCTTTCTAGATATTGCATATGGTATCCAAAGAGCAGTCTGTCCCAAACTAAAATAGTTTCTTCTTGCTTCCCCTGCTCAATTCTTCTAATATATTCCCCCATGAATGGCACTGCTACCCCCCCACCCCCAGTATTTCATTCTTGTATTTTCTCTTAGGCTTATACGCCTTCCATTCACAAAGTCTTGCTCATCTTCACATCTTTTTTCTTTCTATCCTCAACGACATTCCTTTGTTACCTGTCTCTTTAACCTGAATTATTGCAGTTACTTCTTAACTAGTTTCTTATCTCCTTACTGCTGACAGTAATCTTTCTATAACTAAAATTTGATCATGCCACTTCCCTTCTTAAAATTCTTTATTGGCTCTCCAAATACCTCAGGATAACATACAAAGCTTTTTGCATAGTGTATAAGAAAGACTGTTTATGGTTTAGTCACTATTTACCTGCCCAGTGCCTTGAATACTGCCCCCTTCCCTCAATACATATATTTTTTGTTAATTAACTTCTGTCTCTCCACTTCTAGAAACTTTCCCTAATTGTGGTACCTCCCATCCCCAAGCCTTTCCAATAGCATCGTGTGCATTTCCAGTTTTATAACACTCACCAAAAAAGTTTTAGCTCTTTACTGAACTACAGAGATAATACTAGTACCTGACTTAGAATAGCATCTATTACTGACCTGTTTAATGAATGAAGATTTGCTGCATTTTACTGTCCCCAAATGTTTCATTGACATACTATTCAAAGTAAGAGGCAATTGATTTTGTGTGAATATGGTGTATTTTTATTAAAAATTTTCATTGTTCACAATAAGTATTAGTCTAAATCAAGGATGAAATGTAGTAGTTTCCATTTTAATTTTTTTTTTCTTTAGGTCATTCAGCTTCTAAAAGCTGGAAAAGCTAAGGAAGTCTCCTATAATGCCCTAGCCTCACACATAATTTCAGAAGATGGGGATAATCCAGAGGTTGGAGAAGCTCGGGAAGTCTTTGATTTACCTGTTGTAAAGGTCAGTAGTAAACTTCAATTAATTATATATATTTTCACCATGTATCTTGAAAGCAGATACGTTTTTAGAGTTTTAATGTAACTCTTCTCAGGGTCTTTACTGAAGTACTGATTTATGTGGAAAGTTGCCAGATTAATAAAAGCCCTTTTAGCATCTCGGTAACCTACCTTAGCATAAGTCCCTTAAAGTTAAATCACGAAGCTGCAAGGTTTCTGAGTATTTTAAGTAACTCTAGATCATCTTATACATCTGCTTCCCGGCATTTTTTTCACTGCCTGGAAGCTCTCCAAGCCAAAGAAACATGTCATGGGAAGTGGATCTATTATCTTGAATCAACTGGGCATTGGTGAATTTGCTCATAAGAACATATTTGATTCCAAAAGTAGGGTAAATCCTATCAAGAGGTAACTCCTGGAACAAGGTTACTTTCCACTGTGATTGTGTGGCCCTAATTTCCAGCTAGAATAGCCAAGGGAGTCCTCCCCCACCTCTACTAAACTACTCTCTGACAAGGTTTACAATGACCATTTGTAACACTGCCCACCTGATGGATAATGCTATCCAACTTGACCTTGGGGGATTTTATTGTAGAACACGGGGGCCTTGCTGGTGAGTTAATTTTTCAGCTTTTATTGATCTACTTACAGTGTTATTTTATTGTGGTCAGTAATTGAGTTGACTGCCATTAAATAATATTTTTAAAATCTGTTAATTTTGATCCTTCAATTTTTACTTCTAGTTGTCTCTATTATAAATTTGTTTTAATATAGTTCTGTACCATTATGTTTTTTTTTTTCCTTAAATATCAGCATAAATGTTGTGACTTAATAGCAATAGAGGTAGAAATTCAGGAAAGAGATGTCATTATCAGGCTGGTGGTAGATAAACTAAGCTGTCTGGCTTCTGGAAGTGCTGAATCTCACTAATATTCAGGATCTTAACTCTGCTTTGCAGGCTTTGAAACTTGATTTTTGGAAAGAGACCTGAAAGTAGATCTGTCTCAAGAGGATTCTCATTAATCAAACTCTCAAAGAGACTGATATATGTCAGAATGATTATTAATTTGCAGCAATAAATGTAATTATCACATTTATGCACTAGAATACTTGATTCATATAACCAGCTCATTGTAATTATGTACACATATCCATTTCTGAAAAGTTATTATTAGTAGTTTTCTTGCTGAGTCAACCTAATGCCATTTTGTAAGGCTGTGAGCTAGGGCATCCTCCCTTGGACCATGTTTTTTGTCTCTGGTTTGCTTCATTCTTCCTTAGCTGTAAGGATAGTATCTCAGTTCCTTCCCTTTCTTACATGCTTTCTTTCTTTCATCCAGGAGCTATTGTCTCTCAAAGTGACTTTGCATATGTTGTGTAGTTTCCGTAGTGAACTTTAAAAAGGCAGCCCTGTTAACAATATTTGGAGCCTAAGTCATTGTTGCCAGGCCACCTAGCTAAAGCAGTGGTGCCTAAGCCTGTGACCCAAAGCCCTCTTTTTGTGATGAATATTTTGTAATATCCCCTTTATCTTGCAGTGAAATTCATCCTTAAGATAGCTGATCACATAACTTACATTTATATATGTATATTGGTATGTAATGGAAAAATAAAAGGAAAGTAAACAGTAATAAGTATTATTTCAGTGTGTAAATATTGGGCACAACTACAGTAGCTGACATAATGAGGTAATCAAATTCTGCTTTATATAGAAGCACTGTCAGTGTGACTGCTACAAATGCCAGTTGATCCTCATATCCCATAAGTGGAGTTGCCAGCTATGAGTTGACATTTCAGAATGGTGAACAATCCTTGGTAAAGTTCTGAGCTAAACAGCTTATTCATCTTTCATTTTATACAATTGTTATATTCCTGAAAAAGTCAATGTATAATAAAGCTATTACAAATACCTCTTTGCTTCTATAGTTGTCATCATTATACCAGTCTAGCTTCATATATCCCCATCCTACTTTTCTCTTCCTTTGGATATAATATATATTTTTAAATCTCTGGCACATTATTATTCATATGTAAATATTTCCGCATTGCATCCTGCTTAAAATTTGTGGCAGTACCTGAATTGTCCAAGGCTTATTGTGTTACACTATAGGGCTATATAATATTTAAGGGCTGATCCAACAAGTTTGTGTTCACTTCAAAATAGTTCTGGTAGACCCTAATATTCTTAGGCTGAACCTAATAGGCTCATCTTATTTTGGCTCCTTCTGTTAATAGTTCATTCTGAATTAGAGTAACTTAAGGGTGAGGGTCCCTACGGGTGTATCTCTTGGACTTTGCCCTGATATTAAACTTAACAGATGTATTTTTTGGGGGGAGGGGGTTATATTTTTATTGAGAAATATCCACACACGTAACAGTCCAATCATATTATACAATCAGTGGCTAACAATATCATCATATAGTTGTATATTCTTCACCATGATCATTTTTAGAACATGACAGATGCATTTTTTTTTTTTTTAACATGGGCAGTCACCGGGAATCAAACCCGGATCTCCGGCACAGCAGGCAAGAACTCTGCCACTGAGCCACTGTTTCCTGCCCTGACAGATGCATTTTTAAAATAAGGCAACCATATGCAGGTGACAATTTATCTGTCATTTATAGAAAATGAGGGATTTTACATATCTGAATTTTACAGATGTTTAAAACTTGTTTTTCTAGGCACTAAATTTTTTTTAACTTTTTTTATTGTGTAGTTTTAATATATATACAAAGTAAATAAATAAAAGAAGCAATTTTCCAAAGCACTCTTCAACAAGTGGTTACAGGACAGATCCCAGAGTTTGTCATGGGCTATCATACAATTTTTTCATATTTTTCCTTCTAGCTGCTCCAGAATGTAGGAGGCTAGAGGCTTAAATACTTTAACATCACAATGGACGTTTTTTCCTTCTCTTTTTGTGAACAATATCATATATACAAAAAATAACATATATACAAAAAAAGCTATAAATTTCAAAGCATAGCACCACAATTAGTTGTAGAACATATTTCAGACTTTGGCATGGGTTACAGTTTTAGGATTTTTTTTCTGGCTGTTCTAAAATACTGGAGACTAAGAGAGATACCAATTTAATGATTCAGTATTCACATTCATTTGTTAAGTCCTATCTTCTGCGTATAGTTCCACCATCACCTTTGATCTTTCCGTAGCTCTCATTGGGGTTGTTTGGGCTATGGCAATTCTAAATTTTTGATATTGGAAGGGTGTCACTAATATGAAATAGGGAGATGGAACTATCTGATGTTCTGGAGAGGCTGGGCTAGGTTTCAGGACTTATCTGGATCAGGCACCTATTTGGAGGCTGTAGGTTTCTGGAAAGTTACTCTAGTGCTTGGAACCCTTGTGGAATCTTATAAATTGCCCTAGGTGTTCTTTAGGATTGGCTGGAATGGTCCTGGTTTAGGTTTGGCAGATTATGATAGGTAGCAAGATCTACCTGAAGTTTGCTTAAGAGCAACCTCCTGAGTAGCTTCTCAACTCTATTTGAACTCTCTCTGCCACTGATATTTTATTAATTATACTTTCCCCCCTTTTGGGCAGGATGGAATTGTTGATCCCACAGTGCCAGGTCTGGATTCATCCCTGGGAGTCATTTCCCACATCTCCAGGTAGACTTTTCACCTCTGGATGTCATGTCCCACGAAGGGGAAAGGGCAGTGCTTTCACTTGCAGACTTGGGCTTAGAGAGACTGAGGCCTTATCTGAGCAACAACAAAGGTCCTCCAGAAGTAACTCTTTAGGCATGCCTGTAGGTAGTCTATGCTCTATGCTAGTTATATAAGCTTCACAAAAGTAAGCCTCATGATCGAGGGCATGGTATATTGATTTGGGTGTCCCTAAAGTTTGACACAGTATCGGGGATTCCTTGTTGGTAAGGTTTAATAGTTCCATAGTCTTTCTCCCCTCCCTCAGGGGACTTTGCCAATACTTTTTGATTATCTGCTTAATATACTCTGGGATGTTTCCAGGCATTACAATAATCTATACAGGATTAAAGGACCTCTTTCTTACTCTGTACTTCCTGTGTTTCAGTTGTTCAAATGAGTTATACAGATAAATTGAATTAGATTATGCATTACAGAAAATTTCAGTTCCAGATCAAATAAACCTTTCTTCCATTGGCCTCAAAGAGTATGTGTGGTTCTAAAATATAGACACTGTCTTCCTTACCCCTATATTCTGGATTACTTTAACCCTAACATGTTCAGCTTCGTTCTTATCTCTAAGTATCAGGTTACATTTATAAAACAACCTCTCAAAATCCAGAAATAACCACCACTACAGACTTAATGTGTCTGTTTTAAAAGCTTATAATAGGCCCCTGTTTTCTTATGAGCATTTTGTAAAGGTGACCATACCATTCTTGTTCTTTTGTTTCTGGCTTATTTTGTCTCACCAGATGTCCACCATGTTCATTCACATCATTGCATACCTCACGACATTATTCCTTTTTGTGGCAGCACAACCTTCGTTCATAAGTATACACCATCATTCACCAATCTACTTCTCTGTCAGTGTATGCTTCAGCCTCCTGCATTCATCGGATATAATGTAGAGGGCCCAAAGTCCATAGTCCATCAACATTCTTAATTTTAAATGATACCATTGTTCCCAAGAGACAGAAAACCAATAACCACACCTTCACCAAATAGGAAATCTAAACCTCCTCTTATCTCTTGTCCCTCACCCGATTATTTACCTCTGCTGTTGCTGTGGTAGTGCTGATGATTTCCTTTTGAACATAGCTCATAGCATGCAATAGCAGTTGTCCCCCTGTACCCTGACTTAAGCTCTCTTTATACAAGAATCATATTTTTGAAGTAATTCCTATGAGAATTCATTCATGTTTCTAGTGTGAGTCAGTGGGACACATAGGTCTATACAACCCCTTTCAATCTTGTTCATCTTCAATGTGGTAATATTACTTCTAGATCCACTAAAGATTCACCTTCACTCCTATCTGTTCTTTTACATTGGAGTTTAATGTCATTAGCTAACGGTTCACCCACCTCTAGCTTCTGTGTATCTCTAAGTCCCCTATATTCTGTAATATAAGCCTCTGATTATACCTTAATGCTGGTTATAAAAGTGAAATCATACGGTATCTATCCTTTTGTGCCTGGCTAATTTCTCTCAGCATTATGTCCTCAAGGCTCATCCGTCTTGTCATGTGCTTTAGGACGTCATTTTGTCTTACTGCTGTGTAATGTTCCATCATATGTATATACCACATTTTGTTGGTCCACTAGTCTGTTAATGGGTATTTGTTTTGTTCCATCTTTTCGCAATTGTGAATAATGCTGCTGTGAACATCAGTATGCAAATGTCTGTGTGTGTCGTTGCTTTTGGCTCTTCTGGGTATATACCAAGTAGTGCTATTGCTGGGTCGTAGGGCAACTGGATATTTAGTTTCCTAAGGAACCACCAAACATTCTTCCATACTGGCTGCACCATTATATATTCCCACCAGTAGTACATAAGTGTCCCAGTTTCTCTACATCCTCTCCAACATTTATAGTTTCCTTAATAGCAACCATTCTTACAGGTGTGAGGTGGTATATCTCATTGTAGTCTTGATCTGCATTTCCTTTATAGCCAGTGAAAATGAGCAACTCTTCATGTGCTTTTGACCGTCTGTATTTGCTCTTCAGAAAAATGCCTATTCATATCTTTTGCCCATTTTATAATTGGATTGTTTGTTTTTTTGTTGTTGAGTTGTATGATTTTTTTTGTATATACAGAAAATCAAACCTTTGTCTGATAATGTGATTTCCAAATATTTTCTCACATTGAGTTGGCTGTCTGTTCACCTTTTTGACAGAGTCTTTTGAGGTACAGAAGCATTTGATTTTGAGGAGTTCCCATTTATCTATTTTTTTCTTTTGTTGCTTGTGCTTTGGGTATAAAGTTTAGGAAGCTACCTCCTATTACTAGGTCTTGAGGATGTTTCCCTAAATTTTCTTCTAGAAGCTTAATGGTGCTAGTTCTTATATTTAGGTGTTTGATCGACTTTGAGTTAATTTTTGTTTAGGGTATAGAGTTAATTTTTGTTTAGGGTATAAGATAGGGGTCCCTTTCATTCCCTTGGCTATTGATATCCAGTTCTTCCATGCCCAATTATTGAAAAGACTATTTTCTCTCAGTTCAGAGAATTTGGGGGCCTTGTCAAAAATCAGTTGACCGTAGACTTGGTAGTCTATTTCTACACGCTCAGTTAGATTCCATTGGTCAGTGCTTCTGCCTTTGTGCTAGTACCATGCTGGTTTGTTTTCTTTTTTGCATGGACAGGCACCAGAAACTGAACCCGGGTCTCCAACATAGCACGCGAGAACTCTGCCTGTTGAGCCACCATGGCCCACCCAATATCATGCTGTTTTGACCACTGTGGCTTTATAATAGGTTTTAAAGTCAGGGAGTGTTAATCCTTCCACTTCTTTCTTCTTTTTTAGGATATATTTAGCTATTCAGGTCTCTTTCCCTTCCAGATGAATTTGGTAGCTAGCTTTTCCAAATCTTCAAAGTAGGTTGTTGGATTTTGATTGGTACTGTGTTGGATCTGTAGATCAATTTGGGGAGAATTGACATCTTAACTATATTTATCCTTCCTATCCATGAACAGGGAATGTCTTTCCATCTATTTAGATCTCCTTTGATTTCATTTAGCAATGTTATGTAGTTTTCGACTTATGTCCCTAGTTAAGTTCCTTCCTAAGTATTTGATTCTTTTAGTTGCTATTTTGAATGGAATTTTTTCCTTAACAACTTCTCAGCTAGGTCATTGCTTGTATACAGAAATGTCACTGATTTTCGCACATTAATTTTATATCCTGCCACCTTGCTGCATTTCTTTATTAGCTCAAGTAACTTTGCTGTAGATTTTTCAGGATCTTCCAAGTATAGTATCATATCATCTGTAAAGAAGGAGACCTTTACTTCTTCCTTTCCAATTTGGATGCCTTTTATTTCTTTGTCCTGCCTGATTGCTCTAGCTAGAACTTCTAGCACAATGTTGAATAATAGTGATAACAGTGGACATCCTTGTCTTGTACCTTTAGGGGGAAGGTTTTTAGTCTTTCTCCATTGAGTTAGATGCTGGCTATTGGTTTTTCATATATTCCCTTTATCACATTGAGGTAGTTACCTTTGATTCCTATCTTTTGGAGTGTTTTTATCAGAAAAGGATGCTGAATTTTGTCTAATGCTTTTTCAGCATCAATTGAGATGATCATGTGATTTTTCCCTTTTGATTTGTTAATGTGCTATATTACATTAATTGATTTTCTTGTGTTGAACCATCCTTGCATTCCTGGTATAAACCCTGCTTGGTTGTGGTGTATAATTCTTTAAATATGCTGTTGGATTTGATTTGCTAATATTTAATTGAGAATTTTTGCATCTGTGTGCATTAGGGAGATTGGTCTGTAGTTTTCCTTTCTTTTAGCATCTTTACCCGTTTTTGGTATTAAAATGATAATAGCTTCATAAAATGAATTAGGTATTGTTCCTTTTTCCTTGGTTTTTTGGGAAAGTTTGAGCAGGATTGGTGTTAGTTCTTTCTGGAATGTTTGATAAAATTCCTCTGTGAAGCCATCGGGCCCTGAGCTTTTCTTTGTAGGAAAATATTTGATGAGTGATTGAATCTCTTTACTTGTGATTAGTTTGTTGAGATCTTCTATTTCTTCCTGAGTCAGTGTAGTTTGTTTGTGGTCTCCAGGAATTTGTCCATTTCATCTAAGTTGTCTAGTTTGTTGGCATATAGTTCATAGTATCCTCTTATGATTTCTTTTATTTCTTCAGGGTCTGTGGTAATGCACCCCTTCTCATTTCTGATTTTGTGTATTTGCATCCTCTGTCTTCTTTTCTTTGTTAGTCTTGCTAGTAGTGCATCAATTTTATTGATTATCTCAAAGAACCAACTTTTGGTTTTATTGTTTCTTTCTGTTGTTCTTTTGTTCTCCCATTCATTTATCTCTGCTTTAATCTTTGTTATTTCTCTTCTTCTATTTGCTTTGGGGTTAGTTTGCTGTTCTTTCTGAAGTTCCTCCAGGTTTGCTGTTAAGTCCTCAATTTTTGCTTTTTCTTCTTTTTTAATATAGGCATTTAAGGCAATAAATTTCCCTCTAAGCACAGCCTTTGCTGCATCCCATAAGTTCTGATAAGTTGTATTCTCATTTCCATTCATTTCCAGATAGCTACTGATTTCTCTAGCAATTTCTTCTTTGACCCACTGGTTGTTTAAGAGTGTGTTATTTAATCTCCATATATTTGTGAATGTTCTCATTCTTTGGTGATTATTGAGATCCAGCTTCATCCCATTGTGATCAGAGAAAGTGCTTTGAATAATTTCAGTATTTTTAAATTTATAAAGATCTGTTTTGTGCCCCAGCATATGATCTATCCTGGAGAATGTTCTGTGAGCACAAGAGAATGTATAACCTTGTGCTTTGAGGTGCAATGACCTATATATATCTGTTAGGTCTAACTCATTTATCAAGTTAGTTAACTTCTTTGTTTCCTTGCTGATCTTCTGTCTTGTTGTTCTATCTGTAGAGGAGAATGGTGTATGGAAGTCTCCTACTATTATTGTTGAGACATCTATCATTCCCTTCAGTTTTGCCAATGTCTCTCTCGTGTACTTTGGAGCTCCTTGATTGGGAGCATAAACGTTTATGATTATTATATCTTCTTGGTGAATTAACCCTTTAATTAGTATATAGTGTCCTTCTTTGTCTCTTATGATGTCTTTACATTTAAAACCTATTTTGTCCGATATTAGTTATAGCTATTCCTACTTTCTTTTGGTTTCAACTTGCATGGAAAATCTTCCATCCTTTTATTTTCGGTCTGTTTTTATCCTTGTGTCTAAGATGAGTCTCTTGTAAGCAGCATATAGCTGGATTGTGTCTCTTAATCCATTCTTCCAATCTGTATCTTTAATTCGTAAATTTAGTCTGTTAACATTCAAAGTTATCACTGAAAAAGTGTTTCTTGATTCCCCATGTTATTTTTTATATTTTATTTGTCAGATCTATATATTCTTTTCCCTCTTTCTCTTTGTGTTCTTTAAATTAGCCTTAGTGGTACTTTTGAATTCTGTGCCCTCCTCCAGACCTGCCTCTCCTGTCTTTTTTTTCCAGCTGGCAGAACTCCTTTTAGTATTTCTTATAGGACCAGTCTCTTGTTGACAAATTCTTTCGGACTTCTTTGTCTGTGAAGACTTTAATCTCTCCCTCAGTTTTGAAGGACAGTTTGGCTGGGTACAGAATTCTTGGCTGAAGAAATTGTCCTTCAAAATTGAAGGGCTTTCTCTTTCAGGATCTTGAATATATCATACCACTGCCTTCTCACCTCCAGGGTGCTAGTTGAGTAGTCTGAACTCAGTCTTACTTGATTTCCCTTGTATGTAGCAGATTGTTTTTCTCTTGCCACTTTCAGGATTTTCTGCTTCTCTTCAACATTTGACAGACTGATTAGTATGTGCCTTGGGGAAGGCCTATTTGGATTTATTCTGTTTAGAGTTCTTTGGGTTTCTTTGACTTGTATATTTATGTCATTTGTGAGGGTGGGAAGTTTTCCCCCATTATATCCTCAACTACTCTTCGTAGCCCTTTAGCCTCTCTTCTCCTTCTGGGACACCAGTGATTCTTATATTTGTGTGCTTTGTTTTGTCTATCATTTCCCTGAGTTCGCGTTGAAATTTTTCCATCTTTTTTGCCATTTGCTGTTTTAATCTCCTTTATGTCATTTGCTATCCCACTTATTTCATTAAGTAGAGTTGTATGGACATCTTTGATCAGTTGTTCCAACGTCTGTGTCTCTTCTGGTATTTTAATTTGGTCATTAGGTAGGGCTATATCTGTCTGCATTGTGATATGTTTAGTGATCTTCTGTTGTCTTCATCACATGTAAATATCTTGATTGATTTACTTTGGAAATTGTTTTCTTTCAGTAGTCTAAGGCCTTGTGTTTGCGAGATGGTTGTACAGCAGGTAGCAGGGCATGGGGTGGAGCACTGAGTACGATGATTTGTTTCAGGGCAGGTATTGGCGCAGGCTAGGGGTGTAACGCTCATGCTTCACACTGTGGGCGCCCAGCGACCATGGAGGATGTAGCTGTGTGGTGCAACAGCTGGGAGGTTTAACCCTGGTGTGTGGTCTAAGGCATGGGGCCCTTTGTAGGCACTAAATTTTTATGTATTGTTATTTCCCTTGGAATAAATATGTCCTTTTACTCTGTTTTTATAGTTCTTCATTTCTGTGTTATTAGAGTGTCTTTATTTAATTTTATTTGTTCAGCTTTTCATTATTTACAAAAAAGTTACAAAAGTAGTTTAGCTTCGTTCTAACTCCCCAAATACTGACATCTTATATAACCAGCATAATTTTCAAGAACAGGAAGTTAGTATTGATACAGTACTATTATCTAATCAATTCTAATTTTGTCAGTTGTCCCTCTAATGTCCTTTTTATTCTGGCCTGTGATATATCTGGGATCGCACACTGCGTTTGATAGTCATGTCTCCTTACTCCCATTTAATCCGGAACAGTTGCTCAGTCTTTCTTTTTCTTTTTTTTTTTTTTTCGAGAAGTTTTAGGTTTGCAGAAAATACTGAGTTTCCATGTACTCCCCCCACTTCACATAGTTTTCCCTATTATTATTAACACTTTGCATTAGTGTGGTTCCTTTGTTACAATTGACGAAACAATATTATTATAATTACAGTATTAACAATAGATTGGATTACATCAAGGTTCACTGTATTATCAGTTCTGTGTATTTCTTTTTAAATTTTTATTATAACTTATACAACCTAGCATTTCCCCTTTGAACCACATTTAAATATATAACTCAGTGCTGCTAATTACAATGTAGTGCTGCCGTCACCACCCTCTATTACCAAAACTTTTCTGTCACCCCTGTGTTTTGCTTCTTACTTTGCATTATTATATCAACTTACCTGAATTAGGACTTCAAGGTGACTACTCTCCTTAGACTTTATTATAGTTAGACTAACAGTCTTTATACTGGGATGCCCATACTCTCCCTATCCTCCTTCCCCAGCCTTTCAGAAAAAAGTCTTTCTAAGGTATCCCTTCATGGATAGTTTTAAGGGGATACATTTCCTTATGTTGTCTTTCCTAACACTGACAATATACCTGTAGTTACAATAGCCCTACTCCCACTTAACACAAGAAAAGTCATAGTATTACCCATTTTAGTTGTATTATAGTTCATTGCTCTAGTCTGTGAAAATCCCCTTGGACTACATCAAACACAGGGATAATTTTTCAAATACTATGTTCAGAAAGCTTTCTGTTAAGGGTATAGCTTGCTGCATGTGGAGATGTTTCAAATTCAGAAGAATCAACACCCGTATAGGTTACTGATGCTGGCCAATTCTCTTACATGTAACTGAAATTTTCCCAGGTTTATCCCAAAAATGTTAAGTTGTGTTAGATAAAATGTATCGATAGAAACCAGTGCTTTCTTTCAGATTTGGTATACTTTATTCAATAAGTTAGTTAAAACCTCTGGTAAAATTATCAGGTTGTCTTGAAATAGTTATCCCTAGCACAGCCAATCTTTATTTTATTTTATAAAATACTTAATATTTCTATCCTATATTAGCAGACAATAGCTTATTTAAACTTATTGAAATGCTGTAACACCTAAAAATGATGGAGCACTTCATTTTCCAATATCCTTTTGATGTCTACATGAGCAAAAATAATTTGAAGTTCACTTGCTTGAAATTGTTCATTGTTAAATCCCTAGTGCCTTGTACCACCTATGACATAAAATAGGTTCTTAATAAATATTTAGTGTATGGATTTATGGATGAGTAATGATAATGTATGTATGTAGTATGTATGTTCAGTTGGCTGAGTTTCTGGAAGTAACTAGCATTACTATGTTTTTACATAGTAATTTTGTGAAGCAGAGCTATCTGGATAATGATTAGTATAATGTTAAAAATTAAATGGAGAAATGTAACATGAGATCATTTTTCCAAAAATATATTACCTGAAAGATAGTGATAATTCTGACGTTTTATAATTGATCTGAATTTTAGAACTCTTAAGACTGCCAGGCAGTTAAAAATAATTTTTATGGTTTGCAAACATTTTATCTACTTGTGTAGCTTCACTGAAATCAAAGCTCATGAATTTAGACATCTTTGAATTCAGGACTTAAGAAGAGGACGTATGAGGGACTGACTTTATAGCATGACTGGAGTGATATGAGATAGGATGGGTGGCAATTCCCCTATCTAGTTTTGAAGATAGAGTTTCATGCAAACTTAGAGGCTTTAAGTGGTACTAGGTAAGAAACCTGAAATTTAAATGGCTACAAAGAGTAATTCTTTAAAAATCTGGTAGTGCTTCGTTCTACAATTGGATTTTTCACCTTGGGCATTAATAGTTAATCTTTCACTATGATATTTCTACTACTTAAATCATCATAATGTAATTTGGATATTTTATAATTGATTATAGCAGAGCCTTTTAAGTTTTAGAAGCAACACTGCTAAGATAGTGTCATTTTTTCTGTATTTCAGCACTAAAAAGGATAAATTGTAATATATATATCTATATATAATGTGTATATATAAAATAGTCACTTTGATTCTGAAATGAACATACCTTTTGACTGAGTTAATGTTTTCTTTTTCAGCCTTCTTGGGTGATCTTATCTGTTCAGTGTGGAGCTCTTCTGCCGTATCCTTTTTTTGTGGAAGGAGAGGAGGAAGAGGATGATACCGGATTTAAGATAGAAATGATAGTTACAGAAAGATGGACTTTTTAATAAGGATGAATTGTGTTGTCTTCATTCTCTATCCCTACTATTTCCCATCCTGTATCAAATCTTATGTAATCGATCCTTGTTATCAATTAACAAAGGGAGGTCCAGCTATGTAGAAATAGCACTAGGCTAAGATCATGGAACCACAAGTTCTAGTTCTTTTATTCAGTAATAGTACTAGTACTTTTATTACTTAAAACGTTAGTTGATCTGCTTTTCTGAACCTTGGTTCTCTTGTCTCTGAAACGTAACTTTTGGGGTGTCTACCTAGTCTGTATATTTCAGAAATTCTAATGAACCAAGTCATATATTATTTGAGGTGTTGATTGAGGAAGAGAACATCAGAGAGCAATTTTTAGTTTTTTAGTTTTATAACTAAATTTTTAGTTTTATAAATCCCCAAATCTTTGGGATTTAAAGGCAGTTCCTTTAAATACACTGATAATTATTCTTTTTAATTACACTGGATAGAAGGTTTATTAATTCAGGAAATATGTTGAACACCTGTAATGAACTGAGATACTAAAAATAGAGTGTTGAACAAAATGTAATTTCTGTTCTCAAGGAGCATGTATTTATGCATTCAACATTTCTTGGGTGTGACTGAACCAAGCACTATTCTAGGGGTTAGAAATGAGCCACACTACGGTCTTCCATTTACCATTTAAGGCTTGTTAGTTCCTATTTTACAGTGAAAGTATGAATCTTCATTGTCTAGAGATTCACTCTGAGCTTAACCCGATTTTGGAAATCACTTCTTTTAAGAGTACCTGATACCATACAATTATGATAAAATTTTAGACTTGAGTAAGAGCTTACCTGTTTCATCCTATTTTATTTTATTTTTTTTTTTTTATTTTTTTTATTTTTTTAAAGGAAAGACAGAGAGAAGGAAGGAAGGAAGGAAGGAAGAAAGGGAAACATTTTTAAACATTTTCTTGTTTTTATTGTATTCTGTTTCTCCGTTTTTGTTACATGGGCTGGGGCCGGGAATCGAACCGAGGTCCTCCGGCATAGCAGGCAAGCACTTTGCCCGCTGAGCCACCGCGGCCCGCCCTCATCCTATTTTATTTTGCAGCTATGCCAGGCAGTTCCTTTAAATACACTGATAACCTATTGAATGCAAATGAGAGGAATCTTATTGTAATTAAGTATTTATAGTGGACCTCAGATAAACAGAAAACCTTCCTTTAGAAAAGCAGTTCTTGGAGGATGTGCAAAGTTTTAGCAACTCTGACTAAAAAATTCTAAAGATTTATAAAAAAGTCTAGAAATGGGATGATGGGTATTTTTGAGGATAAGTGGCTAGTTCTTCCTATTCTGGATCATAGTTCTCCACACAAGAATTCCTTAAGAAGCATCATATCTTTTGGGCTTTTATTTGCTTATCCTAAAGAAGGTAAAGGAACCAGAAAAGGAAACCCCTAAGACTCTTGGGAGACAACATACTCTGAGATTTGTCTTTGTTAATGTTTCGCCAAATCTTTGGAAATAGAAAATCCCTGTCCTAATTATAGGAAGAGGGAAACTGATCTTGGGATAATAGGACTGGAAGCATCATGTTTGAGTCTACAGAGTATTACAGTCAAGGAATGTTTAAATCTTTATGAGATCAGACTGTATATCTGCATGGGGGACTTCAAAACTCCAGTGGAATGTTCTGTCTGATGTGTTTTTCTAATTCACCTTTCTCAATATGTATACTTTTCTCCTATAGGGAAAGAGAAACAATACTTTAACCTATTTGAATTCTAGATACTCCAAATACGTTGTGTTTCTTTTGAATAGACAGGCACATAGAGACCACGTCTGCCTTAATTTTAGCCATATTCTCAGTATTGGCACATGGTAAGCTCTCAGTAATCATGTTGAAAAGATTTCAGAAATCAAAACTTTAGAACCTGGGAGGATCTTTGGGAATTACATATTCCAACTCATGATTTAACAGGAAACTGAAGCTCGGTTATTTTGCCCAAGTTGATAAAGTTAGTGGTGATAATAAAACTAGAACCGAAGTTCTTTCATGAAGGATTCATTCTACTATACAACAGAAGTTATCACATTAATGTTTCATTTGAAAGTAAACTTAAAAATTTTTATTTGTTTTTAAAATAATTGCTAAACTATATATGAGTGTGTGTGCATATGTGTATGTTTATATGTTAGCTAGCTTTTCCCATTTTGTTGATGACATAACTGGAGAGATTGGATTTTGATGTACATTATAGAAATCTCTTAGTTGTTTTTGTGCCTGCCCAGTTCTCTTTATTCCAGTCTGCTCTGTGCTCTTCTGTGGTTTACTTAAGTCTGTCTCTTTCCTAAATGGATTTAGGGAGAAAGTAGGTAGGGTAGTAGTTAATGTGCAAATTGGAAAATAGAGATATATCTATTAGTTAAAATAGGTTGCACTAAATCTCATTTCATTGTAATCTTAATAATTATAAAACAGAGTAAATGGTTTTTCTCCAGAGTCATGTCAAATTTTTTTTGGAGTCACTGCCTGCCTTTCTCAGGTAAGCATGATTATAATTAGCCTTGTGTTATTTTTGTATAATAATGCTGAGTTTTTATGTGATTGGACTTATGATGTATTTGTTAACCACTTTTAGAGAAGCTGTTTACTAAATTGACTGCATATTCAATATGAACATTTTATACATAATTATTTAAATATCATACTTATTTTTAAATTTGAAGTTTTAAGTGAGTAAAAATGGTCTTTCTAAAAAATTGCAAAGATTTAAAAATGAATATGGAAAAATTAAATATGAAATTAAAAAATAAGAAAATTCAGTCCAAATTATAGACACAGAATTAATTTTCTTAATAAAGGACCTAAAAAAATTGTTGGGAAAAGATAATGAGGACCTTAGCAGATAAGGTAAAAAAAAATGAACTTATAGCTCTTAAAGAATTACAAATAAAGTTAAGAATAACAAAACATTTGATATACGTTAAAATCAAAGACATATAAATTATAAAAGCAGTGAGATAAAAATTTTACTTATTAAATTTGTAACACTATACCCAATGCTGGTGCAGATGCCTAAGACAAAAACTCCTACTCATTGAGGATAGGAGTGTAAATAATAGTAACAGTTTTCTAGAAAAGTTTAGCAGTATCAAGAGCCTTAAAGTACTAATTCTATTTCCATTGTAGTTCTTTTATGTTTAGAAATTTAAGTTAATAGAGATAAGGAGAGATTGATGCATGTGCATATTCAGAATAGTATTATTTATAAGAGGATAAAATTGAAAACAGATTATCCATGTTTAGAAATTGTCAAGAAAACTATTATATGTTCTTATATGTGCTAGTCTAGCCATGTAGTCATTTTTTAATTATTTTTATGCAGATATTTAAAAAATGTTTTTGTGGGAAAAAAAGAAGCACATAAAATAGATATGTGCAATATTACATCAACCAAATAGAACATATAGAAAATGTCTGAACGTAGGGACCAAAATTGTAATAGTGATTAGTTCTTAGTAGTAAGATTAAGCGAATATTTACTTTTTCTTAATTGTAGCCTGTCCTCCCAACCCCCACAGTTTAAAAAAAGTCTTAAACCATAAAAATTACTTTAAGAAATCAAAGTGATGTTTAAGCACATTTTAAATTTATATAGAGTAGTTTGTTTAAAATTAGTGGGCGTTGGACAGGAAAAAACACAATTTAGAATGCTACTATTTTGTTTGAACTGATAGGCATAGTCCTAATCTGTAATTTTTATATTTTCAAGAAAATGTTTTTGAGTCTTCCATCTCCTCTGTGAAAGTCTTGAAAAAGGAAATATCAAGAGTATTAGGAGAGATAAAAAGGGATTTGATTATAGTCTTGCTTTTTTGTTATGCCTTTGTAATAGAGTTTTACAGAACCAGGTAATATTAATTTAACATTGTTAGATTATTGGTCAGACTTAGTTTTTAATACAAATGATACTACCAATCTGAATATGATCCCTTCTTTGCCTAAGCAATAAGTAAGTTTAACTATGGTTACTTTTTATTTTTCCCCACTTATAAATCCTGGAAGTTCTTTAAAATAATTGAATCCTTATTCTCTCTCTCTCTTTTTATATATATATATTCTTAAAGAAGCAAAATTGGCAATTTTTTGGTCATAGGGACAAGAATCTTGTTGATATTTGTATTTTTCTTTGTTTTTCATATATGTGTTATAAATGTACATTTACGTGGTGAGCTGTAAAGTTAAAGTAAAAGTGAAAACCTTTTAACATTAGGTGCTATGGTTATATGTAAATTTTATTGCTTTCCATATACTTCTCTGTATGTTCCAAATTTGCAATTAATATATCAGCAAAGTTTTAAAAATGAAAACTTATTATTATTACTTATGCATAAACACAATGAATGGGCTTTAGCTAAAATATGAATTTTGCATTTAATTATATTTTGATTTGATTGGATTTCTGGATTTCAGTTTCGGAAATATACTATCCAGAGAGGGATCATATTGAATGAAAAGAAAGAGTAAGGTGGGGCTCACTGAGTAGGCTTGAGGGGAAGTCTTGGGGATATTTTTCAGGTAGCTAGGTCATAGTGACTTGGGATTTAGTAGACTTGATAAGGGAAATAAATGAGAAATCAAACATTTGTAAATATAAGAATGATTACCAGGTTTTAAATTAAGTAATCAGATAAAAAAATATTAACTCTGAGTTTAGTATTAGGGAATACTTTTAGTAATAGAAAAAAATAATAGTTGTATTTAACAAAGGTTATATAATAGATTACTATATAATGTAATACATATATAGCATAATATACATAATACATATTATATAATGCTAAATCAAGTAGCTTAGGTATTAATATCTGACTTCAAAAAAGGAAGGCATCAATTTCAACTGGAAAGGCTAGGAAAGACTTCAAAGAGCATGTGAGATTTAAATTGGACTTAAACGAATGGGAAGAACTGGAGTAAAAATTGGAATGGAGGGTAGGCCTTCCCTATAGAGTAAAATTGAAGAAGAGATCAGGAAAGCACAAGTAGCTAGGCATCAGGGGAATGGTGTCAAAACTATGGTTATATATTTGGATGTAGAGGGAAATAAAGGTTGAGTAGGTAGATAGGTAGATGACATGTAAAACCTTTTAAATCTCAGTATATGTGTTTGGACTTGATAAAGTAGGCAATAGGATTCTTGTTTGTTGGTTTTTTCCCCCTTATTTAATTTTGGATTACAAATGTTTACATCAAAAATGTGGAGAATGCACAATAAAGCAGACAAAATTAAAATCACCTTTGATCATTATAGGTAAAATTGGGAGCTCTGAGTATGATATACTAGAGCAGAGTAGAGATCAGATTTTTCACAAGATGGAAACTTGCAATCTTTTAGACTTGAGATAAAGATTTAGGTTAGGTTTAGCACAGTGCAAGTAAAGATACAAAATGGAAACTCAAAGCAGATGGAAATCAAGTCATGGTGATTTGAGAATGATATAGTACAAAGAAAGAGAAGCTAACACTCACTGTGCTCCTCCCAAGTGCCAGCTCCTATAATTGATGCTTTTACATTGAAATCATGAGTCAAAGATAATTTCATTGTTTCACATTAGTAGCACTGGATAGGGAAGTAGGCGGGAACCTAATTTGTGAAGGAAGGTGATGAAGTTGAAACACATGGAGTTGGAGTATTGATTAGAAATTTGGAGATACAGTAGCATGAAGGTGTTGAGAATTACTAAAATTTCTACAGTGGATAGAATAGCAGATAACCAGGAATAGAGCCTTAAGTAATATGCATAGCTAAGGCGATTTGAAAAGGAAAGGAATTTGAAAATATAAATAATATTGGAGGAGTAGGATATTATTTTTAGAAGTCAAGGATGATGTCAAATCAAATCATTTTTATTTTATTTTAGAGCATTAATTTGTAATAGATAGTTGGATATAGTTCCATGTATACAGTTCCTCAGTCCTGTTTTGTAACCCAGTTGTAGAAAGAAAAAAGGTAATGGAAAGTGACATTGACCCCTTATAGAGCCTTAGATGTCTGAACAAATGTTGAGATCCAGGCTGAGAAGACAACAGTAGTCAGCAATGGGGAGAGAATGGAGATCCCATGAAGAAAATGTGTTGGGTGAGGAAGCTGTGATTAGAGAACATAAATACCTAGATTTATAGAAGTGGAATAGTGTCATTTGATTATGCAGTCTGGGAAGCTACCCTCCTCGTGACAAACTGGACTTTCAATTGGAGTGTAGGGTTCAGTCTCCAGTGGGTGAGATGATTAATTTAGCAAGACCTTTGACAGTCTTATATCCTTTTCACGGGTATAAAAAACAATCCAATTCATATTGGCTCACTTATACCTATTAATTATAATTCATCACCTATGATGAATTGAAACCCCCAGTGTGTAATTTAACAGGGCAGAATAAGTGCAGAAAGATTGTTCTAATAAGGATGTGCAAGACCTTATTTGATAGTAGTTTATATCACGAATCCCTGGAAATTTTAGTTTAGGAGTTTATATTTTGTGGTTGCTAAAAAATGTTAATTCAGTTTTAATATATTTAACAAATATATGTATAGTGTGCAGCTGAGGGACTTTGGTTCAACAGATATTTGATGAATAATTCCTTTGTGTCAGGAACGATGCCAGGTATTAGAATTACAAATAAATTAAGATATGCTTTCTCCCCTTGATAAACCTACAGTCTAAAAGGGGAGACAGATATATGAACAAATACTATACATTGTAATGTGTAAATATAAAAGTGGTATGAGGTATAGAAGTAATACAGAAGAGGGTCCAATGAGATGATTGATCAATGCAATGTTCTCTGCACTGATTAGAGATTATCTGAGTATTTGTGTCTTTTTCTGAACACTAGGACACCAGTGCGCGCATATGCATACATACATACACCAGGCAGGACTCTACCTTTAAAAAAGGAATGTTTGCTTGGTGGTTCTCAGTGACCCTTCTGTCTTTTCCCCTGTCAGGGTGTTGATACAAGCTGGAGCTCTTTGTTTGGAGTCTTCCAGAGATCTCCCAGGGAGAGGTAGGGAAGGGAGATTGTGCCAGCAGAAGTTGGGAAGCACAAAGATCATCTGCCTTCTTCTGACCCGGTATTGATGCAGGCTGAGGCCCTCTGTTGTAATGTGCTGGGTAGGTTTTGGGGAATAGGTCAAAAGTCTAATGGAGAGCCTGGCCAGGGTCATAATTTAAACCTAGAAGACTAAAAATAAAAGTCCTTTCCATTTCTTTATCTCAATCAACAAGTATTTCTTGACTGCCTACCCATGTGCCTTGCACTGTACTAGGTACTATGAAAAATACCAACAAAGACAAATAAGACATAATTTTTATTTGACATTAATCTTTTAATAAGTAACATTATAGTTCATAATCAAGACCGGGCAAAGAGAGATTCATGTAAGCTAGAATCAAGTAGTGTATTATTATAAGTGGTGAAACCTAAAGAAGAGAGGACATTCCTAACTGGGACAAAGGAAAGCATTTATTCCATAAGGGAACAGAGATGAAATGCTAGGTCTAGGCTCTTAGTTGCTTAGGATATAGTTGGGTAGGTTGGTGGGTGGGTGGGGGGAGATAAATAAGTTTACAGATTTACTCTGATAAGTATTTAGATTTTGGTACAGCTTACTGTGGGTGTAGAGTGGCAGTAAGCCTTAGAATAGAAGTTAAAGGGGTGGATAAGACATGGTGACAAAACACAGCATGTTTGAGAAATGTCATGTAAATATGTCTGGTTTAAGGCATATCAGTGAGAGTAGTATTTATGAACAGAGGAGGTGATCAAGAGCCAGACAGATCAGGAAGGGCCTTAAATGCCATTTTGAAGTTTTGGATTTTAGCTTTAAGGCATTGAGGAACAGAGCTTTATTAGCTGAAGTGATTAGATTTGTATTTTGGAAACATTGTGTTAAGCAAAAGAAAAGAAAGTACTTCTCCCCAGTTATAAAATTAATGATTTTGAAAATTTGGAAAATACAGAAAAGTATAAAAATGAAAATAAAAACCTCCTCATGATCCTATCAATACTAGTTAATTATTGTTAACATTTGTTGTGGAAAGAGCATTTTTAATTATTAATTATGCTGATACAGGTTCATTTAACAAGCTGGAATGGATATTAGAGGTCACTTAATCCAAATATATATAAATGAAGAATTTGTTTCATGGGATATTTCCAAATTCAGATATGCTAGTTATTGGAGGGACTGTATAACATTTCAGGTCTCCTTCCCTCCTCCATGTCTGACGTTCTTTCCACAGCAACTTACAGCACCCTGTTGAGATCTACACCCATGGTATAGATTATATATGATTCAGGACTATATTTACTGCAGTCAGTAAAATAAAAATATTTAACTAACATACTGCCGAATCTTGGTAATAAGGGCATCTCCACATTATGTTTTTTAATTTCATTTTTAATAAACATTTTTAAATGATTCATTAGATTAATTGACATCATCATATAATTAAATCTCAACTGTCCAAATGCTGCAGGATAGAATTGTTTTTGTGAAAGCTCTAATAAAGTAATAACCTTGTCCAATCTTCTGAAATGTAATGTTGACTTACTAAATTAAAATTAAAAAGATACAAAAGAATGATTTTTAAAAGGTGAGTTTATAAAGCTAGTGTGTTCTTAGTATTCATAGAATAGTACAGAATATATTATTGAAATATTTGTAAAATGAATGAGAGTAGGTGTAGAATGGTAGATTTTGACACACTGAATGATGGCATTTAAGAAATTAACATGTCATTTAATCTGTACTTTTAAAAACATTAACTTGAGACAAAGTGCAAGATTTTTCAACACTTGTAATCCTCAATTTTTAATACATATATCCAGAAAAAATTTACTTGATTATCTTAGAATTAGGAGTCACACCTTTATTTTTCTTAAATGCTTCTTTTGCCTTTCAGACTCTAAAACTTTATATTTTAGACATTATTATTAGCTTTTGTAGAGAAAGAAAAACTTCCTTAGAGAAGCAGTATACATCAATGAATGATGCATTTTGGTATTAAACCTGGGTTTAGACAAACCTGGGTTTAAAAGCCATCTTTTCCAATTATTAGCTGAAACTTTGAGTAAATTACTTAATCCCTCTGATTTTGTTTCCTTATCTTTAAAATGAAACTAATGTTTCCTATTTCTTGTAGTTGTAAGAATTAGGAATATATGTAAGGCACTTAGCACAGTTCCTGGCACATAGTAGGCAGGCAATAAATGGTAGCTGTTTTAATTATAATGAAAGTCTGTTTAACAAAATAAATTGTTTTATCTGTAGTCTTTATTTCATTACTATGCAAGCATAAAAATTATTCCTTTTATGCTTGTCTTATTTCTTTTTTTGTGTTAAATGATACTTACATTTCTCCCTTATCTTTCTTTTGATTTTGTCCATTTCATAGTTATATTTGTTCTCCATTAGTGATTAAGGAATTCTTTAAATATGATTTTGATACTGCTATTGTATTTAAACATTTTCAGAAATGACACATGGAAGCTGGAATGCTGTACTGGTTTTTTCTGCCTTTTTTTCTCTAATCATTTATTATAGACTGAAATAAATCTCCAGGCTTTGGAATATGAAAATAAGTAATTATTATTAATTTGGTGACAAAGCAATAAAATGATTTATAGCTATGAAACTCTGATAGGGATAAAGTTTTTCTTGTAATAAGTAAATAACTAAAAACTTATCTATTTTTCCCACCGAATACTCAGGTTAATTTCATTTAATAAGAGAAAAAGTAGATAAAGCACAGTAATGTCACTATGTATTCTAGTAATAAAGTAAAAAAAAGTACCAACATATCTAGATTAAAATGTATGATAAAAATTCTGTTTCTAATGTTCTTTTAGGTGTCATCTGAAGACCGAAGCACTCTGTGGGCTTTGGTTACATTTTATGGAGGTGATTGCCAGCTGAACCTCAATAAGAAGTGCACACATTTGATTGTTCCAGAACCAAAGGGTGTAAGTATTTCATATACATTCTCCTTTTTTATGTCATTTAAACATTTCCAGTAATCAGATGTCCTTTCTGAGCTTCTTTTTTTCTTTAACATTTTTTTGTTGTGAAATATAATACATATACAAAAAAGCAATACATTTCAAAGTATATTTTAACAAGTAGCTATAGGACAGATTTCAAAGTTTGGTATGGGTTACAGTTCCACAATTTTAGGTTTGTCCTTCTAGCTGCTCTAAGACTAAAAAGAAATACCAGTATAATCATCAGTGGTCATACTCATTTGTTAAATCCTAACTTCTCTATTCTAATTCCTTCTCCTTTGATCCTTCTTTGATGGATTATGCCCATTCTAACTTCTTTCATATTGAAAGGGAAGGTCGACAGTGGTGAGATAGGGGATGGAATTGGTTGATATTCATGGAGAGACTGGCACCTCTGGGTTTCAGGACTTATCTGGCCTAGGAACTCTGAAGGTTTTAGGTTTCTGAAAAGTAAGTTTCATAGGATCTCATCTAGACCCTTGGGTGTTGTTGGCTGGAGTTTGGCAAACACTGGCAGTTAGCAGTATCTAGCTGAAGCTTGCATAACAGTAGCCTCAGAGTAGCCTCTCAACTCTGTTTAGTCACTGATACTTTCTTTTCTCCCGTTTGGTCAGGAAGGCATTGTTGATCCCACAGTTCCAGGGCCAGCCTTCATCCCTGGAGTCATGGCCACGTTACCAGGGAGACTCATACCCTTGGATGACATGTCCCATGTAGTGGGGTGGAGAGGGGCGGGGGGCGGGTAATGATTTTACTTGGCTCAGAGAGAGAGAGAAGACGCATGTGAGCAGCAAAAGAGGTTCTCTGGAAGTAATTCTTGTATAATTATAGGTAGTCTTAGCCTCTCTGCTGCAGAAATAAGTTTCATAAGAGCAAGCCTCAGTAGGGCTTCACCTGCTAACTTGGGAATTCCTTTTCCCAGGTAGGAAAGTTTAATAGTTCCATATTTTTTTTCCAGTCCCACAAGGGACTTTGTCAATACATTTTATTTATCTGCCCACCATACTCTGGGATGTATCCAAATATTACATTAAGCTATACTGAATTAGAAGCCCTTGTTCCCATTCTGGCCTCCATGTGTTTGGGTTGTTTGAATGAACTATCCAGACAGATTGAGTTAGATTATGTGCTACAGAAAGTACAGGTTTTGGACAAAATAAAATTCTCCTCCTTTGGTCTCATTTAGTAAGTGAAGTTCTAAAACACAGACACTGTCATCCTTTACCCAGTATTCTGATTTACCTTAGTCCCAAACAGATCGGCTTTGTTCTTATCTCTAATTGGAGCCTGATCTCTTTTTTGGTTTCTTTAACAGTTGTTGTATATAGCAATACTGACTTTCAGAGCTGCAGAACACCAGCTTTGGGTCTTAGGTTTCACACAAAATATACAAAGTTCCAGGGAAATACCACTTTATACACATATAGCACAGCATTTGCTCTACTCTTAAATTAATTAGTAGTTTCCATTTGGAAAATCTGATTATGTTAACTATATTATTCATAGCCATCTTCATTCCATGAAGGATGTGAGATGTACGTTAATGATATTTGAGCCTAAAGTGACTTCAGATACAAAGAAATTTGGCTGTTTCTTGTGGGGAAAATGGGAACATCTTTGAAATCTTTAAAATCTAGTGAAACATCATTTTCATTTGTAAAAAAATGTATTTTTAGTCTCCTCAACTTTTTTAAAGGACCTTGTGCCTGGGTATAATTATTAACTTGCATTTGGTGAAGTTTTCAGTACATTTCATTCTTAATAATATCAGAACTAAATTTGTCTTGGTAAGAGCAGGATTCTTATGCTAAGCACTAGTGCAGCCATCCAGATTTTTTTTAAGTGTGGTCTCTGGATCATAACATCAGCATCATCAGACTTGTTAGAAAAGCAGATTGTCCAGCCCCACTCCAGATTTACTAAATCAGAACCTTGAAACCCAGCAATTTGATTTATCAAGGCCTCTAGGTGATCCTGATGCATACTGAAGTTCAAGAACCCCTGTTCTATGGAAATCTAATTTTTTTCTCCTGTGAGTACTTATTTGTGAAAATTAATTTACAACAGTATAATATATTTAAAATATAAGGTCTTAACTCATTCATTTTCCCACATATCAATTACTGCATTTCATTTAAAAAATTTTTCGATCTGAATCAACATTGTCATCATTTTATTTCATCTGAGTGCATTGAATCTTCAGAGTAGATGAAAACGTTTACTGTATATGGCAAAGGTAAAAGATTGAGTGTGGAAGGCTAATCCAAATCTTACCCATCTAATATCATTTCCATTTTATAAACACTTTCAAGCTAAGCAAAAGCAAGCCATAAATGTCAAATTGTGGTCTTATTCATCCTGCAATTTAATCTATGCAGTTCACCAAGCTAGTTTTCTGATAATAAAATAAATTTTGAGCCATTTGAGTTGGATTGCAACTTAACATGCAGCCACGCAAATCCAGAAAGAAACCTTTTCTGTAAAAGTTTATGATATGATTTTGCTTTTTTTATTTTTTAATTAAAAAAAAAAAAATAAAAACAAACACAAACATTCTTAACATATGATCATTCTGTTCTACATATATAGTTAGTAATTCACAATATCATCACATAGTTGGATATTCATCATCATCATCATTTCTTAGAACATTTACATCAATTCAGAAACAGGAATAAAAAGGCAACAGAAAAAAATTCATACGTACCATACCCCTTACCCCTTCCTTTCATTGATCACTAGCATTTCAATCTACTAAATTTATTTTAACATTTTTCCCCCTATTATTTTTCATGCTGTATATTTTACCTGTCTGTTGATAAGGTAGATAAAAGGAGCATTAAACACAAGGTTTTCACAATCACACTCACATTGTGAAAGCTGTATCATTATACAGTCATCTTCAAGAAGCATGGCTACTGGAACACACCTCTACATTTTCAGGCGTTGCCCTCCAGCCTCTCCATTTTTCTTTATTATTAATTTTTAAATTTTTAAAAAATACGTAACAACAAACAAATGCAAACATTCTTAACTTATGATCATTACATTCTACATATATAATCAGTAATTCACAATATCATCACATAGTTGCATATCATCATCATGATCATTTCTTAGAACATTTGCATGAATTCAAAAAAAAAATAAAAAGACAACAGAAAAAAATTTATACATACCATACCCCTTACCCCTCCCTTTCATGGATCACTAGCGTTTCAGTCTAAATTTATTTTAACATTTGTTCCCCCTATTATTTATTTTTATCTCATATGTTTTACTTGTCTGTTGATAAGGTAGATAAAAGGAGATTCAGACACAAGGTTTTCACAATCACACAGTCACACTGTGAAAGCTATATCATTATACAATCATCTTCAAGAAACATGGCTCCTGGAACACAGCTCTACATTTTCAGGCAGTTCCCTCCAGCCTCTCCATTACATCTTGACTAACAAGGTGATATTTATTTAATGCATAAGAATAACCTCCAGGATAACCTCTCAGCTCTGTTTGGAATCTCTCAGCCATTGACACTTTGTCTCATTTCCCTCTTCCCCCTTTTGGTCGAGAAGGTTTTCTCAGTCCCTTGATGCTAAGTCTCAGTTCATTCTAGGGTTTTTCTCAATCCCGTAATGCTGAGTCTCCGTTCATTCCAAGATCTCTGTCCCACATTGCCAGGAGGTCCACACCGCTGGGAGTCATGTCGCACATAGAGAGGGGTAGGGTGGTGAGACTGCTCATTGTGTTGGCTGGAGAGAGGGGCCACATCTGAGCAACAAAAGAGGCTCTCTTGGGGGTGACTCTTAGGCCTAAATTTTAAGTAGACTTGACCTATCCTTTGTGGGGTTAAGTTTCATATGAACAAACCCCAAGACTGGGGGCTCTGCCTATAGCTTTGGTTGTCTACACTGCTTGTGAGAATATCAAGAATTCAACTTGGGGAAGTTGAATTTCTCCCTGTTCTCACCACTCCCCGAAGGGGGCTTTGCAGATACTTTTCCACTCACTGATCGAATCACTGTGGGATTGATCGGGGCATCACTCTGGACAAACCAGCAAAATCTCATGTCCTACCTGAGATTCCAAGTGGCAAATGGCATTGAATCAAACTATCTACATAAGTTATATTAGGAAATGCACTTGTCAAAATATTAATTTTATAACAGATAAACATTTTTTGCTTTAGCCTCACACAGAAGGTGACATTTGAAAATATTAATTACCATCTATTTTCAACACCCTGCAATAATGACGTTTCTTTGTTCTTCCTCATGCAAAACCATTTTTAAAATTCTACCTTGTACATTTCACTGTTATTATACACTCTAGGCATTCCTAGATTATACCATCTCAATCTTTAACATCTCTCTTTCTTTCTGATTTCATTTATGTCTCCAGCCCTCCTCCCTCTATCATTCTCACATGAAGCTTCATTTAGGGTTTTAACATAATTATATTACAGTTAGGTAGTATTGTGCTGTCCATTTCTGAGTTTTTATATCCAGTCCTGTTGCACAGTCTGTATCCCTTCAGCTCCAATTACCCAATATCTTACCCTGTTTCTATCTCCTAATGGTCTCTGTTACAAACAAAATATTCCAAGTTTATTCACTAATGTCAGTTCATATCAATGAGACCATATAGTATTTGTCCTTTAGTTTTTGGCTGGACTCACTCAGCATAATGTTCTCAAGGTCCATCCATGTTGTTACATACTTCATAAGTTTATTCTGTCTTAAAGCTGCATAATATTCCATCGTATGTATACACCACAGTTTGTTTAGCCACACTTCTGTTGATGGACATTTTGGCTGTTTCCATCTCCTTGCAATTGAAATAATGCTGCTATAAACATTGGTGTGCAAATGTCCGTTTGTGTCTTTGCCCTTATGTCCTCTGACTAGATACCTAGCAATGGTATTGCTGGGTCATATGGCACTTCGATATTCAGCTTTTTTTTTTTTTTTTCTTTTTTTACATTTCAAAAAACAGACAACACATTTTTTGTATTAATTAAAAAAAATTAACTAACACAACATTCAGAAATCATTTCATTCTACATATGCAATCAGTAATTCTTAGTATCATCACATAGATGTATGATCATCATTTCTTAGTACATTTGCATCGATTTAGAAAAAGAAATAGCAAGACAACAGAAAAAGAAATAAAATGATAATATAGAGAAAAAAATTAAAATAAAAAATACAAAAAATATATGTAAAAACAAACAAAAAAAAACTATAGCTCAGATGCAGCTTCATTCAGTGTTTTAACATAATTACATTACAATTAGGTAGTATTGTGCTGTCCGTTTTTGAGTTTTTGTATCTAGTCCTGTTGCACAGTCTGTATCCCTTCAGCTCCAATTACCTATTCTCTTACCCTGTTTCTAACTTCTGATGGTCTCTGTTATCAATGACATATTCCAAGTTCATTCTCTAATGTCGGTTCACATCAGTGGGACCATACAGTATTTGTCCTTTAGTTTTTGGCTAGTCTCACTCAGCGTAATGTTCTCTAGGTCCATCCATGTTATTACATGCTTCATAAGTTTATTCTGTCTTAAAGCTGCATAATATTCCATCATATGTATATAACACAGTTTGTTTAGCCGCTCGTCTGTTGATGGACATTTTGGCTGTTTTCATCTCTTTGCAATTGTAAATAATGCTGCTATAAACATTGGTGTGCAAATGTCTGTTTGTGTCTTTGCCCTTAAGTCCTTTGAGTAGATACCTAGCAATGATATTGCTGGGTCGTATGGCAATTCTATATTCAGTTTTTTGAGGAACCGCCAAACTGCCTTCCACAGTGGTTGCACCATTTGACATTCCCACCAACAGTGGATAAGTGTGCCTCTTTCTCCGCATCCTCTCCAGCACTTGTCATTTTCTGTTTTGTTGGTAATGGCCATTCTGGTGGGTGTGAGATGATATCTCATTGTGGTTTTGATTTGCATTTCTCTAATGGCCAGGGATGTTGAGCATCTCTTCACGTGCCTTTTGGCCATTTGTATTTCCTTTTCTGAGAGTCGTCTTTTCAAGTCTTTTTCCCATTTTGTAATTGGATTGGCTGTCTTTTTGTTGTTGAGTTGAACAATCTCTTTATAAATTCTGGATACTAGACCTTTATCTGATATGTCATTTCCAAATATTGTCTCCCATTGTGTAGGCTGTCTTTTTACTTTCTTGATGAAGTTCTTTGATGCACAAAAGTGTTTAATTTTGAGGAGTTCCCATTTCTTTCTTTCTTTCTTCAGTGCTCTTGCTTTAGGTGTAAGGTCCATAAAACCACCTCCAATTGTAAGATTTATAAGATATTTCCCTACATTTTCCTCTGTTTTATGGTCTTAGACCTGATGTTTAGATCTTTGATCCATTTTGAGTTAACTTTTGTATAGGGTGTGAGATATGGGTCCTCTTTCATTCTTTTGCATATGGATATACAGTTCTCTAGGCACCATTTATTGAAGAGACTGTTCTGTCCCAGGTGAGTTGGCTTGACTGCCTTATCAAAGATCAAATGTCCATAGATGAGAGGGTCTATATCTGAATACTCTATTCGATTCCATTGGTCAATATATCTATCTTTATGCCAGTACCATGCTGTTTTGACCACTGTAACTTCATAATATGCCTTAAAGTCACACAGCGTTTGACCTCCAGCTTCATTTTTTTTCCTCAAGATACTTTTAGCAATTCGGGGCACCCTGCCCTTCCAGATAAGTTTGCTTATTGGTTTTTCTATTTCTGCAAAGTAAGTTGTTGGGATTTTGATTGGTATTGCGTTGAATCTGTAAATCAATTTAGGTAGAATTGACATCTTAACTATATTTAGTCTTGCAATCCATGAACACAGTATGCCCTTCCATCTATTTAGGTCTTCTCTGATTTCTTGTAACAGTTTCTTGTAGTTTTCTTTGTATAGGTCTTTTGTCTCTTTAGTTAAATTTATTCCTAAGTATTTTATTCTTTTAGTTGCAATTGTAAATGGAATTTGTTTCTTGATTTCCCCCTCAGATTGCTCATTGCTAGTGTATAGAAACACTATAGATTTTTGAATGTTGGTCTTGTACCCTCCCACTTTACTGTACTCATTTATTAGCTCTAGTAGTTTTGCTGTGGATTTTTCAGGGTTTTTGACATATAGTATCATATCATCTGCAAACAGTGATAGTTTTACTTCTTCCTTTCCAATTTTGATGCCTTGTATTTCTTTTTCTTGTCTAATTGCGCTGGCTAGAACTTCCAACACAATGTTGAATAACAGTGGTGATAGTGGACATCCTTGTCTTGTTCCTGATCTTAGGGGGAAAGTTTTCAGTTTTTCCCCATTAAGGACGATATTAGCTGTGGGTTTTTCACATATTCCCTTTATCATTTTAAGGAATTTCCCTTGTATTCCTATCCTTTGAAGTGTTTTCAATAGGAAAGGTTGTTGAATTTTGTCAAATGCCTTCTCTGCATCAATCGAGATGATCATGTGATTTTTCTGCTTTGATTTGTTGATATGATGTATTACATTAATTGATTTTCTTAGGTTGGACCATCCTTGCATACCTGGGATGAATCCTACTTGGTCATGATGTATAATTCTTTTAATGTGTTGCTGGATTCGATTTGCTAGAATTTTGTTGAGGAGTTTTGCATCTATATTCATTAGAGAGATTGGTGTGTAGTTTTCTTTTTTAGTAATATCTTTGCCTGGTTTTGGTATGAGGGTGATGTTGGCTTCATAGAATGAATTAGGTAGCTTTCCCTCCTTTTCAATTTTTTTGAAGAGTTTGAGCAGGATTGGTATTAATTCTTTCTTGAATGTTTGTAGAATTCACATGTGATGCCATCTGGTCCTGGGCTTTTCTTTTTGGGGAGCTTCTCAATGACTGATTCAGTTTCTTGACTTGTTATTGATTTGTTGACGTCGTTTGTTTGTTCTCGAGTTAAAGTTGGTTTTTCATGCCTTTCTAGAAAGTTGTCCATTTCATCTACATTGTTGAGTTGATCAGCATAAAGTTGTTCTTAGTATCCTCTCATTGCTTCCTTTATTTCTGTGGGGTCAGTGGTTATGTCTTCTCTTTCATTTCTGATTTTATTTATTTGCATCCTCTCTTCTTTTTGTCAGTATTGCTAAGGGTCCATCAATCTTACTGATTTTCTCATAGAACCAACTTCTGATTTTGTTGGTTTTTTCAATTGTTTTCATGTTCTCAATTTCATTTATTTCTGCTCTAATCTTCATTATTTCTTTTCTTTTGTTTGTTTTGTGGTTAGTTTGCTGTACTTTCTCTAGTTTTTCCAAGTGGACAGTTAATTCCTCGAATTTTGCCCATTTTTTTTTTAATTTTTTATTAATTAGATACAAGTTACCGGAAAGAAACACATTCTTAGTGTATGCTCCTTCCGTTCGACATATATAATCAGTAATTCACAGTATCATCACATAGTTGCATATTCATCATCATGATCATTTCTTAGAACATTTGCATCAATTCAGAAAAAGAAATAAAAAGACAACAGAAAAGTAAAACCAAAACAGAAAAAAACCAAGATTTTACATACCATACCCCTTACCTCTCCCTTTCATAGATCACTAACATTTCAAACTAAATTTATTTTAACATT
This sequence comes from Tamandua tetradactyla, assembly GCF_023851605.1. Classification (NCBI taxonomy): domain Eukaryota; kingdom Metazoa; phylum Chordata; class Mammalia; order Pilosa; family Myrmecophagidae; genus Tamandua; species Tamandua tetradactyla. The sequence continues at coordinate 200,249,006 of NC_135327.1, read as the reverse complement.
TGTTCCCCAGGTATTATTTATCTTTATTCAATATGTTCTACTCGTCTGTTGACAAGGTAGATAAAAGGAGCATCAGACACAAGGTTTTCACAATCACACAGTCACATTGTGAAAGCTATATCATTATACAATCATCATCAAAAAACATGGATACTGGAACACAGCTCTACTTTTTCAGGCAGTTCCCTCCAGCCTCTCCATTACATCTTGACTAACAAGGTGATATCTACTTAATACGTAAGAATAACCTCCAGGATAACCTCTCGACTCTGTATGGAATCTCTCAGCCAATGACACTGTCTATTTCACTCTTCCCCCTTTTGGTCGAGAAGGTTTTCTCAGTCCCTTGATGCTAGGTCTCAGCTCATTCTAGAGTTTTTCTCAATCCCTTGATGCTGAGTCTCAGCTCATTCTGGGATTTCTGTCCCACGTTGCCAGGAAGGTCCACACCCCTGGGAGTCATGTCCCACATAGACGGGGGAGGGTGGTGAGTTTGCTTGTTGTGTTGGCTGGAGAGAAAGGCCATATCTGAGCAACAAAAGAGGTTCTCTTGGGGTGACTCTTAGGCCTAATTTTAAGTAGGCTTGACCTATCCTTTGTGAGGCTAAGTTCCATATGAACAAACCCCAAGACTGGGGGCTCAGCCTAAAGCTTTGGTTGTCCACACTGCTTGTGAGAATATCAAGAATTCAACTTGGGGAGGTTGAATTTTCCCCCATTTCACCATTCCCCGAAGGGGACTTTGTAAATACTTTTCCACTCACTGATCAAATCACTCTGGGATTCATTGGGTCATCACTCTGGACAAACCAACAATATCTCATACCCTACGCAAGGTTCCATATACTTATGTTTTTCAACCAACTATCTGCATGTTATATTAGGAAATGCACTAGTCAGAATATAAATTTTGTACCAAATAAACATTTTTTGCTTTAGTCTCACATATAGGTTGAAAATTAAAATATTAATTGCCATCTATTTTCAGCACCCTGAAGTAATGACATTCCTTTATTCTTCCTCATGTAAAAACATTTTTTAAATTTGTACATTTAGTCACCATCATTATACACTCCACACATTCCTAGATTATACCATCTCAGTTTTTATCATCTGTCTTTCTTTGTGATTACATTTATGCCCCCAACCCTCCTCCCTCTATCATTCTCACACGCAGCTTCATTTAGGGTTTTAACATAGTTGTATGCAGTTAGGTCGTATTGTGCTGTCCATTTCTGAGTTTTTATATTCAGTCCTGTTGCACAGTCTGTATCCCTTCAGCTCCAATTAACCAATATCTTACCCTGTTTCTTTCTCCTGATGGTCTCTGTTACCAATGAAATATTCCAAGTTCATTCACTAATGTCAGTTCATATCAGTGAGACCATACAGTATTTGCCCTTTTGTTTTTGGCTAATCACACTCAACATAATGTCCTTAAGGTCCATCCATGTTGTTACATACTTCATAGCTTCATTCTGTTTTACAGCTGCATAATATTCCATCATATGTATATGCCACAGTTTGTTTAGCCACTCTTCTGTTGATGGACATTTTGGCTATTTCCATCTCTTGGTAATTATAAATAATGGTGCTATAAACATTGTTGTCTAAATGTCCATTTGTGTCCTTGCCCTCATGTCCTTTGAGTAGAGTCAGCATATAGATGGGTCCTGTTTTTAAATCTATTCTGCCAGTGTATATCTTTTGATTGGGGAGTTTAATCTGTTAACATTTAGTGTTTTACTGCATGGGTAGTACTTTCTTCTACTATTTTGCCTTCTGCATTTTATATGCCATATCTAATTTTCCATCTTTTTACCTTTACTCATAGTCTTCCTTTCTACACTCTTCTCCACACATCTCTTTTCTGCCTTTTTGTATCTGTCTGTAGTGTTCACTTTAGTAATTTCTTGCAGAACTGGTCTCTTGGTCACAGCTTCTCTCAGTGAATTTTTGTCTGAAAATGTTTTAATTTCTCCCTCATTTTTGAAGGACAGTTTTGCTGGATATAGAATTCTTGGTTGACAGTTTTTCTCTTTTAATAATTTAAATATATCATCCCACTGTCTTCTCGCCTCCATGGTTTCTGCTGAGAGATCTATGCATAGTCTTATTGGCTGTCCCTTGTATGTGATGGGTTGCTTCTCTCTTGCTGCTTTCAAGATTCTCTCTTTCTCTTTGACATCTGACACTCTGATTAGTAAGTGTCTTGGAGTATGTCTATTTGGATTTATTCTGTTTGGGGTATGCTGTCCTTCTTGGATCTGTAATTTTAACTCTTTCATAAGAGTTGGGAAATTTTCAATGATAATTTCCTCCATTAGTTTTTCTCCTCCTTTTCCCTTCTCTTCTCCTTCTGGGACACCCACAACACGTATATTTGCACGCTTCATATTGTCTTTCAATTCCCTGAGTCCCTGTTCATATTCTCCATTTTTTTCCTTATATTTCCTTTTCCTTGCTGGATTTCAGATGTTCCGTACTCCAGTTCACTAATCCTATGTTCTGCCTCTCAAAATCTACCATTGTAAGTTTCCATTGTTTTTTTCATCTCTTCTGCTGTTCCTTTTATTTCCGTAAGTTCCGTGATTTGTTTTTTTTAGACTTTTCGATTTCTTCTTTTTTGTTCGTTCCTTGCCTTCTTTATATCCTCCCTCAATTCACTGATTTGGTTTTTGATGAGGTTTTCCATGTCTGTTCATATATGCTGTATTAATTGTTTCAACTCCTGTATCTCATTTGAATTGTTGGTTTGTTCCTTTGACTGGGCCATATCTTCAATTTTCCTAGTGTGATTTGTTAATTTTTGCTGGTGTCTAGGCATTTAATTACTTTAATTAGTTTATTCTGGAGATTGCTTGTACTTCTTTTACCTAGGGTTTTCTTGCTAGATGAATTTGTTGTCTATCTGTTCTTTGACATTCAGTACAGTTTTATCTGGACCTCTAGCTTAAGTTTTGTTTAATAGAGTAGATTTTTCAGTTCTTGTTTTCTTGTTTATTGCCCTGCTTGTATGGTGCCTTTTCCCCCCACACTGCCGAGGGTCTACTTAGGTATTATAGACCCCAGCCGGATTTTCCCAGACCAAACCTGCCTCCTGTCAGGAGGAAGAAGTCACCTGCATCCGTTTTCCCTGTGGGTGAGACCCAGCAGGTTGAAAGACTTTCCTGTGAAGTCTCTGGGCTCTGTTTTTCTTATCCTACCCAGTGTGTGGCATTTGTCTGCCTGCAGGTCCCACCATCATAAGATGATGCGGCACCTTTAACTCTTGCAGACTTTCCCTGCTGGGTGTGTGGTGGAGATAGAGGAAAGGTTTTAGGCTTGCTTTAATGGCTTCAAATTACCAAACCCTGGTGTCTGAATTCCTTGAGGGAGGAATTCCACCTGAGTTGAGCCTCACCTGGGGAAACCACAGGCTCCAGACACTAGCCTTAGTTGAGCTTGTTTCTGTCTATGCCTGGGGCAGTTCCAGCCTGGTAAGCTCTGCTGCTGTATCCAGAGGCAGTGAAGCCTTTTTAGAAATATAACCAGAAAAACCTCTGTTTCCTTCTTTTTTCTTTTTCCGTCAGCCCTGCCCCCTTGGCGCCGGGGCAAAAATGAGCGACCTCTGCCTTGACCAGGTTCACCTAAGCTGGGGGCCTATTTTTAGTAGTCAGAATTTGTTAATTAATTCCACAATTGGTGTTTGGTTGGGCTCAGCCCCTGCTGCTGGTAAAGCCTCTTTCCTTTCCCCTCTTGGAAGCAGCTTGTGGGGGAGGGGTGCCTGTCGCCTCTTGGGGAACTCACGGTTCTGGGGGTGCTCACAGCTGGTCCAGCTGATCCAGACTGGGGTATGCTGTGTGTCTGGTCACTGACGTGGCCCCAGGAGCTGTTCTGTACTGTTTCTGGTTAATTAGTAGTTGTTCTGGAGGACGAGCTAAAATGCGCCCATTGTTGAGCTGCCATCTTGGCCCCTTAATCCACCATCTTCCTGCCTTTTCTTTTTCGATATAGGCATTTAGGACAGTAAATTTCCCTCTTATCACTGCCTTTGCTGCATCCCATAAATTGTGATATGTTGTGTTTTCATTTTCATTTACCCCGAGATATTTACTGATTTCTCTTATAATTTCTTCCTTGACCCACTGGTTGTTTAAGAGTGTCTTGTTGAGCCTCCATATGTGTGTGAATTTTCTGGCACTCTGCCTATTGATTTCCAACTTCATTCCTTTATAATCTGAGAAAGTGTTTTGTATGATTTCAATCTTTTAAAATTTATTGGGACTTGCTTTGTGACCCAGAATATTGTCTGTCCTTGAGAATGATCCATAAGCACTTGAGAAAAAGGTATATCCTGCTCTTGTGGTGTGTAATGTTCTATAAATATCTGTTAAGTCAAGTCATTTATTGTATTATTCAACTTCTCTGTTTCTTTGTTGATCCTCTGTCTGGATGTTCTGTCCATTGATGCGAGTGGGGAATTGAAGTCTCCAACTATTATGGTAGATGTGTCTATTTCTCTTTTCAGTGTTTGCCTCGTGTATTTTGGGGCATTCTGGCTTGGTGCATAAATATTTATGATTGCTATGTGTTCTTGTTGAATTATTCCTTTTATTAATACATAGTGTCCTTCTTAGTCTCTTTTAACTGTTTTACATTTGAAGTCTAATTTGTTGGATATTAGTACAGCTACTCCTGCTCTTTTCTGATTGTTATTTGCATGAAATATCTTTCCCAACCTTTCATTTTATCCTTGGGTCTAAGATGTGTTTCCTGTAGACAGCATATAGATGGGTCCTGCTTTTTAATCCATTCTGCCAGTCTTTGTCTCTTGAATGGGGAGTTTAATTCATTAATATTTGGTGTTATTACTATATGGGTAGTACCTTCTACCATTTTGCCTTTGGGTTTTATATGTCATATCTAATTTTTTTTTCTCTTTGTATCTTTACTGATAGTCTTCATTTCTACAGTATTCTCCACATCCCTTCCTCCTGTCTTTTTGCATGTGCCTCTAGTGTTCCCTTTAGTATTTCTTGCAGAGCCAGTCTCTTCGTCACAAATTCTCAGTGATTTTTTGTCTGAAAATATTTTAATTTCCCCCTCATTTATGAAAGGCAGTTTTGCTGGATATAGAATCCTTGGTTGGCAGTTGTTTTTTTTAGTAATTTAAATATATCATCCCACTGTCTTCTTGTCTCCATGTTTTCTGCTCAGAAATCTATGCATAGTCTTATTGGGCTTCCCTTGTATGTGATGGATTGCTTTTCTCTTGCTTCTTTCAAGAATCCCTTTCTTTGACCTCTGGCATTCTGATTAGTAAGTGTCTTCAAGTACATCTATTTGGATCTTTTCTCTTTGGGGTATGCTACACTTATTGAATCTGTCATTTTAAGTCGTTCCTAAGAGTTGGGAAATTTTCAGTGATAATTTCCTCCATTAGTTTTTCTCCTCCTTTTCCCTTCTCTTCTTTTAGGACACCCACAACACGTATATTTGTGCACTTCATGTTGTCATTCAGTTCCCTGAGTCCCTGCTCATATTTTTCCATTCTTTTCCCTATATTTTCTCTTGTGATTTCAGATATTCCATCCTCCAGTTCACTAATCCTATCTTCTGTCTCTTGAAATCTGACATTGTAGGTTTCCATTGTTTTTTTCGTCTCTTCTACTGTGTCTTTCATTCCAAGTTCTGTGATTTGTTTTTTCAGACTTTTGATTACTTCTTTTCGGTCAGTCCTTAACTTCTTTATATCCTCCCTCAGTTCATTGATTTGATTTTTGATGAGGTTTTCCATGTCTGTTCGAATATTCTGAATTAATTGTTTCAATTCCTGTATCTCATTTTAATTGTTGGTTTGTTCCTTCGACTGGGCCATATCTTCAATTTTCCTAGTGTGAGTTGTTATTTTTTGCTGGTATCTAGGCATTTAATTACCTTAAGTAGTTTATTCTGGAGCTTGTTTTCACTTCTTTTATGTAGAATTTTCTTGCTGGATGACTTTGTTATCCATCTATTCTTTGACATTCAGTTCAACTTATTCTGGACCACTTAGCTCAGGTTTTGTTTAACAGAGCAGAATGTTCAGTTCTTGTTTTTTTTGTTTCTTGCCATGCCTGTATGTGCCTTTTCCCCCCCACCCTTAGAAGCATCTCCTTAGGTATTATAGACCTCAGCCAGATTTTCCAAGACTAAACTGGCCTCCTGTCAGAATGAAAGAGTCACCTGCGTCAGTTTTCCCTGAGGGTGAGACCCAGCAGGTTGAAAGACTTTACTTTGACTTCTCTGGACTCTGTTTCTCATATCCTGCACAGTATGTGGTACTAGTCTGCCTGCGGGTCCCACCAGCATAAGGTGATATGGTACCTTTAACTTCAGCAGGCTCTCCCTGATGGTGGCATGGTGGAGACAGAGGAGAGGTTGTAGGCTGGTTTTAATGGCTTCAAATTACCAAGCCCTGGTGTCTGAATTCCTTGAGGGAGGCAATCCAACTGAGCTGGGCCCCACCCCTCTGCTGGGGAAGGCACAGCCTCCAGATAAGTTCTCAGACAAGCTTGTTTCTACCTATGCCTGGGGCAGTTGCAGCCTGAGAAGCCCTGCCGCTGTATCCAAAAAGGCAGTTAAGCCTTTGTAGAAACACAGCCACAAAAACGAAAGAGAAAAATCCTTCTCCGAGCAGGAACCCTGTTCCTTAGGTTTGCCAATCAAGATCATAAGTTGGTATGTTGCTTTGTGTGCCTTCAGATCCTATATGCTGTCTTCTTTCCTTCAGGACCCAGACCCTTTCAAGCATTATGTGCTATCTGGTCCAAAAAATCTCTGTTTCCTTCTTTTTTTTCTTTTCTTTTTTCTTTTTACGTCAGCCCTGCCCCCTTGGCACCAAAGCAAAAATCAGCAACCTCCGCTTTGACAAGGTTCAGCCAAGCTGGCAGCCTGTTTTTAGTAGTCACGATTTGTGAATTAATTCCACAATTGGAGCTCAGTTGTGCTCAGCCCCTGCTGCTGGTCAAGTCCCTTTCCTTTCCCCTCTGGGAAGCAACCTGTGGGGGAGGGGCGCCAGCTGCTACAGTTTGTTGCACTCATGGTTCTGGGGAGTTCGCAACCAGTGTCAGCTGGTCCAAACTGGGTACGCTGTGTCCGGTCACTGATGTCCCCCAGAAGTTGTTCTGTGCTGTTCCTGGCTATTTAGTAGCTGTTCTGGAGAAAGAACTAAATCCCACACCTTGCTAAGCCACCATCTTGGCCAAGCCTGGCTCTATGATATGATTTTTAAGTAAAAGTTTGCATTTTGCAGTACATTTTTGCAAAACAGTGTAAAAGATGAATAGTATGCTTTGGTTAAATTAGTGTAAAGGTTCTTTTTTATATCAATATTGATTTTATGACTAAAAAGTAAATCCTTTGATTTAGGTAGGTAGTTAGAAGAATAATTGAAATCTTTGTAACTTTCGTAACTGAATGAATTATTTTAAAGAGTCAGAATTATAATTGAGGCAATATATGAATAGAGTGGGCTTGCTAAACTGTTCTGACTTTTTAATTCTGAAGCCTTAATTTTAAGGTTTTTTTTCCCTCCTCAAAATGTTTTGTTTGTAAATCCTTTTAACTCTTAGGATTTCAGGATATAATATGTGTTTTAAAACTTTTACTGACTTTAGATTAAACTTTTGAATCTGTAGTTAAAAATGGAATATTTTTTAAAGTTTTATTTGGAGTAAAACTATCTCCAAGTCAATAATACATATGTGTATTTATGTGTGTATACAGTATTTAAATGGTTAAGAATATATAATGAACTAGTATGATATTTACCTATGTAAAATATATTTAATAAAACCATCATAAAATATAATATATATAAACATGTGTTTATATATTAGAATCATCATGAATATTGATAGCTGATTTAAAGACTATATTTTTGTAATGATGGCATAAAGATTATAAATGGTATTTGCCCTCAGTGACATGATTTTCCAAACAACTAAAAATCAAGTAAATTTTTGAGCAAAGCAAAAATATCTCTTTTTGGGCAGCTCCTTTTTGGGCACTTCCTTCCCTGGAAAATTGGTGTATATACCACCAGATATTTATCTACATAAATTTATATCTAGTGGTACATTGGGATGTTATATATGGGATAATTCTTCAATTGTGTAGGATTGTGTGGGACATTCTAGTACTTTGCATTCCTGGCATCCCCTCACCCATCAGTTTTTGTGACAAATGAAACAAAAACAATGTCTTTACAAAAGTCTAAAACGCTTATAGGTAGTGATGATAGCCTCAGTTTAGAATCACTAAGTTAAATAATTTTGAACAAGATCACTGAACTAAAACAATAGAGTTGTAATTTGTACCCAGTTCTGTCTGCCATCTGCATCTAAGATGATATTGTCACGTTACTTTTGAGATATTTTATAAGTAGGTCATTATAGTCCATATAGCCTCCTTGAGTTCAGTTTCTAGATTGGGAACTATCTGATCTGGCATAGTCATTGATAAAAATGAAATGTTCTTAAATTAATGTAGATTATGTTTATTCATTGTGTTCTTGATTTACAGTTATATCTTTGGGTTATATAATTAAGTAATCACAATATTTGAGATTAAAGCCCTTTTAAGAGTTTGATGTTTAGTCAGTCCTTCATGTTGTTATATTTCAGAGCTACTTAAGTCTATTCAGCATAAAATTTTAAATCTAATAATGAATTTAAAGAGTTTTCAATTGATAAATTTTGTTAGCACTAAAAAAATACTAGCTGACTACACACAAAAATAAATGGCATCTCTTTAAAATAAATTCATGTTTTTGCATTTTTTTTGTGAGTGGATAGTGAAAATATATAAATATCACAATGAAGCCATCTTTTACAGTCTTGAATATGCATAAAAACTTAATTTAAATTGTAAAGAATGGAGGAACGTATACCTTAAAACCAACAGAAACAATATATAATTTTTTCTTATTGGAAATGTGGGCTGATGTAGCATTTGTAGATTTCTGAATGTGGCTGATTTCAAGCTGCCAACTGATGTCATTGTATGTCCCTAGAAATTGGAAAGAGATGCCACAGTCAGGCATTTCCAGCTCACTCTGGTTATGGCCCTGACCTTCTAAGGGGTTACATGTAGATTTTACTTACCTTTGTTGACTTTAAGGTCCATGACATTTATTGTGAGGATTCAAGAATTATATTTAGGGGGTAAATTAGCTCAAACAGAATCATTTAAAAGTTGCTTTGCTCTTAAGTCAGCTTTGTTTAAAGCATTTTGTGAAAAGTGAGAGAAAACTTGAGTGAAATATGAGAAGGCAGTTTGCTTAATTTCATTTAGATTTGCAATAGGCTATCTTCAACTCATTCCTGAAATGGAAATGCCATCACCCTAAACAAATATTAGGAACTCAAGAGTCTATAACAGTGGATCCCAATATCTTTAAATATGAAATCCTTTTTATAATATCAGAAATATTCAGCATCTCTTCTTCATGGCAGTAGTTTTAGTTTTGGTATTTGTTGAGAGAATTAAAAAAACATATTTTATGATTTCAGCAAACACCTTCCTAACCTTGGAAAAATATATATAAATATTATATTGTATATAATATGTGTTATTTGGGCATATTGTATATTTAGATTATATATTTAGTTTATAAATATTCTTGTTGTATACCTGGAGTTCATGTTTTCTGAAAATAACTCTGCTTTCCCAGAAAAGTAGGATGGGTGTTTTGGAAATTGAAAATCAACTGTTTGCTATAGAAATTTATCTTCTGTTTTTATTGTAGAGGGATGTATTTAGCATTTTATACTTAAATATTTAAGAACAATGTGATTTTTAGGATAAGGAATGAAAAATTTTATTATTCAGTATAAGTAAACTGACATACTCCTCCATAGCTGGTGGAAGGTTAAATTGTCATAGTATTTTGGGGGGAAGTGCAGTTATAGATATAAAGCCTTAAATCTGTATTAATTTCCAACCCGCAGTTCAAAACAGGAACTTATCATATAAAAACTAATTTATAAATATATATAAAGATTTAAGTATAGTTTTTTATAGTAGCAAAATTTTAGAAATGTCAGTGGCCAACATTAGAGGACTGATCAAATTATATAATTGTACAACAGAATAGCATCCTTATGTTTAAAAATATTGTACATGACTATAAAAATACTTTTGAAGTGATTGAGGAAATTTGATTGTAATCTGGATATTAGATATTTTAAAATTTTTAAAGGTTTTTTTAAAAAATCCTCAAAAATGACAGAGGAAAAAAACAAAAACAATATAACAGAAAGCTAAATCATTTAGCCTTATGTAGACCATACTCTTTCTCAAGAAATGTCTCCCAGCTTTATAATGCTTTGCATTCTCAGCACCAAATTATCTACAAAGAGTAAAACAAAGCAGTAATTTTATATTCTACTATTTCCTGTACAGCCCTATTAAGTATAGTACTTGCCCTGGCCATAAACACGAGAGGCTGCTTTTGGTCTCTATAACAGGAAATGAATTTTAGTTTAGGATCTTAATTATGCATTTGACAGGAAATTGCTGTTATGTACAAACCTTTAGAATCATATGGGTGAAATTCTACTAACTAAAAAAAAAACTTATATTTTAAAGCCACTTTAGCATATTATTCTTGTTTAAAAATATATATTTATTTCCTTTTTCTTTTGGTATTCATTTCACTGTGGCTTCCATATTACATATCCTATCAGTAGGAGATTTCTCTACCCGTAAGTACTCTACCCATTAGTACTCCTTATATATGTATATATTTTTTCCATTATGTAAAATTTTCTGCTTTCCTTTCTCTGCTATGCAAATTATCAACATTAATAGCCCAACCAAATGTCATCGTTCAAGGAGGCTTTACCTGATTACTCCAACCCATGTTATAATCCTTTTGAAATCTTAATACCATGTCATTTAAGACTTGGTTTTATATTGTGTTTTCATTGCTTCATTGCATATTTAATTCCTCTTCAGATTTAAATTGTGAACCTTGTTAGGTCAGAGACTTGTTGCATACTTTGTGTCTCTGAAACCCTGGTATTGATTGGCAGTATAGAGGGAGCTCAATAAATACTAGATAATTGATTAAGAAAACCGTACTCTTATGACTATCCATGATATATTGAGGATACTCTACCACACAGTTACCTTACTTAAACCATATGTATGGGAAACCAGCTTTGTAAAAATTATCGGTGAACAAACAATTTAAATTAGATAACAGTCAGTTATTTTGTAAGAGAATTTTCCATAGGATTCCTAATTCTATTTTGTATTGAAAATCTAATTTGTAAAAGCTAGTTTTAAACAGACTTTTCTAGGACAATTGCAGGCATAAGATGTTTCCTATAACCATTGATATGTGAGTCGTTTTAACTTTTTTTGCTCAGTGTCTTCTGTTTCTAAGGAGATTAAGCTTTTCCTATATATATATATATGTAATGGCAGTAACAGTTGCTGAATTTTTCAGCTGCATCCCACTTCCAAAGTTTTTTTTTAATGCAGAATTCTAGGAAATTTGATAAAATTTACAGCTTTGTTGTTTTGTTTGCTTTGTTTTTGTCTTTGTGTTTGTGCTTTACTCATAGGAAAAATATGAATGTGCTTTTAAACGAGCAAGTATAAAAATTGTGACACCTGACTGGGTCCTGGATTCCATATCTGATAAAACTAAAAAGGATGAAGCGTTTTATCATCCTCGTCTAATTATTTATGAAGAGGAAGAAGAAGAGGAGGAAGAGGTAGAAAATGAGGAACAAGATTCTCAAAATGAGGGTAGTACAGAAGAAAAATCAAGCCCTGCCAGTTCTCAAGAAGGATCTCCTCCAGGTGACCAACAGTTTTCTCCCAAATCAAACACTGAAAAATCGAAAGGGGAATTAATGTTTGATGATTCTTCAGATTCATCACCTGAAAAACAAGAGAGAAATTTAAACTGGACCCCAGCTGAAGTCCCACAGTTAGCTGCGGCAAAGCGCAGACTACCTCAGGGAAAGGAGCCTGGATTGATTAATTTATGTGCCAATGTCCCACCGGTCCCAGGTAACATTTTGCCTCCTGATGTCCGGGGTAATTTAGTGGCTTCGGGACAAAATCTCCAAAGTTCTGAAAGATCAGAAATGATAACTACTTGGAGTCCAGCTGTACGGACGCTGAGAAATATTACTAATAATGCTGACATTCAGCAGATTAATCGACCATCAAATGTAGCACATGTAAGTCTAAACTCTTTAAGAAACAAGCATTTAAATATTGGATTTTAGAATTGGGTTTTACAGTCTGTTTCATTTTTTTGATTTATTTTTTAATGTTTTCTGCTTATTCAGGCTCAGAAAGTATAAGTAGTATTTATTTGTATCAGTGAAGCAGAGATAGATATCTTTTGGTGGGTCATAAATCTTATTTTACAAAAAGTAAACAGCATGCCTTTATGTTGAAGACTTAATACAACTGAGGAGAACCAGGATACCAGTGAAATGAAGTGTTGTCTCAAAGAAATTCAATTCTTGCTTAGTTTAAAATTAGCAGTGTCAGCAAAAGACGTTAACCAGCTGTTTATTTGTTTATGATGAACTTCATGGTACATTAATAACAAATTCATGCATTTATTGAAAAAGTCTTAATCTCGTTTATATAGTTTATGACATGGAATTTGTTGTTACAAAATGGATCCTAAAAATTTAGGTAGATATTTTTCATTTTAAGACAGAAATAAGGGTAATGGAGGTAGTATATTTGTCATGATTTACCAGGCACATTTTTTGGCACTGGAGATAAAATGGTAAATCAAAAAAGTTCCTGTTTTCATTTTAGGTGGAGAAGACAGACAATAAGCAGACAGACATGAACAAATTAACTTCAGGTGTTTGTGGGTGGTTTTGTTTTTAATTTTTGTTTTATTTATTTGTGGGTGTTTCGAACAGAATAATTAAAAATCATGTAATAGCATTTGGGGAAAAAGAGTCTCTTTTAAATTGGGTGGTCAGAGTAGGCCTCATAAAGGAAGTGACTTAAATCAGGGTTGAAGGAAAAGGAGGTCATGTGAAGAACTGAAGGGAGAGAGTTCTAGGCAAAAGGAACAATAACTGTAAAGATTCAAAAATGAAATGCATTTACTGTATTCTAAGAAAAGAAAGTTAATGAGGTGAGTGAATGCTTGGAAAGATTAAAAGGGGGCCTTACTACGTTCGGCCCTTGAAGTCGGTGCTAGAGTATGGATTTCAAAACCCCATTGGGGTGTTTTGAGGGTGGTTGAGGTGAAATGTGACAGGTATGTCTGAAGAATGGATTGTTAGAGTGGCAAGACTAGAAACAAAGAGACCAATTAAGATACTGTTAGATATGGAGTTAGAAAGAGAAGGGAATTTAAGATAGGACCCAGCTTTCTGGCTTGAGCAGCTGAATAATGGTGATGGTACCATTTCAGAGAAAAAGGAACATTTGGAAGACCTATACGTTTTGAGAACATAAGTTCGTTTTTAAATGTGTGCTGTGGTGGAGGTATCTGATAGAGCCAAGTGAAGATATCTATGAAGTAGCTGGTTATATGTATTTGGCTCTCATATTAAAGGTGTTGACTGGTCTGGTTCCTTTTGAACCTATGAAAATGAATGAGATTGCATACGGAAGAGGACAAAGGTAGAAAGGAGTTTAGGGCCGAGTGCTGATGAACCTCAGCATTTGAGAGTCAGTTAGATTAGTCCTTGTAACTCTTTAGGCCAATGTAGTGATTCATCTTGTTCTGGCATACTTTTATTTCATAATTTTATTTTTTGAATAATAGTATATAGTCCCACAAAAACAGTTTTACAGAGCGTAGAAACATTTTTAAGCAGTTATCCCACTTTCAGTGGAAGGACTTAATGTTTATAAAAGTGTCATCATAGAAACACATTTGTAATATAGATATGTATGATATCTGAATCTGAGTGCACACATCTTAAAGCTCATCTATATGAACATTGTAAAGGAGTTTGTTGGAGTATGTATCCCTATACAGTATAAGGTTAATCCACAGTCAACGAACTGGAAAATGGTGACATTAAAAAATGTTGTTATAATTTAAAAGCAGGAAAGCAGTGACCAATTCAAAACTGAGTTGAGAAACCTGCATGAATTCTGTTATCTGCTCCTATACCTTCCCATTGTTAAACATTGCATATTTGCACGAATTGTAGATAGAATACTGAATTGTTGATAAATTTGGTAGAAAATCTGAGTTAAAATAATTAACTCAATTACTCAATAGATTATCTATAAGTTACTCCTGTTTACACAAAATAATTAAAGTCTATAAAACTTTTAGCCATTCTCTTATTGGAATTAAAAGAAGAACTTGCGGTTTAGGGATCAGTTTGCTGTCTATCAGAAGAGTAGACCATAGATCATATTTTGAGAATCTCTGCTTAGGGAAACTACTAGTAAGTACTCTTACATGTTGAAAATTTTAAAAAGATAAGAAAATTGAAGAAATAGAGTTATTCAATAAATGAATCTTGGAAGAAGGAGCCAGGGAGTTCAGAAGAAAGCAAGGATTGTTTATCATCACAGCAGCCCAGGGATGAGAGTTTTTCTGGAAAGACAAAGGAACAAATGTGTTGAATACTGCTGATGAATTAAATGGAGATGTGAAACTGAAAGTATATTTAACGATATGAAAGTCTTTGATCTTGGTATGAGGATTTTGTTAAGGCAGTGAAGGTTGAAGTTAAATTGAAAAGTAGGGGATGAAATGGATCTAGCAAATTTAGACAGTTCCCAAGAAGTTCACCTGTAAAAGGCAAGAGGAAGATTGTATTATAGAAGCCAGAGAGGAAGGTAGTAAGTCAGGGTCCATCCTTCTTTCCTTTCTTCCCTCCCACCCTCCCTCCATCCCTCCCTTTCTTCATTTCTTTTTCTTTGTCTTTTGATTCTCTCTCTTCATATTTAATGTGAGAGAGAAAGGATTCAGAGTAAGATAGAAGTAAAATGCCTTTAGCTATTAGAAGAAAGAAGATTAAGAAGGTTTGAGGCACAGTGGAAAGAGTGTAGGGAAAGAGAGAGAAGGAATTTGAGAAGAATGGAAGATTTTGAAACAATTGATGTAGAGATAAGTAGATAGTATTACTGGGCATGGTTAGGACCCAGTTTAGGTTGGTGACCATGGCCATTTGGCTAGGATATTGGCAAGAGTGAATGAAGTAGGCATTATACCAAGTAAAATAGAATGGTGGGGGTGCAAGAGTAGTTCAATGGTAGAATTCTTGCCTGCCATGTGGAAGACCCAGGTTCGGTTCCTGTCCATGCACTTACCCCCCAAAAATGAACAAAAATTTAACAAATGGTACTGCAATAAGGGGATACTCACATGGAAAAATAATGAAACGTGACCCTGCCATACAGCATAAAAAACAACAACAGGGTGATTTACCTGTATATATTAGTATACTGACAAATTTACCCCATTCAGAGTATCCTAGTATCTGTAGAGTTCGAGTTCAAATTCAGCACCTGATTATAGCCAAGTAGTTGTATGCATAACCTACCTTTCTCAAAACCATTTAGGCACAGAGGGCAGGTAGGTAGTTGGCAGTGTATAGATGCTACAAACAAGTAAGCTCTTTGTTCATTAATTTCTTTCCCCATATGATGGATTTTAAATCAATATACACCTATTTTTTTCTTAATTAGAAGTGATACTTCAACTGATCTGCTGTTTCCTTACATGCACTTCTATATATACTCAGTTGTGTTTAGAAGAAACTGGTGAGAGTGCCTTCCTACATAAGCAGTTGCAGTATTCTGCAGGCAAAAGTTTAAAAAATTAAATTGTCCTGATTCTATTTTATAAATGGAGATATAATCATATCTTTCTAAGCAGTAATTTAAGGAGACTAGTGTTTTGTGCATTTTGTTATATATGCGTTCGTTTTTTCCACAATGTAATACTTTTGACACAATTGGATTTCTCATGTTATCCCAGTTGAAGTATATCTGGATGCTAGATAATACTGTGTTTAAGTTTTGTGTTGGAAGAACAAATGGAATAAATTTGAATTGTACTACCAAAAAAAAAGTAAAAGTGAATACAATGGAATCTAAACAGGGAGAAAGTGGTAGGATGAGGGCCTTGAAGTCTTAGTGAAGACGAGAAAGTCATAGAGGCAATAGTTACAACTGGCAACCCAGAAGATGAAAAGCACTTTTGGTCAGAGATTGGATAGTTGAATTAGCAATTTTGGGGATGTGTGCTATCGGTGATGAAAGACTGAAGAGCAAAGATGTAGGGTGCAAGCCAGAAGCCTTTAGGTCATATTATGCCTATGCACATATTTAATTTAAGCTAGATAAATTTTTTAAACTTGAAATATTTGCCAAAATCATGAAATTTTCCATGAAAATTGGATTTCTGGCTTGTTTTGAGAAGTAAACAAAATAATAAAACATTAAGCTTGTATTCCTAAAGTCCTGAATGGTAACATTGGAGCTGAGAAACTGTTGGCCCTTTTTAAATGTTAGGTTCTTTTCAGTTCCCACTACTCCCAGTTTAGTACTTCTGTCCCATCATACTTTATGTTACTTGCCTGGTTCCTATAGATAAATTTTAGTTTGTGACTGACTGCAAGTCTCAGGTGTGAATGGAAATGAATGGCTGTGGTAAAATGTGGAAGGTCATTGGGACAAAGTAGCCAAAGAACTGAAAGGCTAGGGGTAGTGGAGTTGCCCATATGAGTACTAAGCTAAGAGTCGAAGATGGAATGCAAAGAAAGACCAGTTTCCAACATCTTTCAGTTCTTGAGCATGTTGTCCATCTGGTCTTAGAGGAACTGAAGATTTTAGAAGAAGATAGAGATGTAATGGTCAGAAAATAGTATAGGAAAATGAAAAGAATGTAGTGATAAATGGGAAATAAAGGCTATAAAGAATATTAGGCTAGAGACAAAGATTTCTAAGATATTGACCAGAGAAATCAGAAGGGTAGTGATAACTCTGACTACAGTGGGAAAAGTTAGAAAGAGCTAGTTGTGGAGAGAAGACGTAGAACATCCGGTTAGACCTGTCCATTTCACTTCTAATATATGGTCCTTTGTGTGTAGGTATTTGCTCAGGAGTTGGTGGCTGTGAATATGGAAGGAGCATGTGGCAAACAATTGGTTTGGTCCTGTTAATTGTGGCACACAGGTGCTTAGATTCATATTACCCATAAAATGTACTTGGGTCGTTTACTTCTGGGGGTGAAAAAATAATATATACAAAAAATAAATAATTCAAATCATACTGTTCTTAGTTTCCTGCTTGCTAAAACAGATGCTAACAAAATTTGTTGGCTCACTGTTTTGAGGCTAAGAAAAGTCCAAAATCAAGTTGTCATTAAACCAATGCTTGCTTCTTGAAATGCTTTGTCATTCTGGGGCTGGCTGCCAGCGATCATTTGTCCATGACAATGCACATGGCAACATCATCTTTCTCCTCCGGGTCTCCTTGACTTCTGGCTTCTTCCTATGGCTATCTCTTTCTATGTCTGAATTTCATTCTGCTTATAAAGAACTCCAGTAATCCAGATTGAAGTCCACCCTGATTCAATTGTCCGTATCTTAACAGAAGTCACATCTTGAAGAGATCCTATTTATGTAGAGTTCACACTAACTAGAATTGGACCATGACCAAACTGGGTAACACAATCAGTCCACCCCTGTACCAAAAGGCATAAAGCAGAAAATTATATTCCTTTCCACCCCTAATTCCCATGTACCCCCTCAGGAGGCAACCATGGTTACTAATTTCTGGGTCTTGGTTCATAGCTGATCTGTGTACAAGTGGGTATACCCCTCCTCACCCCACTCCTACCTTCTCACACTGTCTTATACAAATGTAAGCATACCAAATACCGTTCTTCTGTTTGGTAGTGGTATGTAATGGAGATAATTGTCCCTTCTTTACTGGGAATTTAAAAAATATTTTTAAGTACAGAAAAGAAACAGTTACCCTCTCATTTACAAGTTTATTTGAAAAACAGTTTTTGGTTTAATTAGGGTCCAACTGAGAGGCTTCAAAATACTGAAAGAATCTATATAGATGTCTCATCTATAAGGTGATTTCAAAGACAGAAATGTGCCCAAGCACTTTTGTTTGACTTATTTCTACTTGAGACTCAATTATTTCATCACTAAATCCAAAATATATTATCCTTGCAGATTATATAACAGTTGTATTTTGCCATCTACTTAAGTGTAAGATATATATTAAAAACAATTTGAGATTTTGGTACAGTTTTGATAATGTTCGATTTGAATTTTTAGAGATTTGTTTAAATACGCTTTTAGTAAAGTTAAGTTGTAATGATTGAGTTTTAGCAAAATCAATCTGATTGTTATTGGTTTCTATGACCAAAAGAAGTTGGTTTCCAATTTTCATTATTAGAGCATGTTGAACAAAATTCATTGTATAACATCTTCTGGTGTTTCCTTTGTTTTATTCAGTGCTGTATAGGATAATTAACTTGGAATTTGGTACTCTGCCTCTAGGGCATTTCCTAATGTATATCCCTTCTCCTCCCAATCCCTCAACATATAGCTTCCTCTCCGTTGTTGTGGTTTAGAATGAACAAGAAGGGACAGAGCAGACTGACTTGTATGATTTTCTCTAGCTTGAAACATTTTTGTTAAATTTATATGTATATGTGTGTATGTATATATATTTTTTTAGTTGGAGCATTTACTTTATTGTTAACTAACTGAAATTTATTGGCACTAAGGTGCTGAAATACTGAGGTGCTAGTCAGGAACCTTGTTAGTATGTCTCAGCTACTGGCTAATACATACAAAAATTTTATCTTTTGCCATTTTGCCCAAGTCCGTGATGATAACTTTTAGTAGTTAGGTACCAGGCATGTGAGTATAGCGGGAGATCCAGCCCCTTGGTCTGTTGTAGTCATATATAAAAAAGTTTGGAGAGCCGATTAAGGCATTTCACTAGTTAAACCCTAAAACCACTGAAACTAAGTCTTTGTCAAGGTTCCTGCTTGACACCTGTTCCTCAAAAGATGTTATGTCTTTCAACAAATACAAAGCTAAGAAAGGCATATATTTAAGAAAAGGAGCATCACCTTCACAGTATATCAGCTTTTTGACATGAGAGAGAATAAGCAGAATTCTTTCATTTGGGAATTGGATCTCCTCTTCATATACTCTGCCAAAAGATATAGTCTGGACAAAAGATGTAACAGTCTTGATAATTTGTTCATCTTTAAACCTTGTTAACAAAGATGAATAAATGCCCATCACATGGACATCAACTACTATAATCAGATGGACCAGATTTTATATCTAAACTGAGTCACTGTAGACCTTTTCCAGAAATCTAGATCTCTGTTAATACTTCTAGGGCTTGATATCATTGCAAAGGCACAGTGCAATTTAAGAAATGAATTGTTTCACCCACAATGGCTAACATAGTACTTATTCATGTCATTAGGGGCCTTTTCTTTTTAGTTAGTTTATATTCCTAGGAATTTCCTTTTACTTCTACAGGTGCTTACTAGGAAACATGAGGCAGGTCCAGTAAGAAAGTTCTAGTCAATTTAAAAGACTTTAAATCAGAAGCCATTTTATGCTCTCATTGAATGAGCAAGTGAGGGATTAATGCAGAAAGTAGACATCCAAGATACTTTTCCTAGTAAGCTGAACCTAAAAACCAGCCCCACTGTCCTACTGCTCAAGAATCCTACAGAGGGGATAAAATAAAAAATGTTATAGTCTTGTCCCACTATCCAAAATTCTCTCAGAAGCTTAAACCAGATATAAACTATTAAAAAGATCAATAACGTAGCTTCTGTCAAATAACTACCAGTCAGTTTTCCCTATAATTTGTGCACAGTATTTTATATGAGGATTTATACTTTCTGAATGTAGAAATCTAAATTAAGAAAACACTGTGTTAAATCCCTTAATGTTTTTGTTCCTACATTGTACATTTTCGTTTCAAAATAAGAACATTGCCCATGCTTCCTTTATCCTTCTATATGGTAATATTAATAAAAATATAAAGCTATTAAAACATTTAAGTCTACCAGCATTTATAAATATAATTTTATTAAACAAGTTAAGTATTTTCTTTAGAAGACATTTACATAAATGACATTAACAAAACCCTTTTACTGTTTCTGATAATGTATCATTAAAATTAAAGAAAGATAAAATTTTAAATCAGTTTTAAGGAAGGATAATTTACCAGTTGTATTGATTTTTCAGTTGGGAAAGTTTATCATTTAAACAAACCTATTGTTGGTATCTTTTGTGTGTGTATCTTTTAATAGCATGGCAATACACAGACCAGATGACAGTAGTTGGGATGTTGGCAACTGTGATGTCTGCTGTGTTAGTTACTGTCGAGCTGCAGCTAGTTTTGTAACTCCTGCCTGAGGGGGTCTGAGTTTGCAAGTTATCCTTGTTTCACTTTCACCAGGGAACATTCTTTATTGAACTTTTTGGTGGCCATCAGTTTGGAGAAGATTAAAAATGGCAGCCATAAATAGATTTGGGGGTTAGACTGAATCTGTAGCTGCTAAATGGTTTCACTACTTGTCATTCACCTAGAGTATTCCCTAGTTAAGAGTAGGTCTGTGAAGCTTATGGAAGATACGTGTATGTAATAGCACACTTCAAGGGAGTACCATAGACACAGATTCCCAAAGGTCTTAGAACTAAGTAGGGCAGTGTACTTCTAATTTTTTTTTGGCTACCTCATCACTGTGTTCTGTGAAATGAATGAGCTCTATGTTTTTTTTTTTATTCATTAGTTTATTCCATCCTATTCATGTAGTTTAAAATTTTGGTGGTTTCAAAATAGGAATTTAGTTGCTTGATTAAGGGTGGTGAGGCCTAATAAATATAATAGAAAATATAGTATTGTTTTTTGATGTTTCCAATAATTTGAAATTTCCCTTTTAGTTAGATATAGAACATGTTGAATACGCTGTTATTCTCTTAAGATAATTTAAGTGCATTTCAGAAACTGTTGGTAATGACTTTGCCTCATTTTTGTTTTCTAGATCTTACAATCTCTTTCGGCACCTACAAAAAATTTAGAACAGCAGGTGAATCATAGTCAACAGGGACATGCAAATGCAAATGCAGTGCTGTTTAGCCAAGTGAAAGTAACTCCAGAGACACATATGTTGCAACAGCAGCATCAAGCCCAACAGCAGCAGCAGCAGCAGCAGCAACAGCAGCAGCACCACCCAGTTTTACACCTTCAAACCCAGCAGCTTATGCAGCTCCAGCAGCAACAGCACCAACAGCAGCAACAGATTTCTCAACAGCCTTACCCCCAGCAACAATCACATCAGTTTTCACAGCAGCAGCAGCAAGTCCATCAACATCAGTTTACACAGCAACAGCTACAGTTTCCACAGCAACAGTTGCATCCTCAACAGCAGCTGCACCGCCCTCAACAGCTACAGCCATTCCAGCAACAGCATGCCCTTCAGCAACAGTTACATCAGCTGCAGCAACAGCATCTACAACAGCAACAGTTAGCACAGTTACAGCAGCAACAACAGAATCTATTACAGCATCAGCAACAGCAGCAACAAATTCAGCAGCATCAATTACAACAGCAGCAATTACAGCGCCTACACCAACAGCATCAGCAACAACAAATGCAAAATCAAACAGCGCAACACTTGAGTCAAACATCCCAGGTACTACAGCATCAGGTTCCACCTCAGCAGCCTGATCAGCACCAGCAGCACCAGCAGCAGCAGCAGCAGCAGCAGCAGCAGCAGTCACAGTTACAGCACCATCAGCTTTTTGGACATGATCCAGCAGTGGAGAGTTAGTAATGTGGATTTTTGTTTTCCTCTCTCCTAAAAGTCTCATACTTATATAAATGCTTTGAGAATGTTTGAGGGTGGGTGAGGATTCATATCAAAATAATTATTACAAAATGGAGAATATGAATCCTATGCCTAACAAAGAATGTAGTTATAATGGAATAATTATATCATTTTAAGTACTTTGGGGCATGATAAAGTAAAATGAATATTGGTGTTACATAGGCCATCAAGACTGGTACAATGGCTAACTCAGATTATTTAATGGCCAGGAGTAAATTATGTACTTTTTTTTTTTAAGACAAACATAACAATCAAACTAGTGTATATGTAGCAACATTCCACAGAAACTTAAATCACTGGAGGATACATCATGGTCAAGTTAGATTAACTTCATAAGTTCAAATGTAACTCAATAAAATGCATTTAAAAATTTTTGTGCATGCATATTCATGAGGTTGTAATTTTCATTATCTTGTACAATCCTATTCTAGTTCCAGAAGAAGGCTTCTTGTTGGGATGTGTATTTGCAATTGCGGATTACCCAGAGCAGATGTCTGATAAACAGCTGCTGGCTACCTGGAAACGGGTAAGATAATGCCTAGAAGAAATAAAACTTTGTATTTGAGCATTTTTTTAATGATTATAGACTTAACTATATTTACATGACTCCAGTCACTAAGATAGCATTTATGTGTATTCCCAATGTTTTATGGGCTTTTTTATTTACATTTTCTTTGACCTTGGACAGATTACTTTTCTGAACTTCAGGTTTTTTAGCTGTAAGGTTAGGATGTTAGGCTTTATTATTCTTAAGTTTCCTTTCAGCTCTGGAATTTTCAAAGTTCCTAATTACTTGTCTATGTATAGGGTGTGAAAATAAGCTTTTTGGTAGAAATCAGGTGTTTGGTAACCTGGAACAATAGCCATCAACTTGTATAAGTCTTAGTCATTTCCATTTCTCCAAAGATTAGTGTTAGAAAATTCTCGACTCTTCAGATTGGAAGGGACTCTAAGGTCTGCTAGTCCATTGTGGAACTGTAGTCTGTCTGTCTATTCTTTCTAATCTATCATTTCACTGTGGCCTTTAAAAAATCAATGAAGCGATGCAGATGTTCTAAGAAATGATGAATATGCAACTATGTGATGATATTAAGAATTACTGATTATATATGTAGACTGGAATGATATCTTATTGTTTTGTTTGTTGTTAATTTTTTTAATTAATAAAAAAATCAATGAACACTATCTTGTGATGCCACATATCAAATTTTTTAAAACTGAGATTAAGTATGTTTCAAATATATCTTGAATGTGCTTCACCATAAACATTCAAAATGTAGTATTTTTTTTAGAGATGTTGTAAGTTCATGCATAAAATACAGATTTCCCATTTTACCCCCCCAAACACACCTTGAATTAGTGGGGTATATTTGTTACAGTTGAAGAACATTACTATAATTGTACTATTAAGTATAGTCCATGGTTTACATTAGGGCTCACTGTGTTATATGGTCCTACAATTTTTGCTTTTTTTTTTTAGATTTTCTAATAACATATGTACAACTTCCGATTTCCCCTTTTAACCACATTCACTTATATATTTCAGTGTTGATTTTTAAGTTCACAATCTTGTACTACCATCACTACCATCCATTATCAAACTTTTACATAAATTCTTGATTAAACTGAGGAAATTCATTCACTCAGCTGGTGTCTGAGTTCCTGCCATGTGCCAAGCATGCTGAAAAAGCTAAGAAATGCATGGCAAATAAACAGACTGACAAGTAGATGAAAGAAACACCTAGTCAGGTGAAGTGTGGTAATTGGGACAGAGATGGGCATATGATATTATAAGAGTCTTGAGAAAAAGTATTAATCAGTAGAGTTAGGGGGTAGTGTGTTAACAAAAGTCTCTTGGGGAAGGGCCACAGTGTCTTAGCAGGCAGCGTTCTCGCCTGCCATGCCAGAGAAAGTGTTAAAGTATAAGCTCCTCAGTAGTAAATATGACACAGAAGAGGCATGGGATAAATAAAGGCAGAGGCTATATATGTGAAGAACTTATTTATATGTTATGTTATAGAATTTGTATTTTTGTAGTCTTATAACAGTAGAAATTAAACCAAAAAAAAAAAAAAATGAAAGGAGTGTTAGAAGGTAACATTTAGAAATTGTCCTTAAAAGTAGACCAAAAGCCAATGATATGAAAGATAGTAGAGAAAAAGTTTTGTTTTGTTTTGTTTTGCTTTTAAAGTAAAGGATTAGTCCGAGACATTTAACAATTCAATAATAGGAATTTTGGAGCACAGAAAAATGGAGGCTAAAACATTATTAAATGAAATAGCTTACAACAGAAAGACATGAATCTCCAGATTAAAAGGGCATAAAAAGAGAGCAGCATTAAGGTAGTCATGAAAGTTCTGAGCACTTGAGAGAAGATAAAATTTTAAAAGCTCACTAGAAGAGGAGGTTAAAAGATCCTAGTATCAGGATAATATCAGTCCCAACTTGGAAGCTAGAAGACAGTCAAACAATTTCTTCAAAATTCTGAAGTGACTTTTCCAATCCAAAATAATATACCTAGCCTGTCAATCAATGGAGCTGTAGAATAAAGATATTTTCAGATTTCCAAGGTCAATAACTTTACCTCCCACATACCCTTCTCTCAGGAAGCTATTGTACCAGCAAAGAGAAAGACATGATATCTGTTCTAGTTTGCGGGCTGCTGGAATGCAATATACCAGAAATGGAATGGCTTTTAAAAAGGGAAATTTAATAAGTTGCTAGTTCACAGTTTTAAGGCCGAGATAATTCCCAATTAAAGCAAGTCTATAGAAATGTCCAGCCAAAGGCATCCATGGAAAGATACCTTGGTTCAAGAAGGCCACTGAAGTTCAGGGTCTCTCTCTCAAGTAAGAAGGCACATGACGAACAGAGTAAGGGTTTCTCTCTCTACTTGAAAGGCATGTAGCAAACATGGCATCATTTGCTAGCTTTCTATTCTGGCTTCCTTTCATGAAGCTCCCTGAGGCATTTTCCTTCTTCATTTCCAAAGGTCGCTGTCTGATGGGCTCTCTGCTTCACATGGCTATGTCGTTCTGCTTTCTGAGAATCTCTCGTATTCTCCAAAATGTTTCCTCTATTATAGGATTCCAGTAAACGAATCAAGACCCATTCAAATGGGTGGAAGCACGTCTCCACCTGATCTAGTTTAACAACCGCTCTTGATTGAGTCACATCTCCGGGGAGATGATTTAATTACAGTTTCAAATATACAGTACTGAATAGGGATTAGAAAAAACAGCTGCCTTTAGAAAATGGGATTAGGATTAAAACCAGCATGGTATCCAAAAAATCGGGCCTCTGACAGAGAGAGATGCGAAGGGAAGTCCTGGGATGAATGTGAAGAAAAATCCCAAATAGAATATAAGGCTAGAGATTTAATTTGGAGCATGAAGTAAAGACTGATGCTTATAGATTACTGGTTTTGTTTTAACATATTGAGAAGAGAAAAACTATGTTAGTTATCTATTGCTGTATAACAAATTGCCATAAAATTTAGTGGCTTAAAACAACAAACATTTATTACCTCACAATTTTTGCATGGGTGTGAAATCCTGGAGTGGCTTAGCATGGTTGTAACTCAGGATCCCTGGTGAGGTTGCAGTTAAGATGTCAGTCAGGGCTGCTTCATCTGAAGACTTGCGGGAGCTAGGTGATCCCCTTCTAAGAAGACACACTCATATGGCTGTTGTCAGGAGGCTTCAATTCCTCACCACATCACAGGGCTGTTTGAGGGCTTCTACAACATGGCAGCTGGCTTCCTCCAGAGTAAGTGATCTAAGGTGTTCTATGACCGAGAGAAGAAGCCACAGTGTCTCTCATAGTTTAACCTTGGAATTCACACACTGTCACTGCCACCATATTCCATTCAGTAAAAGTGAGTGATTGTTTCTGGCAAATGGAAAACAAGGATGGCATAGGAAACTGCTGTTTTCTCATATGTGCCTTATTATATACTATGTTTTTGAAGAACTAATGAGGCAGTTCAATTTTAAAAGTAAATGAGGTAGGGTTGATTTCATGAGCAAGGATCTTTTTCTTTTTCTTTTTTTTTCAGTTTATTGCGATATATTCACACACCCCACAAATCATCCAAGGTATGCAGTCACTGGTTCACAGTATCATAACAGAGTTTTGTATATATCCCCATAATCAATTTTAGAACATTTTCATTATTCCAGAATAGAAGAGTAAAAAATAAAACCCAGATCTCCCATACTTCCCCCCCTATTGATGACCCACGGTATTGGGTGGTAAATTTGTTATTGTTGATGAGAGAATATTAAAATATTAGTGTTGGGCGGCCATTTGTGGCTCAGCCAGCAGAGATCAGGCAGAGATCTCGCCTGCCATGCCGGCGAGATTTGATTTGATTCCCAGTGCCTGCCCATGCAGAAAATATATATATATTATTTAAAAATATAATATATATTATTATATTATATAAATAAATAAATAATATATAAATACATACTATATATAAATATATAGTATGTATTTATATTACTGTTAACTACTGTCTGTAGTTTGCAGTAGCTTTGTTTTTTCCCATACCCCTCTATTATTATTTTTTTACATTTATAGTATTTTCATGCAAGAGCTTATTAATATACATGACTTCAGACAACCCCTTTTGATCAAATTTACCTACAATACATCACTATTACTTATAATCCCAAGACCAAGCTACCATCACTTTTATCCATTCCCAAACATTTAAGCTCAACCTTGTTAACAGTTCTGTACATATTAGGTAACTGCTCTACCTACTCTGGCTTCTATCTAGGTACCCTCTATTCTACATTTTAAGACTGAGTTTACATGTTCTAGTTAGTTCATATTAGTTATATCATTCAATATCTGTCCTTTTGTGTCTGACTTATTTTACTTAGCATTATGTCCTCAAGGTTCAACCTTGTTGTCCTATGCTTCAGGACCTCATTTCTTCTTCCTGTTGCATAATATTCTATTGTATATATTTATATACCACATTTTATTTATCCACTCATCTGTTGATGAACTCTTGGATTCTTTCCATCTCTTGGCAGTTGTGAATAATGCGCTGTGAACATCAGTGTGCAAATGTTTGTTTGTGTCCCAGCTTTCACATCTTCAGGATATATATTGAGTAGTAGAATTGCTGGGTAGTAGGGCAACTCAGTATTTACTTTCCTCAAGAGTTGCCAAACTGTCTTCCGCAGTGGCTGTAGCATTTTATATGCCCACCAGCAGTGCATAAGTGTTCCTGTTTCTCCACATCCCCTCCAACATTTGTAGTTTCCTATTTAATAGCACCCATTTTTATAGTTGTGAGATATCTCATTGTTGTTTTGATTTGCATTTCTCTAATAGCAATGAGGATGAACATCTTTTCATGTGCTTTTTAGCCATTTATATTTCCTCTTTGGAAAAATGTCTATTCAGATCTTTCGCCCATTTTGTAATTGTTGTCTGTCCTTTTATTATTGAGTTGTAGGTTTTCTTTATATATACTTGATATCAAACCCTTACCAGATATGTGGTTACCAGATATTCTCTCCCATTGAGTTGGCTTCCTCTTCACCTTTTTAACAAAATCGTTTGAAGCACAGAAGTGTTCAGTCTTGAGGAGTTCCTGTTTATATATTTTTTTCTCTTTTGTTCCTTTTGCTTTGGTACAAGGTCTTAGAAGCTAGGGAGAGTCTTTTTTAACTTTTTTTAACTTTAGTAAAGTTAAAAAAAAGTTAAAAAAAAGTCTCCCTTTTTATGATATAATTTTTTGGATTTTGAAAATGCATAGTGCCATATAACACCAAAATCAGGTTGCAAAATTAGATCCCCATCCCCTCCCCCCAAAAAACTGAATAAATGTTTTTAAAAAGATATCTATGATTTTCTCTTACTTCTTTCAGATATAGATTTTTTGTTTGTTTTCCTTCTAGAATAGTGGTTATTACAAGGTCAGTTTTCCTCCCCCAGGTACTACTGGCAATGTCTGAAGATATTTTTACTTGTCAGAAGTAGGGTGCTACTGGCATCTAGTGGGTAAAAGTCAGGGATTCTTCCAAACACCCTATGATGTGTAGGCAACCCCCACAACATAGAATTATCTGATCCAAAACCTTCTTTTAGAAGAAAAGTATTCCATTTTTCTTCTCTTCCTGTAAATTCAGTTAAATGAGGACTGGAGTTCATTGTCATTTTGTAGTGCTGGGCAGAATAGTGCATAAATATAGCTGATATGTATCTTTTGCGCTTTGGGGGAATATACTATGTATATATGTTGTGAATTTTTTAATACCTGTCTTATTTGAAATTATTCTTTTACTCTATTCTCCTGAATGATCAAAATTGATTATGACTTTCTATATGTAGATAATTCAAGCACATGGTGGCACTGTGGACCCTACATTCACTAGTAGATGTACACACCTTCTGTGTGAAAGTCAAGTCAGTAGTATGTATGCACAGGTAAGTAAAATAATCTAAACTATGACTGTGAACAAAGTCATTTTATGACGTTTTAATATACAGTCTTAAGATTCTAGTAATTGTTTTTGGAAAAGACTTTTATCTGCCTCAAAGAATTGGAGAGTTGTTTATTATTAATTTTCATTGATTCCTTGGTAGGATAGATAACCTAATAGAGCGCAATCTTTATGTCTTTGAGAAATGGAGAAAGAAGGAACATTCCCAGGTGATACTAATAAAAAAGGTAGACATTTCTTCCAGTTCATATCAAAGCAACACTGATAAATAATGGGTAGAAGTAGGATTTTTATCATTGTAAGACTACAAGCAAGGCCTTGAAAGTATAGAATACTCTACAGAGCTTCTCTAATACTAGTGGGACATAAGCCTTCTCAATAGCACCTTCCTTTCTTTTCAGGGGTTGTATGTCTTCTCTTTTTTTAAAGATGTTCTTATTTGTAGCCAAACTGATGTTATTGGGGTATGTGATAAATGACCTTCCAGAAGCCTCTCTTAAAGAGTAACCATTTTATTGTATCCACTTTTCAACTAAAAATGTAGAAATATTTGCAGATTTCTTCCTGTGGTTACTTTTAGGTGGACAATTATATATTTTTTGACTGGTGATATGCAGAGCCTTCTGTGTTCTTATGGGGGAATTTTAATTTTGATGATCATAAATGTTAGCTCATTCTATGATTAAAGTTGCTTTTAAAATTGTTGTAAAACTGTTTACTCCCCACCCACCTGCCCCTCCCCCATTCCCCTTTGTATATAGATAGTAACGTTTTTCAGATTTTGTTAAAATTAACTAATTATACTGTTTTAATTTGTCACATTAATAGATTAAATGCTAAACTTCATGGAATTCTCATATTTGTGGGACTTCCAATGAAGATGGAATTGCAGTTATACAATTTTACAGTTTTGTACTTGATTCTACAGCAAAGATTCAAAAACAACAAACCTATATTTTGTGATTGATAGGCAATAAGAGAAAGGAAGAGATGCATCACCGCACATTGGTTAAATGCAGTCTTAAAAAAGAAGAAAATGGTACCACCTCATCGAGCCCTTCATTTTCCTGTGGCATTTCCACCAGGAGGAAAACCATGCTCACAGCATGTAAGGAAAATTATGTTGTTTTGTCTTTTAATAGTTCTCTTTCTTTGGCTTATAATCTTGTACTGACTTGATGTCTCTTGTGTTGACTTTTGAATTAGTATTTTTATGTGTACTTTGGCCTTTATGGTTGAACATTATAAATTTGTCTTACTTACTTTTATTTCTTTCACATAGTAGGTATTTGATTTTCCAAGGTCTTTACACTGTTTAAAATTCTAAAATAAATCAAATGTTTTACACCAGAGGACACTGCTATAGGAATCAGCTTTATAGTTGTGGATAATTTTAGATGCTCTAAAATTTATGATCAGTACGGAGAGTGAAGAACTAACGAGTATATACTTAATAAAATAACATCATTAAAATTATCTGAGCAATGTCATATTAATATGACATTTATTGCTAATAAATTATTTATTAATACAAATATTTATTAATAATGTCATATTAATGCATAAAAGGTTTTCCCATATTTAGTATTGTGTATTCCTTTGTTTTTTTCCCCTCTCCCCTTAATATAGTTCTGGCTTTGAAATTCTTAGAAATATTACCGATGACTGCTGTTATATAAAAAAATGGATGAATATGCTGTATGTGTTTATGTATGTGTGTGTGTTTATGTAACAATTAAAAAAGTGAAAGAAATAGGACTTGGGTTTGAATTTGTCTTTTTTTTAACCTTATTTTTCTTTTTTTCTCCTAAGATTATTTCCGTGACTGGATTTGTTGACAGTGACAGAGATGACCTCAAGTTAATGGCTTACTTGGCAGGTGCCAAATATACAGGTTATCTATGCCGCAGCAACACAGTCCTCATCTGTAAAGAGTAAGCAAAATGGTGAAATAAATTACATAATCTTAAATTTATGTACAATGTAATGGCTATTTCAACAATTTTATATTTCTTACCTTGTCATGGCTTTTTGGTGAAAATTTGTATGTGAAAATAAAATCTATTAAAAGAATAGCAATGATTTTAATGATACTGTTAGCAGAAATATCTATAAAACATTTGAATTCATGAAATTAGGTGAATTAAGAACAGTTACTAAATACAATGAAATTGAAGATGATAAAATAAATGTAGAACTAAGAGAAATTATATTTGCAGTTTGTCTTATAATCCAGTAGGAACCTTGAAATATACGTTTAATTACCAGCCAATGATTATTGTTAACTTTACTAAGATAAACCTGCCATTTCTATTATGAAAAAAGTGGTTTTTTATTGGCTACTGTTGAAAGTAAACATAAATTCAAACAGTAGACAACTCTGATATCTAACATTTAATAACTGTGCTCTTTCCTCAAAAAAAAAAAAAAGACCAACTGGTTTAAAGTATGAAAAAGCCAAAGAGTGGAGGATACCATGCGTAAATGCCCAGTGGCTTGGTGACATTCTTCTTGGAAACTTTGAAGCTCTGAGGCAAATTCAGTATAGTCGTTATACAGCATTCAGTCTACAGGATCCATTTGCCCCTACTCAGCATTTAATTTTAAATCTTTTAGGTAAGTGGAATTTCACATGCTAAAACTTTATTTAAGTAAACAAATTTTTCCGATATTCTTGAGTAAGTTTTGTTTCAGCACTTTTTTTTTTATTAATTAAAGAAAAAAAAGAAATTTAACACAACATTTAGAAATCTTTCCATTCTACATATGCAATCAGTAATTCTTAACATCATCACATAGATAGATGCATGATCATTTCTTAGTACATTTGCATTGATTTAGGAAAAGAACTAGCAAAACAACAGAAAAAGATATAGAATGTTAATATAGAGAAAAAAATAAAAATAATAATAATAATAAAAAGAAAAGGAAAAAGAAAAAAAAACAAAAGACACAAACAAGCAAACAAAAACTATAGCTCAGATGCAGTTTCATTCAGTGTTTTAACATAATTACAATTAGGTATTATTGTGCCGTTGCAGCACTATTGAGGTAAAATTTGATTAAACTTCTGCCAGAAATATAAAAGACCCTTTTTCATTTCTTCTTCTACAAGTATTAGAAATGCTTCCACCACCTTTATACTAACCAACAAGCTTGGCCTTAGCTTTCTAATCTGTTTTTAATTTCCTTTTCATACTGTTTCTTCTTCTTCTCCGATTCTACCCCAGAAATTTTGTTGGTTTGGCATTTTTGTTTGCTTTAATAGACCATTAGAGATGGAAGGAACATTTGGAAGCCTTTTTAGACTTGTCTTTCTAGTCTTTTTGGTCTTGTCTCTCAAGCATTATCCTTACAAAATGCTCTTTGCTATGACACGTTCCCTGCTTTCTTTCTCTTTCAAGCTAAAATTGATGTCTCTTCCTTGTCATTGTAATACCTGGATTGCATTGATGTTGTATTTGTAATACCTGCGTTGAATTGCTGTTGTGTTGTGGACATCATATGCATTGTAAGATAGGTGGTAGTATGCATGCCTTCTGCTCCCTATTTCAGTTCTCAAAATCGACATAAGTGATTATTATCCCCACTGTATATGTTACCACACTTAATTTAAATTTTTCATTTACTAAATTGAGCATTATTCAAAAATGATCGTTTGTCCTCTATTTTAACTTTTTTTTAAGGAAGCCCATTCCATTAATGGATAGCTTTAATCATGAGAAAGATCTTCATTTTGAGTTTTAATCTGCTGTTGGTTTTACTTCAACTTGGAAATTATTATAAAAACTACTAGTTCTTTCACAGATATCTGGCTTTAAGTATTTAAACATCATCATGATGTCTGTTCTATCCCACAAGGGTAAATGTGCTGGTCCTTTCACCCACCCCTTATTTGATGAGGTTTCTCTGCCTGCGTTTCGTGTTAGCTACCTCTGGTCATAACAAATTTTTTAGAGACCACGTTGATACCCAGAAATGGATGCAGTATTCTAGAAGTGGTCTAACTAGATAGCATGCAGCGTGATGATGGATACTGTTGATTTGGACACATCATTTGCTTTGTTGTTTTTCTTAGTGTTGCTTCACATAAATAATGTGCAGTAAACTAAATTCATTTGAGAGCTTTTGCAGGACAATTTGCTATTTCTGATCTTATATTGGAAAAGTTTTAAGTATAGTACTTACATTTATCCCTATTAAGTGTTATCAGCTTTGTCACCTGTTTGTTACCAGCCCCAGAAAAGGCTTTTACTAAAAGCCTTTTCTTTTTAAGCAGTATGTCATTGTAAAAATAACATATTTCTCTCTTTAGATGCTTGGAGAGTTCCATTAAAAGTGTCAGCAGAGTTGTTGATGGTATGTTAAGTTAATAACCTTACTTTGGATATTACTTTATTATAAATAAGCAGGAAGAATGTTGATTTTTAAATTTAAACTTCTTTTAGGAATTTGTCAACATGATAAATGGAGGCTATATCGTCTTCTTCTACCACAAAATGTTTAGTATAGTGTTTTTAAATCTTAATTATTGATGATGTTATTGTCAGTTATTCATATATATACAAACACGTGAGGAGGATTACTTGGGGGAAGTTGGATGTTATTTTAAAGTCCCTATCTGATTTCTCTCCTATTAGTAATTATATTCCCTAGGGAACATCAAAGAACTGTATGATTGCTTAAAGAATAGCAGAACAGTATAAAATCATAAGGCTACTTTGTGTTTTCCATAGGGTTAGAAAGACTAGAACTTTGAGAACAGTCATTAAAAGCTAAAGATTGCTCTATGTGGCCTATTACATAGGCCACAGATTAGAACTAAAGGAGTCTTATATCTCATTGTAATAAAGATATATGTTTTCCTGGTATTCCTAGGTTTGATATCACATCACATTTGTTGTGGTCTCTGATCTGCT
Source organism: Tamandua tetradactyla (assembly GCF_023851605.1). Classification (NCBI taxonomy): domain Eukaryota; kingdom Metazoa; phylum Chordata; class Mammalia; order Pilosa; family Myrmecophagidae; genus Tamandua; species Tamandua tetradactyla. The sequence continues at coordinate 200,215,737 of NC_135327.1, read as the reverse complement.
TTTCAAGATAGTCTATTCTAGAAGTCTGAATGCCATTGGTTTTTAGTTAAAAAACTTAACAAGGAAGGGCTGTCTTTTAAGTTGGGGGTGGGATGGGTGGGTGGGTACATTCTCAACTGTACCATATGAGTAGAACATTGTTTTTTCTGAGCAACTGTTTTTCCTCATTAGTATCTCTTAAGTTACAAGACCATTTCAATAATTTTTCTCTTAATTTTTCTACTGTTAATTGGCACCATTTAACTGCATGCCAGCATTGTGAGAATATTTTCATTGTTTGCTTGGTAGTAATGTAATTTAAAGGTTTTATGTTTACATACATGTTGTATATATATTTATATATATTGACCTGTATTGTTTTTTAAATAATATACTTTCATCTTCATTTATTCATTGATTTTTCATAATATCTCCATCGTATAAAGAGAAAGGTAGTTTAAAGTTTGTACTCACTTTAAACAAGTGAGAAGGTTATTATCAGGATTACCAACTAACAGTTAGCCTATTTTCTGATTATTGACCTACTTCCTTACTCATTTTCCAAGTCTAATCTTTAAACTGATGATAATCATTTAGAGTCTTTCAGGCAGCCTGTAGGCTGGTGTCTTGTTTCCTTAATGCTACTGAGATCGTATATGTATTTTTTCTTAGCATAAACCAATATTATGATTTTAGTAAACCATGACCAGCTCTGATACATCAACAAAAGCAAATATTCTCCTACTTCATTTGGGTGAAAGAAATTTTATGGTGGCTGGCTTTCAGATCAAGTTGAGAGAATAGTCACTGGTGTTCGTCTGCTCTCAGACATGTGGCTTGTATTTTGAAATTGTGTTAAGTCCTCCAGATGTTGCTTTTTTCTGTGGCTTTGTATCAGTAATTAAAAGCTCAAAATCTAAGCGACTAGGAGGCCAGTTTACCTTACTTGTATATCCCACCATGTGTTTCTGTTAAAGTTATTTGGAGCCCTAAATATGATAGCTCATATTTCTCAAGAAAGAAGTCTTGTAGTGATGTGGAAGAGCCAAATCTAACAGAAGTGTTGTTTTCTTATAAAGGTGATAGTAAGAAAAAATGTGAACCTTCTCTCAAGTTTTTGTAAAGCTTGATTCTCCTGTAGATTTCAAAGGGGTAATTGAATTCACATATTTTATGTGGACAAGCTTATATTTATTTTTGGTTTTCTAGATATGGTTAGAAAATGTAAATGGTAGTTAAGGTAAATTAATATGATTGAGAGGTAGTTGTTTTAAGTAGTAAAACATACAAAAATGAAATATCTTTTTAAAAGAACCTCTGAGTTTTCAAATTGAAAACAAGATGAATAAGAGAAGTTAACTGTGGTAGAGATCACAGAAGGAAGAACTGTCTTCTTCCTTCTCTCTTTCTCTTGCTTGGCATGACTTTCTTCTCCAAGGTCAGAAACTCATTCTTGTTTGTAGTGAATGTGGGTTCTTCTTCTGAGACACAGGGCATGAATTTCAGTACCTTGTTTTGTTCTTAGTAGTAGTATCAATCTGATGGTCATTTAATACCTTTTGTGCCACTTGATAGGTAAAATTTCTGTTTTAAGAATGGTCTTTATTTTTATAGAAGAATGTGATTGCAATGATTATGTTTTCCAAATTCCATAGTGGAACATAGAATGATATATTTGAAATACAAACTGTCTTGGAAAGTTTGAAGTTGAGGTCTATCTACATATGTAACATGAGGTTAGGAAAAGAAGGGATGAAAGTATTTTAAAGGGCTGATAGAATTTGGTGAATTAAGAAGAAAAACTAAAAATGATACTGAGGTCCTCTTTGGAATAATTAACTTCTAATCCTGGCTTGCCTTATTCAAGTATCTTTTTAGGCAAATAATAGTTTTGTTTAGGTGAAGAGTTTGATTCTCATATGTGATTAGTTTGATTTTTTTTTGCCTAAATCTTTTGAAGCTAACTTGGGAGATTATTGATTTTAAAGTAAATAATATTTTAATTGCAGGGTTTAAGAGTACCTCCCAAACTGAAACAGAATGAAGTTACTAATATCCAGCCTTCTTCTAAAAGAGCCAGGTATGAATAATCAGCTTACTTTTTTATGGTTGTTTATTTTTCACATGTGTATTGTAGAAAATTGGCAACAATTGGGGAAAGTTGTCACTGTAATTAGGATTTCAAAGGATTTGATTTTTGCTTAAAAATTTATTGTGGCTATGTCTCATTTTATTGCTGGGGATAGATAGTGAATAATTATATAGAACAGTATATTTCTTTTTAAAAATATTGAATCTTTTTCTTTAAACAAATTCTTACCAGAAACCCCTAATATGTAAAACATAAGCTGAAGTGGTTGAAATTGGGGTGTGAGGTCTAGAACTGGAGGCTCTGAGACACCTAATAGAACCTGTTAAAGACATGATCTGCCGATACTGGTTAGTTAATGAAATCTTGCTAATAACTTAATTAGCAAGGCATAGCAGATGGAGGAGCATAACAAAGAAGCTTTGTTCTCTATCCTTGCTTTTTAAAAACTCCTCTATTTCCAACCTGTATTTGGTGAAGTACAGATTAGCTTCTAAATAGCAGTTAACGAGTTTCTTTATCTTTTTTCTCTTCCCCGTTCCTCATCTTTCTCTGTATCCAGAGCGTCCAAACAGAATTGCTGAATTTTTTGTAAAATCCTGGTTTTCCTTTTTTAAGTCTGTGATCAAAATTCTACAAATAAACTTAAAAAAAAATTTACCTGGACTGTCTCATTTAAATATAAGTTGAAAAATAGGTTTTAAAAACTTCAAGGGAGATGTAAAAGACTTGAAAGGTTTCATTTAAAATACGTGCTTACATAAAACAGTTTTACATCTTCTGCTATAAAGCAGCAGAGGGTGGTAGAAGGCAAAGAGCTAGAATTGGTAAAAGATACTCGAAGGACTAGGGACACTTCTTGGCATGTGTGAACATGAAAAAAAGGAGTGGCCTATGTCATAAAAGACTATTTTAAAAACTGTATATATAAAAAATGAATAGCCACTCATAATAGTTAAGCTAACAAAATCAGTGAAATGTAAAAGAATGGCTATGATGTCTTCCTTCTTTTTAAAGCCATAGGAGGAAATTGATGAGGAAAATATTGATTTGAACATAGGTATTTAAATGGTTGCTTCCCTTGGAGGTTTCAGATATTGTCTTTTCTGGGGGTGACTGTGTAAATGCTGCTAAATCACACAGGATGGGCAACTTGTATTTTTTTCTCTTAAGGGAAAAAAAACATAGAAGCTATTAAATTATTTTGTTTTCTAAATAAAATATTTACGTAAATGATAAGATCACTGTATTTTGTATTTATTCTATAGAATTGAAGATATACCACCTCCCACTAAAAAATTAACACCAGAATTGACCCCCTTTGTGCTTTTCACTGGATTTGAGCCTGTCCAAGTTCAACAGTATATTAAGGTGAAATTTTATTCTACTTTAAGTCATATTTCTTTCTGTCTTTTTTTTTGACATGGGCAGGCACCAGGAATCGAACCTGGATTTCTGGCATGGCAGGCAAAGAACTCTAACACTGTGCTACGATTGCCCGCCCCTTTCTCTATATTTTGCTTTGGGTTAGCTGTTTATTAAACATTTAATCTAGAGTATTTTTTTTGTAGTGTTATAAAGTATAAAGTATTTGTAATAGTATTTATGGTAATTAGTTACTTGGTTATTAGTGACTTGTTCTATAGAATTATTTTGTACTTAGATACTTCCTTTCTTATTAGTAGGAAAATACTATCAGATGAGTAGACTTTTTAAATATAAATAGAACTACTTTTATAGATATGTAAACATTTGCAAGACTACTCAAATATCGTTTTTCTCCGTTCTACCCATTTTCATCTGCACAATTCAGGGATGATAACTACGTTAACAGTATTATCAGATATCATCATCACCATCTACTACCAAAACTTTTTCTTCACCCCAGGCAGAATCTTTGTGTCTATTGGAAACAATAACTCTCCAATTTTTTCTCCCCTGGCCTCTGATAATCTGTATTCTACTTTCTATCTGAATTTGCATATTCTAAGTTTCTCTTATAATGAGATCATATCATATTTGTCCTTGCGTCTGACTTATTTCACTCAATATGATGTCTTCAAGTTTCATCTACTTTTCACTTATATCAATACTTCATTGTTTTTTATTGCTGAGTAAGATTCTGCTATATATATAAACCACATTTTTTTTTTCCATTCATCTGTTGATGAAAACTGGGTTGCTTTTACCTTTAGCTGTTGTGAATATTGCATCTATGAACATTGGTATTCAAATTTTTTTTGAGTCTCTGTTTTCTGTTCTTTTAGGTATATACCTAGAAGCAGGATTGGTGGGTCAGATGGCAGTTCTGTGTTTAACTTTTTCAGGAACTACCAAACTATTTCTGTAGCAACTGTACCATTTTACATTCCCACCAATGATGCGCTAAGGTTCCATTTCTCCATTCTCAGCATTAATTTTCTAATTTTTGAATTACAGCCATTCTAGTGGCTGTAAAGTTACGTCTTATGGTTCTGACTTGTATTTCCCTAATGGCTAATGTTACATTTTTTTCATATGTTTTTCAGATGTTTGTATATCTTTGGAGAGATGTCTACTCAAGTCCTTCGCCCATTTTTTTTTTAATTAAAAAAAATTTTTTTAGGCAAGTTGTGGGTTTACAGAACAAACATGCATAAAATATAGGATTCCCATACACTCCTCCCCCCCCAAACAACACTTGCATTGGTGTGGAAAATTTGTTACAGTTGATAGCACTTTTTTGTAATTCTGCTAATTTTTAAAAAATATTTTTTATTATATAATATGTATACAAAGCAAAGAAATAAAAAAGCAGTAGTTTTCAAAGCACTCTTCAACAAGTAGTTACAGGACAGATCCAAGAGTTTGTCATGAGCTACTGTACCATCATCTCAGATTTTTCCTTCTAGCTGTTGCAGAATATAGGAGACCAGAAGGAATAAATATTTTTTATCATCACAATCGACTTTTTTCTTTTTTGTGAAAAATAACATGTATACAAAAAAAGCAATAAATTTAAAAGCATTGTACCACAATTAGTTGTAGAACAGATATCAATTTGGTATGAGTTACAATTCTACAATTTTAGGTTTTTACTTCAGCTGCTCTAAGATACTAGAGACTAAAAGCGATACCAGTTTAATAGTTCAGCAATCATATTCGTTTGTTAAACCCTACCTTCTTTGTATAACTCCACCATCACCTTTGATCTTTCTATCCCACTCTTTTGGGGTATTTGGGCTATGGCCAGTCTAACTTGTATATATTGAAAGGGGCTGTCATGTCAGTAATACAGGGTAGGGAGATGGAACTACCTGATATTCTATAGAGGCTGGGTCCTCCAGGTTTCAGAATTTATCTGGTCCAGGGATTCATCTGGAGGTTGTAGGTTTCTGGAAAGTTACCCTAGTACATGAAACCTTTGTAGAATCTTATATATTACCCTAGGTGTTCTTTAGGATTGGCTAGAATGGTTTTGGTTGGAGTTTGGCAAGTTGTGATAGGTTTCAATGTCTAAATGCAGCTGGCGTAAGAGTGACCTCCAGAGCAGCCTCTTGACTCTGTTTGAACTCTCTCAGCTGCTGATATTTTATTAGTTATACTTCTTTCCCCTCTTGGTCAGGATGGAATTGTTGGTCCTACAATGTCAGGGCTGGATTCATCCCTGGAAGTCATCTCCCATGCCACCTGGGAGACTTTCATCCCTGGATGTCATGTCCCACGTAGAGGGTGGACAATGATTTCAGTTACAGAGTTCGGCTTAGAGAGAGTGAGGCCTCATTTGAGCAACAAAAGAGGTCCTCCAGAGATGACTCTTAGGCATACCTGTAGATAGTCTAAGCTTCTCTGCTTCTCTGCAATCTACATAAGTTTCACAAGAGTAAGCCTCAAGATCAAGGACTTGGCCTATTGATTTGGGTGTCCCTAATGTTTGACACAGTATCGGGTATTCCCTGACAGTAAAATTTAATAGTTCTATATTTTGTCTCTTATCCTTTGAGGGACTTTGCTAATTCTTTTTGATTATCCGCTTAATATGTTCTAGGATATATCCAGGCATTACATTAAGCTATACAGAATTAAAGGCCCACATTCTTATTCTGCTCTCCCTGTGTTTCAATTATTTCTATTTTTTTTTTGACAGAAGTTACATTTGGGACAATTTATGAAGGATTATTAAAGTAGTACTATTAACTGTTGTCCCTAGTTTACATAGAAGTATTTTTCTCCCTATTCCCAACATGCAGTTTTTTCATGCATGCCTTTATTTTATTACTCATTTACCCATACACCGTATAAAGGGGGTGTCAGTCACAAAGTTTATACAATTACGTGGTCACAAGATAAAAACTACATAGTTACACAGTCATTGTCAAAGATTAAGGCTAGTGAATTACAGTTAACAATTTCAGGTATTTCCTTCTGGCTATTCTAATACACTAGGAGCTAAAAAGAATATTTATATAACAAGTTAGTAGTCATAATCATTTATTAAATCCTAACTTCTCAGTTACAACTCCTCCCTCTCATTTAATCATTCTCTAAATCCTCAGGGATATCTGAGCAATGACCATTCTAACTTCTTCATGTTGAAAAGGGGTTTCAACAATACAAGATAGGGATGGAACTGGTTGATGGTCTTAAAGAGACTGGCACCGCTGGGTTTAAGGGCTCATCTGGCATTGGAGCTATCTGGAAGCTTTAAATTTCTGAAAAAGATAAACTTAATAAGTAATACTTTATTATAGGGTCTTAAGTAGAGCCCAGGAATTCTTAAGGCTTTTCAGGGTTTTTAGGTTAGAGCTTGGCATACTGTGGTAATTCGCAATATCTGGCTGAAGCTTGCATAAGAGTAACCTCCAGAATGATCTCTTGACTCTGTTTGAAATTTCTTAGCCCTGAAAATGTTTTTTTTTGGTTATTGTTTTAATTAATTTTTTAAAGCTAGAACAACAGACACAAACATTCTTAACATATAATCATTCCGTTCTACATATATAACCAGTAATTAACAATATCATCACATAGTTATATATTCATCATCATGATCATTTCTTAGAACATTTGCATCAACTCAGAAAAAGAAATAAAAAGAAAACAGAAAAAAATTCATATATAACATGCCCCTTACCCCTCCCTTTCATCAATCACTACCATTTCAATATACTAAATTTATTTTAACATTTGTTCCCCCTATTATTTATTTTTATTCCATATGTTTTACTCATCTGTCGATGAGGTAGATAAGAGGAGTATCAGACACAAGGTTTTCACAATCACACAGTCACATTGTGAAAGCTATATCATTATACAGTCATCTTGAAGAAACATGGCTACTGGAACACAGCTTTACATTTTCAGGCGGATCCCTCCAGCCTCTCCATTATATCTTAACTAACAAGGCAATATCTATTTAATGCGTAAGAATAACCTCCAGGATAACCTCCCAACTTTGTTTGGAACCTCTCAGCCATTGGCACTTTATTTTGTCTCATTTCACTCTTACCCCTTTATGGTGTAGAAAATTTTCTCAATCCCTTGCTGCTGAGTCCCAGCTTATTTTGGGATTTCTGTTCCATGTTGCAGGAAGGTCCACAACTCTGGGAGTCATGTCCCATGTAAGAGAGGGGGAGGCGGTGAGTTGACTGGGAGAGAGAAGCCACATCTGAGCAACAAAAGAAGTTCTCTTTGGGGTGACTCTTACGCCTAATTTTAAGTAGGCTTAACCTATCCTCTGTGGGGTTAAGTTTCATATGAACAAACCCCAGGATTGGAGGTTCAGCCTATTGCTTTGGTTGTCCCCACTGCTTGTAAGAATATCAAGAATTCTGCACTTGGGGAAGTGGAATTTCCCCCCTTTCTCACCATTCCCCAAGGAAACTTTGCAAATACTATTTTATTCACTGTTCAAATCACTCTCGAAACTGTATTTTGTTTCATTTTTTCCTCCCTTTGAGTTAAGAAGGTGTTGTCAATCCCATGATACCAAGGCTAGGCTATCCCTGGAGTTCTTGTCCCATGTTGTCAGGGAGATTCGCACTCCTGGACATCATGTCCCATGTAGAGGAGGAGGGTGGGTGAATTTATTCACAGAGTTTGGCTTACAGAGAGAGACCATATCTGAGCAACAAAAAAGTACTTAGGTTATTTAAATAAACTGACCAAACAGATTAAATTAGATAGTGTGCTACAGAAAATTTAAATTTTGTACAAAATAAACATCACTTCCTTTTGTCTCACACAGAAGGTGAAGTTTTAAAATACGATAGCATCCTTTACCCTGTATTCTTATCTTTGCCCATTTTTTAATTGGGTTGTTTGTCTTTTTGTTATCAATTTGTAATCATTCTTTTTTTTATTTATTTTTTTTTTATTAACGGAAAGAAAAAAAAAAATTAACACAACATTTAGAAATCATACCATTCTACATATGCACTCAGTAATTCTTAACATCATCATATAGATGCATGATCATTGTTTCTTAGTACATTTGCATCAGTTTAGAGGAACTAGCAACACAACAGAAAAAGATATAAAATGTTAATATAAAGAAAAGAAATAAAAGTAGTAATAATAGTAAAAAACAACAACAACAAACAAACCAACAAGCAAACAAAAACAAAAAAAACCCTATAGCTCAGATGCAGCTTCATTCAGTATTTTAACATGATTACTTTACAATTAGGTATTATTGTGCTGTCCATTTTTGAGTTTTTGTATCTAGTCCTGTTGCACAGTCTGTATCCCTTCAGCTTCAATTACCCATTGTCTTACCCTGTTTCTAACTCCTGCTGAACTCTGTTACCAATGACATATTTCAAGTTTATTCTCGAATGTCCGTTCACATCAGTGGGACCATACAGTATTTGTCCTTTAGTTTTTGGCTGGATTCACTCAGCATAATATTCTCTAGGTCCATCCATGTTATTACATGGTTCATAAGTTTATCTTGTCTTAAAGCTGCATAATATTCCATCGTATGTATATACCACAGTTTGTTTAGCCACTCTTCTGTTGATGGAGATTTTGGCTGTTTCCATCTCTTTGCAATTGTAAATAACGCTGCTATAAACATTGGTGTGCAAATGTCCGTTTGTGTCTTTGCCCTTAAGTCCTTTGAGTAGATACCTAGCAATGGTATTGCTGGGTCGTATGGCAATTCTATATTCAGCTTTTTGAGGAACCGCCAAACTGCCTTCCACAGTGGTTGCACCATTTGACATTCCCACCAACAGTGGATAAGTGTGCCTCTTTCTCCGCATCCTCTCCAGCACTTGTCATTTTCCGTTTTATTGATAATGGCCATTCTGGTGGGTGTGAGATGATATCTCATTGTGGTTTTGATTTGCATTTCTCTAATGGCCAGGGACATTGAGCATCTCTTCATGTGCCTCTTGGCCATCCGTATTTCTTCTTCTGGTAGGTGTCTGTTTAAGTCTTTTTCCCATTTTGTAATTGGGTTGGCTGTCTTTTTGTTGTTGAGTTGAACAATCTCTTTATAAATTCTGGATACTAGACCTTTATCTGATATGTCGTTTCCAAATATTGTCTCCCAATTTGTAATCATTCTTTATATGTTGTGGTTTCCAAATATTTTCATCCATTCTGTTGGTTTTCTGTTACCTTTCTTGACAGTGTTCTTTGATGCATAAATATCAAATGCCTTTTTTTTTAATATTTTTATTTTTAAAATATACAACCCATCCAAAGTATACAATCAGTGACTCACAATATCATCACATAGTTGTGTATTCATGACCATAATCATTTAAAGAACATTTGCATCACACCAGAAAAAGAAATAAAGAGAAAAAGGAAAAACCCAATTATCCCATACCCCTTATCCCTCCCCCCTATTATTGACCTCTAATCAATAATATTATTGATCATTGAGCAATAGTATTGCAATCTGCTCAACTTTTTTTTTACCACTTAACCCCCACCCCCCCATTGTTTACTTATTTATTGTCCTTATTTTTTAACTCTTCTGTCCATATCTTGGGTAAAGGAAGCATCACTCCAACATTTCACAGTCACACGGTCACTTTGTAAAAGCTATATGGTTATATAATCATCTTCAAGGATCAAACCTACATGAATACAGTTCACCAGTTTCAGGTACTTCCTCTAGCCACTCCAATATACCACAGAATAAAAAGGGATATCTATATAATGCATAAGAATAACCTCCAGTATAACCTCGCAACTCTGAAATCTCTCAGCCCCTGAAAGTGTATTTTGTCTCATTTCTGTCTTCACCTTTTCAGTCAAGCTTTCTCAATCCCATGATTCTGGTCCTGTCTCATCCCAAGGCGTCATGTCCCATGTTGACAGGGAGATTTACACATCTGGGAGTCATAGTCCACATAGTGGGGCGGGCCGTGAGTTCATCTGCAAAGTTGGCTTGTAAAGAGAGGCCACATCTGAGCAACAAAAGTGCTTCTTTGGGGGTGACTCTTAGGCATAATTATAAGTAGGCTTAACTTCTCCTTTGCAAGAGTAAGTTTCAGTGGAGTGAGCCCTAAGATCAAGGGCTCTGCTTGTTGAATTCATTGTCCCCACTGCTTGTGAGAATATCAGGAATTCCCCAAATAGATTAAAATGTCATTTTAATAAAGGCATCTAATCTAAAGGAATGACTGTTCTTTCTTCTATGGTTGAAACAGTAGATTAGTTTTCTTGAGTGGGGTTAAGCTAAAGGGTGGTTTGTTGATGTGTTTAGATAATGAATAGGAGCAAAATTTTAAATACGCCTTTTGAAATAACAGCCTAAGGGATTGTGGAATTTTGGTTTTGTTTTTTTTCTTGGGGGTAGGGGTTGTTGAGAGTGTATATTTAATTGGTTGTCAAGAGTAAGATATATAGCACATTGGATATTGATTGGATATCCTAATTTTCAAAGGAAAAACCCAATTATAAGCATTACTATTATATGCTTAATACAATTTGATATATTTCCTTTTAAAATGTGACTATAGTTATTAGATCATTTAATAAAATATGTTCATGTGTCTTCATTTAATTTCTATGCCATTATTTTTAAAAATAGAGATAATTTGTTAGCGTCCCTCATTAATACCAGCTTTAACTATAACCTGTGGGCATATTTACTCTTTACAGTGAAATGAGGTGTATTATCCTTGAGTTATTTTATTTATTTGTATTCCTATTTGATGGTGAATTTTAATCTTGATTCATATAGACTTGACAGTTGACATGTAAATATTAAATTTTCATTTTTATTTTTTCCTTAAGTTTTTTAGTTTGTTTTTTCTGTCATACTGTTTTCCATGGATGACAATTATATTCATAAATCTTGTCTTCAGATAACTATTCATCTGTATTTCACTCTATTATTGTGGCTTTATAGATTTTTAACTTTTTCATTTCTGACTTGTGTTTATAACTTTTAGAAACTCTATATTCTTGGCGGTGAGGTAGCTGAGTCTGCACAGAAATGTACACATCTTATTGCCAGCAAAGTGACCCGCACTGTAAAGTTCCTGACAGCAATTTCTGTAGTAAAGCACATAATAACTCCAGAATGGTTAGAAGAATGTTTTAAATGTCAGAAATTTATTGGTAAGTAGTAGCACCAGTAGTTTTATTTTTAATGCCATATAAGTGTGTTAATTTTTTTCTTAAATTTAACTCCATCTTCATCCCAAAAATGTCTGTTGTTTATTTGATAGTCATCCACTGAAATGTATACATTTATTTCATGCCCCAGTTGATAGTTTTGCTTTTGACCATGGAAATATAAAGGTCTTGGTAATTTATGGCATTAAGAGAAAAAATAAGGTTTGTTTCCAATCCCTTCTTTGTTGTTTTCTAATTAATATATTTTGTTTGAAAATTTGGCTATATAATGATTGTTGCAATATGGTAATATGTAATTTTTCTCTTTGCTTGGAAAGAAAACATTTACTTAAATGTCCTAGCACAATTTGGATATCACTTTATTTGGGAGGGAAAATTGTCTGCCTCCTCTTGCCCATCCCTTGCTCAGATCACCAAAAGTGAATTCTTTTTACTAACACAAAAAAGTGGAAATCCTAATTATAGTCACAATGTATACATTATGTTCTCTGTAATAATACAAATTATGTTCTAAGTGTAAAGATTATGTTTTTCCCTAGATTAATAAATAGGCCTAAATGTTTTTGGAGCCTTGTTAAATGTTATGAGAATATAAAATCCAATTTTTTTTCTCCATGGAAGCTGTATAGCCCAAACAAATTTTATCTTTATTATTAGAAGTAATCGTAACAGTATCTTTTTTGTACATAATAGTAGTATTATCTTATAGATGCAGAGTTGGTGTTTCTACTCTATTATCTAGTAAAAGAGGAATCTAGAACTTTTCCAAAAGTGCTTAGTGCTCTCCAAAGCTTTTTCAAAAGTGCTTCCAGGGTGGGCCATGGTGGCTCAGCAGGTAGAGTTCTTGCCTGCCATGTTGGAGACCAGGTTTGATTCCCGATGCCTGCCCATGCAAAAAAAAACAGTGCTTCTAAAATGTTTACTTAGTTATCATCTGGCCACTTGTTCTCGTGGGAAAAGGTGGAAGAGGTATATTGTCCTGGTGTCAAGTTCATCACTTTCTCATTTTTGTTTTTCAGTTGATTTCTAAGCTTCATCCACAGTGGCACTAAAACTTAACTCCTTTACTACTCCTACCATGTATGATATTGATTGGCAACCTCTGATTTAGGGTGTACACACCACGTTTATGTTTTTCTGCCGGTAGTTTGCCTGGCTTTACCCTATTGTACTCACTCTTTCTTATGTGTATCTTATCCCTCCCCTCCCCCACCCCCCATTCCCTAGCCTTTAAGCATTAGAATAGTGCTGCTGCCAGAAGCTAAGGGCAAGGTGTGTGGACATGGAGCAGGAAAAGCCAGTGGGTACACTACAGGTCCTTGTTGGCACCATGTTCTTCTGATTGATGAAACTGACCTCATTGATTATTTAGTGGATGGATGTCATTGTTAAATCAGTATTTATTATAAAAGTATTTGAAGATCCATGTCATTTTCTTAACTGTAGTTTAAATATAATTTCATCTTTAGTTTAAGTAAATAAAATGCCTATTTATTTTTAAAGTTCTGGTGTTCCAAATTTACAGTTGAGAAATTAAGATCCAGAAAAATATAGGTCTTAAGCTTGCAATTTATAGCAAAGCTAGAACTAAACTTAAAATTCCATGATTCTGTATCCAAAATAATAAAACATAGGAAAGACTACATTAATGTAGTAGAAAAACACTAAATCCTCATTATAATACATTGAGTAGTACTTAGAAGTTTTCAGTCAAAATATTAGAAATTTTTTGTCCTTACATTTTAAAAAGCTGATAAAATATAAAAGATAGCAATGAAGACAGAAGAAAAAAATTGGAGAAATAATTACCACAAGCATATTTTTAGCTCTTAATTTTGTATCATGAAGAATTATAGAATTTAGAATGAAATAGCCTGTTCTTTAATTGAAATAAGTATTTTTTTTTTTTTTAGGTTTTAAGGAGTAAAATGTACATGAACTTTGTGTAAAATATTCTTGCAGTTTTAGAAAACAGGTCTTGTAGTTTTCTAGTAGCTCTAGGTTCCATTCGTTAAGTACCCTTGCTTTAGAGTTTTTCATGATTACTTTCTGAATTTGCTTTTCTTTTCCCTTTTCTAACCAGAAGCATATCAATTTGGTGAAAATCAGTTTGTCAAATGACCAATTTAAACTTACAGGATAATTGCACAAATAACACAAAGTCCATACAGAAAACTCTAAGGGAATTTTCCCTTTATCCTAAACAGAAACCCTGTACCCATTATTTATAACTCCCCATTTCCCTCTTTCCCCAACTCTTGGTAACCTGTACTCTATTTTTTGTCTCTGAGAATATATTCAAGCTATTTCACATAAGTGGAATCATACATCTATCCACAATGCCTGACTTAAGTTCATTCAACATAATGTCTTCAGGGTTCATCCATTTTGTAGCACATATCAGAACTTCAGTCCTTTCAAAGGCTGAATAATAGTCTTTTGTATGTTTATACCACATTTTGTTTGTCTTTTCATCACTGTTGGATATGTGGGTTGCTTCCACCATTTGACTGTTGTAAATAATGCTCTATAAATAGCTTTTTGAGTCTCTGTTTTCAATTCTTTTAAGTATATACTTAAGGTCATACGGTAGTTCTATGCTTAACTTTCTGAGGAACCAACAAACTGTTTTCCACAATGGCTGCTCCATTTTACATTCCCAAGAATATACTGAGGTTGTAATTTCTCCGCATTCTTGGCAGTGTTTTGTTATGTTAAATTATAGCTATTCTAGTGACTTTCAGGTGGGCTCTCTTTGTGGTTTGATTTGCATTTCACTAATGGCTAATAGTGTTGCATCTTTTCATATATTTGTTACCTTTTTGATATCTATTCAGGTCCTTTGTCCATTTTTTAATTGGGTTGTTTGTCTTTTTATTGTTGAGTTGTGGTCATTCTTTACATATTGTGGATATTGAACCCTTATCCAGATATCTGGTTTACAAATATTTCAGCCCAGTCTATTTCTTTCTCCTTTCTTAAAAATGCCCTTTGATGCACAAAAGTTTTAAATTCTGATTAAGTACAGCTTATCTGCTTTTTCTTTTGTTGCTTGTGATGTTAATTCTCAGAATCTATTGTCTAATACAGGGTCTTAAACATTTCCCTATGTTTTCCTCTAAGGGTTTTACAGTTAGCTCTTATATTCAGGTCAATGATTCAGGTCATTTTGAGTTAGTTGGGTAGGCATCCACTTTCATTCTTTTGCATGTGGATATAATTTTCCCAGCACTATCTGTTAAAGAGACTATTCTTTCCCCATTGAGTGGATTTGACACCCTTGTCAAAAATCAGTTTGGCAATAGATGCGTGGACTCATTTCTCTGCTTTCGTTTCTATTCCATTGGTATATGTCTTTCCTTGTGCCAGTACACACTGTTTCAAGTACTTTGAAATCAGCTTAAGTACTCCACATTTGTGTTCTTTTTCAAGATGGTGTTGGCTATTAAGAGTCCCTTTTACTTTCTGTAAAGAAGACTGTTAGAATATTGGTTGGGATTTTGCTTATGTAGCAGCCTTACTTATTTATCTGTTGTTTAATTGATTGATTTTGTATTTCTAGCAATTAGTAAATAAATTTTAAGTATTGTTTTAAAAGAAATTGAAGAATATGCAACAGAGATAGTCTGTGACTTACAAATCCTAAAATACATGTTATATAAGACTGATGTCAATTTGCTGATCCCTGCTAATTTTCTGTTTTCATGCTTTCCTGCCAATTTTATTTTGATAGCTATCTCTATTGTATTATTTGGTTATTGTTATGAAATGAGGATGATGAAGAAGATGAAGAAATGCTTTTCTGAACATAAAATATATTCATAAAAAATTAAGCCACTTTGTGATCTTTAACTTTTGACAAATGGGGCATTTCTTAGAATGCTGCTGTGAAAACTACCCAATTAAAAATTCGCAGAAGTCTCTAAAAGCTGGTAAAACTATCCTTTCAGATATAAAAATTGCTATATACTTTTATGTACTTAAAAAGATTAACTTTTGATAAATCTATTAAGTTTGTTAAATTTACCTTATTGATTATAGGTAATTGACTCTAGTGCCCCTCAAATTATTGTTTGTAGAAGTAGATATTATTTAATGAGAGTTTTAAGGTTGTTACTCAAGGACTGGAGTTTTAACCTGGGGTCTGTGGGCTTTTAGAGTATTTGCAAACTCCCTAAAAGAATGTGTGAAATTATGTTTGAGGGATACAGAGGGGAGATGCAGCTATGAAAGAGGGTTTCATAGTTTTCAATAAAATTTTTGATAGGAATTTTTGACCCAATAATGTTAAGAACCATTGATATAGAAGAATACAAAGAATATCTACCTGTATAGATCTGGTTATTTTCAGGGAGGAAGTAAATCTAATATGATGGATGAGACTTAAATACTCAAGGATTTAGTTGGTAAATGTGAGCCATGAATAATATGTACATGAACTGCTGGGAAAGTTATGTGAATAGATTGCATATGGCACATTTCATGTGTCTTTGAGATTTTCAGACTATGTGGTATTTTGTTCTCCAGATGAGCAAAACTATATTCTCCGAGATGCTGAGGCTGAAGTGCTTTTCTCTTTCAGTTTGGAAGAGTCCTTAAAAAGGGCACATGTTTCTCCACTCTTTAAGGTACAATTTAAAGGAAAAAATGAAATAAGTCCAAGTAAATGTTAAAGATCATACAGCTGAAGTTGACAGATAATTTAGTGGACAACATATATCTAGAGTTGGGCTTACCTGGGCTTCCCATTTCATGATTTGTTTTTCTTTTATGTAATTATTGGTGGTCATCTTCCAGTGAAATATAGTACACCTCTAAAGTACTTTTCATGACTATAATTAGAATTGGTATAAAAATTAAGTAAATCTATTTGAAATACAATTTTTAATATCTAGGTATTCAAAGATATTTATGACTGATTTAATTGGTAAGAGTAAATTCACTTTTCTGCTTTTAACAAATCTTTGGAAGACATTATACTTAATATTGTTCTCATTAAATGTGTATTCAGGAGGAGATATAGGAGGAACATATTTAATTAAAAAATTGGTTCTTTAAATGTCTTAAGGAACAAACTTAGGAAAGAGAAGTGATTTGCAATACTGAGTTAAGCTGTATTTTTCCAAAAATAGTCTGATTTTCCTAAATATTTCAATTTTTGTTTTTTGAGCAGCTTAAAACAAAATAGTATATTGTGGTATTCTTAAAGGCTGAGTTGTTATGGAGTCAAATCTTAGCCTTCAGTATCATTTCCTACTCTATTCAAATCCGAATAATACATAGATAATAAAGAAAAGTAGTATAGGCCAGACATTGTGTTTTATTAGTCTATTGCTTGACAGTTAATGTGGTTAAATATAATGCTAACTTATAGTTTTAAAGAAAGTGTGGTAAATGTTGATAATATCACAAAGTGCTTCATTTCTTTTAGAATCTTAAATTATAATTACTTTTATAATCATAGTTCATACCTACATGTGAAAGATGCATAATTGGAAATATATTTTTTCAAATTTATGTACCTCAGTTCCTCTATGCCCACTTAAGGTCTGGCAACTGATTGGGGGCTAGTACGTTCTTAATGATAGTCTTTTTGTTGAACTCTCAGGATAGAATTTATGAAAAACTATGTACTCTAAAAATTAAAAGCGTTTTTAAACATTATACATATATTTCCACTTTATTTTTAGGCAAAATATTTTTATATCACACCTGGAATCTGTCCAAGTCTTTCAACTATGAAAGCTATTGTGGAATGTGCAGGAGGAAAAGTATTATCTAAGCAACCATCATTCCGGAAACTCATGGAGCATAAGCAAAATAAGGTGGATAGAAGAGAATTACACTGATGAGTATATCATCATATATAAGATTTATTGTTCAGTAACTGTTAACCTTATTTTCTTTTCCTTAGAGTTTGTCAGAAATAATTTTAATATCCTGTGAAAATGACCTTCACTTGTGTCGAGAATATTTTGCCAGAGGAATAGGTATGGTTTATTGCTCTTGCTGTATATTAGAGTATGTGTATTTATGCAAACGCAACAGTGCACTTATTTAATTAATTTTTATTTTCATTCCTTTTAGATGTCCATAATGCAGAGTTTGTTCTAACTGGAGTACTTACACAAACACTGGACTATGAATCATATCCTTTTAGAAAAAGAATAAAAAGTGGATGTGTTGAATATGAAAATGGATTTCCAAGAATGATAAAACAATGGCTTTATTGTTTTTGCAAGCTTTCTTTCCTTTATTTATCATTAGGATTTTATGAAGTTAGCAATTCTTTCTCTTCAGAATATTCATTTGAGTTTCAAATAAAACAGTCTCTTAACTACTCTGAAAGTTCAATTTCATTAGATGACTTATTAATCAGAAAGGCTCTGTAGTATCTAGAGTATGTAGGTATTTAAGTAATTGACAGACGATTCGATAAAATAGAAAATAATTGCAAATGTATCTGCTTATCTATATGTCCTTCTTTTTATCAGATGATTTTTGTGCTTATAGTATTCAAAGTGAAATTTAGATTGTGTGGCCCCTGTCATCGCTTTGTGATATGGAAATAAAAACATAGTTTAATAGAAGTATCATAATGAATTTATTAACATGCTGCTAATAGGTAAAATACTAAAGTTTTAGAATGCATTTTGACACACTTCAGCTTTTTTATGATTTAGGCTTTGCAGGGCAAGCTCATCTTCTATTATTTATGGTTCTTATTCAGAATCTCTAAATTATTATGTTAGCTAGAAAATGGCCCACCAATGAAGCAGAATGGGCCTCGCAAATCATGAAGAAAATATGTATTTTAACACCATTTTCCTACTAAAGGGCTGGCTCTCAGATAATATTTCTTGGAACTTATCCCTTGGGCTTGTTGCAGTTAGGCTGAAGGATATGCCTACACATAGACAGAAGTCTTTCTATTTTATTCTTCTTACTACCCCCCCCCCCCCAGCTTTCTAACTTGAAATACTTGCAAACTTACAGGACAGTTACAAAAAGAATATAAACTCCATACAGAGAACTCCAGCGTATGCTAATCCCCCACAGTTATGCCAATTTTAGCATTTTTCCACATTGGCCATATGATTCTGTCCATCTGTATATCAATACATTTTCTCAACACTTGAGTGTAAGTTGTATACATCATGCTCCTTGAATACGGAATACTGCCATATACATTCCCTGAGAACAAAGTAACCATTGTAAGTACAGTTATCAAGTTTAAGAAATGTACCATTAATATAAAACTTACAGTCTGTGTTCCAACTTTTTCATATATCCTAGTAATGTCCCTTTGAGCCTTTTGTCCTTTCTGGAACCCATCCATGATTATATATTGCATTTAATTGTCATTGTCTTTTTAGTGGCTCTTTGTTTTTTTTCTTTTTTTTTAATTGCAGGAATATTTATAGAGCATAAACTTTCCTATTTCACTCACTTCCAAGCATACCATGTGATTATGACAGTTGTAGTATTACAGTACTCTCACCACCTTCGATTACTAGAATTTTCCCATCTCCCCAAACAGGAATCCTATACCCATTATGCATTAACTCCTTATTCTCCCTGCTATCCAACTCTGCCAACATACACTCTAATTTAATTTCTGTCACTATGAGTTTGCATATTCCCCAGAATTTTCTTTGGAGTTACCATGGGGCTTAAATTTAACATCCTAAATGAATAACAATCTTGTTTGCATTGATAACACTTAATATCAATAATAGACACCAAAGTATACCCAAACTATATATACATAAACTATGTTCCTACTATAGATCTCTATCCTTCCCACCTTTATTGCAGTGCATTTGCCTTTTAATTCCAAGAGGAAATTAAAAAATGGAGTTTTATACCAAAAATACAGTATTATGTTTACCCATGTCACTACCCTCACTATAGGTCTATATTTCTTTATGCAGCTTTGATATATTGTATATTGTTGTTTCCTTTCAACCTGTAGACTATCTCTTGTAGGGCCAATCTAGTGGTTATGACCTCCCTCAGCTTTTGTTTATTTGAGAATATCTTAATTTCTCCTTCATTTTTTTTTAAATTCTCATGATTTGTTAATATTCGGATTGAAAAAGGAGCCTTAAAGCTGCAAGTTATGCCACTTGGCACATTTGCTTTATTTATTTGTTTTTAAAACAAACTGAGCTTTTAATTTTTTTTTTCCTTTTTGTTCATTCTATCACATTGAAAAGGAGAAAAAGAGAAGTGGTTTTGAATTCACTGATATTTTGGACTCCTCAGATGAATGGAACATTGCACACATACTTGGAACAGAGAGATAGAAAGGAAAGTAGACTCCTGCAGGGCCACACGCACCAGATCAAACAACTTGGATACAGTGCAAGAATTCCCAAAATGATCGGATTGTCATTACCAAAAACTCTCCATAACACCAAGAAACAGAAAATGTTCAAGCCACACTGTTTGACTTGGGATCTTTCCTTCTGCTTTTTTTTTTTTTTTTTAATGTTTGCCACACAGAGAGAAAGAGGGTTAGTGGGAGGGAGGGGACAGACTCACAGATGGTAGCTGGACAGGAAGGGAAACTTCACAGTGGAGTCGGATAAGGGGTGGGGAGAGACAGATCAGAAGAGGGGAAATTTCAGGGATGTGGAGAGCCGTTTCTTGAAGTTCAGGCATGCTCTTGGTCTACCTCATGTTCTCCTTTACCCTCATCCTGCCGGCCACTTTCCTTAGGTTTGGTTTCATCTACAGCTCTGTCTTCTCTTTGACTTGGCTGTTCTCCGCAGTCTCTGTTGGAGTGGCTTGATAGCAGCATCCTCTGCAGCAGGGGTAGTGGCAGCAGCAGGCATGTTGGCTTGTTTAGACTCCTCCTTGGCTGGTGCATCTTCCACCTTAGAGGATGATGAGTTATCACTGCAAGCTTTAGTGGCCCTTTCTGTCTCAGCAGACCCTGCCTTCTCTTCCAAGGGGGCAGTAACCTGTGGAGCTGCCAGCTCTGTGGCAGCATCAGGGGTGCCTGTCCCCCTTCTCCTTGGAAGGAGTTTCTCCTGCTTTGCCGGTATCCTCAGGCTTGAAATAAGGGGCTTCATCCTTCTTATTTGCTTCAGCTTCAGCAGTTTGGACAACCCCTTCTTCTCTCCTTTGAGTTTTTTTCCTTGATATGTGTCCCCAGAAGTTAGCCTGAATTTTGGTGGCAGCCTCATGAGCTTTTTCTTCTGGTTTGATGCCATCTTGTTCAATTTTGGTCCTCGTCATTTTTTTCATCCTATTTAGCTCTTTTCATACAGCACAGCATGATTGTCTTGTCCCTTGCCTTCTTCCTGCCTTTTCTCCTTTCTTCCTTTTTCTTATCCTTTATTTGTGAAAGATGATTTTTTCTGATATAGAATTCTTGCTTGGCAGTTTTTTTTTCTTTTGACTATGTCTTCCTAACACCTTCTTTTCTCCATAGTTTCCAGTGAGAAATTGGCACTTAATCTTATTGAGGCTCCCTTGTATATGACACATCGATTCTTTCTTGCAGCTTTCAGAATTCTCTTTGTCTTTGGCATTTGACCTTTTGTTTATATGTCATGTCATCCAAACCTAAGTGTGGATCTACTTAGGTTTATCCTGCTTGGAGTTCACTAAGCATCTTACATGTGTATACTTGTATCTTTTGTTAAATTTGGGAAGTTTTCTGCCATCATTTCTTAGAATATTCTCTCTGCCCCTTTTTCTTCTTCTAGGACTCCCACAGTGCATATATTGTTATACTTAATGATATTCCACAGAGCACTCAGGCTCTGTTCCATTTCTTCACTCTTTCTTCTTTCTCAGCCTGTGAATGATTTCACTTGTTTTATCTTCAAGTTCTCTGATTCTTTTTTCTGTGAGCCCCAATCTCTGTTGAACCCCTCCAGGGAATTTTTAATTTCTGTGACTATGGTCTTCAGCTCTGTTTGGTTCCGTTTCTTAATTTTTATCTCTGTTGGTATTCTGTTTGTATTCATACATTGTTTTCCTGATTTGCCTTAGTAGTTTGTTCATATTTTCCTTTAGCTCATTGAGCATATTTAGGACCATTTTTTAAGGTTTGGTTCTCCATGTTGATGATTTATAATACTTTAAATTTGTTGTTTGCCTGTGCTACCACTTCCTGTTTCTCTGTATGTTTTATGACCTTTTGTTGAAAGTTCAACATCTGAAATGTTAAAGAGTTATCACTGAAGTTTAGGCTCTGAAGCATCTGTTCCTTAAGTTTGTATCCAGTTAGTATTATGACAGAACTTTGTTTGATTGCCAGGAGCTAACAAAAAAGAAGGAAAAAAAGAAAAGACCTTTCCCAGTCTTTGCAGATTATGCAGGTGCTTTCCTTGAGACTAATCCATATAATTAGTTAGAGAATAACTCCAGGCCAAAGTTTAGGGGGATTCCCTGGTCCTTTGTGTGAATCAATCTTTATGTGTATGTGTGGCCCTAGGAATTCCCCCCATTTACACAATTCTGAATATTCTCTTCCCTAGGAAAGTTTCTCACAATCCCGGTGCTGTACTTTCTGTCCTACAGCCAGCAATCCCTTGCCCAAAGATCATGACTTGACTGCTGTCTCACAGCATTCTGTAGGAAGCTCTGTGAGCCAACTTCTACATGCAGGGCAAGCTCTGGAACAGCAATTGGACCAGACATACATGCTCCCAGTATGTTCACGGGGGTTACTCTGGTCTCTTTATAACCAGAGCCACAAATCTATACTAGGAGCAAAGGCCAACTTGATACCAAGCCAGAGAGAGGGGAGAGGAGCCAGGTAGGGTCCCCAGGAGATCTTATCACTTTTAAGTAGGCTTGATCTTGATTTGGCATGCCCTTTCACTGCATTTAACATTAAGTTTTCTAGAACTTTGAAAAAAAATGTTTCTGCCAGTTCTTGCTGGTTGGTCAAATCTTCCGTTGGGGAACAAAGCTGTGAAGCATCACACTATGCAATTTTAAACAGATTGGAACCTCCAGACTCCTTAAATGGAATTCTATCAACATTCTTCTGACTAATGCCAACATTAGCTAGATTATCCCTTAAATGAAGGAATTTTATGATGTGTGTGGATAGGAGTACTTTAGTTTTTATTCCATAACCAAGTCATACAGGTTAGACTGTTCATCCTTGATCAGTTCTTTTTTCCCTCTTTTATATCTGTTTCAGCTACTTATATTTATCAGACACTTTCCTCTTAACCTAAAGACTTTATGTTTACAATGTTATGCAGAAGACCTAAATATCATGGAAGTAAAATACTTTATAAGAAGAAAAATTTGCCTTAGTTCCATAAGCAAATGTTTTGTTTAATAGTAAATAGTATACCTAGGTTGAATGATGTTTAGTACAGAGCTTTTCTTACTATCAGAGCTTTTTATATCCCACCATATATTGCAGGAGTACAAGTGATAAAACATCTGTCAAATTTTTGCAGATATCATGCTTTATACAACTTATTTTTCCAGACTTTTTTTCCTACTATTCATATTTATATTTGAGTAAGCTTTATCCAGTCTTACTTTTACTTTCAGGAAGAAGAATTGCTGTAAAAAACTCTGGGTATTACTTTGTATTTTCACATCTATAGTCTGAAATAAGCCTATTTTTTAAAAAACTTTATTATATAGTATATATACAAAGCAAAGAAATAAAAAACAATAGTTTTCAAAGAACTCTTCAACAAGTAATTACAGGATATATCCCAGAGTTTGTTATGGGCTACCATATGATCCGCTCATGTTTTTCCTTCTAGCTGCTCCAGAATATAGGAGGGTAGAAGGCTTAAACATTTTTTGTCATTACAGTCGACTTTTTTTCCTTCTTTTTTTTGTGAAAAATAACATATATACAAAAAAGCAATAAATGTCAAAGCACAGCACCACAATTAGTTGTAGAACATATTTCAGAGTTTGACATGGTTACATTTCCATAATTTTAGGTTTTTACTTCTAGGCTGTTCTAAGATACTAGAGACGCTAAGAGATATCAGTTTAATGATTCAGCATTCATATTCATTTGTTAAATCCTATCTTCTCTATATAACTCCACCATCACCTTTGAGCTTTCCATCCCTCTCTTTAGGTGTTTGGGCTATGGCCATTCTAAATTTTCCATATTGGAAGGGTCTGTCACTAATATGCGGTAGGGAGATGAAACTATCTGATGTTCTGGAGAGACCGGTCCCTCCAGGTTTCAGGACTTATGTGGACCAGGGACCCATCTGGAGGTTGTAGATTTCTGGAAAGTTACCCTAGTGCATGGAATCCTTGTGGAATCCTATATATTGCCCTAGGTATTCTTTAGGATTGGCTGGAATGGTCCTGGTTGGGGTTTGGCAGGTTGTGATAGGTAGCAAGTTCTAACTGAGCCTCTCAACTGTATTTGAACTCTCTCTGCCACTGGTACTTTATTAGTTATACTTCTTTTCCCCCTTTTGGTCTGTATGGAATTGTTGATCCCATGGTACCAGGGCCACATTCATCCCTGGGAGTCATCTCCCACGTTTTCGGGGAGACTTTAACCCCTAGATGCCTTGTCCCACATGGCATCTAATCTAACATAGTGGGGAGGACAATGATTTCACTTGCAGAATTGGGCTTAGAGTGAGGCTACATCTGAACAACAAAAGGGGTCCTCTAGAAGTAACTCTTAGGCATGCCTGTAGGTAGGTAGTCTAAGCTTCTCCGCTACCTATATAAGCATCACATAAGTAAGCCTCAGGATCGAGGGCCTGGCCTATTGGTTTGGGTGTCCCTAAAGTTTTGACACGGTATCAGGGGATTCCCTGATGGTAAGGTTTAATAGTTCCATACTCTTTCTCCCATCCTTCAAGGGACTTTGCCAATACTTTTTGAACCTGACTAAATTTTATCTCACATAAGTGGTTTAGAATTGGTGGGACTTTTGTGATATCAACCTATCAGAGTTGCATATTGTAAATGTTAGTTTTAAGGAGAATCCAATTCATTGAATCTCAGCCTTGGTTGTGCACTGGAATCACTTGGTAGTTAGTCCTGATGCCTGGGTCCATTCCCCAGAGATTGAGTTACTTAACCTGAGTGAGACCTGTGCATCAGGACTTTTTTAAAGTTTCCTATGATTTGGATATATAGCAAGACTGACTGCTTTAAAAAGATGTAAATACTGTTGCATTCATAGTAACACCTGAAACAAGTTAACTAAAGTTAGAATTCTTTTGTATTGTAATTTTGCATTGTGTTTGAACGTTGTTTTCCTCAACAAGCCTACATATAAATTTAATTGATGACATCTAATTTCCTGTATGATTCTGGATTCTTGGAGCACAAGACCTGGGTGTTTTAACTGTTGGATAAAGCAGCCAGTGCTTCCTGCAGATACTCTTGTTTTCCAGCTGCTTTCTTAGGGGACAAGCATTTTAAAGCAGGAAAACTAATATAATAAACTGCATCTTATTAAGATGTGTAATTTTATTCTGAGGAAACATAAATTATGTTTTGTATTATATATAACTTTAAGAGCCCACATTAGGTTTTATGATTCATTTGCCAGGTTTTTAAATGTTTTCACAAAACTGTTCAGAACTAAGCTACAAATAAAATGGTGTAAATAAAGACCTTGCTATCTAAATTATGGATGTTAAAGATTTGAACTGTTTTGTACTTTAATTATTTTTATTTCTTATACTCTTTTCTTTTATATTGATATCTTGCCCACATTTTAAATAAATGTACTTTTGTACTTAGAATTGAGTGATCCTTTATTATTCCATATTTTTTGCATAATTTAGACGATTTACACCAAAGTGGATCACATTTTAATTTTAAGGCAAAATATTTTCTAGTCAATTTTCTCCTAAATAAATAATTTCTGGAAGGCTGCATTATCTATCAATGTAATAAATAAACTCCAAGGCAGTGGTATATTGAAAATATTTAGGAATCACTATAGCACAGGCACCAGCCGTTCAGAGCCAAGGTGCCACAAAAAGCCCCTATCAGTCCTGCTTCTCTTCCACATTTTAATTGTACTATAGTTCTTATTGGATTATAGGTACCATGCAGTGATTGGAGACCATCATTTAATCAATATAATTAAGGATTAAGCTACTAATATATTTAAGATCATATGGATTGATACTGTCATAAATGTGCAGTTACTCTTACATCACAACTCATTACATGTATTCCTGAAAAACTGAAGTTGCTATCATACTTGAGAGTTTATTCTTTAATTGCACAATCCAATTCTGAGAAAACAACAGAAGGAGCATATGTATTAAAATTTTTAATGCAAAATGAATTACATTTAATTGAAATTTTCAGTATTCATGTAGGGCTTAATGATTGTTACACCTTGAAGAAGATACCTTAGGTATCTCTCCTAACTCTGGTAGGGTAGGGCCATGTGAAGTTCTGTCTACAAATAGAAAGGAGATGGCTTTATATAGACACCACCACCACACAGTTTTAAACTGTAAATAAAAATCAATATCTCCAACTTTATTATTTACCTGTCTAATCCTTGACCTTCTGTGGTCATCTCAGTGATCTGTTTATCATGTGGGCACACATTCAGGTCTTATTAAATATGATTGTTGTATATGTTTATTGTCTACTAGAAATATTTATCCCTTGAGTTATTAAAAATGTATCCTAACAGCAGTTTTCTTTTTTCAGATTTATTACATGCTGGCGCTTGTATTTTTAACAAATTTTGTGCCTTGAAATGTGTATACTCTTTTTTTTTTTTTATATACGTGGTCAGGCACCTGGAATCGAACCCAGGTCTCTGGCATGGCAGGTGAGGACTCTGCCACTGAGCCACTGTAGCCCATATGTATACTTTTAAGCTGGTATTTTTATACCTAAGCAGATATTTATCTGTAGAACTGACCATTTCCTTCATATACCATAGGTAGAGTTTGTGATGCTATGAAATTAAATTCTGTAGAATCCTGGAAGTGCAAAGAGTTTTCATGAAATTTTCATTTCCAAAGTAGTCAAAATACTGTCATACTACCTAGCACCTTGAAGAAAAATTAGGATAATTATGGAGTAAACAGGACTTCTGGGTAGAGCATAATGCAACTGTCTAATCATCGGTGGAAACGGTGTTTATTTAGCAGCCATCCAAGTTATGACTGGTTTGATTAAGCAGCCAATTAATCAATTAGTGGTTTAATCAATTAGTGGTTTTAAAAAGCTGCCAAGAGAGACTCCTTAAAAATTCCAGGGGCTTCAAAAGCCACCTGGCTTACACAACTGTTAAGCATTGATTTTGCTTGCTAAGAAGGAGTTCTTTTGCTAGGAAGGAGTTATATATGAACATATAAGCGTAAGAATTTCAAGTATAAATGCCTTATTCTTAAAAAATTAAGTCAAAATCATTTCTTATTAAAAAAAAGAATAATTTTCTTTCATTTAGTCCTGTCTTTACAGTCTAGTTCAATATCATGTAGTAGAAGTATAATGCAAGCCACATAGATAATTTTTTAAATTTCCAATAGCTATGATAAAAAGTAAAACATTTTTTTAATTGACAAACCAAAACAACACACAAACACGAACATTCTTAACATACAAACATTCCATACATGGTATACAATCAATGGCTCACAATATCATCACATAGTAGTATATTCATCACCATGATAATCTTTTAGAACATTTGCATCACTCCAGAAAAAAAATAGAAAAAGCTCATACATACCATATTCCTTACCCACCCTTTCATTGACCACTAGTCTTCCTATACCCAATATATGTTAACCTTTGTTCCCCCTATTTTTTTTTCTATACCCCTTACCACTCCCTTTCATTGATCACTAGTATTTCAGTCTACTCAATTTATTTTAACATTTGTTCCCCCTACTATTTAATTTTTAATCCATATTTTTTATTCATCTGTCCATACCATAATTAAAGGAGCATTAGATCCAAGGTTTTCACAATCACGTTCCTTAAGTTATATCTTCAAGAAACATGGCTACTGGAACACAGCTCTACAGTTTCAAGCACTTCCCTCTAGCCTCTCTAATACACCTTAAACTAAAAAGGGGATATCTAAATAATGCGTAAGAATGACCTCCAGGATAACCACTTGGCTCTGAAATCTCCCAGCCACAATCTCTTGATGCTGAATTCCAGCCCATTCTAGGATTTCTGTCCCATGTTGCCAGGGAGGTTTACACCCCTGGGAGTCATGTCACATAGAGGGGGGAGGGCAGTGAGTTTGTTTGCCATGTTGGTTGAGAGAGAGATAGGCCACATCTGACCAACTGAAGAGGTTCTCTGGGCATAACTCTTAGGCCTAATTTTAAGTTTCCTATGAAAAAAACCCAAGATTGAGGGCTTGGCCTATTGATTTGCTTGTCCCCACTGCTTGCAAGAATATCAAGAATTCTCCAAATGGGGAAGTTGAGTTTTTCCCCTTTCTTGCCATTCCCCCAAGGGAACTTTGCAAATACTTCTTTATTCACTGTTCAAATCACTCTGGGATTTATCAGGGCATCACCCTGGATGAACTCTACAAAATCTCATGCCCTATTCAAGGTTTCATGTACTTAGGGTGTTCAATTAACCTGCCCATATAAATTATATTAGGAAATGCAGTAGTCAGAATATAAATTTTGTACCAAATAAACATTTTTTTGCTTTAGTCTCAAGCAGAAATTGAACTCTTAGAACACGAATGACCATCTATTTTCAACACCCTGTAATATTGACATTTCTTTGTTTTTCCTCATGCAAAAACATTTTTTAATTTGCACATTTAGTCACTATTATTGAAACTAGACATTCCTACATTATACCATCTCAGTCTTTATCATTATCATTCTTTCTGGTTTCATATATGTCCCCAGCCCTCCTCCTGCTATCATGCTCACATTCATCTTCATTCAGTGTACTTACATTATTCTACAAGCAGGTAGGGAGCTACCCATTTCTGAATTTTTACAATCAGACCTGTTACATAATCTGTATCCCTTCAGTTCCAATTACGTGATATCTACCCTATTTCTATCTCCTGATGACCTCTGTTCTTAACTGAAATTCTCCAAGTTCATACATTAATGGTAGTTCATATCAATGAGACCATACAGTATTTGTCCTTTTGTTTCTGGCTAATCTCCCTCAGCATTATGTCTTCACGGTCCATCCATGTTGTTACATGACTTTATTCATGTAACAATGAACAAAGCTTCATGACTTTATTCTGCCTTACAGCTGCGTAGTATTCCATCATAGGTATATACAGCTTGTTCAGCCACTCGTATGTTGATGGACATTTGGGTTGTTTCCACCTCTTCACAATTGTAAATAATGCTACTATAAATACTGATGTACAAATGTTCGTCTGTGTCCTTGCCTTCATGTCCTCTTAATAGATACCTAGCAATGGTATTGCCGGATCATATGGCAATTCTATACTTAGCTTCCTGTGGAACTGCAAAACTGCCTTCCACAGCAATTGTACCACTTTACATTCCCACTAACAGTGGAGAAGTGTGCCTCTTTCTCCACATCCTCTCCAGCAATTGTCATTTTCTGTTTTATTGATAATGGCCATTCTGGTGGGTGTGAAATGATATCTCATTGTGGTTTTGATTTACATTTCCCTAATAGCCAGGGAAGTTGAACATCTTTTCATGTGCCTTTTAGCCATTTGTATTTCCTCTTCTAAGAAGTATCTGTTCATGTCTTTTGCACATTTTGTAATTGGATTGTTTGTCTTTTTGTTGTTGAGTTGAACATTCATTTTATATATTCTGGATACTAGACCTTTATCTGATATATCATTTCCAAATATTGTCTCCCATTGTGTAGGCTGTCTTTTTACTTTCTTGACAAAGTTCATTGATGCACAAAAGTGTTTAGTTTTGAGGATTTCCCATCTATTTCTTTCTTTCTTTACTGCTTGTGCTTTGGGTGCAAGATCTAGGAAACTGCCTCCTATTGTAAGATTTATAAGATATCTCCCTATATTTGCTTCTAATGGTTTTATGGTCTTAGATCTAATGTTTAGGTCTTTCTACCATTTTGAGTTAATTTTTCTATAGAGTGTGAGATATGGATCCTCTTTCATTCTTTTGCATATGGATATCATGTTCTCTAGGCACCATTTATTGAAGAGACTGTTCTGTCCCGGGTGAGTTGGCTTGACTGCCTTATCAAAGATCAATTGTCCATAGATGAGAGAGTCTATATCCAACACTCTATTCTATTCCATTGGTCAGTATATCTATCTCTATGACAGTACCGTGCTGTTTTTACCACTGTAGCTTTGTAATATGCCTTTAAGTCAGGTAGTATGAGAATTCCAAATTCATTTTTCTTTCTCAGGATATTTTTAGCTACTGGGGGCACCCTGCCCTTCTAGATAAATTTGATTATTGGTTTTTCTGTTTTTGCAAAGTAAGTTTTTGGGATTTTAACTGGTATTGCATTGAATCTGTAAATCAATTTAGGAAGAATTGACCTCTTAACTATATTTAGTCTTCCAATCCATAAGCATGGTATGCCCGTCCATTTATTTAGGTCTTCTGTGATTTCTTTTAATAATTTCTTGTAGTTTTCTTTGTATAGGCCTTTTTATTCTTAGTTAAATTTATTCTAAATATGTTATTCTTTTGGTTGCAATTGTAAATGGAATTTTTTTATTGATATCCCCCCAGATTGCTCACTAGTGTTGTACAGAAACAGTACAGATTTTTGAGTGTTGCTCTTATAACCTGCCACTTTGCTGTACTCATTTATTAGCTCTAGTAGTTTTGCTGTGGATTTTTTGGGGGTTTTGACATATATTATCTTATCATCTGCAACAGTGGGAGTTTTACTTCTTCCTTTCCAATTTTGATGCCTTCTGTTTCTTTTTCTTGTTGAATTGCTCTGCTAGAACTTCCAACACAGTGTTGAATAATAATGGTGACAGTGGACATCCTTGTCTTGTTCTTAATCGTAGGGGGAAAGTTTTCTATTTTTCCCCATTGAGGATGATGCTAGTTGTGAGTTTTTTGTATAGTATCTTTATCATGTTGAAGAAGTTCCCTTCTATTCCTATTCTTTGAAGTGTTTTCAACAAGGAAGGATATTGAATTTTGTCAAATGACTTTTCTGCATCAAGTGAGATGATCATGTGTTTTTCTGCTTTGATTTGTTGATATGGTGTATTGCATTCATTGATTTTCATGTGTTGAACCATCCTTGCATACGTGGGATGAATCCTACTTGGTCTTGGTGTGTTATTCCTTTAAGGTGCTGCTGGATTTGATTTGTAAGAATTTTGTGGAAGATGTTTGCATCTATATTCATTAGAGAGATTGGCCTGTAGTTTTCTTTTCTTGTAATATCTTTCTCTGGCTTTGGTATGAGGATGATGCTTGTTTTGTAAAATGAGTTAGGTAGCCTTCCCTCCTCTTCAGTTTTTTTTGAAGAGTTTGAGCAAGATTGGCACTAATTCTTTCTTGAATATTTGATAGAATTTACATGTGACACCCTGTGGTCCTGGATTTTGTTTTTTGAGACCTTCTTAATGACTGATTCAATTTCTTTACTTGTGATTGGTTTGTTAAAGTCATCTGTTTCTTCTTGAGTTAACATTGGTTTTTCATGCCTTTCTACAAAGTTGTCCATTTTCATCTATGTTGTCTTGTTTATTAGCATAAAGTTGTTCTTAGTATCTTCTCATTACCTCCTTTATTTCTGTGGGGTCAGTAGTTATGTCTCCTCTTCCATTTCTGATTTTATTTGTTTGCATCCTCTCTCTTCTTCTTTTTGTCAACCTAAGTGTCCATCAATCTTACTGATTTTTTCATAGAAACAATTTCTGGTTTTGTTGATTTTCTCAATGTTTTCATGTTTTCAATTTCATCTCTAATCTTCATTATTTCTTTCCTTTTGCTTGCTTTGGAGTTATTTTGCTGTTCTTTCTCTAGTTCTTCCAAGTGCACAGTTAATTCCTCGATTTTTGCTCTTTCTTCTTTTTTGATATAGATATTTAGAGCAATAAATTTCCCTCTTAGCACTGCCTTTGCTGCATCCCATAAATTTTGATATATTGTGCTTTTTTTTTCATTTGCCTCGAGATATTTACTGATTTCTCTTGTAACTTCTTCCTTGGCACACTGGTTGCTTAAGAGTGTGTTGTTGAGCCTCCATATATGTGTGAATTTTGTGGCCCTCTGCCTGTTACCAATTTTCAACTTCATTCCTTTATAATACAAGAAAGTGTTTTGCATGATTTCAATCTTCTTAAATTTATTGAGACTTGCTTTCTGATTCAGCATATGGTCTATCCTTGAGAATGATCTATGAGCGCTTGAGAAAAAGGTGCATCCTACTCTTGTGGGGTGTAATGTTCATTCAATCAAGGTTGTTTATTGTAGTATTCAAATTCTCTGTTTCTTTATTGATCCTCTGTCTAGATGTTCTGTCCATTCTTGAGAGTGGGGAATTGACGTCTTCAACTATTATGGTAGATGTGTCTATTTCTCTTTTCAGTGTTTTCAGTATTTGCCTCATGTATTTTGGAGCATTCTGGCTCAGTGCATACATATTTATGATTGTTACGTCTTATTATATTGTTCCTTTTATTAATACATAGTGTCCTTCTTTGTCTCTCTTAATTGTTTTACATTTGAAGTCTAATTTGTTCGATATTAGTATAGCTACTCCTGCTCTTTTCTGATTGTTGTTTGCATGAAATATCTTTTCCCAATCTTTCACTTTCACCTATGTTTGTCCTTGGGTCTAAAATGCATCTCCTGTAGACAGCATATAAGTGGGTCCTGTTTTTTAATCCATTTTGCCAGTCTACATCTCTTGAATGGGGAGTTTAATCCATTAATGTTTAGTGTTATTACTGTAAGGGCAGCACTTTCTACCATTTTGCCTTTTGGATTTTATATGTCATATCTAATTTTTCCTCTTTTTACCTTAACGAATAGTCTTCATTTCTACACTCTTCCCCACACCTCTCTCCTGTCTTTTCCTGTCTCTAGTGCCCCCTTTAGTATTTCCTGCAGAGCCAGTCTTTGGTCACAAATTCTCAGTGGTTTATTGTCTGAAAATGTTTTAATTTCTCCCTCATTTTTGAAGGGCAGTTTTGCTGGATATAGAATTCTTGGTTGGCAGTTTTTCTCTTTTAGAATCTTAAATATATCATACCACTGCCTTATCACCTCCATGGTTTCTCCTGAGAAATCCACACATAGTCTTATTGGGTTTCCCTTATATGTAATAGATTACTTTTCTCTTGGTGCTTTCAAAATTCCCTTTCTCTTAATGTCTGACATTCTGATTCATAAGTGTCTTGGAGTATGTCTATTTGGATCTGTTCAGGGTATGCTACACTTCTTTTTTTTTTTTAATTAATTTAAAAATTTTTTTTAAAATAACAAAAGACACCGAACAAATGCAAACAATTCTTAACTTGTGATGCATATATAATCAGTAATTCATAATATCATCACATAGTTGCATATTCATCATCATGATCATTTCTTGGAACATTTGCATCAACTAAGAAAAAGAAATAAAAAGAAAACAGAAAAAAATTCATACATACATACCCTTTGCCCCTCCCCTTCATTGATCACTAGCATTTCAATCTAAGTTTATTTTAACATTTGTTCCCCCTATTATTTATTTTTATTCCATATGTTTTACTCATCTGTTGATAAGGTAGATAAAAGGAGCATCAGACACAAGGTTTTCACAATCACACAGTCACATTGTGAAAGCTATATCATTATACAATCATCTTCAAGAAACATAGCTACTGGAACACAGCTCTACATTTTCAGGCAGTTCCCTCCAGCCTCTCCATTACATCTTGACTAACAAGGTGATATCTATTTAATGCATAAGAATAACCTCTTGACTCTGTTTGGAATCTCTCAGCCATTGACACTTTATTTTGTCTCATTTCTATCTTTCCCATTTTGGTCAAGAAGTTTTTCTCAATCCCTTGATGCTGAGTCTCAGCTCATTCTAGAGGTTTTCTCAATCCCTTGATGCTGACTGTAGGCTCATTCTAGGATTTCTGTCCATGTTGCCAGGAAAGTCCACACCCCTGGGAGTGATGTCTCATGTAGACAGGGGGAGGGCAGTGAGTTTGCTTGTTATGTTGGCTGGAGAGAGAGGCCACATCTGAGCAACAAAAGGGGTTCTCTTGGGGGTGACTCTTAGGCCTAACTTTAAGTAGGCTTGACC
This sequence comes from Tamandua tetradactyla, assembly GCF_023851605.1. NCBI lineage: Eukaryota > Metazoa > Chordata > Mammalia > Pilosa > Myrmecophagidae > Tamandua > Tamandua tetradactyla. The sequence goes on along the minus strand of NC_135327.1, from coordinate 200,181,890 downwards.
TATCCTTTGTGAGGTTGTTTTATATGAACAAACCCCAAGATTGGGGGCTCAGCCTATTGCTTTGGTTGTCTGCACTGCTTGTGAGAATATCAAGAATTCAACTTGGGAAAATTGAATTTTCCCCCTTTCTCACCATTCCCCAAAGGGGACTTTGTAAATACTTTTTTATTCACTGTTCAAATAACTCTGGGATTTATTGAGACATCACTCTGGACAAACCAACAAAATCTTCATGCCCTACTCAAGCAAGGTTCCATGTACTTACGGTATTCAATTAAGATGTCTACATAAGTTGTATTAGGAAATGTACTAGTCAAAATATAAATTTTGTGCCAAATAAACATTTTTTGCTTTAGTCTCACACATAAGTTAAAATTTTGAAATATTAATTACCATCTATTTTCAGCACCCTGCAGTAATGACATTCCTTGTCCTTTCTCATGCAAAAACAATTTTGAAATTTGTATATTTAGTCACTATCACTATACACTCTAGGCATTCCTAGATTATACCATCTCAGTCTTGATCATCTATATTTCTTTCTGATTTCATTTGTGCCCCCAGCCCTCCTCCCTCTGTCATTCTCACTTTCAGCTTGATTCAGTGTTTTAACATAATTGAATTACAGTTAGGTAATATTGTGCTGCACTTCTTGAACCTGTAATTTTAAGTCTTTCATTAGAGTTGGCAAATTTTCAGTGATAATTTCTTCTATTAGTCTTTCTCCTTCTTTTCCCTTCTATTTTCCTTCTGGGACACCTACAACATATATATCCACGCGCTTCATGTTGTCATTCAATTTCCTGAGTCCTTGCTCATATTTTTCCATTCTTTTCCCTATATTTTCTTTTGCTTGTCTCACTTCAGATGTCCTGAATCCAATTCACTAATCCTATCTTCTGCCTCTTGAAGTCTAACACTGTAGGTTTCCATTGTTTTGTTTTTTTTTTCCATCCCTTCTATGGTGACTTTTATCCCCATAAGTTCTGTGATTTAAGACAAATAATTTTAATATTTATTTTATTTAAACCACTTTATCAAAAATATTGTTTCAATGTAATTAGTATTTTTTTGCATTTATCAATGCGATTTTTTTTTTCGTGGGCAGGCACCAGGAATAGCACCCAGTCTCTGGCATGGCAGCCACCATGGCCCGCCCTCAAAGAGATATTTTTATATTCCTTTTTTTCATGCTATCTTGAAAATTCAATATATATTTTACATTTAGAGCACCACTCAATTTTGACAATGTTTTTATTAGGATTATTTTATCTGTATTTAGATTGCATAACATTTACAATTGACATACCTGGCAACATTCCAAACATTTAATGCTTTCAAATAACTGAATTGTGTCTTTTTTTTATTAATTAACGGAAAAAAACATTAACCCAACATTTAGAAATCATACCATTCTACATATGCAATCAGTAATTCTTAACATCATCACATAGATGCATGATCATCGTTTCTTAGTACATTTGCATTGGTTTAGAAGAACTAGCAACACAACAGAAAAAGATATAGAATGTTAATATAGAGAAAAAAAAAGTAATAATAATAGTAAAAAAAAAACAAAAAAAAACATAGCTCAGATGCAGCTTCATTCAGTGTTTTAACATGATTACTTTACAATTAGGTATTACTGTGCTGTCCATTTTTGAGTTTTTGTATCTAGTCCTGTTGCACAGTCTGTATCCCTTCAGCTCCAATTACCCATTATCTTACCCTGTTTCTAACTTCTGCTGGACTCTGTTACCAATGATATATTCCAAGTTTATTCTCAAATGTCGGTTCACATCAGTGGGACCATACAGTATTTGTCCTTTAGTTTTTGGCTAGACTCACTCAGCATAATGTTCTCTAGGTCCATCCATGTTATTACATGCTTCATAAGTTTATCCTGTCTTAAAGCTGCATAATATTCCATCGTATGTATATACCACAGTTTGTCTAGCCACTCTTCTGTTGATGGACATTTTGGCTGTTTCCATCTCTTTGCAACTGTAAATAATGCTGCTATAAACATTGGTGTGCAAATGTCCATTTGTGTCTTTGCCCTTAAGTCCTTTGAGTAGATACCCAGCAATGGTGTTGCTGGATCGTATGGCAATTCTATATTCAGCTTTTTGAGGCCAAACTGCCTTCCACAGTGGTTGCACCATTTGACATTCCCACCAACAGTGGATAAGTGTGCCTCTTTCTCCGCATCCTCTCCAGCACTTGTCATTTTCTGTTTTGTTGATAATGGCCATTCTGGTGGGTGTGAGATGATATCTCATTGTGGTTTTGATTTGCATTTCTCTAATGGCCAGGGATGTTGAACATCTCTTCATGTGCCTTTTGGCCATTTGTACTTCCTCTTCTGGTAGGTGTCTGTTCAAGTCTTTTTCCCATTTTGTAATTGGGTTGGCTGTCTTTTTGTTGTTGAGATGAACAATCTCTTTATAAATTCTGGATACTAGACCTTTATCTGATATGTCATTTCCAAATATTGTCTCCCGTTGTGTAGGCTGTCTTTCTACTTTCTTGATGAAGTTCTTTGATGCACAAAAGTGTTTAATTTTGAGGAGCTCCCATTTATTTATTTCCTTCTTCAGTGCTCTTGCTTTAGGTTTAAGGTCCATAAAACCGCCTCCAATTGTAAGTTTCATAAGATATCTCCCTACATTTTCCTCTAACTGTTTTATGGTCTTAGACCTAATGTTTAGATCTTTGATCCATTTTGGTTTAACTTTTGTGTAGGGTGTGAGATATGGGTCTTCTTTCATTCTTTTGTATATGGATATCCAGTTCTCTAGGCACCATTTATTGAAGAGACTGTTCTGTCCCAGGTGAGTTGGCTTGACTGCCTTATCAAAGATCAAATGTCCATAGATGAGAGGGTCTATATCTGAGCACTCTATTTGATTCCATTGGTCGATATATCTATCTTTATGCCAGTACCATGCTGTTTTGACCACTGTGGCTTCATAATATGCCTTAAAGTCAGGCAGCACGAGACCTCCAGCTTTTTTTCCTCAAGATGTTTTTAGCAATTCGGGGCACCCTGTCCTTCCAGATAAATTTACGTATTGTTTTTTCTATTTCTGAAAAATAAGTTGTTGGGATTTTGATTGGTATTGCATTGAATCTGTAAATCAATTTAGGTAGGATTGACATCTTAACTATATTTAGTCTTCCAATCCATGAACACAGTATGCCCTTCTATCTATTTAGGTCTTCTGAGATTTATTTTAACAGTTTTTTGTAATTTTCTTTATATAGGTTTTTTGTCTTTTTAGTTAAATTTATTCTTAGGTATTTTATGCTTTTAGTTGCAATTGTAAATGGGATTCGTTTCTTGATTTCCCCCTCAGCTTGTTCATTACTAGTGTATAGAAATGCTACAGATTTTTGAATGTTGATCTTGTAACCTGCTACTTTGCTGTACTCATTTATTAGCTCTAGTAGTTTTGTTGTGGATTTTTCCGGGTTTTCGACGTATAGTATCATATCATCTGCACACAGTGAGAGTTTTACATCTTCCTTTCCAATTTTGATGCCTTGTATTTCTTTTTCTTGTCTAATTGCTCTGGCTTGAACCTCCAACACAATGTTGAATAATAGTGATGATAGTGGACATCCTTGTCTTGTTCCTGATCTTAGGGGGAAAGTTTTCAATTTTTCCCCATTGAGGATGATATTAGCTGTGGGTTTTTCATATATTCCCTCTATCATTTTAAGGAAGTTTCCTTGTATTCCTATCTTTTGAAGTGTTTTCAACAGGAAAGGATGTTGAATCTTGTCAAATGCCTTCTCTGCATCAATTGAGATGATCATGTGATTTTTCTGCTTTGATTTGTTGATATGGTGTATTACATTAATTGATTTTCTTATGTTGAACCATCCTTGCATACCTGGGATGAATCCTACTTGGTCATGATGTATAATTCTTTTAATGTGTTGTTGGATACTATTTGCTAGAATTTTATTGAGGATTTTTGCATCTATATTCATTAGAGAGATTGGTCTGTAGTTTTCTTTTTTTGTAATATCTTTGCCTGGTTTTGGTATGAGGGTGATGTTGGCTTCATAGAATGAATTAGGTGGTTTTCCCTCCACTTCGATTTTTTTGAAGAGTTTGAGGAGAGTTGCTACCAATTCTTTCTGGAATGTTTGATAGAATTCACATGTGAAGCCGTCTGGTCCTGGACTTTTCTTTTTAGGAAGCTTTTGAATGACTAATTCAATTTCTTTACTTGTGATTGGTTTTTTGAGGTCATCTGTTTCTTCTTGAGTCAAAGTTGGTTGTTCATGTCTTTCCAGGAACCCATCCATTTCATCTAAATTGTTGTATTTATTAGCGTAAAGTTGTTCATAGTATCCTGTTATTACCTCCTTTATTTCTGTGAGGTCAGTAGTTATGTCTCCTCTTCCATTTCTGATCTTATTTATTTGCATCCTCTCTATTCTTCTTTTTGTCAATCTTGCTAAGGGCCCATCAATCTTATTGATTTTCTCATAGAACCAACTTCTGGTCTTATTGATTTTCTCTATCGTTTTCATGTTTTCAATTTCATTTATTTCTGCTCTAATCTTCGTTATTTCTTTCCTTTTGCTTGCTTTGGGATTAGTTTGCTGTTCTTTCTCCAGTTCTTCCAAGTGGACAGTTAATTCCTGCATTTTTGCCTTTTCTTCTTTTCTGATATAGGCATTTAGGGCAATAAATTCCCTCTTAGCACTGTCTTTGCTACGTCCCATAAGTTTTGATATGCTGTGTTTTCATTTTCATTCACCTCGAGGTATTTACTAATTTCTCTTGCAATTTCTTCTTTGACCCACTTGTTGTTTAAGAGTGTGTTGTTGAGCCTCCATGTATTTGTGAAATTTCTGGCACTCCGCCTATTATTGATTTCCAACTTCATTCCTTTATGATCCGAGAAAGTGTTGTGTATGATTTCAATCTTTTTAAATTTGTTGAGACTTGCTTTGTGACCCAGCATATGGTCAATCTTTGAGAATGATCCATGAGCTCTTCAGAAAAAGGTGTATCCTGCTGTTGTGGGATGTAATGTCCTATAAATATCTATTAAGTCTAGCTCATTTATAGTAATATTCAGATTTTCTATTTCTTTATTGATCCTCTGTCTAGATGTTCTGTCCATTGACGAGAGTGGTGAATTGAAGTCTCCAACTATTATGGTATATTAGTCTATTTCCCTTTTCAGTGTTTGCAGTGTATTCCTCACGTATTTTGGGGCATTCTGGTTCGGTGCGTAAATATTTATGATTGTTATGTCTACTTGTTTAATTGTTCCTTTTATTAGTATATAGTGTCCTTCTTTGTCTCTTTTAACTGTTTTACATTTGAAGTCTAATTTGTTGGATATTAGTATAGCTACTCCTGCTCTTTTCTGGTTGTTATTTGCATGAAATAGCTTTTCCCAACCTTTCACTTTCAACCTATGTTTATCTTTGGGTCTAAGATGTGTTTCCTGTAGACAGCATATAGAAGGATCCTATTTTTTAATCCGTTCTGCCAGTCTATGTCTTTTGATTGGGGAGTTCAATCCATTAACATTTAGTGTTATTACTGTACGGGTAGTATTTTCCTCTACCATTTTGGCTTTTGTATTTTGTATGTCATATCTAATTTTCCTTCTTTCTACACTCTTCTCCACACCTCTCTCTTCTGTCTTTTCGTATCTGACTCTAGTGCTCCCTTTAGTATTTCTTGCAGAGCTGGTCTCTTGGTCACAAATTCTCTCAGTGACTTTTTGTTTGAGAATGTTTTAATTTCTCCCTCATTTTTGAAGGACAATTTTGCTGGATATAGGAGTCTTGGTTGGCAGTTTTTCTCTTTTAGTAATTTAAATATATCATCCCACTGTCTTCTCACCTCCATGGTTTCTGCTGAGAAATCTACACATAGTCTTATTGGGTTTCCCTTGTATGTGATGGATTGTTTTTCTCTTGCTGCTTTCAACAGCCTCTCTTTCTCTTTGACCTCGACATTCTAACTAGTAAGTGTCTTGGAGAACGCCTATTCGGGTCTAATCTCTTTGGGGTGCGCTGCACTTCTTGGATCTGTAATTTTAGGTCTTTCATAAGAGTTGGGAAATTTTCAGTGATAATCTCTTCCATTAGTTTTTCTCCTCCTTTTCCCTTCTCTTCTCCTTCTGGGACACCCACAACACGTATATTTGTGTGGTTCATATTGTCCTTGAGTTCCCTGATACCTTGTTCAAATTTTTCCATTCTTTTCCAGATAGTTTCTGTTTCTTTTTGGAATTCAGATGTTCCATCCTCCAAATCACTAATTCTATCTTCTGTCTCTTTAAATCTATCATTGTAGGTATCCATTGTTTTTTCCATCTTTTCTACTTTATCCTTCACTTCCATAAGTTCTGTGATTTGTTTTTTCAGGTTTTCTATTTCTTCTTTTTGTTCAGCCCATGTCTTCTTCATGTCCTCCCTCAATTTATCAATTTCGTTTTTGAAGAGGTTTTCCATTTCTGTTCGTATATTCAGCATTAGTTGTCTCAGCTCCTGTATCTCATTTGAACTATTGGTTTGTTCTTTTGACTGGGCCATATTTTCAATTTTCTGAGCGTGATCCGTTATCTTCTGCTGGCGTCTGGGCATTTAGTCAGATTTCCCTGGGTGTTGGATCCAACAGGTTGAAAGATTTTTCTCTGAAATCTCTGGGTTCTGTTTTTCTTATCCTGCCCAGTAGGTGGCGCTCGTGGCACACGTTTGTCTGCGGGTCCCACCAGTAAAAGATGCTGTGGGTCATTTAACTTTGGAGAACTCTCGCCATGGGGGAGGATTGCCAGCCGAAGCGGCTTGGAAGAGTGCCAGCAGGCCCGGGGCTCTGAATGCTGGGAGGGTCACTAGCCACCGCAGCCCGGGAGAGTGCCCGTCCGAATTTCCTAATCGGCCTGGGGCACCAAGCGTGGCGGGAGGGCACCAGCCGCTGAAGCCGGGAGAGTGCACCGTTCCCAGCTGGACCGGGGAGTCACATGTTTGGAAGGGACCCCCCCCGGTCACCGTTCTCCGCGGTCTGGGGATTTCTGATCCAATTCTCTCAGTTGGTCCGGGGGGCCGCGCGTGGTGGGGGCGCCAGCTGCCACGGCTTGAGGGGACTGCCTGCCCAATTCTGCTAGGTTGCCTGGGAAGGAGGAAGGGAGGGACCTCGGCCACTTGCCGCCATGCCTGGGGAAGCCCGCACCCCTTGGCAATCTCACTGGAGCGGGTTCTCCCAGCCAGTCAGCCATTCTAGGATGGGGTACACTGTCTTTTTTATCTCTGTCGTGGCTCCGGGAGCTGTTCTGTATCGTTTCTACTCCCCTAGTAGCTGTTCTGGCGGAGGAAAGGTGAGGATGGCAAGGCTGTCGAGGACGGTGGCGGAGGAGCTGGTGAAGGCGGAAGAGGGCATGGTGGTGGTTGGAGAACCGCTGGAGTAGGAGGAGAAAGGGAAGGATAAGATGGCAGATGGAGCACTGCCAGAGCAGAAGGGGAAAGAGAAGGACAAGATGGCGGTGGGAGCGCTGCCGGTGGAGAAAGAGGAAGAGGAGGGCTAGATGGCGGCGGGAGTGCCGGCAGACAAAGAGGAAGAGGAGGGCTAGTTGGCGGCAGGAGCGCCGGCAGAGAAGGGGGAAGAGGAGGGCTAGATGGCAGCGGGAGTACCACCAGCAGAGAAAGAGGAAGAGGAGGGCTAGATGGCGGCAGGAGCGCCGGCAGAGAAAGAGGAAGAGGAGGGCTAGATGGCGGCGGGAGCGCCAGTGGAGAAGGGGGAAGACTAGAGGTGAAATTATTGGTCAAGGTTCTTGTTTGCAAGTGCTGAATTGTGTCATTTTTAAATGACATAAGTAAAATTTAAAATTCAGTTCCTTAGTTGTACTAAGGCACATTTCAGGTGCTCAGTAATCAGTTTTAACTGGCCATAGTGAAGAAAATAAATAGTTATCTTTAACTATGCTGTCTTGATTATTTACCCTAAATTATATACCTTTTTGGTAAATATGGATGAGAGGAAATATTAATGCCAATAATGAAAATGTGTATATTAAGGAAGATTGTTCATTTTTATGTAGTACAATAAAAATGATTTTCCCTACCATACCATAGACCACAAAAGGTGTGTTTTTATCTATGTAGATGTTAGGTGTTGCGAAGAAACATGAAAGAAATGAATAGCTTTGTCTTTAGAAGTTTATAGTCTAATTAGGAAAAGTTAAACAACATGTTTTAATCCTGTAAATATTATGGAATTTAAGAAAAGTATTTTAGTGTAATTATTGTACAACACCTTATTCTCTTTAATACTTTTTCTTTCTACTTTTTAAAAAAAGATATCTTTTTAAACATGTTAGCATAGAGGAGAACAAGATTAAATGAAAGATAATTGTATCCTCAACTCCCTAAACCCAAGTGTTACTCAATTCCCTGTGAAGCACTCCCAAATTACTTCATTTTTGTTGAAGTAAAAATAAGTATAGTTAAGTTCAAATTCATAGAAATTCTACCTCTTGCACATCTTCAAATTAATCTCATGTCCCATGATTTAGCTATTCTACCACCCACTTACTTAGTCTTCCAACCACCTTTCAGTATTCTTTGTCTTGTTTATCAGTAATTGCCATTTTCCTGTTTGAGCTGCCTCATTTTCAACTTTTCACTTTGCTTTACCCCTCTTCTATTTTTTTACCTGGCGTTGTTCATTCATCTGCAGAATTGTTCATGCCTTCACTTAGCTGTTTCCCTCTCCTGTAAACTTTAGCAAGGTTTTTAATTTATCTCCTTGATTCCAGTCTCTTCCCTTTCAAATTACCCTCCATACTCTTGTATGCATAATTCTTCTGAAATAAGGTTCTTCTTGCCACATTCCTCCTAAAAAGAAAAGCACACAAACCTGCTGAAGTTGTTTCACATCTTTCTTATTGATCTCTGTGAGGGTCCCATCCCACCCCTTTATTTCTGTTAGTTACATGGAATTACTTGCTACCATCCAAACTCACCAAACACTTAATAGACATCTCTGGCTTTTTCATATGCTGTTCCTTACTAGAATAACTACTACACCTATCAGATAAGCTTTCTTATTCATGAAGACCTAGTAAAGCCTTTCCTGATTCTGCCAGGCTTCTTTCTACCTCCCTCCTCTTTGTACCCTTAGCCCTTTCTGATACAATGTGGTGAATGCCTTAGAGGCATGTAATTACTGGTTTGCCATCATTTCCTCCACTGGATTGATAAAGCTGCAGAGACTAGTGCCCTCTTCCTTTATCTATCTGTAGTAGGGAAGAATAATAACCTCCCCCCAAAGATGTCCACATCCTAATCCTCAGAACCTGTGAATGTTACCTTACCTGGCAAAAGGAACTTTGCAAATGTGATTAAGGTTAAAGACCTTGAGATGGGAGTGAAAGAAGGTTATCCTGATTGTACATGGTGGACCCACTTTAATTACATGAGTCCTTAAAAGTAGAAGAGGGAGGCAGAAGAGTGGGTCAGAGATGCAACAGGAAAAAGACTTGGTCCGTGTTGCTGACTTTGAAGATCAAGGAAGGGGGCCTTCCTCCACCAAAAAAACACCTCAGTCTCTAAAGACTGAGACAGCTTTTGGTTAATAACCAGCAGAAACACTGGGGACCTCTGTCTTAAAACTGCAAGGAGCTGAATTGTACCAGCAACCCAAATGAAAGGAATTTGGATTCTCCCCCTAGAACTTCCAGAAAGAAATGTAACCTGCTGACACTTTGAGTTTAGTCTGATGAAACCTATACCAGAATTCTGGCCTACAGGATGGTAATGCTACTAAATTTGTGCTAAATTTGTTCAAAAACAATAAAATACTAATAGTGAAGCAATGAAATCCCAAAATCTATTAGAATGCTTGGCAAGTAGAAGGTATTTGCTCAAAATATGTTGAACTAAAATGATCAGAGGCAAAACTATGGAGTATTTGTACATTTCTGAAGGGAATATAACAAACTATTCCAGAAGATTAATTTGGAAGTAAACAAAGGGAAAGCAAGCAAGTAAACAAAATTATGTTGGAGTTGTCTTTGTGAGAGGTAATAAAAACAAATTAAGATAGAGACTCAAAGAAAACTCAGTATCACTTTTCTCATGATTAGAAATAATTATACATTTGGGGAACAAGGATATTAGTGATATTAATATAAACAAGAAATTTGGTAAAGGAAGCAAAAGGTTTTTTGGTTGTTTTTGCTGAATGTCTGCAGTTTGGTGAGATGTATAAGCTGAGTAACATTAGAGGCTTGTCATAGTGATATTAGGTAAGTGTGAATTCAGTGCTCCCTAATTACCATCTGTAGTGCCATTGACTGAGGCTTGAAGCACTTTTGGAGGACAGAAATTAACCTGCTGAAAGAAACTGAGGGAATAGTTGGGAGAGGGGAGACAAGAGAACCTAAGTAGTAGGGGGCATCAAGGTCCAGGGGAAGATTTTTATCTCTGGTAATATGGTGGACAGGTACCTTGACTAGTCCTCCCTCTCAAAGCTTAAAGTGCTGCAGTTAGATAGGTAAATAGATATGGATACTAAATCCATGAGCCAGTAAGACAGGAGTACTCAGGCCAAAAACTAAATAAAGGTGGGAAATGACAGACAGAATAAGCATTGAAACCAGTACCTTGAGAGTATTTGTCTAACCAGGTGAACTTGAATTTGTTTTCACAGCCTCATTGTGGAGAAGATAAAAGTTTATTGCCTACTCAATGTAAGGAGTCTACAAGAAAACCTTCCTTCCCTAAATCTGGAACCTAAAAGGCCTATCTCCTCTGTATAAGTATGACTAGAAATAAGCCTAAGGCCACCAACAACAACTCTGGGGGTAACTGCTAGTATTGAAACTTAATACTAAGAGAATCAGCAGGACCAGTTCACAATACATGGGTGGTCAAAAAAAATCAAGCTAAGAATATATACTTAGAGTGTCCTCAAGGAATCATAAATTGAGAGGAGGGGCCAAATGGCAGCTTAGCAATGTGTGCATTTTAGTTCGTCCTCCAGAACAACTACTAAATAACCAGAAAGAGTACTGAATAGCTCCCGGAGCCATGTCAGTGACTGGACACACAGTGTACCCCAGTCGGGACCAGCTGGAACGGCTGCAAGCCTCCCCAAAACCGTGAGATCCCCAAGCTGTGGTGGCCAGCGCCCGGTACCCCTCCCCCACAGGTGGCTTCCCAGAGGGAAAGGAAAGAGACTCTAAACCTGGTCAAGGCAGAGGTTGATCATTGGGCTCACAGAAAAAGAGGAAAGGGGAGGAAACGGAGGCTTTAGTGGCTGTGTCTCTATGGAGACTTGGCAGCCTCTGGATTTAGCAGCGGGACTTCTCAGGGCTGCAACTGCTCCAGGCATAGGCAGAAACGGGCTGCTTTCAGGGCTCTCTCCCACCTGTGCCTTCCCCAGGAGAGGGGTGAAGCCCAACTCAGGTGGAATCCCTCCATCAAGGAATTCAGACACCAGGGCTTTGCAATTTGAAGCCATTAAAACCAGCCTACAACCTCTCCTTCGTCTCCACCACACCCCCAGCAGGGAGAGTCTTCCAAAGTTAAAAGTGCCACAACATCTTTTGCTGGTGCGACCCGCAGGCAGACGCGCCACATACTGGGCAGGATAAGAAAAACAGAGCTCAGAGATTTCACAGGGAAGTCTTTTAACCTGCTGGATCTCACCCTCAGGGAAAACTGATGCAGGTGTCTCCTTCCTCCTGATAGGCCAGTTTAGTCCAGGAAAACTTGGCTGGAGTCTATAATACCTACGCAGACCCTCCTAAGGGTGGGGATGGAAAAGGCACCATAAAAGCAGGGCAAGAAACAAGAACTGAAAAATTATCCTCTGTTAAACAAAACGTGAGCGAGAGGTCCAGAAAAAGCTGAACTGAAGGTCAGAGAACAGATAGACAACAAATTCATCTAGCAAGAAAATCCTAGGTAAGAGAAGTGAAAGCAATCTCCAGAATAAACTAATTAAGGTAATTAAATGTCTAGACGCCAGCAAAAAATAACAAATCACATCAGGAAAATTGAAGATATGGCCGAGTCAAAGGAACAAACCAATAGTTCAAATGAGATACAAGAGCTGGAACAACTAATTCAGAATGTATGAACAGACATGGAAAACCTCATCAAAAACCAAATCAATGAATTGAGGGAGGACATGAAGAAGACATGGGCTGAACAAAAAGAAGAAATAGAAAAACTGAAAAAACAAATCACAGAACTTATGGAAGTGAAGGATAAAGTAGAAAAGATGGAAAAAACAATGGATACCTACAATGATAGATTTAAAGAGACAGAAGATAGAATTAGTGATTTGGAGGATGGAACATCTGAATTCCAAAAAGAAACAGAAACCATCTGGAAAAGAATGGAAAAATTTGAACAAGGTATCAGGGAACTCAAGGACAATATGAACCACACAAATATACGTGTTGTGGGTGTCCCAGAAGGAGAAGAGAAGGGAAAAGGAGGAGAAAAACTAATGGAAGAAATTATCACTGAAAATTTCCCAACTCTTATGAAAGACCTAAATTACAGATCCAAGAAGTGCAGCACACCCCAAAGCGATTAGACCCAAATAGGCGTTCTCCAAGACACTTACTAGTTAGAATGTCAGAGGTCAAAGAGAAAGAGAGGATCTTGAAAGCAGCAAGAGAAAAGCAATCCATCACATACAAGGGAAACCCAATAAGACTATGTGTAGATTTCTCAGCAGAAACCATGGAGGTGAGAAGACAGTGGGATGATATATTTAAATTACTAAAAGAGAAAAACTGCCAACCAAGACTCCTATATCCAGCAAAATTGTCCTTCAAAAATGAGGGAGAAATTAAAACATTCTCAAACAAAAAGTCACTGAGAGAATTTGTGACCAAGAGACCAGCTCTGCAAGAAATACTAAAGGGAGCACTAGAGACAGATACGAAAAGACAGAAGAGAGAGGTGTGGAGAAGAGTGTAGAAAGAAGGAAAATTAGATATGACATACAAAATACAAAAGCCAAAATGGTAGAGGAAAATACTACCCGTACAGTAATAACACTAAATGTTAATGGATTGAACTCCCCAATCAAAAGACATAGACTGGCAGAACGGATTAAAAAATAGGATCCTTCTATATGCTGTCTACAGGAAACACATCTTAGACCCAAAGATAAACATAGGTTGAAAGTGAAAGGTTGGGAAAAGCTATTTCATGCAAATAACAACCAGAAAAGAGCAGGAGTAGCTATACTAATATCCAACAAATTAGACTTCAAATGTAAAACAGTTAAAAGAGACAAAGATGGATACTATGTACTAATAAAAGGAACAATTCAACATGAAGACATAACAATCATAAATACTTATGCACCGAACCAGAATGCCCAAAAATACATGAGGCAAACACTGAAAAGGGAAATAGATACATCTACCATAATAGTTGGAGACTTCAATTCCCCACTGTCATCAATGGACAGAACATCTAGACAGCGGATCAATAAAGAAACAGAGAATTTGAATATTAGAATAAATGAGCTAGACTTAACAGGCATTTATAGGACATTACACCCCACAACAGCAGGATACACCTTTTTCTCAAGTGCTCATGGATCATTCTCAAAGATAGACCATATGCTGGATCACAAAGCAAGTCTCAACAAATTTAAAAAGATTGAAGTCATACAAAACACTTTCTCAGATCATAAGGGAATGAAGTTGGAAATCAATAATAGGCAAAGTGCCAGAAAATTCACAAATATGTGGAGGCTCAACAACACACTCTTAAACAACCAGTGGGTCAAGGAAGAAATTACAAGAGAAATCAGTAAATATCTCGAGGCAAATGAAAATGAAAACACAGCATACAAAAACTTATGGGATGCAGCAAAGGCAGTGCTAAGAGGGAAATTTATTTCCCTAAATGCCTACATCAAAAAGAAGAAAGGGCAAAAATACAGGAATTAACTGTCCACTTGAAAGAACTGAGAAAGAACAGCAAACTAACCCCAAAGCAAGCAAAAGGAAAGAAATAACAAAGATTAGAGCAGAAATAAATGAAATTGAGAACATGAAAAAAATCGAGAAAATCAATAACAAAACCAGAAGTTGGTTCTATGAGAAAATCAAAAGATGGCCCTTAGCAAGATTGACAAAAAGAAGAAGAGAGAGGATGCAAACAAATAAGATCAGAAATGGAAGAGGAGACATAACCACTGACCCCACAGAAATAAAGGAGATAATAACAGGATACTATGAACAACTTTATGCCAATAAATACAACAATGTAGATGAAATGGACAGCTTCCTAGAAAGGCATGAACAACCAACTTTGACTCAAGAAGAAATAGATGACCTCAACAAACCAATCACAAGTAAAGAAATTGAATCAGTCATTCAAAAGCTTCCCCAAAAAAAATGTCCAGGACCAGACAGCTTCACATGTGAATTCTACCAAACATTCCAGAAAGAATTAGTACCAATCCTGCTCAAATGCTTCAAAAAAAAAATTGAAGTGGAGGGAAAACTACCTAATTCATTCTATGAAACCAACATCACCCTCATACCAAAACCAGGCAAAGATATTACAAAAAAAGAAAACTACAGACCAATCTCTCTAATTAATATAGATGCAAAACTCCTCAACAAAATTCTAGGAAATCGAATCCAGCAACGCATTAAAAGAATTATACATCATGACCAAGTAGGATTCATCCCAGGTATGCAAGGATGGTCCAACCTAAGAAAATCAATTAATGTAATACACCATATCAACAAATCAAAGCAGAAAAATCACATGATCATCTCAATTGATGCAGAGAAGGCATTTGACAAGATTCAACATCCTTTCCTGTTGAAAACACTTCAAAAGATAGGAATACAAGGGAACTTCCTTAAAATGATAGAGGGAATATATGAAAAACCCACAGCTAATATCATCCTCAATGGGGAAACATTGAAAACTTTCCCCCTAAGATCAGGAACAAGACAAGGATGTCCACTATCACCACTGTTATTCAACATCGTGTTGGAAGTTCTAGCCAGAGCAATTAGACAAGAAAAAGAAATACAAGGCATCAAAATTGGAAAGGAAGAAGTAAAACTATCACTGTTTCCAGATGATATGATACCATACGTCAAAAACCCAGAAAAATCCACAGCAAAACTACTAGAGCTAATAAATGAGTACAGCAAAGTAGCAGGTTACAAGATCAACATTCAAAAATCTGTAGCATTTCTATACACTAGTAATGAACAAGCTGAGGGGGAAATCAAGAAAGGAATTCCATTTACAATTGCAACTAAAAAAATAATACTTAGGAATAAATTTAACCAAAGAGATAAAAGACCTATACAAAGAAAACTACAAGAAACTGTTAAAAGAAATCTCAGAAGACCTAAATAGATGGAAGGGCATACCATGTTCATGGATTGGAAGACTAAATATAGTTAAGATGTCAGTTCTACCTAAATTGATTTACAGATTCAATGCAATACCAATCAAAATCCCAACAACTTATTTTTCAGAAATAGAAAAACCAATAAGGAAATTTATCTGGAAGGGCAGAGTGCCCCAAATTGCTTAAAGTATCTTGAGGAAAAAAAAACGAAGCTGGAGGTCTCGCGCTGCCTGACTTTAAGGCATATTATGAAGCCACAGTGGTCAAAACAGCATGGTACTGGCATAAAGATAGATATATCGACCAATGGAATTGAATAGAGTGCTCAGATATAGACCCTCTCATCTATGGACATTTGATCTTTCATAAGGCAGTCAAGCCAACTCACCTGGGATAGAACAGTCTCTTCAATAAATGGTGCCTAGAGAACTGTATATCCATATGCAAAAGAATGAAAGAAGACCCATATCTCACACCCTACACAAAAGTTAACTCAAAATGGATCAAAGATCTAAACATTAGGTCTAAGACCATATAACAGTTAGAGGAAAATGTAGGGAGATATCTTATGAATCTTATAATTGGAGGCAGTTTTATGGACCTTACACCTAAAGCAAGAGCACTGAAGAAAGAAAGAAAGAAATGGGAGCTCCTCAAAATTAAACACTTTCGTGCATCACAGAACTTCATCAAGAAAGTAAAAAGACAGCCTACCCAATGGGAGACAATATTTGGAAACGACATATCAGATAAAGGTCTAGTATCCAGAATTTATAAAGAGATTGTTCAACTCAACAACAAAAAGACAGCCAACCCAATTACAAAATGGGAAAAAGACTTGAACAGACACCTCTCAGAAGTGGAAATACAAATGGCCAAAAGGCACATGAAGAGATGTTCAACATCCCTGGCCATTAGAGAAATGCAAATCAAAACCACAATGAGATTATCATCTCACACCTACCAGAATGGCCATTATCAACAAAACAGAAAATGACAAGTGCTGGAGAGGGTGTGGAGAAAGAGGCACACTTATCCACTGTTGGTGGGAATGTCAAATGGTGCAACCACTGTGGAAGGCAGTTTGGTGGTTCCTCAGAAAGCTGAATATCGAATTGCCATATGACCCAGCAATATCATTGCTTGGTATCTACTCAGAGGACATAAGGGTAAAGACACAAATGGACATTTGCACACCAATGTTTATAGCAGCATTATTTACAATTGCAAGATGGAAACAGCCAAAATGTCCTTCAACAGACGAGTGGCTCAACAAACTGTGGTATATACATATGATGGAATATTATGCAGCTTTAAGACAGAATAAACTTATGAAGTATATAACAACATGGATGGACCTTGAGAACATTATGCTGAGTGAAACTAGCCAAAAACTAAAGGACAAATACTGTATGGTCTCATTGATATGAACTGACATTAGTGAATAAACTTGGAATATTTTGTTCGTAACAGAGATCATCAGGAGATAGAAATAGGGTAAGATATTGGGTAATTGGAGCTGAAGGGATACAGACTGTGCAACAGGACTGGATATAAAAACTCAGAAATGAACAGCACAATACTACCTAACTGTAATATAATTATGTTAAAACCCTAAATGAAGCTTCATGTGAGAATGATAGAGGGAGGAGGGCTGGAGACATAAATGAAATCAGAAGGAAAGATAGATGTTAAAGATTGAGATGGTATAATCTAGGAATGCCTAGAGTGTATAATAACAGTGAAATATACAAGGTACAATTTTAAAAATGTTTTTGCATGAGGAAGAACAATGGAATGTCATTATTGCAGGGTATGAAAATAGATGGTAATTAATATTTTAAAATGTCACCTTCTGTGTGAGACTAAAGCAAAAAATGTTTATCCGTTACAAAATTAATATTTTGACAAGTGCATTTCCTAATATAACTTATGTGGATAGTTTGATTGAACGCCATAAGTACTTGGAATCTCAGGTAGGACATGAGATTTTGTTAGTTTGTCCAGAGTGATGCCCCGATGAATCCCAGAGTGATTCGATCAGAGAGTGGAAAAGTACCTGCAAAGCCCCTTTTGGGGAGTGGTGAGAATGGGGAGAAATTCAACTTCCCCTAGTTGAATTCTTGATATTCTCACAAGCAGTGTGGACAACCAAAGCCATAGGCAGAGCCCCCAGTCTGGGGTTTGTTCATATGAAACTTAACCCCACAAAGGTTAGGTCAAGTCTACTTAAAATTTAGGTCTAAGAGTCACCCCCAAGAGAGCCTCTTTTGTTGCTCAGATGTGGCCCCTCTCTCCAGCCAACACAACGAGCAGTCTCACCACCCTACCCCTCTCTATGTGGGACATGACTTTTCAAGGGATTGGGAAAACCTTCTTGACCAAAATGGGGAAGAGAGAAATGAGACAAAATAAAGTGTCAATGGCTGAAAGATTCCAAACAGAGTCAAGAGGTTATCCTGGAGGTTATTCTTATGCATTAAATAGATATCACCTTGTTAGTCAAGATGTAATGGAGAGGCTGGAGGGAACTGCCTGAAAATGTAGAGCTGTGTTCCAGTAGCCATGTTTCTTGAAGATGATTGTATAATGATATAGCTTTCACAATGTAACTTTGTGATTGTGAAAACCTTGTGTCTGATGCTTCTTTTATCTACCTTGTCAACAGATGAGTAGAATATATGGAATAAAAATAAATAATGGGGGAAGAAATGTTTAAAAAATAAAAAAATTAAATTAAATTAAAAAAATTCATAAATCCTCTCTGAAGGAACCCACCTTCATCCCAGGGCTAAGTATGTATTCCACAGGACAGTAGCAAGGAAGGAAGGCTTCCTTGAGCATGAACAGGTCAACACCAGACATAATGGACATAGAGTTACATAAATTATAATTGAGACAAACATACAAACACTTCACATTTTCTGAGACAAGCTTGAAAATATGAGCAGGAAATAAGAAACTAGTAAGAATGACCCAGCAGATTTGAAAAAGTACCAAACGGAACTTCTAGAAATAAAATAGGATAATTGAAATATAAGATGTAATAGATAAGGAGAAAATCCTTAATGGATAGAGAAACACTTCTGAAATGACAGAGTCAAGACCTCCAAAAACCTGCTCCTCCATTGTGGTGGTTTGATATTGTATGTACCCCAAAAGGCGTGTTTTTTAATTCCTGTGGGTGTGAACTCATTGTCATTAGTACCATTTTTAAAATATTTTTATTGAGAAATACTCACACACGTATAGTCCAACCATATTATACAATCAGTGGCTCACAATATCATCACATAGTTGTGTATTCATCACCGTGATCATTTTTAGAACATTTACATCACTCCTGAAAAAGAAAAACAAAAAAGAACTAATATATCCCATAGCCCTTACCCTTCCCTCTCATTCACCCATATTATTTCAATCAACCCATTTTTTTTCCCTTTATCTCCCCTATTACTTATTTATTTTTTATCCTTATTTTTTCACCCATCTTTCCATGCCCTGGATAAAAGAAGCATCAGACGCAAGGTTTTCACAATCACACAGTCACATTGTAAAAACTATATAGTTATACAGTCTTCTTCAAGAATCAGTCTACTAGAACAAAGTTCAACTGTTTCAGATACTTCCCATAGCTACTCAATACACCATAAACTAAAAAAGGATATCTATATAATGCATAAGAATAACCTCCAGTATAACATCTCCACTCTGTTTGAAATCTCTTAGCCACTGAGATATAGTCCCATTTCTTTCTTCCCCCTCTTGGTCAAAAATACTTTCTCATTTCCATAATACTGAGTCCCAGCTCATCCCTGGGAGTCAGGCCCCACATTGCCGAGAGATTTACTGGCATGTCTCATGGGGGAGGGGGGCAGTGGGGACAGTGAGTTCATCTGCAAAATTGGTTTACAGAGGCCATATCCAAGCAACAAAACAGGCTCTCCGGGGGTGACACTTAGGCATAATTATTAGTAGGGTTAGCCTCTCCTTTACAGGAATAAGCTATGTAAGGGCAAGCCCCAAGATTGAGGGCTCAGCCTATTGAACTAGTTATCCCCACTGCTTGAGAGAATATCAGGAATTCACCAGATGTGAAAGTTTAATATTCCCCCTTTCTCCTCAGTCCCCAAAGGGACTTTGCAAATACTTCTTTATTCATTGCCAAAATTACTCTGGGATATATTGGGGTATCAAACTAACCTGGACAAACCAACAAGATCTCACACCCTATTCAAGACTCCATGTTATTATGGCATTCAAGCATTACAAGTTAAATTAGATAATGTGTTATCCAAAATATGAATTTTTCACCAAATAAACATCTCTCTCTTTGGTCTTGCACAGAGGTTGAAGTTTGAAAATATGGGACCAAGTCATCCTTTACCCAGTATTCTGAATTACCTAAGTCCTACCCAGATTAGCTTCATTCACATCTCTAGATGAAGTCTGATCACTTTTCAGCTTTAAAACAGTTGTTGAATGGAGTAATGCTAACTTTCATAGCTTCAGTGCTCTAACTCTGAGTCCTAGGTGTCTATAAGTTGTACTTTTGATGAGGTTACTTCAGTTAAGATGTGGCCCACCTCAATCAGGATGGGTCTTAATCCAATTACTGAAGTCCTTTATAAGCAGAATGAAATTCAGATATGTAGAGAGAAAGTCAGCAGGACCAACCAGAAGCTGAACACAAACAGAACCTGAAGAGAAGGGAGAGACCAGGTAGTACCACCATGTGCCTTGCCATATGACAAACTAAGGACCAAAGATCACCACCAGCCAGCCCCAGAACACCAGAGGCATTGGAAAGAAAGCATTGCTTTGATGATGCCTTGATATAACCTTTTACCCAGCCTCAAACGATGAGCAAATAAATTTCCATTGATTAACCTGCCCCATTTGCTGGTATTTGCTTGAGCAGCCCAGGAAACTAAAATATCCATTGAAAACAATGGGAATACAGGCAAAAGTTGTCAGAATCAATTTTTAAGAATTCAGAAAATTAACCAAAGATTTGAAACAATTTGAAGCATTTTAATTCAAGAAACCCAACTGAATCTTAATAAAAACAAAATAAAACAAACAAATGAAAAACAAGTTTTATGAGTTTTAACTTACTCTATCCCATTTCCCACTGTCTCCAGCTCTGCAGTAGTGTTAAAAACCTTGGAACTATAGTAACTGTTGAAATCAAGCAATCTAATAGATAGTATGGAAGGCAGAATGTGTTTGGTGTTCCCCTCAAGGACCCATTCCTAGATAAGTGTTATTATTCGACCTGTCTTGTAGTTCCCTGATAAGTCCCTATTCACAGATCTGACTTAACTCTCATTCAGTGAGAAAAGCCCTATACCCAGAGTGTTTGTGGAGAACAATCAGTAGCAATTATTTAACATCACAGCGGCCTGATGTAGCAATACAATTCAGGACAAATAAGAACATGATCAAAAACTTAAAATGAAAATCTAGTGAATGAAATATATATAGTGGCTTTTGAAAATCTCCAACATAATTCTTGGGGTTTAGAAGGCCATACACATATGCAGAACTGTGCACATGCTCCAGGAAACATATGATAAGGCGATTTTGGTTGACCTTGATGCCCTGGGCAAACATGAAGTGAAGGCTAAGGTGGAGTTGTAAATTGGCAGAGCATTGAAGACATACTCTAATGCAAAAAGTCTCTCAGCAAAGCATATCGGTTGATGGCATTTAAGGAAATCTCTGTTCAATCAGCTGACCAAGGAGAGACTTAACTGACTGCACACACACACACAGAATAATACAAACTTTAAAAAATTAATCCACTTAATGATCTCTCATTGGCCAATATGGCAGCTTAGTGAGGTGTGGAATTTAGTTCACCCTTCAAAGCAGCTAGTAAATAGAAAAGAACAGTATAGAACAACTGCTGGCACAACATCAGTGACTGGATACAGAGCGTACACCAGTTTGGACAAGATGGACTGGCTGCGAGCCCAGACAGAACCGTGAGTCCCCCAAGCTGTGGAGGGTGTCCCCCCTCCCCCACAGGCTGTATTCCAGAAGGGAAAAGAATGAGACTTTATTAGCAGCAGGGGCTGAGTGCAACCAAACTCCAATTGTGGAATTAATTAATAAATTCTAACTACTAAAAATAGACCCCCAGCTCAGCCGAATCTTGAGTAAAAGTTGAGGTTGCTATTTTTTTTTTCCCTTGTGCAAAGGGGACAGGGCTGATGGAAAAAGAGGAAAAACAAGCAAACAAACAAAAAAACAGGGTTTTTTTTTTTTTTTTTAAATCAGACAGCACAAAATACTTGAAAGGGTCTGGGACTTGAAGGAAAGGATGGGGCACATAGTACCTGGAAATACACAACACAACATACCAACTTAAGTTCTTGATTGGCTAACCTGAGGAATGGGGTTCCTGCTCTGAAAAGGATTTTTTTTTCTTTCTTTTCTGTGGCTGTGTTTCTGCAGCTTGACTGCTCTTTGAATACAACTACAAGGCTTCTCAGGCTCCAACTGTCCAGGCAAGGGCAAAATTAAGCTTCTCTGAGAGTTTGTCTAGAGGCTGTGCCTTCCCCAGGAGAGGGCTGGGGCCCAACTCAGGTGGAATCCCTCCCTCAAGGAATTTGGACCCCAGGGTCTGGAAAACTGAAATGATTAAAGCCAGCGTACAACCTCTCTTTTGCCTCAACCACACCCCCAGGAGGGAAAGTCTGCTGAACTTAAAGGTATCACACCACCTTATGCTGGTGGGACTGGCAGGCAGACAAGAGCCACATACTGGGCAGGATAGGAAAAACACAGAGTCTAGAGGATCAGCTCTGCAAAAAATACTAAAGGGAGCACTAGAGACAGTAGGAAAAGACAGGAGAGAAAGGTGTGGAAAAGAGTGTAGAAATGAAGACTATCAGTAAAGGAAAATTAGATATGACATATAAAATCCAAAGGGCAAAATGGTATAAGAAAGTACTGCCTGTACAGTAATAACACTAAATGTTAATGGATTAAACTCCCTAATCAAAAGACATAGACTGGCAGAAAGGGTTAAAACACAGGACCCATCTCCCATCTACAGGAGACACATTTTAGACCTAAGGATAAACATAGGTTGAAAGTGATAGGTTGGGAAAAGATATTTCATGCAAACAACAATCATAAAACAGTAGGAGTAGCTATACTAATATCCAACAATTAGACTTCAAATGTAAAACTATTAAAAGAGACTAAGAAGGACACTATGTATTAATAAAAAGAACAATTCAATAAGAAAATATAACAATCATAAATATTTATGCACTGAGCCAGAGTGCTCCAAAATACGTGAGGCAAACACTGAAAACACCGAAAAGAGAAATAGACGCATCTACCATTAATAGTTGGTAGTTCCCCGCTCTCAACAATGGACAGAACATCTAGACAGAGGATCAATAAAGAAACAGAGAATTTGAATAAAACTACAAATGAACAAGACTTAACAGACATTTATAGAATATTACACCCCACAACAGCTGGATACACATATTTTGCAAGTGCTCATGGACTGTTCTCAAGGATAGACCATATGCTGAATCACAAAGCAAGTCTCAATAAATTTAAAAAGATTGAAATAGTACAAAACACTTTCTCAGATCATAAAGGAATGAGGTTGGAAATCACTAATAGGCAGAGTGCCAGAAAATTCACAAATATATGGAGGCTCAACAACACACTGTTAAACAACCAGTGGGTCAAGGAAGAAATGACAAGAGAAATCAGTAAATATCTCAAGGCAAATTAAAATGAAAACACAACATATCAAATGTATGGGATGCATATTATGAGCTATGTTCAAAAGGAAAGCATCAGGACAGCAACAGCAAACAAAAATAATGGGGTGAGGGACAAGAGTTAAGAGGAGGTTTCAGTTTCCTATTTGGTGAGGGTGTATTCATTGGTTTTCTTTCTCTTGGGAACAATGAAATTATCTAAAATTGAGAAGGTTAATGGACTGTGGACTTTGGGCCCACTACATGATGCCTGATGAATGCAGGTAGCTGAAGGATGCACTCATGGAAAAGTAAAGTGGCTAATGATGGTGTATACTTATGAATGAAGGCTGTGCTGCTACAAAAATGTACAATGTTGTGAGGCATGCAACGATGTGAATGAACATGTGGAACATTTGTTGAGACAAAAATAAGCCAGAAACAAAAAAAAACCAATGGTATAATCACTTTTAGAAAATGTTTATAAGAAAACAGGAACCTAGATTGTAAGCTTTTAGAGCAGACACAGAAAGTCTAGAGTGGTGATTATTATTTCTGGATTTTGAGAGGCTGTTTTATATATATAATCTGATATTTAGTGATAAGAATGAAGCTGAACAGGTTGACTTTAAAGTAATTCAGAACATAGGAGTAAGGAAGACAGCGTCTATATTTCAGAACCATACATACTCTATAAGAACAACGGAAGAAAGGTTTATTTGATCTGGAACTGAAATTTTCTGTAGTGCATAATTTCATTCAACCTATCTGTATAGCTCATTTGAACAACTGAAGCACAGAGAGCACAGAATGAGAAAGAGGTCCCTTAATCCAGAGGTTCTTTAATCCTATATGGATTATTGTAATACCTGGAAACATCCTAGACTATATTAACCAGATAATCAAAAAGTATTGGCAAAGTCTCCTGGGGGAGGGGAGGAAGAATATGGAACTGTTAAACCTTACCATCATGGAATCCCCTGATATTGTGTCAGATTTTAGGGACCCCAAAGCAATGGGTCATACCTTTGATCATGAAGCTTACTCTTGTGAAGCTTATGTAGGTAGCTTAGAATCTTAGACTTCCTATAGGCATGCCAAAGAGTTATTTCTGGATGACCTCCGTTGTTGCTCAGATATGGCCTCAGTCTCTCTAAGCCCAACTCTGCAAGTGAAATCATTGCCCTCCCTGCTACATGGGACATGACATCCAGGGGCAAAGGTCTCCCTGGTGATGTGGGAGAGGACTCCCAGGGATGAATCCAAACCTGGCACTGTGGGATCAGTAATTCCATACTGACCAAATGGGGGAAAACAAGTGTAATTTAAAAAGTATCAGTGTAATTTAAAAAGTATCAGTGGCAGAGAGAGTTCAAATACAGTCAAGAGGCTACTCTTAAAGTTGTTATTATGTAAGCTTCAGGTAGACCTTGCTACTTATCATAACCTGCCAACCCCCAAGCAGTACCATTCCAGCCAATCCTAAAGAACACCTATGGCAATTTATGAGATTCCACAAGGGTTCCAGGCACTAGAGTAACTTTCCAGAAACCTATAACCTTCAGGTGGGTCCCTGGTTCAGATAAGTCCTGAATGCTAGCCCAGCCTCTCCAGAACATCAGATAGTTCCATCTTCTTACCTTATATTAGTGACAGACCCTTCCGATATCAAAAATTTAGAATTGCCATAGCCCAAACAACCCTAATGAGAGGTATGGAAAGATCAAAGGTGATGGTGGAATTATACATAGAAGAAAGGACATAACAAATGAATATGAAGGCTGAATCATTAAATTGATAACTCTTTTAGTCTCTGATATTTTAAAGCAGCTAGAAGTAAAAACCTAAAACTGAGAAATTATAACCCATGTCAAAGTCTCAAATATTAGTTCTAGTAATTGTGTGGTATGCTTGGAAATTTATAGCTTTTTTGTATATATGTTATTGTTCACAAAAGAAAGAAGGAAAAAAAGTCAGTTGTGGTGATAAAAAAGTACTTAAGCTCTCTAGCCTCCTATATTCTGGAGCAGTTAGAAGGAAAAGTATGAGAGGATAGTATGGTAGTCCATGATAAACTTTAGGATCTATCCTGTAACCACTTAAAAAATTTTTTTCATTAATTTTTAAATTTTTTTGAAAATATGACAAGAAAAAAACACAAACATTCTTAACATATGATCATTCCATTCCACATATATAATCAGTAACTCACAATATCATTACATAGTTGCATATTCATCATAATCATTTCTTAAAACATTTGCATCAATTCAGAAAAAGAAATAAAAAGACAACAGAAAAAAATTCATACATATCATACCCCTTACCTCTCCCTTTCATTGATCACTAGCATTTCAATCTAAGTTTATTTTAACATTTGTTCCCCCTATTATTTATTTTTATTCCATGTATTTTACTCATCTGTTGATAAAGTAGACAAAAGGAGCATCAGACACAAGGTTTTCACAATCACACAGTCACATTGTGACGGTATATCATTATACAATTACCTTCAATAAACATGGCTACTGGAACACAGCTCTAATTTTCAGGCAGTTCCCTCCAGCCTCTCATTTCATCTTGACTAACAAGATGATATCTATTTAATGCGTAAGAATAACCTCCAGGATAATCTCTTGACTCTGTTTGGAATCTCTCAGCTATTAACACTTTATTTGGTCTCATTTCACTTTTCCCCATTTTGGTCAAGAAGGTTTTCTCAATTCCTTGATGCTGAGTCCCAGCTCATTCCAGGATTTCTGTCCCATGTTGCCAGGAAGGTCCACACCCCTGGGAGTCATGTTCCACGTAGACAGGGGGAGGGTGGTGAATTTGCTTGTTATGTTGGCTGGAGAGAGAGGCCACATCTGAGCAACAAAAGAGGTCCTCTTAGGGATGACTATTAGGCCTAACTTTAAGTAGGCTTGACTTATCCTTTGTGGGGTTAAGTATCATATGAACAAACCCCAAGATTGGGGGCTCAGACTATTGCTTTGGTTGTCTGCACTGCTTGTGAGAATGTCAAGAATTCAACTTGAGGAAATTGAATTTTCCTTCTTTCTCACCATTCTCTCAAGGGGACTTTGCAAATACTTTTTATTCAATGTTCAAATCACTCTGGGATTTATTGAGGCATCACTCTGGACAAACCAACAAAATCTCATGCCCTCCTCAAGCAAGGTTCCATGTACTTATGGTATTCAATTAAGCTGTCTACATAAGTTATATTAGGAAATGTACTAGTCAAAATATAAATTTTGTACCAAATAAACATTTTTTCTTTAGTCTCACATATAAATTAAAATTTTAAAATATTAATTACTATCAATTTTCAACACCCTACAGTAATGACATTCCTATGTTCTTCCTCTTGCAAAAGCAATTTTTAAAATTTGTACATTTAGTCACTATTAGTATACACTCTAGGTATTACTAAAGTATATCATCTCAGTCTTTATAGTCTATCTTTCTTTCTGATTTCATTTGTGCCCCCAGCCCTCTTCCTTCTATCTTTCTCACATTCAGCTTCATTCAGTGTTTTAACATAATTGTATTACAGTTAGGTAGTATTGTGCTATCCACTTCTGAGTTTTTACAATCAGTCCTGTTGCACAATCTGTATCCCTTCAGCTCCAATTACCCAATATCTTACCCTATTTCTATCTCCTGATGGTCTTTGTTACCAATGAAATTCTCCAAGTTTATTCACTAATGTCAGTTCATATCAGTGAGATCACACAGTATTTGTCTTTTTGTTTCTGGCTAATATCACTCAGCATAATGTCCTTAAGTTCCATCCATGTTGTTACCTACTTCATAACTTTATTCTGTCTTAACAGCTGCATAATATTCCATCGTATGTTTATACCATAGTTTGTTTAGCCACTCATCTGTTGCTGGACATTTTGGCTGCTTCCATCTCTTTGCAATTGTAAACAATGCTACTATAATCATTGGTGTGCAAATGTCCGCTTGTGCACTTGCACTCATGTCCTCCGAGTAGATACCTAACAATGGTTTGCTGGGTCATATGGCAATTCTATATTTAGCTTCCTGAGGAACCGCCAAACTGCCTTCCATATTGGTTGTACCATTTGACATTCCCACCAACAATGAATAAGTTGCCTCTTTCTCCACATCCTCTCCAGCACTTGTCATTTACTGTTTTATTGATAATAACCATTCTGGTGAGTGTGAGATGATATCTCATTGTGGCGTTGATTTGCATTTCCCTAATAGCCAGGGATGTTGAGCATCTTTTCATGTGCCTTTAGACCATTTATATTTCTTCTTCTGAGAAATGTCTGTTGAGGTCTTTTGCCCATTTTGTAATTGGATTGTTTGTCTTTTTGCTGTTGAGTTGAACATTCATTTTATATATTCTGGATACTAGACCTTTATCTGATATATCATTTCCAAATATTGTCTCCCATTGTGTAGGCTGTCTTTTTACTTTCTTGACAAAGTTCATTGATGTACAAAAGTGTTTAGTTTTGAGGATTTCCCATCTATTTCTTTCTTTCTTTACTGCTCGTGCTTTGGGTGCAAGATCTAGGAAACTGCCTCCTATTGTAAGATTTATAAGATATCTCCATATATTTGCTTCTAACAGTTTTATGGTCTTAGATCTAATGTGTAGGTCTTTCTACCATTTTGAGTTAATTTTTCTATAGAGTGTGAGATATGAATCCTCTTTCATTCTTTTGCATATGGATATCATGTTCTCTAGGCACCATTTATTGAAGAGACTGTTCTGTCCCGGGTGAGTTGGCTTGACTGCCTTATCAAAGATCAATTGTCCATAGATGAGAGAGTCTATATCCAACACTCTATTCTATTCCATTGGTCAGTATATCTATCTCTATGACAGTACCATGCTGTTTTGACCACTGTAACTTCATAATATGCCTTAAAGTCTGGTAGTGTGAGGCCTCCTACTTCGTTTTTCTTTCTCAGAATATTTTTAGCTATTTGGGGCCTGCTGCCCCTCCAGATAAATTTGGTTATTGGTTTTTCTATTTCTGAAAAGTAAGTTTTTGGGATTTTAATTGGTATTGCATTGAATCTGTAAATCAATTTAGGTAGAATTGACATATTAATTATATTTAGTCTTCCAATCCATGAACACGGTATGCCCTTCCATTTATTTAGGTCTTCTGTGAATTCTTTTGACAATTTCTTGTAGATTTCTTAGTTAGATTCCTTAGTTAAATTTATTCTAAATATGTTATTCTTTTGATTGCAATTGTAAATGGAATTTTTTTCTTGAATCCCCCCTCAGATTGTTCATTAGTAGTGTATAGAGACACTACAGATTTTTGAGTGTTGATCTTGTAACCTGCCACTTTGCTGTGCTCATTTATTAGCTCCAGTTGTTTTGCTGTGGATTTTTCAGGGTCTTTGACATATAGTATCATATCATCTGCAAACAGTGAGTGTTTTACTTCTTCCTTTCCAATTTTGATGCCTTGTATTTCTTTTTCTTGTCTAATTGCTCTGGCTAGAACTTCCAACACAATGTTGAATAACAATGGTGATAGTGGACATCCTTATCTTGTTCCTGATTTTATGGGGAAAGTTTTCAGTTTATCCCCATTGAGGATGATGTTAGCTATAGCTTTTCATATAGTCCTTTTTTATATTGAGGAAGTTTCCTTCTATTCCTATCCTTTGAAGTGTTTTCAACAAGAAAGGATGTTGAATTTTTTCAAATGCCTTTTCTGCATCAATTGAGATGATCATGTGTTTTCTCTGCTTTGATTTGTTGATATGGTGTATTACATTAATTGATTTTCTGATCTTGAGCCATCCTTGAATACCTGGGATGAATCCTACTTGGTCATGGTGTATAATTTTTTAAATGTGTTGCTGGGGGTGGGCCATAGTGGCTCAGCAGGCAAGAATGCTTGCCTGCCACACCATAGGACCCAGGTTCGATTCCCAGTGCCTGCCCACATAAAAAATAATAATAAATAAATAAATAAATAAATAAATATGCTGCTGGATTCGATTTGCAAGAATTTTGTTGAGGATTTTTGCATCTATATTCATTAGAGAGATTGGTCTGTAGTTTTCTTTTCTTGTAATATCCTTGTCTGGTTTTGGTATGAGGGTGATGCTGGCTTCCTAGAATGAGGTAGGTAGCTTTCCCTCCTCTTCAGTTTTTTTGAAGAGTTTGAGCAAAATTGGTACTAATTCTTTCTTGAATGTTTGCTAGAATTCACATGTGAAGGCATCTGGTCCTGTGCTTTTATTTTGGGGAGCTTCTTAATGACTGATTCAACTTCTTTACTTGTGATTGGTTTGTTGAGGTCATCTATTTCTTCTCGAGTAAATGTTGGTTGTTTATGCCTTTCTAGGAAGTTGTGCACTTCATTTACATTGTCTAGTTTATTAGCATAAAGTTGTCCATGGTATCCTCTCATTATCTCCTTTATTTCTGCAGGGTCAGTGGTTATGTCTCCTCTTCCATTTCTGGTTTTATTTATTTGCATCCTCTCTATTCTTCTTTTTGTCAACCTCACTATGGATCCATTAATCTCATTGGTTTTCTCATAGAAACAATTTCTGGTTTTGTTGATTTTCTCAATTGTTTTCATGTTCTCAGTTTCATTTACTTCTGCTCTAGTCTTCATTATTTCTTTCCTTTTGCTTGCTTTGGGGTTAATTTGCTGTTCTTTCTCTAGTTCTTCCAAGTGGACAATTAATTCCCCAATTTTTTATCTTTCTTCTTTTTTATATAGACACTGAGGGCAATAAATTTCCCTCTTAGCTTTGCCTTTGCTGCGTCCCATAAATTTTGTTACATTGCATTTTCATTTTCATTTGCCTCTAGATATTTACTGATTTCTCTTTTAATTTCTTCCTTGACCCATTGGTTGTTTAAGACTGTGTTGTTGAGCCTCCACATATTTGTGACTTTTTCTGGCCCTCTGCCTATTAGTGATTTCCAGTTTCATTCCTTTATGATATGAAAAAGTGTTCTGTCTGATTTCAATCTTTTTTAATTTATTGAGACTTGCTTTGTGACCCAGCATATGGTCTATGCTTGAGAATCAGCCATGAGAACTTGAGAAAAGCTGTATCCTACTGTTGTGGAGTATAATGTTCTATATATATCTGTTAAGTCTAGCTCATTTATTATATTATTCAAATTCTCTGTTTCTTTATTGATCCTCTGTCTAGATGTTCTGTCCATTGATGAGTGTGGGGAATTGAGGTCTCCATATTATGGTAGATGTGTCTATTTCTCTTTTCAGTGTTTTCCTCATGTATTTTGGAGCATTCTGGCTTGATGCATAAATACTTATGATTGTTATGTTTTCTTGTTGAATTGTTCATTTTATTAACACATAGTGTCCTTCTTTGTCTCTTTTAACTGTTTTACATTTGAAGTCTAACTTGTCGGATATTAGTATAGCTACTCCTGCTCTTTTCTGATTGTTATTTGCATGGAATATCTTTTCCCAATCTTTCACTTTCAACCTATGTTTATCCTTGGGTCTAAGATGCATTTCCTGTAGACAGCATATAGATGGGTCCTGTTCTTTAATCCATTCTGCCAGTCTATGTCTTTTGATTGGGGAATTTAATCCATTATCAATTAGTGTGATTACTGTACGGGCAGTACTTTCTTCTACCATTTTGCCTTTTGGATTTTATATGACATATCTCATTTTTCTTCTTTTTACCTTTACTGATAGTCTTCACTTCTATACTCTTCTTCACACCTCTCTCTCTCTCCTGTCTTTTCTTATCTGTTTGTAGTACTCCCTTTAGTATTTCTTGCAGAGCCAGTCTCTTGGTCACAAATTCTCTCGGTGAATTTTTGTCTGCAAATGTTTTAATTTCCCCCTCATTTTTGAAGAATAGTTTTGCTGGATATAGAATTTAGGTTGGCAGTATTTCTCATTTAGTATCTTAAATATATCATCCAACTGTCTCCTTGCCTCCATGGTTAGTGCTGAGAAATCTATGCATAGTCTTATTGGGCTTCCCTTGTATGTGAAGGATTGATTTTCTTGTGGTGGTTTCAGGATTCTCTTTCTCTTTGAATCTGATATTCTGATTAGTAAGTGTCTTGGAGTATGTCTACTTGGATCTATTTTCTTTGGGGTAGCTGCACTTCTTGTATCTTTAATTTTAAGTCTTTCATAAGAGTTGGGAAATTTCCAGTGATAATTTCCTCCATTAGTTTTTCTCCTTCTTTTCCCTTCTCTTCTCCTTCTGGGACACCCAAAACATGTATATTCATGCACTTCATGTTGTAATTCAATTCCCTGAGTCCCTGCTCATATTATTTCATTCTTTTCCTTATATTTTCTTTTGCTTGTTGGATTTCAGATGTCCCGTCCTCCAGTTCACAAATCCTATCTTCTGTCTCTTGAAATCTCACATTGTAGGTTTCCATTTTTTTTTTTTAATCTCTTCTACTGTGTCTTTCATTCCCATAAGTTCTATGGTTTGTTTTTTCAGACTTTCTATTTCTTCTTTTTGTTCATTCCTTGACTTCTTTATATCCTCCCTCAATTCATTGATTTGATTTTTGATGAGGTTTTCCATGCCTGTTTGAACATTCTGAATTAATTGCTTCAACTCCTGTATCTCATTTGAATTGTTGATGTGTTCTTTCAACTGGGCCATTTCTTCAATTTCCCAAGTGTGATTTGTTATTTTTTGCTGGTGTCTGGGCATTTAATTACCTTAATTAGTTTATTCTGGAGGTTGTTTTCACTTTTTATCCCTAGGATTTTCTTGATGAATGATTTTGTTTTCTATCTGTTCTTTGACGTTCAATTCAGCTTATTCTAGTTCTCTAGCTTAGGTTTTGTTTAATAAATAAGAATTTTTCAGTTCTTGTTTTTTTTTTGTTTCTTGACATGCCTTTATGGTGCCTTTCCCCCACCCCTTAGGAGGGTCTATTTAGGTATTAAAGGCCCCAGTCAGATTTTCCCAGACCAAACTCGTTTTCTCTCAGGAGGAAAGAGTCATCTGCATAAGTTTTCCCTGAGGCTGAGATCCATAAGATTGAAAGGTTTTCCTACATAGTCTCTGGAGTCTGCATTTTTCCTACCCTGCCCAGTATGTGGTGCTTTTCTGCCTGCAGGACCCACCAGCATAAGGTGATGTGGTACCTTAACTTCAGAGACTCTCCCTGATGGTGGCACATAACCATTCTTTGAAGAGTGCTGTGAAAGCTATTGCTTTTTTATTTCTTTCCTTTGTATGTATGTTATACTATACAATAAAAAAAAGTTTAAAAAAATTTAATGGCATGCAGCAAAGGCAGTGCTCAGAAGGAAAGTTATTGCCCTAAAGGCCTACATCGAAAAAGGAGAAAGAATTCGAGGAATTAACTGTTCACTTGGAAGACCTAGAGAAAGAACAACAAAATAACCCCAAAGCAAGCAAAAGGAAAGAAATAATGAAGATTAGAGCAGAAATAAATAAAACTGAGAACATGAAAACAATCAAGAAAATCAACAAAACCAGAAATTGTTTCTATGAGAAAATCAATAAATTGATGGACCCTTAGTGAGGTTGTCAAAAAGAAGAAGAGAGAGGATGCAAATAAATAAAACCAGAAATGGAAGAGGAGACATAACCACTGACGCTGCAGAAATAAAGGAGGTAATGAGTGGATACAATGGACAACTTTATGCTAATAAACTAGACAATGTAAATGAAGTGCACAACTTCCTAGAAAGACATAAACAACCAACATTGACTTGAGAAGAAATAGACAACCTTAGCAAATCATTCACAAGTAAAGAAATTGAATTAGTCATTAAGGAACTCCAAGAAAAGAAAAATTCAGGACCAGATGCCTTCACATGTGAATTCTAGCAAATATTCAAGAGAGAATTAGTACCAATCCTGATCAAACTCTTTAAAAAAAATGAAGAGGAGGGAAGGCTACCTAACTCATTCTATGAAGCCAACATCACCCTCATACCAAAGCCAAACAAAGAAAAAGAAAAGAAAGTTACAGACCAATCACTCTAATGAATATAGATGCAAAAATCCTCAACAAAATTCTTGCAAATTGAATCCATCAGCACATTAAAAGAATTACACAACCATGGCCAAGTATGATTCATCCCAGGTATTCAAGTATGGCTCAAGATCAGAAAATCAATTAATGTAATACACCATATCAACAAATCAAAGCAGAAAAACCACATTGTCTTCTCGATTGATGCAGAAAAGTCATTTGACAAAATTCAACATCCTTTCTTGTTGAAAGTTCATCAAAGGATTGGAATAGATGGGAACTTCCTCAACATAATACAGGGACTATATGAAAAACCCACAGCTAACATCATCCTCGATGGGGAAAAACTGAAAACTTTCTCCCTTAAATCAGGAACAAAGACAAAGATGTCCACTATCACCATTGTTATTCAGTATTGAGTTGGAAGTTCTAGCCAGAGCAATTAGACAAGAAAAAGAAATATAAGGCATCAAAATTGGAAAGGAAGAAGTAAAACACTCACTATTGGCAGAAGATATGATACTATATGTCAACCCCCCCCAAAAAAATCCACAGCAACACTACTAGAGCTAATAAATGAGTAGAACAAAGTGGCAGGTTACAAGATCAACACTCAAAACTCTGTAATGTTTCTATACACTAGTAATGAACAATCTGAGGGGAAATCAAGAAAAGAATTTCATTTACAATTGCAACCAAAAGAATAAAATATATAAGAATAAATTTAACTAAGGATACAAAAGACCTATACAAAGAAAACTACAAGAAATTGCTAAAAGAAATCACAGAAGACCTAAATAAATGGAAGGGCACACCATGTTCATGAATTGGAAGACTAAATATAGTTAAGATGTCAATTCTTCCTAAATTGATTTACAGATTCAATGCAATACCAATTAAAATCACAAAAACTTATTTTGCAGAAATAGAAAAACCAATAACAAAATTTACTTGGAAGGGAAGAGTGCCCTAAATGGCTAAAAATATTATGAGAAAGAAAAATGAATTCAGAATTCTCACATTACCTGACTTGAAAGCATATTACAAAGTGACAGTGGTCAAAACAGCATGGGACTGGCTTAAAGATAGATATACTGGCCAACGAAATCAAGTAGAGTGTCCAGATATAGACCTTCTCCTCTATGGACAATTGATCTTTGATAAGACAGTCAAGGCAACTCACCTGGGACAGAAGGGTCTCTTCAATAAATGGTACTTGGAGTACTGGATATCCACATGCAAAAAAAAAAAGAGGATCCATATCTTATAATGTATAGAAAAATTAACTCAAAATAGATCAAAGACCTAAACATTAACTCTAAGGCCATAAAATGTTTAGAAGTAAATGTAGGGAAAAATCATATAAATCTTATAATAAGAGGCAGTTTCCAAAATATAACACCCAAAGCACAAGCATTGAAGAAAGAAATAGATAAATGGGCACTCCTCAAAATTAAACATTTTTTTGTATCAAAGAACTTTGTCAATAAAGTAAAAAGACAGGTTGCAGAATGGGTGACAATATTTGAAAATGATATATCTGATAAAGGTCTAGTATTCAGAGTATATAAAGATATTGTACAACTTAACAACAAAAAGACAAACAGTCCAATTACATAATAGGTAAAAGACATGAACAGACACTTGTCAGAAGAGAAAATACAAATGGCTAAAAGGCACATGAAAAGATGCTCAACTTCCCTGGCTATTAAGGAAATGTAAATCAAAACCACAATGAGATATCATTTCACACCCACCAGCATGGCCATTATGAATAAAACAGAAAACCACAAGTGCTGGACAGGATGTGGAGAAAGAGACACACTTCTCCACTGTTGGTGGGAATGTAAAATGGTACAACTGCTGTGGAAGGAGTTTGGCCATTCCTCAGGAAGCTAAATATAGAATTGTCATATGATCTGGCAATGCCATTGCTAAGGATCTACTCAGAGAACATGAAGGCAAGTTCACAAATGAACATTTGCACACCAATGTTTATAGCAGCAATATTTACAATTGCCAAAAGATGGAAACAGTCCAAACGTCCATCAACAGAGAAGTGGCTAAACAAGCTGTGGTATATATATATATGATGGAATATTATGCAGCTGTAAGACAGAATAGAGTTATGAAATATGTAACACATGGATGGACCTTGAGGGTGTTATGTTGAGTGAGATTAGCCAGAAATAAAAGGACAAATACTGTATGGTATCACTTATATGAACTAACATGAATGAATGCACTTGGAGAGTTTCAGTTAAGAACAGAGATCTTCAGGAAATAGAAATAGGGTAGATATTGGATAATTGGAGCTGAAGGGATACAGATTGTGCAACAGGACTGATTGTAAGAATCCAGAAATGTCAGTATTGCAAGGTGTTGAAAATAGATGGTAATTCATATTTTAAAACTTTAACTTACATGCAAGACTAAAGCAAAAATGTTTATTTGAAACAAAATTTATATTTTGACTAGTGCATTCCCTAATATACCTTATATGGACAAATTTATTGAACATGATGAGTACATGTGTTCTAGTTTGCTAGCCGCCAGAATGCAATATACCAGAAATGGAAAGGCTTTTAAAAAGGGGAATTTAATAAGTTACAAGTTTACAGTTCTAAGACTGAGAAGATGTTCCAATTAAAACAAATCTATAGAAATGTCCAACTTAAGGTATCCTGGGAAAGATACCTGGGTTCAAGAAGGCCATTGACGTTCAATGTTTCTCTCTCAGCTGGAAGGGCACATGGCAACCATGGCGGCATCTGCTCACTTTCTCATGGCTCTACAAAAAGGACTCTCTCCAAAATGTTTCCTCTTAAAAGGATTCTAGTGAGCAACTCCACCTGCAGTGGGTGGAGACACACCTCCATGGAAATCATTTAATTAAAACTTACCACCCACAACTGGGTGGGTCACATCTCCATGGGAACAATCAAAATGCTCCCACCCAGCAATATTGAATGAGGATTAAAGGACATGGCTTTTCTGGGGTCCACCACAGATTCAAACCAGCACAACATGGAACCTTGAGTAGGACATGATATTTTGTACGTTTGTCCAGAGTGATGCCCTGATAAATCCCAGAGTGATTTGAACAGTGAATAAAGAAGTATTTGCAAAGCTCCCTTGGGGGAATGGTGAGAAAGAGGGAAAATTCAACTTCTCCATTTGGAGAAGCCTGATATTCTGGCAAGCAGTTAGGACAACCAAATCAATAAGTTGAACCTTCAGTCTTGAGGGTTGTTCATATGAAACTTATCCCTGCAAAGGATAGGCTAAGCCTACTTAAAATTAGGCCTAAAAGTCACCCCCAGAGAACCACTTGTTGCTCAGATGTAGCCTATCTCTCAGCCAACACAGCAAGCAAACTCACTACACTCCCTGTCTCTACGTAGGCCATGACTCCCAGGGGTATAAACCTCCCTGGCAACGTGGGACAGAAATCCTAGAATGAGCTGGGACTCAGCATCAAGAAATTGAGAAAACCTTCTCAATTGAAAGGGGGAAGAGAGAAGTGAGACAAAATAAAGTGTCAGTGGCTGAGAGATATCAGATAGAGTCAAGAGTTATCCTGCAGGTTATTCTTATGCATTTTATAGATAAGCCCTTTTTAGTTTAAGGTATATTAGAGAGGCTAGAGGGAAGTGCCTGAAGCAGTAGAGCTGTGTTCCAGTAACCATGTTTCTTTAAGATAATCATACAATGATACAGCTTTCTCAAAGTGATTGTGTGATTGTGAAAACCTTGTTCTGATGCTCCTTTTATCTGTGGTGTGCACAGATGAGCAAAAAATACAGATTAAAAAGAAATAAATAATAGGGGGAACAAATGTTAAAATAAATTGAGTAGAGGAAATACTAGCGGTCAATGAGAGTGAGGGGTAAGGGGTGTGGTATGTATCAGTTTTTCCTTTTTTCTTTTGATCTCTTTTTCTGGAGTGATATAAAAGTTCTGAGAAATGATCATGGTGATGAATATACACTTATGTGATGATATTGCGATCCACTGATTGTACACCAAGTATGGATGTTCATATGTTAAGAATATTCATGTTGTGTGTTGATCAGTTTTATTAATAAAAATTTAAAATATAAAAAAATTAATCCAGGGAAGTCACTAAACAAACTGCAATAACAACCATAATAAATTGCAAAAATAAACCATGGGGTGGGGAAGGAATATGATTTCCAGAGTTGGCATACTGCAACATATAAAATATCTAGTTTTCAACAATAAAATGCAAGACACAAGAACATGGGCAGTGAGGAAAAATTGCCTTGTCCCACAGTAACTCCAGACATTGGACTTTCTAGTCAAAGGCTATGGATTAGTGTCAAAATATTGATAAAAAACCATGTCTAAAGAAATAGGGAAAATATGAGTGATATCTCACCAAATAGAGAGTATCTTTAAAGAGATAGAAATTACAAAAAAGAACAATATAGAATATCTGGAGTTCGGAGTGCACAATAACTAAAATTATGAGAGGGTTCCTTTTTTTAAATTTCCAAACCAAAACAATGTACAAACACAAACATTCTTAACATACAAACATTCCATACATGGTGTACAATCCATGGCTCACAATATCATTACATAGTAGTATATTCATCACTATGATAATTTTTTAGAACATTTGCACCACTCCAGAAAAAGAAATAAAAGGAAAAAAGACAAAGCTCATACATACTATACCCCTCACCCCTCCCTCTCATTGACTACTAGTATTTCATCTACCCAACATATTTTAACCTTTGTTCCCCCTATTTTTTCCTATACCCTTTACCACTCCTTTCATTGATCACTACTATTTCAATCTACTCAATTTGTTTTAACATTTGTTCCCTGTATTATTTATTTTTAATCCATATTTTTTACTCATCTGTCCATACCATAGATAAAAGGAGCAACAGACATAAGGTTTTCACAATCACCCAGTCACATTGCTAAGTATCATTATACAATCATCTTCAAGAAACATGGCCACTAGAACATTTTTTAATTTGTACAGTTAGTCACTATCATTGAACACTCTAGGCATTCCTAGATTATACCATCAGTCTTTATCATCTTCTGGTCTCATATGTGCGCCCAGCATTCCTCCCTCTATCATTCTCACATTCAACTCTACAGTTTCAGGCACTTCCCTCTAGTCTCTCTAATACGCCTTAAACTAAAAAAGGGATATCTATATAATGCATGAGAATAACCTCCAGGATAACCACTCAACTCTGTTTGAAATCTCTCAGCCACTGACACTTTATTTTGTTTCATTTCTCTCTTACCCCTTTTGGTTAAGAAGGTTTACTCTATCTCTTGATGCTGAGTCCCAGTTCATTCTAGTGTTCCTGTCCCATATTGCCAGGGAGGTTTACACCCCTGGGAGTCATGTCCCATGTACAGAGGGGGAGGGCAGTGAGTTTGCTTGTCTTGTTGGCTTACAGAGAGACAGGCTACATCTGAGCAACAAAAGGGTTCTCTGGGGGTGACTCTTGGGCTTAATTTTAATATCCTTTGCAGGGATAAGTTTAATTTTAATATCCTTTGCAGGGATAAGTTTCAAATTACAAAACCCAAGATTGAGGGCTTGGCCTATTGATTTGCTTGTCCCCACTGCTTGCGAGGATATCAGGAATTCTCCAAATGGGGAAGTTGAATTTTCCCCCTTTCTCATTATTCCCCCAAGGGCACTTTGCAAACACTTCTTTATTCACTGTTCAGATAACTCTGGGATTTATTGGGGCATCACTCTGGACAAACCTACAAAATCTCATGCCCTACTCAAGGTTCCATGTACTAATTGTGTTCAATAAAATTGTCCATATAAGTTATATTTGGAAATGCACTAATCAAAATATAAATTTTGTACCAAATAAACATTTCTTTTGCTTTAGTCTCACACAGAAGTTGAACTCTTAAAATATGAGTGATCCTCTATTTTCAACACCCTGCAATATTGACATTCCTTTGTTCTTTCTCATGCCATAACATTTTTTAATTTGTATATTTAATCACTATCATTGAACACTCCAGGCATTCCTAGATTATACCATCAGTCTTTATCATCTATTTTTTCTTCTGGCTTCACATGTGCCCCCAGCATTCCTCCCTCTATCATTCTCACATTCAGCTTCATTCAGTGTATTTACGTAATTGTCCTACAATCAGCCCTACACATTGTCCTACAATGTGCTATCCATTTCTGAATTTTTACAATCAGCCCTGTTGCACAATCTGTATCCCTTCAACTCCAATTACCCAACAACTACCTTATTTCCATCTCCTGATTACCTCTGTTCTTAACTGAAACACCCCAAGTTCATACATTAATGTTAGTTAATATCAATGAGACCATATAGTAATTGTTCTTTTGTTTCTGGCTAATCTCATTCAAGATAATGTCCTCAAGGTCCATCCAGGTAGTTATGTGACTCATGACTTTTTTGTGTTACAGCTGCATAACATTCCATTGCATGTATAGCCCACAGCTTGTTCAGTCACTCATCTGTTGTTGGACATTTGGGCTGTTTCCATCTCTTGGCAACTGTAAACAGTGCTGCTATAAACATTGGTGTGCAAATGTCCGTTTGTGTCCTTGTGCTCATGTTCTCTGAATAGATACCTAACAATGGTATTGCTGGTTCATATGGCAATTCTATACTTAGCTTCCTGAAGAACTGCAAAACTCCTTTCATGTGGTTGTACCATATTATATTCCCACCAACAGTGGAGAAGTGTGCCTCTTTCTCCACATTCTCTCCAGCACTTGTCGTTTACTGTTTTATTGATAATGGCCATTCTGGTGGATGTTAGATGATATCTCATTGTGGTTTTGATTTGCATTTTCCTAATAGCCAGGGAAGTTGAGCATCTTTGCATGTGCCTTTTAGCCATTTGTATTTTCTCTTCTGACAGGTGTCTGTTCATGTCTTTTGTCCTTTTTGTTATTGGATTGTTTGTCTTTTTGTTGTTGAGTTGAACAATCTCTATATATTCTGGGCACTGGCCCCTTGTCTGATAGGTCATTTCCAAATATTTTCTACCATTGTATAGGCTGTCTTTTTACTTTCTTGACAAGTTATTTGATGCACAAAAGTGTTCAATTTTGAGGAGTTCCCATTTATCTATTTCTTTTTTCAGTGCTCGTGCTTTGGGTGTAAGATCTAGGAAACTGCCTCCTATTACAAGTTAAATAAGATATTTCCCTACATTTTCTTCTAAAAGCTTTATGGCCTTAGATCTAATGTTTAGGTCTTTGATCTGTTTTGAGTTAATTTTTCTACAGAGTGTGAGATATGGATCCTCTTTCATTCTTTTGCATGTGGATATACAGTTCTCCAAGTACCATTTATTGAAGAGACTTTTCTGTCCCAGGTGAGTTGGCTTGACTGCCTTACCAAAGATCAATTGTCCATAGATGAGAGGGTCTATATCTGGACTCTCTACTTGATTCCATTGGTCAGTATATCTACCTTTATGCCAGTACCATGCTGTTTTGCCCACTATGGCTTTGTAATGCACCTTAAAGTCAGGTTGTGTGAGACTTCTGAATTCATTTTTCGTTCTCATGATGTTTTTAGCTATTTGGGGCACTCTTCCCTTCCAAGTAAATTTGGTTATTGGTTATTCTATTTCTGAAAAATAAGTTTTTGTGATTTAATTGGTATTGCATTGAATCTATAAATCAATTGAGGAAGAATTGACATCTTAACTAAATTTAGTCTTCCAATCCATGAACACAGTATACTCTTCCATTTATTTAGGTCTTCTGTGATTTCTTTTAGCAATTTCTTGTAGTTTTCTTGGAATAGGTTTCTTGTTTCCTTTAAATTATTCCTAAATATTTTATTCTTTTGTTTGCAATTGTAAATGGAATTTTTTTCTTGATTTTCCCCTCAGATTGCTCATTACTAGTGTATAGAAACACTACAGATTTTTGAATGTTGATCTTGTAACTTGCCATTTTGCTGTACTCATTTGTTAGCTCTAGCAGTGTTGCTGTGGATTTTTTTGGGTTTTTGACAGATAGTATCATATCATCTGCAAACAGTGAGCATTTTACCCCTTCCTTTCCAATGCCTTGTATTTCTTTTTCTTGTCTAATTGCTCTTCCTAGAACTTCCAACACAATATTGAATAACAATGGTAACTGGACATCCTTGTCTTTTTCCTGATTTTAGGGGGGAAGCTTTCAATTTTTCCCCATTGAGGATGATGTCAGTGGTGGGTTTTTCATATATCCCCTTTATCATGTTGAGGAAGTTTCCTTCTACTCCTATCCATTGAAGTGTTTTGAACAAGGAAGGTTGTTGAATTTTTCAAATGCCTTTTCTGCATCAATCGAGATGATTATGTGGTTTTTCTGCTTTGATTTGTTGATATGGTGTATTACATTAATTGATTTTCTTATGTTGAACCATCCTTGCATACCTGGGATGAATCCTACTTTGTCATGGTTTATAATTCTTTTTTTGCATGGACAGGCACCAGGAATTGAACCCAGGTCTCCAGCATGGCAGGTGAGAACTCTGCCTGCTGAGCTACCATGGCCCACTCTGTATAACTCTTTAAATGTGCTGCTGGATTTGATTTGCAAGAATTTTGTTGAGGATTTTTGCATCTATATTCTTTAGAGAGATTGGTCTATAATTTTCTTTTCTCGTAGTATCTTAGACTGGCTTTTGTATGAGGGTGATTTTGGTTTCATAGAATGAGTTAGGTAGCCTTCCCTCCTCTTCAATATTTGAAGATTTCTACAGGCCCAGTGGTTATGTCTCCTCTTCCATTTCTGATTTTATTTATTTACATCCCCTCTCTTCTTTTTGTCAACCATGCTAAGGGTCCCTCAATTTTATTGATTTTCTCATAGAAACAATTTCTGATTTTGTTGATTATTTTTCATGTTCTCAATTTCATTTCTTTCTGCTCTCAGATATCTGCTGAGATATCTATGCATAGTCTTATTGGGCTTCCCTTGTGTTCTAGTTTGCTAGCTGCCAGAATACAATATACCAGAAACAGATGGCTTTAAAAAGGGAAATTTAATAAGTTTCTAATTTACAGTTCTAATCTACAGTTCTATATTCTGAGAAAATGTCCCAATTAAAACAAGTCTATAGAAATGTCCAATCTAAGGCATCCCCAGAAAGATATATCTTATATCTTTCCTTTTGTTTGCTTTAAGATTAGTCTGTTGTTCTTTCTCTAGTTCTTCCAAGTGAGTTATTTCCTTGATTTTTGCTCGATCTTCTTTTTTGATATAGACATTTAGGGCAATAAATTTCCCTGTTAGCACTGCCTTTGCTGCATCCTATAAATTTTTATATGTTGTGTTTTCATTGTTTTTGCCTTGAGATATTTACTGATTTCCTTTGTAATTTCTCCCTTGACCCACTGGTTGTTTAAGAGTGTGTTTTTGAGCCTCCATATATTTGTGAATTTTCTGGCTCTCTGCCTGTTATTAGTTTTCAACTTCATTTCTTTATGATCCAAGAAAGTGTTTTTCATGATTTCAACCTTTTTAAATTTATTGAGACTTGCTTTGTGACCCAGGATATGGTCTATCCTTGAAAATGATCTATGAGCACTTGAGAAAAAGATGTATCCTGCTCTTATCAGTGTAATGGTCTATAAGTGTCTATTAAGTCTAGTTTGTTAATTGTATTATTCAAATTCTCTGTTTCTTAATTGATCCTCTGTCTAGATGTTCTGTCCATTGATGAGAGCAGGGAATTAAAGTCTCCAACTATTATGATAGATGTGTCTATTTCTCTTTTCAGTGTTTACTTCATGTATTTCAGAACACTCTGGCTCAGTGCATAAATATTTGTGATTGTTACATCTTCCTGTTGAATTGTTCCTTTTATTTATACATAGTGTCCTTCTTAGTCTCTTTTAATAGTTTTACATTTGAAGTCTAACTTGTCAGATATTAGTATAGCTATGCTTGCTCTTTTCTGATTGTTGTTTGCATGAAATATCTTTTCCCAACCTTTTGCTTTCAACCTATGTTTGTCCTTGGGTCTAAAACTGTCTCCTTTAGACAACATATAGATGGGTCCTGTTTTTAATTCCATTCTGCCAGTCTGTGTCTTTTGACTGGGGAGTTTAATCCTTTAAGATTTAGTGTTATTACTATAAGGACAGTACTTTCTTCTATGATTTACCTTTTGGATTTTATATGTCATATCTAATTTTTCCTCTTTTTACCTTTGTTGATAGTCTTCATTTCTACACTCTTGTTCACACCTTTCCTGTCTTTTCCTATCTGTCTCTAGGGCTACCTTTTTTTTTTTTTAATCTTTTTTTTATTAATTAAAAAAAGAATTAACAAAACAATTAGAAATCATTCCAATCTACATGTACAATCAGTAATTCTTAATAACATCACATAGTTGCATATTCATCA
Organism: Tamandua tetradactyla; assembly: GCF_023851605.1. Taxonomy (NCBI): domain Eukaryota; kingdom Metazoa; phylum Chordata; class Mammalia; order Pilosa; family Myrmecophagidae; genus Tamandua; species Tamandua tetradactyla. Next base: position 200,138,346 of record NC_135327.1, on the reverse strand, counting down.
TTTCTTAGTACATTTGCATCGATTTAGAAAAAGAAATAAAAAGACAACAGAATAAGAATTAAAACAATAATAGAAAGAAAAAAAAAAACAAAAAAACCTATACCTCACATGCAGCTTCATTCAGTGTTTTAACATAATTGCATTACAATTGGGTAGTATTGTGCTGTCCATTTCTGAGTTTTTATATCCAGTCCCGTTGTACAGTCTGTATCCCTTCAGCTCCAATTATCCCTTCTCTTTTTTTTTTAATTAACGGAAAAAAAGAAATTAACCCAACATTTAGAGAGCATACCATTCTACATATGCAATCATTAATTCTTAACATCATCACATAGATGCATGATCATCATTTCTTAGTACATATGCATTGGTTTAGAAGAACTAGCAACATAACCGAAAAAGATATAGAATGTTAATATAGAGAAAAAAATAAAAGTAATAATAGTAAAATCAAAACAAAACAACACAAAACAAAACAAAAACCTATAGCTCAGATGCAGCTTCATTCAGTGTTTTAACATGATTACTTTACGATTAGGTATTATTGTGCTGTCCATTTTTGAGTTTTTGTATCTAGTCCTGTTACACCGTCTGTATCCCTTCAACTCCAATTGGCCATTATCTTACCCTGTTTCTACCTCCTGCTGGACTCTGTTATCAAGGACGTATTCCAAATTTATTCTCGAATGTCTGTTCACATCAGTGGGACCATACAGTATTTGTCCTTTAGTTTTTGGCTAGACTCACTCAGCATAATGTTCTCTAGGTCCATCCATGTTATTACATGCTTCATAAGTTTATCCTGTCTTAAAGCTGCATAGTATTCCATCGTATGTATATACCACAGTTTGTTTAGCCACTCTTCTGTTGATGGAGATTTCGGCTGTTTCCATCTCTTTGCAATTGTAAATAACGCTGCTATAAACATTGGTGTGCAAATGTCCGTTTGTGTCTTTGCCCTTAAGTCCTTTGAGTATATTCCCAGCAATGGTATTGCTGGGTCGTATGGCAATTCTATATTCAGCTTTTTGAGGAACCGCCAAACTGCCTTCCACAGTGGTTGCACCATTTGACATTCCCACCAACAGTGGATAAGTGTGCCTCTTTCTCCGCATCCTCTCCAGCACTTGTCATTTTCTGTTTTGTTGATAATGGCCATTCTGGTGGGTGTGAGATGATATCTCATTGTGGTTTTGATTTGCATTTCTCTAATGGCCAGGGACATTGAGCATCTCTTCATGTGCCTTTTGGCCATTTGTATTTCCTCTTCTGATAGGTGTCTGTTTAAATCTTTTTCCCATTTTGTAATTGGGTTGGCTGTCTTTTTGCTGTTGAGATGAACAATCTCTTTATAAATTCTGGATACTAGACCTTTATCTGATATATCATTTCCAAATATTGTCTCCCATTGTGAAGGCTGTCTTTCTACTTTCTTGATGAAGTTCTTTGATGCACAAAAGTGTTTAATTTTGAGGAGTTCCCATTTATTTATTTCCTTCTTCAGTGCTCTTGCTTTAGGTTTAAGGTCCATAAAACCGCCTCCAGTTGTAAGATCCATAAGATATCTCCCAACATTTTCCTCTATCTGTTTTATGGTCTTAGACCTAATGTTTAGATCTTTGATCCATTTTGAGTTAACTTTTGTATAGGGTGTGAGAGATGGGTCTTCTTTCATTCTTTTGCATATGGATATACAGTTCTCTAGGCACCATTTATTGAAGAGACTGTTCTGTCCCAGGTGAGTTGGCTTGACTGCCTTATCAAAGATCAAATGTCCATAGATGAGAGGGTCTATATCTGAGCACTCTATTCGATTCCATTGGTCGATATATCAATCTTTATGCCAATACCATGCTGTTTTGACCACTGTGGCTTCATAATATGCCTTAAAGTCAGGCAGCGCGAGACCTCCGGCTTTGTTTTTTTTCCTCAAGATGTTTTTAGCAATTCGGGGCACCCTGCCCTTCCAGATAAATTTGCTTATTGGTTTTTCTATTTCTGAAAAATAAGTTGTTGGGATTTTGATTGGTATTGCATTGAATCTGTAAATCAATTTAGGTAGGATTGACATCTTAACTATATTTAGTCTTCCAATCCATGAACATGGTATGCCCTTCCATCTATTTAGGTCTTCTGTGATTTCTTTTAGCAGTTTTTTGTAGTTTTATTTATATAGGTTTTTTGTCTCTTTTGTTAAATTTATTCCTAGGTATTTTATTCTTTTAGTTGCAATTGTAAATGGGATTCATTTCTTGATTTCCCCCTCAGATTGTTCATTACTAGTGTATAGAAATGCTACAGATTTTTGAATGTTGATCTTGTAACCTGCTACTTTGCTGTACTCATTTATTAGCTCTAGTAGTTTTGTTGTGGATTTTTCCGGGTTTTCGACGTATAGTATCATATCGTCTGCAAACAGTGATAGTTTTCCTTCTTCCTTTCCAATTTTGATGCCTTGTATTTCTTTTTCTTGTCTAATTGCTCTGGCTAGAACCTCCAACACAATGTTGAATAATAGTGGTGATAGTGGACATCCTTGTCTTGTTCCTGATCTTAGGGGGAAAGTTTTCAATTTTTCCCCATTGAGGATGATATTAGCTGTGGGTTTTTCATATATTCCCTCTATCATTTTAAGGAAGTTCCCTTGTATTCCTATCTTTTGAAGTGTTTTCAACAGGAAAGGATGTTGAATCTTGTCAAATGCCTTCTCTGCATCAATTGAGATGATCATGTGATTTTTCTGCTTTGATTTGTTGATATGGTGTATTACATTAATTGATTTTCTTATGTTGAACCATCCTTGCATACCTGGGATAAATCCTACTTGGTCATGATGTATAATTCTTTTAATGTACTGTTGGATACGATTTGCTAGAATTTTATTGAGGATTTTTGCATCTGTATTCATTAGAGAGATTGGTCTGTAGTTTTCTTTTTTTGTAATATCTTTGCCTGGTTTTGGTATGAGGGTGATGTTGGCTTCATAGAATGAATTAGGCAGTTTTCCCTCCACTTCGATTTTTTTGAAGAGTTTGAGGAGAATTGGTACTAATTCTTTCTGGAACGTTTGGTAGAATTCACATGTGAAGCCATCTGGTCCTGGACTTTTCTTTTTAGGAAGCTTTTGAATGACTAATTCAATTTCTTTACTTGTAATTGGTTTGTTGAGGTCATCTATGTCTTCTTAAGTCAAAGTTGGTTGTTCATGTCTTTCCAGGAACCCATCCATTTCATCTAAATTGTTGTATTTATTAGCGTAAAGTTGTTCATAGTATCCTGTTATTACCTCCTTTATTTCTGTGAGGTCAGTAGTTATGTCTCCTCTTCCATTTCTGATCTTATTTATTTGCATCCTCTCTCTTCTTCTTTTTGTCAATCTTGATAGGGGCCCATCAATCTTATTGATTTTCTCATAGAACCAACTTCTGGTCTTATTGATTTTCTCTACTGTTTTCATATTTTCAATTTCATTTATTTCTGCTCTAATCTTTGTTATTTCTTTCCTTTTGCTTGCTTTGGGGTTAGCTTGCTGTTCTTTCTCCAGTTCTTCCAAATGGATAGTTAATTCCTGAATTTTTGCCTTTTCTTCTTTTCTGATATAGGCATTTAGGGCAATAAATTTCCCTCTTAGCACTGCCTTTGTTGCATCCCATAAGTTTTGATATGTTGTATTTTCATTTTCATTCGCCTCTAGGTATTTACTAATTTCTCTTGCAATTTCTTCTTTGACCCACTCGTTGTTTAAGAGTGTGTTGTTGAGCCTCCAGGTATTTGTGAATTTTCTGTCATTCTGCCTATTATTGATTTCCAACTTCATTCCTTTATGATCCGAGAAAGTGTTGTGTATGATTTCAATCTTTTTAAATTTGTTAAGACTTGCTTTGTGACCCAGCATATGGTCTATCTTTGAGAATGATCCATGAGCACTTGAGAAAAATGTATATCCTGCTGTTGTGGGATGCAATGTCCTATAAATGTCTGTTAAGTCTAGCTCCTTTATAGTAATATTCAGACTCTCTATTTCTTTATTGATCCTCTGTCTAGATGTTCTGTCCATTGATGAGAGTGGGGAATTGAAGTCTCCAACTATTATGGTATTTGTGTCTATTTCCCTTTTCAGTGTTTGCAGTGTATTCCTCACGTATTTTGGGGCATTCTGGTTCGGTGCATAAATATTTATGATTGTTATGTCTTCTTGTTTAATTGTTCCTTTTATTAGTATATAGTGTCCTTCTTTGTCTCTTTTAACTGTTTTACATTTGAAGTCTAACTTGTTGGATATTAGTATAGCCACTCCTGCTATTTTCTGGTTGTTATTTGCATGAAATATCTTTTCCCAACCTTTCACTTTCAACCTATGTTTATCTTTGGGTCTAAGATGTGTTTCCTGTAGACAGCATATAGAAGGATCCTGTTTTTTAATCCATTCTGCCAATCTATGTCTTTTGATTGGGGAATTCAGTCCATTAACATTTAGTGTTATTACTGTTTGGATAATATTTTCCTCTGCCATTTTGCCTTTTGTATTATATATATCATATCTGACTTTCCTTCTTTCTACACTCTTCTCCATACCTCTCTCTTCTGTCTTTTCGGTTCTGACTCTAGTGCTCCCTTTAGTATTTCTTGCAGAGCTGGTCTCTTGGTCACAAATTCTCTCAGTGACTTTTTGTCTGAGAATGTTTTAATTTCTCCCTCATTTTTGAAGGACAATTTTGCTGGATATAGGAGTCTTGGTTGGCAGTTTTTCTCTTTTAGTAATTTAAATATATCATCCCACTATCTTCTAGCCTCCATGGTTTCTGCTGAGAAATCTACACATAGTCTTATTGGGTTTCCCTTGTATGTGATGGATTGTTTTTCTCTTGCTGCTTTCAAGATCCTCTCTTTCTCTTTGACCTCTGACATTCTAACTAGTAAGTGTCTTGGAGAACGCCTATTTGGGTCTAATCTCTTTGGGGTGCGCTGCACTTCTTGGATCTGTAACTTTAGGTCTTTCATAAGAGTTGGGAAATTTTCAGTGAAAATTTCTTCCATTAGTTTTTCTCCTCCTTTTCCCTTCTCTTCTCCTTCTGGGACACCCACAACACATATATTTGTGCGGTTCATATTGTCCTTGAGTTCCCTGATACCCTGTTCAAATTTTTCCATTCTTTTCCCGATAGTTTCTGTTTGTTTTTGGAATTCAGATGTTCCATCCTCCAAATCACTAATTCTATCTTCTGTCTCTTTGAATCTATCATTGTAGGTATCCATTTTTTTTTCTATCTTTTCTACTTTGTCCTTCACTTCCATAAGTTCTGTGATTTGTTTTTTCAGGTTTTCTATTTCTTCTTTATGTTCAGCCCATGTCTTCTTCATGTCCTCCCTCAATTTATCGATTTCGTTTTTGAAGAGGTTTTCCATTTCTGTTCGTATATTTAGCATTAGTTGTCTCAGCTCCTGTTTCTCATTTGAACTATTGGTTTGTTCCTTTGACTGGGCCATATTTTCAATTATTTGAGCGTGATCCATTATCTTCTGTTGGCGTCTGCGCATTTAGACAGATTTCCCTGGGTATTGGATCCAAAAGTTTGGAAGATTTTTCTGTGAAATCTCTGGGTTCTGTTTTTCTTATCCTGCCCAGTAGGTGGCGCTCGTGGCACACGTTTGTCTGCGGGTCCCACCAGTAAAAGGTGTTGTGGGACCTTAAGCTTTGGAAAACTCTCGCCGTCTGGGGGTTCGCTAGCCAAAACGGCTTGAGCCAGCCCGGGGTCCGAATGCAGGGAGGGTTGCTGGTCGCCGCAGCCCAGGAAAGAGCCCGTCCGAATTTCCGAGTCGGCCCTGGGCGACAAGCGTGGCGGGAGGGCGCCAGTGGCAGCGGCCCGCCCGAGAGAGTGCACGTTCCCCGGGAGTCACGGGTTTGGAAGGGGCCTCCCCCACCCGTCACCGTTCTCCACGGCCTGGGGATTTCCGATCCAATTCTCTCAGTTGGTCCGGGGGGCTGTGCGTGGTGTGGGCGCCAGCCACCTTGGTTTCAGGGGACCGCCTCTCCAATTCTCCCAGCCGGCCCAGGAAGGGGGAAGGGAGTAACTCCGGCCGCTTCCCGCCCCGCCCGGTGAGGCCCGCGCGCCTCGGCGATCTCACCCGAGCTGCTTCTCTCAGCCAGCCAGCCATTCCAGGATGGGGTATACTGTCTTTTTTATCTCTGTTGTGGCTTTGGGCGCTTTCTGTATCGTTTCTACTCCCCTAGTAGCTGTCCTGGGGAAGAAACTAAGATCCGCGCGTCTTACTAAGCCGCCATCTTCCAGGAAGTCTCCTCTAGGGCTACCTTTAGCATTTCTTCCAGAGCCAGTCTCTTGGTCACAAATTCTCTCAGTGATTTTTTGTCTGAAAATGTTTTAATTTCCCCCTCATTTTTGATAGACAATTTTGCTGGACATAGAATTCTTGGTTGGCAGTTTTTCTCTTGTAGAATTTTAAATATATTATACCACTGCCTTCTTGCCTCCATGGTTTCTGCTGAGATATCTATGCATAGTCTTATTGGGCTTCCCTTGTGTTCTAGTTTGCTAGCTGCCAGAATGCAATATACCAGAAACAGAAAGGCTTTAAAAAGGGGAATTTAAAAAGTTTCTAATTTACAGTTCTAAGACTGAGAAAATGTCCCAATTAGAACAAGTCTATAGAAATGTCCAATCTAAGGCATCCCCAGAAAGATACCTTGGTTCAGGAAGGCTGATGAAGTTCAGGGTTTCTCTCTCAAATAGAACGGCACATGGTGAACATGGTCAGAGTTCCTCTCTCATCTGGAAGGGTGCATGGTGAAAGCAGCGTCATCTGCTAGCTTATTCTCCTGGCTTCCAGTGTCATGAAACTCCCCGGGAGGCAATTTCCTTCTTCATCTCCAAAGGTCCCTGGCTGGTGGACTCTGCTTCTCATGGCTGTGTCATTGTGCTCTGCTCTCTCTCTGAATCTCCCATTCTCCAAAATGTTTCCTCTTTTATAGGACTTCAGAAATTAATCAAGACCCACTTGAATGGTGTAGACATATCATCACCTAAAGCAGCTTAACAACCACTCTCGATTATATCACATCTCCTAAAAGATGAACTAATTACAGTTTCAAACATACAATGGTGAATAGGGATTAGAAGAAATGGGTGCCTTTACAAAATGGGATTAGGATTAAAACATGGCTTTTCTAGGGGACATACATCCTTTCAAACCAGCACATTCTACCCTCTGGACCTTAAAAAAGACATGCTTTCCCAATATAGAAAATACATTAATTTCATAACACTATCAGAGAACCTTAAACCATTTCAGTAACATTATAAATACAAGGTTAAAATCAATACAAAGTCTCATCAAAGTTAGTTACAAACATGGTCTGTGCTCAGGAAAATTCTCCTCTCTTTCTGGAACTTTGAAAACTGATAACAAATTATTTGCTGCCAACATACAAAGTAGGAACAGTCATGGGATACATAAACGCATTTCCATAGGGAGGAAGGTACACAGGGGTCATCGGACATATACAGCTTCAAAAACATGCAGGGCAAAGTCCATTAGATTTCAAAGTCTGAGAATCACTTATCTTCAGGACTTCTGAAAGCTGCAGTCTCACCCTTTCCAATCTCTCATTCTCCAAGATGTTTTCTCTTTTATAGGACTTCAGAAACTAATCAAGACCCACCCGAATGGGTATAGACATGTTGTCACCTAATGCAGCTTAACAACCACTCTTGATTATATCACACCTCCAAGGAGATGATCTAATTACAATTTCAAACATAAATTGTAATTTATGTGAATAGGGATTAGAAGAAATGGCTGCCTTTACAAAATGGGATTAGGATTAAAACATGCTTTTCTAGGGGACATACATGTACCTTGTATGTGATGGATTGCTTTTCTCTTACTGCTTTCAAAATTCTGTCTCTCTCTTTGACCTCTGAAATTCTGATTATTAAATGTCTTGGAGTATGTCTATTTGGATCTATTTTTTGGGGGGTATGCTGCACTTCTTGGATCTGTAATTTTAAGTCTTTCATAAGAGTTTGGAAATTTCCAGTAATAATTTCCTCCACTAGTCTTTCTCCTTCTTTCCCCTTCTTTTCTCCTTCTGGGACACCTGCAACATGTATATTCATGTGCTTCATGTTGTCATTCAATTCCCTGAGTTCCTGTTCATATTTTTACATTATTTTCCCAATATTTTCTTTTGCTTGTCTGGTTTCTGATGTCCCATCCTCCAGTTCACTAATTCTATCTTCTGCTTCCTGAAATTTAGCATTATAGGTATCGTTGTTTTTTTCATCTCTTCTACTGTGCCTCATTCCCATAAGTTCTGTGATTTGTTTTTTCAGACTTTCAATTTCTTCTTTTTGTTCACCCCTTGCCTTCCTTATACCCTCCCTCAATTTGTTGATTTGATTTTTGATGAGATTTTCCATGTCTGTTCAAACATTCTGAATTAATTGCTTCAACTCCTGTATCTCATTTGAATTGTTGGTATGTTTGTTTGACTGGGCCATATGTTCAATTTTCCTAGTATGACTCATTATTTTTTGCTGGCATCTAGGCATTTAATTTCCTTAATTTAGTTTATTCTGGAGAGTGTTTTCACTCTTTTACCTAGGATTTTCTTGCTAGATGGCTTTGTTCTCTATCTATTCTCTGACATTCAGTTCAGCTTATTCTAGACCTCTAGCATAGGTTTTGTTTAACAGATCAGAATTTTTCAGTTCTTGTTTTCTTTTTCCTTGCCCTGTCTGTATGATGCCTTTTTTGTCTTAGGAGGGTCTACTTAGGTATTATAGACCCCAGTCAGATTTTCCCAGGCCAGACTGGCCCCCTCTCATGAGGAAAAAGTCACCTGCATCAGTTTTCCCTGAGGTTGAGACCCAGCAGGTTGACCGACTTTCCTGTGAAGCCTCTAGACTCTGTGTTTTTACAATCCTTCCCAGTATGTGGCACTTGTCTGCCTGCGAGCTCCAGCAGCATAATATGATATGGTACCTTTAACTTCAGCAGACTCTTTCTGCTGTGGGTGTGGTTGAGACCAAGAAGAAGTTGTAGGCTGGCTTTAGTTGCTTCAGTTTTCCAGTCCCTGGTGTCTGAATTCCTTGAGGGAGGGATTCCACCTGAGCTGGGGCCAACTCCTATCCTGGGGAAAGTGCAACCTCCAGGAAATTACCTCCTTTCACTTGGCCAGCCTCTTTTTCTCTCAGACAAGCTTAATTCCATCCCTTGCCTGGGGCAGTTGTAGCCTGAGAGTACTTAAGCAGTAGAAACAAATAAAAAAAATCCTTTTTGGAGCAGGACCCCCATTCCTCAGGTTTGTTAATTAAGAGCTTAAGTTGGTACATTGCTCTATGTATCTCCAGATCCCATTTGCGTCCTCTTTTTTTTTTTAGGGTCCAGACCCTTTCAAATATTTTGTGCTGTCTGATAAAAAAAAACCTGTGTTTTTTTCCCCCATCATCCCTGCTGCCCCTGCACAGGGGCAAAAACTAGTAACTTTAGCTTTTATTTGAGGTTTAGTTGAGCTAGGGGCCTATTTTTTGGTAGTCAGAATTTGTTAATTAATTCCACAACTGGAGCTTGCTGAGCTCAGCCCCTTGCTGTTAGTAAAGTCTCTTTCCTTTCCCCTCTGGGAACCAGCCTGTGGTGGAGGGGCACTGGCCTCTACAGCTTGGGAGACTCACAGTTCTGCGTTCATTGCAGTTGTCCAGCTTGTCCAGACTGGTGTATGCTGTGTGTTTGGTCAGTGATGTGTCCACAGTAGTTGTTCTGTGCTGTTCCTGGCTAGTTACTAGCTGCTCTCGAGGACAAACTAAATTCCACACCTCACTAAGCTGCCATCTTGGATTAAATCATGCTAGAGGGTTCTTAATAGCAGTTTTGAGCTGACAAAATAATCAAACTTCGATAGGTCAATTGAAAGATTATACATTTTGAGAAACAGGAAAAAAAATGAAGAAAAATGAACAAAACCTCAGAGACCTATGGGACACCATTAAGTGTACCAACCTATGTATATCTTTTGGGTCCCAAAAGATGAGGAAAGGAAAGGGCATAAAAAATATTTAAGAAAAACTTTCCAATTTGATAAAAACCATCTACACATCCAAAAAGCATTATGAACCCTAAATAGGATAAACTGAAAGAGATCTATAAGATGTATCACCATCAAACTTTAGAAAGACAAAGGCAAAAAGAGAATCTTGAAAGCACCACTAGAAAAGTGACTCATCTATGAGAGTCCTCTCCTCTTATAGGGACCTCAGTTATTGAACCTAGGGCCCACACCAATCTAGTATGACCTCATCTTAATTAATTATTATATCTGCTAAGACCCTATTTCCAAAAAAGTTCATATTTTGAGGTTTCAGGAAGATAAGAATTTTGAGAAAACACTATTTCAACCTACTAAAATCAAATAATTACATTAAATATAAATGTATCAAACACTCCAATAAAAAAGCAAAACTGGCAGAACAGATAAAAACAACATGATCCAACTACATGCTTTCTACTAGTGACACATTTTGTATTCAAAGACACACATAGTTTGAAAGTGAAAGGACGGAAAAAGATATACTAGGTAAACCAAAATCAATAGAGAATTGTGTGTGTATTATAGTGTGTCGTGTATACTAATATTACAAAATAGATTTTTTTTAAAAAAGTCATTGCTAGTGACAAGAACATCTTATAATGAGGAAAGGTCCAATACATCATGAAGATATAGCCATTATCAAAATATCCACCTGAAGACAGAACCCCAAAATACATACAGAAAAAACAGACAGAATTGAATGCAGAAATAGATAATTCAACTTTAGTAGTTAGGGATTTCAAAACCCCATCCAAAAGTCAATAGAAAACTTGAACAATACCATAAATCAACTTGACCTAACAGACAATCTATATAACACTCTACCCAACAACAGCAGAACACACATTCTTCTAAAGTACACATGGAACCTTCTGTAGGATAGACCAATCATTCATCAAATACTATCAACAATTGTATGTCAACCCAAAGAAGAAATATAGTTTGCTGAGCTGCTCAAGCAGATACCATAATAAGAGTTGGCTTTCAACAGTGGGAATTTATTAGGTTACATGGCTTATGGTTTTCAGGCTGTGAAAATGTCCAAATCAAGACATCATCAAGGTGATGCTCTCTTCCCAAAGACTGGCTTCCAGCATTCCTGGACTTCTCTAGCTCATAGAGAGTCACATGGTGGCATCTGTTCATCTCCTTCTCTCCCAGGTTTCATTGTTTTTAGCTTCTTGCTTCCATGGCTTTCTCTCTTTCTTTGAATTTAATTCTCATATAAAATACTCCAGTAAAAGGATTAAGATCCACCCTTAACTTAAGAAGCCTCACCAAAAGAGCCTACTTTTAGTGGGTCCACACCCACAGGAATGGATTAACCTAAAGAACATACTTTTCAACCCCCACAGACTTCTTGTTAGTCCATAAAGCAAATTTTAATAAATTTTAAGGCATTAAAATATTATAAGTATATTCACTGACCAAAATGGAATGAAATTAGAAATCAGTAATAAAATGACTTTTGGAAAATTCACAAATCTGTAGAAATTAAACAGCATATTCCTAAATTACTAAATGGGTAAATGAGAGACATAAGAAAATTTTAAAAATATTTTGAGATGAAAGAGAATAAAACACAACGTACAAAAATCTAAGGGATGCAGTTAAATGAGTGTTTAGAGGGACGTGTACAGCTTTAAATGCCTATATTAAAATGAAAAGATATCTCAAATATCTCAAATCCAAACTTCTAACTTAAGAAACTAGTAAAAGATCAAACCTAGCCCAATGCTAAAAGAAGAATGAAATAGAGAATAGAAAAACAATAGATAAAAAGAATGAAGTCAAAAGCTGGTTCTTTGAAAATATCGAGAAAAATGACAGACATTTACTTATAGTGACCCAGAAAAAGGGAGAGAAGATGCAAATTCTAAACTCCAGAATGAAAGAGGCAGAATTACTATGGACCTTACAGCAACAAAAATGATTAGAAGTGAATACTATAAACAATTGCATGCCAACTTAAAGAAAAATAGAAATTTTGAATAGTCCTATAGAAGTTGAGATGTTGAATTAGTATTATTTTTTTTTCACAATTAAAGCCTAGAGCCAGGCTTTGTTATGGAGGATTCTATGCAATGTTTAAAGGAGATTTAACACCAATCCTCCACAAATTCTTCTAGAAAACTGAAGAGGCAGGCACACTTCCCAACTTATTCTATGAAGTCAGTGTTACCCTGATAACAACTAGACAAAGATATCACAAGAAAACTACAGACCAGTATTTCCTATGCATATAGATGTAAAAATCTCCAACAGAATACAAAACCCAGCAATATATAAAGCATATTATACATCTTGACCAAGTGGAATTTGTTGCAAAATAAATTGCTTCAGCATATGAAAATCAGCCCATGCCTTACATCATATTGATAGAATAAGGGCAAAAAATAGCATGTGATCATCTCAATAGATGCAGAAAAGGCATTAACAAAGCCCAACACCCTTTCATGGAAAAGACATTCAACAGTTTAGGGGTAAAAGGGAACTTCCTCCATCTTGCAGAGGGTATCTAATAACAATCCTGAGTTAGCATCATATTTAATGGTGAAATACTGAATGCTTTTCCCTTAAGATCAAGAACAAGACAACAATGTCTGTTCTCACCACTTCTATTCAACATCATACTGGAGGGTCTAGCCATGGCAATTAGATAAGAAAAAGAAATCACAAGGGTCCAGTTTGGAAAGTAAAAAAATAAAACTATCTCTATCTGTATATGACATGCTCTTATATATAGAAGTCCTAAGGAATCTACAAAGAAACTAATAAATGAGTTCAGCAAGGCGGCAGGATACAAGATCAACATATAAAAGTCTATTGTATTTTTATACACTAGCAATGAATAATTCTGAAAGTGAAATTAAAATAAAAACTCATATACAATAGCTTCAAAAAGAATGAAATACTTAGGAATAAATTTAACAAAAGAAGTGCAAGACATGTGTACTGAAAGCTATACACATCTTTGAAAGAAAGTAAAGAAGACCTAAATGAATGGAAAAACATCTTGTGTTCATGACTTGAAAGACCTAATATTGTTGACGATATTCCACAAATTGATCAACAGATTCAAAGTAATCTCTATCAAACTGTTTGCTGGCTTTTTTTTTTTGCAAAAATAGGCAAGCTAGTCCTAAAATTCAGAGGGAAATGCAAAGTGCTCAGAATTTCCAAAACAATCTTGAAGAAGCAGAACAAAATTGGAGGACTCATGCTTTCTGGTTTCACACTTAATACAAAGCAATAATAATCAAGACTTCGTGGTACCAGCATAAGGATAGACATATAGAATAGAACAACAGAGTAGAATTGAGGGTCCAGAAATGTACCCATACATTTAAAATCAATTGATTTTTGAAAGGGTGGCAAGAAATTCAATAGGAAAAAAAATAGTCTTGTCAATAAATGGTGCTGGGACAACTGGATAACCACATGTAAAAGAATGAACTTGGACTCTTACCTCATACCATATAAAAAATCCCAACTCAAAATGGACCAAAGATTTAAATGTAAAACTAACTGTAAAACTCTTAGAAGAAAACAGATATATATGCTATTTCATTCAGCAATAGTTTCTTAGATATGACATCAAAACACATGTAACCAAAAAAAAAAAAAAGAGAGAAATCCATTGGACTTCATCAAAATTAAAAAGTTTTGTGCTTCTGAGAATACTCCTATCTCACAGAATAGGAAAGGATATTTGCAAATCATATATCTCATAAGGATCTAGTTTCCAGATAGTATAAAGAACTCTTACAACTCAATGATAGAGACAAATAATCCAATATAAAAATGGGCAAAGGATTATCCACATTTTGGCATTATCCAACAATTGCCAAAAGATGGAAGCAACCTAGTGTTCATCAATCTATACAGAGATAAATAAAATGTGGTGTATACATACAATGGAATATTATGCAGCTGTAAAAAAGGAATGAAGTCCTGATACATGCAACAGCATGGATGAACCTTGAAGACCTCATGTTGAGTGGAATAGAACAGACACTAAAGGATGAATGTTGTATGATCTCACTGATTTGAAATAATTAGAATAAGCAAACTCATAGGGTTAGAATCTAGAATATAGGTTACCAGGGGACAGGGTGGGGACAAGGAATGGGATGTTAAAGCTTAAAATGTACATTCCTTTGGAATGAAGGAAGTGTTTTGGTAATGGATGATGAGGACGGCAGCCCAACATTGTGAACACACTGAAATATACATCTAAATGCCATTAAAAGGGGGAATGTTAGATTGTATATATGGTAACAGAATAAAAGCATTTCCAGATGTTATAGACTATTAGAACATTTTACTATTGTAGTAGAGTAGTTCATTTGGTTTTCATATAAATTTTAGAGTTAGCTTGTAAATTTTACCCAAAAGGCTTCATGTATTTTTGTTGATATCGTATCAAATGTATAGGTAGTTTGGGGGGACTTGACATATTCACAGTCTTGACTCTTCCAATCCATTAGTATAGCATATCTATCCATTTATTTAAGTCTACTTTAGTTTCTGTCAGCAAAACAGCAATATTTTGTAGGTTTATGTTTACATGTCTTACACTGATTTTGTGACATGTACCACTAAATTTTCATATTTTTGTCAGTACCATTCTGTTTTCTTAAGGTGGAAGCTTAGATTGTGATTTGAGGTCTTCTTTCTTGTCTAATATTATCATTAATGCTACAAATTGCCCTATATGCACAGTTTAGCTTTACCCCACAAGTTCTGATGTAAAAAAAAAAAAAATGGGCAAAGGGTTTGAATACACCTTTCCCCAAGGAAGACATAAAAATAAGCCAATAAGCATATGAAAAGATGTTCAACATCATTAGTTATTAGGGAAATATGAATCAAAACCTTGAATCAATGAGATAGCAGTTCATATCTATCTTAATGGCTATAATAAAAATATCAGATCATAACAAGTGTTGGTAAGGTTGTGTAGAAATTGGAGCTCTCACACTGCAGATGGGAATTTAAAATGATGAAACCACAGTGGAAAACACTAGTAGTTCCTCTAAAAGTTAAAGTTACAATATACCCTAGCAATTCTACTCATAAGGAACTGAAAATTAATGTTAACTCATAAAGTATATGCAAATACTCATAGAAGTATTATTCATAATAGGCAAAAAGTGGAGACAACCCAAACATCCATCAACTGATTAATGGATAAGTAAAAAGTGGTAGTTAAATTTAATAGATTGAAATGCTAGTGATCATTGAAAGGAAGTGATAAGGGGTATAGAAAAAGATAGGGGAAACAAGACTAAAATAAATTGGGTAAATGGAAATACTAGTAATCAATGAGAGGGAGGGGTAAGGGGTATGGTATGTATGAGTTTTTTTCTTTTTCTTTTTTTTTCTGAATTGATGCAAATATTCTAAAAAATGATTATGGTGATGAATATATAATTATGCGATGATACTGTGAATTATTGATTATATACCAAGAATGGAATGGTCATATGATAAGAATGTTCATGTTTGTATGTTTGTATGTTGATATGGTATATCCATACAATGGGCTATTATTCAGCCATAGAATGGAAAGAAATACTGATACATGCTACAACATGGATGAACCTTGGCAATATCACGCTAATTGAAAGAAAGGAGGCAGAAAAAGCCACATATTGAATGATTCCATTTATGTAAAATGTACCCAGAGCAGGCAAATCCATAGAGACAGAAATTAGATGAGTGGTTATCAAGGGCTCAGGGGAGGAGGTAATTAGGAATGTTTACTAATGGGTTCAGGGATTGTCTTTGGGGAGATGAAAATATTCTGGAATTAGACAGTGGTGATGGTTTCACAACTTTGTGAATACACTAAAATTCACTCAATTGTACACTTTTAAAGGGTGAGTTGTATGGATAAACACATCTCAAAAAATGTTGAAGGTATTAGTCAAGAAGAAATAAAACTATCATTTGTAGATAGCATAATTATATATGTAGAAAGTTCATAAGAATCTTATAAACTGTTCATCTTAAAAAGTGACTTTATCATTGTTGTTGGATATAAGGTCAATATTCAAACACTATTTGCAAGCAGCTTTATTGTAGTGGCCACAAATTGGAAACCACCAAAATATCTATCAACAGATGAATGCATAAGCAAATAGCAATAGGTCCATTCAATGAAACAGTACTCAGCATTAAAAAGGACTGAGTTGATACATGCTATGATATGGATGAGTCTCAGAATAATTATGCTGATGACAGAAGCCAGGTAAAAAGAGTATACGTTGTATTACTCTATTTGTATAAAATTCTAGAAAGTGCAAAATCATCTATAACATGACAGAAAGTAAATCAATGTTTACCTGGGCAAGGGGAAGTTGTGGGGAGGGGTAAGAAGGGGTCATTACAAAATGATGCAAGTTAACTTTTAGGATGATGGAAATGTTCACTATCTTTATTGTGGTATGGTTTCACAGGGGTATTCATAAATCAAACCTTTTCATATTTTATACTTTAAGTGAAGTATGAAGTTTCTGATGTGCCAATTTTACTTTAATAAAGCTTTTTTTAAATTGTGTTATTATACATCAGCAATAAATAACTAGAAAACCAACTTTTAAAATGATTTTCAGTTATAAAGCAGCAAAAATAATACCTAAATAAATCTAATGAATGATGTGCAAAACCTCTACACAGAAATCTATATGTTATTGTGAAAGATTAAAGAAGACCTAACCAAATGGAGAAATTTGATTTTAAAATTGGAAGACTCAATATTGTAAATATGTCAGTTCTTCCCAAATTAATCTATAAATCTGAAATCCTCATCAGAATTCTCACTGCTGGATCTATTGGATATTCCTATGGAAAAAAAAACCCTCAATCCCTCATTGTGGGTAGTAAGACAATAAAGCTTCTAAAATATCTTCATGGCCTTGGGTAGGAAAAGATTTCTTAAGGAGGACATAAAAAGCAAATGTGATTAGTTGGACTACATTAATATTAGGGTTATAAATATTTTCTTGTTAATCACATACATCATTAAGAGAATGAAAAGGCAAGCCACAGTGTGCAAAAAGGTATCTGCAATGAATATATCTGACAAAGTCAGAATTATAGTTACTTTGGGTGAGGAGGGTGAGAGTTATGACTGGGAGGGGCACAAATGAAGTTTCTGGGGTGCTAGTAATACTCTATTTATTGACTTAGTGGTTACATGCACGTAGTCACTTCATGATAATTCATAAAGCTATATACTTACATACGTTCCTATATACATGTTATACTTCAATAAAAAGTTAATTAAAATATAATGAAAAATTCCTGTGCTTCTCTATCCCAGGGGTTAGAAAACTATAGCCCTTGGGCCAAAACCAGTCTTCCAACTGCTTTTATAAATGAAGTTTTATTAGAACATGACCATGCTGTGGTGATTTGGAACTATGTACTCCAGAAAAACATGTTCTTTAGCGTAGTCCATTCCTGTGGGTATGAACTGATTGTGAGAACAGTCTTTTGATGAGATTACTTCAGTTAAGGTGTGACCCAACTCAATCGGTATGGGTCTTATCCATATTACTAGACTCCTTTATAAGAAAAATGAAATTCAGACAGGTAGAAAGCCACAGGAAGCAAGAAGCTGAAGATCAATAGAACCTGGAAGAGAAGGGAGAGGCCAAAAGAGGCCACCATGTGCATTCCTATATGACAGAGAGGCCAAGGCCAAGGATGACTGGCAGCCAAACCCAAAATGTCAGGCTTTGGGAGGAAAGCATCACCTTGATGATGCCTTGATTTGGACTTCTAGCCTCAAAAACATCAGCCAATAAATTTCCATTGTTTAAGCCAACCCATTGCATGGTATTTGCTTTGGCAGGCAGTAAACTAAAACACATGCTCATTCATTTATAATCTATGGTTACTAGCAGCTACAACAGCAAAGTTAAATAGTTTTGACAGAGACATTTTAGCCTCTAAAGCCTAAAATATTTATTATCAGGTCCTTTCACAAAAAAAGAAAAGAAAAATAAATTGCGAACTACAGTTCTAGCCAGTTCTTGCACCCATACTTCAAATTGGCTCTTTCAAACCTTTTCATTCTCCCAGCAGGTTTGAATTAGGACATGGAAACTGACTGTGCTAGGTGTTTAAGGGGAAAAAAACTGGGAGGCCATGAGAATTGGGAGCTGAGGCCACTGTTTAGCAATGAATATGATGGGGATGTTACAGTGGTTGCAGAAAGCCTTATTTGCAGATAGGGGAGTAAAGCAGACCCTCAGAACTATAGGCAGGAGATCAAGTGCTCTGAAAAGGTACAGAGGTAATTAGAACAAGGGGCCATTCTCTCTCTCCCTCCAGTTAGGAGAACAGCTGTACTTCATTTGTACAGCTGGAGCCATGAAATTTCCCCTAGGGTAAGCTTCAAACCCTTATTTCTGTAGCTCTTTGATTGAAGTTTCTCATTACTGATGATTGCTAAGATAGGCATTGTGTCCCTGAGGCTGGCTTGGCACACAGTAGGTGGTACAGGATAGAGATACAGTGCCTTTCAATATAAAGCCTACTCTTAAATAAATGCATATACACATGAAACGAAAATAGTGAGGTATCTGTGATTAAAAACAAGAAATTAAAATTTAATGTTCATTAAAATTCAAAGAGTTTCTGTTTTCATGTCAAGACCTTCAACAAAAATCTATTTCAATACTTCATTTGGTTCGTCCAATCTATATGTTGAGAATAGTAAAGATAGGTTGTTTTTCTCCATCAGGAAATGCTCCCCCTTTCCCCACTCTGCATACTCTCTAGAGGCTGGAACTATATTTGTGTATCATGATGGGAGGAGGGGAAAGAAGAATGGGTGAGTGGTTCATAAAACCAGACAAACTTTGAAGAATTGGGACATTCTGCACAGTGAGCCTTGTGAGACTTCATGACGTTTTGGTTTTAGGCTTCAGAGCTTTAGGGCTTCTGGGATTATGATCTCTGTATTGTTTTTGCCAGTGTGACATAAAGAGATTTTTAGTGCTAGGGAAGAGAGAGTTTGGTGGGGCAGAGAGACTTAATGGAGGTGCAAAGATTCCTTCTCTGTTACCCAGCTCAAGTTACCACATTAGGAAAAGAGGAGGCAGAGCTGCTTGGAATAAAGCAGGTGCAGGTAAGCAGAAGGAAGAAGACAAGGAAGCTCAAAGGTTAAGAGAGTGAAAAAAATAAAAGTTGCTGCATAAATATGCCTATTTAGTAGTGTGACACAGATTGCCAAGCTTTATTTTGTAAATGCTAGTCTTTTTTTTTTCCTGCTTTGAATCTTGGAAAGGCTGTGCAGCTTGGGTCCCGAGGAAGAGCTCAAGCAGTGGGAACTGATCTGTTTGGTTCCCAGGAGAGGGAAGAAAAGACACTGTCTTGGGAAACTGCTTCTGAAGCTCAGGACATAGAAGTGATAGGTCATATTTTTATTTCCACTGAAAGAAACAGGAAGAGAAACACTCTCCGATGAGAATTTTGTTTTTAAACAACCTACTAGATGAGGCAGCTTGAGTTGGGAGATGAATGTAAGATACTCTTAACTTGCAAAACGTGTATTCTGAATATAGTCTATCAAAGTGTGGATCACACATTTTACTGACCCATTCGTCCTGAGGGCTTCATGAACTTCACAACTTGGGCATATAATGAAGCTGAATTTCCTGAGTCATGGTCCATCCTGATTACTGCTAGCTGACTTCACACAGTGACAGACGCTGATGAAGTACACTGGATATTCCTTTTGGGACCGGCATCTCATCTTTAAACCATCCTGCCACAGCACCTGGACTTCCTTCCATTATTAGGGATAGAAAATGTGAATCCAATTTCTGGATTGGATTCAGACAGAGAGAGAAAAAAGGTCACATTCTTACCTCAAGGTGTGAGGTACCTAGAAGAAAGCAGACAGATTACCTGCGAAAGACAGTGATGCGTACATCTGGTCCTTGGAAGAATTAACAACACATTTCCTAGGATGGTATATTTTGCATTCAATAATTATCTTTAATTAAAACAAACAGTACTCATATTTCTGTTTCTTGTCACACTGTTTTGATACAATAAGCAGAATATTAATGCATGTAAATATAAGTGTAAATGTGAATTTGTTCGTCTCTAACCATAAACCAAAGTATGAACCGCCACCAAAACAGAACAGACTTCCTTTCCTCTCAGGTTGAGGTGTTGTATGTGTCCAATTTTATTTATTTTGTGTCAATGATTTTTTTTTTTCTCTTTTTGGGAGTGCATGGGCCAGGAATCAAACCTGGGTCTCCTGCAAGGCAGGCGAGCATTCTACCACTGAACCCCCTGTTTTTATTTGGTGAACGGAAAAAAAGGAGACATGACATTTGCCTCCTGCTCCTGATTTGAAGGATTTATCTGCCTACTTGGCTCCTCCAACTCTTTGAAGTGCTAATTTGAGTTTGGGGCCAGGCTGCAGATTTGGATTTTAGAATACATTGTACAAATAGGAGCAATCCCAAAGGTGAGAATCAAGGAGGCAGGGCCAAGAGCAAAGAACCCGCACTGGATGAGCTTTGAGAGAATTTTGGAGAATTCCAAGAGTGCTAGGGCAGCCACCCTTTAGTGTAAGAGATTACAAAAGGATGGGAATTTAAGAAATTATGAATGTAAATTCTCCTTGAGACCTTTTGGAGTGAATTTAATAAAGACTTAAAAATCTGTGTTAGCAACAACAAGACAATAATACCATTTCTTTTTGAAACAACACAGGACTGAGACTCAGGCTGGTAGCCAGAAGAGAACAAGTGTGCCATTGAGTTACAGCTTGAATGTTATCATCTGAGAATTTGGACCTAACTCCACTAATTAGCTCCATCTCATACCAGTTCTTTCCCTGATTACTCTAGAGGCAAATCAAGAGCCCATCTTTAACATGACCACTCTGCTTGCAAACCACAACAAAGACGCATTGCTTGGTCTCAAGTCCCACCGAGGCCACCAGATGTGTGACCTGAGCAAATCAGTGAGTAATTAGCTTCTCAACAGTGTGCTCAATGGGCTCTGGGGTGTGTGTGTGTGTGTGTGATTTTTTATATTGACAAATATTTATAACAGTTGAAATCTTATTTAAGCATTATTTATACAGTTCTCCCTATACATTTCCTGAAGCAATAACTTTTTTTTTTTTGGCACATAGGATTTTATTGTAGTATCTGACTTCACAGAGACTATATGATGGTTGTCGTGTGTAGAACCTTCCCCTAAACAGTTGTTCTCCTGGGACAGAGCAGCCTCTTCAATAAATGGCATTTGGAGAACTGGCTATCCATATCCAAAAGAATGAAAGGGGACACATATTTCATGCCCTACAAGAATTAACTCAAAATGGATCAAAGACCTAAACATTAAAGTTAAGACCATAAAACTTTTAGAAGAACATGTAAGGAAATATCTTACAAATCTTGTGATAGGAGGTGGTTTTGTAGACCTTACATCCAAAGCACGGACAATGAAAAAAGAAATAGATAAATAAGATCTCCTAAAATTAAACACTTTCATGCATCAAAAAACTTTGTCAGGAAAGTGAAAAGGCAGCCCAGGTAATGGGCAACGATATTTGGAAATCACATATAAGATAAGGATTCAATATCCAGAATATATAAAGAGATTCTACAACTCAACAGCCAAAAGACAAGCAACCCAATTTTTAAAAATGGGCAAAAGACATGAACAGACACTTTTCAGAAGAGGAAATGCATATAGCTAAAAGGCACCTGAAAAGATGCTCAGCTTCTCTGGCTGTTAGGGAAATGCAAATCAAAACCACAATGAGATATCACCCACTACAATGGCCATTATAATAAAAAAAACAGTAAATGACAAGTGCTGGAGAGGATGTGGAGAAAGAGGCACATTTACTCACTGCTAGTGAGAATGTAAAATGGTACAACTGCTCTGGAAGGCAGTTTGGCAGTTCCTCAGGAAGTTAAGTATAGAATTGCCAGCAATACCATTGCTATGTATTTATTTAGAGGAACTGAAGGCAAGGACATAAACAGACATTTGTACACCAATATCTAATGCAGCATTATTTACAATTGCCAAGAGATGCAAACAGTCCAAATGTCCATCAATGGACAAGTGGCTAAACAAGCTGTGGTATATGCAATTTGATGGAATATTATACAGCTACAAGACAGAATAAAGTCATGAAGCATGTAACAACATGGTTGAACCTTGAGGACATTATGCTGAGTGAAATTAGACACACAAAAAAGGATATATACTCTATGGTGTCACTAATATGAACTAATGTTAATGAGCAAATTTTGAGAGATAAAGTTGAGAACGCAAGATATCAGGAGATAGAGGGTAGAGATTGGGCATTTGATGCTAAAGAAATATAGAATGTTCAATAGGATTGATTGAATAGATCCAGAAATGGACTGCACAAAATATCTCATAGCAGCAAATACTGTAAATACACTGAACAAAGCTGTGTGTATGGTTGAAAAAGGAAGACTAGGGGTGTGTATGACACCAGAAGGAAAGATAGAAGACTGGACTGTATAACTTTGCAAAATCTAGAGTGGTCAGTAATAGTGATTAAATGTACAGATATGAAAGTATTTTTGTTTGAGGGGAAACAAATGAATGTTGATGGTGCAAGGTGTTGAAAATGGGATGGTATACAGGGAAAACATAAAATCAATGCAAGCTAGGGTCTGTAGTCAACAGTAACATTGTAATATGCTTTCATTGAATATAACAAAGGCATTATGGACATGGGAAGAGAGAACTGAAGTGAAGAAAACCTCAGCAGATTATCCAGGTCCATTGATTGTGTGCCACTACCCAGAAAAGGAAAGTAAAGGTAGAGGGAAGACTATGTGCTGATAGGTGGTACACCCCCCGCCCCCTAAGATCCTAGCACTGAGCATGAAACAAGGCCCCAGTGAGGGAGGCCTTGGTTGCAAAAGCTGAAGAATTAAGACAGAAAGCTGGAGACCATCCAGCGACTGCAAATAGCCTAACCACCCCTTTCCAGAGGCCTGGAGCCCTCAGGAGTTCACAGACAGGGAGACAGAGATTAGCAAGTAAGGCAAGCTGCCTTCCTTGAACACACTACACTCACACGTGCTGCCCCTGCCCTGTGACCTGTGACTCCTGCCACATCCCAGGCAGCTGAACCCCAACACCCACCCCCTACTGTGCTCTATGCACCTCCCCCCAACCCCCACCCCCGTGTGCATCCCTGCACCACATAGGCAGGACTGCCCCAGCCCTACTGAACTCTCCCACACAAGCACCCAGTCTCATCCCTCCCCTCCCTTCACTGCCCTCTCCCACTCCCTGTCCCCTGCACATCCAGGTGCAGGCACTTACTTCATACACTGGCCACAGCCCATACAATTGTGCAACCCCACCCTGCCCCCCCGCAGCTCTGCATGTACACAAACATCCACACCCACCCCCTAGCCCATCCAGGAGCAACCCTGCCCCGCTGTCCCTGAGCTTTACTCATTCATATACCAGGGCCCAGATCTCCAGATCCCCAGACCCATGAATGTGCACAGCCACATCCACCCCACCGGGTACCCACACATCCTAGCACCTATCTCTTGACCCCTGCACCCTACACCCTCTGTCCTGCACACGTACATATCCTTGCCCCACCCCAGCACAAGCGCCCTGCTTCTACACCTGGCAGTTGCTCACATGCATAACTGTGTCACATAGCCCCTGCCCTGCACACGCATGCACCCCTACCCCACCCCCACACCTGTTCACCCATACTAGGGCCCTGCCCACCCAACATCACCTGCCTCTGACCCACCTCCTCCAACCTCTGTGACTTCTGTCCTGCCCCTTCACATTCGCACATCTGCATCCTGGCCCCCTTGGACTCTTCTGCCTGCACAAGACATGCCCACATCCTGCCCTCCCTGTGGCCTGACCTCTGTGCACCATACCCCCACCCTGATACCCACCACCCCGTGCTCCATGCACCCATCTACATCCTACCTGTGCACCAGCCCCCATGCATCTGCACAGCCCCTGCATCCACCTCCCATGAAGCCCTACCTCTGTATCGTCCACACCATGCCCTGCTCCTGAGCTCCAAGGCCAGCCTGAGCTGCACTCCCTCCCATGGCCCCCACAGCACATCTCCACAACCCTGCACCCTACACTTACAGACACCTGTGTAGCGTCACCAACCTGTGCCTATACCTGTGCAACACCCTGTCACAGCACTGTTGTGTCCTGCCCCACACCCCACATCCTGCTCCACAACCATCCCACAAATACCTAGCTTTAGACTACTGAAGGGAACCAACTTCCAAAGTACCCCTATCAAGATATTTACATGCTTTAAAGGCAACAGAAGATCACTAAGCATATGAAGATGCAGACAGATATAGCCTAGCCTAATGACCAAATTAAAACGCCTGAGAGACACAGGCTTTGGAACAACTAATCAAAGATTTTCATATAACCCTACTAAATAAAATAATTAGGATGGCTAATGACATTAAGGAGATCAAAAAGACATTAGAAGAGCATAAAGAGATATTTGAAAGGATAAATAGAAAAATAGCAGATATCATAAAAATTAAAGATGCTGTAGACCAAATAAGAAATATATTAGAGTCACACACACAGATGTGAAGAAGCAGAAGAAAGAATAAGTGAACTAGAAGACAGGACAACTGATTTTGGACACACAAAAAAGCAAATGGCAAAAAAGATGGAAACATTTAAATTGGTTCTCAGGGAAATGATGAACAAAACAAAGTGCACAAAAATAAAAATCATCAGTGTCCCAGAATGAGAAGAATAAAAGTCTAGGAAGATAAGTTGGGGCTATAATGGGGAAAAATTTCCAACCTTTGTGTGTCAGTTTGAAGCTATTATATACCCCAGAAAAGCCATGCCCCTTAATCCTCATTTCAACCATTTTGAAGGAAGCTTCAGAGCCACCAGAACCAACAGAGCCCGTGCGGCCAGAGATCTTTGGAGCAGAAGGAAAATGCCCCCAGGGAAGCCTTATGAAATGAGGAGAGGAAGTGAGCAGAGTAGCCATGTACCCTCGCAGCTGAGAGAGAAACCCCAAACTTCATTGGCTCTTTCTTTGGAGGTAAGGTATTTTAACAGCTCCTCACTGCCTGTGCTGGTTTGAAGCTGTTATGTACGCCAGAAAAAGCCATGTTCTTTTAATTCATTCCTATGAGTGCAAATCTATTGTGGGTGGGACCTTTGTTGCTTCAATTGAGATGTGGCCCAACACATTCAAGGTGAGTCTTAATCCTTTAGTGGAGTCCTTTATAAGGATAAAAAACAGAATAATCCCAGAGGGAGAAAAGCCCCAGAGAAGCTCAGAGAGGAGACCACTGGAACCAGAAGCTGAAGCAACAAAACCCAGGAATTAAGGACCAGAGGATACTGGCTATGTGCCTTTCTATCTGAAAGAGGAACCTGGGATGCCAGAGCCTTTCTTCAGAGAAGTTATTGTCCTATTGATACCTTAATTTGGACATTTTCACAGCCTTAGAACTGCAAACTTGCATCTTAATAATATTCCCTTTTAAAAAGCCATTCTTTTTCCGGTATATCACATTCTGGCAGCTTACAAAGTAAAACACATGCTCTGGGCTACGCTTAACAGGAAAATATCAGCAGTACCACAGCAGCACCAGGGTAAATAATGGGGGGAGGGACAAGAGTTAAGGGGAGGTTTGGATTTCTATTTGGTGAGGGTGTGTTTGTTGGTTGTCCTTCTCTTGGGAACAATGAAATTATTTAAAATTGAGAGTGTGGATGGACTGTGAACTTTGTTTTTTTCAAACTTTCAATTTCCTCTTTTTGTTTGCCCAATACCTTCTTTATATCCTCCTTCAACTCACTGATTTGGTTTTTGATGAGATTTTCCACATCTTATTAAACATCATAAATTAGTTGCTTCAACTCCTGTATCTCATTTGAATTGTTGGTTTGTTCCTTCAACTGGCCCATATCTTCAATTTTTCTAGTGTGACTTGCTATTTTTGCTGGTATCTAGGCATTTGATTTCCTTCATTAGTTTATTCTGGAGGTTGTTTTCACTCTTTTACCTAGGATTTTCTTGCTGGATGGCTTTGTTCACTATCTGTTCTTAACAGATAGTTTAACATTCAGTTAAACTTATTCTAGACCTCTAGCATATATTCTGTTTAACTTATCAGAATTAAAGCATGGCTTTTCTGGGGTATATAATAGCTTCACACCAGCACAGCATGCAACAGCAGCCCCCCCCCCCCAATACCCCGAACTTATACACTCTTTGTAGAAGATTCATACCCTTGCAGTACAAATATAACTAAGTTCATGCAAGAACTTAGTTATATTTGCACTGTTAATCGATGTGACACATGGGTCTACACAACTCCTTTCAGTCACGTATGAAAGAATTTTTCAGGTCTTGTTTTTTTGTTTTTTGCCCTGCCTATATGGAGCTTTTTTTTTTGAGGAGGGTCTCCTCAAATATTACAGACTCCAGTCAGATTTTCTCAGACCAGACTGGCCCATCTCAGGAGAAAAGAGTTGCCAACATTAGTTTTCCCTGAGGGTGAGACCTAGCAGGTTGTCAGACTTTCCTATGAAGTCTCTAGACTCTGTGCTTTTCCTATCCTGCCCAGCACGTGGTTTTATCTTCCCATGGCTTCCCACCAGCATAAAGTGATGCAGTACCTTTAATTTCAGCAGACTCTTCCTGACAAGGCATGGTTGAGACAGAGGTGAGGTTGTAGGCTGGCATTAATTGCTTCAGTTTTCCAGTCCCAGGGACCTGAACTCCTTGCAGGAGGGATTCCACTCAAACTGGGCCCCACCTTTCTCTGGGGAAAGTTACAACCTTTAGGGAATTAACTTCTTTCACCTTACTAGTTATTTTGTCTCTCAGACAAGCTTAATTTTGCCCTTGACTGGAGCACTGCTGGAGTCTGAGAAGGCTTCCAGTTCTATCTAATGAACTGTTAAGGAGTAGAAAAAAGAAAAAGAAAAAAAAAAAGCCTTTTCAGACTGGGACCCCAGCTTGGGTTTGTCAACCAAGACCTTAAGTTGATACGTGGGTCTATGTATCTCCAGGATTTCTGTACCCCCTTCACTTGGGGTCCAGCCTTTTTTGCAGTATTTTGTGCTTTCCTCAAAAAGCCTCTGTTTTGTGTATTTATTTCTTTTTCCATCAGTGCTGCCCCATCTTTACTGGGGCAAAAACTCCTAGTACCTTTAGTGCTGATTCCAGTTTTATCTGTGTGGGGGTCTGCAAGAAAAAAATTAAGTTTAGCTTTCATACAAGATGGCACAGGATGAAAGAAACAGAACTAACTAAACAAAGGGCTGCAAAAGAGCTCAGACTGATATTGCAGGCAGGAAAAGGAGAGAGCCTCTGATGCATGCCTAGAATTGGCACCAAATCCTTATATAGGTTAAAACAAGTTTAAATAAGTAATGGCCAGAGTCACTAAAACGTAAAGCACAATCAAAAGTGGGAACCGTTCGGTGGGAAATTTGAATTAGTTATACTATCCGGATAGGCTGTAACCTCTGGAGTATCCAATCAGCGGAGAAACAGGGGAGGGACCTGCATGTTAGGCTTAGGGTATAAAATCTGTGGCATTCTATTGCTTGGCTCACTAGCCACCACATTTTTCTTGAGTGCCCATTCTTGCAAGATCATGAATAAATTCTTTCTTCTCCATAATCGGGTGAGCATTTATTCTCTTTTAGGTGTGGCTTTCTTTCTAACAGGGCCTATTTTCAGTAGTCAGAATTTGTTAGTTAATTTCCTAAGTGGAGATTGGTTGAGCTTAGCCCTTGCTGCAAGTAAGGTCTGTTTCCCTTTGCCTCGGGGAACCAGCCTGCTGTGCCTGTGGGGAAGTGGGTTTCTGCAGCTTGGGGAACTTACAGTTCTGTGTAGGGTCTTAGCCAGTCCACCTTGTCTAGACTGGTGTATACTGTGTGTCTGGTCACTGATGTAGCCCCAGGAGTTGTTTTGTACTGTTCCTGGCTATTTATTAGCTGCTATGGAAGTTGAACTAAATTTCACACTTTAAGCCCGGACTGTTGACTTTGGACATTATACATGGTACCCAATGAATGGAGGTGACTGAAGGATTCACTGACTGAGAAGTAGATTGGCAAACGATGGTATGTACATATGACCGAATATTGTGCTGCTGCAAAAAGGAATGAGGTTGTGAGGCATGCAATGTTGTAAATGAACCTGTGGGACGTTGGGTGAGGCAAAGTAAGCCAGAAACAAAAGAGCAAATATTATATGGTCTCATTTAGAAAATACGTATAAGAAAACAGGAGCCTAGATTGTAAGCCCTTATGGTAGTCACATTTAGTCTGGAGGGGTAATTGTTATTCTGGATTTTCAGAGGCTGTTTTATATATGTATAACCTGGTATTTAGAGATAAGAATGAAGCCAATTAGGTCGGGATTAAGGTAATTCAGAATACAGGGGTATTGAAGATACTGTATGCATTTTAGAACTCCATCTACTCTTTGAGACCAAAGGAAGAATGATTTATATTGTCCAGAACTTAAATTTTCTGTAGTACATAATCTAACTCAACCTGTCTGGATAGATCTTTTAAACAATGCAAACACAGGGAGCCCAGAATAAGAATGAGGGTCTTTAATGCTCTATAGTTTAATGTAATGCCTGAATATATTCCAGAGTATATTAGGCAGACAATCAAAAAGTACTGGCAAAGTTCCTTGAGGGATGGGAGAAAAAATATGGGACTATTAAACTTTACCACCGGGAAAACTCCTGATACTGTGTCAAACATTAGGGACACCCAAATTAAAAGGCCAAGCTCTTGATCTTGAGGCTTGTTCTTGTGAAGTTCATGTGTGTAGCAGAGAGAAGCTTAGTCTACCTATAGGTGTGCCTAAGAGTCACCTCCAGAGGACCTACTTTGTTGCTCAGATGTGGCCTCACTCTCTCTAAGCCCAACTCTGCAAGTCAAGTCATTGCCCTCTCCTCTATGTGGGACAAGACATTCAGGGGTGGTGAAAGACTGTCTGGCAGCATGGGAGATGACTCCCAGGGATGACTCTGGCCCTGGCACCATGAAATCAACAATGCCATTCTGACCAAAAGAAGGAAAAAAAGTGTAATAAATAAGGTATAAATGGCTGAGAGAGTTCAAATTGAATGGAGAGGTTACTCTAGAGGTTGCTCTTACACAAGCTTCAGTTAGACATTGCTACCTATCATAACCTGCCAACCCCCAACCAAAACCATTCTTGCCAATCCTAAAGAAAACCTAGGGCAATATATAAGATTCTCAAAGCTTCCATGCACTAGGGCAACTTTCCAGAAATCTAAAAACTCCAGATAGGTCCCTGGACCAGTAAGTCCTGAAACCTAGAGGGACCAGCCTTTTCAGAACATCAGCTAGTTCATCTCCCTGCTCCCATTATTATTATTATTATCATTCCTATTATTATTATTGTCACAATTGACTTTTTTCTTTTTTGTGAAAAATAACATATATATCCAAAAAAGCAACAAATTTCGAAGCACAGCACAACAATTAGTTGTAGAACAGATTTCAGAGTTTCATATGAGGTACAATTCCACAATTTTAGGTTTTTACTTCTAGCTGCTCTGAGATATTAGAGTCTAAAAGAAACATTAATTTAATGACTCAGCAATCATAGTCATTTGTTCAACCCTTCTCTGTGTAACTCCACCATCACCTTTGATCTTTCTATCCCATTCTTTAGGGGCATTTGGGATATGGCCATTCTAACTTCTTCATGTTGGAAAGGACTATCAGTAATATGGGGTAGGGTGATGGAACCATCTGATATTCTGGAGAGGCTGGGTCCTCTAGATTTCAGGACTTATCTGGTCCAGGGGACCCATCTGGAGGTTGTAGGTTTCTGGAAAGTTACCATAGTGTATGGAATCTTTATAGAATCTTATATATTGCCCTAGATGTTCTTAAAGATTGGCTGAAATGGTTTTGGTTGGGGTTTGGCAAGTTATGATAAGTAGCAATGTCTAACTGAAGCATACATAAGCGTGACCTCCAGAATAGCCTCTTGACTCTATTTGAACTCTCTCAGTCACTGATACTTTATTAGTTACACTTCCTTTCCCCCTTTTGGTCAGGATGGAATTGTTGATTCCACAGTGCCAGGGCTGAACTCATCCCTGGGAGTCATCTCCCACACCACCAGGGAGACTTTCACCCCTGGATCCAACCCCGTATTATTGAAAGCCCCTTCCAACATGGAAAGAGTAGAATGGGCTTAGCCCAAATACCCTAAAGAGTGGGAGAAAGAGCAAAGGTGATGATGGAATTACACAGAGAAGGCAGGGTTTAACAAATGAGTATGATTGTTGGATCATTATATTGATATTTCTTTTAGTCTTCAGTATCTCAGAGCAGCTAGGAGTAAAAACCATCCAAAATCTGAACTCTGTTCTACAACTAATTGTTCTGCTGTGCTTTGAGATTTATTGCTTTTCTGCAAATATGTTATTTTTCACAAAAAAGAAAAAAGTGATGACAAAAAATATATATATTCCTTCTAGTTCCAATGTTCTGGAGTAACTAGAACGAAAAATCTGAGATGATGGTATGGTGGCCCATGACAAACTCTGGGACCTATCCTGTAACTACCTGTTGAAAAGTGCTTTAAAAACTATTGCTTTTTCTTTCTTTGCTTTGTATATATGTTATATTCTACAATTTAAAAAGTTAAAAAAAGTGTATCAGCAAAGTGCCTTGAGAGTTGGGAGAAAAAATATGGAACTATTAAACTTTGCCATGGGGGAACCCTTGATACTGTGTCAAACATTAGGGACACCCAAATCAATAGGCCAAGTTCTTGATCTTGAGGCTTGCTCTTGTGAAGCTTATGAATGTAACAGAGAAGCTTAGACTACCTATAGGTATGCCTGAGAGTTACTTCTGAAGGACCTCTTTTGTTTCTCAGATGTGGCCTCTCTCTCTCTAAGCCCAAATCTGCAAGTGACATCATTGCCCTCTCCACTATATAGGACATGACATCCAGGGATAAAAGCCTCCCTGGCAGCATGGGAGATGACTCCCAGGAATGAGTCTGGCCCTGGCACCATGGGATCAACAATGCCATCCTGACCAAAAGGGGAAAAAGTAGTGTAACATATAAGTATCAGTGGCTGAGAAAGTTCAAATAGAGTCAAGAGGCTACTCTGGAGATCACTCTTATGCAAGCTTCAGTTGGACATTGCTTCATACCATAACTTTCCAAACCCCAACCAAACCATTACTGCCAATCTTAAAGAACACCTAGGCATTATATAAGATTCTACAAAGGTTTCATGCACTAAGATAACTTTCCAGAAACCTACAACCTCCAGATGAATCCTGAAAGGGGCCAGCCTCTCCAGAATATCAACTAGTTCCATCCTGGTATCTGTACTATCGACAGCCCCTTCCAACATGAGTAAGTTAGAATGGGCATAGCCCAAATACCCCTAAAGAGTGGGAGAAAGATCAAAGATCATAATGAGTTATACAGAGAAGGTAGGATTTAACATATCAGTTTGATTGCTGAATCATTATATTGATATTTCTTTTAGTCTCCAGTATCTTAGAGCAGCTAGAAGTAAAAACCTAAGATTGTGGAATTGTAACCCATACCAAACTCTGAAATCTGTTCTACAACTAAGTGTTGTAATGTGATTTGAAATTACTGCTTTTTTGTATATATGTTATTTTTTCGGAAAAAAAAGTTGATTGTGATGATAAATGCACAGCTATATGATGATACTGTGAACCATTGATTGTACAGTTTGGATGATTACATGGCATGTGAATATATAATATATATCAATTAAAAATAAACAAAAGCATTAGGACAAAATTAAATGTCAACAGGAGGGGGAAATGGGGGAGGGGTATGGATTCTTTGTGGAAGAAAAGGAAATGTCTTCATGTAGATTATGATGGCAAAAATATATCTATATACTTAGGTTGGATTTTATGATGTGTGAATAAATCTGTTTAAAAATGAACAGAGAGAAACCAGTGCTAGAGAAAATGTGGAGAAAGAGATATACCTATTCACTGATGGTATGGAAGCTGAGAGGTACAGCCCCTCCAGAGGGCAGTATGGTGGTTCCACAGGGGGCTAGGTTGGGGTCACCATATGATCTTGAACCTGTTTGCTCAGTATATACTTGGAGGAACTATGTGGGAACAAAAATGGACATTTGCACACCGGTGTTTATAGCATCAGTGTTCCTGATTCACAAAGCATAGAGGTAGCTTAATGGCACAATGACTGAGAAAAGGGAGGGGGAACTATGGTATATACATACAATGGACTAATGAGCAGCTGCCAGAAGTAATGAAGTTGTGAGGCTTGCAACGAGGTGAATGAAACTTAAGGACATTATGTGAATGAAATGTTAGAAACAAAAAGACAAATATTGTCATGCCTCACTCATATAGACTAACTATAATATACAACTTGGAGAATTGAAGTTGAGAGTATGGGTTATCAGGTTGGGGCCTGTTGTAAAGATTCCTAGATTATAAACTCTTACACGAGTCACATATTTAGGAGTTGTAACTGCTATCTCTAAATTCTGAGATGCTGAGCTATTTGTATATAATATAGTCATTCCTTGAAACTTCAGGTATTTATATGACGCCTGAGACTCAGAGTTAAAGCATTCAAGTTATGAAAGTCAGCATTACCCTATTCAGCAGCTGTTTACAGAGTTGAAAAAGTGATCAAACGCCAACTAGAGATATGAATGAAGCTGATCTGGATAGGACTAAAGTAAATCAGAATATGGGATAAAGGATTATAGGGTCCATATGTTTTCAAACTTCAACTTCCATGCAAGACCAAGGGGAGAGAAGTTTATTTGGTGCAAAATTTGTATTTTGGGTAGCACATTATCTAATTTAACTGGTATAGTCAGTTTGCTTGAACACCATAATCACATGGAATCTTGAATAAGGCATGAGATCTTGTTGGTTTGTACAGGTTAGTATGATGCCCCCAAATATTCCAGAGTAACTTGGGCAGAGAATAAAAGAGTGTTTGCAAAATCCCCTTGGGGAACTGGGGAGAAAGGAAGAAACATTAAACTTTCCCATCTCGGGAATTCCTGATATTCTCTCAAGCAGTGGGGATAACCAATTCAATAGGCTGAGCCCTCAACCTTGGGATTCGCCCCTATGAAACTTATTCCTGCAAAAGAGAGGCTAAGTTTGCTGATAATTATGTCTAAGAGTCACCCACAGAGAATCCCTTTTGTTGCTCAGATGTGGCCTCTCTCTCTAAGCCAACTCAGTGGGTAAACTCGGTGCCCTCTTCCTTACGTGGGACATGACTCCCAGAGGTGTAAATCTACCTGGCAGCAAGGGACCTCTCCTGGGGATGATCTGGGATCCAGCATCATTGAATTGAGAAAGCCTTCTTGACCCAAGGAGGGAAAAGAGAAATGAGACAAGATGAAGTTTCAGTGGCTGAGAGATTTCAAAAGAGTCTAGAGGTTATATTGGAAGTTATTCTTTGCATTATATAGGTATTCCTTTTTAGTTTATGACTTATTGGAGTGGCTAGGGGGATATCTGAAACTGTTAAACTGTGTTTCAGTAGCCCTGATTCTTGAAGATGACTATATAACTGTATGGTTTTTACAATGTGACTGTTTGGTTGTGAAAACGTTATGTTTGATGCTCCTTTTATCCAGGGTATGGACAGATGAGTAAAAAAAAAAATGATAAAAAAATAAATAATAGTGAGAGACAAAAGGTAAAAAAAATGGGCGTATTGAAATTCTGGTGGTCAATAAGAGGGAGGGATAAGGGATTTGGGATTATGAGCTTTTTCTTTTTTCTTTTTATTTCTTTTTTAGGAGTGTTACAAATGTTCTAAAACTGATATGGTGATAAATTCACAACTATGTGATGATATTGTGAGCCATTGATTATATGTGGTTGGATTGTATGTATATGAAGATTTCTTAATAAAAATATTTTTAAAACGTAATAGTTCCAGGTGTTCTGATTGTTTTTTGGTCAAGATCTGTTTATCATTGGCAAAATTTTTGTGTGTGTGCACTAATGTATTTAGCTTTTAGTTCAATTTACTCTTATTTTCAGATTTTTTACTAATACAGAAATCATGCATGCTTGTCATCATCGTCAACGTCATCATTGTTATATCATAGTCTTCATCTATATCATCTGGTATTGTTAGGCGATAGTATGAAAATTATATCTGTTTTGGAGTTTGTGCAGCGATTCACCTCTTCCTTAGCCAAATGTCTTTTTGTATGGAAAATTAACTACTGAAGGAATGGAGGTATGCTAATTATATTGTCACCTTTACACGCCCATAGACCCACACATATTTTCTTTTTCCCCGGAAACCCATTAGCACTTGTGAAAGTCTCTGCCTGTATATAATAAGAAACAAAGTTATTTTCTGAACTTGAATACAATAGCTCCAGATCAAATTCAAGAACTAGTTGCAATATTGCACAATTCATATCTAAACCACAAATGCCTCATATGGTTGCAAAATTGCTCATTTTAATAGCCTTTTTGAAAATTAGCAACACTATATTTAGGACTGTGGTAGTTAGATTCAGTTGTCAACTTGGCCAGGTGAAGGCACCTAGTTCTGTTGCTGTGGACATGAGCCAATGGTACATGAACCTCATCTGTTGCTGATTATATCTGCTGTCGGCTAGGAGGCGTGCCTGCTGCAATGAATGATGTTTGACTTAATTGGCTGGTGCTTAAATGAAAGAGCGCAATGTAGCACAGCCCAAGCAGCTCAGCATACCTCATCTCAGCACTCGCAGCTCAGTCCAGGCCTTTGGAGGTGTAGAAAGAAATCACCCTGGGGAAAGTTGTTGGAACCCAGAGACCTGGAGAGAAGGCCAGCAGAGACCACCCTGTGCCTTCCCATGTAAGAAAGAATCTCAGTTGAAAATTAGCTGCCTTTCCTCTGAAGAACTAATGAAATAAATCCCCTTTTATTAATAAAGCCAATCCACCTCCGGTGTGTTGCATTCCGGCAGCTAGCAAACTAGAACAAGGACCAATAAAGCTAAGGAAACAGAAAAGCAGAGTCTATGGAATAATACTTTAAGATAATGCATTGAAGAGATGGTAGATGGCATACACACTAATCCCCACAATGATTGCATCCCAAAGTTTTCATGGTAGATTGACAAATTTACAGACACTTGTTAGTAAATGAACCAGTGCTTGGTTAAGAGTCCAAGTCAGGATCCCTGAAGAGAAGTGTCTGTGAGAACACTAGTAGTTCTGGAAAGAAACACCAGAACAAGCAACAAAGAATAATAAATACAAAGTAGTAAATGAATAGTTTGAAACTAATAAGACATGACGGAAGCACTGGCAGTTTATGCAGTGAGAGTGCAACCAATGGGAAAAGAGGCATCACAGGGGTCTAATACGGATTGAACTGTGCACCCCACCCCCCAAACAAACCAGCAAACATGTTTAAATCCTACTCTTAATCCCCAGACCCGTGAATGTGACATTATTTGGAAATAGGGTGTTTGAAAACGTTAAGATGAGGTCAAAATGGATTAGTGTGGGTCCTACTCCTAATAAACTGCTTTCTGTATAGGAGGAAGAAATTTAGACACAGAGACAGAGAGAAAAATGCCATGTGACCACAGAGGTAGAGAGTGAATGATGCAGCTACAAGCCGAGGAACACCTAGGATTGCTGGCAAACCACCAGAAACTGGAAGCGGCAAGCAGGGATTCTCTCCTACAGGTTTCAGGGGGAGCATGGCCCTGCCAACACCTTGGTTTCAGGCGTCTAGCATTCGGACCTGTGAAAGAATAAATTTCCATTGTTACAAGCTGTCAAATTTATGGTACACTGTTATAGCAGCTCTACGAAATAGAGGCAGGGTCTTTCTGAAAACCCAGAGATTCAGGCAATGCATTGTTTTATTCACAGAAAAATAGGAAAGTTTGTCTAAATCCCACATTAACTGAAGTTTCCAAAATGAAAAGTTTGAATAAAATCTAAGCTGCCACAGTTCTGGGTGTTTCCAACCATTTCCAGATGAAATGACATCAAAATATAATTCTGATCTTTCCTTAGGAAATGCATGGACTATCTAAAGCTGTAGTTACAACTCTGACTGCCAGTTGCAATCCCCTGGGGAGCCCCGCTGATTCAATTGGAATGGGGTGGCGGGTGAGGAAAGGCATTAATCTATTTAAAAGCTTCCCAAACAAGATAAGCCTGGAGCAATTTGTAGTACCAGAAAGAAAGGAAATAAAAGAATGGGAGATGTCAAAGACACCCAGCAGCCAAACCTAAGAAACTTTCAATGGCCAAAGCTGGAACAATTTGAGCAACAAAATAAATATGGTAATATGGGATTATTATAACACTAAGCATAAAATGAATACACATGAGTACATACTAATAGCAATAAATGGTTGAACAAACAAATAGGAGAAAAGAAAAATCTTTCTTATAGAAGAATTACATATAATATATGCAGATACTCCCTGTGGTGGTTTAAAGCTGTGTATGCCACAGATAATTATAGTCTTTAAATTAATCCATTCCTGTGGGTGTAGACTCATTGTAAACAGGATCTCTTGGTGAGGCTACTTCAGTTAAGGTGTGACTCACCTCATGCAGGGTGGGTTTTAATCCTTCTACTGGAATCCTCTATATAAGAATGAAATTCAGATTTAAAGAGAGAGAGAGAAAACCACAGAAGAAAGAAATTGAAAGCAACAAAAGAGGAAGAGAAGGGAGAGACCCATAAATGCAGACATGTGCCTGCCATGTGACAGAGGAATCCAGGATCACCAGCAACTGATCTTTAAGAAGCAGGCATCATCTTGATGAAGTCTAGATTTGGACTTTTTTTTTTTACTTCAAAACTGTAACCTTGTAAGCTGATAAATTCCCATAGTTAAAGCCAACATATTTTATGGCATCTACTTTGAGCAATTTAGCAAATTAAAACACCTCCTTTGGGACATGAAGCTTATTCCACCTTTCCTACTTTTGAGTGTGTGCTGGATGGGCTTCCAAAGAATAGTGTGGAAAGGGAAAAACAGTAACCTTACAGTGGGAAAACCTGGCAAGCACTACCTGAACCAAGTGATGAAGATTGACTTCAAATAGATGCTTCCCAAACCTCTTCAATTTCCTCCTCAGTGTGTGCACAAATATTCTTTGCCTATTGTGCCATGATCTGTCCTCACCTGTCTGAGTATCTTCTGTCATATATGGAATGGCTTTGGTTCATTCTATGTGCTCTGGATAGAGGTTGCCATTTAGCCTGTTGCCAGCCACTTGTTCTTTAGCACAACCCTAGGCCATGAGAAGCGATGAGGGGAGGGGGTAGAAATATTGAAGAGTGCAAAGGCAAAGCAGGTGTTGGGAGGGCATAGCAAAGGCCAGAACATGGATCAGAAGCTTTGATAACACAGCGGTACCTAATAAAAGGTAGTAGATTACTAGTTCTAAAGGCTCAGATCTATAAATCCAGGACTTCCTAAATTTGTTTTACTGGAGATGCCCCTGCCTTTGCTTACACAAAAAGCTTGTATTTTCCTTGCCTCTTCCCCAAACCAGCAGAATCATTATTTGGCTCCTTCAAGGATTGGATGAATGAATAGAAAGCCCAGAGGTTAGCAGCTAGCAGTTTATATGACATTTAGTATGTGCTAATCTAAGCATTTTGCATTAAGTGAATAATTCAATTTTTACTATTGTATTAGTGGCTATTATAGGTAGGTATTATTAGTCTCCCCATTTTACAAAGAGGAAACTGAGTCACAGCTTGGCTAAGTAAGTGTTCAAGGCTGTAATACTAACAAGTAAGAAGAGCTAAAATGCAAATTCCAGGATCTCTGCTCTCAAACACTAAAATGTACTCTTAAACACTAAAACCTACTCTTAAATCTCTTGACTCACCAGTTGTCTTCCTCCAACTTGCTCATTATTCATGTGGAGATACCCATCTTCCTTTACTTCTTCAAATTTGCCAAGTCCATTCCAGCCTCGGGACATTAGCACAGGCTATCCCATGTGCCTGGAATTATCCTCCTCAGATATGATCCTCCTTGTCTCCAGGTTTTGACTCAAGGGATACCTTTTCAAAGAGGCCTTTCACTACCAGCCTCTCTAGGAGGCTCTGCTCTCAATTTTACTTTCCTTTTTTTTTTGCATCGGCACTTATACAGGATATTGTTTTATTTATATGTGTGTTTGCTTGATTAACATTTTATTTATATGTGTGTTGTCTCAATCTCCCTATAGAATATAAATTCCAACTACTGAGTATTTCTCTGCAAGGGACGTTTTCTCTGGAAAGATCCTCTTTGAAAACCAGAGGTTACCTAGGAAGCTCTTGTGGAAGGGGCCCTGAAGCCTTTTCCAATACCCTTTTTTCAGCACCATTTACTTGCTCATCATTCTGCAGTCTGGCCTGTGCTCAGCTGCATAACTTCCATGTGGTAGCAGTTGGGATTTCTCATTCGTTCATGGTAAGCCTGTGACTCCACTGGACCAGAAGGATCCAAGTTGACCTCACTCCTACATCTGGCCAAGATTCAATGGGGCATATCTTGAGAAAGAGGAATGAAGCCAGAGGTTGCATACTATCTGACTTTAAAGCATATTACAAAGCTACAGTGGTCAAAACAGCATGTTACTGGCATCAAGTTAGATATACTGACCAATAGATC
The DNA here is from genome assembly GCF_023851605.1 of Tamandua tetradactyla. Taxonomy (NCBI): domain Eukaryota; kingdom Metazoa; phylum Chordata; class Mammalia; order Pilosa; family Myrmecophagidae; genus Tamandua; species Tamandua tetradactyla. The sequence continues at coordinate 200,099,481 of NC_135327.1, read as the reverse complement.
AGTAGCTAGGGACTAGCTTGGACTCTTGCTCTCTCTCCACCATCTTTTCATCCACCAGCATCCTTCTCACATCCTCATCCTCTGAGGCTAATTTGGGTCAGAGCACAAGAGCAGAAATTCAAAGACTTCTTATAGCCTAGATCCAGAACTTGCACAATATTATTTCTACCATATTCTTTGGCCCAAGCAGGTAATGAAGCTTGCCCAGATTCAGTGTGAATTCAGGGAGCCAAGATTCAATGGGGCGTATCTTGAGAAAGAGGAATGAAGCCAGAGCTCGCATACTACCTGACTTTAAAGCATATTACAAAGCTACAGTGGTCAAAACAGCATGTTACTGGCATCAAGTTAGATATACTGACCAATAGAATCAAAGTAAATGTTCAGAAATAGACCCTCTCATCTATGGACAATTGATCTTTGATAAGGTGATGAAGCCAATTCAACTGAGACAGAGCAGTCTCTTCAATAAATGGTGTTTGGAGAACTGGATATCCATATCCAAAAGAATGAAAGAAGACTCCTATTTCACACTATGTACAAAATTAAGTCATAATGAGTCAAAGACCTACATTTTAGAGCTAAGGCCATACAACTTTTAGAAGAAAATGTAGGAAAACATCTTACAGATCTTGTAATAGGAGGTGGTTTCCTGGACCTTACACCCAAAGCACAAGCAATGAAAAAAGAAATAGATAAATAAGATCTCCTCAAAATTAAAAACTTTTATGCATTAAAGAACTTTGTCGGGAAAGTAAAAAGGCAGCCTATGCAATGGGAGACAATATTTAGAAACCACATATCAGATAAGGGTTTAATATCTAGAAAATATAAAGAGATTCTACAACTCAACAACAAAAAAGACAAACAACCCAATTGAGAAATGGGCAAAATACATGGACAGATACTTTTCAGGAGAGGAAATACAAATGGCTCAAAAACATGAAAAGATGCTTAACTTCACATGGCTATTAGGGAAATTCAAGTCAAAATCACAATGAAATATCATCTTACACCACTAGGATGGCCATTATAAAAAAAAAAAGAAGAAAATGACAAGTGCTGGAGAAGATGTGGAGTAAGAGATACAATTAATCACTGTTGGTGGGAATGTAGAATGGTACAACAGCTCTGGAATGCACTTGGGCAGTTCCTCAGAAAACTAAGTATAGAATTGCTCATGATCCAGCAATCCTATTACTAGGTATATATTCAGAGGAACTGAAGGCAAGGGCACAAATGGACATTTGTACACCAAATTTTATAGTGGCATTATTCATGATTGCCAAGAGTTGGAAACAACCCAAATATCCATCAATGGATGAGTGGCTAAACTAGTTGTGGTATAGGCATACAATGGAACATTACACAGTTGTAAGACAGAATAAAGTCATGAGGTATATAACAACATGGATGAACCTTGAGGACATTATGCTGAGTGAAATTAGCCAAAAATGAAAGGACAAATACTGTATGATCTCACTAAATGAAATGACATTAAGTAGTGAATTTTGAGAGTTAAAGTTGAGAACACAGGTCATCAGGAGATAGAAAGAGGGTAGGGATTGGGTATTTGATGCTGATGGAGTACAGAATATTCTCCAGGACTGAATGTAAAGATCCAGAAATAAATAGCACAATACTATCTAATGGTAGCACAATATTGTAAGTACACTGAATGAAGCTGAGAGTGAATATGGTAGAGGGAGGAGGGCTGGGGGCATGCATGATACCAGAAGGAAAGATAGAGGATAAGGACTGGCATAATATAACTTAGCAATGTCTAGAGTGGACAGTGATGGTGATTAAATGTACAAACATAAGAACACTTTTGCATGAGGGAAAACAAATGAATGTCAACATTGCAAGGTATTGAAAATGGGATGGTGTGTTAGCCAGGGTTCGCTAAAAAACAGTATTAATAGGAGAGATCTATAGATATGAGATTTTTAAAGGTTTCTCACACAACCATGGGAATGAAGAGTCCAAAACCTGTAAGGTAGGCTGTGAAGCTGGAGGCTCCAATGAAGGGTCTGTACAAACTCCATGTGAGAGGCTCACTGGATGAAGAAGCAGTGAAAGAGTCTCTCTTCTCCTGTAAAAGCCTTCAACTAATTGGATTATCTCATTGTGGGAGACACACCTTAGTTGATCACAGATATAATCAGCCACAGATGCAATCAACTGACTGATGAGTCTAGTTTATCAACCAGCCTTGAAATATCCTTGCAGCAATGGTCAGGCCAGTGCTTGCCTGACCAGACAACTGGGCATCATCACTTGGCCAAGTTGACACCAGAACCTAACCATCACAGGTGATATGGCATGGGAATAATATAATCAATGCAAACTAGGACCTATAGTTAACTGTAACATGGTGTTCTAGTTTGCTAACTGCTGGAATGTGATATACCAGAAATGGTACAGCTTTTATAAGGGGGATTTATTAAGTTGCAAATTTACAGTTCTAAGGCTGTGAAATTGTACAAATTAAAGCAAGTCTATATACATGTCCAATCTAAGGCATGAGGAAAATATACCCTTGGTTCAAGAAGGCCAGTGATGTTCAGGATTTCTCTCTTGGCTGGAAGGGCACATGGTGAAGTCTGCTAGCTTTCCCTTCTGGCTTCTTGTTCTTGTTTCATGAAGCTCCCCTGGGGGCATTTTCCTTCTTCATCTCCAAAGGTCTCTGGCTGCATGGGCTCTCATGATTCTTGTGACTCTGCTGCTTTTTCCAAAACGGTTCCCTCTTAAAGGACTTCAGTAAGCAGCTGCCTCACCTTTGATAGATGGAGACACAACTCCATGGTAGCCATCTAATCAAAAGTTACCACCCACAGCTGGGTGGGTCACATCTCCATGGGAACAATCAAAATGCTCCCAGCCAGCAATATTGAATGAGTATTAAAGGACATAACTTTTCTGGGGTCCTCCAGAGATTCAAACTGGCACACATGTTAATATGCTTTCTTTGAATGTAATAAAGGCAATATGCCAAAGCTAAATGTCAATACATGGTGGCGTGAGGGGCATGGGGGATAGGTATAGGATTCTTTTAGGAAGAAATAGAAACGCCCTCATGTAGATTTTTGTTGTGAAGCATGGCTTTGTGATTATACTGGAACCATTGATTATTTTACTTAGGTTGGACTATACAATGTGAATAAAATTGTTTAAAATGAGCAGAGAAATATAAGTGCTGGAGAAAATGTGGAGAGAGAGATGTACTTATCCACTACTGGTGCAGCCCCTCTGGAGGGCAGTGTGATGACTCTATAGGAGGTTAGGGGTGGGGTTGTCATATAATCCTTCCACCCCATAGTTAGGTGTATACTTGGAGGAACTGAGGGCAGCGACAGGAATGGACATTTGCATGCTGGTTCTGTGGTGGTGTTCATGATGTGCAATGGATGGAGGTGATCTAAAGGTATATCAACTGAGGAATGGCAGGAGGAACTGTGGTGTATACATACAATGGAGAGCTTCAAGAAGGAATTAAGTTGTGAGGCATGCAAGTAGGTGAATAAACCTTAAGGACAGTATGTTGACTGAATTAAGCCAGAAACAAGGACCGTATGTTGACTGAAATAAGCCAGAAACAAAAAGAGAACTATTACAATGCCTCACTAATATGGACTAACTTTAATGTGCAAACTCAGAATTGAATTTGAAAGCATAGGTTATCAGAGGAAGGGCTATTGTAAGGATTCCTGGATTGTAAGCTCTTACAGCAGTTACATCTATACCAGAGTTATAACTGTTATTTCTAAATTCTGAGTTTCTGAGCTGTTTGTGTATAACCTCGTTGATCCCTGAAACTTCAGCTCTTTGTGTGATACCTAAGACTCAGAGCTAGAGTTCTGCAGCTACAAAAGTTAGTATTACAGTAACTGTCAAAAACATTAAAAAAGTGATCAGACTTCAATTAGAGATAAGAATGAAGCTGATCCTGGTAGGACTTCAGGTAAATCAGACTGAAGTGTAAAGGATGATACTGAGTGCATTTTAAAACTTCAACTTCTGTATGAGACCAAAGGAAGAGATGTTTATTTGGTGCAAAATTTATATTTTCATTAGCATAGTATCTAATTTAACTTGTATGATCAGCTTATTTGAACACCAGAGTTACATGGAAACTTGAAGAGGGAGTGAGATCTTTTTGGTCTGTATGGGTTAGTGTGATGCCCTGATACATCCCAGGGTAATTTGGGCACAAGATTAAAAAGTAAAATTTGCAGAGTCCCCTTGAGCAACTGGAGGAAAAGTTGTAAATATTAAACTACCCCACCTGGGGAAGACCTGATACTCTCACAAACGTTGAGGACTGCCAATACGATGGGACAGGCCCTTGACTGTGGGGCTTGCCCTTATGAAACTTATTCCTGAAGAAAAGAAGTCAAGCCTACTTATGATTATGCCTAAAAGTCAACCCCAAAGAGCCTCTTTTGTTGCTCAGATGTGGGCTCTCTCTCTAAGCCAACTCCACAAGTTAACTAACTGCCCTAGCTCCTACAAGGGACGTGACTTCCAGGCATATAAGTCTCTCTGGCAACATGGACATGACTCCTGGGGATGAGTCTGGCCTTGGCATTGTGAGAATGAGAAAGCCTTCTAGAACAAAATGGGGGAAAGAAATGAAACAAAATAAAGTTTCAGTGGCTGAGAGATTTCAAAAAGAGCCAATAGGTCATTCTCAGAGTTATCCTTAGTTATATATATATCCCTCTCCAGGTTTTTGTATATTGGAGTTGCTAGAGGGAAATATCTGAAACTGTTGAACTGTAATCCAATAGCCTTGATTCGTGAACATGGATGAATATAAGTTTTTAAGGTGTGTACGTGTGATCATGAAAGTCTTGTGACAGGCATTCCCTTTATCCAATGAATGGGCAGATGAGTAATGAAAAAAGAGACAAAAAAAGAGAAATAAACAATAGGGGGGATGGAGTATATAGGATGTTTTGGGTGTTCTTTTTTTCTTATTCTTATTTTTGAAGTAATGAAAATGTTCAAAAATCGATTGTGATGATGAATGCAGTTATATGATGATACTGGGAACCATTAAATGTAACTTTGGATGATTATATGATACATGAGTTGTTCTAGTTTGCTAGCTGCTGGAATGCAACACACCAGAGACAGATTGGCTTTCAATAAAAGGGGATTTATTTAGTTGACGTATAGTTCTTCAGAGGAAAGGCACCTAACTTTCAACTGAGGTTCTTTCTTACATGTCATGGTTAGGGACATGTGTCAACTTGGCCAAGTGGTGGTAGCTGTTTATCTGATTCGGCAAGTACTGGCCTGTCTGTTGCAATGAGGACATTTCATAGGATTAGGTCATGATCACGTCAGCTGCATCCACAGCTGATTCCATTTGTAATCAGCCAAAGGGGAGTGTCTTCTACAATTAGTGATGCTAAATCTAATCACAGGAAGCCTTTTAAGGAGGACTCAGAGGAGACAGGCCCTATTCCTGCTTTGGCTGGTGAGCCTCTCCTGCAGAGTTCATCCAGACCCTCCTTCGGAGTCGTCGGCTTCACAGCCTGCCCTGTGAATTTGGACTCTGCGTTCCTGTGGTCACGTGAGACACTTTTATAAATTTTATATTTGCAAGTGTTCCCTGTTGCTTCTGTTTATCTAGAGAACTCTAACTAATACAGGAAGGCACAGGGTGGTCTCTTTTGCTTGCCTTCTCTCCAGGCCTCTGGGTTCCAACAACTTTCCCCAGTGTGATGTCTTTCTGCATCTCTAAAGGCCTGGGCTGAGCTGTGAGTGCTGAGATGAGGTATGCTGAGCTGCTTGGGCTGTGCTACATTGCGCCCTATCATTTAAACACTAACCAATTAAATCAAACATCATTCATTGCAGCAGACACACCTCCTAGCTGACTGCAGATGTAATCAGCAACAGATGAGGTTCATATACTATTGACTTGTGTCCACAGCAACAGAATTAGGTGCCTTCACCTGGCCAAGTTGACAACTGACTCTAACTACCACATGAGTATATAATATAACTCAATTTTAAAAAAAGATTCAGTGGAGGCAATTTTGTAAAAGATGTACCATAGCATTCTAGAAGGGAGATGAAGTGCAGCAGAGATGGGCTCTGGTTCTGACGGGCATGGCCCACTAGTGAGGAGACTGGGAGGGATTTTGGAGACTGAACAAAAGAAAGAAGGGAGTCTGGAAACAAGGAGCAGTCCGGGGATAAACCTGTCAACTTGCCAACTTTAGGCCTGATTCTTTTGGGTTTCCCAGGACCAGACAAAGTCACAGACACCAGCCTTACAGACTGCTCAGCTGGAAGTGCTGGCTGGCCCTTAGGTGAAATTGAGCATCTATATAGCCAAATAGGCCATTTAAATATAGAGTAATTAGGAGCATGGGCTCTGAAGCTATACTGCTGGCATGTGGCAACAATGGAGATGTGTGCTCAGATAACCTTGGTGCTGAGTTTAGATAGTTCAGACCCTCCAGCTGCCCTACCCTTGAGATCTATCACAGGATTCACCCTGAGGCCACTCTGCCTGGGCTGCTTCCAGCCAATAACTGAGCAAAGCAGAGCACTAGAGCCAGATCATTTCTATCCAGGGCAGACTCCTCTAACTGGTAGTCTTTGCTCTGGGTCCCGTTTACTGGACTGGCCAAGATTTCCTCAGAGAAGTTTCCAATTCTCCTTTCTTTCCCCTGTCATTTCACAGGTGCTAGGCCTCACTGTGGTCCAAAGGTTCTTCCTAACTACTCATACGCCTTCTTCTCTTTCTATTCCACAGATGTTTTCCCCAATACATTTATATATTTTAGAGCACATAGGTTAGAAACGTATTAAGCACACATGCAGAAAAAGGAGCATGTGGGCACTCTCACAGGTAAAGATGGAGGGCGAGAGGTCCCTAACATTGGGACCATCTGCTTTTATTGTTTTACTTTACTTACTTCCCTCCCTCTTCCTCTGTCAAGGGCAGTGCCTGGTGGTAGATGGTCCGTTTGGATGGGTCAGTTGGTTCTACCCTTTTCCATGATGACTCACTCGGGGGGATTCTTTGGTTCCAGATGGGTCAGCTGCTGCTGGGTGTTTCCTGTAAGTGCGTAGTTCCCGGTTAGGGTGTCTGCACTGGACATGGGCGAGGGTCGTTTGGTTTCAGATGGGTTGGCTGCTGCCGGGTGTTTCCTGTAAGTGTGTAGTTCCCGGTCAGGGTGTCTGCGCTGGACATGGGCGAGGGTCGTTTGGTTTCAGATGGGTTGGCTGCTGCTGGGTGTTTCCCGTAAGCCTCAGTACATTTCTTGTACTTCTAATTCTGTCTTAGCATCTGCTTCCTGGACAACCTGAACAAAAACACTGAGTTTGAGTTGTGGCTTCCTCAGCAATTAGCTTGGTAGCTTGGGCAAGTCGCTTAACCATTTGTATCAATTAGCTTTTGCTATATGACAAAACCACCCCAAAACTTGGTTGCTTCAAACCACCACCATTTCATTTGCTCATGATTCTGTGGGTCAGCTGTTTGGTTCTTCTGTTCTGGGCCAGTCTAGCAGATTTCTGCCGTCAGTTGGTGGCTCAGCTCACTCTGGATGGCCCATAACCTCTCTTGCAGGCTTGGAAGTTGGGAGATTAGTTGGTCTAGGGGACTGCAGCTAAGACAATTGGAATAGCTGGGAGGTCTGAGACCTTTCTCCTCATGGCTTCTCATCCTCCAGGAGGCCAGGCTAGGCTCATTCACATAGCAGTACCATCCAAGAGAACAAGAACAGAAATTTCAAGTTCTCTTGAGGTCTGAACTCAGAACTCAAATTACTTCCACTGTATTCTAATGGTAAAAGCAAGTTCTGCAGCCATCCCAGATTCAAGGAGTGGGAAAATACATTCTACCACTTGATGGGATTTGGTGAAGAGAATTGCAGCCAGTTTTGGCCACCTAACATCCTACGGTTAATTTCTTAGCTGAATTATACTAGAAGTAATAATGTCACATCTCTCATCTAGTTGTTGGGAGAATTAAATAAGTTCGTATATGTAAAGCTTTCAGAGCCTTGAACATGGTGACTATTTGGTGTTATTATTCTTGTTTTCTATGGAGGATTGTGAAATGTGGGCAGCCCCTCGGGTTCTGAGTTTGGAGGGCAGTACAGCCTCCAAGCAGGGTCTTGAATGGCCAGTGAAAGATTATTTCAGTTGAACATAAAGGACCACCTCTGAGATTACAGGATGTTGCATTAGCTAGCCCTCAGCCAATGGTGTTTCCTTTAGAGAAAGACATTGAAGGCATTGATGGTTTTAATTTCATGGGCCCTACAGTTTGGGATGTATCATGGGGCACTTTGTCAGGGCTGGAGAGAAGGGCCAGCTCATGCCAGAGGTGTAGCAAAGGAGCCCACATGAGGCAAAGCGGAGTCCAGAGACACAGTATCTCCTTTCGGTGGGGAGTGAGCTTCCACCTGGTATGAGAATTGCTTAGGATGGGGGTGAAGGACAGATGGTGGCTTCACTGCAGGAAGTAGGCCCAGCACCACCTGGTCCCTTAGGACGGAGGTCCTCTGGCTGACCTGGAACCAGTGGCAATGACATTGCCTGGCGCGGGCAGTGACTGGAAGTGGCTCCTGCAGCATTACAGTGATCCCTTCCTCCAGACTGAGGTTCTCCATAGTGTCCAGCTGTGGCCCGACGGGTCTCTGCAGAGAAACAGAAGGGCTTTGGGGATGGGGTGGGTCACTGTTGTTCCAGAACTTATTCAGGGATTGGGGTTGATTCTTCAAAGACAATTGGGTTTCTTATCATTGCTCTTTCGCTCTTAAACACACTTCACACTTAAAGACACAACACGATTGGTTTCTTTTTTTAATTAATTTATTTATTAATTAAAAAAAATTAACAAACAAACTAAAACGTTAATATGTGATCATTCCGTTCTACGTATATAATCAGTAATTCACACTATTATCACTTAGTTGCATATGCATCATTTCTTAGAACATTTGCATCAATTCAGAAAAAGAAATAAAAAGACAACAGAAAAAGAAATAAAATGAAAACAGAAAAAAAAGAAAGATTATACATACCATACCCCTTATCCCTCGCTTTCATTGATCACTAGCATTTCAAACTAAATTTATTTTAACATTTGTTCCCCCTATTATTTATTTTTATTCCATATGTTCTACTTGTCTGTTGACAAGGTAGATAAAAGGAGCATCAGACACAAGGTTTTCACAATCACACAGTCACATTGTGAAAGCTATATTATTATTCAGTCATCATCAAGAAACATGGCTACTGGAACACAGCTCTACATTTTCAGGCAGTTCCCTCCAGCCTCTCCATTACGTCTTGAATATCAAGAATTCAACTTGGGGAAGTTGAATATCTTCCCGTTCTCACCATTCCCAGAAGAGGACTTTGCAAATACTTTTCCACTCACTGACTGAATCACTCTGGGATTCATCAGGGCATCACTCTGGACAAACCAACAAAATCTCATGTCTTACCTGACATGATTGTTTCTTGGATCAGAAAAAACTGAAGAAAAAAGAATGCTACCAAACTCATTTTATATGCTAACATCACTCCAATACCAAAATCGGATAAAGATGATACAAGAAAAGAAAATTACAGATCAATCTCCCCAATGAACACAGATATGGAAATTCTTAATAAAATACTAGCAAATCGTATCCAACACCACATTAAAAGAATTATACATCACGATCAAGTGGGATTCACACCAGGAATGCACAGGTGGTTCAACATAAGAAATCAATTAAACCTTTAACAAATCAAAAGACACAACTCACATGATCATATTGATTGACGCTGAAAAAGCATTTGACAAAATCAAGCATCCTTTCCTGATAAAAAAACTTCAAAAGTTAGGTATCAAAGGAAACTTTCTCAAAATCATAAAGGGTATATATGAAAAACCCATAGCCAGCATCATATTTAATGGTGAGAAATTGAAAGAATTCCCCTTGAGATTAGGGATGAGACAAGGATGCCCATTGTCAGCACTATTATTCAACATTGTATTAGAAGTACTAGCTGGAGCAATTAAACAGGAGAAAGAAATAAAAGGCATCCAAATAGCAAGAAGTAAAATTTTCATTATTTGCAGATGACATGAACCTATACTTAGAAAACTCTGAGAAATCTACAGCAAAAGTATTTGAACTAGTAAACTAATTCAGCAAAGTGGCAGGATATAAATTTAACGTACAAGAATCAGTAATGTTTCTATACACAAGCAATGGCCTATCTGAGGTGACAAGTAAGAAGAAAAATTCCATTCAGAATAGTGACCAGAAGAACTAGGTATCTAGGAATAAGTCTAATCAGGGATGTCAAGGACTTATACACAGAAAATTACAACAAATTGCTAAAAGAATAAAAAATGACCTAAATAAATGGAAAGATATTCCATGCTTATGGATGGGAACGTTGAACATCATCAAGATATCAATTCTACCCAAACTGATCTACAGATTTAATGCAATACCAATAAAAATTCTGTTCTAGTTTGCTAGCTGCCAGAATGCAACACACCAGAGACGGATTGGCTTTTAATAAAAGGGGATTTATTTTGTTAGTTCTTCAGAGGAAAGGCAGTTAACTTTCCACTGAGGCTCTTTCTTACGTGGAAGGCACAGGATGGTCTCTGCCGGTCTTCTCTCCAGGCCCCTGGGTTCCAACAAATTTCCCCAGGGTAACTTCTTTCTGCATCTCCAAAGTCCTGGGCTGAGCTGCAAGTGCTGAGATGAGGAATACCGAGCTGCTAGGCTGTGCTACATTGCGTTCTCCCATTTAAGCACCAGGCAATTAAGTCAGACCAGTCACTCATTGCAGCAGACACACCTCCTAGCCGACTGCAGATGTTAATTAGCAACAGATGAGGTTCAGGTACCATAGGCTTGTGTCCGCAGCAACAGAACCAGGTATGCTCACCTGACCAAACTGACAACTGAATCTAACTAACACAAATACCAAAACCTACTTTGGCAACTTGGAAAAAATGGTTATCAAATTTAAATGAAAGGGAAAGAGGCCTCGAATAGCTGAAGATATCCTAAAAATGAAGAGCAAACCAGGGAGTCTGTTACTTCCTGACTTTAAACTTTACTATGAAACCACAGTGGCCAAAACAAAGAAGTACTGACCAGTGGAATAGAATAGAGTGTGGAGATTGACCGCCAAATTTATGGACATTTGATTGTCGATAAGATCCCCAAATACACTGAATTGAGACAGAATACTCTTTTCAATAAATGGACATGGGAGAACTGGATTTCAATAGTCAAAAGAATGAAAGAGGATCCCTATCTTATACTATATACAAAAATTAATTCAAAATGGATCAAAGACCTAAACTGAGACCCAGTACCATAAAACTTCTAGAAAAAAATGTAAGGAAACATCTTCAAGATCTAGTAATAGGAAGTAGCTTTTAAACTTTATACCTAAAGCACAAGCTGTGAAAGAAAAAACAGACAAATGGGAATTCCTTAAGATCAAGAGCTTCTGTGCCTCAAAGGACTTTGTTAAAAAGGTGAAGAGGCAGCCAACTCAATGGGAGAAAATATTTGGAAACCACATATTGGATAAAGGCTTGATATCCTGTATACATAAAGAAATTATGCAACTCAACAACAAAGAAAAAACAATCCAATTATAAAACGGGCAGAGGAAATGAATAGGCACTTTTCTGAAGAGCAAATACAGATGGCTAAATAGCACATCTTCATTGGCTATAAGGGAAATGCAAATTAAGATGACAATGAGATATTTTACCTCACATCTATAAGAATGGCTGCTATTAAACAAACAGGAAACCATAGATGTTGGAGAGGATATGGAGAAATTGGAACACTTATTCACTATTAGTGGGAATGTAAAATAGTTCAGTTGCTATGGAAGTCAGTTTGGTGATTCCTCAGAAAACTAAATATTGGGTTGCCCTGTGACCTGGCAATTCCAATATTCAGTATATACCCAGAAGAGTTGAGGGCAGTGACACAAACAGACATTTGCACATTGATATTCATAGTGGCACTATTCACAATTGTCAAGAGATGAAAACAATCCAGGTGCCCATCAACATATGAGTGGATTCACAAAATATGGTATATTCATATGATGGAACATTTTAGCAGCATTTAGACAAAATGATGTCCCAAAACATATGACATGTTTTCATGTCAACATATGACCCCACACATGGATGAACCTTGAGGACATAATGCTGAGTGAAATAAGTCAGACACAAAAGGGCAGATATTGTACGATTCCAATGTTATGACTCTGATAAAGCTGCCAGTGTTTTGGAGCAGCTACAAGGAAAAATCTGAGATGAGGGCATGGTAGCTCATGACAAACTCTGGGAACTGTTCTGTGGCTGCTTGTTGAAGTGTGCTTTGAAAATTATTGCTTTTTAAAATTTCTTTTCTTTGTATATGTATATGTTTATAAAAGCAGTTAAAAAAAAACTATAGGCAGTTATAGTAATGTTAGATAAAATAAATTTTTGAAATAAAAAATTTGAAAATATTTAGTAACATAGCTACTATGTAATATATAAACTACTATGTAATATGTAATACAGTTACTGTAACAAAGTTGATATTTGTAATATTTTTTACTTGATATTTGAGAACACACACAGTTTTGATAGTTAAGCAAATGGTATTTAAGATAGTGCTTAATATTTAGAATTTAGGGAATTCTGATATCTGTATCTATAGATTTTTTTCCTCCCTTGCTTTAATTTTAAATTGGTTTATGAAACATATTATACAAACAGGCTTTACAATGATTACTTAGATTTTTTTTTAAATATGCCTATGGATAAGCTAAGATATCCATTTTAAGTGGTTGATTTCCATATCTTAATTGTAAGAATATTTGTATTTTCATGTTTTCCTTAAATCAGGAAAATATTTAGTAACATAGGTCATTACTATAGCAATGCAGATATTTGTAAGAACTTTCTACTTGATATTTTGAGAACATTCACAGTTTTGACAGCTGATCAAATGGTATCTAAGTTAGTGTTTAATAGTTAGAATTTAAGAACTTTGCTATTTGAATTTGTAGATTTTTTCCTTGTTGCCTTAATTTTAAATTGATTATGAAACTTATGGCACAAACACAGGTTTTACAATGATTATATGGATAATTTATTTAAATATACCTATGGTTAAGCTAAGATATCCATTTTTGGTGGTTCTAAGTGTTTTTTTTTTTTTTTGGCTTGGGCAGGCTCCAGGAATCAAACCCTGTCTCAGGTGTGGCAGGTGAGAATTCTGCCTGCTGAGCTGTCGCTGCACCACCCTGTTTGTTTTTTTAAATACAAAAAAAATTTTTTTTAAATGGATGCACTTGGACAAGGTGGGTTCTGAGAATTGCATCTCCAACAAACTCCCGGGAGCTGTTTGTGGCTGGTCCAGATATCACATATTGGATCAGCCCTCTGAGGATTCAGAGGGCAGGCCCTAGACACAATGCTGTTTGCAAAGTATGATTGGAAGGTCTGAGGTGGGAAAAACTGGGACTTGGGAGGAGACAACTCATCCCATGGGGAAGGAGGGTGGATGTGCACTGGAGTGGGTGCCTGTCCTGCAGAGGGTCAGTTTAGGAATGCAGGAATGAAACTCAGAAACACGGACTCCCTCCCCTTTCCACACGATGGGGGCAAGGGTGAGGTTACAGGCGGTAGAATTCTATGTGATTCCATTTCACACACACACCAAGGGCTTGCCCTCTTCTATTGGGAAGGTGGTCTGAACTCCATCAGATTGTTCTGGCTATCTAGTGCCACAGAGATAACAGGTACCCCAAAACCTGACTGCATGAAACAAGATCCATTTCAGGAATCAATGGCTCAGCAATTTGGACAGGGTACAGCTGGGACTGCTAGTGTCTGTCCCACAGTGTCGAGGGCCTCAGCTAGGATGGTTTGAATATTTGGAGGTGGCTGGGATGACTCCACTGGGCCACGTGTCTGGGGCCTGGATTCTTCTCCACAGATCATTTGCTACTGCGGGAATATCCAAGATTGCTTCTTTGCTCTCTTGTCTGGTGCCTGGACTGGGATGACAGGGACAGTTGGTGGCCGACTGCCTCTCCATGTGGCCAGCATGGGCCCCTGCACAGTATGGTGGTTTCAGAGTTACTGGGCTTCTTATATGGTAGCCAACTTCCCTTAGAGCAAGTGTCTGAGAGGACAAGGTGGACCCTTAAGCCGTCTTATAAGTGAGTGTTACTCACAGAAGAGCACTTCCATGGCCTGTGTGCTGGCTTGAAACAGAAAATCCATGTTCTTTAATCTTGATTCAATATTGTAGGGCAGGATTTCTTGATTAGGTTGTTTCCATGGAGATGTGACCCCACCCATTCAAGGTGGATCTTAATTAGTTTACTGAGGTCCTTAAAAGAGGAGAGAGGGAAAAAAAAAAAGAGGAGAAAGAGAGAGAGTAAGAGAGAGAGAGAGACAAGTCAGAGCTGACAGAGATGTAGACATTTGGAAATGCTTGGAGTGCTGACCGATTTAGCCCAGGTGCTAAGCAAGGATTTACAGAAATAGCCAGTGAAGAGATGAAATCTCCAGCCCCAGGAAATGCTAAGCTCAGAAATGAAACCCAGAGTTTTTCCCTGGAGCAGCTAAGTCAGGACCCACAGATGCTTAGAGAGGAAGCCACTGGCATTAGAAGCTGGAAGCAATGAAACCAGGATCTAGGACCAGCCAGCCAATCACATGCCTTCCCATGTGACAGACATCAGCCTTTATTTGAAGCCAAGGTATCTTTCTCCCAATACCTTAGTTTGGGCATTTTTATATCCTTAGAACTGTAAACTTGTAACTTAATAAATCCCCTTTATAAAAGCTAATCCATTTCTGGTATTTTGCATTCCAGCAGCATTAGCAAACTAAAATAGCCTGCTATTGGCTCCATAGGGCCAGCCAGCTTCAGTGTCAGAGGAGCCACACAAAGTCATGAATCTGGAGGGCAGGGCTCCCTGAGGGTCACCTTGGAGGGTCACCTTGGAGACCACACCATTTAGGGATAGAATCTCAGATGTGCCAACTTGTGATTGGACATGAGTCCAATTCAAACGGATTTATTCATCCATGCACTCACATCCCTACTACAGCCTCACACTCCTATTAGCCGAGGAGATCAATTACCCAAGGAAGCTAATAATAATAATTGGAAATAATACACTGTTATAACTAGTATGTATGATGTGCCCATCTGTGCCAAGTACCAGTCTAAGCCCTTTATATATACAAACTCATTTAATCCTCACAATAGCATTATAAAGAAGAAACTAATATGCTTCCCACTTTTCCAGATGAGGAAATCAGAGCAGGGATTTAAGTAACATGACCAGGAGCAGACAGATACAGCCAGTATTTAAACGGAGGCATCCTGGCTCCAGAATTGGTGCTTTAAGCCACTGCACTCTGTGGTAAGCAGTGTTGGGTCTCCTCCGCAGCCTAGCCTGGAAAAAGGGACTAAGCAGGGGGCTTTGAGGACATAGGGAATGGAATGATGCACTTGCCATCCCTGGTGCTGCCCTTCCCTCTCCTTGCCAGTGTACAATTTTTCAGTGACCTCCGGGTCCTGAGCCAGGCCCCTCACTGGGACACTGGGCATAGCTTTCCTCTTATGTAACAACATCAGCACCTTGCTGAGCCTGCCACCACCTGCCCACCTGCCCATCTGTCCCCAGGCCTGGCTTCCAACCTGAGATCCTTTCCTTGCCGGCACACACATGGTGACAGAATGACAGCATTATTTTTTTTTTAAGATGAAATGCTTTAGTTATGTATTAGCCTATTAAAACAAGACACTAGGGTACTTGCTGCATACAGATATGTGGAATAAGGAGAGAAAACATTGAACTGGGAAGGTTGTGATGGAGAAAAAGAAAGTGGAAGAGACCCTCAGCAGGGGAGAGCTCTGTCATCACTGGTGAAATAGTAATTGGGGAGTAAGGATACTTGGGATTCTATTCTTGACTGCTTTTCCTACTTGCCGCGTGACCCCAGGCCAGTCTCTTTATTCCTTGGCTTTATTTTCATAATTTGGGGAATACAAATCTCTGAGCCAAGAACCCCTCTGTTACTTGGGTTTTCTTACAGCAAGAACAAAAATTAACAACTGAGCAAGGCTGAGATGCAGCTGGATGTACTGCTATGTCCTTATTTGAAAAATACTGAAATACTTCCACATATATTTGTAAGTAGCTGCTGCCTGGCCCTTCCCTTGGGAAACCCCTTCCCCCAATTCCTCATAACCCAGCAACAAAAGGGTTAATGCTAGGTCTAGTCAAGGGCCCCTGAGGACACTGCTTGGGATGGACCAGGGACTGGATGGCTCCCTGTTAGATGTCCTGAGTTCCATCTCGGCCTGCCAGGGCCTGCCTTCGGGAGCTCCACTGGTTCTCTCTGAGAGTGCAAAGGAATGTAGACAAACTTTTAAGAGTAAGGGCTCTGAAGTCACATATCTCTAGGTTTGAATAATAAATTTCCCTTTACCATGAACATGAGCATGCTTTCTTAATTCCATGTAAATCTGTTTTCTTACCTCAGACTAAGTAGTCAATGAAATGCAGCTATAAGTGCTTAACCGGCATCTGACACAGGGGAGCCTGATCCCAAGAAAGTTCTTCCTAATCATAAGTCCCCTGGGACCTGGTAAAAAGCAGCTTCTTTGACACTCACTCCAGTCCAACTAAATTAGAATGTTTGGGAAAGAGACCAAGGGGGATTTGTAGAGTCAGCCAGCTTGGGTAACACTGCCTTAGTGATCTCATCCACGTTCTCCACTTTGGCAATAAATATTGCCAAGCTTTGCTTCTAGGCCCTCCTCCCCCTGGAGCTCTGGGTTTTAACATCATGCCTTCCTGGTCCATGGCTGTCTCAAACTCAACCTACCAGGCCGTTAATGGAATCCTTCGTGAATGCCTGGAATCCCCTCTGACGGCCCTGCTGTCACCTGCCATGCCCATTGGGTTTCCACGTCCTGATGATCCCATTGCCCCACTGGGGGGGATTCATGCGGTTTCTTGCAATAGCTTGAGCTCCAGAAGTACATGCAGGCAGCCTGGCAGCCAGGGAGATCCAAGGGAGGCTAGAGCTCTTGGCTTTTGCCTTCAGCTGTGAGTGCATTCTCATTTTTACCTTAGCATACTGCACAGATAGTATCTTTTCTAATGTGTCAATCAGTCATTAGATAATTATTGAGCACTGATTTTGTATCAGTTATGTTCTAGGCACTAGGTCTATAACAGCAACCAAAAATAGACACAAATTGCTCCCTTCTGGATTCTAGTGGAATTGGGAAAAATTGGGAAGTACAAGCTTTCAGGTTGGAACTCAAAATTTTAAACATTTTTTAGCATCCAAGTTCCCCAGCTCAGTCTTCACTTGATCTTCTGTGATGCTCTTCTCCCTGGCTATGCCAAACATTGTTTCTTATACTTTTGCACCTTCCCATCTTTATTTGTGCTGCTCCCTCTGCCCTCTTCTCACTAGTGCTTGCCGTTTGATACCATCCCAACAAGCTTTGTAAAAATGCCACTTCTTGGAAAGTAACATCATCAACATGGCAACATAGGACAGCTACTGAAAATCTCTCCCCTTAGATTCAGAAAAAAAAGGACAATACTCACTTGTTCAGAACTCTGAAGGAAGGCAAAGACTGAAGAAAGATCCCACAAATGCTGAATCAAAGAAAGAGAAAATCATCAGATAGGAAAATTCCATCGCAGACTGGCTGGTCCTCTCCCCTCCCCCTTACTCAGTCCCACACAGCTCAGGAAGTGCTCAGAGACAGCAGCCAGGACCCCTCCCACCTCCCGCTGGGGACACAGACTATAAAATCTCTCACAGCAGGGAGATACATCCCCACCTGTATTTGGACACAGAGACCCAAGGCCCCAGGGACCCATGGCAGGACTCTAGTCACTGGGGAGAGTCGAATACAAACGAGCAGCAAGGAAGAACTTCCAAATGGAGAATCAGGGAGGGAATGGCAAAATCTTCCTTAAAAGCAGCAAGTAGCCAGGCAGAAACTGTCCGAATCAACTGTTTGGGGGCCTGGGGTCAGGGGAGGGCATTTTAAGGTCAAGTTCAGGGAGGGATGAAGAGTCTGAGAAAACATTGACAGAGACTGTAATCCCAGTCCTGGTGCCCATCCCCCAACCTTGAGGATGACAGATCCTTGCCTGGGGACCGCTGCAGACTGGGACAGCATGTAGGAACCCTCCACCTGAAGTACAGGGGTGCCACACCTCCACACTGAGCCAGACTTTTGCTGGTGAAGTGAAGGCACAGGAACCCCACAGTTTCAGGACTGGTCAGATGCTGTGTGGCTTTAGGAGGTAACACAGCTTCCGAGGATGATTAAGTAACTGGAGAGTGCCATCTGCTGGGCAGGCCAGAAAGTGTACAGGAAAACTACAGGACTTTTCAGAACCTCTCCAGACCCTATCCCAGGCACATCAGAGCTGGTCTACCCCCCACGCATGGGTACATAGTCCTGTTTTGGCTGAGAAATACTGCAGATCCAGCTGTTAAAGCAGTGCTCTAAAGCAAACCCAGGCAACAGCTAAATCTTAGATAAGAAGAAGAAGCCAACCTTCAGAATAGATCTATCAAGATAATTAGATGAACAGATATCAGTAAAAAATCACAAGGCACACTAAAACTCAAGAAGAAATAGCCCAGTCAAAGGCACAAATAAAAAAAGTCAGAGGAGATGCAGGATCTGGAGCAGCTAATCAAAATGTGCCAACAAATTTCCTGAAACAATTCAAAGAAATGAAAATGTACATAAAGAAATAATGGATATTAAGAAGATATCAGAACAGCATAAAGTAGAATTTGAAAGAATACATGGAAAAATAAGACATTATGGAAGAAAAAAAAAAACCTGACAACACCCAAACACTGTACCCAAGGAAATAAGTCCTTGATTGTGAGGCTTGCTCTTATGAAACTTATTTCTGTAGTGGAGAAGCTGAGACTACCTAAAACAAGGCTTAAGAGTTGCTTCTAGGAAAACTCTTCTGTGGCTCAGATGTGGCCTCTGTCTTTCTAAGTCCAACTCTACAAGGAAAATCATTATTCTCCCCCCTATGAGGGACATGACATTCAGGGGTGAAAATCTCCCTGACAACATGGGGCATGACTCCTGGGATGAGTCTGGCTCTGGCACCTTGAAATCAACAACACCTTCCTGACCAAAGAGGGAAAAGAAGAGTAACTAATAAAATAAGGCATCAGTGGCTAAGAGAGACCAAATAATCAAGAAGCTGTCCTGGAGGCTACTCTTCTGCAAACCTCAGTTAGATAGTACTAATTGCCGTGGTTTGCTAAACCCCAACCAAAAACACTCCTGTTGACCCTTGAGAATACCTAAGGCTCGAACTGAGACCCTTCAAAAGCTTCATGCACAAAGTTTGCTTTCCTGGAACCTATAATTTCCAGAGGGGTCCTAGGCCAAATAAATCCTGAAACCCAGAAAGACCAGTCTTTCCAAGATTATCAACTAATTACATGCCCTTATCCTTTAGTGTTGACATCCCTTCTCAACATGTAAAAGAGTGGGCATTGCCTAAAGATCCTTATAGATTGGGAGAAGGATCAGAGGTGAAGAGGAGTTAAAACAGAGAAAACAGGATTTAACAAATGAGTAAGACTACTGAATCACTATATTGATATTCCTTCTAGCCTCCAGTGTTTTAGAGCAGCTAGAAGGAAAAATCTGAAATAGTGGAATGGTAAGCCACAACAAACTCTGAAATCTGTTCTGTAACTACTTGTTGAAGTGTACTTTGAAAATTATTGCATTTTCTTTCCTTTCTTTATATGTATTATGTTTCACAATAAAAAAATTTTTAAAAAATACAGGAAGGTAGTATATCGAGAGATGGATTTGCTGTGTGACTTGGGCTGAATTATTAATGTACCAGAATGAGTTTCCTCATCTACAGATCAGAATGATGATATTAGTACTTATCTCACAAGATTACTGAGAGGATGCCATGAAAGCCTGAAAGCAAACTGTTTAGCACAGTGCCCGGCATGTAATGTACTCAAGTGTTAGTGCTTCCTCAAAAAGAAAAATTGCAGTACAGACCTATATCATGTAGGAAGTTAGTCTTCTAATTCCCCTCACCTCCAGAAGATCACTGGGATCTGTTATTTCCCATGAACATAGCATTAATTACATAAAAAGGATTGCATTGTTCTGGCTGCTGAATTACTAACTATACCTTGGACATCACTCCATGCTAGTGTACACAGAGCAACCTCATTCTTTAACAGCTGCCCTGAATTCTACGACATTTGGATTATTTCAAATTAACTATTAAAAGTCTATCCAACAGCACAACAAAACCCATACTGTAGATGAAATTTAAAATATACTGGAGACACACAATAGCAGATTTGACGAGGGCAGAAGAAAGAATAAGTGAGCTAGAAGACAGAGCAACTGAATTCAAACAGAGGAAAGAATGGAGAGATGTCAGCTCTTCTGTGGAACTTTCCTTGATCTCTTCTGCCCTTGCTAGGGTTCACCATATCCTTTCCTTTACAATCTTTTCTTTTCTTTTTTTTTTGCTAATATATAAATGCCCTCACTGTAATCATTTTAAATGCACATTCAGTGGTATTAATTCCATTCACAATGTTGTGCTACTGCCATCATCATCATCATCATCATCTATTACCAAAACTTTTGCAACACTCCCAAGAAAAAATTTGTTCCCTTTAATCAATAACTCCACATTCCCCCCTCCACTGGGCCCCTAGGAAACTTTAATCAATTTTCTGTCTCTATGAATTTCCTTATTCTAGATATTTCATAAAAGTTGAATCATGCAATATTTGTTCTTTTATGCCTGACTTGTTTCACTCAGTGTTCTGGTTTGCTAGCTGCTGGAATGCATCACACCAGAAACAGATTGGCTTTTAATAAAAGGGGATTTATTTTGTTAGTTCTTCAGAGGAAAGGCAGCTAACTTTCCACTGAGGTTCTTTCTTACGTGGAAGGCACAAGATGGTCTCTGCTGGTCTTCTCTCCAGGCCCCTGGGTTCCAACAACTTTCCCCGGGGTGACTTCTTTCTGCATCTCCCAAGGCCTGGGCTGAGCTGCGAGTACTGAGATGAGGAATGCCGAGCTGCTTAGCTGTGCTACATTGCGCTCTCTCATTTAAGCACCAGCCAATTAAGTCAAACCAGTCACTCATTGCAGCAGACACGCCTCCTAGCCGACTGCAGATGCAATTAGCAACAGATGAGGTTCACATACCATTGGCTTATGGCCGTAGCAACAAGACTAGGTATGCTCACCTGGCCAAGTTGACAACTGACTCTAAGTAACACACTCAGCATGGTTTCAAGTTTCATCCATGTTGTAGCATGTATTAGATCTTCATCTTTTTTTATGGCTGAATAATATGCCATTGTATGGATTTACCTCATTTTGTTTGTCCCTTTGTCTGTTGATGGACACGTGGGTATTTCCACCTTTCGGCTATGAACATTGGTGTCCATGGATCTGTATGAGTCCTGTTTTCAATTCTTACGGGTATATACCAAGAAGTGGAATTGCTGGGTCATGTGGTAATTCTATGTTTAACTTTCTGAGGCACTGCCAAATGGTTTCTCATAGCAGCTGAGTCATTTTACTTTCCCAACAGCAATGTGCAAGGATTCTAATTTCTCTGCCTACTTGCCCACAGTTGCCACTATCTGATTTTTTAATAATAGCCATCCTATAGGGTATGAAGTCATATCTCATTGTGGTTTTGATTTGCATTTCCCTAAGGGCATCAATTCCTGTTTGTGCTGCTTTAGCATGGATTCTTAACCCCTTAACTGTATGCTCCTTAGGGTGCGACCCCCTGCACATCATAGCAGCCTATACATGGTGTCATCTATGCCACCGTGAACTCCTGGACGGCTGAGTCAAGGTGCGTCATCCTTGCACCACCAGGCCCAAGCAGATGCTGGTACTCTCAGATGTTGGTCATCTGTTTGTTTTAGGAAGGAAGATGGGAGGCAACCTGGTTTGAAAACAGACTCCTGGCCCAGAGCTTTTCTTTTGCTGCCATCTGGTGACAGCTTTGAGATGACAATTTTTGAAAGCTAACAAAAAACTTTCAAACCAAAAATTCTACTCAGGAGGAGTATGACCCAGGGCCTCTCGACTTTAATATGCAGATGAATCACCTGAGGGACCTTGTGACAATCTGGTTCTGGGGAGGGGCCTGAAATTCTGCACCTTTGACCAGCTCCTGGGTGATGCCCACCTGGGGAGCAGACTCTAAGCCATCACTCTCCAGCAGCTTTGGTCTCTGATTTTAGATTTTCTGGCCTCCACAATCAAGGACAGAGGGCTTCTCTGACAGGAGGTTGATCAGTTCAGGCTGGCCGGGTGGTGTTGCCCCTCCAGAGGCTTTGGAATGGCTTTCTGTCTTCTGTACCTGGTGAATCCACCTGTCACCTTGCATAGGAAGCAGAACAAGAATCAGCACGATAATAAAGGTGAAACATTTTAGTCACAGGGCTAAATAGTCCAACTCAGCAAAGGGGTAAGTCTATGTTGGTTTAAGGACATGGTTTCACTGAATTAGAACCTATAGGGATCCTCTATTCAACTCTATTTTCCATTTATTGAAGCCCCCACAGTTCAAATGACTTGCCCAAGGTCACACAGCTGGTTTTCTGAATAACTGGGAGGCCCCACTTCTATTGCCCAGAAACATGTTTTCCCCCCAAGTAGTTTCAAGGTGCAGTTTAAGAAACTGAGGTGAAATGCAAATTGTTAGAATTCTTCCCCACCTGGATAAAGTAGAGCAGCATTCTTTGACTTCTCTACTCTGAATAATACCAGCTTCAGTTTATTGATGACTCCTCCAGGTCAAGTGTTCCTTTAGAAATTTCCATTCTCTTTCTCATATCCTCATCCCCCAGCCTCTGAGTTATTATTCCTCTTTCACCGATGAGGACAGTCAGGTTCTGAGAGGTTAGCACACTTGCCCAAGGCCACACAGCCAGCCAGCAGAGAAATGAAAACTCAAATGAGCCCATCTGACTCCAAAATCCAAGCCGTCATTCTCTTTCTTTGCTGCCTCTGCTCACTGGAAATTTGCCTCTTCTGGGAGGCAGTGGCGATATGATTCGACCTTTTGTCAGAGGCCCAGCTGCCATCCTCAGGGAAGCGACTCCCAAAGTTTTGGGCATAGTAAGTGGGATGGGTTGAGTTAGACACCCCAGCAAACACATATTCTTAACCTTAACCCTTGTCCCTGTGGGTGTGAACCCATTGTGAATAGGATCTCTTGAAGTTATTCTTTTTCGTTAAGGTGTGGCCCAAATGAATGAGAGCGGGAGTCATTCCTCATTTCTAGAAGCTAAGTGTCAAACTAAGACAGCAAGTGTCAAATACCTTTTCACTGATTGATTTTATAGCTCGTTTGCTGGTTATTGGTGCTGCAATTGTTCAGCAAGCCTCTTGGGCTGGTGAGCAGGTGTGCATGGGAGTGTGACCACATTCCAGATGTCCATGGCAGCCCTCTGATGTGACAGCGGCTACAGCTGACCTTGCGCAAGGAACAAAATGCAACCCTCGGGGCCATTTTATTGGGCGCTTTGCCTTCCAAAATGTAGAGAGTTTGTTGTTTTTAAACCAAGCTGTCATAGAGTTAAGATGACTTTCTCTTCTCATATCTCAACTTTTGTGATGTGATGTTGAGGAAAAAAAGGGTTGGCAGGTAGACAGTGTCAGTTTTGGACTCTTTGCTGTGTGCCTGTTTCTTTAGGGCATGTTGAAATAGCCCATCCACACTGGACTCTGCAGGAGCCACACCAGGGGAGGCATTCGCAACCCGGGCTTTCCTGGTTGGTGTTCACTGACATCTTTTGTGGTGATGGGATGGCTAAGTGGCTCATGGAGCAGGGGGAGCTCAAGGAGGACAGGGGTTGACTTCCGGGGACTCCTCTGCATCTCTGTAACGAGGAGTCCTCTCGGGCCCTATGTCTGACTTTGCCCTTCACCGGGGGCCACAAAATTTATCATCCAAAGAGGACAATTTTAAGAGTGAACAGAGCACTGTTACTATTGCCTGGGGCAGGTATAAGCAGAGACTGTCCCTGCAACTGCAGGGGAGGCTCAAGCAGAGTGGGATGCAGGTGGCTGGGCGATTCCAGGGATCCCTGCTGGGGATGTGCTGACCTGCCTGACTTCTCCTCTGCCTGTCTCTGCTGCCAGAGATCCCCATTAGGGTCCACTGCCTCCCCTGCCCCCAGGGACCATGGGGCTCAACAGACCGAGACCTCTGGGAGAGAGAAGCAGGGCATGTTCATACTGAAACAGGAGAAGCTTATCCTTTGAGTGATTTTTCAACGTGGCTGTGGGTGAGGGTCCAGGAAAGAGTATGTGGGAGGGTCCCAGGTGCCTGAAACAGGTGGAGGGGCAGGTTAATTTTAACCCTGTCATTTCCAGAACACAGGCAGACACTGACTCCTTGAACTTGAGCTCAGAATCCAGGGGCAGAGCCAGTCCAGGACGAGGTCGGCAGCAGATGCAGCCACATCAGCAGGGCAGAACCCCTCTCCCCATCAAGTGCACCCCAGTTCCCTCACAGTTCCAGGGGCCCTGCCTCATGCTGGCTTCTGGGCTGGGTTCCCTGCTTGCTCCTGTTGTCTGGAGCCCTTTTTTGCATCACTGTAGTACTGAAACCAGTTTGGGACTTAAGTTATAGTGGAATGGGTCAGGTCTCAATGATCTAGAATCCTCCAGGCTCCCCAAAACCCTGTATTTTTTTTCCCCATTGATCCTCCTCTAAACAAAGAAGCATCATGTTTTGAGGGGAAAAAGCAAATCAGAAGAAATGGACTCATGGAAGGAAGCTGTAGCAACAATAAGCACCGCAAACCCCCCTTTGCCAGGCTAGCCATGGGCTTGGAAAATGTCCCGACTGGCTCTGACATCCTCCGGTCTCAGCTGGCAAGAGCCGGGGCACAGAATGGTGACTTGAGGCCAGCAATGAGCCCACGCCTGAGTGTAGCCATCCATTTTCGTTAGCAGCATCTACCTGCTATTGCAGGCAAGCGGACTCAGCTATTTTATAAACGGTTGCTCCGCCTCAGTGTTAAAAATGGAAAACAAGAGGCTGTGGTCCAGGAAGGCAAATTCTTTAATTCATCAGAATTCCACATAATTTCATCCCGTCTCCCTGCCGGCACCCAGAATCTAGCTGCGCACACCATTTTCTTCAGCGGACGCAGACTTCACTCATTTTGGGGTTCTGAGATGCTAGAACCTTCCTCTTATAGGACCCAAAGGTGTTTTCTGATGCTTTAAAAGAAGATCCATTGTTTCTTAAAAACAAACAAACAAACCCTTTGTCAGCAGAAGAGGGGAGGGAAAAGAAGGAAGCAACATTGAAAAACGGACTGACTCTTCTGAGTTGTCAGCAAAGCTGTTCCAGAGGTCTTCACTAGAGGGAGCACGGAGCTGGAGGTGGGATCCGAGGACACTGTGGCCTCGCCAGCGTCTAGAGGCTTGAGGACTCTCGCACGCCCCAAGTCCTGCGACCCCAATTCTGCTCCGCGGGCCGGCGGGGAGTTGGCCTCGTGGGAAGCAGGTGACCACGCCAGGTGGGAGGAGAGAGCAGGAGGGGCCGTTTGCGGATTCTGAGAAGGGACAGCGTCTCAGGAAATCCCCTCCTCCCCAATCCCTGCTTTTATTCCACACAGCATTTTGTGCTTTTTCAAAGTGCTTTGGCATGTGTTTTTACTGAATCCTCACCACAGCCCTGTGCAGTCGTCAAGGCAGATGATGCTGTTACCCCCATTTTACTATGAAAAAGGTGATGCAGAGAGCGTAAGACGTTTAGCAGAGGATTCAAGGGAAGGGCTGGGGTGGAGCTTTTGAATCCTGGCTGGGTTATTTCGATGCTCCCGCCCTTTGTTCCTGGGCTGGCCGCTCAGCCCAGCCCGCCTGGAGGATCTTCCCCTGCCCCAGGGCGGACGCTGCTTCGCCCGGAGTCGGCAGGAGGTGCGCGAAGATGGGCTCTGCTGACATTAAGATGACATTAAGGACTGAATGGAAGACCACGCAAAGAAGGAAAAATGTCAAAGGATGAATGACGTTTCAGAACTGACCCCAAACTTGCTAAAACGCTTTCTTTTTTGGTCCTCCTCCATAGAAATGGTTTGCGCAGCTGTTGCTGATTGTCATGTTTTTTGCTTTAGGGAATGACGTGCCAATGAGTGATTTGTACTAGTTGAGGAATTCAAAAGCAGTAGATTTCAGTTGTCCTCACTGCTGGAAAAAAATGTGTCGTTCGCGGTTGCCTATGATCCGGGCCTATTTGCCTGCTGATTTTATGCTCCTGACGCCTAGTGCAGTTCAGGTTTTGCTGAGACCTATTGCATAGGATTATGCAGGGAAAGAGCTAAGGGAAGTAAGGAAATATCTGTGTTGCATCGGAGAGGCAAAACATGCAGTCAAGGGTAAGAGGCCCCCAATTCCACAATTTCAGAATGCGCTTTCCTGGAAAACCCACTTTTTAATTTTTTTTAGTTTGGGGATACAACTTTGATCTTTCTGCCTATTCCTTTGAGGCTTAGAAAGACTTCACCTCAAAAATGTAGAGGTACTGATAAGCTGGAGACTGGTATTTGGGGGGTAATGTTAGTAAATGAGCAAAAAAGACAAAGGCTTTTTTAGTGTCCCATTAACTTTACTATTTGTCAATAGGGATTGATATCTTGTGGTCATTACCCTTCATTCTTGTGATTTTTTTTTTCAGTTTTTAAAAAATATTTTTATTTGAGATATCTTCCCACACGTGCAGTGCATCCAAATTATACAATCAATGGCTCACAATACCATCACATAGTTGTGTATTCATCACCAGGTTCATTTTTAGAACATTTGTATCACTCGAGAAAAAGAAGTAAAAAGAAAAAACTCATGCATCCCCTTACCCCGCCCTCCTCTTCTGATCATTATATTTCAATCTACCCATTTTTTTTAACCTTTATTCCCCCTATTATTTATTTATTACCCTTATTTTTAAAATTCATCTGTCCATACCCTGGATAAAAGGAGCATCAGACACAAGGTTTTCTGTTGTGATCTTTTTTGCAAGGCAGAGACGTTAGAGGGGGAGTTATAGAAGGAAAATGAGTGAGTTATTGCTTGCTTGTGACTTTAATGACTTGCCATCCCACTAGTGGTTATTTATCAGTGGTTATCATATTTCTGGCATGCTGTTTGTTGCCGATAATACAGTGTGGGACAAAGCAGGTTTGCCATAAACAGTCGCTCCCTTTCTCTGTGAGAAACATATAAGACAGTGTTCCCTGTGTACAAGCAGATTCCAATCTAGTTAGGGAAATAAAACCAACTCAAAAGAGTAATTAGTGAGCCAAGCAAATATCATTACATGCTGATATAATGAAGTGCTAAAGTGGGTGACACTGAGAATACATAGCTTGACAATAAAGAACAAGGTGTTGACTCCAAGTTACTGATAAAAGGAGGCAGAGAAGGGCTGGATATTTCTCTGGTCTTGTCTGGGTTGCTATGAGCAATCAGATTAGCATCAACTGGCTGCTCAGATTTAATTATCTGATATCGCATTCACTATCCTGCTTGTCATTAAGCTGCATTTTGTGATTTTCTAAAATTAAAAGTAAAGGTGTTCACTTGCGGGTGTGAACCCCTGACTGACATTGCAGAAATTGTTTAGGGCTGGGTGGGAAAGCTGGGAGCAGAGTGGTCAGTGCCTTATAGTGCCTAACCCTGGGCTAAGGCTGGCAGGAACCCAGCAGATGTATCCTATTGCCTCACTCCTGGATGAAGCTTTCTGGCCCCGAGGAGTCTTCATTTTAGTTGGGGACACAAAAACATGTGTCAGGACCAGGTCCAGGGACTTCCTGGCATTGGAAGGCCAGGAAGCTTGAAGCTATTCAGACCTTTCCTTGTGTTTTAGGGGACTCAGATGATGGGAGTTTGGGAATGTGTTATCTCTCTGTTGCTGTGTAAACGCATTGCACCAAAGCTGAGCAACTTCAGACAGCATGCATTTAAAAGCTCACAGCTTCTGAGGGTCAGGAATCTGGTTGATTTAGTGGGTTGCTTTAGTGGGTGGCTGTGGCTCAGGGTCTCTTGTGACTTTGCCGTCAAGCTCTCAGCTGGACTGCGGCCATATGGAGGTTGGACTGGAGCTGGAGTATTCACCTCCAAGCTCCCCCTGTCATTGGTGATGGGCTTCAGTTCTTTGCTTGCTGTTGGTCAGAAGCCTCCATTTCTTACTAGCTGGGACTTTCCATCAGGGTGCTTATGGCATGGCAGTTGGCTTCGTACAGAGCAAGAGATGAAAAGGAGGGAGGGGCAGAGGGGGAGAGAGAGAGAGAGCATCACTTTCAGGTGATGTGTGTGTATGTGTGTGTGTGTGTATGAGGATCACACAAAGGTGTGAACACCAGGAGATGGGCCTCTAGGGGCCACATTGAAGGCACTAACACAGGGATCTCAAGCCAAATAATGGGATAAAATTGAAATTCAGAGTCTGGTTGGGGTTGACTAAGAACAGAACCCAGAAGTCCAAGTGGAACAGATGGACGTAGGCTGAGAGGAACAGGTATGAAGGGGTGGGTGCTAGTGTGGGATTCACCTTGGGTGGGAGGGAATGGAGTTCGCCCCATGCTTAGTTCCTAAGAATGTTGGGAAGAGGTAGGCAGTCCTCTAATGGCACGGCCTGGCCTGGGTCCTGCTGTCCCAGGAGCTGTCTGCTCTGAATTTAAGTAGTCTTCCTGGTGTGGGCACCAAGGACCCATCAGTCTGGGTAACTCACAGTGAGAGGCAGGGAACTGCAGCCACCCTGGCCACACAAGAGCTCAGGGACCTGCAGTGGGCTCACACAGCACTGGAAGGTGATATGGGTGATGGCGGGACCCCTTGTGTCCTCTGCAGTTGCATAGCCCAGCGGCAAGGAGGGCAGACCTGCTGGCCACAGTCCTTCACCTCCAGCCCTTCTTCTCTCAGTCTGGGCTTGTCACAGGACTTGCTACTGTGCCCTGATGATGCTGGACATGCCCTGCCCTTGGGTCTTTGAACTTGGGGGTCCCCTCTGCCTGGAATACTCCTTCCCTCATTACTTTCAAAGCTCATTCCTGCCTTTACATCATTCAGGTCTTTGTTTAAATGTTCACTTTCCAGTGAGGGGTGCCCCTATTTAAAATCAACAACCCCCCCCCCCCCCCACTCCCAGCAGTCTCCATTCCCTTTCTCATGCTTTATTTTCCTTTTCAGCCTGGCTCATCTTCTAATAAGATAAATAAATTGGTTGTATTTATTGTTTGTCTACTCCCCGCACTAACATGTAAGCTTCAAGAGGGCAGCAATTTTTGTCTGTTTTGTTTATTGCCATATACTCAGTAGTGAGAACAGTGCCTGACAATAAATATTGTATAAACAAACAAATGCTGAGGTGGGACTTAATGTGAAATGGAAACTGGGAAACTAGAGGTAGAAAACCCAACCTGGTCCTGAAGTTCTTCTAATCCTCTCTCCCCCCAGTGTTTTAGCATCCATTGGTGGTGCAGGAATTCCTTCCTCTCAGCATAGAAGCTGGGATTTACTTTACATCTCAGTAAGACAGGAAAACCCCCTGACCCCAGGTTCTAAATGGGTGGTAATAAATGCCATGTACATTAGACATAATTAATTAATCCTCACAATAATAATAAAGGTTAATAATTTCCATTTCTCAGATGAGGAAAGTGAAACTCAAAGTCATAAAATAATTTCCCCAAATCCTACCACACAGAATGAATCCGATTTGAGCAGAGGTCTGACTTCTGGTTCCAGGGATCCTGTTTTAAATAGCTGTTTTCTCCCTGCTAGATCTTAATGTGGTGACTTAACATTAATTTGGGGCAGTTACCTCAAATGACACTTCAAACTACTAATCACTCCAGCGTATAATCCCTTCTGTGTCCTGATGTCCCATTGGGAAATGCCTTGACCTTTTTGAAGCTGAAAGGGCCTGGGGCCATTAGTTGCTCAGTTTCCGGGGGCTTCTCACAGCTGTGGCCTTTGCTGTTGAGGAAAATGTGTGACAGTGACCAGCAGGGTCCCAACTTCCAGTTTCTGTCCCTTCCCAGGCCCCCCTCTCTTCAATAGCGGGGTCAACCCCAGGAGACCCCAGGGCCATGCAGCCCGTGCAATCTTTCTCTTTCCCCTCCACCCTCCTATCCACAACAGGATCATTTCCTTGAATGGTGGATTCAAGGAAAAACCGAATTTCCTTGACCTTAAATAGAATGCCTGTACTTTCTGTGTGCGTCTGGGGCCAATATCTGAGAAATGATTGGAGAGAAGCTCCAGGGTGGGCCGGCTTGGTGGGGCCCTGGGCCTCCCTTGGGCTGGATTTCTGGTTAGGGACCTCTTTTTTAATACTGTGAGTATCAGCAAATCACAGGGAGCCCTCTCTGGGTTCTGGGTGATGCCGTGGGTGCAAAGTACCCTGCCTGAGGAGCACAACAGCTCTGGATGGTTGCTTTTATTTTTAAATCCTTTGCAACTTAATCACGGACTGATTTATGAATAGCGGAGGCCAGTGTAATAGAGAAAGCAAAATTTCCAAAGACTATTAAGAAGAATCCCCTGTCCAGAGACAAGAGACCAAAAACAGAAGCTTGAACAGGAGACTTGGTCCCTCTGTAAGCCTTGCCAATGCCCAACAGTGGCGTAAGTGGGAGCTCCCAGATACCTTCCATTCCCGGAGAGGAGGAGAGCAGGAGAAGTATTGTCCCTACTCTTTTTCAAAACTTCTTTTTCAATTTATGAAGCAGGCAAGATATTTAGCAAGCAAAACGGTACCTCCTGAGCAGGCAGAGTGCAGAGCCAGCCCTAAATAAGGCTTGCAAATGTTGTTATATTTTATTAACACAATTTATCAACGTTTGATTTAAATGACCCCAGACAGGATTACTTTCTGTGATGAAGAGAGTTCTGCAGAGAGTGTCTTCCTCAATGATGAGCTGAACCGAGCAGGCCTGCATACATGCAGAGCTTTATTCCTCCTCTGTATGAAGAATATCTGCCCGCCATGAGCAGAAAGCAGAGAGTGAAGCTGGGACGACTTTTCTCATTATAAGGGTGGATATTTGCTCTGGAGAAAGAAATTATTTTCTTCTCCAACAAAAGCTAATTCAAGTTGTCCTCTCACAGCTGAGAGAAGTGCTGGGATTCTGATTGTCTTACTTCTGGGGTACCAGCCTCTCTAGCTCACTGCTCAGCTGGGCTGTGGTAGAGGCCAGGAAAGAGCCAACTCTGACTTTTTCACTGGCTCTGCCAGTATCGATCATTCCTGTGTGTGAATTCATGCTGACTCCATTGGTGTGGTGTTTCTCCATTAGCCTCTGAGCCCCTTGTGGAAAAGGACATGACCTTATTGGTCTTTTTATTTATAGTTCTTATTACAGGCGTGGCTCAAGGCAGCTGCTCAATGCATATTTGTTGAATAAATGAATGAGTGAACGAATAATGAAGTAAACTTGGAATTGGATGCCTAGCTCTTTCTTACAATGGAAAACAAGAATTGGGACTAGATGGCTGTGAAGATAGTATGCAGTGCTAACATTCCAGTAAAGGGCTCTTTGGGTATCATTTATACCAGGTAACAAGAAGGCCCTGAATGCATAGGGTTGTATTATAATTACTGAAATTTCTCTTTTTTGCCAATGTGGTGCTTAAAATGCCTATTTTTTATCGTTATTTTTGCCTAGATGACCTGACTGCCTATTTAATTTCCAATTTGTGACTGAACTCACTGTGTTAGTCAGGATGGGTTAGGCTACACTGCAGTAACAAACAACCCCCATACCTCAGAAGCTCAAAACAATAAAGGCTTATTTTTCTTTCATCCTACATGCTCATGGTCGGTTGGCAGGGGACTCTGTTCTACTGCTCCTCATTCCAGGAGCCAGACTGAGGACATAGTCACTCTCTGGAGGTCTGCCAGAAGGCAGAGGAAAAGGGAGCACTGGAGGCTTGTGCATGATTAATTTACTTTTTTTCAGTTCAGTAGTGATATAACATTATTTCTAGTCACAGCTCATTGTCTAGACCTGGTCACCAGCAACAATGGGGCCAAGAAATACTATCCTGACATTATGCCCAGAAGGCACAGTGACAGCAGTCTTTGATGGACAGCACTTACGATTGTCACCCTCACCCTCAGTCTCTGTGCTTGCTGCAGTCTCATCTTCTGGCACCCACCCTGTGATGACTCTCATGCATTGTTCTCAGACTTTGCTCCAGACAATGATGTCCTAACTACAGGGATTCATATCAGAACACTGTCCCTGCAGACCTCAACTCAACCTCATCTCCAGACGGGACTGAGCTCCTCCACCAACTTTCTTCTACTCTGCCTAATCACTCCTGTCCTGGGCTCTTGCCTGGTGGGCCAGGAGGGATTTGCCTTGCTCCCCCTTCTAGGTGGCTTGGTTGTCTAGTTTTCTATTCTTAAGGTGAGACCGAACCTGAGGGAAGCACCCTATGTAGGGGATTTGATTTTATCTTAGCGCCAAACTTCTTACTGTTTCATGGGTGCTGGCAGAAGACATGAGATTCCTGAGTCAGGGACAAAGGACTTTATCACCCATGGCACAACAAGCTGTCTAAGGATAAGCAGATTATGTCAGTTCTCCTTGCCCCCTGAAGGCCCATGGGGTAATACCTGCAGATTCAGTGGGATGCATCATAGGAGAGAAACACTGAACTTAAAGAACCGGCTGGTTTATAGCAAGCAGGAAGCAAGCCTGCTCTTTGTCCCAGAGGAAGAGGTTACCCATCCATCAAGGCCACAAGCATGACCCTGAGATAATGCTCAGGTGAGGCATGATCAGGGCCTTGGCTCCTTGGTACACCCGGCAAACCATGTGGGAGTAAGGAAGACCCATGGAATGGGTTTCCCAACACTTCCCTGGGCCATTCTTACCATCTCCCAGCAGCTTCCCATTAGCCCCTCACCAGCCTGTCTGGTTATGGGCTTATTCCTTCAATTCCTTTTTAACCTTTAGATCCCAAAGGTTAGTTGGACAAAACCACGTTTGTTAAAGAATCCAATAGTTGGTATGATGGTTTTGGCTTTTCACAACTGAAAAGGTTCTTTAGGCTTTCCTTTTAATGGAGATTTCTGATGAGATCTGCATGGCAAGAAGGGAGTCTGGGAGTCTGGGGCTCTCAGGAGAATCTGGAAATAGGCACCTTGCTGGGCATCTTGGAGCCAGAAAGGGAGTTCAGGAACAGCTTATGACTGAACAGCCCCAGAACTGCAGGTGTCTCCCTTGGTCCTCTTCAGCTGCCCAAGTTCCTCACTCCTCCCCCTGGTGCTCCAGCCCTGATGCACCTTGGCTACCCTCAGACTCTATTTCTCCCCGGGAGCCTCCTCACTGCTCTGCTTGCCCCCAGCTAACACTATGCATTTCCCATGCACACCCCCAAGAGTTCTTGATTGGCATCAACAGCAACTGTTGACCATATCTGTGCAGGTTTTTCCACTAGACCATCTCAAAGGCTGCCAAACAGGTGATGGAGACGCTGCATTGGGTGAGGGACATGACTGATGCATACAAGCCACGGCTGGGGTGGAAAGGGTCACATGTGACACATGAATCCTCAGTAAATATTGGTCCTTATTACATTAGATAATAAATGCAAAGTCAAGAACCTCATACGTGTTCAGTAAATTAAAGCTAATATCTTTACCCCCTTCCAACAAGTGTCCGATTTTTTCTGAGACTTGGGCTCTGACCCTGGGAATTAGCTCTTTCCTCCATTTGTCTACCACCTTTGTAGGAAACAGGTAGTATATATATTTTTTGACCAAACAGGTCAATTCTGAACAAGAGCTTCTCAGGAGACCATTGTCATTAGTGAAATACCCAACTTTCTAGCAATGAGGGTGAGCCCATCTCTCTGCTCTTTTGGGGAGTGACTTTCTTGTAGCACTCAGGAGAAGAGGAATCAGTTCATGTCTGAATACTCCGGGGCCCAGTTGGAGGCTTTCCCGATAAGTTTCTTGCTGTTCTTCTCCCCTGCCCACAGTCAAGGCTCTTTAATAGCCTCCCTCTTCCTTTTTCATATTCTATTTCAAAAGCAATGCTGCAAAGAAAAAAAAATGCTATGCTGCAGTCTGACATTTCCTGAGGACCATCAGTCCAGCCCCCAGGGGGACTTCTGCTGCCTGTGTCCCATGAGACTCATTGCTTCTATTCATGTAAAGGGCAACGGGACCTCCGAGGATGGGAAACCAGGCCACTCGTGGAGAGCGCCGGCAATGTGCTCCCGGTTCCTGCTTTGTGAGCCCAGGCTGCAACCCAGGGCCTCCCGCTCCCCACTGGCCTGCCCTTTCCCTGGGCTGAGGAGGGTGGTCATAGTGTTTGAACAGAGGCTTAGCAGAAAGCAAAGGCCCAGAGATAGCGCGGGAAGCAAGTGTAGCCTGTGGTTGAGGGAGGAGGTTGCCGGGAGGGTGTGAGCATGGGGTGGCTAGAGTGTGTGCAATCCGGGCGATTTAGAGGCCTGCAGCAGGGGATCCAGCAGAAATTTAGGTTAATTTTACTGCTGTGATTTAGACCTGTCTGGCTAGCTGGAAGGCAGATGGGGTGGGTCTGCTAGGGGGTTATTTGCAAGGGACCGAATGACTTCCTTCCTGGGCAAGATGGAGAGAGGGAGAAAATGGGAATGAAAGTGAGAATGAGCCAGTGAACTGGAGAGAACCCTCTTCTTTCAGAACTGCATGGTCTTCAGTCTTGATGGGTCTTTAACTCTGAGTGACTTCTAACACATTCACTTTAACTTTTCCTGCTCTTTTATTTTGCCCTATATTCTCCCAGCCTGTCAGGTAGCTAATGATCTGAAAACGGACACTTAAGTCTACCAGGGAAGTAGTTAGCAAGTTCTTCCAACTGTCTCTGGGAAGTTCTTTCCATGGGAATGTATGTCCCTGATCTCTGGTCAGGCCTCTTCATTTCCAATTAGGAAAGCTTAACGGGAAGGACAGCTTTCTGCATCTGCAGTCATTTTCCCACCTTTTCGGCTAAACACCACTGCAAACTTTAGATAGGTTTCATTGACTCTGTTTTCCATCCCTGCAATCATTTCAGTTGTCCATTTTATGGGGGCAGGGAGCTGCTACTGGAATCCACCTGGTGTGGGGTGGGTACCAGGATGGATGAGGAATGGTTGAAGAAATGGAAAGAAAGGCATGATGGCTGCAACCCACACCAAAGGAAGGGCCCCTTCTGCAGTAAGAGTTTGAAGAGAAGTGCTGGTCAGCTGGGAAGGTAAACTTTCAGGCAGCCCTGCTTTCCCTACGTGCCCCCTCCCTTCTCAGTTTGGTTCTCCCTCATCAAACGCTTAAAGCAATGTATGTGAAAGGTCATCTGAAGGAGGGTAGGTGGCAGTGATTATCCAGAGGTGGCTTTTATTTGCTCTGCATATTTCCTTGTTTGCATTCATCAGTTACATGTGCAAGAAGACAAAAAGCGTTGCCTCTTTGGACCAGAGCAAAATTTAGAATCTCACACATAAAGTCAAAAATGGTGTTAGAGACTATCTTGTCCTCTCCTAATGAAAAGAGCGAGGCATAAAAAGGCTAAGGTCTCACTGAAGGTCACACAGAAGGTGGAGTGGTGGAGGGGCAGAGTCCCCTATTCCAGCCCTGCTCTGCCACCCCTCAGACACCCCTCCCCTGACCGAGGGGCCAGTCAACCACCTCACTCTGGAGATAACTCAAAGGGTTGTCAAGAGGTTACAGTTTGGCTGAAAATGGGAGGGATAAAGAATCACTTTCCTCATGAACACCTGCACTCAGGATCTGAAGGGCACTGATGAAGATGAGGCTGACAGTTTGTTCTCTCATTCTCCAGAAGAGCGGGAGGGAGGACATCTGACTTAAGTGTAGCTGGAGAGGGTTTGGTTTGATGTAGGGGGAGTGGGTCCCCAGGGAGGTGGGGAGAGCTCTTTCTCAGGAGAGTGTGGCCCCAAGCATACCCGCAGGTGCCTGTGTGGGGTGAGTAGGCTACAGGTCTCTGAGATCTCAAATGATGCTTAAACCACTATCCTTATTCACTGCTGGGAAGAGAGAGTGGCCCCTGGCTTGGGACTGCAGTTGTTATGCCTAAAATTGGTCACTAGGGGGAGCCTCCTATAGGAGAAAAGCTTGGGGAATCAGACAATCCAGGTCAGGGCTGACACCCTTAGACCCAGGAGGCAGCGTGTCTAGGGCCCACCCGAGAATTTTATGGGCTTACGGAGATGTTTTAATGTCCTGTAAAATCAGAAGAAAATGGAACCTTTGCGTAGAAAAAAATGTTTTAACATATACTATTGGTATATTCGCTTTTATACCAACATAGCCATAAAATAAAATATTTAATAATCTTTATGGAGAAAGAGACTCACAAACGCAAAGGTCCCAGGGCCCATGGAAAGGTTAACACAGACCTGAGCCAGCTCTAGTCTTGACTCTACCACTGAGATCTGTCAGGCCTTGGGCAGGCCCTTTTAACTTCTCAGCCTTGATTTCTGTCCCCTACGATGATGATAATATTTGCCTTGACCTGCTCTGAGCTTTGGTGAGCGGGACATGTGATTGTAGGTAAATAAAGTCAAGTATTGTTGCTTTGTCATTTTTTTTTCTCTTGGACAGGCACCAGGAATCGAACCCAGGTCTCTGGCATGACAGGCGAGAACTCTGCCACTGAGTCACCATTGCCCTCCCACTTTGTCTTCTTGATAGATTTTTCAAATAGTTTTAGGATATTTCCTCTTGCAGTCCCTTAGACCAGCGGTTCTTAACAAGGGACATTTTGCCCCTGCAGGTAAGTACACCAGTTAAAATACAGGATGCTCAGGTAAGTTTGATTTTCAGATAAACGTGGATACTTTTTTGATCTAAGTACACTGAAACGTTGCATGAGATGTACTTAAGTACTAAAGAATTATTTGCGGTTTACCTAAAATTCAAATTTAATTGGGTGTTCTGTGTTTTTATTTGTTAAACCTATAAGCCCTACCATCAGGGGACGTTTGGCAATGTTGGAGACATCTTTGGTTGTCATGACTGGGGTGGGAGTGGGGGATGCTAATGGCTCCTAAACACCCTACCATGCCCACGACAGCTCCCTACAGCCAAGAATTACCCAGGACAAACTGTTACTAGTGCTGAGGTTGAGAAACCCTGCCCTAGAACCATCTATGGTCCACTTCAGTGCTTTAAATGGATAGCAGCACACTTTGTCCTCATTTGTGTTCTGCCATTGGAAGCAGGGGACTGGAGCAGATGACCTCCAGAGGCCCCTTCCAGTTTCTGTGAGACTATGGCTGAATATCAGGCTTGGGGTGGAGAATATCCCCAGCAGGACCCATCTTGCATCTCTGCCCTTTGGCTTGGGACCCATCAAGACATGATGTATTTCCTGACCCGATAGACATCTCTAGGTCTTGAGCTACTATCCATTCCTTTTTCTGCCCTCTTCTGCCACAGCTCTGCCAGGAGGGTGGCCACAAAATGGGATATTTTAGGGCAGGCCTTGGTGGCTCAGCAGGCAGAGTTCTTGCCTGCCATGCCCGAGACCCGGGTGCCTGCCCATGCAAAAAAAAAAAAAAAAAGATATTTTAGTGCCTGATTGCCAAAAAACCAAAAACTGCCCTCATTTATATCTGTGAATTCATTTAATTCCTCCTCTCCTTCTCACTCCCCAACCCACTTTGGTCGATGAACCAGAGTTCATGGCAAGGAAAAAGCTGAGGTGCACTTTGGGCTCTGCAGTGTCCTAGGGCTGATGGAAACTTCATCTTCTCTCCTACAGAGTCAGAGACAAGACTTTCTTCCCCTCCTTCCAGGTGTCATCTCCACTGCTTCCTCTCCAATCCCACCACAATCCCTGCCATCCGGGCCCTCATTAACTCTCATCTAATTACTCTAGCAGCCTCAAAGGCAGCCTTCTGACACTAACGTCTCTTCCCTCAGTCATTCTAGTCCTTACTCAGCTGCCAGACCACATCCCTTCACAATGGACTCTCATCAGACCCATCAATGTTGGAGTCTGCAGGTGGACCCTGTTTTCCATCTCAACGCCTGTCATTTTACATCTTCACGAGCTGATGAAGAAGTTCATGATTTACAAAACATGTTCACATATACTGTTTGCAGGAGGTATAAATGTCTAAATTTTGTACTTTTGGCCTCCAGGACTGTGAAAGAATACATTTATCTGGTTTTTAGTTACGAAGCTAGTGATAATTTGTTATAGCAGCCCTATGAAACGAGTACACTGTCTATGAGGTTAGGCTCATTTGTCAACGTGGCCAGGTGAAGGTCTCCAGTTGTCTGGTCAAGTAAGCTCTGCCCTAGCTGTTACTGCGAGAACATTTCATGGTCTTAAATCATCAGTAAATTGATGGAGTTTATGACTGATTTCATCTACAGTCAACTAAGGAGAGTGTCTTCAGCAATGAGAGACATTTAATCCAAGCAGTTGAAGGCTTTCAAGGGAGAGCCTTCACCAATCGGAAGAGAGAATTTTCATCTCTACTTCAGCCATCTGACACTCCTAGAGAATTCATCGAAAACCTTCATCGAATTTGCCAGCTTGCAGCCTGCCCTACGGAATACAGACTCATGCATCCCCACAGTTGCATGAGACAATTTTATAAAATCTCATATTTATGGACATCTCCTGTTGGTTCTATTTCCCTCAAGAACCCTGACTAATACAGCAGCTGATTTGAACCTGATGACAATCTCATGTGTTTGATTTTATTTCTGCTACCCATCTATAACAAATTGCTTGTTTGGGATGCAAATAATGCGTCCAGGTTATCTCCTGGGTTCAAATGCTGCAGACACCATGGAGTTGGTCCTGAAAGTCTGGCCTACAACACAAGCTTGACACCATTAGGAGGGGCTAGAGCCCTGAAGGGTACATAGGTGTTCTGGCCAAGTCCTTGTCTTAGGAGCACTTAGGACCCAGTGAGACTCCCACCCACGTTCATTGATTGGCCCCTCCGACCTTACCTCTCAGGTGAAAGCTCGCCACAGAACAAGTGGGTCCTGACTCTTTCAGAGAACCACAGGCCTCCTTGAGCCCCACTGGGGAGAGCTGAGCTCTTTTC
Source organism: Tamandua tetradactyla (assembly GCF_023851605.1). Taxonomy (NCBI): domain Eukaryota; kingdom Metazoa; phylum Chordata; class Mammalia; order Pilosa; family Myrmecophagidae; genus Tamandua; species Tamandua tetradactyla. Next base: position 200,060,269 of record NC_135327.1, on the reverse strand, counting down.
TTTAGGAAGGACAGTCCTAAAGTTTGTCAGTAAAGATGTGCTTCCCTCAACCTCAGTCACTCAGATTCAATGACCAATAGGACACCCTGCCATGCTCAATTTTAGTAGTAATATAATGGGACTTCAGCAATAAGAAGGAATTTACCTAGGGTCACACAGCTAGCATATGGTAGAATCAGCAACAGTGGGGGAGTCACAGACACATGTTCAGGGCCCATCTACCAGCCCTTGCCTACCCACCAGGCTCCAACTTCTTTTTCTATTGTACACAGATATTTCAATCTGTTTGCATTCCACAGCCTGGGGGAGATGTTAGATCTAATGAAAAGGCCTGACCATACCTTGAACCTGGAAACCAGGAACAAGCAGCCCCAGATGCTTCTTAGGGAGGGAACTATAATTGGCAGTGCTCCCCACCCCCTGGGTGGATAAATACTCAGCAGCCCAGATTTGTCTCTCCTCTCCCAAGCAAAGTAGGATGGGCAGAGCCACCATCGACCAACACTGACAAGAGCAGTTGGCCTCCCCAAGACCAGACAATATGGTATCTCTTCCCCTGCTCTTTTGGACCCTTTGTGCTATATAAGTAATATTCATTTGCTGGAAGTTTCCGTTATGCCTGAGCCTGTCTTTTCATAATTCATCATATAGCAACTTGCTCTATAAGCATTCAAAAATAGAACCAGAATGTCTGACCACAGAAGTTTCCTTCACCCCTACGTCTTTCCCACCCTAAAGACCTCATCTATCCCTCTCTCCCACCCACCTCCTTATTCTAGCCAGTCTGGTCTCTTCATAGCCCTGTAAACTCACCTAGTTGGCTTCCTTCTCTGCTTTTGAACACCCCATCCTCAACCTTTTGCCTTGTAGTGAGTTAATGAGTATCCCTCAGAAATTCACATCTACCAAGAACCTCAGAATGGGTTGGATTAGGGTCTTTGCAGATGTGATTAAGGTAAGGATGAAGATAAGTGCATATTGGATTAGGGTGTGTGCTAAATTATATGAGTGTTCTTTAAGAGACAGAAAATGATGTGCAAGCATATGGAGAATGCTATGTGCCAACAGAGGTAGAGACTGCAGTGATATGTCTACAAGCCAAGGAATGTCAAGCATTGCTGGCAACCACCAGAAGCTGGGAGGGAGGCTTGTAATGGAGTTTATTCCAGAGCCTACAGAAGGAACCAGCCTTGCCACCACCTGAATTTTAGACTTCTAGCTTCTAGAATGATGAGAGAATAATTCTGTTTCTGAGGCCACCCAGTTTGTGGTAACTTGTTGCAGCAGCCTCAGGAAATCACGAGGTATCTGATCGCATCATACATATATTTCAGGCTCTGGCTAAGGCCCTCCTCATCCTCAATGCTTTCCTTGGTGACTTTCCTGCTTTGATATCCTGCAGTAATCATGAGCCAGAACCGAGTCAGGGTGACACATTGCAGGGTAGACTGCATTGGCTCTGGAGGTGTCTTATGGTTTCAGATGTTCTGTCTTCTCACCGGCAGGACAAGCTTTTCTGCAACTCTCCTTGTCTAGGTTTGGTGCAAAGTGGTCATTTTATAAAGACTTCTGTATTGAGTAACCAAGTCCTGAGATGGTTGAGGAGCCTCAGGCCGTGCTATCTGAGGACCCAGAGTCCAGGGAAACAGTGAGGGGATTGGAGGTGGACTTGTAGCAGCAGACTGTAGCTAGTGATAAAAGGATGGTGAGGATCTTTTAGACTTGTCATGTAATGTGCAGCAGAGTGGGGCAGGGCCCTGAGGATGGTTCTAGCCTGACGTGGTTGCTGCTGGGTCTGCTCAGGGAGGAGAAGGCAGGGCCGTCTAGATGTGGATGGAGACATGCCTGCAGTCTTGCCTCTTGCCTCCGTCACCGCTGGGCTGTCACTAGTGGAAAGACAAGGAGGGCTTTGACCTTGACATTAGTAGGGGAGAACATGCTGAAATGAGTTAGCTAAGGAATGTCTTAGGGGAGATGGCAGGGATAGGGTGTTATAGGATGATAAAAGAAGGTATTGCCTGAATTTTGCCCTCAGAATAATACCTGGAAACTCAGGTTCTACTCCAGCTCCAGCTGGATACAGATGGATGAGTTGCTTCTCCACTCTGGGCCTGTCCTCATTTGTGAAGTGGGAAGAAAAGTCCATCCTTGGGATTTTTTTGAAGATCTAATAAGGTAATATAGCTGTACAGGCTTGGCAAGTGTCTACTTCTTCTTCTTTTTGTGTTGTGTCCAATGTTCAGTGAATAGAAGCTTAAAGGGAAGGAAAGAGAAAATCTAGAAGGAATAAAAGAAGGAAGAAAGGACAGAGAGATAAGGGAAGTGAAAGAGAGAGAAAGCCACTGGCCTGCTCTGATTTCCGTATATGTGTCCCAGGAAACTTAAGGGGAGGGAGAAAAAAGTGAGGGAGGAAAGGGAGAGGGAAAGAGGGTGGGAGGAACAGAGGAAAGAGGGGGTGAGAGAGAAGAGAGAATTTTACCTTTCCCTGCAGAGAAACTAAACCCTGAAACTGTGCTGTAATTGATACTTAATAAAAACGTAACTTTGAAGCAGTTGACTAGTTCCCTGAGCATAGTGACTAAATAATTGAAGAAATATTTGCAGGGTTTGCACTGAAGTGCTAACAGCTGTGATGTTTTGATATTTATGAAGCCTGATAAATTATGCATGAGCCAGTGCAGTAAGCTCGGTGTGAGACTTATTACCCCCAGAGTCTCAGAGACTTAGATACACCATTCACTGCCTTTTACTTCCATTGTGTTCCCCAGACAGCCTGCTGCCTATTTCTGAACTCAATAAAACTCGTTTAAACTCAGTCCCTAAAAGTGCTAATTCCTTCCTTCCTCCATGGCCCTGGTTTCTTGATCAGTGAGCATGAAAACAATCGGTATTTCTGCTCAAATGGAACAATAACTCCCCTCCCCCACCCCACACACATCCTCCTGGTATGCTTATTTTTTCTCTGTCCGCACACCCATTCTGGTTTCCTTTACTGAGCAGGTGCTTAGAGCTGAGCTCTATACTAGGTGCTACATTGTGCCAGAGAGGAGGGTAGGAGACAGAAGAAATAAATGGCCTCCTGGCCCTGAAGGAGATTTTACTCTAGATGGGAAGGAGTAGATTTCTTGGCATGGGAAGATTGGCCTCTGCCACTGAAGAAGCCATGTCCAGGTTGGAGCATGTGATGGCTTCTCCCTTTTGGTCTTTCTGGAAACCCCATTCCATTGAATAACATGTATAAGCCCCAATATAATGGTCCACCGCCATAGAGTCTCACTTCCAATTTAAAGTGTCTTTCATAGGGATTCTGTGCATCACTTCCCAACTCTGTTTTCAGTGATGTCAGGTAGGTAGTTTGAAATGGGCCATGGTGGGAGGATTTACACCATGGAAGTTGGCAGAAACTGTAAATTAGGACTTCTCTTTTCTTTTAGAGAACCAGTTTACCAGCATGCCATGGACAAGATCAACTAAACTCAGCTCAGTGGGTTGTTGAAATGATGGAAGAATAGAGGAGACCCTGAGCTATAATTTGGTCTGTCTCCTTCTTCAGGCAAGTAGATATCTCATTCAATTAACAGTCGTTCTAATTTTCAGGCAATATTAAGATTTTCAGAAAAATGGTTATTTAGAAAACCACACATCTGCTGATAGAGTCTGAACCATATAAACTCCAACAGTCTTAATGCGTTCAAAACAGAAGTTGGAGGTATTATTGGGGCTCATTTCTAGTTAATGAATTAGCTTTATTTATATATTTATTTTTAAAAGTTCACTCGCACCCGTAAAGAGTACTGGTTGCGAAAAACCAACTAAACCAACTATAGTAGGTGTTCTAGTTTGCTAACTGCCGGAATGCATCACACCAGAGATGGATTGGCTTTTAATAAATGGGAATTTATTTTGTTGGTTCTTCAGAGGAAAGGCAGCTAACTTTCCACTGAGGTTCTTTCTTACGTGGAAGGCACAGGATGGTCTCTGCTGGTTTTCTCTCCAGGCCCCTGGGTTCCAACAACTTTCCCTGGGGTGACTTCTTTTCTGCATCTCCAAAGGCCTGGGCTGAGCTGCAAGTGCTGAGATGAGGAATGCCGAGCTGCTTAGCAGTGCTACGTTGCAATCTCTCATTTAAGCACCAGCCAATTAAGTCAAACGTCACTCATTACAGCAGACACGCCTCTTAGCTGACTGCAGATATAATTGGCAACAGATGAGGTTCACGTACCATTGGCTTATGTCGGCAGCAACAAGACTAGGTATGCTCACCTGGCCAAGTTGACAACTGAATCTAACTAACACAGTAGGTAACTGAAGTTTTTGCCTTTGGGTAAAAATGGGATCACATTATTGGGAATAACCTATAATTCATTGACTTTGTCTAATATATCTTCATTTAAGACTTTAACCTTCTGAAATATCCTCCCCAAGTATCTCTGGGAGTCAGGGGCTCCAACATGTATGCTTGGGAATGCGTGCATGCTTCTCGGGTAGGGCTTCCTCTCCCTTGGTGTCTGCTGCCTGCGCATCCACCTGGGGCAGCACCTCACCCCTGGAGGCCTCCACGGAATCCCAGGTTCTGGCCACATGACCTATAGTACACGGGCTACTAGGTGGCCCCAGATTTCTCAGAGGATCTAGAGACCGAACCCCAGGCTGATCCTGAGGGAATTAGAGAGAATGCCCCTTTCCATCACCGTTCCTAGATACTCCTGCCCTTCTGTCTCACAGAAAATGAATTTATCTTCTGCTTGCCTTGTCCACAGGGTCAGGACTCCCTGCTTGCCTGGGCAGAAGACCTTTCTTCCTTCTCTTTTAGCCAAAGACCAAGAATCAAACCAAAAACAAAATCTATCATTCAAACTCATGGAGGTCACCCCAGTTCATCAGCTGTGCCCAAACACATGCAAACTCTAGTTTAGGATCAAGCTGAAGCTCCTCTTCAGGAAGGGTGCATAGGGGTGTCAGGGACTTGTAGGGTCCCACACTTATTCGTGCCATTACCTTGAGCCAGTTACTAAATCTTTCTGCTCTTATGGTTTCTTAATCTATACAATGTGGCTAGTAACAACACTACCTCGTGGGATTGCTGTAAAGATTAAATCCGTTTGGGATGCTCAGAGCAAGTGCCCAGGACAGAGTAAGTGGGCAACAAATATTAGTTATTATTAGTATTCATATAACACTTATTATTTTTGGAGTGAATGAATATGCAGCGATCTGCCTTTTGTCCAATAAAAATGCTTAATTTTCTTGAATAATTGACTATTATGAAAACATTTGGCAGTACAAATTAGAGATTTATGGTCCCCTAGAGGTGAGCATTGGCCTTGTGTAAGAGAGTCCTCACAGCTAACCATGCTAACTATGATTAAATTTAACTGCAAGAAACAGAAAAGTCCGTGATAGACAAGACAGAAGAATTCTAATGGTAATAGTGCCAAAGCTGGTACGGTGCATCATACCCCCAGGAACCCAAACTTAGTTATCTTGTTCTCTGCCATCTTCAGCATATAGCTTCCATTAAGTCAAGATGCTCACATGATCTCCAGTCAATAGGACAGAAGAATTAAGAAGACAAGACAATGGATGCTTACCAGCTGCCATTTAAGGAATTTTCTTGGAAGCTGCCATTTGGCACATAATATATACTACAACAGCCAGAAGTTAGTCACGTGGTCCCTTGCTACTGCAAGGGAAGCTGGAAACTGTCTTTATGTCAGATGGCCATGGGCCCAGCTAAAAATTGAGGGTTGCATTTTAAAGAAGAGGGGTGATGGGTATTAGGGTGGACATTGGGCTCTTGTTGCATGAATTTTTCTAGCACCACTTTCCCTGACATTTGTTGTCCTTTCCTGAATTAGCAGGGATTTTATGCATGGGAGTAGGAACCAATTATCTAAGGCAGACAGGAAAGAAGATGACCCCAGTACTGCAGGTCACTTATGTCCTCAGCTGTTCCATATTTGATAGGAAGTAGGTGTCATGCAGGGGCACCGAGATAGGTCCAGGGGTAGTTTGGAAAAAGGAGGATGGTCTGAGGTTGTGTCAGTTATATAAAGCTGTGTAACAAATCACTCTAAAATTAGTGGCTTAAAACAGCAATAATCATTTACTATCTTTCATGGGTTCTGTGGATTGGAAATTTGAGAGTGGCTTGGCTTGGTGATTGTCTCAGTTTCTCAGGAGGTTGTGGTCAGCTGTTGACCATGGCTAAAGTTATCTGTAGGATTGTCAGGGGCTGGAGGGTTCATTTTGATAGTGGCTCACGACATGGCTGGAAAGTTGTACTGGCTGTTGGTGAGAGGCCTCAGTTCCTCTCCACCTGGGCCTCTCCACAAATCTTCTTGAGCATCCTCATGGCATGGCAACTGGTTTCCCCCAGAACAAGCAATCCAGAAGGCTAAGGCAGAAGGTGAAATGTCCTTTATGACCCAGTTTTGGAAGTCACACACTTACCTTGGCAGTACTATGTTGGTCACACGGGTCAGCTCTCATTCACGTGGAAAGGGGTTACAAAGGGCAGGAACACCAGCAGGAGAGGGCAGTTGGGGGCCATTTTGGAGGTTGGCTATAGTAGTGTCTCTTTAGTTAGCTTAACGCAATTTGACAATAGTTTGCTTTCATATGGTTCTGGTCCCAGCCATCACTGTGTGGTTCAGATGACCAGAAAGAGAAGCAAGGAATCCCTTCGAGTTGGACTTTAGGTCCACGGAGACTCTTCAAAGCACAGGGGTGACTACTTCATGGATGCTACAGCTCTAAAAAGCTTGAGTGTGGTAGTAAGGAAAAGGTTCTGGCAGGAAGTTAGGAAAACTGGATTCTAGAGCTAGTTCAACCACTTAGCCCTCTAGGTAAATCATTTAAACAGTCTACATTTTGGTTTTCTCTTTTGCATGAGCAGTTACTGGGAATTGAACTTGTGTCTCCGGCATAGCAGGCAGGAACTCTGTACAGTTTAGGTTTCTTATCTATACAATTGGTATACTTATATTTATTATTTACTTTATTCTCCTTCCCAGGGATGTTTTAGACTAACATAATAAAAGATAATGAAAATGCAGAGAATATATTATATTTTCCTTAAGCTGAGGTTCAAGGCTGCTATGCTTGCTGAGTTTGTGCTGGCCCTCAGTTTGTAAGGAAGAGTCTAAATTATTTATGGCCTTTTTCTAGAGAGAAGGAAATAAAAACTCTGAGATTCTCCTGTAATCTGTAGGTGCCACAATTACTTTCTTTTAGACCAGAAACTGCCTCACAGACTGAGATTTTTTAAGGTCCAAAGCCCTTTGGCATGAATGTCCTTTGTTTCTAGATGGCAACTCTTGCTGGGCTCAGGATGATATTCGACATGCACATACACAAAGCTTTTGCATACAATTTCAGGGGTTTGTAGACTCCCAGAAGCCCATCCATGAATTGCCCTAGTAGTCCAAACTCCAAATTAAAATCCCTTGCCTTGGGGGATGGCATGTAAGAGTCATTTAGACCAGCTGTAAGAAATTAGAACGTGCATAAAAGAAATCAGGCTACAGGCAGGCAAATATTTTAATTAAAATGGATATTATGACCCAGGCCTCTTCTCTGGGCTGCAGCTGCTCACTCAAGGGTTGCCTCGTATTCTAACATTATTAACTCCACCCCATCCAGGGGCCAGACTTGCTGACTGAAGTCTGTCTCCAAATATGGCTTCCTGAGTATGCCAGGTCTGTGGGGTCTTGGGGGACCTTAGACCCATGAATATTGGAGAGTCTCTCTAATTAAGGCCAGCCAGCCAACCATCAAATGTACATAGCCTCAGCCATGGAGATTCTAAAGACAAACACATGGCTATGCTAGGGCAAACCCATTTCCACTGTTAGAAAACTCATACTTTGAAAAAGGATCAGATATGTATTTTTTCTAACCCTGATAGTAATGAAATTCTGAGTAATTGTATCTAAGATTTGTGTAGCACATAAAATTAACAAAGGATCTTTCTTCCATTTTATAATTTGTCCATATGAGGCAGGTGATTGCTGTATTTTAAAGATGAGACCACGGAGGCTCAGACAAATGACGTGACATGCCCAGGGCCTGCTGAGAAGCAGAAGCTGTTCCCCGGTTCTCAGCCCTGAAGCTTTTTGCTTTTTCTACCTTATATAATCATCTTCCCAACCACACAGGATTTACAAACACTAGGCGCTGATAAAAGTTTATTGAACTGAAGGTAAAGAGCCCCAGTGCTGTTAGCACGGTATTCACAAGGCTGACATAAACTACCTTAAAATAAAAAGGTCATAAACGGCATTGGTCACTATTTGGAGAGAGTCCATCTGTTACTTATGAAAATCAAACATGCCCAGGAGCCCCGAACATCTCAGACTTGGCTTCAGAGACAGGGACTGTGCTTACTGGGGCCAGGGGTGGGAGAGAGGTTAAAGGCTTTCCTGCCCACAAGATGCCAAGGACTGGTCCTGTCTGTTTCTGTTTTTGTCATTGAGTTTTGGAGCGAAGTTCCCGCAAGATCAGTGACCAGTATATGCCATTGGTGTCGCGTAAACCCTTCTGGGAGGAGCTAAGCAATGTCAAGCTTAATTCCCCATGGTTTGAAGGGGAGGAGTTTCTAGGCAGGTTGTCTCTAGTTAGGGTTACCGAAGTTTTATTAGCTATGGCCACTTGCCCAGCAGGTAGGATGGACTGCCTGCTGGGCCCCCTGCCATCTGTGAAGTGCATTGAGTGGTCTCCATAGCGCCCTGATGGTCTTGGTTAGACTCTCCTCCAGCATGCCACGTACTCCAGGGCAGGACTATGCCCTCCAAGAGTCATATGGGTCTTCTTCCAACTTCATGTCCACCCACCCCACAATTGATTAATTTCCCCTAATTTTATCTTAGGGTAAATTAATCCTATTTTTAGGATCCCTAGAAATAGACTCTGAAATGGACAGTTGCATCAGGAAGTTTTCTGGGGGTATGTGTGGGGTGTGGGGAAATCTCTTGGGAGACATCCCTGTAAAGAAGTGAGGATAACAGGACTGGGGAGAGGGGAAAGTTGCCCTTGCAAGCGAAGCCTTGGCCCATCTCCCAGGAAGCTCTGGGGCTGAGATAACCCGTTGGTGTTGTCCCAAATAGGGGTAAGGGGCTAGGACTTTGTATCCCACATCATGTAGTCCTTGGCTGTGGGCCACCCCGGGAAAAGGCCATAACCTTGCACCAAGCAGTTTCAGGTGGGAGGGTGATGCCCAATCACAGGTGCAGCTGTGAGCTGTCAGCTGCCCATATTCTCCATAGCTGGGTGATGGGTGCATTGGCTCTGAGAAGAGGATCTGGGTGGGGCGGCCATGGAATCCACCATGCTTTATTTAATTAAATACTAATCGACTCGATAGAGAATGAGTATAGAGACGACGCAGTTGTCATTTCTATCATAATGAAGGTGAACATTTTTGAAAGATTCAATAAAGGTGAACTGCTTAAAAAAAATGTAGTTAAGGTTTGGGCAAGAACCTGAACCTAAATGACTAGGGAAAAATTCTAAAACTCAAAAAGGATCTCATAGTCAGATTACTTTACAATGATCTTTTGGTATTTGTTCCATTTATCAAGTTTTCTTTTTTTTTCTACCACAGGTGATACATTATGCTTATGCTTTACATGTGACAATACAAAACTCTATTGACTGAACTCATAAAAAACTTGAAGACAAATGTACATTTATGTTTCACATTAAAATAAGATGTTTTATGTTATGTTGTGTTATATACAAATCATTTTAAGAACTATTCCCCTTTTTCCCAAACATTTTCTTTTTTACCCTGGCTCTGAACACATTGTTGAAAGGGGCCTCTGTGACTTGTAGGTCAGGGATATATCCAGGAATCACATTCTCACAAGCGAACACCAGTCACTGTTTGGGATCAACTGTCAGGATCTGTTTACTTTTCCCAACTCCCAGACTTTGGTGTCATTTTCCATTGATGACCCTCCGCATTCCCTATGATCTTGAATTTTGCCTAGTATATCCCAAACAATGTTTTTCCGGACCTGGCTGCTCTTCCATAGCCTATAGCATTGGTCCCAGAGGTATTCTTATGGCGTCCTCTCCTGGGCAATACAAGGGCAGAGCGGACACCCTGAGCAGGGAGCTGAGTACCGTGTGCCCCATCCGATCCGTCAGGCAGATGCTCTCCACCTCCCAGGCTCCTCCCTTTTCAGTTTAGCAGACAGATTGCATCTCCCAGTAGTCTAAAGCTATTCTCCACACCTCCCTCCTTCTCCGTTTTCATCTAGGGGTGGGATTTTAAGAAGTGTGGTAGCCTAATCCCTGGGAGCTGTGGCTGTTACCTGATTAAGGTAGAAAAAGTTTGCAGATGTGAGCAAGTTAAGGATCTTGAGATGGGGAGATCACCCTGCACTATCAGGGTGGGCCCTACGTGCAGTCATTCACGTTTTTTTAGAAGACGGAGGCAGAGAGAGATTTGCCACAGCGAGAAGGGGGAAGGCAGAGAGGGGAGTGATTCCTGTCAGGAGGGGAGTGATTACTGTCAGGTAATCCAGGCCCTCCTGGGTCCAGCCTCCCAGAAGGCTGCCCCTACAGACCTGAGCCGTCTCCCAGGAACAAGATGTCTTCCTCTTGCTCCCTTCTCCCTCCTTCCCTGTTCCCCAGGGTCCCCCACCAGCTTCTCAGCAACTCTAACGTCTCCCTGTTTTGCAAGTCTTTCTGTTCTTCCTTCTCCGTTTACCCTAAGAACTCACATCCATGTGCTATTGGAGGACAGAGAACGGAGTCTCCCTGAAAATGTCCTTCTGGCCTCTCTTGGAACACTGGGGGTTTTCAGTAGGGGTGTCCTGCAGACTATCAATCCCTTAGCCAATTGGATCTGAGGCTATTAGGTCAGGCAGGAGAGGAAAGGACATGTTTTCAGGCAGATGAGGACTCAGGAGTCCCCACCCCAAAGTCTGTGAATTTGGTGTCTCTGTCCTACAAATGACATGGTGGACTATCCCAAGCATAGGGCTGTGGTCCTTGAACTGGGTCCTGAGAAATGTAGAGGTGCTTTAGGACCTCTATAGACGTGTGTTTGAAATTTTATTATTCAAATACTAATTTAAATGGAAACAAAATAAAACCCAAATGTGCTGTCTATAACCAACTCAAACACATAGGGATAGTCAAGGGAGGGCTCCAGCCATAGATGAGCCAGAGCAGATACAGTTGCAGGGGTCCTGGGTGAGGCCACACCCAACTTCTTTCCAACTCTATGAACTTTCTCTTTCAGTTTGGAGAAGGCTGAAGGTACTCCCGAGTTGGAATTGGGAAGTCTCGGGTGACTAAGGAAAAGGTCTATACTTGGGGCCATCTTAACTTTTCATTTTCTCAAAAATGAGAAAATAAGACTTCTTGTGTAGACCATCAGCACATATCATGTCAAGCCCTGTGTCTAGGAGGAACCGTAATGGAGTAATGTGACAGGTGGAACAGGAGACATCTGGTTCCTGCTCTGTTCAAGATAGGGAGAGGGACAGGATGGCTAATGGTGACACCGTTTGGGGGAAATGAGCACAATTCTGATTAAGATGGTCTCTGCTGCTTTTGACTTCTTATTTCTTTCTGCTTCTTGATTCTTGGCCAAGAAGGAAGACAAGATTTAGCTAATTCAGCTGGGGTGACTGGATTTTTCACCAGGTGTTTTGAGGTAGCAGTGACTCAATTCTTCGGAAAGGTTTATTTACTCAATGCCTCTGCTTGTAGGCTTGGCTATGTTTAAACAAGACTTACTGAGTTGATAAAAAAATGAATAAATGCATTTTCTGACAGATGAAGATATTTATAAAGTTTTCTAGTGGGCAATACCATGGGCTCAACCAAGAATCAATTTCACTCTCATTATTAGGGGCGATATCTTTGTCTCCACTCTAAAATTTTCAAGATGCAAATGCAAAGTCATTTTATCTAATTTATTTGGGACTTCAATATGTTTGTTGATCCTTTCCTTCTTATTATCAATATTGCTGCTACCACCGATGCATTTTTTCTTTGATGCACACCGGAGCCTTGGAGGTAATGCATCACTCTTAGTGGGGGCCCAGTCAGCAATTAAAAATCTCCTCCAAACCTTGCATGCTTTCTAAGATGGATGGTGGAGGCTAACCAAGAAAAGAGCAATCCGAGTGGTAAAATAATGTTTTATTCCATGAATGAACAAACGCTACCATGCCACATTCTCACTTGCCTCCTACCAGATCTTGTGGCCAGAGCTGGCTTCCCCTTTCAGACCAAGCTGGCTTTGCGGTCGGTCACGCCCATTGAAATAGCAAAAGCATGAACATGTAGCATTCGGATTAGTCCTGTTTGTCAGCGTGTTGATCCTTTCCACAAATGGTGACATACCACCTTAAAAAAAAATCCTGTGATGGAGATCTTCCTATTGATTTAACTACAACTGACATTCAAAGCTCATGTAGATGAAACCAAAATCCCTAAACACCAAAAAGCAACATGGACATGTCTTCTCTGCTGACAAGATGTCAAGGGCACCCACAGCAGAACCAGAAATGGGAGAAATCAGTATTGACATTCAGGTTGTCAACAAGCTGAAAAGGATATGACAACAATTGATATATTTCAAACTAGCACTTCTAAAGAGTTCAGATCAGCCAAAGAGTGTTAGCATGCATGCTAAACACAAGATTAGTACCGGTGGGGCCGTGGGCAGGGGGTGACTGCACAAATGACTGACGTACATTCCTTTCTTTATATACAGCAAAATGAAATATACACTACGAATACTGGCTGTACATTTGGTCAGAGTATATCTTACAAGGCTAACGTAGAACCACATCAACCTTACTGCTCGCAGCAGAGAGAGGGCAACGGAGCAATCCCCAGGGCAGAAGCTGGCACGTTCCCCCACTTTCTGACTGATTGCCGGGGACCGAGTGTGCATCACAGACCTGGGGGATAGAATCGGAACTTTGTCTTTTTTCATGTTGAACCAAATGTCAAGTCTAAAAAGACGTGACACCTTATCAAGGAGGATATGTAAACGGACAATGGCGAATCTGCAGCAAGTCTTACTGCCGCTCTGTGGGAGAGCGCTTTTATTTACGTATTTATGTTTTAGTGAATAGAATTGGAGGCTCCCCCCGCTCAGCTCTTTGAAATGTCTCCACAATGTCCGAAGACCACCTTTAGGAGAGAGAGCAGTAACTTCCAATCTGTTTCTTTATCCAGACAAGTGGGAAAGGCTACATACTGACTGAAGAAAGCAAAGCAAAGCACAGGAAGGAAAACAAAAAAAAAGGCAAAGCAAAACAACTCCATGATGGGAAGACAAAGAAGCATCAGGTAAAAACCATACAAAAATACTAACTAATTCCAAAAGGTTATAACCATTAGCCTAACTGTGGAATTACATTGTACAGAAGAGGGTCTGTCTTCTTCTGCAGCCCCTTAGCAATGTTGAATCTTCTAATTACAGAAAGGAGCAGGCCAATATAAGAACAAGTACTGTTAAAATAATTGTGCTATAAGCGTGTGTTTTCATTTTTCGGCTTCATGGCACAGATCTATCAGACAGGATGCAATGCTGCTAGCATGAGCATGGTACTCTAAAATATAAGGTGGGTCTTCAATGCTACTGCTTGATAGCTGGAATTTAAAGGGCCGGTTTCCTCCAGGCCTCAGCGCAGGCCTTCATTACCACTGATCCTTAATGCTTTGTTCCTTGGGGGAGGGGTCTTTTTGATCCACTAGTCACTCTGGGGCCAAGAGGAGGTGATGCCAATGATGCTAAGTTGTTCCAGTCTGACTGTTGAACCCATCATGCGTGATGACGTACCTCCACCTGGGGAAGGAGCTTGTATCCGAAGCAAAACTGCCTTCAGTATCTGAGACACATGCTATGGAACGTTACACTTCTTGTCCCCCACCCCACCCCTCTGAGGGAAGAGGGAGGGGTAGGGGAAATTTCTCAGTTGCATATTGTTATAGAAAGAGCCACGCTTGTGCTTAGGGCTGGCATGTGTTTAGTCCTCTTCTTCGTCCTCTTTCGTTGTGACTGTCGGTAGTTTGTCCTGAATCTGGAAGCATTCCACAAAGAAGTTGATGATGGATCGGTATAGATGCTGCTTCAGGGAGATGCTATTAAAGTAATGGCTTTCGTCTGGGTATATCTGCAAGGAAAGCATGGAGAGTCACTCATTAATGATCCACCCTCCCAGCTGGACAGGGCAAAACATTTCCTCGAGGATGCATGTAAGATACGGAGCCTAATGAAATTTGGGAGCCCTCCAGCTAAATTTTAGTTGACAAAATGAATTTTCTAAACCTTTTGGGTTCCACTGTGAGTGGCTGGTCCTCCTCGAAGCTTTGCCAACTGCCCAGTTAGAAGCAGCTTCACCTTCTTCCTATGGCATAAAAATTAATCTAAAGACTTTCAATCTTCTGACTACCTCAATTCCTCCATGACACCTAGCATTCACCATGTACACGCAGCACTCTGTGAAAATTGGCTGAATAACTTAAACAACCACTTCATTCAATAGACTCTTTACAGTCAAGATCTACTTGTCTGAATTTACAACATGGATACATGCTCAGGGCATGCCAAGGCAGCATATCAAGTGGTAAGGGGACCAGAACTCTCAAAATAAATGGAAACCCTTATGAACATGGGAAACCTCCCACCTACATTGAGAGTTTTACAGCTGTTTTTCTCTGGAGAAAGAGAACTTGTGTTTGAAACCCAGCTTAGCTATTTGCTCACCCTGTGACCTTGGACAAGTTAACTTTTCTGGACCTCTGTTACCACTTGTGGCAGGTGAGGATGATAGTAATAACATCAGGAACTAAGTTACAAAGTGTGGGCAGAATTAAATGATATAATACCTGTTAAGTACTCAGAACAAGACCTGGAACATGGGGATGCTAAAAAAGATGGCACTTCGTTAATATATTACAAATTGTAATGATACCATCTGCCCCCTAGGGGCACTGTCTCATTTTCACACCAAGGTTTATGTCCAATAGGGATTGAAATCCAAGTCTGTCTGACTCTGAAGTCCACACTTTTTTTCCATGATACCAGATTGCCTCCTGTTTTTTAAATTGTGTCTTCCATTTAGCTTTTTGGAGGCTGGCATTCACCTTTATTTTAAAATATTTATTAATAATGTAATGAAACTATTATATATTCATTAACATCACATAGTCTACAAGGTTTTAGAAAAAGAAGCACCTCTCCCTCCAACCCTAGATCTCCCTGTCCCTTGGTACCCTTTCTGGAGTTAACTCTCCTTACAAATTCATAAGTATCCCTGTGTCTACAGTAGAGGGAGCATTGTATTCTGTCCAGCACCTTGCTGATTTAGCTTGGTCATATAGGTAGGACAGTGGTCCAAATGAGCACATACAGATCTGTCTCGTAATCTGCAATGGCTATATTAGGCATGTAAATTGTATTTAATAGTACCATGGCAACTATTAAATTCACTATGATCAGAAAATTTTCAAATGTAAATTCAAATTTCATATTAACTAAGTTCTTCTTTCCCCACTCGCTTCTTCCAAGAAACTTTCCTTGTCCAACTCAGCCCATACATGGCCCTGCCCAGGCCTCTGGCCAATGGCTACAGGATGGCCAGGCCCTGGGAGACAGAAGGCTGGCAGGGGCCAGTGCCAGGGCTGGAGCTCTTTGAGGGTGCCGTGGTGTTTGGTTTAGGAAATCTCCCATTTATCTCTGGACCTAGAAAGACTTCACTGGCCACTGGGGAGAGGGCAGGAAGGAAATGGATGATGTTTCCAGGAGCAGCCTTCTACACTGCTGGGAACAGCCTAGACTTTGTGCTGAGTCAGTACTTGACTCCAGTGAGGACCAGGTATGCATTTGATTTTTGGGAAGGGTGGTGCTCTTTAAGAACTGCAGGGCCTCCAATGGCTCTGGGAAGTCCTGCCAATGTTTAGCAAATGTGTAGTGCTGGTCCTCAGGAAGGCTGGTAAGAGAAAGCTCAGTACCCATTAAGGGTGCTCTCATCAACATGGGGCAATAACTACACACTCCCACGCCAGGAATGACAGTGATCTCACTTTTGGGCTGTGTAGTTGCTGGCTTGGCTTGGCTTATTGCTGGAAGGGGCATGCGGATTGGGAGGGGGCGGGGGAGAGGGTCAAAAGGGATTTAAACACAGCCCATGTGCAGAGCTGGAGCTATCACTAATCAGTACAAAGAGTGAGCATGTGCGAATTTGTCTGAACTGATGTGCCCCTGCCCAGCACCAACAACTGTAACAGGTATACTTGCTGAAACAGAAGGCACCGAATATCCATCAGTTAATTCTTTATGAAAAACAATGTCTCTCTCCAAGTACAAAAGTAGAGTAGAGGTGCATATACTATACCTGTAAGCTGTAATTAGCTTTTCCCTTAATTAGTTGTGTAATGAGTTCTGCTGTATGCTGGAAATGGATTTTTTCTGTTAAAAAAAAGCAAAAGAGGAAAGTGGTTGTCAAAGCCCATCGCTACCATCAAGGGTGATGCTTTTAACAGATATGTAGTGAAATGAACATTCTCAGTCCTACCGTCAGCAGTTGCATGGATGATCAGAAACTGCTGTTCTTCCAGGGCTGACACTCGATGTGCTACTCTGGTCATCTGGGCATGCAGAGACAAATGAGAGAGTTAGTGGACCGCACTGCAAGTAGCAAGGTATTTCCTTTCCTTTACTTTTTTTATCGTGATAAATAAATAATAACAAATTCCCTTTTTTACTCTTTTCAAGTTTATAATCCAGGCATTAATCACATTCAAAATGTTGAGCTTCCATCACCACCCTCCATTACCAAAACTTGTCTATCACCCCAAATAGGAACTCTATACCCATTAGGCAACAACTCCCCCTTCTTCTCCACCTGGCCCCTGGTCACCTCTAATATACTTTCTGTCTCTATGAATTTGCATATTCCAGGTATTTCATATAAGTGGAGTCATACTGTATTTGTCCTTTTGTGTCTGGCTTATTTAACTCAGAAGGGAAATATCTTCTCAATTCCCTTCCTAGTCTTTTGAGTCCTGGAATAAGAAATAAGACAACTGCCCATTTGCCCAATGTGCTAGAGAACTAATATTTTCAAGGCCCTTACATGATGATTCATGCATCAATATTTTGTTCACTTTTTATGGCTGAATAATATGACAGTGTATGTACCACGTTTTGTTTATTCATTTCTCTGTTGATGGGCATTGGGCTGGTTTTCACCTCTTGGCTGTTGTGAATAATGTTGTTATGAACACTGGTGTGCAGGTATGTTCAAATTCCTCTTTTCAATTCTTTTGTGTACATACCTTGCAGCAGAATTGCTAGTTCGTATGGTAATGCTATCTCTAACTTTTTTTAGGTACCAAGAGCAGGTTTTTTTAATTGAAAATTGACTGAGAAGGTCAATGAAGTGTATTAAAAACAAAAAGTCCAACGAGAATCAGGATGCTTTAAATTTGCAATGAAATGCACAGCAAATCTCAGCAGCCTCAGCTTTCCCTATTTAATTACTTTTTAGGAAGAGGGGTGGGTGAAAGGGAAGAAAGAAGCAAAACAGAATTCTCTGTTATTAATGGTGCGCCTTACAAGACTCTCATTTTACTTAATAGTCTTGGAGATGACATTTTGGGCAGACTCAGTTCAGCTGTCCACGCAAAAGTTTCAGCTTTGAAACCACAGTTCTGTCCTGCAATAGAACGCTGGCCTTCTACATTGCACACAGTTGAAGAAATATTGTGGCTGGCATCCGTACTGAGTTCCTTGAATCACTGTGATTTAGTAGGTACTATCATGGGAATTTTCTGTTTCCCAATCAATAACTTATTCTCCCAAAGTAGAACCAGCCTTAGGTACAAACTGAGCCAGGAGGCATCTGCTTAGATCCACCCTCCCATCCAAACATCTTCTCAGTTCCCTTCCTAGTCCTTCAAGTCCTGGAATAAGAAATAAGACAACTGCCCATTTGCCCAAGAGGGCATGTTAACCTATATTTATGATATATAGTGTAAGGGTGGATCAATTCAAAAGAGTTTCCTGGAGTGGACTTGTGGAGGAGAGGGAGAGAGCCCAAGGGCCTGGTATAGGAGCATGTGCTACAGAACTGAGTTGTGATTGGAGGGGTATGGGAAAGGAGTAAAGAGAAGAGGTTAGAGGCAGGGAAGACTGATTTCATAAAATCTACCATTTTCCCAGTGGCACTTATGGTCAAACATACCTCATATGCTCTGTTGTCAAGTCCATGGAGGCCCAAGTACCTTTCAGAAAATGCAGAAGCTTGAATGGAAGCAGAGAAAGGGAGAGTTACCCCTTGGTCTTAGCCCTATCCTGCTAAGTTCTCCAGACTCCACATGAGTGCCCTTGGGAAGGGCTGGATGGGTGTAGTGGGGAGGACCCACTTCAACTTGCCATGGAAAACTTTCTTTTTTAAAAATTTTTTTTGTAATGTCATTCCCCTGGATCCTTTTTTTTTTTTTGCATGGGTAGGCTCCGGGAATTGGACCCGCGTCTTCTCTGGCGTGGCAGGTGACAATTCTGCCTGCTGAGCCACCATCACACCACCCTCCCCTGGATCTTTATATTGGTTGACAAGAGAGTATAGTTGTAACATTTAAATATGTTAATGTTGGCTGTGGGGTCTTGATCAGGATGGCAAAACCATGATCAGGCAAAACCCAATTAATCTGAATCCTAAATAAACAAGATAACCGCCTACTTCATTTTAGAATACAGAAAAAGAAAAAGATACTAAGAAACTAAGAAAACTCCATCAGAGTTTTTGCTTAATCTTTTTTTTTTAAGTTTTAGGAATGTCCCAGCTCAATCCTGACGCCAGGTTGGGGTTCTGGATGAGAACTCTAGCTTCTACAAGATCATTAAAACAAGATGCTTTAATGATTAATTAATGATTTAGTTATTTTTTACGGGAATGTCAAGGAACAAAGAGCTTCCACAGGGTTTCAGGTTAATCCTTATTTAAACAGAGAAGACATCACAGGATTTCCTAGTCATGGGTGCTGTGGAAAATCAAAGATGTTGGGTGGCAGCATTTATATGAATTGATATTAGGCAAATTTGAAGTAGCATGATTAAAAAATTAATAAAGTCTCACTCAATATGAAAAATCTGAATTATGCTACATGTAGTCCCATGGGAAAATTAATCTTAAATTATTCAAACTTTGAATTAGGAGAGTTCTTGTATAATTGTAAGTTGGAATTTGTATTAGAACACTTTGTAAAGATTAATGCATCTGATGAGAGAGTTTAAACTGGACTAGCCAGAAGGCTGCTGTACCACTCTAGTGGCTCCTGGACTTTCTAGTGGGAGGCCCGGGGCTGTTGAGACGTGGTCCGTGGTTCTGCCAGCAGAGTAGTGCAGTGGTAGGAACAGGAAATACTTGTTCCTCTGAACTGAAGGGAATGGTTTCTATGGAACCAGGAGGACCATGTCAGACTTCCAGCAAGAATCCAGAAACCAACAAGAAGGCCTCTCAATTTCTCATCACATTAGACAACATTGCTTAATAGAGGGTCAGTTGATGCTCTCTGCCTGGTATTCCTGTATTGTTGTCTGGAAAGCTAGTTCTCAGAGCTCATATGAAATGACCTCTTGACACATTTAAGAACATGTGTTAATGTCCCAAAGCCCTTTAAATTCAGAGCAAAGAGGCCAGCTGACCAGAGGGATGAGAGTGTAGGGGGTCTTAGACCTATCACGGTGACAATAAAGCCATGGGTGTGCCTTGGCAGAGGTCTGGCTCCCACAGCTGGGTGGTCTGATCATCATATGTTCCCTTCAGCAAGTCATCCTGAGAAAACCATCCCATCCCATCTCTGGCTACCGCCCAGGAGAAAACCACTGTTTCTGAGGAAGGTTAGCAGAGAGCAGAGAAGAACCGAGTTATTTGGATCTCTGCTGTATTACTATCAAATGGCAATTCTCTCTTAAATACCTTCTTACTTAACACAGCCCACCAAACACCCCCCATATTCCAAATATAACAATATAATAAACACAGACATCTGACCCAGATTCTAGGGGTTAAGAGGAAACGGTAGCCCTGATGGTGATTGCTGCACCGCCTTCTCTTTTGTACTCAGGCAAGTGTTTTCTAACTCCCGTTACTGCAAGCTGAACCACTAGCTTTGCTTTTTGACTCCTGCTTTTGTATTCTGGGAATGTGCTTTTTAAGCATCAGTGGATCGACCAATCTCATTCAAAACAAATAACTCCAAACCCTCCCCTCTCCTTCTCAGTTTCTTTCTGTGAGGATTCATCTGCTGGTCATACAACCCCACGGAAGTTTATTATTGATGGTGGGTGCCTGAAATAGGAAAGGCAGCAGGGGATGTGGTAGTAGAGGGAAATGCTGTGAAGCCAGCTCTTCCCCATTGTCAAGACCATTTACCGTAGAGTCTGAAGTCTGTTATTGGAGAAAGAGCAGAGCCACAGGTGAAAATCTGACCTTGATTTTCAGCCTTCGTTGGGAGGATATAAGTGCTCAAGTACCCACCATAATCCTGAGAGAGAGAAGAGAAAGAAGAGAGACAGGTATAAATGTCAATAATTCAGTCATGACAATAACCTCAGGCATAATATTATTGGCCCAAGCAACTATTTTCATGTAATTTTTTTTTAAAATTTAACTTCAGACATTTTAAAGAAAGGTAAAAGAGAATAAAAACATATACCTTTCCAAGTAAATATTATTGGATGCAAGTCAGTCTTCTCCTCTTTTGGGCCTCAGTTTTAAATGACTGAAGACTAAATGTGACAATAAATTGGAAGTACAATTGCAGACTATGAAATGTGGTGTAAGTGCAAGGATTATTAAGTCCTTTTCAACTCAGCTTTCTTGTACAGGCTTGCTGCCTTCCTTTCCTATTGGCCAGGCCAATCCATTCTATGTGATTTTGAGGAGTCCAAAGAGGAACTCAACTCTAAAGGTCTCCCTTACTAGTCTGCTGTGATGCTTAGCACGGGGTCTACGTGTCGAGAAGCTCTCGTGTGGGTCCCATTGATGATGCTAATTCATCATGTTACTAATTTTCCCTTACCCTGAAATTTTCACAAAGACCTTTACTTCAATGTGGGACTCCAAGAGTGAATAAAATATCACTCCCTTATCTTCTGTGCATGCCTTAACTTAGGATAGTTGGTTTAGATGTGCTCCTGTCTTCAACAAGACTCAAAGAGAATGGGACGCAGATATGATGCACTGGTGAGCAAAGGTAGGCAGGGAGAAAAGCAAAGTCCTGAAATAGTCAGAAGGCAACATAGGGCACAGAATAAATGATGGTTGTTGTGAAAGGAGTGCATGTGTACGTGTGTGTGTGTGTGTCTGTGTGTGTCTGTGTGTGCATGTGTGCTGGTAGGTGGGAGGGTGGGATGTGGAAAATCCATGTACCTGATGGATGCTGTGTGTGAGGGCCATGCCAAATGTAGCTGAGGATTAATCATCTATGACCTATAATTTTGTTTCTTAACTTTGTCAAACACTCTTCAATAGAACAGGAATATCTTGCCTTAACCACCTTAAAAGAGACTTAGGTTTCTTTTTTAAAAAATATTTTTTATTGTGAAATATGACCTATGTATAAAATAGCAATGAATTTCAAAGTACATTTTAACAAGTAGTTATAGATAAGATTTCAGTTTGGTATGGACTACAGTTCCAAAATTTCAGGGTTTTCCTTAGCTGCTCCAAGATACTGGAAACTAAAAAGAAATATCAATATAACGATTTAGTAGTCATACTAAGTTGTTAAATCTTAACTTCTCTGTTATAACTCCTTCTCCTTTGATCCTTCTCCCAATCCTGAGGGCTATTTGGGTTTTTTCCTGTTGAGAAGAGGTGTCGATAATATGGAATAGGGAGGTAGAACTGGTTGATATTCTTGGAGAGACTGGCACCTCAGGGTTTCAGGACTTATCTGGCCTAGGAACCCTCTGGAGGTTTTAGGCTTCTGGAAAGTAAACTTAGCACATCACTACAGATTGTTGAGACTTAGGTTTCTGGCAAATATTATTTATTGCCAATGGAATGCGCAAGTCCTCACAGGTCATTCTGTACTTTGTTTAAAGAAGCAGTGAACACATTTGTCCTAGTGGGTCTTCTAGCCAACTAGGGCACAAACAAGAAAGGCCCAGTTACATTCTGTAGTGGCGACTACAGTCCCCAGGCCAGAAATACAGGATGCAGCCCACAGGTGTCCTGCCTGTGGGATATACTGGGGATGCTGAGCAGTCACTATGCCTTGGGTCCCTCTGTGCTTCTTGATGAAGGAGACATGCAGAGCCTTGCCTGTACCAGTACTTATTTGGGGAGATGTAAAAAGGAAAGAGAGTGGAGAGGCTACAGAATACCAATCAACTAAAAGAATTGATAGTTCATTTCCTCAGAGGAGAAATGCAATTATGGAGTTTGCATTTAATACCTCTATATAAGGGGTATTAAAAAAATATCTTGTACTATTGAAAGAGGCCTGGTTATATTTGCAGGCAGAATGGCAAAAGAAAGATAACCAGCACAGAGCACTGAACACACTTTCTTGACCCCAATTTCAGTAACAGAAGCATGTAAGTTGCATTTTGAAGGATGTACAGGGATCCCCTTTTAACAGCATCATCCGTGTGTGAGCTGGCCCAGAAGGCCATTTGATGAGAAACCGTATTTAATACTAGATGATTCCAGCATGTCTGTGTCCAGAATTGAAGTTTGAAAGGGCCTAAGTGGGTGGGTCTATGTTTATGATGAACCTGCCTTGGGAGTTTAACTTGAGAAGAGAGGCCAAGTTCTCAGGAATAGTGTCTCTGTGAGCTTGGGGTGAAGAGTGAAGACTGTACAGACTGGAAAACCCTTGGCCACCTGTCTTTTAGCAGGAACTGAAGGAGCTTTTTTGGTGTGTGTGGGGATTGGGGATGTGTGCTCAAACCCAAAGTTAAACATGTAAATGATAACACTGGCTCCAGGTAGACACTGAATGAACCTCTGGAACTCGATGCCAGGTTCATGTCTCTGAACCAAAAAGGGGAACTTGGCCTTTAACTCCTTCACTTGCAACAGGTGTGGTGATGGGCATGGGAGGGCTGTGATATGCCCCATTTCTGTGATCACCCCAAAGGATGGTGCTAGGTCTCAAATGCACTCTGCTCCCACTCAGTGCTAGGCTCTGAGGTTTTGGAGGTGAGCATGGAAAAATGTATCCTCATGATTACCTGTTCAAGCTTTCACATGCAGTGAAGTTACTGGGAGACCTCCTCTGTAGAGTCTGCATGAGGAGTGTTCTCTCAGAGAGAATATGGATCTGTGTGGATCCATCTGTACTCTTTCCTTCTAGAGCTCAAGCGACCTCAGTTCTATGCTGTCTAGGGAGAACAAGGGAGTTGTGTACCAGGGTGATGCCAGCTGGCTCTCCTCGTAGCACCAGGCTGCAGCTTTCTGACATGGACCACCAGGTCAAAGCTTCTCTGGCTTGACAGTTTGGTGTACAGCTCTCCCCACTCCCTTTCCCCCACCCAGATAAACCTGGTAAACAAATGTCATGAATGTACATAAAGAGATAGAGAAGTAAGTTTCCTGCCTTCCTTTCTTTGTCTGTGGCACTAGACTAGGAACTCAGCAGATGTACAGAAGAAAAGTAATTAAGAATCTAACAGATCTCTCCAGCAAGTACCTGGCTTCTTTTTTCCTTTCTGTCCAGATAATGTGAAAAAGAAACATTGATAAATGAGCTGATCAAATAAAAGCTCCCATTGCTGGAATCACTAAGCATCCAACCTCTCACTTTTAAAAAAATAATTGCTCTCACACCACCAAAACAGAGACATTTCTTAATAAATCAGGTTAAGCCTAAATGATGAAGCAGCTTAATGCTCTTGAACAGTGGGTGTTCAGCACGAAAGAGAGCACAGACTCACCTTCCCAAACACGGCCACTCGCGTTTTATCAATGTATTGCTCTTTCAACATCGTCCTACAAGGGCAAAGAAGAGAGCTAGGATTTAGTGCTCAATTGGCTAGCACGGTTGTATTTTTTATCCCTGTGGCCTATAGCAGTGCTTTACTAAGCACTGTTTTATTTCAAGTATAACCCCCCCAACTCTTTTTTTTTAAATAATAAATTTTATATTCAAAGCAGTTTTAGATTTACAGTAAAATTTCACAGAAATTACAGAGAGTTTCTAATACCTCCCCCCTCCCCGCCCCCCAATTTTGCCCTCTTATTAGCATCTTGCATTAGCGTGGTATATTTGTTACAATTGATGAACCAATATTGACACATTATTAGTAGCTAAAATCTCTGGTTTACATTATGATTCACTCTTTGTGTATACAGTTCTTTGAGGAAAACCCCTTTCTAAATCAAAAGAAATACTGGAATTCTAATGTAATTGTTGTGGTGCTTTTATTTATTTAGCACATAGGCGATATTTCCACATGAACATTCACAGCCCCCTTGCAATGATTTTGTAAAACTTCCAGGTAAATAAAGCCTATCATTTGAGAAACAATCCACAGAAACAGAAAGCATTCTTGGGAGATTTTCAGGTCCTGCCAGGTCCCTGGCCTCCCAATGCTCCTCTCCCCTCACCTGAAACCATGTGACTCACAACCACAAGCCCAGATCTGGGAGGGCCCTCCGGGCTAAGGAGAGCTTTTAGGGCTAAAGGGCTTAGCGTCAAGCCACTTAGTGCCCATTTGACCTGCGGTGTCCCTTGTCCCCAGTTTGTATGCTGAGGTCCTGTCTTGCACCAGTTTGGTGATAGACTCATTCCTTCTATGCTCTTCCTGCTGAGACCCTGCCTTGGAAACAGCCAGCTTAGTGCCCCAGGCTGACTTTGCCTGGGTCCCAGCCTTATTCTTGCCAGTGTCGCACCCACCCTCTTCCATCATGACCTCTTATTGCCCTCACAATGTGATTGGGGTTTTTCTGGTTTCTGGACACCAATTCAGAAGCAGAGTTTGGCCACGTGTTGGCCGAGTCCCCTGATGAATAACTGGCTGCTAGAGTGAATCTCAAAAGATTACCTATTTCCCTTTCTATACCCATTGTCAGCAACACCTTCCTTCCTACGACTCCTGTTTCTATCTACTTCATGGCAATTATCTTCCTGTACTTCTCTATACTGTTGGTGCACGGCTTATGATGTTCTGCTGGCTAGATTGGAGCCACCCTGATGAGAGGGCAAATCTCCAGGTTCTGAGCTCTCCTCTGATCCCCATAGCCCATCCTACTGCAGCCAACTCCAAAAGGAAACCTGTGTCTGAGGAGCTGTCCAGCCCTTCATGGTTAGAACAGTGTTTCTATTGCTAATGGCAGGAGTACATGAATGCAAGCAGCTGGGGGTGGAGGGAAGGGTGGGGACGGGGAGGGTCCCTGGCTTGGAGTAGCAATTTCCAAAGGGCAGGAATTTCCTTGATTTCTTTGTATCATAACAATTCAGGTGACTTGGGCATTCACTTATAATATATTATTGTTTATTTTTTATATTTTGGGTTTTCCCAAGTTCTTTGTGGAAAGGTGAGGATTCATGCATACTGTCCTATGGCTTGTTTCAACTTTGACTTTTATTTTCGAGTCACCACTCAAGAGGAGAAAAACTAGGATGCTACTTTTTCCTCCTCCATCCTCCTTGCTGCTGCTTCTCTTCCTCCTTCTTCTCCTTTTCTTTCATCACCACCGCACCCCTACTCTCATCACCATCATCATCATCATCATCATCATCATCCATTTATTGAATATCTGCCATTTGTAAGGCCCTGTGCTAGGTCTTGGGGACAGATGTGAATTTATGTAGTTGTCTGTGGAGAATATGCATCTTGGAGTGAGTCAGCTGAACTCTGAAGGGCATGGGTTCCAAGGTCTTGGGCTCTCTTCCAGTTCGTAAAAATTCTTGGATTATTTTTATTCTCAGTGCTGCTGCTAAGTCAGCAGGCAACCTTGGGTCTTTGGCGACCCCTTCATCTACTTGCTTGGTGGCTCTCACTACCTGATCTAAAATCCGAAAACTCAAGTAGTGATCCTCATTAGTAAAGCACTCTGGATTCTTCCAAGGATCTTTTTTTTTTTAATATCAATTATTTTTATTATCCTATAGCCATATGTTCACTAATCAATTGAGCAAATCCTGTGGAATAACTTTTTTTCTAGTGAACATGAGCACCTTAAGATAAAAGAGAACTTTACTTCATATATATATATGGTCGCACTTCTATTATTTGGGCTGGTCTGGGGCAAAGTAAGGAACTGAACTACAATTAGTCAAAGCACCTGTCTTTTTTTTAAATCAAGTATGTACTGTGAGTTCAGGCCCATGCCAGGATTTGTAGAGGATACTGTAAGTAGTAGGAAAGACCTGGCTGTAGCCCTCAGGAAGTTTGTGGTTTATGGGGGAAGGTAGGACAACACATAAGAAACAGAAGCAACAACTATTACATGCGTGATATAATATATGTTCAGCCATGTGGGCCATACAAGAGAGGCTGAAGAAATTGAGATGTGATAAAGACTGGAACAAGCAGGGAAAGGCCTTGATCTGGACTAGGATGGGTAAGAAATTCCGTAGATGAAAAGTCAAAGAGAAGACATTCTAGGTGGTAACACAGAGTCCTGGAAGAACAGGGAGTGTGTGTGGAGACTGTAAAGGGTGGGTGTATTTGGCCGCAGTGGCAGCCACAGAACAGTGTCCCTCATATCTTCCTCTAAGAGAACCTGCCGTGGGGACGGTAACTGGCCGATGGCCTCCAGCTGCCGCACCATCAGGTTCACTTGTATACAGTTGCCACCATGCTCTCACAGCCCAGTCCATAGACTGAGCATAGAGGGGACTAGACCCCGGCCATCTACCTGACAGGGGAATCCCTTGACAGGCGACCTTTGCTCTGGGGCTGCCCCTCAGTCTGGCCGACACATTCTTAGAGCTCCCCTGCAGTCTGAGGCCCTTCCTACAGAATCCTCCTTCCTTCTCTGCATTGCAGTCTGATGGCTCTTTGCATCCTGCTCTCCTTCACCCTCATTTCTCAGACACAGTCCCTCAGTGAAGTGTTTACATGTCTAATTCCATCTTGGCCTTCTTGGAGGACCCAAGCTGATCTAAATGTTGTGAAAATGCAGCTGCTTTCAGAATCTCCAGGATGGAGGAATTTCATGGCCAGAAGACTTGATTTAGCAGGAAACAGGGAGCCAGTAAAAGAAATACAATCAAAAAGTTTTTCTTGCTCTGTGCAGGCGAGGAGGGCACACCAGAGGCACTTAAAGATTGCTGAGCAACACAGAATTCCCCATCCAGCTCTGGTCAACCAAGATAGAAACCTCAGTGCCCTCAGCTCCTCCATCCCCAGTTATCCACTTACCAAATCATGCTGACTCTACCTCAGAAATGTCTTCTGAATTGTTTTTTACCTTCAATATCTTCAGTGCTAGCCTCCTCTCCCTACACTGGGCTTTGGGCCAGTCCCTATCTGATTTCCCTGTTGAATGAAGACCCAGCTGAAGAGGAAGCTAAAGTGATGGTCATCCTTGAACAGGCCAATGTTTCTATTCTGGCTGTACTGCTTGCTAGATGAGTGATACTAGGCAAGTTATTACACTGCTCTGGGCTTAATTTCCTCATTTATAATGTGTGTGTTGGGGAACAGCATCTACCCCATGGGGCTATTTCTAGCAGTAATGAGGTAATACACAGAAGGCAGCTAGTCCAGGGCCTGGCACACAGAAGGTACCCACTCAATCCATGTCAGTTTTCCTCTCTTCTCCCCAAGGCTCCTCTTTCTCTGGTCCCACGTAGGATGGCTCTTTTCCATCTTACCCTCCAGATCCACTATCCAGGCTTTCCCTTTCTTCGCCATGCCATGGGAGGATGACTAATGGGTCCCAGTGGTTCCCTTGCCAATTGGGAGTGTCAGCAGGAGACCAGTAAGCATGGGGTGGGCTTTGAGTCCCCTGGCTCCCTCCTTACAAATTGCTGGGACTGGCTGGGCCCCTCAGTTAAATGTCACAGCTCCCATCAGGTGGTCTTCACCCCATAGATAGATTTCTTTTTCAAGTCCTGTGATTGCTCCTGCTTCCTGCTATCACTACCCTAGGATACTATACTCGTCCCGTGCTTTCCCTAATCCTGTTCATGCCTTTATAAATATTCATTCTATTAATTTCTCCTTCAATTACCAACTTTAGTGTTTTCTGCCAGGACTCTGATAAAGCTTGCTACACTGCTATCAGTATTATGGGTCTGAAATATAAGGTTGGCCCTTGCCACTTCCTTGTTTAAAACACCTCTTGTGGATCTCTGCTGCTTAAAGGACAAAGCATGAACTCCTTAAACATCTCAAAATCTAGCCCTAACCTTCATCTCTCATCCTTCTCAATATACAGTTATGGCCCATCCACACTGTACTTCTCAGAGTGCTCCTTGCAGGCTTTTTATTATTCTGTATTTCTGCTCACAATTTTTTTCTCTTGGGAATGTGCTTCTTTGATTATCTGCCTGGAAAATCCCTACTAACCCTTTCAGGTCTAGGCCCAAGGCTGCTTCCTCCCAGAAGCCCTTCCAGGTAGTTAGTTGCTTTCTCCTGTGCTGTTCTGTAAAACATGATCCAGGTACCAGGCCAGCTCTCGATTCCACCCAGATTTTTGGTTTAGAGGACTGACCTCTTCTACATTCTATTCCCTTAGATAGGGGCTTCTGTTCAAATCAGCTGCTGATGGAAACAATGCTACTCAGTGAGCTCAAGAACAACACAATCGGGCAGAGGAGGAAAGAACTGCAAATGGGGCCTGGGCACTTTTGAGAGTTAAAGTGATGGGCTGGCCTCATGATATTTTTTTTGGGGGGGGGGGGTTACATGGTCAGGAATCGAACCTGGGTCTCCCGCATGGAAGGTGAGCATTCTACCACTGAACCACCCGTGCACCCCGGCCTCACAATTTTTAAAACTTCGGATCAAACAAGGCTATTTCCTTCTGACTAATAAAAATACAGATCCAGCTCCTAGAGGAAGCTTTTTAGAGGTTTCGGAACATTTGTTGATCAACTTCCTAAGACAGTCTGTATGTTTAATGAAGGCCATAAGCTCTGCCATTGGTTTGCTTTCTCATTCTTATAAGCTTCAGTGGTTGAAGAATTGACATATTTACTGCTTTCTCAAAACAGGTTCTGCCTTGTTTTCAACCAGATGGCTGGGTCAATTTCTTATTTTCAGCAAACGATGGGAAAGTGAAAGAGCTTTTCACCCTTTTTTTTCAGCCTGACTTATTAGGAGAGCAGCTAGATGGAGCCAAGTGCTTGCAGGTTAATGGGGCTGCCTGCCTGAGTGCCTGGAAGGACAGAGTGTCCTTCTGCCTAGAGCTGGAGTGGGCTGGAAGGAGACCCTTGGGCTTCCCTGGGATAGTTAGATCAGGATGGGGAGAGGAAAGGGTGGGGAAGAAAAGAGAAGAAGCAAGTACATGGAAAAGGAATAAATGGGGAGGGATAAAGATACAAGAAAGACTTTATTATGCTATTCCCTGCAGGGGAAGTCCTCACTCACAAGGTTATTCATTTAAGTCCTACTCCAACTGCAAGGCCAGTCTAGGTCCCACTTGCTTTTCCTGAGACATCTGCTACAGGGGATGCTGCTGGTCACTGACCAACCATCTACCTGCTCTTCCTCCTTCTTCCCAACAGAACTCCAACTTTGTTCAGTCACCTCTCCTCTTCCACTGCCTGGAATGAGCCCATACAGGTTGAGGGTGGACCACTTAGCCTCAGGGTAACTCCCTGCATTTCCTTTGCTGATGACTGATTCTGCAATGGGCATGTTAGGGCCAGGGAGAGGTGAGGAGAGGTTTGCTGGAGCTTCTGGGAAGGCTCTTCCCTTCTTTTCTGGAAGTGGCCCCCTTTTCAAGCTGATGGATACAATGAAGAGGCATGGAGCCTGGGCAACTGATAGCCACCCTATCACATGAGGAGCAGCAGCCATAGGACGAGGCCAGTGTGGTCACCGAATGGAGAGATGAAGAGAGGCTGGTCTTTGATGACATTTTTGGGCCTTTGTATCAATCAACCTTGAGATCACCATACTTCTTAACTTCCAGTTGTGGGTTAATGTAGTTGCTTATTTTTAAAGCATGTTTGAGGTTGCTTGTGTGTTGCTGTTGTTAATTTCCAGGCAAAAGTATCTTAACAGATGAACTTTCCCAGAGATCTCTCCCTTTTTTTTTGTATTTATTGCCTGTGACATATACAGGGTTTGAACATATGGCCTTGATTCTTTTCACCTAGCTTATAACTCCCTTAAGGGAGTTATTCATTCATTCATTCACTCATCATTTCATCCATTTAAAGAAAATATCACTGAGTGCCATGTGCCATCAGTCTTTTAAAAAACAAGACAGAAAATGTTTTATAGAATTAGTAAAGTAAAACCTGAAAGCACACTGGTATGATAAAAGGTTTAGAGATATCAAGCTTACTTATAGTGGCCCAGGCAACAAATATTTGTTAGGATAGGCACTGTGGTCAACTTTCTTTATATGCCTAGGGTCTAGCATTCTGCACCCCTCTTCATGATGAGGATGATGTCATTCCAAGAAGGTAAGTCTGTAGAGTGGGTTGAATTGCTTTTGCAACATCTCTATGTGGTTAAATCATGTTTAGGTCTGCACTCTCCTATGCCACAGAGCCTACACTCCTATGAAGTTAGCCTGGAGGCCAGTTGAAGCCTGGCCCAGATTCTTGATGCCTTTTTTCCCATTTCAACAATAAAATTCAATAAATAATTTTGAGCATCTGTCCCTTGGCTCTAAGCCCCTTTCTCTTCTCTATAATACTTTACTGGAGTTGCTGCCTCAGTACTAGGGATTTGAAGGGTGATGAAACAAAAATGAGTCATTCTTGAGAATTGAGGAGGGCATTTCTGACCTACAACCTGGTTGTATACAGAGGTACTTTTGTACTCAATGAAGATGATCCATTTGTGTGAATCCATTCCCATTCCAAGTCATGGTTTTCCTTCCCTCATCCCCTTCTCCTTGTAACAAATGGCAGTGGGGTATAGATGCTCATCAAACTCTGTGGTGACAGCACAGAGAAGTCAAGCAGCCTTCCAATTCACAAGCATGGACATCCAATTCATATTCTCTGCCCTTTTAGCACCTTGTTTTAATCAACTAAACAAACAAATTTCCCATCTTTGAGAAAACAAGTATAAAAGTCCGTGGGACAATATTGCTAAAAGTTATATTGAAACTTGCCTTGGAATTGCCCATAGCATTTTTGTAAGTATGAGCAAGTTACATGCAAGTATATCAACCCAAAACCATACATCTGGATAGTGGCCCAACCTCTATTAGGAAAAATGCTTTCTCCTTCTGCCTTTCTCATTTCAGTTGTACTAAGGATGGACTGCTCACCTCACAGCTTCCATTTGGTCCTTCTCTTCCAGGGAGCCCAGCCTCCTCCTCACTTCATGCAGGAGTTTGGTTCCTTGGAACCCACTGCCACGACCGTCACACTTCACCACCACAGCTCCGTGGCTGCTCACCATTACCGTTTCCCAGTTCACCTCAAACTTCTCTGCCACACTCTGGCTCCCTGGGGTACCATCCCTGGAAAGAGAGTTCAGTGTATTGTGGGGTAGCATCTAGTCCAACATACACCATGTCCTTTTGATTCTTCCCTAAGACATATTATCCATCCTAGGAGGGTATCCATTACCCTGGCTGCATTTGCCCAATACCATATCCCTAGGTTTTCTTGCCCATTAGTGGCTGAGATGGCATTATCCTGTACCCATAAGGTGGTGAGAAAAATAAGTATTCAAACAGCCTAAGACACCCAGGGCCATCACTAAACAAAATACCATTAAAGACAGATCTCAAAGAGGGCATTTATTTGGTAAGACAAACTTTTTAAAAAATCCTCCCATCTACTCCTTTTGGTGTGCTTTCCCAAAACTGCAATACTCATTTTATCTTCCGGATCTCTCATGCTGTTTCCCCTCTGTCCCTCTCACAAGGGACAAGGATGGTTTTGCTCCTTTAAGGGCCACCCCTGGTTAGAGGAAATCATTTTTCTCTTGGTTAAGTTAAAAGAAACTGTGCACAAGCTGATATGGGAAGCTTTTCAGAAAGCAAGGCAGCCTGTTCACTCAGAGATGGTATACAACCAAGGCCCTTAGCTGGGTGAGCTGCTTGTGCTCATCTCTTCCCAACTCCCTAATCAGTGACATCTGGCAGCTGTAATCTCCCATGGTGTATTTACACCACAAAGGTCGGCTAATGCTATAACAGGGTCTTTTTTTTTGGATAAGTGGTTATTAAATATTCACCAGTACAACAATGGGGTATGGGAGAGGCTTTTTAATGGTGGGGAAAGGATAAGCAGGACAGAAGGCCAGCTCCAGGCCTGGCCTGTCTCCCATTAACAACAGACAGCAATAACCCTTTGTGAGAGCTGGGCCAACTGAGGATGTGTTAGCCAACCCTCTTCTGCAAAGAGATGACAGCTATTATGGCCATCTTGGCTTTCCTCTAAGGGCCAAGGGAGTGCAGGGTGAGGTATATAGTGAGCGCAGGAGAAGAAGCAAAGTTTGTGACCCAAGAGTACTGCATTGGGGGGGGCTAAATATTAAAGGCTATTGTTATCTCATGATATTGCTATATATGAAGTATGTATGTTTTGCTTTCTTTTGGACTTGTTTCAAAGAGGCACCAATCCAGTACAATTCTTTTGTTGTCTTGGGGTCCCCAAACCTCATGGCTGTCATATTTGGAGTCATAGCAAAAAACAAACAAACAAAAAGATCCTGCCTGAAAGGCTAGCTAACAAGGATCTATATCAGCCAGTTTGCACATGGAGTTATCTTTTTACAGGTCCTATCTGGGTTCATGGAACTACAGGCTACCCTTTAACACACTCCAACACTGTTCCTGTTGAAAGATAAATGGCCCTGTAAACCAGAGATGTATTTTGAGATTTCCCTCAAGATTACTGAAGAAATCAAACAATCAGGGAAGAAAGGCTGGCTTTCAAATCATTGGCATTTTTGTGAAAGTTGTGAAAACCTGGCTTAATAAGGGAAAAAGGGGGCATTGTGGAAGTGTGCGTGGGGGGGGGGTAGGTGGGTAGGGAGAAGGGTGTTGACAAAGTCCCAAAAAGGTCCAGATAGTAAGGAAAGTGGGTTATTTGAAAAATGGAATCAGGTATTGGACTCTATGCCATGAGAAATCTTTATAATGAAGTTTTTTTTTTGTTCTGGACCTGGTTGAGGGCAGGGCGAGACAATTTGAGTTAATCAGGATTACATCAAGGTTATTTGACATTTATGCAGGTGGGTAAGTGCACTAAAGCCCCCTAAAACAACAGCCCTGCCCACCTCTGCTCTGTCTGTCTGGGGAGAGAGATTGCTTGTCAGAGAAGCAATTAGAGGGCATGGTATCTTCCTCATCCCTTACCCCTTCCTGCCCTTGCCCTTGAAAGAACAGAGTGGGAGAGGAATATCTGTTAAATTGTCTGGGTAGTAATTCACTTTTAAAACACTTCCGTGCGCCAGAGTCCAAGTTAACTTCCTCTAATCCCCAGGGCAATTAGTCAGCATTTGAAGTACCCTAATCAGAGTGCACACTGCAGGGGTGGTGACCGTGAATGCAAAGTACCCTAATTAAGACAACTGCTTTGGAGGTGTTTATATAGGGTGCAAAACATTGTTCTCAAGATCTAAACCAGAGGGTTTGTTAATCACTGTAAGGAATATTTGTAATAATTCTTTGTCGGTCAGTGAATGGTGTTCAAGGCAGTTTAGTAGCTAGAAATATTGTTCAGGCTCGGTGCCCTGGCAGAAATGGAGACCAATCGGCCAGCTGGTCCCACAGATTAACACCACCTGTGGGGCACTCAGGCCCAAGGCTCCATCCACCCTGTCTTTCTGTGTTCTTGGAAGACCCTGTCCCCTACTTGACCATCAGGCTGGCCAGTCCTGCCTCCAAAATACTTTTGGGTTTGCTCAAGGTGAGTGCTCATGCAAAGTGCAGTCTGACTTCCTCCATCAGCTCTTGTGATTGCTTCTGGTCCTGTTTCCTGGCTATTGTTGTATGATTGGTGGAATTTTATTTAAGGCCTACCTTCATTGTAATGAATCTCCCAGAAGTAGACTGAGGGAAGAAGGGATGTCCCCCACTTTCCTTCAGCCCCTGGAGGTTATTTAGGAAAAAAAAAAATCTGGCATTTGCTGATGAGCTAAAATGTCTTACATTTTTATTTTGCAATAATGTCATTTCTCGTTAAAAAATTCCATATTCCTTTTTTATGGTGCTAGTGATTCCCAAAGCAAGCATCCTAACAACGAAAGAAGCAAGGATACTTACACCACCAGGAGCAAGGGATAATGGATTGTGTCGGTAAATGTTGCTGGCTTTAGGATCTGCATTGGCAAGTCTAGATAAAAACGAAGCACATGGCAACACGTTAGGCAGGCCACATCAAACACAAGTGGGAGAAGCAATGACGGGGGTTTGCTTTCGTGTATACAACCTGGTTGGGAGTGCACCTTATTGGAGCACAGAAGTGAGACATACTTTGGAAGGAGGCAAGTCATTGGGTGACTGGCTAAGATTTTTGTCTCAGTGACTGACTCACTGTGTGATCTTTGGCAAGTCACCCAGCCTCTCTGAGGCTTTGTTTCTTCATCTGACCTTAAATTCAATCTTACATGTGAGTGTGTATTGAATAGAAAAGACTGGGTCACAGTAAGCTCTTGTTAACAGCAAAACTACAGTAAGGGACAAATGAAAACCCTAAGGGCAGCAAGCATCACTTTGCCAGGCATCTCTGGTGCAACATGCAATTAAATGGCTCACGATATCATCAGGGTTTTCCCTTTGGGCTGCCATGCCAGTGGCACAGCTGGGAATCGATATTTGGAAGCAGTGGGGAAGGGGAGAGAAAGAGACTGAGCAGTGGGGATTGAGGCAAGGGGACAGCAGCGCAGAGGGGTAAGGGTGAGAGCCCAGGAGGATGGCAGGCAGCTCAGTGCAAAGCAGGATGGTTGAGACGGATGAACTGTTTGCAGATGTGTCCTGGACAGGGTCTGGCTTTCTTCTGGAACCACAATTGAAAGCTAGGGAAAGAGTTGCTGAAGCTCAGTTATTCCAGGCTACCAAGGTCATTTGGAACTGGACTTTGTGGGGTGAAATACTTGGAGTGACAGGGAGAAAGGACCCTAGCTTAAGAAATACCCTCACCAGCATTTTCTGCCCCAAACAAAACAAACCTACCTATTTAAGTTAGAATTTGTTGAATGATATTAACTACAAGCCAGGCTACCAAAGGTATGGCAATTAAATTGGAATTAGTGGCATTTTCAATACAATTACTGTGCAGATATACCCCAGGCTTGGGTGGTTTGCTGGGCAATCAAGCTCTGACACAAGGTCTGATTACTGATTCGGGCTGAATGTTAATGGCTTGCAAATTGGATCAATGGCTCAGGGATGGGCAGAAAGACAGGCATTGGACTTTATCATTTAAATATCCATAAAACATGGTCTGGGCTGCTCTCTGCCACTGATAAGCCCAAAGGCAGTCCTTGGAATCAGGGCTTTTGCTGTCTGAATACATTTCAAGAGAGCCATTCCTGGAGACTTATTAATTTTCTAATGAAAGCCTTAGCATCTGGTTCCATAAACAAAACAAAACCAAGTCGGTAGGGTAGGCATCTTTTATATTTTCTGTGATCCCAAAACGGGTGAATTTTATATGTCACTCCCTATCCAACAGCTGCATCTTCTTTCCTAGCATCTGATTTTTCCTTTCTCTTTCAAGTGAAACCTCTTGCTGGGAAGAGTTTTTGGTAGAAAGTTGGTTATTTGCTTCCCAATAGAAGCATTCTTTCTTTCTTTCTTCCTTTTTTGAGAGGAGGGGATGACATTCACCCATTAATACTTTAGGATTTGGGAAATGTTATTTTGACAGCATCGATTGACGGGCAGGGGCACCGAGCTTAACTAAGGAGGTCAGAAAGGAATCTTGTAAAGGAATAAAGACCTGGCCTACAAGGCTGTGTTAGGAAGCAACAGCTGTGAAAAATATCATGAAGGAGGTTTCCATAAAACTTGGTGAATGCTGGACATGGGAAACTTGTGGTCTGATCATGGACGTCTATTAGGGCTGGCCTCAAGAGCTTGTGCTTGGTTGAAGTCTTGAAATTCTTAGGGGAATGAGTGGCTCACATTTTCATTTTGCATTGGGCCCTGCAAATATGTTGCCAGTTTTGAGGTCTGTAGATAGATATGGAAGGCATAGGGACAAGCATGAAAGTTGCTTGTTTGCTTATCTATCCAACTAACTCATCCATCCATTCATTCATCCATTAACTATTACCCTAAAACCTTGTTTTCTTATCTTTTGGTTCTTCCTCATAATCATAAAAGGACAGCAGAAAACAAATATCCAACTAATCTGAGGGTTCTAATGAATTTAGATCTAGTCTGAATAGTTGGACCCCAAGTTCTGAATAGAAGTTTGAACCAGTGAAGGATGCTATTCCTTGTGAGCAGGCTAGATTTTCCTTTAACCTATTTTCTTAGGATATACTCACCAGTTTGGTTTCTTACACCAGAATATCCCTGAATTCTCAGGAGTAGCTCTCTATGTAGACAATAACAGGGAAAGGCTGGGGGGTTTAAGTTGAACAAATTGCTACTCAATTGAATCTATCAAGATCTGCCATTATCCTCACCTGCACAAACCACAATTCAGCTAGAGTTTTCCATTTTCTGACACCTACAGGTTTCAGGCCAGTCTGCCTTGGGATTGCTTGTGTTTGCAACACTTGTCTTATCAAATCCATCCATCCAACCATCCATCCATCCATCCATCCATCCATCCATCCATCCATCCATCCACCCATCCATCATCTATTTCTATTCATTCATCTACTTCCCGAACATCTGAGAACAGGAACACATCATACTCTTTGAACATATAATACTTTTATTTCTATCTCCTATGAACAAGGATAATTTAGGTCATCACCTTAAATATAGTTAGCAAGTTCAAGAAATTTAACATTGATATAAAGCTTATATTCTATATTCCAATTTTTTCTGATGTCCCAATAATGTCCTTCTGAGACTTTTCTCCTCTATTTTTATATACTATTCAGCATCAGATATTGTGTTTAATTGTCATTATTTCTTTTGCTTTTTTTTCAATTGTGGAAACATACATACAATATAAATCTTCCCATCCCAACCCCTCCCAAGCATACGATTCAGTGGGATTAATCACATTAACAGTGTTGTTGTACCCTCACCACAATCCATTACTAGAACTTTCCCCTTATCCCAAACAAACTCAACACTCATTTTACTTTACCTCCTGATTACCACTGGCTCCTACTTCTGGTAATATTTATTGTACTATAGTTTCTGTCTCAATGAGTTTTTGCATATCCTCTGATATCTTCTTTGTGGTTACCATGGGGCTTAAATTTAGCATCCTACATCTACAACAATCTTGTATGCTTTGACATCAACTTAGAAACTTCAATAGTAGTATTGAAGTACTCTATCCACAACTGGGCTATTTTAAAACAAAAAGTTTCTGGACCTGTGGGGGGGATTTGGAAGCATATTCTATTTCCAGACTTTCATAGGTGAATATGAATAATTATAAGACAAGAAAGAAATACATCTTTTTCTAGATGTTTAGAAAATTTCTTATGTAGTGCTACTCCATTTGGCCAAATGATAGGATCAAGATGACCATGGTGAATGATCCTGAATGAACTGAGGGACGAGTTAGGGAGTGAGAATACTGGGGAGTGAGAATTCACCCAAGGTAGGCTGATGCCCTGGGGACCCTCCTTCAGGATGGAATTTCAGGTCAGCCTCCTGAATCATCCCATAGTATGTTTTGTGTTTTCTTACTTATGACCACTGCTCATGTTTCTCCTTCCTTCTGGATTGCACTTTCTTTTCTTATATTCCAACTTAAAGTCTACTCTACTTTTAAAAACCTTTCTAAATGACTGGTCCATTTCATATTCTTCTCTGAACTCCTGTGGCATTCACTTTCTGCTCTAAACCATGGAGCTTTACAGTATACACTAGTATGGTTAAACTATTTTTTGTTCACGGGTGTGACCTTTGGGTCTTGTCTATAAGGAGCTTGTAGTCTGGTAGGTAGCTGTGACTTTTCTACACCTCTTGGCCTCTGGTATACTGAGCACAAAGATGTTATTTAATAATACTTCAGGATTCAATGACCCAGGTGACAGTGTGCTGTCCTACTGTAATGGAAAGGGTAGCCAAAGAGCTTCCAAAGATGGTCTAGGGATGGCAAATACAGGGAACATGTGCAACTACTCCTTCCTGCTTTCTTTCAGTTCAGGCACTACTAATCAATCTTAATACTCTTTTCCATTGAGTTGTGGCAACTTTATATCCATTCTTCTTCAACATATAGTTCAAGGCAGTTACTACTAATTAGAGTTGGTACAGGAAATGAAACTTATTTACCACCCTCTGAGATGATGGTTAGATGATAACTGAATGAAGGATTTGAAGATAATTTAGAGGCTTGAAGTCTAAGTTATTTGGAAAATAAAAAGGTGCCATGCATAGAAGCTGAAAGTCTGGAGAGAGATGAAGTTTGGGGGAAAGGCAGAGATTTATTTTAGACATTTTACATTTGAGACTTCCAAGGGTAAATATTTAGTGGGCAGTTAGGACTACAGGGCTGGATGAGTTGATTTGGAAACCATTGCATAGAGGTGAGAGTTGAAGCTATGAAATTCTGCCATGCATCTCGGGAAATGAGTCCATTTCCAGCCAATGTTTGGGCTTTTTTAGTGCTTTAACACAGAGTAAGTTTTCATAAAATTTGAATAAATGAATG
Organism: Tamandua tetradactyla; assembly: GCF_023851605.1. Lineage (NCBI taxonomy): Eukaryota > Metazoa > Chordata > Mammalia > Pilosa > Myrmecophagidae > Tamandua > Tamandua tetradactyla. The sequence goes on along the minus strand of NC_135327.1, from coordinate 200,021,380 downwards.
AACAATTCAAGAGAAAGAAAGCACACACAAAGAAAGCAGAAGGGTAAATAATGAGCTTTAAGGTGCATCAACATTTAGAGGTAAGAAGATGATGAGGTAGAGATATCAAATGGTCCAGAAAAAGAATTTCTGGAGAAAATACGTTTTCCCTGGTCAGTGTAATGACATGTTCATCAAAGAAGGAGAGAATTTCAGTCTGGGATCTTAAATTATCAGCCCCTCAGGGAGAGAAGCCATATGCACAATTTTTATTGTGTTTGTCACCAGAGGGAATATCCTGGTTGTGTGTACAATAAGATCAGTGCAAGATCCTTTTCTTCTTTCATTTCTCAACTTCCTTTTGCTGGCTGGAATGCATTTCTGGCTACTATGCAAGGACATTCTGCCTTGTTGCGGTGCTGTGGGAAACCCTTAGTGCACAGTAATCAATTCCTGATGGTTAGGTCATGTAGGTTGAATTATGTACCCCAACAAATACACGTTCTTAATCTTAATTGGTGTCCCTGCAGGTATGAACCCATTGTAAATAGGACCCTTTGGAAAGGTTATTTGGTTAAGGTGTGGCCAACTGAAGCAGAGTGGGCCTTAATCCACATAATTGGAAGCTTTATAAAGAGAAACTGAGAATCACATAAGTGAGAAAGGAGAGGGCATGGACATGTAATGGGAGGCAGAAATGTAAATCAAGGAACCTCAAGGACTGCCAGCAGCCAGTACAAGAACATTAACAGATTTTGGGGAGAAAGCAAGCTTCACCAATATCTTAGGAATTCTAGCCTCAAAGCCATGAGCCAATATGTGCTTGTTATTTAAGCCAACATACTGTGTGGTATTTGTGACAGCAGCTTATGCAAATCAAGACAGGCCATTTCAGAGCAAAAGTGATTTTTTTAAAATATGTTCATTTTAAATGAAAAAACAAACAAACAAAAAAGGAGTACTTACTATAATCATCAATCTCAAGTATCCTGTATTCTACTTTAGGCATCTGTCGGTCATTTATGGCCTTTTGTATGTGTTCATTGGTTTCTAGGTCAAACATTTCTGAAGGAGAGAAAAAAAATAAATTCAGATTCAGCTAACATTTACTGAATACCTATATGCGACGTCGGTTTTCATGTGCATTCATACCACTAATTCCTATCTCAATCCTGGAGGTAATTATAAACATTTCTGTTTTACAGATAAAGAAACATTAAATAATTTGCTCAAGTTTCATGGCTGGTAAGTGGATAGCCTAGTCTCCCATCAGGAACTCAGGCAGATCAAAGATTCTTTTCATTATATAAGGCTCTCTTTTCCTTCCCCCATCCCCCCCCCCCCCCCCCTGGCCCTGCCCCCTGGAGATTTTTGGCATTTCTCACATGCATGGATTTTGGCAGATGTTTCCTCTCAAGACTCCTGGTTTTAGGAAAACCAACATCATATCTCTGTTAAGACAGGTGACTTTCCAAATAGAATGAATACAATAATTGGGGAAGGAAAAGAGTGTAGAAGCTGAGCTGTTATTGCTATTAAAATTTTCCAGGAAAAGTGGATTCAAATCTCTTAACTAAAACATAAGTTTATGTAGTCTTTGGAGACTTTAATTTGGATGCTTATATTAGTTGACATTAAAGTCATCTGAACGATGCTTAGCAGCATGGAGGCACTGGCCATTCTACCACGTGCCAGAGGGGCTTGGGTTAATTCTGCACCTTTGGTTTAGATGTACAAGGCCTTTATTTCTCAGTTTGTAATAACATACAAATGGCCTCATTACATATTTCTCCAGGTGAAAGGATGCTCCCCCATCATCCCAGTTGCTTAATCTCCTACAGAAATGGCCATTACACTTTATTTCACCATCTGATATGTAATAAAAGCTATCATACTTCCTTTCTTATTTTAAACCTACATGTGAGTCATTCTGTGGTACATGATGAAAGGAAATTTTATCTTCAAGAATTTCTACCTTTGGTTCATCAAATTGTTTTGAAATAGCTATAGTTGGTAAATGTTATAAAACATAAACTAATATCTCAAACAGCATTACAATGAATGTTGTACCATCCTCAGATAAGAACTCCCTGCAAAAACAATAGTCACTCTGCAGATGTATCACCAAGGGAACTGTCGGTTAAATTATCATACATAAGAGGGAGGCTTTGGCAATGAATGTTTTTCTGCAAAGCAACATGCAGCTCTTGACATTACTCATGGATCCTAATGTTCATTTAGGGGCAGTGTTGGCAAGCTTTTTCCGTGAAGGGCCAGTGAATAAATTAAAGTTCCTAGTACTTGTGATGAGCAAATAAAAGTTTCACAACTTGTTGATCACATGTTTGAATAGCTATCATTGATGAAAAAGTGGATGGAAAAATGGTGAAACTATTTTTCAAATAGGTAGAATTTTTAAAAATCTAAAATTGAATCAATACTGCAAAAGGATCCGATCACCACATACCACTTAAGAAATGGTGTCCTTTGTAGACAACAGAAGGGGACTGCTGTATGCAAGAGGTATATATAATGGTAAAATCTAAGGGAAGTCAAAGTAGACTTGACTTCTATTCTGAGACATATAGACTTGTGGAGAGATGGGACACTCTCCCTGGCAGTAATGCATTCTAGTTAGGGAAGGGGGACTCTATCTCAGGGATGGTAAATATGGGCCTTGTATGCCCCCACTGCTCTACCTCACACCTATGGCACCTATTGGTAATACAGCAGAGATAGCATTCATTTTGCTGAGTGTATCTGGCCTCCGACTTTTAACAAATGCTCCTAGTATACACAGTCAGTTGATAGGACTTGGCTTGTAGGATTTTGAATAGAACCACCCTTATTCTATTCAAACTTAAAGGTTAGGAAGACTAGAAGTGACCTCTGCAGGCTAATGAAAACAATAGTAATTTCCCAAGTTCTATGTCTCAGTGCCTTTGTACTTGCTGTTCCCTAAATTTGGAACTCTCTTTGCTGATTTCCTTTCATTCTTCAAGTCAAACTGCAGCTCCTCAAAGAGAAGCCATAACAATTCTAAGGTAACTTCTAACTTCTTCAGATGCACTTAATACCAACTGTCAAAGTTTTAGTCATTTGCCTGGCTGCCCTCTTTCTACTCCTTTCCACCTCCCCTCCAGAGCACCATTTTTTCAGTCCATCCCAGGGACAAATTGCACTAGTTTCTAGTAACTTGAGAAATTCTGTTTGAGGAGCTCCAATTCATAGCTTGGAAACCAGGTATCCCCAGTCCAAATCCCATTCTGGATTTTGGCTCAAACTTCTCTCTCTGTTCCCACACGGCCCCTTTCCATTGCCCCAAGAAAGTTTCTGATGGAAAAGAAATTAGAATTCTGGCTTTCAGAAAGCCCAGAGGCTCACAGAACATCCCAGGGTTCAGACCTCTTGAGTGGGAAGAGTTGAAGAAACTATGGCCTGTCAACCACTACCCCCCACATCAAACAAACCACAGTGAGACCAAAGCAAATTCCATTAAAAGGATTGGAAGGTTGACGGTGCTTGAAGAACTAATGTTATGCATAGGCCATTCTTTAATCAATGCTGGAATTGTAAGGTAATTCATTGATATTACACAACCTAAGATTATTGTAGGAGATCAACCAGAAGGCTTCAGCCGCTGGAGGTCAGACCAAAGCCTTAGGAAAACTAGTGATCTTTACACTATGCCTGCCTATAGGGTAAGCCCAGGTGGATAACAGATAGGGGATATGGGGGTGTGTTAATGTAAATCAAACCATAGAAATGGTAACTCATGAAGATCAGTGGAATTAGCAGGAGCAGAGGGTGGGAAATCCTACCCTTCACTAATGCAAAGGTATGCAAAGGAGCATATTTTTGCCAACAAGAAGAAAGATGGAGCCATGCTATCAGAGAAGACACGAACGTGCATACTTCTTCTGGGAGGATGGCAAGGCCTGATTTGGATGACTAAATCTCAAAAGAAAAAAAATGGGACAGACCCCTTCACAGTTATTATAATACACTATTATCCCCATATACATGCATTTGAATTTTATCTTTCTGGCATTATTTAGCAATCTCAAATGCTGATCCTGAAGGAGAAATTTCATACTCAGGTTATAATATTGCTTTGCTGCCTACTGAGTTAAGCTTGCCTGGAGCTAAGGAGAACACAGACTTGCCATCGAAACACCCTGTTAGCAATTCCTGGATCTCAGCGCTCAGGCTTTCTGTGGGAATGCCCAATGTTCTAATCACTCACTGACTATGCAAGTTGCATTTGAATAGCTGGTTCCCCGATATTGAAATCCTTCCCTTCACAAGAAAAGCACCAAAGCAACAGACTATTAAATTTAGTTAAATATTAGATTTCTCATTTAATGATTGCCCACACAACTGGTTTTATCAGCAGAGAGCTGGCTGTCACACAGGGGAGTTGAGTTAAGCCACTTTATTTGTTCCCATAATTGCTTTCAAAGAGGGCAGGAGCATAGCAGAGGAAATAAGAAAAGATTGGCATATTCCCTGAAGGACTCTTCTTTTGACTTCAGGGCCATGGAGACCTCCAGTCTGGAGCGCACAAATGGCCACTCCTTAATTAAATGTGAGCCCCCTCTAATATTTGGCAGAATTAGCTATTATCAGATCTGGGCACGGTGAGACCACAGAGACAAATGCCTGCTCACGAGGACTGCTTCCCTCGTGCATCCCAGCAGGCAGAATGCAGCTTGGGCCCATGCGCTGTTCTTGGACATGTTTCAGAATGGCCCCTGTTGGTGTAAGGGGACTCCTCTTAGCTGAATTTTGGAAAAGTCATGACCAGGTTCTAATGGAAACCAATCGGTAACCAACCTAAGGAGTAAGAGGCAGCCTGTTTCCTTCTCTCACATTACTAGAAGTAAAAGGCTAATAGTGTGTGTGTGTGTGTGTGTGTGTGTGTGCGTGTGTGGTGTGTGTGTGTGTGTGTGTGCATGTGCACAGAAATTTATGCACAAGACTCTGCAGGAACTCTGTTCTGCATTGAATGTGATTCTCGTCTGGATTTTCTATGCCTCTTGTCAACCAGGCCTTTTCTGCATTATTTCTGATTGCTTTCTAAGGTGCCTCTGCCCCTGCTGCTGTCAGACAGGCCCAACTCTGTCCCCCAGGCTCATTTATGACATTATAAATAATGCCAGCCCAACCCCAGGGCTGTCCTTCTAGCCCTTATTCAGGGACCAGATCCAGCCTCAACTCCTGCATTCTTACTTTTTAGATTTACTCATCTCACCTGACAGTTCTTTTCTCTGATCTCTGAACGTTTAGCTGTTAGAGTTAGTGTCACACAGTTGGGTTGTAATTATCCCTTTTGCTGAATCTCTTCTTCTTGCTGGCCAAATTTTAAGCAACTTGAAGAGAGGGACCATGTAAATGATTTATCTTTGATTCCTCACAGCAATTAGCATTGTGCTAGAAATATACTTTTTAATGAAAGAGGGGTTGTTTGTTGACCGAACTGGTGTGTTTTTTTCTCTCTCTCTCTTTCCCTTGCCCAGATGAACTATATTCCCATTGAGGAAGGCCCAGTGTTAATGCTCTGTGTGGTCCACTGTGTACCCCAAAATGGCTCCCAGCTCATAATGGTGTCCCTGAGAGTGGCCCGTCTTACAGTGAAGCCAGCCCAGCACTCTCCTGTAGAGAGGAAGGAGATGAATCCAGACATCCTCTGGTAGTCATTTAAGTACCATGAACTCTGCTCACTCTCCAATGTATGTTAGTCAGATGTCAGCCTGTCTACCAAATCTGCTTTATTTTCATCTACCATGCAGCCATCTGTAAATAGGACCATCCACGCTCACTTCCTCCAGGGCATGTCAGCAGAGTGGATACCTGCAGAAGACCAGAAGACTTTCCAAAGGAAACACAGACATACTGAGGGTTTTAATGGGATTGGTTTCCTGCTCTTCCACTTCCATATATAATTCATCATAAAACTTGTGCCTGAGAATAAATGTGCCCCCAATTAGCATCACTGAGCTTCTTCTTTCCCACATTCTTTATCAGAACAGTCTTAGACACACCCTGCAAAAGAAAGGCAGGCCTCTTAGCCATCTCTCACCTTTCCCTGGAGCACTGTGCCCACAGATGGGACCCTACCCAAAGGATGTCAGTTACATGGACCAAGTGAATGCCCCCAGTGATGGGTAAGGGGCCTATGGCACCAAGGCTGCTTCCTAGTTCTTTGATTTTTAACAAACCTGAAGGAGGAGTTAACAAACCTGAAGGACTTGTAAGTTGATAGATCACTGGAAATCATTTATTCATGGCACACCTTTTCTTAGGCCCCAGAAAAACAAAGGAAAGCAACCACCAGATTAGAAAGCAGACCAATAGAAATCAAATTGTTTCTCAACACTGTCTTATCCTGGAAATGCTGACTGTTTATCCATTCATATATGAACAAAGTGAAAAAAGGAGCCGCCATTCAACTCATTAAGAGATGCATTTCAAATAAATTGTTACATTTTGTGTTTAACAATTATCAGAATATTTAATATATTCTGGTTGTTTGGATGCAGACTAATAACAATAATTCAATCCAGAAGAAAATCAGTAGAACTTTTGCATTATGGTCACAGCAAATTAAAAAAAAAAAACAAGTCTTTAAAAGATTTTCATGTATTAACATTAGGATAGAATTCTGGTGTGGGGTGGACACTGGGTATGCAGAGAAGTAGAAGAGAAATACCAGTTCAAGGACCAAAAGGGAGAATGTAAAATTTCTGATTGCTAAAGCAGAACCTATTCAAGAAATGTTTAAATGGACAGTAGGAGCAACGAATTGTTATGATATTTAGAGACCAGAGGATTCATTGAAAATTATGCACTGGAATATATTTTAAAATGCCAATATTTACAAAACCCTGAAAACATGTTCTGTGCAACTCTTTAAATCAATGAAGAAAAACTTCAGATGACAACATCAAAAATATGTAAGGGGCCACATGATGTTTCAAAATTATTTTAGGGCTTACACAGGCAGAAATATCGAAGGACAATTTTTAGCCTGGTTTACCTCTTTATGGAGCATGTCTGTTGCCAGGGCCCCTCACACAAATGCCACTTTGTAAGGAAATTTTTTTCTTTGACTACCAACTTGTTCTCTAATGTATTTGAAAACTGTGGGTCTAAGATATAAAATTGCCTGATATGTCTTGATCAAAACACAGGGCTTGAGTTTGGCACCAGAGCTTGGTTTGAAATAACTGATGCAGTGTTCACTTTTATTTCCATGCTTTAGAGTGATTTGTGTACTGGATCACAGCCTCAGTCCTAGACGGTGGCCCACTCTGGCTGTCCCACTCTTTCTGAGAGGAAGGACTCTGAGGCCCCTCTGTCCAGGACAGTCTAGGGCAGCAAGACATGCCCCTAGCCTGTTTTGCAGTTGCTGTGCCCACCGAGACTCGCAGGCAGAGGTGCCACTCCCCCTCTACTTGGGCCAGAGAAGACCCAGGATTTTGAGGGCCATTTCTACTGTCACCACATGCCACATGCTACCTGGGCCAAGGAAAAATCATAACTCTTAATCAATGTTTTAGGCTTGGGTTTCTCTCCTTCTCTACATGGCCTTGAGAGAATGGGCCCTCAGTATCCCCACCCTAGCCCAGACTCTTCATCGCTGAATCACTGCAATGACCCCCCAACAGTTCTCCCTGCCTGCAGTGTGAACCCATCTAACCTGTTCTACGGGTAGTAGAACAGCTTTAAAAAATGGAAACCTGGCGGTATCATTCCCGGGTGCTCCTAGGATAAGGATCAAACTCCTTAGCCTGACTGACCGTACAAGGTCCTTCACAATTCCACCCTTGTCTACATCTCCCAGCTTCCTGACTGTCCCATGTCCCTTTCTCTCTATTCACTATATGTTTCACAAGACAGGTGACAGGAGTGGGGTTGGACAGTCTAGCAGGTGGTTACTCAGGAAGAAGGTGGGGTTCCGGGTAGGGCAAACAGTGTAAGCAAAGGAACAGAAGCATCAAAGAGTTGATGGCTAATAAAATTCCATGAAAGAATTGCCTTGCTTCCAACTGGCAGTGGGAGTTGGTTTTGCTTCTTTTTAAAAACCTGACTGAACAGAGTAGAGGGGAGAGAAACCTGTCTATTAATGTTGAGGAAGGCGCAGTCACCGGCCAACGTAGTAATTTGGAGGCCCTTGAATATGCTTTCAAGACACTATGGAGTGTTGTCAATGAACATATATTATACTTTAACTCCACCAACTCAGCCATTTTCTTTCAAGGACTGAGGTACTGCACTGTAAGTTGCACGGTAATTACAACTCTCTCACACACTGAATTGGTATCCAAATATCTAAGTTGCACTCGCTTTCAGATTTACATTATAACCAACAAAGCATTAACTGTGATTTTGTTGGTTTTCTATCTCAATACCTAAGTTGTTTGAGTATCCAGGCAGCAAAGGAATATACTTTGGTCCCAACTATAATTACATTCTTAAGGAAACAGCTTTTAAATAATTCAGAGTCACATCTGTGAACACCCTGCAGGCTCTGTTTGTAGATAAGATTTTCTAAAGGGGGAAAAAGTCAAATATTCCCAGGGTGGCTCATGGGTCAGGGGGGAAGATGGGGAGAAAGGGCAGGGCATTCTGAAACAGTAATTTTGAATTTCAAAGCTGGGTTTGAATAAGATAAAATGATTAGCCTGCCTTCATAGTCAGAATCCTAACCCTTTCAGGGCCTCTCTTGCTACCTGACATGTAGAATTCTGGTAGCTTTTATCCTGTCTCTTTGTCACTGCTAACAGAATGCAGTCAAGATATTAGTTTGACAGCCAAGGCTTTCCATAGTTTGTTCAAAAGCCATCTCTCCAAGAGCTCATTCAACTCGCCTTCAACCTGCTCTGCTGCAGACAAATGCACCCATGTTTATCTCCATCTCAATTCCACGTCAGGTCAGTACTGCCTCCCTGGTTCTTGGGTAGGTCTCCTTTTTGGCATGTGCTGTTCAAATGCAGTGTGAGTCCCATTAGGGGACTCAGAACGGCTTTACAATTAACCAGGGTTGCATTCTGTAGCACTGACCAAAGATGTTGCTGTTGTGAGCATATTACCTTAAAATTTCTTTCTTCTTTTTTTTTTTATTGTTTTATTCACAAATATTCTATACCCACTAAGCACAAGCTCCCGTCCATTCTTTTTCTTTATTAGAGGAGTTGTGGGTTTACAGAACACTTATGCATAAAATACAGAATTCCCATTTATCACCATATTATTAACACCTTGCTTCAATGTGAAACACTTGTTACAATTGATAACTGAGAGAGTCCCTGTTTCCTGGGGCTTAGGAAGGAGGACCCTCCTGGCAAGACACTTGGTATAGCCCAGTGGTCAAGAGCATGTGCTCTTTGAGTCAAATATGCCAAGGTTCTAATCTTCATTCTGAATTTAACTATGTGATCTCAGGTAAATTGTTCTACTTCATAGGGTTGTTATTAAGAACATGCCTGATTACATATGCAAAGCTATTAGGGATCTTGCACATAATATTAAATGGTTGCTATATTTACATTCAAATAGTTATGGATGACAATTCCACTACTAGTTATATACCCAAAAGAACTAAAAGCAGGGACTCATACAGATATTTTCACACTGATGTTCACAATGGAATTATTCACAATTGCCAAAAGATGGACGCAACACAAGTATCCATCAATCAACGAATGGATAAACAAAATGTGGTATATTCAGACAACGGAATACTGTTCAGCTGTAAAAAGGGATGATACATGTGAATAACATGGAGGAATCTTGAAGACATATTGAGTGAAGCAAGCCAGACACAAAAGGACAAATACTGTGTAATCTAATTGATATGAAATAATTAGAATAAGGAACATCATAGAGTCAGAATCTAGAATATAGGTTACCAGGAGCTGGGGTGGGAAATGGAAAGTTGAAGCTTAAAATATACAGGGTTCCTATTTGGAATACTGGAAATGTTTTGGTAACTGATAGTGGTGATGGCGCCACAACATTGTGGATGTAATTAACAGCACGGAGATATATATCTGAATGTGGTTAAAAGGAGAACTGCTAGTTTGTATATATGGAAACAAAATTAAACTTTAAAAATCCATGGAACCACCCTACACTAACAATGAACCCTAAGCTAAACCATGGACTACAGTTAATTGTACAATTATTAAAAAATGTGCTTTTATCAATTGTAATAAGTGTTCCACATCGAAGCAAGGTGTTAATAATATGGTGATAAATGGGAATTCTGTATTTTATGCATAAGTGTTCTGTAAACGCACAACTTCTCTAATAAAGAAAAAGAATGGACGGGAGCTTGTGCTTAGTGGGTATAGAATATTTGTGAATAAAACAATAAAAAAAAAGAAGAAAGAAATTTTAAGGTAAGATATTAAGTCCACCTGGGAAATATGATGGTAAAATATTTGAAACATAAAACTCCTAATTAGCAGAAGCAGGATGGAGAGACAGCTGAAAATCCTTCCAGAAACTCTAGTAAAAAAAAATGCACTTGAGGGCGGGCAACAGTGGCTCAGTGGCAGAGTTCTCGCCAGCTGTGCCACAGACCTGGGTTCAGTTCCCAGTGCAAAAAAAAGAGAAGAAAAGAAAAATGAATTGCAGGCATAGCCTGCAGCTGCTGGCCCAACCCTGCTGGAACTGGGATACACCTAGAGTAAAAAATGGGAAAATCAACTTGGAACAGGGGCAGAATACATGGAAGCGGAGGAAAGGGAGGGGAAAAATAAAAAAGAACATGAATGATTGACCATGGGAAGACAACTTAGGTATTCAGTGATTTTAGAAGGAAAAGTTCGCGGGCCCAGCTGAGTTTACAAAACATTACTCCCCCTTCCCCCCCCACCCCCACCCTGAGTCTATCACAGACTGACAGATTTTCATGGCCAAGGGGAATCTTCTTTCTCTCGGATGTATAGTCTTCTCAGAGTAGGAGAAGATATAATATTGCACATTTGTCCATTTGAGGACAATTATTTTTGCTTCGTCCTATTTAACTGGGTGGGCAGAATGGAAACCACGTTGCGTGTGGTTTTTTTCCTTCAGGCGGCTCTGAAGGAAAGGCAGCTGAACACAACATGGGCTTTGGACCCACACGGGTTTGGTTCAAACTCCACCACTTTCTAGCTGGGTGAATCAGGGCAAATTACATCAGCTCCTTCACCTCATGTTTCTCAACTGAAAAGTGAGGATAAGAATAGTTCCTGCTTTAGAGGGTTGTTCTGAAGACTAAATGGGTTTGTTGGGGATTGAATCATGTCCCCCACAAAAGGCATGTTCAGGTCCCAACTCCCAGCCCTCTGTAAACAGTACCCTTGAAGATATTATTAGTTACGGTGTGCCCAATGTCATTGAGAGTGGGCCTTAATTCATAATTCATAAATTAATTGGTAAGGCTAAAGTCCTTCTAAGCAAAGGAAATTGGACATGGGAACGGGAAGCCACCTGGAGCAGCCAGAAGCTGGATGTCAACAGGATCCAGTCCGGAGGAGAAACAAGAAGACACCACCATGTGCACTGCCTGTGATAAAGATTGCTGCCAGAAGAAACCAACCCCGGGGTGGGGGAAGCGAGCCTCCAGCCTCTGCAACAGTGAGCCGATCAATTCCTATTGTGAAGCCAACCCATTGCATGGTATTTGTCTTAGCAGCCGGGAAATGAAAACAGAGTTAAAATACATACAGTCTTGAAAACAGAGCCAACCCATATCAAGGGCCTGATAGATGTTGGCTGCTATTAGTGTTACCGTTATTCCCTGATTATATACCTCCGGTTTTTCTTTGCTTCCCTGACCAGGATATGCTTACCTAAGATATTCACGATGGAGAGCGCAGAGAAAGTACAAATGGTTTGGGGTCTTGCAGCGTCCTAATGATCCAGAACAGCAGGCAGGGGCTGCACTTGCAGATGAAAGGGAGAGCAACTGCAGGGATGGTGATTGCTCCAACCATTTGCCTTTGTGATGCTCCTGGAATTTTTCCAGCGGCCTTTTCAATCATGAAAGAGCTCAACTAATCTGAAATATACCTGGGGCCCAAAGGCTTAACTGTGCAGAGCTGGCCTGACAACTGCTTTGTTGCCCATATGTGATACCCATCGACCCACACCGCTGTGGAGCCTTCAACGGGCCGCCGAGGGGCAATGAGACTTTGATGGGACCAAACTGTGAGCCAGGCACCGGGCCCACAGCTCCAGATCAGGTGACCTGACAGCGCCAGGTCACCCGACTTCTCGCCCCTGGATGTGCCCAGTTTGACAGACCAAATGAAAACAGAGGGTGTTTGGTTTGGTGCTGACACAGCTGGAGATGAAATGGGCTGTGAGGCACCTAAGAGGACATCAGACACATGAAAAGTTAAATAGATTGTGGGGAAAATAAAATCCCAAATGCCTCCTGCTGACAATACCTACAGGCAAGAATTCAGAGTGCCTGGTTTAAACATTTTACCAGGACCTGCAACTTTAAAAGTTTTTAACTTGGTTATTATTTTTTCAGAGGGACCCAAAGCCTGTTGCTGCAGATTTGGATCCTCCGAGAGGGAGCTTGGGGCTGGTAGTCAGGGGCCAGGTTTGTGCTTTCCTGTTCAGAGAATTATTTGCAGGTCACATGATCACCTTGGGACCCGTGTTGTGATAGGCACACAATGAGCATGCGATTAATTTTTAAAAAGAATTTAAAAATCTTATTTAATATTTTGAAAATGTGAACTCATTAGATGATTCCCCCCCGTGTGACTTCTTGCTTTTATCTTTCTCTTCTGTGCTTCCTTTCTTTTCTTTATTTCCCACTTTCTTCTCTCACTGAACAGTCAATAATATTGCAGAAGAATTAATGTCTTGGCTGTCAGTATTCTTGAAACTTTAATCTGTTTTCGTATCTATAAAATGGGGGCCGATGCTGCCTGTTTTGCCTCCTTCACAGGGTTATCGTGAAGGGTAAGGGAAGGAGAATACAGAGACAAGTGCTTTGTAACACACTATTCGACTACAATAATTATTAAACTCCCCCCCTGAGAGGAGGGGTTTCATTGCATAATCAAGGCTTTAGGTGCTTTCCAGGCCACAATCTATGATCTGATCTAGGCTAACACGATGCTCAAGGAGCCTCTGAGGTGCTTTGAAATTCATCAAAGAAATATTTTTCCTCTCCTGGAAGATGCAGTGACTCTTCCTGGGGATGGGGCAGGATGCGGGGGGGGGGGGGGGGCTGGATCTGGTAGGAGGAGAGGGGCAACCAAGTAATGCTGTTTGTAGGGTTTGAGTTTGACCCGGGGGGCTGGGCAAGTAAATCACTCCCTCACCCTCTAGGAAGGTAGCTTTCCTTGTCACCGCTAACCCTGCGGCATAGGAGAACATGACTTTCAAGGGGTAGAAGGATTTTCTTCATTTCACCTACGGGTGTGTGTCCCGACAGGGGCCAGGCTGGACTGTGAAGGAGGTCAAGTCCTTCAAAATTATCTGACTGCTGGTTTTGGCCCAGGGCTGCCAAGTGGCAGCGGTTCTGCTTCCTGACACATAGACGAATTGTATCCTTGTTACCAGAATGCCCTCCTGGACAGATGTTGCTGCCTCTGTTTTAAAAACTGACAAATGGAGGTTTCAGGCCTGGTTAAGCTCATACAGCTGGTGAGCACCAGATCCGGGGAACCCAGGCTGGGAGTTCATTAGCCAACTACCCTGGGTCTCTTCCTTATGGTCTGTCCCCCCCTTGCTGATGAAAGGCAGCAGAGTATCAGACGCTACATAGCAGAGAGCCAGACTTCCTGGGTTCAAATCCCACCTCTGCTACTTACCAACTATGTGACCTTGGACAATTCCCTTAACCTTTCTGTGTCTCAGTTCCCCATCTGTAAAATGGGGATGATGATGATAGCAGTGTCTACCTCCTTGGGCTGTCAGGGGATGCAATGAGTTAAGCCATATAAAGCTCCTGGAACAGTGCCTGGCATATACTAAGTGCTCAGTGGATGGCAGATACTGTAGTTCCTCACAGAGAGAGGGAATCAGAAGGATGTTCAGTTGAGGTCTGACAACTAGGCTATACCAGTATGTATAATTTTTACAGAGAGAAAAACAATAACCTGAAATTAAGGAAAACAGTTCAGCAGGGTCAGATACCAATGAACTGTGTGACTTCAGGCAAGATGCATCACCTCTCTGGGCCTCCATTTTCCAATCTTTAAAATAAAGTTGGATTAGTTGATGACTAACGTCAGTTTAAACTCTAAAATCTCTCTGATTTGCCCAGAACAAAATAGGGTTTCTTTCTTTTCTGAGATAAGCAATGGTATGAATTGTAATCTACAGCCCCCCAGTATAGCTGATAAATAGAATTATCACTCAGCAGAACTATTTAGGTTTCTCTGCTCTTGGCCCTTGCCACTTTTCTACTGAGATATTTCAGAACACCAGCTCTGCTTCGTATGGGAGTTCTGGGAAAATGAGGCCAGTAAAAGACCACAAAAATCACCTAAATTCCAAATCCCTGTCATGTTTGAAAGACACTGTTTTGGTTTGCTAAAGCTGCTAGAATGCAATATACCAGAAATGGGCTGGATTTTACGATGGGGATTTCTTAGTTTACAAATTTATTGTTCTAAAGCCATGAACATGTTCAAATTAAGGCATCAAGAGGATATCTTTCTCTAAGAAGCTTTCAGTTTCTGATTTCAGTGGCTTTATCTCTGAGCATCTGTGGGTTCTCTCTTAGCATCTCGAGGGTGTTTCACTCTAAACTCTTTCTCTTCGTGCTTCTGCCTTTTATCCTCTTGTAAAGGACCCCAGTAAAAGATGAAGACCCACCTTGAATTGGGGGGGTTGTGCGTCACATCTCAATTGAAACAACCTAACAAAAGTTTCCACCCACAATGGGTTTCACCTCGGGCGGGCCACGGTGGCCCAGCAGGTAAGAACGCTTGCCTGCCAAGCCCGAGGACCCGGGTTCGATTCCCGGTACCTGCCCATGTAAAAAAAAAAAAAAAAAAAGATAGAATAGGTCTCACCTACAAGAATGTATTAAATGAACATGGCTTTTCTGGGGTACCTCACAGCTCCAAAGTACCACAGATACCAATAAGTTTACTTTGAGGCCTAGACAATGTTCTTCTCCTTCTTAAACCTTTCTCAGACTTTTTCTTTGGGGTGATAAACACCCCAGAACTCAAAATACTGACTTGTTCAAACATTTGTAATAATCACTATTATAATTCTTTCTGATTTCACTGATATGTTTAGAATTACTCTTAATTTTTTCTTTTCTTTTTAATTTCTTTATGTTCTAAGAAGATTCTAAGCTCTTTAAATGTGGGAACCAGGTATCAAACCTTATTCTCTACAAACACCTCACCCTTCACTCTATTTTGTTCCCTTGGTTCCATGCCATCATGCCTTCTCTGACATCCAGTACCCTCACGGGGGGTCCTGGTAGCTCATGGCCTCACTTGGAGAAATTGTCCTTGGCTGGGTCATTCCTCCTTCTATAAATGGACCTTTCAGCAACTAAGGCATACCAGTCTGTGCTCTCAGTCCCTGGCTAATGCCTTCAGTGAACTGGGCCAAGTGAATATCTGAAAAGCTGTTTCAGACTAAAAAAATGTATATAAAAATGATCAATAATTATTCAGTATATCACTCCTTTCAGGGATTTAACAAAGGTAGCGAGTTGTCATCCTATATTCACTCTCCTCTTTTGCATATTGTGATAGTGAGTGCAATGCTTGACTCTATCTTCCTTCTTGGGCATACAATTAATTTTATTTCTCAGCTTCTCTTGCATCTAGGTGGAACAATTTTACTGCATTCTGGACATGGAAATAATGTACACCTCTTCTAGGCCTCAACATAAAAAAATTTTCCATACAATTTCCTATTTTCTCTCTTCCTTGTTCACAAGGCAGGGGGTGGAGGACTTGAAGATGATGGAGCCACATTGTAGAAGGAGCCTGGACCCCCTTGTTTCTCCTAGGACAAGTGCCTAGGACAGCAGCCTAACTATATGGACCATATGAACCAAAAAACAAGCAAGGAAACAAACAACCCATCATTATTTTGCTGAGCCATTGAGATTCTGGCGGTGTTTTTTTTTTACAGAAGCTATTATTACTTTGATTAAGAGACTTAGCAATGAAATCCTGTTTTAACTTCAGGTGGCAAGGAGCTCAGCTAAAAGACATTTTGCAGCATTCTTTGCAGCTAGGTATGAGCAGGTAAGTTTTTGCCAATAAGATACAAGCAGATGTGGTGTGAGGCACTTGTAGGAAGAGAGTCTAAAGGGAATTGTCTCAGTCATAGGAACCCTCCTCCTTTTATATTCCCCCTTTCTTCCATCTTCCAGACTGGAATACAAACATGAGAACTATTTTTCATCACAAAGCAAATTTGATGGTAAAAATCTACAAGCTAAAGATGGTGGAAGAGAAAGATAGAAGGAATCTGGGCCACAAATGATTGTAGAGTGGGCATAAAAGCCTCTCAATATTACACAAGACAGAAATAGCTTCTATTTTATTTAAGTGAATCCTATTTTGAGATTTTTGTAACATGTGGCCTAATGTAATCCAAAATGCCACAAGGGATTTTTATATTTTAAAAGAAGCCCTCATGCAGATAAGACATCCTAAAGCACAGGAATGAATATTGAATGGTGGGATTTCAGGCCCTGAATCCAGCACGAGGGAAGAGTGGGTGTTCAAGGGGCTCTTTCTGCTCAATCCACCGTGTCTGGATGTAAACAACATGACGCCCTTTTGTCCTACCAGTGCTGGTGTGGATGCTATGACCCACTTTGAGCCACATTTAATTGCTTCTTTTCCAAGTTAATTTGATGTCAACACGGCTTGAGTCAACCTTTTGAAAGATTTCTGGAACTATATTAAGAAATATAAATGCAGACACATGTGAGGTCAGAATGAAATATCCTCAGAGTTTGAATTAGACTATGGGGTAACTGGAGCTCAAATATAACCTATAAACAGGCTTGCAAAATAAATGTGATTAAAAAGAATTCTACACATCACAGTGTGATATAAACTCTGACCAGTTTCCGATTAATCACCATCTCACTGAGATAAAGTACAACGGTGTCACCTTCAGGTTTACTGTTAAATTTCACACAGAGAGGGATGGAACATTGAGATATATTACCAACCTCCATCCTGTGTGCATAACACTTTTATTTCTTATCCCACTCGGTGCTGAATCTTTGCCTCTGGGAACCACAGTCATAATAGTAAGAATTTATCTGCAAACAGTAAAATGCTTTTAAAAATACCTTTGTACTTATTGCTCCCCACAATGGAATACAGAGAAAAATCTAGGATCTCTAGCCAGCCAATATTGGATCAGTTCAATATTGGATTGATTGGCTAATGCAGCTAATCAACCATGCAGATGAAAAGAACTGGTTGTTTGACTTCACAGAGTTAATAAAATATCTCAGAACTTTGAGATTTTAGTATATTGCACTCGCTGGGAGGACATTTGGTAAATGCTTATCTGTACTCTCTTCTAAAGCATTGCACCGCACCCCACCCATACATTACCCAATTTTAATAAACATATCTAAGATGTAGGTCTACTTCATTTTCATTCATACAATGAGCCTTAGGACAACTATGTCAACTTTATCCAGTACTCTGAGGAAACTCTGTGGGAGAATTTTCACATTCCTGGTCTTCAGGATCCCTTAAAGAAGTGACCATGCTCAAACTTCAAAGTGGCTTAAAAGTCAACGAGAATTCTCAAAGAGTAGGCATTATATTAACCCTTTAACTCAGAAGAGTAATAGCATCCTCCAAAGAAGAAGTAAAAGTATTTAAGTGAATGGCTTTTGTAAGAAAAACCACCATATTTTCTGAAGCTTAATGATATTATGTGTTCTTATTAGATTATGGACTAATTAACTTTGAATTCTGAAATAATTACAGATTCACAGGAAGTTGCAAAAAAATATTACTTCGAGTTCTGTGTACTCTTCACCCAGTGTCCTCACATAAATATATGTACTAGCAGAACCAAGAAACTGGCACTGGTATGAGACCGTTAATTGGCGCACAGACCTAATTCAGTTTTCACCAAATTTTTAAGAAGGGAAAAATTAAATAAAGCATCAGTAATTATTTATCTATTCTTAAGTTTTAAAAAATATTCAAATGAATAATTCACATTTTCTTAAGATAAAAAAGATGTTACAGTTGAGGCTCTGTCACGTATTTCCTTTTCTTCAATAGAAAATCATAGCCAAAGAGGTCCATGGAACATTTCCTAAGGGGATGGTTATCTTGGACTATGTTTGTCAGACCCCAAAAGATGCCAGGCCTTGGGGTACAAGTTCCAACCCAACCACAGTGAGCAAAGCCTACTCAGGGCTCTTCACACCACTGTGCCCACTAGAGTGGGTGGCATGTGCCTGGTTGGGTGGGTGGTGAAATGCAAGCAATTGCTCTGAAATCCTTTGTGGACACTCCTGCTATCAGGCGTATGGACCAGAACCCCTTCTCAAACCTCGCAGACTCCTAGCATGGTCCCCAGGTGAGGCTGGAGACAGGCCTAGAACCAGGTTACCTTGGCCCAGAAGACTCTCCCCTCCTCTGAGGACAGAAAGGCCACTGTAGCTGTTACCAGCAGCTGCTCCCCTTTGCTTGCCCCTCAAATATTTTAAGTATGTCCCTTCTGGCATCTCTTTTTGGGCATTTAATTGACTTTAAAACCAATATATTTAAGGATTACTGATGCTTTAATCTCATATATCTAATAATTATTTGACATTTTTGCAGGGTATAATCATTATTTGGAATTATTTTCTGGGTGTTGTTTCTTTACACAAATCTATTTTATCATCTTTTGACCACTTTAACCAATGTTTAATCAGTTTCTAAATGTGTTTGAAGCTCTCCTCTCCAAATTTTCCCCCTCACCAGCTCGGCTTGGTGCCTGAAGTGCTACTGTGAGCAGGAGGGATTTTGGAGTCTCTTATGCCTGCCTCACTTGATAATCATCAGCGACGCATATCCCAAGGTAACCAAGGAAACTGGCCAGCAACTTTGATGGGTACCAGGTATGAGGCCATAGTGTGAGACTGTGGATATTCTATGGGGAGGGGAGGAATTAGAGGGAAAGAATGGAGTTAGCTTCCTTGGGGCTAGGGTAGACTAAGGTCGAGGAAGAGAGAATATCGGACAAAGTCTCTTTACTTCTCAGTTTTACTGAGTGTCTGCCTGAGACTGGGAACATTATTTCAAATCCTTCACATAAATATACATGTGCACATGTCACAACCTACATGGGGTCCTTGCAGGCAAAAAACACAATGAGGTCCTCAAGAGGCTCTGGAAAGTTTCATTCCTGTAGTGACATAGATGTGTAGTCCCTCTAGGCCATGAAGATGTACCTACTCCCAAAGACAGAGCAGCCAAGTGCCCATCCAGACCTTAGGCTATAGATGTCCTCAGGGGCTGGCTGCTCAAGCTCATCCAGGCTTCAGCTCATTCAGAGTATCTCAGACAAGGCTCTGAATGACCTTGAGCTTGACCTTCCAGGCCTCCCTCAGCCTTTGTGAGGGTTTCTGATAGCTTCTGACCTTTACTTCCATCACATCTAATGAATACTGACATCAGGTAGGCAGTCCACAGCTGAATTTCCAGATATGACCCATAACTCTATCTCTGAATAGGAGAAGGTGGTCTGAATGATCTCACAAAGACTTTTTTTTTTGGCTTCCTTTCTCCTGAGTCTCAGGAAGATTTGAGAAAAGACCAAAAAGCACTTACTTTTCTTATCTGTGGCATTGTGCACTGTCACCATGGGAACTCCAGGTCCTACAAAGGGGTGGAAAAGAGGAGACAGAAAAGAAACAAAAAAACAAGGCAGTCAGTTGAGAATTAAACAAAGAAAAGAGCCTTCATTACAACACGTCAATGTGGACTCTGAAGAAGTGGACTTCATGGGGAATAAGTAATCAACAAGTGGATGGCAGAGACATATAAGATGGCAAAGGCTAGGTCTGTTGCATTGCTAAAGGCATAGTTACCTAATTTTTGTACACACGTTAATTATAACAAACCCCATCGAAATGATAGAATTTCAGATTATTGTAATGACCTAAATCATCATTTTACAAAGTATTTACATTTGGCATATATTCTCATAACAACATTTTTACTCTCCATACACAGATCCCATACTGGCTTAGTCTAGTTTTAGTAAATTATTTAAATGTCAATGCTAAGTCATCTTTTCAAAGATGTCTTCTCTTGTTTTTCTCAGGCAGGAAGTCATTCCCTTTCTAAATTATTATTTTTTAATAACTATTTAAAAACACATGAAGAAGAGGCAGTCCTGGTGACAGTCCTTCAGTCAGTCTGTCCTGGTGGCAGTCCTTCAGTCAATCGGTTCTGGGTAGCTGGACTTCTTAAAGGTTCTTAGATTTGCTAAGCCATCTCCATTTGTAGTATGTTCTCTCTGCCTGAGGTGTTCTGCCTGCAGTTATTTGCTTGTCTGGTCTTTCTTTTCATTTAAATCTCTGCTCAAATGGCTTCTCTAACACCCAATCCAAAAGAACACCTGCCTGCCCCCACTACCACGGTATCAGCCACTATCCCCTACTTTGCTTCTCTTTTCTTTATTTTTATAATGCTCATTACCACACACTATAACGTCAGGACATTCTAGTATGGAATTTTCAGTATATTTGCTTATTGTCCTTCTTCTCAACAGCACTGGAATGTATGCTCCAGAAGAACAGAGAATTTGTCTTATTTACTATTGCTATTTTCAGCATCTACTACAGGGTCTGGAATATAGTTGGTGCTCAGTTATGTATTTGCGGAATGAATCTGAATGAGCCCTCACAGAGCCTATAGAGGGGCCCAGGCCACAGCAGAAGAGGCAGGGTGGCGGCTGCCCCTTTGTCTCTGGTGGATTGTGGAGAAGGAAGGAAGAAAGAGGAAGTAGAAGACAGGTCGTCAGAAGGAGACAGAATTGTTGTGGGAACACTGGCCATAAGAGTTGGTTTTGCTCTGCTTTGAGATGTGAATTCAGAGTGGGTGGCCACAGCAATGCTGGAGGACACATAGTATTTGGGTTGAGGGAAGGCTGAAGGTTAGTTTCCCTGGGGTCAATTCCAGGACTTCGCCCATACTTCTAAAGGGCCATATGACAAGCAGCTCAGTTGACTCTGCCATGGATCCCAATATGATGAGGCAGAAAGGCTCCTGTGGTGGAGGCTGCAGAGTCCACATCCTATTCCAGGGTCCAAAGAGACATGGCAGAAAATCAAAGGGGGCTTTGGTGCTGTTGAAAGGTGAGAAGAAGGTGATTCAGCCAGGGGGCTCCCCCAGGCCCTGGCTAAACTGGATGACACCAGATTGTGAGGCACACCAGCTGTGGGCCTCAGAAGCAGATGCCTCTCAAGTGACCAGGGACAAGATGTGGATACTGCCCAGTGCACATCCAAACTTAAGGAAATCTAGGGGTCTTAAACTCCACAGGGGCCTCCTTCCTTCATTCACGTAGAGACAGGGTTGCCAGATAAAATACAGGAAGCTCGGTGACATCTGAATTTCCGATAAGCAATGAATAATTGTTTTATATATCCCGTGCAATTTACAACTATTTATTGTTGATCTGAAATTCAAATTTAAGTGAGCATCCTGTACTTATACTTGTTAAACCTGGCAACCCTACCCAGCAGGAGAAGGGAAGGGAACAGCAATCTGAGTGTCGACATGTTTATACCCAAAGAGACAGCACTTGGCCAAAGGGATTTAAACGTTGGCTGTATGTTCAAATTATTGAATCAAACTAAGTGTCCTGGCTCTCAGATCCATTCCACCCCCACCCCACCCCATTAGGAACTCATGTGGAAGAACAGATCAGGCAGGGAGACTAAGGAATCTATGTCTATTTTCTCTGCCCATTTCAGTAAGAGTAAATTTGCAAACAGAGCATGTCTTACATTCTTATTAATAATGCAAAGTTATTATTTATTTAGTGCCTACTATGTAAAAGGCACTTTGCTAGATGCTTTATATAAATATTTTCTAATCCTCACAGCAGCTCTGCAAAGTAGGCATCGCTACCCATATTTTACAGTTGAGAAAACGGAGATTTAGAGATTTTTAAGTCTTTTGTCTCATCCATACAGTAAGAAAGTTGCTGAGCCTGGATTAGTCCCTTCTCATTTCTTAAGTCATGAATTTAACATGTTTCTAAAAGAAGGTAGAATCTGAAAAGTAAAAGACTCCTCTTATCCCTACTTCCCAGAAGTAACCTAAATGTTTCTAATGTGTCCTAAAATGTTTCTTTTCATATATGTCAACTTATTTGCATACAGGCATGTATTTTAATTTTGAGATGGTTTAAACTTACTGGCCAAATAGTAAATAACATAATAAAGACTTGCATATAAATCTGTAAGTTTTATCAAATTTTAATATTATAGCATATTTGCCTTAGTTTTTTTTTTAAGAAATAAAACATAACAGATAGATTTTATTTGATGTCACCTGTGTGACTCTTCTCTAATCTCGGTCCCTTACCTTCCAAGAGGTAACCAATACCTTGAAGTTAGCATTTATCATTTTACTGAGCATGTAAAAGACATTTTGTCACATAGTTATGTATTCGTAATGACATATGTTATAGACAAGTAATATGACATGCCATGATGTAACATATTCTGTACAGCTCAGATATAGTTTAACAATGGCAGGTGTTGGAGAGGATGAGACAAATGGGTGGGCACATGAGTGGGTATATTCTCTTTAGATAACAGTTTAGTAATATTTAGGCAATTTGAAGATATTTATGCTGCGGGATGTGACAACCTCATTTCTGTTAATATACCTCAGAGAAACTCCTGCACATGTACCCCAGGAGACATACACAAGATTGTCTAGAACAGCAATTTTGTAAGGTTAAATGTTGGAAATCACCCATCTATCCATTAGCACAGCAGAGTAGATGAGCAAAATGTGGTTGATTGACTCAGCAGAATATTATAGAACAATGCAAAAGGAATGAGTAGATATATACCTATAAACATGGATAAATATAAATATAGTGTTAAGTGAAAAAAGCCAAGTTGCAGAAGGGTGAATACTGTAATAGAGTATTTATATAAAAACTTTTTCAAAAAGCTGTAAAATCTTATTTTTTAACAGATGCCTATTATTCTACTATATGGATATATCAGAATTCATCTACTCCATATCCTGCTAATGAATGCTTAGGTTGTTTCCTTTCTGCTGCTATCATAAACAGTCTTACAGTCTTAACCCTCTTAAACCTTTATCTTTGCACACTTGTAAGGCCACATTTGTAGGTAAGCTAATTATCAGCACTGTAATTGCTACTAAAAATATTTTATAGTCAGTTTTCACTAAATAAGCCTGAGGTTTCAAAGAACCCCCCAAATTAAGTGCTTTAAATCAAGAAAAGTGTATTTCTTGCTCAAGTTACATCTTGGTAAACAGATCAGTGATGCTTGTCTGGCTGTCTTCCAGGTGCAGCCTTTGTTCTAGGAAACAGGCTGAAAGACCAACCTTAATCTGGGGCATACTGCATTCATGGCAAAAAGAAATGAAAGAGAGCTGGTGGAAATACATGATGTTCAGCTTAACGCTTTGTTGACTAGAGTGTGGCTCACCTCTGCTCTCATGCCATTAGCAATTGCAAGTCCCATGACTGAGCCAGCATCAGGGTGGGGAGGGGGCTTACCCCTGTCCTAAGGAAGGGCTGCAAATCACATGGCAATGGGGCACGGTGGGTCATCTTCCCACTACAAGGGGGAGTGAAGAATTGGGAACATTAATAGAATCTCCCCCAAAGGACAGTGACAATTTAAATTTTGATAAATATTGTCAAACTGCCCTCCCCCAAAATTATACAAGGTTGTGCTCCAATTAATAGCATATGAAGATCTATGTTATAACTTTAAAAAATGACTCTAATGAGCAAGTACTATATCTTGGTATTGCTTCAATTTGTAGTTCTTCAAATTTGAGTAAAGTTGAGCATATTTTCATGTTTACTGGACTTCTGCATTCCTTTTGTATCTGTGTGACTGCAAATCGCCAAGTCACATTCTTGGCCCCATTTAAACTGCCCTGTCGTTCGTTCTTATGCATTTAGGAAATTAGCTCTTTACTATTATACTGCAGATATTTCTCTTATGCTCTTTCTGCTATGTCCTCAAAAAAGTGCTATGAGTACCAAAATTCAGCAAAAGTCATGCTGAATTGCAATGAAAAACAAACAAAACCCAACAATTCTAGCAAGTTCACATACACACTGAAATCCTTAGGTGAAAACTGTGTGTGTCTCATCCCCAGTGCCTATCATGTATCTAATAGTTAGTGGCTGGGAACAAAAATGTTTGCTCAATGGATTAACCATTAATGAATGAATGACCTTCTGAGCATATACTTGGCTATGACATATCAAGTTAGCAAATTGAAGTTGAGCTAAGAAAGTTTTCCTCAAACTGGTCTATGCATTACTGTTTTTAAGAAATAAATCCATGTTATTACCTCTCTGTAGATACTTAGGATACCTCTACCCTTTTCATTTAGGCTGAGGGTAGCTTTCTCCATTAACAGGATCTGAATTGTGCTGTCTTTGGTGAGCTACATCACAACCGTGTCACCTTTATATCCATTTTATACAGAATGTTTCTTTAGAATAAGCAAATATAAACAGTGAGAACAAAAACTACATTTAAAGAGGACTTAAAGAGGAGTTAAATTCGTATATCTAATTTTATCAATTTTTATAAATTATGACACTCCCATCTAACTCACCCAGATTCCTATCTCACAGTCAGATCCTCCCTAAGGCCAGTGCAAACCTCTGAGTCTTGGGAGCAACCTGTAGTCTAAGGAGCCTGGGCCCTCCCCTTTCAGCTGCTGTCACCTCTGGCCCGGGCAGGCTATCCCCGCTGCTCTGTCTGGGTGAATTACAAGATCACCCCGTAGCTCTGAGGTTTATATGACGGCTGCATTCCTGAAAACTGGCAGGCAATCTAGGAAAACACCCAAATCAAAATGAATACTCTTCTAAAATACAGAGCAAATTAAATTCTTACTTTGGAATCAGATCATTTGGAACATGTGATACATGACCAGACTTGGGTTAATGTTTACCTGACACTTCTCCAAGCAAACAAAGGTCACGCTAAACACATTAACAGTGTAGATTTCAGGGGTGCGTGTAACAAATACAGGGGAGCCCTTTAAACCCATCTGAAACAATTGCAAATCATTTTGCTAATGGGTCTTAAGAGGGGCTGCACTGTCCAATGTCTCAAATTTACTTTTCTTTCTCTTCTTCCAAATAATCGTATGCACTTTTAGCCAATAACTAATTTACTTAATGAATGCTTCCCCCCGTTTCATTACATACATGCATCTTTCTTTTTTACAATAGAAAGATTTTGCTTTTTTGTCGCTGCTGCCTATAAGACAATTGGCTCTCTATTATCTGCTAAGCCTGGAAAATCTTGCTCTTTGCTTTATTGATGGGTAGATTCTAATAGGACTCTGTTTTACAGCTCTCTTCTAGAACCTCATATTCATTGTTTTTATTTTGCAGGTAATTCAATTCAACAAACACACTGAGCTCTACCATGTGCAAGGCACTGCGCTTGGTTTAGGGAAAGCAGACAGAAATAGGCGAAGTCCTCGTCCTTAGGGAGCTCAGAGTCTACTCGGGAAAACAGAAGTACAAAAATATGCTTTGCTGCACCGTGTAAGTTGAATCAGCAGAAGCAGGCGCAAGGTTTGGTGGTGCACATAGTGCCTCCCAAAATAAGGAAGTGGCAAAGAAACCTGGGTTCTAGTTCTAACTCTACTACCAGCTACTTTGTGATTTTAGGAAAGCAGCATTATATCTCTGGGTCTTGGGGGCAAAATACAGAGCTGTTAAGGGCTATGTTTAGCAAGAGCAACAACAGCTGCAGACAAAACAATAGCAGCCAACCCTTGCAGGTTCCTATCATATGGCAGGCAAAGCATGCACGCAACTCTAGAAATCAGCATACCGTATTCTATAGATCAGAATTCTGTGATCAGAAACTCCCTTTGAAATGCAAACATTTACCAGTGGTCATGGCAGAGTATGAAAGGAGGTATCCAGCAGGGAGGAGGAGGTTCTAGTCTCAGCACGACATGGAAGGCAAGGAAGAATGGAAGAGTTGGTACGAGGAAACAGCATAGCTTTTCTGTTCCTTCTCAGCCAACCCTTCAAGCACCTTCAGGTTTTAATCTAGTCCTAGGACATAGGATGCTCTTTGAAATGAAAGCATATAATAACATTCCACTCTAACTTCCTCTGCTAATTAGGTCAAATATTAAATATTTGATTCTGCATGTCTATTGACATTCTTCTGTATAAACTCTTATTTTCATGCAAATATGAAATTGCATATATTAACACGTGTGTAAACATAAACGTGTTTATTTTGATTCTCTTGACCATGTCCTGATATTCCTTAGGTTCTTTATAAGTAAGTTTGTCCCATGGATGATCAACCCCTGGAGCATCCAACAAGAGAGGTAATGCTCAGACTGTTAAACGTACAGCTGTGTGCTCCCTGACAGCAGAAGACTAATTATATTTACTCAGTCTTTGCTTACAAAGGTAACTACAATATAAACATTTGGCCTTTTAAAAACTTTGTTCAGTGACATATTACTCTGGCTCAAGCTAAATATTTGACTTCCAAATTTTTATTGTCCCTGAAAGAAAAAATAAGCAAACTGAAGCAAGCAAACACACAAAACTAACCAACAAATAAGGGAGTTTTGATCAATAAAGATGCTGCAGCCGGCGGGGGACAATTCGAATCACAAAATGAAAAGCTTTGAATTGCATGACAGTTTTGTAAACGAAAATATTTATTTTTGAGTCTCTGCTTTCCAGTCCCATTCATTTCAGAACATTAATTTACACCTGCTTGACTGGATGGAGAAATGAGACAATTACCGATGAAATGAAGTAATTAAAAAGGACACAAAACTGTAAAAGAAGAAAGTCATCAGAATAAATAACGAAAATTTGTAGAGACAGTGCTTGTCTTCATTCCTCTCATCTATATTCTCAGAGGATATTTATGTGACAGATAATTTCCAACCAGAAGCTAAACTCGTAGTATGTAAACAATGGAAATTCAAATAGTCTCGGCCAACACCACCGGCATATCTCTTAAGCACTGATGAATGGTTTAAAAGAACAGCTGCAAGCGGAGTGAGCAAAGAGGAAGGCTCTGGCGAAGTGAGATAATTGGCAATGGCCTCGGCTGTGTACAGATTCCAGATCTCTTTATTTGCCAGTTCATGAATTATGTATGCCTGATGCATAAAGTTTACACATTGAGGTGATAATATCATACCAATAAACAGGGTACTAGCTGAGCTACCGGAACTACTGTAGATAATTAAACTATTTGTTCAATGACAGTATTTCCTAGTCAATATCTGACTAGGATATTGTTGGTGTTTGATTCCACAACCTTGTTTTTGCTGACCTCAAGCCTGAGATTTAGGGCCCCCCACCCTCTTTCTCACCACTTTCTCACCCATGCCCCAGAGCATTTCACTTTTGCTTCAATCCAATTTTATGTGTCCAGGGAAATGGAAAGTCATCATATTTCTCATACAGCAATCTAACTAGCATTGCTCAGCAGGGTTCATAGACTGGTGGGTTGTTTTACATACTCACAAGCGATGATAAAGCAATGTCATGTTGACTTTGTACAGTCACACGCACCTTTTGCTTTAGAGGTTAGGGCTTTTGAAAGGTATTTTTACATAGGAGAAACCTTCCCAAACATAAAAATAAGGGCCTTCTGTGTGCTCTTGATATTCAGATATCTTCTGGTAGGTGATTCATAAAAAGCTTTGCGTTTTAGGAATTATTTGCATTTAAATCACAAAACCATTTTTATGCTCTTTACACATCAACCTGAGGGAAGTTGTAGATATTTCACAGAATTCAAAATGTGAAGGAAGGAACTTATTTTTATTAGTTTTGTGAGATTAGGTAAACCCACAGGAAAAACGATGCAATGGACATTGTGCTGTTTATCTACCACTATATGTGGCCAAGCGAAAACCTAGGACTCTGGCTCCTATTCAAAGGCTGTTCTTACTAAATTTTCCACGGATTCTGCCATTGCCCTGTCTCTCAGACTTGTAATAGCATTTATCAAAGCTGCTTGCATTGAGATTCCAGAAGTTTTGCAATGATTTTCAACCAAAGCAATGAAATTCTAATTATATATTTATATCTTATTTCTTCAGTTATACTTGGAGCTTAGTATATTTCACACAACTCTGTATTCCACATTTGGAAAATGTACAGGGTCTTATTAATGGTAAAAGTGGCTATTTAATATTTCCTGATTATACTAATGAATAAATAATTAATCAATACCATGCATTCCTTGAAAAATTGTTAAGTTAGTGAAGCTAGTCCAGAGACTTCTGCACATTCTTTTGAACAGTCTCAAAGTTGCCAATTACCTGTCTGTAGAGGTTAGGTTTGTTTTTTAAAGTCCCAACATTCATTAAGAGCCAAGTTTTGGGCAGGCCACGGTGGCTCAGCAGGTAAGAATGCTTGCCTGCCATGCCCGAGGACCCGGGTTCGATTCCTGGTGCCTGCCCATGTGGGGGAAAAAAAAAAAAAGAGCCAAGTTTTGTAATTAAGGGATTTTAAATTTGATGATTAGGAATCACTGTCAAGAGACAAGCATTCGAAAAAGAAAAGAGTGGTGTATTCTTTATGCATCTAGTATGTAAAGATGATTTTATAAGAGGAATTCTAAAAACTTCTGAGGAATGTTCGTATCACACGCTCAGTTCCCAGGATGCATACATTATGGCATGTGAAGAAATTAGGTTCATTTTTAAATTATCATATTGAGGGCAGATTACATTTTAGGTCTTTTTTGCTTTCTAATTAGATCCAAAAGCTGGCTACACATATCCATATAGGGTAGGTTACTTTAGCAGGAAGGGAAATACAAAGGATAATGATGGTTCTGCCTTGATTTTGATTTTTAGTTAGCTTTTTAATGTGTTTCATTTTTGAGGCTTTTTCCCATTTGATTCTTCACTCTCTGATGCAATCAATTGAATGAAAGACAGGTTTTGGAGTCCGAGGGATTTGGGTTTGGAATCAGACTCAGCCATTCACTGACTCTGAGTCCTTAGGCAGAGACTTCAGTTTTCAGTTATTTTATCAGTAAAATGGGGATGATACTCCCTGCCTAGCAGGCCAGTGGGATAAGTAAGTGAGGTGATCCACCTCAAAATCTTGACACTTTATCGGCACTACTTGAGATGCAAAATTCCCTTGCTTTTCTTTTCGGACGCAAGGATATAGAATAAACACATCACAGTTTTTAAATGGAGGTAATTCCATATTCTACTCCCTCTTAGCATTTAATCAATTACCAGGTCCTCTCAATTGTGCCTGCTAATATATCTTCCCCTCCTCTCCAACTCCATGGTGACTTCCTTAGCCATGGCTCTCCTCATCTTTCCCTTCCAAGTATATATACACAAGTTGGATCAAGGTATCCTTCTGATTACAACATTTTTAATTGTTCTCCATTGCCCAGAGTTTAAACTCTTTGAAAGAAATATACAATCCGATCAGACCTAATCTCCAATCACTCTCCAATATGGACCTTGGGCTACTGCCATTTTGAACTCTTTAAGCTTTTGTGGGGGAGCTTTTGTTGTTTTATATGTTTGCACCTGCTATTCTCTTCCTGGCATGACCTTTCCTCCAAGTCTTCCTGATACATTTCCAAGGATTCTTCAAGATTCAGTTCAAACAGTTTCTCTCTCATGCCTTCTCTGACTATTCCTTCCTTTGTCACCACTCTAAAATGGTAATAGCAATGATAGGGATAACACTGGCAGCAGCAGTTAATAATTATTCAGTATTTACAATGTGTTAGGAATTGCTCTAAGAATTTGTATATATTAACTCACTTGTTCTTTAAAATAACCCTCTGAGGTGATCAAAATGTACTATCAATGGAAAAACAAAATCTGATATATCCATTCAATGGAATGCTATTGAACCATAAAATAATGAAGTACTGATATATGCTACCATATAGCATATATTATATATGGTAATGATACCATATATTATGCTAAGTGAAAGAGGCCAGACAGATTCCATATATACAGAGAAATCAGATTAGTGGTTGCCAGGGACTCGGAGAAAGAAGGGTGGCTGCTTATGACTGCTTAATGGATACAGAATTTCCTTCAGATGTGATGACAAGGCAGACAGAAGTGATGGTTATTCAACACCGTGAATGCCACAGAACTGCACACCTTAAAATGGTTAATTCTGTGTTAGGGGAATTCTACTTTAATTAAAAAAGAAAAAGAAACACACCATTTGCTAGCTGGGTGGACTTGGGCAAATCACTTTAACCAGCTGGTCCATAGTTTTCTCATCTGTGAATTGGGAGTAATACTGGTACCCATCTCAAAGAGTTGTGAGGATTGTACAATAACACATAGACATGCCTAGGACATGCACTTACTCAATAATCATTGTGTTACCTATTGTTGTTATTTTATCACTATCTTTATTATTTTTCAGTCAAGGAGTTATTAATAGTCATTCACACATCCTTTTGTTTGGGGTTCCTTGGGCTAATGGTCTACATTGGTCAAAAGGTTGGTAAGATTTAGGGGAAGACCCCATCAATAGAGACTAGCAATTCCATGAAACAGAATACTTTTACAGAAATCTTTACACACTATTAAAATTTGACTCATTACTTAAAATATGCTTAGTCAATATGCTGCCTGCACCCCTGCAGCACTTAAACTACCCCCCCCCCCCCAATCTCCTTGCACCCCAGGCCAGGTGAATGCTGGAGCTGTCTTTAGAACTGGCTCCTGAGATGTTTCAAGTTATGCACAACCCACCAACATCACTTACAAGGGGGGAAACAAATGCACAGACACCTCTGTACTTCAAATGCAAACTGGAAGCCTCCAATTATTCTGTCTTGCTAGTCCCTTAGGGCACAGCTCAAGCAGTAGCCCCTTGGAGCCTTTCCTGACTTCGGGCAGTGATTGCTCCCTTTTTATCTCTACCTCCCCATTAGCATTGAGTTATTATCCTTCACCTTTAAACTTGCAGTCTCTATGTCTTCCTCTTTCCAGCTAAATTATTAACTGTTTGAAACTGGGATAATGTTGTGAACATCTTGCATAGAAGTACCCCAAAATATCTACTTAGAAAACACAAAGACATTTTATATGCAGTTACATGTAGGATCTTGGTACAATTGATTTTTATTCCCTTCAAGTAGACTTCTCTTATTGCTTAACCTTTGTGGCCCCAAATTTCTTTAATCTGTAAAATGAGGCAATAGAACTGGATCAGAGATTTTCAAAGTGAGCTCCTTGGAGTCTCTTGAGGAACTGCTATTTACATATTGGGTTTCCAAGTAAGTTTTCCTTTTGAAAAGGGCTCTATGGTTTAAAACAAGTTTGAAAAGATTTGGATTAGATGATCTTTAAACTTCTTCCTGCTCTAACATTCTATGAATCTAAAAAGAGTCCTGATGCCCCTCCAGCTAGAAGTAATCCCTTATTTCTCATTTAATCATTGCTTTACTGGTCCTATTACGCTTATTGTTTTCTGCTTGAATTATTTTACTGTCTTAGTGAACCCAGATCATCCTGGCCAACCACCCCCCAAGGGTCTTGAGGGCAAGGGGCACTTTAGCATGGCCCACTGGGCCCCACAGTGCCCTGCCAATGGAAGACCTTGGCTAAACATTAAAAAAAAAAATTTAGGCGGTGCAATGGTGGCACAGTGGCAGAGTTCTCGCCTGCCATGCCAGAGACCTGGGCTCATGTCCTGGAGCCTGCTCATGCCAAAATAATAAATAAATAAATAAATAAATAAATAAATACAAATAAACAAATTTTAAAAGTATAAGCCACCTGGGGGTATTATACATGCATAAAAGTCTTCCTTCCTTTGGGAAGGAAATAGTGGAAAAAGAAGTAAGAAAAAGTCAAACCACAGCAGATACGGGGCCTTGGACAACTACTGTTCTAGAAAATCTCACTCATTCTGGGGAGAGAAGGGAGACAAATGAGCCATGATATGCTTACAAATATAAAGTTTTGTGTGTGTCCAAGTTCATCCATACATGTGCCCACACCACCCCAATGTTCATTGCTAAAACTTACCCTTTAAAATATTTCTGTTGTTAAAACAAAATCTCTTCCCTGCAATTTTCTCCTCAGTTTTTGTCATGTCATTGAGCAATTAAGGGTAATTTAAACAAAATTAATGATGTGCAACACAGCGATGGAATATTTGATAACACCTAAGTGAATGGTCTGTGGAGAGGAAGTAGAAATATAATTTGAAGATCCACACAAGTGACAATTTTAATTAATTTTCTCCTGCGTTAATAACCGTGTTGTTAAAGTGTGACAGAACAGATGTTCTCTCTTAAACACCGGCCTCCTCACTGCATACTATTTTTATCTGAAAGCTCAGTTCCCCAAGTGTTCTGGGATTGGGTGAGACAGCCGTATGTGCTTCATGAGCAATTACTTCCAGAAGGCAGAGAGAAAAACCAAAAACAAAATAAGTCATCCAAATGCATTATTTCCTTCAGCGAGGGGGGTCTGATCGCTAAGCAAGGAGGTACATCTTAGAATTAAAGCCTCAAGACTAGAAATCCTTCCCAAAGGCAGAAATGAAGCTCCCAGTAATTAAATAGAAGTGGGACCCAGAGATTAAGCCCCAGGCTGACTTTGGTGCATCAAAAATGAATTGAAGCTTTAGGAACCTCAGGAGAAAGACTCCTGAAGGTCACAGTTTGCCTCAAGGTGCTCATTACACTCCCCAATCTGGGACACAAACAACCTTAAAATCAGGGCAGCAGGAATTGTCCCTCCCTTCAGCTGTAGCTTTCCTAAACAAGAGGGTACTTCATTGCCACATGGGATGAATGAGCGTTTACTATTTTTTATTGGTTCTCAGTCAGCATCAATTGTAAGATGAACCATTGCTATGGTAAGGTTTTATATCTACTGTAAGGTCCATTCTGGTTTCAAAAAAATTAAAATGTGAAAATTGTATCTTTTTTGGGGGTGGTGGTGCATGGTCTGGGAAACGAATGAAAATAGTATCTTGAAAGTGAGGAAATGGGATCTCGTACTCTTTCTCTAAGGAAAGTGTTCTCAGGCTTCATTGCCTTAGAATCGGAGGACCCTGCCCCAGCATTTCCAATTCTGCAGGTTTGTGCTGAGAATTTGCCTGTCTGACAAGTTCTACATTTTGAGACCGAGTGCTCTAAGACAACAGTTTAAAGCAAGTTCCTTTTCAGTCGGCCCTAAGTCAGCATGGAATTTCAGGTAGGTGTCGTAGTTGAGAAGGATTTGGAGGCATGTGGGACTGGGGACGTAGAGGCAGGTCTTTTCTTATTCAAAAATCTGCACATGGTCAACACTGACCCCATTTGTCAGTCATTCTGTAGGTCCCTGACCCCCACTCCTAAGAAGCTTTCCCCTGTATATTTTATTTATGCTAAATCTCAGGGCTCAGGCCAGTGAAATACAATAGGGCAGGGTATCATTACCAGAACTGCCATGGGGAGCTTGTGCCCTGTGACAAGGTCACCCAGGGCAGATGTGGACTTGTGAGCATAGCTCTTGCCACACTTAGAATCCTGCTCAGATTGTGGGTAACTGGCTCCAAATCACATAAAAGAAAAATGGGGCTTTTTCTGGGCCCAGGGCCCCCCAAAATGAGATTTCTGCAATGAATTAAGTATACTTTACTTTTAGCCCTGCAAATCATGATCTCACAGCATCAGTATGTAGCGTGATTAGTGAAGAGCGGTAACTTTTCAGTCTTATCCCAGCTAGCTGTTTACAGCTGTGTGGTCTGGTCTCTGGGACTCCCTCTCTTCATGTGGAAAACGTGGGTAGTAGCAGTGTTGTTTGTAGGGACCAAATGAGTTAATGTTGCAGGTGCTCTTAGACGGTCATGGCCATTGTAAGGACTAAATAAATGGGGACTATCATTCATAATTATTAATGACATACACATTCCCTAACAGCAGCTGAGAATTCTACGAAGATAGACGTTTGCTTAAGACTCAGGGGAGGCAGGATGTCTGCAGACATTGGGACGTCCCAGGTCCGGTGCTGGTCCGGCCCAGGTCTTCAACACCCGATTCAGACAACCCAAAGAACCCCCGCCGACTGTTTCTTATACCCAGCGGGAAAATAAAAATACTCTGTCCACACACATGTGCCACGAGACCCTTTGATCAGTTTGGCTGAATTTTTGCTCAGGACGGAAACGTAAGAGCCATTTATTAACAGATGGTTATGTAAATCGAGGCTGCCAGTCATTGGAAAGAGGAGGTGAAAATCCTGAACCTGTTGTCATATGGGTTTGATTTAAAAACATTTCCCCTACTACAGGGAATAGGTGAAGACTGCACGGAGGTGCCCACCTCTGGGATGGAGAGCATGGGTCATGGCTCACGACAGCAATGAGGAAAATAACAGGTCCTGTCCTAAATGCTATGAAGTATTAAATAACTTCAACAGATCACAGCTCTATCAGGTGGGTACTCTTCTCATCCTCATTTTATAGATCTTAGGCACAAGGAAGTCATTTCTCTGCTTCCTTCTCTTTAATGAAAGGTCACATAAGAATCTGCTTTTCTCTCTTTCCTTCTCCTTCTCCCTCTCTCTCTCTTTTTTTTTCCCTTCAGTTTCACCAGTTACGGAACACCTTTTCCTGGCTTTGTGCAGCACTTACGGTCTTTCCCAAACAATTTTCCAGACTCTTTTGCCTTTTATCATTTTCTGGCTGATTGCACGTGTTTATTTCCCCAGACAGTAATCTCGTAGAGGGCAGGGACCACGCATGCTTCGCTCTTCTGGAGTGTTCACATGACAGCCAAACCCAGGGCTGCGTGTAGGGCAGCACCCAGTAGGTAGACGGCACAGCCGACACCCAGCAGAGGCTTTCAGCAAAATATAGTTCTTTTCCCCACGTTCTCGTCCTTTACTGGTTTCATAGTTTTGTTAATTTTTCGACTACTGACCACCTGAGGGCAGGACTCTCAGTTTTGCTCACGATTGTGTACTCACCACCCAGCCTTACGTCTGGAAAATAGGAGGTATCAAAGAAAGACTTTTTGAATTAAATTGTTAAATTCTTTGTGGTCCCGGCCCCGGAAGGTGATTGGGCGCATTCCACCGAGGTGGCATGATTTATTATGCATTGGAGGAAACACCAGACACTGGGAAAAACCAGTAACTCGACAGACCCGGAACAGTTCTGTGACCAGAAGGTCCCTACGTAAATAGGCAGTGTTGTAGTGCCCTCTTGTGTCTGGTCCCTCCATAGGCCTCAATTACATATAGGGCGGTGGGAAAGATACTTGAGAAAAGCTGGCAAAACAGGAGCTTTTCCCTGTGCACAGGAGAGAGCAAAGGGCATATCTAGAGTATGCAGATGCGGAAAAGACACTGAGTCTAGTCCTGGCTCTGCCCTAATTAGCTCTGTGCTTTGGGGTGAGACATATAAAGTGTCTTCAATACTCTCATCTGTCAAATGGGTGGTGCTTTAGCTGTCGGGAAGGGAAAGCAGGAAACTGGACTTTCTGAGTTGCTGCCAGGTTTCAAACGCTGTGACCGTATGGATATTTGTTAGGTGGAATCTCACCATATGTTGGTAACTTCCCTGAGGCGAGGATGATACCTTGTTCAAATGCACATCCTTGGCTCCCCACGAAGTTATGGGCACCTAGTTGGAGAATTCCTCGGGCTTCTCCCAGCCCCCTGTACGTACCGTCATAGCACTTGCTACTTCCAACTGATATTTTTTGCGAAGTGCTCTTCATTCTACCCCCAAATAGGGTCCCTCAAAGGCAAGGACACTATTTATTCTTTTGAATCCCCAGCACCTAGTTAATTGTCAGGCACACAGTAGGTGGTCAATAACTGAACTGAATGAATTGACTGAGGTGAAGGTCAAAATCCTTCTTAGGGAAATTAGGTAGGTGCTTCCCTCTGGAAGTGAAATGATTCTTTCTACTTAGAAGTAAACCGGGCAGGCTTTTGCTTTTTCAATGAGATGGATTACATTTTACCTTGCACAGTCTCAGAATAAGTGACTTAGGTGGGTTTAATTTGTGATAAAGAAGAGACATAGACTCTTTCACATGTTAGAAAGAAATGTGAAAATTTCAAGATAGCAGTTGAGTTTATAGAATGAAGCCCACGGTGGAGGCCTCGCTGAGAGGACAGAGATCAGCCCTCTGAAAATGAATAAGACAAGATGTGGGTCTGAATCTCCAGTTAAATGAGCTGCTGGGGAAATAAAGCAGTGATCAAGTGACTCCCATACCTTTCTAAGGTTTTTTGTAACAAAAGGGAAAACAAGATTAAAACCAACAAGATTATCTACTCATTTTCAATGGGAAAAGCCTAATCGGAGTTTGTGAGAAATCTGATTTCAAGAACTCAAAAAAAAAAAAGTTAAAAAAAAAAGTCAAGGAGTGTCAGATGAAGCTGCTACCCGCTGAAATGAGAAAATAAACCACACTAGAAATTAGTATAGAAATGCAAAGATGATATTCAGAAGTAGATTTCATAAGCAGCATCAATATCCTTTTTCTTCAGTAGCTTCATTTTTGTTTTTGTTTTTGCAAGCAAGTTGTTTCTATTTAAATATTTTAAAATGTCTACCCAGCTCTGACTATATTCTCAGTAACTTTAAATCAGAGGCACCTTAATTGATGTACTTTTTTTTTTTCATGGGCAGGCACCGGGAATCGAACCCAGGTCTCTGGCATGGCAGGTGAGAACTCTGCCTGCTGAACCACTGCGGCCCTCCCCGATGTGCTTTTATTTCACAGCACTCTGGTACCAGTGGTCACTCGGTGATTAAGGAAGGCTTCAGAATATCCATCAAGACCATTCTGCATCTCGTGATTCTGACTCCTGAAGGTTGCTTGAAAAGGACTTGACAGATGTAATCAGTGAGCTCTGCTTCCTGGACGATCATGGTTTATTCTTGTTTTATGGGTATCTCCTTTGCATTCTGGAGGGAGAGTTCTGGGGTCCTTCTTTGAAAGGTGAGTGCTGAGGATAAGCGATGGTGGCTTCTGTGCATGACCGAGGGGCCCCCCCTTACTGTAGGGGGGGGCAAGTAACTGGCATGGTAAGCTCTGCCTGGCATTTAGAGTCAGCAGTGGAATTTAGGGGCAGAACATCCTGGAGAGAAGAGGTTCAGTGGTTCTCCAATAATAACTGAAGTAAAATTCAGTTCATCTGACAAAAGGAGATTAAGTCCAATTATAAAACTAAGGAACTCATTTGTGACATGAACTGGGCATCAGAACTCCTGGGTTCTTTGAGTTGGTGGGTAAAAAGCTAACTTAACTCCTTGTCATGGGCAGTTACATGGGGTTCCATTTGTAAGGGGTCTTTAAAATGTGGAAGCGATTCTGGGCAGCAACCTCTCGTGGGAGCCAAATTAAAACAAAACTTGGTGAAGCATGAGT
Source organism: Tamandua tetradactyla (assembly GCF_023851605.1). Classification (NCBI taxonomy): domain Eukaryota; kingdom Metazoa; phylum Chordata; class Mammalia; order Pilosa; family Myrmecophagidae; genus Tamandua; species Tamandua tetradactyla. Next base: position 199,983,771 of record NC_135327.1, on the reverse strand, counting down.
ATAAAATAATGCATTTTATTTAAATAGTGTATTATTAAAATGATGTATAAAAGAAGATTTTCTAAAAATAATATATGATTAAAAGAATATATTTTAATAATGTCTTTGAAACTAGCATCAGGGAGCTTCTGAGTTGATGGGAACTTAGAAATGACAGAGATCAGGGACTTTTTTTTTTTTGACTGAGAAACTACAAAATCAAGGTAAATCTTGCAACTGCTACAGACATATAGAGTAAAATGTGTTTTTTCCTAACCCCCCCATCACACACACATACTTCCTTCTGTGGAGTTATTGCTGTTAAGAGGATCCTTTCAGACTTTTCCTGCATATATACACATATACGTCCATGTTGATCCTATGTCTATATCCACGACTCTATCCGTGTCTCTGTTTCTATATGCAAAAATGGGCTTACACGTTACATATTGTTTTGAAATTTGCTTTTTAAAAAATAAATCCGAAATGTATGGCTTTCCTCCCTCCATAACATTTCAACTGGTTTTCCTTAATGCTGAAGGTATTCCAGCTGTATCTACTTGCTTCATTTAATCTATAGCACTATTTGCCTTAAGTTCTATTTTGTCTAATATTAATATTTGTACAACAGCTTTCTTTTGGTGTACCTTTTGCTAACTTCTTATTTTCAAATCTTCTGTGTATTTTTCTTTAACTGTGATGCTTGAAAGCTGAGAATAGATGGATTAAAAAATAAAATCTGACAATATTTTCACCAGTGAGTGTAATTGTTAACATTTATTGAAGTCACTGATATATTTTGACTTAGTGTTAAAATGTTATGTTGTATTTTCAATGGATACACTCCTCTTTTGTCCTACCTTTTGTTTAATGATCTTTTGAAAAAAATTCTCTTCTTTTTCCTTCTACTCATTTGGAAGTCATACATTTTCTTTCAGTTTGTCAGTAGTTATCCTGAAAGTTTTTAAATGTACCTATTGAAGTAGAAGTTGAAAGCTAATCAATATCTGTTAGTATTCTACCATATGGATATACAAGGATTTATTTTAACTATCCTCTATTGCTTGGCTTTGGATTATTTCCAAGTTTTCAGTTAAGCAATTCTGTAATGAGGATATAACTATACAATATATGTGTACATATATATGATTATATCATACACATATACATTTTTATTTGCATACTATATGATTATTTCTGTAGGATAAATACCTAACAATAACATAATAATGTACTTTCACTGCAGAAGTTACATACATTTAAAACTTTGTTAAATATTTTAAAATCTTATCCAAAAAGGCAAAGAGTATGAAACGAAGAGTATGCAAGCATGCTTGTTGCCTCTTTGCTATTACTTTTATTATTATTATTATTATTATTACTGATTTTCCAATCTGTGGGCAAATGAAGAATATCTTATTGTTGGATATTTCATCTTAACCTTTTGCTGAGTGATAAAGATTTTTTTATGTATCTGATGAATACTATATATACACACAAAGTTTTGCCATAGTTCTAGTATTTTATGTAATCTATTAAAACAACTCCTAGTAATCCTTCAGAGGCCAGGTCAGTTTCACTTCACCTGGAAAGCATTCCTTTACCATGCTAACCTAGCTGTCTTCCTGAACTCCTACAGCAATTATTATTATTACTTTTAATTGTTTGGAATATAAATAAGCTTAGTTGTGATTGCTGATTTAGTTAATTAATGGGCTAAAAATGCATAAAGGTTGAACCAAAAATTCATTATTGTTGACTTCCCAAGAACTAAGCAAGGGGTGAAAGTGTGCATTAGACTGGCTTGCAGAATACAACTGCAGATGCTGTTTAAATGTAAGAAAAAGAGCTAAGATATACGTGTGAATGGGAAGAGAGACGTCCATGATTTGAGTGCAAGTCTGAGTGCATCTCCTCCTGGCCAAAAGTGTTAAAAAGAAAAGTCATAAGTACAGGGCAGAGGTATAAATGGCATGTGTTTGCTTTAGCCTCTATCTACTGCCACACATTTCCATTTCTCCTTCACAGTCTCCCCACAAATGTCAGTTTGGGGGAGTATCTAAGGAGGGCTTCTTGGATATTCATAATCATATTTTCCCAGTTACCCTTAGCACTTGAGATTTTTCTTCTCTCCTTCTATAACTCCCCGTGCTGATTTGCTGTTGGAGCATCTGATGTCAGCAAAACTGCAGAAAGAGTTGCAGCTGAAGTTATTAGGGCCTAGTGTACTGAGGACAAAGCTAGCTGCCAGCACTTTGTACCAGTTTTAAGTCGCTTTGTTGGGTCAGAGCTGCTGATGCAGATGAAACCAAAGGTACATATGATGGATGCCTATACATTAAGAAAATATGTTTCATTCTCCATTGAGATCAAGAGACTCCATCTCCTGACTGCACTGTAAAATAGAACATGGGCCCCAAGTGAGAGCTGACTGCTGCTCTAACAGATCTCAAATGACAGCACTTTCACTCTTTTTGCTAGCTGTTCCTAGTCCTCAGTCTTGCAAAAATGCTTGTGTGTCAAGTTAAAGGACAACTAACTGGAACCAAATGACACCTGTTGACTTAAAAAAGTCTTTCCTTACCAACATTGTAATTGGACGGAGAGTCTGGATTTCCCATTGAGTGACCGGTAACTTTTCCCCAGAAGATCCCTGAGTGTGTCATACAAGCATAGACACAAAATACGTCCTGAGACCTGTCTAGACACCTCTGAGTCACATGTAAATGTGGCTTAAATACAATCTGAAGCTCCAATAGCCATAAATCAAGACGCTAAAGAAGCTAAAGAGCTGCCCCTGTGGAGTTTCCACCTTTTCTGATAGTTAAATGGTGGTCTGTGTGATCCTGTCACGTGATAGGATAAGAATGACATACCCAGGACCATTTCGCAAAAGGAGGGGTGAGGGGAGGAGAAAGGTTGTGGAAGAGTCTTCCTGGGAAGGAGAAGGTTTAGGCTTTGCAGGAGCTGAGAGATTTGGTAGAGTTTCCAGGAGACACCTGGGGACCTCTTCCTCAGCCACTTCAAGCCAAGTGGTTAATTGTGATTCCCCGAAGTTTTCCTTCTTTCTGGTACCTAAGCCATTCTGAGTCTCTGGAGCTTTAGAAAGAGCAGCAGGTAAGGGTCAGTCTACATCTGATCAGCTACAGAAAACCTTCTTGAGCAAAAGGGGGAAGAGAGAAATGAGAAAGTCTCAGTGGTTGAGAGATTTCAGAGTTGGGAGGTTATCCTCGAAGTTATTCCTATGCATTAAACAGATATCCCTTTTTAGTTTACGATGTATTGGAATGGCTAGAGGGAAGTATTGAAATTGTTGAGCTGTGTTCCAGTAGCCTTGATTCTTGGAGAAGACTGTATAACTATAGACCTTTTACAGTGGGACCATGTGATTGTGAAAACCTTGTGTCTGATGCTCCTTTTATACAGGGTATGGACAGATAAGTTAAAAAAATAAGGATAAAAATAAATATTAGGGGGTAAAGAGTAAAAGTTGGGTGGATTGAAATACTGTGGGTCAATGAGAGGGAGGGGTAAGCAGTATGGGATATAGTCGTTCTTTTTTTCTTTTTATTTCTTTTTCTGGAGTGATGCAAATATTCTAAAACTGATCATGGTGAAGAATGCACAACCATGCAATGATATCGTGAGCCACTGATGGTATGATATGATTGAAATGTATGCTTGTGGATGCTTCTCAATAAAAATATTTAAAAAAAACTACATCTAATCAGCTACAGAAGGCTTTGCACGCCTACATATGTGGTTTTCCTAAATAGACTCTAAGAACCCAGGGGTCTTCCTTAGGGAGTTGGGTAAATACTAAGAATTACTATTGCCCTATAATAGAAATAAAGTGAGAGTCAGAATATGTCTGCTAAGTAGGGGCTGACCTCATAGAAAACTGCACAAAGAGAAGGGGCTTAAAATGCACAGCCTCTTTGTGGAGACAGGGGGACATGAAACAGAAAGTCTGTTGGTAGGACCGGTAACCCTGCACACCCCGTTTTTGGACAAAGCATGCCACATGCCCAGGCAAGCAAAAAGGGCATGCTGAAGTCACTTTCCTTAATCTTACATCACTGAACCCACAAATTGCCTATTGTCACATGTCTCTGCTAGTTTCAGTTTACTCTTTCTTCCTCAGCTGGGTTGAGCTTTTAAAATGCTTTGAGGGCTTGTGAAGAAAACACATCAGAAACCCACAGTTGGAGGGACAAGGGGAGAACTGCTTAAATTTGAATTAGGGAAAATAATCTATACAGACTAGTCAAAGAGAAGTGAAAATGTGATAAGCAATAAGCTTTTTCTGATTTGCCAAGGAATATTCCAGACTGAATTGTTTAGACTTTTGGGGGATATGTGTGGTGTGTGTGGGGAGAGAATCTGTTAGAAAAGATAACACTTGAAATTTGGCATTAAAAACGCACCACTGATGTAAAGCTCATTTTGCACACAAGGAATGTGGAGGTGAAGTATGAAAAACACTGAGTGAGAGGCACTAGGAATGAGCAATTTCACTTAGAGTTAGGGTTGACTTCAAAATACAAATCTTGTTCTGAATAAGATTAATAGAGAACATTATCATTTACAAATCAAAAGTTGTGAAACCAGAAATTTTCATTTTATCATGAAGCCTGTTACTTATGAGAGTCCGGTAAGGGGGATTCTGATGGTTGGCCAAAGACCACATTCTTTTTCTTACAATGAGAGTGTCAGTGAAAACAAACCTTAGACATGGAGAAAATTTGAGAATATAGAATAAAAAAAAAAGTAATACTGAACTCCAACACAAACTCCAAAATCAAAACAAAGCAAAACACAATGATAATTTCATAGCATCACACAATGTTAGGGCTGAACAGGTATTACCAGGTTCTCTGTTTCCGTCACCTCCCACATTAGAAATGTGTTTTATAGACAAAGAAACTGAGGCTCAGAGACTGAAAGGCTAGGTTATGGAGAGTGTAAATGATAGTGCTCTTTTTTTTTAATTCACACATATGGTCCTCTACCTCTAGCCAGTGTTAAGAAGAAGAGCCAGAGATATAAAGAACAAAGTCCCAAGTGTGCTTTTCATATGCATACCAGTTTTCTACCCCCTATAAATCACTAATCTGCTGAATTCTCATCATTAAATGGCTCCCTGAGAGAACTCCCAGGGATGAATCCAGACCTGGCACTGTGGAATGAACAATTCCATCCTGACCAAAAGGGAGAAAAGAGGTGTAACTAATAAAGTATCAGTGGCAGAGAGAGTTCAAATAGAGGCTACTCTGGCAGTTGCTCTTATGCAAGCTTCAGGTAGACCTTGTTACCTATTATAAACTGCCAACCCCCAACCAGGACCATTCCAGCCAATCCTAAAGAACACCGAGGGCAATTTTATAAGATTCCACAGGGGTTCCATGCACTAGACTAACTTGCCAGAAACCTACAATCTCCAGATGTGTCCCTGGTCTAGATAAGTCCTGAAACCTAGCTCAGTCTCTCCAGAACATCCCAGATAGTTCCATCTCCCTACCCCATATTAGTGACAGACCCTTCCAATATCAAGAATTTAGAATTGCTATAGCTCAAACAACCCCAGAGGCATGGAAAGATCAAAGGTGATGGTAGAATTATTCACAGAAGATAGCACTTAAGAAATGAATATGAATGCTGAATCATTAAATTGATATCTCTTTTAGTCTCCAGTATTTTAGAGCAGCTAGAAGTAAAAACCTAAAATTGTGAAACTGTAACCCATGTCAAAGTCTGAAATATGTTCTACAACTAATTGTGGTGCTGTGCTTGGAAATTTATAGCTTTTCTTGTATATATTTTATTGTTCACTAAAAATGAAGGAAAAAAAATCGATTGTGATGATAAAGTATTTAAGCCTACTAGCCTCCTATATTCCGAAGCAGCTAGAAGGAAAAATCTGAGCGACTCGTATGGTAGCCCATGACAAACTCTGGGATCTATCCTGTAACCTTTTTTTGAAGAGTGCTTTGAAAACTATTGCTTTTTAGTTTTTTTGCTTTATATATATGTTATACTACACAATAAAAAAAGTTAAAAAAAATGGCTCCCTATATCTCTTAACAGAGGCTTTCTATTTTCTTAGCACTGGAGTCCTATTTGAACTAAAAGGTTAAACTTAACTCCCATTTGTAAAATAGCTAAAAGCTGTATTTATTTTACCTTATATAATTTTTACCATCTTAGAAAATATTAATATATTTACCTTATATAAAATAAGGTAATTTATAGTTTCCTAATATAATAGTCAATCTATTAAAAAAAAAATAGACTCCTAATGAACTGGAAATTAAAGGAGAAGTTTTATTTCAGTCTCAGCATCCAATTTATCTTTGTATTTTTTATTTGTACAGCACAGAAGAAGATAAAAGCATACAGCACAGATATATTGTTTCAAATGTAGCATTTTTTTTCCCCCACAGTTGCCTTGCAATCTTAGAATAGTCACCAATTCAAATAAAGCTTTCTTACAAATAGATAAGGCTGCAAATTTGGAGCATGTTTGATATGTATTTTGAATTTTTTTTCATTGTCATTATAAATTTGGTTGTTAAATAAATTATATTAGGAATGAAATTAAAACCAAGCATTGAACCTATAGGATAAAATCTAAGCTCCTGAGCAGGGCATATAAAGATTCAGATGTCTGACTGTCTTTTCTCCTAGACTTGCCTCAGAGAACTTCACATTTTTTTAGGCCATGTATAACTTACATTTCTATGGCTATTCAAGGCTGTTTTATGTCTATGATTCTTGGTGTAGATGCCACCCTTCGCAAAGAATGCCCTGGATTTTTTGGTTTGATTTTTTCATGGCAATCTTCTTTTCTTTACGATGCCACATTTTTGGTGAAGTTTCCCCACAGATAGCTACTCTTCTAGAGATATGGCCATAAAATAATGGTGACATCACTCACAGTTATCTTAGGTTGCCATTTTAATATATATTTATTTCCCTCAATCTTCCTTTCCAAACTGATTTCCACTACTCTCCTCCCAGCACTTGTTCACTGGACAACAATGAACTACTCCAATAATCTGGAGTGAGCAAATGATGTTTTCTGGTCTTGTTTCTGCTCTTTCCTCTTCTTGAAATTAGCTGAGAAGAGACCTTGAACTTGTGAGGGAGGAAGCCAGATGTAAAGGAGAGAAGGATTAAATGGGGAAGTCAGAATATGGAAGCAGCAAATACAGATTTTCAAGATGAAAAAAGCACACTGAAGAAAAGTGTTAATAGCAGGAAAACTTAAAAAAAAAATCGAGATAATCTCATAATGGCCTAGGAAATATTTACAAAGCTAATGGCAATATCAAGTGAACTTTAAAGGAAGGGTATACTTCTGATAGCTTGAAAGAAACTGGCAAGGACCCATCAGATGGTGAGAATAACAGGAACAAAAACACAGGTGTGGGAAGTACAAAGCATTTTAAAAATTTGAATAGCAAGTAGAATGTGCTCTGGAGTTTATATTATTAGTACTATATTACTAAACTGCTATACAGGAAAGTAGCAGAAGATGGTTCTTGAAAGTTGACATTAGATCATTAGGCCCTAGAAACCACATAAGAAACAGGGCCTGTATTTGGTAGGTGGTAACGGGCCATTGAAAGGTTTTGAGCAGGGCTGAGGAACTTTAGGAGTGTAGTTTGTAGTTCCCTCCCTCTAGAATTATTAAATCAACTACAGGAATCTCAAGAGTACCCATTTGGAAATGCTTGATGTGCTTCCATATGATGTCAGCCCATCACACAACTACCTAAAACAACCAGACTGTTGTCTTTGCTGGTCAGCCAATATTATTCTTGGACCAACTCTCAATTTTCTCAGAAATCCAGTTCTTTTCCCCACTAGTATCTTCCTCTGTTTTTCTTACTATAGGTGGCAAACATATGGGGTGTTTTAATATGATAAATATAAATGTGAGTAATAATTAGTCATTTACAAATATGATTATGTACATTATTGTATAAGACTAATGGCCCCAACAATAATGACAGAACTGTATCAGATGTTCAGGGCAATTTAAATAGATTTTAAAACAGGGCTGGAGAACTGAAAATATTTCCGAGGTGCATAGGCTATGAGAATTGATTTTGAAACTGAAGCGTCAACATGTTACAATTTCAAGATTTATGACTATCTGAAAACTGAGGTATCTGCAACCTGTTTATCTGGAATATGGATAAAATAAAGGTGAACAGACAGTTGTATAGATTAAAGAACCAAGGGGAAACAATTTCCCATTTTCTGTCAATTATAATATATGATATTCTAGTATAATTATTTTCATAACATAAATATACTGATTATTAGAATGTGTACATATTTTATCCAATCAGCTACTTAGTACATCCCATTAGATGATATTAGAGAAGACAGAAATGTATTAAATAAAGAGGAATAACTTAGGCATTGTCTTTGCTAAGCAATTTTTCATTTTCTTTAGAAAATATAGGCAATTTTATTATGATAACTGTCTTTAAAAATTTTGTAGAGTAAGATTTTTCCATTTTCTGATCATTGTATGTGTGATGAAAGGGGTAGAATTTGCCACCTTCAAAGTTGGGTGGCTATCATGCCACAATTCTTTGAACGGCATTGCTAGGCACATAGCTTATGCTGTTAAATTTTGTATTTATATATTTCTAAGATTTTGAAATAATTTCAAACTTACAGAAAAATTGCAAATATAGTACAAAGAACCCATCCCTTTCCCAAACTATTTTAGAGTGACCTGGTGCCCCATCTTCCCTGAGTGCTCCTTGGGTTGTGTATTTCCTACAGACAAGGCTGTCTCCTGCAAAACCACAACACTACCATTAAAGTCAGGAATTGAACTTTGATACACAACTGTGGTCTATTCCTCAGAGATGGTTTTGCCAGTTGTTGCAGTAGTATCCTCTACAGCAAAATGATCCAGTTCAGAAGTTCAGCATTGCATTTAAAAAGCCAGGGATTGAAACTTCTACCTCTAATCCCAGTCCAACATCCCAGAGTTCATGCTAGTCTTCTCCCTTCTTATATTTAATGACTCCCATCTCCAATAGTAAGAAATGTGGCTTCCATTACCCTTAATAGTCTTATTTACTGATCCACATGCCCCCAAAGGTAAGCAATTTTCTATCATAACTGCGACCACTTCTCCCTTAGATACTTTTCTCATCCTGCTTGGGCTCCAGTGCCTCACACTAGGGAACCCCTTGGGTGGACCTGACTCCCCGTGAGTCTCTGACTTCCCATGACAGGCTGCCTCCCACGTGGGTGTCCTCCTCACTTCACTTGGGCTCTGCCACTCCATGCAGTGCTGCTCCTATGAGCACATGCCTACCTCGTTCTACCCAATCTAAAGGCTTTAGGACGGAATTGGTTAGTAAGGAAGGTGGTTAGGGAAGGAGAGAACAATGAGGACAAAGACAGCCAACATCCATTTGATACTTTAAAGTGTTTATGTGTGTAAATGTTGGCAAGGGTAGATTTCAGTGGTGTGGCTTTCTATATTATTTATTTCTACAATGTCTGATTAAAAAATAAGACATATTGGCATTCTAAGTGGAAAAAAATAAACACTTCTTGTCAACATTCTTTAGAACATATTCTGAAAAATGATGTCTAATATGATTGATGATATTTTGTACTCATGGGTTTCCTCTATTCATGCCCATTTCTCTCACTACATATGGACTTACAGCTACAAATTATAAAATAGATGGCTTTAAAAAATATGTTTATAATGCTCTGTTATCATTCAACAGCTGCCTAACAGTATCTATTGTCTTCTGGGAAAAAAATTTAATGGGAGCTTAAGCAGATGTTCCATTTAGCCAGATGACTCTGCTCCTTTTTTCTTTGAATGTGACTATTTTAAGTACGTGTATGATCCTAGTTTATTTCCATTGAATGAAAAAACTGCTTGTAGGTCCCACATCTCCTGTCAAAAGCATTTTGTAAGATGTTTAGTCCGTTTTCTAATTCATCTTCCAAGTTTCCCCTCTCTCCCTATCTCAGCTTCTTCTTGTTGTTGTTAGATAACATTGAAGAAGACAACTTGTTGACTTATAATTCTATTGTTTTACATTCCTCTTTATTTTCATCACTGGGAGATTCTTAAGAAGACTTTGAATGTTGGAGAAATGAGCACCTTCTTCATTGTAAATCTCTGTTAGTCTACAAATAATAACGACCAATAGCACCACCAAGTTATGAAATATCTGGAGAGATAATGAGGAGACCAATCCAAGGAGTCAGGATTACAGGGGAAAATGCCAACCACACTAATATTTTTTAGGGAGTATGTTTTAAAAGTGGGCTATTGACCAAGAATATTATGTCTAGTTTAATTTCTAGAGGGGAAGGAGGCTGGAATAGGAAGATAGAGATTTTCTCTAAAGCTAAACCAACACTGACTCCCTTTTCTCAACAATTACTCGAAAACTTTTTATCTATAAAAAAATCTTTGTTTCTATCTGTAGGCATCAAATATTTATTTATTAAACTCACACACTGTGCTAAATACAGAATGAACAGGATTGGAAGTATTCACAATTTAGAGGATTACTTGTAGCTTCCATTCTTTTCATTATTATGAGGTTACATATATTAGATATAGAGTAAATTCCTAACATAAGTTCCTTGTTGACTAACTCCTTTACAGCGACTTATAATTAGACTCCACATTTACTAGTGAGAGGACAAGAGGCTAAAATTACTACCTTCTATATTCTCACCCAAATGTGAAAAATTCCTACTTTTTGAAGCTATATAATTGATATTCATGAAGCAACCAGGGCTTCTGAGAATAAAAGTGTGATTCTGATCTTTGTCTTCCATCTTTTCTTAGTAACTTTGCAGTTGCTTTTGTTCTCCCCCTTACAACATGTCAAGCACATAAAATTCTCAATTTACTATCTACTAACCAGGAAACGAATGAGGAGGGTGGTGTGTTAGCAGAGACACTGGCCTGGCATAATCTAGTCAGATTATGGATTTTAGCTCTGACTCTGGGTGGCTTGGTTCAGTGTCTTGGTTCGTCAACAATGAAGAGATGAAAGTGGGGTTAATAATTGTTACAATCCTTCTCATGATAATGGTCTTTCTTCCCCCCCGTGGACCAATGTTCTCATCAATGACTGAAGCCATTGAAGATGCCAAAGGCTTCCCGAAGCATCAAAGAAAGATGAATTAATTTACAACTAGTAGAATAAGTGGTAAATATCCTTAAGTCTTTGAAGATAATTTAGGTGAATGTAATGGCATGATTTTATTAATAGGAACACTGCCTTACTCAACTATATCAAATAGCTAGAAATTAGGTACAAGTAAATACAAAAAATTCTCACAAATCAGTCTAAAAAGTATTGTGGATTCCTGAGTGTCCATTGTTGGATCCTTTAGCTTGGTTTAAATACGCTCATTTCTCTTGTGGCTCCCTCTGGCTACTTGTGCTTTGGTTATTTCATAATAACCAAATGGATACCTTATAAGCTGGAATAAGCAACAATAAAAAACTCCCTTCGGCAGTCTAGTAGAGGTTATAACTAGTTACCTGTGGACCAGATGTGGCCTACAAATGTTTTATTCGGTGAAGTAATATTTAAAATTTCAAAGTTGGGTTCTAACATTTAGAAATCAGAAGATTTTTATATAAAATATGGATCTTGAACTTTTGTTGGAAGATTCAGAAATCTAACAACTTCTGAATGACACCAATGGACTGGAACTGAGAAGCAGCTGTTCTCTTCGGATATAGGATGTTCTTTCTCTCCAGTGGCCTAAGCTCCCAACCACCCCTTATTGTACCCTACAAAGTTGGGTCCACTCATTTAAATTCCCTTCATTGCCCTGGTGAGCATATGTGTTGCAACTCTTCTCTTTAAGAATGAGGAACAGGAGAAACAGAACCATACATTTAGAGAAGCATCTGTTTTTCAGATATCTTCTCTTTAGGGCCACTAATTAATTTTAGGGATAGATTCTTTTTATGTTTTCTTACCTAAAGTGGAAGCTTTTTGAAGAGTTAGCTAGAAATTTCCAATCTAATACTTGTAATTCATCTGCACTAGGCAATAAGAAAACGTTCTATTTTTTTTTTAAATAAAAAGAGAACCATTCATCTGTTTTACGTTGAAACATAGGTAGAAGAGATGGACAGATATTTTACTATTGATCAAAACATGCCAGCAGGATTTGTTTAGATGAGGACTCTTCCAGTTTAGTGATGGTGCTTCCTTTTCTAGATCTGAACCACAAACTTGCACCAATAACCACAAGGGTGAAAAATGAAATTGATCTTGTTCTGCCTTTGATTGGTCTTTAAAAATACAGTGATCCAGATTATAAAACCAGGCTTTCACACAGTGAAATAAGCCAAAGTCAAATCATATACAAGCCATTATGAGATGAGGCACAGGCAGCAGAGTACATGTTCTAGTTTGCTAGTTGCCGGAATGCAATATACCAGGAACAGAATGGCTTTTTAAAAGGGGAATTTAATAACTTGCTAGTTTACAGTTCTAAGGCTGAGAAAATGTCTCAATTAAAACAAGTCTTAGAAATGTCCAATCTAAGGCATCCAGGGAAAGATACCTTGGTTCAAGAAGGCCAATGAAGTTCAGGGTTTCTCACTCAAGTGGAAGGGCACATAGCGACCACAGTCAGAATTCTCTCTCATCTGGAAAGGCACATAGTCAACATAGAGCCATCTGCTAACTTCTTCTCCTGGCTTCCTGCTTCATGAAGCTTCCCGGGAGGCATTTTCCTTCTTCATCTCCAAAGGTCACTAGCTGGCAGACTCTGCTTATTGTGGCTATGTCGTTCTGCTCTGCTCTCTCTGAATCTCTCATTCCCCAAAATGTTTCCTCTTTTATAGGACTCCAGAAACTTATCAAGACCCACCCAAATGGTGTTGACCCAAGACATGTCATCACCTAATCCAGCTTAACAACCACTCTTGGTTGAATCGCATCTCCAGGGAGATGATCTGATTACAGTTTCAAACATACAGTATTGAATAGGGATTATTCTACCTTTATGAAATGGGATTTTGATTGAAACATGGCTTTCCTAGGGTACATACATCCTTTCAGACCAGCACAGTACAATTTATCCTAAATGCCCAAAATGTGAGTTACTATGGCTAACTATCTACTAAATAGTCTATGTAAGAGATGACACTTCCATTATCTAGAATTGATCAAAGTTTCAAAAATGAATTTAAGAAAATATGCCTAATACTAACAGATTTCTCCTTTTAACCAATTCTTATATGTATTTCAGTGCTGTTAGTAACATTCACAATGTTGTGCTACCATCACTATCATCTATTACCAAAATATTTCCATTGTTCCAAACAGGAGCCTTGCACATTTTAAGCCTTAGCTTTCCATTCCCTATCACCTGGGCTCCTGGTAACCTATATTCTAGATTATGACAATGAATTTGCTTATTCTAATTACTTAATATCAGTGAGATAATACAATATTGGTTCTTTTGTGCCTGGACTATTTCACTCAACATGATTTCTTCAAGGTTCATCCATGTTTTGCTCGGATCAGGACTTCATTCCTTTTTATGGCTGAATAATGTTCCATTATGTGAATATATTACTTCTGTTTATTCATTAATTCATGGGCATTTGGGTTGCTTTCATCTTTTGGCAATTGTGACTAATGCCTCTACGAACAATGGTGTGCAAAGGCCATTTTCTTTTGTTTAAGCACATCCAATGTGTAATTTTTTTCTAGCAAGGCTTTGTTGAATAGTAAATTTTACATATTTGAATATCCCCAAATTCTTTTTCCTGTCCATTTTATGAAAAGGGTGGTGGCTATAGGACTAAAAGTTAAAAAAATCATTCTTCTTCAACAGTATTTTAAGTTTTTTCTCCATTGTTTCCTGGCCTGTTATTTTAAAGCTGAGTAATCTGATACCAATTTGAGTAATTTTTTTAAACAGAAAAGAAAAATAATCTATGCCTTAATTTTTCTCTCTTTAATCTTATGGAATTTCTAATTGAAATCTTATCAGATTTCATTAGGATGTACCTAACTCTAGATCTTTTTCAAAATTCTTATAACACTCAAACTTCAGTGGAAAAATTTGCGATTATCTCATAGTCTGTTTTTCTCTTTCTATTTTCCACAATCTCTCTTTCTAGAATTTATGCAAGGCAGGTTGGACTTTTTGGCTCTATCCTTCACATCTTTTAAGTTTTCTTTGAATTTTCTTCTTTGTCTAGCTGTACAGTCTTTTGGGATATAATTCAGCTTGATATTCCAGGTTACAATGTCATATTCTTTGGTTAATAATTTTGCCCAAACAAGGACACATTTGAGAATGAATGGAAATGGGGAGGGACACTAAAAATAATTAACAGGAATTTATTGATCTATACTATGCATTAGCCAAGATTTTCTTGGGGGAAACAAGGGGTATACGATCATCCTATGTAGTCAGTTTTTCTTCTTAATCTTTTCTTTTTAATTTTGGCAAACATAATTAAGCTTCAAGCACTTCTCAGTTTATTTCTTTTCCACAGCAGCGTGTTCTTGTGTTATAGATGTGATACCTTCTGGAATCTTTCCGATGACAATGTACAGTCAAACCTGACTGCATTAAATAGAAGAAATCTTTAACATGTTTCTCATGGGATTTATTTTTGTGATGTTCAGTCTGAAGCCTCTCTCTCATTTCATCTATATTTGTCCTAAGGTAAAGGTGGCATCCCACAGCCATGAGAGCAGAGGATAGATGTATTTCTTCATAGCCCCTTAAGTAAACCCCCCATTATGATTTATGATCTACTTAAGCTCCCAACCCTCTGCTGCCTCTGATCTTAGGGCTGTTCCGGAATTCTTCTGAGAAAGTATTTTTTTTAGTAATCATGTTTTCCCCAATTGTGTTACAAAACCAAGGTTTTGGCTTTCACTTTCATTGTGATCCATTTATATTTACTCTTCAAAAATTCTTCAATCTTCTGGTCTGCCAGTGGCCCTTTACCCAATGACCCAGGACTGCTATTTATTTATACTTTTACATTACTTCTACCATTTTATTTAGAAAAGAGAAAAATGAGTGCTCATGAAGCCATTTTGAACAGAAATATTCTTTAGGCAATATAAATCTGATACAAATTGGTTGGAAGGAGATGTTGAAGGCAAACTGACCCATAAAAAAAGGCTCTTATCACCTAAAGTAAGTGCAATAGGAATATTAGGAATGGATAGATTCTAGAGGTACTATTTATTGGGTGGGATTTTATTAATTATTTTAAATGGACATTTCAAGTAAAACACTGTCAGGACATGACCCCTCATTTCACAACAAGGCACACTGGCATGCAGGTATCAGCATTGCTCAAATACTTAGCTGATGATGGTGAAGGCTGTCGAGTAGGAAAGTGAGAAGTTTCTTTTCCACTGGAGAAGTTCATTTAGTTGCTACTGAGAAGTAATAGGCCTTCCGTTGAGTGACTTACTTGGGGTCTGGCCGCATTTACTGATGAGTTTAACATCTTTCAAAGTATTCATATAAATTACACTAATGATATAGTCTGTCTTGAGAATCTCTCTCCTTGTTCTTGGTACATGCATCCTCAAAGGGAATAGCTCCAAATGTTTGAGAGATTGAACAGATGTTCTTACAAACACACTAACAATGCTCTGAGGAGCCTCAAACCTAGTTCTAAACATGCACTTGGATAAATTCAAAAGTGAAAAGGGTAGCTTAGGTTAATGCCTTGAAAACTTGGTATAAGAGATGTCTCGACAATTGGGTAGCTTGCACAACCAAACCACTTGTTTCCAATTTTTCAAATCTGCTGTTGGGAGTTGAAATCACAAGTTATGTTCAAAGCTAATATACTGTTTTGCTAATGAGGATTCATTTTTTAAATTCTGGGACTACTCACTTACAGTTAGGTATAATTTATTAGCAAATAATTTGAATAGAAGTAGAATATTTAATTCCTACCTAAGGTAAGGATTTAAAAGGGTACATCTGCTTAAACTGCTCAGTCAGCACACTGAAGGAGTGAGTGTGACGCAGTATTGCCACTGGACTATTCTGGAGGAGCCTGGTGCTTTCTCCTCAATCTAGAACATTTATGGGAGACAGGGATGCCCTTCTACCAAAAATCCTGGACAACAACCTTCCTGAATTTTGTAGTGGTGTCAAGATTTGTAGCTTTTTCCATTCCTTCAAGTAACAGACTCCCAATGTGGGTTCCTCACCATGCAAATTTCTGTCTCTGAAATGATATGCTGTCATTTTCATCTCTGTTGACCATAAGGCTTTAGGAGTTTATCCCCTTAAAAAATGTTTTACTTCATTCTGCAGTATAAGGTGAGTTTCAGGATATATCTTAATTCCCCCAGATATATTCCATTAAAGATAATATGGTATATGAATTCCCAAGGCCTGCTGTAATAAAGAATCACAAATTGGGTGGCTTAAAACAATAGAAATTTATTTTCTCACTGTTCTAGAAGATAAAAATCCAAAATCAAAGTGTCAGCAGGCCATGCTCCCTCTAAAGTCTTAAGGAAGAATCTGTTCCATGCCTCTCTCACGGCTTCTGGTGTTTGCCAGCAATCAACACTGTTCCTTGTTTTGTAGATGCATTACTGTATTCTCTGTCTCTGCTTTTATGGTATCTATGTCTGTTTTCTTTTTTTAAAAGGACAACAGCCATTGGATTTATGGCCTCATCTTAACTAATCACATCTGCAAAGACCTTTGTGATAGAATGAGTTTAGTACCCCAACAAATGTTATTAATCTCTGTCTCTGTAGGTGTGAACCCATTGTAAAGAGAACCACTTCAAGATGTTATTTTTAGTTAAGATGTGGCCCAATTGAATGAGGATCATTGGAGGCCTTATAAAAAGAAGAAACTGGAGACCAGGGTCAGAGAAAGCCATAGGGTGAAGCAGGAAGGCAGTGGTAGAGACATAACCAAGAAACCCCAAGGACTGCCAGCAGCCAGCATCAGAATGCTACTCTTGGGGAGAAAGCAAGCCCTCCCGATAGCTTGACTGTGAATTTCTTATAGCCTCAAAACTGATTCAATAAATGCATATTGTTTAAACCAACCCATTGTGTGGTGCTAGTGGAAGCAGCTCAGGCAAACTAAGACAACCCTATTTCTAAACAAGGTCATGTTTTGAAGTTCTAGGTGAATATGAATCTTTGAAGGATACTATTTAAGCCAGTATATAAGATGCCTGAAATTTCACCATTAAGGATTTATTTATTTATTTGGAGGAATTACACCAAATGTGATAGATACATGCCATGTGAACTACTATTTCCTCCCTCACTGTGTGTATGGAAAACATCACCAATCATTCAGGACATTCTTTCTTCATGTGCCTGTACTTGGCCTCAAAATTCCTCTTATCCATAGCACTGCAGCACTTCCAATCAAGTGGAAGTGAAAGATTGAGACCTATTTTTTCATTCATGCTTTATTCATTGTTCTGACTAATATTGAAGGAGGAATAGCATAATGCACTAGCACCCTAATCTGCATTCTCCCATCCCCGATAACTTATGATTCCCAATGACAGGATGGTGCCAGGACAACTGGGAATACTCGGCTCTAAAGGAATTAAGGAAGAGAGGAGAAAATGCCACAGAATGAGGAAATATCAAATGCTCAGGAAAATTTGGTTACATTATCTGTTTGCTGAGAACCAGTGCTAGAGTGGACCTTGGGTGTGCGTGTTTTTTTAAGTTATCAGAAATATCTTCTCCATGCCTAATAGATGGGTGGTTTAATATTCTGTGACTCTAGCATCTATGGTTACACCTGGAATTTTTTTTTTTAACTTTCCAGGGTAAGCACAGACCCAGGGCTCCTAACACCAAGCATGGTGAGGTGCAAGAATGACCCATTTGTCCTTAGAAACTCAGTGTAATGGATGTTTGCTTAGTTAATTTCATGGAAGTTGACCATCTCTGATCTTGGTCCCAACATATGGCATTAACAATTTCAATTATAACAATGTTCATTAATATTTATTAAACATTTACCGTGTATCACATACAACGCTAAGCACTTTATATTGCACTGTCTTGATAAACCCTCACAAGAATCTTATAAGACAGATATTGTTATTCTCCTAATTTTCAGGATGAGGAAATGGAGGATTTAGGAAGTTTAACCAACATCAAGGTTGCAAAGCTGGAATGTGGCAGAGCCAGATTCTAACCCAGTTCTGTCCAATTGCATCTCTGTAGCTCTCAGTGATTGTGATTTCCCATCTCTCTAGATTATGATGGTTACATGATGGTGGCAGAGAGTCTCGGAGAGATCTTCAGGAAGTGTTTAATATTAAGAAGAAGAATAATCAGGATGGAGTCACTCACTTTATTTTAAGCGTGGGCCAAAATATAATGCTTTGATTCTACATCAAGATGGAAAAGCTTCGTCTTGATAAACTAAGCTGCTAAATCTATGACGAAGATTGGGATATAGCTCTCTAGATGACAAATTAACACTGTAAGGGGAATGGAGAACACAGACTGTCCTTTCCTCATTCAGAACAGGAAATAAAAGCTATAATTCTATCTTTGGCTCTGAGAAAAATGTTTGCTTTTAAAAATAAAAAAATGTTTCAGTACGAAACAGCAAATGCCGCATTCATACACAGTTCCCACTTTTTTGGTAGAGTTTAGACATTTCTTAGAAACAGGATTAATTGAGTCTTTTTGACAAACTTGAGGAAAATGAATCATGTTCTTAAGATGCAGTTTGAAGAGAAATATCCAACTCTCTAAATAAAATCTATGATTGTGAGACTCAAATAATGTAAATCGGATACATTTATTCAGTTGGTCAGTGGCTTTTAGGGTTGAATTTAGTTGAGGAGGAGAAAACCCTACACAAATTTTCATGTAACATCTATGTAACTTGAGGATTAATTTTGCTTTATGACAAGGAAGAATAGTTCATGTGGAAAATCTCAACTGGAATCAATATTTTCCCTCTAAGTTCCAGAGTTATCTTCCAAAAATATGGTTTGGATAACATCACTCCCCTCAATAGCCCCTTCTCATTCCATCTAGCATGTGGTAAAAATATCCCAGAGAAAAACAACAGAGTTCTCTTCATCCTCCTTCCCATTCAAGCAGGGAGTGTAGGTTTGGGCAAAAATACCAGAGAGGAATAACTGCAAATTAGAGGAAGAACAATACACATAGGACAAATGAAATGGTAGCACTGATCACTATTGGTGAGCTGTCAGCAGCTATGATAAAGTTGCAACATTGAGCATTGCAATGCAAGTGAAAGGGGCAAGTAAACTTACCAAAAACTCATTAATGGAAGGTCCACAGAAATTTGGGAAGAATGATTAAGGTTATATGAATGGTTACAATTTCATGATTTTATAGCTGCAGATGTCTCCCAAATCTGACGCCTTACCCTTTCATTCTAATGTGGTATTAGGATTTGTTTCTGCTCCGGGTGGGCACTCATTCTCACTGGTTAGTGCCCACCTTGTCTTAAGTGTTAAATCCCTCGATTGCCTATGCCCAGATAAACTGAGATATTTGCATCCATCTGTGATGGATCGGAATATTTTTAATGTGGGATCATTCACAGATATTCTTTTCCCTAATTCACCAAAGAGAGTCTCTAATTGCTAAAACAGTTGCCCTCTTCCTAAAAAGGGATTTTTTTTTTTCTGATTGTGTCAGACAGGTTAAGTTAATCTACATAATAAAGTTCTGCAGGTGGAGGGGAAGGGATGGAACCAAGAGTCTCGAGCACTGGGTGTGAAGCTATTTTTGTCAAAGGTTTACAGAGTATCTCAGCACAGCTACGGGGTGTGAAAAGAATAAATAGGAGAGGAAATGGAAGTTTAACAAATGTTGCTTGTAGACTACACTTTAATGCCTACTGAGAAAAGTGGAGAAAAATAAAATACTTTAAAATTATATTTGGGTATTAAATTGGGCTTCTTAAAATGCACATATCCAAGAGTGTGACTGTGAGTCACAGGCTGCAAAAGAATTTAACCAAATAACCTTGCGTTTTTGCTTATGCTGTCATTTTTCTTTGGACTGCTGTTCCATGTCCTAAATCCTATCCAGCCTTCATGACTTCTTTTAAATGCTACTTCATCCTTGAAGCTTTCCTATGTTCTTCTCCTCTTCCAACAACAGCTACAAAAACCCAAGCAAACTGGCTATAATCATGTTCTTTTTTGAAAGTTCATAACAATGGATCTTTTCATCCCTTATGGCAATTATCACCATCCTGTGGTGTAAATTGGGTTGCTACTCAGCTTCCCTTATGGCAGGATAAGGATTTACTTTCATGGCAGGATAAGGATTTAGTCTTGTCTTGCAACAGCTTCCTGGCATCTAAAAATTGGCTGCTGTTGTCTTCTCATCCATTCTCTTGTCTTTGTAAATTTATGGCTTTTTAAAAAAAATCCCTTTTTAAAAATGAGGTTTTGATTAGGTTTTGGGGAAGCAGTTAATATGAGCATTCAAGTTATTTTAAGCAGAAAATATTTTATCATAGAATATTTTTAAAACAGCAATTTTGCAGAGAAGTGGGCTAGTTTATGCTTACCTTAAGATAAGGCAACAAGCTAAATATTTAAACAGATTTCAAATGTTTGCAAAAATCCTGGGGGGGATAACTCTAGGAACAATTAGGACTTCTAGTTCCTTAATCAACAAAATGGAGGAAGGGTAGAGATTGGATAAAATAATCACTGTGTCTAATCCTGTTCTTCAAATTTTATGATTCTATTTGATTATTAGAGGGGATGAGGCATTTGAGGGGAGAGGGGAGAGGCATTCATCCCTTCTGAAGTTGATCACAGAGATTCTCAATGGGCTGGTCAGTGATGCATTTGACCTAGAATGCTGATACTTACATTCTTTGCTTCTGTTTTACTATCAAAGCTACAACTGAGGAACTGTGTCTTCATACTGAATATTCCACACACCATAATATATGTGACCTTATACATAGAAAATGTTCCCAAACTGGTTAGGAAATAAAAATAAAAAGAAATGCCATTCCTCCCTGCTAAGGATTATAGCAGGCAGACTGGAAATTTGCACACAAACAACTGTTTAGTGATCTCCAAACACACTTTGTTCAAATAACCTCCCGACATGGGTGCCATTTTTATGTCTACCATATGGAAAATTGGAACTCCCTGCCTGAATTCAGGACCATAGAACCCCTGGGAGAAACTTTTAGATTTCCACCCAGAGCTGGAGCTCTGTGGAAACTGTAAAACACAAGTCTGCTGATTGTTAGAATGAACCCATCCAGATTCAACTTTGGTTTGAGAAGCTCCTGTAGAACTTAGTAGGGAGCTTCTGACTTCCAAAAGGAAGAAGAAAAGGACTGGTTAACAAATAAGATGCTGGATTCAGTAATGGTCACCATATGGAGCAAATATCAGTAAGAATTAATAAGAATCCAAGAAACACAAATCCCAGTTGCCACTGTATTGACCAGTTAAAATCATAGATCTTAAAAGCCCTCTAGTTCAGACTCTGCCTTCTGATAAGGCCATATTTAATTCATTTCTGGCAAATCAGAATCTGCTGTCTTTGAAAATCTTCCATGACAGAAATTCTATCACCTTTTTCACTCAAGCATTCTCTTTAGGGAAGTTCTTCTTTATAATGACTTTATTTTTTTCCTTCTTTCAATGCCTCTTTCTATGAGATAAAATTTCAAATCTCTGATTATGTAGCTCCATGTCAGACTTTTGAGGCTCCTACTTGGTCTGTTTGCCAGATTTTCCTAGTCTCTTGTGGTAGTTCGAGTCGGTTGTCAACTTGGCCAGGTGAAGATGCCTAGTTATATTGCTGTGGACACAAGCCGATGGCATGTGAACTTCATCTGTTTCTGATTACATCCGCAGTTGCCAAGGAGGCATGCCTGCTGCAATGAATGATGTTTGACTAAATTGGCTGGTGCTTAAATGAGAGAGAGTGCAACGTAGCACAGCCCAAGCAGCTCAGCATACCTCATCTCAGCATTCGCAGCTCAGCCCAGGCCTTTGGAGATGCAGAAAAGGATCACCATGTGGAATGTTGTTGGAACCCAGAGGCCTGGAGAGAAGGCCAACAGAGATCATTCTGTGCCTTCCCACATAAAAAGGAACCTCAGATGAAAGTTAGTTGCCTTTCTGCTGAAGAATTAATGAAATAAATCACCTTTTATTAAAAGCCAATCCATCTCTGGTGTGTTGCATTCTGGCAGCTAGCAAACAAGAACATCTCTATACTCTATAAATCTGTATTTTCTCAAGTTGTTATTGCATGAGGTCCTACCATATGGTGAGAGTGATCACTGGCTTAGGAGTCAAGAGACCTTGATAATAGACCTCTCTGCATGAGTCAGGGGAAATTCACATAAATTTTGGCCTCAGGTTTTTTATCTGATAAGTAAAGTGCATCAATTAGATCTTAGGTTCTTCACTCCTAATTGCATTCTGATGCTCAGAGATCTGCTTACTAGGCCGTGAAGGAAGAGGGGACAGGAGTTTGGCATGATAAGCTTGAAGGGACCTGGCAGAATAATGTGGCATTTCAGAAGCCTCTTCCTCCCCTCTGCAGCTGTCTCCCCATTATCTTGGAAGAATGTCTGGGGCTGAACTTGTGGTGCTCAAGATGCTGAATCTTCTTGCTTTGTAGTTTTTCAAGATATTAGATGACAATGATATAAAGAGGATGAGGTCATTAGCTATCATTAGTAGCAAAAGCTACAAAGCTTGCAAAATATTGCTCTAATGGAAATTATTTATTCTGTATACATGAATTGTAGGATTGAAAGAATAATTGAGGAGTAAATTGCTTTTGATCTCAGTTTCCACCTGTAACATATCTTCATTCTTTGAGATGGTCTCAGTAATCAAGCTCTAATCTTTGAGACATATTTTGTTTTCATTATATTTAATATTATTTACCTTTACATGGGTTTGTATCTTAACTTTCCAAATATGAGGAAAAATACTAAGAATTTTTTTTTGTATCTAGTATAGGACATTTCTTATATGTTGACTGGTGTGATCAAGAACTTGCTGAAGTTCAGGGTAAATTAGTGATAAATTGGGTCACAGGAAACTATTTTCTGTCTAAGACTCATTTTTTTTAATAACCCCAATTCTTAAATGCAATTAAAAAGTTGATCTTTGAAATTTTGTATTATCTCCTTATTATAGGTGAGCTAGTTCAAGATGCCTATCCCAACTAGCTCACAGGACAATTGCCCTTTTATGGAAAGTGGTAGACAAGCTGTGGGGTTAAATGGCATAGCATGCATAAAACATTCTGATAAACTGTAATACAACCTAAAATATTACTGCACCAGATCGAGAAGTGACACAAACTGTGTCTATGAGCCCATGTATTCAGTGGTATTTACCAGTTCTGGAATGAGCTGTTCTCTTATCATACCTGTGCTCTTACCCTACCTGACCCCTTCCTCCACCTTTCTAAGAGTATGACTGTGAATTTCAGCATCACATCAATTTAAAAAGAGGTGTGAAATAGAGGCTGGAAGTTACCTTCACACTTGAGCAGGAAGAAATCCAGGTTGTGGCTGAAGGAAGCACTGAAATAGGTGCAGTTCTCAATCAGGTCACAGGAGAGGCACTGCCTGTTGAAGTTGCCCACGGTGTTGGCACTGGAAGAGCAACCACATCAGGGCATGAGCTGAGACGTGGTTATTGGACTGAGAGGGAACATTCATCATGGTCAAGATCCAAATCTCTTAGCTTGGTATTCTGAGCTGACCGATTTCTCTCCTACAAAAGCTCTTCTGTGAATCCCTGAATCAACCAGCTGGGCACTATTCTTCCATTAGTTCCCCTGTTGGAAAATCTGTTAATACCAAGCTCCATTTTCATCTTCCCATGAAGCCATCCCTGACCAGTAATTCCCTCTGACTTCTAAGAATTCTCAGGACTTATGTTTTATGTAATGTACATTCTTTTATTTGAGCCCAGTGGACGGCCTTGCTGTGAGGCAAGTATAGTTGTTTTAGACTTCAGAGTCATGAGGCAAGTACAATTATAATTAGATATTATCTAATTGTTTATATCCATGTGTCTTATCTCTCTGACTAGATCATTAGTTCTTCGAGAAGAGGAGATTTGCTTCACATATCCTTATACTCTCACAGTGCCTAACACTGGCTGTCATATGATAAAATGATAAGGTAGCAGCTCCACAAACACTACTTGAATCAAACTCTGGCTGTTTCCAAAAGTCATTTCTCCTGACAGAGTGAAATGGTTGCAAGGTTGCCTCTCAATGGAGCTAGAAGAATAGGGGCTGATTGGATGATGTCAACCTGGGACCACACTGATCAAATATGATTTCTTGTCAAGAAGGCTTAAATGTGTTTCCAAAAGTCAAAAACTATTAAGACACTCAGTACCCCTGGAAGAAATTCTTATCTGAACATTTTGCATGGAAGTATCAATTATAACCACAGTTTCCAATATGGAACCTATCTTTAAAGGACTGAAAATATTTCATGGTAGAGAAAAGATAACCTTCCACTGGTATAAGTGTGAGGCAAGGGTAGGCAGGCTGCCTTTATAATTTTTATTAATTTGGTGACATGACTGATTAAAGTTATCCTGATAGATATGCCTTGATGAAGAGACTACAGAGAGCAGAGGTCTGTCATTACATGGACTTGTCCAAGAATTTTTCTCTTCTTCTACCCAGACTCCCTCATGTGGCCTTTATAGTTTCAGCACAAAAACCAACCTCCCCCTAAGTGATTTTGGTTATTTCTCTCCAGCCTTTATAGCATTCATTCAGGGAGGGGATTCTTTCTTTATTGTCCCCCCCCCCCCCCAATTTATTGCTGAAAAGGTAAAATTCTGCAATAGCCTAGAAGCCCTCTCAGGTGAGGGAGCTACTGTGTGCATGAGGAAGACACATACCTGTAGAGTTGCCGTCTTCTTGGCAGGTCCTCCGTGCTGAGGAAGTAACTGAAAAGATCATAAAGGCACCCAGTAATTAGTTGTGCTGCAAGGCACATTTGTATTTCAATTAGCATCCACTTCCTTTATAGGTACTTAGGGACTTCCACTGTTCAGTGGGCTAAATCAAGTAGTTCTCCCATTTGGCTCAAGCTGTAAGTATGAGAAGAGCAGGAGAAGGACAGACATCTAAGGACTGAGGGATACGGCTTGAGGTATCTCTGCACTGGCCTTTGCTTTAGAGCCATGAGGGAACTGTTGAAGATGGCGGTGCTGGGGGCGGTTGTGGTGCTGATATATATTGGATTTGGATCCAGGAACATTTTAATAAGATTGTTAAATTTCTAGACAACAAGGACCCAAGACATTTAATGTAAGTCCAGATGTGCAGTCTGGCTCAATACATAGTTGTTGACTGATTTTCATCAAGACTCTGACTGTAGAAAGCTTGGTTCTTATCATATGAGTAAGGAGGCCGAATGGCATCATGGTAAAGTACATGAGACTTGGGCTCGCAATGAGTTATATTCTAGCTCCACTTGTTACCAACTGAATAATGTAAAATAAATGACTTAATTTCTCTTCTTAGTTTATTTATTTTTAAAATGGGGAAAGCAGTAGAACTACCATGTGAAACTGTTGTATTAAATGAGACTGTGCTCATAAGGCACTAAATGTAGTAACTAAAACAAGTAAATCCTTGATAAATATCAGTAATAATACTACTAATAACCATACAATATTTCACTTCTCAGCTCTGCTGCAAACTAACCTCATCATCAGTAGCTTGAAACTTCAGAAGTTGGGTTGTTGAGACAAGAATCTACAACACAGCTTCATGAAGACTTGAGGAAGCTATTTACGTCATCTAAGAAGGAAGGTTGGGGCCTCCTGTGCTATAATTCTGTACTCAGTAAGTATATTTAGGTTAAAAAAAAGTGAATGTGACCCACTTAACCAGTCAGATGTGCACCCTACTGTTACAAATTGGCCTGTTGTGACATGGCCTGATTCCTTACTTACATTTTATTCCGTTTCTCATCATAGGCCAGAATCTTGGTCACATCCCAATCCCCAGAGGTGATTGACTGTATGTTGTCATTGCTGCTGTTGGGCTGAAACACACAAGCAAGGCCAGGCAGTCAGAGCAGCCTTGAATGCAGAGGGAGGGAAAAGCTTTATTCTTAATTCTTTAGCACTTTCAGATGGTAAAGCAACAAGAGACAGCTATTCTTTCTGTTGGAAACGCTGTTCTGTTTCCTTCTCTGCCTGTTCCTCTTGTTTAATGCCTAGCTTGAATATTATTTCTTCTTCAAAACCTTTCTGACCATCCCCAGTCCCAATACAGCAATACAGAATATTATGGCATTCTTTTTTCATACTTATCAAACAGTGCTAGTTATTCCAACTCTGATATAAACATCTTAAGAGAAGACAATGCTTTACATGCCACTGATAATGTTCCTTAATACATCTGTAAGTGTAACTGGTGGAGTTGTTACCATAGGGAATATGAGAGGGAAGAAAGAGAGAAAAAAGGGGGCAGTGGGTGAGGGAGGAAAAGGAAGAGAGAAAGAATAAAGGAAGAAAGCAGGCACTTCAGCTATTTTGTCATTCTCTACCATTGCTTCCAAGGGTGGTATGAAACAATATTATTGAGTATCGCATGTTTCATATACATGGTCTCTCCCTAAGCGCTCACAGAGTTAAACAGAATAATTACAACAATAAATCATAACAGAAGGAGAGGGACGAGACAATCTCGACAGGAAAGGTGTTTTGGCCGTGATTTGATTTGGGATGTGGCAGCAATGAAGTGTGGAGTCACAGGCAAGCTGTTCTGAATGGCAGGTGCTGCTGGCAGCAGGCATGAAGCTGATGGTAATGAAATTAGGTAAAGGCCCAAGAGGAACACCCTGGGGACTGCAGAAATGAAGTCACAGGAGAGGGGAGATGCTGTGATGAGCTGGAGTGGGCACTAGAAGTTGGGGGATACACAAGGGATTCAGGAAGGCAATGGGGCATGAGTGGTCTCCTGGGAATGTGAGGCAAAAGAGCAAGTGCAGAAGACTGCTGGGCTGGGAGAACTGCTTTCTGCTAGAGTATTTTTGGACTCATAATAGAGCACTCAGAAAATGCTGATTACTGGAATGAATTTAGAGACTGGGAGCTGAACAGAAGCATTGAAAAACAAATTTTTATCTTGATTAGAATGGTTCAAAATAGAAAACATGGGAATCTGGGGATGTGCAGTAAAGCCCGTAGATATAAGCAGTTTGTAGACATTCTATCAGTCATGTAATTAAGTGGATTTAAACTGAAATAACAGTACCCATGCTTCTGAGTATATGCTGTCGCTATCACAGGGAACACAGTGGAGTCTTTACAGTTATTCCATTGATGCTACTCTAACATGTGATATTCTTGCAAATTTCCTTTTGAAATTATCCTTTGGGTCATATAAGACATATGAATCTTCTACTTTTAGTCCAAGTGTGTATATATTTATTTTTTTAAGTAGAGAAATTATAGGTTTACAGAAAAGTCATGCAGAAAATATAGAGCTCCTTTATACTCCCCCTCACAAACACAATTTTCCCTACTATTAACAAAATTTTTCCTATTAGCACCAGTATGTTTGTTACTATTGATGAAATATTATTATAATTATACTATTAACTATAGTTCATAGTTTACACTAGGGTTCACCGTGTTTGTGGTGGTTTGGAGCTGTATGTACCCCAGAAATCCATTAATCCATTCCTGGGGGTGTGTACGTAGGATCTTTTGATGAGCTTACTTCAGTTGGGGTGTGACCCAACTCATCAGGATGGGTCTTAATCCTATTACTGGAGTCCTTTGTAAGCACAATGAAACTTGAGAGATAGAGAGAAAGCCACAGGAAGCACAAAGCTGAGATTCAGTGGAACACGGAAGAGATTGGAGAGGCCAGGAGAAGTGGCCATGTGCCCTGTCATCTGACAGAGGAGCCCAGGACCAAGGCTGGCTGGTAAGTTCCAGAATGCCAGTCTTTAGGAAGAAAGCATCGCCTTGATGATGCCTTGATTTGGAGTTTTCTTATCCTCAAAACCGTGAGCAAATAAATCCCCATTGCTGAAACAAACCTATTGTATGGTTTTTGCTCGAGCAGTCAAGGAAACTAAAACAATGTTGTACACTCCTATAGTTCTTTATTTTTTTTTAAGTTTATTTTAGTAACATATATACAATCTAAAAAAAAATCTTTTATTAAAGAAGTTGTGGGTTTAACAGACAATCATGCATAAAATACAGGATTCCCTTATATTGCCCCATTACCAAAAACATGCATTGGTGTGGAATATTTGCTACAATTGATGATAGCACATTTTAATAATTGTACTGTTAATTAAAGTCCATGGTTTAATGTAGGCCTCACTGTGTAGTGTAGTTGCATGAATTTTTTTTTTTTTTAATTTTTACTCTGTTATGATGTAGAGAATTAGGAATACTCATTCATTGCAGGTGGCAATGTAAAATGGTGCCACCACTGTAGAAGACGATTTGGCGGTTCCTCAGAAAGCTAAGTATAGAAATTTCTCCCCTTTAACTACATTCAGATATATAACTCAGTGGTATTAATTACATTTGCAATGTTGTGCTACCAACGCCAACATCCATTACCAAAACTTTTCTATCACCTCATACAGAAACTCTGCACTAATTAAGCATTAATTCCTTATTCCCTACCCCCCGTCAGCCCCTGTTAACCTGTATTCCAGATTCTGACTCTCTGAATGTGCTTATTCTAATTATTTAGAATCAGAGCCTATATTATTTGTTCTTTTGTGCTTGGCTTATGTCACTTACTTAGATGTCTTCAAGATTTATCCATGTTAAAGCATGTATCAAACTTCATTCCATTTTACAGCTGAATAATATTCCACTGCATGTCTATACCACATTTTGTTTATCTATTCAGCTGTTGATGAACACGGGGTTACTTTCATCTTCTGGCAATTGTGAAAATGTTGCTCTGCACATTGGTGTGCAAATATCATTTCAAATCCCTGCATTCAATTTTTTTGGGTATATATCTAGAATTGGGATTGCTGAGTCAAATGGTAATTCTATACTTAACTTTTTGAGGAACCATCAGATTGTCTTCCACAGTGTTGCACCATTATACATCGTCACCAGTAATGAATGAATGCTCCGATTTCTCCACATGAGCTCCAATGCTTGTTATTTTCCATTTCTTTAAAAAAGCAACCATTTTAGTAAGTGTTCATTGGTATCTCATTGTGGTTTTGATTTAAATTTTTCTAATTGCTAGGAATATTGAGGATTTTTTCATGGGCCTATTAGTCATTCATATATCTTCTTTGGAGAAATGTCTATTAAAGTCTCTTGCTCATTTTTAAATTAGATTGTTTTTCTTTTTGATTTTGAGTTGTAGGATCTCTTTATATATTCTGGATTTTAAACTCTTATCAGATATAGATATGTGGTTCCAAATATTTTCTCCTATTTTGTAGGTTGTTTTTACTTTCATGATTATGTCCTCTAATGCACAAAAATTTTTAATTTTGATGAAGTCCAATTTATTAACTTTTTTCTTTTGTTGCTCATGCTTTTTGTGTAAAGTCCCAGAAACCACTGCCTAACACAATGTCCTGAAGGTGCTTTCCTATGTATTCTTCTAGACGCTTTATTGTTTTGGGTCTTCTACTTAGATCTTTGATCCATTTTGAGTTAATTTTTGTATGTGTGAGGAAGAGGTCCAGCCTCATTCTTTTGCATATGGATATCCAGTTTTCCCAGCACTACTTATTGAAGACTGTTTTTTTCCCATTGAGTTCATTGGCACTCTTGTAAAAAAAAAAATCAATTTTCTAAAGATGTGAGGATTTATTGCAATTCCGTTGGTTTATATATCTGTTCTTGTGCAGTAATCAAATCTTTTTATTACTGTAACTTTGTAATAAATTTCAAAATTGGAAAGTGTAAATCCTCCAACTTTGTTTTCCTTTTTTACATATTTGTTAAAATTGATAAAAGAATATTATTATCTTCATACTATGACTATAGCTGTGTTGTACAGTCCTATGGTTTTTTAACTAAATTTTTATTCTAGTAACATACAGACAACCTTAAAATTCCCTTTTTAACACATTCAAATATATAATTCAGTTTGACTGGGACTGTGTTGAATTTATAGGCTTGGGTAGAAATGACATTTTTTTTTGTATGCTGTATGGCGGGGGCCACATTTCATTCTTTTTCCATGTGAGCATCTCCTTATTGCAGCGCCATTTGCTGAATTTTTGTTTGTTTGGTTTCTCATTTGTTAGTTATCTTGTTTCTTTGTTTGGGAAGTGCATGGGCTGGAAATTGAACCTGGGTCTCCCACATGACAGGTGATAGAACTGACATTGTAACAATGTTTACGCTCCCAAAGCATGGACATGGAGTGTCCTTCCATTTATTTAGCTCTTCTTTGATTTCTTTTTGCAGTGTTTTATTGCTTTCTATATACAAGTCCTCCTGCATTAAATTTATCCATAGGTATTTAATTCTTTTAGTTGCTATTGTAAATAGCATTTTTTTCTTGATTTCCTCTTTTTCTTTCTTTTTTTTTTTTTTTAACATGGGCAGGAACCAGGAATTGAACCCAGGTCCTCTGGAATGGCAGGTGAGAACTCTACCTGCTGAGCCACTGTGGCCCACCCTTGACTTCCTCTTTAGAGCATTCATTTCTAGTGTACACAAACACTGCTGATTTTTGCATGCTGTTCTTGTACCATCACTTAGATGAATTCATTTACTAGCTCTAGTAGCTTTGTACATTTTTCAAGAATATATATATTTTCATTCTTTTTGTGCCATATATACATATCTGTGACATATATATATATATATACAATCTGCAAATAGGGAAATTTTCACTTCTTATACCAATTTAGATGATTTTTCTTTTTCTTTTTTTGCCTAGTGTCTCTTGTTAGACCTTCCTTGGTCAAGTGTTAGACCACTTGAATCATAGTGGTGTCAGTGGGCATCCTTGTCTTTTTCCTGATCATTAGAGGAAAAGTTTTCAGTCACCCACAACTAAGTATGCTGTCAGCTGTGGTTTAT
Source organism: Tamandua tetradactyla (assembly GCF_023851605.1). Taxonomy (NCBI): domain Eukaryota; kingdom Metazoa; phylum Chordata; class Mammalia; order Pilosa; family Myrmecophagidae; genus Tamandua; species Tamandua tetradactyla. Next base: position 199,952,678 of record NC_135327.1, on the reverse strand, counting down.
TCATGTATGCCCTTTATCATACTGAAGATGTTTCCTTCTATTACTAGTTTTCCAAGTGTTTTTATCAAGAAGCGTGTTGGATTTTGTCAACTGTCTTTTCTGCATCACTTGAGATGATTGTGTTTCTTTATTAATGTGGTTTGTTAACATTAATTGATTTTTTTTTATGTTGAGCCACACCTGCATATCTGGGATAAGTCTCACTTGATCATGGTGCATAATTCTTTTAATGTGCTGTTAGATTTAATTTGCTGGTATTTTATTGAGGATTTTTGCATCTATAGTTATAAGGGATATTGATCCATAATTTTCTTTTTTTTGCAAGGTATTTTTATCTGTCTGGTATTAGGGTGTTAATGGCTTTATAGAGTGAATTAGCGTTTCTTCATCAATTTTTTTGGAAGAGTTTGAGCACTATTGGGGTTAACTCTTCTTGGGATGCTTGGTAAAATTCATCAGTGAAGCCATTTGTTCCTGGGCTTTACTTTGGTGGGAAATTTTTTAATTACAGATTCAATTCTCTACTCATTATTGATATGTTGAGATTTTCTATTTTTTCTTAAGTTGGTATATGTAGTTTGCGTGTTTGTAGGAATTTATGCAGTTCATTTAGTTTATCTAATTTATTGGCCAACAGTCGTTCACTTGAGGTGTTTCTTTTTTTCAATGTAAGATTTTAGAGCTATAAATTTCCCTCTCAGTACTGTCTTTGCTGCATCCCATACATTTTGGTGTGCTGTGTTTTTGTTTTCCTAATTTCCCTTTTGATTTCTTATTTAATCGTTTTTTTCGTTTAATAGTGTTGTTTAATTTCCACATTTTTGTGAATTTTCAAGTTCTCCCTATGTTATTGATTTCTAGCTTCATTCCTTTGTGGTCAAATGTGTTAAAACTTGTTTTGTGACTTAACAAATATTCTATCTGGAGAATGACCCATGAGCATTAGAGAAGAATGTGCATTCTGTAGTTGCTGGGTGAAGGTTCTATATTTATCTGTTAGGTTTAGTTGGTTTATAGTATCATTCAGGTTTTGCCCTCTGTCTAAATGTTCTATCCATTATTGAAAGCAGTAATTTGAAGTCTCCCTCTCTTCATGTAGAACTATCAATTTCTCCCTTCAAATCTGTCAATATTTTCTTTATATGTTTTGGGGCTCTGCTATTAGGTACATATATATTTATAACTCCGATGTCTTCTTATTGAATTGACCCATTTATCAGTGAACTTCTTTGTTCCTTATAACAGTTTTTTATTTAAAGTCTATTTTATTTGACTTTATAACTACCCACCTTTCTTTTGGTTACTATTTACTTGGCATATTTTTGCCTATCCTTTTATTTTCATCCTTCCTGTGCCTTTGAATTTAAGGTCAGTCTCGTGTATATAGCACATAGTTGGGTCATGCTTTTTTACCCATTCTGCTGATCTCTGTCCTTTCACTGGAGACTTAAATCCGTTTACATTTAAAACAACTACTGATAATGTAGGACTTTCTTCTGTCATTTTGCAATTTGATAAGTTTCAGTCTTTCAGGCTACCATGTGATAGACTGGCATCAATATACATGCACTCAAATATTCATGTAGGAATTACTTAGCTCTCTTTAGTACAGGGCCAGGGGTCCACAATTGGGGTGCAGATGGTCTCCACACTGAACTGGGTAATGGGTGGGGCACAGTGTTTTAGTTTGCTAATGCTGCTGGAATGCAATATACCAGCAATGGACTGGTTTTTACAAAAGGGATTTATTTAGTTACAAATTTACAGTTCTTTGGAGGAAAGGCAACTGGCTTTCCTCTGGCTTTCTCCATTAATGGGAAGGCACAAGGAGATGTTTGATGGCCTTGCCTCCTGGCTTCTGGGCTCAAATGGCTTTCCATGATGTGACTCCTTTCTACATCTGCAAACACCTGGGTCTCAGCTGCTGAGCTCTCTTCAGACATCTCTCTTTCAATCCTACATCTAATTAAATAAATGTCAGTCATTATGGAAGGCACAACCCTTAGCTGACTGCAGATGTAATCAGCCATAGATTAATTTCACATGCTGATGATTTAAGTCCGTGGCAACAGAACAGTCGTGTACCATCACCTGGCTAAGTTGACATCTGAACCTAACTACTACACACAGCAAGGGTGCCATGAACTTCTCTATGATTTTCAAAGCTGCATTTTCTTGATTTGGTACTTGCTCAGTTACTGCAACACTTTAACTGTTTTCCAGAGGTTTGAGGTAGATAGCTTGCCAGATTTTGCTAGTCATTCAAAGATGGATGCCTTATGCTGCCATCTAAGTCAAATGCCACAGAATACTCTATATTAACCTTTTTTTTCTCCAAACTTAATTCACCCACCCTGACTCCAAATAACCTTGGTTTGCTTTGAAAAATCAAATGCACCCAACAAGGATGAGGGTCTTTGATCACTGGGGATCTTCAAAGAAATGGCACATTCCCTTTTTCCTTTCTAAAAGAAGAGATCCTCCCAAACATAGGCATGGTAGCATCACTTAAGTAAGTGTCCGGGCTCCCTAGGGTGACCTCTTGCATGGACTATATTCAGCAGGATGTCTAATTTCATTTCTAGATTCATTTCTATTAATCCCTGAAATCCCCTGCTCAGTGGTGCTTTGCTCTTCACTTACCAGATTCTTCACCGCGGCATAATATAATACAACGTTACAACTACATTTGGCTGAAAGCAGAGCTGAGCTGCCTCAGAGAATCTAGACACATGAGAGAGCAGCAGAAGGCCTGTAAGTGCAGTGAACCTCCAACTCTAGTAGGGAAGAAATGTGCAAAGGAGACATCATGGCAGATGGAAGAGGAAAGGCCAGACAGACACTAGATCATCATACAAAGGAACCCAGTAAGAGCCCCCAGTCTTCTACCTAGCCATAAATCCCAGAGCTCCCTCTGATACTGCCAGAAGTATACTTCACGGTCTTGAATGAAAAGGGCAAAACGTAGCCCCACTACCCTCATCAGAGATTCTGATCTTTGACAAGTGTCGCATTCCATCCCACCTGCAGGAACTTAAGCATTCGGGGTCCTTGACAATGACTAGTGGGTGTAGTCTGTTTGGTCATTAGAGGCAGTCATGGCCACTCAAAAGTAGTTTTAAAAACTAGCAGTATTTACCTGGGACGATGACACGGTAATATGATAGAACTTTCCTCGTCCTCCTTGGGGGATTGCTCTGACAAAGAAAACTTTTCGGCCATCCTTGGAGAATACTGGTTCTTCATTCTGGGGACAATAAGGACTTAATTACATGAATAAAGACATTGCATTACTTTCTGAGAGGTTGAACAAAGACAAAATACATTTGGAGAAAATGCATGGATATATTCCTACGAAATTTCTAACGACAGCAGCAATTGAAAGAACAAGCAATGTGAGGGACCTTTTCTTTCCTTGGTAATCGTGAGTCAAACCTTCAGTTTTCTAAGAAAGAGGAAATAACGAGGAATTAAGAGGCCATAGCCTAGGCAGAGGCAGACAGAAAGGCATCCTTTAGTTGACAAAGCACAAATATAGAGAGCTGACTCATGTTTATGCTATGCTAAGTTCACCAGAGGGAGCACAACTTAGCTCTTTAGAAAACAGAGTATGGTATTACTTCCTCCCCTAAACATTGCCATTGAAACCAAAGTGCATTGCAAAATATCTCCAGCTCCATTTATTATATATTATAAAATTCATAATTCAGGAAAAACATCAACGTGATTTTGCCTAAAAATCAATACTATCCTACAATTTTGTCTTTTGCTTTTTATTGAATAAAATTCATCTTGCCCTGAATAGTCCACCAAGTAGACAAAAAAAAAAGAAATCAGCAAACAAGAAACAAGGACATATACCATATCTTCTAAAATGTAGACGAGAGGGCATAGCACTCCCAGGGACTTGGTTTCCGTACTAAATCACTTCTAACTAGAGAAAAGTCTTGGCAGTTAGCATAAGGTATTCACTGGATAGCACATGCTTGCTTGGGTCTACTGTCACTTTTCCCTGAAAACCAAATGAGACTTAGCAGTTTTCTCCAGGGGAAGGAGTTCCAGGCCGGATTCAAAGCAAAGCCCTGAAATGTGTTGCCACCAACTCTGCCTGGCCCCCAAACCCTTAGCAGCCAGTTGCTCAGCCTCCTGCCAGCCCCCTGGTTGGCTGTCACTTTGATGGGCGAAGAGGGAATTTGCAACAGCAGCATCTCAACCTCTCTGAAGCTCAAGTTTGAAAGTCTCCATCCGTAAACACCAATTAGTTGGCTAAGATATATATTTTCTGATTCAAAGAGCCCCACACTAATGCGGAATGAGAACAAATGGTAAATAAACCCCAGCTGGCTCAAGAAAAGCTCATTTCTCCGCAGTGAATGAACACATGCAAATATGATATGCCCAAAGAAATAAACTAACGTGATTAAAATGACATTTAATCTTCATGAATATTTGCAATAAAATGAAACCTTTAATCTGCAAATATTTATTTTTCTATTTAGAGTTGGAGGCATGGTAGTTAAAAGTAGAGGAAATGCAAAGATCAGCAGTAAATTTGGCTTTTCAAATATACTTATATTTGCCAGCTGCAGGTTAGATACGGCAACCTTATCTCAGTTTTGGGGGAAACATTTGCACTTTTGCTGAGAAAAATACTCCAAATAAATGCAATAAATACTTAATCTGCCCAGAAACATTGTTTTTATAATCAGAAGGCCACAGCCATTACGGGACAGTGTTTGTATTGTTCCATGGAAATATTCCATGGTTCATCAGTGCAGGCACCAGCTTTTGAACCTCTCTGAGACTTGATTTCTCATGTAATAAATGGGATATTTTATTTATAATAGTTTTAGTGAAGAAACGCAGTGAGTGTGTGACTAGAAGAACTGGATTGTAATGCTGGTCTTTTTATTTTTTTATTTTTATTGGGATAATATGTACACACCCTCAAATTTTCCATTTTAACCACTTTCATGTGTACAGTTTAGTAGTATTAATTACATTCCCAATTTTGTGCTATCATCACCACCAACCACCATGAAAAATTTCACCCCAAACAAAAATTATGTACCCATTAGTGATAATTCCCCATCCCTTGCTCACAATCCCTGGTAACCTGTAATCTGCTTTCTGTCTCCATGAATTTGCTTATTCTAGGTATTGCATATTAGTGAAATCATACAATTCTTGTCCTTTTGTGCCTGGCTTATTTCATTCAAATATGTCTTCAAGGTTCATTCATGTTGTAGCGTGTGTCAGAACTTCATTCCTTTTTTCGGCTGAATAATAGCCCATCTTATGTATTCACTACATCTTGCTTATCCATTCATCTGTTGATGGACGTTTGGATTGCTTCCACCTTTTAGTTATTGTGAATAATGCTGCTATGAACATCAGAGTGCAAATATCTGTTCGAGTCCCTGTTCTCAGTCATTTTGGTTATATACCTAGTAGTCTAAAAACTTATCAAATCTCTCTGGATAACAGAGAATTTATCATATATGATGTCATGTTAGTTTACACACCTCCATTCATAGCATAGCTGTGAAGAAATAGCTCTTTTCATTCGTGAGATGTTCTTTGTGAGCTATTTGTAGCATTTCTGCCAAATCTTTCTGTGGTTCAGATATACTCATCTTGTCCAATCTCCCTACTAAAATTTTGAAATCACAATACCAAAATTGTTTTTACAAAAGAAGACAGTCATAAATTGCCCCATAGGACCAACACTCCAAACAAAAAGATAGGTGGTGGGGTTTGATACCAAAAGGCTGAGAGCTCCCGGAGCAGGGCCCTATTGGATTTGTATTAGGACAGACTTCGCAGGGGGCACTGGCAGTGATGATGGGATGTTCTGTGTGGGGGCAGGGCAGGGGGTGGTGGTTCTCATCTCTTTGGAATTCCTAGAGGAGAGTGAACATGGTGACGTTCATCTATGTGATGTAGACACATTCATCTCTTATTTTCGGCTCTTGGGGAATCTTTATCAGTATCTATTGCTTAGGACTCTGGGAAGGAAGAGAGAAGAAAAGAGAGGGAGTGAAAAACTAAAATGGAAGGCTGGGAAGGAATGAATGGAGCAATGTGGTTCAAGACAGCCCAGGTAGCATTGCCGTAGCTCATCTCAGTTCCTCGGGATAAATCAGAAGACAGGTCGATGGAAGCAGGCTGGATCTCCCTGAGATCATCAGCATTTCCCAGACTGCACTCTTCTCAAACAACACTGTGCCCTGGGCTAGCTGGGGCAAGCATCTGTGACCCACTTTAAATGGTTGCGAAGGAAGAGCATGGTCTGAGCGCTTATCTCGCTCGCTTGTCCGCAGCATGATGAGAAATGCATCCGTGCCCTGCCTGAAATGGTAGTGAGCAGCTTAGCTGGTACAGACAGCAGATGCAGCCTTAAATAGGTTTCTAAACTGCCCTCCAGATCTCGCACTATCTTGAAAGATGCTGAAACCCTACAGATTATTTTAGAAAAATAGAGTCCATGAATTCCTTTATGAGAAATCTCTTTAAAAGGAATTTAATGAAAAACTGTTTGAAAGGGGAATCGCCTACTAGCCATGGGGCTCTAACCAAAACACAGAGTTACAGAGCGGCAAAGCTGTAAGGTGCTCAGATAAATCCTGGTCAAGGATAAATCCCTGGATGGGATTGCCTTGAGCCTAGCGAAGGCAGCTGAGAACTGTGGGTTGACACCTCCCCTGACCAAGGAAAGCAGTGTCAGAAGAAAAACATCCTTTAGTAGAACATTATGTTTGAAACTCAAAAAGGCATTATATATTTTAAATAGCTGTTTTCTTAGTAATGCTTTAAAGTTTACATTTTAATGTAAAGTTTACATTTTTAATGTTTTAATTTCTACTGTTAGGTGCTGATTTGATTTTGCTAGGAAAGATTGGGCTTTGCAAACCACATTCAGGCCATCTGTACTGAGCTTTGGTTGGTATTCTCACTTAGATGAAGAGATACAAAATTGATAAATATATAAAATTCTCACTGATGATATTTATTCTATTGCCACTCTGCAAAGGTGATGAAGAAATGAGCAATAGTGGACAGATCTCATGCTCCAGCCCTCCTGGGCCTCGGAGATGATGCACTCACTTTCACTGTGAATTCAGGAAGTTAAACCACAGATGACCAGTGAGGAAGGTAGGGCTCCAGGGTGTGAGTTAGAGCCCCTCAGAGAAGGAAACAGGGAAGCAGAGGACAGGACAGCTCTAACCTCAATTTCTAAAAGTCTTCCCTGCCCCCAGGAAAGAGACTGCTGGGCTGCTTTTATAAATTCATACCTTACCTTTACTTATTCAAATACAAATTCTACACTGGATGTAAGTCCTACTTCAGAGCCCACCTCCTCCGTGTTACATTCCTTTATTCCCTGCCCCCAACCCTATCAACTGCTAGACACATATAACACATTATCTGAACCTATTGTAGGATACCTCTCATTTCCCACCTTTTGGAATTTATGTAAATACTTATCTTCCTATCTAGACTATTCTTATTGCTTTGAGAGCTGGTACTCCATCTGATTCTATTTTTGGGGGGATGCATGATCTGGGAATCGAACCCGGGTCTCCTGCATGAAAGGCAGGCAATATAACCACTGAACTACCCGTACACCCCCGATTTATTTCTGAACCCACAAATCGTAACAAGCTGCCCTCGGCAATCTCTAGGATCCAACAAACGACTAAATATAATGGATGTTTTTCCTGATTCTTTCATTCTGATCTCTCTGACATTTGTCTGATGCATGATGACCATTATAACATTACTTTTGATGTCTGTTTATATCTTTGGCCCAGGTGGTTTTCAAGACCTTTCCAGCATGCTTATATTTCAAGGTTCCCTTTCTCATTCTTGATATTTTCCTAGCTTGGAATTGGCACCCAGACTTGGACACAGGAATACAAAGCAGCCATATTAAGCCACTGCCCTTCTGGAGAAGACTTGCACTGAACAGAAGATGGATATAAAAAGAATAGCATCCATTTATGAGACTAGCATCCCAGAAATAACTGGCACAGTGATGGCATAGGTTGTTAATTCCACAGATAAAAGTGGCACACCAATCAATGTCAGAATTTTTTGGAAGAGCCATTGTTAATTGTTTTATTGCCCAACTTTAGTTCTTTCCCATAAATCGAATCTGGTCTATGAAAAAGTAGCACATCTGTGGCCCCTCCACTATAATTCCTGAGACTCAAATGTGATTTGATTTTTCCCACATAATTTTAAGCAATTTCATCCCATTAGGTAGGATGAGAAGGAAGTAAACTTCTAAAACTTCCCCACCCGTTCTTTCCAAAGTCAGAGTGTGAATGAGACCTTAAGGACTGAAGAAAGAAAATACCCATGTCGAGGGTTTTATCATTCGCATAAGTTTGATTTTTCTGTTTCTTTCACATTGAGAGATTTACCTTAGGCCTCTCCTCAGCTCATTTAATCTCAGGTTCACAGACTGCATTTCTCTATTCGAGTTAGGGAAGAAAGAATCAGGGGGCAGGTTTGAAGCTCTATCCCCAAGGAAAGTTAGTGCTGAACCACCACGGAATCTACTTCAAATGAGCCATGGAAGAAACCACTGTGAATAAACAGGGACATCACCCACACTGGAGAGCCTTTTTTTTTCTTTCACCACAGTATATTGTTATCTAGGCAAATTCTATAGACCCCTCGCTTTTAATTCACCAGAAGCATGTCATCTGAGAACTGTGGTCTCCCTACCACTGTTGTTCTGAAAAGCAGTGGTTTACAAACCATTTCCATGGGCCCTGAAGATTCTCCAGCAGTGTCAGGGGTTACTGAGGAGAATCAGAGGGAGGGAGGGGGCTGAGCAGAGGCCCCACAGTCACCGGAGTCATTCCACATTTACCTATTTGGGAGTCCCTATATGACTAAGCTGGAGTCATCTTTCTTCGGGTTTAAAAGCTCTGAAAAGCACTGCTACTGTGGACCAGGTGGCTGGCATAGGCAGTGAACGTGGAGAATCGTCCATTGAATAGTTACCTGTCTGTGGAGCCAGGCTTCGCTTTCATCCTCGTGTTTCTGAAATGAAATAAGAGCATTGGAAAAGGATTTTTTTTTTTTTTGCATGTATTGTGCCTGCGACCAACAGCGCAGAAAACAATTTGACTTCACCTACACGGTAGCTGCACAAGCACACAACAGCTGCTGCAGCATGCTCAGGGGAGGAGGTGATTCCCGGGTCTCCTCTTTGTCCTTAAGTGTGGCTCAGAGCAGCACACGAGTGTCCTCAGACACGGAGGAATGTCGCTCTCTCTAACAACTACAGAACTTCATGGTGGGTAGGAGTCCCTTGGAAGATGGTGGCACGTCCATCATTTGACAGGCTCATCACTACCTACGCATGTGCTCACTTAAAAGCAAACTCCAGATGCTATCTTGTTTTAGGATTCATGCCTGTGTGTGCGTGTGAGTGTGTGCGTGCGTGCATGCATACATGCTGTGCCAAATTTACAACTCATAACTCTCAGAAATAATTCAGTGGGCTAAAACATTAAAAGGAGTTACAACATATGTGAGAAGCAGATTCCACAGAACTGTGTGAAAAAACGCATTATGGAAAACAAACAAAAAGATTAAAATGCAGGATATAGCTATTTATCATACACAATATCATCCTAAAGTGCAGTAGATTTGCTGGTGCTGATCCGACCTCCAGATGTGCTAGGGCAGTTGTTTCTTTATCTACGGGCACTTGGCAGAAAGAAGTCTGCATTACTGACACTCACGAGATGAGGGTCAGGGATTAAGATATGAGCAATTCCCAACTTCCTAGCTGAGTGTCCACCCATTCCTTCTCTTCCTCTCAAGAAAGCCTACTGGAATATCCTGGTATCTGCTCTAAATTGTATACAAAATAAGGTAAATCACTGAGCAACTTCAGTACATTAATCTGAGAAACAGATCACCTGTGATTCACCTTCAGGCCACAGTGGGGCAGCCCCATGACAGCTGCTATCAAGGGGCCTTGCAAGTCCCAATAAACCTGCTTTTACAAATCTCACACTCCATCTCCGCCCCCCCCCCCCCCACCCCGCAGCTGGGAAATACAATTTAGGTTCAAACAAACAAACAAACAAAAGAGCTTCTGAAAGGGTTTCTGCCTGAATCTATTAAGTGATTTTCTACCCAAGACTAGGACATCTGTCTCTTAGTATAAGTAACCTAGAAGTGGGTGGACATGTCTGTGCCTACAGAGTGGGGGACGCCAGGAGGCCACACATCCCCTCTTTACTGCCCCTCCTGGGCGGCAGCTCTTTCTTTAGTTTTACATTCTTTCTTTGCTCCTTTTTTGCTTACTTTTTGTTTCATTGTCTCCTATTTTTGCTCCCTCTATATATTCATTAAGTTAGCCCGTGGCTCCCAGAAATATTGCCTGGCCTCACTGGTGACCTACTGAGTCAGGGATGCTAACCCACCCATAGGGGTGATGGGCCCTGGGTCATGTTGGGGAAAGAGCAGCTAAAGTGGGACCAAACTGGGTTGCAGTGCTGGCTCTACCCCTACTTCTGTGGCCTTGGGCCAATCACTTCCTATCTCTGAGTGCCAAATGACGAGAAGGCCCATTTATAGAATAGCAGTGACCATGGACAAAGAAAGATAAATGGATACACTGCAGAACGCCTACAAGGATAAGGCATAATGATTACCATGGCAAGTTCATTGACTTGATTAGCTACGTTTTCATCACACTACCTAACTTATCCACAAGGTGGCACCAAAAACAGAGACCTGGAAACACAAGGTCTCTAATCGGCAAGCAGCTAAGCAGGTTGTCTACATTGATCATGCACAAATGGCTTAAAAATTATTTTGATGAAGCCTCTGATGCTTCCTGCCATCAGTTCTGAGCTAACCCCGGACCTTTGTACAGACTCCAGTAGTGGCGTCGCAGAGGGTGAGGATGGACACGTTCTGAGCCCGATTGAGCCAGTTTACGGCGACTTTGGTACTGGTTGCCCATTTCACCATCGTGATGTAGTAATCTCTGAAAAATAAAAAAAAAAAAAAAAAAAAAAGGAAATGCACAGAATGAGTAGTTTTGCAGGAAGGCGCACAGCCAATGGAAACCGGGCTGCAGAGAGTCACACACTCAAGTCCTGGATACTGGAGTCAATGGGTGGAGTGTGGTTAGAATATGGGTGACACAGATGTTCCATGAAGTTATGAAATGGAGAGTTTTTGAGAATATATATTGTTATAAAACTCTGGTGGGAAGGCGAGTCATTAGCACATCTTAAAAGAAACTGTCGAGAAATGTGGTTGTTTCTGAAATGACCCTTTAAGAATTACTTGTAACATAACTGGCTCATTGTGCCCTGGCCTAGATGTTGAGTTCCTAGGGCTTGTTTTACCCTCTCTCGAGGGTGGTGACGGGCCTTTGGGGTCTGCTCGGTGGATTCTAGAAGTCCCATGCTCAGCTGATACTGTTCCACAGACTTGATTTTGATGCCATTGTTTAAGGCAAATGGAGAACTTCATGTCACTGTGAGGCAGGGAGAGATCAGAGGAGAGGTGGGAAAGGACAAGAACTTTGAATGGAATTGGGAGAAGGGGCACTTTAGGGAGTGATAAGTACTCTAAAACTCATCCTGGGGCCTGTGCTAAGGGAAGCTCTGTTTTCTTTTCCCTCTTTCTTAAAGAAGAAATACCTAGGGGGCATTCTCTAGCTAATTAGGGAAGTTGGCTTATGGTTCTGAGCATCAGGCAAACTTGGTTTGATACCTTAGACGTCATGTTCTGTCCCGTCCATTGGCATGGGAGTAGTGTTTCTTCAGGTAATTCAGTCACCCAGAGCCCTCTGAAAACTAGGTGGCTTTTAAAAATTAACATTTGAAAAAAGAAATGTTTAAGAAAATAAATGGAGAAAATGAATTTCCTCAGATGAATTCCAAAGAATGTTTCAGAGCCCAGTTAACCCTTGCTCAATCACTTAACCTAACTATATGTACATCTATAGTGAGATCTACTGTTCAGAATTACTTTGTGGTCTTAGAAGATCCTTTATCACTAAAGGCTAAGACCTATTCACTAGAAAATACCTAGTAAATTTGAAAAGGAATGTTTCTTTATTTAACAATTATTTTCAACAGAAAAGACTAAATGCCAGGTACTTTGGACTAAAACTCAGTTAACCAGGAGGTTAAATTTCTTAGTGTCTCCCACTCTTCATATCTACAAATCTACCTACTAAACATGGGTAATTTCATCTTTTAGGCATTTATACACTTCTCCCAATTGTGTCATCATTTGTCAGGATGCTTTTGAAATCTTTCACCTAAATCTTCTTCAGAACTTTACACTGGCCTCATTACATTTAGAGCAAGACTTCATCTCTAATCAACATTTCCTAATTTCATGAACTGCATCAATCATTAGGCTTGATGCCAATAAGTTTTGATTGTTTAAAAAATCAAATCAGGGTGGTGCAATGGTGGCTCAGTGGCAGAATTCTTGCCTGCCATGCTGGAGACCTGGGTTTGATTCCCGGAGCTTGCCCATGAAAAAAAAATCAATTGTGAAGATAAAGCATTGCCACAAATGGGGAAGTTTTAAAGGCAGCATTAGTAGCATTTTGGTGATGATGTATAGAGCCTCACAAAGAGGTTCTAGTTTGGACATTGTGACATTCGTTTGCTTTGTAATGTTTTATAGTCTACTATATGTTCATGGAAGGGAAAATGAAATATTTATCAGCTTAATGAAGCATCGCTTAAGCAGAAATCCCTAAGTAGAATAAGTAAAATTCTCTTAACTCCTAATCTCTTCTCAGTTTCCTTATTTTAAAAGTTATTAGTCTTAAAAATTATATAGAGGACATGAGTAGAATCTTATTGTAAAGTTGGTGTCAGGGACCAAGGCTGTGCCTTGTGCCAAATTATTGCTGATGACTTAAGGGGAATGTTTGCTTGGTTGTTACATATGGGACAGACATATTGCCCATATCATACATTTACCCTATAAGACATAGTGATTTCCAGCAAAAACCAGTATCTGGCTAGCAAATCTGAGATAATCCTTACCAACTTCATATTAACATGTACAAAAGACACAAAAAATGATGACATTTATAGGCATGACACTACTAAAATTAATGTTGGAAATCTCTAGCTGTAACATAGATGGAACTGGATTAAACCAATTGGGTTGCCCAAGTTTGTTACACTGTTTGAAGCAGTAGTCATGAAAAAGGAGGAGAAAAAAATTTTCCCTTTCTGATTATCTTAGTTTTCCTACAGAAATGCTGTGTCTGCACCAGTTAGAAATTTGGGAAGTCAAACATTTTACCGTATGGGTATAACAGAGGATTACAGATTTGTTCATGTGCACTGATTGATTTTGAATATCAGAGAAAAGTTCTAAAGAAGGCAGAAGGAATATATCAACTCCACCCAGTAGAGCCAGAGCAGATAGATGTGGGTTACAGCATGCCTCCCAGATTTACACGGAGAAGGATTTTAACTAGTCAAATGGTCAAGGAAATGGGCTGAGGGCAACAACTTAGCCTTGTGTGTTGTCAAATATCAGGTATGGGTGGGTTTCTCCCTTTTGAGGTAGAAAACTATGAGGAGCATAAAAACACAAGGTTTGATGACAGGGTGATATAAAGGCATTGCAAATAGACTAACATGGAAAATTACAGAAGTTTGACTCTGAGAAATTGAGGGAAATTTGGGAAACCCCCCAGAAGGCACAGAAAAGTGACACAGAGAAGAAATGGTAGAAGACGCAGTGTTCCCACATCCAAGAAGTATAAGCGCCTCTTATGAGGAAGTCAGAGTGATTGGAAAAGAAGCAATAACCAAATACCCAGAGAGAAAGACTTTTACATATGAAAAATGATCTGGATGTGCAGATTAAAAGCACTTTCCGTATCCCAGGGAAACTAAAGAAACACTCACATGTGTTCTGATAAGAATCTTTCAATTATAAGAAAAAATAAATCCCACAACAATCCAATAACAAGGAAGGAAGTTTGACAAAGGATCAACATTTAGGTTGATATCAAATTTCTCCTCTGTTCCATGTCTAATGGTATTTAACATCGCATTGTGTACTGAATAACCCATATCTTCTCATTAAAGCATATCTTCAAGTAAATTTTAGTTAACTTACTTCCAAGAGGTTGCTTTAGAATCCTGGCTATGCACTGTTAACAACAGGCTGAGATTTTCTTACTGGGAATGTAGCCCATACGGAAGGAAGGCAATAGCACCCTCTGCACTAACCATCTCCAGATTGAAAAGTCCAAGGGGGCTCAAACTGAAGCAAACCATTTCCTTCCCCTTGTGGAATTTCCTAGAGAACTATGCAATTTGGGAGAGAAGAAACATCTCAAACCCTACATCCTCCATGAAAGCCACTTGTATCTTTCCCATCTGTTCTAGTTTGCTAGCTGCCAGAATGTAACACACCAGAGATGGATTGGCTTTTCATAAAAGGGGATTTATTTCATTCGTTCTTCAGAGCAAAGGCAGCTAACTTTCAACTGAGATTCTTTCTTATGTGGGAAGGCACAGGGTGATCTCTGCTGGTCTTCTCTCTAGGCCTCTGGGATCCAACAACTTTCCCCAGAGTGATTCCTTTCTGCATTTCCAAAGGCCTGGGCTGAGCTGTGAGTGCTGAGATGAGGTATGCTGAGCTGCTTGGGCTGTGCTACGTTGAATCTCTCATTTAAGCACCAGCCAATTAAATCAAACATCATTCATTGCAGCAGGCATGCCTCCTAGCCAATTGCAGATGTGATGAGGTTCACATGCCATTGGCTCATGTCCACAGCAATAGAACTAAGCACCTTCACCTAGCCAAGTTGACACCTGAATCTAACTACCACACCATCTTTAAGCTTTTACAGTACAATTGGGCTACACTATGTCACATGACCATAAACTACACATTACTTCCTGACAATTCTATGTTAGCAGGGCTGACAGCTCCTTGAGAACAGAGAACAGGCCTATTTATTACTCATGTACCAGTCCTAAGGTTTGGGTTCACAAAGTAGACATTTTTAAATACTTATATGTTGACGAATATTGTCTTCCAAGCGGGAGGGGGAGGGTGAAATAGTATTCAGAGGGATAATTCAGGAAAGCAGAGGGACAGTGTAATGGGAAAAACTCAATGCAAATGATGGGGTCACACCTGCTTTGGGTGTCCAGCTATAGCTAGAGATGGAAAAGGTTTCAGGAGTTTAGGAGGTATTGATGCCTTAAACAGTGAATTTATGTCGAGTAAGAATTTGACTCCTATATAAGGGGAATATATGTAGTTATATGAGGCTGTACGTTGAGAGGGTATCTGTGTCCTGCTGACCCATTTCTTCTCTCTCTGAGCCAGTTCCTGTTAGTACAGGTACTAAATCATGTGCTCATCTATCTTTATCACTTCTTCTGCTCATTGCACTGCTGCCTAGAAGGGAGCTTGGATAGGGACAGAGGTGGCTCATTTTCATGAGGTTCTGTGTACTCTGGCCTGGGTTTGGAGCTGACTAGGCAGCAGGCTCTCAGATAGTATCCCCTGTCTTTACTGTCACTCAGGGAGGTTGGATCTGTGCAGAGAAAGGAGTAGACAGAGTCAGCAGTGATATTAGGCTTTCATTGCAAAACCAGACAAAGCACATGCCCCTGGAATGGAAAGGTAGTGGCAGAAACCGTCCGTGCACTCAAGCCTTTACTTATATGCCACTGGTTCTCAAAATGTGGTCCCTGGACCAGCAGCATCAGGATCACTTGGAAGATTAGAAACTGAATCTGAAACTCTGGTGGGGAAGCCCAGTAAACCATGAATTAACAAGCCCTCCAGGAGACTCTGATGTTTACTAAAATTTGAGATGCACTGATCTAAGTGAGATGCCTGCTACAGGAGTCAACTGGGGAAACAATTTGAAGACCCTTTTAACTACAGATTTCTACATCTATCGCTGTCTTTAGTAAATGTTCTTTGGATAAATAAATGGAGCAGTAGGCAGATAAAGTGCTTTAGAATACAGAGAAATTTGGTAGTAGTTAAAGGAAGGGGAAAAATAGGATTTGCAGCAGAATTTCATTTTAAGAACATGAGGCTGCAACTGGGTATTGGAAGAAGCAAGGATTGATAGAGATGATGAGATGACATGAGATACTGAACGATTTTGATAATCGTAGAAATTTTATTCTAAAAAGAACATGGTATCAACACATTATTAACAGGAAGAAAAGATTCCTGGAAGAAATGCTACCAATTTTCTCTTCATTCTAAAGCACTTATCTGCCCACACACATACTTATTCATTCACAGAGCACTGAGTATGGGCTTTTAATGTGGTAGACACGGTACTGGGTGCTGGCAATACAGACTTGGGTAAAATTTTGTTGAAAGAGACTCACAGTTTGGTGAGGAGACAGACAAGCCAGCCACTTATTCAAGTACAGAGGGAGGGCTGCCCAAATAGAAGGAAGCACGATCTGCTGAAGCATGTGGGAGGAGTGCTTGTTGTTAACAGCACAGCTTGGCTGAGAAAATGTTACAACAGTCCCATGAATCCCCAGCCAAATGTGCCTTCAGCTTAGAACACAGTGACTCTTCTTGGCGAGCAGTACATGAATTTTTTATTAGTCCATTTGTTTGCTCTAAAATATTAATAGAGCGTTATCACTCACACAGGAATTAATGTGCCCTGTCACTTCTTGGTATTCCAAATTCTGGCAAAGGTTCAGTCAGTTGTGTGGCAACGAAGGGCAAGGGGAGCCAAAGACCTGTTTATCTAGTGAAATAAAGAGCCTGCAATTAACTTCGCATTTTTCAGCAATATTTATTCCATGGATCAAGCAGGGCAAAAATATATTTTGAGAGAAACATTTTAAAAAAATCATATGCTTTAGTAGAGAGCACCTTTGAGCCAACTAAAATGATACTGAATAGCAAAAGCTACCTCTATTATAAGCATACCCTGTATCTACGTGTGCCCACAGAGGAGAGGCACTCAATTCCATAAAATTATCTGCAGACAGATTGTACTTTACAAAACAGAAAAATGATGTGAATTTAAGACATTACTACTAGTTGTACAATTTCATAATTTCACTTTCAGATTATGTTACATTTCTTTGAGGGGGAAGGAAGTGAGAGTGGGTGTCTCAGAAAATGTACTTTAGGGATTACAAAGTCCTTATTCAACAGTTTACATGCTTTGAACGTGAAGGGATCAACTGAATAGGAGAGATGGGAGTAAATCTCATGTATCTCCTTCTCTAGCTCTTCATTTTCACTAACTCATCCCTCTATCCATCCATCCATTTGCCCACCAGTCTGTCCATCAATCCACCCATCCATCCACCCACCTGCCAACCTATCCATCCATCCATCCATCCATCCATCCATCCATCCATCCATCCATCCATCCATCCATCCATCCATCCACCCATTCACGTACATACTCAGCCTGCCCATTCAATATTACTTAAGCACCTCCTGGCACTGAGATTCTTGGCAGCTGGGTTTTCTGTGACTTAAACTGTATGGTGTAAGGATGTGCTGGATAGCTTCCGTTTGCCTTCTTCCCCCCTAGATCCTTCTTCGCCCTGCTCTGTGTTAGGCAGGGATGGGGTTGGGGTGGTGCTGACTTGCATGAATTGCATCAGTGGAGTCTGATTGCCCAATTGGGACCAACAGTAGGAGATCAAAGGGAGGGGAGAGAGAGGATTGGCACTTATTCCTATGGCTCCCTCTGTAGAGCCTTTCCACCACCTCAAGATCCCAGTCTCTGTTGGTGTCTTGCTCCACCCAATTCTCTCTGTCCCTGGGTTCCAGTTACTACTCATTCCCCTCACCCCTTCAGGCCAAAGGATGGTAACCGAAATCCAGTTGTTACTAGCTCCTGGCACTATACCCTCTCTTACTGGTTTTTCTTTGTCCTGCCCTTTGTAAAGAGTCTCTTTGTTACACTCTGGTGGAGTTAAGCTAACTTGAGTGTTCCCTATTTCCTGCTGGTCAGTGACTGACACAGAGGGTGCCACAAACCCCCCTGACCACAGATGCCCCGTTCACCAGATTGCTTCATTCAAGGGTATTTCAGCCCTTGACGTCGGAGGCATCGATTCAGTCTTTTAAATGCAGGATAATGTAGTCAGCCATTATGGATGCACAGCCTCCAAAGTCCTGGGATACCAAAAGACCCAAGCCCCTCCTTTTAGAGGTGAGAAACCTGAAGAATTATTTCTAGGGCTCAGCCAGATCAAATGATCGATCCAAGATTGTACAGCTAGTGACCTGCTGATTCCAAGTCTGGCTCAATTTTCATGACTCCATTCTGTACTCTCAACTTCTTATGCCTAAAATTGGGCTGGGTTTTAGGCAGAGAAAGAAGTGTCCTGATAATCTTGGCCACCCTAAGCTTTGAAGGGCCTGCAGCTACATGCTTAATGTTAAGAGCAGTTCAGATTTTTCTCTCTACAGCTGCTATCTCTATTAGGGCTATTACAGTTGTTTGCATCTCTCTTCCCTTTCAGCAACCTCCTGGTTTTGGTTCTAACTCCTCCTCAGCAACCACCCTCCTTATCCTGCTTGTCCAATCTCCTCATCCCTCAACCCAACTATTGTGCAGTTACCACCACTCTACACCTCTCCTATCTTTCTCCCATTTCAAAACACACTTTAGAGTGTCCGATCTCAAATTAAGCTGTGTTAATATAGTCATGCTTTAGCGAGTTTGTGCATCCAGACAAAAGATGTGTAATCTAGGAGAGGAATTCTAATACCTATTAATTTAGGCAGTATGTGGGGTCTTTGCCCCTGAAATTACTATCTGTTGGATAGCTTCCATCTTCCATGTTTAAGACTCCCTCCTTCCATGTTTAAGATCTCTCCTCTCAAACACAAAAGTCCACTGAGATGGAAATGACTGTTGGATGGTTCTCTGGCAGGAATTCAGAGCAGAGACAGTCAAACCCAAAGAAGGAAGAGTTAACCTGAGATAATTTGTAATTCATCTCAAAAGGCACAGTAATATAGCCAGGCCCAATTCTATGACTTGTAAATTAGATCCTGAAGAGAGGGGACAACAGATTTATTCTAAAGCCCTCTAAGGATAGGAATAAATTGGTCCCTAAGAAAACCCAGCTGACTGCAGAGTGTTGATAGCAGTGACCCACCTTCTGGTCAGGGTCTTTTGGGGAGGGACCATGTCCTAGACTTCCGCATGTTCCCAGTTGGCAGCCCCTGGCAGAATGTCTGTCACAGAGTAGGCACTCACAATTCTTTCACTGAGCATGAGTTCACTAAAGCGACTATACACGGGTAGGTAGGAAAGGGTCTGCCTACAGAGGTTCCTGAGAGTCAGGCAAGCCAGCTTAAACAGAGAGCAGGAAAAAATGGTATAAGGGATACCTGATTTGGAAGCCTGGATTCTAGGTCTCCCCCACAGTGACTTAGATATGTGACTTTGTCCAAGTCACTTCCCTTCCGTAGGTCTTCCTTTCTTCCTCTGAAAATTTTGGAGGAAGTAGAAGAGAAATAAGGCAACCTCCAGGAGTTCTACCGGCCATGGAATTTTAGAAACTGGAAGCCATTAAGAAGATCTGAGCAAGGGACTGACCTGCTAGTGGGCAGACAGTGTGAATCACATTCTTTCAGGCTTCAATGGATGCCCAACACATTTAAAAACATGATGCTTGATAGATTTTGCCCCCATTCCATTTCCCTACAGATGCCATCAAATTCATGTACAGTATTTCTCAGCACTGCAAGCCGTGGCCCATGGGGAGAAACTGTACCTGGCACTTACACACTTTTGAGTTTGCCATCATCTTGCTCACCCTTTTTGTGACGTGACCTTGAAAAACTTATCCTGTGTGTCACTGACATCTTCAAGACTGTTTTGCTGGCTGAAGGAGTTTGTGGGCTATAAGAGATGTCTTATTTATGGGTGTGGGGAGGCAGAATCACATTTTACTTTTCCAAAGTCTAATGCTATTCACAAGCCTGAAATAAATATTTACCATGTCTTCCCACCCCTCTCACTGTCCTTTTTAAACACAGGCTACTGAAAGGTAGAATATGCTTTCTTCACCAGAAACTTCTAAATACAGACATCCAAGACGCAGATTTCCAGGCTTTTAGTGTGCTGGAGATTTTTATTAATGGGAACACAGAAACCTGAGATCAGCACTGACTTTGTGAATTCCCTCTTTTTGTACTTCAATAGAATAAAGATCTGCCATTTTCATCCTGGTGCTTCTACCGTATACCCAGAATACCTTCTGGCCTTAGTGAATTAAAAAAGACCACACACTGATCTGACATTGTAAACACAATAGCTTAGTTGTGCTGAGCCGTTTGAACCGATGCTCCACAAGGTGAATTCATTTGAATACTGAGATACCTATTAGGTAGAAATAGAAATGGGACTCACTCTGATGGCAATTGGGAGCATTTATGAAATTACAATTTATACCCAGGCCACTTCTGAAAAACTCTGGAAGGCAAAGTTAGATAAAATAATGTATCTTACCAGAGTCATTAAAAATAAAGACAAGAGATTAGAAATACCTTAAAGTAAGATGGAAGATTCATGGAGGGTGGTGGTGGGGAAGTAGTATCTTTAATTTGAAAAATAAATAGTTCTTCTGACCTGGGTAAAAACTATCACCCTTGACAAGGGCTTCCCAGCCTTGGCTATGCTTTGGAATCATATGAGGAGCTTTTAATAACACCAATGCCCAGGGTATACCTTCCTCTCCTCAGAGGAAAAGCTGAGAGGAGAGAGTTATTGCAATTGATTCCCCCAATTCACCTCTATGTTACCTGCAAATTTAAGCAGAGAGGTAAGCATGGCAGGTTTCATAACTCTTGGACAATGACATGATTTACTGGACTTGGTAACAGTCACCTTGTGTAAAAGTCCGGTTCTGCCATAATGAAAAGTGCAACCACAGGCCTTCACTTCAGGTGCCTCAAGGGTAAAATGTGGGATTTTAAATGCACGACAAGAGAGCCTGCTCCTGTAAAGTGCAGGGGGCCCTTTAAGATGGAGAATGGCAGGCCTGGAGCAGCTCCCTGGTGGTGGTGGGGCCTGAGGTCTTTAGGGATGGGGATCTATAGGTCTGTGTTTCCATTGCTCTGATGGCCATTGTCTTCTCACTAATCCTTAGTAAAGACTTGGATTGGGTTCACGGTCCCAATCTCTGTGTGAGTCTGTTATTTGCATAAATTGAAAAGAAGACTGACTTTTATATCTGGGTCAAAATGGGGTATTAACATGGTCAGTGCATGTGGAGACAGGAACCCTATGAGAATATAAGCTGGCCCGGAATTTGCGGAAGTCTGGAGAATCACTGTGCATAGTTGGAAGAAGTGAACTCGATATACACTCATCAGTATTGCCAGGTCATTACAATAGTGCCGAGTTAGATAAAAGGGAGGATATTTCTTTATCACTACCTTTACATCTAGCTCTCATAATGTCACCCCACTTATGTAAATTAAGCATCCACATACACAAAAAGAACAGTATATGTTTCATAAAAAAACAGAGGAGAAAAAGGGCACTCAAGTACATTTTAAATAGATGCATATGAGTTGGGGGTGGAGGTGGGTAGGGAGTAGGGAATAAGGGTGAAATAGAACAAACAAACAAACAAACAAATGAACAGATAAAATAAGAGTACTTGCACAGACCAATGACGGTTCTGTGCCATGTAGTGGGGAGTTTCTACATCGTTGGCATTTGAGCTCAAAATAAATACTATAAATAAAATAAAAACAAGAGGGCTTTGAGCCATTGATAGGCCCTGGAAGTGCGTGATGGGGAGAGTTGAGCCATGTTGACCCAGGTCTCAGAGGGAGGACAGCCCCAGAAGGCATCAAGTTTCTTTCCCAGTCATCATAATCCCTTTACAACTCGTTGCCAGGCAATCAGGAAAAGAGTACAGACCCAGCAGCTGTACTACATCTGAACGGTATATTTGGAGGAGAATAAAAACACATATCAGCTCAGTGCAACATGCCTTCAAAATGATACTGCCGGGTATCTGCTGTATCTTAATTCAACACCCAGCCCAATAGCTCTGGAAAGGCCCGAGGAAACCAGCAAAAAACAACGTGTTTGTTTTATCAGTGCAGCTGGGTTTCTATGTGAAATTGTAAAAATCACAGAACATGCTGTGCATAATGATTTCCTTTTTTCCCCACAGGATATACTGTGTGCCTTTCTGGACAGTTCAACGTAACTCTTCTCGGCTTAACAAGGCCTCTTTGCTACTTCTTGAGTTCAAGTAACATTGGGAATTGCAATTCTTGGTTATCTTTGATGCAGAATTTTTCTAAGATGGCCACAAATTTTGCTCCAGGAATAATGTGATGTAGGAGCTATAGTGGGTTGAATGGTGATCCCTTAAAACATATATCCACGTCCTAAACCCCAGGAACCTGTGAAAGGGTTTAATTTGGAGAAAGGGTCTTTGCAGATATAATCAAAGCTCTCCAGATGAGTTATCTGGGTGGGGTCTAAATCTTATGGCAAATACCCTGATAAGAGTCACAGAGCAGAGACATGGGGAGAAGAGATGGCCATGTGAAGACCAAAAAAGAGATAGGAGTGATGTAGCCAAAGGCCAAGGAATGCCTGCCACCAACAGAAGATGGAAGATACCCGAGATGGAATCTGCCCAAGAAACAACATTGCCCTGCTGACACTTTCATTTCAGGTTTCAGGCCTCTGGAACTGTGAGAGAACACATTTCTCTTGTATCAAGTTTGTGGTAATTTGTTTCAGACAGGCCTAGGAACCTAAGACCAGGGGCCTCCTCCATAAAGCCATTGTTAGCACTTTCCACACACCTCCGCCATATGCACTGCACCTTTGCTCCCATTGGAACGTCTGCATGCTTCATTACAGGCATTTACCATGACTTGTCTTGGATTTCTGGACTGTGAGCTCTTTGATTGGCAGAAGTCACCAAAAAATTTTTTTTAAGAAATTAAAACCATTTTGTGTTTGTTTGCTCTATTACTTATTTATAACAAAAATACTTGCACTTAATATTATCAACTATAGCTATTTCTTATCAGAGAAGTTGCACCTCTACAAAACAATCATGCATAAAATACAAGATTCCTGTACACCCCCTACCACCAACACCCTGCATTGGTGTGGAACATTTGTTACTATTAATGATAGCACTTTTAAAAAAATTGCACTTTTTTAAAACAATAGTTACTTTTGTTGCAATTGATGAAAATTACTAAAATAGTTCTATCACCCATTATCTACATTAGGTGTTTTATTATTTTCCCCATAAACCACCCTATAATTACCTCCTTGCATCAGTACTGTACATTTGTTATAATTCTTGAAAGAACATTCTTATAGTTGTACTATTAACTATTGTCCATTGTCTGCGTTAGGGTTTACTGTGTTATATGGTCCTATGTTTTATCTTTTAATATTTATTCTAGTAATATATACATACTAAAGTTTCCTCTTTTAACCACGTTCACCTATTCAGTTTAGTGCTGTTGATTAAACTCACAATAACGTGCTACCATCATCACCATCCATTTCCAAACTTTTACCATCAGCCTAAAGAGAAATTCTGTACAGGTTAATTATCAATATCCCATTCTCTAACCCCAGCCTATCTCCTTGTAACCTTTATTCTATATTCCAATTCTGAGTTTGCTTATTATAATTAGTTTGCAACAGTGAAATCATACAATATTTGACCCATTGTGTCTGGCTTATTTCACTCAACATAATGTCCTCAAGGTTTATCCGTGTTGTTGAGTACTTCAGGACTTCATTTCTTTTTACAGTTGAATATTATTCCATTGTGCACATATACCACATTTTGTTTATCCATCTTTTGAGTGATGGATACTTGGGTTGCATCTATATTTTGGCAACTGTGAATAACACTGCTATGAACATCAGTGTGCAAATATGTGTTCGAGTTCTTGCTTTCAGTTCTTCTGGGAAAATATCTAGTAGAAGGATTGCCAGATCATATGGTAACTCTATACTTAGCTTCCTGAAGAAATGTCTTCCATAATGGCTGCACCATTTTACATTCCCACCAGCAATGGGAATAGCTCATTCCCATTGAGCTATTCTATTGAGAGTGTTACTATTTATCCACATCTTCTCCAAACACTTGTAGCTTTCTGTTTTTAAAATAGCTGTCATTCTAGTAGCTGCGAAATGGTATCTTATAGTTTTGATTTGCATTTCCTTAATAGCTAGTAATGCTGAGGATATTTTCATGTGCTGTTTAGCCATTTGTATTTCCTGTTTGGAGAAATGCTTATTCAAGTCTTTTGCACATTTTTAATTAAGTTGCTTGTTTTTTATTATTGAGTTGTAGGATTTCTTTATATATTCTGGATATTAAACCCTTATTGGATATGCAATTTCCAAACATTTTCTCCTATTGAGTAGGATGCTTCCTTACTTTCTTGACAAAGTCCTGTAATGTACAAAAGTTTTTAATTTTGAAGAGGTCACATTTATCTATTTTTCTTTTGTTGCTTGTGCTTTAGGTGTAAAGTCTAAGAAATAATTGCCTACCACAAGATCTTGAAAATGCTTCCCTACATTTTCTTCTAGAAGTTTTATAGTCCTGCTTCTTATATTTAGTTCTTTGATCCATTTTGGGTTAGTTTTTTTTATGGTATGAGATAGATGTCCTTTTTCATTCTTTGTATATGGGTATCCAGTTCTTGCAGCACCATTTATTGGAGATACTATTTCCCTTGACATTTTTGTCTAAAAATGAATTGAACATAGATTTGCAGGCCCATTTCTGAACTTTCAATTCAATTCCCTTGGTCAATATATCTTTCTTTATGCCAGTACCATGCTGTTTTGCCCACTGTAGCTTCATAATATGCTTTAAAGACAGAAAGTATGAGCTCTCCACCTTTGTTCTTTTTTTCAAGATGTTTTTGGCTATTCTGGGCTTCTTATCCTTCCAAATATATTTGATAACTGGCTTTTTCCATTTATGCAAAGTAGGCTGTTGGAATTTTAATTGGGATTGCATTGAATCTGAATGCAATTTAAATTTGAATTTAATTTACAGATTGCATTGAATCTACAAATGAATTTGGGTAGAATGAACATCCTAACAATATTTAGTCTTACAATTCATGGACATGGAGTATCCTTTCATTTATTTAGGTATTCTTTAAGCAATGTTTTGTAGTTTTCTGTGTACAAGCCCTTTACATTTCTGTTAAATTTATTCCAAGATACTTGATTCTTTAGTTGCTATGGATTTTTCTTAATTCTCTCCTCAGATTGTTCATTACTAGTATAAAGAAACCCTGCTGATATTTACATTCTGCTCCTGTATTCCACCAATTTACTGAACTTATTAGCACTAGTAGCTTTGGTGTAGATTTTTTAGGTTTCTGTATATAGGATCATGCTATCTGCAAATAGTGAAAGTTTTACTTTTTCCTTTCCAATCTGGATGCGTTTTATATATTGTTCTTGCCTAACTATTCTGGCTAGCACTTCTAGCACAATGTTGAATAATGTGGCAACAGTCAGCATCCATGTTCAAGATTTTAATCTTTCACCATTAAGTATGATTTTAGCTAAGGTTTTTCATAAATGCCCTTTATAATGTAAAGGAAATTTCCTTCCATTCCTATTTTTAAAGTGGTTTTATCAAGAAAGGATGCTAGATTTTGTCAAGTGCCTTTTCTGGACTAATCAAGATGATATATATATATATATACTTTTTTTTTTCCCCTTCATAGTGTTAACGTGGTGTATTACATTAACTGATTTTCTTGTGATGGACCACTCTTGCATTCATAGTATACTTCTTTTAATGTGCTTCAATTCAATTTGCAAGTACTTTGTTGCATCTATATTCATAAGAGAATATTTTCTTGTAGTATCTTTCTCTGGCTTTGGTATTAGTGTGATGTAGGCCTCAAAAATGAGTTAGGCAGTGGTCCTTCCTCTTCAACTTTTGGCAAAAGTATGAACAGGATTGGTATTGATTCATCTGTAATGATTGGTAGAATACACCTGTGAATCTACCTTGTTCTGGACTTTTCTTTGTTGGGAGGTTTTGATGACTGATTCAATCTCTTCATTTGTAATTGGTCTGTTGAGGTCTTCTCTTTCTTCTAGAGTCAGTGTGGCTTGTTTGTGTGTTTCTAGGAATTTGTTTATTTCATCTAAGTTGTCTAATTGGTTAGCATACAGTTGTTCATAGTATCCTCTTATGCTCCTTTTTATTTCTGTGGGGTCAGTAGTAATATTCCCCCTCACGTTTCTGATTTTATTTATTTATATCTTCTCTCTTTTTCTCCTTGTCAGTCTAAATGTTTGCCAATTTTATTATTTTCTCAAAGAAGCAACTTTTAGTTTTGTTAATTCCAATATGTTTATCCTCAATTTCATTAATTTCTGCTCTAATCTTTGCTATTTCTTTCCTTCTGCTTGCTTTATGAGTAGTTAGCTGTTTTTTTTTCTAGTTCCTCCAGTGTGCAGTAAGATCTTTGATTTTGATTTTAGCTCTTTCTTCTTCTTCTTTTTTTTTTTGGGTGTTGGGGGGGTGGATGTGAATGGTCTGGGGATCAAGTATGGGTTTCCTGCGTGGAAGGCGGGCATTCTACCACTGGACCATGCATGCATCCTCTTTCTTCTTTTTTAATGTAAGCATTTAGGGTTATAAATTTCTCTCCCCACACTGCCTTCTCTCCATCCTATAAGTTTTGATACGCTGTGTTCTTATTTTCATTCTCGTTGAGGTATATGTTGATTTCTCTTGCAATTTCTGTTCTGACACACTGATAGTTTAAGAGTATATTATTTAACTTAGATATATTTGTGAACTTTCCAGTTCTCCCCATTATTGATTTTCAGCTTCATTCTATTTTGGTAAGAGAAAGTGCTTTGCATAATTTCAACCTTTTCAAATTTATTTTGACTTGTTTTGTGACCCAATATGTGGTCTATCCTGTAAAATGAACTATGAGCACTTGAGAAGAATGTATATCTTGCTGTTTTGGAATGCAATGTTCTGTAAATGTCTGTTAGGTCTAATTTATTAATCATATTATTCCAAGGTCTCTGTTTCCTGATTCTCTGTTTAGAGAACATTCTATTTATTGATGAAAGTGGTGAATTGAAGTCTTCAAGTAATTTTGTAGAAGCATCTGTTTCTCTCTTCAGGTCTTCCAGTGTTTGCCTCATGTATTTTTGGGCACAACTGCTAGGTGCACAAATATTTATGATCATTACTTTTTTGTGGTTTGCCTCTTTTATTAATATATAGTGCCCTTCTTTGTGTGTTATACTGTTCTGCATTTAAAATCTATTTTTTTTTCTGATATTAGTATACCTTAGTTCTTTTTTGAGACTGTTTGCATGGAATATCTTTTTCTGACATTTCACTTTCAACCTATTTGTGTCTTTAGGTCTAAGTTGAGTCACTTATTAACAGCTACAGTTGGATCATACTTTTTAATTCATTCTGACAATTTGTGTCGTCTGTTTTTTAGGATCATGATCCAGGAATTGAAGCCAGGTCTCTCGCATGGAAGGTGAGCATTCTACCAATCTGTGTCTTTTGACGGGGGAGTATAATCCATCAACATTCAATATTATTGTGTAAGGGCAGTACTTACTTCAGTCATTTCATCATCTGTTTTTTTAAAAAATTTATTTATTGATTAAAAAGAAATTAAGAACAAACAAACAAAAACATTAACGTATCATTCTGTTCTACATATATAATCAGTAATTCTCAATATCATCATATAGTTGCATATTCATCATTTCTTAGAACATTTGCATCAATTCAGAAAAAGAAATAAAAAGACAACCAAAAAAGAAATAAAATGATAACAGAGGAAAAAAAAAGATTATACATACCATACCCCTTACCCCTCACTTTCATTTATCACTACCATTTCAAACTAAATTTATTTTAACATTTGTTCCCCCTATTCCTTATTTTTATTCCATATGTTCTACTTGTCTGTTGACATGGTAGATAAAAGGAGCATCAGACACAAGGTTTTCACAATCACACAGTCACATTGTGAAAGCTATATCATTATTCAATCATCATCAAGAAACATGGCTACTGGAACACAGCTCTACATTTTCAGGCAGTTCCCTCCAGCCTCTCCACTACATCTTGAATAACAAGGTAATATCTACTTAATGCGTAAGAGTAACCTCCAGGATAACCTCTTGACTCTGTTTGGAATCTCTCAGCCATCTCAATCCCTTGATGCTGAGTCTCAGCTCATTCTAGGGTTTTTTTCAATCCCTTGATGCTGAGTCTCAGCTCATTCCAGGATTTCTGTCCCACGTTGCTCATCCTCTGGTTTTTATATGTCATATCTTTTTTATCTTTCTTTTTACCTTTTTAGTTACCTTTACTAATAATCTTCATTTCTTCATTCTACTCCAAGCCTCCCTCACTTTTATTCCCCTTCAGCCTGCAGAATTCCCTGCAATATTTCTTGTAGAACAAGTCTCATGCTGACAAATTCTCTTAGTTTCTGTTTATCTGTGATTATTTAAAACTCTCCCTCATTTTTAAAGGACAATTTTGCTGGATAAAGATTTCTTGGCTGGCAGTTTTTCTCTGTCAGTTTCTTAAATGCATCATACCACTGCCTCTTGTCTCCATGGTTTCTGATGAGAAATCAGAACTTAGGCTTATTGCAGATTCCTTGTATGTGACGAATTGCTTTCCTCTTGCCACCTCTCTCTTCATCACTGGAATTAGACATTATTATTAGTATGTGCCTTGGAGTCTGTGTATTAGGATTTATTCTATTTAGAGTACACTGTACTTCTTAGACATGCATATTTATGCCATTCATAGGAGTTGGGTAATTCTCAGCCATTATTCCCCCAAATACTCTTTCTGACCCCTTTTTACCTTCTCTTCTCCTTCTGGGACACCTATGATGTGTATGTTTGTGTCCTCATGCTGTCAATCAGATCCCTGAGACACTGCTTAATTTCTTTCTTTCTTTTCCCTATCTGTTCTTCTATACATAAGATTTTGATTGTCCTGTCTTCTAATTCACTGATTCTTTCTTCCACCTGTTCAAATCTGTTGCTGTGTGCCTTTAGTGTATTTTAATCTCTTCTTTTGTGCATTTCATCCCCATTATTTGTTATATTTCTTTTATACTTTCAAATTCTTCTTTATGCTCTTATAATATCTTCTTAATATCCTTTATCCCTTCAACCATATTTTATTACATCTCCTTGAATTGACTAAGGAGATTTGTTTGAACATCATTGAGTAGTTGCTCCAAATTCTGTGTTTCCTTGTCAGTTTTAATTTGTTTCCTTGACTGGGCTGTATTTTTCTATTTCTTACTGTGTCCTGTAATTTTTCACTGATGTCTAAGCATCTGATTGCCTTGATGAATTTACTCTGAAGGCAAGTTTCTCTATCTTGCTTAGAGTTTTATTTTTGATAGGCTTTGTAGTAAGACTCTTGATGCTTGGTTCCACTTATTCTAGACCTTTAGAATAGCCCCTGATTTATCTGAGCAGATTTTTTCAGCTCTTCTTCATCTGATTCTTGGTTTGGATATGTGGTATGATTTTTAAGATCACCTCGGGAGAAAGCTTCCTTTCCTCTGTTCCTTCTGCCAGGAATCTTGATCTGTTCTATTTGAGTGTGTTTTGCCTCAATAGCTTTTTACACTCTGTTCATTGTTTCATACTGCTTTTGCCTGGAAGGTAAATTCTGGGAGGAGGATCATCCTGGAGATGACCCTCCCAAGTCACTAATCCCCCAGTCAAAACAGAGCCGGGGACCCACAAAGGGGGTGCTGACTTGTTCCAAAGTGCCCTGGAGAGAGGATCAGGAAGGGCATCAAAAGCTTCTTTAATGACTCTTTGAAGCTGTGCTTTCCTAATTTGCCCAGCAGATGCAACACATCAGCAATCTGTTCCCTGCCATCCTAAGGAGGCACTGTGACTTTAAATCTCCACTACCTCCACCCCTGTCAGGGGTGGGGTTGAAACTGTGGCTGCTGCCATCTTTGTCCAGGACAGGCTGAAACAACAGCTCACTAATCAAAAGCCGTGATCAGTACTTGGCTGTGCTTACCCCTGTTCTTGGGGAAATGGACTTTTATATCTCTTAATAACAGCAGCACCCAGCCAGGGACTGGATACCAAGGCAGCCCACTGTAAGAGTGGGGGATGGGTGCTGGCCGCTGCCTTTCAGAGAGAGCTACTGTTTTTTACCGTTGTCATTAGCCTCTTCCTCCCAACCTCCCCTGGATGCTTTCTAGTATTCTAGTCTCTGGAGCCCCAGAAAAGTTGTTTCATGCAGTCCCTGCCTGTTTAATAGGTGCTTTGGTGGAAGGTCTAAGTCTTGGAGCTACTGCTACCTTACCTGCAAGTTTAAAAGCCACCAAATCTTAATCATTCATGTACCTTACACCATGCATGGCACATTTAGAAAGTAGTCTGTTCACTCCCAGATATTTCTACATCTTTCTATGGAGGATATTCAGTGTCGAGGTTAAGAATGGATCCTGAAACCAGACCAAACAGTGCTGAGTTTGTAACAGGAGCCAGCCCCATAGACCCAGCTATCATTCTGTGTGCACAATGTCTGCAAGCAACAAGAGACTCTCCTAAATCCAGGTTCCTCACTCCCAAAGAGAGGTACAGAGGTAAAAACAAGACATCAAAATTAGAAGCTCAGTTTAGCAGTAAGAAAGAGAACACAAAGAGTACTGGGAGATCACAGTTTTACAACATAGTATAATATAATGTGCAGGCTGATGCCTCTGGCACAGACAACACCTTATCCAGGCAACCCAGGGTCTATACTTTCCTACTTCTATTTGAAATATCTGGCTCCTGGAATATTTTTTTGTCCCTTGGCTAAATTCTACAAATGCCTCAAAACCCACCTCCTTGCAGGAAGGGATTTCTTCATCCTTTGCCAAAACTTTTTGTTTTGTTTCTTTGTACCTCTTTCATGGCACTGGGATTTTTACTAATACTTGTCTACTTGTTGTATATCCTCACTAGCTTTTTGAGGTCATTGTTTAGGTCTGGTTTCTTTTTGTGTTCTTCCACACAGTAGGTATTTTATTTTTACCTTTCTAGAGTTCCTTCAGCATCCATATTTGAGGTGGCAGGATATTATTAATAGCTAAATGTTTTAAAGTTTCAATTCTCAAAAAGGTACCAGAATAAATGAAGAACTCTCAGCCTCCAAGGATCCTATTGAAATAAGATTTAATAGGTTACTCTTTGTTAAGTTAACTTACTCCTTCAGCAAATATTTACTGAGCTTGTACTATATATCAGGCTCTGTTCCAGAACTGAAGAGAGGGCAATGCACAAAATAGACTTAAATTCCCATTTCATGGATCTTATATTCCAGGTGGAGGTAGGTAGGGGAAAGAAACAAGTAAAATATATAGAATACAATATTGTGATTAGTTCTCTGGAGAAAATTAAAGTAGGGAAAGGAAGAGGGGGTTGGGCTGCAATTTTAAATAATTATTAGGGAAGCCCTGACTGAAACAATATCTGATCAGCAACTAAAGGAAGTCAGGAATTAATCCTCATATGGGAGATAGTTTCTATCTAGGTTCAGTATGAGGAAAGATCCTAAGAGGGAGCGAGTCTAATATATTTGAGGAATGGGGGAAAGGTGGACAGAAGGTTGGAGAATTTGGAGTGGCAGTAGCAGAGCATTTAGGGTTTGTAGGTCATTGCATGAATTGGCTTTCATGCTGAGTGAGATGGAAGGTTCTGATCAGAGGAGTCATGGGATCTGACATTTACTTATTTTTATTCTACTTATTTTTAGTTGTGGTAGCATACATCACACATGTATAAAATTTCTCATCCTAACCATTTAGTGGGATCAATTCTAATCACATTTTTTTTTTTGCTGTTACCACTACTACCATACAGTTCCAAGACATTTTAATGACCCCAAATAGAAACACTCTCCCCATTAAGCAATAATTCCTGCTCCCCCAACACCCTCTCCCTGGCCCCTGGTAACCTTTTACCTGCCTTCTGTCTCTATCAATTGGCTTGTTTTAGTTATTTTATGCAAGTGGAATCATATAATATGTTTTCTCTTGCATCTGGCTTATTTGACTCAACATGATGTTTTCAGGATTTATCCATGTCACAGTAGCAGCAGAACTTCATTCCATTTTGTGGCTGAATAGCTTTCCATCATAGGTATATACCACATTTTATTTATTCAGTCATCTGTCAGTGGACATGTGGGTTGTTTCACCTTTTTGCTATTGTAAATAATGCTGCTATGGATCTGGTATATTTAATGGATTTCTTTGGCAGATACATGGAGTTAGATAGGGGGATGGGGTAAGAGGAGTAGCAGGAGACCACTTAGGAGATGACTGCAGTGTTCTAGGTGACAATGTATTCTAGGTGGCAATGTATATTGGACTAAGGAGCTAGTGATGGAAGTGGTGAAGCACAATCAGATTCTGGATATATTTGAAGGAAGGTCCAATGTGAGAGAAAGAGAAGAGTTAAAGGTAGTCTGAGCAAATGGAAGACTGGAGCTTATCCTAAACTGAGAGGAGAAGATTGCAAGGAAGTAGGTTTTCAGAGGAGATTAAGATTTTGTTTTGACTGTGTTACATTTGAATTGCCTTTCACACATTGTCAGAAAATTTATCTGAAACTGTAAATAGTCAAACAAGATTACTGGGTATTCTTCCAATGCAGCACTGGGCCTGACTTTTTATTGACTGAGCAATTTCAACTCTGTAAGGGGAGAATTATTTTACAAGTTTTTGTTTGGTAGAACAGCCTATCCCTGTTACAGTTTATAAAAGTTACAGTTTATGGCCCCACTGAATCTGTAGCCCAGTAAACATATCCTTATATTTCTTTGTTAAATTGCTGATTAAGATTAAACTTCTCAAATGCTCTTTGGGTTGGTTTTACCATCTCCCTGGTTTCCTTATTATTTAAGGAATTAAATAAAATCTTTGACAGATGTTCATTTCTTTACCTGAGAATCATGATTTTACCATTTAAAAAATTATATTTTAACAATACTCAAGTGCAGATGTTGGGTAGGCAGATACATGCATCTGAAGTTCAAGAGGACAGGTGTGGGCTGAGTTATAAATGTGAGTTGTCAGTATACAGATGACATTTGCAACCATAAGATGATGATCATTATGAGCCAACCATGTGCTCTGCTCATTACCTCATGTTACTTTCACAACCACCCACAAGAGCAAATACTTTTATTGTTAATATTTATCTCCATTTCACAGATGAGGAAACCGAGGCAAGAGAGGTTGGGTAATTTGCCCAATGCCACAGAACTAGTATTTGAAGCAGGTAGGCAGCTGGAGAGTCTCCACTGTCCACCTGGTTCTCAACGCGGGAACATTTGACAGTAACCTGATATATTTTTGGTTGTTACAACTGGTGTGGTGGTACTAGCCTCTAGTAGGTAGAGATGAGGGATACTGCTCAACACCCTACGAGGCACAGGATGGACCTCGCAACAAAGAATTATCTGGTCCAAAATGTCAAGAGTACTGAGGGTGAGAAAACCTAGACATGTGCAGGACCTAGGTCTTGGATCCAGTCTCAAATTCTCTGTCCTGAAGAATGGTCCTGTACCTTGAGCTTTGTATACTCATCTCATACAGCTCCACAGCAAAAAAAATTATTGGGCCCAAAATATCAACACTGCTGAGGTTGAGAGGCCCCGCTCTCAACCCTCACCCCTGACTCTAGACCAGGTAGGCCTCCTCCTGCAAGCACTATGCCTTGTCATGGCCCTTGTCACACTTGCAATTATTTATTTTGCCTGTAATAATTTGTTTAAGCTCTATATCTTCCTCTAAATTGTAAGGTACAGGTTTGTTCACCACTGAATTCTCAGTTCTCTGCCTTGTGGTTGGCAAATACTAAATGCTAAAAAATGTCAGCTCCCACCTAATCTACAATTTCTGATGTTATCTGTGCTCATTAAACAAAAATCAAGGATGTATGACAGAGAAAGAGCGTAAAGGTGCACCACTTATATCTCACAAATTTATACTGCATACAGAAAAGCATTATTGCATTTAGCTTATGAAGTTAAAGCAAGCAAAAACCTGAAACCTAGCATCCAAACTTTAAGTCCTGACTGAAGCTAATTTTTCATTGTCCTTGAAGCTAATCAAGCCTGTGGAAACAGCATCACCAAATTGACTAAATGAGATTTTCAATTAACTCAAACAGATGGCTTAAATTTTCCAGGTGACTTTCCATATTAATTCAGTGAGTTCTGCTGGACCTGGCCCCAGGAGGCTTGCCAGGGACTAGGGGCCTGAAAGGAAAACAATGAAATATATGGATTTTCAGGAGAGAAGCCAAAGTAATAATCTTAACTTTTCTTCTATGCCCCCCCCCCCCCCCCCACACACACACTCAAATTATCATCCAAATCAATTCAACATCCCTGATGCATGAGCACTAAGGGACAATGCAAGCCTGGGCTATCAAAGAAATCAGGCCCTGGGGCCAGCAGCTGGTGAGCCAATTATACTAACCCTGTGGAGGAGACCGAGCAGGGGAGGGAGACAGGGAGAGTATTATAAAGCAATGCCATTTTGTGCTTCAGTTATTGGCCAGAGGATCTTATGGTATTTTAAGTTTTGTTGACAATGGAAGGTCTGAATTCTGCAGAGGCCACAGGACTCCAAAGATATGGGCAGATGGACCTGACCGAAAGCAGCCACGGAAGTCACTACCAGAAAAGACCACACCAACCACAGATGGCCGAAAGTCCACAGTAACCAGAAGCCAGCAAGGACCTGTGTCTCAATCCCCGAGCCAGACCTCGGAGGAGGCAGACTGGCTGGGGGCTACAGCTTCTGCCCTTCTGGAGTAGCCAGACAGCTATTGCTAATGCAGAGTTCTGTAACCGAGGGACAGAAACCCAGGCTAAAGCTATGGCAACATGTGAATGGGATATTTGTTAAATCTTGCAATGAATCATTTTTGGTTTAAGTAGCTACATTTATGGAATTATAGGAATGTATAAATAAGTATATCCCAGTGCCACTACAATTCTTTCCTCTTTTTGTCTCCCAGTAACATTTTCAACAGAAATAGGTTTAGTGATGGATGACAAAACTGGGCTCTGGAGGCATGCTTAGTCCCCAGACAGTTTGAATTCTGAGGACAAAACTAAACTGATGTTGAGAACATTTCACTTGGATAGATCCTACTCAGATGTCTGTGATAAAACAAAATCATCAGTCAAAACCAGACATTAATAATAACAGGACAATTATCTCTGGCAATATGCTCTAGCAACCACACAATTTACCAACTGGGACCACAAAGTTTCTATAGCTAGTGAATTAAAGTCATGCTGTAATAATGAGCATCACTTATAGAAAGTCTGATTATAGGATTTTCTTGGAAAGACTACACTGGTTCATCATAAGATATTATCCAACATCTCCTGTGTATAAAGCCATATGCCCTTATGGGAAAATTGAGTTGAGTAAGGCATGGTCCCTTCCCAGGAGCCCAGCCTACTGTGGAGGACACCCTATTTTGATGTAAGATAGAAAAAGCAGTACCTGTCAGACCAGTGTACTTTTCACAATCAGGTCATAAAGGAGTAAAAGAACTTCAGAAACTGTATCTTTTTATTGGATGCTTGAATTAATAGCAAAATAAATATGACACTGAAGAGAACATGTAAATGGACATTCACTACATATGTATGTTATCTATGTAATAGAGGGAAGGAAGCAAACCTCATTCTTGGATCATCTGGTGGCATCATCTCCAGATCATGGGTAGGTCCATTTAAACCAATAACGTGTAAGGAAATACTAGGGTTTTCACATCCAGCCTGGAAAATAAAGGGGAACAGAGACGTGAGTGAGCTAACCTTGTACCTGGACAGTGCTTAGTTCTGAAAAGCCTTTTCCCAGCAGATTCACAAGCAGGAACTCCAAAACACTTTGAAGCTTAAAATTAAGAAACAAAATTTGGAAGATAAAATTCACCCTTAGAGTTTTAAAAAGGACAAAGGTAAATGGGCCAATTTCTCTTCTTCCCCAGGATTCCCACTTCCTTCACATCCCATCCAATGCCCCCACATATCAGAGTTAAGCAAGTACTACTCCGCTTGCTTGACCACCGGGGGGGGGGGGGAACAAAGAGAAAACTATAAGGAGTAGGAGAGTAAACATGGATGCAATGTCAGGAAGAGGACAGACAAAGGTGAACATATTGTGGAGAACGTTAAAAAATGTTGGTCATGGCTCAGTGCTGGGGAAAAATGAAGCTCTTTGTAAAGGAACTGGGGCACAGTTCTGCTTTGCTGCTCACCTCTCTGCTTCTGCCTGTGGCTCCCCTCTCCCTGGGGCAATACTTACCAGCCTGGAGGCAGGTAGGGGAAAATGTGGCATTTTCTCATGAGGAGCACTGTTAGGTTTAGTCTGGCACCCTCATTTCCTTTGTATACAACTAATGGCATGTGAATAGGTAATCTAACTGCAGAAGGAGATGTTTAAGTTATAAATAAAAGCAGCTCCACAACAGAGCATAAGTCAAGTAGTTTCACCAAGTCATGGCTCTAATTTGGGGGTGGGTTGGTATGGGCAAAGACCAGCAGACTTCTGTGGACCTAAATATATTGACTTTCTATCGAAACATGAAGCCCCAAATCCTGAGAAATCTGGGGCTTCCTAATCCCAGCTTCAGAGTTCATTGTAAAATCAAGGAGACCTTTTCTGAATTTCAGATTCATCACTTCTATATTGGGGAAACTCCCATAATTGGTAATGCAGAGTTAAATTCAATCAAGAGTAGCCAAAAAGGAGTGAAAGAACTCTGTCAAAAGGGACAGCCATGCTAGGTGCTGACATCTAGATGCTTACGGAATGGGAAAAGGGCAGAGACAAAGGCTGCAGCCTCAGGGAAATCATGCTCCTCCTTTGTCGGACCCCCTTAGATGCTGCAACAATGATGAAAGGGCTGTTGAACAAGAGTAGGTATTGTGGGGTGTCTCCTTTCTTGGGCCTGTGACTCTGGTAGCCTCTCTGGCCTTATTTATTTCCCTTATACATCTTTACTCTACTTGTCACAAACTATAGGTAAGCCTAGCTAGGTAGTACTTGTGGCATACATAGCACATAGTATCAGCTTCCAGAGATCTTTAATAGGTTGGGATGCTGAGGTTCAAATGCTCACTGATGGAGGTTGGAGGGACGGCTTCAGATGCAGCCCAAGATAGGACAACAGCTCTTTGTTATAAGGCAGGGGTCCAGGCATTGAACTGTTCACAGTCATCCTGGCCCAGCAGCCTTGCAGCAGTTTAGTGAAGCCAGGGAGCAGCAAGGTATGTTGTCAGTGTCTGGAACACTCATGAGGACAGCAACCTCTCTTTTCAGTTGAGCGGACTCCAGAAGTTTTAGCATTAGGCACTCCCTCACTGTGAAATTTGGTAACAAAGTGAGATTTTGCTCTTTCTCATCCTTCCCCTATTCCCCCTTACGCCCCTCACCCCCACACTGTACCCTTGCTGTTCTACTGGTTCTTTGCTCCAACAGCTTGGTCTAAGAAGTAACTGGAAAACAAATGGGTCAGAACATGACCAAGTACAAGGTAGACCAACTCAGATCCAGGGGACAAAGGACAGCCAGAGGTCCTCTGACCTCTCAGAAGCCAAATACAAAAAAAAAAAGAAATATATGACGAGCAAGAGTGGGGTAATACCAATTTTTCATCACCCATGGCATCACTACAGGGGGTAATGTATTTATTTTGGTTCCAATTAAGCTCAGACAAATGATTAACAGTAGTACAATTATTTTTAAAAAGGGAACCCACCAACAAATTCAACGTAACAAATATGGGAATTTAATGCAGTGTAATGAGCAATAATTAATCTTGCCTCTGTTTACTAGGCTTTGCTCATAAATACACTTGATTATTACATCTCCATATTTGAATCATGTGGTGGTGGTGGGGAGCTGATGAATAATGCAGATAATTTGTTCTGCCAAAGGGAAGGGCAGTTTCTTCACTCCTACCTTGGGATAATGGTAGGGCTTCACTGTGGGGTAGATGGAGCCAGTGTAGGTCGGGAGCTCCATAAGAGGAACACGGGAATCGTTGATGGCGGTGTAGGCAAGTCTTGTGCCATCAGGGGACCACCAATGTGCGACGTGCGTCTTTAGAATTTCCTCTAAGAGAAAATAGAGTAGAGAAACGTGAGTAGACGGCAGATGGAGCAGAAACCTGTGCTGTGCAGGCATGACAGTAAGCTGGCTGGGAAATCAAGGTATATCTTTAGGGACATTCATTTTCTACAGATTTTGAGAAGCCTTCACTTTGCCCACTATAATGCCCTCACTTCATGGGGACACAAGAAATGCTTGATAATGATGACCAAATTCCAGTACAATAAAACCGAAGGGATCAAAACCCAACTGAACTGATACTAAGTGCCTGGAAAAAAAATTTTTTTTTTTGCGCAAAGTTGGGCACTCTGAGCCCAACAAGCATGTTTTAACTGAGCTATTGTTTTACTGTTGAGGATTATTATTTTACCATGATTTGCAAAGTAAAACTAGAGGAAATTGATTCACACCGAAACAAGGCATGTACCGGCAGAATCTAGTCAGAAAATAAAGCTTGTGTCAGAGGCTTGGTTCCAGAAAACAGACCTGCAGGAGATGTCTAGAAATTCATGCATCCCCAGAGCTCCCTCATCCACCTATGTGGAAGGACAATGTGAGATGAACCTCACTTTTTCAAACAGGATCAAGTTTTGTTCAGAAACACACACTAAACCCTTGAAAAGGCTTCGAATGGAAATAGGCGATTCTCATAAGCCTCAACCAGAAAAACACCATTTTGTGTACCCATTCCATAAGCATTTAGCCAATTAGAGTCTCAACAACAAATGAATTTTATAGTTTATTATAAATATTCTGCAAAGAAAAATCTTAGCATGTTTTTAAACACAAGTGTAACAAGTCAGAATATTGGGAATCAAAAGGTATACTTTAGCACTAAATTGCTCTTAGGTCAAGGAATTCTTTCTTACAAATGGCTTGTAAGTGAATTCCCTCTAGATTTGTTTTCAAAATAAGGATCAGTATAATTACACACCAGTTGTCCCATTCAACCATTAAAGTGTCTACGATGAGCCTGCCGCATGGACCTACGGTGAGAGAGTCAGTTAAAGGACCTAAAATCATGTCGAGAAAACAAAAGGAGTGTAGGTAACACAACAAGAGAATGATACAAAATGGGATAATGCCAAGGGACAGACAACAACTGGAGGAAACGATCATAAAAAGGGAAAGAATCAAAGCAGGAAGAGACGGCAGTTGGAGTTCGCCTTGATGGCAGGGGGTTGGAAATGCCAGGGCAGAGAGCAGGGAATGCAGCACTGCCAGCCAGTCCTCCGTGCCCCTGAGGCGGATGGCCAGGTAAGGTAGAATAAATGGCTCTGAGGACTAAAGTTCCTAGGAGGGTTTCAAGGGTCATTTCCTGCCAGCTATAGATAGATGCATTGTAAAAGTTCAGATAATTCACATGGGGGTCATGGGAATGAAACTTGCACATGCTGCAAATGATTGTACCTGATGGTGAGTGCTAGTGTCAGACATCTGAGTGTGGGGGGGACTGACTGACTGATGGTGTCGTTTGCCCTCCCTGTCAGGCAATTAGTAGCTTTACTAAAAATGAATAAGACTTCATTTTATCAGTGGGACATTTTATCGGTGGGGGGAATCCATGGAGTCTTGTACTTGTAGTAGCAATGGCAGGGGTTATCAAATGTACTGAGTATTAGTCTCCTTTTAAATGATTCTTACTTGTCTTTCAAAGTACTTTCCTCAAGAGTACCGGTAGCCCACCTAGACTAGAAACTGAATATAATATGTGCTTTGTAGTTCTGACTCCATCACTAGACAATAGAGTCTCATCAAACACAAAGTCTGTGATGCACTGAACTTTATATCCTCCAGATGCATCCCAGGATCTGGCATCTGGTAGCTGCTCAGCGAAAAATGAATGAAAGAGCCCTGGGGTCCTGGGTCAAAGCCCCAGTTTGGCAGCTATTTATCTCTGAAGTCCTGAACAAGTCATTCCCTGTCTCTGAGCCCCAGGCAGACTCTTCAGTAAAATGAGGGGGTAGACTTCCCAGTCTACCTACACTATTCTGTGGTCTCATGGGATACTTAGCAGCTTTCCCATTGCCCATAAAAATGAAAAGATCTGCTGGGGTAAGTGAGGAGAAGAAAGAAAGAAAGGAGAGAAGGCCAAAATCTCAAGGGTTTGTAATTTTCCAGTGTCTTAAGCAGCCAGGAAGTCACTTTTAGGTACAAGTTTAGGAATTAGGTGATGCAGAGATGACCTTACGCTGACCCACCTGATTTGTCCGATCTGTTTACATGGAATGGTGAGTAATAGAGACGCCACAAGATGGCCTGCTGAAAAACTCAGCACCATGTGCAATGCAATTTGCCAGTGATTCTGCTAAATCACTCCTGCACTGCAGGGCTGAGAGGAAAGGGAACCAAGCGCTTGAGTGAAATCACTGTAAGTGAGCTGAATTCAAGGGGCAGAGGGAGAACGGAACAAAGTATTCCCCAAATCAGCAGTGATGAGCTCTGCAGCAGTTTTCACAGGGCATTAATTCATAGCAAACTCAGGAAAATCCAAAATAGAAAAACGGTTGGCGGTCACAAAGGCTTTATAAATGAAGAGGCAATTGACAAAAAAAGAAAAAAAAGCCTGCAGAATCAATGCATCTATTTCTTCTCTTTGAACTCGGCAAAACCTCCCACAACTACAGGGATGACAAATTAGTATCCTTGTGCAAAGTCATGCCACCTTCATTCTCAGGGGAGGCCCAGGCCCCACCCTACACCCCATTCTGCCAATAGGCAGGGGTGAGAAGGGATCGGGCAAAGGAGGTCAGGCTAACTTCTCGTTTCCATTCGTCCTTGTTTATATTTCATTTCTAGACTTGTACTCAGCCCAAGAGGAACTATTGCTTTGGTCTGACCAGTACAGGGTAGGGTGGGTTACATGTCTAGGGACAAGACAGTGAGAATATATGGATTATTTTCTAGGCCTAAAGCAGGCCTGAAAGTAATGTGTTACTGTCAGTTCAGTCAGCAAGTGCCAGAGATTTCCACTAAGCTCAATTCACAGTTCAGAGATGTTGGATGCAGAAAAATGTTCATTTCAAATTATGGAGTGTAATGGCTGGAAGAGAATCGTGGAGATCGTATAGCGCA
Source organism: Tamandua tetradactyla (assembly GCF_023851605.1). Taxonomy (NCBI): domain Eukaryota; kingdom Metazoa; phylum Chordata; class Mammalia; order Pilosa; family Myrmecophagidae; genus Tamandua; species Tamandua tetradactyla. Next base: position 199,911,362 of record NC_135327.1, on the reverse strand, counting down.
GAGATGACACGTATCTTGTATGTGTTGGCAAACGTTAGGCCCTTCAGTTCCATTCTACAACACAACGATGGACAATAAAAAGAAATTCTGCTACACCTGAAGGTCAGGCCGCACAAAACTAGGATAGCTTCAGTTTATTTTTCCTAAATGGCCTTCCACACACTATTTCATGGGATGTTTTCTTCTTCTGTAGGTTAGTTGTCATGCAAGAGATAATTAAGTGTAGGGAACAAAGAGGAAAAAGCACCAGGCAGATGAAATCTTGACATTTTAGCATTAATTAGGAATGTCCCCTTTCTGCAAACATTTTCTTCAGGATCCTCAGCTTAATTAGGCAGTTTGCTTAAATGTCATGTGGCAAATGTAGTTTAGGAACAGAATTTAGGAGAGGAAAAAACCTATTAAATTGACTAAATTAATTGTGTGACCCCTTGCCTTGGAACAAAACGAGTAACTTGCCTTTCTAAGTAAGAACAATTAATTTGCAAAAACTTGAGTGTGCATCTTTTCTTTACCTTCTCTGTCTTGTCGGGGGACCATTCCAGAATCAAAAAAGACAGTTATATTTAGAAACATTCATTAGCCAATTACTGTCTCTTTCATGAAGACAAAGAAAGCTTTATCCATGAAATTTAAGCTCACAGAGGAATCTTGGCTGGTTTTCTTTGTCTCTTGTTATCAAATTTTAAGAAGCCAACTCCATTATTTGAAATTCTTTATATTTATGCCAAACAACTTTAAGGACATATCCAGTAAGTCAAAAATCCCTTTGGGCTCAAGGTGACAGAGACCAATTCATAGACTATGAGAACATTTTCATATTTCCTAGATTGTTTTGGATATGCAGAATAAGAAAGGGCCACCAATAGTTCTCCATAACATTTGTCTGGTATCACTTAGAGTGGTTCTCAGGGGAGCACACTGGAAGCCTGTGTGTGTGTGTATTTTAAATTTTATTGTGGATATATAAATAATATAAATTTTCCCATTTTAACTACATTTGAATGTATAATTCAGAGATATTGATTACATTAACAACGTTGTACTATCATCACACCATCCATTACCAAAACTTTTTTATCACCCCAAATGGGAACTCCATACTTATTGAACAAAAACTTTGCTATAACTCTCACCCTCTCAGCTCCTGATAACTTCCAATTCACTTTCTGTCTTTATGATTTTGCTTCCTGTAGATATTTCATGTAAACGAAATCACCCAATATTTGCCTTTTCTGGTCTGCCTTATTTTACTCAGCATGCTGTTGTCACTTTGTAGCATGTATCAGAACTTCGCTCTTTTTCATGGCTAAATAATATTCTGTCATAAGTATACACCACAATTTGTGTATCCATCCAGCTACTGATAGACACTTGGACTCTTTCTACCTCTTGGCTATTGGGGATAATGTCTCTGTGAACATCGATGCATAAGTTATGTGTGTTTTTTGATACCAATAATCGGACCTGGGCCTATTCCATATAGAAGACTTGGTATTGGCTGGAAGCAAACTTTATTGTAAAAGCTTTACAGACAATTTTGGTGTAAACTCTAATTAAGAATAAATGATTAGAGAACTATGCCATGTCTGATTAAATAAACACTGTATGAGATATTTTTCTTAAAAAAATATGCTTTTGAATATTTTTCCTGAATAGAAAAATAGGATCCATGTAAGGTTACTATGACTATGCTAGTTGCAAAAGTGCTACCTGCACTTCAGTAGGAAACAGATTTAAGTCTTAGGGAGCAGAATTTTGCCCTAAAACTCAGTGGTATCTGATTTCTAAAGTAGATCTGAACAGGATAGGTTGTATACAACCAGCCCTAACCCTATCAACAGGGCACTTCATTGTAAAAGCTTTTCAGACAAGTTTGGTGTATTACCACCGCCGTTGGTGCATTAATTCCAGTGAGGACTGGAATTAATGCCCCTCCCCAACATACATACACACACTCACACACCTGATATGGAATGCCTTGGGCTGAGCCCTGGCACTGCCAGTTCTGACCTCTAATGGGCTGATCTAATTAGCATGCCTGGGTTTCTGCTTTGTTTTTTTCATCCAGTGCATCAGGTACTTGTTGAGACTAGGGAAACCTTCCCTAAACCTCAGTCAGACTGGCTGGATCCCTGATGCTCTCCCTACTTCTGTTCGGATAGTTTCAGTTTGGGATAAAGGTGTGTGTGTGTGTGTGTGTTGCTCCAAGACTTGGGCTAGAAGCAATAACTATTCAGAACCATGACTCTTCTGCCTTCCATTTTAATCCTTGCTGTGTTTGAATTGTGACATCTCTGCTCCACAAGTTAAAATAAAAAATATATATACATATTTTATTGTTTAAAAAATACACATATATCTCTTAATTATGTGCCAGATGCTGCTTCAAGTACTTTACACATAACTCACTTAATCCTCCTTAGAGTCCTCATATTATTAGATGAATTGTACCTCATTAGATTTAATTATCTATGATAATAAGCCTAAGTTTTGCCCATCTTTCTGGACATGGCATCTTTACTACCTAGCTCTCCCTGCAGAATGAATCTGCAACTGGGATACTCAGCAATAACACAAATAATATTAATATTGGTAGTAGTTGCAGTAACTACCATTTTTTTGAGCACTACAATATGCCAGGCTTGGTACTAAGAGCTGCACATGCATTATTTATTCCTTAGATAATTCCAGTCCTCCTGGTCCTAGATTCCTCTATTGGTCTACGTTACCACAGCTCCAACATGTTTCTCACTTGCCTCTACTCATAATTTGGCAGGTGAAACCTCTAGCATCCCTCTCATGTCTAATAATCAATATAATAAATGTTATACATACCCAGGAGCTGCAGTTTGGATTGGCATCTGATAACTGACATCTTTTAATTCTATATTATTCAACATTTTCAAGTATTTCATTGATCTTTTTTTGTATACTGCATGACAGGGGTCACATTTCATTCTTTTTCCATGTGAGTGTCCCATTATTGCAGCACTATTTGTTGAATTTTTGTTTTTTCTTTCTTTCTTTGCTTTTGTTTGTTTGTCTGGGAAGTGCATGGGCTGGGAATCAAACCTGGGTCTCCTGCATGGCAGGTGAGAATTCTACCCCTGAACTACCCTTGCAGCCCCTAGATTTTTTATATTATTTGATAGTTATAACATCCCTGCATTAGTTCTATTTTCCAATGAGGAATTGGGAATTCAGAGAAATTAACTTTATTGAACAAAGATTGAGTACTCAATACATGGAAAAACAATATAAAGTATGGTAGAGAAAAATATATAATATACTTATATTATATTTTATATAATACAAATATTTAAAACATTTATATTATAAGCATTTATAATATAATACAGAAAATATGAGCTGTCACTAACTGCCCTAATACAAGCTCTCGTGGTGGAAACCATGAAGGACTGCAGAGGTTGGAAACACAAAAAGATCTTCTTTTTGGAGGAAATGAGAGAAGGCTAATCCTCTCCCAATACCCATGCTCCCTTCTTTACTTAAAGAACAGCTGAACCATGGCACATGGCCCTCCAGAATGAAGGCCACATTTCCCAGGCTCCCTTGAAGTTAGGTGTAGCACATGGTCACATTTCAGCAGATGTGCTGCGAGTGAAGGTGGTGAGTACAATGTCCTGCTCCTGCCTTTAATCGAGACGGTTTGACCATCACTGCCTCCCCTCCCCCTTCTTACTATCTGGAAGGCAGACATCGGGGTGAGATTTCATTGTCCATACAAGTGACCACAACTCCCTAGCAAAGGAGACACTGAGAAGCCACCTTATGGCCATGGACAACTTATGCTCATACTGTTTTGTAAAAATGATGCACATTTCTATCTTGCTGCCACTGCTGCAGGGTAGGTGCTCACTGCGAACAACAACAACAAATCAGGGGCTGAAGCAAGACTTGAGCTTATATCTTTTGAAGATAACAGTCTGAGAGAGGCTAGGAAGGAAGAGAGTGTTCCATATGGATAGAGTAGTGTGAAAACTATTCAAAGATTAATTTCAACTATGAAGATTTGTCTAGAAGCACTCAGTAGGCAAGGGTTCAGCCAGGGCTCCCACACCAATCTCCCAATTCCTGTGCTCTTTTCACCATCCTGCTCCCTCTAAGCAGATGAGGTTTGTTGGTTCTTGTGCCATTTGCTACGAGTTCTTTACACTAAAGGATCCAGGGCTGGGTGTTGTCATCTGGTTCTAAGCTCTCTGATCACTGTGCTATCACCGTTTCTCATAACTTCACATTCTAAGCCAGGTGGCCTCAACCCTATGCCACTTGACTTTCCAATGTTTTGTCTCTTCCATAGTTTGTGGTTCTCAACTTCAATGAGCAGCATAATCACTGTGGCTTTTTGTGCTTAATATAGATGCTTGGGCCCCAACTCAGAATATGAGAATCTTTGGGATGTGGCTTCATATTCGCTTTTAAAAAACCTCTGCAGGAGTTTCTGATATAGTAGTTGAGCACTGCTTTTCAAGGTGCCTGCAATCAATCTGACAAAAAATAAGCTGAATCAGTAATTCCTGGTGATACCAACACTTGCTTTACATAATTCTCAATCCTGGTTGAACAGGAGCGGCCATCTGGGAGCTTTTAAAATGTTTTTATGCCCAGGCCCTACCTCCAGGCTAATTACATTAGAGTCTGGGGGTGGAGAACAGTTATCTGTGCCTTTGCAAAATTCTTTAGGTGATTATGTGAGGCTAGAGAACCACTCCCAGAACCCAAAACATTGTAGGATTTTTAATATTCACAGAGGGAATGTGTTTATACAGGAAGAATTTATTGATTCTCTATATCTAATTTTACCAGCTGAGACTATTTCCTTTGCTCACGTATACAGAAGGCTATGTTTTTAGACATAAATGGATAAAAATTGGGTCTGGGAGGTCCATCATATGTTGAAAAGTTTGTGCTGTCCTTGATATCAGACTGAGCTCCTCTAGCAACCCAACTGAGACAGAGTTGCAGATTCAGCATCATTCACAAGTGGAATGGAGAGCTGTCATTTTAGGGGTCTACAAGGAACCCATACTCAGGAAAAAATATTTCCCACATCTGTATTCTTATAGCTATTTAACAATGAAGAGAGATTTTTATTTCTAGACAAGAGCTAAAGCCTAATATACAATTCTCCAGGGAGCGGTGGGCATGTGCATTTGCTGAACTCAGTTGTAAGTGATTGAAAACTGGGAATCCATAAGTTTTGATGCAAGCTGACTATGGACGTGTAAGGGGGTGAGGGGGAAAGGGCATCATGAAAAGCTATAAAAGGCACCAAAAGGGAGACTTGGGAATTAAAGTCTGCGTGAAATCTCCTTTGGCAAGCTGTATGCAGCGGGTTCCCTGGACAGACAGGTCCAAGCAAATGATTGAAGTCCAGCTACAAAGAAATCCAAAGGTAGAGACAGGAATGCTCAGACATGAGATAGAAAAGGAAAATCAGAGGATTGAGAGTTCTTAGGGGAAACAGAACTTGCTCCTGTGTTCTTGAACGATTCTTCCAGCAGATATGTTCCTGCAAAATGGGCTCATTAGGGACCAGTTGGCGTCCTTTCAGGCCCAGTGAGGGTGGGAGGCCAAGATTCATTTTTATCCGGAGCATGCAGGATCCTGATGGAAGCTGAGAAACAACAGCTAAATCCTCACATCTAATCCTGCTATTTGCATACATTTCTATAACCTGCTATAACTCAGGTGCTATTGCACGTGGTCTCCCTTACTTCTCCCACGCCCCTCAGTAGCATCCATTTCTGAATGGCCAGAGGTCACATACAACCACAGATACAAAGCTAGCCAAGACTAATTACTCTCTTGCTCTTGCTTTTAAATCCATCGCCTGTCATTTTCATTTTAGTTATTTCTTCCACGCTTGGTGCCTCATTTCACTATTAGGGGAAGACTAGGCTTTCTGTGAACTTCCAGGCTGTCAGTGACTCAATATTGAAGGAACAGCTAATGTTTTCTTAGAGACAGAATTTAAAGTTATAGGCTTTTTCCAAAGGCAGATGACAAATATTCTTGAATTTTAGTTTATAATTGCTGCAGAAATTGCTTGACTGTTGCTTAAAGCTTGAGAATCTTTGTAAGACTTCTGTACCTATAGATTCTAAATTTCCAGGTCTTATTTATATATAAGAGCTTGTGCGTGTATTTGTGTACACTCTTTAATAGAGATTTTAACAGAGACCAGTGGAGGCTCCAGTGAAAGTAATCTGTGGGCTATAAAACTGTGTTCACTGCATGAATTTAGTTACCAAGGTAGATTGATTTGGGAGGGTCCTGTGGTGCACAGCTGTCTGGAGTAGACGAAGAACATCAGAAGCATCTTCCAAAGCCATTCCCATAAATTCCTCTTGACATTATTTTTGGTCATTGACATCCTTTTCCTAAGTATAAATTACCCTTTTACCTTAGTATAAATTACTCCATTGAGATCAACATCTTGCTGAATGTGGTGGAACATATTTTCCAAAATTGGACCCAGCAATATTTCCAGTACCATATGTTCTTCCAGAACTTGACACTCTTCCATAAAGAGGTGGTATGTATTTCCTTGCCCCTAGAACCTGGGCAGCCCTTTGTGGCAGCCAGAACGAATAAAGTGTGGGAGAGGTAACTCCGCCTAGCTTCTGACGCTGGTCATGAGAGGTGGTGTGGCTTTCCCTGGCTCTCTCTTTCTTGTGTTATTCACCCTTAAATCCAGTCACCATGTTGTGAAGAGACCACATTTAGGTGTCCTGGCCAACCCAGCATGGGTCGCCCTCAGCTGGCAGCCGTCATCAACCCCCAGCCATGTGAGGGAGTGAGCCTTCAGATACCGCCAGCTCCAGCCCCTGAGCTGCCCCAGCTCATGCTGCGTGGAGCAGAGGTGAGCTACCCCTTATGGAGCCTTGTCCAGTTCGCAGATTGTCATTGTTTTAAGCCATTCAATTCTGGATCACCCAGATTAGCTTTAGTTAAAAAAAAAAAGGTTTGAATAGAAATATGACAAGGAGAAGAGCAAACCTGAGCCAGTATAGGCGCCTACGTTAGTGATCCTATGTGATCTGCTTACTCAGGGTTTTCTCCCACTCTTTCCTTCATTTCTCTTGTGGGCACAGGAAAGAGCTCCCAGAACCTATGGCCCCGGTGCCTTCTATTTACCTACTCTATGCCTGAATAGATACTAGGGTTTCACAGATGTTCTCTCATTTCTCATTCATTATTTCACTCATTTATTTCATTCTTCTGTTCATTTATGCATTCATTCAGCCATCCATCTATTCCTTCATTCAGGGCATAAACAAGCATCCTCATAAAGCAGACAAAGAACACACTATTTGGCTTGAAACAGAGAACAACGGAATGACTGGTTCAAAATCTTACAGTGAATCAGTGGATAAGAACCGATATTTGCAGACTCATCTTCCTATCTGCACATTTTAGAACAAGGCTTCCAGGGCTATCTATGGGCTTATTTTGAATTCAAGTTTATTTTTGAAGTCGGGGATTCCAGCTTGGGCCTCACCTGGAATTTAGAGTGTGTGAGGACCCAGTCACTGCTCTGCTAAGAGCTGGATTTCCATAAGACCAAGGGAGGGGGTGGGGCTGGGCACACAACTGAACAGAGGGGAGTGCAGAGGACAGCACATCTCTGACCTCTGGTCTTGGTGCTATGGCCTGAGCCCTGTGAATTGCCAGGGCTCAGGAGAGTGACAAGCTTGAGGATTTGAGGCCTGATCACAAAATAAGTCGCTAGACTCTTGAGCTATGTGCTTTCATACACAGAAATAAGCCTCACAAATTTACTCTCCTCATCTCTTTCCCTACCCTGTTGCTGTGAAGAAGGCATTTAAAGTACAAGTGGGCCCTCATCTGGGTAGATAATCAAGTGATAATCAAACATATGCGAAGATTAGGTAAGCAGTGAGCTGGAGTGTGTGCTTTCTGCAGAGAAGAGCCAGGAGCTACAAGAACTCACAGTGGAATGGTGTTGCTGGGGCTCTGCAGATAGAGCAGAAAAGGGGAATTACGACAAGGTTGAGGAAGTTGAAGTTTGGAGACCCATCACCTTCACAGGTCCCTTCTGAGACCGGGCCTAACTTTATACTGATGATCTTGTGTTCTTTTTCTCAAGAGGGCCCCCCAAATTATATAAGCTTTAGAACCCACAAAATATGGATCTGTCCCAGTTGGGAGAAGAAATTTTTGGAGAAAAATCCACATAAAAATAGCCTAACTTAGAAAAATGCTTTGTTCCCACTTACTACTTTTAGAGGCCACTTGTCTTCCTAGGAAAGATGTGAATGGGGAGCTGGAAACCTCTGATTCTAGCTCTAAACTCATTGGGTGAACTTAGAGATGTCCCTGCCCCTTTCCAGGTCTCTTTTTCTCAGATGTGATATGACAGGGTTGGCGGGCTTTTTTCTCAACTTTTTTGAACATGAGTACCCCTCTTTATAGAAAAAATAGCAATACTGGGTTTAATTTTGTTGTTTAAAATACTCAATATCTCATTTTAAATAAATGTATTTCACTCACTGCCATAGCACAGTTATTTAAATATTATGTGAAATCCTATTTATTTCATCCTATACATGATCAGGTGACTTTCTGTCTTGGTAGGCCTCTTGACTCATATGTTAGCTCTAACACTGTTATTCTAGAATGTTTGTCACCATATTGAACATTTATTGGCTACAGAACCTTAGGCAAGTTACTTAGCATCTTGGTGACTCAGTTTCCTCATCTGTAAAATGGGGAAAATAACAGTATCTACCTCACTGGTTTGTTAGTGTGAGAATTATATTAATCATGACATGTAAAATGCTGATACTACTGTCTGTAAGTTCTGTAAAACATCTATTCCTATTATGGAACTGCATGTGAGCTGGAGGAGTTTGGGGATGGTCAGGGTTCCAACTAAGGGAGCAAAAGAAGCTAATGTTGAAGATGAGTCTAGGACCAGACTGATTTGACAGTTGAGGGTGGGTCACTGTAGAGCCGGCTGGCCTCACCCCTGGTGAGCTTAGGCATCTGGTCATTTCAGGATGTCTGGCAACAGAATGCCATCCCAATCGTGGGAAACCTTATTACTGATGTCCCTCATTGTTCCAGATAATTGGAGAACAGTGAAAGAGCAAATGCCCACACTTCCCTAACAGTGTCCAATCCAGTAATCACTGATCTCACCTAGAAGCAACAAGCTATAGGGTGTTACAATTGGACTCTCAGTGCCAGGAATGGATGCCTGCTTTTTCATGGTTCATTTTTTAAAGAGTTTGCAAAAATTATATTCCCATTGCAACAAAACAATGGAGACAAACAACCCCTGCTCAAATCTTCACCATTCATCCTTTATATAATAATAATAATTAATAATAATAATAATAATAATAAAATAAAAAACTTGGCAAGGAGAGTAGTACCGTGAAGGCAGGGTTGACACAAGGCAAAATGATGAAGAAAACAGTTTTCCTTGTTTTGCAACCCCTGATCAAAAATGTACTTCACTGGGACCCACTTTCTGAACAATGCTGTTCTTCTCAGAAACCCAGTTCTGAGCGAAATCGTTATTCATTCCTTCTTCCTATCAAAACATAAATACAGTCACACACTTAGTGAATTTTCTTACTAAATTCCAGTAAGCCTTGGCAGCTTCCATATGAATCTTCTGTAAAAGAGTAATAACGATGATGGCAGTTGCAACACTTAGCAGTTAGTGGGCACTTAATAAATACAAAGGCTGTTCTAACTCATTTAATCCTCAAAACCACCATCCCGAGGTAGGCGCCATTATTATCTCTATTTTTTTTTCCCTTAAGGAAATTAAAGGATAAAAAGTTTAAATAATTTGCTTAAGCTCACACAACTAATCAGTGGTAGGAGGATATCCATGGGAACTACTGAAGGAGAAGAAATTTATCTTTGAGGTCTTCTCATCTATGTTTTTTCTTGCTTTTCTCTGCCACAACCCCAGCGCCAGCCTGTGGGTTTCAGATCCTGTGCATGTCACAGCAGAAAATGAACTTGGCCAGTGGGGACTTTTAGTCTATCTCAAATCATGCTACCTAATAATATTCTCTACTAGGACTACTGCTCAAAACTCAGACTGCCCTGGAATAATTTGCCATTTGTGCACTGATACTGACCAAAATGTGTTTTAAATTCAGTTCCTGAAACGTGTTCAATTTAAAAAGAAATGTTCTACCATAATACTATGACATTGATGCTAATTTAATAATCTATACGGTGATTGGTTTAGTGTCTTTGATAAAATGCATTATCAACCTGACAATGATTTTTAATTTCCTTAGTTATATTTTTCTACCTGATATTTTGTCAAAGCTGATCATCATTTTAATATTCACAAGAAAGCTAAAGATAATTGAGATTCTGAAATTAGAATTTTAATTGTATAGTGACTGAACTACCAACTGAGATTTGCCACAGTTTGTATTTACTAAGGGTTTATTAAAAGTGCTGATTTTATTTTGTTCTCATCTAAAAGTTAGAATTTTCCTCAAGGTAAAATTATAGCCTAAAATTTACATGAATTTTCTTTTATATCTTCGCTTTCACTTTAAAATTATATGATGAGAATAATAGTTCCTTTTATGATACACTGTAGCAAGGCTCATTATAATACATATTTTCAAAGAAACTCCAAACAGAGCAATAGTCACCTTAATCAGACTGAGACATTCAGCATAATTATTTCTTAATATCAATGGAAACACATTTTTAAAATAATAGATATCAAAAAACAAAGTGTATTGGACAGGGAATTAGGCCTCAAGTTGTTGGGTATCTTTTTTTAAAGGAAGGTTAATTAGGTGTGAATTATAAACAGCACTTGGAATGGTTTCTATATCCACCAGTCTCAAATTATTAATTATGCTTGGTTCTACTGTTCAAAGAACAAGAGTCTGCATTTCAACTTGTCCAGATACAGACTGACTACAGGGAAACAGCTCAAGAATTTTGCATAAAATGAGAAAGGGATAAGGGGACCTATCCCTATCACCATATGTAATAGTCGTGGATGCCATCGATATTTGAAGGATGTTGCTATGCTGTTCCTAGTATGCGAATGGAGAGATAGCACAGGTGAAGGATGGCAAAGCAAAGCAAAACCCAGCAGCTCAGGGCTAAGCCACTGCTGATAGTCCATCCTCCTCCCCCGCCTGCTTCTACCCTTTGGATTTCCTAGGATGATTGCCACAGCTTCAAACTGAAGCAGCTCAATGGGACTGTACATTATGCTAAAGAGGACAAGGGCACATTAGCTTTGTTCTGCTCCAAGCCCAGAGTATAAAATCTAAGCTGGACAGCTCTTTCTCAAATACAGTCTGTTATTACAATGGGGAGTGAATGAATGAAACTTGATGGCTCAGTGGAAATCAAGCCACCCCTTCCTTTCAAAACATCTGTGGTGTTTAGTGTCCACTGCTTCAGGGTGATAAATCCATGCCTTTAACACAAGGATGATACTGGCAAATGAACACATATCTGCTGGACAGTAATCATACACTCGGTGCCATTGTTGGCACAGGGAGTGGGCATATGGATATGGCCACCGCTTTCAAGTAAGTGATACATTCAGAAGGACACCAGGCATATCTTTGTACAAGAGCATATAATATTACATTTAATTAATAAACACTTGCATCAGTTTCCATAAACCACTCCCTATTCTTGCTTCATAACTTCAGCAACCCAACAACTTATGATTAAATTTAAGCTCCACCAGTAAGGTAAGATTTGAAGTGGATCCTGGAGTTTGGGCAGGATTGGAAAGCAGAAGTGAACACCTTAGGTGGGAAGGGAATAAGGCTGTAACCAGTGGTATAGCTCTCTTACAGGTCTCTGAACTCCTTTGGATATAATCGATCCTCACACATCCAGAGTTACTAACAACTATCAAGAAATACAACCCCAAGGAGGAAGGCAAATGGCCCAGTACAATGCCTGGCACACAGCAGACTCAATAAATGTCTTGAATTGAACTAAATTGAGATGAACAGAAGATAAAAACCCATCCACTAGAGTAACATTTACCAACCCATGTCTTTCCTTTGTCTTTGACCTAGCAGGACTTGAGATACACCATGGAGTCAATGACTACATCACACCCGCCCATCTCACTGGGCCCAGTCTGTACCATCCACATCCTAGGAACACCCTAGAAGGGAGCAGCACCCCATTACAGTGCACTGCCCTTCAAAAGCGCTGTGCAAACAGGAAATGCTTAACAAATGTTTTCAAAGCAAATACAAATGTGAGAACGACCACTGGTGGTGCCAAAGCTTCTAAATACCCACAATAGCAGCTAACATTTATTAAGGGATTTCTAGGAGTCAGATACCATCTCCCACATTTTGCAGGCATCTCATTTAAATCTTACAGCAAACGAATCATTATAGAAATTAAATAATATGCCCAGAAACAAAGCCAGAATCTGCAATTCTGCACTGGTCAGGAGAGGAATCAGGAGCCAGGTCAGGGTGAGTAAAGCAGAGTTGATAGGAAGCCAAAATTTTATAGCTGTCAGGGGCCATTTCCATTGGGTGGGTCAGACCTAGCATTCCTTAGTCTTTAAAGCCTCTAACCAATGTCTTAGGTTAGAGAGATTCTGGGTCTAAGAAAAGTGAGACTGCTCAGTTACCTACAGGGAAAGGGCAGGTGGGCGGTGCCTGGCTCCAGCCATTCCAGTGCTAACCTCTTCCTACTCAGATTCTTCAAGTACACAGATTTGAGATAGACGCAATAGATGAAAAGCACAAAAAGACCCTTGCCACCAGAATCTTTTTTAGCTCCTTTCACACTGCTCTTTCTTCGTTCATATTCTGCTCTTCCTTCTCCTCGCTTTGACCATCCTTTACAGTTAAGCTGAACACTCAGCCCATACTGATCTCCCTGCTTTCTCTTCTAAAAAGACATTCATGTTGTGGAAACCTGACTACACAGTTAGTCTGGGGGCTGCTCCTGGGCAGAGGGTAGGGCTTAAAGAATATTCATTGGATTTCTACCAGTCAGGTTGAATGAATACCAAGTTCTAGACATATTTCTATCCACCTTGTTAGCTTGGCAGCATTTGATAAACTATGTAACCTTTTAGAGTTTCACTTTTGTTATTCTCTATCATGGGCATCTTCATACTTCTTTGAGCTCAGTAGGGGAAAACTACTCACCACCTCACCAAAACAGTCCAATCTGGAGACCATCAGGACTATATCCATGTCTTCTTTAAACCTGCTTACATCTGACACCACAAAAGGAGCCCTCCCACTGCACTCTCCTAAGAAAAATAAACAGCACTTAGGCATTGTTCCAAGCACTCCGATCTTTATAACTCCATGGTTTGGTACTATTGTTTTCGACAATTTATAGATAAGGAAACTGGGCACAGGAATGAATTGTCCAAAATTTTATAGGTGGAAAGGATGGATCCAGGTTTCAAACTCAGAAGATTTGGTTCCAGGATCTACTATGTCATATTGCTTTGGAGACAAAAAAGATTTACCATCCAGATTTTCATCTCCACATGACTGTGTATTTCCCAAATTGGACTCTTCCTACCCCTTCCCTTGAGGCTCTTCCATGGTGCATCTTTGGAGCACAGAATCTACTTTGACTTTATTTCCAATTGTTCTTCTGAAACATTCCTTTTGCCGCTTGCTTTAACTCAAATCAGGCACTCCTCGAAGGATACTGTCTCCCTCAGCTTTCTGCCTCTCCCATATTTCTAACACTACCAGGCTTAGGTGTCATATAAAGGTAATTTGCTCATCATTGCTGCTTTCAGACTACTGTCCTACCTGCCTCCCTAAAATCTCAGCTTTGGCGCTCATGCCCTTCTTATACCACACACTACTTTTCCTTATTCAATCATCTATAGAATTCTTGAAGATTTTAGCTCCTAGGCCACCATATTCTCTATAATACTACAACTTTCATAATTTCAGCAATTTCAATACCCATGTAGATGATCCTTCCACCATCTTGCTATTTCACTCATTGACCTTCTCTCCTCCAGTTATTTTTGTTCTCTATCCTATTTATATCATCTGGGATCAAATTCTGGACCCAATTGATGATTATACTCACCCCTATAATGTCAACTGCAACTCTTTCAACTCTTTGGCCAATGTCTCCTGATCTTCCCAGTTTTTCCCTTTCGTGCACCATCCCTAAGTTCTTTGACCCGAGTGGGAATACCTTTCACCAACCCTCCCTTTACTGATGTCCTAATTTCTCCTTTTGCTCTTACTTTTCCTTGGTCTATCACTATAATCAGCCTTTTGAAAATACTTCAGCTCCCTTGTCCCTCTCTCCCTTTGTTGCACTTTTGGAAAAAAACCCAATCCAAGTTAAACCCCAGTCTCTGACTTCATGCCTGTACTAGTTCAGCTGAATTTAACTTGGGTAACACACAACTGTGCTGACTGATTGTACCTTAAATTCATGACTACTAACTTCAAGTAGGTCCAGAGCTCTTTTCACATTTTCCTAATCCATTCATTTTTCCCTCACCTCAATGAATATGTCACATTTTCTTTCCTCAAACCTGTATCACCCCCCTCCCATCTTGTTTCTCAGTTTCACTGAGAAAATATATACAATCAAAAGAGAACTTGCATAATTGAAGCTGAAGGGATACAGACTGTGCAACAGGACTAGATACAAAAACTCAAAAATGGACAGCACAATAATACCTAATTGTAAAGTAATCATGTTAAAACACTGAATGAAGCTGCATCTGAGCTATAGGGTTTTTTTTGTTTTTGTTTGCTTGTTTGTTTGTTGTTGTTGTTTTTTACTATTATTACTACTTTTATTTCTTTTCTTTATATTAACGTTTTATATCTTTTTCTGTTGTGTTGCTAGTTCCTCTAAACTGATGCAAATGTACTAAGAAACGATGATCATGCATCTATGTGATGATGTTAAGAATTACTGAGTGCATATGTAGAACGGTATGATTTCTAAATGTTGTGTTAATTTCTTTTTTTTTTCTTTCTGTTAATAAAAAAAAAAAAAAAAAGAGAGAGAACTTGCATAAGCTTCTACCAAAGCCATCTATTCAACCATACTCAGCCTTCCTTCCAGTTGTTATAGATTTACTGTCCTGGTTCCTTGCTAAGGGCAATCTCTCCACTTGAGCACTGGATCCTATTCAAGGTCAGTACCCCAGCAATTATCTGCTTTCTTTCCTACATCATCAATTTCCCCCTCTCTATTGTATCACTTCCATCAGTATATACATATTAAAATATTTCCCGTCTTAAAAACAAAAGCAAAACCTCTTCTGATCACTCACCACTTCTTGCTATTGCCTTATCTCCCTTCTCCTCATCACGGCAAAACTCCACAGCCTCCTTTGTTGCACCTCCTCATCTCCCTGATATGGGGGTCAAGTGTTCCATGGTGCTTGGACTTCTTTTCTCCTATACCTATTTTAAATCTATCAGTGATCTCATCCTGTCTCATGGTTTAAGAGCTGTCTATGGCCTAAAACTTCCAAAATTGTATTTTCAACTTGAACCTGAAATCCAGATTTATCTATTCAACTACATGACATTGTACAGCTGATATCCTCACTTGGATGTTGAACAGGTAACTCAAATCTAATATGCAAAAAAAAAAAAAATAAACTCCTGATTCCAAGCCCCCTTTCAAAACAGATCTTCTCACCATCTTCCCCATCCAGCAAATAAAACTCCTTCCAGTTGTTCAGGCCAAAGATCTTAGTCTCAACCTGACTTCTCACAACCTATTTATATCTTATAAATAGTCCATGAGCAAATCTCTTGTGCTCCACTATCAACAAAATCCAGAATTCTACAATTTCTTATACCTTCATCCCCATCACACAGTTTACATGTCACAACTACATCTTGCCTAAATAACTGTAGTAACATCAATGGGTCCTCTTGTTTCCAGTGTTATGACATCATCCCCGCAATCTATTCTCAAACAGCAGCAAGAATCATCTCTCAAAAAACATATGTTAGATCATGTCATCGCTCTGCTAAAATTCTTCCAAACAGTGAATCCTAAGTTAAACTTTAATTAATAGTTTATAAAAATGTGCTATCATCCATTTTAACAAATGTCCCACACTGATGTAAGGTGTTACTTGTGGGGTGGTATGAGGGAATCTAAAATTTCCTCATGATTGTTCAATAAACCCATAATTTCTTTAATAAAGAAAATACAAATGAAAACCTTCCACTGATTCCCTATCTTTCTAACAGTGAAATCCCAAGTTTTTTAATGGCCAACAAGGTCCTGAATGATCTAGTTCCTGGTTACATTCTAAATTCATCTTCTGCTCTTTCTTTTTCTATTCCAGCACAACTGATCTCTTTTCTTTTCTGCAGACCCCAGGCATTTGCACTGGCTGTTCCCTGTGCTTAGAATGCTCTTCCTATGGATATCTTTATGGATCACTCTCTTTCTTTCAGTCTACACAAATGCAACCTTATCAAAGAGACCTTCCCTATCTGTTCTAGGTAAAATATAAAACACACACACAATATATATACCCCTCACACACATATAGGACTTATTATCATCTTTATCCTACTTTATTTTCCCCTTAGCACTCACTATTTTGAGACATTCAATACATTTAGTTATTAGTAATTATCTCTTGTGAAATAAGTATAAGGGCAGGTAATTTTATTTTATTCTGGTGCCCAGGCACGTTAGGCAAGACAGTCAGTATTTGTTGAATAGATAATGAAGAAATGAATAAATGCAATGCAATGCAAACTAAAGCATAGAAAATTCAAAGCCATTTATATTAAGTACCATGAATGGTTCTTCTGAACAGGTTCAAGAGAGGCAGAACCACCATCAGGTTTAAAAATGCACACACAAACATGCTTGGGGAACACTAGCATGCACCCCTCAATAATATCTACATTTTCTGAACCTCCACCAGCTCTCCTTTTCTCTATTTCAAGCATTCTCCCTTTTCCTGAGCACACAGCCACGGGGTCACTGGTAACTCCACTTTCCCCTTTTCCTCTGACATCTGTCTCAGTGTGCTAAGGGCCATTCTCAGCAGGCCTGTCCCCTAACATGTAAGGGGCATGAAGCAAAAACACAAATGGGGGTCACACACTACATACCAAAATATTTTCAATGTTATATCTCAAGGTAACAAAATGTTGCATAAACTATGCTCTAACCTATTTTGAAAAATATACCATAATGAACTGGAAGGCCGGGTTTGAACTTAGAATTCTCAGGCTCCTCAGAGTTCTATGCTGGAAAGTAGTGGTGAGAGGTCTGGGGGTGCTTGAGGGTTTTCTCCTGCTCCATTCAACCCAATAAGCAGCCTGGTGAGCATGTGTGACAGCTCCATTCATCCTTCCTGTAAACAGCTGTCCCCAATCTAGTTGAAGTTACTTGAATAATGCTGTATTATTCAACTTCTCTCTAGCATGGACTATACCAGGTGATGGAGATAAAAATAAATAAGGCACGATCCCTGGCCCCAAGGAGCCAAGAGTCTGGTTGGGGACGTGGATATTTTAAAGGTAATTTCAATAAAATCTCAAATGTTCAGGGTGTGCATTGTACTTGGGGAGTAGGGAACCACAAAGGATGCACCTATTTTAAAAGACATGGTTTAAATGAAGACATTCCAAAGCTATTGGTAGAGATTAGTCCAATTGGATGAAAACATGATGGAAGGGAGAAGCGTGTGAAATGACTGGAAGGTAGCAAAACACAAGAACAAAAACAAACTCCTGCCATTCCATAAGGTTTTTCTTCTCCTTTCCAGTGAGTATTGTTGAGGGAATAACATACTCAAATGCAAATAGGGAAGAGTGTTTTGCTTTTCCTTGCACTCAGTGCTTGGTTTTGGTGCCTGTCCTTTCTTTGCTTTCTGTGTGACGTATCATTCAGAACCACTGCATTGTAGGATCTGGTTGTCACAGAGAAGCGAAATTCTCAGCAACAGGCAAATCCTGAATGCAGGAAGCCTAAGCAGTAGTTCAAGCTGAAAGAAAATTGATATACCTGCATTTCAATGGGCTGTTATGCCCATTTGCTAAACTCCTTATGGATAGAAAAGAAACTCTTGCCCCACTCACACCTCCATCACAAAGAAGGAGTAAACTTCTTTGCCTGGAAACATGTTTTTTCTTGTGAAGATTCTTATACTTGGGTAGATTTGTACTTTGTAAAGACCTGGTGGTGGCTTTCAATGATTTTGACTATGACCCATCACCGCATACACACATAACTGAATCAAAGGCTTATGAAACATTACTCATGCTTACTATTTGTTATATATTCTGGTATTTTCTAGTCTATACTATATAATCCTATTTCAGTAAATTTTTTTCTTTTCTTTTATACTATCCTACTTCATTAAACTGGCTACACGTTTGAGTCAGGACTCACAGCTGGAGAAACATGGGATGTCTGGGAATAAGTCAAGCATGGCAAATCTGCTGTGAGCACGTGTGTGTGCACACATGTGCACACACATGCCATCATTGATACGGAACTGGTGTGAATAGTGAATGGTGGGGAAAGGCTGTGGCATGAGGCATGGCCACTGGGTAATAACTAGCTGTGACCTTAAGCAAGTCATTTGAATCCTCCCTACTACACTTTCTTCACCGATGAACAGGCAAGAGCATAACCTTCCCTTACTTATTTCTCCATGGGTGAGAAACTCAAGTATAGCAATGTGCAGAAATGTGTTTTGCAAACCATTAAAGATCATATAAATCGAGGGCTTCTTCCTTCAACATTCCACTGGGTACATTAGGCTTCCTCTCCTGCAGCAATGTGACAGGGACCGCTGGTTCCAGTTTAGAGAATTTATCAAGCCATGTTCTCCAGCGTTGAAAATGTTAGCGACATGAGCTCCCCGTTTCTCCCTGGGCATTTAGCCACAATGGGCACTGAGTGGGTAGTGACAGGGGAGAGTTATCAGGATGGGGGAGGAGGGGGGCAGTAGGCTGTGCATTTGCCTGGAGAAGCTTCACATTCTGCCTGAGCCCTTGCTTATTTAATCTGCTTACCTTCTTGTTGGGCAGACTAAGATTCCCCATCACTCTTTCTTTGGCTCCTTCTACCTGTTGTCAACTACCAACTGGGCCCTCTTCCTTGGGAATAGAAGGAATAAAGTGGTGAGTTCCAGGTCATTTATCATCATATAAGATCCATTACATAATAAACCAAACTGAAGGTAACATGGATTACTGTCAGGTCATGGCTCATACATGTCCTTCCTGGGTTATTCTCATTACTATAATGAATAAAAAAATTCAATGACTATAAACAGTTCTGCCTGGCACTAAGACATTCAATAAGGTAGCTATGACTAGTTATAATGTTAACACTACCTACAGTTTGTAAGGCAGTTTATTCATTTTAAAACTTAAATAGGATTTATTTTTACAGCAGTTTAGATTTATAGAAAAATTGTGCAGAAAGTATGGAGAGTTCCCAGCTTCCCCCCGTTGTAGTCTGCCCTATTATTAATATCTTGAATTAGCATGGTACATTGTGTGATTGATGAACCAATATTGATAAATTATTATTAACTAAAGTCCATGGTTTATATTAGAGTCCAAATTTGTGTTGTACAGTTATATAGGTTTTGACAAATGCATGATGCCATGTAGCCACCATTACTGTGAAATACAGAATATTTTCACTGGCCTAAAAATGCCCTGTGCTTGACTTATTCATTACTCCCCCTCTCCTTATGAACCTCCAGAAACCACTGGTCTTTATATTGTCTCCATAGTTATACCTTTTCTAGAAATTCATATAGTTGGAATCTTATAGCCTTTTTAGACAATCTTCTTTCACTTAACAATATGCACTTAAGGTTCCTTCATGTTTTCCTATGGTTTGAGAATGCATTTCTTTTTCTTTATGAATAATGTTCCATTCTATGAATGTACCATAGTTCATATATCCATTCACCTATTGGAGGACATCTTGATTCCTTCCAGTTTTGGGCAATTACGAATAAAAGTGCTATAAACATTTGTGTTCAGGTTTTTACACGGACATCAGTTTTCATCTCTTTTAGTAAATACCTAAGAGTATGATTGCTGGATGAGATGGTAAGCCTATGCTTAACTTTGTAAGAAACTGCCAAACTGTCTTCCAAAGTGGCTGCACCATTTTGCATTGCCACCAGCAAAGAACAAGAGTTCATGTTGGTTTATCTACTCACCAGCATTTGAGGTGTTCAGTGGTTTGGATTTTAGGCACTCTAACTGCTGTAGTGATATCTCTGTTTTAATTTGTAATTCCCTAATGACCTATGATACTGAGCATCTTTTCACATGCTTATTTGCCATCTGTGTATCTTCTTGGTAAGTGTCTCTTCAGATTTTTGCCCATTTATAAACCAAGTTGTTTGTTCCTTTATTGTTGAGTTTTAAGAGTTCTTTGTATATTTTGGGTACAAGTCCTTCATTAGACATATATTTTGCAAATATTATTTCACAGTCTGTGGCATGTTTTCTCATTCTCTGAAACACTTTACTTTCTATTATACATTTTCAAATACAGTAATAGAAATCACCAGAATGTCAAGTGATAACTAGGCATAGTCTCAAATTTTCTGGAGCTTTGCGAATAATTGCTGTTTTCTCTATTTGGATACGTGGTACTAACAAATAGAGATGCAAGGTTTGGAGTGTGGCTTGCTTCTATGATGATCTTGGGCAATTAACCAGTGTTAGAAAACATGAATTGTTCCTTTTTTTTTTTTTTTTTTTACATGGGCAGGCACTGGGAAATGAACCCGGGTCCTTGGGCATGGCAGGCAAGCATTCTTACCTGCTGAGCTACCGTGGCCCGCCCTGTTCCTTTTTTTTTTTTTTTGCTAACATATAGATGTTTTCTAAGAGCAACACAAGTAACAATAACTAGAATTTGCTGGGTGCCTAATAAATGACTGCCAATATGCTATATTCTTTACACATATTTGTATTTATTACAATGTCTCCATAAGGTAAATATTGTTAGTCCCATTTTATAGATGAAGAAACTGAGGTTTCTACAGGTGAATTATTTTGCTCAAGTTCACATATTTAGTATATGGTAGAGGTGGAATTTTTAAGCCAGGACTGCAAGACTCCAAAACGCTTTAGCATCCAACAATACCACACTTTATTTGATGCCTTGGACAAGTCATTTCAGTTCCCTGGGTTCCAGTTTTTGCATTTATAAAATTAGGGGTTTTCAACATCCTAAGAGCTTATGTTTAAGTATAATTTACGGAGTGAGAAGAAAACAAATCTGTAATATAAGCTAGACAGCCCTGGCATACAAATGAAGATTAAGTAGTATGGGGCCAATTGTGGCAAGATGAACTTTTGCTTTAAATAGAGCTGACAGGACAAGGAGGTTATAGTGCTGATTGGCAATTACTTTGTGCAAGCTCATGATGTCTGTATGCTACTTGTCTGCAAAGCCAGAATTTTCTTTACCTTTGCTGCTGCCTTCTTCCAATATCTTTATTCCTAGATAACCTTGTATGATCATAATTGATATTATCAGCTATAGATGGAACACAAAATGTAAGTTCCTGCTAGGTTCTGGGAGTAAACAGAGGGCAAAAGACATAATTCCAGTTACAAGGAAGCCTGCACTTGTGTCAGAGATACAGAGAGAGACTCAAATGATTTATTTTCTATTCTCTTAGGGAGTTCATTTCAAAGATAAAGGCAGTATACTTTAGTTGTTTTGTAGGATCAGCTGTTTCTCCAGTTCTTTGAATGAATCTTCTATTTGTTTTTGTAAAAATTTCAACTTCTTTTTATAGTAAAAAGTAACAGCCACAGTGAATTCTCTCTTTGCCAAAGTCTAAATAGCATATGAAAATCTAAAACGGAGTAAACTATTGTTATCCTCTGTTTTATCCTAATGCCTTTTTTTTTTTTTGCAAACTGTGGTCCAAAGCAAACGAACAGAAATCCTGACTGCCAGAATTGCTCTATAAACAAAATAACCCCAGGTAGAAATTTCTAGAAGCTTGAAAAGGGTTTGCTGTACTTCTGTAGGGACTGACAAAACAGTTTAGTACTATCAAGCTGGGGGTAAGATGGGGCTCACATAATGGAGTTACTTTACTGAGAGGTCCCTAAATGGATCAGGCTCCAAATAAACTGAAGAGGGATTATCCCCAAATCAGGGCTGTCTGAGGCCTAAAGACTGGATTTCGTATAAGGGGGATTTAACATCCTGTTCAAAGGAGCAGAGGGGGTCTCTTGGGGCTTGCTGCAGAATTCCAGTCTCATAAATGTGGAGAGTGTCTCTTGATGATTTTTCAAGGTTATATCTTTGGAATTCAGGGAGCAGTGAGAAATGATCCAGTTCAAACATATCTGCCTTGCTCTGGCAGAAACATGGGAATGCCGGAAACATTCTCTTCCAGACTCTCACTCATGGATGCCCTGAGTTCATCCTCTCCCCAATCTGTTTCTTCTTCTTCCTTGGTAATTACTACAAGAATAATAGTATGCACAAACAATCTTTAACTTTTGTACTAATGCTATCCACCTGGTGAAATTTGATCTTTGCACCAATAACAAGACAGGAAGGGCAGGTGTGGTTAAGCTTGTCACTTTTTTTTTTTTTTACTAGTTTTCGAACATTTACAATGTGCCAGATGCTATGATGATTCTGTTGTCATCCTGTCACTCTGCTCTTGTTATCCCAGTTTATAGAGGTGAAAAATGAGGTTCAGCAATTAACAATGTGCTCAAAGTCACTAGGAATTGGTAGAGTCTGGTTTTGACTTCAGGTGTGATGGGACTTCAGGTCTCTTCCATCACCAGCTACCATGAGATGAAGAGACCTAATTATTCACCCAGAATCACATGTCAAGATAGGGCAGACCCTGGTTGAGTCTCTTGATTTATTTTTCCATGCTCTTTCCATTACACCGTCATGCCTGGCAAACCAGACAACTGAGAGTGCAGAAAATTTTCCATATTATACTTCATGAAGTCTGATAGCTCAGGCTGGATAATTCAACATTTGGAGAATGCATCTGCCTAATGAATACCGGTATTGCAGATCGTCATCTTTTAATGAGGCAAGTTACAGATTAAACCAGAATATGGGTAGTAAGATGGAGTTTAGGAACATTCCTAAATAAAATGGCTTCACGGACTGTGACTGAGCTAACAGCCTGGGTGTGTTATATAGCATTACTCCCAGTTCTCTCATTGCTATATATATTGGAGAAAATCAAAGTGCGCTGAGAAACCTGAGTCCTGGAAAATTGCAGAAGACATAAATAACATGCCTGATAGATCTGTATTTGGAAATAAATGGCCTCATTCTAAATACAGAAAATCTTATTTATTTTTGCTTACATCTGCTGCCTTTTGCCTACCACTAAATATTTTATCCAAGGTGCCGAGAGCAGAATTAAATGGGGGGGTTAAAAAGAAATCAGTGAACATCAAGCCAGAAGGCAAATGGAGCTTTTACCTTGCCATGCCAGCAGCCTCTGCTAATCAGTGCCATATTATTTGCATATTACATACTGTGAGCGCACTATCATTATCATCAGAGGGACGTGCAAATTCCCACAAATCAACACCCAGGGAGCACAGAGTGAGATGCTCGGGTCCCTAACAATGTATCCATTTGCCACAAGATGGCAATGTCCCTTTCCCTTTCCTTTAGTGAGGAAGAAATGAAGTTCGTGTTTTGCTTTTCTATTTCATTACCATGACTGCTCAAACAGATTTTCATTATAACCTTACTGGCTGCTAATTTGCACTTTTCCCCAGAACTCTGATAGATTGCCTTAATTGTCTCGTCTTTTTCTTTTTTTTTTTTCCCCCATAGGGGAGAAAAGACAACAAATGCTTCTCTCTGTGACTGGAGAAAATCAAGGAGGAAATATTTACACTGCTGCTATTCTGGGGTGAATGACTCGCGAATCTATCTGCCACAGCAGAGGCAACCCAGCCACACGGCGCTCACGTGGGAACAGGGTCGTGTCCGTTGTTGTTCTGCGTGAAAGATAGGACTTGGACACTGCAGCAAATGAGACCATGACAGTGAGGGCAAATTACCTATAGATCTTTCAAACTTCTGTTAAGTTAGGTATTTGAGCAGCTGAAATGAAAGCCAATCTCTCTCCGTATCCCCCTCCCTTGGACACACACAACACACACAATCACACACATACACACAGTCCTACTCTCCTACCTTCCCTCCCTGCCTATTGCTAAAGCGTTTTATCTGCTTTGGGTAATCTCAGCAGGCAAGAATCAGTTCCTTTCTTTCTGTTCTTGCATCATCTGAATCAGAGACAATAGAAGCCCATTAAGCTAAAAAGGCTATTCTCCCTGACAGCCAGCAAGGTCCCTTTTACATGGTTTTTATTTCCCCTTTCAGCTTTATTTTCCTTTAATGATGATTTTTCCAAATTCAGTTAAATGTTACAATGAAACAAAATGTTACAATTAAAACCCTGGCACAAGGAAAGAGAGTTCACGTCCCGAAAGTCCTGTAGATAAAACAATAAAGCCTGACATAGGAAGGCAATTGAACAAATTGCAGCTGATGGGAAGACCTGTGCCTCAACCTTTCATGCTGCCAATTTCAGCCATAACCATTCATGGCTATTTCTCTCTCCTTTATTTCCCTTTAATAAGCATGGTAATCAAAGTTTGGTGTGTTATATTCCTTGGAGAGTCAAAGGAAACCTTAATCTGGTTTAGGAGTTTAGGGGAATTTTTGGCATGCTGAGTATTCTTGGGGGGAGTAGTATTCAAGGGTAAGGGCTGTCTCTCTGCTCCTAAGCTCCAGACAGTCCCGAGGTCCTGAACACGTGTCTCACAGCACCCCAAGTGCCAGAACAGGGCAAGAGGATTGAGAGGTCAGAATAGCTTTTATTTCTGAGCAGAGCCGGAAGCTGTCACAGTGCCCAGGTTGGTCCTTGCCCATTGTCTTAGTTTGCCAGGGCTGCTATGACAAATACCACACAATGGGTTGCCTTGAGCAACAGGAATTTATTGTCTCATGGTTTTGGAGGCTAGAAGTCCCCAATCAAGGTCTCAAGATCAAGGCCATCAGGAGAGGGGGTAGGGATAGGGAGAGAGTTAAGGCTTAAAATACAGAGTTTCTATTCAGGACAATGGAAGAGTTTTGGTAAAGGATGGTGATGATGGTAGCGTAATACTGGGAACGTAACTGACAGCACTGAGTTACATGGGGAAATTTTAGGTTATATAAATGTTACTAGAATAAAAATTATAAAAAAAGTAGAGCATGTGGGATGGGAGATATTGTTTTGGTCATCTTTGGAAAATAGAATATGCCACTATATATGTTATGTGTATTTCTGAATTAAATACCAAATATGGTAAACAAAGTATTCTTTTTGATTTGTGAATTATTAATGTGAATTTTTTTTTTTTTAATTACATGGGCAGGCACCGGGAATCGAACCCGGGTCCTCGGGCATGGCAGGTAAGCATTCTTACCTACTGAGCCACTGTGGCCCACCCATGTGAATGTGTTTTTAATGCATTGTATTGAGATAAATTCACATACCATATAATGAGCCAAAGTGTCCAATCAATGGCTCAGAGTATCATCATATAGTTGTGCATTCATCATCACAATCAATTTTTGAACAGAGAATGTGTTTTAAAAGTAAGTTTTATTTATTTATATCTGTATAATTAACTATCTCAATTAAAAACAAAAATCAAGGTCATGCTTTCTCCGAGAATCTGCAGTATTTTCTGGTGCTGACTTACTGCCATCTTTGGGGTTCCTTTGGGGCTAACAACTCTGCTTCTGTCATGTGATCACCTGCCTCCTTGGTCTCCTTCCACTTTGGGAAGTCCCTATGTCATACTGGGCCCTGTACTCTCAGAGGCATTACCCAGTGCTGGGCACATAACAGAGACTTGATAAATAACTTCTAATAAATGAGGGTAATGTGGCCCAGGTCAGGTCTTGAAAATATGTTCTTTACAGAATGGGTTCGGTTAAAAGCATAGTCTTCCTCCTCGTCATCTGTATAGCGACACTAGGACAGGGAATTGAAGGAAAAGCCATGCATGAGGGTGGGTGACATGTAACGTTTAACGAAAACCATATGATAGTGAGAAAGAGAGCTCAGATTATGACTAAGACACTCTGAGCCAGACACATAAAAGAACTGAATAAACAATAAGCATATTGAACAGAAAACAAGGTGATCTAGACTCTTCACTATCCAGAGAGCTTTGTTTTGGGGGTTGGTAGAGGATGGAAGCTTTAAGAAAGGACATGCTAACCTCCTAGACGGATATTTTCCCACAACATCTAGTCAACATCTCAACACGTTACAGGTTTAGTGTTCACCCAGCTGTTAGGTTTTTCTTTTAATAAACCAAGTGCCAGATGCACTTATTCCTACAAAAAAAGAGTAATGTGCTGGATGACTTTTTTTTCTTTAAGAGCAGAAGTGATTACTTCCTCTTTGGAGCACAGTCAACACTTGGCTAGGGAGGAGGCTCAGATGCCCATTTTCCATTGAATGGATTCACCTTGGCCTTTTATTGAATACACTGATAAACTGGGGAGGAAAATCATTTATTTGCTTGAGTAAAGTGGTCACCTGATAGAGCCTGAAGAAGTTCTGCTTCTCCAGAGATTGCTAGCTCACCTGGGACCCTAGACCAGACTCGGGTTGCTGACAGCCATGAGCGTGTAGGTTACAGGAGACAGAATAGGCCTACTTGTCTGACCTCCCACCTAGTACAGGAGTCATTGTTTGGTAACCGTGACAAAATGTCTCATGCTCTCCTTACGCTGCACCTTCCCAGAAGATTCCCTTCCAAGACAACCTCTTCCATTTTTGGAAAGTTCAAGTAAGACAAAACTCTCCGAAACCTAACTCCTCGAAATCTTCCTCCACTTACTTTTCTTAGTTCATAGAATAAGTAATAAAGAATAAACCTCCATGATTCTGAGTTCAGAACAACAGAACACCAGAAGTTGTGCTGTTATTTCAGGCACCTGCACACATCCCAGGGTGAGCCCATAGCAAAGAGAAAAGTTATAAATTCACTACTGTGAATTTTAAAGAAAGAGAGTAAAAAAGTATAGTAAAAGAGAGAGAAGAAAACTGACTCCTTTAAAGCAGATAGCTTCACCTAAGGATAGAGAGAATGCATATCAGAATCATCTGATTAACTTTGTGTAAATATGCAAAATGTTCTCTGAGGGGAGGGAACATTCTCAAAGGGAATGAAGGAGCTGAAGATACCCCTGTGATCAATGCCCCCTCCACCACCTACATGGAGAAGCAAAGCTCTCGCATATCTACTACGTATAACTTAGAATACATAGTTCTTTAGAAATTTATCTGGCATAAATCATGAATACAGACTCCATATCATCATACTGTGTCTTAGAGGAACTGCTACTGAAATATGGAAAAGTTAGAGATGGAAGAGAGTTTTCAGTTATCTAATTCACCCCAGTATCGTTTTTGGAAAAAGAAAAAGATACTAAGTTCAAAGAAGTTAGGGAACAGGTTTAGGAGCAAAAGAGCTAAGGCTAGAATTCAGCCTCAGAATTCCAGCCTCAGAATTCTAAATGAAATTGTTTTAAGTACAGGTAAGCAGATTGCCTAACTTGTCTTCCTTTAAACATTTGTGATTCACACTTTAGTAGGACTGTTTTAACAAATCTTTCAAGAACAGTTAATGTCTTTAAGTGTTTTAAGCAGACAGAAGAACAAAAAGGAGTTGGAATTCCCAAGGGTGTCAATTATTTCAGCCATAAATACTTAAATTTCATTAAGACTGTATAATAAAAAAGTGAAGATGTGTTTACTTAATCTCACAATCAATACGTAATTAAAATCCTTGAAAAATAAAATCAGGAAACTACTGATTATTACATTTCTCAAGATCAATGGATATTTTCCCCATACTTTTAGATATCTTTTTTTTCTCAAGTTTCTCTTGTTTCTGGCTTTTCATATGTTCATGCATATCATCTCTCTATGTTGAATCATCTTGCTAAAATACTAACAATGCTGATAACGGATTTTCAAATGTAGATTCAACTTTTAAGTCTGAGAACAAGGAGTTTGTACAACTAACCTATTAGTGCTGTATAATAGCCAAACTTAAGTTTGGCCCTAATGGTACCTGGGGATACTAGTGTCTCTCCTGTGTAATCAGAAGGAAGGCTGCTCATTAGGAACACCTCCATTATTTTATGGACCCCAAGGAAACTCCAAGAAAGAAGGGAGCTCACCGCAAGGTGGCATATAACATTTATACATTTTCCTGTTGAAGAGATCATGCAAGATAGTGGTTTCACTGATTCCTCTTAGTTATTATCCATGAAGTATGAAATGATAAAGTGAGTTTGCAATGATAAAAATTACAGACTCTATTTCTTTGAATATCCTGTATCAGTAGTAATTTAGGTGATCCTATAGGTGGGAAACATGATATTTTTATTAGTAGCACTTTCACTAACATCATTTGCAAGCTGGGCTGGCAACACACCCCTTATATAAGATTATGCCCCCTCAAACACATGCCCCGTATGTTACTGGTCCAGACTCCAGAGTGGTGGCAGAAGCAGCATGCTCCTGATCCTACAGTATTTCCTTGACTTCCTAGCTTCCTTGGTTTCTGTTGGCTTTCCAAAGCTGATCCTCTAACTGGTACTTCCTGGTCCCACTGAGGGCCCTTATGACGACTGGGGCCAATGAGTCATCAGCAGCAGTGCTGGTGCCATGTCCAGGTCAAACATTTAATCGCCAGTGAGTGTCCCTCTAGAACTCTCCCTCCTTCCACTGGCAATGCTCGAGAGAATGCTGTGCCAGGAGCTGAGACCGTGAGTGGTGACGGTGAGCAGAGCCACCTGTATCCCTCCACATTGGTCTACACAGACATACATCAGAGTGATTATGAGCAAGAAATGTATTCAGCTAGTTTAAGTAACTGAGGTGATTTTTGTTTGTTTTTTATTAGTGTTTTTGTTCTTCACAGCCTGACCTAGCCTCTCCTGACTAGTAAGTAGCCTTCCTTCCAGCCTTTTGTCATCAGGCATATTTTAGAAGTTCAGGGAGGAAAATGCTGAGCTGCCAGTCATAAGTTATGATTCTTTGCCTTGGCACTGAACTTCAGGGGAAATTCCTAATCAAATCTCTAACGTTTCCTTTTATCAGAGCTATATTCACCAAAAGGGTCCCTCCCTGCTCTTCTGGATGTTACAAGTTTCCATTTAAATACTGTAAAGGTAGATTGTTGCTGCTTCTTCAGTGCTCATTGCTGTTTCACCTCAACTTCAGTCAGATAATATTTCAGTCGAGAACTCTCTGAATAATACACTGAAAGTGACGAGGATAACTTTCACACACCCACTGGTGAATAGAGTTTATTTATTTTATAGTTTAAATTGCAGTTCTTGGCTTGGGCTCTCCCAAAGTGCAGGCATAATAAAACACAACAGTAATTAAATATCAAAACAACTGGTAACCATTGCAATTAACACAAGGGGTGAAAAATATGTAAGAGAAACAAAGAGACATGAAGAGGATTAAAAGCAAGATTACAAGCCAAGAAGTCCCTGCCAAGTTTCTCTCCAGAGAATCTAAGGACCACATAGAGTACAGTCACAGATGAACCTTCTCTTTGCTGCAGGGCTCTGAAGATGACACACCTGAAGGTGTACGGTTCTGATCATTATATATATTTTTTTTTTTTTAAAGGAAAGACAGAGAGAAGGAAGGAAGGATAGAAGGAAGGAAGGAAGGAAGAAAGGGAAACATCTTTAAACATTTTCTTGTTTTTATTGTATTTTGTTTTTTTTTTTTGTTTTTGTTACATGGGCTGGGGCCGGGAATCGAACCGAGGTCCCCCGGCATAGCAGGCAAGCACCTTGCCCGCTGAGCCACCGCGGCCCGCCCTGATCATTATATTTTAAGAAGTTCCTCCCAAGTGATGCTATCAAGATGGAGAGTAAGACATCCCCTGGAAAGGTCTCCCCTAAGAAACAACTAGTCCAATGACAAATCTCACTTGATTGGAACTCTGGAGGATGATAAATATCGGAGAAGAACCCAAATGCTGACTCAAAGGGAAAAAAATAAAAACTACCTAAAAAGAAGGTGGGAGATCTGTGAGTTGTAATTGCCCATCTGGACCTCTCCTCCCTCACTAGATCTGTCTGGACCCCCATCCTTCACTAGGTCTGTCTGGAACCCCCTCCTTCACTAGGTCTTGTACCACTTAAGAGTCACACAGTGGCAGCCCCTGTGGGTACTGCCTGCTGTGGCCGCAAACTCATGACAGTGAGTTAGAACCTCACACACATCCAGGGAAGGGCCCCAGGACACAGTGACCCAGGAGGAACCCAAATAGCTGGTGGGTGTGTGCAGACACAAGACCCCCAGGGGAGACAAGCGACCCATGGCTGAATTGGGGATGTGGAAACAACAGGTACCCAGGGTGGAACTGTTGACAAGCAGTGAACACACATAGCTTGGTCTCTAATTGCTGGAGCACCAAAATGAAAAAAAAATGGCCATTTTTTAAATGCTGATGCCAGCTGGCTCCCTGAGGCAGGATACCCTTATGTGGAAATTACTGGAGGCAGAAAAGCCTCAGACATAAAAAAGGAAAACTTGAACTGCTGTTAAGGCAGGGTGGGCCCTATTCTCATCAATGGATAGAACATCTAGTCAGAAGACCAATAAGGAAACAGAGCACTTGGTTAATGTGGTAATTGACCTATACCTTAACCAACAGACTTATATAGAACACTGCACCCCCAAAACATCAGGATACACATTATTCTCAAATGCACATGGATCATTCTTCAGAAGAGACCATATGTTAGGTCACAACACAAATCTCAAAAAATTTTAGAAGACGGAAATTATACAAAGCATCTTCCCTGACCAAATTTAATAGAGCTGGAAATCAATAACATATAGAGGACTCCTACAAATATGGAAATAAAACAATACATTCAAATAATCAACAGATCAAAGAAGAAATCACGAGTAAATGCCTTGAAACAAGCGAAAATGAGAACATATATCAAAACTTATGGAAAGACGTATGCTCAGAAGGAAATTTATAATCCTAAGTGCTGAAATTAAGAATAAAGTCTCAAATCAAAGTCCTAACTGCACAACTAGAGGAACCAGAAAAGAATCAGCAAACTAAACCCAAAGTGAGCAGAAGGAAGGAAACAACAAAGATCAGAGTAGAAATAAATGCAATAGAGAATTTTAAAAAATAGTGAGAATTTAAAAAAATACCAAAAGTTGGTTGCTTGAAAAGATTAATAAAATTGACAGAACTTGAGCTAGACTGACAATGAAAAAAAGAGATAGGACACAAGTAAAATCAGAATGAAAGGGTGCAGAATGTTACAGAAAGAGGGTCATAGAAGGATATTATGAACAACTGTATAACAACAAATTAGACAATCTTGATGAAAAGGATAAGTTCTTAGAAATACACAATTAACTTACAGTGACTCCAGAAGAAATAGAACATCATAACAGATGAATTACAAGTAAAGAGATTGAATCAGTAATCAAAAGCCTCCCAACAAATAAAGCCCAGGACCAGATCGCTTCATAGGTAAATTCTACCA
The DNA here is from genome assembly GCF_023851605.1 of Tamandua tetradactyla. Taxonomy (NCBI): domain Eukaryota; kingdom Metazoa; phylum Chordata; class Mammalia; order Pilosa; family Myrmecophagidae; genus Tamandua; species Tamandua tetradactyla. Next base: position 199,879,709 of record NC_135327.1, on the reverse strand, counting down.
ATTGTTCCAAGAAGACTTAAAATCACTCTTGCTTTAACTCTTCCAAAAGAAATTAAAGAGGTGGGAGCATTACCTAATTCCTTCTATGAGGCCAACATCAGTCTCATAGTCTTAAAAAATGGGAGACAATATCTGGAAACCATATATTTGATAAGGGTTTAATTTCCAGAATCCATAAAGTAATCCTACCATTCAACAACATAAAGACAAGCAACACAATAAAAAAAAAAAAACGACCAAAAGACTTGAATAGGCATTTCTCCAAAGAAGTTACATAAATAGCCAAAAAGCACTTGAAAAGATGCTCAGCATCATTAGCAATTAGGGAAATGCAAATCAAGCCCACAATAAGATACCATTTCACAACTACTAAAATGGCTACTACTTGAAAATAACAAGTGTTGGAGAGGATGTGGAGATAGAGGAACACTCATTCACTGCTTATGGGAATGTAAAGATGATACAGCTCCTATGGAAAACAATCTGGCAGTTCTTCAGAAAGTCAAGTAAAGAATGAACATATGACCTGACAATTACACTTTTACATATATACTCAAAAGAACTGAAAGCACGGACTTCGAGATATTTGTACACTGATGTTCATAGTGGCATAGTCACAACTGCCGAAAGATAGAAGCAACCCAAGTGTCCATCAATAGATGAATAAATTAGCAAAATGGGGTATAGGCACACAATGGAATATTATATAGTCATGAAAAGGAAAGAGGTTCCAATATGTGTAACAACATGGATATGAATATTGAAGACATCATGTTGAGTGAAATAAGCCAGACACCAAAGGGTAAATATTGTAAGCTCTCACTGATATGATTTAATTAGAATAAGTAATTTCATAGTCAGAAACTAGGATATAGGTTATGAGATGCTGGGCAGGGCTAGGGGATGGGGGGTTAAGGCTTAATTGGCACAGAATTTCTATTGGTAATGATGGAAAAGTTGTGGTAAGGGATGATGATGATGGTAATATAACAATGCAAATGTAATTAATGCCAGTGAATTATACATCTGAATGTGATTAAAGGGGGAAATTTTAGGTTGTATATGTGTCAACTAAAATAAAAAAAAAATTAAATAATGGCATTATAAATTTCTTTAAATTATTACCCAAGCTAGGGATCTTTTTAAATTAAAATGCTTTGTAGAATTTAAGTTCATAGATATTCAATGTGATAATTTAATAGACAGTCAATTATGTTTAGGAGATTCAAAACTGACTAAAGGGTATTCGCCCCTGAAGTTATCAACAAAATCTCACCAGCTTTTCCTTGACTTTTGTGTCAAGCTTCTTTGGCCATATATTAAAGGGTCTTCCTAGGAAGGTGAGGTTAATTCCTACTAAAAGGACTAAAAGAATAATAATAATTAAAAAAGAAAATCCCCCACCCACTTTTCATAGCAGATACCCAGTCCATTCTGGGCAATGGATATCTTGAAACAGCCACCAAGCCTCAGCAGCTAAAGTCAACAGGGGAAGGAGGAATGAAATTCATCTTTATCAAATGTTTTACATATATGTACTAACAAATAATTATATATCTTGGTAATTTCATATGGCTCTACCTTAATATGCCCATGCTTTCAAGAATGGGATCTCACTTAACCCTTTCGATAATTCTTTGAGGAAGGTATTAATTTTTCAGATGAGGAAACTGAGGGTCAGAGTAAGTAAGAGATTATTATTATTATTATTATTATCATTTTTTGGGGGGTGCATGGTCCAGGAATCAGACCCGGGTCTCCCACATGAAAGGTGAGCATTCTTCTACTGAACCACCCTGAACCACCCATGCATCCTCTAGGTTCGAGGTTTACTCAAGGTCACCCACGGGCTAAGTGGCAGAGCTAGGACTTAAACTCAGGCATGCTGGACGTCTAAATCTGTACTATGAGAAATGCCATTCACACAGCTAAATGGATTAAAAGCTGTTGGTGCAGAAGCAGATCATATAAAGATGATGGTCCACTTACAACCTGAGTATTGATCTAAGGCTAATCTTATATGCAAGAATGAATGCACTTTATACATAGTAAGTATGTGGTTAGGAGCTTGAGTTTTAGAGTTAGTCCAGTTCCATCTTTTACTCGCTGTGGGACAGTCACTTAACATTGTCAAGCCAGAGTTCTCAGAGTTGTGAAATAAAACAGTATTCATATTTTCTTCATAGGACTCTTGGGAGGATTAAGTAAATTTATTCATGTAAGTCCTGGCATGGAATAGACAGTCAAAGAAAGTTAGATATTGCCATTGTTACTCTTATTCATTCAATAGATAAACTATCACTTGGCATTAATTAAGAGGCTGCCTAGAGCCTGGGCAGGTATAATTCTACATTCCTAGCCTCTTAGCAAGAGGACTCCCACTGTTTCCAAAGTCACTCTGGCTCCCTTTATCCCTGGGCATAAAGAGTAAAACTGAGAATTAAAATGAGGCTAACAATTATTGTTGTTTTTCAATAATCAGGCATTTTTCTCCTGAGAATGGTCAGTAGAAATGGTAATTCTGGTGACAGTGTAAAGGGGGAACCAATGTGATTTCCTTGGGAGGGTTCCTACAATATACAAATTTCTCTCCACCAATTAATCCAATCAAATGCATTTTTCTGAGCATTCATTAGATACTCAGAGATTCACCTGATATTATGGGAAAGGCACAAATATAAAATGTAGTTCTTGCCTTCGAGTAACTTGATTTATTTTGGGAAATAAGATTTGAAATAATTGGTTATCATTGCGAAGGATCTTGTTAGATTGTAAGAGCTAGAAGAATTCAGATATTTAATCCTCTGGCTGTCAGCAACCTCATCTGTTAATGTGAGGACTCGACTAATTGGGGTCAGTAGACAGTGGCTTTTGAACCAAATCTGGCTTGCTACCTACTTTTGTCTGACCTGAGAGTTAAGAATGATTATTGTATTCTTAAATGACTGAAAAACAAAATCAAAAGAATATTTCATGACATGTGAGAATTACTGAATTTCAAATTCCAGGGTCCACAAACAAAGTTTTATTGAAACACAGCCATACCTATTTCTTTGCCTACGATTTATGGCAGCTTTATAACTACAATGGCAGACTTGAGAAGTGGCAACAGAAACCATAAGGCCCACAGAGCCTGAACTATTTACAGGAACAGTTTGCCAACCTCTGGACTAGATGATTGCTAAGGTCCATTTCAGTTCTAACACATAGTATCTAAAGAACCAATCCTGTGGTATTCTTTGAAGTAAACTCCCATGGAAGATATGCAACGTAGGTCAGAATGCCTTGTGTTCTCCTAACAGACAGTGGTGTTCTACCTATAATCTTGGAAAAAGAGAGATGACTCATTAGAATGTTGTTAGTGTTTCCTGAAGACCTACTTGTTGTATTTAAAATTTGGAATTGAGGCAGCACCATAAGGATATGTAAGAATTGCTATGTGGAGGGACTATCCCCATTGGGAGCATGGAAGTAGCAGAGGAGGGTCTGATGGGTGCTGAGGGGGCATGTTAGGAAGCAATGGCATAGATTAGGGTGGACTGACCTGGTGGGCATGGAGGGCCTTGACCATCAGTCAGATTTAGATTGGCTTATCACATTCTCCCCCTTGCTCCCGATATTATCATTGCTATTTCCATGTTGGACCACTGCTTCCATGCTGATCTGCACAGAAATCTAGAAATTTAAAGACATCTCTCATTGGATCAGAGAAAGCATAGAGGGAATGAACCTATCAGGTCATCTTATCCATTCCCTTGGTAGAGTTGGATAGATTTCTACCATACAGTTTTTTACTGTGTCTTTCTACAAGGCAAAATTTACATGCTATCTAAGTCAAAGTCTTTAATACTTTATGGAGTTGGAGACCAGAGCTAGACAGGGAAAGCACTCGTTTCCGTGACATTAAATACTGAAAGCATTATGCCTACTGCTCAGAAGGACTGCTATTTGATTTAACCAGTGCTCCATTGAATTGTACCTCATACATACAGCTTTGCCAGATGCTGATTAAATTTTAGAAAGTTTCATCATAACTTTTACTTTTACATGCTCCTTTAGAAATCATACATGAGGTGGAATATATTTTTTAGAAAGTGTTTAATTTCTACCAAGGATCATGAGGCATAATTTTTGCCAAGTTACATGATCCTTGGTGCTCATTACACAAACGACACAACAGCTTGTTTCTCTGTCAGGCATCACTGTCAAATAAGGGGATGTGATTTCAAATGGTGAATCTAAAGGCAAATAGAAGGGCTGTGAAGAGAAGCTAAAATTCCTTATTGATATCTTTTGTAGTTGTCTTGGAAGACATGATGTACTTCCCACATAAAATATTAAAAACACTAATTTATGTGAATAGAGTTTAATAGTTTCCAAAACGGATATAGGGGAGAACTAATTTAATATTAATGGCCCTGATTCCTGACACTGCTAGATGAAAAACTGGAGCAGGTACTTCTTATTGCACCACAGTTTGGGGATAACAAGGTACTAATATTTAGTAACCTCAATACTTAGAGTTAACAAGTTTCAGGCACCATTCTAAGAACTGTACATGTATTATCTCACTTTAATTTTCATTATAACCTTAGGCCGTACATATTGCTATTTTCCTTGTTTTCCAGACAAGGCAACAGAGGCACAAAAAGGCTAAACAGTTCTCCAAGTTCACATGGCTTGTAAGTGGTGACATACTCATCGACCCAGGCACAGCCACAACACAGACCCTGTTCTTAACCATTCTATGCTGCCCTACACTAACAGAGCTTTGTAAAAGCAAAGCACACGTTTTTGACTCTTCAGTGGCAAGAGACTTCCTTATCTGGCCAAAGGTTTCCCGAAACATACATCACAGACGTAACCAAAAGGGAGTCTAAATAACTACAACTCCATATTTTAAATTGAAAAATGTACTATTTGAACATTATTCCAAGTGCTAGCATGCTACTGGCTGCATAGCTTATTTTAAAAATATCAATAAATTCAGTATGATGTCTGATGGGCGTGTAAACTTACTTGGGTCTACTATGTAGATGCAGTTTGCTAAGAGCTGAAGTGCCCTAACCAGGTACTTCAGAGCAGTTAAGATTTGGAGGACCTAATCAGGAACCTCCACTCCAGAGGTGGCTCCATAAACACTTCAGATATCATTATCGAAATGTATGCCAGAGTTTTAAAAATAGCACAAGTGGTATTAAAAACACTTTCTCACTCCTAAGATGACGGTGTACTATATATTCTCCACCTAACTCCAGTAATTCAAGGACACCGCTATTTAAGAGATGGCTGGGGTAGTCATTGATGGTTCAAATTGGCTTTGGTCTGTTTACAATATGCATAAAATGGGCATTCAACACACTGAATGCCAGTGTACAAGGCAGCATTCACAGGGCATCAAATATTTAATAAACCATGAATTTAAAATAAAGCCTGTATGTAAATTACATGTGAAACTTTTTTTTAACAATTTTGCTCTGCTTTCGTGGAATTTAGCTAAATTCAGGCTGATCTGAATAACCTAGGAAGAGTCCCTTTTCTTTCAGCTGATATATAGCCTGTGGGAAATTGACATATTTAAAATCATTTTGTCACTCTCCATAAATGTTTTTGAAAAGCATTTCCCTTCCTCAACTCCCTGCCCCTTTGAATACTGAAAATTACGAGGCCTGGAATTACATCAAAAAATAAATCATGAAGTAAGTCAAATTCACTTTAGGGACGACCTGACCTTTTGTTGATATCTCTTATTGGAATAAAAGAATTACTATGCCATAAGTGCTGACTCTTTAAAAGATGCTTTAAGAAAGTACCTTAAGAATTATAAAACTGACCTTAGAGTTATCCTAGCTCTACTCTCTCTGGACAAATGTTTGATCACTAGCAGTAACCCACAAATAAAGGGGGGGGGACCATACGAACTAGGGTTAGTTCTAGTCTCACCAAAAGAACTGGATGTTAATTAGGCAGCATTGACTGAATGTAGCTTAGAAAAGTTCTAGCGCTCCTTTTACAGAAGGCCTAACTGCCTGGTAAACAGTATTTCCACAGCATTTTGAGTTCCTTGTCAGGATGCACTAAATACATCTTCCACTGCAGCAACTCTGGGAAGAGGGTCTCCCCCTCCAAACTAGAGTCTGAGTGAACCACAGCAGTTACAAGTGGGGCAGGAGGGACGATCTCTCGGGGCAGCCCCCAGGACAGTGGACAGTGGGTATAGCAAGGTGACCACGGAGAGGGCTGCAGTAGCGGCTGCAGGGAGAAGGTGGTAGGAGCAAGGAGCAAGGCCACAGCTAGGAAAACAAGTGGAACTGGGAAAGGGCATAAGAGCAATCGCTTTTTGATGTCATGTGCTTTGCCCCCTGGTTACTGTTCATCAGCTCCTGCCTGACTCAATAGGTGCTAAAAATAAACCAAGGAACTGGAGCTGAGAGAAGCTAGCTGACAGCTTTTTAAAATATTACTCCTGCTAACTTCTACAGAGGCAAGGCTGCCTTTCCAAACAGGGTCTAGTGAGTTGATCATATTTTCCAAATACCTTCACTAGACCTAGTGAAGGCTAAAAGTTAATTGTGGACCTAGGTCAATATATAAGAATCTACAAAGGTTCCACGCACTAGGATAACTTTTGGGAGGCCTGCAGCCTCCAGATGGGCCCCTGGACCCAATTCCCGAAATGCAGAGGGGCTAGCCTCTCTAGAACATCAACTAGTTCCAATCCCCTATCCCATATTATTGGCAGACCCTTCCAGCATGAAAAAGTTAGAATGGGCATAGCCCGAATACCCCTAAAGAGTGGGAGAAAGATCAGAAGTGATAGTGGAGTTATACAGAGAAGATAGGGTTTAACAAATGAATATGATTGCTGACTCATTATATTTACAGTTCTTTTAGTCTCCAATACCTTAGAGCAGCTAGAAGTAAAAACCTAAAATTGTAGAATTGCAACCCATACCAAACTCTGAAATCTGTTCTACAACTAATTGTGATGTGCTTTGAAATGTATTGCGTTTTTGTATATATGTTATTTTTCACAAAAGAAAAAGGAAGTTGATTATGTTGATAAAAAATATTTATTCCTTCTAGCCTCCAATGGTCTGGAGCAACTAGAAGGAAAAATCTGAGAGGATCATATGGTAGCCCACGACAAACTCTGGGATTTGTCCTATAACTACTTGTTGAAGACTCCTTTGAAAACTGCTTTTTTCTTTCTTTGTTTTATATATATGTTATATTATATAATAAAAGAAGTTTAAAAAAAAAGTCAGTTGTGAAACTTTCATTCTTAACAAACCAGGTATTTAGTAAATAGCCATTAGGCCAGTTTCTCAACTCTGTGATCCCAGCCTCAGGACTCAGGGCCATGCCCTATACCTTCTCAAGTTCACAGTCTCCCATTCTATCTCTGCTGCCATTTCAGAGGGGTGAAATAGAGAAGGACTTCCATAAAGTCGGGGAAAGAAATGATTTTTAGATGACCCACCCACCCCACATATTCCAATGGACAGATGACTTTCCATTGGGGGATGAATCATTTATAACAGGCATATCACTGAATAATTATACTTACTTTGGAGAATGCATATGGTTACTTTGGCAATGGAGATATGGAGGTATGGACGGCTCATAGTTTAGTTAAAATATTTAATGACTTACAGTCTAGTTACCTGAATACTACAGGCCCAAATTTCTGTGCCATACCACTGTATATGATAACAATAATGATGAAGATGACCTAACAGTACTTTATAAACAAATATCAGCAACTGGCAAATAGAACCAACTCTGGTAACAATACCCCTTTCACAAAAATTTGGAGAATTCCACTCTTCGCTCTGATGCTTGCATATTAGGAGCTTTGCAAAATGGCTAAACCTTGCATCAAAGTGCAAATTCTTAACAGAATAAGCATTTAGAGGCCTCAAAAAAAAAAACCTCTTGATATCTAGCAGCATCCTAATTTTAGTTTATGGATAACCCATTTCAGTAAACTTTAAAACCGTTGCAGGACACTATTAACCATTTATTCATATTAAAGTCAAAGTTCTATGCACCTGCATGCCACCTACTCAGAAGAATAAAATAAAGATATGCATTTCACTAATCAAAATCAGGTTGTAACCACCCATGAGTCATGGCCTATATTTATAGAATCGTGAGACAGATAATGCTGACTTCATAGTAAATGGTGAGCTTGCATTTCACTGCTGCCCAGAATTGCTTCAGTTAATTTGAGAAGGGCCTTCCTACAGAGTATATGTAAACCTTTGCTCAAGGGATGGAAATACTTGGGAGTTCCCCTAGCCCCTTATATCCTACAAGGTTTGATATGCTGAAGTTCCTTTTGGGGAAACAAAACAAATCAATATTATATATTTTTGCCAACAAGCCCTACAGACTGCAATGGATGCTTCCCATTTCTATATCTCAATTTCTTCTTAGAACTAAGATCTACTGATTGAGGCCCTGTGAAAAATACCTTCAGGGTATATTTCCTTCTGATGTTTCTTTTCTTAAAGGAAAAATCTGGTAGTGAAACAGTTAAGTCACAGATTAGGCAAGGCAATCTTCAAAGTTTACTTTCACATGATTAAAAAAATAAACAAGATTCTCTAGGGCTCCCAATTTAAAGAAATCTAAGCTTCAGCACATATAGTCTACTACAGAGCCACACTAAAAAAATTAAGCTGACACATCAACTGTGATTGATTTTAAATATTTGGGTCTCTCTTTAAATCAATACAATTTTGTGTAAATGACTTGAAGAAAAATTTCTTTTCAATGGATTTGCTAAAGCCAAAGCTTAACTTGAATTGCAAAGCAGTGAGCTTTTAATTTTATTGAGAAGATACTAAAAAAGATATTTTTAAATCTCCTGGTTACCAGTTTACAGGAGATTAATCCTAGAGCATGTCTGTGTTCTCGCAGCCAGTAGTCCAGGGCTCTTTCTCTTTTGAGGGCCTCATGTTTGTTATTTGCACTGACATCTCTGGAACTTTGAGGTCAGATGGTTTCTGAAAGTGTGGCAGAATGGCCAATTGGGAAAACACAGCCTCCCCTTCTCCTGTTCTGTTCAAGTTCTGGCTTCTCCAAAAGTCCCCCTTCAGGGAATCTGTGACACTAGGAAACTTGGCCTTAATGTCTATGTCATTTTTAAAAAAACATTTTCCTTCACAATAAAAATATTGTAACAAATATTTACAGCACTGTTCATAACTACATTAATTTATTATCAATAGATAGTTTATTATTATAAGAATCAACAGCAGCAACTATCATTTGCTGACTACTTACTATTACGTGCTAAAAAGATTGCATTCATAATCTTATATACACTGTGTGTTAAATGGCATTATTGCCATTTACAGGTGAGAAAACTGACTTTCATGGAGTGGAAGGCACTTTCAAGGTTGCCTAAGGTTACAGTGCTAGCAAATGACTGAGCTGGGGTTCACATCTAGGTCTGTGTGACTCCAAAACCTTGCTTTTACCCATTGAACATTCAGATTCTAAGTTACCATGCTTCCTTTCCCATTTAGATATTAAGTCCCATATCACATTGTGAGACAAAAGAAAAAAAAAAACCCATTAGAGAAAAGGAAAACAGACAGTAGAACAAAACTGCACAAAGAAACAAAGATCTTTGGTGCAGGTAATGTTATGGGTAAATATAAATGCTAGTACTATTGTATTTTTGGTTTGTAACTCCACTTTTTACTTTCTACAGGATCTTAAAGGCAAATGCATAAAATGTAATGATACATCAGTGGTTTTGGACTCACAATGTATAAACATGCAATTTGTGACAAGAGTACCATAAATATGTGTGTGGTGGCGGCAGAGCAGCGTAAGAACATAATTTGTATATACTACTGATGTTAAGTTAGGATCAAAGTGAACAATACTGCTATAGAGTTAGGATGTAGAATTGAAACCCCATGCTAACTACCAAGAAAATATTGGAGAATACGTAAGTTCAGAGATATAGATATCAGAGTACAGGATGCCAGAGGTGTGTGTGTGTGTAAGTAGGGGGTGGTGGTGCAGAGGGAGTGGGGAAAAAGTGCCTAAAGGGTATAGGGATTCTGTCTGGGGAGATGGGAAAGTTTTAGTAATCAAAGATGGTGAGGGAACTACAATATTCTGAATGTGATTAATCCTACTGAATGGAAAGCTTGAGAGTGGTTGACATGGGAATGTTGTGTTTTGTACAGTTTTCCTACAATTAAAGGACAAAAAGAAAGAAAGAGCAACTAAAGAGACAGTGATAATTAAAGGCAATATACATGATCCAGAAGGGGATCTAGCGAGGTAAGAGGAAAAGTTCAAAGGGACACTCTTGGGATATAAGAAAAATTGGAATATGGATGCTAAATTTTATATCAATGTTAAATTTCTTGAACTTGATAACTGCACTTGAAGGTGGTAACACAAGGGAATACTTTTATTTTTAGGAAATGTACATGGCAGTATTAAGTAAGGAGCATGAAGTACATATACAGCCTACACTCAAATGTTCATAGTACGTATGTATATATGGGTGGATAAATAGAAAGATATGGCAAACATTAAAATTGATGGATCTGAGTATCTGGAGTAGGGCAGGAGTATGCTGGAGTTCTCTCTTTGGGTTTCTGTAATATTTTTATAATTGTTCTGTAAGTTTGAATGTATTTCAAAATTAAAAATTAAAAAACAAGAGTGCTCTGAGCACTAGAAGCTTGCTAGAATAAACACAGCCTTGCAAGCTGAAAAAGATAGGTCTCATTTAGATGAATGAGTTCCAGTATGTCTGTTAGAAAACGAGTTGCATAGATATCAGGATACTGGTTGTAAGGAAACTCGGGTTAGAGGAAACTTGACTGGAAAGGAGATTGAGGGAACTTTCCGGGGTGATAAAAATGTTCTATATCTTGATTAGGGATCTACAATATGTACATTTGTCCAAACTCATCAAACTGTATCCTTAAAATTGAGACTTTATTGCATATAAAAATTGCATAATTTTTTAAAATTAAAAGTCAAGTCATAGAATTTCATACCTCAGTGACTTCATTAGGATGGGAACTTACACTAGGCTTACATATCTATCTGCCTTATCATTTATAATACATAAAACCACTGCAGAGCAGAATCCCAGCTTGAGGATTGCAAAGCACTGGGAAACAATGCCGTTAACTTCATATTCTCCAAATATCCCTTTATCCTTCCTTGAACTAGACTAGCATGGTGAATTATCTTTGTTAGCATGTGGTTTCAGGTTAATAGGCTGAGAAAAGCTTAAGCTGTTCGCCAACCAAATGCTGTGATGGATAGTTATACTTGATTCTACATGTGGATTTTTCAAAAGGTGATTGTCCTAGGCTTGAACAACGATATTCCCAAATAAGTATCTCTTAACCTTGCACAAACTTGGGTAAATTTCTTAACCTTAATATACCTTATTTGTGAAATGTCAATAAAATATTTGTTGTTATGAAGACTAAATGAGGTAATAGATGATCAAGTGCTGAGAACAGCACCTGGCACCTAATAGCAATCAATACCCAGTAGTTATTGTTATCCTGTTGGCCTCATTAGCATGGAGACAGATCATAAAAGTTTAAAACAGGAGCTTCCCTCCTACATTTTTAATTGCCTAATAATGCTCATACCTGTCCACTTCAGTGTAACTAGTGCACTGAAGGAAAACCAGTGGTAGAAAAATGTCCAACAAAGTGGACATCCTTGGAACAGGAATTGCTGGTTCCTTTTGAAAGGCATAACCTACCTTTTTCCTTTTCCAGTTGTATCCTCCCCTAGGCCATAAAAAGGCACCCTATATCTTGGAGGGGGGCAGGAAAACATATTCATTTGCAATACCTGAATGATTACACAAATCACTTCCACCTTCAATGAATCTCTTCATTAAAATTTTCCTTGTGCCCTTGAGGGAAGAGCAGCAGGGCCCTGGAAGGCCCAGCTGGTGCATATTTAGTTCTGCTCTTTCTTGGTTACCAGGTGAGCACCCAGTACTTTAGGCTCACACTGACAGGCTGATACACCCTGAAGCGCCAACATGATTTTTTCAATTTAGTGGAACTTCAAGCAATAGAAGTTTAATTTATAGTTAATAGTCAAAGAAAAAAAATCCAACCTAGCAGCACTAAGATCAATAGCAACCACAAAACCTCCTGGCTCCTTGCCATCTCTGGGAGTGTCTTACCTTCGTACAGCCAGTCACTAAGGCCGTTGTATATAACACCTTCCTTCCCAGTAGAGACCACGCGAATTGCCTGCTTCCCAAGGTGTGCACGGTAGTAGATATTATTTTCAAAGATAAATATCTAATTTGGAAAGAAAAAAACATAGTATTAACTTAGGAAGTGGTATGGATAGGGTGTTCTTAAAATTGAAATTAGAAATGTAGTTTTCCATTTCCTGCTGTATATATTAGGTAGCACAAAGGTGGTCTTAGGATCACTTGGGGTTCTAACCTGCCTCCAGTGTAATTTATAATTAAGGATTAATCAGAGACTCAAAATCCACAGAGTTTACACAATTTCATTATGTGTATGGACAATATGTGGTCTGGGACCCCTGGTTACTTTAACATTGAATTGCATTGACCATTTTAGCAATCGTACTTTTCCAGGTATTTAAGGGTGATGGGATGGGAAACTGTAAATCTGATTCAACATTCATTAAAAATTCTTTATCGAGCAAGTATTCGGTGCCAACCACTGGGAACACAATGATAAACAAGGTGGGACATACGATGTGTCTTTATCTTATGTATAATATAGTAGAGAAGAGAGTTTAACAGGAAAGTGTTTTGAGAGGGAGGGTTGTGGGCCTCTGGGAACACACAACAGGGTGACTTAAATGAAGCCACGGGACAGGGAGCTGAGATCTGAATAATTAACAGGAAGAAGAAAGGGGGTTGAGAAGTTAGATTATATAGAGGAAAAAAACCTGAGTGAGAACCAGGAGGCAAGAAAGTGTCCTGAGAATGGAAGGAAAACTACCAAAGGGAGTAAGAGGGAGAGGGGCAAGAGGTGGAACTGGAGAGGTGAGCAGGCACCAGTTTCTGGGCATCTTTTAAGTAATGATAAGTAGTTCCCATGGCAATAGGAAGCCATTGACAAAGGTGTTAGGAAGGAGAGCAATTTGATCAGATGCATGTCTTTAGAAGAGACTGTGTGGTGATTGGAAGGGGGGAAGACTGTACACAAGAAGAGCCATTAGAAGCCTGCTGCACTATCTAATGGAGTGGTGAATGTGGCCTGGACCAGAGGGGTGAAGATGGAGATGGAGGGATGGGACTGACTGGTGAGACAGAGGAGAATCAACCAAACATGATGAGTGAATTGAAAACTTGGATCTAGTTGCAGAAGGAGTCAAAGATTGCTTTTCAAGTCCTTCTCTGGGGCAACTGGCTGACGGTGACCCATTTGCAGAGTTGGGGTACACTGGAAGATACTATATTACAATTCTCACATGGGGCCCACTGTACACTCTGGGGAAGGGGAGAGTATGGTTTAGGTTAGTGGGTCTCAAATTTTGATGCATACTAGAATGACCCGGGAAGCTTTTAAAAATCCTAATGCCCAGTCCAACAGCCCTTCCTGATTAAATCAGAATCTCTAGGGGTAGGGGCATCAATTTTTTTTCCCCAAACACCACAGGTGACTCTAGTGCATGACCAAGTTTAAGAAGCAGTGGGCCAAATAATAATCTAAAATCTCTTGTGGCACATAAACTATATTATGCTACAAAATATTTGCATTCTCTAAGGCTTTAAGCAATTCTGCTGAGTTTTCTTTATCTAAATTCTCTGCCTTACATCCCTGTATGTGCTTCAGAACACAATATTGGTCATGCTTCGCAATTATCCAGTGTCTACAGAAACTGAGCTATACAGATCAAGAACAGAAATCGTTCAATTTATTCAATTGTTCAAGGTTTTTTTACAAAATAAAATTCTAGAAAAAATGTCATGTCATTTAAGAGATTATTGAGAAAATGTATTTTGATAGTACTGGAAATAGGGGTAAATATTAAAATTGCTTATTAGAAAAACAAAAAAAAGGCCATTTATCCAGACCATTATTACACAAGGATGGACCCGCAAGCACTATCAAATATTTAGTTTTCTGCTCAGGTCTCCTGCCTCTTAAAGTATGCACTTCAACCAGAAATGAGTTGGAAAGCTTCCCGAAACAAGTATACATCCTAGTTTAATTTCAGCAGCTGTTCTTATGAGTTTGCCTAAGGGTAAGATGGATTACTAAAATTTAACTTCTTTTATGGTTTCTAAGCCTACAATGGATTTTTGAATAAAATCGGACTGTAACCAATTAATATTTTGAGTAAGTAAATTTTGCTATGATAGGTATTAAATCCTTTTTCACCTTGGCTTTATTTTTAACAGGAGGAACTCTAAGAGAAACAAATTATAAAGAAGAGTGCTTCTTGCTTTGAAGATATTTTTACATCTCCCTTTTCACATTCAGTTTAAGATATTCCAGTAAGAGATTACAGAAGGTATCAAATTTTATTTGCAGTTATAGCAATACGAAATACTGGGAGACTAGGAAATCCGGAGTGCTTGGCATTGTCAAGATCAAATATTGGGGTGAATGACTGAATTATTCACTTTTCATTTATTGCTAAGCATAGAGCCAGCACAGAGCTCATGCTCCTGGTTTCAGAGTTTCTGGTCCCTCCAGGAGCCCTACTCCTTGCCAGGCATGTCATCTGCTGTCTGGATCAGTCCATGTGCCATTCCTGATCCATCACCTCACTCCAATTCATATGTGAAGACAGCAAGCAGCTCTTTTGCTGCAGTTAACTTGTTACAAACATAGCTTGCCGCATGTTTATATTGTCCTGGCTTAACCCTAAAGCAAAGGGTCTACCTGTTTTCCCCTCATTCCCTTCCCCAAATTATTTCATACGTGGCAGTTCAAATTAGTCTTGTGTAAAACACTACCTTTTTGTTTTGGTGCATGGTCTGGGAATCAAACCTGGGTCTCCGGCATGGAAGGTGAGCATTCTACCACTGAACCACCTGTGCACCCCCAAAACACTACTTTAAACCATGACATTCCTTTACTTAAAACCTGAAAGGGCTTTCTATTAATTACAGAAAATAAGTTTATATTTGTCAGTCTGGAATTCACAGTTTTGCATCACCAAGGCTTGACTATCTCTCTAGCTCTCTCATTCATTCAGCAGTTACTGAGTCCCATGACAGGGGGCACAGTCACTGACCCTAGGGGGCTCAGATTTACAAATGGGAATCTTGACTGTATACAGCTAAACTGCTCCAGGTCTTATGAAAGAGTCTTCTCTGTGGGTGGCAGGGGCACAGTGGGGGTGCTGTATGACCTGGGGTAAGTTGCTTAACCTCTATGAACTTCAGTTTCTTCCTCTGTCAGGAGGGATAACAATAGAACCTAATCTAAGGTATGATGAGCAAATGAATTGGTGAATTCAAAGCATGTGAACAGGGCCTGGCACAAAGTAAGTGTTCAATCAATGACTCTGCTATTGTTGTTGTTACTATCTTTATGAAAATTAATTCTATCAAGAGGGTTAGGAGAAGCTTCATGGGAGAGGTGACATCTGAGCTAGGCCATAAAGGATAAATCTGATCTTTCCGGAGAGACAATGAATATGGAAGTTTCTGGGAGACTGGACAGTATAAAAGAAATAACTAAAGACAAAGCATATGGGATGTTTGGTGACTACCTAGTGACCCTGGTTGGCTGGTGGATTTGGGGTGTGTGTGGGTAAGTATATGTGCCTAAGATGGATATTACTTAATAAGTATTTCCTGTGTTCCAGGCACCTTGCTTATGGTAAATCTTCACATAGACAAACAAACCAATCCAAATCAAATAGCATCAGCATGATCTGGTAAGACGGGTGTCTTTTGTCCTATCTTACTGCTGAGGAAGTCATAAGTCAGAAAGATTCAGAGTCTTCTTAAGGTCATAGACTTTATAAGTAGTTAACCCAGGATTAGAATCAAGGCCTAGGCAGCTGGTTGGAGAGAAGAGGCTGGAAAGCTATGTGGGGGCCGCATCGTGAGAGGCCTTGCATGTCTTGTTAGGCATTTTGGATGTTATTTCAGAGACCGTTTAGCAAAGGTATGACATGATTAGATTCATCTTAACAGAAGAGAATGTATTGAAGTAGACAGTCCATAGGCTTTATGTCCCCTCAAAATGGAACCCACATGGAGTGGGTTCCATGTGGTTTGGAAAATCTGACCCTAAGCTATTTTTTTTTTTCTGGATATCATTTACCTTATAGGATCAGTCAAAAAGTAAATGACATAATGTGTGTGAAAAGTCTAAGTTCTAAAGGGCTCTCTCTATATGAATATTGCAGCATCATAATAAGAAACAAGTTTTACTCATTTATGTTATTTATTGTCTGTATCCTTCACTACAGCGTAAGTTCCATGAAGGCAGAGGTTTTGTCTGTTTAATTTAGTACTATATCCCCTTGTGCACGGAATACAAGTTCTCAACATGGATAGGAAGGGAGGGAGGCAGGCAGGCAGGCAGGAAGATTTATTGAAGAAGACGGGCAGAAGACAGACTTTCCGAAGATTCAGGTTAGAAATCATGGGGCCTGAATTCTGGGAGTGACAGTGGGAATGGAGACAGAAATATGGAATCAAGAGACATAGCAAGAGATCAACCCACAAGTCTTAGGTTCCTTAATTCCCCCAAATAAAGTTTGGTTTCAGTTAACTGGCTCACTCTCCCTCTCATACACTTCAGTAAGCCTTCCTTCCCCAAACATCATTCCCCTCTGATCTAGTGACACTTTTTACATTTTATCTTTTTAAAATTTTGTGCATGTTTTTTCACATTGTATTTTAAATTGCAGTTATCTGGGTATAATTCAGATCTTCAAAACAGGACAGGAAATAATGTGGATGGTGGGGATCATGTTTATACTGTATTGTCTCCTCCACCATTCCCAACACAGTCAATCACACATTGAATTTATTTTTCATTTAGAACATGCTTACTCTGTGCCAGGTACTTTTAAAAGACTTTTCAAGTATTAACTCATGCAATCTTTAAAATAATTCTTTAGGATAGGTACTGTACTCTTGTTTTATTGTTTTGTAGATAAAGAAACTGTAGCATGGAGAGTTAAGTGACTTTCTCAACAGCTAGTGAGTCAGTGATGGATTTTGGACCTACGAAGTACCAAGGAGATGTTAAATAACTTTCCAAGGTCACCCAGTGAATAGAAAGAGGAAGCAGCATTTGAATTTAGGTAGCCTGGCTGCAGAGTCCATGCTCTTAGCAATTACGGTATGTTGCCTCTCAATTTGTTAAATGAATAAAGGTGTGCTATTTTAAACAAAAATGCATCAGAGACCATGGGCACAGTTTTGAGTCATCAATGACACCTCTAATGTTCCCTATGGCTCTCTTTCTTTTTTCATGTAGACAAAATCTTATGCTCAAAACTTAGTCTCATGAGATACCCACAGAATATGTGGGTACAGGGTGGATATCACAATGTCACTGTCATCAGAATCTTTCTAACAGATACAACTGCCAAGTCACCCGCCATCCCAACTGTGCTCTTCTGTCTGTGCTTGTTTCAGCAAAGAGCACCTGTCAGAATCCCTGGGGTCTAGTGCTGGCATGGCTGTCTGGAACGGGTGGTCTCAGAGGCCATTCTAATTCCAAATTCCTATCAAGTCAAGGATCCAGTTTCCACACTCAGCTCTTGGAATCTTCTGGTTAATGGGCTGTTAGCCTCTATCCCTGTGGAAGCTCAGTTGAGCCTGTAGGTGCTTATGGATTTCACAGCTGTGATCTTAACTGCTGTCTCAGGGCCCCGAGGCTGTTTATATTTAGTTAGTGGAAACACTGCTGAAAGAACTAAGCCCACGGCCCATGGAAACAATCCCGTCATGCTACAGCAGTTGGGTCTCTATAATCCCATGAGCTAAGCAATCCTTTCTCCGCCACCTGACTGGAGTTCCTTCCTCCAGAAAGCTTTTTAGAAGCATATCCTCAGGGTCCTAATTAATAACCAGATGTAAATAAACCACAGGGAAGATGAATGTTTATTTTGTAGTCCTCATATGGCATATATGTGTATGCATACATGGGGATACATGGTTTTTTCTGTGGGATAAAAAGTCACTGTCTACATTTCCTATACCGGCTTTAAAAAGACACCCCCACACATTGTCTTTACCCTTAACACTTCAGTCTGTAAGCTCTGTCCTAGCCCATCTGCCTCTTCATCATTCTAGGAACATCGCATGTTTGCTCCCTCGTCAATACCATCACTTTCAGTTTTTCCATTACCAGCAATGCTCAATTTTTGCCCTGGTGCCCACCCAAATCCTTGAAATCTTTCTAGGCTCTGCTCAATTCTTCTCCTGCCAGGAGGAGACCTCCAGGATCTTTCTCTCTTGCTCAGTCCTACTGTACTTTCATTGTGCACCCGCTCCCTCATCAACAGCATGAGTTGCTCCATATTGAGAGGCTTTTGAAAGTAAGTGTAAAAAAGCTCTGGAGAAAGATAAGAACGGAGATTAGGAAGGGACGAGAGGATGATGCCAGTTCTTCATGCTGCTAGCAGCCCATCTAAGCCCACAGACAGCAGCTGCCAAGTAAAAGCTGAAGAGGCTCTCACTCAAGACGCAAGTAATGCCTTTTCAAGGAACTGGGTGACAGACTTGGGGAAAGTCTGTTTCCCCATTTCTGCACAGAACTCAGCTGTGGCAGTTGGTGGGGACACTGACAGCACAGAAGCATCAGCACTTGCTGTGCTCTAAGGAGGCAGGGAAGTCAGGTTCAGAGGTGGCAGGCACCAAGGAAGAGCCATCTTCACTTGTTTGCTGGGGGCAAATATTACGAATATTAGGTAACCTCTGAAGACCTCATATATAAAGGCTTTGCAGAAAGCAATGTGAATGTATATCTGCATGTGTGTGAACTAATGCTGCCCTATGTCAATGGTAGTGGGAAAATTATTCAATGGGGTTATGTATCTTAATTTTACCCCTTTGTACGCAAGCTCTGGTCAGCCATAGAATTATGGCTTTGGGTTACACATATATGATACCCCAAATTTCTCCTGAGTTCATTTTGTCCTCTCAACTAATTAGATCTCAAATTTTATGAGATCAGGGGTCATGGGTCATATTTCCTCCCTTGCCTCCTCCCCTCCACTCCTGTGGCCACATCACTTCTATGCAAAATATGACACACATTGATTTTTTTTTAACGAAAGCAAATTTGAATTTGCTTTATGAGAACTTGAATAAAGAGTGATTTCCTGGCATTTTGGCCACTTATAACTCAATTTGGAGCCCCCAATCGAAATGAAGGAGCACTATTGCTTTTGGAGGGGCTGAAATTTAAACCAGACAACTAAACAGTTAAAGATCCTCATGGCAATTGCATGTGTAGCAAGCCCATGAACTCAGCTGCATACTGTCATCAAAATATCCTTTTTACTTAAGTAAAAAAGAGGTTTGTTTTTTTTTTTTTTTTTTGCACAGCCAGGTTCCGGGAATCAAACCCGGGTCTCTGGCATGGCAGGTGAGAACCCTGCCACTGAGCCACCGTTAACCACCCAAGAAAGAGTTTTAAGCAAGGTGGTCACTGTCTAATTTATCACCAAAAAAGAAACTTTTGGAATGTAGAATTTCTAGAATCTTTTTAAAGGTCAGAGGGATGAAACCTTACAAATACAGAGATGCTAGAACATAAGAAGAGTGACTTTGCATTTGACTAAAAAGCTGAGAGAAATAGGTGGCCTGAAAGTGGAGACAATCGTGGCCAAGATGACCTTGGTATGGATGTGGCCGTGACTACAGAGGATGGGGAGAGTTAGACTGGAGACAAAAAGGAATAGTAAAGTACTGAAAACTTCTAATTAATTTTTAAAATTATTTGTAATACCCTTCTTTATTAGAGAAGTTGTAAGTTTACAGAATAATCATGCAAAAAGTAAAGAATTCCCATATCCCCCGACCCCATTATAAAACCCTGAATTACTGTGGAGCATTTGTTACAATCAATGAAACAATATTATTATAGTTATACTATTAACTATAATCCAAGTTTACATTTGGGGTTACTGTTTGTGTAGAGTTCCATGTTTTTGGTAGTTTTTTTTGTATGCTGTATGGTGGGGTCACATTTCATTATTTTTCCATGTGGGTATCCCATTACTGCAACACCATTTTGTTGAATATTTTTGTTTGTTTTGTTCTTGTTTGCTTGTTTGTTTTGTTTTGGGGGAAGGTTATGGACTGGGAATCGAACCCGGGTCTCCTGTATGGTCGGCGAGATTCTACCACTGAACTACCCTTGCACCCCCTCCTATGTTTGGTTTTTAATTTTTATTCTAGTAACGTATATACAACCTAAAATTCTCCCCTTTGACTACATTCAAATATATAATTCAGTGCTGTTAATGACATTCACTGTTGTGCTACCATCATCACCAAAACTTTTCTATTACTCCAAAGAGAAATTCTGTACCAAGTAAGCATTAACTCCTCATTCCGTATCCCACCTGCCCCCTGGTAAGCTGTATTCTAATTTATGAACCTTGCAGACATTGTGTTGAGTGAGATAAGCTGAATACAAAAGGCCAAATATTGTATGATCTCATTGATAGGCCAAAAATTAGAACAAGCAAGTTCATAGAATCAGAATCTAATTTTAATTAGAAAGTTTTACTCCAAAAAAATAATCTTGATATGAAATAAAACTATGGTATAGTATAAAAACTATTTTGAAAATAAATTTTGGCCGTTTGGGAAAAACATTCATTTATTTAATTGTGTAAATCTATGTCTTGAACCAACCAACTCTCCAACAGCCCATCTCTCCATTTAGCTGACATTTTTTGATCATCCACTGTGATGGCCATGAAAGATACTGCTTGGATGATGCATGTGCCCTGTGCTCAGGGAACTTACAGAAATGTGTAAAAAAAAAAAAAAAAAGAAAAGAAATACAATCACTAAACAATAATAAAAATAATCATAGTTAGAACAACAGCATCTAGGAGTTCATGAGTTATGTGTGGGGGAGGGCTACAGGGAAGAAGATCTCAAATGGGGATAAATGTGTAGAATGCCCTTTGGGGAACTGCAAGTAGGCTGGAAGAGTTGTAAAGCAGTGTGTAGGCTTAGAGTTGGTGAGGGATGTGGTGAGAGGGGTGGACAGGTTAGTTGTGGAGAGCCTTTGTGCCACACCAAGGTGTTTTTGCCTCAATCTCTTGGTAATGAGGACACTTAGAAGGAGAAAGCGTAAATGAACAATATAATCAGATTTGCCTTTTAGAAATATTGCCACGGTGGCCCAGTGGAGATGGGAGGACTGCAAAGCTGGAGGTAGGAGGATATAACAAATGGTAGAGGGATGAACTAAGATCATGAGCCTATTTAAGAGGAGATGGATTTGAAAAAAAATACATATTTAGGAGTTAAAATTAAGAGGGTCTAGGTGCATAGTGGTGAAAAAGAAGGAAATAAATATGATTTCTCAAGTTTACATTTGCATAATTGGGTAGATGAAAAATAAGAGGAATAAGATGAGGAATAAAAAAAGAAAGAGAAGGCTTGGAGGAAGGAGTTAGATTTTAATTTTGATAGGCTGAACATCAGATGCCTCTGAGACGTTCCAGGCAGATGCTCAATAGGCAAATGGAGGCTTGTGTGAGGGATAAACAGGACATGCAGAGGTCAAAGTTATTGTCTAGAAGGCATGCAGACTGCAGTCCAGCATATGATCATCCAGAAACAAAGTGTCTTTAAAGCAAAGAGTTATGCTGGGGGTCACAGTCTGGGGAAATATCAATTTCTGTCAAGTAAGTAGATGAAAAAGAGATCGTCTGCATCTGAAGTTTCATTTGGTATCAGTAATCACACCACAATCGCTCATATTTGACAGGCCACAGTGTTTTCTGGAACTAGAAGGGGCTGTCTCAGTCCAAAATTGTCTCTTCATTCAAATTCTAAAAATAGCCTATGTAATCTCACTTTGCCTATAATGCATAAGCAAGTAGTCCAATGATAATGTCAGAAAACCATACTAGCACATTTTTCCTTCTTTATTTCTGAAAATTGTTTTAAAATTAACGTAGCCCTCAACATATACGAGCTGAGAAAATTATCCTTTCTCGAAAATGTCATCCTACTATTCCTTTTTCTTCAGAGCCTACAGGATAAAATCTGGCAACCTCTGTTTTGGTATGGGTTACAATTTCACAATTTTGGGTTTTTACTTCTAGCTAGCTGCTCTAAGATACTGGAGACTAAAAGAAATATCAATGCAATGATTCAGCAATCCCATTCATTTTGTTAAACCCTACTTTCTCTGTATAACTCCACCATCACCTTTGATCTTTTTATCCCACTCTTTAGGGGATTCTAACTTTTTCATGGGATAATAATATGGGATAGGGAGATGGAACCAGCTGATGTTCTGGAGAGTCTGAACCCTCTAGGTTTCAGGATTATCTGGTTCAGGGACCCATCTGGAGGTTGTAGGTTTCTGGAAAGTCACCCTAGTGCATGGAATCTTTGTAAAATCCTATATAGGTGTTCTTTAGGATTAGCTGAAATGGTTTTGGGTGGGGTCTTGCAAGTTATGATAGGTAGCAATGTCTAAGTGAAGCTTGCATAACAGTGACCTCCAGAGTAGCCTCTCAACTCTATTTGAACTCTTTCAGTCACGGGTACTTGATTAGTTATACTTCTTTCCCCCCTTTTGTTCAGGATGTAATTGTTGATCCCACAGTGCCATGGCTGGACTCATCCCTGGGAGTCATCTCCCATGCCATCAGGGGGATTTTGCCCTCTGGATGTCATATCCCACGTAGCGGGGAGGGCAATGATTTCACTTGTATAAATTGGGTTTAGAGAGAGTGAGGCCACATCTGAGCAACAAAAGAGGTCCTCCAGAAGTAACTCACAGGCTACCTATAGGTAGGGTAAGCTTCCCTGCTACCTACATAAGCTTCACAAGAGTAAGCCTCAAGATTTAGGGCTTGGCCTATTGATTTGGGTGTCCCTAATGTTTAACACATTATCAGGGGATTCTCTGATGGTAAAGTTTAATAGTTCCATATTTTTTCTCCCATCCCTCAAGGGACTTTGCCAATACTTTTTGATTATCTGCTTAATATATTCTAAGATATATCCAGGCATTAAATTAAGTTATACAGGATTAAAGGCCCTCATTCTCTTTTCTGGGCTCCCTGGGTTTCAATTTTCAAATGAACAATCTAGACAGTCTGAGTTAGATTATGTGCTACAGAAAATTTAGGTTTCAGACAAAATAAACCTTTTACAATTTCTGTTTAGGATTCAAAGCCATCATATTACTCTCCAAAGTTATTTCCCAACTCTAATTTCTTCTTGTAAGCCTAATTTTATTGCTATTTCTCAAATATGCCCTGCTCATTTCTACTTGAGCAAGTCTTCACTGGTTATGCCTGTGGTCTTCATCCTTTCAGCCTAGCCAAATCCTATCCCACATCAAGGTATGGTGGAAGCATCTCCTCTTTTTCCTAAGACCTTCCTTGTTTGCTCTGGCTTTTTCTGCCCTGCCTGGTCTCTGAATATCTTTAATACTTTCTGTCTTTGTTATCATTTAGCCCTTGCTGTCATATGGTACTTCCTGTTCTTTAATATCTATAAGTCTTGACTATAAAGTTCATATTAGATTACAATAGGGCAGTCTATGTTACAATTATGTCTCCTAGTCTTTCTTTCCACCATTCTTTTTTTTTTCACATGGGCAGGCACCGGGAATGGAACCCGGGTCCTCTGGCATGGCAGGCAAGCATTCTTGCCTGCTGAGCCACCGTGGCCCTCTTTCACCATTCTTAATAGGAAAATGTAAATGGCAGTACTCAATAAATGAGTCAATATATTCATTTTTCAATCATTGCTAGTTGGCAGCTGTGTATTTTTGCCTTGAGTTTAATTTGATTTACCAAGTTCAGTTCCTTCCCTCATTCCAGTCACTTTATAGCATGCCCCACTACCCAAATCAAATACTGGTTCTAAACAGAGATTTCATGAAATACAAACTAAATGGATTGGAAATTTGAAGATAAAAAGTGAAGTATATTCTGCTTCTTTTAAAGAAACATCAGATTTTCATTAGTCTGATATTTTTGTGAATAGTTTAGACTTAATAAAGTTCATAATTTGATTCTATGAAAGTTTATGTAAGTTCAATTAACTGGAATTCTCTGGAGGGATGGGAGCTTTAAGTTAAATAGATATCTTGGTGAATTTTCTTATTAAGGGAAAGATCTCAATTTCAATCTCTATTAGGGAAACATTTCCATATTTTTCAACCTTCCTGATTTTTTAAATAGAGATATATAATATGGAATTATTATCAACTAAGGACATTATACCACCTAAGTTTATGAATATCAATATATATTTCATTGTCCAGAATTACTGGTATGCATTACTGTTACTCTTTCTTATACAAGCAGTATAGAGAAAAACTATTCTGGCAATTTAGGTGGGATTTGTCTAATTGAGTTTTTACTTTTCTGTGAATCTGAAAGAGCTGATACATCTTCAAGTAACTCGTTTGGTGAGTAGAAATCAACGTCTGCCTTCCTCTCTGGGTATGTTAATATATGTGGATGTGTGTGTGGTAATATATTTAGTGATAATTTATACTCTTACTACTTCTAAAAATAATGTACAGTAGATTATAATAAAAGCATATAACCACATGTTCACAGGGTGGTTACATTAAAGCTGAATGAGACACAAGGGTGAAGAGGGAGCTAATTATATCAGGAACCAGGAACGAGATAATTACTATAATTAGGCACAATTTAGCTTTTAGTTCTAGAATATCAAGGTCAAAAGGGAAGCATGTTGAATAGCTCAAAGTTTGATAAAAATATAGCAGCACAGCTAAGGGTGTAATCATAAAATAGAAAAGACATTGAATTTGAAGTAGAAACCTGAATTCTAATCTGAAACTACTAGCTGTCCAGCTTTGGGTAAATTACTTAACATTCTTAATCTCAGTTCCTTCACTATAAAATAGGAGGTTGGATGGGATGATCTCTAAGAGATTTCTTCCATCTTTAACATTCCTTGAACACAAAATTCTCATGAATATTCACATCAGAAAAAGACTTCTGGCAAAATAGTTAATTATGATATTATCACACTTTTATTAAAAAAGATAACTATTTATCATGAAGGGGAAATTCAACTCTCACAGTGAACCCCATATTATTAAGGGAAAAAACAGAATATATCTCAATGATTAAAAACCTCAATTATCATATTACCTTACATTTCTTTAACTGATATACTGCATTGACTTCCCTAAATTTCAGAACACATCCAGGTACTAGTGAATATTTACTATTTGTCTTTCCCTTTGCATTCTTCTTCTTCTCTTGAGTTATTTCAGTTGTTGATGTAGTGCAATTTTACTAACATTTCCAAAATAAAAAAGGAAAAAAGATCCTGTTATATAAAATATAACATTTAATTTATATACTGTTTTAAAAATTATATCAGCAATGGTTTTCCATGCCATTAAGCATTGTCTGAGAACATACCTGTTAGTGGACATACCATAATTTATTTACTGATTTCCTGTGCTGGTTTGGAGCTATTGTGTACTCCAGAAAAGCCTTGTTTTTTTTACTCCGTGTCTAGTCTTGTGGGGCTAGACCTATTGTTTAGGGTAGAACCTTTTTTCTTTTTTTGACTTTATTGTATCATATAACATATATACAAAGCAAAGAAAGAAAGAAGCAATAGTTTTCAAAGCACTCTTCAACAAGTAATTACAGGAAAGAACCCAGAGTTTATCATGGGCTACCCTACCATCATCTCAGCTGTTTCCTTCTAGTGTTCCAGAATATAAGAGTCTAAAAGGAATAAATTTTCTTTTTTACCATCACAATTGACTTTTTTGTGAAAAATAACACATATACAAAAAAGCAATAAATTTCAAAGCACAGCACAACAATTAGTTGTAGAACAGATTTTAGTGTTTGGTATGGGTTACAATTCCAGAATTTTAGGTTTTTACTTCTAGCTGCTCTAAAGTACTAGAGACTAAAAGAAATATCAATGTAATGATTCAGCAATCACATTCGTTTTGTTAAACTTTACCTTCTCTGTATAACTCCATCATCACCTTTGATCTTTCTGTCACACTCTTTAGGGGTATTTGGGCTATAGCCATTCTAACTTTTTCATGTTGGAAGGGGCTGTCAATAGTATGGGGTAGGGAGATGGAACAAGCTGATGTTCTAGAGAGGCGGGGCCCTCTAGATTTCACGACTCATCTGGTCCAGGGACCCCATCTGGAGATTGTAGGTTTCTGGAAAGTTATCCTAGTGCATGGAACCTTTGTAGAATCTTATATATTACCCTAGGTATTCTTTGGGATTGGCTAGAATGGCTTTGGTTGGGGTCTGGCAAGTTATGATAGGTAGCAATGTCTAACTGAAGCATGTGTAACAGTGAGCTCCAGGTAGCCTCTCAACTCTATTTGAACTCTCTCAGCCACTGGTACTTTATTAGTTATAAAGTTTTGGTCAGGATAGAATTGTTGATCCCACGATGCCAGGGCTGGACTCATCCCTGGGAGTCATCTCCCACGCCGCCAGGGAGACTATCCCCTCTGGACGTCATATCCCACTTACAGGGGAGGGCAATGATTTCACTTACAGAGTTGGGCTTGAAATAGAGAGGCCACATCTGAGTAACAAAAGAGGTCTTTCAGAAGTAACTCTTAGGCATACTTATAGGTAGGCTAAGCTTCCCTGCTACCTACATAAGTTTCACAACAGTAAGCTTAAGATCAAGGGCTTGGTCTATTGATTTGAGTGTCCCTAATATTTGACACAGTATCAGGGGATTCCTGATGGTAAAGTTTAATAGTACCATATTTTTTCTACCATCCCTCAATGGACTTTGCCAACATTTTTTGATTATCTGCTCAATATATTCTAAGATATATCCAGGCATTACATTAAGCTATACAGGATTAATGGCCCTGATTCTCTTTTCTGGGCTTCCTGGGTTTCAACTATTCTAATGAGCTATCCAGACAGGTTGAATTAGATTATGCACTACAGAAAATTTAAGTTCTGGACAAAATAAACCTTTCTTCCTTTGGTCTCAAAGAGTAGGTACAGCTCCCAAACACAGACAATGTCTTCCTTACCCCTGTGTTCTGAATGACCTTAATCTTGACCTTTTGGCCTCATTCTTATCTCTAAATAACAGGTTATAGATATATAAAACAGCCTCCCAAAATCCAGAAATAATAATTACCACTCTGGACTAAATATGTCTGCTGTAAGAGCTTACAACCTAGGCTTCTGTTTTCTTATAAACATTTTCTGAAGGAGACCATACAATAATTGCTCTTTCATTTCTGGCTTATTTTGCCTTAACAAATATCCCACAGGTTCATTCACATCGTTAAATGCCTCACACTTTGTTCCTTTCTGTAGCAGCACAATATTCGATGATATGTATATACCATCATTTACCAGTCTCCTACTCAGTGCATCATTCAGCCACCTGCATTCTTTGTTTTTTTTTTTTTCATGGGCAGGCACCGGGAATCGAACCCGGGTCCTCTG
This sequence comes from Tamandua tetradactyla, assembly GCF_023851605.1. NCBI lineage: Eukaryota > Metazoa > Chordata > Mammalia > Pilosa > Myrmecophagidae > Tamandua > Tamandua tetradactyla. The sequence continues at coordinate 199,852,052 of NC_135327.1, read as the reverse complement.
GCATCACAGGCAAGCATTCCTGCCTGTTGAGCCACCGTGCCCCCCGCCCCCCGCCCCCCACATTCTTTAGGCATCATGTATAATGCCCAAAGTCCACAGTCCATCAACACTCTCAATTTTAGATAATTTTATTGTTCCCAAGAGAAAGAAAACCAATAAACGAACTCTCACCAAACAGGAAATCTAAACCTCCCCTTAACTCTTGTCCCTTCCCCCATTATTTACCTCTGCTGTTGCTGTGGTACTGCTGATGTGTTCCTGTTAAGCATAGCCCATAGCATGCATTAGCATTTTCCCCCTGTACCCTGGACTTAAACGCTCTTTGTGTAAGAATCATACCCTTGAAGTAGTTCTTGCAAAAACTCATTTATATTTCTAGTGTTAATCAGTGGAACACCTAGGTCTATACAACCTCTTTCAATCTTGTTCACCTTCAATATGGTAATATTACTTCTAGACCCACTAGAGAACGCCTTCACGCCTACCTATTCCCTTACATTTGAGTTCAAACGCATTAGCTAACGGTTCATCCATCTTAGGTTAGAGCCTTTTGATTAAGTTGCTTCCATGGAGATGTGACTCACCCAAATTGTGGGTGGCGCCTTTTGATGAGGTGGTTTCCATGGAGACATAGCTTCCCCCATTCAAGGTAGGTCTTAATCTGCTTATGGAGTCCTTTAAGAGGAAATCATTTTGGAAAAAGTTTCAGAGCCAATACAGACAGAGGCATTTGGAGATGCAGAAAGAAAACACCCCTGAGGGAGCTGATTGCAACCAGAAGCCAAAGGACTAGCAGAAGAGAGCCATGTGCCTTCCCAGCTGACAGACATGTCCCAGATGCCATCGGCTTTTGTTGAGTCAAGGCATCTTTCTCTGGATACCTTAGCTTGGACATCTTTACTGCCTTAGAACTGTAAGCTTGTAATTTAAACAAATCATCTTTATAAAAGCCAATCCATTTCTGGTATATTGCATTCCGGTGGCATTAGCCAATGAAAGCACTTCCCTATTTTGGACATATTTTCTTTTTGTTTTTATAATAATAAAATACTATTATGTACATCTTTGTACAAAAACATTTGCCAATATCTCTGGAAATCTCCTTAGAAAAAAAAAAGCATGAACCACATTCATTGTCCAATAAAAAAAAAAAATAGGTGAAGGACATGAACAGGTAAATCAAAGAACCATACAAATTACTAAAAAATATGCAGGAGTAATTGTTTGTTTATACTCACTAATAACAAAAATAAATCTTTTTGCCATGAGAGTTTTTTGTTTATCAAATTATAAAAAACTGGGGAAAAATGATACCTATTGTTGCTAAGAATGCAATATACTCTTCTGATGAGAACATAAAGTGATACAACATTTATGAAAAGCAATTAGCAAATCACATCAAAGTCTTTTTTTGGTGTGGATTATGTGAAAAAAGACAGCTGGAAATGGAATAATTGGCCTTTTCAAGTTGTATTTACAGACACAGATGACAGCAGAAAGGTCAGTTACCTTTGAACTAAAAGGGAATAAGATCGGTACATATGCATTTGTTTATATGTTTTTCCCTTGCAAATACCCTGGAAATTGTTGGGTATTATTCTCAGATTACTTAATACTCAATTTCTGAAACTGACTATTAAATTCATAGATTATGTAAGCTTTGCTCTCTTCTCTGTATTTTGGCCATTCTAGTGCTCAACTGTGCAAAGAAGTGACATCCAATAAAACTAGTTAGTAACCATCTCTGGAAAACAGATTGATGGAGGAGATGTAAAAGTTGTTGATTAATGAAAGGTCTTATGGCTCTTGGTGATCTCTTTCATTCGGATCAGAAGCTGTGGTAACATCATCATCAATACTACAAATACCCATTTGAGCTTCTCTGATTGGCCAAGCATGAGGCTAAGCTTTTTGAAAAAAGCTTCAGAGCTGACACAGACAAATAAGCAAGATCTCATCTAACCTTTATGACGATTATAACTCTTGAGTTTATTCTGCGTGAACAGGTCACCCATTCCAATGAAATAACCAAACTGAAATTGAGAAAATTTGGTTCTTACGTTGATTCCTGCCCAGGTAGCTGTGGAACTTGACAAAAGTAACTTAATTGTTTTTTTAAATTTTCCCTTTATAAAATACCGATAATCACACCTGCTATGCTGACCTCATGGTGTTATTGTGAGGATAAAAGGAGATAATTCATGGGGGAAAATCTTGAAGGGTATAAAGCATTATCTAAAAGTAATGTATTATTATCATAATAAGCATCATCAGCCTATCAAATCCTCAACTACAGAGGACACCACCCTAATGACAGGGTTCTTTTAGCTCCCTCATTCTAACACTTTTCTCTCTGCCCTTTACTTCAAAAACCAGTGAAACACATTACATCGAATTTCCACTCCAGCAAATTAATACAGGATTTAATACCAAAGGGCAGAGTTTAATGCCAAAAAAAGAAAGTCTTGTAGATAATTTAAAACTACTCTTCTTACCAGAAAGTATCGGCATTATTTATCCTTTCCAAATGTCAGCCCAAATCAAGATGAAATGTGTGGAATGCCATAATAGAGACCCTCCCATCAACGCTGCTTTTAAATGTTAAAGGAAAAAATCCCCTTTCAAAGTCATCCACCCAGAGAAACTCTTAGGGTCTTTCTTACCTGCTAACCCCATATTTTAAACCAGAGGATGATTCTGATGTGTTATTTTTTCAAAGCTGAGAAAAATGTCTCAAAATATAGTTGTGCTCCTGACAATTTAATAGCACATACTCACTGTCAACCATGAAACTGTTTAGTTCAGCATAGGACCTAAAGGACTGCACAGCTGGTTGAAAGGGTGTAACCCTCCTAATGGAATTAGGCAAGCAGAGGGGTGCCAGCAGCGGTACAAGCAGTTAGCATTGTGCCCTGTCTGAATATACGTGAAAATGTGAATTTTTTGCACTTCTTATTTTGAAAAACTTTCAAACTCACAGGGCAGTTACTAAAATAACATAAACCCTATACACAGAACACCAACCTATTCTTACCCTTCCAGACACCCAGTTCTACCAATTTTAACATTTAACTGCATTTACCTTATCACTCATCTACTTGTTAAACCCTTTTGTGAACACTTGAGTGTAGGTAGTACAAATCATGCTCCTTTAACACTTAGTACTTCCATGCACACTTTCTAAGAACAAGGATCTTCACTTATGTAACCACCCTAAGTGCAATTATCAAGTTCAAGAAATTAAACATTGATGTAAAGCTTGGAGTCTATAATTTAATTTTTTCATCTGTCTTAGTAATGTCCCTTTGAGCCTTTTCTCCTCCTTTGATAGATCCCATCCAGGATCCTGTATCACACTTAACTGTCATTATCTCTTTAGTTGCTCTTTTTATTTAATTGTGGGAACATTTTTGCAACATAAACTCTCTCATCTCAACCATTCCCAAGCACACCATTCAATGGGATTAATCACAGTCACAATATTGCAGTACCCTCACCACCTTCTACTACTAAAACCTCCCCATCTTCCCAGACAGAAACCATACACCCATTTTGTATTAACTCCCCACTCCCCCTACCTTCTGCCCCTGGCAACTTGTACTCTAATTTCTGTCACTTTGAGCTTGCATATTCTCCAATATTCTCTTTGTAGTCACCTGCTTTAATTCAACATACTAAATCCATAACAATCATGTTTACTTTAATACCCACTGCAATCGTATATACAAACTATATTTCTATACCCCAACATCTTTATGTAGTTCTTGTTACAAATTGCATGCTCATACACTATGAGTCTGAAACTACTGATTCTCATTACATTTTATGCACTTGCCTCTTAGATGTTATTGGAAGTAAAAAGTGGAATTTCAAACCAAAAAAACAATAGTACTAACATTTTAATTTATTTACCTATGTTGTTACCCACAGCAGAGATTTTCATTTCTTCATACATGTTTGATCTATTATCTATTGTCCTTTCCTTTCAACATGTAGTACTCTTAGTAGCTCTTACAGGGCTGGTATGGGGATGACGAGCTCACTCAGCTTTTGTGTATCCAGAAATGTCTTAATTTCTCCCTGATTCTTGAAAGACAGTTTTGCCAGATATAGAATTCTTGTTCGGTAGTTTTTTTGCTTTCAGCACTATATATATGTCATCCCACTGCTTTCTTGCCTCCATGAGAAATTGACACTTCATCTTATTGAGGCCCCCTATATGTGACATACTGCATTGCTCTTGAAGCTTTTGGCATTTTCCGCTTAGCCTCAGCACTTGAAAATTTTATTATAATATGCTGCAGCATGGGTCTTTTTGGATTTATCATCTTTTGAGTTCATTGAGGGTCTTGGGTGTGTATATTCATGTCTTTCTTTAAGTATGGGAAAATTTCATCCACTATTTCTTTCAATATTCTCTCTGCCCCTTTCTCTCATTGTTTTCCTTCTGGGACTCCAGAAATGTTACACTGGTACACTTGATGGTGTCTCACAGGTTTATCAAGCTCTTTTCCATTATTCTTCATTCTTCTTTCTGTTCCTCAGACTAAATGATTTAAATTGTCTTATATTCAAATTATCTGATTCTTTTTTCTGCCAGCTCCAATATGTTGTTGAACCCCTCTAGGGAATTTTCAATTTCTGTTACAATGGTTTTCAGCTCTGTTTGGTTCCTTTCCATAACTTCTATCTCTCTATTTTTATGTTTTTTTGTTCATCTTCTATTTTCTTGATTTCTTTTAGTTCTTGGTCCATGTTTTCCATTAGCTCTTCGAGCATATTTAGAATGATTATTTTCAAAGTATTTGCTTGTATATTCCAGATCTGGTCCTCTTCTTTGATAGCTTCTTATGCTTTAATCCTCTCGCTTTGCCTGGGTCATCACTTCCTCTGTCCTTGCGTGTTTTGAAATTTTTGTTGAAACTTGGGAATTTTGATATTTTAAAGTGTTATTGCTGGCATTCAGATTCTGGGGTGTCTGTTTGTTAAGCCTGCATACAGCTAGTGTTATGACAGAGCTTTCTTCAAATGCAAGGAGCTAACAACAACAACAAAAATAAAGGGGGGTGGGAGGGAAGGAAACATTTTCCCAGTGTTCACAGACTGACCTGTGCAAGTGCTCTCCTTCAGGGTTTATCCACACAATGAGTTTGGAGAATAGCCCCAGACCAAAGTGTAGGGGCCTCCCTGAGCATGAGACTGTCTTAGGCATGCCCAAAATCAGGCATTGGGAAGTCTCCCATTTACATGATTGTGAATGCTCCCTCTTCCAGGGAAAGTTTCCTCCTCATCCCAGGCACTGCACTGTTATGTTTTACAGCTAGCAATCCCTCACCTCAGGCTGCACAACTTGATTACTTTCCCAAAGCATTCTGGAGAACTGTCTTCTTCACACACACAGGGCAAGTTCTGGGTCAATGAGTCCCTCAGGCCACCATCATGAGACTGGACCAAACATATGTGCTTGGGGCATGCACACGAGGGCTACTCTGCTCCCTCTGGGACTGGGACCAGATATCCTATGAGAGAGTAGGGCCAGCTCCACACCAAGCAAAGGGTGGAAGAAGGGCCAGCAAGGGTGTCATGAGATCCTACTAAATTTTAGTGTTTTTTTTTTCCTTGATTTGGCACTTACTATATTACTGCAATCCTTTAACTGTTTTCTGGGGTTTTGAGAAAGATGTTTCTGACAGTTTGTGGTAGTTAGGTTCAGTTGCCAACTTGGTCAGGTGAAGGTATCTAGTTCTGTTGCTGTGGACATGAGCCAATGGTATGTGAGCCTCCTTTGTTCGTTATCACATCTGCAGTCGGCTAAGAAGCATGCTTGCTGTAATAAATGATGTTTGATTTAATTGGCTGGTGCTTAAATGAGAGAGCTCAACATAGCACAGCCCAAGGCCTTTGGAGATGCAGAAAGATGAGCTCAGCATACCTCATCTCAGCACTCGCAGCTCAGCCCAGGCCTTTGGAGATGCAGAAAGAAATCACCCTGGGGAAAGTTGTTGGGACCCAAAGGCCTGGAGAGAAGGCCAGCAGAGATCACCCTGTGCCTTTCCACATAAGAAAGAACCTCAGTTGAAAATTAGCTGCCTTTCCTCTGAAGAACTAATGAAATAAATCCCCTTTTATTAAAAGCCAATCCGTCTCTGGTGTGTTGCATTCTGGCAGCTAGCAAACTAAAATACAGTTCTTGCTGGTTGCTCAAAGCCTCAGCGGGGGGTTAGAGCTCTGAAGTTTCTTACTGTGCCATCTTGATCAGGGTAAGCCCAAGATTTATTTATTTTTATTTTTTAATTTTTTTTGTATGCTGTATGGTGAGGTCACATTTCATTATTTTTCCATGTGAGCATTCTGTTATTGCAGCACCATTTGTTGAATTTTTGTTTGTTTTGCTTGTTTGTTTGTTTTTTGGGAAGTGCATGGACTACAAATCGAACGCAAGTCTCCTGCATGACAGGTGAGAATTCTACCACTGAACCACTCTTGTATCCCCAAGGTTTATTTATTTTTTAAAATTTATTATTTATTTTGGGGTACATGGTCCAGGAGTCAAATCCGGGTCTCCTGCACGAAAGGCAAGCATTCTACCATTGAACCACCCGTGCACCCAAGGTTCATTTACTTCTTTGTTATTTTCATTTTTTAAATTTTTAGTATGGGCCAGCTCTGGGAATCGAATCCAGGTCTCTGGCATAGCAGGGGAGAATTCTGCCACTGAGCCACCATTGCACCACCCCCAAGGTTTATTTATTAATGAGTGGGACAGGTAGATTCTAAGTCTCAGATTACTGACAGATCTCACAGAAGTTTACAAAATTCTGGAGATTATCACAAACTCTTCAAGATATTTTCTGTCTCTACCGTTCTATCACAAAGTCCAGCTTTTCCACTGCAAGTCTTTGGTAAACACAACCAACCATTCCCTCTCACGGCTAGGAGAAGAAAATGTCTCTGCTGCTTTCATCTGTGCCTCCCTCTTTTTTTGGGGTGGTGGAGTGGGGGTGTCTGGGCTGAGAATTGAACCCGGGTCTCCCCACATGACCTGCCCTGCTCTTGACAGGTGGGTCCATGTGTCCCTACTTGTACTCTCAGGCCACCCATCTTGGGGTCTGTTCAGGCCCAGGTAGGGGAACTTAAAATGACTCCGAAGTTTTGCTCAATTCTTTGTCCTGGTCTTGTGCTAGCACCTCTTGCTGGCTCCTGCCTGCTGACCCGGTGCAGCTCTACCCCCAGCTCCTCTGTGCCTGCTTCCTGGTTTCTTGCTGACTACTGCTGTCCTCTGTCTTGCACTGTTAGTGCCCACTTGATGTCTGCTCATCGGCTTCCCTGCAGGCCCTCTGCAAACGTTCAACATGAGAACATGTCCTTATCTTGTTAACTGGCCACCTGCTCTGGGTGACCCGGCAGTGACCCCTTTAGGAAAGCTGCTGGTCATCGGATGAAGCTGGCCTCAGGGCTGCAGTGGGAGGTGAGAGCAAGCACGTGGCAGGACAGCCTGGTGGGCAACTGTGACTCACCTGCAGGGCCAAGGCTTCTTCCATTATACTCTGCAGCCTCCCCTAAGGATGCTTCACATTGTTAGTTTAGACTGGGTAGGTGGTTATTTTCAGTCTACATTCTCTGATGTCATGCTTTTTCTTTTCTCAAGCATGTTTCAACCTGTGCCTAACTGACTCAGTGGCCTCAATGTACATTTTATTGTTATTAAAATAATGACTAAGTTTTTATAGCACTGTGCATTTTACAAAACACCTGTCATTGCATTTAAGTCTTCCAAAATACAGTAAGGCAAGTATTATTATTTTATTGCTGTAGTAAAGATACAGAAAGGTTAAGTATCTTATCCATAATTTGCCTTTAAACCCAGAATTTGTCTCCAAAACATGGGCTTTTCCTATTATCCTGCATTTAACTTAGAAAAAACAAAAAGAGTAAGATTAAATCAGGAAACAGTGTTAGATATTTCTGTCTTTCATTTCTGGGTACATAAAATATTTAAGTAAAGAAGAAAGAATATCATCTCTGGTGTTTATATTTGGTTGCACGAACTGTAAAAATATTTGCTTATTGCGTTATTTCCGGATGTTTTTGCCAACCACTTCAACGGCAATCTCTGCTGTTTGTTTGCCTGGTTGAATCCACTCCTCCCATGTCCTATTTCCTGTGGCTCTGGGCTGTCAATCTGATCCCCACTTTCTACCTTGGCCACTAGCGCAGGTATGTGACCCAGAGCTGACTGTTTCAAGGATTCCTCTCTCTAGCCAGATCTCTGTGATGGGCCTATGACACACGCTGGACTAATAATCAGGGTCCTTTCTCAGCACTTTTCTGTAAAAGCTGCAAGGTAAAATACTTCTTGCATCTGGGCTCATGGTGCTGGAAACACCCAGACCTGGGATTCCTAGGCATTATCTTCCTGACCACTGGAATATGTCTGTTTGCAGTGGGAGACAATGAGAGGAGCACACAGAAAGAAGTAGGGCTGAAGAGAGAGTGACTAAGGAAGAGGAAAAGCAAGGCAGACAGAGGGAGAAAAGAAAAGAGGGAGAGGAAAATGCACATCCAAGGGCAGTGTTTGAGTCCCTGGATACAGATATGCCTGAAGCCAAATCCACCTCTGTCCATCCCGGATTGTGGGTTAGACACTCCCTTTTTGGTTTATCCTAAAATAAGTTGGACTCTTTTCTGCAGAACTGAAATATCCTGATTAATATATGCGCTTCTTTTGCTATAGTTATTTTTTTTTCTATTGTCTGCTTTCTCCCTTCTCTTCCTTCCCTGAGTTCTTCCTTGTGTCAGGTCTTGTGAATAAGGCAAGCATTTGTCCTTGGGGAGCTCCCTTTCTGCTTCAGGTACATTCATAGATAAATATATATATGATCATGGCAGGAAATGAGCAGCAGTTTCTGTACTGCATTCAACTAGCAGCATTCTGATTTCTGGAAGAGCTCTCACCATTGTATTTTCTAAGGAATAACTCTGAGGGTTTGATTTTTTTCTGGCCCACTGAAAGTGGAGTCTGATGTAATTTGGAGATGCATAAAATTTTCATGGGCTGGCAACCACAGAGATCAGGGTAAATCAGTAGAGACAATGATGGGAAGATACATGGTCTGGTGAATAAAGCAATGAGCTGGGAATCAAGGGAACACTCCAGCAATTCCCTGCCCAGTCCACTGATTCTCTGTATAACCTGGTGGCTCAGCCTCACAAATTAGAATAATGTCCCCCCAGGAAATGATGATGCTTATTCTGCATTCAAATTCTCAGAATGCCCATTGAAAAGGTGGCATTATTCTCTCACAATCAATACTCACAATCAATACTCATGGAAAAATTGCTTAGAACTAAATCAGGTGGCATTGGGTTGTGCTGAGCAAAAAAAAAAAAGATACAGGCTCAAACCTGAGCACAGCCAATGAAAGCACTAAATCCCAACCTCTGTGGTTGAAACGAGAGGCAGAAGGGGAAAAGATGGAAAGTCCACCCTGGGGGTGAACATGCAAAGGTCAGACAGAAAGAAGAAACTAAGAGCTATGCCTGTCTGTTGGCACTTGAATTAATTTGCAGCGTCCAGGTAACAAATCCACAGACGTGCGGCAGTTGATGAAAATAATGGGGAGAATCATTTCTATAGAAATGGTAATGAACTAAGCACTTGGAACACGGGGTGGACCGGGCTATCTCTCATTTGAAGGTCCCTGAACACCTTATTCACCTGAAGAGGAGGGAAAAGATGTGTGTGTGTGTGTGTGTGTGTGTGTGTGTAAGGGGGTGGGGTCACCTGCCTGCCCTAAGGAAGTGGATGGGCTTTGTCCGGCAATGGACCAGCATATTTTGATATTATTGTAAAGATGATCTCATTGAGGCTTGACTTACAGACCTGAAAGATATTTTGGAACATGGCCTTTCAATAAGACTGAATCAGCCCAAACAAATCAGATGTGGCAACCACCAATTCCCCAAAGCATAATTCGTTTTAGCTCTTTCAGTGCTGAGGGTTATAGGCCCAGCTTGAGTCTGAACTCCTGAAACTTTCTGGTCAATCCACTTTATAGTGATCTCTCCTGAAAATAAAAATGCCAAGAAAATGGAGATGTTGTCATCTTGTGTTTCTTTATATACCCCCATTTGAATCTTGCAGATACGTGGCGCTAAATAATGGAATCATGCATTCAATAATTCCACAAATCATTACTACTCTGTATTGAGTCCTGACTATTGTGCCATGTGTTGACAGATATTTTGCATATATTTATTTTTATTTTATACTCATGTAGTATGTTCACTGGGCCAAACTTGATTTTAAGCACTTTAAAACAGTAATTTATTTAATTCTTATTATCATCCTTTGAAATGGATATTACTGTTAATTATTATTTCAACTTGAGGGGTAGTGAAACTAGGCAACAGAAAGGTTATAGTTGCTTAAGAAACACACCTGGTAAGAATAAGAGCCAGGATTGGATCCAGGTAGGACTCCAGAGATCATGCTCTGTGGCCTCTCATTGTCCCATGTGTTGTCCCCATTTTATGGAAATGAGACACAGGCTCAGAAGAGTTAAGCTTCTGATCCAAGGTCACACTGCTAGTTAATGGCAAGATAGGAAACGTATTGCATAACCCATTATGCCAGTGGTTCTCAGAGGGTGGTTTCAGAACCAACAGCTTCAGCAACACAACTAGTCAGAAATGCTAACCCTAATGTCCCAACTCAGACCCACTGAGACAGAAATTCTAGGGCAAGCCCACGCAGTTTGGGTTTCAGCAAGCCCGCTGGGGTTTCTGGTGCACACCGAAGTCTGAGGACCACTGCATTTGGCCTTGGTGCCTCTTCGGGCTGAGATGCAAACACAGCTACAGTAAGAATAGCCAGATCGCCTGGCCTTTATGGGAGTAGGTCTGTCCAAAAGCACTGATATGTGGATTGAAAACTTCCTAAGAGCATTGAGAAAATCGACAGATTTATTGACTGGTAGAAAACAGTCTGATGTTCTCTCATTCCACAAATCTTTCCATATTGCAGTTAAATTCAAGCCTCATCTGTTGCCAAAAGTAGTCCAAATGAGTGAATGAATTTTCAGTATCTTCTTAAGGTGATTGAAAAATCAATCTTTCTCTTGGTAAATTTCTGTACCTTTTTGTATATAGTCTAATGATGAATGGCTGCTCGTTGCCAGGAGGTTGAAACGCTCTCAGTGAATCTTTAGATTTTCCTGGGTTGAATCGCATGAATTAGGTATTTCAAGCCTAATCGTAAATTGTTTGAGGGTATACTGAAGCCACCTACACACTCCACAGACACTCCCCCAGATAAGTCAACTTATCGTTCATATACCTTTCTCTTGGATTATTTCCAGGGTGACTGATTTTAGAACTTTATTCTTCTCTAAGGTGCTGGAATAAACAACCAACTTTCTCTCCAGCCTTCAGGGGCTCATTATCCAGTCTGTAGATTATTCAAGGTCTTTGAAGCCTCTTTTTCCCCTGGCTCTTTATCTCCCAGGCTTGTGGCTGTTCCTTAGCACCTCCCCAGAGTGGGGCGGTGCAGAGAAATAAAGGAGAATATAGGCTCATAAGATATTTGCAGTGATATGGCCAGGACTGATCCCAGGCTAAGTTGTGAAATACTCAAAGATGATCTCTTTTACTTTTCATCTTCCCCTATAGTAATATTTTATTTTCTATTACTTACAACAAATACACTGAGGGAAATGAGCCAAGAATAAAACTGGATAATTCAAAGAATGATTTCACTGGTACTAATTTATGGAAAATAATCGATTGACTATTAAACGCATGCTAATTTAAATAACTACGAGAATGAATTTTGTTAGCAAATATTTTTATATTAAGATAATTAGCAAAGATTTTTTTTAAATGGTAAAGACTGATGCAGGTGAGGATGCAAGGGAAGTGAAATCACGTATTTGTCTTTAGAAGAATGACTGGTTAAGCACTAAGAAAATAATATGGAAATATGTTTGAAGAGCCTTTCAAAGATTTTTGACCCAGTAATTCCACTTCAGGAAAAAATTATTATAAATTTAGGGAAATTTTAGGCCCAACTATATTTTTATAGTATTAATTATAACATGGACAATTTTAAATAGTCTAGATGTCCCATAAGGAAATGGTTAAAATTTGGTAAATTCTCTCAATGCAATATTATGTAAGTATTAATAATGATGTTTCCACAAGTGTTTAATTATAGAAAATTGCCAAATATCAGAATAGGCAAAAGTCAGTATAAAAGTGACCCTGTTCTTAGGAAAAATACTAAGAAAACATATTAAAATATTAGTAGCAATTGTCTGAGGATACTGGGTCTATAGATGATATTATAAGAAGTCCTTCTTCTATTTTTTATGTTCTGTATTATTTTTACAATCAGAAAATAAACAAATGATAAAAATTAAGGATCTAGAATTACCCTGGCACCGGTTTTGAAAATTGGGGACAACATAATAAACATGTAATTGGGGACAACATAATAAACATGTCACCACCATAACCCTTCTGGGATGCCATCTATTTTGGGAAAATACCTGTATACATATGCTTACCATGCAATGTGGGTAGAGACTGAGAGCAGTGGGTGTGCCACTGCAGAAGGCATTAATTCTGACCTGGGAATCAAAGAAAGTTGCACAGAAGAGGTGACATTTCTTACTTTTGGCACTATGTGCTTTTGTTCCACGCATTTAATATTTCCATAATTGCATCTGTCTAAAAACCAGTGCCTCTGCCAATGAATAATTAACAGCAATAGGAATAAATAATATAACGGAGTCCTAGAGAAGGCACAAGGAAAGCCTCCAAGCCTTGAAAAGTTGAAGCGGTTCTCCTCTCTGGTGACATAGACACCTAACTTGGCACCCACATTACCTCTGCCAGAGTCTTCCCACCACTTTGGCTTCTAGGAAGAGATGTGTGAGGAGAGCAGTGTCCCATACTCTAAACACAAGGGCTGAAGTTCAATGCACCACATGAGAGGGGTCAACAAGGTCAGGGTTTGTGCTGAAGCTGTTTCGTACCTTCCTCTCCAAGCTTGTACTTAATGGGTATGCCGCAGTCAATTCTTGGCCTGATTTTCTCTGGAAGAAGGCATTGCATAGAAGGGAAGTACAGCAGCAGCTTCTGGTGTTCAAGTTCTGATATTTTGGCTCATGAAGACCCAAATCTCTCAGGGGGAGGCAGCTTTGGAGTCAGGCAGCCCAAAGATCAAATGTTGCTCTGCTATTTGACACAAAAACTTCGGTAATCTGCTTGACCCCCCTGAGACTAATTTTTTCATTCATAAAATAGCAATGATGAGACTGACCTTGTGTAAATTACATAAAGCACTTAGGAAAGTGCTTGATTCATGGGAGACCCTCCTTATATGTTCAATTCCCTTCTAATTCCTATAAAACTGTCATCAAAAGTCTTAAGTGGAACAAATCACTCCAACATCTACCTTGTTAAATTCAGTGACAAGAGTAGGAGTCATGAAATTTCCAGGAACCAAATACCATGTTTTGTTTCTTTGTACTCTCTCAGGAGTGGGGACAGAAGTCTGCAGACCTTGCTGGAACTCTGAGGCTGTGATGAGTACTATTCCTGATCCTTTCTTACTGCGGTGTCTTCCTGCTAGGCTGAGATCCAAACCGGAGTTCAGATCTCCACAACCACCTACTTGCTGAGGTACGATTACTGGCCTCACTGTCATCAAACTCTGGACCCCAGGTCCAGGCTATTGTTGGACAACCTGCCTGCTCATGGGCCCTCTGGCTGCCCATATCACAGCATGACTGTGAGTTTTTTCCTAAATAAATTTATATAGCATAACAAATATGATTAAGTATGTCCTCATATAAGTCAATAAGGTAGGTACTATTTTTGTTCCCACTTTCAAGGAAAATGAGGCACAGAGAAGTTAAGTCATCTGCCAGAGGTGACAGAGCTCACGAGTGGCAGACCTGGGACTTGAACCCAGGCTGTCTGATTCCAGGGCCGGTGCTCTGTGGCCTCCGTGCTAGGCAGCTCCAGATAACACTCTAATAAGACACTTTGGCTGTAATTAGTTTTAAAGAGATGCCTCTGTCTGAGACCTCAGGGGCTTGGAGTCATTTGTCACTCCTGGGACCTTATACTTTATCATCTGAATGGGAACACACCTGAGAGTGAAAGGAAGCTCTAATTATTAACGATCCTAGGGCCACAGGTGTCACTTAAGACTGCTCTGGGCAAACCAGGGCCCTATACAACTGGGACTTGAGGTCACTGAATCATCTTTCCTCCCACTCTACTTATTTTATCTGAGATTCTCACTCATCCCAATGGGAAACGACCTGTTAGGTTACTCCATGGTTAGGGGCCTGATTGGCTGTGCGTAGAGTCCTAAGAGTTAGGACACCACATACAACGAAGTTTCCTCTCATTCATACCGATTTTCAGGCTGAAATCATAAAACACATCCTCTTGCTGATAAGGTTTGTCTTATAGGATCTTGGGAGAGGCCATGCTACGCCCAAGCATAGGGTACTTGGAGAGATGCTACCAAAGTACAGGTGTTATTACTAGCAATGGTGTCCCAGCCAGGCCTGATCCTTTCCAGGCACCTTCCTCAGGATTCCTCCTCGGTCAGGTTGCATGAGGGCCAGGAGTGGAGGAGTCTGAGACGCTTGGCTTTCTGGGAGTGCCTGAGCACTCGGTTGCTCTGTAAATATGCCTGCAGTAGGCCAAAGTTGTTCCAGTGTCCCAAAGTTCTTGCAGTATCCCAGCTGAGGTCTCACTGCCTATCTAGGGTTTCTGTAGGAACTCTTTCCACTGGAGGCCAACTTTTAATAACTCAGACATAGGTCCTTGCTTTCTCCATGCCTGGCAGGCACTCCATCCATCCCAGCATCCTGCTTTTGCACAAGCTGCACATCCTGCCTCGAATTCTCTGTTTCCTCTTCTTTAATGATTTTTCCCAGTCCTGCAAAGCCTAGGTGTGTCCCATTTCCTGCAAGAAGTCTTCCTTAACTACCTTCATCTCTCTTACTCTAGAATTCCTTAATGCTAAATCACTACTATATAATTTAGTTGGTTGTTTTGCCTCTCAGAATTGTAGAGATCATTAAGTACAATTCCCTTGACATAAAAGCAGGGAAGAGACTCTTTGGGTTCTAAAATGCTGTAATAGTTTTCTTAGATTTATTTATTGTATGTTGTACCTAAATATTAATCTTGTTTGATGCCTTCATTTAAAAATTTTTTTTCTTTACCTGCTACAAACTCTAGCACAGTGCTGGGCAAATCATAGGGCTTATGCTGCTGGTTTTAGTTGGAGTCCTAGTTGTTTGTCACAGCTGTGCATCTTTCTGGAGGCTAGAGCATCATGGCCTATGGACTGTCATAGGACTCCTGCAACTCTTACCAGATCTTCCAACAGAAAACAAAACAGGTCATCACTGCAGCTTCTATGCAGAGCCTGCGGCACTGTACTCTCCTCTACACTTCAAAAGTCTCCAAATGTCAGTCCACCTGGCAACACTCTCCTGCAATTTGATACCATTTCATCCCTAATCCTTTTTCAAACGCTATTCTCAGACCAAAAACACAGGTCCTCTTTTAAGGACAAAATAGAAGCTACAACCTTCCAACATGTGGCTCAAGGTTACAAATCTCAGTTTTTAAAGCCCACTGGGAGAAGGAGGGGGAGGAGGTTAATTAATTGACTTAGAAGGTTAGGATTAGGCAACTGGATGGGAAGCAAATGTGAGTATGTGTGCCAGGAAAACTGGGACAATTTCCAGTCCTGGGAAAACTGGGACAATTGCTCACCCCAGGTTTAGGTGACTGATCTAACTGATGGGGAGGGCTATGCAGGCATTAAGAGATCAGAAGCTGATCTTCATTATTTATATCAAGGATTGAAAAAAACTGCTGAGATGGTCAATGTTGTAAATTACTAATTTAATGCAATTTACTTCACAAATGCCAAACTCCTTACATCTTCTTATATGGCTACATATATACATCTATATATCTTCATTCCTGTATATATATTAGTCATTCTTTACAACACCCAGCAGGGGTGTTCTTAGGAGAGTCCCTTTGTTTTTACTTAGCCTTAGACAGAAACTTCTAGGGACCTGTAGACTCCTAAGGAGTCACATGCCTGTCAGGGAGCTCAGTGCCCGGAGCAGCAGGGTGGCCAGGAGATGCTACTGTTATCTGATGTCACACATCGGGTTTTTGCACCAAGGAACTGATTTCACTTAAAAGACAACGGCAGCCACAACTCTTCCAGGACTACAGTCCTGCTGGAACTCTAGGACTTAGCCTTGTCCAGAAGAGGACCTCAGGGCTGAGAGCAGGCCCAGCCAGGGGGCTTCCTACCCATCTGGGTGGCTCGGCTAAATGAGGACATCTTTTAGCTCAGCAGGGAGCCTGTGATGAGATATTTTGATATGCAGCCAACCTTCTGCTGTAAGCTTGGTAATTACCACTTCTGGAAAATCAGTGCACTCCAAAATTTTAGCAAAATGAAAATGTTAATAAAGCAAAATTTCAAACTCCTTATAATATCGGGAGACAGTCAAGCTGCATAATTTCACTGTGTTATAAAAATGTGACTTGGAGGGAACTAATAATATCATCATCAGTGAGGCTCTTCCTTCACGGCCTCTTCAGTATTTGCTTTCCCTTATTAGAAACTAGTACGTTATTGCAGTTGCAATGGAACAGTTATACTAAAAGTCACATTAAATTTAGAGGCTATTGCCATATAAAAATTTCTTTTAGAGGAGCCACATCACATCCTTTAATTCTTAAAAAGACTTCTTATAAAGCCAGAGAATAACGATTAGTGGAAAAATAGATGAGGGAACAATTTTCAAATGAAAGTACCACGAGGAGAAAAGCATGATGAGTAGATGTTTTTGGTAAATGCCTTGAAGCATTTAATTAATGAGATGAGCACATCTCTATTTAGAATCTGTAGCTACACTTGACTCACATGAATTATAATTGGAAAACTCAGACTCTCAAAGCCCTGGAGAATGACCCCTCAACATCTTGTTACTTCTTGACCCCAAATATTTTTTTAAATGATCCCCCACCCACCCCTGCCCCCTCAAACTGAAAGTTATTTTATGCAAATGATTATACTACTTAAAAGAAAAAGAAAGTGGGTGGGCCATGGTGGCTCAGCAGGCAAGAATGCTCGCCTGCCATGCCAGAGGACCCAGGTTCGATTCCTGGTGCCTGCCCATGTGAAAAAAACAAAGGAAAAAAGCTACCATATCAGGTAGGGAAAGCATGGTAATTCTCAAATACAAACTACAAAAAAATAGCTTTTTTATTGAGTGCTTACTATGGTCCACTACTATGTGGTAATATCTATTAACTCCAATTCTGCTGACAATCATGAAAAAAAAATAATGTATCTTAATCCATTTTATGGATAGGGATATTGACTCAAAAAGTCCAAGGTCGAAAGAGCTAATAGGGTTAGCTTGCTCCAAAGGTTATGTTTTCCATTTTGTAATTTTCTCCTTGTTGGAGGAAAAATCATTTTATTTTGGGCCCAAATTCAAGAAAATAGAAAATAGACAGGTTCAAGATAATGGAATCATCCTATGACAACAGTAGTAAGGGAAGGGGACTGAGATTTACCACATCAAATAGCACGTATCAATTATTGCACAGCATCACTGTGATGTATTTTTACATTGTTTACAGATGAGGAAACTGTGGCTCAGAGGGGGCATAAAAATCATACAACCCTGTAAGGGGCAGGTCTGGGTTTCAATCAAGCATTGCTGATTCAAAATACAGGGTTCTTCTTATAGAAGTACCCCTCAAAGGCCGGTTAATCATCAACCACCATGATGATTTGTTACAATTTTGGGTACTACTGGTACTATTATTTGCTTAATTTTTTTCATTTCAGTCAATTCCTTTTTTATGTATAAAACATTTCATTTATATAGGAAATTTTGTATCGCTAGTATAAATGGAACACAAGTACCTTTAGCAGTAAGGTAAGCACTTCTCTTCTTTATCTTTTTATTTCTTTCTTAAGCACATCTCTTTTGAGAATAAAAGTAACTATCCAAAAAATAAATAAATAAAACTTCATTATTAATTCTGTCCAGGCCTGTTTAAGGTTTTGACCCTGAGATATATTCTTTCTTTGTTAAAGATGGAGATTAGCAAGGATTAGAAGCTGTGAAAGACTTTCTATTTCTCAGTAAGCCAAAATTTGAAAGAGAATTGAAACAAAAACCTTAAAAATATTCTGGATTTTACCATTAACTCAATTTTTAACTCATTTATTGTAAGCAATGTAAAATGATGGACTCATCCAGGAGCACTTAGAGCTGGGTGATCCCCAAAACAAAGGACTGCCTGGCATAGAAAAGCACACACTTACTTACTGAATGAAAGGAGGGTGAAGAGATCAGAGCAAATGAAATTGGGGGGTTTGGTCCTTAACACTTTGACTTACTGCAAATTGGGTTAAAATGAGAGTAAAGTTGGCCTTAAAGGGGGGGAATAACCAAAGGGCTTTTTGTAAGGATGTGGAGAGCATGATGAAGCGAGAAAAATCAGTCCTATTCATTTTGGTCTCCTGGGGTAGGAAGGGGCTGGTGTTACCTCTATGCCTATGAGCCCCGACACCTTTTAGTTCCAGCTGGTAGGATTATTTTCTATTCATTCCATTGGTTAAGACAGCTCTAGCTGGAAAAATAGAGCTCAATTAGGTTATGATAGCACTATGCTTCCACTGAAATAGTGCGCTGATCTTTTCAGTTGATCATGGAAAATAGTTACTAAAAGTCATGGTAAAAGCGCTAATGTCTATAAAGTCAACTCCAGGATGAATTTTCCTGGAGCTTCTACCCTAGGGCAAGAGGGACTTCTCTAAAATACTTCTTAATATTCACTCAGGATCCATTCATACAGTTATTATCAGTTGTTCCCAGTGAAAGGCCAACATTTACTAAAAGAGTATCTAAGAAATCCTGCTAATAGACCCATCTGAAAAAAAAACTCTGAATGGATGTTTCTCCAACTGGGTTTTAAGAACCTAAGGATCTGAGGACATCCACTCTTTTGAAAGATTTTTAAGTTTAATATTTTCATTTTGATGAGAATCTTAATAACACCCTCGACCCCCTGGAGGACCACATAATAACCAGGTCCTATTATCTAATTTTAGTTGCTGAGTTTATGTTGGTAAGTAAGTACACTGGTGCAAAGTTTAAGAAAATACATGTGGTTTTTTTTTTTTTTTTGGTGCATGGTCCCAGATTCGAACCTGGGTCTCCCGCACAGAAGGCAAGCATTCTACCACTGAACCACCTGTGTACCCTAAAAGTGCATTTGATATGTAAATGATACATTGCTATTAAGCAAAGTAAAAACAACATCATGCTGTATTGTTTCAAAGAAGGTTTCCAAGTAGGTCAAATACAGAAAAATCATGAAAAATTGAATCCTGACATGGTACATCATAACACAGGCATTCAGAACAAAAGAATAGGATCAGTCCGTACTATAAACATGTTTCAATTGCAATATAATTTCTATATATCATCATTACTATGAATTGATATAATTGCTTTTAAATTTGTTGGTTTGTAGAACTGTTGAAGTACACCAATAAATTATATTTCTTTCATAGTTATATAAATATATACATAGTTTTCTGTTTGACCTTTTTAAGTGCCCTTTTAATAAAGTGATTTAGTCAAATGCAATAATGCAATTAACTACACTGGCAGATCAATGTCACCTATGAACACAGATGAAAAAATCTTAAATAAAATATTAATTAAAAAATCCAACAATGTACATAAAACAGAAACTACAACATGAACAAATGGACTTATGGTTTTATGGTTATCACTATGGTTTGCCCCGATGACAGATAAAAGGAGAAATACAACATAATCATATCAACAGATGCAGAAATTGCTTTTCATAAAATTAAAAATCCATTCAAAATAAAGAAAAACAGAACACAACAGCAACAACCAAAGCACAGAAAACAAACAAAATCTCAGAGCCAACCTGAAACAGAAATAACTTCCTTAATCTGATTGATGACATCTACCAAAAAATCTACAGCAATTTAGATTTATATGGGGAAAATGTGAAGGCATTTTTTTTTTTTTTTTTTTTTACCATATAGTGGACAAGGATACCCACTGTTACCATTGTATTCAACACAGATCAGTGGCTCTTGAGAGTGTGGTATGTTAGAAAAAAGAAACAAAATTTAAGGACTAAAAAGGAAGAAATAAATTTGTTATTACTAATTTGACGTATGGATATGATTGTCTAAATACAAAATCCAAAAGAAGTCATAGATAA
The DNA here is from genome assembly GCF_023851605.1 of Tamandua tetradactyla. Taxonomy (NCBI): domain Eukaryota; kingdom Metazoa; phylum Chordata; class Mammalia; order Pilosa; family Myrmecophagidae; genus Tamandua; species Tamandua tetradactyla. Next base: position 199,831,700 of record NC_135327.1, on the reverse strand, counting down.
ATTATGGTAATTAAATGAGGTTAGCAAGTTTGCTGGATACAATTGCAATTCTACTCACCAGCAAAAATCAATTAGAAAAGTTATATTTTTAAGAAAGTAATCATATACAATTGTTGCAAACATATCTAATATCTAGGAATAAATCTAAACCTAAGACTTGCAAAACATTTATTGAGAAAATCTTAAAACTTTAGTGAAAAAAACATTTTTTAGAGTAAACAAATGGGGAACAATATCATGTTTTGGAATATCCGACAGCAGAAGGATAAAAATTGTCCCTAAACTGATGTCGAGAATTACCTAGAATCCAACTCATTTCTCAGAAGTGTTTTTAACAGAACTAATTTGTGTGTGTGTGTGTGTGTGTGTGTGTGTGCATGCGCACAAAGATAGTCAAGATGTTCTCTGGAAAAACAGCACAGTTAGGGACAGGCTGCACCAAATGTCATCCTTATTATAAAGCTATAATAATTAAGAAAGTGCGGTTTTGTTATAGCAGTAGACAGAACCCAGTGGAACATAACAGAGGCTCCCAAATCAAACCCATATATACAGGGAACATTGCTAGAGACAATCCTGAAGATTAGTAGGAAAAGGAGGACTTTCTCTGTTAAATGGTTCTGAGACACTGGTTACTCCTATGGAGAAAGAATTGTATCACCAAATCAATTTAATCAATTTCAGGTGAATTAAAGTCATAATTGTGAAAGGTGACATTATAAAGATATTAAAAGATAAAGTAGAATATCTTTATGTCTTCAGGGTGGGAAAGAATTACGTTAAAACGATACAAAGATGCAAACTATAAACAGACAAATTTGATTTCATTGAAATCAACACCTTTCCTTACCAAAGTGTATTAAACTGATAGTTCAAAGACAACTTGTAAACTGGGAGACGATATTGGCAATAATATAACTGACAAGTGCTCAGAATCCAAAATACATAAAAAAAACTTCTACAAATCAAGAAGAAAGTGAAAAACAACTCCAAAGAAAGATCAAATCGGTAAAAGACATGAAACAGACATTTTTAGAAGTTTAACATCAGACATAAATATACCTATAAAAAGATGTTTGAACTTTTCGTAATAAAACACATGCAAATGAATGCCTACAGAATCTTTGGTACATTTGCTTTAGGAAACATGAGCATATACCAACAGCGTGAATAAAAAAAATCTAGAAATAACCTATATATCCATGGATGGGGACAGAATAAACACACTGTGATATAGTTGGATAATGAACTACCATATTGTATTAAAGCAGATTCAATTACAGCTACCTGTAGCAATATTCACAAATGTCACAAATCATGTCGACTGCAAAAAGCAAGAAACAGGAATACATAGACACACACACAGTATGATTAACAATCATATAGGTTATATAAAATATATATTGTTTAGGGATTCATAAATAAGCAGTAAAACTATTTGAAAAAACAGCAGGGAAGCATAAAGAAAATTCAGAACAGCAGTTACTGTGGTGGAGAGGAGAAGATGCGTTGAGTTGATTGGACACACAGGACCACAGAAATCTTGGTAATTTATTTTTTCACGTTGAATAGGTGTTATTTTAAATATTTCTATATTTCGTATATGTGTTATACATATTCTTCTGTATTTAGAAAACATTTCCTTAACATATAAAACTGTATCTAAAAGAAAGGTGAATGTAGGGAACTAAAATTAATAATAATAATAATAATAATAATAATAATAATAATAATAATAATAATAATGATGTTTAGGTCACTCCTCAGAGAAGGAGACACAAAGTTTTATTTTTTAGATTCTACTTTCACTTTTTAAATTCAAATTTGAGTAACACTGTACTGCACTAATGATCTAGTTTCTTTTAGGAGGAAATTCTTTTTCAGTTGGGGTTTAGTGTCTGCTGTGGGTGAGGCTTGACAGTTCGTTTATGGAGCCTGCAAAGATTTCAGACGGAAATATCACAGTTAGGCAAATGTTTCATTGTCTTTTAGGATGCTCAGTAGGGAGAGTGATGAGGGTGTTAGATTAATTATATCAGAGGCTGTATCAGGAGATATCCAGTTTCTGTATATTGCAGAAACATGTTCTTATTGATGGCCTTGAATACAAATACCATTCATAGTAAAAATAGCATTTTTTATTGGCAGGGTATTTAAGAGATTTTTGAAGTGTTTTTATAGACATTAACTTATTCAGTCTGGAAGGCAAATCTATGATATGTTATTCTAGTTTTCTACTGAGTATACTGAATCCAGCTTGGGCCAGCGGGTATATTACATTAGAACATTCGGGCTTGGCTTTCAGTTCCAACATCTGCACTAACATGTGACCTTGGGGAGATATTGTGAGAAAAAGAGGCAACATGTATAAAGTGCCTAACACGGTGACTGACACACAGTAAACCCTACATAAAGGGTAGCTGTTATCATTAGCGATTATATCTCAATCTATGCAGCCAAGCAATGACAACTCGTTCTCTGAAGCCTCGCTCTTCCATTATATGAGGATGCCTTGTTTCATTGCTTAAGGTTTGATCTGAGAAAAATCACATGAAAATGATGAATATTTCATAAAACATCTATCAATGTAGACAACGACTCTTTGCCAAGAAGAAAAAGAAAGCGAAACAATTTTGCAATGTCCTGATCTTCAATTTGAATTGAATTAATTGAATGGCCCTAGCCCAACTAATCTGCAGTGCTATTGGCAGCAACCTGGAAGTGCTTGTTGATCTAATGGAGTACAGCTGCCTTTTTGGATCAAAGGTTTCCCTGGGAACGTTTTAATGACTTGCGACTTTATATGTAACACACTCTTATAGGCCTGATGATCACAAACACAATCTCACAGATTCTTTGTTTTGTCACAAAGTTGGAATTGTGATCATAAAGCTTCACAGTCCCATGTCTTGCCTTCAGGCTGTAAATGAACGGTTTTCAAATTTGTCTGCAAATCAGAAGCACCTGGGTTGGTTTAAAATCTATAGCTGCCTGGCCCCACCCTGTTCTAGCTCAACCTGAATCCCTGGGCATGGAGCCAAGGCATTGGCATTTTTAAAAGGTGAAGTACAGCTGGTCAAGAACCATTAGTCTAAACAATCTTCTATTCCCATAACCCCTTTGTTTCACCAAATGTGTACCAGGCTGTTGAACCCTTGGCCAATAAAATTTTAGCATTACTGGAAGAAAGGATTTACAGACTCTTCTACATCACTGGGAAATTACAAAAATACATTGGCACATATCTTTGTGACACAGGAGGTGAAAGGCTGCTTGACAGGCTGGCTCTGTTATTACACAGATTTACTGTTGGAGATACGATTTTGCGGGGATATGGAGAGATGGCTAACTTTATGCAACAATGAGAGGTGCTATGACAATGCTCTATTATGCTTCATCAGCCTATGCTAGACATTATTTTACTTTTTCCATTGACTAATCTATTCTTTTATTATTCTGAACTTTTTGGTACAGATATATTGTACTCAACTGCTATTGCAATGCAATAACACACAGGAAATTTAAAAGAGAATTCACAAAGCGTGTTCCCCAGAAACTTTGTCCCGTGATGATTAGATTTGTAGAAAATAAAGAGCAGTGACTTCGGATGACTTTTCAATGGTGCAAGTTCCATCAAATGCTCACATCTCTCAGTGAATTTAAAAACTAGGAGCTTCTATGGCTATAGAGAAAATTAGTTTAATTAAGTAAGTACATGTACATGTAATTATATATATAAGTACATACATCTTGGGGAGTTACTGGAATTTGGCTGAGCTCCAGTTTGAATATGATATCATGGGTAATTAAGATCCATCTAGAGATTGAAAAGGTTAAGATTTAAGGGAAGTATATCACAAGTTATGGCCTAACATAGATCAACTAACTTCTACAATAGATGAAAATACAGAAAAAAATCTCACAAATGAGTCTGGGGTTTAAGAGGAAAAGGTAACTGTTTTTTGCCTTGGGTAAATAATATGACTTGATTAAGTCACTGATTCAGCCTTCATATAACTTATTAAATGCTTACTAATTAAATGTATAGTAGGGGCTATTGGTGAATGAGTGAATTCACATTAGTGAATAGAAGAAGGTACCAGTTCTTAAGGAGCTTATAGTCTGTTGGGGAAGAAAAATAAGTAAACAGGATATAGTAATATATTGTGATAAGTATAATGATAATGATACAGACAAATGGTAAGAGAATATAGAAGGAGGGTCTCTTACCCAACCCTGACTGCAAGATCAGGAGCTAAGAAACTTTCCTGAAGGAGGGGAGGTTGAAGTTGAAATTTGAAAGGTAAGGTGGTTTATAACCAAGCAAAGGGGGTTGTGGAGGAGGGAGTGGAGATGGACTGTGTTCTGAAGGAAAAGCAAGTGCAAAGGTCTGGAGGTGAGGGAATGTATGGGATAGCTGGGGACTGTGTATGGTTCATTAAGCCCAGACCTCTGCCTGGGACAGGCCAGGTGGTACAGAGGTAAAGACAGCACAAGGGATTTGCAAAAGCATGTTATGGAGTTTGTGTTTCATCTTAAAGGCAATACAAAACAATGGAAGGATTTTATATATGAAAACTGGCATGATCATATTTGAATGTTGGGGAAACCTCTCAGCTCCGGAAGGGAGAATGTGGTGGAGTAGGATAGGGGAGGGGGTAGAGAGACCCAGTAGGCAGCTATTACAGCAATCTAAGTATGAGGTGATGGCTGCCTAACACAGGGACGATGGGAATGGAGAGAAGAGGATGTGTTCGAATCATATCAAAAAGCAGAATCCACAGAACTTGATGGATCTAGGGAGGCATGAGCAACGTAAAGGAGTCAAGAATGCCAGATTTTGGGCTTGGGCAACTGAGGAGATGATGGGGCCATTCATAGAGTAGTGATGATTGCAAGAAGAGCCACAGAAGGTTTGGTGGAAACAGTGGTGAGTTCAGTTGATGGATAAACAGAGTCTGAGGTACTGATGGGAAGCCCATGTGGAGCTGCACAGTAGGCCTTGCATTGGTGAGCATGGATCTTGGGAAAGAGATCGAGGCTAGAGATCTCTAGCCTCAATATGGGTCATTCGGATATGGGTCAGTCAGTGGGTAATGCCAGAGATGTGTTTGCTTGGACTTGGCTTACCCATACATACAATTCACATTGATTCTGAGAAATTGAAACATAATTTCATCTGCCAATAGACATTATGGGCATTATAGTAATAAACAGTTCAGATAAATGATTAGGTTTTTGAATTGAAGAACAAACAAAAATCAATCCACTAATTTGGTAGTTGTTCTTCATAGTGGAGATAGCTGGACTAAATTTTAGCCATGATATACATAAGAATAAGGACAGTGTAAAACAAATAAAACTGGGTATGTAGTTTAAATGGATTCATTAATTATTTATGGTAATGTATCATTGTTCCACCAAAAGTAGGACATCCATGTTCCTTGCAAGTCAGGGAAGTAAATTAAAAAACCCTCATGAGCTGTGAGAATAACCACGACAAAGGGTAGAAAAACATCTGCATCAAGAAATGTTTTTAAAAGTATTATTACTTTGAAGTGTTTACAATTGCCTCTTTAAGGCTTAAGTAAATGCTGTAAAGAAGGAGTCTTATGAAGTCTGATTTTAAGAAAAGACAGGAGGAATCATTTGCAAAAATAATTGACTTGGATGCTGCTTGAATGTCTCCTAAAGTTCTTGGAAACATCTTGTTTTAAGTGACCTAAATATTTTCCTTCCCGAGCCCTACTTGTCTCTATTTTGTTTAACAATCCACACAATAAACATGAAGACCTTTACAGGTTATTATAAGGGATTATCTCAATTCTGAAATAGAGGATGTACAAGGGGCACAAATCACTGTTTCCTCCCAAATTAGAATGAATGAGAGTATCTTTTGTGTCTCAGTGAAACAAGAAAGGGAGTGCTTTTATCCTCGACATTCCATTGGAAAGTAAAGGATTTTTGATGCCTTGCTTTCAGTTCTGCTTGTGCTTGACAAGTTTTAATAGTTAAATCTCACTTCTTTATTTTATGACCTTTCAGACTGTAACAAATATTTTAATACAAATGCTTGATTCAAAAATTCAGAATTTCTTCTTGGGTATTACTCAGAATCTGAACTATTGAGTAATTAAGTATCACACAAATGGTTAAATCTTACATTTTTAGGCTATACCATCAAGTTTATCCAATTTCCATGACTTTTGTGGCCTCGTGTCCATAAATATGACATTAATTTTACTTTCCCTTCTGACTGCAATTCATTTAACAGGCATTTGCTGAAAACCTTCATTCTACCCAATACAGGGCAATGGACTGTGGAAAATAAAAATGTAATGAAAAACATTCTTTGTCCTTGAACGGCTTACGTTTGGTCTGGCAAATAAAGTTATTCAAAAGTGAAATAGTTGAATAATAAAGAAGCATAAGATTAACTGCTCCAATCAGTGCGACTGACAATATTATAGCAGTTTAGAGGAAGATACAAGGAGATGGAACCATTATTTTGATATTTTCCAATTGTGAAACATTTTAGGAATTATTACAAAAAGGTGCTCCTTCCATCCAAATGGGAGAATTCCTTTAGTAGTCTACAAAAGCCCGCTATGTGCACTAAGAATTCTTCTCAGTACAAATAGCGTAGATCACCCTTCAGGCTACTGGAAAAATCTCCAAATGTCTGTTTCCTGCTCTCTTACATAATGGGAAACAATGGATTTGCCCATGACAGCAAAGGTAACTGTGGCCTCCTCTCCCCCATCTGCTGTCTGAAAAAGGCTGTTATTTATAACTGCCTTGTTACATTATCTAAAGTATCTATCATTAAACACACACTTTCTTAATGTGGAACTCTGGTCCTGCTTTTAAATTCTATTTGATAGATATCCTGAAATTCTCTAACCTAATATTGCAAGGCTAATCTGGGGCACACTTGTAAATTAGATTCTTCATAAGGAAAAAATATGCAGTTTCAATCATAATTGCATTAAGGAAGAGAACATAGTTTATTCTTACAGGCCAATACACACAACTAGACTGGGTTCTATTTTCAACCCTAAACCCTTTTTTTTTTTCTTAATCTTGCTTTGAATTAAAAGCCAGTTCCAGAAAGTACCTCTTAAGGATTTGTAACAGAGCTAAGAAGGAAGAAAGGACATATTTGGAAGGTGCCTTGAAACCAACAAGTCTGCAATCTCCCTGAGGGCAAAAATGGGTTTAATCCTATTAGTAACCTCCTAGGAAAAAGAATTGTCCTTTACCCCCAAGTTGTTTGATAACATATCTATTGAGCTGAATTCATAAACCTACTTTGACAATAAATTTTCTTTTCTTTTTCTTTTTAATGAATACACATTATTGCTGAATTAAAAAATAAATAAAACTCCAGAAAGGGGAAAAGTATCCATAATCTCACCAGGCCAAAATAATCATTTTGACTAATATATTACTTTCTAATCTTTCCCCACATGCAACGTATTCTAAATGCCTTATTTTTATTTCTAATATTATGTAATAGATGATATATTTCCCATGTTCCTATACTGTCTTCATTATAATAATTTTCAACGTTTGTAAAAGTAGCTCATCCTGTCAATGCACCATAATTTCCCAAAGTGTTTTCCTATAAACACTTAGGATATTTCCAGCTTTAAAAAAATTATTATAGATTGCTGTGTGTTGAATGTATTTGCTTACATATCTTTGGGCTTCTCTTTAATATTTTCTTTAGGCTATATTCTCAGGAAAGGGGTGTTTGTGCTAAAAAGTAGGAATGTTATGCATCTTACTATTTATTTTCATTTTTTTCCTTGAATAGAGAAGTTGTAGGTTTATAGAACAATCATGCATAAAATACAGGGTTCTCATATACAACCTCACCACCAACACCTTACTTTGGTGTGGAACATTTGTTACAATTGATGACTGCACATTTTTATAGTTGTACTGTTAATTAAAGCTCAGATTTAACTTAGAGTTCACTAATTGTGGCATGCAGTTCCATGGATTTTTTTTTTTTTTAATTATTGTGTTGCCATATATACCATCTAACATTTCCCATTATAATAACATTCAGATATCTATTTCAGTGCTGTTAATTGCATTCACAACGTTGTGCTACCATCACCATCATCCATTACCAACACTTTTCCATAAATCCAAATAGGAACCTTGTACATTTTAAGCCTTAACTTTCCTGTTCTCTATCCCCATCCCGAACCCTGGTAACCTATATTCTAGATTCTGACTCTATGAGTTTTCTTTTTCTAGTTGTTTCAAATCAGTGAGATCATACAATATATATCCTTTTATATCTGGCTTATTTCACTCAATATGGTTTCTTGAAGGTTCATCCATGCAGTTGCATGTATCAGGACTTATTTCTTATTTATGGCTGAATAATATTCCATTGTATGTATATACTACATTTTATTTATCCATTCATCAGTTGATGTACAGTTGGCTTGTTTCCATCTTTTGGCAATTGTGAATAATGCTGCTATGAATATTGGTGTACGAATGTCTGCTCAAGCACCTTCGATTCTTTTGGGTATATACCTAGCAGTGGGATTGCCAGGTGTGCTAGTTTGAAACTGTTATGTACCCCAAAAAGCCATGTTCCTTTTCCTAATCCAGTGGGGCAGACCCATTGTTTAGGGTGGAAACTTTGATTAGAGTGTTTCCATGCAGATGTGACACATTCAGTTGTGGGTGTGACCTTTTGACTAGATGTAGCTGTGATTTCTCCCATTTAAAGTGTCTTGATTAGTTTACTGGAGTTTTTTAAAGGGGGAATATTTTGGAGAAAGCTCAGAAGCAAAATAGATACAGACATTTGGAGATGCTTGGAGTGCTGACAGAGAGGACAGATGCCTAGATGTAGATGTTTGGAGATGCAGAACCCAGCAGACTGCCATGTGCCTTCTTATAAGATACTAAGCAAGCCAGAAGCCAGAAGGATTCACAGGGGCTGAGAGTGCCATTTGATACCAGAAGCCAGAAGGTGCAGATGCCAGCCATATACCTTCCCATGTGACAGACGTTGACCTTTCATTGGAGTCAAGTTATCTTCTCAGGATGTCTCGATTTGGAAATTTTTGTGGCCTTAGAACAGTAAACATGTTCCTAATAAATCCTCTTTATAAAAGCTATTTCATTTCTAGTATATTATATTCCAGCAGCATTAGCAAACTAAACACCAGGTCGTATGGTAGGTCTATACTTAGCATTCTGAGTAACTGCCAAACTGTTTTCCACAACAGTTGCACCATTTTACATTGCCACCAGCAATGAATGGGTGTTCCTGTTTCTCTGCATCTTCACCAACACTCGTTATTTTCTATTTTGTCTTTTTTTTCTTAACAGCAGCCATTCAATGGGTGTGAAATAGCATTTCATTGTGGTTTTGATTTGTATTTTCCTGATGGCTAATGATGAACATCTTTTCGCATGCTTTCTGGCCATTTGTATGTTTTCTTTGGGGAGATGTCTGTTCAAGTCTTTTGCCCATTTTTTAATTGGGTTCTTTGTCTTTTTGTTGTTAAGTTGAAGAATTTCTTTATATTTACTGGATATTAATTTTTTATCGGATACGTGGTTCCCAAATATTTTCTCCAATTGTGTAGGCCATCTTTTCACTTTCATGCAAAAGTCCTTGAGAAACAAAGAGTTTTCTGTTTTGATTAGATTATCTCCACAGAGATGTGATATGCCCAGTTGTAGGGGTGACCTTTTGGTTAGACAGAGAAGTGACTCCACCTGCATCGAAATACAATTTCTTTGTTTTTTGCTTGTGCTTTGGGAGTGGGTGGAGTCACATCTCAGTCTAACCAAAAAGTTACCCCCACAACTGGGCATGTCACGTCTCTGAGGAGATAATCTAATCAAAATGTTTTTCACCCTACAACACTGAATAAGGATTAAAGAACATGGCTTTTCTGGGGTACACAACAACTTTAAATTGGCACAGTCAGTCTAGCTAAAGGTCTGTCAATTTCAACTTGTGGTTTTGTTGATTCTCTGTATTGTTTTTTCAGTTTCTATTTCATTTCACTCCACTCTAATGCTTGTTATTTCTTTCCTTCTACTTGTTTTGGGTTTAGTTTGACCTTCTTTTTCTAGTTCTTCCAGGTTTGACTTAGGTCTCTGATTTGAAGTCTTTCTTCTTTTTTATTGTAAGCATCTAGAGCTTTCTCTGTCAGGACTGCCTTCACTGTATCCTGTATGTTTTGGTATGTTGTATTTTCATTTTTCTTGAGATATTTCCTAATTTTGCTCTTGATTTCCACTAAGCCATAATTAGCCCATTGTTTAAGTGTGTGTTGTTTAATTTCCACATATTTGTGAATTCCTCCTTTTCCCCTCTGTTATTGATCTCTAGTTTCCATTCCATTGTGGTCAGAAGATACAGTGCATAATATTTTTTAATGTATTGAGACTTGTTTTGTGACCTAAAATATAGTTTCCTGAGAATGATCCATGAGGACTCAAGAGAAATGTTTCCTGTTTTTGTTGGGTATAGTGTTCTATATATGTCTGCTAGGTCTAGTTGGTTTAAGGTATCACTCAAGTCCTATACTTTCTTATTAATCTTCTGACCAGATGTTCTATCCTTTATTGAAAGTGGTGTATTTAAGTCTCCTACTATAAATGTAGAACTGTAAGCTTCTCCCTTCAAATCTGTCAGTATGTGCTTCATATATTTTGGGACTTGGATCTTAGGGGCATATATATTTATAATTGTTATATCTTCTTATTGAATTGTCCCCTTTATCAGTATGGAATCACTGTTTTTGTGATTTTGTAACTGTTAATGATTTAAAGTCTATTTTATCTGATAAAGTATAGCTACCCCTGCTCTCTTTTGGTTATTACTTGCATGGTACATTTTTTTCCATCCTTTCACCATGAACCTACTTATATCTTTAACTTTAAGGTGAGTCTCTTGCAGACAGCATATAGTTTTGTCATGCTTTTTTAAAAATCCATTCTGCCAATCTCTACCTTTAAACTGGAGAGTCTAATTTATTTACATTTAAATTCACTGCTGATAATACAGGTCTTCTGCCATTTTGCTATTTAGCCTTTCTAAGTCTTATACCTATTTTGTCTTTCACTGCCATTTAAAACGTACGTATATATTTATTTGCTATCTTGTGTCACACCATATTAAGTACCTTCTCACTTCTATCTAGATATATTTTTCATCTCTTTTCCTTGTGATTACTATAGGATTAAAGTTTACCTCCTAAATATATAACAATTGTATTTGGTTTGATACCAACTTAACTTCAAAAGCTTGCACATATACTTTTCCCATATCCCTCTGCCCCTACCCCCAATTTTTTGGTACTGTACACATATATCTTTGTATATTTTATGTCCTCAAACCTAGATTTATCATTACTTTTTATGCATTTGTATTTTAACATCAGTAGGAAGTAAGAAGTGGAGTTACATATCAGCAATACACTATAATAATACTGGCATTTATAATTACCCAAATGGTTGCTTTACTGCAAGTCTTTTTTTCTTTATACTGCTTTGAACACTAACAAGTGTATTTTCATTTCAGTCTGAAGAATTCAGACTGAATTGCATTAGCATTGCCTGTAGGTCAGGTCTAGTGACAATGTACTCTCTCAGATTTTTTTTTTATCTGAGAATGTCCTAATAGTTCCCTCATTTTTTAAAGAAAGTTTTGTCAGATGTGAAATTTAGGCTGAAAGTTAAAAATACTTGAAGCACCTTAAGCATTTCAATCCACTGCTTTCACTATCTTGCCTCCATGGTTTCTGATGAGAAATCCACACTCAATGCTATTGAGATTCCCTTGTATGTAACATGTCAGTTTTCTCTTACAGCTTTCAGAACTCTCTCCTGGTCTTTTGCTTTTGATGGTGAAATCAGTACATCACATGGTGTATTTTTCTCCATATTTATCCTGCTTGGTGTTTTTTGAGCTTCTTGGATGTGCATATTCACATCTTTTGCTAAGTCTGAAAGTTCTCTGACATTATTTCTTTGATTATTCCTACCTCTCTCCCTCTTTCTTCTCCTTCTGGGACTCTCATAGTACATATATATGCTGGTGTGTTTGATGGTGTCTTATAAGTGTTTTAGGCTATTTTCACTTTTAATATTTCCTTTTATTCTTTCTGCTCCTCAGCCTGACTCATTTCAAGTGTCCTATCTTCAAGTTCACTGATTCTTTCTTCTGCCAGTTCCATTCTGCTCTTGAAACCCTCCTGGGCATTTTCATTTCAGTTATTATGATCTTCAATTCCAGTGATTCTGTTTGGTTCCTTTTTAAAATATCTGATAGTTTAATTAGACTCTCATATTGTTTATTCATTATTTTCCTGATATCCTATAGTTCTTTCTCTGCATTTTCCTTCATCTCCTTAAGCATTTTTGAGATAATTTTTTAATGGCCTTGTAGGTATGTAAAATCTCATCTTCTTCCTTGGTACTTTCTGTATTTTTATTCTATTCCTTTGGATGGACCATCACTTTCTGTTTCTTTGTTTATCTTATACACATTGAACAATGTACATTTCAATACTTAAAAATGTAAACTCTGGGATTTACTCCTGGGATATCTATTTCCTAGTTTTATAACCTGCTAGTGATAAGACAGAGATTTTCTTGAGCTTCAGCCCTCCTATCAGGAAAGCCTGCCTAAAGCAAATGCAGTGTGCAGTGGTTTCCCTGTCTTATTGGGCCTCTGTCTTGTCCTGGGCTTTTGCTTTGTTAGTTGTTTTGCAGTTTCCTTGCTTACAGGAGTTTTGTTGTCACTTATGTTTCCCAGGGGACAAACCTCCCTCTCCCAGGTATATGAAACTGGTAAATTTTGTCCCAGATTGTCTGTCTCTATAGTTTTTTATACTCCTTTCATTGTCTCACTTTGTTTTTGTTTGGGAGGCAAATTCTGGCAGGAGGGTTACCCCAGAGAGGACTTTCCCAGTTTAGTCTTTCCCAGCCAAAACAGGGCCTGGTACCCACAAAGGGGACACAGACTGACTCCAACGTACCCTGTGGTCAGGAAGGGTACCAAAAACTTCTCCAGTGACTCACTGGAGCTGAGCTTTTTTGGCCTGCCCAGCAAGTGCAGCCCTTTAGCTAACTGCCCCCTGCAACCCTGAAGGTAGCCCTGCATCTTTAAATCTCTACCACCTCTGCCCCTGTCCAGGGAGGATTGAAACAGTGGCTGCTGCCAACTTTGTCTACAGTGGGCTGAAACAACAGCTGCCCTTAGGCTCAGGGTCCAGAGATCTGAATTTGCCAATCAAAAGCTGTGATCACTGATGACCCATGCACAGCCCTGTCCTTGGGGAAGAGGATTTTCATATCCTTTGCTGTCACCAACATCTAGTAAGGGACTGGATTGCACAGTGGTCTGCTGCAATAGTGGGAGATGGGCATAGGTAGCTGTACACAAGAGGGCAATTCATAGGTCTTTATCCTAGTGTATCAGCATCTTCCTCCTACATTTTCCTGGATACCTTGTAGCGTTCTTTCAGTTTCTGGAGTTTCAAAATAGTTGCTTCAGATATTTTCTGCCTGTTTAATAGTTGTTTTGGTGGAAGTATTGAGTCCCAATTCTCCCTACTCTGCCATCTGACCTGCAAATCCCCTCTATTTTCATATTGGTTTAATAATGAATTTTCCCTTTGTCCTTCTCCTATATTCATGTAGCATGCCAAAAGTTAAAAACAAAAAACAAAAAACAAAAAAACACTGCATCAAAATTGATTATTTTATATTGTTTCCTTCGCTTCCTCCACAATCCCACAATTATGACTCTGTTTTCATGTTCTGAAATCCCTGAATCTTCAGAGGGCCTGCTGGTAGAAGGAAACTGGCCTGATAATCATTTTTCAATTTTCCTAGTCCTATGATCATTAGGTAGCTCTGTTATTCTAATCCATCAATTCAGGTTAATTACAAAAAACTCATCTCATTTTATTTACTTAAGTACAAGTGAATATTATACTGATTTAGTCCAGGGTTCATGATGTGATAACATATTGTGTTGAATTTGAAGGGTATCCTTGGGAGACTAGAAAATCACTCACTAAACTGACTTCATCCATTATTTGAGGATACATAAGGCGATTTCCATCCCTGAGATATTAATTTCTTGGCTACTGTCATTGACTTCAGTGCTCATGATGAATGTTTTTACAATGAATACCAAATTAACCCAAAATGATTAGATGCTTTTATAAGTTATTAATGAGATGTCACTTCGGTCTGATCCTCTCCATGTGCACGACATTCTGTTAAATAATCTCCTCTTGCTGGAAAGATCAATCTTTCTCCCCTCATTGGATTTGTCAACTTCAATAAAATGCTCCCTGCCCCTTTGGTTACTTTCTGTAGAACTGGGTGAGCAATATTACCCTCGATAAAAGTTGTTAACACAGGGGAGGCAGCTAGTCCCGTTTCTGCTCAGTTCCCAGTCAGTGCTGAGAACTGCTGCCCAGCTGGAGATCGTCTCAGATAGGCTGTTCCGGTTTACAGGAAGGCTGGGAACAGGAAGCAGGAAGATACGCAGGTTTTTGATAATAAACATATTCTCTTTATTCAATGGATAATTTCAGAACTGGGGAATTACTGTCATCTGATAATGACCTTTTCTAAAGAGAAAGACACAATTTAATAAGGTGCTAAAGGTTTGAAGGAATAGAAATTGAAGAACATGCTATCTGAACTTACTTCCTGTAAGTTGGAGGGAGCTATAAGCAAGGCCACAGAGGGATCTTGGGATGGTGGTAAGACATTTGGCTTGTCGCTGAACCCTTGGGACGTTCACCCAAACTTCTGGATTATATCCAGCATTTCCCTGCTTTATCAAGTGCAACCTACCTCACCTTCTCACATACAACAAATTTTATTTGATGAAAGATTTATTTTTCTTCTCGTTCTCTACTTTTTGGTTAAGTAAAGTAATAATCATCAGAGCAACAATAGTAATGGTCATCATTTATTGAGCACTTTCTTCATTTTATGTTCTCTGCTGTGTACTTTAAATATATTGATGTACTCCAGATAATAAACCCTATAAGGTAGGCATTATTATCCCCATTTTACAGCTGAGGAAACTGAGCCTTTCAGAGATTAAATAATTCAATCAAAATCATGCTATCAGTACCAGAACCAAGATCCAACTGGCCTTTTTGACACCAAAACTTGTAACTTTTAACAACCCTTGTGAAATAAAAACCAAAAAGTTTCTTTTCCTTCTGAGGTTCAAATTCAGAAACTTCAGTTTCTGAAATTGATGAAGTTGGCCCTTAGACACTATTGATAGAGCTTCTAAATTGAAGCTTCTCAGTCTAAAAGTCTGGGTTCTGGCTACCACAAGCCCCATGCCCTTTGTGCTGGTTCAGTGCTGCTATGAGACATTTTGGTGGTATGAATTTAAGAACTGAATTAGTCAGATAGGCATTGCATCAAATGAGCAGAGATTGACCAATTACGTGAGTGAAGCTCGTCAAGCAGCATCTCCCACTTCGCTTTTCCATCTCCAATGGATATCAAACTGAAATCTGAAGCGTATCCCCATGCCTGCCAACCTTTTAGTAGATACCCATACCTGAGAGATGCATGAAGCGAATGCATTCTACTCTGCAGATCTATTATCTATCTGCCCCTTTATTCCATTTAAAAAGTATCTTGACATTTCAAGAAAAATCTCTCCATCTAAACCTTTATGTTGAATTATTGACATTTTGGTGGCATGAACTTTTACACCTTTAATAGACTATTTTAAAATTTTCTTTTTCTTTAAAGCAGAAACCCAAATGCCATGAAGTGACCCAGTGTGAGTTCAACAGAGCTCAGCTAGGGTTTCTCTGATTCCTTCATTGGCTCATAGAAAAACGTGGCAAAAAACTGTCTTAGGAGTAGGAAATGTGAGCTCTATCACTTGTTGGTGCTAGTGGGAAAGGTAAAATTAAGACCCTCACTCCCTTTTACTGATGATATATTAAAAAAGAAAATAACTGACTTTCACCAAAATGGTCCTGTCAAATAGGTGGGAAAGCAGCAATGAGTCGAAAGGATTCAGAAGTTGATTTTTCAAGTTTAGTTTCCTCAGAATCGATTCAGTTATTAGAGGGCCACAGCTGATACGTTACAGGAATAAGAAAGTATAGAGGTAGAGAATGGTCCATGACTCACATACGCATGCTCACATGAGATGAAACATCAGAGGATTCAGGTCTAAAAGGTCACTGATATGGAAGGACTGCTGGATTGTTATAAGGGAAGCCTGATGGATGTCTGGGGCTGGAGAGGACCAGCAAAGACACTAGATGACTCATAATTACTCCTCTGAGGGGAGCCCAAACTTAAGAGTGTCAGTTCAGACTTTTATTTAAGAGCTGAATTAGTCACATAGGCATTACTTCAAATGAGCAGGGACTGACTAATTACATGAGTGAAGTTTGTCAAGAAGGCTTTGTTCCAGGTGATATCATTTTATTGAGCTTCTAAAGAAGAACATACATAGGGCAATCCACCTCTCCTACATAGACCCATCCCTATTGTAGACATGACACTTCAGGTTGAGCAGGGTGAGACCAGACAGGTTACCTGGATGACAGTAAGGAAGGACTGAAGAAAATTTATGAAGGTGACAGTGAAAAACATTAAATTCCATATAAGGGAACAACAGGTGCTGAGATCTAGGAATAAATATATTTTCTATTAGAAGGTAAAATTGTTGAGGGAAATGACCTGTGTTTCTTGTGCAATGTGATCTCCAGAATCTAGCAGAGCTGTTTAGAGCACAGTGTTAAATAAATATTTATTATAACAGCAAAGAAATGAATGAGTGAATAAACGGATGACAAAGCTGTGCATTCCTCAAAAGATTGGCCTTTAGTTTCCTTTGCATTGATCTAGCTGACCAGCCACAGCAACTGTCGATCTTATCTGACACACCAGAGAGTTCTAGGGGTTGGGATAAAGTTCAGGAGTTCGGTTCTACCTATCCCTGAGGCCTGTCAAGATAGTTGCTAACTCAACCTTTTCTTAAAAAGTGATCTAAATGAGGGTGGGCCACAGTGGCTCAGCAGGCAGAGTTCTTGTCTGTCATGTTGGAGACCCAGGTTGAATGCCCTGGTGTCTGCCTGTGCCAAAAAAAGAAAAAAAAAGAAGTGAGGATTCCATGACCCTCTGATAAATTATTCTATCCCTGACCTTCCCTGGAAAATTATAGTAGTAGGATCTAATATTAGCCCTCTAATCAAGGTTTAAACCACCCCATCTTGGTCAACATACTTAACTTTATTCTCCATCTCCAGGGAAAGACTGAACAGTTGCTCTCCGCTATTCATACCACAGCCTTTCATGCACTGAGAGGTGCTAAGTAAGTCAGCTTCCTCTTCTAAGCTAGAGAGCAAAGGCTGCAAAAAATCCTTCGCTTGCTTCCATGCTGTTTCTTATCATCAGCACCTCCGCTCCGCCCACCACCTCCACCACCAGCAGCTTCTTTAGGGAATACTGTCTCCCTGAAGACAGCATCAGCCCCAGCAGGTTTCTTGGCTAAGTACTGTACTTGCTCTTCATTTTTCATATTCTGAAGCTGTCACTGCATCAAAGATTTCCCAATGGACTTACTAAATATCTTCTTTAAAGCTGTTCATTTATCACCATCATGGTCACAAGCCAACCAAAGAGATAGATACCCGTTTTCTTTGTCTGTAATTTTCTTAGTGTAATAGCAAAGATTCCAGCCCTGAATTCTTAATGTCTAATACTATGCAATGTTATCTGCAAAAATTTCCATGGTACTTGGTTCTAAAGAAAAAACCATTATGCCACAAATTCACATAAGCTTTCTATGCTTGTATATTAATCTGCTAAGGCACTCTGAAAAGGCTGTAATTTCAGGTTTGTATCTTAAAATCAAAGGAGGCCACTGCAGCAAAGTTGTTTTTTTTTTTAATATCTCTAGTAGTGATGTCACATAAGGAGATTTCTAAACCAGTCAATTTAATCATATTCTAGGCTAGCAGAGACAAATCCTTACATAAGTAGACAAACAGAAATGGGGGCAGGGTTTCATGTAAAGATCAAGTAACAGAAATGGCGGATTTTCCAATTATGGTAGAGATTTATCTCAAGAGGATAAAAAATACAGAGTGATACAGCAGAGAGAAAATTTTTGAAATAATATATTTTTTGAATGTAAATCTTTACATATAATGATAATTACTATTTGTGGAGAGAGGTAAGAAAGAGGAACTACTATGTTAAATTTTTTTTCATGCATTTTCTCATTTAACTAGCCAAATCCATTTTCCTGCCTCTAGGATCAATAGATAACTACTCAAATTCTAAACCCTCAGTAAACATTTCAGAAACTGTCTGGTTATCTACCATGAACAACTACAATCATAAACCACTACCACAACTGAAATAGATTTCTGGCAGAATGGAGGCCCTTTCCATGTTCAAGTTTCTCTCTCTCCTTTATCAATGATGGGCCATTCAGGCAGTATTTATTGCCTATGACGTGATCTGAAATCCTAATAAAATTTACTCTAAAAGTTAAGAGCCCCTAATTGGAGACTACACTGAGGCATTAGAAGTAAAGGCTTTAACTCACTCTCGATCTAGTGTGTCATCTTCCAGTGATTCATGGAGGTTACTGAGCCAAATACATCGCTGAAATCATTCAGCACGAGAAGGGTATAATGCCTGGAAAGATCTTTGGTGAACTTGAACTGCAGCTGTGTTCTCTGCTCCCAAAGGAGTATTACTCATGTCGATCTGACTCATTATAATTAGAGTAGATTTCCTTTAGGGAACAATATTTACTTTTTAAAATAAAATGGCAATGAGGGATTTGTTGCTTACCATTGCTTAATGGGTTCGTGTTTGCAAGGCCTGCTCCTGAGTGGTTGCCTATTTCCGTGTGGCATAGAGCTTGCAGCATGAGCTCCTGACAGCAGGGAGTGTGGTTTCAAGGGTAAGGCATTTCCGGGGTTGAGGATAACAGAGAGAGCACAGGATCCTCTGAAAAGGGGATTGCCTAACCATTGGCCTGCAGGTTGAACCACCTGTTTGTGTATACAAACATTTTACTGGAACTTGACCATGCCCATTTGTTATTGTCTATGGCTGCCTTCATGCTACAATGAAAGAGTTGAGCAGTTGTGATAGAAACCCAATAGCTGTTGCAAAGCCTAAAATTATTTACCATCTGGTCCTTTATAGAAAGAGTTTGCTAACCTCTGCTCTAAAATACAGGATAATTTCTTGACAATGAGTTATGTTGCCAATTATATTGAGGATAAGAAATGTATAATAAAATCTCAAAGTTTGAATAACAGTAAACATTCCAAACTCTATGAGCACATTTTCTTTGGTATTAAACCCAAGTATTATCAATGGCTACTTAAGAGAACATTAATTTCCTTGAAGCAGAAAGGAAATTTCCCTCATTTTTAATATAGTCCTAGAGCATATTCATACCTTCTGGCTATTTACCACCATCCAATTATTTATGGTTAAGTGATGTAAGATTACAAAAACCTATTAATTAGTTAATCTAACTACCTATTAATTCACTCATTTTTTTTCCAGCAAATATTTGCTAATTTCTATATATTGTGTGAGGCACTCAGAATACAAAGATGAAAAAGAAAACAACAACTCTGAATGTTTGGACTAAAAGGTCACCTAACCAAGGCGGAAGAAATGTCAATGTACTACGAGACAGAAGTTTGCGCAATGAAGTATAGATAGCCTCTTTAGGACTCCCAACCATGTGAGGGTAGGGTGTCAGAGAAGGCTTCTCAGGGAAATCGACACTTTACTTTCTCCTAGTTATTTTTTAAGAGATTAAATCTGATTACTTCTACCATCACTTATCCCCACTCCTGTCCACAAGGGCCCATGGCATAAGTGTAAAGTCAATTGTCCAAGAGATAGCACTGGCTTCAGATAGGGAAAGGGATGATCTAAGGAAGCAGTGTGGAGAGTGATCAACCCAAAGCCTTAGCTTCCTCCAAAGTCTGTATATAATTCTAAAGTATGTGCATGCACATATGGACATACACACAAACACACACACACATCTCTTCCTCCTGCAGCTGTGGGTTAATTTTCCATCAAATCGAAGGCTCTTACTAGAAGGCAGAACTATATTATATTAACTGTATCACAGTGGCTCGCCTATCCCTTTAGGCAGATGGTGAATCATAAACCTATAATGCTCAGTGACAGCCACTGGATAACAAGGAAAGAGCAGCAAGTATAGTAGACAGAGACCTGGGGAAGTTATGAAGTTATAATGTACTTTTCCTGATTACTATAACAAGATTGAAAAATGACCACTTAGTAAGTTTACTCATTACCTCATCCTCTTCCCCAGCGTGGTCTGAGAAAGCATAGGTACAGAACTATGACTCAGTGAGCTTTTAAAGGATCAATAGAAGACAGGGCTAGCTCTATATGGATTTGACGGATATTGGAGAGATTTGCTTTCCAGATACCTCTTCAATCACAGATTTTCAGCAGGTTTTAAATTCAACTATTCAGTCACATGAGTCTTGAACATCTACGATTTCCTATAAGATTGTATTTTCTTTCTTTGTATAAGAGTTAACACCTTTGAGGAAAGGTGAATTATATCTCCTCATTGAGGCTAAGATAATGTACTGATGTCTTTCTGCCAAAGTCAGCTCTCCATGTCCTCCGTTTCTCCTTTCATGCTGTGATTTCAGGTAGTTAATTACATTCTTTTCTAAATTCTGATAACCAAGACTTTAGTATTACAGAAACTTTAGCAATAGCTAAAGTAGCTTCATGGCCTATATACTCCTGTTTCTTTGAACCAATTAATATAGAACCAAAAGAATACAATTTCAGTTGTGGGGAAAATAAGACCACCTTCATTCATAAGACAGTAGGCAGTCTATCTGATACAGTTCCACTCCCAATCATTTAAGTGATCAATTCCAGTGTTATTTTAGGAAATGAGGGAAAATGCAGCTTTATTTAGTCAGCTTAAAGATGGAGAAATAAATGGTAACTCAAATACAGAAAACATGTCACCTGATTGTCAAACCACGAAGATTTTCTGCAAGTGGCTATAAATCTTTTGAAATAAAGCTAAACAGTTCTCAGAAATATCATCTTGTTTTAGAAACGCAAACTTGTTTTAGAGGCCAGAGAACTGGAACAAACTTGAGATTCATCTTACGCAAATCCTTCACTTCATAGCTGTGTCAGTTGAATGCATCCTGACAGGTTTAACAGTCAATCCAATCGTCAGCTAGGTAGTATGATATGCAGACTTAGAATACCGATCATCACCATTTTTTCGGTGTTCCTCTTCATTCTACCATTTTGCCATTAGCAGTTTTTCATAACACCTCTGGTTTTTTCCAATTTTACTGGGACTCCACAGAAATGTTTGATGTAAAACTGAGTGGACTAGACTAGGTATGGGAAATTCTGTGTTCATGCTACAATCAGAGAACCTGGCTCCTTATTGGCCAGGAAATCTATTTTCTTTATAAGACCCAAAGAGAAGTGCCAGAACTCCAAGAACAAAACAAAAGAAATTTTTGGTGATCCATAATTCTGATCATTCCCAACCTGAAGTCTCCCATCCCACCCCCTGCCCTTTCCTTACTTGTAGCCCTTTTGATTAAGTTCATCTCTTTGCATCCATAGTAAATCTGGAGTCTATATATACAGCTACAGCAGGGTATCATTTTAAAGATATCAGATATGGAAACCAAAGCATATATTATTTCAATTTTAAAAGAATTTTCTAAAACGAAATGAGAAAATTTTACATACTCAGATACCCTGGTGTATTTGTCCAAAATTTAATTCGCGCGCGCACACACACACACACACACACACACACACACACACACACACGCAGAGAGTCTATAAAATATAAACTTCATCAAAATGAAACATAGTCATTGCTTACCAGCTGCTGACCTTTTGGACCCCATCCTGCATACTGAAGTTTTGCATTGCTGACTTCTGGTGGGTCCAGACTTTGAGGATCACTGGAAAAAAAATGGTGGGAATCAAGAATTTACAATGCTATCATTTTATTCTCAAGCGGTAATTTACTACTTTTTATTTTCATTACATCAATTTCAGGAGCTTGCCTTTTGGTTATTGAATAATATGTCACATTTAGTTTCCATTAGACCTCCTTAGATGTATAAAATTTACATGAAGCTGAGATGGGCCTATCATTGCTTAACCAAAATAGTAAATATTCATCGAGAGTGCACGCAGAGAGACCTATTGTTCAAATTTTAAAACATCCGTAAGAGTCAAAATTAAAAATTGAAATGCATAGCAATATAGTAATAAATAACCCCAATTTATATCTCCATATTTGGCTTTCCTGGCAGACAAGCCATCTACAACATACCAAAAAGACTGATTTTCACTTTCTTTAGGATGATGAGGAATTGTATCTGTTTTCAGCTGAAGAGGCCAGACTCTGTCAGCTGAGTATCCTGTCACTTGGTTATAATATTTTTTAGGCTGAAGACATAGTGACGAATGAACTTCCTCATCTGCAGAAAGCATTTGGTCGAATGGTCTTTGAAAAAGTACGAAGCTGAACACTGGGAGTCACAGAGCAAAGGGGATGAGGTAAGAAGGAAAGGGAGGTGAAGTTGTAAGGACCCTGCTGATCGTGGGCTTGAATCAGTAGAAAATTCTAAAGTAATTGGTTTTAATATTGCTAAGGAAAAACAAGGAATACACGTAAGAGTAAAAGAGCTGGGGAAGGGGATGAGCTGGGACCTGACATCATGGGAATGAGAAAGACTTCTTGACCAAAAGGGGGAAGAGAGAAATGAGACAAAATGAGGCTTCCGTGGCTGAGAGATCTCAATCAGAGTCGAGAGGTTATGCTTACAAATTATATTGATATCGCTTTTTTGTTTATGGTGTATTAGAGTGGCTAGAGGGAAGTACCGGAAACTGTTGAAGTGTGTTCCAGTAGCCTTGATTCTTGAAGAAGACTGTGTAACTATATAGCCTTTACAAGGTGACTGCATGATTGTGAAAACCCTGTGTCTCATGCTCCTTTATCCAGGGTACGTATGGATGAGTAAAAATAATATGGATAAAAATAAGTAAACAATAGGGGAGATAAGGGTTAAAATACATTGTATTGACTGAAATACCATAGGTCAATGAGAGGAAGGGTTCAAGGGTATGGGAAGTATAAGCTCTCTCTCTCTTTATTTTTATTTTTCTAAAGTGATGCAAATATTCTAAAAAAGATCACAGTGAAGAATAGAGAACTATGTGATGATACTGTGAGCCACTGATTGCATAATATGGTTGGACTATACGTGTGTGGCTATTTCTCAATCAAATATTTAAAAAATAATGATAAAATAAAATGTACCTCTCAAAAAAAAAATAGTTGGAGAAGGTGAGATAGTCCATAATGCCCCAGGGTAGTTTTGGATGATGTTCCCAGGTTTGGAAAAAACAGGGAAGCCTGAAGAGATGGTGACATGATGCCAAGTAAGGGATGACAATGATAATGAGAACTAGCTGAGCGGGCTGATACTTGAGGCAAGGAAAAGACATAGGGAGAGGTCTTAACACTACAGGTTCTAAGTGAATTTTTAATAAACCATATCATTTTTTTGTTTCGAATGTTTTGAAATATTTTCAAAAACATACTTTTAGATCTGTCCATTGAGAAGACCTAGAAGCAATGACACCTCAATAGCAATGAGCATAATTAATGGTCATATCTTGATCTCTAAACTCCATCCTACATTAAAGGTATCAGGGCTCCTCAGAGAAGTCATTGTATCCAGGGATGAAGCATGGAAAATATGGGAAGATTTATTTACTGGAAGATTTACCAGTAACTAAGGAATACTAAGAAACTATGGAAACTTGTTGAAAGAACACAGAGGTCAACCTAAAAAAATTCCCACAGTGGCTCAACAGGCAGAGTTGTCGCCTGCCATGCCAGAAATGCGGGTTCAACTCCCAGTGCCTGCCTATGCAAAAAAAAAAAAAAGGTTCCTAAAGATCAAAGATGGAATAATGAACAATAAAAGAATTAATTATGGTATCGGATTTTAACTTATAGAATAAATTAAATACCCATGAGTCCATATAAATATAATGAATAATCAAATAAATAAATAAATAGGGGGGAAGATTCATCTCTTCCTCTCAATAGAATTCCAACTAATAAATGTAGAAGGAAATAGAATCACCATAAGGCTAAAACCACAGTAATAAATGTTGCAATCAAGATCCACTGATGGATGCTAAAATTCATGGGCAAAAGTTTCAGAAACATTAATTTTCATAGTTTCAGGGTATCTCCCCCAAGACACTTACCAATTACAAAAGTTGCAGTTGTGGAGAAACCACAGACAGAGACTTAACCAAGAAATTAAGGTAAAAATAACCAGAAACAATACACATCAACATCACATAAAAAACCCTCTGACATGAAGCACTGAGGAGGACAAAGGATCATTTTTGTTACGCATTTGCCAAAAATGCATAATCTCACTGTGGTCATATGAAAACATTGGACAAACAAATTGAGGGACAATCTACAACATAACTGATAGTACTCTTCGATAGTATCAGGGTCTATAAGAGCCAGGAAAAGACAGAGGGGAACACTTAAGGAGAAATAACATCTAAAGACAGTGTGGGATCCTGGAACAGAAAAAGGACATTGGTAGAAAAATTGGTAAAATTCGAGTAAGGTTTGTGGTTGGGTTAATAATATTGTATTGATGTTAAATTCCTGTTCTTGGCATTTATACCCGGTTATAAAAAATGCAAACAGAAAGAGAAATGGGGTGAGGAATATAAGGGAAAGCTTTTCCTTTTTACTATTTTTGCAACTGTTAAGTCTTAAATTAGTTCAAAATAAAAAAGAACAAGGCATTTTCAGAAATTATCTCACAGTGGTTATAAAAAATTGATATGGAAAGGAATTAAAAGTTAGAAAATTTCTCCCCCAACATGATTATGATGCCAGGAACTGGAAAAATATCCTTCAGTATCTAGCACAGGGCAGACATTCTATTCAGGCATTTGAATAACAAATGAGTAAATACAGATGGGTTATGGAGTAGATCTAAGCAAAAGTCCTTTTGCAAGTTTAAAGACAAGCATCATGAATTCTGTTGGCCTGGGTTTACTTGGAATTTTCCAAGCACAGAGGATGGGACAGGAGTTCAGAAAGAAATGTTCAAATTCCACAGTCTTATTTAATATTGGAAATCATTTTGTTAGATTGTGATTTCCAACAGGTGTCTAAGATACTTGGGAACAGCAGGGGGTTAACCCCTCTTTAGCTTATCATGCATAAATTCCCATAAATGCTAACTGGAAAAGGCACCTCTAAGTGGATAATGTACCAAGATGCCACGGTGACACATGCATTTCAATTTCTATTACCTTTTTGTCATCTATGCACAAGAAGACCTTTATGACTTATTTAAAACTAAATATATTTCCCTCACCTCCCCACCAACACATTAGACAAGTTTCTACAGCATGAAGGTAGCAGAGCATAACAAGAGGAACCACAGACTCCAAATCAGGATGCTGGCATTCAAACTCCAGCTTTACCACATATAGGTCAGGTGACTTGTGTAACTTTCTGAGCCTTACTGTCTTCCCTTGAGGAACTGCAATAACAATTACTCTTTCTTTCACAGAGTGGTCATGAAAATCAAGAGGAATGATAAATATTAATTATTAATTATTTTAATTTTTGCTAGCTAGTACATTTCTCAAGCTCTACCTATCCCCTCTCCCTGGCAATACATTAAAAAATGCCAAAATTGAGTTGCTGTGGCAGCAATCTGTTTTAAGGAAAGCATCAGAGTGTACCTCAAGGTGAGGAAGTTGTAATGTGGTGGAAAGAAAAAGCTCTAAATTTAATTATGAATTCTGCCACCAGTTAGTAGTACGGCTTGGGTCAAGACAGCAATTTAATCTAAGTTTGCTTCCTCTGTATAAAGTGAGAATAATAATACCTCACAGGGTTGGACTCAGTAATATATTATATGAGGAGACAGGCAGCAGCACAGAGTTTACCTAGTAGATATTTGAGAAATGCCAATTTATTCATTGATAAATTGGTAAATAATTCATTCTACCAGGTTATATATATATATATATATATATATATATATATATATATATATATATATATATATATATATATATATTATTATTACATTGGGATTTAATAGAATCGCCCCTTTTTTTGCTTTCAGTTTAAAGGGGATTTTAGGGCAATCTCTTCCAACTTCCCTTCCAAGGTAGGAGACCCTTTTTCAACAGACTCGATGGCTCTTCATCCTCTGTTTAAATCTCACACTAAAGGGATGCCCTTGCACAACTCTTTCTCTATTCCTGCCCATCCAATGCCCAACTTGGCTTTATGTTGCAATCCACCTTCTGCACACCCACACCCAGGCCACTGAGAACTACCGGAGACAAGTGTGAAGCCAGCTTCAAGTCTCTAAAACTGCAGTGGGTCTTAACCTTTCCCGTCATAACTCACAACTAATTCTTGGTTAGCTTCCATTCTTCTCAGTGATGATCCCCAATGCCAGACTCCTTTAATAGACAACCTTTGCTCTGGAGGTTCTTGTTTGGTTGTCCAAGATGGTCAGATTTGCTTCATGATCTGAGGCTTCATGCCCAGATTCTGTTTCTTCCTCATGTCCTTTCACAGATGTCACCTTTGCATTGTGGTCTGAAGCCTTCCCCTGCCGAATCCTGCTTGCTCCCCCTTTGATCTTTCATAGGGATCACCCTTAATAAATCTTCTGCACTCTCAGACTCTCTCTTCCCAGGGGACCCAACTGAACCACAAGATCCTCTGCTTTGCTGAAGGAAGATACTCACTCAACCTGCACACTTGGGTACATATCTATCCTTATCTTCTCAGTCTCAGATATGAGGCATCACCTTTCTTATCTAAGTCAGCTCTTTCTTCTGTATCTCCTTTTACTTTCTAGTCAAGAACCATCAATTTCTTTCCTTTCTACTTACTTTCCTGATAAACATTTATTTAGCTTCAAACTCATCTAGGACTTTGCTCAGTCATACTCCTTCTAGCCTTCATCTTCTCTTTTTACTCTCACTCTCTTCCCTAAAGCTATTCTCTCCTCTAAATACAAAGCAAAACTAAATAAGCCAACAAAAAAACACCTCATTTGACACAGCTGCTCCATTGTCTATGGTCCAGTCTCTGCTTCTAAGGTCCAATCTCTGCTTTTCTTTTTTACTCACTCTTCTTAAGTGAACCAAATCCAGGGGCCATTTTTATTTCCCACCCACCCCTCAACCCAAGGCAATGCATCTTCCATCCCATTGTGATGCTGCAATTGCTCTTAAAATTATTCATTGCCAGAGAATTGCCAAATTTAGCACATATTTTCTATCCTTACTTTATTTTACCTTTTGCTGTAGATGGTGTTGCTGATGCATTTCTTTTTGTTTTCATGACACTGCCCTGTCCTGGCTTTCCTCCTACCTCTTTTAATAGACTTCATCTTATGCATTATTCTTTCTTTGCACATTCTTTAATGGTTAGTGTTATGGGTTTCCATTAGCACACTGCTCCTTTCATTCCATATCCTCTCCCTGGGTGATCTCCTTTATTACCAAGTTCAATTACAATTCATATTCTGGGGAACACCAAAACCATAACTCTAGACCAGGCCTCTCCCTAAACTTTAGACTGTACACAGGGTATCTCCATGTGGATACCCCATAGATCCTCAAATATAACCTGCATTAAAACTGAGCCCATCATCTTCCTCCACGGCCCCCTTTTCAGATGGTGGCACAACAATCCACCCAGTCACTCACACTAGAAACCTGCTGCAAGCCTCTTAGAGACCAACTAACCAAAATCCTTTCCTTTTCAGTTAAAGACAATAATGTCTAAAGTGGATAGGTGATTTGCTCAAGGACACAACTGATTAGTTTTGCTTGAAGAATACTCTCCTGCTTTGGTCCAGGTGTAAAAAAAAATTCCAACTGACTTAAAGAATAAAGTAGAGAGATTCTCACACAGCAAAGCTAAAGTAAATTCCAAGGAAGTTTTATTTCCTAGCTTTTGCTGTACCTGTCTCATGGAATAGGCTCTTCCATCAAAGAAGTCCTGAATTCTACCTCCACAAGTGGAGAAATATTAGGAGAGCTCTCTGCCTTAAGTCCAAGACCTTCCTAGTTTTGTTGTCATCAAGTGATATTCCACCACGTAAGTGATTATTCTGAAATTCTTAGTTGTATCTGTCTGTCTGTCTGTCTCTCTCTCTCTCTCTCTGTGTGTGTGTTGAAAGAGGGAAAGAAGAGGGAGAGAGAGGGAATATGCATGTATGGTATGAAAATGTATGTATTTTGGGGTGGTATTTCCTCATGCTCCTTTTTATTCCTTCCTGCCCTGCTTTCCTTTCTTTTTCTTCCTTCCTTCTCTCTTTCCAGTTCTCTCTATTTATCTATTTATATTCATTTTTATTTAAAGAAACCATGGTTGCCTGTGTGATGAATCATCTCCAGAGTGGAGATGGATTGGTGAAAAATGATTAAGGAAGAATGAAATTACCCGGACTCACTAGATCTCAATATAATAACACAATCCATCCTGATTTTGCTTATTTGAGCAATAAACAAAACAGGGCATAAATCATGTTGAGTTTTGAAGAGTAAATTAGTGTAGTACACTTTACTCATTTGTCTTCCTAAGATAGTTTAAGGGATTGAAAAGTTTCCTGACAAAAACAGCATTTGGAAAACAAAAGATAAAAATTGCTTTTCTGGCATCTAAACTTTCATAGCTAAAGACATTTTAAAAACAGCATTTCAGTGTCAAATAATATATGTTTTCTGAATCTTCCTATGTGCTTAGCATTATGGGTAATAATCAAAATGTAAGATCTACTGTCAGTCCTAGAAGAGCGCTTGACCCTTAGTAGGTGCTTAATAAATATTAACTGAACAATGAATAAATGGATAGATGGATTAATAAGTGGCATCAAGTCTAATCAACAATTACTTCTTGGATAGAGTCACTAATATCTTAACTTATGAGGGGCTTAATTTGGGCTACAATTTGCATGAATATTTTGAATAACACAGTTACATTCTTGAGGGAAGGAATCCTCATAGGCATAAATACTTTCCAAGTGACCAAAATTTGAGTAACTATCCCACTATTAATTTAAAATGCCCTTATATCTATAGTGCTTAAGAGGTTTCTATCCTAACAAAAGATTTGGATATAGAATTTTTTAGACAGAGTGGTTCTACTTTCTAAAAGAGTGCTTAGTGAGTAGCTCATTCTCAATATTTGTGGCATATCCCCAACCCAATTCACAGAGACCATCTAGCAAAAATGACCACAAATATAATTATTAAATAAACTTATATGGGAATTGATAGTGTTAGTTTACAAAGAGCAGATTCTTAAAAAGGCAATTCATATGACAATGATAGCTTTGATGCTAGACAGTATTTATAGATAATGATTATGGCTAATAATGATTAAGTTTTGTTTAAAAAGTTTCTTAAGGGTTCAAAAACTAGAATAGGCTTTTCTCTAAATTATGTAACATACGACTTCTGCAGAGTGTTTTACAGTTTACAAAGTCTTTTCACTTATGTTTCTTCACTGGTTCTTCCATCAACTCCATGAAACATGGAAAACAAATACAATCCTTTTAAAAATAAACATGTTTTTCTGCTTTTAAAAGTAATACATGCTTGGGGGTACAAGGGTCGTTCAGTGGTAGAAATTTTGCCTACCACGCAGGAGACCCCAGGTTCGATTCCCAGTCCATTATGATTATTACCCATAATGCTAAGCACTCTTCTAAGACTGACAGTAGATCTTACATTTTGATTATTACCCATAATGCTAAGCACACAGGAAGATTCAGAAAACAAACAAGCAAAATAAACAATCAAAAAACAAGCAAACAAAAAAATTCAACAAATGGTGCTGTAATAACGGGATACTCAAATAGAAATATAATGAAAGGGGACCCCGCCATATAGCCTGCACACACACACACACACACACATAAAGTAATACATGCTCATTTAATAATATTTAGAAAAGGTCAAAGAATATAAAAAGCAAGTATAAATCACATATTGTTCTTCTCTCCAGAGATAACTGCCATCAACATATTAGCGTGCTTTCTTCCGCTCTTTGCTCTATGCATGTATGTGCATGTGCATAATGAATGTGTCTGAACGGTACTATGTAGTACAGAGAGTTTATATTCTGCTTTCTAAGACATCACGAGCATATCCTGTATCATTAAAACTGATTTTTAATAGTACATATAATGTACTTTTTGTTGTTAAACAGATGAAGAAGCTGAAGCTCAGAGAAATTCAACAGTTTGCTTACTTCCACAGAGTTGATTAAAGAAGAATCCAAGACACAAATCCGAAGAGAGAGAAAGGAGATTGGTGATTGCCTAAGATGGGGGGTGGGGGGTGGGGTTGGGGGGGTGGGGAATGGGGAGTGATCGCTAATTGGTGTGGGATTTCTTTTGGGAGTGATGAAAATGTTCTAAAACTGATTGTGGTGATAGTTGCACAACTGTGTAAACATATTAAGAACACTGAGTTGTACACTTTGAGCGGGTGGATTGTTTGATATGTGAATTATATCCCAAAAAAGTTGGGAGGAGGAAAAGGTGAGGGAGGAGAGAGAGAGTGAGAAGGAGAAAAGGAAGCAGCAGCAGCAGCAGCTAAAACATTAAGCCTCATTTGTAGCTTCTAGGTTCAAGACAATTTCTGTTCTGTCACATTATCTCCTAACAACCTAGTGTCAAGCCTTCCATGCGCTCAATACTTCCTTTGGGTGGATTTCTGAACTGCAATATCACCGTTCCTACATGAAAAGTCTGAACAATCTTAAGAGATTAAATAGCTGGTGGTGTGTCTGAGGCAGGGCTATGAGGAGCTCCCATATTGTTTGCAAGTACTAGAACTGGAGAAAAGTCTGTTGAGCTAAGGAGCTCGTCCCCTTTCCTTTTCTTCATCACATCCAAGGATGAATGTATGTATTAGCAGTCAGAGAGCTCCTGTCAAAATAGATATAAAAAGAGAGAGGAAAATTGTCTAACCAGCTACATTCTGTTGGCCTCTCAGCTTGGCCTCCACTCCCTCCAGAAAATGCACCTCTTCTGCTGCTCAGAGAGTGTCCCCAAACTTTGTGATGCACCTAAGCCTGTTCACTCTCTCCATTCAACTTCATATGATCCAGAATTTTCCATCCTTTTTTCATATATGACAATATTCCCTTCCTGGGTCCCATTTCTTTAGGTCCTGCTTCCTAAGAGTAGATAAATTGTCAGTATGATAGACATATGTAACATTCACACAAGTGAAAAGACATAGGAGCTATTTGGAAGAAATACCATTCTGAGTATGAAGAGAATATGGGCTTGAATGCCTCAGATGTGGGCTTAAGTCCCAACTATTGCTATTTGCAAGCTGTGTGACCTTGGGCAAATCACTCAACCTTTCTGAGCTTCCACTTTTCTCCTCTGTGAGATGGGGATAACCCCTCATTGGTTTATTGTGAGAATGAAATGACGCAATGCATATAGAAGCTTAGCACAGTGCCTGGACCCTGGTAATCAGTCTCTATATTATTGCCATGCTGCTGCTGCTGCTGCTGCTAATGATGATGGGAAGGAAGAGGAGGGAGAAGGGGAAAGAGGAGGAGAAGAAACATATTCAATTTACCAGTGCAAGGTTTATTTAAGATAGGATGAGCTATCATTTAAAGCAATATGGTAACTTCATGCAACTTCAAGTTCTCTTTTGAAGATGGAATGATCATACAGGTGTCCCATAAGATTATATGCACATCTCTAAATTCAATAGACAATGAATTGTGCCAGCCTCAGCATCTCAGTTGACTCTTCTATAACGGTGCAGTGTAACAATTGGCTTTCTTGCAGTGAGCTGGGATAAATATATTTGTTAACCTTCTTATATGTTTCACCTTACACCATATGGCAATCAAAAAAGTTTTTGATCATTTCAAGGGCATTTTTGTTCTCGCCCTACAGTAAAATCCCATTATAGAACAAAAGAGCTTAAGGAGGCTACCTTTAAATGCATAGTAAGAGGAAGTCAGTGATTTCTTTTCAACGTGTGTCAGGAGAAAAAAATGAGATTTCAGCCTTGGAGATTGGGGGAAATAGGAGTTTTTAAAAGGACAAAGAGAAGATCTTTTTTTAAAAAATGGACAGATGGCAATGCAGCCAATTCAGAAAGGAGCCTCCCCTTTTCTTCCCACTTAGAGGGCTTTTATTTTGTTTCCAGTCCCTTCTCTGCCGCCTTGCCACTTTGTCAACAAATTCACTGGTATGAACTCCAACTTTGGGAGGCTCTGCTCTCAATAGCCTAGAGAATAAAGCTCAAACTCCTGAATTCAATACTTAGTTTTAATCAACATAAATTATACAATAAATGAATAACTACAACCTTAAAGCTCTACAGCTATTTGAAGCATTCTTTTCTTTCATGTTCTTTTACAGGTGTTTTGGTGGGGGGCGGTGAGAGTAAGTGCATGCAGCTCATGTGTTCCATCTGCTATCTTTCACTTTGAACTCCTAATTCAACCTTTCAAGATTTATTAATTCATATTGTGTCAAACACTGTGATATGCTCAAAGGTAGGACAAAAGGGATACTGTCCCTATTATATGGAAATTATGGTCTTGAAAGGAAGATGGACAGCAAGCGAGCAAACTCAGGCCAGTGAATCTACATGCACAGCCTAGATAAGTGCCACAAGGCACAGGGTGCCACAAGAACCAGACCAGGGGAATGTGACCTACTCTGGAAGGTTTTGGGAAGGCTTCCTTGGGGAAGCAACAATTGAAGTGAGATGTGAATGATGAGTAATTATCAACAAAGTCATGATTCCTGGAAGTGTGGGTGTGGGTGGGGAACTTGGGGGAGGAAAGGGGAGAAAAAGTCTTCAAGGGAGAGAGAAGAACCTGTGTAAAGGTCATGGGGTGGGAGCGAGGAGTGTGGCAAGTAGGAGAGTTGAGAGGCCAGCATAGGTGAAATAATGAGCAAAAGGGATATTTCGAGTCAGAGAGGTGTCATCATTTGGTTTGGAGAGTGCATATCAATTTCTAGATATGACAGAACATAACATGTTCTGCAATATCATCACCTGATTTTGATGCCTCAATCAACTGTACTTTCGGGAAGATAAGGTACACAGCTGATCCTTTCCCTTCCATCTCCCCACTTGCCCATCAATGGTCACCTGAGCTTTGCATCCTCATCTGCCAAGCTGTCCCTGATGTTTAGAAACTACAAAAGCCTCCTAGTTGTTTGTACCTTTTGTATTTATATTTGTATGTGTCACCCAATTAGTATCTTATGTGTTATCTTATTTTTCAGCTTTGTTTGTGTATATACCTCTTCTCTCCAACTAGAGAATAAGCTTTTTTAATGCAAAGATTTATTTATTTAATGTTTTATAGTGCTATAAAACATTATAATTTATAGTGTATTAGTTAGGGCTCTCTAGAGAAACAGAACCAACAGGGAACACTTGCAAATATAAAATTTATGAAAGTGTCTCACATGACTGTAGGAACGCAGAGTCCAAAATCCACAGGGCAGGCTGCGAAGCCGATGACTCCAATGGATGGCCTGGAAGAACTCCACAGGAGAGGCTCACCAGCCAAAGCAGGAATGCAACCTGTCTCCTCTGAGTCCTCCTTAAAAGGCTTCCCATGATTGGATTTAGCATCACTAATTGCAGAAGACACTCCCCTTTGGCTGATTACAAATGGAATCAGCTGTGGATGTAGCTGACGTGATCATGACCTAATCCTATGAAATGTCCTTATTGCAACAGACAGGCCAGTGCTTGCCCAATCAGATGAACAGGTACCACAACTTGGCCAAGTTGACACCTGCCCCTAACCATGACAGGCTGTTACTGAATATTAACAAATGTTCAACAATTGATGGTTGAAAGTCATTTAAGAGTGAAAATAACCCATGTCTCCAGAGGCTGTCAGTATGTTTATTAGGTTATTCATTATTACCCTTGCTTTAAATGTGATATAACTTTATTCCTATGATTCTATTATCCATAATACTACCTTATAAAATGTTGGGTCTCTCCAAGAGCATGGTTTTCCAACCATTTGGGAAATGCCTTGAGAACTGGAAAGGTTTCCCTTATTTCTCCCCTATAATCCATAGTACCTAGCATCATTTTGTTTTTCATCTTAGTGTTCTATGAATATATGTGCATTGACTAAGGATAAATTATAAATTATCTAATCACTCAATATCTTAAGCCCTTCCTCAGAAAAGTGAGAAGTATGATTTCTACATGTACTTCCCCACATTACACGTAACATTATCTGACCATCAGAAACTAAGAGATACACTGATTTCTGCAGTGTTCAAAATCTCCTTTGAATCTGCACAAAATACTGGGAATGATTAGAGTGGTGAGCAGAAACTGGCAGAGATCGGGAAGCCAACGTCGTTTAAAATTGCAACAAAGTCACACAGATCAACAAAACTGCATTATCCTTTATCTCTGGGCCTAGTTGGATGGGCAGCTTCTGTTCAACAAAGAATATGAAACTAAAGCACAAAGGGCCTCACAAGGAGATCCAGGCATGTAGCTCACCTGAGCTCAGCAACTGGTCATTTCCCATAATTAATACCCAGGCTTGCTGATTAGAATACCAGACAAGTCTACCAATTCTGTAAATGTCATCACTAAATACAAAGCACTTTGTCAAACTCATACACCAGAACATTATTTTTTATTCATTTAAACATTTGTCCGTTTACTGTAAATCCTTTGGAGACACTTTCCTTTTTTTTAATAGCTTTAATTCTATGCTTAATTATTTAGTATAGAAATCTTTCCTTTGGTAATTTCTAAGGCCATGTTTACAAATGTAAAACCAATAGGAATACTGTTGACAACTTGTTACTTCCCTGAAGGGACAACTGTGAATCATAAGTGTATCAACCTGGGACCAGCCTGCCTGGGTTTGAATTCTGGCTCTGCCATTTATGAGCTGTGCCACCTTTCCCTCTCTATGCTCAGTATTTAATATGTAAAATGGGCTAATAAGAGTCTGTATGACATAGGGATATTGCAAGGATCAAATGAGTGGGATATATGTAAAGCACTTAGTCTAGTGTCTGACATAGAAATCACTGTATAAATGCTAGTCATTTTTTTTTGTTATGATTGAATCAAATTCCTAGGGTCAAGAAATAAATTTTTGAGACGAACCTTTAAATAATTCATCTTATTGGTATACTACCATAAACAAAAAAAAAACACTTTGCAAATAATCTAGGAAAATTTTTACATCACGATTTCTAAACATTTCCTTTGTCTAAAGCCTTCTTTTTATGCAATTTTGAGGGTCACTTTTATAGACCTATAGAAATCTATTAGAACTCCCAGGTTTCCTTAGCCGATATTATTTATAAAGCCCTCTGAAGTATCTGTTCCATCATCTCTATCTCAATTCATTTATTAAAGAATCCTTTAAGATGGGTAGAAAAGAAAATTTTGTCACATCTCTTCTTTTATGAAAATATCTCATGTACCACATTCCTTTTAGAGATTATCACATCAGCAGCAATGACCTTCGTTTTTCAAGGAGTCTTTCCAATAATCTGACTTCTCATGACAAATGCATGATTTGAAATTCTTTTCAGGTTTACTGTAATTTGGGGAAAAGAAAGTTTAAGGCTTAAATTAAGAAATTTTTTCTTCAGAAGCATAATGATACCCCACCTCTTGCATGCACACAATGCATTTCCACGCACATTTACCTACTGGATCATTTTTCTCCACGGACCCAGAAAAATTTCGTTACCAAACAGCAAATTCTCTGCTTTATAGCAAAAAAGTATTTCCTCTATTCTAATGCTATGTAGTGATTGGGATTAACAGGATGGCAAATCAGCAATAGACAATTTGACATAATTGAAGTCAATTTTTTTTCTATGTCAATTTGAGGATGACAAGGGCATCTGGGAACACCAGAGTAATGATAAGATCATCTTCACAAGACTTTTCTCTAAGTTCAAAAATCTTGCCAAAAAATAGCATTAGATGCCAAAGAGCTAGGGGGCCTGGGTTAATGCAGTGTGTTGATAATAGGCATCCTGCTGCAAACAAGAAGTCAGAAATGGCAAGGGGCAGCTCAACTCTGAAAATAAACCTGTCTTCAAAAGAGTTCAATACAACCAATCAGATTTCCATGTCCTGCAAAATAATCATGAGCTAAGTTTTCTTGCCTGATAATACACCCAGGACATGGTCTGGAATTTCTCAGGTTCTTCAGCCCCAAAGCTTGGATAAATGCTGAGATTGCATGGGCAGTAATTATGGAGATCATCGATACTAGCTTTCACCATTTCTCCAAAGTCAGCCTGTCACCGTTTTCTCAGGGATCCGGTATGAGTTTTGGAGCAGGGATGAGCTGCTCTTTTTTTTTACATGGGCAGGCACCAGGAATCGAACCCGGGTCCTTGGGCATGGCAGGCAAGCATTCTTACCTGCTGAGCCACTGTGGCTTGCCCATGAGCTGCTCTTAACCACACATATGCTCAGCATGTGTAAGAAGGGATTTTGTTACAAAACAAAGAAAATATATTCATATAAACTTTGTCTTTCCAAAGGCATATTGACTCTGATAGATGTTTCAAGCATCTTGAGCACCTTTAGCTCCATTTCAAAAAGGAAGAGATAAGGGTACTGAAGAGGGGTTGGAATGAGACTTCACTCCCAGGGGAAGATCCCATCCACCACGGTGCACAGAAGGAATGCCACTTCACTCCTTCCAAACCATAATAGCCTTTCTTCCAGGTTGCTAACACTATTTTGGTAGTGGACACAATTTTATTTGACAAATTGAGAAACTGACCAGACAAGAGTCAGAGCAGGCCTTGCCTGAAGCTGTGTTCCCAATGGGTTGGGAATTTACAAGGTTCCTCTAGATATTTTAAACCTGGCTTCTTTGAATGCTTGTAACAATGTATAGTTTATATCATTTTATTTTGACAGGTATCAATTGTTTGCTTCAGATAGCTTTCATTTGTCATATCAAAATAACACCACTGTTAACTATGAATTTCTGTGAATGCTACGTCCTTTGATGTCAAATACATCATAAACCACAGAAGGTCTTTCATAAGGTCTTTTGTTTAAAGATACACATAAGCTAAAGAGAGGTACTGGTCAAAGTCACTCTTTTAGTCAGGGTTCTCCAGATAAACAGAGCCAACAGGGGATTCTGTAAGTATGAGATTTATAAAGGTGTCTCATGCAACCATGAGAATGGAAGAGTCCAAAATTCATACAGCAGGCTGTGAAGATGGTTGCTCTGATGAAGAGTCTGGACAAACTCCATAGGAGAGACTGCTGGCTGAAGAAGCAGCAGGAAGGTCTCTCTTCCACAATAAAAGCCTTCAACGGATTGGATTTTCTCATTGGTGGGAGGCACACCTTAGTTGAACGCAGATGTAGTCAGCCACAGATACAATCAACTGACGGTGATTCAATACATCAACCTTCCTGCTTATCAACCAGTCACAAGATATCCTTGCAGCAAAGGGTAGAGCAGTGCTTGCCTGACCAGACAACTGGGCATAATCACTTGACTAAGTTGACACCAGAACTAACCATCACAGTCACCAACTCTCAGTCTATCCAATGATGTAGGCCATTCAGGCATCTTCCAATCTCACAATTGTTCAATACAGTACATACTATGTGTTTCAAAGTACACTAAACATTATGAAAGAAAAATGCTAATAGTTGGCCCTTGCCCTTAAGGATTTTAGATCGCTGCATAAAATAAATGTGGTGTACAGTTCACGGTTCGGTCATCTTCTCATATAATACTGAAATGAAAGTGAAAAATAATGTCACAGAAAGAATGTTATTCTTGGCGCTAGAAAAAATAACGTCACAGAAAGAATGTTATTCTTGGCGCTAGAAAAAAATGATTTTAAATCATGGCCGATCAATGGTTGCATGATTGTGCTGGTTTGAAAGTGTTGTGTATCCCAGAAAAGCCATGCCCTTTAATACTGACTCAACACCGTAGGGTGGAAAACTTTGATTAAGTTGTTCCCATGGAGATTGACCCACTCAATTGTGGGTGTGATCTTTTGATTAGATTATCCCCATGGAGATGTGGCATGCTCAATTGGGGGGGGGTAGCCTTTTGATCAGATGGAGATGAGACTTAACCCACTTAAGGTAGGTCTTGATTAGTTTATTGGAGTCCTTTAAATGGGGAGACATTTTGGAGAAAACATATTTGCTTCAGAGCTGACAGAGATGAAGACATTTGGAGATGCTTGGAGTGCTGACAGAGAGCTGATGCCTAGACAGGGACGTTTGGAGATGCAGAGCCCTGCAGGTGTTGCCACGTTCCTTCCCATGAGGTTCCAAGCAAGCCAGAAGCCAGGGTTGTGTCCTGGAGGATCTAAGTGAAGGCCCACAGACAATTAGAGAGGAAACCACTGGCATCAGAAGCTGGAAGCAATGGAACTGGGAACAAGGACCAGCAGAGGCCAACCACATGCCTTTCCATGTGACAGAAATAGGCTTTTCTTGATTAAGGTAACTTTCTATGGATGCCTTAGTTTGGATATTTTTATGGTCTTAGAATTATAAACCTGCAACTTAATAAATCTCCTTTTAAAAAATCCTTCCATTTCTGGTATATTGTACTCCAGCAGCATTAACAAATTAAAACAATGATCTTGAGCAAGTTAATTCAATTGTGAGTCTCAGTCTTCTCATTTCTCAAGTGAGGATATTACCTATATCCCATAGTTGTGAAAATAAAATAAGTTATAATATATTAAAGTTTCTAGCTCAGTATCAAACATATAATAAGTGCTCATTAAACATTATTATGTTCATTCATTCATTCATAATTGCAATACAGAGATAAATGGAGTAGAAAGAAATTTGGGCCTCTGCTGGGGCTTACCTGATAGGTATTTTTAGGCATGCATAGAGGAATAAGGAAAGAATTTCACTGAGATATACAGATAACAAAAATATAGAAGGTACATTGAGAGTGTGATTTGTGGGAAATGGTCAGGAAACCTTTCTGTGTGGAGCAGTGAGTATATACTGGGAAGAAACAGTTGGATAAAATAGCTTAGAGACAGAATGGATAGGGACCTGAAAATTAGTTGTTGTTTAGGTTATGTAGTAGGTAATAGGGAATTACTGTGGCTTTTCAAGCAGAGAGTGAGACAAAGGAAAAAACACGGAGGATAGGTACATGTGGGCTGCACTGGAAGGAGATGATCCTAGACAGGACATTGAAGGAGCCGGCCTGGAGTTCAAGGTAGGACATTTTCAGTTGGCTTCAGTCCTGATTAAGAAATTCTAGTTCTGACATTACTAATCATTAAATATATAGTCCATATCAACCCTGGATTTGGATTGCTTTTCTCCTTTAAGGAATGTTATCTTACACTCAATATTGGCTGCTTATATAGGGAACTGGTGGAAGGAGTCATAAATACATATGTTTACACTGACCTGAAAACTACTGCCACCATTTCTAAAGCTTAATACAAATTCATATGAGTGATGTGGCGAGTCAGAGTTCAGATGTAAACAGAGAAGTAAAAAACTTGACCTTCAGGCTAGGGATTGGGTGCTTGATCATCCAAACACTCTGTGTTTATGAGAAAAGGTAAGCTCTCTAAAGACAGGCCCATTTCCTCCACCAGTTTGGGGCAACTTCATTCAAGTTTTTGGTTGTAGAAAAGACAGAAGCTACAGACTAGGGCTAAACTAATTTTTAGTATACATGGGCAAAAATGTTAGCGTTGTGTGGCTTCCTTTTTTTTCCTTTAATGCGTTGTAACATGAAAGGTATGGCTTCCTTTTAACCTGAGTGCTTTGGCCACTGCAGTACATCGTGTGTCAATCTTGCTCTTGAATGTCTGCTACCATGGCAAGGCTGTGTGGTTTGACTGAGCTTGGGGTAGTTGGCTGTGTTGCTGGACTAAGGTCTGGGGGAAGTTGGAAAGCCTTGACTTAATGAACAATTCAGTTATCTCCATTGAACGCTACACTTTGGGATTTTCTGACCCTGACTTGGAATTTGGGCTTCTCAATGAGGAAAGACCTTGGCTTGTGTTTGGTACCATCCATGGTTGGGGGCTCCAAATACAACTTCATCACGTGCACAAACTGGATTTGTGGTACTTTGCCAATCAGCCTCCCAGCAGGGTTAACACTATCAGCTCGTCTTTTTCACAGGATTGTTGCAGAGATATAATAAAAGAATGGATACGAAAGTTCTTTGAAAAATTGTAAAATGCCCTCCCAATAGCAGTTGCTTTATGACCTTTCTAGCTCTACATGGGAGGGTGTCAGCAAAAAGGTTTCTGCACCACAGGCCATCGGATCATTGAAGTGTTTAAGTCTCTGTCAGAGGTAGATCTTCCTTTCAGACTTGAAGCAATGGTAGATCAAACCCAGGTGAAGTCACTGGAATATGCACACTTTTAGATTTGTTCTTTTTTTTTCTTTCTTAGAAGGACTACCAAGAGGGGTGATACTTAAGAAATCCATCCCTTTATAATGGGCCGAGAGGTGAGGAATTCCACCCAGAAGGAATTCAAACTATTCTTCAGGTTTATGCTCAGGGCAGCGTATAAACTGTCCTGTCAGAAGCTTTCCACTCCACTTCCTGCCTCTTCTTTCCAACTAGGACTTGCCACTTACTTCCCCAACTCTGAGCCTGTCAAATACAAAGCGCTCCAAAGCAAATAATTTGTAAGGATGAGAAATAGCAAAGTAGGCAGCTCCTCTTGCAGATCAGACACTGTCACCCTTAAGAGCCCCAAGAAAGGGGCAAAGAGAGGAAGATATAGGCTTTGGGTTAAAGGGATATAAAGACTCCTAGAATATTCTAGGAGTCCATAAGCTTTTCCCCACAGCTGCAGATAGAGTCATTCCCAGTGCACGGTTGATTATGGCCAGCCATGCAAAGTAACTCGGCTAGTGACAAAAGTTCAAAAAACAAAAGAGTAACTCATTACTGGGTAGTGAATGAAAAAAAATAAATAAAGAGGGAGGGGGAATTCAAGTGCTACAGTTACTTTGGATAACAGTTTGGCAGTTTCATGTAAGTTAAATGTATGCTTACTATTTGACCCACCAATTCTACTCTAAGCATTTACTCAAGAGAAACGAAACATATGTCCATACAGAAATCTGTATGCAAATGTTATAGCAGTTTTATTCATAATGGCCCAAACCTGGAAATGACTCAAATGTCAATCAAATGCCAAACGAATAAACAAATCACGGTATATCCATTAATCCTTAGCAATAAAAAACAAAAACAAGTACATGCAACAACATGGATGAATTTTAAGAGCAATTATGCTAATTAAGGGGCCAGCCACAAAAGACTACACACTATATGACTCCATTTATATGATGTTCTAGAAAAGACAAAACTATAGGGTCAGACAACAATTCAGTGGTTGCTATAACCCAAAGGTTGTACGGGAGGGGCACAGGAAATATTTTGGAGGTGATGGAAACGTTCTGTATCTTAGCTTTAGGGGTGCTTACATCATTGCATACATTGTCAAAATTTATTGAACTATATTTTAAAGGCATGAGGTTTATTATTTGTAAACTATACTGTACTAACCTATAATAATATATATGTAATAAGTGAATACTTTTCTTTCCATCAAACCCTTCCTATCCCATTATCTAGTCTGGCTGCCCCTCCCAGAGACAGATGTTGTCCTTGAGTACCTCCCTTTCCTACTCCAGGTTGCCCCTGAGGTTTGATTTAAATCAGTGTCACCAATGTAAACAAGGTAGGGGACTTTGTGTTTGACTCTTGACTAGTGACCACCTGGACCACAGAAATGAGAGGAAGGTGTTAGAAAAATAAAACAAACTAGACAGCAAGAGTCATGGATTTTCTTTTCACTGTTGATCTAACACCTGGCATAATGTGCTCAATTATTTCTTTAGCATGATGGGATGCATAACACATTGTAAACTTTTGCAAGGCTCCAACTCTCCAGCGGTGTCAGCCAAATGCACTAAGGCATTTCTCTTTAGGAAAAAAAATCTATGAACAAGGTGAGAACTGACTTCAGGGGTTGTAAAATAGCTCCATCCCAGGTGACTGACTCCTTGGGCCTAATGATTAGATTCAACATACATGCTTCTAATCTTGTGTGCCTTAGAACTGACCCAGTGATACTTCAATGTAAGAAAGTGATCAACAGCCAAAATGAAAACAATAAAATACTGGATGGTTTTAAACATGGTTGCTGGTTATACTCAAGGCACTTGTCTACAGAAGCCCCAGAATGTGATCTCATTGAAATGGAAATAGTTGATGTAACTATTAAATTCCACAAGGTGGAGCCCATGAGAAATACAAGTTTGGGTCAGCCCAGAAACAAGATCAAAAGAAACACTGCTGTGTCGCTTTATGGGAATAAATTAAGGCCACAAAAGTGTGGGCTGTTTCTCACCTCTTTAGTGCAGACTTTGATGCTATTGGGCCTTTACTGGATATCATTAAATAAATCTCCAAGAACATTGTTAATCTGAGATCTATGACTATTTCCACAAATCCATTGAGAAGGAAATTGAATCTATTGGAGGAAATTTAGGGCTTATTTCTAGAGATAGAAGTCTTATTTCTTATCTACACTAAAATACAGAGTACACTGTGGCTTTTAGTAATGACAGCCAGGAAAAGAAGGCGCAGGGTCAACTGATCTTGCTTCCACATTAAAATCACCTGAGTAACTTTTTAAAAAATTGTATAATATATACACAAAGCAAAGAAAGAAAAAAGCAATAGTTTTCAATACACTCTTCGACAAACAGTTACAGGACACAGATCCCAGAATTTGTCATGGGCTACCATACCATCATCTCAGACCTTTCTTTCTGCTGCTCCAGAACATAGGAGGCTAGAAGGAATAAATATTTTTTTATCATCACAATCGACTCTTTTTTTCTTTTTTTGTGAAAAACAACATATGTACAAAAAAGCAACAAATTCTAAAGCACAGCACAAAAATAAGTTATAGAACAGATTTCAGATTTTGGTATGGGTTACAATTCCACAATTTCAGGTTTTTACTTCTAGCTGCTCTAAGATACTGTAGACTAAAATAAATATCAATTTAATGATTCAGCAATCATACTCGATTGTTAAGGAGTGTTTCTCCTTCTCTGTATAACTCTATCATCTCACTATCTTACTATCCCACACTTGAATAACTTTTAAATTATCCTGAGGCCCCATCCTTAGAGATTACAGCTTAGTCAGTTTGGAGTTGGGGCCATATATTCATGTTGTTACTAGTAAACATTACTTAGTTATTTAATTTCTTCAAACTACCAACCAACATTTACAGAGTAACTTTTGTGCCAGGAACAACTCAAGGGATATGAATTTAAGCATTTAGTGATCAACCCTGAGCCTGACAAAATGATGAATCACACTTATTTTCACCTCATTTTGTTTTAAAACATTTTAGATATACTAAGGAAGTCCTTGAGGACAGTAAGCCATTAGGTTGAAAAGAATGGTTGACGTGGGCTCCCTGTGCCTGTGGGTCATGGATTCTAATCCACTGACTAACTTCAGCCCTATCACCTTCACTAGTGGAAAGAAAGCAAGACCTATTGATGCAGGCTCTTTGCAATTTTTATTGTGCTAAGTCATAATAGCATCCTGAGCTACAGTCATTTGTATCATAGACACGGTCTAAGCACCTCCCATCTGAACTCCTCTCTCTTGTATCTTAGAATGATGGAGAGGAACATGTCAGGCAATGAATACATATTGAGAACATTTCTAAACATTCTTTTTAGAAGAATTATATACCCAAAAAAAG
The DNA here is from genome assembly GCF_023851605.1 of Tamandua tetradactyla. Taxonomy (NCBI): domain Eukaryota; kingdom Metazoa; phylum Chordata; class Mammalia; order Pilosa; family Myrmecophagidae; genus Tamandua; species Tamandua tetradactyla. Next base: position 199,787,694 of record NC_135327.1, on the reverse strand, counting down.
ATAACTAGCAATTTAAGAGAAGAAGAAATTAAAGCTTGAAATGAGTAGCAATACTTCAGGAGTTAGGCAGTTATAGGAGGATTTTTACATTAGGATATTTTAATGCTGGGGCTTGAAGAATCAGACAGATTTAGATACAAGGAGAACAGTGAGCAGGAGATTTGGGTGTACATGCATGTCTGTGGGGGGGGTGTTGAAGAATGGAGCAAGCAAAGGTAAGGACAGCTGGGAACACAGTCTGTGTTTGGAAGCAATGACTGGATACACTTTAGCATGGTTGGTTCATAAAAGGGAGGATTGGCAAATATAAAGCACTAAATGCTACCATGCTTTCTTTTCCTGCTCATTGCAGGCAGTAACTATTGGTTATACCACTCTTTCCCACAGTGTCTGACATGGATTTATTTAAACTCAGACCTCCAGGAAGCCATCAACAATAGATCAGAGTTGGCATTGAGGATGAAATTTATTTCTGCCCCAAATGTAGGGAAATTGTGGGGAAAGGAGATTAATTAGATTGGGCAATATCATGGGGGTCCTGAAGTTGGGCTTCAAGGTTCATCATAAATAGAGCCTCCTGTAGTAATTACTTTAAGGTTCATCATGAATAGAGCCTCCTGTATTAGTCACTAGGCATCTAAATACACCATCTCATGATTGCCATAGTATCTCATGTCATCTTTATATCAGCCCTATGAACTGAGCATTTTATTTTCTTTTTGCATATAGAAAAACTGTGCCCAGAAAAGCAAAGTAACTTTTCCATGATTATGCAGAGAAGCTAACCGGAAATTCATTTCCATATCTCTTTGACTAGAAAACTCATGTTCTTTTGTTAATTCTTGCTAAGGGTTTAGATTTCAAAGGAAGGGGATGAGGAGGGAGAAGGAAGAAGATGGAGAGAAGGAGCAGGAGAAGCAGCTAAGACAAAGTCCGTGAGCTGTCCACAGTTCTGAAAATACCCGAAAGCCATATACAGTAGGCTTCTCCCTCTACAGTGCCTTTGTTCAGACACATAAAACGCCATTTTAAGAACATGTCTTTCTTCCACGTTTTGACTTCACATTGGTCCTTCCCCAGGGTACACAAACACTCCTATTCATGCAACTTCTGGCAGCTGTGGACTTGCTCTGCTGAGCCAAAGTGTGTCTGTGTGGAATGTCCAGCAGCTGGGTCCCTGGTGATTTACACCTTAAAATAAATGGCCAGAAAGGAAACATGCAGAACCACAGAACCTCTAACACTAGCACTGAGAATTCTCATTGCTGCCCCCCTGACTTGTTGCTTTGAATCTTCTCATGTAGTAGGTTCAACTCACAACAGGAGCAGGCTGCCAAAGATTTAATTAGATGGGCATGGATTATAAACACTTGAAATCTGTCTTCATTTTCCAAAAAAAGACTAGGCTACCCATAATCACAACTAATGTGATTTTTACATTGATTGAGTTCTCCCCAAATTCCATTTCTTCATTACTTCCCACCAGGCTTCCTAATTGAATCCGTGCCTCTAATCTTCCTTTTCCTTCAGTTTACTCTATACATAAACATAAAACTACTTCAAACCTACCAATTTTTATCACATTTACTTTTGTTCTTATTGTAAAGTGTTTTGTGTTCTTATTGTGAAGTCTATTAAGTCTTCTACATTTCCAGGCACAAACTAAAAACCCACCCAATGCTCTCTCCACCATAATCATGTGAGAATACCCCTGTTCCACCCTGGCCTGGCTCCTCACTAAATCCAAGCAGATGCTGGCTCATTGCAAAGGTCAAGCTTATTTAACGCTTTCCCTGACATGGGATATCTACTTTACATCTTCATCTATTAAAAAAAAATCTTACTAAGTGTTCTAGTTTGCTAGCCGCCAGAATGCAATACACAAGAAACAGAATGGCTTTTAAAAAGGGGACCTTAATAAGTTACAAGTTTACAGTTTTTAGGCTGTGGAAATGCCCCAATTAAGGCAAATTTATAGAAATGCCCAATCTAAGGCATCCATGGAAAGATACCTTGGTTTAAGAAGGCTGAAGAGGTTCAGGTTCTCTCTTAGCTGGAAGGGCACATGGTGAACATGGTGACATCTTCTACTTTTCTCTCTAGGCCTCTTGCTTTATGAAGCTCCCCAGGAGCATTCTCATTCTTCATCTCCAAAGGTCACTGGCTGGTGGACTCTGTGCTTCTCTCATCATTCTAGTGACTCTGCTCTGTTGCTCTCCCATCGTTCTCCACATTCTCCCTCATTCTCCCGTCACTCTCAAAAGGCATTCTCTCCAAAAACGTCTCCTCTCTTATAGAATCCCAGTAAACTAATCAAGACTCACATAGAATGGATGGAGACATGTCTCCATCTAATCAAGTTTAATAACCACTATTGATTGAGTCATATCTCCGTGGAGACAACCTAATCAAGTTTCTAACCTCTAGTTCTGAATAGGGATTAGAAGAAACCATTGCTCTCACAAGATTGATTAGGAAAAAAAAACATAAGTTTCTGGGGCTAAATAAATCCTTTCAAATCAGCACACTAAGCTATAAGGGTCAGCTCAAGCAAAATTCCTTTCTGGGCTATTTCATGGCCAGTGTTGTCCACAGTGCCCTGTTCCTTCTGCTGTTCCTAGTAGTTAAAATACTCATTTGAGCCTATCATATTGTTCTATGTCAGTATTTTTCGTTTTCAACAGGATTTTGAGCTACTTAAGGAGAGCAACCATGCTTTTTTTTTTCTCGAGATAGCACATTCAATAAGTAATTATTCAACTATGTAGTCTATCCTGCTCCTAATGGAGGCAAAACAAGAATGCTAAAAAAATAAGCTGCAGTGGGTCAGATTCAGATGAGATAGAAAGAAAAATTTATTGAGCATTGAGAGTTACAGATAGTTGGGATGCTACACGGATGCCTCTTTTAAGAGGGAAATTAAAATCACAAAGGCATTATAATTACCTGAGTGTCACGGAAAAAGCCTTAGCTTATAAAAAATATTAGGGGGAATTTTATCATTATGGGTATATATAATCCTTCTCCTTGTAAGAAAAAGAATTTAGCTGGTTAGAAAGAAAAGTGAGATGATATTTAATCAAGAGTATACATATATATAGTACATATTACAGTAATAAGAGCTGGTATATCCCAAGCGCTCACTATAAGCAAATTTTTTTGCTGTGTTTTTTGCATACCTTATTCCATGTAATTCTCATAACGAGCCTATGAAGTGGGTACTGTTATCATCATTTTAAAAATATGGGAATTAAGATAGATGGATATGAAATAACTCGCCCAAGGCTATTGGCCTAAAAGTCAGCAGCAAAATGGGGACTTCAATGTAAGTGTAACTGCAGAGAGTAAGGTCTTAAGCAGTGCATTATGATTTTTGAAAGTATTCAGAATGTATGTTAGCAATCTAGAGACTATTTTCTAAATAATGGAAAGCTCTTCTATATCCCAGCTTATAAAGTTAGAGACTAAGTCTGGCGGAAGGAATCTATATCTATTATTTCCACAAATATTGTGACTTTAAAAGTCAACTACTATTTTAAAGGCATAAAGTTTTGGTACCATATTGTTTGGTGCCTGAAAAATAATAGTGAGAAAAGTAGTGCAACATCCTTCGGAGAGGATGGACTGGCATATAAAAAACTTTCACTTAATACTTCTCCTTCTCTGTTCCATTATTTCTCAGAAGTCTGCTGGACCTAAAAATGCCAATACTACTTAATTAAGGGGTTATACATGTCCAATTTTTCTTAAAATTGATTTCCATTCTAGAAAGAGTTGATTTTCTCTAGTCCATGTGATTTTCAAAATGATCCTATTGGATAGGAGATAACATATTTGAAGTATATGTATTTTAAATAAATCAAGCCAAAGGAGAAAGTAATTCAAGAAAACATCATGTTATGAAACTGTTTAGAAGTGGACCAAGTCTATCAAAACTTGTATGAAAATATACAATATGCCTTTGATAGTGTAGCTTTAGCTGGCTACCATCTCTACCATGGAAGATTGCCTTAGTTTACTAAAATTCTGTATAACAACTTTTAATGAAGCCCTTTATGTTAAAAAATAAATTTAATTTTGTTTAAATAATTTGTGTACAAAGTACTTGTCCTTTAAGGATACAACTTTTGAAAACTTGGTATATAAAAGTCAAATATGCCCCACATAGAAGACAAATAATCTTCGAGTAAATGAAAATTCAGAGTTTTAGAATTTCCATTATAACTCTAGCTATTACCTGTAGAAAGGATTCTACCTGAGTTCAGCTACAGAGACCAAAACCACAGATGAAGGGAAGCTCAAAGAACAGAGCGTGGGATGGGCGAATGCCCCTTTCTGAAAAAGAGACAGGAAAGAGGGCACACTGTTCCTAGTAAGTTCTCTTCTGCCACTTGTGCAAAGAACGGAGGCTGTATATTTGACGGCATTGAAAACTTAAACTGAACCTTTCTCTATGGCTGGTGGGAATAGCCTGAAGTTAAGGAAAAAAATCAAGTTGTAAATGATAATCCCATCCTGAAAGATGGATGGTTTCTGACTCCAAGTGAAGAATTTAGGGGAAGGAGTGATAAAAGGAAAGATGAAAATTTGTGAGAAAGGTATCCATTTGTACCTTTACAAGTTTGAAGAATGCCTCTCAATTTCTGTGCATTTGACTATTGTGAATTTAAATATTTTCATAGAAATGTATTTTTACTTTCAAAAGACAACTGTGTTCTTCTCTGCAAAAACCACCTACAGTTTAAGCCTTAAAATGTTGAGTGATTCTAGTCCTCTGCCACCTGGTGGCAGTACACTTATACTATTGACTTTTTTGAGAGGTCAATGGTCACCCTTTAAAGATGGAAGTTGCAAAAATTTCAAGGCCTAAAAGGTCACAATGCCAGAAATCCACTGTCTCGTTAATACAAATAAGATTTTGGTAATATTTGAAATTAATTAATCAATTACTTTTCCAGAAATGACTATATGATAAAGAAGAATAGTTGAGTAGGTCGAGAACTTCATCTTTGGAGATGCTGTCAGTTTGATGCTGTCTTCCCATACAAGCAAATACAACAAGTGATCTGATACCTCTTTCAATTTACGAGAATCCTTAGAAAATAAATTAGTACTTCACTACAAATCTGACCTTTCCAGCTATAATGTTATCCTCTATATAGTGAAATTTTATCTTAATTTGAGCAAATCCAGAGGGGTTGTTTTAAAAGCAAGGGACTCAGAGCCAGCCAGTCTTGTGTTTGAATTTCATATCTACCTCTAGCTAATATGTGGTAAAGATGGACAAGGTACTTAATCTCTTAGAGCTTGTACTGTAAAATGGGGATAAGAATGCTTTTCTTGCAAAGATGCATGAAAACTAATCATTAGATGATGAAAATCATTATTATCATCATGACTATTTTAAAAGGTACTAAAAAGCAGCTCATTATAAGTTGGTATTGTCTGTGAGATTAATTATCTTGAGGCTCCAGCTATCTGAGTACTGAAACAGGCTTCAATCAGGATCGTCCTGTCTTTAAATTTGTCAGATTATTTGTCAAACTCTTGTGCCAGGTTCTCAGAATCTGTTTCTTCTAAATTATGACTGTTGCAGTAAAATAGTAACACAGTATGTTAGGCATAAAATGCTTTCTATAGTTTTGAGTTTTACAAATTTAAGATGAAATGAAATATCTATCATCTACAATAAATTCTATTGTTCCCAGAAAGGGTAGATAAATCTCAGGGCATAATTGTATTCCTATTTGTCATGACCTTTGAAAATATATAGCTGCTTGAAAAATAACAGATCAATTCTTCCTTAGTTAAGAACATTTGAGTTCCTATTTGAAATATGCTTTTAATAAAAAATTCTTATGGATAATTTATTTTTATCATGGTGGGGAATCAGTTTCTTTGTGCTTGATGCTTCTGAGTAGTCTAAGAAATTATTACTCACTTTTGTGACATATCTATACGCACTTTTCACTTGTCTGAAGTCCAAATGAAATTATTTTCTCCATTTTTGTTTTCTAAGAATATGCCCATATTCTATCCAAACTATATAGGAAATAGAAAGGCAGCAACTGTAAATGTTCATGCTGTGACTAATGTCCTATGGAATTATACTTAACAATTCCCGCTGTTTGTTTAGATTTTCTTGGAAAAATCAGGACGCCTCAACCCTTATTATTCAAAGGAGCTACACAACATTACCAGCAGCACAATTCAGTTCAATTTCCTTACAATTTTCCTGAATATATAACTTTTTCAAAATATTGTCAAAGGAACAATAGAGGATATAAAGAAGGAAGAAGAGGATGGTAATAAAAAGGAGGGTGAATTATAGGAGAATGGGGGAAGGGAGGAGAGAATGTAGAAAAGGAAAAAGGAAAAGAAGGAAAGGAAGAGAAAGAAAGAATAACAAAAACAAGAAGCCATCCTTGCTGAACTAGTCCAATTCTGCAATGTTTATTCATCTGTGTCTGAATCAACAAATGTCTTCCCCAAGATTTGATCAGCATCTTTAGCCTTTTGATATGCATATCATCCAAATGTTGCCTGTGAGGATGTCTGTGTAACACTGGAAACTTAAAAATATATATACTGCTTTTGTTCTCATTCCTTTCCTTCCCATACATACATTTTGGATTCTAAATCACGCAATCTTTTTTTTTTTTTTGAGAGACTGGATGAGTATAGGAATACAATCTGAGAATGTGAAACAGCATGAACCTGGAAGCTCAGTCTAAAATGGGCACCAATACCTTGCTTTTTATGGACACATCTAAACTCAGTCAGGGTCATGAATACTGCTGATAAACCCACCCAGGAGCTACTGAGTAGGGAGCAGCTCTTTGTACAAGTAGCTATGATTTAATCCTGTCTAACAAGTAGCTATGATTTAATCCTGTCTTCCTGAACTCTTTCACAATGCTATTGCTGAATTTACGATCACAGTAGTTTACCTTGACCCCTTGAATACTTTATGGGTTTGTTTTCTATGCAATGTAGTGGAGGGGCTTGCATTGTATTAGTGTGGCTGACTTTTCTGTTACAGGAACCCTCCTGGGAGTCCCAGGGCCAATCCACCTGCCCCAGGTGCAAGGAGGCCACACCTGATTATAAATATCTTGCTCCCCAGAATTACAAGGTAAACCTCAGAAACCGCAGCAGGAGGTGGGTAGTTATTTCCAAATGGGCAATTAGTTGGATTCTAGTGACCCTATGACATCCTTAATGTAATTATCTAAGGATGAGTCACAGAACATCAAACCCTTCACTGTTGAATGTCAAGATGCCCTGTTTCCTAACAGATAAACAACAGCTTACCTTTCTACCATCACTTCATTCTGCAGATTTTTAATTAAAAGAAAGTGAAAGAAGAATCTTACCCATGAGGAATTTTGCTCAGGACATAATATCCAGTATAGGAGTGTTGATATATCTGAAACAGATAAAAAAGCAAGTGATGAGACAAATCACTACGAATCCTCCACGTATCAGTGGACCAAAAGTAGTTAATCAGGAGACCTGGAGGGAAAGTCTTTTATTCAGTTAGCAAGTTAATTTACATATCATGTTCATTTTATTTTCATCATTTGCTCATGGTTTACAGGGCAGCCGGAGTCCTGAAGTATTCTCCATGGATACTTAGGTTTTTTATTAAGTCAGGGGTATATATTTCTAGCTTAACTAAATATAGCACCAAACTAATGAGGGAACTCTGGTCATCAGAGGTGGTCAAACATTGGTCCTTGCAGCTAGGACCAATGGGCTGCAAGACTAATGTACTGTTAGAGTTCTCTGTAAATTATGGCAAAGGTCAACCAGAAATTCCATTTTGTATCATCAGTAAGTTACATTACTGAAGCCAAGAAAGGTTTAATTGGGAAAACTCATGTCCTTCTGTACAATTCCAACTGCATCTTTTAACTTCTGAGAGAGTGATCAATAAAATTTTACTCAAGAGGTGAGTTAGAAGTAACATGGTTTGCAAAACTAAGGTAACAAGAAACAACAGTGTTTCCAAAGTTCTGTAACTCTCAACTCCCTGATGCCTCTTTTAAACTTGCAAGCAAAGAGCCTACTCACCAGTCTTCACATGCAATGATTAGAATGTGATGGATAGAAGGGGGAACATGACAACTCGGGAAATTTTAGGAGCAGTCCTCTGGAGCTTTCTGGATAGAGACCCACCCAAATGAAGAGAATGCAATGGATTACACCATAGGGTTGGAGCAAGAAAAGTATCTCACTTCCCTTTACCTGTGTAATTTCTGAGAGATGGCACTCTTTGTGGCCAAAACCATCTTTCTAGAGGTATTAGGTGAGGGGTGTATTGGAGAAGAATGACAGATCTAATGTAAAGTATGTTGTAGGGGAATTCACTTGGGGTACTGGTGATAGAAATGATCCCTTGAAAGAAACAAATAGGATTTTGCTGATATCACTGCTTTGCTAGCATGGGCTGCCACATTAACTTTAAGGAAATCACAGTGGATTTTGGAATATTTGGAGAAAAAGGACCCATATATAAAAAGTATAAGCAACCACTCTGTAAATCCCAATTATCAGGGGCTTGCAGAGACCCTAAGGCTCCTGAAACGAGGTGGGGGGGTAATGGAGGGTGATGGAAAGGAGTTTGAGAAAACTAGTCCAAACATGGTTTTGATTAAGAGATCATCACTAAGGAACAAAATCACAATGGAGATTTTAGCTGAGCCAATCTAATAAGGAAGCATGGCCCTAATTTAGTTTGTTACTTCTGAAATGATCAGTGGTGCTTCCCAGGAGTAGAAAGAAAGAGTGTCAGTACTAGCTCCAAGATAATTGTCAAGGGTCTGTCAAACAACCTTGTACTTGGACTAAATAGTGACTCTGTGAGCAGAAATAGCTTCCTCAGATGAAAAGGCAGAAAGCTAGACCTAGTTGTCTCATTTCTCTGTAGTTATGTTATATGGTGCTACATCATATGGCGCTTCTAAACTCTCTTTTCAAAAGTACCTTCTCACATTATTTATCTCAGTTTACTTTCACAATAGCCTCAGGCATAGGAAAGATTACCTTTATTTGTTAAGATAAGAATTGAGGTGCAGCAGGGATAGAGAAGGATGGAAGGGGGGGGTGAGGCAAACAGGGAGGGGAGGAACCCAGTTCTGTTACTTTTGCATGTGTTGACTATACTTAGTGACTCTAATGAATAGATAGTGGCAGAAAGAAAGGTAAGTTTTGTTTACTCTTATTTTTTTAGAGAAGGTGAGGATTTACAGAAAAATCATGCATAAAATACAGGGTTCCTATACATCACCCTACTCTTGATATCTTGCATTATTGTAGGTCTTTTGTTACAATTGATGGAAATGCATTTTTATAATTGTACTATTATTTATAGTTCATGGTTTACTTTAGGGTTCACAATTTTTGCTGTATGGTTCTGCAGATAATTTTTTTTAAATTTTACTCTGTTACTATATACAACCTAACATTTCCCCCTTTAACCACATACAAATATATATTTCTGCTGGGAAATCCACACATAGTCTTATCGAACTTCCCTTGTATGTGATGAATTGCTTTTCTCTTGCTGCTTTCAAAACTCTCTTTTTGTCTTTGACATTTGACAGTCTGATTAGTAAGTGTCTTGGAATAGGTTCATTTGCATCTATTCTGTTTTGGGCATGCTGCACCTCTTGGATCTGTAATTTTATGTCTTTCATAAGTGATGGGAAATTTTCTGTGATTATTTTCTCCATTAGTGTTTCTGCTTCTTTTCCCTTCTCTTCTCCTTCTGGGACACCCATAGTGTGTATATTTGTGCGCTTCATATTGTCTTCCAATTTCCTGGGACTCTGCTCATATTTTCCCATTGTTTTCCCTTTATTTTCTTTTGGTGTTGGATTTCAGATGTACTGTCCTCTAGTTCACTAATCCTTTCTTCTGCCTCTTCAAATCTATTGCGGTAGGTCTCCATTTTTTTCATCTCTTCTATTGTGCTTGTCATTCCCATTAGTACTGCCATTTGTTTTTTCAAACTTTTGAGTTCTTCTTTATGTTCATCCAATGTCTTCTTTATATCCTCCCTCAACTTGTTGATTTGATTTTTGGTAAGATTTCACATGCTTGTTTGAACATCCTGAATTAGTTTTCCAACTCCTGTATCTCATTTGAAATGCTGATTTGTTCCTTTGAGTGAGCCATATCTTTGATTTTCCTAATATGACTCAGTATATTTTGCTGTTATTTAGGCACTTGATTTCCTTAATCAGTTTATTCTAGAGGTTGTTTCCACACTTTTACCTAGGCTTTCCTTGTTAGATAGCTTTGTTATCTATCTGTTCTTTGGCATTCAGTTCAACTTATTCTAGACTTCTAGCATAGGTTCATATAACTGATCAGAATTTTTCAGTTCATGTTTTTTGACCCGTCTAAATGGAGCCTTTCTTTTGTTAGAGGAGGGTCTCCTCAGATATTATAGACCATTGTCAGATTTTCCCAGGTCAGACAAGCCAAGGACTCAGGATGAAAGAGTAACCAATATCAAGTTTCCTTGAGGGTGAGACCCAGCAGACTTTCCTATGAAGTCTCTAGTCTCTGTGCCTTTGCTATTCTGCCCAGCATGTGGTGATTGTCTGTCCACAGCTTCCCAACATCATAAAATGATGTGATGCCTTTAATTTCAGCAGCCTTTCCCTGCCAGGGGCATGGTTCAAACTGAAGCTGAGGTAGTAGATGGGCTTTGACTGGTTCTATTTTCCAGCCGTTGGGGCCTGGATTCCCTGAAGGAGGGCCTCCACTTGAGCTGGGCCCTATCTTCCTTTTCTTGGGGGAAGATAGACCCTTTAGGGAATTGTCCCTTTCCACCTATTTACTTTGTTTCTCAGACAAGATTCAATTCCACCCTTTCTTGAGGCAGTGCTGGAGCCTGAGAACGCTCACAGTTCTATCTAATAGCTGTTAAGACGTTAAAAAAAAAAAGCCTTTTCAGAGCTGGACCCCTGCTCTCTGGACTTGCCAATCAAGAGCTGGAGTTGATATGTGGCTGTATGTGTTCCCAGGCTCTATGTGTCCCCTTTTCTTGGGGTCCAGCACTTTTCCAGCATTTTGTGCTGTCCTACTCAAAAAGCCTCTGTTGTTGTTGTTGTCATTGTTTTCTGTGAACCCCGCCCCCTCCCTGCTGGACAAAAACTCCTGGTTCCTTTAGTGTTGACTCCAGGTTTATCTGTACTCAGGGCCCTTTTTCAGTAGTTAGAATTTGTTAATTAATTCTGCAATTGTAGCTTAGTTGAGCTAACTCCTTGCTGCTGGTAAAGTCCGTTTCCTTTCCCCTCGGAGAACCAGCCTGCCATGCCTGTGGGGTAGGGGCACTGGCCTCCATGGCTTGGAAGACTTACAGTTCTGCGTGTGATCTCCATTGTTCTAACCATTCCAGACTGGTGTATGACATTTATCTGGTCACTGATGCCCCACCCCCAGAAGTTGTTCCATACAGTTGGCTATTTACTAGCTGCTCTGTAGGAGGAACTAAATTCCACACCTCATTATGCCACTATCTTTTCTCGCCTTTCCATTCTTATAGTTTTAAACCATTACCTAAATATTAGTGACTACCATATACAAAGATATAGCTTTCCTAGAGTACAAACCAACATACCCAATTTCCAGTTAGAATCTTTATTCCTTGGCTCTCCACTCCCAAATTTCAATATGCTACAAAATAAACTCTTTGACAACCCATAAAATTTAATTTTCCTTTGATATTTCCTATCTCATTTGATATTTTAATTACTCATTCAGTAAACTAAGCTGAAAACTTAGTTTTTCTTGACCCTATTCCTTGCCTCCTTCCTCCAATTCAATCAATCCCCAAATTGTGCTGAATTCACTCTCTAAATCCTTTTTAAATCATCACTAGCTATTTTTCCTTATGATGAATGCCTTAATTCAAATCTCTTCTCCATCACTCCTCTCTTACACAAAGAAGCGATCATATTCCTTTTCAACATTAATCTTGGAAATTTTGATTCCATTCCATTTTGTTTCTCATTGAACTTGTAACAATTCCCACCACAAAATACCATTGCTTGTATTTTTAGTCACACCCTCTCCATGTTCCTTTTTCCAAGTCTGTGGACTATAACTCAAATATCTTGCACCTCCTACCCCCCAAAAAATTCCTGGCTATCTCCTCTTTCTTTCTCTTTTTTTTTTTTTTGTATGCTGTATGGTGGGGTCACATTACATTATTTTTCCATGTAAATATCCTGTATTGTAGCACCATTCGTTGAATGTTTGTTTTGCTTGTTTGTTTTTTGGGAAGTGCACGGATCCTCCTTCTCTTTTAAATGATCATGACACTTCATAAGAAAAATCTGCTCTGCTAAATGTCTTCATTTTCTAGTCACTTCTAGCCTACTGCAATATACTCCTAACATTCTGAAACTTTCTCCCCAAGTAAATTTCCTTCTGCCATGTATAATGACATCTTTTTAATTTCTAGTCTACTCAATCCCTCTGAAACACTTGAAAAGATCTTAGGAATTATTCTTCTTTCTTAATTTCATGGTATGTCACTTCCTTGTTCTCCACCTGCCCTTCTCTATCTAGCCTCTTTGCCTTTTTATTTTTCTGTCACAGATACCTCGAATGGAAGCATACACTGATATACTATCGTTTGGGAATTTTCCTTGCTAGTCTATACCCTTGATTTGGCAGATCCCATTCATTTCTACTTTCTTATGTGGCTCCTTACCAAATTTACATTCTTAAGCTTGATCTATATCCTCAACTCTAGGCTCACGTATTTTTTTTTTTTTTTTTTTTTTTTTTTTTTAGTTTTTTGCTGAGTCTTTCTATATGGATGTTTTTATCCCAAATTTTGCCTCCAGTTCAATATTTTGGAAACTGAATGCATTATTTTCCTACTAAAAAATTATCTTTCATGTCCTTCCATTCACCTGCCTTTCAGTAGAAAACATTGGAACTAGCTTCAATCATTCCTTTTCCTTTATTGTCTATATATAATTGGTCACCAAGTTACATCAGATTTTGTAACTTTCGAATGTTCCCTAGTTTGCCCTGAATAACCACAATGACTTTCCATCTAACATGCCTACCTCCCAACATCCACTTCTCTCCATCCCTCCCTTCCTAACAGCCACCAGAATTCCTTCCCTTCCTAACAGCTATCAACCTAGCAGCAATAAAGGGAGATGACTAAGAGAATTCTGGAGTAGGACACAACCAGGGATGACCATTTGCAGTCCCCATGTCTTCCCCTTTACCTCTGTTTTTCTACTCTTACCTTTATCCTGAATCAAGGAGACTGGAAGGAGGGCAAAAGTGATACCTGTTTGGGTGGGGGGTAGGAGATGGGGAAGTAGAACAGCCCTGCCCCTGGTATGGTAGGGTGTGCCCCAGCGGAGTTTGGGACCACTTTGTACCACTTGAGTCAATAAATGTCACCTGATATACCTGGCAGGCTGAGAGCCACAGACTGGCAGCAAGACTGGCCGCAGCATGCTCTTTTTGGCCCCTCCCTATTTTCTGCAGGATCTGATCCTGTTTTAAAAATGTTAAATGGGGGAGGGGGCCTACTACTCACTTTATGGGTAAACTGGGCAAGTTATTCACTTCCTTGAGCCTCAGTTTCCACCCATGTAAAATAGGGAGAAAAGCTTGAGTAATTAATAAGGAAATTTAAACCACAAGGAGAGAATAAAGAGCAATCTTGTTCAAATTTTAAGGAGAATTATATACTTTAGTTACTAGGATTGTAAAGAGTCCCTGAAACTCTTTTGTCTTTCCTCTTATGAATTCTAGGAGGAATTTTCTAGGACGAAAACAGGAATCCCACTAAGAATGATAGAATTGGCGCTGACTTATTTTGAGTGATGGTGGAGGGGAGAAAACAACTGAGATTATCATCTAGGGTCCCTTTGGACTGAGTACCCGGTCAGTTCAACCACTATCCTAAGTGTTCCAGTAATGGGATGGACCATGCCCTGAAATCTGAGCCTACCAGCACTGCCAGTATTCAAGCAGAGGCTGGTTAACCATTTGCTAGGGGTACTCTAAAATAGGTATATGCACTACCATGCAGCTTGTTCCAGTGGACCTCAATAGTTGCTTTCCTATTTGATCCTATAATTCTAATCACAGAGGAATTGAAAAAAATTACAGGATATTGATAAGCTCAGATTAAGATTCTCCCAAGCTAGGGCCAAGGAAACCATGGCTGGTTAAAGAAAAAGACATGGAACCATGATAAAAAACGGAGGCTGGAAATACTGAGGAGAGATTAACATGGAAAAATGACAGACCAGGCAGGGAAAAGACAGATTTGGGGACTGGAGAGTAAAAAACAAGACAAACAAACAAAACAGAAAATAATCTACATGAGATAGCTGGGATGATGTAGGGGAATAAATAATAACCTTAAGAGGAAAAATAAAAACAGTAAAAAGAATCTGGAAAATGTTAGGCATCTTGGTTTCCAAATTGGAGAAAGTGAGAAAATGAAGTGTTTACTCAGAGGGTTTATTTTTTCACATTTTTGAAGTGTTCTATTACCAAATGAAAAGGAAATTCCCTTAGATGCCAAATTGGCAGCGCCATACCCAGTTCTACTGGGAATTAACAGTTTGAGTCCCCTTGGAGAAAGAAAAAGATCTGCTTCTAAAAATCAGGAAAATGTTTCATGAACCATGACAGCCACTTCATGAAGCTAATGCTGTAAATATTCCTTTTGTACCAGCAGAACCATTTGAGAAAGCAATGAAATCAAACAATTAAGTTTGAACTCCCAGCACATGTCCCCACCCTTTTCGGTTCATGTGGGGAAGGAGAAAATGAAATGTATGCCTCATTTAAAAAAAATAATAACTACATGACGGGCAGGCCACAGTGGCTCAGCAGGCCGAGTTCTCGCCTGTCATGCCAGAGACCTGGGTTTAATTCCTGGTGCCTGCCCATGCGAGAAAAAAAAAAACAACTAAATGAATTCCCACATTTCAAGGTGTGTTCCTAAATCTTGGTCATGACACATTCTTTTAAAAAGAACCTGCACTCCTGATTTTAGTCATTAATTCTATCCATTATCATTATCTCCTCCATCAAGCAGCAGCTGCCATGCTTCCTAGTAGTCCTCAGAATCCCTCTTTGGGAAGATTAATTATTAGGTGGGTATTCAGGACAGAGGAGGTGCTGATGGAGCAGTGCCGACTCTCCTGAATATTGCATCCACCTCCTTCCATGAATAATTTAAATAGATGAGCACATCTCAAATTTGGGCTGAGACAAGAGCTAACCATTCATAAAACATTTCTGGAAAGAAATGATGCCTTATCCTGTCTAGGAATTCTCTTATAACATTTGGGAAAATTAGTCCAGTTGAGGGTGTCACATTTTCTCTGATTAAGACCAATAAGCAAAAATAACCTAGGGAAGATGACCAGGTTGGCTGGAATCTGGAAACAAAGCCACTTGAGATATAACTGAAGTCTCCAAGGGAGATTGCTAGCTGTCTTTGAAGTCTTAAAAAACTGCCATGAATGCTAGTGATCAATAAAAGGGAGTGGTAAGGGGTATAGAAAAAAACATAGGGGATACAAAGGCTAAAAAACAGGCTGCCATGAATAAGTGTGGGTAGACCTATATTCATTTCCTCTGACAAAGAATACTGCTCACAAGTACATATTATAAGGAACAAGATTTCAGACCAATGATGCCAACTTTTGGCAATGTTATCCAACAACACAAAGGCTTATGGCCAATTAATAAAATATGATAGCAGTGTTTCTAGGAGCATCAAAAATAATGCAGGGAGTGATGAGGTTGAAGGGGATCTCTGCTAAAATTTCTTCCCATTCTGAGATTCAGCAATTCCTCCTTGATTTCTCATGTGAGGATGTACGGCCCCATCTGCCCTCAAGCCCACTCTACCCTTGCTAGGTGCTGAAGTTTAACTGCTTCTCCGTGCAGGCCAGAACTGCTTCAACCTTGGGACTGATTAATTCTTGCCTTAGCATGTTGAATTTGACAAGCTTCTGCCTGCGACAGAAACTGTTTACATTCTGCCCATATGCAGAATTCATTCCCTTCCTCCCAAGCTTCCACAGAATTCTCATCCCAATACAGATGAGTCTCTGCTTGATTTTTTTTAATGATTCAAAATGTATTTTCAAGGAACTCAACGTGCAGGACAGAGACAGACATGTAAACAGGCAGTCACATACTCTGAAGTTGCTCTAACCAGGGTAATGTACAAAATGAGTGGAAGCACATGAAATCTGCTTGATTTTTAATTTCCTGTTTCATTCTTATCTTTTATTGGACACTAACCCAATAACCCAACAACTTGTCAAACATCTGACTTCCTGCCTGGTCTCTGACCCTGCTCCTATGGCCGAAGGTACAGAGAGTTTTAAGTTCCGGCATGAAATTGAATAAAGATGGAAAACATCTTTTTTGAGTCAATCATTCCTCAAAATGCTTCCCTTTCTCTCTAGCAGATCATTGGGCTGGTTTGAATCTGATATGTAACCCAGAGAAGCCTGTTCTTTTAATTCAATCTCATGGGGCCAGACCTACTGTTGGGTGGGAGCTTTTGATTAGGTTACTTCCACGGAGATGTGACCCTGCCCATTCAAGGTACGTCTCAGTCCACTTGCTGGAGTCCTTTAAGGGAGAGACATTTTTGGAAAGAGTTCAGAGCCAAGAGAAGCTAAGAGAGAAAGAAAATGCCCACAGAGGCATTTTGGAGGGAAGGACCAGCAGACTCTGTCACGTGCCTTCCCTGTGATAGAGGAACCCTAGATGCCAGCAGTCTTTCTCTGAGAACGTAGCCTCTTCTTGGTGCCTTAATTTGGACATTTTCACGGTCTTAGAATTGTAACTTGTAACTTAATAAGTCCACTTTGTAAAAGACAATCCATTTCTGGTATATTGCATTCTGACAGCTTTAGCAAACCAGAAGAGTCATAATCACCCCTATATTCTAATGAATATATTTGGCACACATTTCTGCAGATCCTGCCAATTTATTTATATCATTTTAATAAAGTTATTACCCTTCTTGTAATTGTTTAAAAATAAAAAATTTTAAGGCACCCCAAATAACAAGGTAAAAATGGAAATATTTGGTAAAATGAAAAAATGTTCAGTTCATATAATATAGAAGAAATATTAGCAAACATCTTGATTGAAATTAATTGTTCTTTGTTTTTCCCCTGGTTGCATGTTTTTACTTTTCTGCTATATGGGACTCACAACTTAGTGCAACAATCTAGGCAAGGCTTAAAATATAGAGAACATACAGTTGTCAGATTCAAAATACAAAAATAATTGACAGATTCTTATGATTCAATATTTATATCTCATCCCCTTCGCTCTTCTTAGAATAAATGGTCTTCTAGGGAACTCTTTAAAACATAGAAATGGTGGTTTTCTCTTGAACCTGTAAATCTTCTTAAAATATGTATCTCAAATGTCTTCTGCTCTCTGTACTATAGGTAACCCTAATATACATAATTCATTCTTTCGTGACCAATCCATATTCATTTAAGTTATTAATAATGTTTCTATTTTCCTCTTTACACTTAACATGTACATTTCTCAGCGATGAGTTACTATGCTGAGAACATCTAAGAATAAACAATATGGTTAAAAATGAGGATACATCTAAATGAGTAAATACCTTTTATTTCAGAGGTAAATACTACACATTTCAGCTATGATTCCAGTGATGTTTCCAAATACCCAAATGAAGAATATCTCTGATATCCAAAGATATCAGAGCAATTTTTAATAATTTCCTCCTGTCTTCCCTTGGACATTTCAATTCAAATAGCTGTGTCTGCGTGTTTGGGCTCCTCTCCTGGAAACAAATGAAATCACTTGCAGTGTTGCTAGCAAGAGATTCAAAGGAAGTGGTCCGACAGAATTTCTTTCCTAGCTAATTTTCAAAGACACACACCAGTGTGCCCTGTCATACCCCATCCTCTTACAGGCTGCCCACAAGAAACAGAGGAGTAATTTTTATAAACTGACAGCCAACTTCGTACTTCACTGCCTTTTCTATTTTGTTGCATTTCCAGGCTTTCCCGCTGACTCATTCCTGCTTTTACTTGAAAACGACATTTTCTTTTTTCTTACTGTATTATCTTTTTTGTTGCCCATATATACTACCCACAGGACTAGCCTGTGGAAAGGCAAGGTAATAATAAATAAAACTCCCTTCCATTGTATAAGTCTTTGAATTTACAAAATATTTTCTATATAATTTGTTTTTCTCCTCATGACAACCTGTAACTTTGGCTGGAGGAGCTTCTCCTTGCTTCATCTTTTAAATCAAGAGATGCAAAATAATTTGCTCAAGGTTGGGAAAAAGGAGTCTAATGTCTTTATACTTCTTGCTTAAAAGTGTTACCACTATAACATACTGGTGAGAAAGCTTCTCCCACCCTAAGCCATTTTTTCTGTACCAGCCAGAACTGTTTTGTTGATAGATCCATTTCTTTAGGGTTGGGAAGATTTCCTGCTTTTCAAGAGAATCTTTAATGAAATGAAAATAAATCTGGGAAGAGTAACACTAATGCCACAATTACCTAATGTACTGAAAGGGATTAGCTATTAGCCAATTTAAAACAAGGTCTCAGAGAATGGCACAGAATCCAAAATAGGTCCTGGGGACAGAGTGAAATATGGAAAGTAATGAGGACAACTAAAAAGAGAGATGAGTGGAAAAAAGGCAAGTATCTCTACTTTCAACAAACATAGTACTGAACCCTTTCTACTATGCACCTGGCAGAGATCCTGCATACAGCAAGCTCATGGGCATTTTTATAGCTATCCTGGTATATTTCACCTCCCTGACCCTCTGGTCTCTCACGAAACTGAAGGTCAAGGGCATGGGTGAAGACTGCACACACACACACACTGGTTCTCATACCATGGGAGCAGGCACTAAAGGAATGAAAAATCTCATTTGGCACTTATTTATATTATAAACACCAACATACCTCTCCTTTATGACACATTGAAAATAATTATATGCTTTCATATACCCAAATTCTGTATAAACCAGGCCTTCCCCAAAGATCAATAATTGAAAAGCATAGTCAATTCAGGGTCTCCCATGCCTCCTTCTGACTTAAAAAAAATTCTTTTTGTTTGTATCCACATGACATCAATTAGCTGGTCACTTGATCTTCTACAAGGCAGTTTCACTATACTGACAATCAAATCTACATTTCCAATCCTTAATTTTTTACTCCCTGTATTAGTTAGGGTTCTCTAGAGAAACAGAATCAACAGGGAACACTTGCAAATATAAAATTTATGAAAGTGTCTCACGTGACCGTAGGAATGCAGAGTCCAAAATCCACAGGGCAGGCTGCGAAGCCGACGACTCCAATGGATGGCCTGGATGAACTCCACAGGAGAGGCTCACCAGCCAAAGCAGGAATGCAACCTGTCTCCTCTGAGTCCTCCTTAAAAGGCTTCCCATGATTGGATTTAGCATCACTAATTGCAGAAGACACTCCCCTTTGGCTGATTACAAATGGAATCAGCTGTGGATGTAGCTGACGTGATCATGACCTAATCCTATGAAATGTCCTTATTGCAACAGACAGGCCAGCACTTGCCCAATCAGATGAACAGGTACCACAACTTTGCCAAGTTGACACCTGTCCCTAACCATGACACTCCCCATTTACCATCTCCACTTGGATAGTCTGCCCCCATTTAATAAGCTGAAGGCAAAGTAGTCATTTGTCCTCCCAATCTTGCTCCCGACTTTTCCATATACATTAACAGCACAAACACTCTCACGGTAACTCAAATGAGGAACCCTCTTTCTCTTGCTCCCAAGAGCTTATCATCCACCAGACTGATCCCCCCGTCACTTAAGCTTTCACTTTTCCTTCCTTTTGAGTCCTCCTGAAAACAACCTAGACAACAGGGTCCTTTTGCCTTGGTTGCTTTCTAATCTGTTTATCATCTTAATGTATTTGTATATCATCTCCTTTGGTCTTCACATAAACTTAAGCAAGTTCCCATTGCCTCTCATATCATGTTCAGACTCTTTAATGCGACACTCAAAACTGTGCAGGAGACTTCCGGAGAAGATGGCGGCTTAGTAAGACGCATGGGTCTTAGTTCCTCCTCCAGAACAGCTACTAGAGAAGTAGAAACGATTCAGAACAGCTCCCGGAGCCATGACAGAGACCAAGAAGACAGCGTACCCCATTCTGGAACGGCTGACTGGCTGGGAGAACCCGCTCCGGTGAGATCGCCGAGGGGCGCGGGCTTCCCTGGGCCGGGGTGGTAGGCGGCCGGAGTTCCTCCCTCCCTCCTTCCCGGGCTGGCTGGGAGAATTGGACAGGCGGTCCCCTCAAGCCACGGCGGCTGGCACCCCACCCCCAACACACGGCCCCGCGGACCAGCTGGGAGAATTGGATCGGAGATCCCCAAGCCACGGAGAACAGCGACCGGGGTCCCTTCCAAACATGTGGCTTCCCGGTCCTGCTGGGAATGGTGGATAGACACTTCCCCAAGCCTCGGTGGCTGGCACCTCCCCACCATGCTTGGCGCACCGGGCTGGCTGGGAAATTTGGACAGGCGTTCCCCCAAGCCGTGGAGGCCGGAACCCTCCCCGCGCGCAGATCCCCGAGCCGGCTGGGAGATTCGGATTGGCACTCCCCCAAGCCGCTTCAGCTGGTGACCCCCCCCAACAGTGAGAGTTTTCCAAAGTTAAAGGGGCCACAGCATCTTTTACTGGTGGGACCCGCAGACAGATGAGCGCTACGAGCATCACCTACTGGGCAGGATAAGAAAAACAGAACCCAGAGATTTCACAGAAAATCCTTCGAGCTGCGGGGTATTACACCGAGGGAAATCTGATTAAATGCCCAGACGCCAGCAGAAGATAATGGATCATGCTCAGAAAATTGAAAATATGGCCCAGTCAAAGGAACAAACCAATAGTTCAAATGAGATACAGGAGCTGAGACAACTAATGCTGAATATATGAACAGAAATGGAAAACCTCTTCAAAAACCAAATCCATAAATTGAGGGAGGACATGAAGAAGATATGGGCTGAACAAAAAGAAGAAATAGAAAAACTGAAAAAACAAATCACAGAACTTATGGGAGTGAAGGACAAAGTAGAAAAGATGGAAAAAACAATGGATACCTACAATGGTAGATTTAAAGAGATAGAAGCTAGAATTAGTGAATTGGAGGATGGAACATCTGAATTCCAAAAAGAAACAGAAACTATAGGGAAAAGAATGGAAAAATTTGAACAAGGGATAAGGGAACTGAATGACAATATGAAGTGTACAAATATACGTGCTGTGGGTGTCCCAGAAGGAGAAGAGAAGGGAAAGGAGGAGAAAAACTAATGGAAGAAATTATCACTGAAAATTTCCCAACTCTTATGAAAGACCTAAAATTACAGATCCAAGAAGTGCAGCGCACCCCAAAGAGATTAGACCCAAATAGGCGTTCTCCAAGACACTTACTAGTTAGAATGTCAGAGTTCAAAGAGAAAGAGAGGATCTTGAAAGCAGCAAGAGAAAAACAATCCATCACATACATGGGAAACCCAATAGGACTATGTGTAGATTTCTCAGCAGAAACCATGGAGGAAAGAAGACAGTGGGATGATATATTTAAATTACTAAAAGAGAAAAACTGCCAACCAAGACTCCTATATCCAGCAAAATTGTCCTTCAAAAATGAGGGAGAAATTAAAACATTCTCAGACAAAAAGTCACTGAGAGAATTTGTGACCAAGAGACCAGCTCTGCAAGAAATACTAAAGGGAGCACTAGAGTCAGATACGAAAAGACAGAAGAGAGAGGTATGGAGAAGAGTGTAGAAAGAAGGAAAATCAGATATGATGTATATAATACAAAAGGCAAAATGGTAGAGGAAAATATTATCCAAACAGTAATAACACTAAATGTTAATGGACTGAATTCCCCAATCAAAAGACATAGACTGGCAGAATGGATTAAAAAACAGGATCCTTCTATATGCTGTCTACAGGAAACACATCTTAGACCCAAAGATAAACATAGGTTGAAAGTGAAAGGTTGGGAAAATATTTCATGCAAATAACAACCAGAAAAGAGCAGGAGTAGCTATACTAATATCCAACAAATTAGACTTCAAATGTAAAACAGTTAAAAGAGACAAAGAAGGACACTATCTACCAATAAAAGGAACAATTAAACAAGAAGACATAACAATCATAAATATTTATACACCGAACCAGAATGCCCCAAAATACGTTTTCAGTGCAAACACTGAAAAGGGAAATAGACACATATACCATAATAGTTGGAGACTTCAATTCACCACTCTCATCAATGGACAGAACATCTAAACTGAGGATCAATAAAGAAATACAGAATCTGAATATTACTATAAATGAGCTAGACTTAACAGACATTTATAGGACATTACATCCCACAACAGCAGGATACACCTTTTTCTCAAGTGCTCATGGATCATTCTCAAAGATAGACCATATGCTGGGTCACAAAGCAAGTCTCAACAAATTTAAAAAGATTGAAATCATACGCAACACTTTCTCAGATCATAAAGGAATGAAGTTGGAAATCAATAATAGACGGAGTGCCAGAAAATTCACAAATACGTGCAGGCTCAACAACACACTCTTAAACAATGAGTGGGTCAAAGAAGAAATTGCAAGAGAAATTAGTAAATACCTCCAGGCGAATGAAAATGAAAACACAACATATCAAAACCTATGGGACGCAGCAAAGGCAGTGCTAAGAGGGAAATTTATTGCCCTAAATGCCTATATCAGAAAAGAAGAAAAGGCAAAAATGCAGGAATTAACTGTCCACTTGGAAGAACTGGAGAAAGAACAACAAACTAATCCCAAAGCAAGGAAAAGGAAAGAAATAACAAAGATTAGAGCAGAAATAAATGAAATTGAAAACATGAAAACAATAGAGAAAATCAATAAGACCAGAAGTTGGTTCTATGAGAAAATCAATAAGATTGATGGGCCCTTAGCAAGATTGACAAAAAGAAGAAGAGAGAGGATGCAAATATAAGATCAGAAATGGAAGAGGAGACATAACCACTGACCTCACAGAAATAAAGGAGGTAATAACAGGATACTGTGAACAACTTTACGCTAATAAATACAACAATTTAGAGGAAATGGACAGGTTCCTGGAAAGACATGAACAACCAACTTTGACTCAAGAAGAAATAGATGACCTCAACAAACCAATCACAAGTAAAGAAATTGAATCAGTCATTCAAAAGCTTCCCAAAAAGAAAAGTCCAGGACCAGACAGCTTCACATGTGAATTCTATCAAACATTCCAGAAAGAATTAGTACCAACTCTCCTCAAACTCTTCAAAAAAATTGAAGTGGAGGGAAAGCTACCTAATTCATTCCATAAAGCCAACATCACCTTCATACCAAAACCAGGCAAAGATATTACAAAAAAAGAAAACTACAGGCCAATCTTTCTAATGAATATAGATGCAAAAATCCTCAACAAAATTCTAGCAAATCGAATCCAACAACACATTAAAAGAATTATACATCATGACCAAGTAGGATTCATCCCAGGTATGCAAGGATGGTTCAACATAAGAAAATCAATTAATGTAATACACCATATCAACAAATCAAAGCAGAAAAATCACATGATCATCTCAATTGATGCAGAGAAGGCATTTGACAAGATTCAACATCCTTTCCTGTTGAAAACACTTCAAAAGATAGGAATACAAAGAAACTTCCTTAAAATGATAGAGGGCATATATGAAAAACCCACAGCTAATATCATCCTCAATGGGGAAAAATTGAAAACTTTCCCCCTAAGATCAGGAACAAGACAAGGATGTCCATTATCACCACTATTATTCAACATCGTGTTGGAAGTTCTAGCCAGAGCAATTAGACAAGAAAAAGAAATACAAGGCATCAAAATTGGAAAGGAAGAAGTAAAACTATCACTGTTTGCAGATGATATGATACTATACATCGAAAACCTGGAAAAATCCACAACAAAACTACTAGAGCTAATAAATGAGTACAGCAAAGTAGCAGGTTACAAGATCAACATTCAAAAATCTGTAGCAATGAACAAGCTGAGGGGGAAATCAAGAAATGAATCCCATTTACAATTGCAACTAAAAGAATAAAATACCTAGGAATAAATTTAACTAAAGAGACAAAAAACCTATACAAAGAAAACTACAAAAAACTGTTAAAAGAACTCACAGAAGACCTATATAGATGGAAGGGCATACCGTGTTCCTGGATTGGAAGACTAAATATAGTTAAGATGTCAGTCCTACCTAAATTGATTTACAGATTCAATGCAATACCAATCAAAATCCCAACAACTTATTTTTCAGAAATAGAAAAACCAATAAGCAAATTTATCTGGAAGGGCAGGGTGCCCCGAATTGCTAAAAGTATCTTGAGGAAACAAAACGAAGCTGGAGGTCTCATGCTGCTGGACTTTAAGGCATATTATGAAGCCACAGTGGTCAAAACAGCATGATATTGGCATAAAGATAGATATATCGACCAATGGAATCGAATAGAGTGCCCAGATATAGACCCTCTCATCCATGGACATTTGATCTTTGATAAGGCAGTCAAGCCAACTCACCTGGGACAGAACAGTCTCTTCAATAAATGGTGCCTAGAGAACTGGATATCCATATGCAAAAGAATGAAAGATGACCCGTATCTCACACCCTACACAAAAGTTAACTCAAAATGGATCAAAGATCTAAACATTAGGTCTAAGACCATAAAACAATTAGAGGAAAATGTAGGGAGATATCTTATGAAGCTTACAATTGGAGGCGGTTTTATGGACCTTAAACCTAAAGCAAGAGCACTGAAGAAATAAATAAATAAATGGGAGCTCCTCAAAATTAAACACTTTTGTGCATCAAAGAAATTCATCAAGAAAGTAGAAAGACAGCCTACACAATGGGAGACAATATTTGGAAACGACATATCGGATAAAGGTCTAGTATCCAGAATTTATAAAGAGATT
This sequence comes from Tamandua tetradactyla, assembly GCF_023851605.1. Classification (NCBI taxonomy): domain Eukaryota; kingdom Metazoa; phylum Chordata; class Mammalia; order Pilosa; family Myrmecophagidae; genus Tamandua; species Tamandua tetradactyla. The sequence continues at coordinate 199,762,634 of NC_135327.1, read as the reverse complement.
GTCCAACTCAACAACAAAAAGACAGCCAACCCAATTACAAAATGGGAAAAAGACTTGAACAGACACCTACCAGAAGAGGAAATACAAATGGCCAAAAGGCACATGAAGAGATGCTCATTTCTCCCTGGCCATTAGAGAAATGCAAATCAAAGCCACAATGAGATATCATCTCACACCCACCAGAATGGCCATTATCAACAAAACAGAAAATGACAAGTGCTGGAGAGGATGCGGAGAAAGAGGCACACTTATCCACTGTTGGTGGGAATGTCAAATGGTGCAACCACTGTGGAAGGCAGTTTGGCGGTTCCTCAAAAAACTGAATATAGAATTGCCATACGACCCAGCAATACCATTGCTGGGTATCTATGCAAAGGACTTAAGGGCAAAGACACAAACGGACATTTGCACACCAATGTTTATAGCAGCGTTATTTACAATTGCAAAGAGATGGAAACAGCCAAAATGTCCATCAACAGACGAGTGGCTAAACAAACTGTGGTATATACATACGATGGAATATTATGCAGCTTGAAGACAGAATAAACTTATGAAGCATGTAATAACATGGATGGACCTAGAGAACATTATGCTGAGTGAGTCTAGCCAAAAACTGAAGGACAAATACTGTATGGTCCCACAGATGTGAACTGACATTCGAGAATAAACTTGGAATATGTCACTGGTAACAGAGAACAGCAGGAATTAGAAATAGGGTAAGATAATGGGTAATTGGAGCTGAAGGGATACAGACTGTGCAACAGGACTAGATACAAAAACTCAAAAATGGACAGCACAATAATACCTAATTGTAAAGTAATCATGTTAAAACACTGAATGAGGCTGCATCTGAGCTATAGGTTTTTTTTTTTGTTGTTTGTCTGTTTGTTTGTTTGTTTCTTTTTTTTCACTATTATTATTATTTTTATTTTTTCTCTTTATTAACATTCTATATCTTTTTCTGTTGTTTTGCTAGTTCTTTTTCTAAATCGATGCAAATGTACTAAGAAATGATGATCATGCATCTATGTGATGATGTTAAGAATTACTGATTGCATATGTAGAATGGAATGATTTCTAAATGTTGTGTTAATTCCTTTTTTTCTTTAATTAATAAAAAAAAAAACTGTCCAGGATCCGGCCTCAATCTGTTTTTTTATTTTTAACTGTTACTGCTCAGCTCCATAGAAACAGAACCATTAGATGGTTCTCTTGATCTACCTTTTGTTTTATCCCTCTTTTCTTTACGTGGAATGCATTTCCTTCTATACTTAAATCCAACCTGTAAGTGCTAACTTAAATTCTCCTCTTCTATAAAGAATTTCTTGATGCCAGAAATTCTCTCTCTTCTCTCTGCTTGTACAGAAATCTTTTGTGCCATTCTAATTTATCATATTAATTACCCCAATTTTAAGATACTACGTATCTCATCACACATACTGGGCAAAAATGTATGGACTGAATCGACACAGTCACATGCCCTCTTACAGTAGCTGAGTGCAGGGGACATGCTCAATGCAGCTCACTGCTTTTAATCGAGGGCCAAGCACTACAGAGTTTGGGGAGAATTTAGGATGCTGTGTGCCTAGGAGGGTTAAATGGCTGCATTGGGCAGCCAAGAGCGGCGACAGAATCTGCAGAAGGTCTGGTGAAGTGGCAGAATCTGCAGAAGGTCTGGTGTAGTGGCAGGATCTGTAGAAGGTCTGGTGAAGTGGCAGAATCTGCAGAAGGTCTGGTGAAGTGGCAGGATCTGCAGAAGGTCTGGTGAAGTGGCAGGATCTGCAGAAGGTCTGGTGAAGTGGCAGGATCTGCAGAAGGTCTGGTGTAGTGGCAGGATCTGCAGAAGGTCTGGTGAAGTGGCAGGATCTGCAGAAGGTCTGGTGTAGTGGCAGGATCTGCAGAAGGTCTGGTGAAGTGGCAGGATCTGCAGAAGGTCTGGTGTAGTGGCAGGATCTGCAGAAGGTCTGGTGTAGTGGCAGGATCTGCAGAAGGTCTGGTGAAGTGGCAGGATCTGCAGAAGGTCTGGTGAAGTGGCAGAATCTGCAGAAGGTCTGGTGAAACCATGTCACATAGATTTAAGGAAGCTTCCGAACACCCCCAGCAAGCATTTTTTTTGTTCGAAGCACTCAGAAACACTACTTTTCCCCCAAAACTATGAGGTCTGTATTTATAATGCCTCTGGATAATATGTGCTAGCCAATAATATTGATATATAGATTTGACAATTATTTATTGGGCTTCTACACCATCTATTGGTGAATAATGTTTGTCAGTCATTGGATCCTGACCATTCAGCACCTTGATATCAGTGAAATGGGTCACTCCAAAATGAAATAGAATAAATAAAAGAAAAAAAAATAGAATTTGGCACACATAGTAGGATATTACTTTGTGATGCTTTTATGTTTGGTTGTATGTGGGTGTTTGTATACAAACATAGTCCATGGCGTACAATGCACTTCTTATCCCCACATTGTGTATCACAGTGAAAAACAATTGAAAGCTGTTGCTTGGTAGGGGGTCTCCAAGGTTGATCCCCAACAACATTGGCATGTTCACCTGGGAACTTGTTATAAATGCAAATCATCCTTCTGAATTAGAAGACCTGGAGGTAAGCCCAGAAATCTGTATTTTAACAAGTCCTGGAGCTGATTCTCAATCACTCTAATGTTCGATGAACACTGTTGTCTGGTCAATTTACTATATGGGGTTCCTTACTGAATAGAACCTGGTTTCTTCAGCTCATGCAGACATTGGGAGAATCATTTAAAATCTTGTGGATAATGGTAAGAACTCAATTAGTGAAAAAATAACATTGTCTAATGACATCATGAAATACAAGGAGGGTATGCTGACACCACCCACCCACAAACATTAAGTATTTGGTGATTTTTTTCAGAGCATCACATCCCACATATGATAAACATAAGCATTCTTGGTTATCAGTATTTCATCAATAAATTTCACTTTTTGCACTTGATGGAGTAACTAGAAAATAGAGACGGTGTGATTTCTTTCACATGATCTTAGCTCTTTCCAGAAAAAGCAAGCTGGTGGACTGAAAGGGTTGTAATGATGGCTCATTAACCCCCCATCCAGGGCTCTCATCTAGCCATACATAAGACTTGTACTACAGCTTCTCCGCTGGTGGTCTTCATTTAAATCAGAAGGTCTGCCAATCACCACATCTTTCCTACCCTGATTGTACTACTTGCTCCTTCAGGCATCAATTTCAGTGGCAGTAAATCTGGAATTAATAAACCACATCCTTTCTGAAAATCACTGGTAAGAATATGAAGCCAGCATCTAACCCCCTAAAATCTATACAAATAAAACCTGGGTTCCCTTTGTATGCTAGCCTTATGATGTACATTTCCCTTTGTTTTCTAATTAGTCAAGTATCATCAGCCCTCTTTCCCTCTCTCCCATGTCCTAAGATCTATGAGGGCCAAGTCAAGAAGAAAGTAATTTGGGAGGGTAATTTGCTATGAATTTCAAGTATTCTTCTCCTGTGGCCCTCTTTGCTCTGTGCTTATGATTCTGCATGATCTCCTTGTTTCCCACTATTCATCTTGATTTTAATGATCTGCCTTGCCTTACTGCATAGTCTCCAGATCGAATGCACTTGCTGTCTTGTGTGAGGAACTGTAGAATATGCTTTCTGCTTCATGGATGCCCTGACTTCTTCCTTCTTCTCTTGCTCTGGTGATGAATATTCATGGTATTCTGATGACTCCCTATTCAGTTTCTGACTCACTTGTTCTCTCCTGACCTGTGAAGCACTAACCTTCCCCTTGGCATTGCTGTATATTTATCCACTGGCCATTTATCCAGATTACACATCTCACTGTTATCCACATGACAACGATGTCACCATTTGCATGGTAGTGTTCACAGTTCTGCATTCATTAAAGTAGGATTCACCTTTTAAAATAAAAATTCTTGGTCAAATATCTGCATTCAAACCTGCAGCATGTTCATAGGTGGGAGGGAGTTGGGTCCACTGTGTCCCCACTTCTGTTAACCTAGCCAGTGTTTCTCATACCTCACTGATGATAAACATCCCAAAGGTGATTGTAACTATACAGATGAACAGACTTTTTCTTGGGATATGCTGACTCCCTATATCAGGGTTGGGGCTAAGGAATCTATGTTCCCAGCAAAGACTCCAATTTTTCTTCTCATTTGTGCACAGGGCAGCAAGCTAACTGGACACCTTCACGTTGCTCTCTTGAGTATCCCCCACCCTACCCTACCATGGGCAAACACTTCATGGGGTAGCACTTTTAAGTAGATGCTGAGGTCTAACACTGCTTCCCTCCTGGACTCCTGGGTACCTTCTACTCTATACCTTCTTGAATTAAATCTTTTTTTCAGTTTCATCCTAAATAAACTTTAAAAATATAAATCCCTTTGGAGTCAGTTCTATGCTTTGTGCATTTTTTTCAATAAAAGGCATAGTTGTAATTTGGTAAATGTCAATATTTGCAGGTAAAACAATCCCTACTTTACATATTCAGGGTTCAATAAGTTTCATAAATCATTTTACTGTTTTTCTTAAATGATTGCATGTGTATATGAGCATTATATTCAAGGTGACATATTAAAAATACCATATTAAAAGCTCTTCAAAGCATCCCGATTGGGTCAAGAAGTCACTGATGCAACAAGATATATCAGATGAGATCTCCTACTGGCAGTAGGAGATCAGGAGAGATCTCCTACTGCCATGGCATAGGCCAGAATAAAAAAGAATACACCAGTGATTAGCCAGAGGGGAATTTGTTGTCAGCAAGCTGACTGACAAAGTAGGCAGATCTCTTGCCTTGTAGGCAAGTCTCTACAAATATGAAAAGAAATAGTCCCCCGTCACGTTTTGAGCAGCACACATCTTTTTGTGTGTGTGTGTGTGAATTGTATTGGAAAAAGCAAGTTCCCTTGGGATGCTGATATCAGTAAACTTATAACAAATGCAAAGACTGGAGATATTCTGCAAATAATCCAGACTGGTCCACACTGAGTGCATTCTCTCAGTAACATCTGACTGAGGGTTTTCTACGACCACTGAAAATTAATAATCGATACCAGAAACCTGGTATTCTGTATTCAAGGTTGACTTAGCTAAACACTTATGGCTCTTAATACCTCAAATCCCTTGAAACAAATTTCTTCATAGATAAGATAGACAATTGGTTAGGTTAAATGGGACATGGTAAATTTTTTGCAGTGAATGGGTAAAAATCAGCTAAGAGAGATCTTTTATAGAATGCTATTCTGCTGAAATTACTGTCTATGTGTGCCATCCCTTATATGATGTTTCATAATGCCCCTATTTTGTATCTTGCTTTCTCATTTCCATCAACACTTTTGAAAATTTCATTCTCATTCATGTTTCCTTTTCCACCGAAGTCTTACTAGGTTTTAAGGGAGGTGATGTTTGTGCTCTGTCCTTGCTCTCTTTGTTGGGATATGGTTCATGTTCCTCAAGGGTTTGGCATCTTAAGTATCCCCCATTTCTCAGCCCACCTCCTTTGCTTACATCTCAGATGCCTTTCCCTCAGTTTATGTCAGTAACAAAACATACCCACAAAGTCTTCTGAAATTAGGAGCTCCTGGGTAAGATGTAGACTTCTGGTACAAAGAGAAGGGAATACCAGGTAGGGGGATATCCTTCTTGCTCTGATTCTAACTTGTTTTCTATCCCCTCACTTTCTTTCTTCTGGAAGAGTCAAGACACCTGAGCAAGAAGCTAAGTCTTGTGTTCTCAGCACTTGGACAGGTTCCTCAGAAAACTGAGTGGGTTTTGTCCAGTTAGATATTGCACACAGCTGGAGGTTGGAGGATATGCTGTAAGGATATTCAGTAACTGCATGCTGAAGCAGAACCTAAAGGAAAGCAAGGCAAGCAGGTACAACCAGGGGCCTCCATACATTTCCTGAACACTGAAATGTGGCATATGTGATTATAATCATAGCCAGCCTCTCTGATATATTTTTGGCTCTGGAGTTATCCAATATAAGACCGTTATATCATTTACAACACAAACTGACTTAGTGAAAGTGGGTGCTTTTCATAATAATGTTGGAAAAATAGGTATATACACACACCCACACCCACATCCACAAATAGGTATACACTAGAACTTTGTTCAGGACAAACCAGAATATATGGTCTCCTTAGTTATTGCTTCTATGTGGGTGATCCTTCTAGCTGGCAAAATGATAAATTCGTTTTCCTGTTTGACTAGGGGGAAGGCACTTATTAAAAAAAGAAATCCAATGAAGCAGTGAGGCAAAACATATACAAAAAATAAGCAACAATGGGGAAGTGTGTAAAGCACATCTTTAAGAAGGTAGCATGACACATTAAAATTGTTGAGCGCAATATCTTTGCATAAGTTAGTACATTACATCATGTGTCGTATGCATCTTGACTAAGACCAAGTGCGGACTTTAAAAGTTAGGGCCAAGGGCTAGGGCTCTATTCAGGCTGGCTTAAATGTCTAGCTTGAGATGAGTGGGGAAGGAACTGGAACTGAGAGAGGGAAAATGCGTGAGAGATGAACAGTAAATATAAGGGTGAGGAAGAGAAATCTAGAACATAAGAGGATGGAAAGACAATTTTTCATCACTTGAGAAGAGTTAAAATTGTGGATTAGAAAGAACATATTGAAGCAAATACTGAAAAAGCCCACAATCAGTTGGCTTACTAAGAGTTATAGTAACCTTACCTAGGAAGTTTTTAATACAAACAATATAACCTGTTGTGGGTGTATTCTCAGTAGGCTCCCAAATCATGCCATGATTGCCAGAAACCTGCAGGTTCAATTACAATTACAGTGCCCAGAAAGGGAGGAAAATTGATGGGAACAATTTTTTAAATGCATGTCCAGATTTGACTAGCCTGAGGGAAAAGGGGACTCTTAAAAACGTGGGGGTAGTAAGTAGGATGGGGTTTCAATTTTCCATCTTAAAATAGGTTGCTTTCATCTTTCAATGTCAACATATTTCTAGAGGTCTTGAAAGATTTCAAAGTGTAGGGCACTTCTAAAGAAAAATAAAGGTGATCTTAAAAAGGCACTGATTTGAAGCTTGAAGTTATCGCCACAGGTCCCTGACTGCACGTGGAGAAAGTAGTTTAAGAAATGGGGCTTTACTTTTTCTCCCTGCTATTTGCTTTTCCATTTTTTTTTTTTTTTCATGGGCAGGCATCAGAAATCAAACCCAGGTCTCTAGCATGGCAGGTGAGAACTCTGCCTGTTGAACCACCGAGTCCCACCCAGGGCTTTGTTTTTAATGTGAGTTGTTTCCTATTTTGGATAGAGAAGAATCCACAAAAATTATATGTGAATTTACTAAGTGGTGTTTGGTTCAGTCCTGCATATGAAAATAATACTGTATTAAAAAAAATTCATGGTCTGGAAATAAGTATAAACAGACAGATGAGAGGGCTATAATTGTTGACAGGTAACAATTACTGCTTTTAACATAGCCTCCACTGTAGAGAAGATCCATAGGCAGTGCCAAAAGAAGAAAAACCTCATTCAGAGTGAATGCATCCTTGAAATTATTCATGTAATGCAGAGGGGAGAAAATGTAGCCTACTTGCGTCATTAAGATAGTTGCTGAGCCTCCCATCCTAATTGGCAATTCTGTGTGTAGAGAAATTTTGGAGTCTACACAAAAGGGCTCTAAATATATCTTCTGGCTTTGATGATTCCAAAAACATTTGTGGAATCTCAGTATGATTTGCCTTTGAGAGGAATTTTAAACTAGGGTTAGAAGGAAAGGGAGAGAACGTTTTGATGAATGGCACTCAGACACCACAAGTTTACAAGGAGACTGACATTAAAAAGTAATCAGTCAATACTGACTATCCATTTGCCATATGCTTATGGCCCTCTAATGAGCATTTAAGAAAGAATCCTTCCAGACTTGGACTGGATGCTGAATTCTTTTTAGCTTTTTTTTTTTCTGAACTAAAAATACTAAGGGTAATTAGCTTGGTGCCTCAGGACCTACCAGATGGCAACTCAAGGCTTTTCTAAGTGCTGGGTTCTATTGCAGTGTTCTTTAAGGCCTGGTCCACAGACCACTTGCATCAGAAATGTCTAGTATGCTTGTTAGAAATGCAGATTTCTGGGCCCACCCCAGGATCTTCAGGGCCTTGAATCTGTATTTTAACAAAGCTGCGCATTTACTTTAACAGGCACCTCTAGATGAGTTACACTGATGTTTGAGAACTACTGTCTTAGGTATCTACTTTGCAAACCTTGCTTTATTTAGAGTTACCTGAGACCTATTAAAAGGCACTGATGTTTAGGCTCCACTACCAAAGAATCTGACTTAATGGGTTACAGTCAACTGATTCTAGTGCACAGTTGGTATATGAGACCCATTCTTCTAGTTATAACTCTTAATATCTATCTATATCTACATGTATGTGGTCACACAGAAAAAGAACTTAACCTAGGTCCTGTTGGCTCTCTCCTGTCAGTTCCATTACTGGGGGTTATGAGGGTACTATCAAGAGATTTTACCCTCAGCACTATAAGCTTCAAGGTCCCCTCATCAACCATAAATACAAAATCCTCCCTGACTATATAGTGTAGTTCAGAGCTTCTCTAAGTGTGTCCATCTGCTCACATCTCTCATGGCCAGATGAGATGATCTTCGGTGCTTCAATGGCAGGTAAGCAAATGTTTTGTTCATTGTCATAATTATCTACTTGTTTGCATAAATAATTGAAAAAATATAAGTAGCACATCACACCTGGACTTTACTGATTAGAACTAAGCTGCAATGGGTAGCAAATATTAGGCTTAAGTCGGTTCGAAAATATTATGAACTAAATCACGGATGGTAGATGATAACCATTTGAATCTCAGAGACAGGTTGCAAAAATATATGAAATACTGGGTAATGAGTAACAGCACTGACAGGACCTCTCAGCTCTGTCACTTAATAGTTGTATAATCTTGGACAAGTTATAAGCATGGTCTGAACCTCAGTTTCCTCATCTTTAAAGTGGGGATAACATTAGCACTCAGTGAAGTTAAAATGAGATGATGCATAATAAAGCATTGTTATGGTCTAGCCCTGCCTCTAAGTGATAACATGGCTCTGAGCACATCATAAGCTTTTTGGGTTTCGGTTTCCGTATCTGTAACATAGAGGGGTTATATAAAAATATAGGAAGAATCAAACTGTGTGATGTCTAAGGTTCCTTTCTGCACTAAGATTTTGAAATTTTAAAGGAATCAGTGGTATAACAATACAGAAAGAAAAACTGCTTATGAGAAGTCAGCATTAAAGACATGGGAAGGACAGAATTCAGCTTGTTTCAGTTTGAAGGCTGGTATGCCTGACCTCACTTCAAATACCTCCATGCAACCTCTCAATGAATCCTGTTAAAGAATCTTTGCTGAGCTTCCTCAGGGCTTGACTATTCCCTCTTTCTCTTTGGGAGTTAATATTAGTGCACATTTGTGGTTCTAGCATCCAGCATCCAGCATCCAGCATCCAGCATCCAGCATCCAGCATCCATTCTCTTTCCTGTGACAACAGGGCCTCCATTTTGCTTTGAGGGAACCACCTTCTCCTCTTTTAGCCCATGGGCTACAGGTCAAGCTGACTCTAAAAGCATGGTCCAGTCTGCTGGCCTACTTGGGAATGGACACACGACCCTGGAAAAGCCCATTAGGCCCAAAGACATTCAGTGCTGGGCCTTTTTGAATGTATTCTTTCCCATGGGATATAACCCCTTTGTGATACATCCCCAGAAACTTCTAGTAACCATTTTACAGCCATATGAAGGGAAAAGGTGGAGAAGAGAATGCTGCTAATGCCAAGGCACAGAAAAGGGAGAAGGAAACTGCATCCTGCTCCCATCAGTTGAGTCCTGGGTTTTGCAGCTCCTATAGTCTAGCTTGTCCTGTCAGTTACAGTTGTAGATCTCGTCCCTTTCTTTACTTAAGACACCCTAGGTCAAATTTTCTTTTATTTGAAAAAGAAAGCATTATGACCTGGGCCTGTTACCTGTAGAGTCTTGTCTTCTTTAGTTTTCTAGCTCTCTTGAACTTTACTCTCTTTTCTCAACCAGGCTTTCCGATAGCATGGATATTGGAATTTTTCTTTAGTCTGTTCCTAATCTAGCTATTTTCTTGAGAAAGAGAGTCTGGAGCAGATCTTTACTTATTTATACATTTATAAGTAGACCAGTCACCAGTATCCTTTCATATTTATTGACTGATTTATCCATTCATACATCTGTCCACCCATTCAACAAATGTTTTCTAAGTAATTGCCAATAGTTAGGTATTGTGTTGGGTGGTGACGTCTGTTGCTAGCTATCATAGATTGTCATAGGTAAACTAGAACAAAAGTAACAGGCTTGATTTTTTTGTCACATTCTGAGTAAGTAAAAAGGATTATAACAGACAATAGGAAGTACCTTTTCATTAAAAAGAAAATCAGATAATCATATGTAGTCTTTTGGTGTCATGTAACAGACAGCAATGGGACCTCTGGCCCCAACTCTTCTTGAATTCATTGTGGGACAGTGGGTAAGTGACTTGCCATGTTCACCAGAAAAATTCTCCTGTACTGTTGAGACATGCTACAACAGGGATGGACCTTGAAAATATTATAAACGAAATAAACCAGTCACAAAGGGCCACATTTTACATGATTTCATTTGTATGAAATATCCAGGAGAGGCAAATTCATACAGACAAAAGCAGACTGACAGTTTCCTGGGGTTGGAGGGAAGAGGGAATCGGGAGTGACTTCTTAATGGGGTGTTGACTGTCCTTTTTAATGGGGTGTGGGTTGTCCTTTTAAATGGGTGTGGGGTTTCCTTTTTTAAAAAATTTTTTATTAATTAAAAAAAAATTATAAGAAAGAAACACAAACATTCCCAACGCATACACTCAGCAATTCACAATATCATCACCTAGTTGCATATTCATCATCATGATCATTTCCCAGAACATTTGTATCAATTCAGAAAAAGAAATAAAAAGACAACAGAAAAATAAAACAAAAACAGAAAAAAAAAATGTTTGCATACCATACCCCTTACCCCTCCCTTTCATTGATCACTAGCATTTCAAACTAAATTTATTTTAACATTTGTTCCCCCTATTATTTATTTTTATTCCATATGTTCTACTCGTCTGTTGATAAGTTAGATAAAAGGAACATCAGACACAAGGTTTTCACAATCACACAGTCACATTGTGAAAGCTCTATCATTACACAATCATCACCAAGGAACATGGCTACTGGAACACAGTTCTACATTTTCAGGCAGTTCCCTCCAGCCTCTCCATTACATCTTGGTTAACAAGGTGTTATCTACTTAATGCATAAGAGTAATCTCCAGGATAACCTCTTGACTCTGTTTGGAATCTCTCAGCCATTGACACTTTGTCTCATTTTGCAGTTTCCTTTTGAGGTGATAAAAACTCTCTGGAACTATATGGTGGTGATGATTGCCCAAACTGTGAATGTATTCAACACCACTAAATTGTACACCCTGAAATGTTTAAAATGGTAAGATTTATGTGTATTTTACTACAGTAAAAAAAATAATAATTTTCCTGTACAGGGAAACAGAACTGTCCTCAAGGAAATGAACATTTTAAATTCTGACCAATGACCTCTTGTCGAAGTGGGGCCTCCAGTTGACGTCAGTGCCCCAAATAGGCTTTCTCTTAATGAAATACTTCATCCTTAGGCTTTATATGTATTTGCTCATTTAAATCTTGCAAGGAAAGTAAATTATCTTCATTTTACAGATGAATCTGTGTTTTATGGAATTTGACTTGCAAAAGTTTGTACAGTTGAAATGGAAATTAGGGGACAAAGACATTTGACACAATTCTGCAAATTGTGTCAAGGGTGAATCCTCAATAAAAATCTAGTAGAAATGACTTACAGGGCCCTCTCCCTTTTTCCCTCTGCTTTGTTATCAAATAAAAGTACTTTTAGACAGTTAATGCTACTGTCTCAGAAAGCTTCAATTAAATGAAACATTAACATTTTATGTTAGTTCCCAGGAGAATTAACTTGAAGTTGCCACTAACTGCTTTGCTTCTGACATTAATTTAAATACAAGCAATAAAGGAACCTGCAAATAGTGCAGAATAACAAGCTTTTCAAGCAAAGGCAGGAAAACTTTATCACAGAAAAGAAAAACGCAGTGATAAAACCCATTAAACCATTTAAAATCCACAAGGCATAATCATCTTTGTTGAGCATAAAGGTGTTTCATTTACACCTAGATTCTGTCTGGGAAAAAAAGCTACATCAAAACTGATATAGAAGAAAAAATGCAAATGGAATGGAATAGGACCTTTTGTTTCTCTTTCTCTTCAAACATCATGGGCTAATGTCATTATTATTTAGTTAAGACTTACCCTACGCTTTCCCCATAATTAAACAGACCTAGAAAACAAGAACATTAAAAACTAACAGAACAAAACTAGAAAAACAAATTATCCCTGCACTAGCCCTGTTTACTGGAAGAGACAAAAGGGAAAGAGAAGGGAGGAGAGTAAAGGAAAGAGAGGCCACAAAGAGGTATCAGATTAAAAAGGGGGTAGAGGTCTCTCACCAGTCTCCTCTACCCTTGTGAGTGTCCACATGTTCTCTCACATGTTTACCTAATAAACTTTCTGCCTGCTTCCTCTAAGCAAACAAACAAACAAACAAAAAACGAAGGCGGTTGAAAAGGGGGCCCAAAGGGGGAAATAAAAAGGTAAAAGAGGAAAGGAAGGAGATCAGTGATAATGGAGCATTGCCATGAGTGGGCAAAGCCAGATGGAGGGAGGAGGCATAGAGGGCGCGCTGCAGCTGGGGGATTGCTTTGAAGAGGCCAAGTTAAAAAAAAAAAAAAAAAGCATGAAAGAGCACAGAAATGGTTTCCCACTACACTCCATACCACCTGGAACTGTTATGCAGACCCTGATGCAGGCTGCTTCTTTTCCTATGCTAGAGAAAAGTCCCCTGTTGGTGTGTCTAGAATTAAGATAGAAGATTGTGGTGGTGGATGCTGGCACCCAATTTTCATAGTGTTAGGAATAATAGACTTAGTAAAAATAGACTTAGATCTAGTCACAGTTTATGACTGGACAGCTTTGTGACCTTAAATAAGCCTCTGATCATTTGCACCACTTGCTCAATCTATCAAATAAGGTTTATGTCAACTGCAATGCTTAATTTCCTGGTCTATAGTCACTGCAAAACAAAACAAACAAACAGAAAACAACATACAAAACCTAAAAAGTAAATATCACCATATACCTATTAGAAAGGCTAAAATTTAAAATAGTGACAACACTGAATGCTGGTGTGGCTGTTAAGGAACTGGAACATACATGTTTGCTGATGGGAATGTAAAATGGTAGTCATTCTGAAAAAAAGTTTGGCAAGTTCTTATAAAACTAACTATGTAATTATCATGCAACCCAGTAATTATGCCTTGGGCATTTATGCCAGAGAAATGAAGTGATTACTCAAAAACCTGTATGTTAATGCTCATAGCAGCTTTATTTGCAATGGCCCCATGTTGGGCAAATGGTTAAACAAACTGTTACATCCATACCATGGAATATTACTCCCCTTGTGAGGGCCAAGGCAAGCATTAAAAATAGTGAAGAAATCATGCATGCAAGACAAAAAAGTCTGTGCTATATTGACTATGAAAAGAGTACTGCACCATGTGCTGGAGGTGTGAGAGGTGTGCATGCGTGTGTGTGCACATGCACGAATGCATGGGACAGAGAGAAACCTGGAAGATGTTGATGGTGCTTGAGAGCAAAAGAGAATGTATTATGTCACAAGAACATAAGAGTAACAAATATACTTTTATAAACAAACAAGAGTACTGAATTTAGATCAAAACTAGCATATCCATAATTATATCTCTTAGTGAGTTGACTTGTAAGCTTGTGCCCTAGATGTGATGCATTTCTTTAGGAAATGGTTTCTGCAAAATAGCCAAAAGAGAATGCTCACACAGTGGAAAGACATGTGGGACAGCTCATTTGCAAGGATAATTTAAAGAATCAAGACAGGTCGGGTTCCAGCAACATGGGAGGTCCCCTGGGCCTCCTGGAAGTCAGGAGCTGAAACCAGAGAACCCCTAATAAAGCCAGTATCCATCCGGGGATTAATCTGCCTTGAAAATGGGATTAGAAAATCCTATCGACTAGTTCTGAAAAGGGACAATAAAGCTTTCTGTCCAGTCAGGGCTCTGGGTGGGATGGGGTAGGATTGAGAATCTCCCTCATAGGAAATTGAAACCACGAACATTCGCCATTTGAGTATATGGAATCCATAATTACACCACTTGCATTGTTGGAATTGCAAAGGGAGAAATATATGTAAATATGATCCTGGAAGGTTAAAATCCATGCTGCCCAACCAAAGTCATATATAAACCAATTTATTGGATCACTTTAATAATGAAGACCACACCAAATTCTCACAGTAGAACCACTCTCATGGAAGAAATCATAATTAAAAAACTACAAATGATAAGCCATAAACCACTGTGAAGTTGGGTAAGCAGAGTAAATGGAAGAATTTGCACCCTCCACCCTAAATTTTTGAAGAACCATTGAGTATTTCCAGATATTACAAAACATACATCCACTGATATAAAAGTAATGGACCAATTACACAACAGATTACACAAAAATGAAATGAAATTAGTGAGCTGGAATATAGATTAGAGCAAAGCATACACAATGTGCACAGACAAATAATGACATTAAAAGATACATAAAATAAAATTAAAAGGTCTATTATACACAACAGGCATTCTAAAAGAATAGGAAAAAAGAATATAAGAAAAGTATTTTCTTTGAATAAAGAAAGTATGGATAAGCATTAGAACATTATTTCTCAAAGTGAAGGAATATAACAAGTCAGGAGTAATATAAGGAAAATAAATCCCTACACAGATAAATCACAGTGAAACTGCAGATATGCTTAAAAGCAACTAGGAAGAAAAGACAGATTTCCTACAAAAGAACACCAATTAGATTGTTTACATAATTATTATCAGCAACAATAGAGGTTAGAAGAAAATAGATTCATTATCAAAAGTAGAAGGAAAATTCGCGCCTGCAATGCGGGAGACCCTGTTTCGATTCCTGGCCCATGCACGCCCCAAACTAACAAGCAAAAGAAACCAACAAAAACAAACAAACAAATTCAATAAATGGTGCTGCAATAACAGGACACACATGGAAAAAGAATGAAAGTGAGTCCGCCATACAAAAGAAAAAAAAAAAGCAGTGAGAAAGAAAAAAGTAGAAGGAAAAAAAAACTTTTGCCCTAAAATTTGAGCAAACCTATGATCTACATATGATGGCCTCTTAAAAACTTGAAATAGTTTATTAGTCATAGATATTCGCTGAAATAAATACTGAAGGAGACTGAATCTAGAAAGAAGGAGTGAGATGCAGGTATCAATGATGCAAAGAAATAAGTAAATATGTAGGTAAAGCTAATAAGCATGACTGTAAAAATCAATAACGATTATTATGACTAGTTGGAAGAGGGTTAATCAAGAGTCAGTCAAAATACTAGACAGTAATAACATATGAAATGAATTCAGGGATGACTGGAGGGGAACATAACAATAATTAACATTTGATCAAGCCTAAAAAGGCATAATAAAGGGGAAAAAAGGTAAGCAAGAAAAAAATCGGTATGTGGACAAAAGAAAATAATATTTTAGGAATAGTTAAATATAGTAATCATAATAAATGTAGATAGATTGAATTATATTAAATATTTTAATTATTTTAAATATGAAATCCAGAAAAGACATAATTAAATCATAAGGGAGGAGAAAATTGTAAAGTAAGGGTTAGGTAAAGATATTCCAGGAAAATAATAATCAAAAGAAAATTAGCATGATTATACTGTCATCAGACTTTGCTAAAATTTTTTAAGAAGGAACTAAAAACAACCTCATTGCTAGGGATAAGGGGAGTGATTAGTCAAAAATAAAAAAGGAACAATTGATCAGGAAGCTATATCAATCCTGAATTTCTTGGTACTTAAGAACATAGACTCAAAATATATAAGGCAAATGTTTACAGAATTGCAAGACTTTTTACCACATGGCTCTGAAAAACTGATAGGTCATGCAGACAAAAACTGAGTAGGAACAGAGATGGTTTTGACAATATAATTAACAAGTCAGTTAATTTATATACATATATAACATAATTAGTAAGCCAGAACAATTTGAGAAACCTCAAATTGGTTTGAGTTAGAAATTGATCATTATGAAAATTGACCAGATAATAGGCCTATAAAGTAACTAAAATTTATTTCAAACAGACTACCCTCTCTGAATGTATCACAATAAAATTAGGAATCGCTTGCAAAAAGCTAAAAGGAAACATAAGCTTATATTTGGAAATTAAATAATATGTCTGTAAAATTTTTAATGTAAAACAAAATATTTAGAATTTAGTGGCAATAAATACTCCATATTGAGATTTCAGGATGCAACTAAAATAATATAAGAGAATATGCCTCCATTTTCTCATAGAAATGAGAGAACATTGGAATTAACGTGCTGGTATTTAATTTCAAAAACTTATAAAGTAGAGTAAATGCAAAGATAGAGGAAGAAAACACAATGAACACAGAAGTTAGAGATAACTCATAACTTAAACTATAAAATTAAACTAATATTAAAACAAAAAAGAAGAAAATATTCTCATATATACAGGGAAATAAATACTTTGAAGGTACAACACCCCTTGATGATTGGGAAAAAAAGAACCCAAAACTAGAGATAGAAGAGATCTTTATCTTCCAAAGCAATAACTAAGAATAACTAAGTAAATCATTCTTAGCGATCATAAGGTAGAAATATTCACTTTAAATTAAGAAGACACATTCTATCATGACTTCTAGATTAATATTCCACTGGAAATAATAGTACAAAAAATGCAATGAAGATATATAAGTTTAGAAGGAAATGAAAGTGTCATTGTTTACAAGTGTCTGTATAGAAAATCCAATAGAGTAAAACAAAGTGAACACAGAAATGAAGCTGCTAACATCATACAAGATTCATCTTAAGAGTCATTAGCATTTCTATTCACCAGCAACAACCTATGTAAAATGTGATTAAAAAGAAAGAACCAATTTATACTATTTAAAATAAATAGACATAATTTTTCTAAAATATATGAGCCTTTACAGACTTACATATTTTAAAATATATAAGAAGACTTAAAAGAAGACCTACACACTTATGCTATAGTTCATACCCTGGAAGGGATAATCCAGTATCATGAAGTTGTCAGTTATGTTCAAATTAATGCCTCAATTCAATACAATTTCTATAAAAAATACTAGTAGAGAGCTTAATGGAACTTGCAAGCTAGTTCCTGATTTCTGTGGAAGAGCACCGAGCAGATTCCGATTCTTATGGAAAAAAATTGGGGGCGGGCCGCGGTGGCTCAGCGGGCAAAGTGCTTGCCTGCTATGCCGGAGGACCTCGGTTCGATTCCCGGCCCCAGCCCATGTAACAAAAACGGAGAAACAGAATACAATAAAACAAGAAAATGTTTAAAGATGTTTCCCTTTCTTCCTTCCTTCCTTCCTTCTATCCTTCCTTCCTTCTCTCTGTCTTTCCTTAAAAAAAAAAAAAAAAAAAAAAAAAAATTGGGCAAATAATAGCCAAGGCAATTTTTAAAAAAGAAGTAGGAGGTACTACTGTATCAGATACAAAGATTGACCACAAAGTTGTAGTAATTCAAAGTTTGGGGTTCAGCATTATGTAAAGTTAGAAAAATAAAACAGAATATAAGAATAAGAAACAGACTATGAACATGGTGATTGGAAAATGACAAATACTGCAATAAAAACTAATGGAAAATGACGGAACACCAGAACAATTCAATAAATCATGATAGAAATTGACTACCATGTAGAGGCATTATCCTTCTAGGTCTGGCTTCTATTCTTAGCACAAACTAAACAAAAGTACATACTAAAAAAAATTATAGACACAAATAACAATTATAATTTTTAGCAGAAGAACATACAGGAGACTCTTTCATATTACAAATAAACTTTTAAATTGAAGAATAACTTATATGCAGAAATAATGTGCAAACCATGTGCATAGTTAAATGAGTTTTTGTAGTGAATTATATTTATAGGAAAAGATGAAAAACATAAAAGCATAAGAACATGCCAGAGTACTGGAACAATAGAACTCGTCTCATATACATTACACATGTAATTGTAATTCCAGAAGAAGAAACAAGAGAAAATGAGGAAGAAATATGTAAAGAAGGAACAGTCAAATGAAAAACAACTAACCACAGATCCACTAAGTCCTAGAATTGGCAACAGATTAAATACAAAGAAAATACATCTATGCACAGCATTTTCAAAACTGCTGAACATCAAAGATAAATTCTTGAATACATTCAGAGAAAAAAGAAACATACACAGGAAAAGCAAAGATAAGAATGGCAGTAGCATTGTTCTTAGAAACTATGCAAGTCAGAAGGGAATCAATCAAAAGATGTATTTAAGTACCAGGGAAAACAAAAATTATCAACCTAGAAATCTTTGCCAAGCAAAAATATCTTTTAAAGTCGAAAGTGATATAAATACTTATTCAGATAAACAATGGCTAAGAGGATGGATTGGAAGCAAACTGGCATTACAATGTTGAGAAAAGTTCTTTAGGCCAAAATGAAAAAAAAAAAAGATGCTAGAGGCAATTTGCATCTATAAAGTAATTTAAAAAAATCGATAGGTAAATACAAAGCAATTTTTAATTTTAATCATTTTTGAAGATAGCTGACTTTTAAAGTTGAAAATAATGTAATGTGGATTCATATATGTAGAAGTACAACATTTGACAAAATATCAGAAAGGATGGTATTGGGGAAATGGAAAACAGTGTTGCAAGGTTTTTACACTTTATATAAAATGGTATAATAATTTTGAAGACAGACTGAGAAATTAAAGATGTTAAGTATAAATCCTGAAGTAAACACTAAAAAGCAAAACAAAGAGGTTTAGCTAATAATTGAATAGTGAAGACAAAATGAAATAAATTTAAAAACTGAATTAATCTAAAGAGTATACGAGAAAAGGACAAAAATCAGATGGGATGCATAAAAAACAGAAAGCAAGATGTTAGATTTAAACTAAATCCTGTTAATGATGTTATATTTAATGGTTTAAATCAGAGTCCAACAAATATTTTCTGTAAAGGGATAGATAAATATTTTAGGTTTTGCAGGCCATAAATTTTCTATTGAAACTATTTTTGCAGTACAAAAGCACCACAGACAAAACACTATCAAATGGTGGGGGCTACGTTGCAATAAAGGTTTATTTACAAAAACAGGCAGTGAGCTAGATTGGCCCATGGGCCATAGTTTGCTGATATCTTGTCTAAATGTTCTATTTAAAAGGCAGAGACTTGGGGTGGGGGGGTGGGGTCCAAGGTAATTCAGTGGTAGAATTCTCGCCTGCTATGAACACAGGTTCAATTCCCAGTCCATGCACTTCCCAGAAACCAAGCAACCAAACCAACCAAACAAACAAAAATCAATAAATGGTGCTGCAATAATGGGATACTCCCATGGAAAAATAATGCAATGTGATCCCACCATACAGCATACAAAACAAACAAACAAACATAAAAAACAGAGACTGAGATGGCAGCATAGGGAGGTATAGAATTTAGTTTGTTCTCTAGAGCAATTATTAAATAGCCAGTAGCTGTCTGAAAACCTAATTAGGGGACATCCTTGACTTGACACACATCATACACCAGTTTGAAATGAATAGAACGTCTGCGATTACACCACAGAACTGGTTAGTAAAGCCCCCCAAATCCAGAGGTTTGGACTCTTTCCCTACTGGCATGGAAGGCTCAGTCAGAAACACTTCCCCATGGGAAAAAAAAAGCAGCAGTCTTTACTGGGGGTAAGGCAGGGCAGACCAGCCAAGTTCCAATTTCAGTTTTTTTAAAAAAAATTTTATGGTAAAATATAACATATATACAAAACAAAGAAAGAAAAAGCAATAATTTTCAAAGCACACTTCAACAAGCAGCTATAGAACATGTCCCTGAGCCTGTCATGGGCTACCATTCCATCAACTCAGATTTTTCCTTCTAGCTGCTCTAAAACACTGGAGGCTAGAAAGAATATTAATATAGTGAATTAGCAGCCATACCTGTTTCCAATTGCAGTTTTAATTAAAAAGTTTGGACTCCTGAATACAAGCGCCAAGCACAGATAAACCAAGAGAAAGCAGGAAAGGAATACTGAGGTTTCTCCTGGGAGGCAGGAAGCAGGGCTGACAAATGAAACCTGAGATTTTTGGAGTCAGCCCAGCTCAGAATACTAGAAAAGTCTGTGTCCCACGACACATAGTGGCAGGTACCAAATCTGGCTCTTGACAGGCAAACCTTGAGGGCTAGGAACTGGCTCTGAAAAGGGATTTCTTCGTCTTTTGTTTTTAACTAGTCTAAGGAGCTCATTAGTTAGAGGTTCAGGCATTTTCAGTTGTCAATCCTGATCCAGGCAAGGATGGAGTTAAGATAGGTCTGAGAGACAAAGTAACATGTCAAGGGAAGGAGTTAATTCCCTAAACAACTTATCTTCCCCAGGAATAGGGGTGTGTGTGGCCCAGCTCAAGGGATGGCCTCAGAGAATTCAAATCCCAGGCTTAGGGCAACCTAAGCCTGCCTTCTACCTCAGCCTCTGTCTCAACCACACCCCTGGCAGCGACAGGGATGGCTTAGAATTTAAAGGCACCATCACTTTATGCTGGTGAGGAGCTTCAGGCTGACAAGCACCACCTCCTGGGAATGACAGGAAAAAGAACAAAGCCTGGAGGCTTTGCAGGAATCTATGAAACTGCTATGTCTCATCCCCAGGGAAACTTGATACTGATTACACCCTTCTTCTAAGACCTGGGCCTGTCTTGTCCCATAAAACCTGACTTGGATTGATGATATCTGTGGAAACCATCCTAAAAAATGTTTCCATTCAGGCAGGGAAGAAGCAGAAAACAAGAGCTTAAAAATTCTGAATAACTAAATAGAAGTTATTCTAGAGATCTAGAATAAGTTGAACTGAACACACACATACACACAAAGAAAAAACTGAAGGGAAACAAAGCTGACCAGGGAGAAAATCTGAGGTAAAAGAGGGAAAATGACCTCCAGAATAAACTAATCAAGGAAATCAGATGCCAAGACACCAACAACAAATTATGAGTCATACTTGGAAAAATGAAGATATGGCCCAGCTAAAGAAACAAACTAACACTTAAAGTGAGGTACAGGAATTGAAACAACTAACTGATGCTCAATCAACCATCTTAAAAAATTGGGGAAGGCTAAAATTAAATTAATGAGTTGAGGGATGATTTGGCAAAAGAGATGAAGGATATAAAGAACACTGGGTGACATAAAGAAGAATTCAAAAGTTTAAAAAAACAAATGCCAGAACTTAGGGAAATGAAATACACAACAGAAGAGATGAACAAATAATGGAGACTTACAACAGTAGATTTGAAGAGGCAGAAGAAATGACTAGTGAACAAGAGGACAGGATATCTGAAATCCTACCCATAAAAGAACAGATAAGGAAAAGAATGAATAAATTCGAACAGGTTCTCAGAGAATTATCTGACAACATGAAATGCATGAATATATGTATTATGGGTGTCCCAGAGGGAGAAGAGAAGGGAAAAGGGGCAAAGAGAATAATGGAGGAAATATTTACTGAAAAATTCCCATCCTTTATGAAAGACATAAAATTACAGATCCAAGAAATGCAGCATGCCTGAAAGAGAATAGATCCAAATAGACCTACTCCAAGACATTTGCTAATCAGATTGTCAAATGTCAAAGACAAAGAGAGAATTCTGAAAGCAGCAGCAGAAATGCAATCTGTCACTATGAGGGAAGCTTGATAAGATTATGTGTGGATTTTTCAGTGTAAATCATGTAGGTGAAAAGGTAGTGATATTTTATATTTAAGATTTAGAAAGAAAAAACCTGCCAACCAAAAATTCTATACCCGACTTCCGGAGAAGATGGCAGCTTAGTAAGACACGTGGGTCTTAGTTCCTCCTCCAGAACAGCTACTAAAGAAATAGAAACAGTACAGAACAGCTCCCAGAGACACGACAGAGAACAGAAACACAGCATACCCCATTCTGGAACGGCTGAACCGGCTAAGAGAATCCGCTGCAGTGAGGTCCCCGAGAGGTGCGCGCTTCCCCGGGCCGTGGCGGCTGGCGGCCAGAGCACCTCCCTCCCTCCTTCCTGGGCTGGCTGGGAGATTTGGATCGGCGGTCCCTCAAGCCGCAGCGGCCGGCACCTCCCCACTATGCGCGGCTTCTCGGGCTGGCTGGGAGCTTTGGATCGGTACCCCACCCAAGCCGTGGCGGCCGGCGCCCCCTCCCCATGCGCGGCTTCCTGGGCCAGCTAGGAGATTTGGATCGGAGGTCCCCCAAGCCACGGAGGCCGGCGACCGGAGCCCCTTCCACACATGTGGCTTCCTGGGCTGGCTGGGAACGTTGGATCGGCACCCCCCCCAAGCCATGGTGGCCGGTGTCCCCCGCCACGCACGGCTTCCCGGGCCAACTGGGAGATTTGGATTGGCACTACCCAAGCCGCAGCAGCCGGCGCACCCCCCCCCCCACAGTGAGAGTCTTACAAAGTTAAAGGAGCCACAGTATCTTTTACTGGTGGGACCCGCAGACAGACGAGCACCACATACTGGGCAGGATAAGAAAAACAGAGCCCAGAGACTTCACAGGAAAGTCTTTCAACTTGCTGGGTCCCACACCCAGGGAAATCTGACTAAATGCCCAGACGCCAGCAAAAAATAACGATCACACCAGGAAAACTGAAGATATGGCCCAGTCGAAGGAACAAACCAATAGCTCAAATGAGATACAGAAGCTGAGACAACTAATTCTGAATATACGAACAGAAATGGAAAAACTCTTCAAACACCAAATTAGTAACTTGAGAGAGGACATGAAGAAGGCATGGGATGAACAAAAAGAAGAAATGGAAAGTCTGAAAAAACAAATCACAGAGCTTATGGGAATGAAAGATACAGTAGAAGAAATGAAAAAAACAATGGAAACCTATAATGGTAGATTTAAAGAGACAGAGGCTAGAATTAGAGAACTGGAGGATGGAACATCTGAATTCCAAAAAGAAACAGAAACTATAGGGAAAGGAATGGAAAAATTTGAACAGGGGATCAGGGAACTCAAGGACAATATGAACCGCACAAATATACGTGTTGCGGGTGTCCCGGAAGGAGAAGAGAAGGGAAAAGGAAGAGAAAAACTAATGGAAGAAATTATCACTGAAAATTTCCCAACTCTTATGAAAGACCTAAAATTACAGATCCAAGAAGTGCAGCTCACCCCAAAGAGAATAGACCCAAATAGACGTTCTCCAAGACACATACTAGTTAGAATGTCAGAGGTCAAAGAGAAAGAGAGGATCTTGAAAGCAGCAAGAGAAAAACAATCCATCACATACAAGGGAAACCCAATAAGACTATGTGTAGATTTCTCAGCAGAAACCATGGAAGCTAGAAGACAGGGGGATGATATATTTAAATTACTAAAAGAGAAAAACTGCCAACCAAGACTTCTATATCCAGCAAAATTGTCCTTCAAAAATGAGGGAGAAATTGAAACATTTTGAGACAAAAAGTCACTGAGAGAATTTGTGACCAAGAGACCAGCTCTGCAAGAAATACTAAAGGGAGCACTAGAGTCAGACATGAAAAGACAGAAGAGAGAGGTATGGAGAAGAATGTAGAAAGAATGAAAATCAGATATAATATATATAATAAAAAAGGCAAAATGTTAGAGGAAAATATTATCCCAACAGCAATAACACTAAATGTTAATGGACTGAATTCCCCAATCAAAAGACATAGACTGGCAGAATGGATTAAAAAACAGGATCCTTCTATATGCTGTCTACAGGAAACACATCTTAGACCCAAAGATAAACATAGGTTGAAAGTGAAAGGTTGGGAAAAGATATTTCATGCAAATAACAACCAGAAAAGAGCAGGAGTAGCTATACTAATATCCAACAAATTAAACTTCAAATGTAAAACAGTTAAAAGAGACAAAGAAGGATACTATCTACTAATAAAAGGAACAATTAAACAAAAAGACATAACAATCATAAATATTTATGCAACGAACCAGAATGCCCCAATATACGTGAGGAATACACTGCAAACACTGAAAAGGGGAATAGACACATATACCATAATAGTTGGAGACTTCAATTTGCCACTCTCATCAATGGACAGAACATTTAGACAGAGGATCAATAAAGAAATAGAGAATTTGAATATTACAATAAATGAGCTAGACTTAACAGACATTTATAGGACATTACACCCCACAACAGCAGGATACAACTTTTTCTCAAGTGCTCATGGATCATTCTCAAAGATAGACCATATGCTGGGTCACAAAGCAAGTCTCAACAAATTTAAAAAGATTGAAATCATACACAACACTTTCTCAGATCATAAAGGAATGAAGTTGGAAATCAATAATAGGCGGAGTGCCAGAAAATTCACAAATATTTGGAGGCTCAACAACACACTCTTAAACAACGAGTGGGTCAAGGAAGAAATTGCAAGAGAAATTAGTAAATATCCCGAGGCGAATGAAAACGAAAACACAACATATCAAAACCTATGGGACGCAGCAAAGGCAGTGCTAAGAGGGAAATTTATTGCCCTAAATCCCTATATCAGAAAAGAAGAAAAGGCAAAAATTCAGGAATTAACTGTCTACTTGGAAGAACTGGAGAAAGAACAGCAAACTAACCCAAAAGCAAGCAAAAGGAAAGAAATAACAAAGATTAGAGCAGAAATAAATGAAATTGAGAACATGAAAACAATAGAGAAAATCAATAAGACCAGAAGTTGGTTCTATGAGAAAATCAATAAGATTGATGGGCCCTTAGCAAGATTGACAAAAAGAAGAAGAGAGAGGATGCAAATAATTAAGATCAGAAATGGAAGAGGAGACATAACCACTGACCTCACAGAAATAAAGGAGGTAATAACAGGATACTATGAACAACTTTACGCTAATAAATACAACAATTTAGAGGAAATGGACGGGTTCCTGGAAAGGCATGAATAACCAACTTTGACTCAAGAAGAAATAGATGACCTCAACAAACCAATCACAAGTAAAGAAATTGAATCAGTCATTCAAAAGCTTCCCAAAGAGAAAAGTCCAGGACCAGACGGTTTCACATGTGAATTCTACAAAACATTCCAGAAAGAATTAGTACCAACTCTCCTCAAACTCTTCAAAAAAATCGAAGTGGAGGGAAAGCTACCTAATTCATTCTATGAAGCCAACATCACCCTCATACCAAAACCAGGCAAAGATATTACAAAAAAAGAAAACTACAGACCAATCTCTGTAATGAATATAGATGCAAAAATCCTCAACAAAATTTTAGCAAATCGAATCCAACAACACATTAAAAGAATTATACATCATGACCAAGTAGGATTCATCCCAGGTATGCAAGGATGGTTCAACATAAGAAAATCAATTAATGTAATACACCATATCAACAAATCAAAGCAGAAAAATCACATGATCATCTCAATTGATGCAGAGAAGGCATTCGACAAGATTCAACATCCTTTCCTCTTGAAAACACTTCAAAGGATAGGAATACACGGGAAATTCCTTATAATAATAGAATATATAAAAAACCCACAGCTAATATCATCCTCAATGGGGAAAAATGGAAAACTTTCCCCCTAATACCAGGAACAAGACAAGGATGTCCATTATCACCACTATTATTCAACATCGTGTTGGAGGTTCTAGCCAGAGCAATTAGACAAGAAAAAGAAATACAAGGCATCAAAATAGGAAAGGAAGAAGTAAAACTATCACTGTTTGCAGACGATATGATACTATACGTCGAAAACCCGGAAAAATCCACAACAAAACTAGTAGAGCTAATAAATGAGTACAGCAAAATAGCAGGTTACAAGATCAACATTCAAAAATCTGTAGCATTTCTATACACTAGCAATGAACAAGCTGAGGGGGAAATCAAGAAACGAATCCCATTTACAATTGCAACTAAAAGAATAAAATACCTAGGAATAAATTTAACTAAAGAGAAAAAAAACCTATACAAAGAAAACTACAAAAAACTGTTAAAAGAAATCACAGAAGACCTAAATAGATGGAAGGGCATAGTGTGTTCATGGATCGGAAGACTAAATATAGTTAAGATATCAATCCTACCTAAATTGATTTACAGATTCAATGCAATACCAATCAAAATCCCAACAACTTATTTTTCAGAAACAGAAAAACCAATAAGCAAATTTATCTGGAAGGGCAGGGGTGCCCCGAATTGCTAAAAGTATCTTGAGGAAAAAAAACGAAGCTGGAGGTCTCACGCTGCCAGACTTTAAGGCATATTATGAAGCCACAGTGGTCAAAACAGCATGGTATTGGCATAAAGATAGATATATCGACCAATGGAATCGAATAGAGTGCTCAGATATAGACCCTCTCATCTATGGACATTTGATCTTTGATAAGGCAGTCAAGCCAACTCACCTGGGACAGAACAGTCTCTTCAATAAATGGTGCCTAGAGAACTGGATATCCATATGCAAAAGAATGAAAGAAGACCCGTATCTCACACCCTATACAAAAGTTAACTCAAAATGGATCAAAGATCTAAACATTAGGTCTAAGACCATAAAACAGAGGAAAATGTAGGGAGATATCTTATGAAACTTACAATTGGAGGCAGTTTTATGGACCTTAAACCTAAAGCAAGAGCACTGAAGAAAGAAATAAATAAATGGGAGCTCCTCAAAATTGAACACTTTTGTGCATCAAAGAACTTCATCAAGAAAGTAGAAAGACAGCCTACACAATGGGAGACAATATTTGGAAACGACATATCGGATAAAGGTCTAGTATCCAGAATTTATAAAGAGATTGTTCAACTCAACAACAACAAAAAGACAGTCAACCCAATTACAAAATGGGAAAAAGACTTGAACAGACACCTCTCAGAAGAGGAAATACAAATGGCCAAAAGACACATGAAGAGATGCTCAATGTCCCTGGCCATTAGAGAAATGCAAATCAAAACCACAATGAGTATCATCTCACACCCACCAGAATGGTCATTATCAACAAACAAAAAATGACAAGTGCTGGAGAGGATGCGGAGAAAGAGGCACACTTATCCCCTGTTGGTGAATGTCAAATGGTGCAACCACTGTGGAAGGTAGTTTGGCGGTTCCTCAAAAAACTGAATATAGAATTGCCATACGACCCAGCAATACCATTGCTAGGTATCTACGCAAAGGACTTAAGGGCAAAGACACAAACGGACATTTGCACACCAATGTTTATAGCAGCATTATTTACAATTGCAAAGAGATGGAAACAGCCAAAATGTCCATCAACAGACGAGTGGCTAAACAAACTGTGGTATATACATACGATAGAATATTATGCAGCTTGAAGACAGAATAAACTTATGAAGCATGTAATAACATGGATGGACCTAGAGAACATTATGCTGAGTGAGACTAGCCAAAAACTAAAGGACAAATACTGTATGGTCCCACTGATGTGAACCGACATTAGAGAATAAACTTGGAATATGTCACTGGTAACAGAGACCATCAGGAGTTAGAAACAGGGTAAGACAATGGGTAATTGGAGCTGAAGGGTTACAGACTGTGCAACAGAACTAGATACAAAAATTAAAAAATGGACAGCACAATAGTATCTAATTGTAATGTAATTATGTTAAAACACTGAATGAAGCTGCATCTGAGCTATAGTTTTTTTGTCTGTTTGTGTTTTTTGTTTTTTTCCTTTTTTATATATTTTTTTATTTTTTATTTTTATTATTATTTTTATTTTTTTCTCTATATTATCATTCTATATCTTTTTCTGTTGTTTTGCTAGTTCTTTTCCTAAATCGATGCAAATGTACTAAGAAATGATGATCACACATCTATGTGATGATATTAAGAATTACTGATTGTATATGTAGAATGGAATGATTTCTAAATGTTGTGTTAGTTAATTTTTTTTTAAGTAAAAAAAAATTCTATACCCAGCAAAACTGTCTTTCAAAAAATGAGGGAGATGGGTTCATTTCCCAGTGCCTGCCCATGCAAAAAAAAAAAAAAAAAAAGAAGAGGGTGAAACTTAAAATATTTTTAGTCACTCAGAGAGTTTTTAACTGGCTGTATAAGAAATACGAAAGAGAGCACTCCAGGCAGATAGGAAATGACAGTGTAGAAAAAAGTGTAGAAATGAGTACTATTAGTAAAGATAAAATGAGAAAAAAATTAGTTATATAAAATTCAAAAGACAAAATAGTAGAAGAAAATACTGTCCTTATAGTGGTAATAACATTAAATATCAATGGATTAATTCCCCAATCAAAAGACATAGAATGGCAGAATGAATTTAAAAATCAGGACCTATCTCTATGCTCTCTATGAGAAACTCACTTTAGACTCAAGGACAAAAACATATTGAAAGTGAAAGGTTAAAAAAAGATATTTCATGTAAACAACAACCAGAAAAGAGTGAGGGTATTAGAAAAATTAGGCTTCAAATATAAACCAATGAAAAGAAACAAAAAAGGACACTATGTGTTAATAAAAGGAACAATTCCTCATGAAGTCATAACAATCATGAAAAATTATGTACAGAGTAAAAGTGTCCTAAAATACATGAGGCACACACTGAAGGACAATAATAATAGTTGGAGACTTCAATATACCACTGTCATTAATGAATAGAACATCTAGGCAGAGGTTCAGTGAAGAAACACAAATTTTGAATAATATGATAAATGAACAACATTTAACAGATATTTACAGAACCTTACAACCCACAAAAGCAGGATACAAATCTTCCTCAACTGCTCATGATCATTTTCCAGGATAGACCACATATTGGGTCACAAAGCAAATTTCAATAATTAAGAAAGAATGAAATTATATAAAATATTTTATAAGATCATAGTGGAATGAAGCTGGAAATTAAAATTAGGTTGAATGCCAGAAAATTCACAAATATATGGAGGTTAAACAACAAACTTTTAAGCAACCAGTGAGTCTGGAAGAAATTACAAAGAACTCATAAAATATGTTGAGGCAAATGAAAATGAAAACAGAACATATCAAAATTTATGGGATGCAGCAATGTCAGGGCTGAGAGGGAAATTTATTGCCCTAAATGCCTATGTTAAAAAGAAGAAAGAGAGAAAAAATCAAGGAATTAACTGTTTACCTGAAGGAACTAGAGAAAGAACAACAATCAGCCTGAAGAAAACAGAAGGAAAGAAATAACAAAGGTTAGAGCAGAAATTAATGAATTTGAGAACATGAAAATAATACAGAGAATTAAAGAAAATAGAAGTTGGCTCTTTGAGAAAATCAATAAAATCAATGGGCCCTTATCTAGACTGACAATAAAAGAGAGAGGATGCAAATAAATAAAATCAGAAATGGGAGAGGGAGCATATCTACTGACTCCACAGAAATAAGGAGATAATGAGAGGATTCTATGAGCAACTATATGCTAAGAAACTAGACAACATAGATGAAATGGACAACTGCCTAGAGAAGCATGAACAACCAACATGGACTCCAGAAGAAACAGATGATATCACTAAACCAATCACAAGTAAAGAGATTGAATTAGTCATCAAAAACCTCCCCAAATGGGCGGGGCACGGTGGCTCAGCAGGCAAGAATGCTTGCCTGCCATGCCAGAGGACCCGGGTTCAATTCCCGGTGCCTGCCCATGTAAAAATAAATAATAAATAAATAAATAAATAAATAAATAAATAAATAAATAAATAAATAAAAAACCTCCCCAAATTAAAGTCCAGGACCAGGTGGTTTCACATGTGAATTCTACTAAGCATTTAAAAAAGAATTAATACCAATCCTGTTCAAACTCTTCAAAAAAACCTGAAGAGGCGGGAAAGCTACCTAACTCATTCTATAACATCAACATCACCCTAATACCAAGGCCAGACAAAGATATTATAAGAAAAGAAAATTACAGACCAATCTCTTTAATGAATATAGACACAAAAATCCTCAACAAAATACTTGCAAACTAATCCAGCAGCACATTAAGAGAATTACACATCATATCTAAGTGGGATGTATTCTGGTTCGACACAAGAAAATCAATTAATGTAATATACCACATCAATAAATCAAAACAGAAAAAAACACGTCATCTCAATTGATGCTGAAAAGGCATTTGACAAAATTCAACACCCCTTCTTGACGAAAACACTTCAAAGGGTAGAAATAGAAGGATCCTTCCTCAGTCTGATAAAGGGAATATATGAAAACCCACAGCTAACAGCATATTCAATGAGGAAAGACTAAAAGCTTTCCATCTAATATCAGGAACAAGACAAGAATGCCCCCTGTCACCACTGTTAATCTACATTGTGCTGGAAATTCTAGCTAGAGCAATTAGATAAGAAACAAATTAAAAGGCATCCAAATTGGAAAGGAAGAAGTAAAACTCCCACTGTTTGCAGATGACATGACACTATATGTCAAAAATATCAAAACATTATAAAGCAAAACTACTAGAGCTAATAAGTACTAAAAAGTGGCAGGGTACAAGATCAATACCCAAAAAATCAGCAGTGTTTCTATACACTAGTAATAAGCAGTCTGAGGAGGAAATCAAGAAAAATATCCCATTCACAACAGCAACAACAAAAAATATTTAGGAATAAATTTAACCAAGGCAACAGAAGATCCAATATACAGAAAACTATAAGAAATTGCTAAAAGAAATCTAAGAAGGCTTAGATAAATGGAAGGTCATACCATGTTCATGGATTGGAAGACTAAATAGAGTTAAGATATCATTTCTACCCAAATTGACTTATAGATTCAATGTAATACCATTAAAATCCCAATAACTTACTTTGCAGAAATAGGAAAACCTATAACTAAATTTACTTGGAAGGTCACGGTGCCCCAAATAGCTAAAAATATCTTGAGAAAGAAAAATGAACTGGGAGGTTCACACTACCTGACTTTAAAGCATATTACAAAGCTACAGTGTTCAAAATGCCATGGTACAAGCATAAATATAGATATACTGACCAATGAAATTGAATTGAATGTTTAGAAATAGACCAATGGACAATTGGTCTTTGATAAGGGGGCAAGTTACCTCAACTGGGACAGAGCAGCTTCTTCAATAAATGGTATTTGGGGAAACAGATATCCATATCCAAAAGAATGAAAGAGGATCCATATCTCACACCTTCTACAAAATTTAATTCAAAATGTATCAAAAACCTAAACATTAGAGCTAAGACCATAAAACTTTTAGAAGAAAATGTAGGGACTTATAGATCTTGTGATAGGTGGTGGTTTCCTAGACCTTACACCCAAAGCACACACAATGAAAAAAAGAGATAGATAAATGGCATCTCCTCAAAATTAAATACAAAAGGATTTTGTCAGGAAAAGTAAAAAGGCAGCGTACATAATGGGAGACAATAATTGGAAATCACGTATCAGATAAGGGTTTAATGTTCAGAATATATGAAAAGATTCTACAACTCAACAAGAATACAACACAATTTTAAAAATGGGCAAAGGACATGGACAGAAACTTTTCATAAGAGGATGTAGAAATGGCTCAAAAACATATGAAAAGATGCTCAACCTCACTGGCTATTAGGGACACGCAAATCAAAAGCACAATGAGATATCATCTACACTCATTAGAATGACCATGATTAATAAAACAGAAAACTACCAGTACTGGAAAAGATGTGGAGAAGGAGGCACACTTATTCACTGTTGATGGGAATGTAGGATGGTGCAACCACTCTGGAAGGCAGTTGGTGATTCCTCAGGAAGCTAAGTATAGAATTGCCATAAGGCCCCATTACTAAGTATATATTCAGAGGAATTGAAGGCAAGGACACAAATGGATCTTTTCACACTGATGTTTATGGCAGCATTACTCATGACTGTCAAGAGATGGAAACAACCCTAATGTCCATCCACGAGTGACTAAACAGACTGTGGTATATACATCTTATGAAATAGTATGCAGCTGTAGGACTGAATAAAGTCATGAAGCTTGTAACATTTTGGGTCAACCTTGAGGACATTGTGCTGAGTGGAATTAGCCAGAAAGGAAAGGACAAATACTGTATGGTCTCAGTCACATAAATGAGTGAACTTTGAGAGTTACAGGTCATCAGGAGATTGAAAACGGGTACAGATTAGACATGTGATGCTGAAGGAGTACAGAAAGTTCAATAGGAATGATTGTAAAGATCCGGAAATGGATAGCATAATATTGTAAGTATACTGAATGAAGCTAAGTGTGAGTATGGTTGAGGGAGGAGGGCTGGGGCATGTATGACATCAGAAGGAAAAACGATAAGGATTGGGATGGCAAAATTTAGGAATGCCTAGAGTGGACAATGATAGTGACCAAATGTACAAGTAAAAAAATATTTTTGCATAATGGAGAACAAATGAATGTCAACATTGCAAGGTGTTGCAAACGGGAGGATATATGGAGGGAAATACAATCAATGCAAACTGTAGTTAACAGTAACACTGTAATATGCTTCTGTTAAATGTAACAAAGGCAGCATGCCAAAGCTAAATATCAATAAGTAGGGGATATGGAAGAGGGGTATGGGATTCTTTGCAGAAGAAATGGAAATGACCTCATATAGACATTTATTTTGTGGTGGTAAAGGCATGGCTATGTGATTACACCAGGACCCACTGACTTTTTATTTAGGTTGGACTGGATTATGTGTGAATAAAACTGGTTAAAAATGAACAGGGAGATACAAGTGCCAGAGAAGATGTGGAGATAAAGATGTACCTATTTACTGTTGGTAGGGTGTAGAGTGGTGGGGCCCCTCTGGAGGGCAGTGTGTTGGCTCCACAGCAGGCTGGGGGAGGGATTGTCATATGATCCTGCAATCTCGTAGTTATGTGTATACTTGGAACATGGGAGAGCAGGGACATGAATGGACATTTGCACATTGGCGTTTATGGCCACAGTGTTCATGTTTGCAATGGATGGAGGTGACCTAAGGGTATATCAAATGAGGAATAAAAGGGGAACTGTGATATTTACACACAATGGATTATTGAGCAGCTGCAAGAAGGAATGAAGTTGTGAGTCAGGCAATGAGGAATGAAGCTTGAGGACAATATGTTGAGTGAAATAAGCCAGAAAGAAAAAGTCACGTACTGTAATGTCTCAATAATAAGGACTAATTATAACTTGCAAACTCTTAAAATTATATTTGAGAGCATGGGTTATCAGGTGAAGATCTATTGTAAAGGTTTCTAGATTGTAAGCTGTTACACATCACATCTTTTCCAGAGTTATAACTGTTATTTCTAAGTTGTGATATGCTGAGGTATTTCTGTATAACCTGGTCGTTTCCTGGAACTTCGGGTATTTGTGTGACACCTGAGACTTAGAGCTAGAATTCTGCAGCCATGAAAGTCAGCATAACTCTATACAGCAAACTGTTAATAATGCTGAAAAAGTTATCAGATTTCAATTAGAGATATGAAGGAAGCTGATCTGGTAGAACTATAATCAGACTAAAGGGCAAAAGATGATATTGACTGTATTTTAAAATTCTGTGTGAGACCAAAGGAAGAGATGTTTATTTGGTACAAACATTTATATTTTCCGTAGCACACTAATTTTTATGGTCAGCTTATTCAAACACTATAACTACATGGAGCCATGAAGGAGTGATATCTTGAGTTGTTCAGGTTGGGGTGATGCTCCAACACAGCCAGACACTAATCTGGGGACAGAAGATCAAAAAGTATTTGCAAAGTTCCCTTGAGGGACTGGGGAAAATGGTGGAAATATAGAACTTTCCCATGTGGGGAAGTCCTGATATTCTCGCAAGCATTGGGGATTGCCAGTTTGATGGGCCAGGTCCTTGAACTTGGAGTTTGCCCCATATGAAACTTATTCCTTCAAAGGAGAAGCTAAGCCTACTTATAAGTATGCCTGAGTCACCTCCAGAGAACCTCTTTTGTTGCTCAGTTATTGCCTCTCTCTCTCTAAGCCAACTCCACAGGTGAACTCACTGTCCTCCCCTACTGCATGGGACATGACTCCCAGGGGTATAAATCTCCGTGTCAGTGTGGTATATGACTCTGGGAAATGAGCCTGGTTTTGGTATTGTAGAATTGAGAAAAAACTTCTTGACCAAAAGTGGAAGAGAAATGAAAGAAAATAAAGTTTCAATGGCTGAGAGATTTCAAATAAGAGTTGGGAGATCATTCTGGAGGTTATTTTTATACAGTATATAGATATCCCTTTTCAGTTTTTAGTATACTGGAGTAACTAGAGGGAAATACCTGAAACTGTTGAATTGTTAGATGACTGAATAACTACAGAGCTTTTAAGATGTGACTACGTGATTGTGAATACCTTGGACTGAAACTCCCTTTATCCAGTATATGGACAGATTAGTAAGAAGAAAAAAGACAAAAATAAATAAATAATGGGGGGGGTGTAAGGGGTATGTGATGTTTTCAGTGCTCCTTTTTACTTTTATTCTTAATTTTATTTTAGGGGGAATAATGAAAATGATCAAAAATTGATAGTGATGATGAATGTACAGCTATATAATGATTCTGTGAACCACTGATTGTACACGTAAGATGATTATATGGTATGTGCATATATAATATAGCACAATAAAATTGCATTAAAAAGGCAGAGACTGCTAAATTAGGTAGCAAAAATACAAGACCTGATTATATGTTATCTGTAAGAAACACACTTAAAATATAAAGATATAGAAAGGCTAAAAATAAAAGGATGATAAAAGTTACACAAAGCAAATTCTAGTCTAAAGAAATCTGCAGTGCCTTTATTAATATAAAACAAGGTAATATTAATAGGGATGAGGGACTACTACCAGGGACATTTCATCATGATGAAAGGATCATTCATCATGAAGACATAAAAAATGTGTTTGTGACAGAGCTATAATATGGATTATGCAAAACTCAATAGAACTAAAAAGAAAACTAAACACATCTACAAATAGAATTAGAGACTGCAACACTCTTCACTCAGTAACTGATAGAAAAAGTAGAAAAAATAAATTTCTTTTTTTTTTTTACATGGGCAGGCACCGGGAATTGAACCCAGGTCCTTGGGCTTGGCAGGCAAGCATTCTTGCCTGCTGAGCTACCATGGCCCACCCTTTTTCTTTTTTTCTTTTTTTTTTTTTAACAAATTTCTAATTAAATAGAAGATTTGAACAGCAACATCAACTAACTTGACCTAATTTTAGAACAGTTCACCCAACAGAATCAGAATATACATTTTTCCTAGAGCACGAGCACCTTCACAAGATGGACGATATTTGTTCAATCTGATTCTTTAGGATATGGGTCTTTATAAATGATGTTATCTGTACTTCTTCATAGGTTTGAAAGATTTAGTGATTTAAAACAATATACCAGATGTTTCTTTGAAAGAAACTAAGAAAAAAACAGTGCGGCTTTGAAACCCGGATAAACAAGTTTTGAGACTTGGCTTCCTAAATTCCAGTTAGATGACCTTGGGTATTTCATTGAAATTCTTTTAGGCTTTTTGCCTCCTACCTAAAATGAAGATAAATTGTTAGCACTAGCTCATAGTTTTCTTCTGAGGATTAAATGGGTTAATGCCCATGCAGTTTTTAACATAGTATGGTGGCACACATTAAGAACTAAAAAGAATTAGAACTATTATTTTATGAAATTGCCTTCGGGACAGAATTAAAAAATAATATAAAGGGGATATCATTTTTAAAAGTTAACAGTCAACAGTCACCAAAAAAAAAAAAAACTGGCAGAAATGAAATAAATCATAAGCAACAGGATAGCTGTCAGAGCTCTAGTGCCCAGTTGTGAGACAGTTTTGAAAATGAATTCTTGATTTGACTGAGAAGAGCAGGATTGAAATGCTTCACCAGAGATGGTCAAAAAATGAGGACTGGAGAGAAAATTTTTGATTGTAGATTCAATTGTTTTATCCTATATGGATGTGCCCATAACTGAAAGAGGGAAAGGGGTAAGGAGAGGTCTCTCAAGTACATAAAATTGGCCCAGGAAGAAGAAATGGGTTCTGGTCACAGCTCTACCATTAATTTTCATTTAACTGCCTGAGCCACATTTTCTTCATATGTAAAGTGGGATAATAGCATACACCCTGTCAAATTCATGTATATTTCATGAAATAAATGAGGTAAACAATATGAAAACAATTTGTAACTTCAAAACTGAACGGGGGTATTTGAATAGATCTTTGGGACTGTAATCTGCATGCATTTAGGGGCCTTGATTTGCTGCTGATTTTACCCTACAGAAAGGGGAGGTGGCCTAGTCTCTAACAAGGTATCAGTATAGTATTTCATTTATTTTGGTTGCACCAATTTGCAAATATGCATTGTTAATAGACTTTGGTGACATAACTAACACCAAATCATGTTCATTCACAGTGTTTATCATCACCCCTAGAATAAGGAGCAGGTACAATCTAGTTCTGCCTCCAGAGAACTCAAACCACAGCTGAGGGTATCTTCTAAAGGCAAGTGGGGATTATTCCAGGAGCATTTCCACACTTAGCCCCTCAATCGCATGGTCCCTAATAGTCACTAGCTTCAAAGATGGTGGTTTCTCATGACAAGGTCCCTAAAGATTGATACACTGTATATATATACCTAAAATTAAGAGCAACAATGACATGGAAGGGCAAAAAAACAACCACCAGTCAATCACCATATAACCACCCAATCAATCATCCATTCAACAAAACCAACTCTACTGAATTCCCCAGGCTTCCTGAAGATGTAAACAGGTTGTATCATTATCAGTCACAACCCAGTAGGATTGAGTTTCTAAATTCAAAAACAGGAGATAATGTATCCTTTCTGTTGTTAGGTTCCTTTTACCAGGAGATATTTGGCAAGAATTTACTGAAATTGTGCACAATTGTTCCCAGGCGATAAGAGCAGCCTTTTGTCTACTGGAGTTGTGTGATCTATTTATAATGTTGTTAATTTCATGCACCAATGTTTTGCTGTTAGAATCAGTGACACTAGCAATGCGTTACATAACTTGGGTTGGCAGTTGGAAACTGATCGTTGATCAGAGAGTGCAGATGTCACTGTGTTCGGGAGCTCTGCCATGGCTAATGAGGGTCTGAAATGAATAACATCGGCTGAAAAACATTTTTTCTATCTCCTGAATGATTTTGCTCCTCATAGTTTAAATAGAGAAGTTTCATGTTAGGTAGTTTCAATGGGTTCAATGGGTACGATTTTTTTTACCTTATAATGTGATCTTATGCTTTGTAAATTGCTGACTGAGCTAGGTTTCTCGGTATGAAATTCAGGACTTGGAATTTAAGTATAATTGTAAAATGCACAAGTTTTGTATGTTAATAGAAAATCTTGGTCTATTGTTTGGTCTTGATTTTGGTATTAAACAAATGTCTACCTATTTTAGAAGTCTAAACAGATGACAATTACCAAGTTTTCTAATTTTTCTCTACCACTGTGGTTGTCAATCCTTAGGCAGTGAGCTGTGAAGTACATATATAATGCTAACTATTGCACACAACTCCCTCTGATTCACTATGCTCGAGTCACACTGAGGCCCGTCAGACATAGGAAAACATCTTGTAGGCTCTGAGGCGCCTTTGGACCTGTGCAGGGGGCAGGGGATGCGGGTGGGGGTGGCATCTGGTGAGAACAGTTAAATTCCTAAAATCAGAAGTAGGTCAGCAAAGGAAGATACATTCATTGTTCAACCACAGGGCAACCACCAATTACAATAACCTGTTTACAATCCTTAATTTGAATGTTTATTCAGCCTATCATATTAACTTACTTATGACCCTTAATTTACATGTTTACTAATCAATCACAAGAATTTACAGTCAGCCAATCACAATAGTCTATTCACAACCCTTAATCTGAATGTTTACTAACCAATTGCAATGTCTCAAACACCACCTCCCTTTGTTTGAGCTAATAAAAACCCATGTGCTAAACAACAGGCAGCCATCTCCTTGAACACACACCCACTCAACCCTCCAGCCTGTACTTACTTTCTTTTCAATAAACTTTTCTTATTTGCTTATACCTGCTTGTCTCATCCTTGAATTCCTTCTTGTGACCAGACAGGGAGCTAGAAGGGAGCTCTGGTAACACCTTTCTCAGCTAGAGGAAGCTCCGCTAGCAACAACAGCTTTCACTTCATTGAACAGGCCCCAGTTTTCCTGAGTCAGGGCCTTTGCACATGCTCATCCCTCTCCTTTGATGTACTAAGAAGTTCTAGGTTCTAGCCAAGTCTTCTTGGCTACTTTTGGAATTTAATAATAACAGACAATTTAGTAAGTAATCACCTCAGTGACATTAGCCAATAAAAATTTCACATAAACTTCTACTACCTTCTTATTCTACCTCATATTTTCAATATTCTTAAAACAAATGGACCAATAAACATAATTCATTATGCTTGCAGAAATCTGAGAAGAAATGATTTTACCTCAAATAAAGCTGGATGCTATTCTCTTCCTAAAATTGTTCAGATTTGCTAGATTTGTCTATTCGTGCAGAATTACTGGTTAGTATGTAAGGGTTTTCCACTCTAAGCTTCTCTTCACAAAATGGTTAATTATTTAGTGTTGGCACTGCTTCTTCAATGTTCCCATC
The DNA here is from genome assembly GCF_023851605.1 of Tamandua tetradactyla. NCBI lineage: Eukaryota > Metazoa > Chordata > Mammalia > Pilosa > Myrmecophagidae > Tamandua > Tamandua tetradactyla. The sequence goes on along the minus strand of NC_135327.1, from coordinate 199,723,736 downwards.
ATTTAGATAATGCCACTTCTTATCTCCAGAATACTTTTTCCCCCAGTTCTGTCTCCCTCTTGAACTACAGTGTAGCACAGTGTACTTTCCCTTCAAGACCCAGATCAATATCCATTTTCTTCTAAGAAGTTTGCCTCTTACTAATTCAAATCTTGCCAATCTTTCTCTTGCTTTCCATTTCCCTGCTACTTCCATATATAGTGATATAAAGACATCCCGGACGTTCTTTAACGTTTTCTTGAAATTGCTCTTGAATACCATTACATTGAACATGGTAATGGCATCGTGGGCTGAAGACGCTGTATGTGCTCAACCTGCAAGAAGTAAATTCTTTGCATGTAGGGGTTTGCTACTCTCTTTCTGCTTTCCTCCCAGCACCTAAATCAGCCCTCAGCAAACAGGAGATGGCCAAGACATTTTTTCACTGAAAACATGTTCACTGAAAGTTGAACAGTTTTACTTCAATAGCTTTTGCAATAAGGATCAAATGCCCTTTTCCTTTTCATGACTAAAATGAATACCTGATCTTGGGAAAAGTAAGTACCACACTGTTCTAAATGTAAGATAATGCTTTTTATGCAAAAAAAGAGAAATATCCTAAGGGGTAAACTCCACTTGGATATCAGAAACTATTGGGCATAATACGGTTTTTTAAAAAGGCAGCACAGTCTTGTTTGCAAATAAAGCCCATTCTTGCCTCTGCCTGCCTAATTTCCGTCCTCTCTCTGACTTCTCTTCTCAATGAATTGAGAGAAAACAAGAACTTCTGCACTTAACAAATAGGTATTATTGTACTTAGTCACCTCCTGGGGAAAGTACAGAAAATGTCACCTAACATTTTTTTATAAACTCACTTTAACGATGGAAAAAGAATAACTTTTAGCCAGCACAACCATTATGGCTCACACTTATGAAAATCTTAGTTTACAGTGCCAGAATGGATGGTCTTTAAGAGATTATCAAATTTTTTCCCTTTACAGATGGGAAAACTGAAGTACAGAGACATACAACAACTTGCTCACGGTCAAAACTGAAAGCAGCAAAGTAGGGGGACACCCACACTCAAATCCTGTTTTGGAATCCAAGAAAGGAAGAATGAGGATAAGAAAGGGTAACTTAGGGTGCAAGGAAAGGAAGTAGATGATAAAAGACGAGGCAGAAAGGAAGAAAGCAACAGTGAAAGAAAGACCAATGAGAAGAATGAGTGAAGCAGGAAAGAGGGTGTGCTGGTTTAAAAGGATGTACGGACCCTAGAAAAGCCATGTTTTAATCAAAATCCCATTTCATAAAGGCAGAATAATCCCTATTCAATACTGTACATTTGAAACTGTAATCAAATCATCTCCTTGTGTGATTTAATCAAGAGTGGCTGTTAAGATGGATTAGGTGACGACATGTCTCCACCCATTTGGGTGGGTCTTGATAAGTTTCTGGAGTCCTATAAAAAGGGAAACATTTTGGAGAATGAAGGAGATTTGGAGAGAGCAGAGAATGCTGCAGCACCACGAAGCAGAGAGTCCACAGCCAGCGACCTCTGGAGATGAAGAAGGAAAATGCCTCCCAGGGAGTTTCATGAAACAGGAAGCCAGGAGAGAAAGCTAGCAGATGACATCATGCTCGCCATGTGCCCTTCCAGTCGAGAGAGAAACTGTGACTGTGTTCACCATATGCCTTCTCACCCGAGAGAGAAACCCTGAACTTCATTGGCCTTTGGAACCAAGTTATCTTTCCCTGGATACCTTTGATTAGACATTTCTATTGACTTGTTCTAATTGGGACATTTTCTCGGACTTAGAACAGTAAACTAGCAACTTATTAAATTCCCCTTTTTAAAAGCCATTCCATTTCTGGTATGTTGCATTCTGGCAGCTAGCAAACTAGAACAAATTTTGGTACCAGGAGTGGGGTGCTGCAGTGGTTTGCAAATCCAACCAAGTTGGAATGGCTTTTTAAATGAATAAGGGGAAGAATCTGGAGGAGTTGTGAGGAGCTTGACAGAGAAGGCCTAGAATGCTTTGAAGAAAATCTTGGTAGAAATGTGGACTCTAAAGATACATCTGACCAGGCTCTAGACAGAAATGAGACATGTGTCATTACAGATTGGAGGGAAGGTGATCCTTGTTTTTAAATGGCAGATAATCTGACAAAGTTGACTAGTGGCTTTGGCTGGAAGGCAGATTTTAAAAGCCATGAGCTTGGATATTTAGCAGAAGAGATTTCCAAATTGAATGTGGAAAGTGTAGCCTGGGTTTCTCCTCACAGCTTATGGTGAAATGCGACTGGAAAGAGTTAAGTTGATAACTGAACTCTTGGATACACAGAAACCAGGAATTGAAGTTCTGGAAAATTCTGGTCCTCCAGAAAAGGAGACCCCAGAGAAAAGTGCCCTATATAAGGATTTAACCAAATGTGAAACCAGCCAGCCATTTCAGAGAAAGTCAGGCTCAGACATGGAGTTATCCAGGAAGGATATGTGGAAACTCTTTATGTCTGATGGGCATGATCCAAGGCTACTGCATGGAGAGCCAATGAGAGTGCTGTGGGACATGTATAAACAGCTGCTGCCAGTCTGGATTGGGGGGTTCAGAGAAGGGACACTTTGGAGGAAAAATAACTTCAGAGGCAAAACCATGGAGCCTGAGGTCTGAAGTCAAGAAGCCTCGGGCCAGGAGAGCAGACCCAACCCAAGCCCATGGAGAGAGTGAGTTTGCCCCGAGGGCAGAGGATGGGCTTTACACCTGGTTGCAGTGGAAGAGTTATGCTGCCTCAGGCCTTGGAGAGGGTGAAGCACATTCCTTGGGGTTTGGGGAGAGCCTGGTTGTCACCACAGGGAGGGGTTGAACATGTGCCCCGAAGATGACAGAGAGCTCCGGTGCAGCCCCGATGCAGCCCTGATGCTTGAAGAGGGTGGAGCCAAGAAAAAGGTGGTCTCCCCAATGTCCCCCAAGGTTGCATTCAGAGAGAGGTAGGCTTCTGTGTAGGTCTTTGGAAAGGGGGGGCAGTGCCGCTTTCAGAAGCCCCAAAGATAAATGACTCTCAGACTTTAAAATCCAATGGACTGGGCAGGCCACAGTGGCTCAGCAGGTAAGAATGCTCACCTGCCATGCCAGAGGACCCAGGTTCGATTCCCGGTGCCTGCCCATGTTAAAAAAAAAAAATCTAATGGACTTTGCCTGCAAAGAGTTTCCAAAACTGTATGGGTCCAGTGACCCCTGTGTTCCTTCCTTCCGTGGAAATGGTTACATGTATCCTATGAATGTTCCTCTTTTATATGTTGGCAGTAAATAACGTCTTCTGAGTTTTACAGGTCCGGAGCCAGAGAATTTTTCCTTAGGACAGACCATGCCTGTAACTAACTTGATGAGATTTTATGCTGTTTCTAACTTTGTATTTAAATGTATTGTTACTGAAATGGTTTAAGGCTTTCTGATACTGTTATGGAATGAATGTATTTTGCATTTAGAAAGAGCGTATCTTTTGGGGGTCCAAAGAGTGGAATGTGCCAGTTTGAATCTGTGGTGGACCCCAGAAAAGCCACGTTCTTTAATCCTCATTCAATATTGTTGGGTGGGAGCATTTTGATTGTTTCCATGGAGACGTGACCCACCCAATTGTGGGTGGTAACTTTTGATTAGATGATTTCCGGAGGTGTGTCTCCACCCACCGAAGGTGGAGTTGCTTACTGGCATCCTTTAAAAGAGGAAACATTTTGGAGAGAGTCCCTTTTTGTAGAGCCACAAAAAAAAGCTCTTGCTTTGACCTGGGTCTGGGAGCCCAGTCTGGGACATCCACAGAAGTTCGGATCTTTGGTTCATGTAGCTTATCCAGAGACACGGGAAAGGCTGACATGTAGGCATGACCCTGGTCCTGATCCAGTTCAGATCTATGATCCCATGTGAAGTCCACAGAGAGACTTCAGCCAACTTCATTAGTCTAACACTTACCACTGACAGTTTATTATACATCCAACGTTGCGGTAGGTGCTATGGGGCCAGAGGTGGAGAGGATGACAAAGACAATACGTTTCATTCCTTTAAGATAACTGAAGTTGGGAATAAAATCTATATATGAAGGAAGCTAAATAAAAATAGAAGAGTGGGTATGACTAAATGACAAAGAATCGGAGAAGCAGAAAATACAGGAATTTAGTGCCACAAACAGTATGTGGCTTCAGATGAGCTAGGTTGGGAATCCCACATATTGCTACCTGAAGTGTGGGGGGGTGGGGGTGGCCATCCTTTCTCCCATCTATCCACCTACCCATTTGTCCGTCCATCTATCCATTCCATAAGTATTTAATATATACAGTAGGACCAGAAACCGGGGCACAGTAGTGAATAAATAAGGCATATTCCCTATCCTCAAGGAGTTACAGTCTAACAAGGGACACCTAAACACATGCACACACACACATTTACACACACATGCACACACACACACACATATGCACACACAGCTGTGATATAGTCAGGCCGTTTTGGAAATGGCATTATTTATGCCTAGGGATCTTATAGAATAGCTGAGCTCTGACAGTACACATTTAAAACATGAACATTTCCATTATAAGTCTACTTAGCTGTCCTTCCTGATTCATGAGGGGATCACCTAGACTAGGCAACCCGTAGCAACTGCAGGTCTAATATAGTAACATTTTGGTATAAAGAAGGTGGGAAGATTGGGGGATAAGCCATCATTTCTAAAATTTCTCCCCAGGTGGTTGAATGGATGGCCTAATTTCTTGCTGACAGTGCCTTATGATTCTCCAAAATCCAATATGTAGGCTGTCCTGGACTGAAGATCATTCATGTCATATAATTAGGATGTTATTAAATATTAAATTGTGCTCAAAAGTTTTATCATGACAATATATAATTCCAGTACATAATATAGTTGTGAACAATGCTATCTAATTTACCGGCTGAATCATCCGTGTGAATGACTTGGGTCCAAGATTAAGTGGCAGCAGGGTTTGTCATTCTTCTGTTTGAGCTCCCCCAGTGCACCAAACAGAGCCGTGCCCACGGCAGGGACTCTGGGTCCTGCTGACTTAATCCTTAGACCCTGCCCATGGCAACACTTTACTCCAGAGCAGGCATAAAGATGGGCTGAGAGACAAAAGCCCATTTGTCCAGACACATGGCTCCATTCATTTTTATCATTTAAACACAGCCACGGCTTGAGGATGCATGACGTTTTTTTCTAATATACATGCCCTAAGATTCTGAATGAACAGCTTGCTAGGGTAGAGAATCACTGGTCCAACATCCAAGTGAGATCAAGTCATAATTTGAAATTGAATAAGAAAAATATAATTTTAAAGTAAAATTCTACCATTTTATTTTTCAAAGATTCATAGAAAAGAAAATAAGCTCTGTGACTTGAGGAAGGCAGCGTTCACACACCAAGAATTATTAACAGTGTAAAACGCATCATTATTCAGTCAAGATTAGTGTGTTCTGCTTTCCTCCTGCCAAGTAAATCAGGATTTAGCTGAACTGGGGCTATTAATCTCTGATCCTAACAGAGAGCGGTAAAACTACATTTACTCCTGCTGTAAATACGGGCATTGGTATAGGGATGATGATTAATTTGTAGTATCTGTAACACCTGTCAGCTGCCCTTACGGTGCATCATATCCTGCTGACAATAACATTACACGATTAACTACGGGAACTGGGAAAACTAATTGCATTCGCTGCACCCTCACATGGCGGCTCATTTCCAGTCTCATCATTTTAACAGCGATGGGTGGAGACTTAGTCTAAACAGTATCTGTAAGCCTCCGAGAGGTATGTTTCGCTTTTTATTTCAGGCAGGACCAAATTTGGTTAGCTCACCAAAGGAAAGCATTTATTAGGAGATCAGTTAGGTTCCCCCACCTGCCACTGCTGGAGCATGAGTGATATTTTCCTCTTTTTTTTTTTATTTTTGTGCATTTTGGGAAACTGTATTTTTTTGTGCATTTTGGGAAACTGTATTTAAGGTGGGTTTGGGAACAGAGTGACTAGCGAGCGAAGATTGGCTGTGGGAAGGCAGCCAAGAGTCTGGACATGTGTGTGTGTGTGTGTGTGTGTGTGTGTGTGTTGTGCATTTTAAGTACTCAGTGCTCAAATGTCCTTCCATTGGCTCTAGGATATGTTCTTCCATTTGTCTGGAATGTCACCCCCTGCAGCCACCCGGCTTTCTTGCTTTGGCTCCAACAGGCAAAGTCCATTCCCGTGTGGAGTCCTGGTCTTTGCCTCCACTCCTCTTCCTAGCTCAGGGCTCCTTCCCTCCTTCTTTCACATTCTGCTCACATGTAGTGTCCTCAAAAGCCTGCCCTGTCCTTCCTACCTTGAGGAGCCCCTTCTTTGCTCTCTTTTACCTTAATTTATTTTACTTCTGAGCACTTATCCCCACCTGACCTATTATAAATGTATTTCTTTTTTGACTGTCCCTTCCCACTAGAAGAGAGCAGGGACTTTGTCCATTTTTTTCACTGCTGTATTTCCACTGCCTAAAAGAGTGCCGGGTTCATAAATATTTGTTGAATAAATGAGTATATACCAACAAGAATCAGAAATGAATTAAACAGGCTAACATTTTTATTGTCACCATGTTATTTTTGGTAATGTTTTATGCCAGTTTTTCTGCTTCTCCATTCCTCTTGTATCCCTAGTCACCACAAGTGGTACTTTTTATTATTATTATTATTATTTTTTGTCATGCTGTGTGGCAGGGTCACATTTCATTATTTTTCCATGTGAATATCTGTTACAGCACCATTTGTTGAATTTTTGTTTGCTTGCTTGTTTATTTGGGAAGTGCATGGACCAGGAATCGTATCAGGGTCTCCCGCATGGCAGGCAAGAATTCTACCACTGAGCTATGCTTACACCCCCAAGTGCTGTGTTTTAAAGCCAAAATGTACCCTGGACACATTTCTTGGGCCACCATTCCCATCACTGTGGTCTAACGGGTGAGGCTGACTGTGCCCTCTTCCTCCTTGTGGAGGCCACTCATGGAGGCTCTCCTTGGATTCAGGAAACAGAATAGCAGGTCCCTGTCCTCTGTCCATGAGCAGGAGGGGGTCGTCTATCTGCAGCTGGAACTGAAGGTCCACAGGACCTGGGCACCTATGGAACCAGGAGTCTGACATCTGTCCCAATTCTCTCTGAAATCCAAATCTTCACATACAGCTATGGCAGCAGTAGCTACCACCACTCCTGCAGGCCCACCATGACCTTGTTTGTGCCAGCAAAGAGCTCAGACCCAGGAGTCAGGGTATCAAGTCACTCTGTGACTCTGAACATGGAGGGCTGGTCCAACAATCCTTGAACCTAGAATTCTGTTCCCTGATTCAGGCTTCTGAAATCTGTCCCTCACCGGACAGCCTCTTCTCCCCTAAAGAAGCCCAGCCAGGGCCTGCAGCTGGGGATGGATTTGGCAGCTGCGATCCTCTGCTGGATCAGGGCCCAAGGCTGTTTATATTTAGACAGTGGAAATGCTGTTGAAACAGCAAAGCCCTTAATCTTGACAGTTTCACTCCCACCCTGCAGCAGGGCACACAATGAGAGGAAGTAAATCTGAGGAACTGCATTTTCCCTACCGCATACTTTGTTCCCTCATCTTTCAGGCTTTTAATTATCTCAGACTTTCTTCCTAAAGAAAGCCCACCAAGAAATAATGACAGAAAGTCCTTCTCTGATCATTATCACCACCATAATTATCCTTGATATTGTCACTATGATAATTATCAGCATTGTCATCATTCTTGCTATTGTCACATTTTTGTTTCCTCGTTATCATCATTTTCTTCTTCATCGCCATCTTCATTATCAACATCACCATCATCATCATAATTATCATCGTCATCAATTGCCATCATTGTAGCCATACTCATGATACAATTCTTAGTTTTAACCCTAATCTCTAGTAATAGTTATCCTTCTGTGCCAAAAGCCTTTCTGCAATTTTAAAGCTTCAATTCTACCTTCCCTAATGGCCTTTGCTGCACAGTTGTCTCTGTGCCACTAGTCTGCAGTCTCAATGCCAAGAGCAAATGCAAAGCTTCTTAAAGGAAGGCACAACTAAGCAAATTTCCATTTTGTTTCCTAGCTTAAGCTTGTTTTCCTCCTTGCCATATTCATATTTCCAGATCTTAGTACAGTACCATGTGTACATTTCTTGGGTATCCATTTCCATCACTATTTCTGACTTATAAAATTGACGTCAGCCTTGTTTCTCCTTTGAAAGGTCATTATTATTGCCTAGTACATAGTTGGTAGTTGTCTTAGTTTGCCAGAGCTGCTATCACAAATAAACTGGTTTTGTCCTAATAAGAATATACCATCTGACAGTTTTGGACACTGGGAGTCAAAATCAAGGTGTCAGCAAGGCTATGCTTTCTTCTGGGAATCTGTGAACTTCCGGGGCCAGCTGCTGGCAATCCTTGGGGTTTCTTGGCTTTCCTGTCACATGGCCATGTTCTTTCCTTTCTCTTCCAGGCTTCCACAACTTTCTCTTCCTGGTTCCTTCCTGTGACTTTCTCTCTATAAGGTCTCCACTAATCCAGATTCAGACCCCGCCTCGTTCAGTTGGGCCACACCTTAAGTAAAAGCATCATCTTCAAGAAGTCCTATTTAGAATGGGTTCACAATCACAGGAATACAGATTAAGAACATGTTTTTGTCTGGGTTACATAATTCAATTTATCACAGTAGTCAATAAACTCTTATTAACGAATTGGAATCATCTGAGTAAAAACTGGTATCTGCCTCAGTAAATAAAGGTTATTTGCTAGGCTTAGCTCTTCCATTTCAAAGGCAACCATACTGTGGAGGACACTCTGTTCCGAATAAGTCTGAATGCTGTGATACTGACAGGTTTTAAAAAGACACTAGAAAATGATGCTCTAACTTCGTGAGGCATAAAAAGCACAAACAAGGAGCTTTGGAAAATAAGATTGCAATTTCTGAATAATAAAAATAGATTTGCAGTTCAAGGAAGATGGTGTGGAATAGGATAGGTTGAGCTCACTCCTGCAGTTCTGGGAAGATAGGGGAAAAGACAGGAAAAAGATTGGGAGAGCTATTCAAGGCTGTATGTGAGCTGGGAGGGTCTTCCACACCACATAGGGAGGCTCTGGTTGAAAAAGCAGAAGAATTGAGACGCAGAGAACTGGAGACTGTCCAGCTAGTTGAAACAGTCTAGCACAGCCATTTCCAAACAGAGGCCCAGGACCCTTAGGAGTGCACAGATAGGGAGACGGGGACTAGAAAGTAAGGCAAGTCACATTCCTTGAATGCGATACCCTCAGGCGTGCAGCCCTGCCCCACAATCTGAGACCCCCCGACACCCTATGCATCTGAATTCTGTCACCTACCCCCTCATCACGCTCCAAGCACCCCCACCCCAAACCCCGTCCCCACACATCCCTGCCCCACACCCCTGCCCTGTGCAAGAACACAAGCCTATCCCAGCCTAACCCACCTTCCTGTGCAAGTGCACAATCTTACCCTGCCCCTCCTGAGACCTAGGTACCTCCCCACCTCCCCCTCCCTGCCCCTACAGGCAGTCATCTGCACATCTGGGCTGCACGTGCTCACTGTCATACCTGGGCCACAGCTGCCCCCAGCCCATATGGTCACTCACCCCTGCCCAGATCTTCCTGAGCTCTGTGCATGCCCACATCAGCATCTGGCCCCCCATCAGACATGTGAACGTGAACGTGCCCACACATGCCATGCCACCTTAGCTCTGGGCAAGCACTGACCTGTGCATCTGGGCCACACCTACCCCCAGCCATGCAGGAGCAATCCTGACTCACTGCTCCTGAGCTCTGTGCATGTGCACACCAAAGCCCTGCCCTCCAGACCTGCACACACCAGGGCCTTGACTCAGGCACCAGCACAACCACATCCTCCCCAAGAGCACCCATGTATCCATGCACTGACTTGTTCCCTGCACCCCAGCTCCACTGCCCCACATATGTGCACCCCATTGCTCCAACGCACGGTATAAGTGCCCTGCTCCCATAACTGGCAGGTGCTCTCATGCATATCTGTGTTACATAGCCTCTGCACTGCACAGTGTGCACCCCTGCACTGCACCCCCACACCTGCACACACGCACCAGAGCCCTGCCCATCCATCATCACCCACAGCTGATACATATCCTGGAATCTCTGCAACCTGTGCCCTGCCCCTATACTTGTGCAACCACACCCTGGCCCCCTGGACCCCTCCCTCTGTGGAAGGACACACCCATATCCTGTCCTCCTTGTGCCCCAATTTCTGTGCCATGTACCCCCACAAACCACATGTTCTGCACCCATCTGCATTGCCCATGTACCAGTCCCGGCACATCTGCTCAGCACTCCCATTCAACTCCCAGCGTGCCCCACCTTTGTTTCCCCCATGCCACACCCTGCTTCTGGGCCCCAAGGCCTTCTTGATCTGCACTTCATCCCCATAGCCCTCACATCGCACCTTCATAACCCTGCAAATTACACACCACACTCTCAGGCACCAATGTTAGCATCTCCCACCTATGCATATACCTGCACTGCAACCTGACACTGCACTCTTGTGCCCCTTTCCATGCCCCGGATCCTACTCTGCACCTATCCCACAAATATAAAGCTTTAGACTACTGAAGGAAATCAACTTCCAAAGTAACCCTACCAAGATATTTATATGCCACAAAGACAACAGAAGGTGACTAACCATATGAATATGCAGAGGATTACAGCCCAGTCTAAAGACCAAATTAAAACACTGGGGAAGACATAGACTTTGGAACAACTAATCAAAGATGTTCATATAACTCTGCTAAATAAAATCAGTAGGATAGCAAATGACATAAAGATAAAAAAAGACAGTAAAAGAGCATAAAGATGAATTTGAAAGAATAAATAGAAAGATAGGAGATATCACGGAGATTAAAGATGCCATAGACCAAATAAAAAGTATATTAGAGACACACAACAGCAAATTTGAAGAGCCAGAAGAAAGAATAAGCCAACTAGAGGACAAGACAACTAATTTTGAACACACAAAAGAACAAATGACAAAAAAGATGGAAAAATTTGAATTGGATCTCAGGGAAATGACGGACAAAACAATGTGTGCCAATATAAGAATCATTGGTGTCCCAGAAGAAGAAGAGAAGAGTAAAGGGCTAGGAAGATGAATGGAGGATATAATGGGGGAAAACGTCTCAACTCTTATAAAAGACATAAATATGCAAATCAAAGAGGCCCAATGAATTCCAAATAGAATAAAACCAAATAGGATCAGTTTGTCAAGTGTTGAAGAGAAGCAGAAAATCCTGAAAGTGGCAAGAGAAAAACAATCTACTATGTACAATGGAAACCACATAAGACTGAGTTCAGACTACTCAAATGGCACTATGGAGGCAACAAGGCAGTGGGTATGATATATTTTAAGATCTTGAAAAAGAAAGACTTCTAGCCAAGAATTCTGTACACAGCCAAAATGTCCTTCAAAACTGAGGGAGAGATTAAAATGTTCACAAACAAAGGCTGAGAGAAAATGTCAATAAAAGACCAGTTTGAAATAGAAGATCTCAACAAACCAATTGCAAGTAAACAGATTCAATAAGTCATCAAAAATCTTCCTACAAAGAAGAACCCAGGGCCAGATTGCTTCACAGGGGAATTTTATCAAAATCCAAAAAGAACTAACACCAATATTGCTCAAACTTTTCCAAAAATTTGAAGAAAAAGGAACACTACTTAACTCATTTTATGAAGCTAATATCATTTTAATACCAAAACCAGGTAAAGACGTTACATGAAATGAAAACTACAGACCAATCTCCCTAATGAACATAGATGCAAAAATTCTCAACAAAATATTAGCAAATCAAATGCAACAGCACATTAAAAGAATTATATACCACAACCAAGTGGGGTTTATACTACATTAAAAGAATTATATAGCACAACTAAGTGGGGTTTATACCAGGAATGCAAGGATGGTTCAGCACAAGAGATCAGTTCATGTAGTACAGCACATTAACAAATTGGAAGCAAAAAAATCATATGATCATCTTGATTGATGCTGAAAAAGCATTTGACAAAATTCAACATCTTTTTCCGATAAAAATACTTCAAAAGGTAGGAATCAAAGGTAACTTCATCAATATGATAAAAGGCATATATGAAAAACCCATAGCCAGCATTGTACTCAATGGTAAGAGACTGAAAGCTTTCCCCCTAAAGTTGGGAATGAGACAAGGATCCCCTCTGTCACCACTGTTATTCAACATTGTACTAGAAGTTCTAGCTAGAGCAATCAGGCAGAAAGAAGAAACAAAAGGCATCCAAATTGGAGAGGAAGAAGTAAAACTTTCATTATTTGTAGATGACATAATACTATACTTGGAAAATCCTGAGAAATCTACAACAAAATTACTTGGATTAATAAACAAATTCAGCAAGGTGGTACATTATAAAATTAATGTGCAAAAATCAGTAATGTGCAGAAGCAATGACCTAACCAAGGAGTCAATTAAGGAAAAAGTTCCATTCAAAACAGCAACTAAAAGAATCAAGTATCTAGGAATGAACTTAACTAGGGATGTAAATGACTTGTACACAGAGAACTATATAATATTTCTAACAGAAATCAAAGAAGATCTAAATAGGTGGAAAGACATTGTCTGCTCATGGATAGGAAGGTTAAATATAGTTAAGATGTCAGTTCTATCCAAATTGATCTACAAATTCAATGCAGTACCAATCAAAATTCCAATAACCTATTTTGAAGGCTTGGAAAAGCTAGTTACCAAATTCATCTGAAAGGGAAAGAGACCCCAAATGGCTAAAAGTGCCCTAAAAAAAGAAGAATAAAGTCCTAAAAAAGAACACTCTCTGATTTTAAAACTTACTGTAAACCACAGTGGTCAAATCAGCATGGTACTGGCACAATGACAGAAGTAATGATCAATGAAATCTAATCAAGGATGTAGAAATAGGTCACCAAATCTATGGTAAAATGATCTTCGACAAGGCCCCCAGATCCACTAAGCTGGGACACAATAGCCTTCTCAATAAATGGGCATGGGAGAGCTGGATATCAATAGTCAGAACAATGAAAGAACACTCTTACCTTATACCTTACATAAAAATTAACTCAAATTTGATCAAACCCCTAAACATAAGAACTAGTACCATAAGGCTCCTAAAAGAAAATGTAGAGAAACATCTTCAAGCCCTAATAACAGAAGGAAGCTTCCTAAACTTTACACCCAAAGCACAAGCAACAAAAGAAAAAAATAGATAAATGGGAACTCCTCAAAATCAAATGCTTTTGTGCCTCAAAAGACTCTATCAACAAGGTAAAGAGGCAGCTAATCGAATGGGAGAAAATATTTGGAAATCACACATTGGATAAAGGTTTAATATCCTTTATATACAAAGAAAGAACAAACAACCCAATTATAAAATAGGCTAAAGATATGAACAGACATTTTTTCTGAAGAGCAAATGCAGATGGCTAAAAAGCACATGAAGAGATGCTCATTCTCATTACCTATAAGGGAAATGCAGGTCAAGACTACAATGAGATACCACCATATACCTGTAAGAATGGCTGCTATTAAACAAATAGGAAACTACAAATGTTGGTGAGGATGTGGAGAAATTGAGACACTTATGCACTGCTGGTGGGAATGTATAATGGTACAGCTGCTATGGAAGACAGTCTGGTGGTTCCTCAGAAAATTAAATATCAAGTTATCCTATGACCCAGCAATACCACTACTCAGTATATACTGAGAACAACTGAAAGCAGTGACACAGACATTTGCACACTGATGTTCATAGCAGCATTATTCACAATTGCCAAAAGATGGAAACAATCCAAGTGCCTATGAACAGATGAGTGGATTAGTAAATTGTGGTCTACACATATGATGGAATATTATGCAGCAGTAAGATGAAATGACATTGTGAACCACACAACAAAATGGATGTCTTGAGGACATAACACAGAGTGAAATAAACCAGACACAAAAGGATAGATACTGTATGATTCCACTTTTATAACCACGGTAAAGGTAAAAGCACAGACTTGTAATACAGAACATAGGAGACCTAGAGATACATAGAAGATTGAGATGGGTGAACAGTTAGCTAATGAAGTAGAATTGTAAGGGAATAGACAGAAGGGAAGGCAGTTCACTAGTGGGTCTATAAGTAATATTACCATACTGAAGGTGAGCATGACTGAAAGGAGTTATATAGACACATGTCCCATTAATTAACACTACAAATCTAAATAAGTTCTTGCATGAACTATGTCAAAGGTATGAGTCTTGTTCAAATTGGGTATTATTTTGGGATATGGGGGGGGGAATGCTATTGCATGCTATGGACTATGTTTAACAGGAAAACATCAACAGTATCGTAGCAATACCAGGGGCACATAATGGGGGGAGGGACATGAGTTGGGGGAGGTTTGGATTTTCTATTTGGTGAGGGTGTGTTTATTGGCTATCTTTCTCTTGGGAAAAGAGTGGGAAAAAGATCAAAGGTGATGGAGTTATACAGAGAAAGTACTGTTTAACAAATGAGTATGAGTGCTAAATCATTATATTGATATTTCTATTAGTCTCTAGTACCTTACAGTATCTAGAAGTAAAAACCTAAAATTGTGGAATTGTAACCTATACCAAACTCTGAAATCTGTTTACAATTAATTGCTGCAATGTACTTTGAAATTTATTGCTTTTTTGTATAAATGTTATTTTTCACAAAAAACGTTAGAATGGGAAGAGCCAATACCCCAGAGGATTGGGAGAATGTTCAAAGCAGAAGGAGGAGTTATAACAGAGAAGATAGGATTTAACAAATGAGTAACAGTGCTGAATCATTATATTGATATTTCTTTTGGTCTCCAGTGTCTTTTGGCAGCTAGAAGGAAAAACATAAAATTGTGGAACACTAACCCATACTGGACTAAAATCTGTTGTATAACTATTTGTTACAATGTACTTTGAAATTTATTGTTTTTATATTGCATATATATATATATATATATATATACACATTTGATAAAAAATGCTTCAAAAAATTATATTCCCCACAAGAATGAAAGCTGCTGTACATCCTATCCAACTAAATAAAAAAATGAACATAACAAAATACAAAACCAAAAGCAACACCTAGGAACAAATGTACTCAGGTAAGTGACAACTAAATGAGAGATTCAAATAAATTTTGGGGGGCAGAGGTTTTAGCATACAGATTCTGTTTTCTATTGATAAATGGATTTGAGAGAATAGAATGACCTATCATATTTTAATAAGCTACATGCTCATTAATGGAGAACATATTTATGCACCAAGCTACCAGTTTATTGTGTGCAGATCAGAATTCATACCAAAATAAACAAGGAGCAATTATTAACTTTAGACATAAAGAGAAAGAACATAAGATTATTTTAAAACTATAATTAAAATTTTATTTAATTTATAAAACTTTTATTTAGGAATAGTTAAATTTTAAATTAAGCCAGTCCCATGGATACTTAGTTTCTACAGAAAAGCAGCTATTTTATGTAGCTGAACACTAAGTATAACTTATTGGGCTAAGTCCTGGTATAAATCATAGACTAATAAAAAAGGCAAAAGGATCTCAATAATGAGAAACCTAGGGTAAGGTTTACTTTTTGTTTTAATAGCTAGAGAAAACAATTAATTTGAGGGTACTGGGCTCTGCAGACCTAAAGTATATATTATAAACCAGACCTAAAGTATATATTATAAAACAAAGGAAGACATGCAAATGTAATATTACAATATTCCTCAGAGGAATAATGAAGAATCTAAAAGAACTAGTCTCCTTTCTATTAGGAATTAAATTATTCACAAGAGTCCATTGATCTCTCAGATCAAACCATTTTAACCAGTAAAAGATCCCTCCCTCCTTAGTGGAGCACCTTCTAGGGGCCACCCAATGATTTGGGGGTATGATGGAGAAAGGCGTATTTATTGAGCTTGACTGTAGCATGTCTGTTTTCCACCTGTGTTCAATGAGTAAGCCTTTGGCTAGAAGCAGAAGCTGCTCCAGCTCTGTGGTTCTCTGACCTGAGATCTGTCTGCAGCTGCTCTCCATTATCATCTGGGTGAGCAGATGTCACTAGAAAAGAATTAATGACCAAAGCCTTGTCCATGCTACATATACATTAAGGCTGATTAAAGCTACCCATGAACTGCAGCTGCATGTTTACGGAACCTGATGCTGTTGACAATCCTGCTTCCTTATATTCTGCTTGTTTCAAGCCTCTGATCAATTCTTTGCATAGAATGTTTGAAACAGATCAGCCTTATATATGTTAAAGGAGGCAACCTTGTGTTGTATCTGTAGGCCACTGAAACACATCCATACTTAGCAGCAAAGAGAGAGAGAGAGATGACAAAGGAAAAACAAAAAGGATCTCTGAGGTAAAAAGATGGGTTACTGTCTTGACTTTACCACTAGTGAGTCACATGACTTTGGATGAGTCAACCTTATCACTCTGAACTTCAACTTTCTCATCTGTAAAATGGGGAGTGGGCAGGATGATCTTAAAAAGGTCCATTACAGCTCTGTGATTCTGTGATGATACATTTGGCTGAGGAAGTGAAGATTAGGGTCATGTCATCTGCATGGAGGAGGAAATATTTATATTGGGTCTTTAAGCATAGTAAGGTATTTCAAATAAAGGAATGCCACAATTCAGAGTCATTCCTACGTAACACCAGCAATAATCTATGCAGGATACATGGAAGGGAAAATATGATGCGCAAGCACCAGCTGAGAAGCTGTAGTGTTAGTCTGGCAGGTCGTAGTGGTAGTCCAGACTAAGGCAGTGGCAGTGGGAATGGAGAGAAAGAACAGGATTCCTAACAACTGGGGCAAATCATTCAATTGGTTTGATTTGTGAACAAGGCACCCAAGTAAAGCAATAGTCAGATGAGAACAAGTAAGTTGCTGGCCTATGGGTTACAGTCAGAGACCATCTGGATGTGGTAGAACTGACTTTAGCATGTGATGTGTGCTCAGTGACATTGCAGATATTGATGCTGACACTTTCATCATAAATACAACAAAAACCACCACCACTCCGGTTGTCATGGTCAGTTTCCTCAATCAGCCAGGGCTTCCCTTTGTGTCAGAGTAAGGGCCATGATTTAGCAAGTCAAGAATTTATAGAGTTTTTTTCCTTTTTTCCTTTTTGCTCCTATCACATTTATTCATTCTTTCATTCACTCAACAAATATTTACTGATCATTTATCTACCAGGTGCAAGGAGAAATATACCTTTGAGGAACTCACAGCTCTCATGGAAGGGAGACAGGAATGTTAAGCAACTAACTGAGTTCAATGCAATGCCTAGGGCATCTGGGGCAACTTTCCCAAAAGAAGTTAACTTTCTAAACTGAAGAGCAGACCACCAGCTGGCCAAAGTAAAGAAGGGGATCCGGTTGGAGGAGAGCATGTGTGAAATCACTTGGGATTCATTTAGCTGCAAGTAACAGAAAGCTCTATGAACCAGTGGTGTAAACAAATAGCAGTTAATTTTTCCAGCATAACAAGCCCAGAGGGAAGTGGTTCAGAGCATCAGATGAATGGCACCATCAAAGGTCTGCGCTCTTGCTCTGTTACACATTTTAGTCCTTGTATTTGTCATCTTGTATTTGGCATCAACATCTGCATGAAGAAAGGAAGAGTTGAGAAAGAAGGAACAACTATTTGTTCCTTTTTTTTCAAGAAAACAAAAGCTTTCCAAGTTGCCCTGCAGCAAACTTCTCCCTTACATCTCATCAGCCAAAAGTGTGGCTATTCATAATTGTGAGACTGGCAACATGAGTGTTTAGTATGGGTGAGGAAAGATGAGGCGAGTTGAGGCTAGCATCTCTAGGAAGGTCTTATAAAACAAACTGAAAGGGTCAACAGGACATTGTACCTTCTCACTTTATATCATCCCTCCAGTCAGTAACCGCTTAGTTCTCTCTCTCTCTCTTTTTTTTTTTTTTTTTTTTTGGCATGGGCAGGCACTGGGAAACGAACTTGGGTCTTAGGCATGGCAGGTGAGAACTTCTGCCTGCTGAGCCACCGTGGCCTTAGTTCTCTTTTTAAGATGATAGTATCAAAGGACTAATTCCAAACACTTCACCATCTTACCAAATCTCTCCCTCAGACACTGTCTACTCCAGTTGGATGACATATCTCCTTACTAGCCCTACACTCATCTCACTTTGCTGAACTCACCTCTGTGCATTTGTCCTTGGTAATTCTCTCACCTGGACTGCCTCCTCCTCTTCCTTTCTTTCCTCCCATCCTAGTGACTGAAATCACATTCACACTTTGAATCTGTTGGGTTCTTTCTTCAGTTTCCTCCAGGATCTGAAGCCTTGAAAACCACCTCCTTTTGAATTACTTCCCACATTCATTGTATCTGCCATGTCTTTTTTGATCTTTGTGAATGGCTCTTCATCAGAATTTCTGAGGGCTAAGTCTACAGTACAGATGGTATATGGTAAATAAAGGCTCATGGGCTTTTTGATATGGAAGTTAGGAGCTCAGTAATCACACCTTGTATAGCTTAACTTAGTTCACATATTTCACCAAAAGCGCAAATAAGTTCTTAGAGCAAATATTCTACAGGCCTAAACTGTAAAGCTAATAACGTGCTGAAGAAGGCTCAGATTTAAAAATTCTCTCTTCTTTGAAACTAGTCTTAAAAGGTTACATATTGTTTGATTCCATTTATATAACCTTCTAGAAAAGACCAAACTATAGGGACAAAGAACATATCAGTAATTGCCAGGAATTAGGGGTGGGGGGAGAGTTTGACTACAAAGTGAGCATGAGGGAATTTTCTGGGGTGATTAGAACTTTTCAGT
Organism: Tamandua tetradactyla; assembly: GCF_023851605.1. Taxonomy (NCBI): domain Eukaryota; kingdom Metazoa; phylum Chordata; class Mammalia; order Pilosa; family Myrmecophagidae; genus Tamandua; species Tamandua tetradactyla. The sequence continues at coordinate 199,704,839 of NC_135327.1, read as the reverse complement.
ATCCTGAGGTGTGGTGATGTTACATGGGTGTACACAGGTTTTAAAACTAATAGAACTATGAACCCCCAAAGCTACAGACATAAAAGGGAAAGAAAATTTAATTTTTCATCATGTTATATATGGATATGTTTCTAAATTTAAAATAAGGAAAGCATTAAAGGTGGGTTAATGAATATCATACCTGAAGTCCACTAAAGGCAGAATTTCAACATGCTTTCTGAGCTGAAAAACTATAGAGATCAGCTACAAAGCATTCTTAAATATTTATACCATTAAAAACCTTTGTATGAAAGGCTTTAAAAATACTTCAACAAAATAGACCCTCTTATATCCACACTTTAACAAAAGTGCATTGACTTTAGGAAATTGACACCATGAAAGCTGAAATTGTTGACTCTCACCACAGGCTTCCTGAACATTGTAGGCAAACATTCCATTCACCAGGAGCTCACAGCCCAGAGAAGGCTGAGACTGGTCATGAGCTAATACAGTGTTAATTTGTTAATCAAATGCATATTTCTGGAGGGCCTTTATTGGGCAATACAGTATGTGAAGGAGTTTAGAGTCCAGTCATAGTGGAGAATCGTCAGCAGGCAACTGGGAAACTTTGTCAAAAGTGCAATGGACTCTGTTGCACATACATACGAGGGGCAACTAACCCACTCTTGAGGCACCAGAAAAGAGATTTGATGGATGTGAAATAATATTAAGGTGAGTGGAGGAAGCAGTGTCTTGGCAGAGGGAATACAGGAGCAAAGGCTTAAAGGTAAGAAAGAACATTGTTTATCTGAGGAACTGAAAATGGTTATGGATGTGATAGAATGAAGAATAGCCAAAGTCAAATAGGGGCCTCTTCCTGGAAAGTTCTATAAGAATGCTTGTAGGGGAAGTAAGGAGGAGAAACTAAAGTCTTTAAAACTCAGAAATAGAATAATCAGATTGGTATTTTAGAAAGATTACCCTGGGAAAAGACTGAAGATAAGTGAGTAGAGCAGGTAGTCTGGAAGCAAAGAGGCCAGGTGAGAGGCAAATGTGGCTCCTTAGGTCAGAAGTGAAGGTGCGCTGAATTGGTAATAGCAACAGGGGAAGAGAGATGGATATATTCAAAATACAGGAAAATGGGGATGTGCCTGTGAGGGCGAAGCTGGCTGCATGGTAAACAGAGGATGATGGTACTCTTCATAGTTCATGAAGATGAGGAACACAGGAAGCAGGGCCATTTGGGAACATTTGATGAGTTCAGCTTGAGGTGTCTGTAAGCATCTAAGCAGAGGTTCTCAGGGAAAGCAGCAGGACACATGGGTCTATAGAAGATGTGAGCCAGAGATGTGGATTTGGGTGTCATCGTTGTATAGATTCTCAAAATTCAATGCACAAACAAATCACATCTGGAGCTCCTTAAAGCATAGCTTCTGATTCATTAGATTTAGTAGGAGGTCTGAGAGTCTGTATTTCTAACAAGCTTCCAAGTGATACTTCTGCTGACAGTCAGTGGATCGTATTTTGGGTGGAAAAGGCCAAAGACTAAAGGAAGAGTATGCTGCATGAGAAGACAAGATGGTCTACTATGAGACTCGGAGGAAAACCAATAGCTAAAGTCTGAGTATGGCAAGAACTCCTGATCAGAAAGCAAATAAGGAACAGCCAGAGAAGCACAGCATGGGACTCAAGAAAGCCAGGAATGAAGGAGTGCTAAGTGATCCTAAATTCTGCCAGTAGGCCAAGGCAGGTAAGGTCTGAAGAGGGTAGGCACCAAGGAAATTAGCAGTGAGAAGATGGTAAATTCAGTGAGAGAACTTAGCTGCAGTGGCAAGGCAGAGGATAGCCATCAGTGGGCTAATGGCAACCCAGCACAGAGGGTAAGAGCAGGTGCCTAAGAGAGAGGAAGACCCTGAATCACTGCCTCCTATCTGGAGAAACTGCAATTTCTTTAAGCCTAAATTTCCTAATCTGAAAAATGTAGATGATAATAGAAGCTTCCTCATAGTGGTTGGTATGATTGAAGGAGTACAAAGGCACACAGTAAAAGAGTGAATGTTGAAAGAATAAGTAGGGAGGTAGAGTACAGGCTCTTCTCTCCTGGTGATTTGACTATGAAGGGAAGGTTAAGAGGTAAGAATGTATTAAGAGAGAGAGTTGATCTTGCTTATGCTTTGTTTTGAAATGGGGGAGATTTGAGTAAGCTTGGATGCTTACAGTATGGCAATAGAAATGGGGACATTGAAGACACAGGGGCCAGGAAGCCTAGAGATCCCAAACCAACTTTGAGGGCCTCAGGAACATAGGAGGAGGAGGAAGGTATGTTTGTGGCTAGGCGGGTGAAGTGAAGGAGTTTCCTCTCTTCCTCCATCCATTCAGCTCTGCTTTCTTAGCTCTCTCTTCACCAGTTCTGTTCTGTAGTGTTCTAGTTTGCTAGCTGTCAGAATGCAATCTACCAGAAATGGAAGGCTTTTAAAATAGGGAATTTATAAGTTGCTAGTTTACAGTTCTAAGGCTGAGAAAATCTCCTAATTAAAACAAGTCTATAGAAATGTCCAATCAAAGGCATTCAGAGAAAGATACCATGGTTCAAGAAGGCCAGTGAAGTTCAGGGTTTCTCTTTGTGAACATGGTCAGGGTTTCTCACTCATCTGGAAAAGCATGTGGTGAACACGGTGCCATCTGCTAGCTTTCTCTCCTGGCTTCCCTTCACAAAGCTCTCTGGGAGGCGTTTTCCTTCTTCATTTTCAAAGGTTGCTGGCTGATGGATTCTCTGCTTCTCATGGCTATGTCATTCTGCTCTCTCTGAATTGCTTTCATTCTCCAAAATACTTCCTCTTTTACAGGACTTCAGAAACTAATCAAGACCCACCCAAATGGGTGGAGACATGCCTCCAGCTAATCCAGTTTAACAACCACTCTTGATTAAATCACATCTCCAGGGAGATGATCTATTATAGTTTCAAACATACAATACTGAATAGGGATTAGAAGAAATGGCTGCCTTTACAAAATGGGATTAGGATTAAAACATGGCTTTTCTAGGGTATATACATCATTTCAAACCAGCACATCTAGGGAGGAGTACAAGAGAGTGGGACATTCTATCCTCTTTCAGAAATCCAGTAGATAAGCTAAATTGAGGCACTGCAAAAATCTTGTGAGTTTACTTCTGCTCCTAACTTTCCTTTTTAACAGAAATGTATGTGTACAGCTGTGAACATATGATATACTCTGGGAATAAGTACCAATAACCAATACATGTTTAGCACAAATATCTATCCATCTTATTTCTTTAATGGTTTCTAGGACTGCACTATGCACCACAACATTTGTAATCATCTGCAGCCTTTGATTCTCAAAGCAAGCACATGCACCATTACAAGACCAGTAACCAAGGATAAGGCCATAGTTGGTGACAGGAAACCTTTGGGAAGTGGTAAAACAAGTCTGTAAATATGTATTCATTTATAGGAGAGGAGAAATGAAGGAAATAAGAGTCCTTGAGGAAAGAAAGGCTGTGGTGGAAACATTGGGGTCCATCTCCCAGTTAGCCCAGAGAGCGCCCCACGGTAAGGTGACCTAATCCTGTTTATTAGAAGCAATGCCTTGAGGATTAGAGGACACCCTTTCCAAAATCCTGGTTTCTGACAGAGCATGAAAAAGCAGCCAGAAGGAGGGTGATGGTGGACTCCTAAGTAAGGTTGGGGCATTCTGGAGACACAGGAGACCCTAATTTAGGTGATTCTTATAGTCAAGTACAGTAAGCAAGGAAAACGTCCCCCTTCTCTAACAATCATTTTGCTCTTCTTGTCAAGAAGTTCTTCTGCATCTCTCTGTGATATATTGTTGCTACTACTTTCTGCATAATAAATGTGACTGCTGAGACAATATTTTATAAGGGACTTGAGAGACTCAGAAAGGTTTTTGCTTTAAATAAACACTGGAGCTAATAAGCTCCACCCTCCAAGTCTGATCTTGTGGAAAGATTTGGGAACCCACATGGGATCCTAAGTACCTTGCCCAGTGTTGCTTCGCTGCTTGAAAGGTCTAGATTCTTTCCCCACTGTTTTCTAAGTTGTTGTGTGAGCCAGAGCATTCATGGACCCATATACTGAAAAGAACCTGAGTGAAGGGCAGGGCTCACCTGTATGGCTGTGTTACTTTATCTATCTTGGTCCTTTCTATTTTTCTCTTTTTTCTCCCCTGTTCTTCATTGTTCCCCAACATGAATCTTCTCCTCTGGTTAGTTTGCTCTCCTCATCACCCTTTTCCTTCTCCATCTTCCTCCAAATGCCATGATCAAAAATGAAATACCTCTTGATTTCTTCAGCTCTTTTTTACTCTCCTTTTGTTTTATCCAAGACTCTTTTCCCTACTTTATTTCTGTAGAATATCTTGCTCTTGGCCCTTAAGGTGAGAGCTAATACAGGGTTGTTGTTGTTGTTGTTTCTTGTTATGGTTTTTGTTCCCCCATCATTTAGATGCCTAGACACTTAAAAGCCCTTTTAGAAACCAGTTCAAACAGAAGGAAACATTTGGGATTGGAGGGAAGAGAGGATATTTCAAACCTGGACCTCATATCATGTAGAGGGAGTCGCTGTCATACTCACTGAGAAGGACTATGCCAGCTGAAGGGATCGTTTCCATGTACATTAAAATTGATTAATTTATTTTTCTCTCCTTTTTTGCACTTTTATCTTCCTATCTCTTTTTTTAAAAAATTTAAACATATTCAACTCCTTTCAGATATTCCCTTTACTGTCCCCCACTCAGGTACACTCATCGCCACCTCTACTCCTCTGCAGTGATCCCTATCAATAAAGTATTTTCTCTACCTGGTGCCGTCGATTCAAATCCTGTTCCCCTTCCAGAATTTATTCTGCATCAGCCTTCTCCAATTAAGGCTTCCTTTCCTTTCTTCTTGTGGAAGCTTGAATTTGGTACACCACAAAAGACATGTTCTTAATCTGTGGTATGAGTTTGTAAGTAGGACCTTTGAAGATGTGTCATTGGTTAATGTGTGGTTTCATTTGTGAATAGAATCTTCTAAGATGCTATTTAGGTGTGGCCACACGGAATCAGGTGTGCCTTTATCCTTTCACTGGAGTCTTTTAGGAGCTGAAGAAATTCGGGCCCAGTCGGTCAGAGAAGGGCTTCGGAAGAAACTGTAATTCAGTGGAGACTGGGAGAGCAGACAGAGGGGAGAGAAATGAGGCAGAGATGCAAGCCAAGGAACCCCAACGGTTGCTGGCAGCCAGCACCAGAATGTGACAGACTGTGGATGAAAAAAACCCTTGTTATTATCTTGGTTTTGGTCTTCTTCTAGTCTAGAAATTGTGAGCAAATAAATTCTCATTGTTTAAGAGAACCTGTTGTGTGCTCTTTGTCATAGCAGCCTAGCAAACTAAGATACTCCTCTTTGAACAATTAGAACACACTATTTTTTAAACTATGGGATTCATTTAAAATATACATATTCTTTAATTTAAGAAAACAAACAATGTACTTAGGACCACCAAAAATGGATATCTTAGTTAGCTTAACCATAGGCATACTTAAATAAAGTATCGAATTAATCATTGTAAAACCTGTGTTTTCCCAGTGAGTTTCATAAACCCATTTAAAATGAAGGCAACAAGGAAAAAAATCTACAAATTCAGATATCAGTTTCTTAAATTCTAAATATTAAATACTAACTTAAATACCATTTGGTCAGCTGTCAAAACTGAATGTTCTCAAAATATCAAACAGAAAGTCAATACAGATATCAACTTGGCTGTGGTAATGATTTATGTTACTCAACAGTTCCCTTTGGGTTTCAGGATTTATCTGACCTAGGAACCCTCTGGGTATTTAATGTTCCAAGAAGGCAAACATAGTTCTTGAAACCTTTATAAAGTCTCAGTTTGAGCCCCAGGTGCTCTTAAGAGACAACAGGAGTGATGTTGATTGGGATTTAGCAAAATATGACCATTAGCACAATCTAACTACTTGTTGACTATTGGCCATAGAAAGCATTTCTAGTTTTCTCCCTAGATCTCTCTACCATTGACTCCTTGTCCAAATAGCTCATGTGAGAATTTACTTATAATCATAATTTTAATCATTGGGAGACATGGCACTATACATCCCCTTTCAGTCATAATAACCTCAATATGGCAATGTTACTTATAAACCCATTAATTAATATCATCACTTCTATCTGTTCCCTTGCATTTAGATTCAACCGTCGGGTAGTCTTTCCTCTGCCTCTAGCTTCTGTGTATCTCTAGATCTGCTATATTTTACAGTGTAACCCATGTCAAATGTTGGTTTCTAATGCTGCCAAACCTGACACTATATTGGCTATTTCTGAAGACCCCTCACATACCTGAAAGGCAAAAAGGTAAGATTGCAAAAGTGTCATCACAGATTAACAAGGCTTATGTATTAGATTGGTGACAAAATTTTCAGGCCATAAATCTTTGTCTATACTTTGGAATTATTAGCAGGTAAACGATATGCCTTCTAAGTTTTCCATTCTTCATTTAGAGGACATAGATGTACCACAGAAAAATGAATTTTGCCCAAGTGGGTTGCCTCAAGTCTTTGCTGAAGAAAGAAGAGATTTGTCTATGGTCAGAGTCAGGGAGAAAATCCATCACGTGCAATGAATGAACAGTTCCAATGGTGTGTTCATGTGTGCATATATGTGTGCAATGGGAGGAGAGAGAAGAATGGAGGGAGGGAGGGAGAGACGAAGGATGAATGAGAGGAAGGGAGAGAGAGAGAGACAGAGAGAGAGGCAGGGGAGAAAGGGAGAAAGGGCATAGGAGACTAAGCCCTACAGGGGAACTCAAGGGCTCTGCTAATTTTAGAAACTCGGCAGAGCCTTTGGAATTTAATTAACTTACTTAATTTTAGAAACTATCTGACAATTGGGCTCATCCATGGGAAAGTGTTCTCTCTTCTAAATATTTTATTTCAGGACATACAGAGAGTTTATCCTACTTTTTCCCCAAAAGATTTAAAATATTTGATGAATTCACTAATTTTTATTCTTTTCATCCACTAATCATATGATCAGAGCTAAATATCTACCAAATTCACTCATGATTTTTAGTCCCTTCATATTTACCACCAAAGTTGGAAAATACAAGGCTTCCCTTCTTTTGATAATTAAATATCTCTGGTGATTTGGTATGGTAACCAAAAAAAAAAGAAATCAAAAGTTCTAAGAACTGTGAATAGGGAGGTAAGATAGAGAACTAAATCATGGAATGATGCCAGTCATTGTTAATGTTCCTTGCCCTTAAAAGAATGACTATTTTTCCAGTTTGTAGTTTCTTAAATGTACAGCAGATTGCAGCCCTGTTGGAAGAATCACACTGCACACGCCTTCATCTCCTACCTTTAGCCAGAAACTGTTTACCATCCCTTCACCCTTGTCCCCCTCCAGACACACACAAGGGAAACACTGCAAACAATTTGGTGTCTGTTACGTTGGCACCACTGTCTAGGAGAGGCAAGTTACTGAAAGGCCCAAGGCGGCACCCAATTTAGGAGTCATTCAAGCAACTCATCACTTGGGCTCATTAATTTCTACAGCTTCAAAAACTATGGTTATTGACTTGGCCCAAAGTACAATCATAGCAGATGCATCAATAAAACCTGCCAAACCTTAATGTTCATGTGCATTATCTGATAAGTCTTTGTCCGCAACATGATGTTTTCTCTGTAATTTTCCAGCTTTACTTTATGAACACTCAGAAATAAAGCAACCCAGTAAGATTTTTTTAAAAGACTGTTATAAAACTAAAAACCTATTGCTTGCTAAAAACTATAAACTTCCAGCTCCTTGCTATGTCTTGCACAGAGAACATCACAGAATTTTTCAAATTATAAAATTTACTTAACCATTTGGGGAAGCATTAAGAAGGAAGTGGGGATGCAAAAAGCTTTTGAGAGCTATATTATGGAAAGTCTATCTGCTACCATAAAAATAATAATTTTAGTGGCCTAGAAGAAAAGCAAAAGCATATCCTAACCTTTTTCTAGAAACGGGAGGTCCAATTTTGCTCCAGTCTAAAATGGCCATATGGTATTATTGGTAATGCTTTGAATGGCACCTTCACTTAACATTTTGTTAAATCATTTTCTTTGGCAGCAGTTTGGGCCCAAATTCACAAATGGAATTGGTCTTAAATTACAACTGATTAATTCTTTGCAATTTTTAGTAGCATAAAAATGCTTTAACCACAAAGTAGAGATAATGATCCACAGTAAAAGTTTCTAAGCCCTAATTGTTGTTCAGAGGGCCTTCTAGCTTAGTCCATATTAATCAGCTTTGAGTCTCTGCATATAATTGCTGTTAACGAGCTCACCCACAATAATGGACTGCTAAATTGGAACTGAAGAACAAATCTTTCAAGAAGAATTTGAGTCATTTTTCCCCTCACTACATTACAATGATGACCATTCATAATAAAAGCAATTAAGTGTTCTCTATTTAATATCTTACAGTGTCACTCAGCAAATCCACTTTTCTCCTCATTTATGTTTCTTCATTTCTTTTATTACCAATTACACAAACTTCGCTGATTAATTTAGATTACTCAGAGACCCTCTACAAGCTGGTGGTCTTTAAGAATTATTTTTATTACATTTCCATGGTCATGTCATGGGAAGCTGGAAGAAGCAGCCACTCTCTTCAATGATCTTTTCACAGATACTCTGCGTCCCCTTGTATGACCCAATCCTTTACCTGCCCCTTCCTTCTCAAAGTCTTCCTCTGTGCCTTTTCTTTGATTGGCAAATGCTTCTGTGTCTTCTGCAGCTTCCTGGGGTGCTGGCTTCTTCTACCTGATACCTTCACTGAGGCCTGGCTCTCCCTCCATCACAACTTCCCCTCTTCAATGAAGGCTTTTTTAACCTTATCACCGATGTAGCAAAGGTTTGGAAGATGGAATAGGGGATCCTTCCCCCTGCCCATTGCTACATCTCGTGTCACCTTCCTTCTGTCAACTCCTTAAGTCTCTGAAGCTATACACACCCTCCCTCTACAGATGCCATTAAAGTGTCCTCTGGGTCACACCCCTCCTTACCCCAGCACATCCCATCCAGCACCCATCAGTTCCTTGACCTCCTCATACATCTTTTCATTTCTAGCATTGACCTTATTATCACAAGAAACTAACTGCATCATCTCACATTCATTTTCTGATCACTACACTCTTTCTTCTTCCTTGCTCAAGTTTCCCCCGATTACTTCAGATTTCTAATTTCTAATCCATTGACACTACCGTTCTATCCACTGTGTCTCCTGTTTTCACTTCTTCCCATGACCAAGATAGTTTCCATAGTCCATCATTATAATCACTCCTTTGCACATACCCTTGACTCTTAATTTCACACATCTGCCAAATTCCCAAACATAGATGATACCAAACAATTGGGTCACATGCTGGTAACAAGGAAGCTTCCTGGGGAAAAGCACACAGCTGGACTGCCTGTGTACTCATCCTTACAAAGTTTTAACAGCTAGTTATGCTCCCTGCATTTATACCAGAGGCTTGCTCTCCTGTTGTCTGAGACTGCTATGTCATACTTTGTCTCTCTTCAGTGCACATTCACACTTACCCATTCCTCTATCACCACTCTCAGTGAGTGACCTTATCTCAAAATGTATTGAAAAAGACAGAACACATTAATAGATACTCAATGATCTTTGCACCACCAAGTCTACAGGAAACAGACCTACCTACACAATCAGTTACTCCCCCTCACTTTTTACTACAATGAGGAAGTGCCCTTTCCCTATAGGTCTGAACATACCAGAGAAAGGGAGCAGGGAGTTCAAAGGCCCAGAGGTTGGCCACGACGTGGCATGTTTGAGTAATATAGAGAAGGCCGTAGTTGCTGGGGCAGAATGAAGGGAGAAGCTGGCTTGGGTCCAGGTCACACAGGCTATGAGGCCTTGGTAAGAAGTGAGCATTCTGTCATTCCAGTATAAAAGCAGTGGGAAATGGAAGAGTGATGTGATCTGATTTACATACGTAGATCACTCTGGCTGCAACAGTGGAGACTGAGCCTGGTGAAGGAGCAAGTAGAAGCAGAGAAACCAATTAGGAATCTATTTCAAGAAGCATTCTAATTTGGAACACTGGTAGGGGAGATGTTTTCCCGGATTCCACAAATCCCAGCACACAGGCGATAACTTGTCACAACCACTTAAACTGGAGGGCCAGACCTGAGCTCATGATATCATTAGAACTTGTCCCTTGCCTAAAGGTACACCATGCAGGACTAAATAAAACAAATAAATATTTCAAGTCCAGCACAGTACCTACATTCAAAAATAGTAGTATTATTCAAAAGTATTATCTTAAACTTTTTGATTATGGACTGCTTCAGGTAAGCTAAATCCTCAATTTCTCCTCTCATGCCAGAGCAGTACACACACATAACTAGCACACACTCACATACTCACACACAGCTACCTTAACAACTTTTGCATTTTGGTGAGAAAAGAACCATTGTTTGAGCTCTGCATTTTTCCTATGCTCAATTTTGTGCTTTTAAATTTTAGCTCCAAAGCTTAAAGAGAGACATAATAATAAACAAACAAGAAACCCAGCATTAAAAATCCTTCTTTATGCATGTATATGTGTATCTATTTTGAACCAGTTTGTGTTAAAGCAAACAAACAAAAAAACCCAACAACTTACAATTTCAAGAACAAACAAGTAAACAAACAAAAAGCAACCCAAACATCCAAACTAGAAGAATTTTCTCTCTTCTCCCACTGTTGATCATTTCATAAGGGGTAGGAAACCTTATCCGCATCATCATACACTGCCTTACCATGGCTCGGCATTTAAATAGTATGCCCAAAACTTTGATATATACTCTATTACTCGATTTTCACAATATCATGAAACCATATAAACAGTGCTTAGCTATAAGCTATGTGCAGACGATGGTCAAAAGTCTAACGACAATTTTGAATAATCTAAGATAAAAAGGCTCGCAAAGAAATAGGCCTTAAAGAGTTAACAAAATATCAAGAGGCCAACAAAACAATCTGAACAGTTTCATTTACAAATTTTGCTGCTATGGAGAGATGCCTGGGATTGAGGTATGATGTAATGCCAAGATAAAAGGGTTTCAAAAAATGTTGATGGGGATATGGGGGCACACTCCAGGCAGGACTAGAGGCAACTTCCAATCCTGATCAACTACACAATCTCCTCCCCTTGCAAAAGAAGAGGAAGGATTCAGAAAGGCAAACCTCCCTTCCTACCAATGCAGCAGCTGCCAGGCTATTGGAGTTTCCCCAGGAACAAAAGCTGTGGAAGTACCACTGACTAAGACTCTGCTCTTGGAAGTTTGACCTTAAAGCAACTGCGGACAGAGATGGAAAACTCCCTGCAGTTCTGATATCAGCCCTGATATATGGAAATGTGCAAAGGATTCATCCAGCATGAACCACTTGTATTCGTTTGTTCCAGAGGTGAAGCCCATAAAGAAAGACCTTGTTCAGTAACAGGACAAGGACTTGGGCCAGACTTGAGAAGGACATTTCCCAAAGCCTCTCCTGGGCAAGGACTTCATCATTTCTTCTAATGAAGAAGGAAAGAAAAAAAAACAAAAAAGAAGGAATAGCAGCAAACCTCAGAACACATTATCACAAGTATTGTTTGCATGTAAATTGCTTTGTAACACAAAATACAGTCCATACATATCAGTTCAATAATTTATAGCTAATCCTTTTATATTATGTTTATAAAGTCTCAAGTTATTTTTTAAAATTAACTCTTGCAGGCATAGATGAATAGTTAACTCTACCTGACAACTGCATTGAAGACTCTGATATACGGAAGGAGTTTATCTTACCAAACAGTGCTTGATCAGGGCTATTCGTGTTTGAGTGTGCTTCAAGCTTTGCATGAATTATAAATTTCATAGTCTCTCAGGAAGCAAAATGGGCATACATCAACTCACCACAAGGGCAGGGAGAGAGTAGAAATGTACCAAATGCAAAAATTGTTTCAAGTTCCTGTAAGAGAAGCTCACATCAAATCACCTTTTCTCAGCAGGAGAAATCTTTAAGTGGGAGAGGAGAGGGGAAAGGATCAAGCACCTAAAACATGTGCAGTGCATCCTTCTCGCTTCAGAGCAAGAAAGCTTCTGGGAGTGACAGGAGCATTTAACTTGCTGTTGTGCCACCAGCATTTGCCATCTTACTTTTCAAAAAAACAAAGATGAGAGATCTGTGACTTGGTTAAAAACAGAAATGGAAGTGTTTTAAGTGTTATAGACTCAAGAAAACACCACTTTCTGCCTCTGTGTGAAGAACAAATGCCTACGGCTCTTTCAAGCCTCACAAATCAATTTCCAGAGCTGCTGTGCCATGGAATGCACGTAGGGGTTAGGATATGGGTGGGAGATATAAAATGTGTAACAGTGATTCCTGAATATGAATTTTAGGAATCACTATCTGTATTTAGAATAGAACAAATTATTTGATTAAGCTCCCCATCTAGTGCTACCATCACTAACTGTGATATAATTCTTAGAGGAAAAAACATATTTCTTTTATATGTTCCTTTTTTAGCAAAAAGCTAACAAAAATCTTTAAGCAATGTACCAGTAAACCAAAGGAAATACATCCACATTTAATACTCTAATGATTTCACACTCTAATTTGAGATTCTGGAAGTGGTTAGCATAAAAACTATGTAAGTTTTCTACTTGGGTTCCTGAAAGCGTCACAGTAGTACTGCACTTTCATGGATTTATATAGCGTCTTTATTCCACTGAGCTTGCGTATATAGAGTATCCACTATAAGTCAAATAAAATAAGAGCTTACATATATACAGTATCTACTACATGTCAAGATTCTGGGTTAGGCATATTCTCACATTATTCATTATATTCTCACAATAAACCAGACAAGATATTACCTAAATCAGTTGGCGTAATATTCCTAAGTCACTAGTGAACAACTCATTGTTTACATTTCTCTAACAAAAAAGTTGTTTGGTCTACCCTAGGTCATCAGCCAGCTACCTGCAGAAGAGTGAAGAGAACTTGATATTCCTGACCCCCAGCCCACATCTCCCTCTTAAGATTAGGCTACAATCATACCTCCCTGCGTCTTTAACTTCTTGTCACTGTGGGGGGCCATGTGAGAAAGAAAAGAGCTTACTATCCATTTTAAGCAGATAAATTCTTTTAACAGACAGAAGGGTATTTAAGCACCTTATTAATATAAGGGACCACATTTCTTATACAGGCCTCCCATGGAGTGGGGGACTGCTTCTGAAATGGCTCTCTATGATCCCCAGCTCCTGGTATTCACACCCCATGTAATTCCCTCCCTTTTTCATGGGTTGGACCTAGTAACTTGCCTCCTACAAACAGAATACAGCAAACATTGGGGGTTGGGTTTGGGGTGGTAGGGGGCAGGCTATTTAGGATAGTAAGCCATAGAAGACTATGAATCGTGTCCTGCTGAGACTATACCTCTTCTTGCTTGTTGTTTTGATGAAGCAAACTAACAAGGTATGAGTTGCCCGATGGTGAAGCTCAATTGGCAAGGAACTGAGGCCATCCTCAGTAACAGTCAGAGAGAACCCAATGGTTTAGGAGGATCTGACTTCTGCCAAGAACCACATGAGCAAACTTGGATGTGGCTCCTTCCTCAGGTGGGTCTGAGATACAAGTCCAGTTGACTCCTTAATAACAGCCATATGAGAGACCCTAAATCAGGGAATTCAGCTGACCTGGGTCAAGATGTCAGATCCACATACACTTTGAGATAATAAATGCTGTCTTCTTTAAGGCACTATATGGGGTAATTTGTTACACGGCAACAGATAACTAATACAGATAGTTTGATATACATAACCCCATTTTGCTGACTCAAGGGCCATGCAATTGATGGGGGTTTTCTTTAGATCAGGTTTTAGATAAGATTTTATTTGGGCCAGCACTACACTGCACTGGTTATAAGCATAATCAACCCAATTTACTCTTTTAAACATTGCAATGAGATGCTTCCCACATATTCAGTGGCTCATTTCAGAAAGAGTCTGTATGGATGAATATTTTCTAGATATAACTTCTCTTTCTTTTTTGAAAGTCACATAATATATTGAAATTTTAAATGATCTAATATATTGCATTTTAACTTTCTTTTTCCTACTTCCAAAGGAATTTTACAAGCTTCTCATCTTTGTCAGATACATCTCAGGATCTCTATGAAGGAACATGGTTGCTTTAATTGGATGTTTGTTTTGTGGCAATGTTCCCTCTACTGACAGATTTCAAATTAAAAATAAAAAATTACTATTCCCCTAAAGTCTAGCTCAGTTTCAAGAGAACCCTTCAGAAATTGTACATTCAGAAAAGTCAGGAAGTTCCATATATTGGCTAAATAAAATTATACTGATTTAGGAAACTTCAGCTCTTTGGGAAGGAATCATCTTTTGAGAAGAAAGAATGTGGTGTTAGTAAAGACATTTTGCAAGCTATAAGATAGACATGACATGAATAAAACTACGATATTATTTATTATTTTCCACATTCCAGACACACCATTTATGGACTTGTCAGCAAAATGGAAAGTTTTTGCTGGGTTTACTCTTTTCTCCTTCTCAAATCTAATCAGTATTTTTGTTTGTTTGTTTTTCAAGCAACTTTTTTTAAGTACACTTTTGAGACCATCAGTGAAACATAAATTTGACATATGTATAATCTCTAATTTGTGAATGATCAAAGATTTTAGCCAAATTATAGTTTAGTAATATTAGGCAAATTTATAGGAAAAAGTATGCTAATGAATGTGACCCCATATTTCTAAAATAAATGTGTTTTACTAAGATATTTCAGAATGGTTCTCTTCATTTTATCACATAATTTTATAATTCAGCATATGGCTGAATTTCAAGAACTTAGACTGCATAAGAGCGCTAAGAGGTTGAGAGAGAAGGTAATGCCACAAATTAATTTCTTCAGCACCCAAAATATACCGAGATTGTCCTGTGTCAGTACCTGAGGGGCTGGGGTAGACAGGAGATAAGACAAAACCATGTCCCTCTCCTTGAATAGCTTACAATGTAAATGGGCAAATGAGAATAATATATGTCAAATAACTGGAAAATGATACAAGGTTGTAATTATTTTGATTAAATGAGAAGATATAGACAATAAACATCATAAAAATTAAAGTTAAAACAATCTCTCCCTCAACTCCTATACTCCTCAAGTTATTGCCTTGCCTCTTTGTTGTCAAACTTCTTCATTTATCTTATAGTGGTTTACTCCTTCTTCTCACTCCCTGTTCTGTATTAGACAGCTCTTGTACATCATTTTACTTGAGTCCTTCCAAGGTGATTAAGTCCATCAACTTCATGAAATTCAATACAACTGGCCCTGGACATGGATCCACTCTCTACTTGAGCATGTGCAACCTAGAAGTTTGGAGGAGGTGATGCTTATTGGGCCACCCATTATCAAGGAGGGGCAGAATGCAATGGATAATGTTTCTCCTTTTTATCCTCTAGGCAGAGAACTTTGGGGCACATTGCATAAGATTCCTCAGAAGGTCCAAAAAGGATCAAGAACAAGTTGGCCATAATGGTGACCAACTCAATAGCGCAATCTTATTTTGTCACTTCCTCCTTCACTATTTCATTCTTGGGCTCTCACTCACTAAAATTAAATTCCCAAATAAATCACACTTATGCAGGCTTTTGTCTCATGCTTGGTTTTCCAGATCACACAAGGTGGGCATCATATCTCTCTCCATTCCATTCTGAGTTAAGACCCCATCACGCTACAAAAGCAGCTCTCTCTAAGCTCCACAAAGACCACCAGTAATGACAGTGTCAAGTCCATTGGCTATTTTCAGGATTCATCTTACTTTACTTCTTAGCATCATTTCCCTAAAAAATTGCTTTAAAAATACGTATGGAACATCTCCTTTGTGCCAGGTGTCGTTTCATGCAGTGCGGATACAGCAGTGAATAAAACAGACTAACTCCTTGTTCTCATGGACTCTCTGTCAAATGCAGGATGGGAATGGACTACTAACAGGCATAAATTTACAAATAAAGGAATGTCAGGGGAAGACACATGGTATAAAGGAAAATAAAATAGGCAGGGAGCAAGAGGGAGTACCAGGGCAGATGGATTGTATTCTTTTATATAGGGTAATCAAGGGAGTGTCACTGAGATGACAATAGAGCTCTAAAGAAATGAGAACACAAGCCACACAGATATTTGGTAGATGATCATTCCGATTAGAAGTAACAGTAAGTGCAAAGGCCCTGTAGCTGGGGCTCTTGGAATAGTAACTCTTGACGAGTTCCCATTTGTCTATTTTATTCTACTCCAAGGGGCTGGAGTAGAATAGGGGAGATATAGTGGATGATAAAGTCAGGGACATAGCAGGGCTGGTCATGCTGGGCTCTAAAGGCCAGTGTAAGTGTTTTGGTTTTTACTCCGAAATGAAAGCCAATGGAGGGTGTTGCACAAATAACAGATAAGTAAATGACCTGACATTTTATAAGGATCAGTCTGGCTATGGTATGGACAATAGACTTAGAGTGACTTTAAGGTCGGGTGAAAGTTGAGAGATCAGTTAAGAAGCTAATGCAGTTATTCAGACAAATGATGATGGTATGAACCAGACTGGTAGCAGTGGAAGTGATAAAAGGTGGTCCTGTTCTGAATATAGTTCTGAAGATAGAATTTAAAGGATTTGCTGCTGTAGGGTAGAAAGAATGAGAGGGGACAAAGATGACTCCAAGAGTTTTGGCCTGAGCAATGGAAAACACCAAATTGTTATTTACTAAGATGGGATTGTGAGAATAGCAGGTTGGGGAGGAAAGACCAAAATTTCTGTTTGGGAATTGTTTATGTAAGAAATATCCATTAGACATTCAAGAGCCCAAGTCAGTTAGGTAGTCTGGAGGTTAGAGGAAAAGTCCAGGCTAGAAATACAAACTAATATCCGAACATCACATAGAGGGCAAGAAAGTGGGATGGAAAAATGGGTAAGGGACTGATTCTGGGGCATCCTAACATTTAGAGGTCTGCAGTGAGGAGCACTCCCTCCCTTTAGGAACAATTTTTTTTCCTTTGGTATACTGAATAAGTAATTTTCTTGTTTTTTCTCCTATCTGTTGGGTTTCTTTTTTTCTCACTCCTTTGGAGACGTATCCTTTATAACACATTGTAGTTCTTCAAGACTCGATCTTATGTGTTCTTCTTTTTCATATATTTCATTTAACATTTCCCGCAGATGGCTTCAATCACACCCATAGTTTTATTTTCCTCCTTCAAGGTTTGCCTCATTCCCTACCTTGCCTATGTGATTCACACATATACACATATTTCCAGCTATTTACTGAAATATCTCAGAGTCACCTGAAACTTAACAATTCCAAAATGAAACTCATGAACAACTCACAATCTATCCTCCCTGCTAGTAGCCCCAAACTGGATAGAAATCACTCTCTTTTCTCTAGCCACACTGATTTTCTTTATCTTTTCTATCTACTATGCATACTCTCACCATAAGGACTTAATCAGACTCCCGCTTAAGTTTTACTTCCTCATTTACTTCCTTGATCTACCGACTTAGATCAAACCCCTTTATTTTATGATCGAACAATTATTCTTTGCAGTCCCTGTCACAATTGCACTGTTCACACATTTGATTATATTGTAAATTCTGTGAGGTAAGACGCATATCTATTTTGTACAACCTACTGGCTGACAACTTTAAATAAAAGAATAAATTGAGACATCATTATGGTCTAGAACAAGTTTGAAATCTTGCTTGGAAATGTGCACTTTGTTGGAGCCTTAGAGAGGAATATTGGAGAGAAATGGTGACTAATTCTACCGAGCACTTACCATTTGCCAGGTGCTGTATTTTTTTAGCACTACTATTAGATACATACCGATTCCTTATTAAAGATAGGATCTCAGGCTCAAGGAAGGCAATTAATTGCTTAAGTTAACAGAACTGGCAAGCACCAGAACTTTGAACCTAGGCTTATCTTACCTTCAAGTCCACTAGTTTTAGGCAGAAAGCAAAGAAAAGCCAAGATTGGAGGAATGGTGATTATCACGATGAAATGTGGATATATCTGGATATTTTTAGATGAAAGATGACTCTTTGTACTAAAATGTGATTGGAAATGACACTCAAGTAATGAGAGATGCTCAGGTATCAGATAGTTTACACTAAAATATATTTTATAATAGACTTTTTAATGAGAAATTGAGTTTGTTCAAATAAACAAGATATACTAATTATCTTTGAGATATAGAAATAAGAATCTAAGCATAGATCAAAATGAAAAAAAAAAATCTAGTTTCCTTACACTTAAATGGGAATCCCATATTGAAAGATCTATTTGGGAAATACTCATGAGAATTTAAAAAGTTTCAGACAATACTTCTGTAAAGAAATTTAATTTTGTTTAACTAGAGTTCTCAAATTTGTTTGAAAATTAAACACTTTATTACCTGCAAAGAACACTCGTTAACCTTTTGAGGGATAATTACTTTCAGATTACGTATAGTTTAGGAAATCCTGGTCTATTCTACTTATTCCAGAATTACAGACCTAGACTCCTCTATTGAAATCCATCCTCCTTTTCTAAAATCAAGTTATATCTTAGTTTATCTAGTTAGGGAATTCTTCCTAACATGCAACTGAAAATTCTCATGCTAGACCCAACCTCTTTCCCCACATTTGTTGCCTTCCAAGAACACTATTAAGGGTTATTTCCTTTATTTGAGTTAAAATTATCTATGTATACAGGCTTTTTACATAGCACTTATTTTTAATATTTTGATCATTTTTATAGGTTTCTGAATCCATTCCCAACTTCCCCTACTTTCCTTCAGTTGAGAAAACGAACTGAACACATTCCTCAAAAACTGCACAATGAGAAAGGGTAATCACGAGGTTCCTATGTATGGCTTTTAGCAAAATATTCTTTACCATAAAGTTTACTGGTTGCAATGGGAGCCTGAGGCACTCTTACCAAAAGAGCACTGATAATGAGGAGGGCAATTGGAGAATTTTATCACGCACAAAACCACAGAATCATAGATGGAGAACTCTCCTGTTCTAAATAATCCAGTGCAAGAATATTTTCTGTAGCATTCGAGAGAACAAGTATAAAACTTTATTTTGAAGCCTTCCAGGGCAGGATGCTTGTTCCCTCACAAGGTACTCCATCCTCCCACTGGGTGCTAAAAGTGACTTGAAATCTATCCTTCCATGCCCTTCTGGAACAACACAGAATAAATCCATTACTCATCTACATGAAAGTCCTTTGGAGATCTGCTGAATTTTCTCTCTCCTTCAGGTGTGAGGATTATATGTGTGGGGTTTTTCAAAGGGGGATGAAGGGAACTGAGATAGTCCATGTTACCAGGCACATCATGCCCACGTGCTAGCAGCTCGTAAAAGTTAGATTACGGCTGGATGTAGGACATGCAATATCACAAGGCTAAAAGTCACCTTTTAGAATGTCAAGTTCACCAACGACTCCTAATCCCTCAAATAGATAAATATGCACATTGTTCCAATGAATTCGGATGGAGAAAATGAACACTTTCCTATGTAATATTAAAAAAATAACAACAACAAATAGGTTAAACTGAAGTCATAAAAAAAAAAACCCAAAGATCCGCTCTCCAATAAATAATCCAGTGGTCAAATCAACTTTTTAAAGAAATCATACTTGAGATGGACTTGCATTTCTATGGGAACCAACCCTCCGATCTGACTTCTCTCCCCGCAACAGAGGTAAATCAGTAAGTTTGCCCTTCTCCTGCATGGGAAGATTCTCCTAAATTCACCAGGGAGCAATTCTGAGCAGAATTACAATGCAGGGACCATGAGATGTCTCAGAAGCGTTAGGAAACTCTAATTAAAATAGTCTTGGAAGAACTAGAAAGGTTATAGAATTCTGTATTTTACTGGCCAGAAAAGAAAGTTCCACAGATGCACATTTCAAAAGTTACTAACCTCCTATAAACTGAACATCTGCTTCACTTATACAAATGTCTCACTTGCTAACTCACTTAAAATTAAAGAGCCAAAATGAGCTTATGAAAATTAGCAAGTTAAAGAAAACGGTTCCAGACTTTCAAATTATAAGTTTTAGGCCTCCACTAAAGCCCAGGGTGAGATTTGATAGAAAATTCTGGTGAAATTTGACAAAAGACTAATATGAAATGGTAACAATATAAATTTATACAATGAAAGTGATAGCTCAACTCTTAACTATAACACTACCAATCCCTCAAAGATAATTAGCATATTATTTTTAGGTAAAGGGGAACTTGGCAGTTGTTTTTTGTTCTTAGGATAAAAATTTATGGTGTGGTTGAAAAAACAGCATGAAAAATAACTGCACAAAACAATCACATAAATTTCTATAAAAAGACAAGTTCTTACAATCTCCCCAAGAAAATCCTATGAAATAGCCCTAAAATGAAACGGATTCTTTTTTCTCCTAATATTTTTATACCTTTCCTCTCTACTAGGTGGCAGTGTGACATACAGAAGAGATGATCCCAGGATCCAGCAAATACTTCAGGATTCAAAGTATGAAGATTCAAGGAACAATCAGAATAAATAAACACATTTTATAGATAGAAAAGAATTGTACTCACTGGTTCCACATTATATGAAAAAAGTGCATACTCTTTATCTGGAGATATTTCATATCGGATGGCTCTTAATGATTCCTACAAAAATACAAAGAATTTTGAAGTATTTCATTTAAGACAACTGAGAATTCTGAAGTAAAATTTTCATGCTGACGTATTTTGAAAATGTCTTAATAAGATTAGTTTGCAGCAAACTTGTTACAGAAGAACATCAAAATAGCTGTAATCTTTTCTTGCTCATCTGAACAATATGCAGTTAATCGATACCTTTTTACATTTTTGTTTGCCTTTTTTCCAAGTTTCAACAAAACAATATTTATTGTAGCTAGGGAAATTATTTCAAGAGAAATAATTACAAAAACAAATTGTTAAACAACATTCCCATGATCTCTGTATCTTTCCACATTCTTTTCTTTGTTCACTTAGGCATATACATCATGCAGATTTGTTTTTTTGTTTTTTTTTTTTAACTAAACCAGGATCACATTTTAAGCATTATTTTGCAATTTGCTTGTTCACTTAAAAATTCATTACAGATATCCCTACAAGCCACTATATAGAAGAGTATCCTTTTTCCTTCTGTTTTCTTTAAAATCACAAATAATTTTACATATATAGGGTGATCAGAAATACCATTTCCCTTTAATTTACCTGACTTTCCCTTCCACACTCGCACTGCTGCACAGACCATGCATATACTCTAAAAAGAGCTCTCTATGACCAGCCTGGTATGTATCATTCTATAAATGCCTCATACAACCATATGAAAGCGTATAGAAAAAAAATGGCCTTTTAAAATGATATCACATTAGACAAGATCTTAACACCTTAGCGTTTTCCTCAGGCAAAATACCTTAAGGAAATGACTCCAAAGCAACTGGTTTATCTTGCATTTGTAAATTTTGAAGACTGTATAATATTCCATGATGTGGATATACTTTAATTTATTCATTCAGGGTCCTTACTAAAGGTAATAACTTCATTTCCAATCTGCTACCACTATAAATAATGTTGCAATAAAGATTTTCATCCATGTATCCTTACTGCTGTGTTTTTTTTCTTTCTTTCTGTCAGACGTTTCCTAGGGTGGGATTCATCAATCAGTTTACAAGGCTTAGAAAAAATCTTTATAGATATTTTCAAATTGTTTTTTCAATTTTGGCACTTTTATGGGTGTAAAATGGTACTTCACTGAAAGTTCAGTTTATATTTCCCTGCTCATGAGTACAGCTGATCATTATTCCACATGTTTTAGGCAATGCAGATTTTATATTTAAAGAGTTGTCTATATCTCCTTGGAATTATTTTTCATACTCCTAGTTTTCTCCCCTTTTTCTTTTCCAAGCTCATTCCTGTTATGTTTTCATCCTCACCACACCACCGAAACTGCTCTTCTGGAAGCTACCAATGACCAACATTTAAATGTCATCATAATTTCTCAGGTCTCATCTCATTTGACCTATATGACTTGATACAATTATTTGACTTGACACATTCCTAGCTATTTTTTTCCATTCTCTATGTATGTATGTATATATATATATGTATTTATGTATGTATGTTTTTGTTTGAGAAGTTGAGGGATACAAAACAATCATGCACAAAATACAGGATTCCCGTATACTACCCCATTATTAACATCTTGCATTGGTGTGGACTATTTGTTACAATCGAAGAATATTCTAATACTATATATGTAAACCTAAAATTTCCTCCTTTTAACTATATTCAAATATATGGTTCTGGTCTTGTCCTTGTGCTTCAAACTTGTCTATCCAATTGCTTTCTTGACATCTTCACTTGGATGTCAAATGGACATCTCCGATTAATATGAATTAAGCTGAGCCCCTTATACTCCATCCCCTTCTCCTCCAGGGCCTGCTATCTATTCCCCCATCTCAGAATACAGCAACTGCATTCACTCAGCTGAAGGGGACAAAACCCTTGGCCAGCCTGTCCCTTTCTCTTTATCTTATACTAATTACATACTGTTAATTAGAATATACTTTTGTTCTACCTTCAAAAATATATTCAGAACCCTTTTATTTCTTCTCCCTACCACCACTCTAGTTTAAGGCAATAATATTGTTTTGAACCATTGCAATAAAATAGCCTTCTTTCTTTTTTTTTATTAATTAATGGAAAAAAAGAAATTAACCCAACATTTAGAAATCATACCATTCTACATATGCAATCAGTAATTCTTCACATCATCACATAGATGCATGATCATCGTTTCTTAGTACATTTGCATCGGTTTAGAAGAACTAGCAACACGTTAATATAGAGAAAAAAAAATAAAAGTAATAATAATAGTAAAAAAAAAAAAAACCTATACCTCAGATGCAGCTTCATTCAGTGTTTTAACATGATTACTTTACAATTAGGTATTATTGTGCTGTCCATTTTTGAGTTTTTGTATCTAGTCCTGTTGCACAGTCTGTATCCCTTCAGCTCTAATTACCCATTATCTTACCCTGTTTCAACTCCTGCTGGACTCTGTTACTAATGACATATTCCAAGTTTATTCTCGAATGTCGGTTCACATCAGTGGGACCATACAGTATTTGTCCTTTAGTTTTTGGCTAGACTCACTCAGCATAATGTTCTCTAGGTCCATCCATGTTATTACATGCTTCATAAGTTTATCCTGTCTTAAAGCTGCATAATATTCCATCATATGTATATACCACCGTTTGTTTAGCCACTCGTCTGTTGATGGACATTTTGGCTGTTTCCATCTCTTTGCAATTGTAAATAACGCTGCTATAAACATTGGTGTGCAAATGTCCGTTTGTGTCTTTGCCCTTAAGTCCTTTGAGTAGATACCCAGCAATGGTATTGCTGGGTCATATGGCAATTCTAGATTCAGCTTTTTGAGGAACCGCCAAACTGCCTTCCACAGTGGTTGTACCATTTGACATTCCCACCAACAGGGGATAAGTGTGCCTCTTTCTCCGCATCCTCTCTAGCACTTGTCATTTTCTGTTTTGTTGATAATGGCCATTCTGGTGGGTGTGAGATGATATCTCATTGTGGTTTTGATTTGCATTTCTCTAATGGCCAGGGACATTGAGCATCTCTTCATGTGCCTTTTGGCCATTTGTATTTCCTCTTCTGGTAGGTGTCTGTTCAAGTCTTTTTCCCATTTTGTAATTGGGTTGGCTGTCTTTTTGTTGTTGTTGAGTTGAACAATCTCTTTATAAATTCTGGATAATAGACCTTTATCTGATATGTCATTTCCAAATATTGTCTCCCATTGTGTAGGCTGTCTTTCTACTTTCTTGATGAAGTTCTTTGATGCACAAAAGTGTTTAATTTTGAGGAGCTCCCATTTATTTATTTCCTTCTTCAGTGCTCTTGCTTTAGGTTTAAGGTACATAAAACCGCCTCCAATTGTAAGTTTCATAAAATATCTCCTTACATTTTCCTCTAACTGTTTTATGGTCTTAGACCTAATGTTTAGATCTTTGATCCATTTTGAGTTAACTTTTGTATAGGGTGTGAGACATGGGTCTTCTTTCATTCTTTTGCATATGGATATCCAGTTCTCTAGGCACCATTTATTGAAGAGACTGTTCTGTCCCAGGTGAGCTGGCTTGACTGCCTTATCAAAGATCAAATGTCCATAGATGAGAGGGTCTATATCTGAGCACTCTATTCGATTCCATTGGTCGATATATCTATCTTTATGCCAATACCATGCTGTTTTGACCACTGTGGCTTCATAATATGACTTAAAGTCAGGCAGCGTGAGACCTCCAGCTTCGTTTTTTTTCCTCAAGATACTTTTAGCAATTCGGGGCACCCTGCCCTTCCAGATAAATTTGCTTATTGGTTTTTCTATTTCTGAAAAATAAGTTGTTGGGATTTTGATTGGTATTGCATTGAATCTGTAAATCAATTTAGGTAGGATTGAGATCTTAACTATATTTAGTCTTCCGATCCATGAACACACTATGCCCTTCCATCTATTTAGGTCTTCTGTGATTTCTTTTAGCAGTTTTTTGTAGTTTTCTTTACATAGGTTTTTTGTCTCTTTAGTTAAATTTATTCGTAGGTATTTTATTCTTTTAGTTGCAATTGTAAATGGGATTCATTTCTTGATTTCCCCCTCAGCTTGTTCATTGCTACAGATTTTTGAATGTTGATCTTGTAACCTGCTACTTTGCTGTACTCATTTATTAGCTCCAGTAGTTTTGTTGTGGATTTTTCTGGGTTTTCATAAAATAGCCTTCTAACTGCCATCCCAGCTTCTATCTTCTCCCCATTGTACTCCATTTTCACCACAGTAGCTAGTTCCATTTTCTAAATAATTCAAATTTAAAAATTACTAATTTACTCCCCTGCTTGGAGTAAAGGGGATTATGTCTATTTAATAATCTCATTCATGGTAAAAAGCCCAAGTGTGACTGACCAGTGGGCTCTGCATGAACTGGTCCCTTCTCAGCTCTTGGTCCCTGTCTCCTATTATACACAGCCCCCCACCACACCCCCAGCCTTAGTTCCCTTCACTCTGGCCACTCTGGCCTCCCACCTTCCCAGCCAGGTACACACTTGTCTCAGGGTGTTGGCACTTGCTCTTCCCTCTGCCTGAAATGCTCTCCATCTTTCATTTCTTTCAGCTTTTTCCTCAAAAATCACCTTGCAATGGCCCATGACCATCAATAAACTATACATTCAAAAGCTTAATAGTCTGGTCCCAAATTTTCATAATCCCCTTCTCTGATTTATATCTTTAGACCTGATCAATATCTAAGATAATGTATATTTTATTCATTTACCTTATTTATGGCCTCTCTCCTTATCTATGTTGCAATTTCCTAGAGAGGACAGTTATAAAAGTTCTTTCAGGTCACTCAAGCAATGTTTTGTGGTTTTCAGTTTACAGGCCATAAACATATTTTGTTAAATTTACCCTTAAGTATTCAAAATCATTAATGTTTTCTATATGGTATATTTTAATTTCAATATCAAATTTTTTATTACACATATACAGAAATAAAATGGTTTTAGTGTCTTGCCCTTGTACCCTGTGACCTTGATGAATTTACTTATTTGTTCTGGTGGTTTATTTTTAATAGATGCCTTAGAATATTTTATATAATCCTATTTTCTGTGAATGAAGACAGCTTTTTCCTTCCATTCCTAATTGGATACCTTTCATTTCATTTGCTAACTTTATTACACTGGGTAGTCAACTGAGTATAACACTAAGTGGAAGTAGTGAGAGTAGAGATCCTTGACGTTATTCTGATTTTAGGGAGAAAGCATTCACTCTTTACCATTTGTAAGATATTAGCATATTTTTTTTTGTAAATGTCCTTTCTAGTTGAAGATGTTCCTATCTATTTCTAATTGCTAAGTTTTTATAGTGAATGTGTGTTGAATTTTCTCAAATGCTTTTCTCGTTTTAGGGTCTGTTTCTATTGACTGATCTTTCTCTGCATTATGAGTCATATTATCCTGATTCTTTGAATGTATAGTAGTATTTTAATTTAACATTAGAAATTTTGAATTTTCTGCTCTTATATGCCAAATTTCTTTGTGTTCCTTCAAGGAATGTGGACTATTAATGAAAGACAGTTAAATTACTTAGGAATTAATTTAATTCTTTCAAAATCCACTATAAGGGTATGTTTAGGATAGTTTTGAGGCTAATTTATTCTTCTTCCTAAAGGGTTGCTCCTCTGGGTCTCTAATATCTCATGGCTAGAAGAAACTTGATTTATGATAATGTGTGAGCTTTGAGAATTTTTTTTCTTTTAAGGCCCTTGTAACTTTTTTTTATTTTAGGGCCCTCATAATTTTTTTTTTCTCCTGAGATTTTTATTTTGTTATTAAATAGACATAATATATATCATGTATATTATAATCTGTAGATTAGTATTAAGCAGAGGCTCAAAAGGAATCCCATGCAGATTTTGGGAGCCTTCTTATTACCTTCCTCCTCTTAGGTATTATGTCTCATAAATTGTAGACACCTTGTCTTCGCAACTCGGGTCTCTGGCTTCTCAGCTCAGCAAGACTGCAGGACTGAGTTTTTCCTCCATATGCTATGATCCAGCCACTATATTCATGCAAAAAAATCCAAGCAATGGTAGGGCTTACTTCATTTGTTTTCCTTTTTTCAGGGATCACAGCCCTGCACTGTCTGTTGTCCAACGCATGATATTTTTCCTCATATTTTGTCCTATTTTCTAGTTTATGTTAAGAGGGTAGTTTTGATCGTGTTACACTGTCTTGGTCAGAACCAGATGTGAGAAAGTGCTCTAACTGCTTTGATACACTGTTTCCAGAACTGAGATTGGTGACAGGCTCTTAACAGTTATTATATAAATGTTTGCTGAATAAATGAATTAACATATCTTTAGTTGTTCGAGGGTAAAACAATGTTACCTATATAAGGAGACCAAAAGAAACCACAAAGAATGTCAATTTATACACTTAGAAATCAGCATAGTATGGTAGCCCATGGCAAACTTACAGTAGCCCACAACAAACTCTGGGATCTGTCCTAAAAGTACTTGTTGAAGAGTGCTTTGAAAATTATTGCTTTTTTCTTTCTTTGCTTTCTATATATGTTATATTATACAATAAAAAAAGTTAAAAACAAAACAGTACAAAGTTACAATAATCAAGATAGTATAGTACTGGCATAAGGATAGATCAATTCCATCTCCAGTCTAAGTGATGGTCTTTAGAGGTTGCTTCACCCTGACTTGACAACTCCTTCACCTAGTTTTTTATGCAGCACCATCAGTGACTTCTATGTCTCTTCCCAGAGTCACAGGGATTTCTGAATTTCTTCTAGGCTCTGAAAAGTTGAGGGGTCTCTTCCTGGTGTGATTCCGCCCTGCGCGACTGTGCTTTGCAACAGTGGTTGTCTATCTCCATCTGTCTTCTCTCCTACTTAAGGGCGTGCCACCACCCTATGGAAGATTCGATGGAAGATTCGATGGACATGGACATGAGCCCCTTGAGGCCCCAGAACTATCTGTTCGGTTGTGAATTAAAGCCAACAAAGATTATCACTTTAAGGTAGATCATGATGAAAATGAGCACCAGTTATCTTTAAGAACAGTCATTTTAGGGGCTGGTGCAAAGGATAAATTCCACATTGTTGGAGCAGAGGCAATGAATTATGAACACAGTCCAATCAAAGTAATGCTGGCAACTTTGAAAATGTCTGTACAGCTAACAGTTTCCCCTGGAGGCTTTGAAAAAACACCACCCATCATCTTATGGTTGAAGTATGGTTCAGGGCCTGTGCATGTTAGTGGACAGCATTTAGAAGATGTGGAGGAAGATGCAGAGTCAGAAGATGAAGAGGATGATGTGAACTCTTAAGTACACCTGGAAAGCCATCTGCCCCTGGAGGTGGTAGATGGTTCCACGGGAAAAAGCAAAACTTGCTGCTGATGAAGATGATGACGATGATGATGATGATGGCAATGATGATGAAGACGATAACAATGATTTTGATGATGAGGAAACAGAAGAAAAAGCTCCAGGGAAGAAATCTATAAGAGATACTCAAGCAAAAAATGCACAGAAATCAAACCAGAATGGAAAAAAGACTCAAAACCATTAACACCAAGATCAAAAGGTCAAAAATCCTTCAAAAAACAAGAAAAAACTCCTAAAACACTGAAAGGACCTAGTTCTGTAGAAGACATTAAAGCAAAAATGCAAGCAAGTATAGAAAAAGGTGGTTCTCTTCCCAAAGTGGAATCCAAGTTCATCAATGATGTGAAGGATTGCTTCCAGATGACTCACCAGGAGGCTATTCAAGGTCTCTGGCAGTGGCGGAAGTCCCTTAAAGAAAGTAGTTTAGATCATGGTGATGAATATACAGCTATGTGATGACATTGTGAGTAGTGATTATATACCAAGAATAGAATGATCATATGGTAAGAATGTTCGTGTTTGTATGTAGTTGTATTTAAAAAATTTTTTTTTAATTAAAAAAATAAGAAAATAGTTTACACAGTTTGTTAAAATTTTCTGTCTTATTTCATTTCTGTTAACAGTTGATATCTTGCTGTCCTTTTTATAATGCAGAGTGAAAACTTTCCCTACCATGACTGTTAGATGTTGTCCAGGTTCCTTTGCCAAGAATGTATTACCCAAAATGTTGGATAACTAAACCCTGTTTAGTTTTTAAAGATGGAACTTCACCCTTTACTTGGTTTTAAGTATGTATGGAATGTTATGGTAGGACATAGTAGCGGTGGTCAGACAAATGAAAATGGTGGGGAGACAAAAAAATACACGTGTGAAATAAATACAGTATTTTAATAAAGTAGCACTTTTTTCTTTCTGTTAAAAAAAAAGTTATGGGGTCTCTGAGTGGTAGCACACGTCCTTATTGTGTCTGACCTGTCATGGTATAGTTTTCCCTTTGCTGTTTACCAGGAAGTTCCTTCTGCTTGGAAAATGCTTTCTATTGGAAAGTGAGATTTCCCTCTGCTTAGAAAGTGCTTTCCATTGGAAAGTGACATATTATTAAAAAGAGAAAGCATAAGAAATCCTCTGTCTTAACCCACTGGAAATTTCTTTTGGCTGCTGAGTTTTGAATCATTGTTGCAGATTTGAAGTACCTTTGTATGTTTTTTGTGTGTTTTTAAACATAAAACTTAAAAGCTTAAAAAAAAGAAAGAAAGAAATCAGTATAGGTCAAATTCCCTGTAGGAGGGGTCTAGTGCAAATGGTAGATACAAAGACACACACCACATTCCTAAACATTTGCTCCAGCACCATGTGAACCAAAGGTCAATTTCCAAAACAAAACAGGCTTAAACAGGCATGGGTTTCGGTCTTGCCTAAGGACTATTCCTGCAATATTTTTTTCCATTAGATTGTCTTTTTCTGATAAATTTGGAAGAATTTTTTGTAGATTGCAGATATTAGCCCTTTATCTGTCAGCTGGATTGTAAATATTTCCATCATTTGTTAATGATTTTGCCTTTATAATATTAAAATGCAAAACGTTTATATGGCAAGTTAAATGTGGCTTTTTTTTTTCCTTTTATAGCTTCTGGATTTCCTGTTTTGATAAAAAAGCTTTCTCATTATGCTAAACCAATTTTTTAAACATTCACACCTTAAATCCAACAAAATTTAAATAGCATATTTGTGAAATGAGACTGACATTACCACTTTGTAGATAAAGCACTTAGTTATGGCAGTATTATCTTTTAATTATGTCATTATCCCCTTACTAAATTAAAATATGTTTTCATATATTAAACACTTATTTATATTAGAGCATACTTCTGAATTCTTTGATCTCTTTTGCTGCTCTCTATGCTATTTCTTTGCAAAATTTTATGATTTTAAGCTTGGACTAAGATATGAAAAGGCCTGTAATTCATATCCTGGTTATACCACTTACTATGTGACATTTAGCAAGTTTCTTAACCTATGCTTCTATAAGATTGAGATTCTATGTGTACTAACCTCATGGTTGATGTGAAAATTCAATAAAGTAATAATGTCTGGTACATAAGCAAGTACTCAGAAGTGTTAGCTATCATTATTATTGAGTTGACAGCAATCTCTTTATTATATGTTTTTATATAAGGCAAAGACAGTACATACCACTATACATCCTTAAGAATATGAACTCTATATTGAGGTGACAATTAAGATAATTTTAGCAAATGTTCAATGCTCATTTCTTTCAGAGTTCAAATTAGGACTGTATTTTATCAAATGTTTAGTGCTAATTTTTCTTCAGAGTCCTAATTAGGACTGTATAGAAGTTGATTTCAATTTTAAGAGAATTAACATTTTTAGTACTGTCTGCTTATCTAAGATCATGCTACATCTTTATATTTTCTTCAACTCTTGTATGCAATTTTATAAATTGCTTCATTCTAAGTCATATCATTTTTTTAAAATTTATTCTGAGGCATTTTATGGTTTTGTTTTTATTGTGAATGGAGTATTTTCCACATTTTTACTTTTGATACTTATACTTGGTGAAGAGGAAGTTACTGAATTATGTATAAATCAATACAGAATTGTGTATATACATATATATACACACACACATTTAAATAAATAAGATATTAACAATATATACATATATATAGTTCTTGTGTTCAGCTATCAAAAGAAATACTCTTATTAATTATATATAGGTATATATTTTTTATATATACCTAAATTCTTTTAGGTTTTCTAGGGATAGAACTACACCATTAAAGGATATATAATTTTTTCTTCTATTTTCTAGTACTTATTCTATTCATTTAATTTGCTTATATATTATATTGCCCACCATCTCTAATAATATATTAAATATTAATGGTAATGGTGAGTTTATAAATGGAGTGGTTTTATCATTTTTCACTGCTAGTTGGTTCTTGGTAAATAGTCTTTATCAACATTAACAGTTTATTTCACCTTATCTTACCTGGAATTTTTATTGAGCTTCTGGTAAACTTTATCAGGTGCCCTTTCAGCATTAAGTGATATAATCATAAGGATTTTCTTCTAAGTTATTTTATAATTTTAATGAATTATGTTGATTAATTTCCTTCGTATTTAAATCTTCCTTGTTCATAGCATATTATGATTTTAATATGAGGCTGGACCCTACATGCCAATATGTATTTATAATTTCTACAACTATATTCATTTTTTATAGATATATAGCTTACACTATTTGGAGGTATTTAATAATAGCATAATTATTAATAGCACCCTAAGTTCATTTAAAAATATTTGCCTAAATGTATGATGATCCCATTTATGTAAAATTGTAGGCATGTTTCTGGTGAAATATTTATCTAAAAGGCTGGTGTTTTATTTTCATGTAATATGTAAACATGCATGTGATTATAAAAGCAGAGAAGGAAATGGGCCATTAGAGGAAGGAGATATATCAAATGTCCCAAATTTTCAAGCAGTACAGGAAGAATGAATTGTAAAAAGCATAAATATATTTACTGGCAGTTTTTTAAAAAGTCATAATGTTATTGTCCTATTCAAAAAATCTGTCCTGGGCAGTCCGACAGTGGCTCAGTGACAGAGTTCTCGCCTGCCATGCCAGAGACCTGGGTGTGATTCCCAGTGCCTGCCCATGCAAATAAATAAATAAATAAATAAATAAATAAATAAATAAATAAATAAATAAATA
Organism: Tamandua tetradactyla; assembly: GCF_023851605.1. Classification (NCBI taxonomy): domain Eukaryota; kingdom Metazoa; phylum Chordata; class Mammalia; order Pilosa; family Myrmecophagidae; genus Tamandua; species Tamandua tetradactyla. Next base: position 199,673,019 of record NC_135327.1, on the reverse strand, counting down.
AATAAATAAATCTGTTCCTTCTAATTTCATATGGAGACCATATGACCAAGTAAAGTTCTCCATGGCCTGCTCAATTTCTTCCTCTTTTACTCGCCTTGATTTCTATCATATAGTATCTCTATTAGAGAATGCATTTCATAAAACGGTTAATTTTTTCGTATCTGGGCTGAAAGCCACCTAAGAAAACCTGTTTTATTAATCACTGTTATCTATCCACCCATGTCCAGCCGAATGCCTTAAATGTCCAGCCCAATGCCTTAATCATAGAAGGTACTCATTTAATGTCAAATCACTGACTATAAGGTATGATGAAATAATCAAATTATGTCACCCTTAATCTACAGAAAATACTAGGTTTGATGTCAGGCAGATAAAACCACTTCTTTATTTCTCTTCAGATCTTTTAAAGAACCAAGTACAAAATATTCTACAGAGCTACTTTAAAAATTGAAGTGTATAGTCCATACAATAAATTATGGTTAAAAAAAAGTAAAAGTGTACTTTTATGTTGTGTAATAAAAGAAATAAAAAAGGAAAAGGGAAGATGGAAGAAAAGAAAAAAAGGAACAAAAAGAAAGAGATCAGCTGAGACACAAGAGAAAGAAAGAGTAAAAGTCACAGGAAGACAAGGAAAATAGAATCATATCGGCACAGAAATAAATACAGAATATACAGAAATAGTTTGGGCCATGACTTTTCACAACATTCTTGGAAAAGATGCTTTATTTTTATGTCATCCTTTTGTTCCCAGGCTAGTGGGAGGTTTTGAATTCAGAAAGACAGGTCTGGCAACAATTCAGCAAGCGTGGGTCACTGCGGGAACTGGGCAGCCCACGCCCCGGGGAAAGGGGCTAGCCACTACTCCACTCCAGCCAAATTTTGCAATGCTTGAGAGAAGGTGGTCTCGCTGCAGCCAGATTGTCTTATTTTTCAGGAAAAGTCAGAAATCTAGGTTTTCGATTTGTAAAAAACAATTTGTGAGCCAAATCAAACAATTCAGTGGGCATCAAGGGCTGCCAGTTTTTGCCCTTTGAAATGGAGACAAAAGTAAGGATATGTTTTCCTTCCTGGTTTTTAGTTATGTGCTTAATGAAATTCAGCCTAGGATTGGCTAGTATGGTCCTGCTCCCGTTACAGAAATGGTCCTGGCTGTGAATCTGGTGGCAGCGGTGGCAGCAGACCAACACAATGAACCGGAGACAAACAGGAAATGACATCTGGGCAGAGTTAGCACTCTCCCTAGGGCTGGACTGCTTTTCACCTCATGTGCGTGAAAATGACACTTTGTGAAAATCTCGCTTCCTATACAATGTCACACACTACTCTGTTGAGAACAAGAAAAGGAAAAGATGCAAAGGAAGGTAATCTTTCCCCGCATAAAGCTTGCTGCCCAGTTGGGTTGAGAGAACACAAGCAGATGAAGCACTTAGTGAAAATTAAATTAAACAGATTGAAATGAAATGAAAATTAATAAAGTGAAAGTCAAATATATTTGTGAAAATTTAAAAAAAAGGCAAAAGTGAAAAAAGTTGTATTATGTTCTAATCTCAACAAAATTCTGGAGTTTCTCTGCAGCACAACTGAGCCTGTTTATTGGCTTTTCTTGTTTGGGGATGGGTCTTATAATACTTGCCTAGTTTATGCCTCTTTCTGTGAGGAGTCAGCATCAATTACTTTTTAGAGAGTGAGAGAAAATTTAAAATTCTAGGGTCTAATGATTATATAAAACCATATAGGAACACAAAAGAAAAAAAACTTTATTTAAATATCCTTATTATTAGTTAAAGCAAGTAAAGACAAAAAAAGTGAGAAAACCTGACAAAAGCATAGCAGGATGCTTTTTAAAAAACTGACTTATTTTCCCTTCCAAGTATTTCTGGGAAACATCTACAGCTCTTACATATTCATCATTGGAGGAAGTCTAATGTTTCTGAATGTGAAGCTGAATTTTTAAAAAATCTGATTAAAATTATTGAATAACAGGCATTGAAACAGCAATTATGGAAATTACCACACTGGAAAATAACACAAAGAATTTCCTCACTCAATAAGGTTAACTATGTCCATAGTTCAATGTTAGCTTCCTGTCCTTTTCAATACACATAGATAATGTTAACAGTTCTTAACTGAACTGTGATATTGTATTGTTCTTTTTATTTTAAGTAACATCCTAACTATTTTTCATTTTACTATAGAGCTTTCATAATGATTACTTCAATGGCTACATCATATTTCATCCAATTTAATATTCATTTATTTATTTTTACTAGCAAAGAACTTGATTAATCTTTGTTTGCAAACTTTCCTCCCGGGCTTCCTCAGCTTAACCAGCTGCAAAGAATGAAATTGTTATACAGTATAAGCAAAAACTAAAAAAGAGCTGCAGTGCCCAAGGGGCCTGAGCTTAAAAATATTAGAGATCACGATTTTATTAGATCCATAAACAAAACAATTTTTTAAAAGCAGACATAATATAAAATACGGCTCCAAGTAATTTCAAGTCCTAGCTTCTTCAGAAGCAGACTCAACTCAGTTTGCCCTATTCTCAGAAGCCTCATTAAAATTCTCCACAAAATCTGGAACTGCTCCATCTTCCTCCTCTCTAGGAGCAAGTGGTGCTTTTCCATCCGCAGATTGTTCGGGCAAAGCTTCAGCCGGTCTCCTTACACCAGTCAGACTGTCTGCGCCAAGCTGGTTTAAGATGCTGGGCAGCACTTCCATCAGTGAAAGTGCTGTGAAAGTGTTGGCTGGGAGATGCCTGAACTTTAGGGCTGTTAAGGTGGATTGCTGTTCCCTGGTTTCTAACACATATTAACCTCTTCATTACCAGAGATATTGTTTAGCCCTAATTTCTTTAAGGAGAACTGAAGTTTTTTTTAATCATCTGCTGTAGCTGTTCTATGAATCACTTTCTTTCTGCGAGCAGTTCCTTTCCCACCAAAGTGTGCCTGTGCCTGCAGTGTGGCGAGTGTCGCCTGGTTCGTGAAAGTCTCTTTCACCTTGTCAGGGGTAGAGATGGGGCACATTTGGGGAACTAAGGCTGGCGCTCAGGGGGTCTCGGACAGACCAGCTGAGACCAGGCACATACATGTGGGGATGCAAGATGGCCTCATCCATGCAATTTTCAATTTTTCATCTCATTTTCCCTAATTTCTGATATCTTCACTATTACAAATAATGCTACAACTCTGGGTATTCAGCTTCTCTCTTTTTTTTTTTTTTTTACTTTTTATCTTATTTACTTCAGAAAATTTTTTCTTTTATTAAATCAAAATGCATAAATATTTTTACTGCTCTTGAAAAGTATTCCCAAGTTGCTTTCCAAATACCTGTGGCAATTTAAATGATACAATGAAGGACTATATCATTCTTACCACTTCTTGCCACCAACCATATTATCAAGAAAAAGGCCTTAGAAAATACAGCCGTTAGAGGTCAATACAGTGGTTAATTCTGAGCTGGCCTGGGAGATGAAGAATACCTTAAAGCCCAAGCCCCGGATCTAGAGTTCTGCTTGTAGTTCTCCTTGGTTTCTTCAGCTGAGAAAAGAGGGGTTGGGATGACACAATGTCCAAAGTCTATTCCAGCTTTACATATCTCTAAAATCTCAAGCAAATGCTGACAAACACTGTTTTCCTTCTCTTGAAAGCTGCCAGCCTTACTGCTAACACACCGCTATCTGCTTCCTTCCGCATCCAAACTATCTTAAAACCAGTCTTGAAACTGTGGGACTGTAAAGAAAAACAACTCAGACTGCAGAAAAATAAAACAACACTAAGTTTGATATTTTAAATTATTTTCTTTTATTTTTTAAATACGAGTTAGATATAATATCCCAGAATTCCTGAATACCCAACATGTAACTCGAGTGAAAGTTATTTTATCTTATTTTTGAAAATCACAGTGTCCCTTGCTATAATTACCAACTTGTGAAGATCCTGTGTCATTCTCGGAAGCAGCCAAGACCCAGCTCCTCCCAGGGAAAGAGCTCAAAATCAAGGCAGTGTGGATTCCACTCTCCTGGTACTATTGTGTAGACTTGAACAGCTTGTTCACACCCTGAACACCCTGAGTCTTCTCATCCATCACGCTCATCCAAACTCCTGCTTGGAACCACACACACTCATCCTGCCTGTCTGTTTGGACCCTAAGCCCTGCCCAAGACTTCCAGGCCAGCCTGACATTCTGGAATCCACACTTGGCATATATCACTATATGCCTCTTTTTATGAGGTATGCATTTTAAATCTATTCTCTCATTTAATGCCAACAACACTGCAGAGGGGGTAGGACTGAGGTTTACATCATTTATACACCTTGTCCGAGGTGGTAATGCTAATGAGCAGAATGTGATTCACATGTCAGGAGATAGATCCCAAAGCTGAAGATCTGAACTTTAGTGTTGACCTGCCCCTCCAACCACTCAGCCACTCTGGTATTTTTGGAAAACTGTTTGTCACTAGTTTTCTTATCCTCTTATATTCATTCATAAAATACATAAAAAATATTGTACATCTTCCATGTGCAGGTCACAGTGTTAAGGTCTATAGGAGAGACAAAAAGGAAATCAAGGCAGGACCTCCCTCCAAGCAGCTGTGCAGCTTAGCAGAAGACCTCACAGCCAAGGAGAACTTTTCCAGAAAGGATATGCTTGTGACTTCTGTTAACATTTTTTAATTAGTTCGTTCTCAGTAGAACCCTTAAAGAACACGTGGAAAATAATAAAAATAGGAAAATGGGGACCAGACCTCTTGATGAATGTTTCCTAAAATCAATCATTACATACCATCAAATATTATGTAGCATCAGATAGTAGGGTCTGAAAAGCTCCACTTTCACAAAAGTAACATAAGAAACAAAATGTCAAACAAAGCATAGTATCATTACTGTAGAAAGCTAAATGTATCATGCCATCACAATTTAAAGTGCTTGTGGTATTCTGAAATATTTCATGATCTGATTTCTACCATTTGGACTTATGATAAAGGACAACTGAATTAAAACTTTTGATCAAAGAAAATTGTTTGGAGGAGGCAAGATGAACACAGCACTTAGCACAGATTCTGCATTTGCATAATTATCAATTATTATCAAAGCTTTTCTGTTGGACTGGCTGGTGCAGTATTTGCATTCATTTGCATCCCCTTCCATCAATCCATTCTAGGCAAGAGACAATGATGGTAGGGTGTGAAGCCAGGAAGAAACTGCAGTCAAACAGGCTTGGCTACCTTAATGTAACCATGTATGTCAATGATTCTGGTGGCCAGGGAAGAGGAGAATTAGGTTAGAAGTCAAGGGGATGAGGACACACTTAAAAATTCTGATCACGGAATTCATTGCTTTATCATTTAATTAGTTTAAGATTGTTATATGGACCAACCTAAAAATTACAGTTGTGCCCACATTTTGCATGTTCTTTTTCTCAGCTTGGCTTTATCATTTAAACAATCTCATAGTTCTTGGGATTCAAGTACAAAGAGACTACCTGGTTAACCACCAGGAAGGTAAGAGAACAGAATGCTGCACAGCTACTGCTATATGTTGCCGAGGCTTTCCACCCAGCTGTCAGCCTCAAAGTTGCAGGTGAGATCCGACAGATTTCACATCACGTCCCTTCATGACATCCTGCTCTCCTTTCTCAACATTTGCACATTGAACACATAGAGCAGACACTATTCTATTTCTGGACCTCATAGAAGACCCATGTTTTAGGCTGGTAGAAAAAAAAATATTAGTTTTAATTTAGAAATGGAGCAATTGAAGTACAAGGGGGTTAAATGGCTGACTGGGTCAACAGAGCTAAAACCCAGAGTTTCTACATTCTAAATTACTATGCAGGCTCATAAATGACATTTCTTTATTTTCTTTATTTTAAGGTCTGTTTGTAGCAGCATTTAAATGTAGCTTTGAGACAAGAATATACTAGGCATGATCATGAACAGTATCAATTAGGCTGTACATATTTGGTGCTTAAAAAATGATTGCAAAATGAATGAATAAATGGCATTTTAAGAAGAAAAAACATTGTGTTACAAAGAATAAGCCACTCAATTTGTGAGGTCAGGGTTTCTTTTTTTTTTTTCTTTACCTAAGGTGATTTCTAAAATTACCCTATTACTTGGCTAAAACAACTTCAGTTAAAATATATGATCTGTCACAAGCTATTGATTTTACAAAGAGAAAGCAGTTCATATTCTAGTATTTTATCATAAGTGCAGCTGTATGGATACCATCCTGCTTTTACTAAACTGACATCCTCACAGGAAATATTCATAACATTCTGACATTAAGGTGTAGTTACCCTCAGTATCAGTCTGATTTTTTTTCTTCTTGATTAATATTAGAAAAGCATTTCGGCAATTTTAGTACCTATAAGTGGGTTCAAGCAGATTTTCTTAGGAGACTGATTCTACCAAAGATTTTATTTTTTCATGCAAAAACAGAGGCACATTCGTTCTTTCAGAATCTTGGTTTGCAGAATGCTATTTAATTCATGGAGCTATCATGTTGGGTACTACACCATAACTCACCATCCTTAGGCCTTCCTTGTGTCAGCAAACTCTATGTAAAGGGCAGGTTCCTTTTAATACTAAACCTCAATGCATTTTTTTTTTTTAAAGAAAAAGGTATCTTTACACCAAAAAGAAATGGAATAAAAAATTTAAATTGCAAGTTGAATTTTCTTTGGGAGAGAAAAGAAGGTAGAGCAGCATTTCTATGAGTGCAGTGATCACATGACATGAAGGTGAAGCCATCGTATCATCTCCCCAGGAAGGAGACTCCCAGGAATTGAGTTGAATGTTGGTCCCAGCCTGAATTCTTATCATGCCCCCAGTGAGCTGTAGGACTCAGAAAACCTCATTCACAAACCTCTGGGCTCAGGATCTGTATCTGTAGAGCTAGTGAGTTAAATTTTTCCTAAGGTCCTTAATTCCCAGATTCTAGGCTTCTTGTTTTCCTGATTCATACCAGACCCATGTTAGGATAGCTTTGATAGGGAATTCATGACTCTGTTTTGAGTTCTCCTTTTAACAGCCTTATTTTCTTCTTCTGATTTCTCCAGTTTATCCAACAAGAAAATGATCAACTCCTTAAAGTTGAAGATTTCATTCTTCTGTTTATAAATCTGAACAAATTGTAAAAATGTTAATTTCTCCTTAAATTGATTTTTGGTACATATTTTAAATAAATAGCTAAAAATGTATATAAAGCCAATATGTTGATATAATTTAATTCTTTGGAAAGATCAGTTTTTCCCAGAATCAAAGCTGTGACATTCAGATTTAATCAATACTTGTTTTAAAACACAAAATTCATTTAATGTCTTGAAGGTAACTAGAGCTACAGTGACCGAATTAATATTCCCTGTGCGTGTGAATGTGAGGACTTTTTAAAAAACGAGATTGAGCAAGTGCTCTTGGAACATTCTGTATGCATTATTGCAATTGTTCTGTAAATGTGTAGAAGCCTTAGGACTTTATCTTTCAATTATGTATGATATGCAACACTTGTTTCTAACACCTGCAGAGAAATTTTCTGTACAGTGACAGAAACTATGCTTTCATTTTATTAAATTAGTGTGGTTTCAATTTCACATTATCTTTAGTTGCTTAGCCTGTAGTATTACACGTTTATTGTTTCTGCTTGGCTATACTAAAAGTTGAAACCTAAAGTCATTTTCTGCTTTATTGACTTGCAGGAGGAAAAACTGAAATTATCCTGGTCATTAAAGAAAGTACTTACGATTTTTTTGCCTTCTATTAAAACTGTAGAAATATTTGTTTCAACATTCTGTAGTATCACATTTCCTTTCTGTTCTCTGTAGATGAATTCTTTATCTAAAGGAGAAATTTAAAAAAAAGGAAGCATGAAACATCAAGGAATTTAAATAGGCTTCTGGGGGACAAGTAAAATGAATTGACTAGTTCTGAAAAAATGCATCCTTTTCATTGAAGGGTCCTTTCTGCCTATTCTAAACACTGACATAAAAAGCACAAGCACATACCCATAGAATCTTTGGAACAAGGTAGAATTTTCTTGGGTAAGATGTGTGGTAATGCCATCAAGAAATCTGCTGCCATAAGGGTGACATACAATTGGCAGTATATTTCTTATATCTCAAACCTGGGGGGTGAAATTTGCATATGTACACATGCATAATACATATACTTATACCTAAATTCTGCAAAACTTGCTTTTATATGTCCACAAGTTCCCCTTGCAACTGCTGAAGGTTTGACAGCTTCACTGCCTTTAAAATTGTTGAATCTGTGTATCATATCTATGGAGAAACTGGCCTTCTGTATAATGAACTGAGATTTCAATTATTTACTTAGAAAATTATAGAAACAAGTAATTATATTCATAAATATACATAAGTATGTAGGTATCTATGTGTACACACAAACTGAGTTGATTTTTTTTTAATGAGACATTTGATTTGTGCATTAATGTACTACCAGGAATGTAAAATAAAAATTATCCATATATTGTGAAAGAAACAGTGATAGGATTTTGGGATGGGGTGAAAAGAAAGGAAGGACTCCTATTTCCTGGGGAGAAGGAAATGACACATCCGTCTGAGTGAGAATGGTAACACTGGGCCAATTTGGTGGCGAGAGAATTTCATAATATAACAGTTGATGACTGAATAATACTGCAGGCTGAACTAATTCAAGAGCAAATACTTTAAGTATAGTATATATACTGTATAGATTTCATGCAAAATTTCAGGTTGTGAAGTTACTAATAGAGGTTTAGATGAAATAGTCTCTATTTGTATTCCTGGTAACATTTTTGTGCACAAATAAAAAGTGTCTCCCTCTCTCCCCTCCCCACCTTCCTCTCTCTGTCTCTGCCTCCATCTCTGTCTCTCTCTCTCATGAAAATATAAATATATAATGTATTTATCTATTCAGCCATCTCCCATCAAATGTGGCCACCTTGGGAACTTATTCAACCACTCCAATGCAGTTGCTCTCATACAACGAATTTTAGAATTTCTTTTTAGGAAAGCACAAAGAGCCAATTTAACAGTTGTATAAGACATTTGGAAAAAAAAAAGGTTACCATTTAATTTTATTACCATCATTTACTCACTAGTTTTACTCTGAGCAAATTTCTAAAAATTAAATATGTCTTTAATGGATGAATTCCAATGAATACCACTGATTCTCACCAGGAGTTCCAAGGGCTGTGCTCTCACCCGTTGTACAATATTATTTACACCAAGATGCAATGATTTCTTAAAAATCACAGTATGTGATATGCATAATATAAACGTGCTTACATTATAAAGTGAAACCCAAGACCCTAGCATCCAGCTTAAGAGTTAGAACATATCAACTCTGTTGCATCATTCCATATGATTTTTCTACTTCATCCTCTTGCCTCCCCACCTAAATTTTACCATTCCATTACTTTTATTTAATAACTTTATCACATATTTAAGTAGACTTAATATGTTGTTTAGTTTTGCTTACATTTGAGCTTAACAAAGTGGTATTTACTATATTTACTATATGTGGTTCTTAATAATTTATATCGTATTATATTTTGAAGATTAGTCCATGTTGTACTAAACATCTAATTTCCATGGCTATACACTATTCAAGGATATATCACAATGGATCTCAGTCATTATTTATGTTAGAAATAATGTTTATGTTTATATGTTTATGATGAACTATGATACCATGAACATTCTTATTTTATTACAAATGTGCATGACTTTTTCCTTGATATGTATTTAGGGTGGAAATTATTGGGTCCTAGGGTATAAGAATGCGTTATTTTCAAAAAGAGGTTGTGCCATCCACAGGATTGTCTCCCTGGCAATGTGGGGGATGACACCCAGGGATGAGTCTGGCCCTGACACCGTGGGAACAATATCATCCTGACCAAAAGGGGGAAAATAAATGTAACAAATAAGGGATCAGTGGCTGAGAGAGTTCAAATAGAGTTCAGAGGCTACTCTGGAGGCCACCCTTAGACGAGTTTCAGTTAGATATTGCTACTTATCATAGTTTGCCAGACCCCAAACAAAACCCTTCCTGGCAATCCTAAAGAACACCTATGGTGTTATATGAGAGTCTACAAAGGTTCTGTGCACTAAGGTACTTCCAGAAACCTACAACCTCCAGATGGGTTCTCGAACCAGGTAAGTCCAGAAATGCAGAGGGACCCAGCCTCTCCAGAACATCAACTAGTTCCATCCCCCTATCTCATATTATCAACAGCCCCTTCCAACATGAAAAAGTTAGAATGGGCATAGCCCAACTACCCCTAACAAGTGAAAGAAGGATCAAAGGGGATGGTGGAGTTATACAGAAAAGGTATGCTTTTTTATGTGGACTTATTGATGAATTAGTTCATCCCTCAGTCGATACCACACTGTCAGACGAATATACCTTTATTTTATTTTATTTTGCAGGCACCGGGAATCATACCCAAGTCTCCGGCATGGCAGGTGAGAATTGTGTCACTGAGCCAGAATATACCATTAAAATAATTATATTTATGTGGAAGGACAAATGTCCCTACCTTATTATTTTCCTTCAAAAGGGCTTGGCTTTTCTTAGAATTTTGCGTTCCTTACATGTTAGATTCAGCCTGTTTAATTAGAAAACATATTCTCATGGGAAACTGATAGAGATCATATTAAGAGATCAATTATGGGAAAAATTGAGACATCTTTACAATATTGAGTATTCCTGCTACAAACTTAGTCTGTCTCTCCATTTATATATGTATTTTAACATCTTAGAACGAATTGTCATATGTTTCCATTAATAAGCACAACACAAACTTTAAGGTACCCAGGAATGAACCTAACAAAATATATTAAAGACTTGTATACCTCTTGGTTGTCAATAATTAACTCCCCAACGGCCTCAGGCAATGACTGATTTGCTTCTTATCCATATATGTTTGCCTTTCCTAGAATTTCATAGGATTAGAATCGTTCACAACAGTCTTGTGTTTGCCTCTTTTCACTTAACATAATGCTTTGGAGATTTATTCATATTACTGCAATTCATCTTATTCAATTTATCTCATTCTTTTATATTGCTGAGAACTATTCTGTAGTACTCCTATACCTCAATTTGTTTATGCATCATCAATTAATGAACATTTATGTTGCTTCCAGGTTTTGGCTATTATGAATAATGCAGCTTTGTATATTCCTGGGCATGTCTTTGTGTAGACATATGTCTTCATTTTTCTTGAATAAATACATAGGTATGAAATTGTTGGATCATATGGCAACTTCATATTTAACTTAATAGGATACTGCCAAAATTTTTCCATGTGAGTGTACCGTTTTGCATTCCCACAGCAATCTTACAAGAGTTCCAGGTACTCTACTTCCTTGCCATCATTATCAGGGCTTGAAACTTTAGCTGTTCTTGCAGGTGTTGGTGTTCTAGGTTGCTGGCTGCCAGAATGCAATATACCAGAAATGGAATGGCTTTTAAAAAGGGGAATTTAATAAGTTGCTAGTTTACAGTTCTAAGGCCAAGAAAAGTCCCAATTAAAATGAGTCTATAGAAATGTCCAGTCTAAGGCATCCAGTAAAAGATACCTTGGTTCAAGAAGGCTGATGAAATTCAGGGTTTCTCTCGCATCTGGAAAGGCACATGGTGAACACAGTCAGCGTTCCTCTCTCATCTGGAAGGGCACATGACATACATGGTGTCATCTGCTAGCTTCTTCTCCTGGCTTCCTGTTTCATGAAGCTCCCCAGGAAGCGCTTTCCTTCTTCATCTCCAAAGTGTTGGGTGATGGATTCTTTGCTTAATGGTGCTGTAGCATTCTCTGCTCTGTCTGAATTGCCTTCATTCTCCAAACTGTTTCCTCTTTTATAGAACTCCAGAAATTTATCCAAACCCACTCAAATGGGTGGAGACATGTCATCATCTAATCCAGTTTAACAACCACTCTTGATTAAATCACATCTCCAGGGAGATGATCTGATTACAGTTTCAAACATACAGTATTGAATAGGGATTATTCTGAAATGGGATTTTGATTAAAACATGGGTTTTCTAGGGGACATATATCCTTTCAAACGAGCACAGGTGATATCTCTGAGGTATTAATATACATGTAATTAGTAACGTTGAACATCTTTTCATCTGATTTTCCTTTGTGAAATATCCAAATATTTTACCTATTCAGAATTTCTGTACTTATTATTATTGAATTCTTTATATATTCTGGATTATAAACCCTTTGTAAGACATATGTGTTACAAAATTATCTCTCAGAGTGTGTCTCCCAGCTTTTTATTTTCTCAACTACAGCTTTTGAAGAGCAAAAAGGTTTTAATCTTGATGATATCCATATTATCATTTTTTCTTTTATGATTCATACTTTTGAGTGCTAAGAAATCTTTGCCTACTCCCATATCGCAAAGATTTTCTCTTTTGTTCTCTGCTAGAAGTTAATACTTCTAATTCTTTCATTTAGGTCTCTGATAAATTTTTAGTTAATTTTTATGCAGAATGTTAGGTGACTGTTGATATTAAAATTTTTCCAGTAAGGTATCCCATTGTTCCAGCACATTGCTGAAAAGAATATCCTTTGGCATTTAATTACCTTGGCTTTTTTGGTCAAGAATCAATTGAACATGTATATGCGAACTTCTATTTCTGGACTCTTTTCTATTACATTCATCTATGTTTATTCTTATGCAAATGCCACATGTATTGGTTATTGTAGCTTTATAGTATATCTTAAATTCAGGCAAACATTGTTTTGTTTTTCAAAATTAAGTTGGCAAGCCTAGGTCTTTTACCTTTACATATACATTTTAAAATTATCTTGTTGCTATATCAAAAAAGCCTTTACGGTTAGGATTGGTATTTATTCAACTCATGAACTACTTCGAGAAGTTTTGCCATCTCAACAATATTTGGTCTTAAAATCTGTAAATATGGTAATCTACTCATTCACTGGGTCTTCCTTAATTTCCATTTGCAATTTGGTAAAGTAGTTTTCACCTTACCAATATGGAATATCTTTTAATAAATCAATCCTTCAGCTTTATAATACTGTTATGCTATTATAAATGGAAATGTTTAATGCATAATAAATTTGTTAGTTTCTAGTATATAGAAATAAAATTAATTTTTGTCTATTGACTTTGTATCCTGCAGCTTGACCAAATGCACTTTTTAGTTCCAGGAGCTTTAAAGAAATACAGTCCTTAAGAAATTCTTTTTAATTAAATTGTTTTATTAGAGAAATTGTGGGTTTACAGAACAATCATACATAAAATACAGGATTCCTATATATCACTGAACCACCACCACTTTCATGGGCATGGAAATTTTGTTACAAGTGATGATAACACTTTTTTTGCAATTCTATTTTGTAACAGTAGTTACATTTGTTACAACTGATGAAAGATCATTAAAGTAGTATTATTAATTATTGTCCATACTTTACATAGGGTGGTTTTCCCCATATTCTGACCTATATATTATTTCATGTATGTCTTTATTTTCTTACTCATCTAACCATACAATTGGATAAAGGGAGTGTCAGTCACAAGGTTTTTACAATCACATGATCATACAATAAAAGCTATACTGTTATAAAAATATTATCACAGGCCATGGTGGCTCAGCAGGTAAGAATGCTTGCCTGCCATGCCTGAGTACCCGGGTTCGATTCCTGGTGCCTGCCCATGTAAAAAAAAAAAAAGACATTTAAAAATATTATCAAAGATCAAGGCTACTGGATTACAGTTCAACAATTTCAGGTACTTTCTTCTGGCTATTCTAATACACAAGAAACTAAAAAGAACTATCTATATTATGAGTCAATAGTTATAATCATTTGTTAAATCCTAGTTCCTAAATTACACTTCTTCACTATCATTTGATCATTCTCTCAATTTTCAGGGATGTCTAGGCAGTGACCATTTTAGCTTCTTCATGCTGGAATGGGGTGTTGAAATTATGGGGTAGAAGAATGAAACTGGTTGATATTCCTGGAGAGAATGGTACCTCTGGGTTTCAGGACTTATCTGGTATAGGAACAATCTAGAGGCCTTAAGTTTATGAAAAAATTAAGCTTATTAAGTAGAACATTTATATAATCTTAAGATAGACCCCAGGACGTTCTCTAGGGTTTTTAGGAATACTGTTGGTTGGTGCTCAGCATACTGACAATTTGCAATATTGGCTGAAGCTTGCATAAGAATAGCCTCCAGAATGACCTCTCAATTCTATCTGTAATCTCTTAGCCACTGAAACTTTATTTTGTTTCATTACTTTTCCCCCTTTTGGTCAAGAAGGCATTCTAAATGCCACATTGCTATGGCCAGGCTCACCCCTGAGAGTCATGACCCACGTTGCCATAGAGACTTAAACCTCTGGGAGTCATGTTTCACACAGGGAGGAGGGTAATGAGTTTATTCGCAGAGTTGGCTAGAGAGAGGATATATATCATCTGAGCAACAAACAAGGTTCTCTGGGGACGACCTAGGCCTAATTATACTAGGCTTAGCTTTGCCACTGCAGAAATATGTTTCATAAGGGCAAGCTTCAAGATCAATGGCTTGGCTCATTAAATGTGGAGTCCATAATGTTTGAGAGAATATTAGGAATTTCCCACATGGGGAAGTTTAATAGTTCTACACATTTTCCCTGGTCTCTCAAGGGGACTTTGCAAATACTTTTTTATTTTCTGCCCCAAATACTCTAGAATGTATGAGGGTATTACATTAATCTGTACAGAGTAATAAGATCTCATTCCCTATTTCAGATTATCCATTGACGAGAGAGGTTAAATTAGATAGTGTGCTATCTAAAATTTAAATTTAAAATTAAATATAATTTTAAAATATACATCTCTTCCTTTGGTCTCATATGGAAGTTGAAGTTTTAAAATAGGCATATCATCCTTTATCCTATATTCTGATTTACCTTAGTCCTAACCAGATCTGCTTCATTCATAGCTCAATTGAAGTCTGATCTCTTTTTCAGTTTCTTTAACAGTTGCTGTATAGAATAATGTTGACTTTCAGAGTTGTTGAATGCCAACTCTGAGTCTCAGTTGCTACACAGATACATAAAGTTCCAGGGAACTACCAAGTTATACACAAAAAGCACTGTTAAAACTCAGGAATAAATGTGACGTGCTGTAAGAGCTCACAATCTAGAAACCTTTACAATGAGCCTTATTGGCCACTCTGTATTCCTTACTTATTGAGTGCCCAATCCCTGCCCACCTTTTGTCACCTTTGTCTTCAAGTTTCAGAGTTTGCTCATTATAGTTAGTTTTATCAGTGAGACCATACAATATTTGTCCTTTCATTTCTGACTTATTTGATTCAACATAATGTCCTCAAGGTTTATTCATCTAGTTGTACTATACATATATAACTTCATTCCTTTCTGCTAGACACTCAATATTCCTTTGTATGTATATACCACAGTTCACCCTTCCATTCATCAATCAATGTACGCTGAGGACACCTCCATACATTGGCAGTCATGACAAATGCCACCATAAACACAGGTGTATAAAGTCTATTCATGTCCTTGCTTTCAGTTCTTCCAAATATATACCTAATAACAAGGTTTCAGGATCATATGACAACCCAATACTTAGCTTCCTATGAAAGCATGACACTGCCCTCCAGATGGGCAGCACCATTCCACTTCCCTACCAACCGAGTAGGTATATCTCTCTCTCACTTGTATCTTTCTGCTTATTTTTTTAAACAATTTGATTCCTACACTATATAATCCATCCTAAGTGTACAATCAATGGCTCCTGGTACAATCATAGCATTATTCCTTCACACCACAATCTATACAAGAACAATTCCATTTCTTCTGCAGAGAAAGGAGAATAAAAATAGGAGAAACAATACCACCAACAAATATTTCATATTATATTCCCCCTTATTGACATTGTTTCAGTGTATTTCCTTTGTTATAATTAATGAAAGAAATTACAATTTTACCCTAGTTTGCATCAATTGTATTTTTTCATATACCATCCCATTTTTAACACTATGCAATAATGACATTCATTTTCCTTCATGTAAAAATTTATATATTTGTACATTTCATATATTTGTACATTTATTCACCGTCATTGTCTACTTCAGGTTTTGCTAATTGTATAGTCCCAGTTTTTATCCTCTGTCTTTCCTTCTGCTAACTTACATGTCCCTAGCCTACCTCTTTCAACCATACTCACACTCAGCTTAGTTCATTATACTTAAAATATTTTGCTAGCATCACATAATAGTGTGCTATCCTGTCCTGAATCTTTACAATCAATCTCATTAATACAGAATGCCCAGCTCTACCCTCTTTCTAACTCCTGATAACCTGTGTTCTCAACTATAAGTCCTTAATGTTTTAACATATACACTCATGCTGTTCAAATAAGAACAGGTTTACTTCTTCCTCTCTGATCTGTTTGGCATGTGTGTTTATACATAATTTGCTTGGACACACAATACAATGTTAAATAGGAGAGTTGTTAGAGGACATCCTTGACTTGTTCCTAATGTTAGAAAGCATCAAACTTTTCACTCTTAAGGATGATGTCAGCTCTGAGTTTTTCATAAGGTTGAGGAAATCTCAATCTATTCCTAGCTTGCTGAAAGTTTTTACCATGAAAGTTTTTTCAATTTTATGAAATGCCTTTTCTGCAACTATTGAAATGATTCTATGGCTTTTCTCCTTTATTTTAATTAACATGGTGAAACACAATGACTGATTTTCAGATGTTAAACCAATCTTGCATCCTTAGGAAAATCCACTGGTCATAATGTATTATCTTTTTTGTACATTACAGCTTTTCATATGCTAATGTTTGCTAAAAATGTTTGCATATATGATTATGAGGGATAATGGTCTGTAGTTCTTTTTCCTTAAGGTTTCTTTGTCTGATTTTAGAATTGGAGTATTATTGATATAAAATATGTTGGACTATGCTCCATCCTTTTTTTATTATCTGAAAGAATTTATGCAGGATTTGTTATTATTCCCTTAAATGTTTGATGGGATTCATATAGTGAAGCCACAAGCCACCTGGGCTCAACATTCTTTTTGTGGGAGGATTTTTAAATACAAACACAAGTTTGTAATTAAAAACTTGTTTAATGGATATATAGCTGTTTAAAGCTTTCTATTTTATCTAGATCTGCATTGATAATTTTTGTTTTTCTAAGAATTTGTCCATACCATTTGGTCTATAAGGTTTCTTGGTATAAACTTCGTTCATAACATTCTTTTATTGTCCTTTTGGTAGGATAATTGGGTCTGTTTTAGTAAAATAATAGGGTTGCAGTGTTACTTTGTTTTTTTTTTAGGGATATACATGGACTGGGAACTGAACCCAGGTCACTTGCATGGCAAATAAGCATTAGACCACTGTACCTCCCATGTAACTGATGCTTGCAGGTTTGTCACTCTTGTTTTTTCTGAATTGGTGGTTTGTGTCTTTCTTTTTTCTAGATCAAACTGTCTAGATATTCATCAATTTTGCTGACCTTTTCAAAGAACATGCCTTGGTTTTATTTCTATATACTTCCTGGATTCTACTTCATAAAATTATGCTTTTTTCCTTTTTTTTCTTTTAAATTCCTTCCTTCTATTTGCTTTGGATTTAATTAGCTCTTCTTACAGCTTCTTAAGGTGGAAGCTTAGATCATTTGGGTTAAGACTGCCCATATTTTCTAATTCAGACATTAAAATAAAAATTTCCCTCTATGCACAGCTTTAGCTACTTCCTACAGATTTTGATATGCTGTTACATTAACATTCAGTTAAAAACATTTTTAATTTTCCTGTAACATCTGCTTAGCTCAATGATTATTTGGAAATATGTCGCTTAACTTCCAAATATTTAAAGTTATTCTAGTCATCTCATTGTTATAGATGTCTAATTTATTCCATGGGATTCGAAAATACTCTGCACATGATTTCAGCCTCTTTAAGCTCATTAAGAATTTTGATGGTCCATAATATGATTGAACCATGGTAAATATGTCATATAAATGTTTAATGAGATTATTGATATGGCTGAGCCTAGACTGCCATTTTGTTTGCTTTCTACTTGTCTCCTAAGTTAATTGTTCTTCCGTTTCTCCTTTCATGTTATCATTTGAATATTTTTTAGAATTTTAATTTTCCAGTTTCTTAGCTATATTTCTTTGCATTGTTATTTTAGTGGTTTCTCTAGAGATTCCAGTATTAATCCTTACTCACAGCCCACCTAACAATTATTAATGTAGCACTTCTCATGAAATAGAGAAATCTGGCAATTTCACAGGACCATATCCACTGCTGTCCTTTATGTTACTGTTATAAGGATTACATCAAGATATACTATAGATCCCCCCAAGACAATAATTTTTATTTATAACAATATACAATTTATAAAGAAATTAAGAAGAAAAAGTAAAAAAAAAAAAAAAACACTAAAAATTCATCTTCTGCTTTTACTCAGTGTATCTTTTCTGATGCTTTTTTTAAAAATCTTCTTTTCATTATTAAGGTTCTGAGTTTCCATTGGGTATCGTTTCCTTTCTTGAGGACTTACTTTGGGATTTTTGGTTGTATGGGTGTGCTGGAAACAAATTCATTTCGCTTCATTTTTTCTAAAAAATATCTTTATTTCATATTCACTCTTGAAGGATAGTCTCTCTGGATATGTTTCTACAGTGACAGTTATATTTCTATTTGTTCTAGTTTGCTAGCTGCCAGAATGCAATATACCAGAAATGGAATGGCTTTTAAAAAGGGGAATTTAATAAGTTGCTTGTTCACAGTTCTAAGGCCTAGAAAATGTCCAATTACAATAAGCCTATAAAAATGCTCAATCTAAGGCATCCAGGGAAAGATACCTTGGTTCAAGAAGGCTAATGAAGTTCAGGGTTTCTCTCTCAAGTGAGAAGGCACATGATGAACACAGAGTTTTTCCCTCATCTGGAAAGGCACATGATGAACACAGTCAGGGATTCTCTCTCATCTGGAAGGGTACATGGCAAAGATGGAATCATCTGCTAGCTTCTTCTCCTGGCTTCCAGTTTCATGAAGCTCTCCAGGAGGCATTTTCCTTCTTCATCTCCAAAGCACTGGCTGGTGGACTCTCTGCTTCATGGTGTTGCAGCATTCTCTGCTCTCTCCGAATCTCTCATTCTCCAAAATGTTTCCTCTTTTATAGGACTCCAATAAACCAATCAAGATCAGCCCAAATGGGTGGAGACATGTCATCACCTAATCCATCTTAACAACAACTCTTGACTAAATCACATCATCCAGGGAGATGATCTGATTACAGTTTCAAATATATAATATTGAATAGGGATTATTCTACCTTTATGAACTGGGATTTTGATTCAAACATGGCTTTTCTAGGAGGCATACTTCCTTTCAAACCAGCACACTATTTTTTGAAATTTTGTTCCACTTTCTTCTGGTGTCCTTAGTTTCTGATAAGAAGTCAGTCATTAAGTGAATTATTTCTCTGTATGTAACAAGTAATTTTTCTTTTGCTGTTTTCAGTATTTATTCTTTGGTTTCCAACAGTTCGACTATCATGAAACTTAGATTAAGCTTCTTTTTATTTATTTTATTTGATGTTTTCTAAGCATCTCGTATCTGCAAATTTATGTATTTCATTTAAGTTTTAGCCATTTTTAATTTTCAAAATATTTTTGTCCCTTTATCCCTCTCCACTCCATCTGATATTCCAATTACACATTTGTTGGACAGTTTGATATCATCTAATAGGTCTCTGATACTATGTTCATGCCTTAAAAATCTTTATCCTCAATTAACCTTGGATAATTTCTATTGATCTGTCATCAAGTGCAATTTATTTTTCTTTTGCCATGGTCATTCAACAATCAAGCCCATCTCTTGATTTTTTCTAAATTTCAAATTTGTATTTCTTTGTTTAAGAATTTCCATTTGGTTCTGTTAAAAATTATTTCTAATTTTCTACTGAGATTTCTCATTTATATCCTGAGATTTTCATTCTCTGAAGACATGTTTTGTGCTCTTTCATTGAAGATAGTTATAATAGCTGTTCTAAAATCCTTGTCAGTTAATTCAAAAATTTGCTTCATCTCAACTGATTTTCTTTTACATTGACAGTGCATTCCATTGTCTTGGTTATTTGTATTTCAGATAATTTTGGCTAAAGTGCTAGACTCATGGATATTTTCTGGAGACTGCGGGTTTTATATTTTCCAAAGATTGTCTCCTTTGCTAAGGTTGGTGACTTTGTTTCTTGGGAAGCACCTTTATTTTCAATTCAGATATTTTGTCTTTGACTGAATTGCTTTGTCTATCATACGTATGAGTTCAGGAGTCTGTCAGAGATGTGAGAAGGTAAAGATTGGGGAACCCCTCTATGGATCATTTCCTTCCAAATTTCCACCACTCTCGTTAACATTCCCATTTTCCTGGTTTCTCTGTTTTAGTTTCCCAGGCCAGAAAGACTGTAGATTTTTGTAGGTCCATTGCTGCTACAACTGTATATCTTTTAAGACTCAACTTAGTCCCTGCTCCCACAAGCTAACAACATTGGAAATGTGAAATTACTTGTATAGCTGCCTGACTTCCCTTCTCCAGGCAAGCAGGAACTCTTCATTTAGTCTGTCTAGTTCTGCTCACACTGTAGACCACTCAGGTAGCTGCTTTACTTTTCATCGTGCCCATGTTTTATAGTTGTTTTCTTCAGGGTATAAGGAGGTCATCTGGTTGAGTCTTAGTCAGACCCTACCAGAATCAGAATGACATTTTAAATCTCTCCTGATCTCTATTTTCCTCTCTTCATTTCAAGCACTTTTATTTGTGTTTCTCTACATTTTTATTGTCATTCAGACCCCAAAAATATTTATTTTATTTGGCCTTCTCAAATAATCCACTTTGGGCTTTGTCACTTCTCTCTGGCGCATCTTTAGTTTTTGCTTTATTGATTTTTGACTTATTTTATCTTGCAATTTTTTCAAATTTTCCTCATACATTTGATGTTTTAGCTCCTTAATTTCAGTATTCCTTCTATTCTAATATAGTCACTACCAATGTGACATCTTTCTTCTAATTACTTGCTTATCTTAATTCTCTTCAGCTTTAATGGTAGTATTTTCATTTTTGCTTAGCTCTATTTATTTTGTACTTTATTTCTTGATTTCTTCTTCAACCTATGAGTTTATTAGAATTTTTAGTTTGTGAATATATGGGCAACTTTCCAATTTATCTTTTTATTATTTACTTTTAATTTACCTTCATTATGGTCAGAAAAACCTATGCTACTAATTCTTTGAAATTTTTTGAGACTGACTTATGGTTATATTCTTGGTCAATTTTTGTAAAGATCTTCCTAAGAAGGATGTGTCTTCTCTAATTATGAGGTGCAGGAGACTATATAAGTCTATTAAATTAACCATGTTGGTTGTAGTTTTCAAATTGCTTTTTTTTTTTTTTGCTAATTTCTTTTATCTGCTTAACCTATCTTTAATTAAAAATATTATGCTGAAATTTCTAAGTGTAATGACAGATTGAATCATTTTCTCATGTAGTCCTTCCAAATTTTTGTTCTGTATATTTTGAGACTATCTTATTAGGCACATGAAAGTTTAGAAGTTTTATACTTTCCTGGTGATTTGAAACTTATTATTTTGCTGCCCTTTCTATTCCTAATAATGCTTTAAAGATTTTTTTTCATTTATAAAATAGGTAAAGTAATAGTATAGTGCTATTTGAAGTGCTCATAGTGCTCATTTGAAGACTCAATGATATAATATGCGCAACACATACACTGTGCATAGCTGAAATTAATTTTTAAAATGCCTGGTTCATGGTAAGTGCTCAATAAATTCCAGGTGCAATTATTATCAAAGTAGAAGACTTGGAGGCATCTTTGCTTTTTTTAACCTCAACTCTATCATCAACCTACTCGTTCCTCCTCTTAACATCTTTTCGACTCAGCCCTTCCTCTTCATTTCCAGCGTTACTGCCCTTTCTCTGATTCCTATCACCTCTTCCAACAGCTTCGTAACAGGATTCTCTTTCTTACTGCCATTCTCTCTGCTGACCAGGCCACAACCCTCATTAGAATTTTTGTTTCCTAACTACCTTTGGCAGGGAATATTTTAGCCAAAATCCTTGGCCTGACATTCAAGATCGCTCATATTCTGGCCTGGGTGTATCTTCCCATTTTAATTGTCCACCATCCTACATTAAGCATTCTAAACACAGCCATGCCTTTCATGCCTCTCTGCTTTTCTCATGCCAGCGATGCTCACGGCAATGCCTTTCTCCCACCTCTGCCAGGTGAAATCTTTCTGGGCTCAGCATAAAGGTCACCTCCTTTGTGAAGTTTTACATGACTCCGCCAGGCAGAATTAATCACTCTCTGCTTTCACTTTATAATTCATTCACCCTGCTTTATACTCATCAGGGTATGTTAGAGTTATTTGTTTGTTATAACTCTGTCTCCCCCGCTAGAGTGCATGCTTCTCACGGGAGCAGGCTACACCTTGGTGATTTACTATTTCCAACAGCCAGTGTAACACTTGATATGAAATACAATGCTAAATAAATGTGTGATGAATTGAACAAATTACTAATATCAGAAGTCTAATTCATCACAAATTCAATTTATATGTGAAATACTAAGCAGTGTGTAAGAGTAACACCCCAGGTTGAGGAGCCATATCAGAGAAAGAAAAGGAGAAGTAGGAATGGATATGTTTTTGTTTTCAAATTATACCCTCTGTGCCTCTTTATGTTTCAGTTACACCTTGGTTTATTGTCATCACTGCAATGCAATAAGATGCTACAAAGTAGAACATACATTGCATTTGAATGTGATGGGGATAGGAAGATCATGCCGAAAACCCATCTTGGCGGAGTTCTAAAGAAACACATGTGGGAGGTTTTAGGAAAAGATTTCCCAAAGAAAATCTCACACAGCACCACCAATTGCTGCTTGTTTTTCGCATGCCAAGTATCCAGTACTCTGCATTTAAAATATCACTAATTTCATTGTTCTTTGAACTTTTATAAAATTATACAAAGCTAGAAGTATTAAAGGAATAGAAATAAGTTACAATGGTAGTCAGCACAAAGATGATTGTTTTTCATTTTATTTTGTTTCCCCAAATTGTGAGACAGGAATATTTAATGGATGCACCAACAAATTACTTCCAGTCATATATCAGCTGACTTTAAGTATTGCTTATTTTTGCTCAACAATGTTTTTCTTTTTTTAATTTCAGTTTTCAAAGCTCAATCTAATAATTAAAGTTAAATAATGTATGGCAGCTTACAATAATATAGATTTCTTAACATTTGAGCTAACTTAATCCTCATTGCCAAGTACAATTTGTATATCCTAGTAGGTTTTGAAGAATAGACTAATTCTTGATTATATAAATATCACATAGGAATAAATCTTTATTTCTGAAGCAAATACTACACACAATAAATGGAAATAGATTTTATTTTTCTCATGATCATCTTCTAATTTAAAATAATTGATACTAGAAACAATTCTATTCTATTTATGGCATTTTTTGCATTTTTCAGATATAATTTATTTCTATAACAAATAAAACAAATAGCATATTAAAGTATTTTCAAAAACAGTCACTATCAATAAGACTGTCCTAAAACACAAGAACTTGGCTGTAATATGCTTAGGATGTAATCTAGATAGAATATTTCCTACCAAATGAAACCAGATATGGGAAAGGAATGTATAAGAGCACAAAGTAGCTGTCAAAGTCTGTTAGGACCATGTCAGGATAAGTCAGAAAACAAGTAGAAGAGGTTCTCTCTGGCTAAGGGTAGAACACATACCATCCATGAGAATAATAACTACAATTGATTGGAAGTCATCAGATGTGTTTAAGTTCATGAACTTGTATAATGATCTACAAAATACAAACAACGAATTGGTCACTGTTGGAGAATGCTAATAAATCAACATACTATTTTGAAATGGTAAATAAATAGGAAAATATTTCTCTCCTTTCCTGAACAAACCATATCACTGAGAAACCAAACTTGATAAGGTGACATTTCATTTTATAGATATATTCCAGTTATTTTATGTGAAGGCTGATGGCAATAGAAGATCATTGTTTTACAACTTTTAATGAATTAAGGCATTGATCATGGATGGCTGTTAACTACGAAATGAGAGACAATCAGTATTAAGTGATTCCTCATGGAAGAATATAGCTCTATGGACAAAGAAGTCTTACTAAAATAAATAAATAAATAAATAAATAAATAAATAAATAAATAAATAAATAAATAAATAAATAAATAAATAAATAAATCTAGTGAAGTTATTAGAGCCAAACTATTTATGGAAAATACAGAGGGCAGAGGCACATGTTAACCAATACAACAAGGAAACAAATAGCAGATGTAATGACCTGATTTCTTCAACAAATGATGACATTATGTGACAATTGAAATTTAAACACTAATAGGACAATTGATGCTATTAAAAATGACTTTTCTTTTTTCTTTTTTAGCATGGTGTGCCAATTTGAAAGTATTATGTACCCCATAAGAGCCATGTTTAATCTTGATGAATCTTGTAGGAGCAGCTTTTTCCTGAACCTATTCAACACTGCAGTTTGAAAACTTGGTTAGATTATCTCCATGGAGATGTGTCATGTCCATTTGTGGGTGTGTCTTTTGATTAGATGGAGATGTGACTCCACCCATTCCAGGTAGGTCTTGATTAGCTTACTAGAATTCTTTAAAAGAGGAAACATTTTGAAGAAACAACAGAAACTACAGGAGTTGACAGAAACGAAACAACAGAGCCAACAGAAACTTCAGAGCAGAGCTGACAAAAAGAGACAGAGGCATGGATGTCTGGAGATGTTTGAAGTCCAGCAGACATTGCCATGAGATGTTAAGCAAGCCAGAAACTGGAGAGATCCAAGGGAAGCCAGGAGATGAAAGCTAACCCTGGAGAAGCAAAGTGAGGAACCCCCACAGGCACAGAGACTGAAAGCAACAGAGCCCAACAGCAAAGGACAAAGCAGATGCCAGCCACATGACTATCCAGCTGACAGAGGTGTTCCTCACCGATTGACCTTCCTTGAATTAAGGTGTCTTTTCCTGGTTGGTTTGGACATTTCACAGGCTTAAAGCTGTAAACCTGTAACTCATTAAATTCCCCTTTTGTAAAAGCTGTTCTAGTTCTGGTGTATTACATTCTGGCAACTTGGGAAGTAGAACACATGGTATGGAGGTTATGCTTTTGTATTTAACAAGTTCTTATATTTTAGATATACACATAATGAAATATGTAAGGATAAAATGCTTTCAAATAGAGTTGAGAGGTCATTCTGGGTTTTATTCTTGCACACTCTATAGATATCCCTTCTCAATTTTTGGCATATTGGAGTAGCTAGAGGGAAATGCCTGAAACTGTTTAACTGTAATCCAGTAGCCTTTATTCTTTTTTTCTTTTCCATTATCCCCACCTATTTTTTTAAACATATTTTTGAGAAACCTTCACACATGTACAGTCCATCCACAGTATGCAATCAATGACTCATGATATCATTACATAGTTGTGAATTCATCACCATGATCATTTTAGAACATTTATATCACTCCAGAAAAAAAGAAAAAACTCATACATCCCAAATCCTTACTCCTCCCTCTCAATGACTATTCGTATTTTAATCTACCCAATTTTTCTCCCTTAGTCACCCCCCCAATATTTATTTATTTTTCCCTATTTTCTTACTCATCTGTCCATACCCTAGATAAAAGAAGCATCAGACACAAGGTTTTCACAATCACACGGTCACACTATAAAAGCTATATAGTTATCCAGTCATCTTCAAAAATCAAGGTTTTCTTGAAGGCAATTGTTTAACTATATGGCTTTTATGAGATAACCGTGTGATTGTGAAAACCTTGTGACTGACACTCCCTTTATCCAGTGTACAGACAGATGAGTAAGAAAATAAAGACAAAAAATAAGTAAATAATAGGGGAGGATAGGAGGTATGGGATGGGATGTTTTGGGTGTTCTTTTTTACTTTTACTTTTATTTTTATTTTTGTTGAAAACGTTCAAAAATCTATTGTGATAATGAATGCGCAACTATATGATGATACTGGGAACCACTGAACATGTACTTTAGATGATTATATGGTATGTGAATATATCTCAATAAAATTTCATTTAAAAAATGACACACTGTCTGGGGTTTGCTCTTAAATAATATGAGAAGAGGAGAAAAAAGTAGCTGAGATATAAGGGAAATAAGATTGACCTTTAGGAAATAATGGTTGAAATTGAGATATGGATACATGGGGGTTTATTTACTATTCTATCTATTTTTAGGTTTAAAATTTCTTATAATAAAAAACTTAAAATTGATTTTAAAGTTCAAGTAATATTTTCAAAAAATCGCACAGCTATAATGAAATAAAGCTAAGGTGCTTCATTCTTTCATTTCATCACTAGATTGGCTTTTGTGGTAATTTGTGTTGGTAGAGCTAATCTGATATTTTGGTTGTGGGCAGTTAATGGCTGTATCTTTTTTAATCATATTTCTTTAGTAACCACTGGCCCATAATTCAAATTCTGAGATCTTTTCTTCCAGAGTCTGGAGTCAGGGGTGGGAACTTGTAGCCACGAAGGACAGTCTTTACTCCAGATATACATAGATATGTTGCCTCTGGCCATCAGCATTTTTTTCCCTTTGATTCCTAAATAGTAAGGTTTGTATGGCAAGTTACAGGAAAAGACAACAATTATTAGAAAGTTGACATTAGAGCTACAAGTGTATTCTAGGTAATGTAAGTCAAATGGAAATTTTTTTAGTTAGACCCTATTTATAAACTATCTAGAGCTGTGGTGCCTACATGGAGCCACTAACCACATGAGCCTACTTAAAATTAATTAAAATTAAATAAAATATAAATTTAGTTCCTCAGTTGCACTGGCTGTATTTCAAGCTCTCAATAGTCACACATGACTATTGGGTATTAGGTTAGACAATGTAGGTACAGAACATTTCTAAAATTTCAGAAAGTGCTATTGGACAGCAATATGTAGAAGGTTATAATAAGTAATCATATTATATTCCCAAAGAGTGTCTTAGTTTATACTATGATCTATCTTTAATCTGGAAAAAACACCCTTCTCAGTCCATAGCTATTAAGGAGAAATGGTTGTCCTCAAAAGGTGAAGCAGCAGACCTTTAGACATCTCTTGTCAATCTTGTGTGTATACTTTATATATTTGTTTTCTGGCTTGCTAAAACTGCCACAATGGCAATTTACCAGAAATGGAAATTTTTTTAAAAAGGGAATTTATTGCATTACAAGTTCACAGTTCTAAGGCCAGGAAAATATCCAAATTAAGGTAGTAACAAGAGGTTACCTTCACTCTAGAAAGAGTGATGCCACCTGGAACACCTCTATCAGCTGGGAAGGCACTTGGTTAACATCTGCTGTGTCCCTTGCTTCTAGGCTCCATTGCTTTCAGCCTCTGTTTCCTGTGGGGTTTCCTCATCTGGCTTCTCCAGGGCTGGATTTTTGTCTCTTAGGTTCTTTTGGTTCCCTCCAGGTTCTGGCTTGCTTAGCATCTCATTGGAAGGCATCTGCTGGGACCTGAATCTCCAAATGTCCGCATCTTGTGTTGGCTCTGTAGGCTTTGTCCCTTCTGTTTCCAAACATCTGCATCTGAGGTTTCACCAAAATGTTTCCCTTTTGAAAAAACTCTAGTAAACTAATAAAGGTCCACCTTGAATGGGTGGTGTCACATCTCCATTTAATCAAAAAGCTACATCCACAATTGGGTATGTCACATCTCCATGGAAGTAATCTAATCAAAAGCTCACACCCACAACTGGGCAACCCACAATTTCATGGAAATAACTCAATTAGAGTTTTCCACCCTAAATGATAGGCTGGCCCCACAATATTGGATCAGGATTAAAGCATGGCTTTTCTGGGACAGATAACAATTTCAAACTGTCACAGTACTCCTAGATGAATGTGACAATTGTGAGGGAAAAAAGAGATTTCTAAATAGTTAAAAAATATTTCCAATATCTCAAATATCCTAATACTTTTAAAAAGGAAATGAGTCTCTACTGCCATTCTAGAGACCCAGACTCAATTCTCAGTGCCTGCCCTTGCGAAAAAAAAAAGAAAAGGAAATGAGGTTCTGTTATCTCCAGTGTTCCAGTAATCATCATTAATATTAACAGGTAAAAAGAAGGAAAATGTCTCAAGGAAATAGCAAGGTGACTTCTGATTCTTTAGATTGTGTTGAAATTCATGATATCTCTAAAGAGAAATGTATTCACATGACAACTATATCATTTCATTTGAAATTAGGAGAATAACATATAGTCCTCCAACACATGAGGGAAATATTAGCACAAATAGAGATGGTAAGGAAATTTTTTAATGGTGTGCATTCTGTTGAAAGGAGATAAGCAATTCATTTCCATGAGAATGTAATTTGAAAAGGTAAGTGAGTTCAAGGAGAGAAATGGGAGAGAATGAAAATCAAAAGTCAAAGAAAGAAAACCAAACAACAGATATTTCACTTATTCAAAAAATACTTTCATGTGCTGGATATTCTGCTAGATATTTGTAATATAGCTTGAGTTAGAGACATTAAAGAAACTTAAAGAAACTCATGATCACATGGCAGTTATTGGATGATCTCTGCAGTAGAGTTTAGTGTTCGTCACAGCACTGTACAAAGTAGCTATGAAACATGGTTCCAAGCAAATAAGTAATTTTGTTAATGCCATTAGGAACTAAGATTTTTCCGTATAGAAGAAAAGAGATCTACACTTCAAATCAGGGAAGTTAAAAATTAAAACATGTAATATTAAAATTACATATTGGAAATAGCAATAGAACCTCATGTATGTTCATCAAATACAGAGGTGATTGCTTTGCCCACAGAAAAAGACTGGAAACATGATTACCCTAGACATCTAGACTTTGGTTCTGAAATACAATCTTCACTAAATAGAACCAGGGATCCTTTAAGAAATTGGTGCATCTAAGTCTAACATACAGAAAGTATAGTATAAGCCTGGAATATATTATTGGTCAGGAGGCAAAGAAGTGTTCAACAATCAATGGGGATATGAGAATCTGGTGATCTTGTTGATTGCAAAACTGGCACAGCCTTTGTCATGTAACTTTGCAGGGCCCTTCATCTTGTCTCTGGGTTCAGAAACATGACTTTCATTGGTCAGTGGGATATTAGCAAATATGTACAATTTGAGGCTTGATATACACTTGTAACAAGCCCTTTCTTGGTTTCTGCTATTGCCATGAGACAAACATACATGATGTAGTCTGTTGGTCGCAGGAAAATACATGATATTTGCTGAGTTGCTATAGCACCTGAGAGGAAGCCATTCTAGACCAGCCAGCTGCCAACTAGATGCCTGGCCATGTAAACAAACCAGCCAACAAGTAAGCAGAGTTGCACAACCAACCACACAAGAACTAGATGTGTGAGAAATAATCACATATTGTCGTATGCCACTGAAGATATACGGTCGTTTGTTATACAACACCAGTATGGTACCAGACAACTGATACAAGGATAAGAACCAGCTGGAAGGAATCTCAGCGGCCAAAGTTGGGATGATTTAAAACATCAAAAATGAATAATGCCACAACTGATCAAAACATATTGAAAATATAAAACAATTCATAAGTTTACAAGAATGGTATGTGCAAAGGAAAAAATAAACTCCTGATGCTTTACAGTTGGAGGTAATTACTACACTATGTTGAAAACTTGTAAGTTTAAATGAGTAATTAAGGATTCATCTTGACTTTTTGGTAGTTCAGAAACACCAAATAGCCTGTTCCTGAGAGAAAGTGTCTTCTTCAGAAGGCTATCAACTCATACATGTAGAAGGAATGATACATTTAGAATATCACCGGACGTCAGGAATTCCCAATTTCTCTATCACCACTAAGTGGGACATGGATGCCGGAATCACTCACTGGTTAATTTTCTTCCTCTTGCTCAGAGACCTCATGCTGTGTTCTTAATTCAAATTTATGCTAGCAATTTTACATATGTAGCAGGACAACGTGACTGGGAAATTTACTGTATCTTATTTTCCTGCAGGATCTTCAGAATAAAATAAATTAGACTGCAAGTAATGTTTTCCATCCTCCAATCATGAATGCAACAAGGGTGTTATGTTCTCTAGTCTGAGGGTGTTAAGAGGTATTTGCTTTAGAAACCTAAATTCTTGAAGTCAAAGAGTTGGATTGTCTGTAGGGTAGGTGTGTGTGGCTAGATGGAGGGTGATGGGTTATTAAATTCTGTGGGCTTCAAATTATATATAAAAGTGGCCATACGGGTTGGGTAATTACACAGACAAGTACTTTCAAAACAAGTAATGGTTGAACTGAGTAAAAACATTTCAAAGATGACTATATTGACTTTAAATGTCACTTAATTTTCATCCTATGACCCATAAGAGCTGAATTGCCCAATTTTGCCTTTGATTAACAGACTGTCCAAGTAGCTTTTAAAATCTTTAAAATTTCGTTTTTGTTCATGGGGAACAATTTTTATGTACCTCAACAGAGTCATGTTTAAACTTTTAAACAGCTTATTAAAAAAAAAAACCCAACAGCAAACAACAAAGCACTTCTTTCCGTATTAACATGGTCAACCATATGCTTATGGGGCTAAGGGAAAAGCAATATATTTGGAGAATTAGGATTTGTTTTTGTAATTTATTTTTTCTCACATGAACTCACCAAAATAGAAAAGGTACAGAGAGTGGGATTTCAAATAAAAAGACTTAGATGGTTGAAGAAAAAGAAAGAGCAGCAAAGAAATCTTTCTCTGAATGCTATAACACATTTTTAGTACACTTGTGATTAGTTATCATAAAAAATCTAAGATTTCCTTATGTTCTTTTAAGTGCTTATAATATGATGGTTTTGTTTTGTAGAGACCTCACTAGAGCAATCAAATAAATACTATTGAAGTTGTCAGGAAAAATTGAAATGGGCAAAAAAGATCATTGTGTTGTCCTGTGGAATATTAGGCATTGTCTAATGTAGACTTCAGGGTTATCTAATTCTCTGTGTCTGTGACTCTCATTGTCTTTAAGCTATTTAAGAAACTTGTAAGTTGTAGAAAACTAATAGTAATGCAAATGATTTTTGCCAGAGAGATACAAATGAATTTTTTCTGGTGAAGATGTAATTGCTTCTCCCCTACGAAAAAGCCAGTTTTGCAGCAAATTCATTTCAGCATTTCTGATTGCCTATATATACATCTTTTTAATTCTTCTTTGAACTGGCTCTTTTAAACATCTTACTGATTTCCTTACCAATTAATGAGCTAAATAAAATCTTGGATATAGTTCATTTTACATTGATAAGCCCCATGACTTTGACCTTTAAAAAGTTCTCCATTAAAAAATTACCTTTAAAAAATTCTGTTACTATGTGTAATATATGGGTCAAATTTCATAGATGGGCTTGGGGAAAAAAAATCATTAAAACTATGACCACTTGAAAACTGATTTTGGCTACATTTTTGTTTTGAAATGAGCCAGTCTACAGATTAAACACATTGTTTTGTAGAATATCGCATTCCATCAAAATCAGTAAAGCATCAGAAGTTATGGACCATCAGTGGGTTCTTAAATTCACTGGTCAGAGAAATACAATATTATAATTAGTCCACTGTCACAGCCAATCAACAATCACTTCTCAATGAAGCATGGTTCCAGCAGCTATCATTTTAATCAAAATGCTAAGAGCTGAATCAAATACTGAGCTCCCTACACACTTGGATCAGTTGGGATTCTATGATTGTAGCTATTTTCCAGTATAGGTATAGAAGATATCACCTTTTTGAAAATCATTATATTAAGGCATCACACTATTGCAAATGTAAGCTCAAGATGCATTGTATCAAAATTGTTATAGAATCGTTACTGAATTATTCTGGAACAAACTAGCCAAGAAAAATGCTTCATCTAATTAAAATGATCACCTTACTTTTTCTATGGTTCTATGAGAAAAATCATCTTTTACTGACAAAAACTGTAGCACATAGATGGACTGAAAGACAGAAACTTGATGGGAAGACTCCATCCAGGAAAACTGGTGAAAAGTGCCAGCAGTAGGAGCTATACTGTTGGTAAAAGGCTGGACGAGGAGACTGGAAACTATTAATTCAGACTGGTATCCGATTTTAATCCATAAAATGAGAAGCTGAACCAGATGCTTTCCATGACCATTTCTTTTAACTAAGAAGCTGCCAGTTGTCCCTTAATATGTTCTCTTCTTCTATGGTAAAACAACCCTTGATTTTTAGTTTGGCCAGTGGCTTCTTGCAATAAAAAACACTTTGCAGCCAGGATGGTAATTAATTAAGGTCATGTGATTAACTTGCAGCCAAGAAATGTAAACAGAAATACAGGGTGAAACTTCTAAACCAGTTTTCCTCAAAAGGATAGAGTATGTTCTTTTCCTCCTTGCTAGCAGGGATGTGTTTATGATGGCCAGAACCAGAGCAGCCATCTAGGACCCATAGGTGATTTTGCCAATGAAATATAAAAGCAAAACAGAGCCTAGATTCAACATCCTGATTTTTATGTGAGAGATAAATACATTTCTGTCTTGCTTAGAAATACTATTCTTTTAATTTTTCCATTGCTCAGAGCTGAATTTAATCCTAACAAAGAGATCCTATCAGGCTCTGGCTCTGGATTTGGAGTCAGGAGAAATAGTTCTAACCATGTTGAATTGTTCTCCTGATGCTGGTTATTTTATCTATCAGTCTGTCATTTTCAATAATAAAATGTCTTATTTTTCTAACCAGTTACTGTGATGGCTAATTGAGATGAGCCAAGTAAAGGAATTTTAAACGAGGGAAAAATAAAGAATCCATTGTTTAACTATAAGATGTTACCTCTACCAGCAGCACTCAGATCTCTAAAAAGGATAAATGGTGTATCTTTTTATCAAACATTCACTATTATCTAGTTGGAAAAGAAAGAAACATTATGAATCATATCCTAAGGGAATTTTGGGTGGGATCTATGGAAAAGGTTGCCTTTATACAACTTTTCTCCTTCTGACTTAAAAGCAAATGAACCAGAATGCATGCAAGCAGGCAGGCCAATATCATATAAAGAATGAAGAAAACTATTATACAAAGCAATTCAGTCCATTCATTGGGGTGGAAAAACAGAGAAACGTGATTAGAGGTTTTCTCACTCTTCCATGAAAAGTAGGCAGGTACACTTTGAGGGAATCATTTACTCTTTCAGATTTGTTCATTTACGTCTATCAAGCTTCAAAGTACCTGATTACATGGAGAATACTGATGGACTGTTTCTTTCAGGGAGGAAAATTTGGCGCTCATAACAAGTACAAGATGCCAGGCAGATTTCTCTCCCGTGGAGTGTGGTTGCCTTGGTCCATCTGCTATAGACAAAAGTGTAGTCTAACTTTGAACAGCTTGATCAGCTGTCTGCACCAAAGAAGTGTACACCAGCATATATTTATATATTTCACACCTGCTGAGGCTCCTCCTCCCAGAGTAGAGTGTTGGAAGTTTACCAAATACTAATTTTATATTCATCTCTGTCTATGACTGGTTCTGACCCAATTTTTCCTTCAGGCTTTGACCCTTATAGGCTTTACTGGGATAATCAGAGAAAGTCCAGCCTATTAGAGAACTAGTCTGGAAACTCTGGCATGACTATATTATGTAAATGAACACCAGGAAGGTGAAGTCCTGAAGTCCTGATCACACACTACTCAGTACAAATAATTTTTTGTACTAATTATAAGCAAGGGAGAGTCCTTGTTTTTATTTCATAGCCAAGTGAGAACTCATCTCACATGGTAGACCATTAAGTTAAAATACTAGAAAATTTCCAGCTTTACTATTTATCAACTATGCATCTTTTGACAAGTTATCTGATTTTTCTGTGCCTTGTGTTTCCAATTGAAAAAAATGGGGATATTAATAATACCTAAGTTATAGGGTTTGGGGAGACTGGAATGAGATATCCTTGTAAAACAATTCTGACATTATTTGGGATCTAATACTATGACTACTAGCAGAAAACAACTTTCTAAGCATCTGGGTAATTGAGGACTTCCTATGAAATTCATAGAGATTCATGTAAATGCTTTACATGTAGAATCTGATAAAAGTGTAAACTGAAGATCGAGTACTGCCACAGTCCTTCTATTTCATATATTCCTACTATGACTATGTAATTTATCATCTAAACTAGGACACCTGAAAGTGCAAGGGGGTGCTGTTAACAGTAACAAGAGAACAAGTGATGAAAATGTGGATATGGGGACACAAGTTTATTACTAAAGTCAGTAGAGTTCAAGGTTAATAATTAATAAGGCTAACATTGACAAATAATTGACCAAATTTACCCAAAGTTTTCAGAATTCAAATTCCTGGCCTAATTTATGTGTACAATTTTCATTGTCATTTTTCTGGAACAGAAGGATTACTAAACTTGAACTGTCGGGACTGTAAATATTACCATCATATTCCATATATACCATCAATTAAGATCCTAATTTTGAAGCAACAAATCAACTTCCTCAAAAAAGAACAAATTGATCTGCCCCGTAATTTAACAAACATACAGCAAAGCTCAGCTAATCTTTAATCTATATTGTTGTAGTCATATACGGAATCAATGAAGGGTGTTTCAGAGCTCATGAAGTGAAAGATATTATTTTTACAAGTGAAGTAGCTTTCATTTTAATCATACACATCTCAGTCAAAGGCAGCATAGCAACTTTTGTTTAGTAACGAATTCTGTCCTGTTAGGTGATGGACATGTTCAGCTCAGTTTACTGGTATCAGTAGAGGTGATAAAGGTCATCGCTGCATCTCATTTATTAAAGCTGCCTTTCTGAATGGTGGAGGTGCAGGGTAAATGATGTTGGAAGTTTTAACTTGCAGCAGAATATCTGTTTACTGTATTAAGGGATGGATTTTTTTAAACTTCTAAATTCTGTGGGTTTCCTTTTAGCCATTTTTTGTTTGTTTGCCTTTATTTTTAGTGCATACAACTGCTGTGATTTACATGCATACAGTTTCATTTATTTAAAAGGAATTAGCCAGGTGCAAGTTAAAAGGTAAAATACTCCCTTTACTTTCAATGCCTCTGAATTACAAAGTCAATTTTCTACCCCAAATAATACTGCTATCCCTTATTTATTCCATGGAACTAAATAAGGTTAACTAGATGAATATTCGGAATTCTCACATGAGTACACGAGAGGCCTGCACACACACACACGTGTGTGTGTAAATACCCATACACACCCCTACCTAATGTTAAAGTAGCTGACTTTATGATCAATATACTAACTTCCCAACCCTGTTGTAGGATTGCTGATTCCATCCAGTCTGTTCATCAAATATTTTCTTAAGATAATCTCTGTGCAGGACACTCATGCTATATCCTATCATCTTAAAATATGCTTGCCCCTTCCCCCAGCTGAATGATTGAAAACCTCTGCCTCCAGACTCAAGAAGACCCTAAATGACCTTCTGAAGTGGGATATCATTTATCCCACCCTTTTAAAAGAATAACACTATTATTCCAACGTAGAACATTAAATAAACATTACTACAGCTATACCTACCACACATTAGGTATTATAAGAGAGCTTTCCCCACCATCCCCTAACCTCTTGATTCATATTTTCTTTCCACAATATCTGCCCCATGAGCCTTCTTCCTTTGAAAAGGGAGACCATGTCTGGTTATGCTTTAATTCATTTTTATATAGTAAATACATATGAATATTTCAAAAGAAAAAAATTAAAATTGTGATAGAGAAAAGATCAGAAGATTTCCAGAGTGAAACTGGAAAATTAGGTATGACATTCTGGTGCCCTGGAACCAAATGCATACTGTAAGAACAAAACACACTGAGGTGCTGGAACAAGCTACATCAAAGAAACATCTGATCCTTGTGTTCATTTTTATAATATCACCAATTGTTGTTCAAAATATAAGAGCATGTTTTGCAAGTCTATTTGATTTTTGTTTATGCTTCTCTTCTATTCAGTTATATATTTAAATGATTAGCAAATAATATTATTTCAAATTTATTTTTATTTTTGAATTTTGCATTTTACATTTCTCTGAGAGTCCCAGTCTTTCATTAATCCATGTGCTAAATCAAAGTATAGGGTCTAACGTCAGTGAATAAATAATTGCTCTTCCCAAAGAAGGTGCATATATGTAATTTATCCGATTGTTCCCCCTCCTATGGAATTCAGCATGCTGTTCAAATATGAGCCTTTACTGACTTACACATCACATTTTATTGAATCAGTCTCTACGGTGTATTTCTCCTAAGAGACCATTCACGTCTTCCCTGGCTCTTCATTGCAGTTGATTCTTCTAGCTTTAGCTCATGTCTTCTTCTTTTAGCAGGGTACAATTTTCTCAGTGCTTTCTCAGCTGGGAAGCAGAGTCAAATAACATCTTCCGTCTTTTGGAGTCCAAGTATCTTGGAATACTGCACCATATTTTTATATATTTTTGTTTGAACCAAGAATGGATCAGAGATCTATGTAGATATTGAAGAAGTAGTTTTGAACCTCAAGGAAAGCAGGCAAACAACCTTATTGCAATTGCTTTATGAACTAGTTTTATGAAGTGAAGTTAAACAAAACTGGTGACCCAAGACAGTGTGGCAAAAAAGGAAGATCCCTAAGTCTCACCCAAACTTCACTGGAATATCATCAGGCCAGGGGAAGAGTGACTATTTGTGTAGAAAAGGAAAGGGACAAACTAGTAGATGTGATGTATACATTGGGCTAAATTTGGTAAAATTGAGCACTAATGTTGGTCTGGGGCCATTTGTATTGTAGAACATTATAACTAGAGGAGATATGGGTACTATCTTGACATGTTTAATTTATTTATTTAACTAGTAAGAAAACTAAGACTCACAAAAATTAAATTCCCAAAGTCAGAGAGCTAATCCATGGCAAAGGAACAGAATTCTGTCATACACCATCTTGCCTCTCCTTTGCCTGATGAACTTTGATAGAAATGAAAACAAGACTGAAATTATTCAATGAGGAAATAGAACAAATCTGCTTCTCCAATCATATAAATGGTAAATTCAATTATAGTAAGTCTCAATGGCAATTCATATAGAAGTTCCTACTTAGTTGTTGTTTTTTTTCTCTTGAGAATATGTATGTTTTTATATTTTAGGAACAAGTTCTTTATCCTCTAATATTTGTTGCCATACATTTGTTCATTTCTGGAGTATCTGTCATCTAATACAGGCATATGACCTTTCCATTTTACAGACATTTCCTGGTGAAAAGTTGGTGACAGATGCCTTTTATAATTTTCTTAATTGAAACCAAATGTGATTACACATTCCATTTGTGGCCTCCAATGAAGTCTTTCCAAAACAGTTGCAATCAACAGATAGCTTTAACAGATCACAAGGCAGCTGTGGGGGCCCACTGGCCAACCTATTCCTAGAGCCTTTGTGAAACCCTAAAGCATGCAGCCACTTGCTTGTCCTGGGTTAGTTAATGCTGAGCTAACGTCTTTACAAAGGAAGAATGTGCAGATGATCAATGTATGCAAGAAACCAGACCCCTCTCTGAATAAGACGTTAATCTATACCCTACTCCCCATTCCTGGAATCATGTTCACTGTGAACCCATTATCTTTTTCACGAGACCCCTCTGCTTTCTTTCTTTTGGGCCCCTATAACTGGCCCTGTTTAGTTGTGGAAGACTTTCACGTTGAGCTCTGCATTAACCAATTCTATTTGAATTAAAGAAAGAAAATTATGTATCACTTGTTCTGTGGTATGCCAAGCATTTGTTTTAGGTCTAATTTCCTAGCTGGTCATGCCAAAATGGCATCGAAACAACATTGCTTCCTTTAGGGTCACCCCTATTTGGGGTGACTTTTGAAGACTAAGAATTTCTGAGACAGAACAACAGGTTTAATAAAGAGTACGAGAAAAAAGAGAGAGAGTCTGAAAAAGTTTAGAGCCATATATTTAGCTCTTCTTACTTTCATTCAGACTTAAGTTTATAGCTTTGGAAATCATGAGTTCTAAAAAAGAAAATCAGGGTCAAAGAAATTACTTATGACTAATTTAAGAAAGATTTATGAGTTCAAGTAATTATTTATTTGATTAATAAATAACCCCACAGGTTATTCTGAATCATTGCTGGGTGATACTTGCCCAGGGTTGGTAAATTGATGCTGGGATGACTCAGAGGTAGAGATAAATTTTCCCTGCACAGAGCTTTGTTGGTCACATAACAGCCCAGGCTAAGGTACCAATGTGACATTGTGGTGGAATCACTGCAGGACTTTTTTTTTTTTTACATCAATTACTCTCTTTTTAATTTTAATTGAGAAATCTTTACATACATACAGTCCATGCATAGTATACAATCAATAGCTTACAATATCATGACATAGTTGTGTGTTCATCACCATGATCATTTTTAGAACATCTGTGTCACTCCAGAAAAAGAAATAGAAAAAAAAAAATGAAAAATTCATACATAACATACTCCTCACCTCTCCCTCTCATTAACCACTAGTATTTCAATCTACCCAACTTTTTACCCTTTTTCCCCTTTGTTATTTATTTTTTATTCTTATTTTTTTACTCATCTGTCCATACCTTAGATAAAAGGAGCATCAGACACAGAGTTTTCACAACCACATGGTTACACTGTAGAGCTATATAGTTATACCATCATCTGAGAGAATCAAGGCTACTGGAATGCAGTTTAACAGGTTAAGGTACTTCCCTCCAGTCAATACACCACAAACTAAAAAGGGATTTCTATATAATGCATAAGAATAACCTCCAGGATAACCTCTGTTTGATATCTCTCTACCACTGAAACTTTGCCTCATTTCTCTCTTCCCTTTTTTGGTCAAGAAGGCTTTCTCAATCCCATGGTGCAGGATCCTGGCTCATCCTGGGAGTCCTGTCCCACATTGTCAGGGAGATTTATACCCCCTGGGAGTGATGTCCTATGTAGAAGGGAGGGCAGTGAGTTCACCTGCTGAGCTGGCTTAGAGAGAGGGGCCATATCTGAGCAACAAAAGAGGTTCTCTGGGGGTGACTCTTAGGCATAATTATGAATAGGCTTATACTGCAGGACTTCTGATCATATTAAATTATTTCCCATGTTTCTGATAGTTCCATCTGTAATGCATTAACTGTATGGAAGGAAGTGCTCACAGGAAGGCAGACATAAGCCACTGTTTCACTCACAGATCTCCTAGCCCTGGTTCAATCCAGGTTTACACTCCCCCTGAAGAAGAAACGTAGGGTAAGAGATTAACTGTTGCCTGAAATCTTCCTTTTTCTCTCAAAATTTGTCCGACATCAATAAAAGGTTAATTGAGCTCATAAAACAATAACTACAACCGACCCAAACTCCTTAATTCCAAGAGTGATGTTCAGGGCAATTGACTTAATTTGAGTGGTGTTCTGGCAGAGACCCCCCTCTTGCATATTTGGCTAGACACAGAGCAAGGCGGACTTCTTGGATTGGAGCCCTGATGGGTGTTCTGTTGAACATTAATTATAACAAAGGGCAGTAATATGAATCAAACAAAAATTCAGTAGTATTGAGTAGAAGAAACAAAAAAATCATTCTATTCACTGCAAAAAAAAAAAAAAAAAAAAGACCCTCCCTAGAGGGGCACTTGAAGGAATTTTACCATTGGTTGGATTCAGAGCTTTGGATGAAGAGAAGGCAGAAGAAAACAATGAACAAACTAGTGGGGAATCAAGGTAGGGACACTCTTAAGATATTTTTAATAAAACATACTTTGTTTTCCTCCACCGTGTTTAGGTACAGTCATCTCTAAACATTGCAAAAACGATGGTGATCTTCTCAGTCCTACAGGTAAGGAATCATGCACTCTATGGTCTCACAGAGTTGCCACGGGAGTATGGTTTCTTGTGTTTAATCTATTTTCTGACATATAACCACATGACTTTTTCTGTCCTGGCACATTTTATCATCAATCCAGAGACAAGACTTCATTTAACTGTGAGCAACAGGATATTCAGTATGAATGCACTCATTTTCAATAAGAACTTGTCATTGCAAAAGAATATGAGCTCGGTCTCTTCCCATTACAAGTGATTTCCATTTTGCAATATGGGATTTGAGGCTTTATTCGTGGGACAGAGTGATAGGGCACTAAAGTCTGATGCTGCTTATTTTCGGGAGAAAGAACCATCCTCATCTCCTTCATCCCATATATTCCTCTTCCTCGAATGGTAAGAACACATTGCAGTGTAAATGAGTATTACATCATTATTTTTAATTTGCAATTTTCTTTTCTTGATCCATGGCAAAGAGCTTTAAAGTACAAAGATTTAGTGATGTGACATTATGCCTGGATGCTAAGAAGTGTGAAGGAAAAACTTCCAGTTAGAAGCATCACTGATACTATTGTTAAAAAAATGATGTAACATCCTTTAAAGTACTTTATATAACATTACCCATAGAAGCACATGAGGGAACTCTAGTTAAATAGGAATAGAGAAAAAGTGTAATTTCTGTGATGGGTTTCTCTGAAAACCAATATAGATTTCACTTGCTATTATAAAGAAATGCTCAGGGCTTTAAGCTTTTTCCATCAACTTGGCTAAAGTGAAAACAAAATTATGTTTAGAAGATTAAAAAATTAGAAGAAAAATAGTATAATGTTTATTAATTGCATGCCATGATTTTAGAAAAAAACATAGCCTTTTCTCAATGGCTTCAATGACTTTTGACATTTATTTTTGGTCAGTGTTCCACATTGGTATAAATGGACTCCAGCTGCATGAAGAATCATGAAAACATAAAATTAGATCCATGTTAAACCACCATCTGACAATTTATGGCAAGTACCAGCATAACAAACATATAGAGAACTGTGCTACATAAATAATTTAAATGCTATAACAAATTCTATCAAGATCATTCCCAGCACAAGGAAAATTATATTACCAATTAATGCTTGAATAAATCAATTTCATTTGAAAATACGAAAGCTGTAAAAGCAACACTATGTGAGTCATAATAGATTGTCTATGAAAAGTTAGGAAATTCGTTCGGCCTACAATTCAGTTAAATCAGAATATAATACTTCCCAGGACAAACTATATACTTACTACTAATGCATTTTAGAATTTTGCCAGTTATGAATGCTAATTCTGTAGATTTTACCTTTCTTTTGACAACCAATACAATATTTCCCTTTTTTCTTTCTTCTAGCTCCTCTCTCACTCACCCATACTTTTTAAATAGATTATTGGCACTGGCTCTGTAATTTCATTGACAAGTCAGCTGGTGTGGGTTAGGAATAGAGTATTTGACTACTGAATATTGAACAGAACATCAGAAATTCAAATCTTGGGGTCCTTTACCTGTCCTGAATTATCAAGTACATGGTGTGGTCTTTCTCTCTCCAGAGTCAGAGAGAAGTGTGCTCAAACTCTGGTTCTGGACCCAACTATATGCATGATCATAATCGCTCTAAATGGATGCTCATAATATTACTCACTTCGCTGGGTAATTCCAAGAATTAAAAGAGATAATGCATTCTCAATGTTTGGTACTAGTGGCTTTCACCTAGTTACTTTCAACTTTTTGCCAGCATAAATTTACTTTAGACAGCAATAGGTTAACGCTTCTGTGCATCCAGGTGTTCTCATTATTTCCTCAATGATCCCCTGACCCTTTTTTTTATTTTGGAGATTATTCTCATTACTGGAGAAGTTCCAAACATATGAAGAATGCTTCTCACTATCGTTTTAATTGTACACACATCCTTTCCTTGCTCTTTTGTTTTGGGAACAGCTATATTAAGGTACAATTCACAGACAAGCCAACCATCTAAGTTGTACCACTCAATGGTTTTTAGTAAACTCACAGAGTTGTGCAAACTCATTGCCCTTTTATCTGCTCCAGTATTCTATGCAATTCTTTTCAAAGGCCTTTATATTTTTTCAAGGTTCACACCATCTCAGCACTCTGGCACTACCCCTACAGTTCTGAGCTAGGCCCCATATTTTTAAAATGCAATTTTACTGAGATATATTCACACACCATATAATCCATCCAAAGTATACCATGGCCCACTGTATCATTGTACAGTTGTACATTAATCACCACAATCAATTTTAGAACATTTTCATTACTGCAAAAAGAGAAATAAAAATAACACCCAAAATATCCCATACCCTTTATCCCCATCCCTATTTTTTTCCTATTACTATTTTTTTGTACTTATTTTATTACTCATCTACCCATACACTGGACAAAGGGAGAGTCAGTCACAAGGTTTGTACAATTACACGATCACATGATAAAAGCTTTATCTATACAATCATTATCAAAAATCAAAGCAACTGGATTACAATTTAACAATTTCTGGTTCTTTCTTCTAGCTAGTCTAATATACCAGAAGTTGAAAAGAAATATCTATGTAATGAGTCAGTGGTCATAAATCATTTGTCAGAACATAATTTCTCAGTTCTACCTCCTCCTCATTTGACCATTCTGTCTTCAGGAATATCTGGGCAATGTCCACTTTAACTTCTTCATGTTGGAAAGGGGTGGTGACCTGCTGGGGTAGAGGAATGAAACTGGCTGCTATTCTTGGGGAGACCGGTACCTCTGGCTTTCAGGGCTTATCTGGCCTAAACATGAACAATATGGAGGCCTTAAGTTTCTGAAAAAATAAACTTAAGAAAAACTTTTACAGAGTCTTAGAGCCCAGGGTACTCTCTAGGGTTTTCAGGAATACGGTTGGTGGAGACTTTGCATACTGTGGCAATTTACTGCACCTTTTTTTTTTTTTTTTTTTTTTTTTTTTTTGGTATGGGCAGGCTCTGGGAATCGAACCCAGGTCTCCAGCATGGCAGGCGAGAATTGTGTCACTGAGCTACCATTGCCCACCTGATTTACTGCACCATTTTTAATGCACATTTTTCTTAACGTGGAGACCATCAGAAGGTATTTCACACCGCTACACATCAGTTTCTGGGAGTGCTTGTCGTATTTATTACTCATTAGTATTTTTCCTGATTGTGCCGTCAAATGTCTATTTCTAAAGACTTGCCATGACCCTTTGCAATCTTTCATTTGGGTAGTCTAGCAACCTTAGTAATAGTGATACACTTATTGTCAACCATTTTTATGCTGCTCTACAAGATTCTAAACATTTTTACATGCATTACCTAATATAATTTTACTCCATATCATGGGGGACCTAAATTATCTATCTATCTAAGAGTGCAAGGCTTGAAAAGTTTACTTACTACTTTTTCCTTCTGGGCTTTCAGTAAGATTACATTCCCCAGATTCCTCTATGGTGAGCTGGGAATGTGTGCCTGAATTCTAGTACAACTGGGGGCAGAAGGGATGCATGCTACTTCCAGGTTTGGCCTTTTTCCTCAAGGTACACAACTAGAATATACTTCCCAGCCTCTCTGACTGTTAGGTAGGGTCATGTGACCAACTCCAGATCAACGGGAAATGTAATTGGAAGAGACATATATGTCTTTCTGGCCCAGTCCCTAAAGAACTCCTGTGAGTGCCTCTACATTTTATTCCTGGGTCTCTCATCAAGAAGGAAAGCATCCTGTGGAGAAATCTAAGACCTTATGGATTCCATCAACTCTTAGATGGAAGGAGCCAAGTCCCTGAAAGACTGCATGGAAGTCCATGTCAACTGCAAAGAGGAAAGAATAAAAACATTCACATTGTCACAGTGCCTGGGCAGAGATGGAGAATCCAGGCACAAGACATTGGAACTGGGTTCTTGAGAGAAGAGAAAGGAAGTCATAGAGGGTATGGATCATGAAGAAACCTCTCAAGCTGGAAGTAAAAGATGCCAGAGACAGCATACACTTACTACACTTGAATACCAGCTCAGACAGTTTAAGTCTCCTTTGCTTGCAAAGCTAATGAATAGCAGCACTCTCTTCTCAGGTTTCTAATGTGAGGCTCTTTCAATTAAACTGAATGGGGAAGAGAGATAAATAATATCTACTTCCTCCAAGACGTGAAGAACTGTCACAAAAATAATTAGATTGTTTCTGAGTTGTTCCAAAGTCAAATACGCTGTGCTGGTTTGAGGCTATTATGTACTCCAGAAAAACAAGCCATGTCCTTTAGTCCTCATTCAAAATTGCTGGGTGGGATCTTGTTTATTGTTTCCACAGAGATGTAACCCACCTAACTGTGAGTGGTAACTTTTGATTAGATGGTTTCCATGGAGATGTGTCTCAACTCATTCAAGGTGGGGTTGCTTACTGGAGCCCTTTAAGAGGGAACCATTTTGGAAAAAGCTTTAGAGCTAGAGAACCACACAGCCAGAGATCTTTGGAGATGCAGAAGGAGAACATCTCTGGGGAATCCTTATGAAACAAGAAGCCAGAAGAGAAAGCTAGCAGACTCACCATGTGTCTTTCCAGCTGAAAGAGGTGTTCTGGACGCAATAGCCTTTCTTAAATCAAGGTATCTTTCCCTGGATGCCTTAGTTTAGACATTTTCACGACCTTAGAACTGTAAACT
Source organism: Tamandua tetradactyla (assembly GCF_023851605.1). Classification (NCBI taxonomy): domain Eukaryota; kingdom Metazoa; phylum Chordata; class Mammalia; order Pilosa; family Myrmecophagidae; genus Tamandua; species Tamandua tetradactyla. Next base: position 199,628,370 of record NC_135327.1, on the reverse strand, counting down.
TGCAACTTAATACATTCCCTTTTTAAAAAATGTTCCAGGGGTGCAAGGGTAGTTCAGTGGTAGAATTCTCACCTGCCATGTGGGAGACCCAGGTTCAATCCCTGGTCCATGAACTTTCCCAAAACAAAACAAATAAACAAAAAATTCAACAAATGGTGCTGCAATAACAGGATACTCACATGGAAAAAGAACGAAATGTGCCCCTGCCATAAAGTATACAAAAAAATTTTTTTAAAGCCATCCCATTTCTGGTATATTGCATTCCAACAGCTTACAAACTAAAACATACATTACATTAATAGAAAAAGTACAAAAACTGCATAATAATCTCAATAGATGAAGAAACAACATTTGACAAAACCTTTCACTCTTCTATGATAAAAAAACAAAAAAACTACTAGTCATACCCCAAAGTATAAAATAAATGTCTACAAATTCATATTGATATAAATTGTTGAATAACATAATAAATGAAGGAGAATAGACAAACATTCCATGCAGAAGAATTCCAAATAATATATATATAAATGTTCTGCTTCCTAGGAGGGAAGAACATAACCCCTGCTCTGTGGGCTGCATATACTGACTTCCTTCCAAAGAGTACAGCATCCATAAAGAGGGAGAAAAAGAGTAACTTTACCAGGGGAAAAACCCAGCCAACTCTACCTCAGTCAGATGATTGAGGGCACCATCAATAATGATAAACACCTGTGGTAGTTAGGGTCAGATGTCAACTTGGCCAGGTGAAGGTGCCTAGTTCTGTTGCTATGGACATGAGCCAATGGTACATGAAGCTCATCTGCTGTTGATTACATATGCAGTTGGCTAGGAGGCATGCCTACTGCAATGAATGATGTTTGATTTAATTGGCTGGTGCGTAAATGAAAGAACTCAATGTAGCACAGCCTAAGCAGCTCAGCATACCTCATCTCAGCACTTGCAGCTCAGCCCAGGCCTTTGGAGATGTAGAAAGAAATCACCCCAGGGAAAGTTGTTGGAACCCAGAGGCCTGGAGAGAAGGCCAGCAGAGATCACCCTGTGCCTTCCCGTGTAAAAAAGAACCTCATTTGAAAGTTAGCTGTCTTTTCTCTGAAGAGCTAGTGAAATAAATCCCCTTTTATTTAAATCCAATACGTCTCTGGTGTGTTGCATTCCGGCAACTAGCAACCTGACCAAGACTCCTCAAAATAGGATTTTTTTTAACTGGATTCATGTCAAGCTCATCAAAAACAAGGAAAGTCTGAGACACTGTCACAACCAAGAAGATCCAAGGAGACTTGAGGACCACGTGTCATGTGGTAGCCTGAATGAGATACTGGGACAGATAAAGGACATTACTGAAAAAACAAGGAAATGTGAATGTAGCGTGGACTTGTAAATACTGATGTGTCATCGTTAATGGTGACAAATGTACCATACTAAGGTAAGATGGTGGTAATGAGGAAATGGGCGGGGGAATATAGGAACTCTTCATACCACCTTCCCAGCTTTTCTATAAATATAAATCTGTTACAGAATTTAAAAGTTTATTTAAAAAAAAAACCTTACAGAATGAGTTCAAGCAAAGGATTAGTGGGAGATGGGTAGAAGGTGCTAGGCTACAAGAAATCCCTGCAAGATCTGGAATCCTGACCTGGAATTCTCTTGTGAGACTGTGATGTTTAGATTTTCCAGATACTGCAGTCCAGACATGGTGAAAAAACATGTTCCTGGTAGTGCTGAGGCAGCCTCTGGTTCTGCTTCTGCAGTTACATAATGGAACAGATTTGCTCTATTCAATTCACCAAATATTTATGGGCCTTAGTTTCCAAAACAAAGTCTCTTTCAATAAGATAATTTTGACTATGTGGTCCCAGAGAATGGTAATGCATGATTGAGGACACAAAACTATAAATTCCAAGTTTCAAAAACTCATCTAATTTTAGTAGTGTTTCAAAAGCAAAAAAAAAAAAAAAAAAAGCGTATATTTTTTATTTACTGTTGGTTCTCTTAACCAAAAGCTCTAAGTTTTGTAAAGGATAAATGTGGGTATTTTTACTTGAGAGAGGCTATTTTTAGAGGCAATATTTAATTTGCATTTTGAGAAAGAGGGTATTGAAGTTTGAACGTAATGATCTGTTGCACGCAAAAAGAAGAATGAGACAAGAGTAATTTTTCATAAAAATTAGGTCCCATATGTTGATCCTTTGACTTATCTATTCCGGTGCTCATATCTCTTCCAAATCACACCTAACTACATTTTAAAAATTATTATTAAGGCCCTTGGCTTTGGCAGAAAGCAGTGCTCTAGCTCAAATGATCATATGTCACATAGCTAATGTTATTATAAATGACAGGCAGCTAAATTTACACTCAGGGTAACATTATATATTAATAAGTGAATTAATAGGTCCATGATTGAGAAGCTCTACGCCCAGCTAACAACCTGATCTTCACTCTTGTTTGTTAAATACATGCAATATATACATTTGCAGCAAGATCATATGTCTGTTAAATGTTGGCTTCACAGTTTGTTTAGCCTAAAAATAGCAGTTATTGTAATTTTCAAGGATATCCTTCACCACTGGAGGGCACTGTTTCACAAAATGCTTTAAGCACCATAGAAGCTAAAAAAATAATAATTTAAAATAATAATGTGTGTAAGTCAACTAAAGATACACATCTGAATTCAGCAATGTTGGTAAGCCTGGAAAAGTCAGATAAAATCTTATTTTACGGTATTGTATTTATCCATAAATAAGGAGTACTTTATTTCTTAAAGATTAAAGATTTAAAGACTTTAATCTTATTCCTTCATTTGGGCACTGATGTGTAAATTTGATTGTTTTAGAACATCTGTAAGCTTCCAGTTGCCTTACCAAAAAAATCAGACATCTGTGGAAACTCTGCAAGAAATATTTGGAATATTTTCACAAATTATATGTTTCTGATCTTAAATGTTATGGCTATTAAGCTCATGCCTTTCTTGAAATGCTCCTTTATTAAGAAGTTCTTGTTGCTGGATTTGAACAAATGCTTAGCTAAAGTCAAAAGATAACATCAGATTCCAAAGTTAGAGCTGTATTCTTTGATCTTTTACAACAGCCAAGGTCTTGTGTTTACAAAGTGCTTTCAGTAAGTGATCTCATCTGTGCCTCAGACAATTACATAAGAAAAGTAAGATTAAAGGTACATTTGATTTATGAAGAACCACATGATTGGAAGGCTGAGGCTGCTCAGTTAACAAACAGAGAATCTCAGGCTGGAATCTCTGTTTATTGACATCAAAGTACATGTCATTTCTGTTTTATTATGACGATTCTTTACCCCTTACAAATTACCTAGCCTGGCAGGTAGAAGATGTATATGTGTTAAATAATTGAATAAACACATATAAGGACAAAGAGATAAACTTGTAAGTTGTTCAGTAATACTAATAGAGGTTGTACTATAATGAAAAGTGTACTCTAGGCTTATCAATTCTCAATTTTTCCCACTAGAGAAAAAAAATAAAGGATGTAAGAACAAGTGGAATGCTCAGGTAGTCCAAATCACACACTGTGATTCTGTCTGTGATTTCTTCCAGGTCTGCCACAGTTGGCAATGTGCAGATGCGACTGTGAACTTATCTGATTCTTCTGGAGACAGAGGTGGTGACCAATTGACCTAACTCTGAGAGGAGAGAGGAAGTTACACATGACCCCTGGCTGCTGTTCTGAGAATAGACTTAAAGTAGGCCCAGGCGGAAGTACAGAGGTGCCCTAGGGACATTTTAGTTACCTGGAGCAAAGGCAAGGTGAATGGGGGGGGGGGGGGGGATTGTGAAGACAACGAGAAGGGGCTGGCTTCCAGTCCTACTTTAAAGTGGCACTGATGAAATTCTCTCCCACATTAAATATAGTATATGAAGAAAAAGCAATCAGTTTGGTACAATTCTTCTTTTAGCATTGGTTAGGAAGTGAGAAGAATGTAGCTGAGTCTTAAACGTTGGAGGGTAAAGAATTAATGGATTGAGGCAAGGACCAATAGCTGCCAACATCATAAACCTAAAGATCGCCAGATTTAAGTAGCTCCTGTTAAGTATGTAAACAGCACCCACGAAAACCAAGGAAATCATGCCTGAAGGTGAGGATGACTTTAATAAAATAATCTACAGAAAATACACGAGGAACATGTTAAATGACACCAAGGAGATATATTCAGAAATACGGGAAACTCTATCGGATAAAAAAAAATTAGTTTCCTTAATAACAACTAAAAAAATTGCAAAGAACAACAAAAAAGATGGAGAGCTATAGATTAAGAGAAACGTAATATACATATCAAGCAGTAGCCATATGTGACCCATACATCCTGATTTCGTCAAAAACTTACAAAAGTTACAGGTCAGGGATATGCTAACACTGATGGGAATTTTTTATGATATTATTTATTTATTTAACATTTGATAGTAATGTCAAGGTCACATTAGGAGTCTTACCTATTAGAGAGACAAAGTAAAATATTGATAGAAGAAGTGAGGTATGTGGGATTTGCTTCGATCTGAGAAGGAGGGAATGGAGGTGGATTAGAAACAAGAATTGACCAGGATGTGGTGACAATTGTTGAAGCAAGCCCTGGAATTATATAGTGATTCATTTTGCCATTCTCTAGTTTTATATGTGTTTGCAATTTTCTATTAAAAAGTTAAAATAAATGAAAGGACATGGAACATTTAAAAAAATGTTTTAAACTAATAAGCTAATAAGTTGAAAAGATGAAGTGGCTCTTATGTGATGCCAATTGTGCTACTCCATTTCAATACTTAGCTGTTGACCCTACACTACAATGAAGTGCAATTTGTGATGACTGTACATATGCACATATGGATCTGAAATTTTCCTTCTAGCTCTTGAGTTGCATGATAAAGTATAGGGAGAAGATGTCACTTCACACCCACTAGGCTACCTATTATTAAAAAAAGAAAACAGAAAGGAGAAAAAGTGTTGATGAGTATGTGGAGAAATTGGAACCCTCATGAATTGCTGGTGGTAATGTAAAATAATGTAGCTGCTGTGAAAAACAATTTGACAGTTCCTCAAAAGGTGAAACATAGAATTACTGTATGACCTGCAATTCCTCTTCTAGGTATATAAGCCAAAGAATTCTTGTACTCCAATGACAGGGAAGCCGGCTGCTAGGGATGTTTTAAGGAGAGCTGCTGCTTACCTCAGGCCCCCACTTTGGCTAGCCTCAACCCTAAGAGTCCCGGTATCTCTCTGTCCTGCCTATGGCTACACCCTGTAGGTTTTCGAACAGCCCTTTTCTATTTGTGATGTCAGCAGACTTTCTCCTCTTTCTGGTAATAGTGACTGTTATGGCTAGAGACAAATCTCTAGGCTGATGCAGGGGAATGCTTACAGTGACTGCCCCACTCAGTTAAGGAGACATAATGGTGGTCTTTTCAATACAGACTGGACTTGGTGGTAACATATTTCAGAATTGTTGCACTAGCAGTACTCCTCTGGGATGACATCTGCTCACCAATGACCTAAGATCCCAGGCTGAAGCACGATTCTGGACAAATAAGCCTGGATCTAATGTGACCATGAAGCTAGACTACTAAACCTTCTCCCAGTGTAGGGAAAAATTGGAGAAAACACAGAATAGCAGCTCACCCAAATATAGAAACGGCTCAACCTTGATTTCACTAAGCATAAATACCACTTTGGCCTTGTGTCTTTTGGGTTTGATCTCCATCTAGAAGAAAAGTCTTGTATGGTAGCTTCCATTTTTGGAAACCCAAAAGGTAGAAATTGATTCCCCTGTCAGGAAAGAGGGATAACTCAGCAATTAGTATCATGACTTAGACATAGAACTAAAGCAAACATGTGAAATATAACTTGATGGCTCAGCAGTTAAATCCTAATGGAGGACTCTATTATACTCATATTTAAAGAGAATCATCTGATTGATGAAAATTGAGATTTTCTTAAACTGCTTTACACATGTGCTTGCAGGTACCTCCTTGAATAAGTATGACCTGTTCAATAAGGCCATCCCCACTTCACCCCTAGAGTCAGGAGAATATGCCTTGGTAGCATGACTCTTCCTATTCTTCTGAGTAGTAACATATTAGGCATCTTCATGATTAATGGGATGATCTTCAGAGGACTACAGGGGAAATAACTAAGCTATTTCTAGCATCTTAGTGGACCCAAATTTGGAATCTTGCACTCTGATTTCTTCCTGTTCTTCGTTCAGCATACTTACTAAGAATCAAATATCTACTGGCACAATTGTTTATTTGCTTTCTTCCTTCTATACCTTCCAAGGCATCTTTTTCTCCCCTTTTTTCTCTTAAATTCTAAAAACTAAACTCAAATCATGAAATTTTAAATCTAGAAAAAAGTAGAAATCTGTATTTTACAAATGAAGAATCCAAATCCCTAAGAAATAAAGTGAATCAGTTATGAAAATGCAGCTACTTAGTGGCAGAACTTGGGCCAATATCGTCTTATGATGCCCAAGTCCATTAAACTTTATACTAGAATGTATTATAACCATGCTGCCACGATTGGGTCACTGCCTCCATGAGAATATAATATAAAACTTAAATCTATTTAGGTGCAGAGATGTTTTTGTGAGTGTTAAATTTTACTTTAGAAATAAATTAATTGTAAAGGCAAACAGAAAATTCAGATAAGTAATATAAAAAAACAGCATGTGTGAGTCTAATCCTAGGATGTAAATACTATTGATACAGCTTAAAGTGGGCACATTTTATGTTATTTTTAAATATTCTCATTCGGTATGATATTGTGAATCTTTCTATGGATGATGGTCAGATCTAGACAGTCCAGGGATTCTCGATGACCATGGTCAACCTCTGAGGATGGACCCATCTGCCCTCTCACCTTCCCTCACTCTCAACTCTAGGTTACAGAAAACATAGTTCAGAAAGGACAACAGGTTCAAATCAGAAGGTACTCTAATTGGACAGATTACCCTAGTGTTTTTAATTCTTTAATATATAAAATGAGAGTAGGATCTATAAGATCATGGAAGTTCTTTTAGGCTCTTCCAGTCTTTGAGCTCTGAAAAATACCATTCCACCTTGAATGGATGTGAACTTCTTTACCTCTTTATCCCCAGTACCCAAAACAGTGCCTAACATATAGTAAGTACTCAATACAATGCTGAATAAATAAATGAACGAACAAATGAACAAACTAGAATGTAATCTCCTTGAAGACAGGGCATATCTTTTATATCCTCTCAATGTAATTCAGGATAAACAATATAAAACAGAGCCAAAATGCTTAAATTATAATCCAGAGGGTCAAATGGCATTATGAAAGACTTCCCTCCTGCTTCCCAGCACGTCTTCTAGTTATCGTAAGAAACAGATGTAAGGCCAATTCATGTGCGCTCAGTAGCGTAACTGAATGATAATCATGGGGCAGATCTAAACTGACTCTTCCCCTTTTTGTTAAAGAGGTCCCTTCACAAAGCTTATAATAAGATTTGAAGACTTCATTACTGCTGTGGATTTAAATGAGCTCAACCTTTCTGTTGGATTCTCCCATGTGTGCATGCCATTCTCAGTGCTCAGAAGGCATTTACTGTTGAAAAACCACCCTCCAATAAAATGCTGAAGATTATGGGATAAGTACATGATACCTAGTGATGGGATATTCTCATACAGTAAAAACCTGAAATCTCTGGGGTCAAATACCCCGCTTTGGGGTCAAGTTAATTATAGTAAGTAAATTTTCATAGCGTTAATGTCCATAACATCTTCATACTGCTTTTCAAAAATTAATTCATTCCTTGTAGGAGAGATGCAGGCTCAGATTCTGAAAAGAAAGATTATGTTTAACGCATTTAAGATGCCTCCTTACATTCCTATTTTTCCTGAAATAAAGTTCACTTGTGCTTATTCCAGAGAGAAAAATTAATATTATTTTATGAACACATCATGGTTTTATCATTTAAAACTAAGATATAGAACAATTGTGAAATCCCAAAATCATAAGAGATTTTTCTTTATGAAAATTTAAGACTTCGCCCAGTAAATTGCCTATTACAAAGATGTACTCTGGGATAGTATTCCCTATTGTTGAATCACTGCGGAGAAGACATACTACACTCCAGCAGGTGTTTATTTAATGTTCATTAACAAGGGCCTGCAGACCACAGCTCCAATGACCCCTCGCTAAGTGCACTGCTGTGCCAATGCGTGGTGATTTTTTTTTCTCCTGTTCCATTTTCTCTGTTCAGCCACATTCCATAGTTACTTTGTGAACGACTTGCCATTTCCACTAAATTCTGAGCTTATTAAAGAAAGCAGCCCTGCTAAGTCATCCTAATTTCCCTTACTGTGCCCTGCAAAGAATTTTGAATGTAGAAAGTGACTCATAAAAACATATGTACATATCCCTTTCTCAGTCCATTATCTTCCTAAGAAATACAAGGGAGCACTTCTCAGCCACTCAGAGCCCACCATCAGACCCTGCTGATCAGGTGAATAGGCCCACTAATGCCCTTCACAGTTTGAACCCTGCCCACCCTTGCAGCCTCATTCCTACAAATCTCCAGAATATTCGAGGCTTAAGCCAAATAAATGTTACCATCATTTTCTGGATATACTACAACCCTGTTTCTATTCCTTTTTGCGGTCAATGTTTTAACAAATTCCCTATGCTCTCCTTATATCCCCATCCATTTTCATTTGACAAAGTCCTGTTTGTGTTCAGATGTCATCTTGGCTCAAATGTTACCTCCATGGGGCCTCTCCCAACAACCCCAAGACAAGCTGCTGTTTCTTTGTTCTCTCATATCACTCTGTATCTTTGCAAAGTGTTCATGGTTTGTTACATTATCTAATAATTTATTTGAATTAACTGCTTAACTGAGAGTGCCTGAAGGCAAAGATCATGTCTTGTTTATCTTTGTACTACTTTTTCATAAAAGTGGAATAGTGGAAAGACAATTATATTGGGAATCAGTAGAACTGATGTATAAACTTGGATAAATTACCCAGCCACTGTGGACCTCATTTTTCCCATCTAAGTAATCAGGGAACTCTACTAGATGATTCTTGGTGGCTTATCTCACATTCTACAATTCCTTGGAGAAGTTCAGCAGCTCTATATTGGAAAGGGTCTACAAACTCGGATGAATTTTGCAGATCCAAAACACGTTTCACACAAACACACAAATTCCCTTTTTGTATCTATATACAGAGGTTTAGTAACCATGGCATGGGTCCACATGTAATCCCAGAAATGGACTATCTACCCCTGAATTATTTTAAAAATGAAAACTCATTACACAGTTTCAAGAAAGCCAAAGAAGAAGGCAACATGGTGTTACAGCCTTTCAAACGTATCTCTCAAAACTAGTAAAATTCTATAACATTAAATTTTGCTTTCAATTTTTATAAGATGACTGTCATATAACTATTTTATCTCTTTAGACATTCAAAAGATAAAGAAAACCTATTTCAGAACAAGTTTTCTTGAGGTTTAAATGTAACTATAGACATACACCTTCAATTGTTTCATACCAATATAAATAAAATTTCCCTAGAGGCCGTCTATGAATGTACCTGCCCACCATCCCAGGTTCACTGAATAATTAAAGTGATAGGTCTATATTTAAATCTGAAACTATGAGTATGAATTGAGAATTAGATTCAGGCCATTATTTTGTTTACTTGTAAAATGACACTTAGCAACCTATAATTTACTCACTAAACTCATGCTTGACCCAAAAACACAATGGGGGCTTGAAAGAATGACTGAAGCTTGAACCTTAAAAAGAGTTGGTTTTATCTCCTATTCAGCTCCTGCAACATACACAGGGGTCATTATCCATAGGTTGAATGTTGTGATAGTTTGAATCTGTGGTAGACTCCAGAAAAGCCATGTCCTTTAATCCTCATTTGATATTGCTGGCTGGGAGCATTTTGATTGTTTCCATGATGTGACCCACCCAATTGCGGGTGGTAACTTTTGATCAGATAGCTTTCATGGAGTTGTGACTCCAACCATTAATCCTTTAAAAGAGGAAACATTTTGGAAACAGTCCCTTTTTACAGCCATGAGAAAGCCACAGAAAGCCACAGCAGAGCCGAGCAGAGCCATGAGGCAAAGAGCCCATGTGCCCGAGACGTTTGGAGATGAAGAAGGAAAACACCCCTGGGGGAGCTCCATGAAACAAGAAGCCCAGAGAGAAAACTGAAAGACTTCGCCTCATGCCCTTATAGCTGAGAGAGAAACCCTGAATGTCATTGTCCTTCTTGAACCAAGTTGTCTTTCCCTGGATGCCTTAGATTGGACATTTCTATAGACTTGTTTTAATTGGAACATTTTCTTGGCCTTAAAACTATAAACTTGTATGTGATTAAATTCCCCTTTTTAAAGTCATTCCATTTCTGGTATATTGCATTCTAGCAGCCAGCAAACTAGAACAAATATCTTTGCAGATAGGTCTTACACTAAATTCTTTATGGGTTTACTAGTTGCATTCATTAGCCCTAGTTATATAAGAAGTACTATCTTCTAAAACTACTCAGGTGTCACCTGCAGCCTGGGGTCACTGAACCTTCTGTAAGATGAGAGATGTGGGAGCTCCATGGATTTCAAATGACTGATTAAAGGGCCATTTTTCCACTTCTTGCCACATCTTCGTTCTGGACTAGTCTAAATTGAGTCTCACCCCGAGATTTTATAGTTGATCTTGGGAATGAAACTTGAGATGCAGCAAGAAAGAGGAAGATGAGAATAATAAAAGCTTCTCCTATTCAGGTTTAAAGATCCACTTCCTTGTAGGAAGGCATAGGGACTACATCAAAGGCTTGGAAACAAACAAGCCTGAAGTCACATCTCCTCTGGTATGTTACTAGCCACATGACTAATAACATGGGATGATTCCTTACCCTTTTTAAGCCCCAGCTTCTTCGCCTGTAAAATAGATACCACCCATCCCAAAGAATTGTTGTGAAAATCAAATGAGGGCAGGCCAAGTGGCTCAGCAGGCAGAGTTCTTGCTTGCCATGCCAGAAACCCAGGTTCGATTTCCGGTGCCTGCCCATGCAAAAAAAAAAAAAAAAAAATCTAATGAGCTAATATATATAAAACACCTGGATCAGCACCTAGCCAGAATTAGGAACAGATGGAATAAGAGGAAGAGAACAAGAGGGAGGTCAAGGAGAGGTAGAGGAAAGGAGCAGGAAGCCTCCTTTGGATATTCCAATCCACAGAGGAATGTCATTCCTCTGAAATTCCTGTGAAATCATAGTCTCTGTGGGCACTCATCTCATCTTTTCTACTATTGCCTTTTTTGTTGAGGAGGGGGAGGCAGGGGTTAGGATCATATATTATTGCCTGATGTTTCTGGTGATTTGCTGCAAATTCTTTCTGGAAGAAAATGGCACATTCATTTAACTGATACTTATTGGATACTACCCTAGGTATGAGATGCAGTCCCCACCAAAATCAAGCAAATAAAACAAGAACTCACGCCTTATAATTTAACATTAAAATACTCCTTATATTCTCTATGCAAGGTATAAGCCATATTTTCTATCTTTAGCTCCCAAATCATCTAATGAAGCAGAATTCTAGGCATCTGGTATATACTTAAAATTATTTATAAAGTGAAAGAAAGATGCTTTAAGGATGCTACTTTACCTACTACATTTTTTTGTGCAACTCAATCCATCGAAAACTTAGTCTTTGTTGGTATCATGATGGAATCCTTGTGCTACTGAAGTTGAAAGATTACTGTGAGTGATTGTTATCGCCACAGAAGGAAAATCATGAAAAGAAAATACAGTAGAAGATTTTTCCATGGGTCATAAGCAAGCAGAGAAAGGGAGCTTTCCAAATCCTGCTGAGGAACCCCAAATTACAATCTACTTCTTATACCCAGGGCATTCCCTTTGGTACATTACTTACAGAAGAAATATCAAATAGGCCCAAGCAATGTCATTGGTCTAAAATTCAGGTTTTAGACCAAAAATGACCTTGTTTCCTTAAAGAATGACCTTGTTTCCCTGTCCCTTTCAGTTTTTTCCTATTCATCAAACATGCATGCCAACTGGATTGGAATGAGATAAAGTGGTGGAGTACTTATTTTTTAAATCTCTGTCTCCTGCTAATTCAAAAGAGCAAGGAGGCAAAGATTCTGCGAAAAGCTGTCTAAGGGCCAAGGAAGATGATGGGAAGAGTAAAGGGGAAAACAAGTTTACTTTAGAGTAAAAGTGAAATACAGACTTTTTTAGCCATCAACATGTTGTGTTTTTCTTACGCATTCAATGACTTCTTCTAGCCCTGGCTATGAGATCTGAGCAGTCGGGAAGAAAGGCTTTTAACAGCTTAAAGAACTGCCAGGAGTGCTAATGTGGTCATTGTTTGTAATGGCCATGGACCAGAAAATTAGCAAGCTCTAATTTTAATTTCAACACAGTTATTTGTTTATGTTTACCCTTACTTATTAGGGGATCTTAACCAAAAATTAAGTTTTAAAACCCAACCATTTGTTTTAAGGATGAACAATGAATATAGGGACTTGATTTTCAGTAAAAGTCTATTTTAATGTGTGGAGATGATGTCATTAAGAAAGTTGAAAAGAAACACTCAGTGAAAGATTGATATCACATTACGTTTCCATTTAACCCTCTGATTCAGCATCAAGGGCCCATTCTCAGTAGTTCATCATAGCACATCCTTTTCCCCCCTTTCATATGGCATGTGCATATTCACATGCAGATTACAGGTAGGGAAATAGAGTAGAATTTGAAGCAGGTTTCCATACTGAAGAATTCAAATATAAAAGCAAATAATTCAAATGGTTTCTAAAGATTCATTCCTGATCGGTGGTGAGAACTAGGCAGCAAATGGGCAGTATCTATATACATTTGCCATATAAGAATTCCTGACTTGGAACTTTTGATCCCCAAGTAGCTAGCATGTATTTACTGCAAATCCACCAACCAAGTGTTAGAATCAAACAGACAAATAATTTAAGACCTCCAAGTTATTATCTAGCAATATTGGATAGCACTTTCAGGGTTTAGTTCATTTACGAGGAGTTTGCCTTTACAGATCCCAACTGCATTCAGGGAAGTTTTTGGTGCCCAGAGGTACGTGAAATGGGGCTGGGAAACAAACATAAAAACAAACCAAACAGCAAAAATAAGTAAATCACATCTGGTTGAAAAAGCAAATCTCACATTCCATCTGGCTGCCCTGTGGAGCCCCAGGAGGCCAGCCTGGGACAGGCAGAAAACCCATCACTTGCACCATAGCACTGCTGCAGTATTTCCCCTATGCTAGGCTTGCAAAAGACTAGGACAAAGGGCAGGGCCACAGGCTATGCAAATAAGCAAGACTGATTCTGAATAGCACAAGTGGAAGAGAAACTGCCCATCATGTCTTGCCAGGCACAAACACTTCTGCGCTTCTGTATTAGTTTGTTAGAGCTCCTGGAATGCAATATACCAGAAAAGGAGTGGCTTTTAAAAAAGGGAATTTATTAAGTTGGAAGTTTACAGTTTTAAGCCATTAAAATGTGCCTTGTTAAGGCACCAATAAGAAGTTACCTTCTCTCAAGAAAGACTGATGCTGTTTGGAAGACCTCTGTCAGCTAGGAATGCACCTGGCTGGTGTCTGCTGGGGTCTTCAGCTTCTGGACACTTCTGTCAGCTGGAAAGGGACATGGTAACATCTGCTAGCTTTCTCTACCAACTTCTTGTTTCATGAGACTCCTCCAGGGGTGTTTTCCTTATTCATCTCCAAAATTCTCTGGCTAAGTGGGCTCTGTTGACACTGAAGCTTTTTCCAAAATGGTTCCCTCTTAAAGAACTCCAGTAACTCCACCTTAAATGGGTGGAGACACGTCTCTATGGAAACCACCTAATCAAAAGTTACTACCCACAATTGGACAAGTCACATCTCCATGGAAACAATAAAAAGATCCCACCCAGCAATATGAAATGAGAATTAAAGAACATGATTTCTCTGGGGTACACAACAGTTTCACATTGGCACAGTTTCCATTGCACTTTAAGGCTCAACCCACATGTGCCAGCTTGAAAATATTATGTACCCCAGAAAAACCATGTTTTAATTCTGATTCAATGTTGTGGAGGCAGCCATTTCTTCTAATCCTGATTCAATATTGCAGGGTGGAAAGTTTCTATTGGATTATCTCCACAGAAATGTGGCATGCCTTATTGTGGGTATAACCTTTTGATTAGATGGAGATGAGACTTTACCCATTCCAGGTGAAATCCTCTTTAAAATCCTTTAAAAGAGGAAACATTTTGGAGAGAGACAGGAAATGACAGAAATGACAGAAATGACAGAAACTTCAGAGCCAACAGAGAGAGAGCCGACAGAAACTTCTGAGCAGATCTGACACAGATGCCGACATTTGGAGACACAGATATTTGGAGATGCTTGGAGCCCAGCAGACATTGTCATGAGATGTTAAGCAAGCCAGAACCTGAAGAGAGCCAAGGGAAGCCAAAAGAGGAAATCCAGCCCTAGAGAAGCAAAGTAAGGAACCTCCACAGGAACAGAGGCTGAAAGCAACAGAGCGCAGGAGCAAGGGACCAGCAAGGGTGCAGAGTGTCTTCCCAGCTGACAGAGGTATTCCAGATGCATTGGCCTTTCTTGAATTAAGCTATTTTCCCTGGATGACTTAGTTTGGACATCCCATAGGCTTAGAACTGTAAACCTGGAACTTATTAAACTCACTTTATAAAAGCCATTCCATTTCTGGCATATTGCATTCCAGCAGGTTTTGCAAATTAACACACCACATGACTAAATTAATGCCCTTGTATTTCATAAACATAAACCTCCTACTGAACTTTCAGCATTCTCAGAAGAATCTTCAGAGTAAATCATACAGAAGTTTCAAAAAGACTAGTTCTGCCACTAGTGTGATCAGGCAAGTTACTTAATCTCTCTAACCTTAGGTACCCTTACCTATAAATGGGTGTGAATAGGAAGCTTCTGCTGCTTCTTAAACTCTGAGATTTATTCTATTCCTTGCTTCCTACTACAGGTGGGGTTGAAAGTCCTATTTGAGAATATGATCCAGGAACAGTTAAAAAAAGAAAAACTCTCTACCTACCTTGCAAAAGGTAGGGGTCCCAGAAATGTGTTTAGAAAAATTCCTCAACCTAGATTGTATCTTGTGGGTTGAAAAAGAATAAATGGCATACAAAGCAGGACCACAAAAGAGAGGAGTAATAAGGACAGAAAAACAAATTTGTGCAGTAAAGTTATTGAAATTTGGGATTTATTCCCTGCTTTCTCTAGAGGAAGGAGATTTTATTGGAGCCCAAAATATTCAGAGAAGAGGAGGGATGGATAAAGAAGAGAAGACTGACCCAAGAGCCAGTCTAGGCTGGGACCTAGGGAGTGCTAGTCCAGAAGTATTAGATGTGAGGCTGGCACTTATTTGGAGGAACTGGTTCTAAAGGTCAAGAACCTGTTCAGCCTCAAAAATCATCCAGATGCCAATGTATATATTTGTATAAATTTCTACCATTTCTACTATAATATGAAACGCAATAAAAGATGAATTTCACTTTAACAATTTGTAAACTACCAGATATTAGAAACATTTGTTCCGTTACTCAGAACAACCTCCACTCACAACTTCTTTCTACTCAACCTTAATGCCATTAAGTACTAGTCCTACATTACTTTTTTTGTTTGTTTGCTTGTTTGGTTTTTTTTGCATGGACAGGCACTGGGAATCGAGCTTGGGTCTCTGGCATGGCAGGCGAGAACTCTGCCACTGAGCCACCATAGTCTGCCCATCCTACATTACTTTTTGACAGAAGAGGATGAGTGAAGGTAAACTACTTCATATGTCTTGTGACAATTTATTAGCCCAAGAAGGAACATTTAGGAGATGATTTTCTGGACCCAGGGGGGTCTGCCACTTTAAGGAAGGCAGGGTCTAGACTCTTTGTCAATGGTCCTTGATGTTTTCACCTGACTCCACCACTGAATTCCCATTCTCATACTTCCTTCCACCCAGAAATTGTGAGGGAGGCCTGAGGAGTTTGGAGCTTCTTGACTGAGTTTAGGGTACAGGTTGTCAAGTTTGAGCAACTTCATCTGAATTACTTGGAGGAATTGATAAAACACAAATTGTTACGCCTTGATCAGTCGCCCTGTGGTGGGTCCAGAGAGTCTGCCCTTCTTAGAAGTCCCAGGTGGTGCTAGGGACCACACGTTGAGAGCCACTGCTTTAAGGTAGGGATCAGCAAACTTTTTTCTGTAAAGGGGCCAGACAGTCGCTCTTTTAGGCTGTGCAGGGCACTCAGTCTCAACCACGACTCTTCATATACTATTCATGCCAGTATTTTTTTGTGTTTTTTTTTTTTTCATCATTTAAAAATGTAAAAAAACATTCTTAGCTTGCAGGCTATATAAAAGCAGGCAGTTCTATGAACATGATTTCAGCTGTGGGCCATAATTTGCCGATCCCTACCTTAGGGGATAGACTACTGCTGATGATTCAATGGCACTTAGATTTTCACAGCTGACTTTATCATCAGTGTTCACATTATCTCTGGGTATTTTTGGCTATCCTGCTTTGGTACATCAGCCAAACTGAGCCAAGTTTTCACTTGTATGCACAATCAAACTTGACCATGGGGTTTCTTACCTCAGATAAGCTAAACAGCAATGTAATATCAGTGCCCCAGGACCTTTCCTTTCACAGAGACTGGAAACCAGTCCTTTCTGGTCTCTATACTTCCTTCTGAAGTGCCTCCTAGGTACTAGCTGCTCATTTGGTTTGGCTTCTTCCTGTGAAATGCTACTGGGCACTGCTTACCCCTACAGATTCACATGATTAGGGCAGATGGCCATTCTCAATTGGACCCTTTGTGTCTCTAGCCCGCTCTATTTTATTTAATTTGTTATTAGATGAAATTATTTAAAATTGAGAGTATTGATGGATTGTTGACTTTCGACATTACACATGATGCCCAATGAATGGAAGCGGTTGAAAGATGCACTGACTGAGAAGTAGATTGGCAAATGATAGTGTATACAAATGATCAAATATTGTACTGCTACAAAAAGGAACCAAGTTGTGAGGCATGCAACATTGTGAACGAACATTTGTGGGGAGGTAAAATAAGCCAGAAACCAAAGAACAATTACTGTATGGCCTCATTTAGAAAATACTTATAAGAAAGCAGGGACCTAGATTATAAGCTCTTATGGCAGTCACATTTAGTCTGGAGTGGTAATTGTTATTTCTGGATTTTGAGAGGCTGTTTTATATATGTATAACCTGGTATTTAGAGATATGAATGAAGTCAATCAGGCCAGGACTAAAGTAATTTCAAATATGGGGTAAGGAATTACTTATGTATTTTAGAAATTTATTTTATATATATTTTAGAAATATATTTGCCTATATTTTAGAAACTCTTCTTCTCTTTGAAACCAAAGAAAAGGCTTATTTTGTCTAAAACCTAAATTTTCTATAGCACATAACCTAACTCAACCTGTCTGGATAGATCCAAGCACAGGGAGCCCAGAACAGGAATGAAGGCCTTTAATCCTATATAGTTTAATGTGATGCCTGGATACATCCCAGAGTATATTAAGCAGATAATAAAAAAGTATTGGCAAAGTCCCTTGAGGTATGGGATAAAAAATATGAAATTATTAAATTTTACCACTGGGGAAACCCCTGATATTATGTCAAAGGGTATCCAAATCAATAGGCTAAGCTTTTGATCTTGAGGCTTGTTCTTGTGAAACTTAAGTATGTAGCAGAAAAGCTTATTCTACCTATAGGCATGACTAAGAGTTACTTCCGGAGGACCTCTTTTGTTGCTCAGATGTGGCCTCACTTTCTCTAAGCCTAAAACTGCAAGTGAAATCATTGCCCTCCCTGCCACATGGGACATGACATCCAGGGTAAAATTCTCCCTAGTAGCGTGGGAGATAACTTCCAGGGATGCATCTGGCCCTAGCACCACTGGATCAATAATGCCATCCTGACCAAAAGGGGGAAAAGAAGTATAACAATTAAGATATCAGTGGCTGAGAGATTTCAAATACAGTTGAGAGGCTACTCCGGAGGTTACTCCTATGCAAACTTCAGTTAGACATTGCCACCTACCATAACTTGCCAACCTCCAATCAAAACCTTCCAGCCAATCCTAAAGAACACCTAGGGCATTATATAGGATTCTACAAAAGTTCCATGCACTAGGGTAACTTTCCAGAAACCTACAACCAACCAAATGGGTCCCTGGAAAAGACAAGTCCTGAAATGCACAGGGCCTGCCTTTTCAGAACATCAACTAGTTACATTTCTCCCATCCCATATTATTGACAGCCCCTTCCAACATGAAAATGTTAAAATGGGCATAGCCCAAATACCCCTGATAAGTGGAAGAAAGATCAAAGTTGATGGTGGAGTTATACAGAGAAGGTAGGGCTTAACAAATGAGTATGATTGCTGAATCATTATATTGATATTTCTTTTAATTTCCAGTATCATAGAGCAGCTAGAAAAAAAACTAAAACTATGAAACTGGAATGCATACTAAAGTCTGAAATCTGTTCTACAACTACTTGCTGTGATGTGCTATGAAATTTCTTGCTTTTTTGTATATGTGTTATTTTTCATAAAAAAAGAAAAAAATAAGAAGAATTCTGTTTTGTAGGATGTTGAAAGATCAAGGCTACTGGATTATGGTTCAACAATTTCATGTATTTTCCTCTGGCTATTGTGATACACTAGAAACTAAAGTGAAATATCTATATTATGAGTCAGTAGTCAAAATCATTTGTTACACCTCCTCACTCATTTGATAATTCCCTCAATATTCAGGGACATCTGGGCAATGACCATTTTGGCTTCTTTGTGCTGAAAAGAGGTGTTGACATTATGGGGTAGAAAAATGAAACTGGCTGATATTCTTGGAATGACTGGTATCTTTGGGTTTCAGGGTTCATCTGGCATAGGAACGACCCAGAGATCTTAAGTTCCTGAAAAAATTAGCTTACTTAGTAAAACATTTATAGTCTTAGATAAAGCCCAGGATGTTTTGTGGTTTTCAGGAGTACTGATGGTTGGGACTTTGGCATACTGTGGCAATTTGCATTATTTGGCTGAAGCTTCAATAAAATTAATCTCCAGAATGATCTCTCTACTCTATTTGAAATCTCTTAGCCACTGAAACCTTATTTTGTTTAATTTATCTTCCCTTTTTTGGTCAAGAAGTCATCCCCAATCCCATGATGCCAGGGTCAGGCTCATCCCTGGGAGTCATGTCCCACATTGCCAGGAAGACTACCACCCCTGGGATGGGGGCTGGGGGGCAATGAGTTTATTTGCAGAGTTTTCTTAGAGAGAGAGCCACATATGATCAACAAAGGAGAATTTCTGGGGGGTGACTCAGGCATAATTATAAGTAGGCTTAGCTTTACCATTGCAGAAATATGTTTTATAAGGGCAAGCCTCCAGATTGAGGGCTTGGCTTATTAAATGGGGAGTCCCTAATGCTTGAGAGAATATCAGAAATTCCTCATATGGGGAAGTTTAATAGTTCCACATTTTTTCTCTAGTCCCTCAAGGGGAATTAAGTACTTTTTTATTTTCTGACCCAAACACTCTAGAATGTATCAGGGTATTGCATTAACCTGTACAGAATAACAAGATCTCATTCCCTATTGTAGGTTCCATGTAAAATACATGTTTAAATACACTGGCCAGAGAGGTTAAATTAGACAGTGTGCTACAGAAAATTTAAACTTTGTACAAAATAAACATCTCTTCTTTTGGTCTCACATATAAGTTGGAGTTTTAAAATACAGACAGTATCATCCTTTACCCTGTATTCTGATTTAACTTAGTCCTATATGTCCTAAAGCATATAAGTGATTTATATGCCTCAATCATATCTCCAATTGAATTCTGATCTCTTTTCAGTTTCTTTCACGGTTGCTGTATGGAGTAATGCTTACTTTCAGAGCTGCAGAATTCTAAATCTGGGCTTCAGGTGTCAAATAGATACCTAAAGTTCCAGGGAATTACCAGGTTATACACAAAGAGTACCGCATCTTAGAATTTAGAAAAAAAAAAAAAAAAACAGTGAAAATGCAGGAATAAATATGACTGCTGTAAGAGCTTACAATCTAGCAACCTTTACAATAAGCTTTATTGATCACTCTGTACTTCTTAATCATTGATTGCCCTATCCCTGCCCAATTACTATCTCCTATTAATCTATGCTCTTGAATTCAATTCTCAGAGTTTACTCATTATAATTTATATTAATGAAACCATACAATACTTGCCCTTCCGTTTCTAGCTTATTTTACTCAACATAATGTCTTCAAAGTTTACTCACCTAGTTTCATACCTCACAACTTCATTCCTTTCTTCAGCCACATAATATTCAGATGTATATACCGTTCACCGTTCTGTTCATCAGTGAATGTACCTTTAGGCCACATCCATCCATTTCTAGACCATTCTTAATTTAGAAAGCTGACCTGACACTTCTTGTGGACAAATCATCCTCCCTCTCACCAGGCACATTCACGTATAATGGGTTTATGTCCCTCACATGCCAGAAAGCATGGAAATGCCTTCCTGTAGGGAAATCAGCTGCACAACATTTTGCCTGGAAGGAGGGAAAATGACCCATCAATGGGAGATGGCTATGCCAGCCTACATATGAAGATGGTCAAACTTCAAGTGAACAGGACCTAACCAACACAAACTCTCAGTTAAATACATTAACATTTTGGGGGAAAATGTCAGTTATTCTCATTTTCATATTTAAATATTTAAATAAAAATTAAAAAGTCCAGTGGATCCTCTAAAATCAGTTAATAGCAAGTCTAATTTTTGCAATCAATGATATTTCAAAATGATGGTCTAAAGCAAAAGTCAGCCAATGTTTTTCTGTAAAAGGCCAGATGGTAAGTACTTTTGGCTTTTCAAGTGTGTGGTTTCTGTCATAACTAAACTCTGCTGTTGTAGCATGATAGCTGCAGCCACGGACAATATTGAAACAAATGCCTGGGGCTGTATTCCAATGAAACCTTACCTACAAAAACAGCAGTGGACCCGATTTGGTCCATGGCCATAGTGTGCCAACTCCTGATCTAGAGAAGCATAGTTCAATTCTTACAACAAGAAAACTATTATAAGATCTAGTAGAGTCTCCTTAAAATAGAATATATACAGTAAAACAGAATCAGATATGTATTTATCACATTACAGATATATTATATAAATATACATAATTTCTTAAAATTCTAAGGGTTATATATAAAAGGTACCTGTTAGCCCTCCAGTAACTAGAAATTCAGTTACCCTAACTCCCTTTCTAAGAATATTCAGTTTGTACATGCATTGAATCATTCATTCAATCAATAAATTTTAATGAGAGTTTATTACATGCCAGATACTCTAGTCTTTGAGGGACATATAGTAGTCACCTAGATGTATTTATGTCCCCCAAGCAGCTTACTATCAAGGGTAAGACAGAGATGTAAACAGTAACATCTGAACATAAAATCAGATAAACTGGTGAAAAGGATTGATGGGTCATAGGGGACTATACTCAATTATGGAAGAGATCAAATGCTTCTTTTTTATTAATTAAGATGAGGGAACATTTTGAAAAGATGTCAATGATAATTAATTAGCCTCTCGTCGAATGACATGGTTAAGGAATGTGGGATAATTTAATTGAAACAATAAATGATAATGCCAGTGCCCCTGCAAGCATCACTGCTTTCAAGGATTCTGCATCTCTAATTAATGATACTTTCAGATTTGCTTTTTAATAAGACTGCTTTAGAATGAGCATGTGGAAAAATCACATCCTAGAGTTAAAGAGGATACAGTAAGTTGAGACCTACCTGAGTTCAGAGGCTCTCTTTAATTTGGATGAAACTAAATAAAACAAAACATGTGAATTCTGCCTTGGAATTGCTAAAGTAGATGGACTCTTGATATTAAATGGGTGGGCTTCATTGTCAGGCCAAAAATACATCTGCTTTGCCTTTGATCTAGCCTTAAACAAAGACCAGAAGAATAATATGTCAGGTCTCCAGGCATGTCCTTCTCCTCTGCGCCAATGGAAAGGAACAACTGTGGGGTTGAGTATTGTAGGGGACCCTCAGGAAAATTCCCCCCAAATACCTGAAACCCTTGAAATAATGACATAATATTCTGGAAGGTATCTACCTCACCAAGGAAGAAAAAAATAATATGTAAATCTTACTTGAGGTCCCTTGTACTCAAGAATATATAAGTATGCTTATTTTACCAGATTAAAAAAAAAAACACTGTCCTTTTGTGTGCTAGTTTGAATTTGTTATGTGCCCTTCAAAAGTTTATGTTCCTTTAAACTAATCTTGTGGGGCAGACCTATTTTTGTGTGGGACCTTGTAATTAGGTTGTTTCCATGGAGATGTGAACCTGCCAATCAAGGTGGGTCTTAATGCCCTTGCTGGAGTCCTTTACAGCAGAGACATTTTGGAGAGAGTTCAGAGTCAAGAGAGTTTAGAGAAGCTATGACAGAAACACCCTGGGAGAAACAAGCAAGGACCCACAGAAAACCAGAGCTCAGCAGATGTCACCATGTACCTTCTCATGTGACAGAGGAACCCCAGATACCAGCAGTCTTTCCTCTAAGAAGGTATCCTCTTGCTGATGCTTTAATTTGGACATTTTTCATGGCCTTAGAATTGTAACTTGCAACTTAATAAATCTCCAACCTATTTCTGGTATATTGTATTCTAGCAGCCTTAGCAAACCCAAACATTTGGTAATGCAAAAAAATAAACAAAAAAGTTGAAATGGAATTTAAGTCTTGACAAGGGTTTGATTTGGATTCAACAAAGATGGAGGCTATGTTTAAATTTCCTGTAAAAGTGAAACTTGCCAAGTGTAAAGTAATGAAAGGAGTTGGAGCAGGTTGCTCTTTGCTGCAAGAGCTCTGGCCCCACTGAGCCTGCAGTGGAGGTACTTCCTGTATCATGAATTAAACCATATCAGCACCAGGGCTCAGCATCATGCAATCATTTAGGCAATAGAAAAGTTACAACCTCAGGCAGAGACTCTCAAGCAAAGTATGTGTTAATTGGATACTATTTGTGCACCTCTGGAAGGAAATAAAGACTGTGTGGGAAAAATTGACTGATCTCTGTCTCTGTGCCCTAAAATACTCCTCTTGTTGCTGCTGAAATGGTCCAAACTTAGTTCTGCCTCTGCAGAGGGAGCTGATATGAACACATTTGGCTGACTCTAAGATGATGTTTTAGTAGATCTTCTGATTGAGGTTTTATACAGTTCTATTACAACAAGGAGGAGTGAGCAACTAATTCTAATTTGAAAAATTAAGAGATAATTTACTTTGTATTAAGCCATAATGGATGAATGAGGTGTTCAAGAAAAGCATTTATAGAGAAAAGAAGAACAAAGAGAGAGGCACTAGAATATAAAATAATCTGATATGGTCAGGGGTATGCTAGTAGAATGTTATAGTTCACAGAGAAGGGAGGGAGGTGTGGGGGATGAGGAGGTAAAGAAATCAGAAAGAGCTATGAAAAAGGCAAAGAGGCATAGTGGGGAGGGGGGCATTTTCGATTTTCTACAGCCAGCCTTGGAACTTTGAAAAAGTTATTTAATTTATTTGAGTTTTAGTTTCCTCATTCCTATAGTAAAGATAAAAATTCTTTCCCCTCTTGTATTTTACTGAAGATTAAAGTGAAGTAATTGGAGTATTGACATGGCTACTGCTATTATTTACGTTACTGCTTCTGTTAGCACTGCCAGTGCCACTAAATGCTACTGCCTTTGACTTTTTCCTCAAGTACCTGTTGAGGATTGAATCATGTTTCCCACAAAAGGCATGCTTGGATTGCAACCCTAGTCTTGTGGGTGTGAACCCATTCATAAAGAGGGCCTTTGAAGAGGATATTAGGCAAGACGTGCCCAAATGGAATGAGGGTGGGACTTATTTCAATAAGGCCGAAGTCCCTATAAGCAAAGGAAATTGGACAAATAGAGAGAAGCCACAAAGAGAAGCTAGAAGCTGGAAGTCAGTGGAACTCAGAAGAGACTGGAAAAGATGCCACTATGTTCATGCCATGTGACAGAAATGCCAAGGAAATTCAGTTTGCAGGGCAGCCAGAAGTATTGATGCTGGGAGGAAGCAAGTCTTCTAGCTCCTGAAATCATGAGTCAATAAATTCCTATTGTTACACCAACCCATTGAATGGTATTTGTTTTATCAGTGAGAAAACTAAAACAGTACCTATGGGAAACTCCAGTAGGAAACTACTGAAGGACTTTAAACAGTTATAGTTCAGATACCAGAAATATGGAGGATGCATTACAAGATGATACTAGAGTCAGAAGAAGACAAGTGGCTGTTGAAATAGTCTCAGTCTGAGTAAATGGGAGCAATGGAGTAGGCAGGTTTTACTGTATTAAAATTGTTGGAGATATAATTGGTCTCCCTAATCCCAGACAACTCAGAGTCCCTCCTTTTGAGGAAAAGTGGGATCTCTATAACTACAACAAAAGAGAGAGAAAATAAATTGGTAGTTTAAGTGAACTTGCACTATAATTACACTTAGTTTATTTCTTAAAGGCTTTAATAAGGCACAACGATTTTTTTTAATGTGTGTTTTATATAATGACTTCAAATGATTATTATCTCGACCGAGCCTTTAAAAAACCAATTTTTACTCTTTTGAAACCTATTCTGTTTGGGCATTTTCCTGAAGTTACTGCTGGCCAATTGGTACAGATTGCATCTCCACGGAAGATCTCTACACTTCAAAGACGAAATTGTTTTGATTGAAAAATGTGGCCTTCAAATAGCAGTAGAAATATCCAACTCATTTTAAACTTGAATCCCCCCTCTACTTAATGCTACAAGCTTTCTAAAAAAAAAAAAAAACCCATCTGCTTTTTCAGAATAACAAAAAGAAAGAGGATAAAGCAAATATGGAAATCAAGTTACTTTGAGGCCTGTGCACTAACTCCAATTTAATCTTCTAAAACATATACTTTTCTACTATCAACCAGCCAGCTGATATTTTTCTACATTCAAAGGAAGCAATTTTCTCTAATTTTACAGTCTCTCTAGTATTCCATCCTAGAGACACAGAGGGCTCTCTTCTAACAAGTGGCTGGATTAATGGAAATGAGCATAAACAAACACAGACAGTCGAGAGATTCTGGTGCCAGCTACAATGGTCTTTCCAACATATTCAGACTAAAGTTGAATATGCTATGGGGAGGAAAGAGCAGAAATCAGCTTTGGGTTACCCCCTGCCTGGAGCTAACAGACAAGGTAATCAGGCACAGTGAGCAGTTTCTCCCACTCATTCCAGGGCCTGACTGAATCCTAAAGATATAAGGAAAGGAGAGCAGATCCCCTGAAGGAGGCAAGTGACTTCAGCTCGGCCAAAGCACAGGGCACAGAGCTCATCAAATCATTTCCAAGTTAAAAGGTAATTATGCAAAAGCAAGTCTGTTTATTGAGAGTGTCTCACCCTGGGGCTACACCCGGTGCTATGGCATCAGACTGTGTAGAGTGACCCACTGACACATATGAGACTTCTATTCTTCATGGGTGCAATGAGAAGGAGCATGGAAGCTGGTTATGTAGGAATATCTTTCATCCTCTTTCTATACTCCACTACAGTCTGAAACAAGGTTAATGTAGGGGCATTTGTGTGCAAATTAGTCTGGTTAGGAGAAAATTCAAATTCTAAACCTGGCTAAATTGCCCAAATGGCTTGCAGCAAACAAGTTTCTGGAGCTATGGAGCAAAAGGTAGTGGCTATGGCAGGGCAACTTCCCACAGACATACTCTTCATCTGCTATCCATTACAAAGTCAGCAGAGCACTACCTCTTCTAAATTATTTCTCCTGTATCTCCTTTGATAGTACATTGTTCTGGTTCTCATCTTGCCTCTCTAACCATACCTCTGGGTTTGAGGCCTTGCCTTCTTCTGCCTTTTACTCCTTCTTTGTTTCCCTTGGGAGGCTTAAAGCAGTACCACTACATTGAATATTGCATTTCTGAGTAGAGATAACATTTCTATTTAGTTGCCTTTTTTTTTTTTTTTTTTTACAACTTCTACTTTGAATTCATTATCTAAATCACTGAAACTGACTCCCCATTAATGGACTCACCAGTCTATGTAAGCAGGCTGAAAAACTCCAAATAACCCTGGACTAGACTGCCTTCCATTTCTAGTTAACTAGCAAATATTATTGATTTATTATCCAGAGTGCTTCTTGGTTCTGTCATTTTGCTTTCATTCATAGTCTACATTTTTAGTATTGGCTGGCAGGCCAAATTAAGGCACATTTATATAATGAGATATTGAAACATTAAGACAATAATGGAAATGCATATTTATTTATGTGGAAATAAATTTATGATATATTAGTAACTTATTCCCTTAGATGTTTACTTATAGTACATATAATGCGTATTATTAGAACACATATTAATGTGTTATACACATAATGAAAAGATCATGTGAGCATTTAAAAGCAGTTATTTGGGGTGACATCATCAACATGGCGACATAACAGCTACTGGAAATCTGTTCCTACTGACCCTCCTCAGAGATCCAACACTAAAAAAGAACAATTCTGAATTGTTCAGCAATCTGAAGGAGGATGTGGAGTGGAGAGGGTCCCTACAAATCCTGGATGGAAGAAATAGAGGAATATCAGGTAGGAAATGTCCATCTCGGCCAGGCCAGTTCTCTCCCCTCCTCACTCAGCCTCACAGCACGGGATAGGCAGAGAAATAGCAGCAGGTAGTCCTCCTAATGGGGACACAGAATACGTACTCTCTCACAGCAGTGGGACAAACCCTCACCTTTTAGAGATGTGGGGAACAGGGGAAGGCATTTCAAGGCCCAGTTCAGTGAGAGACAGAGAGTCTGAGAAAATGTGGACAGGAGCTGTGTTTCCAGCCCTGGGTCTGAAAGTCCCTACCTGGGGGGAAGCTAAAGATGGAGACAACTAGGGGTGTACTCTACCACATATAAAGTGGGGGACACAGAACTACATTGAACAAGATTTTGGCTGGAAAAGAGAGGGAACAGGAAATCTGCTTTCTTAGCCAGACCTGGAGAGATGCAACCAGGGCTCTGAGGACAATTAAGTTATCAAACACCGCCATCTTCTGGGTAGAATATAAAGTGCAAAAAAATTGAAGGGCTTTTTCGGAGACTACCCAGAATATTATTTCAGGCTGACTGGAGTAGGTCTAGACAGCCTGAATCGAAACCCTCCCGTTTTGGATGACAAACATGTACGACACAG
The DNA here is from genome assembly GCF_023851605.1 of Tamandua tetradactyla. Lineage (NCBI taxonomy): Eukaryota > Metazoa > Chordata > Mammalia > Pilosa > Myrmecophagidae > Tamandua > Tamandua tetradactyla. The sequence continues at coordinate 199,601,022 of NC_135327.1, read as the reverse complement.
CTGTTAAAGCAGTGCCCTAACACAAACCCCGGTCTTGCAGCACGGTGAAAAACAGAGCACCACTGGGAGACAACAAATATGTTTTAACCATAAACAGAGACATCACTGTGGTGCCCAGGGCCTACTCCTATCCCTTAGGCAGGCTGCTGTAGGCAGGTTTTTGAGAGGGCTGGGGAGCAGAACAAATCTGACAGCTTGTTGGTGAGAGAAACAAACAGATGGAGAACAAATCCAACCAACAGGAAAATCCTAGGTAAAAGAGATAAAATGACCTCTAGGATAAACTAAGGAAGAAAATCAGGTACCTGGACACCAGAAGAAAATCATGACTCATACCAGGAAGAATGAAGATATGGCCCAAACAAAAGTATAAAATTAATACCTCAACTGAGATACAGGAATTGAAACAACTAATTTATGATGTTAAAGGAGATCTAAATCAATACAAGGAGTTGAAGGAAAATATGGAAAAAGACATAAAGGATATAAAGCAGACACAGGGTATCCATACAGAAGAACCTGAAACTTTAAAAAAACAAATTGCAGAACTTACAGAAATGAAAGGCACAATTGAAGTGATGAAAAACAAAATGGAAACTACCACAGTAGATCTGAAGAGGCAGCAGAAAGGATCAGTGAACTAGAAGACAGGACAACTGAAATTCTACACACAAAAGAACACATAGGGAAAAAATTAAAAATTTGACAAGGTCTCAGAGAACTGAATGACAACTGAAGCACATGAACATACATGTTATGGGCATCCCTGAAGGAGAAGAGAAGGGAAAACAGGCAGAAAGAATAATGGAGGAAATAATCAATGTACATTTTCCAACTCTTATGAAAGATATAAAACTACAGGTCCAAGAAGCATAGTGTCCCCCAAACAGAACAGATCCAAATACACTTATGCCAGGACACTTACTAATCAGATTATCAAATATCAAAGACAGAGAGAATTCTGAAAGCAGCAGGAGAAAAGCAATCCATCACATACAAGGGAAGTTCAATAAGACTAAGTGTAGATCTCTCAGCAGAAACCATGGAGGTGAGAAGGCAGTGGGATGATATATTTAAGATACTGAAAAAGAAAAACTAACAACCAAGAATTCTATATCCAACAAAACTACCCTTGAAAAATGAGGGAAAGTTTAAAATATTTATAGACAGACACTGAGTGACTGTGAACAAGAGACCTGCTCTATAAGAAATACTAAAGGGAGCACTACAGGCAGACAGCAAAATATAGGTGAGAGAGGTTTGGAGAAGAGTGTAGCAATGAAGGAAGTATAACTAATAGGGTTAAAAGAAAGAAAATTAAGATATGATGGTTACAGGCTAAAAGGAAAAATGTTGAAGAAAGTACAATGTTTACAGCAATACCATTAAATGTTAATGGATTAAACCCCAATGAAAAGACATAGATTGGTAGAATGGATCAAATACAGGATACATTTATATATTGTCTACAAGACTCACGTAAGACCCAAGGACAAAAACAGGTTGAAAGTAAAAGGCTGGAAAAAGATATTCCATGAAAACCACAACTAGAAAACAGTGGGGGAAGCCATATCAGACAAATTAGACTTCAAATGTAAAACAATGAAAAGAGAACGAATGATACTATGTATTAATAAAAGGGATAATTCCTCAGGAAGATATAATCATAAATACCTATGTGCCGAGCCAGAGTGCCCCAAAATGCATGGGGCAAACACTGACAACACTGAAGTAAGAAGTAAACACTTGTACAATGGTAGGTGGGGACTTTAAAACACTGCTTTCATCAATGGATAAAACATCTAGATAGAGAATCAATAAGGAAACAGAAATCTTGAATAATATGATAAATGAACTAGACTTAAAAGACATTTACAGAACATTGTACCCAGCAACAGTAGGATCCACTATCTGCTCAAGTGCTCATGGATCATTCTCCAGAATAGACCACATGTTGTGTCACAAAGCAGGGCTCCGTAAATTAAAGAATATCAAAATTAAGCAAAGTACTTTCTTGGATAATAATGGAAAGCAGTTGGAAATCAATAACAGGCAGAAGCCTGGAAAATTTACAAATTTATAGAGGCTAAACAATACACTCTTAAACTATCAGTGGGTCAAGGAAAAAATTACAAGGAAAATCCATAAATATTTCAAGGCAAAAGAAAATGAGAATACAACATATCAAAACTCATGAGATGCAGCAAAGACTGTGCTGCAAGGGAAATTTATTGCCCTCAATGCCTACACTTAAAAGGAAAGATTTAAAAAATCAAGGAATTAACTGCTTACCTGGAAGAACTAGAGAAAGAACAGCAAACCAATCCCAAAGCAAAAAGAAAGAAATACAAAAATTAGGGCAGAAATAAGTGAAATTGAGAACATGAAAACAAGAGAGAATCAATAAAACCAGAAGCTTGCTCTTTGAGAAAGTCCATAAAACAGATGGACACTTATCTAAACTGACAAGTAAACAAAGAGAATGGATGCAAATAAATATAAAGAGGAGATATAACCACTGACCCTGCAGAAATAAAGGAGATAATGGGAGGGTACTATGAACAAAGATATGCTAGCAAACTTGACAACTTAGATGAAATCTACGACTTCTTAAAAAAGCATGAACAAACAACATTGAATTGAGAAGAAATAGGAGACTGCAACAAACCAATCACAAGTAAAGAGACTGAATCTGTCATCAAAAAACTCTCAAAAAAGAAAAGTCCAGGACCAGATGGCTTCACATGTGAATTCTACCAAACATTCAAGAAAGAATTAGTACCAGTCCTGCTCAAACTTCAAAAAAATAAAAAAAAAATTGAAGAGGAGGAAAAGCTACTGTTCTAGTTTGCTAGCTGCTGGGATGCAACATACCAGAAATGGAATGGCTTTTTAAAAGGGGAATTTAATAAGTTGCTACTTTACAGTTCTAAGGCTGTGAAATTGTCCAAGTTAAAACAAATCTATAGAAATGTCCAATCTAAAACATCCAGGGAAAGATACCTTGGTTCAAGAAGGTCAGTGAGGTTCAGTGTTTCTCTTGCACTGGAAGGGCACATAGAGAACATGGCAGTGTCTGCTGGCTTTCTCTCTAAGCCTCTTGTTTCATGAAGTTCCCCAGGAGGCATTTTCCTTTTTCATCTCCAAAGGTCACTGGCTGGTGGAGTATCGCCTTCATGTTTCTTTGGTGTTCTGAAGCTTTCTCCAAACAACTTCTTTTATAGGATTCCAGTAAACTAATCAAGGCCCATGTAGAATGAGGAGACACAACTCCATCTAACCAAGTTTAATACCTACATTTGATTGATCACATCTCCATGGAGATAACCTAATCAAGTTTCTAAACTATAGTACTGAACAGGGATTATAAGAAAATGTTGCTCCCACAAGATTAATTAGGATTAAAACGTGGCTTTTCTAGGGTACATAAGTCTTTTCAAACCAGCACAGCTACCTAAGTCATTCTACGAAGCCTACATCACCTTAATACCAAAGCCAGGCAGAGATAATACAAGAAAACAAAATTACAGACCAAACTCTTTAATGAACAAAATACAAAACTCCTCAACAAAATACTTGCAAATCAAATACCAGCAGCATATTAGAAGAATTATATACCATGACCTGGTGGGGTTTTTTTTTTCTTTTCTTTTTTTTTTTTTTATTAATTAACAGAAAAAAAGAAATTAACCCAACATTTAGAAATCATATCATTCTACATATGCAATCAGTAATTCTTAACATCATCACATAGATGCATGATCATCGTTTCTTAGTACATTAGCATCGGTGTAGAAGAACTAGCAACACAACAGAAAAAGATATAGAATGTTAATAAAGAGAAAAAATAAAAGTAATAATAATAGTTAAAAAAAAACAAACCTATAGCTCAGATGCAGCTTCATTCAGTGTTTTAACATGATTACTTTACAATTAGGTATTATTGTGCTGTCCATTTTTGAGTTTTTGTATCTAATCCTGTTGCACAGTCTGTATCCCTTCAGCTCCAATTACCCATTATCTTACCCTGTTTCTAACTCCTGCTGAACTCTGTTACCAATGACATTCCAAGTTTATTCTCGAATGTCGGTTCACATCAGTGGGACCATACAGTATTTGTCCGTTAGTTTTTGGCTAGACTCACTCAGCATAATGTTCTCTAGGTCCATCCATATTATTACATGCTTCATAAGTTTATCCTGTCTTAAAGCTGCATAATATTCCATCGTATGTATATACCACAGTTTGTTTAGCCACTCTTCTGTTGATGGACATTTTGGCTGTTTCCATCTCTTTGCAATTGCAAATAATGCTGCTATAAATATTGGTGTGCAAATGTCCATTTGTGTCTTTGCCCTTAAGTCCTTTGAGTAGATACCCAGCAATGGTATTGCTGGGTCGTATGGCAATTCTATATTCAGCTTTTTGAGGAACCGCCAAACTGCCTTCCATAGTGGTGGCACCATTTGACATTCCCACCAACAGTGGATAAGTGTGCCTCTTTCTCCGCATCCTCTCTAGCACTTGTCATTTTCTGTTTTGTTGATAATGGCCATTCTGGTGGGTGTGAGATGATATCTCATTGTGGTTTTGATTTGCATTTCTCTAATGGCCAGGGAGAAATGAGCATCTCTTCATGTGCCTTTTGGCCATTTGTATTTCCTCTTCTGGTAGGTGTCTATTCAAGTCTTTTTCCCATTTTGTAATTGGGTTGGCTGTCTTTTTGTTGTTGTTGAGTTGAACAATCTCTTTATAAATTCTGGATACTAGACCTTTATCTGATATGTCATTTCCAAATATTGTCTCCCATTGTGTAGGCTGTCTTTCTACTTTCTTGATGAAGTTCTTTGATGCACAAAAGTGTTTAATTTTGAGGAGCTCCCATTTATTTATTTCCTTCTTCAGTGCTCTTGCTTTAGGTTTAAGGTCCATAAAACCGCCTCCAATTGTAAGTTTCATAAGATATCTCCCTACATTTTCCTCCAACTGTTTTATGGTCTTAGACCTAATGTTTAGATCTTTGATCCATTTTGAGTTAACTTTTGTATAGGGTGTGAGATATGGGTCTTCTTGCATTCTTTTACATATGGATATCCAGTTCTCTAGGCACCATTTATTGAAGAGACTGTTCTGTCCCAAGTGAGTTGGCTTGACTGCCTTATCAAAGATCAAATGTCCATAGATGAGAGGGTCTATATCTGAGCACTCTATTCGATTCCATTGGTCGATATATCTATCTTTATGCCAATACCATGCTGTTTTGACCACTGTGGCTTCATAATATGCCTTAAAGTCAGGCAGCACGAGACCTCCAGCTTCGTTTTTTTCCTCAAGATGTTTATAGCAATTCAGGGCACCCTGCCCTTCCAGATAAATTTGCTTATTGGGTTTTATAATTCTGAAAAATAACTTGTTGGGATTTTGATTGGCATTGCATTGAATCTGTAAATCAATTTAGGTAGGATTGACATCTTAACTATATTTAGTCTTCCAATCCATGAACACGGTATGCCCTTCCATCTATTTAGGTCTTCTGTGATTTCTTTTAACAGTTTTTTGTAGTTTTCTTTATATAGGTTTTTTGTCTCTTTAGTTAAATTTATTCCTAGGTATTTTATTCTTTTAGTTGCAATTGTAAATGGGATTTGTTTCTTGATTTCCCCCTCAGCTTGTTCATTACTAGTGTATAGAAATGCTACAGATTTTTGAATGTTGATCTTGTAACCTGCTACTTTGCTGTACTCATTTATTAGCTCTAGTAGTTTTCTTGTGGATTTTTCCAGGTTTTCGACATATAGTATCATATCATCTACAAACAGTGATAGTTTTACTTCTTCCTTTCCAATTTTGATGCCTTGTATTTCTTTTTCTTGTCTAATTGCTCTGGCTAGAACCTCCAACACAATGTTGAATAATAGTGGTGATAGTGAACATCCTTGTCTTGTTCCTGATCTTAGGGGGAAAGTTTCAATTTTTCCCCATTGAGGATGATATTAGCTGTGGGTTTTTCATATATTCCCTCTATCATTTTAAGGAAGTTCCCTTGTATTCCTATCTTTTGAAGTGTTTTCAACAGGAAAGGATGTTGAATCTTGTCAAATGCCTTCTCTGCATCAATTGAGATGATCATGTGATTTTTCTGCTTTGATTTGTTGATATGGTATATTACATTAATTGATTTTCTTATGTTGAACCATCCTTGCATACCTGGGATGAATCCTACTTGGTCATGATGTATAATTCTTTTAATGTGTTCTTGGATACGATTTGCTAGAATTTTATTGAGGATTTTTGCATCTATATTCATTAGAGAGATTGGTCTATAGTTTTCTTTTTTTGTAATATCTTTGCCTGGTTTTGGTATGAGGGTGATGTTGGCTTCATAGAATGAATTAGGTAGTTTTCCCTCCACTTCGATTTTTTTGAAGAGTTTGAGGAGAGTTGGTACTAATTCTTTCTGGAATGTTTGATAGAATTCACATGTGAAGCCGTCTGGTCCTGGACTTTTCTTTTTAGGGAGCTTTTGAATGACTAATTCAATCTCTTTACTTGTGATTGGTTTGTTGAGGTCATCTATTTCTTCTTGAGTCAAAGTTGGTTGTTCATGTCTTTCCAGGAACCCGTCCATTTCCTCTAAATTGTTGTATTTATTAGCGTAAAGTTGTTCATAGTATCCTGTTATTACCTCCTTTATTTCTGTGAGGTCAGTAGTTATGTCTCCTCTTCCATTTCTGATCTTATTTATTTGCATCCTCTCTCTTCTTCTTTTTGTCAATCTTGATAAGGGCCCATCAATCTTATTGATTTTCTCATAGAACCAACTTCTGGTCTTATTGATTTTCTCTATTGTTTTCATGTTTTCAATTTCATTTATTTCTGCTCTAATCTTTGTTATTTCTTTCCTTTTGCTTGCTTTGGGATTACTTTGCTGTTCTTTCTCCAGTTCTTCCAATTGAACAGTTAATTCCTGCATTTTTGCCTTTTATTCTTTTCTGATATAGGCATTTAGGGCAATAAATTTCCCTCTTAGCACTGCCTTTGCTGCGTCCCATAAGTTTTGATATGTTGTGTTTTCATTTTCATTTGCCTCGAGGTATTTACTAATTTCTCTTGCAATTTCTTCTTTGACCCACTTGTTGTTTAAGAGTGTGTTGTTGAGCCTCCATGTATTTGTGAATTTTCTGGCACTCCGCCTATTGTTGATTTCCAACTTCATTCCTTTTTGATCCGAGAAATTGTGTATGATTTCAATCTTTTTAAATTTGTTAAGACTTGCTTTGTGACCCAGCATATGGTCTATCTTTGAGAATGACCTATGAGCACTTGAGAAAAAGGTGCATCCTGCTGTTGTGGGATGTAATGTCCTATAAATGTCTGTTAAGTCTAGCTCATTTATAGTAATATTCAGATTCTCTATTTCTTTATTGATCCTCTGTCTAGATGTTCTATCCATTGATGAGAGTGGCAAATTGAAGTCTCCAACTGTTATGGTATATGTGTCTATTTCCCTTTTCAGTGTTTGCAGTGTATTCTTCACGTATTTTGGGGCATTCTGGTTCGGTGCGTAAATATTTATGATTGTTATGTCTTCCTGTTTAATTGTTCCTTTTATTAGTAGATAGTGTCCTTCTTTGTCTCTTTTAACTGTTTTACATTTGAAGTCTAATTTGTTGGATATTAGTATAGCCACTTCTGCTCTTTTCTGGTTGTTATTTGCATGAAATATCTTTTCCCAGCCTTTCACTTTCAACCTATGTTTATCTTTGGGTCTAAGATGTGTTTCCTGTAGACAGCATATAGAAAGATCCTGTTTTTTAATCCATTCTGCCAGTCTATGTCTTTTGATTGGGGAATTCAGTCCATTAACATTTAGTGTTATTACTGTTTGGATAATATTTTCCTCTACCATTTTGCCTTTTGTATTATATATATCACATCTGACTTTCCTTCTTTCTACATTCTTCTCCATACCTCTCTCTTCTGTCTTTTCGGTTCTGACTCTAGTGCTCCCTTTAGTATTTCTTGCAGAGCTGGTCTCTTGGTCACAAATTCTCTCAGTGACTTTTTGTCTGAGAATGCTTTAATTTCTCCCTCATTTTTGAAGGACAATTTTGCTGGATATAGGAGTCTTGGTTGGCAGTTTTTCTCTTTTAGTAATTTAAATATATCATCCCACTGTCTTCTAGCTTCCATGGTTTCTGCTGAGAAATCTACACATAGTCTTATTGGGTTTCCCTTGTATGTGATGGATTGTTTTTCTCTTGCTGCTTTCAAGATCCGCTCTTTCTCTTTGACCTCTGACATTCTAACTAGTAAGTGTCTTGGAGAATGCCTATTTGGGTCTATTCTCTTTGGGGTGCGCTGCACTTCTTGGATCTGTAATTTTAGGTCTTTCATAAGAGTTGGGAAATTTTCAGTGATAATTTCTTCCATTAGTTTTTCTCCTCCTTTTCCCTTCTCTTCTCCTTCTGGGACACCCGCAACACATATATTTGTGCACTTCTTATTGTCATTCAGTTCCCTGATACCCTGTTCAAATTTTTCCATTCTTTTCCCGATAGTTTTTGTTTCTTTTTGGAATTCAGATGTTCCGTCCTCCAAATCACTAATTCTATCTTCTGTCTCTTTAAATCTATCATTGTAGGTATCCATTGTTTTTTCCATCTTTTCTACTTTATCCTTCACTTCCATAAGTTCTGTAATTTGTTTTTTCAGTTTTTCTATTTCTTCTTTTTGTTCAGCCCATGTCTTCTTCATGTCCTCCCTCAATTTATCGATTTCATTTTTGAAGAGGTTTTCCATTTCTGTTCGTATATTCAGCATTAGTTGTCTCAGCTTCTGTATCTCATTTGAACTATTGGTTTGTTCCTTTGACTGGGCCGTATTTTCAATTTTCTGAGCGTGATCCGTTATCTTCTGCTGGCATCTGGGCATTTAGTCAGATTTCCCTGGGTGTTGGACCCAACAGGTTGAAAGATTTTTCTGTGAAATCTCTGGGTTCTGTTTTTCTTATCCTGCCCAGTAGGTGGCGCTCATGGCACACGTTTGTCTGCGGGTCGCACCAGTAAAAGGTGCTGTGGGTCCTTCAACTTTGGAAAACTCTCGCTGTGGGGGAGGTTCGCCAGCCGAAGCAGCTTGTAAGAGTGCCAGCTGGCCCAGGGGTCCGAACGCGGGGAGGGTCGCCGGCCGCCGCAGCCCGGGAGAGCGCCCGTCCGAATTTCCTAGTCGGCCCGGGGCTCCAAGCCTGGCGGAAGGGCGCCAGCCGCCGCGGCCCGTGAGAGTGCACCGTTCCCAGCCGGACCGGGGAGTCACGTGTTTGGAAGGGACCCCCTCGGTCACCGTTCTCCGCGGCCTGGGGATTTCCAATCCAATTCTCTCAGTTGGTCCGGGGGGCCGCGCGTGGTAGGGGCGCCAGCCACCGCGGCTTGAGGGGACCGCCTGCCCAATTCTGCCAGCTGGCCCGGGAAGGAGGAGCGGAGGGACTATGGCCGCTTGCCGCCCCGCCCTGGGAAGCCCGCGCCCCTCGGCGATCTCCCCGGAGCGGGTTCTCCCAGCCAGTCTGCCGTTCCAGGATGGGGTATGCTGTCTTTTTTATCTCTGTCGTGGCTCCGGGAGCTGTTCTGTATCGTTTCTACTCCCCTAGTAGCTGTTCTGGAGGAGGAAAGGTGAGGATGGCAAGGTTGTCGAGGACGGTGGCGGAGGAGCCATTAAAGGCGGAAGAGGGCACGGTGATGGTTCGACCTGGTGGGTTTTATCCCAGGTATGCATGGATGGTTCAACTGAAGAAAATCAATTAATGTAATATATCCCATCAATAAATTAAAGAGGAAAAAACACATGATCATTGCAATTGATGCAGAAAAGTTGTTTGACAAAACTCAGCATCTTTTCTTGATGAAAACACTTCAAAGGAAGTTTCCTCAACATGATAAAGGGACTATATAATAAGCCCACAACTAACATCACACTCAATGTGGAAAGACTGAAAGCTTTCCCTCTAAGATCAAGAACAAGACAAGGATGTAGATTGTCACCACTGTTAGTCAACATTGTGCTGGAAGTTCAAGATAGAGTGATTACGCAAGAAAAAGAAATAAAAGGCACTCAAATTGGAAAGGAAGAAGTAAACCTCTCACTGTTTGCAGATGACATGATCTTGTATGCAGAAAATCCTGAAACATCTACAGTAAGCTACTAGAGCTAATAAACAGTAGAGCAAAATGGCAGGATGCAAGATTAACACACAACAAATCAGTAGTGTTTTATATGCCAGCACAGGGCAACTGAGGAGGAAATCAAGAAAAAACTTCCATTTATAATAGCAACCAAAAGAATCAAGTATCTAGTTTTAAATATAACCAAGGACATTAAAGATCTATAAACAGAAAACTATATTTAAAATTTTGCTAAAAAAAATCTAAGAAGACCTAAATAAATGGAAGGGCATACCATGTTCATGAATTAGAAGACTAAATACCATTATCAATTCCACTCAAACTGATTTATAGATTCAATGCAATACCAATTAAAACCCAATAATTTTTTTGCAGAAATAGAAAAAATTATAATCAATTTTGGAAGACCAGGGTACCTTGAATAGCTAAAAATATCTTGACCAAAAAAAAAATGAAGCGGGAGGTCTCACACTACTGACTTTAAAGCACATTACAAAGCTACAGTGGTCAAAACAGCATGATACTGGCATAAAGATAGGTGTCCTGACCAGTGGAATCGAATTGAGCATTCAGAGGTGGACCCTCACATCTACGGCCAATTGATCTTTGATAGGGATGTCAAGTCAACTCAACCAAGACAGAGCATATTCTTCAACAAATGGAGCTTGGTGAGCTGGATATCCACATCCAAAAGAATGAATGAGGACCCCAACTTCATACCATATACAAAAATTAATTCAAAATGGATCAAAGATCTAAATATTAGTGCCAAGACCATAAAACTTTTAGAAAAAAATGTAAGGAAATATCTTTACAATTCTGTGATAGATGTTGGTTTCCTAAATCTTATACACAAATGAAACTATCTTATACACTAGCAATGAAAGGAGAACTAGATAAATGGGATCTCTTCGAAATTGAATAGTTTTGTGCATCAAAGGGCTTTGTAAGCAAAGTTAAAAGGGAGCGTAGGCAATGGGAGACAATATTTGGAAAGCAATTATCAGATAAGAGTTTAATATCTAGAATATATAAAAAAGATCCTACAACTCAAGAACAAAAAGACAAATAACCCAACTTAAAAATAGGTAGAAGACATGGACAGACGCTTTTTAGAAGATGCAATACAAAAGCTCAAAAACATATGAAAAGATGCTCAACTTCCTGGCTTAATACTAGGGAAATGCAAATCAAAACCACAACGAGATATCATCTTACACCTACTCGAATAGCCATTATCAAAAAAACAGAAGACTACAAGTGTTGGAGAGGATGTGGAGAAACAAGCATATTTATTCACTGTTGGTGAGACTGTAGAATGCTGCAACTGCTCTGGAAGAAAATTTGGTGGCTTCTCAGGAAACTAAATATAGAATTGCCATATGATCCGGCAATTCCATTACTATGTATATATTCAGAGAAAATGAAGGCAAGGACACAAATGGACATTTGCACACCAATGTTTATAGTGTCAGTATTCACAATTACAAAGAGATGGAAAAAACCCAAATGTCCATTAACAAGATGAGTGGCTAAACAACAAGATGAGTGGCTAAACAAGCTGTGGTATATACATAGGATGGAATATTATGCAGCTCTAACACAGAATAAAGTCATGAAGCATGTAATAACGTGGATGAAACTTGAGGACATTATGCTGAGTGAAATGAACCAGAAACAAAAGGTCATATACTGCATCATCTCATTAATGTGAACTAATATTAAGTGAATTTTGAGAGTTAAAGTTGAGAACACAGGTTATCGGGAGACAGGAAGATGGTAGAGATTCGGCATCTGATGCAGAAGGAGTACAGAATGTTCAGCATGACTGATTGTAAAGACCCAGAAATGAATAGCACAATACTATCTGATGGTATCACAATATTGTAAGCACACTGAATGAAAGTGAATGTGAGTATGGTGGAGGGAGGAGGAGTGAGTGTATATATGACACCAGAAAGAAAGACAGTGGATAAAGACTGTGAAGGTATAACTTAGCAACGCCTAGAGTGAACAATTATGGTAATTAAATATAGAAATATAAGAATGTTTTTGCATGGGGGAACAAATGAATGTCAAGACTGGAAGGCATTGCAAGTGGAATGGTATGGAGGTGGGGGGAAACAATCAATGCTCAGTAGGGTCTCCAATCAACAGTACCATTGTAATCCACTTCCGATGACTGTAACAAAGGCAATAAGCCAAAACTGAATGTCAACAAGAAGAGGAGGTGGGGGAGAAGTATGGGATTGTGTGTGGAAGAAATGGAAATGTTCTCACATAGACTATGGTGGTGAAGGCATGGCTTTGTGACTATACAGGGAACCACTGATTGTTTACTTAGGTTGGATTGTATGAACAGAGAGACACCAGTACTAGAGAAAATGTGGAGCGAGAGCTGTATCTATTCACTGTTAGTAGGGAAGTAGAGTAGTGCAGCCCCTCTGGTGGGCAGTATGGTGGCTCCACAGGAGGCTAACTGGCATAGGGTTGCCCTATGATCCTACAACCCTGTAGTTATATGGCTCCATGGAGGAACTGAGAGTGGAGACAGGAATGGACATTTGCATACTGGTTAAGTCCGCGAAAGTGTTCTGAGATTTGCAACTGAATCTTCGACTGAAGACTGGAAGAGGAAACTGTGATGTGTACATACAATGAACTATTGAGCAGCTGCAAGAAGGAATGAAGTTCTGAGGGTATGCAACTAGGTGAATGAATCTTGAGACAGTTAGCTGAGTAAAATAAGCCAGAAATAAAAAAGAAATATTTTTTTAATGCCTTACTGATATTGTAGCAGGCAGGCCCCTCACCTCTCCTTGCCCATTTAAACTACCTCCTCTTTAAAAATTCCCCAAATTCCTCTGAGCAGTCAGGACTACTTGTAAATAGGATGCTCCTCCCGAGAATGGGTAAAACTGCACATAGGCAAAATAAGACAAATTCCTGTAAAGAAACACCTCCCCTAACCACTCATCTGCTTCTGTAAACCCAGTTTTGTGCCCTTCCCAATTTAAACCAGCCAATTGTTTACCTTGTCTTTAACGTGTCATCCTGTCTATAAAAACTGATGTTAACCTTTTGTCCGGGGCTCAGAATTTCAAAGACTACTTGGCTGAGCCCTATGGTCATAGACAATAAAACCTACTTCCTGAAACTTCAGCGCCTCGGCCTGGTTTGTTCCGTTTCTGCATAATGGTCCTGGAGGCTTGCAGCCTTGTCCTGGGTTTCGTGCAACAGTATGGATGCACAAGCTCTGAGAACTGAATTCAAGAGCTTAGATTATCAGGTGAAGGCCTATTGTAAAGGTTCTTAGACTATAAGCTCTTACAACAGTCACATGTATTCTGGAGTTCTATTATTTCTAAATTCCGAGATGCTGAGCACTTTGTGTATAACCTGGTCATTCCATGAACAATTGGGTATTTGTGGGACACCTGAGCAGAGAGCTGGATTTCTGTAGCTATGAAAGTCAGCATTATCCTATATAGCAACTGTTAAAAACAATGAAAAAATGATGAGACTTCAATTAGAGATATGAATGAAGCTGATCTGGGTAGAACTAAGGTAAATCAGACTAAAGGGTAAAGAATGATATTGACTGTATTTCACTCTCAACTTCTGTGTGAGACCAAAGGAAGAGATGTATATTTTTGGTAGCAAACTATCTAATTTAACTTGTATGGTCAATTTATTCAAACACCATAATTACCTGAAACTTTGAATAGGTAGTGAGATATTGTTGGTTTGTATAGGTTGGTATGATGCCCCAATACATCCCAGTGTAAGCTAGGAAGACTTAAAAAATATTTGCAAAATCCCCTTGAGGAACTGGATGAAAGGTAGAAAAATTAAACTTCCCCACCTGGGAAGACCAGATATTCTCATAAGCATTTGTTGGGAAGACCTGATATTCTCATAAGCATTGGGGATTGCCAATTTGATGGGACAGGCCCTATATCTTGGGAATTGCCCTTATGAAACTTATTCCTGCAAAAGAGACACTAAGCCTACTTATGATTATGCCTAAGAGTCACCCCCAGAGAATCTCTTTTGTTCTTCAGATGTGGCTTCTTTCTCTAAGCCAATTCTGTAAGTGAACTCACTTCCTTCCCCACTATGTGGGACATGACTCTCAGGAATGAGCCTGGCCCTGGCATCATGGGAATGTGGAAGCATTATTGACCAAAAGGGGGAAGAGAAATGAAACAAAATAAAGTTTGAGTGACTGAGAGATTTCAAATAGCATTAAGAAGTCATTCTGGAGGTTATTCTCATGCAGTATATAAATATCTCTTTTCAGTTTTTGGTATATCGGAGTAGCTAGAGTGAAATATCTTAAACTATTGAACTGTAATCCAGTAGCATTGATTCTTGAAGATGCATGAATAACTATTACACTTTTAAGGTGTGAATACATGGGTGCAAAAACCTTGTGACTGACACTCCCTTTATCCAGTGTATGAACAGATGAATAAGAAAAAAAAGACAAAAAAAACAAACAATAGGGATTATAGGGGTTATGGGATGTTTGGGGTGTTCTTTTTTCTTTTATTTTTATTGTTTTTGGAGTAATGAAAACGTTCAAAAATTTATTGTAATGATAGATACACAGCTTTACAGTGATACTGAGAACCACTGAAGGTACAGTTTAGATGATTAATCTCAATTTAAAATCTTTGAAAAAAATCACTAAAGTAGAAAAAATAATAAAAGTAGTTATTTCTAGTTGCTGGGGTTAAATGTGACTTTTATTATCTTTTAAAGTTGTACTCACCTCTATTTTCTAATTTGTCCATAATAAATAAATAATACATACATAATAGAATAGTTGAAAAACATATAAGCCTAAACTGCTAACAGGTCAAATCCAACTCCCCAACTTTTCTAAATTCTATCCCATACCCGTTTGCCCAACCCTATCTTCTAAGAACATTCAAATCTCATCTATTATTCTCTCCCTTGTTCAACATTATTTAAAACATGCTGAGCAGGATCTTGCTGCTCTACTTTGCTTGGAATAACCCAGATATCTGTATGATTCTCATGTTCAGGTCTCTGTTCAAAATCACTTCATCAAAAAGTTTCCTAATGATTCTATTTAAAGTAGTAGGCCCACTATTCTTCCTTGTTCTTTTCCTTCTACTTGACATATTGTGAAGTTTTTATTTGTTGGCTGTCTGCCTTCCCACAATAGACACCACGAGAGCAAGGACATTGGTTTTTTACCTGCATTAACCCCAGGACCTTAACTGCCCAGGACATAGGGATTTATACATAGTCCATTGTGTAATATTCCAATACTCCTCCCATATTTCACTGATACTTCTTTTAGTATCAATAGTCTGGATTTCTTTGGGAAACTACCCCTCTTTCTTTCCAAGTCCATGTGATTCTATGTGGCTGACCCAAGATTGGACATGCATGTGTAGTTATTGCCTTAATATTTCATCAGGAAAATTGGAAAAAGACGGTATGTGTCAACTCTACTGCTAGGCAACATTGCTGATGGTAAAATGACATCTGATTGGCAAACTGTTTTTCGACAGGGCTTTGGGTTTCCCTGAGTGGGATGACTCTAGTAACTGGTAAGTCCCTTGTGGGGCCCCTGGATGCTATGCCTGTGGAATGTTACAAGAAATATTGGCTCCTATGGGGCAATGAGTCTCATCAGCCAAGCTGGACCCCACATTCACTGAGGTGGCTCTCCTTTCCTGTGAGCTTTCACCTGTGGAGATGGTAACCTGAGAGAGCTGCCCATCTCTCTCTGAAGAAGGAGAGAGCAGTCCTTCTGGCAGTCTGCTGTGGGGACTGCCAGAAGGACTCTATCAAGAGGAGCACCCAACTGTCCTGGTGTCAAGCTGTGATTCCTGTCTCAGATGTTTCTGTGTTGACTGGTACCTAGTGTGGCCGATGGTCAAATTGTAACAATACATCTTAGTGAAAATTAAGAAAATTTCCTAATGGGTATGGGCAGTATGTGCCCTAGACCTAAACCAATCAGCACATTCCATCCTCCTGGATACAGTCATTGCTTCAGGGAAAAACACAGGAACTAATTTGGATCAATGAGCCTTGGGTCCAGGCTTTTGTCCAAAATTTTGAAAGGGAGGCACACATGCACATGCCCTCTCTCCCTTTCACTCTCTCTCCCTCACACTCTCTCTCCCTCTTGCTCTCTTTCACTTTTCCACCAAATTTGAACCTGGGGACAGGTAGGTTGAAGATCCCAGCTGCCATCTTCTCATAAGGTAGGACCTGATAGTGAAGAAAATGAAGAAGAACTGAGCCAAGAAATGGGGGAAAAACAGGTTGAATGACACCTTTTCAGCCCCTAAATCCAGCCATGTCTGAGTTAACAAACATATCCTTGGATGTTCTTGGTTATTTTATCCCAGCAGTTCTCAAACCAGGAGTGATTTTGACTGAAGGGAACATTTGGCAAATGTCTGAGACATTTTTCATCGTCAGGACTTGAGGGTCATGGGGAGTGCCACTGGCATCTACTGGGTAAAGCTAGTGATAAAAATCAGCATCTTATTATGTACAGGGTTGCCTCCCAAAGCAAAGATTTATCAAGTCCAAAATGTCAAAAGCACTAAGTTTCAGAAAACCTGCTTGGACAAATGATTCCCATTTCTACTGAAGCTCAAGTTTGATTTTCTGTTTCCTGAAACAGAATTGTTTCTTTCTGATAGATATGAAGCAAAGCTTTAAACTCATTCTTCAGGGATCATATCATGTTCCATCCCTTCCATGAACAGTTTTTTATTCATTCTGTCCTTTCATTGAACTTTTTTGTTGTTGTTGTTGTATATTATAACATATATACAAAGCAAAGAAAGAAAAAAGCAATAATTTTCAGGGCACTCTTCAATAAGTAGCTACAAGACAGATCCCAGAGTCTGTCATGGGCTACCATACCATCGTCTCAGATTTTTCCTTCCATTGAACTTTAAACTCACTTGTAATTGACATTTCTTTTTCAGCTTTGGGTTGGTTTTCTAAATATATCATGTGTATAATAACTAGACATCAGCTCTCAATGAGCAGTATATAGACAACCCTGACAACACTCATTTTAACTCTATTTCAGGCACTCAATTCCTTTGGCTACATCACAAACTTTACATCAATAAGAACTTTTTTTTTCTGTCTCCTAATCTACCTATTTATTCATCCATACAGCCATCTGTCCTTCCATTCATTTATCCATTGATCCATCTACCCACCCACCTACCCATCCATCCAACCACTTTTTCATCCATCTCTTAACTACTATGAAGCTTATGAATCCTAACACTGACACTTCCTAGGTTCTTGGTCAGGTCATTTACTATCTATAAGTCACAGTTTCTTTATCTCTAAAACTAGCTTGTTTACATATTAAATGAGAAAATGTTTAAAAGGTGTTATTGTATGGCTATGTACTAGCTTCTTTGATGGATGCTGGGAATAAAGTAGCAAATAAACAATTTGGGCCCTACCTTTGTAGAGTTTACACTTGGAAGGAAAGACCGATACTGAATCAATAATCATACTTGATGTATGAACAAAAGGATCATTCCAAGAAGGATGAGAACCTAAACTGGAGGAGTTAGTACATTAAGGAAAGTCTGCTAGAGGACGTGAGATTCAGGAAGAGATCTAAAGGAAAATGGTAACAGGTAGGGTGAGTGTTGGGAGAAAGATAAGTGGACATAGGAAAAGAATAATCTATGCAAGAACTCTTAGAAAGGAAGAATATGCAGTATTCTTTGAAAACTTTGAAGAAATCAAAAAAGTCCACGTAGCTCAGATAATGAGAAAATGGGAAAACAACCA
Source organism: Tamandua tetradactyla (assembly GCF_023851605.1). Lineage (NCBI taxonomy): Eukaryota > Metazoa > Chordata > Mammalia > Pilosa > Myrmecophagidae > Tamandua > Tamandua tetradactyla. The sequence goes on along the minus strand of NC_135327.1, from coordinate 199,583,023 downwards.
AAGGATGAGGCATGAAACATCATCATGGAAAGCCCAAGAAATGAAGGGCCTTGTAGGCCAGGAATGTGTGCCTTATCCTAAAAGCTGTAGGAAGCCAGTGAAATTTTAGCATACTGGAGAAACTGGAAGACGATTAATTTAGAAGTGATCCTGTGAATTTGAGGTTCCCACTAAAGTGGTCATGTAAATTCATCAGTAGGAAACACACACAGATGCACACACATGCACTGTAAGTTCATAGCTCAGAAGAGCTTTTGACATGGACATAAATAATTGAAATTCAATGCAATATAGATGATAACTAAAGTCATGGGAGTGAATAGTCTAGGGGGGGTAGACAGTGAAAAGCAATGAGAACCCTCAGGAATTCAGACACCTTTAAGATGGAAACCTAAACATTCCACCACAGTCACTTAAAGACTTCTTCTCTTTGCACCCAAGTCATTATCTGAGGGGCAGAGAAGGGCCGAGGACATAGTGCCACCTACTGCCTTTCTGAGTAGACTGTTGTCAAACATTGCCCAGGTAGTCATGAGTCAAAGTGACCACTGGGGTCTAAGAGGGTTGCTGCATATTTTGAAGGTAAAGCTGGATTAGATGTGGATATAAGAGAAAGAGCAGAGTAAAAATGACTGCGAAGTTTTTAGCTTGGACAACCAGAAGAATGAACTGCCTATCAAATGTGATGGTGGAAACAATGGATAGGGAAGGTTTTGTAGGTTTTCTTTATTTTTGTCTTGTTTGTTGTTTGGGGGAGATCAAGAACTCAGGTTTGGAGGTATTAAAGTAATGTTTCCATGTCTGTGAAACATCCAAGTAGAAAGCTGGAATATAAGGGTCTCCAGTTCAGGAGAGGGGTCCGGGCTGGAGGTAAAAAATTAGAAGTTCCTCAGCATACTTTGTAAACATGGAAAGGAAAGGACCAAAGACTGAACCTAGGGTTATGCCATTAAAAGTCAAGGAGAAGAGGGAAAACCAGCAAAAGCACCAGAAAAGGAGCTACTGTGAGGAAGAAATAAAGTCAGGAAACTATAATTACCCATAAGCCAGGTGAAAAGGTATATCAAGAAGGAGGTACAGCATTGTGCCAAATTTTGGTGATAGGTCAAATGAGTTCAAGAAGTGACTGCTGAATTTAGCATCCTGTAAGGTATTGTGACCATGATAAGAGGAGTTTCAATGGAGTACTGTGGGTGAAACCTACATGGAGTTTAATAGAGAATCAGAGAAAACTAATTGAAGATGTCACCTACAACAACTGTTTCAAGTTGCAAAGGGGAGCAGAGCAATCAGGCAGGACCTGGCAGGGAATGTGGAGTCAAAGTTAAGTTTTTTGCATGTGTTTAAGACGGGGGAAATACTAGCATATTTTTGTGATGATGGGAATAATTAAATAAAGAGTAAAACTGAATATTTTGTAGAGAAAGAGATTTGCTGCAATTATCCCTCAAAAAAGTGATTTCCTCTAAAGTAAGCATTGACAGATCATCAGTAGTTACAGACTGGGTGGCAGGCACAGATACTGGCAGGTAGGCAAATGTGGTAGTAGAAGTAATTGTAAGCTTTCTTCTGACAGGTTCAGCTGAGAGGGAGGATGAGGGAGGACTTGGGAGGGCTGAGGATAGAGGGGAAGGTTTGAAATCATCATCTAGAAGTGGAAAAGAATAAATGGTCTAGGACAGCTCAGGATGATTGTTTCATGTAAACAGACAGGCTTAAGTAGCTGAAATAATCAAATGACCTTACCACCATGGCAGCCCCAAATCATGGAATCCCAGCAAGGGTCCAGAAGAGTGAGAAGTTATAATGTGGTTACGTATTATAACAGATAAAAATGTACTCAAGTGAGCAAACATGCAGACATACACTCCGGGAAGAGTAAGCATCTTCCTTTGTGATAGGGGAGTTCAGAATAAGCCTCTGTGTGTTGTCTGTTCTGTTATTCTGCATCCTTATTTGGTGTGCCTCAGTGGTTTCAACAAATATGTGAAGGAAGTCTACAAGGGCTTTAGGGCAGTGCAGAATTTAATGGCTGCGGTACCAATTATTTTCCTAAAAGGTAGATGAAAAAAAGATGAAGCCTCTGGTATAAAAAATGAATGAGAGGAGTGAACGGGTGGTCCAGTGGTAGAATGCTCATCAGTCACGTGGGAGATCTCGGCTCAATTTCCGGCCCATGCACCACCACCGCATAACACCCCCCCCCCCCCCAAAAAAAAGGGAGAGGAAACTTAACTCCAACCCAACCCATTTCCTTCTGATAAAGTCATTAGTTCTAGATTATTAACTTCAATATTAAACCTGAAATAATGTTTTTTAGCTTTGCTGGTTAATGTGCACTAAAATATCAGAAGGTTTTTCTCTATGGGGAATTACACCCAGCTTCTTTATCACTTTGGTATCTTGTTACTTCAATATAGGAACGTTTATCATGGGAATAAGGGATGCTAGAATGAAGAATTTAAGAAATGGAAAAATTATGAAATATTCACAAACTATAAACTTGGTTAAAACATACAGTGTGGCTGCTGAGTTTGAGAAGGAAGCTGAGTGAAGAACTAACCAATGTAGTTAGTTAGTGGATATTTACAAATGTAGGATAGTTTATATAAATCAGAGAGACCTAGGTTCAAGACTGAACATTTCTACTTACTGTATGAGAGTGATCAAATTATTTAAACACAATAAGTCTTAGTATCCTCCTCTGTAGACTGGGACTAAGGATGGTTGTAAGAAAAAACAAATGACTTAATATGCATACAATACGCAGTTTAGAGTTTAAGACATTGTAAACACTCCGTAGATGATGATGTGATGATGAGGAGGAAGAGGAGGAGGATGGTGACAGTGGTGAGGATGGTGGTAGGAGGTGGTGGTAAGTAGTAGGTGGTAACTCCTCAGTTGACCACTAAGAAACTTTCCTATGGACAAATCACTCATCCTCTCTAGGCCCAGCAATCTGCCTGCCTCCTTGTAGGAGCTCAATAAATATTTATTGAATGCGTGTATGTTCTAATAGTTTCTAAAGCTCATCCTAGCACTATGGCACTCTGTGATCCTATAAATCTGTGTTATTCTCTGGTTCTTAACATTTAGACTTGTGGTATAAAAAATGAATGAACTCTTTATGGTATTGTTAAAAATCAATTATAAAGGCTCATTTAATTATGAAAAGTTATTTCACTCACTTTAAGCTATTGCATCTTTAGAAAGCAGGAGGAAAGGGAATGATCAGGAAGAAGAGTGAGTAAAAGAAAAGTAGGAGGTCAGCTAAAAGAAGTGGAGGGAGAAAAACTATTATGTTCCAATATACTTCAAACGGTTTCTGGTCTTTGGGGACATCTGACAACCTGATTATTTCTTAGGAGAAACTCACATCAATGTGTAAATTTAAAAAGGAAGAATGTTCCTAAGGAAGTTCCTGAACTCCAAGAGCATCTTTCTTCAGAACCAACAATGTTCTTTATGAATAGATTCCACAGCACAGGCAGGTTGGGCATAATCTGTTGAGTACAAGGTCACTTCTCAATTCCTTGCATTAATTCTCAACTTTGGGAATATAAAAAAACCCTGCCTGCTTCTTCTGGGCCACCCCTACTCATCTGCACTACAAATTATCTCATGAATTAAAATTTTTTAACATTAACCAACACAGGTTCCTGTGTCTATGTCTCTGCTTACACACTTTCTTGCAAATAGAAAGGCAAGTCTGAGGCTATGCACACCCTCATATAAAAGTTTCATCTATATTTACAATTATTCTAGCATCCCATGGAGTTTTCCCAGAATCCTCCCTTGACCTTCTTCTCTGAACCCTATAGTTCTGGTTTAGGTATCCCTTGGTTTTAGTCTCTTGTTTTATCCCTAGATTCTGCTTCTCTGTCAGCTTTAAAAAATTGTTTTTCCATTTTCATCTCTGATATTTTCACTCAGTTTACCTTAGGTTTTTCCAAGTAAGGTTTAGCACAAGCTAATGTTTCAGATTTCTATTTTTCCAGGGGTTCTAGTCTCCATTTTCTCTAATTTGCAAACCCTAACCATCTCTTTAAGACCGAGTTTATATAATGTCCCTGAAATATCTCCTCAGGAAGAACAAGAATCATATTCCACCTCAGTTTATTTGGTGTGTCAAAAATACCATTGGCGGGCGGGCCACGGTGGCTCAATGGCAGAGTTCTTGCCTGCCATGCTGGAGACCCAGGTTCGATTCCCAGTGCCTGCCCACGCAAAAAAAAAATACCATTGGCTGCTGGCTGCTCACTGCTGTGTCTTCAGAGTATGGCTTTGAGCACCATAAGGAAAATAGTCATGTCTTATTTCTAAGAGCTGTCCCAGAGCATGATGTAGGTACTTAATACCTGCCTTATACAATGAGTAAATGCAGACATAAAGCAGATACTAAATCAACCTCAAAAAAAAAAGGGAAAGGAAAAATTAATTACTCAGTCAAGCAAAAGACAAGCAGTTTTGGGATTCTGTGCATCCTCCATTAGTATTCACAAAACCCCAAGTCTCATTTCAACCCCAATTCCCTTCTATAAATACTTTCCCTCTGAGATCCATCTATTTCTGTCAATTTTAAATGAGCTAATCTAATGGTCAGAAATTAACAGTGAAGCCATAGCAAAGGATGAAAGAGAAGCTATTGCCCTAAGTAGGAGACTAAAGGCAAGGAGTCATTGCTAATTGATTTTTTGAAAGTTTTTGAGGGGTGAAAAGCATGTCAGGAGCAGTCTGACAGCAAAAAACACAATGTCACTCAACACAACAGTATAGTGGAAAGGACACTGAATGGGGTGTTGGGAGATTGGCTTCTAGCCACACTTTTGCCACTAACCAGCTCTGTAACCTCAGAAAAGTCCTTTAACCTCTAGACTTCATTTGCAAAACCGAGGACTTGAACTGCACCTCTAGCATTCCACTGTGAAGGTTCTCTGACTTGATGATTAATTCTCAACTGTATCCCACTGAAGCTGAAGATAAACGCAAACAATATCACCGGAGATAAGAGGAGAGGTGCTATGACTAGAATACTTAAGAGGGCTGCAACACCACCCACAAGGGATGGGTGAGCATTAATTTACATTTTTCCATCCATGAATGTGCACTAAATTTATCTCAGATCCAATAAGAGGAAGTAAATTATGCTCTGAACCATACTTTGATGATGATAAAAAAAAAGAGGCATTATGAACATATTGCCTTCTATTCCCAGTTCTATTTCATTTTGTTGTTTAAAACATGTTCCCCAAAACATGAAAACTAGATTTTTATCCAGATTACAGTTTAAGAGAGAAAATTAATTTATCTGCATTTGTCCACCTGGTTTCATTGTTTCAATTACTTGGCAATATTCTCCAATATTCTCCAACCTTGGACCTTATATGTAGTGGAGAGTGAAAGCAAAAAGGGAATAAAGAACATGGGGAAGGAAGGAAGTCTCAGCTGTGTCCCCATACTGTTCCCGTTGCTTAGCAACATTTCATATCTCTGTCAGAGAAATAATGATACAGGGAGGTGACATATACAGAAAGCAACCTCCGCAGGCCCATTTCTCATGAAGTTAATGTTATGCTGATGCCTTTAATGCAACATCAAAAAAAAAAAAAAAAGGAGTAGCCTGACTTTACCAGATTTACATTTCCTTAAAATCAGTAAGATCATTATGACAGCAAAAGTCCTATAGATTCAGTTCTACAACCAAGAACAGAGTTGGAGAGACAACTATCGAAAAGCCAAAAGCTTTCTAAACTATATAGAAAAGCCAAAAGCCACAAGGAGTGTGGAATTGATTTCTCATATGCACGTAGGATTTAGGACTCACCACTTATCCACTTAGCTTCGGGGTCATGAATTTTGAAATCGTCACTGAATAGATCTTCTACTGTAACTTTCTTCTTTTGAGACAGACTGTTATCTTCCGCTAGAAAAGAGGAGCAAATAGTTAAACTTTGTGTGTGCATGCTGGGGAGAGGGTGATAAAGGAGAGGGCCGTACGACATTCTGATTGCCATTCATAAATAGTACATATGGTAAAACACATGATTTCTATACATAGTGAAGAATAGCCAATCATCCACTGTTTTTAATTACACTATCAAAAACTCTGCAGAGGAGATCACAATTCAGCAAAATGGTCTCATTCCTCCCCTCCACTTGCCAAACATAAATGATCACATTTCTTACGTATGGAGATGAATAATTGTTTTCAGACAGGTTTGTGAACATTCAGCGAGGCAAATGTACTACTAGGATATTAGGAGAAGACAATGTCCCTTCTGAAGAGTGAGGATGGTCAACACAGGAGGGGACAAATGTCTAGAATTGATCTCAATTGCATTATGCAATCATTCATTCACTAAACAATTACTAAATATCAACAAACTATAGGCACAGTTTTGGATGCTTGGAATTCAAAGACAAACGAATTGCTCCTCAGGTTTTTACTCTCTATTTGACCCTGGCTATATTTGGATTAGCTCTTGTTTAGATGGGAATGACCCAAATGTTTATGTGCTGACCACCAGATTCCATCCCGCCTCATCTACATTATTATGCTCAAGAGTAAGCACATGTGATAAGCTTATGATGGTACTGAACTATTATTGTTTAGTTAATAACACCTGTGGGTAAGACTTTAACCCTTTACAGCTGTGATCCTATTTTTAGAAGTCAAAGCTTCTGGTATTTTAAGTCTCCCTCAAAAGAAGCTCTCTCCATTTAGAGGCACAAACATCCATCTATCTGCTTTGAAAAGACAAAGAACTTGCAAGGAAGCTAGCAGGATGCCTTGACCTCATGAGCCTAAACTAACAGACAAAAATGTAAAACTCAGTCCCCTAAATCACTCTCACTTCTTTTACATGAATGTACATGCCCCAGAAACTTGAGAAAATCTTCAGTGTGACCATTTTGGATTCACGTCATTTACTTAAAATGTGTATTTATTTCCCTGCCTACTTAAACAGAAAATGCTGAATATAACTGCACTTTTCTTGAGGACTCGGGGTCATCATTATATCAATAACAACAACTTTGTGTCCTGCTGTTGTGCCGGGTGGGAATAGGGTAGAACTACAGGTACTAATGAAGGCAGATTGGGCAATGTTCATTCTACATCAAGTGGCTCCCAAGTGTTGTGTTTTGCATTTTCATGTCTAGATGTTATGTGTGTTTCTCTTTTCAATTCCTGGCTGTTGAACCATCAGATTTCACATATGGATTGTCTCTTTGTTTGCCCTGTACACAGTGTAGGCTTCCTCTTTTAATTTTGTTTCTATATCTGTGACAGGTTGGGAAAATGACAAGGAAATCTGTTGGGATTATATAATAAAGTAGCAATAAGTAGGTGGGCCATGGTGGCTCAGCAGGCAGAGTTCTCGCCTCCCATGCCGGAGACCCCGGTTTGATTCCAGGTGTCAGCCCACGCAAAAAAAAAAAAAAAAAGCAATAAATAGTATTTAAACAACAAGCCTGAAGCTTCTTCTTTGAGCCTAATGCATTTTTTTGTCATTTTAAAATTTTTCTACTTCATTATTTTTTTTTCCTTTTGTACTCTGAAACTTACAGATTACTGAGGTTGTAAGAAAAGTCATGTGTTGCTTTGTACACTGATTTATTTCTTCAATGTCAACTAGGATTAATCTGTGTATAAGTTTTTTGGAAATTACAAAGTGATGCAATGCAAGGTGGTCCTGTTATTAGAGATGATTGTATGTGGAACTATCCCATATTAAACAAACACATGTTAAACAAAATTGATTTCTTCCTCTATAAACTTTCTATCTGAAATTGAAACAGTCCTGGAAAAAGACATACCACTTAGAACATCATATATTTCACTATGAAAAGCAGGATACAGATATAATTTTAAGGATTACTAGATAGGGATCTAGTACAGTTACTAGATGTAGCAATTGAATAGTATAAAAATTTTCAAGACACTCTTAAGTGTATCATAATAACATAAGTTCTCATATGTGACGATTAAGTTCATGTGTCAACTTGGCCAGGTTATGGTATCCAGTTGTTTGGTGAAGCAAGCACTGGTCTGATTGTTACAATGAGGATATTTCATGCATTTAAATCATCAGTAAGTAGATTGCATCTATGACTGATTACAATCAACTGAGGAGATTGCCTTCAACAGTGAAAGGTTTCATCCAATCAGTTGAAGACTTTAAAAGAAGTGGCCTTTTCATGAGGATGGCACCTAAAGCAAAGAAGGAAGTTCCTGCCCATCCCAAAACTGAAGCCAAAACAAAGGCTTTGAAAACCAAGAAGGCGATACCAAAAGGCATCCACAGCCACTCAAAAAATGATGATCTGCATTTCACCCACATCCTGCTGGCCCAAGATACTACATCTCAGGAAACAACCCAAATATTCTCTGAAGAGCATCCCCAGAAGAAACAACTTTGACCACTAGGCCATCATCATGTTCCCCCTGACCACTGAATCAGCCATAAAGAAGATGGAAGACAACACACTTGTGCTCATTGTGGATGTCAAGGCCAAAAAGCACCAGATCAAACAGGTAGTGAAGAAACTGTGACACTGACGTGGCTAGGTCAACATTCTGACCAGGCTTGATGGAGAGAAGAAGACATATGTTCAACTGGCTCCTGACTATGATGCTTTGGATGTTGCCAACAAAATTGGGATCATGTAAACCAAGTCCAGCTGGCAAATTCTAAACATAAGTTTTATGACCATAATAAAAAAAAAAGTGATGATTTCAGCAGACAGAAGAATTTCCTTCTCTACTTCGAATAGCCAGCATCTCCAAAGAAATTCATTGAAAAACTTCTTTGACATTCCCAGCTTGTGGCCTGTACTACAAATTTGGACTTGCCCATCCCCATAGTTGTGAGAGACAATTCTTGTAAAAATCTCATAATATTTACATTATATTACATATGCATGTGTATGTTTTTATGTATATATATATAGTATATATATGTATATATCCATGTTTATGTATGTATATATATATTCTGTCAGTTCTGTTTCCTTAGAGAATCCTGACTAATACATCATATTAAAACAAAATTGCATTTGACAAGACTTCATTATTCAAGGAATGATTTCATCTTCTAATGCTGAGGTATCCACGTATCAAATGAGAAAAGAAATGTAAGACTGCCACTTAAGTGAACTTCAAAGTAAAGGAAGGAAAAGCAACTTATTCACTGTATAAAAAAAATTTTTTTCATAAATTAGTTTTATTCATTGTTTAAAACTGTTATTTGGTTTTTGAAGGTATTTGAAAACTTATCATAGTCCTTTTACATAGGAAGAAGTTGTGGTAGAGGAATTATAAAATACACTGTAAAAAGTAGCTGGGTCAAGGGTGAGCAATGGTGGCTCAGTGGCAGCGTTCTCACCTGCCATGCCAGGGACCCAGGTTTAATTCCCGGTGCCTGTCCATGCACAAAAAAAAAAAAAAAAAAAAAAACTGGGGTCAAGCCAGGGAACTCCACTGTGTCAATAATTAGCTGTGCTACATTGACCTCTCTATACCTAGCTAAATTCTTCACACATTCAACTACTTTGTTTATTTGCTTATAGTTTGTTAGATTCCAAAATTATTTTAGGTAGTAATATGCACAAGGGACTTCTAAATTCCAGGAACCATACTGAGCCCAGAAGAATAAAACTTAAAAGGCTTTGTACCTGCATCAAGAAATTTACAGCATTTAGAGGTAAGAATGGAGCCAATCATGTCAGAATTAAGTTAAATCAGAATACAGGGATAAGGAAGAAACTGTCTGTATTTCAGAACCACATCTACTCTTTGAGACCAAAGGTAGAAAGATTTATTTTGTCCAGATTCTGTAGCACATAATCTAATTCAATTTGTTTAGATAGATTATTTAAACAATTCAAACACAGGGAGTCCAGAATAAGAATGAAAACCTTTAATCCTGTATGAATTAATGGAATACCTGGATATATCCCAGAATTTGTTAAGCAGATAATCAAAAAATATCGGCAAAGTCCCCTTAGGGATGGGAGAAAAAATATGGAACTATTAAACTTTACCATTGGGGAAAACCCTGATACCGTCAAACACTAGGGACACCCAAATCAATAGGCCAAGCCCTTGGTCTTGAGGCTTGCTCTTGTGAAGCTTATGTATGTAGCTGAGAAGTATAGCCTACCTATAGGCATGCCTAAGAATTACTTCTAGAGGACCTAGTTTGTTGCTAAGATGTAGCCTCTCTCTCTAACCCCAACTCTGCAGGTGAAATTATTGCCCACCCCCCACCCCCACCCCCAGCTGTGGGACATGACATCAAGGAGCGAAAGTCTCCCTGGTGATGTGGGAGATAACTCTGGCCATGGCACCATGGGATCAACAATACCATCATGACCAAAAGTGGGAAAAGAAGTATAACAAATAAGGTATCAGTGGCTGAGAGAGTTCAAATAGAGTCAAGAGGCTACCCTGGAGGTTGCTTTTATGCAAGCTTCAGTTAGACATTGCTACCTATCATAACTTGCCAAACCCCAACCAAAACCATTCCTGCAAATCTTAAAGAACCCTAGGGCATTATATAAGATTCTACAAAGACTTCACATACTAGGGTAACTTTCCAGAAACCTACAACCTCCAGATGGGTTCCTGGACCAGATAAGTCATGAAATGCAGAGGGGCCAGCCTCTCTAGAACATCAACTAGTTCCAACCCCTATCCCATGTTGTTGATAGCCCCTTCCAATATGAAAAAGTTAGAATGGGCACAGCACAAATACCCCTAAAGAGTGGGAGAAAGTTGAAAGGTGATGGTTGGGTTATACAGAGAAGGTAGGGTTTAACAAATGTGCATGATTGCTGTATCATTATATCAATATTTCTTTTAGTCTCCAGTATCTTACAGCAGCTAGAAGTAAAAACCTAAATTAGGAATTGTAACCCATACCAACTCTGAAATCTGTTCTACAACTAATTGCTGTGATGTGCTTTGAAATTTATTGCTTTTTTGCACATGTTATTTTTCACAAATAAAAAAAGTCCATTGTTATGATGAAAGTAGTTATATGATTAAAAATTTAATGTAATTATGCACTGCATTAAAGAATAAAGAATTTTTAAAATTCATTTTTTATTATCAAACCAAAACAACATATAACATGAACATTCTTAACATACAAACATTCCATGCATGGTGTACAATCAATGGCTCACAATATCATCACATAGTAGAGTATTTAGCACCTTGATAATTTTTTAGAACGTTTGCATCACTCCAGAAAAAGAAATAAGATAAAAAACTCATACATACCTTATCCCTTACCCCACCCTCTCATTGACCACTAGTATTTCCATCTACTCAGTATATTCTAAGCTCTGTTTCCCCAATTTTTTATAGCCCTTACCACTCCCTTTCATTGTTCACTAGTATTTCAATCTACTCAATTTACTTTAACATTTGTTCCCCCTATTATTTATTTTTAATCCACATTTTTTACTCATCTGTCAGTATTGCAGATAATAGGAACATCAGACACAAGATTTTCACAATCACATAGTCACACTGTGAAAGCTATATCATTATACATTTACCTTGAAGAAACACGGCTACTGGAACACAGCTCTACAGTTTCAGGCACTTCCCTCTAGCCTCTCTAATACACCTTAAACTAAAAAGGGGATATTTATAAAATGCATAAGAATAACCTTCAGGATAACTTCTTGATTCTGAAATCTCTCAGCCACTGACACTTTATTCTGTCTCATTTCTCTCTTCCCCCTTTCAGTTGAGAAGGTTTTCTCAATCCCTTGATGCTGAGTCCCAGCTCATTCTAGGATTTCTGTCCCACATTGCCAGGGAGGTTTACACCCTTGGGAGTCATGTCCCATGTAGAGAGGGGGAGGGCAGTGAGTTAGCTTGCCATATTGGCTGAGAGGTCACATCTGAGCAACAAAAGAGCTTCTCTGGGGGTGACTCTTAGGCCTGATTTTAAGTAGGCTTAGTCTATCCTTTGTGGGGATAAGTTCCATATGAAGAAACCCCAAAATTGAGGGTTTGGCCTATTGCTTTGGTTGTCCCCACTGCTTGTAAGAATATCAGGAATTCTCCACATGGGAAAGCTGAGTTTTCCCCCTTTCTTGCGGTTCCCCCAAGGGGACTTTGCAAATACTGTTCAAATCAATCATCTATCTTTCCTTCTAGTTCCATTTGTGCCCTCAGCTCTTCTCCCTCTATCAAGAATAAAGAATTTTAAATCTTAAAAAAAAAAAGAAGCTGACAGAATAGTGGGAACCAAAGTCAAAACAAATAATCACAATTTAATAGGAATGGTCCTGATAGAAACTTGATGTGGGATCTAGCATACCAACATTCTAAGAGAATGCTGAAAATGGGAGAATAAGAAAATGGAGAATAAGAATAAGAAGTTATGTTATACTATACAATAAAAAAATTTAAAAAAAGAATGAAAGAAAGTGGAGCAATTCAGGAAAGAATTCTTTGAGGAAAGAAACTGCCAGCCAAGATGGAGGAGATAAAAGAAAAAGAACATTCTATTTGATTTGCAAATATTTCCTTGAAGATTTTTGCTTCTATGTTAATTAGGGACATAGGTCTGTAGTTTTCCTTTCTTGTAGGATCTTTATCAGGCTTTGGTATTAGGGTGATACTGGCTTCATTGAATTAGTTAGGTAGTGTTCCCTCTTTTCAATTTTTTGGAAGACTTAGTAACCAAGAAATTAGGATTAAAGGGATGATTTTGATTACTGAATCATTACATAGTACTCCTTTTTGCTCTCTGTTATACTGGAGTAGACAGAGGGAAACACCCGAAATCTCTGCATTGTAATCCAGCTGCCTGGATCCCTGATAATGATCATATAGCCTTTACCTTCTGCCCCTATTGTATAAACCTCATGACTTTCATTTGTATCGAGTTATATGGTTTTTAAACTTTAGAGCAGACAGCCCCTAATGTTTATTAATGAAGGATCTTGGGTCAGGTCAGAACTAACCCACCCCAAGTCCAAAGTTATCTTGATAACCAAGCATCTAACCAAACTGGGTCCATCTTACCTGCACAGTAACTTTAGACTTTAACCTACAAGTCACCTGAATCTCATTCTGCCATTTTCTTACATATGTTCTGTGATAAAGCATGTAATCAATCTGCACATGCTCAATAATCAGATAACCTCTAGTTACATCATCTGGGGCCATTGTGCTCATTATCCTAAACTTTGCCCATCTTCTTCTCTAATAAAATTGTCAGAATTACTGCAGTTCAGAGAGAGATTTTGGGCTGATAGGTCATCTGCTCTCCTATTACACACCTAGTAATAAATTCTCTCTTTGAAACCCCAGGTCTCAAGAATTGGTTATTGAGCATACTGAGCAAAGGAATCCAAGGCCTTTGTCTGATAATAAGTTTGAGTAGGAATGGTATTAATTCTTCCTGGAAAGCTTGGTAAAATTCACTGTGAAGCCATCCAGTCCTGGGCATTTCTTTATTAAAAGGTTTTTGGTAATTGATTCAATCTCTTGTGATTGGTTTGTTGAGGTCTTCTATTTCTTCTCAAGTGAGTGTAGATTGTTCATATGTTTCTAGGAAGTTGTCCATGTCATCTACAAAGTCTCATTTTTTGGCATACATTTGTTCATAATATCCTCTTATGATCTTTTTTTATTTCTTTGAGGTCAGTATAAATGACCTTCTCTCATATCTGATTTTATTTCTTTGCATCTTCCCTCTTTCTGTCTTTATCTATTGTTTCTTTAGTTCTCCATTTCATTTATTTCTGCTTTAACCTTCATTATTTCTTTCCATTTGCTTGCTTTGGTGTTAGTTTGCTGTTCTTTTTCTGGTTTCTCCAGATGTTCAGTTAGATCATTGGCTTTGCTCTTTCTTCCTTTTCAATGTAGGTGTTTAGGGTTAAAAATTTCCCTCTCAGCACTGCTTTTGCCACCTCCCATAAGTTTCAATATGTCATATTCTCATTTTCATTTGTCTTAACATATTTACTGATTTCTCTTGCAATTTCTTCTTTATCCACTGAATGTTTAAGAGCATGTTATTTGACTTCCATATATTTGTGAATTTTCTGGTTCTTCAATTGTTATTCAACATCAGCTTTATTCCACATGATCAGAGAAAGTGCTTTGTATAATTTCAGTATCTTTAAATTAAAAATTTTTGTGCCCTCAGCATACGGTCTATCTTGGAAACCTTGAAAAGAATGTATATCCTGCTGTTTGAGGGTTTAGTGTTCTATATATGTCTGTTAGGTCTAGTTCATTTATAACATTATTTAGGTTCTCTGTTTCCTTATCGAGCCTCTCTTTAGATAGTCTATCCATTGAAGAGAGTAGTGTATTAAAGTCTCCCATCAGTACTGTGGAGATGTCTGTCACATCCTTCAGTTTTTCCAGTGTTTGCCTCATATACTTTGGGGCACCTTGATTAGGTGCATAAATATTTATGATTGTTATGTTTTCTTGGTGAATTTGTCCCTTTTCTTAATATATAGTATCTTTCCTTATCCCTTATAACATTTTTGTGATTAAAGTCTATTTTGTCTGATATTAGTATAGCTACCCCTGCTTTTTCGGTCCCAGCTTTGTGGAATATCTTTTACCATTTGTGCTAGTTTGGAACTGTAATGTATTCCACAAGAGGCTATGTTCTTTTAATCCATCCCTGTGGGTACAGACCTATTGTAGGTGGGAACTTTCGGTTCAATTGAGATGTGACCCAGCCAATTCAGGGTAGGACTCAATCCCTTTACCGGGGTCCTTTATGAGGATAAGAGAGAGAAACTTCCAGGGAGAAACAAGAAAGGACCCACAGGAATTGAGAGAGAAAGCCTTTGAAACCAGAACCCAGGAAAGAAGGATCAGCAGACATCACCATATGCCTTCCCATGTGACAAAGGAACCCTAGATGCCAGCAACCTTTCCTCAGAGAAGGCATCTTCCTCTTGATGCCTTAATTTGGACATTTTCATGGTCTTAGAAATGTAAACTTGTGAACTAATAAATCCCCATTGAAAAAGCCAACCCATTTCTGGCATATTGCATCCTGGCAGCCTTATCAAACCAAAACACCATCCTTTCACTTTCAACCTATTTGTATCTTTGGATCTAAAGTGAGACTTTTGTAAACAGCATATAGCTGGAGCACATTTCTGCAAACATATGTCTTTTGATTGGGGAGCTTAATCCATTAACATTCAAAGTTATTATTGTAAAGACAGTACTTATTTCAACCATATTATCCTTTGGCTTTTATTTATCAGATCTATATTTTCTCTCTTTTAATCCTTTGAGTTACCCTTACTAATATCGTTCTTCATTTCTGTACCCCACTCCAGGCCTTTCTTCTTTTCAGCCAGGAGAACTCCCTTTAGTAATTCCTTTAAGGCCACTCTCTCATTAATGAATTCTCTCAACACGTTTATCTGTGAATATCTTAAATTATTCTCTTTCAGTATAGCTGATTGGTTGGCAGTTTTTCCAGCCAATCAGCTGGCAATTTTTCTCTTTCAGTAACTTAAATATATCATACCACTGCATTCTTGCCTCTATGGTGTCTCATGAGAAATCAGCATTTAGTCTTATTTAGCTTCCCTTGGATATGGCAAATCTCTGTTTTCAGAATTTTCTCCTTTTCTTTGGCATTTATTTGGATTTATTCTGTTTGGATATGTTGAACTTTGTGGATTTGCACATTTATGTCTCTTATAAGGATTGGGAAATTTTCAGCTATTTTTTCCTCAAATATTCTTCCTGGGCCTTGTCTCTTCTTCTCTCTCTGGGATACCCATGTTTGTGTGCTTTGTGTTGTCAACCATTTCCCTGAGAGCCTGACCAAATTTTTCCATTTTTTCTCCATTTGTTCTTTTGTTTGTTTGAATGTAGTTGCTCTGTTTTCTCATTCACTAATTCTTTCTTCTGCTTCTTTAAATGTACTGTTGCATCTCTCTAGTATACTTTTTTTTAATACACTGTATGGCAGGGTCACATTTCATTCTTTTTCCATGTGACTATTCCATTATTGCTGCAAAATTTGTTGAATTATTTGTTTGGGGAAGTGTATGGGCTGGGAAGTGAATCTCTCTAGCATATTTTAAATTTCATCTACAGTGTCTTTCATTTCCATAATGTTATTTTTCTATGTATTCTTTCAAATTCTTCTTTATGCAATCCTGTGTCTTCTTAATATCCTTTACTTCTTTCTGCATATTTTCCTTCATTTCTTTGAATTGACCCAGGAGATTTGCTTAAACATTCTTTGATTATTGTTAGAGATTCTGTGTCTCCTACAACTGTTGATTTGCTCCTTTGATGGGCCATTTCTTCCTGTGTTTCAGTATGCCTTGCGATTATTTGCTGATATCTGGTCATATGATTATACTGATCGGTCTGTTCTGAAGGTCTGTTTCTCTCTATTTTCTAGGATTTAGTTGTTGCCTGGGTTTGCATTAGGGCATTGCTTTGACAGTTGGATCATCAGTATTTCCCAGTCAGAACAAGTCTGGGTTCCTAGCAGGGCATGCAGACCAGCTCTGATGTGCCTAGGAGAGATCTGGAAAGGTTCCAGAAAGCCCTGCTTTTTGCCCCTGTACACTCTGCCCATCAGATGGCACTCTTCAGTTACTTATTCATCCTCAGAGGGACACTGTTGGGATCTCACTTCACCAGACTATATCTGGCTCAGTGTTGGGCTATATTGCCTTCAGTATTTGGGGCAGATGCCCCAGTATTTGGGTCAGCCACCTCTGTCCACAGCCCCCAGGAAAGGAACAGGTCTCCCACTGCTACTTCCCTCAGGGGTGGAGATGGACACCAGGAACAATAGACAGAATTGCAGTCTCTGCCCCTGTTTTCTCAGTCTCTTCATCCTACAATGACTTGGGTGTTGAAATGTCCTTCCCTATCCCCCAGATACCCAAACAGTTGTTCCAGACAGATAAATATTCAACAACAAAATAAAATTATAGACCAATCTCTCTGACTATTGATGCAAAAATCCTCAACAAAATACTTGCAAATTGAATCCAACAGCACATTACAATAATTAGACATCATGACCAAGTGGGTTTAATTCCAGGTATGCAAGACTGGTTCAACACAAGAAATTCAGTTAATGTTATAAACCACATTACAAATCAAAAGTGAAAAAGCACTTGATCATTTCAATTGATACAGAAAAGGCATTTGGCAAAAGTCAGCATCCTTTCTTGATAAAAAAACATTTCAAAAGGTGAGAATCAAAGGAAACTTCTTCAACATGATAAAGGACATATGTGAAAAACCCACAGCTAGGATCATACCCAGTGGTGAGAGACTGAAAGCTTTCCCTCTCAGATCTGGAACAAGACCAGGATGCCCACTGTCACCATTGTTATTCAACATTGTACTAGAAGGTATAGCTGGAACAACTAGACAATATAAAGAAATAACATAAAGGCATCCAATTTAGGAAGAAAGAAGTAAAACTGTTACCATTTGTACCCAATGTTATCCTATATTTAGAAAAACCCTGAAAAAAAAAACATGACAAAGCTACTTCAGCTAATAAATGAGTTTAGCAAAGTGATGGATAGAAGATCAACATGCAAAAATCAGTGGTGTTGAAAGAGGGGGCCAAGATGGTGGCTTAACAATGTGCGCATTTTAGTTCGTCCTCCAGAACAATTACTAAATAACCAGACACAGTACAGAACAGCTCCTGGGGCCACATCAGTGATCAGACACACAGCGTACCCCAATCTGGACCAGCTGAACCAGCTGCTAGCCTCCCTAGAACCAGTAGGGCTCTTCAGGCTGCAACTGCCCCAGGCATAGGCAGAAACAAACTCATTTGAGGGCTTTTCTGGAGACTGTGCCTTCCCCAGGGGAGGGGTGAAGCCCAACTCTGGTGGAATCCCTCCGTCAAGGAATCCAGACACCAGGGCTTGGTAATTTGAAGCCATTAAAACCAGCCTACAACCTCTCCTCTGTCTCCACCATACCCCCAGCCAAAGTTAAAGGTACCACATCATCTTATGCTGGTGGGACCTGCAGGCAGACAAGCACCACATATTGGGCAGGAGAGGAAAACAGAGTCCAGAGACTTCACAGGAAAGTCTTTCAACCTTCTGGGTCTCACCCTCAGGGAAAACCGACACAGGTGATTCTTTCCTCCTGATAGGAGGCCAGTTTGGCCTGGGAAAATGAGGCTGCGGTCTATAATACCTAAGTAGACCCTCCTAAGTGTGTGGGGGGGAAGGCACCATATAAGTAGGGCAAGACACAAGAAAACAAGAACTGAAAAATTCTCCTCTGTTAAACAAAACTTAAGCTAGAGGTCCAGATAAAGCTGAATTGAATGTCAAAGAACAGATAGACAACAAATTCATTCAGCAAGGAAAGCCTAGGTAAAAGAAGTGCAAGCAATCTCCAGAATAAACTAATTAAGGTAATTAAATGCCTAGACACCAGCAAAAAATAACAAGTCACACTAGGACAATTGAAGATATGGCCCAGTCAAAGGAACAAACCAACAATTCAAATGAGATACAGGAGCTGAAACATTTATTTCAGAATAAATGAACAGACATGGAAAACCTCATCAAAAACCAAATCAATGAATTGAGGGAGGATATAAAGAAGGCAAGGAATGAACAAAAAGAAGAAATCAAAAGTCTGAAAAAACAAATCACAGAACTCATGGAAATGAAAGGCTTGGTAGAAGAGATGAAAAAAACAATGGAAACCTACAATGGTAGATTTCGAGAGACAGAACGTAGGATTTCTGAACTGAAGGATGGAACATCTGAAATCCGGCAAGAAAAAGAAAATATAGGGGAAAAAAGGAATAATATGAGCAGGGACTCAGGGAACTGAAATACAATATGAAGCACATGAATATATGTGTTGTGGGTGTCCCAGAAGGAGAAGAGAAGGGAAAAGGAGGAGAAAAACTAATGGAGGAAATTATCACTGAAAATCTCCCAACTCTTATAAAAGACTTAAAATTACAGATCCAAGAAGTGCAGCACACCCCAAAGAGAACAGATCCAAATAGATGTACTCCAAGACATTTACTAATCAGAATGTCAGAGTTCAGAGAGAAAGAGAGAATCTTGAAAGCAGCAAGAGAAAAGCAAACCATCATGTACAAGGGAAGCCCAATAAGACTATGTGTAGATTTCTCAGCAGAAACCATGAAGGTGAGAAGACAGTGGGATGATATATTTAAATTATTAAAAGAGAAAAACTGCCAACCAAGAATTCTATATCCAGCAAAATTGTCCTTCAAAAATGAGGGAGAAATTAAAACATTTTCAGACAAAAAATCACTGTCAAATTGATGTCAGATTGACAGAATTTGTGACCAAGAGACCAGATCTGCCAGAAATACTAAAGGGAGCACTACGAAAAGACAGAAGAGTGAGGTGTGGAGAAGAGGGTAGAAAGGAAGAATATGAGTAAAGGTAAAAAGAAGAAAAATTAGATATGACATATAAAATCCAGAAGGCAAAATAGTAGAAGTGCAGTAATAACACTAAATGTTAATGGATTAAACTCCCCAATCAAAAGACATAGACTGGCAGAATGGATTAAAAAACAAGACCCATCTATATACCATCTCTACTCAAAGGACATGAGGGCAAGGACACAAATGAACATTTGCACACCAATGTTTAGAGCAGCATTATTTACAATTACCAAGAGATGGAAACAGCCAAAATGTCCATCAACAGACGGGTGGCTAAACAAACTGTGGCATATACATACAATGGAATATTATGTAGCTGTAAGACAGAATAAAGTTATGAAGTATGTAACAACATGGATGGACCTTAAGGACATTATGCTGAGTGCGATTAGCCAATAACAAAAGGACAAATACTGTATAGTCTCACTGATATGAACTGACATTAGTGAATAAACTTGGAATATTTCATTGATAACAGAGACCATCAGGACATAGAAATAGGGTAAGGCATTGGGTAATTGGAGCTGAAGGGATACAGATTGTACAACAGAACTGAATATAAAAACTCAGAAATGGACAGCACAACACTACCTAATTGTAATACAATTATATTAAAACACTGAATGAAGCTGAATGTGAGAATGATAGAGGGAGGAAGGCTAGGGGCATAAATGAAATCACAAAGAAAGATAGATGATAAAGATTGAGATGGTATAATCTAGGAATGCCTAGAGTGTATAATGATAATGACTAAATGTACAAATTTTAAAATGTTTTTGCATGAGGAAGAACAAAGGAATGTCGTTACTGCAGGGTGCTAAAAATAGATGGTAATTAATATTTTAAAATTTCAACTTATGTGTGAGACTAAATCAAAAAATGTTTATTTGGTACAAAATTTATATTTTGACTACTGCATCTCTTAATATAACTTAAGTAGATAGTTGGTTGAACAACATAAGTACATGGAACCTTGGGTAAGACATTAGATTTTATTGGTTTGTCCAAAGTGATGCCCTGATGAATCCCAGAGTGATTTGATCAGCGAGTGGAAAAGTATTTGCAAAGTCCCCTTCGGGGAATGGTGAGAATGGGGGCGGAATTCAACCTCCCCAAGTTGAATTATTGATATTCTCACAAGCAGTGCAGACAACCAAAGCTATAGGCTTAGCCCCCAGTCTTGGGGTTTGTTCATATGAAATTTAACCCCAAAAAGGATAGGTCAAGCCTACTTAAAATTAGGCCTAAGAGTCACCCCCAAGAGAACCTCTTTTGTTGCTCAGATGTGGCCTCTGTCTCCAGCCAATACAACAAGCAAACTCACCACTCTCCCCCTGTCTATGTGGGACATGACTTCCAGGGGTGTCGACCTTCCTGGCAACGTGGGACAGAAATCCTAGAATGAGCTGAGACCAAGTATCAATGGATTGAGAAAACCTTCTCAACCAAAAGGGGGAAGAGTGAAATGAAACTAAATGTCAATGGCTGTGAGATTCCAAACAGAGTCGAGAGGTTATCCTGGAGGTTATTCTTACGCATTAAGTAGATATCACCTTGTTATCCAAGATGTAATGGAGAGGCTGGAGGCAACTGCCTGAAAATGTAGAGCTGTGTTCCAGTAGCCATGTTTCTTGATGATGATTGTATAATGATATAGCTTTCACAATGCGACTGTGTGATTGTGAAAACCTTGGGTCTGATGCTCCTTTTATCTACCTTGTCAACAGATGAGTAGAACATATGGAATAAAAATAAATAATAGGGGGAACAAATGTTAAAATAAATTCAGTTTGAAATGCTAGTGATCAATGAAAGGGAGGGGCAAGGGTTTATGGTATGTAAAAATTTTTTTTCTTTTTCTGTTTTGTTTTATTTTTCTGTTGTCTTTTTATTTCTTTTTCTGAATTGATGCAAATGTTCTAAGAAATGATCATGATGATGAATATGCAACTATGTGATGATATTGTGAATTACTGATTATATATGTGGAACGGAATGTGCATATATTAAGGATGTTTGCATTACTTTCTTGTAATTTTTTTTAATTAATAAAAAATCATAAAAATAAAAATCAGTGGTGTTTTTATACACTAGTAATGAACTACCTAAGACAGTAATCAAAAATAAATTCCACTTATAATAGCAAATAAAATAATCAATTATCTAGGATAAATTTAACCAAGGATGAAAAGAACCTGTAAACAGAAAACTACAAAACATTGCTAAAAGAAATCAAAGAACTCTTAAATAAATGGAAAAACAATCTGTTTTCATGGACTGGAAGACTATGTGTCTTTAACATGTCAATTCTATCCAAACTGATCTATAGAATTAATGAAATATCAATCAACATTCCAACAGACTATTTTCCAGAAATGGTCAAGCTAATTATCAAATTTATTTGGAAGGGTAAAGGGCCTCAAATAGCCAAAAACATCTCAAAAAAGGAGAATGAAATGGGAGGACTCATGTTTTCTGACTTTAAAGTATACTATAAAGCCACAGTGGTCAAAAGAGCATGGTCTGGAATAAAGATAGGCCTATCGATCAATGGAATAGAATTGAAAGCTCAGGAATAGGCGCTCAGATCTATCATCAATTGCTTTTTGCTAAGGCTCCTAAGACCAGTCAACTGGAAAAAAAAGTCTCTTCAATAAATGGTGTTGAAAGAACTGGATATCCATTTGCAAAGAATGAAGAGGACCCCTACCTCACACCCTAACATAAAAAGTAACTCAAAATGAATCAAATACTTAAATATAAGAAACAGTATCATAAAGCTCATAGAAGAAAATGTAGGGAAACATTTTCAAGATCTAGTGGTAGGTGGTAGTTTCTTAGACTTTATACCCAAAGTACAAGCAACTAAAAAAAAAACAAAAAAACAGATAAATGGGACTTCCTAAAAATTAAATACCTCTGTACTTCAAAGAACTTTGTCAAAAGGTGAAAAGACAGACAACTTAATAGGAGAAAACATTTGGAAACCACATATCTGATACAGGTTTGATGTCTAGAATATATAAAGAAATCCAGTAACTCAACAATCAAAAGACAAACAACCCAATTAAAAAAATGTGCAAAAGACATTGGGCTAGTTTGAATCTGTTATGTACCCCAGAAAAGCTTATGTTCTTTTAATTCAATCTGGTGGGGGGTGGGACCTTTTAATTAGATTGTTTCCATGGAGATGTGACTCTGCCCATTCAAGGTGAGTCTTAATCTACCTGCTGGAGTCCTTTAAGGGAGATACATTTTTTTGGAGAGGGCTCAGAACCAAGAGTTTAGAGAAGCTAAGAAAGAAAATACCCTGGGGCAAGAAGGACCCATAGGAGCTCAGAGAGCCATTTTGAAACCAGAAGCCAAGAGAAAAGAACGGACATTGCTGTGTGGCTTTCCATGTGACAAAGGAACCCTGGATGCTAGCTACTTTTCCCCTGAGAAGCTTTAGGAAACCAAAACAGACATGAATAGACATTTTTCCAAAGAGTAAATACAAATGTCTAAAAGGCACATGAAAAGATATTCAACTTCACTAGCACTTAGGGAAATGCAAAAAACCACAATGAAAACCATTTCATACTCACTAGAATGGCCACTATTAAACAGGAAACTACAAGTGTTGTAGAGGATATGGAGAAAAAGGAACACTTATTCACTGGTGGTGGGAATATAAAATGGTACAGTCGCTATGAAGAATGGGTTGGTGGTTCCTCAGGAATACAAATATAGAGTGCCTTACAACCTGGTAATCCCGCTACTCATTATAAACCTAGTTTGAAAGCATGGATGAGAGCAGACATTTTCACACTGATGTTCATAGAAATATCACTCACAGTTACCTAGAAATGTGAAGTAGATAGAAATGACCCAAGTGTCCATCGACAGATAAATGGGTAAACAAAATGTGGTATATAGATTTGATGGAGTATTTTTCAGCAGGAAGAAGGAATGAAGTCCTAACACACATGATAACAGGGATAAGCCTTAAGGGCATTATGTTAAGTGAAATAAGTCAGTCACAAAAGCACAGTACTGTATCATCTCACTAACATAAGATAATTATAATATGTAAACTCACAGATACAAAATCTAGAGTATAGGTTACCAGGATATAGAATGAGACTAGAGAATGGGGAGAAATTGTTTAATATATGCAGAATTTTTAAATTTTTAAATTTAGTTCAAACTTAAATGTTTGGAAATGGATAGAGGTGATGGTAGCATGTTACTGGGAGAAAAATTAACACCCATAATGCTGAATTATGGGTGAATGTGGTGGAAAGGGGAAGCTTAGAGTCATGGATGTCACAGAAAGGAAAGCTGAGGGTTAAAACATGTTAATGTATAACACAGTGAATCTTGTGGTGGATGATGACTGTGATTAATAGTAAAAATATTAAAACATTCTTTCATGGAAAAAAAAAAAAAAGATGGCAGATACCAGGAAGTGGGATGAAGGGGAAATAGGGCATTATTGCTTAATGGGTACAGAGTTTCTGTTTGGGGTGCTGAAAGAATTTTGGAAATAGATAGTGGTAATGGTTGCACAACATTATAAATATAATAAGTGCCACTGAATTTTATACTTAAAACTGGTTATATGGTATACTTAAAACTGGTATATAACATAATATGGCATATTATGTTATATACCACAATAAGAAAATGTTAAAAAAAGAAAGAAAGAAAACAAAACAAGAATATTCAAGCTAGGAAACAATGTAAGAGCGTGAAAGTATCAGTGAAAACAGTATTTTCAGAAAATTGTGAAGTTATTAGCATTGCTAACAAGGGGCTAGAGATGAAGTCAAATTTTCTCATTAATAGCTGATATTCTGAAATTCAATTAGAAAATGTCTAGTTGTAGATTTTTTTAAAATCTGAATAGTCAGTAGTATTTTTCAGTTTCAGAATTATCTATTTTTCACATCAGGAATATTCCTCAATGATTATCTAATATAATACTGCCTCTCCATCATTCTATTTCCTCTTTCCAGAATTCCAAAGTGGACCTGTGTGGGAGCTTCTAGGTCTAACTTCCTTATCTGTAGCTTTTTCTTTCACAGTTTCCATCTTTCTATCTTTCTGGGAGGATTTTTTTATATTTCTTCAGTTCCATCTTTCCACTTATCCTCTTCTTTTTCCTTTTTTTTTTTTTTTCTTTTGGTATGTATGGTGGCTTGGAGCTATGTACCCCAGAAAAAAAAAAAACCTTAATCTTAATCTTATTTATCTTTTCATAATCTTAAACCCCTCCTGTGGGTATAAATCCATTGTAAGTAAGAATTTTTGATGAGGTTACTTCCATTAAGGTGTGGTTCAACCGAATCAGGATGGGTCTTAATTCTATTACTGGAGTCCTTGATAAGCAGAGTGAAATGCAGAAACACAGAGAGAAAGTCAGGGTAAGAAGCTGGAAGTCAAAGGAACCCAGAGAAGGCAGGAGAGATTTCCATATGCATTGCCATGTGATGGAAAAGCCATGGACTGAGGCTAACTAGCTACAGAACAAACACCATGGTCTTCTGCAAGAAAGGACTGCCTTGACAATGCCTTGATTTTGGACCTCAAAACTATGAGCCAGTAAATTCCTGTTGCTTAGGCTAGCCTACTACATGACATTGTTTTAGCAGTCAGGAAGCTAAGATGGCATATCTAGATTCTTCACTGATCCATCTACTGAGTTTGAAAATGTTAAATAATTCTATTTTAATTTCTGATATTTGTAATTACTTTTTTTTCAAGATCATCTGGTCTTATTTCACAGTTGCAAACTCCTCTATCACAGAATTTTTTTTTTTTAACAACCTCAAGTGTCATTTTCTCTTTGTCCTAATGAGTTATATTTCTCTGGATTTGTTAAGTTTGCATTTCTCTTTTAAGGAGACTATTTCTGAAGGTGCTTTATGATCCATGATTGTAAGCTTGTCTCCCAGAAGTGTCCTAGGTGGTGAGAGGCTCCCAGTTGTATGGTCTCATGCATGTCCTCAGGCAGTTTTGAGGCTCCATTTGGGTAACAGCTCTCAATCATCATTAACTATTTGGTAATTTGGACTTGAGGACTTTGCCATTAACTAGTGGTGTGATTCAAGGCTTTTGCCAAGGGAGAGGCAATCAGTTTTGACAATGAACCCAGGAACACAGGTGGTGACTGTTCAGCTCCTGGTTTTTCATGGATGTAGGTCCCTCCTGTTGACCTGATTCAGTTGCTGTTCCTTGAAGGTGGCAGAATTTTAGCCTTATTTTATGCTGTACGTTTCTACTTGTCCTTCTTTGAAGGACACCTCTCCATTCCAGTTATATGAAGAACCCCCTTTCTTATTTTTGAATACAACTGTTTTTTGTTTGTTTGTTTTTATGTTGTATGGTGGGAGTCACATTTCATTCTTTTTCCATGTAAGTATTTAGCTATCACAGCACCATTTGTTGTTTTTTTTCTTTGTTTGTTTTGCTTGCTTGTTTGTTTTTTGGGAAGTGTATGGGCTGGGAATTGAATCCATGTCTCCTGCTTGGCAGGCAAGAATTCTACTACTGAACTACTCTTGCTCCCCCAACTATGTTTCAAATTTACTTTCCCTATCACTTCTGTGTGTTGGAAATAGAGAGGGGAAGAGTTCAGTGCTCAATCTGTCATCTAAAACTGGAAATCAACATGGAGTTGGAGATACAAGAAAAGTAACATCTTACATAGTTGGGATTTTATCCTGAAGGTAATTCAGGAACCATTGAAAAGTAATTGTTTCCTTTAACCCTTTACTTCAACATATTATGGATAACCACTTAGCACTTGTAATTTACATGGCATTCTGGTTAGATCAACAGCTCAGCAAGGTATGCTGCAATCTACAGTAATATAGTTATCTTTATGTAAGTTAGCAGGTAACTAAAATTGCTAAGGCTCCTTTCCTAAGATGCCTTACCTTAAATAATTAAGTTGTTCAATACTAAAATTATTGGAGAACATTCTGGAATCTTTTCTCTACAGATTTTTAAATTATTCGTAAATTTATTCACCCTAAAATGGATTAAGTGGTTGTATCAGAAGCATAACTTTCCAGGTGCTTTCAATCAGCATACACCTAGGTTAGCTAAGAGCATGCCCAATTTGGTAACAGAAACCCTACTCACATCAGTCTCAAGTCTCTTCTAAGGTTCTGGTGTTTTAGCAATTGAAATAACACATAAGTCTAACATGCTTCATAGTTTTCAGAGTATACTCACCTGATCCTAACTAAAACAATGGGGAAGGAAACCATTTTATGGAAGGTAAATGTGAGCTCCTGAGAGGCAAAGTGACTCAATACAAAGATGTGGAGTGCGTTAGTAAAGTGAGCATTAACTAACCTTGTTTTTAGTATAACCTGGATATTGACATTATTCACAGAATCTGTCACAACCTATTCCAAAAGTGGAATGTTAATACATTCACAAAATACAGAAACTATCAGGCAGATAACGCTAATGATGACACAGACAAAGCAAGAAGTTCTCTATATAAACAAATCTGTAAATAAATGGAAGTTTAAAAGCTTTAGGGGCAAATTTCTTTAATTAGAAAAAAACTGATCAGCCTCCAAATGAGACCCATCAATGACACACATGACAATTGCTGGCATGTAGCAAACACTCACGAAGGATAATAAGGCAGATATCAAGCACTAAATATTTTCAAAACTCTAAGAACAAACAGACTGCAGTGGGCTAGTCTAACATAGAGTCATAGAAGAGAGGAACGCCCCCAGCTGAAGCTCACAGTTAAAAACATTCGTGATATTTAGAATAAGCTACTGAACACATCCGTATGCTATTTCTAAAAAAGTTGATAATAATATCTGCTTACATACCCACCCTTCAGAAGAACATGTGGAAATCAAAGAAACCCTTTTTCAATGTTTGCATTGTTAATTCATGCGTTCCAGTGAGGTTTTTATCAGTCAGCTGCAGCCTGTTATCTCAGTGGTGACCCTACCATGGATAGCTGTTTAGTAAAAAGGAAAAGACTAAATGAAAACACAGTCCGTCACATGTTTGTTGAGTAAGTACTCTGTTCCAGGAACTGCTAGGTACTGCAACTGGTACTTAAAATTAATTCTTTTTTTTAACATAAAAGAAGTGCAACTAGTGATGTTCATTGCAGAGGCAATCTGATTTCCTTGGTAGATTCTTATTATATAGAAAGGATAAATGTACATCATGCTTTGTTCAATATCAAGAGCTTAGAAACAATGACATTTAAAACCAGGTAACATGTCTA
The DNA here is from genome assembly GCF_023851605.1 of Tamandua tetradactyla. Lineage (NCBI taxonomy): Eukaryota > Metazoa > Chordata > Mammalia > Pilosa > Myrmecophagidae > Tamandua > Tamandua tetradactyla. The sequence goes on along the minus strand of NC_135327.1, from coordinate 199,555,309 downwards.
CAATTCATGATACAAACTTTGGGCATTTTTTTTTTTTTTTACCTAATACTGAATTAAAATGTCCAGCTTTTGCAGACTGTGAACCTCATGAGAAGCCAACATTTCATACATAGGTTAAAACCCCAGGGACAGAAGGAAATAGCTGCTCTGCATCCGGGGAACACGCTGTTCCCTTTACAGAGTGAGATATACTCCAAAATGCATCAAAATATATTTCTCTAGAGTAGTCTCCCTGGAATAGTCAAACCTGAATAAAAGAAATTAAATAACTGGGATTGAGATAAGAAAAAAAAAGTGTAAACAATGAGGAGCAACAAGAAAATGCAGTCGCTGCCTCTTGTAGCATAAATTTCTTTTTGATCATGCTGTTTTTTCTTCCTTTCATACTTTCTGAACTGGAAATTTGCTTGAAAGTCCATTTTCCATAGTAGCTTGGCTTTTTTCTTTTTAAGATAGAAATTGCAATCTTTTCATCTCTGTAAGAGCCTTGGCACACATAGTAGGTGTACAATAAATTTCATAGTGAAAAAACATTTTAAAAAATACTCCATTCTTTTTTATTTATTTTTATTTTAATAAAGTCCTTGTATTACTTAAGTATATATTATTTTACTATGTTCCAAATTCGTATCCATGAAAAGTTCCGTACATACTGATTTATCTTAAAGCTTTTTCTCACAATTAACATGACTTCATTGCTGGTTAATAAACTATCTAAGAAAACTAGTAGCATAATATCACACTAATATTAGTCACACTGTAATTTGTACTCAAATCCTGGAAATTATGTTATCAATCTTTTTTAACACACCCCTAAAAATTAAGAAATTCAAGCTTCTTTAAAGCTTCTAAACAAAAAATACAACAAAGTTATCCTTTCCATCTTTATGCCTTCACTTCATTCCTTTAGATTTGGAAATTATTAAAATATATTTATCAACATGTTTCCTTTAGCAAGTAATGACCATTGGGCACCTGCAATGATATGTTTCCTATTTTTTTCATTCTTTTGATGTCTTTATTAAGATAAATTTCATGCATCATAAAATTCCCCCATACTAAGTATTCAGATCAATGGTTTTAGTATATTCAGAGAGTTGTGCAACCACCTCTTTGATCTAAGTTTTGAACATTTTCATCCCTCAAAAGGAAACCCCATATCCATTAGCAGCTATTCCTCATTCCCCCCACCCCACCCCAGTGCTAGGCAACCAGTAATCTACATTTTGTCCTTACAGATTTGGCTATTCTAGATATTTCATATAAATGGAATCATACACTGTGCTGCCTTTTGTAACTGGTCTCTTTCACTTAGTGTAATGTTCTGAAGGTTCATCTATTTTATAGAATGTATCATATTGTGACATATTGCTGGGGTATAGAAAAAAATTATTTATTTGCACAATGACCTTTTATTCTGCATCCCTTCTAAACTTACATGCATGTTCTATTAGTTTATTCTATGCAGGATTAATTCTTGTCTGAAAATAGACAGTTTTATTTCATTTTAAAATGAAATAGAAGAATAACACTTTAAGAAAAAACGGTTTAAGAAAGTCACGGTTACATGCATACTAAATTGACTGATATTGTCCTAGAGCTCTTGGATATTTTTTTCCCACTCTGTTCTTTAACTTTCTTACAATCTTGTTAATTCCTATTGGTTTATGTCCCAATTCACTCATTTTTTCCTCAGCTGTACTGACTCTACTGATGAACTATTGAAAGAATCATTTGTTGTGATATTGTGTTTCTGTCTGCTTTTTAAAAATTTTATTCTAGCCTTTCATTGTATACTATAAACTATCCTTGATGAAAAAAAAAAAACTCTATGTATAGAAACAGACACATATATATGAAATATATACATATTTGAGAGAAAATGATAAGGCATATGTAGCAGAATGAAGAAAAAAAAAAGAAAGTCATGGGCAAATAAGCAGCACTGTAATTGTAATGACTGGAAGATTTTAAGAAATGGAATTCCATTTGAGCTGAATGCGTCAAGATACATTGTATAACAACAAGGGATTACATCTTTTCCTCTCTCTCCCTATGACTTCATCCAATGTTTTGGGTTCTACAACAGAAATATTTAAGTATAAAATTGTGACTACTGTAAATGAGTTTTCATTTTTGCAATCAACTCATTATTATTTCAGGTATGATTTTTTTTCATGTATGATTTTATTGAGGTAAGAAGAGGTTGTAAATATTATCCAAAGGTGAGAGAAAGAGTTGGAAATAGAGTGGTAGGATTGAGGAGAAGGTCATTTGAGCATGCTGACTTCCTCATTTCATCCAGGGAGGAGTCAAGAGATACCATTTATGATCAGTGGAACAAGAAGTTTATTTACAAAGTTCAAAAATCAATCTGTTTTTTAAAGAATAATAACAGATTTTATAACTAAGAATGAAGGAAAGAATGTGGTAAGAAATGTCATTTTTTTTTACTTTCATGGTAGGTAGTCTGAGAACACTGATAATAAACACAGTATAAAGAATTCAGGAATAAATATCAGAAGAACTAAAATCAGAAATGGCTTAAAAGGGAGGTTGGTTATAGAATTGAAGGTGTAAGAGGAGAATAATTAATTTTGGTTCTTGCTAATTTAATATATTTTTACCTATATCTTTTTTCTATTTTCATATTATTATTTATATGTTGGAAATTAATAAAGCTATATTCTGATCATAAGTACATACTTGAACCTAATTTTAGTGCCTGAGCTGGAATGTACTGTCACAATGCACCAATGCAAAGTGCAATTATTTTAACCTTTCCAAATGACTATACAGTTTGCTGTGTGAAGAAAAAGTGTCCAGTACTTTCAGAAGAGAAAATGGCAAGTGAAACAATTCTTCACCCAGTGCATGCTAGGGTAAGCAGATTAACCCCAAAATGCATGTGTCACAATAGCAAATACTATAGGTATTATTTTAAGGGTCACCGAATTTAAAAATTCATTGTCACATAAAATGTATTTATTAACTTGAATTTTATTGGCTTTGTTGATGGACTTAATTTGCCTGTTTTTGTCAGCTTTATAGGAACTGTAAGTAGAATTTATACCTGCTTACTGCACATAAATCAAATAGTAACAAAAGTTAGTCCATCTCAAAATGTGAAAAATACCAACATCCTCACATGAATGCATTTAAATTCCCTTTTGGTAGTAGAGATGCTAAAGAACCAAATTTTGAAATTAAGAGCTGTTCCACAGAGAGCACTGAATGGCTTCCCAGCTATAAGCGAGCAGGAAAAGTAGTAAGTGGAGGCAGACGACATGGTCATCCTCTATTTTATGTTCCTGATGGTGCCAAGTTCTGGTCTCTTTCAAGTTCTGGTCTCACCACAAATCCACATGTGACTGTCTATAAGATATGGCCACTGTAAAATTGCCAAAGGTACTTCTTTTGTTAATCTTCCTTGTTTGCTGCAGTTGCTATCACAATTTACCAAACTGATTGTCCTACAGGTCTGGAGGCCAGATGTCCAAAATCAGTCTTACTGGGCCAAAACTAAGGTGTGACATTTTCTGGTGGCCACCAACATTCTGTGGCTTGTGATTGTCTCACTCCAATCTCTGCCTCCGTGGTCACATTGCCTTCTTCTCTTGAGTCTCTGTCACATTTCCCTCTGCCCTCTGCTTAGAAAGATACATGTGATTTCATTAGGGCTCACCCAGATGAGTCTGGATAATTTCCCCATCTCAAGACCCTTAATCACACCTGTAAAGAACCTTTTCGTTTTGGTTTGTTTTTACCCAAATAGAGTAACATTAATAAGCTCCAGGGATTAGGACTTTGATATCTTGGGGAGTGGGACAATTTTCAGCGTACTACACTCCTCTCTTCTCCCCCTCCCAATGGATCCACTGGTTTAGAAGGCATTCTCTGAGGATGCAATAATCATACATTTGCACAATAGGCAAAAAAAAGAAGAAGAAGAAGAGGAAGAATCTGAGTAAGGAAAAAGCAAGAAACAGACTGATTGAATCTGTGGGTCTGTAAACGATCACATAACCTAATTTCTAGTGATTTTAAGAAAAAATCAGTGACTTGGGGAATGTGAACCAGCCATCTAAGAAAATGTGTCCATACATTGCAGTTACCAAAGTGTTAAGATGGTTGTTCAATCATGGCTTCCGGTAAAAGTTCTGCTTCAAAGAGAAAGTGGGAACAATTTCAGTTGGGGCTTAATCTTCCTGGTCCCCTGACTTACCTAGTTCATTTTTCACATGTCCTTTCTAGTTTAAGTAATTGTATTATATCACAGATTTCTATGCTCCTGATCCTGGCCTCGTAACTCGATTCTTATGCCTGAGTTGCCACTATAGTTACTGACTGGGCAGAGCTCCCCCAGATAGCAACCACTAGAACAGTTAACTCCTTGGAATACATGATACCCTAAATTCATTTGAAATTTACCAAAAAAATCTCTCATCTAAACCAGGCTATAAACTCGGAGAAAACCAGGTTGTCAAGATAAGCTTTTCTCCTTTGCATGGTTTATATGCAACTGTGCCTTTAAAACTGGATTTATAACTTAGCCATACTTTTTTAAAGTGCCACTTGATGGATAAATATGTACCTGCATTTTCCTTATCTTATAGTATTAATGCAAGCATGAATAATAAGCATCTCTCTCCATCCTTTAGATAAATGGCTGTTTAGTGTAAAGATTCAATAAATAAGAAAGATGCACCTAACCATCCTTCTAAAATTAATGGTGGAAAGTCAAAAGAGAGACTATTAAGATGTATCTAGGGAGCCAGTTCTCAGTACTTGGAAGTTTACAACTAAGTATAAGACTGGTAGGCAGTGCAAACTAATCCTTTCTTTTATGAGAATCTGTCAGAACTTCCTCCTTCCAGATTTGTTTCAATTTAAAGCATGATTCAAATATACTGTTCAGGTTTGAGGAATGTGAACTGCATTCCAAAAGTATTTCATAAATCAAAGCGTTTTGCTTTTTATGGCAGAAACTGAAGACTTCCTTCTCAAAAACCTCTCAGATTTTTTTTCCAATTCAGCAGAGCCTGACCCCCAGAAAAGAGGTTTAAAATGGTAAATATTTGATTTCCCAATCCCCTTTTCAGCTAAGGATGGCCATACAATACAGTAACAGCAAATAATCTATCTCCTGGCTGATTTCAGAAAAATATTTTCATCCGTGATAGAGAAAGCTAGACAAATTCTGTAACCATCCCTTCCTTCCTCTCTATGTGGGTTCATAATGTCTGGAGCTCTTGCAGCTGCTTTGCCAACGTACTATTGACAGCAGCAGAGAAAGATGGTGCCAGCCTGGTCCTTGATAATATGTTTGATCCACTGAATCATTCTTGGATTGGCCACAATCTAGACAATATCAACACCTACAGTTTGAATAATTTAGTTAGACAGATCAATTTACTCAAACTGATACATCTGAGTTTGGGATAAATCTTCAAGCACATCCCTGAGGAGGTTCACGGATGGGTTCCAACCAGTTAGTCACTGCCCTTCCTGAAAACGTACCCAGGGTTTTATATAGACATATATGCCCTTTTGTTTTCCTTCTAATGATAAGATGACTTACAGTTTTCATGAGATTCTAAAAATGGTTATGCCTTACAACCTGTCATAGACAGTAGGGTCCTTTAGAGTAAAACCTCAAATCCAGAGTCGGCTCTTCCAGGCTCTCCCAATCTGGTATCACTCTGTTCCTTAGGTTAACTCATGAATACCTAGCACACCTGTCCATGCCTGCCAGGCCACACTGTCTTCTGACCGGAGAGCACTCCAAGCTCATTATGGCTCATGGGAAATCTCTTGGCTCCCTTTCCATTTGTACCAGATCTATCTTTCAAAGTTTCCAATCAAATTCCTTATACTCCTTGAAGCATTCCACAAATGCTTCCTGCTCTCACTGCTCTCTCCCCTATTCTGAACTATGCTTATAAAAATTATCTGCAATACCTACTCATAGCACTCATCTCAATTACTATTAACAAATTAGCTTTACTCAGAAACAATAATGACAACAAGAGCAGCAAAACCAAATTTGTTTCATGATGAGAGAAGACAGCACTCACCCCGATCGACCATTTGACAGATGTGTGTGAGCAGGAAAAAAAGAAATCAAGGAAAGGTAGCTTCAGTCGGCTCAAGTACAACTGAACAATGTCAGAGACTTACTCAAGTGACCAGTGCTTCTGATGATAAGACACTTGGGTTATAGCTAACTAATAATAAATGGAATGTGTGGGAAGGAGAACAGAGAGAAAATGGCCTCATAGAGATGGTTCAAAACATCTTATTTCTAGAAACAATAAAGTATATGGGTTCCTTGTTTTGATATACCCAAATTCATTAAATTACTGTTAAACTATTTTTCAACTTTCATAAGGATTAAGTGGTACCCTATGATGAGATTGCTTCCAATACAATACAAAAATGTAGCAGTGAACCTTACATTATATTGAGAAAAAAAAAAGATCCCATGATGACATTTATAACCTAAATGTAAAATGTTTAAAAAGTAATAAAAATATTCTATGATGTTGGACACTGGGTTACTCTTGCAGGGGAGCAGTGACAAGAAAGGGCCTGAAGGAGACATTTGGGATGCTGGCTACATTCAGAAGCATGTTTAGTTTGTGAAAATTCAACAACAGTATGTATGTGTATTTGTATATATTCGTATGTGTGCATGTATATTTATATATACTATATTTATATTACTCTTAAAGGAAATGTTTTAAAATACCTTGTTCCAGAATTTTGAACGGTAGAGATGATAGTTAGCATTGCTGCTCCAGATAGAATTAAATCAAACAGGGATGAAATCTCAATCCCATGGAAATACTCTGTATTATGTTCCTACCTAAAAGATTGGTGAGTCCTGTTCTGATACATAGCTTTGTCCTAACATCTACCTTCAATATGACTTTCAAATATCCAAGACTTTTCATTTATATACCCCATGAAAGTGTTCTACTGTTTTCCATTATAAACTGCTGTCCATCCTCTCTAATGTGAAAATCTGTAAGAGTCAAATGTCAGGGATATTTTAATGCAAATATGATCCTGCTGGAATTTTCAACTCCCTCAACAATAATTGTGACAGAGAATATCAGAGTCCTTTTCATTAGAAATGCAAGAATTGTAGCTTCCCAAAAAATGGCAAATGCTGTGGGTGACCTATCGCAGACACTTACTTAATATCTGAAAATTTTAAAAAGGTAACTTTGAGTCTATTATTCCAAGGAGAAAGTTAGAAAAGAGCACAGACTAGCAAGGGAGAAATGAATGACAGAATTGAAAAGGACACATTCCCATCTGACTAATCCCTCTGGAACTAAGATTGCCTTAAACAGTTTTAATTTGATTTTTAATACATAAATTGCACATAACTGATGATAATTAGACTGCATGACAGAACAAGGAGACTTGTTGTTCAGAATGATTACCATGAGGCCCTTCAAGGTCTTGAGTCATGAAAAGAATATTTAATTATGTTCATCAGATTTTTCTTACCAAAACTGGAAAGCAGACCCATATGCACAAGGAACAATTTTCCAATTAGTTCAGAATGGATTTTTCCAATAAGTTCTATACCATACTGTAAACAGCACGTCTCGGATAAGTAGGCACTATAATTTGAGTTGTGATAAATCCAGAATAAAAGACTAGAAACAGATAGTACTTGGAAAGGATTATTATTTTTAAGTACATAACCATTTCTGACTAACTTTCAAAATGGAAGCAATGCTGGGTAGGAAGCCTAATGCTTCAGGAGTGCACCCAAACTCTGTGTGCAAACAGATCCAAAATGTTACTATTATTGCCATGACTTTCTAGTCTTCCAGGCTAAATTAGCCTCTCATTAAAAGGAAAACACTCCTGCCCTCAAGGATGGTTTCAATCCTTTAGGTATGTTTCAATTATCTATACAACTCATTAGGCTTTTAATCAAGCTCTGCCTTATGATTTTTCTTAGTGCTTATATTATTACACTACCATGAAATCCTCCCTGTAAGCTGTCATGGAAAGCACTTATATATTCTTTTTCCACAGTCCACCCAGCACACGGCTTCCAGCCCCTAATACGGGATCATTAAAGTTTGATCGCCTCATGGTGGGCACTGCTGTTTGATGGGAAGAGGCTCTGCAAATCTGTGAATTTGAGAAAACTCCGGAGCTAGCAGAAAGCTGAATGATTTGACATCCACCACTGCCTGACCGATTCATGAATGCCAAAACAAAACCCACTGCTATACCACCCCAGGAGAGTGGGTGAAGACAGCCCGTGAAGGGAACTAGTGGCAGGATGGCGTACACTGTTTAAATGGCATGTCTGAAAGTGCCAAAACTGAGGACCCCCAGCTCCAGAACAGCACAGCGTAGAGAAATAAATTCTGGCTATGGAAGCCCAAACGACCAAAAGCTTTAGGTAATGCTCAACCCTCACTTTTACTTTCATGGAAGAATAAAAGGAAGTTTCCCTCTTCAAAGCCAGGTCTGGAATTCGGTGATTTACTCAAGCCCTGCCACAAATGGATGTCTCTAGCTCGATATTGTTGCCCCTGACAACTTGCTATCAGCATTCAAAGAGGTAACGGCTTCCAGTGACTACAGTCTCTATTTACTGTAGAAGGGACTGCTGTGATTGCTCCTGCTGCACAGGAACTGAATGTAAAATACTTTCAGGATTTGCAGCTGCATTTGGGAGGGGTTGGCATGATTCCCTGTGAAGTAGAAAGGACAGGAGGAAGAGTTCTTTTAGTAAGCTTGGGCTTTGGAACAGGAGGGAAAGGTCCCAGGACCAAGTGCTTAAGTCCTGAGTTACTCAGGCAGGACATCTTCCACACTACTTGGTAGCTATGAACCATTTATCTTGAGGAGCTCCAGATAGTCATTTTATTCCCCTAAAGTGAAGCTTGCAAGAACCCCTGGACTTCTGGGTAAGATAAAGGTGTATATATACGTGCTGGAAGGGTAGGAGTAGCTGCAAACTAGTTAAAACATCACTGCTTCAAAGTCTCAAAGGAAGCATTGGACAACCACAAAATCCAATCTTCAATAATCCTTTTCTGATATAAAGCACAGTTCTGTTCAAAGGAAGGCAAAGGTAGGGAACTCACACCACAGATCCTGCCCCAGCTAAGTTAAATCAAGATTAGAAAACAAGCGTTTGTCCTTATTAATGTCCAATTTCCTCTTAGTTCTACTCAACTGGATTTCAACATCTTAATGCATTTTTTTTTATTATTCAGTCAGTTATACTGTATTGAATCCTGAGTTTAAAAGTTCCAGGCAACTCTGGACTATTAATAAAGCTCATTCTAAATGGAGAGTAAATCACTCCCTTTTAAAGCATTGCTACTGGAACTTCCTCAGCAATAGGCAAGTGTTTCATAGCACTTTGATGCTTAAATGTCTGGAAGTTTCTTTCTTTTTTAACACCCTCTCCACTTTTTTTTTCTGCTCAGTCCTCCCACGGAATCCCCATAATTTTTGTAAACTAACAGCTTAACTGAGACGGAATTCACAATTCACAAAGTTCACCTTTTAAAGTGTACAATCAGCTGGGTTTTAGTATGCTCACAGGGTTGTATAACCATTGCCACTATCAAATTCCTGACTATTTTCTCGACCCTAAAAATAAATCCTATGGGCGGGCCGCGGTGGCTCAGCGGGCAGGGTGCTTGCCTGCTATGCCGGAGGACCTCGGTTCGATTCCCGGCCCCAGCCCATGTAACAAAAACGGAGAAACAGAATACAATAAAACAAGAAAATGTTTAAAGATGTTTCCCTTTCTTCCTTCCTTCCTTCCTTCTATCCTTCCTTCCTTCTCTCTGTCTTTCCTTTAAAAAAAAAAAAATAAAAAAAAAAATAAATCCTACAACTACTGGAGATCACTTTCCACTTCCCTATTCTCCTAGCCCTTGGCAACCACGAACATACTTTCTTTCTCTGTAAATTTCCCTATTCTGGATATTTCATACATATATCGAATCATACAATATATGGTCTTTTATATCTGGCTCTTTCACTTAGGTTAATACTTCTAAGATTCTAACATGCGGATATACCACATTTGTTTATCCATTTGTCAGGTGATGGGCATTTGGATTGTTTTTACCTTTTGGCTATTATGAACAATACTGTTATGAACATTTGTGCACAAGTTTTTCTATGAACACATAGCTTCAATTTTCTTGGCAGCAGAATTCCTGGGTCATATGTCATCTCTATGTTTAACTTTTTGAGGAACTGCCACAGAGGCTACACAATTTTACATTCCCACCAACAAGGTATGCCATTTCCAATTTCTCTACATCCTCCCCAACACTTGTTATTGCCCTTTTTTCCCCCCATTTTATCCATCCTAGTGGGTAGGTAAGTGGTATCACATTGTATTGTAGCATTGATTTGCGTTTTCCTAATGACTAATAATTTTTAGCATCTTTTCAGGTGTTTATCAATCGTTTATACTCCTTTGAAGAAATGTCCATTCAAACCCTTTGCCTATTTTAAAAATTGGGCTATTTGTATTTTTGTTGTTGAGTTGTGGGTGTTGTTTATATATTCTCTATACTAGACTCTTACCAGATATACGATCTGCAAGTATTTTCTTCCATTCTGTGGGTTATCTTTCCACTTTCTTTATAGTACATACAAAGTTTTAAATTTGAAGTCCAATGTATATTTTGTTTTATTGCTTATGCTTTTGTTATCATTTCTAAGAAATGTTACCTTTTCCAAAGTCACAAAGATTTGCCTTTATTTTTCCTTTCAGGTTTTTATAGTAGTAACCATTACATTTGGGTTTGGGGTCCATTTTGTGCTAATTTTTTACATGGTATGAAATAGGGGTCCAAATTCTTCTTCTTATTATTATTATTATTATATTTTGTACCTGGATATCCAGTTGTCCCAACACCATTTGTTAAAGAGACTATTCTTTCCTCATTGAATGGCCTTGGCACCCTTGTCAAATATCATTTGGACATAGATATATAGGCTTATTTTTAAACTCTCACACCTATTATATTGATCTATATATTCATACTTGTGCCAGTACCACACTGTCTTGATTACTGTCATCTTATAACAAGTTTTTAAGTCCTCCAATTTTGCTTCTCTTTACAACATTATTTTGGCTATTCTGAATCTCTTGCATATTCATATGAATTTTAGGATCAGCTCATTGCAAAAGAGGCAGCTGGGATGTTGATGGGGTTGACATTAAATTTATAGATAAATTCAAGGAGTATTACCATCTTAACAACATTAAGTCTCCAAATCCAGGAACATAGAATGCTTTTCTATTTCTTTAGGTCTTTCTGAATTTCCTCCAAAGTATTTTGTAGTTTTCAGTATACAAGTTCTATACTTTCTTTGCTAAATTTATTCCTATGTATTTTTTCATTTTTCTATTTATATTTATTTATATTATAGAATTTTATATTTTGGAATTATTTTAATTGTATTTTTGGATTGTTTGTTGATAACGTATAGAAATCTAACAGACTTTTATATATTGATCTTGCATCCTCCAACCTTGCTAAACTCACCTCTTTATAATATTTTATTTTATTGAGTCCTTAATATTTTCTATATACAAGATCATGCCATCTGTGAATCGAGATTGCTTTATTCATTCCTTTATAATCTAAATACCTTTTATTTCTTTTTCTTGCACAGTTAATACTGAATAGAAATTATTTTGTCTTGTTCCTGATCTTAAGGGGAAAGCTTTCAGCCTTTTATTGGTAAGTATGATGTTAGTTGTGTGTTTTTCATAGATGTCCTTTATGGATTGAAGAAGTTCCATTCTATTCCTAGTTTATTGACTGATTTATTGTGAAAAAGGTGTTGGATTTTGTCACATGGTATTTCTATGTCTACTGAGGTTATCATGTGATTTTTGTCCTTTGTTCTATTAATGATTTATTATATTGATTGATTTTTTACATTACAACAATTTTTAATTCCTAACATTAATCCCATTTGGTCATGGTGTATAAACCTTTTTATTTGTTCCTGGATTCATTTTGACAGTATCTTCTTAAAGATTTTTGAATCTATACATATAAGTGATATTAGTTTGTATTTTTCTTGTGATGTCTTTGTCTGGTTTTTTCATCAGAGTACAGATCACCATTTTTGATTTTAAGTTTTGAATTTAAATGTACATCATGGAACAATAAATAATAAATAGGAAAGTAATAGGGAAGGAAGCACAGATATGAATTTAGGGAAAGAAAAACAACTTGAGATAAAATTTGCCCAAAAGGATAGGGATTAAGTGATATGAACCCTCACCCCTTTACTCTGCCTCTGAAAAAGAAAAATTTTCAGTTTTCAAAAACTTCAAGGGATCAAAATCTCTGTCTATATATTTCATCTTAAAAGAACCATTAAAATTGCATTTTTGTTAATGTTTGGTTCAGGTTTAAGAAAGATATTACAATTTAACTTCTGATTATATTAGAATAGGGAAGGAGAATCTGCAAATGTCATCGTTGGTAGTAATGGACTAGGAGCTATAAAATGACAATTTAAATCATAGGAGGCATCTTTCTTCAATTCTGCGGCTTTAATATAAAATACTCATTTCAATACATGGTTACCTAAACTCATCAATTATTCCCTCAACTCTCTTAAAATCTAGTAAGCATTTTTGTAATAAAATTCTACAGTGTTAACAACTACAGATATGTATGAACACATCAGCAATAAGATGATGATCAAAGAATGCTATGAAGTTCAGCATCACGATGTTAGCAGCATATTGCACTGTAAGCTTAGAAGCATACCTGCTTACTAATATTTGCGAATACATGAACATGAGTGTGGAAAAGCAAATGTAGTGAGCTTTTTTAAAATCATGCATATGTAGACTCAAATCTCTTTAGTTATTTGAAGTATCTATAGCTGTATTATTTTTTTTTAGCAAGTGTTGTCAGAAGTCTGCCAAGTTTAAGAGTAAAGAAGAGAAAGATAAGTCATAAAAATAGATGAAGGGAAGAAAATGGCCTCCTTCCTTACTCGTATTAGTAATCTTCCATATATTTAATGATCTAAAAATTATATCATTTTTAAAAATCCAGGTTTGGTACCTGCAGCATAGAAACAGTGCCTTTGCTACACATCCCCCATTATTGTTCCCTCCAGAATATTATTGCAAAAGCACATGAAACCATAGTAAATACACATATTCAGTTTAGCCTAATTAAAAAAAAATACATCATGGTTTTGCACCTTTCAAAAAATTTTTACATTGCAATATAACTACTTCCTTTCCATCTTAAGATCTAATATCTACGCACTGTATTGCCTGAGTAGTGGAGATTTCTTTTTTATCTGCACAAATAGGTACTTAATATTTTACTAAGAATGGATGAGACAGTTATACACCATCTATGATTATAAGGTTTGTCTATGATAACATAGGTTTATCTTACAGCAAGGGCTTTCTTTCCTCTCTCCCTACCCTCCACTGTCTGACTACTAAATTCTTCACACACCATTAATGCCAAGTCACATATTATCTTCTCCATGAACCTTCACATAAAGGATATTTCTCCCATTCAAACTTCTATAGCACTTCTGCTTGAATCACTTAGCAGTGTGTGTGTGTGTATACACACATACAGGTTGTGATATAGGTTTCTGCTATAAACTTATTGGTACGTCTTTTCCTCTCTAAGAGATTTCAGATTCTATTCTATAGTTGTGTCATTTCATTCATAATATCTAACAATTACTTGATCCTTGGTTCACCCTCATTATGTGTTGTTGCTCTGATAATTCTCTTAATTCATCCTTGATACAATACCAAAGAATTCCATGAGATATGTGAAATTCTTATATTTATAAAGCCAAATTCTTGCATTTATTTATAATGCCACTGCCTTTAACTTCATCAAGCATAAGTAATTGTGAATTTCAGAAAGCAAACTATATATTCCAAGTATTTCCACCTAATAAACAATATCAAAGCAAATTCACAGTACATAAAATTGATTTTTTTTCATTGAAGGCATATAGCATCATTTTACCATATGAAGAGAATTAGAACCTGGAAAAAATAAATTATATGATAGATAGTTACTTGGAGATCTTTGCAAGGCAAAATCATGCTTTTATCCCCTTGTAATAACTTTATTTTCCAAGAATAAGTGTAAGTACCTGGTGTAAGCAGTATGACCGAGGTGACAATCAAGGAGCAGATTACGAGAATAACAAGCAAAGCGATCGCTATTCCTTTCCAATTTCTTTGTGGAGGATTACTCCCCACCAGCTCCTGAAAACAACAACATAAAAAAGAACCCAAGTGAGTGGAATAAGAAAATAAAATAAGTCAAATAAATAAATTTCATATGAATCGAGAACGAAGGCACAGAACAGTGAAAGAGGCATATTCCCATCTTTGAAGCTACTATCTGCACCTATCTTACACTTTCCTCTTCAGTGCCCAAAAGCTTCAGGCTGACTTTTCCCAATCCATCACAAAACCTCTTCTCAAGAAAGAATCTGATATCATGTTTATAACTTTTGGGCAAACCTAATGCTAACCTTCAAAATAAACCAGTTCCTACAGCATCAGGAAATCTCGGAACTTTCCCATCGTTACAGATCACATATCAACCCCCCTCAAATCAGTCCCTAAGCATGATGAATTATCCAGCCCAATTCTGCTCTCATCTCCCTCTCTATTTACATCCACACTTCTAACTTCTATTTCAGGCTACAAAATCCAAATATTTATTTAGCACATACTGTGTGCCAATTTTAATCAACTTCTGCCCACTCTCTCATCTACCAATTCGAGCCTTTTCTTCCTTCCATAGTTTCTCATACAGCTTTCAAGATTTTCCAGGTCCGTCTTCACTAGGTAAATCATCTATCCCTAATCAAAGTTTCCTCCAGGAAACTGTATTTGTATTGTTATAGAAGGGAACAGGGAGAGGACTCTGGAGACACTGCTGAAGGATGCCAAAGGTTAAATAAATCAGAAATGAATCAGATATATAGGCTGCTAAGACCAATTTTTCTGTTCCCTTCAAATTAGGGTGATACAATTTATAATCTAAACTATGATAATTTGAGGTAGAAATTGGGTGGTATTAATGGCTATTGATTATTGATTATTGTTAACAATTAAACTAATGATTATTTATAATTATTAATGATTATAATTTATATATTTCAGTGCTGTTCATTACATTCACAATGTTATGCTACCATCACCACATCTGCCTAGATATAGATCTCAGTTTGATATGAGTTAGACCTCAGAATACTCTTTTATAATTCCCATAATGACAATTCATATTCCAAATCAAAATGTAATAGAATGGAGATGGCCATCAAAATCAGACAATTCAATACATAAATTCATCTTCACTCAAGCTCAGAAGTTCACCGGAACATCCCAAATTGCTGGAAATCAAAATAAAGGCCATATCACTTAATCATGAGATGGCAAATAGGCGTTAACGTGTTGCAAATTCCAAGCAATGTTAGCTTTCTAGGTTATCAAATTATGAAAAATTCTCAGAACCATTCTAGTCTCTGGGAAAGAGTTCTATAGTTGCTCATTGGTCTTCATATTTGCCATCTGCAACTTAATTTCTCTATTGAATAGGGGACTTATTAGCACTTAAAAATAAGGTACAACATAAGCAAGTAATCATTGCAAAACATTATACTAAGTCAATTTCCTTTCCTATTTGATAGGGTTTTTATTACACAAGAAAATGGATGGATAACGACACCAAGGACAAGTGATAGGAACTTATAATTTTAGGAGATTTTCATTTCACCCACATTTTAAAAGAAAATAAGTTGCTCTCAACAAATCTGTGCATAGCACATTTAACCAACATAACTCAAGATCCAGAATGATAAAGTTACTATCATAATGTTCATTAGCTCAAGCAATTACTGTCTTTGAATCTTGCTCATAATAAGAATTAATCTGGAGGGCGGGCCACGGTGGCTCAGTAGGCAAGAATACTTGCCTGCCATGCCAGAGGACCCGGGTTCGATTCCCGGTGCCTGCCCATGTAAAAAAATAAAAAATAAAAAAATAAAAAAAAAAAAAAGGTTTAACTCAAAATGATCATATATAAAAAAAAAAAAAAAAGAATTAATCTGGAATTCTAAATTGTTGTTTTTTTTTAACCTTCTTAGAGAAGTTATGGGTTTGCTAGTACAATTATGCATAAAATACAGGATTCCCCTATGCCATCCTATTATTAACACCTTGCCTTGGTGTGGAACATTTGGTACAACTGATGAAAGCACATTTTTATAACTGTACTAATAACTACAGTCCATGGGTTAACTTCAGGTTCATTATCTGTATAGTGCAGTTCCATGGATTTTCTTAAAAAACAAAAATCCTGTTACCATATATACACAACCTAACATTTTCCATTTTAACCACATTCAAATATATATTTCAGTGCTGTTAATTACATTCACAATATTGTACTACCATAACCACCATCCATTTAAACATGTCTATTATATAATAGATGCACTGGTCATAGTTTATATGCAAAAAAAACACTAGGACTTTTTCTTTGCAAAAATTTCTTGATCTGACTGTAGTGTAATTGATTTACATGCAAAAGTGCATTTGAATGAATGCTGCAATGACAGAGGTCTTTGTGACATCCCCAGCATTCAATTTCCAGGTCCAAATATACCTGCAATATTATGTTCAGGTCTAGGCTGGATATTTTGAGGGATCATCATATAGATAATGTTTCTAGAAGATGATGGGAAGATTAAGATGTTTGAAAACATGTCATATGAAATAAAACTGAAGGAACTATTCAGCCTTAAAACCCAAATTCATAGAATCTCCGTATATATGAAGAATTACTGCATGGAAGATGGAGAAGACTTATTCTTTGTAGCTCAAGGAGGCAGAGTTAGACTCAAAAGGAAATTTCAGAGGCAGAATTGTGTATCAATAAAACTTAAGAACTTCCAGCCATTTGTACTGTCTAATAGTAGAACAGGCTACTTCACCAGGAAGTGGGAGGATGGACAAACATCTATCAGTGTCAATGTCTGAGGGAAGAAGGTGGAAATAGATGATCTTAAAAATTCCCAAGATAGTGTACATTCTTTTGACATATATACGATGCATCTTTGCAGAATGTTATTATATCAATGATTTATGACTATAGTTTGATATTTTATGTGCCAATTATACATCCGAAATAGAAGACAGATTAACAATTAAAATAATGATTAACAATAATTCAAAGACAGCCCTAATATTCTGTGAACTGATTAAAGAATGACTCTGTTGCATATTGTTCTTTCCACAGATGCTGTCTATAATCCATGCAGTTACAACAGGTGCTTATATGAAGTAATGTATTCACACCCTCTCTTCTCCATGCTAGAAATCTGATGCATCTTATCTTAGCCTGAGTTTTGTATCTCTCTCACAGGATTTTCCTCTCTACCTTTATCATATCTCACATTTTATGAGGAGTGTGGATTCAAATGAAAACTCTGAGGTAGAGGTGTTTTTCAAAATTAGAGAAACTGAAGTTTGCAAGGGGGAGAAAATAAAAGAAGGCATTGTAGATGCAAATAATCATTTGCTTGGGTGTTATAAGAATTAAATGCAAATATACCTCAAAATATAATTTATTTTTAAAATCATAGAAATATATTTTTTTCTATATTCAAATAAATGTGTTTTGATAATGCTTGATAGTCAATGTGGAAAGAACTCAAAAGCTCATTCAATTTCCTAATCTTTATAAAGTAAAAGATGCAGAGCCATGACATTCCTTCTGTCTTCTTCTTGTTGCATCCTAAGTTTTAATGTGAGAAAATCCAAATTTTAACTTTAGTTGGGGTCCTAAAGAAGGGTGATCCAGGTTACAGCCAGATGGCTCCAAAATAACATCATAAACTCCTCAAATGGTAAATAACCACCTTGATTTGTTTGGGGTAGATAGTATAGGATGCTTGATTTTATGCAATGTCAGTATAGGCTCACTGAAAGGGACAGAAGGAGCGATATCAAGGAGAAATGAAACTAAAATGAGATTTTCACAATAAACTAAAAGCCTTTGCTAAAGAAGCACCACCTTTGTAGAAGATCAGGACACAGGAAGCTGCAAATGCAGTAATAATCAGGGTGGCTGGAGGAGAGGAGGAACTGCAGTGACAGCAAAGGTCCGGGCCTTGCCAGCCAGGATAGGGACAGCTGGTAATTTCGCATTTTATTTCCCTTAGCTAAAGACAGAGAGGTCAACCAGATGGCTTGCTCACCAGGGAAGGAGGAAGTGAATGAAATTATTTTTCTCACAATAATTCATCTTTGAACCAATCAATCTCCTCTTCTTTTAGGGTGCTTTCAGAAGTATATAAGGCTAGAAGACAGTTCCTGGCTCCCAAAACTGAAAAAGGCCTTTTCAAGGGCATAGCTGGATCCAAGATTAGATAACTAATAGTTAAAAAAAACTCCAGAGAATATATGTGAATTAGTAGCTACTTGGGCTTAATGATTTAGGCTGGAAGTGAAAACACAAATCCAACTTGTCTGAAAGACTGCATTTTTAACCCACTTTTCAATAAAATATGACAAAATCCACTCCCTGAAACTCTCCCCTTGCCTCTCCCCTTGACTGCCTCTGTGCTTTTGCAATGAACTTTGAGATTCTTTTGCAAAGAATGGAGGAGAGATACGGCTGTAAGGCGCTAAATGCGATACCATGTGAATGACTCTTACTGAGGGCTGGAGTCCACTCGGAAGCCATTTTCTGAAAGACTGAACAATCAAAGTCATGTGAATGGGAGGCGGGGTTAGCTGATTGTTGATTTCATTAATTATAAATTAATTTTGATTGACAGGCCCCTCTTTTGAGGACAGAGAGTTAACTATTAATTATCAATATCCCACATAAAGCAGAGTGGTGGATGGGCCCGAGTACTATCAGATACAAATTCTAATGTGACTATCTTTTCCTGGACACTGTCCACCATGCTCTCCCATGTTTATAATGGATGTCCTCTATTCAGAGTCTCCCATGGCTCTCCAAAGCTCATTCTGTATTTGCTGGTACAGACTGATCTGGGATCTACTCTTCTTTTCATATTAATTTGGAAACTTCTAAAGTCAACTACTTTATATAACTTTACATTAATACCAGAGGGCGTCATGCTTTGCAATCACATTCACCACCCTCTACCTCAGTTCAGCAAAACTGTATTTGGAAAATGAGCCCCTGGTCTACCAGCACTTCTTGGGGGAAAAAAAAAGATAATTAATTACTATAATATCTAACTTTTAAAATGTCTCCATTGTTTTACCTGAAAATTAACCAAGCTCAAGTGATTTTAGGCTCTTAACTTTAGTTGATTAAGACCCAGCTGCTTTTACAACATTAACTCAAAAGTTATTCTGACCCTCAGAACTTAGTCTAATTTGGATCTATTTTGATATCATAATTTAAAGATATTGTGTTGTTTTGTAAACCAACAAAAGCAACAAAAGTGTGATGTGTACATAGAGAGAAATTTCACAATATATCATGCCCAAAAGAATTCCCTTCAAATGACATTTTGAGTTTGGAAGTAAGTTGCAGAATTTAAAATTGAGTACTTCTACCTTCCACATTGCTGGATGTGATAGCAATGTCTTAAAAGCATGTTTAGATAATGGCTGTCTTTGATTGGACTCAATTCACTGAAATCTGCAGGTAATTCTGAGACAAAATTTCTGTAGTGGGCAGATCTTTGGTAAGCTCAACAAGTCATTGACCAATGTCAAAAATGCCCACAGCCACTCAATAAATATTAAGTAACCAATAAACAAGTTTCAAAGATAAGAATAACCAGTAATTTAATAACAAAGCTCAAAATAATTTGAATAAAAATTTTTAAATGCCTTTCAAGGAGTGCCATGCCATATTTATGTGACACCTGAGACAGTTAGAGCACTGAAGCTGTGAAAATCAGCATTACCACATTCAGCAACTGTTAAAAAAGATGAAAAAGAGATCAAATTTGTCTAGAGATACAAATGAAGCTGATCTAGATAGGACTAAGGTAAATCAGAATACCGGATAAAGGATGATATGACCCATATTTTCAAACTTTAACCTCTGTGCAAGACCAAAGGGAGAGGTTTATTTGGTGCAAAATTTATATTTTGGGTAGCATGTTATCTAATTTAACTTTACTGTCAGTTTACTTGAACACCACAATCACATGGAATCTTGAATAAGGCATGGAATCTTGTTGGTATGTACAGGTTAGTGTGATGCCCCAATATATCCCAGAGTAACTTGGGCAGAGAATAAAAAAGTGTTTGTAAAGTCCCTTTGTGGAACTGGGGAGAAAGGAGGACATATTCAACTTCCTCATCTAGAGAATTCCTGATATTCTCACAAGCTGTAGGGACAACCAATTCAATAGGCTGAGCCCTCAATCTTGGGACTCGCCCCTATGAAGCTTATTCTTGCAAAGGAGAAGCTAAACCTACATAATTATGCCTAAGTATCACTCCCAAAGACCCTCTTTTGTTTCTCAGATGTGACCTCTCTAAGCCAACTTGGCAGGTGAACTCACTGTACTCCTCTTTACGTGGGACACGACTTCCAGAGATGCAGATCTCCCTGGCACGTGGGACCTGACTCCCAGAGATGAGCCAGGACCTGGCATCATGAGATTGAGAAATTCATGAAATTCTTCATGAAAACAGGGAAGAGAGAAATGAGACAAAATAAAGTCTCAGAGGCTGAGAGATTTTAAACAGTGTCAAGAGGTTGTCCTGGAGGTTATTCTTATGCATTATATAGATATCCCTTTTTAATTTATGGTATATTGGAGTGGATAAAGGGAAGTACCTGAAACTGTTGAACTGTGTCCCAGTAGCCTTGATTCTTGAAGAAGAATCGAGCTATAACTAGACGGTTTTTTCAAAGTGACTGTGTGATTGTGAGACTCTTGTGTCTGCTGCTCCTTTTATAGAGGGTATGGACAAATGAGTTTTAAAAAAAAAGGATAAAAATAAATAAAAAAGGGGGGAGATAAAGGGTAAAAATTAAGTAGATTGAAATATGGGGGGTCAATGAGAGGGAGGGGTAAGGGGCATATGATGTATGAATTCTATTTTTTTCTTTTTATTTCTTGTTCTGGAATTATGCAAATGTTCTAAAAATGATCATGGTGAAGAATACACAACTATGTGATGCTGTTGTTAGCCACTGACTGTATAATATGGTTGGACTGTACGTGTGTGGATAGTTCTCAAAAAAAATATTTTTTAAGAAGTATCATGGCTACCTGATCTTATCTGCTTTCATTCTGTACCTGTGGTCCCCAGAAGCCACATTTCTCTTCTGTGAACCATTCCTGTCATCTCCAGCCACAGGTAAGTGGCTAACCTAGGTCAGAAGTCTGCTCCTAGGATTTTAGGTTTGGGATTAAAACATTCCAATTTTTAGCTGTTGTCTTGAATCAAAAGAATGGAAGGTGGGTAAGGAGAGCTAAACATCTACTTCATGTAGCATAAGAATTCAGAAAAAGAAAGCATATCTACAGAGAGAGAAGCATGAATTAGAGAGACTGAGATGCAAAGAGAAAGAGAATGTGTCTCTATTGGTTTTCCATTTCTTGATTTAATTTTCCTTCTGAGTCCTGGATGGAATTTTTCTCTTGGATTCAATAAGATACTTATGTCTTTATGATTTTTTTTTATTTCCAATTTTACCTAAACTAGTTTGAGTTGATTTCTGAAACTTGAGACCAAAGAAGCTGAATGCATAGCATATAAAAAAGATATCAAGTATAGCATGCCAATATATCTGAGATGCTATATTTCTAACAAGGCATTCCATGCCCACTAATGAAGTCACATGTTCCAATTTTTGTGGCATAGTCAGGGCAAACTACACTAAAAAACCAGGTGAAAAAGTTAACAACTCACTTGGCTTATGATTTCAAAATAATTCATTTGCTAAATTCATATATTTTATTTGAAAAGACCAATTGCTTTACTAATATATATAGTTCCTTTTCTAGGGAAACTCTCAATAAAATTTAGCAATTACCTCAAAAGACCTTCAAGAGCCTACACTTGTCATCATTTACCAGCACTGCAGCAGAGTCCCCTCTGTGAGAGGAGGAGGCTAATTCACGCTAAAGTAAATGCCAGCTGAGACAGTTGGCACAACAAAATGTTGACACGTGTCTTGAAGAAAATAGGCTGTTCTTGAGGTATTCACTATTTTAGTTATAAAAGCACTCAAAAAGAAAGCTCAGGTATTATTAAACTATAGCTGTCCTAGATTGGAACCTTGTCTGTAGATTCATGTTGGGCAGTCATTCTTTTTTTTTTTTTGGCGTGGGCAGGCACCAGAAATCGAACCCGGGTCTCTGGCATGACAGGCAAGAACTCTCCCACTGAGCCACCATCGCACCACCCAGCAGCCATTTTTGTAATAAAAAAAAATAGGCTATTGCCATTTTCAGATATTTCCGTCTAATAAATACATAGCTTCAGAGAAATTATTAGCAGCTAGGATACAATCATGTCATCAAGGATGAAGCAAATCGGGGAAAAGACAGGTAAGAAAAGGCAAGAGGAGTCTTCGAACAGCAGAACGTAAGAGAATAATAGATTTTTCTCAGAGTTCCAGCAAAACAAACTTTCCTTCAAACACCTGGTATACATTTTCAATAAGATTTTTAAAGGGGGAAGATTTGGGCCGCTTCCCATTTAAGATTTTAACTTTTTATTTAACATTTTAACCAAAGAAATTTCTCCCAAGTTCACTTAATTAAATTAATGCATACACATATCTATTGCTCACTGACTCCTTGAATGTAATTATTATCCCAATAATGGCATAGATATATAATTATTTAGGGTTCAGTCCTCAGGGCAATTAGGCAATTACTTGCACTGGGTACTTTCTAAAGTCAAAATATACCATCTGACTTCAGAAAGTTTAAAGTCTTCATAAACATTTCCATGTCAGCCCAAGGTATCTAGTATTTAAAATGTCCTACTTCAATAAATTAAGTCATCCATTGCTCACTGACTCATATCAGGGCCTTCTGAACTCTGGAATATATAAAATCATTATAATAAAATCACTAAGGCTTTCTAAGGTATAGTAGTTAATATAAAACCATCCTTCCCAGATTTAAAAACAAAAATCTGAATAAAAACTCTTGATTCTTGGACAAAAGCCTAGACGAAATACACTAAAAAAAAAAAAAAAAAAAAAAAAGGAAGCATAAAAAAATCTGTTTGAAGGCACTGGAGATCCACAAATCCACAAGGACTTCAGGGCACAATACCGCAGAGCGAATGAAGGGACTCAGGAAGGTCTGAGCCCAGTGTCTGGTGCTGTTCTTCTTTCTGGGGACTTTGCTGTTCATTAAACAGTGGCCAAGAAGCAGTAAAGAAAGCAGCAGCCAAGAAGCTGAAAGGCTGGGCAAAGCATTTAGCAGTCTCATGGTAATGAGAAAATATAATCAGTGTTCAGGGCCCACTAAGGAGGAAAGACCAATAAATAGTATTTACTTTTAGCTGGGATCCATGGATGGCTGCTCTTTAGGAGAAAGTGCTAACAGGAAATGGACCGGCCTTTGTAAAGACCAGAACACAACTGCAATTTAGCTCAATTCCACACTAGATTAAAGTGATCTGTCCATATCCCAGCTGCCCGTTGGACACAAGAAAAAATGTTCCCTGGAGGAAGATAAT
This sequence comes from Tamandua tetradactyla, assembly GCF_023851605.1. NCBI lineage: Eukaryota > Metazoa > Chordata > Mammalia > Pilosa > Myrmecophagidae > Tamandua > Tamandua tetradactyla. The sequence continues at coordinate 199,531,554 of NC_135327.1, read as the reverse complement.
GCCAACAAGAGGCACAAATAATTTCCTCAATTTTTTGTAGCAATATCTGGCATTCGATTAGTTTACCAAGTGAACTAGGAGTCAAGAGCAACTGATTAAAAACCAAAAAGGGAAAGAGACAATAAAAAAACAGATCTACAGAAAAAAAACAAAAAAGAAGAAAAAACAGATCTACAGAAAATCCAGATAGTGCCATTATTACACAGAGAGTTTAAAAGAACTGCTATTAATATATTCAAAAAATAGTGGATAAGAAGCATTTCAGCAGAGTACTAGGATCCATTTTTTTTTTAAAGAATGACATGAGAATTCTAGAAATAACAGAATTTTAATGACTAAGAATAGCCAGAGCAATCTTGAGGAAGAACAAAGTTGAATGACCTGTATTACTAATATCAATTTTTATTCTAAGTCTACAGTATATATGACAGTGTGATATTGGCACAAAATAGCAAGCAATGGAAGAAAACAGAGTTGCAAGAAACAGATCACATGGATAGGGACACTTGCTTTATATATGACAAAAGGCCATTGCAGAAGAACAGAGGGAAAAAAAGGTTTTTTCAATAAATGGTGCTGAGTCCCTGACATGACTATATTGAAAAAGTTATCTCAACCTTTACTCCTTATTCTACACCAGAATCAATGCTGGGTGAAATATACCAGTGAAACATCTAGAAGAAAGCATGGAAGGCTATTTCTTGGCCTTGGTGTATACAAAGGATTTTTTTTATTAGAAAAAAAGAGAAGTGACCACAAAGGAAACAGGTGATAAGACTATGTTAAAATTATGAATTTCTTGTTCATCAAATGACAACATTAAGGTATGTGACTAGGCAAACTACAGAGCGGAAGAAGCTAATTTTCATTGGGAGCTGAGGAGGAAGGCAAAGGTTCTCTGAGGAAGGGAAATCTAAGTTGAGGCCTTATTAGGCTGAATAGGAATTAACTAGGTGAATAGATGGGGGAAGTTGTCCATCCAAAGGAAGTGCAGTAAAGTGGGAGTGCGTCTCGTCCTCCACGTGGCTGGAAGGCAGTGCCACAGGGTGAAATATCACAAGATGAAGTTGGAGAAATAGGCATAGATTAAAACAGGCCTAGCCTTGTAGTCAATGTTACATATTTTGTGTTTGATCCAAAATGCAACGGGAAGCCAATGAAGGGTTTTATGAGCTGCCTTTAATTACTTATAGATGAAGGCAAGTATTAGTTAATTATTTTGTTTATTGACATCATAAAGGATGCATAGAAAAAGACCAGGATTGATTACTTCTCCCGTGGTGCCTTAAAATATGTCAATAAAAATTATCGGGAGAAAATATACCACACAAACATGGCCACAAAATTTCTATTTCCATTGCCTTGTTCTATTGTCTAGAGGCATTTTTTTTTCTAATATTTATTCACTGTGAAAATCTCAGACATAAATTTTTTTTTATGTATCATGGGCCATTTATTATAAGTAGAATGTAGCAACAAATTACAAAATCAATGGCGCATATATCTCAGGACGGTAAAACAGCTTTCTAATCACCGAAGTTTCATATTCAGAACAACACATGACTTTAAGATGGCAAGAACAAGTTTTAACTAACATTTGACAATTGACGCGTTCATCAATAACCATCAAATGAGCCTGTTGGTTGCATATTCACATTTCTGTTTTACTGGCTCATTTACCTGATCTTCATTATTGGTAGCTATCTTTTCATAAAGGTGCTAAAAGCACAACAAAGGTAATGATTAGCCCAAGGAACCAAGGAGTAGACCAAAGCAAATCAACTCTCTGTTGGCCAATCTCCATTAGTGAAATCAGCAGACTTTTAGACTGAGAGGCAAAGGGTTAGCCCAGGCATAACCTATGGCAATGATTGATGGGGACACACATTTGTTTGGTGTAATCTGTCTCTCTGTCCTTCTCTCCTTTCTCTGTCTCCCTCCCTGTGCCTCTGTCTCTCTCTCTCTCTCACTCACTGCCCCTCTACTGTTTTCTCTCTCACATACACACAGTTAATATTCCATTAATCCAGGATTTAAATGAAATGCTCTTCCCTCTGGAATAGCCATAAACACAAATGCAACAAAAATAAAAAAAAAAGAAGTTTCTGAGTTTATACAAGCACTGATAAAAAAAAAAAAGGTTGAAGACAGTCAAATATCCAATGGGCAATTCAATGAGGTAAGTGATGGGTTGTTTTGTAGACTGGAAGATAAGAACACTTTGATTAGAAAGTGCTAATGATCAAAGTAACACTCCACCGGCAGCACAAGTGAGCAGCTCTGAACAAAAGGTGGGAGAAAAGAAGAAATACAAAGAAAAGAATCTAAAAGCACCCAGAGAAAAATAGAAGAGAACATCAGATTCAGGGAAGGTGAGAAGCAGATTCTGACACCAGAGATGGCAGCAGGTGTGAGAGATGAAAGAAGAACCAACAAGAAGATCTGCAGTCTGGGCCTTAGGAGCAAACAGTCCCACACGTAAACAACCCTGCTAGTACAACAACATATGTATTCAAAATTATGACTCTGCGTTGTAAAGAAGAAAAAAAAAGGTAAGTATAGAGTGTGCTTTTTAAGGCAGCTGTTTCCATAGTATTTTTCCAAATAATTTCTACCTCAAACTATTAAAACAAGTTTTGCATCTTAAGTGATAAAATTCTGGTTATCTGGAATTTGCACTTACTAGGGACAAGTCAAGTGTGCTGTTTTGAAAATATTAGGTATGCCAGAAAAACCATGTTTAATCCTGATCCAATCTTGTGGGGGCAGCCTCTTCTTTTAATTCTGATTCAATACCATGGGTTGGAAACTTTTGATTAGATGACCTCCATAGAGACATGACATACCCAATTGTGGGTGAGACTTTTTAATTAGATGGAAATGTGACTTCACCCATTCAGGTGGGTCTTGATTAGTTTACTAGAATCTTTAAAAGGGGAAACATTTTAGAGAAACCTCAGAAACAAAAGGACTGACAGAGAGAGAGCAGATAGGAACTTCAGAGTAGAGCTGAAACAGATGCTGACATTCTGAGAACAGAGTCAGGGATGTTTGGAGATGCTTGGCACCCAGTAGACATTGCCATGAGATGTTAAGCCAGCCAGTACCTGGAGAGAGACAAGGAAAGCCAAGAGATGAAAGCCAGCCCTGGAGAAGCAAAGTGAGGAACCCCCACAGGACCAGAGGCTAAAAGCAATAGGGCTCAGGAGCAAGGGACCAGCAGATACCAGTCACATGACAGCCCAGCTGACAGAGGAATTACTGACCCATCGGCCTTCCTTGAATTAATGTATCCTTTCCTGGATGCCTTAGTTTACCCATTTTTATAGGCTTAAAACTGTAAACTTGTAACTTATTAAATTCCCTTTTAAAAAGCCTTTCCAGTTCTGGTGTATGCATTCCAGCAGCTTGCAAACTAAAACAGTTAAGTCTATATCTTAAGCTAAATGTTTTTTACTTCCATTTTATCAGTCCAGTTGAAGTCATTTTTTCAGACACATCCTTAAATAGTCCCATGAAAAGACTTAAGGACATTTTTATTGTTCTTATAGGTAAACTGATTTATAAATTTACCAACATATATGAGATAATAGAGAACTTAGGCATGGATTTTCATCCTCAATATATGTAATATGAAAGAAAAAAACAGAAATCTATGTTTTTCTTTACATATCATGCAATGGCCAAAGGGAACTTGTAATCCCAAAGGAAAGCAAACACAGTGTTTATTCTGTTGGAAAACTGAACCAAGGAAAGGTCAAGGCAATTAGTTCACTTGTCAGAAGAAAAATGGCTCAGTCCAGGACTTAATTACTGCCTCTTTATAGAGTAATCCAAAGGTATTTTGATAAAAGAAATGATAATTATCTAGTTCTTAGAACAGAAGGAGAAAACCAACTGATATTGTAAGAAAATGCATTTGAAATTACTTCCTGTTTTTTTTTTATAGTGATAATATGGAAGCAATGTTAGAACCTTCTAGGTGTACATGTTAAAATGCAGATTGCTGAGCCCTCTCAAATCTACTGAAAGGGAGTCTCTAGGGGTAGGGCCTGAGAACATTCTTTTTCAATATATCCAGATGATTTTAATAAATGCTAGGATCTGAGACTTACCAATCTACAGGAACTTCCCACCATACACCTGAGTCTGAATACATATGTTTTGCAAATTCAAGCTAAATAGAGTTAAGAATACTCAAGGATGCAAAAGCAAAAGCAAGACTGTTGCTCTGAGATGGTGACTAGTGTTTAATATTCAGCTTCACATCTCTAATCCGAACTTGGTCAAAAGCCACTCAAACCCACCCCCTCCCCTCAGATGTTCTTTATTCTTATGTCTTCAAAGGGAAAGCTCAATAACACCAGTGCTGGTTATTTTCCCTTTGCCCCTCTTCCTAATTCATTCTCAACCCTTCTCTGCCCTGTTCTGTATTCCTTGTAGGTAGATTTCTATCCTCTACAAGCTGCACTTCCTTGCAGTCTGGTTTCAGGTTGAATTGAGCTATTGAGAAGTACTGGCAGGGGATGGTTAGAAAGGAGGTGAGAGAGGTCTAGGAATTTCTTTTCCAGTCTCTCCCTGCTCTAACCATGTTTTCTGGCAGGAGCTACCTCCTTCCAGACAACATATGAGAAGATCCATGTCTCCCTGGCATCAGCTCTCACACTGAGAACCAGCCATGTTCTTTCCACCCTCTGACCCCTCAGGCTTAGTTTTGGGCTGGTATCAGTTTCAGTTGTTGCTATTCTCTTGGGCCTCAGATCTCATTCTCCCCTTAACCCTGCCTATACCTTGGTAAATAGTCCCTGAAATTCTCCTCAACCACTGAGTTGGATTAAGTACAAACAAGGGCACTTCCCTTACTGAAAAATGATGTTTCTACCCAAAGGCCCTGGATCAATATTAAGAAAAGAGATTATCCCTTTACAAGGGCTATTTCATTAGCCCATTTAACCTTTTTCCAAAATATCATGAGAGAGCACAAGCAAGGGCTCTCAAGTTACTCAGGGCTATAAATGTTTGCACTGATAAATTGTGACTTTGGTTACTAAATAGATGACAGCAACAACAACATTCAATACCAGACAAGATTGCACTCTTGGAAGATAGCATTACATAAGCAATTTTCAAGGGAAATCATCAAATAACACCTATTACCAAAAAACCCACACACTTAGTACATAGAATTCATTAGCACCTAACTACTTAAAACCAGCCTTACGTAACATCATTGCAGACTAAGAGAGATGATCACTTACTTTGGTTAATATTTCAGCTATCATGTCTTTGAGCAATTTTGAACAGAAACTACTTTATTTAGAGTACCCGCTTACTACTCCATTTTACCTTCCAAGGGAAGTAGAGGGGTGGAGAGGACAAGGATTCTGGACTAGGCTGAAGTCTGGGTTCTAGCCAGCCTGCACCAGAAGTAGAGGCAGAAATTCTTCTTTATGACCCCTGAAATCCTCAAATCTAGCTTTTAAGACCATCAATTGATAGGATGAGGAGAATCTCCTTATTGCTGAGGGCAATCTCCTTTGTTGACTGTAGATGCAGTCAACCATAGATGTATTCTACTGACTATATAGATACAAATTCATTTACAAAATACCCTCACAGTAACAATCAGTTCAGTGCTTGCTAGACCAAACAACTGAACACCATAAGCTACCCCAGTTGACACAGGAAGTTAACTGTCACAACCCTGCAATACTGAAGTGAGAATTAAAGATAATATAAAAGGAATACGTAATATAGTACCAAGCACACAGTAATTAATAAACGGTGGTTATTAGCACGTATTAGAGTATGAAAACAAAATACCAAAGTACACCTCTGTTGCACTGTTCTAGAAGGTAAGGTAAGTATAAAACAGGCATTTCTCTATATTAGCCCCTCCTGATCGACCTGTATCATTAAGCTAGGCCATTGCTGGAGTCCTGTCTGCCCACAGTAAAATTCATCAGTTCAGAGATGAGAAAAAGCAACCTGTTTAGAAATTCAAGGCTGCTAGACTTGAATAGCCCCAGGACTGAAGGAGAGTGAAGCAGCTCAGAACCCTGAGTCTGACAGCAGCCCCAGGAAATGAAATTTCCAGCACTCAAGGGCCTCAAGCTAGAAAGGTAGATGAAAACTCGCTGAGTCCTTGGGAATGAGCAATGGGCCTGTGATTGCCTGGGTTTCAAAATGGTCAGGAAGGATGGCTTGAATTCCAAAGACCAGCAGACAGTTCTCAGGTCAGATCCCACTAGACGCCGGCACCAATTACATACCACGTCTGCTGACACGAAATGCAGCACCATCAGACTGCTTATAGCAGGTCCTGCCGACCTCGGTTAGCTGACATGGTAGATGGCATTTGGGTATTGCTTCTCCTTGTCTGAAATATACAAACTTTAAGAACAGTAGCCTTGGTGCACCTAATTCAGTGATCTCCTGCACTTCAAGGAGGAATTCTGTCTGAAATCAGTAATATGTCATCTTTGATTTAGATAGCAATTTTGGGATTATGGTACTCATTTCTGTGTATTTGACTATGACAATTACACATCTTGGTAATATTTTAAAAAATGGTGTCTGTGTTGCAACACAGTTTCAAAACTATCTGGTTGTTTTATGAGCTTGTGAAGTCTCTTGAATGTGTAACAAATGGGAATAATAGTATATATCGTCCCTTAAAAATGATGCTCTGCTACAGTATATTCCTATGTCAAAATATCCCTAAACTCGGTGGCAGAATGCTTGCCTTCCATGCGGGAGACCCGGGTTCGATTCCTGGGCCATGCACAACCACCACCCCACCCCCCCAAAAAAAACACCCCTTAACTTTCAGAAAAGGTCACTTTGACTTTTTTATAGAATGTTGCCTCTTTTTGGAAGGTGAATGTGAAAGGCTGAGCCTCAGAAGAAACAGGTTCTAGACCCTAGCTAGCCTACTTCCTACTTGGGTGGTCAAAGAAGTATCAAGGAAACTCATTAGTTTAGTATCCACAGCTCAAAGTGATTTCATATAACTCACAGAATTTGATCAAAACGAGGGTAAGATGAATTATCCTTATTTTACAGATAGGAAGCTAAAGTTCAGAGAGGTTAAGTGACTTGTGCAAGGTCATACACATGTAAAGTGGCAGAAAGATACCCGAAGCCAGATGTTTGGCTCTAACTCAGATTCTCTTTCACTACATCACCTGGGGAAGTAGGCTAGATATTTTTCATAATTCTTTCTAGCTTTAAAATGCAATATTCCACTGAATACTTTAACAGCTCAAACTATATTCATAAAATACCTAATTTGTCACATGGAAAAAGAATGAAATGTGACCTCCACCAAAGAGCATACAAAAAAAAAAATACCTAATTTGATTTAGGTGTGTACTACGTTTAAAAGGGGATATCCAGGATAAACAAAAATTTAGACCTACTTTATCTCTAGAGGCAACTAGTTTTGATTTCTGAATGTTTAAGCTTTCTTTACAATATTAAAATATATTTTTTAAATTTTATGTAGAACTTATCCTTTCCAATTTTCAACAAAAAACTTATCAGCAGAAATTATGGCAAATTCTTAACTTATTCAGAGTTTGGAACACAAAGCTACCTATTTATCTAGATCTGTTTTAAAATAAGTAACTTTGACTGTAGTACTAATACAAAATGCTGATGATTTGGATTAAAAGACACAGTGACATTAATAGTTTTCATACCACTACTTAAGGCTATCTTTTTATTTTATCATTTTGCCAACTAGATTTTGGGCAAGGCAATAATGAAAAGTAACTCTTTAGAAGTTAACCTTAAAATTTTACCTACCTTTAGTTAACCCATTCATTCAAGCATTCAATGCAAGCCTAATGCCTGGAGACTGCTATTCAAGGCCCTCTAATGCCTATGAAAGCAGTAGAAAAGTGGCTTCTTCCCTTGAACAGCTTACAATTGAAGATGCAAGGTATGATACACAAAATTACCCAGAAGAAACAAAGAAAAGCCAGCATTGATATTAATGTGAATGAAGAAGAAAATAATATTGTAAGTCTACTCTCTTATTGATTTAAAACAAGTTCTAAATACTAAATGAAAATATTCTAAAGTTTATGATAGCTTCTGCTAAGGATAATGTACAACATTAGGTTAGAATAGCATATTTTAACCAAGTTTAGTCACTTATAAAAGTTAAAGGCTGTTTAAAAATAATTGAACTTTCGAGTACAAAGTTAGTCAACTCCTGAAAGTTACTTTATTTCTAAGAAAGAAAAATCCTATAGAACAAAGAAAATACATACATCAACATCTCAACTATACATAAACCTAACAGATAAAGCTTAAATTTATTCTCCAAAAATTATGGTCAAAAGCATGTGGATTCCACTAAATCTCAAGCTTTAAAAAAAAACATTTAATGAATGCAAAACAACATCTATCTCTACTTTTAGGACACTGATAATCAAGACAATTGTATTTGCCTCTAAAAAAACACAGTACATTTGGGGGGAGCAACAAATGAAAATGGGTTTAAAACAAAATTGCTTACAGTGTAAAAATATCAATAGAGAGGCTGATATTTTAATGTGCCTAGAGATTCTTACTAAAAATATTACTGATTAAAATAAGCCCACTTAAGTGTTGAACCATGAATAATCATGATCACTAGAGGGAGAAGTAATTTTTTTGGTCAGAAAAAAACCTCACATATTACTTACTCTACTCTCTTAATAAACTCATTTGGCTCCTGGTGGGAAGCAAATGGCTCTCTTGGAATTTCCTATCCATACAAACATTTTTGGTATTTATGGCTCCATTTTTCTTCAAAATACCAAATAACCCACTTGACTGATAATTTTCCAAAGTCATTATCTCTGCTCCTAACCCTCCTTGGTTTTAAATGTCATCTCAACACAGTGTATAATTGAATTATGTACCCCAGTGAAAAACCCGTTCTTAATCTGAATCTGTATGCCTGTGAGTGGGAATTTATTTGTAAATAGAGCTTTTGAGCATGTTATTTTTAGTTAAGGTGTGTTCAACTGAATCTGGGTGGGACTTAATCCATATTACTGGAGGCCATACAAAGAGAAGAAACCAGAAGCCAGGAGTCAGAGAAAGACATAGGAAGAAGACAGAAGTCAGCAGAAACTGAAAGAGCAGACACAAGGAGAGAGAATATCTCCATGTGATAGGAGACAGAGATGCCAAGGAAGCCCAAGGACTGTGGTCGGCCAGAAACAGAATGCTACAGACTTGGGGGAGAAAGCATGGCCTTGCTGAAGCTTCGATTTCGGACTTCCAGCCTTCTGTGTTGGTTAGAAGCTGTTATGTACCCCAGGAAAGGCCATGCTCTTTTTTTTTTGTATGCTGTATGGTGGAGTAACATTTCATTATTTCTCCATGTATACTGTTACTGCAGCACCATTCATTGAATTTTTATTTAGCTGGTTTTCTGTGTCTTTGCTTGTTTCTTTGTATTTTTTGGGGGGGAAGTGCATGGACCGGGAATCGAACCCTGGTCTCTGGCATGGCAAGTGAGAATTCTACCACTGAACTACTCCCATACCCCAAGGCCATGTTCTTTTAATCCATTCCTGTGGGTGAAGAACTATTGTAGGTGGGACCTTTTGGTTATGTTTTTTCAATGGAGATGTGGCCACTCCATTCAAGGTGGGTCCCAGTTCTTTTACTGGGGTCTTTTATGGAAGGATAAAAGACAGAGAACTGAGAGAGATGAAACCAAGAGAGAGCTTAGAGTGAAAAGCCCCAGAGAAGCTAAAAGAGGATCCCCAGAACCTCAGAGAGGTGGCCACCAGAAGCAGAAAATGAAAGCAATGAAACATGGGAGCTAAGGACAAGCAGCTGCTGGCCATGTGCCTTTCCATGTGACAGAGGAGCCCTGGATGCCAGCAGCCAGTTTTCAGAGAAGGTATCATCCTATTGCTGCCTTAATTGGGATATTTTCACGGCCTTAGAACTGTAAATTTGAAAGCTAATAAATTTCTATTGTAAAAGCCAACCCATTTCTGTTACATTGCATTCAGCAGCTTTAGCAAACTGAAACACCTTCCAAATCATGAGACAATAAATTTCTGTCATAAGCCAACCCACTGTGTGAGATCTCTCATAGCAGCCTGGAAAACTAAGAAAAACAAATAGCCAACAGTGAACAAGTGGCCAGAGCAGCAAGCCCTTAATTCTATGACATTCTTTCTTTGAGTGTACTTCCCTAGAATAATACAATTAAGGCTGTGCCACAACTACAGAGAGGCAAACACATTGCAGAAAACTTCCAACCATATGTCTGGAACATAACTTACCAAAGCTATGGTCGTACAAAAGGAAAAAATGTGATTTCACTGATACAAAATATCTAGAATCAGCAAATTTGATGATTTTGCTGATTCTAGATATTCATAGAGACAGAAAGTAGATCAGAGGTTACGAGATGCTGGGGGTGAGAATAGTAAATTGCTTAATGGATAAATAGTTTCTGTTTGGGGTTATGAAAGCTTTGGTAAAAATAGTGCTGATGTTAGCACAAGACTGTAAAGGTAATTAATGCCACTGAATTGTACACTTAAAATTATTAAACGGCAAATTCTATGTATATATAATACAATAAATTTTTTTAACTTTCACAAAATGATATTTACTTTAATACCTTAGATGCAAATAAATAAATAAATAGCACCATGGCCAAAATGCAACAGCTAACAGAAGAATTTCCCACATGCATCTCTCTCTACGACAGACCTGTAAAGTCCTCTGAAATCATGTCATGTCATGTCATGTTCATCACCCTAGCTCCCCTACCTCCCATAAAACTTCTGTATTCAGAAGGTCCTCGACCAAATAAATAACCACAAGCTTGTATTATAAAGCTTCTCCTTTTTGAATATAGACCTTAGCAGTCCTGTAATTTGCTAATTTTCAATCACCTATAGTAAAATAGAAAAAAAAGTTAAATTCTTAAATATATTTTATTTGCCAAAATTGTTTTTCAAATTTCTAGCTTGAATAGTCCTCTACTGGTAAATTTTATGCTGGATACACAGCTAAAGTAACAGGACAACTCCAGTGAATCACTTGGCACGATGACATGGAAAATCATATCTATAATAAGAAATCCAACACTTGATACACTACAGTGGAAAGGAAGTTGAATCCAATTCTAAAGTAATATTTAAGTTTGAAATAAAATTTCACCTTGTGTTTAACTCTATAATACTCAAATATATTGCTAATCAGTGCTTAAAAATATGCAAAATTGTCTTCAAACAAACTTGTGTATTGAAGAGAAAAGTGAGGTTCCGATCATCCTGATGACACTACATTTCCGGATAGATCAACTACCCAGCAAGTTTACATCAGGACAAACCCAACGTTTCTCAGCATGTAAGCCTGTAACAGGTCAGTGTTGACAGCTGAACAGCTGAGCTCCAGGTGGGAAATATGTTAAGGAAAGAACCAATTGTTGGCATCCAGACGCCGCTAAGTCTAAGATAGGGATGCTTTAATATTTATACCTACTTTTACCAAGTCACTGTCTGGTCAGCATTGACTCCAAGGGATTTTTAATTAATAATAATAATAATAATAAATACTTCTGGAAGGTACCCAAGGTGAATTATTTTAATCTGTTAAAGTTCATATCCAATCATTTGATAAAACCAGGAATTAACACTAAGAAAACTCAGTGGGCTGATTTTCAAATGCTGTAGCAAAGTTGCTACTGAGTTAGTCTGTACATCTTTTTTTTTTTTTTTACATGGGCAGGTACTGGGAATCGAACCCAGGTCTCCGGCATGGCAGGCAAGAATTCTGCCTGCTGAGCCACCATGGCCCGCCCTGTACATCTTCTTATGGAAAGAACAAGTTACCCATATGACACTTTAAACTGGGATTAATCTACACTCAATTATACAATGAGGAAATAATTAAATTTAAATGTGCATAAAACTTCATGGGCACCTGAGATAGTAATAAATCAACAAGAACACAATTACCATGTCAGAGTAAACTACTCTTTGTGACCTTCACCTCAGACCAAAAGGATTTCTCAAACTTGGAGAGCACTGGAAGGGACTAGAGAGATTATTTACACAAAAACCTTCATTTTGCAAATGAGATGACTAAGGGAAAAGCTATTTTTTTTTAAGTCTCAGAGGAGATATATGTAAGGTTACACAATTGTCAAGTGGCAACAGAAAGTAGATCTCATCCCTAATCCAATTCACTGTTCACTGACGAAGGTTTTACCATCACATGTCATGACTCCAGAGTAGAATTCAGTGGGACCAGTCCTTACATAGTTGACACAGAATTGCACTTGATGAAAATGACTTCATCAATGTTTTCACCTTTGGTGGGCAAGATAATGGCCTCCCAAAGATGTCTATGTCCTAATTCCAGAGACCTATGAATATATTACAATAAATGGCAAAGGAGAATTAAGGCAGCAGAAGGAATTAAAGTTGCTAACCATTTGACTCTAAAATAGAGGGGTACCCTGAATTATCCAGCTGAACTATATTATATTATAATAAATAATTATTGTAATTAATAATTATAACAGAATAGTTAATTAGATCAACATAATATTTAATCGTATGATTAATAATTATAATTATTATAATGTAATCACAAGCATCCTTTACTGTGCAAGAATGAGGCAGAGGAGTCAGTGTCAGAGTGATGCAATGTCAGAAAGATTCAACTGGCCACGGAAGGCTTTGAAAAGGGAAGAGGGCAACAAGCCAAGAATGCTGTAATCTCTAGAAGCTAGACAAGTCAAGAAAATAGAAAATGGATTTTCCCTTAGAACCTCCAGAAAGAAACATAGCCCTTCTGACTCCTTGATTTTAGCCTCATGAAATCCATTTCAGATTTCTGAGCTCCAGATCCCTAAGCTAATAAATGTGTATTGTTTTAAGCCACTAAATTTGTAGTAATTTGTAATGGGAAGCTAATGCATTACCTATCAAGTTTCCTTTGGACAATTACCTTTTTATGAACCACAGCTGTAAGCTGGCAAAGAGATTTAGGTAGATAAACACCATGTCTTTAATGCAGAGTGGTTTCTAGGCCACTGACACAGTTGCACTTTCTCTCTCCAACGGTGTGAGAAAATGGAAGATGATAAGAAAAAACATTATTACTTTTACAATCTGATTGGGAGAAGTCAAAATATATATAAATGTGTTCACATTGGTGGAAAAACTGGCAAATTTTTTTCCATGAAAGTGGCATTAAAAACAAAAGAGTTTCAAACAAAGTCTATAAAGAGTCCATGGCAGTAGGGGAATATGTTATTATGTTACTATTATCTTAATTTGTCTGCTGGTTTCTCACTTTAACGATTTTTTCCATTATTGAAAGAGTGCAAAGCTTGGAAAATTTCATCAGCCTCTTTAAAATACCCTGGCTAATTTGCTTCCTGGATTTTTGAAGAGAACACAAACTAGCAGTCAATAGTCCTTTCTAAACTTGGCTTTAAACAATGCAATCAAAGGCCACACCCATGCTGCAAATGCAACTAATTTATTAAAGTGATAAAGGTAAGTCCCTTCAGATCCATTTGACACTTTTCTACACTCTGCTCTTTGCCCAGGTAGATTGACTTCTATGGCTGGCCTTAACCTAATTTCCTCGCACTTTGGGATTTAGTTTGTTTGGTGGAATGAACTGTGTACTTGTTTGGACACAGTCTTGGTTCACACTCTTGTAGGTGTGGGCCCACTGTAAACAGGATCTGCTGAAGTTGTTACTTCAGTTAAGGCATGGCCCAATTGATCCAGGTTGAGTTATTTTTGTTTGGTTGGGGTTTGTTTTTTTTGTTGTTGGTTTTTTTTTTTTTTTTTTTTGCATGAGCAAGCATCAGGAATTGAATCCAGATCTCTGGCATGGCAGGCAAGAACTCTTCCTGCTGAGCTATCGTGGCCCACCCCCGGGCTGAGTTTTAATCCAGATTATTGGAGTCCTTTATAAGCAGAATGAAATTCAGAAGCAAAATTTTTCCCAGAAGAAGCTAGAAGGCAACAGACTCTGGAGAAGAAAGAAGATACAGTCATGTGCTTTGCCATATGATAGAAAAGCCAAGGCCAAAGATGGCTGCTAGTCAGCCCCAGAAAGCCACAACCTCCAAGGAGAAATCGTCCTCGCGCCGAGGCCTCAGTGTGGATTGACCTAGCCTGAAAACCTTAAACCTATAAATTCTTATTGTTAAACCAACCCATTGCATGTATGGTCTTCTTTTGTTTGTTTTTAGCAGTGAGGAAATTAAAACAGTTGAGTTTGGCCAATGAGAGGCTGTAGCAAGAGATAAGAAGGTGGCAGGGAGAGAGAGGTCAGAATATTTATTCCCACATGGACCAAGAGTCCCACAGTTAAAAAATATATATAGCAGCTTTCCCCTGTTGCTAGCCCTATAATGTTCTACCATCTTCTATTGCTTTCACTTAAACCTTCCTATTCCTTTATAAATTGTCACTAATTATCGCTCTTCAAACACCTACTTATTTCCTGGGGCCCTGATTGATATAACTAGTTATTTCAATCATTAAACAAATGTTTACTAAGTGACTAGTACATTGTGGGCACTGGGGTTATCATAGCAAACAAGACACACACCAGTATCATTAATTAAATAGCTGGTTTCATTTCTTCCCTAATGATTTATTTGAACTGACAGCTTTTGGCATCATTTGCACTTAGTGTATTCATTTACACCCCCTTCACAGTACATGTTTAGACTACTTAATAGATAATATTCTCAAATTTCCTTTCCTTACAGGAACAAAAACTTGATGCTCAAAGATGTGAAATAATATATCTAAAATCACGCAGCATACAAGTGTCAGAGCTAGAACATCAGTCTCATAATAGCTACAAGTTTTTTAGTTCTTCTCATGTGCTTGATCCTGAGGCAGGATCTATAATTCTCATAACTATACTAAAAATTAGACTTTTCTATTTCCATTTACAGATGTGGAAGTATAGGGTCCGGGTGGCTAAGGTGCCCAAAGCCGTGCATCTAATAATTGGTAAGTTATTTATTCAAATCCTTATTTGCCTCATTCCACAGCCCACAGACTTTTTTTTTTTTTTTACTATTTTTTCATTGTGAAATATAGCATACGTACAAAAAAGCAATAAATTTCAAAGTGCATTGTAACAAACAGTTATATAACAGATTTCAGAGTTTGGTATGGGTTCCAGTTCCACAATTTTAGGTTTTTCTTTCTAGCTTTAAGACACTGGAGAACTGGAGGCTAAAAGAAGTATCAGTAAATTGATTCAGCATTCATACTCATTTGTTATATACTATCTTCTCAATTATAACTCCTCCTTTTCCTTAGATCTTTCTCCCACTCTTTAGGGGTATTTGGGCTATGCCCATTCTAATATTTTCATGTTGGAAGGGGCTGTCAATAATACGGGGTTGGGGGATGGAACTAGTTGATGTGCTGGACAGGCTTGCTGCTCTGCATTTCAGGACTTAATCTGGTCCAGGGACCCATCTGGAGGTTGTAAGTTTCTGGAAAGTAATCATAATGCATGGAACTTTTGTAGAATCTCAGATAGAGCCCTAGGTCTTTTTTAGTGATGGCTAAAATGGTTTTGATTGGGGTTTGGCAAACCATGGTAAACAGCAATATCCAGCTGAAGCTTGCAAAAGAATAGCTTCCAGTAAAGCCTCTTGACTCTATTTGAACTCTCTCAGCCACTGACACCTTATTTTGTTACAATTCTTTTCCCCAATTTGGTCAGGCAGGCTTTGTCAATCAAATAGTATCAGGGCCAGGCTCATCCCTGGGAGTCATATCCCACATTGCCAGGGAGACTTTCACCCCTAGATGTCATGTCCCATGTAGGGGTGAAGGCAATGATTTTACTTAGTTGGATTTTGAGACAGAGAGAGACAAACAGACACCATCTCTTGAGCAACAAAAGAGGTCCTCTGGAAGCGACTCTTAAGCATAACTATAGGTTGGCTAAGCTTCTTTGCTACATACATATCTTCACAAGAGCCCACCTCAAGATCAAGAGCTTGGCTTATTGACGCGGGAGTCCCTAATGTCTGAGAGAGTATCAGGGGTTTCCCTGGTGGTAAACCCTAATAGTTCCATTTCTTTTCTCCCATCCCTCAAGGGATTTTGCCAATACTTTTCAATTATCTGCTCAACACATTCTGGGATGTATCCAGGCATTACATTAACCTAGAATGATAAGCCCTTATTCCCATTCTGAGAGCCCACGGACTTTTGAACAAACTGTCTTTCAGAATTCTACGGCTTGTCTCTTTAAGTCAGGGCTGATCTTATAGATTTGAATTTCCTTTCAGCTTCTATTCTAATCACTTTCAAAAAAAGGAAAGTAAAGGGAAGACGAGCCCAGAGCAGAACCAGAGGTGTGGGAGGTTATTGGTGAAGTGTCCAACAGCAGCCATGCCCTCCATCGGAAAACCTAAATGCAACTCTGAGATCAATAAGAATGTTCTTTGCCATGACCTTGTTTTTACCCAAGGCCACCCTGCTACTGAGTAGTCAACAGAGGTGTAAAAAATGCAGACACATTAAGAACTAAGTATGAGCAATACTAAAAATAATATATAGTGAATTTAACCCCCAGAAGGATAACCCACCTTTAAGTAAGGCAGATCCACTGTGTCTAAAAAGATAAGCCTCAATTATTCATTTATTATGGAAGCATGATCATTTTCATACAAATAATGAATTGCCATTTTACAAAGGTTAACCTTCCCAGCTTATTGAAATATACAAGCCAGCAGCCATTCAAAGGAACAGTGGCAAGGTATAGTATCTCCTTGACAGTTTTTCCTTAAATGTTATGATGACAAAAGCCTGTGGAGGAAGCCATAAGCTGTAATGAAAATTATTATTAATTCTTGGATTCCATTTCCAGCAGTCATTGCTACACCTACACTAATGGCTGATAAATGGTAGTTGTTACCTATGATTACTGATGTGATTCCCATTAACCCACAATAATGTGCCAAAAACACAGGGCACATTTCTAACGCAGTGGATATAAAGGCCTAAAATCCACAACTTCTGCTATGCTCTGGTTGACATTCCTACGGGTTGTATTTGACATACTTGGCCTCAAACATTTGAACCCCACCCCCATCTTATTAGAAGAGTCCATGATGTTCAATAAGTTGATGCTATTTGTGTTACAGAGATGCTCAATCTTGTGCTCCTATGGGAATTGTCTTTCAAGTACAAAGGTAGTTATACATTAAAGAAAAATAAAATTTAAGATGAAATTTCCCAAAGGGGGCAGAAAAGACATAACCTTTTGGTTAAGTAGGAGATGTAAGATCCCAAAACAGGGAAAGGCATGATTTATTTATGAAGCTACCATCATATCTCAAGTGTCTTCTAGGGCTCCAGGATAAAGTGGTGTTTCAGGTACATTTGACATTTGCTATCCCAACTTTTCCTCTCTGCAGCCTTTTATTATTTCATTTTGTGGAATCCTTCTAATCTTTCCTACTTTCTTTTCACAAAACCTACTCTCAAGAAAAGAATCCAAGAAACCCACTCACATAACTGATAAGCAAATGGATTAAACATTTGAAAAACACCCACAGTAAAAAAAAAAGTCCTGTGCTGGTGGACTTATGAAATACAAAGATTAATAAAACACGGTCTCTGTCATCAAAAACTTACTACCTAATGAGAAAAACAACACTCACAATAAAAAATACTAGCAATTAAAAGATGCTACAAAAGCAAGATACTATGGTAGAAGTGGGGTAGGTTATTCTGATTTTGAACAGGGGTGTGGGATTACAGAAGGTTTCATACAGAAAGTGAAATTTTTTTAAAAAACTATTTATTTATTTATTTATTTTTTTAACATGGGCATGCACCGGGAAACGAACCCGGGTTCTCTGGCATCGCAGGCAAGCATTCCTGCCTGCTGAGCCACCATGGCCCCAGAAAGTGAAATTTAAGCAAAGCTTGAAAGATAAGCAGATTTCTGTGGACTCCGAACACGGCATGTTATAATGGGAGACTTTTATTTTTTTTTAATTTTATTTTTTTTAATACCAAAAAACACCTAACAAATGCAAATATTCCTATTTTGATCATTCCGTTCTACATATATAATCAGTAATTCACAATATCATCACATAGTTGCATATTCATCATCATGATCATTTTTTGGAACATTTGCATCTATTCAGGAAAGAAATAAAATGAAAACAGAAAAAAATTTATACGTACCATACCCCTTACCCCTCCTTTTCATTGATCACTATCACTTCAAACTAAATTTATTTTAACATTTGTTCCCCTTGTTATTTATTTTTATTCCACATGTTTTACTCATCTGTTGACAAGGTAGATAAAAGGAGCATCAGACACAAGGTTTTCACAATTACACAGTCACATTGTGAAAGCTATATCATTGTACAATCATCTTCAAGAAACATGGCTACTGGAACACAGCTCTACCTTTTCAGGCAGTTCCCTCCAGCCTCTCCATTATATCTTGAATAACAAGGTGATATCTACTTAATGTGTAAGAATAACCTCCAGGATAACCTCTCGACTCTGTTTGGAATCTCTCAGCCACTGACACTTTGAGGGGAGACTATTTTTAACCAGGGAAAAAAATGTGGAGGAAAAAGAACATGCCCATGCATGTCCTGTTCAACAAACAGTGCCCTTCTCAGTGCAGCTGGATTATAGGTTGTCATGGGAAGGTAACTGACATCCAAACTGATCTGATTGTTTCAAGGGCTTTGGCCAGGAGTACCATTATAAGTTTTTGACAAAAGGAAGTGGTGGTATTTCATCAGCATGTTAGTAATATCCCTAAAGCAGAAGGGTGAAGAATAAACTAGAACAGCAGAAGAGAGATGACTTCTGTACCTGTTGAAATAGCTTAGACAAGAGGGTTTGATCTAGCACAGTGGCTCTGAAGCTAAGGAAACACACAAGGGAAACACAGTGGGATATAATCTACACCACCAAGTCACTGAACATACTTCGAGGTAAGGGCAGGGGAACAGAGATAAAGATGAATGAAGAGAGATTTTACCCCTCTTTCCTTGTTTCTGGGAGTGAGAGTGGGAGGTAAAGAAGAGCAAAATACAAAGAGAAATAATCAATTGAGGTTGAGGCATATTAAATTTCAAGCGTCTAGGTCTCTTTCATGGGTTGTAGCTCATGAGAGTGGATTGTGCAATGGGTAGACTTTCAAATAGCATAGGATGCAGGCATTATTTCTCCAGCGATTTATGCACTTTAATACCTTGCTAATCCAATGTGGTCCCTAGACTAGCACCATATAGGCCTTCAACCCAGGTCTCCTGATTCAGAATCCATATATCAAAATTTCTGGATGACTTACACGCACACTAGAGTTGAAAAATACTGTGACAACAAAGACAGAAAAAAATTCTAATTGAAGAATTTCAGGTGCTAGTGAGCTAGTTAGGAAGGTGATTTGTGGGGACAGAGTTCCAGAGATCATTCTAAAATCAAACAGCCTTGGCACTTTGGCCCTTCCTTGCGCACAGCCTTAGCAATACGCTGCATATTCTGAGACATATAGAAAACCATCATTTAAATCATACTCCAATAACTTGAAATGCATCATAACCTGACCTCAATCGCCATTGACTTTTAGTCTACATCTGAAAGGTCTTGGTACACAAGGTGATACTTACTGTAAACATGATTTTAAGAAGCCTCCTTAACTCACTTGAGAAATGAATTGCTGAAGAGACTTAACATATTGATTGTTTGCAAACAGATCAAGACTGCTAATCACACACTTCCAAGAAGCTCTATCCAGAAAAGTTTTCTTAGTTGCCCACTGAGCTTATGGTCAGCAATTGAAAGCCAGAAAACTGAATTTCTATAATTCAATTTGACTCCCATTTACTCAAATTAATAAAGACTAACTATAATAACAACCTAGAATTTAACAGCAAAATACTCATGGAGATGTTTCCCGCAACATCTCCATGAGGGGGGTAGGAAAGAAGCTGCATGATTCACATCAAGTCCATCAAGTACAGTTCTTGGCCTGCCTCCATCAAAATCAGTTGTTCTTGGATGCTGTGGAGGAGCTGATAAACTCAATCCAAACAATAAATGGGGGAAATGGTTCAGCATCTCTGATATTGAAAACATGTTTCCCTGGCTGGACAAGGGAATGGGATGTTCTAGATGACAGATGACTCCCCAGTATGAGCCATCATTAGAGCTCACATATTGGTTGAATGATTAGATCAATTTCCTTACCAAATTAGTCCTTTGAGGACCTGCTGATGAGTTAAAATCGTGGGGAGGTCGCATTTCTGCCTTAGTTAGAAACTTGCAAGAGGTCTTAAATATTTATGATTGCTCTGATCATCACCTGGCCCACTGGATTATCTGGTTTTGATCACACGATAGAGTTCAGATTTATATATACATAGCTTCAAATCTGACACCTGTCCAGGTTCCATCCCCACCTGCTCACTTAGCTTCTTGTCTGTCACTCTCCCCAGTCCTACCTTTCAAAAACTGGTCCATTCTAGCACCTGGGGATTATCCTGCACTCCTGGCCTTTTCTTTATTCTCCAGACATGTTTGTTCCTTTCTATGACATATTCGCACCTCTTCCCCTTTTCTCCTATTCAAATTCAGCCTATCCCTCAAAACTCAGCATCTACCTCACTTCTTTCACAAAGCCCTCCTGATCCTTCCAACTCACAACTTTTTCATTTTCTGAAATCCTGTGCATCTATTACATACCTACTTTGGTCCTTAAATTAAACTTCATGGTAGTATAAACAATTGATTGTTACATACATGTCTATATGGTTTTCTAATTAGGTGATTAATCCATGAAGGCATGAATTATGTGGCCTCTTTTGGATATTGCAATATTACAATATTAAGCCAAACTCATGGGAACTAATTGAACTATGGAGTCCCACTTGCAAATTGCTTTGTAATTTCTTGGCAAATAAAGTTTGTACAAAAAACATACACTATGTAATTGCTGGTTAATAATAGTTATTGAGCACCACAATTAAATAATGGTACTATGTTAAATGATATTAACGTTGAATCTACAAATGTAGCACAACAAAAATGTGTGGAACATTCATTTTCTCTGAGAATTTACTATGAGGTAGAGGAGATTTGCCACAAAATAATGAAAAAAACTAAAGAATGCACATAGAATGTGCGAATTATGGGGTAAACCAAGTATATACATCTTGAAGAATTACAGAGGAACACAATAATCTGAATTAAGTGAGGTAAATTATGATGATGGTATCACACCTTAAAGAAAGTATCAGGTCTTGATTGATGCAGGAAAGAGGACAGTGAGAGGGGCAGGATGAATGCCACAAGTAAAAGCATAGCTATGAATGACAGCTTACTGAAGAATTGTGCCAAATGAATCTTTCAATTGAGGTGAGGTATGGGTTGTGTGATAGGCATAAAAATGCCCCCTCCCACCAAGATGTTTACACCCTAATTCCAGGAACTCGTGAATACATTATCGTATATTGCAAAAGGGTCTTTTAGATGAGATTAAGTTAAAGAGTTTGAGATAGCATATTATTTTGGATTATCCAGGTGGGCCCAATATAATCACAAGTGTCCTTAAAAGGGAAAGAAGGAGGCTGGAGAGTTAGAGTCAGAGAAGAGATATCATGAAAGAGGCGAAGGTTGGAGAGAGACAATTGGGGCGCTAGGCCAAGGAGTGCAGGAAACCTGTAGAAGCTGTAAAAGGCAAGAAATGGATTTTATCCCTACAGGTCCAGAAGGAAAGCAACCTTGCTGACCTATTTTGGACTTCTGAGCTCCAGATCTGTAAGATAATAAGTTTGTCTTACTTTAAGCCACCACATCTTTGGTAATTTGTTATAGCAGCAATAGGAAACTAATACAGTTTGACTTTCGTGATACACTATTGTAAATCCTAGCAAGTACTCTTTTATTTTCAAGTACAGAGATAAACCTTTGGGCTAGAGCAACTGGCTGGAGTTCTCTTGTCTGCAGCCTTGAGCATTTCCTTATTCACCTGGAGTCTATATTGCATATTACACATTTAACTATTTAACGTATTAAATGGAAACCTAACTTGAATCTGTCAAGTTCCAGGGACCATATAGATTCCCATACCTTAGACCTTCCATGATGTTGATAACACAGCTTGGAATTGAACGCACATAAATTCTACAACATGATGGTTTCTGATGTTAAACATATACCAACACTTCTAACAGTCATCTTGTGTTCTGAATAAAGTTTTCACTAAAGAAGGAATATGAGATCCTTACATTAGGCAGTTTATAAAGAATATATTTAAACAAGAGGCAAAATTTCATCATCAATGTAAAATTAACTATGCATTGTGATAAAATTGAAAAGTTGAGACAAAAGTAGAGCTTCTGGCTAAAGGTATTGAACTGAAGTGTTTTTCTCTGTTCTCCCAAAAACCTCCTCTAAAAATAACATTTAATCAAAGGAGAAGATATAAACTCACTAGGTTAAAGAGAATGGAAGAGGGGCAAAAGAAAACAAGAGAAAGAAGTAAGAAAATTGATAAAGATTTTTGCTTTCTTGGTTCTGCTAAGTACCTGCAAGGAGGCATACTAGAGAGGTGCACAGATTCACATAAGGCAAGAGAAACCAACCTCCAGAACCCTGGAGAGCTCAGGTATTGGCATCATCAAGAACATCTGTGCCAAGGACATTAAGTGGGACTGAAAAGAGAAGGACTGGTTTAAAATCTTTAATCATGGTAGAGATTTCTCCAGATTTCTTATCACAGATCTGAGAGTCACCTGGAAGGAGAAGAGAGGTTCACTTGGAAAAAGTGGACTGAAGCGAAACCGGGTGGACTTTTAAATTTATCCGAATACCACTTTCCTCTACTTGATAACTTGTCAGTCCTAGTGATTATTAATTAACAAGATCCCAAATCTCTCAGCCACACAGGCTCATACATAACTTCTAACAGTTCCATCTTCTTATAGATAGCCAATAAACACAATAATGAACAAAACCTCACCTACATT
The DNA here is from genome assembly GCF_023851605.1 of Tamandua tetradactyla. NCBI lineage: Eukaryota > Metazoa > Chordata > Mammalia > Pilosa > Myrmecophagidae > Tamandua > Tamandua tetradactyla. The sequence goes on along the minus strand of NC_135327.1, from coordinate 199,508,504 downwards.
CTTCCATGCTTCTTCAGGCTGTTCATGGGAAATAATAATTATGTATTGTTTTCACCTGCTTTTAAATTCATTTTTACCACTCATTTTCATGCCAAAATTTCCTTTTCCAACTACACACATCTAACTCATCTTGGTAAAAGCAACATTAATATTGATAATCTAAATATGCTAGTCTTCCACATCCATTCCTGTCTTGTTCTCACAGTACAGATAATTTGGCAACTCAGACTAGTTCCCCCCACAACTCAGCAAAGTTGTAATTCACCTACCTGTTAGTCCAAATGTAAGCATGCTTGAGAAATGCAAACTAATGTTAACTAAATAAAAATGGTCTTGAAGGTATTAAAGATATTACATGCAGCAGGTTTATTCATAATTCTGAGTAACAGTTATTAAAAATTATTTATTAGTATCTGCTGTGGATTGAATCATGTTCCCCACAAAAGACATGTTCAAGTCCTAACCCCTGGTCCTGTTTGTGTAAATCTATTTATAAATAGGACCATTGAAAACATTATTAGTTAAGGTATGGATTCATTTATGAATAGGATCTTCAAAGATCCTATTTACATGAGGCCAAATTCAACAGAATGGGCTTTAATCCATATGACCAGAGCTCTTACAAGCAGAAGATATCCAGACACAGTCAGCAGTAGAAGCCAAAGTAGATAAGCCAGAGAGCTTGCCATGTGATGGGGGGACTGCCACCAAATGAACACTATAAACTTTGGAGAAGGTATGGCCTGGCTGACAACTTCATTTTGGACGTCTAGTCTACCAAGCTGTACGCCAATAAATTCCTCTTGTTTAGGCAAGACAGTAGGGGGTATTTATTACAGCAGCCCTGGCAAACTAAGACAGTACTTACCACATGTAGGGGATCCTTCTAAGAAGTAGAACCTTGACCTTCAGTGATTTTTCTAGAATTCAACTAAGGAGATAAATCTATCTGCAAAGACAGCATAGACTACAGTTTTAATTTCCTTAACTGCTAAAAAAAAAATGGTTTGGCTTATCAACAGAAATTTATTGGCTTACAGTTTCAGAGGCTGCCAGGCTTGCTTTCTCTATGTGCCAGTATCTTCTCACTGGCCAGCCATCTTTGGGGTTCCTCAGCATTTTCATCATACGGCAATGCACCTGGCAGCATCTTCTTTCTTTCTCTTCTGGGTCCCAGTGACTTCTAGCTTCTGGCTGTTCCCTGTGGCTTCTTTCCCCATCTGACTTTCACTCTGCTTATAAAGGACTTCAGTAATCTGGATTAAAACCCATGCTGACTCAGTTAGGCCATATCTTAACTGAAGGGACATCATCATGAGAGATATTAAGCAAAAGTCAACTAACCACGATGCTTCCAATGTCCTGTTCCATAGAAACTATGAGAGATAATATATGACTAAGGTTGTTTTAAACCACCATGTTTTGGAGGTGATTGGTATTACAGCAATAGATAACTAAAACAGGCTCTAAGGAATGACTGGGTAAGGCTTTATATACAATGAGTATGTTGTTTGAAACAATATTTGTAAAGGTAAAAAAAGATACTGATGAAAAGAAGTGTTAGGGAGATGAAGTTCAGCTTAAGATGCTTTAAATATCAGGATTTAAAAAATTGATTTTATCTTGTAGGAAATTAAAGACTACTAAAACCTTTATAAAGGTGGTTATAATTTAAGTAAAGCATGGCTTTAGAAGAGTAATTCAAACAGCACATCTTTATTTTTTATTTGAGAAGTTATAGGTTTACAGAAAAATCATGCATACAATAGAGTTCCCACATGCCAACCTATTATTAGAACCTTGCACCAGTGTGGTGCATTTCAAATAACTATCTTGAAAGAAATAGAAATAACTTCAAAATTGAAAAGTATTTCTTTCTGATAGAAAGGCTCTTCTTTCTTTTTTCTCATTAGCATTTGAATTTTGTTAGTCTGAGCACAAATATTCATAAGCTAAAGGCATTATAGCCTGAAATATCCACTTAAAAAATTTGAAGCCAATATTCTAATATGGGCAAATCAAAGAGTAAAATTTTAACATGACCCTTTAGGAGGTTACTGAAAGTTATTACGACACCAGGGAGTGTGGAGATGTCAAGTAACAGTATCAGAATATTTTTCACTCAATAAAATGACAGACACAATGGCTACAAAAGCCTAGACAACTTAGAAGTTGTATACATCATTCATTCTCCTTGGTATCCTTGTTTAAATGGCTATACTCCAGTAATGATGAAAGAACAAGTTCTACAAAGCATTTTACGATTGTTGAAGGAATCCTGCATTAATTTTCGCCAGAAAGCAGGGTTATTTTTATATGGCTCACTAGAATGCATTATTGGTGGAAAGTGACAAAAAAAAAAAAAACACTTATTTTATATTCAGTGGGAATTTTCATTCTCATTTAATTTTCAATTATTTTAAATAACTGGTTATTTAATTTTTCAAATAGTTGCAAAGAAAGCATTTGACTTGTATAACCATATTTATCCTTCTAAAAGTCCAATAATAAACAATAAAAAAAATCAGGGGGAATCCTATTATTTAAACCCTCTCTTTGGAAGACATTTTGTGTATTTAACCAAAAAAAAATCCATAACCAAAAAAACTTAAAATATGATTTTAGGTAAATAGATTTAAATAATATCCCACATTTTCCATCTAGAAAGCCAAAATGGTGCAATGAATAAAAAGCATCACCAGTGAACAAAATTACCATAAACCATTTACTATGAGCCACGGTATTCCTTTTGTGTTTCAGCCTTACAATTCACCACTTACCATGAAATGCTCCCTACAATATGCAACAGGCTCTAGAGAGACAGACTTGTGATCTCTGAATCACTGATTTAAAAAGCTGGTAGGTACAGAAACATCAGTAATGTTTTAGGGAAATGCATCTATTGAGGAAAAGCTAGTGTGCCCTAGTTGCATTGAAACTAAGTAGAAGAGACTGTAAGGGAATCTAATGATAGCTTAAGTGACTGGATGACTGGTGGTGAGCAGTTGTTTTTAGGAAAGATCTAGAAAAGTGCTTCTCAAATTTTAATATACAGGTAAATAACCTGGAGAGCTTGTGAAACAGCAGGATCTTATCAGGAGGTCTGGGGGCCTGGGATTCTACATTTCTAATATAATTCTAGGTGGTAGTAATATTTCTGATCCTACAGTATGCTTTGAATAGTCTAAAATACCAAGTAGCACAATGCAGTTTAAACATTTTCCTTTTTTTTAAAACCAGCTTTATTCACACACCATACAATCCATCCTAAGTATATAATCAACAGCTCTTGATACAATCACATAGTTGTACATTCACCACTACAGTCATTATAAGAACACTCTCATTTCTTCCAAAGAAAAAAATTCCATTGCCCCTTATATTCCCCTATTACTGACATTTAGCTTTGGTATAGTACCTTTGTTACAACTAATGAAAGAATATTACAAGTTACTGTTAATCATAGACCTTCGTTTACATTAATCATATTTTTCCCATATAAGACCCTTAGAAAGGCATTTTCAATGAGAAGGATTTGTGAAATACGGGATGAAGTTATGAAAGATTTTAGAACAAAAAGCATTTGAAGAACATCAAGTAGACTGAACTTGTGCACATGTGCAAATGCACTCATCTGCTCATGACAGATGTTGGGGCAGAAACTAGCAAATAATCGGGTAAAGTAACCAAGTGGTAAAATAAGGTCATTCTGGTTTGGTGGCACTGGGTGAGTGGAGTAAAGAAATGCAAAACTTAAAAAAAGACTTTTACATTGAAAAAAATGGAGCTCTTCTTTCTCTAGGAGCTTTGGTAAATAGGAAGATGAATCCTTTCCTGGGATAGCTGAACATCTGCCATCCTAAAAGTGAAAAGAATGCACTGGATGAGTCTTGAACCTCAACCTACCTCGGGGATGCTACACCTCTAAAAGTCTACTAATCTGTAGACCACACAGCTACAGTTATTCAAATACAGATGCTTTAGATTAAGTTATTTTTCCCCCAAAGATGTAATGGAATCAAGAGTTTCAAAATTAAGAACGGTCTGTAAGCAGTTTTTCTCTGAAGATAAATAAGAATCTTTAAGTATACATTTAGAATTTCTAGGTTCACATCCCATCTCCAAGAATAAGTCTTCCAAATTTCCTGCAGAAATGGAAAATCCACTATAATTTTTAAAAATTGAAGAGGAGGAAAATTGTAACAGAGTTATTAAAAACATGAAAAGACATTTAAGGTTACACGTCTATATGACATTTTTCCTAAGCATCATGGAATCTTCACCTTATAAAGGTCATAGAAGTGTGGTTTTAACTAAAGGCAGAGGATGTCCTCTATGACATTTCAGGGATATATCCAGTTCTGGAAGTATTTTTTGAGAATTTTGCTCAGGATTGGGGCAGAGAATATCCAGAGATCAAAGCTATCCGAGTCAAGCCTTGCTGATACACGTGTCTTAATTCCTAAGAGCCGAATATAAAGAGTCTATCTTTTCAGGGAACAAATATGCACTCATTTCTTTGTAAAAAGAAAGAATTGCAGCAATAATCAGTGTGTTTTTCCAAGCATTAAACAATGATTTTAAATGGTCTTTAATCTAGCAACTGAATCAGGCTTTAAGGGAAAACATCAAACTTAATTTTTTAAAGGTAACAAAATAGCTCACACTATGAGACTTTAATGCTTATTAGCAGTAAAATTAAAAATCCACTTTAGTAATAATACAGAATCCATTTTGCGCGTAATACTTGTTGATTAAAGATTCTTAAGTGAAAAATAATGTTTGTGATTTAATTATAATCAGCACTGCCTCTTCTACCTATATCCAGAGATTGGCATGTTAGGAGAGGAAAGAATATTATATCAGAATACTGGCTGCCCAAAGATATCCACCATCAAACTTACATGCATACAATCACAAGAATCTCAATATTTCACCTGTTTCATTGACAGAAAGGAAATAATTTACACTCAATGAAAAAAATGCATCTGAAATGCTTAAATCCAAGTAGATGTTTAAGCCAGTTTGCATCTGTTCATTAGGAGAATGAGAATAAAAATCTGTAAACCTTATTATTGCCTTCTTTAGAACTCAATAACCATACCTGTCAGGAAACGAACAAATCTAAACCAAACTCTTTAAGCTGTAGCTTTCACACATTTCCTCCTGAACTGTCATCACTAAGACATTGTGTAAGGCAAGTCTAAAATGTGTGATCTCTGTTCACACATAACATTTTGGACAGAGCATATTGCATTTCCTCTTTAGAGGAGCTCTCTTGTTCTCTTTAAAAGATGAATTTGCAAAGAGACAGGCACTACTCCTTAAATTCTAAGTGGATTCCTTTTATACAAATGATGTCTTCTTTCCTCTTTAGCTTTGTAAATGTGAGCAGAATAAATCTGTAACTGTGCTGAAATGTGATAGTCAAACTTTTTTTTTTTTTTTTGCAAAACCTTGGAGAGCAACCAGGCTGCCCATATAGAAAATGTGGTTTAACAGGCATGCATCAAACCTACTGGAATTGAAGTTGGTGCCATCAATCAAATATCTAAGCCTGGCACTACAGATATTTGTTTCTAAATATTCTCAAATAAAAGAAACCAGGGCTCTTTGGAGATATGGCAGATTTTAGGGACAGAGCAAGGAAAAACCAGGATGAGCCTGGAGTATTTTGTAGTACCAGAAAGGAAGTGCTCAAAAATCAAGAAAGATGAGGACATGTCAGAGAGACTCTGAAATCAACCTGAAAGAGCTCCCAGTGACCAAGCTGGAACAATTTGAGCAATAATACAAATAACAGAGCATTTGATTATAAAAAAGAAGTACAAAATGAATAATTATGTAGATACTCCCCCCTCTGGGAGGTAGAGCTTAATACCCTCCCATTCCCTGAAGGGAGGCTAGATTTAGTGACTTGCTTCCAATACGTAGATTAGTGAAGTGAAAAATAACAACTTTACAATGAAGAAACCTGGCAATACTTCATTTACCAAATAATGAAAGTTGATGTCATGTGCATAACATATATCCCGATATAATGTGATGAGAAAGGCACTTCATCTCTGTAATATTCTTACCCCAAATCCATAACCTCAATCTAATCATGAAAAAAAGACAAAATCAGGTTGGCTGACATTCTACAGGATAGCTGGGCAGCATTCTTCAAAACTTTCATGGTCATGGAAAATAAGGAAAGACCAAGAAACTGTCATAGACCAGAGACATGCCAATTAAATACAATGTGGTACCCTGGATTAGATTTAGGAACAGAAAGAGGACTTAAATGGAAAAACCTGATAAATCCAAATAAAGTCTGGAGTTTAGTTAACAGTAACGTACCAATGTCAGCTTATTAGTTTTGACCATTGTACAATTAAAATGGGGAAATTGGGCAAGGGGCAATCAGGAACTTTCCTTACTATCTTCATAACTTTACTGCAGATCTAAAATTATTCCACAATTAAAAATATATATATATATTCAAAACCAAAAAAACCATAACTGACCTAAACCCAATACTGGGATTTGGCTTAAGGAAAGCAAGAGCCTACCCACTATTCCAGTCTCAATCTAACAAAGATCCAAGCAGGTAATCTGTGAAATGGGCCTGGAATCTTAAGACATAGTCTCCTTGATGCCTCAGTACCGCATTTGCACATTACACATGCTGGGGAAATTCTTCACATTTAAAAAGAAATTTATTTTCTTCCATTTCTTGGAACACATGACCTTCTCAGTTCATCTTGTATTTTCCTACTTTGGAGAGAAACATTGGCAAGTACTATTACTACTGTTGCTATTGATACTATTACTGACAACAATGATGACAGTAATAGCAAACACTTCCAGAGTGCTATCTGCCATGTATAGTCTAAGTACTTGATATGTATTAATTCATTTACCCTCACAACAACCCTATGTGTTAGGTACCATTACTATTCCCATTTTACAGAAGGATAACTGAGGGACAGAGGAGATGTGGCTTGCCCACATTTACTTAGATACAGCTAGAAAATTGCAAAGTCAACCCTAGAAGTTAGGAAATCTTTATAGAGAATTATGTCCTCGATCCAAGAAAATTAATACTATACGTGTGATGATTAAAAGGAAGCCAGTGTCCACATTGGAGATAGTATGGAAAGTGCCAGGAACTGTCTTGACCTGGAATCACATGTCCCTCAAAGGGGCACAACTGCTAATGAATTCCTATGGGAATGCACACCTAGACGCCAGATCTTTTTCAGTCAAAGAAAGCCATAAGTTCTGATTTTTACAAGAAATGTCCCAAATTTTTAATTGGGGTTCAAATGAATAAACGACTATCTGGGCCAACCAAACCAAGCGGATCTCTCATGATCCAATAGTTTGTAGCCTCTTTGTTAGAGGGACACTTCCAATGAAACGCAGAAAGGGAAGAGAGACCAAAAATCAAAATATTTGACCACATCCTGGCAAAGTCAGGTGTGGAAAATTTAAATCTACATCAAGTGTATTAAGGTAAACTCTATATTCGATTATTTGTAAAGTGCTGGACTAGGCATGGAAAGGATACCAAGAAATATGCAATGTGATTCTTCATCTCAAAAATTTTCAGTCATATTAGGACAGTCAAGATACAGTGAATAAAAAGATAAAAAATAAACTATACTGGATCAAATAACTGCTACTGAAGAGAAAGAAGAGTTATAAGCCATTCAGAAAAGGAAACAATTGGGAAGATTTCTCAAAGAATTTTGGTCTTATATTGGAAATTTAAATGAGGGTGGGGATTGCAGTTGAAGAAGTTTAGAAGCAAAATCATAAATATTAGAGGGCCAAGGGAGTGTTATTTTATACAGAGTCTGCTAAGTTGCTGGAATAGAGAAAATTAATGGGACATAGGATTTGACAGATAGGCTGGGACAGTGAAGAACTGACACTATTTAGAGACTCGGGTCTTATTTCCTCTTGACGATGAGTGGCAAGGATAAGTCATGGTTGATTTATGCAGTGACAGAAAAGTTGATGCTTGTCTAAGATATTATCGGATGATTATATGATGCTGATTAGGAGTGTCCTGAAGCATTATATTTGCATGATTCCTTCTCTTTCCCAGGAACAGATGTGTGCACAGCCTGAAGAGGCCACAACAGGTGTTCAATATGGTCTATGTAGCTAAGGCAGAATTGTGTTGTCAAAAGGTATTAAGGGATAACAATGGCCTAGCCAGAGCTTCTGACTCATTAGGTCTAGGATGGGACCTGAGAATTTGCCTAACAAGTTCCCAGATGATGTTGACGGTGTTAGTCTGAGGTCCACACTTTGGAAACCACTGACCTAGATTTCAAGCACTGATTCATGTCTTTTTGGAACCATTTGTTTGAAATGTTGGTATTCAATGCCTACAGTGTGTGTGAGATTGTGTATGTGTGTGTATGTGTGTGTGTGTTTATTGACCACCCCTAGTCTGCCTAAAGATTTGTTGATAACAAGCTCTTAGTGCTATGAAATTATGAAATAATTTAAGAACGTATTGCCCCACAAATCACAACAAAACTATGAAGTGTGTTTAGCAAAAGAAAATGTTTAATCTGCTCTTAAAACCTTATGAAAACTGACTGTAGACTTATCTTTTCAAAATTTAAATGTAAAGTTTAACTGGTGAACTCTGGTTTCCATTTTTACAAGGGTGAAGGTGCCTAGATTGATAATATGTGACATTTTACACGAATCTCCTCCAAGGACTTCCATGAGTTCTACAGACATTATAGCGTTCCTCTATAGTTTCCCTCTAGCCAGTATTAATATAAGACTCGTGGATATTTACTTCTTAGAAAACCCAATATCCCAAAAGATCATTCATATCCTGCATCACAGTTCAAGTAATCTACTTCTGTATGGATGTAATGATTACAGGCTTCCTGAAACTACTGATTTCCCTTACATATATGAATATGAGCCTATTAGTGAAATACACATCTCCTCATTAATTTCCAGAAATAACTCTGGTCGGTAAAAGGAAAATTTTTTCATCTTCATTTTGTAAAGGAGAATGGGTACAATGAGTTGTCCAAAGTCAGTTTTATGGATTCAAAGGTCATGTTATGTGACTCCTATATGTTTAATCTTCCAGTGTCCTGCCCAAGCTTCTTTCTTAGCCCACCCTCAAGGGCTCAGCTCCATTGTGCTTTCCTTTCAATGGCTCTAGCCATTGCACGGCTAGAATGAGCCTGGAAAACCCTGGTGGGGACTAGCATCTCTCCATATTTCATCCTACTAACGTTATTTAAATTTGCATTTTAATTTCTTCTTTTTTTACAGTCAGCTTAAAAAACGTTTGCCTTTTAAGAGATGACAAAAGCAATGGGGAATATATACTACTTTTCTATTGACAAAAAAAATTTATTTTTCTTTTGTAGCTAGAAGCAAAAAAAAAAAAACACAATCAAAACTGTTCTACATGCACTTCACAAGAGGTTATTTAAAACTGAACACCTTTACCTAGTATTGGCAAACATTTATCCACAAATGAACTACAGGAGCATAGATTTAGTGTTGTTTTCTTGTTCACTGGATGCAGATCAGATAACTTAGAGTAAGAGTTATGTATTTCAATGGGTGTGTGACCACTTTCCTTATCTGTAAGCTGGAGGTAATGATGGTTCCTATTTATAGGGCTGGTTCTGCCTTAAAGGAAAAGATAGAGATGCAGATATAACACACACCAGTCCCACACACATATATATTAGCACAGCGCCTAACCCAAAGGTGCAAAATAAACATTTGCTATTATTAATTTTGTAAGTATAATATTTAAAGGATATCTTTCTGAGTTTTCACCATGCACAAAATTCTATCATAACAATTTGGTGCGTATTTTTGTGTAGTGGGTCCCTACTTAACATTATTTCCTTAGGATACATTTCTAGAAACAGAATTCCTGACTCAAAAGGGTATCGATGTTTTAAAAGCTCTTGAAACATAAAGGTCAGTTTCTTCTACAGTGCACTCATATCTAGAGAGTACCCATTTTATTGCATCACTTCTCGAACTGGAAGTTATCTTTTTTAAAATTATCTACTAATTTTATCAGCTGTTTCATTTTAGTTTTAATTTGAATTTTCTCAATTACTGGTAAAGTTGAGCATTTTTTATTGACTTAGTAACTATTCCTATTTTCTCTTTCATCTATTTATCTTTTCACATCCTAGGCTTCTTAATGTATTTGGCCCTTGTAATTTTCTTCTTATTGCTTCACGTGAGCACTCCAGTAGCTAAAAAGAAAAAAAAATAACCCTTTTTCATATTTATTATAAGTCTTTTACCCAGCCTCTTTTTCTTTTCTGATTTTCTGTCTGGTATTTTATAAAGTTCATGGTTTTTGTTTTTATGCAACATTTATTGACCTTTCTTTCATGATTTTTCCATTGCTGTTGAGCATAAAACATCCCTCCTCAGTTTGCAAAGCTTCTAGCCATTATTTTTATATGCACATTGCTAATATCAGTCTTATTATATCTTTGCTCTAGTGCTGTTTTCTAAGTACCAATTACAGCCTCCTGCAAAGGGGAGGAGTGAAGATATGATTAGTGACATTGATTCCAATTTCTATCTGGAGCCCAATGAGAGGGTTTCACCCATCAGTACCAAGTCTATCACTGAAAACTCACCTTTCTTTCTGGGATAATTAATTGGTTACATAAAACCAACTGTAGGTTAAATTCTGGGAGTGTGTTTGTAAAGAAGGGTAGTAAATAACTTTCCACATCATACAAGCCAACAAATTTGGGAACACTTTGGGAAATGAAATGGATCATTTTTTTTTCTCTTGGCAAAAGACAAAGGTGAATGAATGTGAGCTTAAATGAACTCAAAGTCAGTGGTCTTTCTGAACAGATTAGCTCAAAGTTTATGCAGAAGAAATTAAATGCTTCCTAAGAAAGAAGGGTAGGAGGGTGGTGGGTGGACATTTGTTTAACAACTAAAGAGAAGCTCTTACTGCCTTGTGTGATTGAGAACCTCTGCCAGAAGCCAGGAGAATAACAAAGAGGAAGGGGAGGACTGCAAAGTTGTGGACTGTCTACACCATCATTATCTGCTCTTGTACTCCCTGAGAGTAGACTGTAATTGTAGGAATGGAACCAGAAAATTCCTGTCTCCTTTGCACTTCTAGCCCATCTCTTCACATACCTCAAAAAAGCATAGTTAATAACCTCTCTCATTTCCAACTTAGCCAAGAGGTAACTTTTTTTTTTCATGGGCAGGCACTGGGAAGCAAAAGGAGGTAACATTTTAAGGGGTGCACCCTACTCACTCTTCTTTTCCTGCCCAGGTCCTTGGTTATGATATGGTATGAATTCCTGCAACAAATGGGAATGAGAAGGGGGGCTAAGATGGGAGTGAAAATTGACTACAAAGCCGCCCCTCTTGTACAGATGTTCTAGTTTCTCTCTCAACTCTCTGACACTCAGAATCCTTCAAAAGCCCACAAAGCACCAATGACAATTCCAGTCCTCACCGGTATGTCTTTCCTCTAAACTTTAAAGTGCTGTAAATCATCACTTGGAATTCAGATAACGGTGATGAATGTAGTGCACCCTTTCTCCAGTGGCATTATATGGGAACGATGACGCATTAAATCACTGGTACCCTTTCCCACAGTGCCCCATAAGATGCAGGGCACATTGGAGGCTATCAGTCAAGCCTTACTGATGGATCAAGATGCTGGAGACTCACTAAAACAAGGCACTTAGAGCCCCATGAATTCTGTTGTGGGTGAAACATAATAACAAAGAAAAAGGAAAGTCATTTTTATTGTGCTCTTACTTGATGGGAGTTATTAGCATTTTCAGGTATTGGACTCAATCCTATAAACAACTATGCTAATTAGCTATAAGTGTCTCTGTTTCAAGCATAATAAAACTCAGTAAAGCATTAAATATGGGCAAATTCATTTCTGAGCCTATGAACTAGAGATCTATTTGAATAAGCCTCTGCTCTTTTCACTTATGTCACATCCAAATTTTTTGTACAATTACTGCAGGCCATTTCCTTTCATACTGTCTTGTTCCTTAACCAATAATAGTATTTGGAAACTGTCATTGAATCTGTCTTTTAAATCCCAGATTTTAAAATCAGCACCTTCCACGTCCTACTTGCCAGCCAGGATAGGAGGGGATCGGAAAGATCCTATAGTCTACAGCTGTTCGGGATCAGAAATATTCATTAGTCCATATTTTGAATTACACTAAGCAAAGTTAAAAAGAAAAGATACTGCATATTAATTTCCAAGGCTGTCATTGTTTTAAAATTTCTCCATTTCATTTTAAGGCATTTTGTATTTTCTCTCCTTAGAACAGGCATATTTGCCTATTTTAATTTGCATAATTTGGGATATTATTGTATAATTTGGGGTGCTGTTTTCTAAAGGGTGAACCAGTACAACATATGAATGAGATTTGTAATCCATCTTACCCAACATTCAATGATTAATAAAAAAAAAAATAACCAGGGTAAAATAGTAACAGCAGGAAAAAGACTGAATCAACTCAAGAGTAGTTTACGGTTCTCTCCTTTTATATGTCATATTACCAAGGTTCTAGTTCAAAACACTTATTTGCAAATGAGTTTCTCTGTAAAGATGTACTTTTTTTGGTTATTTCTTGCTTGCCCATCTGGCTGCTGGTTGGTTCTTATTCCAAGCTAAACCCAGGTTATATACTCCTGGAGGATTTGAGTTGAATACAATAATTCTTTTGTTGGCTCCAAAAGAAAAAACAGAGTTGGTTATGGGGTGTGGTAGGCAGTCCCTAAAATGGCCTTCAATTATCTCTGCCTTCTGGCATTCATGCCCTTTTAGGCTCCCCATATTGTGCCTGGCTTGCTCTGTGACCAATAGGATGCGGAAAAGTGATGGTATGCTAATTTCAAGATTAAGTTATTTAAAGCACTGCACTTCCATTTGGCTTCTATTTTAATTGCATACTCTCTTGGACCACTGGCCAAGGACAGGGGAAGCCTGCAGCTATGCTGTGTGGAGAAGGCCACCTGTGAAGAACTGACATCTCCTGGAGGCAGATCCACCAAACACAGTCGAATTTTGCAATGACAGCAGTCCTGGCAGGCAATTTACCTGCAACTTATCACAGACTCTGAGTATTTCTGAATTCCTGCCCCTCAGATACTGTGTGAGATTTTTTAAAAATAAAGTTTATTTTTCTTAAGCGCTACCTTTGGGGGTAATTTGTTAGGCAGCAATCAATAAGAAATATGTGGGGGGAAATATTTTCAGAACCTGACAAAATGGAGATTTCCAATAAAGAATTTTCTTAGAAAGACAGTACTTTTTAGATTTCAAGTCATAAGTCGAGGACAATCAGGGATTGAATGCTTTGTGAAAACCTGCAGACTCAGCTGAACTATTTCAACCAACCAAATTTACCAGTACAGTTGTGATAAAACCTCACTCTATGCAGACATGAATTGCCTAATACTGAGATTTTTTACTTTATAATATTTGTGGGTTTTTAAATAAGGGGTTGTTGCTTGGAATTACTTGTACATTTCTTCAACATCCCAGTTTAATCTTCTTCCTTGTCTGTGCATACTAACAAGGGATAGCGATGGAGGCTGTTCACATGATGTCTGTGGGGTGTTGGCAGGTAATTTAAACATAAATTAAGACTTTCAAACTGTGCTAGGAGTTGTATGGCTCAGGCGAGCAATAACTTTAGCCCTCGCCTCACCTTCCCTTACATGGCGGACATTTTAGCCTCACTTTAGCACAATGTATGTCTCCACTTGATTAGAAACACAGGGCTGGTAGTTACTTCCCCCCTGGGCTGGTTTCCTGATCTCTAAAATGAGACAAATGTACCAGACAACTTCTAAAATCCTTTCTAGCTCCCAAAACCTATGAGTTTATCAAATCTCTTTTCTACAGATATCCGTCAATAGAAATCCAAAACCTTCTCTGTCATATGATCATAGGAAAAATTTCTCTTCGTGATATGCTCTTTGAGATTCACAGACAAGCCTGATCACAGTGAGTTCCTTTAGAGAAGTGCCTCTTTTCTAACTCAGATTTCTGTAAAGCGAATCAACAGGAGGCAAAATGAATATTCATTAAGCCACTAAGATAAATCGACAAATGCAAAGGATAAAACTCCATTTCTTCTACCACTTATTCAGCTTCTGTATTTGCATCCCTTCCACTGCATCTCCCAATCTTCTCCAGGGAGCACATGACCCCATCCCAGGCACCCCTGGCTCAGCAACCATTGCTGAGCAGCAGAGCTGGTGAAGCAGCTGCAGTGGGGACACTCTGACACTCACAGTTCTCTCTTCTTTTATCCCCCATTCTCAAGCCCCTAGAGTTCCTGTGAGCAGCCATGGGCACCTGACTATGCATCAATCTGGGAGGGCATCTATTTCCAGCACAGTTCCCTCAATATGTACAACCAATGAGTCCCAAGAGCTCTCTGCCACGAAGAAATGCTCAGGAGTGTACAGAAGAATAAATCAAGCTCAGCGAAATGAAGGAATCAAAATTCAACCTAAAATCCGGAGCCTCACACGTCATTCGAAGTGCATCTCTACCTAACACAAGCCCAAAGCTCCTATCTGTGAAATTCAACCAGCTTTTTCACTTCTTAGTCTCCTTAACCATATCCTCACTTGACGTGGGAATTGGTTTGATCTAAGTTCTCTTTTTTAACTGGCTTAAATGGTCTGTTTCAGCCCTCTTCTCTTTGTAAACTCTGCTCCTGCATGATCATTTGTGCTGATAATTTCAGCCATTACCCAAGCAGAAGCATAAGGTCCAGACGTGCTTCAAATACATACCAAACACACTCCCCAAAGCTTGGAATTACTCTTCACTATCCCTTCTCAGTGGTTGTCTCATCTACATTCAAAACAGCATCTTGGAATCACATTCTTTCTCACTGGTGATCTGTTTCATTCCCAGAAAGATTTCCAAACAATCAGAGCTGCATCTCTGTGCTGGTTTGAGAGGATGTATATACCCTAGAAAATCATGTTTTAATCCTAATCCCATTTTGTAAAGGCAGCCATTTCTTCTATTCCTATTCAGTACTGTATATTTGAAACTATAATTAGATCATCTACCTAGAGATGTGACTCAATCAAGAGTGGTTGTTAAATTGGATTAGGTGGGGACGTGTCTCCACCCATTCAGATGGGTCTTGATTAGTTTACAGGAATCCTATAAAAGAGGAAACATTTTGGAGAATAAGAGATTCAGAGAGATCAGAGAATGCTGCAGCACCATGAAGCAGAGTCCACCAGCCAGCAACGTTTTTGGAGATGAAGAAGGAAAACGCCTCCCAGGGAGCTTCATAAAACAGGAAGCCAGGAGAGAAAGCTAGCAGATGACGCTGTGTTCACCATGTTCCCTTACATCTGAGAGAGAAACCCTGACTGTATTCACCATATGCCTTCTCATTTGAGAGAGAAACCCTGGACTTCATTGGCCTTCTTGAACCAAGGTATCTTTCCCTGGATGGCATTGGACATTTCTATAGATTTATTTAACTGGGACATTTTCTCAGCTTTAGAACTGTAAACTAGCAATTTATTAAATTCCCTTTTTTAAAAGCCTTCTGTTTCTGGTATATTGCATTCTGGCAGCTAGCAAACTAGAACAATCTCTAATGCTGCTAGCCATAAGATTTGCTTCTCTTTATGTGGACATTGAAAACAAGATGGCATCTGCACTAAGAAGAGTGTATGGGCTCTTGTTTCTCCAAGGGAGATATATCACCATCTCAACTGCTCTTTGCAGGATCATGTCACTCTCTGGCCTCCTTTGTACCCCATAACTTACAATTACATTCAAAACCCTCCATGAGCATCCCTGGATGTGTTTTTCTTGCAAGAATCTATACTATTCCCATACTGGCTGCACTCTCTCCAAGGGGAACCACTCAACCTTCTCCAATCATGTCTATGCTTTCCTGCCTATTTGTCCTTCAAGCTCTCTTCTTCCCGAAAGACTTTTTCATATATAAGTCTTATCTATCCTTTAGGGCTAAATTAAAATTTTATCTCTTCAATGAAGTAGCCTCCAACATCCACTTGAATAGAAATTCTATTATCCCTTAAGCCAGTTAGAGAACATATCCCAAAGCTTGAAAGCACAGAAGGTAGTCAGTACTTGATGGATTCCTTTCACTCATATCCTATGTTCTAGCCAGTCAATTCTCCTACAATACCTATCACATGCTACCAGGTTATCTGTGTACAAGTACAGACATGTTTTCTATGGCAAAACAAGCACAGATTTTTTTTCCCCCAGAGTATCTCCTCAATACAAATGCTCTGAATTTGTTGACTACAACAAAAGTGCAAATAAACTGACAATTGAGCTGGGTTTATTCCAAGTTCCAATACATGTACTGCCTTGCTTCATCTTTCCAATGATTCTATGAAGGTAGTAGAAAAGAACTGATCATCTTCATTTTACAGCAATGAAAATACAGTCCTTGAAAATTTTCATGATTTACCCAATATAATTACCAAAACTTAAAGAAAGTTTCCACAGAAATCCAGATGTCTGGATTTGGAGCCATTTTACCATACATTTGCAGTTGAGTGTGAAGAAGATGATGACATTAACTCAATATCAATAAAGGAACAAAGGATGTTGTTACCTAGAAAGTAAACTCATAGGAAAAAAGATCCTCCCTTGCTCCTTCAAGGAATATGAACTCTTTAGAAATAGTATGGTTTTGCTTGAATTTCTAGCATCCACTGATTCATTATCATTGTTTCCTTGTTCTTTCTCATAGGGTACAGTACTGTGAGGACCAACATTGGGGTAAAGTTCTAAATACTCCCTTCACTATTAATTATTAAAGCAGTTACTGTTCAAATGACAAAGCCCTGTTACAGCAGCTCAAATAAAGCCAGGGTGTGTTAGAGTCAAGACCCCTCAAGAATCTGATTGAAAAATTTCACCGTGGAGAAACAATATATTTCCTTCTCAAGAGAAAACTTAAAAAATTTGTTTTCCTAAGCAATCGTGTGTGTGCCACAAAAAAAATGACCTGCAATCTGCCTGAGTCTTGCTGTTTTTAAGCAAGGAATTTGTGGGGCATAAGTGATAAATGAACAAGGTTGCAAAATGTAATTTTTCCCCCAGGGGAATTATGCCTCTGTGATTCAGAACTCGATGCCCTGGGAGACAAGTGACACCTGGATGCACCCAATGTATCTAATTTTCTGCTCGTTGCAGGTGTTTCGCTTTGCAAAATGAAAACAGCCTAACTTGGAAAAAGAGAGAATGAGGGGAATGAAGCTTTCCTATTCTCCTGAAATGGAGAAAAATGATCATAAACTAGAAAGAAGAAAGAAACATGATGATGACAGATAATTTTTCTTCTTATGATCACGTTGGTCCCTAAATGCAAGGCTATTCAGACTGGTCATGAAGTCCTGGAAGAGCAAATGAAAAAAGGAAATAGGATCATTGCATTCAACCTGTATGAATCTACAAGGTAAAATTGGCAGGATGATGTGGTAAGCATGCCAATTTTGAAGTCAGAATCACCCGGGATTGAATCCAGGTCCTGTTACTAATGAGCAAAAAGAGTTTGGGTGAGTTACTTAAATTATCTGCAACTTAGTTTCCTCATTTTATAAGATGAGATAATAGTGAATACCTCATGGAGGTATAGGGAAGATTAATAAGTTACATATGTAAAATGTCCAGTGTCCTGCTTGGCACATCACAAGTGCTCAGCATATGGTATTTCAATACACTGTCATATTACACGTAGACAGGGCTATTGCACTGACTTTCACCAGGCCCACAATTACTGTATATTTTATGGTGCCAAAATTGTAGGATATAAATCTAGGAATGAATATTCAGGGGAAGAGTAAGTTGAAAGGAATAAACCCCTGAAAATGATTCTCTTTAAAAGATTAGATATAAAGCCCAAAGGCACAGAGAACTAGAGATGCTTGGCCTTGCTTATTAGAGAAGATGCTTTGCTGTTCTCTTCCCCCCTACAGACAGCACAAAGCAAATGAATACATCACATTCCTGCTGGTCAGGCATCTTCACGTGCACCTAAAGAGCACTTAAAAATAAACAAATATATTAGAATTCATCCAAAACCCAGCAACATCAACATTCCTATCACAATTTGAGTGGCCTCCCCCATCAGAAGTGAATTAATCTTGATATTAACAGCATGCCCTGGCGGCATGATTTATTATGGGTCATTCGCTTGTAATTTCTCCCATGGAAATCACATCACATACAACATGGATAATATTTTATTCAATCACGTAGGGGCCACTTCATAACAAAAACATTACTTTTATTTGGAAAACATAATTTCTCATCAATGTGATGATTCTCAAATACTCTCCCCTTTGCTAATGAAGTTCATGATGAGTAATTAAAACCAAAATGATTTCTTTATACCTCTCTTTACAGATCGCCTTCTCCATTACCATTTCACAAGATGCAGACTGAAATGTAACACTGTACACATTTTTCATAACTCTGTTAGGCCACTCCATACTAGTGTCCAGTTGGTGCTCATTGCTAAACCATCAAGGAAAAAAAATCATCAAAAGTGGTGTCATTTTGTTCTAAAGAGATGAGTCTAAAAGCAGTCCCCATTTCATTCATATTTAATGCACATTTAGTCATTTATTATAATACCGTGCCTCTACACAAAAGAATATTATTTGTGAGTGCTCTACTAACAAATGACAATTATTTGCAATGGAAAGTCAAGGAAATTAAGATTATGCTCTAGGCTCTTTGGTGTATATTATGTCATTTACAGTTCACCAATCCTTTCAGGATAGCATTTTACCCCTGTTAAAATATGAGCACCAGATAGCATTCCTTCATGCCCAGGAATTTGCTAGCTGGTCACTTAGTCTCCCTTTAGTTACCAAAAAAGAGAAACATTTCCTTTCTTTCCCTCCATCCCTTCCCTCCTTTTCCTGCTTCTTTCCAAAGAATGTGTTCATTCGCAACCACAGGGGCCATGCTGCAGTGTCTGGGATATAGGTTTCTTTCACACATACAGCATCGCGGTTACAGGCGAATCCCAATTCTGCCACTTGCTGGCTGTGACACCTCGGGCATGTTACTGACCCTCAAGTTTCTTGGTTCCTCATCTGTGAAGGAGGAATAATAGTAATACCCACCTAGAAGGTGCTCTGAGTGTTAGATACATAATGGATGTGATCAGTGCAGTTTCAAGCATACAGTAAAAGCACAGTCCTTGTCACCATCACTTGCATTATGATATCAATGACTGGAGAATCAAATCAAGGCAATTATTAAAATCATTTCAGAAAAGTACATTCTCACTGAAAACTTAAAAGAACTTTTTAAAAGCAATCACTTCAAAACCCAGAGTTACGGGTCCAAAAGGAGAAACAAACAAAAAAAAATTTCCTGTGTCCTGGCCAATTGCAAAGCTTCCTCTAGAGTGTTCTCTTTCCTCCAAGTGCTATGTCCTATAGGCAAGGATCACAGACATTAGCAATTATAACCCACCCTTTTTTTTTTTCTCAGTATTCCGTCTGAGAAACATACAAACACTTTTACTAGGGAATAAACAGTACTTAGTCCACAGACCACCTTGTTTATCCTAGAATCTTCCAAGACAAAGTGCTACAATAACGAATTCTGTCGTCCCTGGATAGGCTTTATATTTAGCATAGCTCATTCGCATTATTATTTATTCCCTCATAGATAGTTCTCTGTGTTGGAACAGTTAAAGTTCTATCTTAGCACCAAAAACGTCTGATCTAAATCCCTCAGCCCTTTAGACTTTGGTCCTTGAAGGGTCTACACTGTTTTCTAGTCCATATATTTCTAAATAAATTTAGTCCAAATGCTTGGAGATTACATAAAATGACAAGTATTCGAGAAAATACACTTTTATATTTTTAGATATTTATATATCTAATATAATTTTATATTTTTAGACTATAAATTAAAAGCAGCAAAATGGTTCTAATCTGGAGTTTAAAACTTTAATTTCTAAATTTATTTTCTTCTGATGAATAGTGAAAGACAAATGCTTTTTGTCTCCTGAATTCTCTTTTAGGTAGCTCTTGACCTACAGCAGATATCTCCTATCTATTCAGCCTCTCGCTGTTCACAAAGCAATGCCTTGTATTACCTTGGAACTGTCTGCAATTTCTTATTCCCTTGACTTTCTAATTCTACGCAATTAAAACCTTATGCCTCCTGGAGCCTTCCCTAATCCAAATACAGTAAAACATCAATTAACCAGAATGCTCTGGGAATGAGGGTTGTGGTTAATTTAATTTTCTAATTAACTGAGAACCAACAAGAAACACTTTAGTTTCAACTCTGTATTGAAAATCTTCCTACAATATATTAGTCCAACCTCTACCCTTAGTAGAGTCAAAGAAACAAATTTCTTCTCAGGTAACTGAAGATATTACAGGCTTCAAAACCCAAGGCTACTTATTGCTGAGCATCTGTATAGCTATGGAGGATATAAGAAAATTCAATGAATCCACATTTCATCTGCATTGAATATCTCACAGGAGTTCCTTTATTGTCATTTGTATCTTTTTAAAAGTGGAGTTAATAAAGGAAGGAAAATAGGAATCAATTGCCATTTCAGGTGAGCTGAGTTGTAGTTAAATTGCTTGCCCCAAATATGGCTGCTCATTTCTTAGTTGAATACCTATTGAAAAAGTGCATTTTCTGATGTGTAGTCCCAAATGCCAGTGTTTTTGTACCTATGAATTTTATACTAGTAATATCATGGTCTTTAATCCAAGAGGGATGATTAACATGTGTCCAGGGACCGGTGATGCCTTGTGGGGCAAATAGTCCCAACTGGGATCCCGCAATCTCAGTGAGTTGCGTCTTCCTTCGGAGCACTGGAAGCTGCGACCCAGCCTTACTAAAGTAAACTGTGTGCTAGAGGTTGCCTTTTCCCCTCCCTATAAGGTGGAATGCTCCATTCAGAGAACCATTAAATCAAGTCACCCATCCTGCCTTCAGACACAGCCACACTTTAAAGTTAAGAACCAACATTTTTGTTATAAAGTGATCCAAACTGAATAACCAACATTTTTTGCTTATAAAACAGTCTAAACTTGATGTGTCTGCCACCTTTCAACTAGGTTTCACAAGCCTTTCAAACAGTGGAATAAAACAACAGGTGGAATTAAAAAAAAAAGAAAAAAGGTGGGCAATAGTGGCTCAGCGGCAGAGTTCTCGCCTGCCATGCCAAAGACCGAGTTTAATTTCCAGTGCCTGCCCAAGTGAAAAAAAAAACTAAGGGAGGGGCTAAGTGGGGAAAATAAACCTCTAGAAATGTAATCTGTTTCATGGTTTCTTCTTTACATAACTAAGAAAATGAATTTTTAAAATTCCAAAAATAACTTTTAAAAAGAACAGAAGCAAATAATTAGTAAGTTGGTGGCATATCCATAAAGAAAAAATTATTTCCAGTGACCATAAGACACTGTATTTTTGACTGCATCTCAGAAAGATAAAAAGTTAAGTGTAAGCAACATTCAGTCAAGTTGTAATTAGTAACAATACTGGAAATGTTATTACTGTAACTATTTTATATATATCTGCATATAAGACAAATAAATACTTAAGTTACTATCATTAGCAATCAATTTTACCATAAGGGAAATGAGCTACAACTGTAAAATCAAATAACTTAATTAAAAATCCGGTAATTTTCATTTGTATTGGATATAATTTTTTTAAAATACATGATGAGTTTGCACTGCTATTTCCTGGCTCTGTCCACTGAGAGATCTAAGAGCAATAACAACTAGTAGCAACAAGGAAGATTAAAAAACGGATTATAATAAACCCACCAGAATTCTTTGTTCTTGGATTTTGAGTACCAGCCAACTTAACAATAAAGTATATCCTATTTTTTGCATTTTCATTGCTCACGCTCTGTATCTCTACTTATTGAATTCATGGTAGGGGTGGGGATCTGACTTAAGGTGGGAACTCTGGATTTCTGAATTTCCTGGCAGGGGTGGGATCTGGTTTCCATTAAGGGCTCAGGATTCTTGAATTTCCTGGTTGAATACCATCTAATAGCACCAAAACTTCAATGCATTTTTGGAACATTTTACCCATTGAGCAATGATGACCCCTCAGGTTCTGGTCAAATCGGAACAGTAACTTAGGAATAATGGCCTAACTAAGATGTCAGAAGGTAGAGGTAGGTATTTGGTCTGGGGGCTAGTGAACTAGACCAGTTGAGAGGGAACAGAGTTCTTAGGGAAGGGCAGATGGGGTTTCTTTCCTGATTGATGGTGAACTGGAGGTAGTATTTTTTGAATTATGAATAAAGAAGAAAGAAATAGGTGTTAAGAGGAATATAATTTGAGATATGCTAAATGAAGTCTCTGGAAAACACACAAGCAGGGGAATGTATGCAGATAAATAACAAGCAGGGGCTTGAAAGAATCTGGAACTAGGGAAATAATGTCGGCATGCACAAACTTAGAAGTGATGCCCTAAATTAGGTACACTGGAGAGGATGGGATGGGGGGAGAAGAGGTGGCAGTGATAGAGATTACAAGATCAATCAACCACCAATCAATGAAAAACTGAGCAACTGCAATGCACAAAGTACTGTGCCAACCACAAAGAATTCGAAGATGTGGTACCTGCTCTTGAGGATTTTACAATTGAGTGGACCAACACACATGATAAAACCAGCTGGTGTGAAAAAAGAGTACGATAACAGCAATAGCTGATATCCACATAGGGCTCAAAATACAATAGGCATAGTGTTAACAGCTTTACAGGTATCATCTCCTTTAATCCTATAAAGGAAGTGGGCTTGGGGTGCATTTTACAAATGAGGACTCTGAAGTACAGAGAGGTAAAATTTGCTCAGGGTTACGGAGTTAGAAAGTGATGGAGTCACTTTTATGACTGGACATAACTTGAGAAAAAATTGTGCATTACAGACTTTAAACCCAAAGGGTGTTAAGATGAAAGGCAACGCAATGAGAGCAGGAGTATTCAGGGAAAGATTCAAGTACAGGCAAGCTATAGATGGGAGGAGCAAACAGGAAAAGTTTTTACTGAGCAGGAAGAGAGGAGGTGATGGGCAGGATGCAATTCCCAGGGAAGATAATGGCTAAGGATAAAAAGTAAGCTGTTTTCACTTTACTGACCCTGCATTTCTCTTTTGAAGGGTCACGGGTCCATAGCTCACCTGTTTGTTTATTTGCTATTGCTGCTTCCTAGGAGCAGTCTTACTCTGGAAATGACTCCCTCTGACATGTGCCTAGTGTTCTACAATTGATTCAGACAGTCACCTAAAGCCGAAGGCTGATCTCGCCTCTTAGAAACCCTTCAAAAGCTTCCAATCTCACTTAAAATAAAACCAAAATCCTTCATCTCACTTAAAATAAAACCGAAATCCTTACCCCCACCTGCAGGTACTACATGGGCCTCCAACGATACATGTTCACCCCTTACCAGACCGAGGTCTCTGCTCGAATGTCAGGGAGGCCTCCCTTGATATCCTTGGAGAAGATTGCATCCCATCATACTTTAAGCCCCTCACTCTATTTTTATTTATATCACTATTCACTATACTATATATTCACTTTTTCTATTATTAACTTCCCCCTTGGATATAAGTGCCTATAGGGAAACTGGCATACAGTAGATGATGACTAAATGAATGAAACACTCCAAAGTCTTTGCATAGTTACATCATTTAACTAACAGTAAAAGCTCTCCTGGAGGGTATGTACTTGAATGAATTCCTTCTAGTGTGCAGAAAAAAATTGGTCAGGCTATTTTAGAGTCACGCTTGGTAAACAAACATATTTACAATAATAGCTATTCTTATAAGGTTTCTTATAATGTGACTGTCTAGAAACATTGGATCAAATTGTATTAATTTGGCTGCTGTAATAATCACCCATCAGACTTCGAAGCATAGATATTTAATCCTCTTAGAAAAAATCCAATTGCTACATATGAAAGTAAAATGAATTTTTTCTAAGAATGAACATACCAATTATATTTGGGAGAATGCCTAAATGCCAGAAAAAAACAATGCATTATATCCTACATTTCAAGGCATTATCTAGCTCATGAATTTGAACATGAAAATCCCTTCTCATTTCCTGCCTTAATTTTCTAAATATTAAGAAGTGAAAGAAATAATCCTGCAAACACTATAAAATGTTACTGTTTGAACACTAATTCCAAGATGTAAAAGGTTAATTTTCAAATGCAAAGAGACAAGGATATAATTTCCAACTTCTTGTTTTCATCGGGAAAGGAAAATGTCTAAATTACAAAGCATGATTAACCCTGAAGAAGATAACACCTTCCATTTAATTTTCTTCTCCTGCAATGCCGCGGAGTCCTGAGGATGCAAACCAATCAACATTGCCATGACTTTCAAAGTCCTCTCTCTGTTTTCACCCTAGAATTGCTGAATTCAGCAAGAACTCCCTCCTAAATAATTTATCGACATTTCTACATAAATTAGGTACTTAAGGTGAGGGTGCTGTGAACTTTGTGCAAGCTGAGTGCTCACTATGGGGACGTAATCCATCAACGTGAACGATGGTTTTCCAAACCCGCTTAATCTACAGCAGGTTTACTGCTTGGAAAGAATTCAAGCACTCTGGGGACTGAAATAGGCTTTTGGAATGTCACTTGCAGTAGAGAATATATTTAAGAAGGAAACAAATCACTGAGAAATAAGATGTAAGCCTCTGACAAATGGAACGCTATATTAAATTATCCTGCTCCTGTGATTTTAACTTTAATTAAATGGCAACAGATACATGTTTTCCTCACCTGAAATCAACTTCCTATTAGCTTTACCAGCCATAAACCTAACACCTCTTGTAAGAACATGTTCAAAACTCTACCCCATTAGTTTTTTCCCTTTGTCGGACTCTCATACTTATGTGAATGGGGACGTCCCAATTTTAGGCCTCAGTTAGATATGGGCCAGGCACCAAAGAGAAGTATATTGGGCTGGGAGCTGGAAAGTCTCCTCATACAATACCTGGCAGGGTTAACAGGCCCCTTTCTCCATCTCTGGACCTATTTCTGCCCAGATGTACTAGATCAGAGGTTCCCAAGCCTGGGTTGTGAACCAAATCATCCAAGGAGCTTCGAAAAAAAAAAAAAATCAGAACTTCTGGACCCACCTCCAGAAATTATGATGCCAAATGTTTTGGAGGAGGCCTGGAAATTTTTAAGGGCTCCTAGTAATTTTGATGATCATCTAAAATTTGGGAATTGCAAGATCTGAAGATTACCAAGGCCTTCAAATCTCCAAAGAACTGCATTGAGGACAGAGTAGGAGAATGCTCAGAAAACAGTTACGCATTACATTCATTCAACAAATATTCTGTCGTTCCACAATATATCTCAACTGTACCCTGTAATTATATGAGAAAGGGCTGGCTTCCTGGAAGAATGGCACCTGAGGACCATTCTACGATCATACAATGAGTGAAAATAAAAAATGCATTTCTGTGCTACTTCCTATTTTCCTACTTGAAAGCATTAGCCAATCTCATCAAAGCTGCCATATTTCAAAGTCTGAAAGAGATCTGCTGAAACCACCCTTCAGCATGCCTAATGCTTAACCTCCCAGGACCCCATCTTATTGGGTAATCAAACATTATTCCTTTTGATTTCTCTCTGAATGTGCACAGGCTAGTTTATATGTAAGATTCTGTTAGGGGTCCTAGGAATTCATCCTTACACAGGTGCCCACAGGGAGCTAAATTCTATTGATTAATCCCAGCTGGGCAAAGTTATAATGTTGGGTGTATGGATGGTCTGCTCTGGTGCAGGAGCTCATTTGATCTTTACAACAACCTGTGAGGTCATATTTAGTATCTCAGTTGACATATGAAGGAATTTTTTTCTAACTGAGATTAAACAACTTTCTCAAACTCACAGCAATTTAGTCGCAAGATCCCAATTAGAAAGAACTCAAGTCCCATCTCTGCCAGCATTGCCTCCTTTTCCTATAGAATCTGATAGACATATATAGGTGTGTCTGAGTGTTGCCAGAATAGGTATATTGCATGGAGGGGAGTCTTCATGGTAGAAAGCAATAAGCTAAGCATTTGATGAAAAGTGCCTAATGAAAAAAAGTAACAACTTACAGATATGCCAAAGTGATAACTCAGAATGTTTCGGCAACTTTCCATCTCCTGGAAATAAAATTCAGTTAACATTCAGCAGACTCTCATCTTTTTCAAACGTGGATAATTCAGAGTAAGAGAGTAAGTTGACAGGGGTAGTAGAGCGAGAAGATTTTTACATCTCATTCTCACTGGCCCTGTGCAAGCTGCTCTGACTCCCAGAAAACAGCCTCTTTTCGCTTCTGTAAACCTCAGTGCCCTACTGCTTGGAATTCCCACTCCTATTCACCCTTCCAAATCCTTTATTCAATCCAATATTCAAGTACCTGCTCAAGTTCAGTTCCCTCCAGCAAGTCTTTTCTGAACACTTCCCAAAGCCTCTAACATGTGCCATTTGTGCAAGTGATTTTGCATTTGAAATTGTAATGCCTTAATTTGTCCTCTGCTGTTTAATGTCTTTATGTCTTGTTTCCTGAAATAAATTACAATCTTCCTGAAGGGCTGCCAATGTCACATTCTTCATCATTAGAGGGGAGCAGGTTTGCATCTATAGAAGACTAAATCTGAATCTCAACATCGCATACTCTTATGAAGCTCTCTGGTCTCAAATGTAAGGTGATACATCAGGGAGTATATGTGAAGATTAAAGGAGATAAGAAGTCCCAAGCAGAGTGTTTCTGGCATAAAATAGCTGCTCAATGCTCACTGATCAGGAATGATGTGTGGAGCCAGCCATGCAAGTGATCTTGGGTGGGCCCAATCCTTCCACAGATCTGAAAGACGAGTTGTTTTTTTTTTTAAATAATTCACTAACACATTTTTTAAACAGCTGAGTTGTAAATCAATTGGAGCAAAAAGCTTTCTTGTAATTTTTTCATATAATTATTGATAGTGCATATTGCTTCCTTGTATTAAAATTGACTAGAAATCAATATGTTTAACACACAAGAATAATCAACATGCCCTACAAGGCAATGTCCAAGAAACATTTGAGTATTAAATAATGTTTTTACAAATAGACTGTTTATCACATGCAAACTAAAACATGAATGTTTCCATTAACTGGAGTATCCAAAAGAAAAATGATTAAAATGAGGCTGCAAAGTATAGGACTGTAAATATTTTGAGTCTATAAGCATTCAGTTCAGCGAGGCAAGGGAACAGTTAGAGTAAATAATAAAAGAATTCCAAGTATTTGCTCATTTACCTTTTCCACTTCAGCCTGAGAATGGATTAATAGTTTTCTGATTGCTCACTCTGAGCACTGCCAGAAATAGTCACATGTTAATAAAAGCTGTGTTCTGTGAATTATGTTCCACCTTTCACCAGGTTCATTTTGATATACTGAATCTATGAGTTAATAATTCTCCCTCCTCTATGGTTTGGCAGGTTTGAGGTTTTCAAGAAAATACTGAAATACATGTTCAGCCACATTGGGAAAAGGAAGGAAAAAACATGACAAAAGTAACTAACTGTAGGATTCACTCTGTATTAATGAATAAATGGGAAAACTGCACTTAGCTATGAGCTTAGTTTTTGTTAGTTTTTATTGTTATCTGATTAGTTGAAAAAGGGATAGAGAACAAGTTCTTGAACTTGAGGCAATGACAAATCTTACCGAAACAGGGACACTTCTATGCTTAGTTCCCCAAAGTGAGGAAAAATCACAAGTTCAGAGAATTAGGCAGGGTTAGAGGCAGAATGGTAGATGACCTCGAGCGGCAAGGACTCCTAAGTTTCCTTAGCAGCATTTAAGATCAAGAATTTGGCAGTGTTGTATATGAGAGCAAGATGAAATCCACTAGACATTTTAATTTTTTTTTTTGGAGGGGGTGGGTGCATGGTCCGGGAATTGAACCCATACACATTTTAATTTTAAATCCTTTTATGTCCACATTGGCCAATTTGGTGGCTCTAAACCCACCT
This sequence comes from Tamandua tetradactyla, assembly GCF_023851605.1. Taxonomy (NCBI): domain Eukaryota; kingdom Metazoa; phylum Chordata; class Mammalia; order Pilosa; family Myrmecophagidae; genus Tamandua; species Tamandua tetradactyla. The sequence continues at coordinate 199,480,430 of NC_135327.1, read as the reverse complement.
TTAATATAACAACTGTGATATAATCAGTATTCCAGTATTACCAGTATTAGCAATAATACACCAGTATGCCTCGCTGATTTCATTCACAGGCAGAGAAGCACCACAATTTGGGGGCAGATGTTCCTAAAGGCTCGAACACAAAAGCCAGAGTATGAAAGCCTGACTTCTGCCCTAGACACATTGTTTCTAGGACCCCTCAATGCCTCAGCTTCTGTGTCTACACCTGAATGGTCATGATAATCACACATATCCCCCCAAACTCCTTCCCCAAGGAAGAGAACACAAAACGTGCTCACAAAGAAAACACAGGAGGGGATATGCCCAGACAGGGGAGATGCCCGCAGCAAGCGGTGCCTGACCGAGAGCGTGGAGGACCCTCATGCATCTAACCCGGACACCAGAGCTCCAGAAACCACCAAACCCCTCTTCTGACAGCGAAGATTACAGCCCCATCACTAAGGCATGTTACCTGTCGATGAAAATGTATCAACAGGACAGGAGAAAAGGAAAAATCATGAATGGTACCCCCTGTTTGTGCCTAGAAAAGCAATGAAACACATCCATCACCAATGAAAAGGATGTTTTAAAGGAAATACCTAATTTTACCAGGACCCAGACTGATAATTTCCCACAATCTGCTTCACCTGGTGTGCACAGATATCCTCTCCTTCCACACTCCCCCCACTTTTTGTTTTGAAAAATTGCAAAGCTACAGAAAATTTGAAGCAATAATACAATGAACCCCTGTATATGCTTCATGTAGACTTAGCAATTGTTAATGTTTTACCACATTTACGTTCTTGCGTGGTCTTTCTGTCTCTCTCTCTCTATATATATATACCTGTACTTAAATATATATGTATATACATACATAGGCACACCGAATTTTTTTGCTAAAACATTTGAAAGTAACATGCAAATGCTCCAAAATACTGCAACATATTTCCCAATAAGGACATTCTCATACATTATCATATCCTATATTGTCACTCCTTCATTATCACACCTAAAATATGTAACAGTAATCCAGTATACTCTAAATAAAGAGCCCTCATTCAAATTTCCCCAAAATGTCTTCTATATCTGTTTTTTTAAACAAAGGACCAATCAAGGTTAATGTTTGCATTTGTTGTCTATTTTATCTCTTTTAATTTCATACATTCCTCCCTCAACCTCAGCCCTTTTTAGTTTATTTTTCATGGCATTGGCTCTCTTGAAAAATCCACATCAGTTATTTTGTAGAAAGCCCCATAATCTGTAGATTGCCTCTTCATGATTAGATTTCCTTAAACATTTTTGGCAATAATATTACATCAGTGATGTTATGGACTTACTTCATCATATCAGGAGGCACATATTTTAATTCTGTTATTGGCAACGGTATGTTTAATCACAAAGTTAAGTAGTATCCACTAGATTTCTCCATTAGAAAGGTGATTTTATTTTTTCATTTTTTATTGGAATATGTGGATTAAGACTGAAATTTTGTGGGTACTCTATTCTCCAACAACCTACAATTTAATGATTTTAGCATTCATTGATGATTTATACTTAAATCAATTATATTGGGACTTGCAAATAGTAATTTAAAAATTCTATAATTCTTCCATAAAAGACAGTTTTCTATCTCATTATTTCTCCATTGTTTTCTCTTTCTCAGCAAATTCTTAAGCAATAAATTTACATCTAAAATTGCATTGCTGTAACCCAGGTAGATTTTGGTTCCAGGAGGCCTACATGACTTTTAACAGGAACACTGCTTGGAGGAGGGTTGTCATACCAACACATGTTTTTCAAGAGGGCCTTAAATCATTCCTTTACTTTTTGATGATAGTTTAAATCTGTATTTGCTTGACTACCTCCCATTTCTTTATTTCTCCCAGTTAAATGATACAACAACTAACTCTACTTCTCTGCTTTCATACACTAAAAATCATATTATATATATGTGTAGATCATGTGTGGTAATAGGTGGGAAATGATGTATAAAATTCCACAGTTTTAAACAATGACATTTATTCATTCTAAACTACTTGAAGGGCCCCACCATTTTGCTGGGTTCTGGGGATACAACATTAAACAAGACAAAGCTCCTATTTTCAAAAAGACCTGACTGTGCCTTACTTCTATATACTAGCAAGAAGTTCATTGAAAGAAAATAAAGAGACACTTCTGGTATGTCCAAAAGATATAGTCACTAAGATCCTAACCTAGAATTAAGACAAGACTCCGCTTTCAATAATCACAAACAATGGAGTTTATACCTGCACTTGCCCTTTCACAGCTTCTCTGGTTTCACTTGGCAATCCAACGCAGGTGCCCATCAGTGGCCCAAATGGTTTGGTTTACAAGTCATAACGCATGCAAATGTATATTTCAGAAGCTATACTGGGTAATAACCAAAAGTTTGGCTTCTAAAATCAGACTGCTTGTGTTTCCATCCCAGCTCAGCCACTAACTGCTGAGTGAAACTTAACCACTCTGTGCCTCAGTTTCTCCATAAGCGGAATGTAGCTAAGAACCCCTACCTCATAGGATTGTTCTGAGAATTATGAGTTTCTACAAGAAAACTGCTTCAAACTTTTTTCTTAAAACATAATGCATATTCAATAAATAGTAGTTGTTGTTATTAATAATATTATTATTAACTTGACTTGCTTGTCACCAAAGTGTTTGCTCTAAGAAACAGTGAGACCTGGAAAAACAACTGAGGAGTCCTCCCATGGAGAGGAATATAATGCTTTAAGTATTTACTTCCTCAAAAAGCAAAATACTGGGAAACTACACTATTCCAACAACATCTCCTAATAGGAGAAAAATCCCTAGGTTAGGAAGCAAATTGCAACATATTAATACAAAGGATTAGAGGCAGTTGTGCAAACCCATGTTCTTTGAATTAATGAGAGAGATTAGCTTTCTGGGTTGGAGGACAGGCAGACCAGCTCTAACTGGAGCCTCGGGGCTGGAGGCAGGTAGGATATAGGTCAATACCTGAAATTACCGATCACAAATCAATTAACCATGAGGGGTTATTGTATGTATCAAGAACTGACTGTTTTTTTGCTGCAGTATGAATGTATCTCTTACATGGTTCACAAATTCCTCAGCATTGTTATATGCAATTGTGGCAGAGCTGTGAAATTTTAAATCCCATAAGACTTGGGAGAAAAAGAATCCATCTCACTTTTAACCACATGATAACTAATGAGAGACTACTTCTTTCTAAATATTAAAGTTGATCAAACATGGGAGTGCTGTAAAAGCATTTTATTTTCAGTCTGATATTTTAATTTCGAATGCTGCCTTGTATATTTAGTTATTTTCTGCTAAAAATATTTTTTTAAGTAGGACTAAAGTACAGGACAATCATCAACCACCTCAGCCCTTCCAGCACAATTAAACTTGGTCACATGTTGGCACCAGTAATGACCACCATCTGCTCAGGTCCAGAGTCCAGCAGCCTTTCCCGGCAAATCACAATCTCCACATGTCCTGCCAATTATCCAATGCTGCCTGATTCCTGAAAATACCATATGAGCAAAAAAGCTGTCCAATATACATGTTATGGATGAGTACAAACGCATATGGTTTCTGGAAGGCAGGAGAGTTGGAGGCAGCTGTGGTGAGCGTTAGGAGCGCGCCATCTTCACTACACCTGGGATGGATGTGGCTGAACACCTCAATGTGGTCAGGGGGTGAATGAATCTGTCCATGAGCAGGAAGGTATTTACCTCTTTCTCACTCTAACCTAGTGCCCGTTTATTAAAAGGCATACATTTGGTGTGTTGTTTTTTGTTTTTAAAGATGCTGAGAGACATCAAGAATGGGATAGGCTTAGGACGTGATCTGAATCATTTAAAGACTTAATTAAACTTGACCTCAAAAAAAGGTTCATACTAAAAATGTGGTAAAGAAAGGCTGACTGGTACAAATCTATGGGACATAAAGCCTTACAGTGCTCTGCCTAACTCTTTATTTCCTACCACTCTACCCCAGTTCATTATGGTCCACCATTGTGCCTACTTCCTACCTTTTGGATGAGCCATGCTTATCATCCCCTAAAGATTCTAGAAGTTGCTCTTTCCTGTGCTTGGAACATTTCTCCAGATGCTCTACATAATTTGCTCCCCTGTTTTATGCTGATTTCTGATCAAATATCTTTCCCTCGAAGAAACATTGCTTGGGTATCCATCCAAACAAAACTGCCCACCCTCTCCTCTCTCTATCATTTCCAATATTCTTGTACTACTATATTTTTGTTCAGAGCACCTCCCACTACCTGAAGATATGTGTTGTTTACATGTTCATCTGCATCCGCATTCACTTATAACCAACTCCTTACTGTTCATCAACTAAATATTTGTTGAAAGAATTCATTAAAACTACAATGTGGATCCTTTATCTCAGAGTGTGATGGAGAAAGCCAAAAGGACTACTTAGTCCTATTTAGAATAGGAATAAGAAGCTCTTGCATAGACTGCAAGTGTCACTGTACTCACAAGGCAACTGACATAGGAACTATTCCAGGAAAAACACGCTTCTGAAAATGACTGATGAACAAGTGACAATGACAACCACTACAACCACTAAGACCGCCAACATACAATAAGCTAACCGCCATCATTTGCCAACTACATATTGTATAAATATTAGCTCATTTGATCTGCAAAACAACACCATGAGCTATCTACTATCATGTGAATTTCATAAACATGAAACTAAAGAGGTCAACTAACTTCTCCAAGGACACAGAGCCAGGAGTTGCAGAGCCAAGTTTCCAGCTCGAGTCTGTCTGACTCCAAAACCTGTGGTTTTATCAAGTGCCCTCATTACAAAAATGACAGGGTTAGTCTTAATTCTTGAAGTGCAGTCTCCTGCATGAAAATAGGCTAGTTTCCAGAATTATTTTTTTTAAATCAACCATTTAAAATCGTAACACAGAATTATTGTCGAAAAGCATTATGATCTACCTGCAAAGTCCAGTTGGCTCCAAATTTAGCACAAATTACGTCATTTGCAATGATGAGCAGTAGATGAAGGAGAGCACACAGACATTTGTTCAGTGCACATTATGTGCTAGATATCCATTCGCCTTTTGAGGGAATTTTCAAAACAGCCGTATGAAATAAACATTAAAACCTCCACTTTACATAAAGTAATAGTGATCTCTACTAGTAATTATGAATAAAATAAAAGCAGTAAAATTGAATCAGTTTTTCAAAAAGTTGTTTTTCTGAAGGCTTGCCCTTAAAGAAAAATGATCATAGAAAAATGAGGAATACAAATAATGAATCTTTTAGTTCTGCTCTTTATTTTCTAATTTTACCTCCTTTAGGCATACAACTGATATGTATTAATCGCAGCAAGAATAATTTTTTTCAGCTCATGCTGGGAATTTAGAGAGGCTAAACAGAGTGAGAAGGAGAACAAAAACAAAGAGATGAGGCAGAGAGATAAGAAGACGATGAGATGTAAACTTCATTCCCAGCATCAGCCTTGAGTGACCCTGTTAATCCAGACAAGTTTGATTTTTATCTCAAACCACCTCAGACTGGGGGCAGAGGACAGCAGTTTGTTACCAAACACATATAGGTACGGTATATTTCCAAACAGGTGGCTGTCTTAGAGTCCAGCCTACTATTACCAACTCCACACGGTGGGCTGGCTTAAACGATAGGCATTTGTCTCAATTTCAGAGGCTAGAAGGTTCACACCATTAGGTGGGCAGTGTTCTGGCTGCCCGGCACTCCTCTCCCATCACATGGTAATGTCCTCACCTTCTTCTTCTGGGTTCCATTGGCTTTTGGCTCCTGCCTCCCCTCCATGGCTTTCTCTCACTATGTCTGAATTTCTTTTGTTTACAAAGGACTTCAGTAAACTGGATTGAGGCCCACCCTCATTCAGCTGGGCTAGAGTTAAAAAAAAAACATCTTCAGGAGATACTATTTACACTGGGCTCCTAACGACGGGAATGTGGACTGAGACCAAGAACATATCCGAATTTAGAGTACAACACTCAAGCCACAACAGCAGTCCATAACAAAATACACTTATACTGTCATGTGGCCGCCTAGAAACGCTTTCATAGAATAGAACTTGCATTGTCAACTTATCAGCTGTTCAGACTCTTTGCTTCCCTGTTTTATTTGATTTTCTTCCCTTTTTAGCCTTGCCCATATCCTTTGGCTTTTGTTTGTAAATTAATTTTTGGCTCCGACAAATATCTGAAGGGCAGTTCCTTCTTATTCCCCAGGAATTAGTAATAATGTTAAAACACCTTGGGAAGCCTGCAGTATCTTGGCACTGTACCCTGATAGATAAATCAATAAGGACAATTCTGTCTCTGTCAATCAGACCCTATCTGATGTTCCCCAGCTTAGAAAATAGGTGATAAAATTAAAATTATGCATAACCATACTTTCATATTTAGACCAGTCCAATGCCTTGAGTAGCATGCATCATAGGAGACTGCAGAAACATGTAGAGCCAGTGATGGAGAGGGTGAGTACTGGCCAAATAACCATACCCTTGTCTTTCCTTTCAGAAGAGCTTCACTCTATCATTGCTCATTTCATTTCCAACAAGACATCCTGAGGTGCCTTTTAAAATAACCCATGGAAGATGTCTCAAATTGCTCAGTATTATACTTTCACACACGTCCACACATCAGGAAGTGCCAGCCTTCGATATCCAGCATAACTGATGATAACTGCCTGAAGAATAGGCTCAGACAACATAAAAGCAAGCACTAGCCTCCACTTTCTGGGTGGCCCTGAGCAAATCTCAAGTAAGTGATGTTTGATTTTGACCTCTCCAAACTCCACTTTCTACAGCTCTCTCTAACCCATAAGTGGTATTGTTCATTTTGGCTAAAATACCGAGTCACTTCTGGATGTGTTCATCTTTCTTCCCTTTATACTCTCGGCCACTCACAATCCAAGTAAAGCCTGTGTTCAAAACGGGTGTGATAACTTCCTACTGCAATGTAACCAAGAAGGTGCAGCTTCTCAGCCTTACCAGCACGTATTTGCATTTTCCCTGAACCACAATTGTTTCATAGCAGATGATAGTACAATTGGTAGCATCTCAGCTGCCATGAAAGGTACTGTTTCTGTAGATTTGTTCTTGGCTCCTTTGTTTGGATTTGGGGAAAGGGACCTTTTCTGTCACCCATGAAATTACATGGCTTAGGTGCCTACTCACTCACAGAGGTAAAACTGTCTTCTCACATCCACCTCCATTCCGCCAAGATGGACAATCTGTCTGAAATCCTGCTCCAACTCACAGGTCTGCCATTTCAGGGACTCCTGGAGGCAACCTGTCTACAAATCATCCTCTCACAGGTCTGCCAATTCAGGACACCTAGAGAAAACAGCCTGACAACAAGAGCTGCTCTGCAAGTCAGCATTCACACGTGAGAACCATAAAATATTCATCAGTTCCCATTTAATTCTTTTTCAGAAGCCCTTTCAGGAAAATGGGCAGATATACCATTTCTCTAATAGTATAAGGTGATCCTTTCCCACTTCAATATTACATTTGAAGTAAAAAGAGAATTTCTTTTGGCAGACAGCTAAAACCTCTTCTGAATCAGAAGCAGACCTTTGAATCAAACAAGCAGAGAATTATAAAACAGCCCTGGGAGAGCTAGTCAGAACCCTCAGGTGAGCTCATTCAAGCTTTTTTATTACTAGAGTTTAAAAGCTGTTTCAGCACTTGGTGGAAAAAGAAACTAGTTGTGCTGAAGTAATCAGATTTCTATACTCAATTTCTTAAAGAACAACTTCTGGTGGAGTATGTTTACTTACATTAAGAATAGATGAAACAACGTCAGAGAATTTCTTTAAGTATTTTATCTGGTTCCGAAGTAGAGTATTTGAAATAATTTACATCTACATATTTCTTTTTAAAAAATGGAGTTCTAAGTGAGTCACATTCAAAAGCTCTAGTACTTTTTTCAGTGAGCCATCATTCAATTTTAATCAATCCCCTGAAATTGCTGAACTCACATTTTCCAAAAGAGATGAGGAATTTACTAACAGGATAAAGAACATGTTTAGAACAACAGAACCATATGAATTCAGAAAAGAACTATAATGTCATTTATCAGTTACACAAGAGTCTACTGCTGGGTCTACCGTGTCACAAAAGCTGATCCAGCCTGAGGCCAGACAGATTAAGCAATTACTACTTTGGTTGATTCGACAAGCATGAGACATCCCTCGCATCTATGCAGTTCCCCAAACACACAAACACACACACGTATCTCTCTCCCATAGGCCTGCTAGTGTGTCTAAAATGCTAGCATGTGTCTTCAGGCATCAAAGATCCCCCGTTAAACTGCATATAACTGCTAAATCATTAATATCTTCTAAGTTTAGTTACTGGATTATAAAGGTGTAGGTGCTAGATAGTCTCCTGAGAAGTGAGGAAGGCCATGAGCTGCGAATTGTGAAATTAGGCCAGAAAAGATAGGCCAGAGTGTTGTCTTTGAATGGCAGAGCACATGTGCACACAGCTGAGCTGGGATTGCAGAGACTGATTGAGAAATGGGGGGACAAAGGGCAGCATCAGTAAATTCAGTCATTTCAAAATGTTGTTGAGGGCCAATTTAAGCAAAAGTTGAGTAAGTCAACTGCAAATTTTAGCTACAGAAGTGGGGGGAAAAAACCCTACACCAACAGATTAATTTCAAGACTCAAATATCTATGAGGTTCATTAGGGTCATATACAGGGAGTTAATGGAATATTTTTACTGCAGTCATATATATCAGAAGAGACCCAAATACTGTATAGAATCACCAGCATTTATCTAGCTCAGACATTGGGGAGCATCAGCATCACTTGTTAAAATACAGGTTGCTGAGCTCGATCCTCAGAGTTTCTGATTCAGTTGACCTGAGATATGCCCCCAAAATGTGCATTTCCAAGAAGTTCTCAAGTGGTGCCAATGGTTTGGTACCACACCTTGAAAATCACTGGACTAGTAATTCGACACAGAGTCAGAAATGGCAATCAGGCCACTCTTCATGTTTCTGCATTTAAGTACTCATCAGAAAACATGATACAGTTGACTGTCTTAACGCTGTGGTTTGAGTGAGATTTATTTTAACTAATACCATTATCCAGGAGCTTTCAAAATTCTGTTTATGTTGTACAAAATAAACATTAGATTATAACCTAATTATGTACATCCACAATGGAAATGAAGATTTCAAGAAACAATACTTATCCTTATTTATGCTATAGACTCTGTTTTTGTCTAATTTTTAACTCTTCTACTATACATTGCTAAAAAAAATATACTGTGCATTGCTCTTTTCAGATTTTTGTTTAAATGGGATTCTAGCAAATCTGGGGCAAAATCAGGAAAATGAAACTAAATCATGAAAACAGAATTATGGCTTCTAGATTCCATGAAAAAATAATCACAGAATCAAATAAGCAAGCAACAACTACTGGTGAAGATTTTTATAAGTCTGTGCTTTTCCAATTGTTATAGGCAATCAAACTAGAAATGCCAGAAATTTGAATGCAGAAATATTTTGTTAGATTCAGTTGAGAAAGTGGGACTGTAGACCTGAAATAGAAAGAAAACAGCTTTCCAATTTGGTAAATTATGTACTCCAAATTAACATGACCTATGAGAACAACATCTTTTCCTTTTTATTATAATGGGTTTAAATTTCAATAATGATTAGAAGAAAAGAAGACTTTTCTTGGTTGACAATGGGATCACGACATGGGATAGGACCCTCATTTGGTTAGAAACCGTCCAGATCCCTGTCTCATTTTTCACTTTTCACTGTCTGTCACCTTGGCAGAAACCCTGGGAAACCACTGTTGTGCTACACTGTATTAAACAATTATTGATTATGTCATTTCATAACTCCATTACTTCAAAATACCAAAGTTAACCTAATCCTCTCACATTACCCATCCTTAAAAAACAGAGAGTTGTCTATTGGGAAAGAACAACAATATTTATAATGCACTTCTTTTTATTACATAAGGGTATCTCAAATGCAAAATAATAAAAGCAGCAAGTTCTCCATTCATGTTCTACTCTCTTCTGTAAATTAATCTGTCATATTATAACAACTCTGTTATGAAAGTGTCCTGCAAATTTTTTAAGACTTCACAGGGAATAAATTATATTAAGACCTAGACAAAACTGAATATCTTAATAATTATGACATAAACTCAGCCTTTAGATCTTCCAATTTTCTGATCTTTTTTACTCCTTTAACTATTTTAGTTGATTCTATCCCACCCATTTCTTCAATTTCATACTCATGAAACTTGATGATTACAAGATTCTGAGGAGGTCATTCACCCTAAGGCAGGGAGCCCATGTTGAGCGTCCATCACAATCACCTGGGAGTGCAATGAAACATGCCAATGCATGAATCCTAACCCAGACCATTAAATCAGTCTCAGAGGATGTGGACTAGGTGTGCTGTTTGAAACTGTTATGCACCCCCAGAAAAGCCATGTTCTTTCTCCTAATCCAACCCTGTAAGGAGCAAACCTATTGTTTAGGTTGGGAACTTTGATTGGAATGTTTCCATGGCTATGTGACACATTCAATTGTGCATGTGACCTTCTGACTAGATGGAGATGTGACTCCACCCATTCAAGGTGTGTCTTAGTTTACTGGAGTCCTTTAAAAGGGGAAACATTTTGGAGAAAGCTCAAAGCAACACAGACACAGACATGTGGACATGCTCGGAGTGACAACAGAGAGAACAGGTGCCTAGACACGGACATTAGGAGCCTAGCAGATATAGCCATGTGCCTTCCCATGAGACGCTAGGCAAGTCAGAAGCCATAAGGGTCCACAGAGGCTGAGAGAGTCATTTAAAGCCAGAAGCCTGGATGCAGACATGAGCCATGTGCCTTCCCATGTGGCAGACATTGGCCTTTCTTGAGAAGTAAGGTATCTTTTTCTGGATACCTTAGTTTGGTCATTTTTTTTGGCCTTAGAATTGTAAACTTGTAACTTAATAAATCCCTTTTATAAAAGCCATTCCATTTCTGGTACATTGCATTCTGGCAGCATTAGCAAACTAAAACACTGGACATGTGCATTTGTGAAAGCTCCCTGGGATTTTACAGCACATCCAAAGATGAGAACCATTGTCCTGCCACTGATGTACCCCCGATCCCCCACCACATGGAACATATTCTAACAAAAACACAAAGGCACAGGCTCAATCTGGGACTGCAAAATGATTTCCTCACAAGGAAGGGAGGCCAGGTATTTGGCTATAGGTGCAGACAATCTTTCTGATAGCCCCAAATCACACTACATTTGCCACACTGGGTTTGTCTTAGTTTGTCAGCTCCACTATGACAAATACCACATAATGGTTCAATTTAAATAATGAGCATGTATTATCTCACAGCTCTGAAGGCTAGAAGTCCAAAATCAAGATGGCAGCAAGACCATGATTTCTGGGGAGTCGGTAGCACTGTGGTGATGGCAGTCCTCTGTCACATGGTGAACACTCTCTTTCCTCTCCAGCTTCTTCTGGCACAACTCACTGTGTCTGAACTTCCTCTCTTTATCAGGCCTCCAGTCATGTGGATGATAGCCCACCTTGATTCAATTTAGTCTCACCTTAGTAGGATCTTCTAAGATCCCACTCACAAATGAGTCCAAACACTAATAATAGCTCCAAAGTTCCAACTTACAAAGAGATTTATGCCCACAGAACCTAGGGGGACATGTATCAATTCTCAGCAGGGTTTCCTAACTAGTTATTACAGCGCTTGCATTCCTCAGCTTTTCTCCTTCTCTTCCTAGTTTCATGGCCAGGCAAAGAAAATCAGCACTACCCTTCAGTGAGAACACACTCACAATCTGAGATGCATTACCATTTTCTTTCAATCTGAGCAATTTCACTCAGAGCCAGGCTTTGGTTCAGCTTATGAGCTGTGACAAGATAATGACCCCAGGTGCTGGAATAGGAGTCTGTAAAACCTGTCAGGAATACAGCAATATGCAAGCTTAACCAGAAGGCTCCCTTGCCCACTTCTAAGAGGGCAGTAAATGCGAACAGTTAGGCAGAGCCTAGTAATTAGGGAATCTGTGCAAGTCAGTGGACTCCAAGAATAAATGGGCCATGCTCTGTTCCAATTTTATTTGAACCTCATAGTACCATAACCTTATTCTATTAGACCTAGGTACATGTTAAAAGTGGTTTATCACTCTCTAGAAAATATGAAACAATAGAATGTTCTCTCCAGGTTTCTTTGTTTCTTGGCTTTGAGGCTTTGACCAAATGCAAGTGTGGATCACATGTTGCCTTATGAATTTTATATGCAACAGCAAATCTGTGCGTCATAATGTTGTTCTTTAAAATCAGTATCGATACTATAAAGTTTGCTTTTTTGTTTTATCCTATTTTCCTTTTTGAGGGAAGCCTGAATGTCTAGCTTGGCAAAATTCAGTAAAGCATCTGGTATCGAACAAGCTCTTTAATTCCATGTGGTTAAACAGTGATCTGTGGTTAATTAATTCCTGAATTAATCTATTTATTGAAATAATGAAGAATGAAGTTGCTTTCTCTCAGCCTGACCCTGTTCCCAAAACAAGGTCAATTCATTCAGCCCAGTCATACCAGTGATTTGGCATTGAAAACCCAGTATAATTCATAGAACATTCCCATTTCCATGAATTCTGTATGGATCTAAGAGATTATCCAAGTGCATGTCCTCTGAATAAGGACACCATGTCAGGTGAAAACACAGTATTTTCCAGGGAAGAAAGACTTCCCTATGATGTCATTCATCTGGTTGGAATGGGTACATTACAGCTACTTGTCTTTTGACTATTAGCCAGCTCAGAGAAGGCAGGGAGTTACATAGAGGGCTCTTTGTGAGTGAAACCTCCCACCCATGGCCTTCTGCACATGTCCTGTGGCTCCTTACTTTGCTCACACAGAGTATTTTTCATAACAAAACTCCAAACAATCAAAATAATGTTCAAAAGACCAAATCAGAGCTATAGAGAATCACTGCATGGTCAACATTCACAGAAGCTAGCTATTATGATGGTGTTTATGGTTTCATTCCAAGGATTCTCAACCGCATTAGAATCATCTGGAGAGCTCTGAAAAATCTCAATGCCAAGGGCTCACCCCAGAATAATTACCTCGAAAACTCTGGGGGAGAAGGAAGGACCCAGACATCAGTCTTTTGTAACACTCCATCGAGGAACGCTAATATGCAAGCAAGAGTAACAGCCACAGCCTTGGATCAGACATCCTTAAACTTTATATAAAAATGATCATCTGAGATCAGTTTTGATCGTGGGTCAGAGGTGGCTGCCTGGATTGTGCATTTTCAGCAAGCTCCCCCCTGATGCTGCAGGTCAATGGGCCACACCTTGCATAGCAGGCCTCAGACTGCGCTTTGACAATCATCTCCCCAGAAAAGTCACAAGTGACGAGGGGTGGAGAGAGGAGAATGAGACTAACTCAGAGCATATGTGTCCACCACCTCTACATGAAGGATTCAAAGTCTATTAACAGGGATTTGGTAGCATCTTCTTGGCTCCTAATAATAAATCATCTTAGAGTTGGAAATAACCTTTGTATTCACATGGCACAACCTCTAGTATAGTGATCCCGGTCTCAAGATTCTTGAGAGCTACCCATCTGGCTTCATCCTGAACTAAGTCCTGGAAGTTGTCTGGAGGTCTGTGCGGCAAACATTTCTCATATTGATATTAATCTCCCTGGCATTGGTCCTTCCCATACATTAAAATTCTTCCCACTGGAAAAGAAAGTAATGCTGAGCTGACTTTCCATGCTTTTTAAGGGATATCATCCTACTTCTGACAACTCTTATTTCTACAGTCATTCTCTTTAGCTCCCTTTGCTAATCCTCATCTCTCATGCTCATAAGGCTCCTTGCCATCTTGTTTCCTCTCCTATGCACTACCATGACGTGTAGATGGCCAGTGCAACCCCATCAAGGCTTCTATGGGTGAACACAACATTCCAGATGTGGTATAACCACAGCATCAAAGGTGTGAGCCCTAGAGACAAACAAAATTCAGCTCCCCAACTTATACCCTATGTGACTTTTAATAAGTTACATGGCATCTCTTTCATTCAATTTCCTTATCTCTAAAACAGATAGTAGTACCTACTTCTTAGTGCTATGTGTGAATTAAATGAGTTAATCATATAAGCATATGTACGTGCCTACTATATAGTGTTCAATAATTTAGCAATTAGTAAATTACCTCCTTTTATATTGGACAAAATACCCATTTACTGCAGCTTCTATAGTTGTGTCTTCATGTTGGCCCATATAAAGTATGAGGCCAACTAAGACACCAGCTCTTTTTTCTTCTTCTTCTTTTTGTCAGCAAGTACTTTCAAGTACTCCCTCACCCTTTATATGCTCAGATTTTTTTTTTTACTTTTTTTCTCTTTTAACCTACATAAAAGGCTACATTTATCCCTATTAAAGTCTCCTTGTTGATTCTGATCTGTCATTTCACATGCATGCTACAATGCAAAAAGGACTGTGGTTTCAAAGGTTTCATAATGTCCTTACAAACAGAGGCAGGAAGAAACCTTAAAACTTCTTTCATCTTGCCCTGATCTTCAGGTAAAGCCATTCTGGAAAAAAAAAATGCTTCAGTGTCTTGAAGCAGAAAATGTGGCAGTGAGCTGTTACTCAGCTGGTTATCATTATTAAACAATAAAAATTAGAATCTTAAATGACAACTTGCAACCCACCAAACAACTCTAAAACACTCTCAGTAAGCCACTGGCCCATGGAATCCAGACTTCCCTTCTTAATGGTCCACATAGATTCTCACCAAGGTCAATAAAAAATCCATATAGAACAGAAGGCAGATTCAGAGCAGACCATCAATGATGAATTTCGGGTGGGAGAGGATAATAATTTTACTGCTTCCTGTCACTTTGAAGCCCCATACTGGCTCTCTATTTATTTATGTCATATAATTTAATTTTTCCTGAATACAGTCGTAAGTCACAAATGCTGGTCACTTGGAAAACAACTCATTGTTATGCCTAGCTAATTTAAAACAAGGCAATCATTTTCGACTGTGCTTTCAAATTCTTTATATAAAGTGGAACCAACTGGCATGTCATTTAAAGTCTTTTGCTTGAACGCAAAAAGCTTGAAAGCACTAAATCAAGAGGTTTACAAAATTATTGATACATGGCATGTGCCATTGTATATTTTAGACCTACCCTCGGTAAATTTAAAGGTCTTGTGATCCTCCCTCTGCCTTTGAAAGATCAAGCTGATAGTGATTTTAGGTCAGAAAAAATTTCTGGCCCCAGAAACAGGAGTAAGCCTTGGGCCTAAAATTAGTGTTGTGAGTAGGAGAAATAAAGGTTAAAAATTTCATCAACATATACAGACTTGAGAAGGAAGGTTGGAATTTGTGGGGTTGTGGGAAGAGCGGTGAGGCTAGAGACTGCCTCATTTCCCCAAGAATCCCATGAGTGGTGTGTCTCCCGCTGGCCCATGGTTCGGAGAATTATACTGGGTATCCAGACAGATATTTTAAGATTAAGTAAAATTAATGTAGTGCCCTATTTCAACTGCTATATGGCAGCTTAAAAAGCAAACTCATGCCAGCTTCAATTCTTAAAGAACTAGAAAGGAGAGGATTATTACTGACATAATAAAATGAGCCAAGACATTTCAACATTAAATCTTAACCTCTCAAAGCCAAGCAGCATTCAGAAAAACACATTTTCCTCTGTACGTGGCCCTCCCATAGTCACCTGTTATATATCATCTCTACCTGCCCAAGGAAAACATGACTAGGCTCTGAACCTCTCTACAGCTTTCCAGACTTCCCAAATTCTTCAGGAAGTCTTCCTTGGTTAATCAAAATGTTTATCTCCCACAAGGGCTTCTTAAACATTATGCATTTGGATGTACATGCCTATCAAGGTTAGAATGCAGGCTCTGAAGTCAGATTTCCTAGGCTCAAGCCCAGGCACTAACAATTACATAATATTCTCTAAACATTTGTTCTTAAAAAGGTGCTCAATAAATGTTGGCTTCCATTATTATGATTAACAACCATAAGTCCAGTCTATAAATGAAAAAAAAATAATTGATTTCAGGAAATAGTCTAAGGTTATAAGAATGTGGGATGTTAGTGTGCAAGATACAAAAATGTCTTTTGTAACAAATTCCTGGTTGAAAAAGTACTGTTTGTACTATACTTCATTATTCTGAATAAATAATTTGGCATCATCTTTTACAAGACACTTTCTCTGAATTTATCTTGCTCTACCTCTCAACAATGTTGTGTTTGCAGAAAGTACCTTTCATACTTATTCCTTACAGTTCTGTGCTTACTTATTAGTACTTCATTCATTTATGCACAGATTCATTCATTCATCCAACAGGTGACTTAAGGGCTTCCCATGCCAAATATTCTTTTAGGTGCTTACACTATCCCGGTAGAAACAAGCAAACCAAAAAGACAAAACCCCCTGCTCTCTAGGACCTTGTACATTAGTGAGGAAAACAGACAATGAACACATATAAGCAGTAAGTTAAAATGAAGTTAAGAGTTCTACAAAATAATAAAAGCAAGATAATTCATATCAGGAATTGGGAGGAGCAGGACATGGCATTCAGCAGGGGTCAAGGTTGGGCTCCTAGACAATGACTCAGCAAAAACTTGAAGGAGTGAGTCCTTAGCACAAAGTTTTCCCCTTCTTTATCATTTTGACTGGACTGTGAGCTCCTTAAGGGAAAACAGAGTGGTTTATCTCTGTCTCTCTGATATTTAACCCATTGCCCAACAGGTGATCAGAGGTCTCATATTCTACGCTAAACACTGAGATGGACCATATAAAACCAGATCCGGGCAGGCCATGGTGGCTCAGCAGGCAGAGTTCTTACCTGCCATGCTGGAGACCTGGGTTTGATTCCCAGTGCCTGCCCATGCAAAAAACAACAACAACAACAACAACAAAAAATAGATGATCAGATAGCACACAGGGTTTAAACTCATAAAAACACTAAAGTTCACTTCTGATGTCTTCTATGGTTGCCTTTCATGCTGTCTACACAGTCTTTCTGGCTATATCTGCTGGTAAATATACTGGAATTCCTGAGCTCAGCTGGTTATCAGTAATCTTTCTGCTCAGACATAAAGTCACTGTTTTCTTGAGCTGTAACATCAATATTGGTAATCAGCGTTATGTTAGAATACATATTCTAACAATAACTGTGACTTCATCTGGAGGCTGCAAAATAGAAGAAGTGCAACTTTGCAAGGAGTCATAGGTAACTGCCCCTCCAGAATGGGTGCCATCTCCCCCTTTACCCTTGCCACACTCTATTCTACCTCCAGCATTGCTTTTCCTTTCAGCGGCATCTTTTACTTGTTGCTGCTGTTGTTTTCTGGCTTTCTTTGCCTTGTTCCTCACACAATATCTACCTCCACTGTTTGAGAGACATACATACACACACCTGATATTAAAAGCTTACAAATGGGGAATATTAGAAAAATATGCACCTTAAAGGATAAAACTCGTAAAGGTTTGAGCAAGTACTCAGGATTGTGTTGGGTCTGCAGCATAATGAGGCCAAGGCTAGGACCTGATCCCCCACAGAGGCCAGATACTTCTTCCTTTCACCACGGTGGCCCAGGCTGCACAGTTCACCATGCCAGCCAGCTTGCAAATCTTACACTACATCCAGAGGTGAACTGACTTGCAAACACTTACTGTCTGTAGCAAAGGGAGTTAAGGGAGAACGTGTGATTTGGTCCTGACTCATTACCATGAAAATAAAAAGCGAGAGCATAGTCTCTAGACAGTAGTTCAATAGAAAACTGTCTCCAGTAGAGGGACACCACTGTCATTATTAAGGATGAATTTGTGCTAAATCTGTCTTTCTTAAAACTGCTTTGGTAACACCGATCCCTGCTACCCATTCCGCAGAAATGGAACACTTCCAATCAGGTAATGAAAATCAAATATTCCACCTGCTGTGAGTTGCCCCAAGCCTGAATGCATTATAGAGAAAAGGAGTTTATTTTCTGCCATTTTCAAGAACAGATATAAAAAGGCAGCATTTACTGACCTTACCAAAGCCTTTGCTGCAATTAAGAGCAACTTGGCTAGAATAAAGCTGCCTGCAATTGACCTTACTTCATTAGTTTGAAGATTATTTTACAAATGGAGAGCAAAGTGCTGTAATTTAACAGATGAACTACAATAGCTGATTAAATGAATCTTTTTTCAATTCTGACAAACCAGGACTACTTTCTAAAGATAAAGTATGAAAGAGGCATTGTACATGTTAGGTTTAAGATCAACAAAAATTAATGTTTTTTTTCTTAAATTTTAGATGTATTACACTTCAACTCTTGCTTTATATGCTAAGATCAACAAGAATTAATGTTTTCTATTTCTTAATTTTAGATGGATTTCATTTTAACTCTTGATTTACACGTTAAAGTCAGGTAATCATTGTTCACTGCTCATTTAAAACATCTCATGAAGATGACAGAATGCAGTACTGGAAGTCTTTTATCTTAACAATGATTTTTCATGATGGGTTTTTGTGAAACTTTTGTCCAATAAACATTTAATGCTTATTTTAAACTCTTAAAATACAGGGTAATTTTCGGCATGGGGAAGCTTGAAGCTTCATAAAATGTGTACTGCTGATGTAGTAGTGTCAGATTTCAACCAAATTTGGTAAGTTCGATTTCAAAGAAAAACTTTTTATTTTCTGCGCTCTGAAATTTAGAGGATTCAATCAAACTGATAAAGAAAATGAAGACAGAGTTGCAGGATTATGTGCCTATGTAACCCAGAGGAGATTATTTGTTTTAAAACTTGTCATTTTTTTGAGAAGTCCATGGAATTTAGTTGTGTTTAACTTCTTAGAATAAGCTAAAATGCCCTGAGCATCTACAAAATTGGGCTAATAGCTGAGTCCTTTTAAAGTAATTCAATAAGGATTGAAGTTTCTTTCAGAAGTCATCGATCAACAAATCCGCAAGTGTTGAAGCATTTAGTTGGTCAACACTGGGTAAAGTACTGTGGATGATAGGGAGAAAATTCAAAATAGGTAGTCCATAGTGAAAAATAAAATTACAAAACTGCATAAAACAAAATAAGTTTTAAATTAGAATGAAGATGCAACGTCAATATAAGATTAATGTTAATTTTATTTCTATTTCACTAGTATAAACAAAAAGAAATACAAAATTAAAGAATGAAAGCATTTATCATAGCATCCACAAAACATGAACATTTAGGCATCGACTGCATAAAAAATGTCCCCAAGACCTATAGAAAGAAAGCTAGAAAATGTTACTAAAAGAAATTAAAGATCTAAATAAATGGAGAGGTACATCATACTTGTGGGTGAAAAATCCAATATTGTAAAGATATAAATGCTCCCCAAACTTTTCTATAGATATAATGCAATCTCAACCAAAAATACCAACTGTCTGTGTGAGTGTGTATGTGTTTGTAATTTGAAAAACTAATTCTAAAACTTTTATGAAAATGAAAAAGGCCAATAGCAATAGAGAGAATGTAGAAAAAGTATCCTGCAAACAAATTACCAATTAACAAGACTTATTTTAAAGGCACAGCAATTTAAACTGTGATTTCCAAGTAGGGATAAATAAATACACAGTGGAAGAGACAGAGTCCAGAAACAGTCACATATATGAGGTCGCCTATCTCTTAACAAACGTGCTTTCACAGAACCGCAGGAAAAAGCTGATGTTTTTGCTAAATGATGCTGGCTTAACTCAATATCTACATAGAAAATAATAAAGCATGACTCCTACTTCATACCATACCCTAAATATATATACTAGATCAATCCCTGACCTAAATGTTAAAGGTAAAATCTTTAGTTTCTAGAAGGTAGTAAAAGAAAACATTTTCAGAACTTGTGTAAGGCAAATATTTTGGTTAAAGGTTACAAAGAAGTTCATTAAACAAAAACAAAAATAAATAAATTGGACTTGATCACATTTTTAAAATGCTGTTCATCAAAAGATTCTATTGTGAATAAAAAGCCAACCCATGGAGAAACGGAGGATTATTTGCAATAATATACTGGGTGAACACCTCATATTAAGAGCATAAAAATAGCTCCTACAAATCAGTAATGGCAGTAGTGAACCAAGCAAGCCAATAAACAAAAATGGGCAAAAAAAAAAAAAAAATTAAGTTGGTATTTCACAAAAGAAGTTATCCAAAATGGTCAATAAACGCATGAAAAGGTGCTTGAGTTAATTAGCCATTAAAGAGATGGAGTTTAAAATGACAATGAGATATTCCTACATACCTACAGAAAGACAGAAACAGTAAAAAAAAAAAAGCCTGAACAACTCAAAGCACTGGTGGGGAGAAGGTGGAAAGCAAACAGAATTCTCACATACCACTGGCTGGAATATGAACAGGCAGAACTTTTGGAAACCTCTGGTGCTATAAGTTCAACATGCACATATTTTACAATCCTCAACAGAAATGTGTGCATTTATTCACCAACATATATCCAATAATGCTCACAGTTTTACATAATAACTAAATCTGGCAATAACATGAATGTCTGGCAAGAGAAGAAAGAACACATTGTTATGTTCACATAATGAAATATTTTACAATAATGCAAGAGTTAATTTCTGTTAACTGTGAGATTACTCACACAGACAATTTTGAGCAAATGCAATTCCATTTACAAAAAAGTTCAAAAGCAGACAACAATGAATTGGTGTGAAAGCTGTCAGAGTGGTGTTTACCTCTGGGAGGGGAACAAGTGGGCTGCTCATAAAGTCGTATTTCTTGATTTGGGTGGTAGTTACGTGGTGTGTCCACCTCTAAAAGTTCATGCTGTTCTCTCAAGATGTGTGCACTTAATCATATGCACATTAAATCTCAAAATAAAGCTTTAAAATGTAATCAATGAGATTTAATATTAAAGTGAATTATATTTACCATGAAAAATAAAATACATCTGGGGAACAGAAGAGTTGGAGCCAAAAAATTAGTGGATACTCAGAAAGAGCTATTCCCCCAGAACACATATGATTATCTATGAAAGCAGGTGAATACAGTCAATAAATGAACTGTAAGAAAATCTAAAAATCCAATCCAGAGGACCTATAAGAAGTTAGGGCTAGAAAGAAGTTTTATCATTAGTATATAGACCTAATCAGTTTATCTCCTGTTCGGAACTCTGAATGAACACAAGGGGGATAGACATTGCTCTGAGATTCCAAAAGAATGATTCTCAAACTGGGTGTCTTGTTAAAGTTCATATTCCTGGGCCATATCCCCTCGCCACTGAAACAATATATCTGGAATGGGTCACCAGGAATCGGCACCAAGGAAGATGTAGATTTAGGGGCTGTGTTTTAGTTTGCCAGGGCTGCTATGACAAATACAACATACCAGATGGCTTAACAATAGGAATTTACCATCTCACAGTTTTGAAGGCTGGAAATCTAAGGTAAAGATGTTGGCAAGGCCATACTTTCTCTGGGAGCCAGTGGCATTTTGGTCAATGGCTCTCCTCTGGATTCTCCTAATTCTGGCTTCTTCTGTGGTCTCCTCCGACTGATTGCACCTGAATTTCCTCTTTTTATAAGGTCTCCACTCACATAGATTAAAACCACCCTGACTCAATTTGGCCACACCTTAAGTAATACCATCATCTTCACAACGTCCTATTTACAAATGGGTTTACCTCCACAGGAATGCAGATTAAGATTTGTAGAAGCAGAGTTTAAAGTGGTTGGACCAAGAATCAAGTAGGTGGATGAGACTTCTAGAGGCATGAATTCAGCACAGTTTATTTCCTCCTGCTTTATTGATGTCCCTGAGCCAGGACTGGGTCAAAAATTCACAAAGACCATGGCTCACTTACCGCTTTTAATTCCTTGTGTCTAGGCCAGTGCCTGCAAAATGACTAAGGCCTAATAAATACATGATGATGGCAGGGCAGAGGTGAATTCATTCACCCCCCACCCCTACCCCCCGAATTTGCCCTCCGGACAAAAGCAAGTTCAGACAATGAACACAGTAAATGAAACAACTACAGTGGATAGCCTGGTGCAATGTTTACCTGCTTTAAGTCCAACAATGGAAGGCCAGGGACAGGGGGATCTGATTCCCAGGAAACAGAGACGGCATTCAAATTCCTTTAAACAGGGGAAATCCAGAGGCCACTACCAAACACATGCCCAGGACAAGACCCAGGCACAGAGAAAAGATAGGGAGGAGAACACTGCACTTTGCATTCACTTTGGGCTGACCCTCCTGGTAGGAGGGAAAAACTGTGATGGAGAAACAAACCAACAAAAAGCCAATTTGCAAAGACAGTGAAAGCTGTTTTTTTTTTTTTATTTTGCTTAGATTTGTTTGTTTTTGTTAGTCCTTGATATTCAAGAAATCTCTATCACCAAGTTATACACTCAAGAAATGACATCTCAGAATGAATCCCAGAGTAAACATTTAAAATATTAAAACGTGTACAATTATGCAACAAAAGATTAAAAGACAAACAAAAACAGGAAATGATGGTCCATCTAAAGGAAGAGGATAAAAATTAATAAAACATCAACAAAGAAGCCCAGACATACTGAGCAAATTTTTTTAAAAAATGATCTTCAAGATGCCCAAGGAGTTACAGGAAAATAAAGAGAAAAAACCTAAAGGATATTAGGAAAATAATGAACGAACAATATGAAAATTTCAATAAAGAGAAATTTTCAAAATGAACCAAACATAACTACTGGAACTGTAGACTCCAATAGCTGAGATGAAGAATTCCCAGGAGGGTTTCAATAGCCAGACTGGAGCTGGCAGAAGAAAGAATCAGTGAACTCAAACACAAGATAACTGAAAGCAATCAGACTGAAGGGCAGAAAGTGAAAAAAAAAAAAAAGATTACATAAAATGGAAATAGCCTCAGAGACCTCCAGGACATCATCAAGTGTACTGCTGTAACATTTTGGGAGTCCCAGAAGGAGAAGAAAGAGAGAAAGAGGCAGAAGGAATATTCAAATAACGGCAGAGAACTTGCCAAGTTTAGCACAAAATGTGATTATTCTCTGGGATTATTAAGAATCCCAGAGAATAACCATGCAGGCAAAATCTCATTACATACTGATCAAACTGTTGAATGCAAAGGACAAAGAGACAGTTCTGAAAGCCACAAGAGAAAAGCAGCGTGTTATGACAAGGAGTTCCAAATAGACTAAGTCGTGATTTCTCATCAGAAACCACGTAGGCAAGATGGCAGTGTACCGAAATACTTAAAGTGCTGAAAGAAAATAATGACCGAACTGAGAAATATATATCTGGTAAGGCTTTTTTTTTTAAAAATGAGAGTAAGATTAAGACATTCCCAGATAAACAAAAGCTGAGGGAGTTCATAACCTCTAGACCTGCCCTACAAGTAATGCTAAAGGAAGTTCTTCAGATTGACAGGAAATGACACTAGACACTGGCTCAAAGTGGCATAAAGAAAGAAATAAGTACCTCTGGTAAAATTAACCATATGGGTAATTACAAATGCCAGTATATTGCACTGTATGTTTTGGTATGCAACTTCACTTCTTACTCTGTAAAGGCACTAAAAAGCAAACACACTATGGTTTGGGGCATACACTGTACAAAAATATAATTTGTAACAGGTCAAAAAAGAGGACACAGGGCTTTAGAAACAGTGTATGTGTATGCTATTGAAGTCAAGTTAGAGACTTTATATAGTATAGGAGAATTTAATACACCACTTATAATAGTGGATAGAACATCTAGACAAAAGATCAATAGGGAAATGTAAGACTTGAATGATATACTAAACCAGTTAGATCTAGCAAATTTATATAGAACACTTCACCCAATAGCAAAAATAAATACACTGTTCCCAAAAGCATATGGAACGTTCTTTACGATAGATCACGTCTCATGTCATAAAATAAGTCTCAATAAATTCAAAAATATTAAAATCACACAATGTGTCTTCTCTGACTACAATGGAATGAAGCTAGAAACTAAGAACAGAAGGAAAATGGGAAATTCACAAATATGGGGAAATTTAAAAACATAAACCAACATGGGATAAAGAGGAAATCAAAAGGAAAATTTGGAAATATCTTGAGGTGAATAAAAATGAAAATACAACATATCAAAACTTATAAGATGCAGTAAAGGCAGTACTGAGAGGGCAATTTATAGTTTTAAATGCTTACATTAAAAAAAGAAGAAATATTTCAAATCAGAGACCTAACCTTAAAACTGCAGAAACTAGAAAAAGAAGAACAAACTGGACCCAAAGCAAACAGAAGGAATGATATAATAAAGATTAAAGAATAGATAAATCAAATAGTGAATTAAAAGAGGGAGAGAAATAGAGAGGGAAGGGGGGAGGGAGGGAAGGAGGGGACAGGGAAGTGGGGTAGAGAGACAAAAAAATAAGTTGGTTTTTTAAAAATATCAATAAAATTGAAAAAATTTTAGCCAGAATTATGAATAAAAAAGAGATAGGATACAAATAACTAAAATCAGAAATGAAAAGGGGGATATTGCAACTGATCCCACAGAAATAAACGTGACTATAAGAGGATACTATAAACAATTATATAATCAATAAATTAGATATCCTAGATGAAATGGAAAAATTCATAGAAACACACGAACTATTTACACTGCCTCAAGAAGAAATAGAAGATCTCGATATACGTACAACTAGTAAAAAAAAGGAAACAGTAATCTAAAACCTCCAAGAAAGAAAAGCACGGGACCAGATGGCTTCACAGGAGAATTTTAACAAACATTCCAGTACGAATCAACACCAGTTCTGCTCAAACACTTCCAAAAAACTGAAGAGAAGGGAACACTCTCTAATTTATTCTATGAGATACCAAAGCCAAAGATATCACAAGAAAATGAAATTACAAACCAACAGCCCTAATGACTATAGATAAAAAATAAAAATCCTCAATAAAATACTAGCAAACTGAATCCATCAGCACATTTAAAAAAACTACACATAATGATCGAGTGGGTTTTACCCCAGGTATAAAAGTATGGATCAATATAAGAAAATTAACTACTATAATACACCACATTAACAAAATGAAGGGAAAAAATGGAAAAACAACCATGATCCTCTCAATTGACACAGAAAATACATTTGACAAAACCCAGTACCCCTTCTTGATAAAAACACTTAGAAAACTGGAAATAGAAGGAACCTTTCCAACCATGATAAAAGGCATATATGAAAACCTATAGCTACTATAATACTTAACAGTGAAAGACTGAAAGCTTTACCTCTAAGATTAGGAACAAGACAAGGATGCCCATTTTCATCACTGTTATACAACATTTTATATGAAGTTCTAGTCAGAGAAATAAGGCAAGAAAAAGAAATAAAGGCATCCAAATTTTCCTGCTTGCACGACATGATCCTATATATATAAAATCATGAAAAATCCACAACAATCATCCTAGAGCTGTAAATGAATTCAGTAAAGTGGTAGTATATAAGATCAACACCCCCAAATCAGTAGTATGTCTATACACTACTAATAAATAACCAGAGGGAGAAATTAATAAAAAAATTCCACTTAAAATAGCAACTAAAAGAATCAATTATCTAGGAATAAATCTAACTAAGGATGTAAAGGACTTGTACATAAAACAAGTACACAAATTGCTAAAAGAAATTTTTGAATGACCTAATTGAATTGAAGGACATTCCATACTTATGAATTGGAAGACTAAATATTGTTAAGATGTCAATTCTACCCAAAGCAATTTACAGATTCAACATAATCTCAATAAAAACTCCCAACAACCTTGTTTGCAGAAATGGAAAAACCAATCATCAAATTTATATGGAAGAGTAAGGGGCCCCAAATAATAGCCAAAGCCATCTTGAAAATGAGGAATGGGAAACTGGAAGACTAACAGTCTCAATCTTAAAACTTATTACAATAAAGCACATTAATCAAAACAGCATCTTACTTGTACAAGGATAGACATACAGACCAATAGAATCAGGTTGCGAGTTCAAAAAATCAATCCCCACCTTTATGACCAACTGATTTTTGACAAGGGGTGAAGTCCATTCAATTGTGGCTCTTCAACAAATGGTACTGGGAAAACTGGATCTCCAATTACAAAAAAAAGAAGGAGGGCTCCTATCTTATACCATATACAAAAATCAACTCAAAATGGACCAAAGACCTAAATATAAGAGCTAGAATTATAACACTCCTAGCAGAAAGCATAGGGAAGCATCTTTAGATACTTTGCACCCACAGCACAAGCCACAAATTTAAAAATGTATAAATGGGGCCTCATCAAAATTAAAAACTTTCGTGCATCAAAAGATGTTATCATGAAAGTAAAATGATAATCTACACAATGGAAGAAAATATTTGGAAACCACTTATCTAATAAGTTTTTAATATTCAGAATATATAAAGAAATACTTCAACTCAACAAAAAGACAAGTGACTCAATTAAAAAACAGGCAAAAGACTTGAACAGATATTACTCTAAAGAAGATAAACAAATAGGCCAAAAGCACATAAATAGATGCTCAACATCGTTAGCCATTAGGGAAATGCAAGTCAAATCCACAATGAGATACCACTTCATACCCACTAGAATGGCAACTATTAAAAAAAATAGTAAATTACAAGTGTTGGAGAGGATATGGAGAAGTAGGAGCACTCATTCATTGCTGGTGGGAATATAAAATGATGCAGCCACTGTGTAAAAATTAAGTCTAGAATTACCATATGACCCGGTGTGATGGTTTGAAAATGTATGTGCCCTGGAAAAGATCACGTTCTTAAATGTA
Organism: Tamandua tetradactyla; assembly: GCF_023851605.1. Lineage (NCBI taxonomy): Eukaryota > Metazoa > Chordata > Mammalia > Pilosa > Myrmecophagidae > Tamandua > Tamandua tetradactyla. The sequence goes on along the minus strand of NC_135327.1, from coordinate 199,453,550 downwards.
ATCAGTTCCTGTGCGTGTGGACCCATTGCAAGTAGGATCCTTTCATAAGTAGGATTTTAACTTATGTAGCAATGTGACCCACCTCATTCAGGGTGGATCTTAATCGTCTTACTGGAATCCTTTAAAAGAGGATAGAAGACAGAGAGAAGATACAGAAAAAAAGCCCCAGAGAAGCTGAGAGAGAAAAACTAGAGAAGCTGAGAGACAGGGTAGCCAGAAGCTGAAAGCAATGAAACCTGGGAAAGAAGGACCAGCAGACACTGCCATATGCCTTCCCATGTGACAGAGGAGTCCCAGATCACTGGCAGCCTTTCTTCAGGAAGAAGGTTTCATATCATTTTCATGGCCTTAGAATTGTAAACTTAGACGTTAATAGATCCCCATTGTAAAAAACAACCCATTTCTGGTATATTGCATTTTGCCAGCTTTAGCAAACTAAAACACCTAGCAATTCTAATCCTAGGTATATGCCCAAAAGAGTCAAAAGCAGGGACTTAAATAGATATTTGCACACCAGTGTTCATAGTGACATTATTCACAATTGCCAAAAGATGGAAGAAACCCCCAAATGTCCATCAACAGACAAATGTATAAACAAATGTGGTATATACATGCGATGGAATATTATACAGCCCTAAAAAGGAATGAATTCTGATACATCTGACACCATGGATGAACTGAAGACATTGTATTCTGTGAAATAAGCCAGACACAAAAGGATAAATATTGAACGATCTCACTGATATGAAAGAATTAGTAGAAGCAAACCCATAGAGTCAGAATCTAGAATACAGGTTGTTGGGGGCAAGGGTGGGGTTAGGGAATGAGGAATTAAGGCTTAAAATGTGCAGAGCTTCGATTTGGGACAATGGAGAAGCTATGGTAATAGATAATGGTAAGGGTATACAACATTGTGAATATAATTACCAGTACCGAATTATACATTTGAATATGCTTAAAAGGGGGAAATTTTTGTTGGCATATGTGCAAATAGAACAAACCTTTTAAAAAATTTCATGTATCTGTACAACACAAACAGTGAACCCTAAGTTAAACCATGTACTATAGTTAATGATACAATTATATAAATGTGCTTTCATAAAATTACAGTTTCATACCTCACCAAAGCAAGGTGCTATTAATAGGGCTTTATATAGGAACCTTCTATTTTATGCATGATTTTTCTGTAAACCCACAACCTCTCTAATAAAATAAAATAAGTAAATATATGATGCATTGAATCAGCACCATACTTATGTACTTCAGTGGAAATTCCCCTTGGATACTAAAGGGCAGTGTAGAATAGGGAAGAAAAATTGACAATGGAATTTATTTTCTAAAAAAAAAATTTTCTTTGAGAAGGCCTCACAACAATAGTGTATTATATTTGTTCCATGAACCATAGAGACTGCCTGTCATTTTCATTTAAAGCTAGCAGTCCTCCAGCTCAAATTTAACTGCAGGATTCCTGCCCCTAAATCAGTGTTAGTGTCAGAGTTGTCTTTCATTTGCAGGAGGTCTGTTGTTGATTTGCAGCAGGGAATCATATCCTATTGGCTGGAGTTCAATTTAAATAGGTTAGATGTCTGTTTTGTTTTTGTCTTTTACATTAAAGACCTTGGCCATCAGACCTAGGGCTCATCAAAAGGCCTTGTCCACTTGCCAGAAGAAACACACAGGAAAAAATGTTTAATTTCTTCTTCCATCACTCAACTGTTAGTGAGAATTCCCTTCACAGATTAGAATAATGGACTGGCTCTTTAAGGCCACATATAAACTCCCTGTGCTTACCCTATCCAGATACACTTGAATTCTTCTGAGGTTCATTATTCTGGTTCCTGAAACACTTGGCATGTCCATTTGAATACATTCGTAAGTTCCATTCTTCTTCAATTCAAAAAAATCAAACTAGTCTAGCCCAAACTCCTGTTACAATAACATAAAAAGCAGTTCAACAAGGAAGATGGAGTTTTTACTGAAAGGGTCACCAAATACACTATTAGGCAAATTCGGGGCCTGAATGTTTAAACAGTGGTTCTCCAAGTTTAATGTATATATGCCCTCACTTAGGGATCTTGTTAAAATACAGATTCCAGGCCAATAGGTCTAGAGTGGGGCGTCAGTACCTGCAGGTCTGCAGCTCCCAGGTAATGCTGATGTGCCACTCCATGCACCCTGAACATCTCTTCCAGGGCCTCCTGGTACTGGCACATATTTGTAGTTTATATTTTTAAAGAAGAAATCAGTGGTGGCAAAAGGAGGCTCTCTAGTCATCCATTTCTTAAAATCACCACCACCACCACCATGACAACAAAAATAACACACACATACCCAAAACCCAGCCCATATTATTAAGTCTCCAAATCAGCCCTTAAACATCCAGATTGTCAAGGGCATTCAGAAGGCCTGTCTAGCTCCTTTCCCCGCTAGATGGCCATGTGGACTTTCAATGAACATAATTACCTCCCTCAAGACTTGCTTGGTTGTGGCTACTAGAAAATTTTAAATTACTTTTCTGGCTCCCTTTTTTATTGCACAGCCCCTCTGTCTTGTTTGTATAGCGCAGTCACGAGAGTGTGCATAAAAATCATGATATGCCCCAGTCCCACCCATAAAGAATGGCACCAGGCTCTCAGTGTCCTCAAAGAGCAAGGATCAGCATCCAGAAGCAGAAGAGCCCTCCCGTAGGCTCCCTGAGCTGGGGAGGTAGGCTCATTTTTATTCACTGTAGATGGGCGTCAACTTCACATCTCCATTGTGTTTTGCCCCCATCTCCTGCTTTCTGCTTTGCTCTCTTTGCTCTTTCTCCCACATTTATTTCATCATGTTCAGGGATGAACTATATCACCTTTAAGCAAATTACTGCCAGATTTACATTTCAAGCACTGGCCCCTCTCTGGTCTAGCTCAAATGTCTTATTCTCCAGCTGCCTGAGAATAAAAGCAATAATTTGCATTCACGTAACATATGAGAACATAAAACGGATTTTCATATGCATTATCATGTTTACTGGACATTTATATTGGGTGCAATATTATCATCCTCATATTCAAATATTCGATCAGAATTCATCAACTTTCTTCCAAACCGATTACTTGTCCTGATTTAAACAGTTCCCATCAATTTTATATATTTCTCAATCATTCAGGTTTAAAACTCAAGAATCCTTTTCAACCCTCTTTTCCCTTATTTTCTATTTCCAACCACGTTGAAGTTCTTAACCTTTCATCCCTCATGTGGTCTTCAGATCAGTTGCATTCTTTTCATTTTCCAAGACCCTTTATACTTTTCAACCTGAAATACTGAAAAGGGCTCTTCACTGATGATATAAACTTTTGGTACTTGGTTGGTAGTAACAGAGCCCCCCATATAAAGTGGTCTAAACAAGACAGAAATTTATTTTTCTTTTGCATAACTGAATATATGGTAAGGATTCCAAGGCACATACTATGGCATTTAACATATCTTTGATGTTCCTGTTCCTTTCTGTTTTTCCACCTACTCACTTTATGGCTTTTACACTAAGGTCACTTCATGTTTACTGCACCATCCTGTAGCCTGCACTGCAGGCAGGAAGTGGGGAAGGGGGCTTCCAACTAGGTCAGCCACCTTTTTAAGGAACGTTCCCCTAAAGTCCAGTCAACAACTCCCACAAGTTTTTCAAATGAGTAGTTGCTGTCAAGAACAAATCATGATGCAGTTATTAATAAGAAGGGGAAAACATTTAAAATGGGTGGTAGTTAGACAATTAGAAGTCTTTGCCATCTTCTCCTATTCTTAGCCATTTACTTACTTATTATGTAGTTTTTACAGAGTAACAGGAGAAAAGAAAATGCAGTCCCTGCCTTGAAGAACTCATTATCTGCTATGCAGTACACTAAGGCTGTGTTTTATGTTCGTGAAAGCCATCAAAAGTTCCTTACAGCTAAGGAAGAATAAGCCCCATTCTCCTGGGATAGAATGCTCTTTTTTTGACTGTATCTATTTGAATAGTTCACATATTTCAAGATCAACACCTCCGTCTAGAGCTGTGCTTTCTAATATGGAGCAGCTACGAGTACTTGAAATGTGGCTAGGAGTGTAAAATTTGCACCAGATTTGAAGACTTAGGAGAAAAAAAAGAAAGAATGTCAAATATTCCATTGATAACTTTCAAATTTGCTACACTTCAAAATGAAGACGTTTTGGATATATTGGGTCAAACAAAACATATTATTAAAATCGGTTTCTCCAGTTTCTTTTTACTTTTTTAGGTGGCTACCAGAAAACTTAAAATTACATTTATAGGTCACATTTTGATTGGACAGTGCTGCTCTAGACCACAGCAGTCACTCCATCTTCTGAATGTCTCCCCGATACGCAGATGACATTTAATAACCAGTGATTTAAGATATGAATATATGACTTATTTCTCTGCACCAAACGCAACCTCCTTGAAGGCTGGATTTGTGCGTGATCCATGTCTGACTCCTCCATAGAGCCTGTCAAAGTATCATATAAATAACGAAGGCTCAACAAGGACCTTTACTAGGGATGATTGGATAGTCACCTACGCTCCAAAGCTACGTTCCTACCCACATCACTTAGATTTCTCCAAACTTTCACATTTTTCGTGCCTTAAATCAAGCTTTCTCCTTTCTAGCTGCCTCCTCCTGCACTTACCAAAATCTCACTTACCCTTTGAGTCCCAGATCAAACGTCTTTCCATTCCACGTTCTTCAGGGGAAGTAGTTGCAGTCTCGTCAGTATGCCCACAGCACTTACTAGCAGTTTTCTTACAGTGTTTCTCTGCTGACTTACATTTTACTTACTATTCATCTAGCAGGTCTGTCTGCTCTCCTTTCAGTGACAGAGACGATGCTGTGCTCATCTTTGCATCCTCAGAACAATATTTTAGTTGTGATATGTATTCAATACATGCTAGTCGAATGGAACTGAATTAAATTCTGCCAATTTCCTGATTGTCCATGTGAAAAATACACATATACTTATTTTACTCTACTTCCAGAATAAATGACTAAAACTCTAATTTTGACCTTCACTAATACACGTTTTTTTTTTTCTGCACGCGTGTTTTAAGAAGGAGAACATTTTACAGAGGCCTTTTGAAAGTTAAAGCCATATTAGGTATCATTTGGATGAGCAAGGCTGACTCTAAGTGATACATCTGTAAGTCACATATTAGGAGAGGTTTATTATTTTCTAAAAAATATCTCTCTTACAACCATCTCCTGGAGACTAGCCATCAACACAATTCTAGGTTTTTACTACGGTGCTGACAATTCACGGGTTAGCATACCAAGCCCGTATTAAGGCAATTGTGCCAGCAAATCAAGTGTTTGCCTGTTTAATTGGAAACTTCAACATCTCTTTACTCAGACGTCAAAAAAAGAAACAAACACAAAACCACAAGTCGTTCCCTTCCTTATTGGCCTCAGCTTCATGGCATTTGTTTGCCAGGACGCTTCCACTTAATATTCTTAGCTGGTCTCCTATTCTCTGCCAACTTAGAAAACAGCATCAATGCGATATATTCTCTAGTACTGATCTGAATAGTTTATTGAAATAACTAATATTCTTTACACCACCACCCATCATTCACTGATAATGACATTTTCCCCAAACCCTGAAAAATATTGGAGTAAAACAAGACGTCTGTAACGTCAATGACACAATAAGAATTCATTGTATTTGTTAAGTTGTCATGATCTTTTACTTTGTATCATCTTAGAGCCATTCAAGCAATACTGAAACAAACAAAGTTAGAGGGATTACAGAAAAATGACTATGTTAACTGCTAGAGAAGAGGAATGAGGAAAGAGTGGGGAATGGGCAAAAGTAATGTTCCTGAAATTGTTATTTCAATCTTTATCAAATTATTAAGAATATTATCCCTTTGTTTAACCTCCACTCTGCAGTTTTTAGAGATACTGTCAGAATTAATTAGTTTGGCGAATTCACAAGGGCAAGTTTCTTTCATCTTCTACATTCCACAAGTCTAAAGTGATTTCTTTATTTGCTTCAGGTTCGTTTTTGTTTCTATGATACTATCCTTTAAATAATTGGATATTTCATCACATGCTCAATTTTAATCATAGAGGATGTTCACTGAGAATAAAAAATAATATTGGAAACCTCAGATCTAAGAAGTAGAATTTCAGATTTAATTAAGACTTTCATTTCTTTAGGGATTTTCATTAAAACCTGCAATGTTTTGTGTTTTTTTAAAATAATATTTTAGTCCAAGTATTTATAAGCATAAAACCAAGCAATTGGTAGGGTGGACATTAGAGAAGGAAAACCTTTGTTTCAAGAGTAGCATCCTATTTTCGGATCACTTAAAAAAATTAATATAAGCTTCTATTTCAGAAGCTCAAAAATGAAGATTATTTCATTATACTACTTTTCGGGTGTTACATGTCTCATTTTAAGGTCACATCTGTTAGGAGAATTCAGAGGCAGAACACTGTGTTGAAAACTGAGACACTCAAATTTCATTAAACCTCTTCTACTTTTGAATCTACTCACTCCACAGTTCTTCAAACCCTAAAAAGGCAATATTCCCAAATGCCAACAAGTAATTTTGAGACTTTCAAAGGAAACATAGTCTATCAATGTCCATTTGCCTTAGGGGGCTTAATTATGTGGGTATTTCTCTATGACTATGCCAGGACTTATTGGCAGGGGGTGATTCATTCCACAAGTTGGCTCTCTCCTTGCTGACAATGAAAGGATGAGCCATTGCAGGAAAAAAATGAAAACTACTTAGTCATAAACATACCATTCTTATGTTAATAAGCTCTTTTTCCACTAATAGGCTCATAGTCTACAAACACCTGTTATCTTTGTCAGTAAAATACCCATTCTTCTAATTCTGTCCTTCAGTTTGGCAGCATTTGAATAGGACAAAATAAAAATGATAATTTATTTCTAGCAATGTTCATTTAGAAGAGATAGGCATATTTATATGTATACAGACTAAACACCAAAACACCAATTAAGTAAATTTAGTTTTCCCTTTAATCAGACTTCAGGTAATTAGCTGTCAGCTATGTTAAATTACAGTTTATTCCATTTTTATACATGCTTTGGTCAAATAAAGATTATGCCTTAATGGCCAGATTTAGCTGCTAATTTTTCATGCACATGAAAGGATTTACACATATTATCACGGGAATCTTTTAATATTCTGAAAACCAATTTCTGCTAAAACATCACACTTTAAACAAACAGTTTCACCCAAGTCTAGGGGATGTTTATCAAATCTTTTCCATTAAATACACCCATTTGAAATGTCAAAGCCCTGAGGCAAGAATTTATAGTCTTCTATGAATATGTACTCAACACAACTCAACACTGGAAGGATAATGCTGGAGCTCAAAGAGCCACTTCTTCTGCATTTTACATGACTTCAATGGTCGAAATAATTCAAATAAATTGCATTTTTCCAAAGGTACAATCTGACATAGAACAGCATTGCAAGGATAACATATATATTTTAATGATGCATATTGTGATTTAAATGGAATTTGCTTAAGTGAAGGATGGTGGTGTTTCTTATATTATCTTTCTTATATTTTTAAAAAGAAGGGCCACAGGAAAGGGGGAAATGAAGGGAAAACATTATTTTTCTGCAAGTAAAAGTATGAGAGGCATGCTTTAGAAAAGAGAATTATGAGTGTAGAATTTTTCCAAGGGAAGTCACCTTGAGCACAAATGACTAGGGGTTAAAAGAGAAGAAAAGACTGGGAACAAGGACAGAGCAGTGTCCTTCCCTATCCACCTTCCATTGGTCTCATCTTCCCCTATATCATTATAATAGAAAAGCAAAGCAGAGTAATGCATTTATCAAAACTTTCCCAGAAGAAGACAGGTCTACTGATAGATGAGATAACAACCCTACACATACACTCGTGTGATTTCATACTTGAGATGAAATTACAGAGCTGGCTGAGACTATGGTCATCTCAAAATTAAAAAAAAAAAAAAGGTTGGCTGTCAAGTTCACTGTCATGGAATAAAGTTGCCTGCATGATTTTGAAAATGCAGCAAAATGAACATATGTTTTGGAGACAGGCAGTCTTCATTTGGAGCATGGCTCTACCATTTATTAATTATGTACCTTCTTTAGGATATTTGCATACTCTTTTTTGATCCTTGGTTTTCCTATCTGAAAATCAGGATACTGCCCCATGCCTGGTATTGCAGTGATTAAACATGGCAAAGCTACAAGGCCATGAATTTAGGAAATACTGAAGCATTTCCATCCTCTTTTAAGATCATTTAAACCTCTTTCATTTTAGAAATCTACAACACCTTTGTTACAGATGCAAATATGCCTCAAGTCAATTTTAGCAAAACTGAACAATCCAGTGACATCTCAATTAGTAGCAAGGTGTTTTTAAACAGCATGTTCCAAGTAAAAATATGTCAATATTGCCACTTGATGGCATTTATCCCATCTTAGTTTCTTTGTTAAGTCAATTATTGGCTCACCTAAAATAGGCACATTGATCATTTCTGAGGCTGGGGCTTACCCTAAGAGCCATAACACAACAGGCTGGTTTGTCAATTCAGTGCTGGTAACATCACTAAAGCAGTGTGCTCCTTTACTTTTAATAAGTGGACACTAATTCTGCTATCATTTGGAATCCCACATTTGGAAGGGAAAACGCAGTCTCATTCATTTATGGTTCCCTTAAGTCAAAATATTCACCACGCAGTTCTTGAAGATTAAAAGGTACAGAGGCCCTTGGATGCTCACATCAATTTCTGGTTATGAAACGTTGACTGCTGTCAACTTGCCAGATCTACTGGTCTGACTCTAGGAAGAGAGCCTTTAAAGTGATCAATCTTTCAGATACTCCCCAAAGTCTCAGCACTAAGAAATAACCACTTCATCCCCAATTCAGTGAAGGTATGGTAAAGATTCAGGGTGGTATACAAGCTACTGTTGCTTGTGAAATCCTAAAGGGTACAGACAGACTAGACAAGACCCATTGACTCCACATCCCCCTTCCCTATAACACTCAAATATGTGAGGTCCTCAACTCTGTCTCTCCATCTGACCACAAGCTACGCTTCCTGGCTTAAATCCTGGTGCAGGTGTTACCCATTCAGTCTCAGACTACTTGGGATGATAGTCAATTCAGATTGGGAGTCCTTACAACGAATTCTCTCTCTACTATATGAGTCCTTTCAGATGCTCTGGATTTTTGACCCTAACCTGGCTATCAGCCTCTGCTGACCAATTAGTTGTTCCTTTTGCTTGATGGCTTTCGCATCCTTAACCTGAACTGAACCCCAGTTCCAGTGATTCAAGCTATAATATCTTTTGTCAGCTTTAATTATTGAATAATTAACCACATGTATTTCTGGTGGGGATATACCAACCATTTCTCCCTCTGGTAATAAGAATCACCACCGATTTCAGTTCTGCAATGACTCCACCCTCAACACAACGCAAGCATTTCCACAAGTTCATATTTCCTAACATGGGTAAATGGCTACATGTTTCTCCTGGAAGTTCTGTTCCAATGACCTCTCTAAAATGCTTCCTTTAATTGCTTCTAAATTTATTGTCCTTTTAATTTCAGCAGTCATCCTCGTATATTTATATTACAGGAGATGGCAACCACAGAAGAGCCAGTCATCTTGGCAAGGTCTGCCGAACAGAAATTGATGCAGTCTAAATCTCATCAAAAAAAAAAAAAGTGAAAAAACAAACAAATGAGTGAACATAAGGAATAAAAACACTGAGTAAAAATAGAATGTTCTCCTACTTTGATGCTGCTTCTAGAGAAAGCATTTTATATCTGGGCTTGGTGTTGGCAAGGGGGCGGGGGTAGGCAAGAGGCAAATCCTGTCCTGGAATGAGCTGCTTCCTCTTTTGTACCTGCCTCTGACTTTTTTCATCAAATTTAAGAATAGAGAATGTTAGAAAGGCACCTGCAATTGTGGGTTTCATTTCTAAAACCTGAACAAATGGAATACTTAAAATGATTTATGTTCCTGAGTTCTACCTGACTACCTCCTCCATGTGAACTGCAGTCGCCACAGAAGGGTAAGGAAGAGAGAGCCAGAGAACCGATGCTGACATTCTAACCCAAAATGAAAGACATGCAAAAAATGATCTCTTCATTGTAACATTTTCACTGTTTAATTCCACAATTTAAAAACTCTGTTTGGCATGTTTTATAAATATGCTTTTTGGTGGTTTCAAAATATTTAAAGAACTACTGTACAGTGATCTATTAGAACGTGGACTGAATGATATTTAAGTGTGATGCATTACTAAATAATATTATAGTTTAAGAAACCAGTGTCTATGGTAACAGTCTTTAATTCAGTTATTCAGAATGTAATTTTATATAATAAGAAATGAAAGAAGTCCAAACTTTTTTAAGGAAAGGAAGCATCAAATAAAGTATTCATTAAAAAAGTATCATCATAAACATATATCCTCAGCCACCAAGGTCAGCATCTGGCATTTTGTAGTGGTTCTGGACTTTATGGTCAGTTTCGAGGCTCAGTTCCTTCCTAGGTCTTGGTAACTATGAGATCTCAATCAAGTAATTTAAACTGCCTAACCGCCACTTTCCTCAATTGCAAAGCAGGTAAAAAAAAAAAAAAGTTACAAATAAAACAGTATTAGTTGAGATAAAATATATGTAAAGCACTTTTCACAAAAAAATTGGCACCTGCCTGATAAATTCATTTTAACTCTTGCAAATAGCACGGATACCTCTGCATTACATGCCCACCAAGTGATACAACACATTAAAATATATATGCTTTTAAACTTAGAGATCACATAATATCAGCAGTTGGTATCTCCAATTGTTAAAGACACAATAAAATGTATGGTGTGAAGGTCAGAGGAATAAATTATTCCTCATAGTCAGTGAGCAAGGAACCCTGAGTGAAAGTGGAAAGAATTAAGGATATTTCTGTAAGATGGCAATATGACAAGTCCCAAAAGCTGGGAGCACACAGGAAGGGGAGAACTAAAGAAACCCAAGTAAATATCTGCGGGGCTGAGCTGCCTGGGAAGTGTTTGGGGATTCCTGATTTATTTCATGGTCAAATTGCTTATGTACTATAATATGTTCACAGAATATAAAAAACATTAGTGATTACAGAATATCATTTTTTGTCCCATTCAAGTATTAAAGACTTTTTCCCAACTCTCTATGTAATGCAATTTAATTAAAATCTATGGCATATCCTTTTATAATTGAGAAACACTAGCAATTGATCTTTGCACACCAATCTTGATGAATCAACTAAGACGGATGCAAAGGAAATTTGATGTTGTGTTTATAATGGTCAGACACATTAAATTACTGGTCACGATCTTAAAACATGTACCCTAAGGAAATGAATCATATACCATCTTTTCTAAACAGCAAAGACTGGATATTTCTATTTTAATTTATAAGATGCACTGAAAAAAACTAAGAATTGTGTGCCAAAGGGATCACTCATTTGATGGGGACTGAATTTTAGATGATCTATTTATATAAATTGCTCGACAAATTATTGTTGAATTCGAATGGACTTTTACGAAGGACATGTCAGCTGACTGCAAGAAGAAACTTCTTGGGCACCTGTGGGAGGTGAGGACTTTTCTATTCTGTAGGTTCTAGATGAAAGGTCACTTAAGTTAATATCAGTGCCATTCAGAGCACACTAAAGCAGCTCTCTCCATGGGCAAAGAGGCAGTCAGCCAGCTCTGACCTCTCCTCCTCTACAGCATTCCCATCAGCCAAATACTGAATTCAAAACAAACAACTGGATTCCTGTTTCTCTGCCCCATGCATGTTCCTATCATCCATGCTTCCCTGTTCTTTTTCCTTTCCTGGGAAATTCTGAATGAGTAGCATTTCCAATGCATAGCACGCACTGCTTTATACATCTCAAAGAGGAAAAGGAAGCAGAATGTTTTATTAAATCACATTCCTTACATCCTGTGCATGTTTATTATGTCGGGAGTGACCACCAAGGGCCCAACAATCAAGCACTTTATTCAAAAGGAAACAAATCATCAGGCCTGTTCAATCCAGGGCAAATTTAGAAAGCTGAGGTTTAAGTAGCAACTTTGGATGTTTAATAACCTCAGTCAGACAAATTGTCACTGATACTTGGTACAACAGTGAGCCAGGCTCAGTGAGAAAGAGAAACGGGTGAATGTTGAAATGAATGAGGGCAGAACTGTGCCACTTAAGCAAAAGGTTCTGCAATGATTTGCTTTCAGGTCATCTTAAAAAGGAAAAAAAAAAAAAAAAGACCAGAGTGAGAGAGAGAGGTGCAAAGTTACTGAATAAGTGTGAGAAAGACTGGTGCTCTGTTACATTCAATGGGGTTTCTCTTCATTAAAGGGCCCGGACTTTTTGTAAAGAAATTGATAAAAACAGGAATATTACCATCTGTCTTTCTGATGCTAAAGGAAGAAATAACAAAGATGAATCCAAGTACACTCACTCAAAAGGATACCCTTAAAGATGGGTACAGAACATTGGTCCTAAATGAAATACCCAGTCTCTTTATGTCAATCACTTATTCTTCATCTGAGGCGGGACATGCTTAAATCATTCAAACACTGTAAATGCCTGACATTTTCACTTCATTGTATAGTTCAGGTTTTAAATTTCTAGGTTTTTCTGAGATCATTTTTTTCCTTACGCTTTAGAACAGATATTATTATGCAACAGATTTTTGCTTTCATATTAGAGAAGCATTCTTAACACATTTGAAAAAGACCTCTCTGATAATAAATACATCACAGGATCAAACCATGTTAATAGAAGCCTACAAACAAACTTAAGCAACTTCCAACTTTGTCATCTATTTTCTCTGTGACATCTTGGTGGAGAATCTCATCTTAGGAGGGAAACAATTTGAATCCAGGCTAAAAATAGGCCAAATGTCATCTTCCAGAAGGCAAGAAAATATGTGCTTAGTGAGAAATGTAGTCAATAGAGGAACCCAACCAGACTAACTATATGGCCGGCCAGACACACAGGATCAAGAACAGAAGAGGTATACATTCAATATGGTCCAATTTCAGGGATATCAGACAGTAGTCCCCAAACCACACATCCTTCAGGGGCACCAAGAAAAGCTCCTTTTCCCAGCAATTGCAATCATCTTCCTGTTGGTGCTTAAAATTGTCCTATTTGCTTCCTCCCTAGGCTTCAGCCTTTGTTCCCACTGAAATGCAAACACTGCTGAAAAGGGTGGATTTCTCCAGTCCTTGACTCCTTATGAAATGGTTTGATCTGATCCTTTTCTGAACACACAGTGCAATGAAAACCTGCCCGGAAATAAATTCAGCAGGCACTGAATGTCCATCTAAGGAGAGAAACAGAGGGTAGCCCTGAGCTCTACAAAGACTCAGACATGTCGTCTTCAACCTAGTTCATAATTTGCCATTGGTACAATTGCATTTACTGTGTGGATGATATCTTGCCAACAATTCTCCATTTTGGAAGATGCCCCCTAAGTAATTCAGATCAGGGGCATATCCCACTATTATTATTTTTAAATTGGCACCTCCTTTTCTCCTCTTAAAATACTGAAAACTACTCGAAGCTTTGCAACTAAAACTTCCACCTGGGGTTATTTTTAATTTATGTTTTACAAAAAACTCAGACTACTTTGGGAGAGAATTGCAGAAGTCATGTGCAGAAGTGTGAGAGTACCATCCTAGCTTGGGTATTTTGTACAAACTAGGACATTATTTATCAGAGACGGTATAACTCATGTTCAAACCTCACAGTTCAGTCTTGCTTAACACCACTTTCTCTTATTCTGCCACCCTGGAAGAGTTAGCATGGCTTCAGCTTTGAAATGAAGAAACTTGCTGAAGCAAATCTCAGGAGTAATCTATCTGTCTATACCTGGGATATCTTCCAAAGGAGATGTGAAGCGCTATGACATTTAAAGGAGTTTGCCTCTTTTTTTTATCCTAGTTTGCTCTGGCACCCACTCCACCGTTAGCATCCCTGGATAACCACTTCAATCAAAGTGCAGCTCCTTCCAGCCTACAAATGCCACTTCCAGATAGTTACTTCTCGAACTAAGGAAGCGACAAAGGCATCCGCTTTAGTGCCTATGGTCCTTTTTTGGGTCAAGTGCGCCAGATGTGCCCAGCCCTCCAAAGGGTAGTCCTGCCCCACATGGATCCAACCCACTCCACAGCCCACCCTCAACTAGGTCCCCCAAATAGCTACATTGAAGTCCTAACCCCTGTTCCTGTGAACATGGCCTTAATTGGAAATAGATCTTTGAATATGTGACTAGTTAAGAAGAAGCCAAACTGCATTTTGTGGGCTCTAAACCAACATGACTGGTGTTCTTTTAAAAGGAGGGGGATTTGGATACAGAGACAAACAGATGAAAGCAGAATGCCATGTGATGTCAGAGGCATAGATTGGAGGGCGATGATTACAAGGCAAGAAATGTCAAAGGTTGCTAGAAAACTACCAGAAGCTAAGAAGAGACAAGGAAAGGTTGTTCCTTAGAGCCTTCAGAGGGAACCTGACCCTGCTAACTCCTTGATATCAGACTTCTAGCTCCCAGAATTGTGAGACAATGTATTTCTGTTGTTTTAAGCCACCCAGTTTGTGGTTCTTTATTGTGTCAACCCTAGAAACTAAGGCAGGCCCCCTCCCTGCCTTCTCCTTCCTGCTTCTTTAATCATGGTCCTTTCCCCACCTCACTTTCACCTATCAAAATCCTTCGTGGGCTCTCTTCCATGATATCTGTGACTCATCTGGCCCAGAATGTTTTCCCCCAGCTCTGCATGGTCTTGACTTTAGGTTTGAATCATATACATTTTGGAAATGACTATAAGCTCTATCTTGAATTCTACTCCAAAGTGTGGAGTGGGTGTTCTGTTAAACAGTTCTCGGAGGTCCTTGTTATGATGGCATGTGCTGTGGTATGTAAGGCAATGTGGATGCTGAACTAGAGAAAGATGTCAGCTCCGCTGTGAGAAGCCAGACAGCCAGTGTAAGGAGCAGCCTGCAGCCTCCCACAAGTGGCAGCTTCAGTAGGAGTATCCTCAAGATGTTCTCTCCTGCCTCCGATCGCCTGCCGTGGCACTTGTTGCTTTTACCACTCATTCTAAACTTGTCCGAGAGGCAATATGGGCAAAGAGCCCTCCAGGGAGAACTGAAAAATGCATTCAGTCCCAACTCTGCCATTTAGTAATATTAGACAAGACACTTCACATCTTTTGGTTACAATTCTAACTTCTATCAAGTGAAGGGACTGAGTTGTAGATTATTTCAAGTTTCTTCTAAGTTTCTAGTCTATACTACTAAAGATTTTATAAGGTTAGCTCTCTTTTTTATGTACCTACAGGTACAAGATCTCCATGTAAGCAATTTGAGACAAAAACACTTTTTATGTTTTCTTATATCCCTCAGAGCACCTAACTAAAAGCCATCCACATGGTAAACTGTATAAGCCTTATTAATGTACCAATTCGTGCTTTTCCACAAATATCTACAGAATTCCAAATCTGAATACAAAGCACGAATCACTTTCAGCAAGTCTGTATTCCAGGACAGCTTGCATCCTTTAAAATAATGCGTGGCAAACAGCATTTGGATTATTGCAAAGCCAGCAAACTGTATTTGGATTATGGCATCTAATTTCAATTTATTGGCTGCCTAGATTGTATTCTTAATCTACTACAGTAATTGTTTATTAAGAAATGAAATATTTCCTACTATGGTCACTGCTTGGATCTTGAGTGTCACCGTTTATAGCCTACATCTGCACATTATTTATTGGTTAATAGTGTGTACTGTGTCCAACAAATCATCTTAATGGTCATTTATACAACCTGTAAGTGGCTAAATATCAATATTTGTTAGGTGAAATAAGTACTCACAATTCAGGTCTATGACATTAAAAGATTTTTAAAAAGAAATACTTGTACTTGATATGCTCAAACACAACATAAGAGATAAAGAAAGCATGTTTCTTTTATCCTGCATTCACTGTGATAAGTCATAACAAAAATGTTATCATTAATAACTGTTGCTTCTTATTACAGGAAGGAATGTCACAATATCAAAGTGTGCATGAAATTATGTGCTTATTTTCAGCACCTTTTCCTTCTTACACTTTTCATCCTTCCTGTATAGATCATGGGTTAATTGCATATTTCTATGTATAACTATGGGAAAAGACGAAATAATCATTTCAATCTCAGGAACAGAATTTGCTAGTGTATGAAACAGATCTGACATAACAAATAAAGTTTAAAGAAACATTCTGAAGCAGAAAGAAGCATGGAGCGCATATAACAATCGCATAACTATTTTTGTGATTCTGCAGAATCACAGTAGCTATTGTTTTCGGCATGCATTAGTACCTACTACACTTCAGACACTGCATAATAAGGGTCAAACGTAAAGTTTATCTTCTTAATATCATACACTTTGTGTACATCAGTCGAGGACAAGATTTCTGCCAGGGAACCGGGGGACTTGGAGAGCTATATTGACTAAAAGAGTCCACCTCTCCCCAGGTTGCCCACCATCACTGAATTGTGCATAAGAAAGTGATTAAATGGGAAAAATTGTGTTGTATATATGCTACTGTGATAATTTTTTTTTCAGATTGCCCACAGAGGTAACCTAACTATTCATAAAACCTTATCATAAGTCATATTCAGTCAATTTTCTCCTAAATCTCACCTCCCCAATATTTTCTAACTAAAAAGGGTAGAGAATGGCCTGGGTTTCTGTTTGAATTAATTTCTTCCTCCAGCCCTCTCTCCATAAAATACAATTGTTTCTCATTTAAACATTAAAATAAAAATGTTCTTTACCTAACTACTTAATTTATGTAGCTTCATTCATTCCTTATTCAGACAAACATACATTAAATTTTTCTACATACTCATACTGGGCTAGGTGCCTGGGGATACAGACTGGCATGACCCTTCCCTCGCATCACCCAGAGTCTAGCAGAAAAGACCGACCAGTTAACAAATGACAATGATAAACAGTGATAAGTGTGATAACGCAAGAGGCCAAGAAACTAAGGGAACACAAAGGACCTTTAAAGCAGCTCTCTCACTGAAGCTGCTGGAGAAAGGAATAACCTCCTCCAGGTTGATTCATATTGCATCTTGTGCAGACACTTATTGAACAGATGTTTGTGATTGAGTTTGATGAATGATTTCTTCTGGCTAGATACTGACAATAGCTAACCCATTTCTTCTTCAATATTTCAACCTACTTCCTTAGATCTTTAATCTGTAAAATGAGGAAAATGTCTGCTTTGATCGGTCTAGAATTGGAAAGTGGCAACAGTGCTGTTCTGGCTCTCCTCTAAATTGCTAGGGGTAACTCCCATCTTTCCTTTACAGCAGTTATAAAGCTTAGCATGTGTCCATGATCCAGGAAGAATATCTGAGGAATATCCTGTAAAGCTTTTTCCCTCTTTTTGCCATTTATCTAGTTTCCATTGAATTGTTAAAGAAGATCAGCCTGGGTATAAGGATGTACTGTGGTGGTTGCTATATGTTGACAAATGTAAACTGAGGCTTTGAAAATGTATAAAGAACCTATCTGCAAATAAGTCCAGAAACGGCTGTTTACTGAGAAAATGAAGCTTCTAGACAAAAAGTTTCTGCAATCTGGAGACACAGATCTTTGTTGCTCTATCCCTTCATAGTAAAAATAATAAGAGTCAATATAAAACATTTGGAAAGCACTAAAAAGCAGAAAGGAAAAGATAAAATAAAATAAATACCATTTACTTTAATATCCAGAGATTTAAAATGGTTACATCTATCCAGTCCTTTTTCTAGTAACTGTATGTGTTACCTTAATTTACTTTTACCTAAATATTAGTTGAGACTGTCTCCACTTTAGGGGTTTAAAATAAAACTGGCTTTTGCCAGGTGGCTCATCACCTTTTCAGAGTTCAGTGCTCTTACTAAGATTTCCAAGAATGCACTGGGCTTCAGTTTGCCACGGTCTCTTCTGGCTCTGAACTCCCATTTTGTCTGAAAGATCCATGTCACTAGAACCTCACTGACCATGGATGTTTACTTTCCTCAAACTTGAGAAGGAATACTGTCTGTTCTTTGACTTCCCTCTCGAATCATTCGTATGGCTTCTGGGCAGACAGCACACTTTTCTGAATACTGGGACACCATCTGTATTAGTTAGGGTTCTCTAGAGAAACAGAATCAACAGGGAACACTTGCAAATATAAAATTTATAAAAGTGTCTCACATGACCACAGGAACGCAGAGTCCAAAATCCACAGGGCAGGCTGCGAAGCCAACGACTCTGATGGATGGCCTGGATGAACTCCACAGGAGAGGCTCACCAGCCAAAGCAGGAATGAAACCTGTCTCCTCTGAGTCCTCCTTAAAAGGCTTCCCATGATTAGATTTAGCATCACTAATTGCAGAAGACACTCCCCTTTGGCTGATCACAAATGGAATCAGCTGTGGATGCAGCTGACGTGATCATGACCTAATCCTAAGAAATTTCCTCATTGCAACAGACAGGCCAGCGCTTGCCCAATCAGACAAACAAGTACCACAACCTGGCCAAGTTGACACGTGTCCCTAACCATAACACCATCTGAAAATGAAATATCAGCCAGCACTTTGCTTAAAAATTTTTGATCATTTGATCAACTGGAATGTCTCCTTCTTTCTCTACTTACAAGTGGAGTTTCTCTGCTCCCTTGTTCCAGCAGCATTATAGTCACATTTCCCTGCTCCTCTTATTTTTTGAACTCCTTATTTTGGCTACTCAAAGAAACTCAATTTATCTCACTTTATTTTGAGAGAAATTTGTCTTTCACACCTACCCAACTCTAGGTCCTCCCTTGCATTTCATTTTCTGGGAACTACCTTTCACCAGCACAGAGAAATTACAGAGAAATACCCTTCTTCAACACGTAGGTAGGTGGAAGGCAGCAGAAGGAACAGGGTTGCCATTAATAAGAATTAATTAATGGAACCACTGTTCCATTCCCAGTTTCATTTTACAAACTCAACCTTAGCAGACATGGGAACAATTGGTTTCCTTTTAAATTACATTATTTTCAGCCCATTACACATACATACACATATAATTGGGGTAATACTGTCTTCATATTTTGCTTGTAATATTTTCTTAACAATATAGTTAAAGCATTTCCATATATCCATAAGTATATTTTTTGGACATAATTTTCTATAGTTGCATAGGTTATACCAATCTCTATTTTAACCTTCTCTGACTGTTAAACATTTTGATTTCTTATACATGTAAAGGTGCTGTAATGGATATCCTTGCATATATATCTATATATGAAAAATTATGTATATATATTTATATATATAAATATATATATATAATTTTGTCACATCTGTGACTATTTTCTAAGCTGAAATAACTACAAATGGAATTGCTGGTCTACTGAACGTTAATTTTGACCTAGTCAATAAGAAGTCTATTTCTGTATAGCCAGGTTCTAGATAGTTTTTTACTGGACTTCAATTGAAGATAGAGAATCCCTCTGTGATGCCTCTGTGATACAGAAGAATATGTTGTGATGAAGATTCAGAAATGTTCCACTGAAGTGGTATTTTATTTCAGGCTTAAAGAAGACAGGTTGAAAATCATTCATTAACTAATTAGCAGCTACGGAAATGAAATAATAGATCCCTGAAAATAAAGCTCATATGGAAACCTCTTTTTTGACTAAAGACCAAACGCTGTCACTCAACATTTTTTTGACTAACAAGCTATGGGTGAAAAGACAACGTAAAATAGCATAGATACCAGTTTTGTGGTTAATATAAAATACCATATTACGTAAATTTGCATATGGGGTAGATAAGGTGAAAAGTATTTTGAGAACACTTTGAAATACCTAAAAATAATTTTAAAGGCATTTCTCCATTTTCCATTCAGTATTAACCCATATCTGCTTCTAAGCAACTTATCTAAAATCAAACAACCAGTTAAACGTTGTCAGCTTCAATGTCCTCATATTTGTGATGAGGGAATTGATAATATGTTCTCTAGGTTCTAACATGACTTTCTTCTCTAATCTCGGAGTTATAATGCCCACACTTCACTAATCACTGACCAGGTACTATACTGATGAGTCTGTGTGTTAGAAAAAAAGTTTTACCAAAAAAGATGCCTGGCCTTTGCCCACAGCTCCTGGAAAGACTATAATCTCTAAACTCTTAGAATGCCCTGACTGTTAAGAGTATCTTTGTTTACCTGGGCACTTTCAGCTATACCAGATGGTCTATGTTAATTAAATAATTTATAGTGGGGAACTGTGCGTCCTCTCTGGAGGTACTGGAGACTAAGGTCAGGCACATGGGCAGTCAACCCAGCCTATGTGACCAAGTCCCCATAAAAACTTTGGACACCAAGGCTTACATGAGCTTCTCTTGTTGGCGATACTCTATGTAAACAGTCACATATCTTTGCTGGGGGAAATAGGCATTGTCTTCACAATCCCACTGAGAGAAGAAAGCTAGAATCCGTGTCTACAACTTCATATAGCTTTAGACTTCTTTCCCAGGCTGATTTAAATGTGTATCCTTTGATGTGTATAATAGCTTTTCTGAGTTCGGTGAGTCCTTCTCATGAATTATTGAAACTGAGGGTAGTCTTGGGGACTTCCAAACTAATAGCTTGTATCAGAAATAAGGGTGGTCTTGGGGACTTCTGAATTTTGCAATCTGGCATTAGATGTGCTTGTTCCAGCATCCCAACAAGGTAGGAACAGGTGACAGGTACTATTATGATATCAACATCATCTTTACTTTCCATCTTTGTGACCCACTACTCCCCTACCCAGACTTTCTATTCTAGAAGCTATGGTGCAAGGGAAACATCTATGAAAGAGGTGTAAGAATATCTAGAGTTAAGGAAAAGCTAACACTAGAGAATCTTGGCAAAAAAAAATCCCACCCCCTCCATTATTTAAACAATATTAAAGTTTACACAAACCAATCAGTCCATATCCAAATTTCTCCCTGAAGATGAGGTGCTGATAACATACCTGTGACCAGAATAATTTAAACTAGCATGGTATACAATAGAATAGCAAAGCTGATGTTACGTCTCCTATCTAAAATTATTTTGTATTCATACTATTAAATTATAAAATACTCTGGAATACATTATAGAAATGGTCTACTAAAATCTGATTTCTAATAACAATAGAACATATTAAGTTATTTGGATTTGGGTGCTTCTTCCATTCTGTAACAGTGCTTGCTGTTCATGAGAGTAAGCACTTTAAAAGAGTTTGATAAAAGTCATTGTGGAATATAATATGATTCCAATGACTGAACTATTAAAATTACATAAGGTCAGAGGTTAGATAAATGGCCAAATTAAACTGCTATAAGAGACCAAATTTAAGGTTGTATTGGATTCTAATTCTTGATTTTAATGAGAAAGTTCTGTTTTTCTGATCCCTATTTTCAAATTATTTGAACAATCTTCATATTCCTGGTACATCTTCTAATAAAGAAAAGCTATGTTTCACCCATATTCTCTAAAGCAAACTACATATGTACCATAGATACTAACAAATATTCCCCCTTCTCCATTTTTTTGGCAGCCAATATCTTAAGAGTTATTAGTAAGAGAAATCAATGCTTTAAACCATCTAAATGCAGCATGGGAGTTCAGCTTTCAAACTGTACAGATCATTAATTTATACTACTAGCTGTTCATGATTTAGGTACCAGAATTATAGAAGACTGTCACATGGTGCTATACTGGTATAACCAGGCTGGAGGTCTTAAAATTGGGAACATTTTCCAGGTACCGAGAGAAAATGAATGTGTTTCCCTTCCATATTAAAGACTGCCTAGTAATCAAACATCAAATTCCAGTAATACTCAATAAAATTTGAAAAATTGATAAATATGTATATTTCCATACTGACACAAAAGTGTAATTACTTTCTAAGCTAGGTTATGTAGTTTAAGATAGATTTTCTTTAAAGACACTAGAAAATAAGGAAAAATAAATATGCTTGAAGTATAACTATTAAAATAGCCAAAAGGGAACATCTGCAATCATTATAGAGAGCCATAGAGTTCTCTCCTCTAATGAGACAATGGCTGGCTACAGCAACATCCATCATAGGCTTTCCAACGTCAGGCATTTCCTTCTGTAGGAAACAAAGCAGCTGTTCCTGGGACACACAGCAAGCCTCCAGCAGCTCATGCAATTCTCCAGTGCCCAAAAGCCAGATAAGCATCTCATTTCCAAGGCAAGAGTTTTTCTTCTATTTCCAATTATGGTACTGTCAAAGTGCTGTTGGGGACAATGGAGGGCAACTGGACTGGAAAAGGGCCAAACACACATTCTCAATAAAGTATTTGGGATAAACAAATTATTCACAGAAATTGATAATAGAAGGCTTCATTTTGCTTCTCTGCAGAAAATTTCAGAATTCCTAAGCCTTTGCACACTTTCTCAACCTGGGTCCATGGATAAATAACTCCAGCTCTTTAATTCTCAGACCTGCTCAGTCCTGTCTTCAAACACTGAGAAAAGTACCCCTAACTAACTACTTTGGCATACATTTGGGCAATATCTGCACAGTGGGCACTTAGCTTTGCTCCCCAAAGTGTGATATGTTGACCAGGAGCATCCATATCACGTGGGCATTTTTTAGGAACACAGAATCTCAGGACCTACACCAGACCCACTGGATTATAAAGAAGATGAATTTTTAACAAAATCCCCAGTTGAATTCCTTACACATTAAAATCTGAAAAGTATTGGGTTGACATAATCAAGAATAAATTTTTTATTCCTTCACTGGCTATTTTCTATAATCCTTGGTCACAAACCCCCATCACACAAATAGGTGAAAATATGGAAGGCATGCTATATTCAGCCCATTCCAAACCAAACATTTGTTAGATATAAATATGGTACCCTTATTTTGAGAAGCACAAAGAGTATTTTTTTTATGGACCCTGATAAAGTAGCTCAGTTCTTCAACAGTGTATTAACACAGCACTAAATCTCTACATTTAACCGCACCTGCTGACCTGCTGTGTTAATGATCATATGGTGTGTAATACCTGGTCCACCTTGGGAGATGGCAGACACAAAGTACTCCAGGGTATGCTTTAGACTGGCAGGACACATACATATGGCAAATTGCCGGCTATTCTCCCTCTATGGATTTCTCTCAAAGCTGAATCCTCTTGATCCTACATTAAGTCCCTCCTGTTCCATTTCTTATAAATTTAGCTTCCCTACAGATGAGTGTTACCATCTTGGATGAATGAGATTTCAAGAGCCACAAAATCAAAAACCAGAGGGCTTCATTTAAAAATGTGAGTGCTCCACTTTCATACATACATACTCTTCTGGTATACCAGTTATCCACCTGCCTATTAGGGGAGCTGAAGTGAGGTCCCTCAGGGTTTGGCAGAGACTTTTTGTATCTTACCAGCAGGTAGATCATGAAGAAGAATCCAACATTCCTCTTGCAAAACAACAACACCAACACACAACAACCCTTGTATACCCAGTACAATGCCAAGTGACAAAAAGGATAGATGAATGAATCTCCAAAATTGTATCTCTGCCTTCTACTTCCAAACACTGTTCAGTCTTTATACAAACTCTCTAGCGTAGGAGTTTATCTCTGAGGTCTAAAATGCCTAAAAGAAACAAAAGAATGCAGCTACATCCAGAGTATGAAGGTTATTACTTTAGCTGTAGTATATCAACACCACCAACACTGGGGGTAACCTGTTTAACTTCTGAGAAATCTCTAGGATATGTTAAATACTACCCAATGTCAAAAACAATGCCATGACCATTTCCGTGGTCTTGAAGAAAGGCCATCGCAGGAGCCAATGAATGCAGAAGCTATCCATAGCCAACTAGACTGAAGCTAATAATTACTAAGACTACAGGTGGGAAGGAGTCACAAAACCATCCCACCTGTGCCTTTCAGGTTTTAAGTCATAATTCCTTCTTTACAGAAGAGGAGACTGAAGTCCAGAATAGTGGACAGATTTGTCTGAGATCACACACTACATTATAGTAGAGTAAGAGCTAAAACATGACAGAACATTTCAGGGCAGTTTCTAAACTGAACCACTCTGCCAGGATGCCTCCTTATAGGAAAAAAATCTCAGAGGTACAACATTTATTCTTTCCCCACTACTGAAAATTCCTTCCTCCTTTTGCTCACCTCTGATGAATGGCGTAGGTTCAGCTCATTCATCAAGGTTCAATACTAGTTGTTCATCAAGATTTCCCTGATGCTCCCCAACCCCAAAAGGGAGAGTTATGAACACTCTTTTCTGTGCTCCCAAAGGACCTTATTCTGATTTGTCATATAACACTAATCCCACGGTAGCATAATAACTTGCTCATGTGTCTGCCTGTACCTCCCCACCACTCTAGACTCTGAGTACCTTAAAATCAGAGATCAAGACTCATCTTTGTTTTCATCCAATTATCAGTGTGCTGGTCAATATGAAATATGCTATCCTAAAGCCATATGTGTTTTTTTAATTTAAATTTTCAAATTAAAAAAATCCATTTCTCAGTCACACTAGCCACATTTTAAATCCTCAATAACAGCATGTGGCTAATGACTAATGTATTGTACAGAAGAGGTACTGATCATTTCCATCATCACAAAAAGTCTTACTGGGCCATGGGTCTAAAAACTATTGTAGCTGATGCACAGTAAAGGTTTGTTGAAATCAGGAGTAAAACAAATGTATGTGCCAGAGCTTTGGCCTTTGTAAATTCAGAAACTTAAACATCAGTGTCCTACCAGTCTCAACTTCCCCCAAAATGCCTAGGATTAAAATCAGTGATTTCTACTTCTCATTCAAAATCGCTACCAGAAAAATACTGCAATATGTGTTCAAAGAAAACATATGAAGCTACTAATAGGGTTGTCTACATTTAGTAATATTTATTTTCAGTATTTCTAAATCTGGCTGTGCTACCCTAGGAAGTTGTAAAAACCTCCTAATGACAATTAGGAGAAAAGCAACTTCATGGGTGATTATAGACCCTGTCAATGTCCACGAAGCAACAGCTTCCTTCTCATGGTTTTGAATCCGGCCTCACCTATACTGCGTGTTTGTCAAAGTGTGGCCACAGGGTCCCCTTCTGCTCTCCAGGAAACTGGAGCTGACAGGTAAGCATTAGGGATGTTGTAAATCCAGTTCCTGCCCCTAGTTAGCTGGTAAATTTGGGAGTTAAGTAAACCCTTCATTTCTACAGGTTTGACTTTCTTCTTCCTTCAGAATGCACTTAATGATCACTAAGCCTTCCGCATGCTTTAATATTTTATGGTTCCTTGATCCCAACCAGAAATCAATAGGGTTCGCAGGGCTTCCCCTGCTATTTCCAGCCAAAAGTGTTTTCAGAGCCACAACCCACACCCAATGAATTGTTTCCCTATCCCTAGTTCTCCCCCTATTCGACCTCCCTTTGCATTTACGTCATCAATTAAATTAATCAGGAGAAAACACTGCTGTGAATGTTCTGCTATTGAATAGGAAATCTCTTCCAGTCCTGTCTTTGTTTACTTCTATTTTGGGATGCCATTGTACAATCATGCCAGATCTCAGTTTTTCAAGAGCCGTTTTCTTGTTTAGTTCTCACCCCTCGTCACCTCATATGATGGAATATTTCTCTAGTTCACACTCACCAAAAGCAACGCCTACTCCCACAGATCACTTTTTAACCCTAATTGTATATAATACTTGGAGTAAGGGTAAAGGAACATGGAGATCTGAGGAAACAACTTTCTCTTTTTTTTTAATCTCTGACAACTGGCACTCTACGGTTCTGAGACCATGACCTCCCTGAGCTCATGGACCTTACAAAGTGTTACATGAATAATAACTACCTCCATCAAACGGGTCCCAGGAAACCTGTGCTAAAAGCATTAAAAGTGTCAGGTATCTCTCAGAGTAATACGTATTTCCATAGAAGGCATAACAGAAATGTAATAGCTGGGTAAATGAGATTTATTTTGCAAATTATCACACGGTCTACAATATCTGTGTTTTTTCTGCTGTGTCCTGGCAAACCAAATAACATATAACATTTAAATGGTAATAGAGACAAGTTATAACAGAGGAAAGAAATGCTGACATCATACCCTATTACTTCTTTTACTTTCCATTTCCTCTACCATGTTAGGTTGGTGGCAGAAGAGCCACTGAAATTTTGAGTTCTGAATTCCAATTCTATCTTTGAAAGAATTTTTTACAACAGCCTTAACAAAGTTCTGCTATCTTTCAGGCCATCATTTTTCTCTTAAGAAATGGGGTTAACACTCCTCCTCAAATGAAACTAGACACTGACATAAGTATCAAATTGGAGTATAGAAAAGGAGACCTGGTACCCAAAACTTATTTACCTTAATCTTCATTCCCAATCTATTGCTATTTTAAGACTAATTCTTTATCAATAGGCTAACTATATGACATTTCCCAAATCAGGACACTGTTGAGAATAAAGGGAAATGGTATAAAAACTCAAGTCAGGACAATCAGCTTAAACCAAGATTGTCCCAACCAAACTGGGATATACGGTCACCATACCTATAATGCACAAAACTGCTTTTCCTGTCTAACTCTAATAGTTATTGATTCTTCTATTTTCTCCTGATATCTAGCATCTCAAGTCTCTTCTCTTACTTGCTAGCACTGCCCAGAAGCCTAAAACTTTTCTTTTTCTCAGAGACATCCAGCCTCACACAAACCACATCAATGACCTACAGTAACCAGACACCAAGCAAAACATTGAGGTTAATTAAAAGAGGCCCAGATTTAAGTATCTCTTATCTTTCTAAGGACACTATGAAGTTCTTGGAAGCAGGAGCTTCGGCATGTGCTTGTAAGGATCCGTTGCTATGCCTCTTTTAGGATTCACTGAATACAGTTGCCAAAAGACCAATAATCTCCTTTTTCATTTCTTTCTTGTGGGAAATCGGGAGAGTATTTTAGTGTTATAAACCTCAGAAGAAAAGATATGAATTAGTACTGGACATCAAACTCTCTATAGAAAATCATAATGGGAAAACACAGTCGAATTATTTCTATGCAAGAACTATACAAATTATATGACGGTGATTACAGTAGCCTGCAAATACCTTTAAGGATTTCTATATTTACACACTAAAATTAACAACAAAATATAAAGCTAGAATTATACAACTTGGTAAATACACAATACTGTGCAAATAAGCATTTTTGGATCTAGAGTAAGTCCCATCTGACAACTAGAGATAACAATTAATCCACTGGTGCCAGTTAGACTTTTCAAATATTTTATATCATATTTCTGGGAATCATAGAGTTAATTTTATCACAATTAGATTTGCATCCTTGTTTCATCAAGGTATAAATTTTAAACTCTGACTTGCATTCTCAAGGGATAAGTTCAAAATATTAAGGACTAGTCTTACATAAAATAGAAGCCACCAAAGATATAATCACATTAGGTTTCTGGATAAGAACTTGATAAGAAAAGAGTTAAATCATCATTAACAAAACCTAAGGCTCTTATGGCACAGACATCTGTGGCACAACGGTCACACATATTTTGAGTTTATCTTCTGGATACAATTCAGCTTATTTCATTCCCTATACTCAGTTCATTATGGATCTATGAAAGTTAAATGATCACATTTTTGCTAAATATCAAGTATATAATGAGATTTCTAGGTTTTATTTTTCCTTAAAGCATGGAGTAAGGTCATCCATATCTGGAATAACCTTCAACAATGAAGCAGAGGCTTCATGCTGCCTTTATGTATGAAAAATAACTTGAAATCCATTTTTTCAATAAAAACGTCAGGCTTAAGGTTCAATTAAAATGATTCATGCAATGTTATTTGGCAGTTGCTAACAATAAAACCTCCAAACAGGGAAGATATTCAGGTAAAAGAGAGGTACAATTTATATTTGCTATTTGAATCCATTAAAAACATGCCCTTGGCCTAAACATTTAGAGATGTGTATATGACGGAAAATATAAGTGTCTTACCTCTGATTATTAATAATATTTATTGAATACTGACAGTCTTGGTGCAGTTCTCAGTAAATCATTGAAACACCATCCAATTCTTTAGTTTATAATGAAAAAAAGCAAACAGGACGAACTGACTTCCTGAATTATTAGAGCAAACATCCAATTAAGAAATATTGCTCCACTACTTTGGGAAAGGAATTTCCATCACAGAAAAGAGACTCCAGCTAAACTCCGTCAATCTAAAGTGATTCCTAGGGCAGCGTGTAAAGAGATCAACTGTAACGAAGAACAATGAGAACCCAACGTGTATTTGAAATAAAGGTATAAAATAAGTCCTAGAGGCAATAGTGTGCAATAGATGCTCAAGATTATAAGGGCCAGGAATGAATATTCTGGATGGGAAAATGTTTTCGGTTATAAAGAAATTCTATGAAAAGCATTATATATATATATATATATATATATATAATTCTGATCATCAGAATGATTGGTAATACAATGGCAAATGCAATGCATGTGGGTAAGAAAGTCCAAATTTGAGCCCTGGCCCTATCACTTACTAGCCCTGATGGTCTTAGAAAATTCCTTCTCTGAGCTTCCATCTCCTCATCTGGAAAACGGAGGTCATAAATCCTACCCAAAGAGTTTGGGAGAACCAAGTAAATGCCTGATTATGATAGGGCTCAGTAATCTGTAAAGTTCTATGTAAACATGATAATTTAGCATCATGATTTTTACACTGTATTAAAATTCAGGACATTCATAAAAGACAAGTGAGCATTGCAAACAGGGAGTTACAACCTCCCACCTACGTGAAAAAGGGGGTGGGGGGGCGGGGGCAGCAGGCAGCAGGTCAGAAAATCCTTACAAAACACTTATGAGGTAGGAAAGCATGGGTTTGTGATCCCAAATCTGAGCTTGATTAAGTAGAACAGAAAGGGTGGGAGGGGGTTATGCTTCATAGAACCCAGAAAGGAAGATCACATACTCTGCTATCTCTGGTCAGTGTAAAAGAACAAATGTGAAGCTAAATTGTCCTATGTGTCAATGAGAAGTAAAGAAAGAGCTACATGTAAATACAGCCAGCACGAAGTCTGTTCTGAATTGAAGGGACAAAATATAGAAAGAGCAATTCAAAGGATGAGAGTATACTAGCCAATAAATTTTTATTAAAGTTACCTGAATCATACTAAAATGGGCAAAGGGGGACTGGATGGGGTAGAGAGAAAAATATAGAGCATCTTCCCAAAAACTTATTGTAGAAGTAGAAGTTGATTGTGAACAGAAGGTAATAAAGAGTTATTAGTTACCACAATTTAATCAATCAGTAGTGTACATCCAAATAGGAAAAAAAAATTTGTATCTTATGGAACCCCACCCACTTTATCCTCCATTTTCAACCCTGCCCTGAAGAAATGACTAAGGAAATGACTGTACTCAGTTTTTCCTTCTGCCTTCACTCAACTGCAAATGGAAAATACAAATACGCACATACATATGTGTGTTTGCATGCATTACATTGGAGTTTTTGCAAAGTTTTCACCTACATTATCTCACTTATACTTCTCAATAGTCTTCATCCATCTCAAACCCATAAGATCATTGTTAAGCTGAAATCAGATTGGTTTTAACCATTTCAAATTTCAATCAGCTCAGTTCAAAATATTATAAATCCTTGGGTATCAGCTAAAAAGGAGACGCAGAATTACCATGGAAATTCTACCAAAACTAAACACATTACCTAACCCTTCCTCCGACGGCCTAAGGTTGACAGAGAAAGAGAAAAAGAAGCTAAAACCCAAATCTGTAAAAATGGCAAGTTCAAATTGCTCAGAGACAAGTGTAATATCATTCTTCAAGTTCTCCTGTCAAGAAAGACAATTCCATCCACTTACATGAGAGATGGCAAATGGGTCAATAAAACTTCACGGTCAGTGGACCAAGAGCAGCAAGCGCTCAATAGATGTTGGTTGATGATGAAAATAGACACATACCTTTTGTATGTAGCTTGACAAAGTCATCAGTCACCAAGATTATTGTTTGCCCTCAACATGGGCCAAATGCCAAACGGTAAGCTGGACTTACACACATGCTCACAATCAAGCAAATGCTCAGTTTATATGCAGCCTTAATTTCCTAAAGGCTTTCCTTTCTTTCTTTTGCAAAATACCTGCTGCTTTAAAAAAATATATATATACATATATATATATATATATATATATATATATATATATATGTATATATATATATATATATATATATATATATATCAACCGGAGAGTTTTAGCTTTAGCCCAACTCTGCCAATTTAGGGGAATATATATAAACATGAAAAGACGCTTTCACATTAGAACCAACTTGGAAGAGTAAATCTTGAAAGAAACAATATCCTCATCTCACAGTTTTTATTATCAGGTTTACAATGCTTTTCATATTTAAACTATGTTATAAAGTTTTTCAAGAGGTTACGTGGGAATGGTATTTCATTTGGATTTGCATTTTCCTCACTATATTATTTATTTTTCCCGATCAGGTCTAACTGGCCCATTCTTCTCAGTAAACAAGCCAGTTTCCATAATAAACTATAGAATAGAAAGCAGGATCACAGTAATACCATCTTGGTTTTATGGTATTATGGTTTATAATGAACTTTCACACATATCACCTGATTTGATTTTTGGGTATGGCTGTGGAAACTAGGTTGATAATTTCACAGTCATGTGACATCTGTATAGACATTTGAAGTGTACATATTTAATGTGAGCATATTTCACGATTCAGATATCTTGAAGATAAGGCCTATTATGTTTATTGCATACAAAATCCCTCTCAGCTTTTGATACTCTGCTCCTCATTGTAGATACCCAATCAATGCTACTTTCTTCCTGAGCAAATATGGAATTAAGATTTGTTACAGTCGAAGAAATGTTCTGCTCTCTCCTATACTGTAGTCACTGGTTTTCTGCTTCTATTTTTTCTCTCCTGCCACAGTAAACTGTTACGCTGCCTGCAGGCTGAGGTCAGGTTTCATGCTGTTGAATCTTGCACATCGCCTAACACAGCTAAAGAATGAATTAGGCATGACTCTCTACACGGCACAGAATACCATTGGATATAAAATTTTAGACAAAAAGAAAATTGTTTTCCTTCTGTTGTTGACCTGTACACTTACAGAATTGGTTTGTTAAAGCGTCAAAGCATGATGAAGATACAGTCTACCCAAATAAGAACTGGAGGAGGAACAAGCTATTCTATTTTTCCATATATCAAATGCATTTCCCTCTATAATTTCAAATATGCATTGCATCAAAACGCAATTATGAGCATTCTAAATCTTCTTCCTAATGGTTAAATTTTATAGTTAAGAACAAGGGCTTATAGTACTCTGTCTCTAAGGCCACAGTGACTAGTCTAGAAATGGACACATGATTTTAGCCAGGCTAGTCAGAGTTCTTCTGTGAAACTTTTCAGGCTAGGGCTGGTAGGAAAGAGCTCTCTCTTAGTCCAATTAAGGTAGAGGGATATGATTATGGAAACTGCTGGCAGGCAGCTTCTCTTCGGGATGGAGAAAAAGGGTCTATCAGGGGACAATAATGCTTTGTTTCCCAGGGCTTGATTTTCAGCCCTTTTTTGACCTGTGTCATCAATGCCACTATCGTCCCAATAAATCTCACTTTTGCTTAAAACAAACAAAAATTCACAGGCCAATGTCTTCAGGGGAGGGAAGAACAATTATTGAACCTCCTCTATATGGCCATCTCCTGTCTCTAAACTTCATCAATCTCCAGTGAGCAGTGCCAATGAAGTAATTTCGGGTAGAGGGGGAAATGTACATTTGCTAAAATTCCTTTCACAACTCCTTCCTCAACTCTTCTTGTTGCTGCTACTTATCTCAAAGCGGTATTAATCTTAAGGAGAGCAGAAAGGGGTACAAAGAAAATGTATTTCATCCAATTGCAACACATTTTCTTTGGTAAAATCTAATCCATGCACAGAACATTGCCTTGCACACAATTGATGCATGCTCAATATTAATGCTCTTATTTTTCTACTGATCATTAGTGCCTAGAAGTGTGTTAATACATAGTTGATGCTCAGTCAGCATTTATATCGAATTCATACTACCTTCTGCTCAGTAGATGTTGAGCTGTATTGAATGAATACTACTTTTTTCTCAAACTTTCAGAAATTACGACATTCGTCAATTCAAACAGAAACTAATTTTTCTCTTCATAATATGGACATTAGACATCATTTCTAATGCTTGGGGAATTAATCCTTCATTAAGTATAGAAATTTAATATATTAGAGGATGTGAGATTATGTGAAAACCTTGTACAGTATAACACTTTCTTTCCAAAATTGAAAAAAAATTAGACACATGCAGACTGAGCATTTGAAATGTGACTGGTCTGAACTGAGATGTGCTTGACTTCAAAGACTTAGTATGAAAATAAAGAATGCAAAATATTTCATTAGCAATTTCTACAATGGTTACATGTTGGAGTGTTAAAATTTTGAATATACTGAATTAAATAAAATATATTATAAAATTAATTCTATGTTTATTTTTAGTTTTTTAACATGGCTACTTAAAATATAAAATTACCTACATGGCTGGCATTATGTTTCTTTTAGACAGCACTGATATAAGGTGTTATACAAATATAAAGCTTTGGGTGCACACGTATTTCAGTGGTAGAATTATTGCCTGCCATGCCAGAGACCCAGGTTAGATTCCTGGCTCTGACACACACATACACACAAAACAACAATGTTGTGAACAGAATTCCCTGTGATATAAATATTGCATATCTACCTCTGTATGTGTGTACGTATAGATATAGAAATACATATATGTAAGGAGACACAAACCCAAAAACTATGTACTATTATTTGTACTATTATTATATTCTACATCTTAAAATTTATACAGAGGAAATCTTGGAGTTTTATTCTTGTCTTTGGAAATGAAAATTTCATCTCAGTTATAAGAAAACTATTTGAGAGCAAAAATGTGATTGTTTTACTTCAATCCTTAAATCAAAACATTTTTTAGTAATTTTATATATTAAATAGATAATAATAAGTACAATTTTTGTTTTTTCTACAATTGTAAGACTGTTGAAGAAATTCAGATGACAGGTTCTTTAAAGAGACTACAGTTAGGCAATTCGAGGGTGTTTATACCTCATTACTTTCCACTCCTGTGAAGCCTTCTTCCCTGCTGCAAACCTTAGTAACTAAATGAAAACCAGCTAATTGCCCTAAACTGCTACGTAACCAAACTAGATGGGGTTGGAGAATAAACAGGTGAATGGAAGAAAGGATATACTTGTGTTTGTGCACATCTTCCATTCCAAGGCTTCTAACTCCCAACAAAGAAACTGAGATAACATATCTCTGAAATTGAAAGACACACCAAAGTTAATTCTTTTTTCTTTAGTATATATACTCATGCATACGGCTACGGGCAAATAGGCTATTTGTTACTACTTACTGAGCCCCGGAGGAAATAAAAGAGCACATCCTGATCAGCAAAGGGACAGAAATAGTTCTCTCTCCATTGGCACCTTGCAGGTGTTATTTATCCTGTACAACAAGTGATTTCTGGTCAGCCTGCAAGAGGCCTGAACTGGGGAATCTTCAATATGCTCAATAAAAATTACTCAAGAGACTTCTCTTTCTAGGAAATTTTCTTAATGCACAAAGCATTTTTAAAGAAACTCCAGTGAAGTGATGCCTAGTTTCTTTGATCTTGATAATGGGGAGTTCTGGGTGTTTGGAGGAGTGATAGAGAATATACCTGTGAGTGTGGTCGATATGGATGTAGCTGATATGTGGTTAATCGTTTTCCCAGGATCATGCTCATCATCTTTAATTATAACTCTTGATACGATAAATTAAGAAAATAATTTACTTCCCTAAGTATATAAAGAATGAGTCAAAGACAGCTAAATAATGAGTCCTACACCATTAAAAACACTTACATTTCTACATAAAATTATGTAATACACAACCTCTGTGAATATATTTTGTGCCAACAAATAGGTGACTTGGGGCTAGAAGTAAGGTTTCTCCCACAGCAGTAAAGATCATATAAACTTGCACTTTTTGAAAATTTTAAATCTGATGCTTTTCTTAATTCCCCATGTACTCCTAAATTTCAAGACATTGAATCAGTTCAGAAGCTACTAGAGAGTTGAAAGATATCTCAAGTTTCTTCCATGAAATTAAGACTTGAACAAAAAACACACCAGTTGAGTATTTCTTGTCCTCAGTATTCCTTTGTATACTTTATGCAAGCCACCTGAGGTTCACAAATAGGAACAAGCCAACCTTTCTGCACATCTTGGTTTTCTTTAGGGTTTATCTTGAATTCTATTACTGCCTAGCACTTCACATATAATTTCATCATTCAAGCATTGATAATACAATTATATAAATCTGAAATTTTCAATAGAGATAGTACAGCTTAGAAATAAGCAAATTAAAAACAAACAAACAAAAAATCTCTAACCACTGCTAGGACATAATTCTTCAGAATCCAGGTGTGGGGATCTTAAAAATGGGCCTCATTGTAAGACTTAATAAATTTAAAAGAGAGAGTATGTTTTATATGCAAAGCTATATATATATATTAGCTGCCTGACAACTGTAGGTTTATGACAGTATCATTACTGAACTAAGTAAAGCAAGCATCTAAGTTAAAATTCATTTCTGACAACTCATGAAGCACAACTAAGCTTCAAGTATCTTAACTATTCAGCCACATGCCTAAGTGAATTTAATTGCATCCAAAACTACAGACTAATTACCTCAACTGCAACTTATTATCTGTCCTATTTCAAGCACAGAAGCAGTTAAAGAAGAGTAAACTGTTTCATTCAGTGCAGCAAACACATTTTATATGAACTAAACATTTGTGTCCATCTGGCCACCTCTCTCATACAGCCAGACAAGGACTGGGGGTGGGGGATGGGGAAAGTATGGAGATAATAAACATTTGACCCAAATCATGTCATCATTTCTTTTCTCCTTTACATGTTATGATGCAATAATTGTCACAATTATGATAGTAGCAGGTACTATTAATCAAGAACTTGCTGGACATGGAAACTGAGGTCACAAAAGATGGTGGATGGCTGGGAAGTGCCAGAGCTGAAATTTAAATTCAGACCTATCTAACTTCAAAGCTGGTATTCCTTCCTCTCTGATACAATCCCCCATCTCCATGGGTGTATAAGCCGCAGTTTGTTTCATTTATTCTTCCAGAAGAAAGCATCGCATTCCACCACTCACACTTGAAATCACTTTTCAACCTATATTAACTCATAAAAATGTTCAACAAACTTCCCCAGTCTAGACCTTGCAGAGGGCAACCAGAGCAGCTGTTTCAGATCTCTTCCTTCTCTTCATCTGGATCCATTTTCCTTCTTCTTCCCTCACAGCAATTTTAGAGGATCAATCCAAATGTTCAAGTCTGCTTTATCGGCATCTGGGAGAAGGTAGGACAGTACAACCTTTTATTCCACCAGGTCACTTCAGTAGAGGAGGAAGATTCAATGTTTTTGCTTCAGCAAACAACAAGGGCTCTGGTGACGTGTAATTCCTATATTTCAACAGGTCTCCTTTTCTCTCCACCTGGTTTTCCAGTTGATCTACCCAGTTGGTAAAAGAGAGAAGGCTCCTTACTGAGATGAACCACAGTAAAAGGGAACACTGATACATGGCCTGAGGCTCTGGTGGAACTGCTGATGTCTCTGTGGTGGGGAAATGGTTTGAAGAAGGACAAGTGTGGGCTGAGAGTTGGTAGCGGAAAAGTCACAACGACGCTTTAAGCATCAGGGAAAGAAAGGTCTAGCTGATGCTTCTGAAGGGGGCTTTTATTTTCCCATATAACTGAAAATTTGATTTGTTTGTTCAATGATTCATTTGCTTAATGAATGAATAAAACCACAGACCTCTTCACTTCATGGATCACTCATTGGAGGCTGTTTAGAGAGAAGGATTCAATTAATTCATTTACTGATTCATTCAGCACACAGATTAATGGATGCAGCATGTGCTTAGTGTCAAAGGTTGTGTTAGTTTGCAAGCTGCTGGAATGCAATATACCAGATTTGGAACAGCTTTTATAAAAGGAATATAATAAGTTACAAGTTTACAGTTCCAAGCCTATGGAAATGTCCAAAGTAAGGCATTCAAGGAAAGATACCTTAAGTCAAGGAAGTCTGATCGGTCAGTAACACCTCTGTAACCTGGTAGTCACATGGCTGGCATCTGCTGGTTCCTTGCTTTTGGGCTCTGT
Organism: Tamandua tetradactyla; assembly: GCF_023851605.1. NCBI lineage: Eukaryota > Metazoa > Chordata > Mammalia > Pilosa > Myrmecophagidae > Tamandua > Tamandua tetradactyla. The sequence continues at coordinate 199,417,190 of NC_135327.1, read as the reverse complement.
TGCTTTCAGCCTCTGTTCCTGTGGGTGGTCCTCACTTTACTTTTCTTGGGTATTAACACTAGGTTAATACCTGGGCTGGGTATTAACACTAGGTAAAGTGGAAGCCCAAACACTTAGGAGAGAATAATGGTGAGATTAGGGGAGAGTGGTAAGGCAGAAATGGATATGATATCCCAGAACTGGGAGATGAATGATCTGCAAACCATGTTGTACAATTGGCTTCCCTTGGCTCTCTGCAGGTTCTGGCTTGCTTAACGTCTCATGCAATGTTTTCTGGACTCCAAGCATCTCCAAAAATCCCTGTCTCTGTTCTCTGAAACAACTGTTCTCCAAGCATCTACATCTGCTCTCTCTGTCAGCACTGAGGCTTCTGTCACTTCTGTCATTTCTCCAAAATGTAAAAATCCTCTTTTACAGGATTCCAGTAAATTAATCAGGACCCACCTGGAATGGGTAGAGTCACATCTCCACCTAATCAAAGGTCTCACCCACAATTGGGAGTGTCACATTTCTGTGGACATAATCTAATCAAGCTTCCAATGCAGTGCTGAATACAGATTAAAAGAAATGGTTGCCTACACAAGATGATCAGGATTAAAACATGGGTTTTCAGGGGTACATAATACTTTCAAACCTGCAAAGGGGTACAAAAAGGAACAAGACATATTCTGCGTCTTCAGAATGCTCATAGCCATGTGGCAAAGAAAGGCGAAATAGGTATCATATTAAAGCCTTGAAATTTGACTTAACGGGTCCTTAGTCAAATGGCTGCCTTATGAAGGGAGGGCACAGTTGATTATCCCAGGCTAACGACCATCATGGAATGTTCCTCGTGATGGGAAGAGCACCCACAAGTTAGCCATTTCCTTTGAATAGCTATGGTTTGAAGAATACATCCTGACACTCGCCCCAAATCTGCCTTATAGGACATAAATCCATAGATCCCTAGTTTTGCCTTTCAGAGCAAAACAAAAAATAAAAAAGATCAAAACCTCTCTCTTCTTGTAATATTTAACAGCCCGTCAAATATTAAAGACAGCATCATGACATACTTTATTTCTCTCATCTCCATTACACAGTCACATTCTTTTAACCTTTAATCGTACAACAACGTTCGTTGATCATTCCTCTAGCCAATTCTGGAATAGCTCATCCATTTCTGCCTTAAACTCTCCCCTAACCCCACTGCTATTCCCTCCTATGTGTTTAGGCTTCCACTTTACCTAGCATAGTACCCAGCATGTGGTAGCTGCTTAGTCAATATCTGTTTAAGTTTGCATCCTGAGTATATATTGATGTATTTTAAGACAATGCCAGCTTGTTGAGAGACCACATTAAAGTAACAGAGATGCTCAACCAAGAGGCTACCGCAGACATGAACCTCATGAAATCAAGAGGTTATGTGAATGTTTCTGGTCAACAGGTCCATGGCTTTCATCAGATCCTCCAAAGGGATCTGGTATCCAAGCATTAATGATCACTATACACCTGGCTCAGTTTAAGCCTGTGAACAAATTGAATTCCCACATTCTTCTACCTCAGAAGTGCTACTAAGCCAGAATGCCCAATTTATACAAGTAATATAGTGTGACTCTATTCTCTTTTACTCCATCTTCCCACACATGCTGTGAAGTTATTCAATCATAAGATGAGGTTAAATATTACCTACTGCATACTTCCAGAGCATGCCAAATTAATTGTCATTTACTTAAAAAATTGGGGAGCAAAGCAACTGTTACACTCTCATTTTTCCTTATTTTTTAAGCAATTCATTGAACAATTAATTACTTAAATGTGAGAAAAGTAGCTATGAAAAAACTACTATGTCCAGGAATGATGCAATAAAAAGAAGTAATAGCTATGCCTATTCATAGGACATGCAAAAAACTAATTGCAGTAAGACTTTCTACTACCCTATATAATATCTATTTTCAACTGATCTCCAGACATGGACTTTTTAAACCTACCTGTATTGTGTAATTAGTTGGTTTGTGTTTCTGCCTTCTTTTATTTTTTTCCAGTTTCAGTTAATATTTTTGTGTTAATCTTCTTAGCATATTATTTTTGCTATGCCTCACTTAGGATTGCTTGATTTTGAACAACAACAAAAAAAATGGGTTTGAGTTTTGAATCTATAATTTGTGAGCTATGTGATTTGGGTAATTTACTCAAACTCTCTAAGCCTTATTCCTTCCTGCATAAAAAATCAGACTACTGAATTAGATATGTGTGGGGTTTTTTTAAACTGAACTCCAAAATGCTCTCAGGGCTCTGTGCCCACATATCTCAGGGGCAATTAGAGAAGAGTGAGGGGGTCATCAGTCGAGCTCTACTTGTACCTTTTTTACATATTGGGCTTCATATTATTTTGTTTGTAAAAAAAGTTTTCTGAGGGACAGGCGATGGTGGCTCAGCAGGCAGAGTTCTCACCTGCCACACCAGAGACCTGGGTTCGATTCCTGGTATCTGCCCATAGGAAAAAAAAAAAAAAGTTTTCTGAGACTCAAACAAGATTCTGAAACTCGTTGGGCAAACATGCTCAGGGGTTTACACTGTAGAATATAGGGGACCAAGAGGTACACAGAAACTAGACACAGGGAAACGTTACCCAATGAGGTAGGATTCAAATTTAAGGGAATGGATAGAAGTCATGCTAACTAATTAGTGGGGTTATTAGTAACACTGCCATATTAAAGGTGAATTATGATTGAAAGGGGATGTGTAGTGCCATGTATCCCACCAATTAACTCTACAATTATAAATAAGTTCTTGCATGAACAACTTCAAAGGTGTGATCTTGTACAAAGAGTCAATAATAGAAGGGTATATGGGGAAAACTAAAATTGCATGCTATGGCCAATAGTTAACAGGAAGACATCACTGGTACCACAACAATACCAGAGGTGAATAATTGGGGAGAAGGGACAAGAAATTAAGGGAAATTTTTTTTTGATATTGGGTGAGGCTGTGTTTATTGGTTCCTTGTCTCTTTGGATCAATGAAAATTGTCTAAAATTGTAAGAATGCTGTACAGCCAAGTGAGAACACTGTAACACACGGTTTATTCTGGACATTATCCATGATGCCCAATGGACAGTGGGAGCTGAAACAGACAATGACTGAGAAGCCAAAATGTGAGCTGTGATATATTTATGATGGAATATTGTGCAACTACAAAAAGGAAGGACGTCATGAGGCATGCGACAAATTGAATGAAACTTGGGGACAATGTGTTGTGCAAAATAAGCCAGAAACAAAAGAATATGCTATGGTCTCTTTCAGAAAATACTTATACGAAAATTGGAGCCTTGATTATAAGCTCTTATAACAGCCACACTTAGTTTGAAGTTGTGAGTGTATTTCTAGATTCTGAAACACTAAGGTATATGTGTATGAACTGGCATTTCCCTGGAGCTTTGAGAACCTTTGTGACACCAAAGACTCAGAAATGGAGTTCTGCAGTGCTGAAAGTTAGCTTTGTTACATACAATAACAGTTAAAGTAACCCCAAAATAGATCAGGTTTCAATTAGAAAGAAAAGTAGAGCCGATCTGGCTGGGACTGAGGTAAATCAAAATACAGGATACAAGATGACAGTGCATGTATTCAGAGCTTCACCTACCGTATGAGACCAAAGGCAGAGAGTTTTATTGTGTCTACAACCTGACTTTTCTGTAATACACAATCTAAATCAACCTGTCTGGCTGGCTCATTTAAAAACCTAAAACTCATGGGACCGAGAAGGGAAGAAGGCCTTCTAATTCTGTATAGCTTAATGTAATAACCTGGATATATCTCAGACCATGGGGGGCTGATAATTAATAAGTATTGGCAGTGTCTCTTGAAGGACCAAAGAAAAAAATATGGAACTATTAAAACTTTCCCATCTGGGAGACCCTTGGTAGCCTCTTAGATACTGGAGACTCCAAGAAAATAGGCCAAGCTTCTCATTTTAAGGCTTGTCCTTATGAAACTTATTTCTGTGGTGGAGAAACTAAGACTATCTATAACGAGACCTAAGAGTTGCTTCCAGGAAACCTCTTCTGCTCAGATGTTGCCTCTCTCTCTCTCTCTCTCTCATCCCAATACTAAAATCATTACCCTTTCCCCTACCTAAGACATGACATTCAGGGATGAAAGTCTCCCTGACTACGTGGGACATGATTCCCAGGGATGAGTCTGGTCCTGACACCATGGGACTGACAACCTATTCCTGACCAAAACAGAGGGAAAGAAACGTAACAAAATAAGGCACCAGTGGCTAAAGAGAGTCCAGTGGCAGATCAAGAGGCAATTCTGGAGGCTACTCTTATGCAAACTTCAGGTAGACATTGCTAATTCCTATGGTTTGCCAAACCAACATCATCACTGTTAACTCTTAAGAATACCTAGGGCTTTAACTGAGACTCTATAAATGTTTCATCCACTGTTTATTTTCCTGAAACCTATAACCTCCAGAAGGCTCCTAGGCCAGATAAATCCTGAAATCCAGAGAGACCAGCCTCTCCAAGATTATTACTTCCCCTTATCCCTTATTGTTGACACACTTTCAACATGAAAAATTTAGAATGGGCATTGCCGAAAGATCCCTATAGATTGGGAGAAGGATCAAAGGAGAAGGAAAAGTTATAACAGAGAACATAGGATCTAATAAATGAGTATGACTTCTGAATTACTATATTGATATTTCTTTTAGCCTTCAGTGTTTTGGAGTGGCTAGAAGGAAAAACCTGAAATAACAGAATGGTAACCTATAACAAACTCAAATCAGCTCTGTAACTACTTGTTAAAACATATTTCGAAAAAGTATTGTTTTTTCTTTCTTTTCTTTGTATATTGGTTGTATTTTACAATAAAAAAAAGTCAAGCATGATATGATTGTATAAAACAGCCCATCTTAAAATGGACACACAAGCCCCTGGCAAATGGAAGATACATTCAAATATCACTGTTATGTCAACAGACTTGGTAAGTGCTCATTCAACAGTGGTTTGGAATCCTTGTGCCAAGACCACCATTGAGAGCGTACTAAGCACTTTCTTCACAGCAAAGTTAGGGCAGCATTATCCCCATTTTACAGACCTCAGTCAAACCAGATATACCCAGGGCCACTCAGTCTGTGAGTAGAAGGGCAGGGATCAGAAGCTGGGGGGCCCGCACCACACACATTTTCTCCCAGCCCCTCAAAAAGAGGGCTATTGGCCAGGCAAAATGAAGGTTCCTGCCTCTGTGAGGAGCAATAAAATCAATATGATCCACTAAGGGAACTTTTGAGACCTTAAGGCTTTATAATTTTTAATGATAAAATAGTTTTTTACCTGTGAAAATTCTTTCACCGGTTAATTTCTCATTCTGTCAACCTTTTACCATATGACTCAATTTGAGGGAATGGAGGGTTTATTTTGCTTATCACAATCAGAGCCTGAAATTCTAATTGTTTTGAGCTTTCCTAAACATTTCTCAGGTTAATTCCAGAAACACCACACACATAGCTGTAAAACAGTTACACTCTATTGTATGTTTATATATAAAAGGATATACGTATGGCATATATATATATGCTATAATGTCTTAAAATGGCCCAATGCTTCTAAGTCAACTTGAATTTTATTATGAAATCATGAGATTGTTTAGCTCTTTGAAAACCAGAAGCTTCCAATGCCCTTTTGACATCCATCAGGACATACATAGATTAAATAATCATCCTCACAAGAATAAATCTTTACCTCCAATCCATTCTTCTAGTTTTGTATATTGCCCACATTCCTGTTTTTGTTTTTTAAGCTGGAATCAACCATGTTAGGTTCAGATATTTTTTTTCCCTACTTCAGAATTTTACTAAGCTTTGCTGCTTTCAACTGTGTAATTAATATGCCATCCTGGATTTGAGACACTGTCACATAATAATTTCATTTTTCAGTTTTCCAAAATCATCTCCATGTACCCCCATAGAAACATTCTATCTTTCCAGAACAGATTGTTTGACTGCCCCTTTGGTTTGGACAACACAGCTGGGAATTTTTCAATTCTCTCCTAACCTTCACTTGTTTCTATCTAGCTCTCTTTTCCTCCCAGCTTCTCTTGGCCTCTCCTCTTCCTATGTCATCTATTTATCAAAATAAAAAAATCTTACTCTGATCCAACAGCTGTCTAATAAGTGGATGGGGTATTAGGCAAGCTATCAACATTGAAAATATGTTTACTTCCCTCTCCCATTCAGAGACCTGAAGTTAAGATACACTGTGCTATAATTTTAGAATTCCCAGAGTGAATACTATAACAACCTTAAATATTCTACCAAGAAGAAGAATAAAATCACCTCTTAAAAATAGAGAAATAAAGTTCTTTCATGAATTTTAAAATATGCATCACCACCATTCAAGGTCATCTCTGTCACATACTAATTTCTAAAAGAGAAAAGAAAATGGGGAGATATTTAAAATTTTTTGATTCGGTGTTATACATTGCTATGGGTAACCTATTTAAAGGACTGAATCTATCTTTTCCAGAGTTTGAATTCCCATTATCTTCAGGAGGAATCATATAAGCATGCCAGAAGACAGACTTTGACCTTTTAAAATGTTTTGAAAGTCTCCCCACTCCCACCCCCTCCACAGTTTTCCCATTTTAATCAGCAGATTTGTGCTGGTACCTTTTGATCTGTCTCCCACCTCCACACACACTGGCGCATGCATAGACGCTTTTTTAGAAGCCTGTGCTGCAAATTAACAATTTAGCAGCTTGCGATGATGCTTAGAGTCTCATGTTGTTGCAGACGGGGAAAAGCAGTTTTTCTTAAGTTTTGGCAAGGGAAGTTAAATCTCTTACAAAATTGATCAGAAACCAGTAAGAGAATACCATATAAATTGTCACTGAAAATTCTATGATGAAGACTTTCTAACATCACTACTGGGTTTTGCAAAGCAGTTGGTGGGGAATTGCATTCAGGATGCTATGGCACCACAGCCATCACTTCTAAAAATAGATGGGCAGCATGATCAAAGCAGGCCCACAGCACTGACTGTCATAAGCCTGTGCTCATGACAATTTTTCCTAAGGGACTGCTGCAAATTTCAACTTCAGTACACAAAGTGTACTCCAGTACACTTCAAACCCTTCCTGGATTTGAAGGCAGAAAGCAGTAACAGGATCAGTTATTTGGTACTTGCCAACAACAGGACCAGCTCAAATATAAAGCAAAAAAAACACATATTTATAGGAGGTACCCAACCTCTCTGTGACTTAAAAGTACCAAAAATGTCCTTACTATGACCTCTACTTAATTCTTCATTAATCCTTGTGCCTAAATACCAAATTATTTCTCCCATCAGCTCCGCCTTAACTTTATACCCATAATTTCAAGTATTAATTCAATTGCGTTTCATCACCAAAGGCCCTTGTTAAAATGAAATATACTCTCTACTTAAGGTAATGCATTAATCCACCTTCCAAATTTTTTTAATGATTGGATTTTTGTCACTAATATTGCAAGGTCCAGGTAGAATAGGACGTGAAAGTTTTGATTTACTCAATTGTGTGCAATTTATATTACAGGTACTGGTTGGCACTACAGATCAAGGTGGGACATTGCAATAAAGGGTCTTGAAAAGTAAACAAGTGAAGCTAGAATAGTCTTTCTGAATTTGTTCATATTTCCCACTCTGTTTTTACTGAATCCACTCCAGTACCCTCCTCATTTATTTCCCCAATTCAAGAAACACCGACTCTCAAGGTCACAAAAGGGAAAAGATTTGCTCTTGAGGAGGTCAGTCTCATGCAAAATCAGAACAAATAGAATTAAGGCTTAAATTCTACACATATTGACATGGTTTCCCTGCTCCTACACTTCAATGCCAAAGGTAACCAAAGTTAAGACGAAATAAAAAGATTTTAGTTCATTTTGTCTTTCCAAAGGATGTCTGAAACAAGACCACACAACCTCCACTTAATCTGATATTTTTAAAGTAATGACTTCTAACAATCATTGATCTCTGAAGCTACTAGAGAATCACTTCTGCTCCAAATTACATTCATTTCCTCCAGTTTTAGAAGTGTCCATTAGACTCACTCTCTTCTCTTTCCAAGAGAAGGGGTGAAAGATGCCTATTGCATAACCAAAGAAGTTGCAGTCAAACACAGGCATGGCTCATTAGCATAAAAAATAATAATGATACAATTCCCAATGAGACAGAAAAAGGATGACTATTCATTACTGTAAGTGATTAGCATCTTAACATTTCCCACTTGCCAACCAGAGCTAAAGATGTTTTGGTGAAGGTTAATGAAAAGCATTCTCCAAACCTCAAAGTATCCCAGGTTTTATGCTGTTCAGCAGAGGCTAAGCCTCAGGGTTAACTCCAGAACTGAAAATGAGTGGCAACATTAACTTCAATGGAATATCAGCATAATACAGCAAAACATATTTAGTGCAATAGTGAGAACTTCTCAAGAGAGAAGTAAACTGTTTTCTTCAATCTGTTTTGAGTTTGAGCTGCACAGCCAGTCAAGAAACTTGCTGCTCCTTCTTCCAAATTTTCTTGCTTTCATTTAGTCTAATAAGTGACACTAGCTCACTGACTTCTCTTAAGAGATCTTCTGAGTTGGAACACAGAAGATGTGGATCCATCTGTAGTCTCAAGACCACAATTGATTATGGCTTCAGTGCAGTTGCCTGTCTCATTGCCACAGTTTCCTCTCTGGTGATGAAACAAAAATTGTCCTCCTCTAAGTACAGCATTGTGTCAGCTACCCTTTTTCCCCTCCCCAAAGACTTCATACTGCCATCCTCCTCATTCCTCCCCTCCAGGACTCAGCCCCATGACCCCAGAGCACAGAGTTCTTGTTCTGGACTCTAGAATACCCAGGACTTCTGAGCTCTTCTCTTGGATCCTCACAACTCTGCCCATTTAAAGCCAAGACACTTCTTTTTCCCCTGCTCAGGAAGTTCATGAATCCTAGATATGGTTCTACACCATCCTAAGACCACTTTTCATATTCTTCACCTAATTCCCTCATATTTTCTTTTTATCCATAGTCCTTGACAACACAGACCATGTGTAGAATAACCCATTGGGTTTAAACTAATACAATTACTGTTTTCAATGCCACTTGTTTTTGAATTGTGAAAGGATCACCTCTCCTATTGGCAGACTTAAAAATTAAGACATGTTTGCATCTCCTAATATTGAATCTCATTTTTCTGGTTTTCATTCCCCCCCTAAAAATTTATCAAATGCCACATTTACCTTAACTGTGATGTTTTGTATGGCCTTTTCCCTTAGCATACTTACATAAAATCATTTAAATCACACAAATGGCCTTGAATTTTACTACTGAATAAAGTACAAGATCTAATATAAAGAGTACTAGACAGGGCACATCAGAAGTTTTGCATAAGTGCCATTACCATTGTGTTTTTGGGAGGTTACTAACCTCTTGTCAGAATTCTAAGCCACAGGATTTTCATGCCAACTCTAAAGAACGCATTCTTTATAAAATTCTATTCACTTCAGAAAACTCTTCTGTAATAGCACTATTATTATAAATGCTCAAAATGCTTAACCTAACAGTCAGCAATAGGTCCTTCATTTTAGAAGAGAACAGAAATATCAGGGACTGTCTATTAGGACTTGCACAGCTTAGAGAAATCTTGGAAGCAACCCAAAATTGTCTTATCTGTGAGGTACACTCAGACTAACTGATTTCCATGTCCGGGGAAATAAAAGATGTGATTGAACTTAACTCATAACAAAAGTCACAAGTTCTCAATAGAAGATAAGATCTATTCTTATGTAAAGAGACTTTATCTTTTAAGGAAAGGCATATTCTCATATGTCTGTCTGAAAAGATTCCTAGGCACACGCAGGATGAATTTGGTCACTGGATGTACTCTTGAGGTCTCTCCCAATTGTGTGATTTTTTGATATGTGAGGACTTCATATGCATGTGCATTGTGTGTACGTGTATGTATACATCCATCCGCATACATACCCATATAAGGGACATGCCACTAAAAATTCTTCCCTGCTCAATATTTCCCTTCTCCTTCAGTAAAAGAAGAAGCAAAAACTGTGTCATGATACACTGGAATCTTGGAAAATGAATCACTGTCTTCCCCTATTATCACTGCTTTACAATTTGAAATCTTTTGAAATGGGACAATGCATTTTAAATTACATTTCTACTTTTTATTACTTTCAGGGAAAAGTCCATAATTTGACTAAGCCAAGGTTTGTTTGTGAGGATAACTAAATTTAAACCAAATTAGCCTCAGCTTTTTCTACTTCAGCTACTAGGTTTAACTCTGTACATGTGGGAAAATAAAGTGCAGTCCAAGGATGCTGATCTTTTTTCTGTTTTTCAACTGAGGACGCTCTGCATTATTTAATCATTCGCTTAAAAGATACAGTTTTCAAATATCTCTGGGCTTTAGTACATTATTTAAAAACAAATTTTAGAATCTCCAATAAGAAAGAGAACTAGTCTTACAGAAGTCTATTCTCCCTTCTATTCCAATGTGATCATACATTATTCTTAAATACACAAACTCACTAATCTATTTTAATACTTTGGGGGACAAACACAAATTGGAAAAAAAGCACAGCAATCTTTAAGTAGTGGCTCAAATCACTTTTCCATCTTTTTAAAAATTTTTTTCATTAATTTTTTATAATCCTTGGCATAGAAAAGTTATGTCAACTGACCACTGACACGCCCAATCCTCAACTACCAAAGCTGGCAAGAAACTAACATTCTTCTATTAGTTTGCTAATAGTATTGCAGTAACCAAATAATTTCTAAAGAGTCTGTTGGAAATAAAAAATTAAGCATCATTAAATCAAAATCCTAAGAGTAATGCATTGCAATATAAGGGTGTAAAATGTCCCTGCTGCTGAGTTTCTCCTAAGAGACAATGCTTGGGAAGACTTGGGGGCAGTCATTTAATTCGTTGTACAACTAAATATGCCTCGCTTAAAATCCTAACCAAATCACAGACCAATATTCCTCTTTATGATGCTAATAAAACAGATGGAAACTATTCCTTTGCCCTCGTCTAACTACAAATTTCCACCAGCCTAGGTGTGTGGCTATTTCCAAAGCTTCATTAGAATCAAGGAAATAAATGAAATAAAGAATTGGAGAAAACATTAAGAGTTCTGTGGTCTCAGCACACAGAATTGCCCAAACACCTTTTTAAAAAACGGGTAGAGATAGAACGGTCTTTTTTAATCAAGTGTTTTATTCACTTGTTTGAGAAGTTTGCTAAGGTTCTAGCTTCCAAGAGGTGAATATATTTTAAATGTGAGCTACGTTTTGCTTATCTTATACCCTAGCACTGCTCTTGACCCTTTCTTTGTTCAATTTCACATAACAGGCTTTGACTTTTTTCAGGGTCAATAAGAAGCTTCTCTGAGAATGAAGGAAAAGAACCTTCTCAATCACACATGACAAGGACAGCTGCTTGTGGATGTACCACCCTGGTCTCCATGCTCCCTCTTGTCTGCAATTTTATACCAGCTTCAGTCTTCCACAATTTAAACAGGTTCAAATATGAGTGATTTATAATTATTAAAAGACATAAAATCAAACCTAGAGCATATACATCCTCCAGAACCCAAACTCTAACCATCTCCACTCTCCTGACAGCTTGACATGCTAGGCAAAACGATAGCAAACTTGTCAGGAACTAGGAAACTTCTTTTACATAATATAGACTGAGGTTTCAAATCCCAATCTTTCAGGTTAGAACTATGGATAGCAATGTGTTCCTTTCATAATTTTTAACACCATTATTAAAACAATTACTAACACCAATATAATTATTGGTCAGAACTGCTACCTAAAACTTTGCCCAAGTCTTTAAGCCCAACATGCATTTATTTAATACCTGATGATGGAGGAGAACTATAATAAAAAGAAGCCCATGTAATCTTTTTTTTTGCATGGGCAGGTACCGGGAATCGAACCGGATTTCCACCATCGCACCACCCCCATTTAATTTTAAAAAGTTAATTTAGGCTAGAAAACTCATATTTCCAAGTAATACTTATTGAACAAGCATTCTGTAGAATTATCATAAAAAGAATGAGGCTTGATTGAGGTTTGCCTACTCTGAACCTGCAAGCTATATTGAGCATTAACCCTTTCACACGCTCTCACACTGAATACAATACTTTTCAATTTCCATATTTATAAAATCTTCTTTCCAGGCACATAACATGATATTTAAGGTCTTCCAATGATTATGAAAATGATGATGATGGTGATGACAATGACTACAATATCAAGAACACTATTACAAGATGATAGTCTATTTCTTTCTTATGAAGAAGCAGGCTTTGAGGACACGCTCCCCCAAACGTAGTTCCCACTAAATACAAATCCAAAGTCGTCTTCATACTCATCTCTTTGAACAGGGGATGATGAGGTTCTTTCACACAATGCCCCCAAAGAGGCACTTCGCTTTCCTGAACTCTAGAGAGGTCTCCTCTATTTGCCCCAATCCTAGCAAATGACCTAAAATAAATATGGAAAATCAGCTTACACTGTTGATTTACCAAGCTTGAGCCAGCTGCTCTGCAAATCTATTGGTGTCTCCCAGGATCTATTTTAATGATCTGCCTGAGGTGAACTAAACAGTGATTAAAAGATAAGAACCCTCAAGATTTTCCAAGAAGGGAATTACAATATCTACATGAGTGGTAAAAACACAGCGTGCCGATTCACCTTTATTCCCCCAAAGACTGCGAGCCTCTGCAGATGGTGGGTCTCTTCAGAGTAGGGCGAGCAGCTGCCCTCTGCCATATGGGGACACCAATGCAGCCTTGGCCATCCTCAGCCAATCCTTTAAAAGCTGCTACTTCTCAGCTATGGATCCTACTTAGTCTAAATGTACAACCGTCTGCTTTTATAGCAGGTAGAGTTTACACTCTTTCTCTGCCCAGGATGAGCAGTATCAATCTGTAAACACCTTTAAAAAAATCCTTGGGGAAAAAAAAAAAAGGTAAAGGTACAAGAGGAAGAACAAGAAAAGTCCCTTAAACACAGCTTGTACATTTTCATTTGACATGTCTTAATATACAAAAATCAAGTCCTGCTGGAAGGTCACTACAAGCGGAATTGTTCCTTGGTTGTCCATTAACACTCTCCCACCCCCCAACCCCCAAAATCACAAAATAGTTGAAAACCTTCCCAACTAGCACATGTTAAATTAGGCAACTCTGAAGAGCGAGGCCTTTTGTCCAAAGATACCTGCACATCAAGTTTACCCAGCCAGATGCTCACTGTACTGCTCCATTATTGATAAAACCAGGGGATCTTTTAAAAATAGAAGTGGGGGAGAGGAGAGGCGGCAGACCCCAGCTGCACTCGCTCAGCACTTTATTTTGCCTTCCAGCTCTGACTCAGGTGTTACAGTCATACACAAATACAAATACAAAATCATTCAAGAAATACATTCATTCTCTCTCTCTTTCTCTTTCTCTCTCTCTCTCTCTCTCTCTCTCTCTCTCTCACACACACACACACACACACACACACACACACACACACACGAGCACTCCAAAAAGCAGCATTACCTGTTCCTGCTGTTGCACGGATTTCCCTGAAGCATTTTGCTCCTTAGCTGTAGTCATGATCTTCTATCCAAGGCGCTCACCACTACAGTGGTAGACAGGATTTGACGGTGAGTTAGGAGCCACCAGAGTCCAGAAGGTACAGGAGGAATGTGATTTAGTCCATACTTCAGAAATCACAAGGCTATTTTGGGGAAGGGGGAAGGGAGATGGGGTAGACTAAACCTAGTTTTCTCTTTAAAAGCAAAGAGCAGAGAGAGTGTCAGGAAAGGGAAGATGCTGCTGCTTACTGGGGCTTCTCCAATTAGCAACAGCCTCTGCAATCGCCACAGAAACAATGATAACTGCTTAGCAACCGGCAACTGGCAGCTCGGTGCAGGAAAGGGGACCCGAGTGATGTGCTCCTACCTCCCTTCCTGCCTCCCCGGGCAGCCCACGGCGCATGCTCCAGCCGCCTGCTCCGCGCCGGGTGCCTAGGAGCCGCGAGGTGGGGGCGCGCGGGAGGCGGGGAGAGGCGGCCGCGCGGGAGGCGTCGAGCGCCGCGGGGTCTGCGCGCCCCGCACCGACCCGGTCGGCCGAGAGCGGTGGAGGCCGTGCGGGGGGGGGGAGGCGGGGGTTCGCAGGCTGCGGGCTCGAGCGCGCGAGCCCCGCGCCAGACGCAGCGGGACTGGCAGGTGGGAGGCCCGTGGTGGCAGACCCGGCAAAGTTGTCACCCTCATCCGTCACGCCGTCCTTGGCTGTGCCCAGGTGGCTGCAACACTCGGGCTGAACCTCAGCCCCGCTCAGGGCGCCGAGTTCTCGGCCAGGAGGGCGGAATGGGGCGAACTCGTAGCTGGGCGGCCGGCGACGGAGGCCACGCGGGGGGATCTTTGTCGGTTTTGTCTTTTCTTCTGCGAGGTGGCCGGTGTGTCTGAGTGGTGGTCTGCAGGCACCGAGGAATAGCATTTTTCTTTTCGCTGGGTAGGTTTTGCAGAAGCACTAGCTATTTGAACTCTTTGCCTTTGTTTTTCTTAAAATCCAGATAACGTGTTCTATCTTTTGGGTTTTTTTTTTTATTTTATTTTATTTTAGTTATTTATTTTGTTGGGAAAGTTTGGATTTACAGAACAATCATGCATAAAAAACAGGATTTCCATAACCACCCTATTATTAACACCTTGTGTTGGGGTGGTATATTTGTTACAGTTGATGAAAGCACCTTTTTATCAGTATGCTATTAACTGTAGTCCATGGTTTAATTTAGGGTCACTGTTTGTGTGGTGCAGCTCCATGCATTTCTTAAACATTTATTCTAGCACATATTCAACCTAAAATGTCCCCTTAAATATGTAATTCAGTGCTTTAGTTACATTCCTGGTGTTTTGCTGCCATCGCCACCATCCTGGACCAAAACTTTCACTCTGCCCAAATATAAACTCTCTGCATTTTGAGCCTTAATTCCTTATTGTTAGAAATAAGGAGCACTAGTTATTTGAAATCTTTGCCTTTATTTTTGTGAAAATTTAGACAACTTTTTATGTTTCATCTTTTTTTTTTCATTTCAGAGAGTCATCTAATCAGCTTCTTAAAGCTAAAGAAAACTGCCCAAGAATTCCTTAACTGCTTCAAATACCACATCAATGGACTATGCATATGTCTTACAGTAAAAAAAAAAAGGATAATATAAGTAAACATCTTCAAAAACCTCACAGGGGATACCTGCAAATCTACTGTGGGCCAGATACTGCTAAGAGTAGAAACCCTTTGTACAGACAGATGGACAAGCAGGGGCCGACGTCCACCATGGCACATTCTGAAACACTGCACAGAGTTGAGGAAAAGCCACAGCCTGGTCAGCTTCCAGGAAAGAGTGGATTCAGAGCTCTCTGGATCTCAGAGAGCAGTGAATCGGGGCACCCAACTTCACAGGCCAACCCCACCAAAAATGGAAACAAAAAATGCAACACAGCCTCTCCCCCCACACTCTCCAAGTGGAGGGAAAATAAAACCCATACAAACCCCAATGATTTAAAAAAGCAAAAAACATATGACTGGTGATAGAAAAAGGTAAAAGCCAAAGTGTTTCTCGAGACATTTTTAAAACCTTTAAACGGACAGTACTTCCTTAAAAAATAAAGTCTGCTGACTAGACCGTCTGGGAGTCAGAAGCTGTCAGGCTGTGTTTAACAAGGTCAGAGCTGATATGACTATACAAAAGTGGAATCCAAGGAGGTGTATTCACTACACATGAGCGATTCAATGAAACTCCAAATCTTTAAATATGTAGCCATTGGGAGGACAACTGATCATGAGCAGGAAGGATTTTCACTCGTTGGGTGGAGTATGTCATAGCTGTCCCTGGGGGACCCACCTGAGCTCTGGTCACCATAGCTGCTGCCCTGACTCGGGAGATGGTGATATTCCAGAATCAAAATGAAGAAGCAGCTTTCAAGTTGGGAGTGGTCCACCAAATCAAATACTGCTTGAAGTTGTAGAAGTCAGCTTTAATTTCTCCAGGCATTTAGAAGCTCCTTTCTCCAAGCTCCAGCTTCCGAAGGAATGGAGCATATCCTGTGCACAAGTGTTTTATCCATAGGTTTTAGTGCTAGAGAGTGCTGGGCTCAACTGCCTATGAGTTATGTGAACTTGAGAAAGTAACTTCCCTGGGCCTTGATTTGCATCTTAATTTTGTAAGAAGTTGACAAGAAAATATGCAGCACGGAGTAAAATATTCCCTAAATCTCTACATGCCTAGCAGAGATGATACCAGTAAACACTGAAGTGAACCACTCCAAAGTACTCTGTATATCCATCTTATTCTACCACTTTGTATTTTAATTTCTTTATATATATATATCTTCTATACTGAGGAGATAGTCCTCTAGGACTAGCTTAAGCCAAAACAGGGTTATGGTTATCACCAGACTCAAATCAAACAGTGTTTGATTGAATCTTACTTTGACTCTTACTTCTACCACTTTCTGCCTCTATAACCATGGGCCATTTGCTTAATCTGTCTGAGCAGAAGTTCCTGTAAAATAGACGTATTATATACCTCATAGATGGTGAGTTGGAATTAAATTAAATGAGATAATGGAAATGTTCAGCAGAATAAAAATTCAGAAGAGTTTCTTTTTATCTTTGTAACTACAACACTAATACTCTCAGTATTTCTGGACTGACTGACAATAGCAAGCCCTCCTTTCCACCATCCTCTTGTGGAGAAACGTTACCCATACCCAATGAACTTGGGATCTCTTCTTCTGCTGTATTTTCTTGAATGGTTCTCTACCCTTCATAGTCATTCAACCCAGAAACTCAAGCATTATCTAAAATGCATTTCTGTCACTCATTCTGCCACATCTCATTCATTAACAAGATAAGATGCAATCTATGTACTTTCAATATGCCATATTTCATCAAATCTAAGATGCCATGGATTGTAATGCACACTGCCATTTTATATATCTAGGGAAAATGCTAATTAAACTGTGGTACGCCCTTGATTGTTAGAAGTATCTAGGTTTCAGAGATAGGAAATGCTGTCACCTTCTCTGAGAAGTCTTCCCAAATCTGCCAAGTTGTTAGGAAGAGAGCAGCTAGGTGTTGATAGTAGATTATTTGCTTATTAGAGAATAGATATTACCTTGGAATTCCAGAATGTCAAGCCAAAGGTCCAAAAGTCATTTTCTTCAATGACTTCAAAGGTCTTAATGAAGAAATATTTCAAGGAGACTTATACCCAAAAAGGTTTGCTTGGCTTCCAGACTCCAGTTATTAATTATTATTATTATTGTTATTATTGCCTGGACAGGCACCAGGAATTGAACCCGGCTCTCTAGCATGGCAGGTGAGACCTCTTCCTGCTGAACCACCGTGGCCCACCATCCAGTTATTTTTATAAAGCAATTTGCCATTCAAACGTTGAGTCTCCCATATAATAAATGGTAAGTAAAGAAATTGAAATAGTAGACTCTTCTCTCAAAGGATTTTCTTTGGAAGACCACATACAAGGCAGTCTTCTCCCACTCTCTACATCCAGAGCTTGTGTCCTGGAAACCAAAGATAGCATTTTTTGTTTTTTTGTTTTTTTTGTCCAAGTGCAATCCCATTTCTGTGCCTGTAAGCATGCAGTAAGATTTGGACAAACAAGATTCCTAAGGAATGGCTTTATTAACTATAATATGGTTATATGCATATATATATATATATATATATATGTACATATTCTGGTTATGGTTCTAATATGGAGATGTTGCATGTTATGCTGGCTGATGGCAGTCTTTGTAATGCTTTAATTCATATGGAGGAGGCCAGGTATGGAGCTGAGGTGGGGCCGAATCTTCCCTGAATTTTCTCTTGACTTTAAAACTGTAGAGATGCCCCTTGTCCCCCTCTGCCTTTTAGTGGGATCTGAAAGGTTTCCAAGCCTCATTGCTATCCGATAGTCTATATTTATGAAGCCTTTTCAAATGGACTTATAAAACATCTGAACTCTGGAACAACCCCGGGTCCTGCTACAGGGCAGTCTGTCAGTTACCACACCCACAGCTTCAGCCTCGATCCTTCTCACTCACTGGGACAGGATCCAGACATTTCTTTTAAATCTCAGAGGTAGCAGTAAACTTTTCAGTATTGCTGTTGATAAGTGCGTGTTTGCCAATAGATGCCATACATCCTACTGCGCCAATGACTAAACATTCATTGCATGTCTGCATCCACTGCATTCCCATAAGTTCCACGCTGTGTATGAGGAGCTTCTCATGGAGAAATGAGTGCTGCATTGGCTGCGACTATCAGGGTTGTGTTAAGTGGAATGACCGTCGACATGGCTGCCCTTTATATTCGTAAAATTTATTCTCCCACAACTGAAATTGTTAAAATATTCCTAAATACAGTTTTGCATGTTTCACTGCCTGAAGAAAAACCATTAACACAATAGCAGACACAGCCTGCTTTCTGTGCATAAGCTCGCTGGGCACCCACCGTCGATTGGACTGAGGGAACCACAGCTCTGCCTGAAAACCGAGAACGAAGACCCCCAAGAAGATCCAAATTTTCACTTGAATGTTGCGGCATTAAACAAGGAGTTTATGGTAAGAAGTGAAGAGCCCTAGGACTCCCTCATAAATTGGCCCTGGCAACCTCTGGATACAATTCACTCTAAAATCCCAGATGAGATCCCCAAAGTGAAGCAAGGTGTTCATCAAGCTGTCCAACTGGCAGGTTCGTTGTGTCGTGTTTTGATTTGGTTTTCACAGGAAAAATAAACGTTTTCCCAGGAATGTACTGGATTCTTTATGTAAATACAAACTTCTGGGAACTTAAATGCAATTAACATGACAGAAATTGATGTAAATGAACTCTACCAGCATATTAGAAAAAACAAAAGCAAAAAATTCCCATAATTCTCTTTTAAAAGCAAACAGTGGGTGGGCCACAGTGGCTCAGCAGGCAGAATTCTCGCCTGCCGTGCAGGAGACCCGGGTTCGATTCCCGGTGCCTGCCCATGCAAAAAAAGAAAATCAAACAAGACATCAAGGGTGTCCATTAAAAAAGAAAGTCTGCGCAATGACCTTATAGCAATATGCATTCCCTACTGTGTCCTGAACTGAAGGAGAAAGCAGGAGGGCGTGAGGTAGCATGCCCTGCCATTCCGTGCTTGATACCAGAGACATTCCTATCTTGTCTGAACAGGGATTGAAATGCCCACCCTTGGGTGGACACTGACAAGTTCATTGGTAGAGCTGAAATGCAATGTAGTGAGGTCTAAGTAAAGCTTAATTAGCCAACTGTTCACCAGTGGAACTGTTTCTGGTATTCCAGTACCTTGGACAAAATTCAGTTCCCAGAAGTCTACTACTACTACTGTTTTTCCTTGTTCTTGTATTAACAGAGAAATCACAGCTTCTGTATGCGAGTCCTTCTAGTTTTGAACCTCTGTTTCCATCCAGATAAAGGTTTCAAACTACGAGCACTCACTGGCCTGGGAGAATTTAGCCATCTTTATGCACAGTACTAATTAAGATTCTCAAGAGATAAAGTCCTTCAGGTTAGAGACTTAATTGTTCTAGTCTTTGCACTTCTATGAAGCCTCGCAGAGTTCCTTACAGAGAGAAAACACTATATTTATCCCTTTAAAAGGTATTTAGGAAAAAAATTCAAGTAATTGAGTTTCTTTCCATCCCCCCTTCCCAGGCATCTTACAAAACCAAACTAGCAAAATCCAAGACATTTTATTCTTTTCTGAAGTTAACAGGTGAATCCAAATTACAGCAGAATTGGCTGATTAACTTTACACCACAGCCCCATTTAATTCTGTGCAAGGTACTTATTTGGCACAGATTCTAAGAGGTCAGGATGGAAAGCTAATAGACTGTATGGCTTTTGCTAAGAGTATGCACGCAAAAAAGTAATGTAAAAAGAGGAAAGAAAGAAAGCCCCATATAAAACAAGTGTCACACAATAAGGGTTTGTTTTTGGTTTGGTTTGATTTATATCTTGTGTAGAGTTCCCTGCAAGACTAGTTCCTTGGGGTGGATGCAGAGATGGTACATTCTCTTTTCTTGTTCTTTGTTGTGGCCCACCTACCAGAATATCTGGCACATAACTTTTTAAAATGTTAGCAGAAGGGAGTGTGCTAATGCCAAAGGATGGCAAGCTCTCAGTGATGGCATTTCAAGTCCTCATATACTAACAACCTCATAAGTGGAAGGTGTCTTGGCCACACCTAGATCATATCTCAGGACCTCAGAAAGCCACTGCTGCACAAGGTAGCTAAGCAAAGTCTGCCCTTGAGGACCCATCAGCAAAGTAAACAGAGGCTTAAAAAGAAGGACTAGAGCAGAGAAGTGAGAAGTCACTTTCCCCTCACATACCTGGAACACAAACTGACTCCTTAGAACCTGGCGGATGAAACCAGCAGCTCTGCTTCAAAATACACCTTCACAATTTCAGTCTTATTCCTGAGGATTTCAGAATTACCCTGTCCTCCAGAATTTCCGATGAAACATAGACCCCCTGAGATGGATCAAATCTTAAACCACCATATGTTATCTTCTCAGAAAGGATTCATTGCTAACCTACAGAGGTTACAACACAGGACTGATGTCCAAGGACAGGGACAACACAGCAGATGAAAGGCAGAGATTTGAAGGAGATCCTTCATCGTTATTTCCAGGGCTCTTCTTTCGACACCAAAGAAAGAAAAGGATGCTCAGCAATGTAAAGTGAGGAACAGAATGGAATCATTTTACTTCTCAGTAAATAGCTTAAAAAATTATTTTAAATCTAAAAATGAATATGGGTATAATGTAAAGCTTGCACACATTTATAAGATTATACATCATACTTCAAAGAAATGTCCTGCTGACATTAGGTCACTTGAGTGTTTGCCTGGCTGCATCCATCCCCAGTTTCCCCCATCCCTCATTCATCTCCTCTGTCATCAAGTGCAATTAGATGGAAAAATTTGAGAACAATGGTCAAGGGCCAGGCTAGGTTGCGCCATTAAGAACCTCTCTGTGGGATTTTCTGTCCTCAGGTTACAAGCTGCCAATTTTTATTCACACTTGAATTTGGCTGCTTTTTACATAGAAAGGTATTACTTTTATCCATATTTTAAAATAAGTAAGTATCCCTCCAAAGAGCAAATAATGTGCTTACATTTATCCTCTCAAGCTAATGTATTTGTTTATTACTACCCATTCAGCAAGACCTATCTCTAGTTAGGAATTAGAACTAAATTTCTCCTATAGTGTATCAGCATGGTCATCTAAAAATCATTGCTTAGCGAACAGGTTAACAACTGGTAAATTAGGACATGTTATTCCCTGAATTTGTGCAGATCAAAAGGGGAAAAAAGAGTTCATAGATAAAATTCTGGAAAGTAGCATATATAAATACTATGGCTTTTCAATAACTATAGATTGCAGGGAATGCAATTCAGAAAAGAGTTAAAAGTGAATCTAGTAGAGATAGGAGCACAGAAAATGGACTCGTGTGTCTCCTGCAGCTCTTTGCCCAGTACCTTACACAGAATATGTGTTCAGCAAATATTTAGTTGGTACCACACATACTTAAATGGAGAAAGTAAATGTTTACCTGCCCTCAAAAATAATAATAATAACAATGGCCAAAAAGAAAATAGCAATGGCCACCATTTTTGAGTGCTTAAAGGGTACCTGGTATTGTCCTTCATGCAATATGTATGCAACATCTGATTTCACAGAAACCCTCTGAGACATGTACTGTTGGTTCCCCCACTTTACAAATGGGGAATTGATATCTAGAGAAGTTATAATATGTAACCCAAGGTTTCTGAGCTAGTAAGCAGCCAAACCAGAACTTCAACCTGAGCTGTCCTAGCACACTGCCTTAAAATACATGATTAGTTAAAATACTTCACTAATCTATGCTCCAGAAATGACACTGAGCATTTCTATATATTATCTTATTTAATCTTTAAACATTTCATAGTATTTATTATCTCCATGTTACTGATGAGGAAATTGAGGCTTGAAATGATTGTTCCAAAAATAATAGTCACTAGTAAATGGCAAAGTTAGCACTTAGACCCAGTTCAGTATGATTCCATAGTCTTTGCTATGCACACACACATACATTTCCTGCCTCTTCAAACACTTCCCAAGTACTTGGACAGGAAGTCCATCCCTGAATTCTCCAAACAAGAGGCACCTCAAGTCTGACTTCTCCAGCTTCTGCTGAACAACAGGCAGCCAAAAGGCTAAGCCCTTGACTCTGGGCAAATCCCTCCCTTTTGTGTCTAGAAGGAATCCAATTTACTGCAGCTTGTGTACTTATGGGTAGCATCTTGGAAAAAGTGCTGATCATAGCCTTTCCTAGGCGAGTGCTCTTTGTGCCACGGGAGCAGGGAGTGAAGCAATCTGGAGAGGAAGTACTTTCATTCTGCGGCTAAGTACTATGGGGGTAGCTGATAAATACACTTAGTGAGGGCTATGCCAGTGCCTGGTTCTGGGCCAAGACAGCTCTGAACTGTGCTCACTGAGGCATAGGTACCTGGAGCCTGGCAGCAAGTGGGACCAAGCCCACCTGCCATCAAGATGAGTCTACCAGCTGTTTTGCCTTGCCATGTTATTCATCTCCCATTCCCACTGGCAAGTTTATCCAATTCTATCAGAAATCTCTCAAATACCTGCAATCACCCACACTGAATGGATTTGTGGTACAATCAGTACTAAGCAGGTACACCTAGATAGAAACCTTTTTTCACTTGGGCAAGCCAATTTACCATTATCCATTCTCTCTCCTCCAGATATTTCTGACTGGTGCTGCTGGCACAGGCACAGATAATTAGTTTTGTTTGTAGATGTACAGGCCTGGATCCCTGCGTGGCTGAATGCTATTTCTCACTCCTCTCATTTGCATTCACTTTACTCTGAGCAGCCAATCAGCCATGCTACAGCTCTGTGTAAAACTCAGTTCTGCTTCAAGTATTACTCAATGAGCAAGTATTTATTGAGTCCCTACTATGTGCAAACTGTAAAACCACTTGCACAAAGCAGGCATGCTGGTCAATTTGTTACTGTGAGATCAAAACATTTATGAAGTGTGACCTATCAAGATTTTGAATATGTTTTAGCATTTGCCATCTGCAAAAGAAGTTACTTTTTTTTCTTGTTAACATGGGCAGGCACTGAGAACCAAACCTGGGTCTCCGGCACAGCAGGTGAGAACTCTGACACTGCACCACCATTGCCCAACCAAAAGAAGGTACTTTTAATGTAATGCAATTCCCTGGGGGTAAAAAAGTACGCAGGATTCATACCAGGATTACAAGAATCAAGTTGAAAAATGTTTTTAAACAAACACTAAATATGATCGAGCTCAGAAGTGGGTGGGTAAGTTTTTCTGTACTGAGGATCAGTTAATCATGAAATGTCCACTGTCACCACTAAAGTTTTATCAAGAAGAGTTCTTCTGAATTTGGAGGGTTGTCTTATTTGTTTTTGTTTTTAACCTTGAGGGCCCATTACTTAAATACTGATATGCTTGGAAACTGCAAGAGTCTGCAACATCAACTCACACCTGGATGAGGAATAATGGGCAGCCAAAGCATAGGGGAAGATTCCTGGCAGAGTATATAAAGCATTAAAAAGCTTTCCAGCTTCCTCAAAATGCCTGGAAGATGCTTTATGATTGGAAAATTTCACCTGTGGAATAGGTCTCTCTAAGACATTGGACACTGTGAAGACCAAATTAAATACTTTCTTCCTCAGTTTGAGTAACATGCTTCTCCAAATGTACACTGATTTAATTTGGGGTATGATTTTTTGTTCAATGGTGAACAAGAAGAGCTATGGTGTGTTGTTGGGGTTGGCAGAAATGCAAAGGGTTTACTGGATGAGAACATAAAGGTGAAGCATGTCTATCAATCCAGGCGAAACGTCTGGGTCTGTTTTGCTTACAAGTTGAATTATAGCTGGGAGAGTTAGTGAGGCCCAAAGGTGAGGCCAAAGAATTAGAGAATTCTCACTAATTCTCCTCCCACCCAAGCCTTGAGAGGGAAGAGTTGTCTCTTGTGGGAATCTGAGGAGCTTCATGGGGCCATATATTTGCCTTTGAATGAATAGCCAAGGAATGGCTGATAGGGAATTTCCCAAAGCCCGGCCTGGTCTAACATCTCACAAACCCCATGCTCAGTCACCGTTCCCTAGGGCAACAAGTACATTTCTTCTTTGGCAAATCTCTTGAAAAAGAGCTGGGAAAAGTATAGGGCGTCACACCAAGTTGATTTGGGTTTTCCTTCATTTTCACTCTTGTTGCCTTCATTTTCAAATTGTGTCTTTGATTTGTAAGAAAAATAAGAAAAGAAAGAGAGAGAGTAGACGTGATATGATGCCACAGGGATATCACTTCTAGGATTGTGACTGCTAGCTGTCCCTCAATATTCTGTTTTCCATAGTAGTAGAATATGTTTTCCATAGTAGTAGAATACGTTTTCCATAGTAGTAGAATTGCTGTGCATAAAGAATACATTCCTGGCATCCCTTGAATTAGGTATTGCCACCTGAGTTCAGTCTGACAAATGGACTACAACATCTGACAGGGTGGAAGTACTTAATTTACTCTCTTCTCCTCCCGTTCCATCTTTGGAATGACTGCTACCATCTTGAACCATGGAACCAAAGTTGTTCATGGGAGAAAAAAAAAATGGAAAGAGCCAAACTATCTGAGGATTTTGTGAGAAGGAGTTGCCATAGCATCCCTGAACTGCTTAACTCCACATTTTATTTACTGGAAAGAAAGCAAAACTTCCCTCTTTTACAAGTCACCGTTATTTTAGGTTTTATGGCATGCATAACCATGCTTAATCCATAAAGTACAACTCCTCTTCTGTCTTTTCTTCATATGACTCCTAATAGTTGTGTAGAAATGTCACAAACTTTCAGCAGGCAGGATTAGAAAGAAATAGAAGCTGATTTACTTTATTGGACCAACTAAATTTTAGTTGATGTCTAGATGTAGCAAATGGGAGGGCGTCAAAAATACAGCTGGGTAAACAATGGTCCATAGGCCAAATTGAGCTGACTGCTGGCTTTTTAAATAAAATTTTATTGGAACAGAGCTATGCTCATTCATTTGCATATTGTCGAAACGTTGTCTTTGCACCACAATGGCAGAAATGTATTGTTGGGACAGAGAACATGTGGCCCATAAAGTAGAGAATATTTATTATTTGTCTCTTTTCAGAAAAAGTGTACTGACAACTTTATCTAGAACAACAATTCTAAAAAAAAAAATCATTAAAAAAAATTCGGGCGGGCACGGTGGCTCAGCAGGTAAGAATGCTTGCCTGCCAAGCCCGAGGACCCGGGTTCGATTCCCGGTGCCTGCCCACGTAAAAAAAAAAAAAAAAAAAGATCATTAGAACAACAGTTGTATATGTCCACTGAAGTAGTGTTGTTCATTGTAAAAAAAAAAAAAAAATTAAATAGGAAAAAAGATCTCCCTGTATCAAAGTAGAAACATCTGCTCCCTCTCCCCACGGTAAATAAATAAGGAAAGACAACAGAGAAAAAGAAAAACGATGCATTTTGCAATCAGTTTAACAAACATACCTCTGAGGAACAAAAATATTATAGTAAAGTATCACCTCACACACTGCTTTAGGCTATATCTCAGACTACTTATCTACAGTAGTCTGAAACTTGACTGATGAAGCTCCATCACATGTTTAAATGTGTAGATCATTTTAGCATCCCCTCTAAATGCCACAACAAATTTCACAGAATGGATTTCAGTGCTGTGGAAGTAGGAGATCAAGAAGCAGTATTCTCCCACGGATTTGGAAGATACTGAAAGTATTCACATGATTTGCCAAATCCATGCCATCTGTCACTTATAGTAAGAGCTCAAAAATATTTGTTGGCATTAATGAATGAAGAATGTGGTGTTTTCAGGTCTCAAGGCGATTCTATTACAAGTCACATTTGAACATTCTTCGCCTTTCCTTTCTCCAAGAACTCTTTGCTTGCTAATCATAACCTTTCCAAGATAAACTAATGGTAGCTACTGTGATGCAGATAAGGCTGTTCCTCATGTGGGGGGACTGAGGCTAGAGAGGATTGGCCTAAGCCAATGTGTCTAACTACCTGGGTAGTTGGTGGACCTGTTTCCACAGACAGCCTACTATGTACTAAGTACTTTGAACATAAGTCAAGAAGCCTGCTCTAGATATGAAGTCAGGGAGTCTGCTCTCAGAGCCTCACAGTCTAATAGGGGAGAGAAATTTGTAACAAAAAGAATGCCCTTTGGTTCTGCTTAGGAAATAAGCGATAGATGTGGGAAGCAGGGAAGGGATTGGGAGCAACCTGAGTGCCTTTCCTTTTGAGAAGGGGTATGGAGAACGGAATGGATGTGCATGACAGAATGCGAACAGTGATGAGAAGCAAGTCCTACGTGCACAAACCAGCGTGGAAAGATCTTAAACACAGGGCTTCAGGAAAAAACAAGAACTATAGAAGACAATATATATATAAGTGTGTATCTACACACAACACATATATGCATCTATACATAAACTCAAATCATTCAACATAAATAAAAATACACGCATACAATTAATGTTTTACAAAAATACATACGAACATAAAGATAGCTATTAAACGAAACATACTGCTTGCCTATAGTGGGAAAGGGAACGGGAGTAGACTATGAAGGGACATAAGGAAAAAGGAAGAAAAAGGGAGAGAGGGAATAAGGAAAAGAAGGAAGCGAGAAAGGAGAAGTAGTAGTTCTTGCTTGGGCCATTGATGATAACGAGCTATGAGCTCAAACTCTCTGAACCTCAGTTTATTCACCTATAAATGAGAGTAGGGAAAGTAAAAATAAAACGTACTGAGCAACCTCTGTAACCATCCACTGTCGTTTGCACTTTTTTCTTTAACTCTCACAACAATCCTAGGAAGCAACTATTTTAGCTCTTAATTTACAGATAAAGAAATTGTGGGTTTAGGGAGAATGTGTCCTTTGCCCAAGGTCACTCAGATAGTGGCTTGACTGATGGGCCTGGCCATGAATCTTCTATCAAAGGCCAACTGAATGCTCTGTTTGTAACAGCACCATACTCTCCAAACTAGGTGTTCCCTAAATTATCCTCCAGCTCTAAACTTCTAACATTTTGTGTGCCCAGGCAGATTTTCCAAGGTTGATAATGAAATTTCTAAAGACCACTATCATGCAAAATGGATTTTCAAGCTAACCCACATTTATGTCCACACCTGAGCTTTGATAAGGCAGCCTCAGTTCCGTTGTGAATGCTGATGACTTGGCCTTTTGGAAACCTCATTTATAAAATCACGTGTCAGCCCAAAGTAACTTAATTTCAAAAAAGTTGTTTTGCTTTTTTGCATTTCTCCCCCTGTCCACATCTCACACCTGTGTACACCTCCACAGAACAAGGTCACGTTGGCATTCAGGCAGCGATGCCACACAAGCTGGCACTAAACATGTACTGCCCAGCCATTCTCTTCCTTGGGCACCTCACGCCACCAGGATGACCTTGGCAGCAGCAGTGCAACAGATGCCTTGTTTATGGTTTTTAACGGCTCCAGCTGAAATTTCTGGGGCTGTTCTCTCTGCCCTGATTTGGGTGCCAGCTGTGGAACAAGCTCCCAAGTTGTTTCAGGGAACACATCATGCTATGCATGACTCAGATATTTCCACTGCCACTTTGTCTTTAACGGTGTTTCAGGAAAGATGTCCCAAAAGAATACCTTCTGCATATTTCTCTTGGCATGGGTTTCATATTCTCTTCTGGCTTTCCTGAAGCTCTGCTCACTTCCATGCTGTCTGGGTGAAGACTGGTTGGTTAGCAATATAATTGAGCTCAGGAAGAGATTTCATGTCCATTTAGGAGAATGTGTTGGATAAAATGTATCCCCAAACCTTTAAATATCATGCTTCATTTAAAATACCAAATAAATTAATAACCAAATCTATACAAAAAATTCCCAGAAAGGGGTTAGTCATTAATATCCCTATGTTCCGTCCTGGTAAAACTCATCTGATTTAGCTTTGGAGATAAGTGTAATGAGTAATATTCAAATGGGGCTTTTAAAATTCAAGGCACATGAAGGGGTAAAGAATTCTACCAAAATAAGATATCAGTGGCTGAGAGAGTTCAAATAGTCTAGAGGTTACTCTTATGCAAGCTTCTGTTAGATATTGCTATTTTCCATGGTTTAATAACCCTCATTCCTGCCAACCTAAAGAACACCTAGGGCTTTATCTGAGATTCTACAAAGTTTCCATGCACTATGATTATTTTCCAGAAACCTACAACCTCCAGATGGGTTCCTAGGCCAGATAAATCCTGAAACCCAGAGAGACCAGCCTCTCCAGGACATCAACTAGTTCCATCCCCCTGTTGCATATTATTGAAAGCCCTTTCCAAAATGAAAAAGTGTGGGCATAGCCCAAATGCCTCTAAAGATTAGGAGAAAGAACAAAGGAGAAGGTGGGATTATAACAGAGAAGATAGGATCTATCAAATGAATACGACTGCTGAATCATTATATTGATATTTCTTTCAGTCTCCAGTATCTTGGAGAAGCTAGAAGGAAAAACCTATTTCTGTGGAACTTCACCTCACTTAGCCCCTAACCTAGAGAAGCTCACAATACTAAACTCTGAAATCTGTTCTGTAGCTAATTATTGCAGTGTGCTTTGAAATTTATTGCTTTTTTGTATATACGTTATTTTTTACAATTAAAAAAAGAGAGATTTGGCAGTAAAAATGAAAAAAAATTCAAGGTACATGCAAACAATTAAAATCTAAAACAGCATTTTCTCCTTAAGGCACTATTAAGGCAAGGGCATTAACAAAGAGGAGAAAAAAAACGATGTTTAACTACCAAAGGTACTAGCACCAGTTCTACCCCCAGCCTCTTCATCTGGTGAGCTCCTATTCATCCTTTAATGCCCAGTTCAAATATCACCTTCTATCCCCAACATTAACTTAATCCCTTGCCTCACTATTTTCCTATCATACTGTTCATGTCCTATGCTTGTGTGAAGTTCTTATTAAATTATGCCATCACTGTCTGTTTCTCTGCTTATCTTTATAACTCCATCATGAACTTCTCTAGGTTAGGGGCTAAGTGAGATGAAGTGCTGTGTATCAGTTAATGAAATGATTTCTTGTTTGCAAATCTCAGATCTGCTTATTTGTAGGCTATATGCTCTCATCTAAGCTGCTGGGTCCAGTTTCATCTGTGAAATGGACACATTGATAGTTGGCTTGTAGAACGCTATCAAAATTAAACTATGTAAACCACTGAACACATAGTAGAGACTCAATAAATGGCTCTTTTCATCACCTGGCTGAGATCTCCTTAAGGGCAGGTCTTATTCGTCTGTGTATGCCCAGAACTTAGCAACAAAAAACAACAGGAAAACGAATGGGTTTATTTTTGGGGGTGGGGTGGGGGGGTGGGCAGGAAACTTTTGGAAAACCTAAGTGTCATGAAAGAGGTTAAAACCAAATAATTAATTTTAGGTAACTCATCAGTAAAGGGATTTTGAGAGCTTCACAACACGCAGAATTATTTGTAGACCCTTACAGGGTAGTATGGTCACAGTTTACAGATAACAGAGGGATGTAAACATGAAATAGAAAATATTTAGGTAGCCTGCCATAAGGGGATAGAAATAAAGTCAGCAGAAGGAAAATGTAGCATACAATGACCCAGCCAGACGTTTTCTTTTCTGCTGGGGAAAACCTCATGCAAGCTGTTAAGATGAAGGGGTTGGGAAAAGAGGCTTCTCTAGATCTTGGGATTTTGGGTCTCTATCCCCATCCCTATTTCAACCTTCAACCAGGGCACCATCACTTTGATCTTTTACATGAATTAATATCATTGGAACAAAGGGCTCCATAGCTTAAAACATTTGAAAAGCACTGAGTCCCACATTTCAGGTGACCTCTTTTCAAAGGAGAAAGGACAAAAAGGTAGGAACAATGATCACTAAAGAGAAGAAAACTTCTTACATTTTAGAAATCAAAGATGAAACAGACAAGGAAGATACATTTCATCAGTTCATCAGCCAGGCATTTAAGGTTACATATACCTTTATTAAACCACTTTTAGGAGTCTCATTTGCTGAAAATTAGGACTAAGTGAAAGTCCTTCAGAATTACAAATGAGCCTATCAAATAATATAATATTACTATTTCCTAAATAAAAATAACATTACTATTTCCTAAATGAAGTAAAATATAAGGTGTTGAACCATAAGTACATGGAACCTTGAGTAGGGCATAAGATTTTGTAGGTTTGTCCAGAGTGATGGCCAAAAAAGTGCCAGAGTGATTTGAACAGTGAATAAAAAAGTATTTGCAAAGTCTCCTTGGGGGAATGGTGAGAAGGGGGGAAAATTCAACTTCCCCCTGTGGGGAATTCCTGATATTCTCACAAGCAGTGTGGACAACCAAAGCTATAGACTGAGCCCTCAATCTTGGGGTTTGTTCATATGAAACTTAACCCCACAAAGGATAGGCAAAGCCTACTTAAAATTAGGCCTAGGAATCACCCCCAGAGAACCTCTTTTGTTATTCAGATGTGGCCTCTCTCTCTCTCTCAGCCAACACAACACACAAACTCATTGCCCTCCCCCTCTCTATGTGGGACATGACTCCCAGGTGTGTGGACCTTCCTGGCAACGTGGGACAGAAA
Organism: Tamandua tetradactyla; assembly: GCF_023851605.1. Lineage (NCBI taxonomy): Eukaryota > Metazoa > Chordata > Mammalia > Pilosa > Myrmecophagidae > Tamandua > Tamandua tetradactyla. Next base: position 199,386,418 of record NC_135327.1, on the reverse strand, counting down.
TCCTAGAATGAGCTGGGACTCAGCATCAAGGGATTGAGAAAATCTTCTCCACCAAAAGGGGGAAGAGAAAAATGAGACAAAATAAAGTGTCAATGGCTGAGAGATTTCAAACTGAGTTGAGAGGTTATCCTTACATATTGTATATAGATATGACGTTTTTAGTTAAGGCATATTGGAGAGGCTGGAGGGAAGTGCCTGAAAATGTAGAACTGTGTTCCAGTAGCCATGTTTCTTGAAGATGATTGGATAATGATAAAGCTTTCACAATGTGATATGTGATTGTGAAAACCTTGTGTCTGACGCTCCTTTTATCTATGGTATGGACAGATGAGTAAAAAGTATGGATTATAAATAAATAATAGGGGAGCAAATGTTAAAATAAATTGAGTAGATTGAAATGCAAGTGATCAATGAAAGGGAATGGCAAAGGGTACAGAAAAAATAGGGAAACAACTATATATATATATATATATATATATATATATATGGTGTTGAATGGGACATTTATAATCTCCACTAGCTCCATAAGAAAGAAAAGATTACCCAGTAGAAAACATAAAAACAACCAAATAAAAACAGCAAACATTCTAACATGGTAAGCATTCCAAAACAACTAAAAAACAAGATTTATTTTATGAAGTTAACGTGTCACCATCAGCCTTAAAGGAGCATGATTAAATAAGATAAACTAAATATTGGCAGGTACAGTACTTAGTAAGGGTGTTGATTTGTAAAACTTTTGTGAAATGGGGTCACTATGTGAAATATTTGAAAAGCCACTGCTCTGAGTTCTATAAGAAATCAAAAGAGAAAGATTTACCCTGTCCATGGACCCACATTTCCTTTCATCCCAAAGTATTCCTTTCTCTCTAAAGATGCCTGAACCCTTAGCTTCTCCAGCAGCTTTAAGAAGCTGACACAGTTAACTGCTTAAGCAGCCTCAAGCTGCAATACACGGTGACTCTCCATTTTAAACACGTCCGTTTACAAATTATGCCAACATGCCAAATCAGCTTAGGTTCTTCATGCAATAGAGCAGAAACTTATTTGAAATGAATTAGTATTCATAATTTATTGCTTCTCTTTATGAACAGGCTCAGGAGAATGCTGGCAAAGAAAGACTGTCCTTATGCTGGACATAGTACATTAGGAAATTAGCCTCTATTTCAGAAAATATATGTAAGATTTAAACCTAAAAACGGAGTAGTGATTTCTGAGGTCTACCCTGAGTAGGATGATAGGTAGTCAGATTGGTTGGGAACCAGAAAATCTCCAATTTGACAATTAGGTTTTTATCCTTTGTGGTTGGTTCATGAAATTACTCACAAAACTACAGTTAACAGTTGACATATAAGTTGGGTTCCATATCTCTTTGTTAACCTAATATTGAGAATCTGTTAATTGATAAAAATAACAAAGCTACCAGAAGGCCTAACTTGAAGTAATTTAAGAAATTAGTTTTGAGAGAATGTACTACTTTTCTCCTTTACTGTCCTCATCTGCTTTCAGAAATCCCCCTTACCTTCAGATGAAGTGTGGTTTCCTGTTGTACCTCTGAAAAGGAAAAGAATTAATATACTCATTTGTAACTGGGTATTGGAAAGTAAATATGCTTTACTTCTCTGGATAATTTAGGTTTTAATATAAAATGCCTAAAGCATCCATTGCTGGTTCATTCCCATTGCGGTAAACCACCTTTGGGGATTGCTCTTTGAACAAGACAAGGTACGATGGCATGTGTAATTGGATCAAGATTTATGACCTAACCCCAAGGATAGTCAGTCTGTAGTCATAAATCCCACATGAAGAGATGAATCAGGTCAATATGGTTGTCCCTTGGAGGTTCTTGAACTGAGAAAGACCAAGAATCTATTAGTTGTTAGCGGTCCAGGTTGAAGATGAAAGGTTTTATGTAGAGTGTGGGTTTTAATGAAGGAGGTAGAATGGCTATGGCTCTATGAAAGCTAGAGGAAAAGAGAATAAAAACTTAGAATAAAAAAAAGAACCAACCAACCAAACAAAGGCCCTAATGCTGTGAGAGAAACTAGGAATGAGTAGTTGGAACTTAGACCTTGATCCCTGGAGATTGTCTGCTTCCCATTTCTGGGGCTGCATCTCTCTGCAATAACCATTTTACCCGAGATTGCTTGAATGTGACTCTTTTTTTTTTTTTTTTTGCAATTGGAAGAACCAAACTAAACCAGCTCTGGCCAAAATCAGGGGACCCCACTTTTATGAGTCAATACACCTTTTCAAACCCAAAATGCTATCTTTTTTCAAACCCAAGTTGGTTTCCAATTTAATATCTTGGTGGTAGTGAAGAGAAGGTTAGAAAGTCCCAATATAGAGGTTTAGGATGGTTTATGGAATAGTCCAAGCAAGAAATAAGAAGTTTCTGAAGAAAAGTAGTAGAGATGGATTAAAAAAGAATAAATTGAAATTTTATATCAGGGTAGAATAGAAAGAATGTGATAATGAGTTGATATTTGATCCATTTTCTTTGGATAAATTTGACTGGGGCAAGACTAAAGAATGCACTTAGTTTAAGGTACTGTCAACATTAGAAATATTTGTCACTTAATTTCACTTTCATTTGTTCTTTTCCACAGCACAACATATGCTCATGTAGAACTTACTAATAAGAGATTTTTTAATGTCAGGATATATTATAATGATCACACCTCATTTATTTGTGAACATTCTCTCCTTCTAGTTTTTTCACCATGCATCATATTTCCTTCCAACCATTATATTTCCTCCTGAGGGGGCCTTAGTTTCTTATTTTAATTACCCTAGCCATTGGAGAGAGCAAGGTCAAGACAAGTTTAGAATTTGGGACATCTAGATTCAGCAACCTACACATTGCACAACTCTAGGCTCATCATTCACATTGCATTCTATGAACCCTGGGGAGTGACGAGCAACATTTACATAAAATTCAATGTCAGTTATGTTCTCTGGAATTGAGCAAAGAAGGTGGCCCTCCCCTTGTTCTCCAGCAGGCAATGCTATGTGCACAGGCAGTTTGTAAGACTGAGGAAGTCATTGGCTTCTTCTCGGCTCCAGTTTCCTGAGCCCCCATTAATTCCGTGGGAGCAGAGATCATGCATCTTACCTAGCACTCAGCACACAGCAGGCACTCTGTGAACATTCATGGTTGCTGAGGAAATGAAAGGATTCCACTAACACAATGTGCCCCAGTCCTCCTTACTTTCCTCTGAATTAGACACTGTTGGTGTTCCACAGACCCTAGGTCTAAAGAAGAGCTTTAACAGGGAGGACTCTTCATAATTGGCTCCATCACCTTTTCCTGCCTGAGCAATGTATCCTATATTGAGAATTTCTATCCATCCTGCAGCTAGGAGTGGGAAGCCAGGGTGCTGGCTGAACCATAAAAGGCTATGAAATCTTTTTCTGCTTTGGCTGAATACTGCTTTCTGTTTTGTACCGAAGCTATTCTAACTGAAATCCACCTCTCTCCTAACACTTTACTTTCACCAGGGCTCACTTTTCCTGATGGTATTGTTTTCTTTTTTCTTTTATCAGCTTCTGTTTAGCATTATCTTCCATCCTGAAATGGCTTTTTCTGCAACTGGGCATCCTGCCTCTTCAAGCAGGTCTGTGTACCTGACACATTGCATTCATTGAACTTAACAAGTACAAAGAAAGAGGGGACAATAGCTAGTCAATCACAGAATGGCAGAGTCCAGTAACATTACACTAATTGTTAAAATAAATCTTTGCCAGAAACCTGTATTTGTGCCTTTTTTGTGGTCATGATTTTCATGTTCTGAATGTAAAATTTCTATGTGGAGACAGATCATTTTAAGTGCTCACTAGTATGCAAACTCAATAAAGGCAGATTATTTTTGTCTGTTTTATTCACTAACATATCACATGCTTAAAGCAGTGTCTGACACATAGTAGGTGCTTAATAAATACTTGTCAGAAAATTAATGGCCTCAGAGGCTTTCTATTCTGCCAGTTGCAAGGAGCAAAACCCAGAGGGATTCATCATATGGATGAAATCACTTTATATGATTAATATCTTACATGTAGAGAACAGCTTTTATATTGCTTTTATATATGATGTCATTATGATTAGGAATTGCCTTAAGAAGTGGGAAAAGCATCAATCATGTAATCATGGTTCCTATTCTAAAGAATAATTTTTAAGAACAGCAGACGTGCAGAGAGGTTACATTACTTGTGTTAACACACTTCTGTTAAGTAGCAGAGCTGTGATTGGGCCCCATATTCTCCCTAAATCTTCTGTACATTGTTGCCTTCACTATCATGTGAAACTTCGGTGCTGCAGCTTTTCACTGGACTCTATCACATATTTTCCTCCTTATCAAAGAGGGTTATGTTCCCTGGCATAAATCTAGACAGGTGGGCATAGCAACATCCCTTATTTCATCCTCCTGGTTTCCAAATCTTTTCACTTGGCCCTTAACTGTATGTCCTATCTTTCAAGGTCTTCTCCTCTGCCAGCAATGGAACTCTGCTTGCTCTCTGCCTCCTTATCTCTGGGCAGAAGTTTCCAACAGCAGAACTAATTGGGTTCAATTGTTAAGTTTGCACTCAAGAATGGATAAGGAAGGAAACACAACTGCCAACTGATAACTCTACAAGAAGTTACACACCTGAAGTCAGAGGCATGTTTTCACAGTTCTGTTGAGGTGTATGGTTTTTGTGAGGAGGACCATATCTCTGCATCTCCACAGTGGCTAGGATACCAGTGGGGAGTGGGTGTTGGTTGAACATGTGTTAAGTTCCTTTGAATAGCAAAAGTTTCTACCCCATTTTCACCAGACATTTTCTGTAGAAGACAATATCTTGGTCTTGGTCAAATCCTCTTAGTCACATCCTCTAAAACCTGTCAGACCCCTTCAAAATGAATCCTGCCATGTCTTCTTTAATATCCTCAATAATTTGACGGGAGATTTAAACAGTGGGAATACCTCTGGACAACCGTTCCCAAAAAAACTGGTTCTCGTCCCTTCTCCCTGAGTTCATAGTTGATCAGGCTATTCCTACCCTGCCAGACACTCCTGTGTTTCAGGAAAGGTAGAAAGTGACCGGAGCCCCTTCTGCCGACCTACTGGGGAATGTAGGTTCTCAGACGTCTTGCAGAGTCTCCTGCCTCAGACCAGCAGGGCAAATGAAACTCATGGGAAGCAAACAGTGAGCCCTGTCTCTCTCAGGCGCAGTTACTGCCTACACCTCAGCTCCTGTGTTTATTCTTTTTTTCTTATCTTTAGGACAGAATTCTTGGAAAATACATGGCAATGACAAAGAATAGGACCCACATGAGATTCATCCAGCTGCATGACAATGTGACATTTACCTAAACCAGCTGACATAAACTATTAACTTGGGAGAATGTTTGTACTGAGCAGGATTTATCCAGACCTAAGGCAAACTACCCAGCTGTGAAGAATGAATTCCTCCTCTGGATTTACAAATGCAAAATCATCTACTCTGAAACTTAAAACACTTGAACATCAGCAAAGCTTGATTTTTTCTTTTTTTTGTTGCTGCTGTTTTTTCCCACTGTGGTCATTTTAAACATTTTCACAAACTGACTCTGCTGAGGAAGCCTGGCATTCACTGAATACATATCTCATCTCCCCTGCTATGTAAACTTTAGTATCTCCGGCTTATGTAATGTATTGCAACCTTGCTCAGAAGGAAATGCCGAACATTTTTATTTACTTCCCTGAACACAAGAAGTCTCAAGAGTCGAGTTGATGGTGGTGTTGACAATGGAATGCCAGTCCGAGGAGATCAGGAAAAGTGAGAAGAGAAGAGGCAAGGATAGAACAGTGCCTGAAGGCCACCGGGCAGCTTGGTCAGGAAGGCACAGAGAGCACGTGGAGAGGGGCAGTGCCATCTAAAGTCCAAACCTGAAGATCATGTGGTGACCACTACTTAACCACCTGGGGAGTCTTATTCTCAAATTAAGGTCTTCTGAATAATTCCTTTGCCCAGAGGGGACGAGGCTTTTCAAATTTTATTTTAAAGTCACTCAGTAGATGAAGGCCATTTCAAATGGACAAGTAGCCCTAACTGTCTTTACCTCTGAGAGCTTTATGTTATATTCTCTGTTTCCATCATCATTTGTGGCACCTGTAGCCTCCTTGGTCTGCCAAGATCCCAGGACTTAGTGTCTGTCCAGGTTATAGGTGGCCACCCACAAAACCATTTTACTCATAACTACATCAAGGTACACAGAAATGATAAAATTTCCCAAGGCTGTTAAGTAAGTTAGAGGTAGACTCAAAACCAGGACCTCAGGACCATGTTCTCTTTTCCTCATCACTGGACAAAAACCATCTCCCATCTCCTAGAATGTTCCTTCCTTGTCTTTAAAATGCAGGTGCTCTTTTTGGTTTCATAGTCTTTTTGGAAAAGTAAATCTGTTCTTTCCCAACTTGTGGCATGCAAACTATGAAGTATTTAGCACGCTGATAGAGAACATAAATATTTTTAAAATATTGAAGAATTAGCTATATATATTTTAGAGGTATATTTCAGTCTGACAGGGAAGACCAGATGACAAATGGTTCTTGAGAATGTAAGGATAAAGAACCTTAGAAAAGTAGTCCCCTCGTCCTTCTTATCATTAATTTGTCAGAATGAAAAACATGCCAGAGTTTTATTTCAAAAAAGTTAAATTGTTATCTGTTTACAGGCTGTCTTTTCTATATTCCAAACACATCAGTACTCTGCATTCACTTAATAAATGCACAACGGGAATAATCAGACTCAAAATTAAAAGATCTCTGCACTCTAACATCAATAGTTTTTCTCAGGGAAAATATAAGATCTTATCTTGGGTCTCCTAATTTATAATATTCATTATGTTGCCACCTCCTAAAAGTGTTTTAACCATTTCCTCTCAGAAAGTTAAATATGGTATTAATTTAGCTGTTTTTAATGTCAGAGATGCAATTGGTTGAAGCTTGCACAGTTCAGCCACTTCTTATGATCTGCAAATGGTCTCATATTTCTGAGACCTGCTTACAAAAGGGGCCTCAAGGTCCTATAGACCAAGAGGTGGCCCAGAAAGCAGAAGACCCAGCAGGTTCCAGGACTTGCTCCATCACTTTTTTTTTTTTTAACATGGGCAATCACCGGGAATCGAACCCAGGTCCTTGGGCATGGCAGGCAGGAACTCTTACCTGCTGAGCCACGGTGGCCCACCCACTCCATCACTTTCTAATACGCATAATCAGGGCGAGAACCCTCTCGTGACTCAGCAAGGAAATCGTTCTTGCTTTGCTTACCTACCATCAACGTCGTGAGGCCCAAATGAGGCGGTATTTATGGAACACTCTGTCAACCAAAAAGTCTATACAGTACCATACGTAATTTTTGAATTCTGAAACAGCTGTTTTCATGCAAATATATCTGTAAAGAGGCCTGCTATGATTAGGGTCCAGAGGCACTGGTTTCATTTTCATGGTGTCAGAACAACAAGCCAACGATGAGCATTCCACCCAATAGTGGCACATCCACTATTGAGAATGAAAGGATAAAGAACTATATATGTATATTATACATATATATATATATATATATGCTAATATTTGTTTATACCTGCTCTCAGGTACTTGGAATTGAATGAAAATAAGAGTCTTTCTTGACCTCCAAGCTTCTATTTAGCAAAATCACTAGAATTATTAATGATGCACGAGGTCTGTCTACACAGGACTACTACCCACATAACCTCTTTATTCTCAAAAGTCCTACAGTTCCTTGTGCCATATGAGATATTTAATAATGACTATGTATGATTTTTGTAATTCATTATTATTGTTTACCTCATATGGAGGGTAAGTTCCTTAAAGGACAGAGCCCTGTCTAGCTTATGTTTGTGTACCTTACAGACCCTAACATACTGCTTTGTCCTTATAGGTATTCATTAAATTCTTGTTGATGATGATGACATTGAAGGTGGTGGCTAGCATTTACTAAAAGGTATTATGTTTCAAGTATTCTAAAAGATTCTTATTTATTAACTAATTGTATTCTTTAAATGGCTTTATGGATTAGATAATTATTATCCTCGTTTTACAGATGAGTAAACTGAAGCAGAGAAAGTTTTAAAAACTTGCATGTGTCAATTCTAGGATTCAGAAGCAGGCAATCTGGTTACGGAGTTCATGCTTTGAAACTCTACTCCACCTCTAAAGTTGGTAATCTAGAGCCAGGTAAGTGAGATTCTAATATTCAGATGATTAGATTACGTTACGAGCGCCAATATCTAGTATGCTGAAATGAGACTGGTGTCAATTCAGAAAGTGCTCATTCTGAGGGTCACTTTACACTTCATCATGCTGTAGGAAATTGAGAGGATGTTAAGTGGTCCTGATTTATGGATAGATACGGCTTTGGCCCTGACACCAGAGTAAGGTGTATGGTGATCCTGGCTTGAGCAAGATGTCCAGAAAAGTTCTCGTATTCAGAAAATGACTCCAAAGAATCACAATCTGTCATTAATTTCCTGTTATAAATTGCCCATTTATGATTACTTTTAAACCCTTTAGAAGCTACCCTGTATTCATCTGTCCAAACATGCATTCAAGGTTTCTTTTTGTGTTAATTTGTTTTGTTTTCCAGTGATAAGCTGGGAGAAAAATCATCTTTCTGATGCCTAACATAAATAAACCACAATTGAAACTTCCTTTCAAAAAAGCATACAAATAGCTCCTGAGCAAATACCACAGGCAGCAGCATGCCTGGCTAGGCATCCAAGCTGCAAATCATATTCCCCACTTTTGAGTCTAAAATGAGAGCTTGTACACAGCACAAGCTGTGTGCCTTTCACGGCATGCAGCTTCTCTCCTGAGGGGTGTGGAGAACAAAAGGAAGCAAAGATCCATCAAGAGGGAGATAACAGATTAAAGAGTTATACATGAGAGATGCAAATCAATACCTGAGGTGTGGCTGTCTCAGCTTTGTTCCAATGTGTTGTTTGACAAAATCTTTTATCTAGGCCGTGGAGGCTGCATGTGCTAGGATGACAACCTGCAGAATCACTTTGATGAAAGCACAATTATTGGACTGGGCAATTAAGCAAACATTACCTGGCAAAAGCTATCACCATCTACTGACATGTACAGCTCGAAATCTTCTTTAAGGGACCACAGTCAGAAAGGTATGTAGAGGGAAAAGATTTAGAGTATGTTTATGTTGAGAATATGTTTAGAATAGGCCAGGCTGTCCCAGGAGTCTCTCCCCTGACATATTATTACATGTTATCCTCATGACAAGTCTCTTAGGTGGGGTGATTTTCTTCATTTAGCAGGTGAGGAAAGTGAGTATAGAAAGGGCAAGTCACTTAGATAAAGTCACAGTTTTTTTTTACTCCACAAGTCCACACCATACAGTGTTTCTTGTATTTGATGGCTGAGGACCTGGAAGCTCTTTTTAGACAAGAACAAGAGTGGTTTTGTATTTTTCTCATGTAGCAGGATGCAGCATACTGCATCAAAGTTCAAATTCCTAAATATGTGGCATGACTATAAAAATCGCCCACTGATATAAAAAAGTTTCAATGCTAAGAGGCCATCACTGTCCATTTCTAAGCAGGTCCTATCTGAAATGCAAACTCATTCAAAATCCCTTTGAAATACCTCTTAATGTATCCTAACGTCCTATAGAACATTCTCTTAGTCAGTGGTGGTAAATTTTTGTACTTTGTCGCTATATTTGATTTTTTAATTAGTTATATGTTATGTCAATTTACAATGAATAATGCTGGCGTTAAGTTGTGTGATACTGCTTGGGTCTATGTACCAATGTGACAATGAAGCTGAAAGATAGGAGTGTGACTCAGAAAGTGATTATGAAATTCCAGGGAAGGAAGAGTTGCAGCAAAGGGAGAGCTTACCACATTCTAGGTACTGTGCAGAATGCAATTTTCTTATTTAGAAGAATAATTCCCGGCATTTAAACCTATATTCTTACTACTTAAGAGTTATATATCTCTAGCACTGATGAGCTATGTGACTTTAGTCAAGTTTCTTAACCTGCGCAGTATTCTCATCTTCAAAAATGGGTTTATAAATTGCAGTGACCTCTTGGGGTGCCTGTGAGGATTAGATATGCTGTATTTGTGAAGTATATAGAATGGGGCTTGGCATACAGTAAGCAGTCAAGTAACATGGACTACGACTTTGCATTATTGCAATAAAGAGATTAGAAAGTCATAGAAAGAGGTAATCATGGTGATTTTCCCAGGAATAACTTTTAAGCTACAAATAGATTGTTATTGGATTGGTAATTAGGTCACATGTAATAATAATAATGATAATATAATAATAACAATATTGCTTTTGCTAATTAAATAAAAATCTAAGTTGAGTTAATGATTAATTCATGATTAACAATCATAATCATAATCGTAGCCCGCACAACCCCCTCACAAAGAGCCCAATCTGTGTGGAATATATCATCCCCAATCCACACGGCAAGTCTGCATTATTGTCACTACTGCACGATGAGAGGTAAGTAGCTAGGCTAAGGCCATCGAATTCAGTTTGAGTTCAGGTCTTGCTGATTCCAAAGCCCATTTGCTTTCCTTTGCTCACCCTATCATTGGAACTGTATTTTAGCCTTGGAAGCAGATATATTTTAAGAGGCATTTCCCCAGGGAGATTCACTTCTTGTTTACCTAGCTCAAGTCCTTTGTGAAACCCCAAAGGAATATATTTTCAATTCGCATATGAATTTGAGTATAACATCCCGGCAGCTCTGTGATATGAAAACTTTTAAAAAAACAAATACCGAAGTAACAGACTGATAAACTTGCTGCTTACAAGAGATGACAGGCCTGTTCTACTTCCATGGATTTCAGAGTGATTTCTCCTGCTGTTTGCCCATCTGAACGCAGTTTGGGGGATAAACAATTATTTTACTTTTATCTCGGCTAAATGCAGATTTTCTTTCAAAATATTTTGCTGATTCTTCTTAAGATATTTAGAAGTTATAAAATTTTCTAAGCTCTGAAGAGAATATAAGCCTCGTCATTCAAAACAATCACTTGACCTATTATCTCAATGGGGGGAAAAAACCCTCACATGATCCACTACAGAGGTTCTTAGAACTGTTTATTTAAAGGAATAGTCCCTGTTCCATATTCAATACAATAACTATATTGTATATGGAATTCTTTATTTAAATCCATTTGAGGAAAAAAATGGAGAATTAGACCAAAACATAGGAATTGTCAACATGCCCCTAAACTAGAAAGGCTTCAAAACACAATAAATCTAACCAACAACACAATTAAAACTTATGTTTCCATTCAATCTGTCCATTTCAGTGGATATTTAACATCCATTTTCAAGAGTTACCTTGCATTCAGAAATCAGAGTAATGAGACTCTGTAATCTAAACATAATTATAATCAGTACCACAGTAAAAAAAAAAAAAAAGTTTTGCATTAACTCAACTCTTTTTTTAAATCCACATGTGTAACATGCTGCTCTGAATATTGCTATGTTTATATACGTATTTCTCAATAAATAATGCCCTTAGAAGCTGTCACCTCAGAAAGCTATTCTCTTAATCTCATGATTCTGCCATTGAAGGAAATCTGAGAATGCCCTGGCCAAAGTCAGGTTTTAGGCCATGAAAGAAAATCAATCACAAAATTTTATAATCATACACTTCATTTGTCTTAGCCTACCTGTGCTGGTTTGAAATTGTTGTGTACCCCAGAAAAGCCATGTTCTTTAATCCCAATTCAATATTGTTAGGTGGGATCTTTTTTTATTATTTCCACAGAAATGTAACCGACTCATTTGTTGGTGGTACCTTTTGATTAGGTGGTTTCCCTGGAGATGTATCTCTGTCCATTCAAGTGGGTCTTAATCCACCTACTGGAGCCCCTTAAGAGGGAACCACTTTGGAAAAAGCCATAGAGCTGACAAAGAGCTGACAAAGAGACGCTGAAAATGCTCCAGGGGAAGCTGTTTGAAACCAGAAGCCAAAGGCCCCCAGCAAATGTCAGCCACATGCCTTCCCAGCTGACAGAGGTGTTTCAGACCCATCAGCCTTTCTTGAGCCAAGCTTTCTTTCCCTGGATGCCATAGTTTGGACATTTTTAAGGCCTTAGAACTGTAAATGTGCAATGTAATAAATTAAATTTATAAAAGCTGTTCCATTTCTGGTACATTGCTTTCCAGCAGCTGTAGCAAATCAGTACACTACCCAAACTACCTGGATTGATCAACCATGGTGTTCACCATACTGGCTTCCAAATAACTTCATTCTACACACACACACACACACACACACACACACACTCCTTATATATAGGTGTGTGCATACATTCTTGCTCAAAGGACTGTAATTCTAAGTCATTAAGTATATTTTTAAAATGTGGTGCAGACTTTTCAAACACCTCTAACTATGTTTGGGGCAATGACAGTATTACTATAATAAGAATATCATTTCATTGATAAATCTTTTGAAGGTAAAACTTATATTTGGATGTATAAGTTCTAGAATGCCTGCTATAAATAAAGTTACCTCACCCTGTAGTGAATTTTTTCATTTCTCTATATTTTTTATGTAAAATAACAGATATATGTGCTATATTCATGATAAATATGACTATTTCATGAATGCATATATTTTAGGAATATACATGGGTATATATAAACATCAGTAAAGATAGGGTGCTATAATAGCATCCCGTCGTTGCTGTCTGAGTTTTCTCAAGCTGCTAATGAAAACAAAGTAGTAAGCAAATTCTCCAAATATCTGATCCAACAGCAAATGAAAATCATTTAGAATTTTTTGGAGTGTGAAAACTATTTCTCAGTCAAAGTCTCTGCTGTGAGCTAGAATTTTTTTCTTTTTACTTAGTCAGCAAGTTGGTAAACAGCTATAATATTCTCGTGCTTGTGCTTCATATAGCATAGAGTCTGGCGCTCGACTCATTTATCTTGCAGTTTTAGCTGCTAGTCAAAACTGTTCACTGTTTCTCCCTTCCAGGTCTAGAGAACTGAGTGTCTAGATAGCTCTCACTTAATGAAACAAAGTGGTCATTTAATTCAGTTAACACGGAGGGTCTGGCATTTATCTCTGAGTCTGCAAAAGCCATTATCCATCACCTGCCCAACGGGAATAGTCGGGCTGACCTCCTTCACTCCATTGTTGTGAGAGACAGTGCACCCAATGGATTATACAACATGGCTCAGAAAATGTGTTGCAAAATTCTTGTTAGTAAGAGCAACAGCTTATGTCCTCTAGCATATTATGTGCTTTGCAAGGTTGTTTTGCATTTGCACAGGAAAAACAAACACATCAACAAACTATGCAAGGACGATGCAGAACTCCTGGAGAAGTGTATCGACGATTTCTCAGTTCTTTTCCATCTTTTATATTTATTTTTTAACTGAAGGAATAAATTGATGTTTCCAAATTTAGGTTAATTATTCCTTATGCTTGTCTATGAATAGATATTATATTGGATCAATTTTTTTTGTTTTAATGTTAGGAGCCTGAGCAGATAAATTCTGAGGATTTGTAGGGTGGACACTGTGCTAATATATCTAGGATGCTTTCACTCTTTGGTCTTCCTTCTCATCTAAAGTTCTGTGGAGGTTTTATTCCACCAGAGCATCCTTTACCCCAGAGATCAGAACAATACTTTCATTTCCCATTTTAATTCTTGATCTCACCAATACTATTTCTTAAACAATCCTCTTCTGGCCATTTAAAGAAAATTTATTTCTCTCCTCAACCTCACTGCACCATTCCAGATGTGACTCTAAAGAACACTGTATTATTGAGAGGCAAATAGGACATTACAATCAGGTAGACTCGAGTTTGAATTCAGGATTTGCCTCTTTTGATTGGGTGATTTGGGCAAATCAATTAGCAATTCTGAGCCAAATTTACCTTGTTTGTTAAGTGAGAATAATAATTACCCATGGAATTTTTGTATGTGTTACTAAGATAATACCCATAAGCTTGGGAAAAAATGGGTACAACATAAGGATAAATAAATAGGTAGATAAATAAATAAATATACACTTTCACTGTTTTAGCAAAACCATCATCATAATCCATGGTTTAGATGGGAGTACTCACCTTATACCTCCAGCATCACCTGAAAGCCAGTGAGACTGGCAAAGTATTAACAAGAACTTAAACACAAGATCCAAGCAAGAAAAGGCTTGATTCAGAGAGTTTTCTAACTTCATTCTGAATTTAGAGCTATTAGATTTGGAAAGAGGAAGACTCCAGCAATGAGAAAGGAGGAACTGTCGTGAGAACAGATGAAGTGATGCACAAGGTAAGTGGAAGTGGCCTTGTTCATTTTGGAAATTTTAGCATTTACTATCAATGGCTAATTAATTTAATTCCAGTTGCAACTATTTCCCCAAACAAATGGCTCGGCACAGAATGATCTAAATCAATCCTGACATAGGCTCTCTGGGAGAAAAAAAAAAATCAAGACATTTACTTGTTTGAGAACCAAAGGAAAGTATATCCTCTGAGATTTCCATGCCTGGTTTTCTTTGCCATTAAAGTTTCTGCCATGCTCTCTCCCTTTTGTTGTGAATACTTTTACTTTTAAATTTAATTGTCTGTACACTTGTAGGGATTTTATGTTTCTTTTTGACTGGGCTGCAATCCCTCAAGAGCAGGGATTCAACTTTTGCTTTCTTCCCCCTAATATCTCACACAGCACTGAGCACCTAAGAAGTAATTGATTATTATCCATTCACATATAGTGGTTAATCAAGGCAGCAAAGTCTAGGTTTTTTGATACACCTTATGTGAGTTAATTTTTAAAGTTCCATTACAAATCTGGTCCAAAATGATTGTGAAAATCTCCAAAAGAAACTACATTTTTTTCTTCTCAATTTGGAACAGGATATCTTTAAAGAAGAAGCTCTGTGGACAGATGGACCAAAGTCCATGATGTCAGTTTGCTCACTGATCAGTGATTACAGCTTAGCTTCTCACCACTGTTTTGGCCAGTGTCTTTCTCAGGTTGGGTTCCCCAAGAAGCAGGTTGAAATGAGTAGTCATGTGAAAATGGTTTTCTAAAAAGCGTACCAAAGGAATGCCCATGGGAGATGGAGCCGGGAGGATAGGAGGCCAAGCAGGTGGAACTTGGCCCCAATTCTTCAGAGGACACTCAGGACAGTGCAGGACATACTACAAAGCTTCCCTTTGAGGCAAGGAGGGTGGAATATATATACCTTCTGAACTGTACAGTCATTGGCTCAGGCAGTCCCCCAAAGGGATCAAAATCCCCAGACATTGCCAGCTGCTGGGGCAGACAGGCACCAGGGGTTCTGGCAGCCTGAGGGCAGTCCCCCAATACTGAGACATAGTACTGGCCTGGGGGGTGAGAACACAGGGGCAGGTATGCCCACAGATGGCATAGGGATCTGAGGGCATATGGACAGAGCATGGTTGGCATCTAGTACAGTCTTTGTCCCCAACTGTAAAAGGGTCACATTCTCCAGAAATGTAGTTCAGTATGGTAAGAGAACGATGGAGATGAGTTTTGTGTATTTTTTTTTTTTAAAAGCTTCAACTTAAATTTTTTGAAAATTATTCCTGATATTTGATTGTGAAGTATAAGTAAAGCAATAACTTCAGAACATACTAGGTTTAAAATTATACTAATAGATTTTTCCAGAGCAAGGTTTGGAACTTAATGAACATGTAGGCCCTGAAATGTTTTTAAAAGAATGTAAGTTAAAAATAGATAGATTTTCAGATTTTGATAACTGGTGCCCACAGACAAGAAAAAAAAATTAACTTGCATGTCTGAATTTAACTTATGGAAGATTTAAATCTTCCAAAAAGTATAGAAAAATTGCAATTTAGTAAATGCTAAAATTGAGGATCTGACATTCCGGTTGCCGGGAGATCTAGAACTCCCCTGTTCAGCAGGTCAGAGTGGTCAGCGACCATGCAGGTGATCCCAAGGGGAGCAGATGGGCCTAAGCTCTTAGAAACAGCAGACCCGTACATAAAGGACAGCTGCAGTTTGATAATAGCTCTCACTCACGACACTGTGGGGAAACCCACTGCTGTGTTTGCATGGGCAATATTTTTATTGCTATTGCTATGAATTGAGAATAAGCTTCTGACAAACTGTGAAGTCCCGTGGAGATGCTGATTGGAATTTAGGAAGCTGGTACTCAGGTTTCCATTGTCCTATGAGAAGCTTTAGATACAGGAAAGGGACAGGGACAGAACTATAGAATTCTAGAACTGAAAAGGTCTTTGAAGATGAATTAATACCAACTACAAGCTTTCTGTTGAGGACCCTGAGTTCCCAGGAATTCTCTAAATCAGTGAGAGAGCCAGTAAGGGAAAAAAAAAAAAAAAAGTACTGCTAACTCTTTACAAGACACTCTATAAATTGCCTTCCTGACTTTTTGAAAATGTGCATTAAAGGCATAGTCAAACATTTGATATTATGATTATTTTATGAATGATTGCTTTCACAGCTCTGCATTCATCTGAGGCAAAATATTGGTAGTATAGGGAGACAACTAGACATGTTTCAGTAGGTGTTTAATATTTCTCCTAATTGTTACTGTTGCTGCATCCATGTCTTTCTACTTATGCCAAACTGACAATAATGGCCAAGCTACAGCTCAAAAATACAAATCCTTCTGAGGAACAAATCTTTTTTTCTCTCATCTTTTTATACGTAAAGAAACAACAAGGCATACACTTTAACTTGTAGTTTAAAATATGCTATTTATTAATAATAATGGATATAATAAAAATAATCCACAGAAAGTGGAAGTAATTTTTTCTCTCCTTTTTTTTGGGGGGGGGGAGTATCTTATATAATGAGATGCATTGTCACACAGATCATTTTCTACCAATGAGACTGCATTTTGTTTCAGGAAAACGGTGCACTATCCCAAAATATGGGCAATTGCCACCTCCCGGTATAAAAACTAATGATGATCATAATGGTGATGGAAACTTATGTCTTGTTTCATGGAGCAGAGGGCTCGCTGGGAGCGCATGCTCTATCTCACATTTTCTCCTTCACTTCTGTTGTCTCTAGGGAGACCTGCTCTTTTAGTCCCCATCCTCCATCTGAAGCTCTTCCCCTCAGAGCTAGCATTCTCCACTCTCCATTCAGCATCCTCTACTCTGTTTTCAAACTTCACAGAGCGAGTGGCAAAGTGGCTGAAACAAAGAGGGTGAACCCTACATGAGTGCAAATTTCAAATGGAGTGGATTCAAATGGATACAGATCAAAAGATCCTGGGAACAAAAGGAACTGTGAGAACATAGCAGCAACAAATATTTATTGTGCCCATACATCAATTATACTCTTCTGTATCTAGATGAGTGAGGTTACATTCACCTAAAATTGTTGTGAGGGCAACAGTACAAGAATGTCTGGGGAGGGCAAAGTGAAATGCGTGAATTTGCTTGACAGCATGTCACTTTTGCTATGCTTCTAGTTTGGGTAAAGTTCTGTTGGCAAAGTAGAATTTCCTGGAGCACCATATCCACAGACCTGAGGATGAGGTGGATTTTTAGGGTTAGGTATGGACTGAGGAGAGGCTTGTGATGAGAATAGTTTTGATGGATCAAAGATCAACACCTGCTTGTCATACTATGACAAAAAATGGCCCAATGGGGTAGTCATCATTTTGACAATATCTCTACCTGTAAGAGACATCTGTGGCTATTTCCCAATCTTCTTTTCTAAGTACTTTATAGACTTATTTATGTTTCCTCTCGATAATACAACTTTGGCCTAATGGGTTACACCTGCTCTGCTTACCTACAATGTGATTTTTCAAATGAACTTCAATGGGATTAATATCACAAAATTTCTAAAATTGAATTCCAAATGAGAAAGGGACAGTTGGCTGAGTGCTTTGCAATGAATCTTTGGGTAAGATTTAAGTAGCAAGAATACCACTGATAAAACCACCTTCATGTAATTTTTACACAGGCAGTGTACAAAATGCTTCCCTTTGGATTAATGTCTTTTTCAATTACACCAATAAAATATATGAAACTAAATTCACAGATGTCCCAAAAGGGCAATAAGAAGTAACAGAGGTGTGTTACTCTACTCTGTGCTCTGAGGTAATGTACTAAGTGAAACATGTTTTCACTTTGATGAATATTCCATTTAATTAAAAGT
Organism: Tamandua tetradactyla; assembly: GCF_023851605.1. Lineage (NCBI taxonomy): Eukaryota > Metazoa > Chordata > Mammalia > Pilosa > Myrmecophagidae > Tamandua > Tamandua tetradactyla. Next base: position 199,368,240 of record NC_135327.1, on the reverse strand, counting down.
AAATATTAGGAGAGAGCCCAGGCAAAAATGCATGGAGTGTGCAGGCCTATTATATCAGAAGATAGAGAATGCTAATATAGAAGTTCAGTTCACTTCAAGGAAGGAGGCTAGCTGCTAGGGATTCAAGAGTGAATAAATGAGGGTGCTTGATCTCAAGAAGCTACTAGTCTATCCAGAGAGATAGATATATAAATAGATTATTTCAAGATACAGGATGCATAGGGGAGTTTTGAGAACTATTTACTTCAAACTAGGAAACCCACTATAGTACTACTTTAGTGTAACCTAGGGGTTTGGGTTACAAACATTATTCACAGCATCTTGTTAATAAGTCAACTTTTTTGGAAGACCATTCTATAGCAGGAAACCCTGGAGATAGAGGTACAGCAAGGTCTCACTGAATAGCACTGTCCTACTCCATTTGATTTTTTTCCCCTGTAGGGTACGTTGATTATACTTTCAGATCCAGCATTTGAGACAAGATTTTAGTGTCATTTTATGAGAGTGGCAGACCTGATATCTTGTGGTCTGGCTTTGACCCTCTAACTCTCTCTGGGACTCTTTTATAACTTCCAACGAGGTTCTTTCTTTCTTTCAATGATTGCCCTAGCATGGACACACTGCAGTTTTTGGCCTTACGGAGTAGGCACACTCCTTGGAAAGAGAAAAACCATTCTAACTCATCCCCAGCACCAGGGAGTGGTGCTGTTGGAAAAATGATAAGAGTCTATTGTCCACACGGAGACCATCTCTTCAGCCTTACTTTTCCTGTGTTGGCCTCTTATATTCTGGGTATTTGCTGTCAATTGTGCTGTAGCCTGCATAACAGTGAATTACGCTTGAATTCAAGACTTTCCAACATCCAGTTTCAACACTGTTTCTCCTGCTTGCAACAATGTAGGTGTTTGTAACCACAACCAGTAGAAAAACTCTCATTTTTGCCCCCTCCCAGTTGAACCCCAGGAAGAAGCAACCCTGACACCTGTCTGATTTGATTGAACAAAAACTGAGCGCTGTTAGCCTTCTTCAACTCAACAGAGACAAAAAAAAAAAAAAGACAATAGTCAATTTACACAGTCTATTCCTAGATCTGAAAATTTTGAGCCATCTGTCTCTGATGAGGGAAGACACAATATCTTCTAAGCTGGAGTAACAGAAACAGACATTCTGGGACCATGGAAACTTCTAATTGAAGTGCTCGCAATATTGAACATAAACCCAGACTTTAATCACACTTATAGCTGTTGAAGCATATCCTTCTTATTTAATTTAATAACCACTCCCCTTTGTTATTGAAATTGAGGTTTCCAAAAAATAATAGTTAGTGTACATGGGCCTGGGTGGGGTGAAAACTATCCCACTCCCAGATAAGCACCTTCTTATATAACTCCCACTTTTAATATCTTAGTACACACTTAGCTACATTAAGGCAGGAACTTTGGTTCTTCCTCTCTCGGGGAAAAACTTGTGTTCTTAGTGAGCAGAGATTCCTTGTACCTCAAGACCTGAATTGATTAGACATTTCCATCTATAACAGAGGAGTCTGGTGAACTGAGACAATTGGAAAACTCACTTGTATGTCCAGGTACATGGGAGAATTGGAGGAGACAGTTTCTAAGGCTCTTACCAACTTCTAAAGTTCTGAGTCTAGGTTGTTACTTCAAATCCTACATATTTTGTTTTGCTTTCCTTTAGGAAAGTGATTTTTCATCCTAGCCATTCAAAATGGCTAATTATCAGTTCATAAACTGATAAAATGAAAATTATCAGTTCATAAACAGTAATGATCAGATTTGCTAAATTGATGTAAGACATTATTCCTGCATAGCAACCCTGTATAATCGAATTGACGATAATAGCACATGCTGCAAAATTGGATGACAATGCTTGCTTCTTAGCCCAATAACAAAATGATTAAATACACTTAATGGTTATATAACATGGTGAATACGGAAAATTAACAATGTAAGAAACAATCCATGTTCCTTTTTCAACATGTTGAATTTAATCTTCCCCTTTAATTTGAAGGGAAAAAAATGAGTATTAGTTAATCATGAAAAGAAGCATGAAATGAAGGTCTTTGTGGTCAGCCCACAGTTTAACACATATCCAACTAAGGGCGACTGGGACAATCACTCTTTCTCTTGACTAATGAGAAACATTTCCATTGTATCCTTTCTCATTATTTATGATTTGACACTAGAAAAAGAAAGCCATTTTTATAGCATCAATTTTATACCAGCTGCCTAGGAATTATGGAATGTAGATATTTTTACAGCTTTTATTATACATCACATTTCCCTAATTGCAATGTAGATTTCCAGTTTGCACCTCTGGGATTTAGAGGAAACTTTTAAATACTAAAATCCCATTTGAACACTTTTTGGAAACTAATATGTTTGTAAAAAATCTTGAGCAATAGTACAATATAGATTTCCATAGTTTGTATAGATCTTTAGATAAACTTGTCTAAACTCATAGTTTGAGAGAAAAGAAAATTAAAGCCTAGAGAAATTGAGGAACTTGTCCATGATTACAGGGAGAGCTAACAGCAAAGCCATAGCAACAAAATAATCAGCAAACATGCGCTGACTACATCTAAGAGGTAAAAGCTAACCGGTATTAAGCATGTCTTTGTGGGCTCATGCAGCTAAATATACTTTGAAGGTAAGATGCAATCTGCAAAGTAATGTGACCCAGAAGAAGGGCAGGAGAAGGGAAACTTATACTGATTGAGAACCTACTATATCCCAGGCATTGTAATGGGTGCTGTTCTAGTTTGCTAGCTGCCGGAATGCAATATACCAGAAACAGAATGGCTTTTGAAAAGGGGAATTTAATGAGCTGCTAGTTTACAGTTCTAAGGCTGAGAAAATGTCCCAATTAAAACAAGTCTATAGAAATGTCCAATTTAAGGCATCCAGGGAAAGATACCTTGGTTCAAGAAGGCCGACGACATTCAACGTTTCTCTCAGCTGGAAGGGCACATGGAGAACATGGCGGTGTCTGCAGGCTTTCACGTGGCTCTACCAAAAGGGGACTCTCTCCAAAAAGTTTCCTCTTTTAAAGGATTCCAGCAAGCAACTCCACCTTCTGTGGATGGAGACACACCTCCATGGAAATCATCTAATCAAAAGTTACCACCCACAATTAGGTGGGCCACATCTTCATGGAAACAATCAAAATGCTCCCACCGAGCCATACTGAATGAGGATTAAAGGGCATGGGGTCCACCCCATGCTTTTCTGGGGTCCACCACAGATTCAGACTGGCACAGGTGCTTAACAAGCTTTGCTTTATTTAATTCTCCCTTTTAAGAATATGTAAAGATAACCATTGAATGAGTAGTATAGGGAAAAAGAAAAACTAGACAGCTTTGATTGAAATGTTGGCCTCTCCATTTACTGTGTGGTTTTTAGCCATTGCTTAATTCTCTGATTCTGTTTCCCCATGTTTAGAGTGAAGAAAATAATGTTAATATTAATTAAATGGTACATTATCATAAAATAGAGTCAACTAGCTTTTCTTTTTTTTGTCATTAATTACACAAGGATATGAATGGCACAAACTATAGCAGAAACATGTCTTAAGACATGTGTTTTTGGTCCAGTGGTCACAGAAAGCAGCACCACATTTCATTGGAGAGTTTTCTCAGTTTAACATAAACAGAACATCATTATGCCATCATGATCATCACTGAAGCTATGTATTTGGGCCCTCTTGGCTCTATGCCAGGTACCATGTTAAAGTTTGGATAATTGAATTTTCACCTTTGCAATAAATTTATTAGATAGATTTTATTATTTTCTATTTTTCAAATGGAAATTGGCTTAGGAGATATTGAATTTGTCTAAAGGAATAGCTAGCAGAGGTATACAAGGATTGAACCTGGACTTTTGTGACTTTGAAGCCAATGTTCTTAATCGGCATGTGACACTATCTTCTATGAGTCCCAAAGGACTGTGCTGACTTTGTGTGTGCTTCTCTTTCCTAACACAAAAGAGATCTCATGGTTTGAAAATTTCTGTTATGAACTTTATGCATGTGATGTCTTGGTATGAAAATTCTTGCAGTAGTTTCCTTCATTAGTGAATGCATTATACATACTGGGATTTAGGGGTATTTGAACTCAATGCAAATATATGTAAATAAAATGCACATCTCTTACCTCTTTCAAAGGGCACATTTCAGCACAAAATAACCTTAATGAGCCTTAATTGTGTCAAAGATCAGGACCTTTTGAGCAATCCAGTTGGCCATGAAATTTATTTTCCTTTATATTTATAGCATACAACCTTCATATAACCCTCATAGACTTCCAAGAAAAACATAAAGGTAGACTATTTGGAAAGCCATAAATGCTTGGCCCAAAGCTGGGACAGGGGAGGCCTCATAGGAGAAAGTGCAGAGAAATGTATAATCTTTTTTTTTTTCTGTTATCATTTTATTTCTTTTTCTGTTGTCTTTTTATTTATTTTTCTAAATCGATACAAATGTCCTAAGAAATGATGAATATGCAACTATGTGATGATATTGTGAATTGCTGATTATATATGTAGAATGGAATGATATGTTAATATTTTTGTTTGTTGTTAATTTTTTTTAATTAATAAAAAAAAAAAAAATGAAAAAAAAAGATGGATAGCCAGGAATTGATGAAGCACCCATTTATAGTAAAACAGTCAAATGTTGTGGAATCTCACATCTCAGTATCTATTTAATTTCCTTCCAGCCAATTTTCTCAAGCCACAAGTTTGTGCGCGATTGACATAGCTTCTATCACTGAGGCAATGATTTCTCAGATTTTCCCCCCAAACAGCAATGGGATTAAAAATAGCTCATATATAAACAGAACCAGATCTGTTCTGATCAGCTTCCTAATTTTGCTCTTGAAGATGAAGACTTTGTGCTGGCTATAGAAACACACCCTGGTTTACCTTTTTAGGTGGGGAGTGGGGGGTGGGAGAATGGTCCAGGAATCGAACCCGGGTCTCTCACATGGAAGGTGAGCATTCTGCCACGGAACCACCGGTGAAGCCCACCCTGGTTTACTTTTGACCTGATATTCTTTGTTCCTTTTACTAGACTAACCTTATCTGTGTGATGTTATAATTTCTGTTGAAGTTTTTCCCTTTTGTTCTTCAATGCTGCCTTTCTCTTGCAACAGGTGATAACTGATAGAAAGAGAAAGGGATAGGTTTCTTATTCTAGATTTTTACATGGTTATCAATATCATGACTGATTTACTTAGATGACTATCTGTTTTCCTGGACCTGTCTCAAATTGTAAACAGAGATTTTACAGAATTCAAGTATTGTGGATTCCGTAGTACTACAGTTCCTAGCTACATCTTGTCAATGGTGAGCAGATTCTTGGGTTAGACTGTTTGAGGGGAAGTTCCCCCACTGTTGTAACCTAACTAAACAGAAACTTTTATAAATCACTTTTCTTCTTGCTATGCTGATTTTAGCCTGTGTAGGTAGATGAAAAATACAGTAAAACTACCTGAGATCTTACAAATAACTGAAAAGTATTTAGTCCTAAATCTGGAAAGTTGCATCATTACCTACAAATATCATTTGCTTTGAGTGGGGTCTTTCATATAAGCTTTACCTTTAGCCTTTCTTTCCTTTGAGCTTTACTTGAAATCTTTTTAACATATTTAAATTAGAGCCTTAGTTCCAGGACCTCCTGTCTCAAACCTGCCCTGTCACAGTTACCCACATCTAAATAATACTAACCCCATTATTTCATAAGCCCTGTGGTTTTTATTGTGTGATTTCTTGCATAATTAATGCAGTGATTCTTAGGCATGAATGTCATGGTATAACAAAACCGCATTTCTTGACGAGCTCTGATCTAGGTATTTGAAGGAATAGCTGTCACCAAACATTTTTTTTTTATTACTTACTTATTTAATTTAATTAAGGGTGTGATGAAAACAGAAACAGCTTTGTTCTAAGAATAAAGCAAGATAAAGCAATTTAACATCTTATTTATTGTTTTTTTTTATTTATTATGTTTTAAGTAGATTTATTTAAACCTACTTAAAAGCTTGAGGAGCACTTGGATTTTCAAGTCCAAAATGGGGCTGTTCTTGATCATGTTTGAGCTGTCCCTTAACCACTTTCCAACTATCTTGCTCTAAATTCCATTTTTACCCCACAATACATGTAATTTCCTAGGTTGATTTTGGTTTCTCAGTCTTTCATAACTGGTGCATTAGAAAATGACAAATAGAAATGATGTCAAGTGGTTTGCCATTTTATTTGTTCTTAGGAATGAAGGGGAGAAAAAGCTAAGATTCAAGAAAAATTGATTAGGTTGCTGTCAAGATTCTCTTTCTACCAACGACAGGCTTATAAGGCCACTTCTGCTTTGCCATTGACTCCATTAAATTACATAAACCATTTGACCACGTATGGCTCTCAATATTCAAATAGTTGAAATGACTGCCTTGTACCTTATTTGCTTCTTTCCCCATTTGTGCTCGACATTGAATCTGAGTATTCCCAACCAAGGTTCTGCCTTCTGAGAACAGATTGACTTCATGCCACAAAAGGCATGTAATCTCTGAGTACAGATGAGATAATGCTGAGCCTGAGGGGGTAAGGAAAGGTGGAAAGGACCTGCTGTGGCACAATAGAGAAGATTCATTAGAATGCACAAGGGTATCCTCTGGTACCTTCTGCTAAAGAACTAAGGGAATTCTTTCCTGCCCTCATCTTAAGCCAGACAGTTTCTAACTAGACCCTGACCTCCTCGAAGGAGGCCAAGACGAAAACAAGGTGGCACTTTCAGGCTTGAGCCCTTCCTGATATAAAGCCTGAGCAGTTAGGGTTAAGAAAAAAAAATTAAGGGGAAAGAAAGCCACTGGGAACCAAACCAAAATTCTGCATCGCGTTGGTTTATAATTTGGAAGCTATGGATATATGAACGAGCTCTGGTTCAAAAATCTTTCAAGATCTTTTAGAGAAATGTGTTTTCAAATGTCATGTTTCATTTCTCTGCACCCGTCATGCAGACGATAGTTTTCCATTATAAAATTCTGCTATTATTCTGTTCCATGACCATAATAAAATATAGTAAGCCATTGAGATGTCTTCCACAGAGCAAGAAAGAGTTTGACTTTTGTAGGGTGTCCCTACACAGTGTACTTATTAAGAGGATCAATATTACATACTATGGTTTATGAAACTTTTCTAATAATCAAGATAAATTATAGCTAGCATTGGACTTTTTTTTTTTTTACCTAGTCCAATAATTTATTCCTAAACTGGGTCTCTTAATTCACCAAGGAATGATTTCAATTCTTGTAGGCAGACTTTAATTATACCCTGTTATAGTCCACAGCAGAATATATCTTTCCTTTAGCAATTCTTAGATTTCAGACACAATTACAGTTTTGCTTGATCCTTACTAAAATAACATATATACATATGTTATAAAACATCTCATGCTTTTCAAAGTCCTTTTGCATATATTTATCCATGTGGTCCCTAGGAAAACTGGTAAATAGAGCAGCTATTATTAGTCCTACTTTATAGGTGGTGAAACGAACATGAAGAAGTTAAGGGAATAAATAATATAATACTGCCAGCTTCTATTGGACATGGAAAACAGGTCTACTAATTCATTTGACAGTCTTTTTTTTTTATATTATTTTGAGTGCTCTCTTAAGTGGATGAGCATCTTCAAACCAAAAAATATTCAAACTAGCAGAAAAATTCTAAAATATCCCATTTCTGTTCCATAATGGAATTGAAAAGCCATGTATTAGTCAGAGAGAGCAAGCTAAAGAGAGAGAGAGAGAGAGAGAGAGAAAAAAAAGATGGAATGAAAAAGGATGAAGGAAGCTACTGTATATCCCAGTGGGCGGGAAAAAAATGAGAGACGAGACTTCTAAGATCCCCCTGGATACCTGCTCCCTCCTGGCTTCCTGAGAAAGCACTCATATCACCTGCTTCTGTCCTCTGCCTTCCTTCTACCAGTGCTGGGGAATAGCTCAAATTCTGTCCTCAGTATTTCACATTTCACTGGCTCTTTCCCTCCATGGTTCTGGGGTATAATTCATCTAAGCCTGCCGCCTTGTCAACCTTCAAATAGTTCTAATTGTCTAACTATCTGCTCTGGCATAATCATAAAACCTTTTAACATTTCACACTGCCCCTAAGAAAATGGATTTCAGTTTCTAGAATATGACCTTCAGCGCTTCAATTCTAAGATGGAGGCAAGGACTCGGGCTTTGGCAACTGTAGCCTCATCCATCATCTTCTCCTCTTTTGTCTGTATAACTCCTCCAAACCCCTTAACTCTCCCATCGGAACAGTCTAGTTGTCCTAAGCTAACTGCTAGGTTAGATTTTTATTCCTTTGCTGCTATCAGAAATTTTCATGTCTTCATTTTTTTGTCCATAAGTTTCTCTTAACCATTTTCCCTTTCTTTAGATTTGCAAGTATCTATTTCCTTTTCCTGAACAATGCAGTCCTCCTACACTTAATCTTCTCACTTTGGCTTTCCACATCCTCATTTTCCTACCTTTGAATCTTTCTGTAGAACTTGGCCTCAACTGCACTGTAGCACTCACATTCATTAAAATGTGTAATTTATGTTCTTTCCCTCATTGAAGCTTTTACTTTTACTTTAATTCCTACCCCAGTAAAACTGTGATTACTGTTTACTTCATCCTACCTGCCCTTCCATCTTTTAATCATGCCCTCAATACATGCCGAGCCCAGCCCCTCTGTCCTTGGTGGATGCACTCATTAAATTAAGACTCTCTACTCCTCCCACAAAATGGCTAAAGGAAGCATCTTCTTTAATTAAGACAGTGTGTTCGTAGCTACAGAGCTCATGCTTTCTTCTCTTTGGTTTTCTTAGAACCTCAGCACAGTCACAGCTTTTTCCCACCAAAATTCATGGTGGGCATTTGGTAGCCCATAATAGATGTGAAATTGCAAGCTAAACCTATAAAGAAATAAACTAAACAAAACTACCTCTAATGACACCTATAGTTCATGTAGTTGACTCAAAATATTTTAGGTTTGGCTGTGTAATAGCATAAATCCAACACCAATGTGCTGGTTTGAAAGGATATATGCCCCCTAAGAAAGTCATGTTTTACTATAAATCCCATTTCGTAAAGGTAGAATAATCCCTACTCAGTACTGTATATTTGAAACTGTAATGAGATCATCTCCCTAGTTGATGTGATTTAGTTAAGAATGGTTGTTAAACTGGATTAGGGGATGACATGTCTCCACCCATTTGAGTGGGTCTTGATTAGTTTCTGAAGTCCTATAAAAGGAGAATGAGAGACTCAGAGAGAGCAGAGAATGCTGCAGCACCACGATGCAGAGTCCACGAGCCAGCAACCTTTGGAGATGAAGAAGGAAAGTGCCTCCCGGGGAGCTTCATGAAATAGGAAGCCAGGAGAGAAAGCTAGCAGATGATGCTGTATTTGCCATGTGCCCTTCCAGCTGAGAGAGGAGCCCTGACCATGTTCACCATGTGCCTTCCCAGATGAGAGAGAAACCCTGAACTTCATCGGCCTTCTTGAACCAAGGTATCTTTCCCTGGATGCCTTTGATTGGGCATTACTATAGACTTGTTGTAATGGGGACATTTTCTCGGCCTTAGAACTGTAAACTAGCAACTCATTAAATCACCCCTTTTCAAAGCCATTCCGTTTCTGGTATATTGCATTCTGGCAGCTAGCAAACTAGAACAACCAATTTGAAAGAAATCTTCAACTTTAAGAGAATTTGGGACACAGATATGACCTTGAAGGGCATGGGGGTTAGACTGGGCATAGCTAAATGCACAAATTCTATCAATCTTGGGTAACAATAACAATCTATTTAAACCCCCATTTCCTTATCTATAGAAAGGAGATATGAATACCTGTTGTAAAAGGTTTTAGTGGATAAATGAGATAATGTATTTAAAAATCTGGCATATTTCTTCATAGAGAGCTCACCATCATCATCATCATTATTTTTATCACTGTGGTTTATAGCATATAAATTTTATTCATATTTATTTTCTATAAATTGAAAAACTTTAAAAAATGATACACATTAGCTAGCTTCTAATTTAAAGCAGTATGTGAAGGCAAAATTTAAAGAAATATTAGCACCTAAGGGTAGTACATAAGTAGGGCTCATTACTCTTTTAATTAATTTGAGTTACCTTCCTGCTTCACAGACTTTCTTTAACTGCTCTCACTTACAGGTGGGTAATGCCCTACTGCTTATTTATATAGTTTCAATTCACTTTTTATTTTGATCTGCACCAGTTATTCATCAGAGTGAAGGCATGAAGTGGCTCATCAGCAGTATCCCTCTCTCAGAATAATCTTTTCTAGGGTAGTCTGAAAGTTGCTTCTTTTACTTTTCACAGTCAAATAATCTGCAATGAAGAGTCAGCTTGCCTTTTTATTATTACCATATACTTGGGACTCTAAATTATGTCCCAGTAGTCCTGCACAGACTATTCTGTCCTCTGCTCCCAGCCTTGGTGTTAGGTCGGGGGAACGGGGAAGGGCACTGCAACTGGAGCTGCGGAGGCTGTGTCACCCCTCCCAACCTGACTTCCGGAAATAATGAATCGCCCCTTCCAGACGTCACCTGACCTCCATCCTTAAAAGCTGCCCCCACTGAAGCCCACATGTGCACTCACCTCCCTCCATCTTGGGTTTGGTGAGTTCTGCCCAGGAGTTCAGAAATAAACCGCCCCCCCCCCCACACACACACACTTAAAATTTCCTGGTGTACCTTTCTTCTTACTCACGCTTTCGCCTCCTAAACCTTTCACTTGGGATGCCACTGAACAGGAGGAATTTTTATCAAAGATCAGCTATATCTCAAAAATATAAGGTCCTTGATTTTCAATTTAACTGAAATCAATAATTCATTTCACCCTGTTATGGACTACAACCTATGAAACCCAGTAACTGGACACCTCCACTTATGCTTAAGAATAAGTTTCTCTGTAGCTACAGGCTAATACTAGGTTATATACTATATTATACTGTATTATAAGCAAGCCTTGGCTTATATACTTTACCTCATGTTCTAGTTTGCTAGCTGCTGGAATGCAGCACGCCAGAGATGAATTGGCTTTCAATAAAAGGGTATTTATTTAGTTAATGTATAGTTCTTCAGAGGAAAGGCAGCTAACTTTCAACTGAGGTTCTTTCTTACATGGGAAGAAACAGGGTGATCTCTGCTGGCCTTCTCTCCAGGCCTCTGGGTTCCAACAACTTTCCCTGGGGTGATTCCTCTCTGTATGTCCAAAGGCCTGTGCTGAGAGGAGGTGTGCTGAGCTGCTTGGACTGTGCTACGTTGAGCTCTCTCATTTAAGCACCAGCCAATTAAATCAAACATCATTCCTTGGAGCAGGCATACCTCCTAGCCAACTACAGATGTAATCAGCAACAGATGAGCTTCACATGCCATTGGCTCATGTCCACAGCAACAGAAGTAGGCACCTTCACCTGGCCAAGTTGACGCCTGAACCTAACTACCACACCTCATAAGGCATTTTTGTTCTTTTTATTCAAACCACACATCTAGAAGTTTTGTCTCCCTAGGAAACTTGCATTGCCTCCTTGTTAACTTTCTCCCTGATCAGTGGTTAGCTCTGTAATTGCCTGATGCATCTGCTCTCTTCTCGCATGCATTTCCTTCCACCATTCCAGAACTTCACGTTCTCCAAATTGCATCACCTTCCAAAGCATCTGTAGCTTTCCTATGAAATAAATTGCTCTTGTGAAACATCCATCTGCTAATTTGGGCAGATGCCTCATACCTTTCTCGTGATGACTATCTCTCTTACTGCAGCAAGGCTTTCTCTAGCTCCTCTTTATTGTAGGATGAAGAGAAACTAACTAGGAGCAGAATTCCTGCAGTAAGTAAGACTTTCATGAATATTTTCTCATTTACTCTGCAAACACCTTGTGTACTTATTCCCATTTATAAATGGAGAAACTGAGGCTCAGATGGTAACATAATATCCTCAAATCCACCTATCTTGTGAAGCTTGTTTTTGGACCCTGGGAAGCCTCTATGGAATCTCAGCACATCCCACATTGCCTGTCAACATACCCTTTAAAGGCTCAAGCTTTAGAATTTTAGAGCTGATGTCCTAAATGATGTGCCCTTAGGCAATAATTTCCCTCACCCTCACTCACTTTGCTTTCCATTCTGCCTTTCCTTTTCTACTCACACCCTGCCATTTGTCTTTTTTTTTTTTTTTTTTTAAAGACAGAGAGAAGGAAGGAAGGATAGAAGGAAGGAAGGAAGGAAGAAAGGGAAACATTTTTAAACATTTTCTTGTTTTATTGTATTCTGTTTCTCCGTTTTTGTTACATGGGCTGGGGCCGGGAATCGAACCGAGGTCCTCCGGCATAGCAGGCAAGCACCCTGCCCGCTGAGCCACCGCGGCCCGCCCCATTTGTCTTTTTGTAAATTCTCTCCTAGAGAGAATTTTCTCCTTTCCTTCATCATGATATAGACTCTTTTCAGTCAAGAGACTAATTTTTCTTTTTACCAGGTATGAGCCACCAGAGAAGACTGCATTTAGAGACAGACAAGACATTTTTTTCCATTAAATAAAGCTGTCTGAATTCATCTTTGGGAAAGGTATTTCTTTCTAACTATGCAGTAATGCTCTTTTTTTCTATAGTTTCCACATAGGACCAGGAAAAGGGGAAGAAATCCATTTGTTTCCTACTTGATTCACAGTTAGAAAATGAAGCCAACAATAGCCTTTCTCAAAGGCGTCTGAGATAACTTCTCCAGGTACCGCCCGGCAGCCCCAAGGCACCCTCCTCCCAACCCCCCCTAAGTGTTTAGCCTCACGGTGCATGTCAATAGGACAACTGCAGTCTGCACTTCCTTTAGAGGAGATTTAGAGGAGATTCCTTCAGAGAAGAGATGAGAATTAGAGGTCTTAACCCAGACTACATTAAGCCTGGAAGATCTGAGACAATATTCTAGGGATCCACAAACCTTCTAAAATCATATGCAACATGTTGTGTGAATGTGTATAGTCACAATTATCAGCAGATGGGACCCATGACATTCAACAGATGTCAAGCAGCTAGGACCACCCTCTGCCCCAAAGCTATGAAAGCGCTGGGTGAAATAATAATAATAATAATAAAACTGCTCCTCCTCCTCACTACCAAGGCAAATACAAAACAAACTCCTTGTAAAACTCCTGAAAACTCCTGAAAAATAATCCCATAAAAGTTGCAGACAATATTCATAAAATAATCAGGATTCTTTGATATTTAAGTTCTCTGAAATATCTCAGAAAGAAAGGAATAACACTGGATGTTTGCAAAGTAATTATTTGTGCAGTGTCTTGGTTGTCAGGTAATCTTTTAAAAAGCAATTTGATTATCTTGCTGGCTAATAGTTTCTGTGGGTTAATTAATAGGTTAATTGATATTTTTAATTCTCTATCAAATGAAAGTTTCTTTCCAAAAGAAAGTTAAATTTAGTTTCCAGAAATGAATAGCATACTTGACTTTGACATCAACACAATTCTAGCATGTTCAGAAAGCATCTTCATTTCTTAAAACTAGTCTATTTCCCCTTTACTTACATGCTTTTCTTGATGAGCACCCCGAATTTGTCAGAATCACAGATGTTGAAAAATGGACTACATCATTGCTATGCCCACTACATGAGACATGACATCCTGGGGCAAAAGTCTCCCTGGCGTTGTGGGAGATGACTCCCAAAGATGAGCCTGGCCCTGGCACCACCGGATCAACAATGCCATCCTGACCAAAAGGCGGAAAAGAAGTTTAACAAATAAGGTATCAGTGGCCGAGAGAGTTCAAATAGAGTTGAGAGGCTACTCTGGAGATCACTCTTACAGAAACTTCAATTAGGCATTGCTGCTATCTATCATAGCTTGCCAACCACCAACCAAAATAATTCCTGACAATCCTAAAGAATACCTAGCATGTTATATAAGATTCTAAAAGGTTTCATGCACAAGGGTAACTTTCCAAAAACTTGCAACCTCCAGATGGTTGGACCAGATAAGTCCTGAAACCTAGAGGGCCCAGCCTCTCCAGAACATCAACTAATTCCATTCCCCTATCCCATATTATCGACAGCCCCTTCCAACATGAAAAAGCTAGAATGGGCGTAGCCCAAATACTCCTAAAGAGTGGGAGGAAGATCAAAGGTGATGGAGTTATACAGAGAAGGTGAGGTTTAACAAATGAGTATGAGCACTGAATCAGTATGTTGATATTTCTTTCAGTCTCTAGTATCTTAGAACAGCTAGAAACAAAAATCTAAAATTGTGGAATTGCAACCCACACCAAACTCTGAAATCTGCAATACAACTAATGGTTGCAGTGTGCTTTGTTTGCAGTGTATTGCTTTTTTGATATATGTTATTTTTCACTAAAAAAGAAAAACAAGTTGATTGTCATGATAAATGCACAGCTATATGATTTGTGAACCATTGATTGTCCACTTTGGATGATTACATGGTGTGTGAATAATATATATCACAAAAAAATTAAAATAAATAAATAAAAATCGATTACACTTGTCAGCTTCCCCATAAGTTTTCAACACCCTTAGGTCCCAGATTCATACCTGTGAATTTTAGGACCACCCTATTCATAGCTTTGCTCTAGGATCTGGCTCTAGGTCTTTTATAACTAATAGGCTTAAAGAATGGAGTCATATGCCAAGACACACCACTCCCAACTTTTTTTTTCCATTGAGATGAAATGTATATACAGTGAAATGCAAATTTCACTTAGCTTATTATTTAATAAGTTTTGGCAAATGTATGCAATGATTTAGTTCCAATTAAGTTACAGAACACTTTCACGATCCCCACGTTTGCTTTATTTTCCCTTCCAAGTCAAACTCAACCCTACCCACCCCAAGGCAACCACTCTCTGATTTCTTTCACTGTTCTAGACTTCTTATACATCGAATTACAGCTTTCTTCATACAACATAATGTTCTTGCTATTTGACCATATCATGGTATGTATTGGTAGTGTAGTCTTTTTATTGTTAAGTAATATTTTATTATATGAATATACCATTACTTGTTTATCTATTCTTTTGTTGGAAGATATTTGTTTTCTTTCCAGTTTTGGGGGAATATCATGAATAGGACTGCTATAAATATTCCTGTACCTATGTTACACTCCCAGCAACAATGAGAATTTATTGTTTCACACCTTTGCCAACATTTGGTATTGTCAATCTTTCTGAATAAGGCTATTCTAGTAGGTTGTGAAATAGCATCTAAATATGGTTTTAATTGGTATTTCTTGATGACTAATGATGTTGAGTACCATTTCAGGAACTTATTAATCCTTTATGTTCTTCTTTGTAGAGCGACTATTCAAGTATTTTTAATTATTGATTTGTAAGGGTTGCTTGTATACTGTGGGTACAAGTCTTTTGTCAAACATATGTAATGTGAATATAATATTTCCAATCTACAACTTGACAATTCATTTCCTTAGCAATATCTTTTATGAGCAGGAATTTGTATTTTGATGAAGTTCAACTTGTTCATTTGTATGTTAGGTGCTTTTTGAGTTGGTAAAGACCTAAGAGCTATGGTATTTTCCCTTATTTTCTCTGTGTACTTAATAGTTTTAGCTTTTATATTTTTATAAAATATAAAAATAAATAAACAAAAAATAAATGAAGATAAAATTGAGGTATATGATTTGTTTATAAATAATTATTCTTTGTGATGAAAGGTAGCAGTTAAGCTTAATTTTTCCCATATGTTTATCCAGGCTTTCCATATTATTAAAATTGGCTTCTGAGCTCTCCAAAAATATATCCCATTGATTATTTTTCTACTGTTATGATAACAACACATTCGATTGCTGTAGCTTCATAGTACATCTTGAAATTAGGTCATGGGGATCCTTTAAACTTGTACTTCTTTTACAAGATTGTTTCAGCTATTCTAGACCCTTTGAATTCTTATGTAAATTTTTGAATCTGCCTGTTATCTCTACTACTGTACTGGGATTTTGATTGGGCTTCTATTAAACCCATAGATCAATTTTGGGGAGAATTGACTCTTAATAATATTGATTCTTCTCATTTATGTTTGCTTTCATTTGTCAGTTTTCTATTTTATTTATTAGTTTTTCTTTTTTGTATTATTTCCATATTTCTAGTTAGTTGGGGTTCACTTTGCATTTCTTTTTCTGACAAAGGAGGAAATTTAAATTATTTACTTTATCTTTTTTCTCTAATATAAGCATTTAAAACTATAAATTTTCTATCAAACACTACTTTAACTGCATTTCCAAAACTTTGACAATCATGTCTTTATTGTCATTAATATTTTTAAAAAATTTAAATATTTACAATTTTCCCCATGATTTCTTCAACCTATGGGTTGTTTAGAAGAGTGTTGTTTATTTTTTAAATATTTTGTGCTTTTTC
The DNA here is from genome assembly GCF_023851605.1 of Tamandua tetradactyla. Taxonomy (NCBI): domain Eukaryota; kingdom Metazoa; phylum Chordata; class Mammalia; order Pilosa; family Myrmecophagidae; genus Tamandua; species Tamandua tetradactyla. The sequence continues at coordinate 199,351,772 of NC_135327.1, read as the reverse complement.
TAAATATTTACTATATTTGATTGGTAATTTAGCAGTCTTGCGGAGTTGTCTCATGTCTTAAGAACATGTTCTGTAAGATTTAACCTTTTGATGTTGTTTTGAGAAATGTTATGGTTCAAATAATAGAAGTTCCACTTGTGCTTTAAAAGAATATATGTTCTGCAGTTGTTGAGTTAATGTTCTATAAATGTCAATTAGGTCAAGATGATTGATAGTGTACTTTAAATCTTCTATATGCTTACTGAAGTAGTGCTTAATTGATCTATCAATTACTGAGAGAGAGTGTAAAAATCTCCAACTATTTGTGGACTTAACAACTTACCACTTCAGTTCTGTCAGTTTTTTCTTAATGTATTTCAAAGTTGTGTTACGGGGTAGATACATATTTATTATTGTCATGTCTTCCTGATTAATTAACCCTTTCAATTATTATGAAATACCTCTTTTTGTATTTGACAATATTTGTTTCTTGAATTCTATCTTATCTGTTATTAATATAATAGCAGGGCCAAGATGGTGGCTTAGTGAGGAGTGGGATTTAGTTCGTCCTCCAGAGCAGCTAGTAAATAGCAAGAAACAGTACAGAACAACTGCTGGGGCCACGTCAGTGACTGGACACACAGGGTACCCCAGTCTGGACCAGCTGGACTGGATGTGAGCCCACCCAGAACCCTGAGTTCCCCAAGCTGCTGTGGCCAGCGCCCCTCCCTCACAGGCTGCTTCCCAGAGGGGAGAGGAAAGAGACTTAACCAGCAGTAGGAGCTGAACGTAACCAAACTCATATTGTGGAATTAATTAACAAATTCTGACTACTAAAAATAGGCCCCCAGGTCAGCTGAACTCTAGTAAAAGCTGAGGTTGCTGATTTTTGCCCTGGTGCAGAGGGGGCAAGGCTGACAGAAAAAAAAAAAAAAAAAACAGGACCAGAGGTATTTTGGATTGAGCAGCACAAAATATTTGAAAGGGTCTGGGTCCTGAAGGAAAGAAGGGGACACATAGGACCTGGAGATCCACAGAGCAACGTACCAACTTAAGTTCTTGATTGGTAAACCTGAGGAAAGGATTTTTTTTCCTTCTCTTTTTTTGTGGCTGTGTTTCAATAGCTTGACTGCTCCTTGGATACAGCTGCAGGGCTTCTCAGCCTCCAACTGCCCCAGGCATGGGCAGAATTAAGCTTGTCTGAGAGCTTGTCTGGAGGCTGTGCCTTCCCCAGGAGAGGGGTGGGACCCAGCTCAAGTGGAGTCCCTCCCCCAGGGAATTCAGACCCCAGGGTCTGGAAAACTGAAGTGATTAAAGCCAGCCTATATCTTCTCCTCTGTCTCAACCATGCCCCCAACAGGGAGAGAAGTTAAAGGCACCACATCACATTATGCTGGTGGGACCCACAGGCAAACAAATGCCACATACTGGGCAGGATAGGAATAATACAGAGTCCAGAGGCTCCATAGGAAAGTCTTTCAACCTGCTGGGTCTCACCCGCAGGGAAAACTGACACAGGTGACTCTTTCCTCCTGAGAGGAGGCCAGTTTGGTCTGGGAAAATCTGACTGGGGTCTATAGTACCTAAGTAGACCCTCCTAAGATGGGGGTGGGGGGTGGGGAGGCACCATACAGGCAGGGCAAGAAACAAGAAAGCAAGAACTGAAAAACCATGATCTGTTAAACAAAACCTAAGCTAGAATAAGCTGAACTGAATGTCAAAGAACAGATAGACAACAGAGTCATTCAGCAAGAAATACTTAGGTAAAAAAAAGTGAAAACAATCTCCAGAATAAATCAGTTAAGGAAATTAAATGCCTAGATGCCAACAAAAAATAATGATTCATACTAGGAAAATTGAAAATATGGCCCAGTCAAAGGAACAAACCAACAATTTAAATGAGATACAGGAGTTGAAATAATTAATTCAGAATGTTTGAACAGACATAGAAAACCTCAGCAAAAATCAAATCAATGAACTGAGTGAGGATATAAAGAAGGCAAAGAATGAACAAAAAGAAGACACTGAAAGTCTGACAAAACAAACCACAGAACTAATGAGAATGAAAGGCACAGTAGAAGAGATAAAAAAAAACAACAGAAACTTACAATGTTAGATTTCAAGAGGCAGAAGATAGGATTAGTGAACTGGAGGACAGGACATCTGAAATCTGACAAGCAAAAGAAAATATAGGGAAAAAAATGAAAAATTTGAGCAGAGACTCAGGGAATTGAATGACAACATGAAGTGCATAAATGTTGTGGGTGCCCCAGAAGGAAAAGAGAAGGGAAAAGGAGGAGAAAACCTAATGGAGGAAATTTTATCACTGAAAATTCCCCAACTCTTATGAAAGACTTAAAATTACAGATTGAAGAAATTCAGCATACCCCAAACAGAATAGATCCAAATAGACATACTCCAAGACACTTACTAATCAGAATGTCAGATGTCAAAGAGAAAGAGGGAATCTTGAATGCAGAAGAGAAAAACATTCCATCACATACAAGGAAAGCCCAATAAGACTGCATAGATTTCTTGACAGAAGCCATGGATGTGAGAAGACAGTGGTATGATATATTTAAGATACTAAAAGAGAAAAACTGCCAGTCAAGAATTCTATATACAGCAAAACTGTCCTTCAAAAATTAGGGGGAAATTAAAACATTTTCAGAGAAAAAAATCACTAAATTTGTGACCAAGAGAACAGCTCTGCAAAAAATACTAAAGGAAGCACTAGAGACAGATAGGAAAAGACAGGAGAGAGAGGTGTGGAGAAGAGTGTAGAAAGAAGAAAAATTAGATATGACATATAAAATCCAAAAAGCAAAATTATAGAAGAAAGCACTGCTCTTACAGTAATAACACTAAATATTAATGGATTAAACTCCCAATCAAAAAACATAGACTGGCAGAATGGATTAAAAAACAGGACCCATCTATATGCCATCTACAGGAAACACATCTTAGACCCAAGGATAAACATAGATTGAAAGTGAAAGGTTGGGGAAAGGTATTTCATGCAAACAACAATCAGAAAAGAGCAGGAGTATCTATACTAATATCCAACAAATTAGACTTCAAATGTAAAGCAATTAAAAGAGACAAAGAAGGATACTGTTCTAGTTTGCTAGCTGACAGAATGCAATATACCAGAAACAGAATGGCTTTTAAAAAGGGGAATTTAATAAGTTTCTAGTTTACAGTTTTAAGGCTGAGAAAATGTCCCAATTAAAACAAGTCTATAGAAATGTTCAATCAAAGGCATCCAGGGAAAGATACCTTGGTTCGAGAAGGCTGATGAAATCCAGGGCTTCTTTCGCAAGTGGAAGGGCACATGGTGAACATAGAGTTTCTCTCTCATCTGGAAAGGCACATGGTAAACACGGTCAGGGTTCCTCTCTCATCTGGAAGGGCACATGGTGAACACAGTGTCATCTGCTAGCTTCTCCTGGCTTCCTGTTTCATGAAGCTCCCCAGGAGGCGTTTTCCTTCTTTATCTCCAAAGGTTGCTGGCTGGTGAACTCTGCTTCATGGTTCTACAGCATTCTCTGCTCTTTCTGAATCTCCTTCATTCTCCAAAATGTGTTTCCTCTTTTATAGGACTCTAAAAACTTATCAAGACCCACCCAAATGGGTGAAGACATGTCGTCACCTAATACAGCTTAACAATCACTCTTGATTAAATCACATCTCCAGGGAGATGATCTAATTACAAATTCAAACATATAGTATTGAATAGGGATTATTCTCCTTTTACAAAATGGAATTTTGATTAAAACATGGCTTTTCTAGGGGACATACATCCTTTCAAACCAGCACAGACACTATGTATTAATAAAAGAAACAGTTCAACAGAAAGATAAAACAATCATAAATATTTATGCACTGAGCCAGAGTGCTCCAAAATATGAGGCAAACACTGAAAACACTGAAAAGAGAAATAGACACATCTACCATAATAGTTGGAAGCTTCAATTCCCCATTCCCATCAGTGGATAGAACATCTATACAGAAGATCAATAAAGAAACAGAATTTGAATAATACAAGTGATCTAGGCTCAACAGACATTTATAGAACATTATACCCCACAAGAGCAGTATACACCTTTTTCTCAAGTGCTCATGGATCATTCACAAAGATAGACCATACGCTGGGTCACAAAGCAAGTCTCAATAAATTTAAAAAGATTGAAATCATACAAAACACTTTCTCAGACCATAAAGGAATGAAGTTGGAAATCAATAATGAGCAGAAGGCCAGAATATTCACAAACATATAGAAGCTCAGCAACACACTCTTAAACAACCAGTGGGTCAAGGAAGAATTACAAGAGAAATCAGTAAATATCTCAAGGAAAAGGTAAACGAAAATACAACTTATAAAAATTTAGAGGATGCAGCAAAGGCAGTGCTAAAGAAGGAAATTTATTGCCCTAAATGCCTAAATCAAAAAAGAAGAAAGAGAAAAAATAGAGAAACTAACTGTTCATTTGGAAGAACTAAAGAAAGAACAGCAAACTAACCCCAAAGCAAGCAAAATGAAATAAATTATGCAGATTAGAGAAGAAATAAATGAAATTAAGAACATGAAAAAAATTGAGAAAATCAACAAAACCATAAGTTGGCTCTATGAGAAAATCAGTAAGATTGATGGACCCTTAGTGAGGTTGACAAAAAGAAGAAGAGAGAGGATGCAAATAAACAAAATCAGAAATGGAGGAGACATAATCACTGACCCTACAGAAATAAAGGACTTAATAAGAGGATATTATGAACAACTTTATGCTAATAAATTCAACTATGTAGATGAAATGGACAACTTCCTAGAAAGGCATGAACAACCAACATTGACTTGAGAAGAAATTGATGACCTCAACAAACCAATTACAAGTAAAGAAATTGAATTAGTCATTAAGAATCTCCCCAAAAAGAAAAGCCCAGGACCAGATGGCTTCACATGTGAATTCTACCAAACATTCAGGAAAGAATTAGTATCAATTCTGCTCAAACTCTTCAAAAAAATTGAAGTGGAGAGAAGGCTACCTAACTCATTCTATGAAGCCAACATCACCCTCATACCAAAGCCACACAAAGATATTGCAAGAAAAGAAAAATACAGATCAATCTCTCTAATGAATATAGATGCAAAAATCCTCAACAAAATTCTTGCATAACGAATCCAGCATCACATTAAAAGAAATATACACCATGACAAAGTCAGATTCATCCCAGGTATGCAAGGATGGTTCAACATAAGAAAATCAATTAATGTAATTCACCATATCAACAAATCAAAGCAGAAAAACCACATGATCATCTCTATTGATGCAGAAAAGGCATTTGACAAAATTCAACATCCTTTCTTTTTGAAAACACTTCAGAGGATAGGAAAAAAAAAGGATAGGAAATGCAAATCAAAACCACAATGAGATATCATCTCACATCCACCAGAATGGCATTATCAATAAAACAGAAAATAAAAAGTGCTGGAGAGGATGTGGAGAAAGAGGCACACTTATGCAGTGTTGGTGGGAATGTAAAATGATACAACCACTGTGGAAGGCAGTTTGGCGGTTCCTCAGGAAGCTAAGTATAGAATTGCCATATGATCCAGCAATACCATTGCTACGTATCTACTAAGAGGACAGGAGGGCAAGGACATAAACATATATTTGCACACCAATGCTTATAGCAGCATTATTTACAATTGCCAAGAGATGGAAAAGCCCAAATGCCCATCATCAGATGAGTGGCTAAACAAGCTGCAGTATATACACACGATGGACTATTATGCAGTTGTAAGACAGAATAAAGTTATGAAGAATGTAACAACATGGATGGGCCTTGTGGACATTACACTGAGTGAGATTAGTCAAAAACAAAAGGACAAATACTGTATGGTCTCACTAATATGAACTAACATTAGTGAATGAACCTGGAGAATTTCGGTTAAGAACAGAGACTATTAGGAGATAGAAATAGGGTAGATATTGGGTAACTGGAGCTGAAGGGATACAGATTGTACAATAGGACTGAATGTAAAAATTCAGAAATGGACAGCACAACACTACCTAACTAATACAATAATAGTACATTGAATGAAGCTGAATGTGAGAATGATAGAGGGAGGAGGCCTGGGGGCACAAATGAAATCAGAAGGAAAGACAGATGATAAAGACTGGGATAGTATAATCTTGGAATGCCTAGAATGTACATTGATAGTGACTAAATGTACAAATTTAAAAAATGCTTTTCATGAGGAAGAACAAAGGAATGTCATTATTGCAGGGTGTTGAAAATAGATTGTAAGCTTTAACTTATGTGTAAGACTAAAGCAAAAAATGTTTATTTGGTACAAAATTCATAATTTGACTAGTGTATTTCCTAATATAACTCATGTGGACAGTTTAATTAAACACCATAAGTACGTGGAACCTTGAGTAGGGCATGAGATTTTGCAGGTTTATCTAGATTGGTGGCCTGATAAATCCCAGAGTGATTTGAACAGTGAATAAAAAGGTATCTGCAAAGTCCCCTTGGGAGGATGACAAGAAAGGGAGAAAATTCTACTTCTCCATGTAGAGAATTCTTGATATTCTCACAAGCAGTGGGGACAACCAAAGCAATGGGCTGAGCCCATAATCTTGGGGTTTGTTCATATGAAACTTAACCCTGCAAAGGATAGACTAAACCTACTTAAAATTAGGCCTAAGCATCAGCCCCAGAGAACCTCTTTTGTTGCTCAGATGTGGCCTCTCTCTCTCAGCCAACATGACACGCAGACTCACTGCCCTCCCCCTCTCTAAGTGGGACATGTCTCCCAGGGGTGAAATCCTTCCTGGCAACATGGGACAGAAATCCTAGAATGAGCTGTGGCTCAGCATCAAGGGATTGAGGAAACCTTCTAGACCAAAAGGGGGAAGAGAGAAATGAGACAAAATCAAGTGTCAATGGCTGAGAGATTTCAAACAGAGTCGAGAGGTTATCCTGGAGGTTATTCTTATGAATTATATAGATATAACCTTTTGAATTAGGGTATATCGGAGAGACTGGAGGGAAGTGCCTGAAAATTTGGAGCTGTGTTCAATTAGCCATATTTCTTGAAGATGATTGGATAATGATATAGCTTTTGCAATGTGACTGTGTAATTATGAAAACCTTGTGTTTGATGCTCCTTTTATCTACGATATGGACAGATGAGTAAAAACATAGGGATTAAAAATAAATAAATAATAGGGGGAACAAATGTTAAAATAAATTTAGTAGATTGAAATGCTAGTGATCAATGAAAGGGAGTGATAAGGGGTATAGAAAAAAATAAGAAACAAAGGATAAAATATATTGGGTAGATGGAAATGCAATCAGTGAGAGTGAGGGGTAAAGGGTATGGTATGTATGAGTATTTTTCTTTTTATTTCTTTTTCTGAATTGATGCAAATGTTCTAAGAAATAATCATGGTGATGAATATTCAACTATGTGATGATATTGATTATATACCAAGAATGGAATAATCATATGGTAAGAATGTTTGTGTTTGTATGTTATGTTTTAAAAAAATTTAAAAATTAAAAAAAAAGAATGTTCGCATTGTATGTTGACAGGTTTTATTAATAACAATTTTACAAAATTGATATTTCTTTTAGTCACCAGTGTTTTGGAGCAGCCAGAAGGAAAAATCTAAAATTTTGGAAGTGTAACCCATAAAAACTCTGAAATCTGTTCTATAACTAATTGTTGTGGTATGCTTTAAAATTTATTGCTGTTTTGTAAATATATGTTATTTTTTGTATATATATATATATTACATTGTACATATGTAAAATGTACATATGTAAAATATAATTTTTTAAAAGAAAAAAAAAATATATATATAATAGCAGCTCTTTTATGCTTACCGTTTTCATGGTATATATTTTGCTATTCTTTCCTTTTCAATTTGTGTCTTCATATTTCAAGTGAATCTCTTACAGAATCATATATTTATTTCCTGATTTTTAAAATCTAGCCTGATCCTTTCTACCTTTTGATTGGGATATATGATTCATTTTTAAACTTTTTTATTGTGGCAACATATACACAATACAAAATTTTTTCATTTTAACCACTCACTTTTGCATGTCCAATTCAGTGGTTATAAATTGCATTTACAATATTGTGCTACCATCACCACCCTCCCTTACTGAAACTTTTTCACAATTCCAAACAGAAACTCTGAACCCATTAAGCAATAATTTGCAGTCCCTTCCCACTTGTACCCTCCCCTTGACCACTGGTAACCTATAATCTGCTGTCCCTAAGCATTTGCTTATTCTAACTATTTCATATTTGTTAAATCATACAATATTTGTCCTTGCAAGTCTGGCTTATTTCACTCAGCATGATACCTTCAAGGTTCATCCATGTTGTAGCATTTATCAGAACCTCATTTCTTTATATGACTGAATAATATTTTACTGTATGTGTATACTACATTTTGTTATCCATTCATTGGATGCTAGACACTTGGGTGGCTTCCACTTTTTGGTTATTGTAAGTTAATGCTGCTATGAACATTGGTGTACAAGTGTCTGTTCAGGTCCCTGTTTTCAGTTATTTTGGGTATATACTTACAAGTGAGATTGCTGGGTCATATGGTAATTCTGTATTCAAGTTTCTGAAAAACCACAAAATTAGCTGAGCCATTGTACAATCCCACTGACAATGTACAAAAGTTCCAATTTCTCCTCATCCTTACAAACATTTATCAACATTTTAAAAAGAAGCCATCTAACCCCAACCAAAACCATTCCTGCCAATCCTAAAGAACACCTAGGGCATTATATAAGATTCTATTTATATAGTAGGTTTCATGCACTAGGGTAACTTTCCAGAAACTTACAACCTCCAGATGGGTCCCTGGACTAGATAAGTCCTGACACCTGGAGGACCCAGCCTCTCCAGAACATCAATTAATTCCATTCCCCTATCCCATATTATCAACAGCCCCTTTCAACATGAAAAGGTTAGAATGGGCATAGCCCTAATGCCCCTAAAGAGTGGGAGAAAGATCAAAGGTGATGGTGGAGTTCTATAGCGAAGAAAGGGTTTAGCAAATGAGTATGATTACTGAATCATTATATTGATATTTCTTTTAATCTCCAGTATCTTAGAGCAGCTGGAAGTGAAAACCTAAAATTGCAGAATTGTAACCCATACCAAACTCTGAAATCTGTTCTATAAATAATTGTTGTGATATGCTTTGAAATTTTTTGCTTTTTTGTATATATGCTATTTTTCACAAAAAGAAAAAAAATCAATTGTGATGATAAACGCATAGCTATATGATGATATTGTGAACCAATGAGTGTATACTTTGGATGATTACATAGTATGTGAATATATAGTATATATCAATAAAAAAGAAAAAAGAAGCAGTCTAGTGGATATATAGTAGTTTCTCATTATGATTTCGATATGCATTTTCCTAATGATTAGTTACTTTGAACAGATGTTCATGTGTTTATTGGCCATTAGCATATCTTTTTTGGAGAAATGTCTATTGAAATTTTTTGCTCACTTTTTAGTTGGGTTGTTCATCTTTTTTGTTGTTGGGTTGTAGGAATTTATTAGACATTTTTGCTATTAAACCCTTACAGATATATGTTTTACAACAATTTTCTCCCATTCAATAGGTTATCTTTTCACTTTCTTGATAATGTCCTTTGATGTACAAAAGTTTTTTTCTTCTGCCACCTTCAATCTGTTCTTAAGCCCATCCACTGATTTATTTAATATATCAAATTTTCAGCTATTAATTTTTTTTGTTTTTAATTTCTGTCTTGCAATTCTCTTTCTATTCCCTCATTATGACAATGCTTTCCTTTAATTCTTTGAATATATTTACAATAACCACTTTAAAGTCCTTGTCTATAAATTCCAACATCAGGGACATCTCAGAGTTTATTTCTATTGACTATTTTTTTTTCCTTGATCATTCATCACATATTTCTGTTTCTTTGTAACTCTATTTTTTTAAAATTTCATCATGTATACTCGGATGAAATATTTTAGGGAGTCTAGATAATGCCTTTTTAACTTAGAACTTAAAAGCTAGGAAATTACTAATGGATATTTCTGGTCTTATCAGGCTATATATTTTTTTTTTCTTGTTAGAAATAAACTGAGTCCATGGTGATACCCTTTTACGAGAGTATGGTTTTTATTTATAAGGTATACTCTTTCTATGATTTCAGTTGAATGCCTGAGATACCCAGGAAGTCCTCTCCATTCTGTCTTGGTGGGAGTTCCAATATCTCCCAATGGGGCATGGCCTCTAATATCACCACTCAGTGCCAGCCCTGAAGTGGGTGGCCTCTTCTAGGCCCTGGGCAGTACCACCATATGTATGGGCAGCCCAACCTTCATTCAAGAACCTGTGATGAGTCCTCCCTGAGACTGCTGGGAAACCCATGCACAGCTCTCTTTTCCAGTAGGCTGTCCCACAATTTCTAGCTGCTTCTGTGGCCAGAATTCCAACCTCAAGTCAGTGAGGCCACTGTCCTGCTGGTGTTCCACCTTCCTGCACCACTGCAGGTAAGTTTCCCCTATTAGAAGGCTGGGACAATCAATAACCCACCTCCTATGTTTCCCTTCTCTCGAGGACTATAGCTTGGTGCTGCCTGTTTCTCAATGCCTTACACCAGTTGCCTCGCACATTTTGTTCAGTTTTATAGTCGTTCATTCCAGGAGGTGCTATTTGGTACCAGTTACTCTATTGTAGCTAGAAGCAAAACTTCGTTGGCTGCTTTTATCCATGAGCCTATGTGGATATAAATACACACTCATGTCACCTCCTAAAGCTAGCTTTAGCTGAGATTAAACACTACAAAGTTAGTCAACTGGTCTCTGCTTCACACGCTTAGTTATTTATGGAGCAGTACGGATATACCTGGTACTTCACAAAGCTTGAATGAAGTCAAGATGCTTGCTCCAGGGGGCTTTAATACCTTTATCAGACAAGTCAGAAATATTTGTTGGCAAGGCTGGATAAGACTTCAAAGTTGCCTGACCGATGGAATGAAGAAATGCTTGGCCCCTTTGTTGATTCAGAGAACTTCTCAAAAGGAAATGGTGGCAAATTCTAAAGAACAACACAGGAAACCTGAAAAATCTAGAGCGACTTCTGGACCTCAGAAAAGCTTCTTCCTGTCATTTATTACATTGCTGTCCCCTTAAGAGTGATCAAGTAATCAAACACAAAAGAATTTAATGAATATCTATTAGGGCTTTAGTGCTCTATAAATGCTAGAGGCAGATAAATGGTATATATGATGTGCTGGAAGGGAGGGGCAAGGCACAATCTACAGCTTTCTTTTAGAGAAATAGAAGAAGTGGCCTTTTCTTTAGTTTTTTTGTTTGTTTGTTTTTTGTTTTCGCATGGGCAGGCCCTGGGAATCGAACCCGGGTCTCCGGCTTGGCAGGTAAGAACTCTGCCTACTGAGCCACCATGGCCCGCCCCCTTTCTTTAGTTTTGAGATAGACTTCTTTTAATCAACAATTTCTTTTTAACTTCAGATGTAACATGGGAGACAGGTTAAACTATAGGTTTCCTTTTGAAAAAAATACAACAGACAATAATTTTTAGGTAGTATGATGGCTAGCATGATTTTGAGAAAGAATGAATTAATGGATAAAAGAAAAACTGAGGAAGACTTTTTAGATAGATGGGTGTAGAACTGGATCTTAAAGACTGTTGAAGATTTGGATGAAATCCCAAAAGAAAGGAAGTTTCATTCATTTTTACTACATTTTAAAGGAAAACATGATTGTAAATATATGTTTATTTGTTTTTCCATTAGGCAAAAATGCAACTACTATGTATTCATGCTCATCGAATTACCTGATATTTTGTAACATTTTTATCTTTGTACCCTATCATTAATGCAAAATATTGTGTTTAAATATGAAGACATTTTTAACCCATAGCTTTATTGATGAAACTTCAGTGTTCCAATAATGCCTTGAGATTAAGCAGACCTGTTGTTCTTACATTTGGAGTCCTTAAAATCACAGCTTTTTTACCAAAGGTGTATTAATCAAGACCTCCTACATTATGGAAATAACAAATATACAATATCATCTCAAGGCATAAATATTGCCCATGTCAAATAAGCCAAATGTTCAAACTTCATTGTCTGTCACACAAACTGCCATCATTGCTGTTTTCCTAATAATACGCTATATAAATTAGGAGGACTTGATGGAAAGGAATCAGTCCGTAAAGAAATCAGGTAAGCCATTGAATATAAATATTGGGTTAGATCCTTTGCCTGTGTAGCTTGGGATATACCTTCAAACTAGGAACAGTCATAAGAAACACCAACCAATTAAGATTAGGGATGAAGGATGCGAACATCACTAATATTCTTTACAATGATTTTGATTTTGCAGGAAATTCTACTTTGCTAACAATTATTTTACTCTAAGCCATCTTTACCTTGGGTGAGGAATAAGATGGTAGCTGGAGATCTTGGTGGTCATTGCCTATTCTTGTTCTTTAGGAAGGAAAAGCTCATCAAGAGGTAAAAGCCTATGGACTGTATTCATATGAAATCAGTTTGCACAGTCAGGTGGGACTGAAAAATTAAAGAATTAGTAGATTATGTCATTCCTATCATGTGATATATGGAATAAATACCTTATAAAGAGAGGAATTCATTGATAACAGAATCTATTCAGGTAGTGTCTTAAAAGATGGCTATAATTATACCATTGGATGTAAAACTTAGCTAAAAACAGAGATGAAAAAAATCAAAGAGTGGCTCCTCTTCTTTTAAATTCTACAAGATTAATGAGCATTAAACAGAGTTCTGGAATATTTTGCACCACAGCAAAATGCATATATAGAGAAAGAATTAAGAGCTATGACAATGGAAAGGCAGGTATTAGAAGGTAGCTTTCTTAGTTCTCTCTTGAAAAACCCAGAACCTCAATTTCATGTGGGAAACCATATGCTCTCTACAGTGCTCCAATTCTGTAAAAATCTTATTCTCCCTTAAAACGTTCTTCTAGAATGTGCTAGCCAAAAACAAACAAACAAATGAAAAGACACAATAAAAAAAAAAGCTCACTAGCTGACTTGACATCTTGTACAAGCCAAAACCATCCAGAGAAAAGCACTGCAGTCTATTTTTTTTTTTTTTTTTTAACATGGGCAGGCTCCAGGAATTGAACCCAGGTCCTGGGCATGACAGGGGAGAATTCTGCCATTGAGCCACCATTGCCTGTCCTGTGGTCTCTTTTAAAAGCCATAGCAGCTTGTCTTGGTGTCAATACTACTAGTAATTTTGTGCTGCTCAAATCAAAGACATAAGTGAATTTTCAGTTAGGTAATGTGGATTCCAGTCCTGATCTCTGCTGTTAAATACCAATGTGGCATTAGGGAAATAATTTAATATCTCTCAGCCTCATGTTTTTAACTTGCAGAATTGGGATAAATTATATCTTCTGTCTACCTCACATGGTTTTTGTGAGAACCAAAGGGAAGAAAAAAGAAAACATGTGAAATGAATATTTGAAATAATTATAACATTATCAAGAGAAAATCTATACACATATAAGTATAAATATAAATGCAGCAGAGTGATTCACAATGTAGGCTCTGGAAAAAATCCCAGTTCTACCATTGTCATGCCATGTGGCACTGGACACTTGCTTTGTTTTGGTTAACTCAATTGAATCGGGATAATAATAATGGTATTTCCTTATTAAGCTGTCATAGGTTTAAATCAGATGCTCTACATACAGTGAGTGCAAAATGCCTCACCCAGAGAGAGGACTTAATAATTATTAGCTAGTTATTGTCGTCAAACTTATATGGCCTTCTATTTAATTTTAAAGGAAATTTTTTACCCCCTTTGAATTGCTAAAATTTCAGAATAAATCTAACTCTTTAATATGTATTAACAGTATTTCAGCATTCAGAATTATGACTTTGGCAAAAATGTACATCTTAATATTTGATAAGGAAATGAAAGCTTTGTGCTCAATCGTTAAACACAATTTGAATATGCTAATAGAACAAATAAAAATGGTATTTATAATCCTAAATATCAAACTGTTCCCCAAAGTGACAAGATCAATATTGCAACTCAGAGCTTTTGTCTCACTGACAGATGGTGCTATTAAAAATACCAAATAACATATCTCTCTGGTGAGGAAAAGGATCCCTTAGACAATCTACAAAGTTCGCATGAAATCTGAAGTTTTACATCTTCTACAGAAAGGAAAAGCTATATAGTAACACCTCTGGGATTTCATTCATATATGTACTTCCAAAGATGGGGTGACCATGTCTCCCCTGTTATTTATTCCCCACTAACACAATCCTTGGGCAAGATCCCTCTGATGTTCCTTTATTGTCTCTCACCCACTATATTTAATAGTTACATCATCTTAGATCATCTTCCTTGCCCTAAAGTGAACATATAAGTTCCCAGAGCTACCCTAATTTAAAATTTTATATTTCTTTTCTTAAAATATTTTGAAATAAGTTCAAACTTACCGAAAGTAACAAACATAATATGAAAACAATACATAGAAATCCAACATATCCCCCACCCAGGTTTACCAACTTTTACTATTTTGCCATATTTGATGTATGTATCTGTTTGTCTATCTGTCTATTCATATAACTATTCATCTATCTGGTCTACCTATCTATTTTCTAAACACTCGAAAGCATGTTGCACACATCATGATGCTAATGACACTCAACATTTCCATGACATTTCTGTTTTAACAAATTTTTTTTCCTGTTCTTATTTAGTGTCCACCTACTATGGACTCAGACTTTCATATCTCTTATGGTTCCTTTACTGAGGATATGAGTACTTTAGCATGCAAGATTAGGAGCACAGACTCCTGAAAAGTATTCCGGGTCTGGTCTACAATGATTTCTGTTTTTTAATGGAAGATTAGTCCAGAGCCATTGAGTTGTAAAAGAGGGTGTTTTAGTTTGCTAGTGCTGCCAGAATGCAATATGCAAGAAATGGAATGGGTTTTACAAAGGGGATTTATTAGGTTATAAGTGTACAGTTCTAAGGCCTTAAAAATGTCCAAACTAAGGTATCTTCCATAGAAGATACTTTGACTATGAAGAAAGGCCAAATGGCATCTGGGATTTCTCTGTCAACTGGGAAGGCGTGTGGCTGGCATCTGAGTTCCTCCTTCCTGTTCGTTGCTTTGTGCTTCTGATGCCAGTGGTTTTCTCTCTAAGCATCCGTGAGCCTTCATTTAGCTTCTCCAGGGCAAAACTCTGAGTTCTGGCTTGCTTAGTCTCTCATGGGGAGGCAGAAGGTAATATCTGCTGGGCTCTGCTCTCTAACGGCACTCCAACCATTTCCAAATGTCCACGTCTGTGTCAGCTCTGAGCTTTCTTCAAAATGCTTCCCTTTCTTTAAAGGACTCCGGTAAACTAATTAAGACCCACCTTGAATTGGCAGAGTCACATCTCTATCTAATCAAAGGGTCACACTCACAATTGTGTGTGTCATATCTCCATGGGAACAATCTAATCCAGAGTTTCACCTTACAATATTGGATAGGGATTAAGAGAACATGGCTTTTCTGGGGTACATAACAATTTCAAAGCAGCACAGAAAGGAAGAGAGAAAAGAGCAAGGAAAACAAGGATTTCAAGATAAAAATGATTTGACTCGTCAGAAGAGGCTGAGCATAGAACAGGGAAATCACTGAATCTGAGATGAGGTCAGAAGGTGTCAAATAACCTGCTCTGTCCATCACCTACATGGTTCTTTCCCAAGCCTAAAGAAGTCTGGATGAATTGCTCTAGCATGCTGTAAATCTGATAATGAGGGAGAAGACCACTTACTATTAATATGGGGTACCCTAACTTTTGGAATTTAACTTTAAGGACATGTACTGTCAAGATTGGAACTGATCATTAACACTATTAACAGTAGATGCCTTAAATTGGTTTGATTATCTTTCCCCTTCATTTTATTGTCCAGTGAATTTGCTTGTGTCATAATATATAGACTACAATATTTTTAAGGAAGTATTCTAGATGTCCTAATAAAAAAGCTCTCAGATTTGGAGTCTCTCAGCCAGACTTGGGCAGGTCTGGTTTAAAGGGTTCCAGAAAGAAACATCAACCAAAAATATACCTCTCCCAACTTCCGGTTGATGTTTGAAATGCTGCTGTTAGCTTAAGAAGTAGATTTGCATTAAAATGTACATCTTGTCACTCTTCCGCCCCCAATTGTAATTAAAAAAAAAATCATCACCAGATATTTAAACTTCATAGGAAATGAATTTGCAAATTTGTTAACGTGGGTTTGGAAGAGATAAAAAATGGATCAGAAAATGCAGATATTGGAAATAGGTGAGGAGGGAACCCTCGTGTTGAAGTTGGAGGAAGACTGTGCAATGGAGTCAGCCATTGTTTGGTTGGGGAGGGCTGAGGAACACTACAGAGAAAAGTGTTATGCTCTGTTTCCTTACTTTCTCACTAGCTTGGGGATCTTTCCATCCTCTCTTCTATAGGGCCTCTGTGTAAGTGAAGGAAAAATGACAACAGAATGGAAAACAAGGTATCCGTGATGCGAACGACTTCTTTAACATTGCCCAGCAATGTAATTATCAGGAAAATGAACACTTGGCTATACCTTTTCTTTTCATTTGGATAGAAGCTGAAGCTTTCCATAAATCTAAATAAAAGATCTATCAGCTAACCAGATGGGCTAACTGTGAGTTACCTGGCCATTCATAGATAAATGATTTAATAAGAAATAAATTGCTATATCTTCCCTAGCTGTAAACATCCACTAATCTTTAAACAAAGAAAGTGACTTTTCATTAAGAACTAAGAAACCATTCTAGAAATTTAAACTACTTTGACATCCTTGGTACAAATCTCAATTTTTGCTGTATAAAAATTATAGGAGAAATTGTTTACTTGCACTTTCTGGTCATGGAACCTTAATAAACTGATGTATTAAAGTATTAATGATAATGTGCCTCTATCTGCATGCTAATAAATGATATACTGTGATACGTTTATGTTAAAATCAGAATATGAAAAAAAAACCCACAGAATATGACATAATATCTAACATTTCAAGTTGCTTACAATGTACTAGACGTTGTTTCATGTGATTTCATGGTTTAATAACTCACTCAATTTGACAATAGTCCTATGAATTTGGTACATTTAATTTTCTCATTTTACAGATAAGAAAACTAAGACAAGGAGGAGGAGTTACCCCTGTTTACATAGCTAGTAAGTGGCCTCTAAACTGTGTACACAGGCAATTTAACTTCAAAGACCACAATTAAGCCACTACCTAGAGTTGGTCTCTACAAGGGGAAGAAAAGACAAGAAGGGAATTCCCTAGCTTTTTGAATGGCAATTGGTGCAAAGCACATTGGTGGAACTAGATATGGAAAGGGGATTTTAAAAAAATTGTCTTGTTATTTGCCAATACAAAGGAACAAAATATTGATACCTGCTACAATAGTGATGAACTTTGAAAATATGCTGAATAAAAGATCACTTACAGTATAATTCTATATATAGGAAATGGCCAGAATAACAAATCCACAGAAGCAGAAAGTAGATTAGTGATTTGAAGGAGTTTGGGGAAGGGAGAATAGGGAAGGACTGGCTTTCTTTCTGGGAAGACAAAAATGTTTTGAAATTAAACAGTGGTGATGAATGAAAAATTCTGTGAATATACTAAAAACTAATGAATTGTTCACTTTAAAAGAGTAAATTATATCTCAGTAAAGCTGCTTCCAAAAAAACCAACCAAACAAAAAACCCAAAACATTGTGCGGTGGCTCCTCTCCTCACTTCCTTGCCCTTTCAAATAATCAAGGTATTGAAGTTGAATTAATAAAAGGTGCAAGGACAACCAGCTTTCTGTGAATCAGAGTTGTTCTAAGCACAGAGAGTTTTGTGTGGTGGAAAGGGCAGAGGACAGAGAGGGAGACACAGGGGCTGAAGGAACTCAGCATCCAGGCCTTCTAAAAAGAAAGGGAACATCAATTACACTTACTGTTCATTTACTGTGTATCAGACTCTATGCCAGTTCTTTCCATATATTGTCTCAGTTAATCTTCTCGATGATTCTAGATATCTTCATTCCATAAATGAGGAACCAGAAGTTTAGAAAAGTTAAATGATTTCTTTAAGGTTTTTCAGTTAAGCTATCCCTGTGCTCCTGAGTGACCCCAAGGCAGGTCAGCTGTCCAATGTGGACCTAAGACAGTGCATGGATGGAGTTGATACTTTTCAAAGAATTATATGTGTTTCCAAGTTTCTGGTTTTTGAGGCCTTAAGATGTTGTTTTGACTCTGTCAAGCTTCTGAAACGATCTTTTCAGAGAATGTGTTTATAATTTCATCATCTAGGAATCACCATCTCCTGTTAAGAAACCCACCTGGGAATTAGAATTCTCTGGTGATGGGCTTTTCTTCAGGTGTGTGTTGCAGGGGGTGGAGGCAGGGTTTGAATTGGATGTGTGTCAGTTTAGCTGGCAACATTTAAGCCCCTCAAAGACAAGTCTAGAGGTAGGGACCAGGACTTAGAAATAAAGGCTTGGAGCAAAATATGTTGAGAAAAGGCCTGACTAGTTGAATCCAGCAAGAAATGCTGGGACTGGTTATTTCTAGGATAAATTCTTAGCAAGTTAAAAATAAAGATGATGTTAAAGGTCAACAGTCATCTTTGGGATATTCTGTGAAATAACCAGCTTAGAGCTGGATCATTTCAGGTGATGGTAGAGTTTGAATGGTACTGAGCTCTGATCACCTCCCACATATAAGATAAAAAATACTGCTATAGGTTATTGCCTGATGGTCCTCCATTTAGCTAGCGGACAAGGCACCAAGGTTACATAGTTTCCCAGAAACAACCTTCAGAGTAGGCTCTTTTGCAAATTGTCATCTTTACTCATGCTATTTTCTCTGTCTGAAGCCTCCTTCCTATTTAAAGGACTACATTATCTACATTGCCCAAACCTAGTTCTTTGTTTCCTCACCTAGCAGGGTGCCTGGCAAACTCTAGCCACCTAAAAGGTTTTGAGTGTTTGACTAGATAGAAAGGTTTTTTTCAAAAACAAAATCCCTTTTCCTTCCCTTTCTTGTCCTATGCCAACCCTACACTTCCTTAACAATTCGACCCAATTATCTTATGACGTTTTGCAGAGTAACTCTAACCCACAATCTTACTTTATTCTACAAATTATAGTCATCATATTGTTCTATGAACATGTTCTGCTCTATCTTGCTTTTAATTTACTTTTTCTCAGTTATGGTTATCATTTGACTAGTATATAAGCTCCTTTACCAAATCACCTTTGCCAAAATTACCAAAAATAATTTTCTAATTATTTTATATAATTGCAGGAATGAGTAGATTATTATTGAATGAGCAAATGAAAGAATGCTTGCAGAAGTCTTCTCCCTCCCAATTACACATAACTTATATCCACATCCCACTGCCATCTTTGCCAGAACTATGCTTCTGTATCTATTCCAATTTTTTTCTAACATACGAACTTCAGAATTCATCTCTTACAGTGTATTTTAGTTCACAACTGGTAAGACCTATTCTTAAGATGCACAGGTTCCCTCCCTATGTTCAACAGATTCATTCTTGAGCTTCTAATGAAATTATTTTAACCATGTTTCTTTCTTCACAACAGAGAAACTGGCAATTACTTATTTTTGACACCAGCAAGAAATTTAGTAATCTGTAATATAAATAGTGAGATGAGCTTGAAAGGCTCTGTGCAGATTTTAGCACTTCATGGTTCCTTGCGTCTTCAAACACTTGTGCTTTCTATTTCCATCTGCATTCTTCCTGCGTTGTATGTAATTTATCTCAGCTGTTTTCTGCTGACTTCTGGCTTCTTCCTGCCTTCCCTATGCTTGGCAGCATCAAGACACAAATACAGATAGAGCCAGAGAAACAGATATAGATACCCTGATCTGAGCTGTGCAGGTCAGACCAAATGCCTGGGCAAATGGTTTTTACAAAATATAAGAGAGAATACTAAAGCAGAGACCTACTTTATAGCGTAGTTCTCAGTCTCTGTCTTCTTCATCCTTTACTTCCATCCTTCTTAGTCCGCCTCCATATACCAACTGCATACAAGAATGGAGCCATTTAACTCCACCTCCACAACACACATACATACACACACGAAGAGAAGCCCTGGTTAAATGGCTTTAATAATGGCCCAATTCTGACAACTCTCTGGTTCTGATGGTTCTTTCCTCTTCATTCTATTAGTGTATCATCTTTTCAAAGATTAAGGACCTAACCTCAAATCCCTGCTCGGTTTCTGGTATTAGTCAATTAATATTCCAGATTGGAAATCTGCCTGAACTTCCAAATATGACCATCCCCAGATTCTCATTTGCTGGACCCTAGTATTTGCTGTCACATCTTATTCTGTCTCAGTTATCCTTGATTGCTGGTTCTTTGAGTACACTTACCTTGATAGTGTCCTATCCATTGATCCAGTGAAGAGCATGTTTTGCCTGTTAGGTAGCATGATTTTTTTCCTTCTGTACCTGCACCCTTCTTATCTCACTGCACCGTACCCCATCCCATCACCCTCTTCTGCCCTGGTAGGTCCATTCCAGGTTCTGATGTCTATCTACTATGTTTTCTCCATAGTGTTCTATCATGAAACACAACACTAGTCAATTCTTATTGCATAGGTAACCTGTAGCTTCATTTATCTCTTTTAGAAAAATGGAAATTATAATGCTAGGGCAGTACCACAGACAATGTTCTTCCATACTGGGTAGAACAGAAAGAATAATTATCTTCTAGAACATCAATTGACCTCAAAGGCTAGGAATATGCTCAAAGATTAGAAACTGATGAATAAGCTATTGACACCTTTCAGAGATAGGCATATGGGCAGTCTTCAGTGAGAGCTGTTTCTTGGTACATATTAGGTTATAATAAATCACTGATATATTATCTCTCTTCCGTGAATGGTAAATGATCTAGAACAAAGGGGACCAGGTGGCCTTGGGTAAAGGTGGGAGAGCATCAGAGAGATATAGAACAGAGACAAATGGGGTAGGAGAGTAACAGGAAAGGAAGGAGGAAGCAACTGTACAGTAGAGGGAGAAACCAAGGTTTAGCAAGTCACAGACATGGTAATGTACATCTAACAAAGTACATTAGCTTCAGAGAGACCACAGACATCCTTTATCTTTGAAAATCATTTATTACACATCAGTGTCATTCTTTTATCCCGAGTTCACACTCTGCCCCTTCTCCACAGAAGATCTCAGATAGTCATGCCTGAAGTTGGTTCCTACTTTGTGATGGAAGCAAAAGTCACCCCTTTCAAGGTCACAGGTGCCTCATGTAGACTATAGACTCTTTGGCCCACTGCCTTGCCTACATTTCTGGCACTATTCAAAAGTTCCAAAAGCCAAGGCAAAGCAATTAGCATATGAAACATTAAGGAAAATAAATTTAAAGTTTTACTGTTTATAAATGCAAAGCATAATATGAAGTTCTACTTTATCAGGTCACCTATTAACAACAATGAGAATATTGCCAATGGATAGACATGTATCATATGGAAAGGAGTATATGAATTGATGGGAGATAAAAGGACTTCCCAGGAAAACTAAAGTGCTATTTTGCTTGGTGGTGAAGGGACTGAGTGGGAGAAACTGGGAGAGAATAGAAGAAGTAACTTCATGGAGAACAACTGTGGACCAGTAGAGATGGGCATTGATATCTGTAGGCTTCATTTCTTAGCTGTAAGACCTCAGGCAATTTCACTGAGCCTCAGTTTCCTCACCTGTAAAATATGTCATCCTTGCATTATTGTGAAGATTAAAGTTAACAATGCATATAGAGTTCCTTGTCTAGAGAATGTGCTCAATAAATGTTTAAAATTTTCATTTGACTTGTGATGTTGGTGAGTATTCAGCAGCATGTAGGCCACAGGTTAAGAATCATCAAGGCAGTCAGCAGGTAGCTGAGGAGGCCAAAGATCACTTAGAAAATCAGAATGATCATGAAGGGGAAGTAGCCTCTTGCCCTTTACCCATTTCCCATCGAACAGCGTAGAATTGTTATGGGGAAAAACCAAATGGAAAAAGCCTGTCATAGGAAAGCAAATACATATACAAGGAAAGTATGTTGATGATGTAGGGTTAAAGGAGTTTGCCAAATTTATATGCCTACCACTAAATTTATTACTTTATATTAGTTGAACTCATTAACAAACTCTGCCCTGCATTTCATATAATCCTTGGAGTGCTATGAACAAACTGGTCTTGGAAATCCCTGTAATAACAGACCGTCAAGAGTGCTACAGTAGTGATGACTTAAACAATTGAAGAATTTTAAGTAGTGTTTTCATATGCATAAGCTCATTGTGAGCATCTCCACAAGCCCATGAGATCACTGGCATCAAGCCTTACTTGGGTCCCAGCCTCTGCAGCCGCCCTCTCCCACTGCGGAGGGTCCTTGCCTCTGAATGCAGCCTAGCCTTGGCTCCCTCTAGGATCATCCTGACCGACCTCAGTCAGAAAGGATCAAGGGGTGCTGGTCCAGCATTCTGGGCCTCGACTTTAAATTGTCATTTCTGCTAATCTTACTATGCCTTCCTGACTTTGTCAATAATTGGCCATAACTTTGTTCTCCTCTATTTGAATACCTGTGTTAATAATATGACTAGAGCTAAACCTTCTAAGACTGAGCCCACAGTCATAGCTCCCAATGCTGATTGCCTGCTTGATTTTAGTATTGTGGGCTTCTGGTTTCCCAGCTATAATTTTATGCCTGTTCATGGAATTAGTAGTATTATTTATGTTGACGTCCCTCAGCACTTATACTTACTGAGAGCATCTCCTGGTTTGGGCTACCAGACCCAGAGAAGGTATTTTTCTGAATCCTGCACCTGACTTTATCCTGGTACTTGTATCTTGGTTCTTACCATTCAGCCTGATGCATCAAGGTGAGCACTTTTGGTTCCAAAGATGCTCTGGATATGCTCCATAATGCTTACTGGCAAATGTGCTGGTTTGAATATGTTATGTGCCCTAGAAAAGCCATGTTCCTTTATTCCAGTCTTGGAGGAGACCTATTGTTGGGTGTGAATTTTTGATTAAGTTGCTTCCATGGAGATGTGACCCTGCCCATTCAAGGTCAATCTTAGTCCACTTATTGTAGTACTTTAAGAAAAAGACATTTTGGAGAACCCACAGATGCTTGGAGACAGAAAACGCCTCAGGATGCTACGCTAAGAGGTAAAATTCAGAGTTTGTACCGGATGAGCTAAAAGAGGACCCTGGAATCAGAAGCTGAAAGGAAGGGATTGGGAGCAAGGATTAGCAGATGCCAGCCACATGCCTTCCCATGTGACAGAGATGTTCTGGATGCCAGACGCTTTTCTTGAGAATCCAGGTATCTTCTTGTTGATACATTAATTTGGACATTTCCATGGCCTTAGAATTGTAATTTGTAACTTTAAAAATCCCCTTTGTAAAAGCCAATCCACATCTAGTATACTACATTCTGGCAGCTTTACAAACCAAAACAACAATTTTGACTGAGTCCCCCCAAATTATAAAGCTCAGCAGGCCCTAACCTGAATTTATGGTAATCCTTACTTCTTCCACTCATGATTTCCCAGTGTTTCGCAGTAATCAATCTGTCATGCCACCTGGTAAGATAGAGACAACCACATGCATTCTTTTTCGCTATCTCTCGCCATGTCAGAAACATTTTTTCTAAGATATGTTTCAGTCTAATATGAATTAAACCTGAGATACTAACTTAAGATCCTGAGCTCTGAAGATGCTTCAAGAACTCATGGGGTTCCAATCTATATTTAAATGTAAAACCAAGTAGAAAGTAATGAAATGGACCAATATACAAGAAGAATCTATCATGAGAGGCAGTACTGAAATTCTAACTTTCAAGACAGCTGATAAAAGTAAAAAAATAAGTAATTGCTGATTATTGTGCTCTGAATTGAATGGTGAGATAAAGTATTTTTCTTCACAGTTGTGCAAAAATTAGGCATTATCATTTTAAACATTCACAGACAGAATAATTTCGATTGATTTTGATGTTATGATCATCCTTGTTTTACTTTAGTCCTGCTGTTCAGAAAATATTCTATAGATGAATACATTGTCTGGCGCTTAGTGCTCATTCAATAAACGCTTTTATTTCTGGCCTGCGCAGGCACCAGGAATCGAACCCGGGTCTCCAGCATGGCAGGTGAGAACTCTGCCATTGAGCCACTGTGGTCCACCCTCAATAAATTCTTTTGAATGACAAAATTATATAAACTAAAGCATCTACAAACACCTTTTACCAAGGTTTTAGAAAAATCACAGTCCTTGGTCTTAGTATTTTAGTGAGAGGTTGGAAAACACCCTGGGTTAACTCACCAAGTGATGCTAGGCAAGTTTCTTCATTAATTTGAGCCTCGGTTTCCTCAGTTGTGAAAAGAGGAGGTTGGACGAGAAGAGATTCAAGTTCTCTTAGTGCTCCAGCAGCTTATGACCCAGGTTCCTAGCTTTTTATAGAATTTCTCCATGGGATCTGATGGCACAGTATACAGGTGGGAATTAGACTGCATTTATCACTTTAGTTTGAGGAGTTACTGGAGTGCAGAGAAAGAAGGCAAGAGAAACAATCTGCAATGTCAGTTCTCAGCATTTGATCGAGGTCCATTTTATCTGTTCTATTTTTATACGAAATGGGAAATAGCTTATTGATTGGCATTCTCTGTCGAGCAAACCTTTGTTTGCTTCTTATTAAGGATGGGGATCATATCTTGTTCTTCTTGCTTTCTCACTGAACCTTTCATGGGCTTAGTCCATAATATCAACTCATTATTTGTGCATGTGTATATCTGTATGGGGTGGTGGGAGGAAGGAAGAGAAGGGAAAAGGAAGAAAGGAGAGGATGTCAGTGGTTGAAAGACTTCTCCTCTTAGGATGCCAGTACATACATTTTAAACTTTCCTTTATGACCTAGAAATATATTCCATCTAATCTCTTTATAATGCTGAAACATATATTTTTTAAAAATATGAAGCACTATTAATTTAAAGTTAGAAATTATTAAAAATCATTTTTAATGCTAATTCTAATTTTCCTTCTATCCTTATAATTGTACAACTAGTACAATATGTTGAGGGTCTTATCAAAATGAAGGAAAACAAATCATTTTCCAATTTCCATTTCTTTCTCTTTCTTTCAGTCTGCCAGTTTGTCTATCTTTTGGCTTTGTTTAAACTAGGGGAGCGTCACTGAAATTTAACTCTGAAAAGAAAATAATAACCTATTTGAAATAAATTTGTGCCAGGTATTTTCATTCCTAACTAAAACGAAAGATGTAGTGCACTTTGTAGTGGAAATTAAATAGGTATTTCAAGGAAATCTGATGAATAGAACCCCTACGAAATGCAAACGGAAAGAATTTACTATCTAGCTGATTATATGTTGTCTCTTCAGTGTTGGGTTTAAAATACAAAACTATCAATTTCTTACCTTTCGTAGACACAAAAGTCATTCCAAATTTTTAAATGAGTGTCAGTCAATCTGAAGTATTCTCTGAGAATTACTGGACTATATGAAACAATTTGAGGGCTATTGATCTGAAGATCCCTTTTGATTATTAATTCTATTAAGCTCAGTCTATCTAGTTTTATAATGATATCATCTTTTAAGTTTGCCATTAGAACTGGGCTAAGGAAAGATAATCCCTAATGCTATTTCTGAATAGGAGA
Source organism: Tamandua tetradactyla (assembly GCF_023851605.1). NCBI lineage: Eukaryota > Metazoa > Chordata > Mammalia > Pilosa > Myrmecophagidae > Tamandua > Tamandua tetradactyla. The sequence goes on along the minus strand of NC_135327.1, from coordinate 199,325,996 downwards.
TTGTTCATTATTATTGATTTTTTCATCCAGCTATTTTCTTCTTGAAATTTTTAAGCAGGCTAAATAAATGGTATCTATAGTGAATGAGAGAGCTGAAACATGGGCAGTTGTAGAACAATTTGCAGTACTTCCTAGTTTTGTCTGATGATTCATTCAGATCAACAACAGGGGTTTTACCATCTTATTGCAATAATGACAAGCACCGAAGTGTTTCAATTTTTTTAAAATATGGAAGCAGAGTTGGTTCTCAGTTTTGAATTATATTCCCACCCTTACTCAACCTAACCTCCCCTTAACCCTTCCTTGTATATTAGTCTGGGATTTGAGAAAGAAAATCATCATTAATTACGGGAGAGGACAGAGGAGGAGACGAGGGAAGGAAGAACAGCATAACTTGCCTAAGCTTCAACTTTTACAGGGTTTTACCTTCAATTATCTGATCTGATCCAGCAAATCTTTTGAAGCAATAGAACACTGTTAATCCATCTTTCAGATGCACAAAGATCCATGGAAATTAGGTGACTTTCTTAAAGATCAGGGTGGATTATTGACAGCTAATGCCTGAACCCAAGCCTAAGTATTCTTTGGCCCTAGAGATCATATTCCATCAAAATGAAAAGAAGAACTCAATTATTATTCATCTCTACAGGTGGCCATGCTGGTCCTTGATAAATTGTTAAAACAATTAATAATGGATTTTTGATAGCAGGGTCTATGAAAGCGTCCCTGTGGAATCAATCCTACAAAAATTTGGTAATAGAAATATGTATTTACTATAATATATTTTGGAATTTGGCCAAAGCTTCTATATTTTATGGAATGTAGTACAATTAAAGATGCTTAAATTCTCAGCAAAAAAGGTTAAGTTACTATGAAGAACTTCTTGACAAATGTGAGTATCCTTGGAATAAATTAATAATGGGGTGAGCTTTTTTATCCCCTCCTTTGCTCTTGTTTTTCTCTTACTGTGAATTGAAGTGTCCCCTTCCCTTTCTCTGCCCTTCTGGAGTAGTCTTGATATTTAATTCTTAAATTATCATTTTATATTCATCAATTCATGTTCTTCATAAGACAAAATTTCTTCCACTCAAATTGCTGCTGGCTTTACCGGCAAGATACTTTCAGGTTTTATCATTTCTTGAAGTGTATCTTGTAACATGTGCTGCAATTTGGTGAGAGATGATCTCTTTCCTTGTCCTTCAAATATAGGACTCCGTCTAGGCTTCTGTGGTAGCTTCTCTCCCAGGTCCTCTTTTTCCCACTCTCTGTGTGCCCAATATTTCTTAGAAATCCTAAAGTATGCAATTATGTAATAGGGAAATGCATCAAATAAGATGACAATGCATAAAATAAACACTTATTAGCTAATATTTTCATTTGCTCATTCATGAAAAGTGGAGAGTTGCAATTGCCTTCCAATTTTTAAGGCTATTGGGACAAAAATTATGAAGCTATTTTTAAAAAATTACTTGCTGATCAATGATTAAGTATTACTGTCTTAACAAAGGGAGGGACCTGTATAATAGGAGATGAGGGATTCTAATGACCTGGGGAAAGAATTTTCGTTTTGAAGCCAGACAAGTCTGCGTTTAAGTCTTGCCTCAAGTAACTTTAGAGAAGTTAATAAATGTCTCTTTTCTTTTTGCATGGGTGGGCACTGGGAATCAAACCCAGGTCTCTGGCATGGCAGGCAAGAACTCTGTCACTGAGCCACCATTGCACCACCCTCTCTTTACTTTAAATATCAGTTTCTGCATCCATAGAATGGGTACAAGGAGACTTTCCCTACACAAGTGTCCCAAGTATTGTAATAATGAAACTTTACACTCTGATACATATACATAGAACTTGTTGCTCTCAAAATTCTGAGATTTCTTTCTTCCCAATTATTTTCTTATGAATAAAGGAGAAAATATCTATCAACATTCTTTTATTTTATTGCTGAGTAGGGGAAGTGACATTAAACTAACAGAATTTAAAAACCTTAAGGGCCAACCAAGCCACCCCTGTCTCTCTCGAAGCCTAACACTGCAAGTGAAATTATTGCCCTCCCCTCTACATGAGGCATGACATCCAGGGATGAAAGTCTCTTTGGAGGCATGGGAGATGACTCCCATGGATAAGCCTGCTCCTGGCACCATGGGATCAATAATGCCATCCTGACCAAAAGGGGGAAAAGAAGTGTAACAAATAAGGTCTTAGTGGCTAAAACAGTTCAAATAGAGTCAAGAGGCTACTATGGAGGTCACTCTTAGGCAAGCTTCAGTTGGACATTTCTATCTATCATAGCTTGCCAAACCCCAACCAAAACCATTCCAGCCAATCCTAAAGAACATCTAGGGCATTATATAAGATTCTACAAAGGTTCTATGCACTAGGGTAACTTTTCAGAAACCTACAACCTCCAGACAGGTCCCTGAACCAGATAAGTCCTGAAATGCAGAGGGGCCAGCCTCTCCAGAATAAAACTAGTTCCATCCTCCTCGCCAATATTATCGACAGCTCCTTCCAAACATGAAAAAGTTAGAACAGGCATAGCCCAAATACCCCTAAAGAGTGGGAGAAAGAGCAAAGGTGATGTTGGAATAATACGGAGGAGTTAGAGTTTAACAAATGAGTTTGATTGCTGAATCATTACATTGACATTTCTTTTAGTCTTCAGTATTGTAGAACAGCTGAAGTAAAAATCTAAAATTGTGGAATTGTAGCCCATTCCAAACTCTAAAATCTGTTCTACAACTAAGTGTTGCAATGTGATTTGAAATTTATTGCTTTTTTGCATGTATGTTATTTTTCACAAAAAGAAAAAAAAGTCAATTGTGATGATATATGCACACTGTATGGTGATTTGTGAACCACTGATTGTACACTTTAGATGATTACATGGCATGTGAATATGTAATATGTATCAGTTAAAAAATTGTATATATCAGGACAAAAAGAGCCAACCAAGCCACAAAAGGGTTCCCAAATGAGCACGTTGGTTTTAAACTCTATAGTTTGGGTACTGGTCAACAAAGATCCATAGATAAGAGAATCAGATAATTAATAATGTGGATCTATTATTTTTTAATTAAAAATTTTTTTTATTCTATTATTTTTCTAATGCAGAAAATTATCTTCTTGATCTGGAGAAATGTACTGAAAGGCATCCATCTATTGACTGGTATACTAGCTTATTCTGTTTCAAACTGTTCACTTCTTTAATCCTGAACTCAACTGTTTAGAGCTAGAAAACTTCAGAGAAACAAGCTTGAAATTGGCCTGCGGAATAAGACAAAACATGGAGGTAGTGGAATTTGAATTATGCTTTGAAAATGTGCAAAATTTGGTTTTAGTAGGAGGAAAAGGAGGGTCAAAAATGATACATTATGAGCAGAGGCCTAGAGATGAAAATCTTTATAGAACATATGTGGGGCTGAGAAAAGACTGAGCTATCTGGATGCTATGGCAGCATCCAAGGGGAAGAGTAAGTTGGAAAACACCACTGGGTACTTATGGTAGAGTGCAGGATCTAAAGTGACATGTCATACAGGCTCTCCTGCAAGGGCTTTCTGTCCCCATGGTCACAGAATTATCCACAGTAAAGATTATTTAATTTAGGGTAAATTAAATTAAACTCTCGGTTTACCATGAATTAATATGCCTTTTTAAAAATAATGTAAAAGAGTTATATTTAAACTAAAGAATAATTCTTGGGGATGCTATAATATGACCATTATCTCTGAAAAGGTTTGGATGACTTCCAACGTTGTTCAAACACCCATATTTTTAATTCAGCTGAGGTTAATAGTAATTCTCAGATGCCTTTGCATGGCCAGTTTCCCTAGAATGAAGAGAAGATCTGGAAATATCAGATAGTAATGAAGCCATTATCATAACCATTTTAATAAACTTTTCAATATTTAAGTCACCTTTTTGTGATTTATTGTCAAAAAACGAAACCACTGAGACATAGGCCTGGAAAGGCCATCAAATAGTCCAGGTTAAACAAAAGTAATAAAGGAACAAAGAGTAGCTGGATAGTTGAAGGAAGAAGCCTGCACGATAAGCCTGGAATCCTGTTTTCATGCTGGGTTCCTGGCTTGTAAAATGCTATTTTTGATGGACACCTGTACATACTTTCCACACATAGAGAAAAATCCTAGTCAACTGTAGATAGACCAACCATGAGGCAAAGAAGAAAGCACCATCTTCCACACCATTCACAAAAGAACCCCCTGGATTTCCATGGCAGACCTTGTTCACAAAAGCTCTCATATTTGATCTGGATAAAGCCCATTCAAGTGTTTATTCAGGACTAATTCCTAATTTATATGCAAGTACAGCAAACTAGATCCGCTCCCTTGAGGAACCCTATTTCTTGGAATGTGCCAGATAAAAGCTGCAGTTAGGTCATGTAAGCTCTGAGGCACGCATTTGACACTGAGGTATTTATTGCTAGTCTTTTGTCAGGTAGTCTAAGCATCTAGTCAAGTAGTCATAACAATTCTCAGCAGAATCAGAGAACGAAATCAGACCTTCTTTGCTTAAGAAGTCAGGCAAGCCAGTCACACAGTTGAGAAAGATCTCAATAAAATAGATGTAATGTTACCAAAAGAAGAAAAAAAAAAAAAACCTTGTATGGGGGTATTTTAGTTACCTAGAAAGTTCTCTACTTCCTCAAGAATGCCAGATGAATGAATGAAGTGTTCATGTGTGTGTGTGTGTGTGGGGGGTAAATTATGATAATGCTAAAGGTTTAAGGAGTAAAGTAACATGACTGCTTTAGTTTGCTGGGTGAAGAAACACTGTGACATTTCTTCTGTGTCTGAATCCTTCTGCCTTGGTAAAGAGGCAGAAGGTTTTGGTGAACGGAGTTTGATCTTTATCTTTCTCTGGAGAGTAAAAGTACTACTGAGTGGGGTGGGGTGGGGGTTATTGTTTGGAAAAAGTGGTTTTGCTGGCCTGGCCTAGAGATGAAGGCCTGTGAGGTTGCAAACACTGACTATAATACTCTAAACCAAGAAGTAAAACTGCCCTTCACCTTTGTCTTAAAACAAACACTGCATGAGTGATTAATCTTGTGAAGTCAAATTTCAAACTAATCAAGGTTGCCTGTACCAGGAACTCAGCAAAATACACACTTCCTAAATATAGACCCATTCTGGGATCTCTCTCTCTCTATATATAATAAATATATATATCGCCGCAGTATGTTTATAGAGATGCAAATGTTTGATGCCCTTGAGTCAAATGATTCATTCATTAAATTCTAGCACTTGACTTTGACACTCCTTTAATTTTGGCTGATCTGCTGGGAATTATAGAGATCGCTACGTCATATATAAAGTATGCATTTTTGCATTTTTAGCCCAACTGTTTAATAGAAAAGTGATTTATAATGCCAGATTGGCGGAGACAGATTCTGTGGTGGTGCAGTGGTGCACTTCCAGATGAGCTGAAAGATGGTCTCAGAGCATGAATTATACGTCCGCATGTAAACAGGAAGACAAGAAAAATGATGAATCATCTCCTACCATCTCTTGGAGCAAAACTGTAGACTATACAATTTAAAATTTACTTCATTGCCAGCAATACCCATATAATGTGATCATACACAAAGAGCCGGTCCAATACATTAGGAAACAAAAGCTACATTATGGTTTCCTGCAACCCAAAGAAAGGTCATGAATAATTCATATTTCCACGGATTAGGCCACTGAAGGTGAATACATATGCAGTGCACTTAATTCTGAAGGAAAGTGATAAATTAGCTGAATAATTTGATTTAATATCAAAATGATGTTTCAGTTTCCTTGAAAGATAAAGTTGCCCTCTGTATCTCTTTGAAGGCAATCTTTAAGTCTGAGCAATTTAGGGTGACAGTAATGGTTGTACAGCTGTTTTACTCAGGCAAGGTTGGGTAGGGAGAGCAAGAGTTTGACAATAATGGTACTTCCTGCATTTCTTTCGCTCTCTTTGATTAGCAAGTGGCAGGGTCCCCCTTGGAATTAAACCCACCCTCTATACACAGCCAGCAGCACTCAGATGACCTCTGTCATGGCAATTTTTCCATTGATAAAATAAATGTTGAATGGATTTTAAATGCAAAGTGCTTCACCAGTTTTTGTTATGTTAATTACATCGAGGATGCTAAAGATAAAGAAATTAACAAACTAAGAGAACGCATAATGAATCATGACTGACTCATCCCTACCCAACTTCTACAGATTCCCTTCAAAGCATGGTTGTTGCCACTGCCTCTTGTACTCTGCATTCAGCCCTAAACTCTGAAAGTGATGACCTGGCAGGAAGTGGGTGAATGGTTTTGCACCCCCTTATGCTCTTTCTTCCATTTTGGTCATGTCAGCACTGTTTAGCTTCTTTCTCCTGAGCTTCATGGAAGAAAATGGAAAAGAGAATGGACTGCTTTGGCAACTCCCAGAGTGAGGAAGGGACAGGGAAACTGAGGACTGATGAAAGGTTTGGGCCTTATCGATACATTTCCTTAATATGCATCTTTCCTTAATAATGGTGAAATAATGCTTTCACCATTATTAGCCTGAATCAGCGAAAGTTGGTTATTGATGCACTTTTTTTTTTTAACAATGATGTCTGTTTACAAACCCATGAACTTTTATTTCCTTTTAGAAAATGTAATTTCATAAGAACAGGTCTTCATTATTAGTTTAATAATTGAAAAGCATTCCAATTTTTATAAAGTGAGTTTGATTATCCCATGTACATACATTAACATTTCAGAGATACATTATTTTCAGTTAGCAGAAGTCCTTAATTTAAGTTTGAGTTTCTGGACCATCCCATTCTTTCTGTTTTTTGTTTTTGTTTTTGTGGGTTGTGGGGGGTTAGGAGCAATAAATCAGGCAATAAATCAGGCCCTAGCAAGAAGAAGGTATCCAGAGTCACAAGATCCAGGGCAGGAAGTTCCCAAGAGTTAAAAATTGAACAATAATCATTGTTAAGAAACAAAAAGAATGGGATGTATTGTGCAAGAGCAAATGGCATTTCTCTGCTTCTGTAGATAAAATTGCTTGCTTACAGCTGCAAACCAAGATGGGGCTCAAAAAGATAATGTCCTTTTTCCTGCTTCTGTGGATATGCTTGTGGTTTTTACCTTTATAAGTCCCCCTTGAGAACTTCTCGGGACTGCTCTCTGATTCCTCTTTCTTGAGTTTCTGAGGCAGTCGCAGGCTGGCTAATAAGGACTCCTAATTGGCTTGCAAATTTCTTTGACTTGTGTGGTCTCTCTTCTGGTGTGCCCCACAATAGGGTCAAATAACTAGAACAAAATTAGTACAAAATTATTTCAAGCAAACTCTTGAAAGTTTGAATGGCCATATGTTTTATCCTTTGTCCTTTGCTAAAGGGTATTTAAATGGAGGATTTATCTATTTGAGAGGTTTGCTTTTTTTAAATGTCAGTTTTCTTAAGGTGGGGACTTGTGTTTAAAACTTGGCAAGGTAAGTATTTCTGTTCCCATTTTGTGGGACTTGAAACCGCCCAAATAGGAAGATCTCTTACGTGGTTCCAGTTGTTTCTTCAGACCTATTTCATTTTTTTCTTTCAAACATGGCTTTTCTGTGCATGGTTTAATCACCCAGTCAGATTGAATTAACAAACTGAAGTGTGAAGTCTTAATATATACGTGAGCTCAGGAATGTGGCATGAACAACAGTAGCACAAAACTTGAACTGTGATAAAACAACAGCAACCTCAAAATCCACTTGATTTAAGGATTACAGCCATGCACAGGAGAGATCTGTATGAATGAGAACACAGTTGTCTGTACCCTTGGAGTGGGTATCTTTTGGGGAAAACTGGTACAGATTTACTGAGTGACCAGAAAGAAGAACTATTACCAGCTGCCCCATAAGTTCAGCCAGTCCTTCACCTTCCCCACCCTTCCTTTTTAAATAAAGTGTTCTAAACCCTTCTTCATTCTTATGTTTGCAAATGGTTTTGTAAGAATTTTTGTGCCCTTTACCACAGATTCTTTTCCCTAGTTCCTCCCCAAAGCTAAGTGCTTTTGAAGCTGCTGCCTAATCCTTGAACCAAGTATGAACTCTGTTTCTGTAAAATTGGTCTCTGGTTAATGTCTGGCCCTTCCTCATACTTCATAACTTCCTAAATCTTATCTTACGATTTTTATGTGGTAATATACTTGCTTCAAGTATGTCTATTATAGAAACTATTCAGTAAGATCTGTGGTTGCCAAAAGCTATGGTCAGGTATTGAATGAATCCTAAGAAGCTCACACTTTCCCTTATTTCCCAGAGATTTTACTTTTGGGTATTTTCCTCATCACTGAATTAGTTGGTACCTGGTAACTCCCATGAGGCCCCTGGGTGCCAGGCACCTCTGGGCTTCTACCTATAGATCCGACAATTAAGTTAAACTAGCTGACAATTGGGCAACTTCTTACAGAATCCCACAACTACTATCTTTCCTTGTAGGTGAGGAGAAAAGAGGGCCTGGAAAATGCATTTGTTGACTTTGCTGATAACTGTTTCCTTGGTTTCCCCTTTAAAAAGCAGAAAGTCTCTGGTATAAGATACATCTACTATGTTGTTTGTTAGTTGGTTGAAGAATTCAGTCTAATATTCAGAAAATGCTCTACAAGTAACCTCACCCTCCATATCATTCAGCTTTGGAAACTTAATCAATCAATGAACCCAGTGATCAATGGGTAATATGTTACAGGCCAGTGTTTTCTCACAAAGTGCAAAGGAATCATCTGGGGATCTTGTTAAAATGTAGATTCTAATTCTGTAGGTTTGGGGGTGGGAGCTGCAATGCTTCATTTCTAAAAAGCTCTCAGGTGATGCCAGGACATCTAGCCCACAGGGCCAGTTTTAAGTAGCAAGATAAAATGACGTAAAGACCATTTCTCTCCAGCTATTATCAACCTAACCGAGGAAACAAGACAGTGTACTTCTCCTCTTTGACTGGGAAGACAAGACCTCAACTGGTTTTGTAGAAAGGAACTCTGTTGTCAGTATTCTTGTTTCTTTCTAATATCTAAAATCATTCATATGTGCAGAGATTTCTGACTCCTCTCTCACTTCTACAATTCTATTTGCTATGACCCAAATAATCTTGTCTTCCTTCAAATGTGAAGGGCATTGGCAGGCACTAACACTTATTAAGCAGCTTCTATATACCAGGAAATGCCTCATTTGAACCTTACCACAACACTATGAGATACATATAATTTATCCCTAGTTTACAGACAAGGAAATGGAGACTTAGAAAGTTTAAATGATTTACTAATAATCTAAAGGGACAGAGTTGGAATTTGAACCTGAGTGTGCCTGTCTCAGAAGTCTATTCTTTCCTCTCCATAACAAAGTGGTGATTTTTTCATTTGATCACTCTTCATTCTTTAAGTTAACACATCTAGAGGGTGCCTATGATGTGCCAGACATTGATCTAGGGCCAGTTAATACTCTACAGGGAAACCTTGAAGGTGTTGAGAATCCACAAGCACAGAAAGACTTTGCTGGAGGCCCTACATCAAGAACACATTTCTCAAACCTCCATTTCCAGTGGTCTGATGTAAAGTAGATGCTGGCTTAATGCCTTGGTGGATAAATTGGGTAGCAGGAATTTTTATAGAAAGACTTTGGTCTTGAAATCCTTGTCATCTTGAATCTAAACACGTATTTGAACTGTGCTAAGTGTGCTGACAGCTTCTGAAGGCAGTGTCACCATTTCAAATAAATAGTGCCTCTGTTCCTCATTAGTGCAAAGCTTTGAGTGTTTCCACCACCTATCCTTGGGGGCTTCACGTTTGCTAAGAACTGCCACTTAGAGGCACAGTTTAGTTGCAAGAAAAGGAGGAGGTCAATAACCTTTAAAGACTATCTTCCAATTTGCTTACCAGTTTCAGCCTTGAAGGGATAAGAGAACTGCTTCTGTCTAGAAAACTTTCCACTCACTGGATAATTGGTGCCTTCTATTTCTTTAGTTTCCCAAAGACCCCCTACATCCACCCCTGTTTTCTTATTGCCTTGTATAATCTGCAGATTAGGAGTATGTGAAGGGTACAAGTCAGGCTACTCAGAGGATTTCAGAACATCTAATAGGTTCAACCAGACTAGAGGGTATGGGGTATAGATCAGTCAGTGGAGAATTTGTAAATCTTAGTTTCTGAAAGGGCCACACAGAACAAACATGATGGAAACTAATAGAATGTTTATCTTCTGCTGGTGAAGGCAGTCAGGTAATAGCAGCTGATCCAAGTTTAAATCTTGGAGTTTGTGCCTATTTTTTGGAGAGATTTTGGCAGTGCTCTTATTCTTCTCTGCTCTATCTTGCGTTCCAGAGAGTCTTGAGGAAGAGGCAAGAAGGCCTTAAGAATCGGAAGGGAGAACAGCTTTGAGTCATGTAACATTTGAGCATATGTAAAATGGTCCAGAGTGGAGGTGGGGTGGGTAGATGAGATGGCCTCAGATGTCTCTTTCAGTTTAGTGTGAGTGGACTCTTGCATATACATTTCCAAGGGTATTAATGAAGTCAAGTTGTTGGATTCTTTTGCGTCACCATTGCACTGAGCATACTTTGTCCTTGCAGCATTTCGTTACAGAATACTCACTGTGAAGTTGGAAAATAAAAGAATAGGCATTAATTTAAGATTACTTCCCTTGACTCCAAGGCAGAAAAACAATGGGTTGCAGTAAATATGTCTGGAATACCTACAGGAATCTTGTTTTGTGGTTTATGTTTATATTTTTGACAAACAATTTTCTACTCAGTCATTCCGGTATTAAAAGTATTGAATTTCCACTTGGAATTTTTCTTCCCCTTTTCCTGTGTTTTAAGCAGCTGTTACAGGTTGAATTGAGTCCCTCAAAAAGATAACGTCGAAGTTCTAATCTTTGGTGCCTCAAAATGTGATCTTGTCTGGAAATAGAGTCATTACAGATGGAATTACTTAAGTTAAATTGGGGTCATACTAGAGTTGGGTGGGCTCCTAATACGTTACAACTGGTATCCTTTTAAGAAGGGGAGGGGAGACACCAAGAAAGGGGAGAAGGACATGTGATGATTGAGGCAGAGATTGAAGCCCAAGGATTACTGGCAAGGCAGCATTTTTCCCTACAGGGTTCAGACTTCTAGTTTCTGGAATTGAAAGACAGTAACTTTCAATTGTTTCAAGCCTTCCAGTTTGTGGTATTTTGCTACAGCCACAATAGTACACTAAGATACCAAGGTAGCTCCTTTTCCACAACTGCGAGTCCAAATTATGCAATAACTTCCAGACTGAATGGAGAACCTAAAAGCAACATAGAATCAAATTCCCTAGTGCCTGAGTCTCCAGTGACTGGACCTGCCATTTGACATGACTATCATATCAGTCTCTGTCCTCTGATCTTGTGAAGCATCAGCTCTTAGATAGAGGGTGTGGTTACTTAATAAGTACCAAAGCCTTGCCTTTTCTTGTTTCCCCACAGGCAAGATATGCTCCTATGCCTTTGTTTTTTGTACATTTTTGTAGTAAGCTTTCTAGAATTTCCTTCTTGTACAGGGAATGCACTTGTCCTTGAGAGGTTAGCTCAGAGATCTCTCCTAAATGAAGTTCTCCAACACCCTGTTCTTTAGTCCTGAATTCAGCATACCTGCTTTTGTGCTTGTATGAGCTAGAGTTCTTTAGAGAGGTAGAATCAGCAGGAGATAGTTGTAAATATAAAATTTATAAAAGTACCTCATGCAGGGGCGGGCCGCGGTGGCTCAGCGGGCAAGAGTGCTTGCCTGCCGTGCCGGAGGACCCCGGTTCGATTCCCGGCCCCAGCCCATGTAACAAACAAACAAACAAACAAAATATAATAAAAACAAGAAAATGTTTAAAAATGTTTCCCTTTCTTCCTCCCTTCCTTCCTTCTCTGTCTTTCCTTCCTTTCCTCCCTCTCTCTCTTTAAAAAAAAAAAAAAGTACCTCATGCAACTGTGGGGATGTAAGAGTCCAAGGTCTGCAGGGCAGGCTACAAGCTGGCAGTTCCAATGAAGATCCTCAACAAACTCTCAGGAGAGGCTGGCTGGCTGAAGCAGAAAAAAGCGTCTCTTCTGAGGCCTCCTTATGAGCCTTCTGGTGATTAGATTAACTGTCACTCATTGCAGAAGACATTCCCCCTATCTGATTGCAAATGCAGTTTGCTGTGGATGCAGCCAATGTGGTCGTGATTTAAGTTCATGAAATGTCCTCATAGCAACAGAAAGGCTAGGGCTTGCTTAATTAGACCACTAGGCACTACCACCTGTCTAAGTTGACACATGAACCTGACCATCACAGTACTCTTCAGCATACATTCCATACCTCTGTTTTAATGCTTGCTATATTGCATTATAACAATTTACATGTCTTCTCTTTGAGGCTGTGATGGTCTGTGATTTCTGAAGATAAGGATTTTATCCTATGTAATTACACAGGACCTGGCACATAGTAAGTCTTCAACAAGTATCTTTTGAATAAAGAAATGCATAGAACATCTATTCACAGAGAAGGTGTTCAAAAAATATTTGTGGATTGATTGATCGTCCCATTCTGAGACTTTGAAACTCTATTAGGAGTTCAATCTCCCTATTTCTCCTGGGCCCTAGATCTTACAGCTTCATATGCCTATGGACTTAGGATTGATAGGATTCTGAGGCACTCAGTCATTTACCCCTTTCCCTGGACTGTATGATAATTGAGGAAAGTTGGTCAGTTGGAATTTTCAATGTTAATTAATTAAGGCAAATAGAGTTTTGTGTTTTGTGGGCATCCTGAAGTCTTATTTAATTTTCATTGATCTTCTGAGAATTATTACCAGCTAGATCTCTTTATTTTCTTGGGGCTTATTGCAATGATACTAGTGTGTGTTCTGCATTTCTTCTAGGGTATAAGATGTGAAAATGTTTATAAAAATTCAGGAAATAAGAAGAAAACACCTGGGGAAACTGTCTTAAAATTGGAAAATCAGTGTCTTCTGGATCATGTAGCTGCTTTGTAAAATAAAACATTGAAATTTTCTTAAAACGAAATCATCTCCAAGGATAACAAGCAATCACTAGAGTAGTGAAAATTATGTAGTCAAATAGACTTTTATTCACAGTTGGTCTCCATAGCTTGCTGTGACTAGGGACAAGCTATCCAATCTCTCTGTGCCTTTTTTCTTTTCTTTTTTTTTATGTATGAAAAAGGCAGAACACTGTGCTGAGCTCATAGTAGGAGCCCAGCAAATGTTACTTCTTTCCAATGAATCCCATCAAAATGCATAAAAGGGGATTTCAGCTTCAGCATTACATATCTCGAGACAAAGCTGTCTCAATCCTCAGCATGAAACTTGAGGTAAGCAAAATGGGAAGTGCTAGGGCTCACATGTCTGCATGACAGCTGGGAAGACATCTGTGTGAAGGAGGTTGCCCTGTGGAAGAATTGTGGTCATAAGAGCGAGCCAGCAAAGGTTTGTGTTAGAACAGACCAAACCCTTCTTTTATTATGGAGGTAGAGAAGAGGATAAACATTGGGCCCTGCAGCTATCAGTTTTAGCACCTGAAAAAGAAATACAAACTTACTTTTCTTCCCAAATACTGGTGAAAAAAATCAACAAAAGTCCCTATACACTAACAATTACTTTTTTAAAGAGCAAAGTTTCCACTTTTTTTTGGCTTACCTTAACTTTATATAAACTATGCAAACAGTACTTCTAGCAGCAAATGGGGGAGGATAGAATTGCTGAGGTGGCTGTGAAAAGCCCCTTGACTGGAAAACCCAATGATTTCCTGACTCAACTGTGACATACTAGGGGCTGTATTTTTCTCCAGACACACTTATCCAAGTTTGGAGTTGACTGCTGATACTTCTCTTCACAGCCATTCCACACTGGCCACATCTTGTTGTTCTGTGGTGACAGCCCCATTCCAATCGTTACAAATACAAAAAGGAGAAGGAGGAACTAGGCTTCTTTGGGACGCTGCTTGTCTAGGCCAACCTGGCTTCAAATGGAGAAAAGGCATTAACAGGAACTTCTTTTGTTATCTTGGGTAAGTCCAGAGTGCTGAGTTCCCACAGGCTCCTCTTGTCTATGGGGTAGGATTCAGCTAAAATATAAATGGATCCAAGTTTCGGCAATACACATACCTGGTTTAAATACTAGCTCCACAGTACACAGCTGGAGATTGCACTGTAGATGATTCCTTATCTGTAAAATGCGAGTATTGATCCTATTTTGTTAGACGGTTTTAGGTGAAAATTGGACAATGTAAATAAAGTGGTCAACACAGTGGTTGGTGACTACTGATTACAGCTACAATTTTTGCACAGTTAACTATTACAATGTTTCTCTTATTCCTTATAGATAATTTTGCTCACTCTATAGAGCTCAGGAAGGCCATTCTGTTTCCTGGCTGACCAGAAACCCCAGTTCCACTCAGCCCTGCCTCCCTGGAAAGACCCCAATCTTCAGGCTTCTTTCCCTTTCCTCCACTAAAATTGCCTTTTCTATTGCCTCAAGGTTAACTAGGTGCCTGAAGGCGATCTAATTACCAGATTCATGTGGTTTGGTTTTTGTTGACTGTGTCTTCCAGTTGCAAGACATTATGGGAGTTTAACTGAGATTAAATAGTAAACATCACTACCTTTAGTGCATGTTTATAATGAACGATGCACTGTTCTACTGTTTTAAGTACTTTACAGTTACTAATGTATATAGTCTTTCCAACATCATTATGACATAGGTACTACTATTATCACTATCTTATCTTTTGCCCCAAATCAGCACAGTGAGGTCAGCGCTTAGCTCTACAACCTGGCTCCAGGGTTCCAACTTTTCACTAATACAGAATGACAGATGAGAGCATTTTAAGCACCATGGTAGCCATTGACAAAAACAGGCTTGCTCAAGCCTATTTTTTCTTGAAGCACCTCAAGAAATGATGCATGAACTGAAGTTACCTGTAGAACCTGTCTAAATGATGGTGGATAGCTGAAGGATCACAGGGAGGCAGGCTTTTGGGAATTCACACACATCCTCCCTTAGTTGGGCTAATGAAGCATTCTTTAGTCTTGATCCCTTTCAAGTCCTGTTTCTCTATAATGAATAGCTTTTCCCACCAATGGGGAATTGCAGGGTTACAGAAAAAGAGAGTTAGTGAAATGTAGCTATTGATCTCTTCAATTCTTCTTTACCATCATTTGGTTCAAATGAGAATAACCTTTCCCGACTGGAGGTTTCCACAACCAACACAGACAACACAGTTTGAAGCTGTAGATATTTTGTAGGCATTGTTCTACAGCCTCCTTATTGGGATACCAAGCAACTATATCCCCCCTTGCAAGTCTTATTGCATTAGTGATGTATGCACTGAGGCCTAAATGCACATCTGTTAGTGTTTTCAATCAATAGCCAAGGATCAATGCCATCTGACTGCCTCATCCCTCCCTTTGCCAAGGAAGAAATGAGAAACGCAATCTTAATATTTTCATTTGAGAGCTGATTGCAACCATTAGCATTGCAAGGATGACTGATGCCAATTGTAGATTCCTGACCTGGCTTTACAGTAGGCGAGAAGCAAAAAGCCCTTTCTGAACTCACTGTATGAAATGATCATCATAATTCTTGGTGGTTTGCAGCTGGATTTCTCTATATTTATGAGATTGTTTTATAAGGATGAAAAACTAAGTACAGTTTGCATCACTGGCTCCTTTCCAATCAGATCTGAAGAAGGGTTTGTTTTTCAACTTCGGCTTGCTCGTAATACCTAAGAATTACCATGAGAATTTAATTTCCCACTACTGATGCCAACATTTATTTCATAAATTCCCAGAAGATAATCCAAGACAAAGGGGAAAGCCACAAAAAGATACCCACATTCAGCTTGTATTTTATAAATTGTAACAGCTTTGATCTGGAATTCTTGAACAGCCTTTTGTAAATTTAGGCATCTAAGTGGAAGGTTAAGAAGGGTGAATATTCTAGTGGGTTCTGAAGAACATACTGAGTATGCTGGCATACCAAGCACTTTTCACTATTGGAACAAACTTTGTATGAAATGGAGAACCCCCCTGAAGTCTACCAGTTCTCTTTTGGGACGAGATTTATCTTTATAACCTCTTTTCCTTTCATCCCCCAGGGTGTAGTCCTCAATCCAAGAAAGCAGATGTTTCTACTCTTCTCAACCTATGCTGTTTCATCCCATAGACCTTCATAAGTGTAATGCTGCCAACCTCATTTCAAGTTAATCCATAAATCAGTGGTGCCTTATCAGTTTCAAATCCAATTCCAGCAAGTTTTCCCAGAATCGCTTGTGTGTTTGAATCATTGCCCTTCTGGCAAACCTGAGTTCATCATTTAGTTTTTATTCTGTTTGCCTTTGTTTGTTTTCTGTAATGTAAAAATTCTTTTTACTGTTTTCTGTTTTGTTTCTGTCTCTACACATCATTTCTAGACAATCAGTCAAAATTGATTTACAGGATCTACTCAAATACTGCCTAAATAAGATGCCCAATTATTCATCAGTATCCTCATTGGGACAAAAGGTAGGGAACTTGATTTGATTTCTTTCCATTGGAGAGTAATTTGTACCATTAAGTTCCTGCAGGGCCTTCTCTTTAATGTTTTTGGTAAAACACTTGTAAAATGCCCTTATTCAGTACAAGTTAGTTTCTAAGATTTTGCTAGATTTCCATTTCCTTCCATTTAAATTGTAAATGCACACTATATCCAAGATTATGTGTGCGTGTGTATTTTTCTGGTATTTAATGTTTGACAGATTTGGATAAATTATTTGGGACAGGAAAGAATATTTACATCTGCATATTTAATATCTTCTAAATTCTGATTTAGGAGGTAGGGTGTAGGGGAAAGAAAATTATATTCTGTTGAGGATATCCAGATGGAGGCTGCCCTGTTTTTGTTTTTGTTTTTTTTCCACTTCAATTACAGGACCTGACTTTTTAATGGCCAAAAATGAAAACTTATTTCCCTGACTGTGCTATCTGGAGCCTCCCCTCCAACTGTGATCATTTTGCAATTGGTTTCTAATGCGCAATTGTCAATTAAACTGTGCATTTAACCTTTGTACAAAGCACTCCATTTTCTTTTGTTGGAGAATCAAGCTTTTAAGTGAGCCGATCAATTCTGCAAATTATGCAAGTACACAGCACTTGCTTAATATTTATTATGATGGGCTGAGTGGAATATGACTAAAGTAGTGATAAATAGCACATCACACATTCCAGATAGCATGAATCAGCTGGGGCTATCTAGATATGGCAAAGCCCTGGACATCTTTGGTTATCCAAGGCTCTTTGAATACTGGGGGAGATGAATATGCAGTGTAATGTTGGCAACTGTAATGAGCAGAGGCAACTCTATTTTTGCCCATTGGAATGTTCTCTTTCTCTAGTCAACTCTTAACCTACCAATAATTTCTGATGTCTCCATTTCTGGATCCTTGTAAATGCAATGAAGAGTTCCAGTAGTAAAAGTTTTTGATTCCCTGGGATCACAAGTTCTAGGGCTTCTTTTTACCCCTAAGTGATAGTCAGAAATCTAGGTTTGCTTTCATATGTTAGTAAATACTTATGGAAGCTGATGTTTTATTTGAAGTTGATGTTTTATTTTTCCTTTCTTTTTATAATAATGAAGAAATATTAACCAAACATCTGTTGTCTGTATCATACCACTGGAGAACATAAACAAATAAAAAAGATGATGCGTAATTAGAAGTGTTCAATTTAGAATATGAATGTTCTTAAAATTAGATGCTACTTTAAAAATAGTATTTACTAGAATATTTTTTCTTTACAATCCTATTCAAAAGAAGATTCCCTGATTTCTGCTTCTTTATTTGTAAACTGAGACTGTGCACTAGAAAGCCCATTCTGGGTCTTACTCTAGATAATTTTATGGTTAGCATGAAAGTCATCTTTACTCCACCTGTCGCAGATTAATGCAAATTACAAATTACCATGATCCAAAATTTTGACATTCTACTCTTTGGAAAATAAAAGCAACAAAACAGCCTTTGTGGACAATTCTTTGTCTTTATATGTCTGGACTTAACTATGAAAAAGCCACTGAGAACCAAGCAGGGAAAGTGGTCTGATTTAGTAGCATTGCTACTAAATTGCTAGTGCTATTGCTATATGTTTTTTTTTCCAAATTCATGCAAATTGATAAATATACCATATAAAAATCAAAAATGAAAATGTACATCCTCCAAATCTTATACCCTTTCAGCAGATGGAAACAAATAACATTACACTTGCAAATTCAAAATGTCAGAAAATGCATATGATTAGGTTTTCACAGTTATATTGATTAACATGGCCCGCTTGTATTAAGAGCTGGATTTTAAAGTACCAGAAAATCACTGGGAACTTTTACGTATGTGCTATGTGGGTGTGTTAATGCTACTTTGCCAACAACATATTTCACATTTTGATCTTGATATTTCCCCAAACAAAATCCTTCAAATCTGAATATATAAAGTCACCATCTTTGAGTCCCTAACTATAGATGATTTCACAGAGATGGTATTGAGTTGAAGAGAGTTTCCATGCTCCTTTTACTTTCTTCCCTCTGTGATTCCTCTAAAATACTCAAGAATGCTGTATCTATACCCTATGTCTGGGAGGAGTATGGCTACTTCACCTCTGAAGTGGCTTTGCATACATTTTTCTAACAGCATTTCAGTGGTTCATGGTATATTGATGAGAAAATAAAATATATTGAAAAAAATGACTATATAAAATCCATCTGTAATTGGTTAGAGGCTTCATAGGGCCCTGGGGATAGGGGTAGCATGAGGATCCTAGCGAAGGAAGAGATCTGTTAAATTAGGCATTTTAGTTTAAACATATTAAGCACCACTTTGTTAGCTGTTAAGACCCCAAATTAGTAAAGTGTTTTGAACAAGAGTATATGAAAGCATAACCATTAAGGCTTTCTCCCTTCCTTGCTTTCTCTGGCAGACCACTCCTCTGTGCTACTAAACCACCCAGCTTTGTGTTACAAAACAAGGGTAATGGGTGGCAAAGTAGACACTCCAAGGATGAATTGATTAATGTAAGAACGAGTATGGAGATACTCAGAGGACGGAAGACCTTGGTCTGAAAAGGGGAGAAGAGAAAAGGTATGGGAGCTCGTGTAGGCTGGAATATTTTTAAGAGGGGAGAAGAGTAAAAGAAGGAGATAAAATGCCCAGCAGTCATAGGATTTTAATCAGAAAGAAGATAAGGAGGAACATTAGAACATCTTATTTTGTGTGGTGGAATGTAATGCTTCTTTAAGTTATCCTCATTCAAGCATTGTTACAAATCTAACCCTACAACGCGTTAAAAATGATGGATTTTTGGGCGGGCCACAGTGGCTCAGGCAGAGTTCTTACCTGCCATGCTAGAGACCAGGCTTCGATTCCCAGTGCCTCCCCATGAAAAAAAAAAAAAAAAGATGTGTTTCTTTTAGTTGTTTCATTGTCGTAATCCAGGCCTTAAGACAAAGGTTGAAAGGCCAAGGATGATCTGGTTGACTTTAATACAAACTTGTGTTTGCCTGGTTCTACAGCCTAAGCAAGAGATGCCAAGGCCATTTAGGTGACTGAAGCTTGAACAATCAATAATTTTCTTTAGGGGTAGGAGTAATACTCTCTCTACAGTTTTTATTTTCGTAAAAATTAAGATGAAATTCTTGCTGTCGCAACGGTAAGAAATCTCTTCGTGATGAAAGAGCACACTGGGTGTGGGATAAGGACACACACGTTTCAGTTCTTGTTCTATCCCCGATAGTCTGTGTGACCTTGGACACATCACTTAACCTCTCTGAGTCTTAAAGTCCTCATCATTCAAATGAGGGGTAACCTCTAGCTCAGATATCATTGGATTCTGACTCTAGAATTTCAGAGACTCAGGATTCTGCCAAGAATGAAACCATGTGAGTGATCATCTCCAGGGGCTTATGCTGAGAAAAGGCAAGTTCCAGTACATATATTCTGTATGGTTTCATTTATATAGCATTCTTGAAACAACAAAGTTATAGAAATAGAGACCAACTCAGTGGTTGCCAGGAGTCAAGGAGGAGATGGGGACAGGAGGACAGTGCATGTGACTATAAAAGTGCTACACAAGGATCCTTAAGGTGACAGAATGTTCTTCTTTAACTATAGCAATGCCAATATCCTGGATGTTGTATTTTACTACAGTTTTGCAAGATGTTACCATTGGGTGTGGTTAGGTAAAGAGTAGGACTCTATTATTTCTTATGACTACTACATGTGAATCTATAATGATCTCAAAATAAAATGTTTAATGGAAAAAAAAGAAAGAAAACATTAAGGTTTTTCTTAAAAATGGAGGAGTAAACACTTGGAGAAAAAAATAAATCAGTAATAACTAATGAAGGACCAAGTTACTATATTAAACTGGCACTGGGAAAATGTACTTATTAAAACATAGTGATTAGAGCCAGCACAGACTATAAACCATAATCCAAAGCCTATGATAGACATAAAATAAAGTTCATCACAGGGAGGATTTACTCATACATATTCAGTTTGTCGTTAAACAATTTACATTATAGGTAAAAATTTACGTATAATGAATGCCAGGGAAATGAATATATAAATATATATGGTGCCCTCCCTCTCTCTCCCCCTTTCTACTACAGAGTTAGTTAGTAGCAGAAATAAAACTAGATTCCTCTGCTGCTGTTCTCATGCCACAGAAAAGAAATACACTTTCCCCCATTTAACCTTGATGACAACCTGTTTTGAGATTGTAAACAGCCATGTGGCTTTTCATTTGCCAGTATGAAACAGCGCTCTCACGTCTGTGTAGCAATCCCTTCACATAAGGCTCCTCAGGGTTTTGCCATTTGTTCACATCAGGGAAGGGGCAGTTAATGACGATAATTAATTCTTCTTATACTAAAAGCACCCTTAAGTCATTAAATAATTAATCCTTTTTAGTGGGACTCTGGGCAAGAGTGAAATGGTCCCCATCTTATGTTATTGGCTGGAAAATTAAACAAGGAAATTGAGTGACTTGCCCAATGCTATGTGGAGAAACAAGATTAAGACTCCTACAGCTGCTTCCCACACTTCCCATCAGGGAGATGCATGAACTATTGAAGCAGTTTAGTTCCTGGTGGTGCATCCTCGGCCTGTAGAAAGCAGGCTTCATTTCCAGGGGGGTGTTTAGCCATGGTTTGAACTGTAGAATGGGGTTGATGCACACAGCACTCAATGCTTGACACTGATATTACTGATGCTGTCACCGGATGCCACACAACCACCCAGATGGCATGGCCCTATGCAATGATCACACAGGCAGATGCACTGGTTAATGGGATACACATAAAAGGAACCCTGACATTACAGTTAAAGTCAAAATCAGGTTGCTGAGCAAAATGAACATCTTTTCAGGGTGTATTTTTCTGGGATATCAGCTCCATAATTGCCTGGTGCATGTCCCTTGAATGTATCAAAACTCCTCCAGCAACAGCTTAATTTTAATAATGATATTTATTTATTAAACAGTTAGTATTCAACAGGCCTTTCCCATATATTGTATCACACTTTCATACAAACAGAGTAAAGTAGCTACTTTTTCCTCTATTTCCCTACAATACAGCAAACTGAGGGGCAGTAAATTTAAATGGCTTGATAGAGCCTGCTAATTATAGGTGCAGAGCTGCGGATTAAGCAAAGGTTTGCCTTTTACTACAGCCAGCAGTTGCCTCCATTGCATCATGCACATATTTAATTGGATTAGTCAACTGTTTATAACTCTGCTGGGTGTGCTGTTCTGCAATGCCCCTCATCACTGCTTCAGTCTTTTATACAAACCGAGAGGGCAGGGGGTATTTAACTGCAACTCTGGGCAGAGCCAAGTCCCCAGGCACGATAGGTTACTGAACAAAGAATGACTTGGGATGATGAAGGCCAGTACAAATCACATTAAAAAGGTATCAACTCTGGTTGGGGGCTCTGCCTGTTGCATGTAGAAAACACTGGAAAATTCAGAACAAGAAAACTGTTCCTTCAGGGATCAGTTTAGGGCTTAGATTATACAGATGATTATCTCCTGTTCCATTATAAACTGGTATTCATACAGCTTTAATACAAAACAACAGTAATAATATACACTTTAAATGCTAGCTACAAACTTTAAATACTGGTCATGAGTGAAATTTAGCTTATTTCCTTATTTAATACTTTCAATAACCCTATCATATTAGTAGCAGTAGTTTTCCCACTTTCAATTGAAGGGGGAGAAAGTTTAACAAATTTAAGCAATATGCACAAGGACAGTAGCTAGTAAGTGGCAAAACTAGAACTAGAACTCAGGTTGAGCTGACGTCGACATCCTTGGGTAAAGATGAACCCCTCAAATGTTAAAATAAATTCAGTTTGAAATAGTGGTAAATGAAAGCGAGGGGTAAGAGGTATGGTACGTATAGTTTTTTTTTCTGTATTATCATTTTATTTCTTTTTCTGTTGTCTATTTCTTTTTCTAAATCGATGCAAATGTACTAAGAAATGATGAATATGCAACTATGTGATGATATTAAGAATTACTGATTATATATGTAGAATGGAATGATTTCTAAATGTTTTGTTTGTTAATTTTTTTAATTAATAAAAAAAGTTAAAAAAAAAAAAAAGAAAAAAGAAAAAAAAGATGAACCCCTGACCTGTGCCCTCAGCAGGGAAACAATTTTGTGGTGTGTGTATGTGTATGTATTAGTTGATATTTGTAAACAAGTCAGAGGCCAGTATATTCCAGGTTCTGTGGTAAACTCCAGGAACACAAATGTACAATTTGTCATATTATCTGCTTTCAATAAGCTCATGCTATGGAGGGAAGAAAAACATGTAACAAAAACAACAAGAGCCCTTCTCTGGGAGGGGCAGTATAACAGAATAGAATTCCAGAGAACAGAAAGGACACAACTGAGCCAACTGACCTAAGCTGTGGGCAAGAAGGGGGTCACAGGAATTTACATGGAGCATCAATTAGTGTTAAACCTTAAAGGTAAAAGAATCCCTGGAAAGACAAGTACAGGAAAATGGAGTGAATAGCATGTGTTGGGGCAGGGAGGAGTGACTAGCATAGGTTTTGGGGAAATTGCAGGGGCTTTGTCACAATTAGAGTTTAGGGTGGCAGGGAATTGGGGTAGGGAGGATGGAAACAATTGAAATTGTTCCCATCCATATCAAAATTAAAATGCTTGCATTTTTCTCAGTAGTGCATGAATGTTTCCAATAAGATTTAGTTGTAGTTATTTGTTGTTGTGTAGGTCCCCACATCACCACTCTGTTTGTACTTTTCTAATGTACTATTAGTTTTAATAAATCTATTTCTGCATATGTCTCCTTACTTGACTATAAACTTTTGGAACATAGGGACAACATTCTATTAAACCTTTACCCCCAAACACACCAGGATATTTGGAACTCAGTACTTACTCAACAAACTATTTTTTCTTAATTATGAAAAATAACATATATACAAAGAAAGCAATAAATTTCAAAGCATACCACAACAATTATAGAAAAGATTTCAGAGTTTGGTATGATTTACAGTTCCACAATTTTAGGTTTTTACTCCTAGCTGCTCCAAGACACTGGAGACTAAAAGAAATATCAATATAATGATTCAACAGCCATACTCATTTGACAAATCCTATCTTCTCTGTTACAACTCCACCTTTTCCTTTGATCTCTCTGCCAATCTTTAGGGATATTTGGGCTATGCCCATTCTAACTTTTTCAAGTTGGAAAGGGCTGTGGATAATACAGGATAGGGGGATGGAACTAGTAGATGTTCTGGAGAAGCTCCCCACCTGGGTTTCAGGACTTATCTGACCTAGGAACCCATCTGGAGGTTTTTAAGTTTCTGGAAAGTAATCATAGTATATGGAACCTTTGTAGAATCTCAAATAGAGCCTTAGGTGTTTTTTTTTTAGGGTAGGCAGGAATGGTTTTTGTTGGGGTTTAGCAAACTATGGTAAATAGCAGCATCTAACTGAATCTTGCATAAGAGTAGCCTCCAGACTCTATTTGAACTCTCTTAGCCACTGATACCTTATTTGTTACAAATCTTTTCCCACTTTTGGTTAGGAAGGCATTGTCAATCCACGCTACCAGGACCATGTTCATCCCTGGGAGTCATGTCCCACGTTGCCAGGGAGACTTTTACCCCTGGATATCATGTTCCATGTAGGGGACATGGTAATGATTTTACTTGCAGAGTTGGACTTAGAGAAAGGCCACATCTGAGTAACAAAAGAGGTCTTTTGGAAGTCACTCTAGGTAGGCTTAGCTTCTACAGAAATAAGCTTCACAAGAGCAAGCCTCAAGATCAAGGGATTGACCTACTGACTCAGAGGCCCTAATGCTTTAGACGGTATCAGGGATTTCCATGGTGGTGAAGTTTAATAATTCCATATTTTCTCTCTCATCCCTCAAGGGACTTTGCCAATACTTTTAAAGTATCTGTCACCATATGCTGGGATGTATCTGGACATTACATTAAGCTATACAGAATTACAAGCCCTCATTCTCATTCTAGGCACCATGTATTTGGGTTGTTTAAATGATCTTTCCAGAGAAGTTGAGTTAGATTATATGCAACAGAAAATTTAGGTTTTGGACAAAATAAACCTCTTTTCCTGCTCTCATAGAGTAGGTCAAGTTCTAAAATACAGACAATGTCCTCCTTACCCCTGTATTCTAATTTACCTTCTCAATGAACTTTTGAGGAATGTAAGAACTAAACATTTTATACAGTGTTTTGTAATTTCCAAACTCCATTAAATCATTGACTTATTTAAAACTCCCAAAACTCATTTCTTGAAAACTAGTCCTAGTCTTTACTTTCAGGGTGTACTAACTAAAGTTAAGGAATAAAGTACAAATTTAACCAAAGCTGGTATTGACCAAGTTTTTTGATATGCATTACCTTATCTGATCTCTAGCAACTCTATGATGTATTATTATAACTATTTAGCAACAACAACAACAAAAACAGACCCAGAAAGTTCAAGTAACTAGATTAAGATCTCGAAGTTAAGTGATGCTACTGGGACATGAGTTTAGATTTTTCTGACTTTTAAATCTCTTTTCAATTGTTTGCTACTCCACTAATCTACATTATACTCACCCTTTTCAATAGAACCATGACACATGGATTTACTAATTACTATTCCTGGAGTCACCACTAGCAATTGATCCACTTCTAGGCATAACTTACACATAGTCTAGAGAGGACAGAAATGATTAATTATTGTTGCATAGATTGACCCTCACTATTCCCCAACCATGACCTCCTGTCCCAATGCTTTCTTATTTTTGAGCATCCCTGAAAGGAATCTGAAGGATTTTTCAGAATCTGTCATCTAAATGTGAATGAGAGCCTAACTGAGATGCTTTAAGCATTGACTAGCATTCATTCCACAATCTTCTTATTGCCTGAAAGAATCCAATTTTTAAGAAGAATCTTTCTTCACCCCTCACAAGCTACTGCCTTCACTATCCACACCAACTGCAACCATAATTCAAGTTTTTTTATACCACTGTCTAAGAAATTTGACCATACCAGAGGATCCAGCTGGGGATATTAGACGATACTCTCGACTTTCTTTGTTAAATCAAAGGTATGCCATTTTTGGGGGGAAGGGAAGGTTACAATTTATTATTTTCATTATTTTTTAATAGGAAGGTAATTCTAATAAGATTGTTGCATATAATTTATACCAAGGAAATCAGGAAGTTTTGCTTCCTTCTATAGCATTTGTTCAATTAATGCAAAGCTTTACAACTGGTGTCAAGGTGTCATATTACAAGTGTTTCACACTTTGTAACCTTTTATTTCTCATATGCTAAAATAGTTACTGGCCTATCTTTTATTTATCATCTACTATCCTGTCAAAGAAAAACTCAGGAGAACTACATAATTCGAACAACTTCAGAAGAGTTAATGAGTCACTCTTAAGCATTCTCACATGAAATAGAAATCACTAGGTCTCACTGATTTTGAAATTTT
Source organism: Tamandua tetradactyla (assembly GCF_023851605.1). Lineage (NCBI taxonomy): Eukaryota > Metazoa > Chordata > Mammalia > Pilosa > Myrmecophagidae > Tamandua > Tamandua tetradactyla. Next base: position 199,299,968 of record NC_135327.1, on the reverse strand, counting down.
CTAAGTAACAAATGCCCCAAGAATGGGCTTTACCATTTTGGGTATGGACCTTCACACTTGTATTAGCAAAGGTCTATCAGAGTTTTCCCTCAATGGTTCAAGTGGTTATTAAGAACTCAGTTGTCTTCAAATCCCTATCCAAGAGCTTCTGGACTTTGGCTGTACATTAGAATCACTGGGGGCCTTAAAAAAAAACCCCAGGGCTCAGGCCACACTCTAGAACATTTTAATGAGAATTGGCTGGGGTGGAGGTGGGGTGGGGGGAGGATTGTGACCTATAAATCATTTGTTTTGACTTTTGCCAGTTTTTTTAATTGATAAGCCTAAAAGCTCCCTGCTGAGACCCTTGAGCAGCCAAGGGAGAGGACGTTGCTCTAAATCTGCTATCCCACAGATGACCAGGTATTACAGAGAGGGGCTCTGCGTTAAGAATCCAGAGTGCTTCTCCAAAAAAAAGGCTGCTGCCGGAGGGCAGAGACTCTGTCAGTTTTATTTATTATTTTTTTTAGTGCTAACACAACACTAGGTTCATAAATAAGTTCTTCATAAATATTTAATGGATGGATAAATGAATGAAATCTAATTCTAACTCAGCTACCAATTAACTTTGCCAAAAGTTCCTCAAGGTAATCAATTGTTCATCTAAAAAAATGAGTCCTATATAGTTAATGCGGTACAGTGGGAATCAAGTGAGATAGTGTAGAAGAAAAAAACCTAATGGAATCACCTTGATATTCAATTCTATTTAATTTGTAGCACCTACTGAAAAAGGACAAAATGGAAACATAAGTATTTACACAGATATCTAAGTAATATACTTGCTCTAAACTTGATACAGTTTGGGGGGGGGGGGGTTGAAAAGTCTACAAATAACCAGAAAGCCTTCTATAAGGTTTCTTAAAATTTGAAACTGTTGAAAATTCCAAATTTGGGGTGGTGGGAGTGGGGATGTATAATAGCATTTGTCCTAGCACAGCCTCTCGCCTTTCCCTGGGATCCACAAACTAGGCACGTCAGTCTGGCAGGATAAAACACAAACCCATGGAAGATAATGGGACTGCTAGTACATTCCTTCCGTCATTGTCCTAAGCACATGTAAACATTGATTGGAGACAGTATGACTCCAATGGGCATTGTTTTATAACATCCAGTTCATACCTGGTGGGCTGTCTGTTCCTGGTGGGGAGGGAGTGGGTTTCTCCACTGCAGCAGCACACTTCATGACACAGAGGTGCTATCAGTAGAACACATCCCTGTGTTGGCCATAGAGTGAGACCTGCTGACTATAAGGAGCCAGTGTCCACTAGTGAAGATGACCTCTGTGTCTCTTTTCTACATGAGTAGAACATCTTTTCATCGGAATCCATGAGTTGTGCTTTTTCTAGCAACCCTGGCTCGTATTGGAGGGGGTTAACATCTCTTGAGGTGTCTTTCCTTCTGGCCAACAGGGAGGGAAGAGAAGAGGGACAAGGAAGGTGAGGTCTCGACTCATGTGGGCAGAGGGCACTAAACGGCTTCAGAAAAGTTCCAGCTGTACCTTCAATCGAGTCCCGGTTTTTGTGAAAATCCCTTTGTAAACCAATGGTCAGGTGAGTAGATATATGAATAAAGGGTTTGGGAGAAGCATAATGATGTTGTAAACATATTGAGATTGTATTCATAGAGGGTTACATCATGAAAAGTCTGGGGAAGGAGCTGTGGATTCAGAACAGGAAAATAAAATAAGTTGCCAAGTTTTACAAACTTTTACTCATCCGGCCCTCTATCTAATACCAAGACTCATTTCTGAGCTTAACAGTTATTAAAGAAACTGAAGGTCAAGTAAGAAACAAAGAAAAGGGAAAGGCCTTTAGAATCTTATGTCCATATGCTTATTACATTTGCATAACTACATGCTCTAGTTGAGATCTGAAAACCATTGGATGTATGATTATCTTTGTTATCTAATCAGAGTTGTATAATGCTTAGACTCCTGGAGTAATTTTAAAATATAAGTGAAAATTGCACTGAAGACCAATTTGTTCATTCTCCCACCCTCATCATGAGTAAGAGATAACAAGCAAAAGGTGACATAAAACCACAAAACAACCTTATTTATATACAAGGAAAAGGAAAGGACTTAGAAAGGAAGATAATACAATATGTACCCATAGAGGATGCACCATTATAGAAGGGCTTCATGTGGTAGGATGGTCATAAATCCGAACACCTACAGCTCTGGGGTCCATAAGTCATGCCCTCAGTTGCAAGCAGACTGGCTTTATCTGTAAAACCCAACATGGTTTTACTCCCTGTCCAGAGTTCCAAAAATGTCATCAAAGAGAGTGATTCCTAGAGGCAACTTATGGGGAGGGCAGCTCTCTGCTGGGTGTGGCAACCCTGTTGCAATGAGCATCATTGTGGCTAGGTCCTCTGCCCTTTTGCATCCTAATGACATGTCCCTCATGGTAGATATTATTCAGGTTCAGTTAAGTTAGGATATAAACTGCATAGGAATTGCACTCTAAATTCACTGCTCAGTGACATAATCCATATTGATTGACTACCATTGATTCTTATTCAGAAAAAAAATGGATATCTTGGTATGGAAATATTGATATGTCTAACAGGCTTCATTATAGTACCCCATAAGTAAAACTGACTAAATTGAGTCAGTGGGTACCACCTATAACTGCCCTGTATTATGCTATCAAAAGTGGAGGTGAATTTCAGGGAATATGCCTTTATTTTTACTCCCCAGCTGGTCTACCTCTTGCTTGTAAGTGTACAAACCAGGAATACCCTCTGATTATCAGGCATTTTGAGGCAAGGGGTTTCATCTGAATATAAATGATGAGGATGGATGGCTTTTCTTTAATTGTTTTAGTTGTACTTTTTAAGGTATTCAATACACTGAAGTGGGGCTGGGTGTGTGCGGTGAGGGGTGCAGGGTTGAGGACATTCACAGAGACTCATGAGAGCTTCCTACCCACAAGGAAACTATGGTCTGGTTATTCTCTGTGGATTCTTTTATTTCTCCAAATAAATCATCACTCCATAGTTATAAGCTCAATTACATTGTGTTTCACCTTCAATAAACTTGTTTTCTCATACCCAGGTTAACCACCATCATTATATCAATGAATAAATATTATTGCAGCGTACCTATTAGACTCTATTGGAAGTTACAGTAACATACATAATCTAATCATACCATTGAACTTGACAACAATGTAAAGCAGTATCTGGTTAGATGACAAGCCAGTAGAAGAGGTTATACATCGAGTAGATGGAGACTTCATGAATAGATGTAAACAGAGCCCCAAAACACAGAAACTTGGAGATTAAAGAGGAGAAGGGAGTTTGTTTTTGAGTCTTAGGGAATTTCTAAGACAAAGGAGGTAGGTGTGTACAGGATAACCAGGGGATAGAGCTGAATTTTGTTGAAGGAAAGCAATCCATGCAAAAAAGTCGATTAATTGTAAAAGGAAGTGAGGGGCAAATATTAGAGGACTCTTAAAGCCTACCTGAGGAGTTTGGCTTCTATTATGAAAAAGCAAAGGTATTGCACAGCTTTCAGAGCAGGATTGAGGTATAATGAAAGCAATGCTTTAAGATTATTCTAAGTCAAAGTCTTTTGGGGAGACTTGGCTCTTGGCCATGGGGCCCAGGTGCTCCTTGAAAGGAGGCAGGGTAATATTCTCTACAGCTGAAAGGTAATCATCTTCAAAAAACCACATTCAGTGGAGAAATAAAGACACTCCATAAATTTAGATGAGTGTGAATAACACAAAAATTCACTAACTTCATTTACTCATTCATCAAATGAATATCTTTTTTGAGTACCTCTTCCAAGCCAGATTATTATACCAACTATAGCAGATCTAAAAATGAATGGGCCTCATTGCTAGGGAGACCAGATGATTTAATCTGAGGGGATGAATATGGTATTAAGAGATGTGAACTGATCGTGTGGCATGAAGTAAGGAGGGACCACGAGAAATACTTAAGTTTTCACAGAGGATCTTGAGAAGTGAGTAGGTTTTGCCAAACAGAGAAAGGAGAGAAGTCACACCAGGAAAAAAGAACAACAGGTCCACTTTTACTAAACTTGAAAGAACATGGCATCTATAGAGAATGATAAAAAGTGTGACTGGAGCAGACGCCTGTAGGAAAATGGTCAGAATTTCAAAGGTATGTTGGCATCCTCTAAAATTCTGACAAGGTGGGAACTATTGGAGGTCTGTAATGAATATAAAAGGAGTGACATATTAGAGTTTATAGTTAGAAATTTCACCTGGCAACAATGTGGACAATGAACTGTGGTGATTAGAGGTATGGCAACCATGTCAGTTATAATCGTCTTGTGCCTGGGGGAAGGTCACATGGTCACTCCTACTCTGGTATCTAGTGCAACTTCCTGCACATTTAGTAATAGTTTTTTATGCAACCTTTCCAAAGTAATGCAACTTAGCATTAAGTTCAAAATGTGAAGAGTAAAACAGTTAATGCCATAGAAATTGTCCCAGCTAGTATTCTAAGACTGTTTACCTAACATTTTGTTAACTAATTTCAGTTTCACCTTTCCTCTAGTTTGGCTACATTTGTAATTTGTCTGCTCTAATGTACGTTGGAAGTGGAACTTTGGAAATGATTTATATTATTTGTTCTATCATTATAGCCACAGTGATTATTAATATTATAATATTATTAGCATTAGTATTGCATAAGTAGTACATGTTTTAAACAATAAAAAGATATTCTCTATTATCTCTAGCCATGTCATTCAAAATAATGATATAAGAAGACATAAGTTGGGCTAATTAAAAAAAACATGCAAGTTATGCTTATATGTGAATAGGGTGGAACCGAAACACAACAACTGCTATATTACTTTCTGATATGTCATGTATTTGTCCATTTAAATTGAAATAATTTTTCTTCCATTATTTTAAATGCCTGCACCCATTAGAAACTGAACCAGAGAAGCGCAGTAAAGGCCTTCATTGCTCAAAATTAGGCAAGATTTAAACTAGAGTAATTTCCCTGACTCCCAGTCCAGTGCTTTCTTGCTTATCTTTGGGTAGGGTTAGGCTTTGTTTCCATGTTTTAGACTGATTAAGCTCAAGAGACCAAGAATTGAAAAGCTCCAGCAATACAAAGTATATCCCATGACATTCTCATTTCATTAAAACATCCAAACAAAATTCCAGCAGGCTTTTTGGTAGAAAGTGAGAAGCTGATTCTAAAATTCAGATGGAAGAAGCTATAATAGCATAAAGAACTTTGAAAGCTGAGAACAAAGTTGGAGGACTAATCCTACCTGATTTCAAGACTTACACAGTACAGTAACAAAGACAGTGTTCTTGACATGAAAATAGACAAATAGATGTTCAGTGGAACAGAATAGCATCCAGTAATAAACCAACGTATATATGGACAACTTATTTTTAACAAAGTTGCAAAGGCAATTTCGTGAAGAATAGTTTTTTCAACAAATGGTGTTGAAACAATTGGATATCCATATGGGGGAGGGGAGGGATTTCAACCCATACTTTACACTACATACAAAAATTATCTCAAAATAGGTCAAGACCTAAATGTAAAACCTAAAATTGAAAATTCCAGAAGAAAATATAGAAGAAAACCTTTGCAACCCGTGTTAGGTAAAGATTTCTTAGTTTGAGCACTGAAAGCATGATCTATAAGAGAACCAATTGGTAGATTGGACTTCATCAAACTGAAGAACTTTAAATTTTCAGAAAGCTCTGTTAAGAGAGTGAAAAGAAAAGCTATAGACTGGGAGAAAATATTTGCAAATCATATCTATTAAATCATATATATTAAAGAACTTGTATCCAGGCTACATAAAGAAGTCTCAAAATTCAATAGTAAGGAAACAAAACAAAACAAGCAACAAAATCAATATAAAAATATTTGAATAGAATACAAAGAAGATCTTCAGATGACAAATAAGCCCACGAAAAAGATTTTCAGGAACATTCCTCATCAGGGAAATGCAAACAAAACCGTAATGATATATCACCATACAACTATTTTTAATGGTCAAAAAAAAAGAAACAAAAAGAGAAGCCTGACAAAAAAAGAGCATAGGCTATGTAATTCCATTAATGTAACCTTCTAGGAACTATGAGCTAATGTACAGTGACAGAAATCAGATCACTGGTTGCCTGGGAGGGATCAGGTGTGAGGGTCTACAGAGGGGATAAAGGAAACTTTGCGGGGTGGTGGTGGGGTGGGGTGGAAAATATTCACTCTCTTGATTGTGGAATCAGTTTAATGGATAAATAGATATGTCAAAACTTATTAAACTGTATACTTTAAAGATGTGCTATTTATTGCATGCCATGGTAATTCAATAAAATTCAAAAAATAATAATAATTATATTCCTGTGATTCATAACCCACCCCCCCCCCCCCTTTTTTCTTTTGCATGGTCAGGCACTGGGAATTGAACCCGGGTCTCTGGCATGGCAGGCAAGAACTCTGCCTGCTGAGCCACCATGGCCCACCCAGTTCATAACCCTTTAATCTTGGTTTTTATAATTCCCTTCCATTTCAACACTCTGGTGGTTGTATCCTATTGGTATCTTCATTTATCTGCCTCCTAGCCACATATCTACCCACATATATGAACTGCCCTTTTCAGAAGAAAATGATATATTGATTTTTCAAACTATACTAGCAGTTATAGCACCTCTATATAGGATGGATTTCTAAGTTTCATAATGAAACTTTGAGAGAGAAAAAAATTACTCAAATCTTATCAAGGTAAGGGATCTACTGGGGTTACAGTTCCCTGTACTTTTTATTTATAACAAAATCATTCCAGTATTTTCAATCTGGTACTGAAATTTGTATGTAAATGGTCATGAACAGGATTTTTGCAACCAATATGCATAGTTTGTTGGCTCTTCCATGGCAACAAAAGGTAAAGATATCTATGAACCTCAGATTTGCTTACCTAAATATATGCGTATATAAGAAAAAAAATTTTCTAAGTGTTTCACTGTACCACTTGAACAGAAATTGCATTAATTTCTGTGTTCATTATTTGAAATAATTTATGTGCCTCAAGTCAATAGCTCTCAACTTCATCATATCTCTCCACCTTATGAAATGTATTCTTTACCTGGCATCAGTTTGTCTCTAGTTTCACTTACAATCAGCTTCAAACTGCCACTTCCCAAGCTTTCAGCACAATTACCTAATCCATTAGCTGGAATGGAATACCTCTTGTTTCCGCAGACTGGATGCAATTCCTAACCCCAAGCCTTGGATCTCACTGTTTTCTCTGCTTGGAATCCATTTGGATTATATGGAGATTTTTTCTCTTAATTTTAACATCTAATTGGAAGATTTTCTCTTTGCGGCATTTCTCAAACTCCCTGCAAAATTGATTGCCCCTTTTGGGTATCTCCATAGTATTTTCCTCACATCTCTAAGAGGCACTTCTTACACTGTTTCATATGTTAATCTCTCCTTACCACTGTGAGTTCAATGGGAATGTTCTTAGTTAGTCCCTATTATAGTTGCTCTTGCAGCGCCCTTACAATGACAAATTGAAAAGTTTATCTGATTAATTAAATATTAGCTAACTGTTGAGGGGATCAAATTTGGGGGATTGGGGAAGTGGGAGAAGTTTGTTATTTGTAGGTTAGATTCACCAAGTAAGGAATCTATATTTTCATAAAGAATCGAGGGTGCAACCACCAAGTTCTACAAGTGGAAAAAAATGGAAATTCAATGGTAAAAATAAATTCATTGCCAATGGCTTGCTCAGCTGGAGACTTTCTTTTATCTTTCAAATATTTGCAAAGATAGGACATCCTGATACAAAGGATTCCTTTAAATGTCTTTACCTCATTCTCAGTATTCCTGCAGTTGATAACACAGAAAAGATTCTCAAGCATTAAGAAAGAGAAATCCACCAACATCCGTCCACTAAAAGGCCTTAGGTTAATTGTTTTTTCTCATTTTCTCCTTCCGACTTATTTTCCTTATCAATAGCTATAGAGTAAAAATATTCCTAAATCAAAAGATACTCTTAAATTCAAAGATGAATAACAGACAATATATGTGTAATCTCTTACATAATGACTAAGAGCCAGAACTGCCTAATGTTTATATTCCCCAAAAAGGCCAGATAAGAACAAAAAACAACAGCAGAAAGTGATCCTTTCTGATATTTTCATATAATGTCATAATGTTAATATCATCAATGAGGCTGAAGCACATGACAACAGGTTAAAAATAGACTTGATGAATTCTAGAAATGATTCAGTATTCAATCACAAATTTTAATGAAAAAGTTTTAATGTAGTCATTGATTGGATGTAAATTTCATGCATCATTTCTCCATTCAACAGATATTCACCAAACATTCACCCCTTAATCTACATGCTGTAGATAAAGACTAAATATTGGCAAGTGCCCTCAGAAGGAAAAAAATAACATTTGTGAAGAACTGTCAGGCTTGCATGTTATATGTGTGTTCTCATCTTCTCACAAAATGTCAGAAATCTTATCACTATTTTACAGATAAGGCAACTGAGAAAGGTGATTAAAGAACTGCCCAAGTTACATTAAATAGGTCTATGTGCCTACAAAAGGAATATTCTTAACAATATTCATTTTCAAGGATAATTGTTAGTTTTTCTCCCTCAATTTGTTTAAATTTTAATATTTTTTAAATCTCACTACACACACGTTTCCAATCAATGACTTGGCTCAGACAATATTTACAGCATATGGCATTAACAATCAAAGCATAGAATATCAATCTCGGAAACGACTCCTTTAATAATGAAATATAAACAGACCTCTGATTCACAAATATGTTCATTGCAATCAATATCAGTTGCTCTTTGATTATTAGCTATCAAGCAAATCATGTGAGAGTTTATATCTCACATATAAATTTTCCCTTTATAAAATATTTAGCATGTTTTCTTTTTAAAATGCCTGATAATAGAAACTTTTCAGGTTCTACTTGAGCATGAGCAGAGCAGAGTTTTAAAAGATTTTGTTGGCTGGAAACAAGTTCTTTGAAGGACCTCCCCATGAAAAACCTATTCAAGCATCTCTTTTCTTTAAGAAATAACAGCTTTTGCCAGCATATAAGGTGAATTCATGTGCTTTTTAGACCTTTGGAAAAATAGACCCTATTTATCCTAGTTCTGTTCTTCTAGACTATTAGAAAGTTCCACCCATCTATTTAATCGATGACAACCCCCAAGAATCTGTTCTGCTTCACTAGGGGGTGGGAAAAAAATCTTTAAAGAAAACCAACAGTGCAGCTGAGTTCCTGAACATATCTGCAGAAAAAACATTACACAGTATGACCAAAAGGGTACCTATGTACTTTTTAACTGGCAATGTATACAAGCCTGAAAGACTTGTCTGTTTATCACTCCAAGATTGACATCTGATTTTCAAAATTAAGTTCTAGCCCAGGAACCCCTCACCTTTTGGCAAGAAGTGCTACTAATTCTCGAAAGTCTTGACATTACTGGATGAACGAATAGAGTTACCATAAACTCTATCTTTCTCGCCTGGGAATCCCAGGCGACCTCACCTTAGGGAGAAGGATGACACAATCTAATTTATCAGGTACAGCTGCAAAATTTCCAGGCAGCAACTTTCTCATCAAAGACTGCCTGCTCTGGCCAATGTTAGTTACACAGTTTAGTATGTTAGCGAAAAGCTACTTTATATTGATTTTGCAAATTCTGGAAAGAGGAGGCCTTTTACCTGCTCTCAATTCTTCATCCCTCAATATCAATCAGATATGCATTTGAGTTTTAGAATCATAAAATATTTATTAACTTCCAGCTTTTAATGTTCATGAATAAAGAGCCAAATTAATAATTTTTGAGTGTTGGTTAAAAAGAAACTATGAATTTTCTCCAAAGGGACGGTATTCAAGGCCAAATAAAAAGCTGCTTCTCTCTGACACCAAACAACTGACTACAAAATACCACTGGTTACTTGAACCATAGGCGTTTTGAAAAACGCAATTGTCTGAATTTTATTTTTTCTTTTCTTGTTTTCCTCTGAGAGCTGAAAGCAGCTGATGTGATATGTGTGGAAAGATAGACACTAAAATAAAAGCCAGATATGTAGGAAGAGATTCACATACACAGACAGCCTCAAGTTCGCCTTAACCCTAGAGCAATATGGGGGGAGGATGGAAGGGGAACTGGCTGATGTGAACCTAATGCAATGACATCATTTCTCCAGCTCAGGATGCAAAGATGTAGCGTTTTCCTTCTTTACAATGCACCACCGCAAACGCGGAGACCTCTTCCTTTTCACACAGAGCTACTCAGTAGAGTTGGGGGAGCTGCCACCCTGCTGAGGGGAACACTCAGCCACCTCAGCCAGCAAGCAGTCATCTTGGCCACCATTAATTTGTGAACCACTGTTTGCTGGGGATTTTAATAGGAACATTGTAGACACTATCAGATTTAATCTTCACCAAAAAAAAAACACTATGTGATAATATCACCAGCTTCCTATTACATATAAAGAAATCTTATATATGGATAAACTGGACCCTAAGATCATACCACTAGTATGTGGAATAATCCAAATTCAAGTTCATTTCCCAATATGAATTCTTTTTCTATTGAATTGCGTCTGGTGGGTTCGTGGGTTGGTTAGTGCCTTGGTGGAGAAGGACCAGCTATCCTATCCTGCTTCCTCCTTAGGTTCAGAACTTTAGCTTTTCCTATCTCTTAACAAATGGAAGAAAATGGTTTGGGTAGAATAACAGCAAACTGTAAACTACAATCTAGCCCAACGATATCATGTTAGGGATAAGAGACAAAGGTTCACACAGAGGAAGTGACTTGCCCTATTTCACCAAGATGCTGAGAAGTGAAATTGTAACTAGAACCCAAGACGATCACTTCTCCATGACCTGCAGAAGTCTTGATTTAGGGTTTAATACTGTGGCAAACTAGACCGGGGAGACTGAACATTATTGATAAAAGAGCTGCTTCCAGCTGCTTAGACCTTTGGAAGAGTTTGGAAAAGGACTCAATGGTTAAGAAGTACTTTAAATTGGTTCTCACCTTTGTATCCTGATATATAATATCCTACTGTATTTTGTACTTTTATTAAATGCCTAAATGTAGGATTGCACACTGATATGCATAAATGTTTGTTGAACATTAATATAAACACTTTGCACTGTGCAAACATTTCTGTACGTAGGTGTGGGAGTACATAGGCTTATTAGAAAACTTTCTGTCTCAAAGACATATGAAAAACATGTTCATCTATAAATGGAGTATTTCAGAGCATAAACTCTCTCTACTACCTTCATTTTGGCAAAAGATGAGGTGGTGGGGGTCTTCCTTCTGGTTTTGAGTGCACTTACCAAGTTTTGGAGACTGGAAATTACATAGCCAAACAACATCCAACTTACATGCGATCATTATCCATTTGTCTTTCACTTCCACTCGATTGTAAATTAATTGAAGACAAGGGCTGTGTTTCATGTCTTATTAACCTTTGTATGCCTAACACCTGACCAGACCCAGCAACAACAAGAAAAGCTTATATTTAAGGGGAAATATTTTCATTTGTTTCATTGCCTTGAAAACAGAGTTTACTAGTCTTAGGATCAAAAATACCCTATTAGAGAATTGCAAATGCAGACAGCGACTGGATGATTTGTCTATACCAAGGATATTCAAGCGTTCGTCATGAAAGTCCTTTGAGCCTTTTGCTCTACCAGTTTCCATTCATCTCTTGAGGTAAGAACCATCACAAGCACAATATAAGCTTTATAGGGCTTTTGCCTTGAGAAATACCCATTACAATTGTAGTATTTAGAATGCTGGAGCCAGGAGAGACCTTCAGATGATATAATTGTTCTCAATTCTAGCTGTCCATTAGAATGACAGGGAGCTTTTAAAAAATATTGATATCCTATGCCCCACCCATAGTGATTTTGACTAGGGTGTGGTTGGGCATTTTCATTTTTTTTTTTTTTTTTTAAAGAAGCTTTTTAGGAGCTGGAGAGAGAATCATACTGATTTGATCTACGTCCTACCTAATTTTCTAGGTGAGAAAACCGAGACTTAGGGAGGTAATCACCTTGGGCAGGACAGTGTGAGATATGGGATTAAACTAGCATTTCTTGCACACTCTACTCTATCACACTACCTTTCAGGATTGCAGCTGTTTTTGAATGTTCAATTATGGGCTGTTTCATAGCATTTGAAATCAGCAATAGAAAGTACCTAAAACAAAATATTTTGTCTCTTCTTGTAATCTTGGACCACCTTTCCAGAGTACATAAGGCATCTGTTTCAAATACGTGGAATCAAATGCCTTCATACAGCATCCAATAACTGGATTTACAGATTTTTCTGGTGGTAACAAATAGACTTTTGGCATTTGTGTACATACAGTCTTAACAGGAAAGCCATTAAAACAGTGATTCCAAAATTTTTCTGTTCTCAACTACTGCAAGTGGAAGTATTGTAGGCTTGTTTGAATGACCTCCCTTTTAATCCCACTTGCTATCGGTAAAACATAAATACATAGAAGCTACCAAAACTCATGGGAAGACTATCACTGATATTAATGAGAACAAATCAGTGACATCACAAAGTTTTATTTCAAATAGAGATACGTCTACTTGAAATTTTGTACACATTTTCACAATCCTGCAGCCTTAAATGATGTGGTGGTTTTCAGTGGACAGACTGACAGTGGACAGACGGACAGGGAGAGCTTAGCTTAGCCTACAACTCTTGAGTGAGAACTGGCGGAGGGAGCTAAGGAACATAGACTAGAAGAGGCCAAGCAAGGCTTTGACTTTGGCTATTTGAATCTGATGTTGCTTAGCCAGTCCTTCACTCAGAAGCTTTTAAATGCTTTCTTTGAAACTGTTTTCCAATTTATCTCTGATTTTCTAAAATTTATTATTAATAATATCCTGGAGTTATTAGCATAAAACCAACATGAAAGAGAGAATGAATAATTCAGAGTTGAGACAACAAAATGATTACATTGCCCATTTAAAGTTCCCTTTCCTAAATAATTAAGAATTCCTTAGATTATTTAGAATTTGCTTCCTTATCTGGACTCCATTGTTGAGTGAAAATCCTGGCCTCTTTTTATGTTGATCGAGTGCTGCTTCCCAGGAACAAGGGCAAAGCGGGGGTGGGGGGGGGGTGGGGGGGGTATAGACTTGGGCTCTTGAGTTAGTTGATTTTGCGTACTCGTGTGTATCACGCATCTGAAAGAATATCTTCTCTCAGAAGATGCCACAGACCCCTTAAAGACTCCCTTCTAACCACCGCTTAGTGAAAGGTTCGTTTGAAGCTTTGAGATCTCATAGCAACACATTTTCAGATTATTTGGAGATGTTAATGACTAAAATAAATTTGAGTCCTTTATGAGAAAACATAACATATCTACAAATATCTACATATGATAAATGACTTTGAGACCGTATACCTGATATCACTGAAAATGAGTTTTGAAGAGTCTGGAACCAGATCCGAGTATGGTTTCAAAAAGTCATTGTAAATGTCCTCTAACAACTAATAGTGTAGCACCCAAAACATTTAATCAGACTTTCAGACACAATGTCCTCTTCTTTGGTAGTCAAATAGATGGTACATTTAGAGCAGAGTAGTCAGTCTTCCATGTGTTCAGATTGAACTGCAGGGCTGAGAGGAGCCACTCATTTTACATTTGGGATGTTAAGGGCATTAAGCAACTTGCCCAAGTTCAAGAAACTAATCCTAGAACCTAGATGGTTGGTCCTCAGACTCACAACCCAAGAGCTATGCAGGCTGTATTTTGGCGTTTCTGTACAGTTTAATCATTTACATGTTGATATCTTCTTGTCTACTCAGATCAAACACCCACCTCTATAGTGTATATATGCTTTATTCTGGGAAGAAACTGTTTTGGTTCTACCCTGTTGAGGGTAGATTCTTGTTTAAAAAGTAATTTCAAAAATAACTGGCAGACTCCTATTATTTTATCATTACAATTCTAAATAAATAGATATTATGACTCAATAAGTAATTGAAAAAGCACTTCTGTAACCCTAGGCCCTTCTTAAATGATACAGATCACCCCAGTAAGAAAAGCCATTTACCTGTAACACAAACTCATTAGATTAACTACCTACTTATTATCTATTAATCTGCTAAAATGATTTATAATAAACAGAATGCTAATTAATGCTAGCATACCAAAAACAAAACAAAACAAAACAGACAATGTTAGAGTTAAAAGGCAACATAACCATTGTTTATTTCTCCTTCGCCTTGTATGTGTAAGAGATCACTGAAAATCAGTTTCAGGGACATCAACTCTTTCTCACGTCCTAAACACTTCTGGGGCTTGCCTCTGACATTGACATGAAGTATGGTCATTTATCATCTCCTAGAAATACATGCAGCTATGCGAGACAGGATGCTTTACTTGTTGCTCTGAATTAAGATTCTATCAACTGAAAATAAGTAGGGATTTCAATAGGTTCTTTTAATCATTCTGTGAGGAGACACAAAAGTTGAAATAGCAGCAGCTGTCTGCTATCAGGCTAGATTGGTGTTGAAATGCTCATTACAAAGGATTATCGTAATAGTATAAAATGTGGAGCATAAATTTGAATGGCTTGCATTTACAATCAACTTCATACTTCCTAATGCTTTAATGAAAGTGCAATATAGAGCTTGAGATTTTTCTTAGCTTCTCTCCTTCTAGTCAGATAGGGTTTCTGATAGATACAGTCTGAAAGGAAATACATTTATACTTTGATTTTCAGGATTCTATTTATAAGGCATCACATTCAATACTTAAATCTGCTTCCAGAGGCTAAGATCAGAATAAGCTGGTTGATAAATGGATGGCAGTAAATAGAGTTAACTGTATACTGTGACTCAGAGGCTAAACTGCTTTTTCCAGAAAACTTTGCTCTGAGTAAACACCCGAAGCTGAACTGACTGCTGATTACATCTGCTGCATATTAGTTAAAATTAAATTTTAAACCTTTGGCAAGGCATCAGATGTACATGACTGAATCTCCCAACGGGAGTTCTATAAGATAATGTAAGTAACTCCCGGCACATCTCTTAGAGCAGGTTATCTAGGTTTTTTTTTTTTCTTTTTTCCCAGAAATTAAACTTTTTTCAGTAAGTTGATTTGTATCCTTTTACTCACCCTCCAAAATTGTTTGAATCTGCTCACTCCAGGCAGTTTGGAAGTGTTCATCCCTGTGGGTCGCAGGTCAGAAGAGTATCCTCTGCAGCTGCCAGGATGTCTGTGGGACTCTCACAGGCGGATATCTAAATCGGTGTGATGCCCGGGGAATCTTACAGAGACACTCCCTGGCTTTTAATGCTGCATACCAACAACCACAGAGTTTGCAGCTCAGCACAAAGTAACCAATAGCTGAACATGACATCCCAAGCCTCTGGGGACCAGAGGGGAGCGGAGATGCCCTACTGCAAGCTGATGTAGGTCAGACGAAAGATCTGGCGTCAGAGGGTGGCCCCCAAAGCAGCCTCCAAGGAGAAAAACAGGGTCGTTTTCTAAGTGCCCTGATACTTCTCTTTTCCCTTTAGAAGGACTTTAAATCCTAGACTGCAGATCATAGTCTGTTCTGAACAAGACAGGCACTGAGGTTTGCTATCAGCTCAAAATGGTCAGCCTGTCTGATCTCATGGCTTTCCATCTGCCACGGCTTCTCTTTGCTTCTTGTGTTGGGTTCCCACCATGAGCAGGTAGGGACTGGCATCCAAGTGGGTGGGGCTTTCTATCCATGGTTCCTGATAAATGCTAAATACTGATGGCTACATTTGGCTGCATCTATTCAGGGAAATGGAGATTTGGCCATTATGCACTTAATCTTATGCTAGGAGAACAGATAGATATTTCAGAGAAGGACTGAGTAGCATCTAGGACGTTTAGGAAATCTCCAGATGCTTCCTCAAATGTCTAGAACTCATACCACACCATAGAGGCATAGTTTATCACACTGATTTCTGTTAAAGCCACTGTGTTCAGTGATTCCTTTGATAAATATTTTTGATATACCAGGCACTATGGTAGGTTCTGGGTATAAAAATGTGAACCAAAGAGGCACTGCCTCTACCCTTGTGGAGTTTATAGTCCAATGTGTTATGACTTACTTATCTGTTGTTTTCGCCACTGGAGAGCTTCTTGAGGGCGGAGACCATGCCATACTCTTCTTAGTGATGGACCTAGCACCCAGCACAATGTAGGGAACTTAGCAAGTTCTCAAGAGTTGTAGAAGGAAGGCAGGGGGAGAGTAATGAATATAGATATCAGTGCATCCTGAGGCTGGTTCTTTGGAACTTCAATTGTTCCCATCATCAAGTTGGAAGAGTAAATTCTCAGAGATTTTTCTATGCTTTACAGAAATTTGGCAGAAAGACTGACCTCGTTTAGATAATTCTCAACCAGACACTTTTTACAGGAATAAGAGTGATCCTAACAATTATTTCAATTCAACTGCACACATTTAATTTTCCATTGTAATATTATTCATAATAGTGTATTAGCAGTGAGAGAATTTCTGAATATTATATAGAAACAGTGAATGGATACAGCCATTTGGGATGTTCTTGCTATTGGATATTTTAGTATACTGAAATTGATGTACTTCCAAAGATGGTTCAGAGGCAGGGGTAAAATGAATAAACCAAAGGGCTTGCGAAAACCAGTTTAACTAAACCAAAGGGAGCAATCAAAGAGGAGGAATCGAAGAGAAAATAGAAATGATGAAGTGTCGGAGAGCTAGGAGGTTGGGGATGCATATGCGCATATGGCCAAATGTAACACAACTATCAAGCGTGGGGCAGTTTCTCCATGCTTGTGATGTAAGTTCAATAATTGGTAACATTAGCCTTTTAGCCCAGCCTCATTGCTACTCAGAAAAAGAAATCACCAGGAAGAGCATTACCTTTGAATAAAAGGATAGCACTCTAAGGCACTGAAAGGAAAGAGAAGCAAGCAAACACGATTCTGAGGAAGGAAGAATGAAGGCCAAAAACTTTTCTGAGAAAATATAGAAAAGACCACGCTGCGAGGACATGAGAAAGCTATGCATCCCACTAGGTATATGCTGACTGATGTTCTTTATTCCCAAATGGCTAGCTATGATTTTTTCTCTTCATGCAGCAGCAGAATTTTATTGCTAGTTGGAGCAATTTGCTGGATCACAGAGTATGCTGAGAGACATAGTGTAAAGCCTGTCTGTAATTTTATAATACCAAGTGTGTCTCATTTCAGTAAGTGGACTGCTGGCTTGCCTTTCCTATGGAAATCATATCATTATCCCTTATATGGTGTAAGTAGTGCTGGTTGTCATGGTATGTAATCATTTCCTGGCCCCTTGTGGTTGGGTGGAATTATGTGATCAGTTCTGGTCAATGAGTTGTGACATGTCACTTCAGGGTTGGCACATCTAATTGTCAATGTAAAACTCTCCAGGGCTCTCTTTCACTATGACATCACACTGGGCTAAGGTGATATAGGGCAGTGCCTTCTTAAAGACCAGTAATAGAAAGCAACTTGGCTGAGGAACACAGCTTTCTTCTTTTAAGTCTCTGACCTCTTGGACTTGTTTGTTACTGGAGCGTAACCTAGCCTCACTTGCTTGTTACAACTTGTAAAATTATTTTCTTAATTTGTCTTTCTCCTCCACAACCAATATTTAGCTCAAAATGAATTTTAAATGTTTCCAGGTGTGATGGTATTTTGCAGTTTCTCAGCTGAGATGATCAGCTTGTTTATCCTCCTGAACCCAGACAGGATGATACTTACACAGTCCGGATGGGTAGGTCAGTGGCTGAGTTCTGAAGATCATTAAAGGGTACATGTTCATAAACTCTCCCATCTCAAAAGGTTTTAAAATGACAAAAGACAATTTAAATCCATACAGGGAGGCAAATGACATAAATGAGTATTTTTAAACTAATATTATAGCACTTGATATATTAACAGCTTTTTTTTTAACTTTTTTATTGTATAGTATAACATATATACAAAGCAAAGAAATAAAAAAGCAATAGATTCAAAGCATCTTCAACAGGTTGTTACAGGACAGATCCAAGAGATTGTCATGGGCTACCATATGATCCTCTCATGTTTTTCCTTCTAGCTGCTCCAGAATATAGGAGCCTAGAGGGCTTCAACATTTTTTTATCATCACAATCAACTTTTTTCTTTCTTTTTTTTGTGCTAATTGCTTTCATAGGGAATGCTATCTATTGTCTTCCATTCATGTAAATGAAAAGTCTAAGTCCCATGAGCTAGGCTCCTCCACAGCTGAATGAAGAAGACAGAAAACCCAGAATTTTTATTTAAGGACCTCATTGATAGGCTATCTCAATTTAGGCCATTTAGTCGCTAAAGACAGTGATGCCTTATTCCAAACCCACAAAACACTATGAAAATTCTGGGACCAGAGGAAGCCAGCGCAAGGAGGTGCCATGGTTGAATGGGGAGCTCTTTAAGTGGCTCTTAAATTGTGCCATGTCACCACTATCTGATACGTGGCATTGGCTTCTCATCAGAAAGACAGTGCATTATTTTATTTGAATGGAAAGCAAAAACAAAGAAATGGTCATAATCTTATGAGCTTAAAGTCTTACTGGAATTGAGAACCTCTCACAAGCAGTTTTGAAGGGGTGTGTTCTTATATTTGGGAATCGAAATGCATCAGATCTGTATGTAGTCTATTGATCATGTCGATATGGAAACAGAGTAAGATAAAACTCTCAGGGCTTTTCAACTTTCCACTCAAGAGAAGTCGCAAGTTAAGCAACATAGATAGCTACAGGAATTGGTTGCTGATGATATTATTCCAAGCCAAGAGATTTGAACTGGCAGTGCTTCCAGTGTTTCCCCTTAAAAGTGTCTTCAAAGTAAGACCTATGGGCTAAAGACCAAGAAAAACTGATTAATATTTCATTGATGGCTGATAAAAATAATGTGAACTTGAATATATATGATTTTGGAAAGGTAGGCATGGTGGATTCATAAACCTGGGAACAGATGTGGAGAACATTAAGTATCAGAAGAACTTTCAATCACTGGAAAATATGAGTAACAAGATGTAGGTTTCTGACTCTTTTTTCATTATGCAAAGCTTAAAAAAAAAAACCCTAGATCCTGTCATTTTTATAATATTTTTCCCAAGTCATGCACTTTTGTCATCCATGCCACTTACAAAAAAAAAGTGAGATTCATGGTCTATGGTATGCACCTGGGGGAAAGGGACAACTGTTGAAGTTTAAAAATATTAACATGAAGTTGAACAGTTTGTTAGTCATATTTTTAAAATGTATCCTGTGCTTCCTTATATCTCAATCCAAAGAATTTTTTTTCAAAATTTTAAGCCAAATTCCTCTTGTAAGCATCCAAATCTTTATAAAAAGTTCTTGCCAAACCGAGATTTTAATGACCTTTTTTGCCTAATTTATATTAAAAATAAAATGAATGATTTATTGATTTTTAAATAAATTAATGAAACTGCCTTTACTTAATTTTGGTTTACTAAAATGACATAAAATGTATATGTTCAAAATAACCACATATAATAAAGTAGTATGACATACCATGGAATGGGAGATAACACTGAAATTTAACCTTTATGAATATAGTTTTTATACTTTAAAAAGGTGAAAGCAATATAAAAAAATCAGGTCAACCTCCTACAGCAAGTTAGTGATTGTTAGTTTTTGCTTTCAGGGGGACAATAGTGATATAATCATGACTGTATTTATAAGAACTGATTTTCAGGTTATCAAGAATGTAGCTCTAAAATATCAATACCTAGTCCAATGACTTTTTTCTTTATCAGAGAAGTTGTGGGTTTATAGAACAATTATGCAAAAATACAGGATTTCCATATACCATCTTATCATTAGCACCTTGCATTGGTGTGGGACATTTGTTATAACTGATGATAGCACATTTTTATAATTTTACTATTAACTATATTCCATGGTTTAACTTTGGGTTCCCTGTTTGTGTAGTGTAGTTCCATGGATTTAAAAAAAAAAATATTTTGTACCAATATGTACAATCTAGCATTTCCCTTTTTAATCACATTCAGATATACTATCAGTGCTATTAATTACACTCACAGTGTTATGCTACCATCACCACCATACATTACAAAAACAACTCAATCATTCTAAATAGGAATCCTGTACATTTTAAGCCTTAACTTCCCATTCTCTATCCCCTGTCTTCTGGTAATCTATATTCTAGATTCTGACTGTATGAGTTTGCTTATTCTAATTATTCCAAATCAATGAGAACATCAATATTTGCCCTTTTGTTTCTAGTTTATGATGTCTTTAAAGCTCATCCATGTTTTAGCATGTAGCAGGTCTTCATTCCTTTTTCAGGCCAAATAATATTTGATTGCATGTATATAACACATTTGATTTATCCATTAATTGGTTGTTGGGCACTTGGTTTACTTTCATACATTTCCAACTGTGAAAACAATTGCTATGAATATTGGTGTGCAAATATCTGTTCAAGTCCTTACTTTCAATTCTTTTAGGTATATACCTAGTAGCGGGATTGCTGGGTCAAAAGATAACTGTATTGGGTGGGCCACGGTGGCTCAGCGGCAAGAACGCTTGCCTGCCATGACAGAGGACCCAGGTTCGATTCCCGGTGCCTGCCCATGTTAAAAAAAAAAAAAAAAAAGATAACTGTATTTAGCTTTCTGAGGAACTGCCAAACTGTCTTCCACAGCAGCTGCACCATTTTACATTGCCACGAGCAATGGATGAGTGTTCTTGTTTTTCCATATCCTCTCCAACACATAATTTCTTTTTTTTTTAATGTAAATAACTATGTCAAGACCCATACTTTCTAAACTGACTCCCCAGGCCACTCAAGTGCCTCTTTACTTTTCATTGCCAAATGTTTACATAAATAGCCCATACTACCATCTTAGGCCCTCGTTTTGGCCTCTGTTTTTACGAATCTTAGCCTACAAATTCAGGTGTTCAAGAAATATTACTTTTTAAAATTCACTGTAGAGCAAATTGAATTTGAACTCAATCCTCTAGTTTACAAGGCTGGCAAGAAACCAGCCAGGTTTCCTAAGCACCTCCTATCACCTTTTGGGGCATCCTTTCCCAGGGTTGCTCCATGCCTGTGAAGCAACTGCCTAACTATGGGCTTATGCAGTGCCAAATCCTGGAAAACGGTACTTTCAGACCATCAGCATGGGTTGCAGGGCATTGTTTAAGCGTGACTTAATCCTTCCATTTTGGAAGCCCTCCTGCTTCTGTGCCAGCCAGTTTGGAACACAGAACTCTTTGGAGGGGCTGAGGGCCAAAGATCCTGGAATCCAACTTCCCCAAAGGTAGTATCCAGGCTTGACCTTGAAGTCTTGCCACTTTCCTTTGGTTGTACCTTGGAGCAGCACATAAATCCCTGCTATTGAGGCAATGTATCATGTTCTCTTCTAGTCTTGCATGATTTCTTCTGTTGCTTTCAGAAGCTTTCCAATCTCCCCCTCCCACTTTGGGACACCCGACATAAACTGCAAAGGGCTTGAATGTCCCTTGAATGTGATAGAATAATTTATAAGCAAGAATTTCTTTAAATTTCCAAATTCTATATGAACAGTAGTATTTGTATCAGGCCAACTCTGTAGTTGGTGACTACACTCAATGATAACAGATATCTGTGTCTGAAGTTCTGTATTCACTAGAATGGCTTCTTTATTACTCCTGTTTTTCTTATAGAATACTAAAACAGAGACCTTAACCTAGAAAGAGAGTTTTTCAGGGGTTACCTCTTGCTTGTGCCGATGGCTTATTAAAACTATTATATGTCTGCTAGGGATGGGTGGAGAAAGGCCATTTATTGTACTTTTCTGCCTTCCTGTGGATTTTAACTCTGTGGTCAGGGACTGAAGATATGAGCCAAAAAAAATAGATGGTCAGCATGAAAGCACTTTAAAAAAGGCTTGGTAATCCTTGAGGCCTCAGATATTTCAGAGTTTGCTCAGCAATGACTTCTTTGCTTCCTGATCAAATGGCGGATGTTAACTTTTCTGTAGTAATTGCAGGATGTTGTCTCTATAAGATTTTAGCGTCAAAATTAGCAATGACCCTTTGTTCTTTGAAGCTCATTGAACAGAATGTGCAAATTCCAAGTTCTGTATGGATTAAACATCATCAAGCTAGAAAATTTATTCTCAGGATCTGGACTTGCTTTTTGTTTGTCCCTCAGTACACTTTGAAGCACCATGGTTGGTGAGCAGGAGTGGAAGGGTGAAGGAAGAAGCTTGCTTCTTGTTGACAGGCAGTTTGGTTTTGTGGAAACTGCACTGGACAAGGAATCAGAGCTGCAATGCTCTTACCTCTGTTCTGACATTTAATATTGGGCGGTGCTAGCCTTACACTCTGAGCTTCAATTTCCCCCCTTGTGAAATGTCAAAGGCAATATTTTCTCCATTGTTTATGGATTAACACTGAGAATTTATTTTTTATTTGCATCATGAGCTTGCCATTAATGCTGTGATTACTGTTATAGCAAAGTAAGATATTATGCTTACTTCTCCCAGTACTTGATTACTATTTCTATCCACATCATAACTCACTGTTACAGGCAGAGATGTGTATATGGAAAGCTATTCCCTTCAAAACTGATCTGAATTATTGATATCAGAGAATATTCTTCTAAAAAGTCTGTAAATCAATGAACATCCCTTTTCTGGGGAAAATCATTAGTGTTATTTATTCCAATGAGTCCAAGCTTGCTTACTTGAGTGTCAGGGCCCTTAGTAAGGAGCCTTAAGCATATCTGCAGACCATTTACAGATCTAAGACTGTAGAAGATCCCCCTTTACCTTTTCTTAGTGTTGAGTCATCCTATTATTTTATTAGTATTACCAATTTTTAACTCATACAGGCATTTTTGCATTTATCACTGTCCTCTTCTGAAACTTATATTTAAGTAACGTATCACATTAGTTTTTGTTGTCTAAATTTCTGTTCTCTCATGTGTCATTGGGCTTCTTCTTTCCTTACATGACATTATTACTCTGTGTCAATCTATAGCTTATCCTAAATGGATGACATCCATTTTTATATATCTGCAGCCAGCCAGCCTTCAAATTTTAATGTGGAATTAAACTGAGAAATGCTTGAAGAAACTTTGTTCCCCACGAATAGTGAAAGCCTCTCACTCATGTGTTTTGTAGGCTCTTGGGAAACGAAAGGAAGCATGTCACTGAAAACTTCCATTATTACTGACAAAGATATAGCTATGCCCAGTCTGTAAGATTTTTTACAGGATCTCCCTATAGCCATGTGGGCCAGGTAAGAAGATATTAAGTCTTGATAAAGAAAATCCAGTGCATTGGAGAGTACCAGTCAAAAGTTGAGGATTCACAGATCAGATAGAGCAATATCTCTTAAATATTTTTGGTCATTTACATGGTAAGTCTGTATGTGTATGTGTGCACACAAACATACACACACTGAAAAAAAAGTTCCACCCAACATACTCATACTCACTTCTTGCAAGGCATTCTGATACTTTTTTTTTCTTTTTCAGTCTCTTCTATTTTTTGAAATCTTTATTCATTCCATTGATTTCATGGCCATTTGGATCTCAACTAGCTCCTTAGGAAACACTAATACAGCTGTGCCTTTGGTACAATGAAGAATTGCCTGAGTGCTTGTCAAAATGTGCATCCTTTACCCACATCTTCAGAGGTTCTGATTCAGAATATCAGGGGATCCAGAGAATTCTGCAATTTTAATTTGTGTCCCAGGGTAGGCAACTGATTACTAGACAATCCTTTGGGATAAGCAGTGAATCAGAATCTGTACTTTCATTCAACTCACTATTGAGGCATATTTGTAAGAAGGAATTTTGCCACATATTTCTGAAAAGCCTTTTGACTTTATCCAATTCCATGATGTTTTGGTTTATTTATTAATAAACCACCAGAATACAATACACCAGAAATGGAACAGCTTTTAAATGGGGAGTTTATTAAGCTGGAAGTTTACAGTTCTAAGGCTATAAAAATGTCCAAACTAAGGCATCCAATGGCATATACCTTGGCTCAGGAAAGGCTGATGGGACTGGCACATGGTAACATCTACTAGCTTTCTCTGCAGGCCCCTCATTTCAAAAAGCTTCCCTGGGGAGGTGGGGGGCACTTTCTTTCTTCATCTCCAAAGGTCCCTGGATATGTGGGCTCTGAAAGTTTTTCCAAAATGTTTTCCTCTTAAAGGACTCCAGTAAGAGACCCCACCTTGAATGTGTGGAGACACGTATCCATGGAAACCACCTAGTCAAAAAGTTCTGCCCACTATTGAGTGGGTTACATCTCCATGGAAACAACTTAATCAAAAGATCCCACTCAGCAATACTGAATCAGGGTTAAAGAACATGGCTTTTCTGGGGCACACAACAATTTCAAACTGGTACACATGGGTTTAGAATAAATCTTTACCTCATCCAGGGACTCACACGTGGACATTGTGATCAGAAAGGCATTGAGGCAAGAAGCTATGGTGGAATCAACACCAATCCAAACTCTTCAGTGAAAGCAGCCTCAGGGGTGAGTTTATGATTCACCAGTGAATGGTAGATATATTAGTTTTCTGTTGCTGCTGTAACAAATGGCCACAAATTCAGAGGTCGTTTATTATAAACCTTGTGTCTTTATGCTCCCTTCATCCAGGGTATGGACAGATGAATAAAAAAATAAGGATAAAAAAATAAATAATGAGGGGGATAAAGGATAAAAAATTGGGTAGATTGAAATATTAGTGGTCAGTGAGAGGGAGGGATAAGGCATATGGGATGTATTGAGTTTTTCTTTTTTCTTTGTATTTCTTTTTCTGGAGTGATGCAGATGTTCTAAAAATGAACATGGTGATGAAAACACAACCATGTGATATATTGTGAGCCATGGATTGTACACCATGAACTGTATATATGTGAATATTTCTCAATAAAAATACTTTTAAAAATACTATGTGAATTTTATTCTTACAGGGAATCTCAATTAGGACTAACCACATTTCAAGTGCTCGGTAGTCATGTGTCCAGTTGCTACTATTACTCTATCAATGCAGATTATAGAACATTTTCCTCACCCCAGAAAATTCCTTATGCCCCATTCTATTCATCACATTCTCAAAAAATCCAAACACTCTTCTGATGTCTATCACCTTGGGGTGCTTTTAAGTGTTCTTAAAGTTTATTTAAATGGAATCATAGAGACTGTCTTCATATGTGTCTGGTATCTTTTGCTTTGGTAACATCTGTGAGACCCATCCATGTTGTTGCAGACACAGGTATTTTGTTCTTTTTTTTTTTACTAGGTAGTATTCCATTGTATGAATACACAGTTAGCTTATCCTTTCTCCTGCTGATGAACATTTGGGTTTTTCCAGTTTTTGCCTTTATAAATAGAGCTACTATAAAAAATATCATGTCTCTAGGAAAACAAACAGCAGAAGATAAACATTTAAAGGATTTAAACTTACAATTTTAGAATTTTAGATTTGTACAGGATACACAGAACAACTTTTCACAGCTAATGTGTAAAAGAGTCCTAGCACTCTGAAGCAGCCCCCAATATGTTCAAAGTACCTGGAGATACAACTGGCTTGGGGAACTCTTGATGACGATGCTTAGAAACTTGTAACTCACTCTATCTGGATGGTCATTCCTTGGTGAATCCAAAGGGGTTAAGCCTGTGTTCATTTTAATGTGATCTCTATGTCTATACCCCTCAATAATGATGTGTTCCTTGTCAGTACTGACTTTAACATCTGCGGGCTGTGGGTACTTATGGACCTCCAGAGAGAATGGAGAAAGGACTATTCAGAAGACCCCACTTTTTTCCTAGCATCTGTGGGAGCGGTAAATTCTTAGTACCCTCAATGCCCTATGAACTTAAGACCTCTCCTCACACTGCTGTTAGAAGTTAAGAATACAAATGCCAAATCTAAGCTTTATATGCGGTATAACCCCTTGCCCTACCTTTCACATCTAGGAACTTTGGAAATTCAGCAAACATAAAGTCAAAGTCTGCTTTATATGAAGCTCATGGATGGATGACTCCTAAAGTGGCTGGTTCACATGTACCCCTCACCACCTCTTCTGTCCTCCCTGATTCCCACTTATAACAGTCACCCACCCCCAAACCCCTTTGTGGGGTAAACAAAACAAAGCCCTCATTTGAGAAAAAAACATCAGGGATCTCTGCCATAGAAGATTTCCTGAAAACAACAACAATAAATAAGCTGTCACCCGGGATCTCATTCTGGTTTGGGTGGGCTATGAACGTGACTGAGCACGTTGTTTCTGGCAACCTTCCTCTTGAGCTTTGCTCCGTGTCAGGGTGCAATCAGTTATGGAGACCATCCCCATTGGTCCCAGGAGGCCTGTTCTGGGAAAAAGGATGGCTGGTCACAAACTCCTGCCTGCTCATCAGTTTGAGGACAGATGACTGCAAATATGGCAGGAAAAGAAGAATAATCTGTGACTTAATACACCAATGGGGCAAAAACAGCACCAGAGTTAAGATTGGAGATGGGGCTGGGGAGGGAAGGAAAGGGAAAGGGAGAAGAGAGGGAGAGAGAAAAAATCAGATCATAGAATGATGAAATGGGCTATGGAAAAAAAGAATTTCTTAGAAAACTTTTCCAGGAAAATAGAACCAAGCCTTCAATTGTATTGGCAACATTCTGGCATGAGCCATGTGTCTCTCAGATCAAGAATTAACAGGGTCATGGGAAGGCAAAGAAGGGAAGAAAACCAAGAGGAGAGGAAACTCATATTAGTCAGCCCTTGTCTATGTATCAGGCATATCCTAAGTCATTCGTACATGTTATCTCATTTAAGCCTCAAAACAACCCCAGGTGCAACTTTGGTTTATAGTTGCACTTAGTATTATTTTATTTTATTTACTCAATTTCTAGATTACTTTATCTTATTTTATTTACTCAATTTATAGGTATAAAAACAGAATACTAGAGAAGTCAATATGTTGCTCAGGGAAACATAACTGTTAAGAAGGAGAGGGGGAAATGACAAGCAGGGGAAAAACAAGAAGAAGCAAGAGAATTGAGATGATAGAAAGAAGACAGAGTAAATGGAGAGAAAGGTCAAGGAGTTGGAGCATAAGAAATTTGAGAATGGAGGAAAAAGAGAGTAGAGATGGGAGAAAGAGAGGAAGACTGAAGGAGAAAAAAAAAATAGTGTCAACTTATTTTCTGGCCTGAGTAGCCTAACTACCTCTGTGAGAGGAGCTGGGGCTTACAGTGAGCTGTTTATTTCTGAAAAATTCATTAAGACCAAAAATTCTGTCCGTAGATTTCATTTAGAATTTTATTACTCATTTTTCTTAATATACATTCCTACACACAAATTATGATGACTTTCATTTCTCTGAGGTTGGCACAGGGAGAAACAATTTTGTTACACACATACAGCTAATGTTATTGGGATAAATTAATCAAGACTTCCATTAGGTGAAGAAATAAATTCTATTTGCCAAAATTCCTTTGAAAGAAATTAGGGTAGTTAGAATTAGAGATTCATTCTAACATAACATACCAGGAAATCCATTAACTTATAGCATTGTTTTTAAGTGCAAAACTAGCCTGATATTTGCTACATTTCCTTTCCCATTATGGATTAAATAGTTTTTTGATGAAGACACACTTGTAAATAATGTTTCTGTTAAAGCCTCCAACCCCAGTGGTGTCAAAACTTTGGGACAGACCATCACATCTGTCCACACTATTTTCCTAAACTGTGGTCCCAGACTTTGACTTGAACTTTATCCAATGCAAGGAGGTCAAATGGGAAAATTATTGTTAAATATTTTAGTGAGCAGATCATATGAAGCTGATGCCAACATGCAAAGATTCTTACAAAAATGATTCTTTCTACCTTAAATGTTATCCTTTTCTTCTCATGGTAAAGTTGCTTTGTTCCTGCTCACAAACCACTTACTCAGTGAGTCCTTCCCTCATTAAGACTTTGCTATCTTGCCACTGATTATTTTATTATTTTCATCATGTTTCTTATCACTCCTTGATATTTTCTTGTTTATACATTTGTTTATTTACTATTTCTTTCTTACTAAAATATCAACTCTATGAGAGCAGGAACTTCCAACAGAATGTACAATTCCTGTCACATGGCTGTGTTCAATAATTGCCTGTGGTATGAATGAATTAATGAATGAATGAAAGAATGAATGAACAAATTGGTAAGGCGTACTAATACTAGAATGTGATTAAGTTAGAGGGAGGCACATCTTTTTTTTTCAACATGGGCAGGCACCGGGAATGGGACCCAGGTCTCTGGCATGGCAGGCTAGAACTCTGCCACTGAGCCACTGTGCCCACCCAAGCCACATCCTTTTTAACTGGAGACATAAGCCAAAGAAGACTTGACTTTTGCTCTTGAGTCTTGGTCTCTCTTTGGTTCACATAATCACCAAATGACTCTGAATCTCAATTTGTCCATTTATAAAATAAGAATAATAGTCCTTGCCCTGCCTCATTCATTAAATTAATGAGGCAAAAAATATGTTTTACTAATGTAAGATATGCTCAAGAGAAATAACCTTACCTCGGAGGCTCTGCATCTGAAGTAATCAGGAACAATAATTAGTTTTGTATATAACATTATGAAATGCATAAGTATGCTGGAGGAGGTTGAGAGACTAG
Organism: Tamandua tetradactyla; assembly: GCF_023851605.1. Taxonomy (NCBI): domain Eukaryota; kingdom Metazoa; phylum Chordata; class Mammalia; order Pilosa; family Myrmecophagidae; genus Tamandua; species Tamandua tetradactyla. The sequence goes on along the minus strand of NC_135327.1, from coordinate 199,271,214 downwards.
TCAGTAGAGGGGTGTGTTTGTTAGGTTGTCACAAGACTTGGTGGGTATCCTTTTTTGAGGATTATAAAGTTAAATAATGAACTGCAATATTCCAGCTGCCCCTTCTCTTGCACATGGTCTGTGGTATAGCTCTCAGCTAATGCCAGGCTTTGTTCTAGGGCATGTCACAGCTCTCTTAGGCCTAGGGTTACAGTTGGGAGATGGTAACAGGTTTTAACAGGGGCTGGATTTATGTATGATTTCTTGTAATTGATTTATATGTGCATTCTTTTTTACATGGGCAGGCACCGGGAACCGAACCCGGGTCCTCTGGCATGGCAGGCAAGAACTCTGCCTGCTGAGCCACTGTGGCCCGCCCTATATGTGCATTCTTGAAACTCAAACTTGTAACCTATACCCATCCAGCAGGGACTTATCAAGGAAGCAGGACTGAGATGCACTAAAAAAAAAAAAAAAAAAAAAAAAAAAAATCCCTCTTGGGGGCCTCCAGACTATGCCCATAAAGAGTCTCTTCTTATTATCTCAGCCTAGGGAGTGAAAGGGCATTCACTCAGAGCATCTTTACTAAGTAACTGTCATGTGCCAGGAACTGTGCTAGATGATGGGGATAAAGCAGTACACAAGGATACCCAGTCCTTGCTCTCAGAGTCTCCAAGACTAGACATCAGAAAAAAATTTAAACTTTGTTGGAATATGCATTTGGCTGCATATTTGCCTTATAGAGTGTTGGGTGCTTGGAGCCATAAAAGATCATCCGGCCCAACCCTATATTTGGAAGAGGAGACACTGAAGCCCAAAGGGTCAGTTAATTCCCAGGGTCACAGAACTGAAGGTAATAACAACAAAAGGTCAATTAGAAGTTAACCCAACTTGGCTTTTGCTATTATTGGCTCTAGCTTTAAGCCAATAAATAAATTATATTGGTTTTCTAAGCACAAGCAAGTTAACAGCAAGAAAAGAAGGAAGGAGTGTGAGGTGCCAAGAAAGCTATACTGTGATTACAAATGAGTTGCCACTCATTCACAGCATAAATCAACCATTGATGGGATATTATGAAATGAGTCTAGGCATAGTGGTCAAATCAATTCCTTAAATTAGATAGTGGCTGTTGGCAATGTAAATCCAGCCTTTGGGGGAAAAAAAGGTGTTAAGCCAAATGATAGAGAAAGAGCTGATCTTCGAGCCTAGCCTGGAAGAGAAAATTCCAGTATGCGCTATACCTATAGTTTGCTTGCATATTTAGGCTCTCTTTGCCTTTACCATGGTTTTTGCATATCATTTCATTATGGAAATGGTGAATTTCAGATGGGCAAAAGCCAGCCCAGGGCAGATACCTAGGATAATGAATTATGAAGAATAAGGAATCTCTATACATATCCAATTTCCTGTCATGAATAAAATTCTGGGTTCTAGCTACATTAATATGGCTGTTGGTGTGGCTTCCACTGAGCAAATCAGTGCATCCTATGTAATGAAGGAGGAGTGTAGGAATTAATGGCCTGAGCATTCCAAGTAGGAGGAGATCTTGGTATAATATCCCGATTCTAACCTTGATTAAAAGAATCCTGGCTCTAAATTTTACTTATTAGCTGATGGGCAAGAACTTAACTCTTTAGTGATAGTAATAATAGTAATAGTCTAATATTAATAGAACATCTATGTATCGGCATTATTCTAAAGTATTAATTCCTTTAACTCACTCAATAATACTTTGTGTTAGATAGTATTATCTTCACTTGAAAGTTAATGAAATTGAAACAGAGAGACAAAATAATCTTGATTGAAGTTACATAGCTGATGAGTATTGGCATCAGGACTTGAACCAGGTAACCTGAACAACTCTACAGGTGGCTTAGCAACTACCTAGTGCCACCTGATGTAGAAGTGGAGAACCAGTTAGAATGACTACCTGATTCATATTAGTTCTCTCTATGCTCCATGTGCCCTATGTCGTCCCTTCTCTTCTGGTAAAGGATCCTGTACCATCCACAGCCCTGTCATAGGCTGGCCTCCTGGATCAGGACAAATCTAAGTAACTCATCCATCTGGTATAGGAGTTGATTCAAGGAGTAAATCTATGATCTAGTCCAGGCCAATCTTATTCTTCCACTGAGATTCTTTAAACCAGAGCTGGAAGAGAATAGCTTTCTCTTCTCTTTGGTTAGAGCCTTGAGGAAGCAACTGTGGAAAAGCTGGTGGCCATCTCCTCTCATTCCCTAAGTGGAGTAGCCCATCCAGATGTGTCTACAGTGAGCAGGAGTGAAGCCAGTGGAGAGGAGCAGAGAGAGGAGTGGAAAGTCTTGGCGTCACCAAGTCCTGCTTCTTAAGGCCAGCCTCACTCTTACACATTCCACAACATGCCCTTTATCCTGCCAAGATCAGTTCAAGTTGAATCTCATCATTTGCTATAGAATGACCAACTCATCTCTCTAAACCTTAATTTCATTATCTAAAAATGGAGATAATAGTATTTATTTCTTTGGGTGGTGGTGAGATTTTAATAGACAATACTTACAGAATGCTTAGTTTAGTGTCTGATTCATGGTGACTGCTCAATGAGTAACTCTTGTTAGTGTCCTTATCTTTTGTGAAATTCATTTTCCATCCCTCTGACAAGTCACTATAAATCCTCACGACCTGAACATCCAAATGTCAACTGAACATGGGCCAAGTTAACCTCTAATGATTAAATGACTGTTGACCTCAAAGACCCATATAAAGGCCTGCATAAAGCATCTTTGTTGGAAAATCATGCCCAGCTTTTTAGCCCCTAATTTCTGCTATTTAGCTAATAATGCATACAACTTTTGTTACCATCACTGGGTTTACCTGTGCTCTGATGAATGGATCCCAATATTTACTGCCCTTCCTCAGAGGAAAGGAGGTGAGTGAATCCTCTGACTCCTCTCTGTGGTCAAAACTGTGGTCCAGAACCTCAGTAGCCTATTTTCTTTTCCTTCTTTTCACCCTCATTTTCCATGATGTACAGACCGTCAGTTTCTAACAGGATAATCAATGTGTTTATGTGTCTGTCTGTCTCGGCATACCTAGATTAGTGTGGTAGCCCTGGATAAAACAGCTCATTTATTTTTATTGATTCCTGTGTATCTTCATAGAGCTGGAATAATAAGGCCTTCTGGGCTGTTCCTTTCTTCTCTCTGGCTGGGCTGCCAAGGACTGAGAGTCTTGGGACCCTGAACTGCTTTTCTATTGACTCCACAACATCTCAGAAGAGTGAAAATTTTAATTGCAGTTGTTTTGCTCCTTTCTCGGTGGTTGGTTTCCCAGGCGTTATCTTCAGCTACCCGCCTGTCTCCAGTGTCTGCCTCTACCTCTATTGAAGCTAATAGAAAGAAACAGATTTGCTCACTGATAAAGGTTCCAAATGAGACTGGATGAGGGCCCAGAAAACTGTGTCAGGAGGAAAGTTCCTGACAGGTGCGAGACAGGCCAGTCTGTCCTGGTTAAGGCACAAGCAGGCGTCTGCTCCATGCAAATAGGCTTCACTGGAAGTCAACAGGCCTTCGAGTCGGGCAGACATGGACTTGAGTCTCTGCTATTTTAGTTACAGGATCTCTGATTTTGAACACATTTAGCCTCACTTGAGCCTCAGTTTACTTATCTGAAAAATAATGATACTAAGAATGACCTTGCAGGCATTTTACATGGATCAAAGGACATTGTATGTGCTGAGCAGTTTATATTAAGTGTTGTTGAGCAAAGTGACATCACTAAATTAACTGAAAAATCTCAACTCATGTTGTCAAGTCAATCCATAGCTAAAGTTGTATGGCAAATGCCCCTAGAAAACAGCTGCCAAACACTCCATTGGTTAAAGTCCCGGAAAGGGTATGAACTTATTTGAATGTACCAGATCATTCAAATAAGATCAACCAAGAAAAAGAACTGTCCTGGGAAGCAGTAGGCATGAGTAGCTGGTAAGAACCCAGCGACAGTTACATTTGGAAGCTGTAAAATGTTTATGCAAAGAACACAGCTGCCCAAGTCTCAAAATCTGCTTAGAATATGAAAGCACATCTAAGTGGTCATTTGCCATGGGCAAAATGCATGACCTCAGCAAGGAAGCTCACTTGAAGAAATGGAAACTGTCTGCTTAAAACATTCTGAATGTGGCTTTGTTCAGAGAATGGCACCCAAAGATTTAAACACGAGTTTGGCAAAAATTTGAGTAGCTTCCTAGAAAACAACCCTCACTAAGTGTAGCTTTTTTCTGTGAGGCTAAATTCTAAAGGCTAGGATGATTTCTTTTACAGTATTTAATTTTTATTGGGACTCCCCACTCTCTTCTCAGTGCCTTACCTACCATCCTGGTTCCCTTTGAATAATTATATGTTTCTGTTTGTTAATCATCCGATATGAAGGCAGACCTGAGACTGAGATAAACAGTGAACAAGAGGATGACCTCTCGCATGGACAGACACAGGGATTATAGAAGGAGATTTCCCTCTGTGAAATTCACATACATATGCTTACAATTTAATGTAAGCCCAGATAGAAAAATGCCTTCCTCTTTTCTTTTATGCCCTCAAACACCCAGAACAAGGCTGGATTTTGTATAGATACTTAACAAATACTTGCTAATTAGTGTGGGAATGGGCGAGACTAGATTCAAGGATAAACAAGTGGATCACTTACCACTTATTTTCAATCATTCAATAAAGAAATATTTGTTTTCATCGTATGCAAATTTGGGGACCTAGGAGTGAAAACAAGTTCTCAAGTATTTGCATTTTCATGTGTGTGCTGCCCAGGTGACTTCCTAGGAGTGAATCCTGAAAAATATCTTAGAATTTCCAATTAACTATACTTCATCTAGAGACTCAAATTCTTCCGCTCTTGGTGACTTGGTCAAGACCTACGGCAAAATAAACTGGATGATGTTCCTGGTGGGAATCTCATATTTCCATGAATGGTTGTTAAGAGGAAAAGAAGTGATGCTGAGAAGAAATGATGGGCCATTCTCCTTTTCGGGAGACTGGAAAACATTTTTCCCTCTTTAGTGTGCCCAGAGTCACATATGTGCCTGTGAATTTCTTCTAGCTTTCTTTTTCCCCAATTATGATGACATATATATCACTTCATGATCATATTCTTTCTATTAAAGTCATCCATGATTGGTACCACTTAAAATTATAGTGAGAAACAGTGAAGAAGAAAGGAGAGACATATGGGATGGGCAAGAGCACACAGAAAGAACTAGTGAGGCTGAGGGACCAGGAAGGGAACACTACAGAAAATTATGTAACAGAAAAAGAGAAAAGAAAAAATAAGAGAGACAAGGACCTCTGTGATCTGGAAAACCCCTATTCATTGCTCAAATCTGCCTGCAAGCTGTGAAGTCTTACCTCTGGAGCTTCTGTCCACACATAACACTTTGCTGTGACATCTATTATGATAAAGTAAATGATGGCAACTACAATGCTCCCATTAGGCTAGGTGAGTGTTCTATACCCCCATTAGACTGGGTGAGCCTTGAGGAAATAAAATATCTGCAGGACTTATTACTGTTCCTGGCAAATAGTTAATGCTCAATATATGTCTTGCTGAGTGAAATAATGAATGACTAAATCAGACAAGAAATAAGATATAAAAGAAGAAATAGGATAGTGGTCTTTTATAGGGAGAATGATTCTTTAAATGCAAGGTCAGAGCCTACCCTTGACACCAAGCCAGAAGGATCCCTGGCCCTCCAGAATGCCCACTCTTTCCATTACTGACCTCTAGAACTGAATGTCTGTGCTGACCTTTAGTACTTACATGTACAGTTTTACATCTCTGTTGGCATATGCCCTGTTTCTGTAGTAAGATTGTACACTCTATGAGGCCAGGTACTTACTGACAAAAAACTTCTGCTTTATGACTTAAAGCCTCACTTTGACCTCAAGCCTAGTGGGCTGTCCCAAAGCTGTCGTAAATCAACAGATTGATGGTCATAACGCTAAACAGCTTCCATTCTTAAGATAAGAGGTTCCCAACCCTGGCAACATTTTAGAATCACCTATGAAGTTTTTAATAAACACACGTACTGTGCTATTAGGGTTTCAGATTCAGTAGATCTGGGATGGAGCCCTAGGTCTGCATTCTCAAAAGTTCTACTGATGAGCATTAATGTGTAGTCCATACCTAAATTTATCAAAAACTCTCCCATTTGTCAATCTTTGCTTGTTTCCCTTTTCCCATTTATGATGCCTGAATATTTTGTTTCAGCTTCTGAGTGCTGATTCCACTCCCTTTTCTTCCCCACTCTAATCTTTCTGATCAGGACATCTCCTGCAGTGATTTCCAGGGGCTGCCCCTCTAAGATGTACCCATACACTATGCACATTTCAGGTCCAAGAATAAGTTTGAATTGTCAGTGACTCAGATACAGCTCTTTATTTCTCTGAGCAGCTAGCAAGGGGCTTTGCATACAGTAGCTGCTTAATAGATATCCTTTGATTGACAGCACTGAAACCTAGAATGAAAGCAATTTTCAAACTGGTGGAGTTTAGTAATGCTCATAGACTTGAACTGTAATTAAAAGAGGGACGAAGGGACCAAATCCTGTTTCTTTTTAAAGGAAACAAAGCTCCTTTAAAATATTGCAGAAAAAAAATGCAGAATATATTGTTCTGGGGATGCCAAATGCAGAAGGAATTTAATATACAAAACAGACTTGACCAAGAAAATTTACAGAAACTACAGAGGAAGCTTTAGTTGGAGCAAAACCAAATATCTTGAAATTGTTTATTTCCAAGTGAGTGTCTGATGCCAGGAGAAGGAGGCTGTAATATTTTAAAATACAATTTACTCTTAGAAATTCAAAAGTCCATTCTCTGAGGAATAAAATGCCCAGTGCCATTAAAAATATGAAAATAATAAAAACCATTATAAAATCTAATGCTCATGTCCACACAAAAATTTGTACAGAATGGTCACAGTAGTTTTATTCATAATTAAGAAAAAGTGGAAACAACCTAAATGTCCATAAACTGATGGATGGATAAACAAAATGTGGTATACCATATAATGGAACATCATTCAACAATAAGAGGAATTAAGTACTGATACATGTTACAATGTAGATGCACCTTGAAAACATTGTTCTATGTGAAAGAAGCCAGTCACAAAAGAACATGTTGTATGGTTCCATTTATATGATATGACCAGAATAGGCAAATCCACAAAAAAAGAAAGTAGATGAGAGGTTGCCACAGACTGACAGAAAGGTTGAATAGAAAGTGACTGCTAGTGGGATGTGATTTCTTTTTGAGGTTATGAAAATATTCTAAAATTGATGATGATGTTTGGATATATCTGTGAATATACCAAAAAACCATTGATTCCTGGTGCCTTCCCATGCAAACAAACAAGCAAATAAACAAACAAACAAAAACCACTGAATGGTACATTTTACAAGGGTAGATTTTATGGTATGTAAATTATATCTCAAAGCTGTAAAGCAAATTTAATGGCTAATGTGAGTACCATATTAAGTCCAATAGAATCACAAAATTCTAAACAGGTACGTAGAAATAACTGCATTGTCATTTGTTGGCTATTCTGGTACTTAATCACAGACATATGATAGAATAATTCCTAGAGGACATGAGAAAAAAATCCAACTCTTAAAGGTTGTATATTAGAATATGATTAGAACAACCTATACTGGGAAAGGAAATAAATGGATGATCTAGATCTGGACCCAAACAGAGGCCAGGCTGCACATACCTGGAAGATGTTCAACTCAGCCAGACAGAATATGATGCTTAGTGGGAGTAGCCAAGTCATGCAGGTGGGTGGAGAGAACCGATGAGGAATGTTGGGGCAATTCACACTTGGAAGTCCAGTTGGAAGGGTCAACAGTATCATAAAAGGTTAGTGGCAGATAGTAGGGCCCCAGCCCCAGGCTGGAGTCCAGGGTAAGACTCTTATCTCTGAGGATCACTGGCAAGAAGGTAAGCCCTAGTTCAAGAGGGATAAATGAGGAAGTGCTCCAGGTGAAGCAGTCTGGAGCCCTGGAATCCCGCATTCCTTATTCTCCCTGTGTCCCAGTGGTTTCTACATGTACTCCTGTAAGCCCATGGAGCAGTTTGAAATCCACCGATCTTCTCCAGGAGCTGGCAAATCTTTTTGACCATAGCTCTCATAGGAAAATGGCCTTAACATCTACCTACCCACCATTCCCAGAGGAAAAAAATTCACTGATACCAAGAAACATCACTGTTCAAGCAATTTTGGAGGTCATAGTGATACATCTGCCTCAGTAATGGGGATAAATGGGGATATTTATGATTTACATTTGAACTACGATATATTTACATTTTCAAAATCAATGCCAGGAAAATTTGAGGTGAAAATATTTTGAGTACATGTATACATCTCTAACATGTACTTGTGGATTATTTGCTAAATAAATGAATGGAACTGAAAAGCCCAAAAATAATTAAAGAGGAATTTAAAACTACAAAAACGAAAACTACTGAAACTCAAAATGATGGCTAACTCAAATACTTCCAATCCACTATTGCAATTGTGGAGTTCCAGTTCTCTGCATGGTAGTATGTGAAACAAAAGTTCTGCAACTTTGCCTAGTACTTGGTGGTAGCCAGACTTGCTGGAATACTGAATAGTCCACAGTAAACTGCAACAACATGCTAATTTTAGTTTATAAATTCAGGAGTTCAGTAAACTTTAATAACTCAGTATCATGTATTAGTTTGCCAGGGTTGCTACAACAAATACCACACAGGGTTGGCTTAAACAAAAGGTATTCATTGTCTTGCAGTTTTGAAGGCTAGAAGTACCAAATCAAGCTGTTAGCAAGGCCGTGCTTTCTTCAATGGGTGGTTGTGTTTTGGTGATGGCAGTCCTCTGTCACATAGAGAAGTCCTTGGTCTTCTCTTGTGGCTTTCTTTGACTTCTGATTTCTAAGTCTTCTGGCTTCTCTGACTGTGTCTGAATATCCTCTCTTTATAAGACCTCCATTAATATGAATTAAGACCCACCCTGATCAAATTTGGCCTCATCTCAACTAATAACAACATCTTTCAAAGGTCCTATTTGAATCTTGGATAGGGCTTGAGATTTTATTGGTTTGTCCAGGTTAGTGTGATACCTCGATAAATCCCAGAGTAATTTGGACAGTGAATGAAGAAGTATTTGCAAAATCCCTTTGGGGGAATGGAGAGAAAGGAAATATTCAACTTCCCCATTTGGAGAATTTCTGATATTCTCACAAGCAGTGGGGGGGGGGGGGGGGGCAAACAAATCAATAGGCTGGGCCCTCAGTATTGGGGCTAGCCCTTTCCAAACCTATTCCTGCAAGGGATAGGCTAAGACCACTTAAAATTAGGCCTAAGAGTCACCCCCAGAGAATGTCTTATGTTGCTCAGATGTGGCCTCTCTCTAAGCCAACCAGCAGGTGAACTCACTGCCCTCCTTCCTATGTGGGACATGAATCCCAGGGGTGTACATCTTCCTGGCAATATGGGACAGAAATCCCAGGATAGGCCAGGACCTGATATCAAGGGATGGAGAAAACCTTCTTGACCAAAAGGGTGAAGAGAGAAATGAGACAAAATAAAGTTTCAGTGGCTGAGAGATTTTAAACAGATTTGAGAGGTTATCCTGAAGGGTATTCTTATGCATTATTTAGAGATCCCTTTTTAGTGTATGGTGTATTAGAGTATGTAGAAGGAAGAACTTGAAACAGTTGAGCTGTGTTCCAGTAGCCTTGATTCTTGAAGACAATTGTATAAAGATATAATATTTACAAGGTGACTGTGTGATTGTGTAAACCTTGTTTCTGAATCTTCTTTTAATCAGGGTATGGACAGATGAGTAAAAAAAATATGGATAAATACGTACATAAATAATAGGGGAACAAAGGGCAAAATAAATTGGTCAATGTGGTCAATGAGAAGGGGGTAAAGTTTATGGTATGTATGAGTTTTTTCTTTTTTTCTTTTTATTTCTTTTTTTGTAGTGATGCAAATGTTCTAAAAAATTATCATGGTGATGAATACACAACTATGTGAAGATATTGCAAGCCACTGATTGTACACCATGCATAGAATGTATGTGTGTGAAGATGTCTCAATAAAAAAAAAGGTCCTATTTGCAAAGGGGTTCACACCTACAGAAATGCAGATTAAAATTTTTGTGGGGTACATCATTCAATCTCCAACAGTATGTTAATAATAAGTGGTCCTTAAAAACATGTATATAAAGAATGCATGTGAAATTCCATAAGAATCCAGGCTTTGAGCCTACTATTAGGATTAGTTTGTTGCTTAACTACAGGGTGCTCCTAATCTACAAGCAGACTGAGCACCATAGAAGAAAACATCATTTCATACGGGAGAGGGCCAGGTCACACCCATGGGTTAGTGTGTGCTTTTGCCCCAAGATCCAGGTCTCCTTTCTCCCAGACCAATTCTCCTTGGCCTACGCCATCCTGTCTCTGAGTTTTGAGATTCTGAACCTTAGTGCCTTATTCCTGTTTGGAAGAGGTGGAGAACAAAAATATACATATTTATAATTAAATGAAACCTTCTTCAGGACATATTTTTAACCAGGAAATGTTTGATAATAACCAGGATAACTGTTTAGAAATAAAATTCCATACTTTCAATTTTCAGATTATTTTATCACTTGAATAGCTTAATTCAATTGAAATTTAAATGGATCAGTTGTGTTCCCTCTTCCTTCTCTGCAAGGAGAAGGAATAAGAAATACCTTATTCTTTGGCTTTTCAAAGTTGACTGACTAAAAGAATAGGCAACGTCTCCCTTAAAGGACTTCTCAGGAAAGGTTTACATTAACTCAAATTCTGACCTTTGGTCTAGAAAATTGTTAAATGTCCTCTCTCTTAGAAAAAAAGAAAAGTCTTAAGCCAAAATCTTTGGCATCTAACTCTGCCTTTCCCACTTGCAAAATGTGTGACTTTAGGCTTCTGAATTTGGAGCTTCTCCAGGGCCATATGATGGGGGAGGGGAGTTTGCTTTTCAAACTCACAGAGCTGTGATTTGTGTATCACAGCTTTGGAAGGTTGAACTTGCTCTACAAATGTATTGTGTTCTCATCAGCAACAATAACTTAACCTAAATATTAATAACCAACACTGAAGCAAAGAATGTGGCAGTATCTACTGTTTTCTGTTATCTCCTCTGAATTTTTAGGATATGTCTATTTTAATAAAAACCACTTCTTTCAGAGAAAAAAGAATGTAGGCATTTCGGTTAGCGTCAGGCTAGTTGTTATTTGCATCATTAAGAGTTCAGCAATCACACACATGTTCCTTCACCACAGACCTGCTGAAATGTTTTCCAAATGGCATATGGATTTTCAATCAGAGAGGATGGATGTACATTTTTTTTCTGCAGTCTTTTTGCTACTGGAGCTATCAGGTAAGCCCTGTTTTGTGGCTAATAAAAAAAAAAACATGTGTTTGACGCTCATAGGAAACCCACTCTGTGGTCAGTTGGATCACTTTTTTTTTTTCTGACTTGAAAAGATAAATGGAGTCATAAAATCATATTGGTTGACTCTGGCTTAGTGAGCCAAAGATGGCTCTTTGAACAAGTGCATCATAAGCAACATGGGTGTTCGCAGGAGATGCTTTCCTGGTACACACGCCACCATCGGTACCTCTATCTGTGCTTTGGGATATGAGTGCCTCAGTGTCTTCTCCCAAGCTCTTACCACACGAGTACCTCACTCTCTGTGATTCATTCTTGGATCCTAAGGAGGAGAGACAGATAAATTCCAACTTCATCTTTTCTTGCAGTAGATATAGGTAGACTAAAATGTACCAAGGACAGCCTGGGAGAAGTGGAGAATGTGGACTGGGTTCCAAAGTCTAGTACGTAATCAAACGCTATCTTCTCAAGAAGACAAGATCAGGCTTGGTTAAGAGCAAAGAATACCAAGGCCTTTAAAGAAATAAAAATTGGTTTAAGGATACCCGAGGTGGCTCTGATCTCAAAAAGGTAAAGCAAACAAACAAAAAAGGAATCGTGGATCTATTGGGATGTGTGGTGTAGTGTTCAGCAGAGTCATTTTTAGGTAGCTTTTGTCCTCACCTCTGCAGACTGGCTTCCACTGGTTTACATGTTGGAGTGGACCAGTTTTGTCCATTGGTTTTAAAGCAACCAGTACTTTAATTTGGGGAACTGTAGGCACTTAATTATGTCCAGTCACTTCCAAAAGGATAGAGGCTTCTTAAGGTCAGCTGTCTCACGTGTTTCGGTATTTTTCTCCCATAGAGTTAAGCACAGCATTAGCAAGCTGTTGATTGAATTGTACTAGGAGAGTAATTTCATTGCCATGATGATGGAAGGAGGTAGGTTTGGGATTAATTAACTTTCAGCCTTTAAGTTATTTTCAGGTCATCTCTCACTGCCTTTTGAAAAGGACTCTAACATTCATGTTAGATATGCCAAGAGCCTCAATCTAAGCCAAAGGTTAGTGTATATAAGCAACTCGGCTGGGGTGATGGCTTCTATATATTTCACATTTTCTCCATTACCACCATGACAGCCAACCAAGTAATGGATGGAGTGTTTACAGGACAAATTCCCTCTTAGCCAATTGTACTTCACATGACTCAGGGAACCCCTTGATTGATCTTCCCATGACAGTTGTATACAACATAGACTACATGGACACGCATTATCCTTTAAAGATAGTCTGTCAGGGAAAAATAAATAACTCCTCATTGTGACTTTAGGAAGCTCAAGTTAGAGAAGCACTTATAGAAATATGCCACTTTTTAAAAGCACAATTAAATACTACTCTAAATAGCCTGTAATGACCTGGAGGTTTGTGGCATCTTTTATAAATGACAATTCACTTTTTATTTAGGATGGAGTAACTTTAAGAACACTGAATATGGATGTCCTGGTTTCAAATCCTATTTTTGCTAATTATTGTTCTGAATTGGGCTAGTCAGTTAACCTCTCTACATCTCAAAAATTTTTAAAAATCTGCAAAGTAGAAATAGTACTAATTAAGTGCATTGCTAAGATCAGTATAAATAATCCATATAAAAGTGCTTGGTGTTTGTGGCTCTTTATTCATTCTCTGTACCATGTAGAGTTATTTGATTCTAGTGATACCTCAGGTGACTTCCTGATTTTTATGTCAAAGTTCATGTTTGGGAAGCAGGCTGGATAAGGTAAGGGGTAGAGATTTTATTTGTGTTGGGGAGGGATAGATCTTCTTATCTCATAAATAATGCCTTTTGACTTAAGTCATTCATTCTTTGAATTGAAAAAGCAGAGGGGACCAAGGATTTTTGCATTAACTGGATTTTTCTTGATTTAACACATTTATATCCTCTCATTTCTGAAAATTCACAATTTAACCCTAAAGGAGTAAAAGCTAAAACTCACAGCAAAAAAGAATGAGAAAAAGAGAAGCACAGATTAAGATTAAATATTACAACAAATATTTAAGAAAATAGAAAATAATTATGCTAGTTGATTTATTAGAACTGAAAAAAAGGGGCCCTAAATACCTGCAAAGGATGAATACCAATGAGAGACAAAGCCATATGTCATGAAGCACCAAGAAAAGGCTCAAGAAATGGAAGAGCTGGGTGCCAAGAGAGGGATGGAAATGAGGTGTGGAAGTGAATGAAATGAAAAAGGTTGAATATCTCTATGAAGTACAGTTTGATCAATTCACTTATTACAGGCAACTAGGCAAAACACACACACACGCAACTTCCCAATAACATAAAAGACAGGAGATTTATTGTCTGGAGAAATTGAACCTAGGAAGTTCAGGTCTTGGGGTCACCAGACACAGTGGAGAATGGGGGTGAGGTGCTGGAGTGAAGGTGGGGGTTTCTTTGAGAGTCTGCACATTGACAATGAGACATCCCTCTAACCTGGGTTCCCCACCCAGTTCCCTGAAGACCAGTTCCCAGTCTGAGCCCCAGGGGCTGGGAGCTTCTTCTCTGGGGAAATGACAAGGAATGTCCTTCTGCAGTTAAAAACTTAGCTCACTAATTCTTAATATCATCACATAGATGTATGATCATCATTTCTTAGTACATATGCATCGATTTAGAAAAAGAAATAGCAAGACAACAGAAAAAGAAATAAAATGATAATATAGAGAAAAAATAAAAATAAAAATAAAAAATACAAAAATATATAAGAAAAAATATATATAAGAAAAAAAAAACTTAGCTCACTGCTTAATCAGCTATACTATAACTAAAAGTTGACAAATATTGCCAGGCTTTTGAGGAAATCTCTTTCATAAAGATGGACTAAATAAAAAACCATTTAAAAATACATAATAGAGGAATAGAGAAAACCCAGGGAGCCGAAAAAAACTGAAAAATAACAAGATCTATATTTTATCAATAGCCTCAGAAAATATGACATTTTTTTACACTCATAAATTGAGAATAGAATGCTGTAAAAAGGAAAAGAGTACGTGAAGTTTTTGGAAATTAAGTAAAAGGTAGCCAAGTAAAAAGTCAATAAACAGATGAGAAGACAAAGTTGTGGAAGAAAATAGAATTAAAAAAATAAGAAATGGAGAAACGAAAGTAAAAGAAAAAGCAGATTACATCACGGAAGACCAGAAATCTAAACAGCACCCGACTGCAGGACAGCAACCGAGAGCCAGAGGACAGTTGAGCGAAGCCTTCCAATCATGGGGTAAAATTATGCACCACTTAGAATACTTTGCCCAGACAAATTATAAATCAAGTGTTAGGGTAAAGACAATTTCATATATTTAAGATTGTAGAAATTTACTTGTCATACACCCTTCAAGATACACTCTATCAAAATATCATCTATAACAAAGAACTGAGACTGGAAATTTCTCCAACATAGAAGAATGGCAAAAAAGGAAGCCCAGGATGGTGGTGAGGAGGTTTCCCCAAGTGCCAACTATGCAGTGGACTGACAGAGGGCTGGTCCATTGGGCACTGGAGAGGGAATGATCCAGGTGAAAATGAAGCTTTCTGGGAAGGAGTTATGTAAAAGGCAACGTATAATATTACACCCCTTGGTCAGCAATAATGCAATCAAATATTGATTCAAACAAAATTGCAATATAGGGGAACATGGGGGAAAGTGAAAGTGGATGTAAAGTAGTACAGAAAAGTGCCTCTTTACCTATTATAATAGGAAATAGTATATAATGAGTAGATAGAAATATTTAAGTATACTATTGAGAATATTAAGGCAGATGCCCCCCCCCAAAAAAAATAGGAGCAAAAAGAATGGAAAATGCTAGCTTTGGGGAACAAGCCTGGCAGTAATGAAGAAGTAGAGCAGGGGACCATCCTTTTGGTCAATGCCAACCTTGTTGTACTAGCTAATTTTATGATGTATACATTGTATACAATCAATTGCTCACAATATCATCACACAGTTGTGCATTCATCACCATGATCATTTTTATAACATTTGCATTACCCCGGAAAAAGAAATGAAAAGAAAAAAGAAAAAAACTCATACATCCCCTACCTTTTACCCCTCCCTCTCATTGACCACTTATATTTCAATCTACTCAATTTTTTACTCTTTATCCCTCCCATTATTTATTTATTTTATCCCTTTTTAAAAAAATTCATCTGTCCATACCCTGGATAAAAGGAGCATCAGACACAAGGTTTTCATAATCACATGGTCACATTGTAAAAACTATATACTTATACAATTGTCTTCAAGAATCAAGGCTACTGGAACACAGCTCAACAGTTTCAAGTACTTCCCTCCAACCACTCCAATACACCATAAACTTAAAAGGGATATTAGATAATGCATAAGGATAACCTCCAGGATAACCTCTTGACTTTGAAATCTCTCAGCCACTGAAACTTTATTTTGTCTCATTTCTCTCTTCCTCCTTTTGGTCAAGAAGGCTCTCTCAGTCCCATGATGCTGGGTTCTGTCTCATACTGGGAGTTCTGTTGTTTGCCAGGGAGAGTTATACCTCTGAGAGTCATGTCCATATAGTGGGGAGGGCAATGAGTTCACCTGCCAAGTTGGCTTAGAGAGAGAGACCACATCTGAGCAACAAAAGTGTTTCTCTGGGGGTGACTCTTAGGCAAAATTACAAGTAGGCTTAACATCTCCTTTGTAGGAATAAGTTTCATAGGAGCAAATCCCAAGATCTGGGGCTCAGCCTATTGGATTGGTTGTCCCACTGCTTGCAAGAATATCAGGAATTCCCCAGATGGGGAAGATGAATATTTCCTCCTTATTCCCCAGTCCTCCAAGGGGACTTTGCAAATATTTTTTAATTCTCTGTCCAAATTACTCTGGGATACATCGGGACATCATACTAAGCCATACAAACAACAAGATCTCATGACCTATTCAAAATTCCATGTAATTATGGTATTCAACTAAACTGACTATACAAGTTAAATTAGCTATGCACTACCCAAAATATAAAGTTTGCACCAATAAACATCTCTCCCTTTGGCCTCAAACAGAAGTCGAAGTTTTAAAATATGGACCTTTTTTATATAAATCCATTTTAATTAAGTTCCTTCCCCCAAATTACAAGCAATATGTTCTTTGCATTGGTGAAACAACGTGAAGCTACACAAACAAAAGCACAAATACTCTACTCACTTCACCCTCCAATGGAACATATTTCTTTTGGAGTCTTTCCCCCATAGGAACAGATTCATTATATCACTCTTTCTTTTGGCTAAATTTATATAGATGGAATTATTTGACAAATACAGGTAATCTGTAATTGTAAATGTAATTTACAGATGGAATGTAAAACCCTATTATTCCAAGTCTAAATCTAATCACAAAATCAAAATAAGCCTAGTTTGTCAACCTGTTAAGAGGTGTTGCTCAGAAGGGTGATTTTATTAAGCAAGGGAGAAATTGTATGAAAGTTTGTATGTGTATGTAAGCAAAATTTACTTTCTATAAGGGTTATGTTAGCTGGTTTTCTCAATTTTCTCTATCATTTGCCACCAAGAAGGACCAAATTTATCCAACAAAGTTCAACCCCATAAGTGTCTCTTTTTTTTAAACCAAAAGCAGTGGACATTTATTCCACAACTTTTGTGCAAGAGTGTAAGGATGCATTTGAAAGAACCTGATGGCTACAGAGCAACAGCTATGGCCTTCAGCCTGGCCCGGTGTACAATTAGATTAGGATACGCAGAGAAAAAATGGTAACTTGCCTAGTTCATGTGAACGATGTTTCTGGCAAATATAGCTGTGTACAAGTTTCAAACTACATTTTACTAGAGTCAAGGGAAGACTTCAAAAACACCACATACAGTACCAATTTTAAAATTGGATGAATAGCCTGCAAATGTTAGTGCAAAGTAATCATGTAGACTCTCTAATACAAGATTGTGCTCATGTTTCCCAGGTTTCTTTTACAATTACAACCACAAAGGCTTAACCTACCAAATAGCGATGCCTTCGTGTTTTATGTCCTATATGCCAAGGAAACGTCACAAGGTTTTATTGAAATGCAGCTTAAGTTTTCATTAATTAAGCAAATTTTGCATGTAACAGCCATGTTCCTGGAATGCTGCAAAACTAAGTTTTAGGAAAACACTTTTAAGGTTAGGTCCCTATCTTGTTCAGTAAAATTACTCTGAAGATATACTTTTTACTTTGTAAACTGGAATTGTTTCATGATTTTGAAATGCACCCAGTATAAATAAAAACATTCAGGGGTGGGGAAATATCCACCACAAAATCAAAAAGCCTATTCACACAAAATTATATGTAATGACTGTAGTAATCGGTTTATTACACAGATTAATCATTCTTAATGTGCGAGCTCCAGAGGAGCAATTGGGTCTTTAAATATACATAAGTATTTCCATCAAATGGATTTTCACGCTTAGGTCCAGATAGACCTAAGCAGTTAAAAACATAGAACTATTAGCTGTGTATTAACTGAGAAACCACACACAAACCAAAAAATATGGAGAAGAGAAAATGGGGCTGAAAGGATAAAGGATAAAGGCCGAAGGGGTGGGGAGATGTCAAAAAGTTGGGAACAGAGCCATCACACTTTATGCACTAATAGCTCCAATCCATTTAAATACTGACCAGTTAAACTTAGACCTTAAAATACAGGACGCAGGTACAGTTTTAATCTGGTTGGTCCTAACTTCCACCTAAGACATAGGTTCTTCAGAATAAAATGAATAAAGAAACAACTTCATGTTCTTCACTTTGCTTTTCATAACTGTTTTGAGTTTATAAGGACTCCACTTAAAAACAATCTCCTACAGGTCAGTGGAGCTGTTCTTCCCCATCTAAGCACACACTATATCTACCACCCCTCACCTTGTTGCTATCCAAATTTAAGTCAATACGGAAAGCTTTAAGTCTCACATCTAGGTTATGCCTGGAGAACTGGCTTGCCACACACACACACACACACACACACACACACACACACTTCTCTGCTGGGAGGCAATGTTGGTACGGGAGTACAGTATTTCTAGTTTGTTGTTCCAAGTATGTATAACACGCGGCACCGCTGTATAGGTAAACGTGTGCACAGGGGAAGATGAGGCATGGGCTTATAGAAAGCAGTCAAATGGAAACCAAAAGGACTTTCCCTTTCAGAGTTCCCCTATCTTTATTTGTAGAGGTTATCCAATAATTTCTTTAATTACATGGCATACTTCTGAGTTCGTCCCCGAGCTATTCTGTTGTACTTTTCTCTCTCTGTTTTGTAGATCCGAGCCATCCCAGGTACTTTAAAGGATCATCTGAATTGGGATCACACAACAGAGAACAGATGGACAAGAGTCCTTTTGAAGTAGTTAGTGCTGGAGACCACTGAGACCTTAGAATAGCAAGACAAATGCTGCCTTAATGTTAATATTTGGATGGTAAATTCTTGTTGTAAATGCAACCTTAGGTGGTTTGAAGGGATGATCTGTTGGGAAATGAATCGTCAAGAAGAATACTCCACCCTGGTAGGGACTGTCACTTGGACCCATTATTGTAGCTTGCCAATGGAATATCATCTCCGACTGACCTGCTGAACGCTGTGCTGGGGGGTCCCGTGCCAGGTCATTCAATTCCTTGTGGATTCTCTTCAGAGCCATCATGGGAGGCGGTGGCGGTGGCCCCCGGGTCGGGGACAGGGGTGGGGGATGGGTCGGGGAAGGGGCGAGGGGACACGAGATCGCCTTGGCGATTGCGGATTGGCGGGAGAAGATGGGGTGTTCGGGAGCGCGGGCCTGGCGGGACCGGCTGAGGGGCAGGGCCTCCTCGGCTGCTAGACCTGCCCAGCGGTCACCGCATCACCCCGCAGTGGCCTCTGTATGTCCTGCCTTCTGAGCCGCCGCCGCCGCGGTAACTGCCTAATTGTCTCTTTAGTCTTAACTGCTATTGTTGATTCCTTGGAATGCTGGGAATAGTTTAAAAGAGATTAATATTTTGGGAGATGGTTTATCAATGTTTCCTTGGTCAAGGCTGCACCTATGGTATTCTTGGCATGGGCAAATATTTTTGTGGCATTCCTGTTTGTATGAGTCACCCAAAATCAGTATGCCAAAACTCTTTTAGTGCCCCTAAAAGATCAAACCTCTTTTAGATCTTATAGGATCCTGCAAAAAAAATACCATGCCAGCCAGCTGGAGTGGCTGCCCTCCTACAATAGGGGCCTGGCCATAGGACCTCAGGATGACCCCATAGATGGATGTCCCAGAGCTCCTCCGGGCATCAGGTTGCTCTGTGTATGGTAATGGTAGATTAAGGGTTGGGGAACACCTGGAAGGGAAGCAGTGGGCATTGGAGAGACAGCAGACTGATTTCAGTTTGGCTTGGGGCACTTTGCCCAAATAGCTTTGCTGGCCTGGCCAGTACCAGCCACAAAAGACATAGAACTTTTGAGGAAGGCATGATACAGTGTGGGGCCTCTTGGAATATGAGGGTCGCATTGCTCCTAGTTTTCTAAAGCCAGCTTCAGAAGTACTCAATGAATACTTATTATGCCAATGTTTTCATGGACTCAGAGGCTGCAATCTGAAGTTCATTAGACATACAAATTATAATCAACCCAGCAATGATAGTGGCAGGAGCCAGTCTTCTGAGAAAAGAAGTGTCACCAGAGATCATACAGTCTTTTGAAATGTATGGGTCCTTACTACACAAATTTAGGCTTATAATTCCTCCTAGGGATTATTAAATTTTCAGAAGAAAATAAGGACCAGTACCTCTATAGGGAATGCTAATCTAACATAAGGTTTTAAGGTCACCTTAACAACTTTTCAAAAGCCCTGTAATTCTTGCTGCTTATGATTTATATTGTAGGATTCAGAAGTATCCACTTCGAGGACAGAGTATAACATTAGAAGGTTAACAATTTACAATTCAAGGCTATTCCTTATCTCAAGTCTTCCTGGTCTCTAATTTAAGCAGCTCAGCCTCTGACATGCATGGATCTCAGGGAACGGTGTTTATTTAACACTTTAATCCTTGACTATTCCTCTAAAGAATACTGCACCCTCCCTTTCCCCATAAAATAGAGTTTAGGAATAAGCTCTAACAGGCTCAATATAGTAATCTACCAGCCATATCCCTATGGCTATCATATACAGGTGGAGACAAGAATCTAAAGTGATAGGACAAGCATTACACCGCAAATGCACCATTACACCAGGAGCATGAGGGGAGCTGGGCTGATGAAGAAATTGGAAGACACCTAATACATTAACTGCTTTCTGGTGTTCCTTAAGAGGACCCTTCTGGTTAGCATGGTATTAGGAACCTAGGCACTTGGACAAAACCTTGCCTATGGAGAGGCAACCAGACAAAGAAACCAGGAATGTACAAGAACACTGCGCCAACAGCCTGGTTCCGTCCAAGCTCTGTTTCCTGAGCATTTCGGCTCAGCTGTTGGCAGTTCAAAAGGAAGCAGCTGTGAAGCTTAAATTGGCCCCATAACGGCATCCACCACTCTGTCCCTGGCCCTAGCCAAGAGGCTGAGCCATGTGTGTGTTCTCTGTCTGTGAGCTCTCTTGGTCTCTCAGATGAGGTCCTGAGGTTGTGAGCTGAATTGGAGCCAGGGCTTTGGAGTGCTTACTGCATGTATTTGATTGTGTTGTGGTTGAAGTTTCTTTTAAGAAGATATCTAATATCTACTTTTTCTGTTTCTTCGAAGACACTTGAAAATGGGCAAATCTCATCTCCACGGACCTTAGTCACTCCTGCTCCAAAATAAAGAGTTTGGACTGGAAGAATTCTTGGGGTCTATTTATAGTTTTGCCTTCTGAATTTAAATAACCTGATCATACTGTGAAAGGTTTTAGTGATTAAAGTGAGAGTAAATTTGGTCAATTGTCTTTGTCTATTTCTTGGATTGTGCCAGTCATGTTTAATTGAAATGATCAGTTTTCTTCATGGAGAATCTGGTCTGGAGAAAATGGGGAAAGAGTAGATGGGTTTCCTCAAGATCTCAGACAATTTAATCATCATTTAACTGCCCAGAGACCTCTTTAGGCCAGTTGTCATTCGTATACACATAAAGTGGTTAGCACCCCGAGAAAAAATGCTTAATTTGATACATTTTGCAAAGTCTTTATAGACAGAAAAATGGCCCTGCTTATCAGTTCAAAAAGACAGTGAAATGTCTCAGCAAAATATGAACAATATGGATGAATAGCTCCCTTAACATATTTTCCTCTTTGGACAATTTTGACCCTTCTCCACTGATAATGCTAACTAGCATGGTAATTACAGTAACTGAGTACAGACTTTTCTTTCCACCTAAAGTCCTCAACTAGCTGATTTCTCCACCCCATCCATGCTTATTAGCAATCAAGGAAACAATATGTCACATATTTGGACTGGCCAATGAATAAATAGCCATGTGCTCATTGAATTGCAGCCCAAATTCTAAATGATCTGATCAAAGAAACTGTTGGTATCATTGGGTTTAAGGGTACAGGCCACCTACCATCAGAGCCTCTGCTTCTAAGTTCCATCTCACGGCTACACTCTGGAGCAGAAGTGAGAAAACTGTGGTCCGTGGGCCAGCTGTCTATTTTTATAAAGTTTTACTGGAATACAGCTACACCCATTTGTTTGTATGTTGCCTATGGCTGTTTTCACCCTACAAAAGCAGAGCTGAGGAGCTGTGACAGAGGCTGCATGGCCCACAACACCTAAAATGCTCACTATTTGCTGACTCCTGCTCTTGAGGATGGTTGCTAAGGACTGTGGTTAAAAAATAACAAGCAGGTGAAGCATTAGCAGTCACCTGAGGCCACCTCAAACAGGCACTTGAATTTACCGAAGAATGGAAAACATCCGATTTAAAAGTAAAAACCCTCCTCTTGTTTAAGTGAGAGAGAGTTGAAATGGTTTACTTTTCTTTCTGAATCCCCGAAGAGCAAAAGTTCCTTTGACCCAGAAGGAAGAGAATAATTCAAAGATTAAGAGCAGGACTACAAAGAGATGCAACTGCATTCCTTGATGTTAACCTTGTGCCAAAGTTAAGGCAAATTGTTTCATCATCATTTGTATTGTTTTATGTACACTCAATAAATTATCTTAGCTCATCCAGTCATGGAACTTTCAGGGAAAGTTCATAGTCAGAGGAAAAGAGATTCTTATAATTAGATCTATAACAGTCAGCTAACATTAAAGCTGGGGAAACAAATGAACAGAATAAAATAACAGTGAAAAATGTTAAGAGATATGCAAAGGTATAGACCCAGTGGATGCAGTACTATTTTGGAGCCTAACTCTTGAAAGTGCAAGCAGTAATATATATTTATGAAAACACCTGAGGGAACATTTTAGTGTGTTGTTGAGACTCTCCCTTCAGTATGGAGGCCACCATTTCCCCAGCATATGGGAAAGCTGACAGCTAAAATCAGCGGTGTGCTGGAGACGGCTGTACCATGTTGCAAGCATTGATTATTGTATCTGCCAGCTCCATATTCAGTGACACTAAACTGGTAGCTTGAAATAGGCCACGGTTTGAGTGCTTAGATGATATATATTGACAATTGATACTAATCAGAATTCTTTTTCCTGGAGAGCCAGGTTTTAAGCATTTTCCAGTATACCACTGGCTGATTCCCTCTCTGGGAATTATTAGCTGAGGAGTACCAGCTTGTTCAGTGTCACACTTCCTTCCCAGGAGTACCCCACATCTGATGATAGGTTCATGAGGGAGGGATTAGGGGGTCCTAATGACCTGTACTTCTTGTCTCAAGGAAAAGGCTTTTCTGAAAAGAACCACCCCAGTTCCTGATCTCCCCATGAGATCAGCTGAGACCTTTGTAGCCCTTGCATTGCAGCCCAAAACTTTCTTCTACCCAGGTCTTCTGCATTCAGTCCCTACCGTATTGATTCCAAAGGCACTCTCCTGCACCCAAATCACAATCTCAGGGTCAGGTTCCCAGGGGCCCAACCCAAGACAGGCACAAAAAGCACTGATATTTTAAAGAGAAATAAGAAACCGTGCCTATTGGGTAGTATAAATAATCAAAGGAGAGCAATATCAAACCCATGGGAAAATGCTGTAAAAGGGGGACTAGCCAAACAAAATAGTTACAGTGGGTCAAAGACCAGAAGTTTATCTTCTAAATATTAACTCTGTTAATAAAAGCCTAAGTCTCTAAAGTCAGGGAAATGTATATCAATGGGGACGTCTTTACAACTGGCTCTATGGGTAAGTAACTTTTCCCTGAGAATTTAATGAGAGAAGTGAGAAGGGACGTGGATGCTGTGCTGGTTTGAAAGAATTATGTACTTTAGAACAGCCATGTTTTAATCCTAATCCATTTTGTAGAGGTAGCCATTTCTTTTAATCCCTATTCAGTACTGTAGGTTGTAAACTTGATTAGATTATCTCCACAGAGATGTGACAAGCCCAATTGTGGGTATGAATTTTTGATGAGAGAGAGATGTAACTCCACCCATTTCAGGTGGCTCCTAATTAGTTTAATAGAATCCTTTTGGAAAAAGCTTGAGAGCCCATGCAGCCAGAAACATTTGGAGATGAAGAAGGAAAATGTCACCAGGGAAGCTTCATGAAACAAGAAGCCAGGAGGGAAAGTTCAGAGTCTGCGATGTTTGCCATGTGCCTTTCTCGTTGAGAGAGAAACCCTGAGCATCATTGCCCTTCTTGAACCAAGGTATCTTTCCCTGATGCATTAGATTGGGCATTTCTATAGCCTTGCTCTAATTTTCACAGCCTTAGAACTGTAAACTTTCAACTTATTAAATTCCCCTCTTTAAAAGCTGTTCCGTTTCTGGTATATCACATTCCGGCAGCTTTCAAACTATAACAGATACTTAGCAGAAGTAGCCAAAAAATCATCCGAATGATGGAAACAACTCCCAAAATATGCATGGCCAGGTTATTTACTTTCTCCTTCCACTGTAGTTAATGTCACTTAGGGTGGACTATGGTAGACTGCTACATTGGTGTCCCCCTAGAGACCATGCCTCTTGGCATTAGCACCCTGGAGTAGTTCCCCTGTACTGTGACTCTGGGTGGGGCCATGTGATTGACTTTGACTGACAGGATATTAGCAAGGGTGAAACAAGCAAGGGTTGATAAGCTATTACACACATTTCTTCTTGGAATGCTCTTTCTTGGAAACCAGCTGTCATGCTACAAATAGGTACAACAAGTCATTGAAGAGATCAAGTAGAGAGAGTCAGAGAGGCCTGGATGGCACCACTTTTTGCAGCCTACTGGTTGAAATACCAGATTTATAAATGAAACCATCCAGGAAATCCAGCCCCAGTTGAGTCTCCATATATTGGCAGTCATGTGACTGTCCACAGATGAGTAAAAGAACCACCCAGTTAAAACAGCCAAAATTGCAGAATTTTCAGCAAATAAATGATGATCATTGTATTCTTTTTAAAAATTTTTATTGTTAAATATAACATATATGAAAAGAAAAGAGAGAAAAAGCAACGATTTTCAAAGTACACTTCAACAACTAAGTTACAGAACAGATTGCAGAGTTTTTTATGGGTTAGCATTCCACTATTAGATTTTTCCTTCTATCTGCTCCAAAACATTGGAGTCTAGAATAAGTATTTTTTCTTTTTTTGTGCAAAATAACAAGTATACAAAAAAAGTAATAAATTTCAAAGCACTTTGCGACAATTAGTTGTAGAATAGATTTCAGAGTTTGGTATGAGCTATGATTCCACAATTTTAGGTCTTTGCTTCTAGCTGCTCTAAGTTACTGGAGACTAAAAGAAATATCAATTTAATGATCCAGCAGCCATACTCATTTGTTAAACCCTACGTTCCCTGTATAACTCCACCATCACATTTGATCTTTCCTCACTCCTTTTTAGGAGTATTTGGGTTATGCCTATTCTAACTTTCTCATATTGGAAGGGGATGTCAATAATATGGAATAGGGGGATGGAACAAGTTGATGTTTTAGAGAGGCTGGTTCCTCTGCATTTCAGAACTTATCTGGTCTGGAGACCCATCTGGAGGTTGTAGGTTTCTGGAAAACTACTCTAGTGCATGGAAACTTTGTAGAAACTTATATAATGCCCTAGGTGTTCTTTAGGATTGGCAGGAATGGTTTTGGTTGGGGGTTGGCAAGTTATGGTAAGTAGCAATGTCTAACTAAAGGTTGCATAAGAGTGACCTCCAAGGTAGCCTTTCAACTCTATTTGAATGCTCTCAGCCACCGATATCTTATTTGTTACACTTCTTTCCCCCCTTTTGGTCAGGAAGGTGTTGTTGGATCATTATATTCTGAGATGGTTAGGTAGCAAAGCATAATTTAGCCATAGCAAAAATCTAAAATATGTTTTATTGGCTTTTGGACCAAGTGGCTGGCAGAGGCCTAAAGGATGCCAGGATATTAAAATAGCAGTGAGAACATTCCTTTTGGAACTTGGAAAAGAGATCCCATCCTATGCATTGGTATAATAGTTAACAAGACTGCTTCCTGTAGTAACCTGGAAGAATGAAAATGTTCCTAATAAATTAGTGGAGTTGCAGGGGGAGATTTCCAGGCCAAAAATTTAAAGAGCTAATTGGCTTCCTTTAATCTGTGGTAAAATCTGGGAAGAGACAGCAGGAATGGTTCAGTTTGGAGGAAGAATTTGGTAGAATTATTTCCAGCCTAGGATGTACTGGGCTGGAAAATAAAGCAGTTTCTAATTCCTAGTCTCTCTTGCCGGTGGAAGATTCTGAAAATAAGAAATAGCCTCAGGGTAAATATCAAACCCAGGGCACTACCAGTAACATGCAGTCTCAAGGTTAGGATCAAATCTTTAGTGTGACTCTAAGATCCTTTGTTAAAACTCAGAAAAATTTAAGGTGATATCTCATATGCCCTCTCAGATAGACCATAGGACTTCTAAATACTGAAAGGGAATTGTCCCATAGCACTCTTATCCATAGTCCCAAATAGTGTGGGGACTGTTTGGAGAGATTTGTAGATGTAGCTTTTGTCTAATGGAGTGAAGAATTTGATATATAGAAAGCCTGCACAAATTTTAGAGGCATCTCACCACCTTGGACTAAAAGGAACAGACACCTGCTTGGACTAAAAGGGATAGAGTTTAAAGTGAAAAGGCTTGTGATCCTCCAAATTTTGGTGGGCAGGCCAAGAAAGCTACTCAGCTGCCAGCACAGGTTATTTCTTATGGCCAAAAAGGGACGACCCAGAAGGTAGAGATAAAAGCCCAGGATGCACACTGTGGCTTATCTTCTTGGAATGTTCCCTCTTGGACCCCTGAGCCACATGTAAAGAAGTTCAGTATTCTGCGGGAGAGAACATATGGAGTTCAAATGAGGTCTGGCTAGCCCTCAGTTATTTCAGCCATTTCAGCTTAGATGCTAGACATGTGAGTGAAGACATCTTACATTTCCAGCCCCATTTTAGCCTTCAGATGACTCCACCCCCATGAATAACCTCGGGCAAGAGCAGTGAAGGAAACACCCAGTTTAGCCCAGCCCAGATTGCAGAATCATGAGCAAATGCATGGTTATTGTTTTTTAAGGTTTGAAAGTGTATGTGTGTGTGTGTGTGTGTGTGTGTGTGTGTGTGTGTGTCTGTTTATTCAGCAATTTATTCAGATCAGAAAGTGATATGAATTACTAAAAACAGTTTCATTTAACAGATATTTATGACTTCATAAATGTGCCAGACCCTACACAGAGCTCTAGGGCTAGAGTGAAGCACAAAATAGATATGTTCCTTGAGCTCATGGTGGGTAAAGCATTAGTCAAGCAATAGCAGAGAGAAGCTGTAAGAATGAGATTGGTGTAATTGTATAGTAGATTTAAATTTGGGGAGAAAAGGCACACCCACCACTAGAAACCAGCCTACACATGTCTAAACTGCTGATTATGATGGGCAGTTTTGAGGAATCAGAGAAGGGAGGGAACCCAATGAACTAGGGAAGTTCTGAAAGGCTTTCTGGAGAGGATAGTGTTTGAACTGAGCCTAATAGGAGAGGAGATATTGAGTATATGAAAAGGAAAAAACTATGTTTCCAGAAACAGGAGCAAGACATGTATGTTCACCAAATGAACTGATTTGATTGGTTGAGAAGCATATAGACAAAGTTTGAAGGAGTCATATTACCTTTTAAAAAAAACTCTCAGTAATGAGAGATAGAAAAAAAGACAAAAAGAAGTTAGACTTGTCTCAATATACAAACTAACATGATTCTTGGGTGAGGTTGAAAAGAAATGAGATGGCAGGAGAATAAAAGCTTCTGCAATATTAAATGAATTCAGTCTTTCCCAGCCACATAAAAGCAAGCTAGGACTTTATAAATGGAAATTATTACCTTTCGGGGGTCCCTGTTGTTGGCCGAGTGTCATCATAGATAAGAGGGGATTAGATCAGTCTGTCTAATATACAGTTGTTAATAGAGTTACGAATGTTCCCTCTCTCTAGCACTGCTCATTGGACATCTCTGGTCACTGTTCCCCCTAGAAGCTTCTAGCTCTATCAGCAGGAAATCAGACGTCATTAGAATAAAACCAAAATGCCCACTCCTCCCACCACCCCCAGATCCTCTGTGAGCTGTAAACAGGATCTAAACAGGTGCTAGCCCTGAAGATGCCACATGTGGCTTCTCTCATGTCTTCGGTGAAACAATAAGTGAACACTGCTATGTGTTGAACTGTCTGCTTAGCAAGCTTTCAATTCAAGCAAGTCAAAGGCTTGTTGTTTTTTTTTTTAATCCCAAAGCTAATTCTGGAAGGGCCTGTTACTTACTGATGTTTTCATGTGTTTGGAGTAATGTGACAGCTAATGAATCTCCTAGTCTTTTAGCTGTGGTTCAGGCATTATGAGACTACCTTATTTCCAGTCCTGCTTACTCTTAGCTTTCTGATCAGAAAAACAAACAAACAAAAAGAACCTTATTCTTACTGATAAGGCAACTGATGTTAAGAGGTTTGGTCTATATTGAACAAACTCTGAGATTATTTCCTGATAACTTTCTAACCCAGAAAAAAAGACAAAAAGATATTTTTTTTAGGCCAATCCAGGCCTAAAATATCAGCATTTGACATCAAGTCATGCCATGTGCGCTAAACTCTTAATTCCTCATTCAGCAAGGATTTCACTTCATCCAACCACAGAGTGAACATTATACTCTGTACACAAGAAGACTAAGGACATGGAACAATGCCTGGTGTAGTAGGGGGCAATCCTGGCATAGCCTGCCACCTTTCACTACCACCTACAAATACATCCTGTGCTCCAGATCAGGGGTATCAAATAGGGAATAAAACACCAACCCTGAGTTGATAAGGGGACTGCCAGTACGTTTCTTCCCCGTTGTCCTGAGCATATGTAAACATTCATCGGAGACAGTCTGACCCTGGCTGGCATGTTTTATGACATTCAGCTCATGCCCCAGTGGTATATCTGTCTCTGGCAGGGAAGAGTGGGGCTCCTCCACTGCAGTAGCATATGAACATGCGAGGGGTGCTGTGTGTAGAATGTCTTTCTGCGTTGGCCACAGATGAAGACCCACTGGCTATGGGAAACCAAAGTCCACTAGTGAAGCTGACCTCACTCGGTCTTTTCTCCATGTGAGTAGAACATCTTTCCATCAGAGCCTATGTGTCATCCTTTTGCTGGTGACCCTGACACCAGTTTTGGAGTGGGTTCATATTTCCTTAGGTGACTCTCCTTCTGACCGACAACTGGCCTCAAGTTGCTTCCAGTCTTATGTGTATCAGATTAAAATTGGAAAGCTCCAGAGAACCCCTTTGCTCTACATTTGCCTAGTCGTATTCCTCAATTATAGACATTCACTGTGAAGACACACTGGATATGTAAGCAGCTGGTTGTTCTCCATCATTCACCTCTTCTTAGCTCTTCTCTTCCTGCCCTCCTATTCCATATGTTAGATAGAGGGTAAGCTGCTAAAGATTAATTCATTCAGGGACCTATAAAAAGGATAATGTCTCTACTTTCCATTTTACTCTTCTACATGATATTTTCCTCCACATTTCTATTTCTTTCACCACCCTATAAACAGTATCTCAGGCAATCTCATTCTCTTACAACTGAAATCTCTTTACATTAAAAAGAGATTTTTATGTAGTAGGTACAAAGTCAAGAGATGGTACAGAAATTTGGTTTCTTTGGAGAATCATGAAGAATTAGACACACAAGGACAGAGAGGCAAAAGATGAAGCTAGCATGTAAGGGACAACCAGACTGCATGATGCTTTGTGCCAAACTAAAATAGTTAGGTCTAATCTATTGGCAGGTGATTCTCAGTGGTGACACAAAAGCTTTTTAAAAATCTCACCCATGCTTCTCAGCCCTAGTGAAATTGCTATTCTCTTACGTCAAGTTCCCCAGAAGCATAGGTTGAGATGGAGATTTTTGTCCAAGTGATTATTGGGGTGTGCTGTCTGAAGAAGGGGAGGGAGGAGAGCAGGACAGAATAGGAGAAAAGAGTCAAACAGTGATGTGGTCTCAGCTGGAAACTAGATTCTGTTTGAATCCAGTGGAAGTTTTGAAGCACAGACTATACTTCGGAGTTGGTCCCACTTTGAAGCAGGAAGACAGCCTTTCGTCAACCTGAATCAATTAGTCACATGCTGTGGTTCTATGGGGTCCCCTCCAGGTACTGTGACCTCCATTCTTCCTAGGTTAATTCTCCAGGGAAGGAGGGAAGCTAATGAGCTGTTAGTATCTAACTTTTACAGTGTCTGGGGATGTGTAATGTGTGCACCTGCCCAGTAAAGGGAATCTGGGTGGGGCACTGACAGTATCCACTCGAGTTCTTGACCCCTACCCACTTTTGTAGGCATTAAGAAGTTGATCACAGGTGCCCATTCAAGTGTGAACAGTGTCAAGGCCAAGATATGTTTGTTTGTTAAGTTACAGAAATGCTAGTTAAAAGGGCATCCATAGAGGTCTTTAAGTAGAGGCATGCGGTGACAAAAGAATTATAGGAAGTCCTCATGAGAGGGTAAAGAGTGGAGCAGGGACAGAAAGTCAGGAAGCCAGCAGACTAAGCAGAATATGCTGCAAAAGTCCAGGCAGGAGATGAGAGGGGCCTGGGCCAAGCAGTTACCTGGAAACAATGGAGAGATGAAATCTTAAAACAGAGAAATTTGCATGTTAGAATGTGGTGGTGGTGAGAAGGTAGAAGGAATCGAGGATATGTGTCCCAGGTGTCATACTGCTAGACTAGACAGATGTTAGCAGCATCATGGAAATAGCACATTCAGAAAACCATATCCAGTTTGCAGAAGGGATGGGAGATAAAGTCATTAAGTTCTAGAGCTAAGCTTGATAGGTTTGTGGCAGAGATGCTCAGTCAGCTGTCAGAAATATAGAAGATAACCTAGGCCAGAGATGAAGATTTTGGATCATGCATGAATAAGATAATGGAAGCACTGGAGAAGAGGAGTTCCCCCTCAGTCTCTTCGTTCCCTTTATGAGAAGGATAAAGGCAGAAGAACAGGCAAAAGGGGTTAAGAAAGGTAACAGAGAGAGACAGCACTTTGGTAGATTCTCCCAAATTGGATCAACAGGTTTTTGATGGTTATAGTCATATTCTGTTATTTGCATGAACTTACATGTACCTATTAAAATGCTAGTCAATCAAGAATAGCAGCTGCAGCAAGCAGCTTAGAGAGATCATCTTCAGTGAGCTCTCCTGGATAAACTGATCTTTCCAGGAACCAGGATTACTGAAAGACTGTTGGATCTTGAGAATGTGGGAGTTTCCAGGACATTGAAGGGGCTCATTGGAAATAATTCTAGACAAAATACTTAGCTTGTTCCTGTTAACAGAGAGAGAGAGAGCCTGCTTTGGTCCAAGTACTATGGCCTGTGTACATGCAAATTTCAGAAGTTTGCACGTATAAAGCAATAAGGACCACGAGCAAAGCGGCTACAGATGATCAGATGTATTAGACTACATGACTGTATTCTGCTTTCCAGTACTGAGATGATAAGGTGCCATAATTTTCAGAGCATTGCCATTATTTTGATATTTAATAGATATGAATTCTAAGACATTTCAAACCTCTTTGCTTAGGATCAACTTTTCACTCTCACATGACAAATGTTTTCCTATTTTTTTCTTTCTGTTCCAGCTAGTCCCTCAGAAATGGCCATGTATCAACAATTCCTTGGTATCTTGGTCCCAGATGTCAGATCGGTGGATGAATCCCTTTGCATTTCCAGAAATATTTTCATGCATCCTTCATAACTTTCACATTTTCCTTTCTTTGCACAACATCCTCTGTGATTCAACGTCAAGTGGCCAAAGCACTGAGGGCAAGAGAAATTGGTCTTGTCAAATGAAAAAAGCAGCTTTCAAAAACTCTGTTTATTCTGTTTATGGACTAGATATTCTCAAAATAAAAATTTCCAAACTAAAGATGAAATTTTTAAATGTCCTGTGGCACACCCCCAAACCATCAATATAGGGGTTGTGCTATAATTGATAGTTTATCTTCACTGTCAGAACTTCTCTGGAAATTTTGTTATAGGTTCAAGAGATTCAAGAGAAGATATGTACGATTTTTATCAAAAAAATTTTTTTGGTTCTATATTGCTAAGAATCACAGTAAAACATTAAAAGTCTCTCCCCAAACTTGCTCTTGTCAGGAAGGCAGGCTTATCTGCCTTGAGGGGACCAGAGCTGGCACGGTTCAGGTGGGAACAGTGATAATTCACACACTCCTTTCATTTTCTGCACCTCATTGATTTAGTGGAAGTCTTCACTCCATTCTAATCTTCTCTTCTTCCTAGAGCTTCCCCTGTCCCACTAGGAGTTTACGTCCCATCCATTAAAAAATAAATCATTTCCAATTCTCCAATAATCTTTTCCATTTCTTCTCCATCCATCCATTTCCTTCCAAATACCTAAAGCATTATCAAGACTTAATAAGCCTTTAAAAATCCTGCTATGCATGGGACTGAAAGTGCTCTCTCCAGGGAGCCCTGCAATAAGAGTAGTTTAGAATCCCAGAGCTACTTAAGATTTGCAATCATGTTTGCAAACAGGTCAGCTCTCTCCAATATTACAATGCTGAGGTATCATTAATCATTCCACGCACGTTTTCCTCCTGCTAGAGGACTAGCTCCAGATGTTTCACCAGATGGAGCTTTGGAGGAAAGGCATCTCACTGCAATTCCCCATCCAGCAGCCAGAAGGCAGGATCGGGCTTGAAACAACAGGACTTGAGCCAGGCTGCTTCCCAGACTTCTGTTCCGGGTCCTACAGCAGCCTTTGGGAGTCCAGCTGTGCTCTCTGTGTGGGCTGAGTGGAGGAATGTGCAGGATGCTTAGGGATATGCAGATTTACAGACAGAACTGACAGCTGGAGTTCATGTTGCCTTATAAAAGGTAAAGAAAACATTCTGTAGATACAGTGCTGCTACCCTAGGGGAGAGTGGAAGCTTATAAACTAGAGGACAATGGCTGTAGAAAAGACCTTGATATTTAAGGCATACCACTTTCCTCAGTTACTCCCTTTCCAAATTCACTTTTGCAATGCATCTTGCTTTCTAGCTAAATCCTCCATCATGTGGTCAGTATCTATTTCCTTACAACAATAAGGAACAGGTGTAAAAATGCTTAGAGACTAGGATAACAGTAGACTCAGGAAATCACTTACATAGTCATATGAATGATTTCTTTATATTGTTACAAGTCATTGCTTTATGCAGCTCTGGAGCTAACAGCACTGGCTTTAGCCCCTGATTCAATCAGTAGAGGACTTTTTGTGAAAGTGACAAAAATAATCTGTGTTTTCAGTAAGGATAATGGAGATGAAATATCTCGGAAGAATGTCCTTGGAAGGATGAGAAAAAGAGTTTCTCAACTTTTAAATCCACGCCCTAAAAATAGCATGCCTCCTTTGATGACATTTGACCATGCAAAGTAATTTAAATATCATTGCTTCAGAAATGTAATGAACACATATTTCATTATTGTCAATGATATATATTGTGAGGCCTATATAATCCCTAACACAGGACCTGGCACAGGCTGGGCTCCTTATGTTTTAAATTCACTTAGTTATCCCAGTAACTCTTACAGTTGCTAGTATTATAACTCCATTTTCAAGATGAGGAAACCGTGACACAGAGCACATCATATGCACAAAGCCACATAGGGGTAAAGGGTAAAGAGCCTCAATTCCTTCACTGTTCCCTCAGATAACTTACCATCCTCCTCCTTCTCATAGAGCATGCTTCTAAGGATGCTCTGCCTTCCCACCCCCACTGCCAGCCCTTCCAATACAGGCCCCTGGCTTAGAACATCAGTCAGCCATTACTCAGGTCAAGAAATGGGATAGGACCCAAGCAGGAGCAAGCCAGACTGGCAGAGGAAGATTTTGCGTTGTTCACCAGAGTTTGCTCAATATTCATTTGAAGGGAGTGACTTTTGCTCATCTTTGTGCAATCTCTAATTGATCATTCAAGAATGAAGTGACTGTGGGACTTATGCTATCAGGACGCATTTAGGACTTTTCCTGGCTTCTAAAAAACTGTGGGTGCTAGTCTCAGATGTGTCCGCATGGGAAAGGGTATGGTGGGAGAGGCTGGGGTGAGATAGGGAGATAGGACTATGAGACTCGGATTCATTTAGAAAAGATGAACCTGAGATACAGAAAAAACAAATTTGTTTTCTTTGCTTTTTAAAAAAGATTGTAAACATATTTCAAGTTGGTTATGAAAAAAATCAAATGCAGAAATTAATAAAGTAAAAAGTGAAAGCTCCCCTAACCAACCTTCAGGGAAGTAGATGAACATTTTGATAGGTTTCCTTTCAAACCTTTTCCTTTATTCCTATGCCTATGCATGTATCCATTCACAGAGAGAGACAGACAGAAAGAGAGAGAAGAGAGGGGAATAGAGAGACAGAGAGAGGAACATGTTGAAACCGAGAGGAGCGAGTGAGAGGAACATGCAAGCCACAAAGAGAGGAGTGAGAATGACAGAACCTTCACCATCTCCCACTTTTGCCTAAGACCCCATCACACACACGATCTTTGGTTCTTTTGGACAGAGACTACAAAAAACAGTTAGGATTCTAAAAGGATGGAAAGAGAAGGAGCAAATGTTAGTGACCTTTAGTGGAATCCCCCAATTTTCTGGACAAGAGAGGGAAGACATGGTAAACAGGGACAAGAAAATAAAATTATTCCGAAATCTGTGTAGGATGGTTTTCTATTTGAATAACCTTGGGCGTGTAGAGATAAAAGAAGCCCACTCAGAGCAAGATAATTCAGAAGATGTATCTGCAAACCAGACTACCAGTCTATAATATCAAAAAAAGGAAATAAGCTTTATTAAGAAGGAAGAAGCCTGAATCGTAGAGCAGAGATACTGCCTTGGTCACTCCTTTGGCTGAACCCTCTACTCCATATCATATAATCTTTTATGGCTATGTTAGGTATTTGCCATTTTAAACATTCTACTTCCCATATGGGCTACTTGGATAGATCTAACCTATATATTGTATGGAGAATGCAGAACAAATACAGAGGTGATGTGAAATTCTTACATATGGATATTCAGTGGTGGCAATACTAGTTTGATGCAACAATCAGGCTCCAATGTATTCCCACAAAACCATACTGAGCCCCTGCTGTAGAAAAGGGACCACCAGGGCATGGGTGGTAAGAGGAGGAAGGGGAGTAGACAAATTTAATTGGGTATGGCCACTGGAATTGGCAATGTTAGGAGCATACATACATGTAAGTATCTGTATGTGCAGAGTTAATTAATTAATGCTTACCTTCTGCTATGTGCCGACACATAAAACAAGTGCTCTGTGATTGCATAACAAGGTAAGATCTATTTCATTTGCAGGCAGCTGTGTATGGTTTCCTGAAGGAATTGGAAACCCGGAAATTCCAAATGTACCTTGTATGATAAGCACTCTTGATATATCATGAGAAGCAATGTCAGAAAGATATAGAATCAGAAAGGCACTAGGCACATTTGGGAATGGTAATTGCAGAAGAAATGGAGTTGCGTGGCAAAGCATAAGGCCGGGAAGGGGTCTGGGACAGGTGCATGGAGGTATTTAAATACTATTCATGAAGTCTTAGCTTTATTTTGAAAGCAGATGCATGCTCAAAGTATTACATTCAGAAGCTTACTGATGCACACTGCTTGGTGATATCCTCTAGGCAGTAAATCTTAGGACCTCAACAACATCTGTATCTCAAGACAGAGACCACTTTTCTTGCACCCCTCTTATTACCTAGAAGGAACCCTAAAAGGGCTGTAAACGTGACTTGACTTCTCAGTCCTGATAGTATGTAGAATTTCAATTAAAGAGTACTATTTTTGAAGAAGGAGGACTCTATAACTTGCTATTTCCCTAACATTTTACTTTTAATGAACTTTTCAGCCATTTTCACTGTGTAGAATTCCCACTCATATGTATTTCACAAAGAACAAAATGGAATATTGCCGAAAAATGGCTGCACCGTTAGCCAAACTACAGTACCAGAGCTGTAACCTGGACAGTGGGCTTCCAGAAAGCTGGCCTCCAGCAGAGTCCACAGGGTAGCAGATGTTGGTAAACTCATTTTCTATTTCTGCATGATGAATTACCATAAAATCAATGTCTTAAACAACATATGTTTATTATCTCCCAGTTTCCACAGGTCAGAAGTCTGGGCTCAGCTAAGTTGAGTCACAGTCCTAAAGCAGAAATAAAGGTGTCAGTTGGGCTATGTTTCTTAAGTGGGTTTGAAGTCCTCTCTTCGAAGTTCACTGGTTATTGACATAATTCTTGTTATTGCAGTAGTAGAATTGAGGTCCTTATTTTCTTTCTAGCTGGTGGCTGGTGCATCCTTCCAGCAACTCTAGGCTGCCCTCAGTTCCATGCCCCATAACCCCTATATGCAATTCACAATGAGGATATTTGTTTTCTTCCATGCCATCCAGAGCATCTCTCTAATTTTCCCTTCTGTGATGGCCAGAGGAAACTTGGTTTTAAAGGACTAATGTGATTATGTCAGCCCACCCAGATAATTTCCCTATTTAAAGGTCAACAGATTTGCCAATGTATTCCTTTAAAGCACACCTACATTAGCGTTTGCCTGAATAACTGTGAGAGAGAGTGCGCTCACCAGGGGCTGGGACTCCCGTGGGCTGCCTTAGAAGTCTGCTCAATACAACAAAGATACTGCTTCTGCATATGGTTCTGAACTCCACCTTCCTTCTTAATGTTTCTGTTCTTAATATTGAGAGAATCCACCCCATTTTGATGACTCGCACTACAAATGATCTTGAATGATTTTCAGAAAGGCAGTTTCTAACCCACTGCTGTATTTTAGATGGGAATGCTACTGCACAACTCAATTCACAGAGATCCTAAATGATTAGGGTCAGAAATAACAGTGGAAAAGATTGGTAAATTTGCACACATAAAAATGAAAGATTTCTGTATGCCACAAAATAAAAAACAAATTAAAAGGCATAATAAATTGGGGGGAGGATGGGATTGCAACACATGAGAAAAGATTTCTACCATTA
This sequence comes from Tamandua tetradactyla, assembly GCF_023851605.1. Classification (NCBI taxonomy): domain Eukaryota; kingdom Metazoa; phylum Chordata; class Mammalia; order Pilosa; family Myrmecophagidae; genus Tamandua; species Tamandua tetradactyla. The sequence goes on along the minus strand of NC_135327.1, from coordinate 199,234,224 downwards.
TGAATGAAAGAATGAATTTCATTCTGCTCACAGAGCAGTAAGAGAAATCACACCAAATGGCAAGGCCTAAATGAACATGAATAAGCAAGAAAAATGTGGGGAACAACATAAAACATATCCAAGCTTACCATAATCAACTAAATGCAAGTTAGAAGAATCTATTAGCTATCAACTTGGTAATCATTGAAAAGAATGGTAATGCTTTGGGTTGATGAATGTCTATGTAGAACAGGCACTTTCATGCAATGCCGGTGAGAATATAAATTGACAGAACTTTTCTGAAATGCAATTTCCCAATATATATAAAATGTATTAAAAGCATAAATATCATTTGACACAGCGATTCTATTTCTGAAAATCTTATCCTAAGGAAATTAACAAATGTGCAAACATGTCTACAAGGATGTTAGTTGCACCATTGCTTATAATTGGAAACTCTCTAGTGGCTACATATATCAAGGTATTTCCCAAGAAATGAATGCTAAGACACCATTAAAACTGATGAGAAATGTGTGGTTAGTGACATGAAAACATGTTCATAATCCATTTCTATTCAAAGAGGAAGATTAGAGAACAAAGTGACTCCATTTTTTGTAAGAAAAAGCATTTACATGCATAAATACATGTAGTATAGATAGATGTCAATCTAGATAGAATGACAAATGCCTCTAGAATATTCCAGAAAGAATATTTGCTACACTGTTAATAGTGATCATCTTTGGTAAATTAGATTATGTATAACTTTTGTATTTCACAGGTTTTATTTTTTTGGACTATTTGTCTTTTCTATTTTTTTTTTCAGTAAACATCCACTGTTTTTTCAAAATTAAAATCTTAAAATGTTTTGGAAGCTTCTTTCAGAACTAAGCTTACGTACCCCAGTTACATCCCCTCAAAGACTTCAAGTCTACCGATGGCATTGTAATTGGTGATTTGTTGAGTGTGTTAAGATTCCTTCAGAATCTTAATTCCAAGGAGTTACTATGTTAGAACTTTCAAGAATTGTAATTGGCAAATTGGGAAAGATTTACCTGGTACACCATAAATCACTGTAGGGGGTTTACTTCTCGGTATGGCAGACTCTGCTTCATTGCTTCTGCATCCTTTCAGAGTGCACAGCACAGAACTCTGCACACAGGAAGGAGTCCTTAAACAACCCACAGATACTAAATGACAGATGATCACTAAATCCCAGACAACTTTCCTGCAGTTTTCCAACATCCTTTGGTATCTTACTACTCTTTAGTAGAGAATATTAAAAAAAAAATGCTACCTTTTAGAGGGTTCATTTGACTTTGGAACAATCCATTATTTGGGCACTAAGCATCAGCATATAGAAGGTGATTGGTGTGCCAAATTCCAAATATTATTCACAGCTGACAAATATGTATTTACAATGATGTGGTTTGCAGTGTTCTCTATACAGCAGTGTTTGTGAGATTTTAGTTTCCACATTTTGCTAATTTCTTGAAAAAAAAAAGAGTAGAAAATACAAAAATGAAAATACTGATTTCAGAATTGAGGCCCAGATCATATTACCTTAACTTCATATTGCCTCAATATATGAACAGGCTTAGGTAGAGTAATGAATCACAATTAAGGTCCATGTGAAGTTATTCAGCTATATGCGTGCATTTGTGGAGAAAAAGAACAAAACTAAATAAGGTGAATAAACAATAAATGTATCGATGACTATTACATCTTAAAAGTGAGATATAACTGAGGGATTTTTTTTAACATATTATAGTTCTAAGAACTACCCCCACTGCATAATGCAGAAAGTTATTGAACATTTTTTTCATATTGCATTTTTGTACATATATTGGACAGCATAATATAAACAATAAATGTGGGACTGTATATCTGTGCTCACTGCATATGTATCCATTGGATTTATACATTCAATTCTCTTAAAACAATTATATTCTCTAATGTCAAACATACCAGTTTCTTATCCATTATTTAGTACATTTTGTTACTCTTACTTAAATTAAAATATTCTTCTACTAAGATAACTTGTAAATAATGACTTCTAGCACTTATTTAAACCACTTACTTGAGCATTTGGGGAATGAATTAAGGATGAGGTCATTATCAATTTATCTCGTGGTAATCTTTATATTTTTCCTGGGAGTATGGTATCTTTCCATTCTAAGGCACAAATAAGAAGAGTATTCCGAATAGGTGATGCTTAATTAATTGCATACATTTTAGTTAGGGTCCTTAGTATCTCCTTCTGAGCCGTTAGGATTAGCTCTTTTTCATTTGCCTTGCTTCAAGCAAGCAATTGACATCAACTGCATGGCAGTAAACTATATTCAAAACCAATTGCAACATGAGGCAAATGATAAAGCAGATCCAAACACTTACCAATTCCTCTAACACCTTTATCTGCAGCTTCACTTCCTTTAGTCCTTGACCATACTGTCTTTATGATCAGTAAAATTTGTGCTTTTTTTCTGGAGCCACTGATATTTCTATATTAGAAAGATTCTACTGTGAGTTTCTATTTTTGGCATAAAGTAAAAGTCATTTACTTCAACTGGAACTGGAAAGAAATACTAGACAGGTGCCAGTGTGGCTGCTTCTCCAGCATCTCTAGTTAGTAGCACTATCCCCAGAGGCACCGTGGGTATCTCTGGACAACAATTTTATATGGGGTCCCTCTAATAGTTGCAGCAGTGGAAGTATTGCAAAGTACATACAGGGATCAAGATGAATTTAGGAAAAGGTATCAGAGGCTTCATTCTTTCATTCATTCATGCCTTATCTGTTGAGTAGCTACTGCCTGCCTAAGCACAGACCTAGGTGATAGAGATAAAGCAGTGAGCTAAACAAACTTAAATCTCTGATGTTTCAGGTAGCTCAGGGTAAGCAAAGCAGAGTTCTTAATGACTCCATCTGCAAAATGATGGGATTCTTACTGAGGAGGGGCAGGGGAAAGAAGAGTCAAGGAATACATTCTGTGCTTTTACAACAAACTGTATTTTCCTAAATGAAGGTTTGGTGAAATTCTAATTTGCCAGAAGGAAATAAGCTGACTTCTTCAATATAGAAGAAAAACTATTGGATATGGCTTTTTTTTTAATTGAGAAAATATCTTTGTCTCAGTACATGGTTGCGGTAGCCAAGAATAGGCCAAATATCCACACTCCCCAAGATGTTACAATTTTCTCTGCAAGTGGCCCTACAGCCCTTAAAAATGCCAGGACATGATACATTCATTCTGGCTCATTGACCTCTGTTTTCTAAAATACAGAAAAGAGGACTCAACTTTTCTCATGGTCTAATGACAAAAACAAAAGCCAAAACAGCCTCTGTGTTAACCTGTCATTGACAGAAAATTCATAGAATTCAAGATAGGAGATATTTTAGTAATCATTTAGTGGGGCCGATCCCTAATTTGATATACATAAAACTGAAAAGTAGAAGGCCACAAAGCTTCAAGCATTTTATTTATGCATTAACTGATTTATTTATACTCTCTCTACTTCCAATAAGGTTTCAAGGTAATTCTCTGATCATTGTGGTTAATCACTGTGTTATTCTTAGAAGCATCTAAAATCATAGATTTAGACCATGCTAGAAATGTAATTTGGGTTTGTGTGTGTGTGCTGGCATTTTGAGAGAAATACTAATAAACCAAATCCTCCTGCTATTTCAAAGGATTCTTAAAACCAGAGCCTTGGATTTGTATAGGGCAAGTGTCATGAACTCTTCTATGGTGATCAGTTACCTGTGCTTAAGTGGTTAGCGTATATAATCCTACAGAGCAAACTCAGTGTGAATAGAAGTAATTACATTTGGGTTTTCTTTTATAAAACTGGGGTCAATGTCTGCTAAACAGAATCATGGGTGTTTAATTAGATCTGACCCCTTTCTTAAAAGTGTATGTAGGTGATGTGATCTCTAGCAGGTTAGATAAAGTATAACTGTGGGCTCCTCAGGTGCACATTTAATGATCATAGAAGAGACATGCAGAGAGCTGGGTTAGAAGCACAGGTTGCAAAATATCATGGCCAATCATCGGACTACTCCTGATGGATCTAATCCATCCGTTGGAGGAATCTGTCAGATATCTTTGTGTAAACTCCTTGACATTAAATTTCTTGGGGCTTTTTGCTACAGTTCAGTTCCAGAACTCACGGGAAGGGTCAAGGAATCTGTGGGCAAAAACAACTAGAATCAGAAGCAGGAACTGGAAACCACAGCAAATATTTCATCCGAACTTGATCTGGGAACTGAGACAAGGACTGTGGCTCAAAGTTGATGCTGAAGGGAGAACAAAGTATCTTTATCTGCCTCTTCTTTGCCCAAGAGCAAAGTCATTATTTCCCTCTCCCATGGAAACTGGCTATGTGAGCAGCATAGAGGATCAGATATGGTTGAAGGGATGAAGGGGATGCAAAAGAGACTTATTACTGATTGTGGCCCAGAATTATCCATATGTGGAATGATGGGCATAAAGCAGGGAAATAGCAGGCAGGTTAGTGCAATTTATATGGGTGAAAATAGCCAACGTGTCAGACACAGTACACTGGGCTCTTTAGCCTCTTGATCCCCATGAAATCACTCTGAGGGTCTAGTTTTCCCTCCCACAATGGAAGCAAACACTCACCCATCTACCCCTGCTCCACCGAGGGAGAAGGTAATTTGAGTTTGGCCATACTTATTTCCTCTGTTCTTAAGAGAAAGGAAATGATGTTTCTGTTTCACAAAGGGGGAGCCACATACATGGAAATCAAAGTAATTTGAGCTGCCACTGTTGTGACATAAGGTGTTTAGGGCCCAGGTGTTTCTCAGGTAACTGACATGTTTCCTTGTCAGGCCTGAGTTGACAAGGCAGATGCTAAGTGATGTTGTCCATTCATTTCCCACTAGAAGCAAGAGATTCACTTCAGTCATCTGACAAGTATGGGTGTCCTTTGTGTTGAACTGGATTCACATTGATGGCTGCCTTGTTTAATTATTAAAAACAAAAACAAAAACCCCAGTCAACTTGGAAAAGCAATTGCTCAAACTGATTGTCTGGTAGCAGAAGTGTCCCCAAAACTTGTGGTTACATTTTTCTCTTCCAACCTGTGCTATTTTACCTGGTCAGTCATAAGTCTAGATTGTGACAATTTCATCACTGATCCAATCATATTCTTGCCTATAGGGGATCAATATTGATTCTTATGACCATATTGTTCATGCAATAATCTCTGTCCACTGTTGGGAAAGTTAAAGGGGTTGGCTTGATCCAGAAAGTTCTGGATCCAGAAAGTTCCAGCCTGTTGAGCTGTGCTCACACTGAAGCAGAGATTCTGTCTAGGTCTGTTACTGTTAATTACCTCCCTGTCCAGACCTTCCTTAAAGTCTCAGCATCTGGAAGTTTACCAAATAATGTCTTCACTCCAGAAAGCATCTTCAGTGTCATAATCAAGCATTCCCTAATTTGCGATTTCCATTCAGTTGAATTAAGTGCCTTTACATAAATAGTACCAGTTCCTTCTGGAGAAGTATGTTTATTGGCACCATACGCATGTAACATCTTGGCTGTGTCTCATAAAAAGCCTTGATTGGTGTGTATGTAAGCATTTAATGAACTTCTGAGAGAATAAGTGAAGCAGTAAAGTCCACATATTTTCTGGTCATAAAAACACCTCGTTTGCAAAGAAAAGGTATGATTTCAGAGGAAACAGACAGGGGAGCAGAAATCAGGTTGAGAGTTTATGAACATCAGTCTATTTCTTCTCTGAGAGAAACCCAGGGCTAACATCGACTGATGTCTGACCACAAAAATTGCATCTGTTAAGGCCTCTGGGGGTGATAACAGAACATCAGTATTTTCCTCTAAATTGGGGTAGTGAGGAGAGGACAGTCCAATCCTTCTGGAGGAAGAAGTCACATTGATCGCTCCCCGCAGACCACAGTCATTTTCAATTTAAATCACTAACGATTTGCCACATGATGTGTGTTGGATCGGTGCTCTGGGAGAGGAGAAATGGAGGTCATGACAGCTGGCAGTCATTATCATCCCCTGAGCACTTTCTTCAACAGGGAAGGTGTATGTTAATCCAAGGGGCTTGGGTCCTTTCCAATTTAGATAATGACATTCCACCACTTACCTCCCCCCGTTGCTTCACCTCCCTAAGTACTGTTCTCCCCATGTCAGGAACGTCATGGACCCCTGGCAAAGAATTTGACACAAGCCAACTGGCTCTTTCCTGCATTCATGATGTATGCATTTCTCACTGTAGTTCCGCCCTTCACAGATTTCAGTTCTGTACAAAAATGCTGTTTCTCATCACTGGAGTGGGTGGTGGCAGGGGAGGCAGTGATTGGACTCACATAAAAATAAGATCTCTTCATATGCAAATATTATATTATTCTGTGATTGAGCTTTTGTAGAGACAGCTCTAGCGCAGGAAACTGGAATGGGAAGAGCCATGTTTAGTCATGGATCGGGACTGGGAAGATGATTGGATTAGACCTAGGAAGAGGATTTATTCCCAGTAATGATTTCTGGCATAGAAGGCTATGCAGTTGGTTGGTACAAGGTAGCCCTCAAACTGGTGCAGCTGAGGTCAGAGAGTTGGCATAAAAAAAGTCTAAGAGGAAGACCTCAATGGGGGTGGAAACAAATGAACTTTCTGCTCATTTCTCTATTTAAATAGATAATTTAGAAGACTGTATGAAAATACTAGGAAGGTATGGGGAGGGATATGGGTCCAGAAACACATCTTCCTAGATTCCTACAGCATGTTGAGTGGACTTGTGCTGTGATAAGACAGGACAGTTCTACCACTTATGTGTACAGGTAAATTGCATTTAACTGGTCACACAGATCTACAAATGAAGGAGGCTATACTTATAGGGAATGCATTTTTATGGTCCAGTTTGAGCAGTGTTATGCTTACAGCCATTTTTGTAAAGGTATACATTAGTAGATTAATGTTTCCTATATCTCTTCTTAAATTATTGGTTTGGCTTGGCTTTTTTCAGATTCTGAGAACCTAGTAATTTTAAAGTGCTTTATCTTCCTCAAGAAAACTGTCTTTGGAGAATTCCAAATCAAGATTTTCAAAAGTAGTTCTCAAATTCTGAAGTGTCTGAGTAACAAAAGTGAAATTATTATTTCAGGGCTTATAAGAACATTTTGAAAGGATTTTAGGAGTTGAACAAGTGATGTGTATCTGAGCATGTATTGAGGAAGAAAATCCTAAAATACTGCTTTCTTTCTAAATGAAATTTAGTACCTGCCTTTCCAAAAATCTGCAATAAAGTATCTGTAATGTGCATAACTATACCTACAGTGTGTTAGATGACAGAGAAATAGGTATGTTGTGTGTGTTTACACAAAGCTCACTTGAAAAAAATGCATACTAAAAACAGCCTAAGCCCATTTTTACATGTAATTATGTCCCCTAATTCCTAAATGGAATTTATGTAACTTAAAATTCCAGCTGTAATACATCCATATTTGCAAAACGAGGCAAACCTGGTTTCTACTGCCTTGGAATTTACCATCTAGATGGGGAGACATCAACTGTAATTAAATAATGATCCTTTTAAATAAGCCCCATAAAGTATCCAACAGGAGAACCCTTGACATTCAGGGAGAGACCTGAAGGATTAATTTGAGTTGGGGAATAATGAAAGAGGTGAAAGAGAAAACAATATGTTAAAGGTCCTGAGGTGGTAAGGAAACTTGTGTGTCTGAGGAACTGAAAAGACCACTGACACTAGACTGATTGAGTGTGAGTATACACAGGACTATGCACTCGAAGGAATATAATAGGAAGCCACACATATGGGCAAAGGCCAGATCACACAAGACTGTTTCAGGAAGAGAATCAATCTTAGATTCACACACCACTTGGGTTCCTTGCATGTACTGATTACAGGAAGTTATTAACACTGAAGAGCCACGATGTGATCTGGAATTGAGTGGAATCCGTGTAATAACCAGCTATGTGGAACTGAACCAGCAGGGACAAGAAAAATTGGAAATTGGAAAGCTTTTCTGCAATATCCCCTTTCTTCTTTAACAACTCTATACCACATACTGATGTTCTCCCCACTCTACCACAGAATATCTACTAAAGAATCTGATAAAATCACTGTAAAGGGATCAGAGAGTGAGTGAGCACAGAATCACAGTTCCAGAGGCTTCCAGCACTAAAATTCTGATTCCTCTCACAGTTTTTATGCTAGAAAGGCTAGTCTCACTCCAGTGGGGGAAATAATGTCCAGTGGACAAATAGCAAAGAAACAACAAGATTTGTTTGATGCAGGCACCCCTTGAGTTATTCCTGATACTCAGGAACCATCTACCTTACCAGCTCACAAGCAAAACTGTCTACCAAGAGAGGAGACGTTTCTAAATAAAAAAGATTTGTATGGAGTTACAACATTCCACCCAGTGTGAGACTGAGTTAGCCTTTTTGAACTCTCAGGCATGAATTTACATCAACTCTGGATTTGGAAGCTCCTTTAGCTTGGGGTGTGTCTTGTCACATTAGCAGGCTGCTGAGCGGAGGTGTGGACCTAATTAGCAGAGGCAATAGGAGGCATGATGGAGCCTGTGGGAGACTCGTATGGTCATTGTGGGGACCACTGAGTTGGCTTCTCTGCCTCCCTGGGATGATGCCAAGTCCATGCAGGGAGAATGAGTCACCTGAACTGAGGGAAGTGAAAGATCAAGTGTGTCCCATAGATTCAAAAAACCACCACTGAAAATAACTCTCTGCCCCAGATACAGCCAGGACTCTGCCATCCCCGATTTAGAATAGCCCAACCTCATAATTTTTCACGTTTTTCTCACTTTATCTATTCTTTGATTAACTTCAAATTGTGTAAAAACCATGATGCTAGGGAGTTAAAGGAGAATAACTTCATTGTGTTCTCTCAGCAGTATTATACACTGTGTGCTTTACCGGTGCCATCCCATGTCTGTTTTCAAAGAACTCTCTCACATATTTCTTCTCTCTGGCATGTGAGCCACTTGAAGACTGAAATCCTATCTTTTGCTTCCTTAGAATGGCTTTACATCTCCTAGCGAAAGCCTTTGCTCATGGCAGAAGCCCTTTCTGTTCTACTCAAAAATACTTTTAAGCCACTATGTACTCAGATAATCACTGCAAAGATGCACAGTTGGGACTGGAGAAGCTGCGAGGCATTTGAACTCAGAGCAACTTGGGTTTCAATCCCAGTTGTGCTGCTGAGTGGCTGTGTGACCTTGGGAATTTTATTTCACCTCCATGAACCCTTGTCTCTTTTCTGTGAGGTATGACAAGATGATGTACTTTAAAAATTAAAGAAGACAGCATTTTTAAGGCACTTGATATCATCAATACAGTCCTGGTCCATAGATTTTTTTTTTTTTTTTTTTTTTTGCATGTGACAGTAAGGACGTCTACTACCATGAATATTATCACATTTTTAAAAAAATTTCATTTTGTTTTTAGCTCCAAGAAGTTCCCAGACCAAGGAAAGACAATGCTTGGGGAACAACAGTGCTGTAAACAATAGGAAATGGTATACAGAGGAGGGAGCAATCACTTCACACAGAACAGTAAAGCATTACAGTGAGGCTAACATGAACTGGGGCTTAAATGATGAGCAATGCTGCAGTTGGCAGAGAAATCTGGGAAAGGCATTCTCAGAAAAGAGGATAACACTGAAAAGATGAGGAAAGACATGAGAATGCACTGTATATGTGGTGGTTTGGGGCTATATGTAGCTCCAGAAAAACATGTTTTTAAACTTAATCCACTCCTTAAAGTGGGTGTAAACCCATTTTAAGACCTTTTGATGAGGTTGCTTCAGTTAAGGTGTGGTCCATTTTAATCTGGATGGGTCTTAATTCTGTTACTGGAGTTCTTTATAAAAGGAATGAAATTCTGACACAGAGAGAGAAAGTCACAGAGGGAGCATGCAGAAGCTGAACATCATTGGAACCTGGAAGACTTCTCTTCCAGGAGAGGTTGTCATGTGCATTGCCATATAGCAGAGATGCCCAGGACCAAGGATTACAAACAGCTAGTCCCAGAATGCCAGTCTTTGGAAAGAGTGCACGGCCTTGAAGAACGCCTTGATTTCGCCAGTTTCCCAGCCTCAAATCCATAAGGGAATAAATTAGCATTGCTTAAGGAAACCATTGCATGGCATTTGAGCAGTGAAGGAAACTAAAATATTATATACCAGCAGTAGTGAGTTGTGCCGAGTAGTTCATGTATGAGGATATGGGTGACATGATGAGGTATGAGGTTACAAATGTTGGTTGGGGCCACATGTTGGAAGGCTCTTTGTTCCTGACTGGGGAGGGTAGACTTTATCCCTCAGGCAATGAAAATCTATTGAAGATGTGAAAGATAATTTTTGTTGCAGAGCAAAAAAAATATTGGAGGGAAAGAGGAGCGGGAGGTCACTCTCAAAATCACTGAAATATAATGAGGACTTGAAGCAGAAGAGTGGCAGTGGGAAATGAGGAGGAAGAAGAGAGGAATCAAAGAAATATAGAGGCAGGAATGATGGCAGCAAGAGAGTAGAGATATGGGGGTGGGGGCAGAGAAGGGGACAAAAAATGCAAAAAGTTTGAATAATGGAAAAGATGATGATGCTATCAACTCACCCACTGTAATCCCCCAATACTAATGCTAAATTGAGTATTAGGTTGAGGCAATAACTGGAGTCAGTTACTCATTTCCTTTGAAGACATCAAAGATCTGCTTGATGTATATAGAATACATTTAGCAAGCCAAGGTCAGATCAATGATGAGCTAGCAGTAAAACCAGCAAATCAATCAGCTGCCCAGCCAAAGCTTTTCTGATAAGGGGGTTTGATGGAGATCTGAGTTTAGTGATTTCTATCTCAACACAAATTGTGACCAAATAGAATGTCAAGACCTAGATTTCAACAAATAGAAGCTGAAAATGTTTCTAGTATTTAATTTAGAAAGAAGAGAATAAAGCCTGAGCCTAATCTGTAAAACATTTCAACCTGCCATTTTTTTTTTCCATTAAGGATCTCATTTTATTTATTGGGAGAAAAAGTATGCATATGTAAAAATGTAAGAACCGATTTATTTTTATACTTTCAGGCTAATATTTAGCTTTTCAGAGGAGCAAACAATTTATGTTGAGCTCATTTATATTATAATCAGAATTTATATAAAGTTTCATAAGACTGTTTATCCTTTTCTCCTTGACTATTTCTCCATACATATAAATACACGTACATGCCACAGTCCAAAGGGTACCTTTTCAAAATATCTTTTCTTAAGCTATCTTCATTTACATAATGAACAAAGCTTCATATTTTTCCCTACAGAAACATTAGTTCTTCTAGATGCAATTAGTAAGAGAAAAGCCCCTTATTATTCCAATTATTGATTTAATCAAACATTTTGCTAATCCAATATTCTCCAAATAGGATTTGATAACTTTTCTGATGCACATTATAATTACAGAACAAAAGATAGAAACCAGCTGGAAGGAGACAACCTATTTCCAAATGGGCCTTACTAATCACACTGAGCATTTACTTGATTTAACATCGGGACCTCTGACATGAAACTCTATTCGGCTTCCTCTATGCAGTCATAGCCAGAAAATATCCGAGTTGAAAAGGCTTTTCAGAGCTTGCAATTAGGTTTCTCCAGCATGGTCTAGTGTGTTATCAGTTTCCATGAATATTCCTTGAGAAAAGAAGTTGTTAAGGCCATGTAAGTTTGGGTAATACTGCTTGGGAAAATGCAAAGAAAATGGTGTTTAAGTTCCCATATAGCCTCTATAGTGTACCTCTTTTTTACATTCCCAGGGCTGGATGACCTGCACTCACCAAGTTGTAAGAATTCTAAAGACGTTAGTTGGTAGAAAGAATTTTCAAGGTTGTATTTGTGTGTGTGTGCGCATGATGAATTTTAAAGGATTCCTGACAAAGTTACTGTTTTAGTTTGAAAGCTGCTGGAATGTGACATACCAGAAATGGAATGGCTTTTAAAAAGGGTAACTTATTAACTTGCAAGTTTACAGTTCTAAGGCCATGAAAATATCCAAATTAAAGCACCAACAAGAGGTTACCTTCACTCAAGAAAGGCCGATGAAGTTCAGGGTTTCTCTCTCAGCTGGAAAGGCACATAGGGAGATCTGCTAGCTTTCTTTTCAACAGCTTCCCCAGGCTCTGTCTGTTCTATCAGTTGTGGTGGCTCTAAAGCTTCTTCCAAAATGGTTCCTTCTTAAAGGGCTCCAGTAAGCAATCCCACCTTGAATGGATGGAGACACATCTCCATGGAAACCACCTAACCAAAAGTTAGCACCCACAATTGCATGGGTCACATCTCCATGGAAACAATCAAAAAGATCCCACCCAGCAAAACTGAATGAGGATTGAAGGGCATGGCTTTTCTGGGGAATACAACAGATTCAAACCGGCACAGATACTATCTCCTTTACGAAGTAGAGAAGAGACAAAAATTCAGTTCTCACTACTTGCTACTCCCTTCCCTTTTCCAAAAGGCACAGTATATGTATCAAGCTAAATCCAGATATTCTTAAAGATTATCATTTGGCAAATTACTCAACACTGTAATGAGTCTGCAGTTGTATTCCCCAGGCTCAGAGAGAAGAACAAGCAGTAAAAATCTGATCTGAGTCTCTGCTAAGGCTACCTTTGACTAAATGTCCCAAGGCATGGTTACTGTCAGGCCTGCCAAGTCACTTTTAATTCTAAGTCCAATAGCCATAATCCACAAAACACCAAGAGTGACAGAAACTCAGAATATCACTCTAGAGACTCTATCAGGAGCAAAAGTTTATATACTTTATATAAACTTCAGAGATGTGTGAATGAGATCTGGGAGTATAAATGGCAGCTGGCCAATGGAAACAATAGGCAAATCATGTGGAAAGCTGGCTGAATGGCCCTCTTCATATGTTGTTGTGGGTCCCTCTATGGACAGAGTTCTCGCCTGCCATGCCAGAGACCCGGGTTCAATACCTGGAGCCTGCCCATGTCAAAAAACAAACAAAAAAACCACAACATCATAATTGAGCACCAAATGCTCAAAACACATCCATTATGGTTTATATAATTGTAAAATTAGTATTATTTGTAATTGTTCAATAATACAGAAAGGAATTTTTTTAAAAAAGTTGTGGAAATTTCAGAAGAAATGTGAAAAATATAAAGAGGAATTACAACTAACTAAAAGGTAATTAATTTCAGTCTAACTCCATGATTCTAGTCATAGAATTTCCCAAGCTGCTAGAAATGGGCATGAGAAGAACAGAAGACATTGGTAAAAATTATTTAAGGCAATTCACGGTTTATAAGGGAAGAAAAATAGTATTATTAGATAATAAAAATAAGGACTTTTACTCAAATGGAAAAGAAAGTCTTCAAGGACAGCAGAATTCATGCATTCAGAAGGCGAACTGGAGTTGGCCTCATGAGCTAGGGAGTTTCTTCTTGGCATATGATACTTTTTTATACCATCAAACTTTTTCGCCAGCTTTGAAATGCCGTAGTTCTGCACCAGATACATTCAACCACTTTTCCAAGTGTAAATTTAAGTAGGGACTGGAGCATGCAGCAACAAGAAGGATGACAAAGCAGCAGAATCACTAAAATTCATTTACAAAATTGCAATGTTCAATGGAAACTCTTGAAAAATCATACATACATTGATTTTAGAAACATCTTTTGGGATCCCAAAGATGGGTTTAGCTGCTTTCTCAAGAAGGAAATCTACTGCTTTCTCCTTTTTAAAATTAGATAAGTCTACAACCAAAATGTTCCTAGCAAATGCGATATAAAGTGGCAATACAACTCTATTTATTTCTCCCAGAGCTGATCCAGGTTATATCTGTTGTCTTGACGTAAATATTAACATCTCCCCAATTTCCTCTCTGATGTGCCCCATTTAGATGATAAATTACATAGTCACCCTACTTATAGGTCAATTCCACCTTATATTACTTCGTCTTAGCTCTAGTTCAGTATTATATATTTAATCAATTAAAATGCAAATTCTATTTACATAAATGATTGTAAATCTGATGGTTTTTAGATCATTTTGCTACCTTTCCTGGAACCAAAGAGAATTTCAAAGTCTCTGGCTGGTAAACTTAAGTTCTCACCTTCAAGTTCAATGACCCCTGCCAGATTTTAGTGGTAAAATCTGTTTTACAACTAATTGTTGTGCTGTGCTTTGAAATTTATTGCTTTTTTTTGTATATATGTTATTTTTCATAAAAAAGAAAAAAATTCGATTGTGATGATAAAAAATATTTATTCCTTCTAGGCTCCTAGAAATGGTGAGAAAATGACTATTTCTCGAACATATTCCTGATTTGCTTCCCACTTACAGATATTACTACTTACAGATAACACTACATAAAGTGACCACTTCATGAATGGGATACAACATTGAAAGTTAGTTCTTCAAGACAGCAAGTTTCACTGAATTTCTGGAGCAACCATACAATGGATACAACTTTAATAATCAAGTCTCATAAAGTCAGTGAAGACTTGTGTCAAACTGGAAATGAACTACGTAGGGAGATATAATTTATGGCTCTTCTAAGACTCTAAAAGATGACCTATTTGTGTCCTGTTAATTCCAGATTCTTTCCAACAGAACATATAACATCTGTTTTACCTTTATAAACATGAACCAATTTTCTTCACCCTTTCCTCTAGCCTCAAGCATCACATCCAAACCCAAGAAGCTATCTCACCTAATGTGTATCAGCAAAAGAAAGAGCATAACAGTGCAGATCCATTTGCTCCATTGGTAAACAACCAAAGTATATGCCTGTTGATGGGGGTGTGGGTGGGGGATCAGAATTATAACTTTATTTTAGGAAGCCGTGTTATATGGACTGTTCATTTAACATTTATTTTTCTCACAGAGATTGCCAGTGTTTTTAATTCATTTATACAGCAGCATATTGCTTTTCAATGGTCATGCTAGGATTCTTACATATCATTTCATTATGCTTTAGAGTTATGTTTCTCCCTAATGTGACTATATCTCATTTAATAGGAGTAAACACAAACATATTCTTCAGTATATACATTTTTGGCTTTATCTAGGATTTTCAGAAGTGCATGCAATATATAAAAAATCAAAAAGGGAGTTCAATTTCATTTCTTCAGTTAGTCTCCTTTAAAGCATAATGCTACATTCTCGGCTTCTCTTCACATCAGGATTTCTCAAATCTGTCTACACACTATATTGTCTCTACTTCCTAACCTTCCATTCATCCTTTAGTGAACTTTAATCTGGCTTCTGTTTCACTTCTCTAGGTAAGTTTCAGTAAAGTGCTCCTAGCAAGACCTCCGTGTTATAGAACCAATGGGCACAAGCCTGTCTTCATCTTAGCTTCCCTAGCATAAAACTTCCTCCTGGCCATCCTCCAACCTCACCAGACATACCTTCTCAGTCTCCTTTATTAGAATTCTTAAGGAGTTTCTCCTCTTTGTTCTTCTGCATTGTCTTTCTGCATTTTCTTCTTAGGCATGATTATTCATTTCTTGGATTTACATATTAATCTCTGTGCTAACAACTCCCAAGCTTAATTTCTATTTTCAGCTCTTTTCTCTGATTTCCATATCCATGTAGTTGGCATTACTACCTGGATATTTCAGAGGTATCCCTAGCTTAACAGACTGAAAACTTGATTTACACCAATGATTGCATTCTTCCCTCAGCCTTCTCAGTTTTAGAAAATAGTATCAATATTAAACTGATTGTGCAAAAAGAAAAAAGCCCAGATGCCATCTTAAATTATTTTTGTTCCTTCATTCTACCTGCAAATCCAAATTCTTCAGCAAATTCTGTAAAATTTTACTACCAAAACATGTCTTGAAACCATTTACTTCTCTCTATTTGTATTGCCACCACTCTGCATAAAAGACTTCGATGGCTTCCCATGGCATTTAGAAGAGAATATTAACTCCTTAGACTAGTTTTGATCTGTTTACCACTTCAATGCTGAGATCATCTGTTTGCCATCACACTCTCTGCTTCACCCACACTGGCCACATTACATGCCCCATAATGAGCCATACTTTCCCATCTCAGGGCCCTTGTGAAGGCTCTTCACTCATCCTCAAAGACTCTCAGTCTCACTGCCTGTGTTTCATTCTCTTTTCCCTCCCCCATTCCCCAGCTTCATAAGTCTGTCTCTTTCTCATCCTTTACACTTCAGCTTGAGTGTCAGCCCACAAGAGGTCTCCCCGAATTATGCTGTCAAAGAACATTCATTTCTGTTCACTACTTTACATCACATGTATGTTTCTTTGTAATAATACAAAAAACTGAAAATAGTGGGCAAGACAAATAATCAACAAGTAAAACAAGCAGATTAGTTGGACAGTGAGCTCTGCGAGGCCAGGCACCTTGACTGTCTCTTATAACTCTTACCAAGAGTTACCAAGTTTAATAATTAGAACATTGTAGGCACTCAGCTAATACTTGCTAAGTGTACACACACTTCTTCACTGATCATTCTTCATTTTAACCCCAATGCATTCTGCACTAACATCAGTGCCATCTAGCTACCATAAAGGAAGAGTCAACTTATATTTGGGAGAAGAAAACTATCAAAGTAAAGAAGCTCTAGCGGGTCTATGGTGGAGTTATACAGTGAAGGTAGGGTTTAACAAATGAATATGATTACCGAATCATTAAATTGATATTTCTTTTAGTCTGCAGTATCTTAGAGCAGCTAGAAGTAAAAACCTAAAATTGTGGAATTGTAACCCATACCAAACTCTGAAATCTGTTTTACCACTAATTGTGCTGTGCTTTGAAATTTATTGCTTTTTTGTATATATATGTTATTTTTCACAAAAAAGAAAAAAAATTTGATTGTGATGATAAAAAAAAAATATTTATTCCTTCTAGGCTCCTATATTCTGGAACAGCTAGAAGGAAAAATCTGAGAGGATGGTATGGTAGCCTATGACAAATTCTGGGATCTGTTCTGTAACTACTTGTTGAAGAGTGCTTTGACAACTACTGCTTTTTTCTTTCTTTGTTTTGTATATATGTTATATACAATAAATAATAATAAAAGTTAAAAAGAAAAGTATTGGCAAAGTCCCTTGAGGGATGGGAGAGAAAATATGGAACTATTAAACTTTACTACTAGGGAAACCCCTGATACTGTGTCAAACATTAGGGATATCAAAATCAATAGGCCAAGCTGTTGATCTTGATGTTTGCTCTTGTGAAGCTTATGTATGTAGTAGAAAAGCTTAGCCTACCTATAGCTATGCCTAAGAGTTACTTCTGGAGAATCTCTTTTCTTGCTCAAATGTGGCCTCACTCTCTCTAAGCTGAACTCTGCAAGTGAAATCATTGCCCTCCTCTTCTATGTGGGACATGACATCCAGGGGTGAAAGTCTTCTTGGTGGTGTGGGAGATACTCCCAGAGGTGAGTCTGGCCCTAGCACCTTGAGATCAACAATGCCATTCTGACCAAGAAGGGGGAAAAAAAGTATACAAATAAGGTATCAGTGGCTGAGAGAGTTCGAATAGAGTCAAGAGGCTACTCTGGAGGTCACTCTAATGCAAGCTTCAGTTAGACCTTGCTACCTACCATAACTCGCCAAACCCCAACCAAAACCATTCCAGCCAATCCTAAAGAATACCTACGGCAATATATAATAGTCTACAAAGGTTCCATGCACTAGGGGAATATTCCAGAAACCTACAACTTCCAATAGGTCCCTGGACCAGATTAGTCCTGAAATGCGAAGGGGTCAGCCCCTCCAGAACATCAAACAGTACGATCCTGCATCCCATATATCGACAGCCACTTCCAACATGAAAAAGTTAGAATGGGCACAGCTCAAATACCCCCAAAGAGTGGGAGTAAGAGCAAAGGTAATGGCAGAGTCATAGAGAAGGTAAGGTTTAGCAAACAGGTATGATTGCTGAATCATTATATGGATACTTCTGTTAGTCTTCGGTATCTTAGAGCAGCTAGAAGTAAAAACCTAAAATTGTGGAATTGTAACCCATATCAAACTGTGAAATCTGTTCTACAGCTAATTGCGGTGATGTGCTTTGGAATTTATTGCTTTTTTATATACATGTTATTTTTTACAAAAAGAGAAATTTTTTTTATTTTTTCTAGCCTCCATTGTTTTAGAGCAGCTAGAAGAAAAAAATCTGAAATAGTGGGTGGTAACCCATAACAAACTCTGAAATCTATTCTGTATCTACTTCTTGAAGTGTACTTTGAAAATCATTGCTTTTTCTTTCTTTTCTTTGTATATATTTTATATTTAACAATAAAAAACATTTTAAAAAAAAGTAAAGAAGAATTCTACCATGCATCCAGGTTTGCAACATGTCATTCATTCTTACTGGGAAAAAGAAGAGCTACATCCCTAACAATTTTAAGAGTAAATGTCTTCATATAAATACTATTCAAATGCTTAAAAAAAGTTTTAATGTTGAGCTTTAATTGAATTTAAAGTAATTATGACAAGTTCCCAGGACTGTCTCAAGATAAGGTTCTGAAATTCTTTTTGAAGGAAGGAAGTCCTCAGTCCAGGGGAAGACAGAAGTACAAGGAGCAGGCTGTTATTAAAGATGTAATTACTTGATATAGCTCAAACAAAAAAGTCTTTGGGGATCATTGAAGGTGATTTAGTCAGAGTTGATATTCTTTGTTATAAGTTGTTTCCCTGGAGATTCTATTTTTCCTGTTATAAATAACTCCTGTGTGTCTCATCAGCTCAGGTTTCAGGCCCTTTTTTATAGTTCTGATCCTTTGAGTAGAAAAGTAGTGGCCAAGGACCTGTCCCTGGCTGCTACTGGCTGCTTGCTCAAGACCCATGTGATGGCTGCTGAGTTGAGAAAGCAAGGTGGGTCGGATGGTCAGAGCCCAAGGAGTAGCTCTCATAACCTAAAAGAATAACATTTAATAAGAGTGAAAATACTACTATTTACCAAGGGTCCTCTACACACCAGGTGCTATCATAGTAATTTATGGTATTATTGCTAAATATTAAAGCAAATTGCTAAATTGGGTGTCATTACTCCCATTTCACATATGAGGAAAAAAAGGCTCATAGAGGTTAAGAAACATGTCCAAAGAAAGTTCGTCTTCTAGTAAGTGAGAGATCATTTAAATCCACATCTCTTTCCAATAATCTATATTTATTTTATATAATAGATAGTGGAGGTATATCTGTTAAAATAAGATACTTCAAGATCACATCAAATGTTTATAGGCCACATCTCTTTTTCCTTGATTATATTGCTTCTTTTACAGTTAGATTTTTTTTTAACATGGGTAGGCACCAGGAATCAAACCCAGGTCTCTGGCATAGCAGGTGAGAACTCTGCCACTTAGCCACTGTTGCCCGCCCCCAGTTAGCTTTTTAATAAACTACACAGACAGAACACTTTACCTTACCATGTGGCTACCCCAGCCTCTAAGCCACACTGCCTCTGATTAATAAACATGCAAATACACTAACAGTTCTCAACCCTTCAGGGACTATGTGGAGAAGTGCTCTGCGATGGGAATAATCATTCCTAATCATTATTTTATACCTTTGGGCTCCCATAATGTGATTGCCTTAAAATCCAACACACCCAAAGGCCTTTGAAAGAAGTAAGGCCAGTGCTGACTAAAACTGTGCCTTTCCTTAGCTTGATGTGCACAATTTCTACATTGCATTAAATGGCAAATACAATAAAATGATATTTCAGTTGAAGAGAATAGTCACATGTGGATATTTTCAGTAGTTACTGGAATTGTGAGAAAAACAGTCGGTTGTATAGTCTCTGAGGTGAGAGATCAAGAAAGGGAAAAATGAAGAGTGGAAGAGGGGTATGGTTTATTTTAAATAGCAGATAAATAAAGCAATATGTTTGTGTTTGAGTTGGGAAATATATAAGGTGGTTTAGAGACAGAAAAGAGTTGAAACTTTCTTTGTGTTGTCATTGAGTTGACACATCACTGACGTACTTGTGGGGCACGTGTGTTAGAAACCCAGATCCACTAGGAATTACTACAAATATCTATGAATGTTGCACCAACAATAGACATTCTTCTCAAGTGCACGTGAGCATTTTCCACAATAGGGCATTTGTTAGGCATAAGATAGGTCTCAATAAATTTAAAAGGATTCAAATCATACTAGGTTTATTCTCTGGCCATAATAGAATAAAATTAGTAATTAATAACAAAAGGAAACTTGGGAAATATAGAAATATGTGGAAATTAAACAATACTTTCTTCAATAAGCAATGCAGTAAAGAAGAAATCACAGGAGAAATTAGAAAATACTAATTAAATGAAAATTAAAATATAGCGTGAAAAAAACTTACAGGATACAGCAGAAGTGGTGCTTAGAGGGAAAGTTATAGCCATAAACACCTGTATTAAAAAAAGAACAATCTCAAATCAATAACCTAACTAAACTTTGTACTTTAACAACTAGAAAGAGAAAGACAAACTAAACCCAAAGCAAGCAGAAGGAAGGAAATTGAATGGGGCAGAACTAAATGAAATAGAGAACAGAAAAACAACAGAGAAAATTAACAAAATCAAAAGCTAGTTATTTGAAAAGATGAACAAAACTGACTAACTTTTAGCTAGCCTGAATGTCATAAACTAGTTAGGATGAATTCTTAATTCTGAGGTGACATCCTACAACTTTCATCCAGTCAGCATTCCATATGTATGTTGTTTCTCATCAGCTGTGTTTTAGAAAGTTCTTTTATAAGGAGCTATTTCTTTTGCTTTTAGAAAACATAGGGCTTACTATAAATGATGAATTCCTACCATTATAGCCAACTCTTTAATTTTTAGATCTTTTAGAAAAAATAAAAAATGAACATGCATAAACATGGAGGGGTGGTGGGGAAAAGGAGAAAACAAGATATTTGCATGCAGTTATACAGTGGTAAAAGTCAAGTTTTTGCAGTTTGGAGACAGCATCTATCATCTGGATAGTGTGGATGATGCATTAGTCAGAGTTCAAACACAGAGGTAAAATTATAAGTGTTACAGAGTAACAATTTATTACAGGAATTAGACCTTAGACAATTGTGGGAAGAGCTGGGAAGGTAAAGGTATGTGAAGGACACTGAAGCATCTGGTGGTGGGCCTGCAGTGGTATCTGTAATGAGGCATGAAGCATCTGGTGAGCCTTGGGTCACTGATGGTCATTAAGGTTGGCAATCAGGCAAGAGAGCAGGATAAAAGTAGGGAAGGATGAAGATAAACTGGGCCCTCTGGTAATTCCACCTTCATTCTCACCACCTCTAACCAATAATAACCTTCAGAGTATAATGGCCATTGCTTCATTTCAACCTCACAAATCTTTTACAACCTTACTTTTTGCCAACTGTAACTCAAAACCTTATAGGGAAGGAGATTCTGGGAAATATCCAGCATCACAAGTCGAAGATGGTACAATCCATCACACATAAAATTATCAAAAGTTTTTTAGTCTCCATCTTCTCATCTGTAAAATGGGTATATTAATATTACCTATCTCACAGCATTGTTGTCTCACCCAAGATAGTGCAAAACTATGAAATTTCAATATTGTTATGTTTACATAATGAAGTTTGACAGATCAGTCCATTTTTATTTTACAGAAGGGAATTAAGACATAAGGAGGAAGAAGAAACAGGATTTGTATGTTTTGATGGATGTGTTATAAGAGTAGAGACGGGGAATCAGCAAAGTTGTATGTCTAAATGAGGGACTGAATCTACTTAAAAGGGTGGAATGCAAGCCTCTTAACCTGGTACCATGGGAAATCTCTGGAAAGTATGTATTGAAGAAATTTTGCCAAGTTTTGCCTTCTTTAATGTTTTTCCACCAACATAGGAATTTTTCTTCACCCAGGGCAGGGATTCAGGGACTAGGTGACTATTAAATAGTCAAAAGGCACATGGTCCCCTCCATATCAGGTTCATGACCTCCACAGATCTGATGCTCCAATTATAACAATCTCCAGGAAGTTACTCATGTTTTGTAAAAGTGCAGGTGATTGTCTGAAAACAATGTCATCCAGATTTTGCAGCATCCCTGGAGACCAAAAAGTCTCTGCCTAAAAACCATGTGTTTTTGTCCCCCTGCCGTTCAGATATGATGTTGAAGACAAAGAGATTTATAGTTGCTTGAAAAACTACTTGGATTGCCTTGTTACTTATTCTGAACTTACCCAGATCTCTAAGGAGAGTCATGTATCTGTGATGCAGGTGACACTAGCTTCTTTGCCTTTATAATCACATGCAGGATTTTTTCCCTTCTCTCCGTCAGCTTCAATATAACACCCTGACATTTAGATACAGGCATCTCCTCTTTAGTTCCATGATCTTTGGCAAATTCAATCTCAGTCAGATTGCTATTTTTTTCTCAAGAGGAGTGATGACAGCAGGCTTAACCCCTAAAGCAGACTGTTAGAGATACCCGTGTTTCCATGGTGTCTCAGTCCCAGTGCTGGGTTCTACCAAGGAGGAACAGTCCTCCTCTATGTTTCCAGCAGTGTTCTGAATCATGCAGTATTCCTCACTCACAAATGCTGTGTGCAGTTCTTTATTTCTGTCATCTGTACCTTCTATACCTTCTCCAGCACTCTCCCATTCACCCTGGTGGGCAGATGAGATTTAGCAAATGATCAGCTAATTTAAGCTCATTAAGCAACAGTTTCTAATATGAATCTCTCTGAAGCTCAAGGCATTTGACATTCATTTTGCAAAATTATTATGTTTCATTGTAGTGAGTTGGCAGGTTTTAAGTAATGTTGAACAATGAAATAAAGGTTTGCAGGAGAAGATAGAGGAAAGAGAGAAAGAATTTGCATCTCATCATCTGATTAAGTTTCTGCACATTCTTTAAAGACACTATCACTGAGGAAAGAATGACTTCTCTTATTTTCTGGTCCAAAACTTAGATTCCCTTCACCCTAGATGAGAGACAAAGATATTAATAGCATGTCAATATGCTAATATCCAGTATGAAAAGAAAAAAGACAAGGGCTGCAGGACTTCATCATTTTTTAAAATTCTGATTAGGTTAATAAGAAGATGTAAAACGGTAACTCTACAAGCTTTGAAGGTAAAGTCAGGTGTCTGGAATGTAGAACCCTTCAATAAATGATTTCTGAGTGACAAATTTGTGAGCATAATAGGAAATTGCAAAATTTATAAGTTTGTTATCTTTTATGCAATAACAGGATCTCTTAATCAATCTAGTAACTAACGCTTGGGAAATGAGTGGTTCTGATTTAGTTTCTGTTAGTTTAAGAAAGAAATTCTTTAATTCATATTTGGGCTTGATAATGTTTTCTCAGTGGGCTCAGTCCACTGCCATATAAAGTGAAGGCTGGTGAGGTGAGACCTTTTCAATGTGTAAAGATCTGACAGAGTCTTTAGGTCACCATTCTGAGCATGCTGTTCAACTGACGAGAACTGGAAGTCAAGAAGGATTAGACATATGGATTGAATTTATCCATGACCCCAGTCAGAATTTGGAATTTAGTTATTTTTCTTTTTTCTAATCTATGTTACCAGATTTTCTTAGAGCTGTTCTATAACTTCTCCTTTTAGGAAAAGTGACATCTTGAATACTTGAGGTATTTGATAAAACAAAGGTTTGACTAGATAAATATGTAAGCAAAGAAAAAATCAAGTAGATGGATGAGAAATGTGATGAGGAGAAACTGCCACTTTATGAAGGTGGATTGGCCAAATATTTAAAGTGAGGTTGAGATGAGGGGATGCTTGAATCTTAAACAGACACAGAAAGTAATACTTGGGCATCTGTTCAAGAACAAATGTCTCAGGTTTTGCTTTACTGGGAAGAGTATTTGTTAAACCAGTTGTTTGCTTATACAGTGACTGTTCTGGTTTGAAAAGCCATGTTTTAATCCAGTCTTGTTGGGGCAGAGCTTTATGGTTGGGACCTTTTGATTAGGTTGCTTCCATGGCAATGTGACTCACCCGATTGTGGATGGTACCTTCTGATTAGATTATTTCCATGGAGATGCGACCCACCAAATTCAAGGTGGGTCTTAATCTTTTTTCATTGGAGCCCAGTATGAAGAGAAGGAAAGGCAGAAAACAGAGAGAACTGAGAGCCAACACAGAGAGAAGACACAGATACTTGGAGATGTTGGGAAAGCCATTTGAAATCAGCAGCTGGGAGGGCAGGTCTGCCGATGTTGCATTGTGCCTTCCCATGTGACAGAGAAACTCTGGACTAGAACGGCCTTTCTTGAGAGAAGGTATCCTCTTGTCAGTGTCTTAATTTGGACATTTTTATGGCCTTAGAATTGTAACTTGTAACTTAATAAATCCCTTTTATAAAAGCCAATCCATTTCTGGTACATTGCATTCCAGCAGCTTTAGCACACTGAAACAATGACATTCTGGGCTAGATCAGCAAATCGGATCAAAAGTGAATTGCTTCAGGTCCAATTTAATGAAAGGCATTTGTTTCAGTTCCAGTTACTGGAGGCCAGAACATAAATTCTTCCTGTTCCTTTAGCAAGGGGTATATTAAAAAGAGGGACCTTGATTTATAAAGGCCAATAAAACATAAGGAATTAAAATCAAATACCTTATTATTTTGCAAAATAAGTCAGATATAAAAATTTTTTCCAAGAGATAAATATTCATTCGTTTATCCAACTAATCTTTATTAAATATGTCTTTGGGTGAGAAATTTAAGTGAAGCAGGAGACATAGTCCCAGAAATAATATTATCTATTTGAGTAACTAAATAAGCTACCTTATTTAACATATAAGAACATATCATATGTAAATACTACAGATAAACTCTGGGCATGTCAAGAATTTATGACTATTGAATGGTTTGTTAAAGATAAGAATTTAGCCATTTGTCATACAAACCCAAATTTGATTTGACTTTATAATTAAGCAGTCCATAACTGGAGTGAGATACCTAATGTTTGGTTAAAACTTAAATCCTCAAATAAGCTTACCATGGATGATTGGTCTATTATTAGAACTGAAAATTGTGAAAGTGAACTGTAATAGGCTGTGCAAATGTAAGTATTTGAATGATGTGCACTCAGAATAGCTTTCAGGTGAATGCATTATCCCCACTTTAAAACTGAAAGGCTGAGGCTTAGAGAGGTTGCCTCTGAAAGTTCAACATTCAAACCTGAAAAACCCAAACTATCCAGGTCACACATGCCCTAAGACCAGTACTCTTTCAGTGAGTGTCATCAGTGACAAATGGCAAAATTCCCAGTGGGTGTGAATGTTCTCCATCACAAGACCTCAGTGAAGTATACCCTACCCACTGACAATTAAGATTGCCACATTAGGTTCTTTATGTTATGGGGACATCCATTATCATCCCAGGTCACCCTCTCTGAAGATCATTTAGAAAAAGCTTCTCAAACCCCATGAATGACTCAAATGCATCCTAATGGTTTAGATCCCATTTATTTTGTATAAAGCCAGGAGACTTCTGTCAAATTTCCCCGCTGATTGGCGTTGGGGTTTATAATGGCTGTAAGTGGAACCCTACAAGTAGGACTGATACGCTTCTAGCTATGAGAGCCATATCATATTAAGTGCAGAAGTTGCTTCCATTTGTGCCCTTGTTGATGAACCAGGTAGAAAACTCCTCCTCAGTATGTGTTGGTTGCTTTTTGGGGGTAAAGGTACATTTGTCTTTAATACCATCTACTGAGTGCAGTAGCATTCCAAGAGCTGCTGAGAACCTGCTGCTTGTTTCCCCAACCTCCAGTAAACTATATCACAGGGACTGCCCCATGAAGCCCAGTCTTGATTTTTTTCTTTTTCTGTATTCCATGAAGTATATTTGTCTTGAGAAAAAGACAAAACCTGGTTTGTGCCTCATACCTTGTAACTTCATCATGTCAATAAATCTGGTGGTTGCCAGTTAGCAGCTCAGGATCAAAATGGATAAATAACTTCTTACTTCTCTTTCCATCAACCATTCTCACCTCGACACCAGTGTTTCCAGGGGAATTAAAATCAGACCCATGACTACAAGCTAGCAACCAGCAGGTATTTAAACATACAGATGTTGCAGAAAGTCAGTAGAAACCAGGGCAGACATGTTGGAAAGTAAAAAGCAAAAAAAAAAAACAAAACAAAACTTGTGAGAGGCTCGCAGGCAGATGGAAACATTTTGAAAATCGGAACTCCAATTAGATTGGTTTACTGAGAACGAGAGATTAATTGTAACATTAATATTGATAATACTGTCTCTGGAGTCTTCCTAGGGGCTGGTAAGGGGCTGGGAGTTTAGCAATGAAGTTGCCTGTGCCTTAGCTCACGCTCTTGTATAAGGGTATAGCAAAGCATTTAAGGCCCTTCTTAGGAAGATAAAACCCAGTGTATTTCTGAAGTACACTGGGAAATAACTCTGTGCCCTGGTCCTGCACATCCTCCTTCCCCCACCTCAGTATTAATTAGTTTTATTATTATGTGTCAGGCTCAGGACTTGGATGGGCTGCTTTCCTTGACCTCATATAATCTTTATAATCCCTGTGGCCTAGACACCATTATCCCTATTTTGCAAATAACAAAACTGACACTCAGAAAATTTAACTAACTTGCTCAAGGTAACTCAGCTAGCACATGACAAAGTCAAGACAATCCATAATCTGCCACAGATAACTAAAAATTTCCCATTGAACTGGGAATTGGCATTTGTTGAGCATCTGGCACGTGCTCAGGGCTAATGCTAAATGATGCTCTGGGCAGAGGAAGAAGTGAACCAAGCTCCTCTTCTAGGAGCTAAACTCCTGCAAAATATTCTGAGAAGATCGCGTTTGTGGTCATTTCTTCCATTTTTTCCAATATTATTGAAATATTCCTCTCTATATATTGTCAGTGCATTCCTTGCTATAAAGTTTCGTAGGTTTCTTCAATCTTCTTCTGTTGCTAATGTAATACTTGATCTAAAGTCACCATTTATTTTCTTTCTTTGACAGCATATCACTTGAGTGTGGTGGAATTATGATGTAGATGTTGCTGATGGTTTGTTCATTGCACTTGACAAAATAGCCACTGTTGACATCATGGAAAGCCTGACTTCATTTGACTTCAAAGCCACTTGATGTTTCCACTTACTGTATCTTTGGGCAGCCCTCGTAGTCTTTGTGGTATCATTATTGACAATTTGAGAGGAGAATTTTTTTGGAGTCGAAGAGGGTAAATAGGAAGATGTGGGTTCTGTTACTCAACCCCTTTTCTTTTTGGCACTAATAAAATTTAAATCAGAACAAACCCCTTTTTTTCTTTTCTAGAAATATATGTTTCAACCATTTTTTCTGTCAAGGAAAATGAATCCTGATTTATGCATAAATATTTTAATGATGTGGAAAAATTAACCTCAATTATAGAATCTGCCTATACGCCAACACAATGTCAATCTAAAGGTTAGTCATAAGCTCTCATGAAGACACTGCATGTAGATTTTCTTCAGCTATATTTAGATAGGATCTTATGGTTCTATAAAGAAAAAATAGATCAGAAGAGACATCTAATTTCATCAACTTAATCATGCTTGCAAACGAAAAATAAAATACCTGGCTGTTTATATTTTTATTATCCCCTCTGGCACTATTGAGGCAAGAAAATAACTGAAATAAATATTTTCCATTAGCCATTGGCCTAAATCATGATTCATTCTGACAGATACCTCAACAATGCACACATTGTTGTAATAATAGTAATGGCCATACTTATTGAGTGCTTGTTGTGTGCCAGTTACTTTTAGGTGAACTTGACATAGCTTTTCTTTTTTGTTTCACACCACATTCTTATGTGACAGGTACAGATATGACCCCTGCCTTATAACTGAGGATGCTGAGGCACAGTAAATCAAGCAGCTGAACCAGTGAGTTTGTTCTAATTCAACTCAATTCAATTTGTACAGTTGACGGCTTACTCTATGCTCAATGGACACTGGAAAACTGATAGTCTGATAGTAGAGTCTTGTTAGCAAGATTATGCTCTGCTGCTCACCTGTGACATAATTATAACAAATGAACGTGTCTGTCCTTCTAAACAAGCCTAGACCTTAGTACTTGTTCCACCCTTCTTTTGGCACTGATCCAAAGACATTTATTTCTACACTAGAACATGAAGCCCCATTCTGAACAAGCTGGATCTCCTTCTGGTCCACTAATAGGTTTTTCTCTTTTGATTTTTCCTAAATCAAATGCATCCTCTTCCACTTTTCTCTAACTGTCCTCTATCCTAAAACTATTCATCCTAAGCCCACCATTCCACCAGACCCTCTCACTTTTTCTTATTTCGACTCCTCCATTCAGGTTATCTGATGCCTCAACCTGGAAC
Source organism: Tamandua tetradactyla (assembly GCF_023851605.1). Taxonomy (NCBI): domain Eukaryota; kingdom Metazoa; phylum Chordata; class Mammalia; order Pilosa; family Myrmecophagidae; genus Tamandua; species Tamandua tetradactyla. The sequence continues at coordinate 199,205,881 of NC_135327.1, read as the reverse complement.
ATTTTCCAACTCTGGATAGAACAGCAACTTCTAAATCCTATTCCAGGATCATGGCCTGTCTGCTCTATTACCTTCAGACTATGGAGAACTCCTACCCTTTTCCTCTTGATGGGATGAGAATTCAAAGTGGAACATTCTAAAAAGCCCTTACATATCACTCAACGCTGGCTTTTCCTATGGAAAGCACACTCAACAGTGGAAAGCCTTCATCCACATTCCATCCCAGATGTTACAGATGTATGCGATCTCTACTAGTTTGTATGATATTGAGTCTCATATACTTTATGATATTGGGTCTCAAATACTTTTGTAAATGTCTACTCTTTTTCTGTCCTTTTTGTCTATTTTACTCATTTCTGGTTTTTACTGTGCATCTACTCTGTGGGAAATACCAGACTCAAGGGGAGATAAAGATTCTTCCCTGACTCCCAAGTAGAGTTGAGCGATCATCATCGTTTTGATTCACTCATAGCATGTTCTGTTTCATACAACTCATCCCCTAGTAACAAGGGATGGATATGTCTCTGAATCTTCATGCCTCTTGTACGTAGCAAGAAACTAAGCAGAGTAAGTATCAATAGCACAAATCGAATTGAGTTGAACTGAAGAAACTCATTGAATTGACTATTTCTACATCTGAAATCCCATTTAGAGCAGCAGAATGCAAATATGCTTTTCCCCAATAACTCCTCACCCCACCTATGGCCTGGAAACCATAGTTGATAAACGTACTGCCTTAGAAAATCCCAACAAAAACTGGCTTTCATTCCTCCTGCTGTAATTTGTTGTTTGATTACCCACACTTCTCTCTAGATCCCTAGAAACCCTCTGATTAAATTAACAAAAGAATACTGTTTAACAGTTAGCCAAAGTATTAAGATTTGTGTTTTGCATTTTACAATGTACTTCCCTCCCCACTGTGGTTCCAATTCAGTCTTCCTCACCAGGCACCTGAGGCTACAAGACTTGCAGAACCTACCCTACTCCGTAATTACACAATGAATTTTGAAGGCTCCTGTCTTCTTGTTCTACTATCAAAAAAAAAAAAAAAAGCTTATTCAGGCCTTTATTTCCTCAGCGGCTCACCTTTCTCTCATGGGTGACAATGGGTAGTAAATGGATTATTAATTGGGTCAACTAATTCCTAGGTCTTTTCCCCCTTTCAGTAAGAATAACATCATACCAGGGATAAAACACATATATCCTTAATAAATCTTGGGGACAACATTTAGAAAATTTTATTTCCAAACATATGGAAAAGCAGAGACACATGGAAACATATGGAAAAACATACGGAAAAGCATAGTAGAGAATAATTGATTTTCACATGTCCATTACCCAGATTTTGACAATTGTCACTTTCCACTATTTATTTCATATTTACTTAAAAATTATTTTCAAGGACATTACAGACAAGAGAACATTTCACTTCTATATAATTCAGTATGTTTTTAAAAAAAATAACTTGGTTGGTGGGCAACTCTTAAGAATGTAGACGCAAGCTCTAGATATTTTCCTATGCAACAATTAAGAATATCCACACCTGAAAAGAACGAATGTAGTGGGGTAATATCATCTAATTCTCATCTAATATTTTCTCTAATTATCTAGAAATGTTTTTTTAGAGTTAGTTTGTATTAACTAGGATTTAATAAACACCCATACTTTGCTCTTGGTATGGCTATGTATGTTCCCAGGTCCTCCATGATTGGTCTATTGCAAACAATGGGGCAGCTGTCCTGTGGAATATCCTACCTTCTGGATTTGTCTAGTTGCTTCCTCTCAGTATCAACTAACTTGATACTCTATGTCCTGTATTTCCTATGAACTGAAAATTAGACCTAAAAACTAAACTTGCTTAAATTCAGCGCAAGCTTTTCTGGTACTACTTCACAAGTGACGCTGAGCAATTCATATTGCATAACAGAAGGTGTGTTTGTCCCATTGTTAATGATGCAAAAATTGATAACTGGGTTACAGTGGTAATAGTCAGCTCTGGCCATTAGAGGGTTATATTCTCCCCTGGCAGCCAGCAAGTGATTCCTGGGGTAATACTTTAGCAACACATGAATTCTTTGATTAAGCTTTTATCTAATTGTTTTAATCTTCATTCATGCCATTTACCTAAATCAATTATTTTAATAAAGCTCCTGCATTTTACATGCAAGGAAACAGAAGCTCAGAGATCATTGTTTGACCCCTTAGCTAACTGGTGGCAGAGAGAATAGGATAGGCAGTTGGGTACAGAGCTGAGATTCAAGGTGTTCTTTTATACAGTTGGTTGAAGATATTTATTTTTATTTTTCTTTCACTTCCTGGGTCTCATGAATTATTTATATGTTATTAAATTCTACTGAATGAGATTTCAAAGGCAATGAAAACTGCTGAAGTTCAGATGAAATCGAATCAGCACTATGAGCTCCGGCGGGCCCTGGCATTCGGCCCACTTTTTTTTTCTTCTTTTTTTGCGAGGGCAGGCACGGGGAATTGGACCCGGGTCTCTGGCTTGGCAGGTGAGAACTCTTGACCCACTTTTATGAAGGACCCCAAGGAGGGTTCCCTGAGCCTGAGTCTGATATATCACAGGCATGGAATGTTCCTTCATCAGAATTTGTACCACAGAACAATCTAAAGAGCCTGACACTAGAGCCAGGAACGTTTATTTCCCAATGCCTGATTCGTCCCATTTCCACGTCCAAGATGCGTGGGTGAGAGCAGAGCTCACAGAAGGCGCTGTCACAGGGGCCTCGAGTGCCCACTCTTCCCGTCACAGGGGCCTCGAGTGCCCACTCTTCCCCTCCATTTCTTTTTAAAGGTGAAAACCAGTTCTGGGCACTCCCCTGATTAAAAACGTTTAGTTTTTAAGCATTGCTCCCAGACCCCCGACCAGGAGCTCTCCAGGCTCTGCTCACACCTTTCCCCCAAAACTCATTACCTCATCATCCAATGTCATGGCCCCCCTCTCTTGTCATTTCCAGCTCCTTTTCCACTTTAGGGACCTGGCCCTTTCCCTTACTTCCACCAGGGAGGCTCCTTGACAGGATGGTTCCATTTCATGCTTTAGTCTCAGGTGGCACCTTCTCAGGGAGAACTTTCCTGATCATCCTAACCAAGGAGCTTTCACCACCCTGTAGTTACACTTTATGAGCATCTTTATTTTCCACAGCGTAATGATTATTTGGTTATTATTTCTTTCTCATTTATCTAATGCTTCTTACCTTCACTACAATAAAAGCCAAACGAATGACTACTGTACCTCCAGCACCTAGCCCAGTACTGGGGGCATAGGAGGATCGATCAATAAGTATCTGCTGAATAAAGTAATATAAGGAAAAAAGCTCTACAAAGTATAAACTGCTCTGTCTTAGTGGTCACTTTAGCATCATGTAGGGTTTGATCCTCCTGACCAATGCTAAGAACTGGCTAGGGAAGTTATCAGTGACTTCCCCATTCACAGATAAGGGAGTGGCAGTCTCAGGGGTGAGCGCTCATTGAATCTTTAACCCACTGAAATCTTGCCTATTCCTCACCATGTCATTAAAAGCGCTCTAACTAAAGTCACCCATCACTTTTGAGTTGCTAATTTCAATTACAGTTCAGCTCCTATCTTATTGGTTTTCTGGGCAGCACTTGATGCTTCTGCTACACCTCATTTCTTATCAAGTGTGTTTCTTCTTTTATTTTAGATCAGTTCTCTGACTCCAGTGTTGTCCCTTTGCTAAACTGTTAAGTCGGGCTTCTGATCCTTGGCTGAGCAACCCCACCATATACGGAGAGCTTAGAAAATATGAATGCTGGAGTTCCAACTCTGGAGGTTCCAACTTAGTGGATTTTGAGTTTAAATTGGGCATCTCTATATTTTAAAGGTTCCTAGAGTGTTTGGAGGCATAGCCAGATCTGAGAACTAATTACTTCTATATTGGGGTTCCTCAGTGTTCTGTTCTATTCTGACTGCATATGATTTGTGTGTTTTTTTGGAGTAAGCATGCCCTGGTACTTGGATTCTACTCTTATGTATAAACTAATAACTCCCCAACTCTGTAGCCCAGACTTTTCTCATGAATTACAGACTGATTATGCAGTTGTTTGTAAGAAATCTTCAATTTGATCTTTCATAGAAAACTCAGATACAAAATATCTATGCAACACACCCTTGGCATGAATTTTTATCTTTCGCTGGATATCTCATCTAAAAGCCAGAAGGGTAAATACAACCATTCCAAATAAACTTCTACTTCTCATTAGTATCTCCTCTTCTATAAAGGCTTGTCTGACCCCTAGTGCCACCACTGGGACTTATGAGCAAAATCACAAGACAGAGGACTGTTGGTACATACAAAGGGACTGTGAGTTCCCTGAGATCAAGGACTGTGTCATATTCATTTCTTATTCTCTGCACTTAGCAAGTATCTGGCACTTGGTCCACACGCAGGGCATATAGAAGGGCAGAACAGTCATTCTTTTACTCTAAAATTACGGATGCTGATTAATGGAACTCCCAGGAAAAACACTGAATCAAAGTGTCCTCATTGTGAGGCAGTGGCAGCTGTAGCGTAGTGGATAAGAAGAAACTTACCCACTCAGGAACCAGCAATTACCTGAGTATGAATCCTGGCTTCAACACTGACGAGTTGAATGATTCAGGTATCACCTTAATCTCTCTGTCTCAGTTTCCTCAAAGGTTAAACAGGCACACAATAGGCACTCAACAAATGCAAGCTAAACAAAGTTCTAATTGTCTGATCCTTAAACCAAATTTCAAACCACCTGCTTATTTCTAACCCATAGAGAAAAATTAAGGATCAAACCATCTCAATTTAATTCACACAAAATCTTCAAAGAAAAATTAACCTTTTAAATTTCAGCAATTAAGGACCAAGAATAAGTCTGTTAACACTGAAATGCTTTTTGAAATGAATAGGCATTTCTTTGGCTTGATCCCTCTATATGCCATGGCTTACTTGTGAGGATATAATCCAGTCTGTGCGGTGTATAATCCAACCATATACTTCATAAAAGTGTATCGATTTGACATGAACATAGAATCAAAAAGCAATCTCAATTCCTCATTCTCCCTTCCACAGGGTGATTGTAAAGACACATGTGAAGTCACATTTGCTTCTCTAATGTATATCCACTGATGTACATGAGGATGTGCATCCATTTGAGGGGTCCCGATGTCCCTGAGTTTAGTTCCAGCTTTGGGCTTCCATAGCTGTAACATATCTCTAATAAAAAACAGGGATTTATCTCCTCTGTATTGCTTCTTGTATCTTTCCAAAGCATTGGGGGATATCAGGATATGATCTATTACATTTAATTGCCATGAGCACGGATAGCATTTTGAGCCTGAGGACATGAATGAGGGTCAAGAGCTAAGTTGGTATGACTATGAGATAGGCACTTCAAGGCACCTTTTCTGTGGATACATGCTAAGTCTGGAGAGCAAGTGTCTTTTGTCTCATTTTCACTGACCACCCACTCAGCCTCTTTATCTTCCAGGCTTCCCTTGCTCAATACACTTAGTCATGACAGAACCTGAGAGTTATTCTTTTTTTTCCAAAAATTAGAAAAAGTTTCTCTTTTATTTTTTGCCCTATTAGATTGGCTAAAACAATTTCCAAACACTCTTTCATATAATTAATTTTTTTAGGGCAAGTGTCCCCGTTTTTCAATTGTCTTCGTGTCACATCTCCCCACCAGATTGTGAATTCTCTGAGGACTCCATGGATGGCTTCCGGTTGATCATCATGTCCCGGGTATCCAGCTCAGGGCTGCCTGGCACAGAGGAGTTGTCATACAATAATAATGGAAAAGACAACCTTGTCAAGTGTTTGTTGTGTGCCAGCCACCATGCTGCGTCACATTAATCTTTGCTGTAACTTTTTGCGGTATATGCTGTTATCTTTTTTTAAGTCAATTTTAACATTTGCATGCTTACTTTTTTTTTAAATTACAAAAGTGGTAGGCTTATAGGAAAAAGCATTCATAAAATATAGTTATCATATACCACCCTATTATTAACACCTTGCATCAGTGTGTTTCATTTGTTACAACTCCATGAATTATTCTTGACACCTCCCTTTTCCTAAACTCCCTCATTCCATAATTTCCAAATCCTGGCAATACGATCTTCAAACTGAGGTTTCTGTCCAATCCTTTTTCTTCATAGTCACTGCTACCACCTTAAACAGAGCCACTATCACCTCTCATCTGAAATATCTTAGTGTCGCATTTCCTGGTTCATTTTTGTACTCGTTCTTCCCCCTGATCACCTGGAACATAACAACCAGTATGATTTAAAAAAAAAAAATCTTAACTGATTGTGCTACTTCTCTCACATTTTTTCAGTAGCTCCAATTGGTCAAGTTTTTGCCTATTAGATAAAATCCATCATGACCTACAAGACCCTGCATGATCTGGCCTCTGCCAACCCCTCTGCTATCATCTCTTTTCAGTCACTACATTCCAGTCACATTTGTTTTCTTACACTTTAGGAATACATGAGCCTCCTCCATATATCTAGGTCTTCACCCAAAACTGCCTGTCAGCCTGGAACTCTCTGCCTGCCATATCTGCTCTGCTCACCCCTGCAAATGCAGTGACTAGCATCATACTCAAGAAATACACACCAAGGGCATACCTGTGAGCCTGAAGTAGTGGCTGGAGATATAGAGACAGCAGACCTAGTCTTTCTGTTCCTTTTCTAAAGAAACTGAACACCTGGTGGGGGAAGAAAGACGACAAACAAATGTAGTTTTTATAACAGAAATAATTTCAGTGGGATTATGCTATGGGATCAAAGGGGGAAGTAATTAATTGAGCTTGGGGAACTCAAAAAGTTTTCTGGAAAAGTTATCCCTGAGTAAGTCTTACAGGATGAGCAGGCACAACTAAGACATTGTTTTCTTTCTTCTCCATGGGTCTATGGAAATGGAATTTGCAAAGACACAGGCTCTGTGGGAGTTTGGTATGTTCATGTAACTTAGTTTATGTAAGTCCATAGGTTAGAGCTGGACCTTAGGGTGTATGTGGGGAAGTGGTAAAGATAGAATTAGAAAGAGACTCAGTGGTTACAACTGAAGAGCCTGTTGTGCTGTTGTTAACAATATGGACTTATCCTAAAGATATGGCTCTTTAAAACTATGAGTTCAGAGGACCTCAAACTTGGATGTGAAGGGGTGTTTTCTGGAGAGTTAGGAAGCAGTGCTGAAACTGTTGGTCACATAGAACCAGAAATCAGGCTCAGCAGTTGATAGACTAGTCAGAACCCTAGAATCACATGCTCCTTCGATTAGTTCTTTTATTAATTCACTTTTTATTTTTGAATGTTTATTTTTAGCCATCATTCTTGTTAATGACTTCATCAAATTCCCTCCCACTTGCCTTCTTTGGCACAAGTACTTCTGACATCTGAGATTATCTGTCAAGGAGAAGAAGGATGGAATAGAATCTGATTTTACTTGGAATGTTTATCTCCACACTTGGTGTTATGTTTTGATGAATTATTCATAAGTTAAGAAATACAAGATGTACAAGCAGATAAATGTACAACACAGACCTAGAAGTATCTGTGAAAGCAAAGGATCCCTGAGAAAATTCTCACATGTAAATCCATAATTACGCCACCAAATAAATTCAGGGTAACAGATTGTTTTGAGAAGTCACAGGAATTTAAAAATATGAATATTGTGCCTTCTTAATCATCTGAACATATTTCACTGGTATTATGAAAGCCAGTTTACAATGGGCATTGCACCTGACTGAAAAAGTGTTGAAGGAAGAGTTCATTAGTTCTCCCCAACCATACATCATGTGTGTCCAATTTTCTAGCCATTGACAAATGATCTTCATAAAATATGATTAAATTGTCCAGGAAGCAAAATTTTTCAAGGTCTAGCCAAAAAATATCAGGAAAGCATGACCAGTTACCCTACCTGCCATGTGCATTTCCAAATGATTATCTATCAGCTGCAATTGATGGATTTCCATGCTGAGGAGGTAAATGTGATTCCAAGACAGCAAGGCAGTATGTGATCAGTGGGGCCTCATGGATGTGTAGGTGGGGAAGGAGGGACAGACAAGAGGGTTGATATCATGGGCAAAAAAGTGAAAGGAAGGAAGGAGGCCAAGCAATGGGAGCTCGGCACATCCAAGAAAGCATTGCAATCCATGTTGAAATCCCTGACGTTATAAATGATTTTTCCCTATACTCACTTAGGAGAGCATGGACATCTAAATACATGGCAATATTTTCTTTCTACAGGAAAACCCAGGTATTTTATGGAAATACAATACCATATATGTGGTTAACATAATGGAGTTATTCCCTGCAACAGTTAAGATTATAAAGGAACTGGAATAAGAAAGAGGGTTTGTTGAGTTGATAATAACCTGTATTGGTTTGCTAAATGCTGATGGAATGTAATACCAGAAATGGAATTGCTTTAAAAAGGGAATTTATTAGGTTACAAGCTTATAGCTCCAAACTAAGGCATCCAGATAAAGACAACTTGACTCAAGAAAAGTCAGTGTCTGTCACATGGGAGTGCACATGGCTGGCATCTGCTGGTCCTTCTTCCAGTTCCTTGCTTCCAGCTTCTGAGGCCAGTGGCTTCCTCTCTAAGCACATGTGGGCCTTCACTGAGCTCCTTTGGGTCACAACTCTGGGTTCAGAGTTGGCATCAGAGATGCTCAGCATCTCATGAGAAGGCATATGGCAACCTCTGTTGGTCTCTGCATCTCCAAAGGTCCATGTCTAGGCATCTGCTCTCTCTGTTGGCACTTCGAGTATCTTCAAATGCCAGTGTCTCTGTTGCCTCTGTGCTTTCTCCAAAATGTTTCCACATTTAAAGAATTCCAGTAAACTAATTAGAACTGACCTTGAATGTGCAGAGTCACATATCCATCTAGTCAAAAGGTCTACACCCACAATTCGGGGTATCACAGCTCCATGGAAGTAATCTAACCAAAAGTTCACATCCACAATTGAGTGGGTCAATCTCCATGGAAACAACCTAATCAAAGGTTTCCACCCTACACAATAGGTCTGGCCCCACAGAATTGGATCAGGATTAAAACATGGGTTTTCTGAGGTACATAATAGTTTCAAACCAGCACAGTACTTGTCTTGGAAACAGCCTTATTAGGAGATATTCACCTTTAGCTGAGTAGGGTGGAACCTCCCCTTTGTAATTCTCATCCACAGTCCCTTTGGACCAACATGGCACTCTTGAATTATTAGGAGCAGAGACGTAACTTCTGTCTGGGGAACTCAGGTTTGACTAATGAGATCGGCAAATTAATTCCATGGGACTGCTGTCTTTAATTTTGAAAAGATGTATTATCCCAGATCCTCAACATTACACCCCATTTATTGCTCTTATAATCCTATACATGTTGATCTGAATCTGACACCAATTAGTCCCTTATAAAAATTCTATGGTTGCCTTGGAATGCTATGATTTTAGAAATGGTATGATTTTATAGTATGTGTGGTGAACATTAAGAGAGGGATATTAGTAATTAAATAACTAAAAAAAAAAAAAAATTGAAGCCAAGATAAGGGGAATGAGGAAGAGGAGGTATAGTCATTCGTTAATTCTTCTGTTATTTTTTGTTAATTTTTGTTATTTTGTTAATTACACACATATAAAATTTTGTCCTAGGGGGTGAAAGGGTAGTTTAGTAGTAGAATTCATACCTGCCATGCAGGAGACCTGGGTTTGATTTCTGGTCCATGCACTTCCCAAACAAACAAACAAACAAAAATTTAACAAACTATGCTACAATAAAAAGAGAGTGAAATGTGACCCTGTCACACAGCATACAAAAAAAAAGTGCCATCCTAAGGAAGATACTAAAAAATGTCAAGTATTTTCTTTTCACTTTCAAGTGAGGGCACAACTTGAGAACAAAGAAAACATATGCACATGGAAAAATTAAGTGACTAACAAAAAGGTAAAGTAGTGGCTGAATGAGTGGTCCCGATAGAAACCGATGAGTATATGAAAGGAAGGGCCTCAACAGTGTGGCTGACATGTCTGCAAAACGTCACGGAAACCATACAACTTGTGCCAGGGACTTAGGTACATAGCCTCAAATGATCAACAACCTGGGATTGTGAGCGTGGCTTCATCTTTGAAATCCTGGTACTTAGAAAAATACGGAAGAAGTAGGAAACATGAAGCAAATATTTACCGAATGAGGGAGCAAACAAATGAGTAAGTAGAATGGTAGGAGGAAGAAGTATTAAAATTCTTCATATAAGTCTCCCTAACAATGTCCTAATCATGAAATCTAAAGGAATTCTTAACCTCATACTTCCTGTCTTTGTTATAATGTTACAAGTTATTGACCATGCTCAGATCTGATGGGCTGTCTTCTTTTTGTGCTTACATTGTTCCTTCTAAATGTCTTACTATGTTTAGCTCTTCTCTTTCCATTATTTGGGATTATATGTGTGTATATAGAAGGAAAGAAAAAGGAAAGAAGAAAGGAAGGAAAAAATGAAGGGAGAAAGGGAAGGAGAAAGGAGGGAGAGAAAAAGCAAACGTTTACAGAGCTCTAGCTATGTAATGGACAGGCCCATTCTCTACAGAATCTTACTGGACTATGTAAAAAAGTGCACAGCCAATTCTAAATACAGATTTATGTGTTACAATAGAAATAAGCACAGGAGACAATTAAGTACAAAGGATCAATAATTCACCTGAAAGGAAGCTTTCCAGAAAACACCACCCAAGCCAAGACCTAAGGATGGGCAGTATGTGCATGAGATGGGATGGGGGACAGTATTCAGCTAAACAGTCAGCATATATAAAAACCCAAAGACAAGAAATTACTGAAAGTGTGGCAAGGCAGAAGAGATAAACACATACCCTATTAGCAAACAATTAGATATGTTATTAAAAGTATGAATAAAGTGCCGTGGAATCACAGAGAGGGGGAGAATTCATTCATGGGTAGACAATGAAGGATAGGGTTGCCACATAATAAGGGCTATGCTTCACAGCAGAGATTATTTGAGTTGTCTTCAAGACTCAGCTGTTTTTTGTCAGTCAGTGAATGAAGATGAAGGTGAGCACATAATTATAAGCAAAGAAACAAAGGCATTGGATTGTTTTACTCCCTACTGAAATTCTATTGAGTGGATTCTATTGAGTTAACTGGTGAGTGTGGTCAGTGAAGACGCAGGAAAGGTATGTTGGCATAAAGCAGAGAATGATTACGACGAACATTGTAAGAAGGGTGAAGTTTATTCTGTGGACAGTGAGGACCCAGGCGAGTGGAAAGGGTTAGTGGAAAGAAAGACTTGAAAGAAGAGAGGAAGAGGCATTTGGGAGGTCTGAGCAACAGGTCAGGGTGAAATGGGTCCTGGGTACCAAGGAAGAAGGAGGTACCATTCACTGAGACAGGAAACACTGAGATGGAGAAGAAAGGTTTGCGCATGGCATTGTGGGGAGGCAGTGTGAACAATGAAGAAAGGGAGGAAGCCCATTTGAGAAATTTGTTACATAAGGCAGAGGGAAAAGTAAACTTGCTGTTCAGAATATTCCTCAGCCAGGTAAGCAGACTGTCTTAAATTATATGTAATGACATTGTAGTCTAGAGAGTTTTAACTGGGGCACTGTGACGGTCAGATTCATGTTTCAACTTGGCCAGGTAGTGGTGCCCAGTGGTGCTTGGGCAAGTGCTGGCCTGTCTGTTGCTGTGAGGACATTTCATGTACTTAAATCATGACCACGTTGGCTGCCTCCACAGTTGATGGCATTTGCAATCTGCAATGAGTGATGTTTAATCTAATCACTGGAAAACTTTTAAGGAGGATTCAGAAGAAACAATAACTCTTTCTGCTTCAGCCAGCCAGCCTCTCCTGAGAGTTCTTTGAGGACCTTCATTGGAGCTGCCATCTCATGGCCTGCCTTACAGATCTTGGACTCTTACATCCCCATGGTTGCGAGAGATACCTTTATAAATTTTATATTTACAGATATCTCTTGCTGATTCTGTTTTTCTAGAGAACCCTAGCTAATACAGCACTTTTTTCAGTTGCGCGTTCTAAGAGACTTTCCTAGAGTCTGTGGCAAGACTTTCCTCTCAGAGTTGATAGAAAATGGCAATTCTAGTAAAAATTCTACTTCTTTTCTGGAAATGCATTTCTGTCTAATATCATCTAATTGAGCATAAACCTTTTCCCTGAACTCCAGACTCATATATTCACTTGATTACCCAATGGTGTCTCAAACTTTACTCCCAAACTGGCAATTCAATTACAAGCCATTATCTCTAAACCCTCACCATCCACTCCCTGCTTTATTTTTTCCTTACAACTTGTCACCGTCTAACATAAAATGCATTTTATTGATTTATCTCATTGCTTTTCTCTGTCTCTCCCATTAGAATATACACTTAATGAAGGCAAGAATTTTGTCCTTTATGTTCCCTGTTTTATCCATAGTGTTTAAAATAGTGTCTGGTACCTGGCATGGAGTTTGCACTCAATCAATATGCACTGAATGAGTGAATGACCATGAAGAACATCGTTAATTTTATTTCTAATATAAATTGTTATTACTGTAATTCTATATAAAGTCTGGGTAATGAATAGATTATCTCCTATTCTTCCCTGAGTCAAATGAGGATCTGTCCTCAAATGAGGCAAACTTCCCATTTTATTTCACTAAATTTACACTTTTACTTGTGTAGAATCTGTGCTGTTTTACCAATCTTCCTAAAAATCAAATTGTATTAGTGTATGAATACAGGTATAGACATGATTCTATGCAAAATTCATCTAAAGGCTGTTTACAGTTTCTGCTTGTATGACCAGCATGGCTGGCATGATTTACTTTTAGAGTGTAGAAATTTTATGGGGCAAGAATGGGGGCTTAGACTCTTGTTTTATTTATACAGATGTTTAAAAGTAGATATTTACTGGTGCAAGCATTATTATCAGTCTACTGCAAGGACAGGTTAAAGAACTATATATCACTGCCAAATGAAGCAGTAATAATGGTGGCTCCCAGGATAGAGGCAGTCTTCTTCTGGAGTCGGATCCTGAGGTGCAGGGGAACTACTGAAATTCACTGTCTTTCTATTGCCAGCACCTTGAAGGGGGCGGGCACTTCAAACTCTGGCAATTTGAGCCAACCCCTGGGAGCTAAATGCTAAAAGAAGAGGCAGGAGAAGTCTCCTGGAAGATCTGTCTCCAAAATACAGGATATAAACAGGGCCTTTGTCCATATTTACTTCTCAGAGACTCTCAAATAGCCTCGTTAAAGAACAGAGGTACAGAGCTTCTAATTACCTGCCTCAGCTTGAGTCCCACATAACCGAAAACCCTGAACCTTTATGGTGATTTTAAAAACACGACCACAAGTTTTTGATGCTCCTCCCTTCAAGAGGTGGAGCCTTGACTCTGTGACTCGCTTCTAGAAATAAAGTGGGAATGATGGAGCACAACTTGGGAGGTTAGACCATAAAAGAGATACCATGACTTTTGTTTTAGTCGGTCTCGCTATCTCTCTGATCACTCACTCTGGAGAAAGCCTGATGACACGTCAGGAGGAGAGGCTTGCTGCATGGCTAGGAAATGCGGTGTCCTACAGCCCCAGTCAAACTTCCTAGGTCTGCAGTCCCAGCCAGCATCTGGACTGTAAGCTCATGAGAGACCCTGAGCCAGAACCTCTCAGCTGTATCCCTTCTGAATTCCTTTCCCACAAAAACCACGAGATCATAAATATTGGTTGTTTTAAGCCACTGGGTTTGGGAGCAATGTGTTATGTAGCAATAGATACCTAATTCAATCTTCAAGTGTGGATAATGCTGTATTTTAAATACATAATGATTCTGTTAAACAAAATCATCCTGAGTACAAAGGAATTTTATTTATTCATCTTTTTATTTATTTATTTATGTTTTACATGAGCAGGCACCCATGTGAGTGGTTCACATTGCATGGGAAATTAGGAAGACTGTTAAAGAGCCAGCAGGGGAACACTTTGTGTCATTTAAAGTAAACCCATAAAAGGTAAAGGCATAGCTGTGATTGAGTTAATAAATTCTGGGTCTATCCCATCAACTCAAACTAAAGATGACAGCATATAATGGTTGGTTTCTTCTATCAGTCTTTGACCTATTTCCCAAGCCAATCTGACATTGTAACTATAATTCCTAATACTTTTTTTAAAAAAAACTAAGGCTTGTTGGTGTTTTGGTTGTAAATGTAATTGATGATAGTTTTGAATAACTGGAAGAATATATAGAAAGAATAAAGTAGAAATTATTATTTAATCATAATCTCACATCCAGAGATAGCCATTATGGTAGGGTCACTATGCTTTTTTCTTCCTATTATTATTAACTTAGTATTTAAAATATTTGAACTCTGTATGTAGTTTTAGATTTTATTTTCCTAATTCTTTCAAAGCATTGTATAAAGAGATTTTCTTACATTATCAAAATACTTCCAAAACATGGTATTAACTATGATATAATATTTTATTATATGGGCATATCTCAAATACCAAAGGCAGATTACAGAATTTTAATTTAATTATAATTGTCTCATAGCATCGCATTTACATTAGTGATTTCATTTAGTCAATTTGCTTCATTGACACATTATTATACTTATGTAAATATCCACTATCGATATTCAATTCTTATTTTTTAGAACTGAAATTACTGGGTTGAATATTGAAGAATTTTTTCTGGTCACTCAGTATCTCTGAGGAATTTTTCATATCCATTAAAAGGGGATATGAAATTATTTACAAATTTTCACTGATACATGCCACTGAATTGTTATCATGGTGTCTAAATCTTTGTATGCATAAAATGGGCGAGTGAGAACCCTATCCAAGTCCTGTTTACTTTCCACTACACCCAGCTACCATGTTGTTCCAATTGATTTGTCATTAAAAGTCTTTTTAAAGGTTAAACTGTCATCTCTCAAGTCACTGCAATGCAAGCCCTGATCTGAGCAAAAAGAGCAACTACTGAGCCACACCCTACTCTGGCTCTAATTCATTTCCCAACTGTGAGACTTCTAGAAAGATGAGCTCAAACCAGGTCCCTCTTCCCTCCTCAATGGTCCATCTGCCTGCACTCATCTGGAAGCAGCTTTCAGAATCTAGTACTGTACACACCGCTAGTGCAAATTACAAGTTGATAGCTCCAATCTCCCTTGCAAATCTGTCTAAACATGCTTTCCTCCACTACTGATCTCCCTACTCTACTACTTAACACAGACCCACTAATATGGCTTGTCTTTCAAATTTTGCCTGATGTTGACCCAGAAAAATAACAAAGTCAGGGCTGCTGCTAATCAACAGAGGAACAGGGTCATATCAATACTGTTTTCCAGGAAAAAGCAGAAAAACAGAAAAGATTTTTTCATATTCATATTTTCTTTCCCTCAAAAATAGTGTCTTTTGCTTTAGCCCTGTCAAATTGGAGAATTTAGGAGAGCTGAAAAATACCTAGGCACTGGGAATTCCCCTTTCCACTTCACTTCTACTCTAATATATACATAATTAAATTTGAATTAGGAAAAAGTAATACTCTTTCAGCACAGGAAGATTTCTTTTTGCTTTGATTCTACAGAGGCAGAGATACTTCCAAGTGGAGAAATCCAACCTAAAAATGCTGAGCGAGCACCTCCTCTTTGGGACATATACTTTCAATTTAGACTTTGCCATCATTCATGTCAAATGGTTATATAAAGCCTCAAATTTCTGCAATAATTAAATATCTAAGATTTATCTCATACCCTTGAGAAGCTGATAAGCATGGACCTTGAATCCAGACAGGTTCCACCATTACTAATTCCAATCTTGGATGTATTATTTAAGCTTTCTGAGCCTTGGTCTCCTCTCCTATAAATGTGAATCACAGAAATTAGCTCATAGACTTGCAGCAAGATAAATTTGTATATAAAACATCTAGTGTCAAGCCTGAAACATTAAATGCTAGCTCTACTCTCTGTATGTAATGAAATGATATATACCAAATAATCCTCGGCATTGTATGCCCTGTACCAGGAAGATTGTACAGATAGATCACTCTTGACTGAAAGTAAAAAGACTTATAGAATTGATTCAGGAAGGAAATGGGCCTGGATGTCCTGGTCAGATTTAGACAGGCCAATACGAAGTGAAGAGTGATGAGGAAGCAAAGAAAAGAGAAAAGTCCTCTTTCAAAGAGAAATGGTGTATTGTTGAAATAAAGAAGTTTCAGGAATAACTATGAAATCAGGAAGTCCCTTTTTGAGCAAATTGCAGTGAGGGATATCGTATTCACAGATCCTGGCACCAATTCACTTTTTTCAGGGCTGTCAACAGTAAGCTTACAGGTCTTATTGCGTGGACTCATATGGTCCTTACATCTCCTGCTTTATAGGGTAGCTGCTGGAACATCAGAGAGCTGCACCTCCTGTGGCGGGCATTGTGGGAGTCCTGCCAATGTCCCAGAATTCTTCACTAGGACACAATGACAATGGGTCAGGCCCACAAACATCTGGTCTACCACTCCACTCTACTTCTCTGGAGAAGTGAGAAATCAGGCGTTTGCAACCTTTCCTCTGATCTTTGCTCTCAGCCATCTCCTATCCTCACATGCTAGATCATTTTAAAAATGATTCAGAACATAGAACCCAAATATTTATTTCCAGATAACCGGAGCAGAAACATGTAGTTTTCCTAAGAACTGACTAGGCATCACATCAAATTGGGAGAAATTGTATATGGACAGAAAACTCCAGCAGACTGACTTCTCTTCTATAATAAGTAACTTGCATGCATAGCAACAGCACTAAATTTTCCTTGAATAATCTGGCTGAATTGTATATTGATGGAAAATTGTTTCCCTCTTAAGTCAGTGTTTATGGAATTGTATTCTAAAGCAACCTGGGAAAGTTTGTACACTGACAGGCCCTGAGAATGATCTTGTATCATGATGCAAATGTTCTATTCATCAAGGAGGAGCCCTCCAAGGAGATAATATATATATATATTTTAATTATTCTTTATTTTTGCTCATTTGATATATCTACTCAATATTCTCATCCCCAGACTCTCCCTTTCTAGAACTTTAAATTGCTTAGGAAATTTATTCTTTTATGAAAGAAGGGATTAAAAGAAATGCCCTTCACCAAAACATCAAGAGTACTTTAATATGAAACATAACGTAAGGGGAAAAGTAAGCCAGGCATTAGAAGGGGCTCACACTATGTATGTGTGGACTTTGGCAAGTGACATCAAAGGCTTGGGCTACAATCCCCTTCTGTATAAAATAAGGAGATTAGCTGTCATCTGTACTCAATTTCTTCCATCTGTAAAATGGGGCCATTGGTATCAAATTTAGAGAGTTATCATGAGAACCTAATGAGAGAAATCTGTATCTAGCATTTAGACCAATCCTTGGAACACACTATGCTATAAATAATAATGATAATACTAGTAGCTATTATGTGCTTGTTATAGATAGTAGTAAATTAAAAAATTACCTTACTTGTGTATTAAAAGAAAAAATAAGTCCATGGCAAAATTGTGAGAACAATACCTCACTTCCCCTTTTTCATTTACTTTCAGTCTCCCTTATGTTAATAGCTCTTTATCTTGGAGCTATGCAAAATTCCAAGCAGAATCAAAATAGGGCAAAAGTATTCACTCAGCTCATTCATATTACCTTGTCAAACATTACACCTTCAAGTTATACTTGCATTTTCAAAGAGACCTAAACAGAGATAGAATATGTAACTCTCTAATGTGGAATCTGAAGTATTATTAGTAGGAAGTTGTTTTTTTTGTTTTGTTTTATTAAGTATAAGCAGCTTCTCATTTCCTTAAATCACAGAAAACAATCAGCCTCTTTGCTGGGCCTGAGTGTGGAATGTGAAAATACTACAAAACATGTTTGAAAGAGACAGAAAAAGAAGAGCATTTCTTCTGAAATTAACAGGTGTTTCTAGACTATTCTATAAGGAATAGTGATCAAAGTTGAGTTCTAGAGTAAGCAGATAATCAGCTTCCAAGTTTGCATTTAAGGCAACAAACCACATCCATCTTTAGAGATTGCCCAACAAACTTGTTAAGTGTTTGGTTTCAGCAGGAATTAGTGGCCATAAAATTGAGAGGAGAAGGGTACAGCTGGATTAGAAGAGAGAGCTCAGTGTATACCAAAGCACTCCCTTGGCTCTATACTGGACCCCAAACCCCATTTTTATATTTTTCACTAAACCTTGGGCTCTCTGGCTCTCAGATGACTCTGGATAATTTTCAACAACTGAGAGACATTTGAAAGAGAATTGGAGTATGTAGAACTCTGATGCAACTGCTTTGGACACTTTGATATTGCTTTGGTGTGTACATTTCTCATGGTGTGTTTGCCCAGTTGGGCAGTTACAATGTTTGACTTGTCCCAAAGTTTCCATTGATACATAAAAATGTCTCACCTGCCTCACTTATATATTTACTAAATTTTGAAGAGAAAATTACCCGGCAGAGGTTGAATGAATTAGTTCGGATAGAGAAGTATGATAATGTCTGTGGTGTGTATCTGTAGTGTGTATAATGTGCTTCTGTGTGGATGTGTATATATCATTTAAAGGTTGGAGTAGTGCTAGTTCCTGCAACAGCACATATTCCAAAATTGGAAGATAAAGATTTGCATAGTTCCTGTACAAGGGTGACACAGATTCATGAAGTGCTCTATATTTCTGTAGAATGTCAACTTCTACTAAGAAGAAAAAATGGAGTTAGAAAAATTGTCACTTGGCATCCATTATAATAATAATCGACTCAGCCAAGAATCATTAATGGATGCTAAAACGTGTAGGTGAAAATTTGATGAAGAAAAAGATTAATATAGTCTCAAAGAAGGTGCACACAAATTGCTTGTTAATTTCAAAGGAAAAATAGCAGCATTACAGTGGAGCAACCTTACAGACACCCCCTTAAACAGGAGACGAAATTTAACATCTCCCACAGGACAAACCAACATAATGAACCTCCCGAAATGATGCGTTGAGAAGGACACAACCATATCATTTCTATGGGATTCCTGCCAAAAATTTAATCAAGAGTAAACAAATCATATTGATAGGTATTCTACATAATAACTGGCCTGCACTCTTCAATAATATAAAGGTCATGAAAGACAAAGAAAGACTGAGGAAATGTTACAGATGAAAGATGAAATAGACATAAAAGTTAAATACAATGGGTGGTCCTGAATTGGATTGTGAAACAGGAGTAACAAGAGTTACCTAGTACACCAATGGAACAATTGAAATTTGAATATTGATGTGGATTAGATAATAATATAACATCAGTGTTTAATATCTTAATTTTGATAACTGTATTGTGGCTCTGTAAGAAAATGTCCTCCTCTCAGTAAATACAAAATGAAGAATTTACAGTAGAAGGGTATGTTTTCCACAACTTATTCTCAAATTGTTAAGGAAAAAAGATTATACAAACACAAACACACGAGAGTAATTAATGCATGTGTCAAATGTAAACAACTGGTAATCTGGGTAAAGGAAGTAAGGAAGTTCATTGTACTATTCTTCCCACTTTTCTGTAAATTTGAAATTCTTTCAAACTAAAAAGTTATAATACAAAGGTAGAAGTGTGGGCTAGACAGATGATGGCATATGTGGGGAACACCTTCTCCCCATAAGCATAACACCTATCCCTTATACTATGTCATGGACAAATACAGCACCTTGAAAATTGTTGAGAACCATCAACAATGAGTCTAACATTCTAAGCTTCATTATGTCTATACATTCTAGTTGTAACTTTAAAAAAATATTTTTATTAATAAAACAACATACAAACACACAAGCATACAAACATTCCTTACATGGTAAACAATCAACAGCTCACAATATCATCACATAGTTGTGTATTTATCGCCATGATCATTTTTTTAAACATGGGCATCACTCCAGATAAAGAAGTAAAAAAGAAAAAAGAAAAAATTCATACATATCATACCCTTCACCGCTCTCTCTCACCGACCACTAGTATTTTCATCTACCCAATTTATTTTAACCTTTGTTCCCCTTATTAATTGTTAGTTTTTATCCATATTTTTTACTTATCTGTCCATACCCTAGTTAAAAGGAGCATCAGACACAAGGTTTTCACAGTCACATTGTAAAAGCTATATCATTATACAGTCATTTTCAAGAAACAAGGCTATTGGAACATAGCTCTATAGCTCAGGTACTTCCCTCCAGCCACTCCAATACACCATAACTCCAAAGGGGATATCTATATAGTGTGTAAGAATAACCTCCAGGATAACCTCTCGACTTTGAAATCTCCCAGCCACTGACGCTTTATTTTGTATCATTTCTCTCTTCCCCTTTTTGGTCAAGAACATTTACTCAATCCCTTGATGCAGGTCCCATCTCATTCCAGGATTTCCATCCCACATTGCCAGGGAGGTTTCCACCCCTGGGAGTCATGTCCCAGTAGAGGGAGAAGGCAGTGATTTACTTGCCCTTTCATCTTAGAGAGAGAGGACATACCAGCAACAAAAGAGGGGGTGGCTCTTAGGCCTAATTTTAAGTAGGCTTCGCCTATCTTTTGCAGTAATAAGCTTCATAGGGGCAACCATTAAGATCCAAGGCTCAGCCTATTGATTTGGCTGTCCCCACTGCTTGCTAGAATATCTGAAATTCTCCAAATGGGGAAGTTGAATATTGTCCCCTTTATCCTTATCCTCCCAAGGGGACTTTGCAAATGCTTCTTTATTCACTGTTCAAATTTCTCTGGGATTTATTGGGACACACACTAGCCTGAACAAACCAACAAAATCTCATGCCCTATTGAAGATTCCCGTGCACTTATTGTGTTAACTAAACTGAACATACAAGTTAAATTAGGAAATGTACTACCCAAAATATAAATTTTCCACCAAATAAACATCTCTTCTTTTAGCCTCACACAAAGTTGACGCTTTAGAACATGGATGATATCATCTTTTATCCAGTCTTCTGACACACCTTAGTCCTATCCAGGTCAGCTTCATTCATGGCTCTACTTGATGTCTGATCTAGATATAATTTGACTTGAGATTTTGTAAAATCCTGGCCTTTTTGAACTTTGCTTCTGACAGTTTATAAAATTGCATAATTGCCAAAATGCTGAGGGATAGATGTCTAAATCATCATTTGTTGATTCAATTTCTTCATCTACCAATTAGGGATAATCATACTTGACACACCTAACCAAGAATGGGGCAGTAACACTGTCCTACTTCCTGATACCATGTGGTGGAGGAGCGAGGGAAGGCAAGTGATGGGGAGAAATAGGGGGGCTTTTCATCTTTCCTTTAGTGACTGTCTGATCTCTGCTTATGTTCCTCTCTTCCCCATGGGACCTGACACATGGGTTCATTCCACCTCTCCCTGGCCCTCAGGTAAAATGGACAGTCATAATGCTGGAAGATGGCTTTCACAAATGCTTCTGACCTGACACAATACAACACACTCTTTGCTGCCTACAAATCAGAGAACACATTCTCTTTCCACAGAGAGGGTTGATATAAAACTTACTTTCTGTCAGAATAAAAACAAGTGCATTCGATTAAACCATATGTGATAGTTTGAAACTGTTGTGTACCAGAAAACCCATGCTCTTTAATCCTCATTCAATACTGCTGGATGGAATCTTTTTGATTGTTTCCATGGAGATGTGCCTCTACCCACTCAAGGTGGGGTTGCTTACTGGAGCCCTTTAAGAGGGAACCATTTTGGAAAACACTTGAGAGTCAATAGAGGCCACATAGCCAGAGACCTGTGGAGATGCAGAAGGAAAACAGCCCCCAGGAAGCCTTATGAAATGAGGAGAGAAAGCTAGCAGATGCCATGCACCCTCCCAGCTGAGTGACAAAGCCCAAATTTCATCAGTCCTTTCTTTGTAGTTAAGGTATTTTTCTCTGGATACCTTAATTTGGACATTTTCAGACTTAAAACTATAAACTTACAATTTAATAAATGCCCTTTTTTAAAAGTCATTCCATTTCTGGTATATTGCATTCCATATACAGCTTACAAACTAAATACTACAGAGAATAATCTATGAGAAACATAATCAACAACAAAATTTGGATGGAGCCGAAATATAAAAGGTCTTGAATACCACACTGAGACTTTGTTTGGTAGGCAGAGAGGAATTCCTGAGGGCTTCTAAACAGGGGAGGGTTACTGTACTCTCTGAGCTTCCACTGACTATATACTTGATTTCTTTTGGATTCCCTGCAGCACTGGCTTGGTTCTTCCCAGAACCAAGGGGGTTCCCAATAAATACCATCTAATTGCACTGAAATGAATTTAAAAAGCTACTAAATTGTTTTACTTATTTAGTCCTACAACCTAATATGAAAAAAGTTTAATTTAAAGAGAAGCTGGGCATTAGAGTTAGCTTTTATTTTCAGTTCCACCTGAGGTTTCCAGCCTGGACAGCTCACTTAACCTCTTCAAGGTAAGTATCTCACATTAAAAAATCAGATGCAATAGTACAACCTCCACAGGAGGTTAGAAGGACAGTTGTTTTTCTTTCAGTTAATGGAAAAATATTCTTTGATACATAAAGGATCTGTATATAAAATAAACATTTTTCAAAGCTTAATTCTTCTTTTAGTATGCAACTAATATGATTTGGGATAGAAATTTTAGATTTCATAATACTTCTCAAGGTATGTATTTCATATTCAATTGAATGCAGGAGGATTAAGATGTTTCAAGCCAATTAGCAATGGATCCTGAAAGTTATCTGGATCCTTTGGCACTTGTTGATGGACCAACTGATATGCATCATATATCATTGGTGCAGGTTATTAGTTGGTTCACTAATTTGAATTTGTAGCTCTTAGGATGGTGTCAGCACAGCCTAGAGCAGACACCCTTCCTCTTCACCAACAAGGAAAGTCCTAGCAATTTGAAGACTGTACCTTGGGGGAGCTAGAGGCTACTTGACAGCTTTCTAACCTGTGTCTTGCTCTTGAGATAACCATCCAAGCAGAATTCTCTTTCCCAAGGCTTCATGGCCTCAGGCCTGGAAAAGTTGAGGAAGAGGGAATGCAAAGGCCTTCTGGCATAAAAGTAAATGGAAAGGAAAGGACCCGACCTTTCTTATGGGAGTTACAACTAAACATTCTGGTCTCAGTTAAATTCCCTGGTGAATAAAAAACATGGTCCTAATCCTTCACTGAAGAATTGTCAAACCATGATGTTGGGCAGGACTTTAGGACCTTCCTAGCACAGTGCTTCTCACGATACTCGATAACAGTGCAATGCCTTGTAAGTAATTTCCTACTAGTAATGATCCAGTCTGGTGCTGTAAATAAGTTGTTTTTAAAAAATAAATCAGAGCGGATTAAGGCCTATCTCTGTAATAGAATCACTCTCATTTCCTTGCATTTCAATTTAATTTCTTGAGTGGGGTGGAGTTTCAGTGAGCACATGAGAATCACATGACAATGAGTTTTTCATGCAAATATTGGCTGTCATGCATGTGGAGGCAGCAATTTGGCTGGAATTTACAGATTAGAGTAAGGTAGGGAGGAAATTAACATGCATTGAGTACCTACCATGGGTGAGGCACTGCCCTTGATACTTTATATTTGTTGTCTTATTTAATACCCAAAATAATACTATGAGACAGTTCTTACTATTATCCCCATTTTATTGAGATGACTCTTGAAAGGTTTAGTGAGTTGCCCAAAGTCGTATACATGCAAAGTGAGAGAACGAGGATTTGGAAGAAGTATATCTGGTTCTTGAATATATATTCTTTTCATTATACTCACTATCTGTTGCAGGATTCCCCTCTATAGGATCTCAAATAATTGGATATCAGTTCTATTTGGATATCTCAAATAAAAGAAAAAGTACAATTCTCGGAGATAATGCAATCCATCTTTTAAACAGTATTGATAGAAATGTTGGACTTATTTTGAGCTAAAGCAAGCTCTTTTTCTATTCCTTCAGTTAATCCAAGTTAAGCTGTCTTGAGCCATTCTTGAGGTAGTCGATCTCTGTTTCCATACCACAATCCTTGTTTAAGGACAACCTTCCAGGGTGAAAAGTTTCCATTTTTTCAACCATTCCTCAGTCCTCAAGGTTTCCAAGATCTTCAGCTTGTCCTAGTTGGGCATTCTCTAGAGCATCACTATCCAAGTATTCTCTTGGTTGTAAAAGAAATGCTCTGTATCTCGCTGCCTAAAAATCGAGCCAGTAGTCCTCATAGCTATTAAGTGTTTGAAATTAGGCTATTGCAACAGAGGAATTTTAATTTAATTTAATTTTAACTAATTAAAATTTAAATAGTCAGATGTGTTTAGTGGCTACTTTATTGGGCAGCACAACCATAAAGTTCCCCAGGAATGAACAAATTTCTTTTAAAAATATGACTCTTGGACCTGAACATAGGTGTCACTGTACTTGTGCTAATGTAGACTGATACCGCATTAGCTTTCCTAGTGACCACGATGCCCAGGTGACATATCTTGCACTTAGAACTCATTAAAATCTCTTTGACTTTATCACATCTGTTGCTGTAAAGTCACCTGTCCCATTCTTACTTAACTTCCCCAGACAACATTGCCGGGGCTACAAAATAGGACTTAAATGAGGGAAATAACTGGTACAGGTGGGGACAGTTGCCTGAATTGTATTGACACTTTCAAACTTCCCTCAGTGAGCAGTGACTGGGATTCCCACAAGTAATGCTAGTTTTCAACCAGTAACCAAACAGCAATTCTCGAAAAGCAAGTACTGCCTCAAAAGAGATGGCATATAATGTGTCAGGGAAGATAACATCAATCATGGCTAGTTTCACTATCTATTGGACAGGAATAGAATACAGATGCATACATCAAGGCCACATATCAATAAGCTGGACCGGAAGTAGGGGTGTTAGCCAGGTAGGGGACACAGGCCTTCTGAGAACAAAGTCATGGGAGACAGTGAAGGGGATCTGCCATGCTAAGTGAATGGCTGTTTCAGCCAACAGCCCTGGAGAAAATTCTGGACCAGAGGGTCTTCCCATCACTACAAAAGGATGGTCAGGACTGGTTAAGAGGGCAGATTCCAACAGAGGACACATGTGTGATTTTGTCTTTTATCACAGTGCACTCAAAAAGACTGCCAGAGGCAACAGAATCAGGCTTCTAAGCAGTTGTGCATTTAGTGAAGCCTGCTGAATTTCTAGCACCGTGCTAAGTATGTGATGGAGACACAACATCAGAAGTTTTCCTGTGTGTGCATGTTTGTGTATGTGTGTGTATTTAGTAACATACATGCACAGTAGCTTTGGGACATAGACACCTTTGTGTTTCTTTGTGCACCACTCCATTTGTGCTTGACCCTTGTGCCCCTAAAATTCACCCATTTCCAAAAACGTATGCTCAGAGAATGAAGATCTGGTTATAAAAGCATAAAAAAGGCAGCAGTGAGCTTTTTCAACTGAAGAGTTTTCCTTTAATTGAGGTCTGACTTGAGGAGGGACAGAAGGGTATTACTAGAGAAAAATGGCTGTCACTTTTAAAAAGATTCTTTGATTAGTAAAAATTCTTCCCTCAAATTCTCAGCTTCCTAAAGTTTCTACTTTAGGAGGAGTTTCTACTCTGTCTACTTCTCTCCATATTTATTTCGAAATATCTCTCTTGCTCTCACTCTTGCTTCCCTCCAATCTGTAAGTAGGTGCTCTTTATACTATAGACAGTGGTCAGATTAATCTTTTAAACGTATAACTTGCATGTTGTCATTCCTCTGTTTAAACACTTCAGAACCTTTCTGTTACCCTTAGGATAAATATTCCAACCCCAGCACCCTCTACAAAGTGGTTGGTGCCACCACCTTCTCAGCTTCATCTCACCCACTCTCCTTTCCCTATTTTTTTACTCCAGCCAAGCAGCCTTCTTTCATCCTCCCTCCTACCCTAGAGGATTGCACAGGCTGTTCTTTTGCATAGGCAACTCTTCCCTGTCTCCCATCCCTGCCCCTTCACCTAGTGAGCACATACTCACACTTAATATGCCAACTTCTATGTCCCTTTTTCAGGGAAGCTGTCCTAACAAAACCTTCTATCCCATCCCAGATGAGTTCAGATCTCACAGGTCTCCTATGGCCACATACCTTCCTTTGATAACCTCATCAGATTTGTAATTTTACATTCATTTGTGTGATTATTTAAAAGATGTCCATCTCCTTTACTAGATCCTTATCCATCTAAAATAGGCACTGAAGGTGTTTCTACTCATTTTTGTATCCCAGGCATTGTTCCTGGCAAGTAGTAGGCACTAAAAGATGAATCTTGAAATATAAGATTTCATACTGCACAGCAGATAGAATAGAATTTACAAAGGGTCATATCTAAAGGCTTTGTCCAAATATTATGTTGACTGACTAGAGCACACAAAGGTTACTATTCTCTGCCTGCTATCACTTCTCTTACATGTGAAGTTGATCGCATATGAGAGTGCTCAAACAGAAATAAACTATGGAAAAATACATCTGCAATCTTTTCACATGCTCTGTAAACTAGAACATATTTTCTTCTTTCTTCAGTTATGTTTCAAAATCTCCTGTGCCCAGAAAGTTTCTTCAAGTTGTTTAATCCTATTCATCATTGGTGTTTCTGAACTTCTGATAAGTCAGGTGATTCTCAAATTTATATTCACTGCATCTTGACACATCTCATATCACTTAGATTCCAGGTTCTTTGAGAGAAGAAATTACAGAGAATTTATGTATCTATCTCCAAACAACTAGTTCTTGGAAACTTCAATCAAAGATATGTGTTTTGACTTGGTTTAGTATTCCTTTCTCAGCTTGGTATAAAAGTTTGAACAGAAAGTCATGGCTTTATTATTATTATTTTTTTAATTTTCTGCTTTTGAACTATGACATTTTGGAGGCCACTTCCTCAATCCCTCTGCCTTAACATATATAGCTCTATAGTTCAACAACAATAACAATTACCAGGTTCCAGGTAATAGGAAGTACAATTACATCATAGAACTGAATTTGTTTAGCAAACTTTTAAAGATGACATTAAATGCCATATATATGCCAAGCTTAATAGAATTCAAAGGAGATACAAAATGCCTACTGTCTAGTTAGCAAGAAAAGCTGTGCATGTATAAAAGATCAATCATTAGATGAGAGAGGTCAGGAGACTGCGAATGGTAAAGGCCAATGGAGTAGAACAGATAAGAAGAGGTTTGTATTTGGATAAGGTAGACATCGACTGCTGCAGGATGCCTGGGAAGGTTTCAGAGTAGAGATGGAGTATTTTTGGGATTAGAAGGAATGTTGGAATTTTGATAAAATGGAATATAAAAGAACATTCCAGATGGAGAAACATCATCAGCCCAGCATGAACTAAGTCAGTGATTACTAAATACCTGTCCATGGACTGCTGCTGGTCCTTGATGAAGTTTCTCTCAAATTAAGGTAAACTGAGAAAAAATAAATAGAGCTATATTGTGAGGTTGTTTATTTTTTATTTTTTTTGGTAAGGATAAGCTTTTCCAATTAAAAAAAAACATGGTATTTATTCTGAAAATATGTTCTTTCAGATGTGTTTGATATTAAAATGTCCTTTCTTTTATGAAATTATGGTGGTAACAGATGGAAGTTTGTATTTTTTTTCAAGTTAGCTCATTTAAAAACATGTTGGCAGTGATAAGTTAGATTCTTCCCCTACCCAGGTCCTCATTAAACAGATAAAATCCTGGCCTCTGAAATGAAGTCTGGAAAGCAGTGCTAGGAGACCCCTGGCTGTAGTGGCCAATCTTGGAGGTTGGTCTTCAAATGATGAGGCTGGAGAAAGACAGAGTGGGAGAATGCTAGATGCCAGCATATGGGGATTTAGAGTTTCCCTTTTTACTTTAGGACTGTAGTAATGTTTTTGTGAAGGGGAATAACATGGTAAAAATAGAATTTGGGAGAAATGCATAGTCTTCTTAGAAGATATTACTTTCATATAAATTTTGTTGATAACCCTGATAGGTCCAACAAATAGCACATATTTTGTCAGGTCAATGATATCTTTAACATTCTTCTCCTACGAAATGGAAAACTGAATTCTTCTCCATTCTTGTCAAAGGGCAGAAACCAAGTTTTTATTCCTGTTGCATTTTCTACAGCTTCAAAGTGCCTTAGACTTTGTAGGCCTAGGTTAAAATCTCAGCTCTGAAAGTCAGTTACCCGTGTTTGTGTGGGTATATTTCTGGATGTTTTGTTCTGTTCCACTGAGAACAGAACAAATTTTTTTTTTTAACCTACCTCTATTGTAAGTCTTAAAATTGGGTAGAGTCCAATAATAGTGGTCAGTGGGAGGGTAGAGAAAGGGTTATTGAATGTTTGGGGTTTCCTTCTTTCTACTTATTTATTTTTCTGGAGTAATGCAAATGTTCTAAAAATGATCATGGTGATGAATGCACAACTATGTGATGATATTGTGAACCACTGATTGTATACTTTGCATGAACTGAATGTTATATGATATGCAAATATATGTCAATGAAATTACATTAAAAAGAAGTTGAGTGCCTGGGTGGTTCAGTGGTAGAATGCTGACCCTCCAGGAGGGAGACCTGGGTTCAATTCTGGGACCATGCATCACTCCCCACAAAAAATATTACATTAAAATAAAAGGAAAAAGAAATCTCAGCTCTAGGGATCTTTTCTAACAATATAATAAGATTTAGTTTCCTCAACTTCAGATGGAAGAGAATATGATGATGTACTTATACAAAGCACAAAAAGCACATTATGAACTATAAAGTACTATATTAATTACATTATGATTCTTGGGACTCCTCAAAACACAGATCATTCTCTCCAAGAACTAAGTAAACCTAACAATACATAAGGTTGCTCTTCTGCCATTTCCTCCACACTCCTTCATATCTTTGATTGAGGAATATCATAAAAAGATCCATGATAACAGATGTAGCTAACAGGGCAGTCCCAGGAAAGCACTGAAATGGTTGCATAGAAACTGGGATTGACCATCCTCTCATGTGAGCCCCAACAGAAAGATGCTTTCAGCTTGCATATTTGGTGAGAAAAGATGAGGTCTCTGCTCCCTTCTGCTTCCTTTACTTAAACTTTCTGAAGTTAAAGCCCTCAAGATATTTCCATAGCCACTCATACCTAGATCTTAAGAACCTTGAATATAAACAGTGCTCAAGATTTTGAGCTGCTGTTTAGTGTATGGAAGCAAACAAACAAACAACAAACAATCAAAAAAAGGAGACAGGAAGGGGAATTGATGGAAACTTGGATGAGTAGGAACCAGACAAAGAATTGTAAGGAGGGGAGGAGAAAGTAATTCTCACTCAGAAGTTCTATGTTTTTAGGACCTCTCATGCTGCTACTCTCTATGTTTCCTGGGACCAACAGAGAGGTAAATGATAGGAAGAAAGACAGCATTTTGTCCAGAGGTTGCCTAGCTGAGTGGCCAAGGCTTCGAGGAGGATGCTCCTGGTACCAGTTGCTCGGAGCAAGGAGTGAAGACGTCATCAGTGACGGGGAGACATGCACCCAGACTAACCAACTTGTAGCTGCTTGAATGGATCAAGTTAAAACATATACACAGCAACATTCTAAACACATGTATGTTCTTTGTTCTAACATTTTTGTCCCTGAGATTTGTGAATACAAAATCTCATTGAGGAGGGTTTAGATTTCTGCAGGACTAGGCATAAGCAAGCTTGACTTAATCTTTAAATATGACTGAATCCTGATGATAGAACTGTGGTCTCTGAGAGCAAAGGTAGGCGAGTAGTGGTCAAGCATAAAAGGAATGACAATGAACAGGTACGAAATGCCTTCTGTGGACTAGGCACTTTCACACTGCATGTAATTTAAGAGAACATAGGGGAACATTAATCCTCCCATTCCACAGATGATTTGTGTTATTGAAATTCTTTGAAGTTCTTGTCACTACTCATTAGAGTAACTGGGATTCGAATCCAAGCTGCATTACTCCAAAATCCATGCTCTTTTTATTCCCATGTTTGACAATGGGTACATTTCCCAGTCTTCCTAGAATGCGAATATCTCCTCTATAAATGTGGAAATATTGAGATATCAAATATCCCTTCAATAAAACTGCTATGAAGATAAATGTGGAAGAGATATAAAAGGACTCTTTTGCACATTTCTACAAGTGAAAGTGCATAATTATTAACCCTGATCGGCAGGTGAGAAATGCACATTTAATAAGGTACTACTCATTCATTTATTCATTCAGTGATAGCTGAGAGTCAAAGGCTACATAGCTCTTTAGGAGAATTGGATTCTAACCCTGACTTGCAGCCCCTCTCCTAGACAGTTAAATCAGTTATTTTCTGCAGTGATAAATTTTCACATATAGAACAAGGTCTCTGCTATGTGGACAAGTTCTAAAAGGGCTGAAATTTCCCAAGCAGATCATATAGGCCAAGAGAGTCTCTGATGTTTTGCCACAGAAAGGTCATGCCTCAAGTTGATTTCTAACATCTACCAGCAGTGGGAAGTGCGTAAGAAAAAGGTGAATCCCCCTGCCCCAGGGAGCCCTCAGTAGTGACCTTAAAGGGAAACACCCATTTTCCATTTATATACCAAATTGCTACAGGATACATAACATGCAACCTTATTTGCTAACATCAAGAGCTGTCACATTTTACAACGAACTAGAACTCCATAAAGATATGTTCCCTTTTATAATTAGCATTTGGTCTTGAAAAGACACTTTCTGAAGGCTTTTGGCATATCTCTAAATAACACTTCAAGTAGATCTGTTTATTTCTTTTTTCAGATAGTAAAAGTTATTATTTTGCTCCTGACATATCTTGTTTTCAATCTTGCCTAACTGAATCCCACTGCTCATCAGGACTCAGGACTTTTGGCCACTCCATCCCATCCCATAGTGATCTCTGTCTCCTTTCATTTCTAATGGCACAGGTGGCAGGACACTGTGATCATGCAGGAGGCTAGAAGGGAGGCGTAATTAAGTGAAACCGTATGTCCCGGCTTGCTAGGAACAGTCTGGGTTTATTCATGTCATCTGGCAGAAT
Source organism: Tamandua tetradactyla (assembly GCF_023851605.1). Classification (NCBI taxonomy): domain Eukaryota; kingdom Metazoa; phylum Chordata; class Mammalia; order Pilosa; family Myrmecophagidae; genus Tamandua; species Tamandua tetradactyla. Next base: position 199,174,789 of record NC_135327.1, on the reverse strand, counting down.
TATTCTAAAAGCACATGCATTCTCAAAAGTATCCCAGTTAGAATGACAAATTATATGGTTATTCTAGTTAGACTGGATATATTCCTCTCTTAGTTTTCCTGAGCTGCTATGGCAAATTCCATGCAATGGGTTGGCTTAAACAATGGGAATTTATTGGCTCATGGTTTCGAGGATAGGAGAGGTTCAAAATCAAAGTATCAGCAAGACGATGCTTTCTCCTCAAAATCTGTAACATTCTAGTATTGGCTGCCAGAGATCCTTGGGTTTCTTTGGCTTGTAGACCTGCCTTATATCACATGGTAATGTCGTCTCCTTTTTCTTCCAGGTACTGTTGACTTCCAGCTTCTGATACCTCCCTGTGGCTTTGTCTAATCATGTCTTAATTTCTTCTGCTTATAAAGGAGGACAGTATTCAGATTCAGACCCACCGTCATTCAGTTGGGTCATATATGAACTAAAAATCACATCTTCAAGGGATCCTATTTATGATGTGCTTTTACCCACAGGAATGTGATGAAATTGGGGTATATAATTCAATCCACCACATTCTACACGGGTACCAGTTTATGAGGGTGCTGCAAAGGCACTTTTCTAAATTTGTGTGCACTGATTGCAATAGGTAGGGAAAGAGAGTTTCCAATACTTTTAGTTGCTGCCCGATCCCATTTATCCTTGCCATGTGGGGCTCACTATATCTCTGATTTGGTCCTACGTGTTCATGGCTCCATCCTGCTCTCTGTCCTGGTGTCTGGACCATATCAACAGTTGACCTTTCTCTCTGGCTTCTACTTGACTTAAGGCAATGGAGTGTACTGGAAGGAGATAAGAATGAAGCCAGGGCCTGGGGTCACCTCAACTTGCCTGTGTTCCTTTTAGATACAAAGTAGCCTTCTCTATATAACTTTTTCTTTGTGACTTCTGATAACTGTTCCTTCCTTTGTGCCCTCTGTCCTGGGAGGATAAGAGCTTCATGGTATTGGGCTGCACTATCCTGTGTGGCTTCCCAATATCCTACTTCCAACTTTGTCTTTGGTGCCCTTATTAAACTCTCTTGTAAAGTTACCCTAATTTGGATGCACTATTGGTTTCCCCTAGGATTCTGACTGATGTACTACATTGTTGGAAGATTTAGTTTCCTCACTTGGCACTTTTTCCAGGTCTGGTTATTGCTACATAATCGTTGACTCTCAGAGACCAAATCGTATATAGAAATGATGGATTTAATTGTATAGGAGCATAAAACTAAAGAAGGGGTGGAACAGATAACATAGGAGAGGGTTGGGTGTATTGTAGGATCATTCTGGGCATAAGAGGGCAATATTGGCCTAGTTTAGATGGGAAGGGACCTCCTGAACTAGACTGTCAGGCAAGGCTGCCTTAGTCACTTATTTCCCCATATCCATCTCCTGAACTTGAAACCCATGAACCAAGTTCCAATATTATTTATTGAGTCCAATCCCATCCTACTTGTTGAGTTTCCCTGCCCATTTTTTCTTTTAAACATTTTTTATTGTTAAATATAACATATATACATAGAAATAAAAAAAGCAATGATTCTCAAAGTACACTTCAATAAGTAGTTACAGGACAGATTTCAGAGTTTTTTATGGGTTAGCATTCCACTATTTCAGATTTTTCCTTCTAGCTGCTCCAAAATCCTATAGGCTAGAGAAAATATTTTTTCCCTTGTTGTGAAAAATAACATATATACTAAAAAGCAATAAATTTCAAACCATATCACAAAAATTAGTTGTAGAGTAGATTTCAGGGTTTGGTATGGGTTATAATTCTACCATTTTAGGTTATTACTTCTAGCTGCTCTAAGGTACTGGAGACTAAAAGAAATATCAATATAATGATTCAGCAATCATATTCATTTGTTAAACCCTACCTTCTCTGTAAAACTCCACCATCACCTTTGATCTTTCTCCCACTCTTTAGGGGTATTTGGGCTGTGGCCATTCTGACTTTTCCATGTTGGAAGGGGCTGCTAATAATATGGGATAGAGATGGAACTAGCTGATGTTCTGGAGAGGCTGGCCCCTCAGCATTTCAGGACTAATCTGGTCCAGGGACCCATCTGGAGGTTGTAGGCTTCTGGAAAGTTAACCTAGTGAATGGACCCTCTGTAGAGTCATATATAATACCCTATATAAGGGATTGGTCTTGGTTGGGGGTTGGCAAGTTATGATAGATAGCAATGTCTAACTGAAGCTTGTGTAAGAGTGACCTCCAAAATAGCCCCTCGACTCTATTTGAATTCTCTCAGCCACTGATATCTTATTTGTTATACTTCTTTCCCTCCTTTGGTCATGATGGCATTGTTGATCCCTTGGTGCCAGGGCCAGGCTCATCCCTGAGAGTCATCTCCCATGCCACCAGGGAGACTTTCACCCCTGGAGGTCATGTACGACTTAGGGGGAAAGACAATGGTTTCACTTGCAGAGCTGGGATCAGAGAGAGAGAGGCCACATCTGAGCAACAGAAGAGGTCCTCCAGAAGTAACACTTAGTCTGCTCATTTTTACCCAGCAAACTCTCCCCACTCCAGTCAAGCAGTTTACCTTATCCCACTTCACACACGCCGTACTTATTTCTTCCACTGGGATCAATCTATTCCCCTTCCTTTCTACCTCCCTCTTGCCCTGATTTTGAGCCTTCTTCTTTCTATCCAAACCATACCCCTTTCTCCCTTCAATAACTCTTGTGTTCATTTGCTAAATACCACACAATTTAGCATTTAATTATTCTCCAAGGCTTTAATAAGGGCAATTTTTATTTAGCAACTGGACAGTAACAACTTGAGAGCAAAGGTCACTGATGTGTGTCTATCAAAGAAAATTGCTGAAAGATAGTAGGTGCTCAATAACGTTTGTTATTTGATGGGCTCAGGCAGCTACCCTGAAAACAGTTTAAATACCAATTCTATGGGGGTGAAAATGGAGCACGTGGAAGGACACAAGGATACTTTTACATTGAAAGAAACTGTTGTCCTTTCCTTTGGAATTTCTTTTCAGTGTTTTGAATTAAAAAAAAGAAGAAAAGAATGTTCACTCCCCCCCCCCCCACTAGCAATTTAGAAGGAGAATAAAATAGGATTTGTTTTATAAATCATTTTGGGTGAATTTCTTTCCCCAAAATTATGGTCTGAAGCCAGGTTGCCTTTCTTTGATTCTAATCCTTTTCATGTTATTCTGTGTATGTCATGTGAAAGCAGGGTTGCTATGGCAACCACTCATTATTTTTCAGGAGTTGGCTAGAAATTTGAACTGAAAAAAAAAAATACCTAAATCTTTCTAGCCTCAATGTAGTTTTAATTTATATCCTACACTGATTTCTAATTTTCACAATTCCTTAACTAAGCACTTTGCTGCAGCTTTAAAAAGTCTTACCAATCTTACTAACTTTAGGGAATAATTTAGCAGCTTGACTTCCCCAGCCCCTGTTTTGCTACTAATCTAAAAGACTTTCAAAAATTTCTGACATTTTGGAATCTTGCTCCATCTTCAGGGTGGAAGATGTATGCAGGTCTAAAGAAGCTTAACAGTGGTGCTTGTACATACCTGATGAAGTTGGAGAAGTTGCAGTATAAATTAAGGAGAAAGATTTTATTTCTTTAATCATTTTGCCAAACATTTTCTTTTCCTGAGGGCTTTTCATATTCTCAGCACTGTGCTAGACTTTCTGAACAATTCAAGAAAAGCAGGAGACAACATCTGCCTAAAATCTGGTTGGAAAAGGTAAATGACAATGTAAGGTAACAATATAGAAAGATGATATACAAAATAAAGTCAGGAAATGATAAAGAGAGTTGAGAGAATGAAAAAATTAAGTGGTGACTGTCAGAAATACTTCAGTGCAGAGGGGATGCTTTTACTGCCAGAATTTTGTAAAAGAATAACAGAAGAAGTAGCTCAATGGCCTATTTAGGGGTCCTGAATGGGTCACTACTACTTCCTAGAGGCATTTCTTAAATGGAAGGCATCTTTTGGTTGCTGCAATTGAAGTGGGCACTACTGGCATTTAGGGCAAATGCTAGACATGTTGCAATGCACGGGACCCCCCTGCACAGAGATTATGTGGCATCCCCACTGTTTACAAAAGACTCAAAGAATTGTAAGTATGCTATGTATAAGTACATTAGTATATAATAATAATGAAATATTGGAATAGTAAATGGTTCTCAACCATTTACTATTATACAAACAGATTAATAAAAGCCCAAGAATTCAGGACAAGTAGTAATGGAATGCAAGCTAGCTTCCCCATTCTGTGTATTCTTCTAGTTAGTGTTTTAGTGCACATCCAACTATACAGTTGCTTGAGAATGGTTTCAGTGTAGAGGTGAAGTTATCACACAAATAAGGAAATGGTTCAAAGGAATTCGCAATCACTTTAGTTATGCATTCACATACTTAGAACCAAGCATTATTTTCAGTGGAAACACTTGAAATATAGAGATCTCAACACATTTTATTTAAAAGATTGTTTAAAAATTATTTATACTGCTTTCTTTATGTTTAAAAATTAGAGCACAACAATAAGAAATTCACATTGCAAAAATCTGTAAATTTCTATTTTAAGACTGAAATTACTATTTTGGGGAGGAGTTGCCTGTTGTTTGTTTCAGTCTTTCTCTGATTCTCTTCCCTTGGGTCTTATGACACAACTTCTCCAAAACCACTCAATTTGCTTTTCCTTTTCCAGTCCATTGTATTCCCCATTGAGTATCAAAGGATCTGGTTTCCAAGGTCTTATTAAGTGCCAGAGACTGAATGTATGCCTCTTTGGTAGTGGGATACCAGGGACCCTGCCTCACCATCCTATCCAACACTTAAAAATAAGTGGTGGTTAATTTTAAGAGTATCACACTGCCTCACTGTCTCTATTCTGACCATCTGTAATCTGTCTTGGTACATATCTCTTACTTTAAGTGAGTATGTCCCACTTTTTCTTTTCATACACAAAATATTCAAGTCTATCATTACTTATTCTAACACTCATTTTATTCTTAAGTTTATCTCTATTGACTGCTCTTTCCTTTCCCCCCTATTTCTTACAGAATGTTTTTTAATCTTCTTAGAGGTCTGATCTGTTAATTCCAGCCTTATTCTTTATATGTAGGAATGAACTTCTACTTCTTCATTATAATTTTTATGAGACACCATTGGCATTTAAGGCCTGAGTATTTACATGTCAGCGTACACATTATTATAAATTTTTTTTCTTTCTCCCTTCCATAGATTTAATTTTTAAAAATGATGTATGTTAATTTTAATTATCTGTGAATTTAATTTAGGTTAGTAAAGGGGGAGTTGAAATCTTTTGCTGTGGTGAAGGAGTGTAGGTTCATTTAGGGTTCAGAACCATTTACTATTCCAATCCCTGCATATCTTGATCTCTACTTCTTTTTCAAGCAAATAGAGTGACTGGTTCAGGCATGACCTCTTAGAATAGGCTGAGCTGCAACTGGTAGTCAGGTCTCCAGTTCCCAGTTCTTGGCCCTACCCTCTCTGTCTCGATTTATTTTAAGTACATGGAGAAGCCACTGTAGGGGATGCCCTGTCATACAAAGCAAGCCTGTTCACAGATAACCTGAAGAAGGGAAATGGGTTACTGGAAAACTGGATGGGAAATTGAGAGGTACTGGCAGGGTCTCAAGTACCCAAGTTGCTTCCTGCTGGCCCCTGACTGTTCAAGAGCTTCCACCTCTGTATTTCATGTTCAGTCCTCTGCATGCCAGCATCCCACTGGGCTCTGGATGTTTCTTTCTTTCTGCTGAAACCAATACTATCTGCATTCCTACTTCCAGCCTGTACTATCTGCCCATGTGGTTTAGGGGACTGCTCACTGTTTTCCAACATGACTACTAAATAATATGACACTTAGAGTACAAAAAAATGGTTATTGTGTTGCCGTATTTTCACAGGGATTCCTAAAAGCTTAACGGTATTAAATAATTTATAAGACTCTGTCAAACTGAAGTGACCCACATGTGAGTTTTTCCAAATTTTCATTGTTTTCCCATTTCAGCCTTAAAACTTGTCTCTTCTTATCCATCATATCAGACAAGGCCAGCAATAAAGAGAGGGAGAAATATGTGGAAGCATCAGATTAGCATTTACATATAACAAAAGCAAGAAATGACCTGACAGGAATATTACCATAATTATTTAAAAAGCTTACCTCTGCCTTTTAAAAATTATGAAGTAGCAAAATTTATTTAATTTAATTGAACACATACTCATCTATGATTTAGGAGGCTAACACTTGGTGGTGTTTGCATATTATGTTTTAAGAAATATGACTTTATAAAACAGCTGAAGCCCAATATCCTCCAGCATCCCAATTCCCTTTCTCTGTCTCCAGAAGTAACCTGTAGCCTTACGCTGGTGTACATCTTTCCCTTCTTTTCTGTATACTTAATGTTCATAGGTAAGAATCAATAGACAATAACAACTTGTGTGATTTAAATTTTACTTCGATGGTACCATGCAGAATATATGAAGTTGATTGAAAAATGCAAAGGGATATTTTTAAGATTTAACTAGAGTGAATTGAAAGGGTAGTTCATTCATTTCATTGTTGTATAGTGCTTAAATTTGTGAATATTTTACTATGTATTTCTCCATACTTCCATTTACAAACACTAAATTTTCTAGTTTCTAATCCATCACTAAATTCTCTAGTCTCTGTTTTTTTTTCTTCTTCTTATATTGTACAAGGAGGGAACCAGTGTTATATTTTTCTGTATGGATAAACAATTTTTATGTGTTAACTAGCAATTTTCCCCACTGTTTTGTGTGATACTACTTTTCTTTTATATAAATTTCTCATACATAACTTGCCCTTTTAAGTAATTGGAACTTTCCTTGGTTTACCTAAAGTATTAAATGAAGCCTGTAAATCCTACTTCATGGGTGGTCATAAGATTAAATAAATTTATGTTTGAATGTTGTTTATAACTGTGCCTGGCACAAAGTAAAAATGCTACTTGCATTTAAGGTGCAGCTATTGACTTTACAAGGTCCTATATTAACCTTGATATCTAGTTCCACGGAAATACTTCTTCCCCATTATTGTCTTGGTGTTTTACGCTTTCCTATCATTTGTACTTTACTTGATTAACTAATGCATGAATAAAGTCACAATCCACACAGTACATATAGCTACATAGACATATATATATATATATACATATGCGCATATATATATATGAATATAACCCTTCCCACCCTATTTCCACAAAGGTTACCACACTGTTACTTGTTTGAAATACACACGCACACACACACACACACACACACCTCTACCAGGCCCTTTTTACATATGTATATAAAAATATAAGCATGTATCTATACATTTTTTTTTTTACCCATATTAACCTTATTCTGTGACTTGCTAGTTTTTTTTAGGATAAGCTAATTTATGGGAAAGAGTGGATTTTAATTGGGGGACACGTGACTTTATCAAATATCTGGTATAGAATATTAACATAATTTTTAAATAATAACTTGTTTTCCCATCCATGAATATCAGTTTATTTTCAGAATCCTTATCCAATACCAAGGAGTTAAAACTAATGGATGTCGAGGAATTTAAAGCTAAGAAATTTAAAACTAAGGAAACTTTTCCTAATACTGACCTTTCCATATTGCATTCTTTAATTGAAGTCTGTTCATTTATTAATCACAATATTATGAGTAGCTGTTTTGTTCAAAGATAAATATGAAATAGGTCTTGTCCTTGAGATTCTCGTGAACTGGTGGGCATCGCCAAGATTAAAGCAAATAATTGACTACACAAAGCCATAAGTTAAAACAGAAGTAAGTCCAAAGATCATGGTCCATTAGGAGTAGGCATACATATCAAGGGAGACAATTGGAGGAAAGCAGAGGCTCTGAAAATATTTTCTATGAAGCATAGATCTAGGGGAGAAGAAGATGGTCAGCAGGAGTTCATGAGATGCATAAAGGATATTTCAGACAGAGCAAAGAGGAGGACAAAGGCAAAGAGGCATGAGAGACTCTAGGAAGTTTGGGGGATGGTCAGTGTGGTGAGGAGGGTTGAAGAGAAATGGCAAGGCTGTAAAATAATCTGGGTTCTGGTTGTGAAAGAACATGTTTGCCAAATGTAGCAATTTTATATTTGAACTCATTTAGGCAATTGAGGGACAATCAAGGGTATTAAGTTGAGGTACATCTACTTCAAGATCTTTGCATCTAAAGATATGGACCAGACATGGAAGAAAAACTGGAGACATGAGGACCAGGCAGGAGGGTCAGGCAATCAGTACTCTCCATGGTCTTCATGATTTTACCACTTTTGGTAGGGCTTGCCTGGGAGTGGGCTCCCAAGGGTCTAACCTCCTTCCAGCCACAGATCCTTGTGAGAACAGCACTCCTTCACCATAGCACCAACCAGAGTCAGGGTCTGGTTTGTGGCTTTTGAACTGATCTTCCCCCCATGCAGTACTGATCAGACCACCAGATACTAAAAAGTCATACCTTTGGACTCATTAGCACAATGTTCTAACAAGTCTCCTAATTAAGCTAGAATAGATTATAGGCTATTTTTATTTACTTCTGACTTAGTACATTCTAACAAACTCTTGGTGCACAATGGAAAAAAAAAAAAACCACTGTAATTGCAAATAAGAGCGTATCAATGGCCAATAATGTCAGAGTAGGCAACTACCTGCCATCTTCCAATGTTTATTGTTCTGTTGAAAGAATGATATTGGAAACAATGACCCAACTCTGCAATTTAAGCTTTAAAGTAGGGTAGATCCATGCACTACAACTGCACAGTCAGGGATTTTTTTTTTTTTTTCATGATTAAAAGAAATCAAATCCTGCCTATTATTATGAGGATTCCTTTAGGTTTGCAGGGAAAGCAGGCATTTTCTCACGCATGCAGTTAGCTTTTCTAACAGCATGCTATTAGGGCATTCAGGAGAGCCAGGCCTTGGGAAAGGGTTTGTATTTGTCATGAAATAAACAAACATTATTAAGACTCATTTGGGTCTCCCCAGAAGAGCCCCTCTCACAAAAGTCCTGATAGGATATAAAGAATGTATGGGGAACTAAAAGAAATGCAAACGAATATATGAGCCCTTTCATCTTGCCAATCTTCTCCTTTTTGATAATTTCATTCTCTATTGACATAAGGAATAATTTTTCATATGCTGCTGCTTTTCCTTCCCAAGCCTCATTACACTTTCTCAAGGCCCAGAAAACAGTATCTAATCAGTAAACTCTGCCCTCTGCTGTCCATATGTAAAAAGCGCATAACCCTATTTTCCCTTCAACCAATTCAACGTTAGCATGCACATCAGACACCTGGAGGGAAATTTAGCTACTAAGGCCATATTAGTTTGCATAAAATTGTTGATTTCTCTGTTTTCAAGGTTTTGGATACATAGACTAATTTCACTTTAGCTAGATTTTTCCTTGCAATATATAGGGGAGTTCAGAAAAATCGGAAACTCCCTCCTTTTCCCCCCATAATCTGTTTTTCTTTAAAAAGAGTGAGCTCCCCTCTTACCTCCTCATTAAAGACACCCTAGGAACCTAAGGTATATGTGAAATCTTAGCATAAATAAGGGTACGAACAGCACACATGCAAGTGTAATGAAATGTTTTCAGTGGAAAATATAAGATAGCTGGGAATTGCTTCAATTTAAGAGTGGTGTGGTAGGTTGAATTATGTGCCTTTGGGGGAGGGGCATGTTCTCCATTTTAATCCATCCCTTTGAGGGTGAACCCACTGTAAATAGGAACTTTTGAAGATGTTATTTTTAATTAAGTTGTGGACAACTGAATAAGGATGGGTCTTAATTCTATTATTGGAGGTCTCACAGAGAAGGACACAGGGAGGAAGTCAGCAGGGAGGAGAAGAATCTGTGAGTCAAGGAAACCCAGGAGAGCAAGGAGAAAAGAAGATGCTACTATGTGCACAGAAAAGCCAAGGACCCGGGAATCGCAGCAGCCAGTCCCAGAGTGCCATAGTCTTCAGGGAGAAAGCATGGCCTTACTGATGCCTCAGTTTGGGGCTTCTCCTAGCCTCAAAAGTTGAGCCAATAAATCCTCATTATTTAAGCCAACCATTTTGTGGTATTTGTGATTACAGCTAGGAAACTAAGACAAGTGGTAATGAAATCGATGCAACAAGATTGCCCAAGTTTCGATAATTATAAAGCTTGGTAATGAATATGATGGTTCTTTATATAATTTCCTCTACTTTTATATATGTTTGAACTTTTCCATAAATTTCATGAAGTAAATAACTATAGCTGAAGGATAAAGATGTGACATTCAAATGTATGAACCAGGGGAGTGGGACAAACATAGAAAGATCTGGGTTCTCATCCTGCTTTTACCACTTGTTCTCTTTGAGGCCTTGGGCAGGTCACCTCATCTTTCTTAGCCTCAGTCAGTTTCCATATTTGTAAAAGGAGAATAGTGAAACCAACCACCCAGGGTTATTATTGGGATAAAATAAGATAATGTGTTAGAATGCCTGGCACACAATAGGCAAATGTATCTTTCCTTTCTTCTTTTTCCATCAACCACCAGATAAATGTCAATGGTCAGTAAATGTAACCAGAATAACTCTCACTTGTTATAGCTCATAATTGCGAAATCCAACTGAGAGATTAGTTTGTTCTATTTCCCCCCGTCAAGCAGAAATTCCTCACACTACCTTTGTATCAGCAAAATCTAACACACATACACATATAAGCTGATTATTATAATATATGCTATGGTTGATTATTTTGTACATTAAAGCATTCTTATTCTGTATCACTTATATATCTCCAGCCTCCCTCATATCAGAGAGGGTGGTTTATTCACTTTTTTCTTTTTTTTTTTTAACATGGGCAGGCACTGGGAAACAAACCTGGGTCCTCTGGCATGGCAGGCGAGCATTCTTGCCTGCTGAGCCACCGTGGCCCACCCGAGAGGGTGGTTTAAAGGCAGCATGATAGAATGATGGCCATAGCCCCATGATACTACCTTTATATAATAAAGCTCTTGATCAGTTTCCAGAGTGTACCCACAGATAATCTTGTTTACTTGGAGTGTTAGCAGTGAAAAATACAAATACAGTTGCCTATCCCCTGAATTAACCTAAATATTTGAAGAACCCTCCATATAACTAATTTTAATTTTCTGTTAAACTAAGAGTTAAACAGAAAGCCATTTTTTTTGCTTAAAATGGATTTTAATGAAGAAATCTGACTTGGTTATTTTCTTTAAGAATCTATCAGGATCTCAGTAACTGGTTATGAAATTCAGGAAAAATACATCTTGGAGAAGCAGATGTAGAAGTTGGAGGAAAAGTATAAAGCATGTATATTAGATGCAAAATACTAGCATGTCATATAACAGGTCACACAAAACACCTAAAAATTTTCTATGAACTTTTCATAAATTAATAGAAATTGCATAAATTAGTATATATCACAACTATCCTCTGAGAATTAATATGTTTATTTGTCCTGTTTTATAAAGGAGAACACTGAAGCTTACAGATTTTATTCCATATAATTAATATGTGATCAAGCCAGAATTTAAATCCAGATGGTTTGAGTAGCAAAATAGTTCTCTTCCTGCCATACCACACTCTCGCCAACCTTGTATGTACTATGGAAAGTATTGCTGATGACGGACAGTAGATCAGAGTAATCACCTGATCCCTTGACATGGGATTCTGGTGGAATTTTTGTTTTTACTACTGTACGTAAATTTCAGATATCTGCTTAGTTGAAGTATTCTTGTAGTACCTAAAATATGCTGTATTTTAGAAAACCAGATTATTTTTAAATCCTTCAAATAACTGGCCATTTGCAAAATTAGGTTTCTTTTAAAAAGAAAATGCCCCTTCAAAGAGGTAAAAAGTAAATACAAAATCAGAGCTGATTAATTCCTCCAGCTCCATCAAACAGAGGAATATTTATTTATCATTAAAGTATTTTAAAAAGAAAAAAATTAAATCAGCAGTCTTGTAATGTCAGTTTTCAATCAGCTTTAAATTTTTGAGAAAAAATACTACACAGAATTCCAAATAGTAGAAAAATATAAAATATGGCCAAACATTTTCATAAACAGTATATGAACATTTTTAAAAACTTTATTGTCATATTTTGTGGCCCAGTAATAATCCTTAAAAAGTGACAAAATATATAAGAAAAATCCAGATAGGTGAGTCTTGTTCATTGCGTTTTCAGTTTTTACAGTTTTATTTCTAAGTCAAGATATATATTTTAAAAATAATGACTGTACACATTTTCAAGGTAGCATATGGAAATAACCTAGAATTTGGTATTAAGGAACTATCTCTTAGAAACACCTCCTTCCCTTAACTATTTTACAATCTAATTATTTAAGCCTAGTACATAGACCACATTATAATGCCTTACTTATAGATGACTGATAAATGTTCAGAGTTGACATATTTCTTGGTTGATAAATTTTCTGTCTCCTAAAAATTGTATGTGTTGGACCAACAGGTGTATGTGTTTGTATAATTGCAGAGAAGAACTAAAAAAAAAAATCCTTACTTTGTTGTTTTTATTGGTCAATTTCCCATTAAGAGACTGTAAGACAATAAATTAATCCTCTGACAGCCTAGTTTACTAAGTTCCCAAGCATCAACCGTCTAGTCCCCAAAATGTCCTTTTTCAATCAAGGAATTCCTCTGGTTTTGTGAGTTCTTTCAATTATTTAATGCTATCTTCCTTTCCCAGCTTTTTTACTCCCCAAGTCCTGTTCTAATCAAGAACTGCCACATGTAGAAAAGGAGATCCCTTCTGGAATATCACAAGAAACTCCTAAATATGTTCTTATTTCTTCCAGTTATGATTCACCCTATGCCTTAAATTTGTGTTAATCTCCTTAATTTTTCAATTAGTGATGGGTCCTCCTTATTCAAATCACTGCAGCCTAGTTAATGTTTGCACTCCTTCTTAAACCACTCTGGCTGTGGATACCAATTGTACTCAAATGCCAAATCCACTAGGGACCTTTCTGGTTTTGATCACTTGTATGTGGCTCCCTACTTTTTTAAAAAAAGCTACTTTTTTCTTGGATTCCATGACAGTACTCTCCCTATTTAACTTTTCCAGCTTATCCTCCTCTGTTTGATACCTTTAAACATGGGTGTCATCCTGGGTTTGCCCATCAGCTCTCTACTCTTATCAGATTACCTGTTTTTTCCTGGAATCTCTATTCCTGTGGCTTCAAATAACACCAACTGAATAATGAGAGCAAAATATCAATGTCTTCATCCCAAGCTTTTTCCCACAACAGGTTCATTATGTCTAAAATCATTTTTTTCTTGTCTCTCAACTTGCTCTTTCTACTATGATCACTTTCTCCAACACACAAGCCAGCATCCCTGAAGGCATTCTGGAAGTCCCCTTTTTCCTGGTTAATCTCACCTTTTTCACACCTCATACATCATTGAATTCTGTCAGTTCCACTGACCCTCTTAAAAATCTCTTACATTTGCCCCACTCCTTTCTCATCCTCTTGCTGCTATTTGGAAAATGCTGAGATGGAAATGGAATTAGAAAATTCACTATTTTCACATCCGGAGGTAACCTCTATTTATATTTTGTATGATTTTTTCCAGATGCTGTTCTTCTGCCTTGCTTTCTTAGGAGGCAATTGTAGCCATCTTGGTAAGGACTCTTGGCCTTCAATATCCCCAGACTTTACCCCTCCCTAAATCAAGTCACCTCTAGTCCATTCTCAAGATCAGAAACACAATAATTTTTCTAAAACTTAAAGACCTTGTCATGAGTCTACTTCAAATTTTTCAGTGACTTCCCATTATCTTAAAATGATTATCCTTTTAAGCCTGAACATTATATAAGAGCCCCCAGGCCACCCAACCTATTTCCTTGGACTTGTTTCCAATTGCTTTGCTCTAGGTTCACCAAATATTCGAATGCTTTGCGTTCTGTTTTGTGACTCGTTGCTTTTAAAGGGTATGTTAAGTCAGCCCCAAGTATCTTTTTTTTTTTTTTTTTTTTTTTTTAAGGAAAGACAGAGAGAAGGAAGGAAGGATAGAAGGAAGGAAGGAAGGAAGAAAGGGAAACATTTTTAAACATTTTCTTGTTTTATTGTATTCTGTTTCTCCGTTTTTGTTACATGGGCTGGGGCCGGGGATCGAACCGAGGTCCTCCGGCATAGCAGGCAAGCACTTTGCCCGCTGAGCCACCGCGGCCCGCCCCCAAGTATCTTTTTAGTATGGTTATCTCCTATTAACCCTTCTAGAATCAGTATAACACGCACCTCTCCTAGGAAGCTCTCCCTGATACCCTTGAGAATAAATTGTGTCTTTCCTCTTGTTCCATAAGGCTCTTTGCATACTCTATCAGATAACAAGGGAAGGCGATACACTCTATTTGAAGCCAAGAACTGTTTTAGTCATGGAGTTCCATATACTAAATCCCAAGCACTTATAAAGAGATTAATATAGTTGTTTTGAAATGAATAAAGAATTAGTATTTCTTCCTATTACTTATCTAAAAAGAAGTTTCTTATCCTGATCCTAGGCCTATGCTGTCCAAGATGCTAGCTGCAGGCTGCACGTGGTTCTTTAAATTTGAATTAAGGGAAATTAAATAAAAAATCCAATTCCTTGGTTATAGGAACCACACTTCAAGTGCTCTCAGAGATTTCTAATGTACAGTATTGCATTAGACCCCTCACATGACATATTCAGCTCCTCTGCTTATTTACATGTCTCTCTCTCTTCCACCAGACAGAGACCCTAAAGCATTTCTGCATCCATAGCAGTTGTCCTACATTGGGTATATAGTTGGCATTCGGTAAAAGTGTGCTATATGAATAAATAAAATGTATCTTGTGCATTATCTACTATGTATTATTTGCCCTGGTCAATCTGATTTCTTTACCATTCCAGAGGTGACACTCATCTTCTTTGCTTCTACTCTTGCCTCTAGGGATCCAACCTAACGTTAGCTGTAGCTTAAATATCTACTTTCTCTTTGAGCTCCTCCACACTCCTCCTTTCACAATGGCAATCTCTCATTTGAAGGCATGTAGGTTTATAGTCAAGCATCTCCCTCAACTTGGTTGATGTTCTTTCTAAGCATTGAGCACAAACATGTCAGCTTGGGTCTAGAGCTGCCCAGCAGCAGTTTCTGTTAAGTGAACAAGTTATTTATATCGCACTGTAATGTGATTATAAGGATACTGGGACTGAGTTATGACTGATATGTATTTCTGCAATCATAGAAATGATAATGTGAGGGTTAGAGACAAGTGGGGCTGCCAACAGTAAACATGGGGATTTTCTGAGGATGCTTAGATCCAGTTGGATGCTGACAGGGTTGAATAGTATCAAACACAATTTGCCACACAAGCAACTAAAGAGTAAATAGGTAAATGGGACCTCATCAAAATAAACAAACACTTTTGTTCCTCAAAGGACTTTATCATGAAAGTAAAATGACAACCTATATAATGGTAAAAAATATTTAGAGACCACAATATCTGATAAAGGATTAACACCCAGAATATATAAACAAATCCTTCAATCTAACAACAAAAAGACAAACAACCCAATTTAAAAATGGGCAAAAGGCTTAAATAAACATCGCTCCAAAGAAAATAAACAAATGGTCAAAAAGCACATGAAAAGATGGTCAACATAATAGCTAGTGAGCTATTAGGGAAATGCAAATCAAAACCATAATGAGTT
The DNA here is from genome assembly GCF_023851605.1 of Tamandua tetradactyla. Lineage (NCBI taxonomy): Eukaryota > Metazoa > Chordata > Mammalia > Pilosa > Myrmecophagidae > Tamandua > Tamandua tetradactyla. Next base: position 199,159,052 of record NC_135327.1, on the reverse strand, counting down.
ACCATTTCACATCCACTAGAATTGCTGCTATTAAAAAAATGGGAAATAACAAGTGTTGGAGAGGACGTAGGCAATTGTCATTCATTGCTAGTGGCAATGTAACACAGTACAGCTGCTGTAGAAAACAGTTTAGTGGTTCCTCAGAAAGCTGAGTCTAGAACTACCATATGAACCAGCATCCCACTACTAGTTATATACCCAATGAATTGAAAGCAGGTGCTCAAATAGATATTTACACTCCGATGTTCATAGTGGCATTATTCACAATTGCCAAAAGATGGCAGCTTACTCAAGTGTCCATTGACTGATGAGTGGATAAATAAAATGTGGCACACACACACACACAGGAATATTATTCAGCTGTAAAAAGGAATGGAGGACTGATATATGTGACAGCATGGATGAACCCTGAAGAAATCATGTTGAATGAAATAAGCTAGACAAAAGGACACATATTATATGATCTCACTGTTTGAAACAATTAGAATAAGCAAACTCACAGAGTCAGAATCTAGAATATAGGTTACTAGGGGGTTGTGTGGTGATAGGGAATGGGGAGTTAAAGCTTAAAATGTATATGGTTCTTATATGGAATTATGGAAATCTTTTGGTAATGGATGGTGGTGATGACAGCACAACATTGTGAATGCAATTAATAGCACTTTGAAATATATATCTGAATATGATCAAAAGGGGGAAATGTTAGATTGTATACATGGGAACAGAATAAAATATTTTAAAAAATCCATGGACTTGCACTACACAGTGAACCCTAAGTTAAACCATGGCTTTCATCAATTGTAACAAATATCCACAACAATGCTAGGTGTTGGTGGTGCGGTGGCATATTGGAATTCTCCATTTTACATATGATTGTTTTGTAAACCCACAACCTCTCAAATAAAAAGACCAAAACCAAACCAAAACAAACAGAGAAACAAAAATTTGCCTTCTCAAGCAGCCATGCAGTCCGGGCAGCAAGGCTCGGCCTCCTGGGTTCTTGACACTCCTGGGCAGAACTTGTCATGATTCAGGGTCTCGGCCCCTCTGGGGTCCATGGGCACATCAGAGCTCCCCCTCTCTGAGGGTTTCTGAGGGTGGGATTGGGATGGGCAGGCTTATTTCTGCTATTAGCCTGGTCTTAATTCATGCCCTTTCTCCCTGTGCCTTGAGTATCAATTTGTATACAAATATTGGTGCAGATTGGGCAACAGGGCCGAGAGTGTAACTGCTTAATTAGCAGCACAGAATAGAGGCCTGTCCTGTGGTTCCCAAGTCAGTGAAGAGAGGGAAAAGCGCAAGAGGAGCCACATTGTAAAACTGATCATGTTTTCCTTGAGACCTTCCTGTTTTTTCTTACTCGGGAAATATAATAAGAATGGCAATCTAGGAACTCAGATTGCATTTTTTTTTAAGTTCTGTATAGTGATCAGAGATGGGAGCCCCTCCCTCCCACTTTTTTCCAATGCCCATGAAAGCCTTTCGCCTTTCTTTTATTCTAATTTATTTTTATCTTACTGGAGTTTGTTGTTAAATCACAGTGATGTCTGTCTCATAGCTGCTGCTCAAAAAAGTAGCTATGATTGAAAGCAAAATGGTAAGAATGACAAGAGTGATTATGTGTCATAATAGAGCTGTGGGAATTCAAATGCAGAAGCAATCATATTCTTTTTGGTTTCAACACAGGCAAGTGAGATAGTCTTTATGAAACTGATGGCATTAAGAATAGGACTTGAAAGGACTGGTAGATTTGGGGGGAAAGATAAGTAAGAAATTGGTCTTCAAGGTGGTGATGGTTGGAAGTTCTACAGAACCATTTTGTTCTGATGAAATTGTCAGTATCTGCTGCAAAGTTTTTCTCTCCTCACTTTCCTATTTTTATTTCTAATAACTATCCAAATAGACCCTATCCATCAATAAATTAGATAGAATAAATTTCCCTGTCAGCATAAGTCCCTCACTTTCCAGTCCCTGGGCATTTGCTCTTTGCTAATTTCATCACCATTGCTTTTGTACTGGTCTGTTCTCTTTCAGTTGCAAGGGATAAAAACACATTCCAAAGTGACTAGCCCAAAATGATAACAAATTGTATGATGAATCACCACACCACCACCACAAAAGAAATCTACTGTTTTTGCAGCAGTCCACCTCCTGTCCATGGGCATGGGCTCAAGGGGCGTGCCTGGCCAGTCATGATACCTCACACCTGGCAACAGTAATTGATTTTGAGTAGCCAGGGCATGCAACCAATGCCGGGTCAATCAGAAACCCTGAATCAGACGTTATATGTGCACATTTAAAAAGAGGATGCCTCTTTCTTTCTCTCTTATTATAAACTATAATGACCACATAAGCCTAGAGAGAGCAGTAACAATCTTTTTCATTTACCAGATGAAAATTAATACAGAGGAAAGTGAAGCTGCATGAGTCGGAGAGACAAAGTTCCGAGAATATCACTTAAGAACCTTGTTCTAGGTACGACTAAAGTCACACTACTCTTGGTCTTCAGTTACAAAAAGCAGTAGATTTCTTTTGTGGTGGTGGTGTGGTGATTCATCATACAATTTGTTATCATTTTGGGCTAGTCACTTTGGAATGTGTTTTTATCCCTTGCAACTGAAAGAGAACAGACCAGTACAAAAGCAATGGTGATGAAATTAGCAAAGAGCAAATGCCCAGGGACTGGAAAGTGAGGAACTTATGCTGACAGGGAAATTTATTCTATCTAATTTATTGATGGATAGGGTCTATTTGGATAGTTATTAGAAATAAAAATAGGAAAGTGAGGAGAGAAAAACTTTGCAGCAGTGTGTAGGTGAGATTGCAGCAGGAAAACACTAAATGGGAAGAATAAGGTACAATGGTGTGATCCAGGTAGGTGTACCGAGGCCCAAACTAGGGGGGCAGCAGGGACAGAAGGGAGTGGAATAATTGGGACCATCTGCCAGCCATGCTCTGTCTTCTCTGCCATCACACAATTCCATGAGTATGCACCTGAGCATTAAATAAGGGGCCCAGCACTGTGCTAGAGGCTGAGAGAAGTTCAAAAGGAGTTTGAGAGACAAATGCTAACCAGGCAGAATAAAGGAAGCCAGCACTAACCCACATGAAAGCAATTCAAGAATCCATGTAGAGCAACACTCAAATGTCCCCATCAGAATAGAAGGTCACATAAAGCTTATGGAGGGCCAGAAAAAGCAGGAACATTTTGTGAAGGAAGTGAGACGGGATCTGAAAAAGCTAGTGGGATTTTAAGGCAAAGAAGGTGGAAAATACTTTTGGTGATCCACATAATGAAATAGCCAAGCAAACTCAGGGTAAGCCCACCTAAGTCTTTGGCTGTTGTCTTCATAGAGCTTTTAACATATCTATAAACCAAAAAATTTGCCATTTTAACCAGCTTTAATTGTACAATTCAGGGGCATTAATTACAATTATTAGTTGTGCTACCATCACTACCATCTATCACCAAATCTCTGTCATCAATCCAGAAACTTTGTATGTATTAAATAGTAAGCCCCCATTCTCCTCTTCCTCCAACCCCTGATAACCTCTAATCTATTCTGTCTCTATGAATTTGCTTATTCTATATATCTCATATAAATGGAATCATGCAATATTTGTTCTTTTGTGTTTGGCTTATTTCACTTAGCATAATGTTTTCAAGGTTCAATATGTATCAGAACTGCATTTCTATTTATGATTGAATTATATTCCATGTGTGCATGTGTTTCAGTTTTTAAATCCATTTGTCTGTTGATGTTCACTTGGGTTGTTTCCACCTTTTGGATAGTGCATCTAATGCTGCTATGTACCCTGGTGTGCCAGTATCTCTTTGAATCCCTGAGTTCACAGAGCTCTTTAATGCAGCCCAACGGGAGCATTTTTGGTTCATTATTTAAAGATACTTTATAATTGTCTTATTAGCTCTGTGTTAATATACCCTTGTGAAAATAATTCTTTAAATGGCAAATTTCTCTTTATCGTAAAGTTGTTATTTTGTGTTATTGACAGAAATAAAACAAAAATCTGATTTTTCCAAAATTTAACTCAAATTAAATCCAATTTATTCCCATTTTTCAGACCATGTTTCCCTACCCCCATCAGTTCATAGACTTGTCACTTTATTGGGTTATAATAATTCTTGGGCCTTTTTCTTCTTAAACGAACCACCTTTCTTGGCCTTCTATTTTCACTCATGTTTCTCTCATTTCACTCAGACACGAGCTCCGTAATTAGTGCCTGGAGGTGTCCTTAAACTAGTTGGCTTATTATTCCTGACCTGACTTTCCACCACTGTCTTCTTTATTAGTTTTTAAATTTACTTCCTTTCCTTATGACATAAGAACCCAAAACTTCAAATTTTGGCAGCTCCCCTGATAAATCAGCATCCAAGGCTGATCCAACATCAGCTGTTGGTTTCTTTACTTTCTGGGCCACCAGTTTTCATTCAAGGGCCCCTCCGGGGGTTTTGGCTTTCTTTCCAATGTACAGGTGGTTTAATTCATTTTTGCCCTGTAGAAAACTGTCACTCAACTTTTCTATCGATGCTCCCTACATTTTCACAGCTCTCATTCTTCAAATTCAGGGGTCTGCAAACAACTGCCCCCGGGCTGAAACTGGCCCCCTGCCTGTTTTTGAAATTAAAGTTTTACTGGAACACAACCATGCCCATTCATTTACATGCTGTTTATGGCTGCTTTTGTGCTACAAACACAAAGTTCAGTAATTGCGACAGAGACCATATGGCCCAGAAAACCCAACATATTTACTATTTGGCACTTCTCAGAAAAGGTATGTCAATCTTTGGACTAGACCAGCCATCTGGAAGTCAGTTTTATCTATATCATTACTAGCTTTACTAGTAATTTCCTAATTCATAAAGCAGAAAGTGTACAAATTTTAGAAATAACCCAAAGACATGCGTGTCTTTCACCATTCACATAATTGTTCTGTATACTCATTAAACATAATTTGCTACATTGCTCTGTTTCAAACACTAGAGGTTCCAAAGTGAGTAAGACACATCCTTATCTTTAAAGAGTTCATGACCTAGAGGGAATGCAGGATGTGTAAAGGAATAATTACAGTGCATTTTCTCTTTGAAAAGAAGTACTTAAAGCTTATTAATATATATTCCTTATGGTACTTGATACATGACATGGTGCCCTCGGAACACAGAGGAAGATACTTCCTATCTCCACCCCCAAATCCTACTTTACAGAGAATGTGACTCTTGTGCTGAGACTTGCAAGATGAGTAGGTATTTTTAGGAATGGAATGGAGCAAAGGGATAGTGGATAACCATAATATAAAGGTATGAAAGCAAAAGAAGAACTTGGGCTTTTGGAGGGTCAGTCTAGTGGTCTGTGCAGATCCCCAACTCCCAGGTACAGGGTGCACAGAAAGATTTCAGAAGGAGGAGCCTGCCCCATGCCAGGCTATAAAATTGAAATATGAGACCCATCCTCAGGTAGAAATGGGCCGTTCTGGAGAGCTACCTTGTGCCAGCAGAAGTCCCTTGCGGTATACACTTAGTCCCTTGACAACTGCACAAACAGAGCAGCAAAGGCAGTGCTGCTTTTAATGGCTTGTGACATTTTTCATTTCTTCCTTTCCTAGCTAAACCCTCACTTTTTATTGTTCATCCCCAAACACAAATTTTATCCAGTGCCTGGGTAGTAACTAGAAATTCGAGAGAGATGTAGCTGTTGCTTTTTGAAAGGACACATCTTAAAAATAACCTCATTTCTTTAAATTGGACACAGCATGAAATGAGGTGTCTGGAGAGGAAATAATGAATAATGGAAAAATGCCAGCGATATTATGGGTGCCCTTTGAAAAGGCAGTGCATATTTTCTCACTTCTTTCCCTTCATTTTTGGCCTGGGAAATTTATCGCTTATATCCTTGTTTCCCATCTTTGACTGTGTGTTAGGCGAACTAATGAATAAATAGCGTGATGAGTGGAGTTGACAACACAAATTGTGAATCATGACCATACAGCAGGCAGAGGACTGAAACCTGGGGATACTTGGCAGACAGTAGAGCTCCTGCCCTCCAGATGCTCGGAGTCTAATGCAAAAAAAGAAAGAAGAAAAAACAGTTTCCACTGCAGTGCGATAAGCTCTTCAGAATGATTCGCACAGGCATTCTGGGGACATATCAGAGTGCATTCAAACCCAGATTAAGTTAGATGGTGGCCTTCAGGAAGAGGGGGCCATAAAATGAAGTTCTTCCCCTAAAAGTTTGCATTGAAATGGAAGAGTCTAAACTGTAATCCAGTATGCAAGGGGAGAAGGCAAAGTCTTGCTCAACAAATATTCGTAGCCATATACTTCTGGTATTCAAAAATTCTCAGAGGAACTCTAGGTGAGGGCTGGCGATTGCTAGCATGAAGACAAAAATTACATGTAACCAGGCCCACAGAGAGAGAGGCATGGACGGTATTGGTGGGGGTGAAGGTAAAAAGTCTCCGTACATCCCTAACAACCTCTGCTCACTATTGTTTCTCACCTAAGCTCTCCTGTACTTCAATGCTCTAGCAAGCCTAAAATTAGAAGTAGCAATTAATGCCACCTCACCCACTCCTCAGAAAACGAGTTTAGAATAGGAAGGCTGGGACTGGCTTTCTATGACCCTCAGCCTTTCCCATGAAAACCCTGGCCAGTATATACCTTTCTCCTACCTTCCCCTATCCCAGGGCCCATGTCCCACTCCTTAGAGGCAGTAGGAGAAATAATGAAGTTATCAGCTTGGCCTGTGAGGATGCCTGGGTATGATGTTATCTGGGTACCTTCACGGAACCTGATTCTAGATATCAGGTTGTGTCAACAAAGACTAGATTTAGGTTTCTGTTTGCAGTCTGGCAGCTATCTGCTTTCATTTTAATTCATTTTCTAATTTCCTCACTGTTCAAGTCTGTTATCTGTTTTAGGCTGGAAATAAAAAAATAGGAAACATATATAAAGCTATGCTTCCTCTGCCAAGAGTGACCCTGCCAGAGGCTTCCTTATCAGTGTTCAGAACAATAGGACAATAGGAACAGGTGTGTATGTACCAGGGTTTCACTGTCAGGCAATTAGCTGCACCTGGGCTCCTAAACCAGCTGCCAGCATTTTAGAATAGGGCTGATCAGAAGTCTTCACAAATGAAATGAGCCATCTACAAATGAGAGAGTGGTACAGACACCTCTGTATTTGGAAGCTTTTGCTGGTATTCTCTGTAGTCCTGGGGCACTAACCAACCTTGTGGCAATCTCCTTTCCTCCTTAATTCATCTATCGTGATGTATTTTTGCCTGATAGTATATCTGCCAAAGTACAGTACACCCATACTTCATTATTTTAATCTCTTTGGTTGTTTTTATTATTTATATCAAAATCAGTTTTTTTCTCTTCTTTCCCCAGTTGACTTCCTCAAAGGATCTGAAAAGTCATCAAGAGCTGAGAGCAACAATAAAACAGCAATAATGATTGAATAGTTGATCCTCTGCACAGAAATCAGGCACATGTAGTGAAAACTGGATCATTCATTAAAATTCCACAAAAACAGGAAGTAACCTCCCACAATAGCTTTAAATAACCAGCAAGCTTTATCTTTTGAGAAAAATGACAGGAGTCAACCTGACTTTTTAACCCAAATGTGATGAAGAGTAACTAAAATAGACTATGAGAAAAGGGAAGATTTCCTTTCCCTGCTTGAAGGGGGAATCAAGCTACCTGACCCCAAAATACTATGACTGCCACAAATTGACACAAATAAGTGAGAAATCTCACCATAAATAAATCTCTTTAATATGCTAATATTCATTGTGAGAGTATGATTTAAAGTCAGTAAGAAGACCTTTAACAAGTCAATGTTTTCCAAACTTTTGGGTCATGAGTCCTTTTGCAAAGTAGAGATTTAAAGAGGACAGCTCAGAAATGTTCCTGCAGTTTCCCCAAGGCTCTTTGTGTGTTAGCAAGAACCCAGTCTTATTTTTGAAAGAAATGCAAATCTGACAGTTCAATATATATATACACACATTACTGATGTTAAAACAATGAGATTAAGTTCCTCATAATTGTATATATATATTTTTTCACACAGGCAGGCACCGGGAATCGAACCCAGGTCTCCAGCATGGCAGGCAAGAACTCTGCCACTGAGCCACCATGGCCAGTCCCATAATTGTATTTTTTAAGTAATTTTTAAAAATTCTCCTAGTCAACAGATTTTATGTGAACTCTACAAATGTGAGCGTTCTGGAGCCAGGGAGACCAGGAAAAATGCCAGAAGCTGCTGATTATTCAAAACAATCGGATGTGCTCGTCTTTTCATTGTTAAAATAGAATACGTCATGAAAAGAAATATGAGAAATGCTGATACCTAGAAGTAAGTCTGTCAGAACTATTGGGGATTTTTGCAAAAATGGACGCAGATTTTTTTTTCTTTGTTGCTTTAACCTATCTTCACTGAAATTTGTATCTTGATTCAGTGTAGCAGAATTGATTAGGGAAGATTTTGTTTTCAGTACTTCCCTAAAGGTGCATCCCGTAGTGATTTGTTTTGAAGCTTGCCTCTTTGTAAGTACCCTTTGTTTGTAAATGTTACTGCTTGTTTTGAAGGATTGAGCTATGAGTAACATTGACTCAGATGGGGAGTCAGTTTGGCCAGGCCAGTCTCATGGGTGCTAATAGGTCTTCCCCGAACACTGTTCTGTTTTCAAGTTTCACCTGTCATGATATGACAGGCAAATTTAGGACATCTGATGCATCCAAATGGACCCCAGACGTTTTTAGGCAATAGGTGTTAGATATCAGGCGTTTCATAATACATGACACTTTTCCAACAATTTAGCTGACCCCAGGGCCAATTTTTGAGTAATTTGATTCTGAAGACTTTTGAATTTGTAGAAAACTCTCAAAAGATCCTTGAATACATTGCTGGCTCTGTTTGTTTCACCTGGGGAAAGCCTTAATTTATTCTCCCCCCCCCCCCTTTTCCTGTCCCTAGTAGCACTGCTTTCTCTGGTGCATTACGTGACAAGATATACTCTGATTAGCTAGCTCAGAGGACTCCTGCCTAAACCAAATGATATTAAACACCTTGACATTTAGTCTGTTGAGTCGTGGAATATCAGTGAGGTCTCAGGTCACAGCAGGGACAAGACCAGAGTCTGGATGAATCAGTATAGCATTTCTCATCTACTAGAATACCTTGCCACTTGTGGTCAGTAGCAACACCTTTGATTTAAAGGGTGACACATCATATTGCATTGGGCTTGACACTGTGCTAGTTTATCCATCTGTGTGCTTACAATGACACTTTAATTCATGGTGACGTGTGCGTGCACGTGTTCATATGCATTTGATGGGAAAGCTGAATTTCACAAGATAAGTCTGAGGCAATTGGAAAAATATATTAGTTTGCTTGATTTTTTTTATATAAGAACAAACATTGCCAAAATGCTGTTTAATCTCTAAATGCCCTTCTGCATTTTTTTTCATCTGTTCTCAATAACTGATAAGTCATAACATGCTCCCTTGCCAAGTGTGAATGAAGAGACATGCTTTCTCCAGGACAATAATGCTACAGATACCACTTTGAAAATATATTAGCATCGTTGAGGATTCTGATGCTAGACCCAGTTCTCCAACTACCAGGTTTCTGGAGCCTGAGTGAAAAGATTTCTACAATATTTTAACAAAAATAAAAGTTGCCAGTGCAATTGCTAATAGATGGGATTTTATGAGAAACATAATTTGAGAAGTAGGCTCAAGATTTTAATTTAAACTTAGAGCACGTTAATAAAAAGCTTCTGTGGCATTGGGGATTGAATCATGCCTCCAGAAAAGACATATTCAAATCTCAATCCCCCCAGTTTGTAAATAGGACCTTTGAAGATGTTACTGGTTAAAATGTGGACTAATTTTGAATAAGATCTTTGACGATTCTATTTAGATAAGATCAAATTGAATTAGGATGGGCCTTAACCCATATGGCTGGAGTCTTGATAAGCAGAGGAAATTTGGACACATTTAGTTGATAGAAGCTAGGAGTTAGTAGAAGCCAGAGAAGGCAACATCTCCATATGATGGAGGCAGACACTGAATCACCACCAGAACTCTAGGCTTTGGAGGAAACGTGGCCTGCCAATACCTTGACGCTGGACTTGTTGCCTTGAAAACTGAGACAATAAATTCCTATTGCTCAAGGCAGCCATTTGACAGTATTTGTCACAGCAGTGATGGCAAATTAAGGCAGTAGTCAAAGATGGGTGGAGCTTGCCAATCTTACATTCTATTTTCTTATATAGCTCCAGAGTCCAGACTCTTTTCACACTGTATTTTAAAAGGCTGTGATTGCTAATCTGTCCTGTTTAATAAATTCTCCAGTTGGACCTCATGTTATTTGCTTTTCTTTTCACCTAGCAGCAAGCTACTCAGTACTTTTTTGTTCTTTTAGTTGAAACTAAAATACCTATTCTGACTAGTGTTGGGGAAAAATTATTTATTGAGTACTTCCTATATAAAATATTTCCGGTTCTCCATCATAAAATGACCTTGAAAAGAAGTAGTGTTTTTCAATAGCAGTTTACTGGTTTAATTTTAAGGCTTCAGGTTCAGGAAAATTCTCCAAAAAACCATGGTGAGTGTGTTTACATCCTTTCTTGATAAGGACCTAGGAATTGACCTAGGAATCATACCAGGCTTCCTTATTGGTTCTCCTCTCAGGAAGGAAACTTGATATAACCTATTTTTTTGAACCTCTGTATGTTGACTCTGAATAGTTGAAAAAGGGGTGGCTATTAGCTACAAAGCCATACTGCAGGAGACCTTCGCTAACTTGACCATTCTTGGCTTCTTCTATATTCATTTTATTTATCAATTCGGTTCTCTCATAACCAAACAACTCATATTGGGATTATGATTACATTATGAATACAGAGGATTACCATTAAGTTATAGTACATAAGTGATCTTTGGGGAGTTATCTCATTTCCTTCCTCTCTACACGTCCTGGCTTTGAGTCAGCTATGCTCTAAGAGCACACCAGAGAGTTTCATGGTCATATACCCTTTTATCCTATCTTGCAAGAACAATTGGTTTTGGAAGTAAAGGCCCGAAGATCATGTTACATTTACCTATTCTATGCCAGATGCTGTTTTATGTGTTTTATATATATTAACTCAATCTTCAGAATAAACTGTGGAAAGATATAATAATTAGTTTTTCTCTATTCAGAAAATGGAAGCTTGCCAAACGTTAAATAATTTTTTAAGATTAAGCAATTAGTAAGTGATAGAACTCTTTTATTGTGTTCAAGCTGACACAATCCAACTCAATATTCAGCAAACCCAACCATGGAGCTATCCTGTCCTGCAACATGGGAAGCTTCTGAAAGGCTTTTGAGGCCTTCATCAAACAGTAATCCAATCCTATTTACTATAATTATGATATTAGGTATATATTTTATTGAATTCTATGTATAACGCCTTTATAAATTGGAACAAGAATATCTCATTAGGCAACCCTGCTGGATATCTGTCAATTTATTGAATAATTTGGCTGTTACTCAAGAAGAGCTCATTTAACACCAGAATCCCTTTTCATTTAAAATTGTATATTCAAGTAAAGTATTTAAAAATGCAGTTGCTTTATGGAGGAGGTCAGAGTTCTGTTGGCTCTGTCTCCTCTTTCATCTTCCTGTCAGCAACCACAGGACACTGAGCAGCACAGTTTTGAGAGAGGGGAGAGAATGTACTGTGAAGAAGCCCTTGAGCAAGGATAGTTAATCAAGGTCAGGAGGACCTGCCCTGCGCAGACATCCTGCCTGGGACTACTCACATAAGCAAAACACCCCATGGCCACCTACTCACTCAAGGGCACTATCTACAACCAGGTGCTACCCTGGGGAGAAGGGAGGGGAGAAGAAAGGCCTTGAAGAAGAAAGGAGGGTCGAGGGAGTAAGTAAAGCTGAGCAATAAAAGCCGATTGTCCCACAGTGCCATAGCCTCTCACCTCTCTTTTCTTATGAGGGTGCCCACATGTTCCTCTTTGCATGTGTACTTAGTAAATTTTCTGCCTGCTTACTCATCTGTGCTGTGCCCTTGAATTCTTTCTCATGGCATGGCCACGAGAATTCAATACAGCCACATCTTTTTGACCAGCCAGCCAGGAGACACTTTCCTCTCTGACCTTCTGGATTGGTGAGTCATGGCCATGTGCTTTTGCTTTTCTACTCTCATGGCTTCTGTGTTTCCAGGAATCTGGGCAACCTGACCCAGCTCCCCCAGGACATAATCTCAGTCTACTCTGACTACTCCAGCTCCCCTTTTTGGAGGAGGTAGGGACCTGTCTCAGTGCACTGCCCAAGGAGACTCAGAGTGGTGAGTCATACTGTCCTTCAGATCTGACTGGGGTTTCTCCCTGTGTTGTGAAGGAGTCCAGTGGGAGCCAAATCAAGTCCCCCATTTCCCTCTCTCTCTCCTTGTTCTCTGAGACTTCCCCACTCTCTCTCCTTCCTTTCCCTTTGAGGATCTAGAACTTTCCTCCTGCTGAGTCTTTTCCTCTTTTCACCTCCTCCACAGAGGTCTTCTCCTCTGCCTTCATAAAATCCTCCTTCCTCCTCTGTCTGGTTTTCTCTGCCTTCTGAGACATTCCATATTTGTAACAGAATTCTGGGATAAAGATTCATGTACCAAACAAGGTATTATTTTTGACATTTTTGAGAGTCACCTCTGGTTTATGCCCATGGGAACTGGGTACTTTCCAATAGGAGTATCTCCCTTCCAGGCCTTGATGATTTACTCTCTACTGAGACCCATTCAGCTGAAGATAAAGCTTCCCTTCTTCTAGAATATGCTCGCTTTTTAGCCCTCAGGAAACAGGAAACAGAGGATGAAGGTACTTCTAGGAGTGTTATCCTAGACTTCTCTCAGGTGGGGCAGCCCCCACAGCAGGAGCTTAGGTCTAGGCATCCCCCAGACAGGAACATCCCATGGGCACCTGGTGACATGTCTAGGAACCATTGATGACTTTATCCTCTGTGTCCCCAAGACTTTAAGCCAGTGGAGAGGCTGCATGGGGTTCAAGTCACTGATGCCTTGAGAGTGTTGTCCTGGAATTCTTCCTGGAAAGCCCAGAAAAATCTCTCAGGTCTAGAAATCTCTCAGGAAAGGTGTCCCGGGATGACTGGCAACTTTATTTCCAATGTTCCCAAGACATTGGGCCAATGGAGAGGCTGTTTGGGTTTCAAGTCCCTGACTCTTTGAGAGTGTTGCCTTGGAATTCTTCCAGGACATCTTACTGGGTGAGTTGGTCATCAGAGTAAAAATGCATCAGAAAGTTAGTACAGTGGTTCAAATCCCTTCAAACTGGGCTTGAAGCCCTGGCTCCTGCTTTCAGAACCATCCCCTTTGCTCTGACTGTTAAAACTTTCTGTTTTCGGGATACCATTCTATACAAGATTCAAGTCCCTGGCCTGTGTTTGGAACCTCCCTGCCTCCCCCCACCCCACCCCACCCAAAATATAGTCCAGACAGCTCTCAGGAAAGGTGTTCCAGGTTCACTCAGTAACTTTACTTCTTATGATCCCAAGACATTGGGCCAGCAGAGAGGTAAAAGCCCAGATTTTGGGGTGCCAAGTGGTCGCACTGGCACTAGCATATAACACTGGTACTGCAGTCACACTAGCTCGAGTCCCTGACCTGTGTTTGTAAGCGCCTCTATTTTCTCTGGAAGAGAAAATAGGAAAGCCAACAGTCAATATAAGCTAAAAGTTGGGGAAGCATAGCTCTCTAATGGAACTCTCAACAATAATACTATCCTCCAGTAAATTTGTTCTATAAAAGACAGAGAAAGTGGTCAGAGATTCCCTATGCACAGATGTTTATGACTCTTTATCAAGACAAGGATCTGAGAAGGACCTGTTGCCTGTGTTATGCTCATATATGGTCCCCTTTTAAGCAGAGACTGCAGGCTGATCTCAAGTTAAGGGACCATATGGTCAGCTGTTTGCTAGAAGGCATGAAAAAATGCACTCCATGAAGCCAGTCAATTATAATAAGCTAAGGAAAATCCCTAGGAGAAAGAGGAAAACCTATCCTTTTCCAGGGGAGGTTAGTAAAAGGCCTAAAGAAGTATATTGATGTAAGCCTGGACTCCCAGTGTCATGGTTAGGGACAGGTGTCAACTTGGCCAAGTTATGGTACCTGTTCATCTGATTGGGCAAGCGCTGGCCTGTTTGTTGCAATGAGGACATTTCATAGGATTAGCTCATGATCACGTCAGCTACATCCACAGCTGATTCCATTTGTAATCAGCCAAAGGGGAGTGTCTTCTGCAATTAGTGATGCTAAATCCAATCATGGGAAGCCTTTTAAGGAGGACTCAGAGGAGACAGGTTCCATTCCTGCTTTGGCTGGTGAGCCTCTCCTGTGGAGTTCGTCCAGGCCATCCATTGGAGTCATCGGCTTCGCAGCCTGCCCTGTGGATTTTGGACTCTGCGTTCCTATGGTCACGTGAGACACTTTCATAAATTTTATATTTGCAAGTGTTCCCTGTTGGTTCTGTTTCTCTAGAGAACCCTAACTAATACACCCAGGAAGGTCAGATTTTGTTGGGCACCTATTTCCTTAGCCAGTCGACCCCTGATAGTCAGAAAAAAACCTGCAAAATCTCTCCATGGACCCACAACTCCCATTAATGACTAGAGACAAAGCCAAAGGGGAGGAGAAGGCAAAGAGAAGTAAGCAAAAGATTAAATAACAGGCTCAGCTTACCGCAGTCACTGTCAAAGGTGCCCAGTCCCCTCGAGGTCACCTGAATCATGGCTCAAAGCCTCAAGGGCCTTGTTTCAATTGTGGGTCAGAGGACAACTGGCAGAGAGAGTGCCAGAAACCTCATGACAATCCTCAACCTCAGGACTCATCAGGCCTTGCCCCAGGTGCCACAAACATGGACAATGGGCCAGGGACTGCACCATCTCCCAAAAGGGTGGCAGGACAGCCCCTCGGGCCTTGCTCATGGCAAGTAAAGAAGACTGAGGGCGCTCAACGCTGTGTATGGCTCTGCTGACTTCACATCTGACCATCACCCTAGAGGAGCCTCAGATGACACTCAGCATGCAGATAAGATAATTTCTTAATTAAAACAGGAGTCATTTTCTCTGTTCTGAACTGGTACTCTGGGCCTACCTCCAGCTCAGACTTGCCTAGTTATGAGAGTTGATGGTAAAGCCAAAAACTAGGACCTTCACTATCCTTCTCCTTTGTAGGCTTGAGGACATTCTGGTGTCCCATCATTTTCTCATTGTCCCTGAATGCCTCACTCACTTCTAGGAAACCATCTTCTTCACTCCCTGGGGGCTGTTACTAGTTAAGACTAGTAAACCTGGCTAATGTTTACCCCTTGTTTGCCCTAAGGACACTCCTAATCAAGGTCTCTTAGCATCCTAAAAGAGATCTTTAAGCAAGGAAACCCATCTGTATGGAATGAAGGCATCCTGGGGTGAGCCCACCAAGTAGCCCCTGTCCGCATTCAGGTCAAGTCCAAGTGCCCTTTCTCCATCAAAAGCAATATTCCCTTAAATGGGAGGTGATGGAAAGCTTCCAGCCAATTATTGAGAAATTGACTAAAATGTGATAAGCTTGTCTAAAGAAGTATTGTTTGTCCTAAAATAAAATGGCTAGTTTTAATATTTAAAACAAGACCTAAGTAAATATATTTTCTCTGTGTTAAATAATGTAAATTGTTGGTCTGCTCTTAATGAAAGATTATAAAATGTTTTTCTTAACCATGTAAGTACTCTGTCTAGAAGACAAAGATTTTATATCATATCAGAATAATATCCTTATTAATGCTTACCTGATCTTTTATTTCAGAAGACAAGTCTTCTCACTTTTAAAGGAAAACTGCTGTAAAGGATTTGTTCTTTCACCTTGTAAAAATGAGGTGCTAAAAGCATTTAACATTTTATGTAGGAAGTGTTTAGGAAGTATTACAATAATTAAAAGAGATTTATAACCTGCTAGCTAAATTTGTATGGGTGAAATGTTATTCATATATTTAGAGACTGCATAAAATTCCTAAAGACTGGACAATGTTTTCACTGTCCATATTATATCCTAATACTGATCTGTATGATGTTAAAAGTTACAGATCATGGAAACAACCAAATTTACTTTTCAAGTTTCACCACTTTGCTCTATAGTGCTTCTCTAAAAGTACATGTAGTCAGCTATAAGCCATAACTTCATCTTCAACAAAAGGAATTTAAAGGAAAAGCAAGATAAATATATAAAAAAGTTTTTCAAAAGACAAGTATATATCTGTTAATTAACATACCCCTAGGAAATGTATAGAAGTGAAATAAGACAAAAACTTATGATTTAGTTTGTAGTCGACAGCTCCAATATAAGACAATTGTCAAATGTTTTTATTTCTGAAGGTAGCTTCATTATCAAGGGACATGGAGAACAAGGTATACTATAGTCAGCCAGACTAGAGTGAAGCCAAAGCCCTGCCCCCAGGGACTTCATCTCAAAGAGCGGAACTAATTGCTCTCACTTGAGCTCTAAAACCAGGCAACATGAAAAGGCTAAATCTTTACACTGATTCCAAGTACGCCTTTCTAACCCTGTATGTGCACACAGAAGTGTAGAAAGAGTGAGGCTTTCTCACAAACTGTGGAACACCAATTAAACACCACCAAGAGATACTCAATCTCTTAAATGCTATGCTTTTGCCAACAGAAATAACTGTAATTCATTGTCCTGGCCAATCTGTGCCTGCTAGATGCTTAGCCATCCCTGGCTATGCTTTGAAACTTGGACACATTAACTTAACTTACATTCCTATTCTTGACATAATGATGGCAGAAAACGTACCATTGTGAGTCTTTTTATTTTAAGTGTTCTCAGGCACTTTGGGTACTTAAATCCAGTGGTCAGAGAACTGATCATCTACAGATATGCACCTCCCTATTATCTGTTGCATTATCTTTATCTCGTTGCACACATTTTGGCACCACTGACAACTTCAGAACTGCACATGCTTATTAGCATGTCTTTAGATAAATGATGTAGGCTGCCTGCAAATCTCAGTGATTACATGTTCGACATGCTGCCCATGTCATCCTGTATTCAAATAGGAAGATTTTGTTCTACAACTCCAGGATTGTTAAGCAGTTCAGTTCGGTGTGGATATAAGAGCTCCCCAAACATGTATTTGCACTCTAACCCTGGTTGGGAACAGAAAACAAAAATTCTACTTCTCTATTTTACATATCTTATTTAAGGAGACAAATAAAAAGCTGTTACTGCAGCCTTGAGACAGCTTCAGGAGGTAAGTAATTATAGGTCATTTTGTAGATGGGCAGAACACTGATAAGACAGGATCAAATCTAAAGATTTCAGTCCCCTGTTCTAGCTCCCATCTTACCCTAAATGTCAGCTAGTTCTATTTTTGATTATCATTAAAATGTATGCTGTAGGTAGCTAATGAGCCTCAGGCAGTTTCAAATAGATTACAAAATCTAGGAACATTGTTTTCTGGCAGAAACTGCATTTTGGTCTGGGAACTTCAGTTTTCCTCTAATGATATACAGTTCAAATATATTCTGATTTTACTTTTTTCTTGTCGGATAAGTAAATGATCACTGTATCTTGGAAAAACTTTCTATAATCATTTTCTTTCATTTAAATTGAGAATTAGGCAATGCAAATCTCTAATCAAAACTAACATTGCAGTGCTATATTTATAGGAATCTCTTTTTCTCAAAGATTTGCCTTTTCCCTAAAAGGACCTTCTCTTCTACCACTTCTCTGATAATGACAAGCAAAAGTTAATAAAATAATCAATAATATTTTATTATACCAAATAATAAAAATAATCAAATATCACTGAACAATTGCAGCTAATATTCTGACAGCATAGACAAAAATAAAAATTAGCTGAATATGTAAATTATATAATATATTTGAAAATGATAAATGATTTTTATTTTTATTATTTTATTTATAATAAAAATAGAAAAATTTTCAGGCTAACACAAAGAGTTAGGGATAATGGGAGAACTTTTAGTGTGTATGTGTCAGGGGGGTATTTTGGAACTTGGTATTTTCTGTATGCTTTTTCTGTACAACTTCTGCAATAAAAATAAATTAATTTAAAAAAATAGAAAATTTGTATTGAACTCATACTTTAAAAAATTCAGGGAATAAATACAAAATATTACAAATGCCAAATATTACACATGTTAAGCAGGATCTACAAACATGAATGCTCCTGCTTCCCTAAGTAATAACTACTTTGTCTGCTCAACTGTAGTCCCAAGTTGGACAATCAGAAAGAGCTTTTTTAGACTCAAACAATAATGAAATCCTGAAAAAAAAAAAAAAAGAAAATCCACTTACAGATACTTACAAGTAACCACATACAAGACTCAAAGTCCTCATTTCAGAACACTGTCAATTTCAAACAGATGTTGGAAAATAGGGTTAAAGTTATTGTGATTATTCAGAGAGAAGCTGCGAGAGATTTTTCAGGAAGGAAACCATCCATTCTTTTGGCAAATAGTGAGCATCTTCAATATTATCAGGCACTGAACTAGGTCCTCGATTACATCAGAGATCAAAATAATCAAATATCCCTATATAATTGCAGCTAATATCTGACAGCACAGACAAAAATAAAAATTAGCTGAATATGTAAATTATATAATATATTAGAAGGTGATAAATGCTGTGGTAAAAGAAAAAAAAGTAACGCAGAGTAGGAAGTATCAGGAGTGAAGGGTGGGTGTGACTTGCACAGAGTAGACTTCATTGAGAAAGTGATGTTCCAGCAAAGATCTGAAGTGCATGAAAGAGTCAGTCAGACAGACACCTGGCAGAAGGGTCTTCAGGCAGGTGGAACAGCCAGTATAGAGACCCTTGGGTGAGAGTGAGTCTGAGCCTGAAATGACCGGGGGACTAGAGGGGGCCATGGGCTGGAGCAGACAGTAGGAGATGTGGTCAAAAAGGCAGAAGGGAGCAGATAATGGTTGGCCTTCAGTTCATGATAAGAACTTTGGCTTTTATTCTGAGAGAACTGAGAAGCTCTTGCACTGGTTACGAGCAGTGCAGTGACATGGGCAGATACAATCTTTGGTGGGGACATTGTAAAGAGTAGTTGTCATTAATGCCAAAATGCAAGGAAACAGAGTTGAATTGCAACATGTTGGACTGGATATGAGCAAAAAGAAAGCATATTTTGGACAATGATGAGAAAATTTTTTTGGAGTGTCTGTTAAAGCAGGAAAATGATAAAGTTGATCAGAAAGGAACCCTTGAAGTCCTATCCTGCTTCAAAGACCCATGGAGTAATGCCCATTATCAATAAAAGCCAATAAGAGCAAGACTATTACACACACACACAAACGCTTATGATTATGGTGAAATAAAAAAGCTGTTGGAGTAGAGGCAGCAGGATTAGAAATATCATTGGGAGACAAGTGTGGGAACATTAGGATTCTGCTCAGGTGCTCTCCTTGTACCTGGAGAAACAAAAGCCCTGCTGATTGATATGATCTCATAGGAGCCAGAGGATGACAACGAGGAAGCATATCTATGATTTAGTATTCAGTAAGGCCAGCCACCCAACAAGGGGAATGAGAGGCCCCTGCACATCACAGCCAGCTCCTGTTTCTGGAACAACAATGCTCTATCTTTTATGGCATTTCTCTCTCCCTTTCATAGATAACCAGCCATTTAATGGCTGAATTTCCTACCCATTCAGAGGCACTACAAATCTAGAAAGAATGTGAGAAATACATCAATCTCTTTCCACATACAAAATGGAGACTAGATGTTAACAGACAGGACACTAATAATGAGAGAAAGACTATTGTGCTAAAGCTAAATGTTTCCATTAATATTTTATACTATTTAGATTAAGATACATAACCTGTAATTTCTAAATTATAAATAATCTTGTAGTGAATCTACTCTAAAAGGTGAAACCACATAAAAGTGTACACCCAGGATACAGTCTAAGACAGTTAGATTTTTCTCTACACGGGGATCTTTCAGCCTTGGAAAGCAACTCTAAGTGATTCCTTACTTTTCTCATTTGAATGGTCTCAAAAAGGCCCAGAAGTCTCATTCCTAAGGCTGACCTTGGAACAATGCTGAAGATGGCTATGTTTGCTTTCATCACCAGTATCTAGCAACCTGTATATTCATTCCTTCCACTACTCACTGCTCTCCCCATTCCCTACACTGGTTCAGCTAGCTTCCTCTGACAGGGGAAGGCAATGAAAGAAAATTTACGAAATGAAAGAAAATATATACAGGACAAAAGTAGAACTGCGGGAAACTAAGTCACGTCAAAATCTTATATACTGCTATAAAATTGTTTCTGTTTCCTTTGAATACATCCCAGAACAAATCCATTTATCTTTTTTGGAAATTGTTTTGTTCCTCTGTCACCCAAAAATCGTGTTCTCCCCTAAGGAATGGAACTGATAGAACTGATAAAGACTATGTACTCCAAGGTCAGTTGCTTTTGCCAGGGAAATTTCCACTCTAGTCTCTTTGAGAAATGAGAAATTTTAATTGAAATATATGAAGTTAGAAATAAAGGTATATTAGATAGTACTTACTGTTACTCATATATGACGATGCAATGGAGGCCCCAAAACAGGGCTGATTTGTCCACATTAACATTTATCCTACTCTATCATTCAGGACAGGCTATGTTATACTGTAGTAACAATCTCTGATTTGGAAACAAAAGTTTCTATCTTGCTCATAGAACAGCCATTATGTGGAATATTGCTGGTTTCTATGACAGAAGGAAAAAGAGAACACAGCAAATCACACTGGCTTTTAAAGCTTCTACTCACTTTCACTCCCACATCATCAGCCAAAATAATTCCCACAGCCACATCTAACTAAGCGGACTGCAATCCTACTCTGTGCCCACAAGATCTGGAAGTATCTGCTGAGTAGCCCTACTGGCTACCACATGTACCCACAGGAGTAGGCAGTCCTTTCAAAATGCTTAGCTCAAGTATGCGTTTGGAAAAAGCTGAACCATTTTTTTACTTCTCTGATCCATTCCTCCACTTCCCACCCATTGACATCTCTTGACCATCGCTCCACCTAAACGTTATCCACATGTGAGTTTTAGCTGAACCTATATTCCTTCTGAAGAGATATAACAGGTGACTATACATACGCTGGGGTATGAGGAAACATTTATGCAGACACTCTTATAAAGTGGACTCAATTTGGATTAGGTTATTCATTTGCAACCCATTTTAAACATGGCTATCAAGGACATGCATTTTCATGTTGGAAAAGATAGAATACGTATGATTAAGAAGAATTAAAAACTCATATGGCACAGGTATTGTTTATAGTAGCCAGTATTCTATAACTTAGTCCTAGTAAATTACATTAATTCCCTCAATAAACATAAACCCAAAGTACTGAGGAGACTGGTAAAGGTTGTAAGGAAATTCTGTCCATATCCTTGAGAATGCATAAAGAAAACAGGAAGGGATGATATGGGATCACTTGACTTTACTTCAGATATGTGGAGGCAGCTGTCTTTCCTCAGAAGCTATGAAAATAACTAGGATCAATAATCAGAGAAATACAGGATGAGAAATGAATCTCTAATAAGTAGAACTATTGCATTTGGGTTGGCCTACTTTGTGAGGTTGTAAACTCCCTGTGACTCTAAAATTAGTTTCCAAAAAGAGATGATACCACCCCTTGGGAATTTCATAGAGGTTTATGTACTTGTATTTGTTTTTACTTTTAAAAACATTATTTGATGGGGTTTTGGATGAGGAATACTAACGACCTGAACACAGTTTAGAAAATTTAGTTTTTTTGAGAAAATGATTAGGGAGACTGGAGATCAGCAATTCTCTTTGATTTTACACCATCTTCAATTTCCACTTCATCACATCTACTACCCCCATATATAATTTCATTTATTCTTAATTCTTCCAACTCTCCCTTATCCCGTATCTATTCTCCTGCTGGATACCATAAATTATGTTGTGTGCATAACGTATGATGGATATATTATGGATAACATAAGAGAGAGCATATTGCTATATGAAAGGTCCTCTATTAATTTCCATAGTTCTGTTTCTAGAAAAATCTTTTTTATGATAGTAAACAATAAGAGATTGAAAGGATTAATTGCTTTACTCAATGCTAAATTTGGAAAGATGCCTAGAGCCCCCACTCCACTTTTTTAATGTATTATGTTAAAATTAAACTTATCTAAGGTAAAAGCTGATACCAATATTTATTAAATCTATATACCATATAAAATTTAAAAATTACATTTACAATGGCTTTGATGCCCTGGAAGGACCTGAAATTTCTTTTTAATTAAAAAAAGTGTGTGTTTCTGTTTTTAATTTTCATTGAAAACACTGCTAGAATGATTTTAATGCATTCTAAATGTCAGGTTGTTACCCACATTTGCAGGGTGCACCAAAAGCAAGGTTGATGTTTGTTTGTTTTAAAGATAAAGACTTTGTTTCAGTACCTGAGGATCATTTTAATTGTTGCTACAAGATCCTTCCACTTTCCTACATCCCTATACAATTCCAATTTGTAACTTACTCTCATCTCCAGCAGCCTCTCCCCAATGCCTGCTACATGTTCAACCACTGTCAACCAAAATATTTCAAAAGGATTTCCTCAGTGGCCTGCCACCACCTGGGTTTCTACCATCTGGATGGAGCTTACAGGCCTTACTGGTTACTAGTTTTCCCTGTAAAATTATATCTATCCCTCAAGCAGGGGGCAAAATTAGAGCATTTACTGTCTTGAAAATGGATATAGATGATGTTGGAAAAAAACAGAAAGGAAATAGACACAGAATAAAACTATTAGGGAAACTAAGTCAGGGGAAAATTGCATAGTATGGCTGCAAAATTGTTCTTGTTCCTTTTGGCAACTGGCACATCCATTTGCAACCAAAAGAGTTTAGGCTTAGATTTTAAAAGTTCATACCTTTTAAACACAGTGATATAATTAAGTTTCATTTCTCAACGCAATTATGGTACTGGAGAGTATACACAGGAGAGAGAACAGAAGAACTGAGGTTCTTTAAGGTTTAGAGAACATAAGTAAACTTGCCTAATGTTATTTCCATAATTTCTTATAGTTTTCTCATTTGTAAAATTAAATGTTATCAATTTTTCAAATTTTCTACTTTAGATAATTTAATAACTCTAGATCATTTTAAAGGTAAATGTTCCAAAATAAAGATTGAATTTCTTTTTACATGTATATAAAATCAAACCAGTGTGCTCGATATGGAAGCAAATCATAACATGGCACATAGATACTCAATGCTCTTAACACTAAATTTATTAACCAGAATTTAATTTTAAAAGGATTACTGTCATTATTTTATAGGCAGTACTCTCTGAAAGGGATCAATATTGCAAAAATGCAGAGACGCATTTCTCATGCACTTGATTAATGCATTGTTATCATCAGAGTAATTAAAAGGAACAGGGGTATACACAGTCAGCATGCACATCTTACTCAGCAACTCCTGCCAGTTGCTGGGAAAAATTAAACTCATTAATCATTTGATTCTTAAGGAGAAAAAGCTTTAGGTAAGAAATTTCTAAAAACTCTAGTTTATAAAGAAAAAAATGTTGCAAGTCAACATTTAGAAAAAATCCTGTCTACCTAGTGATACCAGAAGATTAATTTCATGTAGGGAAATGAGTTGGTTCCATTGTTGAATAATTGTAATAAGTTAGTATTACATTATTTTAATGCTTCAGATCTCTTTAAACCTACAGGCAACATATACAAGTAAATTATTTAAACGTGTATACTAGTGGTAACTAAAAAAAAAAGTGTGCCATGAAAAGTAGCATTCCATGCCCCCTTCAAAACACCTTACTGCTGTCACAGAATTCAAATCTCTTGAGAAGATATGTTGATTTTTTCATATGCAAATTTGGCTTTAAGCAAACACATACATATTTGACTAGTTCTACAGAGTAAAGGCTGGTTAACACATTGAAATTTGTTAGCTATGATTCACAGTTGGTAATTGACCCATCCAAATGAAAGAAATTAGGTTCATTCTTACTAATTTTTGAAGCCAGAATACTAGCTCTTTGCTATGTTTTTCCTCCATAGTGAAGATTAACTGAGAAGGTGAAATGAGGCACAGGTAGTGGCCCTTTAAAAACTACAAGTAAACAAACAAATAAACAACAAAAAACTATGAGGTACAATGCAAATGTAAAGTATTTTGGATGCTATATTTGGCTTCAGTCATCATTCAGCTAACTCTGTATCTTTTTTGATGTAAAAGAGACGACTTCCTAATCATGATTACATTCTTTTTGCTAGATAGAAGGCAGAATTTTGCATAATTTCATTTTAGATATATTATGATTTCAGAAAATTCTTTATGCTTATTTATGAAGACACAGAATTATATTTAAAAGTGAAATGGTAATTATTCACCTTACCAAAGCATTCACTGTGAAGCTGTTTTAGGTAGTAAATGCTTCCCATATATTTAAAATATGTCCTAAAATATAAAAGCTAAACTTTTCAGAAGTACAGTTATTGTATCCAGCAGTGTGCTACGATGTAGAGTTTGAGTCATTATATCTAGAGGACAACCTCAACAATTACCTTGTGAGATACTTCATTTTACAAGAAAGAAACGAAGCTATTGAAAGGAAATAATTTTGTATGGTTTACATACCTTATATACCATGCCAAAAGTGGAGGAAATAATGATAATAGTAAGGGAAATAAAGAGTTTGAGCTGGAAAAATGATTTCTAATAAGCTGGTGTAAACTGATGGGGAATGACAAACTCAGTTTGGATATTTTCCATGTGGATATCTTATAACCATTGCAAAAGTTATCTAATAGGCTGCTTGACACATGATTTAAAAAAAAAAAAAGCTTGTAAGAGAAACCAAGATGGCAATCCTCAAAGGTCTTTCCAATTCTGGAATTACCGAATGCTGTAAAACAGAAAAGTAAATTACCTTCAGAAGAAATATTAGGAGATGTACATCAAGGTAATAAAACTACTTTAGCCATCTTCTAATTTAGAAGCTGCAGAATATACAGAGTTCCTCTTGTATAAATGTAGGTAACTTATTTTAAGAAGAAGAGTGCATAGAAGACAAAGAATAAAAATGTTGGGGCCCCAAATCTTGGATGTTACCCAAAGTAAAATGTGGGAGGAAGAAATGATCTATGAAAGAACTCAAGATTGCAGCACAGGAAGAGAGAGTGGGGATGAGCATGGGGATGGGGGAGGAAGGACATAAAGTCATGTAACATCACAAAAAGTATAAGACACACAAGTTTCAAGAGCAAGCTGGTGGTTAGAAAGAGAAAAGCTGTAAAAACATTAAGATGAAAGAGGAATCAGCAAGTCCATTATATCCGGTGATTAAATGGCATTGATGATCTTTTAGGTGTAGTTTCTGTAGTGAAGAGAATGTGGAAGTAATTCTGTAACCAAGCTAGCAGAGGAAAAGGAGATTGGTGATAGGAAGAAAGTGGAATCAGTGGTAGATTTATTTGAGAAGTTGGATAATAAAAGAAGAAAGAAAAACAGGACAATGATCAGAGCTTGTATTAGGGACGAGTGAAGATTGTTTCTTTTTTGTTGTTGTTTTCAGGAAAAGAAGAAAGAACTGGGAGAGAAGGTGATTAAAGGGTAACTATTAATAATAGCAGCAGTATATATTAATTGAGCAATTCCAAGGGTCTGACACATAATAGTACCTTTGAAGGTAGTATTGTTATGAGGATTAAGTAAGATTACAACTTTACATGCTATCCCATTTAAACTTACAAATACCCCTGTGATATCTCATAACCTTTCTATAGTTGAGTACACTAAACATTGGCAAATTAGTGATGACAGTGATGGGATCAAGTAGACAGTAGAAAGTTTAAACATTTTTTTCTGACATATAGGAAAAATAACATGAAATTAAATTGTAAAAAAATTAAAATTGGAGAGGGAGGAATTACAGTATATAAACACATCATCTTCAAAAATCAGAAAGTAGATAAATCCCAATGACAAACTAACAGGATGTTGACATCATACCAATGAAAAAATCAAGGTGGGAGGAAAGAAGATGGAGTAGTGTCTAAAGCCAGACAGGACAATTAAATCAGTCCTTTCAGGTTGATAGACATCATGGGCAATGATTCATGGTTAAATTCCTGCTTGAAAATTTGCTATTTTAACTCCTGTTGGCGTCACTTTTGTATTGTTAGGAAATCATGTGTCACCAAAAATGAAGAACACAGAAACAGATGGAAGTAGCTCTTAACAAAACTACTGCCCTGATAGTACACAAGCCCTCCAAAGTTCTTTAAGGAATTAAAAAAGAATGCTTGGGCAGGGGTGTGACGGAGTTCAGTATTTTAAAATTAGTCACAGTTAATTCACTTGAAAGCTGCTAAATTACATTTAAGTCACTTCCACCAGTGTTTCTTTTAAGAGTCAACTTATTTTTAAACCTATACAATTAATTTTAAATCAAAATAGCTATTGATTCCTCAGGGGAGGTGCTCAAACAATTGACTTTATATTTAAATAAATCTAAGACTGATGAGAAAACTGTGATAAAGAAGAAACTTTGCCTTTATCTTATTTTATTTTTAAATCAAACTTCACATTGTAGAACTAATACTTCCAAGACAGGCTTCACTGTGAAGCTACCCAAACCAGCAGCTCTTTTGTTACAAATGTAGTTTTTGTAGATAGGCAATGCATTACTAGTTAATTATCCACTATGA
Source organism: Tamandua tetradactyla (assembly GCF_023851605.1). Lineage (NCBI taxonomy): Eukaryota > Metazoa > Chordata > Mammalia > Pilosa > Myrmecophagidae > Tamandua > Tamandua tetradactyla. The sequence continues at coordinate 199,132,239 of NC_135327.1, read as the reverse complement.
AACCTCTACATTTGATTTATCTGTGCTATATTTGTGACTACTTGGGCTTTTATTTTTCTTTGTGAATAATACATGCTAAATCGTGTGCAGACATGAAGAGGTCAAAAACTGCATTTATTCTTTTTTCCCTTTTCTGGATGGAAGGATAGAAGGCACAAAGCCAGCTTGACTTTAATGATTTTTCCATTATCGGTCATCTCAGTGACCAAGGCAGGGAAGAGTTTTCCCTGACTGACAAGCCTCAGAAGAGCAGTGAAGCCTTACTAGCCTTGGGATTAAAACGATCGAGATTTTTCTCTGCGCGAATGTGGAGAACGCTTCAGGACCCGAGACAGCTCCCACCGAGGTAGTTAAGCTTTCGAATTGCTTTAGTGTCAAATGAACGCGCCTGTTAAATTCGTGTGGAGCCGCAAGATAAACATAAATACGCCCTGTGACTCCCTAAAAAGTTGAATATACTCAGCTTTAAATTTTAGGTAGCAAAGTGATCATTCAAGAATCTTCAATCTTTATAGGGCTAGCATCTGAAACCCAGTTTTTATATATAATATCTTTTAAAACATAGTATCTTTCTGTCTTCAGCAAATTGAGGCCTTTATTCTTGGAGGGAAAATGGTTTATTTAAATATGTCCACCTGTATTTTAATAACTTTTTTGGACATAACTTTATCAATTTTGAATAAAATTTTTGAGAAAAGCACATAAAACTTCTCAAGAGATTGATGCTACGTGTAGCTGTCATTGGTTTAATAATATGTTTTAAATTCAAAGGCAATATGTGCTATGTGCTTTTTGCGGGTGTTTATTTATTATGACATTTAAATACCTTATCTTGTATTATGACTAGATAAGGAATATATGTATGCACATATACCTATATATTTACATTCTTTTATCAGAATATGTAAGTTCCATTCCAGGAAAAAGGATACTACATGCACACACTACTTCTACATGCACGCACACACACAAACATACACCTGCATTTTTAAAGGAAAAATAGACCAATCTCAGAATTTAATGACTTTAAATTATAGAAGTTGTCCAGAGCCCTATCAGCAGAAATCATATACAAATGTCAAAATTCCCAGATTTGATCTTCAGTTCAACAATTCTACTTATCTGAGAAACAGTTCTAGATATACAACAAACAGAAGAGAAGGAAATACATGTTTCAAGCTAAGGGTTTTTTTTAAAGATGTAAAATTAAAATAAATAAAAAGGTAGTCAGAGATAATCTGAAACAAAATTCAAAAACTCTTGCCTCTCCTTTCTCTTAGCGACACCTAGAGCTTGTTGAGGTGAAACTGCATATTGGTCTCACTCCAAGCAGCACACACTCAGGTTGTGGCAATATAATTTGTCAGTTTTAAATCATTTTCAAGGCAAAAAAAAAAAAAAAAACAGTGTATCTTTTCTGGCTCCACTGAAGCTTGGTTGCCTTCCTCAAGTCTCGGTATCTTCAATCTGCTAGAATTCTTCCCACCACCCATGAAACCCCTCTCCAAAGACTTCCAGTCTCTTGAACCAGATGACTAAAGAATTCGTCCACCTCCCCAAAGACTTGACCTGCCAAAATGAGGGAATTCTCTCTCTCTGCCTACCCAGTTGCATTGGGAAAAGATCCAAAAGAAAATAAGAATTCATGCAAAGTCTGATGCAGGGCTATGTGTTCCTGTATGCATGCATATCACATCTCCCACAAACTTTTGTCATCTCTACCTAAGTCTTCACATCAACCATTCAAAACAGAACAAAACAAAACTCAGCAGCAATAACAGCCAAACCTGATTGATTTTTTTAAGATCTAACGACGAAAAATTGCCCCTGTGAAAGCAATCAGGCACGTTACACTCACACACACACACACACACACACACACCTCTTGACCTATATAAAACAGATACACAAATGTTGAAGCAGTGTGACCCCAGGCAGGAAATTTTTAACGACAACAACCTTCTGCTCAGTCCACAGGAAATTTACTGCTCTGGGAATGTCAGGATAGAAATATGTCCGAGAGGCTTGTGTCCGGACCCGGTACACAGCAGAACTCTGTTTTAGAAGTGCCTTCAATTGGTAAAAGGTCTACACGGTGGGTTCTACAACCCAACCCACTTTGCCTGTTTCCTAGGACGTGTATCAGCCAACTCAGACCTGCCTGACTGAAAGCTTGTTTGGGGTTTTCTTTTCCCTCAGAAGACAAGGTCTCATAGAAAAACTGGTCTTCCTTTTTGCCGGTCCTCCCCCGCCCCTCTAAATCGCTAGAAGGATCAATAAAAGGGGGTTCAACTCTTTCATCCATCAGACCCGCCCTCCGCTCCTGCCCTCCATGAGTCATTGGTTACTAAGGCGATATGCAAATCTAACCTTTTGAAACCAGGGCTTCCTGTCCTAAAGAGTAGGAAACGTGTTTGCGGAGAAGTTTTCAGTTAACACAGTCTAAGGTAGAACCGCTAGTCAGCTCAAGACTAGGCGTGGGAGAGAGAGACGAATCGACAAAATTGTGCTGAAACCTGGGACCCCAACAGGGGCTCGGATGCTTTTTATTTTTTTCCCCCTGTAAAAAGGTAACAACCGCCCCACCACTACCACCACCAAAAAAGTGTCTGGAAGAAGTGAGAAAAAAAAAAAGTGTCAAGGGACGAACGGAGAGTAGGGGGGGCGTGATGGAAGCTGAACAGAGTCCAGGGGCAGGTGAAGGAGGAAGTAAAAGAACCCGGGACTTTACCTCTCCCGGGTCTTAAAGCAAGCGAAAAAAAAACAAGCAAACGCACTTGTAAACACAGACGGATCGAATTCCCTCCTCAGGATCCATAACCGCAGGCGGTTAAAAGCGTGCCTCCACACACCGGGGAAAGCCCCAACAATTCCAGATCCCAGCGGGCGCAGCACAGCAAACCCTCCTCCTCCTCTCCCTCAAGCCCCGAACTCCCGGCCCGCGGCAGCCGCAGAGACCCGCTCCCCGGATCGCGGCCACCGGGGTTGGGCGCTAAGGATAGTATTTGCCGGCGCTTCTCCAAGTAGTAGGGGGAGGATGGAGGAGGGAGGAAGCGGAGGAGGGAGATTAAAGACCATCATCAAGGCGATTCTCCAAGAGAACGCGTTTCACAAACGAGCCTTAGCCCTAAACCACCGCGCCGCCACCCACCAACAAAGATGCTCTTACATCCTCCTCTTCACAGTCACTCCGCGGCTGGTACTGGAACCGGGGCCGGCCACCCGCGCCGCCGCCACCGCGCTGCTCCGGAGGCGCCGGTGGCGCCTGGGGTCGGAGGGTCTTCCCCGCCGCGCCGCCGCCGTCCTCCTCGGGCCCCTGGCCGCCCAGGAGGTGGCTAGCCTCTGGGGGCACCGGGAAGGACCGGGAGGTGTTGATCTTGCCGCTGAATCTCTGGTACAGCGAAGCCATCAGTCACCGCGCTCGCTCGCTCTCTTTTCTTGGGGCTGGGTTTTTTTTTTTTTTCTTTTTTTTTAATTTTGCTTTCTCCCTTTCTGGTACTGGCTCCCCAACCCCCTCCAGGAAAAAAAAAAAAAAAGGGAAGACGGGGTAGAAAATAAAGAAGGAAAAGCCTGACAGTTGCTGCTGCTTGCTCCAGCGTGCCACACTCAAGTCGCCGCTGGGCGCTCTCTCCCTCTCGCCGTCTCTCTCCTCCACTTAACCCCCCTCCCCCCAGCAGCTCATCTAAACAAGGGTCTGGAGTGTGCTTTCTTTTTTCTTTTAAAAAAAACAACAACACGAAGAACTCCTTGCCACGTACCGCCTAATCAAAAAGACTGAAGAAAAACCGGGGGGGAAAAAAGACCACAAAGGGAGGGGGAAATGCCCAGGCCCCAGAAATCAGGCACCACCTAGGGACCAGCAAACATTCAGGGCGAATCTCACTCCCCTCGCCCCCACCCTACCCCACCCCCGCCCCCATCCAACCCCCTTTCCACTCCCAGGCCCTCGCCCAGCTCCTCCTTTCCCCTTCCTAACCCCAGCCCCCTTCCATCCGGCTTGATAATGGCGCCTGGGTAGTAGGGGATTGGCAGCGAGGGGAGCGTGCTGGCGTTCGGGGGGCGCGCTCAGATGGGTGCGGGTGGGGCGGTGGGTGCTGGAGGAGGCAGTGTGCGGGCGGCTCCGGGGTCACATCCCAACCAAGCTCCGAGAGGTGAGAGAGGAAGGCACCTGCAGGCAGGGCGGGGGCGTGAGAAGAGGCCTCAAATGAGGGGGAGGAGTGAAGGGAGAAAGTCTGAAGGTGGTGGCCAGACCCGAGTGGGCGCCCCATTCAGAACACGGTGTTTCCTTCACTCGCATTCACTCCCAGCTGCTGCGGTTTGCTTTCTTCCTAGAGGCTCCCCCTTGTGTTTTCCTCTAGTGTTTCTTGCTTTAAAGTGAAAAAACAATATCAGAGGTACCTGAGTGCTAGGGGGCATCAATGAGGATGAGTTAGAGCGAAAAGAAGGGCTTGAAGGGAGGAAGATTGGTTTGTAAGGGAGCAAAGCTCAGGGATGTTGGTTTCTGACAAGCTTTCTTTCCTTCCAAAACCAAGCTCTTTTCTGAAAAAACAGATCCATTTCCCTTCACTAGCCTTCAAAAGGAAAAGGTTATTGAAAACAAGTAGGAGAAGGTCTAGTGGACACCTTTGGAGTTCCTTCCCACAGATCCTCATAATTGTGTATATTGTGAACTTCCATTTTCAGCTCCATCAGACCCTACAGGGAACAGTGAGGAACTGGGATGTCTGCAACTTTTCCAAGGCTTGCTCTGCCTGGCCCCTCCTCACCCCAATCAAGAGGAATCGAAATAGGAGAAATGGCACCAAAAGATGTGCACATTTCAAAGGTTCGTTTTAATTCATTCTGCGGCAGTAAAACGTGCTTCAGCGCCCCTGTGTGGAAATAAACTCAAACTGTGCTTCGTTCCAAGTCTCCAACTACAGGCCAACATGGTAGTTTTGTCCTCTTTTCCTCCCTTTCCTTTGGCAGATTTTCTCTCTTCTTGTTTCGGGAAGCCTTTCTCTCTTCCTTCTCAAATTCTTGCCCTAGTCTTGTTGAAGATCGGACATTCTTCTTTTGTGTCTTGGCTTCATATCCTAGATGCTGGTGCCTTTCCCTGTTTTCCTTTTTGCAGCCCTTGCAGGTTGGGATGGATCTGTACCTGTGGGGAGCTTGTGCCAGGAACTAGGAAACTGCATCTGAGGAGGGATGGGTGCCCAGTCACTACTACTTTCTTCTTAAGCCAATTTAAGGTGGGGATTTCTTCACCAGCTATTCTTACACAATTTAAGTGGTGCTTTGTGCTCCTCCTAGAGTTCAATGGTTATTTACATTTAAGTAATTCAAAATAATAGGTGAGGTCTCTACTCAGCAGCCCATACTGCAACCCTGGCTCACCAGCCTTTGCTAGATTTGAGTCAAAGGTAATCTCCTGACACTACTGCCCTGAAACCCAGAAAAGCCAGAAAGAGAGAGACATGTCCTGAAATTTGCCTCTTCCCCAATCACCTTAACTGGAGGAGGGAAACAATGCTGGTGAGTAAGAGTCTCCTGGGAAAGAACCTCTTTTCCATCAGTTACTCACTCTTCCATGCCCAAAGCTCTCAATCTAGTTGGTAGGTTTCAGTTTTAATCAAAATTTATACTATACTCATCCCCTGTTCAATCCACTGTAGTTTAGCTCTACAAAGAAGAAAAGTGTAATCATCAAGGAAATTTTAAAACCATTTTCTTTACAGCCAATGTAAAACCAAGTATAACAATTATTCCTTTAACTATCCAGTCTCACTGCACTAGCAAAAGCACAATGCATAGATGGATGGCAGACAAGAGGCCTGGGGGGGTTGGGGGGGGGTAGGGCAGCACTTTTACCCTTCACACTTTACTTTGAAAACAGGAACCACAAAAGTAAACTTTGAAAGTCATCACATTTAGATAGATATTCCTGCTCCCCCAAGCTGTACTTTTAATTAAAGCTGCCTTTTCTAACACAGATTTGGAAGAAATTCTCATGCTGTTCTTTGCAGCATCTAGATCCTAACATTTCACTTAACATAGATCCTGTTAGGGTCTTACTTATATGTATATGACATATACATGCATTTTTTACACACATGATAAGAACAAGCATCATTTTTGTACAAATACGTTTTATACAAAATATTAATATAGAAGAAATTATATGACCTTCATATTACTTTATAGATGTGCATACACCAACAATCACAAATTGAAAGCAGAATAAAGAAGTCACAAATTATTTAATATCATTTAAAAAATTATATTCTTAAGTGAGCCTGTGGTCTCTTCCCCATTCAAATTATAATTTGGCTAAACTTTAAAAATCCTAATTAAATTATTCAAACAATTAGACAACCAATTTATATTTAAAATTATTTATAACATGAAAGGACACAAAACTCATAAACAATTGGAGAAAGAGCTAAAGAAAAAATCTGCACTAAGAGAAAAAATTTTGAAAATTAACCAGTCGAAATGAAGTAGAGGGAAGATGGACAGGAAAGAACAGGAGCTCTCACATAAAGCAATAGGATGTGAAACAAAACATGGGAACATTTTAAAGAACTGGAACAAGAGAAAGAAAAATATAAGCGCAAAGAGGCCCATTAACTAACTAATATGCCTCCTTTCTTTCACCCTTGAACACAACTCCCTGGAACAGTTTTAAGAAAGTTTTAGACTTTGTATGCAAGTATAAACATGCATGTGTATATTCCCTTATCCTAATGTGTCTTAAACATTGATACACAAATTGAATGTCATCTTTAGAGACTATGAGGACTCTGAAGTCTCATAATGAAAAACAGTAAACTAACATTTTCAGATAAGTGACTAATGCATTTTCAGATAATTGCAAGCTATGACACTTTATTTGTATGATGCATAATTACTTCTTGCCTTTAATTAACCTTTCCAGGCAGCCAAAAAAAGAAGTAAGGAAAGGGATATTTTGAAGAGTAACAAAACTATCCAAAGGACATTTAAATATGGGTGTAGCATTTCAGCAGAAGGAAATATGTCAGCGATGCCCTCCACTTTAACTGTCATTGAACATAGTAAATACTCTATAGTGAAGTGTATTTTCACTCCTGTTTATTAAGTAAGTGTAGAAAATTGTTTTGGAAATTATTTAGTAGACCATTTCATGTCAGGATTTCAATTCTTCAATACTGCTTAAAAGCAAATGCCTACCAATGCATTTTTCTATCTAATTTTATATGATTCTTTCTGGTTTTCAAAACAAAGGTATGAGAGTATGTTTATTTCCCCTGGAACTGACTTACAAAACACATTTGATAAGTCATTGGAAATAGGCAGATGCTACAAAATATGGTGGGTAGTCATTTTTAAAATGACAATAAAAGGAAATTTTCAGGTCTACATGCAAGCTAAGCATTATAGGAATACCAAGAGCTATATTGAGTTCAGCAGCCTAAGCACAATTTTTAATAGCTAAGAGGTTTTCTTATTTCTAGGAGAGAATTATATCCTACAGTTTACTCCTTTCTTTGGGAAGTGAGGTAGGAGGATAGGACCATAGTTAACATTTTATTGTTTTCTAAACACAAATATTTGGAGAAATGAAATGGACAATTAAGCAAATTCTAAGGGAAGGCTTCCCTACAATTCTGGGCATTAGTACCTCTTAGATGCTATAACCTTGTTCTCATATTCATGGTAAAAAATAAAACAAATATTCATGGAGCTCAAGAAAATACAGGGCTAAATTCATAAATAAAACATATTTCAACTCTGATAATCTCTCTCTCCTTTTTCAAGATGACTGCCAATTAGGAAATGGGTAGTATGTATTCTTTACAAAGTTTACAAACAAGAACTGTCCAATGTGGGTAAAAGGAATTTCTCTTCCAGGCTTAAAAAGAATAATAATATTTGCAGTATTTATTCAGGTAATTTTGAGTTTTTTAATGAATATTTAAAGATCAGTAGGGTTTTTTATTAAAAAAACCTTTTATTTTTAACTTAATAAACAATAATGTCAAATTTTAATCTCCCAGTAGCACTTTTCTCTGCATTTTAGTATTGCCATTTTACAATTGCGTGGTTTTTGCATACAGTTCAAAACATATATACAACTACCCTAGGGGAATGTAGCCAAAAACAAGTGATTAGCCAACACAAGTGATAAAGTTTAAGTACATTAAACTTAACAATACATTGATTCAACTAAATGACTGGTGTAAATTTAGTAATTTTTAGCACTGTGGAGGATTTGCCACAACCTACGTTTCTTTCTTTGTAGATTCGCTCTCATTTTTTTCCTCTCCCCTTTTCCATTTGACCATAACCCACTACCCACTTCCTCGGACATATATATATGTATTCTTATATATAGATTTCTCTAAAAAATTTTGCTATTCTCTGAATACTTATATAACTTTACTTTTGTTTTTTTTTCATGGGCAGGCACTGGGAATCAAACCCGGGTCTCTGGTATGGTAGGCAAGAACTCTGCCTGCTGAGCCACTGTAGTCCACCCTAACTTTACTTTTTATTACAACATTGTATCAGAAATTATAAAAAATAATCACTTTACATCCTAGGGGAGGCACAAACTTCCATCTTTTTCTACATTTTCTGGTTATACAATGATAGCTTCAAAAATATTTTCCAGGCTCTTAGGATTTTTAGATCATGGGATATAGAAGAGAGTTGGTTTTTTCTGTTTGTACCTGATGTTTATTTGACCATAATCATGTAGTTATATGAAATGTCTTCCTTCATAGAGAATACATTAGATTAAAAGGTAGACAACGTCTGCTCTGAAGTACCCCTTGAGCTCTTTACCCTCATCGACCCATGTAATTGAGTCCAGTTAATTAATGTACTCCCTATAATGCAAAGTGATCCTAATGAGTCACTCGTTATGTCAATGAATTGTACTTAGTGATAGAAATTTTTGAACCAAAAAGCAGTTGTGGCATTCAAGAAGAAGCAAAAGCTTTTTTATCTGATCTCTCTTGTGACCAATGGCAAATGTTATCTTGGTTAAGTTATGGCCTGGCGATAGAACAAACTGTGAAACCATCTGGGTAGTAGTTCATTTGTAGCATATATCACCCAAAGATATTGGTAGATAAGCTTTTATTTGGAAGCAACAATGGAATAGACGTGGATAGACAGATATAGGATTATTCAAATGCTGTTTCTTCTCTAAACTGTAGGAAACAGGAGCTGTTGGTAAGGCTGGTTTATTTCATCCTGCCAGGTAAATTAGAAGTCATCTCAAGCCAATGGAAGAAGTTACAGAAAATGGAATATCTAATTTAACTAAAAATTAGTGCAGTTACCAAAAATAAGAGAACACTTTAGGGAATATGGTATGCTCACAGAATGTGTGGCAGGACTAAGATTTGGGGTGGCTGAGTGTAAAGTTGATTTAATCCATATTAGAAAGAGAAGGCTGCTTAGTCAGAAATAAAAGAAAGAGAACCCCATAGAATCGTTTTCTAGTTCCAAGCACTACATATCCCAGTGTATTTTTATGTATCTTCTGCCTAGAAAGTAATGGCTTTGAAACACAAGGGGAGAAGGGGAAAGACAGCTTCCTTTAAAGATCAAAGTGAGAGTTGAGACCAGAAGCCAATTGTGAGTCAGCCAGGGTAGGAGAAGTGCCACCTATTTCCTGGACATCTGCTTTGTATAATTTGAAAAACCTCTCTTACCTCTTATCCCATGTCAAAAATTGCCAGAATTAAAAAATTTCCTTGAGTTTAGGCACTGTCTGGAACAGTAGCAACAACAACAAAAAATTAGCAAACCAAGGCCTGAGTAAAACAGAAAACAAGCAAGCATTGACTGACTGGGAAACATGGTCCAAGAACCAAGAAGACAAATCACCTTTTAAAGTCTGCAGTGGGCCAGTCCAAGTAATAGCCCACTCTTGCAAGAAGAGAACGCAGTTGAACACATAACTACATTTCCAAGCAAACGATTTCTAGGTCCTGATAATTCCTCTTCGATATAAGCCATTACTTCCATACTCAAAACTGTGATACATTGGAGTATTGCTCAGGAAATAGTCGTTCACACCCCATCCCACCCCCTATCTCTTTCAATGAAGTATATCACCCTGACCACTGACTTTGAGTTTGGCTGTGTGCCTTGCTTTGGCCAATGGAATGGGAATGGACACAATGCAAGCAGGAGCTTTAAATGTACTTGCACAACCTGGCTGACATTTTGCACTTAGGTGATCCACCATGTAAGAACATGCTCCAGGTAGCTGCTGCCACTTTGGCCTGGTTCCCAGAATAAACACACACTAAGCAGATGTGAACTCAATCCACATCTGGGAGCTAAGCCCAGCAATCAGGGAGCATAAAGCAGTTGACAGGAAAAATGTGGATCTTGGAATAAATGTTTGTTTTCTAAGTCACTGAGTTTGGGGATGATTTGTTATACAATATATTTGTTATATTAGCTCACAAAAACAAAAACTAGATCAGTGCGTGAAAAAATTCATAGCTACTTCGCTTACTTATTCAATAAATACCTACATACTTACTATGTGCCAGCCACTGTGCTATGTCCGGGGAATGAAATGATGAATTGAAATGAACATAATCCTTGCTTTCATAGAGATTACAACCAACATGGTGATTATAATCAATCACAGTGAATCACCACTGATGCTATAAATTATATGGCCAGATTGATAATGATTTCCTTTTGGAAATAGATGCAGGTTTCTCAATTTCTTTCTCATTTTGGTACATTTACAGCCTTGCTAGTTTTATTAGGGAAAAAAAGATGTTAGAAACCACTAGATCAAAACATGTTCATAATAATGCTACAGTTATTCACTGAGGGAGCAAAAGTAGTATTTTCAATCTACTAAAGCAGTGGCTGTCAAAATGTGGTCCCTGGACCAGCAGAATGAGCATCATCTAGGAACTTGTTAGACATGCAAATTCTTGGGGTGCACCCCAGACTGAACAGGAAACTGGGACTGGTACCTAGCAACCGTGTTTGACCAGGTCCTCGGTGTGATTCTGATGCACGCTAAACTTCAGGACCAACTATACTGCAATAAAGCCTGAGAACAATTTTCTAAATGTCACAAGGTGACCTGAAAGATTCCCAAAATGTTTGTTTATACTCAGGAATGGCTTATACATTTAAAGTACTTTGCAATGATTTTTTAAAAAATATAAAATGAAAGCCCTTTCCCCATTTAAATTGAATTTATCTTAGCAGTTCATTCAAAGTCAAAATAGGATGGAGTACAGTTAGTCTTTGCAAGACACTTTTAGAATGCTATTTTGCCCTTGAATTGAGAGGTTTAAGGCTGACCTCAGGAAGAAGGTAGCGGCCAGAAGATAATTGACAAAGCAGATACCAAAAGGCATAGTCAAAGTTAGGACACCATGACTGCTGGGCTAATCTTAGAAATACTTTGATTTTGAACTTTAACAGAAAGTCCCTCTCATCTTATCAGAATTTATGCAGATTGGCAGATAAGCTCTGAAAAACTGTAAAGAAAAAGTAAGACTTACTTTCAAAAACTGATTTCACTAAAAAATCTTTACTGTCTGGTTTAGACGCATTGCTTTTTTAATGTAATAAAAACATTTATACTGAATTAAAAATCAGTGAAGTTAATAAACATATTTAAGTTAAAAACTGACTCCTGTGAAGTTAATTTTCCTGAATCTATATTCACTATAAAATCCATTTTATTTTTGGCCATCACTTAAGATTTCTTCCAAATTTCCATGAAATGTACACATGAATTTAAAAATGGGCTGGTGCTACTTTAGATTTTAACATATTCTCTGGATCACAGTTATATATTAAATATTTATGGGTAAACATCAGTGTATGCACAATTCATCTTAAATGTGGAATATGTTGGAAAAGAAAACAAACTGCAAGTAAAGTTATGAATGCACTTTACCTTTACATCCTCATGAGTAAATACAAGAATTATCAATGCAAAACCCTGATTCATGCATACATGTGGATATGTCAGATATGAGAAACTGGGTTATTGTTAATGGAAGCAGAGTTTATTAGAAGCAGTAAAAGTGAAATGAAATTACTCATTTGCTTCTTGTGGGTAATCTAATTCACTGTACACTACAATTCTATCAGCTACACTACACCCATTTCTGAACAATTTCCTTCTCATAAAAGGGAAAAATAGGTTTGTCTATACTACTAATTGCATTTCAAATCATAGTAATTTGGAACTCAAAAAAGCAAATTCCCTAACAATTATATGTATTTATATTTTGCTTGACAGGTAAACAGAAATTGCCTGCTGCCTAAATAAATCCATTAGTCATATAAGCCCACAATCTGAACATCTTTTCCTTCACACACAGCAACAACAAAATTGACTTTCAACTGCCAATAGGCTATGGAGGCTCCCACTTGTTCCTTGGGCCGCTCTTTGTGTCCCCAGTGGTTCCCATTACCTCACTCCTCTGCACTGCACTATAACCACCGCCACTGCATCTCTTTGTAACCCCAAGAATATACAAATTGCATCATTTATACAGAACCTTTCCAATTGTCATGGGAAAAGTTGAATAAATTAATGTCTTTAAAGAACTTTGAAGGATTTCTTAGCAATTTTAAGGTAGAAAAAGAGGCAGTTTAATACTATATCTGCATCTGTCCTTGCATTTTCCTTCCTTCATTTATTTCTCTGTCTCAGGGCTCTGATAGCATCTACAACCTCAAGTTCAACTCACAATGAGATGTAAATGACTGATTGTGATATAAATGAATACCGTGTTCCCAAATCAGGATATTCAAATCATACTGTTTTAGTTTCCTGGGCTGCTCAAGCAAATACCACGAAATGGGTTGGGTTTAATGATGGGAATTGATTTGATTACAGTTTGAAGCTGGGAAAAAGTCAAAATCAGTGTCATTAGGGCAATACCTTCTTTCCAAAGACTGTGGCATTCAGGGCTGGCTGCTGGCAATCCTTCATCCTTAGCTTGTCACATGGCAAGGTACACAGTAGCATCTTCTCATCTTCTCCTTCTCTTCTAGGTTCCCTTTGATTTTTCAACTTCTGGCTGCTCCCTCGGTGGTCTTCTCTCTCTGTATCTGAATTTCACTCAGCTTATAAAGTACTCCAATAAATAAGATTAAGATCTCCTGTGATTGGGCTGGGCCAAAATTTAACTGAATGACCTCATCCAAAGGTCCCACTTACCATGAGTTCATACCCACAGGAATGGATTAGGTTTAAGAACATGCTTTTCTGGGGTTCAAATAACTTTAAACCACCACAGAATAAATATCCTTTTGAGCATCTAATTTGTTCAGAGAAAATAATTTAATAGAAAGTAATAACTACAAATACATTGTGGGATAGAATACAGATTTTATGAGAGTTCTAAGATAAAACATAAGACCAAGTAAATTATTGTGTTATACCCACAGATCTTCAGGTTTTATACTCAAACCATAATGGACTCTTTAATGGAAAATTTGGAACATTTACTAGCCTAACATTTTGCCCACTGATTATACTTGTGTTTTATTAAATCCTCTAATCAACAAATGTGCACCTCAGGCCCTGAACTTCATAGGCAGCTATTGATCTCCTGGGAAGTCAGCTTGCTTGGATCTGTCCATGTGATGAAAAACAATTAGAAAAGGAAAAAAGAAAGGATGCCTTCTACTTGATTTATAGCATATCATAAATGTAGAGCATCTCAATTGGTTAAGATACTCTCAACCCATGGGTTCTACTCTTGATCAAACTGGAATGACAGTGTGGTAGATTTATTCATGCACCCCAACAAAAAACATGTTCTAAATCTGAATTTGCATTCCTGTGGTTGTAAACATATTTGTAAATAGGAACCTTTGAAGATGGATCATTAGTTACGGTGTAGACTCATTTGTGACTAGGATCTAATAAAATATTATTTAAGCATAGCCAAACCGAATCAGGGTGTGCTTTAATCTGTATTACTGAAGACCTTATAAAGAGATATCTACAGAGGGAAGCCAGAAGAAGTAGAAGCAAGGAGTCAGAGAAAGCTACAGGAGGAGACCAAGGGTATTGCCACATGATGAAGGACAGCCATCGCCAGAATGCTACAAACCTCAGGAGAAAGCACGGCCTTTCCAACATCTTAATTTTAGAATTCTCGCCTTCAAAACCATAAGACAATAAATGCTTGCTATTTAGGGCAACGCAGTTGTGTGGTATTTATCATACCAGTTCTGGTAAATTAAGACATACAGTAATTTCCTTTAACCAATTCGTATTGCTAGAGGAAGAGACCCAAAGCAAGTAACTCAAACTTTTTCATTTCTCCTTGACATCACTTAACTGTGAGGAAAAAAAATCATTACCACTAAGATTAACAGTTCTTCTTTTTAAAAAATATCTTGGTTGGGGAGGAGGCTGGAGAAACCATATGTTAACTAGCTCCCATCTACTCCCCAAATTCTTGGTGAATTTTAGCTCATGGAACATCTTCTTGTCACTTTCCACATGGCAATGGTAAAATTTTCTTAGGGCATGATGGTAGAGAGCTACAAAGTAATTTATTACTGCTCAATAGCTTAAAATTAACCCTACATTTGTACTGCACTATACATTGAGGAAAAAAGACTGGACATTATTCACTGAATTAGTGTTTTAAAGAAAGCCAAAAATTTTTTTCCCCATAAGAAAGGGCAAATATTTTTTGCATGATGCAAAACCAGAACACTAGCATCATGGAGTTGCTGAAGTAAAACCAGAAACTGCTCCCTCCAGACAGGGAGCCCTCTGGTTAAGTAAGCCCCTAAAGCTTAGGAATTCTGTTAGGTCAACAAATGTATTCCTATAGGACAGAATCAGATTCCAAGATCTCTACATAGGAGATGTCACTAAGTATTGGTTTTGTCATCTACACCATGTGGATGTTAAAAGAGGTAATATTATCAGCTTTACCTATGACACAGGGCTCTTAGAAGGTCAAATAAATTGCTATCACATGGGGAAAAATTAAAGCTTCTTATGTAACATCTAAAAAATTACTGCCACCACTAAGTTCATAATAAAAACCAAATCATTAAGCTTTTCCTCCTGATCCTTTTTTTGCTAATGACAATGATGCTACTGAAAAGTACATGTACTAGGCTTCCTGATAACTTTTACACATTTCTCCAACTCAAAGATTAGGAAGAGAATGAATTTCAACTTCAAAGTCTCTTATATACGTGAAGTGAAGAGAAAACATCCTATGAGGTATTCCACTTCCAGGGTTGATAAAGACATAGAAGCGTAACGTGAGTCCAAAACAGAAGAGGAGAGGGGTCGGGCAAAAAGGGAGAAGAGAATCACCGCTTTGCCAGGTTTATTTAAAAATAAAATTCCTATTTTTAACAGCACTTTAGTCTTAGTGTGCTTTGAAATATGCAATCTTACTGCCTCACAGTGGCTCATAAAGAATGAAACTTGATTTGGAGTTAGAAGATTTAGTTTGGAACTCAGCTCTGCAGAGGTTTCCACGAGCTGGGAAATGATAGGTGTGCACCCATCCAACAAAGAATTGGGAAGAAGGGGAAGTGTGGGGTGGCTCAATAGGCAGGCTGAACATGTGCTCCAGGCACCATAACCCTTATTTATTACACTAATAAATAATCAAAATAAGGACTCAAAATAAAAGAAAGCAGATTCTAGCTCTGAAGAACATGTAAAATTTAGCAATCAGAATATCTGGGAAGAAACTTGTTTTCAGTACAAAGGTAAACTATTATTTCACGAAATAGTTTCATTTTAGAATTGGATATGGGGAGCAACAAGATTTGATCAGTTTGGGGTCTGTGAGCTTGCATAGGTGTACTCTCCAAAAGTCAGTTGAATATGAGATTAACTGTATATTTTTTGTCCTTGTTTATCAAATGCATGGATTGGCAATTAGGGAGAGTCAACAGATACAGTCTTTAAGTTGCAGATGACCATATACACAACTTGATCTTGGAAAAGAAAGCAAGCAATACAGGATCATAAAGTGTGTTTCCTTTATTTTTTAGCCAATTTTGATTGTATGGCCCCGTGTTGTGTTTGTTCTTTGCCTTGATCCAGGGAAAGAAAACAGCACGAGGGAAGGAAACAAATATATTTCCCATGGCTGCATGGATTTCTTTCTTTCTTAATTCTTGTTTCTACTTTTTGCTTCTCTTTCCTGTACCCTAGCAAATTAACTGCATCCTTCTCATTGAAAAACACATTTGGCAGATCCTATTCACTTACAGTTTTTTATTTTGATAACCCTTTGATGAGTTCAATCAACAGCAAAAACAAAAGCAACAAAACAAACAACAGAAAAGCCAAAGCAAAACAAAATAAAAGAGTCTTGTGAAAGCTCTGGTGTTGAGCACACTGAGAGCAAACTTAGAGCTTGACATCGCCACTTGAGGGTGCTATGGGAGTTGGGAAACACAAGCTTTGCTCCACAGATAGAATCCTGGTTGTCCAAGGGCAGCCCTTCATTCTGATCACACCATTTCTGTATTCAACTAATCAGATGGGTAATGAGACAGCTTTGCAGAAGACTTTTGTTTCCTATGAAAAGGAAGACTGCTGCTCTATAAATGCTTTAAGTGTTCTCAGAGATATTAAAGTCAGGTCAGTAAATGAATCATTACCGTCTTCTCACTCACTGAACATTCAAAGATATTCCTAGGGGCAGGGTGCAGGGCAGATAATGAGCTTAATTTCCACGTAGTTAGAGAAGATAGTCACATCATATGGTTGGGTTTATGTGCCAGGAATTGTGTCTTCAGAAGTAATCCTACATCACCTTTGACCATTTTTATCCAGTGGGCCCTTGGTGGATGGGATATTGAATTGGCATTCAAGAAAACGGAAAAGCAGCAAAGGACCTGCTGAGATGACTGATGGCACTGGATTAGAAAAAGCATTATTGGGCCTGGATTGTTTATTCCACTAATCACTTTCTTCTTACAGGATAAAAAGAAATCCAGAGAGAGGAGGCTGTGATGTGATAGCTGACACCCTCGCTGAGGAAATATTAAATAAATGAAGGCCTTGGTAAGCAGCCTTTTGATGGTAATGTCTGCACCAGACCTCTTGGAGAAGAATACATTTTTTGATCTTTAAAGAGTTATTGATTTATTTGGAAAGTGTAGTTTTAAACTTATTTTCATTCAGAAAACTAGGAAATCAATAGGTTCATTGGACACCTCCAAATAAACTCCGGATTTACTTGAATTCTTTTAACTATGAAAGGTTTCATTGATAAATGGCAACAGATTCAATTTGGGGGGTGCTTTATATAATCATATGTTTATATATATCATCTTATTTAATATTTTAACAATCTTGTGGTACAGGTATTATACTTATTTCCATTTATGGACAGGAAACCAAAGCCTAATAACTCACCCCAAACCATCTACATAGAGTAGGGGAATTCAAACCTAGGCCTATCTAAGTGCTAGATTATTTGGAGAGTTTTCACTTGTCCTCACTAGCCTTATGTACACTTAGTTCTGTCATTCTGATAAGTAGTTTACTTGAAGCATGTCCCAGGAAGTTGTGAAATTGAGTTTCCCATGGCACAATCCTACCCTTATTTCAAAGTCCAGTTCAATAGTCACTGCTTTCAAGAGATCTTCAATGAAATTTTAGAAGTCACTACTAGTCTTGATGAATTCTCATGACATCAATATGCACCTGTCTTATAAAACACACCACTTTTTACCTTGTGCTATTCATTCATTTGTTCATGTAACACATATTGTTGTTGAGCACTTACCACTGCTGTCTTATCTCCCCCATTATAAGTTCCTTTTAAAAATATGTGCCTGACTAATGTTTATGCAAGGATCTCTGTGATATACAGAATAGGTGTGTTAAAATTAGTAGACAGTTCAGTGAAACTCTACTTAATTCATCCAGTCAGTCTGGCCACAGAGGCAATCTGATGGTAGGTAGATAGCATCTTGGAATCTGTTAGGAGATGATTAGTGACTACTGAACTGCCCGTGATATGAAGATGCTATACTGCCCACAGCAGCACCTTTCAAGAAACTACAGGCCATAGCCCATTGGGAGGTCATGTTAGGTTTTAAAAGAGTCTAATTTTAAAGAAAAAATTTGAAAGATCTGCCATACTGCATATGTTCTTCTCATGCATACATGGTGCTAGCCTCCCAGATAAACAGGCTGTCCTGTTGGTTGGATGTCCCCCATATGTTCCTCGCACCAGAGTCAAAGCTCCTTGAGAGGAGGAACTATTTGCATCTCATTCACTGTTGCATAACTCATGTCCATCATAGTACCTGGGAAATTGCAGGCACTGAATAAATATATTTTAAAGGAATGAATGAAACTATAATAATAATAACAAGATTATGGGAGACATGTCTGGTTTAAATCATATGGAAGGCATGTTGAGGTCAATATAGATACTCTTTCTCTGAACTTAACATAAGCATTTTACATGAGAGTGGAGGGGATTTGCTGGCTTTTAGCATCCTCGGTTTCTGAGATAGGGAAAGCCAATATGTTGCATATCGATCAAGAGAAATATCTGGGAATATGTGTTATCATGTTAGTTTTTGTTATAGCTACTCAATATGCTAGTGCTGTGTAGCCACAATGTTTTATTTTGCCTCCTGGCAGCCTTCAGGGATGAATGTATTTTCCTTTCAGGGTAACTTAACAGGGTCAACAGGGAAAGCATTTTCATTCGGGATTTCATTTTTATGGAAAAAGTTTGGCCATCTCTAAGAGGCTAATGAAAACTTATCCTAAAGAAACTAATATTGTACACTGCCACTTAAAATATAAAAAACATCCCTCAAGTTTGGTTATCTATCCAAAATGGAATTAATATCATTGATAAAGAATCAGTATAATAACTGCACACTTGAAAGTTAATTCATTTCTTATATCTACCAGTGGTGTTGAATGCTTATATTATTTATTCAATTATTCATTCATCTAGTAAGTTTTTTGTTGTTGTTGTTTTTTAGGTGCATGGTCCAGGAATCAAACCCAGGTTTCCTGCAGGGAAGGCAAGTATTCTACCATTGAACAACTTACGCACACTGTCAACTCATTTTTAAAGACTAAGTATTGTCTTTACAACATCAGGCCTTCTTTAAACATAAATCCATAAATATTTGTTTGAAAGGCTACTTATGAATTCCTGAAAAATACATGTATCCTCCAGGCTAGAGCCCTAAGTATGCTTAACTGTGAGCTCCTGGAGACTTTTACTATGGCTACCAAACAAGATTCTGGCCCAGTGAGAATTCTAGCAGGGAATATGAATTTTCAGAATGTAAACAGACTGAAATCTTTCCTCTGAGGTATCTGCTTTGGTCATGGATGGTCCTAGTCGATTACTTCTTTCCTCTCCTAAGAAGGCTGTCTTGCTACCAAGTTCAAAGCCCCTCATGGCTAGCTTGTTCACTGATTTTGCAATTAACATGACTTTTCATTTTGTCTAGAAATTTCCAAATGTCTGCATCAAGATTCATAAGTCCCAAATCAACTTTTAAGTGGAAAGGCTAAGAAAAAATGGAAGAAAACAATGTTATGGTTTTAAATATCATTCTCAAATAATTGATTCTTGATTTTCTTTTGCCTGGGTATAGAACTTCTTTTGGGATGGCCAATGACCAGGCACACTCATCTCCTCGGTTTCTCACTCCCAAGGAATATCATGTCCTCATTGAAACATGCATTGTGGATGAGCAGTGCCAAAATTCACTTTGGATTTGGAATATTTCTGACACCCAGGCCTTCGATCTTTCATTGACACTGAGCAGCAAGTGACTCTGAGGCAGCTCTGTTAGAAATCCTATTTCCTAGTGAAAAAGTAACTTTTGTCTAAATGGGTAGAATACCTGTGATAGAGGTAAGCTATCTGATTCTGGTTCTATTTCCTCAAGAAGGTTAAAAATGATACCCAGAGAATGATTGGTGTGTGTCCCATTTGAGCTGGGGCTCTTTCTACATCTCAGCTGCCCATGAATAATGGGGCCCAGCAATTGGGTTACTTCATAAATGGCAGAAAAACAAACGTAATTCAGGTCCATAAATTTGCTCTAGGAAAGATGTTTGAAGCTCAGGTTTTTTAGTTTTCTCATAGGAGAAAGTAAATGCCTACTTCAGAGGATTGTTAAAAGGATTGAATAAACCTATTACAGTATGTGTATTTTAATACATGCATATATACTTACATAAATTTGCCATTTATCAATCTTTCTGGTGCCACACCTTTACTGTCCTTTCACTCAGTGAATTAACATTTATAAGACAGTCTGTTCGTGCTTAAAATACTTTATATTTACAAAGTCTCTAGAATCAAGGAAAGTCGCTCTCCTATTTTCATCAATGTAGTTTATAAATACAGTGTTCTAAAGACATGAAAAGGGAAAATGGCAGCATAATCATCTATGGAAATAATCCCTGTAGATGTTTTTGGATAAGACAAGATTAAAAGCATTAAATCTGTGCCTCCACTATGATTTTGAGCTTCTTAATGCTTTTACTTTTCCCATAAGAACTTTTTAGAAAGTTTAAGTTGATAAATACCTCTCTGGATATAATCATAATGCTAGGATCATCTGCACATATAGATAGAATTTGTACCTCAGAAGCTGGATTTCTTAATCCCCCAATTTTACCACCACCAAACAAGTAATCCCTTCAAGGAAAAAAAAAAAACGAATTTCTGTTCTCCGATGTGGGAAAGGAGGGAAATAAAATAATTTATTTATATAAAGGAAAAGTCACTTCAGGCTTATGTCAGTGGGGTTCATTATCAGTAAAAGGAATGAAATGATTCACATAATTAAACACTGAAAGACAAAGTAATTATTGCATTCTTGCTACATATATACATGAAAGGTAATGAATACTGGAGTGACTAGAATGAAACATATTCACTTTACTTATTTATTTTAAAGTCCTAAAGTGAACCCATGATATAACCGAATCATATGATTTTCTTCTAATAGAGCCTTTCACTCTCTCATCCAGAAATGGCATATAGAGATATATTATCTATTAAATCCTGAAAGTCTGCTAGTGAGAAATTTCTCCACAAAGATAAAAACTTCACCCCAAAAAGTAGACCCTAGGAAAGAACCTTACAGTTTAAAATCATAGGTCACAAAGAGGTTTCTGAATCCAGGAGTCTCAGAATTAGGTGGGAAGGATACTGTCTCAGAAAACCAAGATCTAAAACAGGTCAAGTTGAAGCTGTGGACTCTGGCTATTTTGTATATGTTTCAGCTCCAGAAAGGTCAGTTATCTCAATTTAGATTGAATGGGTATGGCACACTGAATTCAATCAGATACTAGAACTTAATACATAAATTGATGGACTAACTTTCTCAATTTTCTACCAAAGGAGTCTCTAGGAAAGAAAAGCAAACTTTAAGTAAGTATATATAGCAGGGAAAGGGAAATGGAAACACAAGTTAAATTACAACAAATCGTATGTGCCAATATGCAGAGAAGGGAGACTCAGACAATGCCCGGTCATTGGTAGGGATAACTTATTTGCCTTGGCTAGTTTCATGACTTTAGATCATTTGAAGGTGGCATGATGTTTTGTGGATGTTTAGTGTAAGAATGAGTTCCACCAGCTGAGTAATGCATGTCAAGCTCAAAAACAAATTATATTTTGAATTAAGTCAAAGGTAGACTAAAAGAAGAACCATGGATCTCAAGGACAGAACACACATGAAGAGAGAGGGAGACAGAGAGAGAAAGTAAGAAGGAGGAGGAGGAGGAGGAGGAGGAGGAGGAGGAGGAAGGGGAGAGGAACAGAAGGAGGGAGGAAGGGAAGGAGGGAGGAAGGGAGGAAGGAAGGAACGAACAAAGGAAGGAACGAAGGAGGGAAGTTAGTTTGTATCATAGACTTGTTTGGGGCACCATGGCTATAGAAAAGGGGATGTGACTCTGTGATGTGTGGAGGTGGCACAGGGCATGGGAAGTATCTGGAGTCATGAGTGTGGTATTGGCTTTGCTTCCTTTATCTGCATGGCCTTGAACAAGTCTCATACCTTCCCTGGATTTCAGTTTCCTCAGTTGCAAATTCAAAGAACTGGAACAATTTGGATACCTGAAGTTCTTTTATGCGCTATACTATATAAAATAGATATCATTAGCAACAGAAACACCTTTCCTGCTGTGAAAAAGATTGACTGCTACCTCTCTATCTTTAGACAAAAATAATAGATTGCACAAAATCTTAAAAGCAACAAATTTGGCCTGACTACATTTACATAGAAAACTCTGAGTTATTTTGTTGGCCACACACTCAAGAAGCCACGATGTGGCATAGCTGTTAAACATTATAACAAGAATTGTAGCATTCACATCCCTTATAGTTATCATCTCAGTGACCTTTCTTCTAATATTACTATGGCAGAAATATTCTGCTTAGTACCTCTAGTAAAATGTGCTGCCTGACACGTATAGATGAACTCTAAAACAAAATTTCATTTAAATTGCAAAGAACTTTGGAAATCATGCCATATACTTGTGAATTGAAGAAGCCATGGTTTGAAAGAAATATCACCTGTTATTGTTTGCGTAAGAGTGGCTTCCAAGTAGGAAGAATTTCATACCTGTACTCATGATAGATGCTAAGATTCTGTATGGATCTTAAGGAAGAATTGGGATCTTGAAGGGACTCTTTTTCTAGATAATTAATCAGCTAGGAAAACTGACGACCATTGGTTTGGCTTGTGGAATCATTCATGATTCCACAGATTTCACAAATTCAACCATACCAGAGATATATGGAGATGAAGGGACTGTAAATACAACCTCATCTCTTCATGGAAAGATACTGAAACCTGTATCAAATTCCCTTAGCATGGTAGTCAATATAAAGAATGCTCACCCCTCAAACATTATAAAGTCATTGAAGAAAGAGTCATATCTTAAATTGAATTTAAATAGAAATGGTTATTCTAGATGAGGCATTGGAGATGATTCAGTTTGGCTTTCTTCATTTATGGATGAGGAAACAGTCTCAGAACACAAGAGATTTCTACAAAGTCAAATCCCAATGAGAAGGGTGGGAAGACAGAAAGATGATCAATGGTGGAGGAAGGAAGAGAGAACTGCAGATGTGTATAGACTCTTGAAACAAAGTAGAAGGAAGACAAGTATATATGCATTGTTTAGAAAGATATTTTGGTGCCCCTGTAATTACAATACAGTAGTTAAAATCACAAACCCTAGAGCCCTGGATTCAAATCCTCCTCCAACACTTGTAAGATTCCAAAATTATTTAAGTGCTGTGAACTTTAGATTTCTACTCATAAAGTTTGCTGTGATGACTTTGGGACATAATACAGGTAAAACACTTATTACACAGGAACACTATAGAGTTAGCTGTAATAAGCACTACTGTTTGTTAGCATAGGAAAGCTGTGCAGAGCTAAATACCTGCTTCAGGAGGATGCAGAGAGAACTTTTGAAGAGAAAGCGTAGAGGCCTAAGGATATGGAAAAGAGATGAGATAAGGAAAATATTTATGTAGGGTAGGGATTCTCGACTTTCTTTTGATCTTAAAAATGACAAAATGAAACTAAAAATGAATGCCTCGGGCAACATGGTGAGGACTATGTTCCTTTTCTCAGAATTTTATATCAAAAATATTTTTTAAAATACATTGGATTACAAAAAATTTTTTTTGGAAATACAATGATAAACCTATCAAAAATAAAATATATTTTGCCACTTTATTAATGATTCACAATGCGACATAATACATTTAAAATATAGTTAAGCTAAGGTAAAATTCTAATTTCAAAGGCATACCAGAGTAAAGTCTGTTTTTGCTTAAATAGAATAATCAACTGTGGGATTGTCTTTGACAAGGTGGCATGCCTGTCAGGTTGGATTTCTTATTTTGACTTTTTGTGTTGATGGCTATAAGAATTGAACTCCTGTCTTGGAAAGAAATATTATAACAAATGAAATGAAAGCTTTAATAACTTAATTTATCAGAGAAGATGGCCTGGTCTCAGGGGACACTAGATACTCCAAAGCCTTCTGACTTAAACTATTATAGTGAGAAAATGCTACATGAAGTTTCTGGTTTAATGACTACTGAGCATAGACTTATCTGAGGTTGACCAACTCTGTTTGCTTAAATGTCTGCTGAAGTCAGAAAGTCTGTGAAGTAGGGTAAGGCTAATGACTGACATAATTTTGAATTAATGGTGAGAGTAAACTATATTTTGAGATATCTGTAATTTTCACTGTGATATGAACATATCTGTGATTCCTATGGCTCACAGGTACTGCTAAAACTGCTATGGCTTATCACCTCAGACATCCTGGAAGAAAGCTAAATTTTAGGTGGATATTGGTAAAACTAATTAGGACCCTTTTTCTTTCATCTAAATTCACGGACCTTTAGTGTCGCAGGTTAAGAACTCTTGCTTTAGAGTTGGAGATGAAAAGGAGAGTTTAGGGCCTATGGTGTAAGTGAGGGACTCCCTAGGGAATGAAGAGGAAGAGTCAGAGACTTTAGGAACAGAGAAGTCTGGTATCCAACTTCAGGGTTTTCCTGTTAAGTATTTTTTTTTCTTCAAAACTTCAGCTGGTGAAACATATGTATTAGTGCTGTTGTGTTAGCTGTGCTTTGAGGTGTGAAGAAAAAGGAATTATATCCACTTTGGGGGCATAACAGTCAAGAGAGAGCTGTAATAGCCATCAAGAGTATTGCAAAGCCATTGCTAAGGCATGAGAGGTTGTGGTGAGCTGATCTGCTGGTAGACATTTAGAGCAAGAAGCTACCAGATGGATGCATTCAGTAGATAACCTCAGAAACACTGGGAAAGTCAAGGGGAGAGGGCTTGAGTTATTTTTCTTTGTATATTAAATTCTTGAAGAAATTCTGGTATTCTGAAATATTTCAGGATGGCAAATTGAAAACAGTGGCAAACTGGTACCAGAAAGGCAAAATGTTGGTAACAGATCAGGTTCTGTTCACTAGAGATTTCTGGAGAGAAGTTTTCCTAGGAAGAGTGAAGCCAGCAACTGGGGGTAGGGGAATTCTTATGTTCAGAGATACAAAAATCTACAGGCATTCAGGTAAAGCTGTATCTTCAGAGGAGAAGTTTAGATTGAGCAGGGAAGCTAGGAAAAGAACCTGGGCTCCTTCTCCAAGAGTTGGCATCAAGTTCTGTAATGTTGTATGAGAAGCCAGAATTTCCTCAACTACCCCAGTGTGTTTTCAGGGGTAACACATTATTTACACCTTTGAGAAGCAGAAAGCATCTTCTGCAATTCTGGCACTGCCCTACGCCTTCAATTTTATCCTTAAGGTGGTATGAACTTACAGCTATTTCTCAGAGTGATCCCTAACTGGAAGCATAATGAAGTTAAAGATTAAGGACCAGATCTCAGATCTCCTGATTCACAGTTGGATGTTTCTACTATACCATAGCAGTCCTTCTATCATGTCTACCATGGCACTGTGTATAGTATACAAAGGAAAAGTAATAAGGAGTTTCTGATATTTTGATTGATTCCATTGAGAAAATGTCAATAATATTTCAGAAAAATATTAGTCGGGGCAGAGAAATAGCCAGCAGCCAAAATTAGTATTTTTCAACCTAAGGCAAATTCTAACTTGCCAATGCACTGTCTCTGGGAAGATATGGGCATCGAATAGAGTTTAATTGTCATGGCTCTCATTTAAATTGAAGTTAGAAAATATGGGAAAAAATCAATATTGGGCGAGTTTTCAGAAAGAAACTCACTTGATCAGTATGGGTTCTAACTGTACCCTTCCATTAACTCTCCCAGAACAAGACTCTCACGTGGGGCATGTGTCTGACTTTAGGGCTCAGGCTGAGACTGTGCAAGAGAGGCAGAGAGGGAGGCTCTGTGGACAGTGTGGGTAGAAGCTGTGCTTAGAGCCTGGAGAAGGAGGAAAAAATGACATGTGCCTTCTCCTGAAGGCTTGTGTTTTAGGTATGTTGAAACTCAGGTCTGTATTTTCCTCTGACTTGGGCAAGTGCATGGTATCTGAAGTCAGGCCAGCAGTGGATGAGAAAGTTAACAATGGGATAAGACAAAACAATTGGTAGGAAAGTAGAGAACAGAAGTAAAAGAATGGATCAAAAAGAGAACAGACCCATTAGCAACAATATCTGCTTTTCTCATCTTCCTTAAGGGAAAAGTCAGCAGGTCACAAAAGCCATCGAACAAAAAACCCATGCAGTTTCCATAAAGAGAGGAAGGTTTGTCATGAGAATCCTTTATACAAAGATAGGCATATGTGGTAAGGACCCTGACCATTAATTTAATTGAGGTGAATACAAGGGAAAAACTATTACAATCCCAGGAGTCACAGTGGATTTACTTTGGAGAAAGCATGACTTGAAAAAAAGTAGTTAATTCTGGTAGAAGCTGGTAGACATCCTACCCAGCAGGTCAAGAGTAAAACTGTCCCATCTATCCTGAAGAAAAAAAAATGACTAATGTAAATATTGTTTTGACCTTGTTGAGAAAGTAAAGCGATGCATTAAGAGTTTCTGTAAATAAAGAAAATAGATTATGGTTTGTCCTGGGGAATTTCAGTTAAAATTAAATTGGACCAGAGAGAATGGGATTAACAACACATTGGGAACTTCTCCTTTAACATAGTAAAGAAAAAGAGAAAAAAAAAAAAAAAAAAAAGCCATGACCCAGTGGCAGCCCATGTAGCTGAGTGGAGGCTTCAGGACTTCCTGATCAGTCCAGTCCAGAAGAGGGGACTTGACAAAAATTCTGCCAATCACACAGTTACTTCTTGTTTAATAAAATCAGAAGTTACAAACTGCTAGGAGTATAGGATAAAATCAGAGAAACAGACACAAAACCCTTGTCTCCATGGTCCAGATGAACTGTGAAAAAACACAATTGGGGTTGTATTGTCAGTTCAATAGAGTGAGACCTACTTCCTAAAGCTTCTAAGAGAGGGAAGTTGAGAGAGGAAGCTTCTGGAAGAGAAAGGAGAGAATTAAGATGAATTTGTCATTTTGATAAGAGGAAGAAGGGAAAATCAAAGAGATGACCTACCTATGGTAAGTGAGAAAATATTCAGAGAACTGATTCCAGAAGTTTGTTTGCTTGAAGGCCGTAGTGGAGGAAAGGAAAGAGTGGGAGAAAAAGGGCTAATTGGAAAATTAATGCAGGTCAAGATTAAAGAAAAGGAGATGAACAGTCCCACTTTTGAGGGTCTACAAGTCCCAGTAGGAGAAAGGACTATGGCAGGGAGAAACATAGAACCTGAGAGAAGGAACAGAGAGAACAGAAAAACTCAAGTGGCAAAAAATAAAGAAACTTCAAAAGAAGCCCTTGAAAGATTAAATAATGCCACAAAAATGCACTAAATTAGAAACATAGATTTGGTATTTTAGAGAAGAAAAGATTACCAACATGAATAGAACTTATACTTAGTAAATGAAATATAGAAATTTATAAGTATTTGTCCTTAGATAGAAAATTACGTGATTGGGAGGGTGAAAGATTCGATGGATTCGAAAGCATTTGCACTCTAAATAAATGGAGGATGTTAAGGTTCCCCCAAAGACACATGTTCAAATCCTAACCCCTAGTCCTATAAATGTGATCTTATTAGGGTCATTGAAGATGTTATTAGTTAAGATGAGGCCAAACTGGTTTAGGGTGGGTCCTAATCCAATACAACTAAATATCCTTATAAGAAGAGGAGCTCTGGACTCAGACAGATGTAAGGGGAGATGCCATGTGACCACCAACGCAGAGATTGAAGCCCAAGGATTACTGCAAACCTCAGATGATAGCAAAAGGTAAGAATTTTGGACTTTTAGCCTCCAGAATTGTGAGACAATACATTTCTGTTGTTTTAAGCCATCCTGTTTACAGTATTTTGTTACTGTGCCTTAGGAAACGGAGACAAGGGATAAAATCATTCAAATATTACCTTTCCAATAAGAAGGGCTGTATTGGGAAAGAAATTTAATTGGGTTTCAGTAAAAGTGAAGGGTTAAGAGTGGAGAAAAAGTGACCTTGGAATCAAATATTTAGATTCCTTATTGCCTAAAAGAATGTAGCACTGAGAAATGCTTGTTTAGACTCAAAAACAAAATGAGTCAAATGAATCTTTAAAGCACGGAAATGAAGAAAGAATAGAGGTCAGGAGTATACAAAGAAAGGTGTTGTGTTTGGGGTTCGTGCTATGGTAATAGCCAAATTTAATTTATCAAAATTTAATAAGTTTGGCATGACGTGGAAGATGAGAAAATTCGTGTTGGTATAGAAAAGAGTGAAAGGTACGGTGAAAAGAGAAAAGCCAACGTCTTTTTTCTGAGCAAGATTGAGTCCTCTGATAGCAGGGAGTAATCAGTGGACTGTTAAGGCCCACTGTTGTCCATTTTAGGACTCTCTCTTCCATGGCAGTGGTTTCCAACATTTTTTATTATGGAATGTTATAGCTACTTTGGCTGATGCAGGAATGAAGAGCGCCACAGTCTTGATCATTCATTATCTCTTCTTCTTATCCTCACTCCCCTCTCACCCACCATCTTCCATTGTGAAAGGTAGGGTTCTTGAAACACAGCTGTTGGGGTACTAAAGTAGTTTTCAAACTATACATGTTCATGATTTCTATAAAAATAAAAATGGCAAGAATCAAATGAATTGACAGTATATGAAAATGTTTAGAAAAAGTAAAAAGTATCATGCAAATTTGGACACTATTTTTAGCTAATAAAGTTCTCAAAACTTTTTTCTAAATCCTGGTGGAAGCAAACTCATGGTATGAGAAAATTATTTTCAAAAATACTGCATTACATTCATATTTTTTTAAAAATGATCACATTATGCCTTAATTTCCTTTAGAACTTCCTCATCATAATTAAATTTCAAAGCTTTTACTAAAAATCTCTTCGTAATATTTTCCTAAACATAAGAAGGATAGACAAGTGTAAACATTCATCTGATGTGGAGGAAAATGGAGTGCTGAATTTGCTAAATCTTCCTTTTTATGACTTGGATTCTAATCTTATATTGATTTTCATTCATGTGGACTCTGAAGGGATATTGTAATTGTTTAAATTTCATAATTTAAAAAGTGAAATACCACTCAACTGATTAGTCAATAATAGAACAGCAGGTCCAGCTGAAAGATCTCAGAAAACTTAGAACTACCTTTGGAGATGCAGTTTATAATAAGCCCTGTTATTTCACACCAGGTTCATGTCATCAAGTCTTTCGCTGGAGGACTGAGACAAGGATAGAATATTTAGTTCCTATTCCTCTATCCCAGTGAAATCCACCAAGTCACACTCGAACAAATAGTGTCCAGCGATCATTGTTGTCATAAATGGAGAAAAGGCCAATGGCTTTCACCAACTCAACAATAAATAACTCATTTTTTGTGGAACTTCCATTCCAGTTCAATACCCCTTTTTGAGACATAGTCCAGGCTCAAACACAGTTTGAGTATTTAGCGAAGCCACTTGATTTTCCAGGCTCTCAGTTCCTGTCTCTTCATACTTCTTTCGTTCCAAAATTAGGGTTTGGATGTTTAGTGACTACAGTCTACCATAAGAAATAGATTTCATATAATAATACAATAAAACATACCAAATGCATATATAACAAATGAACTTCCACAACACAATACTTCATTCTACTAGCAACAATGCACTGGATCTTTTTCTGTTGCATTTTATTTTTTTGAACTGATCATGACCCACCAAATTAATTTCATGACCTTCTGATGGGCCACAACCTACAGTGTGAGAAAATGAATGTGCTAAAGAGTTGAAAAGTTTAAAGTGCTAAGGAGCTTAAAACCATTATTACAAGAAAGGGCATCCACTTTCATAAATGTGTTGAACTTTGGATCATTAATAGTGTCAGTTGACAAGGGGAATATAGAATGGATAAACACACAGTGACTAGATGGAGGCAGGCTGAAGCGAAACTGTGTAAATACAGACTAAAATACTCAAATTTTAGCAAAAGGCAAAATTTCCTCTAGTGTCCTCCAAACACTTCCTCTCAGTGCCTTCCCCTAATCTCCTGATTATCTTTCTTCTTCCTCTCCCCTTTCATCTCTCTAATCCAATATACATACACTCCAAAGACAGCATCTTCTGAAGCTAAAATTATTCCACACCTCAAGACTTCTGTTTGCTCAGACAAAATTCATAAAGGAGGAAAATAATTGGATGACCTAATTAGCACAGAGTATTAAATACTTAGTCAATAGCTACTGCTCCTGAGTGACTACATTTTAAAGGACTCCTAGTGGTAAGATGATTTTAAGCCCCAAGAATAAATAACTAGTTTTGGACACTGACAAGGCTGTGAATGGTGGTTTGGGATGGTATGGTAGATATAAGGCTCCTCAGATCCTAGTACATGATGTCATCTATAAAGAGCCGTTGGTTGATTATTTGACCCTTGAGGACTCCAGTTCATGTCCACATAATTGAATGTTTAAATGTTTGATATATAAAATATTAGTCTGCAGCAACTTACCAGACTTTGGTGCTTGGCAAGGAGATAAGAGAGTAAATAGCATCCAGATCTTACATTCTAGGGGAGAAAAGCCTGTCTGTTGATAAGGTGGTGCAATTATTTAAGTAAGACTCAACCAGTCAACTCTTAAATAAGAATTACATTGTGAAATCATAAAATGTAGAAGCTAAAGGGATTTTAGAGATTTCTCAAATCAGGAGGTGTCATCAATGGGATAGGAACCCATGTTTTGGTTTGCTAAAGCTTATGCAAATGTAATTAGAATGCAATATATCAGAAATGGAGTGGCTTTTAAAAAGGGAATTTATTAAGTTCCAAGTTCTAAGGCCATAAAATGTCCAAACTAAGGCACCCAGGGAAAGATATCTTGAATCAAGAAAGGCTGATGGGTCCAGAACACCTCTGTCAGCTGGGAAAACATGTGGCTGACATCTTATGGGGTTATTGGCTTCTGTTTTCAAACACCTTCTCCAGGGGCATTTTCTTTCTGCATCTCCAAACATCTGGGTCTCTCATGCATCTGCTCTTTCTACGGTCACTCCAAGCATCTACACTTCCTCCAAAATGTATCCACTTTATAGGACTCCAGTATACCAATCAATGGGTAAAGTCACATCTCCATCTAATCAAAAGGTAACACCCACAGTTGGATGTGCCACATCTCCAAGGAAACAATACAATCAAAAGGTTTCCACCTGAAACAATAGGTCCGGCCTTACAAGTTTGGATCAGGATTAAAACATGGCTTTTCTGGGTTACATAATTGTTTCAAACTTGTACAACATGGAAGCCTGATTTCCAGTCCAATGTTTCCCCTTACACTACCTTTCAGAGACATCACTTGAAACCTCAGGCTGTTTTTCTTGCTCCTGCATTTGCAAAGAAGAGTTTTGATGAGCATTGGCATAAGCAGAAAAATGAAATTGATCATCTAATAAATCTGTTCTGTTTCTAACAAGCCCAGTCTTTAAGTACACACAGCAATTTATTCAATTACCATCAATCTTTTTGCAAAATGATTTGTAGGTGACAAGAAAAATAATATATATAAAAGTGGTTTTGATGGTCATGTTGCTTGCATATAAATATATCAACTCATCAAATTTTCTGAATTGGGTGCCTAACAGACACTATTCAGGGATTGATAGCTGTACTGTTTGCCAGGCTTAGTCTTTTAATTCAAGTGATAAATACCATCTTTGCTCCCATAATTCCTCCTCCTCCATACTTTTTTTAAGGAAATATTTTATAGCTGAGTAGGAAATTATACTGCTGGATAGTATGATTTCCCCTCTTGGCAGACTGAGTGGACATAAGCAGGAGAAGCTACCAGAATAATCAAGATATCAAAGGTAATTTTTAAAAGTCTAAAATATTTTTGAGGAAGTGTTTGTCTTTGTAATATCACAATCTGTATAAAAAGGACAAAGACAACTCTTTAAATGTACCAATTCCTTTAAATCAAATGATCAAGCCCTATAAGCTGTCATGATGCAGATAGTCTTAGAAAATAAAGTACGCCCCTTTATTATTGGGGAATGCAGACTCAAGAAATGTGTGTATTTATGTGTAAGTGTGTGTGTGTCTCTGCACATGTATTTGTGTGTAGTGTGTATGTGTGCAGAAACCTTTCCTGAACCTGCTATATTATTCCTCCTTACATTAGATCACACAATTAACTAGTGGCAGAACTGTTGCCACCACTCCTTGCAAACTCTGGATAAAGCTACATCAATGCCAAGAGTGAGTCAGCTTTTGCCACATCAGAGGCAGTATTTATTTCATACTAGGTATCCTGGGATCTCTAAAAGTCCAATAGTGGGATCCTGAGCATTAGAAGAAATATAGATATAAGTATACAGAGGTGGAACCAGAGATCATTGTAGTACCTGGGACAATTATCCGGTGCCTCAAGCTTTAGGAGTTTCCTCCTTCTGAAGCAGTAGGGAAATTGGTCCTGTTCTAACTCTTGGGCTAGAAGGTGAGAAAGAAACAGTGGTCCATCTTTCAAACATGTAAACCAGATGGTAGTTGGCTTCCTCCTGCTCTTTGATGTCTACTTAAGGCAAGTTCCAACCTCTTTCTCATTCCTGGTATAAGTCCAAAATCCTCAGTAAGGTTCTTTGAATTCCCAGGGAAAATACATTGTTCTGCCCACCTCTGCTAGTTACTTCCTCTTTCTACTCCCGTCTCTTTTCCCATCATATTGAATGAAATACAGAACTCATATTGAGTCAGATGTGAACCTCAGCTACTTGTGAGCTTTACACTTCAGACATACACGCAAATCAACACTCATACAAAGCAGCTATGGTGGTCTGGAGCTGTATGGACCCCAGAAAAACATATCCTTAAACCTAATCCATTCTTGTGGGTTGAACCTGTTGTAAGTAGGATTTTTTGATGAGTTACCTCAGTTAAGGCGGTGTGTTTATAAAATATGTTACATATTATATTCATTTTGCTAACAAAGGGCTCCAGTAATAGGATTAAGACCCCTTAATCCTATTACTGGAGCTCTTTGTTAGCAAAGTGAAAGCCACAGAGGAAACAGCCAGAAGCTGAGTATCAATGGACCCCAGAAGAGAAGGAGGCAACCAGGAGATCCTGGCATGTGTTTTGCCATATGACAGCCAGCCCCAGAATGCCGCAGTCTTGAAGGAAAAAGTTTCCCCTTGATGTTGCCTTGATTTGGACTGTTTTTCTTATACTCAAAATCAAGAGCCATTAAATTCCCTTTGTTTAAGCCACCCATTTGCATAGCATTTGCTTGAGCAGCCAAGGAAACAAAAACAGTTGTTGCTAGTTTAGAAGACATGGCTACAAACTCTAGAAGGAAATTTTCATTGAAGAAAGTAAGGTAAATATCTTTAAATCACATATTAGGCCTTGTTTTAAAGTATTTTTTCCAACCTTATCATTTGGATTATTTTCTTGACCTTTATTTTCACATGGTGCTGTCTATTCTGTTCTTGTCTAGCCCTGGCCTTCTTTACTCTATTTACGCCTCTTTCCTTTCCTCTCAGAGGCAAATACAAATGTGTATCACTTTCTACTCAGTGTGCAATAACCATTGCTATGCTGATTGGGTTTCCAGCATCTACTTTCTACCTCAAGCAACTTTTCAAATTATTTCTCTAAAGAAAGAGCATTCTCTATGAAAAGTTCTGGTGGCTTCTGCAATAATCACTTATTTTCGTTTGTTTGTCTCCATAACAACAACAACAAAAAAAACTACTAAGTGGAGTTAGCATCAGCACAAGTCTCATGCGCCTCAGTTCTACACACTCAAAAACCACATCTTCCGTCACCTTCAACAAATGTGTTTAAACTTCATTCTCATCTTATTTCTTTGGATAAGAAACTTGGTAGGAAACTTGCACGGCTTTGGGATTCTTTCGAAGGCGGAGTCTAATTTCCCTCCCCTTAAATCTGAGCAGGTTTTAGTGACTTGCTTGACCAACAGGATGTGGCAAATGACATTCTGGAACTTCCAAGACCAGACCAGAAGAAGCCTTATAACTTCTTCCTGAGACTTTTGGAAACCTCTTTTAGGGAGTCTTGAGCCACATGCATGAATTCCCGAGAGATCATGTGAACACCTCTAATCAACAGCCTGAGCCAAGTCCAGCCTCTAGCCGTCCCTATCAAGGCACTGACCAAATATGTGAGTGAAGATATTTTGGGACCTGACAGACAACCATGACCAAGGAAACTTAGGGGATGCCATGTAGAACTGCCCAGTTAAGGTCTGACTAAAATATTCACCCACAGAATTACGAGGAATAAAAAAAGAGTAGTTGTTTAAAACCATGATGTTTGTAAAATTCCTTCTGCAGAAATACATAAATGGAGCAGAGAGGTTTATCGTTCACAATCTGGAAGAGCAAAGAAACTTAAAGCTGAATGTGTATATAAATATTCATAAATTTAATTGCCTATATTAAAGAATGGAGGAGCCAACAGAGCTGGCTCATGTCCAATCTCCCTTCAAACCACTGGAAAGAAGGGGACAGTATTACCATAGTATCAAGAGCCTACAACCCCAAATATGCAGAAGGTGGCTGGCCCCACTTTGAGGGCATCTGGTTTTTCCTACCTCAATTATTCCCAGTTTAATGAGAATATGGCCATAGGCAAGGAGGGGGTTTGGAAGCTCTCAATTTCCTCCCTGGAGTCCTGGTCTGGGTTTCTCTTGATTACATCTGACTCAGCAGGAAGTTGAAGGTTCATAGGATGGAGGAAGAAAACACCACTAGAGGTGCTGCTGTAAAACATCATGACACAAAGACTTCTTTTCTGGGGTCACCCGCTTTGGGAAAAGGCTGGGCTCTGGAGGAGTATAACGCTCATGAATGCTCTCCTGAATCCCAGAAGTCACCACTGTGATGATGTTGTAAGCAAGAGATATAAAGATGGACAATTTATGCCTTCTATGGATGGTCATTCTTAGGCCTATTCTGTCACTTGATGTCTTCATCCGTTAAATGGAGAAAATTGTGACCAATCTACTCGCAGGCTGTTGTGAGGCTAAAGGGATGGGTGATAACTAAATAATAAAGAGTAGCAAATATTCAATGAATGCCAAATACGTCACCTGAGTGGAATGGTGATATGAAATAGGTATCATTTTGTAGGTGATGGGGTAGGAGTGGCAGTGGTGGCGTCATTCTCTGTGTGGGTTCTTACACACATCCCCATGGTCCTCAGGTCGTGAGATGATGTTGTTCTCTGGCAGCCTGTCTACCTGCCTCTGCCTGGGACCTCCCTAAATATCCCAGCCCTCCTCTATATGGATCACAAGTCCCTTTGTAAGAGTGCTTCATAGCTCTGTCCATTTTGTATCCCCCACAGTGTGGGGAGTAGGATATGTCATACATCTACTCATTTTGTCAGCCACAGAGTCTTTTCTTTTTCTACCTTCATCTTTTTGCTCCACCCCCTTCTTCCATCTCTTTTCTCTTCTCCTCAGACATTCCTAGAACCTCATATACTCCCCTGCTCACTCTTGCATTTGTCTTTTATACTATGTGGTAACTCTTTGATCACTTTTGGAATCTGGAGTTTATCTTCACAGTATGAACATGAGCTCATTGATGTCAAAGACTATTAAAACGCTCTTGAAGTTTTCAGAGGCTTGACCACCATGGTGGAGAAAAGTCAGCACTGAATGAACACTTGCTGAAATGCTGTAGACATAAACATGAATGATATGAGAACAATGTCCAAGTAGAAGGAAAAGCTCTGTGTAGAAACTGAGGAGACCTGGCCAATTCTGACTCTCCAAATAGCTGAATGACTCCAGACTAATTTTGGAAAATCACTTGCAGATTGGTAGGTTTAGACTTTGTGATATAAAAGTACTCAAAGTATTGGTCATCTTTTTTCACCTCAATTTAAACACTCTTTTCTTTCTAATTCTTGTTCTCCTTCCCTTTTTCCTTCCTTCTCCTTGCTTGTATCTTCACCCTGTACTACATTCAGTGGTGGAGTTCTTGATAATAATTCTCTATGGAAAAGCTCTACCTCATTTGCATTTGAAGAAAAAAAATAAAACATAGACACAGAATTCAGAATGTAAACAAACAAAAACAAGCAAAAGAGCTGGTTATGGGAGTGTGTGCCTTGTGTGTTTGTATGCATGTAAAATATCATGAAGTTATATTTAAAACCTGGAATCTTGGTTCAGCTTCAGGCCAGGGATGTGAGCAAGAGATATAAAGATGGACAAGTCATGCATTCTATAGATAACTGATGCTGGATTCCACCTCAACACTCAGACTCTGTAACAAAGGTAGTTTCTGCAGAAACCAAAGTAAATGAAGACCTCCTAGACTCTATGAGTGCCCTGAAAAAGACTTTATATGACTTATAGAAAGACTGAATTTAATAGCATATCAGCCATTATTATTATTGGCATAGGTTGTTCAATAAAGATTTGTAAAGAGGGGAATCCATATGCACAGAAGAACTAATTTTGGAGCATTATTTCTAAGCTATTACTAAATGAATAAGAACACAGTCCTCAGAATTTGGAGACAGCCATATTAAAAAAAGTGTTCCCTCTAGATACAATTCTTTAG
This sequence comes from Tamandua tetradactyla, assembly GCF_023851605.1. Taxonomy (NCBI): domain Eukaryota; kingdom Metazoa; phylum Chordata; class Mammalia; order Pilosa; family Myrmecophagidae; genus Tamandua; species Tamandua tetradactyla. Next base: position 199,095,639 of record NC_135327.1, on the reverse strand, counting down.
TGTCCGCTGAAGAGGAAGTTTGAAAACAAAACAAAGTGCAATGCTTTGTATGTACAGGCATACCTGAAAGATACTGAATATTTGGTTCTAGACCACTGCAATAATGCAAATATTGTGTGAGTCATACAAATTTTGGGGGTTCCCAGTGCATATAAAGTTATATCTGTACTATACAATAATCTATTAAGTGTGTAATACCATTATGTCTAAAAAATGTACATAACAATTAAAAATACTTTATTGTTGAAAATTCTAAACAACATCTGAGCCTTCAGTGAATCATAATCTTTTTCTTTGGTAGAGGGTCTTGCCTTAATGTTGATGGGTACTGACCGATGCAGGTGGTGATTACTGAAGGTTGGGGTAGCTGTGGAAATTTCTTAAAATAAGACAACAGTGAAGGTTGCCACATTGATTGACATTTTAACCACAGTAGAACTTCTTCCAAAATTGAGTCAATCCTCTCTAACTCTGCTGCAGATTTATCAACTAAGTTTATGTAAAATTACAGCAAAATATCCTTTGTTGTAATTTTGACAATTTTCACAGCATCGTCACCATAGATTCCATCTCAAGAAACCACTTTCTTTGCTCATCCATTAGAATTAACTCTTCATCCATTCACGTCTTATCATGAGATCGCAGCAATTCAGTCACATCTTCAGGTTCCACTTCTAGTTCTCTTGCTATTTCCACCACATCTGCAGTGACTCCCCCCACTGAAGTCCTCAACTCCTCAAAGTTATTCATAAGGGTTGGAATCCATTTCTTTCAGACTGCTGTTATGTCGATATTTTTTACCTCTGCCCATGAATCACAAATGTTTTTAAAGTATCTAGAAAAGTGAATGCTTTCAACAAAGTTTTCAATGGACTCTGCCCACTTTCATCAGAGAAATCATTATCTATGGCAGCACCTATAGCCTTACAAAATGTATTTCTAAAATAACAAAACTTGAAAGTCAAAACCATGGAAGTTGTGTTAGCATGCATGAAAATAACATCTTTCTCATTGTACATCTTCATCAGAGCTCTTGGGTGACCAGATGTATTGTCAATAAGCAGTCATATATTTTTTAAAAAACTTTATTTTTAGAACAGTTAAGAGGTTTACAGAAAAATGCATAGAAAGCACAAAATTCCCAAATATCCCCTGCTCTCACCACCACCACCACACACATACACACAGTTGTGTTATTAGTATGGTACATTTGTTATAATTGATGAACCAATAATAATACATTATTTGTAACTAAGGTCTATAATTTGCATGAGCGTTCACACTTTGTGTTGTAGAATCCTACAGGTTTTGAAAAATGCATTGTATCACATCTATGGCTCTCTTTTTTTTTAACTGTTTAATTGTATAGTAAACATATATATAAAGCAAAAAAATAAAAAAGCAATAGTTTTCAAAGCACTCTTCAACAAGTAGTTACAGGACAGATCCCAGAGTTGAGCAGTCATATTTTGAAAGGATTTGTTTTTCTCAGAGCAGTGAATTTAAAATATTAGGTAAACCATGTTGTAAACAGATGTGCTGTCATCTAGACTTTGTTGTTCCATTTATTGTATATAGGCAGAGTAGATTTAGCATAATGGTTAAGGGCCCTAAGGTTTCTGGAATGGTTAATGAGCATTGGCTTCAACTTCAAGTTACCAGCTGCACTGGCCCCCAACAAGAGAGTCAGGCTATTCTTTAAAGCTTTGAAGCCAAGCATTAATTTCTCCTTTCCCACTAGGAGAGGAGAAATCTAAATGGCCTCTTCTTTCAATAGAAGAAGGCTGCTTCATCTACATTGAAAATCTGTGGTTTTAGTGTAGCCACCTTCATCAGTTATCTTAGCTAGGTCTTGTGGATAACTGCTGCAGCTTCTATATTAGCACTTGCAACTTTACTTTGCGCTTTTGTGTTATGGAGATAGCTTCTATCCTTAAACCAACCTCTACTACCTTCAAACTTATCTTCTGCAGTTTCCTCACCTCTCTTAGCCTTCAAAGAACTGAGAGAGTTAGGGCCTTGTTGTGGATTGGGCTTTGGCTTAAGGGAGTGTTGTGGTTGGTTTGATCTTCTCTCCAGACCATTAAAACTTTCTCCATATCAGCAATAAAGCTGTTTCACTTTCTTATCATTTGTGTGTTCACTGGAGTAGCACTTTTAATTTCTTTCAAGGACTTTTTTTTGCATTCACAACTGGGCTAACTGGTACAAGAGGCCTAGATTTTGTCCTTCCTCACTAAGCTTAATCATTTCTAGCTTTTGATTTAAAGTGAGAGGCGTGTGAATCTTCCTTTCACTTGAACACTTAGAGGATATAGTACGGTTTTTAATTGGTCTAATTTCAATATTTTTGTATCTCAGGGAATACAGAGGCCCAGGGAGAGGGACAGAAATGGGGAAGCAGCTCGTTGATGGAGCAGTCAGAATACATACACACATTTATTGGTCAAGTTCACAATCCTATATGGCTGCAGTTCGAGGTGTCCCCAAACAATTACAATAGAAACATCAAAGTCCACTGAAACAGACCACCATAATAGATGTAATAATAATGAAAAAGTTTGAAATATTGTGAGAATTAACAAAATGTGACACAGAGACAAGAAGAGCACATGCTGTTGAAAAAATGGTACCAATAGACTTTTTCGATGTAGGGTTGCCACAAACCTTCAATTTGTAAAAAAATGCAATATCTGAGAAGCACAATAAAGTGATGTGCTATACAACAAGGTGTACCTGTACTCCTAGCTTTGAAATAAACATTTATAGTGAAAGAATGATTAGCTACGAAGCAAATTACAATGTGTATATTTACTACAGAGCCCAGAGAAGTTACAGAAAATGGTGTGGAGGCAGATAAATATTTGATAGAGGTTGGCAGGAATGAGGAGTTCAGCTTTAGCCAGGATATTTGTTTTCCTCTTAAAAACATTACATTATTCACAAAATTAAATTTCAAAAATAGCAAAATCTCAATAGAATGAGAGATGTTAGGAACAGCCGCTCATCTGAGATTTGTGACCAGAATGCACTAAGTTCTTGGCAAATGGTTACAATCATTTTTTCCTTTGCAAAATAGTAAAATTAAATGCACATATATACATAACAAACATGATAAATGTTTACTTTATTCATCTGTGTATAGAAACTTTATAAATTGTTTTGCATTTTTGTCATTTCTTGTCATTTTGCATTTTTTTGTCATTTTGCATTTTTGTCATTTTTTTCTCCTTCAAACTTGCTTTAAGGGCTGAAGTTATAGCATTATAGATATCAGAGAAGGCAAACTTGGAGAAAAGTATGAAATGGTAGAAAAGCCACAATACCTCCTTCCTTACTTACCCCAAAAGGATGCGTCTTAACTACAAACAGGCTCAGGAGAAGCTTTCTGCTTCTTTTGCAAGCGTGAAGCTTATTTGCCAGAAGCTGTCTCTATTCACATTCCACTCATGCAAAGGTGCTCAGCCCAGCTTTTAATGAGTTGAAGTTCACCTTGATTTCCTCTGAGTATAAAGAGCAACAAACACTTCTTTTAATATCACAGTCACCCTGTGCCCTTAGCATGGGAACTGCCTGGAAGATTCTCCTCCAGCACAAGTTATGTAATGTCATGGCAACCACTCTATTGAAAAGCCCAGACAAGCTGTGTTGTGAGTTTTGAAAGCTTATGAACTGCTCTTTCTTTTCCAAGCACAAGGAGGGTTGTCTGTTCCTAGACTTCACAAAGAGTTGGCTTCAGCTTATTTAGGGAAAAGAAAAAACTCAGACTTAGAAACTAGTTGTAGAACGGATAAAGTACTACCAGATGGGCAAAAATGGCCTCAAGTATTCTCTTTCATTTCCTTTCAGTGCCCTTCTCTCATTTCTTAAACCAGCAGTCATTTGCCTTCTCTCTTACTGAGCTTATATCACTGAGCATCTAGTATGTGTGAGACAGCGTGTTAGGCTTGGTGGGTACCACAATGATCCAAGTCATGAAAGAAGAATGCTATAAAGTAACAGGATATTTCAGACCATTTATATCTGGGGAGAAAACATCCTGGTGGTATGGATATGAGGGTGGAAGGACTGACCATGAGTCTGCCCAAATGCTGTAGAGCCCCCTGCTCCCATCTGTACTACTTAGTGCCCTTCTGCTCCTTTGGGCATATGGATGATGCCAGGGCCACAGAGATGAGGTATTTCCTGAAAACAACCTTATGCACATGAATTCCATCTGATTCTAAATGCTGCCAAAGAAAATTTTACTAATGGTCATGTAAATGTAAAATAAAAACATTATTCTACATTTATGTAATGCTTTATGACCCTCTGCTTATTTGCAAATGTCTCATTTCATCTGGCTTTCTCAATAACCCTATGAAGAACAGAAGGAAGATATTATGGATATGTTGTAGATGAAATCGCAGCTCAGGATCACCCTACCTAGTGACAAAGTTTTGGCCAAGTTTCAAGATTTCTAAATCTTAATTCAGAAGTTTTAGGCTCACCAGTTCCTTGGTATTATTGAAGCAAACAAACCCACTTTTAAAACTGAATGCTTCCATTTTCATAATTTATATTATGCACATTAGAGATAAAGCATAAAAAAGTAGACAAGGTCCTTCATTACTCTAATGGGGAAACTGACATGATAATTTATAATTATTTACTTATTTTATGTCCTAATCATAATACATGCTTAGAAAGAAAAAAAACAGAAAGATGAGCTAATGTAACTGGGGGAATGGGGAGATTTTCAGTAGAGTGGTTGGCAAAAGCCTTTTTGTGGAGGCAGCATTTAAGTTAAATGACAGGAAGGAGACAGCCACAGGGTCTGTGTCAGAACTTTCCAGGCAGGGGAAACAGCAGGGATAAGGACCTTAGTACAAAACAAACTTGGCATGTTTGAGGAAGAGAAAGTGGACCAATGTGGCTGTTGCATGGTGTATGCAGGGAAGAGAGGTCTATAAAATCCAGAAAAGCAGGCAGAGGCCAAAGTGAACACACCTTTAAATCTTCGTAAGGAGTTCAACTCCATCAATGTGTACAGACAGCCAAATCAAAGTGATCTGATCTGATTTACACTTTAACAAGATCACTCTGGTTTCCTTATGGAGAACGGACTGCAGGAGGGAAGGATGGGAGAAGAGAGATGGTTTGGGAAGCTACTCCAGTAATCCAGGTGAGACCTAACGAAGCCTAGCACTAAGATGGCTGTGGTAGTAGAGTATAATCAATCGATTGGGGATATATTTTGAAGATGGAACTGTCATGACTTCCCGAATGGATTTGATTGGGACATCAGAAGATGAATGAATTGTATTTCTTTCAGTTTGAGCAACTGGGTAGTTGGTGGTGCCACTTTACTGGAGTGGGAAACTACATCAGAGGAATAATTTTGGTAAGCCATGTCAATGTGCTGAGTGAGGACCTATAAGACATCCAAATAGAGTGCTCAAATAGTCTTTTTTTTTAACTTTGTTATTGTATAGTACAACATACATAGAAAGCAAAGAAATAAAAAAGTAATAGTTTTCAAAGCAGTCTTCAAACAAGTAGTTACAGGACAGATCCCAGTTTGTCATAGGCTACCATGCCATCCTCTCATATTTTTCCTTCTAGCTGCTCCAGAATACAGGAGGCTAGAGGGCTTAAATATTTTTTAATTATCACAATCGAATATTTTTCTTCTTTCTTTTATGAAAAAATAACATATATACAAAAAATTATAAAATTCAAAGCACAGCATCACAATTATTTGTGGAACATATTTCAGAGTTTGATATGGGCTACAATTCCACAATTTTAGGTTTTTACTACTAGCTGCTCTAAAATACTGGAGACTAAAAGAGATATCAATTTAATGATTCAGCATTCATATTTGTTAAGTCCTATATTCTCTGTATAACTTCACCATCACCTTTGATCTTTCCATCCCTCTCTTTAGGGGTGTTTGGGCTATGGCAATTCTAAATTTTTGATATTGGAAGGGTCTGTCATTAATATGGGGTAGGGAGATGGAACTATCTGATGTTCTGGAGAGGCTGGGCTAGGTTTCAGGACTTATCTGGACCAGGGACCCATCTGGAAGTTATAGATTTCTGGAAAATTACTCTGGCATTTAGAACCCTTGTAGAATCTTATATATTATCCTAGGTGTTCTTTAGGATTGGCTGGGATGGTCCTGGTTGGGGTTTGACAGGTTATTATAGGTAGCAAGGTCTAACTGAAGCTTGTGAAAGAGCAACCTCCAGAGTAGCCTCTTGACTCTATTTGTACTCTCTCTGCCTCTGATACTTTATTAATTGCACTTCTTTTCCCCCTTTTGGTCAGGATAGAATTGTTGATCCCACGGTGCCATCAAATGGTCTTTTTGAAAACTGAGTTTGTTGTTCATTTGTGAGGACAAGGCTAGAAACATAAAATTCAACATAATTACTATATAGACAGTATACAAAACCTTGGAACTGGATGAGACCATCCAAGAATAAAGTGTATCTCAAAAAAAAGTCTAACCAGTTCTGGCTCTAGGGCATTCCAACATTAAGAGGTCAAGCAGAAAAGACAGAACCAGTAAAGGAAACTACAAGGAAGTGGTCAGGGCAGTAAGGAAAAATCAGATGAAAAGAATGATTCAAGATGAAGGGAGAGAGCAGCTATGTCAAATATTACCTAAAAGTAAAATAAGATGAAGGCAAAAAGATGGTGAGGGCAGAGTAGAAGCCCCTGATTGTATTGGGCTTGAGAAGAGCCAGGCACTTCTCACTTTCTCATTTCATTAAGGGACTACGTCAATGGGGAAACAGTTTTGCCAAAATTTCATTTAATGAAGTTCAATGTCTGAATGAAAATGCAGATCATTCTAAAAGGATATTCTGAGCCCCATAAGGAATGAATAATGAATACCTGTCATTATTTTGCAGGTTTCATGAGATTATGAGTTGTGTATTTCAACTTTTAATGGGCTCCTCAGTGACTGCTTCATCCTGATTCTTTCAGGACTTGAATTGTTGCCTCATTGTCCTCAGAAGACACATTAGAAATTTGAAGGGAGGTTTCATTTGTAGAATACAAGATGACAAATATTGAGGGTTACAAGTAAGAGGATGCAGGAAGTTGGAAAATAGAAGCAGAATAGCTTGCCCACGTATTACTGTGATAAAAAAAAAAATAAAGCAGCCAAATAGCTCATATATACCCATAGACAAAAGTTGGTCCTAAGCAAATATAAATTTGAAATATTACATAAATGGGGGGAGAGTGTTGGGTAAAGATTAAACCCCTATCTCTACTATATTTTGGGCTAACTCAGAAATTTCTACAATTTTCATTGCTTTGGGATAAACCAAGCAAGGCCTCAGCTCTATTAGTTTCTCCTTATTTTAACTATATCTCACCTGTTCCAAAATACTAAGCCAGCTTCAGCCATTAACACTCAACCAGAATTTAGTTTAATTATTCACTAATTAACCCAAGGGAGAGATTCCCAGGCCAGGGAGAGCCTAAGAAAAATGGTGGTGGGAGATTGGAAAGTTGAGGACACACTGATAGCAAAGAGGAACTCAAAAAGAATAGAGCGGCTAGATGACCTTAAATGTCCCTGACCTCAAAGTTTGACCAGAATCAGATTAAGGCTCAAACTTCCTTTGTTTAAAAGCAAAGGATACTAGGGTTATTTGAAAATAACTTGAAAGAGACTTTACATTCTGTCTTTTGTATACAGTCCTAGTGAGTTTTCTAAAAGAATGGAAGCCTGAGGGAGCACAGTAAGTTACATTTCAATCAAGACAAAAAAATTCAGATAGGAATATAGAGTAGTAAACCAGAAACAAAAAGATAAGGACAACAGAAGATGTTCTAAGTTACCTTCCTATTTAGTCCACATTCAAGAAGACCTCTAAATTTTTGCACCTATAATGTAAGAATTCACAATATTTTTCTAAGCACTAAATTCTGACTCAATTGAATGGTGTGAGGCTAACTCAAATAGATTTCCTTAGTTTTAACTATATTTGGCTTTATCTCATTTTTAATTTCTAAAATAAAAGTAGAATTTATTTACATAAACCTGCGGTTTCTCTAAGGAATACACCCTGGATTAAAAATTTTGTTAATTTTAGTGTTAATTTTGATGTTCTCCCCATAAAAGAATTTAAACATTGGAAATCCCTTAAATATTTCTGAAACAAAATGATTAAAAATAAAGTAAGAGAGACTTGGGTTTGGGTCACAAAAGAGTAATCTGTAGAAAAGGAGACTTACCCTTCTGCTATAAATAATTATAAAACAGGACAAAATATATAAAGCAAGTTTTTAGATATTGGATAAAACACAGCATATGGCTGTGATCTTTGCTAAAAAGGGGAATACATATTTATGCTAGCTTTCTGTCTAGACTCACTTTCAACCTGCAGTACAGAGAAGTAGAGATCAAATAGAGACCAGCTGTCTCACTAGTGGAAGAAACAGATATTGGAATTTGAGTCTGCTGAAACAGCTAGATGTTGTGGTGTCAGATGACCAGATCTCTGCTCTAGAACTACTTTGATACAGTAAGAAAACAGGTTTGTCCCAATCAGCCAGTAAAGTGACAGCCTTCCAGAACAAAATGCAAAACTCTTTAAAGGCATAAAATATTCAGATTCTCAATAACATAAAATATACGATATGCTACATTCAACTGAAAATAATTAGACATACAAAAAAGTGAAAAATTGACCGATAACCAGGAGAAAATACTTCCACAGAAATAGACTGAGAGATGATGCATGTAATCACTAAGCAAGAACTTTAGAATAGCTATTACCAATTGCTCAATTATTTAAACAAGATACATATAATATGTGACTATGGGGGAAGGGGCATCACCCAGTAGACAACAGGAAGCTATTTTTATAAAAGAGTAAATCCTAGAACTGAAAATATAATATCTGAAAATAAAATTTCATTAAATGTGGCTAGCAGCAGACTGAGCAATGCAGAATAAAATATAAGTAAATTCAAAAAGAGAATGAAATCAAATATTCAAACTAAAGCATAGAGAGAAAAAAGAGGAATCAAAATAGCTTCACTAATGTTTGGGAAAATGTTATGTAGTTAAATATACCTGTAATTGGAAATACAGAAAGCAAGAATAGATAAATTGGGGTAGAAAAATAATTGAAGAAATGTTGGTAAAGTTTTTGCAAATCTGATGAGCAATAACAACCCAAAAATCAAGAAACTCAAAAAACGAGAATCACAACAAATTCAGAGAAAACCAAATACAGGTACATCCCAATTTGCTGAACACTGAAAATAAAGAGAAAATCATTAAAGCAGCCAAAGAGGAAAGACACATTCTATTTAGAGGAATAATCATAAGAATAATCACTGACTTTCCTTCAGAGATAATGTTGAGCCAGAAAACAATATAAAACCATAATTAAAATGAATAATCTAGAGTTCTATAGACAATGGAAAAATCTGTAAAAAAAAAAATGAAGGCAAAATAAAGACATTATCTGACAAAAAATAAACTGAGAGAATTGTCACCAGCAATCTCCACCAAGAAGATATTTTAAAGCATATTTTTAGGCTGAAGGAAAATTAGATAGAAAGTGAAAATTATATGAAGGAATGAAGATTACCAGAAATTTTTAGTAAATATGTAAAATGACTTATTTTGTCATTTCTCAAGCTATTTCAAAGAAAATGATTTAACAAAAAATGAGCATTGAGGGTTTGTAACATATGGAAAAGTAAAACAAATGGCAAAATTAAAGCAAAAAGGGTACAAGGAATTTAATAGAATTGTGCTCTTGTCCAACTTATGCATTATGCATGAGGTGATTCTGATAATTCTCTGATAAATTAAAAGAATCATATTTGTAACCCCTAGTACAACTAGAAATTAAAACAGAAGTATAGCTACTAACCTAAAAAAGAGATAGCATGGAATATTAAAAAATGCATGGTTAATTTTTAAAAGGCAGTAAAGGAGGCAAAAAAGAAAGAAGAAACCAGGGCCAACTAGAAAACAGATGGCAAAACAGATAAAATTTTCTTAGATAGACCACCAAAATACAAGAAAAAACAAATACTTTGAATTTCAACAAATTAAAACTATCTGGTTTTCCCAAATCACTGTTAAAACATGAAAAGTCAAGCCAAAGACAGGGAGAAAATATCCAAACTCATATACATAATGTAGGTTTTATACCCAAAATATATACAAAACCCCTACAACTCAACAGGACACAATCCAATATTTTGAAAACTGTCAAAATATTTGAATACAAATTTCACAAGTCTAATAATAAACACATGAAAAAGTGTTCAACATCATTAGTCATCAGGAATATGCAAATACAAACCCCAACAAGATACCCCTACATATCCATCAGATTGGCTAAAATTAAAAATAGTGACAACAGCAAATAATCGCAAGATTCTTGATCAATTGGCACTCTCATATAATGCTAGTGAGGTTTACAGTGGTACAAATATTCCAGAAAATTGTTCTGTAGTTTCTCTAAAGCTAAAACACATCCATTCTATAATTTTAGGCATTTACCAAGACAATGAAAATATGTGTCCACATTTTAAGGCTTCTACGTGAAAGTAAATAGAAACTTTATTTATAATAGAGAGAAAATGTAAACAACTCAATTTTCCATGAACACGAGAATTAATAAAGTGTATATTTATAGACTGGGATATTACACAATAATATAAAAGAACAAACTGACACACAAAGCAACTTAGATGAATTTCACAAACTTCATGCTGCATGAAAGAAGCCAGAAAAAAAAGTGAACATATATATGATTCCATTATATGAAATCATAGGATGGGCACAAATAATCTATGGTGATATAATTCAAAACAGTGTTTGCTTCTGGTAGATACTGTTGTTGATTGGGAAGAGGCAGAAGGAACGTTTCTGTGTGATGGAAACATCCTATGTCTTGATAAGTGTGTGATCTGCACAGGTGTTTTCATTGGTCAAAACTCATTGAAGAGTTTAGGATCTGTGCATTTCACAGAATATAAATCCCATGAAAGTATCTGAAAGTAAGGAAGTACCTGAAACTGTAGAGCTGTGTTCCAGTATCGTTTCTTGAAGATGATTGTGTCATGATATAGCTTTTAGAATGTGACTGTGTGATTGTGAAAATCTTGTGCCTGATGCTCCTTTTATCTAGGGTATGGAAAGATGAGTAAAATATGCAGATAAAATATAAACAAATAATAGGGGGAACAAAAGTTAAAATAAATTGGGTTGAGGGAAATGCTAGTGGTCAAGGAGAGGGAGGGGTTGGGGTATGGAATGGATGAGTTTTTCTTTTTTCTTTTTTATTTCTTTTTCTGGAGTGATGTAAATATTAAAAAAAATGATCATGGCAATGAATACACAACTGTGTGATGATATTGTGAGCCATTAATTGTACACCCTGTATGGAATGTTTGTATGTTAAAAATGTTTGTATGTTAAGTTTTATCAATAAAAATATTTTAAAAACTGAGGAGAAAAATAAACAAAAGTGATCACTTTAAAGAAGCAAGAGCTATACAGGGTGAGTTCAGCTACTGGCATAGTATGGTATTTCACTCTAATTTTGCCCCAGTCATTTAAATATCAAGAAGAGGAAGAGGGACAGGAAGAGATGAGAAGGAGGGCCATGTTTCAAAACAATTAAGGTAGTATTGGGATTTCCAGACAAACCAGAAATTTCTGTTATCCAGAAATGGCTGAAGCGGTGGATTCAGTGAGTAGAATGGCTGAATTAGGAGGTTAATTTTTGAGTCAAGAATATCTTATAAATGCTAAGAGTTAAAATATCAAGAATGTTCTATATTTGACCATGTTTTTACTACATTTTGGTGAAAAATTTTGAATTTGCATTATCAATAAGTTTCCATGGAAACACATCTTCTTATCATTGAAATTATTGAAAATATAAAACTTGTTTTATGCTTCATAGAACAATATGTTAATGGAAAGATCAACTGTACACGGAAATTTCTAACTGGAAATAGGTATCGGAATGTGACCAAATTGTGCTGTATGGAAAGTTCTTATGCCACTTTGGAGGTGAGGGATATTGTTAATAAGAGTGAGCCTTTCAATCAGACTAGTTCTATTCACTTTTATCTTTTAAATATTGGACTTCTATGTTAGTTTTCTTTTTAATATCAACTTTATTGAGATATAATTCACATACCATTCAATTCAGCCATTTAAACTGCGCAACTCAATGGTTTTTAGTATGTTCAGAATTGTGCAACAATTACCACAATCAATTTTAGAATATTTTCATCACCTCAATAAGAACACCTGCATCTATTAGTAGTAACTCCTCATTCCCCAACCCCCATCCCAATTTCCTAGCCCTAAACTGCTAATCTACTAGGCAACCACTAACCTACTTTCTGTTTCTATGGATTTGCCTATTCTGGACATTTAATATAACTAGAATCATGTAATATATAGTTTTTTGTAACAGACTTTTTCACTCAGCATGTTTGCAAGATCTACCCATGTTTTAGCATGTATCATTAATTCATTTCTTTTTATTGTTTATTAATATCCCCAAGTATGACATATTATGTTTTTTTATACATTCATCAGTTGATGGACATTTAGGTTGTTTCCACTTTTTTGACTATGATGAAATATTCTGCAATGGAGATACGTGTGCAAATTTTTGTGTGGTCATATGTTTTCTTTATCTTGGGTAAGTTCCTAGGAGTGAAACTGCTAGGTCATATTAACTATATATTTAACTATTCCAGGAACTGCCAGACTGTTTGCAAAAGTGGCTGCACCACTTTACATTGTTTCCAGAAGTTATGAGGTTTTCAATGTCACCACATCAACACCTGTTGCTATTTTTCTTTTTGATTCTAATCATCCTAGTGGGTGTGAAGTAGCATCTCCTGGTTTTGACTTGCATTTCCCTGATGACTAATGATGTTCAACATCTTTTTATATGCTTTTTGGCCACTTGGGTATCTTCTTTGAAGAAATAGCTATTCAAATCCTTTGCGCATTTTTTAAAAATTGGTTTCTCTGTCATTTTAATATTGAATCAAAGTGTTATTTATACATTCTAGATACAAGTCTCTGGTCATAGAAATGATTTGCAAAAATATACGCCCATGCTGTGGGAAGTTTTTTCACTCTCTTGATGTTGTCTCCCAAAGCCCAAATGTTTTTAATTTTGATAATGTCCAATATATCATTTTTTCCTTCTATTGCTGTGTTTTGGTGTCATCTAAGAAACCACTGTCCAGTCCAAGGTCACAAAGATTTATGCCTATGTTTTCTTCTAAGAGCGCAATAGTTTTAGCTCATACATTTCAGTCTTTGAGCATTAGTTCTTTTGAAAGTAGGTTTCTGCTTTAAAAAAACTAGAGAAATAAAAAGGGATTTTCACATAGCGGAGTTAAGGCTTCAAATGTACAGAGTTTCTATCTGGAACAATGGAGATGTTTTGGTAATGGATAATGGGGATGGTAACACAACATTGTGAACAAAACACTGTAACATAAACAGTACTGAAATATGAATATGTATCTGAATGTGGTTGAATGGGGAAATGTTATGGTAACAGAATAAAAACTTTGAAAAAAGATCCATGGAACTGCACTCCACAGTGAACCCTACATTAAACCACGGACAACTATTACAAATGTACTTTCATCAATTGTAACAATGTTCCACATCAAGGCAACATGTTTAAATAATAGAGAACTATATGGGAATCCTGTCTTTTATGCATGATTGTTCTATAAACCCAGAACTTCTCTAATAAAAAAGGCCCTCTCACGTAGAGGAATGAAAACAAACAAAGAAATTGACTCTCTGGTTAGACTAGGCTAGGTATTTAACCTGGCTCCATCACATTCTACTGTGCAACCCCAGGAAGGTTACTTAATGTTTCTAAGCCTGAGATTTATCATATGTAAAATGGAGATGATAACATGTATCTTGTTATCTTGTTACAATCTAATATGATTCTGGACATGAAAGTACCTTGGTGCATTCAACAAATAGTAGATGGTTTTGTCTTGATTATAATTATTTTCATCATTTTGACCAGTTTCATTATAAAAACATTAACATGAAAATTAATAGTCATGGGTTTTAAAACCCAGCTTTCCATCTTAGCAATTCTGTGATGTTAGGAATTGTATCTATGAACCTCAGTTTTCTCGTCTGCAAAATGGTAGGTGGGTTAGATCATCATTTGTGACCCTTACAGCTCTAAAATTTCTGTTACCATTCTTAATAGTGCATTCGGTATATTGATTAGATACACCCTCAGGGAACAACATTTTGTTTAAAAACTTGCTTTTTGGTTTGACAGGCTTGGCTGCTAGTACCAACTACTGCTTCCAAAAACAAATATTTGCCTTAAGTGAGAATACTTTGGGTAGAAATAATAATATATAAAAATTGGCATTTCTTGCCTTTGGGCATTGCCTTTTTAGTGAAAAGACAAATGCAATTTTTAAAATCATTTCTGAGCTGTTAAAGTGGTCTAAAAATAAACAGAGGTTTATTTTTAGGTATCCTGACCATTTAAAAACAATTCAGGTTTGCTTTATTTTTTACTTCCTATTGAAATAAACTTAGATTCTGGCTGCCTTCTGTATAGAATGATGTAAAGACAGAACTGAGAATCAATCCAGAACACTACAAACCAAGCAGTGAAAGAGTGATGAAAACCCCTGTTAAAGAGATGTGTTCTCATTAGCAGCAGGATGTGAAACTCTGCATTTCTTTTCCATTGCTAGAAAGTAGGCCAGTCATTGGTCCCATTATACTCTGCTCCCCAAAGTGGAAATCCTGGGATATAATTTGGAAGTCCTGGAAAATGGAGTTAAGGAGTTGAATCAAGGGAGTCATTTGCAAGCCTTTTTTCTTTGGGGTAAGAGGTGGTAGCAGTTTGCAGTGCAGGGGAAAATTATTTTATCAGCCAGCAAGGCAATGGGGCCAGACACAGAGGTGCTGAATTAAAGGTTGTCTTTCACTCAACAGCATACTTGATGGCATACGAGGGTCCTATTATAGGTTTTGTCATACTGAAATGATTCCACTGTGCTGCCACTGAAGTTTTCACTTGCAGTTCTGACTATTTCTGACCGGGATGGGAGCCAGAGCAACCAGGATTTGAAATGCCAAATAAACAAAACCAAATACCATTCTTCAAGGGTTTTCTGCCAGGAACCAAATGGAATTGGGCACAAGTCTGGCATGGAGGCTTGTTCTTAGCACAATTTCAATTCAGTTGCACAGTTGGGCTTTATTAAAATTTCCAAACTTTGGGACACTTCCATGACTTCAATCTAAATTTTCCCAAGCCAAGCTCCCTCCATTCATCACTGATAAAAATAAAAGGCTTTCTTTAAATAAATTAAAGAGATAACTCGTTCTGTGGTTCAATCTTTAGTTGCTACCTAGGTGAATAAAAGAAAAACAGGCCTTTAGAACAAAACCTAATCCTGCATCTTATTTTCTGATTTAAAATAAAACGAAATATTGATATGCAAGGAGCTGGGCTCATTATTCATGAGAAATCATTTGAAACACAAAGTGGTAGGTATTATGATAAATGATTCTGGCTTAATTGAGGAGTTTAGCTCAGACTTCCATTATTTCAGATGATACCTGAATAATAGATCTGGGATAGTGAGTTTTCTGGATTTTTTTATTTGGCAACATGCCAATGCCTCCTGGGTTTTAGTTGAATCGGAAATTTCAGTTGTGTCTATAAATTGCCTTCATGATAGCGCAGATGAAAGTCACATGTGCCTATTTCCTAAGAAAGGTTTGCTGCATTGTTTCTGAAAGCTGTATGAAGCATAGCCAGACCTTGGGGGAGAAGTTAAGTTGATTTATATTCTTTCCTCAGAGTCTTTTGACTTAAGGCAAAAATCCTGTGTTGCTCAAGCTAAGTTTGATTGACTTCCTCAGAGGCAAGCCAGTCTCAGGGCAGAAAAAGCCAATCTTCAATGGAAAAATAGATAATACCTCGTCTACCAACTCCCTACCAGCTGGGCATTACAGCACAGTTGCTGGCAGCAGGGAAAAGTACACTCTAGTTCCAGCTATATCAACCTTTAATTACCTATGTGATCTTGGGTAAGTGCACTTTGCTGAGATTCAAGTCCTTTATGTAAGATAGGCAAGTTGGATGAAATGGGCTAATTACAAAGTCCTGGTTTTCTGCATGTCTGAGAACATGGCTTTATGTATTTTAGGTGTTTTCATGCTTAGATTATATAATTTAGCTACATCCTCAAATCTTTTCATGGATGAGCAGCCCCCTCTGGCGTGAAAAGAAGGACAGCTACTTCACTCTATGTAGGATCAGAATCTAACATCTCAGAAAGAGAAGCAATGTCATTTTGCATCTGAGAGTACAAAAGGAATTAATGAGATGGCATGTAATTATTGAAAGTGAACTGTGGCTGGGATGCAAGAAAGAACACCATGAATCTCTTGGAATGGTCAGGACCCCTGCTTTTCATCTTATCAGCAGGAGGCAAGCTAGGCAGGGCTCTGACTTCCCTCCCACAAACCCAGGGTTATGGGCCAGAGATGACTCATATGGCTTCTGGAAGCCAGTGGGATTCTCCTGGAGCCTCTCTCTCAAAGGTTACCAGGCCAAGGTGAATGTTGGCTAATCCTCATTTGTCTTCCAAGAAGGAATGAGCTCACAGTTCGAAGCCCTGGGCTGGCTGGTTAGGCTGCAGATGCTGAGCTGCCCTGAGACCATATGCTATTGACAGGTGGTATCTCCCTGGGAGTGCTGGGGGTGCTGACTCCCAGAGGAACTGGCTTCAGTTGGGTTGGACTTGAACAAATATTACTGTCAGGAGGAGGCAGCTAAAGTGAGAATAAACACTAACTCTTCCCAGGCCATTTGCTTCCCACATCAGTTTTTAGTAAGGGAGAAATCTGTCTGAAAATATACCTGGAATACACTGAACAGAAAACAACAGTGGAAAATATTTTCCCTGGAAGGTAAATGATACACAGAAGTCCTCTTGTGAGTTATAAATAATAATCCTAATTACTGTACTTATTGCAGATGCTAATCTGGGAAAGATGGAATCTTCTGTGAGGCTTTCACAGAGAAGGCCCTCAGGAGAGTTATAAACAGACTTTAAGTAAGCAGAAAAAAATCTGTATTTTCTCTTGGTAACAGGAACACTTTCTAGCAACCTTTACTAGTAACAGGGAGACTTTCTAGCAACCTTTACTAAAGTTGCTTTCCCCCTCCAATCGATGAAGACTTTCTTAAACCTAAGTCCACAGTTCAGATAGTATTATAGAATGCTCAAAATAAATAAGATATATCTTGTAGCAGAAAAGTAACACTAAAATGGCAGTCAAGAAACCTGAGTTTGGGTCCCACCTTTGTCTGAGCTCTGCCTTCCATGCTCAGCCATCATGGTATGACCAAACTGCTCTAGACTTGGAGCTGGGCTATAAATGCCAGACTTATGACTCCCTCATTTCTTAAGGGTGTGGCCTTTTGAAAGTTATTTAAATTCTTGAACCTCAGTTTTTTTATCCTTAAAAAAGTGAGAAGAGAACAACCTCACTGGATTATTATGATGATGAAATAAAATGCCAGTGATAACATAGGCTCACGATTCAGATTTCATTACTTAAGTCATTTATAGGGCAGAAACTACCCCATGTGTTCGCCAATCTGGATCATTTTCTTTTCACCATGCAGGAAGGCTACATCTCCCAGCCCCCCTTGCATCTTGGTAGAGCCACATGTCTGAGTTCTGGCCAATGGTATGTGGGCTGAAGTGCTGGCCGTCATTTCCAGGTCCAGCCACAGCACAACCACACTCTCTCTCTTCTGCCTAAACACCTGGAAGTAAAGACTCTGACATGTGAAACCACAAGACAAAAAGGGGCTTTGATGGGAGGATGGAAAGGTTCCGAGACCCACCTTGGAGGGGCTACCTAGGGGAACCACATGATGGGCATTCAAGCATTGTGTTAAAAATAAACACTTAAAAAATTAAACACTAACTGTTGTTTACATTAAGCTATTGAGATTTAGTAAATGTTAAAACACCTAGCTGTAATTACCCTGAAATATACAGTAACTAATTTTGCAACCTCATACGAATATTAACCTCTATGTATACTTGTTTTCTTATCAGTGAAATTGGGAAAATAATATTTGTTCAGTTCTTTCTCACAGGGCTATACTGAGAGTTAAATCAAGAAAATAAATTAGAAGTTATATAACTGTTCATATTAGATCATATAACTGCTCATATGATCACTTGAAGAATTTTTTTTTTTAATGTAAATAGCTGAATTTTCCTTGAAGACTTATAAAGTAGTCTCTCCAGGGGTGGGACCCAGTGTGTATGTTTTAAAATGTTCTGTGGGTGATTTTGAAGTTGTGCTGGTTTGAAACTATCGTGTACCCCAGAAAAGCCATGCTCTTTAATCATCATTTAATATTGCTGGGTGAGATCTTTTTTATTGTTTCCATGGAGATGAGACCCACCCAATTGTGGGTGGTAACTTTTGAGTAGGGGTTTCCTTGAAGATGTGTCTCTACCCATTCAAGGTGGGGTTGCCTACTGGAGCCCTTTAAGAGAAAACCATTTTGGAAAAAGCTTTAGAGCCTACACAGCCAGAGAGACCTTTGGAGCAGTAGAAGGAAAATACCCCTGGAGAATCCTTATAAAATGAGAAGACAGAAGAGAAAGCCAGCAGATGTTGCCGTGTGCCTTGCCGGCTGACAGAAGTGTCTGGAAGCCAAAGACCCCAGCAGATGCCAGCCACATGCCTTTCCAGCTGACAGAGGTGTTCTGCATGGCATCAGCCTTCCTTGAGTGAAGGTAACCTCTTGTTGGTGCCTTAATTTGGACATTTCCATGGCCTGAGAAATGTAAACTTGCAACTTAATACATTTTTAAAAAGCTGTTCTGTTTCTGTTATATTGCATTCCAGCAGCTTTAACAAACTAAAACAGAAGTATAACAAGAGTTGAAAGTGATTATCATAAATATTAAAGCATTTTAAAGTTTGGACAAGTGTCAATATTTAAACTCTGATGTGAATGTGGGATTATTTAAAAGAAGCCCAAGCACATATCAAGCTGAGTGGGAAAACGAAATGCTTAGGTGATTAGACAAATGCTAAATGGTATTCCCCCTGGTACCATTAGCTCCATCTCCACGTCACCACATTGAACAAATCCAGGGGGCACCACTGGCTTAGGATTCACATGGAATGAGCACAGATTGTAACCACTGAGGCCGCTGTAAAGCCTTGGTCCTACGTGTTCGTTGACACCCAGAATAATAGGACACTACCCATAACAGCTCTCTAAATCCTCAGTAGCTTAGGAAGAGCTGAGCATCTTCTCAGGGAAGCAGCTGGAGTGAAACTGAAATCTTTTCAAGGGTAGGCAGTCATTCAGCTCTTCTTTGTACTTGGGCCAAATATCCAGAAAAGCCAAAAAGCATACACTGAAGACTCCCCTGCATATATGTGAGACAATGTTAATAATTATAGCAATAGTTGAGATCTTGCATACATCAGATTCTCTAAGTATTCTTCATATATTAACTTAATTAATTTTCACAGTAGTCCTATGATATAGGTACAATTATTTCCTCCATTTTCTGATGAGGAGTTGAAGCACAGAGGATAACTTGGGCAAAGTCACACCCAGCTGTTCGTGGCAGAACTAGGATTTTAACCAAGGCTATTTGCCTTTAGATCCTGCTCCTTTAACAGTCTTTCAGGGATTGAATTATGTAATCATTGGCTTTTCTGTTGGAGCTTATTTTGTGATTTCAAACGTGACCGAACCTAGCACCTGAGCACACCTGTGGACATGAAGAAAGAATGTGGAAAGAATGCATGCACAATAGACACCAGAGCGAAACCTATTTCTGCTGCCTGCCACTTAATTCTACCTCTTGCTACAACTGAGGCCATTCTAAACCCTGAACATAGGGTCAATTTTGGCCCTGGCTAGATAGAAGAAAAACTTTGAACACAAACCTTCTGGGATCCATCCAGCATCAAGGGAAAAAGTGCAAGCAGACTGTTAGTTATCACTTATTTCTTTTCATCTATGTTGTGTATTATTAAATGGCCTGGAATGGTGTGAAAACTTCCCACTCTCTGTGCTGTTTCCTGCTACTGTGCTTCACCCACCTGCAGGACTCCTTGGTGCTAACCACTCAGAGAAGTCTCTAATTGTCAGAATCCCCCTGAGGTCTGGCCTTCTTCCCGACACTGTACTGCTCATGCCCCTGCAGAAACAACTCTACCTCTGTGCTTCTAACTCGAGTCCTGGAGGCTCTATACCTGCCCAGTTCCATTAAGCTAAGACAGGCAGGAATTGGGTCTTTTTATCGAACACAGCAAATGAATGGTAGCCAGGGCCTCTATAACGTTGATTGAATTTATAGTGTAGAGATGCCTACCATATTTGTGTAGTTGCCAGCATTCTGAGACTTAAAGGGTGAACTCAGTCACTCCTCTAAAACACACATGTATAGCATGCTCAATTTGAAGTGGAGAGTCAGAGTAAAACTTCACCTATTTCTCCTCATTCATTCCTACCACAGTTTGTAGTAGTTCAAACCTCCCCACTCCCAAAACTGTCCATTCCTGGCAACACAGCCACCCACCAGAGTCTGGCTTCCCGGGCAACAACTGCTGCTTTCTGGCCCATCTCCCTGCTATAGTCCCCTTAAGCATTCTTTCTTAAGTTCCATTTCCTCGGGCCTCTTTTCTACCATCTCTCAGCCTGAAAATCTAAATCTTGATAAGCTATTAATTACTGTTAATGATGTCATATGCTGCCTTCTTAGGCAATCTATTTCATTTTCAGAGAAATATTCTCCAAATCTGGATCCCAGGGTCCGACCACAAGGACTAAACACCAAATATCTGCCTTTAATTTGCTGAGCTCCCATCAGTGTATATAGAATCAGCTTGAGTTAGATGTCCAGGACAGAGCTGGCTCACTCTCAGGTGTCCTGAACATCCTTATGCATCCTGTGCATAAGTATACTAGAGTCTAATCAAATTATTATTTTCTTGGGTTAAGAATTGTAACTAAAGACCTCCGAGAAAGAATCTGACAAACAAGCTTTTCAGATAATCTCAGCTTTTTATTTGTTGTGAAAACATATACTTGGAGGATAAAAATTTGTATAATGCTTTTAACACTGCTCTTTTGGAGGACATGAAATATAACTATTTTTCAGGTCCTACTGTGGCCTTATTTTGAAAACCATGAACACACTGAAACAGGCAGAAGGCAATGACATTTTTTAATATAATAGACCATAATGGCCTTCTCTAAAACCATTAACAACTATTATAGGAGACAAGTGTACAGAGCGCATATATTAAAAGAAATGAAATTTATTAACATGTTAGTTCTACATGTATATCCAACAAGAAGCAAAATCATAACATTTTAAATGGACAAAAATTTGTACAAAATTCATCATATAAACTGTGATTATTTAGGCCCTCCAAAATTGATGGGCACAATTCCAGATAATGTTATAGATATGTGGTAGAAATGGCTTTTCCTCCTCTGAAGGCAATTTTTGTGGTTTAAATTGTGCATACAGACATTCTTTAAAAAACAATTTATAGAATGCCTGCCTTCCATGAGGGAGACCTGGGTTTGATTCCTGAGCCATGCCGCCCCCCCCCCCCCCAAAAAAAAACAATTAGAGTTTGGAGGAATATTATTTGTCATTGTTTTGTATGTATTAAAAATACAGCCATCACCAAACTACAGTAAACTTTCACTTACATATTTTTATTTTCTGTATTCAAGCCCAAACTCTGGAATTTGAGTCCCATTCCCTTGGAGCCAGATGGCTCAAAGAACTCTTTACATGTTGGATATATTCATTAATACATAACTAACAATGAAATAATGTATGAAAATGTCTATCTCATTTAATTCAAAGTTTACAAAGTCCCTGACTTGTGTTAGTCATCCAGTAAACGTTAGCCTCCCCTCACCTCTATCTCTTTATTAATCCAGGATGTAGCAGAGTGAAGCGACTTATTAACTGATGGCAGAAAATAATTCCCAGAACTATGCTTTTGGATCATTTCAGGAATCTTAGCCTTAACAAGTTTATGAAAGGCAATACTGAAAGTGAGTGTAAAGGCTAGTTATGACAATCCATCCATGCTTCTATTACATCCACCTCCTTAATGGCTCCCTGGAAATATTCAGAGTGTAGAAAGATCATTAATTGCATCAACTGGATCTCAAAACCAACCCAAGTGTGGTAAATTGCATGAACAGTCTCAATTCTTCACCCCTCCCTTTATCCATACTCTATGCCATGACAGTGCAGTTCCTTTCCACAAAAGGGATGGAGTCTTTCTCTGCCCCTTGACAATGTAACTTTCTTGGGTAATAGGATAAAGCACAAGTGACAATTATGTTTGTTCTGAGTCTAGGCTTAGGACGTGCATGTGTCCACTGGCTTTCTTGCATTTCTGCCATTGCCGTGTAAAGACCATGCCTCCTAATCCTCGGAGGAAGAGAAGAAGAAACACCTGGAACAGGGCTACCTCAGCTAAGATGCCCAACCAACCCTAGTTGAGAATAGAGCCCACAGCACTTGCATGAGTGAGCCAGCCAACTAGCTGACACATGATGGAACATTGTCAAGACCAGCCAAGTCCAGGTTCATGAGTTTAATTATTAAATTATCGTTGTTTTAAGCCCACTGAGTTTTGTGGATGCTTACTTGGCAATAGCTAACTGACATACCAAACAAAGGCATGCTCCGCCCCCCCCCCCTCCACACAAATCACAGGATTCTGTGTGTCGGGATGGGGTCAGAGAAATTCAGTTTTTATCAAATGACTATTGATTTGATAAAAATGGCTAAAGTAATATAATGTTGATTTCTCTCTTAAAGCATTCTTCATTGTTCGAAACTTACAGACCCAGAGCATCTACACAGGTTTAATCTTTTTTTCTTTCAATCTTGTTATCTGGGACATACACATTAGTAAATACCTGTAAGCTTTTAGTAGTGCATTTTGCTATCCCACTGCTACTAGACTGCTTAGTAAGTAGTTCTGGGTTCACCCATATTGATGAAGACATTTGCTCTCAGAGGAGAGCTGAGCAAAGCAGTTCATGTAAAATCATGATCAACTCACCTTTCCCTTTAATCATAACCTAACATTTTAGAGGTCTTAAAAATTAGGCAAATCCATTTTCTATTTTCTTAAAATCTTGTTTAAGAAGGTACAGTTCATTCTTTTTTCTTTTCCTTTCCTTCTAAATGTCCTGTTTTAGTCTGAATTCAAGGCATTGAAATGTCATTGAGGAAAGTTAACCTGACATTTTCAGAACAGAAAGAGTGACAGATACAGTCAGAACTGAGACATGGGCAGGGTAGAGTTATCTAGTCTTTCACACTTCTCTCCTTGGAGGTCTGTTACCAATCTTTTCAGAGAACCCACCCTCTTTCTTGTGCTCTTTACTTTGGGCTTAGGCTTGCCTTCTTGAATAGTGCCCTCAAACTGCTGCAGAGATGAAATATGAAACATGTGGTATCAGTCTTTGCTCATATACCCATGGCAGACATTGCAGACTTTAGCACCCTTCCTCATGGGCCTTGACAAATACATATCAGAATCCTTCCCAAGTGTTTCATAAGCTAACCAATTCCTTCAGCCTTAGCCAGATATAGAGGTGGAGAAAGTATGCAAAATTTCAAAATTTCAACCATCTTTCAAGGGTCCATCTCACAGTGTCTTTCTCAGGGATAGCTTCTCTAGCCAACCCAATATAGACAGACACACAGCCCTCCTCATTCTTTCACAAGACAACCTGTGCTGATCAATTTATCCTCAACCACTTAGGCTTCATTGGTAGAAGCAATATTTTTGTGTATAAATGTTTTTAACAGCAATATATTATAAATGATTTGGGGGAAAAACAGATCAGAACAATGCACCCCAGAATGTGTATTTTTCCGCTTCTAACTTGTTACTTTGGTAGTCTTGTTGGGTAATTTCCTTCCTAGCCTTTTGAATAATTTGTAGATTTTCAAACGTTTAAATCACCTGCAAGGTATAATTTTTGCAAACAACAAAATTTAATTCAAAGCCAAGAACAATAAATGAAATAGGTATTCAAAATGAATATGATATGTTTGATTTCCAGAAAAAGTTGTTCTAAAATTAAGGAAACTGATTGTGTCTATGTGAGTTTTATAAATGTTGAGTCTCTTTTAGAATTACCTTCACAGTGAAAGTATCCTGAATCATGGCAGAGTCACTGAAATAAATGCCCTGTTTTTATGTAAGGCACTATTTCCTTGAAATTAAAAAAAAGCTGATTACGCTCATTCATATTCAGACATCCCTTTATCTTAGGGGCCACAAAAATAAGGATCCTGGAAATCAGATCAAGCAAATCCATTTAGCAAAATTTCAACCAATAGTGACTGGACATTTCTTACATGCAGCTCTCTTTAGGTGCTGGGGTTATGGCAGCATACAAAAGAGACGAATTTGTGCATTTATACCAGTTACATTTGAAAGAGAACAAAACAGAAAAAAAAACACTTGTGTGGCGATGACGAGAAAAATAAAGGGAGAAACAGGGAATGAGAGGAAAGTGCTACTTCAGAAAGGTAGGTCATGGAAGGCTTTTCTGATAAAGCGACATGTGAGAGAGAACTAAGTGAAGAAAGAAAAGAAGCTGTAAGCGAGCATATTCTAGTGAAGAAAATGGTACTGGTGCACCTGATTAAGTTCCACCAGAGATCTATCCTGATGTTGAGTCGTGGAATGTGAGAGGTGGAAGAAACTTCAGTAGGCATCTAATCTAACATCCTTCATTTTACTGCTTAGAGAAGTGAGGCCAAGAAAAGGTATAGGTCCAAGGTCTGATTCACAAAAACATATCTCCAGATGGGAGAAAAAGAGGAGAGAGAGAAAGATTGTATCACAGTTGGTATTTGTAGAATTGTCTATCCTTTCTGTTAGACTGTTAGGTCCTTAGAGTCATGACTGTGTCTACCTTGCTTTTCACTATATTCCAACCTTTATTAAGTGCTTAAACTTATCTGTTATTCATTCATTTAGAAACTGTAGGGAACTGTTTGGCAGAGTGGGAGCCAAGGGGCCTTTTTGAGATTCTCAAGTTACGTAACATGGTTGATGACTGATTCTATCTATATTAAGATGTAAGCCCATCCTTGCTGATGTCAAGCAACAGTGGGATTCAATAATATATCTTCTTAATGCATTATGAGGAAACCAACCTTCCTCTGGAAGGAGAATCAGGCAAAGTAAGTCTTATTTTCTCAGGCCCCGAGCTGCATAATTTTGTGCTTATGCAGCAACTTTCTCAAATAGTATCAACTCTTTTGGACCACAAGGGAAATAATGGAGTGTTACTTGCATTAGGCTATTACGAAGTGAGAGCACAACACATGTCTGAAAAGTGTTTGCACAGCTTCCAGATACATGATTAACTCACTGAGATCATCTGCACTGCTGGAAATGTGATTCTTCATGCAATCAGTTTAGAACCTGATTTCCTTCATTTACCTATTCATGAATACATGAATATGTACACACACACATATATATATACACACACAAGCAATATATATAATATACACACTTGTAATATATACATTTATGTATATATATCTTCACATTCATACATATAAAGATTACAGATGTATAATGGTAGACTACTCCATAAAATTATTTTCTACCTTATTCGCCATGCCTTTTTCCCACCAAACTCATGGGCATTCACTGACTTCTCCCTTCTCTAAATACATTTAGCATTTACTGTTTAAAATCTCATGATTTTTTAAGTGAATATTTACTGAGTGCCCACTATATTCCATGTCATAAGGATAGCAGATGGAGGATGCTTCTATAGACCAGTTCTTCCTTATTTAATATTATTCTTTAATTTCAGTTTTGTTGGAGAAACATTATTAAACTATATGAAAAAGTCCTCAAAGTTGGAAAACATATCTACAGCGGTTGGGAAAAATAAGTCTAAGTAACCTGGCTTTGCAATGTTTATGATGTATCATGCATTTGACATATGTAACTTAAAGTGGATGGGGAAATGAGTAGGTTCTGGGTGTGATAATATTTCTTTTGAGCACAAATACATTTTACGTTGTCAGACTCAGTGAGGAAAATTACTAAAGAGCCTAAACAGTGTTTCACAGGCACAAAATATTTTGACGTTTTCACTTCAAATCTAGATACTAGAGTAAAATTCCCCACAGAACTACAAAACCTACAGAAGATACCAACAAGTACCTGGAATTGTACCTCCTCATTACCTTCATGTTTATTGTAAACCATCTGCACTAATTCCTTGTCTGCTGATAAAGTGATAGAATCAATGTCTGATTGAAATCTCTTAAGTTCTTAGTACAAAAAAAACCACTGATACAAAGATGTCCTGGATAAGAGCCCAAGCTGAAACACCCATGTTCTTCCAGGGAGGCAAAAAGAACAATTTCTTGTGTCATTCCCCACCGGGTTCTCTCTACTTCCACAGGGACTTTGCACCTGGGTTTTGACCTCTCACCAGCAAAGATTTAGTGCAAAGATTCCAGCCTCTAAGTCAAAAGAGCTGAGTTGCCTGAACTTGTGCAATTATTTTGTCTTCAGTGTTTCATCTTTAATGAAAGGAGTTTGGAACAGTAGAAGAAATATTAACAATAGCTAACATTTCCTTAGTACTCTCCTAGGCTCTTTACATGTTAATGCATTCAATCCAAACAATAACTCTCTGACTAGATAATACCATTGTCTCCCTTTTAAGATGAAAAACTGAATATTTTGCCCAAGGTCATATAGCTAATAAGTGATTAAACCAGGGATTGTGGCCAAGATTCTGGCTCTAAACCATCCTGCTGTGCTAAACTAGTGCTATCTAGGGCATCAGGCCCCAGAACCAGAGATCCAGTCTAAGGGAGATGAACAGAAAGGAGAAGATGAGCAAATTACAGAGTTAGGACAGCTTTAATGAAGGTTACATTTGCTGGCCACCACTGACTTCCCAGTATCTCTGAAAATACTTCCCCTCTTCTTTCTAGCCTTGCCTTCTATACCTTCTTTCACACCACTTGCAGATGAGCCCAGCACCAAGGTACAGCCTATTGTCTGACATCTGGAAAATCATTGTTAAAGTTCTGAAATAATGCCCTCTTCACCTTAAAGGGTCCTCCCTGTCAGTGAGAACACTTTGTGACCCTTCTTAGAGAATGTTTGCCAGCATGCCTCATTGGAAGGTGGTAATGGTGGAGTGATTCTAAAGGTCTTTGTATCCATTAATAAACCTCAATAATAGTCATACTAAATGTTGCTAAAACTATGGAGGAAATTAGTCTCTTGTTTTCAACCATTAAGCTCTTTCTTCAAACTCTTCAGAGAAGTCTGTGCTGGTTTGAAACTGTTATGTACCCCAGAAAAGCCTTCTTCTTCTAATCCTGATTCAGTATGGTAGGGTGGGACTTTTTGATTAGGTTGTTTCCGTGGAAATGTGACACACCCAATCATGGGTGTGGCCTTTTGATTAGATTACTTTCACTGAGATGCAATGTGCCCAATTGTGGGTGTGTCCACCCATTAAGGGTGGATCTTCATTAGTTTACTGGAGTCCTTAAAAGAGCCAAGGTAGGTATAGATGTTTGGAAATTCAGAAGACCCAAGAGATGCCAGGAGCTTAGAGAGCAAACAGAGGCTAGACAAGAACCAGAACCCAGCAGACCATGCCATGTGCCTTTCCATGAGATACTAAACCAAGAGATGAAACCCAGAGCTTTCTCTGGAGCAGCTAAGTCAGTACCCACAGAGGCCTAAAGAAAAAGCCACTGGAATCAAAAGTTAAAGCCAATGGAAAAGGAAACAAGGACCAGCAGACACCAGTCATGTGCCTTCCCCTGTGACAGACATCAGTCTTTCTTCAGAGTCAAGGTATCTTTCTCTGGATGCCCTAGTTTGGACATTTTTAAAGCCTTAGAACTGTAAACTTGTAACTTAATAAATCCCCTTTATAAAAGCCAATCCATTTCTGGTATATTGCATTCCAGTAGCTTTAGCAGACTAAAACAAAGTCCAATATATAAAACCATCCCAGAAAGTCCACTCTGGTGGGATGGAGGTAAAGTCAGAGATCTGGCTCTCCATCCTTATCCTGCCTCCACTGTCCTTGGGAGGCAGAGTGTTGCCAAAGGTGTCTCGAAAGATGGTTCACACACCTTTCCAAATCTTTCATTGAGAGTCATCAGAGCATTAAGGAGTATATGGTAGTCATTGAACTGAACAATCTTCAAGGCCTTTTCCAGTTCTAAATAATAATATTATTCACTTTTTTCTGAAAATGGAGACACAGAAGTTCCTACAGATTGGCTTTCACTTGAAACGTTATTGTAGATCATTTACAGGCAAAATCCTAAATTTGAAACACTTAAGAAATAATACTTTTTAAAGATACCCAAACACAAAACATTTATTTTTCATGCTAAAAAAGTAATTTATCACTTTGAGTCAATGAGAAGTACAATAAAATAGACAGTACTTCTCAAGATGGCATTTATTTTCTCATTTTTGGATGATAGGGAATCACAGTCAGAGTATCTCTTGGCTCTTGAGCTGATTTATATCTATGGTCTTCAATGCCATCACAGACCATTGCTCTGTGTTAACTCAGTAACGGCAAACAAGACTGAGGGTCTGCTAGGTGGTAGGAGATTAATTAACCATTGGATTTATCACAACATATGACACAATTCCAGCCCTTGAGGAATACTGCCTGTTTAGACATAGCAAGGCTTTTGCCAATGCTATGCTATATTGTTAAATAGATGATATCGTTAATGAATGTCAGAGATCTGGAAGGAATCCTCAGAGGCAGTGATCACTGTGGCCTGAGTCAGTCAAAAAGGCTTCTTGGAGGAATTAGTGCTTGGTCTGGGTCTCAAAAGGCAGGTATGACTTAGATAAGAGTGAGGACACCCATAGCTCCCATCTGGTGATTGTATTCTCTCTTAGAATTGCCTTTTCTGAATTCCATTTAATATGTCAATATATGACGATGGTACATTCTAAAATAAGTTGTGTACATTTTTTTTCTATTTAGAATGATGCTAGCAAGCATGTTGCTTACTAAATCATTGTATTACACAGCACCTGCCTTCTTCACTA
Source organism: Tamandua tetradactyla (assembly GCF_023851605.1). NCBI lineage: Eukaryota > Metazoa > Chordata > Mammalia > Pilosa > Myrmecophagidae > Tamandua > Tamandua tetradactyla. The sequence goes on along the minus strand of NC_135327.1, from coordinate 199,066,409 downwards.
TTTAGAAAAACTCTTGAGAGAAATCACTCCTGGGATGCACTCTCAGGAAATGGCTAGTGAATTGGCTGGTTTGTTTTTATCTGGTGGCTTCTGTGAATAGCAACTAGTTTCCCTCCTTGGTTTGGCAATTGCAAAGCTCAGTGTCCAATCTGCGGTTTGCTTCTAACAACTGCATTGAAACACAGGCTCTGCATGTTCTGTGCTTACCTTGAGAGTTGTTATTTTCTGATTTCCATGTTCTCTTCAGATTGATTCATCCCACTATTTACTTACAAATTTGAAAGATAATGTATTTTCTAACGGATAATGCTTTTTGAAGCTACTTAAAATCCTTTATGGAAAATGAAGAATATAAGTAAATAAATAGACATGATATTGGATCACATTTCACCTGTGAGATGCCAAATGCCTGCTAAGGACAAATTAAAAGTCCCTAAGGCATTTTCTGAAAACAGTAACTGGAGCTTATCTTTATGAGAGTTTTGTAAACGGAAAAATTTTCCCTTATAGGCACAAAAAGAAATAATATTTTATTTAGCACAGGTCAATATTACTATTGAATGTATTCCAATTAGAAAAAAATATTTTCCAATGAATAAGATTTGTATGCAAATGGAATTTTAGGGAAAGAACTTTTAACACAAAAACCAAAGCACCAGAAAAATCCATTTAAATCACTGTCTTACCTTAAAATGGATAATTTCTACCAGCTGTTCAGGAACTATTACAGATAAAGTCAAATCTCTCAAGCTTTACATTTCCTACCAGTCTAGATCAGCTGTCACCAATGTTCAGAATGATGACTCTCTCTAGACTTCTCTAACCTGAGCACAAAAGTTATCTCACACATATCTAAAATAAATGTAATATCAGCTACAAAAATGAATTTTTAACAGCCACTAGGTGAATTCACTGCACCAAAACACACCCCATTATTCTTTTAATATTACGATTTAAATTTTATCGAAAATGGAAAGGATTGGCTCCATGGTAGGCAGAGAAGTTGATATTACATGGTGTGAGGGAAAGACCCCTTTCCTAAAAATATCAATCTCACTTTTTTATACCCCCACAAAGCTTTGTTCCTTTGAGTCTTTAGAGAAGAAGCAGCACGCTATAATGAACACACAATAACCTGGAATTTAGTGACACAGTCAGGATTAGAATTCCCATCTCTCAACTAAAAGAGGTCTTTTAATTTTACCTGTAAAAGGAAAGAGCTGAATTATATATTTCCAAGTATCCCTGTAGGTCTAACATTTTATAAAGAAATTCTACAATGTTATAAGATCATTGAACCTACAGCTGAATTGCCTACAAGGTGTGGGGAGGACAGGTAAACAGCAAGATCTAAAAGGCAATTGTAAATAAGAAGGTGGAGATGAGAGCATGTGGAGGGGGTAGCCTTAGAGATTTGAGAAGTATCTGAGCAAACAGCACTGGTTACATGAGATGAGGAAGGGAGATTATATATATACATATGTGCATATATTTAGACAGAGAGAGAGAGAGAGAATCTGATAGTAGTCAAGCTGGATTAGAAATTTGAGAGATGGATGGCAAATAGAGATTTTTTCAATAATCTCTTTTGGAATGAAGCTACTCATGGTTGGACATCATGCTTGCCCATCAGCTAACAGAATAGTTACAGTCAGAAACTTGGCAAAGATGGGCAGGAATTGGGGCATTTAGGTAGGGGACGGAGATATGCTGCTGGCTAAGATAAGATGGAGTGTTAGATGTGGTCTTCTTTTCCATTTGATTTAGCACTGACCCCGAAAGGATACAGGGAAGATAAGGAAATGATGAGCCTTAGTCAGAAGAGGGTTGAATAATGAAATGAAATGGATGAGATCATTGACAGGCTAACTAATCTGACTCTGAGACCAGAGCCCACACAGAGTTTTGCTCAGCCTCTATTGATCTATTAGCTACACATGCATGCAGATGGAGTAGGTTAGGTGGGGGAATGACATGTACATGCTTCAAATTTAAAATCTTGGGTTTAAAAAATGACTGTGGTTTGAAATATAAATTTTGAAAGAATACATCATTCAATTGGAAATATAACTTTGAGATTCTTTGAGGAATAATTTTCTAAGAAGTGCTGGATTCTGGGCATACTGTGTGTGCTCCCATGCAATATTTTTTTTTATTCAAATGAAATAAAGTTTAGGGCGGGCCACAGTGGCTCAGCAGGTAAGAATGCTTGCCTGCCAAGCCCAAGGACCTGGGTTCGATTCCCGGTGCCTGCCCATGTAAAAAAAAAACAAAAACAAAAAAATGAAATAAAGTTTAAATGAGTATCAGTGTCAACTCTGAAGAAATCCCAGAAGGACAGCATAAAGGTGTGTTTGAAAAAAGAGTGAAACAAACTTCATGCTAGATGTGATGTTTCAACCTTCATTCCTCCATTCATTCAATCGATACTTTTGAAACCCCAAGCGTGTGTCAGGCACTGAGGTAGACCCTGGAGATGCAACAAGAACAAAAACAAAGCTTGCATTTTACATAAATACAAACTCTGTGGTTATGAAGGATATTTCTATAGTGAAACAGGAATGGCTTCTATTGTTATGATAGTTAATACTCAGTAGTGGGATAAGAAATTCGTTAAAAAATAGAAAATTATCAAGTGTATGAGGGTGGGGTTGAGAAATAGAGAAAAGAGAGAGGGAAAGAGGGGTGGTGGTATCATTTTAAGTTAAAGGAATGGGGAAGACTTTGAGAAGAAAGTTCATGGCTTGAATTTAAATAAAATGAATGACACTTTAACAGATAAATAGGAGGGATGGGGATTTTTGGGACTGCGTGGGACTATTCAAGGCAAAAGGAATAATATTACAAAAGCAAAGAGAGAGAAGGGCCCTTTAGAGGAGAAGCAAATGATCTCATTTGGTCATAGTATATATTACTCGTAGGAGAGTGAAAATGATTGAATAATTAGAGCATAAAGAGCTTTAGCAAATTCTGTGATTGAATTGACTTTTTATGTTTTTAACCAGAATTGATATGATTGGAGCTGGACTTTCACATCCTGAATCTGACAGTAATAGGCAGGAGGGATTAGAAACTTGAGAGACTGATGGCAAACAAACTCTGAGGATGATTATAACAACGGATTATAGAGTGTGGCTGAGGGAAGAGAAGGAATTTATGACACTACACATATTATGGAGGAAGAATTGGTAAAAATTCTGCATGAAGGAAGTAAAAGAAGAATCATAGATGTCAACACTGATAACTGGAAGAATGGGGGTTTTCATAAAAATCCGAACTTGGGGATAGGAACTAGTATACGTGAGGGAAACTAAGGAAGTGAGTTAATTGTATACAAGGTGTGGGGACGATTTAAACGGCAAGATCTAAAAGATAATTGTAAATAAGAAGGTGGAGATGAGAGCAAGTGGAGGAAGGAGCCTTGTAGCTGTGAGAGGTATCTGAGCAAAAAACACTGGTTACATGAGATGAGGAAGGGAGGTTTTATATAAACATATATATATATATATATATATATATATATATATATATAGAGAGAGAGAGAGAGAGAGAGAGAGAGAGAGAGAGAGAGAGAATATGCAAGGAATGGAGGGAAGCAGAGGAAGAATAAGAAGAGAAAGAAGGATTGAAGGTATATTGTTGGTTAAGCAGCAGTAGGGTTGGGAGGTTAAAAGAGTCTTTTTGAGTCACCATGTCCCTCATAGATTGCTGTCTGATGGGCAGTGAATGACTTAGGGGTCCATGTCCTTAAGACAGGTCCCTTGGGTATTGAATGATCATACATAGGATCACATGAAATAATGATGCAAAGATGGATTCAGCCAGAGTCCAGCGGCTTTAAGTAAATATATACCAGATTAACCAGAGAAAACAAGTTTCTAGATATCGCTGCTGTATAAAACGGATTCTCCTTTATTCTGAATAAAACTGATTCTCCTTTATTCTGTTAACACTTGATTTTTCTTTTAACTACAAATAAAGTAAACCCTTCTTTAGTTTTTTTCTTTTAAATTAGACTAGTTACTAAAACTTCAAAGAACAAAATTTTTTTTAGCTTTGCTTGAATAGTTTCTTCTAAGAATGCAAATTCTTTCATTCAGGAAAACTTAAGGAGGAACAGGAGGGTTTTTAAAATTTTAATTTTCTTAAAAAATTTATCAAAAAATTATTCTGATATATATAAAAATTTTTAAAAAATATTTGATTCCCTAATGGAAGAGTCAGGTAAGGTTTATCATAATGCCCTCCTAATGAAGCTGTGAGCTACCTTCTTCCCAGATCTCATTATACTCTTCTTTTCTGTCCCCTGCCATTCATCTCTTCTGGGGAGCTGAGCACACATTCCTTGTGCTTAGCAAAGCAGCGGACTTTTCTTCTTTATTTTTTGGTTTTCAAACACCTCCAACTTACCTCTCCGGTGTTCTGTGAAACCTTTTTTCTGTCACTTTAAGGAGCGAGGGTGCCACCACACATCCTTGGTGGACTTTATATCCTGATATTTTGCACCCAAAACATTCTGATAGTTTAATAACTCCGAGGGGACATACATTTGAGTCAACTCGCAGCAAATAATGGTGAACTCAGAATGAGATCCAGTCACTCTTTCCAAAGCTTAATAAACTTGTAATCCCTTCCATTCTCCTTTTTCTTTCAAGGAGCCTCAAAATTATGCATTCAATACTGACACTCATCTATCTTCTCTGGCGCTCCCTTATCCTCTAGAATTTTACAGCCAATACCTGGAGACATTTACTGGAGAAAGGGCCTCCCCATTCTCCATCCCCTGCCAAAAATACCATAATTAAAAAGAAGAGGTATTTTCCCAGCTTTGAGCATGTGGGCACTTTAGGAGAGGTGGCTCAAAGGCAGATACAAAATAAGGTCCTATTCTTAGCAGTCACCCTACATTTCCTGCCAGCTTTGTCACTTTCAAGAAAGAGTTGGTACTAGAGACAAAAAAAGATAATGCCCAACCGAGCCCTCTCTGGCACCACACATCAGCATACCAAATACTTGCTGTTTTATTAACTGCATATTGAGTCTGAACGAAATTCCCTGGGCTAAGGGGTGGGGGTGGGGGGGGAGACGCAATACTTCTCATAACTTAAATTGTTCTTGGATCCTGCGGTTCCTCTGGGGTGGGACGCATAGCTTAGGGATCCTGGGATCACCAAACCACACGGTCAGGGGTCTGAGTGGCTGATAGAGGGGTTGTGGCTGGTAGAGCGGCCGGCCCCAGGCGGCCTCTCACAGGTGCCCCCTGGCTCATGCAGTTCACCACCCCTCCCTCACCTAACGCCCCGGGCACACCGCATTCCGCTTTCTCACCCACCTCCGACACAGGCAAACTTCATCTCCCACCGACTCCCCGCGTGAACACTCACATTCTACAGCTACACCCACGCTAACTAGCTCCCCACAATTTCCTGAAACCCCAGACTCTTCTACTAGCAACTCTAGCTCATCCAGGGCGAGTCGGCTCAGAACTGCGCTTCGGCTGCAAACAGGTGAAGGCACCGCCTATCGGGCTTCATCCACGGGGATGCACATACAAATGTGGGCGCTCCCTTGCCCTCGCCAAGGCCTCTTGCCCACTCCCCTCCAGGATTCTGGGCCGACAAGGTGAAAATTTAGAAAGGGACAGCGACGCTTGATTATAAAGTAGCCTGAAACTTGCTCCTGGAAAGATCAGCATGCCCAGGAAGGCTTCTGAAATCCACCTCCTCATATCCCAACTCCGGCCCCAAAGCGCGCGCAGGCACACACACGTGCATGTTGGACACCAGAGCGCTGCCATCCTCACCGGCTAATTTGGCAGCTACTTCTAGCTGCTACCCATTCTGGCTTTATTCCTCTAGTTTGTGCTTTCTGTGAAAAAGGAAGGGAAGGGAAGGGCATATTCCAAGAAACGCCCATCATTCCCCCACCAGATTAAAACGCTGATTTGGTTTTTCTGCGCAAAGAAATCCTAGCTTAATGAATTGAGTAATTCATCTCCCACCACGCACCACCTCAACGCTCCCGGCTTCGGTTGCATACATCATACTCTCTATATCTTTAGCTGACGCCTCGTTTTTCCGTCTTGGGAAAGCAATGCAATCTCCATTGCAATTTGGCGATCAGGAAACTGCATTTTGGGGACTCATTTATTCTTCCGACTTACGCTGGTGTCTCTGCAATTCCTCATTTCTATCCGCTTTAAGAAGCACTGGGTTCCCCCACATCTGCCCTTCCCTGAGTGCGAGTGAGCAGGACACCTGAGTTATGAGCTCCAAGCTCTAATTTCTCCCGGCTCCACTCTGGCTTTGGGTTTTTTAAGTGAAAGCCTTCCTTGACTGGTGAACTCGGAAAGATCTCCTTTTCCGACCCCTCTCCCTGGGTAGCCTGTGTGGAATTCAAATTTGGAAAAGGATGGGTGGAATCGGAACTTGGAAGACAAAAATAGAGATATAAGTAAACACAAAAGAGCAAACCTCAAACTTCATTCCAAGTTAATAAAGGAAAACTGATCTCATCTTCCTCCCTCTAAACACAGACACACACACCCCTTACCAGTGTGCTGGGGAAACCAGAGGGCACAGTGGTATCCACTTTCTGATGAGCTGCGATCAGGAGGGACATTGTGGCTATTCACAACCACACACCTCACAAGAATTCAGGCAACAGAAGCTCCTCCGGCTTGTCCCACTCCAGCACTGTCAGCCCTCCTGGCCAGGAAGTGGAGCAAAGCAGCCAGCTTCTTGTCATCCTCAGTTTGATGCATCACCCTTCCGTGTCCTCCCTCCCACCTCCATCAAGGGGAAAAAAGAAGGGGGAAAAATAAAACACCCATCCAAAATTAAGTTCACTAAGAAAATCCCATCCTTTCTCTCTGGGATTCTCTTTGTCCAGGGACAAAGGGTAATGAGGCAGCCACTGCCAGAGCAGCTCTGGAGATTGGCTTCTTAGGTACAGGTCCCCAGCCCCAGTTAAGTTTATACCAGCACCTCATCTTCCTCCTCCCTCTATTCCCCCCTTCTCCAAGCTCATTTCTAACCAGTTCCATACCGGCTGGTGACAAAGCACCCCACATATTTATGCCACTGCTTCCCTCCTCATAAATTATATCAGCTCCCTAGACATAGGTCCCTTGACTCTGAAGAAGGATACCATTTTATTTATGCTGCACTTACACACCTGCATATTGAACTCTATATTTAAATCAGACAACAAATCAATGGTACCAAGGGGAAACAGATCAAGAAAGTCCTGCTTGTCCTCCCTAAGCACAATGCTTCACAACACCCTCCTGGGCTCTGGGCTGACAATTCACCCCTCGTAAATTTACTGTTCATCTCCATATATACCTCTGCCTAACCCTGCATCTATTTCACTGCTTTAGGATTTGGAGGTTAAGCAATAAAGTTCATCAGAAATGGAATGTGACTGACATTTATTTTAGTTTTCCGAGGGCAAAATAACTGATGATCTGATTTTGTTCCTTCTCATGTCTGTTATCTATATATGGCAATTACCAAGAAGATACTTATCTGCAGAAGAGATTGGGAAACTACCACCATTTGAGGAAGAATTTTGTTCTAAGACCAGATGAAACAAGCCTACTTTGGGATGATTTTCAAAATCTGCTCAGTGCATAAAGGAAGTCTGGCAGCTAGTGATTCAATGTAATGAAAGGGCATTTACTTTACAGTCACTGTATTAGAAGACTTCTTTGGTGGAGCAGTACATAAATGAGGAGGTTTTAAAATCAAAACCAGAAAGTTTATTACAATCTACTTTTCTTTCCTGGTCATGAATGACTCAGCAGGGATAATGCCACAAAACTCAAGGATCTTACCCAAAATAAGTAACATCTAAACAAATAGATAGGTTAATTTTCTAAATAACCCATGCCTGCCTAAAAATTAAGCAATTCAGTTCAAACCAGACAACCTCTACTCTGGATAGTATGACCTTACTACAAACTCAATTTATAAATGAACCTTATATTTTCTTTATTTTTCCAAAGCTTCATTCAAATTAAATGACTTAACTTGAACTTTGTGATCACCCACATAGGGGCCCATTTCTCTAATGGGTGTTCTATAAGATAAAAAGAAATAGACATGAATGCCCCTTGCCTTAAGAACTTATAGACCAGATGACTACCTTTCCTCAAAAGAAGTCAATGATCTATCTTCCTAAAATGTAAATTATCTCTGAATTTTCTTCATATAAATTCATCTATGCTTGAAATACCACGAGCTTGCAGCATGTTATAGGAAACACTCACCAGCAATTCCTGCTATAAACTGAATTCAATGTTGCAGCATCAAGCTGACCTCAAGAAAGATCACATTCAACTCAAGTAGTGTTTTCATGGTCCTCTGCTCCCTGCTCTCTCTGGCTGTGCAGCTCATGAATTATTTCAATTCTGTACTTAGAAAAGGAGGTCAAATTCTTCCTGTTTGCCCAATCTTTTCTGAAGAGCTTCCCCCCCCCCCCCCCCCGATCTGCAATGTCTAAGCAAATGTTTGGCTGGATTATATCTTAATTTAAAATACTGTGTCCAGTTTAGGGCCTGCAGAAGTGAGATGAAGAGATCCTGGAAGGAGTTCAAAGGAAGTCATGAAGTATTAGTAAGGTAACTTATTTCTCTACTTAGACAAATAGACCAAAGGCACTGAGAATTTCTGAGCTACAGGATCATATGGCATGAGTTTGAAAGTAGTTTTTTTAAAATATATGAAGACATCATTAAAGAGTGAAAATGAGTATCTATTTTCCATTTCCAGTGGGGACTGGGAAAGAAAAGGGTTTGATTTAAATTTCAACAGTAAGGATGTAGGTCAGGCACTGCAATGTGCAACTAGTGGAAATAAGGTAATTGTTCTCCTTCTTTCTTGGAGAGTTCCAAAAAAAAAAAATCATTAGGTATTTGTTTTCTTCTGAAAGAGAAGTTATTTTCTACCTTTGTGGTTAATCAGATGAGTATACATATATATTAGATTGTCTGTTAAGGTATTTTATTTTTCTTCATAAAAGATTGTTTCTCAATGTGCAATTATGGACTTTAAAAGGATTTTCATAAGCATCACTCTAAAATGCTTATGATAATACATATTGTTCCAGAACCCCAGTTTCATTACTTTCAGTAAGATATGAAAAATTAATCTTTCCACACCACCCCAAATCATCAAATGCAATCTTTAAGAAATTTAGTTTATTTATTCTCTAAAAGGTTATATATTATTTTTTTCTTTTTTCTCTGCCATTCTCCTCAATTGTTCAGTCACTGCTAGAATACTGAATGTTCAGTTCTCCCATTTGTATTTAGTGTCTACCTATCATTATAATCTCAAAAGCAAAAGTAAATTTAAAAGTAATATGATAAAACACACAAAACCTCCTTTCCTTAGCCCCTACCTTCAGCAAAAGGATAAAAGGATAATAAAGGAGAGACCCTTTCCTCTTTGACCTGGAACAACGGGAGCAGGTGAAATTGGGAAAATCAGCAGCACTAGCTACCCCCATGGTCAAATGTCCAGCTTGGGGATGCCCTGGGCCACTGTGGGAGCTGTGATTATACAACAAGGTGTTTGTTACAATCTTTCTGCCTAGTGTGAAAAAATCAATCCCACTATGTGTCCAGTCCAGAGAGTGACAGGCTATGACTGACAGCATACTCTTTCCTTATAATGAAAGAATGATGAGTAATGAACCTAAGGAAATGAAGACCAAGACTGTAAAGTGGTCACATTTCACCATGGACACAACTTTGGATGGTTCCTCACAATTCCTCTCCTTCCCCAGGTCATTTCATTTCCTTCCCAAGCTTCTCTAGCCCAATTATGAGATCTACACTGGGATGCAAGTAGACTTTGAATATGGGATTTCCAATCTCAATAGCAGATATAAAACCATACTACATGGTAAATAGGTATACAGCTCAGGGCAACACTAAGGAAAAATTATTCCCCAAACTTGCATCTTGTGCATAATACAGAGATTGACAGCAAGTGGGTGTTCAATAAAGGTTGATAGAATGAATGAGGCTATTTTTAAGTTGTAAAATGAAGGGATATAGGTCTGTTTATCCTTCTGGAGCTGAATGTTCATGGTATAAATGCTCTTTTCTCAAAGTCACTTCATGAGATAAGTGGCAGAGATGTTACTTGGAGTTAACCACTCAAACTTCCCCACCAAAGATTATAACCTTGCTCTTAAGGGTAAAGTGTCACGGAAGGCAAATTGAAATGATAGCTTTCTACAACTAAACAATTTATATTAAGTAAGCCTGAATTAAAAAAAGAAAAAGTCTCTGTAGGGAAATTCATGGAAGAAAGAACAAAATGGGGACTGCAAATGGCATAAGTATTGTGTTCTGTGGCTGACTGGTTCCTTTCCTAATTCAGGTTTGAAAGTGTAAAAATGAGTAGAACAGGAGTTTGTATTTCCATAATGTTCATTTTGCTGCAGTAGAAAGATGAGCACAATTCTCTTACAGATCCACCTGCTCAGAGGCAGCCTTATGCACAGGAGTTTAGACTGCTTCTCATCATCTCAGTATTTTCAAAGGCAGAAATTAAAAAGCTTAAGTAAATTCACCTTGCCCTCACCATGCCCCCACCTTCCTTAATTTTTGGTTTGATTTCTGATAATATTGTCTAGATACGTGGTTTTATGAAGAGTTTTCTTAAACTCTCCTGTGAAATGTAGAGGGAAGCACTTTGTAACAAAGATCTCTTCAATTCTTAAACAAGTGTATCTTCATTAACCACAGAGATAAGGGCAGAGAGCTCTGACTTAAGAATTAGGAGACCTTGTTTCTAATCCTGGTACAGCCACAAACTTGCTGCATGAGTGATATTTAGAGAGCTAAAGTCTCAGCCAAAATTTCAACTGTAAATTGTATGTGTGTGTGTATGCGTGGTGTTGCTAGAATAAAAGACGTGTAAAACGTGATGCCATTGCTTGAAGAAACAAAGATTAAAAAGTCATGGCTCTATCTCAAGGACCTGATAACCCAAGGACAGATAGACGTGGGATCTATGACACTAAATATTCTATAACAGTGGTATAAAGAAAGATCATTGAAATGCACAACAGAGTGCTGACTGTGACAGAAATGGCTGGCTGTCAGCCAAAAAACGTGTGCTTTCTCTTTCCTGTGTGTGTTTGCTGCTTGGTAGTAACTTCCCAGCTAGGGACTACTTTACCCAGCACTCCTTGAATCCAGATGTGACTACACTACAGTCTGGTGCTGAGTTCTATTCAAAGCAATGCATATAAAAGCAATATGTCTGACCTTCAGGCCAGGATTTTTAAGGAACTGGTAGAGCTTCTCCATTCTCTCTTTCCATGTCAGCTGAACTCTTCAGCTTGAGATCACGGAGCCTCAAGATAAGAGTCTTGTGCCCTGGAATCATCACATGGAGGAAAGAGCAAGAAAGCCAAGCATAAAATTGAACTGTTACATGAGCAAAAAATAAATTAGTATGGTGTTGTCACTGAAATTTTGAGGTTTATTTATTACCACTGATTACATCACTCTAACTAATACAGTAATATCATTCTAGCCAATATACTAATCTTGACTAAAACAGGAAAAGCTTCCCAAATGGTGGGAATGGCGGGAAGAAATATAAATATTTGAAAGAAAATGGGATGCAAAGTACTTTTGATGTTGCTGAAGTGTTAGGTACTTTTGGAGAGCAATACAAAGAATAATTTCAGGTAACATACGAATGGTTTTGATTCCAATATTAAGAATCCGTGGAGAGTAATGCATTTTGATCTTATTTTTGGTTCTCTCTGTAATGAATATCTCCTCTGTGCAAGGCACCTTACAGCATATTCCCACGATGCACCCCATGTCCTTGCACCTTGCAGATGGCATTAACTTTCAGGCACACATTTCTGAGTGGAGCCAGACGAAACATGTGACTTAGTAGCTACTAGCCTTGGAAGTTGATGGGAATCCTCTCCATTTAAAAAACTCTTTTGCAGCCTCTAACCATCTTCATTTCTGCATTGCTCTACTACAATATTCTTAGGACATAACCAAGTAAATTCTGCTGTATAATCATTTAGCAAAAGTTACTGGATACATAGTTGGTATCCAGTAATTGTTCATTTATTCAATTCTTTTGACTCTTCTCTCCCATCCATGGACAGTTAAGGTCTCTTCCAGCTCCAATATGCTTGTATCTATAAAACTATTTCAGGATTTTATATAGGCATATTCAAGGGGAAAGCATTCATTCATTTAACAAAGATTTTGTGAACTCTAACTAGTAGTAGATATTATGTGAGGTGCTGGGAAGACAACGATGTGGTTTCCAATTCCAGGGGCCTCCAGCAACATAACTGCTAATGGTACCACAACATGCAATGTGGATTCAGTGACAACCACAATATTCTCTTAAAACCATGGTTAAATATAACATACATAAAAACTTACCCAGGAACACCATTTAAAAAACAGGATTTGGAAAATCAATGACCAAATTTAAATGTAAAAAACTCAAATCCTATAAATATAGGGCACCCTCCAGAATGACACACAACAGTCTCACTGTCACTTACTTCTGAAGCAACTTAATTTCTATATCGTTAAAATATCCTTCAAAATACTTAGACATTAATATTAGCTTATCATACAATAACCATCTATTTAAAATTTGATCATGCATTGTAGTTTAAAGGAGCAAAAGATATCCAAGGCTTGATTGTAGCCAAATTTGTACGTTAACTGTCCCTAGAGTTGCTTTGATAGAAAACCACTGGGTGAATGGTCAGAGACCAATGAGGCTTGGGCCTAATCTGATTCTACATAGTCCTCATAGTAGCAGTGTTTATAAATGTCAGCTGCTGCTTTTGTATGCCTACTGTGTACTAGGGTCAGTGCAAAGCACCTAAGATACATTAACTGATTATAATGCTCACTTCAATCTTACATAGTTAGAAACATCATTGTCACCATTTGTATTAGTTAGGGTTCTCTAGAGAAATAGAATCAACAGGAAATATCCATAAATATAAAATTTATAAAAGTGTCTCATGTCAGTGTGGGAATGTAGCATCCAAAATCTGTAGGGCAGGCTGTAAAGCTGATGACTCCAATGGAGGTTCTGGACAAACTCCACAGGAGAGGCTTGCCCGCTAAGGCAGGAAGGGAGAGTGTATCTCTTCTGAAACCTCCTTAAAAGTCTTCCATTTATTAGATTAAACATCACTCAATGCAGAAGACAATCCCCTTGGCTGATTACAAATGGAATCAATTGTGGATTCAGCTGGTGTGATCATGATTTAATTCTATACAATGTTCTCATAGCAACAGACACTCCAGTACTTGCCCAACCAACCAAACAGGTACCACCAGCTGGCCAAGTTGACACATGAACCTGACCATGACAATCCAACCCTTGTCAACTTGGCAGCTATACATATCACCTTAAACCATACTTAATTACTAAATAGAAAACAATAAAAGACACATTTTTTTCCTCACCTAACGATACTTTACTGTCCTGCATACAACTAGAAAGACATTAATTCTCCCCAGAATAGGGTGCAAGTCCTTGGGTAATATTCATTCTTAAATTTGATATCTTACAACTTAAATACTATAACATGAACAAAACAGCATTACAGTCTTCATTTCTGTAACTGATCACATGGTCATAGTTCATATTTATCACTTTCTTCTTCCATGACCCACTCCATATTCCCTTTACCCTCAGCAAGCACTTCAGCTTGCCATGGTTCTTTGCCTGGTGGGGTGACCCAAACCTTCATTCCTGAAGTTTCAGAACCATTGTTAGTCCTTCCTGGGTTGGGTTGTTGCAGTTTTCCAATGATTTTAATCACAGGACATGGTAGTACTAAAAGATGCTCTAGGTGAGCCCCTATATTCCAGGAAAACTCTTCTTTACCTCCATTGTGTAGTTGCAGTCCTATATTCCCCTGATAATTAGGGTCAATAACCCCAGCCAGTAACATAATCCCCTTCTCACTTTGTTGATCCAGGGGTATGAGTAGCCCAAAGTGACCAGGTGGCAGTCTTATATTCCAGCTCAAAGGAATCATTGCTGTTTCTCCTGGTGGAAGCACTCCCCCTTTTGGAACTAAAATCTGTAGACCAGCAGAGCTCAGGGTCGCAGGCACAGGAAGAAAACAGTTTCCTAATGGATTACTAGGGGTAAAAGTGAGTGGTGCCACTCCCATTTCCACCCCATTGGTTCCTGGACCCATGGATCCTGGTTATGGGAAAAACACACCATACAGTGGATGCTGACAAAGAGCATATGCAGCTTCCTGGTGAGCATTACCCCAGCCCTTCAAGGTACTGCCATCTAGTTGGCCCTGTAATTGAGTTTTCAAAAGGTCATTCCACTGTTCTATCAATCTGGCTGCCTTTGGATCATGGGGAACATGGAAAGACCAGAAAATTCCATGAGCATGTGCCCCTTCCTGCACTTCATTTGCTGTGAAGTGTGTTCCTTGATCAGAAGCAATGCTGTGTGGAATACTGTGACAATGGATAAGGCATCTGTAATTCCATGGATGGTAGTTTTAGCAGAAGCATTGCATGCAGGGAAAGCAAACCTATATCCAGAGTATGTATCTATTCCAGTTAGAACAAATCACTGCCCCTTCCATGAAGGGAGTGGTCCAATATAGTCAACCCACCACCAAGTAGCTGGCCTATCACCTTGGAAAAGTTTCAATAGAAAACTGCAAAAATCCAACCCAGGAAGGACTACCAATGGTTCTGAAACTTCAGGAATGAAAGTTTGGGTTACCCTATCAGGCAAAGAACCATTGGGGTATGGTGCCATATCAGGGGCTGAGTGTGGGTCTCTGTGCTGTAGCCAGGTCAGCCTTGGTGAGTAGAAGTCCATATTGCTGAGCCCATACATAACCTCCATCCCTACCACCATGACCACTTTGTTCATGAGCACATTGGGCAATGACAGCAGTTGCTCAGGAAAGAGGCTGATTGGTATCTGCAGAATGGGTCATCTTATCCAATTGATTATTAAAACCTTCCTCTGCTGAAGTCACCCTCTGGTGCACATTCACATGGGACACAAATATGTTCATGTTTTTAGCCAACTCAGAAAGGCCTATCCACATACCTCTTCCCCAGACCACTTTGTCACCAATTTTCCAATTATGGAATTTCCAAGTCCCTGGCCATCCATTGGCATCAGCCCATGAGTCATTATACAAACGTACTTCTGGCCAGTACTTCTTCCAAGCAAAATGAACAACCAGGTTTACTGCTCCAAGTTCTGCCCACTGGGAGGATTTCCCCTCACCACTGTCCTTCAAGGACACCCCAGAAAGGGGTTGGAGTACTGCAATTGACCATTTTGGGTGGTACCTGCATATCATGCCAAACCATCTATAAACCAGGCCTGCTTTTTCTCTTCACAGTCAATTCACTGTAAAGAACTTCCCAAGAGGCCAAAGCTCTGGTCTGGGAAAGAGAAGGTAATGTGGCAGGAGTCACCATGGGAATTTGGGCCACTTCCTCATGTAACTTACTTGTGCCTTCAGGACCTTCTCTGGCTCTATCTCATATATACCATTTCCATTTTATGATAAAGCACTGTTGCACATGCCCAACTTTATGGCTTGGTGAGTCAGACAACAGCCAGCTCATGAAAGGCAATTCAGGTCTCACGGTAATTTGTGGCCCATGGTTAAGTGTTCAGTCTCTACTAAGGCCCAGTAGCAGGCCAAAAGCTGTTTCTCAAAAGGAGAGTAGTTATCTGCAGCAGATGGTGAGGCTTTGCTCCAAAATTCTAAGGGTCTGTGTTGCAATTCTCCTATAGGGGCCTGCCAAAGGCTCCAAATGGCATCTCTATTTGTCATTGACACAGCACCATTGGATTTTCTGCATTATTGGCCCAAATGTCAGAGCAGCTTATACAGCAGCCTGGACCTGTTGCAGAGCTTCCTGTTGTTCAGGTCCCCACTCAAAATTAGCAGCTTTTCTGGTCACTCAATAAATGGGCTGGAGTATCACACCCAAATGAGGAATATGTTGTCCCCCAAATCCAAAGAGATCAACTAGGCATTGTGCCTCTTTTTTTAGTGATAGGAGAGACCAGATGCAGCAACTTATCTTTCACTTTAGAAGGGATATCTCCACATGCCCCATGCCATTGGACACCTAGAAACTTCACTGAGGTGGAAGACCCCAGTATTTTTGTTGGATTTATCTCCCATCCTCTGACATGCAAATGCCTTACTAATAAGTCTAGAGTAGATGCTACTTCTTGCTCACTAGGTCCAATCAACATGGTATCATCACTATAATGGACCAGTATGATGTCTTGTGGGAAAAACAATCAAGGTCCCTGTGGACAAGATGATGACATAGGGCTGGAAAATATAATATACCCTTGAGGTAGGACAGTGAAAGTATATTGTTGACCTTGTCAGCTGAAAGCAAAATGCTTCTGGTGGTCCTTACTAACAAATATTGAGAAAAAAGTATTTGCCATATCAATAGCTGCATACCAGGTACCAGGAGATATACTGATTTGCTCAAGCAATGATACCACATCTGGAATAGCAGCTGCAATTGGAGTTACCACCTGGTTGAGCTTATAATAATCCACTGTCATCCTTCAAGACCCATCTGTTTTCTGCACAGGCCAAATAGGAGAGTTGAACGGGGATGTGGTGGGAATCACCATCCCTGCATCCTTCAAGTCCTTAAGAGTGGCAGTAATCTCTGCAATCCCTCCAAGAATCTGGTATTGCTTATGGTTTACTATTTTGCTAGGTAGGGGCAGTTCTAGTGGCTCCCACTTGGACTTTTTCACCATAATAGCCCTCACTCATGAGTTAGAGAGCCAATGTGGGGATTCTGCCAGTTGCTCAGTATGTCTATTCCAATTACACATTCTGGAACTGGGGAAATAATTACAGAATGGGTCAGGGGGCCCACTGGATCCACTGTGAGACAGACCTGAGCTAAAACTCCATTGATCACCTGACCTTCATAAGCCCCCACTCTGACTGGTGGACCAGAGTGACATTTTGGGTCCCTGGGAATTAATATCACTTCTGAACCAGTATCTAATAATCCCCCAAATATCTGATCATTTCCTTTTCCCCAATGCACAGTTACCCTAGTAAAAGTTCATTGGTCTCCTTGGGGAAAGCTTGGAGGAAGATTAACAGTATAAATTTGTGGCAGTGTAACAGGGTCCTCCCCCAAAGGGACCTGGCCTCCCCCTCATTCAAGGGGCTCTGGGTGTGTAAACTATCTCAAATCTGGAAATTGATTAAGGGGCCGTGACTCTTTCTTTTTGTAATTCAAGTTAAACTTCTGTTCACTTGACCTAGAACTCTTTTGTTTATACAGCTCAAACAAAAATTTAGTAGACTGTCCATCTATTGTACTTCTAGGTACCCCAGGATTTACTATCCAATGCCACAAGTCTCTGTGAGTCAGATTATTTTGACTCCTGATTTGAGTCTGCTGTTTATTATGATACCTTGTCTTTGGAGATTAAGTGCTGCCACCTAGCTTCTGCCAACTTGGGATCTGGTCATCCTCATTGTGTTTAAGGATTTCAGCTCAGTGACAGCAGTTCCCACAGTAATATCTGATCTATAGAGAAGTGCAACTATAGAGCTCTTCAGGGATGATGGCACTAGTCCCACAAATTTATTTATTTCTCACAGTTTTAGTAAAAGGTACATCCTCTGGACATTCCTGGGGTGTACGAGCAGGCTTTGCATGATGAATCCACTCTAACATTCCAATCTCTCTAAGCCTCTGGATCCCCTCATCTACATTATAGCAGGGCAGTTCTGGCATTTCAGCCTCAGGTAATGTCGGCCACCTTTTGATCCATGTTTCATCCAACCATTCAAACAAACTATTAATGCCTTTTCTAACCCCTTGAGCTATAACACTGAATGCAGAATCTCTGCTTAGTGGGCCCATGTCAATAAATTCGCCCTGATCCAGCTTTATATTTCTCCCACCATTATCCCACATCCTTAAAATCCATTGCCACACATATTCCCCTGATTTCTGTCTATATAAATTGGAAAACTCACACCGTTCTTTTGGAGTATAACTTACCTTCTCGTGGATGATTCTTCATACCTCACCTTTTGGGGTCTGTTGGGACTTTAGTCTAGTTATAGGTCTGGAAGAAATGAGGGGTGGTGGGGGTGCATCATGAAAGGAATTAGAAGTATCTTCCAAGTCATTTGTTTCAGGGCATTCATTTGCAGTTTCATCTGGTGAAACAAGATTAATCACTCTAGGGCTAATCCCTTCAGGTGGAGGTTGGGTGGTAACTGCTCAAGGCAGTCTGGAGGAAGAGGCGGTTTTGTCCTCAGGGTAGACTATTACAGGGTTATCTAGAGAAGACTCAGCATGACCTAGGGTTTCAACCTCCACACTGACATCATTATCAATCCATATGTCACCATCCCATTTTTCAGGGTCCCACTCCTTTCCAATCAATGCTCTCACTTTAATGGCAGACACCATGCAAGTTTGAGATTTCAGTTTGTGTTGTAAAGTTGCTACTCTAACAATTAAATTCTGAGTCTGATTTTTGGACATCTCAAGTCTACGGCTACACGAAATAAGATCTTCCTTCAGGACACTCATAGAAGCATTTACATCTATCAGTCAGAGCGTAAGCTTCTCATTTGAAGCCTTAAGCCCATCCCTTTCAGTTGTTAATGTATACAGTGTATCTGACAACAACCAGCCAACGTCTCTATACCTCCTATTTCCACAAAACTCTGTAAAGGTGTCAAAAACATTAGCCCCCAGAGACTGGCTTCATACAAGCAAAGCATTAGAAGAACTGAATGGTGATTTTTGACTATCTCTTTTGCCAACTCATCCCATGGATTGGCAGTATCTTTATGATTATGGGAATCAGAGTCCTTAGTGCCTTTGAGTTCTGTCAGAGTAGAAGATCAATCATAAAAACCCATTTTTAAGTTTCTGTTTCTTAAGAACCACTCCTGGTACCAAGCTGTATTAGTTAGGGTTCTCTAGAGAAAAAGAATCAACAGGGAACCCTCGCAAATATAAAATTTATAAAAGTGTCTCATGGAACCATGGGAATGTAGCATCCAAAATCCGTATGGCAGGTTATAAAGCAGACAACTCCAGTGGAGGGTCTGGACAAACTCCACAGGAGAGGCTCGCTGGCCAAAGCAGGAATAGAGAGAGTGTGTCTCATCTGAGTTCTCCTTAAAGGCCTTCCATTGATTAGATTAAACATCAGTCATTGCAGAAGACACTCCCCTTGGTTGATTACAAATGCAATCAGCTGTGGATGCAGCCAACATGATCATGATTTAATTCTATGAAATGTCCTCATAGCAACAGACAGGCCAGCACTTGCCCAACCAGACAAACAGGTACCACCACCTGGCCAAGTTGATACATGAACCTGCCCATGACACCATTTTACAGATGAAGAAACTGAGACTTCGAGAGGAGAGGTTATGTCCCACACAAATAGCAAATGGCAGCATTGGGGTTTGAATTCAGGCAGTATCTTATCCATAAATCTTATTCTTAACTAATGTATGTCCTCTTGCAGTTGTTATCTTGGACAAATGACCTTTTCATAGTCTCAGTAGTCATGCTTGTAAAATGTGGGGGTTCGGTTACATTATAGTTTAAATTTCAAATACAATTTAAACACAGACACACACACATATATTGAGGGATCTTAATTAAGTAAATGTTGCCATGTTAGGCTTTGAGCAGTGATGAAAACAGGAGACAGAAAGGTAAAAAGAAAGAAAGCTGACAGACTACAAATCTGCCTGTGAGACTGAGCTCTCCCAAAGGATCCAGCTCTCGGCCCTTGATGTCCTGCTCATCTCTTTACAATGCTTATAAGCATGCCTTGCATGGCACTTTATTTCCATGTCCAGCAACAAAGTCCCCACGGACACACTATTACTGTATACCACTCCTTCCCTTTATGCATAATGTTCCTTAATGCTTCATAATGATTTCCAGGCAGCTGAGCTTTTGAAAATGTTAACAATTTTTTTTCCTTTATCGTGAAAACTATTTCTTCTCCCCCAACCTGATAAAGATCACATTTTTTGCTTTTGTTATAAAATTATGTCTGGGCAGTGCAATGGCGGCTCGGTGGCAGATTTCTCGCCTGCCATGCCAGAGACTGGGTTCGATTCCTGGTGCCTGCCCATGCCAAAAAAATAGATATCTAAGATATATGTTGATTGAAATTGAAGCTCCTGTTGTTTTAAGTAAAATATGTATCCCATTAGTGTTTAAATATATGAGTGTACTTCTACCAAAATATCCTGTGATTACTTCTAAATCCCTAAAGGGATAAAAAGATTTAAACACCACACAAAACCCTCTTAATGCCACAACTTGATCCTGGCAAAGTGATACACAACTGACTTTTGATGTTTTTCTTGGTGTTAATTGGATAAGTTTTCATCCTTGTTGGCTTTTAGAGAAAAGGTTGCCAAAGGGATTAATAAAATTGGCCCAGATACCATGTTTAGGACTAGAGAACCCTCTGCCTTCTATAGGCTTTTCATATTCTAAACTGCCCTCCTCCACTGCAGAGATGTCTAGCTCTTTTTTCTTTCACTAAAACACTTGACTTCAGATCTTGGCTTGTTCATATTTATAGCAGCCACCCTCCAGCACTTGCCACTACCATGTCTAAGAATAGCCCAACACCTATTATTGCAGGTGATAATAATAACAATAACATTAATAAGAGTGGTAGTCATTGAAATTTACCAACCATCTTCTATGTGCTGGGTGTTCATTGCAAGTATTGATTCATTTAATTCCTATATAATAAACCTGTGAGTGTATACTATCATTACCCCTATTTTACAGGGGAGAAAACTGAGACTAAGAGAAATTAAGTAATTTGTCCTAGATCACATATCTAGTGAGTGGTAGAGTCATTATTTAACAGATTTCAGGCTTCCAATTTTCCAGTCTTAATTTCCATGCTTTTATTATGGTTTTTTAAAAGGATTTTAAATGGAGATTTGACGACAACTGTTATCTTGAGTTCTATTTCATGTTTTCACCATTCTGATGTTGAGACAAAGTATTAAGAAAACTCTTATTTTGATCAAGGAGGCTCTATGTATGATTTACTTTGCCAAGAAAAGATATAGAACTATCAAGGCAGTATTTTTTAGAAAATGTACCATATTTTCTTTTTTTAGCTCAAGCTACCTTAATTCCCTGCAGACATATAACAACAAGACTGCACTGACATTTGTGAGGCTTCTGGGTAAAAAACTCCCCATTTTTCTGAAAAATAACCTTTTGGTAAAATTTCTCTAATAGAGAGACTAAAAAGTCTCTATAGGCTTAAGTTTTTAGGTTCTTTGGAGAATTTTTTTTCGGTCATATTTCCAATGATCTACCTTCAAAGTTATTCCTAAGGGTGTTCTCACAAAAATATCTCTTTTTTTCATAGGTAATATAATTCTTTTGTAAAACTAAGACTCCTTGCTTTTTATTTGATATTTCTTCCACTACATTTGCTTCATATGGATATACACTTGAGCTCTCCAGTTCTAGAAAGTTTAAGAGTCTCACCTTGACACTGGATTTTGTGCCTCATGATTATCCCTAGTGCCTATTGCTACAATCTGGCACACAGTAGGTATTAAATGTTTAATCAATAATGAGGATTATTGATTAAAATGGAATAGAATTCTGTTTTAGTTTGCTAGCTGCTGAAATGCAATATACCAAAAACAGAACGGTTTTTAAAAAGGGGAATTTACTAAGTTGCTAGTTTACAGTTCTAAGGCCATGCAATTGTCGCAAATCAAGCAAGGCTACAGAAATGTCCAATCTAAGGCATCCAGGTAAAGATACCATGGTTCAAGAAGATTGATGACGTTCAGTGTTTGTCTCTCAGCTGGAAGGGCACGTAGTGAACACAGCAGTGACTGCTGCCTTTCTTTCCAGGCCCCTTGCTTCATGAGGGTCCCTGGGAGGTGATTTCCTTCTTCATCTCCAAAGGTTGCTGGCTGGTGGACCCTGTGGTTCTCTCGTTCTTTTGTCGTGGTTCTGTGACTCTCTCCTCGTTCTCAAAAAGAACTCTCTCTGAAATGTCCCCTCTTTTATAGGATTCCAGTAAACTAATCAAGACCCACGTAGAATGGGTCTCCACCCATTCGTCTTGGAATAGGACACATCTCCATCTAATCAAGTTTAATACCCTCAGTTGATTGAGTCACATCTCCATGAAGATAACCTAATCAAGTTCCACCTTATATAGTACTGAATAGAGATTAGAAGAAACTGTTGCTCCCACAAGATTGATTAGGATTAAAGCATGGCTTTTCTAGAGTACATAAATACATTCAAACCAATACAAATTCCCTGAAATATGATTCAAAAGTATGAATCCAAATGTGGATCTTCTTCACATGGACACAGTCAAAGAGGTCAGCTCATTAGAAAGGATTCATCTCATTTCTGGCAATAAAAATACTAAGGAGTGAGAACTTGGTGGTATTCTATAGAGAGAGCTCAGTTCCAGTTCATTGCACTAAGAACTATTCTTCTCTCCTGTTGAAATGAGAGCAGAGAATGCACCAATGTAAACAGCCAGCTACTTTAGACCACAGGGTCTGTGATTTCAAAGTGTCAACAAATTGCCCCTGAAATGAAGAATGGATGTAAGACAAAGAACATAACGTTCATGCTTTTTGCAATCAACACTTAGAGCAGTGGAGGGGGCCTGAGTGAGCCTTCGAGACAAAAGCAGAGTATTGAAAGGAAGGAAGAATTGGGGAATATTTTCTTGTCTAAGATTATTTGAATTCTCTTTGTGTGCTGCTTTTTTTTTTCCTGTTCCCATCCTCTATTTACTTATTATTACAGATTGAATTGTGCTTTCCCCCAAAGACATATTCAAGTCCTAATCCTAGGTCCTGTGAATGTGAAGTGAATGTGAATTTATTTGTAAATAGGATTTTAGGAGATGTCAATAGTTAAGATAAGGCTAAACTGGAGAAGGGTGGGTCCTATTCTAAGACGACTGGTGTCCTTAAAGGAGAAGAAATTTGGAACTCTAAAAAAGACAGAGACAGAGAGAGAAAATGGTCATATGATGGAGACAGAGATTGAATTATTGTGCCATAAACCAAGGAACACCAAGGATTGCTGGCCACATACCAGATGCCCAGGGAGAGGCACCAAACAGATTTTCCCCTTTAAGAGGAAGTATGACCCTGCCTACACTTGATTTCAGACTTCTAGCCTCCAGAACTGTGAGACAATAAACTTCTGCTGTTTAAGAAAACTAGTCTGAGGTACTTCATGACAGCAGCCCTGGCAAACTAAAACACGGGTTTATGCGTTGTCACACATTTATGTTTTTGAAACAGGAAACTTATTGTAGGCTCTGAATACAAAGTGTCCTTAGAGGCCATTTAATCCAGACCCTTCTTTCATTTGTCATGGATGAGGAAACAGGTAAATTAAAAATATTTCCCTCTCTAGGAAGTGAATTTATAAAAATACCAACCTCCAAGGTGGAGCCACCACCATAGTGGTGAAAAACACGTGCCTACCATTATATATGTGCTAGGCTATTATTAAAGGTACAAAGGGCTTACCTGCAAAACCCAGTCAAAGCTATACCCCTTCATTGTAGTATCCATAGTGTAATAAGCCCAACAAGAATTCCTGCTTTGCTCTGGACAGAAAAAATCCAGGGCATTTCTTAAAGGAAGGCAGATTTATGAACCAGAAATCTCCATGTTCTGAGATTTCTATAGGCAAATCAATCTCTAATGCATACTCCAACACTCCGATTTGAGTAGCACTTTATATATTTTTGGTCCTGCGTAGATAATTCCAACTTCGAAGTACTTTATCACTTGGTAACTGTAGAAAGCACTAAGTGGGCAGGGTGAGGCTTAATCTGGTAAAACTATTAAAATTACCAAAATGAAGATACACCAGCCTTTACATGAGAACCCTTGTATTAGTTTGCTAAAGTTGTCAGAATTCAATATGCTCTGGCATATTGAATCCATTTCTGAATGGATCAGCTTTCATAAAGGGGATTTATTAAGTTACAAGTTTACAGTTTGAAGGCCACAAAAATGTTCAAACTAAGGCATCTAGAGAAAGATATCTTGACTCAAGAGAGGCCAATATCAGTCACATGGAAATGTACATGGTTGGTGTCTGCTGGTCCTTGTTCCCAGTTCTATGGCTTCCAGCTTAGAATGGTTTCCTTTCTAAGCATCTGTGGGCCATCACTTAGCTCCTCCAGGACCCAACTCTAGGTTCTTGCTTGCTTAGTGTCTCAAGGAAGACACATGGCATCACCAAACATCCATGTTTTACGCATCTGTTCTCACTCTGTTGACACTTCATGCATCTTCAAATATCTGCATCTCTTTCGGCTGTGAAGCAACTGTTCTCGAAGCGTCAGCAGAGGGTTCTCCAAAATGTTTTCCCTTTTAAAGTCTAGTAAACTAATCAAGATCCACCCTTGAATGGGTGGAATCACATCTCCATCTAATCAAAAGGCCACACCCACAATTGAGGAGGTCTGTCTCCATGGAAACAATTTAATCTACAGTTTCCACCCTAAACAATAGGTCTGGCCCTACAATATTGGATCAGGACTAAAATATAGCTTTTCTGGGGTACATAATAGTTTCAAATCAGTACAACCCCTTTCTTCTAGAACCAAATGGAAATCAAGACAAGATTTAAAACTCATAAATATAAAATTAAAATTGCCAAATAATAAAGTTAACTGTTGTCATGGGCACAATAAATGTTCCACACTCCACTCTCTAGAAGCCTATACTCTGTCATGAATGTTAGCAAAATTTTTCAGATTACTTGCACAATCACTGCATTCCTTCAGCAACAATAGCACAGGCTAACCTACTCTACCACTACTAAAACACACACACACATCCCATCCTTTATCCCTGAGACCTCCTTGGATAACTCCTGTTAGTTGTCAAGACCCCTCTCCCACCTTTCACTATCATGAATGCATCAGAACAAGGGCCGATTCCCTACCAAACTTTCAGCCTTATTGTTCAATCCATGGTGAGGGACAGATGCACAGGTTTACTTAACCTTTTAGTTGGCTTAAAACTCTGTAGGTTGCACAGGAATTCCAGTCAGATTTTGCCCATGGGACCTCCATATAATTCACTTTAGATCAGACCTACTTGGCTGAATTTTATTGAATGTCAAAAAAGGATTGCTTGATGCACATTACAGCAATGGCTTAATCTTTCTACAATCTACATGAGCTGTAAATAATAGAAATACACATGCCATACCACAAAATACCATAGCAAAAATACCAGAGCCTGATTCTATATGTGATTAAAATTCCTGTTTATTTGAGTGATGGGAAAAAGCCGAGGAGATTCAGCAGTATAGAAATAATGTATATTTACATAAAATGGATGTAATTATAAAGGAGAAAAATATCCATCTCACTGTATAGTTTTTCTTTCTAGCTTTTTCATTAAAAAGCAATAATTTGGAAACTCCATTTTCCCAATTTATTCAATATAAATTTACTTATTCTTCCATGTGCTAACTGAAATAAAAGTGATATATATTTTCAAGAAAGGCCATTTTAACCCTTTTAGTAAAGGTCTACTTTTGGAAGTTCCTGCCCAACTCATGCTTCCTACTTGAAATGACAGACTCAAGTCAAATTCATACTTCAATTGTATAATGAGTAAACTTGTCAACTCTTGATTATGGCTGTAATGAAATAACAGGCACTGAATTTACTCTTCCTTCTTAAACAACTGTAACATTTTAAAAACATTAAATAGTGGCTTTTAGACAGTTGGTAAGAGGCTGTACAAGAAAGTTATCCCTGCAATATGGAAACAAAAAAGGTGAGCCCTACAAGTGCCCTAGCTCTCTGCCTGGAGAAAGCTTTCAGGCTGCAGCATATTAAGGAAAAACCCATATAAAACCTGGCAGTCTCATTAGTTGAGGACACAGAGTCCAAAGTTCAAGGAGGCAATGAAGCTACAATTTTTGGAGAGAGTGCTGGACAAGAGAGCTGAATAGAAAGAAGAAGCTCTAGAGATACATAGAAGTATCTTCTTGAGTTTTTAACTCCATCTTTAAATGTATATAAGTGTAAGAAGGGACTAAATGAAAATGAAAACACCACATATCAAAATTGCTGGGATGCAACTACAGGAATTGTTCTGGTTTGAAAGGATGCATGTCCCTTAGAAAAGCCATGTTTTAATCAAAATCCCATTTTGTAAAGGCAGAATAATCCCTATTCAATACTGTATGTTTGAATCTGTAATCAGATCATCTCCCCAGAGATGTGATTTAATCAGGAGTGGTTGTTAAAATGGATTAGGTGACGACATGTCTCCACCCATTTGGGTGGGTCTTGATAACTTTCTGGAGTCCTATAAAAGAAGAAACATTTTGGAAAATGAAGGAGATTCAGAGAGAGCAGAGCAGAACGACATAGTCTCGAGAAGCAGAGTCCATTAGCCAGCGACCTTTGGAGATGAAGAAGGAAAATGCCTCCCGGGAAGCTTTATGAAACAGGAAGTCAGGAGAAGAATCTAGCAGATGATCCCATGTTTGCCATGTGCCCTTCCAGCCAAGAGAAGCCCTGATTGTGTTCACCATGTGCCTTCTCATTTGAGAGAGAAACCCTGAACTTCATCAGCCTTTTTGAACCAAGGTATCTTTCCCTGGAAGCCTTTGATTGGCTGTTTCTATAGACTTGTTTTAATTGGGACATTTTCTCAACCTTAGAACTGTAAACCAGCAATTTATTAAATTCTCCTTTTTAAAAGCCATTCTGGTATATCGCATTCTGGCTGCTAGCAAACTAGGACAGGAATGCTAAAAGGAAATTTATGATACTACATGTATATATTATAAAAGAAGAAAGACTTGAAATCAGTGACCTAAATGGCCACTCTAAGAAATTATAAGAAAAAGAGCAAATTAAATCCAGAGTAAGAAGCTGAAAGAAAATCATGAAGATAAGAGCAGAAATTAATGAAAGAGAAAACTAAAACCAATAGAGAAAATCAATGAAAATAAAAGTTGGTCTTCTAAGATTATTAATGGATTAATCGTCTTCTATCCAGACTAATAAGGAAAAAAGGGAGAAGAAAAAATTACCAATACCTGAAAAGAAAGAGGCAACATCATTACAGATTCTACAGACTTTAAAAGAACTGTTCATAAGAGAATATTGAACCGTTCAAAAGAGAATTGGCAATTTTTTTGCCAATAAACTGGATGACTTAGATGAAATGGAAATATTACTTGAAAGATGCAAGCCATGAAACCCCACTTAATGAAAAATGAGGTTTCTGTAGCCCTCTATTTATTAAATAAATTGAATTTGTAGTCACAACATTTTCTCTATAAGAAAACTCCAAGCTCAGAAAGCTTCACTGGTGAATTCTACCAAATAAAGAACAAATAATGAAAACAACAACAACAACAATAAAACCCTTCCAAGAGAGAAGAGGAGGAAAAGCTTCTGAACTCTTTCTATGAACCAGCTTTACCCTGATACTAAAACCAAAGAAAAATATCACAAAATATATCAATTTCTTGATGAAAAAATGCAGAATATTTAGCAACATTTTAGCTAATTAAATCTAGCAGTATATTAAAAAAATGACATATCAGGACTAAGTAGGCTTTAATCCAGGAATATAAAGTTTGTTCAGTATTAGAAAAATCAGTGAAATTCACCATATTAGCACACTACAAAAGAAAAATGGTATGATCACATAAATAGATATTAAAAAATATCTGGCAAAATTCAACACTTGCTCATGATAATAATTCTCAGAAAACCAGAAATAGATGGGGACTTCTACCACCTAATAAGAGACATTTATGAAAAAACCTGCATGCAAGATTATTTTTAATGTTAAAGACTGAACACTTTTCCCTAAGATCAAGAACCAGACAAAGTAAGAATCACCCTGAGAGAACCTCTTTTGTTGCTCAGATGTGGCCTCTCTCTTTAAGCCAACATGACAGGTGAACTCACTGCCCTCTCCCCTATGCGCGACATGACTCCCAGGGGTTTAAATCTCCTGGCAACATAGGACATGACCCCCAAGGATGAGCCAGGACCTGGCATCATGGGATTGAGAAAGACTTCTTGACCAAAAAGGGTTAGACAAATGAAATAAAATTTCAGTGGCTGAGAGATTTCAAATAAAGTTGAGAGGTCATTCTGGAGTTTTTTCTTATACATTAGATATCACTTTTAAGTTTTAGTGTATTAGAATAACTAAAAGGAAATACCTGAAATTGTTGAACTATATTCCAGTAGCTTTGATTCTTGAAGGAGATTGTATAACTATATAGCATTTACAATGTGACTGTGTGATTGTGAAAACCTTGTGTCTGATGCTCCCTTTATGCAGGGTATGGACAGATGAATAAAAAATTAGGGCAAAAAATAAATAAGTAATAGTGGGGGATAAGGGGTAAAAAAAATGGGTAGATTGTAATTATAGTGGGCAATGAGAGGGAGGGGTATGGGATGTATGGGTGTATTAGTCAGGGTTCTCTAAAGAAACAGAACCAATAGGAGAAATCTGTAAAAATGAGATTTATAAAGGTGTCTCATGCAACTGTGGGAATGGAAGAGTCCAAAATCTGTAGGGCAGGTTGTGAAGCTGGCAGCTCCAATGAAAGGTCTGGTCAAACTCCACAGGAGAGGCTTGCTGGCTGAGGAAGCAGTGAAAAAAGTCTCTTTTCAACTGACTGGATTATTTTATTGGTAAGAGACACACCTTAGTTGATTGCAGATCTAATCAGCCACAGATGCAATCAACTGACTAATGATTTAATACACCAGCCTTTCAGCTTATCAACCAGCCACAAAATATACTTGCAGCAACAGTCAGGCCATTGCTTGCCTGACCAGACAACGGGGCATCATTACTTTGCCAAGTTGACACCAGAACCTAACAATCACAATGGGGTATTTCTCTTTTATTTTTATTTCTTTTTTTGGAGTGATGCAAGCATTCAAAAATGATCATGGTGATGAAGACAAAACTATGTAATGATATTTTGAGTCATTGATTGTATACTTTGGATGAACTGTACCATGCCTGAAGATATCACAATGAAAATATTAAAAAAAGGAACCAAGCAAGAATTTCATCTCTCATTATATTCAACATTGTACATCCTGGTCAGTTCAATAAGGTAGGAAAAATAAATAAAACATGTAAAACTTATAAAACTAAGTAAAACTGGCTTTATTTGCAGTCAACATCTATTTAGAAAATTGTAGGCTTCTTTGGAAAAGCTACTGATACTAATGAGTCAGTTTGCAAGGGTATAGGATATAAGGGCAATGCACAAAATAAATTATTATTAAAATATACTAATAGCAAACAATTGGAAATTGAAATTTTTGAAAATTCACAAAATCATTTAACACAGTATCAAACATATGAACTGAGGAATAGTATATATTTTTTTAACTAAGGGATAATATTTTAATGTGAAATATTTGTACACTGAAAACTATAAAACGTTGTAGGGAGGAACTGAAGAAGTCTTAAATAATGGAGAGATACACATTCTCACTTGTCAATAGACTCAATATTGCTAACATGTCAATTCTGCCAAAATTGATCTATAAATTCAAGACAATGCCAATCAAAATCCCAGGCGACTTTTCTGTAGAAACTGACAAGTTCATTCTGAAATATATATTGAAATGCAAAGGACCTAGAATAGCCAAAACAATCTTTTGGAGGAACAAAACCTGAAGGCATAGACTACTTGCCTTCAAGAATTTGTATAAAGTTACAGTAGTCAAGAGAGTGGTAATGGCATAAATATAGATGATGAAATTGACAAAACAGGATAGAGAGTCTAGGAATAGGTCATAAATAAATGTCCAAGTAATATCTAACAAAGGTAAAAGCAAAGGCAATTCAATAAGGGGAATGATCATCTTTCCAACATATTGTGGTGAAACAATTATATATCCATATCCAAGAAAAAATCCTTAAACTCAATACCATTTACAAATTTAACATGAAATGGATTACAGCATTAATGTAAAAAATAAATTATAAATTAAATTCTAGAATCAAACATAGGAAAAAAACCTTAATGACCTTGGGTGAGTATAAGCTTCTTTACAGGATACAAAAAGCAAAACGTAAAAGGAAAAAATAGTTAAATTCAAGTTCATCAAAATTAAAAGTCGCTTCTTCAAAAGTCATTCTCTTAAGACCATTGAGAAAACGAAAACAAGATTGAAAGAAACTATATGCAAAACATTTATTTAACAATTTATATTTAGAAATCTTATAATTCAATAATCTGAAGGCAACGGCCAAATAATAATTTGGCAAATATTTTGCATAGGTACATTGCCAAAGAAGTTACAGATGGCAAATAGATACACAAATAGATACTCAAGATCATTAGTCATAATTTGTCAGTTTTTTATAAACACACTTATCATATCATGAACAATTCTATTCCTAAGTATTTACCCAACAAAACTGAAAGCTTATGTTCACAAAATTCCCTGTATAGGTTTTATTCAAAATAGCCTTATACAGGAAATAAGACTAATGCCCATTAATTGTTGAATGGATAAACAAACTGTTCTATGTATATACAATAAAATTGTCAGCAATAAAAAGGAACGAACAACTGATTCACGCAACTTGATGAGTCTGAAAAGGATTATACTAAGAGAAAGAAGCAAGACATGAGAGGGTGATATATTCCATGATTCTATTAAACGAAACACTAGAAAACACATAACTACAGTGATAGAAAGCAGATCAGTGATTTTCATGGGCCAGGGTGTGAATGAAGGAATTGCCTGTAAAAGGCGAGAGGAAACTGGGTGATAAAAATGTTTTATATTATGATTGTGGTGGTGGTTATAAGACTATACATTTTTCAAAACTCATCAAATTGAACTCTTAATTTGGGGAATTTTAATGAATGTAAATCATGCCTTAATAACAATGGCAAATAATGAAGGAAGGAAAATGAACACCAAAAAAAAGTAAAGTATGAACTTACTGGGCAATTAAGGAAAAATAACTCAATGGAAATCCCAATGAAAGCCACAGAGCCCAATTAGAGAGTCCTTATGTCAAAGTTTTGGGAACTATAATGTTCTCTAAATAGTTGACCTTTGGAATAACATATGTCAGAAGCAAAGTTCAAGAATAAACACAAATAAAGCAGAATAATGAATGAAAAATAAGAAATAAGATGACAGCTTTATGACAATGTCTTTCATTAAATTAAAAATGTATGCATCCTGACTGTGGGAAGCCAGTGGAGTAGGAAACTCCGAGAATCAGTCCCTCCACCAAAATAACTACTGAATTTGCCAGACCTATCTGAAACAACCACTCTCAAACTCCAGAGTCTACAGGAACAATGGGCAGCATCCAGGGAGGAACAGGAGAAAGGGGCTGGTCATTTGTCATAAAGAGCAATGAATTTCACCCTACCCCCAACCTCGTGGCCAGCAGCAGTGGGGACTGGAGTTCTAGCTCCCAGTATAGTTTGCTGGTGCCAGGTTGGAACATAACTATTCCTCCAAACTCCAGGGATGTGTGTGATCTGATCCCATCAGCTACTTCAGATCACTGGCGGTTGGCTCCAAGAGCGGTTCAAACCCCTCCTGGGGCAAAAGTGACAGAGAACGCTTAATGATGGTCAACTTCCTCAAAACTATGGAAAAGAGTTAAAGGGCTTCAATAACCAGGTGATGCGGAATTAAGAAAACAGCTTCAAAAGCAATAGAAGAAGCTCTTCGCCATTGTTGCCCCCTCTTCCCTTAATGACATATGTTGTAGCCAGCACAAGCTCGCCTTGTAGATTTCTGGCTCTGTTTCAGAGTGAGCAGAGAGGGCCATATGTGCATACTGGAGTGCATGTATGTCAGAGACAACCAAGCAGGAAGATGTTTGAGAGACTGATTTAGGGAAAGTGCCCTGGGCTAGCCCTCCTAGAGTTGTCCCAAAGGCAGAGAAGACCCTTGCAGACAGCCTGGGATTGTGTAAGAAATAATTAAGTTTAAAACAGCCTGGGTAAAAAACTGCCTGTACTAAGTCACTCAACAAAGCACCCAGGAGGAAAAAGAGTTCTGCTCTAGAGGGAGTAGAGGGGACAAGTACTCAAATTCCTGTGGAATTCCTGGGGCCTCTAGGGAACACAGACTCAGGAAAAGAATCAAGCTCCCCAGCTCCAGCTCCCAAGAGGTGCACTTCCCATTTGCCTTGGGCTGATCTGCTTGATTGTTAGGAGGGCTAAGTTCTGAAGGAGACAACCAGCCAAATCGGAGCCATGATCCTATATACAAAAAATCCATAACAAAGCTACTGGAACTAATAGACGAATGCAACAAAGTAGTGCAGTACAAGATCAAAGCACAAAAACCAGTAGTGTTTCTATATACTAGTAATGAACAATCTGAAGAAGAAATCAAGAAAAAGGATCCATTTACAAAAGCAACTAAAATAATGAAATATCTAGGAATAAATCTAACCATGATTAGATTTGTACACAAAAATTACAGGATATTGCTAAGCGAAATCAAAGAAGATCTACATAAGTGGAAATATATTCCATGCATGGGTTGGAAAACAAAAATATTATTTTGATGTCAATTTTATCCAAAGAGATTTAGAGACTCAATGTAACCCTAATCAAAAAATTCCAAAAGCTTTCTCAGCAGAAATGGAAAAGCCAATCATCAAATTTAAATGGAAGGGTAAGGGGCCTAGAATAGCCAAAGCCATCTCAAAAAAGAAAAATAAAGTTGGAAGACTCACACTTCCTGATTTTAAAACTTATTACAAAGCCACAGTAATTAAAACAGCATGGTCTTGGCAAAGGACAGACACAGACCTATGGAATTGAATTGAGAGCTCAGAAATCAACCCTCACATTTATGGCCAACTGTTTTTGACAAGGGTGCCTAGTCTCATCAGTGCAGGAAGAACAGAAACAGCAAAAATTGTTGCTGGAAAACTGGATTTTCTTATGGCCCCCTACCCCATACCATATACAAAAATCAACTCAAAATGGATCATAATCTAAAACAGAGCTATAAAACTCTTAGGAGAAAAGCCAAGGACTCTTTAGGACTTGGGTTAGTCAATGGTTTCTTAGACTTTACACACAAAGTACAAACCTCAAAAGAAAAAATAGATAAATGGGACCAAATCAAAATAAAAAATTTCTGGGTCTCCCAGGGATGAATCCGATCCTGGTACCATGGGATCTACAATTCCATCCTGACCAAAAGGAGGAAAATAAGTGTAACAAACAAAGTAGCAGTGGCAGGGAGAGTTCAAATAGTGCCGAGAGGCTACTCTGGAGGTTACTCTTATACAAGCTTCAGTTAGACATTGCTACCTATCATAACCTGTCAAACCCCAACCAGCACCATTCCAGCCAATTCTAAAGAACACCTAGGGTAGTATATAAGATTCCACAAGGGTTCCATGCACTAGAGTAATTATCCAGAAACCTACAGCCTCCAGATGGGTCCCTGGTCTAGATAAGTCCTGAAACCTAGAGGGCCCACCCTCTCCAGAGCATCAGATAGTTCCATCTCCCTATCCCATATCAGTGATAGACTCCTCCAATATGAAAAATTTAGTATGGCCATAGCCGAAGCACCCCTAAAGAGAGGGATGGAAAGATCAAAGGTGATGGCGGAGTCATGCAGTGAAGATAGGATTTAATAAATGAATGTGAATACTGAAACATTAAATTGATATCTCTTTTAATCTCTAGTATCTTAGAGCAGTTAGAAGTAAAAACCTAAAATTATGGAATTGTAACACATGTCAAACTCTGAAATATGATCTACAATTAATTGTGGTGCTGTGCTTTGAAATTTATTGCTTTGTTGTATATGTGTTATTTTTCACCAAAAAAAGAAGGAAAAAGTTGATGGTGATGATAAAAAATATTTAAGCCTTCTAGCCTTCCATATTCTGGAGCAGCTAGAAGAAAAAATCTGAGAAGATCCTATCATAGCCCATGACAGACTCTAGGATCTGTCCTGTAACTACTTGCTGAAGAATGCTTTGAAAACTATTGCTTTTTTTATTTCTCTGCTTTGTATATATGTTACACTATACAATAAAAAAGTTAAAAAAAAAAAACAACTTCTGGCCTCAAAGTACTTTATCATAGATGTAAAATACAACCTAATCAATGGGAGAAAATATTTGGAAAACACATACACATATCTGATAAGAGTTTAACATCTAGAATATATAAAGAAATTCTGAACTCAACAATGAAAAGACAAAAAAAGGCCATCTAAAAAATGGGCAAAATAGTTGAATAAATATTCCTCCAAGAAAGACACACAAATGGCCAAAAAAGCACATAAAAAAGTGCTCAACATCACTAGCTATTATGGAAAGGTAAATCAAAAGCACAATGAGATAATATTTCACACTCACTAGAATGGCTGCTATTAAAAAAAAAAGAAATTTTCAAGTGTTAGGATGTGGATAAACAGGAACACTCATCGACTGTTGGGGGTGGGGATGGAAAATGATACAGTCACTGTAGAAGACAGTTTGGAGTTTCCTTAGAAAGCTAAGCATATAATTACCATATGACCTGCAATCTTAGTTCTATATGTACACAAAAGATTTCAAAGCAGGGAGTCAAACAAATACTTTCCCATCAATGTTCATAGTGGAATTATCCACAGTTTCTAAAACATGGAAAGAAATCCAAGTGTCCATCAACTGATGAATGAGTAAATAAAACGCATCATACAAAAAAGAAACTGTCTTAGAGAAATGCAAAGCCCATATGTTGACAGAATTTACAGAACAATATAATACATAATAAATAAATTACATGCTAAAAAATACATGCATCCTGATATCAGTGGGATTGTAAAATGCTTCTCCATAAAAGCAATGAAAGCACTGGCAAAAGTGGGGAAAAAATCAACTTCTTTAGAGCCCTGAAAACTAATAAAAGGTTTGCAACAATCCACGGAGTGCTTATTCAAGAAAAGTAGCTGAGTCTTTGTAAGGTAAAAAACCTCTGTGGTGTTTATTCTTGCCTGATTTGCAGAGGAATGGACAGGTTTGGAAATCTCCCTGCAAAAAACAAAAATAAAAACATTTTCATAGAATTGTCATTTGACCTATTTTGC
This sequence comes from Tamandua tetradactyla, assembly GCF_023851605.1. Classification (NCBI taxonomy): domain Eukaryota; kingdom Metazoa; phylum Chordata; class Mammalia; order Pilosa; family Myrmecophagidae; genus Tamandua; species Tamandua tetradactyla. The sequence continues at coordinate 199,031,175 of NC_135327.1, read as the reverse complement.
AGTTCTCTGAAAACACCTATTCACAGAACTTGTCTTTGTTTGATATGATTCAGACCTTATTCAGTCTAGGCCTTATTCAGGCCTTCAGCAAAAGGCCTTTTCCCTACGTATGTTTGCTTAAAACAATCACCTGCAGTTATTTATTATTGTAGCTGCCTGACATGGCAAATAAAAAGCTGATCAAAAAATTTAATAGGAGTGGCTATGTTAATAACAGAAAAAAGAGAGTTTAAGGCACAAATCATTATAGGCAAAAATCATTATCAGATTCAAATAAATACGTATTTTAATAAAAGCATCATTCCCTCAAGAACTGATGTCAACTATAAATATATATGCACCTAACAACACAGTTCCAAAATATATGAAGCAAAAACTGAGAAAATTGAAGAGATAAATAGATAATTCAAAAATAAGATTTGGAAACTTCAATATCCCATTTTTAATTAGGAGGAACAAGACAGAAGATACTTAAGGAAATTCAAGACTTGAAGAGTACTATAAACCCACCAGATTTAACAGATATCTATAAAACTAGCCCACTCTACAACAGTAGAATACCCATTCTTGAATGCCCATGGGACACTCTCCAGAATAAGTCATATGGTAGGCCATAAAATAGGCATCAATAAATTTGTAAATATTGAACTCATACAAAACATGTTCTATTACTGCAAAAGAATTAAACTAAAATCAGTAACAGAAGGAAATTTGGAAAATTCACAAATATGTAGAAATAAAGCAACAATTTCTTAAATAATCAATCATAAAGAAATCACAATAGACTTTAGAGAATACTTTGAGATGAATGAAAGAAAAACACAACATACCAAAATTTATGGGATACAGCCAGAACAGGGCCTAGGAAGGCATTTATAGTCATAACTGCAATATTAAAAAAGAAGAAAGACCTCAAATCAATAGCTTACATTCCACCTTAAAAACTGGAAAAAGAAGAGCAAACTAAGCCTAAAGAAATAAAAAAGGAAATAGAATTTATTAGTTGAAATGAATGAATTAGGCAATAGAAAAACAGAAAATAAATAGAAAAACAAATGGAATAAAAATTTTGGTCTTTGAAAGGATCAGTGAAATTGACAAATCTTCACATAGACTCACCATACTAAGAAAAAGACTCAAATTACTAGAATAAGGAAGGAAAGAAATATTACTACTGAAGTCATAGAAAAAAAATTGTATGGAAATATTATGAACAATTAATATGCTAGCAAATAAGATAACCTAGAAGAAATGGACGTATATCTCAAAAGACAGAAACAATCAAAATTGACTTAAGAAAAAATAGTGAATCTGAATAAATCTATAACAAATAAAGAGATCGTCAGTAATAAATAAAATTCTCATAAAGGAAAGCCCAAACCAGATAGCTTCATTGGCGAATCCTACCAAATGTTTAAAGAAGAATTAAAACCAATCCTTTAAACTTTTCTAGAACACAGAAAAGCATGGAATATTTTCCAAGTAATTCTATTAGGCCATTATTACTTTGATATCAAAACCAGACAAAGGCATCATGAGAAAATGAAACAACCAAATCTAGAAACATATAAATAGGAGTATACAATATGATCAAGTGAGGATTATCCCAGAAATGCAAGATTTGTTCAACATATGAAAATTAATTAGAGGAACACACCATTTTCTCAGAACAAAGCACATGATTATCTCAATAGATACAACAGATACAGAAAACTCAATTGACAATATCCAACATGCTCTAATTACAAAAACATTCAAACATCTAGGAAGAGAAGGGAACTCTCTTAGCAAGATAAAAGGTACCTACAAAACCTCACAGGTAACATTATACTTAATGATGAAAGACTGAAACTTTTCCCCTTAAGATGAAGAACAAGACAAGGATTTCCAGCTGTTCCACTGAGTTGAATTGTGTCCCTGAAAAAATTGTTCAAGCCCTAACACTAGTCCCTTGAATGTGAACTTATTTGGAAATGGAGTCTTTGAAGATGTAATTAGTTATGATGAGGTCAAATAATCCAATATGCATGGTGCCTTTATAAGAATAGGAAATTCGGATATGGACATAGACCCAGGGGAGAAGGACAAGTGAAGATGGAGCAGGCAGGGATTAAAGTGATGTACTTACAAGCTAAGGAATACCAAATATTGCTGGTAAACACCAGAATCTAGAAGAGGCAAGGAAGATTCTCCCCTACATATTTCAGAAGGAATATACCCTGCTGACACCTTGATTTTGGACATCTAACCTCCAGAATTATAAAACAAAACATTTATGTTTTTCCCAAGCCATTTAGTTTATGGCACTTTGTTTTGACAGCATGAGAAACTAACAGAATCACTTCTATTCAACATTGTGCTGAAGACGTTAGCCAAGGCAATTAGGGAAAAAAAATGCATTAAAAACTTTTACATTAGAAAGGAATAAATAAAAATATCTCTATTCCCAAATGGATAATCCTAAGGAATCAAAAACAAAACAAAACAGAGTGGGTGTGGTGGCTCAGCAGGCAGAGTTCTTGCCTGCCAGGCTGGAGACCCAGGTTTGATTCCTGGTGCCTGCCCATGCAAAAAAAACAAACATAGCTAATAAATGACTTCGGCAATATTGAAAGATAAACACTCAACACACAAAAAATCAATTGTATTTCTATATGTTAGAAATGAGCAGGCAAAAAAGAAATTAGTAAAGTATTTTATAAAATCAAAAAGGATAAAATGTTTGGGGATATATTTAACAAAATAAGTGCAAATCATGTACTGAAATTACAAAAGACCATTGAAACCAATTACAGAAGACCTAAATAAATGAAAAGATATCTCATATTCATGGAGTGGAAGACTTAATATTTTTTAAATGGCAATACTCCTCAATTAATCTACAGTTTTAATACAATCCCATTCAAAATTCTAATCCCACCACATTTTTAAAAAAGAAATAGACAAATTGATCCTAAAACACATATGGAAATGCAAGGGACCCAAAATATCCAAAACAATCTTGAAAAAGACAGAGTTGGAGGACTTACAGATCCCAATTTCAAAGCTTATCTACAGCTACAGTAATCAACACAGTGTGGCATTGATACAAGGATCAATGGAATAAAAGTGAGAGTATAAAAATAAATGCATTCATATGTGGTTAATTGATTTTTCAACAATGGTGCCAAAACCATTCAATGGGGAAAAATGGTTTGTGCACAAAATAGTGCTGGGACAACTGGCTATCCACATGCAAAAAAATGAAGTTAGACTTCTACCTCATACCACATTCAAAATTAACTCAAAGTGGATCAAAGACCTAAATGTAGACGTTAAAATTATACATTCTTGGAAGAAAATAAAAGTACAAATGTTTGCGAGTTGGGGTATGGAAATGATTTCTTAGAAATGTGAAGCAACCAAAGAAAATTTAGATAAATTAGATCTAAATAATTTTTAACAAATTTAAAAGTTTGAAAGTTAAATTGTAAAGAGTAATTTAAAATAAGTTAATAAAACAAAAACTTTTTTTCCCTGAAGGACATTTTGAAACAATAAAAAACAACATACAAAATGGGAGAAAACATTTGGAGATCATATATCTATAAGACACTAATGTCCAGATTTGTCAACAATAAAAAGACAAATAACCCAATTAGAAAAAAAAAGATGAGCAAAAGATTTGAATAGGTATTTTATTTGACTAACGCTGCTGGAAAGCAATACATCAGAAATGGGCTGACTTTTAACAATGGGAATTTATTAGTTTATAAACCTACAATTCTGAGGCCATGAAAATGTCCAAATCTAGGCATCATCAAGTTTATTCCTTCTTCCTGAAGACAGGCAGCTGGCAATCTGGTATTCCTCTGCCCCATAGCAAGGCACATGGTGGTACCTGCCAGTATCTCCCTTCTCTTCCAGGTTTTGTTGCTTCCAGCTTCTGGCTTCAGTGGCTTCCTCTTTATTTCTGTGGCTTTCTCTCCCAGTTTCTGTGTGTGTCCTTTTCTCTCATTTTCTGTGTCTTTCTCTTTTTCATCCTTCTATCAAGGACTCTAGTAAGAGGATTAAGAGGTGCCCACCTGGGGCAAGCCTCAACTGAAACAACCTAATCTAAAGATCCTGCCCACAAGAGGGCTGCACCCACAGGAATGGATTAGCTTTAAGAACATGATCTTTTCTGGGCTCCATAAAACCTCTAAAACATCACAATATTTCTCCAAGGAGACATACAATGGGCCAAGAAGTACATGAAAATGTGTTGAACATTCACTCATTATCAGGGAAATACAAGTCAAAACCACAATGAGTTACCATAGCACACCCAATAGGGTAGCTAGAAAAAAATATCAAAATAAAACATAATATAAAACATTGGTGAGGAAGTAGAGAAATTGGAACCCTCATATACTGCTAGTGCCAGTATAAAATGCTTTAGAAAACATACTGACAGTTCCTCAAAAAGTTAAACAAAGAGATACCATTTGACCAAGCAATTTCACTCCTAGTAGAGGCCCCAGAAAACTGAAAACATATGTCCACACAGAAGCTTGTACATGAATGTTCATAAAAGTATTATTCATAATAGCCAAAAAGTGGAGATAACTGAATTTATCAATAGTGTTATATCCATACAATGGAATTATCCTAGCCAAAAAAGGGATGGAATACTGATACATGCTACCAAATGTATGAACCTTGAAAATACCATGTATCTGCATGCAGACACAAAAGGCTAAACAGTGTAAGAATACATTCATAGGAAATGTCAAAAATAGGCAAATCCATAGAAACAGAAAGATGATTGCTGGTTTCAAGGGACTGGGATATGGAAAAAAATGGGGAATGGCTGGTAATGGGTATGGGGTTTCTTTTTTGAAGTTATATAAATATTTTAAACTTAGATCATGGTGTAGGTTGCATAACTCTATGAATATACTAAAATCCAGTGAATTTTACACCTCAAAAGTCAATTTTATGGTGTATGAATTACATCCTAATACAAAACGCTGTCATGAAGAAATTTGTACCTATAATTGCAAATAGTATATACTTTATAAGATCTTTTTAAATAAAAGATCACCCTTCCAGAAATACTAGAATGATTGTGTGGGATAGGGAAAAAGTGAGAATGGGACATGGGGACAAAAAAGATCCTTGTCCCAAATTAATCATTATTAAGTCAAATTTCTGTACACGTTGTTTAAATGTCAAAAAAAAAATTAGAAGAAGACTGATCTTAAGGGACATCACCCTGGAAATTATTTGTCCACTGATGTTACTTCCTGCTGCTTCATGTTGGTGGGCGAGGAGTAGGGCTCTGTTGTATATTTTAGGTCATGATAAATACATTGATGAGTGCTGCAGGCATTCTAGAGGTGAATGGAGCCGTGGAATATAAGGTAGATTGGACAACCAGGGTAATTCCATAGAGACTTTGGAGCAGAAGGGAGGATAGAACTCATGTAACGACAAAACGACATACCGATGCTGCTTAGTATTTGGAAGTACTGAGGGAAAATGGCTAGACTTCACATCTGGGAGTATCTTTAGAATATTCCTGGAGGTTACTGATAAATCAAGAAACACTGACAAAACTGACCACACTTCCCTGCTTTGCAGTCAGGGTGCTGATGTAATCTGAGTCATTAGAAAGCCCCATTCACAGAAACAACAATTCAACCAGTTTTGTAGCACCTTTTAATTAATTATTCCTTCTCTGATTCCTATTCTATAACAATCTTTGATTTGGGCCCATTTGCAGTTTGTTAAAGAGAGAAATAAAACTCACAAGCCCATGCTAAAAAAAAAATCCACAAAGCACCAAGAGTAACATTCCACAGACATCTCTCATGTCTCACATTGGCAAATCAGAGAATGACACGGAGCATTGGGTTGGGCGAGAATGATAGAACAACTCAAGGACAGCATTGCATGTCATGAACCAAAAAAATGTTTCCAATGGCACAGCTAATGGACTAGTCACAAGAAAAGATCAGACAGTGAAACCAATTCCCCCCCAAATCACTGTAAAGGAACTTAAGATAATTTCATGGGACTTTTGCTATAAGCACTGCACTGAGCTGCTGACATGTCAGGCCAAGACCAGAATGTTCCTTATCAGAAATCTGGCCTCTTCTGCACAGTGATTCCTAGAAACAACTGGAGTTCAAAATGCAGGGAAACCCGCATAAGGGAAGCAGAGCAAAATAACAAAGCACAGTGAGCCTCTCAGAGTTGGAAAAATGCATCAGACCTGAGGTGCTAAATTTAAACTCAAAGTCCCTGGCATCTTTTGCATGCATGGGATGGATAAAATAATACAGGTAGAATGAGTCCTTACTACACTCCAAAATGGTTTCTCTCACCTTTCAGTATCAGACTAAGTTATACTCCTTACCTAGAGATTTATTACTTTGGGAATACCAAAGGGTATTCCATTTTCTCTGGTACCCTTCTAAGAGTTGTATTTTTTAAAAAGCTCCAAATCCTTAATGTCAATTCAGAATAGTCTGTTTAATTACTTTCCTATTTTCTAACAGGAGGACAATAAAGTTGCAAAGGCAAACATGGGTCAGGGGTGGGGAGATGAAATGATAGGGGAGATGGGGAAGGGAAAGAGAAAATACATTGAAGGGAGGCAATGAAGAGAGCCTTCATTCTCTTTGCCAAGGTAGAGCCCGTAAGGGTTGGGAGGGATGATGAATGTTTCCTTTAAAAAAATCTTGCAGAAAAATGTACTATATTATAAATACCAGATCTCTCTCCCTCTCTCTCTGTTTTTCTCTCTTTCCCTCTCTCTCTCTCTCTCTCGCATTCTTTCTCTCTCACTCACACACACACACACACACACACACACACACACACATATGATCAGTTGCTAATATAGTTGAATATTATTTATATCAGAAATCTGTACATATGCATTTTTAAATCCAATAATTTCACAGCAGAAAAAAGTTCTCCAATAACTGAGAAGTTTTTAACATCACCAGAGAAAATGCTTTTATAATTCTTTGAGTCAGCTTTCTCATTGCTTTTCCACATCTTATCTGTCACTAAGTCAAGGAGTTTCCCTTTACAAAGTATATCTCATGTTTACTTCTTCTTTAAAGTCTTCTGCAAACCAAAGGATCTGAAAACTTAAAACAATAATTCTGGTTTGATTTTCTTCAAGGGAAATTTAACCATCATCAAGTATGTACTATCAAGAAATAAAAATATTAATACCTGCTCAGTCTAAAAGTGGGAAATCATTTGTATGAAAACAAGCAAACTTTGAGTTTAATATTGCAGCTATAGGCTCTTCCTGATGTCATCCATGGTAATAAAAGATAAAGAAATAGTGCATGGGAGATACAAGTCTAGTTTTTAACAGATTGACAAAACTAAGATATTAACATCTCTGTCCATACAGGATACTACTACGGGGGATGGTTTAATTATTAGTGGTAGAGTAGACTGTGAACTAGAGAGAAATAAGAGTGGTTAATGAGGTGAAGTTGGAGAAATAGCCATAATTTAAGTAGTAAATGCATCTGAGAAGCTGAGACTCAGAGGCGCAATAATATTAAGATTACAGACTGACAACTGGTTCAAAAATATGAACTGATGAAAGTATTAATAAGTATATGCCTCAGATTATTTTAGAAAATACATTGTTTTGAGATGCCATGGATAAAATCCATAGTTACAGACACAGAAAATTCTTGCCAGCAGATTAAAACTTTGGATATGAGAAACTAATAAAGCAGAAATCAGTATGCCGGTCAGAGTAAACCAAAATCCCAATGGCTCTTTTTGCAGATAAATAAACACAAAGGAAAGTGACTGAGAAGAATGAGGAACATTCAGACAAAGCCTGCTCTCTAAGTACCTGCTACGATATTCTTGCCAGAAACCTTACAAAAATAAAACCCTCTAATAATCAAGTGAACACTAAATGCCAACACTAGAGTCTTACCTGGTGTACTATCCTGGAAGTATATGTGAGGAAATTGAGGACTCTAAGAGAGTGTCCTTGCCCCCAAAATCTCACCAGTGCTAACCTTAGGATTTGGAGCCAGTTCTCCTAAATCCCAGCATAGAAATATCAGTACCCAACGATCACAGCTTTATGAAGTCATTGCCCACGTAGGTAGTAGGTGTAGTTAGGGTCAACAGATGGCATTGTTTCTTGAGCCTATCATCTTTTCAGAAATACCGATCACCAATGAATATTACATATTCTAGAAAATAAAGAACCATTAAGTTTTGTTTTGTTTTGTTTTTTGGGGGGGTGGGGTGCATAGTCTGGGAATCAAATCCAGGTCTTCCATGCAGCTAGCAAGTATTCTACCACTGGACTACCCATGCAACCAAGAACCATTATGTTTTAACAAGTACAGACCACAATACTTTTTGTTAGGAAATCTAAAAATCAGCTCAAGTTCATAAAGCACTAGCACAGACCACCAGCTCAAATATGTTCTCATTGGTACAGTTTTGAGCAAGTTCTCTTGTACTGTTTATGCTTTAAATGACTATTTAGTAAAGGACAGTTGGGCACCACTTCTCGAAAAGCAGCCAGTGAAAACTTTTGAAGCAGGAGGCTTTCCTTAGCTAAATAAGATGTGGTAAAACCGGGTATCTTCCACAAGCTTTCACTTCAGTGCTTCCTTAGAAGCTTTCTTACAAAATTCCTAAAGGAGAGTGCTGTTTTCTATTCTACTCTAAATCCTTAACAGTGTCTTGTGCATGGAAGTACATAGAAAAACAAAACAAAACAACAACAACAAAAACGGAGGGTGGTGAGGCACTTTTGTTAAAGTTATTCAAACACCCGTCTAGCCATTACATATTTTGTTTTCCTATTTTTTTACTTTTTTCCCTTCATTCTCTCTTATCCTTACATTGTTTTCTCTTTTACGCTCATTTTCCATTTTTGCAATATGGCTTATTCCTTAAAATGATGGCAGCACTTGAGAGGCTTTTTTCTTTGCCCAGGGGTTTTTAAAGTGATGATTGTGATAGAAGATGGTACACAGCCCATGGAGGATACAAATGAAAAGGCAGTTGATTTAGTCTGGGGAAGGGAGTTAAAAAAGTCTCCAAAATTGATATTACATTTGAATTGGCTCTTGAAAGATGAGTAGGAGTTTCTGAAGTAAAGAAATGAAGGACAAGCGTCCCCTAAAGAAATAACAATATGAACAAATTACAGAAATGAGATATTACATATCATATTCAATAAATTGTGGGTAGCCTCAAACTGTCAGAATGTAGAGTATTTGTGGGTTGGGGAGGTTATCAAAGGTGATTCTTAGGTTTCTAGATTGTATCCTTTGGGTGTAGGATAGTACCATTAACCAATACAGGAAATATATAAAGAGGAGAAATTTAGAAGGGCAGATGATATGTTTACTCACTGATATGTTGAGCATGGGTTTTCTGTGGGGCTTCTATTCATGAATGTTTATTGGAAAGTTCCATAAGGATCTGGTTCATAGCATATGGCATGATGGTGGTGGTATATGAAGCCAAGGGAGTAGGTAAAATCACACAGTGAGCAGATGACATGAGGGATAAGTAGGGCTTAGCACAGGAAGATAGGAAATGCCAATCAGGTCTAGGCAAGGCAAGAAAAGCACTCAAGCACAAAAGGATAGAATTCAGAGAATTTGGAGAAAATAGCAAGAGAGAAAATTATCATGGGAACAAAAGGAAAACTGAACTTAAAAGTGTCAGGAATGGTCATTAATACAAAATCTTTAGAAAAAGTCAAATAGTACAAGAATTTAAAATAGGCCATTGGGTTTAAAGAATTATTTCATAGAGTAATCTCCAAAAATATTATGATGTAGACGACTTTGAATTCAGCACACCCACTGTCCCTTCCAGCTCCTTCTTTCTGGGGAACCTGGCATCCACTTGGGCTCTTTTAAAATAAAATTTTATTAAGACCAATATTTTGCTGCCTTAATATGGCCCCAAAATGCCAGGGTCTCTTCTGTGACCAACATCTTCAGAATCTTCTTGTGCGACTGGTGCTAACAAAATAAACTAATTGGCTATAACAAACTACAAATAATGGCTATACATGTACTCTATTCAGATAATGGATATCATTACAGACAATAGTGAGAGAAGCTTGTTTGGAAGGGGCCTATTTCATAAATCTCAAACCCTACTGTATGTCCCATCATCTATTCTGTCTCCACAAAAGGACAACCCTGTTTGGCAAGCAGAGAAGAAAAGGAAATTAATCATATTCCAACATATGGTAAGGAAATAAGCAGCTGAAATGGGGTTTCAACTGATAGCTTTCAGACCACCAACGCGGACTTAGTCTGGTTAGTTGAGGGGCCTCCATAAATGCCAAATATCATCGTTCTTAACAACAGTCGGGCATCTGATTCTTTCACCTTCCTGGATAATTGCTTTTTTATTCTGAGACTACTTAAAAATAGCTCTAAGCAATTTCCAAAGACTAATAGTCATAAAAGGGGGTGTTAGGAATAATTGCATTGACGGAAAGCAGAGCCCAGCATGATTTTCTAGCTACCTCATAAACACTGCTGCCTTGCCCTGTATGTCTGGGGACAGTGGAGCAAAAAAGAGCCATGATTCTCACTAACACACCATTCAGGAGGGTTTATTATGGTTTACCCTTTGAAAACCCCTTGTGAAACACTGGGGCAGGGATGACACATTGGAGGTAAATACCAATGCAAGAGAGTCCTTACCTGTACATGGCAATGGGACATCAAGATAAATGACAGGTACACTCTTTCCTATAGAAGAAAACTCAGGCCAGTAAGTGTGAGTAGGACTGGGATATTCTGCTGAAAGTACCAACAAATGAGTATTAAGATCAGTGAAGAGACTATTGGATTTTTTTCTGTGATAAAATAAAGTTCCGTATTGCCCACACTTTCCAATTTCTACTTTCTTCCACATATCAACCACCACTCATCTTTTACAATGAAGTGGACAGCAAGTTCCTATAGCTTCTTTCTATAAGAATCTTTCCTAGCTCATATGGGGGTGTGACTCTAAAGGATGCTGCCAACTTTTTTTTTTTTTACCAACTAAAACTGCGTCTTCAAATTATCCTACTACTTGAGGATATCAGATCTCTAAGTAGAGTTGGATCATACCTCATTTGATAGATTTCACTTCAAATGGATTCTGACTCTTTTCAAAAAACCAAAATCTATCTTCTAGGGATCAATACTGCCCCAATTTCTGGAGACATTCAAAAGAGATTCATATGACTCCAAAAAGGATACATAAAATCATTGACACAGTGGCCACATACTAAGAGGAGCAGCTCTCAGGTGTAGTACTATTTACAGCAATTTGATAGAAAAAAATATCCTTTCATTACTTTATATTATAACCCCTTAGGGATTTTATGGGAGAGTTTAGAGGGCCTCATAAAAATACTAAAATGAGTATCAGAAATGCTGATATCTTGTCCCAGATTCTACCCTAACACACTAGGTGCTTTAAAAACAAATACTCTATTGGAAAAGATACGGGAAAATGTACATTTTCAAATACACTACTGGTGGGACTATAAATTGCTGCCACTTCTTTGGAATATGATTTGCCATTTTCAATTTAAATTTAAAACATATAGAACTTATACCTAGAAATTGCATTTATCAATATCTCTGCTAGAGAAACATACACATATGTACAAGGGAGAATGTATAAAAATGATGACTGTAGCATTGTTGTAAGGCAAAATTTGAAAAGATCTGAACGCCCATCAATAGAGGAACGGTTTTAGAGGCCATTGCATAACAACCGTATGTAATACTATGCAGCAGTTTAAAAGAAAAGGTGTGTGTGTGTGTGTGTAGATATGCTAGAACACTTAAATCTAAATCAATAAATGGAAATGTTAACAAGCCATATTGTTGAGTGACAGATAAGTTGAGAAAAAATACGTCAGTATAATGCTCTTTATGCAATCGAGCATACAAATAGAAAAGAATATGTATGTTCCTATGCATGCATGTGTAAATATGTGTGTGCACATATATAAACATATATTTATTTAAATGCATAGGAAAGGGACTGGGATATTGTAACAGTGATTATATCTGGAGCACATTCTAGGATAGAGGGTGTAGACATGGTGAAAAGGGACTCAAGCCTTATGGTTAAGTTGTTAAAATACGATGAGGATATTACACTTACATATTTCTTGTATATTTAAAATATTAGGTACCTAAAAGGATGTTTTAGTTCCCTTGTCTGCCCAAGCAAAAACCATGCAATGGGTTAGCTTAAATAATGGGAATTTATTGGCTCACACTGTGAGATGTGGAAAAGTTCAAATCAAGGTGTCATCAAGGCAATAGTTTATTCTAAAGTCTTGCATTCTGGGGCTGCCTGACTGTTTGCAATCCTTAAACCTGGATTCCTCTGTCACATGGCATTGCATGTGACAGCCTCTCCTGGCCTATCTCTTCTCTGCTGGGTTCTCCTGACCTTCAGCTGTTTGCATCCCATGGCTTTCTCTTTATCCATTTGAATTTCATTCTGCTTATAAAGGACTCCAGTAACATGATAAAGACGCATTCCGACTTGAGTGGGTCACCCCTTACCTCAAGTGAGATTATCAAAAAGGTCCTAATTACAATAGATTTACACCAGTAGGAATGGATTAAGTTTAAGGACATGTTTTCCTAGTGTACATAGCTTCAAACCACCAAAGAGGAGCTGAAATAAGATTATACCAATAATTGCCTTTGTTTTGCACATTTAATGCTGTGTAATTTGAAGCTGTTATGTGCCACAGAAAGGATCATGCTCTTGTAATCCACTCTATTGTGATTGGGACCCTTTTGATTAAGTTATTTTAATTGAGATGTGACCCTCCTCATTCAAGGTGGGTCTTAATCCTCTTACTGGAGTCCTTTATAAGAGGATATAAGACAGAAAAATCCCAGAGAAGTTTAGAGAGAAAAGCCTCACAGAAGCTAAAAGGGAGAAACATGCAGAAAGAAGCCCAAAGAGTAAGCCAGTGAAGCCAGAAGTTAGAAGCAATGAAACCCTGAGGATAAGGACCAGTAGACCTTGCCATGTGCCTTGCTATCTGACAGAGGAGCCCAAGCTCACCGCTAGCAGGTCTTCAGAGAAGGTATCATCCTGTTGATGCCTTAATTTGGTCATTTTCACAGCCCTAGAACTGTAAACTTATTTTAAAATTTTTTTTTAGAACTGTAAACTTTTAAATTAATAAATCCTCATTGTTAAAAGCCAGTCCATTTCTGGTATATTGTATTTTAGAAGTTTTAGCAACCAAAACAAGTGCCCACTCCATGACAGAGTACTCAGAAAAACCAAAGCAGAATGGACCCAAAGTATAAAAGAAGATTATATCCTAGAAGTCCGTTTTCTATTCTTCAACACATACTCATACACACACACTTACTCGCTTACACACAACTTGGGGCACAAAAGGGAACTTGAGGCTGATCCAATCAATTCCGTTTGATTTTGAGCCCCCCTACAACCTTTCTGCCAAGCACCTGTACATCTCATTCAACTTCAGTGGTGAGCACACATGAGTTTTACACCATAAACACATGGGTAGGGGAGAATTAAGCTAGAGAGAGAGATGTAAAACTAGAGATGGTGAAAAAATTAAAGACATAAGCATAATATTGCATAATAATTATACCCAGAAATATAATTTGTAAAGGATTTGGCATAGATATCATTGCAATCAGCTCTCTCTTGAAATAAAAAATGAGTTGAAAATGAACTCTGTTTAATTCTTTCGTACTGGGAATTAATTAGGAGAAAAAGCTAACAATTTGGCTTTCCACCTGGTGTGTCTAAAGGTAACATGTTTATTTTACTGTCTCAAAAAATCACATACTTTTTGGGATGCTGCTGTAAAAAAAAAAAAGGAACAATTTGAGTCTCCCCAAATCTGATGATACCAGAGGATATTCTGCCCAGGCTGAACAAGTGTAATTACACCTCCTAGTGAGCATCAGGCCACTCACATGGCATTCATTTAGAAGCCATTAATAACAAGCATGCTATGTGCCAAGGGAAAAAACGTACTGCAATGAAATGCCGTGGAGAAGAAGTCAGAAGTCACTGCCTACCCTGCTATTTATACTACAGCAAAAAATTAAAAATAATGTCATAAAATTATTATTGCCATCCTCCTACCCTCGGCGACCATCAGCATCGGAGCACCCCCCAAGCAGAATGTGGAGGTGGCCAAGTTCTTGGCCTGCCTTTGAAATATGCCATAATTAATTTTTGACACCAAATGCCTTTCATTAGAGCATCTCTGAACTCATCTCAGCAGGTGAATGCATGTATTCCCTTAACAATTTTCTCTTCCAAGCGGGTAAATATTATTATTACAAACAGGTTGAGTAGGAGTGTGCGTACAAAGCAGATTGTGTTCCAAGTGCTTAAGAAGCATTTTTTTGGTCCATGTTCACAGGTGCTGAGTCGAGGCCCTGAAGGAACAAAGGGCCCCTCTCAACACACCCCAGGAAATGAGCCAGATGTTTAGGGAGAAGTGCTGATGGGCTTTCTTGGAAAAGGGCCAAGTGAGCTGATTATACTTGCAGTGACTGTTCCTGCTGTCCCTCATCCTCCAAAGATGGGGGAGGTCAGTGATCAAGCGAAGGGAGAAGAGCTTAGTGTATATGAGAGGGAGAAAGGTGACTGTTCCAAGGTTATAAGCCTCATCTAACGATTCTAGGATTTAAAAAGAAATCATTCAGCAGACTAAAAAGAAATAAATGCACTGAACACCTGCTCTGTACCCAGCTCTATGCAAGACTCTAGGTATTTGGCTGAACCTGCAAGTGTAACTGTAGCAAAGGCAAATCTTTTCTTCACTGGCTCATTCACCTAGTCTGTATCTCCCAGTCTGCCTTGCAGCTAGGTATGGCCATGAGACTGCATTCTGTCCAAGGGAAGGGGAAGCATGTTACTTCCAGGCTAGGTCCATCAAAACCTATCACAGAGAGACCTCCGTGATCTGTGTCCTCCCAAGTGGATAGAACGAAGCAATCTTTCAGAGCAACACTGGAAGAAACACATTGAAGATGGCAGAGCATGCTTACAGGGCTCCCCGCCCTCAACCTATTGCATAAGGCAGGAAAATGATATTTATTGTGTTTGAGCCATGATTTATTTCGTGATCTACTTGCTATAGCAGTAGACTACCCTAACTATGGTGAGTCATAGATCCTATGCCCAATTATTACCAAAGGGCAAGTGAACTTGTTTAGAAAACAAATTAACAAAGTTCCCAAAGTGAAAGAAGAGTGAGAAATATAATTAGGTAGTTCTGAGTTTTTTCTTTCCCAAAGCCAGAAAATATAGAGAACGTGGAGAGTTAGGACAAATAACCCCAATGGATTACAAGCCAAGAATTTTGGTTTTGGCTAATAATGTCATAAAGTAGCTACATGGAACAAACCAAGTCATTCCTCTTATTTAAGCCTCATTTTCTCATTCTTACCATCTGTAAAATGAGAGGTTTAAATCAGATGAATGCAACAACTTTCTCAGTTTTATATGGCCAAATAGAAATAGGGTTAATTTAGACTGCTTCTCAAGCTCTGAAAGACAAGGACTTGATCTGAAGGGCCTTCTGAGAGTCTGGGAAGGTCTCTTTTTCCACCTTCAAGGCAGTGTTCGCTCATGTATAAAAGGGGCACCATAGAGTTTTGCTTTCTGTTTGCAGACAGATAGAACAAATCTGTTGACTTATTGGTGAACCAGGAGAATTGAAGTGCAATGGGTATGTGAGATCCTATGAATTTTCACATATACACCCACTCCCTCAAATTCTTCCCTGTATTTTCTGACCTCTCTGAACCCTGAATACCATGCTATTTATTTTTCTCCCTCTTACTCTTGGATTCAGTTCAGTCTTCCATCTCTTTCTTGAACAACTGCCTCTCTGAATGTGAAGAGTGACAGGGAACTCATCTCCTAGGTAACCCATCCCACCATAGGAACAATATACAGTAGAATTCATAAGTAGATTTATTTATTAAGTCTGTTTTCTTAAAACTTCTTTATTAGTCAGAAACTAGAACTAGAATATAACCATTTTTAACACTGTAAAATGCTTAAGAGCTTTTATACCAAAGATAAATTTTAGGGAGATGGTTAGAACTGATTACAACTAATGACCCAGGAAGACAGCTAGGGTGCCATGATAAAATTGCTTATATAAGTAGTGAAATATAAGTACGTGTGCAATATCATTGAAAAGTATCACAGTGACCTCTAAATCCTACCGTATGCTGAGGGAGGAACTTGCTGAGGTCTAGAAGAAAGGTTGCTCTGCAATTCGTTTGTGTTTAAGAAATCTCATCATGACAGGCTGAAGGTATTGAATTTTTGCAAAGGTGAAGGACCACGGTGCTCAGTAGCAGCTTAAGATAGCTAATTCTCTTGGGTACTGCTGAAGAAAATGTCTAGATTCCCTGGGTCAGACAGCCTGGGGCACAATATAGGGAAGCTATTTGAGATAGTGGCTGCTCCCTCACTGACCCCCACTTGCTTCCTCTCTTAGCACAAACTGCTGCATATGTAAAAAGGAGATCCACTGCCTGTATTTTCTATGCTTTGTCAGCTGAGATGGCCATCATCAAACTTATCCATATCCTGTATCTAACACATCTTGCTTTCTTTTCCAGAGCCAACATTTCTAGTTCTTCCAGGCATTCCTCAAATAACAATTGTTTTGCATCCTCTACCTTCCTTACCTCCTTCCTCTGACTGGTCTCTAGTTGGTCAGTCAAATCTCCCTCCTGAACTGTGGTCTCAGCAGTAGACATCGCTACAGGCATGTTTTGACCAGCACAAACTAGATTAGGGCTACCACCCGTCCAGGTCTAGATTCCTGCTTCTTTAATGGTAGAGGCTAAGGCTTTATTGATTTCCTTGGTTTCTATGCCAGATTATCTTGAATTTAACCTTGGTTTGCTAACTATGCTTTAAGGCAAAATCTTCCCTATTCCATGATTTTGTTGTGAGGATTTTGGCTCCAAGTGCAGGACTATATATGCATCTCCTTTGCATGCCACCTTCTTAGGATGCCAATCCAAAAGAATCTTTCAGGGTAGAAAAAAGGGTGAACATTGTCATTTCACATAATCATGATTTCTTCCTTTTTTATGTTATCCTCAGTTTTATTAATTATATCCAAGAGTGCACATTGGTTAAGAATGTATGTGCTATAATCAAACTATCCGGGTTCAAATCCCAGCTCTTCCATTTACTATTTTGTAAAATATTTTTATTGAGAAATCTTCACACACATACAGTCTATCCATAGCACACAATCAATGGCTTATAATATCATCACATAGTTGTGTATTCATCACCATGATTATTTTTAGAACATCTATATCACTCCAGAAAAAGAAATAAAAAGAAAAAAGAAAAAACTCATGCATCCTTTACCCCTTACCCCTCCTTATCACTGACCACTATTTCAATCTACCCAAATTTTTTTACACCTTACCACCCCCATTATTTACATTATTTATTCATTTTTAATTCATTTTTTTACTCATCTGTCCATACCCTGGATAAAAGGATCAGACTCAAGGTTTTCACAATCACATGGTCACATTATAAAAGCTATATATACAGTCTTCTTCAAGAATCAAAGCTACTGCAACACAGAGCAATAGTGTCTCCCTCTAGCCATTCTAATACACCAAAACAAAAGAGATATCTTTTTTATGCATTAGAATAATCTCCAGGATAACCTCTCGACTCTGTTTGAAATCTCTCAGCCACTGAACCTTTATTTTGTCTCATTTCTCTCTTTCTCCTTTTTGTCAAGAAGGCTCTCTCAATTCCATGATGCTGGGTCTGGACATATCTTAGGAGTCATGTCCCACACTGAGAGGGAGATTTACGTGCCTGGGAGTCATGTCCCACATAGGAGGGAGGGCAGTGAGTTCACCTCTGAGTTAGCTTAGAGAGGCCACAACTGAGCAAAATAGAGGTTCTCTAGGGGTGAATCTTAGGCATAATTATAAGCAGGCATAGCCTCTTTGCAGGAATAAGTTTCATAGGAGTGAATCCCAAGATTGAGGGCTCAGCCTATAGAATTGGTTGTCCTGATTGCTTGCAAGAATATCAGGAATTCTCCAGATGGGGAGGTTGTATATTTCCTCCTTTCTCTCCAGTCCCCTAACGGGACTTTGCAAATACTTTTTTTTTTTTTGCAGGTTCTAGGAATTGAACCTGGGTCTCCTGCCTGGTGGGTAAGAATTCTGCCACTGAGCTACCCTTGCATCCCCCTTGCACCCCCTTTGCAAACACTTTTTTATTCTCTGCCCAAATTACTCTGGAATATATTAGGGCATAATGCTAACATGTACAAGCCAACAAGCTCTCACATCCTATTCAAGATTCCATGTAAATATGGTGTTTGAATAAACCTACCATATAAGTTAAATTAGATAATACACTACCTAAAATATAAATTTTGCACTGAATAAACAGTTCTTCTTTTGGTCTCACATAGAAATTGACGTCTTAAAATATGAACTATATCATCCTCTATCCTGTATTCTGATTTACCTTAATCCTATCCAAATCATCTTCATTCATATCTCTAGTTGAAATCTGGTCACTTTTTCAATTTTTTAAACAGTTACTTTATGGGGTACTGCTGACTTTCATAGTTTCAGAGCTCTAACTTTGAGTTTCAGGTGTCACATAAATATCCCAAGTTTCAGGGAACGACCAAATTATACTCAAATAGCTCAGTATCTCAGGATTTTAAAATAACAGCTACAACTCCTGAATATATGTGACTGCTGTAAAAACTTACAATCTTGGATCCTCTACTAGAGGCTCCAACCTGATCATCCATGCTCTCAACTGCAATTCTCTGAGTTTGTATATTCTAGTTAGTCCATATGAATGGGGCATGATAATATTTTCGTTTCTGACATTTCATTCAACATAATGACCTCAAGCTTCACTCACCTGGTTGCATGCCTCCCAAATTTATTACTTCTTGCAACCGCTCAGTAATCCATTGTATGTATACCCCACAGTTTCCTCTTCCATTCCTCAGCTGATATGCTCTTAGGCCACCTCCATCCATTGAGAATTATGAACACTGCCACCATAAACACCAATGTGCAAATGTCCATTGTGTCCCCACTCTCAGTTCCTCCAAGTATATACTGAGCAGTGGGGTTGCAGGATCATTTGGCAACCCCACCCCTAGCCTCCTGTGGAACCACCACACTGCCCTCCAAAACACCGCACCTTTCAGCTTCCCTACCAAGTTTTATTTGCACATGATACAATTCAACCTAAGTAAATAGCCATGCCTTCACACCATAATCTATATGAAGACATTTCCTTTTCTTCTGCAAAAAATCCATGCCCCCTGTCCCCATCCATATCCCCTACTTGTTGACATTTAGTTTGGGCATAATGCCTTTTTTACATTCAGTAGAAGCACAGTACAAAATTACTGTTGACTACAGACCCTAGTTTGCATTGATTGTATATTTTCCTATATACCATCCCATTTTCATCATCCTGCAATGTTGACATTCATTTGTCCTCCCTCATGCAAAAACACTTTTATATTTGTACATTTAATCACCATCATTGTCCATTCTAAGCAGTCCTAAGTTATACTGTCTCATCTTTAACCTCTTTATCGTTCCTTCTGGTGTAATATGTGTCCCAAGCCCTTCTCTTTCAACCATACTCACATTTTCATTCAGTGTCCTTATTTTATTGTGCTACCATAAGATAGTATTGTGCTATTCATTTTTGAATTTTTATAATCAGTCCTGTTGCACATTCTGTATTTCTTCAGCATCATATGCTGAATCTTTACTGTCTTTCTCTCTCCTGATAACCTGTGTTTTTAATTTTAACTCTCAGAGTTCACTCATTAAGGTTAGTTCATATTAGTAAGACCATACGGTATTTGTCCTTTGTTTCTGGCTATTTTCACTCAGCATAATGTCCTCAAGTTTCATCCATGTTGTTACATGCTTCATGACTTTACTCTGTCTTACAGCTGCATAATATTCCATTGTTATGTATATACCACAGCTTGTTTAGCCATTCGTCTGTTGATAGACACTTGGGCTCTTTCCATCTGTTGGCAATCAAAAATAATGCTACTACAATCATCGATGTGCAAATGTCCATTTGTTTCCATGACTTCAGTTCCTCTGAATATATAGTGGAATTGCTCAATCATATGGCAATTCTATATTTAGCTTCCTGAGGAAGTGTCAAACTGCCTTCCAGGGCAGTTTTTATATTCCCACCAACAGTGGATAAATGTGCTTCTTTCTCCACATCCTCTCCAGCACTGGTTATTTTCTGTTTGTTTGTTTGTTTGTTTTTGATAATGGCCAATTTAGTGGGTGAGAGATGATATCTCATTGTGGTTTTGATTTGCATTTCCCTAATAACCA
Source organism: Tamandua tetradactyla (assembly GCF_023851605.1). Lineage (NCBI taxonomy): Eukaryota > Metazoa > Chordata > Mammalia > Pilosa > Myrmecophagidae > Tamandua > Tamandua tetradactyla. The sequence goes on along the minus strand of NC_135327.1, from coordinate 199,010,728 downwards.
GTGAGGTTGAGCATCTTTTCATGTGTCTTTTAGCCATTTGTATCTTCTCTTCTGGAAAATATCTGTTCATGACTTAAGTCCATTTTTAAATTGGGTTGTTTTCCTTTTTATTGTTGAGTTGTAGAATATTTTAATATACTGTGGAAATTAAACCATTATCTGATAAGCAGCTTCCAAATGTATAGGAAAAGAATGAAACTTTCTCAACAAGATATATAGGAATAGAAGGGACCATCCTCAGCACGATAAAGGGAACATATGAAAAATCCACAGCTAACATCATCCTCAATGAGGAAAGACTGAAATTTTTCCCTCTAAGATTAGAAACAAGACAAGGATGCGTACTGTCACCATTGCTATTCAACATTGTACTGGAAGTTTTAGCCAAAACTTTTATATAAGAAAAAGAATAAAAGGCATCCAACTTGGAAAAGAAGAAGTAAAACTCTCACTGCAGATGATATGATACAATGTGTCAAAAATCCCAAAAAATCTACAGCACAGCTACTAAGGCTAATAAATTAGTACAGCAAAGTAGCAGGGTACAAGATCAACATCTAAAAATCAGTAGTGTATCTACACATAGTAATTAACAATCTGAGGAAGTAATCAAGAAAAAAATTGCATTTACAATAGCAACCAAAAGGATCAAATACTTAGGAACAAATTTAACTAAGGATACAAACAACCTATACACAGAAAACTACAAGAAATTGCTAAAAGAAATCATGGAATAACTAAATAAATGGAAGGGCATACTGTGTTCATGGATTCGAAGACTAAATAAATTTAAGATGTCAATTCTAGCCAAATTGATTTGTAGATTCAATGCAATACTGATTAAAATCCCAACAACTTATTTTACAAAGAAAAAGAAAATCCAACAATGAAATTTATTTGGAAGGGCAGGGTGCCCCAAATAGCTAAAAATATCTTGAGAAAGAAAAATGAACTGGGAAGTCTCACACTACCTGACTTTAAAGATATTATAAAGTTACAGTGGTCAAAACAGCATGATATACTGGCATAAAGACAGATCTATTAACCAATGGAATCAAATTGAGTTTTCAGAAATAAACTGTGTCATCTATGGACAATTGGTCTTTGATAAAGTGGTCAAGTCAACCCAACCAGGACAGAGCAACCTCTTCAATAAATGGTGCTTGGAGAACTGGATATCCATATGCAAAAGAAAGATAAAGTATTGTATCTCACATTCTAAATGAAAACTCAAAATGTATCAAAGACCTAAGCATTAGAGTTAAGACCATAAAACTTTTAGAAGAGAATGTAGGGAACTGTATTATAAATCCCATGATAGGAGATGGTTGCCCAGACCTTCAAGCAAAGCTTGAATAGATAAATGGGATCTCCTCAAAATTAAACACTTCTGTGCATCAAAGAACTTTGTCAGGAAAGTAAAAAGGCAGCCTACGCAACGGAAGATGATATCTGGAATCCACTTACTATTTATGTGACCTTTCAGAAGCTACATTTCCTGTCCTTCATTTTCTCAGTTGTAAAATGTTACTAATAACAATAATAGATCCTACTCTAAGAATTATCATGAAGATTAAATAAGGTAATGCCACAGAAAGTACTAAGGAGCCCATAGTAATCATTCATATTAACCACTGCTTATTATTATTGTTGTAATTATTATTTCCTCCAAAAAATTTTTTTATCCATCAAAGCCATTTATATCAATGTTAACAGGACAAGATGAAATATAGAGGTATTTAGAAACCCATTAGGACTTTCCCTCTAGAATGATACTAATCCATATACCATTATCTTTTTTTTTTCAATTGATTTTTTTATTAATTAAAGAAAAAAAAGAAATTAACACAACATTTAGAAATCATTCCATTCTACATATGCAATCGGTAATTCTTAACATCATCACATAGATGCATGATCATCATTTCTTAGTACATTTGCATCGATTTAGGAAAAGAACTAGCAAAACAACAGAAAAAGATATAGAATGTTAATATAGAGAAAAAAATAAAAATAATAATAATAGTAAAAAAAAAGGAAAAAGAAAAAAAAAAGACAAACAAACAAACAGACAAAAAAAACACCTATAGCTCAGATGCAGCTTCATTCAGTGTTTTAACATGATCACTTTACAATTAGGTATTATTGTGCTGTCCATTTTTGAGTTTTTGTATCTAGTCCTGTTGCATAGTCTGTATCCCTTCAGCTCCAATTACCCATTATCTTACCCTGTTTCTAACTCCTGCTGGACTCTGTTACCAATGACATATTCCAAGTTTATTCTCGAATATCGGTTCACATCAGTGGGACCATACAGTATTTGTCCTTAAGTTTTTGGCTAGACTCACTCAGCATAATGTTCTCTAGGTCCATCCATGTTATTACATGCTTCATAAGTTTAGTCTATCTTAAAGCTGCATAATATTCCATCATATGTATATACCACAGTTTGTTTAGCCACTCGTCTGTTGATGGACATTTTGGCTGTTTCCATCTCTTCGCAATTGTAAATAATGCTGCTATAAACATTGGTGTGCAAATGTCCATTTGTGTCTTTGCCCTTAAGTCCTTTGAGTAGATACCTAGCAATGGTATTGCTGGGTTGTATGGCAATTCTATATTCAGCTTTTTGAGGAACCGCCAAACTGCCTTCCACAGTGGTTGCACCATTTGACATTCCCACCAACAGTGGATAAGTGTGCCTCTTTCTCCGCATCCTCTCCAGCACTTGTCATTTTCTATTTTGTTGATAATGGCCATTCTGGTGGGTGTGAGATGATATCTCATTGTGGTTTTGATTTGCATTTCTCTAATGGCCAGGGACATTGAGCATCTCTTCATGTGCCTTTTGGCCATTTGTATTTCCTCTTCCATTATCTTATTTTTCAACACATTTTTCTCCATCTTTTCCATAAGGATTAGTGAAGGAACTTGATAGTGCTTTGTTTAAATCTAGTGATGTAACATCTACTGGGAAATCATGCTGATAGCCTATAGGTTAACAAAGTTTTAATTAAAAAAAAATTTTCAACTAGAAAATTTCACAAAAAAATCCATATTTACAGCTTATCTTAAGAAATTAGGAGTTCAGATCATGCTGGGCCTTTATTCTCACATTGCAACAATTAGCTAGATTTTCTAGATAAAACCAGTGATCTCCAGGCTACCACAGCTCTACTCTGTACACCCATTGACTATCATTCCTGATTCCTTTCACTCAATTTTCCTACCTGCCTAACCACTGTAGGCATTGAAATTTCAGACTTTTACCATTTCCATGGTGCACCAACCTGAAAAATCTTTTAAAAAACTTATGAATGTTTGTGCAATAAGCATGAGCTTAGAGTCCTTCAAACTGAAATATGAGAATTAGCAGATGGACATAGGAAGCACTTATTTATAAATTTACAAATTAAAAACAGCAAGTTTAGTCCAAACAACCTGGTAATATTTAATGTTTCATTTCCAACTCCAATGAGTTATAGAAAAAGAAACTGGGGCACAATGAAAAATCAAAGACTTGCTCAAGTTAGTGCAGAAGTAGGTTTAGATCTCTCTTCATGACTCATCTCCTGGATAATTGTCTTTATCTTGAATCACAACAATTAATGAAAGAGTTCCACTGAAAGCACACACATAGTGGGGATGAGAATAGACATTTTAATTTTAACAACAACAAAAACAAAAAAGCTGGGAGACCTATGGAATATTCCTAGCTCTACCGCTGACTAGCTGTATGATTTTAAGCAAATCACCCAAACTTTGTGGGCTCCATTTACCTTACCTGTAAAATAGCAATGAAAACACCAACCCTTATTTAAACCTTGAGGTTTTAAGGATGAAATAAAAATAGACTTTAGGCCCACCCCGATCCAAATGACAGAGTAGGACACTTTAGGGATTCATCCACTTAGGGCTTTTAACAACCAGATAAGGGCAGTGTTCATGTTTATTTTCAGTGGTTTTCAAAAAATACTGTCTGAACAATCTATTTTCATTGCTGTCAGCTGGCAATAAACCTGAGTTTTTTTGTTTTGTTTTTTTAAACCTGAGTTTTTAATCTCTTCTTCTCTCCCACATTACAAAATGAGATTACAAAAGAGAATATGAAAATTCTTCTAGGAAGAGACACACAAAAATAATTTTCTACTGCATTATAATATACTTGACTATGCAAAGATTTAAGCTTTCTAAGGTATGTCTTTTAAAATTGTATCTGACTAACTTCTGCACTTGAAGGACCTTGAAAGATTGCAGTGACTACTAATTTCAAGCATTTGCTAGAAATCGTAATAACTGAATTCTTGTTTTCATCTAAAGTTCTCATGGTGAAGGATGTGATTTACCATGACCTAGAGATTTAGTTGAGACTTATAAACAAATAATAAAACAAGTATGGAGTATGGTAATGGCCTTTCTTCAACAGAAGGAGTCGATATTCATACCCTAAGATGCACAGAAACACTTGGTTCGCTACATTTCTTACACCTTCTGGGAAGGGATTCATCCCGTAATAAACTCAGTGCACATCATAGCCTGTTTTGGCAAAACCAAATTGCCCTTATTGCTGTATTCCTTCCAAGGGAAACAGTTAATCAAACATTTTATCTGATTTCTATAGACTTTAGAAGATTAAAATATGGATTTGAATGTCAATAAGACACACCCAACAATAAATTAAATGTTGCTATGACTTCGAAACAGTTACTTAGTCTTTCTTGGCCTTAGTTTAATCTTTTGTAAAATGGGGAGAATATATATTTCACATAAATGGTAGCTACATAGAAATAAGACAAATGGCAGAAACTTTAATTCAGCATTAACTGGGCACTTACAATGGGTTAAAATGTTTTTTTTTTCAATACAAAATAAGGAAATAGGTCTTTGATTTATGAGATGTGTATCCCATTACAAACCACAAAAACAAACTTCTCTCATCAACAGAATTTTTCAATAGGGAAACTAGAAAAATTCAGGAGTTTTTTCTTGATTATGTTGCTGCTAGAGGTAAAACATTGCAATAAAAATTCCTTTTGCTTGATGCTAGAAGGGATAGAAGGCTATCATCCACAAACAAAACAAAGCAAAAATAACATGAAGTGCATCTCATCACTTGACTCTAGATTCTTTAAATGGCAAGGTTTATAAATTATATGCACATTCAATGACAACAGTACATTATCATCAGTAACAACTGCCAAAGAAAGGGACTCAAACAGGAAAAGAAGGTTCCCTGTGGCCTGGATCACATTAGACTGACACATTAGGTAAGACTTCAATAAAAAATGAGCAAAGTCTGATAGATGAAACAAAGTGTGAAAGAAAGAAGGTGCTTCTCCTTCGATTCATAGCATGTCTTTTCACTTGTATTCTTTTTTATTTTTATTAACCACCATTTATTATGTGCCAGGTACAATGCCAGGTAGTCAAATATATTATCTCATTTGGCCCAACCATCAATCCTATGAAGATTTAAAAAAAAAATTTTTATTAATAAAACCAATCAATGTCAATATGAACATTCTTTTTTTCATCACATATATGGTTGTATATTCATCATCATAATCATTTCTTAGAACATTTGTATCAATTCAGAAAAAGAAAACAGAAAAAAATTCATACATACCATACCCCTTACCCCTCCCTTTGACTGATCACTAGCATTTCAATCTACTAAATTTAACATTTGTTCCCTTTATTATTTATTTATTTTTAATCCTTATGTTTTACTCATCTGTCCATAAGGTAGAAGCATAAGACACAAGGTTTTCCCAATCACACAGTCACATTGCAAAAACTATATCATTATACAATCATCTTCAAGAAACATGGCTACTGGAACACAGCTTTACATTTTCAGACACTTCCCTGCAGCCTCTCTGTTATGCCTTAACTTAAAAAGGTGATACCGGGCGGGCCGCGGTGGCTCAGCGGGCAAAGTGCTTGCCTGCTATGCCGGAGGACCTCGGTTCGATTCCCGGCCCCAGCCCATGTAACAAAAACGGAGAAACAGAATACAATAAAACAAGAAAATGTTTAAAAAGATGTTTCCCTTTCTTCCTTCCTTCCTTCCTTCTCTCTGTCTTTCCTTTAAAAAAAAAAAAAAAAAAAAAAAGGTGATACCTATTTAATGCGTAAGAATAACCTCCAGGATAACCTCTCAACTCTGTTTGGAATCTTTCAGCTATTGACACTTTATTTTGTCTCATTTCTCTCTTCCCCCTTTCGGTTGAGAAGGTTTTCTCAATCCCTTGGTGCTGAGTCCCAGCTCGTTCTAGGATTTCTGTTCCAAGTTGCCAGGAAGGTCCACACCCCTGGGAGTCATGTCCCATGTAGAAAGGGGGAGGGCAGTGAGTTTGCTTGTCATATTGGCTGAGAGAGAGAGAGGCGACAACTGAGCAACAAAAGAGGTTCTCTTGGGGGTAACTCTTAGGCCTAATTTTAAGTAGGCTTAGCCTATCCTTTGCAGAGTTAAGTTTCATATGAACAATCCCCAAGTTTGGGGGCTCAGCCTATTGTTTTGGTTGTCCCCACTGCCTGTGAAAATATCAAGAATTCTCCACTTGGGGAAGTTGAATTTTCCCCCTTCCTATGAAGATTTCTTTTAAAAGATTATAATTTGCTTTTTATATTTTTTATTGATATAAATACACATGAAGTACAGTTACCTTTTTTATTTTTATTGTGGCAACTCATACACAATATAAAATGCTCCATTTTAACCACTACCAAATAATCAATCCAGTGGCATTGATTATATTAAAGGTGGTGTGCTACATCACCACCATTCATTACCAAAACTTTTCATCACCCCAAACAGAAACTCTGTGCCCATTAAGCAATAACTCTCAATCCTTCCCACCTCTGTAATCTACTTTCTGTCTTTATAAATTTTCATATTTTAATTATTTCAAACATTTCATATTTTAATTATTTCAAATATGTCATACTCTAATTATTTCACATTAGTAATCATATCATAGTTATCCTTTTGTGTCTGGCTCATTTCCCTTAACATGATTCTTTTAAGGTTCACCTATGTTATAGCATGTATTGGTACTTAATCATTTTTATTGTCAAATAATATTCCATTGTATTATATACCACAATTTGTTTATTCATCCTTCTGTTAATAGACCCTTGGCTTGCTTTCACTTTTTGGCTATTGTAATTAATACTGCTATGAAAAAAAATATTTGTTCAGGTCCCTGCTTTCAACTCTGCTGGGTATTTATCTAGAAGCAGAATTTCCAGGTCATATGGTAAATCTATATTTGCCTTTCTGAAGAAAACACCCAACCCTTTTCCACAGTGGCTATACAATGTTACATTCTCACTTATATTGTACAAATGTTCCAATTTCTCTGCATCTTAATACTTGCTATTTTCTTTTTTAAAAAAGAATAGCCATCCTAGTGGGTATGAAGTAGTATCCCACTGTGATTTTGATTTGTGTTTCCTTAATGGCTAATGATGTTGAGCATTTTTTCAAGTGCTTATTGGCCATTTGTATATCTTCTCTGGAGAAATACTATGGAAGTCCTTTGCCCATTTTTAAATTGGGTTGTCTTTTTTGTTGTTGAGTTGAAGTCTTTATTCTGGATATTAAATCCTTATCATATATATGATATTCAATTATTTTCTCCCATTCTTTAGGTTGTCTTTTCACTTTCTTGAGAATGTCCTTTGAGGCACAAAAATATTTAAGTTTGATGAAGTCCAATTTATCTATTTTTCTTTTATTGCTCATTCTTTTAGTATAAAACCTAGAATCCATTGCCTAGTGCAAGATTCTGCCAATTTTCCCCTATGTTTTCTTCAGAGATTTATAGTTTTAACTTTTATAAATAGCTCCAACTACAAATGACGAATTCCTATTCAATCTGTAACTTCAGCTTTTAATTTCTTAAATGCTCCCTCCTCCATGAAACTTTACCAGTCCTCCCCACTGCCTCTGGGGAAACTTGGGTACTCTTTCCTGTAGATACCTGTTCCACCTTGTGCTTAAGTCTAATTATCACTCTTTATTGTAATTATTATTTCCCTATCTGCCATTCCCCACCTCCATCCCCTAGACGTTAAGCTGCTTTTCATTTTGAGTAACCAAAGATTTACTCAGTGCAGGTCCAAGACAGCTTCCAACCAATGCTGGGATTCTCTCTCAAACTGAGCTAGCTTGTCATCCTCCACACATGGTTTAAATTTTTCAAATGATACTCACTTTATTCTCATCAAGAAGCCATTTCATTTTTAGATAGTTAAAATTGTTACAGAGAAGTCACTTTCATTTAATACAAGGAAGAACTTTCTAACTTCAATAAACTGATACCCATTCCCCCTTCTTAGTATTATAGGGCAAACTGAGTTCTTCTTCCAAATGATTAGGTGAAAAAAAGTTTATAAGGCAAATACATAGTTTGGAGAGCTAAAGCTCAGAGCTTAAATTTCAAAGAGAATTCTATAGCCTTTAGGTGAATTAAGAATCACTTGCTCACTTTTGGTACAGGCGTAAACCAACTTCATCATTCCCTTTAACAGAGTCCCACCCCCACCCCTCCCACACAGATATTTTTCTAATCCACAAATATCTTCATTAAGATGCAGTCTATCATATGACGTATGAAAAACTTGCAGAAGGATTTAGGAAACATCTTCTCAAGCAGGCTTTGAAAGCAGAACTGGCACCACACACTATTCATGCCTCTAGACTGAGTTGCAGGAAAAGCATTCCCTGAGACTAGAGAAAAAAAAATGATTGAACTTCAAGGAAAGAAAGATTTGGTTTAGTTAGGTCTGTTACAGAAGAAGCATCTGGGAAAATGGACCATGGAGTCTATGCTTAAAGGCATCATGACTGCCTCCCTTCTTCCATAGTAAGGGATCCCCTGTCTTAGATTGAATGTATGGTGTTGCAGTCAACAGCTACATTTCAAAAACAAGACAAAACACTGATGTGTGCAATAGTGGCAAAGAGCCAGAACACATTTCACCAAGCAGTCCTGGGACAAACATGTATTTACTGTCAGCTTTGGGCGAAGACCATTCTAGGTGCTTTGGAAACATGTATCAGAACAGCATCCCTGTCTACAAGGCATTTACACATGAATTCTGGCTAATGCTTTTGGAACATATTCAGCCATATTTTATTGTTTTATGAGTGCATTTTGTAGTTATCTTTGGAAACATGGCAAAATTAATTCTGAGCTTTTTTTTTTTTTTTTTTTTTTTAAACATTTTCTTGTTTTTATTGTATTCTGTTTCTCCGTTTTTGGTACATGGGCTGGGGCCGGGAATCGAACCGAGGTCCTCCGGCATAGCAGGCAAGCACTTTGCCCGCTGAGCCACCGCGGCCCACCCAATTCTGAGCTTTTTAATAGTAGAGGCCACACATTATTTTTTGTTTCATATCCTTTCCCAACACTTCTGGATATGTCATACCCTAAATGTGACTTAAAATAACTTCACTTGCTTTGGGTTGAACCTATTTACTTTTATATCTGTTTAATATATCACCTTAGACAGTCTTGATTAGAGGTTGAGTAAAAAATGTTTCAGTTCTTTTAGAAGACAACAGTTTCTATTCTTAGGGAATGTTTATGGGGAGAGGATTCTTTGTTATAGACGACAGTCAAGAGGGAATTTCTTTTCATTTGTATTAAATTCTATATATCTTTAACCAAGTTCACATATTTTATTTCGTTTGATGCTTATAGAAACCCTACAAAGAATGAATGGCAGAAAATCACTCCAGGCCACATTAACCCATCCCAGTATTAACATTCATATTTCAAAGTAGTTTTCTCAAAGCCATTAAGCTAGTGTGGCTTGTGTTGTAAATGAACAAATGTAATAGGTTTGTTGGTTTTCTTGTATTTTGTTCAGAATTCATATCCAATATCTTCATGAATCATCATGCAGAATTGACTATTATTTCCAAAACTTAATCAGCGTTCACATAACATGCACATTCAGTCTCTCATGTATACCCATTCATAATAATACTTCAGTTTCCAAGTAAAACAGGATTTAGCACTTGACTTAATCTTATTCCTTTGTCATTACTGGACTATAGAAGTGCCTCCTTCTGGTGACAGAGAACAGTTTAGTCATAGAATTAATTAGATTTTTGTGTTATTTTAGTAAATGCAAAGTACAAGAGAAATAAAAATAAGAACCCGTGGTTGTTCAATGATGTCCTACCCTTCCTGGATCCCTTTTGCATACACCCACAGGCTACTAAAGTTCTTTCTCAACAGTGTATCCCAAGCTGTCCATGTCAGATAACATACCCTATGACTCCTCTCCAAACTAGCCTGGAGCCCTGTCCAGGATTGTGGAGGCACCAAATTCAAAGAAAAACTTCCCAATCATATACCTGAATGACAGACTTCTAAAAACTCAATCCTCCAATGCTAAAAAGGCATAGTCCCCAGGTCCATAAAAATAAATGATCATAGATGTGAGGGTCTATTTTCATTTCTTTGATAATGTCTTTTTATGCACGAAAGTTTTTAATTTTAAGGAGGTCCCTGCTATAGTTCGTTAAAGCTGTCAGAATGCAATATACCAGAAATGGAACAGCTTTCAAAAAGGGAATTTATGAAGCTGCAAGTTTACAGTTCTAAGGCTGTAGAAATGTCCAAATTAAGGCATCAACAAGAGATACCTTCACTCAAGAAAGGCTGATGCCGTACAGAGCACCTTCATCAGCTGGGAAGGCACATGGTGATGTCTGTTAGCTTTTTCTCCTCATTTCATAAGGCTTCCTGGAGGGCATTTTCCTTCTGCATCTCGAAAGATCTCTTGTGTGGGGGCTCTGTCAGCACTAAAGCTTTTTCCAAAATGGCTCCCTCTCAAAGGACTCCAGTAAGTAACCCCAACTTGAATGGTGGAGACATATCTCCATGAAAACCATCTAAACAAAAGTTACCACCCATATGGGTGGGTCACATCACCATGGAAACAATAAAAAAGATCCTACCCAGCAATATTGAATGAAGATTAAAAAACATGGATTTTTGGAATACACAACAGTTTCAAACCAGCACAATTCCATTTATCTATTTTTTTCTTTCATTGCTTGTCCTCTGGATGTAAGTCTAAGACACCATTGTCTACCACAAGATCTTGAAAATGTTTCCCTATGTTTTCTTCTAGGTGTTTTACAGTCCTATTTCTTATATTTAGGCCTTTGATCCATTTTGAGTTATTTTTTATATATGGTATAAGATAGGGGCACCCTTTCATCCTTTTGTATATGATGCATCTCCCAGCATCATTTATTAAAGAGATTATTCTTTCCCAGTTAACTGGACTTGGCAGCCTTGTCAAAAATCAATTGATCATAGATGTGAGGTTCTGTTTCTGAATTTTTAATTCTATATCTACCCTTATGAGAGTACCATGCTGTTTTGACCACTGCAGCTTTTTAACATTCTTTAAAGTCAGGAAGTGTGGGTCCTTCAACTTCGGGCTTCTTTTCAAGATGTGTTTTTCACTTTTCAGACCCTTGCACTTCCAAATACATTTGATAATTGGCTTTTCCATTTCTGCAAAGTAGGCTCTTGGAATTTTGATTGGAAATGCATTGAATATGTAAATCAGTTTGGATAGAATTGACATGTTAATGATATTTAGTCTTCCAATCCATAAACACAGCATGTCATTCCATTTATTCAGGTCCTTTTTTATTCTTTAGCAATTTTGTGCAGTTTTCTGTGTACATGTCCTTTACATCTTTGGTTAAATTTATTCTAAAATATTTGATTCTTTTAGTTGCTAACACATAAATGGAATTTTTTTCCTCAGTGGCTCCTCAGTTTGCTCATTACTAGTGTATAGCGTCCTACTGATTTACATGTTGATTTTGTGTCTTGCCACTTTGCTGAACTGGTTTATTAACTGTAGTATCTTTGCTGCACATTTTTTCAGGTCTTTTTAAATATAGGATTGTGTCATCTGCAAATAGGAGAAGTTTTACTTCTTCATTTCCAATTTGGATGCATTTTATTTCTTTTTTTTTTGCCTAATTTTTCTGGCTAGAACTTCCAATACAATGTTTGTAAGAGTGAACAGGATTGGTATGAATTCTTTTTGAAATGACTGAATTCTCCTGTGAATTGATCTGGTCCTCAGCTTTAATTTTGGGGGAGGTTTTTGATGACTGAGTTAATCTCTCTACTTGTAATTAGTCTGCTAAGATCTTCTATTTCTTCTAGAATCAGTGCAGGTTGTACATGTTTTTCTAGAATCTTTGCTTTTCATCTAAGTTGTCTAATTTGTTGGCATACAGTCATTCACAGTATCTTCTTATGATCCTTTTTATTTCTATGCAGTCAGTAGTAACGTCCCCCTCTCATTTCTGGTTTTATTTCCATTGCCTCTTGTTTTTTTCCTTTGTCAGTCTAGGTAAGGGTTTGCCAATGCTCTTTACCTTTGACAAAGAACCAACTTTTGGCTTTGTTGATTATTTCTATTTTTTCTTAAGTCTCAATTTTATATATTTCTGCTCTAATCATTGTTTCTCTCATTCTGCTTACTTTGGGATTATATTGTTGTCCTTTTTCTAGTTCCTCCAGATGTGCAGTAAAATCTTTGATTTTAGCTCTTTCTTCTTTTTTAACGTAAGCATTTAGGGCTTAGACATTTTTGCCAAAATGCTTCCCTTATCTGCCAAAAATCCTTTATCCCTTATTTCTTCATTGTGAAGTTTTATTCACACTTCGCTTGCCACTTCTTCTAGAACATCTCCCCAGTGGCAGGACCTTATCAATTACTTCCTACTTCTTCAAACTCCTCTGATATGTAACTTAAGTTATATTCTATATTTGATGGCTCTGGGTTATTTTTGTTTATGTCAGCATCCTCTCACAAGGAAGGCTGCAGCCTCTTGGAAGTTAAAATTCGGATCTTGGACATTTAAATAATTTATATAAATACATAAATTTATATAAATAATTAGAGAAGTTGTGAGTTCACAGAACAATCCTGCATAAATTATAGGATTCCCATATGACACCCTATTAGTAACATTTGCATTGGTGTGGAGCATTTGTTGATGAAAACACATTTTTATAATTGCACTATTAACTAAAATACATGGTTTAACTTAGGGTTCACTGTGTAGTGCAGGTCCATGTGTTTTTTTGCTTTTATTCTTTTTGTGTTTTTTTTAAATTAAAAAAATTTTTTTAAACATAACAACATATAAAAACAAAAATTCTTACCATATGATCATTCCATTCTTGGTATATAATCAATAACTCACAATATCATCACATAGTTGTATATTCATCACCATGATAATTTCTTAGAACATTTGCATCAATTAAATTCAGAAAAAGAAATAAAAAGAAAAAAACACTCATACATACCATACCCCTTACCCCTCCCTCTCATTGATTGCTAGCATTTCCATCTACCCAATATATTTTAGCCTTTGTTTCCCCTATTTTTTTTATATATCCCTTACCACTACTTCTCATTGATCACTAGCATTTCAATCTACTAAATTTGTTTTAACATTTGTTCCCCCTATTATTTATTTATTTTTAATCCCTATGTTTTACTCATCTGTCCATACCACAGATAAAAGGAGCATCAGACACAAGGTTTTCACAATCACACAGTCACATTTCAAAAGCTATATCATTATACAATCATCTTCAAGAAACACGGCTACTGGAACACAGCTCTACATTTTCAGCCACTTCCCTCCAGCCTCTCCAATATACCGTAAGTAAAAAGGTGATAACTATATAATGTGTAAGAATAACCTCCAGGATAACCTCTCAACTCTATTTGAAATCTCTCAATCATTGACACTTTATTTTGTATCATTTCTTTCTTCCCCATTTTGGTCTAGAAGATTTTCTCAATCCCTTGATGCTGAGTCCCAGCTCATTCTAAGATTTCTGTCCCATGTTGCCAGGAAGGTTTCTGGGACTCAGGTCCCACATAGAGAGGGGGAGGGCAGTGAGTTTGCTTGTCGTGGTGGCTGAGAGAGAGATAGGCCACATCTGAGCAACAAAAGAGGTTCTCTGGGGGTGACTCTTAGGCCTAATTTTAAGTAGGCTTAGGCTATCCTTTGTGGGGATAAGATTCATATGAACAAACCCCAAGTTTGAGGGCTCAGCTTATTGCTTTGGTTGTCTTCACTGCTTGTGAGACTATTAGGAATTCTCCACATGGGGAAGTTGAATTTTCCCCCTTTCTTGCCATTCCCACAAGGGGACTTTGCAAATACTTTTTTATTCACTGTTTAAATCACTCTTGGATTTATCAGGGCATCACACCAGACAAACCTACAAACTCTCATGCCCTACTCAAGGTTCCATGTACTTACGGTGTTCAATTAAACTGTCCAAGTCAAACACACTAGTCAAATTATAAATTTTGTACCAAACAAACATTTTTTGTTTTAGTCTTACACATAAGCTAAGGTTTTAAAATATGAGTTTCCATCTATTTTCAACACCCTGCAATACTGACATTCCTTTGTTCTTCCTCATGCAGAAACATTTTTTTTAATTTGTACATTTAGTCACTATCATTGCATACTTTAGGCAATCCTAGATTATACCATCTCAGTCTCAATTATCTATCTTTCCTTCTGATTTCATTTGTGCCCCCAGCCCTCTGCCCTCTATCATTCTCACATTCAGCTTCATTCAGTGTACTAACATTATTGTATTATTGTATATATTCTTGTATATATATATTGCATATATATATTATTATATATAGTATTGTGCCATCCATTTCTGAATTTTTACAATCAGTCCTGTTGCACAGTCTGTACCCCTTCAGCTCCAATTATCCACTATCTACCTTATTTCTATCTCCTGATGGTCTCTGTTCTTAGCTGGAATTCTCCAAGTTCATTCACTAATGTTAGTTCATATCAGTGAGACCATGCTGCATTTGTCCTTTTGTTTCTGGCTAATCTCACTCAGCATAATGTCCTTAAGGTCCATCCATGTTGTTACACACTTCATAACTTTATTCTGTCTTACAGCTGCATAACATTACATCATGTGTATATAACACAGCTTGTTTAGCCACTCATCTGTTGATGGGCATTTGGGCTGTTTCCATCTCTTGGCAATTGTAAATAATGCTGCTATAAACATTGGTGTGCAAATGTCTGTTTGTGTCCTTGCCCTCATGTCCTCTGAGTAGACACCTAGCAATGGTATTGCTGGATCATATGGCAATTCTATGCTTAGCTTCCTGAGGAACCACCAAATTGCCTTCCACAGTGGTTGTACCATTTTACATTCCAACCAACAGTGGATAAGTGTGCCTCTTTCTCCACATCCTCTCCAGCACTTGTCATTTTCTGTTTTATTGATAATGGCCATTCTGGTGGGTATGAGATGATATCTCATTTTGGTTTTGATTTACATTTCCCTAATAGCCAGGGAAGTTGAACATCTTTTCATGTGCCTTTTGGCCATTTGTATTTCCTCTTCTGAGAAGTGTCTGTTTATGTCTTTTGTCCATTTTGCAATGGGGTTGTTTGTTATTTTGTTGTTGAGTTGAACAATTTCTTTGTATATTCTGGATACTAGACCTTCATCTGATATATAGTTTCTAAATATTGTCTCCCATTGTGTTGGCTGTCTTTTTACTTTCTTGATGAAGTTCTTTGATGCACGAAAGTGCTTAATTTTGAGGGGATCAATTTCTTTCTTTCTTTCTTTCTTCAATGCTCATGCTTTCTAGGAAACTGCCTCCTATTACAAGATTTATAAGTTATTTCCCTACATTTTATTCTAAAAGTTTTATGGTCTCAGATCTAATGTTCAGGTCTTTCATCCATTTTGAGTTAATATTTGTATAGGGTGTGAGATATAGATCTCTCATTTTTTGCATGTGGGTATCCAGTTCTCTAGGCACCATTTATTGAAGAGACTGTTCTATCCCAGGTGAGTTGGCTTGACTGCCTTATCAAAGATCAATTGTCCATAGATGACAGAGTCTACATCTGAACAATCTGTTTGATTCCATTTGTCAGTATATCTGTCTTTATGCCAGTACCATGCTGTTTTGACCACTGTAGCTTCGTTATACACCTTAAAGTCATGTACCATGAGACCTCTGACTGCATTTTTCTTCCTTAGGTTATTTTTAGCTAATTGGAGCATCTTACCCTTCCAGATAAATTTGGTTATTGGTCTTTTTCTGAAAAGTAAGTTTTTGTGATTTTAATTGATATTGCATTGAATCTGTATATCAATTTAGGTAAAATTGACTTCTTAACTATATTTAATCTTCCAATCCATGAACACAGTATGCCCTTCCATTTATTTAGGTCTTCCGTGATTTCTTTTAGCAATTTCTTGTAGTATAGGTCTTTTGTATCCTTAGTTAAATTTATTCCTAAATATTTTATTCTTTTGGTTGCAATTATAAATGGAATTTTTTTCTTGATTTCTCCCTCAGATTGTTCATTACTAGTGTATAGAAACACTACAGATTTTTGAGTGGTGATCTTGCAACCTGCCACATGGCTGCACTCATTTATTAGCTCTAGTAGTTTTGCTGTGGATTTTGGGGTTTTTTTGACATATAGTATCATATCTTCTGCAAACAGTGAGAGTTTTACTTCCTCCTTTCCAACTTTGATGCCTTTTAGTTCTTCGTGTTGTCTAATTGCTCTGGCTAGAACTTCCAACACAATGTTAAATAACAATGGTGATAGTGGACATCCTTGTCTTGTTCCTGATTTAGGGGGAAAGTTTTCAGTTTTTCCCCAGTGAGGATGATGTTAGCTATGGGTTTTTCATGTATTCCCTTTATCATGTTGAGGAAGTTCCCTTTTATTCCTTTCCTTTGAAGTGTTTTCAGCAAGAAAGGGTGTTGAATTTTGTCAGATGCCTTTCCTGCATCAATAGAGATGATCATATACACATTATACTATATTGTATATATTTTTATACAGTAAATATTATCATATTTTTTCTTAATATTTATCCTACTACCATCTACACAGCCTAACATTTCCCCTTTAAACACATTCAGATATATATTTCAGTGCTGCTAATTACATTGACAATGGTTTAGACTTCTTTGATATCTTTCTCATGAGTCCTCAAAAACAGACCACACATATCCAAAGGTGTTTCATTTGGTTAAATGATTTAAAAAATCACAATTTATATACCTGAATTAAAAAAAAAGATTTGGGAAAAATTCAGTACTCAGTCAACATGGCATGCTGGTTACAGAAACATAAGGAAAACAAAAGGTCACAATATCATCTGAAGCCTCTTCCCTGAAAAGTTTTCGAGATTTTCCACCTTAATTCTTCATTTGTTTGCATTCAAACTTATTGATTTGTTAAACCGCTTTGGAGAAACTAACCTTTAGTTTAGCAAATATGTCTGCATTAATAAGACCTTTAACAACATCCTTAGAGAGGAGTTACAGTGAATTAAAACAAATAAAAGAGGGTGGGCCACGGTGGCTCAGCAGGTAGAATTCTCGCCTGCCATGCCAGAGACTCAGGTTCGATTCCTGGTGCTTGTACAGCAAAAAAAATAAAATAAAATAATAAAATAAAAAAAAGTAGGTAGCGTTTCCTATACATGCCTCCAACACTCCATTAACCCTGTGCCTCTTATTCCTAAACTGAGTTATCTCTAGAGGTCTGTTCCTCTATCATTCTAGTTTCCTAACTCCCTAATCTCACAATCCATCCTTTTTCTCTCAAAACACATCCACATTTTTCTCTAAACCATGGTCTCTTGCCTGTGATTCTTCAATAGCCTCCTAATCTGACATCCAGCTTCAGGCTTCCGTACATTCAATAGACATATGCTTATTGATAGCATGCTTTGTGCCAGGTATGGCTAGATCCTGGGGTAGAGGAATAAGTAAGGAGACAGGTTTGCCTCCCCGGAGAAATTACAGAATAAGAGAAGGAAACAGATGAGTCTACAATAAACAAATAAATAATAAAACAAGATACAATATATACAATAAATATTATTGCATTTTTTTTTCCTAATATTTATTCTACGACTATCTACCAGCCTAACATTTCATTCAGATATATATTTCAGTGATGCTAATTATACTGACAGTGGTTTGGACTGTGCAGTATTCTCAAAGAAATATACAGAGTGGCTATGATAGAGTGATTGGGACAGAATAAACAGTGAGTGTGCACAAGATTGGGGTGGGTGCCCCTCTAGAGCAAGTGGTCAGGGACATCTCTGATAGTTATATTTATATAAAATATCTGTAAGAAAGAACCTACTAGGTACAGATGAGAAGAGTGGTTTACCAGATAGCACAGGCAGCAGCAAAGGGCTTGAGGCAGGAAACACTTTGGTTTGTTCAGGGAACAAAAAAGTGTTTTTGTATTGGGAGCCTCATAGTGAGTTATCTTAAAAAAAAAAAATCTGGTTATCACCTCCCTCTGACCGTGATCTTTAAGGCCCTATGCAATTTGAAGTCTCCCCAACTCTTTCGTCTCACTGGTGTGCACTCTTCCTGCCCTCCCTAGATGTTACAGCGCGACTGGCCTTTGCCTGTTTCTCTAAGATGCCTAAGATCCTCCCACAGTGCTTTCCACTACACACCCTGCCTGGAATTTCTCCTTTCACCAGCCTTCACATAAAATCCAGGTACTTGTCTTTTGGAATGCAATTTAAATAGTGCATGTACTGGGAAGAAAGATCCAAAAAGGCAGGGACCGTGTCTACCTTCTTCATCCTCCTAACCATATTTCCAAGCACGTGTCCTAACTTAATGTGCTCAAATACATTGTTGAAAAAAGACCTAATCTTATGAATGAGAGCACAAATGCCCATACACACACAAGTTAGCTGACAGTGGTAAGGAACATGTTAGTTACCGTATGAATGGCTAGACAGATCAGAGCCTGGGGTGTACTGGAATCAATGTAATAACAAGGCTTATTATATCAGGGTTTATTATGCAATCTTATTTCAATTGATAATTTGGGGGATTAATTCCCATGCCAGAAGTAGCATCCTCTATTATTTTACTTGGACCATTTTCTATGTACACAGCAGATGCTCATTTGCCTAAGTAGGGAAACCATGGAGCTGCTATCTGAAGAGGGAAGAAAGAAGAGAGGAAGGAGCAAGATGCTGCAGTCTCAAATGCAACTGCCTTTGTTTTTGGATGGGTGTTGGAGCTCATCATTCTTTTAAATTCCCTTTCTTAAAAAATGCAGCATAGCATCACTCAGACAAGATGTATAGAGACGCTTAAATATTAAACATAAATTCTCTATTACATGTTTAATAAACACTGCTAGCTTACAGGAAAGCTAAATTGCTTTTTATAAACACTGAAGCTGGCAGACACATTTTTCTGGCAATAATCTATGAAAAACTCTTCTCACTTCCTTGTTCATTCACAACACGGCAGGAGCTGAATGAATCTGAGTGTGTGGCTTCCTGGGGGTGTTTGCAATTGAGATTGACACTAGAAAAGGAATGAAAACAGGCAAGTCATTAGAAAGTAAATGAATATCTGAAACCACAGTACACCAAAGGAAATTTTGATGAAGCTTCACAAGCCCTGTCCTCCCTATTTGGGAGTAAACAAGGCTCAGTAAATGAATAAGTAAAAGAGGAGGCAGTCTACGTGATGTGATGTGGCTTCAGTTTGAAGACCTTTAGGGCCCCCTGAAAAGGATCTAAAAAACGGAATCAATCTAGGTCTGAAATTCCCATGATTAGTCACTCTTTTGGACAGATCATACTGTCAAAATCAGCAGACATTTATTTATAGAGTTTGAAAGACAAAGAAAGGTCTCTTTGCCTAGTTGTCAGTTAAAATGTCAGGAATTGGCCATTAGAGATTCATTCCTTTGGATCTTTAGACTTTTATATTTTAGGAGTTCCCTAATTAATGAAATAATGATCTTTGAGCTGTTTTTGAACTGCTTTTTAGTAAAAGTCTATTAGGGATGTGTTAATATTTGGTGGAGAACAAGACTTTTACACAATCAGAGGAGTCTAAAAGCAGCAAGAAGGCAATTACGAGGAAAAGGGTGATGGCAAAATAATGCCAGTTTTGTTCAGGTTAGTGCACAATTTTGCATTAAGCCAGCCCTGCCTTTGAGTTACATCTGTGCCAATAATGTATAAAGGTCATTTCTGAGTAAAGTGGTCATAAGACATTTAGCATAGGGCTTGTCCATCAGAGTCACTGTAATTACAGGAGAGGATATTTATATAAGTGAACAAAAGATAAAAATTCTTTTGGAAGCAGTAAGGAAGGCACACAATCATAGGCAAGCACAGGAAAAGATCCAATAACCCTTGAATCTAAACATGGGGTACACCCCTTGGAAGCTCACCTTCTAGGCACCAGCATAAGACAAGGATTCTGTCAAGAGAGATCACAGATCTGCAAAGATATTGTGCTGGTTTGAAGCTATTATGTACCCCAGAAAAGCCATGTCCTTTAATCCTCATTCAATATTGCTGGGTGGGACCTTTCTGATTATTTCCATGGAGATGTGACCCACCCAATTGTTGATGGTAACTTTTGATTTGATTGTTTCCATGGAGATGTGTCTCTACCTATTCAAAGTGGGGTTGCTTACTGGAGCCTTTTAAGAGGGAACCATTTTAAATAAAAGCTTTAGAGCCACCAGAATCAACAGAGTCAAACAGAACAGAGCCCTGGGGAAGCCCTTTAAGATCCCTGGAGAGAAAGCTAGCAAATGTTGCCATGTGCCTTTCCAGCTGAGAGAGAAACCCTGAAAATCATTGGCCTTTTTGAGCCAAGGTATCCTTCCCTGGATACCTTAATTTGGACACTTTAATAGTCTTGTCTTAATTTTCATGACCTTAGAACTGTTGATGCGCAATTTAATAAATTCTCCTTTTTAAAAAGCTGTTCTAATTCTGGTATATTGCATTCTAGCAGTTTGCAAACTAGAACAGATACATATTAAAGAGGACTAAATCATCTCCTGACATTATCATTTTAGTTGACATGCTTATTGTAGAGGACCTATGTGCTTTCCTATTCTCTTTACTTCCACCATATCATTCCTGTTTACCTTCTGGCAGCTATGCTGCTTTATGCTCACTCCTACTACCCATTCCTAAAAGACGTTGTTCTCAGTAAAAAAGCAAATATCAGTAAAAGCAAATATCAGTAAAAATTTGACCCTTTGAGGGTCAAACACCCACATTCATTTGTTCTCTTGGGGAACTGGCATTTTAAATTTTATCACACCATGTCATGAAAAGGTTCTGTTAACTTGTAAGAGAATTTTGGGCATCAGCCAACAGTTGAGGTGTGTAGTTGAAGAGAGAATCCCTAAACATCACAGAGCTAGGACATGCAAGGATTGAAATTTCAAGGATGGGTAGATATGGGACAATGCCTGGTACACAGAAGATACTTAGAAAAGATATATCAGAGGATTGATTGAATGAATGAATGTTTCATTTCTCTTTTAATGGAAATATGTATCAGGGCAGTGCTAAGTTGGATGGAAGTGGGAGCACTGCAAGTTCCTCGAGTACCATTTGGCACTGGAACTTGGTATGGTGTTTTCCAACAGAGGAGTTTAAGTTTCCATTCAAAATATTTTTTAAGAGGCAATTACCCTGCCACCCTTCTCTTCTTTCACAGCCACACAGGAGACCATACATGGAATACCAAATTACAAGGGCTTGCAGAAATTAAACTTTTCCAGATTGGGTGAGGGGAAGTGAAGGTAGAGAGAGAGTGTGTGTCTCTGTGTAGGGGAGAGATAGACTGATTCATTCTTGGGCATATTCCGGAAACTCCTCTTATCATTCATTCAAAGCTTCAGTAACAAAAATTATCATTTTTTATTAGGATTGAATTTCTTATCTTGCTCTTTAAGCCTCATATTTCTTTCACTCTATGGTCAATGGAGTTTAAAAACCTTATCTTTTAAATTCATCCTTCTGAAAAAGACAGCTGCATGCATGAACATCAGAGGCTAAGAAATGTACTCAGGTAGCTGTAGATAGAGGTAGTTAATGTGTATTTCCTCCTTTCTTCTTTCTTTTATGTAAAAACATGACCAAAGTGATGGAGTTCTTTGGGGTTCTCTCTGGTCCAGTAGTGGCCTGTCAGTGATTCATTCACTGGCTATGTAATCTAGGCATGGATTCAAGGAAAGAGACTCAATCATCTAATCTCAGATGGGTCTGGAAATCTTTACTTTATTACAGAACTTATTCTACCCCACCCCCCACCCCCCTAACAATGATGATCAGTGAGTGAATGAGTTTATGTGCTTGCTTTAGAGAAAACTACATTGGTGTATCAATTTGTACACCTGACATTCATGGGTCACAGGTAACTTTAACAATCTGATGTAGCTGGCACCAATGGTAGCTAGTTTATAATTAAAAACATTTCAAGGTCTTATATTTGTGCTAGACAGCATTTAGTTTTACACACTTATTATGCCTGATCTTATTTAATCTTATAAGAAATCTACTGCCATTCAAAGTTCTAAGTCTTCACACAATTCTATCTTCAGAGATAGTAACTCACTTTAAACACTCACTGTGCAGAATTGCTACAGAACAATTAGTCAGTACACCCCTAGTTAATTTCCTGATGGTCTACAATGAAGAGGTTCTTTAGGAAGTTCAGTCATAGGCAGACAATAGACTTTATCCACCTAGAGTCTTCTTGCTCTCTCTCCCATAGGCAGAGATCCTGACCAATAACGGCCAAGATAATTCCATAATGTCTGTAAAGTCAAATAGTTAGAAGAAAACCACAGAGCCATAATATATTTTTCCCTGATTTTATTTGTGGAAAAGTGCCATTGCCATGTCTCTTCCTAGCTAAGTCAGCACCATAGTCAAAATATCGACCACCCTTTTTCACTTTCTGCCACTTTGCTCATGCTCTTTTATGTTGTGCTGCCATGTTATCAACTCATCCTCCCAGACTCTGTTGGTTTATCTGGCATCAGTTCCTCTTTCCTGGTGGGAGTGCTAGCATATTTCTTTTCATAGCACAGTAGAGTAAGTGATGTAATAGCAGTATATGTAATTATTTGTTTTTATGTCTGTCTTTCTTACTAGAGCATGGAGCTAACTGGGAATAAGGATTTTGTCTTATTCATCATTCATCTTTGTATCTCCCTGAATATAGCATAGGAGTTGACACATTCAAATAAATTCCAAGCAAATGAATTAAGGCAATCAAAGAAACCAGTCTTTGGGGAGGATTTCCCTAACCTCAGCCTGACTTAGTTTCCATTATCATGTTCCTCACAGTACTCCAAATTCACCTTTGTGGCCCTCATCACAACTATAATTTAAGACTAACTTTGATGATTGTTTAATGTCTGTTTTCATTGCAAGACTGTGAACTTGTACTCTCCATGAGCCCTAGGGCCATGACGGTTTTGCTCACAGCTTTGGAAGATGCTCAATAAATATTTGTTGACTAAAATGAGAATAATTCTTGGCAATCAGAAGAAAAATTATACATGACAATAACTTAATGTTACACTTTATAGACTCTGTGTAGTTCCTAGAACATTGTGAACACCCAGTCCATATTAACCAATGATAATGAGTTGTACTATTTATAAAGTATTTCAGTAATGGCATCATTTCCAGCATAATGGATGATGATCTTAATGTACCTTCTTCTAGGCAATGAAAAATAAAAATAGCATATTATAAAAAATGATATCATTCTACCTCTTACTGAATATTTTTATTCTGATTGTCGAGAGTACAGTGATAATGTAGAAGAACGAATTTCATTAAGGAAAAAAAAAAACCTTTGATTTATAAGACCACACAAATGAATTAAAAACTTTTATTCTGGCATTGATATATGTAGAAAAAGTACTTTTGTATCTATAGCCTAAACATTTTTAATGAGAGGGATTTGGTTTGGGAAATTGAGTATGTATAACTACCATTACCCTTATGTGATTCAATTAGGCACTCTGCATTCTGTAAGGGGACAATGCATGATGACCTGACAAGCCCTCTACCCTTAGTAACAATCATCCTTGAAGAACAGGGAACTGAAAAATTAGGGTACAGGGAAGAAGAGAGGAAAGGTGGGAGAAGTCAGGATAAATAGAGACAACACTGTGTCTCACTGGTTGAACAGTGATAATTTTATGAAACAAAGCATATATGTCCAGGTAATTAACATATTAGCAATTTTGACTAGTGCTTTTTCTCAACTCTTCTAATTAGGCTTTTTCCAGTGTCTAGTCACTTATAGGCAGAGAATCTTCATGGCATTCTGAAAGATCAAATACCATTTTCTTTGATTCACATTTCTAGCCAAGCCAATGACACAGGGTTTTGGTATAATATGGGAATTTTCTAATCTCCGGATCTGAAAAGCTGACCTGCTCATCTAAGAGACATGCATGAATAGAATGAAGATAAAAAGAAAGGCAAGAAAGGATAATATATTAGATGCCAGGCATAATAAAAATGGCATTTCTTTCAGGGTCCACTCCCTCCTTACAACCAGGGAAGAGATAAGAATTTGCAATAAACTCATCATATTCTCCAGAGAGAGACAGGTATTCTGGTTAGCGCCCAATATGTAAGAACTGTCCATCTTCTATTTCACAGGTTCTCATTATTAATGTGAGAACGAGGATGGTCTTTGAAATACTAGCATATTGTTTTGAATGTATGTTACTCTTTCACTTAGGAGAATGGAATTTGCAATGTGTAATTTCATTGGTCTTAACCAAGTGTATACATTCTTGTGTCACATGATGTAGCATCTCTGAGGAACTCAAGAACCTTTCCCAGGGTCAACCCATGGCAAATCTCCTGTGGTACACTCTCTCCCATACCACACTGAACAAGATTAGCATGGTATCAAGTACACAAATGCAAGGAGCAGAAAATACAAAAAAGCCAGTTGAAGAAAGGAGGTGCCCTAAAAGAAATGGACAGCACACTCCTTGCTTTTATGATAATTAGAAGGGAATCTGAGTTGATTTTATGTAAGAAACTTCATTTTTGGCGGTAACAAGTAGATAGCAAAATCTTATATCCCCCATCTGCTCGCTATTTGATAGTCAGGAGCATAGGGCTCCTGGGGCTTTCTAGAACCCCTTCTGTCAACCTTATGCTTGGCTTTAGAATTCATGCAAGGTGATTTTTCTTAAGGCAGGAATCTGCTCAACCCAGCTTCCATGGACTCACGCATCTGCATCCATTGTATGTGACCACTCTCCCCAGCAGTTTCAGTCTCCTCCACTTGACCCTTCAGCCAGTACCAGCCACACTCCACCAAGGAGCCAGAGAAACCTCAACTCAATGCCATTCTCAAGATTTCTGGTATCCTGACCCTGAATTTCTCTCCTCCTCAGGAATCAGACTGCCTTTTTGGTGGGACTGGTAGGTACTAGAGTAAACTAAATAACCAATATATGGAGTAATAATTTGTTGCCCACAGGTGTAGATATAGAAAATTAATACTTTTGAATGGCATCATAATATCCCCAAACATATATTAAAACCCCAAAGATAGTTTTGACTCTTCTGTTTCATGTTTTTAAACCCCACCTAAATCAGTCCCTTATCAAGTCCTTTTGGTTTGCCCTTTAGTGAAGACAATGAGAAAGTAAAGTTAATATTATATAACACATGCATTTAAAAGGCTAGCCTCATGACAGGATGTCCATCACAGTGCCTTCATTTGTTAACCTTCTCCCAGTTGGCTCCAAACACCTTCTCTTCCACACTTCCTAGCCTTTTTCTCTGTACTCTCTACTTAAATTTTCATTCTATTCAAACTAACATAGCCATATATATTCTACTGAATATATAGTATTCAATTATATTGCCCCTCTTGTTCCTCTAAATTCTCTAGCCTTGTACTCTCTGCTTATCTAAAATTAACCAATTTTAGTGTTACTAAAAAATGCTAATCCCATAACAGATAGACCACAAGTCTTAGTGACCTAACCAATAGAAACTTATTTAATCCTCTCATTAAATCCAAATTAATATTCCTGATTGGCAGGCAGCTCTCCTGGAGGTGGGCATTCATGGACCCGTTGTCTTTCATCTTATGTGTCCACCATCATCATATGTGGTTTCCAAGAATACCAACTATGGGGGAAGGGCATGTAAATTATCACTGGATGTTTTTATGTCCCAGGAACAGAAGTGCCGTACACAATTTCCTCTCACATTTCAATGAGAGTTATTCAGTCACAGGGCTATGTCTCGCTGTTAAGAGAGGGGAAATGTCATCTAGCTATGCTCCCAAGAAGAAGTGGAAGCAAACACAATGATCAGCTATATCATCCAACATAGGTTGGATATAACATTCAACACAGGTTCTCCCATACTAAGTCTCCATTCCAGAGAGGTATATTGCTTACCTCTTTTCACCCCATAACCTGTATTAACTGACCTCATTTAAACCATTCCATGCATTTCTATGTGACTTCTTCTGCATTGCTGTTTTGCATATACTCTCATCTTCATATTTTATGCCTTGTATCCACAAACTAGCTTTAAGCTTCTTGGGAGTAGGAAATATGTCATTTGCACCTTGTTTTCATATCTACACATTTTCTAGGAAAAGTTAGAGCTAAGAAGCACTATTAACACAGAATCTTTGCCATTCCTTGAAGAGGTATTCTACCTAGCCTAGTATGAACTAAAGACTTCTTGGGGCATTAGATTTCTTGGAAACAAAGCAAACTGAATAACACTTCAGCTCACTAATTACTAGAAGTTCATCACATGTACATTGGTTACTATGTACATAGTTTAGTGCTAGGTTCTTGGAGAATGACATAGGTAATGTAGGTAAGACAGCATTACCAGAAGATGATTTATAATCCAGTACCAGGCCCTGACTTGCATAGGATGACATTCAATGAAATATCAGGAAGAAGGAGGTGGAGGGTGGGAATACTATAAAATCTTCATAAATTAGGCCCCTTGAGTGGAAGTCCTAAGAATGGGATATTATCTCAGTGTGGCAGTGGGGGCCATAGATTAGAGTCAGACCCAGGAATTGAGGCAAGGTCTATCTGTATCTGACCATGTAGATGAGAGCTCTCTGAGTCTTAGCTTCCTCATTTGTATAATGGAGCTAATATCAATACTTCCAGGGTTTCTGTAAGAAATAGGAGCATGTGGATGAAGCATCCTCGCCACTGCTGTTCTATGCCTGGCTCTGTCGTGTTCACTGAGCTAGGGCTACTGAGCTAGGGCTACACTAGAGAAAGGAATGTAGGCCTGTGTGAGAGCAGAGACCAGCCTAACTGCAGGGTTGGATCTATTATGTGGAGTGGAGTAGGAAAGAAGGCTGGGCAGGAAGTTAAGCCAATGTATGAAGGACTTTGTGCTGGGATGTTCAATGTTGCCATTAGAGGCAGTGGTATAACTCTAAATTGAGGAATTCCATGATTAAAGCTCCAATGAAGGAAGGGTAGTTTGGCATTGTAAAGGGCTGCCCCCTACTGGACACTTCCCCTACCCATCTCTCCTCCTGTCTCTAGTTTACTCCTTTCTTCTACCAAGCATGACCCAATTTTACCCACATGCTCTGATTTCCACAGGCACAGAATTCCTAGCCTCTTTCCCTGATCAGCAGCTTCCCTCTACTGTCTCCCCATCACTTGTCTGCAGAATCCAGTAAGGGATGAGCATATTTGGCTGTCACTATTTCCAGAATCAGTCCTTCCGTCATGTTTATGTAATCCTCTGGGACTGATTCAGTCATTTGCAAGGGCTTGGCACTCACCCAAGTGTCCTACTCCCTGCCTGTGATATAGCCTCTGTGTCCCTCAGCCATGGTGGTGCTAGATACCCTGGGAGGCTATCTTTCACCTCAGTCCCTAAGTCTTATTTTAATTTTCATCTGAATGTGCTGCCAACTGTGGAGGGAGACACTGCCACCAGGAAGTCACTGCCTTGCTCCACTTCAGCCCCTACAAGGCCAGCAGGTGTCTGGCTCATCTGATCTGCTGGCCAATCTCCATCATGGAGGGTACAACTTCCTGACACAATCTGATTCACAGAAAGTTTCTTGCTTCCTTGGCTTAGTAAAGGATTCTGAGATGCATTCTCCTTCCTCACTAACAAAGGATTTTGTTACAAATCATGCCAAAGATCTATACTGCTATCTATATGGCCCTAGATATTCTCTCTTTCAGGACTGTGACTGTGTGTGCATGCGTGTGTGAGTATGTGTGCATGCACAAGAGCAATGGTTCAGAAAATTAATTTCTTTGGGCATAACACTGTAGTTTATATAAAGCATTCTCCCTTCATTCTAGACTTAGAAGGAGTTAAAGAAAGCTGATTAAATTTAGGTAACCTGCTTCCAGAAGTTATACTCCCCCTTGATGCCCTTGATGGCATCCCAAAATGTGGAAGAGAATCTGAAATACTGGTCATCTATAACTTCAACTATCCTCCTTCCCAAAACTAATATTTCAATACCGATGAGATCTGGTCATAATAAAACTCCAAGAACAGCCTTGATGAAAAAATAAATAAAAATAATAAAGATGGGGAAGAGATTTCCCAAAGCTCTGTCATAGTCATCCATTCTGAAGGAAGTGTGTAGCAATAGGGAGGAAAATATTGCTAGCAAGCTGTATTAATTATTATGTAAGAGAGCCTCAAAGCTCGTCTGCTACTAGCTACCACACTCACTTGTTTCACCTCACACTCAGATTTGCTGAGTCACAGCACAGCTCCAGGTTCCCAGGTCCACAGGAAACACAACAAGCAAGCTTCAAATTAGAGAGTGGCTCCCACATTCCAGACATGCTGCTGCTGATGGCCACATGGCCACACCCTATAGCGGGAGTCAGCAATCTTTTCTTTAAAGGTCCAGATAGTAAACAGTTTGGGTTTTGTAGGCCACACACAATTCTCTGACTTTCAGCTCTTGTTGTACTAGCCATAAACCATGCCTAAACAAATTATTGCAGCTGTTCCAAAAACACTTGATTTATTAAAAAACCAAGCAATTATGGATCGAAACGTGTCCCCCCAAAAGATATGTTCAGGTTCTAACCCCCAGCTCTGTTAATGTAAACTCAATTGTACATAGGATCTTTGAAGATGTTGAGATGAGGCTCACTAGATAAAGGTGGTCCCTAATCCAATGTAACGAGAGTCTTCTTAAGCAGAGGGAATTTGGACAGAGATACAGGAAACTGTGGTAGAAACAAGAAGGAAAGGGAGATAGAGGGAAAGGGAGAACATGAACACCAGCACCAGCCCTGTGACAAAGAGCTGAGATTGAAGGCAGGCCACTGGCAGACCTACAAACTTCAGAGGAAGCACGGTCTGGCTGGCATCTTAAGTTCATTCTTCTAGTCTTCAAAATTGTGAGACAATGAACTCCTGTTGTTAAACCAACTCGTCTGTGGTCCTTTGTTAAGGTTGCCTTGGCCAACTGAGACACAGGTGGTGGGCTGGATTTAGCTAATAGTATAGAGTTTGCTGACCCCTGTTCTATAGGACTATGAAACAACGGAGGCACAGAATGTTTGGCTAGAGAAAAGCTCTATGCATCCAAAGGGGAAGGAACCTAAAACAGAGAGGTTCGATTTCAGGATGCCTGTTTCTACACATGTGAAAGTGTGCATGTGTCTGTGTGTGAGAGAGGAGAGAAGAGAATGGGAGTGTGGGAATATGGAAAGGAGCAAGTGAGGTAGGATGAGAGCACTAAAAATATTTTAAGTAAAGACAAGGAATGGGGTGGTGGGGAGAGACAATTGTGTGCATAATGTGAAAAGATCATACTCGTATCTCCTTTATGTCTATCAACATGCCACAGAGCAGCTAGTGAAACACCAGATGTTAAGGGAAGCATCAGAAAAAATTATCTTATTTAAGACCGTAAAAGTGTTCATGGTGTTGATAAAGACACTGAGAATATTCTTGCATTTTGCCTTCTAGATATTATAAACTTAATTATGTTTTCATCATAGACAATGGTTAATCTAAATCAGACAGGGCAAGAAGTGGGTATCCTTATGTTTTTGGAAGTGGCCATACAATAGTCTTTTATTCCAGTCTGAACAGGGAGTATATGGATCATAAGGAAAACTTAGCAGTAATTTTCTGAGGATACTGAGGCCTCTCCTAGATTAAGATACTCATGGGAGGCATGGAGGACAAAGAAAGTCATCTTGGACTAGAACCAAGTCTTCTGAGATTCCTGAAACTATGACAATTTTGTTTGCCAGATTTTTTTATGGAAGAGACCATCTTCTTCTTGAGGTTTGGAGCATGGCTACTGAATAAATGTTTCTTTACCACAACCAGATTCTTAAGTTTGTTAGTTCTTGCCACAATTAGAAAGAAGGAAGACAAAACAGCCTCTGTCAGTCAGCTATTTCTCCCTTAATGTTCTTTCGAAAAGGAAAAGAAAGCTATATCAATCATAAGACATTCCCCCTCGGCGGATGTTGGTGGCCTAAGATTTATATAAACAAAATGATAAATCAAAGGCAAGTAGAAAAAAATGAAATGAAAGATTCACTCTTGTTTTTTATAGCTCCCATTTCTGTCATTTGTAAATGATCAACAGAGTTCCTTCTGCGGTTCTGATCAGAAAACTAATGAGAAGGAACAGTTGTCTTCCTAGATGTTTAGGGATCAACTATTTTGCAAAGCCATAAATTAACCGGGATATGAAGATTGCTTTCTGCTCTTGCAGACAATCAGCTGATCAGGCAATGCTAATTAAGGCATGAAAAGCTGAAAAACAACTGGACATACGGCATTCATTTTCCACATCCATTATGGACATTTTTAAGAGGGTGTTGAAATACAATGCATAGGCTACCAGCCATAACAAAAGTTCAAGATAAACATATTAAAATTCAATTGTCATCTGAGGAAAAATCATTTGTAAAAAGAATTTGTGTACTCAGGGTGTGACAGAAAATAACTGCGAGGAAAAAAGGTTGTTATTGACAGCCTCAGAGAGGCTAAGCTGAAACTGACAGAATAATGAATTTAAATAGTTTTCTCCCCCTCTGAAATACTTTAAGTAGTTTGTTCTGCAAAGAACAATATTTTTTCTTCCTAGGACATTTACCTGAAGAAAGAGAAGTTACGTTTGTAGCAATCAACCTGAAATGATGGCAAAACTTGTCTCATCTACCATTGTAGGCAGGTTGTCAAAGCTTTCCAGAGGATGTGGGCTGGGTTAGTGCTGCTACGTTCTTTTTTTATGAATATGATACTTTTATCCTCCTTCAAAAGGCAATTCTTTTAAGCACCTCCATTCTGATTTTAAGTTTTAAATTATACTTTCTTGAAGAAAGCTGTAACATGCAACTCTGGTTCTATGGTGGTTCTTATTCGTGGTTTTCTGCTAGTCAAAGTTTTTAATTCAATGGGGAATCTGTTAGCACTTGATTTTCACTATAATCTTATGAGACTCCTTTTTTTTATATATAGTAAAAATCGCTATTTTTTAAAACTTTTTTTATTATGTAGTATAACGTATATACAATGCAAAGAAATAAAAAAGCAACAGTTTTCAAAGTACTCTTCAACAAGTAGTTACAGGCCAGATCCCAGAGTTTGTCATGGGCTACCATACGATCATGTTTTTCCTTCTAGCTGCTCCAGAATATAGGAGGCTAGAGGGCTTAAATATTTTTTTATTGCCATCACAATCGATTTTTTCCCTTCTTTTTTTGTGAAAAATAACATATATACAAAAAAAGCTATAAATTTCAAAGCATAGCACCACAATTAGTGGTAGAGCATATTTCAGAGTTTGACATGGGTTATAATTTCACAACTTTAGGTTTTTACTTCTAGCTGCTCTAAAATCCTGGAGACTAAAGGAGGTATCAATTTAATGATTCGGTAGTCATTTTCATTTGTTAAATCCTGTCTTCTCTATATAAGTCCACCATCACCTTTGATCTTTCCATCCCTCTCTTTAGAGGTGTTTGGGCTATGGCAATTCTAAATTTTTGATATTGGAAGGGTTTGTCACTAATATGGGGTAGGGAGATTGAACTATCTGAAGTTCTGGAGAGGCTGGGGGCTAGGTTTCAGTACTTATCTGGACCAGGGACCCATCTGAAGATTGTAGGTTTCTGGAAAGTTTCTCTAGTGCATGGAACACTTATGGAACCTTATATACTGCCCTAGGTGTTCTTTAGGATTGGCTGGAATGGTCCTGGTTGGGGGTTGGCAGGTTATGATAAGTAGCAAGGTCGAACTGAAGGTTGCGTGAGAGCAACTCCCAGAGTAGCCTCTCTGCTCTATTTAAACTCTCTCTGCCACTGATACTTTATTAATGACACTTTTTTTCCCTTTTTGGTCAGGATGGAATTGTTGATCCCACAGTACCAGATCTGGATTTATCCCTGGGAGTCATCTCCCACATTGCCAGGGAGACTTTCACCCCTGGATGATGAGCTGCTTTTTAAAAGGCCCAACCTAGTCACACTTATCCAAATGTGCATCATTTCCTGTAAAAGAGTCACCTTGGGATGGAACAAGTTAATCCTAATAATGCTGCTGCTGTTCAAAATATTTTTGGAATTCCTTTTTGAGAATTGCTTTCAGAATCATATAAGAAAATTAGTCACATTGTTCTAAAATGAGCTGTGCATAAAAAGTAAGGTCAGAATTGCTAGCTTATTTGAAGCCAAGTTTAATAAATGTTTCCCCAACTCAAGTTCACCCCAGTTACCTGCCACCACTTATTCATCCTCATTTTCTACATATTCAAGATATTCGAGAAAATATATTCCTAGAATATACCCCAGGTTCTAAAGAAAGTCCAAAAACTGAATTTGGCCTTTTAAGCTGTTACCCATTGGTTTTTGTGCTGTTAACATCAGAGGACTTGATGAGAGCCAGCAGGGAAATAAATAATGGTCTATACTTTTATAAAATCTTTTAGGTCCTCATTCTATTGAAACTCTTAGAGGAGGTAGTAGATGCTAAGAAAGGAAATCATGTAATCTTCCCTGAATACTATGAACACATAAAAGGCTATTTTGACTGCATATTGTAAAAGTTGGATATGAACCATGCTATCATTTCTTGTTTTTTTTGAAGGAAGGAATAGAATAGAGGATTGAGAGGATAATAGGATTTAAGGAAAAGGACAAACAGCCTAAGAACTTTTGTCTCTTATATTCTATATCTTGACTTCAAGCCTGACTTATGATCCTACGAAATTGCTCCATATTTTGGCCAACAATAATTGCAATGGTTTTCATTCAGCTAATTCATCCACACTTGACTAATGTTATCCAAAATCAGTCTCCAGTTTATCCAAACCATTCAGAAAGATGAGAATCTGGAGAATGGATCACTGCTCAATGAGATATAAAAGGATAGGAACTTTCCTATTAATATTACCAATTATCCACCTCATCATATTGTGCTCTTTAAAAATCTGCAATGGTTTCCCGTGTCTACAAAATAAAATATCATCTCTTTGTGAATTCTGGAAAACTAACAGATAATTCACTTTAGTATAAATAATGCAAATGACTAATAAATGTATGAAAATTTTACTTTTCTGACAATCAATAAATTATAATTCAAACAGTAATTTATTTTAAAAAATGCTTAGTCTGTCAAGTTGGCCATAATAAAAAAATTAGTAATATAGAGAACAGATGAGGGTACAGTGAGACAATCATCCCATCTGTTGCTGGTGGGAAAGTACACTGGTAGCTTTCCAAAACCATTTGCAGATATATTATCAATAGCCTTACATGTCTTCATATTGTCTACAGCATGCTTCTCTCTTGTCTATATTCTCTCATTTGTAAACTTATCCAGCCTACAGCTGTTAAGTATCATCTACTTGCTAATGTTGCCTAAATGCCCCAGTCTCCAGCTTGCTCTCAAACTCCTGACCCAATGGTTCAATTTCCTACTAAACATTTCCTTTAGGAAGTCTAACAGGCCCTTAGAATTTATCACATACAAAACTGGAAACTTCAGTGCAAAATCTGCTTCACCTACAGCATTCTGAATTTCAATAAAAGCCAACTTTATTTTCTCAATTGCTCAGGCCCTAATTTTTTTTAAAAAACATTTTTATTGTAAAAACAACATACAAACATTGTTGACATAAAAACATTCCATATGATTGTGGAATTGTACAATGATTGTGTACCAACATTCCATGGTACACAATCAATGGCTCACAATAATATCACATAGTTGTGTACTCATCATCATGATCATTTTATGAACAGGACCTAATTTTTATGTCATCTTTGACTCTTCTTCCTATCCCATTCCCCATATCTAATCTGACCTCAAATCCTACTTTTCATACCAGAGCACTAACTCCTTAGTTTAAACACTATCAATCAATTCTTGTCTGAATTATGGGAATAGCCAATGAAATGTCTCCCTGTTTCTGTCCTTTCCCACCTACACTGTCTTCCTAACATAGGAGACAGCATGATCTAAAAAAACTGACTTCAAATCCCATCACTTCTCTGCTCAAAACCTTCTAAGTACCCCCATTGCACTAGAGTCAAAGCCAAATTCTTTACAAAAGCTATCAGGCCCTGGGTAATCTCGCCCTTCATTCTCTCTCTGACCAACTCCCCTACCCACATCTCTTACATTCCCTGCACTCTAACCACATTGGCCTTCCTAATGTCATTCAATGCAATGGGCACCTTCTTTCCTTAAGGTCTTTGCTATAGCTATTCCCTCTGCTTGGACACTTATCCACTAGGCTATTCTACCTCTCAAGAATGCTTTTCTAATTAAGTTTTTTAAATAAAGAAATAGAGAAATGAGTAAGAAAAAGTATAGCATGATGTCACTGTTAGTCTATCTTGGGTGGTGGGATTAAAGTGTTGTCACATTTTCTCTCTAGGTTTTCTATGTTTTCTAATTTATTCACAATCAAGGTATATAAGAACATAAAAATGGTTAAGATAGCATGGTATAACTCTTGGTCATGCACCCAGAA
Organism: Tamandua tetradactyla; assembly: GCF_023851605.1. NCBI lineage: Eukaryota > Metazoa > Chordata > Mammalia > Pilosa > Myrmecophagidae > Tamandua > Tamandua tetradactyla. The sequence goes on along the minus strand of NC_135327.1, from coordinate 198,975,769 downwards.
ACACAGCTCAATACAAATCCTGGATACATAACAAAATGATGTAATGAATATAACTGATGTTGAATTTTGATCTTATTTATGATATGAAAAATTCTACTCTAAGTGTTAGTGTGTGCCTATGTGGGTGTGCATATTGGAGATTGAATTATGTCCCCTACAAAAGGTATGTTCAGATCCTGATCCCTGATCCTGTGGCTATGAACCCATTTGTAAATAAGATCTTTGACAGTGTTATTAGTTAAGGGGTACTCAAACCAAGTGAAGGAGAACCAACAGAACCAACAGAGCCCACACAGCCAGAGACCTTTGGAGATGCAGACAGAAGGCACCCCCAGGGAAGTCTTATGAAATGGAGAAAGTTAGCAGACATTGCAATATGTCTTCCCAGCTGAGAGAGGTCTCTAGAACCCAAAGGCCCAAGCAAATGATGCTTACAAGAGACTGATCTCAGACACAAGGATACAAATAGATTGAAAATGAAAGGATGGAAAAAGATGTTCCACACAAGCTGTAACTAAAAAAAGCAGGAGTAGCTTAAAAAAACAGACAAAATAGACTTTAAATGTAAAGACATCATAAGAGACAAAGAAGGACACTATATATTAATAAAAGGAACAATTCACCAAGAAGAAATAACAATCATAAATGTTTATGATCCCAATCAAGGAGCTCAAAAGTATATGAGATGGACATTGGCAAAACCGAAGAGACTGATAAATGTTTCAACAACAATAGTAGGAGACTTCAATATACCAATCTCCTCTATAGATAGAACAGTCAGAGAGAGGATCAACAAGGAAACAGAGAACTTAAGGAATTTGATAAATGAATTAGACTTAACAGACATATATAGGTCATTATACCCCCAAAACAACAGGATATACATTCTTCTCTATGTATGGAGCTCATGGAATGTTCTCCGGGATACATCATATGATGAAGCACAAAGCAGGTATTAATAAATTTAAAAAGACTGAAATTATTCAAAGCACTTTCTCTGAGCATGATGGAATGAAGCTGAAAATCAATAACCACCATAGAACCAGAATTTTCACAAATATGTGGAGATTAAATAATGCACTCAAACAACCAGTGAGTCAAAGAAGAAATTGCTAGAGAAATCAGTAACCATCTAGGGATGAATGAAAATGAAAATATGACATACCAGAACTCATTTGTAAATAAGATCTTTGACAGCAACAAAGGCAGTGCTGAGAAGGAAATTTGTTGCCCTAAGGCCTATATTAAAAACAAGAGCAAAAATTGAGGACTTTCATGCTCACCTGGAGGAACTAGAGAAAGAACAGCAAACTAACTCCAAAGCAAATAGAAGAAGAGAAATAACAAAGATTAAAGCAGAGTTAAATGAATGGGAGAACAAAAGAACAATAGAAAGAATCAATAAAACCAAAAGTTAGTTCTTTAAGAAAATCAATAAAATTGATGGACAAAAGAAAAAAAAGAGAGGGGATGCAAATAAACAAAACCAGAATCAGAGGGAGGTTGTTACCACGGACCCTGAAGAAATAAAAAAAGTCATAAGAGGATTCTATGAACAACTATATGCCAACAAACCAGACAATTTGATGAAACAGACAAATTCCTAGAAACACATGAACAAGCTACACTGACCCAAGAAGAAATAGAAGATCTCTACAAACCAATCACAAGTAGAGAGAGATTCAATCAGTCAACAAAAATCTTACTACAAAGAAAAGCTCAGGGCTAGATGGATTCACAGGGGAATTTGATTAAACATTCCAAATAGAACTAACACCAATCCTGTTGAATTTTTTCCAAAAAATTGAGGAAGAAGGAACATTACCCAACTCATTTCATGAAGCTAGCAACACTCTAATACCAAAAATAGGTAAAGAAAGGAAAACTACAGGCTAATTAATGAACATATATGCCAAAATTCTCAACAAAATACTAGCAAATCTAATCCAACAATACATTAAAAGAATTATGCACCACAACCAAGTGGGGTTTATACCAGGAATGCACGGGTGGTTCAACACAAGACAATCAATCGATATATTACAATACATTATAATATAGCACATTAACAAATAGAAACGGAAAAAGCACATGATCATTTTGATCAATGCTGAAAAAGAATTCGACAAAATTCAATATCCCTTTCTGATAAAAACACTTCAAAAGGCAGGAATCAAAGGTAACTTCCTCAGTATGATAAAGACATATATAACAAACCCATAGCCAGCATTGTACTCAATGCTGAGAGATGAAAGTCATCCCTTTAAGGTTGGGAACAAGACAAGGATGCCCTCTGTCACCACTATTATTCAACATTATATTAGAAGTCCTAGCTACAGCAATCAGGCAAGAAAAAGGGGAAAAAATGCATCTAAATTGGAAATAAAGAAGTAAAATTTTCATTATTGCAGATGACATTATACTTGGAAAATCCTGAGAAATCTACAATAAAGTTACTTGACCTAATAAACAAATTCAGCAAGGTGGTGGGAGATAAAGTTAATGTGCCAAAATCTGTAATGTTTCTATATACAGGAAATGACCTAAGTCAACTAAGGAAAAAAATTCCATTCAAGATAGCAACTAAAAGAATCAACTATCTAGATAATGAACTTAACTAGGGATGTAAAGGACCTGCACACAGAAAACTAAATAACATTGCTAAAAGAAATCGAAGATCTTAATAGATGGAAAGACATTCCCTGCTCATGGATAGGAAGGTTAAATGTAGTTAAGATGTCAATTCTACCCAAATTAATTTACAGATTCAACACAGCACCAATCAAAATTCCAAAAGACTACTTTTTTCAAAGACTTGGTAAACCTAGTTACTAAATTCTTTTGGAAGGGGAAGAGACCCCTGAATATGTAAAAATATCTTAAAAAGGAAGAATGAAATGAGGAGATTAACACTTCTTAATTTCAAAGCCTATTATAAAGCCAAAATGGTCATAACAGCATGGGACTGGCACAAAGATAGAAGTATTGACCAATGGAATAAAATCAAAAGTGTGGAGATAGACCACCAAATCTATGGTCAACTGATCTTCGACAAGGCCCCCAAATCCATTGAACTGGGACAAAATAGTCTCTTTTTTTTGTACGCTGTTCAGTGGGGTAACACTTCATTATTTTTCCATATGTGCATCCCATTACTGCAGCATCAGTTGTTGCATTTTTTATTGTTTTTTTTCAATTTTTTGTTTGTTTGTTTTTTGGGAAATGCATGGAAAACAAAATAGTCTTTTCAATAAATGGACATGGGAGAACTGGGTATCAATAGCTAAAAGAATGAAAGGGGATCTTTACCTTATATCCTAATACAAAAATTAACTCAAAGTGAATCAAACACCTAAATGTAAGAGCTAGTACCGTAAAACTCTTAGAAGAAAATATAGGGAAGCATCTTCAAGACTTAGTAATATGTTAGTTTCTTAACTTTATACCCAAAGCACAAGCAATGAAAGAAAAAAATACATAAATGTGAACTCCTCAAAATCAAATGCTGTTGGGCAACGTGATGGTGGTTCAGCGGCAGGATTCTCACTTGCCATGCCAGAGATCCAGGTTTGATTCCTGATGCCTGCCCATGTGAAAAAGAAAAAGCTAATGCTGTTGTGCCTCAAAATGCTTTGTCAAAAAGGTGAAGAGGCAGACAACTCAATGGGAGAAAATATTTGGAAATCACATGTCAGATAAAGGTTTGATGTCTTGGTATACATAAAAAAATGCTACAACTCAACCACAAAAGAAGAAACAACCCAACTATAAAATGGGCTAAAAATATGAATAGGTATTTTTCCAAAGAGCAAATACAGATGGCTAAAAAGCACATGAAGAGATGCTCATTTTCATTAGGTATAAGGAAAATGCAGAGCAGCATTACAATATCATAGTACTTCATATCTATAAGAATTGTTGCTATTAAAGTCCCTCTAGGAATGAGAGAAAAAATATAGAACTATTAGCTTTACCACTGGGGAAACCTCTGACACTGCATCAAATACTAGGGACACTCAAATCAATAGGCCAGGACCTTAATCTTGAGGCTTGCTTTTGTGAAGTTTATGTAAATAATGGAGAAGCTTAGCCTAACTATAGGTGTGCCTAAGAGTTACTTCTGGAGGACCTCTTTTGCTGCTCAGATGTGGCCTCACTCTCTCTAACCCCAACTCTGCAAGTGAAATCATTACCTGCCCCCCTACATGGCACATGACATCCATGGGTGAAAGTCTCCCTGGCAACATGGGATATGACTTCCAGGGATGAGCCTGGCCCTAGCACCATGAAAACAACAAACTATTTTTTTCAAAGACTTGGAAAACCTAGTTACTGAATTCATTTGGAAGGCAAAGAGACCCTTGAATATGTAAAATATCTTTAAAAGGAAGAACAAAATGAGAGGATTTTCCCCTGACCAAAATGGGGAAAACAAGTGTAACAAATACGTTATCAATGGCTGAGAGAGTTTAAATAGAGTTGAGAGGCTATTCTAGAGGCTGCTCTTATGCAAGCTTCAACTAGACATTGCAACCTATCATAACTTGCCAACCCCCAACCAAAACCATTCCTGTCAACCCTAAAGAGCACCTAAGGCTTTATATGAGATTCTACAAAGGTTCCATGCACTAGGGTAACTTTTTTTTTTTTTTTTTTTTAAAAGGAAAGACAGAGAGAAGGAAGGAAGGATAGAAGGAAGGAAGAAAGGGAAACATTTTTAAAACATTTTCTTGTATTCTGTTTCTCCGTTTTTGTTACATGGGCTGGGGCCGGGAATCGAACCGAGGTCCTCCGGCATAGCAGGCAAGCACTTTGCCCGCTGAGCCACCGCGGCCCGCCCGCACTAGGGTAACTTTTAAGACACCTACAACCTCCAGATGGTTATCTAGGAGGTTAACCTAGATAAGAAGACTTATCTAGGGCAAATAAGTCTTGAAATGAATAGAAGCCAGTCTCTCCATAATATCATCTAGTTCCATCCCCCTATTCCATACTATCAACAGCCCCTTCCAATATGAAAAAGTTAGAATGGGCATAGCCATGGAACCCTAAAAAGTGGGAGAAAGCTCAAAGGAGATGGTGAGTTATACAGAGAAGATACGGTGTAACAAACAAGTATGGTGGCTGAATAATTTATTGATATTTCTTTTAGTCTAGCATTTTAGAGTAGCTAGAAGTAAAAATCTAAAATTGTCAAATTGTAACCTATATCAAACTCTGAAATATGTTCTACAATTAATTGTTGTGCTATGCTTTGAAATTTATTGCTTTTTTGTTTATATGTCATTTTTCACAAAAAAAGAAAAAAGTTGATTGTAATGATGAATTCACAGCTATATGATGATACTGTGAACCACTGATTGTACACTTTGGATGATTCCATGGTATGCTAATTTGAAAAGATTTATGTACCCTAGAAAAACCATGTTTTAATCCTAATCAGTCTCGTGGGAGCAACCATTTCTTCTAATCCCTATTTAGTACTATAGGTTGGAAACTTGATTAGGTTACCTCCAAGGAGATGTGACTCACCCAATTGTGGTTATCAACTTTTGAATAGAGGGAAATGTGACTCCATTTGGGTCACTCCTGTGACTCCAGGTGGGTCTTGATTACTTTACTGGAATCCTTTAAAAGAGGAAGCATTTTGGAGAAAGCTTGAGAATGACGAGACACAAGAACTACAGTGTCCATTAGCCTGCGAGCTTTTGAGATGAAAGAGAATGGCCCCCAGGGAGCTTCATGAAGCAAGAGGCCCTGGAGAGGAAACTAATAGACATCGCCATGTTCACCACATGCCTTTCCAGTTGAGAGAGAAACCCTGAACTTCATCGGCCTTTCTTGACTGATGGCAACCTCTTGTTGGTGCCTTAATTTTAACATTTTTATAGACTTGCTTTAATTGGGACATTTTCTTGGCCTCAGAACTGTAAACTAGCAACTTATTAAATTCCCCTTTTTAAAAGCCATTCTAGTTCTGGTATATTGCATTCTGGCAGCTAGCCAACTAGAACATATGGGATGTGACTATATAACACATAACAGTTAAATTGCAATAAAATAAAAAAAAATGAATGAGGGTGAATCTGAATACACTATGGTTAAAGTCCTTATAAGCAGAGAGAATTGGACCCAGGAAGAAGCTATGGAGAAGAAAACAGCCAAAGACAATGGAACCAGGAAGAGAAAGATGATGATGCTGCCATGTGCATTTCCATGTGACAGAAAAATCGAGGACCCAAAGAGCATAACCAGCCATTCTCAATTCCACAGTCTTTGGGGAGAAAGCATTGCCTTGTTGACACACTGATTTTGAACGTCTCCTACCCTCAATGACATGAGCCAATAAATTCCTATTGCTTATCCCAGGGGTGAATCCAGACCTGGCACCATGGCATCAACAATTCCATCCTGACTAAAAGGGGGAAAAGAAGTGTAATTAATAAAGTATCAGTGGCAAACGGAGTTCAAATAGAGTTGAGAAACTACTCTGGGAGTTGCTGTTATGCAAGTTTCAGGTAGACCTTGCTATCTATCATAATCTGCCAACCCCTAACCAGGACCATTCCAGCCAATCCTAAAGAACACCTATGGCAATATATAAGATTCCACAAAGGTTACATGTGCTAGAGTAATTTTCCAGAAACTTACAACTTCCAGATGGGTCCCTGGTCCATATAAATCCTGAAACCTAGCCCAGCCCCTCCAGAACATCAGATAGTTCCATTTCCCTACCCCATATTAGTGACAGACCCTTCCAATATCAAAAATTTAGAATTGCCATAGCCCAAACACCCCTAAAGAGAGGGATGGAAATATCAAAGGTGATGGTGGAGTTATCAGAGAAGACAGGATTTAACAAATGAATATGAATGCTGAGTCATTAAATTGATATCTCTTTTAGTCTCCAGTATTTTAGAGCAGCTAGAAGTAAAACCTAAAATTGTGAAATTGTAATATGTCAAACTCTGAAATACGTTCTACAACTAATTGTGTTGCTGTGCTTTGAAATTTATAGCTTTTTGTATGTATGTTATTTTCACAAAAAAAGAAGGAAAAAAGTCGATTGTGATGATAAGAAAATATTTAAGCCCTCTAGCCTCTGATATTCTGGAGCAGTTAGAATGAAAAATATGAGAGGATCATATGGTAGCCTATGACAAACTCTTGGACCTGTCCTGTAACCACTGTTAAGAGTACTTTGAAAATTATTGCTTTTTTATTTCTCAGCTTTGTATATACATGCTATACTATACAATAAAAAAATTTAAAACTCCTATTGTTTAATCCAACACATGTGTAGTATTAATTTGTGGTATTTATTTTACCAGCCCAGAACCCCAAACTCTCTTTCTCTCAATCTCCCTCTCTCTCTTTCTATATATACATATATATGAATTAAAGGATGTCTGTCAAAATATTAAAGGTAATATCTTAGCATGACAAATTTTAGGCAAATATTTCTACTTTAATTTCTTACGAAGCAGATTTGTGTATGTGTGTGTTTTCATTTTTCAAAGTAATTTACAAAGTAAATTTGTGATTGTGTATGCTTTTATTTTTCTTAATAAAAACACATACCCCAAAACATTCTTATAATAAATACTTTTTTTTTAAATCTGCATTTTCTAGTGACCCTGCACATAGTTCTTTGTTCATTTGGTTAAATTCTATGCGACCAGAAACTCTAAATAATTTCTCTAATCTCAGTCCATGTAACAAACAACCAGTTTCTGCAATTTATTTGCAGCTCCTATGCATTATAGGTAATGAGACAATGGGGGAGATAAAATGTATATCTAACTTTTTTTATACTTCATTTGTCCTTTGAGCAACTAACAATTGCCTATCAACTCCCATCAAACTTCCCCAGTTCAAACACGTGAACCACCTAAATTGAACATACCAATCCTCCAAAAATACTCTCTTGTGAACAAGGTGGAGAAAAGTCTGGTTCCTTGTGTGATGGGAGGCACAGGGGATTGACATTTCTTTTTCCCCTGCTGAACTCACATTTTTCCCTCACTTAATGTCAATTATATTACATAGAATTTGGTCATGTAAGATAATTCTCTTTTTTCTATCTCCATAGTCTATGAATGTGATATTAAGCGATTTGTAAAAGCATTTTACAAATTAATTAGGCAATTCCTCCTCTAAGATGATTTACTTGTAGATATGAGCCTAAGAGACTCAAAGACAGGAACATGTATAGGTTACAAAGACTGTGTAAGGATCAAATAGCTATGAATCAAAATTTTAAAACTCAAAATTTTGGAGTGGGAGAACTTTGAAGAATGGCTGGTGCTTTGTAGGTGCTCTATAAATTTCTGTTGAATGAATGAATTGCCAAGTGCACCTGAAGGGATTTTTGGAATCAGATACTATAGGAAACTGCTTAATAATCTGTGAGGAATTTATCACTGATAAATCACAGTGCCTGCAGGTATATGCTATGGTCATCAAAGGGCTGTCAAATGATGTCGTCATCACCACTACTCCCATCACATTCAGGAATACTAAAACCTATGTTACAATTAGAAATATTACTGGGCACTTACAATACACAGAAAATGTTTTAAGTATTCACAGTTACTGCTAATGAGTAAGTATTTTAGAGTTGTAGGAACAACGCTCAGGAAGATTAAGGAGCTTGCCTTAGATCATACTGCTAGTTTAGATTCCTCCATGCTGGACTGCTACCCTTACTCAGAACCTAGGATTTAATTCAACATGTACCAGGACCTGCCTTCCTTGAGAAACAAAGTTCCTGTGAACTTCCAATTAGCAGGCTCCATTTCTCTCCACCTTTAATACTGCTCCACAGGTTCCATCATCTATGCTTTGGATCAGTGGACAGGGTTCTGCCCTAGCTCTGTTTACAGCCCTCTAAGTATAACATTGATGATCTGACCAAGTGTAGCTAAGGAGGCAAAATGATAGAGGCATCTTCAGGTCCAGAACCTTTCTTAATGGTACAACCACGAGCTTACAGAAACTCCACTCCCAAACCCAGATGCCCAGAAACCGGGCATCTCAATAGATCCTGTGTGCTCTTTTAGGCAACAGGGTATTAACTATGCTTCTCTGTCTTTTCCATGCAGCCTACCTTCGTGGTGACCCACAGTATACTGGAATTCTTGGCTACATGACCCCTTGGCTCTTTGAATCTGGCCCTAGGTGATAGACAGACAACCAAGCAGATGGTCCATTGTTCATCAGCATCGGAGACTAGCCAGTCATGGCAACAGTTGTTCACCAAGCACTAATCTAAAATCAGAGCCACATACCCAATAAATAAAAAAGGGAAGAAGGCACTAAAAAAAGAAGGCACTAAAAAGTGCTCAGAAAGCTAAACAATAAAAAAATGAGATCTCCAAGGAGAAAAGTTAGCCATAGAGCAGGAGTGATACTTAATAACAACTTTAATAATCATCATCCATCATCATCAACATTATCAACAACACCTTCATCTAACACTTACATATGTCAAATACAGTTTTAAGTAGTTCACATTTATTAACTTATTTAAACTTACTCAAAACCCTGCATGATAAATACTATTGTTATTCCTTGTTACAGATGAGCAAAGCAAGGCAAAGAGAAATTAAATAACCAACCCAAGTTATTTAGTCAACTATAGTTTAAAGTGGTCACCTGTAAGTTATCTTTCAAATGATTTAAATTCATTAGTATGTAAAATTGAACATGTTTTGTGCATGCACAATGAACTTGGTATTTGTCATTTAAAATCTTTAGAATGCAATGTTCATCTTGCCCTTTGCATTAAAAAGTTAGTCTTTCTAACAAGGAACAATTTTCAACATAAAGAGATACTGGGGGCATAAAAATAAAAATAATGAGGATAGCAGTCACCTAGGTACTCTCTCTGGTTAATTTTAATCCTATGTGGCCCTTTGCCACTTGGGGTGCCTGCGATCTCCCAATTCTTTATTTTCCTGGTTGGCTGGTAGCATCTGACTTCACTACTCCATCCTTGTTTGCTGGGGACTGACAGAACAATTGTAGCAACTGCTTCTCCAGATCACAGATTAAGCAGCCTTGGCTATTTTGAGTGGCAGCCTTCCGGTTTAGAAAAAATGATAAAACAGTCCCAGACAATTTGGAGTCAGGGACTGTAGATTTCTATGTTGCCTTGCCTGCAATATACCAATGTTTGATTTCCCGTTCTTCGTTGTACTCCAAAGGCTGCGTGGCACACACACCAAAAGTGTTGGGATCTTGCTGAGGCCCCTCCTTAAGCCTTATGCAATCTATTCAGGATAGAACTCTTTTTCTCCAAAGCAGGGTGATATTTCTCTTATTGCAAATATCCTTTTATCGTATTTCAACAAATTTAAGACAATTGAATGTAATATTTTATGGACCACTTATAAAGGAAAATTATTTTCAATAAAACATGACATGACATTGTTTATATGATATATGCTGATATTAGAGATCTAAAAATTATAAATAATATGCATCATAAACCTGGAGAAATGGAGTATTAAACCAGACACAGGTAGTTTGGATTGTTGCTTTTACTTTCATCGAAGAGAAGTAAACCCACCTTGACTTATAGTTGGTAGGGGGTGGGGTGCTTCCACCTCACCATGGGTCAGACTCTGCACATTGTATTCCTACGTCTCTGTTCTCAGGGAGTCCAAGCTATTAATTGAATCAGGATTAATCATTTATAGAGTTGCTTTGCCTGAAAGGCAAAAACCATCATCATCATCCCTTCTTCTAGGCTTATTTCCCTGTTTTTCTGGTTTGCTAAAGCTGCCAGAATGCAATATACCAGAAATGGGTTGGATAAGCCTATAAACAATAGGCTCTTATCCAGCATTTTATTCCAGAGATCATTAATCCATCTCCTCGGCTATTAATAAAGTAGTAAACTTTAGTTCCCACTCTGATATTTTTCACTGTGGGCAGAGCCCATGAGGATGAAAACAACTGGATTTTCTACCCTCATTTTCTTTTCCTCAAACGTGTACATTACTGTAAGTTATGCATATTTAAATTCTACTGAGTTGTGCATGCTTTGTAAGCTACATTTACTCTTGCTTTAGGACAAAATGGCACTATGAATTTTTAACAACCACAAATCTAGGATCACAGAATGCTAGTATTTATAGTGGCTGTTATCAGTCACTTATGTTATCATAACCCATAATCAGTCTGGGTTATGCTTTGGTAACAATCAACTCTAAAATCTCAGAGGCTTACAAAAAACAAAGCTTTACTTGCTCGTGCTCACTGTCCACTGTGAGTTGGCAATTGCTCTGCCTCATGTTTTCTTCATTATGGAGCCCCGGCTGGCAGAGCAGCCAGTGTGGTGTCTTGAAGAAAAAGAGGGATATTGGGAACCACAGTCAGGCTCTCGCAGCCTCTGCTTCGAAGGGAAGCATGACACTTTCTCACATTCTATTGGTCAATACAAGCTATGTCACCAAACTGTCTATCCACAGAGTAGGGAATTGAATAGTTTTGAAAGATAATACAATCTACCACAGGGTGCTTAAAAGGCTGTGTGGGTAAATGCCATTACTTAAGTATAGAGTTTTCATCTCTTTACCTATAAAGTGATCCTATTAGTTCATACTACTAGTGGTTATAATATTAACATTTATGATAATATTAATAATGACTAAGAAAGATGACTGCTTAAAGAAGAAATGAAGTAAGGATTCATTACTTATGAGATTATTGTACAATTTTTAGAAAGCATGAATTCTATTCTTCCTTCTGTCCTTTCCTTTATTTTCTTTGTTTCTTCCTCTTCTTCCCTCCCTCACTCCCTTCTCTCTTTTCTTCCATTTAAATTAGTTCTATTAGTGACTGAAATAAAAAAAGGATTATTCCCAGACAGCATGGCAACATTCTTTAGCACTCAGAATAGCAAGCTGGTTGTTTCCTGGTTTCCTCAGCCAATCTTCTGAAGTCCCAGACTTATGAAAGAAAGAAGTTTACTTTAAGGGAAGTTAAACACACACACAACTATTAGTGACATATCTACAGTCTATCACCCCCCTAAACTTCTTTCAGAAAAGCTAATTATCAGTTTTAATGGAAAGGTTTGCTGGCTATACCTGGTGGGAAATTGGATCTCAGCAACAACAGCAAGACATGCAGATTTCATATTCTTTTTGTGATCTCACTTGATTTCCCATGAGATATATTTGAGCCATTATTACTGAAGGAAAATTGGCCTCAGGCAGCTATAAAAATTCATTAATAAGATCATGTTACCTCAAAATACTGTTATATTAATGATTGTCACCTCTGGCTTGAAGAGGTGATATTTTGGATGGGTATATCTATTGTTTAGAAAGTCTACCCCTTCTCCGGCAGTTTTACAGTAACCTCAATAAACAAGCAGCCCATAAGTAAAGACAATTATAATATCAACCACTCCTATTTGAGTTCTCTGATTTAAAATGTATGAAACGACAACCCATAAATCTCAATAAATAATTCCACTGGGCAATTAGTAAAATGGAGGCTAAAGCTCTATTTAAAAAAGTATTTGGGCACATTTTACACTTATGTCCTTCTATGTGGACTACAAACGCATAAAAGCAGATCAATTAAGAGGTAATCCTTTACTTTACAGAAGTTATTTCCTAAGAATGCTTTAAAAAAACCATGTCCCTAAAGGTATTTTACATACAATATGAGTTTCAAAAATTCAATTTGCAGGCAACTCTTAAGGGCCAAAGTATAAATATTGAGTCACATTCACCAATACACACAAAGTTACTGTTCATGGACATGCTGTGAAGCAGAAAGTTCTATCAATGGGAATGTAAGGACATTTGTGGTAAGTTGAAAATATTCTTTTGTAAGTCTGGCTGCACCTGTTCCAAGAATCCCCTGAATCTTCAGAAAAAGTCTGAATTATGATCACCACTATTGGTATGGTGCATAAATGCCATGCCTCGTTTTCCACTTGCTTCATGTGCCAATTTTAGTTCTAAAGGAGATAGGAAGCAAGGTTTTGTCTTCTTTCAAATCCTCACAGAGCACCTAAGACCTGGCATCAACAAAGCAAGCACTGAATAAAGTTTTTTTTTCCTTCTCTCTTTCTGTTTTTGTTGCAACACAGTGAGAAGACTAGACTGGGTGTCATTTACTGGCTTAACTTTGAGCAGCTTTGGTCAATTTTCTTACTATTGTAAGTAGAAGGGGTTGAATTGATAACCTCAAGTTTGTTCATATGCGTTCATATTCCTTTGATTAAGGTAAATTTCATTTTATTTTTCTAATCCTCTGAAAAGTGTCATTTAAATTTACTACATTGGGAAACTTTATATTAAATTCATTTTCTTTTTTTTCCACTAAAGTCAGTAACTACACAACAGAGTCTGAGCTGGGATAAAGTTTACTATGGAATTAAATACACAGAAAATGGTAGGTAAGAACTAATGTGAATGAGGCCTAAAATGAGGCTGTGGTTCCAAATTGAGCCAGCTTGCCTAAATGCTCTTTGGTCTTTTCATTCCAAATGAAAAGACCAAAGAATAATTTGCAGTTATTCTGCAAATGCATGCTATTGGTTCTCTGGGAGATTGCGTAAAAAGCTGCTAACAGAAAAGCATTAACCTAGTTTTCTATTATTGCAAAAGGGAACCTAAGATCAGATCACTTAGCACCTGTATGACACAGTGTTGTTAAACTGCATCATCTCCATCTGCTAGACTCATATCTTTCCTACTGATTACAGACAGACTAAGGAAATCCAACTGCAGTTCAGAACTCACATTTTCAATCCATGAATTCTCTCAGCTGTCCAACATTACGGAATAGCATGGGACCTTCCCCAGTGACACATAATAGTTCTAATTTCATCACTCAAAAATTTTGGAGATCTAGAGGGTCCATTTGACTATCATAGAGGTGATATCATTGAGTTGATGTTTTTGTTTCTTTTTTATTTACCTCTTCCTTTTGCCTTGGTAGAAATGGTCAAAGTGATTAATATTATCAATCATTTTAAGTCAGTAAAAGAGACTCAGCTGAAAGGAGTCTTTACTGATACATTATTTCCACAGCTCACAAAAAGCAAACGATGGGCGGGCCGCGGTGGCTCAGCGGGCAAAGTGCTTGCCTGCTATGCCGGAGGACCTCGGTTCGATTCCCGGCCCCAGCCCATGTAACAAAAACGGAGAAACAGAATACAATAAAACAAGAAAATGTTTAAAGATGTTTCCCTTTCTTCCTTCCTTCCTTCCTTCTATCCTTCCTTCCTTCTCTCTGTCTTTCCTTTAAAAAAAAAAAAGCAAACGATGAAGAAATCTTCAACTGGCAATTTTAAAAATGTTTCATTCTATTGTAAATGCCAATCTATAAAGCAATCAAAGTACCCTAGGGTCATCTCGTATAGGCCAAAAACACCACAATTAATGATTTTATACTGCTTCCATTAAATGTTATCCAATACAATAACTTTAGAAATAAATGTACAATGTGGTAGTCAACATAACAACACAGTTCCTGAGGTTATAGTTTGTTAGATGTGGTGTGTTCTCATTTATCTAAAACTAATAACAAATATGTAAGATATATATGCACATTCCTAAATAATTCTACCAGGTTGACAGAAAACTTTGTAAGTGATTAAAATGTTCATTAAGAAATTTGTGATTTTTTACATTGTGAAACTATGTTAAAGTTAAGAATATAGAATCATTTTAGAAAGGTCTTTGATTTTTTTTCTTTTGTTATCTCATCAATGAAAAGATAGAAGCAACTTATATTTTGCTGAGATTTAAACCTGATGCAGTTGTGAAATGACAGAAATATGAAATGTCAAAATAAGAATATTGGGGGTGCACAGGTATTCACTGGTAGCATTCTTGCCTACTAGCAGGAGACCCAGGTTCGATTCCTGGCCCATACTCCAAAAAAAACACACAAAAAATTTTAACAAATGGTGCTGCAATAATGGGCTATTCACATGAAGAAAGAATAAAATGCGACCCTAACAAACAGCATACAAAAAAAAAAGAATATTATTTTTAAACGGGAGGGCTAACCCACTCTTAGCCACACTTCACTATAATAGTCACATAAAATCCGTGAAGTATATTTGAATTAAGTTTTAATAAACTTTTTTTGTTTTGAATGGAGGTACTTGAATCTTCCCTGAGCCTTTAGACCACTGAAAGGGAGCAGCACTGCAATGAAACCATAAGCGCCTGGGTGGGAAAGCAATGTAGCAGCAACTTCCTGACAGCTTCCATACCTGCCTGAATCCAGGCATCCTCAGTGGTTAAGAGAGGAAGGAGTTGTGGGTAAAAGTGCCTCTGTCAACATGGGCCTGACTCAAACCTTTTTTAGCTATAAAAGATCCAGGTGCTTAAAATTTCCCCAAGGTTATATACATTTTACCATATATACATCACATTTGTGATTTGGTTTAAAAATTGGTAAAATAGAGGAAAGAGGACATCTTTTCTCCAAGCAGATCTTTCCTTCCAGAATGTGTTTCCTCTGGTAACAAGATGTCCTAATCCCCATGAACTGAGGTTTAGGAAGAATCAGTCTTTGAAGAAGCTTGTATTAATTGGCCCTGAATGGCTCACACCCTCTAGGCCCTATAAACTCTTGCTACTTAAAGTGTGGTTGACTGATGTAACATCAGTATGATCTTGGAGTTTGTTAGAAATGCAGAACACCAGGCCTCAACCCAGATGAACTGAACAGCATTCGCATTTTAACAAGATTGTCAGGTGATCTAATTGTACATTTCAGTCGGAGAAGCAGTGCTATAGTACCTGCTAGCACAACTGTGAAAGAATAGCGAGGATGCTCTATCCATGAGTTGCTTTCTGAGACAGTAATCATGTATAACAATTCACTGGAGTCAGCAATAGAAACAACTAAAAACAACAAAAAAATACACCAGGAATTTTTCATTGAAACATATAATGCGTGTATGTATATATGAGTACATTTATATATATTTACATAGAGTAATAATATGTAGGAAATAAAATATAAAGAAATGCATTAATTTCTCTCTCTAGCTTTGAAAGTAAAAGCCAGTGTGAGCCCAATGTTGCTGTACAGTCCTGATGAATATAAACAAATACAGGAGAAGGTATATCAGGGAAGACAATGTGGCAGAATGTTTGGGCCCCACTTGCTTCAAGAACACCTTGCTTGGAACCAAAGGTAGAAGGACAATTTACCTTGAGAACTGGCTACTCGCCCAGGTAAGGGGTTATTCAGGTTACTGATTTTGATTACTCAAATTTCAAAGTATTAATTCTTTAAAGACGTGTCTAAAGATATTATTGCCTTACAGTTTAAAATATTATTTATTGTCTCCTCATCAAAACCGCAAAAGGAGAATCGGAATCCTAAACACCCAGGTCAGACAGGAGTTGGCAGCAAAGGACATACAGGTAAAAAATACAGGAGACAATTTTTCACATTATCTAGAGCTATTCCTCCACCCAGCAGCTCTATCTTCAACAGCAGTGCCCGGTGCTGCCTTCTACTTTTCTTTACCACGCTTAGGTCTTATCACAGTAGAATGGCTCTCGTCAAAGTGTACAAAAGTCCCAAACTATCTCATCTTATCTTCAATCTCGATTATTATTTTCTCAATTTCCACTGATCCCAGTCTGGTGTTAAGTGGAAGCAAACTGTTCTTTAAAAGATGCTGAAACTATTACTGATTCAAACTATAGTCAACAAAGCATAATTAAATAACTCCTAGAAGACTGAAGTTGTGTTGAATTCTAAAAAATAAGAACAGTGGGAGATATACTCGGGGGCTGGGGGTGGCGGGGCTGGGGATGTAATTACCAGGCCCTTTGTTCTTAGACATCCCTAAGGATGACAAAAAATGGATCATAATCCGTTCACCCACTTTTTTCAAACTCTAATATAGTGGGGTCCCTTTGGATAAGCTTAGAGTATACTTCAAATATTCCTACTACATTTTTTGGGGGGGATGGGGTATTCCTGCACTAGATGGAACTGAAAGGATTTAAACCCAATTTACCCTCTCAGTCTAATGTTTTGTGTTTTTCCCTTTGTACATCTACCAGCCAGCTTCTAAGAACAAATGCATTCCCTCCAAGAGAACACATATGCAAAAGAGAGTATGTTCTATTGTTGAGAGATTCAATCACTCTATTAATTAAAACTAAAAGAGAGGTTTAGCAATTTTAGCAGGGCAAGATAAAAATAATTTGAAATTTAAACTCATAAAAGTGAAAGTCCTAATTGATGAGTTTGGATGAGAAGGGAGACAGGAGCCATAGCCTAAACAATAATTATCTTATAATGACTTACTATTTGTACAATGTTTTATAGTTTACAATACACTATTAAAGTGCTCTCAAATGTTTCAAATAGTGACACAGGGAAATAAGGAACAAAGGTAGACTTAATCTCTCTGAACCTTAATTTCTCCATAGGTAAAGAATAAGTAACTTTCCCAAGAAAAAGTATATTCAACCTGTTTTTTAAAAATCTATTTAAAAATTCCTTGACTCAATAAATCGGCTTCGCCAAATAAGTTAGTTTTCAGAGAATACCAGATGCAAGTTTTCCTTTTTTTTTTTTTTTTATTCGGACAATAACAGAAGCTACTAGATTCTTGGCATTCATAAGAAATGCCATATTTCTAGAATATAACTCTCAAATGTGAAAATTTTAGCAATACATTGCAAATAAGAGCCATCCCAAACCAGCTGAACACTTTTTCCATCATTACTCAGAGACGTATGTGGAACATCCATTGTGGTTGCATTTTGGAGTAAATCCACTCAGGCAGTAATAAAGGACATCTTTGTTTCTAAAATCTAAAAACGTTTGATTCAATAATATTTTACCTTGTAAGAAGAAGGCTAAAGTGAAAAATGACTAACATTTAACAAATATTGACTACACATCAAGTGAAAGAAGGTAAGACATAATTGATACTGGTCCAAACTACAGCTGTAAGAACAGTGAGTAAAAGTTACACAGAGGCAGAAATTGAAAGTACTTTTGCAAACAAATGGAAGCAGTATAAGTTAAATTTGAGTTAAGATGTTTTCCAATTTTGAGATGCTATCATACTCCAGGGTACATTATAGAAAAACAAAGAAACAATAGATTTATGTTCTGAATTATTTTGACATATCCTAGATCAAATATAAGAATTTATATATTAAGAACTGGAAAGAACCATAGTGTTTAATTACAATCCATTATTTTACAATGGCAGAACACATGGAAAAAGAATGAAACTCAGTTCTACATAGAAAAACCTGAATATATAAACACACTACCGGACAAGAGACTTAAATATCCTGTTATCTGCTAACATAATAACGGTGCTTTCAGCTGACACCATGATATTTAAAAGCTAGACTGAAGATATTTATACTCATCTTTTTTTCAGGTTATTTCATACAGGTTCACTATTTTTCTCAAGTTAGAATGTCTGCAATGGGGCTGATTAGAGTCTTAATGGGGAAACCTAAGAGATTACCTTTTAAGTGGAACTCTTAACAGCTCAGCTGTTCCTGTGAATATATATATATGTATGTATGTATGTATTTAATAAATTTGAAAAGTTTAATTTTCTCCCCCTTAAGAAACATGAGAGTAAAACCCTAGAAAATTCTGAGCTGGAAAAATTTCAATATGAGGAAGATTGCTCTTATTTTAATCCTCATTTTTTCCTTTTTCAAGTCCACCCTATTATTTTCAACAACCCACTTCTCTGCCTCCATTGCTTCCCTATTACAAATA
The DNA here is from genome assembly GCF_023851605.1 of Tamandua tetradactyla. Classification (NCBI taxonomy): domain Eukaryota; kingdom Metazoa; phylum Chordata; class Mammalia; order Pilosa; family Myrmecophagidae; genus Tamandua; species Tamandua tetradactyla. The sequence continues at coordinate 198,957,004 of NC_135327.1, read as the reverse complement.
GCTCTGTAGGAAATGTGCAATTTTTAGTACTTCTAAATCCTTCTAAGCACCAATTTCAAAGAGCTATTTCAGCGGCTGAAATGGAATAGGAAAGAGAATTTGGATCCAGGCAGGGGAGGCTTCCAGCTTTTTGCAGAGGGTCCTTCAACTAAAGTGCAACTCAAGCTGCACCTCTTTCATGCAGTTCACCCTCCCTTGGTTCCCCTTGCTCTCCCCTCTCAGCTGATGCTGAAAGTAGTTGATGTCATGCTACTTCCTACTTGCAGCCTTCATGGTGCAACCTATTCACTCTATTTTTATGGATATATAGCTCAATTTTTTGTATGATTTCAGTGCCTGGAAAGTAGGATCATATCTTACATAGACTGCAATTTCAAAATCCATAAAGATCTTTGAAACTTACTGGGAATCAAAGCCAGAACTGGCCTGAACTCATTTGGTGGCAAAACTGGCTGGAATAGATATGAGGTAATGGATAATTTTTAATTATCCAATTCAGTATGGATATTATTCCTTTTTTAAAGAAATTCCAATGTTTTTGTTAATGGGGTAGTGTTGCAGACACTGCTGGGAATATTTCCTAATATATAATAAAAACATTGAGTCAATTGTTTAAATTCTGAAAAGTTTTGAATTCCTAAACACATTTGACCAAGGGTTTCAGGTAAATGATTCTGAACTAGTACTTGTACAGGCTATAAAGCAATGAGCTTGGTATTCTCACCTTACTATGTGCTTAATAGACACCTGATGCATTGAATATGCTAAAAGTGGTACCATAGACAAAGAGGAGAAAATATGACGGGAAAATTATTTTTAAATAGGTGTCAAAATATAAAAGGATTCATAGTGGTCAACCAAGATGGCAATGTCATACAGTTCAGGGTACATTTCCCCCACAGAATCTTTGAACAACAAGCAAAAACTAGCAGAGATGTCTTCTTCAAAACTCTGGAAAACAGTCATAAGGGTTGCAGTAACTGGGCAAGTGCCAAATCAGCAAAATGAAGAGTTAAAAATGGTAGAAGAACCTCCTGGTGAATGTGTTAGCCTCTCCTCCACCACCAACCTCAGTCTTGAGCCAGCCTGTGCTCCTATTCTGAAGGGAGCAGAGTAACCTCTGTGCACATACTACAGTGCTTGTATGGCTGGGCTAGTTTATCTGGATGCAGATATGAATTTGAGTATGATTCCAGGAAAGCAGTATGAACTAGGAAAGCAGTCTCTGGATTTGGCCTCCCAGAGCTTGCCTTGTAGGCAGAAACAGTTTGTAGATGGCTAAAGCAATATGAGATACAACGAAGTCAAAGTGGTTTGAAGCAAAGAATTACCTATTCAAAATAATACAATAGAGCACTCAAGAAGGGGAGAAAGTCTATTTTATAGGGAATAGATGGGACATTTCAATTTGTAAATGGGGGAAGTCCTAAGGCCACCAGCAAGCACAAGATCAGGAGAAGAAAGAGACTCAGAAAAGATAGAGGATGTCCTGCACTTCCAATTTGTCTCAAGCTAATCTGCTTGATAGGAGGGCTAAACTCTGAAGGAGAGCACCAGTCAACTCAGAAGCAATATGCAAAGATGGTGAAATGTGTTTTGTTTTGTTTTTTGCATTGGTTTGTTTGTTTTTGTTACCTTTTGGCCCTTGGGAAAATTGCTTGTCATATCATAAGTTGGATATAAATATAAAGAACAGACAGCTGATGGATTATATCCCAGAATTAACACTTTAAATTATTAAAATGTACAGTATGCAATAAAAGATTAAAAGACACACACAAAAAAAGAGACAGGGGATGATGGTTCACCCAAATGAACAAGATAAAAACCCAGAAACCAACAATGAAGATGAGACTGAACTTACCAGAAAAAGACTTTAAAAATATGATCTTCAATATGTTCAAGGAAATGAAGGAAAACACAGAGAAATAACTGGAGAATATTATGAAAATAATATATGAACAATATGAGAATCTCAAGAAAATAATGAAAATTTTAAAATGGAACCAAACAGGAATAATGAAGTTAAATACCTCAATAGCTGAAATGAAAAAAAAAAAAAAAATTCCAGCAGGGTTTCAACAGCAGATTGGAGCTCACAGAAGAAAGAATCCATGTTCTCTAAGACAAGAAAATTGAAATGGTTCAGGCTGAGAAGCAGAAAAATAAATAATAATTTAAAAAAGTGAACAAAGCTTAAAAGACCTGTGGAACACCATCAAGCATACCAATATACATATTGTGGGAGTTACTGAAAGAAAAAAAGAGAGAAAGGGGCAGACATTATTTAAAGAAATAATAGCAGAATATTTCCCAAATTTAATGAAAGACATGAGCATGTACATTCAAGAAGCCCAATGAACAACAAACAGGATAAACGTGAAGAAAACCATACACAGACACAGAGCAATCAAACTGTCAAATGTTAAGGAAAATGGAAGAGTTTTGAAAGCATCAAGATTAAAGCAATGTGTTATATACAAGAGGGCTCCAATTAAGATTAAGTGTTAATTTCTCACCAAAAAAACATGGAGGGAAAAAGACAGTGGGCTTAAATATTTAATGTGCCAAAAGAAACCAATTGTCAACCAAGAATTTTATATCCAGTGAGATGTTCTTTCACATATGAGGGACAGATTAAGACATCTGCAGATAAAAGCTGAGGGAGTTTGTTACCATTAGATCTGTCCTACAAACAATGTTAAAAGGTGTTCTTCAGATTGAAAGGAAAGAACACTAGACAGTGAATTGAAGTAGAATAAAGAAGTAAAGGCCTTTAGTAAAGGTAACCATATGGATAATTATATCTGCCAGTACAATTATATGTTTTGGTAGGTAACACTGCTTTTTACTTCTCACAGGTCCTAAAATGAAAATACATAAAAAGTTAGGATAAATCTATAGCTTTGACATATAATGTATAAAGATGTAATCTGTAATAAATACAACAAAAAGGTGGTGGAATGGAAGGGTATAGGAACAAGAGCATGTGTATGCTATTTAAGTTACATTGGTATTAATTCAAACACAATTATTAAAGATTTAGAATATTAAATCTAAAGGCATCTCAAAATATATATGCATACAGTAAGAAATGAGAAGGGATTCAGAGTGGTTCATATTTCAAATAAATGTGAAAGTAGACATTCATGGAAGAATTTAGGGACAAAAGAGGTATGAAATTAAATGTAAATCCATTTAAATGTAAATGGATTAAACTCTTCATTCAAAAGGCAATGACTGGTAGAATGAATTAAAAAACATGATCTAACTATATGCTATTTATAAGAGATGCATCTTAAATTCACAGGCACAAATCTGTTAGAAGTAAAAGGATGGAAAATATATGCCATGAAAACAGTAACCGAGAGAGGTGAGATAGCTATAACTGATATCACATAAAACAGACTTTAAGTCAAAAACTATTATGAGAGACAAAGAAGGACAATTCAACAAAGAAGGGAACAATTCAACAAGAAGACATAACAATTATAAATATACAGGTACCTATTGACAGAGTTCCAAAATATATGTAGTAAATATTGACAAATTTACAGGGATAAATAGATGGTATTACATTAATAGTAGCAAACTTTAATATATCACTTTCAATAATGGTTAGACCATCTAGACAATACTGTAAATCAATTAAACCTAACAAATATATATAACATTTCACCCAATGCAAAAAGTACACATTCTTCTCTAGTGCTCATGGACCTTTTTCAGGATAGGCCACGTGCTAAGTCACAAAACAAGTTTCATAAAATTAAAAACAATGAAATCATACATTGTATCTTCTCTGATCAAAGGAAAACTGAAAAATTCACAAATACTTGGAAATAATCAACACACTCTTACATAACTAATAATCAAGGAAGAAATCACAAGCTCTCAAGATATTTCTTAATTTCACTTGTGACTTCTTCTTTGACTATTGGTTATGTAAGAGTGTGTTGATTATTTCCATGTATTTGTGAATATTAGGAAATATCTTAGGGTGAATGAAAAACAAATATACAACATACCAAAAGTTATGGGATGCAGCAAAGGCTGATCTGAAAGGGAAACTGACAACTCTAAATATTTAAATAAAAAAAAAACAAAGAAGATCTCAAATCACAGGAACAATCTCAAAACTGGAGGATCTATAATAAGAAAAGTAAACCAAACCCAAAGTGAGCAAAAGAAAAGATATAAGAAACATTAAGTGGAGAGATAAATGAAATTGAGAATATGAAAACAATAAAAAAATCAACAAAAGCAAAAGTTGGTTGTTGAAAATATAAATAAAATCTACAAACATTTAGCTACACTGAAAAGAAAAAAAAAGAGAGAAAAAACATGCAAATAATTAAAACCAGAAATGAAAGGGGGGACATTACCACTGATTCCACAGAAATAAAAAATGATCATAAGAAGTTATTGTGAATAAGTGTACATTAACAAATTAGATAATGTAGAGAGAATAGGCAATTCTTAGAAACACACAAAATACATATACTTACTCAAGAAGAAACAGAAGATTTGAAAAGACCATAATAAGAAAACAGATTGAATCAGTAATTAAAATCTCCCAACAAAGAAAGCCTAGGACAGAATGGTTTCACAGGGGAGTTTACCCAAACATCCCATGACTTCACTCCAGTTCTGCTCCAACTCTTCCAAAAAAGGAGGAAGGGACACTCTCTAATTCTTTTTATGAGGCCACATCACCCTCATACCAAAGTCAGATAAAGAAACCTCAAGACAAGAAAATTACAGACAACTTAATTATTCCTCTTGAGTAAGTTATGAATATATATGCAAAAGTCCTACACAAAATACTAGCAAATTTAATCCAATAGTGCGTTAAAATAATTAGATACCATGATCGAATAGTATATAAATACTATTTATTTATAATAGGTATGTATGTCAGATATGTCAGAGTGGGTCAACATAAGAAAAATCAATTAATGTAATATACCACATTAAAAGAATGAAGTAAAAAAAAAATCACATGATCAACTCAACTGATGCAAAAAAGACATTTGACAAAATGTAGCACACCTTCTTAATTTAAAAAAAAACACTCAGTAAACTAGGAGTAGAAAGAAATTTCCTCAAGATGATAAAGGACATATGTCAAAAACACACAGTTAACATCATACACAAATGGTGAAAGACTGAAAGCTTTCCTTCTACTACTAGGAAGAAAACAGGGATGCACACTGTCAACACTGTTACTGAACAGTATGATTAAGTGAGAAAAAGAAATAAAAGGGATCCAGTGGTAAGAAAAAGAAGTAAAAGGAATCCAAACTGGAAAGGAAAAAATAAAACTTTCCCTATTTGAATTTGACATGATCCTATTATATACAAAATCCTAAAAAATCCATAACTTTGAACCTAGTAACTTTGTTACTAGAGCTAATGAAAACTTCAGCAAATGGCAGGATACAAGAGCAACATGCTGGTAGTGAACAATCTCAAGAAGAAACAAAGCAAAAAAACTCCATTTACAGTAGCAACTAAAAGGATCAAATAAATGTAATAAATTTAAATGAATTTAACCAAGGATATAAAGGACATGTTCACAGAAAATTACAGAAGAGTGCTAAAATAAAGAAAATCTAAGTAAATGGAAGGACATTCTGTGTTCACCAACTGGAAATCCTAAATATTGTTAGGATGTCAATTCTACCCCAAGCAATTTTCACAGTTAATGCAATACTAAGCAAAATTCCAACACCCTTCTTTGCAGAAATGAAAAAGCCAATCTCCAAATTTATTTGGTAGGGTAAGGGGCTGAATAGCCAAAGTCAACTTTAAAAAGAATAATAAAGTTGGAGAACTCACACTCCTTGATCTAATAACTTATTATAAAACCACAGAATCATAACAGCATGCTATAGGCACAAAGATAGATATATAGGCCAATTCATATCTATGGTCAATTCATTTCTGATAAGGGTGCCAAATCCATTTGATAGGGAAAGAATATTCAATGAATGCTGCTGGGAAAACAGGATATCCACATGCTATAGAATGAAGGTGGACCCCTACCTCACACCATATACAAAATTCAACTCAAAAAGGATCAAAATTTGAATATATATACCAGAACTGTAAAATTCTAGAAGAAAACATAAGGAAGAAGTCCCAGACCTTGTGCCAGGCAATGGTTTCTTATACATAACACTGAAAGCACGAGCAACAGAAGAAAAAATTATATAAATGGAATTTACTTAAAATGAAAAACTTTTTGCATCAAAGTACTTTATCATGAAATTAAAACAACCACCTACAGAATGAGAGAAAATATTTAGAAACCACATATCTCATAAGGGTTTGCTACCCAGAATATATTAAAAAAGCCTATAACTCAACAGCAGAAAGACAGATAACCCAATTAATAAAATGGGCAAAAGACTTAAACAGAGATGATAGCCAAAAAGCACTTTAAAAGATGCTCATCATCATTAGCCAACAGGGAAAACCAAAGAAAAGCCAATAATGAGATACTATTTCATACTCACTAGAATTGCTACTATTTTTAAACCGGACAGTAAATTTTGGAGAGTATACAGAGAAACAGAAGCACTCATTCATTGCTGGTGGGAATGTAAATGGTGCAACTGCAATGGAAGACAGTTTGGCGGTGCCTCAGAAAGTTCATTATACAATTACCATATGACCTGGCAATCCTCCTACCAGGTATATACATAAAGAAATCAAGAGGAACTCAAACAGATATTTATACACCAATGTCCACAGAATCACTATTCATAATTGCCAAAAGATGGAAAGCAAGCAAGGAAGGAAGGGAAGGAATGAGATGGACTGACCTCGATTTTTTAGTGGACCTACTATGTACCAGGCACCGGGAATACAGAAAGTGAATACATCAAACAAGATTCCTATCTGGTGGAGCTTATGTTCTAGTTGAGGAAACAGATCATAGTCAATAAAACCAATACACAAATCATGTAACTTCAAGAAAAGTAAAAGGTACTGGTTAGAGAATGACTTTGTGGTGCCATGGTTTTGACAGGGATAGAGAACTGCTTTAGTGTGAAGATCTAGAGAAAGAGGGTTCCAGACAGAGGGAATCAAGGTCTGGGGGAAGTATATTGAAGGGACAGCAGCTGCAGAAGAACTGAGACTGAAAAAGCTTTCTATGTTCCAGGGACAATGGAAAGGCCAGCAGAGTTTTAGCAGAATCGGAAGGGCAGAGAGGGGTCAGAAGATGAGGCTGGAGGACTGTACAGCAGCTGGTGTTACCATGTTAGGAAATACAGATTTGCCTTAGCAAAGTACAAGTATATTAAGTGATGTAATCAGAGCTATGTTTAAAAAGATCATTCTGGAGGCCAGAAGGAAAATGATCTGTCTTGGATCATAAAAGAAAGCCGGGAAGCCAAATAAGAGGTGAGTAGTGCTCACTTTTGTACACACTTGAAACCACAGTTGTGTTGGTTGTGAGGTGTGATGGAAAGAAAAGAATCAAGGATGAGTTCAAATTTTAGAGTTCCAATATCATAATGAATGATGGTAACATGAACTGAAATCAGGAGACGAAAGGAAAAGGTAAGTTTGGAAGAGATGAGTCAACAATTCCATTTTGCCTATGCTGATTTTGAGAAGCCTATTAGACATAAAGGAGTTGATGTCCAGTAGAGAATTGGGTATAAAAGTCTGAAACTCAGAGGAGAGGCAAGGATTGAGATATAAATCTAGGAGTCATTAGGACACTGATTTTGCTTAAAGCCATGCAGACAGAAAGAGATCAGCTAGAAAAGAGTAGATGGATGATGATTGAGCCCTGGGGTAGGAGGCAGAACCAGAAAATGAGCAACCACTGAGAAGGAAGGATTGATGATCTGGAAGCTAAGAAAAAGTAGTATTTTAAGAGGGGGGAGGATGGAAGGGGGTTAGAATAGGCAACTGTATGGAATGCTGCCAACAGTTCAATATAAATGAAAATTGAACTTTGGAACTGGCAGGAGGGAGGTTATTGGTGACCTTGATAAGTAAGGTTCAAAGCCTGATGAGAGAAGTTTTTAAGATTGACTGGGAAGTATAGAAACAGACATTTTGCTATTAAGCCATGCAAGGAAAGAATTGTAGCTGGACTGTTAAAATTGTTTTGTGAGTTGTCTTTTTTTTTTCTTTTAAGATAGAAATAGCTAAGAGAATGTTTGTCTTTCTGATGGAAATAATCCAGCAGAAAGGGAATGCAGGATTCTCTTGAAGAGATGTGCTCTGGCTCTCCTCCTCCACTATAAAAGGAAAACACCTGCTTTATTACAGAGCAGTACAATAGCACAGGGTTGATTTTCACAGTAGTCATTAGAAGTTATTTAACATCTATCCCACGGCCTAGAGGCAAAACTATACTATGTCCTGTTCATTCAAAACCCATGATCATCTAAGATCATTAGATAAACCATTTGGAGGGGAAAAAAAAAGCAATATCCTTACCAAATACCAGTCCCAAATGGATTAAAACAAGAACAAAATATAGAGCATTTCTTGAGGCTTTTTACCAATATATTTAGAATCTTTTTAAAATAAACTCAGCATGTGAGCATCCATATTTTCACTCCCTAAAAAAAATTGGATGATTTAAACATTAAGTTTAGGATAATGTTCATACAGAGTTCCATAATGAAATTCTTGGAGTTGGGTAGTTGTTTAGTTCATCTGAAATATGTTGATTTTATAAAGAAAAATACACACAGTATTCTTAGAAAAGAAGAGCTGTATAGAATGAGGTCTTTCTTTGATAAGCTCTGTTCCTTGGTTATGTTATCTTAGAAATTGCCTGATTACTACTCCCTTCGTACTTCAAATAGGTCTTTTATTGAAGCCTCACTATCTGCATTTTCCCATCCATGTCTACAAGTGAATAGTAATAAAACAACCACACACTGAGGGTATATCACTAGTCCTTGAATTTTGTTCTTACTAGTCATGTTTAATGATGTCATATGATATAAATGGCATGAATTTTTCCATATAAAACCCATAACTAGACTTCAATTTTTTTTAAATCAAGTCTGTTGTTTCATTTCATTATCTCTGTAATAAACAAATGTCTCAGCTCTTCACAATATATGTTACCAGAATCATTAACTGTTAGACTAGGAACCTTAGAAATTTTTTTATAATTCTAACTCTCAATGGACACATTGAATCCATCTGTAATACCTTGCATGATTGATTATCCACTAACTTTATAAAGAGGTCCATCCTTTGAATAGTGCTGTCTCAGGTGCCAATCTATTCTTTTTATTTTTAAAATGTTTATATTGATATATTGATTTTTGTTGCTTTTCTTCTTCTAAGATAAAAACTGCCTGCTCCTAATTTCAATCCAGGGCTCCTGATCTCTCAAAAATCACTTAAAATAATTGATTCCTTTTTTTAGCTTGCATGGGCAGGCACTGGGAATCAAACCCGGATCTCCAGCATGGCTGGCAAGAACCCTGCCACTGAACCACTATGGCCCATCCTGATTCTATTTTTACGAAAGCCTTCTACCCTATGTCTTTGCCTTTCTAAGTTAAACATCTTTATCTGATTCAAATTTCCTTTACCAACACAATTTCTACTAGTTCATGGTTACGATGCCTCCTATCTGAATTTGTGCTAGTTTGTCTATGTCCTTTCTTATATATAGTACCAGAATGGAAAATTCAACTGTGACTTTATCAGCACAAAGTACAGCAAAATGTTTACTTCTCAAACATTAGCTTTTGTCGTAGCAAGTGGGATCTGATATTAATTTATTAGAAACCTACAATATTTTGCTTCTCCCTTGATACAGATTTCTTCACAAAAGTTGGGTTCAAGGGCCCTCTAAGTGCTATATTCCATTTTCAAATAAAATAACACTTCTATTAGTCTCCTTAATTTATTTCTTTTTAAACCAGCTTTATATATGGTGAGTTCTAATACATGAACTTCACTACTAATTTTCTTTCTATTGTTTCACTATTATGTCTTTCTAATGTCTTTGGTATTTGTTCCCAGGACTGAATTCACAATTCCATCTCCCTTTTCAAAAGCTCATTCTGCCCATGTGTTCTCCTTTTAGTTGCCCCCATAATTTTCCTATTTTCTAACATCAGATAAGCATATCTTTATGCCTATTCAAATGAGTCCTTATGCCTTTCCTCGGTAAAATATCTTACATTTCTCTCAAACCACTCACAAATTGCAGATACCCAAACTGCCTTTAAATTTCATTTGAATTCTTCTCTTTTGAAACTCTTTGCTGTAACAGCAAAGTTCCAATATACAGTGGTTTGATTCTCTCTATTAAATATTCTTAAATAAGACTCATTTTTGATTTTGCCATGGATTGGCAATTTGGGGGAAATCTTTCTCACATAGCATATCTTTCATACAGATATTAGCTTCAAAATTCCTTTCTTACTTGTAAAAAAACCCCACATTAGACAGCAATCCCTATGTTGAGTAATAACAATCTCAATCCATTTGAGATTTAGCAGAATGCATCAAACTTGCATAATTAATTGTATAATCCAGTTGTATACTGTCTAGTTTAATCAGTTGTAGACTGTCTATTTCTGTCACTAGAAAGTAAGACCCAAGAAGGAAAGCCAAAACTATTGTTTCAATTTGCTAATGCTGCCAGAATGCAGTATACTAGAAGTGGGTTGGCTTTTATAAAAGGGATTTATTGAATTACAAGTTACAATTCTAAGTTCATGGAAATGTCCAAATTAAGGCACCAAGAATAATAACATACCTTCTTGGAGGAAAGGCAGCCAGAATCTGGAACATCTTTGTCAGCTGGGAAGGCACATAGCTGGCACTGACTGCCCCTGCCCCCAGTTTATTGCTTACAGCTTCTGATTCCAGTGGCTTTCACCCTAGGCACGTGTGGGCCCTCACTTAGCTTCTCCAGGCAAACTCTGGATTTCATCTCTTAGCTTTGCATCTCCAAATGTCTGTGTTTGGTTTCATTTCTCTGCTCTCAGTGTGGGTTCTGAACTCTCTCTCTGTGAGCTCTTTTAAGGACTCCAGTAAACTAGTTAATACCTACCTTGAATGAGTGGGGTCACATTTTCATGGAAACCACTTAATCAAAAGATCTCACCCACAATATATCTGCACACACAAGATTGGATTTAAAAAGCATGGCTTTTCTGGGGGTACATAACAGTTTCAAATCAGCACAGCTCAATTAGATTTTGCTCATAGAGTTATCCTCTATGATAACCACATGCCTATCATATGAGACACTCAATAAAATTCAACATATACCACATTTACATTTAAGAAATTATTAGGGTGTGATCTGAAATGTTCACTGTCACAAATACAGTACCACGCTATAGCTACCAAAGCTACTCATGAAATCATTCACATTGGAGTTCAGTGTCATCCTTTCCCCTAGTTTACACTGAGGAGGATGCTAAGAACAGTCAAATTACCCCCAAGTATAAGGAAATGAAAGAAGGTGGAAGAGAATCCAGTTCAAGAATAACTTAATTTAATTTTTTTGGTTAGCAAAATACTTGCCAGCCTGCTTGCTTAAATAGGCATCACAAAATACAGTAACCCTTTTCCTGGCACAGATATGGTCATTGACACTTTCAGAAAACAGCGAAAGGTGCTGCTAACCCAAGTTCTCTCTCCCTTTCAATAGACTGGGCACAGTAGCTGAACTCTTTTGATACAGAAAGATTACATAGTACTGAAAGCAAAATAGCAACACAAATCCTTAATCATAGAACATAAATTCAACAAGTAAATAATCAAAAGGGAAAAGGTAAGAAGATAAAATGAAAAGTAAGGGTATGATTATAGCCAACAAAATTGAATTATTGGATAAGCTTCCAAATGCCCTTCAAATGGCTCCAATAAATATGGTATTAATAAGATTTTATTGAATGGTTATCTTTGATATATATTGAAGAGTGTCATCTTTGTATGAGAAATCCAAAACCTGATCCTTTCTCTTAACATAATAATGTTGCCCACATCTGGGTTGAATATTTACCTTCTACCTGCTAACTGGCTGAACCTGGGCAATTTTCTGATTGAACTTCTTTGAGACTCATTTGAAAAATGGAGATAATATTACCTCCATCTAGGGATGTTATGGGGGTTTAATGAGATGCAACATGTAAAGTGCTTACCTCATTGCTTGCCATATGTTAAGCAATGAATATATAATAGGTCTTAGAATTAAGACTGGCTGACATATGACTCCTGAATAGTAGTCTAAAGATTTGATGGCTTCCTTTGCTCAGCGCTCATAGAGTCTCACCTTAGTACAGTCACTAATGCTCCTAGACTAAGACAGTGAAAGTCCCCTGCTCCAAGTATTTTGCTTTTTTTTCTTTGCTTTTCTTAAATTCTTGGAATAAAGAATGGTTTCCTCAAACACTGGTGTCCTTGGCAGCTTTCTGATTTTCAATGTTGGCTAAACTGTGTTGACATCTCAAGCACTCAGCATCTATAAGCCTGGGGCAGACTCCCATCACTCTTGATGAGTGTCTGTGGTTTTGCTAGCTATTGTAAAGTTTACTCATTTGAATGCTTTGGTTTTGTGCTAAAGATTCTATTCTAGAAGATGCCAAAATGTCTTCACTACAGTCTAGTGAAAGTTCCACATACCTCCCTCCATTTTAGTTTAATACTAAGGAGCTCAAGGAAGAAAAAAAAAAAAAACTAAGGAAATACACGTTGGAGTAAACAGGAAAAACTACTTGAATGAGGTGGATTTCTGCAAAGACTCTATGGTAACCTGAATTAACATAAATAAAGCTATGTGAAAGGATTCAGAAACTTCATTCTTAAAATGCTTTGCAGGATGAATTCCCTACCTAGATCAGCATAGAAACAACAGTCTGTCTTTCCTGATTTATTATGAAGTCATAATCCTACTATATAACAATGCTATTCCTGTAGTCATTTCTGTCTGGTCTAGGTAGAAGTTTGAGATCATTGACAGCAAGATTATATTTCTCCAGTTATTATCAGTTGAGCTATCATTGTAATACCCTTTTCCTTACTTCCTATGATTTGCTTTTATAAAGACAATTCCTTCTTCCAACTGAACTACAGTGACCATGCATATCAGATTCTGTACTGACTCCATTTATAGGGGTTCGGGAAAAGAGGCTTTTCTACTTTATCAGCAGAGACCTCTCTATTACACTATACTGACTTGCAAGCTTTTCTACATTTCTTAAATTGGGCATTAAATCCATTTTAGAGGAACTAATCTCCATGAAAAATCCCACTTCCCATATATTTTCAGGGTGGTCTTGAAACATTTCTAACTACTCCAATATTGTGGATCACACAGAAGGTTTAGGAATGCATTAACTGTTATAGCATTGTTAATGTAGCAAGGAATTAAAAAATTTGCATAAGAATCTTTTAACATTATCTCCTTTATATGTATCGAAGAAAAAGCTTTTGTGGTCTGCTTTAGATTCTGGAGTCTGTATCTGCAGTTAACATTTCCTAGATGGTTGAAAAAGCAATCATTTTAAACAATCATAGCCAAAAATAAACTTTAGAGAAAAGTTGGGAAAATACAAAATTCTTTAATAGCAAAACTCAAAGTTGAAAAGACATCTCTTTGACTCTAATCTTGTCCATATTAGTACTCTACAAATGTAAAACGAAACAGTTATGCTAAGAAGGTAAATTATTTGGGGGCCATGGCTTACAGATCTCCTTGTTACAAGAAACCATGCTGCAGATAAGGCTGAAAAGAGAAAAGAGAAAAACAAATCAACCTAACACTTTTAGTTTGCAAGTTTGGTATGTACCAGGCAATGCTAACAACGTAATGAGGCTTCCCAAAGCCCTCTAGAAGAGGGTAATCCTGCAAACTATCAGTGCTTTTCTATAAAGTAAGTACAGAAATTGAGACTACCCATTTGGAAACTTTTATAGCAATTTGATAGAGTAGTTTTATCTAGTCATTGGGCCTAATAATGTAAATTTGGGTTTGTATTTTGTAACTTCTATTTTTAGAATTATTTATTTGTACTGTAGTTTTTAAAGTACTGACCTATGATTGAATGGAAATTAAAAAATAAAAGCAAAATTTGGTCTTTCACCACAGTTCATTTCCTAAGTAAGCAATGGATAAATTTAGAATCAATCAGCTGGATGGCTTGTTAAATTATAGATTTCTGGGCCCAATCTCAAGTCTGATTTAGTAGATCTGGGGTGAGACATTAGAATCAGCTGTTCTAGCAAGTTCTCAGGTTATGCTGATAATGCTGGTCCAGGCACCACACCTTGAGAATGTTACTGGACAAAGGTGGTGGATTCTTTTGCCTGATGTTATGTATTCAACGACCAATTTGTGAGACACCTGGGTTTCAAAGAAAGAAAGCATTTAACGGCTAGCGTGAAGCAGGAGATCAGAGAGCCTATGGGCCCAAAAATCTGTCCCTGGGAACTGGAGGAATTCTGATAGTTTTATAGCTTCAAAAGATGGGCAGGTTTTAGGATAATGAGTCATGTGGCCCCAAATGATGTAATTAGAGGTGACCTATTTATTGAGCATGTGCAAATTGATTACATACTCAGTCATAGAATGTATGTAAGAAAATGGTGGCCTTAATGTGATGATGGGAGTGATTTTTAGTATTGTAAGAAAATGGTAGTCTTAATATGATGGGCATGATTTTTAGTATTATAATGAGGTACAAGTGACTTATAGGTTAAAGTCTAAACTATTGCGTATGTTAGGCAGTTCCATTTTGGTTAGATCCAGCTTTGGTTATCAAGATAACTTTGGACTTGAGGTGGGTTAGTTCTGTGCTGACCGAAGACCCTTCATTAATAAGCATTAGGGGCTGTCTTTGGTGATCACAAAACTCCAGAGTCGCAAAACTAGATAAAATGTACAAATGAGAGCGAGTCACAAGTTTTTTTACAATACCTAGGGCACAAGATAAAGGTTCATCAAAGATCTAGGCAACCAGATAACAGTTTGACAATTTCAGATGTTTCCTTCTGGCTATTTTAATAAATTTGGAAAGTAAAAAGAAATATCTATATAATGATTAAATAATAACAATAATAATTTTTAATATATCATTTGTTCATTCCTAACTTCTCAGTTACAACCATCACTGTCTAGAATATATTTCAGAGTAGTGATGATCCTGATTTATCTTCGGAAACCGAATTCAATTATTAGGTTAATTCCAGCATATGTATTATTTTCTTGACTAGACTATAACGAATGGTCTTAAACTATTATAAGGTGAAGGATGTAAAGTTCAGCTTACCTATGCTTCCTTATACATATGAGTACACACTTACACATACGTGTGCACATATACTCTCTCACATACACATTCAAGCAGTCAGTGTGCTCTGATGTTTCCAATACCTTCAGGCTTAATTAATGCTTGCATACTTTAAGCATAACACATCTCTCAAGAGCTAAAGAGAGATCAAATTATATTAAACGGTTGTGTTTTGCAAAGCAGCTATTTGTGAGGTCCCACAAGAACTTTAATGATATTCAATATCCAAGACTATAATGGATCAGCTTTCCAAGTAAGTCTACATATAAAACGGACTTTGCCACCTATTCTGGCCAAGTTGACCAACCAGGAATTTTTCTTCCCAGAAACCAGGAATTCTTTGGTTACTCCCTCATCAGTAGGCTTCCTTAACCCAAATTTGTATTTTCAGGAGAAAACATATTTCTGGAGCAAACAAACAAACAACCAATAGAATGCAGAAAAGAGATATGATCCATCACCTTCTCAATTAGATAACTTCCTGACACTCTTTTGGGACAATGAATCATGTCCTTTAGGCTGGCATTAGGGCCAAACTCTAAGGTTAGGAGTAGACCCTGGGAGCCGGGCTCTGCTTTCTCAAGCTGTGCCATGCAATTTCCCCTTATAGAAACTGGGGTGGTCATTTCACAATCTCAGGTTAGAATGTAAACTTGATTTACAAGAACCAGGTTTAAACAAGAGGAAAAAAAAGGAAAGAAATTATAGGGTGACATTTTTTTTTTTGATTCTTGATCTTCTGTGCAGGTATAATTCTAAACATTAATAGAAGCCTAGTACCTTCGTTTCTCTCCATCTCCCTCTTTGTATAATAATGATTCATTAGCAATATTTTTATAAAGCCAACTATTCAGAATGTACGAAACTACTTGATTAGAGTGAGGGATTTCTGAGTAAAAGTTATATAACAGCAGCACATTTTTAGAGGGGACTATACAAACTCAGATGGAGTATAAATCAGGCAAAACTTTTGACTCTGGTAGAAATTAGGATGGTTTTCACTTGTGTTTTTTCACAGCCCCTGTCTGTCAATGAATATGGCTCATTTTGGAAGGCCTCTGATACCCACAACTGGAGACTGCCTCTGTCTTTATTCCCAAGCCAGCTAATAGTATTTTCCAAAAGCGCTATTACAATTTCCCAGTCTGTTTCAACTTTCCTAATAGATTCGTTCTCTTTTCTAATGATCTTGGCTTCACATCACTCAGTTACTTGCTTTGGCATTGTCTTTCTTTCACTACTCCTTGTCTGCCCAGCTTTTGGAGATCATTCATGTTTTTCCATATGGTTGTTTTCTGTCAGTTCACGAGTGGCTCATCACATCATTTATAAAAGGCATCATTTATAATTACCTTGAATATAGTAACATCACTATGCCTTTATATATGAAGGCACACCGAACATTAAGTTCCCTTCAATTTCTAAGAGCTACGTTTCTCCTCTACAGGGAAGTGTGGCAGGTGTCCATTTACACATGGCACAGTGCCTGTAGCCAGTAGATGTGAAATCTTCCCTTAAACATCATGAAATGCAACACACATACAGAAAAGTGCACGGAGCCTCAATGTACAGACAAAACAAATTGTTATGAAGCAACTTCTGTAAATTCCACTCAAGTTAAGAAATAACAGAATCCTCCCCTAAATGCAGAAGTTGCACTGCCATGCCATGTGAGCCTCTCAATAATAATCATCTATCTCTCTTTTCCCTATAGGTAAACACTGCCATGATTTTGCATCACCTCTGTTAGGTATACTATATTTAGTATTACCTGTTTTTTGAACTTTATACAAATGTAACCATACAGTGTGCATTCTTTTAGGCCTGGCCTCTTTTGCTCAAAGGTATGTTTGACAATATCTCCATGTTTTAAATGCAGTATTTTGACATTTATTTTTGTTACTATATAGTATTCCATTGTATAAATGTAACAATAAATATATTGATGTAAATATTGGTATAAATAAATATATTCATCCTACTGCTAATGGAGAGTTGTTTCCAGAAATTTGGTGGCGATTACAAATATTTCTGCTAAAAGAATTATAAATATTCTGCTAAAAGATAAAAGAATGCTCTCATCTTTCTGGGTACTTATCTTTCTGGGTACATATCTAGGAGTGAAATTGCTGGGCATGAAGATCTTCAATTTCAGCAGGCATTGTCATATTGGTTTCCAAAGATTGTTGTCCAAAGATTTAGTTTCCTACCACCTCTGTATAAGAGTTCCCATTGTTTTATATCTTTGTCAAAATTCGGTGTTCTAAATCTTGAAACATTTTTAGTAATTTCATTGAGTGTTTTCTCATGGTGATTTTAATTTGTATTTCCCGGGTTATCCTAATGTAGTTGAGGTGCTCAACACAATTTTGTCAAATTCCCTTGGCACAAACACACGCATAAAACACCGCTCTGCAGACTGAGAGTTTATATTAGGGTGATGATGCAGAGAGGAGTGAACTAATTACTTTGTTCTAGAGTTCTTAGGAAAATTAGCTGTTTTCCACAGATATCGGGATCTATGCTGCCCAAAGAACTTTCTGCAATGATGGAAATATTCTAAATTTGTGCTGTCAAAACTATGGCAGCCACTAGCCACATGTGGCTGTTAAGCACTTGAAATATGCTAGTGCAAATGAGGAACTTCATCTTTTATTGTATTTAATTTAAATTGATTTCAATTTAAATTTGCATAGCTGCAAGGGATTAGTGGTTACACTATTGGATAGTGCAAGCCTAGACTAAGTATTATAATAACAGTATGGGGTTTAACTCATACCACTTGGGTTGCTATTAAAAGTGTGGATGTGTTTTTATCTTCTGGCATTTAATGTTAACTAATGAATTTTTATTTTTCCTCTTTACCTGATGGTCCTAGGGTAGATAATTGTTTGTCAGAATATATTTCTCAAGGGAGAAAAAATGTTTAATGATACACCAAGGGAAATTGGTGTTTCTTATGTCCAGATGAGTTTGAATGACTTTATATTAGCATTAAAGGGGAAGGGACATAATTTAGAAGGTTATAGTGTATATCAGCTAGACTGAAATATTACTGGCTTTGCAAAAGGCTCATTATTGTTGTGCAGTTTGGCAGGGATTGCTTCTATCTATTCTGTAAGCAAATCTATGCGAGTCATGGGAAAAGTCAGCTGAATGGGCCATAATATTTCTCTTGATAAGTGACAGCCTTTTCCTCTTTGGAGGATATCAAAAGACTATACTGCATTCTGAAAATACTGCCTGGAGTGTACATAACTTGCATTTAATCATAGCTTTTTAAAGTTAAATTTTAAACCTTTGTTCGTAATGTCCTCAACGGGTAAAAATTAAATAACAAGAACAACACAGTAGAGATATTTGGGCAAGCTGAGTAATTGAAAAACAAAAACAGCAAGTGTTGGATAAAAATGAGGTATTTCTGATTGTAAATTCAGTTACTCAGATAAAACTTTTAAATGAGTTGAATGAATGGAGCAATTTTCCCTGGAAAAGAGACCAGGAAGAGCCCACACGATAGCCATCTGAAGTCATTTGAAAGGCTGTCATGTGAAATAGGGATTCGATTTACTCTATGTAGCTAACTGGCTTAGAGTTAGGACAATGGGTGAAAGTTACATGCAGGAATGTGTTATGTGAACATAAGAAACAGTGTTCAAACAAATAGAGCTTGTCAACAAACACAGAGGTTTCCAGACCCTGGATGTGTTCCACGAGAGGACAGAAATCTTACAAGGATCTAGCATTAGAGGAGATACTGTTCTGGTTGGTCTCTCATTTGCTTCTTTCTTTCAGGCACTTTTTCTTTCCAGTTCTAATCAGGAAGAAGTTAGTTTTTGAAAGATTGAGGCAGACTGAAAACAACCTGACCTAGGAATGGGTCAGCATTTGGGCTCCTAACTGCCTCCTGCTGTATTATCTCTCCAAGTCTTGACCTCTCTCAACCATAAAATAGGAAATAATACTTCTCTTGCCAACACAATAGGTTGTTCCAATATAATAAAATAGTGTGTGTGGAATTTCTTTATAAGCCGTAAATGCCCAATGTAACGTTAACTCATTAGTATAGTTAAGTTTTAAATGAAATGTTTTGGTTCTTTAAAATAAATGCACAATTTGATTCACAGGCAGAAGAACAGTAAAAATCAAAAGAACAACACGAAACGCCTCTTGTTAAAAGGTTGCTGAGGATTTGATTTGGTCTGATAAACAAATTTCTGGAAAACTAGAGATAACTATAGATAATGTTATAAAATGTGTTAATTTTTTTTCTTTGTCATAAAGAATCTAGCCCATAAATTGAATCATATTGGAAGATGATAGAATTTTGACCTTGAGATGGAAGATTATTCATTCTCACTTCTTAAAACTGTAGAATGAGAAGATATAGAAAATTGAGCTGAATTTGTATTGAGCTGAGGACATAACCTAGAAGGTTCATTTTAGATCAAAGTATTAGAATAATATGAGCTTATTTTATCAAGATTCAGAAGTCAGTCAAATTAGTCTGGTTTATTGAGATTTACAATTTGGTTCCTATTCATAGGAATATCAAAATCAGTGAATATCAATCCCAGGTTTCTCCCCACCACGAGCCCTAGTCCAATCACACTCCCTTGCAGCAGCTGGAGCACTGTCAAACAAGCCTTGCAGCCAACTTGGCTGGCCAGCAATTCCTTTCCATTTCCACAGGTGAGTAACACCAAATTGGAAAACAGAACGTCCTTGGCACTACTGTCTCATCATGGTGTGGTTATTATTTTTTTTAGTAGCAAAAAAGGTAAACAATCAAAGTGACTGTGCCCACAGCAGCTTTCACC
Organism: Tamandua tetradactyla; assembly: GCF_023851605.1. Lineage (NCBI taxonomy): Eukaryota > Metazoa > Chordata > Mammalia > Pilosa > Myrmecophagidae > Tamandua > Tamandua tetradactyla. The sequence goes on along the minus strand of NC_135327.1, from coordinate 198,936,879 downwards.
TGACAAACCTATAGCTATGCTGAACAGTGGTACAAGCATTTTACGTTTGATATGTGTACGCATCAGATGTTTATGTGTAATAACATACATATATGCACATAGACAGTTCTGCCTAGGTTATCAGGCTTGTGGAATGATTGCTTAAGATTTTGCAATGTATCAATACAAAGAATTTACACTATCTATCCCCTTTGCCTACAAACAGTGACATACTGAATGTGACTGGTGAGCCGGGAGATGCCACATAAGTCACTGCAGAGGAAATCATGTCTACAAAATATCTGTTCTGTCACTGAATGTTCCTTCTAAAACATGCCCTAAGATGATTATTCAAGAGACAGTAATAATGCTACCCTTGATTGGGGAGAGTTGAAAGGGAATTTAGGAGAAATCAACCTATTCAAATTCCCTTATTTCACACATGAAGAAATAGAGGTCAGGGAGCTGCCTGTGAAGGTCGACTCTGGTCGCGAACTCCAGAGCTTCTGCAGGGACACAGCTGTCTTGACTATATTCTCTCTCACTCCCTCCTTGTTTCTACTTGTTCCATTTGGTTTAAAATACATTTTCAGGTGGACCACAAACAAATAATAGAATAGCCTGCAGTCAAAAGAGTTACTCCTTTCTGAACGTGAAGAAAAAGGAGAGGACAACTGAGTTTCTACAAACATTTTTGTTTTGCCCTATCCCCAGGATATAACAGAGGTTTGAAAACTTAAATTAAAAGCACAATGAACTTCCTCTGCTTCTCCGTGCCCCTGCTCTGATGACAGCTACTTTTTTCTCCCTTCCCTCCATGTTTCATTTCATTTCTCCTCTTATCCTATGTTCCATATATTTTGCTTCCTCTACAACTCATGAAAATGGACTTGAATGTACTTTATTCACTAACCAAAAGACCTTGAAAATTAATGCCCAGGCTGCAATGCAGAACTACTAGTTTCTGGTATCAGTTTCTAAAGTTTTCCAAATAATTTAAATATGCAGCTAAGTTTGAGAACCAATGAATCTCAGCTTGGGATACCCACAGAATCACCTGACACACCTACATTTATAATACCCCCCAGATTACTCTATTGTTCAGTGAGTGCTAAGACCCACTGCCCTAGATGGATTCTTAGAACTTTCACTTCTTGAATGGGACCCTTTCTCCCAACTTCACAAAAAGTTACAAAGTGAGGGAGGTGCACAGGTGGCTTAGTGGCAAGAATTCTCCCCTGCTGAGCTAGAGACCCAGGATTCCTGGAGCCTGCCCAATACAAAAAAGAAAAAAAGTCACAAAGTGAAAATGGAGATTCTGATTGATGATATCTAGTTCTGTATTCTTAGCTCAGTATAAATGCATGGCCTGGAAGGTTTATGGCATGTGAAGTTCTAAAATGCAGTCCTAGTAATCAAATAAAATTGGTGCAGATAAGAGGTCACAGAATTCTCACATATTGTTGAATTTACTTTAAATTAATGAAGGGAAATGAGGAAATTGTTCTGGAGTAAATTTATATGCATGAGTATTGAGGCAGTGTTATTTACCCCTAAAGTGGTCATAAGCTTCAATTTTATTACAATTGTAAGTAGAAAATACCCTATGCATGGAATCATCTCTTGTGCTACCTGATGCATTAGAACTTGAAGGAGTGCTTCTTAAAACAATAAAGAAAGGAAATGTACAACTAAAAACGCAGACCTTTCTCACAAATGTATATTCTTTGTTAAGCAGTCTTCAGGAAATGAACAACTATCCATTAATTTAACTAATTTATCCTTTTGAGTGCTTCCTGTGCAAAGTACTTGTCCATGGGGTGAATAATAGATGTTAATATTTCAAAATGTACCACACCTTTAACTAACAGCACGGGGAGTTGAAAGTCAAATGATGAAAAAGAGCAACCTGATTAGTAATCGATAACTGTCACAGAACAGGGGAAGTGGATGCAGCACAAGAAAAGGCCAATTTAGTATACCTACATGTCCAAACATTCAGAGCCAAGAGAACTATGAATTTTAAAACTTGGGGAGTGCTCTGAAGGAAAAACAGAAGAGCCTTCTCCATCAAAATTTTTTTCTTTTAAGATATTTTATAAGTCATCCTGAGCTGATAGCTTGTTTCTGGTTTTGGACACTTCTTCCTGGGGATTTGAGCAATTTTGAATATTGTTTATTGTCAGCTAACGTTTTTGAAGTTTTCCCAATCTTGTAACCCCCATAAGGGGTGGGTATGAAATGGATCTTGTCCATTTTACCCTGTAGCGTTTAAACGAATAAATATTTCAGGAGGAGTTTAGTTACAGGATTGATGATTTTATGAGAGGATGTTGAACAACTAGGAAGTAGAGACATATTAACCGAGGTATTCCACCAGTGAAACACAGTGATAACTCTCAGAAATCTGTGACCTTGAAAACTGACTTTCATGTAATATACATGCCTGCTTTCTCACAAAGAAGTTTTGGAAACAATTTCAAGAAAGTTAATTTTCCCCTAATATGTATGCTAAAATGCTTCCATTTAGAAGCATAGCTAAATCTCCTAGGCACCAGGGTCCCATCAGGATTGGCAAGCAGATGTAGTGCTTCCAGTTAACTCATAAATGGAGGGAAAGTATTGCATCACTAAAGTCTATACCCCTAAAAATCATCTTACAAATTGAAGAGTTTATCCATTCAATATGAGTTTTGTGCCCCAAACAAAGTCCCAATAACTCATCCAAAACCTCAAAAAGCCTCTTCTTTTCACAAGAGTTTATTACAAGTAGAACCTCATCATTGGAATGTCACCCCATATTATGCAACAGAATCAATCAAGAACCCAAATGGCCAGAAAAAAAAGAAACAGACCATACTTTGAGCAATTCTTACCTAGGGTTTTTCTCTGACATAAGAAAGGGAAGACAACAGTTCTGAAAGATTTTAGGCTTACAATATTATAGGCATATGCAGTTAGTGGCTAAAGACCGAAAATCAGTTCCAGTGACCACAAGAAAAAACTTCAGCTTTTCTTCTTCAGGGAATTTCCATTCTACAGCTTTCATTTAAAACAAACACCAAACAACCATGGGATTCCCAACATCCCTGCAGCTTGCAGACCTCTGATTCTGTGTCTATTTCTGAACTTCCTCTCACACAGCTCTGGTCACTAAGAATCTGCCCATCTCATTAACCCATCATCTTCTTGTAGGGCCACCAACACATACACAAAGCAATATCCTTTGGATAATAAAATTTTACATTGATCCTCGAACTTATTGCAAGAGAATATACCTCTTAGAACAACCTATTCAATTTAAGCAGCTGCTAAATAACTAGGACCTCAACATATTAACAAGAAAGGAAGACTGGGTTGACAAAACATGCAAGCCAGTCTTCCTCCCTTTGTACTTCCAAATACAGATTTTATTAAAATACAATTATTTTATATAATAATTTTTGTTATGAGAAGGTAGAAAATCTTGAATTTCTCTTTCCTTGGGTATTAAATTGCAGACTAAATATGACATGCTTAGTCTGGTTATTTTCACAATACCAGAAGTAAAGTTAATGAGATAGTAGCCCAATAAAGGGGCTCTCTTTTAATCATCTAACCATAATCAGAAATGAACTTATGAAGAAATGTCTGAGGAACTAATGTGTATTAAGATTTCATTAGAATAAATAATTTCTAATTTAGCAATACGGTATAAAGGAGAATCCAGGGAGCTATTGTCACACCACAGTTTCTGGTCCACAATGGTTATACAATGTTAATAAAGTGAGAAGAGACTGGATTCAAGAGTAGTTTTCATGGATGGGTATAACTGGATTTAGTACTTAAATTTTGGATCATAGGGTAGTACCAAGTGACTGAAAATATTTCATAAATATCGAAACTGCAAACATGAGCTGAGACAATTCAAAGAGCTCTAAGTACTCTGAACTGAGCTTTGGTTTGTGTGTCTCCCTAGATGTACTGATACTGCATAATATAAAACATTCTGTCAGTAATAGGAATAAATTATCCAGTCCTCATCTCAAATGTAAAATATCACCTGAATTCCAATCCAGTTGGGAATGCAAAGATTTTGTCAGCCATTTCATCCAAGAGAGGATGTAATTAGCAAGAGTATTTCAAGGCAACTGATGAAAAACTAGGTAGCAGTAAGTGGCAAATTAACAATGTAAGCGCAGAATGATCACTCGAATGAAGTTGCATGGATTTAGTTGGAACATGAAATTTCAAATAAGTTAGGAACCAGATTAAAAAGTAATAATAATCAATTTAAGAACTGCTAGAATATTTAAAAATGAGTAAGTTTGCATTTCATTTTCCTCTAAGGCCAACCAATGATTCTAAAAATATACTTGGTTGAAGTAAAATTCTCTAGGCTCAGTTTAACTTGCTCTAATTATACTTATTAACATTAGACACAGGGGAGGGTATACAATGAACATCACATAGAAAATCCTTATTAAGAATATCAGTGAGAGATGTGATTAGCATGCGTTTCCTTTTTTATTTTCTGAATAAAAAGATGGAAGGAGATAGTAGAAAGGAAGACTTTTAAAAGTTTTTAATAAAGACATGACATGAAGAGTTTACCATGTCAGAAAATACCATTTAAGTAGAGATACTTATTTGACAACAAATTTACATGATAAATCAATAATATATCATTTTCAACATAATTCAAATCCTTATCTGTAAGCCTCAGTCCTACATATACAGACTTGACTAGCACATTATAGCATAATATAAGAGAGAAATGATGACTGTGGGTGGTAATGTAATTTGAAAACATTGCTGCATTCATGTTTCTGTCCTGTTTGTGCCTGAAATGCTGTTGAACACCACAATGGCTAAAAAGGGAGTGGTAAAAATTAGGGAAACAGATGCATTTTCACAAACAAGCAATTAGGTCAGTCAGCCAGAGAACCCAAAGACTGAAGATAACCCTTAAATGAGGGGCTTATCTTCCTTGGGGGGTATGGGGTGGGCCATGCCCTAAAAAGTAAACCACTCCTATATAGCTATTGAGCTCCTAAAGGCTGCCTTGAATTGGGCTGTCAGAAGTCAAGTTCTGAAACAGATGGTACTCATCTCTGCCAGGCAACAGGTGTCTTGCTGTGGGTGTGGTTAAGCTGGTTGGGTATTTGTTCAATTAAAATTAAAAAATGTCTGTTTCTTGCGTCTTTTGGTCAAAGTGAGACCTCAAAATGGACCACCTACTGGACTCGGAAACACACCACAGCTCCTCCTCCCCAACACCGGTGTCCAAGTCAGTTTGTAAACAACTCTAGATCTTGCCCCAGAAAAAATTCCTACATTCCCTGCTTTCTTAAAAAAGTAAGAAGGAAATCCCCATCTCTTATTCCTCCCCTCACACACAAATACACACACACACACACACACACACAAAGTGCCAGCGAGCAATATAAAAACAGGGACCCTCTAAACAGTAATCCTACAACATCTTAAGAGTTAAACCATCACCCAAATAAATACATAGGATCACACAATTTCAGCAGAACAAGATGGCAACCTCCTTTTTCCTCTCCAGGAGATTCCCAACACTCTAACTCCCTCAGCAATATTTCCTAGGCTAAATAAAACTGGCAAGCCATAGCTCCAAAAGCCTCGAGGGTTGACACAGAGGAGAGCAGGGGAGGCGGAGATAGTCGGGCGGCGCAACGCCGGGGTCCTCAAGTTATCAAAGTTGTCAAAGCTAAGATTGTCCTTTGCCCCCGCTGCCCTGAGCTTCCCAGGGACCAGAGAGGTTTCTCTGGTGCACGGTAATCCTTAGGGGATGATTTACCATTGTTGCCCTCCCCGACACCAGTCAATCTTCTGAGAGTCATTTTTCTCAAACCGGGAAGCAGGGCTCCGCCCGGTGGGCAGCGGCGGATGCTGTAGCAGCAGCCAGAGAGGAGTGACTGGCTCCGGCACCAAGTGTACCAAACACTCGGCGAACCCCCAACAGGTCTCGAGCTGGGCGGACTTGCAACACTGAGGACAGTGCGGGCATCAGGAAGGGCCCAGAGCCCCTGTAGCCCTTCTTGGGTCCTGAGGTGACCCTCCTCTCTCCGCGTTCGCCGTACATCAGCCCTTAGGAAATGCTTCCTATTCTGACAGACACAAGGACTGGACAAGACGTGCTGCGCGGAAAGGCTCGCCTCCACCTACCCTCCTCACCTCCCACACCCCCTCCACCCCTCGCCCAAAGGCGTAAAGCCAGACCCCAAAAAGAAAGCGACTGAGAAGCCTCAAAGTTGCGATCTGCAAATACATTACTGATGCTTTGCACTGGGGGAGGCTGCCGGGGTGGGTTCAGGTGGGACGTGGCTGGAAACGCACAGCGCGCAGGCAGGAAAGGTTTGTTGTCTTTAACCTGAGGTTCGCCAACTACCGAGGACGGCCGCCCCCGCCCCTGCCCCCGCATCACCGTTCTTCCCGGCGGGGATTCTCCCCTAAGCGCCCCTCCCGCACGCCCCCCACCACCCGTACTCACAAGTCCGCCAGAGCCGGGCAAGCACTTACCATTACGTTCCCCTGCATTTTAGCGGTTTTAATCATCGCCTTTTCTTTCATTTTGCCCAAAGTGTGAAAACGACTTCTTGCCCAAGGAAGAGTTACTTAATCCATTGTCTGGTGATTATTAAAGTAGATATCGGACTTGCCGATGGCTGGGTGGGGATGGGCTTTTTGAAAAAAAAATAATAATAATTCTCCTACGTCTTCGATTTCCCCACCTCCACCAACCCCTTCCCCTCTCCTTTCCCTGACGGATCACAATAGCAATCAACTCTTTTCGGCCGCTGCCAGAGGGAAAGGGGGAAAAAAAAAGAGCGAGGGGCGGGGAAGATGTTGCTTTACACAAAAAGCCTGGGAAGACTGAAGAAGGGGAAAAAGGAAGAGGCTGTTTGCGGTGTGAGCAGGCAAAAGCCAGCTCTGATAGCGTCCGCGTCCGGTGAGGTGGCTGTAAACGCACACCGCGAGCGAGACGCGGGCGCTACACACGCGCGCGCAGGGCACACTCAGGGACACTCAGCGGCGCCGCTCTCGACGCTCGAGGGGCTCTCGAACCAGCGACGCGTCTCCTCCGCGCAGGCAACGTGGAGTGGAGCAGTCGCCGCACTTGTCCCTAAGGGCGGGGGCCCGGTCAGGCGGCTACAACACCCGGGGCTGGAGGGGGAATATGTGTGTAAGCGTGTGTATGTGTGTTGCGTGACTGTTGTGTGGGGGGTGGTAGGTGGGGGGAAGCGACGGTGGTATGTCTTAAACTGAAACGGACCAGGAAGCTTCAGACCTCATCAAGGTTAAGCGAACCCAAATTGTTGGGTTAGTGATGGAGAACCCCTCCCCAAACACCCCCAACCTCGGCTAAATGTCCCCTCACCGTTGGGTTATGTGTGCGTGCGCAGTGCACTCACGCTTTCCTTTTACAAACTGATTTTCTCGGGTGGAGCCACCGCCTCCTGGTCCCGTGTTAACTATTTATCAGCTGTAACTACCTCCCGGCTTCACTGGCATGACAAGGGAGGAGAGATTGGGGAAAGAGCCAGACGCGGGTGTGCCACGTCTGCTGCAAGCCTAGTGGTAGAGGATGGGGGAAGTAGAGGGGGAGGGTGGATATGGCAGCGTATAAATAACGTTGTTTCAGGTTACTATGGGACACACGTTGCGTTTCCATGGTTGCACTCTGGGTCTGCATCTGAATCGGCAGCAACGGCATCCACACAGCACAGAACCACCCTCCTGGGGGCCAACAGCTCCCAGCTCCAGGACGCCGGCTGGAACGGCCGCCTTTCCCGCACACACCTGGCTTCCCAGACTCCCCATTTCTCTTTCCAGCTTCCGCCTCAGCCGCGGCTTGGGGATCCCTGCAGGTCCTCCAGGAGTCTCTGTTTCTTCTGCTCCCTTTCTCCTGCCTGCCGGGATCGAATCAGACCTACTTTTCTACTGCGAGCCCTGCGCCTAGGGGTCTGCCTGGCCCCAGGAATCACCCCTGGCATTCGCCGGGGCCCAAACCCTAGTTCCATTTCCCATCTTGACCCTAAACTGCGGGTTGCCCAGTGACTGTCACTGGCCGCTCCTCTAATCAGTCTCTCACAACTGCAGGTTTGCCCCCCGAACCAAACACGGAGGCGCGCCCCCGAGAATGCGCACACGCAGAAGGTGGTCAAATTCATATGCAGAACCGACCTGAGACCCTGGGAAGTGGGATGCAGGGATTTCTCTTGGTACGGATTTCCCCTACCCCGGACTCAGGTGGCCCCCAAATAAAAGGGATTTGGAGCCGTTTCCACCTTCAAACCGGTGCATCAGACTTGAACTCGTCGTGCCCTGTGCGTGCGTCTGTGCGCGCGCACGTGTCTGTATATGTATGTGTGTATGTGTGTGTGTAGGTAAGCGTGCGCTCTCGCCTGGGGGCAGTGGCGAGAGACAGGGAAGGATTTTGAAAGCGTTTCCATAGATTTACATTCACAAAAATTCTCCAAGAATGGAGGCATGGGGAGAAGAGGCCAGTTTCCTAATTCACACCGAAACAAAACTCTCGAGCAATTGCAACAGTTGTCATATGTAATGATCCACAATACAGACACATGCCTATGCACCTAAACATACACACATATATACACATACATAGGCATAAACAGTTACGTGTAGTACATATACATAGATAAAGTTATGTGTAGATGTACAGGTGCAAACTATTTGTAAACTAACGATTTGGGCTGAAAGCAGAATGTTTGAAAACTAGTTTTTAAAGGAATATGGATTAGGATTTGCCTAGAAAGTAGTAAGCAGAAGACTTTCTTTTAGGTTCTAGGGATACTCTCCTCCTATATTAGGATTGGAAATTAGAAGTTTTCTCTAGAAATAATTGCTTAAGCACAGACCATCCTTGCATTACTGAACATTAGATTAAATCTGGCCCAAATTGAATAGAAGATATGGCCAACTTAAATTCCATTATTAAGCAGCATTTAGATGGTTCTTTTTCTCCTTTGTTTGAAGTGACATTACATTTATTTTGGATCTTTTTCCCACCATGAATGGGTTGGTTTGGGCTGCTTCCCAACAGCTTGCCATTTTATCATTCCATCACCAAGTATGGAGTAAGGAGGGAAAATCAAGGAAACAGGACAATTATTTTTTAACATGCCATTTTTATAACTGCCAGAAATGGAAAGGAGGAGAATATGGATTAACTGTTGAGTTTCTTAAAAATAAATCAATTGGTCCTTCCCCACCCTTCACCCCCATAACCACCAACACCAATTATCAAACAGCTACCTCTAAAAAATATCTTATGGAAAGGGCTATAGGAAAACTAAGACCAAAAAGCACATAAAGGGAATATTATCTGGAAGGATAAAGCAATTCTTGCAGCTATTTCACTCTTTGCAACTTGTCTTCTTGTAGCCATTGACATGGTGGAATGCTGGGGGAGGACAAAATGAGGAAAAATAAAGAGGTCTCAGGGAGAAAGAAGGAAGGTGAGAGTATAGAAAAAAATGCTTAATTTAAGAGGATTCTCAATTTCTTAATAATTTTTGGATATTAACTTTTCTAAGGAATTTAACCTAGGAAATACTTAAAGATGGCAAGGCCTTCAGAAACTCTCTCTCCTTGTCCCCATCCTCAAAATGCTTCATTTCCCAGAGCTGTTGCATTTATTATCAGAGAAAAAATGGCGATCTATATTTTTGAACAAGTGTGGGCTTCTCTCTCCAGTTTTTGCAGTTGTATTTCCTGCTTTCTTTCTAATCTCCAAGAAAAGCATGTTTATCAATTTTTCACCACACTATTTCTGTTAATTTGAACATTCAGTTTCTGATATGTTTCATAGCATCTAAGTCCCATTTACTTTTGCTGAGAATTTATTCACAGATGTCTACTTAACTTTGGCAGACCTTTCTCCAAACCTGTCATAACACACAGTGCCTTTGACCATCCTTTTTATCCATCCTTAATTTATGTGTTGTTGACATTAGCAACTGCTTTGATTAAAGTAGCTTTGATTTAAGCTGAGATTTTTGGCAAAATGTTCAGTTTCACGTTTGACATCAGGTAATATTTACAGCATAAGAATTGATTCCTCACATCACTTTATCAGTGTTCTTTTCTTGTTAATATTACTAGAAATTTAACTGAATGAATACCTTTACCTAGATGAATTTCACTTTAAGGAAACTCAAAATGTGAAATTCCCAATTTATAAAAATGAAAGTCAAGGTGGTATAGGAAAAGAGAGTGATTATTCGTATCACAAACCAGTCTTTTACTCACAGATTAATTCATGGCTGACTTCTTTTAAAATGTGAGCTTCCCTATTGTGTTGAAAACACTCATTCTATATAATTTGATTTACTTACAAATTTTCAGGAAGATATCTTTTGGAATAAAATGAGATCTGTCAGCATCAATTTTACAAAATGCACATGCATGATAATGATTTGGAGAAAGTATAATAAATTGTTTTTACCTTCTCTCAATCATCTACTGAGGAATTAAACAAATTAACTTAAGTATGTGGTGAAACTAATGATATGCCAAGCACAAGAATATGGGATGGGTTGTATTATAGGAAACAGTCCCTGTTCTTGTGAATTTTACAGTACCCGACAAGAGACATCAAAATTGACAATATTAACAACAATACAGATGATAGGACTTGTGGGATATGTGGGCAGACATTGGAGAAAGCTAGAAGAAGTAATGGCAGCTGACGTACATTGTCAAAGGACCAATACAAATTTAGCCATTAAAAATATGGAGCCAGGGATAGGAAGTTCCAGGCAGGATGCTAAAACATAGAAGCAAGGGTCAGTGATAGCGATGGCGTTGGAAAGACGTACAGGGACCAGCCCTGTGAGCTGTGCTTTTTCTGTACAAAATGGGGTAGAGAAGCTTAGCCCACCCCCAAATAGAGAGTGATAGAGTCAGATCTATGCTTTTAAGAAAGAAATGTTTTCTAATCTGTACCCAAAGGTGGAGAGTCAGACAAAGCAATCAGGAAACTCCTGCAGTAATTTTGAGTAAGAATGACAAGAGCATGACATTGTGGCAGATAGTAGGGACTAAAGAAGAGTCATTTATCATTTATGATCATCCATGGAAAATGAAGTTCAGTTTCATCTCAGCTTGCATCTGACACATTTCTCAACTGTTTCTTCACAACCATACATTGGTATATTACCAAGAGATGGAAACTAAATTTAATATCACCTCAGTCATAGCATAACATAAAAATTGCTATTTGAGCCATTTAAGTAATAATCTTTCTTATAGCTAGAATAGGACTTATAATAACTTATCACACATATTTATTTACATGTCCATCTCCCTGTACTAAACTGAAGGCATACATTGTCATGTTTTTCTTTGTATCCCTGTGCTCTCAAACTTTGATAAATAAATACTATTTTGTGGGCTAAGTGTCCCATACATGTTATGATGGTTTAAAGCTGTGTGTACCCAGAAAAATCATATTCTTCAAGCTAACCCATTCCTGTGGGTGTGAACCTATTGTATGTAGGACCTTTGGATTGCGATACTTCAGTTAAGGTGACACCCAGGATGGGTCTTAATCCTCTGTGTATATTTCTTTCAAGTAAGATAAAAAAAAAAATAATGGTAGGTAGTAAGTTTTTAACTTATATGCTATATACCTTCCACTTATATCAGGACTCTTGAGTCCACTCCTATAAATATATATAAAACTCTGCCTCAAGTGAGATCATAAATAAAATTTGAAAGACCAGGTGGCCCATATTAAAACAATTAACCCTGGCGGGCCATGGTGGCTCAACAGAGTTCTTTACTGCCATGACAGAGACCTGGGTTCAATTCCTGGTGCCTGATCATGCAAAAAAAAAAAAGAAAACAACCACTTAACCCATAAAATATTGTTACTAGGTGTTTTAGTGTTCTGGGCTGCTGAAAGCAGGTATTTAAACAATGTGATTTTTTTTGTTTTTTTAATTAATTGAAGAAAAATTTAACAAATGAACTAAAACATTAGCATGTGATCATTCCGTTCTACATATATAATCAGTAATTCACAATATCATCACTTAGTTGCATATTCATCATTTCTTAGAACATTTCCATCAATTCAGAAAAAGCAATAAAAAGACAACAGAAAAAGAAATAAAACTAAAACAGACAAAAAGATTATATATACCTTACCCCTGACCCCTGGCCTTCATTGATTACTAGCATTTCAAACTAAATTTATTTTAACATTTGTTCCCCCTATTATTTATTTTTATTCCATATGTTCTACTGGTCTGTTGACAAGGAAGATAAAAGGAGCATCAGACACAAGATTTTCACAATCACACAGTTACACTGTGAAAGCTGTATCATTATACAATCATCATCAAGAAATATGGCTACTGGAACACAGCTCTACATTTTCAGGCAGTTCCCTCCAGCCTCTCCATTACATCTTGAATAACAAGGTGATATCTACTCAATGCGTAAGAATAACCTCCAGGATAACCTCTTGACTCTCAGCCATTGACACTTTGTCTCATTTCACTCTTCCCCCTTTTGGTTGAGAAGGTTTGTTCAATCCCTTGATGCTGAGTCTCAGCTCATTCTAGGTTTTTTCTCAATCCCTTGATGCTGAGTCTCAGCTCATTCTAGGGTTTTTCTCAATCCCTTGATGCTGAGTCTCAGCTCATTCTAGTATTTCTGTCCCATGTTGCCAGGAAGGTCCACACCCCTGGGAGTCATGTCCCACATAGACAGGGGGAGGGGGATGAGTTTGTTTGTTGTGTTGGTTGGAGAGAGAGGCCACATCTGAGCAACAAAAGAGGTTCTCTTGGGGGTGACTCTTCAGCCTAAATTTTAAGTAGACTTGACCTATCCTTTGTGGGGTTAAGTTTCATATGAACAAACCCCAAGACTGGGGGCTCAGCCTATAGCTTTGGTTGTCCACACTGCTTGTGAGAATATCAAGAATTCAACTTGGGGGAAGTTGAATTTCTCCCCATTCTCACCGTTCCCCAAAAGGGACTTTGCAGATTCTTTTCCACTTACTGATTGAATTACTCTGGGATTCATCAGGGCATCACTATGGACAAACCAACAAAATCTCATGTCCTACCTGAGGTTCCAAGTACTTATGGTGTTCAATCAAGCTATCTACATAAGTCATATTAGGAAATGCAGTAGTCAAAATAGAAATTTTAAACAATGCGAATTTATTAGGTTACAGTTTGAGGCTAAGAAAATGTCCAAATCAAGTCATCATTAAGGCAAGGCTTTTTTCCTGAAGACTGTGGCATTCTGAAGCTGGCTGCTGGTGGTCCTTGTCTCCTCTGCCACATGGCAAGGCACATGACAATATCTCTCTTCTTTTCTAGGTTTCATTTATTTCAGTTTCTTGCTTTCATGTTTTTTTTTCTCTTTGTCTAAATTTCTTCCTATTTATAAAGGATTCCAGTAAAAGGATGAAGACCCATCTAGAATGAAGTGGGTCACACCTTGCCTAAACTAGTCTCATCAAAAGGTCTTACTTACAATCGATTTACACCCACAGGAATGGATTGGATTTAAGAACATGTTTTTCTAGGGTGTATACAGCTTCAAACCACAACACAAGGCTAGGATTCAAAAAGGTCTCAATATTAATACTTAGCAATCAATTTTAAAAAGAGTTACAGAAAAGAGAGAAATATGCTTACATTGCTTACATGACTTTTTTAAAAAAAGGTGCTTTGGACTCAGGAAAATGTTGATCTGGGATCTTAAGCAAAGAAACATTCTTGATCCCTTCCTCTCCTGGAGCTCCCCACATCCTAGCCACTATTCCCCCCTATTGTTCTTCAAACATCTCCTGCTCTGTTCCTTTCTCTTAAATGCCACACCATTATCCTAAGCCAGAGAGTCATTTCTTCTCTCTCATGGACCATTGCCATCATTTTTTATTTCATCTACCTGTATCTACTTTTGCCCTTCTCCAAACTTCAGCTGAAACCATGCAAAATACAAATGTAATCTAAAGACAAATTTACATGTCACCAGGTTCTCCACAGTTAAATACCTTCTCTGGTTTTCCATTGCTATCAGATAAAGACCTATTTTTCAGGACCCTGGAAACTTCATTTCTAACCACTCTGATCCTTTGCTTGTTAGTCTCTGTAATTCAGAATATTGGCTTTATTTCAATTTTTATACTCACATTACTCCCTGCACATAGGTTTTTACATACTATATCCTTCACCTTAAATACCTCTCCTCTCCTTTCTCTCTAAAAGCAAAACAATTTATTGAGGTTATAACATATATAGAAAAATGCATGAGTCATAAGCATATAACTAATTAAGTATCACAAAGAGAACACATCCATGCCATCACAAGCAGACCAGGCTATATAGTGCATTACCAGTGTCCCAGAAGCTTTCTTTGTGCACTTTTCTAGATACTTTCTCCCTTAAGGCAATCATTGTCCTGTATTCTAACATGATAGCTGATTTGGGAGAATTTTGAATTTTTCATAAAATGAATCAGATGGTACAAAGTCTTTTGAGCCTGGCTTCTTTCATTCAGGTTTATGCTTGGGAGACTCACCCATGTTATTCTACTTAGATGTAGTTAGTTCATTTTTATTATTATATGGCATTACGTGGTAAGAATATACCATAATTAATACCTGCTATTACTGAGTGACTACTGATTGTTTTGTCAGTTTGGGGATAATACAAATAATGATGTTATGAATATTCCTGTAAAAGTTTTTTTTATTAATTAAAAAATTAACAAACAAAACATTTAGAAATCATTCCATTCTACATATATAATCAGTAATTCTTAATATCATCACATAGTTGCATATTTATCATTTCTTAGTACATTTACATCAATTTAGAAAAAGAAATAAAAAGACAACAGAAAAAGAAATAAAATGATAATAGAGAAAAAAGAAACTATACGTACCATACCCCTTACCCCTTGCTTTCATTTACCACTATTTCAAACTGAATTTATTTTAACATTTGTTCCCCCTTTTATTTATTTTTATTCCATATGTTCTACTCTTCTGTTGATATAGTAGCTAAAAGGAGCATCAGACATAAGGTTTTCACATTCACAGCGTCTCGTTGTGAAAGCTATATCATTGTTCAATCATCATCAAGAAACATGGCTACTGGAACACAGCACTACATTTTCAGGCAGTTCCCTCCAGCCTCTCCGCTACATCTTGAACAACAAGGTGATATCTACTTAATGAGTAAGAATAACCTCCAGGATAACCTCTCGACTCTGTTTGGAATCTCTCAGCCATAGACACTTTGCCTCATTTTACTCTTCCCCCTTCTGTTCGAGAAGGTTCTCTCAGTCTCTTGATGTTAATTCTCAGCTCATTCTAGGGTTTTTCTCAGTTCTTTGATGATGAGTCTCAGCTCATTCCAGGATCTTTGTCCCACGTTGCCAGGAAGGTCCACACCCCTGGGAGTCATGTCCCACGCAGAGACGGGGAGGGTGGTGAGATGCTCATCATATTGGCTAGAGAGAGAGGCCACATCTGAGCAACAAAAGAGGCTTTCTTGGGGGTGACTCTTAGGCCTAAATTTTAAGTAGACTTGACCTATCTTTGGTGGGGTTAAGTTTCATGTTAACAGACCCCAAGACTGGGGGCTCAGCCTATAGCCTGTAAAAGTTTTTTGATTCACATATATAAAAATATCTTTGCAATGCTATATATCTAGAAATTGAATTGCTTTGTTATAGGATATCCTATGGTTCTATACTCTCCCTACCGTTTGATATTGTCATGTTATAATTTGTTTTGTTTTAACCACGTAACCATTCTGATGGAAGTATAGCAGCATCTTGCATTTCCCTGAGGATTAATGATGTTTAAGGGAAATTTTTCATTAGTTTATTGGCGATTTAGATGTCCTCTTTTGTGAAGTGGCTATTAATGTTTTGCTTATTTGTTAATTGTTGAGTTTTTTTTTTTGTTCTTTATTTGTAAGAACTTTCAATACATTCATGATAGGAGTTCTTTGTTAGCTAATATGGATTGTGAGTATACTCCCACTCTTAGCTTATATTAATATGATATTCCCTTTTTATTCAGAATATTGGCAATAACTGATTTTTTTAAAAAATCATTCTTACCAGGGACTTATTAATTTCAATATGTATTTCAAAAAACAACTTTTGGCTTTTTAAATTCTTACATGGATTTGTTTTCTGTTTCATTAATGAAAGTTCTAAGATTTATTATTTTCTTTTTCTGCTTTCTTTGTATTGTATTTGCTGTTCTTTTTTCCCTAAATTATTCAAATGTTAGGTTGTATGATTATTTTAAAAAATTTCCTTTGTAACTTTTTTTTAACCAATGGTTTATTTTGAAGTTATTTCCAAATATTTAGGAATATTTCAGTTATATTTTTTATATTGATTTCTAGCTTAAGCATTAACTCCCCATTCCCTACCCCCATTCTATCCCCTGGTAAACTATACTCCAGATTCCAACTCACTGAGTTTGCTTATTCTAACAATTTCATATTAGTGAGATCATATACTATTTGACCTTTTGTTTCTGACTTATTTCACTCAAGTCAATGTCTTCAAGGTTCATCCACGTTGTCACATGCACCAGAACTTCATTCCTATTTATGACTGAATAATAGTCCATTGTTTATACACACCAAATTTTGATTATCCATTCATCAGCTGATGGACCCTTGGGTTGCTTTCATCTTTTGGCAATTATGAATAATGCCGCTATGAACATGATGTACAAATATTTGTTTGTGTCCCTGCTTTCACTTGTTTGGGGGTATATACATAGTAGTGGGATTGCCAGGTCATATGGTAATTCTATAATTAACTTTCTGAGGAACTGCTCAACGGTCTTTCCTAGTGGCTGCACTGCTTTATATTCCCACCAACAATGAATGAGTGTTCCTGTTTCTCCACATCTCTGCTTCTCTGTTTGCATTTGGATTATTTCCCCTGACATGAAGAACTCCTTAGTATTATCTTTCCTGCAAGTTTGCTGGTGACAAATTTTCTAAGGTTCCCCCTCCCCCCCAGAAAATGTGTTTATTTTGTATTTGTTTTTGAAGAAGAATTTTAGCAGGTATAGATTTCTAGGTTGGCAATTGTTCTCTCTCAGCATTTTGAAATGTCATGAATTTTCTTCTGACCTCCGTGACTATAAGTCAGCTACAAGTATTGCTCCTTGTAAAGTAAGGTATTCTTTGTCTCTGCCTTGTCTGAGATTTTCTCTTCTCTTTGGTTTTTTAAAATTTTATTATATCTTTAGATTTTTATTTTGTGTTTCTTCGTCTTAATCTGTCTGAGGTTCACAGTGCTTCTTAAATCTGAAGTTTGTTTTGTTTTTTTAACTTTTGGGATGCTCTCAATTATTATCTCATCACATACTGTTTCTTTTCGAATTTTTCTTTCCTTCTGGGATTTCAATTACACCTGTGTTAGATGTGTTTGACATATTATATCTATTACATAGTTTTCTGTATTTTTCTAACCATCATTCTCTTTGTGCTTCAATTTGAATTTGTTTTCAGTTCAGTCTCCCCTTCATTTATCTCTCATTATCCTCTGTATTTATCCATTGATTTCTTAAGTTTGTCATATTTTTTTCAGTTCTAATCTTTCATTTGACTACTTTTTATAGTTTCCAGTTCTGTACCATAATTCTATATTTTGTCATATATTTTCTTCAACATGTTAATAATATATATATTAAAGTCCATAAATGATCACTTCTTTCTGATTCCCTGTTTTTCTGTTTCTATTGTGTGTGTGTGAGTATGTGCATGTGTGCCTGTGGCTTGGTTTTTCTTCTTTTGTATGTTTTCAGCTATTTTTATCTTCCCTCTTGGTAATTTTCTACTGAATTGGTGAATATTTCAAATGTATACTTGTAAAGATAACCTGAGGCTCCAGAATAGATTCCCGTTTACTTCTACCAGTATGTAGGGGACAAATAACCCTGAATTAAGGAGGGATTGAGGTCTTGAGAGTCTGAACTTCAGTTTTGAGGGATAATTGCCCTCTAATTCTTCTATTCTTCTAATGTGTAGCCCTTTGGGTATTCCATCTTAAACCCTGGGGTCCTTTTCAGGGCCTCTAATCATTTTTAGGTGCCTAAATTTGTGCAGATTCACAGCCTATCAGCTGCCATGTGAAAATCAGCAAATATCAGTCCTAATTTTTTCCCCCTGTCTGCACTTTTTCTGGACTTTGACCGCTCAAATCCTTACTTGCTCAGTAGCTTCAATGCATTCTGCCTTTTCTGTTGTTTTCAATGGTAGATTTGATCTCAACAAATTAATCTGCCATCCCAAACACAACATTCTCCTTACCCTCCCAAACAAAGTTAACCCCTCCTCAACCTTTCACACGTCTACTCATACACACTCAAGGGAAGCCTTCCTATCCCTATCTAGAACAAAGTCACTAATTAAAAGAGCTCACAATTCTGTGTAATTCTACTTTGCATTATTTGCTACAGTTGCAAATGTTTATTTATTTCTGTAATTATTAGAATCCTTTGTGTCTGCAGTTAAGGCTAAGATCAATGTCTGTGTTCGCTCTTCATTTCAAATTGGGTATGTCCCAAATAGTTTTGAATGAAAGAATATATTTGTTTAAATGCCAGAGATACCTTAATATATATAGTACAACAAGGCAAGAAAAAAGTTCAATTAAAGTTTTTTATTCAATGTATAGATATTTGGAGCACTGCTCAAAGTTTTAAAGAAGTATCCTTTCTTTACAAATAGAGGGTGCATTTATACATACTAAACACTGGGTTTTGGTGCTAGATTATCCAGTTTCAAATCACAACTCTGCCGTTTTACTATCTATTTGAGGCCCCAGTACCTCAGTTTTCCCATTGATTATATTTAATTTAATATAATTAAGAAGGTGATCATTATAGTACCACCTTGTGGGATCATCATGATTTTTTATGAGCAAATATAAAGTGCTCATATAAATGAAGGAATTTACAGAGAACAGTGCCTAGGGGAACTCAATATACATTATAAATAAAACTTTAGATTAGCTAAATCAGTGAGAATTAGGTTAATCTGGCAATCAATGGCATATTCAATGAAAATGACACATTTAACATTTATACTAATACTTTCAAAGTGTTAGTATAATTAAAAGTGCTAATTCTCACCCTCCCTGTGATACATGCCAAGAGGAAACTTAATCAGTTCTTGCTGCCATAATCTAGGGCATTATTTATGAGCGATGAGGCTTATTTCACTTCATGCTTGTTTGATTAACCAGAGTAAAGCACCTTCCACAGCAGTAAGTACAAGACATAAGTGTGCACATAAATTACCTGGATGTTTGCAAAAATGCAGATTTCCATTCCACATTCTGATTCGACAGGTCTAGTTTTGGGCCTAAGAATCTGCATTCGACACAAACTCCCACTTGATGTTGGAAACAACGGTTCTTAAGGACACTTGGAGAAAAACTGCTCTTTAGGGCAACAAATTGCAGATGGGAAGACTATGGAATAATTAAAAAGAGAATGAAAGACAAATTAGGCAACTGAAAGAACACGGGTTTTGAAGACTGGAAGACTGTTAATACCCTTAATATGGTAATTGGCAAGAGAAATTCTTAGCTGCAGAGATGAAATTCCTGATCCTGAAGCAATAACAACGGAGTGGCAGTTATGATGATAGAAAGTACAGATTATAACAATAAGAAAGTTCATAAAACTGAATCACATAAAAGCGATTCTCAAAATTGTCTAAAATAGATTAATAATTTCTGAGTAAAAAACCTTTCTGGCCATTTTATATATTAACAAAAGAAGATAAAGTTAAACAAAAGTTACTGATGATTTATAAGACTAGAATTTAACTCTGGCCAAATTTTATCCATTAAACAGTCATTTGCACCCTAGCCGTCCCTTCGACTGCAGTTATTAGGTGTGAGCTATGTTACAGTAGAAGGAGGATGGGGTGGGGAATTAGTGTCCCTTTCACAGAAAGTCAAGATCATGCTCTCCTGCCAAGAAGGATATCAATCATCTTCGATAGAAACTAGCGAAAAAAAAAAAATTAAAATTAGAAAACCAATTTGGCTGTTGCTCTGCATGAAGAACTTTATTTTTTTCTGTTATCTTGTTCTTTACATTTTTGTCAATAAACACTGTTGTGTCTGTTGTCTCAATGCCTCTGTGTTTCCCTATACAAAATAAGACTTTTCTTTATTTTTTGGCCCTTTATATATGCATGCATGTATATGTGTGTGCACGTGTGTACCTATGTATATAAATATAATACAATTACTAGATATATTTGTAGAGTACTCTAAATTTTTCTAGGGTATTCACATTTACCTATTTGCTTTATTTTCACATCATCTCTGTAAAATACTAGGGACAATTAGTCTCTCTGTTGATAGGTTTAGGAAGATAAATCTTGTGTTAGTTTGCAAGCTGCTGGTATGCAAGAAATCGGAATTGGAATGACTTTTCAAAAGGGGCATTTAATAAGTTACAAGTTTACAGTTGTAAGGCCATGAAAATGTCCAAATTAAGGCACCAACTAGAGGTTACTTCACTCAAGAAAGGCCAGTGAATTTCAGGGTTTCTCTCTCAGCTGGGAGGGCACATGTGAACATCTGCTAGCTTTCTGTCAGGGCTTCTTGTTTCATGAATCTTCTCCCCGGGGCATTTTCCTTCATCTCCAAAGGTCTCAGACTGTGTGAACTCCATTGATTCTGGTAGCTCTAAAGTTTTTTCCAAAATGGTTCCTCTTAAAGGGCTCCAATAAGCAACTCCACCTTGAATGGGTAGAGACACATCTCCATGGAAACTATCTGTTATAGTTTGCTAGCTGCCAGAATGCAAAATATCAGAAACAGAATGGCTTTTAAAAAGGAGAATTTAATAAGTTGCTAGTTTACAGTTCTAAACCTGAGAAAATGTCCCAATTAAAACAAGTCTATAGAATGTCCAATCAAAGGCATCCATACAGGGAAAGATACCTTGGTTCAAGAAGGCTGATGAAGTTCAGGGTTTCTCTCTCAAGTGAGAAGGACTCTCTCAAGTCAGGGCTTCTCTCTTAGCTGGAAGGGCAGATGGCAAACACAGCATCATCTGCTAGCTTTCTCTACTGGCTTCCAGTTTCATGAAGCTCCCCGGGAGGCATTTTCCTTCTTCATCTCTAAAGGTCACTGGCTTGTGGACTCTCTGCTTTGTGGTGTGGCATCATTCTCTGCTCTCTCCAAATCTCTTATTCCCCCAAACGTTTCCTCTTTTATAGGACTCCAGTAAACCAATCAAGACCCACCCAAATGAGGTGGAGACATGTCATCACCTAATCCAGTTTAACAACCACTCTTGATTGGGTTACATCTCCAGGGAGATGATCTGATTACGGTTTCAAACATACAGTATTGAATAGGGATTATTCTGCCTTTAAGTAATGGCATTTTGATTAAAACATGTCTTTTCTAGGGGACACACATTCTTTTAAACCAGCACACCATCTAATCAAAAGTTACCATGCACAATTGGGTGGGTCACATCTCCATGGAAACTATCAGAAAGGTTCTACCCAGCAATATTGAATGAGGATTAAAGGATATGGCTTTTCTGGGATTCACAATAGCTTCAACCCAGCACAAATGTCTTGTAACAAGTTTAGTGACAGAGCCTGCAATAATACAGATATGCTGACCCCCAGCAAGGAATTGTTTCATTGAATTTGAGATTATATGTGAAAAGAAAGCAATGAAAGCCTCAATAATTGCCAGTGAATTGTTATATCGGCCTTGGTAATCAAGATGAGAAAATGTTGCATTTTGGGGAGTTGCAAGCCCCATTGCAGATCTGGGCACATTATTTCTTTCCCACTAAAGTGCCTAGCATCTATTTTTAAAAATACATTTGACTCTTATTTTCCTATAAAAATAATATTGACTCAAAACTAAAATAAGATACCAATTTCCATCCTTAGGAAGGCTATAATAAAAAAGACAGATAATATCAATCGTTACAAAAATGGAAAAATTGGAATCTTCACACATTGCTGTAGGATTGAAATGGTGCAGCCATTTTGGAAAAATTTTGACTGTTGCTTAAATGTTATACAATGAGCTACTATTGGGCCAGCAGTTCTATTCCTGGGTAATATACCCCAAAGAAATGAAAACACATGTAAATGCAAAAACTTGCACACTAATGTTCACAGCAGAACCATGTGTAACAAGTCAAATTGTGGAAATAACCAAATGTCCATCAATTGATGAATGGATAAACTAAATGTGGCATATATCCATACAATGGGATATTTTCAGCTATAAAAAGGAATAAAGTACTTTTACATGTTACAGCATGAATAACCTCAAAAATATTATGCACAAGTGAAAGAAGCCAATCACAGAAGACCACATATTGCATGTTCCAATTTATATTAAATGTCAAGAACAGGGAAATCTATAGAGACTAAAAAGTAGTTGCCTAGGGCTGGATGGGAGTAGGGGGTTAGGAGAATGAAGATTGGGTAGACGAGGAGTGATGCTAATGGTTATTGAGTTTCTTTTTACACTGACAAAAACATCCTAAAATTACAGTAAGGTGACTATTGTACAAATCTATAAATATACTAAATATCATTTAATTGCATATTTTAAATGGGGTGGAATTTACGTTATGAAAATTATAACTCAATAAACCTATAAATAAAAAAGACTGTGAAAGCCTGCCCATGCCAAAGAAAAGACTGTCAAGAAAAAAAGGAAATCTTAGAAGGATTCTGCACTTAGAAGGGTTTCTAGTTTTTGCTGTACTTTAAAGAAACCATAATTGGAAATCAATGCAATATGAATGTGGTTATGAGATAAAGAAGATGAGAAATGCCAATTAGCTTGAAAGATTAATTAACAAATATGTTTAAGTTGAAACAAAAGATTTAAGATCAAACATAATTTAATTAATATTTTAAATCTAAATTTAAGAAAAATTAAATTTAGAAGAGAAAAGCTTTTAAAGCATATGACAACTTTGCATGTTATATGTTTTGTATACAAAATTGAATCATAAAATACAAATTTCAAGCTGATACTTAGATCAGTAATATAATACTTTTTCTCAGTGAATATACTTTTACCACAAAAAACATTTTCCCCATTATTTTGGATACATAATTTTTAAACTGATCTGCTGTTATTGATTTGCATGTGGTATCTCACTAATAAAAGTCATCAACTTCATAATTTAAAAATGAATATATTTACATATTAATTTATCTTTTTTTTCCTGTAAATTTTCTCTTCATAATATTTGCCTGTTTTCTTTGTTGGTTCATTTCTTTTTTCCTCATATTGGTTTGTATGATTTTTTTGCATTAAGAATATTAATGCTTGTCATTTTTTTACCTTAATATGTGTTTTAAGTAAAGTGTTACTCACATGTTGCTTACCTCTGAATTTCTTTAATTTATGATTTCATAAATATATTTCAAATATCAATACTTTCAGCTTGATATTTGACTTCTTTCAATATTTTGAAAAATCTGAAATTTAAAATGTGATTCATAGAGCTACTAAATCTGGCTTATTTTCCCTTTGCAAGTGCAAGCATAGACTGAGTATATTTATCTCCAATTTTAATTCTGACAAAAATAGAGCTTTTTTTTTAGGTATTATTTAGGTAAAACTAAAAAACATAAAATCAAAACCTAGGAGTTTACTTTGAGAATTGGTTTGTGCTGTTTTGTGAAATAGCCCATTCTTAATGAATGAAAGTGACTGCAATTAATATGTGGTACATGTTGTTATTGAAGATTAATTTTGAAAGCTGGATAATTTAAAAATACAGAGTTGAAATCATTGGAATGGAAGTTGGTATTGGACCTGATTTTGATCTTGATGGGCCAATGATGGTTTGCAAATGATTACAGTCATTTCTATTCTCTGAACTTTGGCTGATCAGTCAATCAACCAGTGGCAAAGGGATAGGAATTATTAACAGGCATAGATGCTTGCTTTTCTTTCCATCTTCCTTCTTTCTTCCTGCCTTTGGTCCTTAATATTTTTCATTTATTTCATCTCTTCCTACTCCATCTCCTTAACTTCTTCCTGAATTAATTTTTTTTTCTGCCTCTTCTCTTCCTCTTTCTATTTCCATTTATTTCTCAAGTCCAAATAGAAAGATTTGTTGCTTCTAATTTGGTGACAGGTTCTGGAGGAATAGATATGAATGAGGTAAACCATGGAAGTAGATATGGCATTTCTTTTCCTCACTTTTCTTAGCAATTGTTTGTTTTTGTAGTTATGCTTTTCCTGAAAAAAAGAAAACATATTCTCTGAAACCATAACAAAAAATTGAGAAGATGAATTAATGGACAGCTGTGATTAAGCTATCATCAGAATATTTGCCTCAATTGTACCATCCTGGATGTTTTCCATAAACTGCCAAATTGTCCTTTGGATTATGTCATCTCCCTACCTTGAAGGGTTCAATAAAAAAATAATACTATTAAACTGGTTTAATGAAATCATCTAGCACATTTTTCCTTATGCAGCTACTATGTTTCTTTTTATGAGAAAACTTTTCTTCCGTCTCAAAACTGTGAAAAGATTTGCTTTACCTGATAAGGTGGTATATTTTTACCTTATGGATAATATATAAAGTGTATCTAATTATTATCCCTTCAATTGTTTTGGACACACAGCTGACGCATAAACTTTCCCCTGCAAACTTTTAACTCCTAGTTTCTTAGTAGTTCAACTCCTATTTAACATTTACCATAACTTCCTTCTTCATCTAATTTGGCAGTGAAATTCTGGGAAACAATGTATATTATGGGTATATTAGATGCATTAGAGAATAATGGCATGTATGGATAATCAATTATTTTAAGCCATGGCAGATGTGGCTTTAAAAAGTGGAGCTCTGCAGAAAGTTTTAATTTTGAGATTGCAAAGTGTGTTAACTATAATTTTAAATATTTTACAGCAGGGACTCCATTTTTATACACATAAAATATGTTTGCTCATGGCTTTTTATCATTATTATTGCTAATAATTAATAATATTAATCTCACTGCTTTGAATTTATATGAAGTCTTTTCTACTAACATGGAACATTAATTAACTTAAAAGTTTTCTAATTGTCTAAATTCAATTTTAAAAGAAGCACGTCTGTGAGAAATGATTAGGAATATTTAGCAAGTAGCAAAAATCTGGAGAGACCATAATTTCCATGTGTGATATGGGTAAGGATAATGAATATGCAATTTTGTAACACCTGCTACTGTATTATGCATCTTAGCAATATTGTTAAAGATTGACAAAGTCTACATAATTAAAACAAATAGGGATGTGTTTGTATATTAGGTGCATGCTTGTGTATCTATATGCAAAACATTAAAATATAAGCTATTTTAGTTCATGAGAACAGAAGGGAATGAAGTAAAATAAGCTGAAAAGAGCACAAAAGGCATGAAAATAATTAGAAAGGTATGATTTAAAGGGCAACAGGAAGTGCCTATGATGGTTCAGGCAGGAAAGAGAAGGCACCATTCACATTGGAAGATTGGAGACTACTTAATTAAGGGACATTTTTTAAAAGGGAAAGGGCAGCGT
This sequence comes from Tamandua tetradactyla, assembly GCF_023851605.1. Classification (NCBI taxonomy): domain Eukaryota; kingdom Metazoa; phylum Chordata; class Mammalia; order Pilosa; family Myrmecophagidae; genus Tamandua; species Tamandua tetradactyla. The sequence goes on along the minus strand of NC_135327.1, from coordinate 198,911,289 downwards.
TTGGAGCAGCCAACCTGCAGAAACTGGAGGGAGTAGATGGGGAACGATTAGCCTCATTTTTTAGTTTGCTAAAGCTGACTGAAATGCAATATACCAGAAAGGATGGGCTTTTGCAATGGGGGGTTATTAAGTTATAAGTTTACAATTCTGAGGCCATGAAAATGTTCAGATAAACAACATGATGCCTTCTCCCAGAATACTGGCTACCGGTGATCACAGGTCCTCTGTCACATGGCCAAGCACATGGTGACATCTGTTGATCTCTCCCTTCTCTCCCAGGTTTAGCTGCTTCCACCTTCTGGCTTCAATGTCTTTCTCTCTGAGCTTCTGTGAGTGTCATCTCTCAGCTTTTCCGACTCTCATCGCTATGCTGGGGCTCTTTTTTGCATCTGTCTGTCTTTTACCCTCTTAGAAAAGGACTCCAGTAAGAAGACCAAGACCCATCTTGAATGGCATGGGTCACATCTCAATAAAAATAACCTAATCAGAAGTTCCCACCTAAAATAAATAGGTCCACATCCATAGGAATGGGTTAAAATAACATGATCTTTTCTGGGGTACACACAGCCTCAAACCATCACAGGCTTGGAGGCACTAGAGGAGGGGAGCAGGAACTGGGGCTCAGGACATATAGCAAAAGGCAGAGGCTTCCTGACAGAAACTCAAGTCTTTAAGTAGAGGGAATTGTTGGGGATAGAGTTGGAAAATAAATACTCTGAACTCACTCTCCTTCTGGCATCCACTTTCTGCCAGTAACTCCTATTGGCCAAGCCCAATCAGAAGCCAAAGGACAAAGAGTACCCTTGATGTCATCCATGTAAGCCAGCCTTGCAGGGCTCTGAGTAAGGTGAAGAGGAGTGGAGAAGAAACTAGAGGGGCCAAAGGGGGCTGCCTGGTTTAACCCACATCACACAACAGGGTGGAGATTCTGCCAAAGTACTCGAAATTTAATTCTTAACACTTCAGTTGGAAATAGCAGGTTAATTTAAAAAATCCAGTGGGGTATATGGTACAAAGCTTTCACTCTCCTGAAACAATGATTTTTTTTTTTTTTTTTTTTTTTTTTACATGGGCAGGCACTGGGAATCGAACCCGGGTCCTCGAGCATGGCAGGCAAGCACTCTTACCTGCTGAGCCACCGTGGCCTGCCCGAAACAATGATTTTGATAATGAAATGATAATAGTAGCAGCAACCTTTATTTAGTGATAATTATTTAACAGACATTGTCCAGCACTTTATATTCAATAACCAATTTATCCTTCATAAAAACCCTTTTCAGCAGATACTATTATATGCCCACTGTAAAGATGGTAAATAGAACTGAAGGTCACACAGTTCGTTAATGACAGCCAGAAACTTCTAATGTTTGTCTTAAAGTTTCTGTCCCGTCCAGCTCAGAAAACTAATTTCAGTTCTTATGTTTCCCTCAAGTTTGCCTACAAGACTTGGTCTAAACAGCTATTTCCCTTGGGGCTCTTGGTTATTCACTACTTGTCAATGCCATTTAACAACTGGCCTTACCTTCTCCTCTTTGGACTTGAGCCTCCTAACTTCCAGTCTGGTTCCATCTTTGAGTGAAGGTTTGAATATGTATCCCGAGTCTGAACTGGATGAAGTTAGTTCAAGTCCCATCAGTCCTTGGATTAGATTTCCCTCTTCTCCCACTATGCCCTCTGCAGTCCAGCTCCCCGCCATCTGTTCTCAGTCCTGCATCTGTGCTTCTGATCCATCACCCACTACCATTGGTAGACCCTCTCCCAATAGATTCCAACATCCATATGGCACGGGGGGATTTTGTTCCTCATTGAACAACTCTTCATTCTCTGATCTGTCTTGCAGGTTTATTTTCATTTTGTGAGGTGACATTCCCAATTTAAAAATTCAGCTTAATAAGGAAATGCTGAAAACATATGGTCTATCCACAGAATGCATTTGTATAGTTATGAATTTCTTAATGGCAAAGCAGTCATGAGGGTATAAATATCACTTTACTGCTTCACTACATACCACAATAAACTGTCACAACACAGCCTGATGTTGCCTTAATTGTAGCAGATAATGATAATTATATACTGCCTCCATTAACTCCACTATTTCAAGCCACATTCTTTCCCCTTCACATTCAGCAACAACTATATATGGAAAAAGAAATAAAAATCTCTTCTTCATTAAACATCTCTGTTTAAAGCTGAAGGAAAAAAAAAGTTTACAAAGCAGCATGTGGAGAATTATTGTGAATGAGGGAGATTTAATTCCTTATACAGTAAGCTGAAAATGTACTCACACATAGTACTTTCAAGGGAAACAAATGGTTCTTGGAAATACCTGAGAAATGAATTTACAATGATTGAAGGCTTTTGAGTAACGCACTGGGGAGAGAGGTGTTGAGAGGATAGTTCTCATAATTGGGCTGAGAATCATAGAAGAACATATGGGAGGGAGTAAGGACCGAAAGCAAATTTCCAGTCCTGGGTCAATTTCAAACCTTGTCCTGGAGAAAAATAAAATATTTTCCCACTTACCAGCACCTTTGTTTCCCTTTGCTACACTGAAAACTGTTTCCTCTCACCTTGATATAGCAGGACCAATCCCCTGGGGCAACTTTCCTAAATTCCAGGAACAAAACCCTTGTTCTCAGTGGGAGCAATTATCTGTGCCATGGTTTCTTCAGGAATTCATTATAGTTAATACTCACTTAAACTAAACAGCCGAATCTAGTCTCTCTTTCAATTAATCTCAAGGAAAAGTATCTTGTAATTTCCAAGCCAAAAAAAAAAAAGAAATAGAGAGAGAAAAAGAAACCAAGAAAACCGGCCATTCGGCTGGTTAACAAAGTGTTCAGATATGTCTAATATGTGTCTATAGCCCTCACCTACTGCTATGAGAAATCATTACAAAATTCTGTTATTTAAAACTGAGTGAAATCGTGGCTCCCTTCACTTCCATGCATGTTTTTGAGTGAAAAACAGTGTTTTCACAGAACACTCACCTAGTGCTCTGAAATTGAAGTAATAAGACTGATTTGATAACTGACTGAAATACTGGCTCCATTAGCATCCATGTACTTTTCTAAAATGTGTCTAAAATGTCCCTAGAAGATATAAGTTAATGATTAATTAGATTCAATTTCAATAAGCACAACACTGTGTAAAAATGGTGCTTGGAAAAAAATACATCCTTACAACTTTAGAGCTAGAGAAAATCTTGGAGCCAAAAGAGAATTCAATTTATAATAATTTTTTTGCAATAAATTTACTTCATGAATCTGTTCTTTATTTACCCAAGGGACAACCTACCCTGGCAACATAAATTACCATAAATTTTAAATATGTTATTGTACTTAATAGGATTTTAGTACTACGCAGATCTGATCTGAATTGTACCAGGCAAGCTAAAACATTACTAAAAACTCTAGCCATATCTTTATTTTAAAAAGTATTCTAGATATCTGTTCATACGCTAGTCATCATAACTAGTCTAGATTTACTATCTATTTTGCATCCTGCTTAGTTTTACTGATGCCTTAATACTGCATGAATAGTGGAAGCTAGCATCAAATTAAAAAAAAAAAAAAAAGATCATTCCAAGTGACTTAACATGCAAAGTATATCTCCAAACACTCTCCAGTAGAACCATGGCTCACTTCCAAAGTCACATGCCAGAAATCTGTGAGCAGGGGCTGAGCAGGGAGGCTATTTTTCAAGTGGTAGAAATAGCTCCTTTCTTACAGAATTTTAGGTTTTGTGTTGAGCTTAGCACTTTAAATATTGACTGTGGCACATACACATAACCACACACGCCCACACACTCTCACACAGAGAAAAAGTGAGAGAGATTCTGAGTTCTAGGTTTATGCATATTAATAAGCATAAATTAGCATTAAGCCCATTATTTTCTAAATACCGATTTAGGATTTTGTTTAACCTGCTTGAAAAGGGAAATGCTTGAAATTTTAGCTGAAAGCTTTGGTCAAGTTTATGACCTAAAGCGATAGTCTTCTAGAAAGACCAAATTATTTCCATTTTAACAGCCTTCTTTGTAACAATGACCTAGACTGTTTTTCTCTCTTTATCAAGCTGCCAGTCAAACTCCTCATACCCCTTTTCCTGCTTCCTCCCCATCCTCACTCACTTGAAACTAATATTGCAGATGGTGAGGAAAACTTGGACTACAGAAAAAAAAAAAAAAGGACAACGTCAGACGTCAGACGTCAGACACTAACTATTCCAAGGAACAATCTTGCCTCTAAGCTACCATCTCCTCTTCTTCCAACGCCAACCCTACACTAGACACCTGAGCAGCTACTAACTAGGTAGTTCCTTATCTTCCTTTCTTCCTCTTGGCTCTTATAGATTCCTAATGGCCTAATTATCACAAAAGAAAACTTTACAAACCAACTGGCCCAAAATTCTAACCTCAGTAAATCCCAGCGATCAATTCCCCTTGCTATCTTCCTGTGCTTTCCCTCCGACTCACTCCCAACCCTTAAAAAGCTTTCTGGCCTATGTTTCTAAAGAGTTGAGCTCTGCTCTCTCTCCCCTGCTATAGCAGCACATTACCTGTTAAGCATTCTCTGGTGTAGTTTTTTCTTTGACAGAGCAAAAGAAATAATTTGAACATGTTTTGATATTTTCATCAACATTTCCTATACTTGTAAGATAAATAGAAGCAATGAATTAGCTGTTAAGTAGTACAACATTGTTTAGATGTTTTGACTCAAGTGATGTTTTGGCATTTTCACTGTAAGAATTCTCAATCCACAAATCACCCTGACTTGTCTATGGCTAAGTATCTTGCAGGAGTTTATTTTATGAATAATAAATTAATCCTCTCAAAGAGCTAATAATCTTCACATTACTCACTCACCTGGATTAAGGCGCAGAAGTCATCTGTTATCTTAGAAATGTGATTTGGATGATTACATATAACACTATTATTAACCATTAACGCTTGACCCTAAATTAATCTGATGTTAAGCTACAGAGGTCCCTTGAGAAGGGGACATGAGCAGGTGTGCTTATATATGGGTTTAGAGGTGATGAACTCATAGTCAACTGCTCTGCAGGGTAAGATTTACTTTATATAAATATAAAGCAAAGGATTTCTCTTAAATAATAACTACGCTTAGGGTAGCTCTTTTCTTGAATATACCCAATACCCCAGATTTATACTATTTTCATACACAATATTATGATTAAAAAAAAAGTAGCTCAATGGAAATGCCAAATAAGGGCCTATAAAAATTTTCTTCTCTATAAAATCAATGAAAACATTAACAAAAATTGTTAGAATTAAATTGCTAGAACTGTGGAAAGTAACCAAAGCCTGGTAGCAATTTGGAGAGCACTCATTTAAGGAAAATGGCTGACTCTTGTTAAGATAATCAAGCTTTATGGTGCTTTGACTTGCTCTATTCTCATTCCCCACCCCACCCTCTACTGACAGCATGAAAACCAGCAGCCTGGCATTCAATGGAGAACAGAGTTGTTTCTCCCTCAAAGACTCATTTCCAAGGAACTGTCATTATTTGATCTGTCTGGTAGTTCCCTGGAAGATATGCCACAGACAAGTTGTCTTTTTTGACATGATTCAGCTCACCCCATGGAAAAAGCCCCTCCTGGGGGAATGATCATTGAAAACAGTTAAAGGCAATTATTTAACTTCTTATTTACATGATACACCACTTAGCAGTAGGGACAAAATCGTAGGCTAAAAAAGAAAAACATAAAAGAAAATACTGGGTAATCAGATGTCCAGAGAGGCTTTGAAAACTTCCAACACAGTCCTAGGAATCTTGAAGGGTAAACACATGGCCAGGGCCCTGTTGCATGCTCAGTAGAGACCTGAGAGTCTTAAAGCTCTTACTCTTGGCTGACCCCAAGGCTCTGCCCAAGCAGGAAACAAAAACTAAGCCAGAGCTGCCAAATGTCTGTGCCTGGCTGAATGTTGAGTGTGCCCCAAATGCACAGACAGTGTATTGGCAGACTGAGACAATGACCGGTTCCAGGCATTTAAAGAAATCTATGTCCCATCATTAGCAGACCACTAAACTGACCAAGTGGAGATGTCAGTGACCACACATGACAAAGAACAGAGAATTTGCAGAATTAGTTCAGAAAAGTCACAAATAAGATTTATCCCAAGAATGCAAAGTTTGTTCAGTATATGAACATCAATCAATGTAATATACCTTATTAATAGAATGAAGGAAACATACAAATGGATATGGAAAAAGTATTTGACAATATCCAACACCATTTAGTGCTTACAAAACCACTCAACAAACTAGGAATGGAAGGAAATTTCCTCTACTACAGAAATAGGGCACTTATGAAAAACCCACAACTAGCATACTGTTTAATGGTGAATGCTCCTGATTCCCCTCCTAAAATCAGGCACAACACAAGGATGCTTGCTCTTGCCATTTCTATTCAGCACTGTATTGGAGGTGTAGCCAGAGCAATTACACAAGGAAAAGTAATAAAAAGCATTTATATTAGAAAGGAAGAGTTAAAATTATCTCTATTTGCAGAAGGCATATTCCTGTAAGTAGAACATCCAAAAGAATCTACCAAAAATCTGGTAGAGCTAATATACAAATTTAACAAGCTTCTGAAAAACAGGATCAATATATAAAACTCAGTTGTATTTCTACATAAAAGCAATGAACAATCCAAAAATGAAATGAACTAAATAAATCCATTTAAAGTAGCCTTTCATATAGCATAAAATACTTAGGAAAAAATGTAACAAAAGGAATGAAATAACATGTACACTTAAAATTACAAACATTGTTGGAAGTAGTTAAAGGAAATGTAAATAAATGGAAAGCTATCCCCAAGTTCACAGACTGGAGGACTTAGTATGGTTAAGATGCCATTACAACACAATTTAAGGATCCAATGGAATCTCCAGCAAAATCCCAGCTGCCTTGTTTAGATGTTGACAAGCCAATCCTAAAATTCATGGAAGTGCAAAGAACTGAATGCTCTAAACAATCCTGAGGAACATTTTTTTAAGTTAGTAAATAACATTTCCTAAGTTTAATTTTAATGCAAAATTTTTATGGTTCTGAAAACCTTGGTTAGATTAGCAAGTCACATCCTGAGGAGTAGGTCGACTCTATTTATAGGAATGCTGTCCTACAGCTTACTCTGAGCCCTGATGAGATGGCCTTCCATGCAGGCCAGAGTACAAGAAAGGCAGCGATTTCCTTAACAGGTTCCCTTCACTATAATACAAGAGAATGCCCACTTTAGGCATTCACAAGGGAACTAAACTTAGTTTGACAAAAACTCTGGTTGTAATCAAGGCTTTTCAGAAAAGATAGTCTAGGACCTCCAGTTCAAGATATATCGTTATAGCCTCCTATCTTGTCTTAAGCCCCAGAAATGGGATATAAGACAAAAATGAAAAATCCAGTCTAGCACTGGCAAATAAAAAAGGAGAACTGTTGACAAAACAAATTATTAGCAATTTCTGAAACATGATAAGTGAATAAAATCAGGTTGACGAGTGAACAATAACATCAAACATAGAAAGGACAGAACAACTACAAAAGGTGGCAGCAGGTCAAAAATGCTTCATACCTTGATGTGAAGGACAGCAAGAGGAAGAGTCAAGGGTAAACTGAAAAGTGTTAAACACTACAGCAGGAGCAGTCAGGCATTTGACACCTCTGCATCTTCTTGCCTTCTCTGTCTAAGAAGAAACAACAGAAGTGTGTGTCTTTTTTTTAATCATATGAAATTAGCCTCCACATAGAATGAAGAGGTAGGACAGTGTGTTCTAATTGCCAGTGGCAACCAGGAGAAAGCTGACACCAACCATTGAAAATAAACTCCTGATTCACCTTAACTCATAGCATGTCCACCTATTTTCTTTCATCTTAGTGGGAAGATGGGCCGGACTAGTGTCTACCTATAGCAGTTTAAAATGTATTTTGGTATAGTGAAACTAATAAAGTATTCAACTAGTATGTGAAATAAAAGTGAAAATGAACAGAATATAAATTCCAGATTCATTTCACATAAGGATAAATACTGGTTCATAAAATGTTTGTGTATACATATGTCATATATGTCATATGCACCCATACATGCTTTTCTGTACTAGGCAACAATATGCATTCTATGTCTTAATGTGGATCATAGTCCCAAAATAGAGTAAGCTATCCTAAATGTCTGACCTCCATATCAGGAAGGCTGTGCTGATATGATAGTCTAACAGTGAAAGGTTAGTGTACAACCAAGATTCACTTAAAAGAAAGAAAGCACAATGAAATAACAAACTCCCGAAATCGAATAACTTAAAATCAAGGAATTAAGCAGAACATAACTCACATATTAGAAAGATGTGACAGAGAATATCGCACATGCAAAGAGATCATGTATTTTTTAAATTAATCACTGAAATAAAAAAAGCTCAATACATCAGCTGAATACTGTGAGACATACCTAAAATGCAAATTGACAGCTATGAAATTGCACTTTGGAATTCCTCAAAAACTCAGTCAAATAATGAAAACATGTAGAAAATATGAAAGAAAAAAACATAAACAATAGATCAGGAAGTTGCAACATCAGTGTCACAGAGTTTCCAAACTAAGGGAATAAAGATGATGTAGGGGGAAAATATTCAAAGAATAAAAGAAACTTTCTTAGAACTGGGGAAAAAGTCTATTTAGATTGAAATTATTCTCTGTGGTGAACAGGATACCAAGGAATAAGTAACTTAAAAACAAAATGCAAATACCTCATTGTCACATTTCAAAAAAGCCACAAGAGGAAACTCTTGAAAATTAAAGAATTAAAAATATATGATTATTCACAAAGGAACAAAAGTCAGATTGACAATTGAAGTATAAAGAATGTCAGACACAAAAAGAAAATGAAGCAACATCCTAAAAATTCTGAGGAACAAATAACTTTGAATTAAGAATTCTATACCTACTTAGGCCACAAGTGAGGAGTGAGAATAGGGCAACGATACTTCCCAAATATACAAAAATCGAACTCAAATTTCAACCTATAAATTTGTAGTTAAAGATATTTAGTGAAACTACCTTAGTAAGAATAAAAGTAAACCCCAGAGAAAAGAAGTAGAAAGCAAAAGAAAAATAAAAGTGAGCAAACAATTCTGTAATATGTGATTTTAAGTCAAATAATTGTTAGTTATTTAGTTATTTATATTTATATATTTTTATTAATTCTCAAGTTAAAATTCCAGATAATTAAAAGGTAAATGGCTTGGGATATGGGATTGGATGCAAAAGGAACTATAAATATTCTAAGGCTATTGGCATATTTGGGAAGGGGGAGAACAATATATAATCTGACCAATTCTAGACACTGTTGGGAAAATATATGTTGAAATAGGAATGTTAAAATATATATAACCTTCAAACCACTGAAAAAAATGTGACAGAGAAAATGATATCAATCGGGGAAAAAAAGGGTCCTAGGAAGTGTGATGTGCAGACTTTCAGGTAGGTCCTAGGATTTCTACACCTGGTTTCATGTGCTTGAATGATCCTGTCCCCTTGAATGTGTTCCTTCTATCCAATAGAAATGGAAAACTGCCTGGATGAATATGATTGCATGTTTGTGATTATCCCAAATAAGATTGTAATATCAGGCTTGCTGGTAGACCATCTCCTTTGCTGGCTTTGAAGAAGCAAGCTGCCAAGTTCTGAAGTGTCACACGGAATGACTCACATGGCAGGAAAGGTGGCTTCCAGCTGACAGCCAGCAAGAAACTGAGCTCCTATGCCAACAATTTGCAAAAAACCTGAATTCTGCCTACAGGCACATGATCTTGAAAGCAGATCTTTCCACAGTGGAGTCTCAGATGAGGTGACAGTCCTTGCTGACACCTTCAGGAAAGCCTTGGAAGACTGTGAAGCAGAGGACCCAGATAAACAGGTCTGGACTCCAGACCTGCTGAACTGGAAGATAATAATGAACTGGAAGATAATAATTGAGTGTTGTTTTAGCCCAGGAAGTTTGGTAATTTTGTAATAGAACAATAGATACTAACACAGGGAGGAAAAAATAAACAACTAGAAAGCATAAAAAGAAGAAATACAAAATAACACAGAAGAAATGTTACCAAAATATTCACAGTTACATAATTAAAATGGGCTCAAACTCACTTATTAAACAACAGAGGTATTCTTGTGATTAATTTGTGATACAAATTAATTGCACATTAATTTTGAATTTTCAGTCATAAAAGACACTTAAAAATGAAATAAATGAAATAAAATGGTTGGAAAAAAAGATTTATAAAGAAAATACCAAGCAAATGCTAACAAAAAAAGAAGGAACGAATGGTAATATTTATATAAGATAAAGTGGAACACAAAGTAAACCGCAGTGCAATGCATAAGGAAGAGGATATCATATTGGTGATGAAGAGAATTCTCCAAAAGGATAAAAAAATCCTCTATGTACCTAAAAAAAAAAAAAATAGAAACTTGAAATACATGGGGAACTTCCATTTCTTATAAAATCACTAAAAAGAATGTTGGGAAAAAGTGGGACTTTCTGACATTCCAAAAAATGATAGATAAAATGTTAAACTGTTCTTTTTTTTTTTTTTCATATGTGACTTAATGGGAGTCAACGTGATAGAATAATTTAAGGTTTTATGGAGCAATAGGAAAGGAGACAAGTCCTAATCCCAGGCCATAGGGAAAATTGGATAAAGAACTAGAGCATGAATTAGAACCCAGGAAGGATAACATCCTCAGTGGGTGAACTAGGAAAACATATCTTCACAGAGGGTGCCAAGGGTATAATTGCCCGACTCAGTCTTAACACTCAACTGAGGATTAAAAAATATCCCCATTAATCATTTCTAACTATCTGTGGTTTTGGGGTCTGCTTTCACGTTAATTATGTGGACTATAAAACATCAAGCCAAGTCTTAATTTAAAGCAATCCAAGTTTGTTTATGTCTCCTACATTTTGGTAAAAAAAAACACAACAAATTATTTTGTATAGGAATGCACATTAATATCCCTGCTCAAATAATTCCTATGGATAAAATTCCAAAGTGGGGCCAGAGGAGGAGGAAGAATTTACAATAAAAAATCTCAAATAAAAAGAAAGAAAGAAGCTATCATAAATAAAAGTCAAAAGAAAAAAAAAAAAACAACACAGATCAGATGCCCAAAGTTGGGAGAAAAATAAGATTTGGTTGGAATGTAAAGCTTAATGTGTTTAGAGAATAAAAACACAATTGAAAATATTACAACAGAATAAAAGACTATCAACCCCACAACACCAATGCTTGGTATATACCCAAAAGAAGGCAGTGATATGAACAGACATTTGCACACCAATGCTCACAGAAGCATTATTCACAATTGCCAAGAGAAGGAAACAATCCACATACCCATTAACAGACGAGTGGATAAACAAAATGTGGTATATATACATATGAGAATATTACGCAGCAGTTAGACAAAATGATGGCCTGCAACATATGACAATGTGAATGAATCTTGAGGACATACTATTGAGTGAAATAAGTCAGACACAAAAGGACAGATACAGTATGATTTCATTATTATGACTCTGGTAAAGCCTTCAGTGTTTTGCAGCAGCTAGAAGGAAAAATTTGAAATGAGGGAATGGTAGCCCACAACAAACTCTGGGACCTGTTCTGTAGTTGCTTGTTGAAATGTGCTTTGAAAATCATTGCTTTTTCCTTACTTTGCTTTGTGTGTGTGTATATATATATATATATATATATATATATATATATATATATGTTATATTTTACAGCAAAAAAAAGGTAGAAAGAAAAAAAAAACTATAGGTAGCTATAGTAATATTAGATAAAATAAATTCCTGAAATCAAAATTTGAGAATGTTTAGTAACAGGTCACTGCTAGAGCAAAGTTGATATTTGTAATAACTTTCTACTTCATATTTTGAGAACCTACACAGTTTTGATATTTAATCAAATAGTATTTAAGATAGCACTTAATATTTAGAATCTAAGAAACTTTGATATCTGTATCTGTAGATTTTTTTCCTTCCTTGCTTCAATTTTAAACTAAGTTTTGAAACAGTGTACAAATAGCCTTTACAATTATTATTTTGGTATTTTATTTAAATATGCCTATGGTTAAGCTAACTAAGATATCCATTTTAGGTGGTGAAGATTTTCAAATGCTAATTGTAAAAACATTTATATTTTCATATTTTCCTGAAGTCAGGAAATCTTTAGTAACATAGGTCATGACTGTAGCAATGTAAATATTTGTAATAACTTTCTACTTGATATTTTTAGAACATTTACAGTTGGACAGCTGATTAAATGGTATTTTAATATTTAGAATTTAAGAAATTTAATTTTAATTTAATTTAATTTAATTTTAAATTGATTTATGAAACCTATTGTGCAAACACAGGTTTTATAATGATATTTGGATACTTTATGTAAATAGGCCTATGGTTAAGCTAACTAAGATATCCGTTTTTGGTGGTTCTAAGTGTACTGTTTGTTTTCTTAAAATTTTTTTTTTTTTTAATAAAAAAAGACTATCAAAACTATCCAGTAAAATTGAAAAATAGCCAAATAGAATTTTAGAAATAAAAATGTAAAAACCAGAAATAGAAATTTAAGGAATGGGTTTAATAACATAAGACCCAGATCAAGAGAGAATTCATGACTTAAAATATTTTTGGATAGTACTTGTTCTAGTATTTGTAAAATAGTTTATATGAGACTAACCTTCCCATAGATAAAAATATAAACTATGAAAAAAATTAAAAACAAAAGAATTTCATGGTGCTACAGAGTCCCTTAAAATAGAAATAAATAGGGTCCCTTGAAAGGGAGAACTGCATGAGGCTACATCCACATTTATATAGATTTCCCCTAATGGTATTCCCCAGTATATGTAAATGCAGGGTGGATAAAAAGCAGGCAGAAGGGCACAGGTTTGTTGACATTAGATGCTAGAACAGAACAAATAGTTTATTAGAAAAAAGATGGGAAGAAAATAAAAATGAGTAATGATTATATTATAGTTTATTAGTAAAAAGATTGGGAGAAAATAAAAATGAGTAATGATTATATTAATAAAAAAAGTAGACTCTAAAAAAAGTAGTATTTTCAGAGATGAATTCATAAGAATAAGGGGCTGATCATCAGGAAACCACAGTTATCATAAGTGTGTAAGCAACTAATAACAATGCTTTAGCATGACTGAAGCAAAACTAACACAACTTAAGAGCAAAATAGAAAGACTCAGTATCATAGCTGGAGATTTTAACACTCTTTCTCAGTAAGTAAAAGAAGTGGTATAACAAAGTTAGGAAGAATACAAAAGCTTTGAACAATGCTACCAAACACATCGATTTAATAGACATTTGTAAAACATTGCACCAAACAATGCAGAATACATAGTCATTAAAACTGTTATGCAGGATCATGAAATAGGGCTCAATGTATTTCAATAGATTAGAATTTTACAGTCTTTTTCTCTAATCACAAGAGTTAAATGAGACAACAATAATGACTAGATGTTTAGAAATCCCCAATATTATGAAATTAAAACAAATACACCTCTAAATAATCAATAAGTCAAAATAATTGGTTCAAAATAATTCATAAGGAAAATTTGAAAACACATTAACTAAATGCTAAAAAACTTTTAAAAATTTAAGAGATGCAGTTATAAAATAAGTAGAGGGCAATTTTAACTTTAACTACTTATATTAGAAAAGAAAGGTATAAAATAAATGACCTGATTTTCATGTTTACAAGCTATGAAGGGAGAAGAAATTATATGCAAAGTAAATCCAAGGAAATAAATAACAAAGATAAGAGAAAATCAATGAAATGGAAGTCAGAACAAAAAATACAGAAAATTAATGAAGCCAAAAATTGATTGTTTGGAAAAATTATTAGAATTGATATGCCAGTAGCAAAACTAAGAAAAAAAGAACAAATAAACATTAAATGTCAGAGAAAAAATGAGGAGGAGATATAAGTAAAAATCTACCAAAAAGTAAAGAATAATAAGGAAATATTAGGAGGAAATTTGTGACAATAAATTTAACTTAAATATAATGAACAATTTCCTTGAAAAATTGCAATCTGTTAAACTGATGCAAGAAGAAACAGAAAATGACATTCATTTATACCTTCATAGATAATTGAATTATTTGTTAACAAATTTTTTCACTCACACAAAATCCACACTTAGTTTTCCTGGTTAATTCTATCAAGAATTTCAAGAGAAAATAATTCCAATCTTATAAAAATTATTTTAAAAATAGAGGATGGGAAAAAAATGGAGGATGGGAATAGTTCTTTAAATGAATTCAGCAATATAAATGATAATCCATAATTACTAAGCTATGTTTACTCCAGGAAAGCAAAATCAAACATTGAAAAAATAGATACATGAAGTTTAGCATATCAAGTGAATGAAGGTGTTTGGTTTGCCAAAGTTGCCAGAATGCAGTATACCAGAAATGGATTGGCTTTTATAAAGTGGATTTATTAAGTTACAAGTTATAATTCTAAGGCTGTGAAAATGTCCAAATTAAGGCATCAACAAGAAGATACCTTCACTCAGGAAAGGCTGATCACATCTGAGATTTCTCTGTTACATGGGAAGGCACATGGTGATATCTGCTGTCCTTTCCCAGCTACTGGTTTCAAATGACTCTCTCAGCTTCTGACATCTCCTGAGGCATTTTCTTTTGCATCTCTAAACCTCTGGGTCCTCTCCAAAATGCCCTTCTCTTAAAGGACTCCAATAAGTGGATTAAGACCCACCTCGGATGGGTGAGTACATCTCCATAGAAACAACCTAATCAAAAGATCCCACCTAATAATAGGTCTGTCCCCACAAAATTGGATTTAAAGAACATGGCTTTTCTGGGGTACATAGACAAAAGTCATTTGATCATCTCAATACATAGAGAAAAAACATTTGACAATAATGAACACATACATGGTTAAAAATCAATCTCAGAAAACTAGAAAGAGAAGGAAAAGGATTCACTATTACCATGTCTTTTCAACACCATACTAGACATCTCATGCAGTATATTAAGGCAGAAGAAAGAAGAGAATGATAAAAATATTGAACAGCAAGAAGAAAATTTGTTTTCTCTGCTGACATGATTGATTATATATAATACACTTGGAATAACAGTAAATTGTATTTCCATATACTGACAGCAAATAATTGGAAAATAAAATTTTCAAAATAATTCCATTAACAATTATCTCAAAAACCTTAAAATGTTTAGGAATACATTTTATAAATGATATGTAAGACATTTCCACTGAAGTAAAAAAATAGCATTGTCGAAAAACAAAACAAAATAACACTGCTGAGTAAAACTAAAGGGGACCTAAATTAATGGAGAGATATACTATTATTCATGGACTAGAAGCCACAGTGTTGTCAAGATGTCAGCTATGTACAACTGATAAAATGCCAAACTTTTAAAAATAGAAACAGATTAGTTGTTTCTACAATCTATATGGAAAAGCACAAGTCCTAGAGCAGCCAAAACAATTTTGAAACAAAGGCAAATATGGAAAACTCACATTATTTGATTTAAAGACTTTTTATAAAGCTACACTAATCAAAAGAATTACTATTGGTGTAAGGATAGATAAATAGATGAATAAAACAAAATACCAAATCCTGAAGCCCACATATATCTTTAGTTTATTTTATACATGGCTCCAAGGAATTTAATGTAGAAAATAATAACTTTTTAGCAAATGATATTTAGTCAACTTGATGAACATTTAGAAAATTTAAAAACATGCTACCCTTCTCCCCACCACACGTAAAAACTACTTAGATATTAATTTGCCTAAGCAAAATTGAAAACTATAACACCTCTAGGAAAAAAAATAGGACCCAGAGGAAAATACCTTTGAGTTCTAGGGTGGCAAAATTTACCAGAAAATATTTTATAAAAGAAGTAAACAGAAGAAAAAATACATTGGACCTCACCAATATTAAAAAAACTTTTGCTCATCAAGGACCACCGTTGACAGAAGGAAAGGCAAGAGGCAGACTGGAAGAATACATTCTCATACATCTGACAAAAGACTTGTATCCTATAAGTATATCCCACAATATAAAGAACTTGTATTTACATATCAGTTGTGGAAAGACAAACCACCCAATTAAAAAAGAAGGTTAAAGAATTTAAACAGATACTTTAGAAAACAATTTATCCTAACAGCAAAAAGCACATAAAAAAGAAAAGAAAGAAAGAAAACCACATGCTCAACATCATGCATTATCAGGGAAAAGAAAATTAATAATCCATTACATCATTAAAATTAACACAAACAACACAAAATGTTGATGAGACTGTGGAGCAACTGAAACTCTCCTACATTATTGGAAAGGTGAAATACAAGTTTAACTTCTTTGGGAAGCTGTTAGGTAGTTAACAGTTAAGCATAAGCTTATCTCATGAGCAAGGATTCTACTCCTATGGATTTATACGAGAGAAATAAAAAGGAAATAATTGGATAAAACTAATTTGGGGCTTGTATTAGTCAGAACTCTCCAGAGAAGCAGAACCAATAGACTATATTCATTTATTTATTAAGAGATTTATTTTTAAGGTATTGGCTCACATGATAGTTGGGGGCTGAAAAGTCTCAAATTTGTAGGGCAGGGCAGCAGTTGGGAAATTCTGGTAAGAATGATGTTGCAGGCTTGGGTCCAAAATCTTAAAATATGTTCATCTTAATAGTAACGGAGAAATAACTATAATTATTAGACTATGAATTGTAGTTAAAAATTAGGTCAATTTATAAGAACACTTAATAAAAGACCTCCAAGATAGTACATATTTTAAAAGAAAACAGTATAACAAAATTCATGATAGCATGGTATGAAAATGGAACATTATTTTATCAAAGCTGTGCTATAGTTGCATACAAGCACAAACACACACACACACACACACACACACACACACACACACACATAAATACTTAGAAAAGGCCTAGATGGATGCCTATCAAACTACCCCTCTGGAGAGAGGACTGAAATTGAGATAATGCTCAAGAAGATAATCTGTAATATTTGAATTTTTGTACTGATTACACATTTCTACTCTGAGTATGGATTATTTTTATAATTAAAATAATAGTTCAGTAAAATTACAAAATTTATCCAGTGAAATGATTGTGTACTAAGCATTACATTTTATGAAATTAAATTACCATAAAATCACATACTTGACTCTCATGAATCCAGCCACCAGTATAAATAAAAATTGTATGTAATGTCTCTTGTTTTTAATTAATAAATTCAACTAAATGATTTAGTTACTCTAAGAAACTCTATATTTTTCAGAAAACATTGTCTATTATATTGATAAACACACCCAAGAAAAAAATCCATGCCTTCAAACTAAATTCTTCTTAAAATTTCCCTGGTATTAAATATCTGTTTTCTGATAATGGCCACTTCTTTTAACTTAAAAATGAGAGATAATTGTAAAAATTCAGAAATGGATACCACAATACTACAATAATCTAAGTACACTGAATGAAGCTGAATGTGAGTATGATTGAGGGAGAAAGACTGAGGGCACGTATGAAACCAGAAGGAATGATAGAGGATAAAGACTGAGATGGTATAAATTAGGAAAGACTAGAGTGGACAATAATGGTGATTAAATACACACGAATAAAAACATTTTTGCATGAAGGAGAACAAATGAATGTCAATATTGCAAGGGGCTGAAAATGGAATGGTATACAGGAAAAGGTACAATCAATGCAAGCTAGAGTCTACAGTTAACAGTAACATTGCAATATGCTTCCATTGAATGTAACAAATTCATTTTACCAAAACTAAATGTCAACAAGCAAGGAATATGAGGGAGGGATATGGATTCTATGTGGGAGAAAAGGAAGTGTCTTCACATAGATTATGGTGGTGAAGACATGGCTATTTACTTAGGTTGGATTGTATAATGTGTGAATAAAATTGTTTAAAAATGAACAGTGAGAAAAATGCTAGAGAAAATGTAGAGAAAGAGATGTACCTATTCACTGTTGGTAGGGAAGCCTTGTAGGGCAATGTGGTGGTTCCACAGGAAGGATGGGGTGGAGTTACCATATGATCTTGCAACTGCATTGCTAGGTATATACCTGGAGGAACTGAGAGTGGGGACACAAATGGACATTTGCACACTGGTGTTTAAGGCAGCAGTATTCAAGATTCGCAATGGAGGGAGGTGGCCTAAGGGTACAATGTCCAAAAAATGGAGAGGGAACTGTTGTGTATAAATACAATGGCCTATGGAGGGACTGCAAGAAGGAATTAAGTTATGGGGCATGCAACTAGGTGAATGAAACTTTAGGACAGTATGTTGAATGAAATGTCAGGAACAGAAAGACAAATATTATTTGTTTCACATATGGGTTAACTGTAATACACAAATTCAGAGAATTGGAGTCGAGAACATGGATTATCAGGTTGGGCCTACTGTAAAGATTCCTAGATTGAAAGCTCTTACAGCAGTTACATATGTTAGAAATTGTAACATATCTCTAAATTCTGAGATACTGAGCTATTTGTATATAACCTGGTCATTTCCTGAAGCTTTGAGCATTTTTGTGACACCTGAAACTCAGAGTTAGAGCACTGGAGCTATGAAAGGCAGTATTACCCTATTCAGCAACTGCCAAAAAAAAAAAAAAACAAAAGCTGAAAAACTGATCAGACTTCATCTAGAGATCTGAATGAAGTTGACTGGGATAGGACTAAGGTCAATCAGAATACTAGGTAAAGGATAACATGGCCCATATTTTCAAACTTCAACCTCTGCACAGGACCAAAGGGAGCAATGTTTATTTGGTGCAAAATTTATATTTTAGGTAGCACATTTTCTATTGTAACTTGTATAGTCAATTTACTTGAACATCATAATTACATGGAATCTTGAATAAGGCATGAGATCTTGTTAGTTTGTACAGGTTGAGGTGATACCTCCCAGAATAACTTGGGCAGAGAATAAAAAAAAAAAAATTGCAAAGTCCCCATGAGGGACTGGGGAGAAAGAGGGAAATAATGCAGCTTCCATATTTGCAGAATTCATGATATTCTTGAAAAAACAATGGGGACAACCATTTCCACAGGCTGAACCATCACTCTTACCGTTTGCCCCTATGAAGCTTATTTCTGCAAAGGAGAGGCTAAGCCTACTGATAAACATGCCTGAGAGTCACTAATCTCCCCACCCCCCAGAGCTTTTTTTGTGGCTCAGATGTGGCCTCTCTCTCTCTAAGCCAACTTGGCAGGTGAACTCACTGCCCTCCCCTCTACATGGGCCATGACTCCTAGGTATGTAACTCTCCCTGGCAACATGGAACCTGACTCCCTGGGATGAGCTGAGACCCAACAGCATGGGGATGAGAAAGCCATCTGGATGAAAAGGAGGAAGAGAGAAATGAGGTAAAATAAAGGCTTGGTGGCTGAGAGATTTCAAACAGCATCAGGAGGTTATCCTGGAGGCTATTCTTATGATGCCCCTTTTTAGTGTATGGGGTATTAGATCGGCAAGAGAGAAGTACTTGAAACTGCTAAACTGTGTTCCAGTAGCCTTGATTCTTGAAGAAGACTGTATAACTATATAGCTTTTACAACGTGACCATATGATTGAGAAAACTTGTGTTTGATGCTCCTTTTATCCACCGTATGGACAGATGAATAAAAAAAAAAAAAAAAGAAAGAAAACTAAAGAAATTATATTGGGAGATAAAGAGTAAAAATTGGCTAGATAGAAATACTCTGGGTCAATGAGAGGAAGGGGTAGGGGGTATGGGATATATGAGTTGTTATTTTTACTTTTTATTTCTATTTTTGGGGTGATGCAAATGTTCTAAAAATGATCATGATGAAGAATACACAACTATGTGATATTGTGAGCCATTGATTTTTGTCATGGTCAGGTTCATGTGTCAACTTGGCCAAGTGGTGGTACCTGTTTGTCTGGGTGGGCAAGTGCTGGCCCGTCTGTTGTGATGAGGACATTTCATAGAATTAAATCACGATCATGTCAGCTGTATACACAACTGATTCCACTCGCAATGAGCCAAGGGGGTGTCTTCTTTAATGACTGATGTTTAATCTAATCACTGGAAGCCTTTTAAGGAGGACTCAGAAGAGACAGGCTCTCCTCCTGCTTTGGCTGCTGAGTCTCTCCTGTGGAGTTCATCCAGACCCTCCATCGGAATCGTCAGCTTCACAGCCTGCCCTATGGATTTTGGACTCTGCATTCCCACGGTCACATGAGACACTTTCATAAATTTTATATTTGCGAGTGTTCCCTGTCCATTCTGTTTCTCTAGAGAACCCTAACTAATACAACTTGGTACCAAGGGTGGTTCTTAAGAAGCAGAATCTTAAAAATGGGTGTTTATGAATGGTTGACTGGACTCAAAGGCACTAAGGACTCTGATTCCTTTAATCAGAATGACACTCCCAATCCATGCAGTGAGTTGGCAAAGGAGATAGTCAAAATATCACTGTTCGAATCTCACCTGGCTTTGCTTATATGAAGCCAGGCTCTGCGGAATAATGTTTTTGACACCTTTACAGAGTTTTGTGGAAATCAAAGGTACAGAGATATTGGCTGGTTGTTGTTAGATACTGTGTTAGTTAGATTCAGTTGTCAACTTGGCCAGGTGAGCATACCTAGTCTTGTTGCTGCAGACATAAGCCAATGGTGCGTGAACCTCATCTGTCGCTAATTACATCTGCAGTCAGCTAGGAGGCATGTCTGCTGCAATGAGTGACTGGTTTGACTTAATTGGCTGGTGCTTAAATGCGAGATTGCAATGTAGCACAGCTAAGCAGCTCGGCATTCCTTATCTCAGCACTTGCAGCTCAGCCCAGGCCTTTGGAGATGCAGAAGGAAGTCACCCCAGGGAAAGTTGTTGGAACCCAGGGGCCTGGAGAGAAGACCAGCAGAGACTATCTTGTGCCTTCCACGTAATAAAGAACCTCAGTGGAAAGTTAGCTGCCTTTCCTCTGAAGAACCAACAAAATAAATCCCTTTTTTTTTTTATTAATTAAAAAAAGAATTAACAAAACAATTAGAAATCATTCCAATCTACATGTACAATCAGTAATTCTTAATAACATCACATAGTTGCATATTCATCATTTCTTAGTACATTTGCATCAATTTAGAAAAAGAAATAAAAAGACAACAGAATAAGAATTAAAACAATAATAGAAAGAAAAAAAAACAAAAAAAACAAAAACAAAAAACCTATACCTCACATGCAGCTTCATTCAGTGTTTTAACATAATTGCATTACAATTGGGTAGTATTGTGCTGTCCATTTCTGAGTTTTTATATCCAGTCCCGTTGTACAGTCTGTATCCCTTCATCTCCAATTATCCCTTCTCTCTTTTTTTTTTTTAATTAACGGAAAAAAAGAAATTAATCCAACATTTAGAGATCATACCATTCTACACATGCAATCATTAATTCTTAACATCATCACATAGATGCATGATCATCATTTCTTAGTACATTTGCATTGGTTTAGAAGAACTAGCAACATAACCAAAAAAGATATAGAATGTTAATATAGAGAAAAAAATAAAAGTAATAATAGTAAAATCAAAACAAAACAAAACAAAACAAAACAAAAACCTATAGCTCAGATGCAGCTTCATTCAGTGTTTTAACATGATTACTTTACAATTAGGTATTATTGTGCTGTCCATTTTTGAGTTTTTGTATCTAGTCCTGTTGCACAGTCTGTATCCCTTCAGCTTCAATTACCCATTGTCTTACCCTGTTTCTAACTCCTGCTGAACTCTGTTACTAATGACATATTTCAAGTTTATTCTCGAATGTCCGTTCACATCAGTGGGACCATACAGTATTTGTCCTTTAGTTTTTGGCTGGATTCACTCAGCATAATATTCTCTAGGTCCATCCATGTTATTACATGGTTCATAAGTTTATCTTGTCTTAAAGCTGCATAATATTCCATCGTATGTATATACCACAGTTTGTTTAGCCACTCTTCTGTTGATGGAGATTTTGGCTGTTTCCATCTCTTTGCAATTGTAAATAATGCTGCTATAAACATTGGTGTGCAAATGTCCGTTTGTGTCTTTGCCCTTAAGTCCTTTGAGTAGATACCTAGCAATGGTATTGCTGGGTCGTATGGCAATTCTATATTCAGCTTTTTGAGGAACCGCCAAACTGCCTTCCACAGTGGTTGCACCCTTTGACATTCCCACCAACAGTGGATAAGTGTACCTCTTTCTCCGCATCCTCTCCAGCACTTGTCATTTTCTGTTTTGTTGATAATGGCCATTCTGGTGGGTGTGAGATGATATCTCATTGTGGTTTTGATTTGCATTTCTCTAATGGCCAGGGACATTGAGCATCTCTTCATGTGCCTCTTGGCCATCCGTATTTCCTCTTCTGAGAGGTGTCTGTTCAAGTCTTTTTCCCATTTTGTAATTGGGTTGGCTGTCTTTTTGTTGTTGAGATGAACAATCTCTTTATAAATTCTGGATACTAGACCTTTATCTGATATATCATTTCCAAATATTGTCTCCCATTGTGAAGGCTGTCTTTCTACTTTCTTGATGAAGTTCTTTGATGCACAAAAGTGTTTAATTTTGGGGAGTTCCCATTTATTTATTTCCTTCTTCAGTGCTCTTGCTTTAGGTTTAAGGTCCATAAAACCGCCTCCAGTTGTAAGATCCATAAGATATCTCCCAACATTTTCCTCTAACTGTTTTATGGTCTTAGACCTAATGTTTAGATCTTTGATCCATTTTGAGTTAACTTTTGTATAGGGTGTGAGAGATGGGTCTTCTTTCATTCTTTTGCATATGGATATCCAGTTCTCTAGGCACCATTTATTGAAGAGACTGCTCTGTCCCAGGTGAGTTGGCTTGACTGCCTTATCAAAGATCAAATGTCCATAGATGAGAGGGTCTATATCTGAGCACTCTATTCGATTCCATTGGTCGATATATCTATCTTTATGCCAATACCATGCTGTTTTGACCACTGTGGCTTCATAATATGCCTTAAAGTCCGGCAGCGCGAGACCTCCAGCTTCGTTTTTTTTCCTCAAGATGTTTTTAGCAATTCGGGGCACCCTGCCCTTCCAGATAAATTTGCTTATTGGTTTTTCTATTTCTGAAAAATAAGTTGTTGGGATTTTGATTGGTATTGCATTGAATCTGTAAATCAATTTAGGTAGGATTGACATCTTAACTATATTTAGTCTTCCAATCCATGAACACGGTATGCCCTTCCATCTATTTAGGTCTTCTGTGATTTCTTTTAGCAGTTTTTTGTAGTTTTCTTTATATAGGTTTTTTGTCTCTTTAGTTAAATTTATTCCTAGGTATTTTATTCTTTTAGTTGCAATTGTGAATGGGATTCGTTTCTTGATTTCCCCCTCAGCTTGTTCCTTACTAGTGTATAGAAATGCTACAGATTTTTGAATGTTGATCTTGTAACCTGCTACTTTGCTGTACTCATTTATTAGCTCTAGTAGTTTTGTTGTGGATTTTTCCGGGTTTTCGACGTATAGTATCATATCGTCTGCAAACAGTGATAGTTTTACTTCTTCCTTTCCAGTTTTGATGCCTTGTATTTCTTTTTCTTGTCTAATTGCTCTGGCTAGAACCTCCAACACAATGTTGAATAATAGTGGTGATAGTGGACATCCTTGTCTTGTTCCTGATCTTAGGGGGAAAGTTTTCAATTTTTCCCCATTGAGGATGATATTAGCTGTGGGTTTTTCATATATTCCCTCTATCATTTTAAGGAAGTTCCCTTGTATTCCTATCTTTTGAAGTGTTTTCAACAGGAAAGGATGTTGAATCTTGTCGAATGCCTTCTCTGCATCAATTGAGATGATCATGTGATTTTTCTGCTTTGATTTGTTGATATGGTGTATTACATTAATTGATTTTCTTATGTTGAACCATCCTTGCATACCTGGGATGAATCCTACTTGGTCATGATGTATAATTCTTTTAATGTGTTGTTGGATACGATTTGCTAGAATTTTATTGAGGATTTTTGCATCTGTATTCATCAGAGAGATTGGTCTGTAGTTTTCTTTTTTTGTAATATCTTTGCCTGGTTTTGGTATGAGGGTGATGTTGGCTTCATAGAATGAATTAGGTAGTTTTCCCTCCACTTCGATTTTTTTGAAGAGTTTGAAGAGAATTGGTACTAATTCTTTCTGGAACGTTTGGTAGAATTCACATGTGAAGCCATCTGGTCCTGGACTTTTCTTTTTAGGAAGCTTTTGAATGACTAATTCAATTTCTTTACTTGTGATTGGTTTGTTGAGGTCATCTATGTCTTCTTGAGTCAAAGTTGGTTGTTCATGTCTTTCCAGGAACCCGTCCATTTCCTCTAAATTGTTGTATTTATTAGCGTAAAGTTGTTCATAGTATCCTGTTATTACCTCCTTTATTTCTGTGAGGTCAGTAGTTATGTCTCCTCTTCCATTTCTGATCTTATTTATTTGCATCCTCTCTCTTCTTCTTTTTGTCAATCTTGCTAAGGGCCCATCAATCTTATTGATTTTCTCATAGAACCAACTTCTGGCCTTATTGATTTTCTCTATTGTTTTCATGTTTTCAATTTCATTTATTTCTGCTCTAATCTTTGTTATTTCTTTCCTTTTGCTTGCTTTGGGGTTAGCTTGCTGTTCTTTCTCCAGTTCTTCCAAATGGATAGTTAATTCCTGAATTTTTGCCTTTTCTTCTTTTCTGATATAGGCATTTAGAGCAATAAATTTCCCTCTTAGCACTGCCTTTGCTGCGTCCCATAAGTTTTGATATGTTGTGTTTTCATTTTCATTCGCCTCGAGGTATTTGCTAATTTCTCTTGCAATTTCTTATTTAACCCAGTCGTTGTTTAGGAGTGTGTTGTTGAGCCTCCACGTATTTGTGAATTTTCTGGCACTCTGCCTATTATTGATTTCCAACATCATTCCTTTATGGTCCGAGAAAGTGTTGTGTAAGATTTCAATCTTTTTAAATTTGTTAAGGCTTGCTTTGTGACCCAGCATATGGTCTATCTTTGAGAATGATCCATGAGCACTTGAGAAAAAGGTGTATCCTGCTGTTGTGGGATGTAATGTCCTATAAATGTCTATTAAGTCTAGTTCATTTATAGTAATATTCAGATTCTCTATTTCTTTGTTGATCCTCTGTCTAGATGTTCTGTCCCTTGATGAGAGTGGTGAGTTGAAGTCTCCAACTATTATGGTATATGAGTCTATTTCCCTTTTCAGTGCTTGCAGTATATTCCTCACGTATTTTGGGGCATTCTGATTCGGTGCGTAAATATTTATGATTGTTATGTCTTCTTGTTTAATTGTTCCTTTTATTAGTAGATAGTGTCCTTCTTTGTCTCTTTTAACTGTTTTACATTTGAAGTCTAATTTGTTGGATATTAGTATAGCCACTCCTGCTCTTTTCTGGTTGTTGTTTGCATGAAATATCTTTTCCCAACCTTTCACTTTCAACCTATGTTTATCTTTGGGTCTAAGATGTGTTTCCTGTAGACAGCATATAGAAGGATCCTGTTTTTTAATCCATTCTGCCAATCTATGTCTTTTGATTGGGGAATTCAGTCCATTGACATTTAGTGTTATTACTGTTTGGATAATATTTTCCTCTAACATTTTGCCTTTTGTATTATATATATCATATCTGATTTTCCTTCTTTCTACACTCTTTTCCATATCTCTCTCTTCTGTCTTTTTGTATCTGACTCTAGTGCTCCCTTTAGTATTTCTTGCAGAGCTGGTCTCTTGGTCACAAATTCTTTCAGTGACTTTTTGTCTGAGAATGTTTTAATTTCTCCCTCATTTTTGAAGGATAATTTTGCTGGATATAGGAGTCTTGGTTGGCAGTTTTTCTCTTTTAGTATTTTAAATATATCATCCCACTGTCTTCTAGCTTCCATGGTTTCTGCTGAGAAATCTACACAAAGTCTTATTGGGTTTCCCTTGTATGTAATGGATTGTTTTTCTCTTGCTGCTTTCAAGATCTTCTCTTTCTCTTTGACCTCTGACATTCTAACTAGTAAGTGTCTTGGAGAACGCCTATTTGGGTCTAATCTCTTTGGGGTGCGCTGCACTTCTTGGATCTGTAATTTTAGGTCTTTCATAAGAGTTGGGAAATTTTCAGTGATAATTTCTTCCATTAGTTTTTCTCCTCCTTTTCCCTTCTCTTCTCCTTCTGGGACACCCACAACACGTATATTTGTGCGGTTCATATTGTCCTTGAGTTCCCTGATACCCTGTTCAAATTTTTCCATTCTTTTCCCTATAGTTTCTGTTTCTTTTTGGAATTCAGATGTTCCATCCTCCAAATCACTAATTCTATCTTCTGTCTCTTTAAATCTATCATTGTAGCTATCCATTATTTTTTCTATGTTTGCTACTTTATCCTTCACTTCCATAAGTTCTGCGATTTGTTTTTTCAGTTTTTCTATTTCTTCTTTATGTTCAGCCCATGTCCTCTTCATGTCCTCCCTCAATTTATCGATTTCATTTTTGAAGAGGTTTTCCATTTCTGTTCGTATATTCAGCATTAGTTGTCTCAGCTCTTGTGTCTCATTTGAGCTATTGGTTTGTTCCTTTGACTGAGCCATATTCTCAATCTTTTGAGCGTGGACAGTTATCTTCTGCTGCTGGCGTCTGGGCATTTATTCAGATTTCTCTTGGTGTTGGACCCAGCAAAGTTGTAATATTTTTCCTGAAATCTCTGGGTTCTGTTTTTCTTATCCTGCCCAGTAGGTGGCGCTCGTGGCACCCGTTTGTCTGCGGGTCCCACCAGTAAAAGGTGCTGTGGGACCTTAAACTTTGGAAAACTCTCGCCGTCCTGGGGGTTCGCTAGCCGAAGCGGCTTGAGCCGGCCCGGGGTCCGAACGCAGGGAGGGTTGCTGGTCGCCGCAGCCAGGGAAAGAGCCCGTCCGAATTTCCTAGTTGGCCCTGGGCAACAAGCGTGGCGGGAGGGCGCCAGCGGCAGCGGCCCGCCCAAGAGAGTGCACGTTCCCCGGGAGTCACGGGGTCACCGTTCTCCGCGGCCTGGGGGTTTCCGATCCAATTCTCTCAGTTGGTCCGGGGGCTGCGCGTGGTGTGGGCACCAGTCGCCTTGGTTTCAGGGGACCACCTCTCCAATTCTCCCAGCCGGCCCGGGAAGGGGGAAGGGAGTAACTCCGGCCTCTTGCCACCCCGCCCGGTAAGGCCCACGCGCCTCGGCGATCTCACCCGAGCTGCTTCTCTCAGCCAGCCAGCCGTTCCAGGATGGGGTACGCTGTCTTTTTTATCTCTGTTGTGGCCTTGGGCGCTTTCTGTATCGTTTCTACTCCCCTAGTAGGTGTCCTGGAGAAGAAACTAAGATCTGCGCATCTTACTAAGCCGCCATCTTCCAGGAAGTCTCAATAAATCCCTTTTTATTAAAAGCCAATCCGTCTCTGGTGTGTTGCATTCCGGCAGCTAGCAAACTAGAACAGATACACTGGCTTCATTAAGGAGTGAAGGGAATGGGCTTAAGGCTTTAAATGAGAAGCTTAAGCACCATGTGACAGATGTAGAAGTTTCTATGAGTATCCTGAAGGAAAATCTTATTTCCTGTAGCTGTAGACTTGAGATCTCTGAAAATCAGACTCAGAATCTTATTGTTAGAGTAGAAACTTTACAACATAAACTGAAATCTCAATGTTGCATGATGTCTGCCATTAAAGTGAGGGTATTGATTAGAAAGGACTGGGACCCTGAAAAATAGGATGTGACATTTGGATTGATAATGATGTTGGGGGTGAGGTTGAAACCCTAGGCCATGCAGAGTCTTCTCTAGATAACCCTGTAATAGTCTGCCCTGAGGACATAGCTGCCCCCACCACTAGCCTGCTGTGAGGAGTTGGCCACTCAGCCTCCTCCTGCAGGGATTAGCCCTAGAATGATTAATCCTGTTTCACCAGATGAAACTGCAAATGAATGCCTGGAAGCAAATGGCTTGGAAGATATTTCTAATTCTTTTCATGACCCACCCCCACCACCCCTCATTTCTTCCAGACCTATAACTAAAGTCCCTCAGGCCCCTAAAGGTGAGGTACAAAGTATCACACATGAGGAGGTACATTATACTCCAAAAGAACTGTGTGAGTTTTCCAATTTATATAGACAGAAATCAGGGGAATATGTGTGGTAATGGATTTTAAGGGTGTGGGATAATGGTGGGAGAATGTAAGGCTGGATCAGGCTGAATTTACATGGGCCCACTAAGCAGAAATTCTGCATTCAATGTTATAGCTCAAGTTGTTAGAAAAGGTTTTAACAATTTGTTTGAATAGTTTGTTGAAACATGGATCAAAAGGTGGCCAACGTTACTTGAGGTTGAAAGGCCAGAACTTCCCTGCTATAATGTAGATGAGGGGATCCAGAGGCTTAGAGAGATTGGAATGTTAGAGTGGGTTTATCATGCAAAGCCTGCTCTTACACCCCAGGAATGTCCAGAAGATGCACCTTTTACCAGAACAGTGAGAAATAAATTTGTGAGACTACTGTCATCATCCCTGAAGAGCTCTGTGGTTGCACTTCTCTGTAGATCAGATATTACTGTAGGAACTGCTGTCATTGAGCTGGAATCCTTAAACACAATGGGGATGATGGGATTCTGAGTTGGCAGAAGACAGGTGGCAGCACTTAATCGCCAAAGACAGGGTAGACATGACTATTATAATAGACAGCAAACTCAAAGGAGGCATCAGAATTATATGACATGAAGAGATTTGTGACATTGGCTAGTAAATCATGGGGTACCTAGAAATACAACAGAAGGGCAGTCTACTAAATTCTTGTTCAAACTGTATAAACAAATGAGTTCTGGGTCAAGTGAACAGAAGTCTAACCTGAATTACAAAAACACTGAATCATGGCCTTTTAATCAATTTCCAGACCTGAGACAGTTTACAGACCCAGAGCCCCTTGAATGAAGGGGATGCCAGGTCCCTTTGGGGGAGAACCCTGCTACACTGTCACAAATTTATACTGTTAATCTTTGTCCAAGTCTTCCCCAAGGATACCGATGGCCTTTACCAGGGTAACTGTGCACTGGGGAAAAGGAAATAATAAGCTATTTCTGGGATTTTTAGACACTGGTTCAGAAGTGATATTAATTCCAGGGGATCCAGAATGTCACTCTGGTCCACCAGTCAGAGTAGGGGCTTATGGAGGCCAGGTGATCAATGGAGTTTTTGTGCAGGCCTAGCTCACAGTGGGTCCAGTGGGCCCCTGGACCCATTCTGTAGTTATTTCCTCAGTTTCAGGATGTATAATTGGAATAGACATACTGAGAAACTGGCAGAATCCCCACATTGGCTCTCTGACTTGTGCAGTGAGGGCTATTATGATGGGAAAGGCCAAGTAGAAGCCACTAGAACTGCCCCTACTGAGCAAAATGGTAAATCATAAGCAATACCGGATACCTGGAGGGATTGCAGAGATTACTGCCACTCTTAAGGACCTGAAGAATGCAGGGGTGGTGATTCCCACCACATCCCCATTCAACTCTCCTATTGGGCCTGTGCAGAAAACAGATGGGTCTTGGAGGATAACAGTAGATTATCATAAGCTTGACCAGGTGGTAACTCTAATTGCAGCTGCTGTTCGGATGTGGTATCATTGCTTGAGCAAATCAATACATCCCCTGGTACCTGGTATGCAGCTATTGATCTGGCAAATGCTTTTTTCTCAATAGCTGTTAGTAAGGACCACCAGAAACTGTTTGCTTTCAGCTGGCAAGGTCAACAATATACTTTCACTGTCCTACCTCAGGGGTATATCAACTCTCCAGCCCTATGTCATAATCTTGTCCGCAGGGACCTTGATCATTTCTCCCTCCCACAAGACATCACACTGGTCCATTATGTTGATGATATCATGTTGATTGGACCTAGTGAGCAAGAAGTAGCAACTACTCTAGATTTACTGGTAGTCATTTGTGTGTCAGAGGATGGGAGATAAATCCAACAAAAATACAGGGGCCTTCCACCTCAGTGAAATTTCTAGGTGTCCAATCTGTGGGTCATGTCAAGATATCCCTTCTTGATGAAGGATAAGTTGCTACATCTGGCCCCTCCTATGACCAAAAAAGAGGCACAAAACCTAGTTGGTCTCTTTTGATTTTGGCAACAACATACTCCTTATTTGGGTGTGCTACTCTGGCCCATTTATTGAGTGACCAGAAAATCTGCTAATTTTGAGTGGGGACCTGAATAACAGGAGGCTCTGCGACAGGTCCAGGCTGCTGTACAAACTGCTCTGCCACTTGGGCTGTATGACCCAGCAGATCCAGTGTTTCTGGAAGTGTCAGTGGCAAATAGAGATGCCCTTTGGCAGGCCCGTACAGGAGAATCACAATGCAGACCCTTAGGATTTCGGAGCAAAGCCTTTCCATCTGCTGCAGAGAACTACTCTACTTTTGAGAAATAACATTTGGCCTGCTACTGGGCCTTAGGAGAGACTGAATGCTTAACCATGGGCCACCAAGTTACCATGAGACCTGAGTTGCCTATCATGAGCTGGGTGTTGTCTGACCCACCAAGTCATAAAGTTGGGTGTGTGCAGCAGCACTCTATTGTAAAATGGAAGTGGTATATGTGACATAGGGTCAGAGCAGGTCCTGAAGGTGCAAGTAAGTTACATGAGGAAGTGGCCCAAATGCCCATGGTCTCCATTCCTGCCACATTACCTACTCTTTCCCAGACCAGAGCTATGGCCTCTTGGGGAGTTCCTTACAGTGAATTGATGAGGAAGAAAAAACTCGTGTCTGGTTTACAGATGGTTCAGCCCGATATGTAGGTACCACCTGAAAGTGGACAGCTGCAGCTCTATAACCCCTCTCTGGAGTGTCCTTGAAGGACAGTGGTGAGGAGAAATCCTCCCAGTGGGCAAACTTTGAGCAATGCACCTGGTTGTTCATTTTGCTTGGAAAGAGAACTAGCCAGAGGTGCGTTTGTATACTGACTCATGGGCTGTTGCTAATGGATTGGCTAGATAGTCAGGGACTTGGAAAGACCATAATTGGAAAATTGGTGACAAAGAGGTCTGGGGAAGAAGTATGTGGATAGACCTTTCTGAGTGGGCTAAAAACATGAAGATATTTGTGTTCCGTGTGAATGCACACCAGAGGGTGACTTCAGCAGAGGAAGGTATTAATAATCAAGTGGTTAAGATGGCCTGTTCTGTGGATACCAGTCAACCTCTTTCCCCAGCAACTCCTGTCATTGCCCAATGGGCTCACGAACAAAGTGGTCATGGTAGTAGGGATGGAGGTTATGCATGGGCTCAGCAGCATGGACTTCCACTCACCAAGGCTGACTTGCCTGCAGCCTCTGCTGAGTGCCCAATCTGCCAGCAGCAGAGACCCACACTCAGCCCCCAATATGGCACCATTCTCTGAGGTGATCAGCCAGCTACATGGTGGCAAGTTGATTACATTGGGCCACTCCCTTCATGGAAAGGGCAGTGATTTGTTCTAACTGGAATAGACACATACTCTGGATATGGGTTGCTTTCCCTACATGCAATGCTTCTGCCAAAACTACCATCCGTGGGCTTACAGGATGCCTTATCCATTGTCATGGTATTCCACACAGCACTGCTTCCGATGAAGGAACACACTTCACCACAATGAAGTGTGGGAATGGGCACATGCTCATGAAATTATCTGGTCTTACCATGTTCCTCATTATCCAGAAGCAGCTGGATTGATAGAACAGTGAAATGGCCTTTTGAAAACTCAATTACAGTGCCAACTAAGTGGCAATACCTTGAAAGGCTGGGATAATATTTTCCAGGAATCTGTATATGCTCTGAATCAGTGTCCGCTATATGGTGCTGTTTCTCCCATAGCCAGGATCCATGGGTCCAGAAACTAAGGGGTGGAAATGGAAGTGGTACCACTCACTATTACCCCTAGTGATCCCTTAGGAAAGTTTTTGCCTCCTGTCCCAGCGACCCTGAGCTCTACTAGTCTACAGATTTTAGTTCCAAAAGGGGGAATGCTTCCACCAGGAGAAACAACAATGAGTCCATTGAACTGGAATCTAAGACTGCCACCTGGTCACTTTGGGCTACTCATGCCCCTGGATCAACAAGGCAAGAAGGGGATTACATTATTTCTGGGGTGATTGTCCTTGACTATCAGGGGGAAATAGGACTGCAACTATACAATGGAGGCAAAGACGATTTTTCTTGGAATATAGGAGATCCTCTAGGGTGTCTTTAATACTACCATGCCCTGTGATTAAAATCAATGGAAAACTGCAACAACCCAATCCAAGAAGGACTACTAATGGCTCTGAAACTTCAGGAATGAAGGTTTAGGTCACCCCACTAGGTAAAGAACCATGGCCAGCTGAAGTGCTTGCTGAGGGTAAAGGGAACATGGGATGGGTAGTAGAAGAAGATAACAATAAATATGAACTACAACCATGTGATCAGTTACAGAGATAATGATTGTAATGCTGTTTTGTTCTTGTTATACTATTTAAGTTGTAAGATATCAAGTTTAAGAATGAATATTACCCAAGGACTTGCACTCTATTCCGGAGAGATTTAACGTGTTTCCAGTTATATGTAGGACAGTTGAGTATTGTTAGGTGAAAGAAAAAAATGTGCGTTTTATTGTTTTTTATTTAGAAATCAGGTATGGTTTAAGGTGATATGTATAGCTGCCAAGTTGACAAGGGGTGGACTGCCATGGTCAGGTTCATGTGTAAATTGGCCTAGTGGTGGTACCTGTTTGTCTGGGTGGGCAAGTGCTGGCCTGTCTGTCGCGATGAGGACTTTTCATAGAATTAGATCATGATCATGGCAGCTGTATCCACAGCTGATTCCATTTGTAATCAGCTAAGGGGGCGTCTTCTTTAATGAGTGATGTTTAATCTAATCACGGGAAGCCTTTTAAGGAGAATTCAGAAGAGGCGGGCTCTCTTCCTGCTTCAGCTGGTGAACCTCTTCTGTGGAGTTCATCGAGACCCTCCATTGGAATCGTCGGCTTCACAGCCTGCCCTGCGGATTTCGGACTCTGCATTCCCATAGTCAGTGAGAAACTTTTATAAATTTTATATTTGTGAATGTTCCCTGTTGATTCTGTTTCTCTAGAGAACCCTAATAACACAAATTTATAATATGGTTGGGCTGTACAGTGTGTGGCTATTTCTCAATAAAAATATTTTTTTAAAATGTGAGAATTTTAGAAAATTAGAGATAAACACCTCACTATGTTTTTCTTTACACCTTGACTGCCAGAAATTTCAGAGCAAAATGTAATGATCTTCAATTCACCTAAGTCTGTGGCATACTTATGATTTTTTTTGTTCATTTCTGCCATATCCATAGGCTTTTGTTTTTTAATTCAAATATTACTTTACAGTGTGTTACTGAAAATAATATATACCCATCCCAATTCCAAAAATTATATTTTAAAAGTATACTTATTGCCAACCAGAGATTATAAAAAGTCTCCTATCTTCAAATATTTGAAGTACCATGATATAGGGCAGGGTGCACAAACTACAGCACACTGGCTGAAACTTGCCCACCTCTTGTACAACCTGTGTGCTATGAATCGTTGCACATTTCTAAACAGCTTTTAAAAAATAAAAAGAAGAATATTATTTCTAGTTACCTGAAAATTATACAAAATTCAAATAGTAGTGTCCATAAATATAGTTTGATTGGCAAGGAGCCACATTCCTTCATTTACATATTATTGATGGCTGTCTTCACAGTACATTAGCAGAATTGAGTAGTTACAATAGAAGCTGTGTGGCTACAAATCCTACAATATTTACTTTCAGGCTATTCACAGCAAAAGTTTGTCAACCCCTGGTATAAAGGGGTAAGAATTGTGAGAAGGTTGATTTTTCTTCAATAAAAGGAACTTTCTAAAAAGTCTTGGAAGTACTCTAATAACATTTGTGAAGAAATTTTAGAGGAAATTTGAATATTTCAAAAACACCTTATATGTTCTAAACTTTCTTTCAATATTTGAGTCTATTTCTGGACTTAAATTTATCTCTGAGTCATAGCCACAAATATAAATAATAATTTACAACATGCTAAAGTACATTTCAGATAAGGGAAGAAAACATTACTTCAAAAAATGTTGTGACAATTGGTTAATAATTTCTGGAAAAATTAAGGTACTTTTCAGTCATTATTGTAAACAAAATCCAGATGGTTTAAAATCTAAATGTGAAAAACAAAGTCATAAAAGGAGTACAAGAAAAATAAGATAAATATTTGTATACTATAAATATGAGTATTAAACAGGCAGAAACCTTAAAGGAAAATATTGATGGGAAATACAAAAATAAAAAAGTCCCTTATGTTAAACAAACAAACAAAAATAAACTTAAAGCAAAATTAAAAGGCAAATAACAAGAATATTCAACAAATGACTATTGAATTATAAGAGCTAATATATTAATTATAGCTCAAATATCTCAATCAAATTCCTGGCAAAGAAAAAAGAGTGGTAAATTAGAAAAGAACTACAACTAGAAAATATATATGAAATGCAAATTAAACCAATGTTAAGCTATTTCTTGAAGAAATATTGCATGATTTGGGTATGGGTTCAATGTTAGAGGCTGCCGTAGTTAGATTCAGTTGTCAACTTGGCCAGGTGAACTTGCCTAGTTCTGTTGCTGTGCACATCAGCCAATGGTACTGAACCTTATCTGTTGCTCATTACATCTGCAGTCAGCTAGGAGGCTTGCCTGCTGTAATGAATGATGCTTGATTTAATTGGTTGGTACTTAAATGAGAGAGCTCAAGGTAGCACAGCCCAAGCAGCTCGGCATACTTCATCTCAGCACTTGCAGTTCAGTCCAGGCTTTTGGAGATGCAGAAAGAAATCACCTCGGGGAAAGTTGTTGAACTTAAAGGCCTGGAGGGAAGGCCAGCAGAGATCACTCTGTGCCTTCCCACGTAAGAAAGAACCTCAGTTGAAAGTTAGCTGCCTTTCCTCTGAAGAACTAATGAAATAAATCCCCTTTTATTAAAAGCCAATCCATCTCTCATGTGTTGCATTCCAGCAGCTAGTAAACTAGAACAGAGGCTTTTCTATATACTAATGTTTGGACAATAGACTCACATGACCTTTCTGGAGAGGAAATTTGCATTATTAATCAAAATACTTGAGAGTATTTGGCTCATAACTTTTACTTATAGTAAGGACATATTTATGCAATAAACTTATTTTCATTGATTCCATCTATTTACATTTCATAGAGCAACTCTTTATCTCAGTATGATTTGTTCTTCATTTCTATTGGGTCACTGATGAAAAGCCAAGAGAAACATCATTACATTAAATTGGTGAATCATATCAGAACACATACAACTAAAATCATTAAGTGCCAATTATTTTGCATTGGAAAGTTTCTTTAGCAAGCTCTATTACATAGAAAGGAAGAACACTGTGCCAAGTGAACGCTGTCTTTTCTTGAAGTGTGTAAATGTGGCTTAGCTCATCAGTTATTGCTTCTCATTTCAGTAGTCTACTCAATTTCCTTCAGCCTACTCTATCAAATATTTTTATTCACAGTAAATGCTTAGAACAATTCTTTTTTCGGCTGACTCTAGTTGCTTTAAGATTTATGCTGCTTGGTGGAATATATAAGCAAAATGTGGAAAGATCTTAAAATATGGGCAAAACCAATTTGGTTTGAGTAGTTCTCACAAACTCATTAGACGAAAACCATCATATTGTTTATCAAGACACAAATCTTCCTAGTAATATAGAGACACTCTTTAACTCATATTTGGAGACTTAAATTCACTGCCTTATTCAGCACAAGAAAAATGAACTTGAACTTCCTGAACTCAGCATTCAGAACAAGGTTGAAAAAAGCAGAATGGGCAGTCAAGAGAACAAAATGGTTCAAATCTTGAGGGAATTACCTCAGTTATCCAGATCATTTGTTGTATATGAATTGAGACTTTCATTAAAAAACTTCCTGGAGGTTACCTATATAATTATGTGACAATGTCTCTATATAAAAGAAGCCATATTCAGATTTTCAAAAGAAAAATGCATCTTTGTGTATAATATAAAGTGTTTGAAAACTGAGAATTAATTTCTCCAAAATATTTTGTACCATGATTAATTAATATCCATCATTGAATAATATTTATTAAGGCAAATTTTATTATGCCAGTAATTTGGTTAGTTAGATTGGCATTTTATTTCACTATTTTACAGGGGGTTTCTGCCCTCTGTGAGGCTCAAAACACAGCCCATTGAGGAAGTGCTGGGTTGGGACAGCTTCTGCTTTCTTTCCTCACTTCTTTCCATTCACAGGTGGAAAGTTTTTAATTTGATATCTCATCAGTCATCATTTCTGTTAAAGTTCCTTATTCCTCCAGGCATGCCCTGTGGTCTCTTGTTTCACAGGCTAAGTTCGAATGAGAGAAGTCCTGTTGAATATCCCATTCCACGAAATAAAGACTCATGGACAGGGCTGGCGACATCTACTGTGCTCTGCATCTCAAAACATCTGCGTTTTAGGTGTCTGCTCTCTCTGTTAGCACTTCAAGCATCTTCAAATGTCTACATCTCTATCAGCTTTGAAGCAACTGTTACCAAGTGTCTGCATCTGTACCAAGTGTCTGCATCTGAAGTTTCTCCAAAATGTTTCCCCTTTCAAAGGAGTCTAGCAACTAATCAAGACCCACCTTGAATGGGTGGAGTCACATCTCCATCTAATCAAAAGGCCACACCCACAACTGGGTGTGCCACACCTCCATGGAAGTAATCTAACCAAAAGGTCACACCTACCACTGGGTGAGTCACATTTCCATGGAAACAATCCAGTTTATTACCCTAAACAATAGGTCTGGACTCACAAGATTGGATCAAGATTAAAACATGGTTTTTCTGGGGTACCTGATAGTTTTAAACTGGCATATCCAACTTCCCCTACTGTTAGATTTTACCTTATCATAGGAAAAATGATAAAAACTGGAAAGCTAACACTGATACAATACCGTTAACTAAACTTCTTACATTACTTGGGGTTCACCATTTTTTCCACTAATGTCTTTTTTCTTCTTTAGGGATGCAATCCAGAATCCCACATTACATTTTAATTGGCATTTCTCTTGTCTTCTCCAATCTGTGGCAGTTCCCAGTGTTTCCTTGTCTTTTATGACCTTGGTATTTTGGGCAGATACTGGTTAGTTACATTGTAAAATGGCAGTTTGGGTTTCTATGTTGTTTTCTCTTGACCAGACTGAAATGAAGCACTGCTGACAGGAATGCCACAGAAGTAACGTCTTCATATTTCTTCATTTCTGGAGGTTCACATGCCATCCCTGGTGATACTATCCATGGTCAGTCGCTTAAGATGGCATATGCTGGGTTTCTCTAAAATAGAATTGCTCTCATTGTAATTAATCTTGGTGCAGATACATTTTCACTATGGAAATATCCTGTTTCTTCTGAAAGTTTTGCTCCTAGATTTTAGCTTCCATCAGTAGATTTTGGCTATAAAAATTCCTACTCTGGTGTTCTAATGGTGCTTTTCTGCTTCCTTCATTCCTTCTAGATTTATTTATTGAAATTCTTCTGTCAGAAAGAGCCATTCCTTTTCCCCCTCTTTATTTGTTGATTTACTTACTTCTTCAATATTTATTTTATATGAGAATGGATTATGGGACTTATTTTTATTCTGTGAGTTATAATCCAATATTATTATTTTTATTTAATTGGTGCCCAAATTGCTTAGCAATTTGGTCCTTATACTATTTTGACATGCCCCGATGCATTTTTAGCATTTCCTTACCTTTTTTTTTTTTTGGCATGGGCAGGCTCCGGGAATCAAACAAATTTTTTTTTGTATGCTATATGGTGGGGGTCACATTTCATTCTTTTTTCATGTGAGTATCCTGTTATTGCAGCACCATTTGTTGAATTTTTGTTTGTTTGGTTTTTTTGTTTGTTTGCTTGTTTGTTTTGGGGGAAATTCATGGGCCAGGAATCAAACCCAGGTCTCCCACATGGCAGGCGAGAATTTTACCACTGAGCTACCCTTGCAGCCCCAGTCATTATTTTTTAATGGTGGACACACCAGCACAACATAAACTTTCCCATCTCAACTAGTCGCAAGCATACTATTCAGTGGGATTAATCACATTTACAATGTTATACTACCTTCAACAACCTCCATTACTTTCCTATTACCCCAAACAGTAACCCTACACTCATTAGGCATTAACTTCCCATTCCCCCTCCTTTCACCCTAGTAACCTGTGCTCTACTTTCTGCATCTATAAATTTAAACATTCTAGTCATTTCAATTAATTTACATCAGACAATATTTGTCCTTATTTCACTCAACATGATATCTTCATGGTGCATCCATTGTTGCCACATGTATCAGAAATTTATTCCTTTTTATGGCTAAAAAATATCCCATGGCATACATATAACACATTTTGTTTACCATTTATTCATTGATGAACACTTGAGTGCTACTATCTTTTGGCTATTGTGAACAATGCTACTATGGACATTGGTGTCCAGATATCTGCTTAATTCTCTACTTTCAATTCTTTAGGGTATATGCCCATAAGTGGGATTGCCAGGTCATATGGTAGTTCTATGTTTAACTGTTTTTCACAGCAGCTGCACCATTTTACATTCCCACTAACAATGTACAATATCTCCTCATCCCCTTGGCAACTCTTATTTTCCTTTTTTAAAAAATAATAATAGGCACTCTATTTGGTGTGAAGTACTGCCTCATTGTGGCTTCACTTCGCATTTTCCTAACAGCTAATGACGGTCAGTATCTTTTCAAGTGTTTGTTGGTCATATAGTTTCTTTGGAGAAGTGTCTGTTCAAGTCATGTGCCCTTTTCTAAAATTGGGTTGTTTGTTATTTTTGTTGTTGAGTTGTAGGAGTTCTTTCTCTATTGTGGATAGTAAACCCCTACGAGACAGAGGAAGGCATTTCACATATTTTCTTCTATTGGTTTTCTTTTTACTTTCTTGATCATGTCCTTTGATTCACAAAAGTTTCTAATTGAGATGAAGCAGTTTCTTATTCTTTAATTTATATAGAGTAAAATTGACACCTTAAGGAGTATAGTTCAATGCGTTCTGACAAATATATTGTATATCCACAATCACAGTCATGATAGAGAACATCTCCACTGCCCCTCAAATTCCTTCAGTTTGCCCTTCACCCTTCTTCCTACTTCCAGCCCCTGACAGCCACTGATCATTTGTCTATACATATTTTTTGTCTTTCCAAGCTATCATGTAAATGGAATTGTATAATGCATATTCTTTGATTCTGGCTTCCTTCACTTAGCAAAATGCATTTACAATTCATCCATGCTACTGAATAGTATTTCATTGTATGGATGTATAATAGTTTGTTTACCATTCACTAACATCAGTATTGTTTCAAGTGTTGGGCAATTAAGAATAAAGCTGCTATAAATATTTGCATACAGGTTATTCTGTCAAATACGTTATTTAAAAATTTTTTATTGACAAAACAAAACAACAAACAAACACGAACATTCTTAACACATGAACATTCCATACTTGGTGTACAATCAATGGCTCACAATATCATCACAGTTGTATATTCATCCCACCATGATTATTTCTTAGAACATTTGTCAAACATGTTTTCATTTATCTTCAGTAAATAGCCAGCAGTTGGGTTGCTGGGTCATAAGGTATTACATAATTATCTTTTTAAGAAATTGCTAAATTGTTTTCCAAAGTGACTGTACCATTTTGTGCTTTCATCAGTAATGCAAGAAAATTCCAGTTTTGCATCTTTTTCAGCACATGGGACCGTCAGACTTTGGATTTTATCTGTTCTTAGAGTTGTACAGCAATATACCATTGTGGTTTTAGTTTGTATTTCCCTAATGATTAATAATGTTAAGGATCTTTTCCTATTATTATTTGTCATTGTAAATTTTCACTGGTGAAATATTTGCTCAGCTCTTTTGCCCGTTTTTAATTAGGGCATTTAATTGTTCATTTTCTTATGACTGAATTTTGAGTCTTATTTTCTATATTCTTCACATAAGAACATTGGCAGATATAAGATTTGCAAATATTTTCTTTCACTCTAATGGCTGTCTTTTCATTCTTTAAAAAGTGCCGTTCACAAAACAAAAGTTAGAACTGATAAAATCCAATTTATTTTACTTTAGTATTCAAAAAGTCTTTACCTAACCCAAGGTTAAAAAGATTTACTTCCATATTTCTCCTGAAAGTTATATATTTGAAAATTTTACAAATTAGATACGTGACCCATTTTGAGGTATTTTTGTATAAGGAGTGGTATGGTCCAAGGGTAATAAATTTTTCATATGGCCTTCCAATTTTTCCAGCAATATTTGTTGAAAAAAATGGCAT
Organism: Tamandua tetradactyla; assembly: GCF_023851605.1. Lineage (NCBI taxonomy): Eukaryota > Metazoa > Chordata > Mammalia > Pilosa > Myrmecophagidae > Tamandua > Tamandua tetradactyla. Next base: position 198,870,779 of record NC_135327.1, on the reverse strand, counting down.
TTTCTTCATTGAACTGCCTTTGTACTTTTTGGAATGATTCATTGAATATATATGTGAGGGTCTATTTCTAGACTCTAATCTATACCATTGGGTCTATGGGTCTATTCTTTCTGAATTCCACATTGTCTTGATTATTGTATCTTTATAATAAATCTTGAAATTGGGCAGTCTGAATCCTTCACCTTTGCTATTCTTTTTTGGATATTCTCTGTGCTATTTCAGGTCTTTTGACTTTCCCCATAAATTTAAGCATCCATTTAGATATCTACAAAATATTCCTTGAGGATTAGTTTCATTGGGATTTCTTTTAATGTATAGATCAATTTGGGAGAATTGACATCTTAAAGTTATTGAATGGTCCAGACAAGGTATATTTCTCCATTTACTTAGGTCTTCTTTGATTTCTTTCAGCAGTTTTTTGTTTTTAACAAAGAACTCCTGTCCACATTTTGTTATATTCATAATCAGATATTCATTTTAAAATTTGTGATACTATTTTAAATACTATTAATTCCTTACATTTGTAATCACAATTGCATTGCAAATAAATAGAAATATAATTTTTTTTTATATTGACCTTGTTATATTCTGCAAATTTGCAATATTCACTTATTTGTTCTAGGACATATTTTATAGCTTCTTTAGGATTTTCTACATAGACAATCTTGCTTTCTGCAAACAGAAATTGATTGTTTTTTCATTCCTTTTGAATATGTAAGCTCTTTTTGTTTTGTCTTTTTATGACACTTGCCAGAATCTCCAGTATGATATTGAATTAAGAGTCATGAGAGACACAAGCAGTGGGGACAACCAAAGCAATAGGCTGAGCCCTCAATCTTGGGGTTTGTTCATATGAAACTTAACCCCACAAGGGATAGGCTAAGCCTACTTAAAATTAGGCTTTAAAGTCACCCCCAGAGAACCTCTTTTGTTGTTCAGATATGGCCTTTCTCTCTCAGCCAACACAACAAGCTTGCCTTCCCCCCTCTATGTGGGACATGACTCCCAGGGGTGTGGATCTTCCTAGCAATGTGGGACAGAAATCGTAGAATGAGCTGGAACTCAGTATCAAGAGATTGAGAAAATCTTCTCAACCAAAAGGGGGAAGAGCAAAATGAAACAAAATAAAGTGTCAATGGCTGAGAGATTCCAAACAGGGTCGAGAGGTTATCTTGGAGATTATTCTTAAGCATTATGTAGATATCACCTTTTTAGTTAAGGTGTAATGGAGAAGCTGGAGGGAAATGCCTGAAAATGTAGAGCTGTGTTCCAGTAGCCATGTTTCTTGAAGATGATTGTATAATGATACAGCTTTGCAGTGTAACTGTGTGATTGTGAAAACCTCATGTCTGATGTTCCTTTTATCTATCTACCTTATCGACAGATGAGTAAAGCATATGGATTAAAGATAAATAAATTATAGAGGGAACAAATGTTAAAATAAATTTATATGAAATGCTGGAGATCAGTGAAGGGAAGGGGAGAGGGGTATGGTATGCACACATTTTTTTCCTTTTTCTTTTTATTTCTTTTTCTGGATTGATGCAAATGTTCTGAAAGGTGATCATGGTGATGACTATACAGCTATGTGATGATATTGTGAGTTACTGGTTACATACCAAGAACAGAATGATCATATGGTAAGAATGTTCATGTTTGTATGTTGTTACATTTAAAAAAATTTTTTTTAATTAAAAGAAAAAGCGTAGGGACTTCTGGGTCAAGATGGCGGCTTAACAATGTGTGCGGTTTAGTTCGTCCACCAGAACTAAGTAACCAGAAACAGTACAGAACAGCTCCTGGGCCCACATCAGTGACCAGACACACAGCGTATCCCAGTCTGGACCAGCTGGACTGGCTGCGAGCACCCCCCAGAACCGTGAGTTCCCAAAACTGCGGTGGCCAGCACCTCTCCCCCACAGGCCGCTTCCCAGAGGGGAAAGGAAAGGACTTTACCAGCAGCAGGGACTGGGCACAATCAAACGCCAATTGTGGAACTAATTAACAAATTCTATTTACTAAAAATAGGCCCCCAGCTTAGGTGAGCCTGATCAAAGCAGAGGTTGCTCAATTTTGCCCCGGCACTAAGGGGGCAGGATTGACAGAAAAAGGGGGAAAAAAAAAAGAAGGAAAGAGAGGTTTTTGTGGCTGTGTATCTACAAAGGCTTGACTGCCTCTGGATACAGTGGCAGGATTTTTCAGGCTGCAACTGCCCCAGGCATAGGCAGAAGTGAGCTCTTTTGGGGGCTTGTCTGGAGCCTGTGCCTTCCCCAGGGGAGGGGTGAAGCCCAACTCAGCTGGAATCCCTCCATCAAGGAATTCAGACACCAGGGCTTGGTAATTTGAAGCCATTAAAACCAGCCTACAACCTCTCCTCTGTATCCACCACGCCCCCAGCAGGGAGAGTCTGCCAAAGTTAAAGGTACCGCATCATCTTATGCTGGTGGGACCTGCAGTCAGACAGGCACCACACAAAGAGTAGGATAAGAAAAATAGAGTCCAGAGACTTCACAGGAAAGTCTTTCAACCTGCTGGGTCTCACCCTCAGGGAAAACCGACACAGGTGACTCCTTCCTCCTGATAGGAGGCCAGTTTGGTCTGGGAAAATTTGGCTGGGGTCTATAATATCTAAGTAGACCCTCCTAAGTGTGTGTGTGGGGGAGGCACAACACAAGCAGGGCAAGAAACAAGAAAACAAGAACTGGAAAATTCTCCTCTGTTAAACAAAACTTAAGCTAAAGGTCCAGATAAAGCTGAATGGAATGTCAAAGAACAGATAGACAACAAATTCATCCAGAAAGAAAACCCTAGATAAAAGAAGTGAAAGCTATCTCCAGAATAAACTAATTAAGGTAATTAAATGCCTAGACACCAGCAAAAAATAACAAATCACACTAGGAAAATTGAAGATATGGCCCAGTCAAAGGAACAAACCAACAATTCAAATGACATACAGAAGCTGAAACAATTAATTCAGAATGTACGAACAGACATGGAAAACCTCATTAAAAACCAAATCAATGAATTGAGGGAGGATATAAAGAAGGCAAGGAAAGAACAAAAAGAGGAAACTGAAAGTCTGAAAAAACAAATCACAGAACTTATGGGAATGAAAGACAGTAGAAGAGATGAAAAAAACAATGGAAACCTACAATGGTAGATTTCGAGAGACAGAACATAGGATTTCAAAACTGGAGGACGAAACATCTGAAATCCGACAAGAAACAAAAACTATAGGAAAAAAAATGGAAAAATATGAGCAGGGACTCAGGGAATTGAAAGACAATATGAAGCGCACGAATATACGTGTTGTGGGTGTCCCAGAAGGAGAAGAGAAGGGAAAAGGAGGAGAAAAACTAATGGAGGAAATTATCACTGAAAATTTCCCAACTCTTATGCAAGACTTAAAATTACAGATCCAAGAAGTGCAGGGTACCCCAAAGAGAATAGATCCAAATAGACATACTCCAAGACATTTAATATCAGAATGTCAGATATCAAAGAGAAAGAGAGGATCTTGAAAGCAGTAAGAGAAAAGCAATCCATCACACACAAGGGAAGCCCAAAAAGACTATGTGCAGATCTTTCAGCAGAAACCATGGAGGCGAGAAGACAATGGGATAATATATTTAAATTATTAAAAGAGAAAAACTGCCAACCAAGAATTCTATATCCAGCAAAACTGTCCTTCAAAAATGAGGGAGAAACTAAAACATTTTCAGACAAAAAATCACTGAGAGAATTTGTGACCAAGAGACCAGCTCTGCAAGAAATACTAAAGGGAGCACTAGAGACAGATACGAAGACAGAAGAGAGAGGTGTGGAGAAGAGTGTAGAAAGGAAGACTATGAGTAAAGGTAAAAAGAAGGAAAATTAATATGACATATAAAAACCAGAAGGCAAAATAGTAGAAGAAAGTACTACCCATGCAGTAATAACACTGAATGTTAATGGATTAAACTCCCCAATCAAAAGACATAGTCTGGCAGAATGGATTAAAAAACAGGACCCATCTATATGCTGTCTCTACTCAAAGGACACGAGGCCAAGGACACAAATGGACATTTACACACCAATGTTTATAGCAGCATTATTAACAATTACCAAGAGATGGAAACAGCCAAAATGTCCATCAACAGACAGTTGGCTAAACAAACTGTGACATCTACATAAGATGGAACATCATGCATCTGTAAGACAGAATAAGGTTATGAAGTATGTAACAACATGAATGGACCTTAAGGACATTATGCTGAGTGTGATTAGCCAGAAACAAAAGGACAAATACTGTATGGTCTCACTGATATGAACTGACATTAGTGAATAAATTGGAATATTTCCTTGGTAACAGAGACCATCAGGAGATAGAAATAGGGTGAGATATTGGGTAATTGGAGCTGAAGGGATACAGATTGTGCAACAGGACTGAATATAAAAACTCAGAAATGGACAGCACAATACTACCTAACTGTAATGTAATTATGTTAAAACACTGAATGAAGCTGCATGTGAGAATGATAGAGGGAGGAGGGCTGGGGACATAAATGAAATCAGAAAGAAAGATAGATGGTAAAGATCAAGATGGTAAAATCTAGGAATGCCTAGAGTGTATAATAATAGTGAAATGTACAATGTACAAATTTTAAAAATGTTTTTGCATGAAGAAGAACAAAGGAATGTCATTATTGCAGGGTGCTGAAAATAGATGATAATACTTTAAAATGTCACCTTATGTGTGAGACTAAAGCAAAAAATATTTGTTACAAAATTTATATTTTGACTAGAGCATTTCCTAATATAACTCATGTAGATAGTTTGATTGAATATCATAAGTACTTGGAATCTCAGGTAGGACATGAGATTTTGTTAGTTTGTCCAGAGTGATGCTTCGATGAATCCCAGAGTGATTTGATCAGTGACTGGAAAAGTATTTGCAAGCCCCCTTTGGGGAATGGTGAGAGTGGGGAGAAATTCAACTTCCCCAAGTTGAATTCTTGATATTCTCACAAGCAGTGTGGACAACCAAAGCTATAGGCTGAGCCCCCAGTCTTGGGGTTTGTTTATATGAAACTTAACCCCACAAAGGATAGGTCAAGTCTACTTAAAATTTAGGCCTACGAGTCACCCCCAAGAGAGCCTCTTTTGTTGCTCAGATGTGGCCTCTCTCTCCAGCCAACATGATGAGCAGTCTCACCACCCTCCCCCTGTCTGCATGGGACATGACTCCCAAGAGTGTGGACCTTCCTGGCAACGTGGAACAGAGATCCTGGAATGAGCTGAGACTCAGCATCAAGGGACTGTGAAAAACCCTAGAATGAGCTGAGAATTAACATCAAGGGATTGAGAGAACCTTCTCGACCAAAGGGGGAAGAGTGAAATGAGACTAAGTGTCAATGGCTGAGAGATCCCAGACAGAGTTGAGAGGTTATCCTGGAGGTTATTCTCATGCATTAAGTAGATATCACCTTGTTGTTCAAGATGTAGCGGAGAGGCTGGAGGGAACTGCCTGAAAATGTAGAGCTGTGTTCCAGTAGCCATGTTTCTTGATGATGATTGAACAATGATATAGCTTTCACAATGAGACTCTGTGAATGTGAAAACCTTGTGTCTGATGCTCCTTTTAGCCACTATATCAACAGAAGAGTACAACATATGGAATAAAAATAAATAATAGGGGGAACAAATGTTAAAATAAATTTAGTTTGAAATGCTGGTGGTAAATGAAAGTGAGGGGTAAGGGGTATGGTATGTATAATCTTTTTTTCCTCTGTTTTCTTTTTCTGTTGTCTTCTATTTCTTTTTCTAAATTGATGCAAATGTTCTAAGAAATGATGAATATGCAAAAGAAAAAGAAAAAGAAAAAGAAAAAGCATAGTGAGAGAGAACAATCCCTGCTTTGTTCACAATATAAGGAAGAAATCATTCTATCTTTAACCATTAAGTATGATGTTAGTTATAGGGATTTTTTGTTTGTTAGTGCAAGCTATTCTTCAATTTAAGGAAATTCGTTGTATCCTTTGTTTCCTGTGAGTTTTGTTCATGAAAAGAGATTATGTCTAATGATTTTTTGATATCTACTGAGAAGTGCATATGAATTTTTTTAGCATTTTACTGTAATGAATTATGATGATTTTGAAATGTTGAGCAACATCTTATGGGATGCATTCATGGAATTAATTCTACTCTGTCAAGATGTGCTATCCTTTTTATATTTTGCTGGATTCTATTTGTTAATTTTTTGTTGAGGATTCTTGTGCCTATGTGCATAAGGCACTTATGTCCCTCTCTTTCTCTGATAATATTCCTTATTCTGAAATATTCTCTTATATATTGTCTTTCTTTTTTTAGTGGTTACATGTTAGATCTCTTTCCATTATTTTACTTTTAATTCCTAAATATCTTGAAATATTATGTGAGTTTCTTAACAATGGTATATCATTGTGTCTTGCTTTCTTTATCCATTTGACATGCTCTGTCTTTTATTTGGGGTGCTCACACAGTTCTTATTTAACATAAGTTTTATAGGATTCAATTAAAATCTACCAAATTGTTGTTTGCTTTCAATTCTCTTCATATGCTCTTTCCCTTTCATTTTTAATTTCCCTTTTGTTAAGCATTTTTAAGATGCCATTTTATCTCCACTATTGGCTTATTATCCACGTTTCTTTTCCATTGCTTAGACCTTTAGTGTGGAGTGTTGACTTATCTGGTCAAGCATTGAGTTGACATTGAGGTTTCTGGTTGCTATGGTATACTTAGGAATTTAAGCTTTAAATTCCTTTAGCGACACCTTCTATTTGGGAAGTACGCCATTCTCAATGTCTGCTCCACCCTCAGTTTTAGGTCTTTTCTTCGCACTGCATCCCAAAGAAAGTCTTTCATTAGTAACTGTGGTTGTTTTATTTCAAGTCACTTTCTTATAGTAAGAGGCAGGGACTAAAACTTTGATTTAATGAGCATGTATTAGCTGCTTATTATGTTTGAGGCACTGGTAAAAATATTGGGAGTAGAAATTTAAACAAAAATTCCTGACCTCAGATAATTTCCCTAAGTTAATTAATGCAAATACGATAAGTACCACAACCAAACTGCAGGGTAAAATGTGTTGAGAAAAGTAAAACAAACTTTCTAGTGATTAAACAAATTTTAATACAATTCCCTGATTTCCTATCATTTAACATTACAAACCTAAAATTACACAAATCCACTCTTCCATGGGATGGGATTTGCTGGGCTGTGCGTAGGTGTGTTTTTCTCTGATATTTTTAGTCATTGAGAGCAATGAAATCCCTGCAATCCCATTTATTTGCAACAACTTAAGCAAAGCTTAAATTTTAGAGGTGGGCTTCATTAAAACTGACCTCTTATGTAAATTTTACCATTTGTACAGAATCAAGATAGTAAATTTTTACATCCTGCGAAACTTTATTTTTCATAACAACTTTGGGGACAAAGTTAAATGATGAGTATTTAGAACTGCCATTGTTGGACAAAAGCAAAGACACCTATCTGTGATGTCTAGAATAACATTCACCTTTTCATTGTAGACTTTTTAAAAGTTTGATTTAGATCCATGGTTCCCAAAGAATTGACCTCAAGAGAGCAGCAACAAACTTGGGAACTTGGTAGAAAGGTAAATTCTCAGCAGCTTCCCCATCCCCCAGTCCCAATTTCCTGGATCAGAATCTCTGGGGTGGGGTCCAACAAGTTGTTAATGAGCAGTTTCAGAACCACTGGATCAAACATCACAGAATGATTTGCTTCCTGGCGTTAATTAACTTTAAGGATTCTATTTATGCCCATTTTCAAAATGGATGTTCTTCTAGTCCAGATGGTAGTCATAAAAGAAATCTGTGTTTTCAACTCTGATTAGAGAAAGGATAAAGAGTCCACCCCAATGGAAACTCTTCTTGCCGTTATCTTCTGGGATTGGCCTAATCTATTTCGAAGAGGACACACAGCACTGGTATGTGCAAATGTGCTTTCTCTGTAATAGTTTTCAGAGTCTGTCAATCAAACTGAAAATCCTACTTCATCATCATTCCATTGCAAAACATCTGGCAAGCAATTGTGCTCTAATGGCCTCAGCACAAAGGTAATATACACCCAAATATCTTCAAGAGATGACTAATGATATCATGCTTTTATGTTTTATTTAAAATGAAAGATTAAAAAGAGACAATTGTCAGATTGATGACTTTTTATAGACTGTGATAATAGTGTAAGCATTCATAGTTTTTTTTCTTCTTAGTCTATCATCACCAAAGCAGATGAAACAGAAGAGTAATATTATGTTGCAAGACAAATTCGGCATGGTTTATAAGGTATCTGTGTTCGTCAAAGTGTCGTCCTAGGACCAGCTGCACCAGCATCACCTGGGTACTTTTTAGAAATGCATATTCTTGGGCCCTATCCCAAATCTACTGACTTGGACATTGCGGAGGTAAGATGCCACTACCTGTGCTAAACTTTCCAGATGATTCTAATGCCATATTTGAGAACAGTACTGAATTTTATTCAAAAGCTACTATTGCTGCAAATTTCCCACTTCTAAATGGGGGTGAATTTCATTTGCAAGACAAGCAATCATAGCAACAATTTTTAAAATTTCGGTTTACACTAAAGCAAATGCCTTCTGCTCGTTAAATCAACTATAGGCAAAAGGCAAAACTTGACCTCTAATGTACCAATCCAATCTTTTACTATTGTTCTTTCATAGTTTCAGGAAAGTTTTGTACTTTTTATCTCAAGAAATTGAAATGGAATGAAGTGATATATTATACTTAATATATGTTACCCTGAGCTCGTTTCTGTCATTTCAATCAGTTCATCCTCTCAGCTGATCCTCATAGACATTCTTTTAGCTCAGCATTGTGTTTTCTTTCTCTTATTTTCTCTGATTCTTTTATTTTATCCTTATGTCTTTTTTTCAGTAATAGTGATAGAATAACACAATTCTCCCTTCTTTTTACCAGAATCAACCAGGGGCACAGTTAATCTCCAGGTTTGTAATTGCTTGCTACTTTTAATCATTTGTGGGTCCAGAGTTATTGAAACATAGTAAAAAGTATAGCACAGATCAGAGAGGAAACTGCCTGCATGCTGAGGATGGAGTCCCACAGCCTGAGTCTGGTTGCTGTGATTATGGACTCTGATCTCCCAGCCACTCTGCTCAAGAGTTAACCTGAGTGCTTGGATTGTAGAATCTGGTAGAATTCCTACTGCCTGGTGAGACTCCTGGTTTTGGTTCAGCTAGACAGCCACACTCATCTCTCAGACGCTCTAGGAGGAGGCCTGCAATTTAATCTGTAGACACAATTTTTTCCCCCTTACTCTCTTGGGAAATTTTATAATGGTCCAATTTATTTCACCTTCCCATAGTGACACTCGCCTTTCCTAAATAGCTCCCTCCCCAAAGCTAACTTCCTTAATTTCCCACTTGGGGCACTGGTGGAAGAATCTTATGAGAGCTACAAAAAGCCATAAAAGAGCATGATTATTTTGATAGGTTATCACAGAACTTTTATGCACTCAATAAAACAGTAGAAAACTGCTTCTGTATGTTGCTGAAATTTTAATTTATTCCAGGAGAGAAAAAGTTTTAAATAAATAGGTTTCCTAGAGAGAGAGAGAGAGAGCTTAGCACAAATGTGAGCTTGAATATTAGACAAATCTGATTCCAATTCCTGGGTCTACTATTTCTAAGCTAGGTGAGTTCGGTTAAAATTTTAAAATCTGTTTGAGTCTCTATTTCTTAACCTGAAATATGAAGTGTATTAGTCACAGTTCTCTAGGGACACAGAACCAATAGGAGAGCTCTGTAAATATAAGACTTTATAAAAGTGTCTTGTGCAACTGTGGGGATGCATGAGTCCAAATTCCATAGGGCAGGCTGCAAGCTGGCAGCTCTGATGAAGAGTTTCGATGAATTCCCCAGGAGAGGCTGGCTGGCTGAAGTACAGATGAAAATTCTCTCTTCTGACTGCCGAAGTCATCACTTCCCCTTTTAAAGCCTTCAACAGATTGGATTAAACAACTCTCACTGGTGAAGGTGTTATCCTTAGTTGATCGTAAATGTCATCAGTCATAGATGCAATCAACTTACCGATGATTCAAGTTCACAAAATGTCTGCACAGTAATGGTTAGGCCTGTGCTTGCTTGACCAAGCAACTGGGCACCATTACTTGGCCAAGTTAACACACGAACCTAACCATCACTATGAAGTAACAATATCCACTTTGCATGTTTGTAGCAATATTAAAGTTAATTTTTGTTATCCATAAGACACATAGCTGATATTCAGCAATTGATAGCTACACTGTGAATACCCTGGATTAAAAACAAAAATATATAAATTATGCATCAACCTGTGTAATTGACAGTTTCTATATTTCCAGAAAGAAAACACCTCATGCATTCTCATTTTCATTGAGGTTAATTCCTGTTTAAGCTTCCAATGTTTAGAAAAATGATTATAATCTAAAAGTAAAACCCACAAATTCTTGCACCTCACTGTTAATAAGTAAATACTTTCTTGGTGGTAAGAGATAATAATTATCAATGACCACATTGTATCTCTTTGCCTGGCTGTGCAGTCCAAATTACATGTCCACAGCCACCATGCAGGTAGGATACTGCTGGACCTCTACAGCCCAGCAGCTTCTATCTCAATAGCACCAAGACAGAGAGTAAGTCAAACATCTTTTATTTTTCCAATTTATCTGAATCTTGACAGTACTATTAACTAGAATTCAGAATGAATCTAAGACTTTTGCATGTGATAGAGTCCTAGAATTCATGACCTTGTTTGTGAAGCATATTAAACTTAAGGTGCATATTAAACTACACATGCATCATCCCCTATCAGAGACCATCCTATGCTGCATTCTGGTAGAGATGGTAGTGACAGGCACCAAATAGTGAGCAGCACCAAGGTTTTATGAAAATGTGTTAAGAAAAACTTAAATATTTATAAAATGTAACCCACCGATTATTTTTCTATACACTGGGGGAAGTGTCATTAATCTATTTTTGCATTGGAACACTTTGGTCCAGAGCAGAGGAGCTAGTTTCTACTATTATAGAAAAGCAGAAAAGCTAAGTTATGTAATGTCCTTTATGAAGGCATATGTAACATTTAAACCCACTTTTGCTCAGGCTGCTTTCATATCAGAGCTGACTGCTATTTTAGATGCTAAAGTCTAAATGGTAGGGTGATGAATGGGTCTGAGATGTGATGTTCTATTTTTTCCTCAGATGCTTATTCTAGCTTTGATAGATAACATTGCATCTATTTTCTCTCTAAACCTTTAGCCAAATGCAATAAAATCTGAAAAAGATTTGAGCCAGGAGGATATAAGCAATGATTTGATTTGTTGATTTGTATTAGCTTCCTCCATGGCAAACTTCCTATTTCCCAGGTTCTAAAGTCTGTTCACCATTGAGTGTGCAGATATAAATGTTCATGTTAAAACAAAATATAAGAAAGGTGGTGGTAGTTGGAGACCACGTCAAGAAGGGAAGGACTAAGCAATACTGAGCACAAAAAAGAGAGGGCAAATGAGGGCTACCCTGTCCTTGCCTGTCAAAGGTACAGGACTGTACCTTCCAGCTGATGGAAGAAGCTTCTAGTGGTCCATCAGTTTGATCACTACCTTCCCTGGAATTTCTTACCATGTAACCCTCACTGGCATTGGTCCAGGACTAGTTACCAGGCTAATACCACCTCCTAGGTTACCATAGCAGTGATGTTCAGGGTCTTTAAAATGTCTAGTGGTTCACATTCTGTTTTCCTAATCACGCTTTTTCCTTTTAGATCTCAATTTCCACTCAATGCCATTATTTTGACGATATTCTGATTCTGCCATGATTTTAGTATCGGGGTTATAGTAACTAACACCAATTCAAAACTATTACGATTCTTAATTATATTAGTCTATTACTCATCTTTTTCAAAATAAACGAGAACAGAAATCTCTAACCTGATTATTTTGCAGACCAACTTATCATTTTCTCTTCAAAGGAATCTTCCAGGGGAACAGAAATCCTAACTTGAGAGAATTTGGGTCAAACATATTGATCTATATTTAGAATTGATTCTAAAGTGGATTAACCAATATGGTAAAAGGAGGCTTGAATTTTTAGTGTGAGGCACAAATAAAGAGATCCCTTCTTCCCTATATTTATAAAACTTCCAGTGGTGTAATTCTGAATTCCAGTAGGGGGCAAGCTTAGTCTTTTAATTTTCTAAGTATTTGACCTACTCCAGGAAGACAGCATTTATATTTAAAACAATGTTTCCTATAAGAGTTCACCACTACTTAAAAGCCATATCAGCATTAATCACACCCATCACTAAATTACTTGTCAGGCATTTTGTTACAAATTATATTACAAAGGAAGGAAATTGACAAGGAACAATATGTTAGAAATAAATTCAGTTTTCTTCCATTAGTTCACCTCTGGATTCATTGACATCACACCTATTTACAGTCAGTTCAATGCATGCATAACAGAAATGAGGAAGTACTTTCACATCAGTGTAACTAAGAGAAGGAAGCTCCTGCCATATCAATTTCAGATGTTTTTCTCTTGCCATTACTGAAAATGGGTATTTCTTATACAAATGGATTGTTGCACTATATTGGGTTCCTGGCATATTCTGTAGAGCATATGTTAGTGGTTATTGTAGAGAGAAAATTCAAATATTGCACCCTTACCTAAATAATCAAAACTGAAATTTAGCATTAAAATGTAGCTACTTAATTTAACTGGATTTATGTGTGCTAAGTTTTCTATGCAAATAAATAGACATTTTTCTTTTTGCCCCAAATTGTTCACTTATTTAACAATTATTTATTAGGCAAGGGTGCAAAGTACAATCAAAATACTGGCATTGTAGTACATGCCACTTGCTAACTGGTAACCTCCAAACAGCCCTGAATATTGCTGAATCTCAATTTACTCAGAAGAAAAATGTAAGTAAAATTGCTTGTTCTGGCTATCTCATCGTATTATTTCAAGAATCAAGTGAGACAGTATTAGTGAAGTGCTATGTAAATTGTCAGACAATACATAATCACACTACCTAATTCCTTGTGAGTAACATGGTGCCAGGTGCTTTATTGACTATAGCAATTAATCTTCAGGATAATCAAGTAAAATGGTTATTCTACTCTAACTCAGGTAATTCTGGCTCAGGAAACCGAGTCCCCAAAATCTTAAGCATATTGCCCAGTATCTACAGCATCATTAACATTATCATCCCAGAAAGTAATTAATCTAGTATTACTTTGCCCAATATTCTTATAATATTTCTGAGAAGATGAGACATGATTAAAATATCAACCAAGAAACTAGGAATTTCAAATATGGGGCAAAAGAGCAATATGTTTTAAGACAACATATGGAAATAACTGAATATGTGCCTTTGAAGTTTTGTGTTCTGAAAAGATCAATGGGGACTAACAAGATGCAAAGAAAAAAGGGAAATATGTCCTGTGGTCCAATTGATTGGAACCACATAAGCCACGATGTGAGATGGGAATACTGCTGGTAGCTTCCAAAGAGACTGGGCATTTCAATGGGATTTCAGACTTGTAGTAGATTTATGTAAGAGAATATGTAAAATAAGACAGATAATACCCCAATTATGTGTTATACAGAGATTCCAAAGCCAGATTAGTGAATTTGACTCCTTACTTCCTATTGGATACATTGCAGTTATAATTTCGAGTTTATGTAAATTGCACTCATGCCTATAGAAAATGAAGGTTAATTTTTAAATAGTTTATAACAGGGTAGATTTGGATGTTGAAGGCACGGGGTCAAATTAGGAGATCATTTCTAAAAATAAGTCTGGTGAATTCTGGTAAATTCCTTTTTTCCATAAGATGCACTCCCACTGAAGCATTGGTAAGAGATGGGTATTTTAGGAGATCATTAAATCAATATTTTCATACCGCCTTGAAAGATGCCAAATCTCAACCAGAAAACCATGTAGCCGAAATTTCTAGCCAAATGTTGAAGATGAGTTCTAAGCTTTCTATGGAAGGCAGAGGAAATGAAATGCTCTTTTGCTGTGTCACATTGAGAAATGAAAAAATATTGAATAATCTATAACAGTATTTAATAATATTCACTTTAATAACATTTAATTTATGAATTGCAACAATATTAATAATATAAATATTTAATAAGAAAATATTTAACTATCTCATATGTACCATGAGCCTCTAAGGACTCTTATAGAGAAGAGTTTTAGAATTATAACTTTTCAACAGTGAACTATGTCCTTTGCCCCAACATGATGCATCTCTTAGAAATTAAACAGAATATATTATCTTTGAAATAACAACCATATGCTCATGTAAAAAAAAAATTCAACATTACTAAATACAAGAAACTATAACATCCATTTCCCACGTTCTATATTTCTATGGCATCCCATTGATCAAATTTAATATCTCAGTCTGGATCATGCATTCAGCCATATTCCTGGATCCTGCTCAAATTCCCAGTGGTAAATGAGGGATCTATGTAATTAGGATCAGGCAACCTGATCAGGAAAGAACATTCCACTGGCTTATATAAGCACCTCTGAAAAATAAGCAATATCTATGAAACTATATTAATATTTTCTTTCTATAAAGTCCACACACTCTTGGCATCAGACCAGATCAACAGCAGAAGAGTATTCCCACAAAGCATTTAATAGAAATCAATATACAGATGGATACATAATAAATTGGATGTAATTACAAACATATCAGGAATGATAATAGAAAGCACTCTCATGAATAGAGATCTTGACATAACCCTTTTATCAAAAGAGACTAGAAGTTTTTTGTTTTGATTTTGTTTTGATCATTTAGAGAAGTTTAGACATCTCTGTGGTAGGTAACAAAGTTAAGTTGAAATCTGGAGTTGGCCAGGTTTTATTGGTACATTTATAAGCTTTGGCTGTTTAAAGAGCTAGGTTGGAGGCTGAAGAGGAGAAATATATATTATATATTGATGTTCAGACACACACACGTGTATAGGCTATGCGGATATACAACATATTTCTCTCACCTTAGATACTTCCCTCATCAACTCTCACTTGGACTGCTTCAGTTGTCTTCTAAACAGTCTTGTTTCTACCCCTGAACCACTTCAATCACCGGACAGCAGCCAAAGTGATCTTTATGAAATTATAAATCAGAAGACCATTTCTCTGCTTAATCTCCCTCAATGGTTTATAATTCATTTAAAATAAAATACTGTTTCCTCAAAGGTCCAAAATTATTTGGACCCTTCTTGTCTCTGCCACCTCATCTTATACCATTATCCTCCTTCTCTATTCATTGGCCCAGGGGCTGGAAAATCATGCCCTCACAGCTGAATCCAGCCCATGACCTGTGTGCTTTGTACAATCTTTGAGCTATTATTTACATTTTTAAATGGTTGAAAAAATCTTAAAAAAGAATAATACTTCCTGACACATGAAAATTATATGAAGTAAAAATTCTATAAATTTTTACTGGAATGCAGCCAAGCTCATTTGCTTAGATATTGTCTATGATTGCTCTTGTCCTACTAAGGCAGACTTGAGTAGCTGTGACATAGACCATGCGCACCACAATGCCAAAAATATTTATGAATTGGCCCTTTATGGGAAAAGTTTGTCAACCCCCATTCTAGCCTATTTGGGCTTCTCTCCATCTTGAACATGGCAAGCTCTTTCTTGCTTGGTTTCTTCACATGACAAGCTCCTCAGGCTTCAGTTCTTAGAGCTAATGTCACTTCCTCTGAGAGACCTTGGCTGACCACCTTACCTTGTTGCACCACATCACATCACCCTGCTTGTTTCTTTTATAAATCATATCAAAATAAAATCTTCCCTTTTTAATTAAAAACATTAGTTTTTAGTAGAGAAGTTGTGGGTTTAAGGAGCAATCATGCATAAAATACAGGATTGCCATACACTACCCCATCACCAACACATGCATTGGTTGGAAAGTTTTTGTAATTCTACTATTTTGCAACAATAGTTACATTTGTTACACTTGGTGATAGTCATCATTAAAGTAGTACTAGAAAAACTGTCCAGAGTTTACATAGGGGTATTTTTCCAACCAACCTATTATTATTAATATTATTTTCATGCACGCCTTTATTTTACTATTCATCTACCCAAACATTAGATAAAGGGATTGTCAGTCACAAGGTTTTTACAATCACACAGCCACATGATAAAAGCTATATAGTTATACTCATTATTAAGGACCAAGGCTACTGTATTACAGTTCAACAATTTCAGGTATTTCCTTCTGGCTATTCTAATACACTAGGAAATAAAAAGAAATATCTATATAATGAGTTCACAGTCATAATCATTTGCTACATCCTAAGTTCTCAATTACACCTCCTCCCTCTCATTTGATCATTCTCTCAATCTTCAGGAATATCTGGCAATGACCATTTTAACTTCTTCATGCTGGAAAGGGGTGTTGACCTTATGTGGTAGAGGAATGAAACTGGTTTATGTTCTTGGAGAGCCTGGTACCTCTGGGTTTCAGGGCTTATTGGGCTTAGGAACAATCTGAAAAAATAAACATTTCTGAAAAAATAAACTTGCTAAGACTTTTATAGAGTCTTAGATAGAGCCCAGGGTATTCTTTAGGGTTTTCAGGAATACTGTTGGTTGGGTCTCAGTGTACTGTGGCAGTCTGCAATATCTGGCAGAATCTTGAATAAGAGTAACCTACAGAATGACCTCTTGACTCTAAAACATTTTCTTTTAAAATGTTATTTCTGGTTCTGGAAAGATAGCTAAATAAGGTCCATCAAGTTTAGCTCTGCTGCAAGGAAAAGTTAGAGAAGGGACGGAAGGACGACTGAGATGGCAATTCAAGAGAGCAACTGACCTGGGAGAGCCTCCTGCACCACATAAGGCAGCCCTAGCTGAAAAGCTGAGGAACTGAGAAACAGAAACCTGGAGCCTAATGCAGAAGCATGGAGCCCAGAGGAGTGCACAGACAGGAGACAGGGACTAGGAAGTAAGCCAAGCCATGACCTGCAACTCACTCCACACCCCAAGTACCTGAACCGCATCACCCACCCCCACTCTGTGCACTCCAAGCGCCCCAGCCCCACAACCCCCCAGCACACATACCAGCTCCACACTCCCACCCCAAGTGCAGCCAACCCACCTTTCCTGCACCCATCCCTAGCACTACCACCCCCTCCCTGCTCCCTGCAGACTGTCGCCAGCACAAAAAGGCTGCGGGTACAAACCTCCATACCCAGGCTACACCCACCCAGTCACTTGGCCTCACCGCGCCCACCCCTCTCAGATCTGCATATCAGTTTATGGCACGCCTAGATGCGCCTGTGTGCACGTACCCTCAGTCAAGTCCTTCAGCTCTGGGAACTTCAGTTTATGGCACTCATAGACCTGCATAAGCGCACGGACCTTGGTCATGCTTCTCAACTCTGAAAAAGCGTTGACCTGCGCAGCCTGGTCACATCCACCCCCAGCCCATGAAAACATAACACCGAATCACTACCATAGCTCTGTGTATGCACACAAAGGGGCCTGCACCCTAAACCAGCGCACAATAGGGTTACACCCCCCAGACCTATGCACCCTCCCAGCTACATCCTCCGTGGCTGCTGGGTGCCCAGTTCACAAGCACCAGTGTAACATCCCCAACCTGTACCTATACCTGTGCTGCAACGCATCAACACACTGTTGTGCCCCACCCCATACCCTGTGTCCTGCTACACATCCACCCCGCAAATGCAAGGCTTTAGACGACTGAAGGAAATCAACTCCCAAAGTAAATCAATGAAGATATTTACATGTGATGAAAACAACAGAAGTTCACTACGAATATCACAATGCAGACAGATATAGCCCAGCCTAAAAAATTAAAACAACAGAGGAGACACAGATATTGGAACAACTAAGCAAAGGTGTTCATATAACTCTATTTAATAAAATAAGTGGGATGCTTAATGACATAAAGGAGATCAAGAAGACAGTAGAAGAACATACAGAGGAATTTGAAAGAATAAATTAAAAAATAGCAGATATCACAGAGATGAAAGACTCTCAGTTGACCAAATAAAAAACATGCTAGATATACACAGATTTGAAGAGGCAGAAGAAAGAATAAATGATATAGAGGACAGGATAAATCATTTTGAACACTCAAAACAGCAAATGGCAAAAAAGATGGAAAAATTTGAATTGGATCTTAGGGAAATGATAGACAAACAAAGTGTACAAATATAAGAATCATTGGTGTCTCAGAAGGAGAAGAGAGGTGTAAATAGGGCTAGGAAGAGTTGTTGAGGAAATAATGGGGGAAAATTTCCTAACCCTTATAAAGGACATAAATATACAAGTCAAAGAAGCTCAATGAACTCCAAAAAGAATAAATCCAAATAGGCCTTTCCCAAGACACACACTAATCAGTCCATCAAATGTTGAAGAGAAGCAGAACATTCTGAAAGTGGCAAGGGAAAAAAAATCTACTACATACAAGGGAAACTAGGTAAGAATGAATTCAGACTACTCAACTGGCACTCTGGAGGCGAGAAGGCTATAGAATGATATATTTAAGATCCTGAAAGAGAAAGATTTCCAGCCAAGAATTCTGTACCCAGCTAAATTGTCCTTCAAAACTGAGGGAAAGATTAAAATGTTCAAGACAAACAAATTCTGAATGAATTTGTTAACAAGAGGCTGGCCCTACAAGAAATTCTAAAGGGAGCTCTACCAGTTGAAAAAAAAGACAAGAGAGGGAGTATGGAGGAGGGCACAGAATTGAAAAGTACCAGTAAGGGTAACTTAAAGGATAAAAAGAGAAAGGGGAAAAGAATATATAGATCTGACAAATAAACAAGATAAGATGGTGGATTCAAGAAAGGCCTTTTCAGTAATAACTTTGAATGTAAACAGACTAAATTTACCAATTAAAAGACACAGACTGACACAATGGATTTAAAAATATAATCCAGCTATATGCTGCTTACAGAGACTCATCTTAGACACAAGGATATAAATAGACTGAAAGTGAAAGGATGGAAAAAGATTTTCCATGTAAGTTGCAACCAAAAGAAAGCAGGAGTAGGTATACTAATATCAGACAAAATAGACTTTAAATGGAAGGATATCATAAGAGACAAAGAAGGACACTATATACTAATTAAAGGGACAATTTCCCAAGAAGAAATAACAATCATAAATGTATATGCTCCCAATCAAGGAGTTCCAAAGTACACAAGACAGATATTGGCATAGTTGTTTCAACAATAATAGTAGGAGACTTCAGTACAACACTCTCCTCTACAGATAGAACAATCAGACAGAAGATCAACAAGGAAACAGAGAAATTAAACAACTTGATAAATGAAATAGACCTAACAGACATATATAGGTCATTGCACTCCAAAACACCAGGATATACATTCTTCTCTAGTGCTCGTGGAACATTCTCTAGGATAGATCATATGCTGGGGCATAAAACAGGTCTTTATAAATTAAAAACATTGAAATTACTCAAAGTACTTTCTCTGATCACAATGGAATGAAGCTGGGTCTCAATAACCACCAAAGAACAAGAACATTCACAAATATATGGAGATTAAATAACACAATCTTAAACAACCAGTGGGTCAAAGAAGAAATTGCTAGAGAAATCAATAGCTATCTGGAGATGATTGAAAATGAGAATACAACTTATGGTATATGGCAAAGGCTGTGCTAAGAGGGAAATTTATTGTCCTAAATACCTATATTAAAAAATAAGAAATAGCAAAAACTGAGGACTTAACAGCACATCTGGAGGAACTTGAGAAAGAACAGCAAACTAACCCCAAAGCAAATAGAAGAAGAGAAATAACAAAGATTAAAGCAGAGTTAAATGAATGGGAGAACAAAAGAACAATAGAAAGAATCAATAAAACCAAAAATAGGTTCTTTGAGAAAATCAATAAAATTGATGGACCACTAGCAAGACTGACAAAGAAAAAAAAGAGAGAGGATGCAAATAAACAAAATCAGAAATGAGAAGGGGTGCATTATCATGGATCCTGAAGAAATAAAAGAAATCATAAGAGGATACTATGAACAACTATATTCCAACAAACTAGACAACTTAGATGAAATTGACTAATTCCTGGAAACACACTGCTCTAGTTCTAGCTGCCAGAATGCAATATACCATAAACAGAATGGCTTTTAAAAAGGGGAATTTAATAAGTTGCTAGTGTTCGGTTCTAAGATTAAGAAAATGTCCCAATTAAAACAGGTCTACAGAAATGTCTAATCTAAGGCATCTTGGCAACGATACCTTGGTTCAAGAAGGCTGATGATGATCAACTTTTCACTCTTAGCTAGAAGAGCACATGGTGAAAGTGGTATAGTTTTGCTGGCTTTCTCTCCAGGCCACTTGCTCCATGAAGCTCCCTGGGAGCATGCTATGGGCTATGTTTAAAAGGAAAACATCAGCTCTACCACAGCAATAGCAGAGCTAAATAATGGGGGAGGAACAAGAGTTAAGAGGAGGTTTAGGTTTCCTATTTGGCAAGGGTGTGTTTATTGGTTTTCTTTCTCTTCAAAACAATACAATGATCTAAAATTGAGAGTGTTGATGGACTTTGGACTTTGGGCATTATACATGATCCCTGATGAATGCAGGAGGCTCAAGGATGCACTGACTGAGAAGTAGATTGGGAACGACGGTCTCTACTTATGAACGGACGTTGTGCTGCTACAAAATGGAACAAAGTCATGAGGCAAGCAACGATGCGAGTAAACGTGTGGGACATTTGTTGAGGCAAAATGAGCCAGAAACAAAAGAACAACAATGGTATAGTCTCCTTTAGAAAATGCCTACAAGAAAACAGGGGCCTAGATGTAAGCTTTTATAGCAGACACATTTAGTCCGGAGTGGTAATTATTTCTGGACTTTGAGAGGCTGTTTATATATATATATATGTTTATATGCATATTTAGAGATAAGAATGAAGCCGATCAGGTTGGGGTTAAAATAATTCAGAACACAAGGGTAAGGAAGACAATGTCTATATTTTAGAACCGCACATACTCTTTGAGATCAAAGGAAGAAAGGTTTATTTTGTCTGGAACTGAAATTTTCTGTAGCACATAATCTACTCAACCTATCTGTATAGCTCGTTTGAACAACTGAAACACATGGAGCCCAGACTAAGAAAGAGGGCCTTTAATACTATATAGCCTAATGAAATGCCTATATACATATTAGCGTATATTAAGCAGATAATCAAAAAGCACTGGCAAAGTACCTTGAGGGATAGGAGAAAAATATGGAACTGTCAAACTTTATCATCAGGAAATCACCTGAAACGGTGTCAAATTATAGGGACACCCAAATCAATAGGCCATGCCCTTGATCTTGAGGCTTACTCTTGGGAAGCTTACGTAGGTAGCAGAGAAGCTTAGCCTACCTACAAGTATGCCTAAGAGTTACTTTTGGAGGACTTCTTTTGTTCCACAGATGTGGCCTCACTCTCTCTAAACCCAGCTAGCAAGTGAAATCATTGCCCTCCCGCCTATGTGGGACATGACATCCAGGGGTGAGACCCTCCCTGGCGACATGGGAGATGACTCCCAGGGATGAATCTAACCCTGACACTGAGGGATCAACAATTCCATCCTGATAAAAGGGGGGAAAGAAGTTTAATAAAATATCAGTTGCAGAGAGAGTTCAAATAGAGTTGAGGTGCTACTCTGGAGGTTGCTCTTAATGTAAGCGTCGGTTAGACCTTGCTACCTATCATAACCTGCCAAACTCCAACCAGGACCATTCCAGCCAATCTTAAAGAACACACAGGGAAATACATAAGATTCCACAAGGGTTCTATGCACTAGAGTAACTTTCCAGATACCTACAACCTCTAGATGGGTACCTGGACCAGATAAATCCTGAAACCTAGAGGGCCCAGCCTCTTCAGAACATTAGATAGTTCCATCTCCCTACCCCATGTTAGTGACAGACCCTTTCAATATGGAAAATTTAGAACTGCCATAGCCCAAATACCCCTACAAAGAGGGACAGAAAGATCAAAGGTGACAGTGGAGTTACACAGAGAAGATAGGCTTTAACAAATGAATATGATTGCTGAATCATTAAATTGATATCTGTTTTATTCTCCAGTATCTTAGAGCAGCTAGAAGTAAAAATCTAAAATTGTGAAATTGTAACCCATGTCAAACTCTGAAATATATTCTGCAACTAATTGTTGTTCTGTGTTTTGAAATTTATTGCTTTGTTGTATATACGTTATTTTTCACAAAAAAAGAAAGAAGAAAAGTCAATTGTGATGATAAAAAAATATTTAAGCCTTCTAAGTCTCCTATAGTCTGGAGAAGCTAGAAGGAAAAATCTGAGAGGATCACATGGTAGCCCATGATAAACTCTGGGATCTGTTCTGTGATTACTGATTGAAAAATGCTTTGAAAACTATTGCTTTTTTATTTCTTAGCCTTGTGTATATGTTATATTATCAATAAAAAAAGTTAAAAAATATTATTTCTTTCTTCTGTGAGAATATAAGCTCCATGAAAGTAGGAATTTTGCTTGTCACTGCTGTTGCTGTATTCCTGGTACTTCCACAATGCTTGACACATAATTGACCCTCAATATATGTCTTTAGAAAATATAAGTGTATGTAATTAGTCAAGGATCACGTGGTAGGTAATATACAGTAATATTGGTAAAAGAAACAGCAAATTCACAAATAACTGTTCTGTTAATATTTCTGTACTCAGATACCTTCTAGTTTAAGTTAATTCCTTCTATGAAAATGTTCCTTTTCTCTAATGTGGACTACAAACATGTAAAAAAATTAAATCTCAGTTTTATTTATGGACACTAAATGACTCAAATAAATGCATAGGAGCTTGCTTAGAAAACAACAATCAGTCTTTTATTTTATTAAACAGTATATAGTAAAATGGCCCTTATATTCTCTTAACCTCCTTAGCCAAAACAGGTGAGCTTTAGCCAAAGCTATTTTCTACTTCTGCAGGACTGTTTCTTGAGTTGTAAAAATTTAAAACTCTGAATGAGATAAAATGCTACCAATGTTAGATGCATTTAATACAATATATTCTTGATCTCCAAAACCATCCCTCTTAAATATAAGCACAAGAACAACTAAATGGTAGGTTTCTTTAAATCAATTGGAGAGACATTTTTATTCCTTATTCTTCATCTTAGTTGACTCCTTTCTGACCTCTGCTGGAAGATTTGCCAAGGCAAAAAGTCTACCAAAACCTTGCTGTCTTAGGTCAAACTGTGCTTAGAAATTCGGGAAACACAGAGTTCTCAGCAATATTGATCAGGGTCTAATGTTAATCTATGCCAATCATCATTTCATTCTTTAAAAAGTGTTGGGCACAAAGATGAGTTTTATGACAGGTAAAAGTGATTTAGCACTTGATGTTCTTTTCGTAAGTTTTGCTATGGAAGAACTGAAAATCCATGACTGAAGCTTTGAAACCCATTTGAGAGAAGGGTTTAATATTTCTTCTTAATTTCTTTACTTCACTGAGGTTCCTGCCTAACATCTAAAACTGACAGAGTTTTGACATCAATCCACTGCCATCAATGGTGAGTTAAATTAATATAATTGAAAATTATTTATATAATTTAATACATGATTAAAGCTGTAATCAGAAGACAAGTGCAATTTCATTGACCCCAAATGTATTTTCCCTTGTTCTGTTTTGGTTGCCTATAAACACATAATGAAATGGAATTCAAGTTACAAAATACAATTCTATGCCCAAATTACCTTCTCAGCTGAAATATCTTCTTTTCTGTGTCTGCCTGACAGAAAGTACACAGAATTGAGAAGCAGCATTTGCTGGCTTTGGGTAAGGAGCATGTGCTCTAAGAAGCTGTGAGAAGTGGTTTTCACTGTGTATATTTAAGGTTTGCACATAAAAATGCCTCAAAGAATTTTTCAACATGTTTGATTCACCCAGTTCATGTTACCTGCTCTAGTTCATGCTTTAGTCCATACGAATGAAGCAAGGAAATTAGAAATGTTCGATATCAGAGCTCAAGGTCAACACAGTAGAATGGATGTTCCATTCCAGCAGTGACTTTAGTTTCCTCACAGTTGTTTCACAATGCTTGGAATACTGCCTGTCACATTTTAGGTCCTTAATAAGTATTTTGGGGAATGACTGTATTTGAAAAGATGGAGCTAAATAGCTAGAACAATCAAAGGAAGGAAAAAGGTGCTGTGGGATAGGGAGGGGAAAAACAGGAGGAAGAAGCAATTAAAAAGACCTAAGAAAATGACCACAAGAAAGAGCTTGATTTTTAAATAACATCTTGCTTGATGCTCCCCTGAATCCACAGGGTATTATACTACTGTTCACAGTCCTGCATTTTTACTTTTCCAATTGCGTAGTCTTGGAGATAACAGAGATAATAAGATTAATGCACAATCCAAATGTATGCATATGTATCAAGAGCACCAGAAACAAGGGACGTTTTGAAAGACAGCCAAGAACCAACAAACTCTGGAATTAATATATTTAAGTGTTCAATATCGCTTGTATCAAAATTATTCCCAAATCCAGATTTCTAAATGTTTAATTATATTTAGTTTTAATACTGTTTCCTACTTTAAACATTATAAATTTTAAGGATGTTTTTCCTTTATAGCCTTTATGTAGTACATTTTAATTATGAATGTGATAAATCCACGTGGAAAATTTACAAATAATACAGAAAGGCAAATATGAAAAGCAAATAGTTTCTCTCCAATTGTCTGCTGAACTACCTATGCAAACACATATATTAATATATATTTACATATTTTACATATACAATCAAATTGGTTATAATTCACTTCATAGTTGAAACTGTTATCCTATTCACATTTACTGACATAAATAATAATAGTAATTGCTATCTATGTCCCTTAATTTTGTTGATTTATATATGGAATGTACTTAAAAAATCTTTTTGTTTTGAATAACTATTCATAAAATATTGCAAAGGTAGTACAGAAAGATCCCATGGAAACTTCACCCAGTTTCCTCCAGTGGTCACACCTTACATAATTATGGTACTATATAAAAACAGGAACTCGATTCAATGTGAGTGCATAGTTTTATGCCATTTTAGCACACCGTATTATTCAGTTCTCTAGGGAAACAGAACTGACAGGATGTATATGTGTATATTATATAAATATTGTAAGGTTTTTAAAATAAGAGTTGGCTCATATGATTCTGGGGATGGGCGGGTCCAAATTCTGTAGAGCAGGCCACAAGCTGGTAACTCAAATGAAGTTTTGCCATGAATTCCCCAGAAGAAGCTGGTAGGTTAAAGTAGAGATGGAAATTCTCCTTTATGACTGCTGAAATGATCACTTCTTTTAAAGCCTTCAACTTTTTGAATGAGACTTCTCTCATCTTGAAGGCAATATTCTTAGTTGAGTGTAGATGTGATCAGCCAGAGATGAAATTAGTTTACTGATTATTTAAGTCTACATAATATCCTCAAGTAACAATTGGGCCAATGCTTGCTTGACCAAGCAACTGGACACCATACCCTGACGAAGTTGACACATTAACTTAACCAACACAGTCTGAACCTTGTCAACTTGGCAGCCATATGCATCTGCTTAACCCATACTTAATCTCTAAATAAAAACAATAACAGTCTTATTTTTCCCCTAACATGCTCAGCCATCCTGCATAGCATCAGAAATACACTACCTCTCCCCAGAATAGGGTGCCATGCCCTTGGATAACATTCACTCTTAAACCTGATTTCCTAAATACTACAACATGAGGCTAATACAACTTATGTCATATAATAAGAAGATAAGTTTTTAAGAAAACAAAATTATTTTCTTTATGTATATCTATGAAAATACTAATAACAAAGCAAGGAAGAAATATTCAGAACCATTACAGTCCTCATTTCTGTAACTGGTCATATGGTCGTAGCTCATATTTACATCTACCTTCTTTCACAACTTATTCCTTATCCTCTTTACCCTCAGCAAGCACCTCAGCTGGTTGTGGTTCTTTTCCTAGAGGGGCCACTCAAACCTTCATTCCTGAAGTTTCTAGCCCATTGGTCATCCTACCTGGATTGGGTTGTTGCAGTATTCCATTTACTTTAATCACAGGACATGGTAATATTAAAGGATACCCAAGGGGATCTCCTGTATTTTAGAGGATTTCAAACTTTTCTTTACCTCCATTGTGTACTAGCAGTCCTGTTTTCACAGGATCAATCATCCCAGCCAGTATAGTAATTGTGTTCTTTGCCTGTTGATTCAAGACATGAGGAACCCAAAGTGGCCAGGTGTCAGTCCCAACTACCCATTCAGTGGAATCATCGTTGTATCTCCTGGTGGAAACACACCCCCTTTTGGAACTAGGACCTGTTGAGCAGCAGAGTTAAGTTTGCAATTGGAGTCACCTCCTGGTTAAGTTTATAATAATCCACTGTCTTTCTCCAAGATCCAATTGTTTCTGCACACATGAAATAGGAGAGTTGAATGTGGATATGGCAGCAATCACCACCTCCATATGCTTCAAGTTCTTGATGGTAAGACTAATCTCTGCAATCCCTCCAGGAATGCAGTACTGGATTATTATTATTATTTTTAGGTACATGAGGACCATATATATTTATTATGAGAAGAGGAAATATGGATGTGAAGATAATTACTTTTCAGATGCAAAGAACTGTTATGTATTAGAGTTAAAGTTGTTACAAAAGGACAAAGGAAGGATGCTTGGCTTGTCCAAATAAAAACCTAAGCCCTCTTCATAAAACAGTGTTGAGTC
This sequence comes from Tamandua tetradactyla, assembly GCF_023851605.1. Taxonomy (NCBI): domain Eukaryota; kingdom Metazoa; phylum Chordata; class Mammalia; order Pilosa; family Myrmecophagidae; genus Tamandua; species Tamandua tetradactyla. The sequence continues at coordinate 198,843,918 of NC_135327.1, read as the reverse complement.
ATGTTAGGTGATAAAATATATTCAAAGTGAGTGAAGACATGAATAATATAGTTATGAATATATACATCATTTCTATTTAATTAAAGAATCCTTATTTTAAGAGAGTTAATGACAAACTAGAGCATTTTCCATAGAAAGAAGACCAGGTCAGTGGCAAACTACCTTAAATGAAAGCGTTGATGAATTCAATTAAATATTTATTAAAAGAACATGGAATAAATGAACAGGGGGTATTTTAACCTGAAGATACAATAAACAAGTTCAAATGTTCAGAGGGCTGTCACATAAAAAATGAAAGACTGGTTTTCAATATTTCTCTAAACAGCAGAACTTTAACTGAGGGATAAATACAAGCAACTGACAAGCTGTGAAGAGAGTTGTATGAAGTGGATCACTTATCTTAATAGCTTCTCTTTCAATATCATGCACTCTACACTTTTCCTTTGTTCTGTAAGGAGATATTATAACTTAACATTTCTCATGAACATCTTTAAAAAGCTGCATTTTCATGGCAAGGCCTCCACTGCCAGCAATGGATATACTCACAGCATCAGCAAAAGTCTACACTTGATCTCAGCCAAAAGGCCCAGAAGCGATCAGCAAAAGTCTAAAGTTAACAAACCGGTTCTTAAAGGAAATGGTCTTTTGTTCCTCAGCTATATTTTAGTATTTTCAGGAGGTGAAGCAAAAAAGAGAGCATATTCTCCAAAGAGGGTGAGTCTGAATCCCCAGCAATTGTGATATTTTCTTCTGGGAACAGTCCTTAAACCCCAAATGAATCACAGGACCATCAACCAATGGTACCAGTGGGAGTGTCCTGGGGGTGGGGGACTGAGAGGGGGATGGCATGGAAAACACAGCTGACAACCTCTGCTCTACATTAAACAGGGGACCTATGTTTATGAATCACTAGGAAAAATAACCTTACCACGTAATACTGATGGACTCCATCCAAATTGATGAATATTACAAAATGAGAATTGTTTCAATAACTACTCAGCATTATGTTTAAAGACAAAATATATACAATATACTTCATTTTATATACAATATATATATATATTTTATCATATACTCAATAAGGAATGCCGAGGTGCTTAATCCATTCAATAAATAAAAAATAAAAACTTTTACATTTCTCTATTTGTTGATATATGGGATTCTGAAGGTGGATCTTGAACTCTCTATAACAAATCAGTTTTCAAGGAAAGCCATATAATCGGTCAATCTGGCTAACTGCCATCCGTTTGGGATTGGTAGGACTGGGACAGGCTCTAATAAGGGAAACAACCTGCTAAAGGAAACATCCAGGCCACTGCAGCCAGCTTTTTTTTTGCATAACCTTCCTCGTCATGCAGTCAGTTTGCCATCCTTAATCTAAAATACCTTTCACAGCCTCTTCTACAGGAAGCCCAACTAAGGTCTCAAAGTCATCAGCAATTATGGAAGTATATGCTTGAGAAACCAGTGTGAAGGCTGATCTCCTTGTTGCATCTCTTAGTGCATCCATAATTGGTTTGACCGATCTCCAACCACTGAGGACACTGATGGTCATAAAGACCCAGGGAAATCTCTGCCAGATTCTCTGTCCTACTGATCAAAATCTCCCACATTCAGAATTGGCAGATTTTATGGCAGGTGATATTCAAAGATATCTTGCAGTATTCATGTCATTATGGAGCAGATATAGAGCTAGAAGCTGACCATATATGGGGGTGTAGCAATTCCTCCAGGAGTCTTGAGCTGCTGATTCTCGCATTGATCCAGCAACTTCTTGAAGCTGAAGACACTTTCCGCCATCACCACCACTTGCAAGCTCCACTGGTCAAGCCGCTGTACCTTCCCAAAAGCCAGACCCCAAACTCGTGATATTATTTTGATTTACTGTTTTGCTAGGAAGAGGCAGTTCTAGTGTCTTCCACTTGGCTTTTCCTACCATAATAACCCTCACTCCACAATGTGGGGATTCTGCCAGTTGCTGAGTATGTCTATTCTAATTCTGCATTCCATAACAGTGGAAACAACCACAGAATGGGTCCAGGGATGCACTGGACCCTCTGTGAGATGCACCTGAGCTGAATTTCCATTGATCACCTGACCTCCATTAGCCCCTACTCTGACTGGTGGACCAAAGTGATGTTTTGAGTTTCCACCAAGGAGATATGACAAGGTACAGAAAATTTCCATCAACACACTACCACTTTGTACTCACCCCCCACTCCCCACCCTACCCCTCAAAAAAACCCCACACCCATCCCTAATCACTGGCAACCACTAACATGTCTTCTCTATATATAATTGTGTCATTTTAGGGAAGTATAGAGAGGTAGTCATTCAATATGTGAACTTTTGATACTAGCTTCTTAAAACTTATCATAATGCTCCTGAAATCCATCCAAGTTGCTGCATGTACCCACAGTTTTTTGATGTTGTTGCTGTTTGTTTGCTTATTTTTGTTTTGTTTTTGCTGAGTAGTATTGAATAGTGTGGATGTCACAGTTGTTTAACCTTTTATCTATCGAGAGATATTTTGGCAATTTCCAGCTTGAGGTTATTATGAACAAAGCTGCTATAAACAATACTGCACAGGTGTTTGTGTGAACATAAGTTTTCATTTCTCTAGAATAAATGTTTAGGAGTAGTGTACTACTTTACATTCTCACCAGCAATGTATGAGTGATCCAGCTTTTCTGCATATTCACCAGAATTTGACATTTTCCTTATGTTTTATTTTAGTTTGTCTAATAAATTTATAGTGATATCTCATAATGGTCTTTTTTTGCATTTCCCTAATTATTAGTTTGATATTTCTTTTCTGTTGTAGTTGTTGTTTTTTTTTTTTTCCAATGACATATTCTAAGTTTATTCTCAAATGTCCGTTCACATCAGTGGGACCATACAGTATTTGTCCTTTAGTTTTTGGCTGGACTCACTCAGCATAATGTTCTCTAGGTCCATCCATGTTATTACATACTTCATAAGTTTATCTTGTCTTAAAGCTGCATAATATTCCATCGTATGTATATACCACAGTTTGTTTAGCCATTCTTCTGTTGATGGACATTTTGGCTGTTTCCATCTCTTTGCAATTGTAAATAACACTGCTATAAACATTGGTGTGCAAATGTCCATTTGTGTCTTTGCCCTCAAGTCCTTTGAGTAGATACCTAGCAATGGTATTGCTGGGTCGTATGGCAATTCTATATTCAGCTTTTTGAGGAACCGCCAAACTGCCTTCCACAGTGGTTGCACCATTTGACATTCCCACCAACAGTGGATAAGTGTGCCTCTTTCTCCGCATCCTCTCCAGCACTTGTCATTTTCTGTTTTGTTGATAATGGCCATTCTGGTGGGTGTGAGATGATATCTCATTGTGGTTTTGATTTGCATTTCTCTAATGGCCAGAGACATTGAGCATCTCTTCATGTGCCTCTTGGCCATCCGTATTTCCTCTTCTGGTAGGTGTCTGTTCAAGTCTTTTTCCCATTTTGTAATTGGGTTGGCTGTCTTTTTGTTGTTGAGTTGAACAATCTCTTTATAAATTCTGGATACTAGACCTTTATCTGATATGTCATTTCCAAATATTATCTCCCATTGTGTAGGCTGTCTTTCTACTTTCTTGATGAAGTTCTTTGATGCACAAAAGTGTTTAATTTTGAGGAGCTCCCATTTATTTATTTCCTTCTTCAGTGCTCTTGCTTTAGGTTTAAGGTCCATAAAACCGCCTCCAATGCAGGTTACCCCGAATTGCTAAAAACATCTTGAGGAAAAAAAACGAAGCTGGAGGTCTCGCGCTGCCGGACTTTAAGGCATATTATGAAGCCACAGTGGTCAAAACAGCATGGTATTGGCATAAAGATAGATATATCGACCAATGGAATCGAACAGAGTGCTCAGATATAGACCCTCTCATCTATGGACATTTGATCTTTGATAAGGCAGTCAAGCCAACTCACCTGGGACAGAACAGTCTCTTCAATAAATGGTGCCTAGAGAACTGGATATCTATATGCAAAAGAATGAAAGAAGACCCATATCTCACACCTTATACAAAAGTTAACTCAAAATGGATCAAAGATCTAAACATTAGGTCTAAGACCATAAAACAGTTAGAGGAAAATGTAGGGAGATATCTTATGTAGTTGTTTTTTGACAAAACTTTATAACCTACCAAGCAAAAACTACTGCTCCTGCTGCTTCCCCCATTCCCTTGTAATCTCTAATCCACTTTCTGTCTCTGCAAATTTCTATTTCTAGATATATAAATGGCATCAACAGTATTTGTGCTTATGTGCCTTTGTGATTTCACTGACCCTGTTTTCAAGGTCTTTCCATGTGGTAGCATGTCTCAGCATTTCATTCCTTCTTATGACTTTATACTATTCCATTGTGTATATATACTACATTTTGTTTATCCATTCATGACACTTGCACCACCAAATTTGGCTATTATGAATAATATTGCTATCATCACTGGTGTACAAATATCTGCTTGAGACCCTGCTTTCAATTTCTTTGGTTATATACCCAGGAGTGGAGTTGTTAGAACATATGGCAATATCTAACTTTCTGATAAACTTCCATACAGTTTTCCACAGTGGCTGCATTTTTTACATTCCACCAACAATGTGTGTGAGTTCCAATTTTTCTGTATATCTAACACTTTTTATTTTCTGTTTTTAAGATAATAGCCATCATGGTGGGTGTGAAGGGGTATACCATTGTGGTTTTAATTTGCATTTCCCTAATGGCTAATGATGTTGAACATCTTTTCACATACTGATTAGTTATTTGTATATCTTCAATGTTTAAGTTGATTTGTTTGTCTTTTTGTTGTGGCATTGTGAAAGTTCTCTATATATTCTAGATATTAAGCTTTTGTCTGACACATAGTTGCAACTATTTTTTTCCCATTCTGTAAGTTGCTTTTTTCTTCTCAGTAATGTCCTTCGATGCACAAAATTTTTTAATTTTGATGAAGCTGAATTTATCTAGGGTTTCTTTTGTTGCTTGTGCTTTTTGATGCCATATCAAATAGTCCATTGCCGAATCCCAGGTCATGAAGATATGCCCCATATTAACTTTTAAGTGTTTTATGGTTTTAGCTCTTATATTTAGGTCTTTGTCTAATTTTGAGTTAATTTTTATATATGGTGTGAGATATATACTTATAAGTAGTAGCAAGAAATTGCAAACCTCTTCAAAAGTCTGAAATCAAATAGAGCAAAATAGAAGTCCAAGGACATAAAGAGATCATTTTCATGGATATAGTTTCAACTGGAATTAAGAAATTATGAGGAATCACAGAAAAGATGGCCTAATTCTGCATACCTAGAAAATTCCAAAAAAATTCAGGCAACACTAATTCCATCCCAAAATGCAAGCACATTTTGGTTAAGCAGGTTGTTTTATTGTCCCTCAACACATGTTCTTATAAATAAGCTATGATTTTTCTGTTTTTCCTATATCTTGAAATGCTCTATATCCAATGTTCTGTCTACTCAAACCTGGACCCCTTCTGAAGGCCTGCTCTTCATTAAAGATGGCCCCAACACTTCAATTTCACAGTGATATTGTCATTTTCAGATAGGTGGTTTGATGCACACAATGTGGATATTCTATTGCTCTCTGTTTGCTGGCTTTATATATGTACATTTTCATCAGAAGACTATGCTAGGCTATTTTATATTTTCCAGTGTCAGCATGCATGTGTAAAATTTACAGATATTGGTGGAGTAGTTTTTCTTAAAAAATGGAAACAATTTAACTCATTAGATGTTTGTTGGGTGCCTGCCATGGACCTGACAGCAAATTCAACACAAGGTAGAAAAATGAGCAGGATACAATATGTGAATTCCTAAAGGGCATTTTCTTATAGAAGGAGAATAATTGATTATCATCATCTGTAGCATATCTCTGTACAAATACTATACTAATTATTCTATCATCTGTGTTTCCATAGCATCCTGGACATATTTGAGTCTGTTAAAGGATATATCATAGAAGATATGGGCTGCAATAGGAATGGTGGAAGTAGTTGGTATTCATATTGATGGCAGAGTTTTTTGACATAATTCATGAACGGTGCCCTAATATGAAATATCAGCTCCATTTATCCATCACAAAATATGTCAATGAATATAAGAGATTGGTGAGTACAGGAAAGCATTAGCAGTAGGCAAGTAAAATGAAAGGTGGATAAAAATATAAAAAAATTCAGGGCCTTGAATGTTGGAAAAGCCAGCTAATATTCTTAACCCCAAGCAGAAATGGTGGGATTTTAAAATACGTCAATGCAGCGAAGTCCTAATAAAGTTACTCAGTTGAATAAACATGATATAGGTCGAAATGCTGATTAAGGGCATTGGTTTCCAATTTAGTGTTCTAAATAGTCTCCAGGCAGTTGCCATAAATCGAGAAAAAGCAAAGGAGTGACAAAGTAATGTAATAAGATGGGCCTGGGAATAGTAAGAAGATAGAAATTCGGGTGTTCATATAGAATTGATGGGAAGTAAGTGAAAATGAAGTTTATTACGTTTTGAGGAATTGTATTTACAAACAAACCACAAACCTTTGACACTTGAGCCATAAAACAAAGACTCTATGAATAAGAACCTGTGTATAGATTTGTACAGCTGTGAAAGCTATACACTCACCAAGGAGGGTATAAATCCATCACCTACTTCTTATGTATCTAAGGTGTGAAGAACATGGAAAAAAATGTCTACTTGCATAATTAAAGAGAAATTAAGTTACTCAGTCTATAAACACTGATGACAGTCCACAATAAAGTTTTGATATAGAACAACCATCTTGGCTCATTCAATATTTTTGCCTTGAAATCTATTTATTAATGTTGTTTATAGTGAGACACAATTTATATGCAATAAAATTCACCTTGTTAAATATACTCTTTGAGGAATTTTTACAATTGTACATAGCCATATAATAAGTTCCACCATCAAGATAACAAACATTCCCATCACCCCCATGCCAGACCTCCAAAAGTTCCCTCAACCTCCTTTGTACTTAAGCCTTTCCCTCAACCTCCATTCCCTGGCAACCAATGGTTTGATTTTGACTCTTATAGTTTCCCTTTTACAGGATGTTGTATAGATAGAATCATAAAGAATATACACTTTGGAGTCTGGCTTTTTCAGTTAGCATAGTGTTTGCTTGTTTGTTTATTAGAGAAGTTGTAGGTTTATAGAAAAATCAGGCAGAAAATACACATTAGTATGGTATTTTTATTACAAATGATGATGCACTGTTATAATTGTACTATTAACTACAGTCTATAGTTTACTTCATGGTTCACTATCTGTGAAATTTGTATCTAGTGACATATACACAATCTAAAATGTCCCCATTTAATCACATTCAAACATCTAATTTGCAGTGTTAATTACATTCACAATATTACACTACCATCACCATCATCCATTACAAAAACTTTTGCATTACCCCCTACAAACAGAACTCTGTACCAATTAAGCATTTACTCCCCATTCCTGACTCCATACCCCAGCCCCTGGTAACCTGTATTCTAGTTTCTGACTCTATAAGTATGTTTATTCTAATTATTTCTTTTCTGTGAGATCATAAAATATTTGTCCTTGTGTATCTGGCTTATTTCACGCAACATAATGTCTTGAAAGTTCATCCATGTTGTCACATTTACCAGAACTCCCATTGTTTATATGGCTGGATAATATTCCACTGCATGTATATACCACATTTTGTTATCCATGTATTAGTTGATGGACACTTGGGTTGCTTCCATCTTTTGGCAATTGTGAATAATGTTGCTATGAACATCAGTTTGCAAATATTTTTTTGAGTTTCTGCTTTTAATTCTTTGAGGTATACACCTAGAAGTAGGATTGCTAGGCCAAAAACTTCTGGGGAACTGCCAAACTGTCTTCCACAGCAGCTGTACTATTTTACATTACCACCAACGATGAACAAATCTTCCTATTTCTCCACACCCTTTCCAACACAATAGTAGCCATTTTTAAAAAAATAGTAGCCATTCTAGTGGGTGTGAAATGGTATCTTATTGAGATTTTGGTTTGCATTTCCCCAATGTTTAATGATGTTGACCATCTTTTCACATGCTCATTTGTCATCTGTATAACATTTTTGAAAAATGTCTATTTAAGTCTTTTGTCCATTGTTAGATTGGATTGTTTGTCTTTCTCTTGTTGAGTTGTAGGATTTCTTTATATATTCTGGATTTTGACCCTTATTAGTTATGTGGTTTCTAAATATTTTCTCCCACTCTCAAGGCTGTTGTTTTTACTTTCACAATTATTTGTTTTTTGATGCACAAAATTTTAAAATTTTGTTGAACTCCCATTTATCTATTTTTTTTATTTTGCTGCATGTTTTTATTTTGGTATACAATCTAAGAAACCATAGTCTAGCACAAGGTCCTGAAGATATTTCACTATGTTTCTTCTAGGAGTTTTATAGTTTCTCTTATTTAAGTCTTTGATCCATTTTAAGTTGATTTTTATATATAGCATGATGTAGGGGTCCACTTTCATTCTTTTAAATATGGATTTCCAGTTTATGTAGCACCATTTATTCAAGAAACTATTCTTATCCAATTGAGTGAACTTGACACCCTAGTCAAAAATTAATTGACCTTAGGTATGAGTGTTTATTCCTGAACTTACAATTTGATCCCACTGGTCTATATATCTGTCCTTGTGCTTAGTACCATGCTGTTTTGATAACTGTAGCTTTGTAATAAGTTTTAAAATTGGGAAGTGTGATTTCTCCAAGTTTTTTCTTCTTTGTAAAGTTGGTCTTGTCTATCTATGGCCTCTTACCCTAGTATAATGCTTTTGAGAATACTAAATGTTGCATGTATTGGTAGTTGAACCCTCTTTTATAAATGAGTTGCTTTCCACTGCATATGTGTACCACAAATTGTTTATACATTCACCAATTAATGAAAATTATTTTGCTTCCAGCTTGGGACTATTCAGCTGCTAAAAAAATAAATATACAAAAGAAGCATTCATTTTTCTTGGGTAATTCCTAAGAGTACAACTTCTGAGTCATGTGCTAAGTATATGTCTAACATTTTAAGAAACTTCTATTCTATTTTTTGAAATGGCTAAACCAATTTTCATTTCCACCAATGTCTTTCTCACAAACACTCATTAACATCTTTTTAATATTAGAAATTCTAATAGGTCTCTTACTGTAACTTTACTTTGAATTTCACTAATTGCTAATGATAAAATAAATTTGATAATTTAGATGAAATGGTCAGATTTGTTTAAAGACACACAGTACTGTTGCTCACACAAGATAAAATAAATAATTACAGTAGGCCTATAAAGATTAAAGAATGAAGCTAGACCCCAACACCATAAACAAAATTTAACTCAACAGGTGAAAGACCTAAATACCACAGCTAAAACTATAAAACCTTTAGAATAAAACATAGGAGTAAATCTTCATGAATTTGGATTCGACAAAGAATTCTTAGATATGACACCAAAAGCATGAGCATCAAAAGAAAAAATGTACAAAGCAACCATCAAAATTAAGAACTTTTAGACTTCAAAGGACACTACCAAGAACATGAAAAGACAAACCACAAAATGGGAGAAAAGATTTGCAAATTATATCTCTGATAAGGAACTTGTATCCAAAATATATAAAGAATTCTTACTAATCAATAGTACAAGTCAAAAAAGCCAATTAAGAAATGGGAAAAGGATCTGAAGAGACAGATATCCAAGGAAGAAATATAAATGTCTAATCAGTACATGTAAAGATGCTCAACATCATTAGTTATCAGAACAAGGCAAACTGAAACCACAATGAGCTACCACTTCACACCTACTAGGATGATTATAACCCAAAAGACAGATAGTAACAAATGGTGGTGCAGATGCAGAGAAATCACAACCCACATACAATGTATGTGAAATGGTGCAGATACTTTGGGAAATAATGGTCTGTTAGTTCCTTAAATGATTAAACATAGAGTGGCCACATGACCTAGCAATTCTACTCCTAGGTATGCAACCCAAGAGAAATGAAAACTTATGTCCATACAAAAACTTGTACTTGAATAGCAGCATTATTGGTAATAGCCAAAAAGTAGAAACAGCTCAAATGGTCATCAAATGACAAATGGATAAACAAAATGTGGTATATCCATACAATGGGATATTATTCAGCCATAAAAAGGAGTGAAATATAATACATCTTACAATATTAAAACATTAAAAATACCATGCCAAGTGAAAGAGCCAGTAACAAAAGGCCACATATTATACAAATCCATTCATGTGAAATATTCTAAATAGGGAATCCTGTAGAGACATAAAGTAAGTTAATGCCTGTGTAGGGTTTATAATAAGGGACTGGGAAGAAAGAGGGATGAAAGGGAGAGGAACAGCATTTCTTTTTAAGGTGATGAAAATATTCTAATGTTGCCTCTCGTGATATTTCACATATAAGTGAATGTGGTAAAAACCAATCAGCTGCACACTGTGTGTAAACTGTGGCGTATACGAATATCTCAAGTAAGCTGTTAAACAAGCAATTGTCTTCTTGCTTGCATTTTCTAATGATGTAGAATCAATACATTCTTATAGCTATTAAATATTCCTCTCAAGTATTTGCAAATATACTTGCTCTTACATTCAACAATTCATCCACAAGAACTATTATAACATTTAACTAACCTTGATGTGAAATGAGACGTTTATTATGCTTTTAATTCCTTCCATCTCTCATCTTCTAAATGTTTTATTTTTTGCTAATCCAATTTGTACTTTAAATTATTTTATGATATTCAAAATGATTCAAGATTATCTTCTTTCTAAGAATCATATTTACTATAACTGAGTCACCATTTTTCAGCAGTATTTTACTTTTAATTCTGTTTTCCAAAGGATTACTTTGATAGTTATTTTTCGAGCCTTCACATGTCTCAAAATTTCCCTCTGCTGTCTTGCCACTTTGATAATATCTTGACTTGTCCTGAAATAGCTGAATTACAAACGTTTTATTTTAAATCTATATGAATTCCTCTTAGAAAAGTCAGATTTTGTTCTGTTCTATTTTTATATTCAAATTATTATGTAGTAGCATTTTTCTCTGACTGTATATTTTTTAACACAAATAAAAATAGTTTACTTCAAGATTTGCTTAAATGTATGCTTCATTCATTTTTCATGGAATGAGCTAAGAATTTTCTAACTCCTTAATTAGGAGAACATCTAAATGAGCCAAAGAAAGCACCCATTACATCTACTTTTTTTTTTTCACATGGGCAGGCATCAGGAAATGAATCCGGGTCTCCGGCATGGTAGGCAAGAATTCTGCCACTGAGCCACCCTCGCACCGCCCCCATTGCATCTTCTATTGCTGCTTCTGCATTGTTTTGCTTCCAACCTTTTCACTCCCACACTCAACACATTCTATTTTCATAAAACAAGATCTGCTTTTGAAAGTCTCCGTTGGAGTAGCTGCACCTGCAGCCTCATGAACAGGCCATTCTGAGACACGCTTTGTCATCAGGGAACAACAGAAGACAACTCCAATGGCAGGCAATTAAAGGGATGGTACCAACATTAGACTTGTTCAGAAGGAAGGACAAAAAAATTTAGGATTGAATTCACTGCTGTTGATGGTTCAGTGAGACATCCTTCCAGTGGGAGTAAAAAGTGTCTGGAAAACAATTTGAAGATGCACTGTAAAACATATCTTTTGATAGGAAAGATACCTAGGAATATTAGGTAGAAGGAAATTATCAATGAGGTACAAAGATTTATCTTAAAGTCATTCAGTAAAGCATCATGTTTTATGATAAAAACTTAAAAGAACCTAAATGTCCTGTAATTATACATTGCTAGGCCAGTGTCCTGGTAGAAAACAGATGGCCCACTTAAGAACAGGATTGAAGAGAGTTTACTGAAAGGACTACTTGCAAAGGTGTGGGAAAGGTTAGGCCAATAAATTTAGGATGGTGAAACATCCCAGAGCTATTGATCAGTACCTGAAAAGGCAAAAGAGGGTAGTACTAAATAGAAGACAGCTAAAACTGTAGCTGCAGGAGAGGGCTGCATGGTGGGGCCATTAGGTAGAGGAATGCAGCCTACTTTCTATCTGTGGTATGTCTAGAAATAACCTGACTTCTCTCATCTCCTGTCCTCTGATCTTCTACCAGTAACTCCCTAATATTAGATAAATTTAACCAGAAGGAAAACGATAAGAAAGGCCTGGTGAAGAGTAAGGAAGGCGTGGAAACTGTGAGAGTTACAGAAACAGAAATAAAAATATTGAACAAGACTTTTTAAGGCCTTCAGTTTGGCTTCTTGCCTTCATCAAGAATCACATAGAATAAAGCAAGGACCAGAGAGTTTACAAACTAAACTATACCTTTTCAATGAAATTCAAGGTGTCATTTTTGCAAAGGTGGGAGGTAGCCTTTGAGGAAGAGAATAGTTATATTCTCAAAAGAGGAAACTTGGTAAGAATTATTAAAGTCATACAAGAGGACCTCTCCAAATATTTCATTTTCATAAACCTCTGAGAAAGTACTAAATTGAAGCATTCCGAACAGCTAGAAAAAAAATACTGTGCTGAACATATATTTGAATTCAGTACTAATTTTGTATTAAGCTCCTCAGAAAACCTGATGATATTAAAATTATACATAAAAAGCAGTTTCTTTGAAATGTTAAGAGGGAAAAAAAGGATGAAATCCTTAAAGGAGTACTATAATTAACATTTTATTACCTGGACATATGCCTGGATGGAATCTTACAAACACACTTTTTGTTAAATCATCTAAATGCATATAAACAAGTAAATAAATAAGTTTAGTCCAACAGACTAGATAATTTGATTATCTTCATTTTACCAGCACTTATATATTGATTTTATTTCTGGAATGCTTTACAATTGTTAGCCATTTAATAATCATAAGATTTCTTGGCATGTAGGAAATCTGTTACCTATTTTACATAAAATTGGAGACTTGAAGGTTGCTCTGTGATTTGGATAAGGTGCAAATTATTAACTTTCATCTGAAACATCTTGACAAAAAAATGAACAATTTTTCTTCCTCATTTTTCACTGCAAACCTGCTCACCTAGATAAAAGATAGAGTGGAAGAATGGGGTTTTGATGGGCAAATGATATTGAATAATATCAATGTACTAACTGGACCATAAACCAGCCTGATGAGGAAATGGAAATATTAAAAGAGAAGGGCTGAAGTGTTCCCCTATATAGAATTGTTTTGGAGGACCCCAAACTATATATAACTAGGATCAATGGATAAAAGCCACAGGAGGCCAGATTTTGTGTGTGTTACAAGAAAACTTTTCAAATATCACAAGAGGCTCTTCACCAAGCTGGGGGAAAAATCTTTTGCTACTCTGTCATTTTTAATCTGCTTTATATCAAACAGAATATTGTGGTTACATTAAAATGATCTAGTTGTAGAAAATGAAAATATAAATGTCATTAGGCAGGAAAAAGACTGATGCACTGATAAAGTGATTTACATGGGATCATACATTTAGGTAGCAATATATCTGGGGTTAAAACCTAGGGCTCTTGATTCCTAGTTTTCTTAATTATTGAATCATACAAAGACAGCTATGGTTTCAAGCACCCTGCACACTACTGCAGTTTTAAATGATCTTTTCTTTCATGACCCATCTACTTTTTAAGAAACAAATGCTTTCAATTTCAATTTTCTAGACATAAAGTATAGAGAAGACCATAGAAATAATTCATCATACATAAATATACTAAAACACAAGCATTTCCTTCTGGACTTTTCTATGGATATTATTTATGCAAAAGAGATTAATTTATAATTATACATTCTGCTTTTCCCACTTAATATTTTGAAGAATTATTAGTGTAATAAGATAATTATGAAAAACATTGTTTCTCATTCATTTTCTGAAGTTGTTTATTACTCAAATGGATTTGGGCCCTTGGTTTCATTACTACTAATAGTATGATTAATTGTATTATTTTAAAAACAATCCATATGCATAAAAATTAAGCTTCATAATAGTACTGAAAATTAAGACTAAAATTTAAAATTAGCCCTTATCATCACCATCACCACCATCTTCACTCCAAGTTTTCAAAAGAAACCACTTTTGATAGTACCAATTCTAGCTCTTCTGGTGGTTCCCTCCATAAACCTGGGGAATAAACATATACGTATCTTTCTTGATTTATTGACTTCAACCAGAATGCATTAATTGCCAGCTCTACAAGGTGAAGAATTTAACTTATTCCTACTATTTAACTGCTCTCGTCACCTCCTCTTACCACTTTTTCTCCTATCATCTTTTTGGACTTACTCTTAATTATCCTCATAATTTTAATAGGTTCAAATGACTGTTTTGTTTTGTTTTTTTACCCATTTTGGGGGAAAGGGGCTGATTATTTATCAAACTGATTTTTCTTTTCCCGATGGTTACACAGATAGACTGCACTTCTCAGCCTCCTTTCCCATGTAACTAAGTTCTAGTCATGGGAACATGGCAGAAGAAGTATATAGAACAATATAACCCACCCCATCCCCTGGGACACTCTCTGAGAATCCTCTCCTTTGATTCTTTCCCACTCTAAGTTTAGAATTAAAATGTTCTTGGGTCTTAGGAAATAATGGCCCCACAAGTTGGAAGGTCCTGGGTGCTTGATTAATCATTTTGAAGGCCACCCGCTAAGAGTTAACATCAAGTGACTGATAAAGGTACTACTGCTGTGTTAAAAGATTGAAATTTCAGGGTTTATTTATTGTAGCAGCTGCAAATGCCTTAAGTGGTGTACTCTTCAATTTTAGGTAGCATCTCTTGACTATCCATTTGTAAGTTAAAGAAGGTAATACTCTTACATTTACCTCCGGCACCTTCCAATATAACACTTACCATTCCTCTTTTACTGTAAAGGTTTGTACCACTGACATGTCCTTGAAACTACAAAGAAATCTTCCCTGAAATATTTGGGAAATTGAAAATAAGTTAATAGCATTTAAAATATTATGATTGTACTGATTATATGGGTTGTGAATACCTTCACCTAGTGTGTAACTCTTCCTTCTACTTGATTTTTTTTTTTTGGGGGGGGTAGGGTGCATAGTCCAGAAACCTCTACTTGATTTTTAAATGCAATATAGTGACTTTTATGTTTTTGTGTATGTGTGTGGTTTGTGATATTTGTGTCTTGATTGTAGAATCCTTTTCTCTCAGATGGGGTCACAAAGATATATTCATCTATATATTTTCAAAAAAATTTTAAAATTTTGTTTTCCAAAGCACTTTACATCTTTGGTTCACCTGGACTTTATTTATGTGTGTAAACTGAGGAAAGTTTCTGATACTTTGTTTTCCCCTGTGAGTAAGCCCCTGGTCTGGCATTATTTAGTATCATTTGTTGACTAGTTCAATCTCTTCCCCCTGGTCTGCAGTGCCACCTTCTTAGACAGAGGCAATGCTCTCACTGTACCGTGGGGGACAGGGAGAGTGGGTTGGTGAGGATAGTCTTGTATCCATTCCACAAATCAATCGCTTATTTATTATCCTTTTGTTTCTCTGCTTCCGCTCCTGTGCTGCGGGTTGCAGTGAATGGAGCTAATTCTTAACGATAGGGTATCATATTTTGCAACCTTCTCTTAAATGTAGTCTGAGTCACGATTTTACTAAGATATATTTGTTAATATGATCCCCTTTGCTTTCTCTCTTAAAGAAACTTGTTGAAATCTCCACTAACTCCCCCTTCTCTTATCAGTGACTTATATTTCCTTTTGTACATTTTACTCTCATTTTAGTAGCTTTAGGGGAGGATAGGGTGTGTAATAATGCAAGCTTTTTATGTAGTCTTGAAGCAGGATCTTAACTAGTGTGTGACTGTATCATAATTCTTATATTGTCAATATGTAACCATAGGGGAAATAGTTATTTCAATTTTTCACTATCATAAATAACACTGTAATAATTACTAGTACATTCAAACTTGTTATTATTTTTTAGGCCATTTTGGCTATGCATTTTGCACAATTTTTCTGATGAATTTGATTTGTTGGATTTGTATAGATTTTGTTATAAAAATTTCACTACATTTCTGTTTTCCTTTTATTTGTTTGAAATTCTAAGTGTATAATACATTCACTTATTAGACAGTAAAAGCATAAGGATATTTTTTCTTTGTGAATACTTTCTTTCTTTTATTACAAGAATATTGTTCTTTTTTGAGATAATAGGTAATAATTTACCCCTAATTTTCCTAGTTTTATATTATCCCTTTTTTCAATTTTTGTATTTGGCTTTTTAATCTATCTGGAATTTAAAACTTTAAAGGAAAGCATATTTTTATTCTACTAATGTGTGATACTCAATAAATATTACTTTCTTTCCATACATCTCTGATTAAAATATGCAGAATACAAGTAATAATTTAGAATACCAATTTGTGAAAATGAACTCTGGTTAAAAGTGAAATATAGATTATTCATAATGCATAGAGACAGCAGGTTTGCAAGTATAAATGGAAGTTATGACTAGATCTGTAGCCTGAAATTATATAAGGAACCTCACATTTTCCTTTCTCTGGCTCAAGATTACCTTCTTAGAAACTCATGCAGCCTCTTCTATTTAAGTATCACTGATATGCTTTGGGATTCATCTGTCAGAAAGGCTAACCTTGATAGTAGCAATAATTTTGGTTTAAGGCATATCATCATTAGACACCTTGAACTAAGAAGATTCTGGCATTTTATAACCTTTGAGAAATTATCTTCACCATCACTAACTGATTTAATGGCACAAACCAGGTTTTCTCTTTCTTTTTTTTAAATCTGGTTTTCATTGCAATATATCTCCACATATACAAGGCTGTCTTGAAATGCACTGCAGGCTGATAATATTGGGTGATTTTTGGGGGGGTCTAGATGGAGATCGCAGATACTGAGGGATTTCTGAATTTAGGGTGATATTTCTCTGGTGCTTATGTTAAGGGCAAGAATCCTAAACCATATTAGCCCAAAGACTGTGGGATCAGTCGGAGAGAAGTCACTCTCTGCAGAGTTGGGCTTTTCGGCTTTGTATCTAGCAGATAAAGAATAATAGACTTATGGCTTGTGACTTCCGAAAATGAATTTTTGAGGAGCTGTGCCCATTCCTTGTGGAACTTAGTAACTACATGTAAACTGAATGGACACTTACAAGGTCCTCATGTCATGAAATTGTTCCTCTGAGTTAGTAATTTACCCACTTCCAGATACTAGGATATAGTCTGCAGTTACCAGACACAATGCCCAAAACCTTGCTGAATTTCAAGGGTGCTGAGAGTTGGTTGGATAGATAATTTGTACAAAAATAATACCAAGCAAATCTACAACATAATATTTAAATTTCCTCAAACATTGAAATAGGCAGAGTGTTTTAAGGATCCTTTTCCTTCCCTGGCCCAATTTAAGAAAGGTGACTATAGCCCTAGGTGGGATTGATCTGGCTGGAAAAGTCCAGGCTAATTAGAAGAGATGATCAGGATAAACCACACAATTTCCTTCAGGAAGACAAACAAGTCAATATAATAGTTGCTCTTTTATGAGCATTTAATTGAGTAGGAGAAAAAGGTATGTAGATAGATAGATAGATAGATAGATAGATAGATAGATAGAGAGGGAGGAATGGAGGGAGGGAGGAAGAGAAAGAAAGAAGGAAAGAAAGAAAGAAAGAAAGAAAGAGAGAGAGAGAGAAAGAAAGAAAGAAAGAAAGAAAGAAAGAAAGAAAGAAAGAAAGAAAGAAAGAAAGAAAGAAAGAAAGAAAGAAAGAAAGAAAGAAAGAAAGAAAGAAAGAGAAAGAAAGAAAGAAAGAAAATACACTTGTAGGGGCTTCAGTGGAAGATAAGGAGAGAATAAGGTGAAATCAAAGCACTTGGATTATAGTTATGTATTAGGGGCAGTAAAAATACCACAAAAGCAACAGCCTATTACACTTGACTTTGTCTTGAATCTCTCTATGGTTTTATTCTACTAATGTGTGATACTCAATAAATATTACTTTCTTACCATGCATCTCTTTGATTAAAATATATAGAATACAAATAATAATTTGGAATACCAATTTATGAAAATGGACTCTGGTTAAAAGTGAAATATAGATTATTCATAATGCATAGAGATGGCCAGTTTGCAAGTGTCAATGGAAGTGAGGATCATCCTACTCAAAAAGGAAAAGAAAAACAAATTACTGACTGATGCACACACTGTTATCTATGAAATGCAAAAAATCATGTAAAGAATCTTAGGTTAGGGATGGGAGGAAGGGCCATCAAGAGCAAAACAGTTACAAAAGGCACTGAAAGAGCTTATATATTTCAATACAAAGTGTTAAAGTTACATTAGAGTTTTGTAACCTTACAAGAACTCTCATATGTACATCTTTAAAATGAGGGATTCAGACAAATAGTTCCAAAGGTTTCTCTGAGGTCAAACATCTTATGCCTCTGTGGTTCTCATTTCCTGTCATCAATCAGAGGCAGCCTTCTGGAAATAATGAAAATACTTTTTTTCTACTAGTAGCAGATCCCCGAGGAAATAACAAGCAAGGCCCCCAAAGCAAAAATCATAAAGTAGATGACTCCAAAACCTTTGGAAGTGTCCTGCCTCCCTTCACTTTGCTGACTCCTCATTGCTCAGCATTCACCTTGCCTTTAGGGATCCAGTCCCTTCTGGGCTAGCTAGGCTTTCTAACGCTAGGAAGAATGCCTTCGATCTAATAATTTACTTTATCAATCCATTCCTGGCCATTTAATTGCCAAACCCCATATACATTTGTACTTTAAACAGGATGTTTGGAGAGGGCAAAACTCAATATAGCAAGGTGTAATTGTTCTGAAAGGTTACCAGAAATGGAGAAGTAATATGTTGTGGACCCTTTAACTCAAACTTCATAAGTGGTCATTGGGTAAAGTCAGCTGGGACTGGCAATCTGCTTTCTTACTTGTGATAATTATTATTATTCTGCTCAACATTGCTGACTCATCAACAGGAACCATTTACACTTTTTATTCTGGGTTATTCTATCCTTGCTAGAAAGTAGCCAGCATACCCTGAATAACAATCTAAGTCAAGTTAAGTAAGACGCCCATTTGAAATTATGTGCTGAATTCCAGTACTGGTTAAGCATAGACTGACAGTGTATTTAAACCGCATTATGAAAGAATGGTTCATCGAAAGGTCATCTTGGATATCATCTTTCTTGGAAGGACTGCCATAACAAATACTACAGAAAGGCTGGCTTAACAATAGGAATTTACTGCTTCAGAGTTCTAGAGGCTGGCAGTCCAAATCAAGGTTTGGCAGCCCTTGCTTTCTCCCCAGCCTGCAGTGTTCCGTTGTGGCTTGCCGGCAGTCCTCCACATGTCCATCTGTCTCCCTCAATCTCCTCCTCATTTCTACTTCCATATCCACTTTTCCTTTGCTTTTAAGGGATTCAGTCATAGTGATCATTCAGTCATATGATCTGATTCAATTTGGCTTCATCTTAATAGGATATTTGAAGATCCAATTTACAAATGAGTTCAATCCCACAGGAATAGGGAACTTGACTTGTCTTTTTTGGGGGACATGATTCCAACCCCAACAGATGCTACAGCACATTTCCATTACATGATTTCTTCTCAGACTATGAGGCCAACTTCTTACCATTCTACCATCACCACTAAATTAATTTTAAAACTTTCAATGGGATGAAGAGGGAAATCGATTAAGCATTAAGCCTTTAGTATCTTACTTGGAAGTATCAAGAACACACCACAGGACAGACATCCCTGCTCTTGTCAAGCAGGAGAGACAATAGAGGATAAGCACTAGGTAAGCTTTTACCTTCTCCCAGGTCCTATTTTAAGTGCATATTAAGATAAAATTTTCCTACTATTTCTTTGCCATCATTTCTTACTCGAATGGCATCACATTCCTTTTGGCCAAGATATTTACATTTTTTTCTACTTGTATCTGTATTAGTACCTGTGCATCATTGTTAAGGCTGAAATAAAAAGAAATGTAGGAAAATAGGTTTCACCCTGTCTTGAATTTTATACAATTTATTAAAAGTGTCATAGCTCATTGAGGGGTTGGTTAACTTTACATCCTATAGTCTTACCATCTCAGAGTTCTCTTACAAGTCTAAAATCCTATAAATCATCTGTCAACAGCAGAAATGAGCTGCTTTGAAACATTGTTCATATTTTTCATTGTTCACTGAAATACAAATACGACGCAGACGAGGCTTCACAGCTATGATGACAAACATGACACTTGTCCAGCTAATTCCATTCAGAGCTCCTTTTATGGTATCTAGTCAGGTAATTTTGGCTAAAATTTGGACAGAAGGTTCTCAAAGAGGTGATCCAAGGGCACCAAAACATCTTCCTTTTCACTCTGCCCCAGTGTCTGGGATTCCTTCCAACATTAACTCCCTTAAGGAACTGGAGACATCTGTGAAGATGCGAACATGTTTCCTGGGAGGGAATAACTAAAAATCTCTAGTGCATAAATAATACTGATGCTTTGTTTGAAAGGGTTTACATCAGTTACCTCCTTTAATCCTTAAACAACCCTGAGAAGGGACAGAAGAATCACACCTGTTAGAGAGAGGCTAACAGACTTGTCAAAAGTCATATCCTTTGTAAGGATCTGCTCCAAGACAAGAACCCAGGCCTTGTCTGACCCACGCATCCCATCTGCCTGACACTGTCCATGTCTTCGTATGCTAGTAAATCATCTTATCTTCAGAAACTACAATTCCTGGAAGGAAAAAGCTAGCCATCCTTACATCGAATAGGTGCTTTTAAGAGTCTTTCAAATCTAACATTCTAGGCAGGAACCAGTAGATGAAAAGCAGAAAGGAGAGGAATTGCAGAACAAGCAGCATCATTGAGAGTTTACAAGATTCTGAACTATTCAAGGGCAAGCATTTTGTCACAGGTGTTTATTTATTCACTCATTAATCTTTTCTTGAATATCTACTCCATGCTAGGTGCTTTGCTAATTTATTGGGATATATAAACATAATGTAAATTAAGTGAATGCTGAAATGTTTTGTGTATTTTTTTTGGGGGGGGAGTAGAAACTTTTGAGCCTCTAGGAAGCATAGAGGTAATATCAAAAGAGAAGAAGGAAGTAGAACTTGTGTTCAGAAGAGCTTTTCCTTCCTGCAGTTGTTAGCTTATGGAATCCCCTTTCTTAGATGGGGGCTGACATTTCCCTTATTTCAGTCCACCCATTGTCATCCAGCTTAACAAATTTTTCTCTCATATTTCATCCCTCCTCCACATTTCCAGGTAGAGGTTTCTTGTCACAGGACTGATTTGAGTCATGAAAGAAATGAATATGAGTATTTGGAAATGAAAAGTTAATAGGAAAGAATGTAATTAGTTTGGGCACACAACAATATGAGTTTTCCACTCCCCCTGCTTCTGAACTGGAAGCATCCAGATTAGAACTCCTGTTCCGTCTCTGAGCATTTAAGGAATAATTCATCTGATACATTCCATCTAAGCCCAGCTATACTCTCAAATAAACCATGTTTCCTCTGTTCAAAACTTTCAGGGAAAAGTGGCAAATCTCCAGGAAGCAAGTTGATTTTAGGACCTTAACCTGGATATTTTAGTTTTCTATTATACCTTACGTTCTATGCATATTTGCCAAATCTCCTAAATCTTTTGAATCTACCTCTATGGTCTTTAAAGTACTCCATTCTACTTTCTAACACAATTTTCAATTTTCTAAATGTTACATATGACTTATCAAAGTTTACTTACAGAGACAGGATGAAAAAGATTCTGCAATTTGACAAAGATTTCTACAAAATGGAAATAGGCTGTAGAGGTCCTCTGTTAAATAACATTTAATAACCACAACTCTAACTCCCAGCTCATTTTGGTAAATCAAGTTTCCATGGTAGTATTTACTCATATTCAAAGGAAACTTCCTTGTGTCTCTATCCATCTCCAAGCTTCTCCCTATGCCTACTCTTAAATTAGACCAATCCCTACCCACCTACCTAATGCCATTATGACAAAGACAAATGCACAGACCTAAAGGGCCAAGAGGGAAAGACCCATGGCAGTTCAAAAAAGACCAGAAGTAAAAACCATATTTTATAAAGAAAAGAGGTTTTAGAGGTACTTTGATTTTTATATTTGCTATAATTTTATAGAAATAATTAAACATGAAAGACAGTTAACTTATCATCCTTTTTAAAGTCATTATTTATATGCAAAGCATTACATAGGAATTTTGCAAAGATGATTAAGACATCATCTCTGACTTTAAGAAATTCACAATATAGCTGCAAAGTTACTAATGTACAATATTCCCTAAATTGTCCATTCTGTATTCCCTTTGCTATAAACAGTACCTGACTCATAGAAGACACTTGATAAATATTTGTCAAAGAAATAAATCAATGACTGAATACATAACGTATATGTTTAGTTATAGGAGTACACAGTGCTTAGAATTCAGAGAAGACAGAGAAATTAAGTCTGGATAGGGCAATTCCAGGAAGATTCCACAATGGAGGTACTTCTGGAGTTGGGAATAAAGAATCTGTAGGATTTCAGGACTCAGTGCTTCCACCAAAACAACTATTCAACAGGAAAGAACTATCTGAAAAAACTATTTTGAAACTTTGGGGGCATACATCCAGGGAAGATAGGGAGGAAGAGGCTGTTAAATTAGGGTAAAAACCAGTAGATTTGTTTTCTCTGCACACAGCTATCAGCTGCCATCCACCAATCCTGCAGCAGGCCACTGTGGGTTATGCTGCCTGCATAGCTCACTGGTGACAGAAAGTGATATAAATATCCCCTTCCCTAAGACCATGGGTGGGCACAACCAATCACTGGCCCCAGCTTTAGATTAGTGACTTCGGATCCCTGTGGGCCCAGCTCTAAGGACAGCCATTTCTCTAACCTGCCCCAGAAAAAGGCAGCAGTAGAGGAGACTTAAAGATGTAGGGCTTCTTCAGGGCTGAAGGGACAGTTAGTTGAAGGGCTGCATTTTCTGAGGAGGTCAAGAAACCTCACTTTCAGGAGCCACAGGAGAAGCTGTTGACACCATTCCAGATGCCATCCCCAGGGCTGTTTGGGGCTAGTCTCCACCCTCTTTGCAGGTCCCTGGCCCTGTTCTGGTGAGGAAAGACTGACTTGGGAAACTCCCTTCCAACATGCCCTCCTCCTCCCAGAATTTGCCTTCCAGGTGGAAGCAATTTGAGACAACAAAAGTATACAAAAAATTATATAGGCAGACAATTTCGGGGCAAAGGCTTGCCTGCTTTAGACACCAGGGAGAGGGAGGCCTGTCTTCTGGGAAATAGAGGGGGCATTCAAACTCGTGTAAACAGGGGAATTCCGAAACAACTAACAAGCACAAGCACAGGACACACAAGCCTGGAAAAGATAAGGGGAACCCTTCACACTGCATTTGCTTTGGACAGACCTTCCTGATAGGCAGTCTAAAGCCGAAGAAAATCTCTGACTTATCCCCAGTTGGTTATAAATGAAGAAACAGACATCTCAGAGAATAACCCCCAGAATTTACATTTTAAAATATTGAAATGTACAATGTGCAACAAAAGAGTAGATGACAAAGAAACAGGAAATGATGTTCCTATCCAATGGAAAAGCATAAAAATCCAGAGGAACACCAATGAAGAAGGCCAGATTGGGGTGATATCAAACAAAGACCCTAATAAAATGATCTTGAAAACATTCATGGAAATAAAGGAAAATACAAAGACAAAACTAAAGAATATCAAGAAAATAATGAAGGAGTATTATGTGAATCTTCATAAAGAGATAGAAATTTTAAAAAGGAACCAAATAGAACTATTTGCGCTGAAGACCAGAATAACTGAAATAAAAAATTCTCAGGTGGGCTTCAACAGGAGATTGGAACTGACAAAAGAATCAGCAGTATTGAAGACAAGACAATTGACAGGAGTCAGGCTGAGGAAGAGAAAGAAAAAGGAATTATAAAAGCAAAAATAGCCTAAACACCTGTGGGACACCATCAAGCACACCAATATATGCTTTAAGGGAGTTGCAGAAGGAAAAGTAAGATAGAAAGAGGCATAAGGAATATTCAAAGAAATAATGACAGAGAGCATCCCAAACTCAGCAAAAGACATGGATATGCATATCCAAGAAGCTCAGAGAATACCACACAGGATACCATGAAAAAAAAAATATATATATATATATACTGTATCCTATATTATTCATACAAGTGAATGCAAAGGACATGGAGAGAATTATAAAAGCTGCAAGAGAAAAGCAACATGTTATAGACAAGGGAGTCTCAATTAAATAGAGTGCCAATTTTTCATCAGAAACCAGGCAGGCAAGAAGGCAATGGGTTGAAATACTTAAAACACTGAAAGTAAAAAGAACGGTCGATCAAAAATTTTTTATATCTGGTGAGACATTATTTTTAAAATGAGGTGCAGAATAGGATATTTCCAGATTAACAAAAGCTGGGGGAGTTTATCACCACTAGACCTGCCTACAAGCAAGGCTAAAGGGAGTTAGTTCCTCAGACTGAAAGGAAAGGAAAAAGAAGCCTAAATAAATAAAGACCTGCAGTAAAGGTAAGCATTTGGGTAATTTAAAACGCCAGTATTATCTTATTGTATTATTTGGTATGTAACTCCACTTCTTACTTATTATAGGTGCTAAAATGAAAATTCATAAAAAGTAATGATAAATCTGTGGTTTTGGGAATACAATGTACAAAGATATAAGTGGTAACAAGTACAAAAAAAGGTGGGGCTATGGAGGGATATAGGAAAATTTTATGTGTATGTCATTGAAGTTAAGTTGGTGTCAAACCAAATATGTTGTTACGTATTTTGAATGTTAAATTTTAACCCCTGGTAACCTCAAGGACAATATATGAGAAATGTATCTAAACAGAAAAGAGGAGACACCCAGTATGAAACAAAAAACCCCAAATAAATATAAAACTAGGCATTAAAAGAAGAATTGAAGGACAAAAAGGTCTAAGACTAACAAAGACTAAATAGCAAAATGACTGAAAAAAGTTAGCAATAATTTTAAATGTAAATGGATTAAACTTTCCAGTGGAAAGGCAGAGTTTGGAAGAATGGGTAAGAAAACATGACCCAACTATATACTGTCTATAAGAGACTCACCTTATAAGGATAAAATAAAACATACCATGCAAGTAGTAACCAAAAGAGATCTGGGTAGCTAAACCAATATGATACAAAATATACCTTAAATGAAAAAAAAAAAAAAGGAAGGAACAAAGACAGTAATTTATGCTGATATAGAGGT
This sequence comes from Tamandua tetradactyla, assembly GCF_023851605.1. NCBI lineage: Eukaryota > Metazoa > Chordata > Mammalia > Pilosa > Myrmecophagidae > Tamandua > Tamandua tetradactyla. The sequence continues at coordinate 198,818,547 of NC_135327.1, read as the reverse complement.
CAATTCAACAAGAAGTTGGAACAATTATAAATATATGTGCACATAATAGCAGAGCTGTAAAATATATGACGCAAATATTGACAGATCTGAAAGAAAAAATTGATGGTTCTACATTAAAAAGAATAGGACTATAATACACCACTTTTAATAATGGATAGAACATCTAGACAGAGGATCAGTAAGGAAATAGAAGACTTGAATGATAATCTAAATCAGTTATACCTAATAGACATATACAGATCACTTCATCCAATAATAAGAGAATACACATTATTGTAATGGATCATTCTCCAGCACTGATGATATGTTAAGTCACAAAAAAGTCTCAATAAATGAAAAAATATTAAAGTCATACCATGTATCTTCTCTGACCACTAGAAAGCTAGATATTAATAAGAGAGGGTAAACTGGAAAATTCACAAATATGTGGACATTAAAAACAATACTCTTAAATAACCAGTTAAAGACACCTTCACAATGGATATTAGGAAATATCTTGAAGCAAATGAATATGAAAATACAACATATCCAAACTGATGAGATGCAGCGAAGGCAGTGCAGAGAAACAAATTTATTGCTCTATACATTAAAAAAGAAGAAAGGCTTCAAATCAAAGACCAAACCTCAAAAATGGAAGAATCAGAAAAAGAGCAAACTAAATCTGAAGTATGCACAAGGAAGGAAATAAGATTAAAGTGGAGATAAATGAAATGGAGAACAAAAGAAATAGAATTAAAAAAAAATTGGTTCCTTGAAAAGATTAATAAAATTGAAAAACCTTTAGCTAGACTTAAAGAAAAATAGAGAGAGGATACAAATAAAAATCAGAAATGAAAAAGGGGACATTACTACTGACCCCACTGAAATAAAAAGATACAATGAACAATTGAATGCCAATAAATTATATAACCTAGATGAATTGCACAAATTCCTAGAAATATCCAATCTATCTGCACTTCATCAAAAAGAAATATAAGACCTCAACAGACCATAATAAGAGAAGAGATTGAATTAGTTATCAAAAACCTCCCAACAAATAAAGTCCAGGACAAGATGACTTCACAGGAGGGTGTTACCAAACATACTAACAAGACTTAACTCCAATTCTACTCAAACTCTTCCAAAAAATTGAAGAGGATGGAATACACCCTAATTGTTTCCATGAAACTATCACTCACATACCAAAGCCAGATAAAGATACCATAAGAAAAGAAAACTGCAGACCAATGTGTCTAATGAATACAGATGCAAAAGTCCTCCACAAAATACTAGTAAACCAAATCCAATAGCACATTAAAAGAATTATACACAATGATAAAGTGGGAATTATCCCTGGTATGCAAAGGTGGTTCAGAATCAGAAGATCAATTAATGCAATACAACACAGAATGAAGGCAAAACATTTCATTCCAACTGATGCAGAAAAGTAATTTGACAAAATCCAGCACCCCTTCTTGGTAAAAACATTAGAACACTAGGAATGCAAGGACATTTCTCAACATGTTAAAGGTCATATATGGAAAAACCTACAGCCAATATCCTACTTAATGGTAAAAGACTGAAAATTTTCTCTTGAAGATCAAGAACAAGACAAGGATGTCCACTATTACCACTATTATTCACTATTGCACTGAAAGTTCTTGCCAGAAAAATTAAGCAAGAAAAAGAAATAAAAGACATCCATATTGGAAAGGAAAAATTTAAATGTTCCCTATTTGCAGATGACATAATCCTACATACAGGAAATCCTGAAAAACTCACAGCAAAGTAATAAATGAATTTGGCAAAGTGGCGGGGTACAAAATCAATACCCCCAAATCAACAGCATTTCCATATACAAGCAACAGACAATCAGAAGAAGAAATCAAGAAAAACAATCCATTCACAATAGCAATTTAAAATAATAAACTATATAGGAATTAATCTAACCAAGGATATAAAGAACTTATATACAGAAAAATTACAAAATATTGCTAAAAGAAATCAAAGATGACATAAATAAATGGGAGGAAATTCCATGTTCATGGATTAGAAGACTAAATAATGTTAAAATTTCAATCTTACCCAAAGCAATTTATAGATGCAATGCAATCCCTATCAAAATTCTAACAACCTTCTTTACAGAAATGAAACGCCAATCATCAAATTTATATGGAAGGTAAGTGGTCCCGAATACAGAAAGTCATCATGAAAACAAAGAAGTGGAGGACTCACACTTGCTGATCTGAAGCTTATTACAAAACCACAGCAACCAAAACAACAAAGCACTGGCATAAGGACAGACATATAGATCAATGGATGGAAATTGAAAGCTCAGAAATTAACCCTAACATTTATGGTCAATTGATTTCTAACCAGGGGCAAAGACCACTCAATTGGAAAAGAATGGTCTCTTCAACAAATGGTGCTAGGAAAACTAGACCACCATTTGCAAAAGAAAGAAGGAAGTCCCTACCTAACACTTTATAGAAAAATCAATTCAAAATAGATCAAATACTAAATATATGAGTCAGAACTATCAAATTCCTAGAAGAAAATGTAGGCAATATAAAATGGTGCCCCACTATGGAAGACAGTTTGTTGGTTCCTCAGAAATTTAGGCATGGAATTACCGTATGGCCTGGAAATCCCACTTCTAAGTATATACCCAAAACAATTGAAAGCAGGGACACAAATATATATTTACACACTGATGTTCATGGTGGTATTATTCACAATTGCCAAAAGATCAAAGCAACCCAAGTGTTCATCAATTAATATATGGATAAAAAATGTGATATTTACATACAATGGATTATTATTCAGACAATAAAAGGAATAAATATCTGATACATGCAGAAGCATGGATGAGCCTTGAGGACATCCTGTTGATGAAATAAGCCAAACACAAAATTTCAAATATTGTATGATCTTACTGTTATGAAATAATTAGTATAAGCAAACTCATCAAATCAGAATCTAGATTATAGGCTACCAGGGGACAGGGAGGATAGGGAATGGGATGTTCAGCCATAAAATATACAGTCTTCCTATTTGAAACCATGGAATTGTTTTGGCAATGATGGTAGCACAACATTGTGAACATAATGAATAGCAGAAATATGTATCTAAATGTGGTTAAAAGGGGAAATGTTAGGCTGTATATATGATAACAGAAAAAAAGATTTAAAAAAATCCATGGAATGGTACTATCCAAACAGTGAACCCTAAGTTAAACCATGGACCATAATTAATAGTACAATGATAAAATGTGGTTTTATTAATTGTAACAAATGTTCCACACCAATGAAGGGTGTCAATAATAAGGTAGTATATAGGAATCCTGTACTTTATGCATGATAGTTCCTTAAACACACAACTTCTTTAATAAAGAAAAAAAAGAATAGTTTACATTTATTTACACATGTTTTTAAATCATACATCATTCTTGTCAACGAGTAAAAAAGGAAAACAAAATTTGAAATAAATCAGAAGCATTCTTAAAATATCTTCACATTCAGTGCCAGACCCTTGTGAATCATTTTTCAACTCAGATCAAGTTGATGTCATTTTTCCATGCATCATATCAACCTCTGTACCATTAAGAGTGTATTATTAATATCTCTAGGTCTTTCTTACAAGCCTCTGACATGCATGCAGCAGGTTTTGATGTAAATTTAAAAGCAATGCCAATATCAACAATGTCATCACCTTTATCTGACAGCAGAAATTGTAAAATGCATCCCAATTTTAGAGATATTAATGTTTGGAAACAACCTCTACATTAAATTTGATGAAGTATAGGATTATAGTTTGAAAGTGATAAATTCTATTTTTGGGACAAAAAGAAAGCAGGTGGAGAAAGAAAATGGGATTAAGTGCTAAGGTGATTGTGTAGGGCCATAATGCAGTGTAAGATAGGATGGACAAGGAAGAACTCAGGGACAAGTTAACATTTGAGCAAAGACCTAAACTATCTTGGGAACAAGGCATGAGGATATCTGGATAAAGTCTTTCATATGGCAAGACCAACTAGAGCAAATATTATAGACCGAGATGAGCTGGTGTATTAGAGGAACATCAAGGGGTAAATGTAGTTGGAGCAAAGCAGGCCAAAAGGGAGCTGTGAAGAATGAAGGTCAAAAAAGGTGCCTTAGTTTCCTTGGCTACTCAAGCAAACACCATGCAAGGTTTGGCTTAAACAATGGGAATTTATTTGCTCAGGATTTTGAAGCTAAGAGAACATCCAAATCAAGGCATCACCAAGACAATGCTTTCTTCCCAAAGCCTATGGCTCTCTGGATTGGCACCCAGAGATGCTTGATCCTTAGCTTGTCACATGGCAGGACACATAGCAGTGTGTCCTGGTCTCTCCCTTCTCATCTGGATTCTGCTGATGAGCTTCTGGTTGAAGCCTCTCTTTATTCCTGCCCATCCAAAATTTGCTCCACTTATAAAGGACTCCAATAACCTCATCACAAGGTCCTACTTATAAGTGTCATATCCACAGGACTGGATTAATTTTAAGAACATGTTTTTCTGGGCTACATATAGCTTCAAACCACCACAGGAGGGCCTATAGAGGCTGTGTGAGGATTAGGTTTATTGAGTGAGAAACAGTGCCTTTGCAGGATCTAGAACAGAGAAGGATATGACATGACATATATTGCCAGGACCTTTCTAGCTGCTATACTGGGCACAATAGAGGGAAAGGAGAAAATAAAGGGGCCAATAAAGAGACTATTGCTGTGATCTTGGGCAAGAGATGTTCGTGTCCTGGGACTGGACATTAGCAACTGTGATGATAAAAAATGATCAGATTCTAGATTATCTTGAAGGTAGAGTCTATAGGATTTCCCAATGGGTTGGACATACTCCTTATAGATGATTTAGAGAAAAAAGTAGGGGCTTCTTATTTGCTGACTGACAGAATTTTCAAACTTCAAGTTATGGTTTCACCCCTAGATAAAAGATTTCAAGTTTCCTTTCCTTGTGCACTCTCTGAATAGGCAAGGAAGTGGGGGCAGCACCATTGTAGAGATAAAATGTTAGTGCATTTTAAAGTATCAATAATTAAATAAAGGAGTATAATAGCTTATGCTGAAAGAGAGCTAATCAGGTTTCATGCTTTAGGCCAGTATATAACTGATTTCAGAGATCAGCAAGAATTCAACATTTTTGTTTGTCTTTTCTTTCTTATCATCTGTCAAATTACTAGAATATAGATAATACTCTTCTGAGAAACTATTTACTGTATCAGAGTTTTAATATAATGTTTCTGAGTACTGTACCATTTGGTATTTCAATAAGAAAGCCCTTAAATAAAGCTCCAGAGGACTCATTATATAGAGAATTTCCCATCTGTAGGTCACAGGTGAGCCCTGAATTTGAACCTGGAGCTTTACATCATTATTTCACTCAACCTCATGAACCTACATTGGGGCCTATGTGGGTGAGGGTTGTTATTCAATTTTCAAGGGTCAAGAAATAAGTGCCAGAGGGTTAAGTGATGTGTAAGGTGGGATTCATATTTACATTTATCCGTTCAAAGCCTGGACTCACTTGGCTCCATCAACCAAACTACAGACTAAAGTTTTCTGAGCTCTTGCTAAATGTGATTCAACCTCTCGGTTTGCCACTGCGTAATGATCTGATTGTTGGCAAGTTGCTCTGTGCATTTCTGTACATTTCTTCCTCTGTTTTAGAGATGAGATCGATACCTGCCCTTCCTCCCTCACAGGACTCTTTTGACAATGAAGCCACATTTTGGATGTATGAGAACTTTAGAGAGTGTGAAACAAGTACTGTCCAGTTAACATTCAAAGAACCATGACCAGGATGGGCCATGGTGACTCAGCAGACAGAGTTCTGACCAGGAGTGTGTTCAATTCCCAGTGCCTGCCCATGCCAAAAAAAAAAAAAAAAGAACTATGACCAGCCTGAGGTCAGAAGCTGCTTCCAGGTTTTCTGAATTTTAATGTACCATGATTTTGTATGTATGTCATCTTCTGGGGGGGTGGCGCTCCATAGTTTTCCAGATCCTCTAAAAAAGTTTAAGATATCTAGGATATCTTGTCTACAGTCACTTTGCCAGTTCTTTTCTTTTCTCTTCTTTCTTTTAAAATGGGCTCATGAAGGTTTTCTGTTGCCGCCCATCAGTGTATAGCTCTGTACAGTTCTCAACATTGCTAATGAAGGTGCCAGAAGGGCAGGGACAGCTGCCCCCACTTCCTGCCAGACATCCACACAACTTTACCTTCAGGACTTTGCTTTTGTGCAATGGACTGGTGAGCAGTGTGATTCAGGACCTTGAACTGAAGACTACAACTGTGTGTTTCCTCCTGTGGCTTTACACATGCTGCCTTCAGTGCATGATTTGGTGAGGTTTGGATAATAAGAAGATAGAGCACTCCAAGGAAATTTTACATAAAATTTATACCCTGCGTTATGATTGTTTTGATTTTTCAATGTTTTCTTGCTTAACTTCTTTTGATGAGTACGAAGTACATTTCTCTATTATTGAAACTTGATACACCCTATTTTTATAATTAAAAAATGTTATTTTCATAAAAGAAGGGTACCTGAATAGCAAGGTAATTTGACAGGAGCATCAGGGATTTTGTAATTCCAAAAATCATTGCATGTTCCATGTCACTGACCACATATTGCCATTTTAAATTTCCTAGCAGCTTAAATATAAATGCTACGAATAGCTTAATCCAAATAATATAAAGAATATGCAGTTACTATTGCTTTTAATCTATTTGCTATAGCTTATGATCAAATCGTATTAATAATTTTACTCTTATCTACAATTACAAATTCAAAATTCTTGACAGAATGGGAAAAAACAGTTAATCTGATTTTGATAGTGCAAATATGTTTTATTGTAATTAACGATCAAAAAGGAAAAAAATCCTCTTTAGGGGATGGTGCGAATTTCAAATATTTTGACACCACTAAGCTTGCAACATTCAAGTGGAAGAGACATATAGACATCAGTGAAGTAGTGAGGAAATTTTATTAGCCAGAAAATGTGGAAACTGATTTTCCATCTCTTAGAATTTGGGAAAGTTAGAATAGAGCTGGACAGCATATGGCAGGGAAAATTATGTAAGCTCTGTGAGGGCTGGGGTTTTGCCTGATTTATTCAGCCTGGAATCCACAAATAGTACATAGTAAACACTCAATAAACACTTTTTCAAAGAAAGTGAGCATATCAGAGCAGACTAGCTCAAACAAAAGATCCTCTTCAGGCGATTTTAGAGTTTCTCTCCTTGCTTACAAAATTCCTATGTCTAGCTAGTTACACAAAACATTTATATTCAGATAAATCCAAATGTACATGAAATATACTAGGGAAGATTTAAACAGGAACTTCTAAGAATTTCCATTAGTTGCGAAGGTGAAGAATTTTCCCACAGAAGGAAATGACGTGTCTTTATTAGCACTGAAGGCAGCTTACTTTTTCTTTTCCTAAAGAACCCAATTTGATCCTCCACATGCCCTCACAGTCAAAGAAATCAGTAGGAGAAAACTAACCCCTAGCTCCGTGTAGGTTTAATTAATTCTGGAACCTTTTGCCAATGATTGTTGCAGGCACATAACTCAGACATAGGCAAGGCAAGGGGACAAGAAAGTCAGCTGGAGAGCTTTTGGGAAAACATTCCCTGTCCTGGAGAAAGAGATATTATCTCTTCTTTCTCTGGTTGTTAGAGTTTCAAGGTGAGTCATCTTGCTAGCAGGCTGAGGGTGAAGCCATTGTAGAGACTGGAGGACATAATTGAGTCACTGAATCATTCTACTTTAATCTTCTCCCTACTTCTGAACTTTCTCCTATAGTATATAACGAATATTCATCAGTCTGAATTAGAACCTCTGAATCTTAAAACTGAAAGCTTTTTTTTTTTTTAACAGGGGCAGGGACTGGGAATTGAACCCAGGTCCTCTGGCATGGCAGGCAAGCATTCTTGCCTGCTGAGCCAACATGGCCCACCCAAAACTGAAAGCTTTTTAATTCAATATCCTGTTTTATTTATTTATTTACTTACATCTGGTATTACATTAGTTACCTATTATTATGTAACAAATTACTCCCAAATTTAGTAGCTTAAAACAAAAAATATTTCTTCTACTATACTTCTTATGGGTCAGGAATCCAGCTGTGGTTTGGCTGGCTTCCCTGGCTCAGGGTCTCTTGCAAAGCTCCTATGAGGGTGTCAGCCCAGGCTGCCAACATCTCAAAGCTCAACTGGGATAAGATCTACTTCCCAACTTACTCACTTGGCTGGTGGCAGGCCTCTACCTGGCTGCTGGCAGACAGCAGGTCCTCAGCAACTGGTGGTAGATGCATCAGCTTCTTGCCAGTTGGGCCTTTTCATAGGTCAGCTAACAATATGGCAACTCATTTCCTTTGGAATGTGTGAGTAAGTGAAAGAATTAGGGTGCCAAGGACAGATGCCAGAGTCTGTGTAACCTAATCTTGGAAGTGGCATCCTCTCCACTCTGCCACATCCTCTTTGTAGAAATAAGTCATTAAATCCAGCCCACACTCAACATAAAGAAATCACACAGGGCCGTGGATACTAGCAGGTGAGGATCATTGAGGCAATCTTCGGATCTTTAGCATCAATCTCAGGCATCTTACAGACTTGCATTGGGTTGAGTATAAATACGCAGGCTTAAAATGAGGGAGACTCATGAAAGTAGTGGTGAATGGAGATGGTTAGCACTACTCTGCATACTGCAGAAGTTTTTAGACTCTGTTCTGACTTAACTATGGGGCATATGGAACACTGCTATCTATAACCAATTCACCTTGATTCCCAGAGAGTCGAAATAAATCGGAAACATCACTCTTACTTATCAGAAGGAGTTTTCAGTAAATTCAAATTGATGGTCCCAATCCCAATTATATCAGCACTGATGTGTTTGTAAACCACCTTAATGTGAAATAGGAATTCTCTGCTAAAACTGTTGCTAAGCTGTACTAGGTAGAGATTTGAAGGACAGTGTGAAAAGTGACAGAAATAAAAAGAAAGAAGATTGAAGAAGGAAAAGATAAGCCACAAACGGGGGGAAAATATTTGCAAAACACACATCTGATAAAATACTTGTATTCAAAATATATAAAGAATTCTTAAAACACAACCATAATAAAACAATAACCCAATTAAAAAAATGGGCAAAATATCTAAACCCACATCTTGCCAAAGAAGATGTACAGATGGCAAATAAGCTTACGAAAAAGATGCTTTTTTAAATTATTTTTTACTTTTTATTTTTTTATTTATTAATTAAAAAAATTAACTAACAAAACATTTAGAAATAATTCCATTCTACATATACAATCAGTAATTCTTAATATCATCACATAGTTGCATATTCATCATTTCTTAGTACATTTGCATCGATTTAGAAAAAGAAATAAAAAGACAACAGAATAAGAAATAAACGATAATAGAAAAAAAAAACAAACAAACCTATACCTCACATGCAGGTTCATTCAATGTTTTAACATAATTACATTACAATTAGGTAGTATCGTGCTGTCCATTTCTGAGTTTTTGTATCCAGTCCTGTTGCACAGTCTGTATCCCTTCAGCTGCAATTACCCATTATCTTACCCTATTTCTAACTCCTGATGGTCTCTGTTACCAATGACATATTCCAAGTTTATTCACTAATGTCGGTTCATATCAGTGAGACCATACAGTATTTGTCCTTTAGTTTTTGGCTAGTCTTATACAGCATAATGTTCTCTAGATCCATCCATGTTATTACATGCTTCATAAGTTTATTCTGTCTTAGAGCTGCATAATATTCCATCGTATGTATATACCACAGTTTGTTTAGCCACTCTTCTGTTGATGGACATTTTGGCTGTTTCCATCTCTTTGCAATTGTAAATAATGCTGCTATAAACATTGGTGTGCAAATGTCCGTTTGTGTCTTTGCCCTTAAGTCCTCTGAGTAGACACCTAGCAATGGTATTGCTGGGTCATATGGCAATTCTATATTCAGCTATTTGAGGAACCGCCAAACTGCCTTCCACAGTGGTTGCACCATTTGACATTCCCACCAACAGTGAATAAGCATGCCTCTTTCTCCACATCCTCTCCAGCACTTGTCATTTTCTGTTTTGTTGATAATGGCCATTCTGGTGGGTGTGAGATGATATCTCATTGTGGTTTTGATTTGCATTTCTCTAATGGCCAGGGACATTGAGCATCTCTTCATGTGCCTTTTGGCCATTTGTATTTCCTCTTCTGAGAAGTGTCTGTTCAAGTCTTTTTCCCATTTTGTAATTGGATTGGCTGTCTTTTTGTTGTTGAGTTGAACAATCTCTTTATAAATTCTGGATACTAGACCTTTATCTGATATGTCGTTTCCAAATATTGTCTCCCATTGTGTAGGCTGTCTTTTTACTTTCTTGATGAAGTTCTTTGATGCACAAAAGTGTTTAATTTTGAGGAGCTCCCATTTCTTTCTTTCTTTCTTCAGTGCTCTTGCTTTAGGTGTAAGGTCCATAAAACCGCCTCCAATTGTAAGATTCATAAGATATTTCCCTACATTTTCCTCTAACTGTTTTATGGTGTTAGACCTATGTTTAGATCTTTGATCCATTTTGAGTTAACTTTTGTATAGGGTGTGAGATACGGGTCTTCTTTCATTCTTTTGCATATGGATATCCAGTTCCCTAGGCACCATTTATTGAAGAGACGGTTCTGTCCCTGGTGAGTTGGCTTGACTGCCTTATCAAAGATCAAATGTCCACAGATGAGAGGGTCTATATCTGAGCACTCTATTCGATTCCATTGTTTGATATATCTATCTTTATGCCACTACCATGCTGTTTTGACCACTGTGGCTTCATAATATGCCTTAAAGTCAGGCAGTGTGAGACCTCCAGCTTCGTTTTTTTTTCCTCAAGATACTTTTAGCAATTCGGGGCACCCTGCCCTTCCAGATATTTTTGCTTATTGTTTTTTCTATTTCTGAAAAATAAGTTGTTGGGATTTTGTTGGCATTGCGTTGAATCTGTAAATTAATTTAGGTAAAATTGACATCTTAACTATATTTAGTCTTCCAATCCATGAACATGGTATGCCCTTCATCTATTTAGGTCTTCTGTGATTTCTTTTAACAGTTTTTTGTAGTTTTCTTTGTATAGGTCTTTTGTCTCTTTAGTTAAATTTATTCCTAAGTATTTTATTCTTTAGTTGCAATTGTAAATGGAATTCGTTTCTTGATTTCCCCCTCAGCTTGTTGATTGCTAGTGTATAGGAACACCATAGATTTTTGAATGTTGATCTTGTAACCTGCTACTTTGGTGTATTCGTTTATTAGCTCTAGTAGTTTTGCTGAGGATTTTTCAGGGTTTTCGACGTATAGTATCATATCATCTGCAAACAGTGAGGGTTTTACTTCTTCTTTTCCAATTTTGATGCCTTGTATTTCTTTTTCTTGTCTAATTTCTCTGGCTAGAACTTCCAACATGATGTTGAATAACAGTGGTGATAGTTAGACAAGGATAGATAGACAAGGTGAACATCCTTGTCTTGTTCCTGATCTTAGGGGGAAAGTTTTCAATTTTTCCCCATTGAGGATGATATTAGCTGTGGATTTTTCATATGTTCCCTTTATCATTTTAAGGAAGTTTCCTTGTATTCCTATCCTTTGAAGTGTTTTCAACAGGAAAGGATGTTGAATCTTGTCAAATGCCTTCTCTGCATCAATTGAGATGATCATGTGATTTTTCTGCTTTGATTTCTTGATATGGTGTATTACATTAATTGATTTTCTTATGTTGAACCATCCTTGCATACCTGGGATGAATCCTACTTGGTCATGATGTACAATTCTTTTAATGTGTTGCTGGATTCGATTTGCTAGAATTCTGTTGAGGATTTTTGCATCTATATTCATTAGAGAGATTGGTCTGTAGTTTTCTTTTTTTGTAATATCTTTGCCTGGTTTTGGTATGAGGGTGATGTTGGCTTCATAGAATGAATTAGGTAGCTTTCCCTCCACTTCAATTTTTTTGAAAAGTTTGAGCAGGGTTGGTACTAATTCTTTCTGGAATGTTTGGTAGAATTCACATGTGAAGCCATCTGGTCCTGGACTTTTCTTTTTGGGAAGCTTTTGAATGACTGATTCAATTTCTTTACTTGTGATTGGTTTGTTGAGGTCATCTAATTCTTCTTGAGTCAAAGTTGGTTGTTCATGCCTTTCTAGGAACTTGCCCATTTCATCGACATTGTTGTATTTATTAGCATAAAGTTGTTCATAGTATCCTGTTATTACCTCCTTTATTTCTGTGAGGTCAGTGGTTATGTCTCCTCTTCCATTTCTGATCTTATTTATTTGCGTCCTCTCTCTTCTTCTTTTTGTCAATCTTGCTAAGGGCCCATCAATCTTGTTGATTTTCTCATAGAACCAACTTCTGGTCTTATTTATTTTCTCTATTGTTTTCATGTTTTCAGTTTCATTTATTTCTGCTCTAATCTTTGTTATTTCTTTCCTTTTGCTTGCTTTGAGGTCGGTTTGCTGTTCTTTCTCCAGTTCTTCCAAGTGGACAGTTAATTTCCGAATATTTGCCCTTTCTTCTTTTTTGATATAGGCATTTAGGGTAATAAATTTCCCTCTTAGCACTGCCTTTGCTGCGTCCCATAGGTTTTGATATGTTGTGTTTTCATTTTCATTCACCTCGAGATACTTACTAATTTCTCTTGTAATTTCTTCCTTGACCCACTGGTTGTTTAAGAGTGTGTTGTTGAGCCTCCACATATTTGTGAATTTTCTGGCACTCTGCCTATTATTGATTTCCAACTTCATTCCTTTATGATCTGAGAAAGTGTTGTGTATGATTTCAATCTTTTTAAATTTGTTGAGACTTGCTTTGTGACCCAACATATGGTCTATCTTTGAGAATGTTCCATGAGCACTTGAGAAAAAGGTGTATCCTGCTGTTGTGGGGTGTAATGTCCTATAAATGTCTGTTAAGTCTAGCTCATTTATTGTAATATTCAAATTTTCTGTTTCTTTATTGATACTCTGTCTAGATGTTCTTTCCATTGATGAGAGTGGGGAATTGAAGTCTCCAACTATTATGGTAGATGTGTCTATTTCCCTTTTCAGTATTTGCAGTGTATGCCTCACGTATTTTGGGGCATTCTGGTTTGGTGCATAAATATTTATGATTGCTATGTCTTCTTGTTGAATTGTTCCTTTTATTAGTAGATAGTATCCTTCTTTGTCTCTTTTAACTGTTTTACATTTGAAGTCTAATTTGTTGGATATTAGTATAGCTACTCCTGCTCTTTTCTGGTTTTATTTGCATGAAATATCTCTTCCCAACCTTTCACTTTCAGCCTATGTTTATCTTTGGGTCTAAGATGTGTTTCCTGTAGACAGCATGTAGAAGGATTTGTTTTTTAATCCATTCTGCCAGTCTATGTCTTTTGATTGGGGAATTCAGTCCATTAACATTTAGTTTTATTACTGTTTGGGTAATACTTTCCTCTACCATTTTGCCTTTTATATTTTGTATGTCATATCTAATTTTCCTTCTTTCTACACTCTTCTCCACACCTCTCTCTTCTGTCTTTTCGTATCTGTCTCTAATGCTCCCTTTAGTATTTCTTGCAGAGCTGGGCTCTTGGTCACAAATTCTCTCAGTGACTTTTTGTCTGAAAATGTTTTAACTTCTCCCTCATTTTTGAAGGACAATTTTGCTGGATATAGAAGTCTTGGTTGGCAGTTTTTCTCTTTAGTAATTTAAATATATCATCCCACTGTCTTCTTGCCTCCATGGTTTCTGCTGAGAAATCTACATAGTCTTATTGGGTTTCCCTTGTATGTGATGGATTGTTTTTCTCTTGCTGCTTTCAAGATCCTCTCTTTCTCTTTGACCCCTGACATTCTATCTAGTAAGTGTCTTGGAGAACGCCTATTTGGATCTATTCTCTTTGGGGTGCGCTGCACTTCTTGGATCTGTAGTTTTAGGTCTTTCATAAGAGTTGGGAAATCTTAAGTGATAATTTCTTCCATTAGTTTTTCTCCTCCTTTTCCCTTCTCTTCTCCTTCTGGGACACCCATAACATGTATATTTGTGTGCTTCATATTATCATTCAATTCCCTGAACCCCTGCTCAAGTTTTTCCATTCTTTTCCCTATAGTTTCTGTTTCTGTTTGGATTTCAGATGTTCCATCCTCCAGTTCACTAATTCTAACCTCTGTCTCTTGAAATCTACCATTGTAGGTTTCCATTGTTTTTTTCATCTCTTCTACTGTATCTTTCATTCCCATAAGTTGTGTGATTTGTTTTTTCAGACTTTCCATTTCTTCTTTTTGTTCATTCCTTGCCTTCTTCATATCCTCCCTCAATTTATTGATTTGGTTTTTGAAGAGTTTTTCCATTTCTGTTCGTATATTCAGAATTAGTTGTCTCAGCTCCTGTATCTCATTTGAACGATTGGTTTGTTCCTTTGACTGGGCCATATCTTCAATTTTCCTGGTGTGATTTGCTATTTTTTGCTGGCGTCTGGACATTTAATTACCTTAATTAGTTTATTCTGGAGATTGCTTTCTTATCCTGCCCAGTATGTGGTGCTTGTCTGTCTGCGGGTCCCACCAGCAAAATATGTTGTGGCTCCTTTAACGTCGGAAGGCTCTCCCTGCTGGGGGTGTGGTGGAGACAGAGGAAAGTTTGTAGGCTGGTTTTAATGGCCTCACATTGTGAAGCCCTGGGATCTGAATTCCTTGAGAGAGGGATTCCGCCTGAGTTGTGTTTCACCCCTCCCGTGGGGAAGTTTCAGATGGTAGACAGCCCTGAATGCAGCCTGTTTCTGTGCCCGGGGCAGTTGCATCCTGTGCAATCCTGGTGCCGAGTCCAGATGGAAACAAGCCTCCACAGAAACAGCCACAGAAGGCTCCGCTTCATCCCCTTTCTTCCCTTTCAGTCAGCCCAATAGGCGACTTCCACCTTGATCAGTTTCACCTGAGCTGGGGGCCCACTTCTAGCAGTCAGAATTTGTTTGTTAATGCCACTATTGGTGTTTGGTTGGACCCAGTCCCTGCCACTGTTGGAGACTCTTTCCTTTCCCTCCGGGAAGCCGCCCGTGGGGGAGGGGAGCCGGTCGCTGGCCGCCGCGGCTTGAGGAACTCGCCGTTCCGAGACTCGCGGTCCGGGAAGCTGCCTGTGGGGGAGGGGCGCCGGCCACCGTCCTCTGTAGCTTGGGAAAGTGTGCACAGCTCGGGAAACTCACTGTTGTGGAGTCTTGCAGCTGGTGCAGCTGGTCCAGACTGGGGTGCGCTGTGTGTCTGGTCTCTGTCATGGCTCCGGGAGCTGTTCTGTACTGTTTCTGGTTATTTAGCAGTTGCTCTGGAGGACGAACTAAAACGCGCGCACCTTACTAAGCCTCCATCTTGGCCCCTCTCCAAATTAAGATGCTTGACATCACGTGGCAGGAGGAGGAGACCGCCAATCAAAATAACAACATAACCCTGTACACCTATTCCTAAATGGCTGAAATCCAAAACACTAACAACACAAAATGCTGATGAGTGTATGAAGCAAGAGGAACTCTCATTCATTGTTGGTAGGAGTGCAAAATGATATGGCTACTTTAGAAGACAGTCTGGCAGTTTCTTATAAAGCTAAATTTATAAGAATTTATAAAATTCTTTTTATGATTTATAAATTCATATATATTACTCTATATAAATTATTTATAATTTATAAATCATAAATTTATAATTTATATGCTTTTAGGTATTTCCTCAAATGAGTTGAAAACTTATGTTCACACATGAGCTTGCATATGAATGCTCATAGAATCTTCATTCATACTTGCCAAAAATGGGATGCAACCAATTAGAAGCACCTTCAATTAGTGAAAAAATAAACAAACTGCTACATCCATACAATGGAGTATTATTCATTGATAAAATTAAATTAGCCATCAAGTTATGAAAAAGAAGGAAACTTAATTGCGTAATGTGAAGTGATAGAAGCCAATCTGAAAAAGCTACATATTATATGATTCCAAACATATGGCATTCTGGAAAAGGCAAAACTAAAGATAGTAAAAAAAGATCAGTGGTGCTAGGGATTTTGGTCAAGGGAGGGAGGGATGAACAAGTGTGTTACAGGGCATCTTTACAACAGTATAATTATTCTGTATGATACTGTAATGGTGGATACATGACATTAGGCATTTGCCAAAACCTACAGAACTGTCTAACACAGAGTGAATCCTAATGTAAACTATCAACTTTAATTAATAATAATATAACAATTTGGTTCAATAACCAGACTAATATCAGATATTAACAACAGGGGAAACTGGATGGTAAGGGGGAAGGTGGATATATGAGAACTCCACTTCCTGTACAATTTTTCTGTAAACCTAAAACTACTCTAAAAACTAAAGTGTGTTAAGAGTGAGCAAGTGAGCAAGAGCGAGTGAATATGAGAGCACATGCACAAAGAGAACCCTATGCATTCAGAATGCTTTGTCTTTGGTCCAAAGTCACTCCTTTATGTGCTCATTTCACCAGTCCAAAGTCTCCATTCTCCATGTGCATTATAGGAGCTAAGCCTTTCCTTTACCGAATAATGCTTTGTGTTCTAAAATTCATTCATTCTGCAAGTATTTTTTGAGCACCTATCATTAGTAAGATCTGTTGTAGGGAGCAAGGGATACAGATATCAGCAAAACTCAGAAGGTCCCTCCTTTAATGGAGTTTACAGCAGAGTAGAGGGCACAGATAAGGAAGAATACAAAAGAATTCAAAATTGCAGGAAGTGATCAGTGCCATACAGACAAAAAGTAACAGCAAAACATTCTGTTGGGGAGTGAATGCTTCAAAGGGTGTTGCTGACAAAAGAATGGAGTTTTGGGACAGGAATATTTCAGCTAAAATATGATTTTTTTTAAAAAAAAGAACTAGGTCCAGAGAGATCTAGGTGATGAATAATCCAGGGAGGACATGTGCAAAGGGCCTAAGTTGAATGAATTTAGTGTGTCTGACAAACATAAAAGCAAGTATGGCCAGAGGAGAGAAGGAGGGAAAGTTTTCCATTTCTGAAAAACAGTAATAGAACCTAAAATTAGGATATATTTTTTTAAAAAAGAAAATATAAATCTGGACTGCTAAATATGTATGTAAGAAATATTCTTAGGAGCCAAACATGATGAGTAAGGATGAATCTAGAATGGGCACTGAACCTGGCAACTTTGAGGATACCTGCCAATCTCTGGTGGGAAAATATTTCCCCTCCTAAAGAAAGGCAAATAGACAATACCTCTTCTTTTTCTGGTTGTTGGAGTTTCAGGGTGAGTCATCTTGCTAGTAGGTTGAGGATGAAGACATTACTGATATTGAAGGACATAACTGAGTCATTGAATCATTCAAGTTTAACAATCCCCCTAATTCTGAACTTCCGAATTTCCTCCTATGGTATATAATGAGTGTTCTTCAGTCTGAATTGGAACTTCTGGATCTTACAGTTTAAAGCTTCGGAATTAATACAGTATCCTGTTTTATCTTTTCTTTTATTTTCATCCCTACAATTATAGGAGACAGGAAAGAAAGCCTGGACTTATGAAAGTTTGGCCAGTGTAGTAGATTTAGACACTATAAAATTTATAACCCCAAACCTGCATGAAAAAGGAGACTTAAAAACCTGCATGGGAAAGAAAGATCATGAGGACATTTGCACCTGGTTTTAGGTAGAGCGAAAAATAATCTCCTCTAAAAACATTCTGTCAAAAGTAGTTCTCAAATGGGTTTGGAACTCAGGCTTTGTGATCTAAAATTGCCATCCTGAAAATTTAGTAGAAAAGTGATCTTAGGCAACTATGAGAAGTAGATAACTCTAAGAAGTAAACACAAGTTATAAATGGATGAACACACCTTAAATCTTGATGTTAAAGAATTCTCACTGATTCCAAAAGCATGATGTGAAAATAAAATTTTACCAAATATATGAGGAAGGAAAACTACCAGGAACATAATTCAGCATGCAAAAACAATAGAGTAAGACAGGCTACATTGGAATGATCAGATGTAGAATATAAAATGAGAGTGTTTAATAAGTTCAAATAAATTACAATGATGATATATAAAATATGACTAAGAAATCAGTGACTACCAAAAATGATCAGTTTTGGGAAAAAACAGAAAGAAACTTATTGAACTTAGAGTGATTGAAATAAAATATATAATAAGTAAATTAAGTAGGAGCTGAGACATAATAGAGAATCAGTGCATGAGAATACAGATATAGGGAAATTAACCACAATAGAGACAAAAATGGAAGTTTTAAGAGAATAAGAAACATGGAGATAGCGTGACATAAATCCAGTCAGATTTCTTGAAGAAGATAATAGACATAATTGGGGAGAGGCACTATTAAAAAATATAATGGTTGAGACTCTTTAAGAATTGATGAATAACACATCCAGGAAGTGAAACAAATTCTAAGCAAAGCAAATAAAAAGAAAGAATTCTCTGGACATATCAGAGTGAGATTGCCACAACTTCAAAGTTGAAAAAAAAAATTAAATAAAAGCTGCCAGGGAAAAACATCAGATAACCTTAAAGGAATGACAGGCTGACAAAAGTGTTTTCAAGATCAATTATGTAAGCAGAAGAAAGTGGAATGATGTCTTCAAGGCGATAGGAGAAAAATAACTGCCAAATTGAATTGCAAAATACAAGTTCAATACACAACATCACTTGTATTACTATATATTTAACCTGCCTATGCCTCAATTTCTTTGTTTGTAAACCAAGGGTAAAAATGTAATACCACAAATGAGTTATTTAAAAATTGCTTGGAAAAATACTTCATATGTAATAGGATCTATTTAAATTTGATGAGTAAATAAAGACTATTTATGAAATAGGATATCCCCAAATACTGAATTCTGCATCTCATATATCTAAGTTAAATAGAGGCATTTATTACCTCAGAATAGAAAACATTTCTAGCAATGTAAAAGATACTATAGATTTTCCTGAACATAATGCTACAGTGGGAATCAGGGGACTTGAATTCTGGTTCCTGGCTTTGTCCCTATAACTTAGTTATAACATGCCATCTCTTATGTGGGCTTCAGGGAGGATTAAATATGATAACATTATATGCCATTACCTACCTCAGAGTATGAAATATAGCTGATCCTCAATAATTCTATGGTTTCAGATCTCATTTAATCTTTTCTCTCCTATATAATATACCAAAGTTGAGCTAGATGGTCTCTAGGACTCCTTTCAATTCTAAATCTGGCTCTGTGTGGTTACTATGATCCAGAAATTGCTGATAGATTATGATAAATAATGATAGTAAAAAACACAGAAAGAAGAAAGCTCTATACCTTAGGAATCTACTGTATATTTTTATTAGTCAAGTTTATTTTGCTTCCCTCAAAAAATGAAACTGAAATAAGTGAAGTTTCTATCTTCAAATAAGATTATAATTTTTGTAGATTTTAATCGCCCTGTCATTTCTTAGGATACTGTAGCATCCTGTAGCTTAAGTCCTAAGAGACTTGTTTTTTCTGGAGCATCTGAAAATTCTTTGGGGGGATCATTTCCCTGACACTTGGAAGAATTATCATAAAATATCAGTATGATTCAACTGGATTCAAGAGTAACATAATCCTTAGACAATATCCAAGCAATATAAAATACGTAACATGAAATTACCCTTCTACTTTATTTTGTATATTCTCATCAAATAATTAATTAAAGAAAGATGAAACTATCACAAATAAATATTTGCTTTTAATAAGCATTATGCCTGGTTTAGATATACGGGTATAAATAGCAAAAGTGACTTCTTTCTGACAGACATGCCAAAATTTATGATTCAAAAGAGTATTAATATTTTAAACAACTCTAGATAGTAAAATTATAATTACCTAGCTAACAAGTCGTCTGCTTCTAAAACAATTTCATACATTCACTTATATTTTTGAAGACTTGCCATCCACCAAACACCTGGATAAGTAAATGAGACATACATATTCCCTACTTTCCTTAAGCTTACCTTTTAGCAAAGGGGCAGAAATTATAAGCAAAAATGTGCGTTCAGGGTGGGCCACGGTGGCTCAGCAGGTAAGAGTGCTTGCCTGCCATGCCCGAGGACCCGGGTTCGATTCCCGGTGCCTGCCCATGCTAAAAAAAAAAAAAAAAGTGCATTCAGTTGCTATTGTTAATTCTGCTCTTAAAAAAAAACCTGGATGTTTAAATTGTGGTACATTAAATAAAACCGGCAACATTATAAAATGATCTCCATTTAAGCCCAACATTTGCTTTGGAACATACTCTTCCTAAGTATTAAAAGGGGCCATACGTTGTAGTTGTTAAAGCTGTCAGAATGCAACATATAAGAGATGGATTGGCTTTTAATAAGGAGATTTGTTTAGTTACAAATTTATAGTTCTTCAGAGGAAAGGCAGGTAGCTTTCATCTGAGTTGCTCTGTCACATGGGAAAGTACACAGTGATGACTGCTGGTCTTCTCTGCTGGCTTCTGTGTTCCAATGGCCTTCCCTGGTGTGATCCCTTTCTGCATCTCCAAACGACTGGGTCTGCTCTGGGCGCTGAGATGAGGTATGCTGAGCGGCTGAGCTCTCTCCTGACCTCTCTCTTTTAAGCCTCCAGCTAATTAAATTCAACATCACTCATTGTGGAAGGCACTCCCCTTAGCTGACTGCAGATGTAATTAGCTGTAGATGAATTTCACATGCTGATGACTTAAATCCACAGCAACAGAACAAAGGGGCATCATCACCTGGCCAAATTGATACTTGAACCTAAATATCACACCATAAAATTAATGGAGAGATTTTTAGAACAAAATAGATGAGGAGCAGTTATCTGAAATATTTAATGGTGGAAACAAATATCTAGTAATACGTCTATTCCAGGAGTTAAAACCTTAGTTCTAACTGTAGGAAAGATGCCTGTGGCAGACACTGTAGGGGACCTAAAAAAAACAGACTTGTATCTTTTCTATTTCTTGCTGGGTGTGATTTTATCTGAGTTTAAAGGAAAAAATGACATATACTAGCTGTCATAACACATGGCCCAATCTGAACCAATGATAATTGAGGGGAAGCTGTTTAGTGGGGATTCTGAGAAAGGGTTTCCTCCCTAATGTATAAAGATACATTCAATAAAATACCTCTTTCTTCAGTAATGTCTGCCTCTGGAAACTGGACAATTGAGTCACTTTACGACCCTAAGGAGAGATGTCACCAATAAGCCAAAGATGAGAGATGAGGATAATGGCCATCATCTAGAACTGTCCTTAGACATCACTAAATCACAGGACTCACCCTGGGAACACCCTGCCTCTAGATACCTTATGAGCAGTCTGTTTTGCCTAAGCCACATTAAGTTGACTTTTCTGTTCTTTAAATACTAATACAATGTAGGTAAACATCAGAACTTCTTTATCTTCTTGTGTATCAAAGTCTCTTTGAACAGCATCATTAGAGTTGTGCAATACACAGCATGCCAACCCAGTAGAAATTGCACTAGTAAATATACCTGCTTTGCCATTCATAGTGAAAAATACACATGGTCTCTGTGCTGGTTTGAAACTATTATGTACTCCAGAAACCATGCTCTTTTACTCCAGTCTTCTGGGTACAGACCTATTGTTGGGTTGGACTTTTGGATTACGTTGATTCCATGCAGATGTGAATCCACCCATTCAAGGTGGATCTTTATCCCTAGAGCCCTTTATGAGAGAGAACTGAGAGCCAAAACAGAGAGCAGAGAGACTAAACCAAGTGACAGATGTTTGGAATTACCTGAAGGCAGACAGAAGCTCATAGGAGGCCACTAGAACTAGGAGCTGAAAGCAACAAAACCTGGGAGCAAAGGGCCAGCAGATGTTGCCGTGTGACTTCCCAAGTGACAGAGAAACCCTGAATGTGATTGGCCGTTCTTGAGTGAAGGTATCCTCTTGTTGGTGCTTTAATTGGACATTTTCATGGTCTTAGAACTGTAAATTTGAACCCTAATAAATCCCCTTTGTAAAAGCCAATCCATTTCTGGTATATTGCATTCTGACAGCATTAGCAAACCGAAACAGTTTTCAATCCAAAATCACTTGGTATAAACAATGCAGATATAAAAATAGCTCCTGCTCCCTCTCTTAGAGCTCAGGGCTCTAAGTTCAGGGCTTCAATTTTGATTTCAGTTAAATTGTGGGATTAAGTAGGCTATCATGTGCTATTGTGAGAATTAATCAGTATTTATAACATTGAAAATCAAATTTTGAACCCAGAGCATTTCCCAAAGATGTAAATAGACATGAATTTGAAGTGTGCTGCAAAATCTACCTACAATGTTAAGACATATATTTTCCTTAAAACTATGCATCACTTTCATAGAACACTAATGATTTAGTGTGTCTAAGTCAATCTTTGTTAACTTTTTGATGAGTATATGTGTGAAAATATTAACATAACCATATAAAAATGTATGGAGACACAGTTCAATAGGCTGTGCCCTCGATCTTGGGGTTCGCCCCTATGAACCTTACTACTGCACAGGAGAAGCTAAGCCTACTTATACTTATGCATAAGCATCACCCAGAGAACCTCTTTCGTTGCTCAGATGTGGCCTCTGTCTCTCTAAGCCAATTTGGCATGTGAACTAACTGCCCTCCCTTACCATGTATGACATGACTTCCAGGGGTGTAAATCTTCCTGGCAATGTAGAACCTGACTCTTGGGGAAGAGCCAGGTCTCAGCATCATGGAATTAAGAAAGTCTTCTTGACCAAAAGGGGGAAGAGAGAAATGAAACAATATAAAGTCTCAGTCACTGAGAGATTTCAAACAAAGTTGAGAGGTTATCCTGGAGGTTATTCTTATGTATAATATAGATATCCCTTTTTAGTTTATAGTGCATTTGAGTGGCTAGGGGAAGTGCCTGAAACTGTAGAACTGTACTCCAATAGCCTTGATTCTTGAAGATGATTGCATAACACTTTTACATTGTGACCATGTGATTGTGAAAACCTTGTCTAATGCTCCTTTTATCCAGGGTATGGACAGATGAGTTAAAAAATAAATAAATAAATAAATAAATAATGAGGGGATAAAGGGTAAAAAAATTTGTCAATGAGAGGGAGGGGTAAGGGATATGGATGTATGAGTTTTTTTATTTTTTGTTTTTCTTGAGTGATGCGAATATTCTAAAAATGATCATGGTGAAGAATATACAGCTGTGTGATGAAAAAATGTATGGTGACAAAACACATGTAAGTTATCCAAGTAATTGTGTAGCTTTCATAATTGAAATTTGGCACAATGCTGAATAAGATATTGACTATAATTAGAACTTCATTTAACCACTTCCTAAAAGGCAGAGCATATGATTTCCCTTTCTCAATCTCTGGTGACCTTTCTTGAATTCCTTGTGTCTTCCAAAATGAGGAATATTTACTCTTCTATGTACAGGTTAATCCAGCAAAGCAAAATTGTCCCATCTCTCTCATGAATTTCAAGTGCCCCTGTTGACTAAAATTATTGTGGGTATAAATTGCCAATACCTTTTAGTACATAATCATCCTAGAAAAGTTTTACAAGAAGTTACATAAAAAGTACAAACGCTTAGGAAAATATTAGTGTAAAGAGGGAAGCTTAAATGGAATAAAGATATTGTGGGGGCTTGAGTTCTTTGCTCCAAATTTAGACACATTCTTGGTCTTGATCTGCATTCCTATGGGTGTGAACTCATTGTAAACAGGATCTCTTGAAGATGTTATTTTTAGTTAAGGTGTAACCCAGATGAGTGAGGTTGGGTTTAAATCCAGATTGCTGGACTTGTTTAAAACAGACGAAATTCAGACATAGTATGAGAAAGCCATAGGGAGGAGCTGAAAGCTGGAAGTCAGTATGCCCAAAAGAGAAAGGAGAAGACATCAGGATGTGATGGGAAAGCCAAGGAAACCAGGAATTACCAGCCAACCTGAGTGCTAACAATCCCAGGAGGAAACAAGCCTTCCAGTTTCACAGCCAAAAGGCAATAAATGATCATTGCCTAAGCTGATCAATTATGTGGTATATGCCATGGCAGTCTTGAAACCAAGACAGATATTGTCTTGAAAAATATGTTAATTTACTCACTCCAATTTAATATTTAGTAGAAAGTGCAGATAGTACAAAAGCAATAGAACAATTTAAAAATATGTAACAGATATTTGCAGCTCCTTTTAGGAAACTTAAAACCAAATACAATTAAGTTAATGGGGACCAAGAAAGACAGATTCTCATTGGATTTAATTAACAAAGGTGTTTTTAAAAGAGATCTCATACTATTGTAAGCTTATACATTTAAAAATTATATAACACAATGACATAAATTTATCATATGAAAATTAGATACTGAAATTATTTATTCATTTTGTGGTTAACTTTTGTTTTTACAGTCCTATTTAGATAATATCCCCAGAGCTCTTGACACAATGTCTCTGTATACTCTTGTTTTATAATTATATTCCAACTGACTTTTGAAGACTATTTTATCAAAAATATTTTAATATTCTAGAGAACTGAATGCACCCCTGGACATTTAGTAGCATTTCCAGACAGGAAACATATTTTAATATTTGTCACCACCCCATCCCATGTCATAACAAAAGAATTTATGTTGGCATTACACTTGTAAATAAAACCCAGCTCCTTTATGAACATCTTCCTCATTATTTCTACTTCAATAATTTATGATTTTCTAAGGTGTATTATATCCATTTCAATTAAGGTAATTTTCTTCTTTCTTTTATCAATAAAAATTATTTTCATTTGTTATTGCTTATCTTAGCACTCATTTTTACTCTAGCATTCACCTGTATCTGGGCATTTATGTTTCTCATAAGAATAGCTTCTGATTTCCTTATTCTCTTAAATCCAAAGTTATTCACCATAGATAGGTATAAACATCTGACAACCTGATTGTGTCTTTTAGTATGGCTGTGCTAAATCATTTTCATTTTGAATACATTTTAGCATCCTTTCATGTATCCTTCATATTAGAGATAGGAGATTATATAATTTTTGAAAGTTATGTGTGTGAGTAGATTATATTATCTATGGGATTTTATTTCCCAATAGTAAGGGAGACACTATAAATTATATTTCCTATCAGAATCTAAAACACCACTGATTGTAAGGCACAATGCTATATTATAATAAGAAATTTACAAAAACACACTGCAATTAAACAATGATACAATGCATTACCATTACTTGCAATCGTGACAAATCACCATTTTCTATGACATTGAGAACATTAGTAACATAGCATTTCTTAAAAGTTTGCTCCACTATTGACACCTAGTCTTTCTTCCAGGCACCAGTAAAAATAATGGCACTATCTTGGTCTTCCTAGAGGTGTCAGTTTAGGATTTTTAGGATCCATGCGGGCAGGTGTTTCAAAATGAATTGAATCCAACAAAAACAGCTATAACAATGCACAACACAATTAAAATTGTGACAGTATAGATCACTTTGACTCATTTCATATGCATTCAGGAAATGACAACTGTGACACACTGGTCAACACTGATTGTGAGATGCCATTGATTGTAAAATATATGAGTTCAGACATGTCAAAAAATGAAACAAAGAAATGTGGCATTAAAAAGGAGGGCATTGGAATTGATCTGTTTGGAAACCACTGTAATAAAGAAATTCTTATCTAGCTTTTTCTCCAGTGAAACTTTTGTACTTAAAAGTAACTTGGTCTAGAAAGTCTACAGAAACAACCTGATAGGTTGTAAATCTATACTTTTCCCAATTTTGAACAGATCACTCAATTGGCAACTCCAGATACACTTCAAAATGCTGCAAAAGACTGCTAAATCCATGCTTCCATGTTCAAAAAATAATTTATTCATGGACTTTCCTGAAAAGCAACTGGGTGTGTCCCAAAATATAAGAAAGAAAGAAAAAAATGCAAATCATACCCATGAACTTTAATGTTTTAAAGTAGCTTTGGGGTCTCTAGATTTAATGCCTACAAAATAAACTCAATACTATGAAAATATTTTCTAAGCCCTGAAAAATTTAGAATTTCCTTATTCCTGTTATAAAAGAAAATCTATTTTCTGGTCAAACGACATGGTATATAAGACATTAGAGGGTGCGGTTCCAATACCAAAAACTGGTAAAGGCATTTCTACAGAACTCCAGAAAATAGAGAGAGGGTTGAAGTAAATGGGCAAATGCCAAATCAAGAAAATGCACCCATAAAAAACAATAGAAGAAGCTCGTGGTACCTTTACTGGTTCCTCCCCCAACCCTTTCCAGCAAGATGTGGAGTGGCCTTAACTCCCATTGTGGGTTCCTGGCTCGGTTCTAGGCAGACCAGAGTAACCCCTATGTGCAGGCTGGGATGCTTGCTTGTCAGTGCCGATCTATCAGGTGCCAGCCTGAAAAACTGAGCCAGGAAATTTGTCTCTGGCTCACTCTCTCAGAACTTGCCCTGCAGGCAGAAACAGCAGGCTGCCAGCTAAAGCAGTGTGAGAAACAAGTCTAGCAGTATCCTGGGGAAAGGGCTCAAGTGCTTTGAGACATACAATAATGCACCCAAAAGGGTGACAAAGTCTATTTCATAGGGAGTAAATGGGGCATTCGAATTCCTGCCAATAGGGACATTTCTAAAGACCACAGGCAAGCACAGCCCAGGAAAAGATGCAGGCTCAGAAAAGCCAGATAGGACCTGCACTTGACATTCACTTGGCCTGATCATAATAGAGGGGCTCAACTCTGAAGAGGAGCACCGGACAAAGCAGACCAGTTAGCAAAGACTGGGAAAGGTGTTATTTGCACTGTTTTTTTTGTCCTTGTTTGCTCTTGGCACTCCAAGAAATCTCTATCACATCATGAGATGGATACAAATGGAAGGAACAGACAGCCCAGGAAATAGAGCCCACAGTGTGCAATAAAAGATTACAAGACAAACAGGAAAATCACGTGGGAACAGCAGATATGATACTATTGAAGTTAAGTTGATATCAAGTGAAATATGATTGTTATAGATTGAATATGTTAAATTAAGCCCCATGGAAAACACAAAGACAATATCTGAAACATATATACAGAAAGAAATGAGAAGCAACTCAAAAAATCACCACAAAAAATCAAATATCTGTGCAAGTAGGCATTAAAAGAAGATATGAGGAACATAAAATGTATGACTTACAAAGATAAAACAGAAAAATGGCAGAAGACAGGCCTATATTATCTGTAGAGACTTTAAAAGTAAGTAAATTTAACTTTCCAGTAAAAAAAAAAAACAAAAACAGATATTGGCACAATAGATAAATGCATGACCCAACCATATGCTGTTTACAAAAGACTCATCTTAAATTTAAAGATATACATGGGTTGAAAATGAAAGGATGGGAAACTATATATCATGCAAGTAGTAACCAAATGAGAGATGTGGCTACTATACTAATATCAGATATAATAGACTTTCAGTCAAAAGCTGTTATGAGGGGAAAAGAAGGGCACTGTATACTACTAAAAGGATTAATGGGGAAAAACAGTCTCATCAACAAATGGTTCTTGAAAAAGTGGATGTCCATACACAAAAGAATGAATGTACACCCCTAACTCATACCATATACAAAATTTAACACAAAAATGGATCAAAGACTCATAAGAACTAAATCTGTAAGACTCCTAGAAGAAAACGAAGGGGAGCATCTTTAGGACCATGTGTTAGGCAATGGTTTCATAGACTTTACACCAAAAACATGAGCAATAATGAATAATGAAATAGATAAATGGGATTTCTTCAAAATTAAAAAAAAATTGTTCATCAAAGGATTTCATCAATAAAAGTAAAAAGACAACTACGGATTAGGAGAAAATATTTGGAAAACCACATATCTGATAAAGGTTTAATATCCAAATATGTAAAAACCTCCAACAAATCAACAACAAAAAGGCAAATAGCCCAACTTAAAAATGGGCAAAAGACTTAAACAGACATTTCTCCAAAGAAGATACACAAATGGCCTACATGTGCAAGTAAAGATGCTCTACGTGGTTAGCCATTAGCTAAAGCAAATCAAAACCACAGTGAGATACCATTTCACACACCCCAGAATGACTACTGTTATGGTTACATTCATCGTCAACTTGGCTAAATTATGGGGACCAGGTGTTTGGTCAAACAAGCACTAGCCTGATTGTTATTGGGGGAATATTTCAAGTATTTAAATCTTCAGTAAGTTGATTGCATCTATTACTGATGATGCACACAATCAACAATGAGAGAAGTCTCATCCAAGGTTGAAGGCCTTAAAAGGAGAACTGATTCTTTCAGCAATCAGAAGGGAAGAATTTCCATCTTTACTTCAGCCAGTCAATTTCTCCCAGGGACTTCACTGAAAATTTTCATCACAGTTCCAAGCTTACGGCCTGCCCTCTGGAATTCAGACTTGCCCGTCCCACAGTCATGTGAGCCAATTCTTATAATAAATCTCATAATATTTACATATCTGCATCTATATTTATTTTTTCTATACCTATATCTTTCTCCTGTCAGTTTTGTTTCCCTGGAGAACCCTAATTTATGGCTACTACTTATAAAATGTAAAATATCCCATGCTGGAGAGGATGTGGAGAAATACGCCATATATGGTCTGGCAATTCTACTGTTAGGTACATGCCAAAGGAAAGTAGGGACTCAAACAGATATTTGCACACTTATGATCACAGTTGCATTATGCACAGTTGCCAACATATGAAATGGCCCAAGTGTCCTTCAACAGACGAATGAATAAACAAAATGTGATATATGCATGCAATGGAATATTATTCAGCCGAAAAAGAGGAACGAAGTTCTGACACGTGATGATGTGGAGAACCTCGAGGACATCATGTTGAATAAACCAAGCCACAAACAAAACACAAATATTGTACGATCCCATGCATATGAAACAATGAGAAGAAACATATCCATAGAGTCAGAAAGTAGAGTACAGGTTGCCAGGGGCAGGGACAGAAGTGGGGAACAGGGGGTTCATGCTTAGTTGGTACAGAGCTCTGTTCGGGGTGATGGAAAATTTTGGTAGTAGATGATATTGATAGTAGCACACTGTGACCATAATTAACCCCACTGGATTATATATTTGAATGTGACTAAACAGGAAATTTTAGGCTGTACATATGTTACTAGAATAAAAACTTGAAAACAACAACAACAACATAGGGCTGTATCATACAAACAGGGAACCCTAATATCAACTTTGGATTCTAGTTAATAGTATAAATATAATAACATTGTTTCATCAATTGTAACAAAGATACCACACTAATGCTAAGTGTTAATTGTAGGGAAAATTGTGCAGTAAGGGGAGTATTTGGGGGCTCTGTAATTCCTGCATGATTTTTCTGTAAACCATGACTTCTCTAATAAAAAGTTAATTAATTAAAAAAAGAAAATCTGATGAAGGTAGAGATAAATTGGCCACTTGAATCTAGGCTACCCAAGGAAGACCAATACTAAGCCATGATATGTAAAATATATTTATTTCTTCCTCCTCTGCTATAACTCCTGAAGTATACATTATCAGTTTCTATAAGGCACCCCTTGACAATTCATATCATCATTACAAAAAATTATACAAACTAGTTACATACATAGGAAAACAAAAATGTAAACTACTTCTAAACCAAATACCTAAATGCACACACAGTAAACCAAATTTTCTGATGAAATTTTTACAGAGTAATATCTACATAAAAAAATAGAACATTTATCTCATTTAACTATATAGCATGTTTATAAATAGCACCATCCCTAGAGAATGTCTACGTTTGGATATTTATATTGTTTCCTATTTTCCTGTTATAATGAACAATTTTTATAAACATTTCTGTATATTTATCCAATTATTTCTTCAAGACAGATTTCCAAAATGAGAAATCCTTCCTCCCCTCCCAGGGGTTTATATACAGTGCCAATTTTATATATAAAATTGAACAAGTATATTGCAAAAGACAAGACTGAAGAAGCATAAATGCTGCAGAAGTAAAAGAAGATGAAGGTCTAACAAGAACAGTCAAGAGAACGAATTGAAAACCTTATAGTGATGGCCTAAATCAGTTTAGTACATGGCCAATTGTAAAATAATCAGTGCTGTTTTAGCAAATATATTCAGTTAGAATATATAATGGTAACAGATTACATTTAAAATAATAATAAATATTTCAATACTTTGATCCCCCATATCTGTGAAGTTTATTCCTATATGAAGAAGATAACCAAGTTCTACCAAAGATATGAAAAACGCTTTCAAAAATGATGCAAACAATAATAGGGCAGTATAAGGTATATGGATTTTTTTTTTTGAGCAATAAGAATGTTCTCAAATCGATTCTGATGGTGAATGCACAACTCTGGAATTATACTGAGAACCACTGATTGTACATTTTGGATGGATTGTATGGTGTGTAAATAAAACTGTAAAAAAAAATGATGTTCTAGAACAAAAATTCCTCAATGAGAGAACTAACTATTAGGAATGTATTAGGATTACATATTGATTTTCAGGCCACTATTGTCATTAGCATAAAAATTAAACTCTGAATAAAAGATAGAATAATACATTTGGAAGAAAGAAAAATGAGAAGATGCAGGAAGTATTAAAAAAAGATTAATAAACGGAAAAGGTGGTAGAGAATGAAACTGTCCCTATAAATTACTAAAATTGGGTATAATTGATTTAATAGACAATTATCTATTGAGTCCCCAAGTGCTAGTCCCTGTTCTAGGCAGTCATCATATGGTTATAAACAAAAAACAATCTATGGCTTCATGGCACTTACAGTCTAGTGAGAACCAAAACAATAAGCCAATTCTGTTAGAACAGAGAGATGAAGGAACCGAGTAGAAAGCCCAGGCACAAACCCACATATATAGAGATATGTGTTTGTGCTAATCCATGATAATCAAATCTTTCCTATTTCCCAAG
The DNA here is from genome assembly GCF_023851605.1 of Tamandua tetradactyla. Lineage (NCBI taxonomy): Eukaryota > Metazoa > Chordata > Mammalia > Pilosa > Myrmecophagidae > Tamandua > Tamandua tetradactyla. Next base: position 198,787,543 of record NC_135327.1, on the reverse strand, counting down.
CCTTCCTCCACCCTCCTGAGGAACTGAGCTCACTCTAGTTCCCAGTTGTGCATTATCCACAGATTAAAAAAAAAAACAGCAATATCGACAATGGCAATCAAAAAAAATCATCTGCTTTTTATCATGATGGACTTTATTATTTGCCTTTGTGGACTGCCTGTGAGTTAGAGGTGGTTTTAACTCTATTCTCATCCAAGTACCCCAGGTAACTGAGAATTAACCAGTACTACAAATGAGTTTATGTTTCATTAATTAAGGCTGTTGATTCAGTCTTCAATTTTGGCCTCAAGACTGTTGACTTAAACTTATTTTGTTCAGGGGGCTTCTGGTCATCAAGATAGCAGGGAGATCCACTGCAGGGCTTGGCACAGCAACATCCCTCAGCAGAAGTGTTAAGCAGCAAACACGAGTTAGCTGCACCATCTTTCTCAAAGTTCCAGAATATACTTAAAGGGCTGCAGTAATAGGTCAAGCACCAAATCAAGAAAAAGGTATCTTAAAAATGGCAAGAACAGCTAGAAGTAAAACTCTAAAATTGTGGAACTGTAACCCATACCAAACTCTGAAATCTGTTCTACAACTAATTTTTGCTATGTGCTTTAAAGTTTATTGCCTTATTATTTATATGTCATTTTTCACAAAAAAGGAAAAAAAAAGTTTATTGTGATGATAAATGCACAGCTATATGATGATATTGTGAACCACTGTGTATACGATTCCATGGTATGTGAATATATAATATATATCAACAAAAAATAAATACTTTTTTTACAAAAGCATCAAAGGAGAAGGTGGAGTTATGAAAGAGAAGGCAGGATTTAACAAACGAGTATGATTGCTGAATCATCATATTGATATTTCTTTTAGTCTCCAGTGTTTTGGAGTAGCCAGAAGAAAAACCTCAAATTGTGGAACTGTAACCCATACTAAACTCTAAAATCTGTTCTATAACTAACTTCTGTGGTGTGCTTTCAAACTTATTGATTTTTTTTGTATATATGTTATTTTTCACAACAAAATTTTTTTTTTTTAATGATAAGATCTCATGAATGCTCTTGCTGGCCCCACCTCTTCTCCTCACTGGTTTAATGAGGGGCCAACCTGTGCTCCCGGCACACATCTTTGGTGCTGGCTCCAGAGAGAGCAGAGGAACCCTTGTGCACATATGGGGGCATGCATGTCTGTACCAATCAGCCTGAAGATCTTCATCAGGACACTCATCGCAGGTTCATCATCCCAGTACTTGCCCTGCACGTAGACGCTACTCATAGAGCTTTTCCTACAGAACACCATAGAAGGGCAGTCAAATCGCAGCTGCCTGGGGCAAGGGTTGGCTGCAATGGGAAGTACAACACAAGACTGTGAGGTGACACTCTTTCCCTAGGGAAAAGGGGACATGCATATCTGTGCAAATAGGGAATTCCTAAGGCCACACCAGCATGTCCAGGACAAGATGAATGCACAGAAATGACGTGGGAGGATCCTAAGCTTTCTGCCATAGGCTTTTGCCTACAGAAATGGCCAAAAGACTTGAAGTGACATTTCTCCAAAGAAGATATACAGATGGCCAATAAGCATGTGAAAAGATGCTCATAATTAGCCATTACGGAAATGAAAAGCAAAACCACAAGATAGTATCTCACACTCACCAGGATTGTTATTTTTAAAAATGGAAAATAACAAGTGCTGGTGAGGACATGGAGAAGTAGGAATCTTAGTATATCGTTGGTAGAAATGTAAAATGGTGAAGGTAATGTGGAAAGCAGTTAAGCAGTTCCTCAGAAACATAAACATAGAACTATCATATGTTTTGGCAATCCCACTTTTAGGGATATACCAAAATAATGGAAAACAGGGACTTGGACAGAATTTTTACACCAATGCACCTAATAGCAATACTCACAATAGCCACAATAGCTACCATTTATCACAGATTAATCGATTAAAAAAAGTGGTATATATATATGCAATGGAATATTATTCAGCTCTAAAACACAAGGAAGTTCAGATATATACTACTACATGGAGGAGCTGTGAAGCCACCATATTGAATGAAATGTTAGACCCAAAGGGGAAGGTATTATATGATTCTACCTATATTAAATAGCTGGAATATGTAAATTCATAGAGAATGGGGAGTTAATGCAAAATAGGTGCAGAGTTTCTGTTTTTGGTGAAGGGAAAATTATATAATGAATATTGGTCAAGGGGACACAGAATTATGAGTGTAATTAAGCTCACTAAATTGTATGCTGGGAGTGGTTGAGATGGGAAAGTTCACATTGAATATATGTTTGCACAATTAAAAAAGAGAGAGAAGGTGTGCATGGGTGGTTCAGTGGTAGAATGCTTGCCTACCATGAGGGAGACCCGGGTTTGATTTCCAGACCATGAATCCCCCAAAATTAAAAAATTAAAAAAAAGAGAGAGAGATTAATGAGACAGTAATATATAAAGTCAATACAAGCTCCAGACTGGATCTAATAATGAAAGAAAAAAGTGTCCAAAAGGACATTATGGGGGCATATGAAAAAATGGGAATATAGACTAAGTTTTATACCAATGTTAAATTTCTTAATCTTGATAAATGCATTTAAAGTCATTATATGAAGGAATATCTTTGTTCTTAGGAAATGTACATAGAATTATAATGGGTTCAAGGCACATGATGCATACAACCTACTCTCAAATGTGCAGAAAATAGATAAACAGACGGATGGATGGTTGGATGGATGGATGGGAGGGAGAGAGGGAGGGGAAGGGAAGGGAAGGAAGGGCAAATGTGGCAAAACATTAAAAGTTGTTGGATCTGAGTATCTGGGTATGATTATATTGGAGTGCTCTGTATGAGGTTTGTATTATTTTTGCAACTATCCTGTAAGTTTGAAATCATTTCAAAACACAACACTCAAAATTATTTTGTTCAAATCTAGTAAATATCAATAAATCTATATTCACTTTCTACCATTTACACCTGTCTGTCCCCTGAAAAATTCAACATTTCAGAAAAAAATACAGATGCTTTTTAGTAGCCTATTAATAATGGGCCATTAGATCTTTTCAGGCTCCTAAAGCATACCATTAAAACTCCAATGTCCCATCCATTATAGACAGCGATTTTTATGAGTTTCACTGTAATTTACTCTGTGGGTGCTTAAGATTTAAAATGGAAGTCATAAAGCATGTCTTCATCTGAATGAAGTCATTTTATCACAATATATCATCCAAAACTAATTCTTCAAAAATGAGAAGAACTAAAACATTCAAGATTATCAAATATCCACCTTCCAAACAATTTGATACATCTCTATATAAAATATTATAGGATGAATAAAATATTAATGAACAGCATAGAATTGATTCTGGGAGTTAGAATTAATCGTTTCTACTACCATGCAATCCCCAAATTAAGAACCTCCTTCTTTCACAACTGAATTTATGGTAAATGTAGAGAATGCATATTTTTGTTTCCAGGTTGATAAATTATGGTTTTCAAGGAAGGCTAGATTAAATGATGGCAATGTTCTTTGCAAAATACTTATTATACATATTATATTTGTTGATGCACTTGAATTATAAATGTCATATTAAATTTACAGAACCAGAAAAACACATTTGATTTACTCAATAAGCACTAAATTCATCTTCTTATGGTTCTTATACATTTCAAGAGGAACTTCAAAGTAATATTTATTGAATAAAGACTGTGTTCTAGGCACTGTACTGGGTGTTTACATTTACACTATGGATTCTTTTCCTTAAAAAAGTCCATAAAAGGAGATTCTTCCATGCAGCTGTATGTAGCTATGGCTCATTCTTTTATACTGATACATATACACACACTGAAATTTACTTATCCAGTCTATTTTGATGGACAATATAGCTTTTTCCAATTAGGGGCTGTGGTAGTTAGATTCAGTTGTCAACTTGGCCAGGTGAAGGTGCCTAGATCCATTGCTGTGGACATGAGCCAGTGGCGTGTGAACCTCATCTGTTGCTGATCACATCTGCAGTTGGCTAGAAGGTGTGCCTGCTACAATGAATGAATTGGCTGGTGCTTAAATGAGAGAGCTCAATGCAGCACAGCCCAAGCAACTCAGCATACCTTATCTCAGCACTCACAGCTCAGCCCAGTCCTTTGGAGATACAGAAAGAAATCACCCCGGGGAAAGTTGTTGGAACCCAGAGGCCTGGAGAGAAGGCCAGCAGAGACCATCCTGTGCCTTCCTAAGTAAGAAAGAACTTCAGTTGAAAGTTAGCTGCCTTTCCTCTGAAGAACTAGCAAGATAAATGCCCTTTTATTAAAAGCCAATCCGTCTCTGATGTGCCAGCAAACCAGAACAGGAGCTTTCATAATAATGTTGCTATGAATAGTCTTGTATATGTCTCTTTGCACGTATTTGTGAAGCTACAGAAGTGAAATTACTAGGTCATATAAAACATATGTATTCTGTTTTAGTATATAATGGCAAAAAAAGTGTCTAAAATATCTATACTATTTTACATTTCTACCAACAGCATGTGCAAGTTTGCACTGTCAGTTGGATAGGACTAGGGGAATAAAAGGTAATAACATGTATTGTCAACTTCTATGCCTTTACCTCTAGTAGAGATTTTATAATTTACCCCAAATTACAAACCTGTATGAGGTTTCAAAAAAGAAGCTTTCTAGTTGAGACTTTGTTTGTATTTTTACACTGTGTCTTGTTTTGTTTTCTGTGATCAAGTTTTTCATACTCTCTGCATACTATACATTTCACATATTCCAAAAAAAGGTTGTTTTTGTTTTATGGTTTCCGTGCTTCTCCGTCAATGAAGTTTAATTTAGTGAAGTAAAAGTAGGTGAACATTTCATTGGACTCCCAGTTCTTCACATGCAGCCACTTTCCACGTTTCAGTGAGCACCATAGGAGGAGGCAACAATAAAATAATCTATAAAGATGTCAAGTATAGTGTTGAAGAATCCAAGGTTGCAATTAGACTCAGGTCTCTTGGCTGCTTAGTCTTCCTTTCTTCTGTATCTATGGACCTTCCCCAAACTTGGGTGACTACACACACTAGGGCTAGTCAGAAGGAAGACAGGCAAGAACACATGCACATGCACATAGAGATAAATCTATTGCCACTCCTAGGGAAGCACTCCTACACTAATGGTATATATAAATAGATCCATCCTTATATAAGAGGACAGTATGCTAGAAAGATATAACTAATCCCCTAACTTTCCTTCTTTCTCCTTCTTTCCCTTTCTATATCTTCCCTCCTGTAAGCACCATAGAAGGAGGCAACAATAAAATAATCTATAAAGATGTCAAGCATAGTGTTGAAGCTGCTTGAGGAGGCAGCCCTGGATGGATGACTATCATTTAAAAACTATTTTATTACATGCAACAGAAAATACAATATAAAAGGGCTAAACAATAAATGGGAATTTTGAATTCACATACTAACTGCTTAGATCCCATCCTTTCAGTGGAATTTCTTCTTGTATTGATCAAATCTTTAGTTGTTTTTTTCCCCCATGGGCTGGCACCAGGAATTGAATCCTTGTTTCTGGCATGGCAGGCAAGAATTCTGCCACTGAACCACCATCACACCACCCAAGACTTTAGTTTTATATCTCTGTGATGCTCTTAGTTCTCTGGCTTCTGGTTGAAAACTTTAGCATCATGGTATCATGGCTGACTTCCTTTGTGGTGGAAAAAATGGCTTTAGTTGTCCTAGATTTCCCACCTGCCTACCACACTATACAAAGGAGAGAGCCGCTCTCAATTCTCAGCCATAGTTCTTCCGTTCAGGCCCACTGGGCCATGCCTGAGCTGTGGCCTGGGGAATGACATGGATTAACTGGTGTTCTAGTTTGCTAGCTGCCGGAATGCAACATACCAGAAACAGAATGGCTTTTAACAAGGGGAATTTAATGAGTTACTAGTTTACAGTTCTAAGGCTGAGAAAATGTCCCAATTAAAACAAGTCTATAGAAATGACCAATCAAAGGCATCCAGGGAAAGATACCTTGGTTCAAGAAGGCCGATGAAGTTCAGGGTTCCTCCCTCAAGTGAGAAGGCACATGGCGAATACAGTCAGGGCTTCTCTCTCAGATGGAAGGGCACATGGCGAACACGGCGTCATCTGCTAGCATCTTCTCCTGGCATCTGGTTCCATGAAGCTCCCCAGGAGGCATTTTCCTTCTTCATCTCCAAAGGTTGCTGGCTGGAGGACTCTCTGCTTCGTGGTGCTGCAGCATTCTCTGCTCTCTCTGAATCTCTCATTCTCCAAAATATTTCCTCTTTTATAGGACTCCAATAAACCAATCAAGCCCCACCCAAATGGGTGGAGACATGTCGTCCCTTAATCCAGTTTAACAACCACTCTTGACTAAATCACATCAACCAGGGAGATGATCTCATTACAGTTTCAAATATGCAATATTGAACAGGGATTATTCTACCTTTATGAAATGCGATTTATATTAAAACATGGCTTTTCTTAGGGGGCATACCTCCTTTCAAACCAGCACAATTGGCTTAGGCTTGATTTGCTAGAATTGACCAATTTGGTGTGACTAAGGGGAGAGATTTGTCTAATTGGTTTAGATAAATCATGGTCTACTCCAGAAATGTGGTTGGGGTTAATCACTCCCAAACTTCACAATACCCATAAAGAAGAAAAAGTAGTATAAATGTTGGAGAGAAAATGACAGTGTCCACTACAATATCCCTCACTGTTCCTTCTAGAGTGAATAGTTAACATTAAATGTAAAATGTGTGTGAACAGGTACATGGGTTTATTTCTCTGAGGAGAGGTGCTTTCTTTAGAGCTTTCTTTAGATTACTGCAGGTATTTACATCCTTAACATAGTTAATAGTTACTACTTTACGGCCAGTGTAGGTTTCTCAGTACCTGAAAAGCCATTATTAATATGTCATAAGTTAGGTAAAAATTCATGTATCCTTAAGATGACTGAGTTAGTTTATTTTCATAAATTGTCATCTGTTTCAATGACAAAGGAATGATGGATGCTGTGTGAAACTAAGGCAGAGTCATAGGGGAATTTAACTTAAATCTGGCATGAGCTCTTTGATGTTGCCCCCTAATTGCTTCATATTTCCTCTCATTTCACTGACACAAGTACAGCAGATGTGTGAAGGTACAAATCTACCTTATCTCATCCCTAAGAGATCCCTAAGGAAAACTAGAAAGCAAGTCTCATAAGAGCAAACAAGTCTCTCCTGCCTGACTTAAAAAAAAAAACAGTACCATTGGAAAAGAAGAGAACAGAGTGTTGTATGCAGTATGCCCATTTAACAACTATAACAGGTTGTTCCTCAACAGGTTTTGCCCATTAAAAAACGTTAGTGCATCTGTCACAAGAGTACCTTTGTTGCTAAATACTTATTACCCAAGACTGCTATTGCTTTCCATGAATAACTTTCCTTGCATCCCTGGGATGATCTGATCCTGGATTAATGGGGGATTTAGGCAAGTTGCTGGACCATTTCTCATCTTAGATTCAAACTTCAGGTAATAATATAGATGGGTGGCCAATCCGGATCCAGTGGAGGGCTTCAATCTATATAGGCAAGATGAGAAATGGTTTCAGAAGTAATTGTAATGCTCAAAATCCTGACTTGCATAGATAATTTATTAATCTGAATTAAAACTTTTTTCTAAAAAAGTTCAGAGAATTCAGCTAGGTATATAAAGCAGCCCAATCCTCATCAATGACCTCCAAACAATTGTTTCAAGAAAAAAATGTGATAAATATGTGTTCTAGTTTGCTAGCTACCAGAATGCAACACACCAGAGACAGACTGGCTTTTAATAAAAGGGGATTTATTCCGTTAGTTCTACAGAGGAAAGGCAGCTAACTTTCAACTGAGATACTTTCTTACGTGGGAAGGCACAGAATGATCTCTGCTGGCCTTCTCTCCAGGCCCCTGGGTACCAACAATTTTCCCCGGAGTGATTCTTTTCTGCATCTCCAAAGGCCTGGGCTGAGTTGCAAGTGCTGAGATGAGGTATGCTGAGCTGCTTGGGCTGTGCTACATTGAGTCTCTCATTTAAGCTTCAGCAAATTAAATCAAACATCATTGCAGCAGGTATGCCTCCTAGCTGGCTGCAGATGTAATGAGCAACAGATGAGGTTCACATAATATTGGCTCATGTCCGCAGCAACAGAACTAGGCACCTTCACCTGGCCAAGTTGACAGCTGAATCTACCACAATATGCCATATAAATATTGTCATTTCCATTTTTTCCTTCTTTAGCAATTAGAAAGGATATTAATTTCTTTCCCTCAAAATCCAAAGTTATGAGTAGATTTATTATACCATGTGCAATAAGGAAATAGGCTCATTAAAAGCCCACACACCTTTGCATCAATATCTGAATGAGAACTTTAAAGGACAAGTAACTAGGATTAATTAATCTAAAAATCATGTTCTGGCTGCTATGACATATTCTTCAGGACGTGCTCCCTATCTAGTTTCTCCCTTCATCCTTCTTTTATGTAGACCTATGAAAGAATTGTTCCTTACTTTTCTATATCCATATTCTCAGGGTGAAGCACTTTTACTTTCCCCAGGGTCACTTTTTCTCTTGTTAATAACAGTGCTTATTCCATTATTGTGTCTATTTAAGCTCTGTCCAAGTGTATTCATCAAGTGTATCCCTTGGACCCAAGGTCCAAGGAATATTAGTAGGCTTGAAATAAATGTGTTTAATGAGTAAATACTTATTATGTGCTGTAAATTATGTTTGTATGCATAACCCAATTAGATCTAGTACCTGCTTTCATGAAGTTGATTTCTAGAGACTACTTAAAAACAAGAGGTACTCATAGTCAAATAATTAGGGAAATGTTGGATTTTATAAAAATTAAAAATTCAGTAGTGTAGTATTTCTCAGGCTGTTTAATGTGTACTGTGTTAATTTCACAGTGATTGAATATTTCACAAACTTATATAACCATGGAATTATTTTTTTATTTGGAGGGGTTATTTCTAGAGTGTACTCTGTGAGAACATATTTTTAACAATGCTTTTTCTTAGTTTGCAAAACATTACTGTTCTGATTCATTTCCTACTTCAGGTGAACATTTGTTCTCAGCCTCCTTCATGAATCCTCCTTTCTCATCTTGCTTTCTGTTTGTGATAACCAGTTTCACCCTCTTGTTACACTCTTCTCTGCAGTCCTTTAAGAACCTGATTTTTCAAACTTGCATATTTTTAAATAATTTTAGGCTTACAAAAAAGATGCAAGAATATGAGGAAGAATTCCTATATATTCTTGATGCATTTTCGCTGAGGTCAATATCCCGCTCAACCATAGAATGAACATCAAAAGCAAGAAATTAACATTGCCCCAATACTATTAACTAAATAATTATTTAAATTTCCCTAATTTTTTTTTTTAACTAATGTCCTTTATTCTAGGATCCAACCCAGAATCCGGCGTTGCATTTAATTGTCATGTTTTCTTTGTCCACTCTAATCTGTAAGACCTCAGTTTGGGGTTGTCGGATGTGTTCTTATGATTAGATTGAGGTTTGCATTTTTGGCCTGAATAACACAGAAGTGAAGTGCCCTTCACAATGAAGCATATCAGGAAGCACATGATCAGCTGGCTAATATGGTATCTGCAAGGTTTCTCCACTGTAGGATTATTTTTTCCCAATGCAATTAATAAATATCCTAAAGAATATCTTTTAGAGCATGCAAATTTATTTCACCATTAACTTTGTGTCCACTAATTTTAATATCCAGTGGTCATTCTGTTGCAAGCAAAAAATGGTGATTTTTAGGCTTGCTGTGGAGCCCTTTCTACATGTCCCTAGCCTTTCTCAAGGATTTTCTTTACTCTCTGATACCATGAGTCTTTCCAGGCTCAATTTGTATGTTCTTTGCCCCAGCCCTGGACTCAACCACTTCTCCAAGGTGTTCCTCTGTTGCAGAATGGTAACTCTGAAAGCAATATTGATGCAGTAGGTGTGCTCACTGCTATTGGTGTGTCATTGTTCCTAAGTCTTTTCAATAGACAGAACTTGGAAATAGATGCATGCACATTAATCCATGCATACACACACATCTACAGTTATTCTGTCAATATATGTGCATATATTTTGTCATGTATATATTTTCAAAACAAGCTCATACTGATACACCAGTTCCAATTCAATATTACATGGTTCATTCGAGCCTTCCCCCTGTACATATAACTTCTTTGACACTGAGAAACATGGTTCTTGTTACATACAGTATATTTACTAATTTATTTACCCCAAATATACATATAAAGTAGCTTTAGAATTGCTAACATGATTTCATAGCAAAGAAACTTATTAGAGTTCAGAATTTTATATAGCTCTTTTTGTTTTTAGCCTTATAGGATCTAGTCAAAATAGTGTTTTCCAAAATAACTGATTAGTTCTCTTCTGTACATGTTTAGTGTGGGTTATGGTATTTATTTATAACAGATGTCCTTTGTAGTTATCCCCTCCCCTGTTCTACTCTTCAACTACTGATTTGATTTCCAACTCTGTAATTTTGCCTTTTCCAGAATGTCTTTTGAATTGAATCACGCAATATGAGACCCTTGGGCTCTGGCTTCTCTCACTTAGCAAAAGCATTTAAGGCTCATCGACATTGCTTCATGAATCAATACTTTGTTTCGCTTTATTTCTGAGTAGTACTCAATTGTATGGAGTTACAACAATTTTTAAAAATACATTTACCAATTGAAAGTCACCCAAGTACTTTCCAGTGTTTGGCCATTATGAATAAACATTTACGTACATATTTTTGCGTGAGAATGTCACTTCTCTTGGGTAATGCCCAGAAGTCAAATTGCTGAGCCATGTGGTAGGTATCTGTTTAATATTATAAAAAACTACTAATCACTTTACTATAGGATCTGAATTGAATTTCCAACAGCAATGAGTTCTAGTTGCTCAGCATCCTTGATAGCACTTGGTAGTTTTATTTTTGTTTGTTTGTTTAGCTAGCCTAATAGTTTTGCTGTAGCCTTTTCTCGTGGTTTGAATTTGCATTTCTTATGCTAAATTTACATACTAGTTCTAGAATAATTTTTCATAGATTAATTGTAATATTCTAATGATGCTGAGTATCTTCTCATGTGTTTATTTATCATTCATATATCTTATTTAGTGAACTGTCTGTTTGGATTTCATCCCTGTTTTTACTACTGTTAGTTTTCTTATCCTGTGATTTGAGAGGTCTTCATATATTCTGGGTACAAGCCCTGTGTCAGAAATGTGATTTGCAAGTATCAGTCTATAGCTTGTCTTTTCATTCTCTGTTGTTGTATATTTCAAAGAGCAGAAGCTTTTACATTTTAAGAGTCTAATTTATCAATTTGTTTCTTTTACGAATTTTGCTTTTGTCTTTCTCCTACTTTTTGTTTCCAGATGTTTTTTGAGATTTAGATTTTTACATTTAATTCCATGATCCATTTTCAATTGAACCTGCATGATAGGACTTTTTTTTTTTTTTGCATCTATATACCCAGTTTTCCCAGCACCATTTGTTGAAAAACTATGTTCCCTCCATTAAATTGCCTCTGTACCTTGTGACAAGTCAGTTGGCAAAATTTGTGTGGGTCTATTAGGACTTTCTTTTCTGTTTATGGATCTATACATTATTTCAGCAATACCATGCTGTCTTGATTATGGTATACCTTGTGAAATCAATCAGATTTATAGTATGTGAGTGTATAGTATATCTTAAAATTAGGTAGAGTTATTTCTTCTACTATGTTATTCCTTTTCAAAAATTTTTGGAATGTCTAGTTCCTTTCCCCTTCCACTTTTATAATAGAGTTTGTTAATTTCTATTTTTTTAAAAAAAAAAAACTTATTTTGGATTTTAATTAGTAATGCATTGACCATACAAGTAATTCAGGGGAGAACTCCCATTTTACCAATATCTCCCAATCAATGCAATTGGTATATTAAGTTTTCCTAGATTTCCTACATCATTGTTTTGTACTTTTCAGCATACAGAGTATGCATTTTTTTAGGTTTATCCCTAAATATTTCCTTTTTGATGCTATTACAAATGATATTTTAAAATTTTCAAATTCCAATTGTGCACTGCTAGAAATACAAAAACAGTGGATTTTTGTGTATTGGCCTTGTATTCTGTGACCTTGCTAAATTTACATACTAGTTCTAGAATAATTTTTCATAGATTAATTGGAATATTCTATGTAGACAATCACATTGTCTGCAACTATAGACAGTTTTCTTTTTTTCTTTCCAATCTTTAAGTCTTTATTTCTTTGTTTTGTCTTATTGACTAAGACTACTAATATAATGTTGAATAGGAATGAATCTCAGGAGACAAGCATACAGTTTTTCACCTTTAAGCATTATGTAAGCTGTAAATTGTTTGAAGAAGCCCTTATCAGGATAAAGAAGCTCTCTTCTATTCCAACCATGCTGAGAATTTTAGAGTTTTATGAATAGATATTAAAGTTTACCTTTTCAAATAGCATTCTGCCTCTATTGTGATGATAATAGAGTTTTCTTCTTTAGTCTATTTAATGTTTTGAATGACATTGATTTATTTCCAAATGTTGAATCAGTTTTGCATTCCTGGAGTGATCCTGACTTGGTTGTGATGTATTGTTCTTTCTATCTACTACTGGATTTGATTGCTAATATTTTGTTGAGAATGTTTACATCTTTATTCATGAAGGATTTTGGTTTGTATTTTTCTTTTAGATATCTTAGCCTTATTTTGGCATTAGAGTAATGCTGGACTCAAAATGAAGTGCTCTGTCCTAGTGTTTTCTAGAAAATGTAGAATAAAAATAGTATTATTTCTCCCTTAAATGTTTGATAGAATTCACAAGTGAAACCCATTGTTACTGGAGTTTTCTTTGTTGGAAGAATTTTAACTATGAATTCAATTTCTTTAATGGATATAGAAATGTTCTGGTTATCTATTTCTTATATTTTGTAGTTAAGTGTTAGAAGAAATTGGTCCATTTAGTCTAAGCTGTTGAATTTATATGCATATTGTTATTTATATTATCTTTTTAATGCATATAAGGTGTATAGTGATATTCTCTTATTCCTGAAGTTGTTAATTTGTGACTTCTGTCTTTTCTTTTTGGCATGTATAACTAGAAGTTTATCAATTTTATTGATCATTTCTAATAACCAGCTTTTGGTTTCATTGATTTTCTCTACTGTTTTTTTGCCTTCAATTTTATTGATTTCTGCTGGAATTTCTATGATTTGTTTCCTGCTGTATATCTTGGTGATTATGTTTCTATTTTTCTATTTTCTTATGTTAGGGACATAGATATTGACTTAACTTTTTTCTTTTCCAACATAAGCATTTAATTATATACATTTGCTGTTACTTCATACAAATTTTGATATTTTATATTTTCATTTTCATTGCATTTTTCTAATTACTAACCTTTTGCCCATTTTTCAATGGGGTTATTTGGCATTTTGTTGTTGAGTTGTAGGAGTTCTTAATACAGTTTGGGTGTTAAACTCTTATTGGATATGTGGTTTCCAAGTATTTTCTTCTATTTTGTAGAGTGTCTTTTACTTTCATGATAAAATCCATTGATACACAAAAATTTTTAACTTTGATGAAGTTCCATTTATCTAATTTCTCTTTTATTGCTCATGCTTTTGGTGTAAAATCTAAGAAACCCCTGCCTAACACAAGATCATGACAGTCTTCCTTTGTCTTCTTCTAGCAGTTTTATAGTCTTGGCACCTATATTTTGGTCTTTGATCCATTTTTACTTAATTTCTCTATATAGTATGAGGTAGGGGTCCAAATTCATTCTTTTGCTTATGAATATCTGGTTTTCCTAGCATCATTTGTTGAAGAGACTATTTTTCCCCATTGTTTATCTTTTTCATTCTTTATTTTAATTGATCTCCATTGTATTCTCTGTTATTTCCTTCCTTCTGCTCAGTTTGGGATTAGTTTGTTGTTTTTTCCTAGATCTTCCAGTTATGAGGTTAGGTCTTTGATTTGAACTCTTTCTTCTTTTTTTAATGTAAGCATTTAGATCTATACATTTTCCTCTCAGATCTGTCTTTGCTACACACTTCAAGTTTTGGCATGTTGTGTTTTCATTTTTATTTGCCTTAAAATATGTCCTTATTTCCCTTCTGTCTCTTCATTGACCAATTGATTAAGAGTATGTGGTTTACTTCTCGATCAAAAGGGGGAAGAGTGAAATGAGACAAAGTGTCAATGGCTGAGAGATTCCAAACAGAGTGGAGAGGTTATCCTGGAGGTTATTCTTATGCACATCACTGTGTTATTCAAGATGTAATGGAGAGGCAGGAGGGAACTGCCTGAAAATGTAGAGCTGTGTTCCAGTAGCCATGTTTCTTGATGATGATTGTACGATGATAGAGCTTTCAAAATGACGGTGTGATTGTGAAAACCTTGTGTCTGATGCTCTTTTTATCTACCTTGTCAACAGAAGAGTAGAACATACGGAATAAAAACAAATAATAGGGGAACAAATGTTAAAAGAAAAATAAAAAATAAAAAAAAGTGGGTGGTTTAATTTCCACATTTTTGTGAATTTTCCAGTTCTCCCTCTGTTATTTCTAGCTCACTGTAGTCAGAGAAGATACATTGCATGATCCCAATATACTTAAAATTTTTGAGGTCTGTTTTGTGACTGAACATATGGCCTATCCTAGGGAATGACACATGTGCACTTCTGTTGAGTGAGGTGTTCTTTATGTCTGTAATGTCGAGATAGTTTATAATATTCTTCAAGTCATCTATTTACTGAGCTTCTGCATAAATGTTACAGAAGACTTCAACAGTTTTTGTAACAGTTGGTTCCTACTTTAAATGTAGAATCATCTATCTCTTCCCTCAAATCTGTCAATATTTACTTCGTATATTTTGGGATTCTTTATTAGGTGCACATATATTTATAAATGTTATGTCTTCCTGCTAAATTGACCTCTTTACTAGTATATAGTGACCTTGCTTGTCCCTCTTATGAGTTTTTTACAGAAGTCTATTTTAGCATTTTAGTATGGCTCACCCAGATTTCCCTTGGTCATTTGTGTGGTGTATAGTTTTCACTTTCACCTTACTTTGTGTCTTTGAATTTAAGGTGAGTTTCTTATGAATAGCATACAGTTGGATAATGCTTTTTTATCCATTCTGCCAATCTCAGCTTTTTGACAGGGGAGTTTAATCCATTTACATATAAAATGAATTTTAATAATACAGGACTTTCCACTGCCATTTTGCTATTTGGTCTTTGTAAGTATTATATCTTATTTGCCCCTCAGTTCTTTCATTAATTCCTACTTGGCTATTTATTTTTTTTCATACTATATAATTTTGAGTCCCTTATCATTTCCTTCTGTATATATTTTTCAGATATTTTCTTTGTCATTACTATGGTGACTAAATTTAACTCCTTCAATCTATAGCAGTCATATTTAATTTGATACCAATTTAACTTCAATAGCACACCAATACACTGTTTCTATACCTCTCTGACCCTTCAAGTTTTTTGCTGTACTTATTACAAATTATATCCTTAAACATTTTATATACAAAAACAGATTTATCATTTTTTTATGCATTTGTATTTTAGAACTTATAAGAGGTTTTGGAATTATACACCAAAACCTACAATAAATAACACTGGCATGTATAATTATCCTTATGCTTACCTTTACCAGAGGTTTTTATTTCTTTATATCCTTCAATCTACTATCTAATGTCCTTTGATTTAATTGTTTCTTTTATACTGCTTGAGCTCTCTGCAAGCTGTTTCTCAACTTGCAGGGCAAGTTCTGGGAGGGTGAGCCAGAAAAGAGTTTCCTGGTTCCGTCTTTTAGATAGCAACCTGATAACCTGGCACTGACAACAGGTACCCTATCATGCACTTAGGAGTTACTCCGATCCCTTCAGCACAGGGTCAGTGATCCACAATGGGTATGCAGGCTGGCTTCACACTGCAACAGAGAGGGGTTGAGCTGAGGTGTTTGCAAGTGAAAAGTCAGTTTGGCTGGTTCAATGTTCATATTGCTAAGTTCCTATTCTCTCATGTTTGAACCTGGATATTTAGGATGAAAAGAACCCTTCCATGCCAAAATCTATTCCAGGAATAGATTGGGCCAGATGAGAGTTGGGGCCAGGTTCAGTGTTCATGTCAGACAAAAGACTGCAATTATCCAATGTCTGATGCACCAGATTACTTGACAAGATGTTTTCTAAATCACTAAATAAATCTATGGTTTGGGTTTCATTATTTGTCATGTTTTGTGAAGGAAGCATTCTATTCTGTCCACTGAAGTTTAAAATTTGTGCAGACTTCTCAATATCTTAATTTAAAGTCTTAGGGTCATTCTAGTAACAAACCATGAATTATAGTCTCTGCTACCAAACTGTTGCTTAATATGTTGTCTGTGCAAGCCCCATATGATGAAAGTCATTCTCAAAATGTCTGCATACATTTCCGCTTGGTCTATGTGTACCTGGTCATCTGTGGAACTTTGCACTGTGTTGGTTTGAGTTTCTCTGGAGATCCCACTTGACTGGAATCATGCATTTAAAAAAGCATCTGTCTGAGCAGATATAAATGAAGTAACTTTAGAAATGGTTAACAATGTTTGAGTATGAACACTAGTGGGGAGTGAATCTTGAGAACTAAACATTAAATCAGTTTGAGAATAAGACAATACAAAGGAATCTGAGGAAGCCCACTGTGCAGAAGGTATGAACCTTTGTGAGGCACAAGACAGATTGGTCTGCATATTGATGGAAGAAATGTAGTTCTTTTAACATGCTTTACTGGTTATTGTAAAGTAGTAGGTGGCTTTTTACCCATATTCATGTGAACACCTGTACTAATTGGTCCAACAGCAATGGGGCTCACAAATATATTAGAGAGGTAGGCTCTCCTTAAGAGAACAAGCCTCTGAATCTAGGCTGGGGATCAGGGTTCCTAGGGATAAGGAATGTAAGTGAATGGTTCCCATGGTAGAGCTCTGATAATAATACCTACTACCACAGGCTAGGCTGAGGAGTCAGCTGTAGTATGTGCAAAGACAGGCATTAGAGAAAACTGCATAACAGGCTGTTTAACCAAAGCCACTTTGAGCTTTGGTAAAAGCAACTTCTAAGGGTATCTTCAAGGTGTTGTTCCTGGCATCAGAAATGCCAAGAATCTTCAAAGGATGCTAATAGCTTTATTTCTGAAGCTTTTAGTTCTCGGGTGTCTAGTCTAGAGTTCGGTTTATCAATC
Organism: Tamandua tetradactyla; assembly: GCF_023851605.1. Taxonomy (NCBI): domain Eukaryota; kingdom Metazoa; phylum Chordata; class Mammalia; order Pilosa; family Myrmecophagidae; genus Tamandua; species Tamandua tetradactyla. The sequence goes on along the minus strand of NC_135327.1, from coordinate 198,770,253 downwards.
AATGATTCAGTGATGTCTTTTGACAACTTCTGGTTGTTCATGAAGCTCTCCATTTTCCTTTCCTTACTAGCTGGATCCCTGAGCTCAGCAGGGATCTCAAGGACAGTTCAGTAGATGTGTGAACTGAAAGGCAGTTCTGCTGGCGTAAGGACAGCCACATGTGCTCCGGAAGGTCCTGCCACAATCCTCCACATGTTGTTTTAAGTTGCATTCAGCACCATAGTAATTGTTGCACCTATTGTATTTGAGTTTCTTTTCAGCATGCATTTTCCTAAAGTGTCTTTCCCCAATCAGGACACACTCAGATCTCTGCTCTCACAAGCCGCTTTCTGCTGATGTGTCTAGTTATGTTTACTAAGTCATTAGAATGCCCATTAAGTTCACACCATCTGCATTCTACCCTCAGATAAGTGTGTGTAAAATGAGTGAAATATCTGAAAGCAGTGGCTATTGACCAGGTGCACACTGACAGCAGGTTTGTTGGGCAGGGTCTTCTCAGCCACACAGAGTATACAAGCAGTTGGTGCCCAGGGCCTGAGCAGCTCACTCACAGCCCGCTGGATCAGCTCCCCAGCTGCAGCAGGCCAGCTACTCCTCAGCAGTCCCAGGGGACCACACAGCAAGATGGCAGCTCCCTCCCTGCCCCTGGGAAAGATGGGGCCCCAGAGGCCACCATGGCTCCTGCATTGCAGCAGGGCCCCTACCATTTTTAAAGTTGTGTTTTCTTGATTTGTCACTAGACTAGGTACTGCAACCCTTTAAGTCTTTTTCAGAGCTCTGAAGCAAAAGTTTTTGCCAGCTTTTGCTAGTAATTCAAAGATTCTGTGGTGACACAACAACCTAGAGCATCTTACACTACCATCTTGGTAAAAAAAAAAAACACATATTTTTTCTTATGGATAACTCCATAATTCTCTCTTTTTCTCTCATTTTCTGCATTTGAATATAGGATGCATGCATCTGTGTGTACATGTGTGTGTGCATGCACACAGGTGTTTTGTTATTTATCCTATCTATTGTTCTCTGAGCTTCTGGGATATGTGATTTTGTGTTTAACTTTGGACAACTTTTGCCAACATTTCCTCAACCATTTCTTCTACCTTATTTTCTGCTCTCCTTTTGGAGTTCCAACATAGATCATTTTATGTTGCCCCTTAGCTAATGGATGATCTGTTCTTATTTTTTCTTTTTTAATCATTTTTTTTTCTCCTTGTGTTTCAGTTTGGGTAATTTCTATTGATCTATCTCTGTGTTTACTTTTTCTTAAACTGATTTTGAATCTACTGATGAGCTTGACAAACCATTCTTTTTCCAGATTACTGTAATTTTCATTTCTACCATTTCCATTTGACGCTTTCCTTTTACTTTCCAATTACTCACTGGATCTTGCATGCTGTTCATTTTTTCCATTAGAAATTTTAACATGCTAATCATAGTTATTTTAAATTCATTTTCAGTTATTTCCTACATGTGTCATATCCGAGTCTGGCTCTGTTGACTGTTTTGTATCCTACCTTTACATATGCCTCATAATTTTGTTGATTCTTGGGTATCTTGTGTGGAATAGTAGAAAATGAGGTAAATACTTTTTATGTTTGAAATTCTCATGAATTTCCTACTTCTAGGCTTTTAGTATAGGAGTTAGGGTTAATCCACTGGGCAGATGGGCTGGGTTTGAGATTTGTTTTTGTTCTTTTACCCTTATTGTGCCACAGGCTTCAAATTTCCTTAGCAATATCTTGTGTATAGGTTCAAGGTGGTTTGCCAGATATTTTTCTGATCTACCTTCAGATTCAGGTCTTCCATTTGCTATTCACCTTGAAGTGCGTCTGAATCTTGTGTCTTTCCTTGCTGTATCCCCTCCTTACTTTTGTGCAAATCTTGTGACTGGTGGTATTAGAAATGGGGTGCATTCTTCTTTTTTGCAACTTAGCCCAAGCTAAGTTAGACACTGTTTTTCTATTCTTTGGAATATGGCTTTTACAAATTTTCTGTTTCTCTTCCAGCTATAGTTCTAGGTCTAGCATATATTCCTGCACCACCCCCTAGTATAGATAGATTTTCCTATTTCCTTACACCAGTTGCAATGAGTATTCACCAGGGCCTAGTGAAAAAAGGTTTTGTTCCCCTTATCACTGCAGATTAAGACTTTAATTACATAGTGAACTTATGGGAGAAGAGTCTAGGTTAAGTTCAGTGTCCCTCACATAGCTACTGCTTTTCCCCTGGCCTACACTTTTAGGAAAGTCTTCTTGGCACCCATCCCAGTTTTCTTTATGAGTGCTTGGAATTTTGAAGAGAAAGCATCCAGAAAGTGTAAATCCTCCTCCATACAAGCAGCCCCAGTGGCTTCACAGTTTCCCACCAGTCCACATTTGACATTGCCCAATTAACTGACTGTTTTAGTTTGCCAAGCTTCTCTGATAAATACCACAGAATGGGTTGGCTTATCAGCAGAAATTTATTGGCACATGATTGAGAAAGCTAGAGGTCCAAAAGCACAGCATCAGCAAAGGTCATGCTTGCTCCCCCAGACTCTGCAGCCTTCTGGTGCTGGCTCGAGGCAATCCTGTATGTTCCTTGACTTGCATCTCTGCCTCTCATCACATGGCAATCTGTCTTTCCTTGTGTCTGCTCTTCCGGTTTCTGCTGACTTCTAACACCTGGCACTCTTGTGTTTCTCTCCCTTTATAAGGCTTCTTCTCTTTATAAGGCTCCCAGTAATATGGTTTGAGACACAACTTCATTCAGTTGGGCCACACATTAGCTAAAAATAACATCTTCATAAGGACCCAAATACTATGGATTTGCACCCACCAGGGATGCAGATTAAGAATCAGCACATGGCATTTGCTGGGGTACATAATTTAATCTATCACAACATGTATTCCAGCTGAATTCTTCCCACTGATGTTCACTGCACCTGAATCAAATAAGCAGGTGTTCATAGCGCATCTTGTCCTGTAGAATCCAAACTCTCCCTATATTTTAAGTTTTCTGGCTGCCCTGCACCTGCAATCTCTCATGTATTCAAGAAAATTTATGAGCTGGCATTTCGTCTGGCTTTTATTCTTCCTGTAAGGATTAACACGACACTCTTTCCAGCCTTCAACATACCAGAGCAGACACTGGAAAGTAATCTCATGGTTTAAATTAATAGCTGTAACCTGATTATTCTCAAATCTGCATGTCCTAAAATTACTTCTTTACAGAGCTAGAGACATTTATCGTCTGATCCCTAGTCAATATATCTCCTTGGACAGGCTATAGGAATGATTATATTGCTACCCAACTCTTCCTCCTGTCTTCCCTATCTCATGACTATGCAAGAATGGCACCAATCACACCACAATATTGAGCAAATATCACTAGACACAATACCATTTAACATGGTGCTAGAGGCCCTAACCAAGAACATAAGAAAATATTAAGAAATAGGAAGTATAAATTGTGGAAAGAAAAATAACTGTCATCAATTGTGGATTGTATGACAAAAGAATAGAATCAGCAAAAAAATCTTAGAACTAATGAGAGAGTTTAGTGAGATTAATGGATTCAAGATAAACTTACTAAAATAAGCGATCTTTCAGCTAATGAATCCAGAGCCATTATTTTTAGTTGTATAACTGCTACTGCATGATGCTGTTTCCATAGTATAGAAGAACTTTATTTAATGGCCAAATTGCTAAATGATAATTCTGCTTAATTTATTTTCTTTCTACTGTTTCCTCTCCAGTATGGTGTTGGGGTTAAGCTGTTAAGATTCAGAGTCTGGGTCTGAATTCAAAATCTGTAGCTTAATGGACATTTGACCTTAGGCAAGTTACTTAATATTTCTGAGTACCTTTTAAAAGCCACCTGATAGACAACTGTGAGGGTTAAATAAAATGTATATTTAATCCATGGATAAATACCTTTCTTTTCCTAATTATTTTGGGGAAATCACAGACACCTGTTAACAGCCATTGCCTAGACCTCACCTACCCCCACTGCTTCTCTGTGGAAGGCACACATACAGCCTTAGCAGCCATCTCTAGCTTCCTGCAATCCCCACTTTCTTTCCCATTTTGTGACATTCCACAACCTGGAGGAGTGTTAAATCCAATGAAGAGTCCTGGGCAGACCTTAAACCCAGAAACTGGGAACCAGCAGCCTCACGAATTCAGTAGTAGGGGTCCCTTCCCACAAGAAAGATAAAAACCAGTCTCAAACAGTATGGGTTGGTCACTCTTTTCTGAAACAGAGAAGGACATGCAGAACTACCATCTACGGGCTCAATCTGGAGCAGTTTTTGGCCACACCAGGAGGCCAGCCATGATGGGACTTCTTCCCCTGCTCTTTTGGACGCTTTATTCTATGTAAGAGACAAAGAGATTATTTGCCCTTTCTGGACTCTTTGTTCTATGTAACAAAGAGATCATCTGCTGAAAGTTTCTGTTGTTGCCCTGAACTTGTGTCCCCATGATGCACTGCTATTGCCACTCGCACCACAGACTTCTGCCAAGGAGTTTTTTCTCCTTTTATAGGTTGCTACAGTTTACTAAAGAAAATTACAAATTCCTGCTCCACTACAAATGTTATGTATTTTTAAATATATTTTTACTTCTGCCTAGATATTGCTTTATTGATCCTGGGTGGACTTTCTACCTTATTTCTTAAAATACAGTACATAAATCCAAATAATTTTTGTCTTCTCAAGCCTCAATTCTATTACCAATTTTCTGCTTTGAGCAGATAACATTGCCTCTGCTTCAAATGTTGACAAATGTTTATATGATGCTAAGAGAGCTCATGTTGGCCTCAATTTTCAACTCATCCTCACAGTCTCCGCCCATCCATATACTGCTTCACACACAGTGTCACATATGGTCCACGTAGCCATTTCACATCAACAATAGCTACAGAATAGTATGGAGCCCTCAATGAAATACATGGAGTATCAATCTGGGGTAATATAAATTAGGAATTTTGTGGCATCCAATCTCCTTGTTCAGAATAAGGCTTCAAGGTTCCCTATAAAATCAAAGCCATATTATCCACAACATATGAAAGTCACACTCGAATAGTGTTGTATGCTCATTTAAAGGTTTTCTCACTTTTTCAAAGTTGCCTGCAAGTGAGTGCTTAAAATTGAAGGTATAAGTTTTACAGTTGAATGTTCTTATCTTAAAATTTGCATTTAGTGCAGCTATTTCCACAACTTATTTCGTAAAGTAAGAGGTATAATTTAACGGAATAAAAAGGAGTATTTTTCTACTCTTCTAGATAAATGGTTATATTTGCCCTGTTGCATCATTTGGATAGATCAAGTATAAATCTCTGGACATTCTAAGTGTTTCCTTCTCCTTTTTCTTTTTTCTTTTCTTTTTTTTCCCACTAGCTAGTAAATGTCATAGTGACATTTCCTTGTTTGTAATAACACATCATTTGAAAAATATGACTAGGTCATTTTGCCCTTTCTATCAATCATTTTCTTAACTCACCTCAACTTTTGGCTCCATCATCAAGTAGCATATACGAAGTGACAGTTCATAGCATCACTTGGGAGCTTTTTAAGAACTGTAGAATCTTGGGCCCTATCCCAGACCTATTCAATCAGAATCTGAGTGACGCATGATGAGTGATGATATCACAGCTTACGAGAAGGCTAAACCTCTTTCAATATCCTGTGAGAGTATCTCTAAACAAAAATCTCCAGAAGCTTCCCAGGAGAAAAAGGGTCAACTCTCTGCACTTCCACAACCAGAGGAAACTATCACAAGATTACAACTGCACCCATTCTGTGATGTGCTGCCTTTCCCTGAATTGCTTCTCCAAAACTTGAACCTAACTATGGAGACATGAGAAACTGAGACTAGTGAGTACAGGGAAGTAGTAAGGAACATAGTGGGCTTTGAGACCAGAAGTAGGTACAAATTAGAGAAAGGAAAAGCTTATCTTTTAATAAATTTTGGAGTAGCAACATTACATTAGACTGGATTGGGCATTGTAATTTCTGAAATTTGTATTTGTAATTGACTAGTACCAGGAAAAGCTAGAATATCTTTATAAATTAGGGTACAAAAGGAACTAGCCAGCAGATTTGTTTTGAAGGAAGCGCTGGAGGAAAAAACAAGATTCTGCAAGGATTACCTATATTCAGTATACAATTGGTAAAGTCATCGAAGGGCAGAGATCATGTTTAATGATTACTTGAAGGCTCCAAGGTGTCTTAAACATTAAACACAACTTTTGCTGGAGATCATTTGATTAAAAGAATTAAACCTACACAAAGTAGCGCAAACAAACAAACAAACAAAATGAAAAGCAATGCGACAACAATGAATGCATTGTGAGGATAACCAAGATTTTCTGCCCCCCCCCCACCTTTAGGCAGCCTGGGCTTCTTATTCTACTCCCATTTTACACTTATTCTTTCCATTACATCAAACTACCCAACTCCAATTCTTTCCTCTCTCTCACACCCACAAATTCAGCTCCAGTTACATATCATATTAGTGAACTTAGTGACTTTTACCGACACTTTTATGAAAAGTGAGATAAAATACAACAACATTTTATTCTTTTCCCCAGAATATATTTCCTGGCTACCAACAGCAACATCATCTTTTATTTTTTTTCTTGCTTCCTTTTGTTTCTTGCCTTAAAGTCTTGCAGATACCCATCTCTTTTTCTGCTAAGTTCAACTCTGGCAAGTTTTATCTAATAACAATCTGGAGAGTAGCCAAATTCCCACCCTTGCTGAGAAAGCAATTCCATGGTCTTTCATGCCATCTGAATTGTGCCTCCTGGGAGGCAAAGTAAGAATAGGAATGCAAAGAATCTTAATCAAATGTTTGTCAACGAAACAGTTTTACTGCTGGTAATGTGAAGTGGGAGTGAAAATAGGGAATTTTGCTAGCAATTAAAGATTTTTATTCATTTTCTATCATTTTAATATGGAGAAAATCCAATGGCATATACAAAAAAAAGCCCTCTTCTAGAAATAATAAGTGAGTTTAGTAAGGTTGAGGACTATAATACCAGCCTTCAAATATCGATTGCATTTCTATATACCAGCAATGAACAAGCAGATATTGAAAAAGAAGAGAAACAACACTGTTTATAATAGCAACAAAAATATGAAACATTAGGGATAAAGCTGACAAAAGATATGAAAGACTTGTACATTGAAAGCAAGAACATGTTGCTGAAAGAAAATAAAGAAGACATAAATAAATAAGGAAATATATTGTAATCAAGAATCAAAAGACTCAGTATTGCTAGTATGTCAATTCTCCACAAATTGATATTTATACTCAATGTAATTCCAGTCCAACCCTCAGCAAGCCATCTATCAACCTGTTTATTTATTCGTTTAGGAAAGGCCAGATTATTCTAAGATTAATATGGGATTGCAAAGGTCATAGAATAGATAAAACAAGTTTGAAAAAGAAAATTGGATTAATAAAATTACATTATTTCAAGATTTATTATAAAGTTACAGCAGTCAAGACAGTGGTATGGTATTGAAGTGAAAACGGACAAATGGTTCCATTGACCATTAAACAGATTAACAACTTATAGGCATCAAATTTTCAAGACAGTTGCAAAGTGGATAATTAATGGTACTTGAACTTTTGGAGAGATACATCCAAAGCAAAGAACCAAACTTTGATCCATAGTAATGACCATACACACATAACATAGACATAAATGTTAAACACAGAGCTATAAAACCTCTAGAAGAAAATACAGAACACCGTTGTGACCTGGATTATCCAAGGATCACTTCGATACATTACCAAAACATAATCCCCAAAAAGGAACAAAAAGATAAGTTCAGTTTTACCAAAACTAAAAACATATGCTCCTCAAAAGTTGCTATTAAGAGAATTAAAAATCAAGTCACAGACCAGAAGACCATTTTTGCAAGTCAAATATCTGATAAAGAAATCTGATAGAACTCCCAACTCAATAGAAAATAAAACAACCCAATTTAAAAATGGGCTGAAGATTCAAACAGACTTTTCAGCAAAGAAGATAGATAGATGGCAAATGAACATATGTAAAGACACTCAATATCATTGGTAGTTAGGGAAATGCAAACTTAAACTGCAACAAGGTACTACTAAACTCTTATTTGAATGGATAACATTAAAAAGACTGATATTACTGAGTGTTGACAAAGATTTAGAGAAACTGGAATACTCCAATTGTTTGTAGGAATGTATAATTATAAAATCATTTTGGAAAATAGTTTGGTCGTTTCTTAAAAAAGATAATCAATCATACACCTAGCATAAGTTGTAACTATTCCATTTCTAAGTATTCAAGTTAAATGTAAGCAGACATCAATATAAAGACTTGTATAAAAATGCTTAAAACAGCATATTGGTAAAAGCCTAAAACTTGAAACAAGCCAACTTTCTATTGGTGGATATACTTCCTGTGGTATAGTCATACAAAGGAATTTTGCTCTGTGACAAAAGTGCATAAACTATTGATATATGCTGCAATGTGGATAAATATCAATTATACTTAGTAAAAGTATATACTCAAAAGCACATATTCTAATGATTGCAGTCATATAATGCTAGAAAATGCAAACAAATGTATAGTGACAGAAGAGAGATGGGTAGTTACTTGGGGATAGGAGGGGTAAAGGGAAGGTTCAGGAGGGAGAGATTACACAGCGGCATGAAGAACATTTTGAGAATAATTCTATATGTTCATTTTCTTGTTTGTGTTGATGTTCTCATGAACAACATATGTCAAAACTTATAAAAATACATTTTAAATATGTACAGTCAAGTAGACCTAACACAGCTGTTATTTTTTATATCTATTTCCAAAGAGAAGTAGGAAATTATCTTTTTATTTTTCTGGTCTTGTTTATAAGGCACAAAATGGTAACTTGCTTAATGAAATTCTACAGTGAGCTTAGTACTCATTAAAAATGAAAAACAGCAATTAAGAACTCCTGAAAAGACTAGCCAGAGAACTACACTGCATCCTTGCCTTGAAGGATTTGCTCGAGTCAAATCTTTTTTTAATTCCAAAGTCTAAAGGACTCCCACTAGCTTTGGTTTTACATTAAGTATATTTTACTATGGAATTGCCTTTGATACCGGTACCCAAAATATCTTAAAAAAAGCAATCCCTTAGATTATGCTCCTTTCTTAGATTTGGAATATCAGAAAATGAGAACTTGATGAGGCCTTGAAACCTAGTTGAACGTTCTGATTTTTCAGTTAGGGAAACAAAAGCCCAGAGAGTTGCAGATAACCTTGAGATTTGACACAACCCAAGCAGGAGGCTCAGCTTAGCTAATTCTAAGATCCAGGCTATTGATTCTCTTTCCTTATTTCCACTTTCCCTTGGTAAATAATCCTTCATTGGTTGAGTTTTTCTACACTTGAATTCACACAGTAAAGACCAATTTAACATGGGTTCAATGCATCATCAGTTTTCACTTTATGAAAAATAAAAGAAAATTAGGAACTTGTTTTGGTGGATCCACATATTTTTGCAAATATACTTTTTAGTTACTAGGTAATGTCTGAATGCCTTATGATATCTTAATATTGCATTTGAAATTTTCAAACAGAAAAGGAAGATACAATGACTGAAGGGGTATATATCATATCTCCTTGGTATGTAAATACTGCAAACTTTCTACATCCCTAAAAATGTGGGAAGAGGGTGAGCAAGGTGTCAGATAACTTTTTTCCATCTATGTTAATGAAATACAGTTTTCTAAGCCCTTAAAAAAATATATATCAGATGAGGGGTCCTGTAAAATTCCAGTCAGTCTATTTCCTGCATGAGGTATAAGATAAGAGATGATTAAAATATCACATGTGTGGTACAGTTTTTATCTTAAAAAAAATACAACAAAGGAACACAGACAATTACTACTCATTTCTATCCTCTATTCCTGGAAATTTAACTTATGCATTAGCTTATCGTCATTTTATATATTTTACTGAGAAAATGAGGACAATTAAAATTTAAAAATCAATAAAATGCAAAACCAAAAAACATAAATAGACTTCCACTGATATCCTGGAAATCATTAAGGAAATTTATGTTTTATGCATTACATTAAACTTTCTAAAATTCTTCAAGATGATTTAGATTCTGTCATAAAAATAATTTACATTTTTTATTTCTATAGATTTCTTTTCCTATTTCTTTCAGAAATTACCAACTAAACAAGAAAATTTATTGTTTCATATGAATAAACAATGGTGGGTAAACAAACCATGCACTAGACACAGCCTTGCTATTGCTAAGTATTAGTGAAGTGTCCATCATTCTGATTCACTAAACTGCATGATGTCCAGGTGTAAATCAGCCAGGGTTCTTTATCTCAAACAAGCAAACAAATACACTATGTTTACATGGAGAAGATAAGCCAGGAAACAGCCTGGTATAATGAAAGGTGCCAAGAACTGGGTATCAAGAATGAGACTTTGAGGCCTGGATTTTCCATTAACTAGCTACATTTTGTTGGATCTCCATTTCTATAAAATGAGAAGAAAAAACAAAATGACCTTAGAAACTATACCCCATTTTAAGATACTATACATTAGGAAGGCAAGATTCTCCAGCCTAAGAAGAACCAGATCTTACCATAAAAGATTACAAGTATCAAAGATCTGGATTAGGAAAACTTGGATTTCAGCAGGAATAAAATGCTACAAAACAGGCAGTTATAGGCACCAGAGCAGGTGAAAGGATCTGACATCCAAGCCAAAAAACAAGCTAAAAAGTGATATCTGCAAAATGAGGTAGGGCAAAAAAATTTTCTGATGTGAATTCTAATTTTGTGACTTCCAGTTTGAATCCATTATGTAACTTAGAAAAGCATGTCCTTCAATCTTCATCCAATATTGCTGAATGGGAACTTTTTAAATTGTTTCCATAGAGTTGTGACCCACCTACCCAATTATGGGCAGTAATTTTTGATTAGATGGTGTCCATGGAAATGTATCTCCACCCATTCAAGGTGGGCTTGCTTACTGGAGCCCTTTTAGAGAGAACTATTTTGGAAAAAGCTTTAGAGCCACCAGAGCCACCAGATCGGACAGAGCCCTGGGGAAGCCATTGAATAGAAAGCTAGCAGATCTTGCCATGTGCCTTTCCAGCTGAGAGAGAAACCCTGCATGTCATCGGCCTTCTTGAACCAAGGTATCTTTCCCTGGATGACTTAGATTGGACATTTTTAAACCTTGCTTTAATATGAACATTTTCATGGCCTTAGAATTGTAAACTAGCAACTTAATAAATTTCCCTTTTTAAAAGCCGTTCCATTTCTGGTATATCACATTCGGCAGCTTGCAAACATCCATCAGCACATCGATGGTGGTTTTGTAGCAAAATTTGTGAGGGAGGGAAGAATACAGCAAAAGAATGCTATGTTTTGGCAAAAACTAATAAAAACTCACAAGCATTTCCTGAGTGTGTAATGCCTTATAGCAACCTGTGAGTCAGTGGTAGATGTAATCATTTAGCAAAACTTCCCAGAGAAAGAGAGTCATCGATTAAACTGTGTCTTAAAATTAAGGAGGAAAATCCATTAAGCCATGAGAAAGAAGGGACCACTAAATTCCAAAGAAGTGTAGACTGAGTGAAAATTTGGAAAACAGGTGGTATGCCCCACAAAGGGATGCTCTGTGGCTCTAAACAAGGAGGGATAGGAGAATATCAAAAGAGACAAGGGGTATCTTGGAGAGAGGAGAGCATTGAATTAGGCTTTTTATTTTTTATGAGAAGGCAAATAAGGAACAAATAAAAGTCTTTAGACTTAACAAACTATAATTTATCAAAATGTACCCCTTGAAGGGCAATGTGGTGGTTCCATAGGAGGCCAGGGGTGGGGCTACCATATGCTCCTGAAATCCTGTTGGCTCAACACGTACCTGGAGGAATTGAGTGTGGGGACAGGAATGCACATTTGCACACTGATGTTTCTCATGGCAGTGTTCTCAATCTACAATGAATGGAAGTATCCTAAGGGTACAACAAATGAGGAATGGAAGGGGGAGCTACGGTGTATACAGCAAGAAGGAATGAAGCTGTGAGGCATGCAACTAGGTGAATGAACCTTAAGAGCTGTATGTTGAATGAAATGTCAGGAACAAAAAGACAAATATTATCATGCCTCAATCATATGGACTAACTGTAATATAAAAATAAGGTGAACTCAAGTCGAGAGCATGGGTTATCAGGATGGGGTCTATTGTAAAGGGTTCTAGATTGTAAGCTCTTACAGCAGTCACATATATTCAAGAGTTGTAACTGTTATTTCTAAATTCTGAGATACTGAGCTGTTTGTGTATAACATGGTTGTATCCAGCAACTTCGGGTATTTGTGTGACACTTGAGACTCAGAGTTGAAACTCCAAAGCTATGAAAGACAGCACTAACTCCATACAGGAATTGTTTAAAAAGTTGGAAAAGGGATCAGACTTTGACTAGAGATATAAATGAAGCTGAAATAGATGGGACTGGGGTAGGTCAGAATACAGGGTAAAAGATGATATCATCCATATCTTTAAACTTCAACTTCTGTGTGAGACCAAAGGGAAAGATGTTTATTTAATGCAAAATTTATACTTTGGGTAGCACATTACCTAATTTGACTTTTATAGTCAGTTTAGTTGAACACCACAAGTACATGGAATCTTGAATGGAGCATGAGATCTTCTTTGTGTGTTGAGGTTAGTGTGTAAATCTCCCTGGCAGTGTAGGGATATGCCCAGACTCAGCATTTGATTGGGAAAATCTTCTTGACCAAAAAGGGAAAGAGAGAAATGAGGCAAAATAAAGTATAGTGGCTGAGAGATTTCAAACAGAGTCAAAATATTATCCTGAAGAATAATTCTTAAGCATTATATAGGTGTCCCTTTTAATTTATGGTATATTAGTGTGGCTGGAGGGAAGTACCTAAAACTGCTGAGCTGTGTTACAGTAGCCTTGATTCTTGAAGATGATTGTATAATGACATAGCTTTTAAAATGGACTATAAGATTGTGAAAACCTTGTTCCTGATGCTTCTCTTACCCAGGGTATGGACAGATGAGTATAAAACATGGATAAAAAATAAAAAAATAATAGGGGGGATGGGGTAAAATAAATTGGGTGGATTGAAATACTAGTGGTCAATGAGAAGGAGGGGTAAGGGACAAGTGATCTATGAGTTCTTTCTTTTTTTAATTTCTTTTTCTGGAGTGATGCAAATGTTCTAAAAATAATCATGGTGATAAATATACAACTATGTGATGCTATTGTGAGGCATTGATTGTTCACCATGTATGGACTGTATGTGTGTGAAGATTTGTCAATAAAAATGTATTTTTAAAAATGTGAGTTCACTTAGCACATTGACAAAGTGAAAGGGAGAAGGGAGAGGAAAAGTAGTAGAAGAAGAAACGAAATTGAAAAATTTAGTGATGATCCACAGGATAGAGGTGTTCTTAAAGATTTAAACAAGGTCTTGAGGAAAAGAAAGAAGAGGAATATGGAGAGGAATGAAATTTGGTTAACCTGTTTTCCTGCATACAGTTTTCAAAAATTCAGAGCAGCATTAAACTTTGAAATAAAGGCTTTGGAAAATGAAGCTAGGATTAAGTCTATTGAAGTACTGAGTTATCACAGAGACTTTATTTAACTAATTCTAGAACCCCAGTTGGTGAGATCCCCAAAGCTACTGAATCTAAATCCTGAGTATTAAATTGATGAGGGAAAATTGTACAAGGCATTCCATTACCAGTAATGGCAGATGGCAGAGTCAAATGACTATTGAGCCAATGCTCACACATATCACAGCTATATCTGAATATGAAATACAGAAATTATCTGAATGTTCTGGAGAACAACCCAAAGCTGACTGATTCTGAAGAGGACAGAGTTCCAGGCAACCACAGAACCTGAAAACTAAGTAAGGAATCTAAGACTTAAAAAATCTTGTAAGGGCAGTCTCTAATTCTGTTTTTAAATGCTGTCAAGATTTCTGGTTGTCCCCTGAACCAGGCAAATACTGGGGAGACTCCAAGCAGCCTAAATAAGGATAAAAGAACAAAACTTACATTTGAGTTGCCTCACAATTTAATTGCCCACTAAAACAACCAACTAAACAAACAAAAGTGAATGCTTATCAAAGGAACATAATAGAATCCAGAGTCTCCACAACAACATTTTAAATGCAATTTTATTGAAATGTATTCATGCCATATGATCTATCCAAAGCATAAATCAATGACTCAAAATATCATCAGATCGTTTTTCACTCATCACCACAATCAATTTTAGAACATTTTCACTACTCCAAAAAAAGAAAGAAAAAGAAAAAAGAAAAAATATCCCATATCCCTTATCCTTCCCCCTATTATTATTATTTTTGTCTTTATTTTAACTACTTATCTGCCTATACACTGGAAAAAGGGAGTGTCAGTCACAAGATTTTAATAATCACATGGTTACCCAATAAAAACTAGATATAGTCCTTATAAAAAGTCAAAGCTACTGTATTATAGTTCAGCAATTTCATATATTTCCTTCTAGCTGTTCTAATACACTAGAATTAAAAAGAATATCTATATAATGAGTAGTAGTCATAATCATTTGTTAAATCCTAACTTCTCAGTTACAACTTTGCCCTCTCATATGATCATTCTGTCAATCTCCAGGAACAACTGGGCAATGATCATTTTATCTTCGTCATCCTGGAAAGAGCTGTTGGCCTTTTGGGGTAGAGAATTAAAGTGGTTGACATTCTTGGAGAGATTGATAAATCAGGGCTTATTTGGCATAGGAACAATCTGGAACCCTTAAGTTTCTGAAAAACTAACTTAATCTAGAAAACCTTTTAGAGAGTCTTAGATAAAGTCCAGGCTATTCTTTAGGGTTTTCAGGAATACTATTGGTTATAACTTGGCATACTTCCACCATAACATTTTTAATTTCCAGGATAAATTTCATAATTAATCCACATATGTAGAAATGTTATTCATTCTCAAGAAGAAATGAACAGTCAACATAGACTGATCTCGAAATAACCCAGATGTTAAAATTAGCAGACAGGATTTTAAAGTGGTTATTTAAAGGAAAAGATATCCATAATGAATGAAAAGATAGAATATCCAAGCAGAGGAAATAGAAAGTATGAAAATAGAACAAAGTGGCAATTATAGAATTGAAAAATACATTATATGCAATTAAGACATTCACCGAATGGGCAAATAGAACAGAAATGACAGAAGAGTCAATGACTGTGAAGATACAGCAATAGAAGCAAGCCCATACAAAGAAGATAGCAAAAAAGATTTGAAAAAACATAAACAGAGTCTCAGAGACCTGTAGAACCATATACAATGTGTAATATACGCATAATTTCTATCCCAAGAGAAAAAGAATGGTTCAGAAAAAATATTTGAAGAACTAATGGCCACAAAATTCCCACATATGAAGAAAGAATGTAAAGATTCAAGATGGGTTCAGTGAACCCAAGCTGGATAAGTAGGATTAAAACCACACCTAGGCACACAGTACTCAAATACTGAGAAACAGAAATAAAGGGAAAATCTTGACATAGACAGGGGAAAATGGCACATATAGGGAGGAGTGAATCAAATGGCTGCTCGTTTCTCAGTAGAAACGACAGAGACCAGAAGTTAATGGAACACCACTCTTAAAAGGGCTGAAAGTAAAAAGCACAATCCTACCATTTCAGAATTATATACTCAGAAAAAAACATCATTCAAGAATGTAGGTGGGTCTAACTAGCATTATTTCACAGAATGGATTCCTATTGAGTCAGAATTGTTTCTCTGGATACAGAACTTTTTTTTTTTTTTGATGTTCCATAGGAAATATGACAGAAACTCTAGACAAACTGAGCCTACAGGCCATATGTTTGCTATTTCTTCCTTGTGGCAAGATAAGCACTTGAAGTAGAAAGTAGATGTAATTAGAAAGTAAAAAAGCTAAATATTTTTCCAGAAAGTATCATGCCAGAGCTGACAAAGGTGAGAGAGCCCCTAGGCCCACAGAGCCTGCCACTGCGGAAGAGGGCTCAGGAGAGTCGTAAACACTTTTGCAATGCCATTGCACTGGGCTAAAACTTGGTGATGAAATACCAACACCAGAAAATGGTGCCAGGTTATAAAAAATTGTAGACCTTATGACACGTCTAGGTATTTAGATTGGTCATCAGGAGGCAACAGGATTATTAATCACTTCATTTATCAGAGAGGCAAAGAATGAGTCGTTTATCCACAGGGCTGCTTGGTGCTGAGCCAAGAATCAAAGTTCCTAGTCTATGATGAAAAGAATTGGTTCAGGTTCACCTGGCTAATAATAATAATCCTTTTTTTGGTCTTGAAGACAAGGGAATGGGAGACTGGAAACTAAAAATTTTTAAAATTCACGCTTACAGATGAAAAATGAATTTTTTTTACCTGTACCCTCAGCTGATTATTTTACAGGAGTGGGTTTCTTAACTGACAGAATCTTTGCCTTGGCTGAGCTAGAGTGCTCATTGGCAAAAGTGACTAGACATGAAGTGTCACAAGTTGGAAAAAAAGTACTTGTGGGATCTGTTAAATGGGTTATCAAATGCAGCAAATGATGCATCCATCTGTATAAGGCATGAAGTATGGATAATCATAATCTCAGGTGGCTTGAAGAATTGCAAATAAGATGAGATTTATCATTTAGTGAACGCTTACTATATACAACACATGATTTCATGGAGATTAATTTAAAAATTAAGTGAAATAATGCATGCATTATAGTCCTTTTTTCCAGATATACAAAGAGAAATGAAATTAGGTCTTACCTCTGTCTCTTTCTACTTGTGTTATCATTAGAAAGTTACCATATTCTCGCTGCAACACCATACTCCTATTATATCTCCCTGCTCAGAACTTGTGTGACCTATTCTTAAAAGCTGTCATCCTTTGAGAGGAGGTGACCATGTAAAAAATAGTTATAATACAAACTTTTGTGAAGTATGTGCCACAGTTAAGGAAAGGGATTAAAGCGAAAAACTCCCAGTCCTTCCTGACTCAGGATTCCCAAAGGTGTAGAAATGCTTCTTACAGTATGGCAGGCACAAGTACCAAACCCATGCATGGATTATTTTATATAATCCTCATAAAACCCCTTGGATGAAGATCCTATAAACTTAGACACAGAGATTATGTAATTTGTCCAAGTTCACACTGCTAACTAGTTGTACAGTTTGATTCTGAACTCCATGCTTTTGACAACTACTGCTTCCCAGATAGAAACAATTGAAAATCTTTGCCTAGATGTCTAAGATAATACATACTAACCTATTGCCATAAAGAAGTTTCCTTTTCAGCAAAAATATAAGCAAAGAAATGAAATTAAAACATTTCCTTTTTCTTCAAAACTGAAACAAAAGAGAACCCCTACTTTGGCTGGAGTTACCTATTCAATGGAGTGTCATTGCTTTCTTCTCAGAAGGGTGACTTATGGCCTTCTAAAACCAACGGCAATTTTACGTTTGTACTTAAGCTTGTACTCTTCAATTTTATGTAAAACTTAAGTTTGGACTTTTTTCTCAAGAATGAACAGCACTTTCAATGTTGCAGTAGCCAATTATAACAGCTAAAATTACCAAATGATCCTCTGTAAGCAAAGCATCCTATTGCTGCTAATCGTGACTCAACTCTCTGTAGAATAAACCTTAAATTGCACTTGATGACTTCTGGTCCCCATGCCCAGTGTTGCTTTGGTATGACTGCATGAATCCACAGGGGCATGCTTAACTTCCCAATCCCAGATGTCTATAACTGCAGGGATTGTCTTGTCAGGATCAGTGGCTTCTGCCTATACCAGGGGTGACAGGGTAGTAGGTTACCCTTTGTGATCCTTAGCAGCTCTTAGCTGATAGTCAATCATCTCCACAGTCAGGAGTAAGGGGGCTACAATATTCTCCTTTATATCCCAATCCTGGGGCTTAATATTTGAGAGGGAATCTAGCAGTAAACAACACAGTAAAGAGAAGAAAGACAATAAATGTTTCCTAAGAAATACCTGAACAAGAACTAAGCATAATTTTTATCTGCCAAATATAAAATGCTATAACAGCAATCAGTAAATGAATGAGACAAAAGCGAGTTCAACTTGAACATTTTCCCTAAGGGTTGACACCTTTCCTCCTATAGAAATCTCCCAAGATGAACCTTAAGGGCAGCATGTGAAATGGAAACAAACTTATTTAAAACTCTTAATAAAATAATTACTTAGTTTTACATTTTATTAAAAAATATATTTCAACCTAAATTTCATATGGTCTGTCCAGGTCTTTACAATGATGAATGTTAACCCTACTTATCACTTATTCACCTCACAACACTCAATAACACATTGTTTTCCACTATTTCTATCTCCAACATTATCTCGCTGCAGCAACTTTCAAGGGGCTTTTTCAAAAGAAAGCTACAATTTAAGTGCATTCTTCTTTAAGAAAAGGAATTGGAAAATTCTTTTAGCAGACAGATAGCAAGAGTTGTGTCATAGCAAGTGGAACTTCTCAAAGGTTTTAAAGCATGAGGGGTTGGATATGATGAGAAATGCATTGTAGAGAGAGAAGGCAAATTTTAAAATTCATATTTGGGTTCTGACTTCCGGGAATATACTAGGAGTTTATTAAACAGTTTGTTAAATAAGTAATTAATGTTAATTGTTTAGTGAATAAATATGATTATGATTCAATTAATATCACTGGACTCCTGCTAGCTACATAGGGCAATTCCCAACTAGTGCAATATAGGTTTCCTCGCATTTTCTAAAAATTTGCCATGTGTTCCAACACTTTCCAGAAAGTTTTATTGGTGTCAATACCCTGCAAGCCAATTCTGCCAAGAAGCCACTTTAACATTGGAGCTAAAGGCATTTTTCAAAGAAATTACTGAATAATCTTCTGAACTCCTCAGACAGTCTCTAACATAATCACTGATGTGTGAAACTTTATTATTTTTAATTTAAACTCATAATATCAGCTGCTAAATATTAAAAAGACATTTCCTATGGATATTAAATAAAGTAAATGTTAAAAGTGTAACTACCCAAATCACATTAATGAGAACAGAGATCAGAAATATGACTTGCCAATTCAAATATTTCATCCAAACTTGATGGAGAAGAAAATGCTGGCTATCACTGAGTTGAAATAAAGGTACTAAGCCCTAAATCCTCATTCTATACAACTCAAAACAGACCAAGAATTCCTTTATCCTCCAAAAGAATCCAATATCATTAACTCTAACTTCTTATATGCCCCAACCCTCAACAAATAGATATTAATAGGCACGTTCTTCTAATAAAATGCTGATAAACATATATGCCTCTATGCATGTAAAATGTATGCAGTAAAACAGGTGTAGCAATACATATATTGTTGTATGTTGTATGGTGTCTGTGTGTCCCTGGTAAGGAATTTCCTTGCAAATGAAGTACAATCTAAGGTAAGCCGCAGGTAGGTGAGAAAGAGAAGAGAAATATTGGAAAGGCCAAGGAAGGCATGATTTGCGTGGAATCAGGAACATCTCTGGTGATGTTTCTCTGAGCGCGTGAAACTGGTAGTTCCCCTAATCATATTCTTCGACTTACACACTGCGGACTACTAGAGAGGTTCTGCAAGTATTCGTCAGACCGCTGCCCGCTTTCCTTTCTCTTAGCATCACTAATTTTCTGGAAATAATTCCAGGCACGCGTTGGCCCATTTAAATTAATGAAGCAAGTGTCAGCGAACCCGTCCAGAGTCAGCGGAACCGCGAGAGCCCGGCGCGCTTCAGGGGAGCACTTTTCTGCAAGCCCTGACCCAAGGGATCACAGTCTGATTCCGGGGGTGGGGGTGGGGGCTCTTCCACCCTGAGCGCTCCTCCCTGAAATCTAAGCAATCTGGGGGAAAACAGCTGCATCTTCCAGGAGCCCTATCGCGTGGCTTTCAATGATCTCTGGTCCCAAGGGTAACCCTGAGCAGTTTCACGGGAAGAGTGCGCCTGTTGACTTTTGGTCTATTAAGCACCGCACTTCTCAAACTTCAGTGACCTCTCAGCCATCTTAACTCAAGGACCCTTGATCGGGATGGAGAGGGACCGGCGGCTGCTCAGAACCCACAAACCAGCCACGGTCTCCACTCCAGGCTCCTACACACACCCCCTCCGTCGTGGGTCCCTTACCTTGTGGCTTTTCCCTGGAGGACACCTGACGTTGTTGGAGGCTCCCGCTGTTTGATTCATGCCGGGAGGAAGTTGTGGGGCCAACTCTCTACCTTCAAAACTTCCCTCCGCGCGTGGAAGGTTGCAGAGGGGCCTGTCTCCGGGAGAAACGCGTGGTGGGTCTTCCCTCTCCAGTAAAGTCTTGGGCGAGCGGAAGGGGAGTCCTCGCGCTGCAGGTTTCTGCGGGGCTCCTCGCCCAGGGATGGAAAAGACCGCAGCTCCCAGAGCTGCGAAGGGGAAGCAAATGCTGGGACCACGGAGGGAACCCGCGCCGGCGCCAGCGGCTCGGAGGTCTCTGCTCAGTACTGCCTTCCTGGAAAACAGTCCAGGACGCTCAAGACCAGAAACCGAAGCAAATCCAAAAGGTAGCTCCGAAGAGTGGCTAGGAGGTGTGTGTGTTGGGTGTGGGAGGGTTGATGTTGCAGGAGTAGGTTCTTCGCTGGGCAAGCTCGGGAACTCCGCGCCCTGACGCCACCCGGGTAGAGCCAACAGCTTCTAGGAACCCACGAGTTCGCGCTCCGCTCCTTCTTGGATCTTTCTATCACCCTTCCTTACCCCACCGAAGCTCAGGCGGGACCGTTAATCACTGCGGGCACAGGCTACCCCACCGCACCTGGCAGGGGTTAATTAAGAAGGACGACTCGAGGTGGGGGCGGCGCCCAGCTCTCCTCTCCAGCTCCAGCGCTGGGCTCCAGTCGCCAAATCTTCCCGGGACGGTCGGGAGGTGGCATGCGAGGCTCTGCCAGGCGCCCCGTAGCGGCGAAGGAGAGCAGGTGGAGAGGGCGGAGGAGGAGCCCCTCCTCACACGCCTCAGCTGGGACGGTAATGGGACTTATTGGCACAGTCCCCGCAAGCCATAGTTGAAATGCAGGCCGGCTTTTAGCTGGGCAGACGCGGCGCGCTAGGGGCGTTTCTGCTTCCCTTTGTGTTTGCCCAAGCTTCTAGCCTAGGGACGCATTTGGGAGAGGGAGGCAGAGCGCAGATACTCTTTTCTGCAATAGAAATCTTTGCAGCCCCCCAAGGCTGCTGCTTTCCTTTTTTTTTTTTTTTTTTTCTTTTTTTCTTTCTTTCTTTCCCTGTCCTCCCTACTCCTCTTCCCTTTTCTCCCCTTCTCCCGCCTCTCTCTTTCTTGGCATCTGAAATGTCATGGTTTAATTAGACAGCATTCTGATAGATGTAGAAAATTGTGTGAACCTTAGGAACTAGGAAAAACAGAGTAATTGTCCCATGGAGACTGCATTGCACCATTTTAGAACCACAAGTGTCTACAGCAGACTAAGAGCAAATTAGAATATAGTCATATTACTTAGCCAAATGTTAAAATTTTCTACATTTTCGGGGGGTGAGGATTGTTGAGTTTGAATATTCTGGACAGAAATTAAGACACATAAAATTAGGTTTCCCTAAACCCAAATCCCCAGTTTCATCATCTGTAAAAGGAATGAGTTGGGCTCATCTCTGAGAACAAGAGTTGCACTTACTCTTTCAGTCATGTTGGGTTGGTAGCGTAAGCAAAGCACAAAGCTCTTTTAGTCTGACTTCCCCTATGGTACCCTATCTTTTTGTTCTTTAGTCATTTCCTAACATTCATTGTCTTTCTTTTTTTCCATGTGCCCAAATCCAAGTGGGAATAATCTCCATATTGTAAAATAAGTTTTGTGTTAGAATGTTTTTTGCTTGCTAAAGCAGTTCAAAAGCAACTCATACTTCTTTTCTGTGATTGGGGAAGGCACATTTTAGGCATCAGTGTAATGCAAGAAGGAGGATAGGTTGCAGAGGCAGATGTTGGTTAGAAGCTTGACTTTGCTACTTTATCATGTACATCTTTGAGCAGATTATTTCTCTAATTCTTACAGCTCAGAGGTAGCTGTTAGTCTTGCTATTTTTCAGGTAAGGAAGCTGAAGCTGATATGCAGAACATTCTTAGCACAGTTGTGGGATTCCATAAAATGGCAGTCATTATTATTATTCCTGTCTGGTCGGGAAAATTGGGAAAATTGGGAGTGCTTCACATTAATTTAGACACTATTGCTCAATCCCATTAGTTTAATGGTTAATGACAATTCATATGCTTTTATCTATGTGATTACTTGTGTATTTTCTTTCTCCCACTCTGGACTATAAGGTCCATTAAGGTAGAAAAGATGATTAAAGGAGCATCATGTGCAATAGCCATGAGAAGGACTCATGTTTGTATCAGAAAATATATTTTATTAATCAAGGTTGGCAAATGTACAAAGAAGATGACAAGAAAGATGCTAAGGATGTCTAATTGCCTTTATGTCATTTGCATAAAAATTCATTTGAATTTGACATAATCAGGAATAGTGTAGGAAAACAATGTATTTTTTTCTCAATACTTCGCATAGTTTTATGCCTAAAGATTCCTACATAGGGACATCTGGCTATCACTATCTTTTCTTTTCCATTTTTAAAAAAAAAATCTGTTTTTTATTGAGATGTAATATATATATACTACATATATTATATATATGTATATATCATAATCCACATGCCTATTAAAATATATAACATTCCTATACTCCCAGAAAAAGTTGCCAGTGGTAGCTTGGAATTATGTCCCCCAGAAAAACCTTCTCCTAAACTTAATCTGTTCATATAAATTTGAACCCCTTATAAATAGAACCTTTTGATGTGGTTACTTCAGTTAAGGTGTGGCCCACCTGAAAAAAAATAGGCCTTAATGCTGTTAGTGGAGTCCTTTATAAGCAGAATGATATTCAGCTACCAAAGGAGCAGCCAGGAGCCAAAAGTCAATGGAATTGGGAAGCCAGGAGTGGCCACTATGTACATTGCTATTAACAGGAAAGCCAAGAACTGATGATGGCCAGCAGCTAACCCCAGAATGCCATAGTCTTCTGAAAGAAAGCATTGCCTTGATGATGCCTTGATTTTGGACTTCTCATAGACTCAGAACTCTGAGCCAATAAATCCCTATTGTTTGAGCCAACCCATTCGATGGTATTTTCTTTATCAGCCAGGACACTAAAACAGTGTCTCATGCCTCTTTCCAATAAACTCCTCTTATAAGCAACAACTCTTTGTCACCATGGACTAGTTTTGCCTATTCTAGAATTTCATATAAATGAAATCATACATCATGAATTCCTTCACTGAGAAAAATGTTCATGAGATCCATTATGTGTATATGTATATATTCATCATCTAGATCACTTCCACCTGGATGAGGCTCCATGGGTTTTGTTCTTCCAGCAGAGCTACTGAAGCAGAGTTCTTCTCCAATGGTAAATCTGTGAAACTAAATAAAGTTATCTTCCCAACATATAAGGATGGTACAGGCAATGGATAAGAGATATACACATTTCTGTTGAAGAAAGAGCAAAACAGCTGGCAGAAAGGAGTTACTAGTCCAAAGCAATTTTGAAATCCAGCAAAGCAAAGGTTGGAATTATCTTGATTAGGTTTTAAGGCCTGATAATATTTCTCCAAGAATTCTGGTTCTGCCCTGTAAGCTCTTAGTTCTGCCCTATGAGTCATTTTTTCTTTTTCCATTAAATAGTACAAGTTTGCAGCTAGGTAGTTCTCACATGCTGCTTTATGCCAGTTGAATTTTTTTTTTTTTTTTTTTTTTAAAGAGAGAGGGAGGAAGGGAAGGAAAGACAGAGAAGGAAGGAAGGATGGAAGGAAGGAAGGGAGGAAGAAAGGGAAACATCTTTAAACATTTTCTTGTTTTATTATATTTTGTTTGTTTGTTTGTTTTTTACATGGGCTGGGGCCGGGAATCGAACCGGGGTCCTCCGGCATGGCAGGCAAGCACTCTTGCCCGCTGAGCCACCGCGGCCCGCCCTGCCAGTTGAATTTTGTGGTTCAAACAATGTTCATTTTATACTATGTCTGTCACTTTCAGTCCATGCAGGCAGTGTTTCTCCAGATATAGTTTCTCAAAAAATTGTGGGTCTTCTGTGAATCTCATAAATTTCACTTAATGAGGCAAAGGCCATAACCACTGAGGTAGTTAGATTCAGTTGTCAACTTGGCCAGGTGAAGGTGCCTAGTTCTATTACAGTGGACATGAGCCAATGGCTCATCTGTTGCTGATTACATCTACAGTTGGCTAGGAGGCGTGCCTACTGCAGTGAATGATGTTTGATTTAATTGGCTGGTGCTTAAATGAGAGAGCTCAATGTAGTACAGCCAAAGCAGTTTAGCATACCTCATTTCAGGACTTGCAGCTCAGCCCAGGCCTTTGGAGATGCAGAAACAAATCACCCCGGAGAAAGTCATTGGAACCCAGAGGCCTGGAAAGGACAGCAGAGATCTCCCTCTGCCTTCCTGTGTAAGAAAGAACCTCAGTTGAAAGTTGGCTGCCTTTCCTCTGAAGAACTATATACACTTTTAACTAAATAAATCCCCTTTTATTCCCTTTTAATAAAAGCCATTCCATCTCTGGTGTGTTGCTTTCTGGCAGCTAGCAAACTAGAACAATCACAAATATCTGCTAGATAAACCCTGCTCTACCGAACTTTAGAATCAGTTTGTAGATGTCCACAAAAATAGCTTGTTACAATTTTGATTGGGATGGCACTGAGTTTATAGATCAAATCAGGTAGAATTGGCATCTTTGAAATTGTAAATGTTCCAAATCCATGAACATGGAATGCCTCTCCATTTATTTAGATCTTCTTTGATCTTTCATAAAAGTCTTGTGATTTTCTACATAGAGATCCTGTATAAATTTTGTTATATTTATTCTAATATTTTTTATCAAAAATTTTGGTGCTCCTGTAAATAGTATTGTTTTTAGTTTCAAATCCTTTTCATTGATGATGTATAGGAAATCAGCTGACTTTATATACTGTGTTAGACTGATAAGGTCCCACAAAGGTGTCCACATCCTAATCCTAGAATGGCAAAAAATAATTTTTCAGGCTAAATTAAGAATCTTGAGATGGGGAGATTATCCTGGATTATCTGGATGACACACAGTGCATCACAAGGATAATTATAAGAGGAAGGTGTGAGAAGAGAGTCAGACAAGGCTAAGTGATGAAGTTACACTGCTGGCTTTATAGTTGGAGGAAGGGGCCATGAACCAAGGAACGCAAGTTGCCTAGAAGCTGGCCAAGGCAAAGGAACACATTCTTTCCAGGGTTTTCATAAGTCTTTCAGACTCTTTGACTTTAACTCAGAGACTGATTTGGATTTTTGAGCTCCACAACTGTAACATAATAAATTTGTGTTGCTTTGAGTCACTAAGTTTGCATAATTTGTTGCAGGATCAATAGGAAATTAATATATATATTAACTTTGTATCAGATATTAACTTTGTATCTTATGACCCTAAGATATTTGCATATTCTTCTAGGAGTTTTTTTTAAAGATTCTTTGGGATTTTCTAGATAGACAATCATGTCATTTTCCAAAAGGACAGTTTGATTCTTTTCTTTCCATGTGTATACCTTCTGTTTTCTTTCCTTGCCAAATTGTACTAGTTGCGGCTTCCATATAATGTTGAAAGGAGTGGGTAACAGAGAACATCTTTGTCTTATTCTCAGACTTAGAAGTAAAGCATTCAGTTTCTCACCATTAAGTGTGATATTATGAATAGTTTTTTGATAGATGTTCTTTATGAAGTTGGATAAGTTTTACTCTTTCATAGTTTGCTGAAAGTTTTCTGTCATTAATGGGTGTTTGTTTTGCCAAATGCTTTTTCTGCATGACTTAATATGACCATATGATTTCCCTTCTTTGGCATATTGATATAGTCCATTATACCGATTGATTTTGAAATGTTGAACCAGTCTTGTCTACCTGAATAAATCCACTTCATTGTAGAGTATGATGATTTTCATGCATTGTTGGATTCACTTTACTAATATTTTATTGAGAAATGTGTTTTAAGCTATGTTCATGAAATATTTTGGTTTATAGTTGAAATGTTTTTAGCCTGCTTTGTATTAATGTTTGCCTCATAGAATGAGCTAGGAAAGTGTTCCCTCTGATTCTATTTTCTGGAAGAGATTGTGTAGAATTGTTATCATTACTTTCTTAAGAGTTTAGTAAAAGTCACCAGTAAAACATTCTGGGGCTGGTTCTTTCCTTTTGGAAGGTTATTAACTATTGATTCAATTTCTTTAATACATATAGGCATATTCAGATTAGGTGAGTTTTGGTAGTTGGTGTGTTTCAAGGAATTAGTCCGTTTCATCTAGGAATTTGTAGGCATAGAGCTATGCTTAGTATTCCCATATTATGCTTTTAGTGTCCATAGGATCAGTGATGACCCTCTTTCACTTCTGATATTGGCAATTTGTATTTTCTCTCTTTTTAAATGGTTGGCCCAGCTAGACTTGTCTCAATTGTGTTGGTTTTCATAAAAAAGTAATTTGTGTTCATCAATTTTATCCATTATTTTCCCATTTTCAATTTCACTGATTTCTTCTCTAACTTATATGTCTTTTCTTCTACTTGATTTAGGCATGCATTGATCTTTTTCTCATTTTCTAAGATTCAAGCTTAGATTACTGATTGTAGATCTTTTATCTCCCAATAAATGCATTTAATGCTATCAATTTTCCTCTAATCACTGCTTTCACAGCATCTCTGACTTTGTTTTCCAGGGATTCTATGACCAATACCACAAACTGGTTGGGTTAAATAACAGGAATTTGTGTTTTACCATTTTGGAAGCTAGAAGTTCAAAATCAATGTCTTGGCAGGCCATATTTCGTCCTGGAGTCTATAGCATTCTGATGCTGGCTCACTGCAATCTTTGGAATTCCTTGGCTTGCTCTGCCTCTTATCATATAGAAATAGATCTCTCCATCTATCACTTCCTCCTTCCCTCTCCTTGTATCTGCTCCTCAGGTTTTCACTGACTTCTGTCTTCTATCTTAATGCCCAATATCTTTTGGTTATAAGAACTTCAGCCATTTTGGCTTAAGTCTCACCCTCATTCATTTCAGTCACACTTTAAGTAATTACATTTTCATATTTACAAACAGGTTTACACTGATGGGAATGCAGATTAAGAATTGAGCTTGTCTTTTATGTGGTAAATGGATCAATCCCCAACAATCTTATGCATTTTTTCTTTGGGTTTTTTTCCCTGCCCCCATGGGTAGGTACCAGGGATTGAACCTGGGTCTCTGGCATGGCAGGCAAGAATTCTACCTGCTGAGCCACTGTTGCTTTGATCCCATACATTTTTAAAAGCTGCATTTTCATTTCATTTAGTTCAAAATACTTTTACATTTCTCTTGAACCTACTCTAATTTTTAACTTTTTATTTTGAAAGACTTTCAAACTTACAAGGTAGCTACAAAAATACTACAAAACTCATACAGAGAACTCCAACCTATACAGATCCACAATTTTAACATTTGGCACATTTGCCTTATGATTCTATCTATCTGTCTGTTTGTATACCTGCTTAGGTAGGTTGTATACCTCATACTCCTTGAACTTTTAATTCTCCCACTTACATTTCTTAAGAACAAGGATATTCACATATGTAACCACCTTAAATGCAGTTATCACATTAATACAAATTAACATTGATATAAAGCTTCCAGTCCAGATAGCACTTTTTTTTTCATATGCCCCAATAATATCACTTTGAGCCTTTTCTTCCCCCTTGCTAGATCCCATCCAGGATATTATTTTGCACTATTGTCACTGTCTCTTTAATTGCTCTTTCTTTTGTTTGTCAGTTGTGGGAAAACATATACAACTGAAACTCTCACATCTCAATGACTCCAATGCATATCAATTTAATGGGATTAATCACCACCTTCCATTACTGAAACTTCAATAATATTCAGTAACTCTCCATATCTGCCTACTGCCCCTGGCAACCTGTACTCTTTTCTGTCACTATGAGCTTGCATATTTTCTGATTTTTTTGTTGTTGTTGCCATGGGGCTTCAATTTAATACCCTAAATATACAACACTGCCATTTGCTTAGATACCAATTTAATTTCAATATAGTATACACAATCTATGTTCATGTAGCCTCCTATTTCCCAATATGTAGTTCTTGTCACAAATTATATGTTTATATAAGTCCCAACCCCCTGATTTATTATATCTTATGAATTTCCCTTGTAGACGTTGTAGGAAGTAGTAAAAAGTAGAGTTACAAACTAAAACTACAATAGTGCTTGTATTTACCCATGACATTACTCTCACTGGAGGTCTTTATTTCTTCAGGTGGCTTCAATCTGTTATTCGTTGTCCTCTCAACCTGCAGAACTCTTTTTAGCATCTCTTGTAGGGCTGGTCTAGTTGTGGCAAAATCCCTCAGATTTTACTTATCTAGGACTGTTCTAATTTCTCTCACGTTTTTGAAAGACAGTTTTACTGGATATAGAATTCTTGGTTAGCAAGTTATTGGATCCTTGCATTATTTAGAAGTATATGGTTTAATTTCCCAATATTTAAGGACTTGCTGGCTATGTTTTGGATAATGATTTCTAGCTTAATCTGGTTGTTATCTGAGAATATACTTTATGTGACTTTTCTTTTACATATATTAAAGTGTGTTTTATGATCCCAAAGTGTTTATTTTGGTGAATGTACCATGTGAATTTGAGAAGAAGATATATTCTACTGTTATTAGATAGAGTATTCTATAAATATTAATTAGTTCAAGTTGATTGATACGGCTATTCAGGTCAGTATCAGGTCATATCATTACTGATATTCTGTCTACTCACTCTTTCAGTTATTGAAAGATAACTGTAATTGTGAGTTTGTCTATTTCTCCTTTCAGTTCTATCAGTTTTTGCCTAATGTTTCTTGATACTCTGCTGTTTGGTACATATATGTTTAGAATAGTGTGTCTTCTTGGAGAACTGACCCGAGGTATTATCATTATGTCATACCTTTTGATATGTTTCTTGTTCCAATATCTTTATTGTCTGATATTAATAGGGCTACCTCAGATGTCTTTTGATTAGTATGATCGTCATATCTATTTCTCCATTTCTTTACTCATAACTTATTTGTGTCTCTGTATTTAAAAGGAGTTTTTTGTAGACCCCATATTGGAGTTTTCATTTCCTCATTGCCAAAAAAATACCATACAAGGTTGGGTTAAACAGTGGGAATTTGTGAGCTCATGGTTTTGAGACTAGGAGAAGTCCAGATCAAGGCATCATCAAGGCAAGGCTTTCTCCCAGAAAACTGCGGCTTTCTGTGGCTTGGGATCCTTGGTTCTTGGCTTTTCTTTCACATGACGATGCACATGGTATCATCCCTGACTTCTCAATTCTCTTGACTTCCAGCTTCTGCAGCTCCCTCTATGACTTTCTCTCTCTCTCTGTGACCTTTCCTATAAGACCTTCAGTAATAGGATTGAGACCCATCCTGATTCAGTGGGGACACACCTTAATTGAAGTAACCCTATCAAAAGGCTTTATTTACAAGAGTTTACATGCACAGAATTGGATTAAGGTTAGGGATGTGGTTTTCTGAAGAACATAGTTCTAAGCATCACAGTAGGTCTTGGTTTGTTGTTGTTGTTTTTAAAATCTACTCTAACAATCTCTGTGTTTTAATGGTGCCTTTAGACCACTAGCATTTAAAATGATTATTTATAAAGCAGGGTTAAATATCTATCATGTTGGTGAATATTTTCTATCAGTGAATTGGTCCTTTGTTTATATTCCGCCTCCTGTATTTCTGCCTTCTCTGGTTTTAATCAAGGGTTTTATATGATTCTATTTTGTCTCCTATCTTAGCATATCAATTATGTTTCATTTTAAAAATATTTTAGAGGTTTTAGTTTCTGATATTCATTTTTAATCAATCTAAGTCCATCTTCAAATAATTCTTTAACTGCTTTCCATAGATTGCAGGTGCCTTATAACAGTGTTTCAGTTTGCTAAAACTGCCTCAATGCAATATATCAGAAATGAGTTACTCTTGCAATGGGAATTTATTAGCTTACAATTTACAGTTTTTATGCCATGAAAATGTCCACATTAAGGCATCAAGAGAATGATAACTGGGCTCTGAAGAAAGGCTGCGCCTCTAGGATACCTCTGTCATATGGGAAGGTACATGGCTGGTGTTTGCTGGTCCTTCATTCCTGCATTTCATTGCCTTCAGCACTAGTTTCAGTAGTTTCAGTGGCTTCCTCTGTGGTCCTCTCTTAGCTTCTAGAGGGATCTTCTCTCTCTGCTCTCTTGGCTTTTTCTGTCCTTTGTCCTCTCATAAAGGACACCAGTAAAAAGGATTAAGACCCACAATGAATGGGGTGGGTCACATCTTCATTGAAATAAAAAGGTCCCACCTACAACAGGTACACATGCGCATGGATGGATTAAATGAGCATGGCCTCTTCTGGGGTATATAACAGCTTCAAATCAGCACACATAGTATTCCTAATTCCTCTTCTCATTCCTTATGACATTGCTGTCATTCATTTCACTTATCCATGCACTACAATCACCCAATACATTGGTACTATTATTTGTTTAAACAGTTATCTTTTAGAGAAATTAAGAATAAGAAAAATAAAAGATTTTATTTTAAATGTTTTATTCCTTCTCAAATGCTATTGATGTGAATTCAAGTATCTAAGTATTCTAGTTTGCTAGCTGCCAGAATGCAATATACTGGAAACAGAATGGCTTTTAAAAAGGGGAATTTAATGAGTTGCTAGTCTACAGTTCTCAGGCTGAGAAAATGTCCCAATTAAAACAAGTCTATAGAAATGTCCACTCAA
The DNA here is from genome assembly GCF_023851605.1 of Tamandua tetradactyla. Classification (NCBI taxonomy): domain Eukaryota; kingdom Metazoa; phylum Chordata; class Mammalia; order Pilosa; family Myrmecophagidae; genus Tamandua; species Tamandua tetradactyla. The sequence goes on along the minus strand of NC_135327.1, from coordinate 198,739,298 downwards.
AGGCATCCATCCAGGGAAAGATACCTTGGTTCTAGAAAGCCAACAAAGTTCAGGGTTTCTCTCTCAAGTGAGAAGGCACATGGTGAACACAGTCAGGGCTTCTCTAACTTCTCTAACTTCTCCAACATGTGCCTTTCTCAGCCGAAAGGGCACATGGCAAACACAGCGTCATCTGCCAGCTTTCTCTCCTGGCTTCCTGTTTCATGAAGCTCCCTGAGAGGCATTTTCCTTCTTCATCTCCAAAAGTCACTGGCTCATGGACTCTGTGCTTCCTGGTGCTGCAGCATTCTCTGCTCTCTCCAAATCTCCTTCATTCTCCAAAATGTTTCCTCCCTTATAGGAGTCCAGAAACTTATCAAAACCCACCCAAATGGGTGGAGACACATTTCCCCAATCCAGTTTAGCAATCACTCTTCATTGGGTTACATCTCCAGGGAGATGATCTAATTACAGTTTCAAACGTACAGTATAGAATAGGGATTATTAGGCCTTTACGAAATGGGATTTAGATGAAAACATGACTTTTCTAGGAAGCGTGCATCCTTTCAAACCAGCACACTAAGCTACTTAATTTTCCTTCTTCAGATGTACTTCTTTGAACATTCTTGCAGGGCATTTCTGCTTGAGATAATTTCCCTCAGTTTTTGTTTATCTGAAAAAGTATTTCTCCTTCATTCTTAAAGGCTAATTTTGCTGCATATTAAAATCTAGATTAGTGCTTTCTCTTTTTTTCAACCCCACTATCTTTTTGCTTGCATGGTTTCTGATGAGAAGTTCATTATAATCCTTTTTTTGAGGGGAGGGAAGTAGAAGAGCAACCCAAATATATGGCTTTGCCTGTGATCTTTGTTAATGCTCTTGCTCTCTGTAACATTATAGTTCATAGGGAACTTGATTGTTTTGCAATCTGCAGGGCATTATACTCATCTACTATATTGATGACATCATGCTATTTAGACCTGGTGAACAGGAAGTAGTAAGAACTTTAGATGCCTTACCAAGATATGTGCATGCCAGAGGATAAGGAATAAATTACACAAGATTTTAGCCATCTGTCAAATTGTTGAAGTTTTTAGGAGTCCAATGGTCTGGAGCATGCTAGAACACTCCATCTAAGGTTTTATTTTTGCTTTTGTTTTTAAGTTGTTGTACCTTAGAAGCTCTATGGCTATGAAAGAAACACAGTACATGATAGACCACTTTGGATTTTGGAGGTTACATTTCCTACTCCACTAATGTTAACCACTTTAACAGGTGACTTGTAAGCCTGTCAGTTTCAGGTAGGGCTCAGAGCAAAAGAGGACTCTACAGCAAGTCCAGATTACAGGGCAAACTACCTTGCTGCTCAGGCAACATGACCTAGGGGATTTGATGTTGGGTAAGAGTGCTTGGTGGGTTCTTTGTTAAGTCCTAATAGGAGAATCATAGCAAAGACACACAACAATACTTTGTGAAGCAGAGTACTAGTTATGGTTTGAAAAGCAGCTCTTTGATCAACTGGGAGTTGCATCCAGTCAATATATGCTTCCTCTCTTTAGTCCTTTAGGTAGCCATTTCTGTGGCACGTGCTGCACATTCTGGCTCCTTAGATGATTCCAGAAGAATCAAACCCTAGTCATTCTTGACAAAGAGCAGTTCAATAGCACTTTCTTGTGTTTGTTCTTCTTCCTTCCTTCTTTCACTGTTCCCATCCCCCTACTCTATTTCCCTGGGATTAGTTTACTAAAAAGAAAACAAAACAAAACAAAAAAAAGAAGCTACCTTCATGTAAGTATTCATCTCAGGTTTTCTTTCCTAGAGGAATCTCAGGATAAGACAGTTCCCGTCTTCTGGACTAGAACCTAATGAGGGAGTAAATCTATTTTCATGGCCCTGTATACATGCACAGGGTGATGTTTGGTTATGACACTTTTTCCTCTCTCATTCTTTCATGGACAAAATTGGATCTTGTGGGAGATAAGAAAATAGGTCTCCAAATACATAATCAAAATAACTTTAGATATAAATAATATGGAACTTTGAAATTTAGATTTATCCTTTTTAAATCCATATATTTTCATGCTAAATGCTTTATGCCGGCGTAATAAGAGCATAAATAAATTTATTACAATAGCTATGTAATGAATAAATAAATAGTTATGTAAATAAATAAATATTAATGTGAAAGAACTATTTTCAGATCAGTAGGGTCTTTTGACAAGATAGAAGGAATTCAACATTGCCGATCAACAGATAACTGAAGATCAGCAGGTTGTATTGTTTATGGTAATCAGGTGCAAGTCCCTTAATGTAAACATTGCTGAATAGGATTTTGCATTCTTATTGGGAGAAGAATCATTGTACTGACTAATTTCAGAAATAGCAGATGTACACAATATAGTTTTATTTCTCAGCTTTTTAATCACTTTTGCCTAGCAGTTATTGAACTGCCAATAAGATCTAAATGCACCTGACATGGACTGAAGTGAATTTTTTCAAGATGGAATTATAATCAAATTAATTGATCCACATTTATGAATCTGTATTACATAAGTGCTATAAACATTCATACATACACATACATGTATACCCAAGAACACACACATTTATATGTATGATAAATGTTTATACACATATACACACATAAGATTAAGTGCAAAAAGCTTGAGGCACTTGGGCACATTCAACATGTTGTAAATGATCTTTGGAGAGATATCTACTCCTATTAAAAAGGTTAATGTTATCTTTTTTATTTTTTTAATTAGGAATGTCTCTGAAAGCATGATGATTTTATTTATTAGAAACCAAACATGAAAACAAATATAGTAGTGATATATTTGTGCTCCTATAGAGTCCAATTTATCCTGTTTACTGATAGTCAGTACGTAGAGGTGGCAGTTAAGGGATGGGATTTACTTGACATTCATATAATTATTATCTTTATTCCTCTATAGGTAAGATTATTTTTCTCTCTGTCTTTGATCTTCCTATGTTGCACAAAATAAACCTAGGTCTCTTGTTGTGGAGGTTTTTTTTTTGTTCATTTTTGGTATTTTCTTGCATGGTGTACTCTGCATTCTGGACTTGTGATTTCATGTCTATCATTAATTTTGAAATGTTCTCTGCCATTGTTACTTCAAATGCTTCTTTCCCTCCTTCCCTCCCTCCCTTTCTTCCTTTCTGGTATTCCAAATATATATATATACATTGCACCTTTTGAAATTGTTTCTGTTGAATTATTGTCATGGTCACTGCTTCCTTCCCTGGACTACTCATGAGTGCATCAAAGACGTTATTTCTGTTATAGTTTATTATTTCTTTTTTATTCGTTCCTAGATTAGCCATCTTCTGCTTACATTATCCATATGTTCTTATTTGTTTTTCTACTTTGTCTGTTAGAGTACCTAGCATATTCATCATTGCAATTTTAAATTTATGGTTTGACAATTCCAAAATCTCTGACATATCTGAGTCTGACGCAGATGTATTTTGTCTCTTCAGACTGTTTTTTCTTATCTTCTATCATATCTTATAATTTTTTGTTGAAAGCAGATATTATGTATCAGGCATTAGCAACTGAGATGAATAGGTATTGACTGTGAGTTTTATGTTAATCTAAAAGGAGTTGGGTTGTGCTTAGTTTTTTATGTAGTTATATTTGACAGTGCCCTGCAATTCCTCTAATATTCTTGTTTCTGTCTCTCCTATTGACTTTGGTCTTCCCTAAGTATTCCTTCTCCAAGACAGTCTATGTCTTGCAGCCATTCAGCTATAACCCACTCGCTATATTAGAGCCTTGTTGGTGTTGTGGTAACATGTGGTAGAAGGGACGTGGTCTATAATCTTATGATTAAATAAATAAATGCAGTTTATTTGTGGACCAGTGTCCCTTGGCTGTGATCTTCACAGTGTTTTTTAGCTCCCTTCCCCCCTTCTTAGGTGAGACAGAAAACATAGAACGAGCTGAAGTGACATAAGGCTCCGATAAAATCTTTTCACTCTGAGTATATTTCACAGTGACTTCTCTTCCCTTCCTCTGTGAGGGTATGAGGAGATTTTTCTTGACTTTTCACCTTGAGAACTTGGTAGGGTTCCTGCAGTGAAAACCCATGAAAATTGGTGTCCCCCAAACTCCTGTGGCCCCCAAGAGTTTCTCATTTTTATTATCCATTCTCAGTCTCTAGCATTCTTCAAAATTACTATTTAAATGTTCCTACCAGTTTCTGGCTCTAGCTGCCTCTGCTCCAAATAATCAGGACTGTGCTGTGACTCTCTAGCTTTGATCTTCTCTCAAGATTCTGAGACGATGGTTCACCCTGTGATGTTGGTTCTCTGATGGGTTCAAGAGAAATAATTGATTTCCCATTCGTTCAGGTTTTTGTTGTAGTTATTGGAAGGATAGGATTGGCAACATCCTAATTCCTTATATAATGGAATTAAAACAAGACATCTTTGAATATATCTTATTTTTACTTTATGATCTCCTGATTCCTTTTTATTTAATAATCTCCCTTCAATATTTCTCTCTTCTTTCATATTTTACCAAAACACCCAGGAAAACTCCAAGTACTATCTTCAACACTTTGCTCAGAAATCTCCTTAATTCTTCAATCAAGACCATTGACACACGTTTTGCTTTCTGCATAACTGCTTGCAATATCACTTAGCTTTCCACATGATAAACATCCCCACTTTCAATGGGACCATTGGAAGCCATTTCAGAAGCAATGTACTACAACTGCCATCACTATTTTTTAATGATCAAAATGAAGGAGAGAAAATTCAGTATAATTTTCTAGTAAACCCTACTTTTTTTTTAAAAATCCTATTTTTTTAATGGCAAAATCTGGAGCTTGCATTATCCATTAGGGATTCATTTCTTTATGTCTTAACAAGTGACACCACACAAACCATCACGCTATGTTAGGCTTGAAGGGCCAGAGTAAGAAGAAGATGAGCATAGGTTTCCTATTTCTTTTTTTCCCTATACTATTGCCCATTCCCCCAACAGCCCACCATGCTCTTTAATTTTGGAAATCATTGAGATATTCGATTGCTACTCTACAGGGTAATTACTTTCTTGCAAGGTCCCAAACTTCTTTCCATGGCTCTTAAATTGGAGCAGATACTGACCACTGCAAGGTTAGTGTAATTAGAGCAAACCTCAAAGGTAGAATCAGCACCATTAATTTTACTTCTCAACTTCCTTTAGTGCCAGAAATAACGAGTACATAGATAAAGTTGCATATGACTTGGATTTTATAAAGTTGGCCTAAAATCCCAAAGTTAAACCCAGCTTTATATTATTGATTTCATTTGCAACTGTTTGGCTTACTTAATAATGTTATGTTGTGATATTTTAAATTTTAATTAGGAATGCAAAAAATGCACAAGTGCTGATAGTCAATATTTAAGGAAAGAATAAATACATGAAAATTGCACTTGGGTTTTTGCACACTTTCTCCAATGAAAAGGATGTAAAGTTCTGTTATGCCACCACTACTGCAAATCTTTAAATCAAATCTTAGTGGCAATTCCATTTTTCTGATACTGAGATTTAAAGTTGACTGTACTTTCACTATCTTTGAGTAATTTATTCTTCACAACATACTAAGCAAGCTGGAGAACAATGAAAACAAAGTTACATTTTGTGCATTGTGTTTTAATTGATTGAATTGCCTATCTATAATAATATCTTTCAGAAGAGTGGGATAGTTTTATTCTAATCACTTGTAATGCAAAGGCTCATTCAGCCTTTACAACAGAGACAGGCAGAGGCAATAACCAGAGACATTTTTAAAACATGACAAAAATACTGGGTTTCTCACCTTTTTCCCTGGATCTGACAGAAGTGTGAATGGAATTTATTGTAGATCACTCTTTTTGATCGATCTGGAAGTAGGATTTAGAGAAATGCATTCACAGTAATGAAAGTTTTCCTGTGATAAATACTTAACACTTCCAGGATTAATTTAGCATTAGGGTTCCTTAATATTTATTAAGCACCTATTGAGATTTCAACAGGCACTCTCTGGTGCTGATATTTCTGCAGAACACTCATACTAAGCATATATTTGTCACTCTGACATCTATGACAATTCTGGAATGCTACTAAATTTAATAATGTCATGAGAAAATTGTCTAGGCACATACTGTAAAAGGACCTAGGACTGATATTCATATGTCTGAAAGTACATCATGTACTCCTTGCAAGGCAATCCAGCTAGACTTGTCATTTTGATTGCTTTGGCAATTTCTTCTATTATTAAAGACAAGTTGATTGATTACATAACTCCAGGGTAACTGTGAAGTAGTTCAAGATTGCCTTTCACAAACAATCCCCATCTTTAGGAAGCCTGTTCTAAATTCTCCAGGGTCTGTACTTTGGTTAGAGACTTAATGTCTCAAACCCATTCGCTGGCCCTACTGTCTGTAGACTGTGTCCCACGCTGGCTTCCTTAACTACCTAGGGCTTACTGCAATTCTAGCTCTGTCCTGTTTTGAAACTTAATAGTCTAATACCTTGTTTCCTTACTGCCTGTCTATTGGGTCTTCTTAAATGATAGCCTAATTAACTTTTATACGCAGTTTTCTCAGTGCATCACATTAATAAATAAAAAAGGGTTATTGAAATCTTGCGGTAGATACTGATAGGAATAAATGCTGCTCCATGGCTGTAACAAGGGAGTCCGCCCCAGGATTTCTATACCTTGCTGAGCCAGAAGCTAGGGATAGGAGAATTCCACAGGTTTTTGCTGTTGCCGTTAAAGCATCTTCACCTTATAAATCCTGACTTTGCTCTATCTTTAGAAGCTCATTTTAAATGTCCTTGAGGCTGGAGGAAGGGTTCCAGAGTGGGGTAGGATGGGCCCCCACTGCACACTCTATTTAGCATCTTGTAGCAGACTCTGTTGGTGGCCTGCCTATATCTCCTTGCACTGACCATTTCTGTGCCTAACAACCTAACTTCCAAATCCAAAAGTGTGTATGTCATGTGAGGGATTTCTCTGTACCCTTTCTGAGTGTTTGGAAGACTGGAAGTCCCATGAAGTTGTGTTCCTGACTGCAGTCCTAAATATATGACCAGGGGAAGTTAGAAAATAGATATTCCAATCCTTCATGTCTTGGATAAGATAATCTGAAGCACATTTCTACCCTGTCTTTCAGAGTTCCCAGAGCCTACACTAATAAGTTGATTTAAAATGTACCCTAAATTGGTTTTCCTCCCATTTCATATGCAGTGTGGTAGCCATGAGAAGTCCTAACAGACCTCCAGACCCTGGGAAAGAACTGACCTATGGCCCAATTTCTGGGCTGTTGTATTCCATCATAGCATTTGTGCAGAGCCCACTCTTCCCTTCTCCTCCCAGCCAATAATGGAATGTGACAGGAATACTAATATCTACTCTAATACAGAGTTTCCTCAATTAGTGTATACCACAAATTCATCTACTTTCATATGAGGTTATTTGAATTGTTTTGACATTTCAAAGGGGTATATCATACTACAAAATTTTGGAAGATGGTGGTTTATTCCATTTCCCTGCCTCATAAACCATGCAGTCATGATTCAGATGGTCCCCACCCACCCCAAACATAGATTTTTTGCTTGACTAATAAAATCCCAAATCACATTATAATTCAGTTGTATTAGTCTGATTATATGGTACTTTTGAAAATATGTGTTGCCAAACAAGAGGGCTCACTACTCAAGGGACAAAAAGCCAATTCTGTGACACCATGGTTTCAAAGAGAGCAAGGGTTTTATTATGAGGCAGCCAAATAAGGAGACAGGAGGCAAAGCTCTAATCTGTCTCCCCAACTTGAACGTGCTTAGAGTTTTTATTAGATTATATAAAGGGAGGTGGGGTTAGAGACATTGGCACATTGTGATTGGTTAGCAAACATTCAAATTAAGGATTATAAATTGGCCAGTCAAGCCTCTGAACTAATTGGGATAGACATTATCTGGCTGTAGAGGAGGAGTATAGAAGCTGTCAATCAGTTGGCTAATAGTGACAACTATAAGAATAATGGAAGGAGATAAGTAAGGGAAGCATGGTGGTCAATAGTCCTAGTGTCAGCAAAGCAAGAACTTCTTACCTGACCTATTTTTAACTGCTGTTGTTGGTTACATATGGATGTCTTTTGAATTGATTATATATGGTCAATTCAGTCTACCAAATTATTAGTTCTAAAATTCTATAAAACCTTAATTTGACAAAGCCCATTCTCTACATCTTATTATTTTAATTACACTTACAAATAATGCTGGCTGAATTCAGCAAAGGGCTATCAAGCATTGCCACTTATTTTTCTTTACTGTTTTTTTCACCCTCCATGGCCCTAATGTACGCTAACTAATATATTCTTTCTGAGTGCCCCAGAACATTATCTTCCCGGCATGCTGCTTCTCGTATTTGAAACAGATTCTTTCATCCATTCTGGCAATCACTATCTGCCCGTTTTCTTTAGCACTTATATGCATGCTCAGTTTCTCAGTAAGACATACATGTATACATTAGTCGCAGCCAGTTCTGTTTTCTTCAATACAATCATTTCTCAAGAATTTATATCAAATATGATATAGATGGTCAATATATATACCTAGGTCAAATATGACGTCAAATTTGGAGTCAGCTTTTCTTACAGTAATTACAACTATGCCTGGAAGAACTGGAATGTCTTAGTGTTGAGACATTAAACTTTAAATCATTTAAAATTTTAGTAAAATAAACTAATTAAATACAGTTTTAAAAAATTATTGAGTTTTTTTTGCTGCTATTGGCAGAATCTGACTGAATTGGTGGAGTTAATGATTCTTGAATTATATTCTAAGTTTTCATTAGGTGGAACCTTACTAATTTGGCAAAAATCTGAGCTGGTTTACGTTTATTTTTTTTCTGATGAAGGAGTTGACTAAGCAAATCAATAGTGTAGATAAAACTAAACTACTTAAAAGAAAAAAAATCTTTCAAGCAATTTACCATACTAATTACTGTTATATAAATGGGTCTTGCTAATTATAAATATCCTTATTTCAAAGTATACAGGAATGCTCAGTGCAAAGCTGTTTGCATTAGTGGGGAATTGGAAACTTTCTATATGTCCTTTTCTAGGAGAGTAATAAGGAAAATGTGGTGGATACACATGGAATGCTATGCAGTAGGTGAAAGCAATGTATAAATTGTATGCATAGCACCATGAGTGAAATTTTAAAATGTACTGCGCAGGACAGGAGTCTACAAACTTTTTTGTAAGGGTCCAAATAGTGAGTATTTTAGACAGTCTCTGTTGCAGATATTCCATTCTGCAGTTGTAGCATTGAAACAGCCATATATAATACCTAAATGAATGGGAGTGGTTGTGTTCCAATAAAACAATTTATGGACATTGAATTTGAATTTCAGGTAGTATTCATATATCATGAAATATTATTCTTTTGTTCCCCCCCCTTTAAAAATGTAAACACCATTCTTAATCCATACTAAATAAAAACAGGTGGTGGACAGAATTGGCCGTCCATTAACTTAGGAGAGATACACCCACAAAAATTGCTAAAATGAAAAAGATGAACAATACGAAGTGTTCCTGAAGATGTAGAAAAACTGGAACTCATGCATTGCTAATGGGAGTATAAAATGATACAAACCCTTTGGAAAAGAGTTTGGTAGTTTTTAAAAAAGTTAGACATCCACTTACCATATCACCCAGAGATTCCATTTCTGAATATTTATCCAAGGGAAAACAAAAACATATGAACACAGGACGTATTCACAAATGTTTCTATTTAGGAGCTTTACTCTTAAAAGCCAAAACCAACCAACAAAAACCAACAAAACAAGTAAGGAAACGAACCTTGAAACAACCTTAACATCCATAAAATGGCAAGTGGGAAAAAAAAACAAAACAACTGTGTGAATGAATCCAATCCACCGGCAGAAAAAGAAAATAGACACAAGAGAGGAAAAACTGCATGGTTCTGTTTATATAAGTTCTAAAATTGGTGATCTAATATATAGTGTTAGAAATCAGATGAGTGGCTGCCTGGCATGGTGGATGGGTGATGATTGCAAAGGAACACAGAGAAACTTCTTAAAGTTATATAAATCTACACCACAATCAACGTAGTGGCTACTCAGTTTTATATAGTTATAAAATCTCATCAAATCCTATAACTAGCATGTGTGCATGCATTGTAAATACATTATACCACACTAAAGCTGCTAAAAAAAGGAGTAGTAAAAACTGAAGTAGAGCTCTAGTTATTGGCATGGAATGATATTTGTGAAAACGTAAGTGGTAAATGCAAGACAGTAAAGTGTGTATATTACGATCTGATTTATTTTAAAATGAGATGTTTGTTTGTGCTACTGTGTTCTGTATAATTCCAAATCACATTTTTTCCGGTCATCTCCAAACACTTGTCAGTAGTTTCCTTCTGGTGGGGGAGGGGGGCAAGGATGGTGGGGGTAGCGAGAAGATTAAGGATTTGTGGAGAATCGTGTGAAGAGTAAACGTCACTTTTTAACACCAAATACTGCTTATTCGGTTTCTGTTTTTGTTTAAAGTAAGCATTTGTTTTGATTTTTAAAAAAGAAAGAAGAGGGTGGTGTGACAGTGGCTCAGTGGCAGCATTCTCACCGGAAATGCCGGAGACCCGGGTTGGATCCGCAGTGCCTGCCCATGCAAAACAAAAAAAATAGAAGAGCGGGGTAAGAAGTGCATCGGCAGCCTCCTGGGGTCCTATATTAATTCACAGGCACAGAAATTCTTTCCAAATTATTTAAAAAGTAGTCAATAGCTAATTATTATTTTTTAATGTGTGCTATATGCCATGGTAAGTGTTATGATCTCAATTCCCACAATAACCTCATGACTGAGTTACAGAATTAGAAAAAGGTGGAATATGAATTGAGTATCAAGCAATCTAATTCTAAAGCCTTTCTCTGACTCCATTACATTATACTTCCTAATTCTAAAAAGATTGTTAATAGTAGAGCTGGGTTGAATACCTCAAGCCTTTGATTTGACTGAGAATTATTTTCATTTCCTGGTGGTGACCTTCAAGTTGAAAAAAAGTATATATATGTGTGTGTGTGTGTGTGTGTGTGTGTGTGTGTGTGTGTGTGTGTGTAAATATCCCGTTAAAATGTTTTTACTAAATTTTAGGATAATTATAGTTCAGTATGGATCCACAAAATCTAAGAGTAATAGAGTATATAATTAATTAAAATATAAATTTTAGCTAAATCACCTTTGTTGTAGAACAAAAATTTGAGTTCTGTTTAAATGTCATATGCATACTTTTATGATTATACTTAAAACTTATATACTTACTATCACACTGGGCCTTTTCAAAGACATTATCTAATGAAATTATTATTTAGAGTCATATAAAGCACTGACACCAGAGCCTTGTGCCTAACCCTGAGAGTAAGGCAAATGAGTGATATGTAATTAAATGGTATATTTATAGACCACGAAAATCATTCAAGCCTTTGAAATGTTAGTACATAACTCTCATTCATGGATAGATTCCCTAGATTCACAGAACTGCAAAGAACCACTCTAGGCAACTCTGAAGGGAGGAAGGTGAGAAATAAATACCCTACTTCTAACTCCTCATGCCTGATTTCATACCAGTATCTCAGATCAGTGGAACCCACAAGGAAGCTGTTGGGCAAGACCATATGGGTCTGATTCCCAATACACATAACACATTAGAGAAAGACTATAGGTTGAATCAGGAAGGACGTACGGAAGATATCCAGCACAATCCTCAAGATTTTAAATCAGAGTCTTTATGGATATATATATTCAGGATATGCAAGCAGATATATGGCTTCATTTTAATGGTTAGATATAGTTATGATGGACATAGATTCCTCATGTCAACCATCAGCTGTAGCTAAGGACCGATGACACATTTTAGCCAGTGCATGAAATCCCTATTCATCCCACATCTCACCCATACCACTTCATTTAGATTCGCTGTTGAGCTTTTGTAGGGATTTGAGTTTATGCTCATTTTCTCATTTATAAAACAAATTCATTCTCCGTAGGAGGTTATGGAGAAGTAAGATGGTTTCCTTACATTGCCCAATTAATGACTGATGCAGAACTAGAATCTAAGGGCATTAGTTATGATAGGTTATGTTTTGCTACAGTTATGTAGTATTGCCAAATATCTGCAGTTAAACATAAACGTTTAAATTTTATTTTCTTCCATGTTTTCTGTGGGCCATGCAATGACTCAGAGATTCACTTGCTCTGTCATCTCAATGGGTGGTTTCCAGGTCACCATAGCTGCAGAATGGAAAGCCAGAGTATTGCCCACAAGCTTTTGCCTCATGGAAGGGTTTTTCCACCTCTAATTAAAGTCCACCACCCATGTGTCTTGAGCGTTGGGAATTGTACATTTTTGTGTGCCAGGAAAGGGAAGGAGAACCAGATAATGAGCACAAGCAATATCCCGCACACAAGTAATCTTAAATTTAGTCTAGGGCTCTACCTACTTACTAATGCCATTCTTTGGTTCTATATTAGCTGTATGATCACTGCTGTTCTTGTGTGCAGACCTTCAGAGCTATCCCTGCAGGGAACAGTGCGATGAAAATGTTTGATGGTGCTCAGTGAAGACAACACAGAAAAGGAATAACATGAGCTTTCCTTTGAGGGTGGAGTAGGATTTAGAAAGATAAAGAAATTCGTTAAGGTTATCCCAGCCATTGGCATAGTCTGAGTAAAGGTGGGAGGGAAGAATTTTCACAGCATGGTTTTATAAACCTGGCAGGTCAGTTTTTACTCTAACAAAATAAGTTTGATCTTTATATGCTTGACTAAGGAGCTTGTACTTTATTTCATGGTCCTTAGACAGGAATTGGTCCAAAGTGAGTATTTCTTAGCAAGATAGAAGTGTGTATTATTTGGATTCCATAGAGGTAATTTCACTTTCCATTTGTATTTGTAGATTCAGCTTCAAGGCCATTTTCTTATATTTGAAAAGTTCAAAAGCTAGTACTTGGGAAATAATTGACTGTGCATTCCTGCCTTGGAATATCTAAGACTAGAACTACCCAGTGAATTCCACACTCCTCTGTTAAATGCTGCTTCTATCCAGGGAGGACATGGGAAAGCCAAAGACAGCATGGCTGTCTCTGTGAGTGATGATATTGCTGGAGACACGGATAGGGAGATAAAGCATTATTAATAGAATAGAACATGGTGATTATGATCATATGAGCCACACTAGTCTATTTTTGCATGGCGTAAGGGATTTCTAGCCATCATTTTGATTTGCAATTTCAATTGACACCATGAAATTATATAAACTTGTAAATTTGCTGAATGCAGGATTTTAAAAGGAGCGTCATCTTTTCAAACAGTAGGCATGCATTATAGAGGCAAACTGATGAATACACTATCACTAAGCATCGTTAAATTATTCTAAGTGTAATAGAATGTGTACGTGGGATAGAAGTAAAAACAATGTCACCTAGAAATTCAGAATAATTAAAGTATATCTGTTGGACCACAACACATAATTTTTATTTCCACTTTGAATTGTTAATAACCTCATAGAATTATCATTAAGTTCCAAAACAGCAAGCAAACTTTCATTCAATTGACACCATAGCCAGTTCTAAAGCAGAGTGAAATGATTATCATTTTGATAACCTCCTTCCATCTTTTCCTGTCCAACTTTTCCCTTGTCTTTATCCAGGTGAAGTTTGCATGGATGAGAGTAAAAGATTTGCTAACTTATTCACACCCGTGTAGGTAGCAATAGGTTATCTTCTCTGAGATGATCTGCATTTTAACTTGGGCTTACCATTCCCCCATGTTTTGAAACATGTAGTGTATTGTTCCACAAAAAACCTTACCACCAGTTTTCCAGAGAACAAGCTTTTACTATCTTAGTTGGAATTGAGTGTAAACACCTGATATAATACTTTTACTTCAGAACAGGTTTTTTATAGAAGCAAAAAAAAAGACAGGGGAAAGAGCGTATTCATGGCACTCAAAACCCAGAAAAAGAGATATAAAACAAGAAAGAAAGGGAACATTATGCAAAGCTTACTATCATCATCATTTGAAATATTCAGATTTTGGGCAGCATTCTAAGTATTTCCTCCTTTATTTTGCCTATAAGAAAATGTAAAAACAAATTACATGTGGAAAAAATTTCGACCAATATTATTAATGAAGATGATTAAAGACTAGTTTTTGTAATAGAAGTTGGCCCACTGTAGACCAAACAGCATTCATTCAACAAACATTTATTGAGAACCTATTATGTATCAGGCACCATGTGAGATTATATTGTATTTGAAGATATAATTATTCTATACAAGCATGGCCCCTGCCCTCAAGTGGTTTCCTTAATGGCAGATGAGACTTTAAAATAACAATAAGATAAAATCATCACAAGTTACAATAAGTGGTATGAAATAAACAAGGGGCATATATTGTAAATAACAGCTGTGCTCATTTAGTCTGATATTGAAAGAAGGTTGAGACCTAAATGAGTGAAGGAGTCAGCCATTTAAAGAGCATTCTAGGCAGAGGGAGTCATATATATAATGACCTTAAGGCACAAAAGTTTAGCAAATTTTTGTCAGACCTGAAAGTAGGAAAATACTTAAAAGCATAAGGCAGGGGAGGATCAGAGTATGAGTCAAGTTATAAAGGGAACTCCTGTTAAGGAGAGCTCCGTAGTTTCATGCTTTGAGTCCTCCTTCTCCCCCCACTTCTAGTTCTTACACAAAATAATGACAGATAGAACATAAATGGAGAAAATTTTAAAGATATAGCTGGTTGTAAGCAAAATACAAATCTCTATGGATCACAAACAAATGTATAAAAAAAAGAGATCCTAAGCTTTTAATTATGGCCAAAAGTACCATCTTGTTAGTCTCTAAGCAGTTGAAGGCAGCTGGTAGCTCAGCTGGTATAAGGTAACAAAAATTAAAGGTGTCACTATAAGTAATGTGGGGAACATCTGAAGCACACTGCTTAATATAAGAACTTCCTGTTAATGGATGATTTAAAATATGGCCATCAATCCTTTGTGTGTGCAGGAGGTAGGCACAATGTGACTGAGCCTTTGAGTCAGAATCTAGGCCAAGCTGTACCACTGGCTCAATAGCCAGATATATAAGATCCCTGATCTCCCCCAAGTGGAAACCAGAGGCATCAAGGTAAAGCCTGCTCTGGATTATGTGTCCCATGGGCTGAGTAGACGCAATCACAAAACCACTAAGTAAGGAGCTAGGAAGAGAGAAAAACGGAAAGTCACAAAACTATAATTGCATCCCCTGGATTATCCTCGAGATCTCTGTGTATGTTTGGGACACCATGTATCAGGGTATGTGTTCAAGCATTGTTTATAAAAGAAAATAATTGGGGAAAAAAAGTGAAACATCAGTGAATGATGAATTAGAAAAATCGATGAATGAAAAAGGGTTAATTAAATGCGACATATTCACATTCTAGACTACCAAGGATTATTAAACTGTAATAAAGCTACATGTAACAGATGCATAAATCTTAAAAGAAATATTGCTTCCAGTTCCTCCCTATGGAGTAGGAGTATTCCTCCAAATCCCCCCTCTTATAACTAAAACTCCTGGACCTACACAAAAGACGAGCATATGAAACACTGAATAGTGGAAAGAAGACAGTGAACTTCATAGGGCCCCTGGAGCTTGAGGCCATGTCAGAACTATTGTTCCTTTAAAAAAAGTATGTGTGTGTGTATACACATACACATATATACACACATATATAATATGTATATATAAATGTGTGCTTATGTGTATATATATGTGTGTGTCTACATAAAACTATTGTTCCTTTAGAAATAGTGTGTGTGTGTGTATATACATATGTGTGCTTATGTATATACATGTGTGTGTCTACATAAGATATATAAATATATATGTACACATACATATACTTTCTTTTCATATATACATGCACACATATACATATGTCAAAGTTAAAAAAACAGAACCATATGGTACATATCAGGAATTATGGCATTTTTCAATCTTTGTCAATGTTTAAATGTGAGGGTACTACTCTAGAGACAAACATTAAATGAACTCCAAGCCCATTGATTTTATTTCAGTTCCTTGAACACACCAGGCAATTTCCTTCCATAAAGACTTGATATATACTGTCTAGCTTATCTGGAATTTTCTCTTTTCACTCTCCCCATGGCTGTCGCCTTCAGAACCTTAAGATCTAAAAGTAAACAGTATTTCTAAAAGAGGCCTTTTCTGACCATCCATATAAATTTGATTAACCCTCTACTCATTATGCTCTATCACCATAACCTGTTTACTTCTTTCACAGTAGTTATTTCTTTGTTTACTTGTTTGTTGTACATATATGCTACTAGGTTTTACATTGCATGAGGGCAGGGGGTTAACTATCATTTTTATTTTATATCCCTGGTGCCTAAAATAATATCTGGTACACAGTAGGTTGGTACCTGTTTGCTGAATGAATGAATGGACACTTAAGATCACCAAGTTAGGTCCAAGAGTACTTGAACGTATTATCTAGTGGTTGCCAGGACAGAGAGAATTTTTCATACATAGTCAGCTGTCATTTTATAGCATTACTAGATTTCCAGATGACATCAGGGCATGTGTGAATTATAAATAAAGTGAAAACTCCAATTATCTACAGATATTGTTTTCAAAATGTGGGTTGAGGGGTTGCTTAGGGGACAAGATGCCAGCCACTGGTGTAACTATTTTATGCTTTTGGGCCTCAATTTATGTTTTGGTTGACAGAAGCGTTTGATGACTAAAAAATGAAGATGATATTCAATTGTCTAGTAGCTTTCCAATGACTTCATTTGGCATCAAACTCTTCTACAATGTGGCCCAATACCTTTCCAGTTGACTCCACTATTCCCTCCAAGCACTGTGCTTTCCTGGTCAGTGGATTTACTCCTTGACTAGAGAACACATGATATGTGATTTGAACAGTACACCTTTGCTTATTCTGGCCCCTCCTGTTTAGCAAGCTTTCCCTCCCATCTCTGAATGTATTTATTTCAGGTGAGAGGAAGATCAATTCTCACCTCTGTGAAACCATGAAAAATATGGTAGGCCACATACATCTCACTCTTATAGCAAGAGCTAGAGCTGGAGCTAGAGCTAGAGATAATACTTCAGGGTTGTTAAGATATTCTTGTACAAAGCAAGTACTCAATAATGCATATGGACTGTGTAATTTGATATAGGGACTGAAAATCATACGCAATTGTGAGCTCTCCTTTCTTCTCCTCTCCTTTCATTTCCTCTCTTTCTCTTTTTCTCCACCTCCATTCCCCCCCAAACATGTGAAGATAATATATAACAATTATTTTTTCAATGCCTTGTTGTCACTTGCTAGTTCAATGAACTATTACAGAGTCTAGCACATGTCAGGCATTGGAGATAGAGCAGTGAAGAATATCTCCATCCTCATGTAGTTCGCATCTTAGTAGGGGGAGATAGAATGAAGAAAATATTTTGCATGTCAGACAATGAGACATGCTATAAAGATGAACAAAGCAAGGGATGGTCTAGGAAGGTAGAGATGTTGAAAATGTAATTGGTTGGGTAGGGGAGGCCTCACTGTTGGGGTAGTCAAGCAAAAACCTGAAGGAGAAGAGGGAGTGAGCCCTGCGGATATCTGTTGGCAGAGCAGTCCACTTGGTGAGAGAAGCAAATGCAAAGTCCCTGAAACAACACAACTTGTCTGAGAAGTGCCAGGAGGCCAGTGGGGAAAGGAGTGAACAAGGAGATTGGGGCAGAGAGGAAATGGGGCAATTATGTAGGGCTGTTGAGATGGTTGTAAGGTTATTTGCTTTTTCTCTAAATGAGATGCTGAGTGTTGTTGTTCTGAGCACCTTGGCTACTGTATTGGGATAAAATTGCAGGGATTTCAGAGCAGTCATGCTATGACCAGTTAGGAGGCTACTGCAGTGTTTATCTAAGCAAGGTCTTGGGGGTGGTGGTGGAAAATCATCAGATTCTGAGTGCACAGCATTTTGAACACAGAGCCAAAGGATTTCTGTTCTGGTGGGGAAAAGAGAGAGATCAGTGCTGACTTCAGGGTTTTTGGTCTCAGGAAATAGAAGGATGTGCTTGCCTTTTGCTAAGATGGGGAAGTTGGTAGGAGGAACAGTTTGGAAGATCAGGAGTCTGTTAGGCTCGAGATGCATATTAAAATATTCCAAGTGATTGGATAAATAAATCTAGACTTCAGGAGAAAAACAAAAGTAGTTAATAAATAAATAAGTTTAAAACTATAAGACTGGATGAAATTATTAAGGAGGTGTTGGGTAGCTGATGGCTGGTTAGCTGATGGCTGGGGGTAAGTGGCTGTACTCAGTCACACAGACACAGAGCACACAGCACACGACTCAGGAGAAACCCTCAGGGGTGAGTGGAAGGCGTCTGCTTTATTGAGGAAGTGCACAGGCTTATATAGGCTGGGAGCATGCAGGGACACGTGTCGGGCTGAGATTGGTCACCGTTGTTGCTAGGGCAGAGGGCAGATTTAAGGTCAGCCATTTTGTGTTGCCTTGCATCAGCCAGGGCAGCCACGTTGGCGATATTTTATGGCTTCTCCAATAAGGAGGTAACTGCAAACTTTATTCATAGAACCATAAAAAAGTACATCTAGAAGGAATGGCTATCATATAAGCAAAAGAAAATGGAGGGTTTTGTCTCTTTTTCAAAGTTGTACCCCAGGTTTTTCATACGTGGCCTGGCATGTAATAGGCATGCAATAATATTTAATGATTTAATGTGATTTATTTCAAACATCATTTGAACAGAGGCTCACAACATTTAATGACCTATCCACTATGACCCGATTATGTTAAATCTAAGACAAGAATTGAAATCTCCTCATTTCTACTCCAGTAGTCTTCTATTGTACCTAACTCTCCCAAACGAAACTTACTTACTTTACTCATGATAAACATCTAATTTCCAATTTTTTATTAAGTTGCACATTGCTCAAGTTATTTTTTCTACATTTTTCTTAAACTTAGGATGCCTCTAAAACTAAAATTAATTATATGTTTTTCTTCTATTTGACTCAATTTAGACATGGAATAACTTTCTTGAGGAATCAGATTTTTAAAACAGCAGTAGGAATTTTTGATTTAATAAAAATTCTTTGTTGCCCCCACCCCACTTATTGAATTATAACAACACTCATCCCTTTTTTCATTTGGTTGTTATTGATTTTCTGTATACCATAAGGGAGTAAATGCTATATTAAATGTTAAAAGCCTAAAAATAAATAACAATTCATCATGGTGTTTGCCAGATAATTTTTATTTTTTTAAAAAAGGAAAATAGATATAGGGAATGTGTTAATAATTTCTTGTGCATTTTCTTAAATTTTGGTGAAGTTATATTTAAGAGTATATTAATTACAACAAATTAGAAGGATACTTTTCTCCAATACAGGGGGTGAGTTACTGTGTATACCCAATATTTCTAAAATATGTATTCTATTTGCTTTGGGCTTATTATCATCATCCTGGCTTTTCTCTATATGAATGAATAACATTCTTCATAATCCCTCTGCCTTTCCATCTTGTCCCATAGTGGTCCTGGAATTCCCACTATTTTCCATTCTCTTTTTTTTAGGGGGGAAGGGGGATAGGGGAGAAAGATGGGAACTTTTCCATCAAAACAACTGTACTCTGCTACTTACATGTGACCTTAGACAATATACTTACTTCCATGAACATGGTAGAGTGTGTGAATTAGGTTTCCTCTCCGACAGCAAAATAAGTTTTGTTGTGGAGATTTTTCCCAGTGAACAAGTAAACTGAACATTTACAGGAAAAGGGAAGTCCCCTGTGGCCTAAGTAAAGTGGAAAATGAGACTTATGGGTAGACAATGTTAGAAATGTTCCATGAAGTGTAAGATATGATGGATTGGAGTTGTCTGCCCATGAATCTCACTCTCACTTGATATCTTTCCATTCAAAATTTATTCATTTGAAAATTGAAAGATGACAAAATCTAAAGCAAAAATTTCCAGGAAAGGCATTACATTGTACTGATGTAAAAACACCTCACTATAACTTCAGTGTTTTTTTTTTCTCAAATAGAAAATATATTAAAAAAAAATTAAGGTCCAGAAGAAAAATTGTGGATATCCAGTTTTCTAATAGTTGGACAAAAAGTGGGCTCAAATGGAAATCTAAAGTTTCTGAAAGGAAAAGAACATGAGTGCTAGAGACTTCATCTATTGCACAATTTTTGTGAAAGATGACAGATAGGGTAATTCAAACCAGCTCCCAATATTCACAAGGGTAAGTGTCAAGCACTCATACAAAAATTAAGTGAAGGCATCTGGCAGAATGCCTGGCACATCTCACACATTTAAATAATTATTTGCCCAATTCATCACCTACCCTGGGACAGGACTGGTACATCTACTGGATCTAGCCACAATGTAGAGTGTATACAGTGGGTAACATACAGGCAGCTCTCTCATGAACCTTTCACATTTTTAACAGACAGAGGTGCTGTTTGCCCTCATATACATTTATAGCACCTTTCATGTATATAGTGCAAAACCTTTTTCAAAGCATCATCTCATTGCTCATATTCATGACACCCCAGTTGGGTATTCTTACTATTATGTGATGTTACCATGATGATTGAAGGTTTGGAGAATGTCTGTAAGTCAACGATTTCCTTTTCATAGCCATTACTTTGCTTCTCAGAACTAGCATCAAGTAACTTGTGATGTTATTTCTGTGGGCCACAAATACAACAATGTAACTATCCAGTTTTTAGAAGTAGAAAGTAAAGAAATCCTTGCAATGCTATGTGGCAGGTACCAAGTTTTTTTTAATACAAAAAGGATAATTAGTAGAGATTATCTAAAGCATATCAAGACTCATAAAGAAAAGAAGGGAAAAATATATGAGCAAAAATTTGATTTTGGTTTCAGTTTTGGCTCTGACTGTCCCCGTTACTCACTGCTAGTTTTTAGCAAGAGCCCTCCTAGCATTTAGGTATCATAGTGTCACCCTTATACATTTAACAAGTTCCTTTGAATTTCCTGGATCTTATTTTCTGTTTTCATTTCTCAGAGCAGCCAATCTATACTCATAGTTTTATTATTATTGTTGGTTGTTTGTTTTCTGGAGTTCCCTCTTTTTTTTTTTAACTTTTTTTATTGTGTAGTATAAAATATATACAAAGCAAAGAAATATGAAAGCAATAGTTTTCAAAGCACTCTTCAACAAGTAGTTGCAGGACAGATCCCAGAGTTTGTCATGGGCTACCATACAATCCTCAGATTTTTCCTTTTAACTGCTTCAGAATATAGGAGGCTAGAGGGCTTAAGTATTTTTTTATCATCACAATCAACTTTTTTCCTTCTTTATTTTGCGAAAAACAACATATATACAAAAAAGTTATAAATTTCAAAGCACAGCACCACAATTAGTTGTAGAACATATTTCAGGGTTTGACATGGGTTACAATTGCACAATTTTAGGTTTTTACTTCTAGCTGTTCTAAAATACTGGCGACTAAATGATAAACCAATTTAATGATTCAGCATTCATATTCATTTGTTAAATCCTGTCTTCTCTGTATAACTCCACTTTCACCTTTGATCTTTCCATCCCTCTCTTTAGGGGTATTTAGCTATGGCCATACTAAATTTTTCATAATGGAAGAAACTTTCACTAATATGGGGTAGGGAGATGGGACTATCTGATGTTCTGAAGAGGCTGGGCTAGGTTTCTGGACTTATCTGGACCTGGGACCCATCTGGAGGTTCTAAGTTTCTGGAAAGTTACTCTAGTGCATGGAACCCTTGAGAGATCTTATATATTACCCTAAGTGTTCTTTAGGATTGGCTGGAATAGTCTTGGTTGGAGTCCCCTCCTTTTTGAGTTACCATCTCTTCAGGGTGAGCTTCTCTTCACTAGTGCTTGTGGAATATTTCTTCCCAGGATCAGTGTGGGGTTTTTCTATTCTTCTGACAGGTCTTTGATGTTTTACTGTGGAAATATATGTCTCCCAGGGTCTCAACTGTTTGTAATAAATATACCTTGTGTGAGTGTTTAGCATGAATCAGTAAAATGATTCCATGAGGAGCTATGCTTTTTTAAACTAAAATTAAGGGTGTATTAGAAATATGTATATCATTTAACATAATTATTGATAAAAGAAGTATTCTATTCTTTTCCAATTTTATTTTATAAATAAGGAAATTGAGGTTCAAGTATATACAATTCATTAGCTTGGACTGGAACAGAAGTTTTATAACTAGGAGTTGACTGTTTTTTCCTCTAATGCTTTTTGTTATGTAAGTGCACTCTCTGAGAAGTATTTAGAATTCATCTTAGACTCTAGGACTCAACATCCAACAAAGATTTGGGTTGGTAGTATCTGTTTTAATTTCCTGGCTGCCAAAAGAAATACCATGCAGTAGGTTGGCTTAACCAATGGGAATTTATTGGCGTGGTTTCAAAGCTAAGAGCAGTCCAAAATCAAGGTGTCATCAAGGCAATGCTTTCTCCTAGAAGACTGGCCTTCTGGGGCTGGCTGCTGGTGGTCGTTGACCCTTTGCTTTTCTGTCACATGGCAATATGTGTGGGAGCCTCTCGTGGCTTCTCTGTTCCCTTGAATTCCAACTCCTGTGGCTTCCTGTAACTTTATCTTTCTTTGGTATTCCCTATAAGATCTCCAGTAATAGGACTAAGACCCTTCCTAATCCAGTTGGGCCACACCTTAACTGAAGTAACTTCATCAAAATGTCCTATTTACAAGGGTCCATACCCGCAGAAATGGATTAAGTTTAAGAACATGTTTTTCTGGGGTAATGTTTTAGTTGGCTAAAGCGCTCAAAGCAGATACCATGAAATGCATTGGCTTTAACTATGGGAACTTATTAGCTTATAAGCTTAAAGTTTTGAAGCCATGAAGATGTCCAAATCAAGGCATCACTAAGTAGTGTTCCTTAAGACCAGCTGCCAGGGTCTCTTCACATGGCAAGGCACATGGCGGCATTTGCCAGTCTCTCCCTTCTCTTCTGGATTTCATTGCTTTCATCTTCTTGCTTCCATTGCTTTTTCTCCCTCACTATAGTCATCCTATTTATAAAAGACTCCAGTAAGAGGATTAAGATCCACCCTGGGCCACAGCTTAACTGAAACAACCTAACCCAAATGTCCTACTTACAATAGATTTATACCCACAGGAATGAATTAGCTTAAAGAACATAAGTTTCTGGAATCCATACAGTTTCAAGCCATCACAGGTACATAGCTCCAAGCCACCATGGCATTCAAGGAGATTCACATCCCTCTTTTTAGGTGCTTTAAGTTCTACATTTCAATCAAGTTAAAAAATTTTATTTCCTTTGTGTATATAGATGTGTGTGTGTTTATAATGAGAGAAAATTCACTCATCTAAAGATGAAGCACTCAACTTCCTATGGATTATGTAATCAACAAATATTTCTAACACTGCCACTACAGCTCAGTATTATCTTAAGCTCCTTAGGGGATGCAGATGTATAAAGCATTCATTACAAGGGTGCATGGGTGGTTCAGTGGTAGAATGCTCACCTTCCATGCGGGAGACCCAGGTTTGATTCCCGGACCATGCACCACCCCCCTCAAAAAAAAAAAAAAAAAACAAAAACATAAAGCATTCATTACCCTGGCTTTAAAAAGCGAGTTCAAACACATTACACATTACAAACAAAAAGAAATAGAATATTGTAATGAAGTTAATGAAGGCTATAGGGGTTTATTGGCCTACCTCTGCTCTGAAGACTGAAATGGTCAAACAAATGGGATTCATGGAGGATACGGAGCCTAAAAATGGTAAGGATTTGGATAGGTGAAGAAGAGCAGTATATTTTAGGAAGAAAATGTGAACTAGGCACACCATAAACATTAGGGAAAGTAAATAAGGAGAAAGTAGATATACTATTTGAAATATTTTAAAGTAATAAGATGGGTTTTAAAGCTAATGAGAAAAGACTCCTAAGTTATTGCTTTCTTATTACTATTTTATTATGATTTAAAAGCTTTGCATAAAACAATATATAATATCTTCAGAACTAGTATTTTATTTGAAATACATATATTAAGGCTTCCATGGCCATCTGATAGTATTTTTAAAATTAACCACTGGGAGCAAGACATATGTGCCCTAGAGCTAAACTGATTTAAAATTGTATTTAGGTAGAATAATCCCATGTGTTTATTGTTTTTTATTAGTACAACATAATGTATGATATCTGAACCTAGCAGCTGTCTCAGTTGTGCATGAACTTTATAGAAGAGAAAAATTAAAAGGATGAAAACTCTTAAGATTCTGGAGGGGTGAGTCTTTCTTGAGTCTTTCCTGGCATGTAGCAGAGGAATAAGTTAGCCACATGGCTGAGCAGTTTTTGCAAAGTGTGCTTGCAGCTTATAGGATGTCACAGCAAAATAACGAGTGTTAGTAGAGCTGCAGAAGACTGTCAAGAGTGTAAATTGTTCTTTCTGTGTAAAGATAATGGCATACCCAGTGACAATAGCCTCCTTTGAGTCTACAATCAAGAAGATCAAGTAATGCATGAGCATTATTCTCTGGCTAATCCTAGAATATATGCACTTTTGCAGGGATGCAGCAAAATATTGGATACCTCCATAAGCTTCAAAATTTAATTTCAAGTTAGCTTCCTAAGTTTGCATAGTTTTTTAGTCTCAGAAGCAAGACTGGCCTTTGAGTCTTGACTGGCATCCTGATTCCCCCTGTAGCATTTTTTTTATACCCTATTCCGCTATTTTTCCTACAGTAATTCACACAGAGCTGTGGCCTCATATCTTGTTTAATGTTATTAAAATCTTTAATCTGAGTGTAGTCCAGGCTTGCTCTAACTTGAGAACTGCTCTCTCTCTCCAGAGTGACTTTGCATAATGTATCTTTGGTCCTGTATGGATTGATCAACTCTTGGAGGATGTTCTTTCCAAGTAACTAGAATGCACCGTATACCAACCATAATATCCAGAATTGAAAATCAATAATTTGAAACAGTAATAAATAGTTTGTAAAATTGCACTTATAGTAAGTTGTACTTACTATGCTATTTTTCTAAACTACATGCTGATATTTTTAGAGGCAAACTGCCCATTAATATTACCTACTAACAGTAATTGGAACAATATGCCATGCAATCACATCTAACCCTCCAGATGTAATGAAGTACATATCTGCCGGATGGAAGTTACAATATAATATATCTTGAATTACCATTGCAGGGTTGCTAGGCACAGTTTTTTCAGCCTAGGCATTTGTACTGGTCTTTGTTCATGGACTCAGAGTCAGTAGGGTCCATAGCAATCTAAGGTAGAAAATTTGAAAATCCATTTCAATGCAATCTTGAATATCCCCACTTACAGCATTAACACTTGCACCAGCAATGTCACAACTAAGTCAACAGTAACCAGTGTTTTTGTGAGAAAGAACTATGAATTTTCCCCTCCTAAATTGAGAATACATGTTGAGAGTTGGAGACAGGAAAGAGTTACCTCTCCTTGGGACTACTCCAAATAGATGACAGTGATGTCCTTTGGAATGACCCTGCAGAATCAGTTGGGTGCTTGGAGAGACATCCTTAATCCATTTCCACATTGAAACCCTGATCCTGCAGCATAATTAGAAATACAAACACATGACACTAAATTTCAAAGCCATTTATCAAGGACTTCCTGTGATGGGTCTAGTCCTTTGAGATAAAACAATTTCCTAGAGGACTAAGGTTATTCCATTATCTTTCCAATCTTCATAGAACAGGGCATCAAATATGAAAATAGCCATACAACTTTGATGACTTGACCTTATATGACATATAAATAAATGAATTTAAAGCCAAACTGCCCACAGGGTTCTCCAAGCAAAAAATATCTTAATTATCGAATATGCAATATTTAAGTTCCTGGGTTCCACTCATCATTTTTGCAGGAAAATTTTGACAACTAGAAAAATGAAATTAAAATATTCTATAAGGCATTCCTGGTGCCTGCCCATGACAAAAATAAAAAATAAAAACAAATTTAAAAATATTCTATAAGGTATACACCAAGAACATGCCCAATTTTCTCTAGCTTGTATATTTAAGAGAATTAAATGATCTTTGCTAGAGTTAGAGTTGCTTCCTAGGGCAATTGGAAATCTGCCCAGAGTTTTATGAAGAATTTCATGCTTTCCCATTTTTCTAGGTTTATGAAGCAAAATAAAGGTATCAGCCTTCTTGACAGAAAAGAGATGTGCAATAATATCTGAATATGAGCTTGACCCAAACACTAATAAGTTACCATATTCCTTCCCTGAATCTTGAGCTTAGAAACCCTCGTTGGGTACTGTTATGTATACCTGGACTCAGTACACTTACCTACTCAGCCAAATGGAAAATCTCAGGCTGGGGTCACATACCAAGTCCCTAGCAGAAAAAAAAGAGTCATGCTCACAAGGCAGTAGGGTGGCTGAGGGGAGCTCAGACCCCCTTGCAAATGGGCAGTGAAGAAATTACACTAATATATGAAGTTCAGTGACCCAATTTGTTGTTAACAAGAGAAAGTCCTTTATGGTAGCATGATATCTTGAAGTGATCATTTGGCCAGTGCATGAGAGGACTATTCTCACCTTTGTAGTATATTGTATCCTAAGAACTGGCTTCCCTCCTTTCCTGTTGGTATGTTTAAGCGTGTGTGCCCTGGCATGCAGTGGTGTGTAATCAGAAGTTTACTTATTGATCAAGAAATGTTATAGTTTCTCTAAAAGGTGTAACTTCCTGGGCTGTTACAGAGTTCATTTGATGAAGAAAAGAATATTTTAGGAACTCACTCAAAAAAGACATAGCTTGCTTGAAATAGAAATTTGAGTGGCTTTTCATATAACATGGGTAATATGTTCATACAGTCCTACTTCTAGAGAAATCTCAGTAGGTTCTGTTTAACCCCATTGTGTTTCCAACCCCAAATAAAGGGAGTTCTTATGATAGGAGTCTCTCCTACTCTTTCCCACTTTGATGATCCCTGGTCTCTCATACCCATCTTTTCTTTACTTCTGAAAGAAGAAAGAACAGTCTTCCTTCTCTCTCAATTTCCCCCCAATTCAGTCTCTTCTACTATCTGGAAGAAGTTTTTTTTTTAACCTATTCTTTATTTGCCACTTAACTCACAGATTTCACTGACCCCAGGTTTCTCTGCCTCTTTGTTTCTGTTTCTGTTTTGGCTCCAAGAAGCAAGAAAATACATACAAATAAACCAGATTAATACTTTGAGGTTTAATTTTGTCACTCATGGAAGCACTGACTGCTTCAGGTAAAAATGTGGAACAGAAATACGCTCCTTTGGAAACAGGCATATACTTTCTGACAACCATAAATAATGAATGGCCTGGGGGCAGAGGGGCTCAAAAAGGATGAAGTAGAGTCAGCAATAATATAAAAGCATGAAAGAGTTCCCATAGTCACCCCAACAGAAGAGTAAAATAGCAATAGCAGCAAGAAATCAGTGTGCAGGTACAGAATCGAATCAGTAAAAGAACAGTGTCTGAGGTGCTCCTGAGAGTTAAAGGAAGTTCATGGATACAGTTGACATAGGTAACACAGACAAGGTCAATGGCTCAAGACACAGGGCAGTACTAATAAATCCCAACGTATGAATGCAGCAAGGCCTAAAGATGTGTGAGGCAGCTCTTGTTGTACACGTGTGGCAGCCAGGAAAGAATGCCTCTCAGATCTCTAATCTCAGGAATTTTAAATGACCAAGGGCCCCAAATGCTGCAATGAAATCCATCATTGCATTTGTGAATGCAGCAGGAACACTAAGGCAGGCCCATTCCTGGAGCCCTGGGATTCCTCTGTTGATGACTTCGGTTTGAGGACTCCCCACTGGTCTTACCAAACTCCTTAGATTTTCATTGCAATCTCAGATACTCGAACTCAATATTCCTTCCTTCCCTCTCTCCATCTCTGGTATATGTGTTGAGGAAGGGTCAAACTTATATCATGCTCTGACAACTCTCCCATTCTACCGAGAGCCCTCCACATTTTCTCCCATAGGCAGTTCTCCTAACATGTTGCATGCTTAATCCTATCTTTTTGTCTGCTGCTCAGAGGTTCTGAAAGAAGGCAAGTAGTACTAAGATTGGTCTGTGAATGTGGGGAGTAGATTGGGGGAATGGGTACTTTTCACCTTCCACCATAGGTAGGTGAAAATGTCTTTTTTGGTTGATATAGATTAGTACTGGCACAAGATTTTGGCTCAATTGCACAAGATATCATTGATGGTGATCTAGGGAAGTGTCACAGATTACAGGACTTCTGTGGTGGGTGCAATAATGTAGAATCTGTAAAAATAGTGAAAATATTGGAGAAACAATGAATACAAAAAGGAGTCAGTTGGTTATGGCTAAATTGTGGTGACACTGGAGAAGGATAATGATATTGAGGACTGTTAAGAAGCAATTAATGTTCTAAATGTAAGAGTGTGACTGTTTCCAGGAAGGCTTTTATCTCCTGCAGTGGAAGGGAGACATAGCTTACCACCAGGCTGAAAACCTAATTGTTAGAACTATGGAGCTCTAGAGAAATATGAAATTATTGTCAATTGGGACATTTCCTCTGCCTTAGAACCATTAACTAGCAACTTATTAAATTCCCCTTTTTAAAAGTCATTCTAGTTCTGGTATATTGCATCCCAGCAGCTAGCAAGTTAGAACAGTATCCTACTTTTCTGTAGTAAGAAGTAAAATTTGGCTGTATGGGAAGATGCTACACAGGCTTCTATTCCACAATGCAATAAGTGGCCCACTCAGTAGCTCTTTCACCTCTTCTCCTGCAAGGCTAAAAATGAGTGAAATTTCAAAACAACCCAGCTGGGGATACACTGGGCCTGAATAGGGAGGAAAGACTTCAATAGCTAACGTGTTGCAAGCATTAGCTGTCAGGATCCAGGGAAGTACTCATGGGATTAGCCTTTGAGAGAACTAGATCAAAGCCAGAATATAAGACTGGAAAAGCAAAAAAAAAAAAGATATTGATTTAGGAGCACTTTCTTGGTACATAGGAATTAATACTCTAGTAATGACCCTGGGGAATGGGGCAAACTTACCTCTGAGATGGCACTTAGAAACTTGGAAAAAGCAATGGATAACACTCAATAAGAGTGGCATGTCTGAGTCAAGCTGACAGACGCCAGAGGAAGGGATCAAGAAGATGAAGAAAGTGGAGATGTTGAAACAGTCATGTCCAAATACCCACAGAAAGTCATACTCTGTAAGAATGCCCAGAGGGTTCACCTTTCACCAAGACCATCAAGAATGTGTTGCAGAGAGGGGCAAGAGCATCAATATGAAATCCAGTGGTGGCTCAATGGTTGGCGAAGCAGTGACAGAGGTGTCAATATTAATATATGTGGGGATGATGGCATGCCAAATTAAAAGAAGCCAAATGGTGGTACTTCACCACCAGATGCCAGGAGACTTTAAGATGTCCCTCTTGGCTTCAAGAGCAACCAACAAAGATGTTGTTAACATTTACAACCAGAAAAAAGCATGAATGGAAAGACAGTCACCTCAACAAAATGTCATGGTTCCTTATTGAGTTCCCAAACCTGAGTCAATTTTCAGATCTAGACACTTTTGACTTATTCCTCACAATGGCAATTATTCACTATGAAAATTCCTTCTATTCTCCCATAAAGTTAGCTGCAGCCATGTACTTGAGTGACTTTATACAGAGAAAATGGGAATCTCTAGACATTCAAAATCTGAACACGGGGTCTGAATTGACATTGATTTTAAGAGCCCCAAAGCAAAATCGTGGCCCAGCATTAATAGTGGGAGCCTACAGGACCTAAGGCAAAACTTGAATTTTAGCTAAAGTTTATCTCACAGTGCACCCACTGGGTCTGTAGATCTACTCAGTGGTCATGTATCTAGTAACCAAGTTTATAAGCAGAACTGATATCCTTAGTTTTTGGAGTAACTTCCTCATTGGATCCTTGAAATGTAGGATAGAATTATAATATTGGGAAAAGCCAAGTGGAAACCTCTTAAATTCCTTCTTCATCCCCCTACCAAGATAATAAATTTAAAAAAACAATATCATATCCCTGGGGAAAATGGCAAATATGTGTGACACCATTAAAACCTAAAGAATGCAGGGAAGGTGATACCTATCAGATCTTCATTTAAAAGGCTAGCCCCTGAGAAAAACAGAATGGATCCTGGAAAATAGACTGTTGGCTAACAGACTAACTGAAAAATAGCCATGCTTGCAGCTAGATATAGTATTCTTGAAAGCAAATAAGTATGGCTTCATATACATTATATGTAACCATTGAACTTTGCAAATGTCTTTTTTTAATATTCTGATTAAATATTGGGATATACAATCTTATTCATTTATATTTTACCCCAAGGCTATGTTAACTCTCCCACCCTCTAATATATCTTAAGCTATCTAGACTGCTTAGAAATACTACAAAACTAAGTGATTCATTACACTGACAACATCATGCTTATTGGACAGTGTGAGCAAGAGGTGGCTTGTATACTGAGTGCCTTGGTGAAGCATCTTCTCCCAAAGGTGGGAGATGAATCCTACAAATATTCAGGAACTAGGCACTTTGGTGAAGTTCCAGGGATCCAGTGGTGATAGGCATGTTAGAATATCCCCTTCAAAAGTGAAAGTCAAATTACTTCATCTTGCATTCCCTACTAGAGGAGTAAGCACAATTGCCTATAACGTCTAATTGAGTCCTGAAAATAACACATTCTCTACCTAGTAATACTGCTGCATGCCATTAACTGGGTAACACAGAATGCTGCCAGCTTAGAGTGAGGCCCAGAGCACTAAAGAGCTCTGCAGCAGGTCCAGGCTGAAGTGCAAGCACCCTTGTCACTTGGGCCACATAACTTAGAAGACCCTTTGGTATTGGAGGTGTTGGTGGGAAAATATGCTAAACGGAGATTAAGGCAAGCTTGAGTGGAATAATCATAATGCAGACCCATGGGTTTCTGGTTCATGCCATCAGCAACAGAGAAATATGTGCCTTATTTGAAAACACTTTTGACATATTACTGAGTGGCAACAGAAACTGACTATTTAACCATGGGACCCCAAGTAACCATGAACCCAAGACTGCCCACTATAACCTGGGGTCTGTTAGTCCCAACAGGCTATAAAATTGGATGGGATAGAACTTGATCAAGGGCATGAGTAAGCTGCATGAGCTACTAGCCTGTACCCTTATGGCACACACCATTGTTGTATCATTTCCCATCCCAGGGATCTACTCAGGCATCTCCTGGGACTCCCATGCCATATTGTTAGTGTAAATAGACAAGCTCAACAACCTAGTATGAAATGGATATGATACCATAAGTTCAGCCTTTGGCAAGGCATGAATTATCCCAACAAGTAAGCCAAAATGACCTACTGAATTTATAGCTTAGGGTGAGTGGAACAAAATGGAGAGTAGAAGAAGGAAAAGATGAGTTCCAGTTGTGAGCTGGAGAACAACTGCACCACTTTGGTTGTATTTATTTACTAACCTTCTAAATTTCCCCTCAGGAAAAGAAGCCTACAGAATTATGGATTATGCTCCCTGAATCCTTATGGATGTGTGACTCTGATTAGCACAATGAGTGGACTGCAGTGATTGTGAGAATGTGCCTCTGTAGTCTCTAGCAACTGAGTGTGCAAATAACCAGTGGTTTCAGCGCTGTGGGCTGAAATCTATTACCATGCTCATACTCTTCACACTCGTCCCAGGCTGTTCTCAGGAGGGAGCCAGCAGGTACACTAAAGCAGATCTGTCTTGGGAGGGACTACTCTGACCAATGATTTGGATTTGATGACTCTTTGACAACGCTACTGAACTTTTCTTAGAACTGCTTTGCAGTTTGAGACACCTACTCCACACTCTCCTTTCTTCTTCCCTTAGTACCAGACTTACATTGTAGTCTGATAGATCTTCCAGCCTCTCCCAGCTCCCTCCTCATTTCTATCAGAGCTATTTCCCCAAAATATTTTTTTCAAATGTAATGTTGTATTGGAATCTACTTTTCAGAATGTCTTGACTAACAAAATGAGTAACACAGAAATTGTACAATTCTGACACTATTAACTCTTATTTTTCTTGCTTGTAAAAGTATTAATATTTATGTATGTTTGTTTCCTTAAATAGAAGTTTACTAAGTTAAAGTGTAGTGTGACCCATTACAAGTTATCAACACTGACTGCAACTTTGAATCACCTAGACAGCTTTTATCCATTCCCAGAAATGTTGATTTCTTGGTCTAGGATGGGCCTCTGCATCAGTATTTTGACAAGTAATGTAACTTCTCTAAGTCTCAATTTTTCCTTCTGTCAAAGAGGGAAAATATTTTTTTTTCTCCTATATGGTCATGATAATGATGTGAAAAGCTGGAAAATCCTTGCGTACAACTTCTTCCCTCATTTCCATAAACATTTTTTCTCAAATATTACCTCCTCAAAGAACCCTTCCCTGTAACCTTAGTTGAAATTGCAACCTCTTCTTTAAGGCACCCCTATGTCTCTTCCCTGCTTGATTCCTCACTATGGCACTTTTCACCTTACAATATTCTATACAGTTAACTTGTTCAATTTGGTCATTATACATCTTCTTCAGCTAGAATTGAAGTTCCATGAAATAGGAACTTTTGTATACTGCTGTAACACCTAGAAGAGAAGTTGGCAAACTACAGCCCATGGGCTAAATATGGCCTAGAGCCTGCTTTTGTAAATAAAGGTTTATTGGAACACAGCCACCTCCATTTGTTTATATTATTGTCTATGGCTACTTTTGCCAAGGGCAGAGTTGAGTAGTTCAACCAAGACTGTCCTATGGCTCACAAAACTTAAAATATTTATTATCTTGCCCTTCAAAGAAAAAATTTGCTGACCCTTGGTGTAGAAAATTTCCTGACATATAGTATGTGCTCAAAAATATTCATTTATTAAACATTATTCCTACCATAAAATTAGCATTCAAAATAGTAAATTTTATATATGGTTTGATAAATGTAAGTAGGGACAGATCAGAAAATCAAATCCCTAGACATTCATAGGTTAAAACCTTCAACCAAATAGATTGTTAGTGATTTACTAAGATTGTAAGTAGAAAAGAATGCCAGGTTTCTTTACCTTTATACTTTTTTCTGTAGAGAATAAGGGACACGATTGGAAAAAGGGAGAGTTCAATGCCTGGTTGTTTTGTTGCCCATTTAATTTTTGTGCTTGTTGGCAAGCCTGGCTTATTACCATTAAATATAATTCTCCCTACTTAGAAAGTGGAGTTCTCTTAATGTTATATAAAAGGTGAAATTCACTGAGACAGGTGCTCAAGCCTCCTGCTTCCCCCTAAGTTTGGGGGTCTGGTTGATCATTGGCTGGCATTCTAGATGGGATTCTGTTTGGAGGTTGTACTCAACATCATTACTCTGAAATTGATTTTTAAATTGTCCATTAGTGTATTCATAATGGAGCATCTTCTTTTTTTGCCAAAAGAAAAATCATGAAGTTGGAAAAATTTATCAACAGGTTCCTGGGTTTTATTTTCTTTGCTAACATTTTAAGGCAGGGGCACTTATAGCTTCTTTGTGTGATAACAGGGTAGCTTGGCTGTCTGGTTAAGTCTCAGACCTTTTACAGAATGAACATTTTAAAAGAAAAAAAAAGAAAAAGAAATGTATTGCAGTTACAGCTATAAAAACATAAAGAAATTATGATATACCAATGTGATTCTTCATTAAAACCATGGATAATTTCAAAATTAATACTGAGAATATACACTATTTCAAGATATTTACAATAAGTGTTAAGTGATATGAAAGTATTAATGACTTCTAATAGAAACAAAGTCAGGTTTTGATAATGTAACTGTGGTTGTTGCCTACATTCATAATTAAAGGAAATGCTAAATTTCCGTTAATGATTAAAGGAAATGATGATGCAATTTTTTTCTCCTAAATACATTCAGGGATCCCTTTTCAACATCAACATGAAATTGACTTGTACACTCCCCAGCTTGCTCCTTCCCTCAAAAGTATATCTAATCTTTTGTCAATTTAACCTTAGGATGAATTTATGTCTACATATTTTATCACCCAAAGAGAGTTACCTTTTAAGTTGTATATCTGAATCAAAAAGGAGATCTCATTTTCCTTTTAAAGAAATTTCAGGCAGTAGCTCTTAATATAACATACCAAAGTACTAACCCCTGAACTCTTAGTACGGGAATACTGGGAATCCTAATTATGCCTATTATTAGCCTGGATATGCATTAGTCAATTTGGCTATAACAAGTACACATTCTGAAAGACAGTGAGATAGACGTAGAATTGTAAAATTTGCAATTAATCGGCTAGGCAATAGTAGGCTACCATTGGCCCAAGGCAAAATAATTCAAGCAGCATATAGGAATTTGTCTTTTGCCATTGCCTAGCTGTCTTGCTTTTATGTGCATTTATTACTAAGGAGCTATTCTAATGGAGTAGAGTATTATTGTTGATAAAATAATAATGATATTTTGTAGTCACTGTACATCTTTCTCTGTTCTTGGACTTTGTTTGCACAGGAAAATTAAAGGAACAAATTGCCATTTAGTGCTTTTCTACCTCTGCAGTAAAAATCAGCAGGAAAGCACAAGCTCAGAATTATCAATGAGCAGATGCTAATAGGTTACAAAACTATGCAAATCATGGTACACTTAGGTTGCGGCTCTGTCAACTTAGACACAGGTTATGGAACTTGATAATGGACATTAGGGGAAAATATTTTAAATACAAATAACTATAATATTTCCTTTCCCCAAACTGAACCATTTCTGAGAAAGCAGAATGACTAATAAATTTACAAACCCCGTGTTTCACTTACACAATGACCATTTTCCTTTATTACTTTCTGGCAGATTCTTACTCTTTCTTCCTCCCATGAAATGAGATTTCAGGTAAGTATGTTGTCCCAGTCAGTGAGATGTCAGAGGAGGTAGGGTTGAAAGTGTCCTAATAGTCATTAGGCCGTAAAGTTTAAACAGATAAAATGCACTCTAAATTTAACAATTACATACAACATAAAATAGATCTTCTCTAGGATTCCTTCTGCAGCTAACATTTTATGATTCCAATACAATCTTACAAAAGCAATTATTAAAAAATAGAAAATGGGAGAACAACGGTTGTTTGAATATTAGAGCAGAAGACTATTATTGCTTTGGGCCAGGATGGGCATTAGGCATTAGGAATACAAAGGTGGAAATATCACCTTCCCTGAAGAAGTTCAACTGTAGTGGGATCAACACATGATCAGAAATCTGTGTGGCAAGTGCTTTGAGTGAGAAAGAGACAAGAAAAGGGAGCTAAAGCAGTGAAGAAGTTTATAGAAAGCTGACTAGAGGGCATGGTACCTGAGAGGAGTTAACAATGGATTAGAAGCCACTACCCATATGACAAGATGCATAGGAGTTATTACTGACAGAGATGAGCAGTAAAATGAGAAGACACACATTGAATAAATGACAAACACAGCCAGAGTGGAATCTAAAACGAGTGTAGATGGACATCAGGCCCTCTTCACATTGCCTTGTGGGGAAATGGAGCGCGGTGAGCTATTACTCACGGTTCTGTGAGTAATAAACAAGCTGCTTTCTGATACAGAGATCTCACATATCAGGTCAGAATATCATCTCTGTATCTACCTATTTATCTATCATCTATCTCTTTCTATCTTCTGTATATATCTATGAATTTAACAGCCAGCATCATGCTGAATGATGCTACAAGAGAATATACTGGCCATGAAGGTCAACCTAAAGAAAGTACCAGGACACCACATGGAGAGCTCTATCAAAATATGTCAGCTTAAGGGACAGAGAAGGTAAAGTAAGAAAGTCTAAAATTCACCCCATCAAAATTTCAGAAAGAGACAATGTAGAATGTGAAAAAAGATAATCTTAGAAGAGATTATGGAAAACAATTCTCTATAATACAATGAAAGATCAATTCTCACATATTGGAAGCCCAATAAATCCTGAATAGGGATAAATAAAACGAAATTGACACTAGACATACAGGGAAAATGCAAAACGACGTAGACAAAAAGCCCATCCTTCAAAAGGAGAAAAAGATGGACTATCTACAAAGGAATGATAAATAAGCTGAGAGCTACTTTCTCAACAGCAAGAAATAATATCTTCAGTTGAGGTGAGAGAAACAAATTCTTGACTAATAGTTTTTCATCCAACAAAACTATTTTTTTCCAAAATAAGGGCAATATAAGAAACATTTAGTAATAAACAAAAAACTGAGGAATTTAACACAGAGAGTATCTCAATAAAAAACCAACCTCTTAAAAGAGTGTTACTCAAAGTAGAGGTATGTCCAAGACAACATAAGGAGCTGGCTCTAGAATGTAAATCAACAGACTGTTTTACTGCAATAAGCAGTGTTCTTGCCATGTAATGATTTGCATTCTGGGGCAGGCTCCTTATCAAGGTATGAATGGTTACAAACAGTTTGCAGACCAGTCCTAATTTGCAAACCACACATTAAATAGCAGTGTTCAAGAAGCTGTGCTTCAGGAAAAAGGAAAATCATTCCAAAAGGCAGGTTTGAGATGTAAAAATGGTGGCTGGGAAAGAAAATGACAGGCATATAAAAATCTAAAAAGGGCAATAAATGTATTTTGTAAAACTAATCTTTGCAATCAGAAACTAAGTACAAAATAAGTGTCAATTTGTATACGATCTTGTACTATCACAGTTAAAGCACTATAATGTACTTAATTTGTGAATGTATTGGTTACCCTTTCATCTTTTTCCCCCTTAGAATCTGCCTGAAAGAAATCAAGTCCTTTACCATTCTTTGACTATTTAGAATAAAGTGTATTATGATGATCTTACAGATACCAGATATCACGAGACAGCTTGATCTCATGTTTCTGCCATAAATTTTCCTCTGGCCACTAGCTAGCCACTGTGGCTTGCTCATGTATGCCCCAGTGCTTCAAATCTTCACCACCTTTGTTTCTACCTTTTCAAATGTTGTATAACTTTCAAAGCCAATGTCAAATTCTACCTCTTCCATGCAGCCTTTCAGCTCAAACAGAATTCTCCCTTGGCTGAAACTGTGTACCACCCACAGTTTTCAGCAGATCCATGTACTGTGTTATAGCCCTCCTTATTAATCTCCTAATCTTTAGTCTTAGTCCACGTTTCATGTTTAATGCTTTCCTTATACCATGTCTGGGAAAATATTGGTTGATTGATTCACTTAATTGATGGAAGCACTGAAATGAATTAGAACATATCTGTTGGATTCCTGTAGCCCCAAAATTCATTGATTTTATGATGAAAGATCTGAATTGCAAAAAGGTGAATTTTGAAGTTCATTTTGAAATAATTTAATTCTGAAGCTATTTCTTAAACTCCAATATACCAACTGAGTTGTATAGTGTTGCAATCTTTGTGAAAATGTTCTATTTATGCATTTTCTACTAAGTAAGAACAAATTACTAACTTCATGAGAATAGATTTGTTCACAGTCCTCCAGCGCCTTATTTATTTTGTAAGTCATCATCACAATAACTTTGAAATCCCTTCTGTCAAGTGATTTCGGCTCTTTAAAATAAACACAGAATTGGAAAGAGTTTCAAAACTATTTTTCTTCTTATAAAAGGAGTCATCATCTTTGTCTTTTACTAAAAAGAAACACCTTGGGATAGCTGCATGAAAAATGTGGATATTTGCCATAAAGCACCGAGAGATAATATAAAACAAAATTCAGTATGTCAATTATAAGAATAAAAGAAAGAAACATAAGAAAAATGTCATTTAGCTGCAGCCTAATAGGGCTTCACAGATTTCACTGCAGTAAAATATAAATGAACTAATCAGGGGCTGTTGGCATATGGTACAATAATAACATCTCAACTACCTTGAAATCTTATTTAAAATGAAGGCTTCTGAAGGGAAAGAATCTAGGGCATTCTTACTGAGCTTCTTAAAAGCATGGGAATAATTCTATAAAAATATGGTAAAATCATTGCAATATCCATTTGTCTTCTTTTAGCTGCTTCTAGGTGCACATGTTCTTATGTAGCCTTTGTCTTCACAGATGCCCGTCTACTAATTAGTTCATTGGACTCAGCCCACCACAGAACCTGCTAAATCTCAACTTTATCTATCTTTTGTCTATTCTTATCTATATCTATGCTTTGGATTTCATGTATTCTGGATCATATATTTCTCTATGACTTCCTTTCATTATGCCACTCTTTATGGGAAGGAGGAAGATAAGAAACAAAAATTTGGGTTAAAATGTTGTACTTTGCATCTTCTCACTTCTCAAATTTAGAACAAGATAACTATGAGGATATGGTTGACCAGTATAACAAATTGGGGATATGGTTGACCAGTATGACAAATAGCCCTCTTTTAACTTTTTATGACATTTCATGATTGATGGAGGTGTTATTGGGTGGGTGGGTGGAGTGTTTCCCATATCTTTCTCAAATTATCCCATATAGTCCACCATTTTGTCTTTCTGTTCTTAAGCCTCATGCCCTCTTATGGAGGATAATGCTTTAGAAACATAGGAAACACCGCAGACAAAAATGCCCAAATCCCTGGGCTCTAGTCTTGATTGTGAACTTCATCAAATAAATTAATCACTGTCATCCTCCCTAATTCTTATTTTTCTCATCAATATATATGGATAACAATCGCTACTCTTTTCAACTCATGGTGTTGAATTAAATTCCATACGTAACAAGGCTTTGCAACCTGTAAAGTGTGATACAAATGTATTTAATGCCGTATACTGGACAAAGCTTAAGAGGTAGCATCACAAAGTCAGGTAGGAAGATTGAAAAGGGGCACAAGCCTAGCTATAGCTGACTTTCATTCTCTGACACACACACACACACACACACACACACAGGCTTGCACATACACTCCTTTATCATCTTTATACCATGATTTCAGACTCTGGTATATTCAGATTCAAACCATTTTGAATCTTGGTATTGCCTGTCCTGACACTGAATATTGGTTTCAGGTTCCACTCCATGAGTCCCCTCTCATGCCCTGAAATAGTTTGCTATGTGACCCCTGATTCTCAGTACTCACCTATCCAGCTAACACTAAGTATCCAGGGATGAGATTTCATTATTGTCCATATTGTGGATGAGGATTAATGATGATAATAACAATGATACCACACATTTACCAGAAAGAATGCTACTGCCTATTGACCACACCTAGAAGAACAATTTATCAGTCTAAAGGCTGTTTATTGCCAATTCTGATGTATTTGGTGATTAAAATGGAGTCTATACTGTCAAGCTTTTTCTAGTAACACAGGTATACCAAACAGAATAGGTTCATAAATGCCAGAGTACTGTTACTGGGAGAAAAGAAGTTTTAAAATTTGTCTCTATTCTGGATTATTTAATATTTAAAAAAAAACCTTTACTGACTGTAGCCACCAAGACAAAGAATACATAATTTTCAAATACTAATGAAACATAATCAGGTGCTAGGAAAACAGCTTTCAGTGGAGGAGTTAAATACCAATTTGGTGCAGTTATTATCCCAGAGCTTTATTTCTGCATTTTTGAGGGCCTCTGTATTTAAAGATAATCCAGAAGTAATGAATTTAGATCTTAGATACACTACAAGAACATTCCCATGGCTATAGGACCAAGCTCTTTAATGTTAATTACACATAATTTATTTGTAAGTTTACTTACGGGAGGATTTGCAGTTCAGTATTATATTTATTTTTAGTATAATCAGGATTTATTATATCAGCATTCATTCTAAATTATTAAACATATTAATTCTTCCTCCCTCCCACCCTTTGGGCCCTCATTTCTCTCTTCCTTTAATTTTTTTCACTTACTCAGTAAATGTTAGTCAGCACTGCTATGTACTAGCCACATCCTGTGGTCATATGGGATGATATTCTTATAGATGTTCTTACTTCTTATAGAAGTAAGAACAAAGTTGTGTATGCCCCTGGGAGGGGCGTGTAACCTAATCCTGGCAGGTTGTGTACAGCTTCCTGGAGTATAAGTAGGAATCAATCAATGGGAAATGAGTAGAAGCAGGGTAGCCACTGAATACTCTGGTCACAAGAGCAGCAGGTTATTAAAATCCTGAGTATAATTTTATTCATCTGATGTAAAGGTCACAAGGAACATTCTGGAAAGAGATGAAATTTGAGCCATCAGGAGAGATCTGATTAGAGTGTTGGATTTTATTCTAAGAGCAATGGACTGGGACTGGGGCTACTTGCATGTTTTAAATGCATCATGATCAGATCTGACTACAATGCAGAAAATAACTGGAGGAGAAGAAGTCTGAAGGCAAAAAGTCTGCTGTGAGGCAGCTGAAATGAACAAGGATAATGATGACAGTTACCTCAGCTAGGTCCTGATCAGGAAAAAGCATATAATAAAACAAGTTGGATAAACATATTAAGATGGCAGAAACATCAAGAATTAGTGATTGCAATCGAAAAGTAAAGGAGAAAAAGGAATTAAAGATGACTTGGTTTATACAGATTGTGGGACCATTTACTGAGTAAGGAAAAGTTGGTAAGAAAAGTAAGGAGTCTAAAGGTGGACAGGTGAGTTTGAGATTCCTTTAGGAGCTTAAAGTGGAAAATGCTTACCAGTCAATTAAATACATAGGTCTGGAGCTTTAGAAAG
Organism: Tamandua tetradactyla; assembly: GCF_023851605.1. NCBI lineage: Eukaryota > Metazoa > Chordata > Mammalia > Pilosa > Myrmecophagidae > Tamandua > Tamandua tetradactyla. The sequence goes on along the minus strand of NC_135327.1, from coordinate 198,698,519 downwards.
AGTTCTGATTGGGAATACATTTTTGAGGCACCTCACATAGATAGAAATTGCTGTCATGTGAGGGGGTGATGTGCCAAGGGAGAATGAATGACCATAAGTTCTCTCGAACGGAGAACTGGCAGCAACTAAATAATGGTGGAGAGGAAGAACATAAGAAAGAGTGGCCGGGAAAGAGAGAGAAAAACAGGAGTGGATGGAGCCTTTGAAGCCCATAGAATAAAGCAAGCATTTATTAGGGGAATAGTTGAGTCAAAAAAAGTTCAGGGGGGCCAAGGAATATAAGAATTTTTAAGTAACTGTGACTGTAAATGCTACGATGCATCAACATCTACATTTCTGTTCTTCTTCCCAGACACAGCTAAACTACATTTCTAAGCTCCTTGCATTTAAGTTGGAGTGATGTGCCTTGCTGATAGAAGATGGTTGAGGTGATATGCTTCACTACTACACCTGATCCCTGATCTGCCCCTCAAGAGGCGACCTTGTATAACTTGTGTTGAAGATTGGGGCTTTGCCAGATGGGAGGTGCCAGAATCCATGACTGGCAATTTCAGAGCCCCTTTCCCGCACACTGGACTGAGATAAGATTGAAAAAGAAAAAAAAAAATCAGAAAAAAACCTGTTTTCTCAAGCTACTGAGATTTGAGGATTGTTTCTATGAAAATTAGCACATTCTGACTAATAAATTGTACACTAGATTTGGCAATAAGCAATCCATTAGTGGCATTTGTTGGTAGCAATTTCAGAGTAACGGTGAGGGCAGAACTACTGGGTGGTAGTAAATTAGAAAACCGGAAAAAAAAACTGACTCAAGAAGCTTAACAAGGAAGGACAGGAAGGATTTTCAGGGGGTTCGGGTGAGGGTGGGGAGGTTTTTTATAAGATTGTAAAGAGCTTTTAAATATGCTAATTGGATAATGAAAGTAAGGAAGACAAATAAAAGGGAAAATGGGTGTGCTTACAACCATAGAATAAGGGTGACAATGGGATCCAAAGCACCTGCAGAAGTTCCAGCCTCATATCTGGGGATGGGAGAAATCTCTGGTATTAGATCACAATAAAGAAAAGGAGTAGATGCAGCTCACGTTGCAGGAAGAACAGCAAGGATTTTAACTTCTCTACTTTAATCATGACCATCAGGCCTTTTCTACTATAATTTCCTTCTCAGATAGCCTAGACTCCGTCATCTACATGTTAACTAATGGCTTTTATTTTAAGTGAAACTGGAGGTCATGGTCACTGTTTGGAGGAGGAGTGAAAAAAGGTTTGAAAACCACTGAGGAGAATGACTAAAGAAACATGGGTGGGAGGTGTTGTTAGCCCAGGCAAGTTGAGGCACCAGGAAAGTTCACCACCACCAGCCTCTATACGCACATGGCTCAGGTGGACTGGAAGATGAGGGTTGGATTGATATGGGGTTTCCTCAAGGATGTTTGATGGAAGAACAACAGGTCAAGGCAAAGAGATGAATCAAAAAATGGAGGGCCCCTAAGAGGTCAAGAACAGGTATGGTGATAATAATGGTGAGAGGAGAAAAATAGGAAGGTTTAGAAATTGTGTCTTAAAGTAGAAAGTATGAGTAAGAAGCAATTTGGGGTAATGATAATGCCCAGGGCATAGAGGAAAGAACTTTCATATCTGAATTTGTCTGAAACACAATTTACTTGTGCTTGCTTTTGGGAGGAAAGCCAATGTGTTCTAACCAGCAAGAGAACCTGTACTCCAAATATAATGGTGGACTAAATGCTTCAGGGGTGTCATGTACAGAATTGGAGGGTGATTATCATGCAAGACTGATGAGTTGGTTTTAAGAAACTGGATGTAGATCATTTAATTTGCAAGCAAACATTTATAATAGATTAAATAAACAAATACAACTTATAACAATATGCTTATCAGACCTCAAGTTCATCTCAAGTTTCATAACAGAAAGTTACATCTCTGGGAAATAAATTTTAAAACTCTGTAGTACTAGGGGATGCAAGGGTAGCTCAGTGGTAGAATTCTTGCCTGCCATGCAGGAAACCCAGGTTCGATTCCCAGTCCATGCACTTCCCCAAAAATCAACAAACAAGCAAAACAAACAATCAATAACAAAAATTCAACAAATGGTGATGCAATAATGGAATACTCACATGGAAAAAATAGTGAAATGTGACCCTGCCATACAGCATACAAAAAAAACCCACAAAAAAAAACACCAACTCTATAGTACTGACTTGAAATCTCTGCGGGAGCATTTTTGTCCTCTTAGAAACACGGAACAGAGGGTCTTAATTTAAAATAACAAGAGTGGTACAAGGTCATGCAATCCATTTAACAAGAGGCAAGCCAGAACGTGCATTGTCCATGCAAGTAGAGTGGTCAATTCCCTGAGAGCAATAGAAAGCATTGCTCACTCGTTCCTCCCGTTGTATCCATGAAAACCTAAGCATTGCCATCATCAACTAGTGGGAAAAGAAGGGAGGTGGTGTAGGAGATTTGAGAAGAAAGAAAAGGTGTGAGATAGTCTTTTTGGAAAATGGAATGGGAACATTCTCGAACTGATTATCAGGGAAGAATAATGTAAAATGGACCCTATCTTTAAGAAACAGTTTTAATTTGTCCCTTAACTTCCACTTGGTGAACTTGGTGCTTAAAGAATACTCTGAGTAGCTGTAATGGTTGCAGCAAACAGTGATATTCTCAGGTGGTTAAAGAAGTCACACTATTTTAGATAAACAATTTCCAATTTGTTAACTAGTCCCTTTATTTTGCAATCCCATCCCACATGGCTGTTGGATTTTGTGATTCTAGGTTCATGGTGATTCTTAAAATATCATATACTTAACTCATAATATTTTCAACAATAACAAGTGTTTCTGCATGAAGTACTTACTATGGCCATGGCTTCAGTACATGATTATAAACCAAAAGAAGGGACAAGTCAAGGCAGCAACGAAGGAGAACAAGACCTAATATGGATAAATGAACCCATGTTATAAGATGAGAACTCAGAAACCTCATTTGAAGATAAAATTGTAACCTCCCCCACACCAAATATTTAGAGCAGGAATACTAAACAAGATGTCAAACTGACTGAGAGCTTCAACTCCTATTGTTTCCTCTGACTTGATCCAGTTCATACTGGGAATGAAGATTAAAGGAAAAATTAGGGAATTCAAGGTGAAAAAAAGGTTATCCTTCCCCACCTCTTTTACCCAGTGCTGTGGTCGGGACCAGGAGAGGGTGGGTGGTGGTTTGAATTTCTATGTATCTCAGAAATGGATATTCTTAGAGTTAATCCATTCCTGTGGATGTGGACCCATTGTACATAGGATCCTTTGATGAGGGTGCATCAATTAAGGTGTGATCCACCTCATCCAGGATGTGTGTTTTTAACCTTCTGACTGAAGTCCTCTATAAACATAAATGGATGAATACAGGGAGAAAAAGCCATGGAAGTAAGAAGCTGAAATCAGTGAAACTGAGAAGGGAGAGACCAGCAGACACCACCATGTGCTTTGCATATGGCGGAATAGCTTAGGACGCTGGCAGCCAGTCTTTGGGAAGAAAGCATCGACTTGATGATGCCTTGATTTGGACATTTTTCTCAGGCTCAAAACTGTAAACCTGTAAGCTAATAAATTGCCATTGTTAAAACCATGGCGTTTCATGATATCTCCATTGAACAGCCTAGGACTACTAAAACAAGGGAGATTTGCTTCAAAATCACATCTGCCAAGCCACTATTATTTCCTCTTATAATTTCTTAATGATAAATTAGTATGCTTATCAAAATTAGTAGATACTGTATATGTGAAAATCTTTTTCATATAACACTTAACCATTTTCAATGTTTTTCTACTGAAGGAATTACTTGTATTTTACTTCACCATAGGGGTAACAAGGGCAATATTTCTGGAAATAATTTAGCATGCATTCTCCTTTGCATTTCCTTGTTACCTCCTCTATCTGGCCAGAGGAATCCATTTGCTCAGGGAGATTTAGGATGGTTATACCCAAAATGCAAATAGAAAGAAAAATATGCTGTTTAGCTTTTGACGTCCAGAATGGGATTTTAAAGCCTCCAAGCTGACTTATTTTGTCCAGAATGAGAAAATAGCTTTGAAAATCAGATTTTGTAGAAAGGGAATATAATTCAAAATTCCAAAACTCTGTTTTTCTTTGTTTTGTTTTGTTTTCATACCAGGTGCCTGACAACTTAACCACTGAGGTTACTATAAGTCAAAGTCATAGATCAGAGAGAAATTGTTACTCGGCAAGTCTCTGCCACATGGGAAGCTGGGGGAAAAAGCTCTTTTGTTCAAGGGCATTGTAGGAACAAGAAGTTAATAAACGAGAAGCAGAGGTAGGGCTAACAGGTCAGATCTGCGCATCCTCATTTGAACTCTTTAGGGGTGTAATGTCAAGCCAGAGATCAGAAGAGGTATGCAGCAGAGAACCTTTCAATATAGACAAGAGAGAAGTCAAAAGTACTGGGACTAATAAAGTATTCTAGAAGCTGTCCCTAGAGAGTGTAGAGATTAGGGTCACATCTTTTGTTGTATAGGAACATTAGGATAACATTGGCTGAGGAAGGCTAGGAGGATGAGCCAGAGAATTACAGTCTGCACTTGGCTTGCAGGTGTTCCAAAAGCTCAAGGCACATGGAGATGATAAGAAGGTGTCACACAAATAGAGATCTGGGGTTTCAAATGAAAAGATATGGTGTGAAGGAACTGACAAATGTGGTTGAATTGCCAAGACCATGAGTTTCAACATTGGCTTCCTGATAAGGCTCTGAAAAACCAGAGAAACTATTTCCACTGCAGCTGGACCAGTTTTACATCAAAGAGATTAATTTGTTTTCACAAGAATCAGTACTGCTTTGGTAGAACCAGTTCAATGGCCAAAACAACTTATTTTATGTCTTAAGACAATGGAGAGAACTAGAACTCAAACTGCACATTCGTGATCTCCTCCCTCTCACCACGAGGCTGTGGCCCAATACCCATGTATTCGATCTCAAAGACAGATTTTATGCAATGTAGACTTTGTTAAATAAATGAGTAATGAACCATTAATTGGTAAGTTTAGTGTTCTTCTAAACTATGCAGTGAAAGGAGGGTCATTAAAAGACAGAGTTAAGTATTGAAAATAACAGATTCGCAGTTTCTTTGTGCAGATGGGTCTCTCAGGTCACCCATAGCTAAACTGTTACTGACTGACAGCCTCAGCAGCTGCACCCTAGATCCATTGTCACATTTTCAATGAAGCCACATCTCCCATGGGCTTTTTCCCAGTCAATGACTCAGTGTGGCAGGTATATTAAGTTAGGCCCATTCCTCACAGACATGTGATTCTACTGATGGATGACTTTGGCTTGTGGACTCTCCATTTGCTTGTCAAACTTTCTTAGAACTATACTGCACTCTGAGACTCTTCCACCCAACTTCCCTTTCCTTCTCTCCTTCACAAGGGTCAGAATTTCATCACAGTCTGAAAGGTATCTTAGCCTCTCCTGACTTCCTTCCCATTTTCCCTCACAAAAATTTCCCCTAATAAATTTCTTGCATGTCTATTACTATCTTGGCATCTGATTCTCAGGGGACTCAGACTAACACAATATCTAAGGGGTAATGCAAATAAATTTCTGAAACCTGTACAGTTAACTGTTTGTCCCATATCCCTTAGCTACATGAGAAACATCTATTCAACTTGGAAGATGTGCTATAATAATTCAAATGGGTTAAGTATTCAGCCAGTAATGAATCACATTTCATGATGTTCCCAGACAGCAGTCAGAAATGATGTCATGGTAATCAACTGTACCTACATGATGACTCCATCCTTTCCATGTGACTTACTTCCAAGTTCATTTCTCCCATATCCAACCTTTCCCTTCTCACATGTCTATTTATCCAAAATGACACCCATAGGACCATCTTATCTCTCTTCTACCCAGGTGACCTTCTTTCAGTCACATTCTGGCTAAGGATGGAAAAGGATCCTCTGGATCTCCTTTCATTCTATAGCTAATTTTTGGCTCTAGCATAAACATAATGTCTGATGCCCTCAGGACTCCCTCTATGTATTCTTTATTTTTAGTTCATGAAAGAACTTATATTTGTAGTGTTAATCAGTGAGACACATAGGTCTATGCAACCCCTTTCAATCATATTCACTTTCAATATGGTAACGTTACTTATAGACCCACTAGAGAACCACCCTCACTTCTATCCATTCCCTTACATTTGAGTTCAACCTCATTAGCTAACCATTCACCCATCTCTAGCTTCTGCTTATCTCTAATTTCCCTATATTCTTTATTATAAGCCTAGAATTTTACCTCTACGATGGTCATAAAAGTAGAGTCATACAGTATCTACCCTTTTGTTCTGGCTTATTTCACTCAGGATTATGTCCTCAAGACTCATGCATCTTGTCACGTGCTTCAGGACATCATTTTATCTTACTGCTCCTTAATATTCCATTGTATGTATGTACCACATTTTGTTAATCCACTCATCTGTTGATGAACACTTGGATTGTTCCCATCTTTTGGTGATTGTGAATAATGCTGCTATGAACATCGGTGTGCATATGTCTGTTTGTGTCACTGCTTTCAACTCTTCTGGGTATATACTGAGTAGTGCTATTGCCAGGTCATAGGGCAACTTGATATTTGGTTTCCTAAAAAAACACTAAACTGTCTACCACAACAGCTGTACCACTATAAGTTCCCACCAGCAGTGCCTAAGTGTCCTAATTTCTCCATATCCTCTCCAACATTTATAGTTTCCTGTTTGTTTAATAGCAAACATTCGTATAGGTGTGAGGTGGTATCTCATTGTAGTCTTGATCTGCATTTCCCTTATAGCTAATGAAAATGAGCATCTCTTTATGTGCTTCTGAGCCATCTGTATTTGCTCTTCAGAAAAATGCCTATTTGTATCTTTAGTCCATTTTATAATGGCTTGTTTGTTGTTTTGTTGTTGAGTTGTATGATTTCTTTATGTATACAGGATATCAAACCTTTGTCCAATGTGTGATTTCCAAATATTTTCTCCAATTGAGTTGGCTGGCTTTTCACCTTTTTGACAATCTTTTGAGGTACAGAAGCATTTGATTTTGAGGAGCTCCCATTTATCTATTTTTTCTTCTGTTGCTTGTGCTTTGGGTGGAAAGTTTAGGAAGCTACTTATTATTACTACGTCTTGAAGATGTTTCCTTACATTTTCTTCTAGAGCTTTATGGTATTAGTTCTTCAATGTAGGTGTTTGATCCACTTTGAGTTAATTTTTGAATAGGGAGTAATTTTGTATAGGGAGTCATTACCCCTTAGATAGTGTATTAGTCTGAGTCCTCTAGAATCAGATGCCAACTAACACTCTATGTGAACATCTTATCCTGAGGTTGATGCAACACCATTCTGATGGCAGAACAAGACAGCCATGGCTCTGAGTCTGATGTCAGTGCTGCATGAAGTAGACGGGCACAGGACCAACAAGGGCTGCAACAAGGCATTAGCCACTGGGCTTGCAAGACTATGTTCTGTGAAAGAGCAATTCAGCCTTTTAGCAACTCGTCCAAAGAACTCAGTGATCACATGAATGAAAAAGTATTTCTAATTCTCCTATGCTAGTTAATAAACATACTGGCAGAGATTTCCATAACTATTAGAATTGGTAAGTAGCTACTAAACTGGAGAGTTGATTCCTAATTAGGAGACCTCAAATGCTAACTAATCACTTCCAGGTTTAAATTAGAACTAACTTATACACATAAATATTCACATTTATGTTGCGATAATTAAAAAAATAAATTATAGCACCAAAATAAAACACCAAATCTGGACCTTCTGGGGACAGCACCACACATGTGGCCATGTAGCCATATGTTAACAAACAAGTGAAAAAATGTGTGGGTCAGGGATTGGGCGTCCTATATTGGGAAGATGAGGGAGTAGTCAGGGAATAAATCTTACATGAATTAATTCAGTGAATGCCAAAATGTAATTCCTATATCCCTTTTTCATTCTTTTGACATCCCTTATATTAACTCTCCCTTAATGGTTCAAACAACGAATGTATTACTGTTCTAGGCTCTTGAACAAGAAATTACTTGTGAAAATTTTCTTAGAACTCTAACGAGGACATTTTCCAAATCCAATGAGTATCTTGTCATCAGTATGTGTGAGAACATAGAAGTTAATGTTCTTCACACTGTCATAAATGATCTGAAATTTCATAAACTTTACTTTGAGTTATAAATTGCTCTTTCAGGTATTCTTAAGGGGGAAAATGGAAGATATGACATAGCAGTCACTGGTTCACAGCAATGCTGGAATACCAAGTATGGGCACCATGAAGGCCACCTATCCTGAGAGTGGAGCAATCTTCCTTGATTATTCTTTTATCCTGTTTTTTTTTTCCAAGCAACCCTTGTCAATTGTTATCCATGGTTTTACTCTATTGTCTTAAGATTTCTTTCTTTCCTTCATATATTTTAGCCTCATTTGAAATTGGTATGGAGGAGTATGACATTTTCTGGAGGCCAAATAACCTTCTTGCCCTGTGTTCTGCTCTTGAAAAGTTAGGGGAGCAGAACTCAATCTTTGTTAAAATCTTTGTCAAAATTTTTAACTGTCTGGTCTGTTTTACACACCATACAGCTCAATCACACTCATACTAAGAACTATTTGCTTCCAGTAAATTCCTTGTCCCTGTAACTGCACTCAAAGTTATTTCCTAGACTTCATTTTTAAGTTTTCCAAATTCCTTTGCCCTATTGTCCATATGTCCTCTCTCTCACCTTAATAACTGCTATCCTGAGACTATTAGGCCTGAAAAAGACCCTCCTTTAATCTGCTAGGGCTTAATTGGCCAAAATCACTCAAAAATTTTCTCAATTGTATTTCTTACTGCTTATGTTTAGGAGCAGCACAATCATTTCAATATTTTGGAGACTTCCTATACTTATTTTCTCCTTGAACTAAGCTTCTTCAAGTAAAGTCTTGATAAATGCATCTAATTATAGATTAAATTAATCAAATTAATTAAACATTAAATATAAATTAAAGCACACATCAGTGCTTTAGTTCTTTCCCACCATTTGCCTAAGGCTGCTGACTCACTAGGCACATGGTCTGCTTCTCAAATTATTAGCAGACAACAGTTTTAACAAATGTTTCATCACTGCATGGCATCTCCTATATCATTTTCCCCTCATGTACCTTATTATGAAGTTATTGTACCATATTTAAGATTTTGTGTTTTATGTTTTTCCTCCCTCCCCCTCCCTTCCTTCCTCCCTCCCTCCCTTCCTGCAAAACCCCACTCCTGGTTCAAATGTCTCCACTAGTAAGGATAGGATAACTGCTACAATTAATTATCCTAAATTTCAGGTGCTTCATATAGTAAAAGTATATTTCTCATTCATGCATATTGCGGTAGACATTCCCAGTCAGAAAATGGCAAATCAGGGAACTAGGCTCTTTCATTTTATTATATTTCTAGCCCCTAGGCCTCAGGGTCTTGTGTTGAAGCATATACAGTCAACTGTCCAATAAGCAAGGAGAGAATGCTGTGTGAATCTTATCATTTTTTTTCAGTATCTCCCAGATGAATGATCCAATAGGAGGTGCTCGATATTTGTTGGTTGATACTGTTTTAAAATGTAGGAGGTTCCTCTGTGTGCTAGTTTGAAATTGTTGTGTACCCCAGAAAAGCCATCTTCTTTAATCCTCATTCAATATTGCTGGGTGGGATCTTTTTTATTATTTCCATGGAGATGTGACCCACCCAATAGTGGGTGGTACCTTTTGATTAGTTGGTTTCCATGGAGATGTGTCTCCACAATTCAAGGTGAGGTTGCTTACTGGAATCCTTTAAGAGAGAACCATTTGTGAAAAGCTTCAGAGACTACACAGCCAGAGACCTTTGAAGATGAAAGAAAATGCCCTTGGGGAAGCTGTTGAAAAAGTTGGTAGAGAAAGCCAGCAGATGTTGCCAAGTGCCTTCCTAGCTGACAGAGGTGTCCAGAGGGCACCAACCTTTCTTGAGTGAAGGTAACCTCTTGTTGGTGCCTTAATTTGGACATTTTCACAGCCTTAGAACTGTAAACTTGCAATTTAATAAATCCCCCCTTTAAAAAGTCATTCCATTTCTGGTATATGGCATCTGGCAGCTTTAATGAACTGAAACACTGGGAGAAATTGTACAAAAGTTAACTATCACTTTTACTCAGTGAGGAGAATGATGAGACCAAATGGATGCTGAGAGACTTGGGAGAACTTATGTAGAAGGGAAATGGGGCAGGTAGAGAATTGAAGAGGTTTTAAAAAAAAGAATGGAGTTGAAGTCAAGGACAAATCTTACTCACTCAATTTTTCAGAAGACTAGTAATGGCTATAGAGATATAGAAAAATAAAGACTGGACATGAAATGGACAAAGCTGGAAAACACATCTTTTGAGGATTTACCATTAGCATTAAATTGCTGCTAATTTTAATACTGATTAAAAATTATAAGTGTGCAGGTATGGAAATATGGCATAACTATGGAGATTTTAATATAGAGTAAATGGAATACAAGAAATACATATTTCATATGGGAGATTTACAATGTCCACTGAACTCATCACAAATCAGTTTAGATATCCTCCAGTAACTAAAGTGAGTGGGAATGGCATATCTACTCAATAAAACATTATACAGTCATTGAGATGGTCATGTAAACTGCATCATGAACATTTCTCATTTTATAATATTAGTTGTATTTACAGAGTCTATACAATTTACTATCCTCCCTGATTTCTGTTTTATAAGAAAATGGATGTAAAATATTGATTGGAAGTAAAATCATTATACTGGATATTCTTTGTTTACCCCTTCAAATTTGCTTTTTATACTTACCTACTGTGCTGGCTCAAATCTATTATGTACCCCAGAAAAGTCATGTTTTAATCCTAATCCAATCTTGTGGGGGCAGTTATTTCTTTTAATCCTGATTCAATATTGTACAGCAGAAACTTTTTACTAGGTTATTTCCACAGAGATGTGACATGCCCAATTGTGAGTGTGACCTTTTGATTAGATGGAAATGTGACTCCACCCATTCAAGCTGGGTCTTGATTAGTTAACTGGAATCCTTTAAAAGAGGAAACATTTTGGAGAAATGGCAGGAATGATGTAGACATTTGGAGATCAAGACAGAAATAGCCCGGGTGATAGCAAGGAATCACAGAAATCACCAGAACCTGAAGAGAAGAAATATCTGGCCGTGGCAGATGCTAAGCTAAGAGATAAAATCCAGAGTTTTATCCTGGAGCAGCCAACTGAATGCCTACAGAAGCTTAGAGAGGAAACCCCTGGCATCAGAAGTTGGAAGCAATGAAACCAGGAACGAAGACCAGCAAATGCCAGCGACATGGCATCCTAGATCACCCTTCCTTGATCCAAGGTATCTTTCTCTGGATGCCTTAATTAGGACATATTTATAGCCTTAAGATAGTAAATTTGCAACTAAATAAATGCCCTTTACAAAAGCTGATCCATTTCTGGTATACTGCATTCCAGCAGCTTAACAAACTAATATACCTACTCTGCCCTGTGTCCTGCAGAGCTTACTCTCCACAGACTACATCAGATTTCCTTGCCTTCTGACGTCATTATATTCTGCCAAGGAGGCCACTAGCAGGAGCTCAGAGAATGGGAGGAGAGTTAGGTAGAAGTGTTCATTCTCCTGACTTTCCCCCTCCCAGGCTAAAATTTGAAAACGTTTCTCTATTGAAAGTCATATATTTAGCCACTTCTTCCATAGACACAGTTCTCATTAGATTTTTCCCTGCCTTGGCCACTTCAGGCCTAGCAGAAATAAAGTCTCCCTCTGGAAGTTAACCACAGAGTATTTCACCAGCCCCTATTGGTTTTTTTTTTTTTTTTTATTGAATCTGCATCTTTTGAATTAGTCTTTTATTAAACTCATTTCAAGAATCAATCATCTGTTTCCTGCTAGGTGTGATGACATAATAGAAAGCCTTAATATTTTGACAGAAAATTACATATAATACATCGACCCAAGACAGCATGGATTATGAGTTTAGAAAATTACTTCTATGAATACTGTAGATGAAATTTTGAATATCTGATAAAGCACTATATAGTCTTAAAAGAACTTATCATGAATGACAGTTGACTCTCATAAAAGTTATTTTTAAAACCATTACTATTGAAAATTTATAGATAAATTAAGGCTTAAATGTAAATGAATTACATATTCCATTAATATTAAACATATAAGACAGGCATTTTAATTCATCCTCTGATATTCTTTCACCATTTGTAATTACTTTTCAAACCAAGTTTTCACCCTTATGTGGGAAAATTGTATCTAAATATAAGGAGAAGACCTCAACTCTCTTAGACATAGGCTTATATTTAACTGCCTACAAAATTTTTCCAACAGAAAGAGGAAAACTAAACAGATGAAAATGTTTCACTCACTGAAGCCATTCATTTATTGCATGTGCAATACATTTTTCTATTGTTATTTTACAAGTAAAGCTTGGTTTTGGCTTCCCAATAATCATGCAGTTATCAATTTCTCACACCAATACTGAGCAGATTTCTTGTATAGTGCTGAATAATTGGGTTTCAAGTACTGAGCATTAGAAAATTGAGTTCAGTGATCACATTTCTCTCAGAAATGACATGATCTCCTGGGCACCTAGCTCTATGTAGTCTGTGGATCACTTCTGAAGAATTGGCTTCAAAGTGGCCCAGGTTTAGAGGTATCAATAGAGTTGGACCTTTACATATGACTAAGAACATATAAACTGTCTACATAAAAGATGAAGGATATGGTTGATGAAGACCATGGGGAATTAATACCCAGCTCTCCTTTGTCTACCTCTTATCACTTCTAACACACACACACACACAAACACACACACACACACACACACACACACACAAATAGAATATTGATACATAACATTACATGGTGGTTTGGACTTTAATATTCCCCAAGGATGAATATCTTTTATAAAGTTCTAACAAATAAATCTTCTCCCCAAAGAGTAACCAGGAAATTGACTCCAGAAAACATATTGTCCTTGCTTTTCCCTAGAACTGGAAGGATATGAGTGTTTTGAAAATCTTCTTAAGGTTTTTATGTTTTCATTTCTAATGCACATCAGAGGTCTTACCATAATAATATCTTAGATCATGTTATAAACTTTATAAATGTTCCAAAAAGTACAGACTTATATGCCTAGATTTCATTAAATAAATACTTGACAAACTAAGGTTTCTTGAGTTGTAAATGAAAGTTTTCATATTATTTGCATAAACCTATTATACTTTGTGGCAAATTCATTTCTTCTCATAATGTAACTGCACAGTTTCTTTACATTAATCAAATAATTGCAAAGAAAAAATCATAGCCAAGAGTTATATCTAAATGCATACATATCATCCCTTCAATAAAAATAAACTCCATCTCATTTCATGTGTATATTGAGATATCGCTTATCTTTGTACATAAATAAGAAAATCATCTCCTTCCCATATCTCAATAACATAAATTTAACCATTGAGAAAATATAGAACAAAATTCAACAACATAAAATCTTTCTTTCCTAATTTGCCCTCGATCTTCTTTCACAGTTAGGAATTCCTCATACATGTAAGTATAATGTTTTGGAAGTAATTTTCTTTTAATTAAAAAAAAAGTTCTTTCCAATTGAAAAAGTATTTGTGGAACCCCATTATGGGCAACACTTTCTAGTTCTAATTAATCTATATGTATATCTATATGTAGAATTCTTCTAAAGGCATAGGTGTATGGCTGTAGAAGGTATAATCTTTGTCCTCATGGAGTCACAATCTTAATGGGGAGGTAAGACAACTATAAACATATCACTCAACTCTTCTCCTGTGGGGTGCATAATGACTGACCACACTAGTTGTTGACCCTCAGGACCCAGCCCTATGCCCTGAAGTTATGCTCCCTGCACACTGCTCCCTGTTATTGAAACAATGGAGGAAGAAAATAGTTGCATTCTAGCCAAATATAGGATTCTTCCATTGCTATCTTTGACTTGAAAACATCCATCAACCTGGTTAAGCTTTTCTTGGAGCTACAACCATGCAATCACATTGTTGAAGCTCCAAGGAACCTTATTTCTCACTTCTTGCTCTCCTAACACAGGTATCAGACATGAATAGCAGTCTGAAGAATCCGCCTGTTCCTACTCCCTTCTCCCATGAATCTATTGCATATCTAATCTCTTCTTGGTATCTGCTTTTTAGCTGGCTTTAACTAGACATTAAATAAAATAAAATAAATTAAATAAATCTGAAATTGCAGTTTTAAATACTTAGCAATTTATGGTCCTTTAGAAATGATCTTTTTTTCTTTTCTTCTTCCTCATTTTTCTTTTTGTATAACTCTTTGACATTGTAGCCCCAAGAAAAGTGGAGGGTGATAATGCAGCTTCAGGAAAGTACAGCTGTCTGGGTTGTTATGACTAGAAAAGAATGGAAAGGATAAATCCTGCTTTTTCAGCCCTGAGAGGCAGTAGAATGTAGGAGTATGAAAGTAAGCAAGATCTCATTGAGTAGGTCAATGACTGGAAGTTTGAAATGTGTTCAGAGGGTCAAGGAAATTTGAAAGCATAAGGAGTCCTTGTTCGGCTCCCCATTTGAAAATTTGAGAGGAGAAAGACTCATGGGTAATCTTACCAAAATCTGGATTGGAGCAGGCAACAAACCAAAACTGAGTTAGCACACTGAACTTCTTTTGATTCTTTAATAGTATGGGAAGGATCTGAAGATTTATATTAACCTCAAGATGGGATGGATTGATGACTGTGGATCCAACCAGGGATTGAATGGACAATAGAGTCACATCTCAATGACAGGACCAAAGTATGGCTGAGTCAGCAGGGAAGACCACCATGAGTATGTTAAGATAGTTAGAGACCACCAGCTACACCAGCTACAGGTTTCAACTGAAGACGTTAGCACAAAACTAAGTACATTCCAAGGTTCCTTAGTGTATACACTCAAAGACAGCAGGAGGTCAGGGAATGAACCTTTGCCTTTGTGTCATGAAGATACATGGCCTCCTTCTACTATACAGTGTTCAATTAGGAAACAGAGATACGTTAAACTAGGAATTTGAAGATGATTTAATGAAGGGACTATTTCAAAGGGGTGTGCAGATTTAAGGGCTTCAAGAAAAGATGTTGAAACGCATTGGTATCAGCAAGAGCAGAAATTGTTGCCACCCTCGGCTTGATGAGATAAGGGATGAATAGGTAGTACTGGAGTTTTGTGGGGGTTGGAGTCCTGGAATAAGGCCTGCCAGCAGAAGGTGAAAATATAGAATACATTTACTCTAAGAAAAACTATGTTGGAGAAGCCAGGAGGCAATGGGAGAAAAACTTTCAAACAGTTTTCTTTTTCCTGTCTCCTTCTCTGTTGCCAGTGCCTTCCTTTGGCCAAATTCAGTCAGAAGCCAGGGGGATGTTACCCAGATATGCAGTTGTAATGGTCATCCTCCCAGGGGCGCAGAGAAGAATGAGAAAGGGTGGAAAGCAGAATTGGGGGAGAGATAGAGAATTAACCTACATACCCTCCATTCATTTAGATGTCATGTCAAAGATGGACAGAGGGAAGTGGGACATCTAAAAGATTGAATTGCCCAGATAGAATTTATGTAAAAAGATTGCTCAAATTATTGCATCCAGTTAAGTTTACTAGACTGAACTAAATGTCTGAATCTCCTGGCCCCCACCTCTGAAATATTCTTGGAGGAGGATAAATCATTTTAAAATCCCATCTTTATTCAGCAAATATTTATTAAAGATGCTTTTCTGAAACAGGTACTTTTGCAGGTGCTAGGACTACAGACTGGGACTGACAGATTAAGATTCTGCATCCTTGTAGGAAGAAATGAAACATATCATATGATATTAGGTAATATGAGATCAGTGGGTAAAAGTGTTCTGAAGACTACTGTAAAGAAAGGGTTAAACGGTGATGGGGATTGCTATTTTAGACAGGGTCCTCAAAGAAATTTCTGCAGAATAATTTATTGAAAATCTTCAGAAGGTAAAGCCTCAGGGTAATAGAAACCCATGTTTAATTTTTCCTTTTTCCCAGGTTAGCAAATTCAAATGAATAAATTCAGTGGTATTTATCTTGGATTAAATCATATTTAAAAGGAGCAGTTGCTTAAATAGGTGATCAGTTTGACTTATTTGGGTTGCAGCGAATTGAGTAAACATAGGCTCATACAGAAGATAGTTGAATGTCTGATATTGTGCTTTTCATCTACTATAATGTCATGCAATTATGAAGCTGGAAGGGACCTTAAAAAAATCTAGAGTTAAGAAGCCAATGATACTTTTTCTGAAGTAATCATAACATTTCTGATACGTTAAATGTGTGATTTTATATCTTGCATTTTGGGTAAGGTAATCTCAAACATGAAAAACAAAAACAACAGCAAAATCCTTTTTAAAGGGAAATGACAAGAAGGAAGTAAAATATAACAATATTAACAACTCTTTTGATTATGGAATTATATATGCTTTCATTCTTCACTCTGTTTTTCTGTATATTCTAGAATGTCTGTTGTGAGAAGATATTTATTTTACAATAGGAAATGGAAAATAAATTTTACTAATGGTATTAAAATAAGCATGATCTCCTTGCAAAATGCTAGGGTCCATATAGCAACAGATCATCCTACTTCATTTTTCCTCTATATCCCATTTTTTGAATCATCTCTACAAGGTAAAATTCCTGGCTTAAAACTAATAGCTGAAAAATTGCAGCAGTTCTCAAAGGTATATTACAGTTTGGTGAAGAGAAGAATTCCACATGAAAGCCTGGGTGACATTTTTCAGCTTAATTCAAGAGTCAAATTGTGAAGCAGCAGCAGCACTCTATCTTCCCAATGACACTGGCTGTTCAACTCTTTTCACACTGTTCTTCCTATCAAGTTATCCTCTTCTCTCACTTCTCATTTGCATTTCCATCTCAGGAGTGTCTTCCATATTTGCTATCAGTAATTCCTATATCACCATGATGATTGCTGATCAAAGTTCAATATTTTCACCATTGCATTTACACAAAGGAATAGGTGGTAGAAAGAATCCAGGTTTCCTGTCAAACTTGTGATAAAGCCGACTGGGAAATCATTCATGACTCATTAAATTCTCCTGATGTGGGTGATATAAACCAACCTCTGTGTAAGTTTGCCCTCAATGATGCCCTTACCCAAGTAGCCCTGGAATGAGAAGCAGTCAAGAGTCTACTCTTAGTTGTGAATTTTAAACATTGACTGGTTTGTAGCTGTGAAATAGCTTATTTATCTGACATTCACTAATGTCTTTTTTTTTTTTTTTTTTCACGGGCAGGAGCTGGGAATTGAGCCTGGGTCTCCGGTATGGCAGCTGAGAACTCTGCCTGCTGAGTGACTCTTTTTTTTTTGAGCCACTATTTAAGTGAAAGATAAGAGAAGACTAACCTGATTATTTATCTCATGTAAACACAGCAGGGATCTTTGAGGACTTGGAATCAGAGACTACTGAAATCCACTACCACAAAAAAATATTTCATTACAGTAAAGCTGAATCTCCATCAGGAACATTTAGATGAATAGTCACTTGCAGTCCATTTGAGAGTTGCAGTTTGAGGCAAATTCTTGGTTGATAAAGGGCCTTGGATATTAGGTCCAATAAAGTAGTGGCAGTGCATGTGTGTGCTGGGGTGCTTTGCCATTATCGGCAAAGCCATAGGCAATCCTTACCAGTTTCTTGCTAGGATAGGAAGAGAGTGAGAGACGGGAGTCAGGCAAAGCATACTGGAAGGACTGACACTAAGATGGACAGCTGGATAAAATTACCAATGCCAGGAAGGTACCAATTCCTGATAATCCCCCACCCCCAAGAAAATGCTTGCTGTCATTCAGTGTCAAGAAATTCTGTCATTAGCATGTAAAGGCTTGTCATTAGGAAACCATAAATTCCCTTCTGTATCATGTAGGGGGAAATTTACATTTTAAGCTACCATATTAGCTGTTGATTTCAGTCATTGCTAGGAGGCACCATTCTACCTGAGCCCCATTTTGGCTGGAGCCCAGCTCCCTAATCATAAGTGAATGCTCTTCCTTACTGATATTCAGCAACCTCTGCCTTTACCAAACCTATAATGTTCAGAACTCTGATGCTAGTTTGAGGTGCTCTCTGGCTGAAAGATCAGTTAGGCATTCTAGAAGAGAGTTATTGCTACTAACCATCCAACTTTTTCCTTGTAAAATATTATTCTGGAATTTCCATAAGACCACCTTTCACCTATTTTCCATCCATGGCGTGAGATAAAGTTTGACCTCTTCTTCAGCATCAGAGACCAGCCCTTATGGTTCAAAGTAATCTATACTTTCCTTTGGTTACAGAGATTTTTAGTTGCCAATGAAATAATTGTAGAAACTAGTTTTTCTTTTGGTTTATAGGTAGATGGTATACGGAAAAATTGTTCATCACTGAGAATCAGATTCTTTAATTTGTATTTTCCTAAAGTCTTATAAACTATTCTTCTCTTTGCTTTCAGTTATATATCTATTGACCTGGCCACAGCATAAAATAAACCTCTTCCAACGAAAGGGCATTTTAATTTCAGTCATATAGCAAGGTATGTTGGTACTTATCTGTGAATCAGAGCTGCTATTTTGTATGTAGATACATATGCACATGTAGGCAATAGCATATACAAGTACCCAATAAATAAACACACATACACACACAGAGCATTATGACAGTATAAGAACATTGCCTATCCCAGGAGATGGCTGTTGAATCAATACCACTTCTGTATTGCTAACCTCTTCCCAATAAGATTGTATCAGTCGGGAGTGACTTCATCAAGATGGCAACATAAGACAGTCCCTGGAAAAATCTCCTCTCAGAATCAATTAATCGGAGGACCAATTGGAACTCTGAAGAAAGACAGAGACTGGGAAAAGACTCCACAAACGCTGAATCAAAGAAAAAGAAAAATAATCTCCAAGGTCAGGTAGGAGATTTTCTTCCCAGAGACACCTGTCCATACCCCTAAAGTCCCACACAGCTTGGGGGGGGGGGGTCACACGGAGGCAGCATGGCCTGGGTCCCTCCTGCCACAGAGACAGACTATAGAGCCGCTCATAACGGCAAGTAAGAACTCCATGCATCCTGAGGCACACAGACCCAAGTCTGTAGAGACCAGGGCAGAAAGCAAGTCACTGAGTTGTGCTGCTTAAAAAGGAGCCCCTGTCGGGGTGGTGGGAGGGGAGAGAGTGTGGCAGGAGAGAGACAGAGAAAGGGAGAGAGCAGGTGAGAGGGAAGGATGAAGGGAGATGATGGCAGAACTACAGACAAGAGGTACTCACTCAATCCAGTTTCTGTGGCCTGGACCACCTAATGGCAAAACAGATTTTTTGATTGATCCACATTTCTGGATTGACCCCACTGGCTCCCTGGGGTGGGATACACTAATAGGAAAGAAACTGGAGGTCAAAATAGAAAACACTAAAGTTTCCATAAACATGGACAAAGCCAGACAAAAAGAATTCATGCTCTAGGATTTCATTTATATGAGATTCAAGAAAAATGTAAACTAATACAGTGACATAAAGCAGATCAGAGGTTGGTTGCCTGGTAATAGTGCAGGTTGGGGAAAAGGAGGAGTAGGAGAGAAAGATTCTAAAGGGACACAATACAGCTTTTGGAATGATGAAAGTGTTCATTATCTTTATTGTGGTGATTGTTTTACAAGTATGTACATTTATTAAGAATATCAAATTATACGCATCAATTTGTGCAGTATGTCAATTATATTCCAATGGAGCAGTTGATGTTTCAAAGAAAGATAAATTTTAAATGGTTAATATAGAGAATATCAGATTTTTTCAGTATTACCACAGGGAACTTTTAAATATAACAGCCCCCCTTTTCCTGTATTCTCTATCTTCTCATACATTTCCATCAATGGCATAGCCATTAACTCCATCTCTTAGATGGGAAACAGAGTCTTTCTGGCATAACTTCCTGAACTTAATCTACATTTTCTTAAATGGTTCTTGAATCTACGACTTCCATTCAATCCCCACTCTCACTGCCTTATTTTAGCTTATCTACATCTCTGTCCTTTTACTCCTATTTAGTTGCTCCTTTTACAGAATGCATGACCCTTCATGGTTATATATTTTCTCCGCATTACTAAAAGATATAACTCTCTACAAAACAGAAATACTTAAACAGTTCAGAAATATCTACATGATGAAATATGATCTCTTTAGTATAACTTCTAAAATCCTTCGAAGCATTTCCTCAACCCTAAATTCATCTACTTTTAATACCTTATACATTATTTTAAAGCAGTTTTAAGATAAATTCACATAGCATACAATCCATACAATCCATCTAAAGCATACAATCAATGTCTTCTAGTGTATTCACAGAACTGTGCTTTCATTATCACAATCAATTCTAGAATATTTTCACCCACAAGAGGTTTTGCTATATTATAGAGCCCCAGATTTCATACTCTGGCTTTCCTTCTAGTGGCATACAGGACCCTAAATTTCCCTGTCAGCCACAATTGTACCACGTATCATCACTGTTAATATACTCACAATAATGTGCTGCCATCATCTCTATCCATTTCCAAACATTTACAATCAATCTTATTACAAAATCTGCATAAATTAAGCATCAGCTCCCTAATCTCTGCCCTCATGCTGTCTTCTGTTGACCTATGTTCTAGATATTAACACCATGAGTTTGCTAGTTATATTTAATTCATATGAGTGAGGTGATACAATGGCTGTTCTTTTGTGTTTGACTTATTTCACAGAACATAATGTCCTCAAGGTTCATCTATGTTGTCAAATACTTCAGGACTTCATTTCTTCTTACAGCTGAATAATATTCCACTGTCTGTATATAAAATTTTGTTTATCCATTCTTTAGTTGATGAACACCTGGGTCATTTCCATCTTTTGGCAATTGTAGTTTTTGTTTGTTTGTTTGTTTTTTAATAGTGGCCACTCTAGGAGGGGTGAAATGATATCTCATATTTTTTTAATGTTGTATGGCAGGGTCACATTTCATTTTTTTTTATGTGAGTATCCCGTTATTGCAGTTCTGTTTGATGAATTTTTGTTTGTTTGTTTTGACTGTTTGTTTTCTGGGGGAAGTGCATGGACTGGGAATGGAACCCGGGTCTCCCACATGGCAAGCAAGAATTCTACTGCTGCACCATCCTTGCACCCCCAATATCTTGTCGTTTTGATTTGCATTTCCCTAATAGCTAATGATGTCGAACAACATTTCATGTGTTTTTTAGCCACTTGTATATTCTCTTTGGAAAAATGTGCTTTCTTTTCCATTTTTAAATTGGATCATTAGTCTTTTTATCATTGTTTTTATCATATATGTCCTAGACATCAAACCTTTATCTGATATGTGGTTTCCAAATATTTTCTCCCATTGAGCAGTCTGCTGAGCAGTCTGCCTTTACATCCTCTTGACAAAGTCCTTTGAAACACAAAGTATTCAATTTTTAGGAGGTCCCATTTATCTATTTTTTTCTTTCATTGCTTGTGCCTTGGATGTGAGATCTGAAAACAAACACCTCCTACCACAAGATCTTGAAGACGCTTCCCTATATTTTCTTCTAGGAATTTTATGGTTTTGGCTCTTACATTTCAATATTTGATCCATTTTGAGTTACTTTTTGTATAGGGTATGAGATAGAGGTCCTCTTTCATTCTTTAGGATGTGGATATCTAGTTCTCCCTGCACCATTTGTTGAAGAGACTGCTCTATCCCACTTGGATGGAATTTGGCAGCCTTGTCAAAAATCAATTGCCTAAAGATGTGAGGGTCTATTTCTGAACTCCCAATTCAATTCCAATGGTCTATATGACTATACTTATGTCAATATCATGCAGTTTTTTACCACTGAAACTTTATAATATGCTTTAAGGTCAGGAAGTGAGAATCTGCCAACATTTATTTTTTCCCAAGATGTTTCTAGATAATCGAGGCTCCTTAACCCTTCCAGATAGATTTTATAATTGAATTTTCCAATTTTGCAAAGTAGGCTGTTAGAATTTTGACTGGGATTGTGTTGAATCTGTAAATGAATTTGGGTGGAATTGATATATTCATAATATTTTGTTTTCTAATCCATCAACACAGCATTTCCTCCCATTTGTTTAGGTGTTCATTAATTTCTTTTAGCAATGTTTCCCAGTTTTCTGAATACAGAAAACATCATTGGTTTAGTTTATTCCTAGATATTTGATTCTTTTATTTGCTATTGTAAATGGATTTTTTCCTGATTTCCTCTTCAGATTGCTCATTAATAGTATATAGAAACATAACTGATTTTTGCATATTAGTCTTGCATGCCTCAACTTTGCTGAACTCGTTTATTAGTTCTAGTTGCTTTGTTGTAGATTTTGTAGGACTTTTAGGATCATATCGCAAATAGGGAAAGTTTTACTTTTTCTTTTGCAATTTGGATGCCTTTTATGTTTTTTTCTTGCCTAATTGCTCTAGCTGGAACATCTAGCACAATGTTGAATAACAGTGGTTACAGTGGGTATCCTTTCCCATCCTGATCTTAATGGGAAAGTTTTAAGTCTTTCACCACTGAGTTAATGTCAACTGCCTGTTTTTCATGTATGCCTTCTATCATGTTGAGGAAGTTTCCTTTGATTCCTATCTTTTGAAGTGTTTTTATTAATAAAGTTGCTATTTTTTGTCAAACGTCTTCTGTGTCAATCAAGATCATGTGTTTCTTCTACTTCAATTTGTTTATAAAGTGTATTACACTAATTGATTTTCTTGGTTGAACTACTTTCGCATACTTGCTAAAACTCATTTGATTATGATGTATAATTATTTTAATGTGCTGTTAGATTCTATTTGCAAGTATTTTGTTGAGGATTTTTGCCTCTATATTCACTGGAGAGACTGACTTGCAATTTTGCTTTCTGGTAGTATCATTACTTTGCTTGGTTTAGGGTGATGTTGGCTTCATAGAATGAGTTAGGTAGTGTTCCTTCCTCTTCACATTTTTGGAAGAGTTTCAGCATGACTGGTATTAATTCTTCTTGGAATTATTAATTCTTCACCTATGAAGCCATCTGTTTATGGGCTTTTCTTTGTTGGGAGGTTTTGATGACCTATTCAATCTCTACTTATGATTGGTTTGTTGAAGTCTTCTATTTCTTCTGTAGTCAGTGCATGTTGTTCATGTGTTTCTAAGAAATAATCCATTCCTGTGATTGCCTAGTTTTTTAGTATATAGTTATTCATAGTGCCCTCTTATGATCTTTTTTTTATTTCTCTTGGGTCAGTAGTAATGTCATCCATTTCATTTCTGACGTTCTTTGCATCTTCCCTCTCTCTTTGTTGTCAGTCTAGGTACAGGCTTGTCAATTTTGTTTATCTCATATAAACAACTTTTGATTTTATTGTTACTTTCTATTGTTTCTTTGGTCTAAATTTCATTTATTTCTGCTCTAATTTTTGTTATTTTTCCTCTGTTTGCTTTGGTGTTATTTTGCCGTTCTTTTTCTCCTTCCTCTAGGCACGCAGTTAGGTATTTGTTTTTAGCTCTTTCTTCCTTTTTAATGTAGGACTTAGGGTTATAAATTTCCCTCTCAGCACCGGTTTTACTGCTTCCCATAAGTCTTGTTGTGTTCTTGTTTTCCTTTGTCTTGGAATATTTACTCAGTTCTCTTGTAATTTCTTCTTCAACCCACTGATTACTTAAGAGTGTATTATTTCACATTCATAAATTTGTCCACTTTCCAGTACTCCACTTGTCTGATTTCCATCTTCATTCCATTATAAGATGCTCTAGTTTGCTAGCTGCCAGAATTCAATATACCAGAAATGGAATGGCTTTTAAAAAGGGGAATTTGATGAGTTGCTAGTTTACAGTTCTAAGGCCGAGAAAATGTCCCAATTGAAAAAGTATATAGAAATGTCCAATAAAAGGCATCCAGGGAAAGATACCTTCTTTGTTCAAGAAGGCCGATGAAGTTCAAGGTTTCTCTCTCAAGTGGAAGGGCACATGGCAAATACAGTCAGAGTTTCTCTCTCATCTGGAAAGGCACATGGTGAACATGGGCAGGGTTCCTCTCTCATCTGGACGGGCACATGGTGAACAGGGTGTCATCTGCTAGCTTCTTCTCCTGGCTTCTTGTTTCATGAAGCTCTCCAGGAGGCATTTTTCTTCTTCATCTCCAAAGGTTGCTGGCTGGTGGACTGTACTTCTTGTGGCTACATCATTCTGCTCTGCTCTCTCTGAATTGCTTTCAATCTCCAAAATGGTTCCTCTTTTATAGAACTTCAGAAACTAATCAAGACCCACCCAAATGGGTTGGAGACATGCCTCTAGCTAACCCAGTTTAATGATCACTATTGATTAAATCACATCTCCAGAGAGATGATCTAATTACAATTTCAAACATACAATAATGAATAGGGACTAGAAAAAATGGCTGTCTTTACAAAATGGGATTAGGGTTAAAACATTAAAACATGGCTTTTCTAGGGTACATACATCCTTTCAAACCAGCACATGAGAGAAAGTGCTTTCTTTAATCTCAATCTTTTAAATTTATTGAGACCTGTTTTGTGACCCAACATGAGGTCTATACTGGGGAATGATCCAGGAGCTCTCGAGGAAGATGTATATCCTACTGTTTTGTGATTTGTCCTGTATGTATCTGTTAGGTGCAGTTCATTTGTGAAATTATTCAAATTCTCTGTTTTCTTTCTGATATTCTGTCTAGATGTTTTATATATTTACATGAGTGGTTTACTGAAGTCTGAAAATATTATTGTAGAGATATTCATTTCTGTCTTAGTTTTGCCCACATTTGCCTCACGTATTTTGGGGCACCATAGTTAGGTGATTAATATTTATGATTGATATTTGTTCTTGGTGGATTGCCCCATTTATTAATATTACTATTGTCTCATAACAGCTTTGCATTTAAAGTTTACTTTGTCTGACCTTAGTATAGCTTGTTTTTTTGGATACTGTTTATGTGGAATATCCTTTTCCAGCCTTTCGCTTTCAACCTATTTGTATCCTTGGGTCTAACATGAACCTTCTGTAGACAGCACATAGATGGCTCATTAAAAAAAAAAATCCATTCTGCCAGTCTGTCTTTCATTCAGGGATTTAATCCATGAACATTTAATGTTATTACTGTAAAGATAGTAATTATTCAACCATTTTATACTTTGGCTTTTATATATCATACTTTATTTTTGCCTCTCTTTTACTTTTTTATTTATATTTACTTTTACTCTTCACTTCTTCACTCTCCTCCAAACCTTTCTCCCCTGTCTTTTCCTTTCAACCTGCAGGACTCCCTTTAGTATTTATTATAGGGCAGGTCTGCTGTTAATACAGTTTTTCAGCTTCTGTTTACCTGTGAATATCTTAAACTCTCCCTCATTTTTGAAGGACAGTTTTATTGAATAGAGGATTCTTGGCTGGCATTTTTTTCTCTCTCAGTAACTTAATTTTATCTACAACTACCATGGTTTCTGATAAGACATTGGCACTTGGTCTTCTTGGGCATCCTTTATATTTAATGAATCACTCTTTTGCTGCTTTCAGAACTCTTTCGTTATCTCTGGCATTTGATATCCTGATAAGTATGTGTCTTGGAGTAGCTTTATTTATTTGAATCCATTTTGTTTGGAGTACGCTACACTTCTTGGACATGGATATCTATGCCTTTCATGAGAGTTGGGAAATTTTTGGCCATTATTTCCTCAAATATTCTTTCTTCCCCCCCATTTTTTTGTCTCTTCTTCTCCTGGCACACCCATGATGTGAATGTTTGGGTACTTTTTGTTGTCAATCAACTCCCTGAGGCCCTGCTCCATTTCATCCATTTTTTTTTTCTTGATCTGTTTTCTTGTCTGTTTGAATTTGGATACTTTGTCTTCTAGCTTGCAGATCCTTTCTTCTGCCTGTACAAATTTGCTGTTGTGTACCTCTAGTGTATTTTTAAATTTTATTTATTCTGGCTTTCACTCCCATAAGATCTGTTCTTTTTCTTTGCATGCTTTCAAATTCTTCTTTATGCTCACCCAGCGTCTTTTTAATATCTTTCATCTCTTTAACTATCTCCCTGATTTGTTTAGGATATTTGTTTGAAACTCTTTCTTTAGTTGTTTCAAATTTTGTATCTCCTCTGACTTTTGTATCTTTTTCTTTGACTGGGCCATATCTTCCTGCCCCTTGGTATGGCTTGTAAACTTCTGCTTGCACATTGGATTATCGGGTTGATAAGGTTAGAGTCTCTCTCATCAAAAATTTTGTTGCTGATTGGCTTTGTGTCAATGCTCCTCTTTGACACTTGATTCATCAGTATTATTCATCCAGGGCTGGTTCTGGAGCCCACAAAGAGTCCACCAGTTGCACAGGGCCCCAGGGAGAGGGTCAGGTAAAGATGAGAAAAAGCCTTTAATTCCACTTCCCAATTGTGGACTTTCCTGACCTGCCCAGAATTTGGCCCTCTACACTCAAAAGCCTTTTAGACTTCTTCCCAGAGGTGCCCTTTCCTCACCTGCCAGGAGATGGTGGTCTTTGGTAACCTATTCTCCTAAATTCTCAAAGTCAGTTACCTCTTCACTCTCTGCTGGATCCAGGCAATGGTGTAGCAGCACCTTGTCAGGTAGGTTGAAACCAAAAGTCCCAGCAGTCCAAATTCACTGTCCAAAAACCATAACAGAGCTAGACCATGAGCTGCCCTGTTCTTGGAAAAGTGAACCTCTGTGACCGTGTCAGTTTGCAGCTACCTGCCTACCTAACAGGGAGAGGAAACCCTGAAGCTTTCTGCCCAGAGAGTGGTGAATGGGCATCAGGAGTTGGGGCTGAGGTAGTTTGCTCATGATGTCTGATTACAGCTTCTCCTTCTTTTCACCCTTTACTTTCCTGGGTATTGCACATCACTTCCCTCAATCTCAGAGCACCAGAACAATTGTTCAGGACAGTTTTTGCCTATCCCCTAGTTGTTTTCCTGGGAGAGAAGTGGATCCAGCCTTTCCCTAATCAGCCATCTTGGATTCTTCCTTTAAACATTATTCACCTGCAAAATGTATATGGGTTTGTTTTACAATAGAGTCACCTTTATGTCATACATTACTGGCCAGAAATTGTAAAGTTTTAAGAATGAAGCTCTTCTGGTGGAATGATATTTTGGGGCATCAGCTCTTCAGTACCACAAAGGCAGTCACCTAATTGTTCATTCATAAGACTTACCCTAGGAAAATTCCAGCCCTCTGTATAAAGCAGAGCCAAATCAGAACTAATGATATTCTTTAAAACCAAACTATTCACAAGGACACACACAATAATAATTTCTGGAAACTAGACAAATTGGATAAATTCAAGGGTTGCATGAATAAAATATTTGTGAAAGGGCCTTTTATAGTATTCTAAAATGGAAGCCACAAATTTATATACATGAAAAGAAGGAAATAGTCTTAGTGTTTGTGAATTCTCTTGCCTAAGAAAAAAAGAAACTATATAAATATTTAAACAGTTTTCTTAATGATATTGATAATGTTCTTAAGCACGAACCTCTTTTGGCAGTATACTTTGTGTTCTTCCCTGCAACTTTGCTTTTGTCCCCATTAGTATCTAAAGCCTTTCCAAGTAGGGAATAGAATATTTCTTTATTGATATAATGCCAATTTATCTGTAAGTTTTAAGATCTTAGGTTAAGGTCAATATAAATTGCAGCACTAGAATAATATGTTATATCATTGTCCACAGTTCTCTGGAAACCAACAGCAGCCCTGCTTCCTGCCATGTTTCAAAATCTAATTTCCATATTGGGGTTACATTAAATAACTTAGTTTGGATATTGTAGATATGGCCTGTTGTCCCAGGATATAGTTTAATAATTATTTTAAAATAGAAATTTCTAATTTTGGCCTTTGTACAGCTAGAGTTTGTAAATTCATTCATTTAGCCAATACATATTTACTGAGTACCTAACATGTGGAAGGCACTGGGAGTAGAACATACATCAACATAGTAAAAGTTCCTATAATTAGGGAAAGACAGGAGCGTGAAAGAAACAATGAATAAGTAAATACTAACTTAAGTTACTTACAGAGAGTATGGAATTATGTGGAGGAAATATAAACTGAGTTATATAAGTAGTGGCTGGGTATGGTGGCAACATTAGATAGGGTCACTATGGGAGGCAGCTCTGAGGATAAGATGATATTTAAGCTATACCAAAAGCAAGGAGTAACTTAAGTAAAAGTGGAGATTATAATATTAGAATTTATTGTTCCTTAAGTTTATACATGTTATGTAGTGACTAGGAATTTTAAACACATAATTCCTAGTTAGGTGTGAGGAAAGCTTAACATATAATGTACCATAATAAGACATATTTCCAACATACATAGCTCAAAATATTGGATGAACTATTACTCAAAATACGTTTTCTCTTCCCTCCTCTTCTTCAACTCAAGTCATCCATCTTCTGAGCTCCCAAACACACACTTTCTGTTCCTTATATATATATATGATCCAATACTCACTGAAACTTGGAGAATTCCATAAACTTTTTCTTTAGAATCATATGTGATGGCTTACTCCACATTAACTAGTTATCCTGCAGGTATTTCCAATTTAACATGAACTTACATCCTTGCTTCCTTCTTCCACACTAAAAATTGTACTCTTCTTGAGATATTTCTTACCTGATATAAAGACAATACCATTTCAAGGGACCCAATTCACAGATATCCCTGTACCCTCCCTCTTCTTTCCCAACTGACCTAAATAATTCAGTCACCAAATTTGTTTTAATATATTTTCTAAAGTTTGAAATACTTACACTCTTATTTTTTTATTATCATCATCTTAATTCAGACCCTTTAATTCTTGTCTGAATTATTCCAACACTTTCTAACTAGCTTCCGGGTTGAAATCCCTCTCCATTCCATGACTCTGTGCCAACTGCAATCAGAAATATCTTTCTTTTTAAATTTTGAAATATATAATGCACATAAAGTGCATAAAAATTGCACAAAGATATAAGAATTGACCAATGGAATCAAATCGAGAATGGAGAGATAGACCACCAAATCTATGGTCAACTGATTTTCTTTTCAATAATTGGGCATGGAAGAACTGGATGTCAATAGCCAGGAGAATGAAAGAGGTCCCCTATCTTGTACCCTACACAAAAATTAACTTAAAGTGGATCAAACACCTAAATATAAGAACTAGCACCATAAAGCTTCTAGAAGAAAATGTAGGGAAACATCTTCAAGACCTAGTAATAGGAGGTAGCTTCCTAAACTTTACACCCAAAGCACAAGCATCAAAAGAAAAAAATAGATAAATGGGACCTCCTCAAAATCAAATGCTTCTGTACCTCAAAAAAACTTTGTCAAAAGATGAAGAGGAGGCCAACTCAGTGGGAGAAAATATTTGGAAATCATATATCAGACAAAGGTTTGATTTCCTGTGTATACAAAGAAATCATACAACTCAACAAAAAAGAACAAACAACAATTATAAAAATGGGCTAAAGATATGAATAGGCATTTTTTCTGAAGAGCAAATGCAGATGGCTCAAAAGCACATGAAGAGATGCTCATTTTCATTGGGTATAAGAGAAATGCAGATCAAGATTACAATGAGATACCACCTCCCACCTATAAGAATGGCTGCTATTAAACAAACAGGAAACTATGAATGTTGGAGAGGATGTGGAGAAACTTGGACACTTATGCACTGCTGGTGGGAATGTATAATGGTACAGCCACTATGGAAGACTGTTTGGCAGTTCTGTAGGAAACTAAATATTGAGTTGCCCTATGACCCAGCAATAGCACTACTTGTTATACACCCAGAAGAGCTGAAAGCAACAACACAAATAGACATTTGCACACCAATGTACAACAGCATTATTCAAAATGGCCAAAAAAACACACCAATGCCCATTAACATATGAGTGGATCAACAAAATGTGGTATATACATACAATGAAATATTTTGCAGCAGTAAGACGAAATGATGTCCTGAAGCACATAAGAAGATGGATGGAACCTTGAGGACATAATGCTGAGCGAAATTAGCCAAACACAAAAAGGATAGATACTGTATAATTGTATAATTCCAACTTATGACCAGCATAAAGTTATAATCAGAGGCTTATAATACAGAATATAGGGGACTTAGAGACACATAGAAGCTAGAGATGGGTGAACCATTAGCTAATGAGGTTGAACTCCAATGTAAGGGAATAGATAGGAGCAAAGGTGAATCTCTAGTGAGTCTCTAAGTGATGTTACCATATTGAAGATGAACAAGATTGAAAGGGGTTGTATAGACCTATGTGTCCCACTGATTCACACTAGAAATAAGAATTAGTTCTTGCAAGAATTACTTCAAAGATGTGATTCTTGTATAAGAATGTTTAAGTCCAGGGTACGGGGGAAAACTGCTATTGCATACTATAAGCTATGTTCAAAAGGAAACTGTCAGCACTACCACAGCAACAGCAGAGGTAAATAATGAGGGGTGGGACAAGAGTTAAGAGGAGGTTTAGATCTCCTATTTGGTGAGGGTGCTTTTATTGGTTTTCTTTTTCTTGGGAACAAAGAAATTCAAATGGAGAATGTTGATGGACTGTGGACTTTGGGTCTTCTACATCATGCCCAATGAAAGCAGGTGGCTATAGGATGCACTGACAGAGAAGTAGATGGGTGAACAATGGTGTATACTCATGAATAAAGGTTGTGATGCTGCAAAAAGGAAACAAAGTTGTGAGACATGCAATGATGGGAATAAACATGTAGGACATTTGGTGAGACAAAACAAGCCAGAAACAAAAGAACAGGAATGGTATGGTCATGTTTAGAAAATGCTTATAAGACAACAGGGGCCTAGATTGTAAGCTTTTAGAGCAAGACACATTAAGTCTGGAGTGGTGATTAGTATTTCTGGATTTTGAAAGGCTGTTTTATATATAAAACCTGATATTTAGAAATAAGAACAAAGCCGAACAGGTTGAGGTTAAAGTAATTCAGAACAAAGGTGCAAGGATGACAGTGTTCATATTTTGGAACCATATACTCTTTGAGAGCAATGGAAGAAAGGTTTATTTGATTTGGAAATGAAATCTTCTGTAGTGTATAATCTAATTCAAACTATTTGTATAGCTTATTTGAACAATTGAAACACAGAGAGAACAGAATAAGAAAGAGGTTCTTTTATCCTGTATAGATTATTGTACTGCCTGGAAACAGTCTAGAGTATATTAAGTAGATAATCAAAAAGTATTGGATAAAAATGTCCCCTAAAAGATGGGAGAAAGAATATGGAACTGCTAAACTCCTCTAATACTGTGTCAAACTGTAGGGATATTCAAATCAATAGGCCATGCCCTCAATCATGAGGCTTACTCTTATGAAGCTTATGTAGGTAGTGGAGAAGCTTAGATTACCTATAGGTATGCCTAAGAGTTACTTATAGAAGACCTCTTTTATTGCTCAGATGTGGCCTCAGTCTCTCTAAGCCCAAATCTGCAGACTGTTGCCCTCCCCACTACGTGGGACAAGACATCCAGGGGTGAAAGTCTCCCTGGTGACGTGGGAGATGACTCCCAGGGATGAACCCAGCCCTTGCACTGTGGGATCAACAATTCCATCCTGACAAAAAGGTGGAAAAGAACTGTACTTAGTAGTGATAACACTGGTATAAAATATCAGTGGCAGAGAGAGTTCAAATAGAGTCAAGGGGCTACTCTGGGGGTTTCCCCTATGCAAGCTTCAGGTAGACCTTGCTACCTATCATAACCTGCCATCCCCCAACCAGGACCATTCCAGCCAATCCTAAAGAACACCTAGGGTAATATATAAGATTCCACAAGAATTCCATGCATTTGAGTAATTTTCCAGAAACCTACAACCTGCAGATAGGTACCTGCTTCAGATAAGTCCTGAAACCTAGCCCAGCCTATCCAGGACATCAGATCATCCCATCTCCCTACCCCGTATTAGTGACAGACCCTTCCAATATCAAAAACTTAGAATTGCCATAGTTCAAACACCCTAAAGAGAGGGATGGAAAGATCAAAGGTGATGGTGGAGTTATACAGAGAAGACAGGATTTAACAAATGAATATGAATGTTGAATCATTAAATTGATACCTCTTTTGGTCTCCAGTATCTTAGAGCAGCTAGAAGTAAAAGCCTAAAATTTTCAAATTGTAACCCATGTCAAACTCTGAAATATGTTCTACAACTAATTGTGATGCTGTGCTTTTTTTTGCATATATGTTACTTTTCACACAAAAAAGGAAATAAAAAGTTGATTGTGATGATAAAAACATATTTAAGCCCTCTAGCCTCATATATTCTGGAGCAGCTAAAAGGAAAAATATGAGAGGATCATATGATAGCCCACAACAAACTCTGGCATCTGTCCTGACTATTGCTTTTTTATTTCTTTACTTTGTATACATGTTATACTATACAATAAAAAAGTTAAAAAAAATGTATAGGCCTCTGTTTCTAGCAATATGGAGATTTATTTACCCTAAAAAAAATTTCTCAACACAAAACTCAAAAACTTGTATACAAAATACAAACAAATGTATTTCAACATATAGCTAGACTTACAAAAATTTACAGATATTTCCAAGGAATTAAGCTTGGTGGAGGAAAACACCCTGTTCTAGTTTTCTACCTGTCAGAATGCAATATACCAGAATCAGAATGGCTTTTAAAAGGGGGAATTTAATAAGTTGCTAATTTATAGTTCTAAGGCCGAGAAAATGTCCAATTAAAACAAGTCTTTAGAAATGTCCAATCAAAGGCATCCAGGGAAAGATACCTTGGTTCAAGAAGGCCAACGACGTTCAATGTTTCTCTCTCAGCTGGAAGGGTACATGGTGAACATGGCGGCGTCTGCTGGCTTTCTCATGGCTCTACCAAAAGGAACTCTCTCCAAAATGTTTCCTCTTTTAAAGGATTCCAGTAAGCAACTCCACTTTCAGTGGGTGGAGACACACCTCCAAGGAAATCATCTAATCAAAAGTTACCACCCACAATTAGGCGGGTCACATCTTCATGGAAACAATAAAAATGCTCCCACCCATCAATATTGGATGAGGATTAAAGGGCATGGTTCTTCTGGGGCCCACCACAGATTCAAACTGGCACACACTCCAAGGAAACATATGAAAAGGAAGGGACTTCCATGACTGGGTATGATGTTGTAGTTTGTTTCAGATGAAATATCTGACCAGAAATATTTATAACAAGCAGAAAAAATACAAAACTAAAAATTTGGAACTCAATTATGGCACCAAGATCTTGAGGTCTGATATCACAGAAAGAAAGAAAATATACTCAGATAAGACCAACATCTATACCACATTTCCCCTGTAGGAATTTGATGATTCATATGTGGTATGGCTTAGAACTTTTAGTGAAACAAAACTGGAGTCATGATACTATCAAATACTCAGTGTTTTCTGTTAAAACCTGTTAAGGGCTAGACTATGAGAGCAAAAACAAAATAAAATTAGATTATCCCTCATAAAGACTGAAAAGAGGCTCAAATATACCCAAAGCATTATTGGATCAAGATGCTATTTTAACTGTCCACCAGAAAAAAAGCATATCCTTTCTGAAGTCTTATTTCTAACACTAGAAATATCTAGTGTTGCTCTAGAAATGTTCAATATAAGGTCCTGCATTTAGTAATACTTACCAGATGTGTCAAAAGATAGATCCCAATGATGGAGAGAGGGAAAGAAAGAGAGAACAGATAATAGAAACTGACCTGCAGTGACACAGATTTTGAAATAATCAGGCATAGAACTTAAAATAACCATATTAATATGCTAAAACTTAAAATAACTATACTAATATGCTAAGCACAATATATCGTGTGATTGAAAATTTTACCAGAATGCACAATCTATAAAACAGAATCAAATATTAGGACCAAAATGTTAAATAACTGAAATGAAGTGCTCAATAGATGGGTTGAACAGGTGATTAGAAACAGAAGTAAAAGATAGTGTCCAGAATTGTAGGTCAGGAGAAAATCTCCAGACTGAAATGCAGATGGAAAAGAATAAATGCAAAACATAGAAAAGAGTAAAATCATGATAAATTATGGGGACTCTGGTGAAAATATATAGCCATGTACTTTGAGTCACAAAATTTGAGAAGAGATAATGGGACAATAATTCTAAAAATTGCCTAGTAGTTTTCCAAACCCAATGAAAGATATTAATCCACAGTCTCAAGAAAACCATGAAACCTGAGCTCAATAATTACATGAAACCGAAGCAAAATAATTACATAGGAAACTAAACCTAGGAAGATTATAGAAAAAGTGATGAATGCCAGATATAAAAAATGTATACATATCCTTGAAAAGAATAAAAATGAGTTTGGTAATTTGCTTCTCAACAGAAACAATGGAATCCAAGTGACAATAGAATGACATCTTTGAAATTGTAAATGAAAATACTACCAACCTAGTATACTATAACCAGAAAAAACATCCTTCAAAAATGAAAGTGAAGAAATACCCAAACTAAAGAAATACTAAAGAAGTTTCTTCAAGCAGAACAAAGACTTCAGATGGAAACATGGAAATACAAAGGAAATAAAAAACATGGGAATCAGTAAATATGTGGGTAACTCTCATTGAATATTGACTGAATAAAACAAAATAATTTATTATGATTTTAAATGTAGGTAAAATGAATTAAAATATATAACAGCAAAAAGCAAAAAAAATATGGGGTTGAGTAGAAGTAAAGTTTTCTCAAGTTTTTCAAAATAATCAGGAGTGGAAGAATATTATTACTCTATAGTTAATGAAGGATGCAAGTGGGAATCTCTAATATAACCACTAAAAGAATGATAAAAATGTGTAGCTAACAATAATATAAGTGGGGGAAATGGAATATTAAAAAATACTTGATTAATCCTAAAGAATGCAATGAGGTAGAATAATTGTAAAATAACGGTACAATCATAGATTTATAACATACCATTTGAGAAATAAGATTAAATATAAACATTAAATACTATAATAGTTGAATATTATTGAATTGGATTTTAGGGAAAAAAAAAACCCTCAACTATATGCTGTAACTGGAGGCAACTAATGTACAAGGAAGTACAAAATTTCAAAGTACAAAAACATAAAACACTAAACAAATAAATTTTTTTTGTGTATCTATACTACTGTGAAACAAAGTAGACATTGAAAGAAGGAGCATGCATGGATGGAGAAAAAAATGGGATATTTCATAATAAGAGTAAATTCACCAAGCAGATACAAAAACATAAAACTACATGCTCCTAAGAACATAGCTGCAAAATAGATAAAGAAAATTATTGTAACTAAAATGAGATAAAATCATTTATACTGGAAGGTTTTGATAGTTTTTCTGAAAAGCCTAATAGAAAGTAAGCAAAAATCAATCAATAATTACAAAGTTTTGATGAATTTGATAAATCTGACCTACTAGGAAAATAATAACTGGAGGATCCACATGTTTTTCAACTGCATATGGCTCATCTACCAAAAGTCCTACATACTACACATAAAGCTATTCTGAACAAATTTTAGAAGGTTAAAATAAAAAACACTAACCTCTCTGAAACTGTAAAATCAAGCTGAAAGTAACAGAAAAAAATTAAAGTAGAATATTGTCAAATGTTTAAAATTATTCTGTGCAGTTTTTCCTTTTGGTTGAAGAAAAACCTCTGTAATATTTTAAATTAAGATATTATATTTAAAATTTGCAGAATAATACTAAAGTTGTTCTCTGAGGAAAATTCATGTTATTAATCACATATATTAGAAAAATAAGGGATGTTAAATGTAACTTTCAAAATATTCATTAAAGAAGTTATAATAAGAATAGCAAAAAACCCTCAATAATGCAAGGAGGAAATTAAAAATATATAGGGACTAGAAATTAACTAAATAGAAAACAAAATCATTATATATAAAATCACCAAACTGGTTATCTGGAAAGACTAAAAAAATTGATAAAATGCCTAGCAAGAATAATCATGAAAAAAAGAGTATACAAATTACCAATATTTGGAATGGCAAGGGGGGAATCACTATGTATCCTATAGAGCTCAGAAAAACAAGATGATATCATGAATAACTTTATGCCAATAAGCTTGAAAATTTATGTTAAAAGGAATTATTCATAGAAAGCACAACTTAACATTGAAAGGGGATAAAAGATTACAGTTTCAGTAAATGTTGTTGTACCAACTGGGCATCCATATTGTGGCATATTTCTCAGGGATTGGAGCCTAGCCATACTTAAAAATTTTTTAATCATTTCTGTATTCGCTCCCTGTCTCTCATGTCTGTAACCTAACTCATTGTCCCCCCTTCCCCCTCTTGTCGTAAACCGCCCATCTCCATAGCTCACCACTAAACCGTAAGCCTCCCTGTTATTTGCTTTACTTCTCTATACCTAACCTTAGCCCTCAGCCTAGCAACTGTCTCTAAGCTTGTGTAATTGACCCCCTACCCCTCTTGCCCACGCCCCTACTCCCTCCCCCTCCTAACCGATACTTAACCGGAGCTCTCCTAACCTCGGGGTCTTTAGCGTACTTGAGCCGCTTCGGTACCTAAGCTCTTGCGATGTAACAATAAAGAAGCTTTGTGCTGATTAATTGGCCTCTGGCTCAAGTCCTTTAGTCCCCTAGCTGAGACGGCTAGGCTCTGCTTACCCAGGTTTGTTCCCCGCGAGCTCGCCCCCTAACCCACCCAGTGGTCTGGCCGCGAGGCAGCCCAGCTGAAGTTATCTCGGCACATATGAAAAATAAATATTTTTTACTTATACACATTGTACGCTAGTAAACTGACTCTCCACAAAATATATGTATTATTTATATATGCATATTATATATAACATACATATACACATGCATACTTATACACACACACACATATTCAAAAATACCCTGATTCCTGATTTGTAGCATTTGGCAATTTTGTAGTATAAATATGCTCACCTTGGCTGAATTCAGAGTATCAATGATTTAATAATAACAATTAGATTGCAAAAGTCCTGAATTTTAATAACCTACTCTTTTAATACTGCTTATACCTTACATCATACACAAAAACAATTTCATAGCCTCAAACCTTTGAAAGATAAAGTTTCAAATGCCTAACCAAAGAGGAACAGAAGGATTAAGAATTTCTGTTTGTCGAAAGAAACCATGAATGAAACAGAATGAAAAGACAAGCCACAGAATGAGATATTTGCCAAATATAGCTGAAAAAAAGATTCATCTAGGATACTTAGCAAGTATTCCAATTTGTGGATAGGGGGTAGGTATACATGAATAAATGTATTACATAAATATATAATGGAAATTGCATAGCAATGAAATTTATTGAAGTACAGAATACAGCAAAATGGATATTATTGCACAATCAAAATATTGAGTGAAAGAAGTCAAATACAAAAGGATACTATACCTATTTATGAATAGTTCTGTCAGCATAGAAGTCAGAATAGCTATTTTGGTGGTGGTATCCACTGCAGTGGAGGCATGAAGAGGCTTCAAGAGAGTCATAATTTCTATTTTTTATATAAGTGGTGGGTTATTTGGACTTGTTTAATACTTTATAAATCTTCAAGCTGTTTATTTATGATTTTTTACTTTTTCTATGTTATGTCATACTTTAAATAAAACATCTAAATATGAAAAGAAACAAATATGTTGGTAAATACCCTTATGAAAAGGAAAAAAAAATAGTAGAATGATGTTAAAGCAGTAAATATGTGGAAATTTATAGTCTTAAAATGTATTTATTTATTTATCTTTTTAGGAGTGTGGTCCAGGAATCAAACCTGGGTCTCCCACATGGAAGGCGAGCATTCTACCACTGAAGCACCTGTGCACCCAAAAATGTTTAATGTTTGAAATGGAGAAAAGTTGAACAGAGTTAAGTACCTATTTTAAGAAAATTTTTAGAAGGGAGCAAAATCTACCAACAGAATGTGAAATGAATTTTACAAAATATTGGCAACCAAAGTTATATATTGATCTTAAACCTGTGTCTACACTGGCACTGCTAATCCCAGTAAACAGTGAGCTTTGGGGCTACAATGTCTTGGGTCCGTATAATTAGGAGCTGAAATAAAATCCCCACAGAAAGTCAAGGCCCTCAAAACACTACAGCCAGTCAAATAATGGACTAGAAAAGCTAAAGGAAATCCATCCACAGTAAAGACAAACAAGTAAATTAGGCTTTCTTCTTCTGGAAACTGGGTGGAGGGAAAATCGCCCATTTTTTGGGAATTTGGGAAAATACTTAGCCATTCTTTTTTTTGAATATTGTTTTAATGCTTTTTCTCTAATGTCTTGATCTTTGGTACTCCAGTTAGACATGCATCTAGGGTGATTAAGCTCAAAATCTCCTGTCTATTACTTTTACCATTTTTTGTCTCTCTTAGTTGTGTCCTATATTCAAGTAATTTTCTTTTCAACTGTGTCTAATGTATTGTTTAAATTGTCCATTGAGGTTTTCACTTCAAAAATTTGAAACTTCATTTCAAAAGTAATATAATTCTTGCCTGCTATGCTGGTGACCCGGGTTCAATTCCCAGAGCCTGCCCATGCAAAAAAAAAAAAAAAAAAAGAAAGAAAGAAATAATACATATGAATACATATATTTGTTTTTCATAGAAGTTCTATTTATTCCTATTTTTCATCTACCTGGGTGTTTTGGATTGCAGCTTTTCATTTTTCATGTTTTCAATTCTATCTGCAATTTGTCTAAATATTTTAAATGTTTTATGTTATGCCTTTGATAACTCGATTGCCTGAAGTTCTTAACCATCTAATACTTCTCCCCGTGATGTCTGTTTACCCTCACTCATGGTAGCTTTTTCGCCTTGTAAATTTTAACTAAGGACTATGAGTTCATATTCAGTAGGGCTGTATCTACGCGAGTCCTGTAAGAAATTGTTTGAGAACCAGTTTGAAGCCATTTTTCCTTTGTAAGGTATCACAGTCACCTTTTGGACTTTTTTTTACATGCAATTTTATTGAGATATATCATATACTCACATACCATATTATCATCCAAAATGTATAGTCAGTTGTTCACAGTATCATACAGTTATGTATTCATCACAATCGATTTTTGGATTTTTTCATTACTCCAAAAAAGTAAGAATAAAAATAAAAGTAAAAAAGAATACCCAAAACACCCCATACCACTCATGCCCCATATTATTTATTTATTTATCTCTATGTTCTTATTCATCTGTCAGACACTGAATAAAGGGACTGTCAGTCACAAGGTTTTCACAATCACATGGGCACACCTAAAAGCTTTGTGGTTATTCAATCATCCTCAAGAATTAAGGCTACTGGATTACAGTTCACCAGTTTCAGCTTCTTCCTTCTAGATACTCCAATATGTAAAAAACTGAAAAGGAAACAAAAAAGGATGAAAAAAAACTGAAAAGGCATATCTATATGCCTGTATAAGAATACCCTCCAGAATGATTTCTCAACTTTATTTGAAATCTCTCAGCCTCTGAAATTTTAGTTTGTTTCATTTCTCTTCCCTCTTTTGGTCAAGAAGTGTTTCTCAATCCCATAATGCCAGAGCCAGGCTCATTCTAGGGAGTCATGTCCCACATTTCCTAAGAGATTTTCACCCTTGGGAATCATGTTCCGTGAAGTAGGGAGGGCAGTGATTTCACCTGCGGAGTTGGCTTAGAGAGAGAGAGACCACATTTGAGAAACAAGAGGGTCTCTGGGGGTGACCCTTAGGCATTGCTTCTCCTTTGCAGGAATAAGTTTCATAAGGGCAAGCCCCAAGATTGAAGATGTGGCCATCTAATTGACAGTCCCTAATGCTTGCAAGAACATCAGGTTTTCCCCAAGTGGAGAAGTTTAATATTTCCATCTTTTTCCCAAGTCCCTCAAGGGTCTAGGGAAATATTTTTTCATCTTCTGACCAGATTACTCTGGGATGTATCGGGGTATCACACCAACCTGCACAAACTAACAAGATCTCACTTTGTATTCAAGGTTCCATGTAATTATGGTGTTCGGATTAGCTGACCATACAAGTTAAATTAGATACTGTGCTACCAAAAATATAAATTTTGCAATCTTGGACTACGTTATTTAAATTTCTTCTCTTGAGGTTCCTCAAACCATGCAGATGTAAACATGAACTGGAAATCCATCCATAAAGTAGAAATTGATTTTAAATGATCAGTGGCAAACTTTTCCCCCACAGAGCTCAGTCCAAGACAAAAATATGTGCTTTTCCTTATCATTTATTTAGTGCCTCCAGGCCCTAGTTTGTTTTAGAGGGGGAATAACAGACAGGTGAAGAGTTTAGCTCTAAATCCTTTCTTGCAAAGTCTGTATTTCCTGTACCAAGAGGGTCTTCGCTTGCAAGTCTTTTTTTTTTATATAGAGATTGTCAACTGTCTCCAGAGCAACTTTGCCATAGCTGCTCTATGATTTTCAGGTTCTTTCTTCCAATCACAGAAATTTTTTTCCTATATTTATTATAGCTTAGCTATACATTTAAAAGAATGTTTGTTTTCATCCAGCATACATAAATGGTTAAAACTAGGAAGTTTTTAGTTTTATATGAAGTTTACCATAATATTTGTACTAGAAGTCCAGAAATATCTTTGTAAAGCAGAGATCCAGAC
The DNA here is from genome assembly GCF_023851605.1 of Tamandua tetradactyla. NCBI lineage: Eukaryota > Metazoa > Chordata > Mammalia > Pilosa > Myrmecophagidae > Tamandua > Tamandua tetradactyla. The sequence continues at coordinate 198,657,702 of NC_135327.1, read as the reverse complement.
ATATCACTACCCCTATTTAATTTTCTCAAAGGCCATCTATTCTGTTTTGACTACGAAACAAGGTTATTAATCCTTTTTAGAACATCCCCAGTCCTTTTTTCATTTCCTCCTTCCCCCATTTAAAGATAGTCTTTCTAAGTGAGCATTGTGTTGTGGCCCATAATAGGAATTGAACTGAAATTGGTTGGGTTGAGTTTCTCCTTATACCTTGTATTCCAGCCTCAACTATTCTTGTATATCTGTGTCTTTACTGGCGAGGCTGTATCACTGATAATCTTCTCTTAGCGGTAAAATCCTACTCATCATTTAAAATCCAACAACAGTATGTTTTTGCTCCAAAGCCTTTCTCCATGTTTCTCTTCCCTTTCTCTCCCTTTCCTTCCTGCTAGTTGAAGTCTGTTCTTCCATGCAGCACTCACCCTTTGTGGTTTAAGTCTGACTCCCTGTTAGAATGACTGTATGGAACTTTCACTCTAAAAGGAAAATCAATGGAGCTGGTGATGCCTAACATGAAGAAATGAAACTTTAATAGTGAAATTCCAGTTAGATGGGACCTGCCCCTGTTAGCATCCCTCAAATGATATGTCAATATTCTTCTATTTTAACGCCTCTGAATATGAGGCTGCTGCTTGTCATCTGTAGACAGGTACTTTTAAGTTTTGTTTTTAATAGTTTGAGCTGGACATTTCCAGTACTCTCACATGATTTCCCTAGTGGAAATTGAGACACAGGAGACTGTTCTTGGGACGAGAAAATCAAAATGACAGGTAGTCTCATCAGCAATGAGATTCTTAGTTATGTACCCTAGAAAAACATCTGCTTATTGCATGGGAGATAAGCAGCACGGGTTCTAATGGGGAAAAATAACAATAACAAACAACAAAAATCTAGAAAAAATCCAGCTGTTCATTAAATGAATAAACATTTCATAGTGTACCCATATTCATACAGAAAAATAATGTAAAGCAGTAAAAATAAATAATTTGAGCAATAGGTATCAATAAGAATGATTCTTCCAAGTATACATTTTGGGAATAAAAAAGTCACAAAAAATCATATGGTATGAAATCATTTTAAAGCTCCCAAACAATCAGTCAATTGTTATATTTTACAGACATATGTGCTTAGAAAACATTGAAGGAAATAATAAGTGCAAATTTTGATATAATGGTTAATTATAAAAAAAGAAAGGGAATCGGAAAGGGGCTTAAATGGCTATTTGTTAGTTTTGTTAATAATATCCTATTTCTTGGGCTTGGTGTATGTGCATAGGCTTTTTTTTATATCTCATATTACTTTAAATTTTATAAAATTTCAAAAGCATTTTATAAAAATAAATAAATTGGTCTCAGCCTTATTAACAACAATATTCTTCTAACAAATTAAACAGGACAGTCACACTAAAATCCATGTTGGAATTTGAAGTCCACAGAAAAAGGATTTTTGAAAATTTTATTTCAGCAGAAGTGTGAAAATTTAGTAGTTTCCTCAGCAGAGTGACTATTTTCTGATGGAGCTAAGCACCACTGGAATAGAATGATTGCAGAACTGACACGTGAAGCTTAGATTCACCCAGCATGCCAAGAACTCTTCTGAATTTCTGCTGAGCTCTTAGATTAGCTGTGATATGCCTGCTCAATTCCTCCAAGGATCATTTTCTTCCTAAATGAGCCAGTGCTACAATGAAGGCTCAATGTACCAAAGCAGTTCCCCCTTCATAAATATAGGCTCTGAGATAGCTATTGTAGGTCCAGAAAGAGGTCCAAGAATGATAAAATGTAATGTTTAGCGAATATTACTGTGGTAGTTGCCACAGCCCTTTGAAATGGCTCTTCCTGGCCTCTAAACTTCTTCATATCATGGTCCCTCCTTGCCCATCTAATCCTCTCTTCAAAACCCTCCAATATCTAGTTTACACTCGTGGGGGTACTCATCCTGCCTGTTTCCACCCAAACCTTTTGCTCATGTTACTGCCATAGCTTTAAGTGCTTTCTCTTTCCCCTAGATTCTGGAAATTTCTAACTTTCTAGCAAGGTCCAGTTCAAGCCAGCCAATCAATCATTCATCTTATTTATAAATGCACAGTACTCATATTTGCGTGCTTCAATGAAACCATCTCAAACAGATCTAATCAGCATTGATCTCATCACCACATATACATTTAAGTGTAACATTTAATATTTATATATAAACTGTCTTATTTTCTAATAAATACTTACCAAATATTTCTCATGGCCCAACTGCAGTTATAGTAGGAGAAAGGAGAACTACCAACCAGATCTAAATTTATGTTGGAAGAAACATACAGATGATGAGAAGCCATTGTGCCCAAATATTTTTAGTGGATCATTTGTAGATTGGCAATGTGGGGATGATAATTAATATTTGAATTATAATATGGTTGTGCTATTTACAGTCCAATCCTGCTAATGTAAATACTAATCTCTACTCATTTGGATTTAAACTAAGAATACTCAAAAGCTGAACTGATAATAATAAAGGTAAACAAATATATATTTATAATCTAAAAGCAAAAATAGTAGCAACTAAACACCATAATAAACTCATCAACATTGTTGTTGCAATGATTTCAAAAAGTCCTTACTGAAAATAGAAAAATACAAATATCTATAGGTGTGCATGTCCTCTAGAAGCTTTGCACATAGTGCCAGACATTTAATGACAGCCAGACCTCTGTGCAGAATACTGAATAAGCACAGAAACTCTGCTACTGTGCTTATTTTCATTTGTGAATGTTAATTTTCACAACTCTTAAAAATCCACTTATTAGGTAATGCACAAAAAGCTTTTAGCCATATGTAAAAATGAAAATATATGAAAATGCACATCTTTTACTGGTATTGCTAGAACAATTTGCATAGTTTTGAAAAAAATTCATGGTCCATCACAGAAGCTACACATCACTGTCTGAAAATCATGACTTTAACTTCATGTATAGCACCTTGTCGTTCTATGGAGGCTGAAAATTCCATGAGAGGAAGGATTATGCAATCTGTTTAACTTCTTGCATAGTTCACAAATGGGATTTAATACAGTACCATAAACAAAGCAGGTACTTGGATATCATGTTTGGTTGTTGATTGAGTTGAAAAGCTCTTCCCTTAAGTCAGGATTCCCAAGATGTACAGAGCCCACTTACAAGTTTATTACAACCAACACCAAGGTTGGATTACAGCTTTGCAAGGTACTCACTAGGTGACCTTGGACAGGCCACTGAAACTTTCTGGGACTCAATTTATTAATCTATAAAATGGGAAATATTTCTCCTGGAACTGTTGTTAAGTGTGCTAGATGCACAATCAGTGTCCGATCTTAAGAACAATGAAGCATAGCTCCTGATCTCAGTGACTGCCAAGGATAGTTGGAAGCCAAGTGAAACCATCTGGTTTAGATGCCCCTGCTCGACCTGCCCCAGGACAACTGAACTGACACCCCATCACCACAACCCCACCTGGGTCTGATTCTAGGTTACATCCTTTTACCTCTGATCTGTTCTTCCTTGTAAGACTTCTCTTCCCCAAAAAGATATCCATCCGAATCAAGCAGTAATAAAGTCATTTCTAAGACTTAAAGTATTCTTTTTATGTGTTACTCATTGTAAGGCAGTTACATTTTAAAAGCCCTGTTTCTAGAAACAGTAACGTTTTTACGCAAAGGAAAATGTGTCAAGCACCAGGTTTTCGGCTGGGGCCACAAGCCCCTGGGTTTGCATGTGGAGCTCTTTGCGCGTGCGTAGTCAGGTCTACGCCTTTGTGCATTTTATAGGGAGACAGACCCCTAACTTTCCTCAGATTTTCAAGGGGATCCATAAGCCTAAAAAGGTTAAGAACCAAGTCCATAAATGCTAACACTTCAGACAATGCAGCAGGATAAATGTGGGAGGTAGTACAATGTAAAATGTTCCTACCCTGTGAACTGTGGAGCTGCACTAAAAAGAAGTTAGGCCTAAATGGAGTCTTTTCAGTCACTTTCCAGCCTACAAGGATAATAATTGCCTCCTGCACAATTTTTCTATAAGGAAAGCTCCTGAATTCTCAAAGCAGTGGTCCAGGGGCTTATAAAACTCCTTGGAAAACAGCATGAACTTTTATTTCCCTGAAAATCAATCATCCTTCTTTGAGACATCTTTACGAGCTTGACTCTCTAATTAGCCCTTGTTGTAGGTCCTATGGGAGCTTGCTTTGTTTGTCCAGGCATCCCTTAGACCCTTTGTGGAATGTCACTAGAGTCTCTTACCAGACAGAGGAAATCTAGGACTGACTAAATGCTTGGTGGTTAACTAGAGGAAACGCAAAAAGCTGAAAGAAAGAATGGCCAGGCTGTATTGAATAAGGTTGGAATCTATGTAATTTGAATTCCTTTCAATATGAAAACCACATGCAGAGTCTGGGACTATATAATGGCAACTAGAAATAACCGCTAATAGGAACAACTTCTGGGAGTTCCTGAACTAGGAAATCAGTTTGCAATTAATTAGAAAAATGCAAAGCTTCCTTAAAAGGCTCCTAGACCAAGATCTAAACTATAATCTGATTGATACATGGTGGTCATGGGCATAGGCTCTAGAGACAGACTTTCTGGATCTCAGTTCTAGTTCCTGCACAAACCAGGGACAAATACATTTCGCTGTGCTTCAGTTTTCTCACTAGGTTGTTATGAGAATTACATGAATTACTACATGTAAAGCACATATATGTGAAACATACTAAGTATTCAATAAATATTATGTTTTACTTACTATACTACTACTATTTTTTTAGTAGTAGTATAACAATGTTTTAAGACTAATTGCATTCACAAAGAAATCACTCATGTAAACACAAAAATGCTGTGTCTCAAGACAACCATTCAAGATGTCCATACAAACAATGCCCAGGTCAGCGGGTGCCCTAATTCATGCACATGTATCAGAATAGCAGACACATACTGTGCCATAACCTTCAGTGAGATGACATCAGCCATTAAAATCTCTATTCTCCTTAGGGCTGTTGGAAATTGAAATTTTATGTAGATCTGCCAACAAGGCACAATACCTTGATCTGTGAAAGGAGGGATCCACACCTGCTTAACACACTAATTTTTTAGTAAGTTATTATTTTGAGTTTTCTATATCAATGCTTTTTGAGGTTGCTTCCGGTTATTCAGTCTCCTGGAAATCCATGATCTCTGGGCATATTATCAGATTTAATTTTAAGGACCAAAATCTTACCATTGAATTCTCATCATGCCCCTGCACTCCCAACCCTGTGGGAATGCTCTGCAAAGCCAACCAACCACTTGTCTGAGGTCTCCTCTTTGTATCAGTGCCTGCTGTGGCAGATATAACTGTCCACACAATATAATGGGCATTTCCTTTTTTACAAAGTCTGAAATGAAGTTATTAGAAAATCATTGTGGTTTGTTTTAAAGAGTTTTAGTTATCCTAGTATTCCTGTCAACATGCAAAAACTTCTGGGAGTGTTAAACCATTAGAAGGCATTAGATTACCATTAAATCATACCATTAGTAGATATGAGAGCCTCTTTAGGCCCTGTGGGGAAAGAACCCAAAATGGAACATCAACAAAAGGCAAAGTAGGAAATCTCAAATATCACTTCCTTCTTTACTTTTTTCCTTTCTTCACACGCTGATTGTCTGTTGCGTCAAAACAGGATACTGTTCTCTGAGAAATATCTATTGAATGACCATAGAATTTGTGTGGTATAGGCTCCCTCAAGCTGTGAATGTTATATAATAGAAAAGGGAAGGGAGTGGGAAGAGAGGACACATTTTCAAATAATTGCCAAGAGATAAATATATAATGTTTTCTCATTCTAAAATCCATTTAGTAAGTAAGGTATAAGGGAATAATATGATTATAGCAATTTCATTTTGAATTTTTAATGTTTAGCCAGGATATATGAGGCGAGTAAGAACAAATGTTTATCTTTTTATGTATTGAGATAAAACAGTTGAATATCCCAGTGTATAGGTCCACCTAAGACTGTGCTCAGGGTAATGACAGGGAGGCAGATCTCTCAGGGCAATATGAAAGTCTAATATGCTTGAGTGACCAGATGTGAAACAACAGTAACAAAAAATAAAGGCTTGGCCTTTATTGGTGATTTTTAAAGCTGTTTACAAAAACTCTAGTTTTGTACCTTCTGGCCATTTTAGTAGGATCGCACTTCCCTGCTCTCCTTGAAGCTAGACAAGGCTATTTTGCTTGTTTTGGTCAATACTATATTAGTGGAAGAGATATATCACTCCCAGGTGTAAACTCTAAGTGCCAATGCTCAAACTACCATGTTCTTTCTTCTGATTGCAGAAGCACATGCCAAGATGTTGCCTCCTCCCAAGAGCAGAGCCCTCCTTCCAGCCTTCACTAGCCATATAACACTAGTGATAAGAATTAGATGTATTAAGCCATTGACATTTTGCAATTGATTTTTTCAAAATATAGCCTTGCCTGTCCTGACTGAAGCAAGTTGGTGCAGTTTAGAAAAAAAGTACATTACACTAGATACTGAGAGTTTGGTGCTATAGGCTAGTCATGCTCTGTAATCATGAGAGAATAATGTCTTTGGGCTGCAGAGAGCATATATTTCCCTTTCTCATGTTAAGAGCCCTCTCTACAAGCTAAGGCGATCCATGAAGTAACAGATTAGAGTTACAGGCATTAATATGAGCTCATGTTAAGTTTAATGCAGTTATGGATGTTACACATAGAAATAGTTATAGAGTTCTGCATATACATAAATTAGTATTACACATTTATTTGCTTGCTCTGTTAGCCAAGAAGGCCTAGAAGGAATGACACACCAATAGCAATGAGCACACCTAGCACTAAATCTTGATTTCTAAAATCATTCTCGAATTTAAGGACCCAGGGCTCTTTGAAAAGTAGATGGCTCTGGGAATGGGACAGGAAATACAGAAGATGAGCCTGGTACATCTTGTAAATCTAGAAAGTAAGGAAGTACAAAAACCCTGTAATGCCAAAGATATGCCAAATGGACACAGGAACCAGCTGAAAGAGCTCTTAATGGCCAAAGCTAGAACAATTGGAGCAATGACTACATAAAATGGATGGGAATATAACTCAAGGTATAAAATAAATATCCACGAATTCATACTGATATAAATAAATGATTAAATAAATACAAAAACCATGGAGAAAAAAAAATTTCCGACACAGAATATTTTCACATAATTTATTTAGGTTCTCCACACTCAAATAGGTGGAATATAACTCCCTGCTCCAAACATGTGGGCTGTGCATAGTGACTTCCTTCCAAAGAATACAGTGAGGAAAGGTGTAAAAAGAAGAGCAACTTTATGTGGAAAAACCTGAAAAACACCATCTCAAGCTAGGTGATCAAGGTTAACATCAAAAGTGATAAGCATGTTGATAGTATCAAGTACCCTTGATATGAAGTGATGAGAATGACAGTTTAATTCTTTGGTCTTCCTCCCAAAAAGCTATAACCGCAGAATAATGATGAAGAAATCAGACAAAACCCAATAGAGGGACATTATACAAAATACCTGACGAGTACTTCTAAAAAAGAGTCAAAGTTGTCAAAAATAAAGAAAATATGATACACTTAGTCACAAAAAAGAAAAGCCTAATGGGAAATGATGACTAAAGGTAATGTGGTATCTTATATGGTATTCTAGTTTGCTAGCTGCTGGAATGCAACACACCAGAGATGGATTGGCTTTTAATAAAAGGGGATTTATTTTGTTAGTTCTTCAGAGGAAAGGCAGCTAACTTTCCACTGAGGTTCTTTCTTACATGGAAGGCACAGGATGGTCTCTGCTGGTCTTCTCTCCAGACCCCTGGGTTCCAACAGCTTTCCCCGGGGTGACTTCTTTCTGCATCTCCAAAGGCCTGGGCTGAGCTGCTAGTGCTGAGATGAGGAATGCCAAGCTGCTTAGGCTGTGCTACGTTGTGCTCTCTCATTTAAGCACCAGCCAATTAAGTCAAACATCACTCACTGCAGCCGACACGCCTCCTAGCCTACTGCAGATGTAATTAGCAACAGATGAGGTTCACGTACATTGGCTTATGTCCACAGCAACAGAACAAGGTATGCTCACCTGGCCAAGTTGACAACTGAATCTAACTAACACATGTCCACCCCTTGTCAACTTGGCAACTACAAACATCACCTTAAACAGGTGCAAAAAATTCTCTTCTTGCTGTGGACCTGTGAATCTCAAAACAAGTCCGGTGTCAATATGCAAAGGAGGATATTCATAGGATACAGATTTTCATTTCCATAGGGAGAAATTGGAAAAACACAGATGTAAAACCTGTAGGGCAAACACTATTGGATTTCAAAGTCTGAAAGTCATTCATCCTTCGGCTTTAGAAAGTGGCAATCCCACCCTTTCCGAGGGCCTATGCAGTGGCCTGCCTCTTTCCAAATCAACCTCGGGGAACATCCAGGAGACCACCTCTCGGCTCCACTCTCTCCAGGCATCAGGGCCACCCCTGAGCTCTCCGCCATTTCTGGGGCACACACTCAACCCCTCCATGTGGTGGCAGCCAGGCTCTCCCAGTCCCCCAAGGAGCATGCTCCACCTTCTCCAAGGCCTGAGGCTGCGCCACTCTTCCACTGCAACAAGATGAGAGGCTCATCCTCACCCTTCAGGGTAAACTCACCATCACCATGTATATGGGTGGGTTCACTCTCCTGGCCGAGGTTTCTTGGCTTCAGACCCGAGTTTACATGGTTCTCACTCTGCAAACTCCAGTCTCTCCCTTTTGTGTCCTCCTTTGTCAAGATTGGTAGTGGTTCCATTTACACCAACAGTCTCTTCACACACTCCAGGACTTCTCCATCATTCTCTTCACAATTCCTCCAAAATCTTCCCCTTAGCCATCCAAAACACCGTTCAAACATATCTGGCATTTGCAAACCACAGCAGCACCTCACTCTCCGGTACCAACTCTGTTCTAGTTTTCTAGCTGCCAGAATGCAACACACCAGAGACGGATTGGCTTTTAATAAAATGGGATTTATTTTGTTAGTTTTTCAGAGGAAAGGCAGCTAACTTTCCACTGAGGTTCTTTCTTATGTGGAAGGCACAGGATGGTCTCTGCTGGTCTCCTCTCCAGGCCCCTGGGTTCCAACAGCTTTCCCCGGGGTGACTTCTTTCTGCATCTCCAAAGGCCTGGGCTGAGCTGCTAGTGCTGAGATAGGGATGGCAAGCTGTTTAGGCTGTTCTACGTTGTGCTCTCCCATTTAAGCACCAGCCAATTAAGTCAAAGGTCACTCACTGTAGCAGACACACCTCCTAGCCTACTGCAGATGTAATTAGCAACAGATGAGGTTCACGTACATTGGCTTATGGCCACAGCAACAGAACTAGGTATGCTCACCTGGCCAAGTTGACAACTGAATCTAACTAACACATATGGTATCTTGTATAGAGCAGAAAAGGACATTATGTAAAAACTAAGGGAATATTTAAAAGTATGGACTTTGCATTAATAATACTGCATCAACATTGTTTTAGTTTCCTTTAAATTGGCATTTTTGTTTACCAAAGCTACTGGAATGCAATATACCAAAAATGAATTGGCTTTTATAAAGGGGATTTCTGAGGTTATGAAATGTCCAAAATGTGGACGAACAACAAGAGGAAACTATCTCTCAAGAAAGGCTGATTCTGGGGTTTGTCTGTCATATGGGAAGGCACATAGCAACATCTGCTGTCCCATCCCAGCTTCTGAGTTCAAATGGCTCTCTCAGTTCCTTCTACATCTCCAAACACATGTACTGAGCTTTCTCCAAAATGTTCACTTCTTAAAGGACTCCAGTCCTTTAAGTAAGCTAATTAAGACCCACCTTGAGTGTGGGTCTCCATCTAATCAAAAGGTCACACCCAGAATTGGGTAGGTCACATCTCCATAGAAACAACCTAATCAGAAGGTCCTACCCTACAATAGGTCTGCCTCGATGAGATTGGAGTAGGGTTAAAAGAACATGGCTTCTCTGAGGTTGTTGTGATAGTTAGGTTCAGATGTCAACTTGGTCAGGTGAAGATACCCTGTTCTGTTTTGTCTTAAATCATCACTGTGTGAAGTTTATTTATGGTTGATTACATTTGCAGTAGGCTAAGGGGAGTGCCTCCCACAAGGAGTGAGGTTTAATTTAATTAGCTGGAGGCTTAAAAGAGAGAGGTCAGAAGAGAGCTCAGCAGCTCAGTATAATTCATCTCAGCACTGGCAGCTCAGCTCAGACTTTTGGAGATGTAGAAATGAATTCCCTAGGGAAAGCCATTGGAACCCAGAAGCCAGGAGAAAAGGCCAGCAGATGTCACCATGTGCCTTCCCAGTCACAGAGAACCTCAGATGAATGTTAGCTGCCTTTCCTCTGAAGAGCTATAAATTTTTAACTAAATAAATCCCCTTATTAAAAGCTGATCTATCTCTGGTATGTTGCATTCTGGCAGCTTTGGCAGACTAAAATAGGAGTACATAACAGTTTCAGACTAGACAATGGGTCAGGCTAAAAAATGGAAATGTACTCACTCAAGGTTTTGAGGCTGGGAAAATGTCCAAACCAGGCATCATCAAGGCAATAAATTTTCCGTAAAGAATGTGGTATTCTGTGGCTGACTGCTGTTAATCTTTGTTCCTCTGTTACATGGCATAGCAATGTCTTTTGGTGTCTTCTGGATTCCTACTCAGCTTCTTGCTTCCAGTGGCTTTCTTTCTCTCTGTCTCAATTTCTTTCTGCTTATAAAGGACTCCAATAGTAGGATTATGACCCATCCCGAGGAGAAGGGTCACATCTTATGTGAAATAGCCTCATCAAAAGGTCTTACAGGGCGGGCCACGGTGGCTCAGCAGGCTGAGTTTCTGCCTGCCATGCCAGAGACCTGGGTTCGATTCCCGGTACCTGCCCATGCAAAAAAGAAGAAAAAAAAAAAAAAAGGTCTTACTTACAACAGGTTTATACCCACAGGAATGGATTATATTTAAGAACATGTTCTTCTGGGGTTTCACACAACTTCAAAATATCACAAACATTGATAATCAAACTTATCATATCAATGTATGACGTCAAAAATAGGGGAAACTAGATATGGAGTATATGGGACCTCTCTATATTATCTTCTCAAATTTTTTTTTATAAATCAAAAACCATTCTGAAATTAAATTGTTATTAAAAACTTTAACAATGCCACAAAATGTAAATTACTTAGGGAGTAATCTCACAAAAAATGTTTTAGATCTTTGAAAACCATAAAACATTGCACTTGACAACTACAAAACTTTAAGAAAAGCTAAAGAAGACCTAAATGAATTGAGATTATACTATATTCATGGGTTAGAAAACTCAAAGTTGTTAAGACGTAAATTCTTTCTCATATTGGTTTGTAGATTCATTGCAATCTGAACTAATAATCAGCAAAAGTTTCTGTAGAAACTGACAAATTCACATGGAAATGCAAAAGACTTTGACTATCCAAAACACTTTTGTAAAAGAACAAAGTTGGTGGACTAAGACTACCTGGTTTCTAGACTTATTAAAAAGCTACTCCATCAGGACACTGTAGAATTGTTGTAAAGATAGACAAATAGAAAAAATCAAAGTAGAGTCCAAAAATGGGCCCACATATATATCATCAATTGATAATTGACCAAGGTACAAAGGCAATTCAGTGGATATAGAGCTTTCAACAAGTGGTCCTAGAATACTTGGATACCCAAATGCAAAAAAATGAATTTTAATCCATTCCTCACCCCATATACAACATGTCACTGAGAGTGAATCATGATCCTAAATGTAAAATTTAAATCTATAAAACATCTAGAAGTGAACATAGAAGAAAATCTTTTTGACTTTGGGTTAGACAAAATTTTATCAGATAAAACACCAAAAGCACAATGCATAAATTAAAATAAAAATGAGATTTCATTAAAAATTTTTAAAATATGGCCTTTGAAATATTTAGTTAAGGAAATATAAAGAGAAGTCTCAGAATATAATAAAATATTTGCAAATCATATATCTGATAAAGAAATTTTACATAGAATACCTAAAGGACTCTTAAAACTCTATTAGAAGAAAATAAACAACCAAGACCAAACATAGGCAAAATGCAATATAGCATATTCTCACTAATATGAAATAATAAGAATAAGCAAATTCATAGAGTCAGAATCTAGAACTGAAATTACCAGGGAACAGGGTAAGAATAGGAATGGGAGGTTAAGATGTACAGGGTTCCTATTTGAAACAATGGAAATGTTTTGGTAATGCATGGTAATGGTAACACAACATTGTAAATGTAATTAACAGCCCTGAAATATATATCTGAATTGGCTAAAGGGGAAATATTAGTTTGCAAATATGGTAACAGAATAAAAATAAAAAAAAAAATCTGTGGAATTTCACTATCCAAACAGTGAACTGTCAGTTAAACCAAGGACTGTAGTTAATAGTACAATTTTTAAAATGTGTTTTCATCAATTGTAACAAATATTCCACACCAGTGCAAGGGTTTAATCACAGGGTGGTACATGGGAATTCTGTATTTTATTCATGATTGTTCTGGATCCCATAACTTCTCTAAAAAAGAAAAAATATTGTCAAATTATTTCAACAGACATCTCATCATGTGATGCAGCAATGAAAGATACTCGTATCATTCACCTTTAGGGGAATCCAAACTAAACCTATAGTGAGATTATACTACATACCTATTAGTATGCCTAAAATTAAAAAGGCTGACCACATCAAATATTGATGAGAATATGGAACAACTGGAATTCTCATACAATTCTGGTGGGAATATAAAATGGTACAACTTATTTTAAAAACAATCTGACATTGTTTTAAAAATGCATGCGTTCATCTACCATATGACCCAGCTATTCTATACTGATATATTTACCTTAAGAAATAAAAGAATATGTTCATTCAGAGATTTGAACCTGAATTTTCATAAAAGTTATATTTTAATCGCTAAAAACAGATGAAAGCTAAGCATATCAACAGGTTAATAGATGAACAACTTGTCTTATAACCCTATAAAGGAATGTACTTTGCAAGAAAAAGGTATGAACGATTTATACTCACAACAATATTGATGAATCTCAAAATAATTATGATTAATGATACAGGGCTGATAAAAAAGAGGTCATAATCTAAGATCCCCTTGTTTATACTAGAAAATTCAAACTAATTTATAGTGGCAGAAAGTCTGGGAGTGGGAAAGTAGGAATTATAAAAGGGAATACAAGAAATCTTTTGAGGAGATAGTCATGTTCACTATTTTTACTGCAGTGATGGTTTCATGCTTGTATACATTAATCAAAATTAATCTAATTATGTAACTTTAATACTTGCACTTGGTTTTTAGTTCAATTATTTCTTAATAAAGCTATGTAAAAATATGTCCTGAAAAATCACATGTATAAAAATGTTCATGGTATTTTTAGTAAAGGTGCCTCAAAACAGGAAACAACCCAAATTTCTGTTAACAAGAAAATTAATAAATTGTTAACTATCTGTAAAATAAAATATACAACAGCAATAAAAGAACCATACCACTGATTTAGTCAACATCCTGGCTAAATCTCAAAACATTACCTCGAACTAAAGAAGTTAGACACAAATTGTGTAATTCTTTCTATACTGAATCCCAAGAAGCAGCAAAAACTATTTATGATGATGAAGATCAGAAAGCAGTTGCATTTAGTGAGGGAGATAGATTGGAAAGAGTGGTGAGGGAAATACCTGGGTTGATGGAAATATTTTATATATTGTTTTGATGGTGGTTACATGGCTATACACAAAGCTATGGAATTGAGCACTTATTATATGTTGTTTTTTTAATTATAATGTAATTAATTAAAAATGAATACTCTTAGATAATGAGAAGAAATATTTTGAGAGAGGGAGTGTGTTTGTTGGAAGCTGTCTTGTACCCCAGAAAAGCCAAGTTCTTTAATCCTCATACAATATTGCAGGGTGGGATCTTTTCATTGTTTCCACAGAGATGTGACCCACCCAATTGTGGATGTAACTTTTCATTAGATGGTTTCCATGGAGATGTGTCTCCACCCATTCAAGATGGGGTTGCTTACTGGAGCCCTTTAAGAGGGAACCATTTTGGGAAAAGCATCAGAGCTGACAGAGCTCACACAGCCAGAGACCTCTGAAGATGCAGAAGGAAAATGCTCCCCACTCTGGAAGACTTAGGAAATGAGGAGAGAAAGTGAGCATATGTCCCTGTGTCCCTTCCCAACTGAGAGAGAATCCCTGAACGTTCTCAGCCTTCTTGAGCTAAGGTATTTTCCCCTGGATGCTTTAGTTTGGACATTTTCCTGGTCGTAGAACTGTAAACTTGCAACTTAATACATTTCCTTTTTAAAAGCCATTCCATTTCTGGTATATTGCATTCCAGCAGCTTACAAACTAAAACAGGGAGGAAGAGAGGAAGGGAAGGAGCAAGAGAGGAAGGGAGGGAGGAACAGAAGAATGGAAGGATGGAAGGAAGCAGGGAAGGAAAGAAAGAAGGAAAGAAGATGGGCCACTTTCAGAGCAGCTGACTGGAGGATCCTTTTCCTGCCATTCTCATACATGCTCCAAATATCACTGAAGTATTCTTATAGGCAAACATATTTTTCCTGTCTGTCCCAAGAAACTAAACTCAAAGAAAATTTGTTTGCATAGCTGTATGTTCTAGTTTGCTAGCTGCTGGAATGCAACATACCAGAGACGGATTGGCTTTTAATAAAAGGGGACTTATTTCATTAGTTCTTCAGAGGAAAGGCAGCTAACTTTACACTGAGGTTCTTTCTTACATGGAAGATACAGGGTGATCTCTACTGGCCTTCTCTCCAGGCCTCTGGGTTCCAACAACTTTCCCTGGAATGACTTCTTTCTGCATCTCCAAAGACCTGGGCTGAGCTGCAAGTGCTGAGATGAGGTATGCTGAGCTGCTTGGGCTGTGCTACATTGAGCTCTCTCATTTAAGCACCAGCCAATTAAATCAAACATCATTCATTATAGCAGGCACGCCTCTTAGCCGACTGCAGCAGCAACAGATAAGGCTCACGTACCATTGGCTCATGTCCACAACAACAGAATTAGGTAATTTTACCCGGCCAAGTTGACAACTGAATCTAACTACGGCAGCCTCTAACATTGAACCCATACCCAAATCATGCAATTTCTAACTACCACACTGTATAAGCATCTGGAATCTACTGTCACAGTATGCACAACCTTTATTTACATTTCCCTGGGAATATCCTGTACTGGATCAACTATCGAGGAAACACCCCAAAGTCAAAAACCATCAGCCTCTTGTTGTAAATGGCATGGGAGAGGGTGGGCTATGTGGGAACAGCAATGAAGGTGAAACTTGTCATTACTCTTTTTTTTTAATTAATTAAAGAAAAAAAAGAAATTAACACAACATTTAGAAATCATTCCATTCTACATATACAAACAGTAATTCTTAACATCATCACATAGATGCATGATCATCATTTCTTAGTACATTTGCATCAATTTAGGAAAAGAACTAGCAAAACAACAGAAAAAGATATAGAATGTTAATATAGTGAAAAAAATAAAAATAATAATAAAAGTAAAAAATAAAGAAAGAAAGAAAAAAAAGACAAACAAACAAACAGACAGACAAAAAAAAAAAAAAACCTATAGCTCAGATGCAGCTTCATTCCGTGTTTTAACATGATTACTTTACAATTAGGTATTATTGTGCTGTCCATTTTTGAGTTTTTGTATCTAGTCCTGTTGCACAGTCTGTATCCCTTCAGCTCCAATTACCCATTATCTTACCCTGTTTCTAACTCCTGCTGGACTCTGTTACCAATGACATATTCCAAGTTTATTCTTGAATGTCGGTTCACATCAGTGGGACCATACAGTATTTGTCCTTCAGTTTTTGGCTAGACTCACTCAGCATAATGTTCTCTAGGTCCATCCATGTTATTACATGCTTCATAAGTTTATTCTGTCTTAAAGCTGCATAATATTCCATCGTATGTATATACCACAGTTTGTTTAGCCACTCGTCTGTTGATGAACATTTTGGCTGTTTCCATCTCTTTGCAATTGTAAATAACGCTGCTATAAACATTGGCATGCAAATGTCCATTTGTGTCTTTGCCCTTAAGTCCTTTAAGTAGATACCTAGCAATGGTATTGCTGGGTTGTATGGCAATTCTATATTCAGCTTTTTGAGGAACCGCCAAACTGCCTTCCACAGTGGTTGCACCCTTTGACATTCCCACCAACAGTGGATAAGTGTGCCTCTTTCTCTGCTTCCTCTCCAGCACTTGTCATTTTCTGTTTTGTTGATAATGGCCATTCTGGTGGGTGTGAGATGATATCTCATTGTGGTTTTGATTTGCATTTCTCTAATGGCCAGGGACATTGAGCATCTCTTCATGTGCCTTTTGGCCATTTGTATTTCCTCCTCTGAGAGGTGTCTGTTCAAGTCTTTTTCCCATTTTGTAATTGGGTTGGCTGTCTTTTTGTTGTTGAGTTGGACATCTCTTTATAAATTCTGGATACTAGACCTTTATCTGATATATCATTTCCAAATATTGTCTCCCATTGTGTAGGCTGTCTTTCTACTTTCTTGATGAAGTTCTTTGATGCACAAAAGTGTTTAATTTTGAGGAGCTCCCATTTATTTATTTCCTTCTTCAGTGCTCTTGCTTTAGGTTTAAGTTCCATAAAACTGCCTCCAATTGTAAGATTCAAAAGATATCTCCCTACATTTTCCTCTAGCTGTTTTATGGTCTTAGATCTAATGTTTAGATCTTTGATCCATTTTGAGTTAACTTTTGTATAGGGTGTGAGATACGGGTCTTCTTTCATTCTTTTGCATATGGATATCCAGTTCTCTAGGCACCATTTATTGAAGAGACTGCTCTGTCCCAGGTGAGTTGGCTTGACTGCCTTATCAAAGATCAAATGTCCATAGATGAGAGGGTCTATATCTGAGCACTCTATTTGATTCCATTGGTCGATATATCTATCTTTATGCCAATACCATGCTGTTTTGACCACTGTGGCTTCATAATATGCCTTAAAGTCAGGCAGCGCGAGACCTCCAGCTTTGTTTTTTTTCCTCAAGATGTTTTTAGCAATTCGGGGCACCCTGCCCTTCCAGATAAATTTGCTTATTGGTTTTTCTATTTCTGAAAAATAAGTTGTTGGGGTTTTGATTGGTATTGCATTGAATCTGTAAATCAATTTAGGTAGGATTGACATCTTAACTATATTTAGTCTTCCAATCCATGAACACGGTATGCCCTTCCATCTATTTAGGTCTTCTGTGATTTCTTTTCACAGTTTTTTGTAGTTTTCTTTATATAGGTTTTTTGTCTCTTTAGTTAAATTTATTCCTAGGTATTTTATTCTTTTAGTTGCAATTGTAAATGGGATTCGTTTCTTGATTTCCCCCTCCACTTGTTCATTACTAGTGTGTAGAAATGCTACAGATTTTTGAATGTTAATCTTGTAACCTGCTAATTTGCTGTACTCATTTATTAGCTCTAGTAGTTTTGTTGTGGATTTTTCCGGGTTTTTCGACGTATAGTATCATATCGTCTGCAAACAGTGATAGTTTTACTTCTTCCTTTCCAATTTTGATGCATTGTATTTCTTTTTCTTGTCTAATTGCTCGGGCTAGAATCTCCAACACAATGTTGAATAATAGTGGTGATAATGGACATCCTTGTCTTGTTCCTGATCTTAGGGGGAAAGTTTTCAATTTTTCCCCATTGAGGATGATATTAGCTGTGGGTTTTTCATATATTCCCTTTATCATTTTAAGGAAGTTCCCTTGTATTCCTATCTTTTGAAGTGTTTTCAACAGGAAAGGATGTTGAATCTTGTCAAATGCCTTCTCTGCATCAATTGAGATGATCATGTGATTTTTCTGCTTTGATTTGTTGATATGGCGTATTACATTAATTGTTTTTCTTATGTTGAACCATCCTTGCATACCTGGGATGAGTCCTACTTGGTCATGATGTATAATTCTTTTAATGTGTTGTTGGATACGATTTGCTAGAATTTTATTGAGGATTTTTGCATCTATATTCATTAGAGAGATTGGTCTGTAGTTTTCTTTTTTTGTAATATCTTTGCCTGGTTTTGGTATGAGGGTGATGTTGGCTTCATAGAATGAATTAGGTAGTATTCCCTCCACTTTGATTTTTTTGAAGAGTTTGAGGAGAATTGGTACTAATTCTTTCTGGAATGTTTGATAGAATTCACATGTGAAGCCGTCTGGTCCTGGACTTTTCTTTTTAGGAACCTTTTGAATGACTGATTCAATTTCTTTACTTGTGATTGGTTTGTTGAGGTCATCTATTTCTTCTTGAGTCAAAGTTGGTTGTTCATGCCTTTCCAGGAACCCATTCATTTCATCTAAATTGTTGTATTTATAGCGTAAAGTTGTTCATAGTATCCTGTTATTACCTCCTTCATTTCTGTGAGGTCAGTGGTTATGTCTCCTCTTCCATTTCTGATCTTATTTATTTGCATCCTCTCTCTTCTTCTTTTTGTCAATCTTGCTAAGGGCCCATCAATCTTATTGATTTTCTCATAGAACCAACTTCTGGTCTTACTGATTTTCTCTATTGTTTTCATGTTTTCAATTTCATTTATTTTTGCTCTAATCTTTGTTATTTCTTTCCTTTTGCTTGCTTTGGGGTTAGTTTGCTGTTCTTTCTCCAGTTCTTCCAAGTGGACAGTTAATTCCTGCATTTTTGCCTTTTCTTATTTTCTGATATAGGCATTTAGGGCAATAAATTTCCCTTTTAGCACTGTCTTTGCTGCGTCCCATAAGTTTTGATATGTTGTGTTTTCATTTTCATTCACCTTGAGGTATTTACTATTTCTCTTGCAATTTCTTCTTTGACCCACTCATTGTTTAAGAGTGTGTTGTTGAGCCTCCACGTATTTGTGAATTTTCTGGCATTCCGCCTATTTTTGATTTCAACTTCATTCCTTTATGATCCGAGAAAGTGTTGTGTATGATTTCAATCTTTTTAAATTTGTTAAGACTTGCTTTGTGACCCAGCATATG
Source organism: Tamandua tetradactyla (assembly GCF_023851605.1). Taxonomy (NCBI): domain Eukaryota; kingdom Metazoa; phylum Chordata; class Mammalia; order Pilosa; family Myrmecophagidae; genus Tamandua; species Tamandua tetradactyla. The sequence goes on along the minus strand of NC_135327.1, from coordinate 198,638,598 downwards.
GTCTATCTTTGAGAATGATCCATGAGCACTTGAGAAAAAGGTGTATCCTGCTGTTGTGGGATGTAATGTCCTATAAATGTCTGTTAAGTCTAGCTCATTTATAGTAATATTCAGATTCTCTATTTCTTTATTGATCCTCTGTCTAGATATTCTGTCCATTGATGAGAGTGGTGAATTGAGGTCTCCAGCTATTATGGTATATGTGTCTATTTCTCTTTTCAGTGTTTGCAGTGTATTCCTCATGTATTTAGGGGCATTCCGGTTCGGTGCGTAAATATTTATGATTGTTATGTCTTCTTGTTTAATTGTTCCTTTTATTAGTAGATAGTGTCCTTCTTTGTCTCTTTTAACTGTTTTACATTTGAAGTCTAATTTGTTGGATATTAGTATAGCTACTCCTGCTCTTTTCTGGTTGTTATTTGCATGAAATATCTTTTCCCAACCTTTCACTTTCAACCTATGTTTATCTTTGGGTCTAAGATGTGTTTCCTGTAGACAGCATATAGAAGGATCCTGTTTTTTAATCCATTCTGCCAGTCTATGTCTTTTGATTGGGGAATTCAGTCCATTAACATTTAGTGTTATTACTCTTTGGATAATATTTTCCTCTGCCATTTTGCCTTTTCTATTATGTACATCATATCTGATTTTCCTTCTTTCTACACTCTTCTCCATACCTCTCTCTTCTGTCTTTTTGTATCTGACTCTAGTGCTCCCTTTAGTATTTCTTGCAGAGCTGGTCTCTTGGTCACCAATTCTCTCAGTGACTTTTTGTCTGAGAATGTTTTAATTTCTCCCTCATTTTTGAAGGACAATTTTGTTGGATATAGAAGTCTTGGTTGGCAGTTTTTCTCTTTTAGTAATTTAAATATATCTTCCCACTGTCTTCTAGCTTCCATGGTTTCTGCTGTTCTCCTTGGCCTGGGGAAATCTGATCCAATTCTCCCAGCTGGTCCAGGGGGCCGTGGGGGGGGGGCTGCCAGCCACCACAGCTTGAGGGGACCACCTGTCCAATTCTCCCAGCCGGCCCGGGAAGGAGGGAGGGAGGGACTCCGGCCTCCTGCCGCCCTGGCCTGGGGAAGCCCGCGCCCCTCGGCCATCTCACCGGAGCAGGTTCTCCCAGCCAGTCAGCCATTCCAGAATGGGGTACGCTGTCTTCTTGATCTCTGTCATGGCTCCGGGAGCTGTTCTGTATCATTTCTACTCCCCTAGTAGCTGTTCTGGAGGGGGAACTAAGACCCGCGCATCTTACTAAGCCGCCATCTTCTCCTGGAGGTTCTCATTACTCTTTTTTATGTTCCAACATCCCACAGCAGCTTTTAACTCTAAAAGCTCAAAGTGTGCACTTTGGATTGAGAAGACTCAAATATTCATAAGCTAGGTCTACCACCTACTTGTCCCCTGATTTTGGTCAGTTAATAAATATTTTGGTGACTGTTTCTTGATTATAAATGGTAGGATCTGAATTGTTATGATAATAAAATAACAGATTCAAAGCACCTAGTGTAGTGCAGTGAATTTAATATGCACTCTATGTTTTAGTTAGTAAGCTGTCAGCTTGCAGTATACCAGAAATGAAACAGCTTTTAAAGCAGGATTTGTTAAGTTGCAAGTTTACAGTTCTAAGGCCGTGAAAATGTCCAAACTAAGGCATCCAGGTAAAGATACCTTGACTCAAGAAGGCTGATGGCGTTCATGTTTTCTCTCTCAGCTGGAAAGGCACATGCGGACATCTGCTAGCTTTCTGTTCATGCTTCTTCAAAGGCTTCCCCAGGGCATTTTCTTTATGCATCTCCAGAGGTCTCTAGGAGATGGGCTCTGTCAGTTCTGGTGACTCTAAAGCTTTTTCCAAAATGGTTCCCTCTTAAAGGACTCCAGTGAGGAGCCCCACCTTGAATGGGTGGAGACACATCTCCATGGGAACTTATCTAATCAAAAGTTATCACCCACAATTGGGTGGGTCACATCTCTGTGGAAACAATCTAAAAAGATCCCACCCAGTGATACTGAATGAGGATTAAAGGACATGGCTTTCCTGGAGTACATAATAACTTCAAACCAGCACACTCTGTAATGGACACATTTTATTTTATATATTCCCAGAAAACCTATCATGGCTCTCCTGAAGAGACAAGAATAAGTAGGGTATGGCTTGGTGCACATGTTATATACCAGCTTAATTTTAAGAGGTGGGGAACCAAAGGGCCAAAAGGAGGAGACATAAATTATATAACAAAATAATTAATAAAAGAGGAGAGACTTCCCAAAGCAAATTAAGGATTTTTTCAAAGTCAGTGAGTATATATAAGTGGATAGATTAAAATTAAATGTGTATATATTATTCACATTGAATTTCCTATTGTCTCCAACGTATAAATAAATTATTCTCATGGTAGCTTGGGAAAACTGTATTCTGGGACATAAAAAGGAATTGGAGAGAAGAAAAGAAAAGGAATTGGAGAGCCAGGTGCATGGGTAGTTCAGAGGTAGAACTCTCACCTACCACCTTCTCTGGTTCGATTCCCAGCTCATGCACCCTGCCACATCCCCCAAAGAAAAAGTTGTGATGAAAATTCCCTATGATATATGTGTCATATATCTGTCCCTCTGTGTGTGTATGTATAGATATAGAAGTACATATATATATAGGGAGACACACACACACAAAAGGATTGGAGAGTTCCAAAGAAATCACATAAGAAATACTCAGTGTAACAAAAAATATCACTGTGCTTTCACATCAGTTGAAATGATGTACATATAGTGTGCACATGTGTTTATTTGTATAAATAATGGACTGCAACCACACATTGGCCCCCATGCAGTTGTTCAAACTTGACCAGGTATGTCATAGTCCCATCTCAGAGCTTTTATACCTGCTGCTCTCTTCTTGAAACACTTTCTCCTTAAATAGCCCCTTGCTGCTTTTATGCTTCTGCTCAAATGTTACCTTCTTAGAGATACCTTCTTTGAACATCTTATATAAATAGTACCCAGTGTCAATCTCTATCTCCATATCTAAATTTTTATAGCATTATAACTAACTGGTCATAGAGTGATATTTACTTATTTATACATTTATTCCCTACTGGAATGTAAGGCCCATACAGCCAAGGTCACATTTGTCTTGTTCAGCATTGTGTCCCATCATTTAGAACAATGCCTGGCACATGGCTATGGTTCAATAAATATTTGCTGAATGAAAAATGACATAAAGGATGTAAGCTTTATTGAATTCATTTTTAAACACATCTATAATATTCTTGGAAGTAGGCTACTGAAGAATTTATCAACAGTTAGTGAAGATTTTGATTCTAACAATGTCATGAAGATTTAGCTTTACGCGTGTGAATGCCTACTGGGTATAACAATCCTGCTAAAATATTTAACTTGTCATGTTTGATACAAACATTATACTTTTAAAGTTTACAACTGTGGCAGAAACTTCGCTGGGTGGGGGTCAAGTGGGAGCAGTGATGAAAAAAGGAAGAGCTCTGGGGACCTTGAGGAGAGCGTAGAGAATGCCAGAGTAGATCTGAAGATGATGGGAGAGGAGACCTATTGAGGACAGCAAGGGGGAATTAGGGCAACAAAATAAATTTGCCTCTATTTGGGGTCCAGCCCTGCACATTGCCATCAAGTTGAACAATATTTTCATCAGCAATCACTTATCTGAGCTTGTTGAAATAGGGAGTAGAGCAATTTAGGGGCGATAAACATGGCACAGCCAATCATTCAGATGAAAGAACCAAATTGCTCACTGACGTTAGAGTAAACTATGAAAGCAATACAAATTGAATAAGTTTTGTTTTGTTTCTTTTTCTATTTTTCAAATCAAATGGCACTTTCTTGGAATATAGGGTTTGGACTGTTGACCTGTAACTTTGGACATAGCAATTTGTTACAAACTAAGAATAGGGGGAGAAAACTCCACTATAATGGAAAATAACTGCGGTTTTCCAGGCCCTCTATTGTGCCAATCGGCCAATAAGATAGGAACTCTAAAGGAATTCATTATTCTTTTTAAAAAATATTACTGCCTACTTAAGAAGACTTTTTGATATTTCCCCCTAACCCCCCCACCTTCCATCCCCAAAATTAAATACTAAGGAATACGATTTTTTCAGGTAGAATTGTATTTGGGAGATACAAAAGCCATTGCAATATCTAATATTTTTTGCTCCCCAAGAATGGATTTAATATCATCCCCACTGAGTATACATACTCAAGATACAGGATTTTACTTAATCCTCACAGCAGCTTTACAGTTGCTTTTGTCTTATGTAGAGGAAATAGATAAAAATAAAATAACTGGGCAGGCCATGGTGACTCAGCAGGCAAAGTTCTCACCTCCCATTCTGGAGACCTGGGTTCAATTCCTCATGCCTACCCATGCGAAAAAAGAAAAAATAACTTGCCTAGAGTTACTGAGTTAATAATAGCTAAACTAGGATTTGAACCAAAGCTTGTTTGACTTGCATATGCACGCTCTTGAAATCTATGCAATACCGTCTTCCCTTGAGCAGAAATAAACCAAAATGACAAATCCAAATGGTTATTTGCAGAGGAAAATTTTAATGAGAGCTTTCTGTTATTTCTGCTGAGAATATGTCTGGGGGGCCTTCGTCAGCATTTAAACTAGTCTGCAAGTTCTCTCAAAGGCTTCATATTTTTTAATGACAGCTTTATTGAGAGATAATTCTCATACCATAAAATGCACCCTTTTTAAGTGTATAATTTGGTGGGTTTTAGTATATTCATACAGTTGTACAATGCTATCTAATTTCAAAACATTTTCATCATCCCCCAAAAAATCCCTGACCACTCACTCCAAAAGGAATCCCTGATCAGTGCCATTTCCTGAAAAAAGCTAGTTGGATCAGTGTCATTTCCTGAAAAGACTATTCTTTCCCCATTGAGCTATCTTGGTACCCTTTTTGAAAATCAATTGACCATAACAGTAAGGGTTTATTTCTGCACTTTCATTCCTATCCCATTGATTTATATGTCTATCTTTCTGCCAGTACCACACTGTCTTGATTATTGTAGAATTAAGTAAATTCTGAAATTATGAACTTGGAGTTCAAAAACTCCAAGTGAGAACTCCAAGGGTTTTATTTTTCCAGATTTTTTTGCTATTCTGGGTTACTTGCACGGCCATATTTAAATATGCTAGTAAATTTCTGTGAAATATTCAGCTGGGATTTGGCTAGGGATTGCGTTACATCTGTATCAATTTAGAAAGTGTTGTCATTTTGACAATATTAAGGCTTCCATTTTATGAAAATGGGATGTCTTCCCATTTATTTAGGTCTTGTTGAATTTCTTTCAACTGTTTCCATGTCCCAAGACTTGAACTTTTTTTTTTGTTAAATTTATTCCTATTTAATCCTTTGTTAGTGTAAATGGATTTGTTTTCTTAATTTCATTTCCAGATAGCTTATTGATAGTATTTAGAAATGAAATTGACTTTTGTTGTTTTTTATTCTGCATTCTGTGCTGGTTTGAAGTTGTTATGTCCCCCAGAAAAACCATGTCCTTCTAATCCTAATCCAATTTTGTGGGGACAGATCTATTGTTTAGGGTGGGATCTTTTTATTAGATTGCTTCCATGATAATGTGCTGCACTCAGTTGTGGGTATGACTTTTTGATTACATGGAGCTATGACCCTGCCCATTCAAGGTGTGGCTTAGTTTACTACAGCCTAACTTAAAAGAGCTGGAGAGAGAGAGTTGAGAGCAGAGACAAACAGTCTTTTGGAGATGTAGACAGAAATACCCTGGGTGCTAAGCAAGGACTCACAGAAATAGCCGGAACCTGGAGAGACCCAAGGGAAGCTAACAGATGAAACCCAGAGCTTAGTTTTCCCCAGAAGAGCTAAGTGAGGATCCACACTTACAGAAAAAGTCACTGGAGACAGGAATGGAGAGAGCTGTTTGAACCCAGAAGCCAGGAGAGAAGGCCAGCAGGCATCACCAAGTGCCTTCCCCTGTGACAGAGGAACCTTCCTTGAGTGAAGGTATTCTCTTACTGATGCCTTAATTTGGACATTTTTACTGCCTTAAAATTGTAACTTGTAACTTAATAAATCCTGTTTGTAAAAGCCAGTCCACTTCTGGTATATTGCATTCTGGCAGCTTTAGCAAACCAAAGCACAATCTTACTGAACTCATTTATTAGTTCAAATCATTTTTAGTGGGTTCTTCAGGATTTTAAATATATGAAATTATATAATATGACAGTACAGATAGTTTTATTTCTTCATTTCTGAAATGGCTGATTTTTATTTCTTTTTATTGCCTAATTGTTCTGACAAAACCTGAAGTACAACATGGACTAGAAGTACAAGAGCGGCATTCTTGTGCCATTCTTGATCTTATGAGGAAAGTGTTCAGTCTTTCACTATCACATAACATGTTAACCGTGAGTTTTTCATACATGGCGTTCATCGGATTGAGGAAGTTCCCTTCTGTTGCTTGTGGCTGCATGATTTTTAACCATGATAGGGCTTAAAAAAGAGGCATGCTTTTTCTGTGCCTATTGAGGTGATTGTCTCTTTTTTCCCTCCTCCATTCTGTTACTATAGTATATTACATTAATTTTGGATATTAACTTTACATTCCTGGAATAAATCTCACATGGTCATGGTAAACATTCATTTCTATAGTGTTGGATTTAGTGTACTAGTATTTTGTTGAGGAATTTGCATCTATAGTCCACAGGATTGGACTGAAGTTTCCTTTTCTTGTAATGTCTTTGTCTAGTTTAAGTATCAGGGTAATAATGACTTCAAATAATTATTGGAAAGTGTTCTCTACCATTTAATTTGTGGATAATTTTAATTTTTTTTATGACTGATTCTATCTCTTTACTTGTTATAGGTCTGTTCAGATTTTCTATTTCTTTTTGAGTCAGGTAGTTTGTGTTCCTAGGAAAATTTCCATTTCATCTGGGTTATCTCATTTGTTACCATAAAAATAATTCCTTTTATTTCTGGAAGGTCGGTAGTAAGATCCCCTCTTTCATTTCTGATTTTAATAGCTTGAGTCCTACCTACATTATTTTCCTTAATCAATCTAACTAAAGTTTGTTAATTATGCTGATTATGTCATAGAAACAATATAGTTTTCATTGATTTTCTCAATTAGTTCTCTTCTCCACACTGTAATCCATTTACTTCCACTCCAGTCCTTTCTTCTGCTTGCTTTGGGTTTAGTTTGCTCTTCTTTATTAAATTTCTTAGCAGAATAGTCTAGGATACTGATTTCAGATATTTTTCTTGTATAATATAGGCATGTACAGTTAAATTTCCCTCTAAACAGCTTTAGCTATATCATATACATTTTGGTATAGTATGTTTTCATTTTAATTTTTCTAAAAGTATTTTCTAATTTCCTTTGTGATTTCTTCTTGGACTCATTTTTATTTAAGAATGTGTTTTTATCCCAGAGGATCAAGAAGGCAGATGCATAAAATGTAATAAATCAGTGATTTAGGACTCAAGGTAAAAAAGCATTTAATTTATGACAAGAACTACATAAAGCTGGAGGGATGGTGGATATAGGAACATCTTTTGTATGTACCATTGAAGTTAAGTTACATTAAAGAAAATGAGATTTTTAAGGATTTAGAATGTTGGCTGGATAGATAAAATGAATGGCAAAAACAAAATGTTTGAGCCTGGATATTGGTTGGGGGTGGGATGGGTAGAGTCATATTGGTGTTCTCTGTATGGGGTTTGCATTGTTTTTGTAACTTTACTGTGAGTTTGAAAGTACTGCAAAATAAAAACTTTAAAAAAAAAGAGTGTGCATTCAAATATTCACGTATTTTCTAATTTACTAAATTTCCTTCTGTTATTTCTAATTTTATGCCCTTGTGGTCAGAAAACATACGTTTTTACAATTTTAATTCTAAATTTACTCTGACTTGTTTGATGGCCTATCATATGGCTTATTCTGGAGAATGTCCCACACACTTGAGAAGAATGTATATTCCACTTTTATTGGTTACAGTGTTCTATAGTTATACATTAGGCCTAACTGGTTGATGTGTTGTTCAAGTTTTCTATTTCCTACTGATCTTTGGCCTAATTGTTATATCCATTATTGAAAGTGTACTATTGAAGTTTCCAAATATTAAAGTGAATTCTCTATTTCTCTTTCCAATTCTGAGTTTTTGCTTCGTATATTTTGGGCAGTGTTGTTAGGTGCTTATATGTTTAGAATTATTATGTCTTCCTAATTGATTGACACTTCTATCAATATTAATTGTCCAAATTTTGTCTTCAATTCAATTTGGTCTGATTTTAGAGTATACAGTCCATCTCTCTTAAGAAATCAGATTGTGGAAATACTCTGTTTGCATGGTATGTCTTTTTCTATCATTTTACCTTCATTTTTGTGTCTTTGAATCTAAAATGTATCTTTTGTGGACAACATATAGTTGCAGCATGCTTAAAAAAAATTGCTTCAATCTTGATCCATTTGGATTTTTTTTTATCAAAAAATATTGGCAAAGTCCCCTGAAGGTCATTTGGATTTAATGTAACTACTAAGAAGATAGGATCAGATCTTCCATTTTTCTACATATCCTGTCTTTTTGTCCCTATATTCCTTAATTACTGACTTCCTTTGTATTGAATACATATTTTTGTAGTTTTAATTCCCTTGTAATTCCTTTTGCTATTATTATTTTACTTATTTCATTAGTGGTTGCCCTGAGGGTTACAATTAACATTTTATAGCAATCTAGCTTAAATTAATACTAATTTAATTTCAATAATATTAAAAAACATTTGCTTGTAAATAAGTTCATTCCTCATCCCTTCCTATTTTATAGTCATTATCATAGAAATTATATCTTCATATATTATATGCACATTAACAGATTTATAATGAATGCTTTTTGCAATTTTCTTGTAAATCAGATGAAAGAATTACAAATTAAAAATACATTACCCTGTCTTTTCTGTTTACCTGTGTAGTTACTTTTATCTGAGTTCTTCATTTCTATTTGTGGATTTGACTTATTGTCTAACACCCTTTCATCTGAGCCCAAAGGGTTCCCTTTAGTATCTCTTGATGATATCTCTGCTTTTATTAACCTGGGGATATCCTTATATCTCTTTCATTTTTGAACAAAAAATTTCCTAGATATAGAATGCTTAATTGACAGTCTTTTTCTTTCAGCACTTTGAAAATGCCATCCTATTGACTTTTGGTCTCCATGTTTTCTGATCCCTTGTATGTGCTTTGTCACTTTTCTCTAACTACTTTCAAGAGTCTCTGCCTTTTATATTAATTTAGAATTTTTTTGTCTCATTGTCTTTATTTATTTCTTTATGATGTTGTAGGTTAACAGGAAAGTCATACATAACCACCCTATACCATATACATCACAGCTTTCGTCAGTGTGGTACATTTGTTACAATTCATGAAATAATATTTTTATAATTGTACTATTAACTATTGTTGATCCTTTATAATAAGGTTCACTGTTGGTGTTACACAGGCTTATATTCTTTCAAAAATTATTCTAGTAACATATATAGCCTAACATTTCCCCTTTTAACCACTTTCTGATATGTAATTCATTGCTCTTAATTACACTCAAAATATTGTGCTACCTTCACCACCATTCATTACCAACACTTTACAATCAACCCAAATAGTAGCTCTGTACAATTTAAAGATTAACTCCTCATTCGCTACCCTCACCCCAGTCCTTTTGAACCTATATTCTAGGTTCTGACTCTATCAGTTTGCTTACTCTAATATTTTGTATAAATGAGGTTGTACAATGTTTGTCCTTTTATGTTCAGCTTATTTCACCCAACATGATGTCTTCAAAGTTTATTCACTTTGTCACATGCATCAGAATTTCATTTCTTTTTATGGATAAATAATATTGCATTGTATGACAATTTGACTATGAGGTACAAGAAGTAGGTATTTCTAATTTATCCGATTAGTAGTTCGAGGTCAGATTTATACATGAATGCTTTTGATCATATTTGGGAAGTTTTCAGACATTATTTTCTTCAACAAGTCTTTCTGTCCCCACCCCCTCCTTTTCTTCTGGGATCCTCCATTATACCTATGTTGGTGCTCTGGATAGTTTCCCAAGGGTCTCATTTTTCTATATTCTTTCTTTTTTTCTTTTCCTCAGAATGGGGTAATCTTAAGTGACCTTTCATTAGGTACAATGATTCTTTCTCTTGCCTGCTCAAATCTGCTGTAATTTTGCCTTAGCCAAGTTTTCATTTCAATTTTTTGTAAGTTTTGATATGGTTTCCTTGAATTCTTTGAACACAGTTAAAAAATAAGTGTTTTTCATCTAGTAAGTCCAATTTCTGACCTTCATCAGGCAAAGTTTCTATGGTCTGTTTTTGTCCCATGTATGGGCCATACATGCTTATTTCTTTGCCTGAATCAAGATTTCTTATTGAATTCTGAGCAATTAAAATAAAAGTAGCAACTCTGGAAATCATCCTAAGTTTTTATTATTGTAGTATGTCTTTGTTGATGTCCTTGTTGTCTGTTTGGTGACTTTCTTTAATTCTGTTAAGTCCATTTCTTTTTTATTTCTGGCCACTAAGTCTTTACTGGGTTAGCTTAGTACTTAGCTAATGGTTGGACAGACTTCCTTAAATATCTTGAGGTAATGTGTCTTCCACCCTTTGCCTTTAACAACTTTAATGCACTGGCAGTTAACAGCTCTGCCAAAGTCTTCACTTCCTGTTTGTGCAGACTTTTGAAGAAGGCCAAACAGTGGCAGATAAGTATCTTAGACCTTTCCTGGGCATATGCACATGTGTGTGGCCTTTCGGATGCCCAGAAACATATTGAAACTTTTCAAAGCCTTGTTATACATCTCATTCCCCATTTTTTTAGTCAGCCTCTTCTTTGCCCTATTCCCACTGTCTCCGGCAGCTGCAATGTTAAACAATTGCTAGTGATTTTTTTTCAACAAATATCCCCAGGTAAAGCATTATTTACAGTAAGCAGGTTTGAATCAGGCCAAATTAGAAAAAGTCTTTCTAGCAGGTATTTTCAGGAAGCTGCCAGACAGATGAAACCATGACACTTCTCTTATTATTGAACTTCTTGAGAAATACCAAACCTGTCTGTTCCCTCTCTAGGGCTGCAGTGCAACACTGATTGTGAGGCTTTGGTTTTGAAAACAACCATGACATGGTGTGAGGCAGATGGGGATGGTGCAAGTTAAAATATCATACTCTGCTCTGTTCTTACTGAGATTCAGTTCTTTATTTTCAAATAACACTCCTGAGGTTTTTGGAAGATATCCTCAGTTCCCAGATTTTTATAAAAGTTGATCTTGACAATTTTCCCACTTTTCTCATTTATTTTATGGTGATACAGGTTTTCAGCAGTCCTGCTCCACTTTTCTAAGTATACTTCCATCTTTAAGCTGTCGTTTTTTGAGAACACAGTTCCTTCAATTTGACATAGTTGATCTCTTTCATGGTCAATCTCTATTACATAACAGTGACATTTTAAGACCCATGGCCTAATACAACCCTTTAACCTTTTTTCTGGAATTTGGAGGAAATTGGGTCTGCCGGTTTTTGCTAATTGTTCAAAGATTCTATTGAGCAACACACCTCAGAGTGTCTTTCACCACCATATTGTTTGGCCAGAAACCATTTAATTCTTTATTTCTCCATAAAATCACAATACAAACTTGGTCATTTAACCTTTAGACTGTGGGCTCATTTCTGAGTGCCCACTTCATGTCCTCTCTTCATCTAGTCCCTCCAATTTCCCCAGGAAACAATTAAAGACTATGGGAACCCTCTGTAGCTGTTGACTGCCTTGTGTGACCCCTAGGCTGCAGTTACTGAGATTAGGCTGACCTGCTACCAATGTCTTCATTGCAAAGAGCAAGCCACTCCTTCTATCCACATATTCCTATGTAGTCAACATGTCATTTATTTTTAATTATACAGCATTCTTATACCTTTGATGTTTGGGGATTATCCATTCCATGAATTTTGGTGGGAGATAAAGACTGCTTCCTTTTAAAAGAGATAGAAATGGTAGATGCTTGCTTTCCCAGACTCTCTTGAAGCTGAACCACCAGCACATTACCTGGGGCTCCTCCAATCAGATGTACCCTCACCCAACTTGGAGTTAGGAGCTGGTGATACAAGAAAAGAAGTAAAACAAAATAGATTTACTATGGCTAAGAGACTTAAAATGGAGCTGGGAAGCCATTCAGGAAGTTACCCTTATGCATGTCTTTGCCAGATAGCACAAACTGCCAAGCAACAATGCAAAACCTATAGCAATAATATTTATGAGGACATTTTGATGCCATAAAACAACTACAAAATAAAGAAATCAGTAAACTGTCCAAGGTGAAGGACTCTCAGAAAGCCCCAAATATCTACCAGTCAGAATTCTTTACAAACAACTTATTTAATCTTTTTTCTTTATAAAACATTGTTTAGAAGCTCCAAGATAGGACACCATTTGGGTTGTTACCTGAATCTAAGCTTCTCAAATTGCGATTATAAGACCCCAAATAAATGCTTTTGTTGCCTTAGAGCTTAGTATGTATTTTCTCAGTTGTCATTTCATTGTTCAGAAGTGAGATCCTAAGTGGCTTCCACCTTAGTCCTGAGCCACCGTTGGATTTGTACATAGTACCTCCTAGAGCCCTTTGTACTCTGTCATTTTCCTGGAGGCACCAGGTTTCTGCTGCTGAGTCCTCTCAGTTCCAAACCTCTCTTCCTTTGGTTGGGTTTCTGGCCTTTCTTTGGATGCCTTCTGGTTAAGAACATTTTGAACTTTCTTCTTCTGGTTTTATTTTGAACTTTGTTCTTTTGGTTTCAACTGATGGCAGCGGTCCTTTTGATTGCCCTTTTGGTTTACAGGAATTTCTTCTGTTTGGTGAGTATTCAAGATTTAGAATCTTTTATTTCTCTCTTACTCTGATATTAAATGTAGGGACGCCTCCCTAGAGTTTCAATTGACATTTGTCCTATCTGGTGATCATTTTGGTGGGCACAGGTTGGGTATTTAAACCTTTTAACGAGTTCCCACCTCTCTTTTTTTTTTTTAGAGTTCCCACCCCATCTTAATAAGAAATCTCAGCTTCCAAAGACAAAGACCCCCATGTAAGGATAAGGTGGTCATGGACAGGAATGATTGACAACCACGCTCAAGACAATTTTCATGCAACTAGGGACACCTGGTTGTGGATCAGACAACTAGTTCCCAGGCTTTCCACCAGGTTAAGAAAGTATCCTGTGTAAAGCACATTGTAAAACATCTCATTAACCAAACACTAAGACAAAATCTGTCAGGCTCTTGAGGCTTTAGGATTGCTTTCAATCAGAAGAAATGAGTTTTAATTCTTCAAAACATTCTATGGTGCATGCCATCAACAACTCCAGCTGGTTTTATGTTTAAGAATTATGGTCCTGCATCATGCAAATTCTTTTCTTGCTGGACATACTAAAGATAATGTTGAATTACAATGGCTGCAATGAAACACTTTTAATATGCCCAAATAAATATTTGCATGCACAATTAGAATACAGGGCTATAAGATCAAACAACCTGAGTGGAATACCTTTTGTTTTGGTACTTGGAAGTCTTCAGACATATAACAGATTTCAAAATTGCCTATTTTTAAGAAACAAATACCAAATTAACAAAACAAAGACTTCTCTAAGTGCACAACTAAACCGAAAACTCTTTGAAACCTCTACATTTTCCAAGGCTGTCTCATCTCCTCCTCTGCCTTCCTCCCCTCCTCCTATATATCTTAGCTTTAAGGAGTAGCCTTTTTATAATAAGGGCCCCAGAGCTCCTTCAGACCCACCTCTCATGGTCCCTTTTAAAATCAAACCTAATAAAGGAGGCTCAGAAACTGCGTCTATCACCTACACTCCTTGAACTAAAACTAAACTAAAAGCCATAATGAAGGGAATTCCAAATCCTGTTAAAGATTCCCCAAAACAATGGAATGCATTGTTTAATTGGTATGTTGAATCAGCCAAAAGAGAACCTCGTTCCAAAATTGCTTCTTTAAAGGACTCCTTAAAGAGAGCTTAAATAAATGAATATCTATCCTCAGTAACCCTCTGACTGGAAAGACTGGACTGGAGGATGCTGCCCTTTCTGCTTCTCCTAATCCTACTGCTTCCCTCTGTGTTCCTTCTTTGTATCCTTCTTTAACTGACCATTAACATTTGGCAAACGACCTATAAGACCAGACCTTCTGAGACTGCAGGAATGGCAGGCACCCTTGGTCACATTTAGCTCCTAAGCAAGAGTAGAGGTTAGGGCTATTGTTAAGGAATTTCCCAATTCTCAGAAAGATAAAAGAAGTTATGAGGAATTTAAAATTCTATTGGAGATTATAATCCAGCATTGCCTAATCTTTTTCAATTTGTACATACGGCTTTAAGTCTGATTGAAATAAAATCTATAAATAAATCAAGGCAGCTAAATGGGAAATGCTGAAAAATTATATGTATATTACATATATTACAGGTAGGAATGCTCAAAAAAGCCTGCTAAATTTAAGAACGCCATAATATAAACCATGAACTATAGTTGAACAATGCTACAATTGTAAAAATAATCTTTAACTTATTGTAACAAATGATCCACGTGAATGTAAGTTGTAATAATGGGGGAGGGGTGTTATACAGGAACTCTGCATGATTGTTCTGCAAACCTACAACTTCTCTAATAAAAAAAATTGCTAAGAACCTACTATAAGACATACTGAACCTAAAAACAAACAAACAAAAAAAAACTGGTTGGTCAATACTCCAAATTTATAAACAAAAAAAGGATGATCCATCTAAAATTAAAACAAGTGATTGACCTTCGGTATTGATTCAGGTCTTTCTTCTTTTGCCAACATGTTTAAATGGATATGGTCCTCATTACTTACCATGAACATAAACCGAGTATTGGGAAGTTAGTTAAAAAACATAAACCTAAGTGGGAAGTTGCTCCTTTTAAAAACTTAATTTAGCTAAACATTTTGAAAAAATTCTGGATCAGGATAATAATAATTTTTTTAATTGTAGTTTTATAATTACAGCCACTCCAAAGGGTGGAACAGAAAATTGTAAAGAAAAGAAAAATCCCTGCTTACACTTTTAATAATAATCAATACAAAAATAGAAGTACTTCCAAGGAAAAAAAATTAAAATATCTATATTGCAAGCAGCTGGGACATTAGAAATGAGATTTCCATTTTTAAAAGGAGAAAGAAAAAAAAAAGGCAAGCACTGGATACATAAAAGACCCAGTTTAAAATGGATTCCTTGTGTGCTATTTAGAAAAATAGATATTATATACTAAACATCACTTAGAACCACAGCAGTCTCAATGGGGAAGTTTTGATTTAAACCAAGTTCTTCTTGTATTTTTTTTTTTAATACCTGAGCAGGTACCAGGAATTGAACCCTGGTCCCCACACGGCAGGTGAGAACTCTGCCACTGCACCACCACTGTACTGCCTCCAAGTTATTCTTTTGAAAAGGTGCACTTGAAAATTTTTTCCGGATTCCACCAAAACAAAAAAAGAGGTACATTTTAAAATTGATATTCAAAAGCTTCTAACAAATATAATAATTCTAAAGTAGTCTTTTTACCAAAAACACCCCTTAAAAAGCCTGAGTAAAATTAAAAAGAAAAAAATTCCATAAAACGGAAAAAGAACAAAAAAAACTCTTTTTATATAAAATAGTGAGTTTTATTTTTCTATGTTTTATCTTTCTGTGTTTCTTAATCTGTTGATTCTAACTCATGGTTGAAAATTTTTAGTTGCAAATACTCTATTTGTACACTAATTTAATATTGTTAATTAAAAAAAAAAAACCACTATCATCTTTTGCCCTGTATTCTGATTTACTTTGGTCCCACCCAGATAGGCTTTATTTTTATCTCTAATTGAAGCCTGATCTCTTTTTTGGTTACTTTAATTATTATTGTTTGTGGCAATGCTGACTTTCAGAGCTGTAGAACTCTAGCTCTGAATCTTAGGCATCACAGAGGTACTCAAAGCTCCAGGGAAATACCAGTTATACACATACAGCTCAGTGTCTCAAAATCTAGAAATACACTTACAATTTCAGACTAACTATAGCTGCAATAATAGTGTACAATCTAGGCTCCAGTTTTCTTTAGAAGTATTTTCTTAAAGAGACCATAGCATATTTGTTCATTTGTTTCTGGCTTATTTTGCTCAGAACATCATCCCCAAAGTTCATTCATTTCATTGTGTGCCTCACAACACCATTCCTTTTTGTAGCTGCAGAGTATTCCATCATATATAGATCTATCTATATATGTATACATGTCTATATCTCTATCTACCTTTCTATCTTACATTTATCTATCTATATCATAGTTCAACTTTCAGCTTTCCAGTCATTGTATCCTTCAGCCCCCTCCATCCATTGGGCATCATGGATAATGTTCAAAATAAATGAATCATGTCTTTCAGTGTCTTCACTTGTTGTACAGTCAACAGCACTCTCAATTTTAGACAATTTTCATTGGTCTAGAAAGACAAAGAACTGAAAAACCAGCTTCACCAAATACCAAATCAAAACCTTCCCTAATCTCTTGTCCCTCCCCCACAAACACACAGTTATTTACCCCTGCTATTGCTGTGGTACTGTTGCTATCTTCCTGTTAACTATAGGCCATAGCATGCAATATGAGATTCCCCCTATACCCTTCTATTATTAACTCTTTGTACAAGATCAAATCTTTGAAGGAGTTTATGCAAGAACTTATTTATAATACAGAATTAATTGGTGGAATACATGGCATTATACATCCCCTTTCAATCATATTCACCTGCAATATAGCGATGTAATTTATAACCCCACTAATTAGCTACCATCACTTCTATCTGTAGCCTTACATTTAAGTTAAACCTCATTGGGTAACCTTTCCCCCATGTCTAGCTTCTGTGTACCTCTAGGTCCCCCATATTCTACAGTATAGACCTCCAAGTTCACCTTTACCACAGTATTAGCAAAATCATATAGTATCTGTCCTTTTGTGTCTGATGCATCACTCAGCATTATGTCCTCAAGTTTCATCCATGTAGTCATATGCTTCAAGATCTTATTTCATCTTACTGCTGCATATACTATTGTATATATATACCACATATTGTTTATCCACTTGTCTGTTGAGTGTATGTACTCTAGAGCTTCATCTACCATATTAGACAAAAGGCAGAGAGGCTTGCTGTATCTAGAACCTAAATTTTCTATAACACATGATCTAAATCATCCTGTCTGGATAGCTCATTGAAACAACCAAAACACATAAAGCCCAGAAAGGTAACGAAGCCTTGTAATTCTGTATAGCTTAATCTAATACCCAGAGACATCTCAGACTATAGCAGACTGATAATTAAAAAGTATTGGTAGAGTCCCTTGAGGGACTAGAGAAAAATGTAAAAATATTAAATTTTTCCATCTGGAAAACCTCTAGTACTCTCTCAATCATTAGGGACTCCCAAGAAAATAGGACAAGCCCTTGATTTGATTTTGCTTTTAATGAAACTTATTTCTGTAGTGGAGAATCTAAGACTGCCTATAGTTATGCCTAAAGTTGCTTCCAGGGAACTTCTTTAGTTGCTCCAATGTGGCCTCTCTTTCTTTAAGCCCAACTCTGCAAAGAAAAATGATATCCTCTCCACTATGTGGGACATGATATTCAGGGGTGAAATTCTCCCTGACAAGGGGGACGTGACTTCCAGGTTGAGCCTGGCCCTGGCACCAAGGGATCAACAATACCTTCCAAACTAAAAGGGGGAAAAGAAATGTAAAAAAATAAGGTATCAGTGGCTAAGAGAGTTCAAATGGAGTCAAGAGGCTACTCTCACACAAACTTCAGCTAGGTATTGCTAATTGCCATGGTTTGCCATACCCAACAAACATCATTCCTGTTAACTCTAAAGAACACCTAGGGCTCTAATTGAGACTCTACAAAAGTTTTATGTACTAAGCTTACTTTCCTCAAACCTATAACCTCCAGAGGGTTCCTAGGTCAGATAATCCCTGAAACACAGAAGGGCCAGCCTCTCCAAGAATATCAACTAAATTGCATCTCCCTATCCTATATTGTTGACATCCTTTCTCAACATGAAAAAGTTAGAATGGGCATAGCCCAAAGACTCCTATAGATTGGGAATAGGATCAATTGAGAAGGAAGAATTATAACAGACAAGATAAGATTTAACAAGCAAGTACGACTGTTGAATCACTACAGCGATATTTCCTTTAGCTGCCAGTGTTTTGCAGCAGCTAGAATGAAAAACCTGAAAATGTGGAATAGTAACCCATACTAAACTTTGAAGTCTGTCCTATAATTACTCGTTAAAATGCACTTTGATAATTATTGCTTTTTTGGTATATATATTTCACAATTAAAAATATTAAAAAAGGGCAGGCCACGGTGGCTCAGCAGGTAAGAATGCTTGCCTGCCAAGCCCGAAGACCCAGGTTCGATTCCCGGTGCCTGCCCATGTTAAAAAAAAAAAAAAAAGATATTAAAAAAAAAAACAACTATGTCTTCTTGAGTTACCAATGTTAAAAAAAAAAAAAAAACCTGCATTTTTGGAGATGTTCTTCCTTAACATATACAGGTTTACTGATCAAATAATCTAATATTATATCTACTATTTATCTAAAACTACATATGTTTACATTTAACTGAATTGAGGCATTATTCTGACAAGTTCTATTTTGAACCTAATTGTGTTTTAAAGGTATGAGCTTGAAGACATTTTCCAAAATCATTTTGGTAACTTAAGTATCTAAGGTTTACAGAATGTGTTTTTGTTAGGGAAAAAGAGACTTGTTTTGTCCTAAAACCAAAAATAAAATGACTGATTATCAGTTTGTTTTTACTAAAAGGTTAACGTTTTTTTCCCCCTGAATAATCAATGTAGAAGGTGGAGTCTATTTTATCAAAATAACTTCTTGCACTTTATATTAACTTGATCTTGCCCTTAATTGTTTAAAAGAAGCAAGTCTTCTTACTTTTACCAAAAAAAAAAAAGATTTTTACCATGTTCTCTCATATATCTACTTTTAAAATATCTTATTATAACTTCAATCAAAGAAAAGAGCCAAATATTTTTCAGAGTCCTGTGATCCTAACTAATCAAGTGTTCACCCTCCTGACAACTTTTAACATTTTGCTTTCTCAAATCAAATCAAATGACCTTATATTGGTTGAATTCATATAAGTAAATTGTAATAAATAAATATATTATAAAAATTATGCAAAGTTCCTAAAGAATTGTCCATGCCCTCACAGTCCATAAGATGTCCTACTACTAATTTGCCTCATAATAAACAGCAGTATAATGCGATCAGGCATAATTTCAGTTATTCTTAAAAACATACCACATGCCACAGAAACAACCAAATTTCCTTCTCAATCCCATTATTTTATAATAAACTCTCATTAAACCTTTCACTTTTTAAAACCATAATAAGTGAACCCTAACCATTCTTTGTCTTTTATATTTTAAGTCTTTTAAAATCCACAGATTTTTCTTATTTTCTCCTAACGTTTTCTTGAAAATACTTGTGAACAGCTACAGGCCAAAGTACTTTGTCTTCAATAACAAAAAAAAATAGTGTCTCAGAGACCTGTGAAAGGACGCAGGTACTCTGAGGCACTGGTTTCTAATGACATTGGGTAAAAAACTTTAAAACCATTCCATGGGACTGACTCAGAACTTCCAGAAATCTAATGGGAATCTGAAGGATTCAAGAAATTGTTAACACAAAATAGAAGTGAATAAGAATTATTACTTATGACTGAATGAATTGATAAAAAATACTTATAGATCTTATTAAAATATTGCTGATGTTTTAAACAACAAGGAATCCCTGTTGCTTTTCCTTTAAACTATCTATAATTCATAAAACATCATCTTTTTCTTCCTTTCTCATCCCCCAGAATTCAGAAATTCTTATTAAATATTGTTATTTTCATAGAAATGTACTTATTTACATAAGTTCAATAAGAAAATGTCCTCCTTGTGAACAGGATGTAATTGGGAAAACAGATAATATAACCAAAGCTTTAACTAAAATATCATAATTAAAAATAATGCTGGCTAAATCTTAAGATAAATAAATTTATAGCATATTTTAAGCCTTGATAATCTTTTTTTCTTATTATAATTATTATGATGTCTCTTATTTGCTGCCTTATCTCTAAAATAATAGCTACAACTACACTCTGAGCCAAACTAATATGCCAGACCCTTAATTTTGAAGCTTGCACTTATAAAACTCATAACAAAGCTAAGCTTATCCATAACCAATGCCTAGGAGTCCCTGCCTGAGAACATCCTTGTTGCTCAAATGTGGCCACTCTCAGCCAAACTCTGCAGATAAACCTGTAACCTTCCCCTCTACCTGGGATATGACTCCTAGGGATGAAACCCTTTCGCGCTGAGTGATTAATGCCAAATGTTGATCAGCGATGCTTTTGGAAAAAGATTTTGATCAAAAAGGGGGGAAATGATAAAACCAAATGGAATTACTATGACTAAGAGATTTAAAATGGAGTTGGAAGACCATTCAGCAAGTTATTTTTACGCAGTCTTAGCCAGATATCACAAACTGTCAATGTAGGCAAAACTAAAAGCAACAATATTTCTGAGGACAGCTGATTGCCATGAAACAACCACAAGATAAAGAAATCAGTAAACTGTTTGGAAAGCCCCTATAGCCACCAATGACATTGTTTTGCAAACAGCTTAGGTAATCTTTTCCTTTAAAAGCCCTTTCTTGGAAGTCCCAAGACAGGACATAGATTGGGTTACTACCTGAATCTATGCTCCCAGAAGTGTAATTCTAAGACCCCAAATAAATGCTTTTATCGTCTTGCAGCTCAGTCTATAATTTCTCATCAACAGAAAGATGCAGAAAGCTTTTCATTTCTTGTGCAAAAGTAGAAGTAGGGGTAGCTACAAGCTAAAGATCTTGGTGCAGGAGATGTACTGGTGATAGTGGCTGCAATTGAAGAAGTTAAGGCAAGTTTCCCAGGCAGAAGAGACTACAGCACTCAGTGGCTTCTTCATCAGACTAATTCTGAAGTGGCCTTAGGTATGTATGTTCCTGAAATCACAGCCTTAAAACTAGGTTCTCCAGGCTTCTCATAGAATCAGCAAGCTGCTTAGCTCCCACTTAATAGGCCCAATTTATGCACTGAAGTTCAGAAATTGTTTGTGTGGCATACTACTAAGAACTTATCTGATTTAGAAATTATTATAAATATAATTAGTTGCCTTATCATTATCTATTACTCCTTATTTTCTGATAAATGGAATCCCTAGATTGCTCATGACAGATATGTGTCCACTAAACATTTACTTTTTATAGCATCCCTTCTAGGTAGGGGCTAAGCCATGTGACACAGATCTGACCAATAATATACACATGAAGTATGCACGGAGTTTCTGGGAATGCTTTTCTTACCTGATTATAAAAGGGGTATGTCTGGTTGTGCTTCCACCCAGTTCTTCTTGATTGCAAAGCAGATGCAATTGCTAAACCAGATTACCTACATTGTCACAATGTGGGATCAAATATGCAGATAAAAGTCGACAAATTAAGGATAGCAGATTAAATAGATATGATGAACCTGAGTTCCAAATATTAATGTTAAAAAATAACATTAATTATTAATGGTTTTAAACATTGCATGAGCTGTAGACTACATCGACTTGAGATTTTTTAATATGAAAATAAAACAAACAAAAAAATAAAACATGTTTATTTTGAACTACTGTATCTGTTTTTCTGCTACCTGATACATTTATCCTCTCCCAAATCCCTCCCCAGTCTTGTTTCATGTTCAACTTTATTGTCAGAAAGCAAGGTTTTCTTTCTTTTCTTTTTAAATGAGATTCCTTCCCTTAGGTCAAAACTCAAATCATGGCCATTGAGGACTGTTCTATACATTTCTCATTTGATCACTAGGGACATTTCAGAGTCATACTGATGAGGCCTTAACATCTGAATAAAAAACTGGAGCACACAATCATACAGATGAGAGAGGCAAACTTAAAATATTCTATGCACTTTTGACATGTGCCAGGGATTGTGGAACAGGGTTTTGATATTCATATTATATCTTTCAGATCATAACAAATAGTTGGCATAACCCATTCAATCTAAGGGCGAAAGGAACATTTATCTATTGACTATTATGTTGTAGAGATTATGCTAGGAGCTTTTCATTTATTATCTCATCTATCCCCAGAGTTGAAAAGATTAAAAATTATTTCTATTTTTCAGACCACAAAACCGAGATTTAGTGAGGCTATGTACATTTGGAGCATCATACCTCATAATTGGTACAGCCAAAAGTGAAATACAGTTTTGCCTGGCTCCAGAGTTGACACTCTTTCTGCAAACTCTGAAATAATGGTTTTCTAGAAACTTTATACTCTTCTGAACTGTAATGGGAAAAGGAGTTTGTATGCAATCAGAATGGATTTTTTTTTCACTTCTATATCTATTATACAAGGTATTGGTAAAGAATATGATTTTAAAACATTCTGCCTAATGATCTGGAGGCTGGCAGAAAGAGGACCTACCATGCCGGAGACCTGGGTTCAATTGCTGGTGCCTGTCCATGC
This sequence comes from Tamandua tetradactyla, assembly GCF_023851605.1. NCBI lineage: Eukaryota > Metazoa > Chordata > Mammalia > Pilosa > Myrmecophagidae > Tamandua > Tamandua tetradactyla. Next base: position 198,615,911 of record NC_135327.1, on the reverse strand, counting down.
AAATAATAATAATAATAATAATAATAATAATAATAATAATAATAATAATAATAAAAGAAGCAGAACCTCTCTTCTGCATTGCCGTTCTTACCATTGTATATGCAAAGGGGAATCATCTTCTGTGAAAATGAACACAAATAAAGGGTTGAGTCATGTTAAAGCTGGCCTGTTTCCTTCCATCTCTATTTAAAAGAGCCTCTGCTTCTAATTATGTGGCAGCCTGAGAAGCAAGGTGTTGCTGGGGTTCAAGATTTTAACAGTGCAGAAACCTGAGCCAATTTGGGATTTTTCATCTTTAGTAGTATCTTTCTAATGAATATTGTGTTTCATGAAAATATTTTGAACTAGTTTGGCTCTTATGTGAGAAAGGAGAGCCAGCAATTGAAAAATCCATTTGAACCGATTTTTAGGGTAGAGTTGGGTTAAAATAATTTTGCATTTATCATTTAAGTTAATTATAATGAGTCTAAGTCTAATGAGCCCTACCATTTAAGGCAATAGTTAATTACTTCATTTTAATAAATGTTGTCAGGATAGGGAATATAACAATGACTGAACACTCAATTACTACGGAGTCTAGAAAGTAAAGATATACAGAACTTAATGAGATACATAATCTGAGAAGGCAATTAGTATCTAGAGATGGAAAAGGATAATCTTCTAAAAGCACATAAAGCAAAGCAATCTGTTTGAACTTAACACAGAAATTCAGATTCAGAGATTCCTGAGTGCCTACTATATGTCGGGCTCAGCCCTACGTGTGCTCCTTTCATCCTTGTTTTGTCTGCTGAGGAAATTGAGGCATAGAAATTTTCGTGTTTTTTTGTTTGTGTATTCTCTGTTTTTTGTTTTTTGTTTTTTTTTGCATGGGCAGTTCCTGTGAATAGAACCCAAGTCTCCAGCAGGGCAGGTGAGAACTCTACCATTGCGTCACCATTGCCGGCCCAAGGCTTAGAAAGATTTTATAAATTGTGCAGTCACACAACTATTCAATGACATTTTCATGGTTCAAAACCTCTCTTCTGGAATCAATTGGTAGGATATCATCTGTTGGAAAGAAAGACATACATGAAAGAGAATAAGTGCTCACCCAATGGTGGAGAAGAAAAGGATTTATTTAAGATCTTGCAAGCACAGGTGCGCAACTGAAATATGGTAGCTGGCGCACCGATCGACAGAATGCCACAGATTTTACACCCTAAACTTTACATGCAGTCCCTCCCATTTCTCAGATGATTGGATATTCCAAAGGTTACAGCCTATCTGAGTAGTCTAACTACTTCAAATTTTCCACCAAAAGTTTCGCTTTTGATTATGTTTTACTTCCCAGTGACCCTGGCCATTACTTTTTAAAATTTGTTTTTACCCACATACAGATCTGGTGCCAATTCTAGGCTGACATTAGAGGCTGTCTCCTTCCCCTGTCTGCAAGTCTGAGCTGGTTTTACAGCCTCTTGTTTAGTAAGTTTCATTTCACCCTTTCTGCACCATTTTGTGTGAAAGTTTAACTTAATTCTATTCCTACATTGTCCTGTCACTTTTTTGCTTACTTTCTGATAAATGGAATAGAAGTCCAGAAAGTCAAAAGATCAAACAAATAAAAAATAAAAACACTAGGTAAGAAAAATAGATTCTACTCCCCCATGGAAGACCATGTTTGGATTTTCATATACTACATTCTGGACCTTAAAATTATAGTTATCTCTAGGTATAATAATTTTCTTATTGTCCTAGAGTTGGGAGGAGCTCTTTTGACACATATAGGTTGAAACAGCTCCTGTTAAATAAACTTCACCTCACTAATAAGACTAGATATTTGCCATGAATATCAGTATTAAACCTTTTTTTTTTACTGAATTTCTTCCCTTTGTATGACTTTGGGATTCATGATTCGAGTTCTCTTAACCCAGCTTCTCTAACACAGAGTCTGATAAAACAATTAAATGGTAAAAAAGATGGTCCTTTTGTTTTAAAGGATCATCCTAGAGTGAGAGAAAAGGGAAGTGAGAAAGGAAGACTGCTGTAAAGTGATGCATTACCTTGCTGACCAGGGCTTCACAACAGACCCATGAAGAGTTTTATAGACAGTTCTGTAGGTATACCCACTCAGCAGTCTAATATGACTATGAATAAGACTTTGTGAAAAAACATGCCTTGGCAAAGTCCATCTGAAAGAGTAGAAGGTGTTTGTCTTCTAGGCCCCTCCTATTGACTAAAACTTTCCTCAACGGGAGTTAAGTCCCCCATTTTTCCAGGTGGCACAACCTAGCTATTTCAGCTACATGGAAAATCCATACCGACGTCCTGCAGTTTGGGCCATGCTGTAGGTCAGTCTCATACAGCAGAACTGTCCATATAGCGAGCGGGCTGCCTACCTCCAGGGAGATAGGACAAAATAGTCTTACAAGGTATCTTTCCTTCCCTAAAAGCAATCATTAGGAGTAGATGAGCAGGTGGTGAAGGAGTGTAATTTCATCACGTGCTAGTATAAGACATTGGCTCTATGCTAATTGGTAAAGCAAGCAGCTGAGGATCCCAGAGATGGAGGAGGCTGAAAAAAAAATCTGTGTTCCAACTATGTTTTTGACCAAAAACCAGCTGTCTTAGTTTGTCAGGCGTCTATGAAAATTCCACACAATGGGTTGGCTTAAACAACAGGAATTTTTCATATCATGGTGTTAGAAGCTAGAAGTCCAAAATCAAAGCATCAGCAAGACCACACTTTCTCCTCAAAGTCTGTAGAGTTCTGGTGCTGGTTTATTGCAATGCTTGAGGTTCCATGGGTTGCACCTCTGCCTCCTGCCACATCTCTCTCTCATCTTGTCTGCTCTTCTGATGTCCATTGATTTCAGCTTCTTCCTGTTGGACTTCTCTCTGATTCTGTCCAAATTTCTTTTCCTTATAAAGGACTCCAGTCTTAAGGGCTAAGGGCCACCTTAATTCAGTTGGACCACACCTTGACTAAAAATAATACCTTCGAAAGCTCCTATTTTTAAATGGAATCAAACTCACAGCAATGTGAACCAGGTTGATGAATTTGTGCTTTGTTGGGGTACATAATTCAATATATCACATCAGCTACTCATACATTTATGAGGACAAATTAGTAAAACACAAATTTAATACAAAGGAATATACAATTTTAGCTATATCTTCCATATATGGCCACGATACTTATTAAGGGGCAATTGAAAAATAATTTGAGGATTTTGCATATTCCTGAGTTAAGATACTACATTGGGTATGTATTACATCCACTTAGGATGTAGAATGTCATAGAAGATCCATATGTCTTGCTATCACATCAAGAGAACAACACAGGATAAACTTAACAAGCTCAGATGTAAAAATCCATATAATAAACTACAATGTCAGATGTAAAAATCCTTATAATAAACTAAATAACAGATAGGAACAAAGCTTTCCTAGGTAAAAAGAGACAAGTAGATACTTTCAACCTTATGGGCATTTGTAAAACGTGAAAGCACAAGGGTGGTGTAACATTGGATAGGCCGAGAAAAAGTGGCTGGATTATTAATGATTGTGCATGGGAAGGAACCTCATGCAAACAGTAAGTAGTAGGCGTTGACAATTCTGTATGACGGAATTTTTGTGGAATAAATGGTGGTTTGGGAAACTGGGGGCTGGATTGGTACACAAAGAAAGATCTCATGTGCAGGTGATGTTTATATGCAAAAGCTCTCATGAAAGGAGGAATCTGATCTGGTCCCACTCTGAAGACTTCAGAGATGAACTGGAGTAAGTAGAGATCACTCAGCCTAGATTAACTCCTCAGTACTCTGAAATTTGAAGAACCCAAACCCTTACTCTAGTTGCCTGACAAAGGAAAAAATTAGCCCTCACTCAAGGAAACTAATCTCCATTTCTCCTCTTTTTTTTCACACAATATTCAACATACTATAAAAAATACTTATGAGATATGAAGAAGCAGAAAAAATTTGATCTTTATTCAAGATAATGAATTTGACAATAAAAGTAGAGTTAGAGATGACCCAGATTTTTAATTAGCAGAATAAAAGGGTGAAAACAGCTTTTTTAAAAAATTTAGAATCTTAATGAAACAAATGACCAAAGTAGGTTAAAAAAAAAAAGAGATGGTGCGTTTTAGCCATAAAAAAGAAAACTCTACCAAATATAAAATCTAGAATTTAACATACTAGATAACATGAAGAATTATTTGGGTGTGTTAAGAGAGGATGAGCACAGCCAAATAAAGATTAATGAATCAAAGACTGGTTGATAAAAACTATCAAATCTAGGACCATTTCCAATGACTGTTTCCTTTAATATGCAACTGCTTCCTGTTTCTTTTCAAATCCAGTAACATTTTTATTGTCAGTGAGAAATTATAGCTATCATGCTAAATTGTCTGTATGAAGCTATGTTCCTTTAAAGAAGTGTTGTCTTATTTTGGTAGGCATATAAATTACTGTGGGTCATATTTATTTTGGTGATGCTTGGCTTAGTCATTTAATTCAATTTTACTCTTACTCATAGAGCATGATCTTTTGAGAATCACAACTAGATAATTCACCAGGGTCTCTCCTCTCTGGCTAGGCACAAATTCCGATTTCTTCCCAATGTTAAGTGACTCTAAAATGTTCATTCGTCTCTTTTATTCCATATAGTTCTTTGCTATTCTTTCTGAAGTATCACCTTGTTTATGTGAAAACATGGCCAGGCCAAAACTGGCTTTGTGAAAATGTCTTCTGTTCCTATAACTTTTTCTTCTGATCTTGATTAACCGCAGGTCTTATAATCTTAGCATGCACAGAAAATAGACTCTTGACCTTTAGATGACCTTTGAGACACCAGGAACAAAAATTACCCTCCTTGGAATGAATATTATGAAGATGAGGAGACATTGGAAGCAAATAAAATTCAAGGGGTCCTTCAACAAGAAGAATCTAGACCACAGGCAAATTTCTATCATATATGAACAGTTCTATAAATAACCAATCAGAAAATGTCAATCTGAATCCCTGTTACCCTCCCCACCTCCCTTTGTTTCCATCCTATAAATCTTCCTTAGTCCTTGGGTTGGGAAGACAGATTTGTCTCCTTGCTAGTCACCTCACAATAAAATCTTTCTTTTTCTTAAAATCCTGGTGTCATAGTATTGGCTTTTGTGCACATTGGGCAGCGAGCCCATTGCCCCAAAACACATGCATAGCTTGAGAGTCACTGAGGATATGAGGGGAATATTTGGAGATGTTTAGTTTTCTTTCTCTGCAATTCTCTCTTCATTAGTATACTGACCACCAAGTTTAAGCCATCTTAGAAGCCTCAAAAACAGATCTATCTCCTCTACCATGTGAAACTCCAGTTTCCTACCTAAGCCTTATTCCCTCTCACCAGAAAGCTACAATGAATATGGGGCTCACTTCTTATGCTTCCTTTGCCCAGGAATTGTAGCCCTATGTTGGTTATTAACCAATATCTCCAAACAGCTTTCTTACATATTTGTAAGAATATGCTTTTACAATTTTTTATGGGAAGAGAACAAGCTTAATTATAGCTGTGCCATCATGGCTGAAATTAGAAGTTCCTTTTCTGTTTATTCGTTAAGTTCTAGATAAAATGCAATTTTATCTAGTTTTTCTTTATTTTACCTGAATGCTGAATTAATCCCTCAACATCCTGGATTCCACAGTGCTTTATTTATAAATGCCATACCCATAGCATGTATATAGAGATCTCGTTAAATGAGTTGTGTAACTCCTAGAGTTTGAGTTCACTTAGGAGTAGTAGATGAGTCAAATTGACCTTTCAATTTCCATCCCATAGCTCAGTGCCTGACATGTCCCATAAATGTTAACTGTGTTGAAGTTAGCAGAAATGAAAGTAATTTACTCTTAAATTCATCAGGAATGTGCCCTGCACCAACATACAGTGGGAAGGTATTGATGGGCAGGGATAACTTTAGCTCTATAAAAGATTTGACAGTATTGCCCATTGTGCTGGTTTGAAGCTTTTATGTACCCCAGAAAAGGCCATGTTCTTTTAATCCATTCCTGTGGGTGTAGACCTGTTGTAAGACTTTTGATTATGTTGTTTCATTTGAGATGTGATCCACCCAAGTCAAGTTGAGTCTTAATCCTTCACTGGAATCCCTTTATGAGGATAAAAGACCGAGAAAGCCTAGACAAGTCTCAGAGAGAGAACCCCCAGAAAGCTTGGAGAGAAAAGCCCCAGAGATGCTAGAAGAGGACCTACAGAGGGGAGGCCACTAGAATAAAAGCTGAAAGCAAAGAGATTCAGGAGCTAAGGACTAGCAAACACCTGCCATGTAGACTGCTATCTGGCAGAGGAACCCCGGATGCCAGCAGCCTTCCTTCTGAGTTTAGGTATCATCCTGTTGATGCCTTAATTAGGTCATTTTCACAGCCTTTGAACTATAAATTTTAAGTTGATAAATCTTCATTGTAAAAGCCAATCCATTTCTGATATATTACATTCCAGCAGATTTAGCAAACTGAAACAGCTATCTAACATAATTTTACCAGATGTGAACATATTTCTTAAAAGAGCATCTGATGTGCAGCAGGTTTGTAGAGGTTTATAATAAAAAAAACTATTTGGACTCTTCCTTGTACTGCCCTCTAGAGGTGAGACTTCCAGAATATACCAATTTTTCAAGGCAAAGGATTCCAGGGTTACTAAGGAGAACAAGATGTTAGAAGAGACAATAAACTGAGTATCTTAAAAAACATATGTCCATGAAGAAGGAGCAATTCAGTATAGTCACACACAGTCATAGGTGAAAGAAACACCACATAAAAGTGCCATTAAAAAGTGTCTGGCAGAAGAAAACTTGTTAAATTTAAATTTGCTCAGCCATATCTTGAAATAGCGATAAGACCTTGGGTGAGTCACAGTCAACTGAGGGCCCAGTTTTCATCTGTAAAGTAGGGAATTTTGATCACAGTATCTTTAATATCATTTGCAGTTGCAGAATAATGTGAGAGATCTCAGTGAAAACTTTTATGGTTTTGCTATAAATACATACATGTATATATATTTAAATATGCAAATACATATGTATATCTGTGTATGTGTATATATATATGTATATGTATACATATTCCCTATTAGCACCAGAATGATCAATTACCAAACTGTTCCCTGCTGCAGTTGAGAACAAATTGGATAGGTGATAGCTCTCAATTCAAGTTTTTCTGTTTGTTTTTGTGAAGAAAACAAATGTAAGACATTTCCATTTTGTTTTTATTGTTGTTGTCCTTTGTTTAGAAGCAAATTGCCCTATGCTAATTTCTACTTAAATCACTTCTACCACCCCGAAATTTCTGCTCCTGGATTTAACTTCCAACTCTTTTTGCCTGCTGAGAGCACATTTAGCAAAATTCCTCAACATGAATATCTTGCTTTCAGTAATATTATTCACTTCATTTATATAAACACTAACAGTGTCTTTTCTTGAATAAAGGCTTCCACAGAACTTGTGGGAAAATCAATTCTTATTTAGAAAGAGAAAAAACATCTGTGGTACAGTAGAAAATGTCCTTGGAGTTAAGCGTCCCCTTTCTAGTCCTAGATTTTGATTCACCTAAGCACATGAATCAAAATTTTTCGACATTTTCCACTATAAAATGTGGGGGCTGGAATTATAATCTTAGAGATGTTTTCCAAGTTTAAGAATCTTTTCTAGGTTCTGTGCTTCCACACTATTTGTAGCCCTACTCAAGTTGCTTGCACTTGGCTAATATTGCACGGTTCTGTCCTTTGAATAGAGTTTAATGTCACACAGAGAAACTTCCTTACAAAGCAGTATGGATGCATCACTACTGCAATTGCTCTGATTAACTGAGAGAAAATTCAAAAAATTCTTAACCTTTCTTCATGAAATCACATTGCTATTGAAATGAGCTTCGAGACTTCATTGTCTTTTCTCCAAAAACGACTTCATATTTGGTATCAAAACCTATTTTAGTGTAAAGAAGAAATATCCATAGCCTGTGCCTTCACCTCATCTTAATTCTACCTCCAAGACCAAGAATGGGATTTTCTAAAAAGGTCTGAAAAAGGGCAAATCACTCTTTTCCAAAATTCTTGCTATTAATTGCCCTGTCTCTTAGAAGATACATTTACAAGCTGAACTTTAAACATTGGCATAACTGTGGAGGGAGCAGCAGGGAGGGAAAAAAAAAAACAAACATTGTATGTTTTCTTAATGATATGGCATTTTTCTTTGCTTTTCTAGTCAGAGTGAGATTGTACCCATATGGGATGACTGAAGTTGTTGAAATGTTCTTACTTGGTTTCTCCTGTGTTTATCCATGTGGCATTTCTGTCATTGCCAGATTCTGATGGTGTATTCTATGCACGTGTTGGTTATTGTATTAATGGGAATATGTTAATGGAACCATTCCTGTAAATTGTGATTGGAAGATTTCTCTGAAAAAGAATATATCATCAGAGATGGAGCAGAGTGTCTGATATTTCTCCTTATGAAAGGGATGAAGGCAAATATTCCTGAGGATAACTAAGGAATTGGGCAAAGTTTACCCCAGAACCCAAATCCAGGTGCACTATTAGCACATAGACTTCAATATAGCTCAGAGAGAGGATTGTGATGATTGGAAGAACTGGGAGGTTCCTTTGAAGAGGCTGAACTGAGGCACACAGGGAACTAAAAATGTGTTGGTGTCCAACGATAGAATGAAGGAGGGATGCCAAACAAAACAATACCCACATCACCACTTTGCGAAAGGCAATATAGTTTGTGTTATTTAGTATAAACTATGATAGACTAAAATTCAAGATTTCAGGATTAAACTTAATTTCCTAAAACTTAGGTGCCTACATTTGAGAAAATCATCTTGTTTTTCTATAAAAATAAGGAACTTGAGAAGATCATCTAAACTGTCTTCCAGCTCTAGCAATCCATGATTACATGCTATTTGATTCTGCCTTGGTTACCTGACAGGGTAGAATATGGCATCATGTGGAGCCAATGGGACATAACCACTATAGTAATACAATTGATAATGATTGCTTTCCTCAAAAATGAGACAAACAGATTACAAGGTGTAAATATGTTTGATCTGGAATCATGAAATATTCATGATGGATGCATCATGAATATTGCTGCAATCCATGTGGTCAGCTCCAAGGGAGCAATAGAGCATAGCTGGTTAGTAGGTAACTTACAGGGATGCATCATGAAGGCAGCTGTGACAAATCCACACAATGGGGTATGGCTTAAACAAGCATTTGTTGGCTCATGATTTCAGAGACTAGAACTCTAAAATCAAGTTGTTGGCAAGGTGACAATGCTTTCTCCCTCGTCTGTAGTGTTCTGGTGCAGGATTGATGAAAATTGGGGGTTTTCTTGGGTCACCTCTCTTCCTCCTGCTACATGGCAATGTCTTTCTCCTTGGGTCTGCTCTTTCAATTTCAATTGACTTCTCACTTCTTCCTGTATGGACCTCTCTGACTGATTGTTTCTACACTTCTTCTACTTATAAAGAACTTCAGTAACATGGATTAAGGCAACTGATTCAATTGGACCACATCTTAATTAAAAATAACATCTTCAAATGTGAACATGTGTTCACATCCACACAAATGCTGATTAAGATCAAGACCATGTGTTTTGTTAGAGTACGTTCTTTAATTTACCACAGCTGCCATGAGGCTGGAGTCCTGGGGGAAAGGCACTGTAGAAATATCAGAGGTGACAAATGAGATGTAAGGACAAATGAAGCATCATCATTGTGAGACATTACTGAAGTGGAACAGGGAGAATCAGCTTACTGGGTGTGGCGGGAAGAGAGAACAAACAAGTCGTAAGGCAGGATAGCAGAGGCCACAAGGAAAAGTAAACCAAGCCATTACAGATTCAACAAGTCTCATTTAGCACCATATATAGTTGATATCTCTGAACAGGAATCTAATCATGGTAGGTACTTGGAGATGTCAGTGTGGCTCTGGTTAATCTTCAATAGGATTGACTGTACTTGCCTTGTATATGCAAACTAACAGATGACCTAGTTAGGTTAGGATTTTAGGGATAGAATTAGATTTCTGAAGAGACTGACTATACAAAAACTGAAGGAACTGTTAAAACAAAGGAAAAAGAACAAAAAATATTTAAACTAATTAGAATTTGATATTTCAAGAAAATAAATGTCAAAATTTTAGAACTTTATTGGTCTCTATACATTTTAGTATTGTTTTATTTTGAATTATTATGGGCAAGGTATGACATACTTTTGAGGGTTTAGACTCTCAATCTTCAAATTCAGTGAAGTCCTGTAAAGAATTATTATGAATGAAGCAATTGAGACCCATGGAGGTTGTATAGCTCCAGTTTCTAATCCTGATTCTATGATTTACAAGTATTGTAATTTTGGAAAAATCACTTATTGTCTTTAAAACTTTGTTTCCCTAATGGTAAAATTGGTACTGTAATGATCAGATTTAAATAAGACAGTAAATTCTATATATCGTGTTCTTACTTATTATGGTAAGGCATTATGCTAAGCACTTACATAAAGGACTAAGTGAAGAAAAGAGGAGAAAGGAATTCTCTCACATCCCAACACTTTGCTTTTACTCCCACATCATAAATAATGGATTTACTTTACCTGTCTAGCTTTTGCCTTTTTTCTTTTCTGTTTCTTCTCTTTAGACTGCAGTTTTAATAAAACAGATCTTTTAGGCACAATAGTAAAAATTGCAGCTCTGCCCTTTACCAATATGTAACCTTGTCCTCAATTTCTTCATCTGTACATCAGGGATTGAAAACACATTCTTTGAAATATTATTGAGCAGACAAAAAGTAATGAATGTTAGGCAGACATTTGACAATAAATAAATTGCAAACAATGTTTTCAAGGGGAAGACAAAGTGGGTTTTGTTGGTTAATAATTATGAAAGGACATCTATGCTATCTCTTTGCCCTTAATCATACAAAAGTATATAATCATAAAGTGAACAGTTTTCCTATTTAATATTCATGGCATGTGCATCATCTAGAAATTACCAGTGAATTAAGCACAGTATTTCTTGATAACCATATTTGAGGTGCTGTTTTGAAGAGAGAAGGTACACGTACTTCAAAAGGTATTAAGCACCTACAGTACAGAAAGCAATACTCTATCATTAAGGGCAATCTTCATTCACCACTGAGTAAGCTTAAGATTCATTAGGAAAAAAAACATCATTAGATCAAACCGAACAACCTTAGAAAACCCAGAGAAATCAGAGAAACCTTCATGAAGACACAGAAAGATGTCTATGATTACATCTTTGGAGAAAAACATTAATTCCCTGGCCTCAAGATAGGTAAAATACTGATGGAAAAGGAGAGAACAAGAGAACAAAATCAACAGTATGGAAAGAGTTCACTAGCCTGTCTAGATGTCCTGGGAAGAGGAGAGCTATTTTCTGAAGCCCCAATGAAATGAAATGTTTTCTGTAATAATAAAAGCAAAAAATATGGTGATTGCATAGAATATATGAATATCTGCACAGCTTAGCTACCCATTGAGATAAAGATGGGGAATTGAGGACAAATTGAAAAGTCAGTATGTGAGAACCTGGGTCTTAATTTGGAAGTACCTGTCAAAAGTGGAATGCATTTCACATAACTCATGCTTCAGGGACTGAGCATACTGCCTGATGAGGATAACCTGTCTAATAAAGCACTGGGTAAGTCCAAGGAAATAATCACATATTCCCAACAGGTCTCAGGTGACATATTAATTGCAATTATTGCTTCTACCTTTACAAAAATAGGATTTATAGATATGGCAGGGCTGACAATGAAGACTTATTTTCAGGTAAATGGATCTATTCTTTTTTCCCCAGGCTTAAATTATAGAATTAAGGATTGTTTCAGTTTGCTAATGCTGTTGGAATGCAATACTCTAGAAATAGACTGGCTTTTATAAAGGGGATTTATTTAATTACAAATTTACAGTTCTTTGGAGTAAAAGCAGCTGGCTTTCCTCTGGCTTTCTCTGTCACACGGGAAGGCACACAGTGACATGCTAGCCTTCCCTCCTGGCTTATGGGTTCAAACTGTTTTCCCTGGGCAATTCCTTTCCACATCTCCAAATATCTGGGTCTATGTCGGCTCTGGGGTATTTTTCTTATGCATTCCTTTACTTCTCTTTTTAATGCATAAGCACAAGAAGGCAATGGTTAAAAATGATAAAAACATCAACCAACAATTTACTGCACATTTAATATGTGTGATGCTTACTTTGTGCTTTTGAAATATAGAGAAGTCACTATAATAGGATAGACCAAATTTATGAACAAATACCACTTAGAAAGATTAGTGAGAAGTTCACAGGTGACACTGAGCGGAGTCAGAGGTGAAAGCTTTTGCAGGACGTAAGGCTCTCCATGGGCTGGGATAGATGGATTTGCCAAAAACCCTTATTCATAATCCCATGCACTCAAAGATATGGCATCTTAACTTTATTGATGCCCTAACTCCCACTGAGATAGACTTGGAAATAGCAAGTAGTCTGGAGACAGCAAGCCTGAATTGTGAATATAAAGAGTTCAAAATGGTGGTTGCCTGGCCATGCACTGAACTAGTTCAACAAGTTTTTGCTGTAGCTCATATGTGAGATGGGAGCTATTTTAGATATTAATTAAAGAATTTGAGACTCTGAAATTTAGCATGCACTTTGTTGTATGGAGGCACTCCATAAGGGGCAGCCCCTGTGAACAGGTTACTAAGACAGCATCTCAGTGACTATTGGGCTTAACACAGGTTTGGTTGACTGTTAGGTAAGCCAGAGCAGTAGGAATACAGAGCACTATTAAATGTCCAGGCAGGCACTGGACACTGAAGAATATCAACATTATATCACATGACTATGACCAAGTCATGCAGGATCAGTATTCCAGGTCCCCAAAGATTTAAATTCTTCACTGGAAACTTTTCTGTCTCACTTAAAATAAATGGCAATGCTCCTTAACGATCTGTCCTTTCACTACCGGTATGACTTGCTAATTCTGCTCCAGCCACAGAATCCTTGCTCTTCCTCCAACTCCTCTAAACATGCATTCACCTTGCTTGCTCTGTGGCAAGGCTCTCCCTCAAATCCTTAAGGTTCCTGCCCACATGATGCCTTAAATCGGAGAAGTATTCCTAATCACCGTATACAAAGAATAGTACACCCCACACTGTGCTCCCTCTTCCATTATCCTGCTCAAGAGTCTCTGCAATGCTTAAGCCACTTGCCTAACAGTATTTGTCTGTCTCCCCTCAGCAGTGCTGGAATTTCATTTGTGGACAAAGCAGGTGCTTGATAATCAGTGAATGAATGAAAGGATTCTGATCTAAAAAAAAACTGGGTTCACCAATAAGGAAGAAAACCTAGACTCAGACTTTAAGGGAATAAGATAGGGATAGAGTTATTGGGTTGTAAAGTAAGGTTTGATTCAGATGAGCTATGGAACAGTTAGTAGAATATAAGCCAAAGGTCTAGGCAAGACTGCCATGAAAGACTGTCTGTCTGTCCCTCTTGTTTACTTTTGATTTTCAAGGAAGTAGTAGATGTCCTGGCACATAATTGGGCCTTAATACATGTTTATTGACTGGCAGAATATATTTTGATAAAATAACAGAAATGAGGAGGCAGAAATTATATTGTTCTGTCCAACTCATAAATACTGAATATAATATTTAATACCTTAATAATAAACCATTTGGTCACTCAACAGAAACTGGGGTATCTAAAATGTTGCAGCTTCTGCAAAATACCTACCTTTTACATTCATTCAAAGAAGTTTGCTAAAGCAAACAAAACTGACAACATTATAGGAATTAACAAATAACAATAAAATATAATAAAAATAAACTATAAAAATATCTCACTTGTGTCTAATAAACCACTAGTGTTTGCTAATGGCTTTGGACATCCTTCTGTGCCAATGAACAATTTACTGTCTCTCGGTTCCAACTCTAACCTTCTTTTCCCTGCTTTGTGGTCCTGAACATTTCTTCTTTGCCAGCCAGCACAATGTTAGCTTTTGTCCATAGAGATTACTGGAGGGAACTGCAGGAAGAAGGGTCTTTGTTCCTGGCTTTTGTCCCTCCTTTCATTTTCTGTATTCAGTGTGGGAAGTGAGGCTTCAAGAAACTTACTTCTGCAACTCCCATGGTCCAAATGCAACCATGCCAAATGTACGCTTTCCCCGCTTGAGGGCTGCTTCATCAGCAGTTACAGCCATACTCTCCTCAACTGCAACATTTGCAAGGCGGCACCAACTGAACTGTCAGCCTATGCTCTCCCCATCCTGAAAGTCACTTCTACATACAGGTTTGGCTATGTCCTCAGACAACTTCCTCCCCACCTCACATGCTACTTTGAGAATATTTAGTCTTGTTTCTTTTCTTCAATTTCTTTGCTCCTGGTCATTTCCATGTTTTGTGGTAACTCCACCCTCTCCAAAAAGTAGAATCTCAGCCTTTGGGGGGCCCTCTCCAAAGCCCTAAGCTCTTTCATTGTCTACTTTTCTTCAGTCTAGAAGTAGTAGTTGCTATCTACTCCCCCCACCCCCACCCCACCGACCCCACCCCCTCCACCCAGCTTCGCTTCACTTCTGGATCTCTTAGAATCCTCTTCTACCCCTTTTAGGAATTAAACTATTTCTAATTGACATTTTTAAAGTGTTCAGATTATTGATATGTTTCCTGTCACTTAGCTGGCACCTTACCGATATAGAAATGGTAGTGGGAATAGTCCCCCAATGATGTGATTGGAATTGACTTGGTAACTTGGGCTTAAGTGCAGTGCTGAGCACCTTGCCCATAATGCTAATAATCTGTAACAAGCACTGGCATCATAGATAATCACGCTAGGTGGATGGTGATGAAGTGTCAAGTGAAGCAAGTGCTTTGGACATTCAAGCAACTGCTGCACCTAATCTTCATGACACCAATAGTGACTTCAAATACTGTGATATGCAATGGATTCTTCTGAGTCAACTAAAATAGGTACAAAAAGAAGATGACAAACTCAGGTCTTTAAACTCTGTTCAAATAATTGTCTGATAAACCAAGAGCTTTCATGGAAGCCTTAAAACAAGCCATTGTTTCTTGCAACTGCAAAGCACATATTAAAAACAAACACAAAAGTTAAGTGTGTGAGTGGCAGAATTATATCAACAACTGGATTTATAGCTTTGCCAAATTTCTTGAGTGATAGTCAGGACATTTATTGGAGGAGTATGGAATGCAAAATCATGTAATATGATCATCTGACAGAATTCAGATAAAACAAAATCTTCATAACTCCAAGTCCTCTGAGCCTTCCTTGTCAGTAAAGTAGCTTGCCCTACTTATGTCTGAAGACATAACCCTTCTTTTGCTTGAAAATATTGTGATTATCTCACCTGGGCAGATGCCTTGAAACAGATGCTCATTCTTGTCAAGACCCACCAAAACCCATAACTAGAATCAAATCTAACATTCTCTAGGTAGTGAGGTATATGTTCAACACAGGAGGAAATATCTTGAAAACCAAGGGAATTGAAATGTTCCTTATACTGAGAGAAACCTGAAGAGTAGATTTTAAGGGTGTTATGACAAGGAGGACTGACTATGACAATAACTTGAGCTGAATTCTTTGATGTGCATTCACTTACTGGAGGGTCCATATTTAATGTATTAGCTCATGCAGCTGGAGGTTATTCTTAATGCTTACTTGGACTGAAATTTGGTCACAGTAATGGTCTTGATTTGATGAGATTGAAATGCCAGAGTTTCCCTGTCATGAAGTATAAGAGGGAACCCAAAAGCTTATGGAAATAAGAACGCAGGACTGGATTTTATCATGTAAATCTTTCATAATCACCCTACCCCAACTACATTCCCTTCACTAAGTCAATGAGCCATATATTAGTAAGGTTAACACCTGCATCCTTGAAAATCTCTCTGGTTGAGTCTCTTGGTATGTAAGTAAGACTGTGGAGGATGGTACCATTGAGATGGGCTCCTTGATTCAGTAGGGATAATGGGATCACAGAGTAGCAAGAATCAAGTGAACACTTAATTGATAAAGAGAAGATAGGTGCATCTAATGGAAGGGCAGCAGAAACACACCAGTAATCAGAATGCTTCAGCCTGTAGGACAGTTTGCCATAGCATTGCTTGATCTAAATAACAGGAAAAAAAACAAAATAAAACAAAATTCTAGGCCAAAACCTAACTTGAGTCATGACAATGGGGATCATGTCCTCTCATCCAGTTTTCAAACCTAAGGCAATTCAAGTCCATGAGTGAAGAGTTCAAATCCCCTTGAGGAAGTACCTAACAGGATCACCACAAGGACACACCATCATTCTTCCCCCCAAACCTTCCACAAAGGGAACTGCCAACACTTACGTGGGTGAATATGTACTGAAGTAAAGGAAATATCCAGATCTTTCAGCTATTACTGGATGTAAATCCTGAAATGAGGCTAATTCCTAGTGACCAAATCACTTTATGGTTCACCTTTCAGAGTGAATTTCATATGATGGTCAGGTAATACATGAGTTATTAGCCAAAATTCAACTCACAGTGGATCCATTAATTCAGACGCACCCTATGGTTATTTCCCCAGTTCTTGAAGGTAAAATTGGAATATACATATTTGACAACTGATAGAATCCACACATTGGCTCTCTGACTGATATGGGCCATTATTTTAGGAAGGGCTAAGTGGAAGTCCTTGCAACTTCCCCTCCATACCGTGATAGTAAACCAGAGCAATATTGTGTTCCTGAAGGAATTGCCAAGTTTAATGTCACCATCAGAGACACAAGGTGGTGATATCTATCACATCTCCACTTAATTTGCTTGTTTGGCCTATGGAGAAATTGGATGGCTCTTGGAAAATGTCTAGGGATAATCATGAACTTAATCAGATAGTTTAATGTTACCATAGGGATACAAGGTGGTGATACCTATCACATCTCCACTTAATTTGCTTGTTTGGCCTATGGAGAAATTGGATGGATCTTGGAAAATGCCTAGGGATTATCATGAACTTAATCAGATAGTAATTCCAATTCCAGTAGCTGTTCCAGATGCAGTGTCTTTATAGAAGCAAATCACTACATTCTCTAGCCTTTGGGATGCAGCTGATGACCTCACTAATGTTTTTTCTCCATATTATTATGCAAAGATGAACAGAAGCAGTTTGCTTTTATCTGTCAGGGCCAATAGACCACTTCAAAATCTTGCTTCAGGGTTATATTAATTCTGCTCTCTTCACAATAGTGTTTACAAATCTTGATTATCTTGGCCTTTCATGAAACATCACATCAGTCCACAAATGGATGATATTAGCCAGTTTGGATCTGACAAGGAGCAAATATTTTTGTGGCATATATAATCTAGAAAATAGAGATAAACTGCATAGAAATTTCAAGTGCCGCCACCTCAATGATGTTTTGGAGGTTTTAGTGATCTCCAAATTCAAAGACAAGATACAGCACCTTACACCAGCTACTCTGAACAAAAAACAGCATGATTCTTGGTAGCTCTTTATGTACTTCGAAGGTAACTTTACTCATTTGAGTGTATTACTTAGACCCATTTAGAGTTACCTCTAAAGTTTTGAGTGGAGACCACAGCAAGAGAAGACTCTGCAATAAGTCTGGGCAGGGAGTACATGCTGCTCTACCACTTGGGGTTTATGACTTGATACTGGGCTTTGGCAGAGAGAGAATAACTAACCATGGAATATCGGGTGACCATACAGCCTAAGTGCCACATCATGATCTGGGTGTAATTTGACCCACTACACCAAATGTTGGGTGTGCACAGCAGTAATCCACTATCAAGAGGAGATGGTATATGAGAAACTCATTTGGTCAAGTCCAGAATGTACAAATAATTACATAGCAAATGTCTCCTTTAACTTTAATAATTTGGTTTTACCTCTTTTATGTCAGATTATACCTCTGCTCTTCTGTGGCATTGTTTATTACCAATTAGTATCAGAAGAAAAACCTCGAGCCTAGTTTGCAGATAAGCCTGCATTATTAGCTGTTCTCACACAATAAAAGTGGATGACTGCAGCATTGCAGATCTGTTCAAAGGTAAATGTGAAGGACAGTGGTGAATAAAAATCTCCCCAATGGGCAAAACCTCAAGCACTATATTTGATTGTCCATGCTTTTGGCATGAGACGTGGTCAAAAGTAGGAATCTACATTAATGCCTGGGTGTTTGAGAATGGGATTCAGGCAGGGATTAGGAGGACTTGGAAGAGACAAGATTAGAAGATTGGAGAAATGGAAGTCTGGGAGAAAGTATATGAGTCAAACTTTCCAACTAGACACAGACTATGAGAATATATGTGTCAAATGTGAATGTTCCCTAAAGGACAACCAGTGAAGAGGAGATGCTTAATAATCAGGTGGACAAAGTAACACACTCTGTGTATGTTAGTCAGCCTCTTTCTCCAGAAAACCCAGTGCTTGCTCAGTGGGCCCATCAATAAAGTAGCCACGGGGGTGGCAGCTATGTATAACTCAACAACATGGTCTTGCTCTCTTGAAGGCTGACCTGGCTTCCTCTGCTGAGAGCATAATCGGTCAACAACAAAGACCACCACTGAGTCTCGGATATGGCACCATTTCCCAGAAGTGACTATGTAGCTGCCTGGTGGCAGGTGAGTGAAACTTTTCCATTATGGAGGGTATAGATATTTTTATTTACTATACTCAACATACATTCTGATATAGATTTGCCTTCTTTCTCTTTAATGCTTCTGCCAGCATTATTTAGACTCATAATGCTTTCTCCACTGTACATCACTCTGATAGTGTTGCTTCTGTTCAAGGAACTCATTTCACAGAAGTACAATAATGGGCTCAGTTACGTGTATGTACTTATACACTATATAGCATAAAGCCATGTACATAGTTTACATATATTCTGTATATACAAACTTTCTAATTACCCTATTAGAAAATGATATATTTATTTAGTGCAACTTGTCTTGAAATTTAACTTTATTCCCCCACTTTAATTTCTTCTCCTATAATTGCTTGGACATTGTAATAATTTTATATTTCTCTGTAGATAACCAAGAACAAATATGATGACCTACATTCATCATTACTCGGTAAAAAGGATAATTGAATGCTAGGGTTAGAAAGGTCCATTAAATTCTTTTTGTCTAGCTTCACCTACAGAGCTCAGATCCCTACAAAATCATCTTTCATAGATAATCCTTCAGTTTCTGTTTAAATAGCTCCAGTACTGGAAAGTTTATTAACTAACAAAAGAGCTGACACTGCTGGAGTTTTCTGTTTCATGTTAAGTTGAAACGTGGCTCCCTGTAATTTCCATCTATTTTTTCTAGCTCTTTCCTCTAGAGCAGAGGTCTGCAAACTATGGCCTTTGGGCCAAATTTGGCCCCCAACTGTTTTTATAAGGTCTTATTGTAATATACCCACATTCCATTCATTTTTAAATTTTTTATGGCTGTTGTCATGCTACAATAGCAGAGCAAAATAATTGGTAGAGAGACTGTGGCCTGCAAATCCTAAAATATTTACTATCTGGCTATTTGTAGAAAATGTTTACCAACCCTTGATATAAAGAAATAGTCTCCAGATTAGAGGGGGCACACCAAAATGTGTATACAAGTAACCTATTAAGGTTCTAGAAGAAAATATTAGAAGTTATGTTTATACTTAGGTTTATCTCATTCTTTAAAAAAATTCTACTTTTGTATGTATTTAATATATATCTCTATACACACATGTTACATATTATTCAGGTATAATAATTGCTAAAGTAACACATTTTATGTGCTAGGCACTGCTCAAAGTGATTTATGAGTAATAACTAATTCAATTCTCACAACTATTAGTGGCATTTTTTTATCCTTCTCATTTGATAGATAAGTGACAGTAAGACTAATGAACTACCGAGGTCATTCAACTAGTAAATGGAAAAACTGGGATTTGAACCCAGATGTTCTGGATGCAGAATCTATGTTGTAAACTTTTTCCTACACAGGAACATATATATGTATTTTTTCAATAAATGCATAAACATAATTTGAGATCACACTGAGGGAGTGCATTGTTAATGATGCTTATAGACTACTGCATTAGATGAAGAGTCAAGGCATTCGTTCTTGTACCTCATATATATCTGTAGATAGCTATTAAATACCTGCTACCTTCATATGGATCTGGAAATTACAGAACCCTGGTGGTATTTGCTATTTTTTGTCATTTAATTTAATTGTATTTAAATAAGCCAAATTCTGTGATTAATACTTTTTATGAGTACATACTACTTCTCAGATGGCCCTTGCTGGAGCCAAAGTCTCCTTCTACAACCCTCTTAAGGTTACATTGTTATTTGAAATCTAAATTATGACTCTGCATCAGACGAGCTGGCATTTCTTTGAATTTGGCCTTCATTTTTTCAATACTCATGAAAGGAGAAAGTAATATTAATCTGTAGAAATATCTGAAAAGCTCCCTTCAGTCTGTTAAGTGGGTGCATAACAGTAGGCACAGGATTCATGTGTCAGGCTTTAAAAGCAAATCCAGTTGTGCCTTTCATTCTCCTCTGGGCACTCCTGCCTCATAGACCCTCATTTTCAAAGTTGTTGCCTTGTGGGCAGGAGGTTATGTGGTCTGATTGAAAAGTGCATAAGGATCTTATTTAAAACAAGGTCTGCCCAAGGCCTAAAATTTATCACAATAATTAAATATTAAAATAGATTTTTGTGGTCTCTACTTAAGGGTTATTTTCCCAGATAAGGCTTGTATCTGAGTTTTGCATTATCCATTGCAATCTTAGTGTGACATGCTTTAACAGCTAGTGTCATTTAATCGAACAGGAAACTTTTGACTGGGGAGAAGAGGGAGGAATTTCCCTTCCAGGAAGATGCATTTAAGCTCTTAATTTAAGCTTATGATTTTGAGTCTTTCTAATGAGGATATATAATTCTGATGAAATGTGTCTGAAGCACATGATTAAGTCAGAATATTTGCTTCATATTTGATTATGTCTCAGTTTCCTCTGCCTGTGAAACAAATAAAAATGTTACCTATGTCAATGAAGCTTTTGTAAATATTAAGTAAGATAACAGATGGAACATGCCTGGCACAATGCCTGGCCTGGAATGAATACTTTATAATTATAAATTATAACTTTGCATATATGATTATAATTATAATTTAATTAATAAATTATAAAATAATAAATTAATTTATAATTATAATTTATAATTAGTTGCTGTTATTGGTAGATTTCAATATTTTAATTATTAATGATTATATTAACTCTCTTTTCTGCTATTTAAGTATTAAATTTGCTGGAATTCCTCCTTGGCCTCTAGCCAATGTAGTTCTTTGTGAATCTCAGAGACTGAATGTGGCAGTTGAGAAGAAAAGATATCTAGAACCTGAATCTCCTGCAAAGAGAGACAAATGTGGGTAGTGTCCTATAGTGAGGTTCCTGGGCATTTGGAGACAATATGGGACCCTGGGACTGGACCCAAGGAGACTTAGAAGAACTTTAATAGAGTGGTGAAAGCAATCATCTCCCAAAAGGCTGATGCTGGATGCTGATGTAACCCAAAGTTCTCTTTCTAAGTGGGAAGAATGTTTATATCTAATTTTTTAAAAACTAGGAAGATGATTATGTCTGTCTTTATTTTTGTTCTTAGTATCCTTGGAAGGTTGAGTACTAGGGATATAATCTTATGGGACTGGCCCACTATAGCGTTTTATATTCTTGTTTGATATTCATTAATTTATCTAAATGGTTTTGAACCTTCATGACCCTTCTAAGTTGAAAACAAACTCATCAAATCACATGTAGTCATTGGGGTCTAATTTTGGAGGTCATCTAAGGCTGTCATTGCAGTTTAGAAAATGCAAGCCATGCCGAAGCTTTTTAAGAAGGCTTCCCTCCATTTTTTTTCCTCCACTTCTGCTCCCTCCCTCATCCTCCTCTCCAGGTTTAATCTTCTCTTCACATTTTTTTTTTTTTTTGGGAACCCAAATCACCAAATTCAGGCTTTAGCCAAGGTATAATAAATTTGGGTTTCCATTTCTTTCCCAAAGGACTTTCACGTAAAGACATTCATATATAAGTAACTTCTCTTTTGTTTCTAACAGGTTGCCAAGTCTTGCACTCACAATTTCCTGACCCAGAGATTAAATGAAGTTGACAGGACCAGTCAGAAAGACCACAGCTGGAACTATTTCTCATTGAGAAATCCCACACTTGGTATCCCCCATTTATGCCCATGCTATAGGAAAACTGAAATTGCATTTAAAATAATTTCTGGCTGAAATTGTATTTAAAACAATCCCATCTCCTCAGCCAGAGTAGTAGTTTTCTATTTTATGGTCACCTTGCTATAGCCTGTATATTCTGAAACACCTACAGCATTTATATTGCTACTTTATTAGCTGGAGTGTTAGGAAAAGATTATTGTGCAGAATATAATTTCTGTGTGTGTGTGTGTGTGTGTGTGTGTGTGTGTGTGTGTGTGTGTGTATGTCTGTGTGCTCTTGAAGTAGATTTTTTTTTTTAACATGGGCGGTCACTGGGAATTGAATCCAGGTCTCTGGCATGGCAGGCGAGAATTCTGCCACTGGGCCACCGTTGCACCACCCTTGAACTAGATTTTACATTTTCTTAATGGCAGAAATTTTATACACTCCTATCATATCTACTATAGTGCCAACATAGTGTAAGTACATACTAGATTCCAAATAAATAGTTATTCATTATTTGATTGATAGGTATTAGCAATATATCTCTGTATATCCATTGTTCATTAAACATACAAATCTCTTCGTTTAAATATGCATGTAACATATGTAATCTGAAACCTACTTTCAATTTCTAAAAAAAGGAGGAAATTAATTCCTTCCATACTGAATCTACAATCTTAAATAGATAAAACAATATAAGTAGTTGTGATATGGAGAATTTTAAGGTTTTAATATGATCTTCTATAGGTTCAGGAATTATCTAAATTTTGCAGTGTACAAGGCACCTTATACCCAGCTCAACAAATGCCTGATGCATTTTGAATTTATGCTGAGTATATTATGAAATCCCTTTAAAGTAGTCATTGAGGGTGGTGTGATGGTGGCTCAGTGGCAGAATTCTCACCTGCCATGCCGGAGACCTGGGTTCAATTCCTGGTGCCTATCTATGCAAAAACAAACAAACAAACAAAAAATTAGTCATTGAATGCTGTTTTTAATTTAAATTGTATTTGCTATTGAGAAAAATTGCATGTTGTTTCAAACTTTGTAGTCATGGGAGGGTGGAAAAGTATATGACCTGTTTGCCTTTTGAAATCCTCACAACTGAATTGTTTTAATTTTTCCTAATCATTAGCCCTCATGGTGAGGATAACCCAACCAGAGGATGCCACACTCCATGGTAGGAACTAGGTTTACCTTCTGATACTTGCTACCAATCATTTAGTCCAAATTTCTAGAAAATTTGCTCTAACTACATTGTGGCCTAGTTTCCCTACCCTAATTATGACTATAGTATTACTTCCTAGTTCAGGATGGAATAATCCTCTAGACTGCTGTGAATTTCTACAATGAAAGGAAGTTTTCTGAACACCACCATAAGACACATTAATTTATTATGACACTTGAAATGCTATGATGTGTTCCTCAGGGGAAAATGGCTTATGTTGTTGGAAACCTTTATTTATTTATTTATTTGTGGCTAATTATCCTCATGCAATAGTTCAACTAATGCCGTCAAAGCTTTTTGTAGGCATGGAGATTAGAAGCAAGGGAAAAGAGCCATCATTTAGGACATGTGTGTCTAAGGCACAGAAACTAAGAAAAAGAAGAGAAAGAAAAGAAATCAGCCAGCTACAGGATATGTGGTAAAAGTGTCTTTCTATTACTTCTCCCCTCTCCTTGCTAAGTGTCCTTCTGTCAAGTAGTTGCTCCTTAACTCGAGATATAGCACAATAATCTGTACACCATAAGGGTTCTGCAGCTCATTTTTCTTCTGCTCTCCAAAGCTGAATTTTCATATACTACTCTATTTTTTGTCTAGGTTCCTGTGAATTACAAAAACCTTGCAAGCCATGCATGTGTGAAATAATGAGTTCATTCTGTCTTGACACAATGGCATATACTGGGGAGTTTAAAAAATTAAATTTTTAAGGTATACTTAAAAGAAAAATAAATTTCACTTTTCTCCTAAAAACCAACTGCAGAAAGTTCCCGTTATCTGAACTGCACATGCTAGTTAGTTAAGCTTTTGCTATTCTCTCCTTGTGCAATTATGCCATTGTAATTAACTTATTTCCAATTAAAGCAGGGGTCTGAATGTTAGGTGCCAAAAGTAAAATTTCAATCTATCAATATATATTGATAGTATAGAACTGAATACAGTTCATGTTCAAAGTACTGATTCCCTTGAATTTTTTTTGTGCTCAAAGAAAGATGGATCTTCCTCAGATATGTCAAAGTGCAGGCATGATAGAAAAATAAAAGGGTTATAAAAGATAGATGGGAGTATTTATTTACATTCATGTTGCAGAGCCCTCCACCTGCCCAGCTTTGTTCCATGAGCCCATTCTAATTAGGACATTGCTTATACAGAAAAGAGTCCTCATAAACACTGGACAAGGAGAGGGACCTTTTAAGAAATGCTTATGAACTTTGACCATGACATGTAACCAAGACTAAGACCCAGTAGGCTGGCTCTACTGGTAACTGAATGGAGTTTGTACAGAGCTAAGGGGAACACAAAACAATCAGTGTCATGGTAGCTGATTCTTCTTGGGAACTGGTGACATTGGATCTTTCATGGGCTATCCCATTTGACATAACTCAGTAGAGAAGCAATCCTAGAACCACAGGAAAGAGCAGTTTCCATTTAATTAACTTCTAAATTGTCACAGCCTGGCATGATGTCTGATACAGTATAGTACTGAGTATTTGTTGTTATTAATAAAATGAATTAGCTCCAGCCCTATAGCTTTGCAACCTTGGATGTATTAGTTTGGGTTCACTGAGAAGCAGTTACCAAGACAGAATTAAGTCTGCAAGAATTTTTATAGTGGAAATATTCATGGGGGTGGGCCAGAAAGATGCTGTGAGAGTCATAGAACTCAATGTAAGTCTGACTCCAAGTGAAACTTAGGTGGAAGTATCCAATATCACCATGTAGTCTAAGGGAAGTCTGGCAAGGCTGTTAGGTAATCCTTGAGCCAGAGTCTTCCATTTTGGGAGTCCCATGTCTCCCCAGGACTGAGTCTGCCTTAGTATTCCTGCCATGGCCAGTCACTGGGTAGAGCAGCCTCTGGGTAGGTTATCCTTTATGGATGCTGGGATGGATGTGCACAACTGGAATCCTTGATCAGTTATACTCCCAGTAGCTGACAGTCAGCCAAGTGCTCTTTCATGGCCAGTAGAGTCTACTCCTTGCACAGAGTAGACCTACTTCTCTATGCAGGTTTGAGTAACAGTTCTCTCTGTTTCCTATGGGCTTTTCTTACAGAGGGGAAACCTAGAACGAGATTGGTAGGATGGGCTACAGTAGCCATTGTTGTAGTTGATCTTGGGCTATGATTGATATTCATCCACTCTGTCTTCTACAATCTATTCTAACTCATCCTCACCCTCATATCACTTTTGCAGACTTTGGTGGTTTTACTGTGGTATGACTCAAAGCTTCATTCTTGAAGGGCCTGAACACTTGATAATCATTCCCTTCTCAGTCTATTCATACCTCTTCATGTCCAATCATTGTTACGGTGGTACAAGAACATACCAGGGGGTGGCAAAGCTGATCAACTGGATTCCTCTCTTATTCCACTCTGACGACATTTTGTAAAAGCAATTGTATTTACTCTTGCTGATCTGAGTCAGTTACTCTTATGGTATAGTGACTCCTTTTCTTGTCTGTTGATCCCTGTGTATAAGGAGTACAAAATTCCTTGGGCATAGCCATAACTTATAACTCACTGGTTCATTGCTATAGCCCCTATGAGAGTGTGCTCCATTCTACACTCTGCAGAGTTGAGAGTTGTGGGAATGGTAAGTCCAAAATCCAACACCAGGTCGATCTTGCCACTCCTTACAGTACTTACTATTTCTGCCTTCTGACAGCTAAGCACCACCACCTGGAGCTTATTACTTTCGGGCCACATCATCCCTGTGAATGGCATTAAGCCCAGCTCTGTGCCTGCCTCTCCTATACTCATTCCTGCCCTACCAAAGACAGCCACCAACAGACTTCGCATCAGCACATTCCTAATGGTTTGGAACAATGTTGACTCCTTTGAGGACCTCTCTTGAAACATACTTATCTAGTGCACTTTCTGGCTTTACATCAGACATTTGTTACAGCATGCCCTTATTCCTCAACTTCTTTATTCATTTTTCTACTATCTTCCAAGGCAACTGTGTCATTTCTACTTCCCTGAGAGTTTGCCATCATTTTTTCTTGACTTCTGAGAGCCACCCCAGCATCAACTTTGCCCATTCCTTGGGGTCCTTGCTAGGGTGTTAAATCCTGTGTCCTGATAAAATGCCACCAATGAATTCTTATTTATTCTATCAAACACTCTGGCCAAATTAGTCAAGCACCATGAAATCCAATCTCAGGAGTATTCTCCTGGCTCCTGCCAGTATATGCCTACTAAATTTTACAATTCTATTAGTATGTAGTTTCTTTCTATTATCAGATTCAGAACATTTCCAGCTGGGTTGTACTGGTATTTAACCTAGTTACTGGTCTGGCATCCTGGAGAGGAGTTGGGACAGCTGCTAAGAGGGATATTTGTTGCCTCAAGTAGGAGAGGCTTCTATAGCATCTTTCAGCACTGCGGAAATATTAGCTCTTACCAGGGAGGTATGGGTTACCTCTTAAAGCCCAGAAAGTCCACAGGGACTTGAAGAGGCAATATTACCAAGATATCCATCCAGATATCCCCTTTTCATCTTTCGGGATTTTCCCACCAGGCGCCTGACCTTTCTATGACAAAATTGCTTTGGCTGTAAGTTTACATATCTCTGGACTTCTGTGACTTTTACTATTATTATATCTTTAACCTGCTATTTGTGTCTGTCCTTCTTCCACAAGAGAGAAGAGCCTCTTTGCATGTTACCACTGAGGCTCTTTGGCTCTTGCATGCAACTGTTAACTTCTTGTTAATAGTCTCTCATTATCCTTTTGCAATTACTCAGTATAACTTACAAGTAACCAAAGAACTCTTCTCCTTTGTAGGCACTACCCAACCCTGACACTTTTCAAATATCTGCATCATTGCATATGCCACAACATTTCTTGCCACCAGGATATTTTCCAGGTGGCCAACTTTGTATTTAGAAATTGGTCCTCAGCCTTGTGCCAGAGACTATTCATGTGAATGGATGGCATTCCATTCACCTGTCGTCAGGTGGGTGAAACAGTTCCAAATCCTATTTCACCTTCCTAGGCCTTTTTCTGGTACTACTTATATTGGTCTGGATCCTCTGAGAAAAAGACAAAAAGATGTGAATAAATGTGCAAAGGTTTTATTAGAAGAAACACCTATGATAGAAAATAGGGAGAGCTAGAAGAGGCTGGGAGAGCTATCAGTCCTTCATGCAAGTCTGACTCCAAGTGAAGAACAGAAGGAAGAAAGGTTGGGTCAAAGCATCCTAGACCACTAGACTATTGTGCAGTCTATTGTGAGTTTGGCAAGCCCATCAGGGAATCATCAAGCTATCAGCAAAATCCCATGACTGGGCCTCCCTTAGTCATTGGCTGGAAGCAGCCTGGGGAAGCATAGCTTCAGCAATAGATTTCAGAATTCAGCAGCTGGGGCCTTTGGTCTATTATACTCCCTGTAGATGGAGGTCAGTGAGGCACACTATTATGTCTGCTATAGCACACTAATGCAATGGCTTAAATTCTCAAAATACATTCACATTCAAAGTATGAAATATTAAAATGATGCTTCCATGTGTCTAGATATTCAACTCTGAACAATTTAATGGCTAAAAACATCATTTCTCAGGGTTATTTTTCTAATCAGTAAATGTCTATATTTAATTGTTATAGCCTACATTTTTTCCTTCTAGTACTATATAGTTATTTTTTACTTCAAGGAAAAAAAGCAGTTTGCAACTATTCTTATTTTGTAAGTTGGCCCTTTGGCTTAAAAAAGTTGCTTGCCAATTACTTAAATTCATATTTTCCTAATATCGAATTACTTCAAAATAATGAGCATATTCCATTTGTGAGTAGATACTTAGAGACATTTGCATAAGTATATTACTTCAGAAATTGTCATTTTACTCTTTTTGCTGTTATATTAGATCATTCCATTAGAATATAAGCATGCTGTAATGTCTCCCATGTTTAAAGAGACCTTAGACATATTAAAGCCTTCCTTGGATCTCACCTCCAACCAGCTACTGCCCTGTTTCTGTGGCCTCCCTTAAAAGTGAAACTCTTAGAAATATTCGTCTCTATTCCCTGCTTCCACTTCCTCCCCTTCCATTCTCTCTTGAATTTATTCCGATCAGTCCACCATTCCACTGACATCACTCTTGTCAAGGTCATTGCATCTTCCATCTTGCCAATCTAACTCAACCTTAGCAGCATGTGACACAGCATCATGAGATTGATGTCTCTTTCATGAAACACTTGGTTGCTAAGACAGAACTTTCTCTTGCTTCTATTCCCACTTCTCTGGCTACTGCTTCTCATTCTCCTCAACCAAGACCCCTCCTTTGCGTTTCTAATTTATATATACGATGGAGCACCCAGCATCTCCAACATCTAATAGGCATCTAATAGGCATCTAAAAATACCAAACATCCATTTAATATTACAGTTCAGATATATCATTATTTAGTATAAATATGACCCATGCAATAATTGGGACTTATATACAAAAATTGTCATTTATCTGAAATTCAAATTTAACTGTACATTCATCAAATCAAATTTAACTATTTTATCTGGCAACCCTAAAAGCAGCCAATGGCATCATGAGACAAAAACTAATGAGAAGCTCCACTTGGGCTTGTCTTCCTCCCCCTCTAGCTGTCAGTGTATTGAGACTATGTGGATGTCTCTCTATCTTACTAATAAAGAACAACTCACAGGTAACTGTCAGTTTAGGATGGGTTTTATGCAGTTGTATACGCTGTGGTGAAAAAAGCAAGGGAGCTGAAGGATGATGATATGACATCCATCATAATGGAATTTGAATTTCAACAAAGGAAGTCATTTTAATCTAAATGAGCGTGTTGATGAGTAAGCACAATTGATGGATATTGATGTTCAAAGCAACAAATGCATACAGGAGGTAGTTTGGTGGGAACTTCAAAAGCTCCCCAAATCATGTAATATTGGAAGGCTCTTCCTCCATCTATGCCCAGATGTACCAATCATCGCTTCATGTTTCTATTTATATCTCTGGTTTTCAAACTTTTTAATCTTATGATCCTTTTACACTCTTAAAAATTGAAGATACCAAAGAACTTTTGCTTATGTGGGTTATATCAGTTGATATTTACCATTTAGAGCTAAAGATAGAATATTTAAATGTATTAATTCATTTTAAATGAAACCATTTCATGTCAATAACAATATTTTAATGAAAAATAACTACATTTTCTAAAGCAAAAAAAATAGTAAGAGGTGTGGCATTGTTTTATAGTTTTGCAAATATCTTTACTATCTGGTTTAAGATAAGATTGATTCTTTAATTTTTTTTGGCATTCAATCTCTTACAATATTTATTTTGCTTGAAAAATATGAAGACAATTTGGCCTCACACCTATATATAATTTTAGAAGGGTAGAGTACTTTAATAATCTTTTAAGATAATTGTGGATATTCTTCTTTGCTATTATACCAAAATAGGATAATTTCTTAAAGGTTAGTTGCAATGTGGAATCTGAAACCACATTTATGAACTCTCACACACTGAATACCCAATGAGAGCAAAACTTGCTAACAATATTATAGTGTTTTTATGAAAATAATTTTGACTTAATGAACCTCATGAAGCAAGGTGTTGTTATCCCAGGATTTCCTACATCACACTTTGAGAACCACTGCACCAAGATTAATGTCAGCTTTTGAAAACTGAAGAGCTGGAGAATAGGCAGAAGGACAACTGCTTACCTCTTTCAATGTATAAAATAAGAATGAAGACATGCTCTTTGGAGCATGAACTTCCACATTAAAGAGTTAACATTCAGTCCGCTCCAGCCCATTTTCTCAGCACCCCATTACTACTACCTTCTTTTAGTTCCTCAGAACCATGCTTTCCTTTATCACAGGCTCTTTGTCAGTATTGTTCCTTCATCCTCAAACACTCCTTCCAAGAGTTCACCAACACATATATGCACGTGTATCAGCACACACTTGCACATGCCCCCACAAACACAGACACATTCATCTTCAAGGAAATAGCTCATTCATCACTTCCTCAGAAATATCTTCCCTGGACTTTCTGTCAAGGTTAAGTACCCCCTATTATATGCTCTTATAGCAAAATGTTTCTCTTTTTCATAGAACTTATTACAATTTTCATTTTGCCAATTTTGTATGACCAGACCATAAACTCCATGATAGCAAGGATAGTGTTGGTTTGTCTCACTCTTGTATCCCCAGTGCTTGGCACAGTTTCAGACACACAGTAGATACTCAACAATGGCTGAATAGAAGAATTATAAATTGAGTGTAAATTTTTTTTTAATTCATGATATAAAACAGAGAAGAAGATATATTGTGTTTGTTTCAGTTCTCAAATCAGATTTTCTCATTTCTCCTCTATAGTCCTCTTAAGGGATTAATTAAACCAAAATAAAACAAACAGCAGCAGACTCCCCCACCCAAGCCCCCACAACAAATCACTTTGACATCAGAACCAAATCATTTTATATTTTCCAGAAAAAAAATCAACATAGTTTCCAGAGCTTCAGAAGTATAATGTATGTATATTAGTTTCTTTTTTAAAATGATAGTCAAAAATAATTTCCTTTACATTATTCTGAACCAAAAAAGATTTAGAATATGCTTATCAGATGTCATGCATTATAACAGACTCTCCATCTGGAATTCCAGAGGGGTGTGTGTTTGGGGTAGGGGGATGGTTGTCAACACACACACTCTCTAGGACCTCCTTCCCTGAAAGAGGAATATCTTGTCTACTCAAATTCCATTAGCTCTTTCTTTATCCTAGATATTTAATCTATTAGAGAGAATATATAAAGGCAAAACACTCATCCATGACAAGCCATATTTTGTCTTGACCTTTTTTCCTGTCGTTTAATTTATTTCAATTTCAAATACCACACACACATCAGGGGAACTTTCTCTTAAAAGACAGTGACAGTTATGAGAATGGATAGTTACATTGGCCTTCCTAGTCAGTTTTGATCCTTCACTTTCAAAATCAATCAAAACAGGGTAAGTAATTTGATGGTTCACATCTTGTAAGCCCTCACTTGGGCGTGAGTCTCATTTCTTGGAGGGAAAGCTTGCATTGGAGAGTAGCCTATGCACGCAAAGCCCAGAGATGGGGAGGGACACCCCTACTCTGAATTTTGCTGTCAGCCA
This sequence comes from Tamandua tetradactyla, assembly GCF_023851605.1. Classification (NCBI taxonomy): domain Eukaryota; kingdom Metazoa; phylum Chordata; class Mammalia; order Pilosa; family Myrmecophagidae; genus Tamandua; species Tamandua tetradactyla. The sequence goes on along the minus strand of NC_135327.1, from coordinate 198,584,309 downwards.
AGAGGAACAATGATAGCACCAGGGATACCTTACTTTCCTCTCAGATGTGTGTTGTGGGAGAATAATGCTTGGTTTCAGACAACTGCCCAGCATCTAGCATGTAAAAACCGCATAATTTTTTTGTGTGATTTTGTTAACGGATTATATCCAATACCATATTTGCATCACATTTTTCCTCGAAATAGCCACACTGTACGTTCTGCTCCAGAATTCAGCATTCTCATTACTTAAAGGAGTTTTTATAGAAGTGTGGTGCCTGGACAAGCAGCATTAGCATTACCTGAAAACCTATTAGAAATGCAGGTTTCTGGGTTAATTTTCTTGGGCTAATTTTCAGGCTTAACCCAAGGTTTAAGGAATCAGAAACTCTGGGGTTGGGGTCAAGAGTGTTTTAAACAAACCCTCTAGGTGATTCTAATGCGTATTAAAGTTTGGAAACCATCGATTTACAAACCCTCCAGGTGATTCTAATCCATATTAAAGTTTGAAAAACCTTGATTTTGATCATTGAAACCACTGTATTAACCAAAAAGGAACAAAACAAACAAGAAGGAGTTATTCTCCTACTTTCTGGAGAGATAAACACATTAAACCATGATCACCCAGTAACAATTCAGCAGCTTTCCAATTTATCAGATGGAATGGGGCCCATGAGTTTTGATAGGGGCTGGGGAATAATGAATGGATATTTCTGAGTAAGAATTTTATTTCTTTCCTCATTCATCAGGTTTGGATTTGTGCCTAGAGGTAAATCTCTCACACACTGTATACAGATCCTGCCTCTCTTCCATCTTCTAGAAGAGCTTTGGTATTGCAAACATTTCATACAGCTGTCTCTTCAGTTGTTCTCACCTGCTGGCCCAACAATATCTAGCCCTGGAGGAGATGCTTTGGCTTGTGGGAAATTAAAATACCTCCTCAGACAGTGACTAGAAACCTCTGTTCTGAGCATAAGCCCCTGAGAGGCTTAGACATTGCGAATCTGATCACTTGGTGATCCACCAAAAGAAGTAGGAAAGCTCCCAGTCTCAGGTCCTGGTTTTACTCGTTTTGTTTTCTGTTCAGCTGTGAAAAATTTAGACTTGACCCACTCTGACCAATTAATTACTTTTTAAATGTATAGTTGCCTACAATGCAAAGCCATTGGAAGCCCAGAAAAAGGAAACAAAGAAGGAAAAATCATGGTCCACCTTAGAAATAATTCCACCAGGTTTAATTTAAGGGATCCCACCCTGATTTGTCACCTCCACTGCCCAACTCAGAACTCTTTCTTAGATTCCTTTTCTTATGGGCTCCTATTTTGACAGCAAATACCCTGGGAGTAGTACAAGTAAAGGTAAGGCATTGTGCCTCAGTGACTAAAATGGGCATATTTCTTTTGATTTAAGGCAAAAAAAAAAAGAAAAGGCATTGGTAAAATGTAGTGTTCTCCAGAAAGGATAACATCAGTTAATCATCTAAGAAGACCTTAGTGAGAATGAATTACATTTTAGTTATCAATTAACACCAGTTTCGGGATTCAGTACAGGAGAAAGTGAGGAGATGGGAGGAGGGTGAAAAAGGGGAGGTTGATAGAAGAGGAGGAAGGGAACTTCCAAAGACAGACTCAGAACCGGGCTCCATCGGGAGGACCCAGTAATCTTGAATGTTTTCCCTGCACTTGCCTGGTCATAGCAGTACTCTGGGAAAGCTGAAGAGTTGCCAGAGCTTTCCTCTTGGCTCCTGGTGCTCCAATCTGTGGTTCCTTGCCCTATCCCTGGAAGCCCTCATTACTCTTTCTCTAAAATGCACAGGACCCACGTGTGAGAATTCAGCTCTGCATGAGCCCACCTGGCAGAGAGCCTTCATATGCAGATGCTTGTTCCGAAGTTGTTTATTATTTCCCTGGTTCCCTCTTACCTCCTACATCCTTTTTTCTAAGTTCACATTGTCATTATTTTGAATGTATTGGGAAACTGAATATCTTGGAAAGTTTCCTTGAGAAGCTAAGAAGCCCTCCTGGGTTATTGAAGCTCTTTCAGTCACTGGCTTTTAAAAAGGTACTTTAGCTACTCATTTCTGAGGATTTTTGAGGCTGGGGTGGGAGAGAATATGTGGAAAGGGGCTAGTTACAGGAATGTGAGAGAGCACAGTTTGTCTGCTGGGTCAGGACAGATGAGGAACTTCAGGGTACCCAGATGGCTTACCCATCATTTTCAGATTTCCACACTCAACTCAGGAACACTGCAGCCAGGTGACACAGTAGCTTGATTCTCTGGCTGCCAAAGAGAATAGGAAAAAGAAAACAGCAAGTGGTAATTAATAACCCATGACTTGTCATCTTTTTTTTTTTTCCCATTCCTTTCTATGCCCAAGAATAGCAGGGATTTTGAGATGAAAAGCATTTGGGGAATTTCAAATTTCAAAAACAGTTTGTAAAGTTTGGGTTTCTAATTGTTGTGTGCAAATATTTATTAAGAATCTATGGTATCCTAGGTCTGACATTTTGCCGAGCTGTGTCTTTAGCCTTTGGGGAAATTTAATAGAGAAATGTCCTTTAAGAAGCAGAAACAAATGAGAAGGAATTGAGTCGCAACTAGGGTCAGAGGGGAAGGAGGAGGCAATTCCACACATTGATGTTATAAAAAGAAGCAAGCTTCACATACATACAGTTACCTCAGAAAGCCTGTCCTGAAGTGTAAACTTCCATTGCATACTGAACCCCAAACTCAAGCTGTCTTTCCTGATACCTTTAACATTTTGCTGTCACTCAGGTAACTATGTAGGAGTGATGCAGAAACCTCAACTGAAAAGAACTGAGATGGACTTTACTACAAAGGCAAATGCAGAATCTCAGTGGAGGGTAATGTTGTATTAGCCAGGTGCTTACAGGGCTGGTAAAGGAACTGGGAAGGGGAAGTGCAGTGGAGGAGAAACAGGCACTTCAATGCAAAAGAGTGCAGATAATGAGATTTGATAAGGGATTCTAACTCTCCGGGAGGTACCTCACAATAGAAGTCTGGATGGGAGAGGTGGTCAGGTCTATAGCAGCCTCCTGACTTTGAGTGGCATGACTCTGAGAGCTGAAACACTTTCTAAGAATACAAGTTTTAGTATTTCTGGGAGCAGAACAGGCAGTAGTTGAGAAGGGAATCTGAACACCTATGAAATGTCCTGGGATTATGTTCTGGATAGGGAAGGGGCAAAGCAAGGGTGCAAGGAAGCTTGTAATCAGAAAGCAAAGCAGAGATCCAGTCATATGGATTAAGAGAAGATTTGTGAGTTTATGCTGTAATAACCAGAAAGCCTTCAAAAGAAACAAAATTAACTTGATATTTTATTTTCTGGTAAGATTGACACTCCTAATAAAGCAGGTAGAATAAGACAACTGCAGTTTCCTGGTTTCCTATCCAACTCTGAAAGGGTTACTAGACAACTGCAAGTCCCTAGTTCCTTATCTAGCTCCAAAGAAATTAGTGCCAACTGCAAACTTCATGGGACAAAATTTCCCCCACAGCCCCCAAACCTCCCCAGACCATCAAAACCTCCCCAAACCATAAAAGCTTGTAAAATCATGGGCCTGAAGCAAACACTTAGTTAATGACAAAAATCTTGGGGTTATAAAGATTGTTAAATATCTGCCCAAAGAAAAATTTTTGATATATGACAGGCTGGCCACAAACATCAATAGTTATCCCTTTCTGAAACAGTGCTAGCCCTGTAAGCACCTGGCTAATACAACCATATAAACCCCTAGTAGTCAATGATTACCATGGAAACCTGCTACCAACAAAACCTTCCTATAAAACAAGCTAACCCATTCCACTCAGTGCATGCTTCTCCCTTGAATGTCTGCATTATCCCTTTAATGTGTACCCTTTCTTTCCCTTTAGTAAACTTTACTGTTTATTCCTACTGACTCTCTTGTCTCTAAATTCTTTTAGCGGTGGGAGCCCCAAACACAGAACAGAGCTCAGCTGGCACCATTGCCAGCAGGGCACCGGTTACACTAATGTCCTCTTTGCTTTTCTTAGGAATGGCTCAGTATTTAGGCTCAGTGGATCTTCACGTGAAAGAAGCTTAAGGTATCCTATTTCAGCTGGGCTAGAAAAGATAGGGGCTAACATGTAAATGACTCCAAGTCATAAATGTTGCTTGGGACATCCTTGGGGTACCCACATACTCTATTTTCATCCATATGGGAGCCCAGAGTGTGGTTATTTGTAGAATAGTGGACAGGTGACCCTTCTGTGTATCCACCTACATGAAATTATATGCATCAATGCTTTGCTCTGTTTATTTATTTAGTTTGGGTAAAGGAAGAAATTTTGGGAGGGGGGCTTTTAAAGCAAAAGTGAGAATAACAGGGAGATAGACTGGCCAGAGACTCAGAAGCAATATATCAAAGGAGTATATCAAAGGAATTAAGAGAGTAGGCTAATTAGGAGAGTGGTCTTCTGGGTTTCTCATGAGGGAGAAAGGACTAGAATCAGAATTGGTGTATAACACTCAGTAGTAAGGTCCTGAAGCAGCACAGCTTATGCCTAAATTGTGACACCAGTTGAGAAATGGGAATTTTTTTCTAGTTTAGGCAGGGAACCAGGCTGTGCTCTGCCTGCTCAGGATCCAGGGGCTTCTGGAATCTCCCGAAGCAGTCCTTCGGCATGTCCTGTTGGGTCTGTCGGCAGCCACCCTTCTCAAGTGTTTTTGAGAAGAGAACACTGAAAAGAAGGACTCAGAGGAGGAGGGAAGGATGGGGACTGTTACCTTATTTGGCTTAATAAACATGTGAGATGCTCTTTGGGGTGTCAAGAAATATTCCGAGGAGAATTTTCAGTATGCAAGAGGTGGGATCTTAAAGTAAGGGAAAATAAGGTTTATGTGACATTGTTTGTACTCATAGGTTGATGGTCCTGGGGGATTTAGACTTTTCACATGTGAAACAAAAGACTGGTTGTTTTATATGGACAACTTCTTCCTTCGAGGCTTTTGCCAATGAATTCATATAGCTGCAAGATGGACCCCTGTGAACTAGCAAGGGGTCGCAACAGATTGTAAAGGAGAGGGCACTAATTCCCAACCCTGCTCTACCCTGCCCCCAACTGCATCCACCCCACCCATTTTGGATCAGGGTAAAGTATATTAAAAACTCTTTTAGATGGAGAGCTATCCATGAGTGGAAACATTCCCACAGAAGCTCAGTGACTGCCCTGTAAGCGATACAGTGAAGGGGATTCTTCTCATTTTTCCTTGATTGAAAAATTAGATCCCACGTTAAAGCCCCTTCTAAATACCAGATTTGTAGTATGATGGCTTAATGATTAGGAAGTTTTCTCTTTCCGAGTGTGATCAATTCCTCTATGGTAGTGTTGGCGTCTAAGTAATACAAAATGGTTCCCTACACCAGTTCATTGCCAGGAGGGGACTCTTTCCTAGAAGGGTTTTTCTAGAAGACATAAACCAGTTGACCTGCAGGGGCCTTCGGAGAAAGTGGAACACACCTTACAGAACTGTAGATAAGCAACACGCTGATAAACTAGTTTCAGCCCAGGGGAGAGAGGTTATCAGCTTAGACAAGTATACCATGCTAATCATGCATATCTACTCCTCCCCACTTTGTTTGAGACACTCACTTTGCTTAAAACACCTCATCCTGTATAAGCTTCCCCTTTTCACTCCTTTGATGGAATTCCCTTCTATTTTCTGAATGCGATGCTAATCATTCATGAATCTCTCAAGTTTTTTTTTTTTAAAACACTTCTTAAGGCTTTCCTGGGTGACAAACATGATCATGCTTAGTTGGTCACAACCTCAAGTCAATGTAATTATTAAGTGAATTAGTTTATGCCGCAGATTGTGTCATGCTTCTTTCACAGTTTCATATTATGTATTATAAAATTGTTATATCACAATTAATAATTATTAAATGAGTTAGTCTATGCTACAGATTATATCATGCTTCTTTCAGTTTCATATTCTGTATTAAAAAAGTGTTATATCACAATTTACAGTTGTGAATATCAAATGGCCTAGTATATGTGAAAACATTGTAGATCTTACAGTGCTTTATAAATGTGATGGTTTACAAGGCAGGCACTAGTCCTGTCTTGTAAAAAAAAAAATAATCACTCAAAAGTGCCAAGTTTTAAAAGTAGAATTGATATTTATAGTATAAAAATGCAGTTGTATAAGTGATGATACTGTGAGGCATTGATTGTATACTTAGGATGGAATATACGGTATGTGAATATATCTCAATAAAATCTGCAGATTAAAAAATGCAGTTGTAAAGTAGCAAAATTCTGTAATTTTCTAAAAGTGATAATAAATATATTGGTTGATAGACTCAGAATTTAAAATGAGCTCACTTGGTTAAAATCCTGGACAAAACCAACAATGATTTTTAGTGAAGATGAATTAAAACATTTGCAATGAAGTTCTAAAAAATCAATTGCATAAATATAGAGTTGAATGCCCTAGCTCATGTGAGAAAGATCTAGCTAATGTGGCTGACAATATGAACCATCCATGTTATGTGAATTTTAAAAACATTATAATCTCAACAAACCTTTAGACATTTCTTTTTAACATTTTATTTTGAAATAATTTTAGACTTACAGAAAAGTTGCAAAGATAGTACAGAGTTCCTGTAACCTCTCCATCCTATTTCCTCCAATATTAGTATCTTCATAGCCGAGGAATAATTGTCAAAATGAAGAAATTATGGTAGGTATAATCTTTTTCTTCTTTCCTGTGTTTGTTTTCTTTTTCTATTGTCTTTTTATTTCTTTTTCTGAATTAATGCAAATGTTCTAAGAAATGATGACTATGCAACTAAGTGATGATATTGTGAATTACTGATTATGTATATTGCTTTATTATGTTTTTTTATTTTTTTAATTAATAAATAAATTTAAAACAAAAAAGAAAAAAATGGCTACGTGCTGGTTTGAAACCATTATTGTACTGGTTTGAAATGATATATGCCCCCTAGAATAGCCATGTTCTAATCAAAATCCCATCTCATAAAGGTAGAATAATCCCTATTCAATACTGTATGTTTGAAACTGTAATCAGATCATCTCCCTGGATGATGTGATTTAGTCAAGAGTGGCTGTTAAACTGGATTAGGTGATGACATGTCTCCACCCATTTCGGTGGGTCTTGAGAAGTTTCTGGAGTCCTATAAAAGAGGAAACACTTTGGAGAATGGGAGATTCGGAGAGAGCAGAGAATGCTGCAGCACCACAAGGCAGAGAGTCCACGAACCAGCGACCTTTGGAGATGAAGAAGGAAAATGCCTCCTGGGGAGCTTCATGAAAGCTAGCAGATGGCGCCGTGTTCACCATGTGCCCTCCCAGCTGAGAGACAAGCCCTGACTGTGCTCACCATGTGCCTTCTCACTTGAGAGAGAAACCCTGAACTTCATCGGCCTTCCTGAACCAGGGTATCTTTCCCTGGATGGATACCTTTGATTGGACATTTCTATAGGCTTGCTTTAATTGGGACATTTTCTCAACCTAAGAACTGTAAACAAGCAACTTATTAAATTCCCCTTTTTAAAAGGCAAAAAAAAAAAGAAGAAGAAATTAACAATGGCATATTATTAACTCAACTGAGGCTTTTTTTTTTCAGATTTCACCAGTTTTTCTACTGATGCCTTTATTCTAATCCAAAATATGATCCAGAATCCAACATTGTAATTTGTTTTCAGTTTTCCTTAATCTCCCATTTGTGATAGTTCCTCAGCCTTTCCTTGCTTTTCATACACTCTGATAATGCTGAAACAGTTTATAGAATTCCCCTGATTTGCATTTATCTAATTTGTGTGTGTGTGTGATTAGACTGAGGTTATAGATTTGAGGGAAGAATGCCGAAGAAGAGATTGCCATTTTCTGTACATGGTATTAGAGGTATGCATGATACTGATACGTCTCATTACTAGGTAAGTAAGCAAGGAGGTCATTTGGTTTAGGTAGTGTTTTTGTTTGTAAAGCAGTCAAAATACAATATATTGGAAATGGACTGGCTTTTAAAAATGGGGATTTATTAGCTTATAAATTTATAATCTAAGGCTGTGAAAATGTCCAAACGAAGGCATCATCAGGACACTATCTTCTCTGAAGATCAGTTACTATGAGCTTGAGCTCTTCTGTCAGATAGCCTGGCACATGGTGATGTTTGTTAGTCTTCCTTTTCCAGGTTTCATTGCTTCAGCTTTTGGCTTCTCCCTCTGTGGCTTTTTCTTTAAACTTCTCTGGGTGTTTCTCTCTATTCCATCCCTTAGCTTCTGTATGTGTTTCATCCTCTTATAAAGGACTCCAGTCAGAGGTTTAAGATCCTCCTTGAATGTGGGACCTTTTGATTAAGTCCCACCCACAATAGGTCTACACACTGGAATGTAATGAAAGAGCGTCACCTCTTTCAGGAATGCATACAATTTCAGACCACCAAGATAGAATCTTCCAGGTTTCTCCACTATAAAGTTACTATGTTTACTTCTGTAATTAATAAACAGTTTGAGAGAGATTTTCTAAGCCTATGCAAATATCAATTTTCACCTTAAATTCTGCCCACTAATTTTGGCATTTATCAGGGCTCTTGCTTACAGCAAGGGTGGTTTAGTGGTCATTTTCTAGTTCCCTCCTTCCCTCTTCATTTTTTAGTTGGAATTTGCAAGGGTGGTTTAGTGGTCGTTTTCTAGTTCCCTCCTTCCCTCTTCATCTTTTAGTTGGAATTTTTCTATAAAGAAAGTTGCCCTTTTTCCTCCATTCATTTATTTTTCAAAGGTTACATATATTAGTATATTGTTATTCTTTGGTTATAATCCAATATTATCACTAGGTATTTTATCAAATCATTCCTGCTTTGATCATGAGGAGCTGTTTCAGATTGGTTCTTGTGATCTTCTGACAACCCTTATCTTTTTTTCTTTCACTTTTTTTTGCTTTCTGGCTTCAAAAGATATTCCAACCCCATGGCCTTAGAACTGTAAACTCGCAACTTCATAAACTCCTCCCTTTAAAAGCCATTCCATTTCAGTGTATTGCATTCTGGCAGCTGGCAAACTAGAACAGGGTCCCAACCAAATCTTTTGCACTGATGTGATTGAATTTAGACATGAATAGACAAGTGGAGTAAAGAAGAATGGGGGATACTGTAAAAAGTAAGATCTTTTAGACTGAAAAACTATTAAAAGTATCCAAAGCTTCCTTCCAAATGGATAACTCATAAAATAAATATCAGTTTACAATATCATGCCAGGGTTCTCTCAATGGAAAAAACATGGGCCATTCCTTCCAGGCAATTATTTCAGGGAAAATATTGTGATGGATTGAGCAATTTCCTTTCAAATATGCACAAACCATTCTGCTCATATATTTTTCAGAACATTTTCCATTCTTGCATTAAATAATTGAAAGTACTATGGCAGGGAGGGGCAGAAGTTATCTAAAATTATTTAGAGAAATTTATTGTTTCTCAGAAACATTAAAAAAAATTAAATTCTAGAACATAAAACTCATTCATAGTGATTTTATTCATTTTCCAAATACAGTAAATACTGTTTTATATGGCAGTCTAACAGATGAAAACCTATTTACTAGTAGTCTAGTGCTTCTATAATACCAACAATATAAACAAAAACAAAGCACAAATAAAACATGGATTTCATAGTATGTCTCATTATGAATCTTTATGTGCATAACTAGGATGAATGTAGAAAAAAGATTCCTTACAATGTTAATATAAAGTATTTTTTCTTGGTCTATGATTTATTTAAAATTGATAATGTGTGTATTACCACAAAATTCATTCAAATAAAATATCCAATTTCTTGGCACTGCAAATCTTACAGTTGATGAAATGATCTCTCTTGATGTTGGAGGGTTGAGATCTTTGGGATACAACTCAATTTGCCCTAATAAATCAGGCTAATATTTCCCTTTTTATTAGCAATGCTCTACCTATGAATCATCAGACATACATTAAAATGAAGATTATCTTACGCCTGAAGTACAACCAGCCCCATCTCTTTGAGACTCATGAAAATAAACTTAATGTGTGGAAAACATTCATTCACTTTTTTATTTTTGCCTTCCCGTACACATAGGACTTTTCCTTATTTGTTTATTAAAGATTCAGGACATCTATCTAGCCACTATTGAATGATTGGCAACCTCAATCTAATGGTCATTTACATGTGAGCTTTTGCAGCATTTATCAAGCTACTTCTTCCTGCAATGCTTGTGTCATTATTTCTCTGACCATTCTTAATAATATAATCATTATCTACCCTTCATATCCCATCTCTCAGCACTTGTCCCAAATCTTCTTATGTTTCAGTCACATTCAGTTTTTCACAGTTACTTGGATACATGCTTTTTCACATGTGCTATTTCCTCTGAAATGATTTTTCCTTCCTAATCATTTCTTTCCCCATTTCCCATCTGCTTGACTTTTTCTTTACTCTTCAAACCTCAGCCTAAAGTTGAGACTCATTAAGTTGGTTAAATTGTCATTCTCTTGCGTTAGCATAGCACCCTGCTCATGCCTCTATTATAAAAATGATAACATTTTGTTTTTATTGATAAACTAAACTTAACTACTTAATGCCAGAATCCTTGCCACACTCATAATCGATGTAGTGCATACTAGATTGAAACCCCAGCTGCTAGAAGACAATCAAAAGTATGATTATTACTATTACTATATCCATATGATTAAAAAACACTTCTGGGGGCTTTACTGGCACAACATTATACCTAAAAGGAATCTTATAAAAGTGGCTGACTAAGTACCTAATACATTAGTGTCCTCAATCCTTTATCTCCATCATTTTATAATGAAAAATGTCAAAATTCCAATAAAGTTGAAAGAACTCTACATTGGACATTCATTTACCTATTATTTATATTATTATTATATTTGCTTAAGTTTGTATATTTGTAGAATATTGTTATATTTGTCTTACCAAAAATCTATCTAATTATCCCTTTATCCACTCATCAATTCAGCTTACTTTATTGATGTATAAATTATATTATTCAACATAAATTGCAGACATCAGTGAACTTTCCCTTAAATACTTTATGCTTATCACTAGCTAGAATTTAGTTTTTTTCATTAAGGCAAAATGTACCAATAATAAAAACATAAAATGTGTAGATCTTAACTGTTCAAACTCTGTTTTGAAAATACATATACCTATAAATCTAAACCTCTGTCAGCATATAGAACTTTACTATCACCCCATATCATCCCCATGGCCCTCCCTAAACAATCCCTGCCCCTGAGGTATTTACTGTTTTGATTTCTTTTCACCATAAATTAGTTTTGCCTATTCTGGAACTTCACATAAATGGAATCATAGAGTATATTAGTCAAGGTTCTCTAGGGAAACAGAACAAAGAGGAGATATTTGTAAATATGAGATTTTATAGAAGTGTCTCATGCAACTGTGGGGATGCATGAGTTCACATTCCATAATGCAGGCCGCAAGCCAGCAACTCCAATGAATTCCTCAGAAGAGGTTGGCTGACTGATTTTTGACAGAGAAAAGATTCTGTCTTCTGTATTCTCCTTTATAGCCTTCAAGAGATTGGATTAAATGTCTCTCATACCAAAGGTAGATTTAAATATGAGCTACAACCTTAGTTGTTTGTAGATGTAATCAGTCTTAGATGGAATCAACTTACTGATGATTTAAGTCCATGAAATGCCCTTGTAGTAATGTTTAGGCCAGTACTTGCTTGACCAAACAACTGGGCATCATTTCCTGGCCAAGTTGACACAACACCTAACCATCACAGTTCACACCTTGTCAACTTAGCAGTCATACCCATCACTTTAAACCATAATTAATCTCAAAATAAAAGGCAATATCAGACATATTTTTCACCTAACAATACTTAACTGTCCTGTGTACAATGGGAAATGCACTAACTCTCTCCAGAATAGGGTGCAAGTCCTTGGATAATATTCACTCTTAAACTGGACATACTATAACTTAAATATTATGACATGAACAATAAAACTTATGTCATACGATAAGGGGATAAGATAGAGAAAAAAATGAAGATATCTGCTTTATGTACAAATACAAACAAAAAAGCTAGGACAAATATTCATACCATTGCAGACCTCACTTCTGTAACTAGCTAAGTGGTTGTATTCATATTTAAAATTACCTTCTCCCACTGCTCATTCCATGTTCCCTTTACCCTCAGCAAACACTTCAGCTGTCCAAGGTTCATTGTTGGGTGGAGTGAACCAAACCTTCATTCCTGAAGTTTCTGGGGCATTGGTAGTCCTGCCTGGATTGGGTCATTGCAGTTTTCCATAGGCTTTAATCGCAGGGCACAGTAGTAATAAGAGGATCTTCTGTATTCCAGGGGATCTATTCTAGGGGATCTTCTGTATTCTTTTCTTTTTTCTGGGGTGCATTGTCTGGGAATCAAACCCGGGTTTCCTGCATGGAAGATGGGCATTCTAACCACTGAACTACCCATGTAGCCTTCCAGGAAAACTCTTTTTTTGCCTCCATCATTTAGTTGCAGTCTTATTTCCCCTTGATAATCAGGATCAGTTGTGCCTGCCAGTAGAGCAATCCCTTTCTTTTTTGGCCTGTTGATTCAGAGGCAAGAGAAGCTTAAATTGGCCAGGTGGTAGTCTTTACTTCCAGTTTAATTGTATCACTGTTTTGTCTCCTGGTAGAAGAACTCCTCCTTTTGGAACTAAGACCTGTAGACAAGCAAAGTTTAAGGTTGCAGGGATAAGAAGCAAAAATTTTTCTAGTCGATCACTCTGGGTGATAATGTATGGTGCCGTGCCGAATTCCACCCCTTGATTCCTGAACTTGGAAATTTTGGTTATCGGAGAAACTGTATTATAGATTGGATACTGATTCAGAGTATACACAGCCTCCTGAAAACATTGCTCCAGCCCAGCAAGGTATTGCCACCTAGTTTGCACCATAATTGGGTCTTCAGGCTATTCCACCATTCTATCAATCCAGCACCTGAATGATGCGGAACATGGTAATACCAGAGAATTCCATGAGCATATGCCCATTCATGCACTTCATTCACTGTGAAATTGGATCCTTGATCAGAAACAATTCTGTGTGGAATACCATGATGGTGGATAAAACTTTTGTAAGTTTGCAAATTGTAGTTTTGCTGGAAGCTTTGTGTGCAGGGATGGCAAACCCATACCCAGAGTATGTGCCTATTACAGTTAGAGCAAATTGATGCCCCTTCTATGATGGAAGTGGTCCAATGTAACCATCCTGTCACCAAGAAGGAGGCTGATCACCTCAGGAAATAGTTCCATGTTGGGTATTGAATGTGGGTCTCTGCTGCTGGCAGATCGGACACACAGCAGTGGCCCTAGCAAGGTCATTCTTGGTGAGTAGAAGTCCATGTTGCTGAGCTCATGCATAATATCCATACCACCATGACCACTTTGTTCATGAGCCCATTGGACATTGACAGGAGTCCAGGGAAAGAGACTGACTGGTATCCACAGAACAGATCATCTTATCCAATTGATTATTAAAACCTCCTTATGTTGAAGTCATCTTCTAGTGAGTATTCACATAAAACACAAATATCTTCATGGTTTTTTCCCAGACAGGTCTATGTACATACTTCTTCCCTAGACCTCTTTGTCAACAATTTTCCATTCATGCTCCTTCCAAGTCCCTGACCATCCAACCAAACCATTAGCGATGACCTATGATTCGGTATGCAAGCGTAACTCCAGCCAGTTCTCCTCCTAGGCAAAATGAACAGCCAGGTGCAATGCTTGAAGTTCTGCCCACTGGGAGGATTTCCCCTCACTGCTGTCCTTCAAGGTCATCATAGAAAGGGATGTAGTGCTTCATCTGCATATTGTGAAGAACCATCTGTAAAGCAGGCCTCAGTTTTCTCTTCCTCTGTCAAATGATCACAAGAGACTCCCCAAGAGGTCCTAGTTGTGGCTGGAGAAGAGCACGTAGTGTTGCAGGAGTGGGAACCATAGATATTGAGCCACTTCCTCATATACTTCCTTGTACCTTCAAGACATGGTCAAGCCATATCTCTTATATTCCATTTTCATTTTATGATGGACTTCCTCTGTTCAGGACAAACTTTATGGCTTGGTGGGTCAGACAACATCAGCTCAGGTCTCATAGTAATTTCAAAGCCCATGGTTAAGCATTCAGTCTCTACTAGGCCCAGTAGTATGCCAAAAGCTGTTTTTCAGAAGGAGAGTAATTATCTGTAGAGGATGACACGGGTTTTATTCCAAAACCCCAAGGGCCTGTGTTGTGATTCTCCTATAGGGGCCTGCCAAAGGTTCAAGACAGCATCTCCCTTTGCCACTGACACTTCCTGTACCATTGTATCTGCTGGATCAGATGGTCCAAGTGACAAAGGAGCTTATACAACAGCTTGGACCAGTCAAAAGCCTCCTTTTGTTCCAGTCCTTACTTGAAACTAGCCACTTTTCTGGTCACTCATTGAATGGACCATAGTAGTACACTCAAAAGAGGCATATGCTGTCCCCAACATCCAAAGAGGTCAACTAGGTATTGTGCCTCCTTGTTTCGGCCATAAGAGAGGCCAGATGCAACAGCTTCTCCTTTACCTTAGAAGGAATATCTTGACATGCCCACTGGACACCTAGAAATTTCACTGATGTGGAAGTCTCTATTTTTGTGGGATTTATTTCCCATTCTCTGACATGCAAATGCCTTATCAATAAGTCTAGAGTAGTTGCTACTTCTTGCTCATTAGGTCCAATCAACATGATATCATCAATATAATGAACCAATGCACTATCTTATGGGAGGGAAAAATTATCAAGGTCCTTGCGAACAAGATTATTACATAGGGCTGGAGAGTTGTTATACCCCTTTTAGGACACATGTAGAAACTTACATCTTTATATGGCACTTAAGCTGCAAATTTGAAGCTTTCAGCTCATCTCTTTCTCTCATAACTGTATCCAACATATCTAAGACCAACCAGCAAACATCCTTATACCTCTTAATACCAAACTCTATTAAGTTGTCAAAAACACTCTCTCCCAGAGGCTTGCCTCATAAATAGGTACAAGTAGCAGAATCAAATGGTGGTATTTTGCATATCTCTATTGCCAACTCATGCCATGGACTGTCAGTGTCTTTTTGATCATTAGAAATAAAGTCATTAGTGCCTTTGAGTCTACTCAAAATAGAAAGCCAAGAGCAAAAACCTATTTTCACAGATTCTCTCAAAAACCACTTCTGTATTAGTCAGGGTTCTCTAGAGAAACAGAACCAATAGGAGATATCTGTAAATATGAAGTTTATTAAAGTGTGGGAATGCAAGAGTCCAAAATCCATAATGCAGGCCATGAGGCTGGCAACTCCAATGAAGTGACAACTCTAGTGAAGTTCTTTGATGACCTCTACAGGAGAGGCTGGATGTCTGAAGAAGTAGTGAAAACTCTGTCTTCTCCCTTAAAAGTCTTCAACTGATTGGATCAAATGCAATTGATTGTATTCTCTCATTTGTGGAAGACATACCCTTAGTTGATTTTAGATGTAATCAGTCACAGATGCAATCAATTGACTGAAGATTAATAAACCAGCTTCCTGGTTTATCAACCAGCCACAAAATATCCTTGCAGTAAAGGTTAGGCCAGTGTTTGCCTGACCAGACAACTGGGCACCATCACCTGGCCAAGTTGACATCTGAACCTAAGCATCACACATGGTTATTGGGTATACTGGAGAAATCAGTTGGAGTGGAGGAAATCCATGTTGCTAATTTTGAGAATATATTGGTATTCGAGTTCTATAAAAAAAAGCCTCCATTTGCTTTGATTTTCCTATGGGTTCAAAACTGACCATAGTCCTTGTTCTTGATGGGAGTCAAGTCCCAGCTTTGCATGATACTTCCTTGGGTATGCACCTGTGTAGAGGTGGAGACTGCCAAGGCTATCATAATTATCAGAGCCATGCAGAGGTCACAACATTCATTGCCTAATATGATGATTTTAAGTTATATATATATATTTCTTTGCATGGGCAGGCACCAGGAATTGAACCTGGGTCTCTGGTGTGGCAGGCAAGAACTCTGCCTGCTGAGGCATCGTGGCCTGCCCTATGATCATTTTTAAAATATAGAATGTAATTAATGGTCACAATAATAATGCCCTGCATTTGCATAGCATTTCAGTTTTAAAAGCACTTTTACATCCTTTAGCTTATCTGATTATAACAAAATTTTTTAAGAAAAACTTTGTTTGAAAATACTCATTTGTCAAAGCTTAAATTTAGTGAGATTAAGTAAATTGCCCAACATTAAGCTACTAGTTGACCTTGCTCCTGGCCAAGCCTTATCTAAGACCATATTTATTTTGGATGCCATATGTTCCAGGAACAGAGAGTAGCAATACAGCTGCATTATGAATATATTTCAGACATATTATGTTTTTTTGAGATACACTCCTATTTGCATTGTATATTGTTTACCATCCCTAGCAATGTACACCAAAAAAATAGAGCTGAATAAGTGGCGTAAAAAACAATCTTCATAAATCAGTTTTTATTTTTGCACTGCCTTTGCAGAAAAAAACACTTTTATAAAATTGGTAGGAGTAGCTGAGCAATTTGGTCAATCAGAGCTTTAAGCCTGGTATATAAATCTTTATGAGCATATAGGTAGGATTCATTAGTCAGGTTACCCTCCCTCATATTGTTACCCATAAAAAGAGAACAGAGAAGTACTTGGGGAAAAGCTTTAACACTATTTCTGTAATCTTTTATTCCTCTCCTTTAACTAAATGTAAATATACTACAGGCTTTCAGATCCCTTTTGGAAAAAGAGGTAAAATCGTCATTGCAACTCCAGTAAAGGTAAAGCACTGAATTTCAAACTTTGATGCTATCATCTCTTTGGAGACTACAGCATAAAAGGAATTGGTGATATACCAAATTGAAAATCTTTAGTTTCAAGTATGAATTGGAAACTTAATAATAGTTTATTAAATAAATTTCTTTGAGCAAAAGGAAGTTTTCTTTTACTTAAACAAAATAGTATGGAACCAGCATTGCATTGGCTGCTGGGAGAGAGGGATGAAAAATATTTTTAATAAAGAAGCAGAAGACACAGTCCTTTTAAGAAGTTCATATTCTCTTTAGAGCTATCATTCTCACAGGTAAATATTACCAAAACAATGCTAGGGAATATATATAATTGATTGTTAAATAGGGTGGGATATACAATGCACTAAATAACATTCAAAGAATTGAGAGAGGACTAAGGACCCATTTGAAAAAAAAAAACTGGTTTTATTGAATTGAGTGTGGGGACAGACTTTAAAAGACTCCAGTGTTTAGGTAGATATGGGAAAAAGGAACCTCAGATTTAATAGGTAGGTAGATTAAAGAGAAAATGATAGAAAGCAAACTCTGTTACTTACTAGCTAAGTAACTGTAGGAAAATTACTTTAGCATTCTAAGTCTCAGTTTCTTTATCTATAAAGTAAATGGAGATAGTAATAAAATGCAATGAAGTAGTGCATCAGTCATGATACACTGCAGATACACAAGCTAAGCTACACTGCAGGAACAAACACCAACATTCTCATTGAGCTAAAAAGTAGTTTTAATTTTTCCGTCATGCTACATATCCTCGGAGGGTCAGCAGAGGAGACTATTTTTCTCTGAACCACATAACTGAGAGAGCCCTAGAGGAGGATTTCATATAAGCAATTAAGTGTTTCAGCCTGGAAGTGATAAACTCATAACTCATTGACCAGAACTTGTTAAACCTTTGGGCCCAGGAGTAAAATCCAACTATGTGTCTGCAGTGTGTGTTAATAACATTAGTGTTCGCCACAGATGGACTCTATGAGAATCAAGTAAAACAATACATGCCAAGGACTTACCACAATTTCTTAACAATTTAAGCTCCCAATAAATATTAGCTTTTATAGTTATCAAGGAATGAGCCTAAGAAGCTGTTGGTAAATACTAAATTAGCTGCTTTATAATTATTTTACACATGAGATTTTTAATCTGTACAACTCTTAAGGTATTATCATCACTATGTTATTCAGAGTAATTAAATAATTTGCTTCATGTTACATAGCTATTAAATAGTTAAGTATGAATTGTAATCCAGGTCAGTCTGACTCCAAAAGCTATTTTTACTATGTAGCACTGCCTTCATAAAGGCCCTTTTTAGTGCTATGATTTTTATGAAATAGACATGTGCTAAAGTAAATAGTATATAAAAAACATAATATATAACAATATTCTTACATACATTTACTATATACCTTCCATGTTGTGTCACATTCTGATAGATTTTGAGCATAAAGAGAAAAAAGATCTCTGCCTCAAGATATCCAAATATTGATGAGGTAGTTAAGTAAAAGACACTTTCAATGCTATATGATAATGTTGTCTTATAAGATGTTACAGAATACAATGGAAACATGGAGGAAGAACAATTAGCCAGAATGAAGGTGTATTGAGAAGGATTTCCAAGATAGATGATAATCTGGGCTGAGTCTGCAAAGTTTAGCAAAAGATATTTGAATAAAAAGAAAGACATGCATTCCAGACTGAGAAGGCAATATATGTAAAGCCATGATAACTTGAGAAAGGAAAGCATACAAAGGAAATTACGCACAAACCAGGGAATCAAGCACAAACTAGGAAATCCAGTGGATTTTTATGGCTGTGGCATATGGTGGGAGTGCAGGTGAGAGAATTTCAAGAACTAAACACACATAGATACATACTCTCTGGAACCTGAAAGGCTTTCCATGCTGTCTTGAGAATTTTGAATTTTATTCTGAAGGCAGTGAGGATCTATTAAATGATTTCAAAAAAGTGACATAATTAGTCTGGCATCTTAGGAAGATTCTTCTAGCAGAAGAGAGCAATTTGCATTAGACGGGGCTGGAAATGGAAACAAGGAAATGAGCTAGGGAACTTTTAAATTAATCTTAGCAAAAGCTAAATGAGGGAAGGTTTCAAGCAGCAGTAGCAAAGATGGAATAAAGGGAATGTACATGAAATATGTCAAACCCTTTCTTACCCCAGAATTTGCTTTCCTTGTTCCCTCTGATTGACTCACCTTCCATGAGATATTTCATGGCTAGCTCCTGCTCATCATTCAGGTTCTAAACTAAAGTCACTTCCTCTGACTTCACTGATCACCCTGTCTAATGTTGACCCTTTATTCTCTTCTTCTAACTACTTACCATCTTCACAATTCCTTCTCCATTATATTCACTAAATGATTCATCGTCTGAAATGACTCATATGCATTTGTTGATTGGTCACCTTTTTCAGTTTGTTTTGTCAGCATTGTATCTAGAACAGTGGTCAGTAAAGAATAAAAACTTAATGCTTATTAAATAGACAGCTAAGTGTCACCTCAAAGTAGAGCCAGATGATCTGGAGTTCAGGTTAGAGGTCTGATCTTAAGATAAACATACATTTGCAAATCTTTGTGTTGCATATATAGGTGCAGAGCAGAGGATGGAAAGTTGGTATATCAGTAAAGGTGTTTCAGTTTCAAAAATGAGAATTCTCAAATAATAGGGTTTGTATGCTATTTATAAAAAAAAAATTAGACGTCCAGACAGAAAAAGATAGATACAGCATTGGGTAATTGAACATACAATGATGTCAGTGGTCTGGATCAAGTTCTCTGTGATTGATTGTCTCCAAAGATGGCTGGCATCAATTCCTTTCCTTCAGTCCATGTATATACTTACCACTTCTCACATCAATAAGTGAAGTCTATTTCCCCTCCCCTTAAATAAGGGCTAGCACCCACTCACCTACCACTAGACTTCTCTCCAAGCATATTGGATTAGGATTGTATCTCATGCATGCATGCTATTTGCAAGAGCAGCTGGGGCAGAAAGGATCTTTCATTTTCACCATCTGATGTAGGAAGTGGACTTTTTCAACAAGGAGGAAGATGAAAGAGTAGTTATTGGGTAGTTGTTGAATAGACAGCCAAACCTGTCTGCCTCCCCTGGGAAACAACAGTCTTAAGGATGAACAGTGGAAAGAGACTCTATGGTGGAGAGCAAGGACAATTGTATGGAAAAACTAGGTCCATGGAAACCTAAGGAACATAGAAATTTCAAAATTGAGAGAGATTTCAAAAGTGAGATCTTCAATATCAACTGCTGCAGAACATTTAAGTAAATTAAAGAGTGAAAAGTGTCAATAGAATTTAGCAATTAGAGAGTTATTAATGGCCTGAAGAATAAGTTAGTTATATGATAAAGTTGGAAATTGAATTGCAGTGAGTAGTAGCTAGAAGATAATGCAGAATGGAGGGGAGCTTTTGAACACTGAAGATAAAATAATCTCTTTTTTTTGTAACTGGGTATTTATGAGTAATTCATATTCATTAAACAGTTATGCTGTGCTAATCATTAACTCATTCATATCATAGTGAAGAAAACAGTCAAAACCCTGTCCTTATAGATTTCATATTCACTTGGGGGGAGACAGACAGTAAACAAAATTAATTTAAAAAATAGCATTTAGTTGAAGATAAATGCTATGGATAAAAATGAAACAGGAAAGAAAGCTAAGGCTTTATATGGCTGAAAGTTTGATTTTAAGCAAGGTGGCCACAAAAGTCTTCATTGAAAGTAACATTTGGGGAAAGATTTATATGAGGAAACAAGTGGAAAAATATTCCAGGTGGAGGGAAAAGTAAATGCAAAGGTTCAGATGCAGGAACAGGATTCCGGTGTTTGAAGTACTGATAGAGGGTTAGAGAGGCTGGAGGGGAGTATAGAAGAGAGTGATAGAGGATGAGGTATGAGACATTTCAGGAAATAGACTGTGGAGGACTTTATAGTTCAATTGAAGGCTTTACGCTTTTATTTTGAGAAGAGGAGAAACCCAGACTGATTTGCTATATAGCAGGATTACTTGTCTGTTGGGTTGAGAGTAGACTGAAGGGGGTTAAGGGGAAAAGCAGGGGGTGAAATAGGCAGGGGCAGAACTAGAGACAGTGAGAAGTGGTCTAATCCTGTATATAATGTTAAAGGTATAGTTGGCAGGATTTATTGAGAGATTGGCTATTATCTTAGATCTGGTTCCCTAGGAAATAGATCCTTAGATATAGATTTGCATGGGAAAAGGTGTATTGAGGAATAACTACAGCTATGCAAGAATGGATGAACACACTGAGGTATAATGATACAATAGGATACTACTCAACAGAGAAAGGAGAATTGCTGATGTACATAACATGTGAATCCAGAAACATTGTGTTAAGTGAAAGAAGACTAAGACACACTCTATGTGATGATTAGTCTTATGTGTCGTCTTGGCCAAGTAATGGTTCCCAGTTGTCTAGCCAAGCAAGCAGTGGCCTAGACATTACTGCAAGGACATTTCATGGACTTAAATCATCAGTAAGTTGATTGCATCTATGACTGATTTCATCTACAATCAGCTAAGGAGAGTGTCTTTAGCAATGAGAGACATTTAAATGTTTCTTCAAAGGAAAAGATAAAAGAAAGAATCTCTCCATATCAGCAAGCCAGCCTCTCCTGGGGAATCCATTGAAGAACTTAAGAGGAGTTGCCAGCTTGTGGCCTGCCCTATGGAATTTAGAACTCATGTATCCCCATGACTATATGAAATAGTTTTATAAAATCTCATATTTACAGATCTCTCCTCTTGGTTCTGTTTCCCTAGAGAATCTTAATAAAGCTTTAGTACCAGGATTGGTTCTTAAGAGACAGAATCTTAAAAATGGGTTTTTGCCATTGATTTTCTACTCTGATTAGATTCAAAGACACTAATGACTCTATTTCCAATAATCAGTATGGCACTGACAGTCCATGGTATGAGTTGGCAGTAAAGATACACAAAATATCACCACTTGATTCTCATAATCATAGGCTTATACCAGGCAATGCTCTGGGTGACAGTGTTTTTAACATCTTAACAGAGTTTTGTGGAGTTAAAAGTTTTAATGATGTGAGCTAGTTGTTCCTAGATACACTGGATATAGTTATAAAGGAAAGGAATGAGCTAAAGGCTTCAAATTTGCAACATAAGTGCCATATGAAAGATGTAAAAGTTTCTGTGTATGCCCTGAAAGAAAATTGTATTTCCTATGGTTGCAGACTTGAGATCTCTGAAAATCAAACCCAAAGTCTCATTGTATAAGTAGCAGATTTAGAATGTAAACTAAATTCTTAACTTGGAAGGGTGTCTGCTGTTCATTGATTGGAAAAGAATGGTATCATGAAACTTGGGATGGGGACATATGGTTTGATAATGATGGCAGTGGGACATGGAAACCCTGGATTCTGCTGATTCCTTGCTAGATAGACCTGTAATGGTCTGTCTTGAGGAAATAACCACCCCACCTCCAGCCTGCCATGAGGAAACAGCTTTGCGACCTCTAGTAGGTCCTGAGGAGTCTACCATCCAATCTTCACCTGAAGAGATTAAACCTTCAATGCCTGCTAAACCTGTAATCAACTAAGTGAGGAAAGAGCCCTCACTCCTCTGTCTGGAGAGATTAATCCTGCTTCACCAGTTGAAACTGCAACAGAATGACCTGAGGTAATTGCCTTGAAGGACACTTCTAATTCTTTTCATGACCTGCCCCACCACTCCTCTTTTCTTTAAGACCTAAAACTAGACTAAAGCCCTGACAGACCCCAAAAGGTGAGGTACAAAGTGTGACCCATTAGGAGGTATACTATACTACAAAAAAACCTGCATGGAGTCCAATTTGTATAGACTGAATTCAGGAGAATATATGCGGAATGGATATTAATGGTGTGGGATATTGACAGAAGGAATAAAAAATTGAATCAGCCTGAATTTGTTGAAATGGGTTCAATACAGAGATGCTGCATTCAGTGTCATATTTTGAGGGGTTAAAAAGGGTTTAAAAATTTGTTTGGATTGTTGGCTGAAACATGGATCAAAAGGTGGCTGACATTACCTGAGGCCAAAATGCCAGAACTACCCTGGAATAATGTAGATGACAGGATCGAAAGGTTTAGAGACATTGGAATGTTACAGTAGATTTGTCCTGGACAGCCTTCTCACACACCTTAGCAATGTCCAGAGTTCATATCAGGATTAAGAGGAATAAATTTTTTAAACTAGCTCCATCATCCCTGAAGAGCTCTGTAGTTGCCTGTTCTAGTTTCCTAGCTGCCAGAATGTGATATACCAGAAGTGGAATGGCTTTTAAAAGGGGGAATTTATTAAGTTGCTAAGTCTATAGTTCTAAGACTGAAAAATGTCCAAATGAAAGCAAGGCTATAGAAATGTCCGTTCTATGGCATCCAGGGAAAGATACCTTTGTTCAAGAAGGCTGATGACATTCAGGGTTTCTCTCTCAACTGGAAAGACACATGACAATGTCTGCAGGCTTTCTCTGCAAACTTCTTGTTTCATGAAGCTCCTCCAAGAGCATTTTCCTTCATCATCTCCAAAGGTATGTGGCTGCATGGGCTCTCATGGTTCTCATGGTTCTGTCACTCTCAAGCTTTTTCCAGAGTGGTTCCTCTTTTCAAGGATTCCAGTAAATTAATCAAGACCCACTTGGAATGGGTAGAGTCCCATCTCTATCTAATCAAATATTAATTCCCACAATTGGGTGCGTCATATCTCCATGGTGGTAATCTAATCAAGTCTCCAAACTACATTACTGAATAGGACTTAGAAGAAATGGCTCTTCTATGAGATGGAACAGGATTAAAACATGGCTTTTCCAAGGAAAATAATTATTTCAAACTGGCACATTCCCCTTCTCTGTAGTTCAGATATACCTGTGGGAATTGCTATTACTGAGCTGGAATCCTTAAGCACAGTGGGGATAATCAGATACTGAGTTGACAGAAGCCACATAGAAGCACTTAACTGCCAAAGACAAGATGGGTGTGGCTACCATCAGGGACAACATACTCAAAGAAGTTTCAAACATTATGACTTACAGAGACCTATAGTGTTGGTTAATAGATCATGGAGTATCTAAAAGCAAAATAAATGGGCAGTTGTGCTGGTTTGAAACTGTCATGTTCCCCAGAAAAAAACATGTTTTTCTAATCCAATCTTGTGGGTGTAAGTGTATTGTGGGTGGGCCTTTTGATTAGGTTGTTTTCAAAGAGATGTGACCCACCCAATTCAAGGTGAGTCTTGACCTTTCTAGAGCCCTTTATGAGAGTGAGCCCTGAGATGTTTGCAGACAGAGAAAGAAATGCCCTGGGAGAAACAAGCAAGGACCCACAGGATCTTAGAAAGAAAATTTCCTAGTGAGAAACAAGAAGGACTTACAGAAGTTGTGAGAGCTATTTTGAAAACAAAGCCAGGAGAAAAGGACAGCAGATGTCACCATGTGCCTTCCCATGTGACAGAGGAACCCCAGGTACCAGCTGTTTTTCCTCTGAGAGGTCTCTTCTTGTTGGTGTCTTAATTTAGACATTTTCAAGAATTGTAACTTGTAACTGAATAAATCCCACTTGTAAGAGCCAATCTATTTCAGGTATATTGCATTCTGGCAGCTTTAGCAAACCAAAACAACAGTCTACTAAATTCTTGGTTGATCTGTATAAAAGAGTTCTACATCAAGTGAACAAAAGTCTAACTTGAATTACAAAAACAGAGCACCATGGACCTTTAGTCAATTCCAAGACTTAAGACACTTTACAGACCCAGAATCCCATGTCTGAGGGAATGCCAGGTTCCCTCGGGGAAGGACCCTATTACATTGCCCAAAATCTACATTGTAAATTTTCCTCTCAGCTTTCTCCAAATAGACCTCTAGCCTTTTTCTAGGTTCACTGTGCATTGGGGAAATGGAAATGATCAGATATTTGGGGGATTATTAGTCACTGGCTGAAAAGTGACATTAATTCCAGGAGAGACCTAAAATATCACTCTTGTCCACCAGTCAGAGTAGGGGCTTATGGAGATCAGGTGATCAATGGAAATTTAGCTTAGACCCATCTCATAGTTAGCCCAGAGGGGCCCTGGATCCATTCTGTGAGTATTTCCCCAGTTCTGGAAGATATAATTGGAATAGACATATTCAGCAACTGAAAGAATCCCCACTTCAGTTCTCTGAATTGTGGGTTGAGGGTTATTATAGTAGGTGTGCTGGTTTGAAACTGTTAGGTATCCTAGAAAAGCCATGTTCTTCTAGTCCAATGGGTGCAGTAGATCTATTGTGGGTGGGACCCTTTGATTAGGTTGTTTCCATGGAGATGTGACCCCACCCATTCAGAGTGCATTTTAATCAGCTTACTGGAATCCTTTAAAAGAGCAGACACAGCTGTATGGGATGCTTGGAGACAGAAGCTCAGGGAGGAGGCCACTGGAACCAGGAGCTGAAATAAATGAAACCAAAGGACAAAGGGCCAGCAGACATCACCAGGAGCCTTCTCATGTGGCAGAGAAACCCAGGACATGATCAGCCTTTCTTGAGTACTTTCTTGAGTGAAGTTATCCTCTTGTTGATGCCTTAATTTGGACATATGTGTAGCCTTAGATTTGTAATTTGTAACTTAATAAATCCCCTTTATAAAAGCCAATCCGTTTCTAGTATGTTGCATTCTGGCAGCATTGGCACACTGAACAGTAGGAAAGGCCAAGTGGAAGCCACTAGAACTGGCCCTACCCAGAAAAATAGTAAATCAGAAGCAATACCAAATTCTTGGAGGAATTACAGAGATTAGGGCAACCATCAAGGACTTGAGGGATTCAGATGCTGTGATTCGCAACACATGCCATTCAACTCTATTTTGCCTGTGCAGAAAATAGATGGGTCTTGGAAGATAACAGTGGATTATCATAAACTTAACCAGGTGGTGACTCCAATTGCAACTTCTATTCCAGAAGTAATATTATTGCTTGAGCAAACCAACACACCCTTGGTATCTGGAATGCAGCTATTGATCTGGTAAATGCTTTTTTTCTCAATAGCTGCTAGTAAGGACCACCACAAACAGTTTGCTTTCATCTGACAAAGCCAGCAGAATACATTCACTGTCCTATCTCAGGGGTATATCAACTCTCCAGCCTTATGTCATAATCTTGTCCACAGGGACCTTGGTAATTTCTCCCTCCCACAGGACATCATATTGGTCCATTATATTGATGATATCATATTGATTAGACCTAGTGAGCAAGAAGTAGCAACTACTCTGGACTTATTTGTAAGGCATCTGCGTATCAGAGGACAGGAAATAAATTCAACAAAAATAAAGAGACCTTCCACCTCAGTGAAATTTCAAGGTGTCCAGCCAGTGGAGGGGGGGGGGCTTGTGGAAATATCCCTTCTAAAGTGAAGCATAATTGCATCTAGCCCTTTCAACATTAAAAAAAAATAATAATAAATAGGCACAATACCTAGTTGGCATCTTTGGATTTTGGAGACAGGATATTCCTTAGTTGAGTGTGTTATTCTGGCCCTTTTAATGAGTGACCAGAAAAGCTATTCATTTTGAGTGGGAACTGGAACAAGAGGAGGCCCTGTGACAGGTACAGACTGCTGTGCAAGCTGCTCTGCCACTTGGGGCATATGATCCAACAGATCCAATGGTACTGACATGTCAGTGACAAATAGAGATGCTGTCTGGAACCTTTGGCAGGCCCCTACAGGAGAATCACAATGCAGGTCCTTAGGATTTTGGAGTGAAGCCTTAACATCTTCTGTAGATAACTGCTCTCCTTTTGAGAAACAACTTTTTGCCTACTATTGGGCTTAGTAGAGACCGAACAGTTAATCATGTGCCACCAAGTTACCCTGAGACTGAGTTGCTTATCATGAGCTGGGTGTTGCCTGGCCCATCAAGCCTTAAAGTTTGATGGGCACAGCAGCATTCCACCATAAAATGAAAATGGTATAGAAGAGATAGGGCTTGGCCATGTCCTGAAGCCACAAGTAAATTATATCAGGAAGTGATCCAAATACCTATGGGTCCCACTAATGCCACATGACCTCCTCTTTCCCAACCCACAGTTAGGTACTCTTAGGAAGGTCCTTACAGTCAGTTGAATAAGGAAGAGAAGACTCAAAGCTTGTTCCCAGATGGTTGGCACGATATGCACATACCACCGAAAAGTGGACAACTGAAGCACTACAGCTCCTTTATAGGATGACTCTGAAGGACAGCAGTGGGGGAAAATCCTCTAAGTGGGCAGAACTTCAAGCATTGCACTTTGTTGTTCATTTTGCTTGGAAAGAAAACTAGCTGGAGGTACATTGGCATACTGAAACATGAGCTGTTGCTAATGGTTTGACTGGATGGTCATGAACTTGGAGGAAGAAGCATGATTGGAAAATTGGTGACAAAAAGGTCTGGGGAAGAAATATGTAGATAGAACTTTCTGAGTAAGCAAAGAACTTGAAGATATTTGTGTCCCATGTTAATGCTCGCTAGAGGATGAATTCAGCAGAAAGAGCTTTTAATAATCAAGTAGATAAGATGATCTGTTCTGTGGATACCAATCAGCCTTTTTCCTAGCCACTCCTGTCATTGGCCAATGGGCTCATGAACAAAGTGATTATGGTAGTATGGATGAAGATTATGCATGGGTTCAGCAACATGAACTTGACTCACCAAGGCCAACCTCACTAGGACCTCTGCTGAGTGCCCAATCTTCCAGTAGCAGAGACCTATACTCAGTCCCCAATATGGCACCATTCCACAAGGTGATTAGCTTCCTTCCTGGTGGAGGATGATTACATTAGACTGCTTTCATTATGGAATGGGTATCAATTTGTTTTAACTGGAATAGGCACATTCTTTGGATATGGGTTTGCCATCCTTGTACACAATGCTTCCACCAAAACTACAACCCATGGACTTAATGGAATGCTTTATCCACCATCATGGTATTCCACAACAGCATTGCTTCTGATCAAGGATCCCACAGTGAATGAAATACAGGAAAGGGCACATGCTCATTGGATTCTCTATCTTACCATGTTCACCATAATCCACAGATAGCTGGGTTGGTAGAACAACGGACTAGCCTGAAGATTCAATTTTGGCACCAATTGGTGGCAATATTTTGCTAGGCTGGGGCAGTGTTCTGTGTATACTCTGATCCATGTCCACTCTCTGAAGCACTTTCTCCCATAGCCAACATTTCCTGGTCCAGGAATCAAGAGGAGGAATTGTGTGTGGCACCACTCATTATCACCCAAGGTGACCCACAAGAAAAAATTTTCCTTCCTATCCATGCAACTTTAAGCCCTGCTGCTCTACTGATTTTAGTTCCAAATGGAGGAGTGCTTCTACCAAGAAACAAAGCAATGATTCAATTGAACCGGAAGTTAAGACAAACACCTGGCCACTCTGAGCTTCTCATGCCTCTGAATCAAAATTCCAAGAAAGGATTTCTGTACTAGCTGGAGTGATTGAACCTGACAATCAAAAGGAAATAGGACTGCAACTACACAATGGAGGTAAAGAATAGTTTTCCTGGAACACAGGAGACCCTGTGGGATATCTCTTAGTACTACCATGCTGTGCTATTCAGGGTTATCTAGAGAAAAAGAACAGGAGAGATCTGTACATATGAGATTTATAAAGATGTTTCATGCAACCATGGGAATGGAATAGTCCAAAAAATTTAAGGCAGGCTGTGAAGCTGGAAGCTCTGTTGAAGGGTCTGGATGAACTTCACAGGAGAGACTTGCTGGCTGAAGAAGCAGTGAAAGAGTCTCTCTTCTTCCTCAAAAACTTTCAAATAGATTGGATTGTCTCATTGTGGGAGAAATGCCTTAGGTGATCACAGATGTAATCAGCCACAGATGCAATCAACTGAATGAAGATTTAATATACCAGCCTTCTATTTATCAACTAGCCACAAAATATCCTTGCAGCAATGGTCAGGCCAATGCTTGCCTGAGTAGAGAACTAGACATAATCACCTGACCAAGTTGACACCAGAACCTAATCATCACACAGGCCCTGTGATTAAAGTCAATGGAAAACTGCAACAACCCAATCCAGGCAGGACTAGCAATGGCCCAGAAACTTCGGGAATAAAGTCTTGGTTCACCCTACCAGGCAAAGAATAATGGCCAGCTGAAGTGTTTGCTGAGGGTAAAGTGAACATAGAATGAGTAGTGAAAGAATGCAGTACAACCACATGGCTAGTTACATAAATGAAGACTGTGATGATAAGAATATTACTCCCCTTGTTTTGTTATAAGTATGTTTCTATTTGTACATAAGGCAAGTATCTTTTTTACTTCCTATCATGTGACATAAGTTGTATTGTTTATGTTGTAGTATTAAGTTATAGACATCAAATTTAAGAGTGAATGCTACCTAAGAACTTGCACCCTGTTCTAGAGAGATTTAGAGCATTTCCAGTTGTGTGTAGGACCACTGAATATTGTTAGTTTAAATATATGTCTGTTATGGTGTTCTATTTAGAGATCAAATATGACTTATGGTGCTATATATAGCTGCCACGTTGACAAGGGGTGGACTGTGATGGTTAGGTTCAGGTGTCAACTTGGCTAGGTGATGGTGTCCGGTTGTCTGGTCAGGCAACACTGGCCTAACTGTTACTGCTAGTATATTTCATGGCTGGTTGATGAACCAGAAGGCTGGTTATTAAATCAACAGTCAGCTGATTGCATCTATAACCAATTACATCTCCAATCAATTAAGCATGTGTCTTCCACAAACAAGAGAATTTGACTAGTTGGATTTGATCCAATCAATTGAAGACTTTTAAGGGAGAAGAGAGATTTCCATTACTTCTTCAGCCAGCCAGCCTCTCCTGTAGAGGTTGTTGAGGAACTTCATCAGAGTTGCTAGCCTCAGGCTTGTCCTACAGATTTTGGACTCTTGCATCTCCATGGTTGTATGCAACACTTTGATAAGTCTCACATTTTCAGATATCTCCTATTGGTTCTGTTTCTCTAGAGAACCCTGACTTATTAGTACATGCATATACCAAAATCAGATTTGAAGTCTCTTCACCTAAATTCCTCTGCTTTCCCAAATTATATGAACCAGATCTTCATAACAAAATTCATGTGGTCAACTTTTATTAAACTCTTTTTTAGTTTCCAAATGCAAACCATCAGCAGATCATGTCAGCTGTATGTTAAAAAAAATTTCATGTGGAGCCAATTAATTTTTTTAAAATCCACTATCACCACTTTAGTACAACCCATGAATAACCTTTCACATGGACAACTATAATAGTCCCTTTTCTAATCTCCTTATTTTTACCATTTTGCACCACAGAAAATTCTCACACAGCAAACACCTAACCTTTTTGAAAACATAAATCAGAGTATGACACTATTTGTTCCATAACCTCCAGTCATTTTGATCACAGTCAGAATAACTTAAAAAAATTTTTTATAAGATAGGGTTACGAAATTAAATATAGGACATACAATTAAGTATGAATTCTACATAAAAATTACTAATTTTAATGTATGTTGCCCCATACAATATTTAGTATAAGTATGTTCCTCATGCAGAAAAGATACCTCTAGAAATATTTGGAATATATTATGCTAAAATTATTTGGGTTTATGTGAAATTCAAATTTAACTAGATAGCCTGTATTCTACATACCCCACCGCCTTCTCTGGGGAAGTCATGAACACAGGCTATGCAACCAGCTTTTGGCCTTCTGTTACCTGCACCTCCTCTTCTGTTGTGTGCCATTCCACAACCCAGGAGAGAGTTAAATCTAATGACAAGCCTCCTGCAGAATCAGGGAACCAGCAGCCCCAGTTCCTTATCAGAACAGGAATTCTCAGTGACAGAGCCCTCTCCCACAATGTGGGTAAAATCACACTCAAATGGTACACATTTGTTTCTCTTCTGTGGTGGGAGATGTGGTATGTGGAGCTGCCATCTAACCATCATGAGTTTTCAGCCACCCTGGGAGACTAGCCATAATGAGATTCCTTTCCCTGCTCTTCTGGACTCTGTGCTGTGTAAGTGGCAAGAAGATTATTTACCCTTTGTGGACTCCTTCTACTGTGTAACTCATAAAGAGATAATTTGCTGAATGTTTTTGTTGTTTCCTGAACCTCTGTTTCCATGACACACCATTGTAACAACTAACTCATATTGTCTTTTACTACTTAATTTTTAACTTTGCTCTAGACACATCCGATTTCTTGCTATTCTTGAAACACATCAACTCTTCCAAAAATATTTGAGAACGACTTTTCCTCTGTGTGGAATGTTGATTCTCATATAACTAACTTAAGTTTAGACTCATATATATCCTTAAGCAAATTTCCTTCAGTTCATCAATTATCTTTTGCCGAGTAATACTACATTAATAAAATACTCAAAACTTAGGGACTTAAAACAACAATCTCGTGAGTATATGGGGTTGTATGACTGCTGATTTTAGTATTGGCTAGCAAGTTCTTTAGCTTTTACTGGGTCTGGCTCACATTTAGCACTTGGTGTGTTAACTGATCTGGGAAGGTCTTGGATGAAAGGAACACTGGCTCTGCTGCATATGTCTCATTCTTCAGCAGAGAAACCTGGACTGTTTTCATGGTTTGTGCAGAGAAGCAAGAGAGAGGATGGAAATGTGCAAGTTATTTTTCAAACATCTGCTTGTGTCAACACTGCTAATGTTGTAGAGTACAAAACAAGTCACATAACAGAGCCCAGAGTCAGTGAGAAGAAAACTGCAAAGTTACATAGCATGTGGATAGAAGAAAATCATTATTTGGCACCATCAAAACAGAAAATAAACTGCTGATTCTCCTACCAAATTGTCTTGAAATTTATCATTCTCCATCTCCTTATCATGCCTTATTTATTTTCATAGTGATTATCACTAAATAGCATTTAAATATATATATCTTTATTTACCATCCATCTCCACCTAGAGAATTCAAGAATATATTATATGAGATGTGTGTGTGTGTGTGTGTATGTGTGCGTAAAAAGAGCTTTATTATAAGGAATTGACTCATGTGACCATGTATTTCAGTTTGCTAAAGCTACAGGAATGTAATATACCAGAAATAGGCAAGCTTTTCCAAAGGGGATTTATTAAGTTAGAAATTTACAGCCCTAAGGTAATGAAAATGTCTGGATTAAGGCATCCAGAAAAAGATACCCTGACTCTGAAGAAAGGCAGATAGTGCCCAGGGTCTCTCTCTCTCTCAGCTGGGAAGGCACTTGGTGATGTCTGTTGTCCTTCTCTTCTGGCTTCTGGTTTCTGGCTTCTTTCTCAGCTCCTGTTTCCAGTGGCTGTCTCTCTAAGTGCCTGTGGTCCTCATTTAGTTTCTCTGAGGCAGATTCTAGGTTTCATCTTTAAGCTTATCATCTCCAAACGTCTGTCACTTTGGTTTCATCTCTTTGCTCTTTGTGTCAGCTCTGAGCACTCTCAATGCTTTCTGTCTTTTATCCTTTTCATAAAGGACTCCAGCAAAAGGATTTAGACCCACTTTGAATGGGCGGGGTCACATCTCCATGGGAACAACCTAATCAAAAGGTCCCATCCACAACTATGTGGGTCACATTTCCATGGAAACAACCTAATCAAG
The DNA here is from genome assembly GCF_023851605.1 of Tamandua tetradactyla. NCBI lineage: Eukaryota > Metazoa > Chordata > Mammalia > Pilosa > Myrmecophagidae > Tamandua > Tamandua tetradactyla. The sequence continues at coordinate 198,551,769 of NC_135327.1, read as the reverse complement.
AGATTCCACCCATATTAAGTCTGCACTGACAAGATTGGATTAAAAGAGCATAGCTTTTCTTAGAAACATAATATTTTCAAACCAGCACACCATGGTAGCATGGATTATGAGTACTGACAATATATTCTGAAACAGTTAAGTTGGTAGACACTTGAAGTGAGAGTTCATTTTTAAATTACTTAGAACTGCGTATAGAATTTACACAGGAGAAAAAGGAAAACTAAATATACTTACTTTTTAATGCTAAAGGGAGAAAAGTTATGCTTTTGGGAGGGAATTTTAAATTCCCACACCAGGGGCCGGCCACGGTGGCTCAGCAGGCAGAGTTCTCACTTGCCATGCCGGAGACCCAGGTTCAATTCCTGGTGCCTCCCCATGCAAAAAAGAAAAGAAAAACTCCCCCACCAAAACTCAGGGAGTAGGAGAGGAGCAGTTCAAGTGAACTCTCATTTCCATGTCTTGACTGGGGCCTGAAATTCAAATGGTTACTGGTAAGTGAAGCAAAGAAGAGTTCACCTGTGAAAGTAGAAGAGAAAATAGTTATTTTTACAATTTTCTAAGCACCTACAGCTTCAGTGTGTTCTTTTTCATGAGCCTTCAAAGTTTAATTGCCCTTCCTGGGTGAGAAATTCTGTCAATTTTAATGAAAATCTCTTCTGCCCATAGTGATTTCCTGAAAGTGGATGGTAGCAGCAGGGAATGATACAAAATATTGAATCTTACAGGCTTTACTTTCCTAAGATTATCTAAATACTTTCCTCCTTCAAGGCTGAACTGAAGTGTAACTCCTTGTAAAACCTTCTCAAAACCAAAGCCCCATCTAACCCCAATGAAAACCACTTCTTCTAGAATTTGTCTGTGTCATTCTGTTTAACGCTTGATTGTAAAGGTCTTGATATTGCTATTTTTCTCATTCTTTAGTAAATTTAAGCAGAAAGTTCCAGACATGGATATTTTCACTTTTCTCTCCTACTCTTTGCACTATACCAACTCCATCGTTTCACAAAGAAGCTGCAGAGTGTTTCTTGAGTTTAATTCCTGATCTTGATGACCAAAGAACTGCAACTCCCCTATTGACTGTGCACTAGTTAGCATGCACCTTGACTTCTTTTCTTTTTTCAAAGCCATCACACCAGTCCGTACTACCTAGAATGCTGTACTAGCCTCCTATCTGGTTTTCCTTGCCTACAATTCATTCTTTCATTGTCCTATTAAAATTCAGGCCAAATCATCTTATTCCCCTGCTTAAAACTTTTCAAAGTTTATTCCATTCCTCTTAGGAGAAAGTCCAAGCATTCTAGACTTGGTCTAGAAAGGGCCTGCATAATCTGACCTCTTGTCATTGCTACCTTACATTTGTTATGCTAAATTTATCTCTAACTTTGGAAAATTTTGTTTCTATGGTATAGAGAGCTTCGTTCCTACCTCCCCAAATTCATCATTCTGTTAGACCCCAGACTACATATAGAAAGCAGAGTGCTGATCTTGGGGAATTTCTTTCCAAAAGAGGTACTTTTCCCCTGTAACCTTCTTCTGTTTGTTTGTTGATATACAATAAACTGTACATACTTAAAGTGTCTGATTTGATCTGATGTGAAAGCATCACCAGAGTCAAGATAGTGAGCATTGTTATCATCCCTAAAAGACTCTTCCTGCCCTTTTGATACATCCCTACAACCCCACTGTAAGCCCCTCCCTTGCCCAAGCAACCACTTATCTGCGTTATGTCACTGAGGATTTGTTTACATTTTCTAGCCATTTTTGTAAGTAGAATCATACAATATGTATTCTTTTCTTTCTGGCTTCTTTCACTCAGCTCTTTTTTTCCTTCTGTTTCATTCATGTTATTGCATGCACCAATAGTTCATTTCTTTTTATTTCATCACATGGATATATTGCAATCTTTAAACATTTATGTGTTGATATACATGAGGGTTGTTTCCAAGTTTTTATTATTGCAAAGAAAGTTGCTACAAGCATACTTTTACAAGCTGTTGTTTGAACATATGATGCTTTCATTTCTCTTGAGTGTGGAATGACCAGATCATATAGTAGGTATAGGTTTAAGATTTTTTTTAAAATGCCAAAGTAGCTATACATTCCTATCAGGAGTGTATGAAAGGCGTCTGTTCCTCCATAGCCTCACCAATACTTAGCATGGATGATTTTGTTAATTCTAGTCATGTTAGTAAATGTATAATGGAATGTGATGGTGATTTTAATTTTCATTTTCTGAGCAACAAATGATGTTCAGCATCTTTTCATGTGCTATCACTTCTTTCATGCATAAAATGTTCAATGTTTTGTACATTTTCATTGAGTTGTTTACTTTCTTAATATTGAACATTAAGGATTTTAGAAAGTATTTTCTGGGTATGCGTCCTTTTAACAGATGCTTTTCTCTCTATCTATGGCTTATCTGTTCATTCTCTTGTTCTTTCAATAAGTGGAAGACTTTACTTTTATAAATCCAATTTATCATTTTCTTGCTTTATGTATTATGTTTTGCAGAGCAATATTAGAATTCTTTATGTAACTCAATGCCTAAAGATTTTCTTCTACATTTTCCTCTAGAAGTTTTATAGTTTTAAATTTTACATGCAATTCTATGATTCATTTTGAGTTTATTTTTATATAAGGTATAGGTTTGGATTGCAGTTATTATTTTCATTTTGCATATAGATATCCCATGTTTCTGGTACTATATTTTAAAAGATTTTCCTTTTACCTCTGAATTGCTTTTGTACCTTGTAAAAATCATTTAGCCATACATGTGTAAGTTTCTATTCTGTTCCATCGATCTATTTGCCTATTATCACACCAGTGACACTTTGTCTAGATTATTTTTATTTTAAAATAAGTCTTGAAATCAGATCGTGTTAATCTTCCAACTTCGTTTTTCTTTTCAAACATGCTTTAGTTAGTCTACATTCTTTATATTTCTGCATGAATTTAAGAATCAGCTTGTCAATTCCTTCAACAATGCTTCTGGGATTTTGTTTGGGTTTGCATTGATTCTATAAATAAGTTTGGGGAGAGAACTGCCTGTGACTATCTATGAAACTTTAACAGAGTTTCTATTTTTGAACTAGTTCACCTGTCAATCTGAGTGGCTTAATTCTAAATATGCTGCTGGAAATGCTGTCAAGAGTGAAAATAAGTTTATATCTGTTGCCATCAAAGGCTGGGGCCTGCGGATGGTCATTAGGTGGGAAATTAAATCTCCTGAATATGTTTGCAAAAGTTTGTGTATATGTTCATTTATCTCAAGATAAGGTCTATAGTTTTCATCAAATTCTCAAAGAGGCCCAGTGTTCAAAAGAGGTTAAGAACTACTGTTTTAAATAATTTAAAATGGTCACTTATTTATTTAGCTTTTTAAGCCTACTTCCTGGAATTGAAATAGCTTACAACTCTCTTACACACCTCCGGAGGAAACTAAATTGAGCTTGAGGAAGTAGTTCTTTTGCCTCTACTTCTCCCCCGCTCATAAATCCATCTGGGCTTCTGTTAAATAAATTGGCCCCTCTACCATATTTCCTACCTGCAGAAATTCCTAAAATTTCCACTCTTCTCTATTAAGTAACTTCCAATTACTAAAAGAACAATGAGACCTCAAATCAGCCAAATACTATTCACTCCACATGAAACAGGGAGTGTGTCTATTAGTGTTAGAGCAGTGTGTGACACTTGGTGAACACTCTCTAGAATAAGGTAATAATTTGACATATGCTCTGCCAAGCCATGACCTATAAAGGGTCCCAAAGATACTCTCCCTGTCCTTAAGAAGTTTACAATATAATTGACAGGACAGTACTAACAGTTACACAACCACTTCATAATTCTACAGGCATTTCTTGTACAGAAATGACTGTACATGTTTTAAAGGAACTCCAGAATGATGCAATTCATTGAAGCTCATAGTAGTTAGATAAAGTTCTTGGAAGGAAAAGAGATATAAATTTGAGCCTTAAAGAAAGGGTTGTGTCCAGGTTGTGTTCAGATTCAAGGCCCAACTTCTATTTACAACTTTTTCTGATACACTGAAAAGATAATAAAACAGAATGACTCTATTACTTTCTCTACAGGTGTATAAAGCTCACAAGGCAGGAAGAGCAGAGAGCTAAAGTGACTTGGAGTTGTTGTCCTCACAAGTCCATCAGCTTGTGGTTTGTAGAAAATTACCTTCCCTATTTCCTTATCTCAAAAGTGGGAAGGTGCAGAATTCTCCAAGAGACCCTGATTCCCAGTGCCTGCTCATGCAAAAAAAAAAAAAAAAAGAAAGAAAATGTGGGAAGGTAAAATCAAATAATCTCTAAGATTTTATGAGCCCTACATTCATTGACTGAACTGATACAGACAATTTTCTCTGTTATCAATGCTGGAATAAGTAGAGAAAGTGTGGGTGGAAAGCCATCTCCCAAGTAAGCTTTGAGAAGAAAAAAGACTGCCCCATCCACATTTGCACACAAAAGCACCTACCTCAATCTGCATGAAGTTACAATTAGTCATTCCTGTGTAGCATTGAGTCTCTGTTAAAATATAAATGAGTTAATTATAGGAGAGAGGTAAATAAAGCTTCCATTTTAGTGAGAATTTATTAAACAAATTTGCCTCAGTAAGCAGAATACAGAATTGGAAATTTGGGGAAAGAAATGGAAGATGCTGCTTCCAGTAGAGGGGGTAGACAAAGTGGGAATTATGATAGGAGATAAAGGACACCAATTACTGAAACGGAAGAAAGTTATAGAAAGGCAAAGTGTCTGGTTTTGTTTCCTGGATGTTTGGGTAATTGCCATACAATGGGTTAAATTTCTTAATAGAAATTTATTGGTTCATGATTTTGAGGCTAGAAGTCTGCAAAGCGATGCATCTCCCTGAAGACTGTGCATTCTGGAAAAGGCTACCTGGATCTTTGGGGCCTTGGCTTTTCCACCATGGCGATGCATATGTCTGCATCTTCTCCTTTACTTTCTGTGTTCTGTTGACTTCCAGTTTCTTGATTCCTTGGCATTCTTTCTTCTGCCTTCTCTCTAAGGCTCCCCGTAAAAGGATTATACTGATCTTAATTAAATTGGTCACCCCTTAAGTAAAAATAGCATCTTCCAAAGGTCCTATTTACAATTGGTTCAGACCCACAGGAATGGATTAAGATTAAGAGCATATTTTTCTGGGGTTTATTATTCAACCCACCACATTTCTTTTAGTTCACAATTTTTCATCTAAAATATGTCTCTAGTGTATGCCCTATTTAAAGATCCCAATGCTTAAGAGGAACTCATGGTTTACTTGGGGAAATAGGACACAACATGGACCTTCTAAATATTTGGGTCTATTATCAAATACACATTCAGGCAGGGCTCAATAGTTGTCCATTTAATTGATTATATAAGTGAATATCAAGTTGTCAGAGTGAATCAAATGGTTAAAACAAAACATGATAACTTCCAGCAACACACTTGGTAGAAAACTATTTCAAATTTCCATGTATCTAACTGATAGGATTCTGCCTTGTGTGCTATTGTCCTCCTGGCCCACATCTACCTGAGCAAAGACACAGACTAGTTTCTAACTTTTCCTTTTCTAATGACCTTTCCTCTTCCCTACATTTTGTAAACCATTTGTACCCTTTGGGTTATCTTGAGAAAGCATTCTCCATCTAATCAGCTCTACTATGAATACTAAAGCACTTTTTGACATAAGTCCACAAATTAGCAAACAGTAGAAGACAGTATACAATTAAGTATATATTATCTCATGTTTCTTTGTTCTTTCTTAGAAAGTGAGAATTCTACTGGACATAGCCCTAACACAGAATATATTCAATAACAACTTATTGATAGCAGATTAGGTCATAACAATTCTGTAGGAGTATCTTAGCTATTGCTTCCCTTACAGGAGGGCTCCAATTATGCTGACTAATCATGTTAAATCCTTCAAAGTCCTTCCATTCATAGCAACTGCTTTTACTTGAAGATTTTTGACTAGAGCAATGTAGAATTTAATACCTTATCATGATTTACATCACTCTTTACCAGGTCTTCAAGAAAGTGATTTCTGCTCTATGACTCTGCAGGTAACTTTTGATGAGTTACTATGGCCTGCAGCTTAAGTTGGCAATTGCCCACTAGTCATCAAAAGTGAGATCTGTCTTTTTTTCTTATAATATCCTCAGCTCTACTAAAGTAGGGTTGAAACTTGACAGACCGTATTCTAGTTTGCTAGCTGCTGGAATGCAACACACCAGAAACAGATTGGCTTTTAATAAAAGGGGATTTATTTTGTTAGTTCTTCAGAGGAAAGGCAACTAACTTTCCACTGAGGTTCTTTCTTAGGTGAGAAGGCACAGGATGGTCTCTGCTGGCCTTTTCTTCAGGCCTCTGGGTTCCAACAACTTTCCCCAGGGTGACTTCTTTCTGCATCTCCAAAGGCCTGGGCTGAGCTGCGAGTGCTGAGATGAGGAATGCTGAGCTGCTTAGGCTGTGCTATGTTGGGCTCTCTCATTTAAGCACCAGCCAATTAAGTCAAACATCATTTATTGCAGCAGGCATGCCTCCTAACTGACTGCAGATGTAATGAGCAACAGATGAGATTCACGTACCGTTGGCTCATGTCACTAGGTGCCTTCACTTGGCCAAGTTGACAACTGAATCTAACTGCCACAGACTGAAAGTAAGTAATAAGACACATTGATAGGGTATGGAAACTATGAAGAGGTAATGGTGAATGACTTTATGGATTGTCTGTTTTGTGCTGGGCTCTGTGTTACAGTTACATTACATTTTAACTTATTACATTATATTATGTACTGATTCTTACAATTGTGATGATTATTATTAAATTGATGAAGAATTGTAGCCTCAGATAGTTTAAGTAACTTGCAGAAGGCCACACCTTAATTTTGAAAGAGTTTGTGTTTGGGGGACAAGTAAAACTGAGTGTAAATCAAGACCCTATCTTTTAATAGTTTCCTCAAGTCCCATTTCAAAGAAAGTCCTGCTAAAAAGACCTGGACCCCAATTATTTAGGAAGATAGAAGAATGAAGTGGCTAAAACTGCAGTCACTGGACCCCACATCTCACCAGCTTAATAGCTTTAGTCATACCCCTGTATCATCAGCTATGATTTGAGCTTAATCAAAGTGTTTTTCATCAAATATAAACTACCCCCTTTTGTAAGTTGCAATATTTATGTACTAATTAAAAAAGAGAGATGGAAGCTCAGCAATTAAACTGACAATGTTATCTTGTCAATTAGAATTTTAATTTTATACTCTAAAAAAGCTTCTTTAAATTTAAGTAGATAGATATAATTATCACATATCACTTCTATGCATAAATATAAAGGAAAATCTAAGTTGGTTAGGGTAATCCAAAAGTCTCATCACATGCAAGGTCCAGCTTTTCCGATCTTTTCATTGGTGTTCCTCATTTTCTCTTAAATGTCCTTTAGTGTCATTGAAAGCTTTGGTAATACAGCCTGTTTAAGAGTGCTTCATTCTTGTCTCCAGGTTTCCCTTCCTAACTACATGTCCAGGCAATGACAACTATGACATGACTGCCATCTGGCCAATAGCAAGTATAAGACAGATCCAAATTTCAGAGATGTTGAAATTTTTAAAAAATATGCTGTTAGAATTTATGAAAATGGTAATATCTATCTCACAAAAATTTTATAAGTATTAAATGAGTTGATGCAAAATAAAAGTAATTTCATACACTCAGAAACCATTAGCTGGGCAGGCCAGTGTGGCTCAGGCGGAGTTCTCATCTAGTAGACTTAGGTTTGATTCCTGGTGCCTGCCCATGCAAAGAAAAAAACAAAAAAAAACCATGAGTTATAAGGAAAGAGCCTATAAATTTTAAAATGACACTTCTGGAAATATAAACTTTCTTTCTCATTTTCTTCTACACAGTGTCCATAATGATCATTTGAACCTATTAGCATCTGTAAAGATAGGTTGGGCTCATAAAAAAGGTATGATTTCACCTTTATTTTTATGTTCAACCCCTAAATCCTTAGTCCTGATATTCTTGCTTTCTGTTATGAAGTAAAATTTAAGGATTTAAGTTAATTGATGTAAATAAGACAGCACCTTAATTCAAAGTCAACTTTTGATAGCATTAATTTTGGTGACAGTGATAGACTATTGAGGAAGGTATATTGGATGGGGAGGTGAGGCGAGGTATATTCTACTATTGTTCCCAATAAATACAAGGCAGTTAGAGAATTATATATCCCTATTCATTGCTATGTAACTTGCAGTGCTTTCTAAAGGGAGTGCATACTTCCTCTCTCCACTCAAGCATGGTGACAGGAATTGCTTTGCCAATGAAATGAGAGCAGGTATGATACAGAACTGTCCAAACAGAAGTTTTAAAAGTGATTGTGTATGTTGGAGCTGATTCCTACTCTCTTATCTCTCTTTGGAGACTGCCATATCCCAGATCAGGGCTGTTCTTCAGGTTGGATCCTGAAATTAGAAGACACATTCCAGAAGAGAGCTGCAAAGTTTGTTTGGCTACTTCTGGCATTTAATATCAGCAAGAAATTAGTACTTTGGGTTTGTTTGTTATCATGACAAAACTGACTAATAGAAAAAAATTTGGCATGTACCATATTCCATACTCAACACAGGGAGGATATGTATTTGATAAATCAAAATGTTTCAAGTTGGGCATTTTAAAGGAATTCAGCGGCTTGTGCATGACATAAATCATAGCATCATGCACACATCTAGCTTTGTTGCACCATGATACAGACTCATAAGAATGGAACATATGTTAGGCAGCTAGAAGTTAGAAGAGAAGATTTAGGTATTTAAGTAGAAATTGCACTCCAGAGAACACAGGGTAAGGCAATGTTTAGAAATTGTCACAGTTCATGTTCCCCAAGATTTACACTCTGAGATGGTTTTGCTTCCAGAAAATTCACTGGGGTATGGTCTTAGTATCAACAACCCTGGAAGTGAGAGGGGAAAAGATTGGGTAGAGGAAGAATTTGAATTACAATACATTTGCTACTAGAGGCATCAACAAAACCCAAAGGAAGCTCTAGATTAAGGATGATCCTTGAAAGGTATCCCAAATTCAGGAAAGTGGGCCCAGCCATAACTGTATCAGTCTTACTTATATGTCACACACCATATAAAGGGTAAATGTCACATACCTAGCCTGATCAAAGCAAGGTTTTTGGTTCTTTGGGGTAACACAGAGATTAGAAATAAGCATTGGCATATGCACTGGTGCAGATATGACACATTCACAATTGCTTACTGCTTCTGTTGATTATCTCTGTAATTCAAGTATAAAGATAACAGCAATTTCTAAACATTACCTTCAACTAATAAAACCACAATGGTGTTTCTTATGAGGCTGCTGAAAATTTAGATAATAAACACCAGGGGGCTTCTAACTTAAGTTTGTGGGGATAGAGTTGGTGGTTTTGATATATGGTGGAGTGTCTTTCTCTTTGGAGGAATGAACCAGCTGTATCTTCTCAGTAAAAATGGTTAAGCCTACATTTGATTTTCAAGGACAGACTATATTAGCCAGGGTTCTCTAGAAAAACAGAACCAACAGGATATTTCTATAAATATGAACTTTATAAAAGGGTCTCATGAAACCACAGGGACTTAAGAGTCCAAAATCTGTAAGGCAGGCCACAAGCTGACAGTTCCAGTGAAGTTCCTCAATAAACTCCCAGGAGCTGGCTGAAGAGGAAAGAGAGATGGTCTCTTCTGAATTCTCCTTAAAAGCCTTTGGGTGATTAGATTAAGCATCTTCCATTGCAGAAGTCACTCCTCTTAGTTGGCTGCAGATGTAATCAGCCATGGATGCAGCCAACATGCTCATGATTTAAGTACATGAAATATCCTAACAGCAACATAAAGGCCACTGTTTGCTTGACCAGACAATGGGCACCAATACCTGGCCAAGTTGGCACACGGACCTGACCGTCATACAGACTGATCACATTAAAGACTTGGAGGGGGTAAGATTGGGTGGGGCAGTGAGCTGTAACATGTGGGTCTATAAGAGCAAATAGGAAGAGAGAAAAATTCTCTGCTTAAGAGTTTATTCCCCCAAAGATTTAGAGTGTAAGCTCAAATGGGAAGTGGAATTTCGGCTTCTACTTTCCACTGCCCTTAGAGTTGCTTATAGCTGAACTTCTGTAACAACCCATGTGTGAAGAGGTCAAGGACGAGGGCTCAGGCTGGGTACACTGGAGAACATCCAGGTGGATCAATCAAATTTTCAGAGTTTCCACCTCCCCTCTCCACTATCACTCCCCACCAGCTTTCATTTATTGTAATCTATTCAGCTTATAGAGTTTAAATCCAAAATGTATCCATATTTATATGGTAACTTTCAGACAGTTTGAAAATTTCTTGTTTCCCCCTCTGGAAGGATACACCCAAGGTTGTGTATACACAAGACACTGGTTTATGAAAACAAAGAAATATCTGTGCTTGTCTTGTCAAAAATGGACTCCCATGTCTGAAAAGAAACTTCTATTGCCCATGACCCCTCCTTGGCATTTCAGTATTCTCATCAGTTTTTACTTTCTCCTGGCTGCAATGGAAAAAGAGAGAGAAAAACATTTATTTAAGAAGTTAGGACTTCTATTATCTTTCTATTGTAACTACTGGTTTCTTATCCTTAAGCCATTTTCCAAGAAAACCCTAGAGTTTCATAACCTATAGGAAATAAAAAATCTGAAATATTAATGATTTAAGAACAAAAGAATGTTATTTAATCTCCCTACTTCTATGTCTGGGAGATGTATAAGTTAACTAAGAACAAACCTCATTGATTTAGGTAAACTGGGTGATAAGATCTGAAGTCCATAACACTTCAACGTCATGAAGTTTTAGTAGTTCCAGCTCTGTTTAACATTAAATATAAGGGCTCTAACAGAATTTTGCCAATTTAATGGACCTGTTTTAATGAGCTAAATAAGATTATTTCCAATTACTACATTAATTCATTTATGTAAATAGATTTTTCTACAGTAATTGAAAACAGTTTGTTCTAAACAGCTGAAAATTGTATTTACTGTGTTGATGTGTTTAAGAAATCCTTTTTTCTAAAAAAAATTGAATCAATATTTTGTCCAATTTCTATCCAAATTATCACACATTTAACTAGTAAAATCTAATATGATATGGTTTTATTACACTAGGAATTAAATGCATTCAGAAAGGAAATTTATATAAGTATATATATCTTTATATACTTATATATGGAAATATACTTAATGAAATATTCCTTTAAAGGAGTAGGTCTCTTCTAAAGACTTTTTAGTCATGTGACTCATACCAAAATATGGACCTTTTGGGTGCTAATGAAAGGCTACATGGACCAAATATTCTGAGCCTTTGCAATAAGTAAGATAACTAGAGCCTACATAGAACCAGAGGACAATAGAGCCTTAAAATCACCTAATGATTCCAAATTCCTCTTTCTACCTCCCATAGGAATCCACTTTATAAACATGAAGACTCAGGGACAGAGAAGTGACTTCACTTGACTCGAATTATTAATTAGGATTTTACTGCATCTAAGAAAAAAACACCAGCTAACCATCACTTAAACATCCTTATATATTTTGTCTTATGTTAAAAAGTGCAGTGGGCATTGTAGAGTTGATAGGTAGCTCCATGTGCTTAGGAATCTAGGATGTGTGCAGCTTCTATTTTCATGGTTATCCCATGAGCTCCGTGTAGAACTGCAACATTTCATTCATATTTCAAGTAGCAATAAAGAGGGAGGTAGCAGGACGAAAGGGGTGCATTCAAACTCTATGTCCCTCATTAAGGAGACTTCCTCAAATTTCCAACCAACAACATCTCACTAGGCACAACAGTCCTTAACCAATCTTAGTTCAAGTTAGGCTGAGAAATGCCATCTTTTAGCAGAACGCATTTGGTGTCCTTATAACACCCACCCTACACACACACACAAACAAAACAAGCAAGCAAAAAGCTATCAGAAAACCAGAAGGCAGGGTTTATTAAAAAGAAATAAGGAAAATAGATATTAGGCAGACAGTTAATTTTTGTTAGAGAGTCAGTTAATGTAAAACCTAAAACTTAGGGTTCTTAAATTGCAGTTCTTTACGTGACTCCAGAAAAGTCAAAATTCCTTGAATGTAAAAGGCCTTATTGGATTTACAGTAAAGTAACAAAACTTCAAAGACTAGGCATCTCCTCTTTCAGCTATCCCAGGGGCTACTTGATATTCTCTACTAGAAAGTATCCCAAGTTTAACAGAATTTGGCCATGTTGTATATTCTTTGTGACTATAAAATTTTGTACTGAGAAAATGGAGATATCAAGGCACAGATTTAAAGGGCCTTTAGCCTCCTCATAATTTCTATTAACCTTCTTAACAAAGCCACTTCAGATAAATATGCAATCTAAGTAAAAACAATGCACTTACTAGGCAAAGCCAGCTTCAGGACAAAACCTTGTTCTCCTTTTTCAAGCAGACTGACCCACTAAATTGTTCCTATATAGATATCCTAAAATTGTCCCTGAAAGGGCCCAGTTAGGTATTATTTTTGAAGGTTCCTGGCAACTTCTTTTACATGGTTCTAAAACACACATGCATGCACACACACACACACACACACACACAAGCACAAACCAATCCACAACTCCTTATAACAAAGAATAGTTTACATCATGGGACTAGAGGCCTGGATGTGTCCTGAGAGTAGAAGACAGAGCAGAAAAAAAAAGAAATTACCCTTTGTTCCTTTTTGAAGTCTATAGCAGCAAGACTAAGTTTAATTTCTTATTCAGCAAACATACTACCTTAAATCATTAATAAAATATCATGTAATTATTCCATAGCAAAGTTTTGACTATTTGTTAATCAAAGCCATAGTCTTCTAGGGAGGAAGGAGAGGTTACCAGTAAGAAAAAGAACAATAATATCATGAAGTCATAATGGACAAGTTGAAAGGTGGAGAAGACCCTGAAAAACTAGACTGTCCCAACATTAGGCTGACTAAATAATCCTCAGTGTCAATGTCTTTGCCTTCATCTATTTACTTACTCATTACTTTGTACATTCAATAAATATTTCTGGAGACGTTAACACCCTCTAAAAAGTTTTGCCTTTGAGGGCATTACAGTACAATGGGGATGATGATGATGGCAATGATGATGATGGAGAAGAAAATGATTACAAACACTGACATAGTGCTTGTTATGTCCCTAATACTGCCCTAAGCACTTTCTTGAATTATTTCATTTAATCATCACAACTTCATATATTTTTCTCCCTATTTTGCAGATACAGAATTGACATTCCAAAATTATAAGTCATCAGGTAAAGGTCAAATTGGTTTTACACACACTTCTAAGGTAGCTTCTATGATGTCCTCAATGACCCCTGCCTCTGACATTCATTGCCTTGTGCAATTTCTTCCCCTGGATTAATTTATTTCTAACAAATAGGAAACCCAATGTGGATGAGTTGTCACTTTTATGATTAGATTACAAAATATCTTAACTTCCATCTTGCTATTGGGCGCTCTCCCTTACTGAGTTAAATAAGGCCAGATGCCATTTTGGGAAGGTTCATGTGACACAGAACTGAGGGTTCCCTACAGCTAACAGGCAGCTAGGAACTCAGGCCCTGAGTCCAGTGGTCCATAAGGAAATGAATCCCACCAATGACCCCACAAATGAGCTAGAAAGTTCATCAGTCCTCCATTGAGCCCCCAGTAAGACCCCAGTCCTGACTGGCACCATAATTGCAGCCTTGTGAGAGACTCTGAAGCAGAGCACCCAGCTAAGCCATACTAGAATTCCTGACCTACAGACCCTTTGACATGATAAGCACATGCTATTTTAAGCTCTAAGATTGTAGTAATTTGTTACGCAGAAATATGTACCTAATATCTTTTAGGAAAGAGAACTTCCAAAACAGCTTAAAAACAAAATAAATAAATTGTATGTATTTTAGAAATAAAATTAACCTCACTGGTAAAGAAAAAAATAGAAATTAAAATGGCATTAGAATGCTGGAGACCCGGCTTTAATTCCTGGAGTCTGTCCATGCCAAAAAAAAAAAAAAAAAAAAAAAAAATGCCATTAGATAAAACAATTTGAAATTGGTGATGAAAGGCATAGTAAACTATATAACTAGCTTTGATGAGGTCTTGAGGAAATTGGCACAATCACATACTGCTAGTTTGAAGGTATATCAATACAATCTCTCTGGAAAGTCATTTGGCAATATGTATTAAAAGATTTAAAAGTGTACTTTCACTTTGTCACAGTGTTGGAGATAAGTCATGTCCCCCATAAAGACATGTTCAAGTGTTAATCTATGTTCCTATTGGATGTGAGCCCATCTGTTAATAGGACCCTTGCAGATATTATTGCTATTTGGGGTGTTTACTAATTTATGAGTAGGATCTCTGAAGGGCCTATTTAAATGAGACCAAATTAAATCAGGGTGAGCCTTAATCTGTAAGGCTGAAAGCCTTATTCGGAGAGGAAATCTAGACAGAGATACAGATGACCGAGCAGAAGTAGAAGTCCAACGAGAAGTCACGTGATGGAGACAGAGATGAAACCCAAGGAACCCCAAGGATTGTGGCAAGGCAGCATCAGAATGCTAGGCTCTGGGAGAAAACAATGCCTGTCAAGACCCTGAATTTGGTTTTTCAGCCTCCAAACTTGTGAGACAATAAATTTCCAGGGTTTAAGCCAACTAGTGTGGTGTTTGTTTTGGCAATCCTAGAAATCTAAAAAAGGACACAATCCCACTTGTAAGGGTTTAATCTAAAGAAATTACCAGGTTTGTATGTGGAAATATACCAGGGTGTTGTTCAGTGAGTAATTGACTGTATTTGTATAAATGAAAATTATCTAAATATTAAAAACTATGTTATTGATTAAATAAATTAGAATATATCTAAAGATAGGATTCTATGCATGTTTAAGGTAAAGTTAAAATATGAATGATGTGTGACAGTTTTAATCTATTATGAACCCTAGAAAAGCCATATTTTAATCCTGATCCAACCATGCTGTGGCAGCCTTTTTTTAAATCCTGGTTCAGTATTGTGGGGTGGAGATTTTTTATTAGATTATTTCCATGGGGAGATGTGGGACATCCAATTACAGATGTGACCTTTTGATGTGAATTCACCCATTACGGGTGGGTCCTGATTAGTGTACTGGAGTCCTTTAAAGAGGAAACATTTGGAGAGAGCTCAGAGCCAACAGACAGAGCTGACACAGATACCAACACTTGGAGAACAGAGAAACGGATGTTTGGAGAAACTTGGATCCCAGCAGACATTGCCATGAGGCTTTCCATGAGATCGTAAGCAACAGAACCTGGAGAGAGCTAAGGGAAGCCAAGAGATGAAAGCCAGCCCTGGAGAAGCAAAGTGAGGGACCCCCACAGGAAGAGAGGTTGAAAGCAACGGAGCCCAGGAATAAGCGACTAGCAGATAGTAGCCACATTCCTTCCCAGCTGACAGAGGTGTTCAGAAAACCCATCAGCCTTTCTAGAATAAAGGTAACCTCTTGTTGGTGCCTTAATTTGAACACTTTCACTTTCCTTTGAACTATAAACTTGTAACTTTTAAAATTCCCATTTTAAAAGCCATTCCATTTCTGGTATATTGCATTCCAGCAGCTTAACAAAACTATACAACATGGAAAAATAGTTATAATTTATTAAATCACAAAGTGTGTTATAAAACAGAACACAAAGTATGTCCTTATTTATGTAAATTATATGCATATGCTTGTATATATGTAACCTGCATAGAATAAATTGGTAAAAAATTTACATTAGAAATGTAGAAGACTGTTGCCTCAGCTGATAGAAAAATAATATTATGGGTGATTTTTTATTTTCACATTGTTGTTCTTTGCATTTCCCACATTTTGAAAAATATGATTATAGGTTGTTCTTGCAACTAAGAAAAATAATGTAGTAATGTTGATGATAAAATTAATTTTTCCATGATGCTGTACAAATAATGTTATTGTATGTTTATTTTTTAAAATTTTCATAGAAACCAGAAACAGACAAATACATTAAGTCAAGAAAATGTTTAATACATTGTCACTAGTAAGCAATGAAGTTAATCTTTCATTCTGCTCTCAATATTTAATTTACTTTTGCTCATACATTGTCTAGGTAATCCATCAGTACAAAAATATGGCCATTGGAAGCAAATGATATTTTAGAAATGTTCACTGTAGATAAAAACTTTTGAACTATTAAGTATAAAGAGTATAAAGTAATAAAAAAAAAACCCTCCTATTCTAAAATATTGAGCACACAGAATGCTCTTGCAGACATCTAAGAGAAAAAAATAGAGAGCCAATTTTTTGCTCTATGAGAATTTCCCAGACTCAATTATTTATTGTTCACTGAAGTTTAAATGTGATCTTGGTTGAAACTAGCTACTCTGAATACTAATCAACTATGTGTGTCTTGTGACTTCATGGAATCTCATATTATTAAACCACATAGTATCATTTGTAATATTAACTTTTTAAATTAATAAATTATCAGAGAAGTTGAAGATTTAAAGAAAAATCATATAGGAAACAGAGTTCCCATATAACCCTCCCTCACACACACAGCTTTGCTGATTAACAATTTTGCATTAATATGGTAACTTTGTTACAATTGACTAAACAATATTATTATAATTATACTATTATTATACTATTAATAAACAATATTATAATGATACTATTATTATACTATTATATAATAATTATATTATTAGAGCTCATAGTTTACATTAGTGTTCACTGTTGCACAGCCCTATGTGTTTTTTCAAGTTTTTACTCTATAACAATATATATACAGACCCAAATTTCCCCTTTTAGCTACATTCAATGGTGTTAGTTACAATCACAATGTTCTGCTACTATCATCACCATTAATTAACATAACTATTCCAAAACCCCAAATAGAAACTCTATAGTAATTAAGCATTAACTCCCCATTCCCTACCCCACCCACACCCTGGTAACTTGTATTCTAGTTTCTGACTCTACAAATTTGCTTATTATAATTAAGTCATATCAGTGGCAAGATACAATATTTGATTTTTTATACACAACATAGTGTCTTCAGAGTTCATCCATGTTGTTACATGTATCAGAACTTCATTCCTTTACACAGCTGAATGATTTCCATTGTATGTGTACACCACATTTTGTTTATCATCTCTTGTTGGACACTTTATTGCATCGTTGGCAATTGTGAATAATGCCACTATGGACATCAGTGTACAGATATCCATTCAAGTCCTGCTTTCTGTCATTTTGGATATAGATCTAGAAGTGAGACTGCTAGGTGATATGATACCTACCATTCTGAGAAACCACCAAACTGTTTTCCGCTATGGCTCTAGCATTTTAGATTCACACCAAGAATGTTCCTATTTCTCAACATTCTCTCCAACACTTAATATTTTCTGGTTTTTAAATAACAGCAATTCTAGTGAATGTGAAATGTTATCTCATTGTGGTTTTAATTCACATTTCCCTGATGACTAAAGATGTTGAGCATCTTTTAATGTGCTTGTTGGCCATTTGTGTATCTTCCTTGGAGAAATGTCTATTCAAGTCTTTTGCACATTATTTAATTAGATTGTTTGTCTGTGTGTTGTTGAGTTGTAGGATTTCTTTATAAGTTCTAGATATTAAACACTTATCTGATATATGATTTCCAAATGCTTTCTCCCATTCTGTAGATTGTACTTTTACTTTCATGATGAAACCCTTTGATGCACAAAAGTTTTTAAATGTTGATGAAATCCCATTATCTATTTGTTCTTTTGTTTTTCATGCAAAGCCTAAGAAATCATTGCTTCACACAAGTTCTGAAGATGCTTCACTATGTTTTCTTCTAGGAATTTTAAAGTTTGGGGTCTTATATTTAAATCTTTGATACATTTTGAGTAATTTTCTATATAGTATGAGGTAGAGGTCAGCCTCCAGTCTTTTGCATATGGATATCCAGTTTTCCTTGTACCATTTATTGAAGAGAGATTTCTTTCCCCACTGAATGGACTGGTAGCTTTGTCAAAAATCAAATGGCCAAACATAACAGCAAAATCCATAAGCCAACCAAAGAAACAAGAAGATACAACTTTTACAAAGGAACAAATGAAACCTTCAGAAGAAATGCAGATATTGGAATAACTAATAAAAGAAATTCAAACATATCTCCTAAGTCAATTTAAAGAGCTAAAGGAAAATATGTATGAAAGAAAACTATAAGGATATAGAGTTAGAGGATATTAAGAAGACAATATCAGAACAAAAAGAATTAGAATGTCTAAAGAGGAACATAATAGAACCTATGGGGTGAAAAACACAATAATGAAGGTAAAAAATACACTAGAGGAATACAATTGCAGATTTGAATAGGCAGAACAAAGGATCAATGATTTAAAAGACAGAACAATCAAAATCAAACAGTTTAAGAACTGATAGAGCAAATAATTTTTTTAAAGTGAGCTGAGCCCGGGGGAGCCATGGGATGATATGACGTATGCCAACATATGCCTTATGGGAATCCCAGGAAAAGAGAAAGGGAAAGAGATAGAATATTTGAGGAAATAACAGCTGGAATTTTCCCTAACTCTTATGAAGGACATAAATAAACTGTCCAAGAAGCACAACATACCATAAAAAGAGAATTCTGAAAGCAACAAGAGAAAAGTCATTTGTCACATACAAGGGATCCTGAATAAGACTAAATGCCAATTTATCACCAGAAACTATGGAGATGTGAAAGTAGTGATATGGCATGTTTATGGCACTGAAAGAGAAAAATTGCCAGTCCAAAATTCTTTATCCAGAAAATCTGTCCTTCAAAAATGGGGCAAAGGTTAAAAAATGGATTTGAAAAATGAAGGAACTTGTCACCAACATAATTGCCCTGTAAGAAATGCTGATGGGAGTTGTTCAGGTTAAAAAAAAAAGGTCAGAAGAGAGTAGACTGGAGCAGTATGAAGTAGTGGAAATCTCCAGTAAACCTAATTTCATGAGTAAGGGCAAAATATAATAGTACTGCATCTTCAGTGTATAACTCTATTCTTAATTCCTATAAGACTTAGAAAACAATTGAATAAGAAACAATCATCTTTCCTTATAATAGATATGCAAAATATAAAGAAATAATGTGTGACAAAAACAACATATGTAGGGGAAATAACAGAGACTGTATATGGTATTACAGTCACATTAGCATATTTTCAAACTAGTAGGGTAAACACTTGGGTTGTATAATAAAAACCCCATGGTAACCACAAACAAAAAAATTAAAATATATACAGAACTGAAAATGAGAAAGGGATCAATCAGTTACATCACAGCATATGAACTATACACAAAAGGAGGCAACAATAAAGGAAAAAAAGAGACAAAAAGATGTAGGACATGTAAAAGACAAAATAGCTGAAGGTAAGTCCTGCCTTATAAGCAATAACACTAAATGTAAATGGATTAAACTTCCCAATCAAAACCCCCCAGATTGGGAGAATGGATTTAAAAAGCATGATCCAACAATATGTTGTTGATAAGAGATTCACTTTAGCCCCTGTGCTGGTTTAAAACTATCATGTACCCAAGAAAGGCCATTTTTTAATCCTGATCCAATATTGTTGGGGCAGACATTTCTTTTAATCCTGATTCAGTATTGT
Organism: Tamandua tetradactyla; assembly: GCF_023851605.1. Classification (NCBI taxonomy): domain Eukaryota; kingdom Metazoa; phylum Chordata; class Mammalia; order Pilosa; family Myrmecophagidae; genus Tamandua; species Tamandua tetradactyla. The sequence continues at coordinate 198,532,059 of NC_135327.1, read as the reverse complement.
AGGGTGGAAACTTTTGATTACATTATCCACAGAGATATGATGTGCTCAACTGTGGATGTGACGTTTTGATTAGATGGATATGTGACTCCATCTTTATGGTGGGTCTTGTTTAGTTTATTGGAGTCATTTAAAAGGGGAAACATTTTGAAGAAATCTCAGATGAAGATACTTGGAAAACAGTGATTTCAGAGACAGATATTTAGAGATGCTTGGAGTGTCCACAGAGAGAGAGGATGACTAGACATGGACACAACTCAGCAGAAGTCATTATGTGCATTCCCATGATATGCTAAGCAAGTCCGTGCCCAGAGTTGTGTGCCACAGGAACTGAGTGAAGGTCCACAGATGCTTAAAGAGGCAACTACTGGCATCGGAAGCTGGAAGCAATGGAACCAGGAACAAGAATCAGCAGATGCTAGCCATGTGCCTTCTCCACAGACAGAGGCATTCTGGATGGCATCAGTCTTTCTTGAATGAAGGTAACCTCTTGTTGGCCCCTTAATTTGGATGTTTTCATAGGCTTAGAACTTTAAATTTGTAATGTAATAAATTCCCTCTTTAAAAACCATTCCATTTCTGCTATATTGCACTCTGGCAGCTTAACAAACTAATAAAGACACAAAAAAAGACTGAAATGGAAAGGGCATAAAAAATATTCCATACAACTAGTAACCAAATTAGAGATGGGTTATTATACTAATATAAAAAAGACTTTATATTAAAAAACCATTTATAAAAGACAAAGAATGGAGCTATACATTAATAAAAGGATCAATACAAGAAGAAATGACCATAATAAAAATTTATGCACCTTACTTTGGTTCCCTAAAAAACATGAGGCAAACATTGGCAAAACTGAAGGAAGAAATAGAGATTTCTACAAAAATAGTTGGAGATTTCAATGCACCACTTATATAAATGAATAGAGCATCTAGAGAGGATATCATTAAGGAACTGGAGAGCTTAAACAACATGATAAATAAACTACACATAACAGACATATACAGAGCATTGAACCCCAAGCAGCAGAACACCCACTTTTCTCAGGTACACGAAGATAATTTTTCAGGAGAGACCACATGTTGGGTCACAGAACGGGTCTGTAAAAAATTAAAAAGTTCAAAATTTTACAAAACACTTTTCCTGGTCATGATGGAATGAAGCTAGAAATCAATAATAAAGGGAGAATTGTAAAATTTACAAATATGTGGGTGTTAATGCATTTTTAAACAGTCAATAGGTCAAAGAAGACATAAAAAAGGGAAATATGAGGACTTCCTGGAAGATGGCGGCTTAGTAAGACGCGCGGATCTTAGTTTCTTCTCCAGGACACCTACTAGGGGAGTAGAAACGATACAGAAAGCGCCCAAAGCCACAACAGAGATAAAAAAGACAGCGTACCCCATCCTGGAACGGCTGGCTGGCTGAGAGAAGCAGCTCGGGTGAGATCGCTGAGGCGCGCGGGCCTTACCGGGCGGGGTGGCAAGCGGCCGGAGTTACTCCCTTCCCCCTTCCCGGGCCGGCTGGGAGAATTGGAGAGGTGGTCCCCTGAAACCAAGGCGACTGGCACCCACACCACGCGCAGCCCCCGGACCAACTGAGAGAATTGGATCGGAAACCCCCAGGCCGCGGAGAACGGTGACCCCGTGACTCCCGGGGAACGTGCACTCTCTCGGGCGGGCCGCTGCCGCTGGCGCCCTCCCGCCACGCTTGTTGCCCAGGGCCGACTAGGAAATTCGGACGGGCTCTTTCCCTGGCTGCGGCGACCAGCAACCCTCCCTGCGTTCGGACCCCGGGCCGGCTCAAGCCGCTTCGGCTAGCGAACCCCCAGGACGGCGAGAGTTTTCCAAAGTTTAAGGTCCCACAGCACCTTTTACTGGTGGGACCCGCAGACAAACGTGTGCCACGAGCGCCATCTACTGGGCAGGATAAGAAAAACAGAACCCAGAGATTTCACAGAAAAATATTACAACCTTGCTGGGTCCAACACCAAGAGAAATCTGAATAAATGCCCAGACGCCAGCAGCAGAAGATAACTGTCCACGCTCAAAAGATTGAGAATATGGCTCAGTCAAAGGAACAAACCAATAGCTCAAATGAGACACAAGAGCTGAGACAACTAATGCTGAATATACGAACAGAAATGGAAAACCTCTTCAAAAATGAAATCGATAAATTGAGGGAGGACATGAAGAGGACATGGGCTGAACATAAAGAAGAAATAGAAAAACTGAAAAAACAAATCGCAGAACTTATGGAAGTGAAGGATAAAGTAGCAAACATAGAAAAAATAATGGATAGCTACAATGATAGATTTAAAGAGACAGAAGATAGAATTAGTGATTTGGAGGATGGAACATCTGAATTCCAAAAAGAAACAGAAACTATCGGGAAAAGAATGGAAAAATTTGAACAGGGTATCAGGGAACTCAAGGACAATATGAACCGCACAAATATACGTGTTGTGGGTGTCCCAGAAGGAGAAGAGAAGGGAAAAGGAGGAGAAAAACTAATGGAAGAAATTATCACTGAAAATTTCCCAACTCTTATGAAAGACCTAAAATTACAGATCCAAGAAGTGCAGCGCACCCCAAAGAGATTAGACCCAAATAGGCGTTCTCCAAGACACTTACTAGTTAGAATGTCAGAGGTCAAAGAGAAAGAGAAGATCTTGAAAGCAGCAAGAGAAAAACAATCCATTACATACAAGGGAAACCCAATAAGACTTTGTGTAGATTTCTCAGCAGAAACCATGGAAGCTAGAAGACAGTGGGATGATATATTTAAAATACTAAAAGAGAAAAACTGCCAACCAAGACTCCTATATCCAGCAAAATTATCCTTCAAAAATGAGGGAGAAATTAAAACATTCTCAGACAAAAAGTCACTGAAAGAATTTGTGACCAAGAGACCAGCTCTGCAAGAAATACTAAAGGGAGCACTAGAGTCAGAACCGAAAAGACAGAAGAGAGAGATATGGAAAAGAGTGTAGAAAGAAGGAAAATCAGATATGATATATATAATACAAAAGGCAAAATGTTAGAGGAAAATATTATGCAAACAGTAATAACACTAAATGTCAATGGACTGAATTCCCCAATCAAAAGACATAGATTGGCAGAATGGATTAAAAAACAGGATCCTTCTATATGCTGTCTACAGGAAACACATCTTAGACCCAAAGATAAACATAGGTTGAAAGTGAAAGGTTGGGAAAAGATATTTCATGCAAATAACAACCAGAAAAGAGCAGGAGTGGCTATACTAATATCCAACAAGTTAGACTTCAAATGTAAAACAGTTAAAAGAGACAAAGAAGGACACTATATACTAATAAAAGGAACAATTAAACAAGAAGACATAACAATCATAAATATTTACGCACCGAATCAGAATGCCCCAAAATACGTGAGGAATATACTGCAAACACTGAAAAGGGAAATAGACTCATATACCATAATAGTTGGAGACTTCAACTCACCACTCTCATCAAGGGACAGAACATCTAGACAGAGGATCAACAAAGAAATAGAGAATCTGAATATTACTATAAATGAACTAGACTTAATAGACATTTATAGGACATTACATCCCACAACAGCAGGATACACCTTTTTCTCAAGTGCTCATGGATCATTCTCAAAGATAGACCATATGCTGGGTCACAAAGCAAGTCTTAACAAATTTAAAAAGATTGAAATCTTACACAACACTTTCTCGGACCATAAAGGAATGATGTTGGAAATCAATAATAGGCAGAGTGACAGAAAATTCACAAATACGTGGAGGCTCAACAACACACTCCTAAACAACGACTGGGTCAAAGAAGAAATTGCAAGAGAAATTAGCAAATACCTCGAGGCGAATGAAAATGAAAACACAACATATCAAAACTTATGGGATGCAGCAAAGGCAGTGCTAAGAGGGAAATTTATTGCTCTAAATGCCTATATCAGAAAAGAAGAAAAGGCAAAAATTCAGGAATTAACTATCCATTTGGAAGAACTGGAGAAAGAACAGCAAGCTAACCCCAAAGCAAGCAAAAGGAAAGAAATAACAAAGATTAGAGCAGAAATAAATGAAATTGAAAACATGAAAACAATAGAGAAAATCAATAAGGCCAGAAGTTGGTTCTATGAGAAAATCAATAAGATTGATGGGCCCTTAGCAAGATTGACAAAAAAAAGAAGAGAGAGGATGCAAATAAATAAGATCAGAAATGGAAGAGGAGACATAACTACTGACCTCACAGAAATAAAGGAGGTAATAACAGGATACTATGAACAACTTTACGCTAATAAATACAACAATTTAGAGGAAATGGACGGGTTCCTGGAAAGACATGAACAACCAACTTTGACTCAAGAAGACATAGATGACCTCAACAAACCAATCACAAGTAAAGAAATTGAATTAGTCATTCAAAAGCTTCCTAAAAAGAAAAGTCCAGGACCAGATGGCTTCACATGTGAATTCTACCAAACGTTCCAGAAAGAATTAGTACCAATTCTCTTCAAACTCTTCAAAAAAATCGAAGTGGAGGGAAAACTACCTAATTCATTCTATGAAGCCAACATCACCCTCATACCAAAACCAGGCAAAGATATTACAAAAAAAGAAAACTACAGACCAATCTCTCTAATGAATACAGATGCAAAAATCCTCAATAAAATTCTAGCAAATCGTATCCAACAACACATTAAAAGAATTATACATCATGACCAAGTAGGATTCATTCCAGGTATGCAAGGATGGTTCAACATAAGAAAATCAATTAATGTAATACACCATATCAACAAATCAAAGCAGAAAAATCACATGATCATCTCGATGCAGAGAAGGCATTCGACAAGATTCAACATCCTTTCCTGTTGAAAACACTTCAAAAGATAGGAATACAAGGGAACTTCCTTAAAATGATAGAGGGAATATATGAAAAACCCACAGCTAATATCATCCTCAATGGGGAAAAATTGAAAACTTTCCCCCTAAGATCAGGAACAAGACAAGGATGTCCACTATCACCACTATTATTCAACATTGTGTTGGAGGTTCTAGCCAGAGAAATTAGACAAGAAAAAGAAATACAAGGCATCAAAATTGGAAAGGAAGAAGTAAAACTATCACTGTTTGCAGACGATATGATACTATACGTCGAAAACCCGGAAAAATCCACAACAAAACTACTAGAGCTAATAAATGAGTACAGCAAAGTAGCAGGTTACAAGATCAACATTCAAAAATCTGTAGCATTTCTATACACTAGTAATGAACAAGCTGAGGGGGAAATCAAGAAACGAATCCCATTTACAATTGCAACTAAAAGAATAAAATACCTAGGAATAAATTTAACTAAAGAGACAAAAAACCTATATAAAGAAAACTACAAAAACTGCTAAAAGAAATCACAGAAGACCTAAACAGATGGAAGGGCATACTGTGTTCATGGATTGGAAGACTAAATATAGTTAAGATGTCAATCCTACCTAAATTGATTTACAGATTCAATGCAATACCAATCAAAATCCCAACAACTTATTTTTCAGAAATAGAAAAACCAATAAGCAAATTTATCTGGAAGGGCAGGGTGCCCCGAATTGCTAAAAACATCTTGAGGAAAAAAAACGAAGCTGGAGGTCTCGCGCTGCCTGACTTTAAGGCATATTATGAAGCCACAGTGGTCAAAACAGCATGGTATTGGCATAAAGATAGATATATCGACCAATGGAATCGAATAGAGTGCTCAGATATAGACCCTCTCATCTATGGACATTTGATCTTTGATAAGGCAGTCAAGCCAACTCACCTGGGACAGAGCAGTCTCTTCAATAAATGGTGCCTAGAGAACTGGATATCCATATGCAAAAGAATGAAAGAAGACACATCTCTCACACCCTATACAAAAGTTAACTCAAAATGGATCAAAGATCTAAACATTAGGTCTAAGACCATAAAACAGTTAGAGGAAAATGTTGGGAGATATGTTATGGATCTTACAACTGGAGGCGGTTTTATGGACCTTAAACCTAAAGCAAGAGCACTGAAGAAGGAAATAAATAAATGGGAACTCCTCAAAATTAAACACTTTTGTGCATCAAAGAACTTCATCAAGAAAGTAGAAAGACAGCCTTCACAATGGGAGACAATATTTGGAAATGATATATCAGATAAAGGTCTAATATCCAGAATTTATGAAGAGATTGTTCATCTCAACAACAAAAAGACAGCCAACCCAATTACAAAATGGGAAAAAGACTTGAACAGACACCCTCAGAAGAGGAAATACGGATGGCCAAGAGGCACATGAAGAGATGCTCAATGTCCCTGGCCATTAGAGAAATGCAAATCAAAACCACAATGAGATATCATCTCACACCCACCAGAATGGCCATTATCAACAAAACAGAAAATGACAAGTGCTGGAGAGGATGCGGAGAAAGAGGCACACTTATCCACTGTTGGTGGGAATGTCAAAGGGTGCAACCACTGTGGAAGGCAGTTTGGCGGTTCCTCAAAAAGCTGAATATAGAACTGCCATACGACCCAGCAATACCATTGCTAGGTATCTACTCAAAGGACTTAAGGGCAAAGACACAGACGGACATTTGCACACCAATGTTTATAGCAGCATTATTTACAATTGCAAAGAGATGGAAACAGCCAAAATCTCCATCAACAGAAGAGTGGCTAAACAAACTGTGGTATATACATACGATGGAATATTATGCAGCTTTAAGACAAGATAAACTTATGAACCATGTAATAACATGGATGGACCTAGAGAATATTATGCTGAGTGAATCCAGCCAAAAACTAAAGGACAAATACTGTATGGTCCCACTGATGTGAACGGACATTCGAGAATAAACTTGAAATATGTCATTGGTAACAGAGTTCAGCAGGAGTTAGAAACAGGGTAAGACAATGGGTAATTGAAGCTGAAGGGATACAGACTGTGCAACAGGACTAGATACAAAAACTCAAAAATGGACAGCACAATAATACCTAATTGTAAAGTAATCATGTTAAAACACTGAATGAAGCTGCATCTGAGCTATAGGTTTTTGTTTTGTTTTGTTTTGTTTTGTTTTGATTTTACTATTATTACTTTTATTTTTTTCTCTGTATTAACATTCTATATCTTTTTCGGTTATGTTGCTAGTTCTTCTAAACCGATGCGAATGTACTGAGAAATGGTGATCATGCATCTATGTGATGATGTTAAGAATTAATGATTGCATGTGTAGAACGGTATGATCTCTAAATGTTGGGTTAATTTCTTTTTTTCCGTTAATTAAAAAAAAAAAAAAAGAGAAGGGATAATTGGAGATGAAGGGATACAGACTGTACAACGGGACTGGATATAAAAACTCAGAAATGGACAGCACAATACTACCCGATTGTAATGCAATTATGTTAAAACACTGAATGAAGCTGCATGTGAGGTATAGGTTTTTTGTTTTTGTTTTTTTTGTTTTTTTTTCTTTCTATTATTGTTTTAATTCTTATTCTGTTGTCTTTTTATTTCTTTTTCTAAATCGATGCAAATGTACTAAGAAATGATGAATATGCAACTGTGTGATGTTATTAAGAATTACTGATTGTACATGTAGATTGGAATGATTTCTAATTGTTTTGTTAATTCTTTTTTTAATTAATAAAAAAAATACAAAAAAAAAAAAAAAAAAAAAGGGAAATATGTTGTTGTTGTTTTTTTTTGCATGGGCAGGTACCAGGAATCAAACTCGAGTCTCTGGTATGGCAGGTAAGAACTCTGCGTGCTGCTGAGACACCATGGCCCACCCACTAAGAAAATATCTTGACAAATGAAAATGAGAACACAATATATCAAAATTATGGGGCATAGCAAAGGTTATTTCCAGAGAAAAATTTATAGCCCTAAATTCTCACATTTATAAATGAAGAAAGAGCTCAACTCAGAGGCTTAATGAGATACCTGGAGGAACAAGAAAATGATCAGCAAACTAACCCCAAAGTGAGAAGAAGGAAGGAAAGAACAAAGATTAGAGCAGGAAAAAAAAAAAAGAAATATAATTAAAAAAAAAATAGAAGAAGTTAACAAAATCAAAACTTGGTTCTTGGAAAAGATCAATAAAATTTCCAAATCTTTGGCTAGACTGACACGAGAGAGAGAGAGTGGAAGCAGATGATTAAAATCAGAAAAGAAAGTGGGGACATTACTACCAAACTTACAGAAATATAAGGACACGTAAGAGGATACTATTAACAACTTTGTGCCAAGAAATTTAAAAAAAAAACAAGATGAAATGGGAAAATTCCTAGAAATGCACAACTTACACTGACTGTAAAAGAAATAGAAGATCTCAACAGACCAACAATAATAAGTAAAAGGATTGGATCAGTAAACAAAATTCTTCCAAAAAAGAAAAGTGCAGGATTGGATTACTTCACTGCTGAATTTTACCAATAATTCCAAGAAACATTAAGACCAATATGTCCAAGCTCTTTCAAACCTTGAAGAGGAAGGAGGACTTTCCAATTCAGGTGAAGATATCACAAAAAAAGAAAATTACAGACCAATATCCCTCATAACTATAGATGCAAAAATCCTGAACAAAATACTAGCAAATGGAATCCAACAACACACTAAAAAAAAAAAATTATACACAGTGATCAAGTGGAACTTATCCTTAGTATGCAAGGTTGGGTTAATACAGGAAAATAAATTATTGCAATATAGTACATAGAATGAAAAAGAACTTCACATGATCATTACAATTGCTGCAAAAAAATGGTATTTGGCAAAATTCTGCACAATTTCCTGGTAAAACACCCAGAAAACTAGGAATAGGAGGAACCATCTGTAACACAATGAGATCATATTTTAAAAACCCATAGCTATCATCATACACAATAGTGAAAAACTAAAAGTTTCCCTTCTAAGATCAAGAACAAGACAAGGATGCTCACTGTCACCACTGTTGTTCCTCAGTGTACTAAAATTTCTAGCCAAAGAGATGAGGCAAGAAAAAGAAATACAAGGCATCCAAATAATGAAGAAAGAAAGATGACTTTTTGTTTTTTGCATGGCATGATCCTAAATGTACAGAATCCTGAAAATTCACTAAAAAACTGTTAGAGCTAATACAAAGATATAATGCTGACCTGCTGCCACAGCTGTATGGATGTGCACAAAGGGCACTACACCCTAGATCAGCACACACCAGGGTTATGACCCCCCAGATCAGGACACCTGCACAGCTAATCCTCCCTGGCCACTAAGCACCCAAGTTCACAAGCATCAGCATAACATCCCCAACCTGCACCTATACCTGCCCTGAAACAAATCACTGTACTGAGTGCCTCACCCCGTATTCTGCTCCCTGCTGTACAACCTTCCTGCAAACACAAGGCCTTAGACTACTGAAATAAATCAACTCCCAAAGTAAATCAATCAAGATATTTACATGCCACAAAAACAGCAGAAGATCACTAAGCATATCACAACGCAGACAGATATAATCCTGCCTAATGACCAAATTAAAACACCATAAGAGACACAGACGTTGGAACAACTAATCAAAGATGTTCATACAATGTTACTTAATAAAATAAATGGGAAAGCAAATGGCATAAAGGAGATCAAGAAGACAGCAGGAGCATAAAGAGGAATTTGAAAGAATAAATAGAAAAGTAGCAGATAACACAGACATTAAAAACTCTGTGGACCAAATAAAAAAACATACATAGAGGCACACAACAGCAGATTTGAAGAGACAGAAGAAAGAATAAGTGATATAGAGTACCAGATAACTAATTTTGAATGCTCAAAACAACAAATGGAAAAAAAAGATGGATAAATTGAATTGGATCTCAGGGAAATGATAGAAAAACAAAGCACACAAATATAAGAATCATTGGTGTCCCAGAAGGAGAAGAGAGAAATAAAGGACTAGGAAGAGTAATTGAGGATATAATGGGGGAAAGCTTCCCAACCCTAATAAAGGACATAAATATACAAGTCAAAGAAGCCCAAAGAATGCCAAAAAGAATAAATCCAAATAGGCCTTCCCCAAGGCACATACTAATCAATCTGTCAAATGTTGAAGAGAACAGAAAATCCTGAAAGTGGCAAGGGAAAAACAATCTACTACATACAAGGGAAACCAAATAAGACTGAGTTCAAAGTACTTAACTAGTACCCTGGAGGCAAGAAGACAGTGGTTTAATATATTCAAGATCTTGACAGAGAAAGTCTTCCAGCCAAGAATTCTGTACCCAGCCAAACTGTTCTTCAAAATTGAGGGAGAGATTAAAGTTTTCACAGACAAAGAAGTCCTGAAAGAATTTGTCAACAAGTTATCAGCCCTACAAGAAATACTAAAAAGAGTTTTGCCAGCTGAAAAAAAAAGACAGGAGAGGGAGTTCTGGAGGGGGGCACAGAATTGAAAAGTACTACTAAGGGTAATTTAAAGAATTCAAAGAGAAAGAAAGAAAAAATATATAGATCTGACACATAAAAAATATAAGATGGTGGAATCAAGAAACACCTATTCAGTAATAACTTTGAATGTTAATGGACTAAATTTATCAATTAGAAGATACAGATTGGCAGAATGGATTAAGAAACATAATCTAGTGCATAAACTATATGCACTTAAAAAAGAATCATCTAAATACAAGGATATGAATATATTAAAAGTGAAGGGATGGATAAAGATATTCCACACAAGTTGTAACCAAAAGAAAGCAGAAGTAGCTATACTAATATCAGACAAAATAGACTTTAAATGTAAACACATCATAAGAGACAAAGAAGAACACTATATATTAATTAAAGGGTCAATTTGCCAAGAAGATATAACAGTCATAAATGTTTATGTCCCAATAAAGGAGCTCCAAAATATATGAGACAGACATTGGCAAAACTGAAGGGAGTGATAGATGTTTCAACAACACTAGTAAAAGAGTTCAATACACCATTCTCCTCTATAGATAGACAACCAGACAAAACATCAACAAGGAAATAGAGAAGTTAAATAACTTGATTAATGAATTAGACCTAACAGACATATATAGATCATTGCACCCCAAAGCACAAGGATATACATTGTTCTCTAGTGCTCATGGAACATTCTCCAGGACAGATGTTTTGCAGGGGCACAAAACATGTCCTTATAAACTTAAAAATACTGCAATTATTCAAAACATTTTCTCTGATTACAATGGAATGAAGCTGGATCTCAATAACCACCAAAAAAATGAGAATATTCACAAATACATGGAGATTAAATAATGCAATCTTAAAGAACCAGTGGGTCAAAGACGAAATGGCTAGAAAAATCAGTAGCTATCTGTAGATGGATGAAAATGAGAATACAACTTATCAGAACTTATGGGATGTGGCAAATGCTATGCTGAGAGGGAAATTTATTGCCCTAAGTGCCTATATTAAAAAACAAGAAAGAGCAAAAATTGAGGACTTAATAGCACACCTGGAGGATTTTGAGAAAGAGCAGCAAACTAACCCCAAGGCAAACAGAAGAAGAGAAATAACAAAGATTAAAGCAGAGATAAATTAACGGGAGAACAAAAGAACAATAGAAAGACTCAATAAAACCAAAAGATGGTTCTTTGAGAAAATCAATAAAATTGATGGGCCACCCACAAGACTTACAAAGAAAAAAAGAGAGAGGATGCAAATAAACAAAATCAGAAATGAGAAGAGGTGCATTACCACAGACCCTGAAGAAATAAAAGATACCATAAGAGGATACTATGAACAATGATATGCCAACAACTTAAATGGAATGGACAAATTCTGGGAGGCACACAAACAAGCCATGCTGACTCAGGAAGAATTAGAAGATCTCAGCAAACCAATCACAAGTAACGAGATTCAATCAGTCATCAAAAATCTTCCTACAAAGAAAAGCTCAGGGCCAGATGGCTTCACAGGGGAATTTTTTTTTTCTTTTTTTTTCTTTTTTTTTTATTAATTAAAAAAAGAATTAACAAAACAATTAGAAATCATTCCAATCTACATGTACAATCAGTAATTCTTAATAACATCACATAGTTGCATATTCATCATTTCTTAGTACATTTGCATCGATTTAGAAAAAGAAATAAAAAGACAACAGAATAAGAATTAAAACAATAATAGAAAGAAAAAAAAACAAAAAAAACAAAAACAAAAAACCTATACCTCACATGCAGCTTCATTCAGTGTTTTAACATAATTGCATTACAATTGGGTAGTATTCACAGGGGAATTTTATCAAACATTCCAAAAAGAACTAACACCAGTCCTGCTCAAACTTTTCCAAAAAATTGAGGGAAAAGGAACTCTACCTAACTCATTTTATGAAGCTAATATCATTTTAATACCAAAACCAGGTAAAGATGCTATAAGAAAGGAAAACCACAGGCCAATCTCCCTAATGAACATATATGCAAAAATTCTCAATAAAATATTATCAAATCGAATCCAACAATACATTAAAAGAATTATACACCACAACTAAGTGGGTTTATACCAGAAATGCAAGGATGGTTCAGCACAAGAAAATCAGTTAATGTAAGACAGCACATTAACAAATTGAAAGGAAAAAAAAATCACATGATCATCTTGATTGATGCTGAAGGAGCATTTGACAAAATTCAGCATCCTTATCTGATGAAAACACTCCAAAAGAGTAACTACTTCAATATGATGGAAGGAATATATGAAAAACCAATAGCCAGCATCATACTCAATGGAGAGAGACTGAAAGATTTCCCTCTAAGATGAGGAACAAGACAAGGATGCCCACTGTCACTGCTATTATTCAACATTGTGCTAGAAGTTCTAGCTAGAGCAATCAGTCAGGATAAAGAAATAAAAGGCATCCAAACTGGAAAGGAAGAAGTAAAACTCTCATTATTTGCAGATGATATGATACTATATTTGGAAAATCCTGAGAAATCTACAGCAAAGATACTGAGCTAATAAACAAATTTAGCAAGGTGGTGGGATATAAAATTAATGTGCAAAAATCAGTCATATTTTCATACACAAGCAATGACCTAGATGAGGAGTCAGTTAAGGAAAATATTCCATTCAAAATAGCAACTAAAAGAATCAAGTACTTAGGAATGAACTTGACTATGGATGTAAAGGACTTGCACACAGAAAACTATATAACATTGCTAAAAGAAATCAAAGGAGATCTAAATAGGTGGAAAGACATTCCCTGCTCATGGATAGGAAGGCTAAATATAGTTAAGATGTCAATTTTCCCCAAATTGACCTACAGATTCACCACAGAACCAATCAAAATTCCAACAACCTACTTTGAGGATTTGGAAAAGCTAATTATCAAATTCATCTGGAAGGGAAAGAGACCCCAAATAGCTAAAAGCATCCTAAAAAAGAATGAAGTGGAAAAGGAGGGCCAAGATGGTAGCTTAGGGAGGTATGGGATTTAGTGCATCCTCTAGAGCAGCTAATAAATGGCCAGGAACAGCACAGAACAACTGCTGGGGCGATGTCACTGACTGGACACACAGCATATACCATTCTGTACCAGCTGGACTGGCTGCAAGCCCTCCCAGAACCATGAGTCCCCTAAGTTACTGTGGCTGGCACCCCTCCCCCACAGGCTGCTTGCCAGAGGGGAAAGTAAAAAGACTTTACCACCAGCAGGGGCTGAGCACAACCAAACTCCAATTGTGACATTAACAAATTCTGACTATTGAAAATGGGCCCCCAGCTCAGCTAAATTTCAAATAAAAGCGGAGGTCACTGGTTTTTGCCCCAGGACAGGAGGGGCAGGGATGATGGAAAAAGAAAAGAAAAAATCAGAGGTTTATCTGTATTTGAAAAGGTCTGGATCCTGAAGGAAAGGGGGGGGGGGCACATATGACCTGGAGATACACAGAGCAATTCACCACTTAAGCTCTTGATTGACAAATCAGAGGATCAGGGGTCCTACTATGAAAAGGATTTTTTTTCTTTCATTTTGGTGGCTGTGTTTCTAAGGCTTGACTGCTCTTTGGATACAGCTGCAAGGCTTCTTGGGCTCCACTGCCCTAGGCATAGGCAGAATAAAAATTATATGAGTGTTTGTGTGGAGCCTGTGCCTTCCCCAGGAGAGAGGTGGGGCCCAGCTCAGGTGGAATCCCTCCCTCAAGATGTTCAGACCCCAGGGTCTGGAAAACTGAAGAATTAAAGTCAGCCTACAACCTCTCCCTCTGTCTCAACCACACCCCAGCAGGGAGAGTTTGCTGAAGTTAAAGGTACTGCATCACCTTATGCTGGTGGGACCTGCAGGTATACAAGCACTACATACTGGGCAGGATAGGAAAAATGGAGAACCCAGAGGCTTCATAGGAAAGCCTTTCAATCTGCTGGGTGTCACCCTCAGGGAAAACTGACACAGGTGACTGTTTCCTCCTGACAGGAGGCCAGTTTGGTCTGAGAAAATCTGGCTGGAGTCTATAATACTTAAGTAGACACATACAAGGTGGGGGTTGGGGGGAAGGCACCATACAGGCAGGGCAGGAAACAAGAAAACAAGAACTGAAAAATTATGATCTGTTAAACAAAACCTAAGCTAGAGGTCCAGAATTAGCTGAACTGGATGTCAAAGAGCAGATAGACAACAAATTCATCCAGCAAGAAAATCCTAGGTAAAAAAAGTGAAAACAATCTCCAGAATAAACTAATTAAGGTAATTAAATGCCTAGATGCCAGAAAAAATAATGAATCATACTAGTAAAATTGAAGAAATGGCCCTGGCAAAGGAACAAACCAACAATTCAAATGAGGTACAAGAGTTGAAACAATTAATTCAGAATGTTCAAACAGACATGGAAAGCCTCATCAGAAATCAAATCAGTGAATTGAGGGAGGATATATAGAAGGTAAGGAATGAGCAAAAAGAAGAAATCAAAAGTCTGAAAAACCAAATCACAGGAACTTATGGGAATGAAAGGCATAATAGAAGAGATTTAAAAAAAATAATGGAAACCTACAATGTCAGATTTCAAGAGGTAGAAGATAGGATTAGTGAACTGGAGGATGGGTCATCTGAAATACAACAAGCAAAAGAAAATATAGGGAAAAGAATGGAAAAATATGAGTAGGGACTCAAGGAATTGAATGACAACATGAAGCACATGAATATACGTGTTGTGGGTGTCTCAGAGGAGAAGAGAAGAGAAAAGGAGGAGAAAAACTAATGGAGGAAATTATCACTGAAAATTCCTCAACTCTTATGAAAGACTTAAAATTACAGATCCAAGAAGTGCAGCATACCCCAAACAGAATTGATCCAAATAGACATACTCCAAGACACTTACTAATCAGAATGTCAGATGTCCAAGAGAAAGAGAGAATCTTGAAAGCAGCAAGAGAAAAGCAATCTATCACATACAAAGGAAGCCCAATAAGACTATGAGTAGATTTCTCAGCAGAAACCATGGAGGCGAGAAGACAGTGGGGTGATATATTTAAATTACTAAAAAGAGAAAAACTGCCAACCAAGAATTCTATATCCAGCAAAACTGTCCTTCAAAAAAATGAGGGAGAAATTAAAACATTTTCAGACAAAAAAATAACTGAGAGAATTTGTGACCAAGAGATGGGCTCTGCAAAAAATACTAAAGGGAATGCCAAAGACAGATACAAAAAGACAGGAGAGAGAGGTGTGGAGAAGAGTGTAGAAATGAAGACTATCAGTAAAGGTAAAAAGAAGAAAAAATTAGATGTGGCATATAAAATACAAAAGACAAAATGGTAGAAGACAGTACTGCCTGTATAGCAATAACATTAAATGTTAATAAATTAAACTCCCCAATCAAAAGACTTAGGCTGGCAGAATGGATTTAAAAGCAGAACCCATGTATATGCTGTCTACAAGAAATGCATCTTAGACCCAAGGATAAACATAGGTTGAAAGTGAAAGGTTGGGAAAAGATATTTCATGCAAATAATCAGAAATGAACAGAAGTAGCTATATTAATATCTGACAAATTAGACTCCAAATGTAAAACAATTAAAAGAGACCAAGAATGATATTGTGTATTAATAAAAGGCACAATTCAACAAGAAGACATAACAATCAAAAATATTTATGCTCTGAGCCAGAATGCTCCAAAATACATGAGGCAAACATTGAAAAGAGAAACAGACACATCTACCATGATAGTTGGAAACTTCAATTCCCCACTCTCATCCATGGAAAAAAAGCATCAAGAGAAGGGATCAATAAAGAAACAGAAAATTTGGATAATACATTAAATGAGCTAGACTTAACAGACATTTATAGAACATTACACCCCACAACAGCAGGGTACACTTTTTTCTCAAGTGCTCATGGATCATTCTCAAGGACAAACCATATGCTGGGTCACAAAGCAAGTCTCAATAAATTTAAAAAGATTGAAATCATACAAAACACTTCCTCAGATCATAAAGGAATGAAGTTGAAAATCAGTAATAGGCAGAATGCCAGAAAATTCACAAATATATGGAGGCTCAACAACACACTCTTAAACAACCAGTGGGTCAAGGAAGAAATTACAAGAGAAATCAGTAAATATCTTGAGGCAAATGAAAATGAAAACACAATCTATCAAAACGTATGGGATGCAAAAAAAAGTCAGTGCTAAGAGGAAAATTCATTGCCCTAAATGCCTATATCAAAAAGAAGAAAGAGCAAAACTTGAGGAATTAATTGTCCACTTGGAAGAACTAGAGAAAGAATGGCAAATTAACTGCAAAGCAAGCAAAAGAAAGAAAGACTGAAGATTAGGGTGGAAATAAATGAAGCTGAGAACATGAAAACAATCGAGAAAATCAACAAAACAAGAAATTCATTCTATGAGAAAAATAATAACATTGATGGACCCTTAATGAGGTTGACAAAAAGAAGAACAGAGAGGATGCAAATAAATAAAATCAGAAATGGGAAAGGAGACATAACCACTGACTCCACAGAAATAAAGGAGGTAATGAGAGGATACTATGAACAACTTTATGCTAATAAAATAGACAATGTAGATGAAATGGACAACTTCCTAGAAAGACATAAAGAACAAACATTGACTTGAGAAGAAATACACGACCTCAACAAATCAATCACAAGTAAAGAAATTGAATTAGTCATTAAGAAACTCCCCCGAAATAAAAGTCCAGGACCAGAAGGCTTCACATGTGAATTCCACCAGACATTCAAAAAAAGATTAGTACCAATCCTGTTCCAACTCTTCAAAAAAAATGAAGAGGAGGGAAGGCTACCTAACTCATTCTATGAAGCCAACATCATCCTCATATCAAAACCAGACAAAGATACTACATGGAAAGAAAACTACAGACCAATCTTTCTAATGAATATAGATGCAAAAATCCTCAACAAAATTCTTGCAAATCGAATCCAACAGCATATCAAAGGAATTATACACCATTACCAAGTAGGATTCATCCCAGGTATGCAAGGATGGTTCAACATTAAAAAATCCATTAATATAATACACCACATCAACAAATCAAAGCAGAAAAACCACATCATCATCTCAATTGATGCAGAGAAGACATTTGACAAAATTCAACATCCATTCCTGTTGAAAACACTTCAAAGGATAGGAATAGAAGGAAACTTCCTCAACATGATAAAGGGTATATATGAAAAACCCACAACTAACATCATCCTTAATGGGGAAAAACTGAAAACTTTCCCCCTAAGACTAGGAACAAGACAAGGATGCTCACTACATCATTGTTATTCAACATTGTGTTGGAAGTTCTAGCCAGAGCAATTAGACAAGAAAAAGAAATACAAGGCATCAAAATTGGAAAGGAAGAAGTAAAATTCTCACTGTTTGTAGATGATATAATACTATATATTGAAAACCCCCAAAAATCCACAGCAAAACTACTAGGGCTAATAAATGAGTACAGCAAAGTGGCAGATTACAAGATCAACACTCAAAAATCTGTAGTGTTTTTATACACTAGTAATGAACAATCTGAGGGGGAAATCATGAAAAAAAATTCCATTTACAATTGCAACAAAAAGAATAAAATATTTAGGAACAAATTTAAATAAAGAGACAAAAGACCTATATAGAGAAAACTATAAGAAATTGTTAAAAGAAATCACAGGAGACCTATGTAAATGGAAGGGCATACCGTGTTCATGTATTGGGAAACTAAATATAGTTAAGATGTCAATTCTACCTAATCTGCTTTACAGATTCAATGCAATACCAATTAAAATCCCCAAAACTTACTTTTCAGAAATAGAAAAATCAATAACCAAATTTATCTGGAATGGCAGGTGCCCCGAATAGCTAAAAGTATTCTGAGAAAGAAAAATGAAGTCGGAGGTCTCACTCTACCTGACTTTAAGGCATACTATGAAGCTGCAGTGGTCAAAACAGCATGGTACTGGCATAAAGATAGATATACTGACCAATTGAATCGAATAGAGTGTTCAGATATAGACTCTCTCATCTATGGACAATTGATCTTTGATAAGGCAGTTAAGCAAACTCACCTGGGACAGAATAGTCTCTTCAATAAATAGTGCCTAGAGAACTGGATATCCACATGCAAAAGAATGAAAGAGTATGCATATTTCACACTCTATACAAAAATTAACTCAAAATGGATCAAAGACCTAAGCATTAGTTCTACTACCATAAAACTCTTAGAAGAAAATGCAGGGAAATATCTTATAAATCTTATAATAGGAGGTGGTTTCCTAGACCTTACACCCAAAGCATGAGCATTAAATAAATAAATAAATAAATGGAAACTACTCAAAATTAAACACTTTTGTGCATCAAAGAACTTCGTCAAGAAAGTAAAAAGACAGCGTACACAATGGGAGACAATGTTTGGAAACAATATATCAGATAAAGGTCTAGTATCTAGAATATATAAAGAGATTGTTCAACTCAACAACAAAAAGACAGACAACCCAATTAAAAATGGGCAAAAGACTTGAACAGACATTTCTCAGAAGAGGAAATACAAATGGACAAAAGGCACATGAAAAGATGCTCAACTTCCCCGGCTAGTAGGAAAATGCAAATCAAAACCACAAGGAGATATCATCTCACACCCACCAGAATGGACATTATTAATGAAACAGAAAATGACAAGTGCTGGAGAGTATGTGGAGAAAGAGGTACACTTATCCACTGTTGGTGGGAATATCAAATGGTACAACTGCTGTGGAAGGCAGTTTGGTAATTTCTCAGGAAGCTAAGCACAGACTTGTCATATGACCCGGGAATACCATTGCTAGGTATCTACTCAGAGGGCAAAGACACAAACAGACATTTACACACCAATGTTTATAGCAGCATTATTTACAATTGTCAAGAGATGGAAACAGTTCAAATGTCCATCAACAGGCAAGTGGCTAAACAAGCTGTGGTATATACATACTATGGAATATTATGTAGCTGTAAGACAGAATAAAATCATAATTACTTCATACTTGGATGGGCCTTGAGGACATTAAAATGAGTGAGATAAGCCAGAAACAAAAGGACAAATACTGTATGGTCTCACTGATATGAACTAACATTAATGAATGAATTTGGATAATTTCAGCTAAGAACAGAGGTCATCAGGAGATAGAAATAGGGTAGATAGTGAGTAATTGGAACTGAAAGGATACAGATTGTGCATCGGGACTGATTGTAATAATTCAGAAATGGATAGCACAATACTACCTAACTGTAATACAATAATGTTAGAACACTGAATGAAGGTGAATATGAGAATAATAGAGGGAGGAAGCCTGGAGGCATAAATGAAATCAGAAGGAAAGATATATGATAAAGACTGAGATGGTATAATCTAGGAATGCCTAGAGTGTATAATGATAGTGACTAAATGTAAAAATTTTCCTCATGTTTTGCATGAGGAAAAACAAAGGAATGACAATAATGCAGGATGCTGAAAATAGATGGTAATTAATATTTTAAAAACTTTAACTTCTGTGTGAGACTAAAGCAAAAAATATTTACTTGGTACAAAATTTATATTTCAACTAGTGCATTTCCTAATATAATTCATGTGGACAGCCTAACTGAACACCATAAGTACATGGAACCTTGAGTAGGGCATGAGATTTTGTAGGTTTGTCCAGACTGATGCCTTGATAAATCCCAGAGTGATTTGAACAGTGAATAAAAAAGTATTTGCAAAGTACCCTTGGGAACTGGTGAGAAAGGGGGAAAATTCAACTTCCCCAAGTGGAGAATTCTTGATATTCTCACAAGCAGTGGGGACAACCAAAGCAATAGGCTGATCCCCCTATCTTGGGTTTTTTCATATGAAACTTAACCCCGCATAGAATAGGCTAAGCCTACTTAAACTAGGACTGAGAGCCATCCCCAAGAGAACCTCTTTTGTTGCTCAGATGTGGCCTCTCTCTCTCAGCTAATATGACAAGCAAACTCACTGCCCTCCCCATCTCTACATGGGACATGACTCCCAGGGGTGTGGACCTTCCTGGAAATGTGAGACAGAAATCCTAGAATGAGCTGGGACTCAGCACCAAGGGATTGAGAAAACTTCCTCCACCAAAAGGGGGAAGAGAGAAATGAGACAAAATAAAGTGTCAATGGCTGAGAGATTCCAACAATATTCGAGAGGTTATCCTGAAGGTTATTCTTACACATTAAATAGACACCTTTTAGTTAAGGCATAACAGAGAGGCTGGAGGGAACTGCCTGAAAATGTAGAGCTGTGTTCCAGTAGCCGTGTTTCTTGAAGATGATTGTATAAAATATAGCTTTTGCAATGTGACTGTGTGATTGTGAAAATCTTGTGTCTGATGCTTCTTTTATCTACCTTATGGACAGATGAGTAAAACATATGGATTAAAAATAAATAAATAAGGGAACAAGTGTTAAAATAAATTTAGTAGATTGAAATGCTAGTGTTCGATGAAAGAAAGGGGTAAGAGGTATGGTATGCATGTTTTTTTGTTGTTCATTTCTTTTTCTGAATTGATGCAAATGTTCTAAGAAATGATTATGATGATGAAAATACACCTATGTGATGGGAAAAAAAAAGAATGTTCACATTGTATGTTGATTGGTTTTATTAATTAAAATTTTTTAAAAAATGAAGTGGGAGGATTAACACTCCCTGACTTTAAAACCTATTATAAAGCCACAGTTGTCAAAACAGAATGGTACTGGCACAAAAATAGAAGTATTGACTAATGGAATCAAATCAAGAGTGCAGAAATAGACCACCAAATGTATGGTCAACTGATTTTTGACAAGGCCACCAAATCCTCTCAACTGGGAGAAAATAAATTTTCAATAAATGGTTATGGAAGATCTGGATATCTATAGCCAAGAGAATGAAAGAGGACCTCTGACACCCTACACAAAAATTAACTCAAAGTGGATCAAACACCTAAACACAAGAACTAGCACAATAAAGCTTCTAGAAGGAAATGTAGGGAAACATCTTCAAGACCTAGTAATAGGAGGTTGCTTCCTAAATTTTACACCCAAAGCACAAGCAACAAAAGAAAAAAATAGATAAATGGGAGCTCCTCAAAATCAAAGGCTTCTGCACTTCAAAAGGCTTTGTAAAAAGGTGAAAAGGCAGCCAACTCAGTGGGAGAAAATATTTGGAAATCACATATCAGACAAAGATTTGATTTCCTGTATATACAAAGAAATCATACAACTCAATAGCAAAAGAACAAACAACCCAATTATAAAACAGGCTAAAGCTATGAATAAGCATTTTTCTGAAGAGCAAATACAGATGGCTCAAAAGCATGTGAAGAGATGCTCATTTTCATTGGCTTTAAGGGAAATGCAGATAAGGACTACAATGAGATACCACCTCACACCTATAAGAATGGCTGCTATTAAACAAACAGGTAACTATAAATGTTGGAGAGGATGTGGAGAAACTGAGACACTTATGCACTGCTGGTGGGAATGTAAAATGGTGCAGCCACTATGGAAGACTGTTTGGTGGTTCCTTAGGAAATTAAATATCGAGTTGCCCTATGACCCAGCAATAGCACTACTTGGTATATACCCAGAAGAGCTGAAAGCAAGGACAGAAACAGACATTTGCACACCGATGATCGTAGCAGCATTATTCACTATTGCCAAAAGATGAAAACAAATCAACTGCCCAACAACATATGAGTGGATCAACAAAATGTGGTATATATATATATATATATATATATATATTATGGACTATTATGCAGCAGTAAGACAAAATGACATGACATTTTTGTATATGGGAAAAACATGTCTTTTTTAGAGTCCAGAGGGTGGAATGTGCTGGTTTGAAAGAATGTATGCCCCCTAGAAAAACCATGTTTTAATCCTAATCCCATTTTGTAAAAGCAGCCATTTCTTCTAATCCCTATTCAGTATTTTATGTTTAAACTGTAATTAGATCATCTCCCTGAAGATGTGATTTATTCAAGAGCACTTGTTAAACTGGATTAGCTGGAGGCATATCTCCACCCATTTGGGTGGGTCTTAATTAGTTTCTGAAGTCCTATAAAAGAGGAAACATTTTGGAGAATGAAAGAGATTCAGAGAGAGCAGAGCAGAACGACATAGCCATGAGAAGCAGACTCCACCAGCCAGCAACCTTTGGAGATGAAAAAGGAAAATGCCTTCTAGCGAGCTTCATGAAGCAGGAAGCCAGGAGAAGAAACTAGCAGATGATGCTGTGTTTGCCATGTGCCCTTCCAGATGAGAGAGGAACCCTTACCGTGTTCACCATGTGCCTTTCCAAATGAGAGAGAAACTCTCACTGTGTTTGCCATGTGTCCTTCCATTTGCTTCCATGGCTGAAACACATGACAAAATGGATGAGCCTTGAGGACATAATGTTGAGTAAAATTAGCAGACACAAAAGGATAGATACTGTATGATTACACTTTTATGACCAACATAAAGTTATAATCAGAGGCCTATAATACAGAATATAGGAGACTTAAAGATACATAGAAGTTGGAGACAGCTAAACCGTTAGCTAATGAGGTTGAACTCCAATGTAAGGAAATAGATAGGAGTGAAGGTGGTTCTCTAGTGGGTCTATAAGTAATTTTACTATATATAAGATGAACAAGATTGAAAGTGGTTGTATAGACCTGTGTGTTCCACTGATTAACACTAGAAATACGAATTAGTTCTCTCAAGAATTAGTTAAGAAATAATAATAATTCTTGTATGAAGAGTGTTCAAGTCCAGGGTACAGAGGGAAAACTGCTATTGCATGCTATAAGCTATGTTCAAAAGGAAACCATCAGCACTGCCACAGCCACAGCAGAGGTAAATAACGGGGGGGAGGGACAAGAGTTAAGAGGAGGTTTAGATTTCCTATTTGGCGAGGGTATGTTTATTGGGTTTCTTTCTCTTGGGAACAATGAAATTATCTAAAATTGAAAATGTTGATGGACTGTGGACTTTGGGCCCTGTACATGATGCCCGATGAATGCAGGTGACTGAAGGTTGCACTGACTGAGAAGTAGATTGGCAAATGATGGTATATACTTATGAACGAAGTTCGTACTGATACAAAAAAGGAACAAAGTCGTGAGGCATGCAATGATGTGAATGAATATGTGGGACATTTGGTGAGACAAAATAAGCCAGAAACAAAAGAACGAGAATGGAATGATCACCTTTAGAAAATGTTCATAAGAAAAAGGGGCCTAGATTTTAAGCTTTTAGAACAGACACATTAAGTCCGGAGTGGTGATTAGTATTTCTGGATTTTGAGAGGCTGTTTTATATATGTAAACCTGATATTTAGAGATAAGAATGAAGCTGTACAGGATGTGGTTAAAGTCATTCAGAACATAGGCGTAAGGAAGACAGTCTATATTTTAGAACCACACATACTCTTGGAGACCAATGGAAGAAAAGTTTATTTGGTCGGAACTGAAATTTTCTGTAGTGGATAATCTAATTCAACTTATCTGCATAGCTCATTTGAACAACTGAAACACTGGGAGAACAGAATAAGAAAGAGTTCCTTTAATCCTGCATAGATTATTGTAATGCCTGGATACATCCTAGAGTATACTAAGCAGATAATCAAAAAGTATTGGGCAAAAATGTTCCCTGAGCGATGGAAGAAAGAATAATGAACTATTAAACCTTACCATCAGGGAATCCCCTGATACTGTGTCAAACTTGGGGGACACCCAAATCAATAGGCCATGCCCTCAATCATGAAGCTTATTCTTATGTAGATAGTGAAGAAGTCTAGTCTACCTATAGGCATACCTAAGAGTTACTTCTGGAGGACCTTTTTTGTTGCGCAGATATGGCCTCAGTCTCTCTAAGCCCAACTCTGCAAGTAAAAATCATTGCCCTCCCCACTATGTGGGACAGGACATCCAGGGGCTAAAGTCTTCCTGGTGACGTGTGAGATGACTTCCAGAGATGAATCCAGATCTGGCACTGCGAGCTCAAAAATTCCATCCTGACCAAAAGGGGGAAAAGAAATGTAATTAATAAAGTATCAGTGGAAGAGAGAGTTCAGATAGACTCTAGAGGCTACTCTGGAGGTTGCTCTTATATAAACTTCAGTTAGATCTTGCTATCTAACATAACCTGCCAACCCCCAATCAGGACCATTCCGACCAATTCTAAAGAACACCTAGGTCAATATATAAGATTCCACAAGGGTTCCATGTACTAGAGTAACTTTCCAGAAACCTACAACCTCCAGATGGGTCCTTGGTCCAGATAAGTCCTGAAACCTAGCCCAGCCTCTCCAGAACATCAGATAGTTCCATCTCCCAACCCTATATTAGTGACAGACCCTTCCACTATAAAAATTTAGAATGACCAAAGCCCAAGCACCCCTAAAGAGAAAGATAGAAAGATTAAAGGTGATCAAAGGTGGAGTTATACAAAGAAGATAGGATTTAACAAATGAATATGAATGCTGAATCATTAAATTGATATCTCTTTTAGTCTCCAGTATTTTAGAGTAGCTAGAAGTGAAAACCTAAAATTGTGAAATTGTAACCCATGTCAAACTCTGAAATATGTTCTACAACTAACTGTGGTGCTATGCTTTGAAATGTATAGATTTTTGGATATATGTTATTTTTCACAAAAAAAGAAGGAAAAAAGGTAGATTGTGATGATAAAGAAATATTTAAGTTCTTTAGCCTCCTATATTCTGGAGCAGCTAGAAGGAAAAATATGAGGGGATCACATGGTAGCCCATGACAAACTCTAGGATCTGTCCTGTAACTGCTTTTTGAAGAGTGCTTTGAAAACTATTGCTTTTATATTTCTTTGCTTTATATATATATATATATAATAGTATACAATAAAAAAGTTTAAAAAAAACTGGTAGAGCTAATAAATTAATTTTTCAAAGTTGCAGGCCTCAAACTCAACATGCAAACGTCAGTGTTGTTTCTATACATACTTAGAATAATTAGAAATCTGGTGAGAAAATCAAGACAAACTCCATTTATAATAGCACCTAAAAGAATAAAATATCTTTGAATAAATTTAACCAAGCATGTAGAAGACCACTGCATGGAAAAGTACAAAATATTGGTGAAACAAGTTAAAGAAGGCCTAAATTAATGAAAGGACATTCCTTGTTCATGGTTGGAAGACAAATTATTACTAATATATCCATTTTGCCCAAAGTTAGTTATAGATTTTATTCCAGTTAAAATTGCAACAACCTTCTTCACAGAAATAGAAAAACAATCATCAAATTCATACAAAAGGTAAATGGTCTCAAACTGCCAAAATGTATTGAAAAAAAGAAACTTAGAGGATGCAGACTTTTTGATTTTAAAACTTCCTTTGAGCTGCAGTAACCATAACAACATGGTACTGATGTAAGGACGGACATAGACCAATGGAATTGGATTGATATTTCAAAAAGGAACCCGCACACCTTTAGCCTACTATTCATTGACAAAGTTGCCAAGTCCACGTAATGGAGAAAAAAAGTCTCTTTAACAAATGATGCTGGAAGAACTGAAAAACCAAATGCAAAAGATACATTAAGGTGGACCTCTATCTATCGCTAACAAATTAACAAAAGTTAATTCAAAGCAGATCACAGACCTAAATATAAGAACTAAAACTATAAAACTGACAAAGAAACATAGGAAAACATCTTCAGGACATCTTGTAAAGTGTTGGTTTCTTAAGCACTACACAAAATGTATGAGCAACAAAAGAAAAATAAATAAATGGGTCCACATCATAACTTAAAACTTTTGTACATCAATGTACCTTATCAAAAAGTTGAAAAGACATCATACAGAATGAGAAAAAATATTTGGTAACCATGTATCTGATATGGGTTTAATATTTAGAATTTATAAAGAACTTCAACAACTCAACAACACAATGAGTTCACACAGTGTCTTCACACACAACCCAATTTTTTTATAAATTGGGGGAAAAAATCTTGAAAAGACATTTTTCCAAAGAAGATGTACTAATGCAGAACAGTTCATGAAAAGATGCTCAACATTATCAGTCATCAGGGAAATGCAAATAAAAACCACAATGAGATACCATCTCACACCCACTAGAATGACTACTATTAAAAATTAGAAAATAAATTTTGGAGGGTATGTTGAGAAATAGGGACATTAATTCATTGTTAGTGTAAGTGTAAAATAAAGCAGCATCTGTGGAAAACAGTTTGGTGGTTCCTCTGAAAGTTAAGTGTAGAATTACCATATGACCCAGCAATCCCAATTCTAGGTATATATATCCCAAAGAATTGGAAACTGGGAGTCAAATAGTTATTTGCACACCAATGTTTATACAACAATATTCACAGTTGCCAAACATGAAAGCAACCCGTGTCCATCAACCAATGAATGGATATTTATAAATGTGGTATATAATTACAATTGAATATTATTTAGCCATGAAAATGAATGAAGTCCTGATACATATGACAACATGGGTGAACCTTAAAGAATGTTGAGTGAAATAAGCCAGACACAAAAGGACAGATATTGTATGCTCTCACAAACATGAAATAACTAGAACAAGCAAATTCAGAGTCAGAATCTAGAATATAGGTTACTAAGAATTGGGGTTAAATGAGAAATTTTAGCTTTTATATATATATACATGCTAAAACATTTCTAAAGAACGCATAGTACTGTGAACTCTAATGTAAACCTTGGCCTACAGTTAATTATACAGTTATAAACCTTCCCTCTGTTTGCTTTATTTTCCCTTCAATTTTAGTACAATCAATCATAGCCTTTTATATTTATTAAACTCTTAAAATTATTTTTTAAAAATATTCTTTCATGGCTAAGAAGCTAGAAACACAGTATAGAAAAAGAAACATCATCACTTTAGTGAGAGAGATATTTATATGCATATACCTTCCAAGTTATAAGAGCTGAAATAAATATTCTATAATTTATAAATTGCAATGGAAGAGAGTATACACAAAGAACCATAAAAGTTAGAAGAATTTTACTATTCTATTTTAAGACTTTAAAGTATTTAAGTCTGCATGAGTTGTTTTGCCAGAACATCAATGAGAACACTTATTGAGTTGGTATATAATTACAAGAAACCAGCTTAAACCTACTAGAGTAATCTAAGAGCATACTGCTTCCAAAAGCTATTGGTTCAGTGGTCCCTTATTTAATCCAGTAACACACAAAGTAGCTCTTTAGTAGCACCCACCACACTTACATTTGTTTAATGTTTGTCTTCTTTGAAACACTGCAAGCTCCATTTAGAAAGGCAACCAGTGTCCCCAGAGTCAAGAATGTTGTCTGAAACCCACCACGCAATAGTCTCAGTAAGTATTATTTAATGAATGACTTCTATAAGTGTCCTGCTAAAAATTTCAAGAAAGACTTACACTTCTACGGTGTAAGCATTCTTCTCCTCTGATGTCCTCAAACCATTATAATGGCTGGTGAATAGTTACTGAGCTTACTTTGTTTCCCTGCTTGTAACACACTTGGACCTAATAATTGTAGGTCCAATTGTAACCTATTGCAACTCCCACCTAAAGAGAGGACAGAGTGAATACTCCCATAAATGGCTTGATTACTTACTGCTATAGAGGCTACCACCAACAAAATAAGCTAAATATTTACTGCCCTACCTATTCCTTATAGCTAAGGGAAAAGATGTATTAGATAATATATGTGAAAAATCTTTGGAAATAAAAGGCCCCACTATTTGAGTAGGACAATAATATCCTCATCTTATTTACACCATTTTAGGATAATAAAAGTACTGATTCTTGAGATCCTATGGGAATAAAGAGAGGACATTAATCAACTTTATTACCAGTAGTTACACTAACAGAGTACCAGAAATTATGTGTTATAACAATGTCCCAGAACTAAGGACTGTAGTGCATTTGTGGTTTTAATAATTCTCTTGAGCACCTTAGTTCTGTAGAGTATGTAGCACTCTGAACAGCTTAGTGACTTAACATGGGTGAGATCTTGAAGTTCAGAGATCCTAAATATTCATGAGCCAGGGTAAGTAAGCACTAACTCCAAGAGGTAACTACAGGCACATTCACCTGTAGATCACATGGACCTTTGCTGAAAGTAGAAAAGACCATGGAAAGGAGAGTGGGATGAACCCAAACAGGGTCAGAAAAAAGTTAGCGACACTACTTAATAATTTGTAACTTTCCACTAGTCAATCACCCTGAATGCCAGTTTCTTATGAGAAAATGTAGGTAATACGTGATGTATCTGAGAAGTGTTCTTGTGAGAGATTTGCTCATAAACTTATAATAGTACTAACAAATGTCAACAGTCTTGATGTTTGTTTATTCATTTGAATATAATTGTATGGGGCATTAAATATAACCCCATCAGGCACTCTCAGCAATAAACCAACAGAATGAAGGGTAGTGATGCTGTTCGGAGACAATAAAATAAGAACATGAATAATAATTAACATTCATTGATCCCCTTATATATAATACTAAGAACTTTACTAAGTCATCTAAGTACATTATCCTGCTAGATCCTTCAAACAATCACATATGGTAGGTACTCTTACCTTCCAGAAAATAAGTAACCTCAACAAAATACTTATTCCAGAAAATAAGTAACCTGAATAAAGTCACACAGGTAAAAAGCAGTACAGATAAAACTTAAGCCTAAATCAGATGCCAAAGATCATAATTGTAATTGTTGTACTATGCTACTTCATTTAAAACTGTTTTTGATCATTTTTGAGATAAATGTCAAGTCTTTCAAAAGGGCTAAAATAAAACAACTGCTGAGTACATTAGACATTTTTTCAAATATAGAATTCTAGAATCTTGGGATTAAAAGATATTTTCAATATTACCTAGTTTGCTAGCTGCTGGAATGCAATATACCAGAAATGAAATGGTTTTTAAAAAGGGGAACTTAATAAGTTGCTAGTTTACAATTCTAAGGCCTAGAAAATATCCCAAATAAACAAATCTATAGAAATGTCCAATCTAAGGCATCCAGGGAAAGATACCTTGGCTCAAGAAGGCTTATGACATTTAGCATTTCTCTCTCAGCTGGAAGGGCACATGGGGAACCCAGAGTCGTCTGCTGGCTTCCTCTCCAGGCTTCTTGTTTCATGAAACTCTCCAGGGGGCATTTCCATTCTTCATCTCCAAAGGTCTCTGGCTGGTGGACTCTCTGATTCATGGTTCTGCAGCTTTCTGTCGTCCTTCTCTGCTCTCTCCAAATCTCCAAAGGTTGCTGGCTTCTCATGGCTATGTTGTTCTGAAGCTTTCTTGTGACTGTTGTCATACTACAACTTTTTCCAAAGTGTTTCTTCTTTTAAAGGATTTCAGTAAAACCAATCAAGACCCACCTGGAAGGGGTGGACACATGTCTGAAGCTAATCAAATTTAATACCCACACTTAATTGAGTCACATCTCCATGGAGATAAGCTAATTCAAGTTTCCAATATTCAGTACTGAATAGGGATTAGAAGAAACCGTTGCTCCCACAAGGCTGATTAGGATTAAAACATGGCTTTTCTAGGGTGCATAAACCTTTAAAAACCAGCATACCTAGTAAAAGCATCTATTTAATATTGAAATTGGTAAAGACCAACATTTCCTATTATGTGAAATAAAATTCAGACATAAAATAAAATAATATGTTTTGTACTGTTGGAAAAGGTATAGTAAAATGTATTATTTCACACAAAGCCATTTGGGGTATGTAGGAACATCACCTTTCTGGAAAGCAGTTTGGCAATATGCATCAATAATCTTAAAATGTATTTTAAGAAGTGGAATTTCCTGACTGAAGAGTCTGCATGTTCTCAAAGAAATCAAATATAAAAGATTTATGCCTAAGATGGTACACTATATCTTTTTAACACTAAAAAATAAAAATGGTCTAAAAGTTTAATAGACATAGATTGATTAAATCATGTTACATTTCTAAGATGAAAAACTACATGGCCAATAAAAATCATGCTTTGGAGAATATATTTGAAGATTTACAGCAATATCCAGATCAGAATTATCTCTTTGGATATGCAGGAAGAGAGATCTAGATCAGTTCCCACTTCCTTGTTACTGTTCTGTAACTCCACTTTTCACAGGCAGAGCCACCACTGGTCAGTGATTAGAGCAGTCACAGGTATAACGCACGGGCAATGAAATCCCCAGCCACCCATCCTTATACAGCTAACCCGTCATGCACTTGTCTTCCAGGGATTGCCACTCCCACAGCCTTATCTGCATGGACCATGGGAAATGGAGTTCCAGACACCTTTGACTTGAGAGTCAAATGTAACACTGACCTATGTAATGTCATGACCATTGTTTAGCATGGTGACTACACATCACGGTGCAGTAGATAAGCACACGATCTGAAAGTAGTCTGCTTGGTTCAAATCTGGCTCTGCTGTGTGACCTTAAGCAACCTACTTAACCTCTGTGAGCTTCAGTTTCCTTATTTATAAGTTAGAAATAATAATACCCCCATTTCATGAAGAGATTATAAGAAACAAGTTAATACACATAATTTGGAGCAATGCCAGATATATTATGATTTTTAAATAAACACTAACTTTTATCATCAGACCAAAGCATAAGGGAGAGGTTAAACACAAATGCTTCTATATCACAAACAAAAAGAAGAAATGCTTCTATATCACATCTCAGGATTCTGTGGTTCAGCTAACCATCAGCCACGTAGTGTACAATTCTTCTGCTTCCAAATAAAGCCTACTTCTGGATTATGTCACATGCAGCCAAAGTATCTACATGGTTCCAGAGAAGACGTCAGCAGGTAGAGAATGGGAAGCCCCGTCTTATAATGCATTCATGTAATCATTTAGAAAGTATCTCAAGTGCTTTCTAAGCTGAGACACTTGGTTAAGTACTGATGATACAGTGGAAATCAAGATAAGCAAGGTCTTTGCTATCATAAATATCCATTGTGAACAAATATGAATTCTTCTTGAAATAAGGCAGAACTTAAATAAAATTAAATCCGTACTAGAAGGAAATTCATAAAAATGTAATTAGTGGTTACTTCAGGGAGGGACATTAAAGATAATTTTTATTTCCTCTTTGTTCTCTTTTTCTATGTATTTCATAAATCTCTAAAAGAATATTTCACTCTAAAAATACATGAACATATATATATATATATATATATATATATATGTTTTTGCTTTTAAAAGAAAAGAGACTAATTTACAACATTCTGAAAGTGATAGTTCAGACTCATAACAGCCTAGTCAATAATCTAACTACCATAATTTATGAGGATGTAAGGAACAGAAGGCAAGGCACAGGAAGAGTCATAAAAGTAGGTTGAAGATGGCAAACAAATGGCCTAAGAGGCTGAACTCCCAGAGTGAGCATAGCTGGCAGGCAAATAGCTTCATTTTAACTATTCCTATCTAAAGCACTAATGAAGAATTGATTGTTCTCTCCCACTGACGTGAAAAGAGGAGTAAATGTCAGTGGGACTAGAGGTTTGTATGGAGCTGATTATCAAGGACTGCCAGCCCCTGCATTGTCCCCTTGTGGGCAAGACCCACAGCAAGCATGACCTGACCTCTATGGATGCCAGGCTCACCCTGCTATCTAGGAGAAGTCTGGGCAGAGAAACTTTAATACAGAACTGGAGGAATCTGAAACAAGGAGAAAGCTCAGTTCTTGGTGCCAGGTCATCATTGTAGTTAGGCTAATTTGGATCTTGCACTCCAGCTCTAAGATCAAAATAGGATATGCTTTGTGTTCCTGTGTCAGATTTCTTGCACCTCTGACCATCAGGGTCTGTGTCATCCTCTCCTCCCTCAAAGAATGAAATCTGGTGTTGAATCTCTGGTCTGAGGTTGCAGCTCTGCCACCAATGGATGGACTTCTCTGATGCTCTCCATTTGCTATGTTGGATCTCTAAAAGGGGTTCCTAAAATATGTAACTCAGAAAATGTCTAGTCATTGCCCTTTTGAGTCTTGAAGTAACCTAAAATAGAAAAGTCAATTGGGCTTGCAGAATTTTTCAAAATTTTATTATTCTCAAGCAGCCAAATTAGTACATGGATAAGAGGCAATGTGATTGCTTGAGCCTGACTTAAAGGTATGATTTTTAAAAATCAATTTCATTAAGGTATACTTTATATACAATAAAATGTTTTCATTTCAAATATACAGTTCAATTGAGTTTTGAAAAATGAATACACCCATGTAACCATCACTACATCCAAGAAATAGTATAGTTGCATCATCCCAAAAAGTTCTCCCCGCCTCTTTGCAGTAAATTTTTCCAAAACCTTAGAAGCAGGTAAAAAATGGCATGCTTTCTGTCACTGTATGTTAGATTTCCTTTTTCTAGAATTTCAAATAAAGTGAATCATATACTATGCATTCTTTTGTTTCTCACTCTTCTCACTCAGCATAATGTTTTCTGAGATCCAGTCATGTTGTTATGTATATCGGTAGTTAATTCCTTTTTGTTGCTTAATGGTGATTCTATTGAGAGGATGTGACACAATTTGATTGTCCTTTTAAATGTTGATGGGCATTTGATTATTGTTAATTTCTGGTTGTTATGAACAAATAATTTGCACAAGTCTTTGTGTGGACATTTATTTTTATGTCTCTTGGGTAAGTACAGATGATATATTAGTTTCCTGTGGATATTGTAGCAAATTGCAATAAGATTGGTGGCTTCAAAGACTAAAAATTTATTTTCTCACAGTTTTGGAGGCCAAAAGTCCAAAATCAGTGTTTTTGTTTATTGAAGCTGCTAGAATGCGATATACCAGATATGGGTTGGCTTTTACAATGGGAGTTGATTAACTTACAATTTACAGTTCTTAGGCTGTGGAAATGTCCAGCTACCTCAAGACATCAGGATAATACCTGGACTCTGAAGACAGGCTGCTGGCATCTGGGATACCTCTGTCACATGGGATGGCACATGACCAGTATGTACTGGTTCTTCACTCCCAGATTTCATTGCTTTCAGCTTCTGGTTCCAGTGGCTTCCTCTCTGAGCTTCTGTGGGGCTTCTCTTAGCTTCTGTATGAGTTTCTCTTAATATCATCTCTTAGCTTCTCTGGGGCTTCTCTGAGATCTCTGGGATTTTTCTGTGCATCCTTTACCCTCTTATAAAGGGCTCCAGTAAGGGGATTAAGACTGACTTTGAATGGGGTAGGTCACACTTCAATCAAAATGAGCTAATCCAAAGGTTCCACCTATAGTAGGTCTGTACAGGAATGGATTCAAAGTAAATGGCCTTTTCTGGATATGCTGGTTTGAAGCTGTTAGGTACCCCAGAAAAGCCATGGCCTTTTTCTAACCAAATCTTGTGGTGGCAAACCTGTCATTTAGGGTGGAAACTTTGACTGGATTGTTTCCATGGAGATGTGACACACACACTTATGGTTGTGACCTTTTGATAGGATTGTTTTCATGGGTTGGAACCTTTTGATTAGAAAGAGATGTGACTCCACCCATTCAAGATGGGTTTTAATTAGTTTACTAGAGTCTTTAAGAGAGCTTATAGAAAGGGAAAGGGCTCAACTGACAGAGATATGGACTTTTGGAGATGCTGGGCATGTCAACAGAGAGAGCAGACACAGACATGGAAGTTTGGAGATATAGAGCCCAGAAGATATTGCCATGAGATGCAAGACATTTTCCCATGAGATGCTAAGCAAGCCAGAATCCAGATTTTTGTCCTAAAGTTGATAGGTGAAGGCCCACAAATGTTTGAAGAGGAAACCACTGGCATCAGAAGCTGGAAACAATGGAACTGGAAACAAGGAACAGCAGATGCCAGCCACATGCCTTCCCATGTGACAGACATCAGCCTTTCTTGAGTCTCTGTATGCCTTAGTTTGAACATTTTTATAGCCTTAGAACTGTAAACTTATAAATTAATTAATCACTTTTTGAAAACTATTCCATTTCTGGTATATTGAATTCTGGCAGCATTTAGCAAACTAAAGCACTGGGGTACACACAGCTTCAGACTAGCACAATCAGTATAACTCAGCCAAAATCAGGGTGTCTGCAGGCCACATTCAGTTCTAGAGACACTGGGTGAGAATTTCCAGCTTCTGGTGGCTGCCAGCATTCTTAGGTTTGTGGCCACATCACTCCAACTTTCAAGGTCAAAATCTTCAAATTCCTCCCTGCTTTGTTTTCACATTGCCTCTTCCTCTCTGTGTTTGTGTATAAAATTTCCCTCTGCCTCACGCTTAAGGATACATGAGATTGCATTTAGAGCCCAATCAGATATTTCAGGAAGATATCCCCATCTCAAGATCCTTAATGTAATTACATCTGCAAAGACCCCCTCTTTTGCTATACAAAGTAAAATTCACAGTCCTAGGAATCAGGGCATATATATCTTTTGGAGGGGCATTTTTCAGCCTAATGCTGATAGCAAGTGGATGTTTCTACTTAGGAGAAACTGCTGAAATATTTTGCAAAGTGTTCATACCATTTTACATTTTTATTTATTGATATATATCTTTGTCCCACATCTCTGTTAATACTTGATATTGTCAGTGTTTTAAATTTTGGGTCATTCTAGCTGTTTTCATTTTTCTGATGCTAATGACATTGAGCATCTCCCGATATGCTTCTTCGGTATCTTCTTTACTGAAATGTCTGTATAAGCCTTTTGCCCATCTTTAATTGAGAAGAATGGGATTCCAAATCTTGGGGTTGGAAAATCTGGGAGTATGCAAAGGGAAATCTTTAATTCTAAACCCTCCAGATCTGTAAAAATAGCCAAGTCTTCCTTATTAAGACTAGCATTCTTACTTAATGACTTTGCAGAGGATTCTGCCTTGCAAAACAACAGGTGCTCTTCTCCTGACCCCATCAGTGTTTATCTGCACTTCCCCTCTTGTCCCCTGGAACAATAACAAGGGATATCTGAAAGCACACCCTTGTTGGAAAAGTCCTGGGTCTGCTAAGAGAAAAAAAGGAAGATGTCTTGAATGCTCTGTAGGAATTAGTCAACAGGTACTGACAGGAACCAGGAAAGTATGTAGAACACTGGAGACTGAGGATGCTGAGTAAAGGGACCCAGAACATAAGGGTGGACAAGAAAGAGTTTATATAGAAACATTCCACCATGATACAGGATTTAGCACCCTGGAAGCAACCTTAAGATTTTGTGCTGGCATGCAAAAAAGGATACTCTTTAGAAACACAGAGCAAGCAATGGCTCACACTAAGTTAAGTTTCAAAGCCAGAACTGAATGACAGATGATTGAAGAATTCAAAAGATTCAGCAAAGTTAATATTTTAGAATGTAAGGCCAAATGACTGCGTTTCCAGAAAGACCAGAAGACATTCTATTTACTACAGAGGTAAAGTATGCAATGATGCGAAGGTAACCAGCACTGCTGATTTGTTCAGTAGTGGTCATCCTCTTTAGGGAGAGAGGATGTTAGAAGACGCTTTCAGAGAACTTGGATCCAAATTTGTAATGGGGATCATAGGATGCCTAAATAATAGATACCAGGTCAGAATATTTAGCCATCAGGTATAAAGTGGGTACAAATGTTTAAGGAGTTGCATTGCCAATGTGGCAGAGTTTCTGATACTGAAAAAGCTATGAAGATATTAATAGAACACAGTATTCCTAGGATTAAGATAGATGGGCACCATAAAGGTTATTGATCAGTTAAGAAATCAAGGATAAATCATGAAAAACTGAAGGGGTCCACCCTATTAAAAGCCATAATCCTGGCAAAATCAGATTCAGACCCAATTCATTGAAGGAGAGTCCTGATGCCTATGAGCAAGGAACTAGAAATACTATAACCACTGTCCTCCAAAGGGGATTGGGTGTAAGTACCACACCTGGGTAAAACAGAACACCCATAAGTTTTGAGAATGTGTTATCATAACCGTCACTACCACAATATGTTGGCAGATAATAAATGGAGTTCTGTGGCCACATTTGGTACACAGATCATCATTTGGACCACGGACACATTAATGGTTGTTTTCCCAGTCCCCAAATGTATAATTGGAGTAAGCAAATGTTATTTAGGTTAGCAGAACCCCTACATTGTTTCATGTCCTGTGGAATGAAAATTTTCATAATAGATATGGCCAAGGGGAAGTCTTTGAAATTGTCTCTCTACTTCCTGTAACTTTAAAATAATATTGCTTTTCAGGGGAGAATGGTAAAGTTTTATGCTACCCTTGAAGACAGAAGGAATGAAATGGCCGTATTTCCCATCATAGCTCCATTTAATACACCAATCCCAAACTCACCTAATTAGTAACTGTAATTGCAGCTTCTATGCCAGTTGTGGTATCTTTACCTAAGCAAGTCAGCTTAGCTTCAGGTAGAGATTTATCTGGGAAACACATTCTCTTCCATTCTCACCAAAAAAAAGAAGGATCAGAAACAGTAATCATTTACTTGGAACAGACAACAGTGCATATGTTAACTCTCCTGCTCAGAGAAACTTCACCATCTGGATACTCTACCCAATATTACATAGGTCCCTCTATTGGCTACATCATGTTAATTGAGACAGATCAACTAGAAGTGGGAGTACATTGGTAAATCATATATACCCACCCCATAAGTTCAAAGATAACTCTATAAAGATTAAAGAGCTGACCAACTCACTGAAGTCTTCATGGGGTCTGGTGATTTTTGGCATACCATGACATCTTTTCCAAATTAAAGAAAAATTAGAAGGTATCACAATTCCACCGTTAAGCAGGCAGTAAAATGCCATTGGTCTCTAAGGTCCTGAAGCCAGTGTATTTCACACTTGCAAATTATACTCTGATACACCAGATGATACTAAGACTATCAGCAGGTCTAGAATGCGGTAAAAGCCTCCTTGCCACGTAGGTCATATAACCTAAGAGACCCTATCTATGGTGGGAAAAGACTGTGTCAAGTTTGCGTAGGTCCCAGAGGAGAATCACAAATCAATATTGGGGTTCAGGAGTAAGACCTTAACACTGATAGCAGAGAAACATATACATTTCATAAAACATCACACAGATAGCTACTGTGCCTTTAAAAAGATGGAGCATTTAGATATGGGACTTCAAGTGATCCTGCAGCTATAAATGTCCATCATGAGCTGGACCCACAAAATTATAATGCTAAATGGGACTAGAGCAATTCACTGTAATATTTAAATGTTACATCCAGGATCAGACCCAAGTAAAGCTGAAGTGCACAGTAAGCTGTGTTAGTGACTCAACTCAAAGTTATACATCACTGCTGCTCCAGCACTTGTCCCTCAATTCACACCTATGATTACATAAAACATCCCTTATGATCAGCCAACAGAGAAGGAAAAGGACTAATCTTGGTTCATGGGCTGTTAGCTAGTTATGTAGGTGCATCCAGGAAAAATGACTGTGGCTACATTACAGTCCTCCCCAATGATCTGAACTTCAAGCAATAAATTTCATCATTCACTTTGTGTGGAATGAGTGGTGGATCAGGTTGTGAGGATAAGAAGACTCTTGGGCAGTGGTGAATGTGTTGGCTGTTAGATTAAGGCCGTGAAAGGAAAAAGGTTGTAAGATTGGGTACAAGTTGGTTTGAAAATGAAACATATAGATTAACCTATAAAAATGATAAGCACAAAGTATGAAGATTTTCTCACTTGTGAATGCTCACCAGAGAGCATCTAACACAGAAGGGACACCAAATAATGAAGTCAATGGATTAACTTGACTAGTTGACTCTAGCTGACTTCAGCCAGTCTATATGATTAAGGAATTATCTACTTATAGGCCACCATTCATGTCTTATGAAAAGGTGTAATAAGATCTCTTTCCTATCTGATAGTTTTAAAATGTCCACAAATTTTTTACAATCCTCCCCTCAAAATGGAGAGCCTTGGTAATGGATGCTGGTTGTGGTAGCACAACTTTATGAACTTAATTAACAGCATTGAATTATATTTTTGAATGTGGTCAAAAGGGAAAAATTTAGCTTGTATATATGGTACTAGAATAAACATAAGGTAAAAAAGGTAGAGCCCAATTACCCTTCCTTTGAGTAAAATCCAGACTTAGGATTTTCTTCTAGTAAATTGAATATGGCAGATATGATAGTATGGGACTTCCAAGACTACATCATCAAGGGCATTGCAGCTTCTTTACTTTCTCTCTCATTTGGGTCACCCATTCCAAGAGTAACCATGTTACAAGGAGACTTTAGCAGCCTAATGGAGAGATTCAAATGGTAATAAATTGAAGCCTGCAAGAAAGAGGGGCTTCCTGCCAACAACAGTGGGTGTCAGCTCTCTTGAAAGTGGATCCTCCAGCCAGCCAAGTCTTCAGATGACTGCAGCTGACCTCTTGAATGAAGTGTCATGAGAGACCCTAAACCAGAACCACAGAGAAGCTCTCCCAAATTCCTGCCCCATAGAATCTGTAGGATGATAAATATTTATTGTGTTGCCACTAAGCTTTGTGGTAACTTTTTATGCAGCAACAGATAATGAATATAATATTTAAAATGGCCTTCTCTGAGATCCTGGATTACACTAACTTCTCCAATCTCTCTGTTTTTAAGTTAGTCATTTTTTGCCATTATGCTCTTATTTAAAATGCAAATATTGAGACTCAGGTCTTCTCTACTGACTGTTGCAGTGCAACGTCTTCAGTCATGAACTGATTTGGTACCCAGTTGGTGGGAGCCAAGATGGTGCTGGTGCTGCCACTGAAAACCCGTTGCAATAAAAACCTCAACAAAATCGAAATGGCATTGGATGACATAATCAAATTGAATTGAAAGGAAGGAAAGAAGCAGAATTTTCCATGACTAAATAGAAGACTCCAGCAAAGTGGTATCAAGCAATTCAGGATAAGAATACATAGGGAGCCCAATAAAATTCTGGTTTTGGAAAGAATAGTCTGTGCTATAGAGGAAGAGTTAGGTCTGGAAAAAGACATCCTTATGGGGTTACCACCATCCTTATGAATCAACTACCTCTAAGTGGCAAGAATATAGAGCTATATTTTCCTGTGGTAAAAAGGAAAACAAAGGCAGGATAGGGTGGCTCAGCAGGCAGAGTTCTCACCTGCCACTCCGGAGACCCAGGTTCAATTCTTGGTGCCTGCCCATGCAAAAGAAATAGAAAACAAGCCTTCTGAGACTAAATGAAGTGCAGAGGAAATCAGTTGCCTTTCTCAAGAGACATAACCAGTTAAACAGAAAAAATAAATTTCCAGTCAATTTTACCAGAAGTGGAAAAAATTTAAACCATAAAACCCACACACACACACACACACACACACATCAGGCAGCTTTTCAGAAGAGGCCTGAAGATTCAGGCTCAGTTGAGCACAGAACTTGTCAATGGTGGACTTACACCACAAATGGAGAAATTTTAACTGTATCTGTTGCCAATTCTGGAGCAGAACAGTGTCCAGTAACTCAGAAACCACAATTAACTCAGACTATTATACCCTCATTCTTGGCAAAGTGGGAACAACCTAATATAAAAAAAGTTCCTAAAGGCATACCCCTACAATTTGACATAGTGTTGGAAAACAGATAGAGATGACTGACTGAGTAATTTAGGATCCTGAAAGAACAAAGAGCCATTCTCACATTCAACAAAGGAGGAAGCTGCTTTGTAACCATAGGATAGATCTCATGCCAAAGGAACATTTGAGTGAGGACTTGATTTGAAAAGTTGAATTGCCTGACGAATTTGCCATAGAAATTCAAGAAACTATATTGCAAAACATTCACAAGGCTAAATAACTCTTTATTTTTATTTTTGAATTTTTAAAAAATCTGTATAAAATAATTTGCCCTGAGAAATAACAGGTAATATATATGTCTCTGTTCTTAAAGTTTTCATGGTTGGCTCAGTAGAAAAACCCTCTATTTGAATTCTTTCATTCCTCATGCAGCAGAAAAAAGACAAAGATAGAAATTGGTTATTTTTATGATAGCGATATTTAGTATTTCATCTTCTTTTCCTGTTTTTCAGACTTTGCCATGGTAAATCTTGGTCTTTGGAAATATGAGTAGGTCCTTTTGTTGCTGTCACTTACACTTTAACAGTTTTGATATAATTAGTGCAGTTGCCTTTTCTTCGGTAGAAATGTTTTTAAAAAAATCATTAAAATTCCAGTTTGAGGTTTTAAGATTAATGGGAATATCTGTAACTCAGTTTTTTTTCTCAGGTAGTGTTAGGTTAATACCAGAGAATGGTAAATCTTTAATGACAAATTTTTTATAAGAAATGTGGCTCTAGGCATTGATCTCAGTTTAAAATGTTGGCATTCAAAGACTGTAAATGCATGTTTGCAAACTTATCTGATAGGGTCTTGTAGGAGAAGGTCTGGTATGAAAAATCTCACAGTTTGTGCTTAGTAGAGGAAGAAGCAGGTTGAAGAACAGGTAACAGTGAAAATCTTCAAAATGCAGGTCATACATATTCTGTTTGGATATGGTATAATTCTGAATGGTCTAGTGTCCACAAAAAAATTCTTCAAATAATATTTAGAAGAGCTATAATTATTAAAATGGATTCAGTCCTTTAGATATTTTGGTAGTTGTCATGGTCAGGTTCACGTGTCAACTTGGCCAAGTGGTGGTACCTGTTTGTCTGGTTGGGCAAGTGCTGGTCTGTCTGTTGTGATGAGGACATTTCATAGAATTAAATCATGATCATGTCAGCTGCATCCACTACTGATTCCATTTGTAATCAGCCAAGTGGAGTGCCTTGTGCAATGAGTGATGCTTAATCTAACTACTAGAAACCTTTTAAGGAGAATTCAGAAAGGACAGGCTCTCTTCCTGCTTCAGCCAGCAAGCCTCTCCTGTGGAGTTTGTCCAGACCCTCCATCAGAATCATCGGCTTTACAGCTTGCCCTACGGATTTTGGACCCTGCGTTCCCATGGTTATTTATGTGAGACACTTTTATAAATTTTATATTTGCTAGTGTTTCCTGTTGATTCTGTTTCTCTAGAGTACCCTAACTAATACAGTAGTAAAATTAATAACTGCAAAGTCCTAGATTTTCTTCGTGTTCAAAAAAGTTGATTTTATAAGCTTTTAAGCTTGCTAGATTAAGCAGTATGCAACTACAAAACCAAAATATTCTTGTCTATGTCTTAAAGAAAAAAATGTAAAAGTGATAAGAGATTTGCATTACAACTTTTCTTTCTATCTCTCACTTCGATTTCATTTTCGTATAAAGTACAGGCATTTGTGGGGAGAAAAGAATTTGGTGTTCCCCCCTCTGGGGTGGTGCAAGGGGTTAGATCTTAGAACCCTCAGAGAGTTGTACATTATAAGTTATGGTATAAAGCAGCAAAATATTACAATTACAAGTTATAATTTTGATCTTTATGAAGTTTGACCTTTTGGTTTTCTATAACATTAAAACCTTTAAATAGGTGTTAGTTTCTCTACAGTGTAATATTAGTGTTTACTTTTCCTATTAAAAAAATTTACTTTATCACTCTTGCCTGTTTTGCATTGTATACTGGATTTCATTTTCATTCATGCGTCTTGGGTTTCTTATTGGTTTATTCAGGAGCCATGAAAAGCTGTCAGTAACAGTTTCACGCTTATA
Organism: Tamandua tetradactyla; assembly: GCF_023851605.1. Lineage (NCBI taxonomy): Eukaryota > Metazoa > Chordata > Mammalia > Pilosa > Myrmecophagidae > Tamandua > Tamandua tetradactyla. The sequence goes on along the minus strand of NC_135327.1, from coordinate 198,489,997 downwards.
CCAAAGAATTAAATCAGATCCTAAATATCTGATATTTTGCAATTATTTCTACTGATAAGGGATTATCGGAAGCCAGTCACAGTATTTGAAAATAAATTCTAGTCTCTCCTTAGTTAGTTTATGCTTTTTGTAGGGGCCAAGGTACCATTTGAAAACATTTTTGCAAGTACGAACGCTTGAATTTGATCTAGCAACAATACATTTTAGACTTGTTAGAATTACTAGTAGCTTATTTTGAAGTAAAGGACAAAACAACTGAATATGAGTTTGCTGTCTTTAGAACAATTTGTGAAATATGGTGTGAAGGAAGTTTTTATTTCCCTGTTGTGTTATGTTAAATATTATTGTACAAAGCCATTATTAATGACTTTTCTGAAAATCTTAAAAATTGCCCCAAATGTTGACATTAAGCACGGCAAGCAATAAAATGTCTTTGGCATATTAAATTCTTGTTTTTGGTGCAAAAAAAGAATAAATACTGCTGATGCAATTGACATACAGTGTCTATAAGTTGTTGGCAACTTAGTAAAAAGAATGGATGCAGTAGTTTTCTTTCTTATTATTGTTTAGCAGTGGAACTTCCGATGTGGAAAAAATAAGAAAAGAAGCTTACAGGTAGAAAAATAGTGAATCACCATGTGAGAGACCTGGGTTCGATTCCCGGTAATTGCACATGCCAAAAAACAAAACAAAACAAACAAACAAATAAAAAATAGTGCATCACTATCCAGGAAAGGCTGGCTTAGATGTGCACCAACAAGATGTTAGAACTACAAGGGAGCTGTCAAGGCAGATTGAAAAGATAATAGAGAGAGGTACAAGGATATCAGACAGAAGTCTATGCCTTCCTAATGTTGGGGAAGGCTGGCCTGGACCCTAGGGAAACCCAGTGCTGGATATGGAAAGGGAATGTGGTCATCTCCTTCTTGTGAACCATTTACTCGTATGCTATCTTGTGGTCAACTTCCCCAAAGGGAACATAAAATTATTGTGAACTAAAAGCAACTTATAGTAGGAGGCAAGTAAATTGCGAGGCAGGGAATGAATGAAAATAAGAATGCATGATTGAAGGCCTAGTAGCCTGAAACAGCATGGTATGTTCAAGAAGTGATAAATAAGTAAGTATGGTTAGAATACTATGAGGTAGGATAGAGAAAGGTCTGAGAGAGGTTATAAAAATTCATATGTGCCAGGTTAGGATGTTGTTATAAAAATTCATGTGTGCCAGGTTAGAGCAAGTCATAAAAATTCAAATGTGCCAGTTTAGAAAGTTGGACTTTATAGTCAATAGGAAACCACTAAAAGGCGTTAGTAGTGAGGTGTCATGGTTAGTATCATATTTGAAGAAGATTGTTCTTTCAGCAAGCAGAGGAAAAAAATTTTGCTAAGAATGGAGATAAGTGACCTGATGGGAGGCTATTATATTAGTCTGGGCAGGAAATGATGGAAGACCTGCAATAGGTTATGTGGTTGTGATGGAGAAAAATGGATAGGTTCAAGAAATATGTAACTGCAATCTAGAGGACTTTTTTAATTTAAGTTTTTAATTAAAGAAGTTGTCAGTTTACAGAAAAATCATGTAAAAATTGCAGCATTTCCATAGGCCATCCCACCCCCACCACCAGTATTAACAGTTTGCATTAATTTGATGGGTACCTTTGCTACAATTGATGAAAGAATATTAGAATAGTACTATTAACTATAGTCTATAGTTTTGCATCAGGGTGTATTTTTTAGGACAACCTGTGACTTTTTAACTGCTGGATGTGGGTGATGGGTAACTCTCAGGTTTTGGGCTTGATAGGCATAAAGGGTGAAGACTTACTAGAATGATAAACAAACAACAGTGACTATGAATTAATTAGGGAGGTAAGTGGCAATATGTGTGGAATAAGCAAGCAGTCTCTGGACAGGCTGAGTTGGAAGCCATGGTGTAGGATACTTGATCCAACAATGTTAGAAAAATGAGTATCAAAGCCATGGCCCTTTCTAATTCAATTGGTGATTCTAAACCTCTGAGAAGACCTCCAGAGCTTCAGTGGATGGGCTTCAAAGAATGTATATCCACTTGAACTATGCTACTGACTACGGGAATATTATTCAAACTTCCAAGTGAATCATGAACTCTATGGAAAGGCTTGCTAACATACGTGGTTATCTCAGACTTTCCTTTTTACAGCCCTGGAAAAATTCCACACCTTCCTAGGTATCTCATTTTCACTCTTACTTACAATTTTATTTATGGTGTTGCTTTTTAGTCAGCTGCAAAGCACAGATATTGTGAAATGTGGAATTTGTTCAAATATTTAAAACAACTCAGAATTGCCACTTTGTTATAGTTTGTGAAAAGAAGCCATCCTGAAGAAATATTGCAGATTGTGCTCAAAAGTTTCCAAATCCTAGGATCACCTTGGCTGACTGGAAAAATGTGAAGTACCAGGATCTAGAAAAACTCTAAAGTCAAGCCATTTAATATTGAAATCCAGCATGACCCTGGTGTGAACCCTGGTCATTGTCATGTAAGCCTTCTCTCTCTCTCCTTGCTTCATCTGTTTTATGACATCCTTTCCTTCATCATTAGACATCCAGTTCCATCTAGGTTTCTCTTTTGACCTCATCATAATCAATACCCTTTAATAGAAATGAGGTTAATCTCTGGGACAGCTGTCTTGAGTTAGAAAGGGCTATGGGCATAAAATCAAAAGAACTAACTTTGAATTTTGACCCTGTCTTACAAAATGTACAAACTCTGGATTAAACAACTTTTTAATTATTCGTATTCCATTTTTGTAAAAGGAAAAATTTTGCATGAAGTGCAAATATATAGAAGTGAATCTTCACTATACCACATCAAGTGTATAAGTTGGTTTGGGAAGATAAGAGAACAGGAGAAATGTTAGGGATTGAATCATGTCTCCCACAAGATATATTCAAATTTTAACCCCTGGGTCTTGTGTATGTGAACTTCTTTTAAATGGGGTCCTCAAAGATCCTATTTAGATGAGGCCAAGTTGAATCAGAGTGAGTCTTCATCCATTATGACTAAAGTTTTTATGAGGAAAGGAAATCTAGAAAGTGAGGGCTGACTGAAGAGGAAGAGTAGAAGCCACAGGAGGAGACAGTTGGCCATGTGACATAGGCAGAGACTTCCAGCAAGCCACCCCCAGGATGCCACCAACTCCAAAGAGAGCATGGTGTGCTGATACCTTGATTTTGGACTTCTAGCCTCCAAAATTGTGAGACAATAAATTCCTGTTGTTTAAGACAACCAGTGTGTGATATTTGTCATAGCAGCTCTGACAAACTAAGACAAGGAACATCTTTAAAAGGAACTCATGCCAGTAAAAAGCATGAATCCTTACCCCCTTAGCTTTAAGGCACCTCCCTTCCACTAAATTCCTGGAAATGATGACTGGTTAGGGGAGAGGAGATAATTCCTAGGAAGGGATCTTCTTTCTTGACAACTCTACACCCCAATATCTTTACTACTGTCTAATGCAGTCCTAAGGAAACCAAACCAAAAGTCAGTGAACCCACACTCTTCCTTTAGGTTTGAGAGTCATAGTGAAAAGATGAGGAGCAAATGTTAGCAGTGTAGACAGGGAATCATACCACTATAAGGGCTGTCACATGTTATAAAGCCCAAATAGCTAACTTGGGAAAAGCATTAAAAATTTAAACTTCCCCACCTTGTAGGCTCATAAGTAAAAATAAAAGCTTTCTCCTTCCCTGAAGACATAGTACCCAGCTCAGTCACTGTGGCCTTTGTTTCCCTCAGTGTCTGTGCTGAATGTCACTGGACAAGCTTTGCTCTTTCCTGTTTAGGATGGGAGCCCACATACTGTAGGACATTTCTCCCTGTGTGCCCACATTTCCTATGGGATATTCCAGCATACATCTGATGAAATTCTTCCATTTCAAGTTTGGTTCCCATAGATCTTAAAGGATGTGTTACAGGTAGCATACCAACCCTACTGTCATACTGGAAACATGTTCTCCCCCCCAACCCACCACCAGCTTTATACAAGATGGTTCAGAAGTCCCTTCTATGTCCTCCCTGGAGAAGGAAAAGACTCTTTTCTCACTGGAGGAATATAATTAAGATTCAAATATCTCTGGAATGGACAAAATATTTTTTATTCATGGTTCACATTAAATACACATTAAGTGCCTAACATATCTTACATTAATATATGTTAATCTCATTTAATATGTAGAGTTTGGATGATAAACGAAGGATGGAGAGGACATATAATGTCCTATCATTGCCAAAGTGGAAGGAAGACAGAACATAATGATACTAATGTAATGAGGTCAAAGACCCTCCCCCATATACATTTACATGAAAATGCTCCATTGTAGAAATTTTCTGTGATTTAGCCTCCATACTTAAAATGTGCGGCCATTTTAGTCAACGTACATTTAATAAACACCTATTACACATGACACGGCATATTGAATATATAATTACTATCAATATCTGCTAAAGGACAAAGACAATAATAAAATAGAAAAAGATATTCAGAACAAAGTGTTTTACAGATGTCAACCAGAATTATCTTCTAGATATGACTGGAATGACTATTATGACAAATATTCATGCATTTGTACACCCATATTTACATTGCATTGTATCCTCAATTTTATTTGCCTTTTTTCATGAGTTTTGATGAAGTGAAGGGTATCAAGAAAATCTAGTTTTGATTTAATTCTTGTTGTTGAAAGTTTCTGCCTTTTATGTCCATTTCCAAGTCATATGAAATAGACTCAACTGATGGAATTAAGTCTTGCTTCATAAACTAACATTGTGAACATAAATTGACAAAGTTAAGGCTGGATACAGAATGGATATGTTTTAGTTTGTTAATGTTGCCAGAAATACAATTTACCAGAAATGGCTTGGCTTTTATACAGGGAATTTACTAAGGTACAAATTGAAAATTTTAAGGCCATAATCATGTCCAAACTAAGACATCCAGAGAAAGATACCTTGAATCAAGAAAGAGCTGATGACGTCCAGAGTTTCTCTCTCAGCTGAGAAGGCACATGATGGCTTCTGTTAGCTTCTTCTCCAGGCTTCTTTTTCCGAACAGCTTCTCTAGGGGTGTTTTCTTTCTGCATCCCCAAACATCTCTGTCTGTGTCAGTTCTGAGGCTTTTTCCAGAATGGTTGCCTCTAAAAGGACTCCAGTAAACAGATTAAGACCCACCTTGAGTGGGCAGAGATATATCTCCAAGCAAACCACCTAATCAAAAGGTCCCACCCACAATTGGGTAGGTTACATCTCCATGGAAACAATTTTTTTGAAGTTTTTGAAGCTCCATCTCCATGAAACCAAGATTTTGAATAAAAAAGATTCCACCCAAAAATATTGAATGAGGATTAAAGAACATGACTTTTCTGGGGTACACAACAGTTTCAAACCAGCACAGGATACAAAAAATATTCTTCCTTATTTTTCATAATCCTAATTACTATTTCTGGATTTCCATTTCTCCTTCCCTCTCCTATTTCCTATTTTTCCCAGAAGAGCCCACATGCCCTTTCTTTCTGCCAATCCAGATCTGTTAGTCTCTCAATGTTTCAGCTAAAATTTCTTCTTTTTTCATGATGCTTTCCCTGATACTTGTCAACACAGAATTGTTTGCTCTGTGATTTAAAAGCAAATTCAGCATTTGTTTTTATGATATTATATGGAGATTTCAGTTGTGTTGGAGAGATATGATTTGCATGCTCATAGCAATTGTAAAATATAAGATATAAAGTATAAAGATCTTATAGCTTTCATGAATGTAAGAACTTAATTAAGCACATAGTAGGTGTTTAATAAATATTCTTGGCTGAACATGGGCTGACTACCTGCTTGCCGGCCTTTCTTCCTTTTACAGGTATTCATTGGCCACCTGGTTCTTCCACTAAAAGATAAGACAAATGATGGTGAGGAGCTTGGGCTGCTCCATCACTCTCTCAGGGAGAGAAACAGATCAGAACATTCATTCACATGGGTCTTTGTAGAGTATAAAATTCTGCCTCTTTTCCAGCTTCAGGCTTCTGTTCTTTCTTTTTCCCCATTTAGGAATCCTTAGGTATCCAACTGATAGAAGTCCTAAAATGCCAAATGTTCAGTCTGACAAATAAGCCAAATATGGACTTAAAGGAACTTGGTAAAATGCACAATGAAGTAGAGGGGCCAGGATTTTTGACAGGCACATAATGAGCTAGTGATTAACTGTGCAGGCACCACTCACAAAGAACTATAGCAGAGGGAAGAGAAAAGGAAATGGAACATTTTTGACAGCAAAATAATGAGTTGGCAGTGCAGAATGCATTCCTGCTCATCAGCATGATGTAATAGCCAGTTCAAAGGCAGCCTATACACCCAGCCTTGCATGGTGCCAGAGTAAAGCCCACAGCTGAGTTTATGTAATCAGCAGAAATCACTAAAACCCTGGCAAGCCACTACTAGCCTAGTGCAGTAGAGGCCAAATTAATGTCAACCCATGAGAAAAACAAACATGTGTCATAGTGCCCACACTTTAGGGCAAGAAATATGTGAATTAGGTTCAGGTTCAGAACAGAGTTTGATTGAAAAATGTAGAAGGAAAGAAAATACGGTAGAGTTAGGAGTAGCACATGGAAGAGGCATTAATGAAATGGAAAAGATGGCTTTAGAGAACCACAATGGTAACTGGGCAGAGTAGGAGCCTGGGAGCTCACCAGTAGCAGGATTGCATCCTGTTCAGCAACTGTTTTCTCAGCCCCTTGAATAGAGTGGGCACTCAATGATCTTTGCTGGACACACAATAGCATTTTTCTTCATCTTTTAAAATCAAGCTAATTTTCCAATATCATCAATAAAAGCTATCCAAGAAAAACAATCACAATTCTTGTGAGGATTGCTAAATCTTTTTCTCACCAACACATATACTTTATGAAAAAAAATTAAAATGTTAAAAGATACCGATAAAATTGTTCTCTGTGAAATAGGTGACAGAGATCCTTTCCACAGTTACCTACTTCTGACTTCCACAGCCCAAAAAAAAAAAAAAAACCAAGAATGGTGTATTGGTTTGTTAAAATGCTGCCAAAATGCAATATACCAGAAATGGAACAGCCTTTAAAAGGGGAATGTATTAGGTTACAAGCTTACAATGCTAAGGCCATAAAAATGTCCCAATTTAAGGCATCCATAGATGTCTGTCACATGGGAAGGCATGTGGCTGGTGTCTGAAGTTCCATTGCTCCCAACTTCTGCTGTCAGTGCTTTCCTCTTTAAGCAGCTGTGGGCTTTCACTGAGCTCCTCCAGGACACAACTCTGGGTTCTGGCTTGTTTAGCATGTCATAGGAAGACAAATGGCGACATCTGCTAAGCTCTGCATCTCTCCAAACATCTGTATCTAGGGGCCTGCTTTCTCTGTTGGTGCTCCAAGCATCTCCAAATGTCTGTGTTTCTGTTGTCACTGAAGCAACTGTTCTCCAAGCATCTGCCCTTCCCCTCAAATGTCTCCCCTTTTAAAGAACTCCAAAAAAAAAAAAAAACAATCAAGACCTACCTTGAATGGACAGAGTCACATCTCAATCTAATCAAAAAGCCGCACCCATAATTGAGTGTGTCACATCTCCATGGAAACAATCCAATCAAAGTTTTCACCCTAAATCATAGGTCTGCCCTCACATGATTGGATTTGGATTGGAACCATGGCTTTGCTGGAGGTACATAAAAATTTCAAACCAGCACAGATGGCATGATGATTTAAAAGAGAAAAAGAAAGTCCCCACTAGGTAAGATCTCTGGGTTGCAATATATGAAAGACAAGGGAAAGGGGAAGGGAGTACAACAGTAGTTCAGTGGTGGAATTCTTTCCTGCCATGAGGGAGACCTGGGTTCAAGTCCCGGTCCGTGCACTTCCCAAACAAACAAACAAACAAATGAAAAACCAAGCAAAAAAAAAAAATTCAAAAAATGGTTCTGCAGTAAGGAGATGCTCACATGGAAAAAGAATGAAATGTGACCCCCACCATACAGCATACAAAAAAAGGAGTGGGGGGAAGGAGACATACATGTAGTCACAATTATATAACAAAATTATTTTCACAAGACTCTTCAAAGATAAATGATTTTCTTAACATAGGTGAAAGAAAAGAATGAAGAATCCTAAAACAAACATAACCTAACGCCATGAGGTAAGATCTGTCAGATAAAATAAGTTCTGATGAGTCAGAGGACAAGAATACATAGTATTTTTTTTTCAATTCTATATGCATAACAAGCAGGCAAAGTATTTGCAATAAATACAACTGACCTATTTTACAAATCTATTAATTATTAGCCTTCAGCTCAGGGTTTTCATTTTCCTTTCACCTATGTTTGTCAGAACAGAAAGTGGGATTCAATGTCAGAAATGCTTCTTCTTTGACAAGGAAGTGTTGCTGAACCCATCAACTTGCCTTCACGGAATCTGTCACTTTATTGTGAATCTGGGTCTCTAACCATCAGCTATAACACTGTCTTGACCTGAAAATCAATCCACAGCCAAGTTGGCTTAATGGGGCCTCATTTGACATTATTTTTGAAATTTTCTGGCAAACTCAACTGATTTGCTTTAGAACTTTAAATTCCAATGAAGAAAAGAATTAAATCTGCCCAGTGGGAAAAGCAAAACTCAAGAGTACCAGTCTGTGTGACATGATATCTCATTGAAATTTCACAATCATCCAGCAAATCTAGGTCTTGCCAAGTTGTCTCCCTAGATAATTGCTGTTGGTTTGGCTGACTCTGGAGAAAGTTTCCAGAAGGAAAAGTCATGGTATGGTTTCCGATTAAGCTTAAACTTCTCATGAGAGTGAACATCCACAATTTTCACTTTGGGAAAAGGCTGGGTTCCCTTAGCAAAGAAAAAAGATTGCAATATTGTTATAAACTTGGAGCACTTGCAATTTTTTTCAAAGTGTTTTTTGCATCTATTATCTCATTCTATCTCATAACAACTCTACATGGTGTTAAGGGTGGACATTATTCTCACTTGGAGAAAAGGAAACAGACATTCAAGGAAACCAAAGAGATCTCCTATGACTCTTACCAAAGAGTCTAAATACAGATTCAAAATTTATACCAACAAGCCTGAGCAACCACTTCTGTCACTTTTTTAATGCTGTTCCAATCATCAGGACTGTTTTAGCCCTTTTTTCTAAATTTTCTAAGCTTTACTCATATTTCAAGGACTAACTCAAGGGTTCACTTTATCCTGAAGGTTTTCCCTCATTACCTCACTACCAAGAGTGATTGCTTGCTCCTTGAAACTCTTGAGGTCATCCCGACTAGTCACTGGAGTCTCAAGTTATTTAGGTGTATTTTTAAGGAGCTAGCAATTGCATACAAACTATAAGATGTCCTGATATTCTTAAAGCACCACTATTCCTTAAGGAATAGGCCCAGTGACTACCTTAAACACATGAAAAAATAAAAATCACAGTTGAAAATATAATTAATTAGTCAATTATATTTAATTAAGTGATTAATTATGTGGATCAAACAGAATGACTTATAGAAATCCATAATTAAGAGATTAATTGACCTGTGAGCCTTGAGGAAGGCTTTGCAGGAAGGTACATATTTGAACCACCTCCAGTTCTGCCTGAAATATCACAGTCCTTATCTACAGCCTCTCTCTACTGAGAAGTTGTTTAGCTCACTGGCTATCTTGTACTAAGTACTTGCCTTGTTGAACACTGCAGTTGATACTTCATAGAATTAATTAGTTTGTTTCAATAATGCCATGAAACAAATGATCCACTTTATATATAGGGAAATAGAAGCATAGAGAGTCAAGTAAATAGATAAAAAATACATAACTTGTAATATCTATTGACTCTAAAATATAGCATGGAAGTTATAATCCAGTTTGGTGGTTTGGAATAAAAGACACCCTTATTTCTTGTGGACAAGAGGGAATCCAATTTAAAGAATGATCAAATGGCCCAGTTCTCACATAAAACTTCCTACCACAAGCCAGTCATCCAGCCACATGCCTGTCCATGCCCTGACTCAACTGAGATAATGCTTAGTAAAATCCCCTTTGACTTATGGTGTGCAACTTTTCATTGCTGCAAACAAAAAACATTAAGTTTGCCCAGTTTAATTGTTACTTTTTCCTTCTTTGATGAATCTTCTCTTACTGGAATTATCATTTGGCCCAGTGGGATGAAGAACACTTTTCTGGAGGTAGAAGAGCAAAAACAAAGCTTTGTGCATGAAATGGGTTTAGACTCATCCAATGTTAGAAATAATATGATCCAAAACTCTTATCTGCAGGAAGAGGAAACTAAAACCCAGAGGGATTAACTGACTTTCCCGGCACCACACAGTAGAACCCCACCCTTAGCCTCCTGTGGAACCAGGAATGAAGTTGTAAGGTGTGCAACCAGGTGAATGAATCTTAAGGACAATATGTTGGATGCATTGTCAGAAACAGAAAGACAAATTATCATGCTGCACTCATATGGACTAATTATAATATGCAAACTCAGAGAATTGAAGTCAAGAGCATGGATTATCAGGTTGGGGCCTGTTATAAAGGTTTTTAAATTAGAAACTCTTATAGCAGTAACATATATTTAGGAGTTGTAGCTGATATTTCTAAGTTCTGAGATACTGAGCTATTTGTATATAACTTGGTTGTTACCTGAAACTCCAGGTATTTATGTGACACCTGAGACCCAGAGGTAGAGCACTGAAGCTATATGAAAGTCAGCATTACCCCATTCAGCATCTGTTTAAAAAGTGAAAAGGGTTTAGAATCACCCAACCCATTCATATCCCTAGAGATGAATGAAGCTGATTTGGATAAGACTAACATAAATGAAAGGAAGTAAAGGATGATATAAGCCTCTGTGCAAGGTGAAAGGGCGAAATGTGTATTCGGTGCACAATTTATATTTTGGGTAGACATTATCTAATTTAACTGATAACGGTCATTTTACTTGAACACTATAATTACATGGAATCTTGAAAAGGGCATGAGATTTTGTTGGTTTGTACAGGTTAGTATGATGCTCTGAAATATTCTCGAGTAATTTGGTCAGAGAATAAAAAACTATTTGCAAAGGAGAAAAAGAATTCCCATGGGGGGAATTCCTGATATTCTCACAAGCATGGAGACAAACAATTCAAAAGGCTAAGCCCTTTATCCTGGGGTTCACCCCTATGAAACTTATTCTTGCAGAGGAGGAGATGACCCTACTTATAATTATACCTAAGAGTCATCCCAGAGAAACTCTTTTGTTGCTTAGATATGGCCTCTCTCTCTAAGTGACCTCGGCAGGTAAATTAACTACCTTTTCCCTTATGTAGGACATGACTCCCAGGTGTGTAAATCTCTCTGGCAACATGGGACCTGACTACCAGGTCTGAGCCAGGACTTGGTATCATGAGAATGAGAAAGCCTTTTTGACCAAAAGGGAGAAGAGAGTAATGAGACAAAATAAAGTCTCAGTGACTAAGAAATTTCAAACAGAATGAAGAGGTTATCCTGGAGGTTATTCTTACACATTATATAGATGTCCTTTTTTAGTTTATGGTAAATTGGATTGGCTAGAGTGAAGTACTAGAAGCTGTTGAACTGTGTTCCAGTAGCCTTCATGAAGAAAACTATATAACTACGTAGCTTTTACAATGTGACTGTGTAACTGTGAAAACCTTGTGTCTGATGCTCCTTTTATACAGGATATGGACACATGAGTGAAAAATAAGGGTAAAAAATAAATAAATAGGAGGAGACAAAGGGTAAAAATCGGGTAGATTGAAATCCTGTGGGTCACTGACAGGGAGAGATAAGGGGTATGGGATGTATGAGTCCTTTCTTTTTATTTCTTTTTCTGGAATGATGCAAATGTTCTAAAAATGATCATAGTGAAAAGCACACAACTATGTGATGATAGAGTGAGCCAGTGATCGTATAATATGGTTGGACTGTACGTGTATGGATATTTCTCAATACAAATATTTTAAGAAAAGATTCCCAGGGAAGAATAGAGAAAAGTAAGGGTTTTTGGGAGGTAAAACAATTGCACAAAAAGTTCAAACTTAAAATATGTACCTCATATTCAGAGCAAGAAACAGTTAAGAAAAGCTGAAAAAAATCTAATCAGTTAATCATGGACTATTCTAAAGGTATAGAATAAATTGAAACAAGTGTCAAAGAAGAGCCTTACCACAAAGCCAATCAACCATAAATCCTAGGCAAGAGAGAGAAAAATGAATCTTCAGAGTAATCTCATCAAGATAATTAGATGCCTGAACCTCAGAAAAAATTACAATCCATAGTAAGAAACCAGAAGATATGACTCAGTCAAGGAAAGAAATAAAACTCCAGAGGAGGCACAGAATTTATAACAACTAGTACTGATGTTCAAACAAATATCCTAAATAAATTCAAGGAGGTGAAGGAAAATATGGTTAAAGAGATAAAGGACATCAAGACACTGGGTGAGCATAAAGAAGAATTTGAATGTATGAATAGAAAGATAACAGAACTTATGTGCATAACAGGTGCAATAGAAGAGATTAAAATACCCTAGAAGTATTGAACAGGCAGAAGAAAGAACCAGCAAATGAGAAGAGAAGACAACCAAAATCTCACATGCAGAAAAACAGATAGAGAAAAGAACGGAAAAAGAAATAAGCAGGGTCTCTAGGAAATGAAGGACAGCAGAAAACATTCAAACATGTGCCATGGTTGTACCAAACAAAGCAAAGGGGAAGAAAGAATATTTGAAGAAATAATTGCTGAAAATTTCCCAATTCTTACACAAGACATAAATATGTATCTTCAAAAAGTGCAACATACTCCAAACAGAATAAATGTAATGGACCTACCTGAGACACATCCTAATCAGAACGTCAAATGCAAGGCTAAAGAGGGAAATCTGAAAGTGGTAAGAGAAAATGATTTGTCCCATACAAGGGCTCCACGATAAGGCTAAGTGCTCATTTCTCAACAGACATATTGGAGGTGAGAAGAAAGTGACATACTTAAGGTATGAAAGAAAACAATTGCCAGCCTAAAATTCTTAACCAGCAAAACTATGCTTCAAAAAATAAGGGAGAGTTTAAAATATTTACAAACAGAAACTGAGAGAGTTCATCAAGAGACCTGCCCTAAAATAAATATTAAAGGGAGTTCTGCAGTGAAAGGATAAGACAGGAGAGAGTGGCATGGAGTAGTGTGAAGAAAGGAAGATTATCAGTAAGGACAACTGAAAGGGTAAAAAAGAGGCACACAAAAAATCACAACATATAAAAACCAAAGGATAAAATGGCTGAAGTAATATTGCCTTTACAATAATAACACTGAATGTTAATGGATTAAACCCTGCAATCAAAACACATAGATTGGCAGAATGGATAAAATCATGATTCAACTATATGATGTTTATAAGAGACTCACCTTAGACCCAAAGACACAAGTAGGTTGAAAGTAAAAGATTGCAAAAAGATAGTCTATGCGAATACTAACCAAAAAAAAAAAAAAAAAAAAAGCTCAGGTAGTTATACTAATATCAACAAAACAGACTTTAAATGCAAAACTGCTATAAGAGACAAAGAAGGACATTATATGTCAGTAAAAGTGTCAATCCACCAAGAAGAAATAAGAATGATAAATTTTTATGCACCTAACCATGGAGTCCCGATAACACATGAGGTATATCTGGGCAAAACTGAAGGGAGAAATAGATGTCTCTACAACAATAGTTAAATAATTAAATACACCATTCTCATCAATAGGTAGAACATCCAGACAGAAGATCAATAAGGAAACAGAGAACTTGAATAATATGATAAATTAACTAGGTCTAACAGATATATACAGAACATTGCACCCAGAACAGCAGGATATACATTCCTCTCAAATGCACAGAGATTACTCTCTAAGATGGATGACATATTTTTGTCACAAAATAATTCTAAATAAATTTTAATATATTGGAATTATATAAGGCACTTTCTCTGACAATAATGGCATGAAGCAGAAAATCAATAACTGGTAAAGCACTAGAAAATTAACAAATGTATGGACGTTAAACAACACACTCTTAAACAGCCAGTGGGTCAAAGAAGAAATTGCAAGAGAAATAATTAAATATCTCAAGAGAATGATAATGCAAACACAACATATAAAAACTTAAGGGATGCAGTGAAGGCAGTTCTGAGAAAGAAATGTATATCCCTAAATACCTACATTTAAAAAAGAAAAGCTAAAATTGCAGACCTAACTGCACACCAGGAAGAACTAGACAAAGAACAGTAATCCAACAACAAAGCAAGCACAAGATTAGAGCAAAAATAGATGAAATTGAGAATAAAAACAACAGAATTAAGAAAACCAAAAGGTGGTTCTTTGAGAAGTTCAACAATATATGCCAACAAATCAGACAACTTAGATGAATTGTACAAATTCTTAGAAACACACAAACAACCTACCCTGACTCTAGAAGAAATATAAGACCTCAACAGTTCAATTATAAGAGATTGAATCAGTTATCAAAAACCTCCCAATAAAGAAAATCCCAGGACCAAATGGCTTCACAGGTGAATTTTACCAATCATTCTGAAAAGGTTTATTATCAATCTTGCTAAAACTCTTTCAAAAACTTGAAGAGGATAGAATACTACCGAATTCATTCTATGAGGTCAACATCACCCCAATACCAAAGCCAAATAGAGATACTACAAGAAAATAAAATTACAGACCAATTTCTTTTATGAATATAGATGCAAAAATACTCAACAAAATACTTGTAAATCAAATCCAGCAGCCCATCAAAGGAATTATGCACCATGATTAAGTGGGTTTTATCCCAGGTATGCAAGGATACTTCATCACAAGAAAACCAAGTAATGTAATATACCACATTGACAAACAGAGAGGGAAAGCCACATGATCATTTCAATTGATGCAGAACAGGCATTTTACAAAACCTAGAATCCTTTCTTGATAAAAACACTTTGAAAAATAGGAATGGAAGGAAATTGCCTCAACATGGTAAAGGGCATATACTAACATAATATTCAATAGTGAAAGAATGAAAGTTTGCTTCTAAGATCTGGAACGAGACAAGGATACCCACCGACACCACTGTTATTCAATATTTTGCTTGAAGTTCAAACCAGAGCAGTCAGGTATGAAAATGAAATAAAAGGCCCTCAAAGTGGAAAGGAAGGAGAAAACTTTCATGATTTACAGATGACATGAACATATATATATAAGAAACCTACTTTTATACATATATAAAGCTCCCAAAAATCAAAAGGATAAGACAGGAGAGAGTGGTAGGATAATGATTTCAGCAAAGTAACAGGATGGAAGATAATCCTGTTACTTTGATTTGATTACTTTGATAATGATTTCAGCAAAGTAACAGGATGGAAGATCAACACACAAACATCAGTAGTATTTCTATACACTAGTAATGAGCAATCTGAGGAGGAAATCAAGAAAAAAGTCCATTTAGAATAGCGACTAGAAGACTCAAATACATATAAATGAATTTAAGTGAGGATGTAAAGGACTTATTCACAGAAAATCACAAAACATTGCTAAAAGAAATCAAGGAAGATAAAAATAAATGGGAGGGCATTCCATGTTCATGAATTGGAAGACTACATATCATTAAGATGTCAATTCTACCTATATTGATTTATATATTGATACAATATATAAATTGATTACAATCCCAATCAAAATTCTAATAGCCTATTATGCAGAAATGGGAAAGCCAATTATCAAATTTATTTGGAAGGTAAGCATCCTCAAATAGCCAAAAACATCTTGAAAAAGAAGAATGAGGCTGGAAAACTCACCCTTCCTGGCTTTAAAGCATGTGGCAAAGCTACAGTAGTCAAAAAATCATGGTTCTGCCACATGTTCAATAATGCCATATTGACCAATGGAGTTCAACTGAGAGTTCAGAAATAGACTATCACATCTATGGCCAATTAATTTTTGACAAGACTGATAAGACCACTCAACTGGGAAAGAATAATCTCTTCAATAAATGGTGCTGGGAGAAGTGGATATCAATATGCAAAAGAATGAAAGAACACCACTATCTTACACCTACAAAATTTAATTCAAATTGGATCAAAAACTTAAATATAAGAACCAGGACTTAAAACTCCTGGAAGAAAATGTAGGGAACCATTTTCAAGATTTTATGGTAGACAACAGTTTCTTAGTCTTTATTCCAAAGCACAAGCAAGGAAAATAAAAAATGGATAAATGCTACCTCCTCAAGATTAAAAACTTTAGTTCAGCAAAGGACTTTGTTATGAAAATGAAAAGACAACCTACTCAGTGGGAGAACATATTTGGAAATCACATATCTGATAATGGTTTAATATCCAGAATATATAAGGAAATCTTATAATTTAACAATAAAATGACAAGCAACTCAATTAAAAATTGGGCAAAATACTTGAATAGACATTTCTCTAAAGAGGTTATATAATTGCCCAAAAAGCATATGAAAATATGCTCAACATTACTAGATATTAGGTAAATGCAAATAAAAACTTTAATGAGATATCATTTCACTAACATTTGATTGGCCACTCTCAAGAATACAGAAAACTACAAGTGTTGGAGAGGATGTGAAGAAATGGAAATACTCATTCATTGCTGGTGAGAATGCAAACTCTAGAAGACAGTTTGGCAATTCTTCAGGAAACTAAGTATAGAATTATCATATGATTCAGCAATCTTGCTACTAGGTTTATACCCAGAAGAACTGAAAGCTGGAACTCAAGATATAGTTGCACACCAGTTTTCATAGCAGCATTATTCATAATTTCCAAAACACGGAAGCAATCCAAGGGTCTATCAACTGATGAATAGATAAACAAAATGCTATATATACAAACAATGGAATATTATTCAACTGTGAAAAGGAATGAAATCCTGGCATATGGAACAACATGGATGAACCTTGAGGATATTGTATTAAGTGAAACAGCCCAGACACAAAAGGACAAATATTGCATGATCTCACTGTTATGGTGTAATTATAATAAGCAAACTCGTTGTGTTAGAATGTAGAATATAGGCTACCAGGATACAGTTTGGCGTTAGGGAGTTGATGCCTAACTTGTACAGAATTACTATTTAGGCTGATAGTGATGGTTTGGAAATGGATAGTGGTGATGATGGTAGCACATTATTGTGAGTGCAAACAGTGGGCACCGAAATATATAGATATCATGGTCAGGTTCATGTGTCAACTTGGCCAAGTGGTGGTACCTGTTTGTCTGGTTGGGCAAGTACTGGCCTGCCTGTTGTTATGAGGACATTTCACTGAATTAAAGCATGATCATGTCGGCTGCATCCACAGCTGATTCCATTTGTAATCAGCCAAGGGGAGTGTCTTCTGCAATGAGTGATGCTTAATCTAATTCCTGGAAACCTTTTAAAGAGGATTCAGAAGAGACAGGCTCTCTTCTCCTCCTGCTTGGCTGGTGAGCCTCTCCTGTGGAGTTCATCCAGACCCTCCATTGGAGTCATCAGTTTCACAGCCTGCCCTACAGATTTAGGACTCTATGTTCCCACAGTTACATGAGACACTTTCATAAATTTTATATTTACCGATATTTCCTTTTGATTCTGTTTCTCTAGAGAACCCTAACTAATACAATAGGTAATTATGGTTAAAAGGGGAAACTTTAGTTTGTATATATTACCAGAATAAAAATTAAAAGAGAAAACAGTACTGTACAATACAGAGAATGCTACTGTGGGTGATGGAGTATAGTTAATAGTGTAAGATTATTTTTTCATGAATTATAACAAGTGTAGGATACAAATACCAGATGATAATAATAGGATCACGTGGGCCACGGTGGCTCAGCAAGGCAGAATTCTCTCCTGCCATGCCAGAGACCCCGGTTCAATTCCTGGTGCCTGCCCATGCAAAAAACAAAAAAATAATAATAGGTTGTATTTGTGAAAAATAGACCTACTATAAATAATGGATGATACATAGAACTATTTAATAATCATTCAATTGTAACAAAGGTAACTACTGTCAAAAACAAAATAATTATTTTTTTACAAAATGCTGTCATCAATTGTAACAAATGTTTTACATCAATGCAAGGTGTTGGTGGTGAGGGGGAGTACAGAAATCCTGCACTTATGCATGATTATTTTTTGTAAAATCACAACTTTTCAAATGGAAAACAGCAAGCACTTGTGGAGGTTGATGGTGTGCCAGGCACTCTTCTAGATGCCAGAATTGAAGCAGCCTATTATCTAGCTTTGTGCATTGCCCATCGATATACATTTTCAGTGCTTAATTTGTTCTTAATAAATAGTTCTTAAATGAATGGACATTGTTTTAAAAGTGTAGGAGGTGGGTATTTGGGCACTAATACGTTCTTTCCAGCATTCCCAATTCCCATCTTCTTTCAGTGCCTAGTAAGGTGTGTAACCCTATGCCACCAAAGAGATTATCTCTCTACCTGTACCTCTCTTTCCATTCACTCCTTCTCCATCTAAAACCATAGTCCATCACCACACCTCTCTCAAATGCAATTTGCCCCTTTCTTGATCAATTAGCATTTGACTCTGATGACTCTGCCTTATTCTTGAAGCTCCTGCCTGACATTCTGTGATATGATATGGCCCTGCTTCTCTTTCTAATTTTATGACTGCTCCTTTTTCCTCACTTAACCACTAGGTGATAGTGCAAGAGCTCTCTACTCCACCACCCGACACACAATGAACTTGTTTTTTGTTGTTGTTGCTGCTGTTGGTTGAATTCATTGGTAAAGAAACTAACATCTAGAGACATTGTGGTAGCAACCAAAGGTAGTGTAAAGGTTTAGTGCTAAAATCCAGACTCATTCCAGACCTCCAGGTCAGAAATTGCTCCTCTGAAACATAACTACTCAATTCCAATTCTGGGATCGCTTCTTTCTATAAAAATTCTCACTTAGAAATCTCACAGCTATCACATCTATGGAAATAACCCATAACCTTATCTCTCCAGACATGAACTCTCTCCTGATTTCCAGACAAAGGAAAGAAATAGAACGTTAGAATCAGGAAGATATTGGTTTGAGTCCCAAATTATCACCTATTACCCTCTAAATCAAAGGCAGTTAAAAAAAGAAGAATTTTAAAAAGATAGGAACTAAGTTTGAGCACTGTAAACAACTTAAATCCCAAGAGCATATGATAAATCTATTAAACCTGCACTTTGGATACCAAGTCCAGGATCACTGAAAGTAGAAATATCATAGGCATTCTTCCTCCATTATAATTAAGACCTTCACATTGATTAAGTTCAACACTTTTCCTGAAAGGCAGTCTCTAAAACCCACAATTCCTGAGATTTCATGAGCTAAATCTTTGTAAATTTTCATTTCAAAATAATTTTCAAATTACAGAAAAACTGTGGTAATAATACAAAGAATATCTTATATCATGCATCCACATTCAACATCTGGTATAACTTTGACACATTTGCCTTATCATTTTCTGAATAATTTGAGAGTAAGTTGCAAACACTGTGCCTCTTCACTCCTAAATGCCTTAGTGTATATGTGTTTCTTATTAAGCAGGACATTCATTTATATAACTAAAGTAAAATGATAAAAATCAAAGAGTTTAACAAAGATAAAATACTATTTAATCTATAGACTTCATTCAAGCGTCCCTAACTGTCCAATAATGTCTTTTATAGAAATCTTTCAGTCTAGGATCTAAGCAAGCATTACACATATTTATTCTACATACCTCTTGTGCTGGGTTTAAGCTATTATGTACCCCAGAAAAGCCATGTCCTTTAATCCTCACTCAATATTGCTGGGTGGGACCTTTTTGATTGTTTCCATGGTGACATTACCCACCCAATTGTGGGTGGTAACTTTTGATTAGATGGTTTCCATGGAATTGTGTCTCCACCCATTCAAGGTGGGGTTGCTTACTGGAGCTCTTTAGAAGCGAACCATTTTGGCAAAAGCTACAGAGCCATCTGAACCAACAGAGCCACCAGAACTGACAGAATGAACAGATTAGACAGAGCTCTGAGGAAGCCATTGAAAAACCCTAAAGGTAGAAAATGTAGCCATGTGCCTTTCCAGTTGAGAAACCCTGGATTTTGTTAGCCTTCTTGAACCAAGGTATCTTTCCCTGGATGCCTTAATTTCAACATTTTTTTAGCCTTGCCTTAATTTGGACATGTTTATGACTTTAGAACTGCAAACTTGCAACTTTTTAAAAAGTAATTCCATTTCTGGCATATTGCATTCTGGCAGCTTTTGCAAATTAAAACACCTCCTTAATCCCCTTTAATCAGAATAGTTCCCAAGTCTTTCTAAACATTATCATTCTTAAAGAATATAGGCAGTTAAAAAGTCCCTCAGTTTGGGTTTTATAATGTGTCCTCATGATCAGGTTCAAGTTACGTACTTCTCACAGTTCTTCCCACATGGTAGATTTCTATTTACCTCTTCAAGGCCATCCTTGTATGGGGGCTCTAATGCCACAGCAATTCATTTTTGGCTCAAAACACATGCCACAGTGACTCATCTGTGAACATATCTAAATTACTTTGTCCTTCATTAACTTGTTGTAAAGGACTCCCTTGAAGTTTTACAGATGAGTTGAGGAAAAAGCCTATGGCAACCTAGGTCACATGGGAGTATGGGTCATCGTTTTATGTAGTTTGTTTGTACCTTCTAAATATGAGCATGAGTGATCTCTAACGTACAATTTTAATCATACAATGGATTGAAGCTAACTGTGTCCCAATTGTGATATGGAGAATCTGATAAAACCCAGATCTAAATGAACAGCTCTGATCTCCTGGTCACCTAGAGTTTCAAGTTTAAGTTTAATCTCTACAGGAGCCTAGTAGTCTTACTGGAGCTGTTTTTCAGAGAATATTTTTTTCTATTATAGAAGGCATGTTATTTAGCAAGAACCAAAGAAGTTTGTGCTGCACTTTTTCTACTGGAGTTTCTAGATTCCCAACGCAGCATTCTTATCCATTATCATCTTATCTGCTAGATTTTTGGTTCCAAGTATTAGACACTATAGCCTTGAACTGCTCAGGGTCCTCACCTTCTCTCCCACTGAAAATGCCAATTTTATATGTCACCTGAAAAATGGGTAGGACCAGAATTTCTAACTTCAGAATATGCTGCCTCCCAAATCCAGAGACTCAAAAAGAATTTTGATAGTCAGTGCAATATGCAGCAGCTTATTTTTTTAACTGAGAGGGTGTTTCTGCATGCTCCAGACTAGTGGACCCCTAAAAACTTCACAAAATGTCAGTTCCATGAATTTTCATATGTTTCATGTCCTTGCACATATTTATTTTACTAGAACAACACCACCTCTTGCTTACCAGCCCCTTATTGCATAAGGCTAAATATAGTGGAAGTATATGATGTTTTGCAAAATACCAGCCTGATCAAGGTCCTTGGAGGCTGTATTAGATCAGAGTGCAAAAGGGCTTCCATGGTCTTAAAGCAAAAGATTGAAAATATAATGCTGCCCCTAATGATGAAAATTTTACTTGCTTTTGCATACTAAGTATAATAGGATTGGTTATCCTGCTCCAGTAAAAATTCTAAGTCTCACACAACAAGAGTGATTGGTTATATCACCTAGTTAAAATTGTATTAAATCACAATTGTGGTGGCTTGGAATTATGTACCCCAGACAAGCATGTTCTTAATATGGATCTATTCCTATATATGTGAACCTATTTGTAAATAGACCTTTTAAAATATTATTAGTTAAGGTATACCTAGCCTGAATGAGGGTGAACCTGAATATGATAGGGCTGAAGTCCTTATATAAGCAAAGGAAATTGGACACAGAAAGAGAAGTCACCAAGATAAGCCAGAAGCTGGAAGTCAGCGGACTTCCTAGAAGAGAAAGGAAAGTTTGACACCATGTTTTACTGCCACGTGATGGAAAAGCCAAGTATCCCCAAAATGCCAGCCAGACAGAAGATATTGACCCAGGGAGGAAGCAAGTGTTCTAGCCTCTGAAACTGTGAGTCAATAAATTCCTGTTGTTAGGTTAACCCAATGTATGCTTTTTTTTTTTTTAGCAAGTAGGAAACTAAAACAGCCTTCATACAACAGGGTCCGTCTCTACTACCCCCATGCCCCCAGGATCCAGACAAGTGATTAGAAGGGGTATAAAATAGAGACCACTAGTTCCAGGAAGATGGCTGATTCGGGTAGATGGAGCTCAGCTCTGCTCTAAAGAAAAGTTAGAGAAGGGATGGGAGGGCGATCAAGATGGTGATTCAAGAGTGCAACTTGCCTGAGAGAGCCTTGTGCACCACATAGGGTGGCTCTGGTTACAAAAGCCGAGGAACTGAGAAACAGAAAACTGGAGCCTACAGTGAAAGCCTGGAGCCCACAGGAGTGCATGGACAGAGAGATGGGGACTAGGAAGTGAACCAAGCCACATTCCTTGAAAGTGCTACCCTCATCAGTGCAGCCTGGTAACCTGCGACTCACCCCATACCCCATGCACTTGAACCCAGTCATCTGCCACCACTCCCCACACTCCAAGCACTCCCACCCCACCAACACCCAGCACACATACCTGCCCCAAATCCCCACCCCAAGTGCAGCCCAACCCACCTTTCCTGCACCTCTCCCAAGCACTAACCCCTCCCTGCTCCCTGCAGGCTGTCACTAGTGCATAAAGGCTGTGGGTGCTAACCTCCATACCCTGGCTACACCTGCCCCCCACCCACAGTGTCTCACAACCTCACCCTGCCCTGCCCCGGTCTCTGCACATCAGTTTATAGCACTTCTAGACCCACTTGTGCTCAGCCCCCAGTCACACCCCTCAGCCTTGGGAACAGCAATTTACAGCGCACATGGGCACAGCCCCAAGTCACATCCTTCAGCTCTGGAAACACCAGTTTATGGCATTCCTAGACCCACGCATGTGCACGGCCCTCAGTCATGCTTCCAAGCTCTGAGAAAGTGCTCACCTGCACAGCTGGGTCACATCCACCCCAGCCCATGAAGGCATAATGCCGACCTACTGCCATACTTCTATGCATACAAACAAAAGGCCCCATGCCTTAGACCAGTGCATACTGGGGTCATGTCCCCCAGACCTGTTCACCCACACAGATACATCCTCCCTGGCCGCTGGGTACCCACATTCACAAGCACCAGTGTAACATCTCCAACCTGCATATATACCTGCACTGCAATTCATCACTTCATTGTTGTACACCACCCCATACCTGTATCCTGCTACACATCAACCTTGCGAACACAAGGCTTTAGACTACTGAAGGAAATTAACTTCCAAAACATCGATCAAGATAACTACATGCAACAAAAACAACATACGATCACTAAGCATATTACAATACAGACAGTATAGCCTAGCCTAATGACCAAATTAAAATACCAGAGGAGTCACAGATGTTGGAACAACTAATCAAAGATGTTGATATAATAATACTTAATAAAATGAATGGGATGGCTAATGGCATAATGGAGATCAAGAAGACAGAAGAAGAGCATAAAGAGGAATTCGAAAGAACAAATAGAAAATTAGCAGATAACACAGACATTAAAGACTCTGTGGGCCAAATAAAAAACATACATAGAGGCACACAACAGCAGACTTGAAGAGACAGAAGAAAGAATAAGTGATATAGAGTATAGTATAACTAATTTCAAATAATCAGAACAGCAAATGGCAAAAAAGATGGAAAGATTTGAATTGGGTTCAGGGAAATGATAGTCAAAACAAAGCACACAAATACAAGAATCACTGGTGTCCCAGAAAGAGAAGAGAGGAATAAGGGCTAGGAAGAGTAGTTGAAGATATGATGGGAAAAAACACCCCAATGCTTATAAAGGGCATAAATATACAAGTCAAAGAATCTCAACAAACTCCAAACAGAATAAATCCAAATAGGCCTTCCCCAAGACACACACTAATCAGTCTGTCAAAAGAGAAATAGAAAATTCTGAAAGTGGCAAGAGAAAAACAATCTACAACACACAAGGGAAACCACATAAGACTGACTTCAGACTACTCAGTTGGCACCATGGAGGCAAGAAGACAGTAGTATGATATATTTAAGATACTGAAAGAGAAAGACTTCCAGCCAAGAATTCTGTATCTAGCCAAACTGCCCTTCAATACTAAGGGAGAGATTTTCACAGACAAACAAATCCTGAAAGAATTTGTCAACAAGAGATTGGCCTTACAAAAAATACTAAAGGAAGTTCTCACCAGTTAAAAAAAGACAGGAGAGGGGGGTCTGGAGGAGGACACAGAATTGAAGAGTACTAGTAAGGGTAACTTAAACGATAAAAAGAGAAAGAGGGAAAAGAGTATATATTCCTGACAAATAAAATTAAAAAAATAAGATGGTGGATTCAAGAAATGCCTTTTCACTAATAGCTTTGAATGTTAACAAACGGAATTTACCAATTAAAAGATGTAGATTGGCAAAATGGATTAAGAAATCTAATCCAGATATATGCTGCTTATCAGAGACTCAACTTAGAGACAAGGATACAAATAGATTGAAAGTGAAAGGATGGAAAAAGATTTTCCATGTAAGTTGTAACCAAAAGAAAGGAGGAGTAGCTATACTAATATCAGACAAAAGAGACTTTAAATGTAAAGACATCATAAGAGACAAAGAAGGACAGTATATAGTAATTAAAAGGACCTTTCACCAAGAAGATATAACAATCATAGATGTATATGCTCCCAGTCAAGGAACTCCAAAGTACATTAGACATATTGGCAAAACTGAAGGGAGTGATAGATGGTTCAACAGCGATAGTAGGAGATATTAATACACCACTCTCCTCTATAGACAGAACAACCAGACAGAAGATCAACAAGAAAACAGAGAAGTTAAACAACTCCAAAAATGAATTAGACCTAATAGATATATATAGGTCATTGCACCCCAGAACACAAGAATATACAATCTTCTCTGGTGCTCATGGAACAGTCTTCAGGATAGATCATATGTTGGGGCACCAAACAGGTCTTTATAAATTTAAAAACATCAAAATTATTCAAAGCACTTTCTCTGATCACAATGGAATGAAGCTGGATCTTAATAACCACCAAAAAATGAGAACATTCACAAATATATGGAGATTAAATAACACAATCTTAAAGAACCAGTGGGTCAAAGAAGAAATTGCTAGAGAAATCAGTAGCTATTGAATAAAAATGAGAATACAACTTATCAGAACTTATAAGATGCAGCAAAGGCTGTGCTGAGAGGGAAATTTATTGCCCTAAATGCCTATATTAAAAAACAAGAAAGAGCAAAAATCAAGGACTTAACTGCTCACCTGGAGGAACTTGAGAAAGAACAGTAAACTAACCCCAAAGCAAATAGAACAAGATAAATAACAAAGATAAAAATAGAGTTAAATGAATGGAAGAACAAATGAACATTAGAAAGATTCAATAAAACTAAAAGTTGGTTCACTGAGAAAATCAGTACAATTGATGGTCCAGTAGTAAGACTGACAATGAATAAAACAGAGAGGATGCAAATAAACAAAATCAGAAATAGGAAGGGATGTATTACCTCAGACCCTCAGACCCAGAAATAAAAGAAATCATAAGAAAATACTGTGAACAACTATATGCCAACAAACTAGACAACTTTAGACGAAATGGAAAAAATCCTGGAAACACACAAACAAGCTATGCTGACTCAGGAAGAAATAGAAGATCTCAACAAACCATTAAAAAGAAAAGAGATTAAATCAGTCATTTAGAATATTCCTACAAAGAAAAACCCAAGGCTGTATGGCTTCACAGAGGGATTTTATCAAACATTCCAAAAAAAAACTAACACCAATCCTGCTCAAACTTTTCCAAAAAACCTGAGAAAAAAAAACTCTTCCTAACTCATTTTATGAAGCTAATATCATTTTAATACCAAAATTGGGTAAAGATACTATAAGAAAGGAAAACTACAGGCCAATCTCCCTAATGAACATAGATGAAGAAATTCTCACCAAAATATTAGCAAATCAAATCCAACAACACATTAAAAGAATTATATACCACAACCAGTGGGCTTTATACCAGAAATGCAAGGATGGTTCAACACAAGAAAATCAATTAATGTAATGCAGCACATTAACAAATCAAAAGGGAAAAAGTCACATGATCATCTTTATTGAAGCTGAAAAAGCATTCAACAAAATTCAACATTCTTTTCTGATAAAAACACTCCAAAAGATAGGCATCAGTGTAACTACCTCAATATGATAAAGGGAATATAGTAAAATCAAAAGCCAGAATCATACTCAATGGTGAGAGACTGAAAGTTTCCCCCTAAGATTAGGAACAAGGCAAGATGCCCACTGTCACCACTATTATTCAACATTGTGCTAGAAGTTCTAGCTACAGCAATCAGGCAGGAAAAAGAAATAAAAGGCATCCAAATTAGGAAGGAAGAAGCAGATGATATAATACTCTACTTGGAAGATCCTGAGAAATCTACAGCAAAGTTACTTGAGCTAATAAACAAATTTTGAAAGGTGGCAGGATATAAAATTAATGTGCAAAAATCAGTAATGTTTGTATACACAAGCAATGACCTAACTGAAGAGTCAGTTAAGGAAAAAATTTCATTCAAAATAGCAACTAGAAGAATCAAGTTCTTAGGAATGACCTTAACTAGGGTATAAAGGACTGTACACAGAAAACTATATAACACTGCTAAAAGAAATCAAAGGAGATCTAAATAGGTGGAAAAACATTCCCTGCTCATGGATAGTAAGGCTAAATATAGTTAAGATATCAATTCTCCTCAAATTGATCTACAGATTCAACACAGTACCAATCAAAATTCCAACAACCTACTTTGAAGACTTGAAAAAGCTAGTTATCAAATTCATCTGGAAGGGAAATAGCTAAAAGCATCCTAAAAAGGAAGGATGAAGTGGAAGAAATAACACTCCCTGACTTTAAAACCTACTATAAAGCCACAGTGTCAAAACAGCATGGTACTGGCACAAAGATAGACTCATTGACCAATGGAACTGAATCAAGAGTGCAGAAATAGACCACCAAATCTATGGTCAATTGATTTTTGACCAGGCCCCCAAATCCACTGAAGTGGGAGAAAATAGTCTTTTCAATAAATGGGCATGAAAGAAAACCCCTGTCTTACACCCTATATGAAAATTCACTCAAAGTGGATCAAATACCTAAATATAGGAACTAACAACATAAAGCTTCTACAAGAAAATGTAGGTAAAGATCTTCAAGGCCTAGTAATAGGAAGTTGCTTCCTAAACTTTACACCCAAAGCACAAGCAACAGAAGAAAAAATAGATAAATGGAAACTCCACAAAATCAAATGCTTCTGCACCTCAAAAGGCTTGTCAAAAAGGTGAAGAGTTAGCCAACTCAATGGGAGAAAATATTTGGAAATCACATATCATGCACAGGTTTGATTTCCTGTATATTCAAAGAAATCATACAACTCAACAACAAAAGAACAAAGAACCTAATTATAAAATGGGCTAAAGATATGAATAGGCATTTTTCTGAAGGGCAAATACAAATGTCAAAAACACATGAAATATGTTCATTTTCATTGGCTATAAGGGACATGCAAATCAAGACCACAATGATCTGGACCTCACACCTATAGGAATGGCTACTACATAAAAAACAGGGACCTATAAATGTGGGAGAGGATGTGGAGAAATTGAGACGCATGCACTTCTGGTGGGAATGTATAATGGTGCAGCCACTATGGAAGACAGTTTGGCATTCCTTAGGAAATTAAATATCGAGTTGCCCTAAGACCCAGCAATAGCAAAAGCACTACTTGGTATATACCCAGAAGAGCTGAAAGCAATGACACAAACAGACATTTGCACACCAATGTTCATAGCAGCATTATTCACAATCACTAAAAGATGGAAACAAACCAAATGCCCATCAACAGGATTAAGAAAATGTGATATATACATACAATAGATATTATATAGCAACAAGACTAAATGATGTCCCGAAGCACATGACAATATGGATAAGCCTTGAGGACATAATGCTGAGTGAAATTAGCCAGAAACAAAAGGATAGAAACTGTATGATTCCACTTTCATGACCATGGTAAAGGTAAAATCAGAGGCTTATAATACAGAATATAGGGGTCTTAGAGATACATAGAAGCTAGAGATGGGTAAACGGTTAATGAGATTGATTACAAATGTAAGGAAATAGACAGACATGAAGGTGGTTCACTAGTGGATCTATAAGTAATATTACCATATTGAGGATGAACAAGATTGAAAGGGAGTGTATAGACTTACATATGCCACTGATTAACACTAGAAATATAAATTAGTTCTTGCAAGAACTACGTCAAGGGTATGATTTGTGTACAAAGAGTGTTTAACTCCAGGGTACCGGTGGAAAATTGCTATTGCATGCTATGTCCTATGTTTAAAACACTACCATAGCAACAGCAGAGGTAAATAATGGGGGGAGGGACAAAAGTTAAGAGGAGGTTTAGATTTCCTATTTAATGAAAGTGTGTTTATTGATTTTCTTTATCTTGGGAACAATGAAATTATCTAAAATAGAGAGTGTTGATGGACTGTGGACTTTGGGCACTATACATGATCCCTAATGAATGCAGATGGCTGAAGGATGCACTGACTGAGAAGTAGATTGGTGAACAATGATGTATACTTATGAACGAATGTTGTGTTGCTACAAAAGAGAAATGAAGTCATGAGGCAAACAGCGATGTGCATGAACGTGTAGGACATTTGTTGAGGCAAAATAGGCCAGAAACAAAAGAACAACAATGGTATGGTCTCCTTTAGAAAATGCTTATAAGAAAACAGGGGCCTAGACTGTAAGCTTTTAGAGCTGATACATTTAATCCAGAGTGGCAATTATTATTTCTGGATTTTGAGAGGCTGTTTTATATAAATAACCTGATATTTAGAGAGAAGATTGAAGTCGATCAGGTTGGGGTTAAAGTAATTCAGAACACACAGGTTAGGTAGACATTTTAAAACCACATATACTCTTTGAAATCAAAGAAAGAAAGGCTTATTTGGTCTGGAACTGAAATTTTCTATAGCACATAATATAACTCAACCTAACTGTAGAGTTCATTTGAACAATCGAAACACAGGGAGTCCAGAATAAGAAGGAGGTCCTTTAATCCCATACACCCTAATGTAATGCCTGGATTCATCCTAGAGTATATTAAGCAGATAATCAAAAAGTATTGGCAAAGTCCCCTGAGGGATAGGAGAAAAAATATGGAACTATTAAACTTTACCATCAGGAAATCCCCTGATGCTGCGTCAAACTTTAGGGACACCCAAATCAACAGGTCATCCCTTTGGCCTCAAGGCTTACACTTATGAAGCTCATGTAGGTAGCACAGAAGCTTAGCCTACCTATAGGTATGCCTAAGAATTACTTCTGGAGGACTTCTTTTGTTGCTTAGATGTGGCTTCAATCTCTCTAAGCTCAACTGTGCAGTGAAATCATTGCCCTTCCCCCCAACATGGGACATGACATCCAGGGGTGAACGTGTCCCTGGTGATGTGGGAGATGACTCCCTGGAATGAATCTGATCCTAGCACTGTGGGATCAACAATTCCATTCTGACCAAAAGGGGAAAAGAAGTGTAACTAATAAAGTAACAGTGGCAGACAGAGTTCAAACAGAGTTGAGAGGCTACTCTGAAGGTTGCTCTTATGCAAGTTTCAGTTAGACACTGCTTCCTATCATAACTTGCCAAACCCACACCAGGACCATCCCAGACAATCTTAAAAAACACCTAGGGCAACACATAAGTTTCCACAAGGGCTCCATGCACTAGAGTAACTTTTCAGAAACCTACAACCTCCAGATAGGTCCCTGGACCAGATAAGTCTTGAAATCTAGAGGGCCCAGTCTCTCCAGAACATCAGATAGTTCCATCTACCTACTCCATAGTAGTGACAGACCCTTCCAGCATGAAAAATTCAGAATGGTCATAGACCAAACACCCCTAAAGAGAGGGATAGAAAGATCAAAGATGATGGTGGAGCTATACAGAGAAGATAAGATTTAACAAATGAATATGTTTGTTGAATCGTTAAATTAATATCTGTTAGTCTCCAGTATCTTAGAGCACCCTGAAGTAAAAACCTAAAATTGTGGAAGTTTAACTCATGTCAAACTCCAAAATATGTTCTACAACTAACTGTGGTGCTGTGCTTTGAAATTTATTGATTTTTTATATGTATATAATTGTTCACAATTACACATATATTTCTCTTTCACGAAAAGAAAGAGAAAAGTCAATTGTGGTTATAAAAAAAATACTTAAGCCTCCTAGCCTCCTATATTCTGGAGTAGCTAGAAGGAAAAATCTGAGAGGATCATATGGCAGCCCATGACAAACTCTGGGATGTGTCCTGTACTACTTATTGAAGAGTGGTTTGAAAACTATTGCTTTTTTGTTTCTTTGCTTTGTATATATGCTATACTATACAATAAAAAAGTTAAAAAAAAAAAAAAAAGATAGAGACCACTACCTTTGCATCCTTTAAATCTCTTATGGTCGTAGAAATTTCTACTAGTTCTTGGTGGATGGAATATTACTTCTGGGTGCTGTCTTGGCTACAGTGTACAACTTCTAGGACTTCCACACTAGATCTTTTGTGCCCCACTGGTCAGGATGCTAATGTTCTGTCAGGCACAAAATAATTTGCAAATTATGAACTCAAAGTCTAAAAAAATAACCATACAGTGGTTACATGAACCCATTATGCCCATTCTGAGTAAACATGGGCCAGAACCCTTTTTTCTCGTTTGATCTCCATAATCCTTATGATAGCTAGTTTCTAGTGCTATCAGCATCAGTCCAGATACCATAATCAATTTTCCTTTAAAAGGCTGATATTTATCCTTTGTTCTAGGAATAGTAAAATTTTCAAGTGTTTACAATTCCTTTGAAGCAGAATGAGAAGAGTATTATTGTATATACTTGTGGAAAGTTTCCTGAGCAATTGTCTTGTTGCCCAATGCACACAGAAGTCAATGCTGTGAAACCAGGATTTTGAGAACAAAATCAGTTCTAATATGAGGCAGCTAAGTAAAGAGAAAGGAAATCAACTCATACCTCCTTGAGCTGGGATACAGGGGTTTTTATGTGTTTTAAGGATCTGGAGTGGAGTAATTGTGCATGTGCTAGAGAATTGTGCAATTGGGCATGCACAGTAGCGTTACATGCTGCTTCATACATTGTATGACAAGAAAATGGCATTGTTAGCAAGCTCCCTGGTGATGTTTTGAGGGGTCAGGGAGAAAAGTTTACTTTGGGTTATGTTTAATAATAAGCGCACATGCATTTGACAAGGGAATCCCTACAAGCTGTTCTATGCCAGTTTGGGATGGTTCTTGTTCATACATGGCAGCTTTGCGGTTAAGAGGTTGTGATAATTTATTTGGAGAGGGGAAGTTAAAGCAGTTTGTGATAAGGGTAGAGAAAAGAGGGAGATAAAAAGAGTTTCTGATAAGGGTGGAGAAGGAAATATAGAAGGGTGCTTTCTCAAATAGACTTCTCTTACTTAACATGCCTTAAACCTGCTAACTGATGTAAATTTGGGTGAGAGACTTAAATTTCCATAGTAACAGCTAATGCCAGCCTTATGCTTTCCAATTCTTGCCTCTTTTTTTTTTTTTTTTAACAATACCCTAATTACCTGTACCTCTATCTTGCTCCTAACACAATCATCATCTGTTACTCATTGTAACATTGGTGGATCAAGGCACCCTTGTGACAATTTATGATCATTATAACCACTTAGTTTCTGACAGTAAATGCTACAACCACACCTCTGAAATTCTGGAATCATCCCCATTGATTTTGCAGAGCCCAGATTCCTGATGGCACTTTAACATCAGTTCTGACTTAGAGAATAGCCACATGGAAGAGCTTCTGAAGATCCAGTGCTCTTCCACAAATGCATTTCTTACTACTTTCGTGAGGAGATCCTCTGGGTACTGCTGGGAAATATATTTGGTGGTGGGATTTCAGATTTTACATAAAAATACTAATATTCTCACTGCCTTTTACATTCTGACACTTTCCTCAATACCAAGCCATAGAAAATCCAACATCTTTATTGCATTTACCATAGACCACTATATTCAAGCTTCAAGGAGCTATGCTGGCAAATGACTAGACAACCTATAGAAGTCTTCACCAGAAAATTAACTTATGTACATTGCAAGTGCCTCCATGTTAATCATTTCTTCCTTAGCCGGATTTTTTCCACCCTCAGTGATCCAATATCCTTAAGATTCACTTCATGCACCCATCTTTATTTTCTACTGGGAAAATTACTAGGTTCTATTATTCCTTTTAGCATATAATCTATTTACCTCCATGTCAATAACTGTAGTTAGGTCTCAGCACAACCCAAACCAGGAAGTGAAGTATGAACATTGTTCTAGAAGGTAAAAAGAATGATGTTGGCATATTGTAAGGAAACAAGTGTTCATCTGGGAAGGCCCTTGCTGCAGGTGTAATCAAGCCAGGGGAGACTGGAACTAGGGAAGATGCTGCTTTTGCATTCTGGGTATTTATGTGGAATCTGGGGTCTAAAGATTCTCATACAAATCCATCCAAATGTCTCTATCCTAGCTCTCAAGTTTCTACTCTTTTCCTATTAGGGGCTTGCCAAGGCTGTGCATTCAGTTTCCTTTGCAGTTTACCATTCTACAATAAGATGCTAGACTTCATTTTATAACAGTTTCTCATAAGACTATATGAAGTGAAATTTTACCAGGCTAAACTGGAGAAGTCCTTTGACTTAAATACAGTATTGTAAGTTAGCATTTTGATGCTCTGAGTTTATAACTTACTTTAGGAAATTCTGCCACTGTCATTAATGAAGCCAGCCTATATCACAATCTTTATAAACATTATTTGCCCTATAACATTTGTTACCATCTACCACATATTCCAATACCTCATCTTCTACCATACCTTATTCCAATTAACCAAAGATGATTTCACTGCATGCAAGGGATTATAAATGCCACTACACTTATCACCCCATTGAGACCCTTACTGTCATCAATAAGCTCAAAAATACTAAGATACCATCACTTTTCTAATAGCTTAAATTACTTCTGGTACCAATATATTAGACTGGATTTAACATTGAAAAGAACCTGAGGCAGGGATTATGTGCCATTACTAATTGAAGAAGTATAATTTCAGAGAAATAGATTAAGGAATATGATGAGTGCAGTAGGCAAGGTAAAGGCAGGCAATGTACAGATGTATTATAAAATAGATCATTGCTAAATGTGAATGCTTGTTTGTTTCATAGGTCTGTGACCACAGAGGCATATAAACTCAACTCAAGACCACCCTATTTTGGGAGTTTTGGAGAAAAGTAGAACAATTTAAGTTGACTTTTATTTTCTATTGGGCAAGCATCCTTCCCCTGGGTGTTAATTCCCTGCATTTTTTGGTCATGTGTATACTGAGTGGGTGACATTTACAGGGAAGTGTCAGGTAGGAGATGAAATGCACAACATGGCAAGTAATGACATGCCATCAGGTTATTCATTTATGAAGTTGGCCAGAGCCAATGCAAATTTGCAAGAGGACAAGTGGGGTCAAAAAGATTTGAGTGGTATATAATGTTTTATTCTCTAATTTCTATTAGTCTTTAATGAACTTATAGGAACTAGCTTTTAAAGGATGAATAAATATTTATAAGAATTTCAACTTGTATCTTTCTCTGTTTTTGATAAATCAAGTATTGTCAATGTAATATTTTAAAAAGTAAAAAAAAAAATAATCTGAACCTGTACTTAGAAATTTCTTTCTCTTCCTTCCTATCTCTCTATTTATATATTTAAGTAAAGAAATATCTAAAATGATATTCACCAAATAATGAGAACTTCTGAGTATTTCAGATGATTTATTACTTTCTTTATACTTTTCTTAATTGCTTTAATGTTTTATAGTGAGCATGTATCATTTTTATAATGCAATAAAGTCATTATTCAAATAATGTTGGCACCGGAGTCTTTGATGTCACTGGGGATGAATGAGTATTTGCTTAATCCTTATCCAACAATTGAACATACCTAAATTCATCCAGAGAAGGAGGAATTCACCTAGTATTTATAAGAGGCAGTGGTGCAAGAAATTCTAAAAAATTGTTCTGCATGCATAGTAACTTTCTGTAATGTTTCAGCTAAAATCTGAAGGCCAGAATGTATTACTTAGAAGCCACATATTCATTTTTCCCCTTTCTTAAAATGCTCAAATTAAGCATTTTTCTAAACTTACTAGAAGAAAAAAATATCCAGCTTTCCAGTTGATTAACAGAATTGAGTGGTATCCCAAACTTGGAAATGAGTGACATCAATTTTAGAACAGGAAAATGAATCTTTCTTTGAAATTAAAACATGTCCATAATACATGCCAACTAATCTCAGAAGCAATCATCATCTGAATCGGTTGAGTATTGGTTGCAAAACATAAAAGGTAGTAACTTAAAAGGACCACATTTGTTGTTTTTCAATTATTATGGGTCAGTAGGGCTGATCTTGATTAGGTTCTCTCATGCATGGGTTGAATGGAGACTGATTGCTTTTGAGTGGCCTTGGCTGGGATAACTTGGTTCTACTACTTGAGGTTTCATCATCCAGAAGGCTAGCCTTGGCATTTTCCCATGGAGGTTGGACAGATTTCTAAGTGAACATACAAGTCTTCTTGAGGCTTAGAGTTGGACCCAATATACCATCATTTCCTCCACATTCTATTGGCCAAAGTAAGTTATAAGGACAGCCCAGATACCAGGATGGGGAAATGAATTCCACTT
Organism: Tamandua tetradactyla; assembly: GCF_023851605.1. NCBI lineage: Eukaryota > Metazoa > Chordata > Mammalia > Pilosa > Myrmecophagidae > Tamandua > Tamandua tetradactyla. The sequence continues at coordinate 198,455,072 of NC_135327.1, read as the reverse complement.
CTTAATGGGAAGAGCTATAAAGATACATAGTACGGGAAGGGGAAGAATTGATACCGTTTTTATATTCAATTTATTGTAATATTTTAAAATTGGAAATTTCTCTAAAATACATTGCATAAATGCTTTTATTTTATAGATAAACAAACTGAAGAACTAAACAAATTCTATAGCTTATTCTATGTTAAACAGCCAATTAGTAAAATAACTAGAATAGCAAAACTTCGACCTCATTTCTGTAGTGTTTCAGTTTGCTAAAGCTATCATAATGCTGTATACCAGAAATGGACTGGCTTTTTCAATGGAGATTTATTAGGTCACAAATGTACAGTTCTAAGGCCATGAAGATGTCCAAATTAATGTATCAAGAGGAAGATACCTTCTTTGAGGAAAGGCTGCTGGCATCTGGGGTTCCTCTTCACATGGGAAGGCACATGGTAACTATTGTTAGTCCATCTTTCCTAGTTCTGGTTTCATTGGTTATCTTCAAATGTCTCTGGGCATTTCTTTTTAGTTCTCTGAGTTTCATCTGTCTTTCATCTGGTGTGAGTACAGAAAGAGGAATAATTGTAGCCATTTAATAATATCCAACATGGCACAAATATACTTTTGTCAATAAATTATGATATATAGATTACACATAAATACAATGATCTAAAAAATCATTCCAGTGCAAATCTTTGGTGCAAAAATGTTGTCAACAATAATAGAAAAATATGGTTGTCCTAGGGGTACATCTGATAATAGCATGCCTTTTCCCTACTGTGCTGGTTTGAAAGGATGTATGTCCCCTAGAAAAGCCATGTTTTAATCCAAATCCCATTTCATAAAAGCAGAATAATCCCTATTCATTACTGTATGTTTGAAACTGTAATCAGATCATCTCCCTGGAGATGTGATTTAATCAAGAGTGGTTGTTAAACTGGATTAGGTGACGACATGTCTCCACCCATTTGGGTGGGTCTTGATAAGTTTCTGGAGTCCTATAAAAGAGGAAACATTTTGGAGAATGAAAGGGATTCGGAGAGAGCAGAGAATGCTGTAGTACCATGAAGCAGAATCCACCAGCCAGTGACCTTTGGAGATGAAGAAGGAAAATGCTTCCTTGGGAGCTTCATGAAACAGGAAGCCAGCAGAGAAAGCTAGCAGATGATGCCGTGTTCACCATGTGCCTCTCCAGATGACAGAGGAACCCTGACTGTGTTCACCATGTGCCTTCTCACTTGAGAGAGAAACCCTGAACTTCATCAGCCTTCTTGAATCAAAGTACCCTGGATGCCTGTGACTGGACATTTCTATAGACTTGTTTAATTGGGACACTTTCTCAGACTTAGAACTGTACACTAGCAACTTATTAAATTCCCCTTTTTAAAAGCCATTCAGTTCCTGGTATATTGCATTCTGGCGGCTAGCAAACTAGAACGCCTACTTCTTTCTATATTTTCAGATGAAGATGTCATGGGAATGACTCCATCTTACTGAGAAAGATTTTTTTCTTTTTTCAGGTACCAGTAAGGCTGAAATCTGAGAAGTTCTTACTTCAATTACAGAGACTGGGCTATTAAACCTGCAACAGCCAAGAACGTATAATAGAAAGCACCAATGACTTTCCCTAAGCAGAAAGAAACTAGCCCAAACCATTTTTCAGGCTTGCAAACTTTGTTTAACACATTTTTTCTTAGAGGTTAGTGATGATGTGGAAAAATTAAGGATTTTGGAACAGACAGAATGAGGTTCGAATCTGTGAATTTTCTTACTTATTAGTTTTATGATCCTGGAATAGCTACTTAATTGCTCTTAGCATTAGTTTCCAAAACATAAGGAGAACACCAGTGTTGTTTTAGAGTTTAAATATACAACATGAATACAGTCATTGGCACATATTAGACACCGAATAATTTTGTTTTCCATTTTTTTATTTACTTGAATTGTTTGTTGTTATTGTTACTGTTAAGGTTTTCTCTAGTAGTAGGTGGCAGATCTATTACACTTTCATTTTCATTTGAGTTAAGAGAGAAGTGAAAGTGTCTCTATCTAAGCATTAGTGAGTTTTGGGTTATTCTGATCATACAGGGACATCCTATACCTTGTCCTGAGTTACTTTATCCCTTGCCCTTTTATCTATACTATGGAGTTGTCTAAACTTTCATTTCTGGGAGGTTGCATTATTTACTTAAGCTATTTCATATAAAAGAGATACAATTTCATTTTTTTAATAAAGAGGAAGACTTTCTCCAGTCCCTGGGATATTTCAGGAATAACCTGATCAGTTGTCTTGATCAGGTTGTCATTAGCAGGGGAGGTAGTTATGTCAGCCTTTTTCAAGGAATGGTATCCATAAAGGTAGATAAAGTGTTACCTTTGTGCTATGATCTAAACAGTTCCTGAAAAAAAAACCACCTTATCCCAATTCTTTCTCTATTGCCAGTCATATAAAATTGGAAAACAGAAGATGTTCTGGTTTGAAAGGATTTATGTACTGCAGAAAAGCCATGTTTTAATCCTAATTCCATTTTGTAAAGACAGCCATTTCTTCTAATCCCTATTCAGTACTGTATGTCGTAAACTTTAATTAGATTATCTCCATGGAGATCTGAGTCACTCATGTGTGTATATTAAACTTGATTAGGTGGAGACTGTCTCCACCCATTCCAGGTAGGTTTTGACTCTTTACCGGAATCATTTAAAAGAAGAAGTATTTTGGAGAAAGCTTCCAAATGACATAGTCACAAGAAGCAGAGAGTCCACCAGTCAGCAACCTTCAGGGATGAAGAAGGAAACCCTCCAGGGGAGCTTCATGAAACAAAAAAACAGAACAGAATGCTAGCAGACTTCACCATGTGCCCTTCCAACTGAGAGAGAAACCCTGAACGTTATGGGCCTTCTTAAACCAAGGTCTCTTTCCCTGGATGCCTTAGATTGGACATTTATATAGACTTGTTTTGATTTGGACAATTTCACAGCCCTAGAATTATCAACTAGCAACTTATTAAATTCCACTTTTTAAAAGCCATTCCACTTCTGGCGTATTACATTCTGGCAGCTAGCAAACTAGAACAGAAGATTTATCTTTAGCATAAACTAGCAACTCAACCCGTCTTTCATGCTTCTTCTTTCCTTATTCCCCACACCCAATAATTAATCACCAAGTCCAATAATTTCTGTCCCTTAACCCTCATTCTTCAGGTATCATCATATGCTTACCCTTATGTAGTACCTGTCACACAGTGTTGAAATTAGCTTTTTAATATCCAATCTCCCCAACTAAACTGTAAGCCTTCTGAGGTTTGGCTTTGAGTTTTATGCATAGCAGTATTCTTAGTGCTTGACTAATGATAATACAATACCTAGTTCATAGCAGCTGCTCTAAAGATGCCAGTAGGATAAACAGATTACTTACAGTTTTTAAGTAAGGCATTTACCATTAAAATACAAATATGTGCATGGGGCCTGACTGGACCTCATAAGGCCCACCTCTACGCAAAAATGGGTAAATGTCTGCACGCATCAGTCAGGAAGCCACCAGGGAAGAATGAGGGCAGTTTTCTGCAATTTAAACATTGACAATCCACTCTACGAAAAGATGCAAATAGAATTAATATTAAGCTACCAGTGTCCTGGACTCTGTTTCCAAATTATTGCTTCTTCAACCATTTTCCTTAAGGAATTTCACTCTTTACAGTCTTTCAGAAACTCCCTATTTTCTACGGTGTCAAATATTACTTTCTCTACTTGACTTTCAAGAGCCTCCTTAATATGGCCCTAGCATTCCTGGTCAACATTCTTCCCCACTTCTCTTATCTACCTTCATCTCATTCTGCAAAGTGGTGACATTTCAATGCTCTCATTTTCCTCTTCAAATACTACTTATTCTTGAAGACTCAGTGACAACTCACATTTATAACAACAACGTTCCTTGACCATTACAGTCTTCAAAACATCCGTGCCTTTTTAATCTATCCCAGAGTTCAGCATTTAATCATTTTCCAACTTAAATTATTTATAGTCATTATATGCTAATAGTGTTAAACAATGACTGATACCACAGTAACCTCTTTAACTTCCTCACCTAGTGCTTTACCCACATTAGGCATTTAATTAATACATGTTGAGTGGCTGGCTGAATGATTGATAGTAAGCACTTACCAAATCCCTGGCCCAACATTTACAAGCCTTGTCATGCACTTTTTTTAGACCACTATAAATGCAGGGAATGAGGCACTTGCTGAACCTTCATTTAAAAAGATTATTAGAAAATGATGCTTTTCTGATATCATTACTTTATATTTTACATTTATGAATTTATATTTTATGGATTCCTGCATCTGCTTTGGAAATTCCAGAGTGATTTAGTGTCAATTTCTAAGATTTCTATTAATTCAGGACTTTGGCCTTAAAATTGACACAATAGTGAAATACCAAAGGAAGAACATTTACAATATACAGGAAATTTTATCACAAGTTGGACAAATCACACATCATTAGGGGACTTGGTGTTTTAGATAAATTTACATTTTTAAAATGTTTTCATTGTGAAATATAACACATATACAAAGAAAAGGAAAAAAAAGCAGTAATTTTCAAAGTACTCATCAACAAGTAGTTACAGAATGGATGTCGGAGTTTGTAATAGGCTATCCTTCCACTATTTCAGATTTTTCCTTCTAACTGCTTCAAAATGCTGGAGGCTAGATGAAATATGAATATAGGTATTGCTGGGTCATACAGCAACTCAATATATAGTTTTTTAAGGAACACCAAATAGTTTTTCCACAGTGGCTGCACTATTATACATTCCCACCAAAAGTGAATACATGTTCCAATTTCTCCACATCTTCTCCAACATTTGTAGTTTTCTGTTTAATAGCAGGCTTCTTATAGATGTGAGGTGATATCTCTTTGTCATCTTGATTTGCATTTCCCTTATGGTTAATGTAAATGAGCATCTCTTCATATGCTTTTTAGCCGTTTGTATTTGCTCTTCAGAAAAGTATCTATGTATATCCTCTTCCCATTTTATAACTGGGTTCTTTGTTCTTTCGTTGTTGAGCTATATAATTTCTTTTGGTACACAGGATATCAAGCCTTTATCTGACATGTGGTTTCCAAATATTTTTTCCAATTGAGATGGCTGTCTCTTCAACTTTTTGACAAAATCCTTCAAGGCACAGAATCTCTTGATCTTAAGGCATTGCCATTTATCTATTTTTTCTTTTACTGCTTATACTTTAGGTGTAAGTTTAAGAAGCTACCTCCTACTACCAGATCTTGAAGATGTTTCCCTCCATTTTCTTCCAGAAGTTTTATGATACTGGCTCTTACATTTAGGTAGGTATTCAATCCATTTTGAATTAGTTTTTGTGTAGGGTTCAAGATAGGAGTCCTTTTTTCAGTCTTTTAGCTATTGATATCTGTTTTACTTTGCAAGCTGCCAGAATGTGATATATCAGAATTGAAACGGGTTTTAGAAAGGGGAATTTAATAAGTTATAAGTTTACAGTTCTAAGCGTATAAACATGTCCAAACTAAGGAACCCAGAGAAAGATACCTTAATTCAAGAAAGGCTGATGAGTCTGGAACAGCTCTGTCAGTTGGGAAGTCACATGGCTGGTATCTTCCCTTGCTCTTGGGCTCCATTGCTTTCAGCCTCTGTTCTTGTGGGGGTTTCTCACTTCGCTTCTCCAGGGCTGGCTTTCATCTCTTGGCTTCCCTTGGCTCTGTCCCAGTTCTGCTTTGCTTTGCATCTCATGGAAAGGCACACGGCAGTGTCTGCTAGGCTCCAAGCATCTCCAAACATACATGTCTCTGCTCTCTCTGTTAGCTCTAAAGTTTCTGTTGGCTTTCTGTCAGCTCTGTCATTTTTAACTCTTTCCAAAATGTTTCCTCTTTTAAAAGATTCCAGTAAACTAATCAATATCCACTTGGAATGGGTGGAGTCACATCTCCATGCAATTAAAAGTCACACCCACATTTGGACATGTCACATCTCTGTAAAGATAATCTAATCAAAAGTTACTGCCCTACAATATTGAATTAAGAGCAAAAGAAAGAGCTGCCTCCACAAGATTGAGTGAAGATCAAAACATGGCTTTTCTAGGGTACATAATATTTTCAAGCTAGTACATCCTCTTCTCCTATGTCCATTTATTGGAAACAGTATTCTGTTCCAGTTCAGTGGATTTGGGGGACTTGTAGAAGACCAATTGTCCATAGATTTGGTGGTCTTTCTCTGCACTCTTGATTCAATTTCATTGGTCAATACTTCTACCTTTATAGCAGTACCATGCTCTTTTGACTACTGTGGCTTTATAGTAAACTTTAAAGTCAGAAAGTGTTGGTCCTTCCACTTAGCTCTTCTGTTTTAGGATCTCTTTAACCATTTAAGCTCTCTTTTCCTTTGAAATAAATTTGATAACCAGCTTTTCCAAGTCTTCAAAGTAGGCTGTTGGGATTTTGATTGGTATTTCATTGAATCTATAGATCAATTTGGGTAGAATTGATATCTTAACAACATTCATGTTCATCTTAACGACATGAGTGTGGAATATCTTTCCATCTATTTAGGTCATTTTAAATTTCTTTTAGCAATGATCTGTAGTTTTGTGTACAAGTCCTTGACATCCCTTGTTAGGCTTATTCCTAGATACCTGATTCTTTTGATCCCTATCTTGCATGAAATTTTTTCCTTAGTTGTCTTCTCAGATAGGCCATTGCTTATATATAGAAACATTACTGATTTTTGTACGATAACCTTGTATCCTGCCACTTTGCTGAATTTATTAGTCCAAGTAACTTTGTCATACATTTCTCAGAGTTTTCTAAGTATAGGATCATGTCATCTGCAAATAATGAAAGTTTTACTTCTTCCTTCCCTATTTGGATGCCTTTTAGTTCTTTCTCCTGTCTAATTGCTCCAGCTAGGACTTCTAGTACAATGTAATTCATTTGTTGAGATCTTCTATTTCTTCTTGAGTCAGTTAGGTAGTTTGTGTGTTTCTAGGAATTTGTCCATTTCATCTAAGTTGTCTAGTTTGTTGGTATATAGTGGGTCATAGGATTCTCTTATGAATTTTTAAATTTTCAGGATCCATGGCAATGACCGCCCTCTTATTTCTGATTTTTTTTATTTGTATCTCTCTCTTTTTCCTTTGTCAAACTAGCTAGGGGTTCATCAAGTCCATTGGTGGTCTCAAAGACCCCACTTTTGGTTTTGTCGATTCTTTCTATTGTTCTTTGTTCTCTACTTTGTTTATTTGTACTTTAAAACCTTTGTTATTTACCTTCTTCTATTTGCTTTGGGAGTTAGTTTTCTGCTGTTTCTGTAGTTTCTCCAGATGAGCAGTTAGGTCCTTGATTTTTGCTCCTTCTTCACTTTTAATACAGGCACTTAGGGCCATAAATTTCCCTCTCAGCACAACCTTTGCCACATTCCATAAGTTCTGAAATGTTGTACTCTCATTATCATTTGTCACATATATTTACTGATTTCTGTAGCAATTTCATTTTTGATCTACTGATTATTTAAGAGTGTGTTGTTTAAACTCCATATATTTGTGAAAGCTCTGGTTTCTTTGGTGATGGTTAATTTCCAGCTTCATTCCATTGTGGTCAGATAACTTTAATCTTATTAAATTTATAAAGACCTGTTCTGTTTCCCAGCATATTATCTATCCTGGAGAACATTCCACGTGCAGTAGCAAAGAATGTATATCCTGGTGTTTGGAGGTGTAATTATCTATGTATGTCTATTAGATTCAATTCATTCAACACATTGTGTAGGTTCTCTATTTCCTAGTTGATCCTCTGTCTGGCTGTTCTGTCTCTAGTGGAAAGTGATATATTGAAGTCTCCCCCACTATTATTGTTGAAATGTCTATAGCTCCCTTCAGTTTTGTCAGTGTTTGTCTCATGAACTTAGGAACTCCTTGACTGGGAGAATACACATTCATGATTGTTATTTCCTCTTGTTAAATTGTCCCTTTTATTAATATGTAGTATTCTTCTTTCTCTCTTATGAAGTCTGTACATTTAAAGCATATTTTATATAATATTAGTGTAACTACTCCTGCTTTCTTTTGATTGCAGCTTGCATTAAACATCTTTTTCCATCCTATGACTTTCAATCTGTTTTTGTTCTTGGGTCTAAGATGTGTCTCTTTTAAACGGCATATAGATGGATTATATTTTTTAACCCATTCTGTCAATCTGTATCTTTTAATTGGTGAGTTTAGTCCATTAATGTTCAAAGTTATTACTGTAAAATAAGTTCTTGAATCTACCACCTTATCCGTTAGTTTTTATTTGTCAGATATGTGCATTATTCTCCTTCTCTCTTTCTTTTCCTTTAAATTACCTTTACTCACATTCTTCAATTCCATGCCCTCCACCAGACCTCCTTCTTCTGTCTTTTTTTTTAATCAGCTGGCAGAACTCTCTTTAGTATTTCTTGTAGGACTGGTTTCTTGTTGACTAGTTCTCTCAATCTTTCTTTTTCTTTCAAGATTTTAACTCTCCCTTAATTTTGAAGGATAACTTGGCTGGATAAAGATTTCTTGGCTGGAAGCCTTTTTCACTGAAGTCCTTAAGTAAATCATAACACTGCCTTCTTGCCTCCATGGTGCCTGTTGAGTGGTCTGAATTCAGTCTTTTGTGTTTTCCCTAGTATGTAGTAGATTGCTTTTCTCATTCTGCTTTCAGGATTTTTTGCTTCTCTTCAGCATTTGACAGTTTCAGTAGTATGTGTCTTGAAGTAGGCTTATTTGGATTTATTCTATTTGGGGTTTGTTAGGCCTTTTGATTTGCATATTTATGTCTTTTATAAGGGTTGGGAAGTTTACCCTGATTATATCTTTAACTAACATTCCAAGCCCTTTACTCTTCTCTTCTCCTTCTGGAATACCAATGACTCTTATATTTTTGTGCCTTTCATTGTCCATCACTTCCCTAAGATCTCATTCAATTTTTTACATCTTTCTTGTCATTTATTCTTCTGTGTGCTGTAGCTCAATTGTTCTGTCTTCTAGCTTACTTCTTCTTCTTTGTATCTGCTATTGTGTGTCTCTAGTATATTTCTAATTTAGTCCATGATATCTTTCATAGATCTGCCGTTTTTCTATTTAATCTTTGAATTCTTCTTTATGCTCTTCTTATGTCTTCCTGATATCCTTTATCTCTTTATAAATTCCTCAAGTAATTCCTATATTCTGTGTCCTCTCCAGTGTTTGATTTGTTCATTTGGGTGGGTCATTTCTGCTTAGATCTTCATGAGCTTGTGATTTCTGTTGTGATCAGGGCATTTGATCATCCTAATAAGGTTATTGCACAAGTTGGTTTCCTTCACTCATCTAAAGTTTTGTATTACTTGGTTTTGCATTGAATCTTCCCTTTGGCACTTGGTTTGTCAGTAATTCCCTGCCATGTCAATGCTGGAGCTCATGTAGGAGGTTCAATTCTACTTGAGGGTCTATCAAAAGTTAGGCAGGGGTGCTTGAGTAGTTCAGTGATCAATCTCTCACTCGCCACGTGGGAGACTTGGGCTCAATTCTCTGCCCATGCACTCCCCTAAAACAATAATTAATTAATTTTAAAGAATATACAAAAATAAATAAATAAAAACAGTAGTAGGCCTCAAAGTCAGAAGGAGATATCCCAAGATATATTGGAAATAAACCTCAGACTGGTGTCCACAGAAAAGAGCAAAAATTAAAAAAAAAAAAAAAGTAATAAAAATAAGAAATAAAAAATAAATTAAATGTAAACACATAAAAATGTACATAAAAATAAGATAAAAATAATACAAATAACAAAAATATATAGAAAAATATATTTAGAGAAAAACCTTGGCAGATCGGGAGTTTGCCAGACAGCACTTACTGCTTCTTCCCAGCAGGTGGTGCTCATGAGTCACCTCCTCTCCTCAAACTCACCCCTTAGCAATGGTAGCAGTGGGCTGGGAAGATGGCATGTATGGCCAGAGAGCTGCTCCCAATTCCATCATGGTGGGATAGCTGGTCTCAGAGCACTGGATGGAGGAGCCGACAGCAGCACCTGGGAGAGCAGCTGGCATGCAGCACCTGGCCCGCTGCAGATCCACCACTCACCATGCCCAACAGAATGGTTATTTGCAGTGCTCGACTAGGCAACAGGTCCCTATGCACGGAGGCGTGACTTTTCATGGCAGAATGCCAATCATACCTCCATGGTCCCTGTGGGCACTGCCAGTCGTGGTGCCTTTCAGGGAGGCCTCCCCAGCCAGCAGCTGGGGCAGGCTGGAGCAGAGGGATGATAAGTTCCCTCAGATCCCCCTTCGCTGGATGCCATAGCCCATCCTTGGTGGGGATCATGCCAGTCAGACCAATCCTACTCTTCACATCCTGATATGCCTATCTCTCTCCTCCTCAAGAAACCCTGGAGACGCTTCTGATCACTCACCGCCTAGGACCTCAGTCCTGATCATTCTCTCCCCATTCCCTATCTTGTCCCATGGAGCAGGGGTGAAATCAGTCTACTCCAGTTTGCCATCTTGTTAGAAGTCTGAAATTTATATTTTATACAATTTATTACAAGTAAAATTCTTTAATGTATGCTTTCAAATTTTTTTTGAAATATTCTTACAATAGGTACTAATCTATTCATTCATTTCAAGACAAAAATATTTCTTTGGTCCTCACTATGTTTCCGATGTTGGGCTATATTAGTAACAGAAATCTAAGTTAAGACATACTCCCTCTCTCAAGGAGTTTTCAATAACATGAGACAATCAGAAATGTCTCTGATATTACTCAATCCACAGTGCAACTACTCTAACAAAGCAAGATCTAAGGTGCCATGGAAGAAAAAAGAAACCTACTATGGCAGATGGAATAATAACAACCTTACAGAGTACCTAACACTTAGTTGAATTTGCATAAATATTGTTTAAATATGTTGACAATTTGGAACAAGTTACATCGCAACAAAGAAACAGATAAACTAAACAGCACACAAAAATAGCAGATCTGTCATCACACCAAGCCAATGTACTTACAACTTCAGAATATCTCATGATGTGGGAACTACAATGGATAGGTCATTAGCCGCATGCTGAAATATTCCCTCAGGTAAGGAATTCTTTGGCTAAATGTGCATTCTTCCACTGGAGCCTCTAATGTGATATGCAACAGAAGTGCAATGGAAGCCAGGCCTCCTGGCCAGGGGACCATTCTGTTATAACCTAACAAAGTGTTCTTGAACAGATCACGGAATCATGATATGAGAAGAGGGAAAAATATTATGGCATTTGGGAACTAGAAGAGTAAGCCAGGGGTGAGGCCAAAAGGGAAGATGAGAAGATAGATATGACAAAGATCAGCTTTTTCTATTTCCTTCTCTAGTCTCCCTCCTAATGGAATTTCCACACTAAATAAAGTTTGCTCTGTTGACTTTTACTGTGATCAGCCTGGTGTTACTAACCTCAATCACAAAGTGAAATCAGCAAAGCTTACCTTAAGTGCCAGTGTTCCTCTAAGAGCATTTCCATGGCACTTTCCTGCACTTTCCAGGCCCCTCCATTCCCAGGTAAGGGAAGGAAGAGAAGGGAAGGGAAGGGAAGGAAAAACTGCTCAGAGAGCTTTTCAGAGCCCTGTTATACACACTAACCTTCAAAGTCAACTACCATACATCTTTTTTGTCCGATCTTCCTCCCTGAGAAGAGAACTCTGATAGCAGCTGGGCCACTTTTACTTTATAAACACAAGATCTAGGAAATTTATCACCAACTCCATCCCACAATTGTAATTGTATGTAAAATATTTAACATTGACTAAAATTCCCTGAAAAAATATCTGCTCATGCACTCCTGACAAGCATTTAATTTATATTTTTTGTGGCATATTTCTCAGGGACTGGAGCCTAGCCATGCTTAAAATTTTTTAATCCTTCTCTCCCTCTCTACATTCACTCTCTGCCCTCCGTACCTGTAACCCCCCTCTCTGTTCCCCCCTTCCCCCTCTTGTTGTAGACCGCCCATTTCCGTAGCTCACCACTAAACCGCAAGCCTTCCTGTTATTCTCTTCACTCCTCTATACCTAACCTAAGCCCTCAGCCTAGCAACTGCCTCCTGCCTTGTGTGATTGGCTGTCCCTTCCTGACGTGTGCGCCCAAGACTCCACCCCTCCCCGAGAGTACTTAAGCCCCACGCTTACCCCGCTCTGGGTCGTCCGAGCCCCGGGGTCTTCGGACCCCAGACGTCTCACTCCTCGGGTTCCCGGGTGGCCCATCCCGGAGTGTAACAATAAAAGCTTAAAACCCGCATCTGGCCTGAGTGACGACTTCTCGCGACCGCCGGCTGGGGAAAGCGCCGGCTCCAGCTTACCCAGGTTAATTCCTGCGAGCTCGCCCCAAACCCACCCAGTGTACCGGTCGCGCGGCCCGGCTGAAGCTATCAACGGCAATTTTTCTTGTTTCTTTTAAGTTATATTATGAAAAACAATATTCCTGAAAAACTTAGCAAGTGAAATGATGTCCTTCATAGCCTTGCACATTCTATTTAGTAAACATTATGTCTTTAGTTGCTGGGTTTGTCAATGGCAATAATATTAGGTATTTCTTCCAAGGTTTTTCTTAAGCAAAAGGATTTGAGCAAAGCAAAGATGACCCTAGGGAAACTCCAGGATGAGTCTGTACCCATTCAAGAAAAAAAGCACCACTTGAGTGCCCCCTGTGGATTGGGTACTGGATGGGGCTCTGAATGAAGTGGAAAGTCGATGTTTATCAGGGTGAAACTTGGTGGTAAATATCACCAGTTTGTTTATGGAGGTTTGCAGCTAACTGACCTCTCCTATGACTGACAAGGAAGCCTCTTCACAGCATATCTTAGCTACCACAACTAAACATTTCTTTAGTTTCTATTACAAAATTTCAACCATCCAAGCCACTATTCTCAGTTAAAGAAGAAAATACTCTCCCTTTAAGCTGGGACACACACACACAAATGCACACATCTTACTTAGAGGGTGACTCTAGGTTAGCAGGATCCCTCATAGGTATAGTCCAAAGTTCCTCCCTCAGGCCTTCTTTACTAGAATAAGGCTTTCAGGTCCTCTCCAGCGGCTAAATACACACCTGGTGATTTTTGGCTTATGTTCTACTGTACAAAATACAATAGAGATGTGAAATTCCTGCCTCAGCATTAACTGAGGGTCTCATTTAAGTGTCGCTACTGAGGAATTAAGTCATAGCTTCCAAATTTAGTTTATCCATCCCTTGATTCTCATATGTAGGTCAGCTTGAGGCCAGAAGCAGGGATTGGAAATATGAGCAGTATAGAAATTATGAGATGCACGAGAATTGGCTGAACTCGCCTAGTAGCCAAAGGCTTTTTTTTTTTTTCTCTAAAATTGATTTTTTGGGGGGAGATAATAAAAGCACTTCAAAATGCAATGAATACTAGGCGTTTTTTGTAAAACAGACTGGTAACATTAAATTCCAGTCCACGTCCTGGGGCTTAGCCTTCATGCAATGTAATCTCCCCATTCTATAGCTACCACTATGATTCTGGACGATGAAGACTCATATTTAGGACAATGATTCCAATGTCCGAAAAGGTCCTTGGACAGCGGCTTTCTTACATCAAGACTATAATGGATTCAAACATTGTAGATGAAATTCTTTCTTTAAAGACGTATTAACCAAAATTTTCACTTAAAATTTTGGAGAGGTGGAGGTGGAGAAGGTCCACCTACTCAAAGCCCCTCACTTTTTATATATTGCAGATGTCTCTGATTTTGAACAATAGAAGTATAAATCCCCAGTAAAGTCTTGTTGCTAACTGGAAATTATCATGTCTTACAGGACAGTGCAATAAAGAAAAAAATGGCATTTTATGTTGACATAATTATTGTGGTTTATTTTCAGGGACATAAATTGTAGCGATTCAGTTGACTAAATTTACCACAACGTAAAATTACATGTAGTCACAGTAGACAGTGGCATAAGCAAAAAATGTCAGAGAAAATGCAGGTCTTTAGCTGTTTCAAAGTTTTTTCAAACTTTTCTTAGCTGTAGAGTCATTGTTGAAATTGAATTTTATGTTTAATTTCATTATCAAAACAGATAAAAAAAAAAAAAAGAGTTCTCTTGCTTACTGTTGCCTGAAAGCATTTCTTGTCTTGGCTACCACCCCACCACTGTCCCCAAAAGTTCTTGAGGGACTGAGGCACTTACCCTGATGCATAATTGGAAACCCGCTGGTTGTGATTTGGGAGGTGATAGAACGTAGTGATAAGAGCAGCTTATGGATTCTGCCTAAGTCCATATCCAGCTTTGCCACTTATTTGTTAGCTGCGGGGCCTTGTTCTAGTAACCTCACTCTTCCGTGCCCGTTTTACAAATAACAGAATTAGGGCATAGGGTTACGTGACCTATTTTTGTCAAAGTAGACATTGAAGAACTTTATAGTTACTATGATTAGTGAGGTAAAGTTGATAAACTTTTCAACGATAACACAAGCTCCCTGCAGCATAGGTCATCATACTAAACACAGTAAAAGAAAGCTGAGAGACAGTGCCCTTTAGAAACTCCTAAGTTTAAAATCCATAAGTTTGAAGTTACTTACAATTAGAAATGATTACACATTAATGTTTCATTCGAACTAACATATATTTTTAACATATACATTTTAGGTAATAAATAGATTTAATTGTATACGTTTACGGTACATGTTTTAGGGTAACACATAGATTTAATTGTATGGTTTTTTCACTCCTTCTCATGAGACCTCTCCATGGGCTAAGAGAAGTAAACATGCTTAAGTGAGATATATGACTAAGTGTATGACTAAGACATTTGCCAATTTGGAAGATATTTTTAGGGGGTTCCTTATGAATGAGGGGCTTTTGTTTAAGGAATATTTAGAAACCTGAACTTGAGCACATTCTATGGATATGCGCCTTCTCTAAGGTATGCACATAAGTCACAGATTTTCATTTTTTCTAAGTAACTTTTACGAGAGATTATAACCTTTGAGTCATAGACACACCTATTAAAATATTAGAACAATTCAATGATGTTGCAAAATGTTAACAAAAATAACTGATACCAAAAGGAGAATGCAAGCATTCTTCTTCCTTTCTCCCCAATCATATTTTTGCCTTATACAAAACACAAACAAAATGTTAAGTGTTAGTAATCATGATAATAATAATGTTAAGAGGTGTAAAGAGTATGGGGAAGACCAGTCACTGGTCGCCAGACACATATTTGTGAATTTGGAAATCCCATTTTTCCTTATGACCTCATCTGTTAACATGTGTAAAATGAGGGAAATGGACAAGGAGAGTCTCGATGGAGGCACATCACCCAGGGAGGCATATCTGAATGTCCTGGGAGGTTTTTGTGCTTTTCCAATACCCCAAATGCTGATTTTTGTCCCTGTTTATCTCAGCGTTCACTTTACTAGCAAAAACGTTTGAGAAACAGAGGTTTTCTTCCCACTCGGATACATTTCTAACATCTTTTATCATTCCCTATCCCCCTTTCTGCTCATTTTTTCTTAAAAGTATTTTCACATCTAAAATTATAATACATAACTACATGTTCCCATTTTTGTAGTTTTCTTCCCCCGCTAGAATATAAGCTCCGGAAAAGTAAAAGGCTGTGCTGTGCCTGCTAATGCTTACAGCAATGTCTGAAGCATAGACACACTCAATATAGAGTTATTGAAAGTTTCCCTCATCCTTTCATGAATTACAAGCCATTTGTATACCGAGTAAAGAGATCACCTCCTTTCTGTTCTGGCTGAAAGCAGGGCAAGTGGTCAGGGACAAGAAAAGAGGATAGTCTGGGGAGTCGGGGGACTAAAAGGAGAGAAGGAGCAATTTGGTAATTTCCTCTTTCTCGCATGCTTTCCTCAGTGGTGACTGTGGTTGACTCCCAAGGCAGTCTGGATATGGAAAGCCTTCCTCGGGGTGGCCAGAATCCACCTTCCTGCTGTGGGATAGCACCCTGGGTCACAGGACAGGTTGATGCCTCAGCCGTGTAATTGTAAAAGGGGAAGTCAATTTTTGAATTCTCTGAACCCTGTTTTTTTTTTTTGTGAGAACTGCAACCGCAACACCTTTTAATTTGCATTTGAGTCTACTGCTTTTTAAAATCCGTAATAGGGTGGGCCACGGTGGCTCAGCAGGCAGATTTCTCACCTGCCATGCCAGAGACCTGGGCTCGATTTCTGGTGCCTGCCCATGCAAAAAAAAAAAAAAAATCCATTATACAATCAGCTAGCTTTTTTTATCATCTGTGTGTGAGTCACCATTTATCAGGCCTACCATTAAACTGAGTGGAATTCAAAATAAAAAACAAACCAAATCTTAGATTTGTTTTTCAAATGGGTAAATATCATACCACGATCGTCAAATTCTATGTTTGTTTCCTGCCAATATAAAAAGGTATAGATAGTATTAAGGCATGAAAATATTTTGAGGGGTTTCCCTAGGACTCCTCTAAATTTCTCACATCTTCCTCCAACATGCTGTCCTGTTTCCCTCTCCCATTCTTCCACCTTCCTCTCTACAAGTCTTCCCAAATGTTCCTGTCCCTCCTGGTGCTGTGTTTGCTGCCTTGAAAGGAGAAACTGATGCTCTCCAATAAGAGTAAGAGTGCTTCATTGCCTTATTTGAACTGCAGCTTCTCACCTCTGATACAGTACAAACCACTCAGTACCCTCATGCCCTGAAGTAACACCATGATTCCGTGACAACTTCATTACCATGTGAAACTTAAAATAGGGTCCTGAAGAAATAAGGTGGAAGAGAGGTGAGCATGGATTGAGGCAAAAGGTCAAGTGCATTGGTCAATTGTAAGATGTCACCATGAGTGCTGGGGAGAGGTGGCAATCCTGCACAGTTACGGAGCAGAACGAAGGCTGTCAGGAGAACAGGCAGAGAAAGAGGAAATGAACCACCTGAAAAGGGAGAGCCACCAAAAGCTGCCTTATTAAAAATCATAAAGGTTACTTCATTTTGAACATTTCGTGTACTTTATCCATGTTTTAGGTAATATAATAAAATATTACCTCTACTTGGGGTTGCTACATGTACTGATTGGAAGCTGTTATGTACCCCATAAAAGGCCATGTTCTCTTAGCCCATCCCTGCGGGGGCAGACCTGTTGTTGGGTGGAAACTTTGAATAGGTTGTTACCATGGAGATGTGACCCAGCCCATTCAAAGTAGGGTCTTAATTCCCTTGATTTTCATTGATTTTCCCATCTCAGCCTAAGATGGTGTTGAGACATTTTTGCGTAGTAGAATGTGACAGAGTGATGGTTACGTCGGTTCTGAGCCTGGACCTCAGGACTACTACTGCATGCTGCTGCTCTCTTTCCGTCGAACCCACGCCTGGGCTGGCCTGCCGGGTGATGACAAAGCTACAGTGGAGCACAGACACAAGGGGAAGCCCAGCTGAGACCAGAGGAGCTCAACCTAAATTGCCAGTTCATTAGACTGTGAGCTAAATAACTTGCTGATTCACGAAGTAAACTTTTGGGGTGCTGTCATTAAGTAGCAAGGGCTGACTGACACTTCAAACTAATTAGTGAGCTTCTTTTGTCCCTCCAGAGTTGAATGTGGTGCTTTGGGGCATCTAGGAAAGGGTAAAAGGAGGTAAAGAACAATATTTAGCTCTACCTGAGGAAGTATGAAATATAGGTAAAGAGAAAATAAAATGCATATACAATACCTAATGAATCAAACAAGAAAGCGGATAACCAAGATGTGATAAATGCTATGAATTGGCTAGCCCAGAGAGGCCAGAGTAAGTAAATGGAATAAATCAGCTTATTTTCTTACCCAGAAGTTTTTCAATTTCTGCCAACATGGATCTTCCTAGAAACTAAGTTTTCCTTTGGGAAAACTTGGCCAATGAATTATATTATTAGTCATGACTAGCTTACTGATATCCAGTGGCCTGTGATACTTACCCAGTTTCTTTTTCTTAGGTCTGGCAAGAACAGATACATTCAAAGAATCTAGGTTAATAAATATTAATATAGAGGAATTTCAATCCATTATTTATTTCTCATTCTCTGCATAATGCCTTCTTAGGTAAAAGTAATAAAGCTTCACAGGGTTTACAGTTCAATAAAATCTCCAAAGAAAAATACATTGAGAACAGAAAAGACTAACTGGAGAAAGGGCAATGATGTTTGTGGCTTGCTTTTTTTTCCTTTAAGGAAAACTCCAAACAAATTTTCAGAAAATATGACTGAAGCATCCAATCTCAGAAATGCATCCCACTTCCTTAATCTCAATGGAAATATTAAATCTATTTTGAGGTGTTCCTTCTTTTATGTTCCCTCAAAGGCAATGCTGTGTTAAGATGTGTTACAACTCCCATCCAAACCCCACAACTGATGGACTCAACCAGGAAAACAGAAATATGAAAATAATATAAACCCACAAACTAGAAACCATCAAACCAGGACACAGACCATCTTGTTGGCTATAATGGTGATTTTTTTTTTTTTCTACATGGGCAGGCACCGAGAATCGAACCCAGGTCCTCTGGCATGGCAGGCAAGCATTCTTGCCTGCTGAGCCTCGGTGGCCCGCCCTATGATGTTGATTTTGTTCTGGAATAAACTTTCAGGAGAATGTAAGTCCCAAAAGACCAGAGACTTTGCCATTTTGGGCATTGATATTTCCAAAGTTCTCAATACAGTATCTGGCACATAACAGGCACTCAGTAAACATTTGTTCAATAATCGAACACCACAGAAGCCACCACTCTCTACAGTCATTAGGACAGTACTATTCATTTTCCTCTATAAGTAACAGAGGATACTTATGCCTACCTAAGTGGATCATGATTAACAAAATCATTCCTGTCAAAATTCATCTCTTAAAAATCACTACACATACTGGCTATTGGTAAAGAAAAATAAATCTCTATTTCTATATAATATCTCACATAAAAATAATTGCTGAAGGATCAAATATTAAAATGTAAAATAAATTTAACTAGATAATATAAAATTGCTGATATTTTTACAATTTTGATTGTGGAAAGGTTGCCTCTTGCCATAACAAAAAGTCAGAAAACAATAAAGAGAATAGCAATATGTAAAAATTTGTGTCTGTAAAGAAAACTACAATAAACAAGGTTAAAATGCAAATATCAATCTTTGAGGAAATTTATATTTCAAGTTTTCTAACACATTGTTTACACAATTCCTATGATTCCTGTAGAAAAATTAAGAAAAATTAATGATGACCTTACAAAGGGTGAAATGGGAAATTCATCATAGAAATACAAATGCCGGATAAACATTTCTTTTATGAAAGTGAGGCTGAAAATTGCAATAACCACATTTTGCCTACCAGGTTTGCAAATATTATAAACAGTGACAAAATCCAGCATTGAAAAAGATGTAGAGGGTGAATGCTACTTCTAGTTTGGGAGCGAAAAAATAATCCTTCTAAATTATCAATAACTAAGAATATTTTAATGATCATTCAGTGATTTATATGCACACACACACACACACTTCAAACCTCTCAAAGACAAACACTGATTATCAGAGACTTATAAAGAATGAAAGGACATATTTCTAAGTGCCTAAAAATTTGCATGGAACCCATCTCTCAAAGTAGTGCAACTATTTCATATCTTGCAGAACAGTGTTGATTTCTTTCCTTTATCACCTACTTTTAAGTTGTGCTTTTGGGTCTAGAAGTAATAAGCAAGTATAACCCATTGATGTTTCATTCATGCGTTCCCTCTCCCCTTAGTTTTAAAGTCCCAGACTTTGAAATAGCAATTTATAAAGACTCAATAAAAATTTAACCTTGTTACTTTTCATCTAAGACAATGGGATGTTTCATTTTTCCCAATTACACCACATTCACACCGTTTCATACCTTTACAAAATACGAACCAACAGCACATAGAGACTAACGGTCTCATAGGAAGAGGAATGGACACAGAGACACACACACACACAGAGGAGACACAGGTGCAGGGAGGAAGGCCACGAAATGATGGAGGCAGAGATTGGAGTGACGTAGTAAGGGACACCAAGGGCTGATGGCTGCCACCAAAACCTAGGAGAAAGGCATGGAACAGAATTCTCCTTAGAAACTCCAGAAGGAACCACCCTGCCTAAACTTTTATTTCAGACCTCTGGTCTCCTGAATTGTGAAAGGATAAATTTCTGTTGTTTTAAGACACTGAGTTTGGGGTAATTACCTATGCCACTCCTGTGAAACTAATTCATTCTCCCTCCCTCCCTCCCTCCCTCCCTTCCTTCCTTCCTTCCTCCCTTCCCCCCTCCCTTCCTCCCTTCTTCCCTCCCTTCCTTTCTTCCTTCCACTATCATCATTGGATAGTTAGGTTCAGATGGCAACTTGGCCAGGTGCTGAGGCCCTGTTGTTCTGTTTCAGTGGACTTGAATCTTTAGCATGTGAAATTTTTCTATGGCTGATAACATCTGCAGTCAGCTAAGGGGAGTGCCTTCTACAATGAGTGAAGTTTAATTTAATAGGCTGGAGGCTTAAAACAGAGAGGTCAGAATGGAGCTCAGGCAGCTCAGCATACCTCATCTAGCACTCACAGTTCAGCCCAGATTTTTGGCATTGCAGAAAGGAATAGACCCTGGGAAAAGCCATTGAAACCCTGAAACCAGGAGGGAAAGCCAGCAGACATCAACGTATGCCTTTCCATGTGACAGAGAAACTCTGATGAATGTTAGCTGCCTTTCCTCTGAAGAACTATACATTTTTAACTAAATAACCCCCTTATTGAAAGCCAGTCCATCTCTGGTGTGTTGCATTCTGGCAGCTTTAGCAAACTAAAACAATCATTATGTATCCACTTTCTGAATACCTGAATGTAGGTTGCATGCATCTTATTCCTCGAACAGTTACTACTGCCATGCAAATTTCCTAAGAAAAATGACCATCATTTATGTTGCCACCTTAAATGCATTTGTCAAACTCAAGAAAATTTAACATTGATATAATACAGATCATATTCCAACTTTTCCACGTATCTCAATAATGTTCATTAAAGTCTTTTCTCCTACATTGATAGAACCCAACCAGAATATGGTATTGCATCTAATTGTCACTGTCCCTTTGAATCAACTTTCTTTTAAGTTTTGAGCAAATATATACAACATAAATATTATCATCTCAACCACTCCCAGGCATACCATTCAAAATGATTAATCACATTCAAAACATTGTGGTATCCTCTCCACCTTCCATTACTAAACCTTTCTTATCTCCCCATGTAGAAGT
This sequence comes from Tamandua tetradactyla, assembly GCF_023851605.1. Lineage (NCBI taxonomy): Eukaryota > Metazoa > Chordata > Mammalia > Pilosa > Myrmecophagidae > Tamandua > Tamandua tetradactyla. Next base: position 198,433,804 of record NC_135327.1, on the reverse strand, counting down.
CATAAGCAATTATGTATTAACTCCCCATTCCCTCTGCCCCTGAATCCTGATAACCAGTGTCCTAATTTCTGTCTCTGTGAGCTTGTATATTCTCTTATGTTTCCTTTGCATTTACCAGGGGTCTTGTAATTAATACCAACTTAATTTCAACAGAATAAACAAATTGTGTTCCTATAACCCTCTGTCCCCACCACCTTCATGCAGTTCTTGTCACAAAATGCATGCTTATACATTTTAAGTCCCATTTGGGACTTAAATGAAAAGACTTTAATGAACATTATTGAAATATGTGGAAAAGTTGGAATATGATCTGTATTATATCAATGTTAATCATATATCAATATCACTCATATATCATTATATGTGGTGCATTTGCCTTTTATTTACTGTAGGAAGTAAAAAGTAGAGTTAAAACTAAAACAAATAGTAGGCTTTTATATTTATCCGTGTCATTACCATCACCAGAGATAATTATTTCTTCATGTGACTTTTTTAAGGTCTAATGGTTTTTCCTTTCAATCTGCAGAACCCTCTTTAGCATCTCTTGTAGAAATAGTTTAGTGGGACAAACCTCCTCAGCTTTTATTTATCTGGGAATGGCTTAACCTCTCCCTCGTTTTTGAAAGATAGATTTGGCAGAAGAATTCTTTGCTGGGAATTTTTACCTTCACCACTTCTAATATGTCATCCTACTTCCTACTTGCTTTCAATGAGAAATAGGCACCTAATCTCATTAAATCTCCTTTGAATGTGACACATTACTTCTCTCTTGTGGCATTCAGAATATTCTCTTTATCTCTGGCATTCAACAGTTTGATTATAATATAATGTTGAGGAGTAGTTCTATTTGGCTTTATCCTGTTCGTATTTCATTAACTGTCTTGAATGTGGATATTCATGTCTTTACTTAGACTTGGGGCATTTTCACCTAATTTCTTTGAATGTTCATTCTGCCACTTTCTTTTTCTTCTGCAACTTCCATGGTGCATATATTGGTATATGGTGTCCCACAGGTTCCTAAGTTTCTGCTTACATTTATTCACTCTTCTTTCTGCTCCTCAGATAGAATGATTTCAATTATTTTATCTTCAAGTTTGCTATTTTTTTCCTTCTTACAACTCCAACCTGTTGTTGATCCCCTCCAGCAAACAGTTCATTTCTGTGACTGCAGTCTTCAGCAATCTTTGGTTCCTTTTCATAATTTCCATCTCCCTATTTATCTTCTCTTTGTGATCATCAGCTGTTTTCTTGGTTTCCGTTAGTTCTTTGTCCAAGTTTTCCCTTAGTTTTTTGAGCCTATTTTGGATCTTTTTGTTTTTAAGTCTTTGTCTGATATGTTCTAGGTCTGGTTATCCTCATTGATGGATTCTAATGCTTAAAATCTTCTCCTTTTCCTGGGCCATCACTTCCTTTTTCTTTGTTTATTTTATAATCTTTTGTTGACACTTAGATATTTTGATATCTTAATGTTCTATTGCTGGAATTTTGACCCTGAAGTATCTGTTCTTAAGCTTGTATCTAGCTAGTGTTATGACAGAGCTTTTCTTGAAAGCCAGGAGCTAACAAAAAAAGACAGAAGGAAATAAAAGTAAACACCTTTATCAGTTTCTGCAGATTGACATATACAAGTGCTTACCTTCAGGGTTTAATGCGTACAATGGGTATACAGAATAGCTCTTGGCCAAAGGATAGGGGTCTCTCTAACCCTTTCTGTGCTTTGGGTTTTGTCTTGGGCAGGCATGCATGACCCTAAGAATTCTCCCATTCACCTAGTTCTGAATATTTCCTCTTTCCTAGAAAATAGTTTCCTTAAGATCCTGGGCACTGCACTGTATCTCCTATAGCCAGCAATCCCTCGTCCCAGGCTGAATGACTTGACTGCTTATCCACAGTAATCTTTAGAAGAGATCTGTGAACAGTCTTCTACACTTAGGGCAAATTCTGAGATGGTGAGTCCCCTAAGCATGGATGTTCCCAATATATACTCTTAAGTACTCCAAGTAGGTACCCTGCTTCTCTGGAACTGGGACTGTGACCTTCACCTGGAGTGCAGACCAACTCTGCATCAAGCCAGTGAGGTCTGAGGGTGGTCCCAGCAAGGGTTCCATAAGGTCCTACTGCTTTTAAGTAGCCTTTTTAATTGATTTGACACTCACTGTGTTACTGCAATACTTTAACTGCTCTCTGGAGCTCTGAGAAAGATGTTTCTGCTGGTTATTGCTGGTTGCTCAAAGTTCCTATAGGAGTACTGAGCCCTGAAGCATCTCTGCCACCTTGATCAAGACTTCTTTTGTTCTTTTTTCTATTTCATGTATCTGCTCTAGTCTTTGTTATTTCCTTCCTTCTATTCAATTTGAGTTTAGTTTGTTTTTCTATTTCTAGATCCTCCATTCATCAAGTTAAAGGTCTGATTTGGGATCTTTCTTCTTTTTTAAAATGTAGGTATTTAGGGCTATAAATTTCATGTTCTGCTCTTCCTTTGCTGCATCCCATGTTTTGGTATATTGGGTTTTCATTTTCATTTGCCTCAATATATTTCCTAATTTCCCTGGTGATATCTTTTTTGACCCATTGATGGTTTAAGAATGTGTGGTTTAACATCTACATATTTGTGAGTATTGATTTCTAGCTTTATTTCTTTTCAGTCAGTGTAGATACATAGTATGATTTCAATATTTTTAAATTTATTGAGACTTGTTTTGTGAGCCAACATATGATCTCTCTTGAAGAATAACCCATACGCACTGGAAAAGAATTTGCATTCATTTGTTGTTTGACAAATTGTTTTCTATATGTCTCTTAGTTATAGTTGGTTACTGGATTGTTCAAGTCTTCTGTTTTCTTATTGATCTTCTGTCTAGATGATCTATCTATTATTTGTAAAAATATTTTTATTGAGAAATCTTCACATGCATTCAGTTCAACCATATTATATAATCAATGGCTCACAATATTATCACATAGTTGTGTATTCATCACCATGATCATTTTTAGAACATTTGCATCACTCCAAAAAAATAAAATTAAATGAAAAAACTCATACATCCCCAACCCCTTATGCTTCCCTCTTGTTGACCACCAGTATTTCAATCCACCCATTTTTTTTACTCTTTATCCCTCCCATGATTTGTATATGTTTTAAATTTATTATTATTTTTTTTTACTCACCTGTCCATATCCTGGATAAAAAGAGCTTCAGACACAAGGTTTTCACAGTCACACGATCACACTGTAAAAGTTATATTATGCAGTCATCTTCAAGAATCAAGGCTACTGGAACACAGTTCAATAGTTTCAGGTACTTCCCTCTAGCCACTCCAATACACCATAAACTAAAAAGTGATATCTATATAATGCATAACAATAACCTCCTAGATAAACTCTAGACTCCTTTGGAAATCTTTCAGCCACTGAAATTTTATCTTGCTTCATTTCTCTCTTCCCCCTTTTGGTCAAGAAGGCTTCATCAATCTTATGGTACCAGACCCCAACTCATCCATGGTAATCAGATCCCACATTGCCAGGGAGATTTACACCCCTGGGGGTCATGTCCCACGTAGGTGGAAAAGGCAGTGAGTTTATCTGCTATGTTGGCTTAGAGAGAGAGGCCACATCTGATTAACAAAAGAGGTTCTCTGGGGGTGACTATTAGGCATAATTATCAATAGGTTCAGCCTCTCCTTTGCAGGAATAAGCTTCATAGGGGTGAGCCTTAAGATTACGTCCAATTCAATAGGAATTGTTTGTCCAATTCAATAGGCTGAATTGAATTGAATTGAATTCTCACTGCTTGTGAGAGTATCAGGAATTCCTCAGATAGGGACACTTCATATTTCCTCCTTTCTCCCCAGCTCTGCAAGGGCACTTTGCAAACAGTCTTTCATTCTCTGCCCAAATTGCTCTGAGATATTTCAGGGCATCACACCAACCTGTACAAACCTATAGGATCTCATGCCCTTTTCAAGATTCCATGAAATTATGATGTTCAAATAAACTGATCATACAAGTTGAGTTAGATAATGCACTACCCAAAATATAAACTTTGCACTAATTAACATCCCTTCCTTTGGTCTCACATAGAAGGTGAAGTTTTAAAATATGGACCATATCATCTTTTACCCTGCATTCTGATTTACCTTAGTCCTATTCAAATCAGCTTCATTGATAAAAGATGTATTTTTTGATTCAGCACTCATCTGGTTACCGAAACCTTTTAACTGTTCTCCAGAGTTTTGAGGAAGACAACTGCCAGTTTTCCTAGTGTAAGAAAATTAAGTTTAGCTTTCACACAAGTTGGTGCAGGAAAGGGCTGCAGGACAGCTCAAACTGGTCTTGCAGGCAGGTAAGGAGAGAGTATTCTGACATAAGCCTAGAATTGGCACCAAATAGGTAGAAGCAAGTTTAAATAAGTAATGGCCAGTGTCATTGAAATGTAAAGCATAATCAAAAGGGGGAACCTTCAGCTAGAAGTTTGAATTCATTAGACTATCTGGATAGGCTGTAACCTCTGGAGTATACAATCAGCAGAGAAATAGGGGAGGGGCCTATGAGTTAGGCTTAAGAGATAAGTATCATTGCTTTTGGTTGCTCAGCATGCCAGCTACCATTTTTCAGCTAGGAACCCGTCCTTGCAAGATAGTGAATAAATTATTTTCTTCTCCACAATTGGGGGAGCATTTATTCTCTTTCAGGTATAGCATTCTTTCTAACACTAGTTGTTCAAAGATTCTGTGAGGGAACAGTACCTGTAACCTCTTATGCTGCATCCTGGTCAACCAGAAGTTATATTGAATTTTTGCCCATCACTCCACAGTCCTATTTTAGTTTCTAAGAACTGCTTTTTGTCTACTGATTGAGCTTTTTTTTCACATTAGCTTTTTTTTTTTGTTTTTCTTTTATAAAGTAATATCAGTGCTTCTACACTTTCTGATGGGAGTATGTTAAACATTTATTTTATTTCCCTAATTGTCTCTGTCACAGCCTGTTATTTTTCTTGCTTCAATTTTTCTTTTCCATGCTGTAGAATTTACTCAACTATCTAGTTATTATGTTTTATTTTTCTTTTGTATAATGAGGCAGCTAGAAGGTCCAAGCCAAGGTATGCAGAGCTCACAAATAAATTGCCAAGTACAAAAGCAGGTAAGATAAGTGTGCCAGTTCAAAAGGATTTATGTATCCTAGAAAAGCCATGTTTTAATCCTAATCCATCTCATGGAGGCATCCAGTACCTCCTTATTCAGTACCATACGGTGGAAACTTGATTAGATTACCTCCACAGAGATGTGACTCACCCAATTGTGTGTATTAACTTTTAATTAGATGGTTTCCATAGAGTTGTGACTCTTCCCATTTCAGGTGGGTCTTGATTGGTTTGTTGGAATCCTTTAAAACAGGGAACATTTTGGAGCAGAGCCACATGAGCGCCATGAGAGAAGAGAGCCATGAGAACCGCAGAATTCACACAACCAGAGACCTTTGGAGATGAAGGGATATGTCCCCAGAACAGCTTCATGAAACAAGAAGCCTGGAGGAAATGTAGCAGGAAAACCAGGAATGAGGCCGTAGGCCTCCAGGAACATTCCACGAAGTTAGAACAGGCTGGGACTAAGGATCCGTAGTTTTGGGAAGCAGGTTTTATTTGCTATGGCCGAAAGTCTGAGCCCCGAACAAAAGGCAACCTTAACTTTTATAGACTCTTTGACATGTTAAAGACAAGGTAAACAATTGGCTGATTTAAGTTGAGAATGGCCCAGAGCTGAACCATTGAGGGGCCCTCACCCCAGGAATGTCTTCTCTTGCCTAGTGCATCTTCACCAGTTCCTGAAGGCTAGGGGAGGGAGTTTCTATCCCAGGAAATGTGCCTTATCTTGCTTGCCTGCAAGGAGAGGGATTTTGGGGATTTTCCACAGAGAGCACAGCTAAACTAGAAAGAGGGGAAGGCCTGCTTGCTACAAAAAGATAGCAGATGACGCCACGTTCACCAAGTGTCTTTCCATTTGAGAGAGAAACCCTGAACTTCATTGGCCTTCTTGAACCAAGGTATCTTTCCCTGGATGCCTTAGATTGGAACTTTAACTGGGATATTTTCACAGCTTTAGAACTGTAAACATGCAGCTTATTAAATTCCCCTTTTTAAAAACCACTATTTCTGGTATATCACATTCTGGCAGCTAGCAAACTAGAACAATAGGTAAGAACAGTATATAATTGTCTCATATGTGCATTTTCAATTAACTCCCATCCCCCATATTTAGCCCCATTTTTGATGGAAAGACCAGCTGCCTGATTGCATATATCCATCAGCACAACTGACAGGGATCCTCAAGGTTGTGATAATATTAATCGTGGGTTCAAGTAAGTCCAAATGCCATCACTCCTTTCCTAATACCCTTATCTAGATATGATTTCTTTTTGGTACCATTCATTTGAGTCACATTTTCCCCATGAAAGACGGAGATGTTTTACACATCTTTGTTATCTCCTCAGTTCTAATACAGAAACTTACTCAGAATAGTCCCTCGGTAATAATAAACGGAAGGCAGGAAGGCAGGAAAAAAGGAAGAAAGGAATTACTAATGAATTTACAGAAAGGATTCCAAGTTAACTTTCATTTTTCAGAGATTGTTATTGGTGTATTATTGTTGTTTATTTTACTTGAAAACCCCAGCTTGAATTAGCATAAAATCCAAATTTAAATGGGGAAAGCAGAGAAATTAATGGACAAATACATTAATCTTGATGAAAGATGACCTCCTAGAAGAAGAAAAGTACGTTAAAATAGGCACGACAAACATTCTTGCCTATTTTAAACCAAAGACTTAACTCTGTGCAGGATCCTTATCCAATGATCAAGTTAAGCCAAGGCAGAATAATACAAGGAGATAGCAATGAATGACTACAACTCTACTTTGACTAAAATAAATTACAATGTCTGTAGACAAAACTTAAGTTAACTTGACAATTAACCTATTGAGATTTAATTATCAAGTACTCCTTAGGTCTGGACAATACAGATAATGAAACCAGGAAATAGAATACATTTAAAATGTTAAGTTGGGCAGCTAGTCTTTAAGACACATTTTAATGGATAGCTTTAAAAGCTGGGGAATAAGTAAGGTGCAGAATTCAAAGTAAAGAAAGGAAAATCTTGTTAAATTGTCTGCATTTACAGTACTCAGTTTTGGTGGTAGGCCAAGAAGCTGAACATTTGCTACATGAATGAGTTTGAGCTTCACAATATTGTTATTTACAAGAAAATCATCCATACTGGAATTCATACCAAGATCCTTTATTACTCCTGGTGTCTTGCCTCCATACTTCCTTTTCAGTGCTGTGTTTTTTTCAGCAAAGCCGGAGCCTGCTCCGGGGCAGTCTTTTGAGAAGTTCTTTCAAATCTATTCTTGTTTTTATCTTAATTTCCATGTTTTAAACGGTGGACCTGGGTGTGGTGGAAACCAACCCTCTCCGTACCCCCTAAATTTATGCTGAATGGAATCACAAATTTCCCTAAATAATACTGGATAAAGCACAGCAAGGAGATGAGTTTTTTCTCCTTAATTTAAAGCAAAAGGAGCGTCTGGAGAGTCTACGGATCTCAGGAAGGATATTCAATTATCAGAAATAATAAAGGTAACCTGAGCCAATAAGGAGCCCAGACTTCATGGAGCATCCAGAAGGTGTGCCACGGATGAGTGAATTGCCAGGAACGGGACTGAGCTATTCAGTTCTTTCTGGCTTGCTTTCCTATTCTTTCCATCTGTGCTGGGCCTGCCTTAAATGAATCCTGCAGTCAAGAGCTCAAATCTGCAGAGAACTGAATAATCACATACCATTTTATCAAGGACTGATTAATTTCTATCATGGAGACAAGGTGTCTGAAATCTTACAGTTACTTTAAGACCCTGGGTCCTAACCCTATCCTTGCTGGCCTGATGCCACAATATCATTTCTGTTCTTGGAAGCATAGATGATACAGTGTCAATCATAGAAGGATTTTTTAATTATTAAAGCACTATTTCTAGAACATTCTTAAATTGGACACATTCACCTATGATCGATGACTCCTGATTCATAGCTATCTTAGGAGGGATACGTTTCTGAGCTAGTTATTTACTCAAAAAGAAAACCGTGATAAATGCCCTAGTCTTAGATCACAGGTGGATAATAATGGGAGCAAAGTCACTAGAAAGATATGAAGTGCAAAATTAATAGGAGAGAAGTAAGCTTGGGTCACAAATAGTAAGCGATAGCAGGGAGAGCTGGCAGGAAGAGAAATGGGAGTACTGAATGAACATTTGTTAACTTAGCATTTTTGCCATCATATCAAGCACCCCAACAATTGCTAAAGCACTTCCCCATACGCAGAGTATGAGACTGTATAGTTATTATTATTGAAGGTATCAGGAAAGATAGATCATTTATTCCTGCCAGCTAATGCCAGAAATCACTTAAGATTGGGAATAAGGCTAGACAGCAGTTTATGACTCACCGTTCTCTGCTCTATGCCCCTAATTAAGTCAGGTCACTTAATCCCTCTGTGTTATAATTTTCTCAAGCATTTATCTCACATGGTGGTTATGGGACTCAAGATAATTTATAGGAAAGCCCTTTATAAACTATTGAATGACATACGAGTATAAGAATTTATTGGGCAAGACTTCAGCTATAACGGCCCTCTGTTACTTTTGTCATCCAGTACTGTTCTCTAGGAACTGTTCTGATATGATTTTGAGAAAATCAATCATAGTGACCCACCTGCTCCCTGATAAGCAAAGTCAGTGATGCTATTTTGTTGTCCTGGCCACAGCAATTGGTCCAATGGATTTAGCCAAGAACCAAACACAGCCAAAAAACTCCCATCTTTTGATGTGATTAGGTTAATAAAGGCTGAGAGGTGGAGAGTTTCTTCTCTTATTGGGAAAATTTTCTCATTGTGAGAGTCAGAATATAGATTTAGGGCTCACATTGACCATCCTTTCTGCCATGAAAAGAGAACCAATAAGTGCATTAACTATTAAAGCAGTTCACACTAGTAAGAAAAATTACTCCAATTACCCACCCCCTACCACAGTTATACTTTTGTCAAAATACCTTGGCATTTAGATCTAAGGGTCACCATTTCTGGGGAGAAAATCAAACTCCCTATGGTCAACTGCAAACTCAACAGGTAGCCTTCTTTTCAGACCCCGAAGGAGGAGGCTTGGAAGAATGCTGTTTCAAGTGACTTGGATTGGGGATGTTCGCAGACACACATATAGAGCAAATTCTGAGTCACAGAATAAAATTTTGAGGAGAAAGGACCAATATACAGTCTTATCTTTTACCTAGAATAAGAATCTTCACTATACCAGCCCTAACTGATGGCCACATTTTTTTCTGCTAGGGAAATCATTTAAGAGTTCTTCAGTAGCCACAAATACCATGTTTTGGAAAGGTCATGGGCAAAATAGAATGGACAAAAAAGACTAATCTTGTGGCAAAATATGTGGCTTTCAGGAAGAATGAAACATCAAAATGTTTCTTCCCATGGGTTGGAAACTCCATCATTAGACTGTATCACTTTGGATCAAGGCACTGCTGTTCAGAAATAAATACTACTATCATCACTAAAGTTAGATGTGTACTTCAGTGCTGGAGACTGTGCTAGAAACTTTGCAAGACATTATCTCAATAGAATTTCATCAGATCACTCATAAAATTTACAGTACCATTTTGTTAAAAAGGAAATTTAGGGTGGGTAACAGCGGCTCAGTGGTAGAGTTCTCACCTGTCATGCCAGAGACCCGGATTTGATTCCAGGTTCCTGCCCATGCAAAAAAAAAAAGAAATTTATATATGTTGTCTAAGACCATACGGGTTGTGTGTGGCAGAGTGGGATGGTAAATTAAGGTCTATCAAAGACCTTTCCTCTCACTTTTTTTCAAATTGGATTGCCAAATATGTATCTTGGATTGCATATTTCCCCAATTCCTTCCCAAATATTAAAGAATTGAGTGTTACTTTTAGTATTTGACCTATTCACTTACCTATAGAACATGTATGCTCAATTTAATCCTCATGTTTTGGGTGACAACAAGAGAGACGACCTGGACCCCAGTCAAGCTGGTACTTTATGTAAAGAAAGAACAAAAAGCAAATAGTTACTGACTCTTAAAGCTTTGTAAAAAAAAACATTTAGCATGAACTAAGATTTTACAACAGAAAGAAAGACAGCCAACCATTCTTATTGTCATATCTAACCAATATCACCTCATCCGAAATTCCCAAATTGAGAGGCCAACCCCTATCTTTGCTCTCTCTTCCCTAAGCCAGCAATGTGTTCCTTGTCAATTCCATCTCTGTGAAGATTCTACAGCCTTGACCAGAACTCTTTAGCACAAACTTGTTGAAGTACTCCTGTGGGAAGCTGGCCTCCTTGTTCTTCCTCTGCCAATCTAGATACATTCCATGTCAGGTCCACCATGCACTAGCCAGGTAGGCAGCCCTACCTGGCCTGAAATGCTCCTTCTTTAGAGGTCCAGGTGGCTAACTCCCTCACCTTCTTCAAGTCCTTGCTGAAATAACAGCTCCACTTGGCCAACCTCATACAGTGACTTCTGATCACTCATATCCTGGCCCTAAATTTTTCCCATGGTATTTATCACTTTTGGATGTATTATATACTACATATATATCACTCATTCATTCATTCATAAAGTGAGTCATCAAATATTTGCAACTCTACTATATGCTAGGCACTATCCCACATAAAGCATGGTTGATTCAAGACAATTCTATATAGGCTGGTATCAAACTTGTGAAACATTAAACTTTATATTTTAAAAAGATGTATTAGGGAACTATAGAAATGATGAAATTTTAGAATTGATTGTTCTTTTTGTTCATTCCTTTGCAAAGATCTTCTGAAAAAATAAATTTTAAGTCTCAGGAAGATTCCAGCTTCTACCACCTGTGTAAAGCTTTAGGTTCAGGAATACTGGGTTCAATCCCAGGTTCACCATTCTATTTGGAAAAGTCAGTTCACAGTCCTTTTAACTACCCTGTATCTATTTTCCTATCCATCACTTCTCAAAACAATGTTGAATAAATAATGAAAAAAAGTGGACATGTTCACAGTTATTTACAAGAGAAATATTCAAGGTAGAATGCACACAACTTTTGTTGGATTGGATATAAATGCTGAGGACAAGACAAATAATGAGCAAAAATGACTCACAGGGGGATGGAAACCCCATTTACTAAGATGGAAAAGAGTTGAGGAACAGCAGGATTTAGGTGGGGGGGACTTATTTTCTCAGAGAATCAATAATATTTGCCAACACATATTTCTATTCCAATATATGTCCAAATTACTTCTACAGAGCAGATGACAAATTATCAGTATAAAATATATGTATCTATATTACTTCCATGAGTTAATATCCCTTCCCCAAATAATAATAACTTATTTTATTGGTGTGATGGTTAATTTGTTAACTTGGCTAGGTTTTGGTGTGAGGTTGTTTGGTTAAGCAAGAACTGGCCTGTTTTTTAGTATGAGAATATTTCATGTACTTAAATCATTGGTCAATTGTGTGTATCTGTGGTTGATTACATATACAGTTGACAGAGGGGATTGCCTTCAGCAATGAGTAAAGTCTCATCCAATCAGTTGAAGGCCTTAAAGGGAAAATTAATGATTTCAGCAGTCATAATAAAGACTTTGTAACTATACTTCAACCAACCAATTTCTCCTGGAGAATTCACTGAAAACATTCATCAGAATTCCCAAACTGTGTCCTGTCCTACAGAATTCAGTCTTGCCAATATCCACAATCACATGAGCCAACTCTTATTATAAATCTAGTAATATATACGCATATGCTCATAGTGCTTATTTTCATAGAACAAAGAGAGGTTGTGGGAGGGAATTGATGAGTTCTATTTTGTGCATGCTACATTTGATATCTTGCTCTTATTTCCTCAATGGTACAGAATACTAGGGATCAAAGTGACACCTGTACCCGAAAAAAGGTTAAATTCTGTGTCAGGCAGGCAAGGCTGAAGAAGACTTAGAGAAACTAAGTCAGCATTAAAAGTTCCTATAAAAATGCAAATGGATGAGTATATAAATGATTTATTTTTATCAAATTAGCCTCAACCACCAAAGCTAAAGTCTTGAAAGGTGTTTCCTTAGTCCAGAAGTGGAGGAAAACTCTTAATTCTGCCTACAAAATAATATGAAAGGGTATTTGTGTGTATAGTTGCTTGTGTGCACACCTATGTAGAGAGGAGAGGAGACTGAAAGGGAAAGATGGGAGCGAATGAAAAAAGAACTGCTATTCCATGTCCTTCCCCAATCTGGCCTGATGGCGGTCCAGCTCACAGGTGGAATTTTTCCTGATTCTAGCCCTTGGCAACAGGCTGAGTCCGGCACACCTGCGTGTGGCGCGGAGTAGGTTTCAGAGGACTAGAAGCCTTTGTGCACACACAGATGGACTCACAGATGGTAATCAGTACAACACTTTGCAAAACAAGCTTAAAAGGAGGCATCAAGCTGAGATGTGGGCAGTAAGAACAAACCAGTGATGGAAATAATGTCTTCAATTGGGTGCCAGGGTTAACCCAAGCTACTCTGTGACATCAACCAAACACTTTGCCTGGCTTCCAAGACCCTTGAAGGTAAACTTTCAAAATATCTATTCGCCCAGTTTTCTCACTATCCCAGAAAATATCACAAGCTCCCATTCATTCTATTAAACATGCATCTTAATTTCACTTTCTGTTATATTTGTCCTCTTCCTGGAATCCTTAACTTTCTCCTCTTTCTTACATGAGACTCATTCGTGTTTGAAGGCTGAACCCACTGTCACTTCAAAGAGCCCCTGCAGTTATAGAAATTTATATGCTAGCAACAGTGACTCCTTCTTCTCAAACAGCACATTACAGCATGCTCTTAAAATGTCTGCTGTTTGATTCATGTTTCTTATGTCTACAGTTAAACAAGACAGCTATGAGGAAAAGAACTAGATCTAAAATTGTTTTTATGACCCTATAGCATCGCCCAGCACTAATGCTGAGCCTAATGTTGCCACAGAGAGTGTGGAGGCTCCTATTCATCAGCTATAATTACTTTTCAGCTATGATTAGTAGGACCAAGTCATTCACATACAGGAAGTTGGAGTAAGGTAATGACTGGAGCCTTGCTGGGCATCACTATTTGTGCCAGGCCATCAAGATCAATCAGTCTTCATAACCTGGGTCCAGGGGCAGTACATCTTCCCACAGGAAACTGGGGAAGGCTTCATTTGAAGGCTTGTTTCTCCTTGTCACTGAGTAATGTGCCACATGAAAGAACAAATGTCAGGAAAGTTCTAATGTTTCTTTGCATGGAAAAGATATGTCTGAATTTTTTTTTTAAAAAAAGTAGATTAAATGAGAAACAAGGTCCTAGAAAGTTATGAAATGACAGCTTGGTGCGATCTGCAAGGAAGCCAGAAAGAAGCTCCATCATCAACAAACATCACCTATGGAGGGGTTTTAGTGGAAGGGGTTTTGAAAAGGAAAGAGAAATCTGGTTCTATGTAACATCAGTGCCAGGAGCAGAGCCAGTGGATGGAAACTGCAGAAGTATTTTTTTTTCTGGAAGTACTAGAAATTTGGAATAGGCTAACATGTAAAATAGTGAATTGCCCTTGGAGGAAGTATTCAATAAGATGTTAGCAGAAACATCTTATTTGGGGTGAGACCTGAGATTTATGAGTCTGTGCTACATTGAATATCCTGAGTAGCACTATCCAGCAATACCTGAAATGAAAACCAAAGAGGGAAGCCTGAAGATTATCAAACCCAATTCTTTATTTTGACCTGAACTGCTCCTGATTCCCATGACTGTCTGGGTTCCAACTCTGTATTTGTGGTGCTCAGGTTCTTTCAGTGAAATCACAGGAGAGTCTTGGAATACTTTAAATTTTCAAGGGAAGCATTGCAGTACAGCACATCTGTCAGACACCATACAAATTGCTAGTTCTAGATACTGCACATTTTTAATATTAGATAACACTGTCTTATCTTTGCAAAGCTGAATTTTTAGGGATGGTTGTGATAAAAAGCAGCTGCCATGTGGAAATTAATAAAGAACGGGAAATGAGAGTCCAACCTGTTTCCAAGATTTGAGAAGTGGCGAAGTGCCCAAAGGTACAAACATCCCAAGAGTAAGTAATTACGAGTAAAAGTAATAAAACAGCATTATTTTGTCTTTCAATGTTTGTGTATTAATTTTTCAATTGAATACTGTGTTAGTCAGGGTATTCTAGAAAAACAGAACCAACAAAAAAGATCTGTAATGTGAAATTTATAAAAGTGTCTCACACAACCGTGGAAATGGAAGTACTTAAGACTTAAGTACTTATCAAGCTGTTTGGACCTAATTCCTTAACAAACAAAACTGTCAGGTATCTTTTGGCCTAGGGGCTCCATGAGAATGATACAAAGGTGGTGTGTAACAAGAGTTTGGAAACCTTTTCATGGGAGATGATCACATCTCTCCTTTCCCCGTACAATAATTCATTCCTTCCAATTCTGATTTTTCTCAGGAAAGACCCACTTTGGTATAATCAATACATTTGGAAAGTGTACTGTGGCTTCATTGCAGGAAAAAGAAGGCAAAGAGATACCATTGTAAGAGAATAAAGTGATATTTAACTCCAGCTCTCCAACTTCCTTCTGACTTCCTCCTTTCCCCTTTAGGTGACAGCCCCTCCATTTCTACCTGGCATCTATGGCCTTAATTCTCTAGCTTTATCACTTCCTACCATTGGATAAATTCAATGAATTGAATACCTACAATGTGTTGGGCACAAAACTATGTTCTTGGGATGCAGAGAATAGCTCAATAAGTTCACAGGCAAAAGTGTTGAGTGAGAAGAGGAATCAGGCTGTAAGAACAAATGGAGGGCCATGCTGTTCTGGTTTATTGGATTCTATGGGCTTCAGGGGCTTATGCTCCAAGGCCAAACTGGGGCTTATCTGCATGCTTCAAATCTCCAGGCTTAACCTTCGAGTGAGTAACTGAAAGAGCAGGCCATGCATTCTCCTCCCCAGTCCTTCTGACCAGGTCTTCCTCTCTACCTTATGTCTTGTTTCTTTCCTACATGAAGCCTCTGCTGCGGTCAGACTTGTCTATTCACTCTCTTTCCCTTTCCTACCTTGTTTATGCCACCAACACAACTTTGTCCCTACCCACTTTTCATTGTTGTTGTTGTTGTTTTTTGCATGGGCAGACACTGAGAATTGAACATGTGTCTCCACCACGGCAGGCGAGAACTCTACCTGCTGAGCTACCATGGCCCATCCCCTACTCACTTTCATATCTCACCCCAGATGGTTTTTCCCTTTCTGCCAAGACCCTGTCAAACTTGAAAGAGCCAAGTCTTCATCTCTTCCCATATTCTAAGGTCCCAGACAATATATTGCATGTATGATTAACTCAGACATTTAATCTTGGATTTCAGGGTCCTCTGTTTCAGGTATAAACCTCTGCTATCAAAGTAATTATATCCTGGGGATTAATTTTATCTGTGCTTTAAGTATCACAGACAAAGGCAGATAATGCAGGCATCTTTCAGATGATGAATAAATATCTGAATTTAACTGAAAGTAAAGACATAGTTAACATTTACGAAGTAACTGATACCCAGCAAGCAGTATAAAAGTGTTTTAAACATTAATTCATTTAATCCTAAAAACAGCTCTGTGAAATAGGTACAGATAAGAAAATGGTGACACAAAGAGATCATACATTTAGAAGGTAGTAGAACTGAGATTTGAAGTTAGGCAGGCTGTCTCCAAAGTTCATATTGTTTATCACTATGTGCTTCTCTTTTCTTGCTTTCTCATCTCAGGAACATCCAAATTTAATATATTTGAATCATATTTTAACTGCTATAGAATTTAGAACTACACATTATTTACAAATGTAAGACCTTCTTTCAGTGAGAATTCTCTTAATATAATGTTCTCTTTCTCTCCCCATCAATTTTTTTTTCCTTTATTCTGGGCTAACTTGGTTTTGGAACTAGACAATTTGATACAATTTGATCCCAATTAATATGTTTGTTTATTCATCTATTCAACAAATATTTATTGAGCATTTTCTATGTACCAACCATTCTTCTAGACACTAAAGACATGAACAAAGCCCCATTTTTGGCCTTAAAGACTTGTCATTTAGGCCCAACAATATTAGTATTTATCATTTATTGAACACTTACTATGTGTTGGATGTCTAACATGCATCATCTCATTTAATCTTCAGAGCAATCCTGAGAATGATTTAACAAAGGAGGAATGCAAAGATAAGAGCAATGTAAGAACCTATACCACAGACAAAGCTGTAAGTCCGGGATTTGTACGGACGTGTGATGGACACTATGTTCATGCTCTTCATGCCTATTCCACCTGCTGAGAAAGTGCTCTAGTAGGAGTGAGGTCTACGACACCAGTTTCAATCCTGTTCACTCCAAATGGTGTGAAGAAAGTACTTAGAGAAGTGGAGAGAAGAGTCATTCTGCAGGCAGGCACACAGGTTTCTATGACTTGTGATTAGTCACTTCCTCAAGACTTCAATGCCTTCTTGGTGAAACAGCAGTGATTATTTAGACAATCCAAACATGTTTGCACAGGGTTTTGATTTGCACATGTGGTGTACCTTACACTGATAATTCCATCCCCCTAACCAGAAATCTAAACCCAAGAGGCTTAAAATGGACAAAAAAGGCTAGCATAAAAATAATAATAATAATTTTGCTATTCACAATACCCATAGGATGATTCTACCTGAGTGCTCAGCAGCCTTTTCTCTGACAGACCAACTAGTTAGTTCTCAAAACTGCATTATTGATTTATATTTTGTGCCATTTTGTTAAACAGAGATATCTTACTCGAAGGCACGTTCTTAACCCCTTCCCTTTCCTCTCCTCCTCCCTCTCTGGAGGTGACTGCTGTGAAGGAAACGTTTGATTGAGTTATTTTGAGCCTATATAGGAAATGTAACAGAGCCATAGAGAGCAGAGATGAAAAGCACTTTGGTAGTCAATTCTGATCCCATAAGTATGATTATTTAGTCACATATGTGTGAAAGGTGGGCTCAAGCAAAAATGTGCTTATTCTAATTATTTTATATCAGTGGGATAGTATAATATTTGATCTTTTGTGTCTGGCTGATTTCACTAAACATGGTCTCTTCAAGGTTCATCCAGGCTGTTACATGTATCATAACTTCATTCCTTTTTATAGCTAAATAACATTCCATTTAGGTATATACCATATATTGTTCATCAATTCATTGGTTAATGGGCACGTGGATTGTTTCCAACTTTTAGCAATTGTGAATAATGTTGCTATGAACCTCAATGCCCAAAAACTTTTTAAGTCCCTGTTTTCAATTCTTTTGGATATATACATGGAAGTGGGATTGTGGGTCATATGGTGATTCTATATTTAACTTTCTGTGACCTGCCAAAATACCTTCCACTGCGGTTGAACCATTTCATTTTCCACCAGGAATAAATGAGCGTTCCTATTTCTCCACATTCTCTCCAACGCTTGTCATTTTCCATTATTTTAATAATAGCAGTCTAGTGAATTTGAAATGGTACCCTTGCTATGGGTTTTGAATTGTAGTTCCCTAATGGCTAATGATGTTGACCATATTTTCATGTGTTTTTTGACATTTGTATATATTCTTTGAAAAAATGTCTTTTCAAGTCTTTTGCATATTTTTAAATTGTACTGTTTGTCTTTTTTGTTAATTGAAGGGTTTCTTTATATATGGTGGATAGTAAACTCTTTACAATATTTCACCCATGTTTTTGGGTTGTCATTTTACTTTCATGTTAAAGTCCTTTGAGGCACAAAACTATTTTTCATTTTGATGAGGTCTCTCTTATCTACTCTTTCTTTTGTTATTTGTGTTTTGGGTGTAAACTCTAAGAAACCATTGCCTATCACAGGTCCTGCACATACTATGCTTTCTACTGGGGATTTTACAGTTCCAGCACTTCTATTTAGACCTTTGATCTATTTTGAGTTGATTTTTGTATATGGTGTGAGGTAGCAGTTCACCTTCATTCTTTAGCAAATGGAGATCCAGTTTTCTCAGCCCAGTACAATTTTTTGAAGATAATATTCTTTCCCAATTCAGTATTCTTTGCACCCTTGTCAAAAATCATTTGACCATAATATTAGGGTTGATTTCTGAGCTCTGTAGATAGCTTTAGGTAGACTTGATATCTCAACAATATTTAGTCTTCTAATCCATGAACACAGAATATTCTTCTATTTATTTAGGTCCTCTTTGATTTCTTTTAACAATGTTTTATACTTTTCTGTGTACAAGTGTTTTTCATCCTTGGTTAGTTTTTTGGTAGTTTGAAACTGTTATGTACCCTGAAAAGGTTTTAATCCATTCTTGTAGGTGCAGATCTGTTATGGGTGAGACCTGTTGATTAGGTTGTTTTAATTGAAATATGACCCATTCAATTCAAAATGGGTTTTAATCCTTTACTAGAGTCCTTTGTGAGATTTTATGAGAAGATAAAAGGAGAGACATTTGAAGAGAGCTTAGAGAGAACAGGAGCTGAGAGCAACAAAACCCAGGAGTGAAGGATCAGAAAATTCTGGACATGTGCCTTGCTATCTGACAGAGGAACCCCAAATGTGAGTGGCCTTTCTTCAGAGAGGGTATCCTCCTGTTGATGACTTAATTTCCACGGCCTTAGAACTATAAATTTGCATACTAATAAATCCCCATTGTAAAGCCAGCCCATTTCTGATATATTGTGTTTTGGCAGCTTTAGCAAACTGAAACAGGTTTATTCTTGGATATTTGATTCTTTTAGCTGCTATTGTAAACACATTTTTTTCTTGATTTCTTCTTCAGATTGTTCATTACTAGTGTATAGAAATACCACTGAATTTAGGGTGTTGATCTTGCACATCGTCACGCTGCTGAATTAGTTTATTAGCTCTAGGAACTTTGTTTTGGATGTCAGGATTTTCTGCAAAGAAGATCATGTCATTTGTAAACAGGGAAAATTTCACTTCTTCCTTTCCAGTTTTGATACCTTTGAATTCTTTCTGTTGCCTTATTCAAGTCTTATAGAACTTGCAGTACAATGTTGAATACCAGTGGTGACAGTGGTCATTCATGTCTTGATACAAATCTTAGAGGCAAAGCTTTCAGTCTTTCAGAGTTAAGTAGGATGTTAGCTGTGGGTTTTTCACATATGCCCATTATAGAGGAGGTTTCCTTCTATTCCTAGAATTATAAGTGTTTTTATCAAGAAGGGGTGCTGGATTTTGTCAAATTGCCTTTTCTGTGTCAATTGAGATGATCATGGTTTTTCTTTTCCTTCATATTGACAGTGTGGTATATTACATTAATGGATTAATTGAAACACTCTTTCATACCTGTGATAAATCCCACTTGGTCATGGTGTATAATTCTTTTAACTTGCTGTTGGATTCAGTTTGCTAATATTTTGTTTGCATCTTTATTCTTGAAGATATTGGTCTATAACTTTCATTATTTGTAGTATCTTCATATGACTTTGGTATAAGGGTGATGTTGGCCTTGTAGAATAAGTTAGGGAGTATTCCCTCCTCTTCAGTTTTTTGGAAGAGTTTGAGCAGGGTTGGTGTTAATTCTCTCGGAATGTTTGGTAAAGTTCCTCTGCAAAACCATCCTGTCCTGAGATTTTATTTGTTGAGCGGTTTTAGATTACTGATTCAATATGTTTACAAGTTATTGCTTTGTGAAATCCTCTATTTCTTCCTAAGTCTATGTAGGTACTTTGTGTGTTTCTAAGAATTTGTTCATTTCTTCCAGGTTATCTAATTTTTAATGTACAGTTGCTCATAGCATACTCCTGTAGTTTTTATATGGGTAGGTACAATTGTAATGCCCCCCCTTTTCATTTCTGATTTTATTCTTTTGTATCCTCTCTCCTTCATCAGTCCAGCTAAAGATTTTTAAATTTTATTAACCTTTTCAAAGAATCAAATTTTGATTTTGTTGTTTCTCTTTAGTTTTCTTATTCTCTATTTCATTTATCTCCGCTCTAATGTTTATTATTTCCTTCCTTCAGCTATCTTTTGGTTTAGTTTGCTCTTCTTTTCCTAGTCCTTCTTGTTTTTAGGTTAGATCTCTGATTTGAAGTGTTTCTTCTTTTACGGTGCAAGAATTTAGAGCTATAATTTCCCCTCTCAGCACTAACTTTGCAGCATCTCATTATTTTTGGTATGTTGAGACAACATTTTAAGTTGTCTCAAGATATATCCTATGAGATTTCCTCTTTAATCCATTGGTTTTTAGAAATAATATGTTGTTCAATTTCCACATATTTATGAATTTTCCTGTTCTTCCTCTCATTGAATTCTAGTTTCATTCCATTGTGAATGGAGAAGATATATTGTTTGATTTCAATGTTTTATAATTTATTGAAACTTATTTGGTGGGCCAAGATATGGTTTGTCCTGGAGAACAATCCATGTGCACTCAAGAAGAAAGTGTATTCTGTTATTGGTAGTCAAGTGTTCTATATATGTCCATTAAATCGATTTGGTTTAGAATGTCATTCAAGACATATTTCTTTATCTTCTGTCTAGATTTTCTATCCATTATCAAAAGTGGTGTATTAACATATCCTACTATTAAAGTAGAACCATAACTTTCACCCTTCAAATCTGTCAGTATTTGCTTGGTATATTTTGTCCCTCTACTATTAGCTGCATATATAGTTATAATTGTTATGTCTTCTTATTGAATTGACCTCTTTATCGGTATCTAATGACCACCTTTGTTCCTCATAACTGTTTTTTACTTAAAGTCTATTTTATCTTATATAAGTATAGCTACCCATGTTCTCCTTTGTTTACTACTTGCATGGTATTATTTTTCCATCTTCTTCCTTTCAACCTATTTCTACCTTTGAATTGAAGGTAGGTCTCTTACAGACAGCATGTAGTTGAGTCATGCTTTTTATGCATTCAGCCAATCTATCCTTTTGACCTGTGAGTTCAATCCATTTACATTTAAAGTCATTACTGATAATCCAGATTTTTGTTTTGCCATTTTTCTATCTAGTCTTTGTAAGTCTTAAGCCTCTTGGGTCCCTCAATTACTTCATTAATGCATGCTTTCATATATATTTGGGTTTTTTTGCTTGTAGCATATTGAATCCCTTTTCATTTCTATCTGAATATATTTTTTTATATATTTTCCTTTTGGTTACCAATGGGCTCAAATTTAATATACTGGATATATAACAATATTTTCTTTGATACTATCTTGACTTCAATAACTATACATACACTATTCTTTTACCACTCTTTCCCACACCTTCTTTTGAATTTGTTACAAACTATAATTTTGTACACTGTATGCTAAAAACCTAGTTTTATCATTACTTTTTATGCATTTGAATTCTAGCACCTGTAAGAAGTAAAGTTACATACTAAAAATTATAAAACAATAGCACAGGCATTCATAGTTACTCCAAATGATTACTGTTATTGCAGGGCTTTATTTTTTTATGCTGCTTTGAACTACTGTTTCGTGTCCTTTCTTTTCATCTGAAGAACTCCTTCAGCTTTGTTTGTAAGGCAGATCTCGTGGTGATAAATTCCCCCAGATTTTGTTTACCTGGGAATCTCTTAATTCCTCCCTTATTTAAAAGAAAGTCTCTCCAGATATAAAACCCTTGGTCGGCAATTGTTTTCTTTCAGCACTTTATTTCAACCCACTGCCTTCTTGCTTACATGGGTTTTTTTTTTTTTTTTTTTTTTTGCATGGGGAGTGTCATGGTCAGGTTCATGTGTCAACTTGGCCAAGTTGTGCTACCTGTTTGTCTGGTTGTGCAAGTGCTGGCCTGTCTGTTGCAATGAGGACATTTCACAGAATTAGATCATGATGACATCAGCTGCATCCACAGCTGATTCCATTTGTAATCAGCCAAAGGGGAGGGTTTTCTGCAATGAGTGATGCTTAATCTAATCATGGGAAGCCTTTTAAGGAGGATTCAGAAGAGACAGATTCTATTCCTGCTTCGGCTGGCAAGCCTCTCCTGTGGAGTTCATCCAGACCTTCCACTGGAGTCGTCGGCTTCACAGCTTGCCCTGCAGATTTTGGACTCTGTGTTTCCATGGTTACGTGAGACACTTTTATAAATTTTATATTTGCGAGTGCTCCCTGTTGATTGTTTCTCTAGAGAACCCTAACTAATACATCTTGATACCAGGGGTGGTTCTTAAGAAAGCAGAATCTTAAAAATGGGTTTTTATGAATGGTTTTCTACTCTGACTGGACTCAAAGACACTAAGGACTCTGATTCCCGTAATCAGAATGACACTCCCAATCCATGGAGTGAGTTAGCAAAAGAGACAGTCAAAATATCACCATTCAATTCTCCTAATGCTTCACTTGTACAAAGCCAGACTCTGGGGGATAATGTTTTTGACACCTTTACAGAGTTTTGTAGAAATAGGAGGTATAGAGATGTTGGTTGGTTGTTGTTAGATACACTGGCTACATTAAGGAGTGAAAGGGATGGACTTAGGGCTTCAAATGAGAAGCTTAAACACTGTCTGACAGATGTAGATGTTTCTATGAGTATCCTGAAGGAAAATCTTATTTCCTGTAGCTGTAGACTTGAGATCTCTGAAAGTCAGACTCAGAATCTTATTGTTAGAGAAGCAACTTTACAACGTAAACTGAAATCTCAATGTTGCATAGTGTCTGCCGTTAAAGTGAGAGAATTGATTGGAAAGGAGTGGGACCCTGAAAAATAGGATGATGACGTATGGATTGATAATGATGTCGGGGGAGAGGTTGAAACCCTAGATCATGCTGAGCCTTCTCTAGATAACCCTGTAGTAGTTTTCCCTGAGGGCATAATCACCTGACTTCCAGCCTGCCTTGAGGAATTGGCCACCCAACCTCTTTTGAAGGAATTAGCCCTAGAGTGATTTATTCTGTTTCACCAAATGAAACTGCAAATGAAGGCCCTGAAGCAAATAGCTTGGAAGATATTTCTGATTCTCTTCATGACCCACTCCCACAACCCCTCATTTTTTCCAGACCTATAACTAGACTAAAGTCCCATCAGGCCCCTAAAGGTGAGGTACAAAGTATCACACATGAAGAGGTACATTATACTCCAAAAGAACTGTGTGAGTTTTCCAATTTATACAGACAGAAATCAGGGGAATATGTGTGGCAATGGATTTTAAGGGTGTGGGATAATGGTGGGAGGAATATAAGGCTGGATCCGGCTGAATTTATTGATATGGGCCCACTAAGCAGAGATTCTTATTATATTCAATGTTATAGCTCAAGCGGTTAGAAAAGGTATTAATAGTTTGTTTGGATGGTTGGTTGAAACATGGATCAAAAGGTGGCCAACGTTACCTGAGGTTGAAATGCCAGAACTGCCTTGGTAGAATGTAGATGAGGGGATCCAGAGACTTAGAGAAATTGGAATGTTAGAGTGGATTTATCATGCAAAGTCTGCTCTTACACCCCAGGAATGTCTGGAGGATGCACCTTTTACCAGAACAGTGAGAAATAAATTTGTGAGACTAACACCATCATACCCGAAGAGCTCTGTGGTTGCATTTCTCTGTAGGTCAGATATTACTGTAGGAACTGTTGTCACTGAGCTGGAATCCTTAAACACAATGTGGATGATGGGATCCCAAGTTGGCAGGAGCCAGGTGGCAGCATCTAATTGCCAAAGACAGGGTGGACGTGGCTATTATAATAGACAGCAAACTCAAAGCAGGTGTCAAAATTATATGACTCACAGAGATTTGTGGCATTGGCTAGTAAATGATGGGGTACCTAGAAATACAATAGAAAGGCAGTCTACTAAGTTCTTGTTCAAGCTGTATAAACAAAACAGTTCTAGGTCAAGTGAACAGAAGTCTAACCTGAATTACAAAAACACAGAGTCAAAGCCTCCTAATAAATTCCCATACTTGAAACAGTTTACAGACCCAGAGCCCCTTGAATGAAGGGGAGGACAGGTCCCATTGGGGGAGGACCCTGTTATGCTGCCACAAATTTATATTGTTAATCTTCCTCCAAGCCTTCCCCAAGGAGACCAATGGCCTTTTACCAGGGTAACTGCATTGGGGAAAAGGAAATGATCAGATATTTCAGGGATTATTAGACACTGGTTCATAAGTGAAATTAATTCCAGGGGACCCAAAATGTCACTCTGGTCCACCAGTCAGAGTGGGGGCTTGTGGAGGCCAGGTGATCAATAGAGTTTTTGCTCAGGTCCATCTCACAGTGGGTCCAGTGGGCCCCAGACCCATTTGGTAGTTATTTCCCCAGTTCCAGAATGTATAATTGGTATAGACATACTGAGGAACTGGCAGAATCCCCACATTGGCTCTCTGACTCGTGGAGTGAGGGCTATTATGGTGGGAAAGGCCAAGTGGAAGCCACTAGAACTGCCCCTACCTAGCAAAATAGTGAATCAGAAGCAATACCAGATTCCTAGAGGGATTACAGAGATTACTGCCACTCTTAAGGACTTGAAGGATGCAGGGGTGGTGATTCCCACCACATCCCCATTCAACTCTCCTATTTGACCTGTGCAGAAAACTGATGGGTCTTGGGATGACAGTGGATTGTCATAAGCTCAACAAAGTGGTAACTCCAATTGCAGCTGCTGTTCCAGATGTGGTTTCACTGTTTGAGCAAATCAATACATCCTCTGGTACCTGGTATGCAGCTATTGATCTGGCAAATGCTTTTTTCTCAATAGCTATTAGTAAGAACCACCAGAAACAGTTTTCTTTCAGCTGGCAAGGTCAGCAACATACTTTCACTGTCCTACCTCAGGGGTGTATGAACTCCCCAGCCCTATGTCATAATCTTGTCCACAGGGAATTTGATTGTTTCTCCCTCCCACAAGACATCACACTGGTCAATTATATGAATGATATCATGTTGATTGGATCTAGTGAGCAAGAAGTAGCAGCTATTCTAGACTTACTGGTAAGGCATTTTCGTGTCAGAGGATGGGAAGTGAATCCAACAAAAATACAGGGGCCTTCCACCCCAGTGAAATTTCTAGGTGTCCAGTGTTGTGAAGCATGTTGAGATATCCCTTCTAAGGTGAAGGAGAAGTTGCTGCATCTGGCCCTTCCTATGACCAAAAAAGAGGCACAATGCCTAGGTGCTCTTTTTGGATTTTGGCAACAACATATTCCTCATTTGAGTGTGCTACTTCGGCCCATTTATCAAGTGACCAGAAAAGCTGCTAATTTTGAGTGGGGACCTGAAAAAGAGGAGGGTCTGTGACAAGTCCAGGCTGCTGTACAAGCTGCTCTGCCACTTGGACCATATGATCCAGCAGATCCAATGGTGCTGGAAGTATCAGTGGCAAATAGAGATGCTGTTTGGAGCCTTTGGCAGGCCCCTATAGGAGAATCATAATGCAGACCCTTAGGATTTTGGAGCAAAGCCTTACCATCTGCTGCAGATAACTATTCTCCTTTTGAGAAACAGCTTTTGTCCTGTTACTGGGCTTTAGTAGAGACTGAACGCTTAACCATGGGCCACCAAGTTACCATGAGACCTGAGTTGCCTATCATGAGCTGGGTGTTGTCTGACCCACCAAGCCATAAAGTTGGGCGTGCACAGCCACACTCTATTGTAAAATGGAAATGGTATATATGAGATAGGGCCAGAGCAGGTCCTGAAGGCACAAGTAATTTATATGAAGAAGTGGCTCAAATGCCCATGGTCTCCACTCCTGCCACATTACTTTCTCTTTCCGAGAGCAGAGCTATGGCCTCTTGGGGAGTTCCTTACACTGAATTAAGTGAGAAAGAGAAAACTCGGGCCTGGTTTACAGATGGTTCAGCATGATATGCAGATACCACCCGAAAGTGGACAACTGCAGCATTACAACCCCTTTCTGGGGTGTCCTTGAAGGACAGTGGTGAGGGGAAATCTTCCCAGTGGGCAGAACTTCGAGCAGTACACCTGGTTGTTCATTTTGCTTGGAAGGAAAACTGGCCAGAAGTGCATTTGTATACTGACTCATGGGCTGTTGCTAATGGTTTGGCTGGATTGTCAGGGACTTGGAAAGACCATAATTGGAAAATTGGTGACAAAGAGGTCTGGGGAAGAAGTATGTGGATAGACCTTTCTGAGTGGGCTAAAAACATGAAGATATTTGTGTCTCATGTGAATGCACACCAAAGGGTGGCTTCAGCAGAGGAGGGTTTTAATAATCAAGTGGATAAGATGACCCATTCTGTGGATACCAGTCATCCTCTTTCCTCAGCAACTCCTGTCATTGCCCAATGGGCTCATGAACAAAGTGGTCATGGTGGTAGGAATGGAGGTTATGCATGGGCTCAGCAACATGGACTTTCACTCACCAATGCTGATTTGGCTACAGCCATTGCTGAGTGCCCAATCCGTCATCAGCAGAGACCTACACTCAGCCCGCGATATAGCACCATTCCCCAAGGTGACCAGTCAGCTACGTGGTGGCAGGTTGATTACATTGGACCACTCCCTTCACGGAAGGGACAGTGATTTGTTCTAACTGGAATAGACACATACTCTGGATATGGGTTTGCCTTCCTTGCATGCAATGCTTCTGCCAAAACTACCATCTGTGGGCTTACAGAATGCCTTATCCATCCACACAGCATTGTTTCTGGTCAAGGAACATGCTTTATGGTATTCCACACAGCATTGTTTCTCGTCAAGGAACATGCTTTATGGCAAATGAAATGTGGGAATGGGCACATGCTCATGGAATTCTCTGGTCTTACCATGTTCCCCATCTTCCAGAAGCAGTTGGATTGATATAATGGTGGAATGGCCTTTTGAAAACTCAATTACAGTGCCAACTAAGTGGCAATACCTTGAAAGGCTGGGGTAATGTTCTCCAGGAAGCTGTATGCTTTGAATCAGCATCCACTGTGTGGTGCAATTTCTCCCATAGCCAGAATCCATGGGTCCAGGAACCAAGGGGTGGAAATGGAAGTGGTACCACTCAGTATTACTCCTACTGATTTGTTTCTGTCCCTGTGACCCTGAGCTCTGCTGGTCTACAGGTTTTAGTTCCAAAATGGGGAATGCTTCCACCAGGAGAAACAACAAGGATTCCAGTGAACTGGAATCTAAGACTGCCACCTGGTCACTTAGGGCTACTCATGCCCCTGGATCAACAAGCCAAGAAGGGGATTACATTATTGTTTGGGGTGATTGACTCTGACTATCAGGGGGAAGTAGGACTGCAACTATGTAATGGAGGTAAAGAAGAATTTTCTTGGAATATAGGAGATCCCCTAGGGTGTCTGTTAGTACTACCATGCCCTGTGATTAAAATCGATGGAAAACTGCAACAACCCAATCCAGGCAGGACTACTAATGGCTCTGAAACTTCAGGAATGAAGGTTTGGGTCATCCCACCAGGCAAAGAACCATGGCCAACTGAAGTGCTAGCTTAGGGTAAAGGGAATGGAATGGGTAGTGGAGGAAGGTAGTGATAAATATGAACTTCGACCACATGATCAGTTACAGAAACAAGAACTGAAATGCTGTTTTGTTCACATTATACTATTTAAGTTGTAAGATATCAAGTTTAAGAATGAATGTTGCCCAAGGATTTGTGCCTTTTCTGGAGAGATTTAGTGTGTTTCCAGTTATATGCAGGACAGTTGAGTATTGTTAGGTAAAAGAAAAAATGCATGTTTTATTGTTTTTATTTGGAAATCGGATATGGTTTAAGGTGATATATATAGCTGCCAAGTTGACAAGGGGTGAACTGTCATGGTCAAGTTCATGTGTCAACTTGGTCAAGTTGTGCTACCTGTTTGTCTGGTTGGGCAAGTGCTGGCCTGTCCGTTGCAATGAGGACATTTCACAGAATTAGATCATGATGACATCAGCTGCATCCACAGCTGATTCCATTTGTAATCAGCCAAAGGGGAGGGTTTTCTGCAATGAGTGATGCTTAATCTAATCATGGGAAGCCTTTTAAGGAGGATTCAGAAGAGACAGTTTCTATTCCTTCTTTGGCTGGCGAGCCTCTCCTGTGGAGTTCATCCAGACCTTCCACTGGATTTGTCAGCTTCACAGCTTGCCCTGCAGATTTCGGACTCTGCTTTCCCACAGTCACGTGAGACACTTGTATAAATTTTATATTTGCGAGTGTTTCCTGTTGATTCTGTTTCTCTAGAGAACCCTAACTAATACAGGCAGGCACCAGGAATTGAACCCGGGTCTCTGGTATGGCAGGCAAGAACTCTGCCTCCTAAGCCATCACAGCCCACCTTCTTACATAGTTTTTTATGAGAAATTTGCACTTAATCTAATTGGGATTCCCTTGTACATAGCATGTTTTTTTTTTCTGGCAGCTTAGAACTCTCTCCTTGTTCTTTGCATTCAGTAGTTTGATCAATATGTGATGTGATACGTTTTTCTTCATGTTTATCCTTTTTAGATATAGTCACTTCTTTTGCTAAGTTTGGGACATTTTTTGTCATTATTTCTTTGAATAATCCTTCTGCCCTTTTCCCTCTTTCTTCTCCTAGGACCTCTATAATGTGTATGTTGGTATATTTAGTGGTATCCCAGAGGTCTCTTAGGCTATTTTTACATTTTATAATTTTGTTTCTGTTCTCAGTCTGACTCATTTTAATTTTGCCTTCACATTTGCTCATTCTTTCTTCTGCTAGCCCCAATTTGCTGCTAAAATCCTCCTGGGAATTTTTCATTGAAGTTTTGGTGGTCTGCAATGCAAAAAGTTCTGTTGTTTCGTTCCTTTCTCAAACTTCTATCTCCTTAGTGAGATTCTCATGTTGTTTATTCATTGTTTTCCTGATATTTTTTATTTTTACTCTGTATTTTCCTTCATCTCCTTGTGTATATTGAAGATAATTTTTTGAAGGTCTTTGTCTAGTTATATTCACAAACTGGTCTTCTTCATTGATGACTTCTGGGTTTTTATCTCCTTCCTTTGGTTGTGCTACCATTTCCTGCTTCTTTGTATGTCTTGTCATCTTTTGTTACACACTGTATATTTTAATATTTTAAGATGTTAACTCTGGGATATGTTCCTTGAGATATCTGACTTTCTGAGTTTCTAACTAACTGGTGACGTGTTGGAGGTTTTCTTGAGTGTTAGCTCCCCTACCAAGAAGATATGCCCAGTAGGGTCTTCCTTATCTCTGCTGGGTGTGTTCTTCTCCTGGGTTTGTGCTATCTTGTAGCTTTAGGAGTTTTCCTATTTATAGTGGTGTGAATGCCTTTTCTGTTTCTAAGAAAGAACTTCTTCCTCTCTTTGGTGCACCACTGCCAGACTGTTTCCCAAGTCAGTCTTTCCCAGACAGCATAAGGCCAGAGACCCACAAAAGGAGTGGTTATGGGCTCCAAATTGCCGTAGTGGAATGAGGGGTGGGCCAGGAGGTATGCCAAGAGCTTCTTCCATGGTTCTCCATTCTGCACTTTCTTGACTAGCTCAGCAAATGCAGCTCTTCAGTTGTCTTCCACACCTCTAAGGAAAGGTACCATGTTTGGATCTCTTCTGTTGCTTTCACCCAGGGCAGGTAGGAATAATGACTTCCCTCAGGACTGGGCCACCAGTGATCCAAAGTAGCTAATTAAAAGCTGTGATCAGCAATTGGCCCTTGCCCACCCTAGATTTTGGGGAAATTGACTTCATGTCCCTTTCTAGCACCAGCAAGCAATGACAGAGATAGGACCCCGCTGCTGCTGGCTACAAGAGTAGGGGCTGGACAAGGGTAACCACTATATGGAGAGAACAACTTACTGGTATTTATTGTAATTCCTCTTCCTCATATGCTGTACAGTGTTCTACTGGACTCCAAAGTTTTGAAATAGTTCTTTCAGACAGTTCCTGTTTATTTAATAGTTGTTCTGATGGAGGGACCAATTTCTGGAGTGTTCTACTCCACCAAATTCCCACAATCTTCCTCTCACCTTATTTTACTTCTTGGTGGCATGTGAATCATTTGCCTGTGTGCAGAATCCTGTTGAGCAGTTGAAACCATTAGAAGGTTTTATGTTGCCATTTGTTCTTTTGTTGTTTCAAATGGGAGAGGGGTGAATAAGGTCAAGTTTATGTTAGCGCTGTCTCACAGAAGCTGCCCCAAGTAAAAGAACCAGAAACAAAGAAGCATACACTAGAAGCAAGTACAGGATCATGATATACCTCTACTTTATAAGGCAGGGAAGGCAAGAGAGAACAATAGATATTGCACCTTGATGATGACTGGCCAGAGTGCTCAGAGACTTGTAGCCAGCTGGCATGAGAGATGGCCTTTGATGAGAGTGGTTAATAATTGCTTGAAGAAAAGCAGTTTCAGTATGAGGAACATTACATTATAGTGAGGTATTTAATACCTATGAAGTTAACTAGAAGTTAAGCAACAAGTCTGTTCAGAAATGTTGGAAAATCATTAAGAACAACCAATAAAATAGACAGTAACATGACCATATTAACAAAAAGAGATAGCTTCAACTTCTAGCAACAATTTATATCATTTGCAGTTTTAACAACTTTATTTCATTTGACACTATAAGCTTTGCCACTACAACTATTCAGTCCAGTGATTTTTAGTAAATTTATACAGTTGAGCCATCATTACTATAATCCCATGTGGAAACATTTCTATCATCCCCAAAACTTCCCACTAGCCTATTTGCAGTCAATCTGTACTCCTATCCTTAGCCCCAGGCAAACAATGATCTACTTTCTGTCTCCATACATTTATAGATAATATGTAGTTTTTGTGCCTGGCTTCTCTCATTTAGCATAATGTTTTTGAGGACTGTCTATATTGTACCATGTATCATTCATTGTTCTCACTGAATAATATCCCATTGTTTGGATATACCAAATTTCGAATCACTACTTGATGAACGATTGGATTGTTTCCAGTTTTTGACTGTTATACATAATGCTGCAATAAACATTCACATACAAGTCTTTGTATTAATTAATACAATATAAATTAATTCTAATTTCTCTTGGATATATTCCTAGGAATGAGTTACTAGTGTTACAGGAAATCTATGTTTAACTTTTTAAGAAACTGTCAAACTATTTTCCAAAGTGGTTGTACCACTTTATGTCATCACCAGCAATGTATGAGTGTTCCAGTTTTTCTAAATCCCCACCAATGCTTGATATTGTCTGACTTTTATTATAGTTATCTTAATGCATGTGAAGTAGTTTGAACTTGTATTTCCTTAATGATTAATGATATTCAACAGCTTTCCAAGTAATTATTAGCCACTCATATATCTTCTTTAGGGAAGTGTCTACTCACACCTTTGTCCATTTTTACGTTGGGTTATTTGTTGTTACTATTCAGTTGTAAGTAGTCTTAAATATTCTGAATTCCAGTCCTTTATCAGGAATATTATTTGCAAATGTTTTCTCATAGTCTGTGACTATTTTAATTTTCTTAATGGTGTATTTTGAAGTGCAAAAGTTCTTAAATTTAAGAACTTGAATTAAAAAAGATTAAATTTAGTAACAGCCAACCTGCTATTGCTAACCTCTGTGCTGTCTCACTGTCCTTTGTTTTTCTTTCACTGAAGCAAGCAATTTTTTTCTTTTAAATTCCTTGTTTTAAGAAATAAAGGTGGTATTGCTTCCTGGTTGGGCACTGACTAATACAACCAAAACAATTTATTTACATTTATATTGATCTGATATTTTATTTGCTCCTGAAAAGAAGTCTTTATACCATTTGGTCTTTCCATCAGAAATGTCTTCTTCAATTGTTCATCACTGCCCCAGTCAGTTTTCTTTACTCCTCCACAACCGTTAGCTCTGTGAGAGAAGGGCCCAAGTCTCTTCCCAGCAGTTCAAAAGATCTTTGAACCTGGACTTTCATAACTTTAAAAGGCTGGAATAAGGGAGAGAGCTATTGAGACAAGGAGAATTGACTAGCTCTACTTAATGAAGTAAAAGAATACCTTCTCTGGGAGCTACAGGTGCCATGCTAATTGATTAATAGCCTCTGGAAAGACTAAGTGCAGAAGTTTTGAGGGAACTTGGACCCTGGAAGCCAGGGGTAAAAAGGAGCAACTCAATAGGATGAATGTGAGCCTCAGTTACACTGGATTAAGAATCTTATGAGATATGAGTGAGGGTCTTCCCAGTGGCAGGAGTCCCTGGGGAACTTAGGAATGAGGATATCTGATATGCACTTTCAAGTTTCCATCTCTCTGGTGAAATATGCCACCCTCTCTCCAACTTTCAGTAAATTCTATTATATATAATGACTTTGTTTAACAAGGGGGGAGTGCCTTTACTTGAGTGACAGAATGAGGAGGAAAAAAACAGCACTTTGTGGATTACTGATGACAGAGCACTTAATATGCCCCAAGTCTTGGGCTAAATTCTTTACATGTAAAAAATCATTTTAATCTCATAGCAATCCCAAGAAATAAGGCATTGTTAATATTCACAGATAAGGAAATTAAGACATAGAATAATTAAGTACTTTACTCAGTCACACAGTTAACGTACAGTGGAGCTAGGGATCAAACCCAGGCGAGCCTTGTTTCAGAGTCTTATATTATAATACCTCTCAAAAGCATGGCTGAGAAGAGGACTGAGCAGATGACAGAGAAGGAATAAGGAGCTTAAGATGACAACTGACCAATAATAATCCTTGGAAAAATGGGAAACTGGCCTTTTCAAGTTGTATGGTGGGAGCTCAAGTTATTTTGTTTGGAAATTAAAAGAAAGTATGATCCAGAAAGCTGGAAAGTTTCCACACCTGGCTTATATAAATTTTCTGCAAACACAGAATAAAGAATAGGTCAGTCTATTCTGGGGCCTGAAGTTCCACAAGAAAGGAAAAATAATGTATATGATGCTGTGAGCCAGCACTCAACAAATTTTCTGTAAATGGCCAAATAGTAAATACTGTTGGCTGTATGGCCCACAGGTCACTCACAACTATGCCACTCTATCATGAGAGTGCAAAAGCAGTCACAGGCAATTAGTATATGAATTAGCAAGCCTATATTCCACTATGTTACTTAAAAAAAAACAAGTAATTGGCCAGCTTTCACCAGTATATGAGGTCCTACTCAGATTTAGGAACAAAGGACTTATTTCCCCTGCTTCTGGGACTACTGGCAGAGGATGGCCCTCATCCATGAACTGAAGAGGGCCAGTTCACCCAAGTCATGCTCCCTTCCTATGGTCACCTGTATTGCAAATATGTAAAAAAGCTTGGTCTTCTCACTTCAACTTTGGAAACAATGAAGGACCAATCTAGCTCCAGAGCTCTGCTAGGAGTCAGCTGAGGCTTCATTTCAGACTGGCTGGAAGCTCAGTGTCTCCTATCCATTCCTGATTCATTCTTGCTCCTTTCACAGATTTTGATTCTAAGAGCACTTCCTAATAAATCCCTTCACCCTAATTTCCATTTCAGGCTCTTTTCTGGGGAACTCAACCTATGTCAAATAACTATTCATGTTTATACAGCAAAGTACTAAGCAGAAAAGAAAGGAAAGTTAATACAATGAAAAACATCCATATCATGAGACATCTCTGGAGTGCCCACATCTGGAGTGGTTACTGGCCTTACTCCATGCTCTATATGATTCTTTCTCAAACAAACAAGCTAAAAGAGGCCCCACCTGGGATCCCTTAATGTTATAGGCCCTAGATAAACTCATGAGTGCCCTTTGGAAAACTTAAGTTTATTTTCAGAGGCCTAAATTCCCGTCAAAAGGAACTTGTATTCAATCTTCTGACCCCAAACACCTTCTTTCTCTCAAAACTGTCTTTGTGGGCAAAAATATTAGAACTGTTGCTCTGGAGTATTATTTCAAACTATCTTGGATAAGGATAATGCATTTTCCTAGGTTAATTACTTCCTTGGTCTTTGCTACCATCCTATATGGAAAACTCCTACAATAAACCGTTACTTGTACCTATTAAAACTATCAAAATCAACTTCCAGTACCAACACCCTTGTATTTAGTATGAAAACATTTTGGCTCTGAGCATATAATAGATGAATCCTGTGCTTTCTCAGCAGAATTCTAGCACTAACATAGACTCATGCATAAAAATTTTGCATCCTACTATTTGCTACCATATATCTGTTTACGTTTGCTAAAGCTTCCAGAATGCACTATACCAGAAATGAGTTGGCTCTTTCAATGAGGGGTGATTAAGTTATAACCTTAAGGCCATGGAAATTTCCAAATTAAAGCACCAACAAGGGTATAGCTTCACTAAAGAAAGGCTGAGGCATCCAGGGTTCCTCTGTCACATGGAAAGGCACACGGTGATGCCAGCTGATTCTTTTCTCCAAAATGTCTCTGGGCTTCTGTGGGTCTTTTCTTGTTTCTCCCAGTGAATTTCTGTCTAATCTATCTCTCTCTCTCTCTCTCTCTCTCTCTCTCTCTCTCTCTCTCTCTCTCTCTCTCTCACTTTCTCTCTCTCTCTCTCTCTTTCTCTCTCTCTCTCTCTCTCTCTCTCTCTCTCTCTCTCTCTCTCTCTCTCTCTCTCTCTCTCACTTTCTCTCTCTCTCTCTCTCTCTCTCTCTCTCTCTCTCTCTCTCTCTCTCTCTCTCTCTCTCGGCTGCCTTAAATTACTCCAGTAAAAGGATTGAAACCCACCTTGAACTGAATGGGCCACATCTCCATGGAAACAACATAATCAAAAAGTCCTACCCACAATAGGTCTGTACCCACAAGAATTGATTAGAAGAACATGGCTTTTCTGGGGTACATAACAGTTTCAAAACAGCACAATAATCTACTGTGTATATACAAATTTTGATCCTAGTATTTGCTGAGGCAGTTTTGGGATGAGAAGAACAGAAAGTATTAACTTCTCCATATAGTTCTCAAATTCTGTTTTGCTTTCTTATCTTGTATCCATCTCATTTCTAACAGAATACTAAAGAAAAAGACCATTCAGGAACATTTTTTTTTCCAGACTCTTTTGCCTTTAATGGAAAAACACTTTCTAAATCTGAGGTTCTCAATGTAGACAGCATATTAGAATCACCTGCAGAGTTGAAAGTAAAACACAAATTCCCAGGCCCTCAACCATACTGATTAAATCAAAAGGGCTCTGGGTATCAGTATTTTCTAAACATCCTCAA
This sequence comes from Tamandua tetradactyla, assembly GCF_023851605.1. NCBI lineage: Eukaryota > Metazoa > Chordata > Mammalia > Pilosa > Myrmecophagidae > Tamandua > Tamandua tetradactyla. The sequence goes on along the minus strand of NC_135327.1, from coordinate 198,398,620 downwards.
GTGATTCTAATATATAGCTAGGATTAATTTATAGCTAATATATATTAAGATTCTAATATATAGCTAAAATTTGAAGACAAGCCTGAGAATGAACAGGCAAAGAAATTTCCCAGTTGCTAATGTGCAAACAAATCACTTGGGGATTTTGTTAAAAACATGATTCTGATAAAGGAGGACTTGGAAGAGACTTGAAATTCTGCATTTTTATCAAGCATCCAGGTTATACCACTGCTGCCAGTCCACTAGCCACACTTTACACAGCAAGGATCTAGCATCAGAGAAGATTAATTAAATTTAAATCATAAGTGTCATTTTACATCCACCTAGAGAGTCTACCTTGAGTTGCTGTTATCAGTAAGATGCACGAAAATCAGTAGTGGGAAGTCTAGACACTTGTGTTTTGTCTTCAGTGGAATCAAAAACATTCCTGTATGAACATGGATAAGTAGTATTAACTTAGTAAACTATATAAGTGGATTTTATTCTATTTATAGAATAAATAAATTCTATTTATTATAGAATAAAATAATGTTCATTAATATATTAGTGGTTACTATGTGCACACAATATATTAGCATTTTACTATGAGAACTATTTAAGATAATAAATGTAACCTCATTAGATTGCCAGATTTATACAGGATACTCTCTTAAACTTAAATTTTGGATAAACAATGAATATGCTTTTAGTATAAGTATATCCCATGCAATATTTGGGATACACAAAAAATTTTGTTTCTCGAAAATTTAAATTTAATCTGGCATCCTGTATTTTTGTATGTTAAATCTAGCCACCCTAAGAGGTCTTATATCTATTTTACAGGTGGAAAAAAAAAACTGATTTCAAAATGTAAAGCCCAAGTTTACCCAACCGATAAATGGAGAAGTGGTATTTGAAAACACAGAGTAGTCGCACTCTAAGGCCCAGACCCTAAGTTGCTATATTTTCTTCCTTAGAATGCTAAAACTACTTGAGGTTTAGTAGTCAAGAGACGAGAGGACATTAGTAAGTAGATGAAACAGGAACATCTTTAGCTGGTTGAAAGCATTGTCATACACATTTATTTTGTTCTTGAATTTGTTGATCAGCTTTACTTTGTTTGCACTGGGCCAATCTCCATACCTTGATTTTTCAGTAATAATTACGATAGGCCTAATGAATGAAACCTCTTTTTCTTTCTAAAAAGCCTGAGTCATGCTCAATCTCTTTTTAATACTCTATCTGCAATTCAGAAACAGAGCCCTCTTCTCCAGAGTTTTGTTGCAGGCTGAATACAATATTAACCTCTTAGTTTAGGGGAATTTTTATTTTAAATCTTGGAATGCACAATTTTCTCACGAATTCATTTTCTTTAGGAGAAGCCTGTTTTCTAATGTGTAAAATAAACACAGGCATTCTGACCTTTCTTTGTGAACCCGTACTCAGCTTCCTTCTTTATGTACATGCAATGGCCCATCCCTCACACCAAAATGAACCCCAAACTACATAATCACCTGCTGAAATAATTACATAGAGGAACTCTCCTTCCTCTTTCCCATCTTTTATACTTTACCTCCTACATAAACTTCTACCCGATGCTCATGTGTCCAGTTTCTTTTTGCTAAAAATAACAGATGAGGACTCATGGTCTAGAAATAGTCATTTAGAATAAGGAAAGATCCAACCCCCTTTGGAGAAGTCTCTGCTTCCATAAATTTACCCAGCTATTCCCCTAGAGCCCCAATCTAGAGTGTATCCCTACTTCTTCACCCGATAGAAGAAGATCTCATGAGCATATTAATTACTTCGGGAGTAGTCTTTCTTTATGGTAATGTCAACAAGCCATTCTCTGCATCATTGCCAAGTCTGTCTAAGCTGGAAGAATATGATCAATCAGCTCTAAACAGTAGCCCAGAGTTCCTGACACCATGGTGGCCTGATTTCACATTGCTAACTGCTTCTGATAAATGTATTTTTGCCTTATTCTTATGGTAGGGGTTTCTGAATATGCCTTTGTAAACTCTGAAATACCCTTAATTCTAAGTTCTTCTGTTAACTGGATCTCTGCCTTATTAGTTATTCTGTTGCCTGTTTCCTACAATGCCTCCTAGAGTCAATGAGAATAGGGTGCTGTTGTAACTCTGTCATTTCAAAAACTGGAGACATCATCCTACATCCTGATACAGATGGACTAAAAGCAGATACACTTTCACCAAACCACGTCCTAACAGCACAAAGCATTTTCACCCACTTTATCACTTAATAATGAAAGAAAGATGTCTGAAGAGAAAGTCTCTTGCTTCCAGAATTATTTGCAAAGCTTGGGGCCCACTTTTCCAGACAGGATACAAACTATTACTTGTGAAGATAATTGGCATAGCATTCCAGAGAAATAGATTTAAAAAGTGGCTTACATCATTTCCAAAAAGAAAAATCCTTAAACTTCCCCAGTCGTTAATTAACTAATTTGCCTGCTGATTAGTTATATAAACTATACCAGCTTTCTATATTAGGTGAGCAGGACATAGAGAGCTCTGCTACAATGGACTAAAGTTAGCAGGGAGAGGGAAAATCTAAGTCCAGATTTATTATGGAGAGGATGAGGGAGAAATACAGAAGCAGCTACAAATCCAGGTTGTGAGAGGATTTCTAGTCAATGGAGTTAATTGGTAAGCAGAAAGAAAGGGGCCCCAGAGTGTTGGTAGTAATTTAGGAAGCCAAGATGCATGAAGAAAACTCGGTAAAATGTAGGTATTCCAGCAGGGGTATAGGGAGCAATTACTTGGATAAATCCCAACAGGAGATTTGGTGGTATCTGTTAAGGAACTGGGCAATGATCAGGAGACTCAAACTACTAGATTTGAGGCTCAGATGCAAGAGTTCAAACCATAGCATAGAGGCCATTAGAGCTCCAAGCTTTGAAGTAAAAGTGATATTACTGACCATGTAAAAACTAGAAAACACAAATCTACTGAAGAAAAATTAACATCTATTTCACATATTAATAGTTATTTTAGAAGGCTGTGCCAGTAGATGATGATGTAACATTGCAGAAAGTATACTTTCACATCATTCTGCAAAGTAATTTTCATTTTATCAGATGACTATTCTAAGTTAATCACCTTCATTGTCTTTTCTAAGCTTTCCTGTGCATGTAAGAAACAGAAAAGCATAACTTTTACTATTTTTACTCCATTGCCAGAAGAACTTTGAAAATAATTAGATAACATTTTTATATCATTGTAATCACATGCCTCCAAGAGGAAATAAGTTTAACAAATTACAATCATATTTTCCTTTTTTTCTTCCAATGTGAAATCAAAGTAAAACTTTTGGGAAATTCCAAATTCGGTTGAATAGTTAAACACTAAACATAAAATTATTTGGTTTCACAATGATACTATTAATGTGGGCAGAGACTTTGAAAAAAATAGCTTATTAAATTTTTAAAAATTTGTACTTCCAGAAGGCCAAGATGGTGGTATAGGATGCTCCAGAGTTCCATCCCCTTAGTTCGAGGAACTAAGAAAAACTTTCTTAGAGCTCTGTAAAACAGAGGGCTGCAGTGACAGGGCAAGTGCCAAATCAAGAAAATAAAGCCTAAATGTAGTAGGAAAGCACCTGATGCTCTGGCTTCTCCCTCCTCCATCCATTCTTTGGCACAGAGTAGAGCAGATCTGCGCTTTCATTGTAGGCTCCTGGCCATGGACCAGAGGGAGCACTTCTGTGTACACTGGGGTGCCTGTAAGTCAGTGCCAATCTATTGGGTGGCAGTCTGAATAACTGAATTAGTACATTAGTCTCTGGCTCTTTTCCCCAAAATTTGCCCTTCAGGTAGAAGCAGCTTGCAGACAGCTAAATCTGTTTAAGAATCAATTTGCAAAAAAAAAAAAAAAAAAAAAGAATCAATTTGCAGACCATGAGAGGTGTTTTATGCATGGGGCTTTTATGCATTAGATAGCTCCTGGTACTCAAGGAAATCTCTCACATCACTAGTTGGATACAAACTTAAAAAACAGACAACTCCAGTAATGAATCCCAGTTAACTCTTTAAAATATTAAAATGTACAATACAAAATAAAAGATTACAAGAAAAACAAAACAAAACCAAAAAACAGAAAATAATGGGCCATACAAAGGAGCAAGACAAAAATTCAGAAATTATCATTGAAAAAAAAACAGACCTTAGACATACTAGACAAAGAATTTTAAAAGTGATCTTCAATATGCTTAGAGAGCTGTAGGAAAACAAAAAGAAAGAACTAAAGCATGACAGGAAAATGAGAAATGAACAAAATGAGAAATTCAATAAAGAAATATAAATTATAAAAAAAGGAACCAAACAGAAATATTGGAGTTGAAGAACACAATTATTTGGAGGGCTTGAACAGCAAATTGAAGCTGGTGGAAGAAGGGATCAGTGCATTTAAAGGTAAAACAATTGAAATTATTCATATGGAGGAGAGAAAGAAAAAAAAGAATGAAGAAAAGTGAACAGAACTTAAGAAACCTGTAGGCCACCATCAAACATCCCAATATATATGCATTATGGAAGTCCTAGAAGTATAAATTAGAGAGATAGGGGCAGAAGGAATATTCAAAGATATGATAGAAAATTTCCAAAATTTAGCAAAGGACATAAATATAAGTATTTAAGAAACTAAATAAACTCCAAACAAGATAAACTTGAAGAGAAAAGATTATACTCAAACTGTTGATGCCAATGACTAGGAGAGAGTTCTGAAAGCTGCAAGAGAAAAGCAACATGTCATGTACAAAAGAGCACCAATAAGACTAAGTGACAATTTTTCATCAGACTCCTTGGCGGTAAAAAGGCAGTGGGATGAAATATTTAATATGTTGATAGAAAACAATTGCCAATCAAGAATTTAATATCTAGCAAGATCGTCTTTCAAAAATGAAGGAGAGTGTTTGAAATCTGTTTTGTTTTTCTTTCTTTGCTTTGTATATATGTTATACAATAAAAAAAGTTGAAAAAAAAAGAAGAGGTTATGGCATTCCCAGGTGTTTACGTTCATCACCATTAGACTTTCCCTTCAAGCAATGCTAAAGGGAGTTCTTCAGATTGAAAAGCGAGCACACTAGGTATTAGTTTGAGACAGCATGAAGAAATAAAGATCTCTGATAAAGGTAGTTATATGGATAATTACAAACACAACTACTGCTATGTTGTATTTTGGGTATGTAACTCCATTGTTACTTCTTACAGATTTTTAAAATGCAAATTAATTAAAAGTAAGGATAAATCTATGGTTTGAGACATGTAATGCATAAACATAATTTGTAACACATTATAAAGAGAAGGGGAGAAAGAAGGATATAGGAACATAGTTTATGTATGTCAATGAAGTTAAGCTGGCATCAAATAAAAAATGATTGGTATAAATTAAGGATATTAAATTTAAGCCTCATGGTAATGATAAGAAAATGTATGAAAAATACACACAAAAGGAAATAAGAAGGAACTTAAAAGTATTCACTACAAAAAAATCAAATAAATATGAGAGTAGGTAGTAATGGAAAAATTGAGGCACAAACAAGGCATCAGACTTAGAAAGACCAAATAGAAAAATGGCAGAAGAAAGTCCTGTATCAACAATTATTTCAAATATAATGGTTTAAACTTTCTAGTAAGAAAAAAGCAAAACAGAGATTGATTGAGTGAGTAAAAAGGCATGACCCAACTGTATGTTGTTTTTAAGAGGCCCATCTTAAATTCAAAGGCACAAGTAAGTTGAAAGTGAAAGGATAGGAAAGAAATATTCCATGCAAATAGTAACCAAAAGAGAGCTAGGGTAACTATACTAATATCAGATAAAATAGACTTTGTCAAAAACTCCTACAAGGAACAAAATTTCCAAAATATATACTCATAAAAGGGTCAATTCCACAAGAAGCCTTAACAATTATAATTATATAGGTACTGTGGTAACTTGGAGCTTTGTACCCCAGGAAAAAAACATGTTTTTAATCTTCATTCATTCTTGTGAGTGTGAATCTATTGTAAATAGGAGCATTTGATGAAATTATTTCAGTTAAGGGTGGCCCAGCTCAATCAGAATGGGTCTTAATCCTATTAGTGGAATATTTTATAAGCAGAATGAAATTCAGACAGGAAACCACAGGGAGTAGCAAGAAGCTTAAAGTGAACAGAATCTGGAAAAGAAGGGAAAGGTCAGGAGAGTCTGCCACACATATTATCATGTGAGCCAATAAATTCCCATTTTTTTAAGCCAACCTGTTTGATGGTACCAACTATCAAACCAACTATTACCAACCATTTACCAGCCAGGAAACTAAAGTACATTTCTAATCACAGATCTCCAAAACACATGAAGCAAATATTGGCAGATGGGATGGGAGAAATAGATGATCTTACATTAATAGAAGACTTCAATATACCATTTTCAATAATGGTTAGAATATCTAGACAAAAGATCAATAAAGATTACACTGCTCCCTGCAAAACATAGCCAGGAACCCACAGGGGGAGCATAGGCTGCTTTCACACCTCCTGGGGAGGGGCAGGGGGACAGGGGCCAGCAAGGGCACAAAGAGCTTGTCCTACTGTTTTGAAAGCAGTGTTTTCTTAGTTCAGCGCATGTCTAGTTACTGCAACACTTTAACCAATTTCCAGAGTTTTAAGGGGAATGAGTCTGCTAGTTCTTACTAGTTTTGCAAAGATTCTGTGAGGAAATGGCATCCTGGAGCATCTTACATTGCCATCTTGGTTGACCAAAAGCCATTACACTATTTTTAAGCCTGCCCTGCAGCTACTCCTGGAGCCTACTGCTTCTCTACCTGAATTGTAACCTTTCATGTCAGAATATCCCTTCTTCCTTATATATGAATGGTATCTAAAACATGAGACTCTCTTATGTTAATGAGCCACAAAGAATCTCTGTGCTGTGGGGACTTGATATAGAATACAGATATTAATAGATGGCAATCCAGTACTTTGCCAAAGGCTCATTGAGATATGATATTTGAGAGAGGGTCTCTAATGGACATGTTCACTATCAGTCTGATAGATTTTTTAATGTTCTTTTCCAAGAATAAGCTAAAGTATGAGATTGCAATGAACATAAGACTTTATTATAACATAGTAAAGTCAGTTCAGCAGTGAACAAAGATCATTCAATGTTATGCCTGCTTCCATTTGAATAATATGCCTGCATGTTTCAAAAACTGTATTTAAATGCATTTTCCATTGTGTCAACCAGTATTCTCTAACTCTATCCTTATTTGAATTCACTAACAGAAAAAAGCTTGATAAAGCAGATGGTTTGTCTTCAGAATGTGGCAGAAATATACGTCAATGCCTTTCTCTTTTCACCTTGGTAACAAGCAAGAAGGATAAAAGTAATGAAAAGAAAGCAAATAATAAAAAAATAAGCTTTTACAAGGCATTAGGAGGATTGTTATATATTACTTTTTTCTTATTCTACATTGAACTTAATTTTTAAGATGCACGCCAAAACTGTTTTAGTGGTAAAACAGGTATAAATTCTAATTGAGATATATAAAATAATCTAGGAAAATGGGCTGAATAAAACTTTAAAATTAAAGTTGTGGGTTTACACATCGCAAGTCATCTACTGGTCTTTTGTTCCTGGTTTCCTTTGCTTTAGGTTCCATGTGCCCTTGTTTGCTTCCCTGGGGACACCTCTTTGAGCTCTCTCTGTCCTGTGGTCTTCTCTTAGAGTCTCTGGGGCACTTCTCTTTCCCTTTGCATCCTTCACCTGTCTCATCTCTATGCTCAATGTATCTCTCCGTTTTCTGTCTTCATTCTCTTCATATAGGATTCCAGTAAAAGGATTAAAACACACCTTGAATTGGGTGGGTCACATCTCCATGCAAACAACTTAATCAAAAGACCACATCTACAGTAAGTCTTTACCCACAAGAATTGATAAAAAGAACATAATATGTTCTGGGGTACATAACAGATTCAAACCAGCACACCATCCCAGCACCAATGCTGGCATTGGTGTGTAATATTTGTTACTATTTGTGTAATTGTACTATTAAAATACATGGTTGAACTTAGGGCTTACTGGTTGTGTAGTGTAAGCCCATGGATTAAAAAAAATAAAGTCTACTTGATGCAATATTATTATTACCATCCCACCTCCTTTTGGTTGCTACTTTTCCTGGTATATTTTTTTCCATCCTTTCACCCTCAACTTACTTCTGTCTTTGACTTTAAGATGAGTCTCTTGCAGACAACATATAGTTGGACCATGCTTTTTTATCCATTCTACCAATCTTTAGCTTTTGACTATAAAGGTGAATCCATTTACATTAAAATTACTACTGGTAATACAGGACTTTTTCTGCCATTTTGCTATATTGCCTTTTTATACCTTTTTTTTTAGCCCACGCTCCCATTAAAGCCTTTTACATTTATTTGCTTTTATGTGTTGTTGTATGTTGAATGCCTTCTCACCTCTATCTGGATATATTTTTCATTTTCCTTGTAGTTACCATAGGATTAAAATTCAATATCCAAAATACATAATAATCATAGTTTGTTTGAGACCAACTTGACTTCATAAACATGCACATATATTTTCCCTATAAACCCCCATTTTTTAACTTATTATCACTTAGCACCTCTAGGAAGTAAGAAGTGGAAATACATACCAAATAATGCAATATATTAATACTGGCATTTATAACTTCCCAAATGCTTATCTTCACTACAAGTAAAGATACTTCTTTATGCTGCTTTTCTATGTCTAGTGTCCTTTTTTTTTCAGTGTGAAGAGTTTCCTTTAGCATTGCTTGTCGGGCAGGACTAGTGGTGATGAACTCCCTCAAATTTTGTTTATCTGAGAATGTCTTAATCGTTCCTTCATTTTTGAAAGAGAGCCTTGACAGATATAAAATGTTTGGCTGGCAATTATTTTCCTTCAGCTCTTTAATTATTTCAGCCCATGCCCTTCTTACCTCCATGGTTTCTGATGAGAAACCAGTACTCAAACTAATTGGTCTTTCTTGTACATAATGCTTTGCTTTTCTCTTGCAGTTTTCAGAATTCTCCTTGTCCTTTGCATTTGATAGTCTAATCAGTATATTATAGGGTGTATTTTTCTTTATGTTTATCCTGTTTGGTCTTCTCCATGCATCTTTGATGTACATATCCATGTCTTTTATTAATTTGGAAGTTCTTTGTCACTATTCCTTTGACTATTCCTTCTCCCTTTTTCTCTCTCCTTCTTTTCCTTCTGGGGCTCCCATAATGTATATTTTGTATGCTTGATAGTGTCCCATAACTGTCTTAGGTTATTTTCACTTTTAATATTCCTTTTTCTCTTTCTGTTTCTCAGCCTGACTCATTTCAAGTGTCTTGTCTTCAAGTTCACTGATTCTTTCTTCTACCAGCTCCAATTGGCTCTTGAAACCATTCTGTTCATTTATTATTTCAGTTATTATAGTCTTCAACTCAGTAATTCTCTTTGGTTCCTTTTTAAGAATTCTGTCTCTGGTCTGAAGTCTGTCTGATGTAAACTTAAGCTTCAGACCCCCTGAGCCCGTTTGTGTCTTCTTTCCTTCCTTCCTTCCTTCCTTCCTTCCTTCCTTCCTTCCTTCCTTCCTTCCTTCCTTCCTTCCTTCCTTTCTTCCCTTTCTTTCTCTCTCTCTTTCTCTCTCTCTCTCTCCCCCTCCCTCCCTTCCTTCCTAAAACAAAAAGAATTCTGTCTCTATACTTGGACTCTCAAATAGTTCATCCATTGTTTGCTTTATATCCTTTTTCTGTACTTTGCCTTCATCTCCTTGACCAATTTTAAGATTGGTTTTTAAAGGTTTCATATGTATGTCCACATTCTGGTCTTCTTTTTTGGTGTTTTCTATATTTTTATCGACTTCCTTCGGTTGGGCCATCATTTCCTATTTGTCTGTCTTATACTCTTTGGTTGCATAGTATACGTTTTAATATTTTAAAACGTTAAGACTGGGATTTACTCTCTGGAATATCTGTTTCTTGGCTTTATAACTAGCTGGTGATAAAACAAAGATTTTCCTGAGCTTCACCCCTCCTATCTAGAAGGTCTGCCAGAGGCAAGTGCAGTTGCAGGGTTTTCCTTGTCTTTCTGGGCCTCCGTCTTGTCCTGAGACTTTACTTGTTAGCTGTTTTGAGTTGCCCTGTTTGCAGGTGTTTGGTTGTCCTCTGCTTCCAGAGAGACAGAGTTCCCTCTTCTGGGTACTTGATGTTGGCAGCCCTTTGTCCCATAGTGTCCACCTCCATAGTTTTTTATATTCCTTTCATTGTCTTGAAGGCTTTTGTCTGGGGGGAAAATTCCGAGAGAAGGGTCATCTTGGAAAAAACTTTTCTAAGTCAGTCTTACACAACAAAAACAGGGCCAGGAAACCATCAAAGGGGCACAGAGTGCTCCAAGATGCCCTGGGGAGGAAATCAGCAAGGGCTTCTCTGATGGTTGCCAGAAACTAAGCATACCTGGCCTGCCCAACAAATGCAGCACTTCACCTAACTGTGAAAGTGCTGCACTTTAAATTGCCACTGCCTCCACTCTAGTTCATGTAGTGTTGAGACAATGGCTGCCGCTGCCTTTGTCTGGCAGTTTGAAGCAATAGCTACCTTCAGAGCTGGAAACAACCACCCAAATTCGGCTAATCAAAAGCCTTGATCAGCTATCAGCCATGCCTATTGCTATTATTGGGGAAGAGGATTTTTACATTCTTTTCTGCCACCAGCAGCTAGGCATGGCTGGTGCGAGAGTGAAGGATAGGAATCAGTTGCAGCTGTACAGAGAGAGAAATTTACAGTTCAGTACCATAATTTATTAGCTTTTTCCAACTACTCTTCCCTGGGTGCTGTACAGTGTTCTGGTCTCTGGAGTTTCAAAAATGTTTTTGATAGTTCCTGCCTGTTTAATATTTGTTTTGGTGGGAGTCTGAGAACTCCCTACTCTGCCATCTTCCAAGGAAGTCACTCTAAGTTTTGCAAGCTTGTTCTGGCTATTGTATATAGGAACCTAAGACTTGCAGGTAATAGGAAATATTTGCCTTCTTATATCTTTCCTATTCTTTCCAAATTTTCTTCATTAGATGTATTTATCTGTGTCTGTGTGTGTCTATCTGATAGAAGGATAGGCTTTTAATACCGAATATTAGTTTTTCCAGATCCATTTCATGTTCTATATCTTCTACAAAAATGCCACACCAACTTCAACCCACAGTTTTTCTTCTGACTTGGAACATTGCATAGTAAATTTTCTATGTCGCAAATTATGTTACTTAAGCTTAGTCTGTACTTTATTCTCTATAACCTATTTGAAAGTTTTTTCTGATTTCATATATTTCAAAATACCTAGCAAAGACTAAATATAGTAGTAACAGATGCTTACTAAAACTCAGTGTAAATCAAAGATGGTAGTACTAGTTTCCATTTAGTCATGAACTGTCTACTCAGCTTGGCCCAAGTAAGAGTTAATGATCCTGGTGTCTCTCAATCATATCATGTGCATTTCTGAATCTATGCTGGATGGAGCAGGTGAAGTAAAGTGTCAGATTTTACACACGAATTGGCACATATAAACTTTTATTACTTTTGGCCAGCCAGTGAGGCCAACTTTAGCTCTAAAGGCAGAGGATATGATGACATATGAAGAATACAATCATCTCCAAAGTCTAATCCCTCTTGCATTCCTCTTATCAGAAGCTAATTTGGAAGGGGATATTGGGAAGGACAGACAGAGCCCCAGCAATCATGAAGGAGAATAGAGAAGCAATTTCATCTCTATTATAGAACCAGCTGTCTCACTCACTTTAGAGGAGTCTCCCCTTCTAAGGGAAGCTTTGGAAATCTCCATAACAGACTCCTGGTCAAACAGTGGCCACATCCTGGTTCAGAACCATGGATAACATTTGCATGGCTACAAGAGGCAAAGAGATATTTATTTTTGGATTTGAAATAAAGAAAATGAAACATGAAGGGCTGGTCATAATGACAGGTCCACTGAAAACCACCCACTCAGTACCTCACGGATTTTGCAATGGGGATAAGTAAGTTTAGCTGATGAATTGTGTTCTCTTTAAAAAAAAAAAAGTCATTTGAAAGAGACCTTAGTATGGACACTGTAGGCTTGGCACACTGCTCCATGCAAGTCATACTAAGAGATTAGAAAATATAGCACTTCACTTCTTTTTGGCTCAGTTTCCTATCTTCAATTGTACTAGTTTTTAATTGTTGCATAACAAATTACCATAAATGCAGCAGCTTAAAATGACATCCATTTATTAGCTCACAGTTACGTAAATAAGAAATCTGGACATGTCATAACTGTGTTTTCTGCTAAGAATTCCACAAGGCTGGAATCTTGTGTCACCCAGTCTGTGTTCTCATTTGGCTACGACAAAATTCAGTTCCTGGTGCTAATAAGATTGAGGATCTTGTTATTGTTTGTGTGTGTGGGGGGGGGGGCATTCTCAGCTCCTACAGGCCACCTACATTTTTGGCCACATGGCCCCCTCCATCTTCAAGGACAACAAATAATAACTTTTCATGCATCGAATCCCCCTCATCCTTTAAATTGTTTTCTCCAGGAAGAGCCCTGTTCCCTTAAAGGCTGCATCTGATCAGGTTGGAACCACCTAGGATAATCTCCCTACCTTAAGGTCAATTAATTTGGAACCTTAAATAAATTGGTCAAATCCTCTCACTGCAGCACATGTATTAGTGTTTTACTAGGAGAAGGTTTTCATATACCAGGGGCTGGGAATCCTGGAAATACTCTCAGAATTCTGCCCACCATGAGTTCTTCATGGGTCAGATAGTCTATGGTTCTGTAGAATAATAAAAGTAGAGTTTTCTTTTATTGAAAAGCAGGAAATTAAATATATCTCCATTAAAGGCTTAGATATCTACTGGCTGTCAGAAAGGAAAGAAAGAAGCAAAAAACATTTCTCAGTTATGTGTTATGGGAAACATGTTTCCCATACCCGCCTGGTATTTATAGTAAGGTATATTTGAGAAATGCAGTTAAAAAACAAAATAGGAATAAAACTAAACATATTAAATGCTCAGATAATTGCTGCAACTACATACATTGCATCTTCAAAAAGGGTAATAGTAATAGCAAAGGTGCAATTCTAAAATATATAGTTGTTCACATTTTAATATTTCCGAAACTATGCTTTATCTTAAATTTGATATATGGTTTTATATGTATGTGTGACTTCATTTATCCACAAAGGCTATTTAATTGCTGACACAGCTGATAATCAATGAAGTTAGACCAAACAAGGCACAATGAGGGAGCCCAGAACAGCAATAACAGGAGCAACCGCCACTCCCAGGCTATAGATGCAAAGGGAGAATATGGGAGCAACAAGTCAGGAAAGGGAAAAAGAGAGGAGAGGGTTATGCATATCACAGGAGCTGGGTTCATTGTGGGAGGGCTTGATATCATGTAGCTTGGATCATGGTGTGGGAGTATCTGGCAGGAGCTGGAATCTTGTGAGAGGGATAGCCACTCCCAGAAGCACTACCTGAAATAATGCCGGGGAGGGGGAGACTTTCCCTGACACCAGTCTCCCATTGGCCACATCAAGCAAGAAACCAGTTGACAAAAGAGCCTAGCGGACTTGGTTTCCAGGGGATAGAATCCTACAAACAGTGAAGAGTAGGATTAGGAATGCAGAGCAAATAGGCAAATGCCTGAGACAGCTACATTAGGTAAGACAAGGAAACGATCCTTGCAAGTTCTCTGTTAAATTTTTCTGGTGTGAGAGAAAGAAGAAGAGTAGGACAGAAGGAAAAGTTTGTCCTTCTCCTTTCCCATTGGTTAACAGTGTGGGTACCTTCCTTGGAATGGTGGTACAGTAAGTCTTATCAGAGGAAGAGTGTTGTCTAAAAGGACAATAACTCTATCAAGTCCCCAAAAGGTGAAGTTAGTTTGGAGGGCAAAGCCACAGAAGGACCACCATTTGTGGTGTAGAATGGAACACCACAGGGTGGGAGTAGATGGATACTAGGACAACACCAATGAGGACAGGGAAGAGTATAAAAGCAGGCAATGACTTTCCTTTCAAACATGGTACAGGGAATAGAAAAAACAATGATCAGTGCACAAACCAAGAACTGAGAATCAACCTAGTAGCCAGAATATCTGGGACATCCAGAACAATGAATCCAGGCAGGCCAGTCAGGAGGAAGTCATGGTGGCCACTCAGCAGTAAAACCGAGGATCATCAATTCAGAGACAACCATTTAGAGTAGTGTTTTCATGATCTAAAACTTGTGCTCAGTGTTCAGTATACACGAAGAGTATAAGGATGGTAAGCAGAGGTCATAGCAAAATTGGATCTAGTAACGGTAGAGCACATGATCCAGCCAAGGCACCAAACCATGGGCTCCAAGGAGAACTGCCAGAAGCATGTATCTGATACTAATGTCTGGGATCTAGGGTCAGAGGCAGGACACAAAGAGGGAATCCAACATTAGAATCTTAGAGCAATTCCACACAGGATCAGTAAGTGTGTCTGAAAGTTGAGCTGAAGAACGTCCAGTATATGGATCCTTATTATACCCTTCTCCAGACTAAGGTCAGGGTGAGTTCCAGAGGTCAGGATTCATGTGAACCATTTGGATAGGAGTTAAGTGCATATTACTGGTTAGAGGCATACAGAAATGAGGGGCAAAGAAACTGACACACAGCTATGGAACCTTAAGCAAGGGATTATGCATCTCATTCTCATTGGTATAACAAACTTGGCAGAGATCATGGACTGTTTGAAAAGATTATTTCTAAGATAAATTCAGCATTATGATATACAATGCTTTGTAGCAATAATAACTACCTGGAATTAATGTATTAGTGGCTAGTATTTTTTGTCAGTAAACAGAGTTCTCAAGCCCTCTTATATTTCTCAAAGTCTTCTTCCATTTTTCCAATTCAAACTCCAAATGGGCCCTTCTGCTAAGCGCCTTTCCTGCACCAGCAAACCAACCATCTGTATGCAGAGCTACTCATAAATGTAAATAAGGAAATAAGTGCCTTATGTATTTTCCTATAAATAATTCATTTACACAAAAATGGAATGAAAAGCATACAATATTTAATATTGAAGCTTTATGGGATGGAGTAAAAACATTTTTTTGATTAAAAAAATACATTCTCATAATATGAATAGTTTTTTTATGGTAATAACTTGAAACACTTGGAGAGATGCCTGATAAAATAATATTTAAATTTTCTTTTATTTTTAAATAAACTCAATTATTCAATTGAAAAATTAATAACAAGAAACCTCAGATTGTAATGGAGTTTAATTTGGAGATTATTTCTTGATTCTACTGTACTGGACCAAAGTTACAGGTAGTTCATATCATCAACAGATTACCTTTGGCAGAAATTAAAATTAGTACATTTAGACTTTTTATAACAGTTTCACAGGTAAGTTTCTGCTTTCAGAACTGTAACAGTGCCAACTAATGTGTTGTTAACTTGTTTTGGCAATATTCAGATTTTTGAAAGTGTATTATCTTGGGCAGGCCACTGTGGCTCAGCAGATAGAGTTCTCACCTGCCATGCCGGAGACCGCCTGCCATGTGGAAAAAAAAAAAAGAAAGTGTATTATCTCTTCATTTTATTCCCTTAAAACCCCTATGAAATTGATAGGAACATATTTCTACCACCCCATACTGACCCATTTCATAGATGAAGAAGTTGAATATCAAAAATACCCTCTAGATGCCTTGTTCTGGATTCTACTGTAGGTTAGGGAAAAAATCTGTTCCTGAAGTTCTGCCCAGTGAGTCTGTCACGCTTTGCTTCTCCTTTGATGCTGCTTCAGAAAGCCACACTCTCTTGGCCTGTGGGAGTGGGCCATTGTTAATGTCCCTAGCTTGGCCACTGTAGCAGGAACTCAACTTGACCCCCTAATGGTCAAGCATGTCAGCTTAAGCACATCCCACTACCTGACGAATACCTTCCCTACATTTGAAGTTGGAAGCAGAAAAGAATCCAGAGCAAACATATTCAGAATACAAATAATTGCCAGTGGGGAATCCAATAATTGTACCAAGATAATACTACATAATTCCACTGTAGAAAATAATATGCAAATATTTTGTGCCAGCACCCCTCTGGTAAAGACATTCAGATGTGGAGGCAGGTCATAATATGGGTGATCCTAGAAGCTGGAAGAATGCCCACCAAGTGCCCTTCAATAGCTCCTCTGCTCACCAAGGTCAACAGCATTACTTGCCACTGACGCTACAGATCATTTATGGAAATATAAATTCCCTCTCTAATTGCTATGGAAGTGTAGACAGTGGTGATTTTCAGAAATGAGTATTTTCACTGCCCTTTGATATTCATTATTATCTGAAATCACTCAAAAGCCCATGGTTATGAGTAACCAAGATCAAAGGGCATCAATGTACAAACAAGATTTAAACTATTAACCTCTCTGTCAACTTTCACTCTGAGGGCTTCTGCCTGAGGAACTCTTGGTTTTCTCTGCATTCCAACAGGTCCCTTGGCACCACCTATAAGAAAATGAAATATGTGACCCCAGTATGCATTAAAAGGAGCTGGACCAGAACGTTCCACATTTCTGTATATATCCCTGCTGCTGGTCAAGCTGCTTCCAATTAACCAATGTTTTAATTAATTGAAGAAACAAAGAGATGAGACTGATGAACTGCAACAGAAACAGAAACACTTTGAAACCTATGGACTATTGACATTGTGGGCTGGGAAACACAGGATAGACCCTCACAGAAAATTTTCTCTCCTTGCCTTTGAGAGTGCCTAATTCACCATTCACATTTTTTTAAATTATGCATTACTTCAGGTATGCCAAAAATAATGTAGGCTCTCACCATACATCTTCCCTATGCTATATCCTTCCATAGCCCTTAGCTCATGCAACCCTTACAATTATGTTAAGGGAAGGAAATTATTATTCTACTTTTAAATAAGAGACAGTTCAGTCACGTAATTCTTCAAGTTACTACTTAAGGATGCTCCTGATTTTAACTGAGTAGTGCCATTTAATTACTTGAAAATGGATATAACTAATTAGTCACGTTAACTAAACATTCCCAAGTAGCAGTAAGGAAGGAAAAATATGTACACATATAACAACACTATTTATTTCAGTGACTTTTGAACTTTTTGATTGCAACCCAAATATGGATGTGCATTTTTATTCTGACATTGTGAACACATCCTAATACACAAACATGACTATTCCAACCCAGTGCAGCCCCAAGACCAAAGAGCACACTAGACAAGGTTAGGGATGAGTTTCTTGTGAATTATGAACATGAGCTATTTCCACATGGCGGCCATCCAGAAAATGTAAGTCAGTGCTCTGCAAAAGGGCTGGGAGTGCAAGGGATGGCTTATGACATTCTGTAGCATATGAGAACAGAGTTTCAACAAGTTCTTATGACACAGGGGTCTGGAGGTTTGTTATCAACAGCATTCAGGGGAGACGAGTTTTAATACTCTGCTTATGATAGCATTTGTACATTCCTCTCCCCGTCCGCAGGAGGCCTGATGGCCTTTAGCTTCTGTCCCAGTCATTGCAGGCTGCAACATGTCATAACTTATTCTCAATATGAGTGGGAATCTGAGCCCTGGTCTCCATAAAAACCTATTCTTATTAATTATGTTCTTCAGTGATTTCTGGTCCTTATGTGGTCATTTGAAGCTGTCCCTACCACAGAAAAACACTTTCTTGAATTTAATCCATTCCTGTGGGCATGAACCTGAGGTAAGTAGAACCTTTTGATGCGGTTACTTCAATTAATATGTGGCATGCCTCAATCAGGATGGATCTTAATCCTGGTTCCTAGAGCCCTTTAGAAGTAGAATAAAATTTAAACACAGAGAGATAGGTAAGCCATAGAGGGAGCAGCCAGAGGCCGAACATCAGTGAAACCTGGAAGAGAGGGAAGAGGCCAGTAGAGGACACCATGTACATTGCCATGTGGCAGAGGAGCCAAGGACCAAGGATCACCAGTAGTCAGCCCCAGAATGAGTTATCAGGAAGAAAGCAACGCCTAAATGATGCCTTGATTTGCACTTTTTCTTAGCCTCTAAAACCATGAGCAAATTCCCGTTGTTTAAGCTTGAAACTAAAGCAAATAGTTTAGTTTGGGAAACCAAAACGTTCACTGTTCTATTCCATTTTATTTTCTATTCCTCACTATTCTATTCTATTTGCCTTTTTTTTTTTTTTTTTTTTTTTGCATGGGCAGGCATTGGGAATCAAACCCAAGTCTCCAGCATGGCAGGTGAGAACTCTGCCATTGAGCCACCATCACACCACCCTAATCTATTTAATTTCACATTTTAAAAATGTCACCATTATCTATTAACAATTGATAACTGATTTTACAGCCCATTACTTTTAGTAATCCACACTTCGAAAAGCTGTGGTTTAGTTGAACCAATAACTGACAGAGAATAAGTGACTAGATAGGTTTTTGACATGAGAATGAGAGAGAAAATGTCTGGAGCATTTTCCAAAGAACACTGAACTGGGAGTTCTGAGAGTGGCCTAATGGCTTGTTTATGCTAGTCACTGACTGTATCAGAGGGACACAAAAGGGAAATGCCTGCTTCCCTTTGTTGTCTGAGACCAGCACCATATGGGACGCTGTGAGATATCCTGAGGTTCTTTTGGTTTGGTGTATTTTGTTTTTCACTGTTTAAGTACATCGCTGATACTGACATTATGAAACAATAATAAAACAAACCTCAATCCCTGCTTATCCTTTCCTGTGGATTAATCAGGATACATCCTCCCGCAGTCCTCCCAGTGGCCATACTATGACATAAGAACATTCAGAAGGACATCCCATTTAAAATATCTTCTTTTGTCTCATCACTGATGCCTGGAATTATAATGAATTCACTGAAAGTTTGCCCTTTATGGAAATAGAAATATTTTGGTATCTTACTCTGTAGTTCCTCTTCTTAACAGATAAGTTCCTTGATTCAACTTGTTTGATTACTGGCATGAATCTGGTCTGGAATCAGACATTATATACAACTATTGAGTATTGTTAATATGTTCTAATGAATGATTTGGGTGCCCACAGTTGAGGAGAAAATAAATTTACCAGGAGGACACATGAAAATGCTATAGAGAAAGTGATTTTTAAGCTGGGCCTTAAATAATTAATAGAAACATGACAGGTAGAGAAATATGAGCAGTGAGAAAATTCCCAAAATATGTTGCATAATGCAATAGTCAGGATAGACTCGACTATGCTGAATAACAAATTAATGCCAAACTTTAGTACCTAAACAAAATAAAAGTTAATTTCTCATTTTATAAAGTCCAAAATGCCTCAGGGGGGCATTCCTCCTTCTTGGAGCTATGTCATCTGGAATGTAAGGCTTTCATAGTCACCATAACATGAGAAAAGAATGATGGAGGAATCACATTGGCTCTTAATCAAGCAGAAGCTGCTGTGTCACTTTTGGACTGTAGTTAATTCATTCAGCAGTCATTTAGCAAAACTAGTAACATGGATTCAACCTTATTCTAAGGGAAACTGGCAAATAGAGGGAATGTTTAGTGGACAGTAACTGTCTCTGTGACACAGAGAAAACTGAAGGAAAACAATAGGGAGATCCTGATTGAAATGCTTACCATGAATGTAGAGTCAAGGGAAAGAGTTGTGGAGATAAAATTGTAATGTATATTGCAAGGAGATTATTTTGGTCCTTACATGTTAGGATAAAAACTTTTGTATTTAACCTTAGCTTCTGGGAATAGACTATGGAATTTTCTGTTTTGCAGTTACCCATCATTGTTTATTGGAAGGGATGAGGTCATGAAAATGCTGGATCTATTGTAATGTCCTTCCTAAGAGCATTGTTTGACTGAGATAAAAAGTTGGGCACAGAAGGAACCCAACTGCCACTGATGGGACTGGAATGGAAGGCAGTAGATAGAAAAGGCTTATTGCATGGTTCATGTGTGGGCCAGAAGTACTGCTCAAGATAAAGCCTGATGTAAATTTTATCACAAAATCATGGTATTTGATTGCAATTGAGACAGTACAGTAGGAGCTGGCACAATCCACTCATTTGAATGAAAACACAAAGTCTCCATGGAACACAATAAAAAGGTCTTTTCAAAACATAGAATACCAAAAGCAAAACATTTGCTAGCAAGAGGTGATCTTCTTTGGCACAGAGAGGAGGCACATATCGAAGGCCAGGCCTAATATTAACCAAAGTATAGTAGGGAAAAAAGTGTACATCATATTTTCAACAAGCACATATTTACAGGTTCTTTTGAATTAGATGGATGGAGATATATACATATCAGACATTGATTCCACTGATTAAAAGAAATTGAACCTTAGGAACCCACATTTCAAAAGGTCATCATTTGTCCTTCTCAAGGCACAAAGTACAACCTAATACTTTATCAGATATAAGCAACAAATATGATCGGTGCACCAAATTCCTCAACAGTTATTCTTGGGGGCTTCTATACACGTGCTATTGCCTAAATATTATGGAAAGAAGAAATCTAAAGCACAGATGGTCTCTGCCACCACCATGTAAAATAGTAGAGGACAAGGCTGTGAACTGTTGATTGAACCTCATTACGAGATAATCTATTTAGTTATGTATTTGTTTCTGGACTGCATCAATCTGGAAAATTTCCATGCACTTAGCCACTCATTCATTCAGCATACAATTATTAAAGAATTTAAATGTCAAACAATGTGCTAAGTAGTGGGATAAAATAGTGAACAAAAAATATGCAAAATCTTCTTCCTCATTTCTAATGAGAAATAAAAATATTAAATAGTCATAAAATTGAACGGAGAATTGCAGATTTGAAAATGCTATAAAAAAGAGAGATGTATACGGCTATAAGAGCATGACAAGGCATGTCAGTGAAATCTACCTTGAGGAAACTTCATGTATCTAAGATTTGAAGGATGAGTAGGAGTTACTCAGTGAAGAATGACAGAAAGAATCTTCCAGGAAGAGTGTTTAGCTTGTGCTCTGTAAACAGAAGGAGTATAGTGAGTCTGAGCAACGACATTGGACTTACTTGGGTTTGAGTAAGAAAAGTACTAAGAACTCTGAAAAAAGTTGAAGCTAGTCAAAGATTTAGGACTATATCATATAGAGTTGTTATTTTCTTTGTTCGAGGTCCCTTTATTAGGAAGTTTTAACTTGCAAAAATCCTATTTGGTTTTCAAAAAGACTGCTCTGACTGCAATTACACAATGTGTTAAAGGGAGGCATAACCTGGTTAAGGGAATCTTTGGTCTATGCAGTTGAGAGATGACGATTTCTAAGAAGGCAGTAGTGGATACTGCAAGATGTTCTTTAGATAATGTCAAGAGATATAAAATCAATAGTTGGTGATGGATGGATTGGTGGGAGGTAAGGGACAATGACCTTTTTTTTTTAAGGATATGCAATTTCCCCAGCACCATTTATTGAAAATACTATCTTTTATGCATTTAATTGCTATGCATCATTATTGAAAACCAGTTAATCATAAAGGTGAGGGCTTATTTCTGGATTATCACTTTGTTCTGTTGGTCTCTGTATAATCTTTATATCAATACTAATCTGTCTTGATGACTGTAACTTTATTCTAAGTTTTTAAATCATATAGTGGAAATCCTTCAAATTTGTTCTTTTTCAAAATTGTTTTTTGAACAATTTTGTATTTCTAGATCATTTTTATTACCATATAAATTATAGAATAAGTTCATATGTTTCTACCACAAAACCCTGATGGAATCATGCAGCAATTGTACTGAATCTATAAAACTGGAGAAAATATCTATCTTAACAATACTGAGTCTTTCAATCTACGAATACAATCCTCTTTCCATTTTTTAGATAAATATTTAATTTTCTCTTAAACATATTTTGCAGATTTCAATGTACTTGCACTTCTATTTTAGTCTTTTTTAACATTATTATTGTGAAACATATGCAGAAAAGTAATAATTTCGAAGTTCTATTTTATAAGTAGTTAGTTATAGAGCAAATTTCAAAGTATAGTATGGGTTACAGTTCCACAATTTCAGGTATTTCCTTCCAGCTGTTCTAATATACTAGAAACTAAAAAGAAATATCTATATAATGATTGGTTAGTCATAATCATTTGTTAAATGCTATCTTTTCTGTTATGACTCCTCCCTTTCATTTGATCATTCTCACCATCTTCAGGAATATTTGGGCAATGACCATTCTAACTTCTTTATGTTGAAAAGGGGTGTCAACATTATGGGATAGCAGGATGCAACTGGTTGTTCTTAGAAAGACTGGTGCCTCTAGGGTTTCAGGGTTTATCTGGCATGTAATAATCTGGAGGCCTTAAATTGCTGAAAAATAAAATTAATAGGCAAAATTTTTATAGAGTCTCATATAGAGCCCTGGGTATTCTTCAAGATTTTCAGGAATACTGTTAGGTGAGACTTGGCATACCATGGCAATTTTCAATATCTGGCTGAAGCTTACATAAGAATAACATCCAGAATAAACTTTTGACTCTATTTGAAATCTCTTAGCCATTGAAACCTTATTTTGTTACATTTCTTTTCTCTTTTTTGGTAAAGAAAGCATCATCAATCCCATGATGTCAGGGCCAGGCTCACCTCTGGGAGTCATGTCCCATGTTGCAAAGGAGACACAACCTGGGAGTCATGACCAATATAGTGGGGAGGATAACGAGTTCGTTTGCAGAGTTGGGCTTAGAGAAAGTGGCCACTTCTAAACAACAAAAGTGGTTCTCTGGAAGCGACTCTTAGGCATAATTATAGATAGGCTTAGATTCTCCACTACAAACATAGTTTCATCAAAGTAAGCCTCGAGATCAAGGGCTTGTTCTTTCTCAAGCTGACATGGCAAGTGAACTCATTGCCCTCCCCCTGTATGTGGGGCATGACTCCCAGGGTATAAATCTCCCTGGCAATGTGGGATAGAAATCTCAGGATGAGCTAGGTTCTGGCATCAAGGGATTGAGAAAACCTTCTTGAGCAAAAGGGGGAAGAGAGAAATGAGAAAAAATAAAGTATCAGTGACTGAGAGATTTCAAACAGAGTTGAGAGGTTATCCTGGAGGTTATTCTCATGCATTATATAGATATCACCTTTTTAGTTTATAGTGTACTGGAGTGACTAGAGGGAAGTACCTGAAACTGTGGAGCTATGTTCCAGTAGCCTTGTTTCTTGAAGATGATTGTATAATGATATAGGTTTTACAATATGACTGTGTAATTGTGCAAACCTGTGTCTGATGCTCCTTTTATTTAGATATAGACAGATGAGTAAAAAATATAGATTAAAAATAAACAAATAACAGGGGGACAATGGTTAAAATAAATTGACTAGATAGAAATACTAGTGGTCAATGATAGGGAGGGGTAAGAGGTATGGGATGCATGAGTTTTTTCTTTTTTCTTTTTTCTTTCTTTTTCTGGAATGATGCAAATGTTCAAAAAATGATTATGGTGATGAATACACAACTATGTGATGATATTGTGAGCCATGACTGTATACCATGTATGAAATATTTTTATGTTAAGAATGTTTGTATGTTAAGTTATATCAATAAAAATATTTAAAAAAGAAAAGATCAAGGGCTTGGTTTATCAAATTGGGAATCCCTAATCCTTGAAAGAATATCAGGAATTTCTCAAGTGGGGAAGTTGAACAGTTCCATATTATTTCTCTAGTCTCTCAAGGGACTTTGCAAATGCTTTTTTATTATCTACCCCACATACTGTGGAATGCATCAGGTGTTACATTGAGCTATACTGTTTGCAAGAACTCATTACATTCTAGGCTTTGCATATTAAAGTTGTATAAATAAACTGGCCAGACAGGTGAAGTGAGATAGTGTGTGTGCCAGTTTGAATGTATTATGTGCCCCAGAAAAGCCATGTTTTAATCATGATTCAATCTTGTGGAGGCAGCCATTTCTTTTAATCCTGATTCAATATTGTAGTGGAAATTTTTTTTAGATTATCTCCAGGGAGATGTAGCACTTGCATTTGTGGGTGTGGCCTTTTATTAGATGGAGATGTGACTCCACCCATTCCTGGTGGGTCTTGATTAGTTTTCTGGTATTCTTTAAAAGAAGAAACATTTTAGAAAGAGTTAGAAATGACAGAAGTGACAGACACGACAAAGTCGAGAGAAACTTTGGAGCAGAGCTGACACAGATGTGAACACTTGAAGAACAGAGACATGGATGGTTGGAGAAGCTTGGAGCCCAGCAGATGTCACCATGAGATGTTAAGTAAGCCAGAACCTGAAGAGAGCCAAGGGAAGCCAAGAGATGAAAGCCAGCCCTGAATAAGCAAAGTGAGGAACCAGAGGCTGAAAGCACTGAAACCCAGGAGCAAGGAACCAAGCAGATGCCAGCCACATAATTACCCACCTGACAGAGGTGTTCCTGACCCATCAGCCTTCCTTGAATTAAAGTATCATTCCCTTGATGCCTTAGTTTGAACATTTTTATATGCTTAGAACTGTAAACTTGTAATTTATTAAATTTCCCTTTTAGAAGTCATTCCACTTCTGGCATTTCACATTCCAGCAGCTTACAAACTAACACAGTGTGTTACAGAAAATTTAAATTTTGTACCAAACAAACATCTTTTCCTTTGGTCTCACACAGAACTTAAAGTTTTAAAATATGGACAACATTGTCCTTTACCCTGTATTCTGATTGACCTTAGTCCCAACCAAATCAGCTTCATTCATATCTCTAATTAAAATCTAATTTCTTTTTTCAGCTTCTTTAGCAGTTGCTGTATGGGTAACACTGACTTTCAGAGCTGTAAAACTCTAACTCTGAGACTTAGGTGTCACACAGGTACCCATTAATCCAGGGAACTAACAGGCTATACACAAAGATCACAGCATCTCAGAATTTAGAAATAACACTTAAAACTCAGGAACAAATGTGACTGCCATAAGAGCTTACAATCTAGGCCCCAATTTTCTTATAAATATTTGCTAAATAAGACCATACAGTATTTGCCCTTTTGTTTCTGGCTTATTTTGCTCAACATAACATAATATCCTTGAGTTTCATTCACCTTGTTGCATGTTTCACGACTTCATTCCTTTCTGTAGTCACACAATATTCCATCCTATATATATGCCATAGCTTACCTTTCCATTTATCAGTCAGTGGACCCTTCAGCCACCTGCATCCATTGGTTACTGTGAATATAGCCACCATAAAGATCAGTGTGAAAATGTCTATTCGAGTCCCTGCTTTCGGTTCTTCCAAGTACATGTTCTTCCGAGGACTACATGTCCTAAGAACAGGATTGCCTAATCATATGGCGACCCTATATTTAGCCTCCTGTGGATCTGCTACATTGCCCTCTCTGAAAGGGCTGCACCATTTGGCTTCCCTAGCAACCTTAAAGAGGGATATCTCTCTCTCCACATTTTCTCCAGGACTTGAATCTTTCTGTTTATTTATTTATTTATTTATTTATTTATTTATTTATTTATTTTGAATCTGCAGATTTCGTTAAGATATATTCACATACCATATATTCTATCCAAAATATACACTCATGTCTCACAGTATCCTCATTTAGTTGTACCATCATCATCCTTCACAATTATAGACGATTTTCATTGCTCCAAAGAGAAAAACAACAAATCAACACAGCCATACCAAAGAGAAAATCCAAAACACTCCAATCTCCTATTATTTTATCCTTTTTTCTTAATTTCATTTTCACACTGTAAAAATGAATTGACAGCACTTAAAAATGCAATTATTTGATATATTGACTTTGTATAGTGCAACCTTGCTAGATGTGTTTATTAGATCTACTTCTTGATATCTTCCATAGGATTTTCTGCATAGAAGATCATTCCATCTGCAAAGACAGTTATACTTCTTTTCCCAATCTGATACCTTTAATTGCTGTATATTTGCTGTAGCACTTCCAGTAGCACTCCAATTTCTATCAATAAGAACTTATTACCTTATTCTTGCTATTAGGGGGATAGCATTCAGGCTTTCACTATTATATGTGATTTTAACTGAACTTTTTCCCCCTTTTTTGCTCTACACACCTTTTCAGGTTAAGGAAGTTCTCTCTATTCAAAGATTGATGAGAGTTTTAATCATGAATGGATGCTGAATTGTATCAAATTATTTCCTATGTATACAAGGAAATTTTTATGCTTTGATCTGTTAATGTGATACATTACATTCATTGATTTTTCAAATGTTAAAAGAACCTGAATTCCTGGAATTAATCTTACTTGATCAAGGTATGTAATACTACTTCTATATTGCTGAATTTGGTTTGCAATTATTTTGTCAAATATTTCTATTTCTATGTTCATAAGGGACATTGGAATGACCTTTCATTTCTTCTAGTGTCTCTCTGTCTTTGATATCAGTATAATACTGTCCTCATCTAATGAATTGAAAGTGCCCCTTCTACTTTACTTTCTGAAAGGGTTTTTGTAGAACTTACATATTTTTTCTATAACCAATTGATAGAAATCATCAATAAAGCCATCTGAGTGCTGACATTTTTTATGGGAATATTTTAAATTAATAATGCAATTTCTTTACTTGTTGTAGGTCTCTTTGGATTTTCTATATTTTCTTAAGTCAATTTTGGTAATTTGTGTTTTTCTAGGAAATTGTCCATTTTATCTGCGCTTTCTGATTTGTTGGCATAAAGTTACTCATCATATTCTACTATAACCCTTTTGATTTCTCTAGGGTCTGAGTGACATCACTAATTCCCAGTTTTGGCATTTGTGTCTTGTTGTTTTTGTTCTCAGTAGTTCTTGCTAGAAGTTCATCAACTTTATTGCTCTTTACAAAGAATCAAGCTTTTGTTTCCTTGATATTCTTTGTTTCCTAATTTCTATTTCATTTCTTTCCTCTTTTATCTTTATTATTTATTTTCTTTTACTAAATTTGAGTTTGACTTGCTCTTTTCTTCTAACTTTTTGAAGTAGAAGCTTTCTGATTTACTTCTTTCTTCCTAAATACAAGTGTTCAATCATTAAATTTTGCCACAAGCATTCCTCTACCGCATCTCAAAATTAGGGTCCAATCAGAAGACAGAAATCACAGAGTAATTTGAACAGGAAATATTTAAATAAAAAATAGTTAACAGAGGATTTGCACTAGGAAGTGGCTAGTAAGCATTAAAGAGAACTCAAACGAGTGCAGAAATACCAGATACAAAGTCAGACAATACCTCTCTAGGTGTGAGAGAGAGTGCCCAAGAACCTCTTTTCTCCTCTCCACCGAAGTGGGGATCTAGACCTTATCAGAGAAGGTACAACCATTGCATGATGGTTTGAAGCTGCTATGAACCCCAGAAAGATCATGTTCTTCAATTTAATTCCTTTGCATGTGGACCCAGTGTAAGTACAATCTTTTGATGAATAGGATCTTAAGATGGGACCCACCTCATTCAGGGTGGGTCTTAATCCTCTTACTGGAATCCTTTATAAGAAGATAAAAGAAAGAGAAAGACAGGGAAAAAGACCCCGAAGAAGCTCAGAGAAGAAAAAAGCCACAAAGCTGGGAGAGAGGGACTTACACAAAAGCTTAGAGAGAAAGCAACAGACAGAACAGACAGAAGCTGAAAACAATGAAACCTGGGAGAGAACAAGCAGACAGTGGCCATGTGACAGAGAAGTCTAGATATTGTCTGACAATGACTTGATTTGGACATTACACAACCTCAGAATTGTAAACTTGTAGTTAATACATCTTCATGGAAAAGCCAACCCAGTTCTGGTATATTGCATTTTGTCAGATTTAGTAAAACATGGCTTACTGGATGATTGAGAAGTTATTAAGATTATGAGGTGCTGGAGGAAGGCATTCACAGGGATATTCTCTACCTTGGAACTTGCAGAAAAGCCTGTTAACAGGGTACAAAAGGATGGCATTCACACAGAGGTGCCTTGCTGGTGGCACTCCACTGTCAAGAATCTGGAGGAGATGCCGGTAGAAGCTGCTGGCCATTGCGAAAGTGCTGACCACCTCGTACTCAAGAATTCAAGCCTGGAGAAGCAACTTTCTGTGGGGCCAGGGAGAGGAGCAACTAACTACATTCAGCAGGAGCTGGTGTGGAGAAAACTGCTCCCTGGAGGAGTCTAGAATTTGAAGAAAACTAAGCTCTTCAGGAGCTGAGTGCAGGAGAGCACTGCAACCAGCAGCAGCTTAACACAAGAAAGACTGCAGGTGCCCAGGGACCTAGCACGGGATAAAATGTCCTTTGCAACTGGCAATTCTTCACTGTAATCAGGAAAAGATCTTCCTCCTCCCAGGTCCCTCCAGCACCCTCTACTGGCAAAGTTTAACATTGTTCTAGCTGGCAAAGGAAAAATATTTTATAAAGCCTATCTCCATCCCAGAGCAGGCCAAGAAAGGTAACTATGGATCTGAGAGGTGATACACTGGTAACTGACACACAATAGATGTTATGTTGTGGCTTTATTTTTATTCAGCTCAAGACATTTTGTAATTACTCTTGTTGTCTTCTTTGAGTCATGTGTTTGTTGGAAGTGTTTTTTTTCTGCCCCTCCCACCCACCACCCACCCCTACTCCCACATACATTGTGGCTAGAAAATATACTCTGTATAGTTTCTCTCAATTATTTTAAATGTTGAAATTTATTTTATGGCCTAGAATATGGTCCATCCTGGAGAAAGTCCCATGTGAGCTTAAAAAGAACATGCATTCTGCTGTTGTTCAGTGGAGTGTTTTACATTTATTTATACGTATGTTCAAATTGATTAACAGTGTTCAAGTCTTCTGTATCCTTACTGAATTCTTACCTAGTTGTTCTATCAATTACAAAGAGAGAAGTATTAAGATCACCAAGTAAAAATGTTGTTTTTCCTTTCAGAGCTGTCAATTTTGCCTCATGCATTTTGGATGGTGTCGTTAGCTGTTTATACATTAATAATTTTTTAAAATATATATATTTTACATATTATTTGATATAATCCGGGTGTATTGGCCTTTTTATCATTATGAACGGACCCTCTTTTTCTCTAACAACATTTCTTGTCTTTGAGTCTATTTTTTCTAATATTAAATAGCCACGCCAGCTCGTTCACAATTACTATTTTCATGGAATAACTTTTTCCATCCTTTTACTTTCAACTTACTCATGTCCTTGAATCTAAATTGTTTCTCTTGCTGGCAGCATATAATTAGATTTTGTTGCTTTCTTTTTTAATTGTTTGACTATTGTCTTTTTGATTAGAAAGTACAGAACATTCACATAGAATGTAATTATTGACATGTTGGATTTAAGTATGTCATTTTGCTTTGTTTTCTGCATGTCATGCATTTTCGTTTCTCAGCTTTTTCTTTATTGCCTTCATTTGTGTTAAATATTTTGCCATGTATGATTTTTATTCCTCTTCGTTTTTAGCTATATTTTAAACAACCCTATTGAGGTATAATTGATATTTAATTAATCGCATATATTGAAAAGTTATAATTTGATCCATTTTGACCTATGTATACTCCCAAGAAGCTACCACTATGCTCCTTTGTCTCTTCTCTTCATCCACAACTCCATCCATACTCACAAGAAATCGCTTATCTGCTTTCTGTCAATATACATTCATTTGCATTGCCTGGAATTTTTTTGGACTGGAAGCATATAGTATGCATTATTTTTTAGTTGGTTTTACCCCCATTCAGCATAGTTGTTCTGAGGTTCCTTCGTGTTCAGTGTATCAATAGTTCATTCATTTTTTATGACTAAAGTACTAGATCATAATGTAGGTACATAACATTTTGTTTATTCATTTGTTGATGGACAGTTGGATAGTTTCCAGTTTTAAGCTGTTATGAACAGTGCTGCTATGAATATACACATATTCAAGGGTTTATGTAGATATATATTTTCATTTTTCTTGGATATATCCTTTGAAGTGAAATTGTTGCATGATAAGTACATGTTTAATATCACATTGATTTATAGATATTTTCTCCTAGTCTGAGCCTTGTCTCTTTATCTTCTAAATCATGTCTTATTAAGAGCAGAAATTTTTAACTTTTATGAAGTCCAGCTAATCAATTTTTCCCTCTTACTTATTCATTCATTCTTCAGTGGGTATGTACTATATATTTTATATTCCTTTTTAAAAATTTTTCTACTATCTTACTTTTAATTCTTTCGTGTTTTCGCAGTCCTTTAATCAGTATATTAATACTGATCCATTGTTTTGTTTTAATCTGTTGTGATAATCTTTGTGTCCTTTCCTTTCCTCATTTTTAAACGTGAGCAGCAATGCAAGTTAACTGGGGTAAAGCTTGTGGATCTTGTGGTTGAGGCATCAGGAATGTTCAACTGCCCCAAGCTGGAAACAGCAGGGAGTTTGAACCAGCAGACTCACCCGGATGTGTACAGATGTGACAGCACAGAAAAGGACACTGAGAAAGGAAGCAGACAGCCCTGGAAAAGTTCTGGAAAAGGTTTGAGAAAATGGATCAAGGAAGGAGCAGAGAAAAGTGCTTTGCAGCTATAATTTTGCTGAATTCTACATAGTGATTTTATACTCGCAATGATCATGAAGGAGAGGTGGCAGAAATTGTCATCCCCTTACTGCAGATGGGAAAACTGAGACCCAGAGAGGTGGAGCATTTTCCCCAGGAGCTAGTTTGTCACTGAATCAAAACCAGAAGTCAGTTCCCCAGACTTCTAAGCGAGGCCTCTCCACTAGACCAAACTATATTCAAACATGTTTGGCAGCTTTATCTCTAAAGGTAATTCTAAACTCAAGCTGTCCCTACAAACAGATTCTTTTTTAAAATCATATAAAGCCCAAAATAAAAGAAATTCCTCTTGCCATTCTTTGTGTGTTTTCCCAGAGACAAGTTCCCTCAGTCTGTCAACAGCCCGATTAGAGGTGGAGCTCAGCTTCATGGAGTGTAGTAAGGAAATTACCTGGTGGACATGAAGAGGCTGTGAAGGGCAGGTGGCATGTGGGAGATGCAGAGGCTTGTCATTCCTTTCAGTCATTTGGGGGTAGCCAGACTAAATGAATGTGAGCTGCAAGAATTAGCTCTGGGAGGGGCATCTCTGCCTCTGACCTCAGGCTGTGTGTTGAAGAAGAGAAAGGGACAGTAATGATTAACAGAGATCTCCAGGTACTCCAGGCACCAGTAGGATAGACAGCCCCTTCCCTTTACTAGCAGATGCCCTTGGCCTAATTAGAAATAAAGCCAGGCAGAAATGAGAGTGCCAGACGCCTGCTAATATTGATGGGAGTTCCAAATGCTCTCCAGCCTCACGGTCTCTTTGCCATAGTCTTCTAGGGAGGGGCCAGAAAGCAGCACATTAAAAATCCATCAGCTGCAGAAATTATTTTTAGCCAATTGATGACTTCATGGAGGGCTGGAAATACTACACAGAGAAGCGGAAAGGTGACAGGGACAGCCAGGTCAAATGGATGTCACGAATTGTACGAGAAGCTGGGATGTCTATGTGGACGAGATCTAATTCATCTTCCAGCCCAGTCAACCCAGCTGATTAAGTTTAGGCAAGTTATTTCATTTCATACCATTTGTAATAAGTATGTTAAAAAGGTATGAGGAATATTGTTAAAATACGGTGCCTGGTTCCTTGAAGGTATCCAATAAGTGGCCGCTAATACATGTAAACTATAACTTGATATACACATACTCAATAGTTCTTACTGGTCTATATAAAAGTTTATGACCAGTAGATATGTTTTATAGGTAGTCCTATATTAGGGCTCTGTTTATAGAATTGCCCAGGTCAATATAGAATTGCCAGGTCAGCTCCTCAAAGCACATTTTCTGACTTTCATGGCATAGTTGTTGGTAATAGCATATGTTTGCAGCTAGAAGCATTTAACTACCAGCCTCAGTCTGAGGTTTGCATCCCTGGGTCAGCTTTTTATTAGCTGTGGACCTTAGACCAGTCAATAAACCTCTCTGGGTCATGATATCTTATCTGACAATGAGAAATGCATGGAGTTTTGTAAAGATTAAATTAGCTATTATTAATATGTTTTTACCCTTTATTCCCTTAAAAATATTCCCTGTGCAAGTGTGCATGCAAGGGTAGTCTAGAACATTAGGTGAGGGGTGGCGTGCAGGGAGTGGAAAACTGGGTGAGAAGAGAGCATTTCCTTTTATTCCTGGGCATACTCTGGCCCTGTAATGAAAAGGAACATAGTTCCATTTGAAGATAGCCTTCTCTGCATTTCAGTTTATGACCATGAGCAGATTGATTTGTCTATAAAGGTGGCCAGCAGAGTGTCTAGGAACTGGCAATGGGAAGGCTGCCTCTTTGATTTTCCAGTTGTTTTGAAATTCTGAAGGCAGGGAGCTTTGGGCCAGACAGGGCCTCTAGGAGTATTATGCAATTGCTGCAGTCATTCGGGAAGTAAAAGAGCTTAGTGCTCTTTCATTTATACTGTAAAGGACTCTCCCACTACTAGCACTGACTCACTGCAATGTGCATAAAGCACTGTAGTTCATTACTGTAATCCCTAGGCTTCAACAGCAAAAAGATAATGACAGTAAGGACTTCTATTATTTGGGGACATATGGGAGGGATGTAGATATTTTATTGTTTGGAAGCATTAGAAAACCTGCAAGATGCATGCTTCAGCAAGCTGTTAGTACTTAGCGTGCTAAGCATCATGGGTGATAAAAATAGATACAGTCTCTTCCCTCAATGGGCTTACTCTTTTGTGGGGTAGGAGGAGCAGGTAACTTGTTTAGTTCACAGTCTGCAGATGGAGGGAAACTGTACTTGGCGAGCTGTACTTGATGAGCCACACACAAGGAGTTTGCCTGTACCTGAACTATTTCGTTGATTTCATCCTAAACCTCAAACTTAATCTAATCCCATAACAGATGAGACTCTGGGGATTTTGGAAGGATACTTAGTGGCCAGAGAAACGATTAACGTGCTTTAAAAACATGTCTGCAAATTATTTGATACCCTCCCATAAAAAAGTGGAGACTAATTCCTTCTCCTTGACTGCAGTTTCTCTTAGTGACTCGCCTCTAAGGGTGGAAGAAAACCTGCGTGATTTCCAAGGCTGGGTCTTACAATGTGATACAGCTTCTGCCTTGCACTCTCTCATTCTTGAGACACTTGCTTTTGGAACCTGGAAGCTGTTGAAAGGACTTCTACCAGGCATAACTTTCTGGTGCTCTGACTACTGGCTATAACCAGATCTGTTAGAGTGCTCCTTTGACCCCAGATCCAGATTGCCTCAAGACAAATCGAACTCCCTTAGATCCCTGTACCAAGCAAAGTACTACATCTCTCTGATCCTATCTCACATCACATTGTCCTAAGTCTCCTTACCCCAACCTTAAGTGCTTAAGCTTCTGATTTGTGTCATTAACCCTGAATCTATGTATCTTTCAACTGGCACCTCTATTGGTGAAACAAAATGTAACACTAACTTATAACTAAATTTTCTAGGACAGTGATTCCTAAATGAGGAGGAAAGCTACCCTTATAAATGATATTCTATATAGTGTTTCCAGCTAATTCCCAGCAGTACCACTTAATGACAGGTGAACTTTCTTTGTGAATGGCTCCCCTCCCAGAAACTGTTTTGTCTTTGAAACTAGTTGCATTAACCATCAGCATCAGACTCTGGGTGGTATTCTGTCCTGGGAAAAGAAAACCAAAAGGAGCCCTGGAACACAGAATTATAAGTCAGCCATGCCACTTTTCCCATTCTGTTATTATATTCCTTAAACCCAAGTTTTCTGCATAGCCCTAGAGAGCAGCTCCACACTGAATAAGTTTCTGCTACTCAGTTCTCGACTTGTCTTCTAGGCATGGAGATGATCTCCTTCTTTTATTTGTTGGCCATAACCTGATTTTCAATGCCTGAGGTCCTACAAGTCTATCCTTTCTCCATTCATTTTTTAAAAATCTGGAGTCCTGTTTGTGAAATTTATTCTCTGTGAATTGGCTGAAGCTCCTCCAGATATTGAGAACACTTCCATGAAATTTCTCTTTTCTTCTAATAGTGAGACCAATTGTTCTTGTCTACCTTATCCTTGTGGCCTATTGCGATTCATATCATGAAACGCCCTCCTCTGGCCTACCATACCACTGACTAATTCAGAGATAGCCTCTAGAACACATCCTGGCCAATAGTAACCTGGCTCCTAGTAACGTGCCTTTCTCATCTCTGACCCTGGCTTAAAGTCAACACTGCCCTTCTCAGCATCCACTGCCTGACATTGTTAATAAATATGATCTAGCTTGCTTTTGAGTCAATACTTACCCTTCTCCCAAATCAATCACTTGCCAAAGCTAATGAGAATGATCTTCTTAGAATATTTTATGAAGGTCATTGGAAGCTAAAAGCATTTATTTTCCTGTCTATAACCTTGGTGAAGTGGTAATTTTAAGACTCCACTCACTTCAATTACTTGATACTACCAGATTCTAAGACTAAGGAATGCATCAGAATATAGACGTACCTTTAAATGAGAAAGTAGTACATTCATCTGGTAAGGAACCAAAATCATATCACCTATTCCTACATTGCATCTGATGCTGAAATTTTCTCCATCATTTCTCCAGTAAGATATATTAGCTCTGCCCATGTATTTCTGTGACAGTAACTCACAGGTCCAGTTTATCTTTGGAAACTGTGGTGGCTTGAAGCTATGTACCCCAGAAAGACATGCTCCTTAATCTTAATTAAGTGCTGGAAATGAGAGCTCATTGTAGACAGGACCAATTTATGAGGTTACTTTGGTTAATGTCTCAGTCAGCATGGGTCATAATCTTCCTATTGAAGCCCTTTTTAAGAAGAATGAAATTCAGAGAGAGAGAGAGAGAGAGAGAGAGAGAGAGAGAGAAAACAAAAAAAAAAAAACACAGGAAGAAGCTAGAAGTCTACGGAACACCGAGAAACCAGGAGAGGCCACATGTGACAGAAAAGCGAAGGACCAAGGATCACTGGCAGCCAGCCCCAGAATTTCACAGTCTTCTGGAAGAAAGCATCACCTTGATGATACCTTGATTTTGGATCTCCTAGACTCAAAAACTGTGAGCCAGTGCATTCCCATGGTATTTGTTTTAGAAGCCAGGAAACTAAAATAGTTATATGTTCTTTTGCCTTACATGGAACTGAAATCTCTCTATTAATTATACCTTGTTTCTTTGGGGTCAAACAAATTAACTTTAGTCAATCTATAATTCTATAAAATAGACCTACAGACATATTTAAACCACTGTCATGTTTTTTATGATTCTTTACCAGGTTCCACTTCCTACAACTAGTCATTTATTAGAATTGCATGATTTATGCTTCCCAAATATGAACACATTACTCTTAAAGTGAAGTGAAATGGTCACCTTCTATGTTGTCTCAAACCATCTCTAATAATGTAGCAAAAGACTAAACTAGCTTGCATGATTAGGACAAGCCTGCTGAGGAGGGACTCATACACTTGTAGTGAACTGTAACCCCAAGATTGTTTTTCACTCATATCACTACTAAACCATGCCTCCCTTTACTCCCATTAGTATGATCAAATTCACCTTCAATAAACACAACTGCTCATTATTTGGCCTATGTTAATTAACTATGATGAGCACAGCATTTTGCTCAGCATACTATGTGGGAAAAACAAGGAGAGGTTGGAGGAAAGGGTTGAGGGGAAGAAGAAAAATTGTACGGTATCATATAATAAAAGGCTCAGTAAGCTCTACTGCCTGAAAGAGTGTAAAATTCAGTTGGTGGATTAAGAGCAACATCAATAGATATTTAGGACCAAGCTTGCTAAGGCAGAGCTCAACTTAGAGTTCTGTAAGGAAGACATCTTGAAATGGGAAAGGGGCAGGAGGACAAAAATCCAGATCTGAATATGACAGAGACTCTTACTGTCACCAAGTATCCATAGGATCTTCCTTATACTCAGACTCAGAGCATCTGGTTATTGGACTATAATTGGAACGTGAGTAAAAGTGTCCCTTATTCTTTGAGGTATGAGACAAATACTTCATACCTCTAGGTGCTTTCTCTAGGTGCTTTCTCTCTCTGTTTTCTCTCTCCCTTTACCTCTCCTACTTTCCCTCTCTCTCTCCCACTCTCTCTCCCTCTCAGTCTCCTCTTTCTCTTCTCTTTCTCCCTCTCCTTCTCCCTCTCATTATGTGACCAGAACAAAGGACTCTAAGATGATGAAGCTATATAATGGAAACAGCTCAGATCCTGAGTCACTGACAATAAGAAAGCACATGCTAACAAGAAAACCACACAGCATAGGAATGTAGGTGAATCTTGTAAGAGATCCATGCCACATAAATACTTGTGCAAGGTTGCCCTGTAGGAGATCCATGCAGTAAAGCAATGCAGGAGAATGCTGGAGAGAGTCCTTCGACCCACATCAGACAGTATTGTGAGTGATAGTGTCTTTATATTTCAAAAGGTTGAGATTCTAAGGTTTATTTCCTACTCCCACATAGTTTATTTTATTCTAACTTGTACATTGGATATCATGGAATGTGACTTGAATGGAAAGAGAAAAGGAGGCTATTCAACATAGAGGAAATGGCATATTGAATAAATTCAAAAGCAGGATATAGCAAGAGCAAATGGGAGAAATTTAAGTCTCTCCTCTTAAGCAAACCAGAATAATTGTCCTCAACATTTAATTTTCAATTATAAGCTGTAAATGAATGTTGCATGTTATCAGTCCTAATAATTTTTCAGTCCAATGTGATGTACTTCAGGCATCTCAAATGTCAAAAAAGGAAACATCAAATTTTGAGTTACTTTGTGTGTTGTTAGTTGGGGTTCTTTAGAGAAACAGAACCAACAGGAGAGATCTGTAAATATGAGATTTATAAAGGTGTCTTACGCAACTGTGGGAATGGAAGAGTCCAAAATCCATAGGCCAGGCTGTGAAACAGGAGGCTCCAATGAAGGGTCTGGATGAAATACACAGGAGAGACTTGCTAGCTGAAGAAACAGTGACACAGTCTCTCTTCTTCCTTAAAAGCCTTCAACTGATTGGATTTTCTCATTGTGAGAGGTGTGGCTCAGTTGATCTCAAATGTAATCACAGATTACAGTCACAGATGCAATCAACTGACTGATTATTTAATCAACCAAACACGAAATATCCTTGCAGCAATGGTCAGGTAAGTGCTTGCCTGACCAGACAACTAGGCATAATCATTTGGCCAAATTGACCCCAGAACCTTACCATCAAACTTTGCATACAGTTACATAGCAATAAAAGATCATTGCTTGGAAAGTCTACCAGCCTGCAAATAGCTCTGGACTGGGAATCAGTCTATTAATTCTAACCCTAGCCCTTGCCCAAGGTCACAAACAAAAAAAGGAGGAAAGACTATATTAATGATTTCTTCTAGTTCTGACATTGCATACTTTGTGATTCTACCAAGGCTTAGTGTCTCCTAAAGTTTGTCACAATGCAATGCCTCAAGAAATCTCAACATAACATATTAAATTGGCTGAACATTATCTGCACCTATATGATAGCAACTCAAAGGTACCCAAAAATGCTATCTGGGGATCACGCCACAACTCTGTAAATAAAGGAACACTGGGAATGCTGGCTTTGGTCGTGTATGCCCTTGCACTGTATTAACATCGGTGACAGAACTTCTAAAAGAAGAGAACTTTTCCAATGTGGGTATAAGAAGGCTCTCTATGCTCCACATCCTGTCTGAGACTCAGAATCAGAGGTATCTTATATGAAGACCACTCGGCTTAGTTAAAATGCTTTGGAGTTTTAAACCTGGTACTAACATGATTTGTCAGCCAAATGCACTTGTACAAGTCATTTAGCCTCTCTGAGTCTATTTTTCCATCTGTAAAATGGATATAACAGTATCTAATTTGTAGAATTGCTTTGTATATCAAATGAAGTTCCACATATTAGAGCCTCCATAAAACCCATTTCACATAGTAGGCCCTCATAAATTTTAATTAATAGATGCATGACTTGGTGGAGAGATGGGTAGATGGTAATTGTTCTTTCTAAAATAAAATTTAAATACAAAGGAAACATACAGATAATTTTAAATTATTGTGAGAAATTATAGCACAAGCAAAAACATTGCTTAAACCTGTTCATAATATATCCTTTGCTATACATAGGTTTCCCAACTTCCAGATCTGCTGCCTAAAGACATTTTTTCCTCAATATTTGTCTTAAAGCTAACTGTTTTGAGCTATCAAAAATAGTTATCTCTGCTCCGTTATTTTTTATATCATATTAAGCTTTTCCATTTCCTTCATGACTTAACAGACTTTGACAACCCCCACTTTTCAGTTTTCTTTTTCTAGATTGAAGAATTTTGTTTTTTTTTAATTTATTCTTAAAGATAGCCTCCTTATCGCTTTGATCAATTATAATTCACTTCTTTGGATTATCTCCAGCAACCTGTTCTTAAGAAGCCCTGATTGGCAACCTTAAAACTTAGAAGGGGAAGGGGAGAAAATGAACAAGAGTAAAATAAGTTATGAAATTGATATTCTGGAAATGCAAACATGTTATTTGTCAATTGAAAGATAAAACCATTGATACACATCTCTGACAATGCTGGCTTCATAGATTAGAAATGGGAACTGCCTTACAGAATCGTCTAGTCTATTCTTTCCCACATTTGCTCAATAATAATCACTTGGGCCACTTGTTAAATATAAAGACCCTGTTCTAATTTTCTAGCTGCCAGAATGCAACACACCAGAGACAGGTTGGTTTTTAATAAAAGGGGATTTATTTTGTTAGTTCTTCAGAGGAAAGGCAGCTAACTTTCAACTGAGGTTCTTTCTTACATGGGAAGGCACAGGGTGATCTCTGCTGGTCTTCTCTCCAGGCCCCTGGGTTCCAACAACTTTCCCTGGGGTGATTTCTTTCTGCATCTCTGAAGGCCTGGGCTGAGCTGCAAGTGCTGAGAGGAGGTATGCTGAGCTGCTTGGGCTGTGCTACATTGAGCTCTCTCATTTAAGCACCAGCCAATTAAATCAAACATCATTCATCACAGCAGGCGCGCCTCCTAGCCGACTTCAGATGTAATGAGCAACAGATGAGGTTCACACGCCATTGGCTCATGTCCATAGCAGTAGATCTAGGCACCTTCACCTGACCAAGTTGACAACTGAATCTAACTATCACAGACCCAAGGTTAGGCCTGGACCTTTGCTGTCTAATATATGTGCCACTGGCCATGTGGCTATTGAACACTTGAAATGCTGCTGCTCTGAATTGAGTTGTGCTGTAAGTACAAGACACACATTTGACTTTATAAAATGAAAAAATGTAAAATATTAATATTTGTAATGATTACATGTTGAAATTATATGATTTTGGATAGACTAGATTAAAATATATTAAAATTAATTTTGTTTATACTTTTTAAGTTTGGCTACTCGAAAATTTAAAATTACATATGTGGCTCACATATTGGACAGGCTGCTAGACCTACTGAGTGAGAGTCTCCAAGAAAAGGACCTGTACTTATTGAACAATACTAATGATTCTTACAAGCAGGAAAATTTGGGAAATTATGACTGTATAATAAACTAATTTTACAGATGTGGAACTTCAGGTTCAGGGAGTTTTATCAGTTTTTCCAAAGTCATACCCAAACTAGAATAGCAAGGGCCCAAAAGTCAAACTGTCATCTCCTCTGAATACAAGATGCACAGGTTCAGGAATTTTGCCTTTTTCATACACTACTGTATCCCCAGTGCTTAGAACAGTATCTGGTGTAGTGCTCTCCATAAATATATGTTGAATGAATGAATGAATGAGGCTATTTAGCCACAATGCTTATGAAACTAAATGAGTTTCTATCCCACAACAGGCTGTTCTGTTTTGTTCTATTCTTGAATTGGGCAAGGGAAAAAAAAACACATTATGGGTCATGTAGAAACTATTCATTGCTTGAAAAAACACAATGCAAAACACATTAGCATCTGCTAGATAGCATCCTCTTTGCGTGAAATTCTGGAATCTAAGTCATACATTCAATAGGTGTCCCAGGAATAATTTGTGCCACTAAGAAACATAAATCACTACAGTTTTTTTTTTATTCCACCTGTTGGAAATATTACATTCTCTACCAAAGGAAAAAAAAAGAGAGTAGTTTTTTTGCTAAACCACCTAAGCTCTGCAGCACCCAGAGGATCTACTCTCCAACTCTAGGGCTAATGGTTTCTATTTTCAACCACTGCTGCGTGCAGATAGAAAAATAGCTTTGAGAGAAGCTGTTTTGCAGAGAAACTGTAAACATCCTCTGACTTCTACATGTGAATATGACAGACCAATATACTTTTTAGAAATCAGGAAAGGAATGACAAGCAAACAACCCTATTGGAATCATCCAACAATGACAGAAACCTAATTACTTTCCTCATCTTCTGGGTCCTATAAATTACTCAGTAGGTACTTCCAAGTAGAAAGCACAGTTTTAAAGCATCATTACCAGGTTATGAAGCAAATCTTCCGTGTGGGCAAACATTTAGTAAGATGGAGGGTGACTCACAGAACACTCTGCCCACTGTTGAACTCAGTCCCCACCTGCCTCTCTGCAGGCTGAAATAATCAGTTGTCACACTACTGCAGAAAAATCTAATTACAAACTTGGTCCCCTAGCCCCTCTTGAGTTGCTCACCCACAAGCTCAGCTTTAATTACATAACACTTGGAAGAAGAAACACTGAAAATACAAAGCCTGTATACAGTTTTTAGCAAAATGGAAATTGGTCATATTTCAGTCACATGCCTAGTGGTCGGGAGACCCTGTGACATATTGCCTGGGGAACTTGTTAAAATGCATATTTCCAGATCTAACTTCAACCTCTCCAACTACTGCATAAAGCCCAAGAACATGTATTTTAATAAACTCCCAGATAACTCCTATGTACAGGAATATTTGAAAATCATTGGTCTAGAATCATTTGGGCCCCAGTTAATTTTTTAAGTGAAAGTGAAAAACATAGATGTCAAATAGTCTCTCCCACCTTTTCTTGGGTACTCATTATCCAGTAGGATTGTCTATGTGGCAGCTGAGACCCAGATGAGAGCCTGACTGAAGAGCCACCATTCCCAAATTCCCTGACACTAAAGCTTTCATTTTGGGATTCTGCTAACTAACTATTGCCTGAGTCAATATCATGCATATCATGCTATTTTAACATTATACCTTACCTGCGTGGTAGATCCTCTACTGATGACCAGTCTAGCTTCCTAGTCTAAAATGAACAAACTTTACCCTCTTCCACCCAGTGTGCTATGAGGAATCACTCTGCTTCTTATCCAATTTGTAGATACGTTGGTATTCACTAAAGGTCAATGAATTTCAAAGGTGGAAGTTGTCCAGGAAAAGATTCATAGATGTGAGCTTTAGCTGAGCTCAGAAGATTTGGTATGATTATGGAAAAGGAAGAGAAAAAGACATTCAGAGGATGTAGGATGTAGAAAAAAGAGCTGAGAAGTACTTGCTATACTGTCACTAGGTAAAGTGACAAAGTCATTACCCCTCACCTGTCTTAAGGAAAAAGAAAAGCACCCCATTCTCCATTCCCAAAGAGAGGGAAAAATGCCTCAGCACTCTGAAAACCCACTCCAAAGAAAGTTTCTTTCTTGGCCTCTTAATCTCATCTTTTATGGGTTGGAAAGAAAGAATTAACTAATACTGGCACAATCTGTTTTAGTTCATGCTTTAAGCAAGGCCTACAGCAATTATCTACTCCTCTCTTTAAAATATGGTGTTACTGAGCACCCATTGAATGATTCCCAGCCTTTGCAGCCATTGTAAGAACTAATAAGAATCCTGTTTTAATATCCTATTTCTCATAGGCAATTATAATTCAAGGTCATATTTTATTATACTGGAACCATCCATATTTTGAATAGGATTATAAAATAATCTAGGAGCAAAAAAGGAAGGAGTGTCTAATTTCACCTGTAACAACAGAGAAAATTTTCACAAAAGAAGTGATATTTGAGTTAAGTTTGATGGTTGGATAGGAGATACTCAGGTTCTGGGTGAATACAGGATGCTTTTCTAGGTTGCTTATTTGACCTAGTTGTCCTTTTCTATGACAACTCATATGATTCAGGTCAAGTACGAATTTTAATATGGTTTCTAGAGCCTGACACACAATGCAGGCAAAAGTATTTGTAGGGAAAGAAAAGGGATCATTGGCAATAATAAGGACTGGATTTCAATAGATGAGTTAGAGAGAAGCTACCCCCTTACCACACAAACACACTTCACTGGTACGTATGAGAATTTAGCACATTAACATACCTAACATTCTTATGAGTATGTTTTAGAGTCCATTTTGGCCCCTCTATCCAAATCCACATGGTAGAGAATTTAATTGAAGTCCCGTGTTCTACAAGGCTTTCTGAAGGTGCTGAAGGGGAGAAAACATCAAGTGAATTCTGGAGAGAGGAAAACACATTGAATGCGAAATGTTCCTGCAGAGTTAATACAACCTGTCTCCAGGGCCCTGAGAAGATGAAAATCTCATCGATCCAGGCATTTCCTCTGGGGCATGTGTAGAGTATAGTTACCCTAAACCAAAAGTTAAATCAAATTCTGCCTCAAGACCTTTAGCAGTAGTAGTTTCTATGAGTTTCTCTGAGGAACAACGGTGGAGCTTAGGTAATCAATAGTACTTTAGAGCTGGGAGGGATCTTATAAATCAATACATACAGCTAATTTTACAGATGAGGAAACTGAGGCTCAGAGGCATTAGTTGTCTTACCCAGAATCTCATAGGTAATTACAGTTATAAAGAACTAGGGCAAATTTTGTGTTCTTTATGGCACATTATATCATGGAAAATGTAGAAGTCCTAGCTAAGTAAGGCAAAGAAGAAATGTGTTTTATCTCCCGCTGCTCCCTCTAAAAACCCCACTAAAAATAAAGCAAATGCATGTCTTTAAGGTATGAATTTACTAAGACAAAGAGAACAGTTTAAATGACACCAGATGAAAGACATCAACCAAATTTTAAAAGAGGAAGCAGATGCATGGATGGTAAATAATATATCAGAGTGGGAAAAGCTTGAAACCTAATCTCCTGCAGAGAGAGAAAGCAATAAAATGCAAACCGATTCACACCACTGAACTGAAAAAGCCTTATGAATTGAACACTCCAGGTATCTCTGAAAATAGGGCTGAGGGGTAGACTAAGCACAGGAGGCTGGGAAAAGTTTGTATAAGGAATATTTAGAACTCCAGATCCCCCTGCCCCTTCACCCAGACAGCTGGCCAACTCGCCTCACCACCCCACCACAACCTACAAGCACACACCTGTTGGGAGGACAAGAATTACTTTCTTGCCTGGGATCCCTGGAAGGCAGAACCTGAGACAAAGGTTTATGTATGAATGGTTTCTTTGAGAACATGATCCAGAGCAGCAGTAGCTAGGGGCAGTAGAAGTAGAGAGGGGAAGGAGGGAAGTCCAAACCCAGGATCATTATCATATTAGTCAGTGCTGTGACAACTAGTTGCTGGATGCCACAGAATCTTCTAAGAAGCTGTATGAAATGGGTCTCAAAACCATCTTCCCTGGGAAAGAAAAGGGAGATGCTTTTTTTCATCACCTCCCCTCCACCACTGATCAGTGGCATCAATTTCCCTTTCCTTCCAAGTTGCACATGTGTAAATGCCGAGTGGGTTTACATGCTAACGCACCAGAGACTCTCTAGGACAGGACCAGGAGTTGCTGTCAGGGTGCACCTGTGTGAGACTGACCATGCCTGCATGGAATTTGTCACCATGGCAGTGACTGGAGTTAGAAGTATGCAAAGATGAGTTAAAGTAGTGCAAAGAAGGTGCCTAACACAAGTGAGTTAGAAGCTCTGCATTTGGGAATATCAGACACAGTGAAGAGTGAGGATAAGGAATGGAACAAAAAATGGGGGTTTTAATTTAAAACCCAAACACAGAAAACACTCTTTCTTGGCTCACTTCCCTTGTTGAATCTTAGGATACCAGTGACCTGATTAATACCCTCAGGTAGGAGATCAGGGGATCTTCCTAAAAGAAACAGTCTGGCACAAGAAAAGAGACCTTCAAACATTTGTATTTTGGATTCACTCCAACAATATGACCAGGTACCAGCCCAATAACCCTAAATGAAATCCAACCATTCAACAGGCTCCAATCATCACCTTTTGTCCTTCACTCTTAAGTAACAATGGACGGTCAAAGACCACCAAAAAATTTAGGCAAGCCTGTAACATTTAAGACAGATTTTGTTTTTAACTCTTATAGGCAGCCGCTCTCTTTCCTTCAAGTTCATTGTAATGTTTGTTTGTTTAACCGTGTTAATAAGAGCCTCAGAGGGGCAAAAGAAGCATTGGCATTCAAGAGGCAGCATTAAGATTAAAAGGACATGCCCTTTTTAAAAAAAAAAGCTTAAGGAGTTTATTGCTAGAGAGCAGACGGTGAAAGCAAGGGGAGAGCAGGAGGTGAGAGCCAGTGAAACCTGCTAGCAAAGGAAAGGAAAAATGGCTCTCAAAGGCAGTGGGGAGTTTTTTTTTCTTTTTTTCCTTTTTGCATGGGCAGGCACCAGGAATCGAACCCGGGTCTCTGGCATGGGAGGTGAGAATTCTGCCACTGAGCCACTGTTACACTACTCTATTTTTTTACCTTTATTTGTATGTCTATTCTTATTTTTCTTTTGGAGTAATGAAAATGTTCAAAAATCTATTGTGAAATGAATGCACAGCTATATGATGATACTGTGAACCACTGATGGTATACTTTGGGTGATTCTATGGTACTGAATATATAATATATCTCAATAAAATTGCTAAGAAAAAAGAGCATATGCAAATATTGGAATCAAAAACTGATTCCATTAATGATAGCGGTGTGAAATTGGGAAAGTAACTGAAATTACCTGTCTCTC
The DNA here is from genome assembly GCF_023851605.1 of Tamandua tetradactyla. NCBI lineage: Eukaryota > Metazoa > Chordata > Mammalia > Pilosa > Myrmecophagidae > Tamandua > Tamandua tetradactyla. The sequence continues at coordinate 198,353,680 of NC_135327.1, read as the reverse complement.
AGATTCCTCAACAGTAAATTGAGAAATCATAATGAACCCCTCATGCTCCTGGTACCCTTGACCTCTGAAGAAAGAGCTACCCTATTTTATAACTCTACAGAGCACCATTTACATCAAATGCATGTAAACAGCTTCCCTTGGAGATGTACAGTAAACCATGCACAACCACAGGGGGAAGTCCTGTTTGGCACTGTTGCCAGGTGACATCCACAGGGCTTTGCATGCTGATATCCCCATCAGATTCCTTACTCCCATCAGGGTAACTAAACAAGAGACTCACAGAACCTGTCTTGCTTCTTCAGGATGTTCTCTTCCCTGCTCCTGGTATGTATAGCCTCACCACCACAATTTGCCAAATACTCTCATCAAACTCCACATCTGTGTATATATATATATATATATATATATATATATATATATATAAGGAAGAACAAGTCATTCCTTATATACCTGATAAACCCATTTAGCTTTGTACAAATCTAAGCCTCCATGTCTCCATGTAGGCTAAATTCTTCACTGTGCACTCTAGAATTCTAGGTCACCAGCAAAATCTTCTATATTTCAACCTCTTCTCTGAACTTTCCCTTTAGATGAAATCTGGCTATCTGTTGAGGAAACTGCATCACCATCAGCCTTTTCTTTCAATTCCCTTCTATCCCTAGGCTATGAGGCACAATAGTTATTCCCCCAGCTTCTCATGTGGCTTCCAGACAACCATCCCTCCTTACTGGTAAAACAAACCTAGTTCCTTTGAAGAGCTCCTCCTATCTCACTGGTGATGCACCCCTCAGTATATCTGACCAGTAACTAGGGAGGGATTGCATGAAAACTCAGTCCTCAAAACTCTCCCATCATTGTGCATGTTAGCCTGCTAGGTTGTTTTGTCCATTCTCTTGGTTTTAACGTCCATCCATATACAGAGAGGGTCAAATTCATATGTTGTCTTTCCTGAGTTGTGCCTAAACAACTTCTCCTGGATAGCTGATAGATATCTCAAACACACTAAAATGCAACTCTTCAATTTTCCTCCCACACCTGACATTCCCATAGTCTTCCTCAAATTAATTAATGATGGGATCATTCTCAATTTTTCCTTTTCTCTAACGGTAACTCTCATATGCCATATCCATTCTAAAAACTAATAGACACATACACATATACATATTACACATATACATATACATATTACACATATACATATACATATTACACATATACATATACACATATCCTCAAGAAAATGTAATTTTTTCTAATATTTCTCATTTGTTAAATATCTCCAAAACACTTTACTTTCTATAAACCAGTAGTCACCACTTGGCATAAGTTCCCTCGATAAAAGTTTTCCAATGGTTTCTACACAGCTTGCGTCTCTCTATAAACCAGATAATCTCTAAATCCAAGTCCTGAAGAATGACCAAAGTTCCCAAATAAATTACTTGAATCATGCTTTATCACCTAGGAGAAGAGGGTAAGTAAATCTCACTTTCTTCCCCTTTCTCCATTCACTGACAATGTTAAGAAATATCTCTTTTGTTGTCCAATTAATTACGATCAGAGACTTTCTGATTAGGGTCTCTTCCAGGGCAATTTCGAAGTTACAGAGTTTTAGAGAAACCCATGGGAAGAGTCAGCATAAGAATCCACTTGTCTGGGCTACTATAATTTGGGACTAATTCTAGAATTAAAATAGGCGAAGCGTCTCTTTATAGAAGAGGAGCCTTGTGCTGGCTTGATCCTGATACATTTTGTGGAGGCAGCCGCTGCTTTTAATCCCCATTCAGTACCATAGGTTGGAAACTTGATTATCTCCTCAGATGTGCAACACTCCCCGTTGTGGTATTGACCTTTGATTAGCGGAGATGTGTCTCCACCCATTCCAGTGGGTCTTGATTAGTTTACTGGAATCCTTCAAAAGAGGAAACATTTTAAAGAGAGCCATGAGAGTCCACACAGCTAGAGGCCTTCATGAAACAAGAAGCTTGGAGAGAAAGCTAGCAGACGTCACCATGTTCACCATGTGCCTTTCCAGTTGAGAGAGAAACCCTGAACTTCATGGGCCTTTCTTGAGTGAAAGTAGCCTCTTGGGTTGCCTTAATTTGGACATGTTTATAGACTTGTATGGCCTTAGAACTGTAAACTTGCAACTTAATAATTAATTCCTCCCTTTAGATGCCATTACATTTCTGGTACATTGCAATCTAGAAGCTACAAAATAATGGAGCTAACCCTAAGAAGAAAGTGGACCATCAGGCACCCACTAGGCATTACTCTAATGGAAAAGGCCTGGAAGACCCAGGAGTAGTTTATCTCTTTGAGGAAGATAACTTTTTTTATCTAGTTCTAGCAAACTAGAACAGACCTCTTCTACATTTTTGTTTGCACTTTAAATCAATAAATATTTCTAAACACAAAAATTTCCTATTATAAATTCTGTGTGAATACAGATATGGGTGATAGGGACTGTTCTAGTTTGCTAGCTGCCGGAATGCAACACACCAGAGATGGCTTGGCTTTTAATAAAAGGGGATTTATTTTGTTGGTTCTTCAGAGGAAAGGCAGCTAACTTTCCACTGAGGTTCTTTCTTATGTGGAAGGCACAGGATGGTCTCTGCTGGTCTTCTCTCCAGGCCCCTGGGTTCCAACAACTTTCCCTGGGGTGACTTCTTTCTGCATATCCAAAGGCCTGGGCTGAGCTGCGAGTGCTGAGATGAGGAATGCCGAGCTGCTTAGCTGTGCTGCATTGCAATCTTGCATTTAAGCACCAGCCAATTAAATCAAACATCACTCATTGCAGCAGACACGCCTCCTAGCTGACTGCAGATGTAATTAGCAACAGATGAGGTTCATGCACCATTGGCTTATGGCCGCAGCAACAAGACTAGGTATGCTCACCTGGCCAAGTTGACAACTGAATCTAACTAACACAGGGACCTTGCCCTCTGAAGACTCATAATTTAGAAGGAAAACATTCTCATTTGTAAAATCTCATACTTTATTCCTTTTACCCACTCTGCACAAACCTACTTTTCCTGACTACCCTCTGACCACCCAGTGTGTCTTTTCCCAATATCTGAAATCATATCTCATCTACCCTCTATTAAGCAAATCTCTTGAGAACAGTCGATGTGAAATTCTATCATGTATAAAAACTTAACCCCTAATTACACACACCTTACTTATATTAGAGTCATACAGGAATGAATAAAACCACAGTAACTCTTTCCTTCCTGCTATCAGTACTTAGCATTGTATCTTCTCCTTCACTTTCCAACTTGGGACTGAAATACAGCTTATTTTCCTCTGAAGTATGGGCAAATATTGTACTTAAAATCAGATTATTTGTGTATCAAGAGGCCTGTGTCTGTCTTTGAGAATTCCTACAAAATCAAATTATGTATGTATCAAGAGGCCTGTGTCTATCTTTGAGAATTCCTACAAAGCTTCAGTGAAAACAGACGGAGGGTTGGTCTGCATACGAAGAGGATTTTTTTTAATTTATTGTTTTCGCTGAAATCTCCCACACTTTGAAATGAAAGTCATGTGCTTGCCTTAGGGCTGTAAAATACAAAATGCTATTCATAATGGACTGAGAAGCTTCAGTCATAAGAGCAATAGAAGAAAATAAATGGGGTGGTGTATGAGAAGCAGTTTGAGATTGGCAAGTGCTACGAAGGGTTAGACAGACCCCGTAGCACCTTTCCCCTGATTCCTCAAAGTGATAAATTACTCCTGGGTCTTCCAGGCCTTTTCCATAAGAGTAATGCCTGGTGGGTGCCTGATGGCCCACTTTCTTCTTAGGGTTAGCTCCATTATTTTTGTTGAAGGGAAGCAGAGCAAAGACATCAATGGATAAAGTTGACAAAATAAACAAATGGCCTGTGAGTTCAGTATGCTTGTCCAGGGATGATATGGGGCTTTATTTTTCAGAGCATACATTTAATTTCTGAACTAACTAAACTAACTCATTTCTATACTTCAGTATGAGTATATATGGAAGTCGTTACCTGAAAACAATGCTGTCTTAAGATGATTACATGAAGCCGATTTTCTATAATGCCCGCCTTTTCTTCTTAACCTTTTGATATATCTTCTGTGGCTTTTCTCCCATTTCTCAGTCCTTTAGTTCTTTATTTCCTTATCTCCTCTCCCAGTGTCAGCCTCCCAGTGATGCCTCCAGGATCTCAGAGGATCGGGTCCAGCTTATTTCCTTCCCCTGCTGGGCTGCAGATGTTCCTTTTCTACCCTCATTCCATTTATGATGAATCAATCCAAAAATATTTATTGAGTTCTTAGTACATGCCAAGCATTTAGGCAAAATTTCCAGGATGTCACAGTGCTTACAAAAATTGTGAAATTCTTAGGTGAGTGTAGGCTTTGGTGTTATATTCTGGAACTACCATGTATTAGCACTGTGACTTTATATGCTGTGTTTGCCTTCTCTAAGCCTGTTTTCTCATTCATAAAATGGGCATTATAAGCACGCCAGCATTGGAAAGCATTAGTGAGGATGAAATGACATAATTTACTCAAAACACTGATTACAGGGTAGTATACATAGTGCCAACAATTAATGTTGAATTACCAAAATTAAAGTACCAGTCACCCTGGCATCTATTTAACACTTCATAGTTTTTCTAGCTGAAACCAGAAGGATGGATAGAACCTCATCTATCATTATTAAAGGCTTAGAATTCCCAGAGCTACAACATTTTCTCTAACCTCCTTCAATATTCAGTTCCACCTCGCCTGCAGGCACCTGTGTAGAAGAGGCTTGGGTGGTGAGTACCGAGTGGCCAACAAAATGATCTATAAAGCTCACTTCCTAATAGGTGACATACCTAGTTTAAGCCATACAGTCAGGGTGGACAGCAGTTCTCCCAGCATTGGTTTGTGCATGGAAATTAGAGTGTGTGCTGAAAGCCCAAACATAAAGGAGCAGCAGTGGAAAGCTTTGCCCGAGTGATCACAAAGGCTTGTGATTTTATCTGGTGCTTTATGCTTATTATGGCCAGTCGAAACTTCCTCCCCCAGCAGGGGAACTAAGGATAATGCTTGTGTTCTTGTACTGCATATGGTAATGCCTCAATTATGATTTTTATGAGAATCACGTCTTTCAGAGACAAGCTCTTGGGGAGAGAGTGTTCTGTTTTTATTGTTTTGCCTGGAAATAAAGAAATTCCCTTCCTGCAGTGATGCAAAGCAATATTTTTATCTCTATGCTAGCTAACCATACCTCTTCCAAATCCCTTAACCTGGGCAAAACTTGTAGAATTAATGAATCAGGAGTCCAATTGCACAGTAATATTAATGGCAATAATTATTTGAATGAGATTTCTAACTTTTCAAAATGTTTTCTTACTAATTCTTGCTTCATTCTTAGGCAAATTTAAGGAGCAAAGCCTGATATTAAGATTACTTACCTCATATATGATTAAATAGTGGCCCAGAGCAGTTAACTGGCTTGCCTAAGGTCACAGAGCTTGCAAGTTGGAGAAAATTTCGTATCTGAACACTATTCTCCTGGTTTCTGATCCTGTCCACTTTGTACCCCACCCCTTTGCCTTACATTGGGAATGCTTTTTCTTCATTCTTCTCCCCTTGTCCAAAGAGTAACAGTATTTTCCAAGCTTTCATTATGAAAATTGTCTTATTTTTCTTTTATTTTCCTTTTACTCTATCGTTACTGCCACCAGTTATGTTTCAACCTTAAACAATCACAATAGCCTTTATAATTTCTTCACTGTTAGATTTTGCACTTGCTCCAAATTGTACCCCGGTTCTTACTACCATATTACCTCTCCTAAAACAAACAAAAAAAAACTTTGTTTTTTTTTTCTCTATAAAATAAAAATAAAAGCTATTTATATAGGCATGCAAGGTCCTTAAGCACTTTTTTAAACCTACTTTCAGGAAAAATTCCTCTCTTATGTCAGTTCAGTTGACTCATTGTTCCACGCACACACTATGTATACTCCAACCTGTGACCTTGTTTTTGTTGGAATGTACTTCTCCTAGAATGTACTGCTATTCCTCTTAAATCCTACTTCCTTAAAAGACCAGTTAATCCCTGCCATGTCTCTTAAACCCATCTTGGCCACCCCAGCTAACAGTTTTCTCTTGCTCTTCAAACTGCCTACCACTCACTTGCCATATGGAAAATGCTGCCTTATATTCATTAAGAATTATTTTGTTTGTTCAGTGTCCCCCACAGAACTCCAAGAAACTTGAGTACAATATTTTCTTTAACCTCCAAACACCTGATATGGTCTTCAGTACATAAGAGGCAATGGGCATGATCACTGTAAATTACTGAGCTACTAAGTAGAATTTTGTAGCACTTGGGAGACAATAGGCAGAAAGGATATACCAAAAAAACAAATGTCCAGAATTTTCAGGGTGGACACCTGAATACTTATGGCAATGGCAACTGAGAAGTGTTCTGTAATGGATGGAAATAATTTAGTTTCTAACTGTACTAGGTTTATGATGCAAGTAAAAATAAATCCCTTGAAACCTTCTGAAAAGAAAGCATGGAAGAAAATCTAGTCCAAAGTGAGCAGAAGGAAGGAAATAACAAATTTTAGAGTGGAGATAAAGGAAACAGAAAAAAAGAAAACAAAACTAAAAATTGGTTCTTTGAAAACATCAATAAAATTGACATAGCTACATCAACAAAGAAAAAGAGAGAAATGATGAAAATTCAAAATGAAAAAGGGGACATTACTACCAACCCCACTGAAATAAAAAGGAATATAAGAGGATACAAAGAACAACTGTATATCAATAAATTAGGTAGCCTAGATAAAATTGACAGATTCTTAGAACACTCAAATTACTTACATTGACTCAAGAAGACATAGATCTCAGCAAAACAATCACTAACAAAGAGATTTAGTCAGAATAAAAAGCCATCCCACAAAGAAAAGCCCAGGACCAGATGGTTTCACAGAGGAATTCTTCCAAACATTCCAAGAAGACTTAACTTCAATTCTACTCAAACTCTTCATAAAATTGTAGAGGAGGGAACACTCCCTAACTCATTCTGTGAGACCAACGTCACTGTGCTGGTTTGAATCTAATATGTACTGCAGAAAAGCCTTGTTTTAATCCTGATCCAATGTTGTAGGAGCAACCATTTCTTTTAATCCTGATTCAATACTTTTGATTAGATTGGAATCTTCTGATTAGATTTCCTCCAGGAAAATGTGACATACCCAGTTGTGGGTATTAACTTTTTGATTAGATGAAGATGTGACTCCACCCATTCCAGGTGGGCTTTCATTAGTTTATTGGAATCCTTTAGAAGAGGAAACATTTTGGAGAGAGAAATGACATAGCCTAGAGAAATGACAGAAACTGAAGAAATGACAGAAGCCTCAGAACTGACAGAAACTTTATAGCAGAACTCACACAGATGTGGACATGTGGAGAACAGAGACACAGATGTTTGGAGATGCCTGGAGCCCAGCAGATGTTGCCATGACATGTCAGGCAAGACAGAACCTGGAGTTGCAGATGCCAGCCATGTGACTACCCAGCTGACAAAGGTGTTCCTAACCCATGAACTTCCTTAAATTAAGGTAGTCACTCGTTGGCGCCTTAATTTGGGCATTTTCATTGCCTTAGAACTGTAAACTTGTAATTTTATTAAATTTCCCTTTATAAAAGCCATTCCAGTTCTGGTATATCACATTCTGGCAGCTAGCAAACTAATACAATCGCCTTATACCAAAGCCAGACAAAGATACCACAAGAAAAGAAAATTACAGACCGATATCCCTCATGAACATAAATGTGAAGATACTCAACAGAATGTTAGCAAGCCAAGTCTGACAGCATGTTGAATGGATTGTACACCTTGAACAAGTGGAATTTGTCCCTGGAATGCAAGGCTACATCAGTATAAGAAAATCAATTCATGTAATCCACCATGTTGTCAGAGTGAAGGAGAGAAACTACATGATCATCTCAATTGATGCAGAAAAGGCATTTGACAAAATGCAGAATGCTTTCTTGATAAAAATACTTAGACCACCCACAAATGGAGTCTTCACCATGGTACACAGCACCCATCTCCCACCTCCCAGGCTGGCAGCTTCTACCATACCCATACCTGAGAGAGACAAGGAGGCCCTCCCCTTGGGAAAAAAGGAGGGGTAAAGTAGATCAGTCCTGACCTAACAGTTGGTTCCCCTCTGGGGCTTGCAGTATAGAACTGGACTTTGACCTAATCTGGACCCTGAGCAACAGGCCTCTGCAAAAGGAGAGGTGGGGTTGTGGGGAAAGAGATGGTTCAAAAGCACTATCTGCTGGGGAGACTGGGAAAGTGTCGTATGGCAAGCCACTTTTCCCTAGCCTATAAGAACCTCCTGAAAGAGATGACATCCTTCCTGAGACCCTGGTCCTGGTTTGGCTGTAAAATAAACCAAGTGCCAAAGGAGACCTTCAACACAAAAATAAACAACAACAAAATCTTAGAAAAGAGAAGGAAACCAACTTTCAAAATCATCTTATCAAGATGTCAGAGGCCAAAAACCAGCAAAAAATCATAAGGCTCATGAAGAAACAAGATGATATGGCCAAGCCAAGTGATGAAATTAAAAAGTGGGAGAAAACACAGAATTTGGAATAATCAATCAAAAAAATCTAAATAACTTTAATCTGATGGTTAAAGGGATAAAGGATATCAAGAAGACACTAAAATAGCATAGAGCGGATTTTGAAAGGATAAATAGAGAAACAGCAGATCTTTTGGAAACGAAAGATATTGTAGATCAAATTAAAAATATACTAGACATACACAACAGTAAATCTGAAGAGATGGAAGGAAGAATAAATGAACTGGAGGGCAGGACAACCAAACTCAAATGCACAAAAGAACAAATGGTAAAAAAAATAGAAAAATTTAAAATGGATCTCAGAAAAATGATTGAGCAAATGAAGCACACAAATATATGAATTGAAGGAGTCCCAGAAGGAGAAGAGAAGAGTAAAGGGCCCAGGAAGATTATTTGAGAAGATAATTGGAGGAAACTTCCCAAACGTTATAAAAAATATACATATGCAAATCAAGGAAGCCCAACATACTCCAAATAGACTAAATCCAAATATGCCCCCTCCAAGATGATGCTAATCAGACTGTCAAATACTGAAGAAAAACAGAATCCTGAGAGCAGCAAAAGAAAAGCAATTTACCACATACAAGGGAAGCAAGACTAAACGCTGATTACTCATTGGGCACCATGGAGATGAGAAGGCACTGTTGTGATTTATTTAAAATTCTGAAAGAGAAAAATTGCCAACCAGGAATTCTTTATCCAGTAAAGCTGTTTAGCAAAAGTGAGGGAAACTTTAAAATTTTCACAGAAAAATAAATGCTGAGAGAATTTGCTAATAAAAGACCTGTTCTGCAAAAAATACTAAAGGGAGTTCTGCTGGTTGAAATAAAAGACAAGGGAGAGGGGCTTAGAGGAGAGTATAGAAATGATGAATATCGGAATGATGAATATCGGAAAGAATAACTAAAAGGATAAATACAGAAAAAAAAATTAGGTCTAACAAATAAAAGCCAAGGGATAAATGGTTGAACTAAGGACAACTTTTACAGTAATAACATTAAATGTTAATGGATTAAACTCCCCAATAAAAAAACAGATTGGCAAAATGGATTAAAATATATGATCCATCTGTATGCTGTTTACAAGAGACTTCTTTTAGACCCAAAGATACAAATAGTTTGAAAGTGAACAGATGGAAAAAAGATATTTCACACAAGCAATAACAACAACAAAAAAAGCTGAAGTAGCTATGCTAATATCATAAAATAGACTTTAAATGAAAAAATATTGTGAGACAAGGAAGGATACTAAGTACTAATAAAATGGGCAATTCACCAAAAAGAAATAACAGTCATAAATATTTATATACCAAATCAAGGTGCTCCAAAGTAAATGAGGCTAGTATTTGGATTCTTAAAAACACCACCCTCTTTAATAGGTAGAAGATATAGACAGAGAATCAATAAGGAAATAGAGAACCTAAATAATAATATCACAAATTAATTGTACCTAACAGACATATGTAGGTTGTTGTACAACAAAACAGCAGGATAGGCATTTTTCTCAAGTGTTCATGGAATACTTTACAGGATAGACCGTATTTTTGGGCACAAAACAGGTCTTAATACATTTTAAAAGACTGAAATTGTTCTCTGATCATAATGGAATAAAGTTGTAAATAAATAACCACTGGAAAACCAGATTTCACAAATATACAGAGGCTAAACAAAACACCCCTAAACCCTCAGTGGGGCAAAGAAATTTCAAGAGAAATCAGTAAATATCTTGAGATGAACAAAAATGAGAATACAACTTTTCCAAACTTATAGGATGCAGGAAAGGTGGTGCTGAGAAAAAAAATTTATAGCCCTAAATGCCTACATTAAACAGGAAGAAAGCACTAAAATCAAAGATCTAACTGAACTATGAATGAAACTAGAGAAAAAGCAGCAAACTAATCTTAAAGCAGGCAGAAGAAAAGAAACAACAAAGATTAAAGTGAAAATAAATGACATGGAGTACCAAAAAAAAAAAAAACAATAAAGAGAATCAATAAAATCAAATGCTGGTTCTTTGAGAAGACCAATAAAATCAATAAACACTGAGCTAGACTGACAAAATCAGAAAGAGAAAGATATGAATTAATAAAATAAGAAATGAGAAGGAATCATTATCATGGACCCTGGACAAATAAAAAGATCATAAGAGGATACTGTGAAAAACTGAATGCCAATAAACCAGACAACTTAGATGAAATCATGCAAATCAACATGCAAAAATCAATAGTGTTTCTATATACTAGGAATGAGCTATCCAAGGAGGTAATTAAGAAAAAAATTCCACTCACAACAGCAACTGAAAGAATCAAGTACCTAGGAATAAACTTAACCAAGGATGAAAAGGACCTGTATACAGAAAACTGCAAGATATTGTTAAAAGAAATCAAAGATCTAAATGGCTGGAAAGCTATTCCATGCTCATAGATAGGAAGGCCAAATGTTGTTAAGATGTCAATTCTACCCAAATTGATCTACAGATACAATGAGATACCAATCAAAATTTCAACAACTTACTTTACAGAATTGGAAAAGTTAGCTATCAAATTTCCAAATATCAATTTATTTGGAAGTGAAAGAGGCCTTGAATAGCCAAAAAACATTCTGATAAAGAAGGACAAAATGGGGCAACTTACACTTTTGACTTTAAAGCTTAATATAAAGCCACAGTGGTCAAAACAGCATGGTATTAGCTTATCAGGAGATAGAAATAGAATAGAGATTGGGCAATTGGTGCTGAAGGAATACAGATTGTGCAAGAGAACTGATTGTAAAAATTCAGAAACAGATAGCACAATAATACCTGATTGCAGCACAATAATATAAATACACTGAATGAAGCTGAATGTAAATATGATAGAGGGAGAAGGGCTGGGGGCACATATGAAACCAGAAAGAAAGATAAAGTGTAAAGACTGAGATGGTATAATTTAAGAATACCTAGGTGTACAATGATGGCGATTAAATTTAAAAATTAAAAAATGTTTTTGCATGAGGGAGAACAAATAAATGTCAATATTGAAGGGTGTTGAAAATAGATGGTATATGGGAAAAAGTACAGTCGATGTAAGCTAGGGTCTATAGTCAACAGTAACACTATGGTATGCTTCCACTGAATGTAACAAAGGCATTATGCCAAAACTAAATGTCAACAGGCAGGGGAATTGGGAAAGGGGTGTGGATTCTTTGAGGAAGAAAAGGAAATGTCATCAGATAGAGTATGGTGCCAAAGGCATGTCTATACGGTTAGGTTGGATTGTATGATGTGTGAATAAAACTGTCTAAAAATGAACTGAGAGAAACAAATGCTAGAGAAAATACCGAGAAAGAGATGTACCTATTCATTGTTGATAGGGAAATGAAAGGTACAGCCCCTTGGAGGGCAGTGTGGTGGTCCCACAGGAGGCTAGGGGTGGGTTTGTCGTATGCTTCCAAATCCCTGTTGCTCAGTATATACCTGGAGGAACTGAGTATGGGGACATGAATGGACATTTGTACACTGGTGTTTCTGGCAGCAGTGTTCTTGATCCACAATGAATGGAGGTGACCTAAGGGTACAACAACTGAGGAATGGAAAGGGGAACTATGAGGTATACATACAGTAGACTACTGAGTGGCCACAAGAAGGAATGAAGTTGTGAGCCATACAACTAGGTGAATGAAACTTAAAAGCTGTATGTTGAATGAAATGTCAGGAACAAAAGACAAATATTATCATGCCTCAATCATATGGACTAACTATAATACAAAAATTCAGTGAGCTAAAGTCAAGAGCATGGGTTATCAGGTTGGAGCTTATTTAAAGGATCCTAGATTGTAAGCTCTTATAGCAGTCACATATATTCAGGAGATGTAACTGTTAATTCTAAATTCTGAGATACTGAGCTCTTTGTGTACAGCATGGTCTTTCCCAGAAACTTTGGGTATTTATGTGGACCTGAGACTCAAAATTAGAGCTCTGAAGCTACAAAAGTTAACCGTACTCTATGTTGGAACTGTTTAAAAAGTTGAAAAAGTGATCAGACATTGAGTAGAGATATGAATGAAGCTGGTGTGGATAGGACTAAGGTGTATCAGAAGAGTGGATGAAGTGTGATACCGTTCATATTTTAAGACTTCAACTTCTGTGTGACACTAAATGGAGAGATGTTTATTTGGTGCAAAATGATTAATGGGAAATCCTCAAGATTGTACACTTCTGTGCTTCAAAGGCCTTTATCAAAAGGATGGAAAGGCAACCAACTCAATGGGAGAGAATATTTGGTAACCACATATCTGATAAGGGTTTGATATCCAGCATCTATAAAGAAATCCTACAACTCAATGATAAAAGACAACAAAGCCAGTCATAAAATAGGCAAAACACATGAATAGACATTTCTCCAAAGAGAAAATACAAATAACAGCAATATCCAAAGTTTCCAAACAAAGAAAACAATCCAGATGCCCATCAACAGATGAATGGATCAACAAAACATGGTATATACATACAATGGGATATTATTCAGCAACAAGAAGGAATGAAGTCCTGAAACACAGGACAACATGCTGGGACTTTGAGGACATAACACTGAATGGAAAAAGTCAGACACAAAGGGACAAAGATTGCATGATTTCACCAATAAGATTTAACTAGAATATATAAACTCATAAAACTTAAAATACAGGTTACCAAGAGATAGAATGAGGCTAAAGAATAGGGAGCTGTTGCTAATAAATACAGAATTTTGACTGACGTTGAACTTAAATGTTTTGAAATGGATAGAGGTGAAGGTAGCTTGTTATTGGGATTATAAGTAATAGTGCTGGACTGTAGGTGATTTTGTTTGAAAGGGGTTGTTTAGAATTATGTGTGTCACTAGAAGGAAAGCTAGATATTAAAACATGGGATTGTATAACACAGTGAACCTTGTGGTGGACTTTGTATATGATTAACACTACAAACATTAGGTCCTGTCATGAGCTAGTACAAAGGTACGACACTTTCACAAAGAGTTAGTAATAGAGTGGCATATGGGGAAAAGTACCTATTATTATATTACTGTATTATAGTCCATATACTATAGTAATCTCTTAATATTCTTTCATCAACAGTAACAAATGTACCATAGCAATACTAGGAGTCAATAACAGGAAGACAAGGGGTGAGAGTGTTTGCAATTTTCTTTTCTTTTTTTTTTTGTCTATTTGTATTTTTCTTTTGCAGTAATGAAACTGCTCTAAATTGAATATGATGATGATTGCATAACTAGGTGATGCTACTGTGAGACACTGATTGTACACTTTGGATGGATTATATGGTATGTGAATTTACCTGAAAAAAATTTTCGGTTAATAAAAAGGGCTTTATCATGAAAGTAGTATGACAATCTACACAATGAAAGAAAATATTGGTAAACAACATATCTGATAAAGGATTAATATCCAGAATATATAAAAAGGACCTTCAACTTAACTAACTGAAAGACAAACAACTCAATGACAAGTGGGCAAAAGATTTGAACTGACATCTCTCCAGGGAAGATACACAAATGGCTAAAAAGCACATGAAAGGACACTCAGTATCATGAACCATCAGGAAAATGCAAATCAAAACCACAATTTATACCCATTGGAGTGGCTACTAAAAAAAAAAAAAAGAAAAGAAGAAGTTTTGTGGAGTTATGGAGAGATAAGAATATTCATTCATTGCTGTTGGCAATGCAAAATGGTGCAGCCACTGTGGAGGAAATTTTGGTGGATCCTCAGAAAGTTAAGCATAGAACTACCATATAACCCAGCAACCCCACTACTAAATACCCAAGAGAAGTGAAAGCAGGGACTCAAAAAGATATTTGTGCACCAATGTACAAAATAGCATAATTCAAAATTACCAAAAGATGAAACCAACCCAAGTGTTCATCAATCAATGAATGGATAAATAAAATGTGATAAATACATACAATGGAATATCGTTTAGCTAGAAAAGGAATGAAGTCCTGATACATCCAACAACATGAATGCATCTTAAAGACATCATGTTGAGTGAAATAAGCCAGACACAAAAATCAAATATTATATGACCTCACTGTTTTTCAACTATTAGATTAAGCAAACTATTAGATTAAGCAAAATAGTGAGAATCTAGAATATAGGTTACCAGGGGACAGGATAGGTATATCCTACACTACACTACACTAATAGTGAACCCTAAGTTAAACCATGGACTTTAATTAACAGTACAAGCATTAAAAAATGTGCTATCAAAAATGTTAACAAGTGTTCCACACTGATGCAAGGTGTTAGTGGTGGGGTTATATATGGGAATACTGTATTTTTACATGATTGTTCTATAAACCCACAACTTCTCTAATAAAATAATTTTTTAAAAATTAAAAACTTTGAAATATAAGCAAATATATTTGAAAGAAAAATAAAGGCATGAAACACAGATTTCCATATCTTTGAAATTGCCTTTGTGATATTTATCACATTTATTATATTTACCTCATTTTATTTCCTGTCCCCATTCTCTAACTCTCCTTCCAGTCATTGATTTTTTATTCTAAGTAAAAGATAAAGTCTAAGTCACTCCCCCACTCACCAGCACATATTTACCTCCATCACAATGTAATACCTCATTAGTCTACCCATAATGATCTTCCCCATCTTTGAAATTCCAGAGCAGTTGAGATTCCAAACCTCCCTCCCCAGCCTTAATTGTAACAGCATCATCACAGCAGCTGCTCATTGAGTACCTACCACTTCAGAGTCATTGACCTAAGAGAATTGGGTAATGAAGAGGTATAACATCCACTGCTCACCTAGAGGTATCCATCACCATCAACTTCTGAGTGAGGCAATGTACTTTCATGGGGATGGAAATAATGGAAGATGAGTAAATGCTCTCCAAAACCTAATATATAATCAGATTCCCCACTGTTTCATTTCTTTACTTGCAGCAGATGTGTCTGCCTTCTGTAAGAACAATCCAATATTAAAATCCCTTCCCTACTTAACATTCAGCGTGGGGATATGGTATCCTTGGATCCAGCTGCCTACATTTTTCATTAAGCATCCATCCTTCCAGGTGGCTCATGTTGCCCAGAGAAAGGGGGAAACCTGGATCCCTCAGGGAGCTCACAATGCCTTCTTTATCAGACATGTGAAGAATTATAGTCTCATCAAAGGGTCTGAAGAAAAGTTCAATAGAGTCAACCACTCAACCCTGTGAAAGTTCTCAGGGGCCACATGGCTTTTTCAAGTTGTTTGGAATTTAACATTCTTTCCTTAGGTAGCAAAGACCTTCTCTTTTTCTTTGATGTTCTTCTTTCAATGCTACTTACTTTATCTCAACCTCATTGAGTCTCTTCCATCCTGATGACCCCTTTTAAGACCCCATGGTCTTAAAACTAAGAAGTGTTTCATTATTATTGTCTGTATTGAGTTACTTTCTCTATTAGGTCTAGCTTAATCTACCAGAGTTTGTTAAATGGCCTACTGTGCCCAGCACTGGGCTGAGTCCTGTGGCGATTTACAAAGTTCAGAAGAATAGAATGCTTAAACTGGACAGGATTGTAGCAGTCACCTAATCAATCCCATCCATTTATAAATGAGGTGCTGAACATCCAGTGTGCTTAAGTTATTTGCTCAAGTCCAAACAGACTATTATTGATGAAGCTGAAGAAAGGTACTGCCTTCCTTTCCCACACATTCCTGATTCAAAGTATGACAACAAATAAGCAAGTTTATTAGAATTCTGTTTAAATTAAGAGTAAATTTGATGGATTTCTGGAGAACTCATTATGAGTAAAACATACGAATTTTGGGGTGGCTAAATTAGATATCTCATACTGAATTCACAGAAATCTTTTATTATCACTTCTTTTCTCTATGTTCTGAGAAAGTGAGCTTCTATCTTGCCCAGCTGGTATTCCCAAGGTTTCTTGTTCCTCAGTGGAATCTGTGGTATATTTCTATCAATTGATGTGAAGACTGAAGAAATAATAAATATTTTATACTTCTCTAGAGGAAAGACAAAGATGAATTACTACCCACAAGAGAGCAGGAGGAAGAGTCAACAGCAGTTTATCCTCTTTCCATATTCAGGGAAGGACAAGAGTGAGCCATATATCACATGAACCATAGCTTCTCTAATTTTCCTAGCTCCTCTCTTATTACTAAGCCAGAATGGCAAGACAGAGCCTGGGGCTTGCATTAAAATTCTCCAACAGAGCTGTTCATCAATAAACACCAACCATGCAAATACAGAGGGGGATAATATTCCTACAACAATCATAATTAGACTAAGAAAAACACCCAACAAACTATAATGTAGAAGCACTGAGCAAATAAGTTGCAAGCTGATAAATAATAACTAAATTGGAACAATCTACACCTTAGGGTTAAATGGTAGCCTACTTGAATGCCCAAATTCTCAGATATGAGAACAGGGTGCTTCCAAGGTACTAAAATCAAGGGGAAAAAAATACAACTCACTGGGAATGCAGATAACAAGATGGTGAGTTCCATAAACTTGGACCTCTCACAGATCAGTGTGGGAAGTCTTATAGTCTCATAGCCACAAAGAACCTTAGTTTTTACATTTTAACTTTCAAATTAAAAACTGAGGACAATGTTGGATTTTAGTGATTACTGGTTATTTCCTACTGATAAGCCATAAATTTGGCAGTTTTTATTGTACTTCTTAATGATTCTTCTTTTAATTCTGTTTTATAATTGTGGCTACCCGAAGATTTAATGTGAAGTGCTTAATGAGTGTGTACATGGTTGTGTTTATGGTATTGCTCTTGAGTTCTCAATAGAATAGAATAGAATATGCTTTGATATGCTTGACATGTTTATAATTCCTCATAAATTACTTTTGTTTATTAAAAACCCATGCCCCTATGTAAATTACCAAGATGATATTTTTCCATAGACTTTTACCCAACTAGAATCAAGAGAAATTATAAACATTTTTCTATGCTAAATCACCACAAATTCCCTTAGATTTATCTCATGCTAAAAATTCCCAAGGTCACCAGAATTTTAAATGGGAGGAGAATGGAGAAAGTCTCCTTGAAATGTCAATATTGGCATTGAACCAATTCTGTGTTTCCATTATGCCACATCAATAATAGAAAGAGGAGGTATGCAGAGAAGACTGGAAAAGCAAGAGAGGAACTTGACAAGAGAGGAAAAAGAGCAACAGAGTTGTGACTAAAAAAATAAAATAAAGGAGATCCCAAGACACTACAGATAAAAAATGAACAAAGACTACACCCCAGAGGCAAAATGAAAGGATTTATTAAAAACATGATTAAATAATTAAATATTAGAGCAAAGCAAATTAAAAAGAAAGATAAAGGAGTAAAAACAAAATGTTAGAAAAAGAGATGAAGAGGTGAATAATCAATCTTGAAGATTATAATTGGAGAATAATTTCATCACAGAAGGAAAGACGTAAAGAAATAGATTTAGAAAAGATAAAGAGTCATCATAGGTTGGAAATAAAAGTAAAGTCACATGGCTTAGGAATCCTGAAACTGCTTTATTCCAGGGTTGAACAAATAAATACGTTGTAGATAATGAGAGCTAAGTTCCTCACTATTGAAGAAAATTTACAAATAAGAAAAGGGCTTTATTTTAACATAAGTACAGATAAATAAAGGAATAAATTCAAATGTGTTTGTGCTTGAGATATATGCATGCATGTATTTCCTAGCTCTATCCATTGAAAGTTGTTAGGAAAAGCAATGACACCCCAGTAGTAACAGTGCACTCAACACTCAAATCTCAGTTTCTAAATACCATTCTCCAAATAAAAAAAAAGAGCCAAGGGTCCTTGGTGAAGTGGTTAATTCCAGGTCTGGTAGAGAGAAAATGAGTCTGGAGCTTATGTAGAACTGAAAAACAAGGAAGTGTTGGGGGAAAAAATGGGCATATTTAAAAGAAACAAGGGGCTGGCCATGGTGGCTCAGCAGGCAGAGTTCTCACCTGCCATGCATGAGACCCAGGTTAGATTCCTGGTGCCTGCCCATGTGGGTGGGTGGGGGGAGGGTGCAATAAAAGGAACAGGAACCAATTTGCAAAAGATCCTACATGCCAAAGTTGGAAAAAATAGAAAAATTAATTAATTAAATAAATTAGTCTATACTGATATATATTAAGAGCTGAATAAATAAATCAATGGAAGTAAAGTTAACAACTCATCCTTACAGAAGAATCCAATGAATAAATGTAGAAGGAAGAAGGGAAATTTTTGAAAAGATCATCATTAGAATACCACAGCAATACTGTTACAGGTAAGATCCACTGATAAATGCTAAAATCAGTGGGTAAAACTTTTAAGCAGAGATGGTATAGCTGCATAGTCTCCAAATATCTTCCCAAAAATATTTAGGAAAAAGTATTAACTTTACCATTGAGAATCATGGCAGACACCACTTCATCCAAGTAATCAATATTTACATGACTAGTAACACATATGGACATCATGTACCATTTTATAAGATGCACTGATAAGGGTCCATCACCTCAGTGGTATTCTTTCAAAAATTGTATAACCTTAATCTAATCATTAGGAAATATCAGAAAAACTCAACTTGAGGGAGTTATATAAAACGCATTACCAGTATTCTTCTGAAGTATCAATGTCAGAAAGTCAAGGGAAGACCAAGGAACTGTCACAGATAAGAGGAGACTAAATGCAATATGAGATCTTGGAAAAGATAAAGTATGTTAGTGAAAAAACTGGTGAAATCTAAATAAGTTCCGTAGTTTATTTAATAGTATGATATGAAGGTTAATTTCTCAATTTTGATCAAAGTTCTATGATTTTGCAAGATGTTGACAAAAGGATGAGCTGAGTGAAGGATATATGGAAAGTTTGTACCATTTTTGCCAATTTATGTAAGACTAAAAATAATTTAAAAATAACACATTTTTAGACAAAGCAAGTCTCATGATAAAGTGAATACAAAAAAAGCAGAAGTATATAAATGGAGTCAGGCAGCAAATACAACATTGATTTCTTAACACTACTTGGTACCAACCATCTGTTAAAAAAATGTCTTTATGAAAGAAAATGAGAAAGGGCACTGTTTATTAGCTGGAGAGCTTCTTACACTCAGTTAATCATCACTGAACTTGGACCAGATCTCAGAACTTTTCCTACTTGTGGGTCTATTGTCCATCCTTCATCCATGTCCCTGGTACCCTAAAGAGTGAATTAGAACTCATGCCAAATACCTTCCTTTTCAATTATTTCCCAAAAAATGAAAATCAAACATGGCTCAATCCAAGGAAACTTCCCTGATTTCTAATTATAACATTGGCTGAGCTATGTCTTCCAAAAAGAACCCTTTAAATCCAGTTTGTGCTAAGCCCTGATAGCAGATGGCAGGGGATTTTATTGGATTCTGAAATTATGAAAGACAGAGAATAATGCCTCTCCTTCAAGCCAAGGAGGCCAGCAAGAATGTGGCTGTTATAGGCCATTGGTCAATCTTTTGGCCAATCTCAGAGCCACGAACAGCATTTGGTTTCTCACTTTCAGAAAACTGAAGTCCCCATGTCAGGGCCTTCTGGTGAGACAAGCAAAGTGAAAAGGTCAGTTCTTCAATTTGGTGCCCCTTCATTTTCAATTTAGTAGTAGAAAGGACTTTGAGAAGAAACAGCAGACAAAGGAGCAAGGAGGTTTCTCGTCATGAAATTCGAAGGGATCTGAGAATACTAACACTGCTTCATCAACTATTGCATGTCTAATACATCAAAGCTTTTTACACCTTTATTCTGATTGCAGCTTCACAGAAATCCACTTACAAATGAGGAAATTGGCATTCATGTATTTAACATACAACTTACTGAATATGTGCAATGCACTAAACCCTGTGTTAGGTAACTAGAGATACACTCATCAGTGAAGAGTGGCCTCTGCCCTCACTGAACACCAGTGGATGAGGCAGATACTGATTGTGTATCATGTATATGATTTGAGAAATACATGTTGTTGCATCTTTTATTGAGATATATTCACTTATCATATATTCCATCCAAAGGATACAATCAATATCTCACAGAATCACCACTTAGATGTCCTCTACTCATCAGACTAAATTTTAGACCAGTTTCATTGCTCCAAAAAGAAATTTATCAGACTGACACAAAAAATGAAAAACCAAAATACCCTATATCCCTTATCTCCTCTTATTATTGACCACCCCCGTATTGGTATGGTACACCTGTTACTGTGGATGGAAGAACTGTAAGGTATTACTATTAACAATAGTCCATAGCTTGCAGTAGGTATTTTCTCCCACATACCACTCTATTATTAACCAGTGTCGTATATTTGTACTAGTCCCTGCAAGAACTTATTTTGCAGTGTTAATCGGTGGCATGCATGACTCTAAACAACCCCTTTCAACCCAATTCACCTAAAATACAGCACTATTCCTTATACTACCAATAACGAGCTACCCTCACCCCATTATTGCTTGCAAACATTTTCAGTTCAACCTCATTACACATTCTGAACATATTAAGTTATGGCTCCCCCTTCTCTAGCTTATGTCTATTTCTAGGTGCCCTATATTCTACATTTAAGATTCTGACTTTATATATTCTAGTTAGTTCATATTAGTGAAATCATGCAGTGTCTGCCCTTTTATGTCTAACATTTCACTCAGCATTATGCCCTCAAGATTCATCCATGTCATCTCATGTTTCAGGACCTCATTTCTTCTTAATGCTGCATAATATTCCATATATGTATACACCACATTTTGTTTATCCATTCCTCTTTAATGGGCATTTGGATTGTTTCCATCTTTTGGCAATTGTGAATAATGTTACTATGAATATCAGTGTGCAGATGTCTGTCCATGTCCCTGCTTTCATATCTTGTCTGGGTATGTATTGAGTAGCAGAATTGCTGTGTCATAAGGCAACTCAATATTTAGTTTTCTGAGGAACTGCCAAATAGTGTTCCATGGCAGCTGTCCTCCCACCAGCAATGAATAAGTGACCTATTTCTCCACATCCTCTCCAACACTTGTAGCTTCCTGTTTGTTTAATAGCAACCGTTCTAATAGGTGTGAGATGATATCTCATTGTGGGTTTGATTTCATTTCCCAAATAGCTAATGAAGATGAACATCTTTTCATGTGCTTTTTAGCCATTTGTATTTACTCTTTGGAGAAATATCTGTTCATGTATTTTGCCCATTTTATAACAGGTTTGTTTGTCTTTTTATGTTTGAGGTGCAGGATTTCTTTATATACATACTGGATATCAAACTCTTATCGGATATGTGGTTACCAAATATTGTCTTCCATTGAGCTGGCTGCCTTTTCATTTCACCCTTTTGACAAAGTCCTTTGAAGCACAGAAGTGTGCAATCTTGAGTATTTCCCATTTATCTGTATTTTCTTTCATTGTTTGTGATTTTAGTGTAAGCTCTTAACTAATTCTTTTTTTTTTTTCTTAACTAATTCTTAAAGATATTTCCCTATATTTTCTTCCAGGAGTTTTATGGTACTTGCTTTTATATTTAGGTCTTTGATTCAGTTTGAGTTAATTTTTATTTAGGGTGTGGGTAGGGGTAGGGGTCTTCTTTAATTCCTTTGACTATGGATATCCAGTTCTCCCAGCACCATTTATTGAAGAGGCTATTCTGTCCCAGTTCAGTGGATTTAGGGGCCTTGTCAAAAATCAAATGACCATAGACCTGAGGATCTATTTCTGAACCATCAGTATGATTCCATTGATCATTATGTCTTTCTCTGTGCCAGTACCATGCTGTTTTGAACATTGTGGCTATAAAGCTTTAAAGTCAGAAAGTGTAAGTCCTCCCACTTCATTCTTTTTTCTGATGTTTTTGGCTATTGAAGGCCCCTTTTCCTTCCACATAAATGCAATAACTAACTTTCCCAATTCTGCAAAGTAAGTTGTTTGAATTTTAAGTGGTTGAACCTGTAGATCAATTTGGGTAGAACTGCCATCTTGACAACATTCAACCTTCCTATCCATGAATATGGAATGTCTTTCCACCTATTTAGACCTTTGATTTGTTTTAGCAATGTCTTGCAGTTTTCTGAGTACCGGTCCTTTCCATCTTGGTTAAGATTCTTTCAGTTGCTATTGTGAATAGAATTTTTTTTCTTAACTGCCTCCTCAGTTAACTTATTCCTAGTGTATAGAAACATCCTGAGTTCTGCCTCGCGATCTTGTATCCCACCACTTGGCTGAATTTGTTTATTAGTTCAAGCAGCTTTGTTGTGGATTTCTCAGGATTTTCCAAATATAGGATCACATGGACTGCAAATAATGAGTATTTTACTTCTTCCTTTCCAATTTGGATGGCTTTTATTTCTTTTCTTGCCTAATTGCTCTCACTAGAACCTCTAACAAATGTTGAATAATGGTTTCATTCCTAATCTTAAAGGGAAGGCTTTCAGTCTCTCACCATTGATTATGATGTTAGCTGTAGGTTTTCATATAAATCCTTTATCATATTGAGGACGTTTCCTTCGATTCCTACCTCGTTAAGTGTTTTTATCAAGAAAGGATGGTGAAAATTTTGCCAAATACCTTTTCAGCATCAATTGGGATGATCATGTGTGTAATTTTTCCCTTTTGACTTGTTAATGTGGTGTTTTACGTTAATTGATTTTCTTGTGTTGAACTACTTTGCATGCCTGGAATAAAGTCCACATTCCTTTAATGCACCATTGGATTTGACTCACAATTATTTTTTTTTTGAGAATTTTTGTTCTATATTCATTAGGGGGATTGGTGTGTAGTTTTCCTTTCTTGTAGTATTTTTATTAGGTTTTGGCCTTAGAGTGATATTAGCTTCATAGAATGAAGAGTTTGAGCAGAAATGGTGCTAATTCTTGGAATATTTGATAAAATACCCCTGTGAAACCATCTGGCCCTGGGTTTTCTTTGTAGGGAGGTTTTTAATGACTGATCAACTCTTTTTACTCGTAATTGTTTTGTTGATGTCTTCTATTTCTTCTTGAGTCAGTATAGGTGGTGTATTTCTAAGAAATTGTCCATTTCATCAAAGTTATCTAGTTTGTTGACATATTATTGTATGTAATATCCTCTTAGGATCTTTCCTATTTCTTCAGAATCTGTGGTAAAGATCTCTTTTTCATTTCTGAGTTTATTTTTTATCTTATCTTTTTTTTTACTCTGAGTATAGTGTTTGTCAATCTTATTGATCTTCTCAAAGAACCAACTTTTGATTTTATTGATTTTCTCTATTGTTTTTTATTCTCAGTTCATTTATTTCCAATTTAATCTTTGTTATTTTTTTATTCTAATTGCTTTGAGATTAGCTTACTGCTTTTTCTCTAATTTCTTCAGTTCAATTAGGCCTTTGGTTTTAGCTCTTTCTTCATTTTTAATTTAGACATTTGGGCTATAAATTTCATTTTCGACTCTGCCTTTGCTAAATCCCATAAGTTTTGATATGTTGTATTCTCAATTTCATTTGTCTCTAGATACTTACTGATTTCTCTTCCAATTACTTCTTTAACCTACTTATTGTTTAAGAGTGTGTTGTTTAACCTCCATATGTTTGTGAAAATTTCAGTTCCTCAGTGTCATTGATTTCCAACTACATTCCATTATGATTGGAGAATGTACTTTGAATAATTTCAGTCTTTTTAAAAATGTTAAGACCTGTTTTGTGCCTTAGCATATGATATCTTGAAGTGTTCCATGAGTACTTGGGAAGAATGTATATCTTGCTGTTTGGGGATGCAATGTTCTACATGTTTGTTAAGTCTAATTCATTTATCATATTACTTAGGTTCAATATTTCCTTATTGATCCTCTGTCTAGGTGTTCTATCTGTTGAAGAGAGTTGCTGTGTTGAACTCTCCCACTAATGCTCCCTTCAGTTTTGTCAGTGTTTGCCTCATTTACTTTGGAGCACTGTGATTAGGTACATAAACATTTATGCTTGTTATTCCTTCTTGATGTATTACTCCATTTAATAAAATAGAGTGCCCTTCTTTGTCTCTTATAACATCTTTGCAGTTAAAGTCTATTTTATCTGATCTTAGTAAAACTACTCCAGCTTTTTTTATTGCTTGCATGGAATATATTTTTACAACCATTCACTTTCAACTTCTTTGTATCTTGGAGTCAAAAGTGAGTCTCGTGTAAACAGCACATGGATGGATCATTTTTTAAAATCCATTCTGCCAATCTGTGTTTTTCTATTGGAAAATTTAATACATTAGTATTCAATGTGATTACTGTAAAAGCTGTCTTACTTTGACCATTTTATCCCTTGGCTTTTATTTGTCAGCGCTAGTATTTTTCTCTCTTTTTATCTTTCCAGTTGCCCTTACTGAAAAATATCATTTGTATATGATCTCCTCCAGGTCTCTCTTTCCCTGTTCTTTCTTTTCTTTCAGGCAACAGAACTCCCTTTGGTTTTTCTTGCAGGGCAGGTCTCTTGTTAACAAATTCTCTCAGCATCTGTTTATCTGAAAAAAAATTAAACTATACCTCACTTTCGACGGACAGCTTTGCTGGATAAAGAATTCTTAGCTGGCAATTTTTCTCTTTCAGAATCTTAAATAAATCATACAATGCTTTCTCACCTCCATGGTACCCAGTGAGTAGTCAACCATTAGTCTTACGTGGCTTCACTTGAATGTGGTGAATCACTTTTCTCTTGCTGTTCTGAGAATTCTGTCCTTCTCTACAGCATTTGATAGTCTGACTAATATACGTTTTGGAGTCGATCTATTTGGGTTTATTTTATTTGTAATTCATTGGGCTTTTTTGGTTTGCTAATACTGTTGGAATGCAATATACCAGAAATGGAACAGCATTTAAAAAAGGAATTTATTAAGTTACAAGTTTACATTTCTAAGGCCATAAAATGACCAAACTAAGGCATCCAGAGAAGATACTTTAATTCAAAAAAGGCCAATGTCTTTCACATGGGCAGGCATGTAGCCAGCATCTGTTGGTCCTTGTTCCCAGTTCTTTTGCTTTCAGCTTCTGATGCCAATAGTTTCCTGTCTAAGCATCTGTGGGCCTTCACTTAGCTCCTCTGGGACACAACTCTGAGTTCTGGCCTGCTTAGCATCTCATGGGAAGGCACATGGTGATGTCTGCTGGACTCTGCATCTCCAAGCAAATGTGTCTAGGTGTCTGCATTCTCTGTCAACATTTCAAACATCTCCAAATGTCTGTATCTCTGTCGGCTCTCAAGCAACTGTTCTCCAAGTGTCTCCCCCTTTAAAGGACTCCAGTAAAATAATCAAGACCCCCCTTAAATGGGCATCTCCCTCTAATCAAAAAGCCATACCCACACTGGATGTGCCACATCTCCATGGAAGTAATCTAATCAAAGGTCTCCACCCTATAATACTGAATCAGGAGTAAAGGAAATGGCTTTTCTGGGGTACAAAACACTTTCAAACCATCACAGTCTTCTTTGATTTGCATATTTATGTCTTTTATAAAGGTTGGGAAGTTTTGCCCAATCATCACCTCAAATAATCTTCCTGGCCCTTTACTCTTTTCTTCTTCTGGGACAATAATGATTCTTATATTTGTGCACTTCATATTGTCAGTCATTTCCCTGAAATCCAATTCAAATTTTTGCATTCTTTTCACCATTTGTTCTTTTGTGTACTCAAATTCAGTTGTTCTGTCCTCTAGTTCACTTACTATTTCTTCTGCCTCCTCAAATCGGCTGTTGTGTGTCTTTAGTATATTTTTAATCTGATCTACAGTATCTTTCATTTCCATCAGATCTGCTAATTTTCCATTTATTCTTTTAAATTCTTCTTTATGCTCTTCTAGTGTCTTCTTGATATCCTTTATCTCTTTAACCATAGGATTGAAGTTCTTTAGAAGATTTATTTTTCTTTAACCATTTGATTGAAATTCTTTAAGAAATTAGTTTTAACATCTTTGATTAGTTGTCCAGATTCAGTGTCTCCTCCAACTGTTTAATTTGATCATTTGGCTTGGCCTTATCTTCTTTCTTTTTCATATGGTTTGTGAATATTTGCTGGTGTCTTGGCATCTGATTATCTTGATAAGAGTTTGAAGATTGATTTCCCTCCTTTGTCTAATATTTTGTTTTTGCTTGAGTTTCCAACAAAGGCCTCCTTTGGCACTTGGTTTGTTACTAATTCCCAGCCAACTCAAGGCCAGGGCTTAACTGATGGGGTGCAGCCCTTTACAGAAGCCTGTTGGAGACTGGACAGAGAAGCAGCTTGCCAGACTGCACTTTCCTAGTCTTCCCAGCAGATATGTCCTTCTGAAACTTCTTCCCCACAATCCTGTCTCTCCTCAGCTGTGGCAACATGCTGGGCAGAGTCCAGACCAGGTGAAAATCCAGTCAACGCCAGAGGCTCCTAGGTGCTCTGGTAGCCTCTGGTTCTGGGGGTGGGGGATGGGCAGTGTGCAGCACCACAAAGATTCAGCCTTGTAGGTGCAATCGCAGTGGTGATTCCCCGACTCCTGTGTTGAAAGACTCTGAGTTGCAGGACTGGGAGCTTCAAGGCCACCAGCAAACAGCCAGCCTAGGAGTGCTCTGCTCTTTTCAAGCCCACCAGACCACCTTGAGGGTGGGGGAAGAATACTTAAGAAATATACTTTTGTAGCACTTAAAAACTCACCCCCACCCCTGTGTTGTTTTGAGTCATGAAGTCTGCAGTAAGTTTTTACAGCAGTTTTCTTTACAAACAATTATTTTTTAAAAAGTTGCAAGGAATATGGAAGTTACTTTTTGCTATCTGGTTAGAAGAAGCAGGCTCTAAGCAGTGACTGTCAGAGCTTTGTTCTTTGTCATGAAGAGTATTTTCTTAGCAGATATCTCAGTTCTCAGTCACTTGGGATAAATAGGCATGCTTTTCCTTACTGCTTAGATAGCTCAGAAGTTCTCCTTATTGACCCAAGGGGGGAAAAAAGTCCCCTGTGATTCCAGAAAAGGATGGTTTTATGGCTTAGTTCAGGGAAAGAAAATTAATTTAAACTTGTTCCCCTCAGGGTGAGGGACTCTCCCTACCTCTCACTCCCACTTGTGCTTTTCCTTTCTAAATTGGCATTTCATGCACTATTTATAATCCTGGAAGGATTATATAAAATACAGTGGAAGAAATCTGCCCTCAGTCAGTGACATGGCTCCCTGGCCTTGCTTTTATCCTGCAAATCTGACTGATGGTGTTTCCCCATCTCTTCTGATTCTAAAGAGTCATAATTCTTGCTTAACAATAAGACCACTCTCATTGAGCTGTAGAATAACCACTCAGTTTATTTTTATTAATTCTCTTTTGCTGCATAACAAATTACCCCAAAATGTAGTGGCTGAAAGCAATAAACATTTATTATTTCACAGTTTCTGTAGGTCAGAAATCTGGAAGCAGCTTAGTGGGGAGTTGTGGCATGAGGTTGCAGTTAGATGGTGACTGGAGCTGCAGTCAGAGAAGGCTGAACTGAGGCTGGGTGATTCACTGACTCACATGCCTGGTGAGATGGTGATGTCTATTGGAAAGAGTTCTCAGGTTCTTGACACATGAACCTCTCCATAGGATTGCTTAAGTGTCCTCACAACACTGTGGCTGCTTTCCTTGAAAGAGATCAAATCCAAGACAGTAAAGTGGAAGCCATATGCCTTTTATAATACAACCTCAGAAGTCAATTTCCATTTCCACAGTATCCTATTGGCTATATAGATTTTCCCTGTTCAATGTGAGGGTGGACACCAGGAGATGAGAATCACTGGGGATCATCTTGAAGGCTACCTACTGCAATTTCGGAACAAGAAAATAAGTGATAAAGCCTGGATTCTGCAGTTTTTAAGATGCCCACACCTCTCCATTTTAATGTTGGCTTGTCTTAAGGATTCCATTATCAATGATCCAAAACAAGCCAGTCAAAATAGCTTAACAGATTCTCTCCAACATGCAGTGTCATGAGAATTTTTCCCCAACCCCGCCCTTCTCATTTACCTATCTGTTTAAATATTACAATCCATTGATTTTAAAAGCTGATTTTGATTGACGGATGACGTGAGGCAATTCATGACAGTGTTTTGCCTCACATGACAAATGTGAATCATGGCTAAGTATATTTTCTTAAGTTCAAAAGGTTGTCTAAAACTCAGGATCATGGGACTACATATCAGAGTTTCTGAGGGTTCAAAAGCATCCATATGTGATACATACAAACCAACTTCAACTTTGCAGATAAGTTGAAAGCCTCCTACAAATTTCATTTGGTGTATACTTTTGGTCTATTCTTGAACAAGAATGTCCTATAGCAGTGGTTCTTGAAGTTGACGATTATCTCATTTTTCCATGTTTAAATCATACGGTCTAGGTCTCTTCATGAATATTATTCAATAGCCATATAAGAATTCAGAATCTACGTCTTTTAAAAACCATGGATCAGGCTGATCCATCTTGTGGAGGCAGTCCTTTCTTTTAATCCCTATTCAGTACTGTAGGTTGGAGATTTGATTAGTTTATCTCCATGGAGATGTGACACACCCAATAGTGGGTATTAACCTTTGGTTAGAGAGAGCTATGACTCCACCCATTCCAGGTGGGTCTTGATTAGTTTACTGGAATAGTTTAAAAGGAAACAGTTTGGAAATGCTTCAGAGAGCCTCAGAGCCATAAGAACCATAAGAGCCTACACAGCTAGAGACTTTTGGAGATGAAGAAGGAAAACTCCGCTGGGGGAGCTTCATGAAACAAGAAGTCTGGAGAGAAAGCTAGCAGATGCTACCATGTTCACCATGTGCCTTTCCTTCTTGAACCAAGGTATCTTTCCCTGGATGCCTCAGATTAGACATTTTTATAGACTTGCTTGAATTGAGGCATTTTTATGGACTTGGAACTGTAAACTTGCAACTTAATAAATTTCCCCTTTCAAAAGCTGTTGTTTCTGGTATCTCGCATTCTGGCAGCTTGCAAACTAGAACAGGGAATAATTGAAAAGTTTTGTTTTTTTTTTTACTTCAGAAAGATTTCAGCATTGAGAATGGACTAAATGATCTAGAAAAAGGTCTTCTACCATAAATATCTAGAATTATATGCTTATAGTTAGAAAAAATTGTGTATTGTGGTTCAAAATCTTATTACAGTAGATTTGATACAGCAATGACTTATCTATAAGTTTGCAATTATTATCACTTTCCTTTAGGGAAGTGGTACTCAAACTCCAGTGTCAAAAAGAATCACCCAGGACATTTGTTTAAAATGTGTATTCCTGGGCTTCATCCTCAGATATAATTTGGGAGGTGGAGCACACTTTGGTTTGAAGACTACACAAAATCAACAATGTGCTTCACAAAATAAATGAACACTGAGAAGAATAACACTTCTTTAAAGAAAAAAGCACATCTGATTTACATTGAAAGCCTATTAACTTGCTGTCACTTCTGGTACCTCATGGCTCTGTTCTCACATTTCTGAATATCAGCCTGAGATTATCCTCCTAGACAAAACTTTCAAAACTTCTCTGATAATAAAAACCACTGGTGGTGCCTGTTAAATACTGCCAGACCTCTTCTCTAATTCTACATCAGAATATCTGGGTCAGTTTTTTAAATGAGCTTTCCAGGCATGTTTTGGAAATTCTGTTATTAGAAACTATAGGTGGAAGGAACCTAGAGATAAATACCCTCAACTTGTCATTTTGTAGATGAGGTGATGGAGGTCACCTGTCTGGCTAAGGCCACACAGCTGGATAGTCCTCACTTAAGCTACATTTTTTAAAGGGTTTTTGAACACTTAATTTTTAGAAGGAGTGTGGGCTCAGCAAATGTAGTTAATCTCAGCAGAGATACATTGAAGGAACAAGATAATGTAAGTCAGAATGGAAAAACCTATTAGTAAATTCATTTTATGCCCTGGATATATAAAAAAGGAAAAAAGAAAGCCAAAACAACTCTAAAAAAGTTGTTATTTAACTCTATGAACCACACAGCTCCTAGAATCCAGGAACTGACTGACAGTTTCAGTGGTAATTAGAGAGAGACAAATAAGATCCTCAGATTATAAATAGGAAACATGCTTTCTAACCACTAGCTACTTTCTCTCTATTATTTCAAGGGTGACCAGTTCCAGTAATAACCACAGGAATTCCTAATTTGGAAGAGATCCCAAATGGATTGTTAATTAAGGTTTATTATGACAACAAAATAGGCACTCTCTAGATGGTTCCATGGAGACTATAACTACAGAACAAAAAATATTGTAAAGTGTTTATTAAGACCAATCAGGAAATTAGGCTCCTTGATTCCAGACCAGTCTAGGGGCTTCATATTGATTTAACTGTAGAAGCTGCTAAAACCAGAACCTCTGTCCAACCCTTGATGGACGATAATCTCCTGGACTATGTATTGTTACTAACCTCCAGCACCCTAATGTAAGGAGCCCTGACAGATACTTTTAACTTAAGGCTTTTTCCTCAGGCTAAGGAAGGCTTGGTAAATTTAGGAAAACAGTTCAGCCTAGGTAGACATGAGTAGATGGATTGCCTTGTAATCTTAGATAATACAAACAGAAAAGTGGCTTCTTCAAT
The DNA here is from genome assembly GCF_023851605.1 of Tamandua tetradactyla. Classification (NCBI taxonomy): domain Eukaryota; kingdom Metazoa; phylum Chordata; class Mammalia; order Pilosa; family Myrmecophagidae; genus Tamandua; species Tamandua tetradactyla. Next base: position 198,322,503 of record NC_135327.1, on the reverse strand, counting down.
AGTTTCTTGATAATTCTTGAAGGAGACTTTAAGGAGTTCAGGCCTACTGAAATTTTTCTCTTCATGCAGCAGCTTTGCCTTCTTAGAAGGGAAGACCCATTCTTCTCCCTTCCCTCCATCCCATTACTTATGCCTTCCCAGGGTAGAAAGATTGGCCAGGGCTTTACATTTATTGGACCATAGTTTTAAAAGAAGTGCTGTTGCAATATGCCAGCAGCCATGCACAGAGCACTCCCTTACACTTATGTATGATTTCTGTTTTTATTGTCTGCCTTCAACAGACAATAAAAAAGTAACCTTCAGTTACTTTCCCCATTGGGTAAGGAAAGCAGGACCCCCAAGCTCTGATCACCCCATCCTTCTCTTTTTTGCCTCTTGTCAAATGAGTTAGAGAGTTCCACTTTCCTGTCTATGTGGCTCATTGAGTAAACGCACTTGGAGTTCACTGACCTTGTGTTTTTATGACCAATTATTGTATGTCTATATTTGGATAATAGGAGGGCTCTTGGTTAGTAGCGCTAGTGTTACCTGATTAATAAAATTTAGACATATTCTCCATTTGTTCTTTATCTTGAAGGGATAAAGAACCAAGGAGTCCCTTGAATCCTAATAAGTAGCATTCGAGTGTTGTGGGTGATTTTGAGCACTATAGAAAAACTCCATTTCTCTGAGTCTTGGCTTTGTCCCTGGTCATGTGACCTTGAACATATTATTTGCCTTTTCTGGCCTCAGTTTTCTTATCTGTGAATTGGAGAAAATATGAGTAGTTCATTCAAAAGACTGTGGTGAAGATTAAATACTATAATACATGTAGGGCATTGCAAGGTATCTGGCAAATGGCAAAGAATAAATGTTAATTTTTTATTGTTGCATTATTATTATTAACATCAAGATAGGAAAGCATCACTTTAAAATACAATGCTCATTTCTGAGAAGAAGTCAGAGTGAGGTGAACTGAATTCACCTCTACTCCATGGGACAGCATAGGGGACTAGGCGCGGAGTGGGAATAAGAACGACTGGGACTGCCGTCCTGGAGGTGGGTCAGTGATAGAAAAGGGTTTTCAGTGTTTCCTGGGGAGCAGAGATATGGGGAGATTGGGACAGGGAGAGCAAGGTGGGTCTGATCAGGGGTGGACAGTGGTATGGGAGGAGGTGCAGATCTGAGAGAATTGGCCATCCCTCTGCTACAACTTGTCCCAGCTACTGACTGGGGAAATCTCCCTGAGGGGCTCTGCAGCCAGCAGCACCCATGGGAATGCCAGAGATGTGCCTGACCATCTGCCATGAAGAAATCCACCTCTAGGTGCAGGGAGCAAGTGCCCAGCCTGGTGCTGCTTATGGCCATCATGTTGGGCAGAGTTAACAGTGGATCTGCCAGGTGCCAGGTATTGTGGCTGGCTCCCCTGTCCTGGTGCTAAGGCAGCTGACAAGACACGATGGGCTGGGAGCAGCCTCCCCCGCCATGCATGCCATCTTCCCAGCTGACTGCTGCAGTTGGGGACAGGCAGGCCTGAGGGAAGGAGGTGTCTCAGGAGTGCTACCTGCTGGGAAGAAGTAGTAAGGGAAATCTGGCAAACTTTGGCTAGGTTGGTTATTTTTATTTAAAATATATTTTTCTATATATTTTTAAATATTAATATTGATATTTTATTTTTAGTTATATATATTTTTATATACTTATATTTGTACTGATTTTTTTATTCTGTGTTTCTTATTTTTTATTTATTTATTTATTTTAATAATTTTCTCTCCCTTTGTGGACAACAGTCTGAGTTCATTCCCAATATATCTTGGGGTGTATCTTTCTGATTTCAGGGCCTACTATTGTTGAAAGATGGTTTTTTTCATATTTTAAAATTTTACTAATTATTATTATTATATGATTATTTGGGGGCTTTGGGGGTATGCATGGAATTGAGCCTGGGTCTCCCACATGGTAGGCAGGCATTACCTGCTGGCACTCCTGCCTAACTTTCAACAGATGCTCAAGGAGAATTATACACCCTACATGAGATCCAGGCCTTGGTTTAGTAGGGAATTATTGACAAACCAAGTACAAAAGAGAACCTTCAAAGCAAAACCAAGTAAATAAAAAATTTTAGACAAATGAAGGAAACCAACTTGCAAAATAACCTTATAGACTGGTGTGACGGTGGCTCAGTGGCAGAATTCTTGCTTGCTATGCCAGAGACTTGAGTTCGATTCCCAGTGCCTGCCCATCCAAAAAGTACAAACAAACAAAAACAACCTTATAAAGATAATCACATGCCCCAAACACAATGGCATACCACAAAACGTGAAGATCCAAGCAGAAATGACCCAGTCAAATCACCAAATCAAAGCACCAAAGGGGACACAAAATAAGGAACATATACTAAAGGATATTTGTAAATTAAGAAAGGATATCAGGAAAGCACCTGAAAAGCATAGAGTAGAATTCAAAGGATTAAATAGAAAAAAAAGCAGATCTGACAGAGATGAAAGATACAGTAGACCAAATTATAAATATACTAGAGACACACGATAGTAGATTCAAAGAAGCAGAAGAAAGACTAAGTGAACTAGAAGGCAAAACAATTGAACTAGAGTGCACAAAAGAACAAATGGTAAGAAAGATGGAAAAAATGGAACTGGATCTTAGGGAAATGAGGACAACAAGAGGCACGCAAATATAAGAAGCATTGGTGTCCCAGAAGGAGAAAAAAAGTAAAATGCCTAGGAACGTTAGTTGAAGATATAATTGGGGAAAAGAAGAGAAATAACAAAGATTAAAGCAGAAATTAATGAACTGGAGAACAATAAAACAATAGAAAGAATCAACAAAACCAAAAGATGATTCTTTTAGAAAATCAATAACATTTATGGACCCCTAGACTGACAAAGAAAAAAAGAGTGGGGAAGCAAATAAACAAAATCAGAAATGAGAGGGGGGTCGTTACCATGGATTTTGAAGAAATTTTTAAAAATCATAAGATAATTCTATGAACAACTATATGCCAACAAACTAGATAACTTAGATGAAATGGGCAAATTCTTAGAAACACTCAAACTATCTATGCTGACTCTAGAAGAAATAGAAAATCTCAACAAATAATTTACAAATAAAAAGGTTCTATCAAAATCTCTTTCAATCAGAAAGCCATCAAAAACTTTCCCACAAAGAAAGGCCCAGGACCAGATGGCTTCCCAGGGGAATTGTATCAAATATTCCAAAAAGACCTATCACCAATCCTGCTCAAGCTCTTCCAAAAAACTGAGAAAAAAGGGAGTCATTTTATGAAGCTAACATCACTCAAATACCAAAATCAGATAAAGACACGACAAGAAAGGAAAACTACAGACCAATACTACTAATGAACATAGATGCAAAAATTCTCAGCAAAATACTTGCAAATCAAATCCAATGACATAATAAAAGAAAAATCACATGATAATCTTGATTGAGGCTGGAAAAGCATTTGATAAAATTCAGTATCCTTTCTTGATAAAAACACTTCAAAAGTAAGGAATCAAAGGGAACTTCTTCGATAATATGCAGGGAAAATATGTAACACCCATAACCAGCATCATACTTAATGTGAGAGATTGAAACCATTGCCTCTAAGATAGGGAATGAGACAAAGCTCACTGTCACCACTATTATTCAACATTGTACTAGAAGTCCTAGCTGGAGTGATTAGATAGGAAAAATACATATAAAGCATCCAAATAGGAAAAAAAGAAGTAAAACTTTCATTATTTGCAGATGACATGAGGCTATACTTAGAAAACCCTAAGAAATCTAGGGCAAAACTACTTGAGCTAATAAATAAATTCAGTAAAGTGGCTGGATTTAAGATTACTGTGAAAAAATCAGTAATGTTTGTATGCACAAATAATGGCCTACCTGAGGAGAAAGTTAAGGAAAAAAGTCCATCCAAAATAGCAACCAAAAGAATCGGGTATCTAGAAATAAGCTTAATCAGGGATATCAAGGATATGTACACAGAAAATTGAAAAAACTTCGCTAAAGAAATAAAAAATGACTTGAATAGATGGAAAGACATTCCATGCTCACATATAGGAAAGTTGAATGTCATTAAGGTGTCAATTATACCCAAATTAATCTACAGATTCAGTGCAATACCAATCAAAATCCCAACACATACTTTGAAGATTTGCAAAAGCTAATTATCAAATTTACTTGGAAGGGAAAGAGACCCAGAATAGCTAAAGATATCCTAAAACAGAAGAGTGAAGTGGGAGGACTTACATTTCCTGACTTTAAAACTTACTATTATAAAGCCACAGAGATCCAAACACCATGGTCCAAACAGCATGCCCCTGCCACAAGGACAGAAATATCGACCAATGGAATCAAATCAAGGATGTGGAGATAGACCACCAAATCTATGGACAATTGACCTTTGATAAGGCCTCTAAATCCACTGAACTGGGACAGGACAGTCTTTTCAATAAATGGGCATGGGAGAATTGAATATCAATAGTCAAAAGAATGAAAGAGGCCCCTACCTTACAACTTTTACAAAAATTAATTCAAAATGGATTAAAGACCTAAATGTAAAAGGCAGTACCATAAAACTCCTGGAAGAAAATGCAGAGAAATATCTTCAAGATCTTGTAGTACGAGTTGGCTTCTTAAACTTTACACCTAAAGAACAAGAAGTGAAAGAAAAAAAATAGATAAATGGGAACTCCTTAAGATCAAGAGCTTCTGAACCTCAAAGAACTTTGTCAAAAAGGTAAAGAGGTAGCTAACTCAACGGGAGAAAATATTTGGAAACCACATATTGGATAAAAGCTTGATATTCTGTGTTTGTAAACAAATTATATAGTCTGATAACAAAAGAACAAACAACCCAATTATGAAATGGGCAGACAATATTAATAGATACTTTTCTGAAGCGCAAATACAGATGGCTATACAGGCTCATGGAAGATGCTCAAACAAAAAACTACAAATGTTGGGGAGGATGTGGAGAAATTGGAATACTTTTTCACTGTTAGTGGGAATATATAATGGTTCAGCCACTATGGAAAACAGTTTGGCAATTCCTCAGAAAACTAAATATTAAGTTTCCTTATGATCCAGCAATACCAATACTTGGCATATACCTGATGAGCTGAAAGCAGTAACACCAACAGACATCTGCACGCTAATTTTCATAGTGGCACTATTCACAATTGCCTAAAGGTGGAAATAATCCAAGTGCCCATCAATAGATGAGTATATAAACAAAATATGGTGTGTACATACGATGGAATATTATGCAACAGTAAGATGAAATGAGGTCCTGATGCATATGATGTGGGTGAACCTGGAGGACATAATGCTGAATGAAATAAGTCAGATATAAAAGAACTGCATGCACTTGCAATTATAATTCTGATATATACAGTCTCAGAGGTTACACTGTAGAGTCTAGTAGACCTAGAAGTACAAAAAAGCTAAAGACTGAAGAAAGGTTACCCAGTGAAATTTAACCTAAATACGACGGAATAGATAGAAGTGATGGTAAATAATTAGTATCGGTATAAGTAAAATTGCCATATTGAAGTGAATATGACTGAAAGGGGATATATATTGCCATGTATCACACCGATTAAATCTACAACTATAAATAAACTTTCATATGAAATATTTCAAAGGTTTGATATTAGACAAAGAGTCATTAGTAGAGGGGTATCGGCAAAAGTTAAAATGCATGTTATGGCCAATTAAGTTAACAGAAAGACATCAACAGTACAACAGCCCTACCTGGGGCAACTAACTGGGGAAAGGACAAGTGATAAGGGGCAGTTTTGATGTGACTTGGTAACGCTCTATTTGTTGATTCTTTATCACTAAAATTGCATAAAAGTAAGAGTACTGCTGATTGTACAACCAAGTGAGGGTACTGTAAGGCATGATTTGTTTGTTTATTTTGGACATTATCCATGATGCCCATTAGATGGAGGGAGCCACAGGGTACAATGACTAAGAAGCAGAATGGTGAACTGTGATACATTTATATGATGGAATGTGGTGTGGCTACAATGAGGAAGAACATCAAGAGGCACACAACAAACTGAATAAACTTTGGTGATAATGTGTATTGCAGAATAAGCTAGAAACAAAAGAACATATATGCCAAAGTCACCTCCAGACAATACCTATAAAAAACTTCGGGCCTAGATTGTAAGCTCTTATAGCAGCCACACTTAGTCTGAAGTTGTAAGTGTACTTCTAGATTCTGAGACACTGAGCTATATGTGTATCAGCTAGTACTTCCCTGGAATTTGGAGTAACTCTGTGACACCTAAGACCCAGAAATGGAGTGCTGCAGCCCTGAAAGTTAGAATAGCTAAATATAATAACAGTTAACTTGACACTCCCTCAAACACAACAATCTCAGCATAATGTGTAGGTTGCCTTGGCACTAATTATACTTCAAGAAGCATATTTCCATACAAGTTTCAGTCTATTGGCTACAAAAATCAAATACTTGTCATTCTTCACATTTTACTCTCATCAATTCTGACATTCTCTATAAGTATGATTTCTCTAAGAATCTAGTGATACAATGGTAGAACAGAAAATGGGAGATGACCAGGAGAAGCAAAATCAATTGATTCTAATTTGAGGACAGTTTTTGACAGGAAATCAAAAATATTATCCAGTTAAACTGGCAATCCCAATACCAGGTATATACCCAAAATAATTGAAATCACGGACTTTCACAGATATCTGCACACTGATGTTCATAGCAGTATTATTCATGATTGCTAAAAGATAGAAGCAACCAGTGTCCATCAATTGATGGAAGCAACCACATTCCATCATATAAACCTATCACAGTTCACCATTCTGCTTCTTAGTCATTGTATCCTGTGGCTCCCTTCATCTAATGGGCATCATGGATAATGCCCAAAATAAACAAACAAATCATGTCTTACAGTATCCTCACTTGGTTGTATAATCAACAGTACTCTTACCTTTAGGCAATTTTCATTAGTCCACAGTGATAAAGAGCCAGCAAACACAGCGCTACCAAGTCAAATCAAAACTGCCCCTTATCACTTGTCCCTTCCCCAGTTAGTTGTCCCAGGTAGGGCTGTTGCACTGTTGATGTCTTTCTATTAACCAAATTGGCCATAACATCATTTTATTTATATATATGGAATATGGAATATTATTTGGCCATAAAAAGGAATAGAGTCCTGATCATGCAACAACATGCTAAACCTTGAAGACATCATCATGTTGAGCAAAATAAGCCAGACACAAAAGGACAAATATTATATAATCTCACTGATATGAAATAATTAGTATAAGAAAACTCAAGTGTCAGAATCTAGAACATAGGTTACCAGGAGACAGGGTGGGGATAGGCAATAAGAAGTTAAGTCTTAAAATATACAGGCTCCCTATTTAGACATGACATACAGAGGTAAAGTCTCCCTGGCAGCATGGGAAATGATTCCCAAGAATGAGTCTGACCCTGGCACTGTGGGATCGACAATGCCATCCTGACCAAAAAGGGGAAAAGAAGTGTAACAAATAAGGTATCAGTGGCTGAGAGAGTTCAAATAGAGTCGAGAGGCTACTCAGAGGTCACTCTTATGCAAGCTTCAGTTAGACATTGCTACCTACCATAACTAGCCAAACCCCAACCACAACCACTCCAGCCAATCCTAAAGAACACATAGGGCAATGTATAGGATTCTACAAAGGTTCTATGCACTAGGGTAACTTTCCAGAAACTTACAACTGGGTCCTTGGACCAGATAAGTTCTCATACTTAAAGGGCCCAACCTCTCCAGAACATCAGCTAGTTCCATCCCCCTCACCTTCCCAAATTATTGACACTCTCTTCCAACATGAAAAAGTTAGAATGGCCATAGGCCAAATACCCTTAAAGAATGGGATAGAAAGATCAAAGGTGATGGTGGAGTTATACAGAGAAGGTAGGGTTTAATAAACAAATATGATTGCCGAATCATTACATTGCTATTTCTTTTAGTCTCCAGTATCTTAGAGTAGCTAGAAGTAAAAACTGAAAATTGCTGAATTATAACCAATACAAACTTGGAAATCTGTTCAACAACTGATTGTTGTGCTATGTTTTGAAATGTATATATATATATATATATGTTACTTTTCACAAAAAATCAGTTGTGATGATAAAAAATATTTCTCCCCTCTAGTCTCCTATATTCTGGAACACCTAGAAGGAAAAATCTGGGGAGGCGGGGAATGGTATGGTAACCCATGACAAACTGCGATCTGTCCTGTAACTAATTATTGAAGAGTGCTTTGAAAACTATTGCTTTTTTCTTTCTTTACTTTGTATATATGTTATATTATACAATTTTAAAAGTTTTTAAACAAGTGAAACTTTAAACAGTATAAAATAGGAAGCTCTATTCTTACACAAATAGCATAAGGTATCTCTGGCTAATGTTTCATCACTGTTTAGTGCTTTGGAATCTTTCATGTCATATTTCATCTAATATGCATGATGTTATAATAATGCTCAAAATTTAAGACATCTCATAATTGAAAGACAAACTACACAGGAAGTCACTCAAAATATTTCCTTATTCTTTTGCTATGAGAATGATATTTAAATTAGTCCTGTTCTGTGATTTAAAAAAAAAATGTATAGGGTCCCTATTTGGTGTGATAGAAATGTTTGGTTAATGGGTGGTGGTGATGGTAGGATGACATTGTGAATACAATTAAGTAGCACTGAAATATATATCTGAATGTGAGTAAAAATAAAAATGTTAGATTTTGAATGCTTTTCTTGTAAAATCTCTGAACAGAAATTCTTAAAGGAGGAAGGGGTTGGTACAGTATTTCCTGATTCTGCTAAGTTCCATTCAAGAGCAAATTTCTTCAATCTCCCTGAAAATCACTGCTACAGTAAAACACTGATACTTATGGACTTAATCATATCCCTCAGGTAAAGAAAGAGAAAGAGTATTGAGAACCACTCTATCATGGGTTGAAGAGTCTAACCTACATGTTGTTGCATATTCAGTTGTACAAAATCACAGCCTTCCAGTCAAGTTAAGATGCACCATCTTTTGTTGTAAATCAGAGCTTTCTTATGTATGCACAATGTCTGAGTGGTTTTAGAGAATGCTAATTTGGTAATAAACCAGGAGCTGAAAGACTTGACAAAGAATAATTTGACAAAGATCCTGAGTGCAGAAACAAAACAATTAAAATAAAAGAGAGAATTGAGGATGTGAGTGAGCAAAACTTAGGAAAAGAACTAGAAGAAGTTACAACTTGAATCAAATGAGCTAAAAAATAAAGCATTAGATCTTAAAATCAGAGGCTTTCCAGGAAAATCTAGTCCAATATCCTGTCTTCATTCATTTGTTCATCTATTCAACCATTTATTAATATTTACTGAGTACGTTCTCTATGCTTGGCACTGATCAGAGTGTAGGGGTGGAACAGATAATAAGGCAGAAGTGGTTCCTCTCTGCTCAGAGCATACAGTCAAGCAGGAATGATAGAAATGAAACAAATGTTTACAATATTATGCTATGAATCCCATATTGGTGAGCAGAGGTTGCCAGAGAAGCACATGGTGGGATGTCCTAACGTAGCCTACTTAACAGTAAAGTTCTCCCTGCAGAAGTGACAAAATCTAAATGATAAATATTATTGCTACATAAAGACAAACAAGTGTGCTGCAGGCACAAAAATCACCATGTGCAAGAGCCCAAAGGTAAGAGACAATGTATCTTGTTCAATAACTGAGAGGAAATCAGTATGGCTAGAGAATAAGGTATAAGAAGGAGAATGACATGCGGCTTCCCGGGCCGGCTGGGAGCCTCGGATCGGCGGTTCCCCAAGCCACGGTGGCCGGCGACCGGAGCCCCTCCCACACACGCGGCTTCGCGGGCCGGCTGGGAGCCTAGGATCGGCGGTTCCCCAAGCCGCGGCGGCTGTCGACCGGAGCCCCTCCCACACACGCGGCTTCCCGGGCCGACTGGGAGCCTAGGATCAGCGGTTCCCCAAGCTGCAGCGGCTGGCGACTGGCGCCCCCCGCACATGTGGCTTCCCGGGCTGGCTGGGAGCCTCGGATCAGCAGTTCCCCAAGCCGTGGTGGCCGGCACCCCTCCCCCACAGGCGACTTCCCAGAGGGAAAGGAAAGAGTCTCCAACAGTAGTAGAGACTGAGTCCAACCTAACACCAATAGTGGCATTAATAAACAACTTCTGACTACTAAAAATAGGCCCTCAGCTCAGGCGAAACTGATCAAGGTGGAAGTCGCCTATTGGGCTAACTGAAAAAGAGGAAAAGGGGTGAAACAGAGCCTTCGGCGGCTGTTTCTACAGAGGCTCAGTTGCCTCTGGGCTCAGCGCTGGGATTACACAGGTTGCAACTGCCCCGAATGCAGAAACAGGCTGCTTTCGGGGCTCTCTACTACCTGAACCTTCCCCATGGGAGGAGTGAAACGCAACTCAGGTGGAATCCCTCTCTCAAGGAATTCAGATCCCAGGACTTCACAATTTGAAGCCATTAAAACCAACCTACAACCTTTCCTCTGTCTCCACCACACACCCAGCAGCGAGAGTCTTCCAAAGTTAAAGGAGCCACAACATCTTTTGCTGGTGGGACCTGCAGACAGACAAGCACCAAATACCGGGCAGGATAAGAAAAACAGAGCCCAGAGACTTCACAGGAAAGTCTTTCAACCTTCTGGGTCCCACACTCAGGGAAACCTGATTAAATGCCCAGACACCAGCAAAAAAAAAACAAATCACACCAGGAAAATTAAAGATATGGCCCAGTCAAAGGAACAAACCAATAGCTCAAATGAGATACAGGAGCTGAGACAACTGTTTCTGAATATACGAACAGAAATGGAAAACCTCTTCAAAAACCAAATCAATAAATTGAGGGAGGACATGAAGAAGGCATGGGATGAACAAAAAGAAGAAATGGAAAAGTCTGAAAAAACAAATCACAGAACTTATGGGAATGAACGATACAGCAGAAGAGATGAAAAAAACAATGGAAACCTACAATGGTAGATTTAAAGAGACAGAGGTTAGAATTAGTGAACTGGAGGATGGAACATCTGAAATCCAAAAAGAAACAGAAACTATAGGGAAAAGAATGGAAAAATTTGAGCAGGGGCTCAGGGAATTGAATGATAATATGAAGCACACAAATATACATGTTGTGGGTGTCCCAGAAGGAGAAGAGAAGGGAAAAGGAGGAGAAAAACTAATGGAAGAAATTATCACTGAAAATTTCCCAACTCTTATGAAAGACCTAAATTTACAGATCTAAGAAGTGCAGCGCACCCCAAAGAGAATAGACCCAAATAGGCGTTCTCCAAGACACTTACTAGTTAGAATGTCAGAGGTCAAAGAGAAAGAGAGGATCTTGAAAGCAGCAAGAGAAAAACAATCCATCACATATAAGGGAAACCCAATAAGACTATGTGTAGATTTCTCAACAGAAACCATGGAAGCTAGAAGACAGTGGGATGATATATTCAAGTTACTAAAAGAGAAAAACTGCCAACCAAGACTTCTATATCCAGCAAAATTGTCCTTCAAAATTGAGGGAGAAATTAAAACATTTTCAGACAAAAAGTCACTGAGAGAATTTGTGACCAGGAGACCAACTCTACAAGAAATACTAAAGAGAGCACTATAGTCAGATACAAAAAGACAGAAGAGAGAGGTATGGAGAAGAGTGTAGAAAGAAGGAAAATCAGATATGATATATATAATACAAAAGGCAAAATGGTAGAGGAAAGTATTATCCAAACAGTAATAACACTAAATGTCAATGGACTGAATTCCCCAATCAAAAGACATAGACTGGAAGAATGGATTAAAAAACAGGATCCCTCTATATGCTGTCTACAGGAAACACATCTTAGACCCAAAGATAAACATAGGTTGAAAGTGAAAGGTTGGGAAAAGATATTTCATGCAAATAACAACCAGAAAAGAGCAGGAGTAGCTATACTAATATCCAACAAATTAGACTTCAAATGTAAAACAGTTAAAAGAGACAAAGAAGGACACCATATACTAATAAAAGGAACAATTCAACAAGAAGACATAACAATCATAAATATTTACGCACTGAATCAGAATGCCCCAAAATACGTGAGGAATACACTGCAAACACTGAAAAGGGAAATAGACACATATACCATAATTAGTTGGAGACTTCAATTCACCACTCTCATCAATGGACAGAACATCTAGACAGAGGATCAATAAAGAAACTGAGAATTTGAATATTACAATAAATGAGCTAGACTTAACAGACATTTATAGGACATTACATCCCACAACAGCAGGATACACCTTTTTCTCAAGTGCTCATGGATCATTCTCAAAGATAGACCATATGCTAGGTCACAAAGCAAGTCTCAACAAATTTAAAAAGATTGAAATCATACACAACACTTTCTCGGATCATAAAGGAATGAAATTGGAAATCAATAATAGGCAAAGTGCCAGAAAATTCACAAATACATGGAGGCTCAACAACACACTCTTAAACAACGAGTGGGTCAAGGAAGAAATTACAAGAGAAATTAGTAAATATCTCAAGGCGAATGAAAAATGAAAACACAACATATCAAAACCTATGGGACGCAGCAAAGGCAGTGCTAAGAGGGAAATTTATTGCCCTAAATGCCTATATCAGAAAAGAAGAAAGGGCAAAAATTCGGGAATTAGTTGTCCACTTGGAAGAACTGGAGAAAGAACAGCAAACTAACCCCAAAGCAAGCAAAAGGAAAGAAATAACAAAGATTAGAGCATAAATAAATGAAATTGAGAACATGAAAACAATAGAGAAAATCAATAAGACCAGAAGTTGGTTCTATGAGAAAATCAACAAGATTGATGGGCCCTTAGCAAGACTGACGAAAAGAAGAAGAGAGAGGACGCAAATAAATAAGATCAGAAATGGAAGAGGAGACATAACCACTGACCTCGCAGAAATAAAGGAGTTAATAACAGGATATTATGAACAACTTTACGCTAATAAATACAACAATGTAGATGAAATGGACGAGTTCCTAGAAAGTCATGAACAACCAACTTTGACTCAAGAAGAAATAGATGACCTCAACAAACCAATCACAAGTAAAGAAATTGAATCAGTCATTCAAAAGCTTCCCAAAAAGAAAAGTCCAGGACCAGACGGCTTCACATGTGAATTCTACCAAACATTCCAGAAAGAATTAGTACCAACTCTGCTCAAACTCTTCAAATAAATTGAAGTGGAGGGAAAGCTACCTAATTCATTCTATGAAGCCAACATCACCCTCATACCAAAACCAGGCAAAGATATTACAAAAAAAAAAGAAGGAGAATGATAACAGAGGAGGTAGTAAGAGTTGGAAGGCCTCCTAAATTATCTTAAAGAGTTTGGATTTTTATCCTTAGGAACATGAGAAGCATTAAAGTGTTTTAAGAAAAGAAGTGACATTATCAGATGTGTAATTTTTAAAGAGTTCCTGAGTGGTTGTTTTATTTAGTCCCACTGTACAGAAAAAGCAAAACCCAAGTTCATCCAGACAATGCAATCCAAAATATTCACTGTAAGGGTGTGTTGTTAAGTGCATGCATCACCTTGGCTGGGTTATGGTGTCCAGTTGTTTGGTCAAGCAAGCACTGGCCTTGCTTATTAAGTCAGTTATTAAGGGCAGTTGCTATATTGAAATCAGTAGTCAATTGATTACATCTATGGTTAATTACATCTATAATTAAAAAAAGGGTTGCCTTCAGCAATAAGAGAAGTCTCATCCAATCATTTAAAGGTCTTTATGCAGTCAGAAGGAAGAATGTCTATGTCTACTTCAGCCAGCCAACTTATCCTGAGGAAGTCATAGAAACCTTCATCCAAGTTCCCAGCTTGAGGCTTGTACAACGGAATTTCTGTTTTTCTGGAGAACCCTGACAAATACAGAGGATAAACTTATATATCCACTGGGGAAAGCAAGGAGACAACAACCTTACATACTTTTCAGAAAAAAAATCAGAAATAATACTGGATAATTACCACATTTAATGACAGCATCACCTTGCACAGTCTACTTGGACAAATTTCCTAGAATGCCTCCCATCTCAAAATTAGGGTCAGTGCTTCAGAAGTCATTCTAGTTTGAAAGCTGCTTGAATGTGATATACCAGAAATGGAATGGTTTTCAAAAAGGGGAATTTAATAAGTTTCAGGTTTGTAGTTCTAAGGCTGTGAAAATGCCCAAATTAAAGAAATGTTATAAAAATGTCCAATCTAAGACATCCAGGGAAAGATATCTTGGTTCAAGAAGGCCAATAATGTTGATGGTTTCTCTTTCAACTGGAAAGGCACATGGTGAACATGGAGACATCTGCTAGCATTCTCTCCAGGATTCTTTTTTCATGAAGCTCCCCTGGGGGCATTTTCTTTCTTCATCTCAAGATCTCTGGCTGCATGGGCTCTAAACCTTTTTCCAAAGTGGTTCGCTCTTAAATGGCTCCAGTAAGCAAACCTCACCTTGAATGGGTAGAGTCAATTCTCCATGGAAACCATCTAATCAAAAGTTACCACCCACAATTGGGTGGGTCACATCCCATGGATAACCAAAAAGTTCTCACCCAGCAATATTGAGTGAGGATTAAAGGAACATGGTTTTTCTGGGGTACACAACAGATTCAAACTGACACAGAGGCTTGAGAAAAGAAGTTTCCATCTGAAGCCGAGAATTGCCTTTGGTACCTGCCGAAAAGGACCCCGTGTGTCCTAGAAATAGGTGCTGGAAAGGCAGCTGCCTGTTATAGGGGTGAAGTTGGAGAGCTGGGAAACCAGATTTGTATGCCTTACTGCACAAGGCTGGCTCTGTGTACCTACAATCAGCCTCCAGTGTCATCTTGACTGTGGGCCTCAATATTGTGGTCATGTAAATGGGGTTTGACTGACTCCTTATTAGCTCTGGGTATGACATTTATTAAAGGCCTTCTCCAGGTGAGACACTGAGTGAGGTACTCGAGATTCAGTGGTGAAAAAGACGTGGTCCACACCCACATGGAGTGTACGTTCTACAGTGGAAAATTCAGATTATATTAAGTGCTAACATTGATATTAAAAACAGTATTATGATTGAAAGCAACCATCTGTCTTTTTTTCTCCTACTGTTGTTGTTACAAAGTACCACAAACTTGGTAGCTTACAACAAGAGAAATGCATTGTCTCTCAATTGTGGGAGCTACGAGTCCAAAATCAAGGTGTTGACCGGACAATGTTTCCTCTGAAGTATGTAGGAGAGAATCCTTCCTTGCCTCTTTCTGGTGTTTTGCTGACTGTCCTTGGCATTCCTTGGCTTGTAGTTACAGCATCAAACTTTGCCTCTATCATCACATGGCTTTCTTCTCTATGCCTGCTTGTATGTGTCTAAATTTCCCTCTTCTTATAAAGAAACCAATCATATTGGCTCACAGCCTGCATCAATCCAGCTTGCTCTCATTTTAACCAATCATGACTTCTTAGACCCTATTTCTTAATAAGTTCACATTCACAGGACCAGAAGTCAGGACTTGAACACATCTTTTTAAGGAACGCAATTCAACCCATTATATCAGGAAAAGCCAATTTTAGATAGGGTGAGTGGAAAATGTGTGTCCAAGTTGATGTCTGAAGGCAGAGGATGAGGCTTCCGCAGGGTCATCATATACCAGGCAGAGGTTCCAAGGGGCCTACACCTGAATGAGCCCACACTCTTTTAAGATAGCAGCAGGGAGACATACACTTGATGAGTTAATTTTGCATGACAGGCTTCTGCCTCAAGCCTACCATGGTTCCAATTTAGTGTTCTTTTACCTGTAAAAGTCTGCCTCTACTTCAAGATCCTACTCAAATTCTACTTTTTCTAGGAGGGCATCATTAATTAGTCAAGCCCAAGATTATCTTTCCTTTCTCAAAGCTCCAATATTCAACAAAATATTTGTGTGTATAATATACTATGCCTTAGGATTTATAAAGATGGGCCCCCTTTTCCCCAAAAGTTCTCTAATTGCTTGGTGGCAAAAACAGTTCAGTCTGGTGGCAGAAACAGGTCACTACAGAAGTTAGCAGTCAAAAGGTGGTAAGTCCACAAGGAGTGCAGGATATGTTTACGTATCACTTGGGGTACTTCCCTTTTCTGCTTTGAGCTACAAGTAAGGAACACATAAAATGTTATCTGCATTGTTTGTGCACAGAAACGACATCCTATGCCTCTTGCTACCCCCCTCTTCCACATCTTATAACACAAATAAAAAGGCACATGGTAGGGCCCCCCAAAATATCCTTTGTCTGCAGCCAAATCTTTTGGGAAAGGAGGTGGGAAAGGGTTTACTTTCTAGGTAGAAAATTTCATAGTGAACAACTCAAAATGTTTTATAGAGAAAATGATCATGAAAGAGCCTCTCCACAGTTTCCTGTTCATTTTCACATCAGAGAAGGATAAACCAAACTACAGAGACAGGAGATAAAAGAAGAGAGATGAGCTGGAGGAAGCAAATTGCCATTTCATCTCACTTGGAGCCCAGCGACAATGAGGATGCCATGTTCTGTTGTCATTCTGCCGGCCCCAGGTGAATGCCTTTCGTTCACCTGGGGGAATGAAGGAGGTACAATCCAGTTTGACTCCTCTGATTTTGATCTAGAAAAGGTAAGGTCACCAGAGGGCCTCAGCTTTGCTCAGATAAAGGAATCCTCTCATAGACTGGCTGCCATGGCATCAGAGAGCAATTCATTTACTTTAACAGCAAGCTCTCAGGGAACATCAGCCACCCACCCTGGGTGAATTATGAGAGCCTGGCTAAGCCCTGGGCAGTATGCAGGTGGGAGGGACGAGGGGGAAAAGGAGCTAAAGCAAATTGCCACCAAGGAAGTGGTCATTTAATTGCAGATAAGTAAGAAGACCCAGCATTTCAATAGCATTTTATAGGTCATGACACTCTCTCTCAGTACTTATTTCTCAGGGTTGCTGTAAAAAACAAATGAGATAGTGGAATATTATCTCCAATTTACAGATGAAAAACTGATAGCTCAGAGTAGCTGTCACTTAACCTAAGGACATACAGTTCAGTATGAAGTGAAATTGGAATCAAAGCCTGGGTGTATGCCCTATCCCAGGCTGCCAAACAATGATGAGATTATGAAAATGACCAAGCTGGATACAGGCACACAGGCATACACATACACACACACACACAAAAGGCAATGTGAAGCACTGAGGCTGAATACAGTGAAATCCAGCAAGCAACAATATACCAGCCTACTTCTACAGGAGTCAGAGAATCCCTGGTCCATGAGGACGAATTTTACTAATTCCTATACTCATTCAATAGTAATTGAGCATTGAGATAGGTGATGGAAATATAAAAATAAAGTCATAAAATTTATCCTCAGGGTGTTTAGGATATTTTCCATGCTTGGTGATAGGTTCTAGGAATACAAATATGAAAAAAGAAATCATAGACCCTACTCTCAAAAATCTTCCAGCTTAGTAATATAAATAGTACAGTGCACTGTGCAATATAATAAAATCTGTGATATAGTCAGGTGCAGGGTGCTGGGGATTACATGAGAAGGATAACTCATTTATATTGTAGGAGTATTGAAATTCATCCTAGAAGATTTGGTGAGTAGTGTAAGTCCTAAAAAAAGAGTAAGAAGTAGGTTAAGAAATAAAAAAGAACAGGTTTATTGGAGGCTTCCATTCCCGAGGAGTGAGAGCAAGGAAATTAAAGCATATGGTTTATTTGAGGAAACAGAAAATCATTTAGAAAGGCAGGTGAAGGAGGTGGTAAAGATGTCAGAGGAGCATGGGATGGGACAGATGGGGGGAGGTGAAAAGATATGAGATTGGAGACATAGGGCAAGATGTACCCATTGTGAATATTTTCTCCAAGTTTGTCCAATTCAAGCCACAGAGAAATTGACTTAGAAATCACAAGAAATAATAATCTCCCACAACCCCACCACTTTCTAAGAAAAATATATGGTGTTATTAACTCGAATGTCCAATAGATGGTTACAATAGATAGGAAATTGCAAAAAGAGAAACAAAATAACATTACACTAACTTTCAAAGGAAATATTGAAGATTTCAATAATTTTAAGCGGTTACAAAAAACAGCATGAGAGAGAGAAAAAGGATTTTGAAGAAGAATGTTTCATTCATGTACTCAACAAAGTATTTTTGAGCATTTATAATGCCTCAGGCATTGTTTCAATTACTTGGGACCCAACAGTGAACAAAACAAACATCCCTGCCCTCTTTCAGAGCTTCCAAGCTAATGCAGGGAGGTAAATAATAAGCATAAACATAATAAAATGGTAAATTATACAGTAGGTTGGAAAGTAAAAAGTACAATGGAAAAAATAGAGCAAGCTGAGGAGGGAAAAGATTGGAGGCAGGGTAGAACAAATTAAAATAGAATGGTCAGAGTAGGATTCACTAAGAAAGGTGAATTTTGGGTAAAGAATGAAGAAGGTGAGAGAATTAGCCTTGCAGTTACCTAAGGGAAATGTTTTACTGGCAGCAGCAAGAAGCAGTGCCAAGGCCCTGAGGCAAGGGTTTGCCTGAAGGGTTTCAAGGGCTAGCAATAAGGCCAAGGCAGCCAGAGGAGAAGAAATGAGGAGAGGGCAGTAGGAGAATGGAGTCAGGAAGAGATGAGAACACTCAGTCCTGGGAACTGACGGATGTCTGGTATCTAATATATGCCAAGTCTGTGGATTGGGGCTGACACCTCGTCTCCACCCCTCCACTCCCAGAAGTCTGGAGTGCTAAAGATCAATTGCTTGGAAGGCAGAGCCCCGAGAGTGCTTTTGAAGTGGAGTCTGCTCACATTCCCAGAATTTGTCCAGCAAGGGGTGAATGTGTCCAGTAGAAGGGAGCTAGCATGGAATCATTTTAGGTGTGCCAGTAGGTTGTATGGCAGGCCTAATTGCTCTCAGAAAGGCTAGGGTGTTCTGTCTGGTCAAGGCAATAAGAAAGGAGGACGTTGCTGCTTCCAATAAGAGTAATTAGCCTTAAACACTTCTAGACCTGTAGAGTACTAAGGCTTCTCCGCTTGCTTTTCCTCCTCCTCCGTGTGAGCTAAACAGCAGCTTATGGATGTAGAAGGAGGTCGGGAAAAAAAGAACCAGAGTCACATCCTCTTCTCGCCTACCCACATCCGTGCTAGGGAAAGGTGGAAGATTTACCTCTAAGTCAAGTTCAAAATTTTGATTAATATCTTAGCATACACATTCTAATTAAAGAATCAAGACTGTTGGCTATGAAAAAATAGGCTATGGGTTTGTTTGTCTGTTACCTAACCTGGGCAGAAAAACAAATTTTTCTTGTATTCAAAGGAAGGAACCTCGTATATCCAAATCAGGCAGGAGAAAGGGGATGTTGAAAAAGAGACAGAGGCATTTGGGAAAGAATGTGGATGGACCATGGAGATTTTTTTATCAAACCCAAAACTGGTCCACAATAAAACTTTGTCATTGACTATTACCCCAATACATTTTTATTCTTTATAATAACAGAGCATATGTAAATACCATTGGATAATACGATGATGGTCAAACTCTCTATTGGGGGAAATGTAGGTTAATGCTACCCAATCTTGCTTCATTTTAATTTCTAATGCTTATGGTAAATAACCCTAAAGCTTTGCTTTCCGAGGCTGAGAATATATATATTATATGTTAAATATATGTAATATGTTTCCCTAAATGGTATTGAATTAACATCAATATATGGTATCGCAACATCATTTTGGATTTGATTTTTAGGTATTGGCATGAAAGGGTTTTACAGTTCCCAGAACAAGAATTAATTCCCAAATGAAAAATGCTCCACATCTTTTGAATGAATGAATGTGTTCAAACCCATTTGAAGGAATACATTCAAACCACAATTGTCTAGATGAAGAAAATGTTTCCAATCAACATTTCTAATTGTTTGATTGGGTTTTAATCATGGCGGTAAACACCACTGCTAATTGTGGCTAGACAGCTGGAAATATGTCATTTTTCCATGCAAATGCCTACAGGAGACAAGCTACCAAAGAGTACTCACACAGACAGGCAAGCTTTCAAGGCAGCCTCTTTCCCAAACATTTCCACAGCAGAGTGAACTTCACCTACTCTTCTCTGCAGATAGAGGCATCTGGGTCTATTTTCCAGATTCTTCCCATTGGAAGTAATTTCCAAGGCTGAGGGACTCTGGCCAGGGTGTCTGACCAGAGTTACATCATCCAGTGGTGTTTATGGAAGTCCACCTGTGCACTGTAGGTTGCTCTGCTCAATAAAAATGTATTGTGGTAATAACCAGTAATACAATTTTATCTAGGGTCAGTCTAGGATAAAATATTTTTCACACACATGAACTCTGCAGGGCCTGACAGTTCCCTACCACTTCCCCAAAGTGTGCTCTTCCCTCCATGCCTTTACCCAGATTTCTGTACTGGACACATCCCACCATCGTGACTACACTCAAACCATTTGGGTATGTGCGGTGCTTGCTCAGGGTAGAGAACTGGATGGGGTGTAGGAGCCCAGCCTCAGCACCTGCATCACAAATCAGTCAATTGCACTCTCATGTGAAATGGCACTTATTTTGGTAATAAAGATCAATAGATTTTAAAAATATTTCTACCTTCTAATTTGGTAATGTCATTTTCTGAGAAACTATGGTAAGATTCTGAGAATAGGGTCAAGATGAAGAGAGATACACACAGCTGCTTAATTACTACTTTTTTGCTAAAATAAGGGAAAATGTAGGGATAATTTAAATATACAATATAGGGTGGAGGTTACTAAACTATGGTTCATCAATTCTATAGACTATTATGAAGCCATAAAGTACTTATAAAAATGTTCATCATGCTTTTATCATTTAATATTTTGGCATTTTTCCTTCAAATCAGTTCCTCAGACTTTTTCTTTTTACAGTAAATATAATGCTAAATGTAATTAATGGTGGTTGGTTTTCCCACTTCTCTGTGTTTTCCTAATTTTTATGATCAACATGAATTTATATAATGGAGGAACAGACAGACTTTTTAAGAAGTTAGAACATGTGAAGGGAAGAATTCTGACTCCCTGACTGAAAAAGAAAGTGTTTGGTCAGACTTGAGTCTTCTAAGAGACCCAAAATGGAGCCGTCTCAGTTAATATTTGTGAGGATTTTTTCCAATTATTCTATTCAAGCTTAAGCACAAAAAAAATACACAGTTATGCCTGCAATATGCCTCATAGTATATTCATAGCCTGCTGTGGATGTGGGAAGGGGAAAGAAAGAAAATGCCCTTACCATGAGGTACAGTGTGGCTTAAAACCCAACCAAGGGGACACAAAGTAAGAAGGAAGACAGAGAACTAGTTGTGGCAGATAGAAAGAAGGGTGGGCACCTGGCAGTGCACTTGTCTGATCGCACAACTTGGACTTGGTGTTCTGTGGGGGACAGTTGGAATTAGGTCATTGTTGTGATGTCCCTCTGCCACCCATTGTAGCCTCTGTATCTGGCTGCCACAGCCTGATCAATGCAGAGCTTGGTAATTAAAACAAGTTCTGAGTTATAGAAAAATATATCTTGCTTCATCTTTTTTCCCTACCAGATAAAAGGAACCATTTCATTAAGAATTTGGAGATAAGAGACCCTGGCACAGATAAGTACATACAGGACCCTGTAAAAGTTAGTAAGAAAAATATCCACCCATTTCATATGGTGAATCCGTCACCTGCACAGGCACCCTTAATGTGTTAGTCAGGGTTCTCCAGAGAAACAGAACCAACAGGAATACATATATAAAGAAATGTGTTACAAGGAATTAGGTTATGCCATGGGGGCTGCCATGTTCGAAATCCATAGGGAAGGCCTCGAACTAGAAACTAAGAAACATGATGCTGAGGTCCTTAGTCTGAATCCCCCAAGGGAAGGTGGTTGGCTGGAAATTCTGGCAAGAAATAATGCTAAAGTTGAATCTGAATTCCTCTTCTGACTCTGAAATCCTCAGCTCTAGCTTTTAAGTCTTCCAATTAATTGGATGAAGAGATGTCCCACATTGCTGAGGGCAATCTCCTTTGCTGATGCAATCAATTGGTTATAGATGCAAATCCCATATTGAAACAGACTCACAATAACAAGCAAGCTAGTGCTTGACCAAACAACTGGCACCATAATCTCAACAAATTGACACATGAAATTTACCATCAGATCTGCCTTCTGCAGCCCCACATTTCCTATGTCCCAGCCACTCTGGCCTTTGTCTTTCTCCCTGAACCCAACCTGCTCTCCAGACCCTTATGTCTGTGCTTTTCTACCCTTAGAAGCTCTTCACCTAGACCCTCCTTTCACTGGGTCCATATCAACTTGAGGCATTGGTTCAAAGGTCACATCCTCAGAAAGGCCTTTCTGAGCCATTGTTACCATCGTAAAACATGATCCTGTGTAGTCTGGCCTGCCTGATGCCACATCAGAGAAAAAGTCTATCTGCATTGGTGAGAGGGTGAGTTTAATGAAGAAGCATCGACAAGGAACTGGAGGAAAATAACATCTCTCCAGGACAGGTCTGAAATGAGAAAGATGATTTATGCTTTTATAGTCCAAGCAGACAAAGGAATGGTAAAGTCCAGAAGAGAGCAGAAAAAAAGAAAAAATAAAAAACTAAGTAATAGTCACAGGACTCATTAAAACTGAATAACAGTCACTTGCTTAATTTCACTGGGTCAGCATATCCTGTTATGTGGTAGACCCTCCTTTCTTTCTTGACCAGTCAGGCCTTTGGTCTTATCCTTCAAGAGGAAAAAGGTGCTGATATTAGCCCGTATGATTTTCATCCTGCTCTGAGTATTATCTTATTTCTAAAAGCAGAGCTGGAAGGTCTCGTTAATCTAACTAGGAACAGAAAGAAAACTGTTGATATTAATTGCAGCAAATTATGCCAGCAAGGACTTTTAGGCTTGAAATGAATCAAAGCTGCTTGAGTGAAGTGATTACAAAAAGCATTTCTAGCTACTAAAGACTATACTAAGCATTTTCCAGCTAAAGGATTATGATGAGCATTTTCCCAACTATCCAGCTATCACTATCTTTCAAAAATTGACCCCTGGCTCATCTCCAGATTGTATATCACCACATTTTCTTTTCTTCAAACCATTTACCAGTACTTTAAACTATCTAGTTTGTTTATTTTGTTTATTAGGTAAGTTCTGTAAGAGCAGGTGCCCCCTGTTCAGGGCCACATCCATGAGTTTAGCACACAGTGGGACACTGAATAAGGTTTTGAGTTGAGATAGCAAATTTTAGCAGCAGAACAGGCTCCTTCCCTGACAGCAAGCTGTGTGTCCCATGGGTGGCCAGTAACCCCTCGGGCTTTAGTTTCTCCCTGTCTCAAACCCTTTACACTTTCTGAAAAGAGAGAGAAGCTGATTTACTTCAATATAGCGCAATTCCCTTCCTGAGAGCATTTCTCTTCTTTCTTTATGATTATGAAAGTAATCAATAATGATACTTTATCACGTAGAG
This sequence comes from Tamandua tetradactyla, assembly GCF_023851605.1. Taxonomy (NCBI): domain Eukaryota; kingdom Metazoa; phylum Chordata; class Mammalia; order Pilosa; family Myrmecophagidae; genus Tamandua; species Tamandua tetradactyla. The sequence continues at coordinate 198,298,967 of NC_135327.1, read as the reverse complement.
AGGCAGGCTAAGAACTGGAATACCTAGGATCTGACTGCAGTTTTGTTTTGTATCATTCAAATCCTGTAACAATGCTGCCCCTGTTTCCACATTCCTCAAACAGAACAACAAAAACACCACCTATTTTATGAATGTAAAATTGATCTGAAAGCAGTGTTTTTTTTTTAAAGGTCAGAAAACACAAAGCACTTGTTTCTTTATGAGAAGATGATAAAGGAAAACAGCCCAACTCTGATACTCTGATGCTTTTTTGTGTCTGGAGTAGTTTTCATTCAAGCCACAAAGGGCGGCTTTATTTTTAGTTCTGTTTCTAAGTGATCCTGGCAGAGTTATTTTTACCCCAAGTATCTGGCTGGTGCTTAGAGTTCCATCGATTGGTGTCATCAGATGAATAGCCCTTATGCATGGTGGATGTTCATTCCCTCTTTGCCATGGGTTCATTTTTCACTGAGTTCAGAAGGAGTCCTTGGACTTCACTCTGAGAGGGCCATAAAGCATGCCACAAGGGTCTTTGCCACCTAAGAAGGATACTAGTTCCCTGTGATTGCTGCTGAAGAAATGCGACCCTTGGTTTCATCACAACCAAGGCCTTGGCTTGTCTGAAGTGAGTCTCCAGCAGCTCAGTGTCGTTAAGTCGGCCACACTGGAATCCACATTGGTGGGAGTGGTTGTTTCGGGGTGAGTGACCCTGAAGGAGAGTGGAAAAGCATTGGGCAGGAAGCAGGAAGTCACAAAGCATCCTTTCCACCCCTACAAGGACACCCCAACTGCCTCCAACGAAGTGCTCAGGGCCCAGACAGGCAGCTGGAGTTCTGAAAACAACAGGAGCTTATGGAATAGTCATATTTGCATTCAACTTCTAATTCTAGCACTTATAAGCCACTTGACTTTGAACAAGTTACTTATGTCTCTAAGCCTGGTTTTCTCCTCTGTAGATTGAGGCTCATAATTCACATAGTACTATTATAAGAGTATAAATTTACATTAATTGTCTAGGATACTTTCTGGGACAAAGGAGGTGTTCATCAATTCCCTACTCTTCACTGTTGACCAGGGACTAAAACTTAGAGGCCCACCCTTATCTCCACCCCATGTGAACCACCCCACCCGGTTTTAGGCACTAAGCATGGATCTCTCCCCCTTCTTCTATTTCCTTGTCCACCAGCATTCCTGCAGAGCCAGTCTGGGTGACTAAATCTAACATGAGAAATGATACCATGTGTGAGGAATCAGGGCCCAAGATTTCCCTCCATATTGAGAACAAGTCTGGGACAGATATCAAAGGTCATCAAACCTCCTGGGAACAGGGAACCCTGCTGAAACTCTGCTTTCACACGCTTATCCTAAACCTTTATAAGCCCTTGCATTCCCCTGACCCCTTTGCACAGCATTAAATTCCATTTCCTGACAGGCTGCCATTGGAAAGAATCATTTCCTGTCTGTAAGTCCTAACTAAAACTCATGTGTAACTCTGTGCCTGACATGTCTTTTGGTCTTTGGACCCCCCTGACCAAAGTCCACCAAGAGATGGGTTGGAATACCATACCATTCTACCTGAGCAACTACATTTCAATCCAGCTCTTCTAGAGAAGTAATAGGTTCCTCAAGATAGGAATTCAGGCCACTATAGAGGCTGGTGGGGAGATACATATAAGAAAGTTTATTTTACGTGTAAGCCAAAGATCAGCTAAAGCTCCCTGTATCTGAATTCAAAATCATAATGTTTCCCTCAATCTCTTTATCTTTATTTCTCCCTCACCTCATCATCTTTCTTACTATTAGGCAAGGCCCCTTCCCCCACGATGTGACTAGCCCTTAGCAGATATCCCCATACAGCAGTTCCATAATTGATCCTATACCTGCTCTCTAGCAGCATTCTTCTAATTGCTCTCCCCAGTGGGCTGGAGTCTGACTTCAAACCCCCACCAAGCTGGTGCCTCAATAAATCCCTTTGCCTGTGATCAGTCTGTCTTTAAGTCTTATGTGAACCTTACACTTACCACCCCTTTACTTCCAATATAATCTGTATCCTCCCAGTCAATCAAGTGTAAACCTTAGAGTCAATCAGCTAGTGTTCAACCTTCTTCCTCAGTCGCATCTTGCATTAAGCTGTCTCTTTTTTCATTTTCAATGCCACTGTTAAGGCATGAAAATCCCTGGTTAAGGACTCAGTTCCAGAAAGGCTGAGCGAAGCCAAGTGGACTGTGGAGGCTAAAGTATTTCTATTCATCAAGGAGTCATCAGAATTGGTGCAGGAATAGTCAAGATTAGTAGGAGAGAAAAAGTAAAGGAAATTAAAAAAAAAACATGGGAGGAAGTGGGGAAGGGATAAAAAGATGAGGCTGGAAGGAGAGAAAGAAGCTGCAATGAAATCATTTTTTTGTGTTCAAATGATTTCCCTAAATTCTATTCTGATCCTCTAAACCAAGAAGTGCATCAGAATTTAACTTTAAAACTTAACTGGTAATACATGCTGAAAGAGGCAACTGGTCTTATTTAGTGGAACAATCATTTAAATATCGGGAATAACCAAACTACACTTTAAAGGGCAAAGAATTAAAATGAGAAAAGATCAAGATTTCTCTTTTTCAAATAGTAGTTTTAGAATTATAGATACCCAAATTGTATCTTGATGCTTTTTTTCTCTATCAGAAAACTGCAAATAATTTCCTTCAGATTACTTTTTTTTCTTAATAACAGGCTTTCTCACAGGCAGGTATAGGACATTTTCTACTCCTATTCAATAAGTATAAGGAAGAGTAAATGGCATTCTCAAAGGGGAAATAGAACTTTTGGGAAATTGCCTTAATAGTAGGCTTTGGGTTAGGCCACTAGTAAAAATGACCTCAGCTTCTCTTTAGCTGCACATCCTGCTCATCTCTGCTCTCTCCACCCATGCTCCAAATTCACCATGCACCTCACTATCCCCGCAATACACCATAATTAGATGGCTCCTACCAGTTGAAGAAGGGTAAAGGTTATTACACGCAAAAGGCATGCAATTTCTCACCCATTGTCCTACTCATCCTTCAAGACCTAACACAAACATCAACTTTTTGTGTGTTTTCCCCTAGCAAAATGTGCTAGTTCTCTCTAGTCTATTTTACACTGCAGTTTCTACTTGCTGTGACAAATGTCTGGGCATGCATCAGTCTCCTCAACTAATGCAGTTATGGGAAACTGGAAAAGTACTCTGCCTTTACTTTAAGCAAAGGCAAGAAAGAATTTAGGAGTTCAAATTTATCAGAAGGTGACATGTTCCCGAATTAAATATATCTTTTGGTTTCTTACCTGAAATGAGTGATTTTTTTAAAGAATTGATCCCTTGTAGTTGGAAGTAAAATGGCTAGGCAATAACTTAAGAAGATTGAAGGATAACAGGATACCTAAATTGTACCTTGATGTTTTGCCCTCCTTTAAAGCATGATCTTTTTTTTCCCAAAATAGTAATGTTTCCTATTTATGCTTCAGTATTTTAATAAATTGCAGTATCAATCAGGTGCCCAGATGGAAACAGAAGCCACATTCAATGGGGATTTTGGAGAGAATTCAATGTAGGATCTACCTGCAGAAGTGTGGGCAGTGCTAAGCAAATCACTGAGGATGTTGACATGCCCAGTGCCTGGCAGTGTGGGAAAAGGTTGCCATTCCTTCACCCAACCAGGCAAGGAGAGGAAATGGTTTATCCTGGTACAAGCTAGAGCTGTGGAAGAGGAGCCTACCAACAGGAGCTGAAGTTTTAGAGGGATGAAGAGAAACAGGAGCCAAAGGTGGAAGGAGGAAGAAAGTCAATATCCCATCCTCTCTGTCCCCTAACCTTGCTGTCTGAACAAAACGTCATAGCCTTAAGGCAAGTCAGCACACTATACACCTTTAAAATCCAGCACCACCCCTTTGATCTTCCCTAGCACACACAAACATTCAGAGCAGGATAGAGAAGGTTAATAAAAAATGGAGCTGTCTAGCAAAGATGAAGAACAATCAGAACACTTTTTTGAAAGCATAATTGATAGCTAAGGCAGTTGACCGGCCTCCTATTCTGACTCTCAATCTGCCATTATTATCAGAAACATAGCCATTCAGATTAAAGGAAAAAGCCAAATGCACCACTGTTCACTTAATTGGAAGTAACACCTCTACCAAGAATATATTCATAGTAAACATTGGCTTTCTAATTGGACACCTACAAGACAGCACAAACTATATATATATTGAAAGAGAGACAAAAAATCAGAGTAGAAATATAGGATGGCAAAATAGAGTATAATGAACAATGTTCTCAGATTGAATCTCATTTCTTGATTAAGCTCTGAGTTAGCACTAGATATGTGTTTTAACACCCTCCTATGTGGGAAAAAAAAAGTTCCATTTAATTAAAGCTATTTAAATGAAGTAGAGTAGACTTTGCCAATCAATGCTTACATAAATGCGGCAATTCTGAATGTGTCCACCTGGGAGAAATGTAGCCCTAGAATGTTTAGGTTCAATTCTTGCTCTGGGAATGTAATTACATGATCCTGCCTCAGTTTCACAAGCTCTCTTCATCTATGGGAGAACAGCTGCCTCCTAACATGAATTTTTATCAGTCTCCTGCAGTAATTACATCACACATCACTAGTGCTTTGTGTCCATTTTCTACCAGTAGAATGTACGCTCCACTAGGGCCAGAGATTTTTGTCTTTTGTTCTCTGCTCTATTTCTACATCTAAAACAGTGCCTGGCTCATAGCAAGACTTCAAAAATATCCATTCAGTGTACAAAGACATGAATATGAGATCAGTGAGGGTTCCAGGTCTAAATAAGATACATTGTTTATAAAAGGTGCATTCTTTAACCCATTTCCCTGACCCCCATCTTTTTGGTTAATGTGACCAGCAACAATTCTCCTCTTCACCTCGGTTTGACCTTAACTCTCCGTCACACCCAAAAAGCACATAAAGAGGAACAGAATCACGCAATATTCGCTTTCTATGAATGGGACTTCTTATCTCAACTAGACTGAGGAAAGCTGTCATTCCCTTTACTTCCCAGTACCAAGTCTTAGATTTAATAATCATACTGCAACTATTTTGGAATAGAAAACATTTATTTAGCAGTTATTGAGTCTCTACTATGTGCAAAGCTCTGTGGTGCCTATTGGCTTATCTGCTGGCCTGGGTGGAGAGAAAAGACACAAAAATGATTCTAACACAATAGCTGACTGTTAGACTATAATAGGGATTGTAATAGATGTGCAAACAGAGTTCTGCAAGTTCTATTTTAATCTCCCACAACCCCCACATACACACAAGGTAGTTTTTTACCTTCCCTTATCTAATTTGTCTAATATATTTCACATGAATACATCAACCAGCAGATATTGAAACATACCAAAAGGTTCTTTTGCAAGCGTAATTATGTAATCTTCTGGCAAACAAATAAACTCCTGACTAATGCAAAACTTGTTTTAAAACGTTTTGCTCTTTTTCTGCCTGAAGTAGGCTTACAAATAAATATTGAGTGTGCCAGGAAGTCGCTCAATTATTCATGTACTAAATTTTTTAAGCATAACTGGGAAAGAAAAGCTCCTTGAATTTACCTACTTGCCTGAAAGCAGTATGTTATTCATAGGCAAAGAAGAGGTTTTTCCATATTCATTTTATTTACCTGTCAGTACTTAGTCTCCCGGTGAAGCATCTCAAAATGTGTTTTAAACCACTTAATTTTACCTCAGTTAGCATCTGTCTCCATTAAACCCTAATTCAAAGGATCGCCCCATCAATTGTTGGAGTAGGAATCAGAGATACACATTAAAGCATTCATGAGCATACATTCATCAATCATTCACTCCACAAGTCATAAAGTATGAGATACAATGGAGAAAGTTAATGTAGGCAAAGCTGGGAGATACTATTTCTTGTTGAACGCAAGCATGTATTAACTATGTGACCTTGGCAATCAACCCCTCTAAGGCTTAATTTTCTCATCTTGCAACTACAAACTTGGAAACATAATATTTGTTCTGCCTGCCTCACAAGGCTAAGATTATGTTTATTAAAATTTTAAATGTATTTGAGAGATGATAATATGGAAGCATGTGGTGATGAAAATACCTACTTTCTCCAAATATTTGCATGCATCTCCCAGAAAACAAAACAATAAACATCCCTGAGCTGGTTTTCATGTGCTATCAATCTTATTCTCAGCTGCAGGGCTTATGGGCTTCTCCTTTATCTAATCATTCCACAAATATTTAATTGAACTCTCTGTGTGACTAGCACTGACAAAGACACTGGATATACAAGGATATTCCCTGCCCTCAAGGAGTTCACAGAACTTTGGATGAGCTAGAAATGTAAGAATTTTGTGGTAAAATGACAGGTTACAAGCTATTCCAACTTTCTAAGCCAAATAAAGATATGCAGGAGTGGCAATGGAACAAAAAGTGGGGTGGAGTTAAGAAATGCCAGTTGCATTTGACCATGTTTCTGGCTTGGGTGACTAAATGAATGACTTGGGTGACTGGTGATAGGAAATACAAAAAGAGGAGCAGATTGAGGTTAAAGAAAAAGTATAGATTTCAGATTGGTGATTATTGATGGAAACCCATGAATTTTCATTGAGTATGGAAACCCAGAGGTGGCCATGATATCCTCATCCAAAGGACACAGAAACTCTGGAGAAACAAATAAGGAAGTAGACAAGGAATTTGCAGAGTTGATTGATTAAGAGCTTACTAAGTAGATGGAACCTAATTCCTACTCCCAAGAAGCTTACAGTGTGACATTCCAGTGGCCCTAGGGTAGTCATGGTAGAATTTGGAAGAATCAACATTAAACCTGCCACTCAATAATATTATCATCTTCTGATGGGTCAATAGGACAATCTCCTCATTAACCCATGAAGGCAGCTATCTAGGACATAAATCAAGCAGACCGGTTCTACGTTGTTTTGTATACTCACCTTAGACCATTATTTGTTAATATTTAACTCACCTTCAGGTTCCTTAGGCAAATCTCTAAGAGATTTCACATATGAAATTTATTTTTACTCTATAATTTTAAAATAATAAAATAAGAAACTTGTATTTCTCATTAAAATCAATCACTTTTCCTTTCGAAAAATTATAACCATAACTGTGGCTTAGCATTTAGTAGAAAAAAATGTTATATCTGTGAGTGACATTACACATGAGAAGCTGAGGCTCAGAGAAAGCATTAAGGACACACAACTAACAGCAAGACTAATATGAAAACCCAGGTTCCATGCTTCCAAAGTTACTGCCTCAATAAGGGTCAAATGTTTTATGAAATCATCCATTTGACAAAATTAGTGGAATGTTAGGCACATACAGGGTGTTAGGAGAAAAAGATAAAGAGGAGCAGCCCTTATCTTCATGGAACAGATTTGACAAAACCATCAAATGTCAATTATTTTCTGGTGAACCAACAAAATAGCAGCTTCTCAAGACAGACTTCCTTCTGAACCTGCCTGACAGCTGGGTCATCTAATCTCTGCCTAAACACTCATATTTTTTGAGAGCCCTCATATCTGAGGTAGTCTATTTCATTGTATCAGAACGCTTTTTAGAAAACTCCTTATTTCCTTTACCTCTTTCTCTCTTCTCATATTTCACATTCTTCACCAATTGCTGAGCACCTCCATTGTCTTTTCCTGTCTCTCTCCCTCACTAATTCCAGGCTGCCCTCGCAGTACCCACTGTAGGACCTTCTAACCTTGCATCAGGGAATCTGAGAGGCAGAAAAGACTGGCTCTTGGTGGCCAATTAAAGGCTGTACAGAGGGGGAAGCCTGTTAGCACCACATTCTCTGCATCAATTCAGAGAAGGAAAAGAAAAGCTATTACTTGTTATTTGGCAAATAAAGGTGGAGAGGAGAACAGGACTGTGAGCATAGCTGAGATGTCTGCACCATTTGGCCCCAGGTCATTTTCACCTATACATGGTAGCACTACAGTGCCCCATCCCCCATTTAGGGATCCTGGTCTCTTCTCTCCCTGATATGAAACCTTTCTCTTATTAAGCAGAGAAACACTTCTTTCTATTGAAGACAGGTGGTTTAGAGAAGGAGAGCTCTATTGTACAAACAGGAGAAAAATTAATTACAAAGAAATTTCAGGGCGGGCCACGATGGCTCAGCAGGGAAAGTTCTCGCTTTCCATGCTGGAGACCCAGGTTTGTTTCCCGGTGCCTGCCCATGCAAAAAAAAAAAAAAAAAAAAAAAAAAGAAGAAGGGAATTTCAATCTTTACTGGCAACTACCAAAAGTTAATAAAGTTAATCTAATTTCTAATCCTAAACAATACTTCTCACATCTCTAGTTTTCTCCTCCAAAAGATTCTCTCATACTGTCCCCTTGATACTATTCTGATTTCAATCTCATGGATTAAAACAAAGTAAACCCTTCTTTCATTTTTCTCATTTTCTATCCATCTTTACCTGTTCCTGTCCTTTCTCTCAGTTCTTTATTTTGAATGTGTCCTGTTTCCTTATTTCCTTTCTTTCTTTTATTCAGCTCCAGTCCTGTGTTTTTCCTTATCCATGTGTGCTCACAAATGCCCAAAGAACTTGAATCCATTTTACATGGGGGGCTATTTACTGGCCAAAAGGAAAGCCAGAGGACTTTCTAAAGGATATTAGGTTCTGACTCTGAAATGAGGGTATTTCTCTTGTTCCCCTGGGTGGACTTCTGGAGGTCAGGTAAGAGATGGAGTCATGGCTTGAATCTCTAACACAACGTGTGCACAGAGCCATGAACATATTTTATGTATATTTTCCCAGCCTAGGATCTATCTTGAGAGTAGACATACTTAGTAACTTGTGGAATCCTTATACTCATTCCCTCAGCTGTGGTGTCAGGAGTATTCTGATATGAAAAACAGGCAAAAAGGAAGACTCTGAATTGCTTCTCTTTTGGCAAAATAGTAAACCGAAAGCAATATCACACATTTAGGGGAACTTCAGGGAGTACTGCCACCAGAGACAGCCCGAATATAAACTACTGTCCATCTCCATCTATCCTACCTATTTGCATAGTGCAAAGACCAGATGAGTCTTGGAGAGTGAATGTGGGTTATTGCCCATTTAATCAGATGGTGCATATGCTGATACCAATTTCTACTGTAGTTCCACCTCTCACATCTTTTCTGAAACAAATCAACATTTTCCAAGCACTTAGAATGCAGCTGTTCACCTAGTATATAATTTCTACCATTTGTATCATTAAAGATTATCAGAAACAATTTAATTTCACATAGCAGGATCAGCAGTACACCTTCATGATCCTGTCTCAGGGCAGTGCCAGCTTCCTTGCTTTTTGTCATAGTATAGACCAGAAGAAACTTGAATAACAATTTCTAGTTATTAATATCACATGGCATTGATGGCATTCTGCTAATTGGACCTGTGAGCATGAAGTAGCAACTGTGAAAGATGATAAGAGTTAAACCATACAAAAGTTTGAGACCTACCATATTGATCAAGTTTCAAGAGATTCCTGTCACCTAAGAGGATACGTTGTTTTACCTTGTTACACTCATTTCAAAGAAATAGACACAACTCTTGAACTTTTCCATTTTGTAGCTACATATATGATATTTAGTGGTGCTGCTATAATATATTATTGGGCAAATATGGTTCTATATCAGGTCCAGCCAGAAGTTCAAGCTGAATAGGTCTTGTTCATCAACATATGCAATGGTATTCCCTGTGTGTACAATAGATGAAGATACTTTATAGAGACTCTGACAAACCTTAATAAGAGGATCACTGCATAGACCTATAGGATTTTTAAATGAAGTTGTGCCTCCTTATGCCAGCAATTTGATGAACAGCTCCTGGTCTCTATTGACTCTGATAGAGACTTAATCCTTGACCTTAAGGCACCACACTGCCTATCATTATCTGTTTTTCTTCTAGCATACAAAGTCACAAATTGGACATTAACAATAGTATTCAATTTTCCATTGACAATGTTACATATGAGAACAGGCACAAATTAATTGCAAGTATCTAGATAGTTCATGCCCACATGGTACTTGTGTCTGTTGCTGTGTCTACTGTTTTGTCCACAACTCACACCTATGTCCTTAGGAGGAGTTTCCTAAGACAGGTTAACAAAACTGTAGGCCTTGATTATGGATGGATTTGCAATAGCATATACATGGCAGCAAAAAGTATATTATAGCTCCACACAGAGAGGGGTCTAAAAGACAGTGGTAAAAGAATGTTCCAAGGATTCAAGAAAAAAATCTGGTTATGCACCTCAGTGTAATAACAGATGGCCTTCCTTACACAGATATACCCTGACTCATGGGTTAAGACCATCAGGTCAGACTGCTGCTCAAGAACTTGAAAATAACAAGTTTGGAAGATTAATGACTACAGTCTGAAAAAGATAAAATAGAGACAAACCTCTTGGAATAGGCATAATTAAGAAGATATTTATTTCATATAAATGCCTTCAGCAGGTGCTATCAAATGAGATATAAATTCTCAATAATCAAGTGGACAAGATGTCACATCTTACAAATATCAGCCCCTCTTTCTCCACTCAGAGCATTGGTCTAAAGGGCATGAATAAAGTAGTTAAGACAACAGGATTGAAGACCTTAAATATACTCAAAACCGTGGAGTTTCCCTCATCAAGTATGCTCTGGCAAAGTTTTCTATCTTCCAAGAGCTGAAGCCAATGCTGAACTTCTGATCTGACACCACTTTTTTTTATGGAAACCAGTCAGCCCACCTGCTCTTTCCAAAGTATAAGGATCTGTTATTTCTCAAAAGACTACTACTTGAAGTACAGATTTGCCTTTTCTACCTACACTGTTTCCGCATCACCATCATCGGTAAACTTACAGAGTTCCTCATTCATGACCATGGTATCCCACACAATATCGTCCCTAATAAGGGATTCTTATTCTACCACAGAAATACAGCAGTGGGCTGATTCTCAAGAAATTCACTGATCTTGCATGTGATCAGAATCTAAAAACAGATGGCTTTGTAAAAGGTAGAATGCCCTATTGAAGACTTCTATATCAATGAATACCTGGTGCTCTTTTTGTATTGCCCCAATGCATTTGTCATTAACAAATAGGTGGAGGGGGGAGTGACCCCTTTTACTATTACCACAAATAACCTGTGAAAAGTACTATTGTTCCTTGTCTTCATAACTTGGGAGTGGGTAGCTTTGAAGAAATAATTATGATGAATTGGAAGCTGACCCCTGAACAATGTGGGCTTCTCAAACTGCTGAATTAATAGGCATAGAAGGACTCCCCAGCCAAACCAGGGGAATATCACTTTATTGCTTTATCATGGGGTTAAGAAAGACCATGCCTAAACTCAGGAAAAGCATGGGTGAATCTTAGTACTCCCTTGCCCGTTAGTCCTGGTCAATGGACTGCAACAGCCTTATAAAAACAAGAACACCAAAGATTCAGATAATGCAGAAATAAAGGTTTGACAAACACACCTGATAACGCTGTGTAGCTAAAATACTAGAGGGCAAAGGGAACATGAAAATAGTAGCAAAAATTGACAACTATAATCATCAACTTCAAGATCATGACCAACTACAGAATTAGGGATGTATTAGCTAGTGTTTTATGTTAATTGTCTTTCCTTTCATCTATGTTTAAATCACTGACTTACATTAGGAAAACTAATGGTGATTAATATTTTAGATTTCAGACATTTATATCACTCCTTAATGACATGGCAGCTAATGGGACTTTGTTGTCACCTATTTTTATAGGAAAATTTTTACTTGAATGAAAGTAAAAAGAGAACAGAAGAAAGAAAAGAGAAGGTTTTGAGGAGTCAAAAAGAGTAAACTATACAGAAACTTTTAATATGTCATTCAAATACATTTTTTGGCTTGCTTCAATATGATTTGTACCCTGGGAACTGTCATCTGACTTGTGGTTGGTTTAAGTTAAAGGAAAGTAGTGACAGGAGATTGGATTGGGGATGAGAGTAATGAAGTTATGTACCTCCTGGCTCCCTTCACAATGACACCTTGTATTATTTAGGGTTCTCCAGAGAAACAGAATCAACAGTAAATATTCGTAAATATAAAATTTATCAAAGTGTCTCACGTAACCATGGGAACATAGAGTCCAGAATCTGCAGGGCAGGCTGTGAAGTCCATGACTCTGATGGAGGGTCTGGGTGAACTCCACAGCAGAGGCTCGCCAGCCGAAATAGGAAGAGCCTGTCTCTTCTGAATCCTCCTTAAAAGGCTTCCAGTGATTAGATTAAGCATCACTCATTAAAGAAGACACTCCCCTTAGCTGATTACAAATGGAATCAGCTGTGGATGTAGCTGGGGTGATCTTAATTTAATTCTATGAAATGTCCTCATAGCAAAAGACAGGCCAGCACTTGCCCAACCAGACAAACAGGTACCACCACCCGGCCAAGTTGACACATGAACCTGACCATGACAGGTCTCTATAGACTGGAAATGTTTCTCTTCCAAAGCCACAGCTCCTGACAGGAAACCTTCTTTTATTCCCCCTTAGTTCTAGTCAATTTTTTCCTTAACCCTCAGGGCTATGAATGGATATGGCTCCCCACTTTTGCTAACTTTAGAATGCTTCAGCTATCCCCTGTTGTTTTCTGTAAGCTTGTGTACGCATTTGTCAAAAGTTTCTTCATGAAACTCTCCTCAATTGCCCCATTTGAGTATGTGATTAGTTTCTTGATAGGACTGTAATGGATACACATCCAGATCAGATTCTCAGAAAAAACTTCCAATAATTAGAAATAATCGACAAACATAGATGTAAAAGGTAGCCCTTTTAAATAATTCATGAGTTAATAAGTTATTCACCTTGAAAGGTATGAAATATTTAGAAGCCAATGACAGGAGTATACAATATCATAATCACCTGAAGTAGGACAAAAGGAGAAAATTACTCATTAATAAAAGACAGACTGAAAATAAATGCCTCAAGGAGATAAAAACTTATGAGTAAGCTTTTAAAAATAGGATATGCATAGTAGATAATAAATTAACAAAATAAAAAAACAAATGTGTTTCAACAAAACAAAAATCTGCTTCTTTGAAATCTCTAACAAGAAAGATCAAGAAAAGAGAAGAAATAGGACAGCAACAACAATAACAAAAAAAACCAGCATTGGCAGTGAAAAAAATGTATATAACTGAACATGGAAACTGTCTTTTAAATTTAGAGAATGTTATGAAGTTCTTCATAACAATATATTTTGAAGGAAAGATGTCCAATAATTGTGTAAGTTAACACAATAAAATAAAAATTTGATTAACAAAGATTCAAAGATAATTTTCATAATTTGACAGAAATTATAAAAAGTCTTAATCTTATCCAGTCATTATTGTAAAATATAGACATTTTCTAGAGTTTTAGAAATCATTTAAAACAAAATTGTCTTGGCTATTTAACATATGCCTATTCCTAAGAGCTTTTTCTAAAATTGTCTAGATGGTATGTTGCCCCAAATATCCAAGCCATTGCATCAAATGAAATACAGACTCAGCTTTTTTCTCATTTATCTTCTCAAAGGAGAGCCAGTTTCTAATTCACACATTTCCGATTACAAAGGACTAGCAATGGTCCTAGCATCACTTTCCTCTGTGGATAAATGTGCTTCTAAAACTAAATAATAAATATGCACTACATATCCCTCTTACTGTTTGTCTATTTTTTACTAATAGAAAGATGATCATTGTTATGCACAAATTAGTGCCATTGACCCATCCACCTTTACCATGCCAGGTCCTACATCATCAGATAGACCTCCTTTCCCAAATTATTTAAATTCCCCAAACACAAAAACAAAGAGGAGAACATCTCACATATTCTGTTTTTGCTTACTTAATATTAATCCTCATCCCTTCCATTATCCGGGACTCATGTGCTGATTTTCTTGATTATGATGTATCTCATACACTTTGCTAAATAAGACACAAAGGCCAGGATCATTGTTATTTGCAAGAATATTGCCTAATTAATCTAGAATAATCTGTCAAATATATAGGCCAGATATTCAAAAAGAAAAAAAATGGCAAAGATAGGAAAAGTACCTCAGCTACTAATAAAGCCCTTACTTTCTTTAATAAGCTTATATTTAATATAGATTATTACTAGAAATAGCTTCTTTAGACAAGTTTCTTATTCAATAAACTTTTTGAAAATTACTTTGCAATTATCTATTCATGATTTAAAAATGGATATGGATATGAAAATCATTCATCTTGGTCTCTATATTTGCCACTTATAGTGCAGTGTCTTGCACAGAGCAAATTCTTACAAAATGCTGGTTGTGCGGATGAATGAATGATCTGTGATCCAGGATTGAACTGGGTGCTTTTTACACATTTTCATACTTTACATCAACTATTCATCTTACTTCACTTTATAGAAAGAGAAACTGAGATTGAAATTTTGTGACTTTATCAAGAACTCACAATTTATAGGAAACAAAGAAAGCTCTTGAACTGGGAACTTCTGAAAAGTTCTGTGCTACTTCTTCTATACTAAGGTATATGATATACCTAAGATTTTGGAGTCAAGCCAATGTGTGCTTCAACTTTTAACAACTTACTTGATTACACAATTATAAAATGCAGAAATCATTATTCCCACCTATTTTAGTGTGCAAGCTGCTGGAATGTAATATACCAGAACTGGAATGACTTTATAAAGGAGAATTTAATAAGTTATAAGTTTACAGTTCTAAGCCTATAAAAATGTCCAAACTAAGGCATCTAGGGAAAGATACATTAATTCAAGGAAGGTTTCTGGGTCAGGAACACCTCAGTCAATTGGGTAGTCACATGGCTGGCATCTGCTAGTCTCTTGCTCCTGGGCTCCATTGCTTTCCACTTTGTTCCTGTGGAGGTTCCTCACTTTGCTTCTTCATGTCTGACTTTCATCTCTTGGCTTCCCTTGGCTCTCTCCAGGTTCTGGCTTGCTTAACATCATGGTGCTGTCTGCTGGGCTCCAAGCATCTTCAAACATCTGTGCTCACTGCCTGTCAGCTCTTCTCTGAAGTTTCTGTTGACTCTCTCTCTCTGTCAACTCTATCATTCTGGCTTTCTCCAAATTTTTTCCTCTTTTAAAGGATTCCAGTAAAGTAATCAAGGCCCCACATTGAATGTGTCTCCATCTAATCAGAAGGTCACACCCACAATTGAGCAGGTCACATCTCCATGGAGATAATCTAATAAAATGTTTCCAACCTACAGAATTGAATCAGGATGAAAAGAAACAGCTGTCCCCGGAAGATTGAATCAGGATTAAAACACAGCTTTTCTGGGGTACATGATACTATCAAACTAGCGCATCACCATACAGATACAAAAAACTAAGCCTCACAGAGATGACATTAAGTGCCAGTTATTAAGCACTTTTTACTAGACAGGCACTCTAATTTTTGGTGCTTTATGTACATGATCAATTATTTTTATTGTTCAAAATTCATGCATGGCTTTTCATTTTATATTTTCAACAATTCAGTAAAGTAACCAAAATCTATAATTTTTCCATTTTATAAATATATTTGAAGCCAAGGAAGGTTATGTGATGGGCTCATGATGACAAATCTAGATAGTAACAAATTTACAGTTTTACTTCAACTCTCCTCATGCCTTATTTAGCAATCTTACTATAAAAGCATGTATTTCCTGAATGTTAATCTCATTCCCTGGAACAGTGTGTGTCTATCCCCTATTTATGTATTAGTTGAGGTATGGGTCCAAATGAGCATGAAATAAAACCTGCTTTAAAATTTTCTCTTCTTTTGAGAACATTTATGTGTCTATGTACAAATGCATTATAGGCAAACCTTTAATTCATTTAGTTAATTGATTCATTCAACATATATTTATTGAGTTCTTACAACTTTTCTTTTCACCTATCTTCCCAATGCTAAATAAATGCCTGGCACATGGTTCCTGTTCTCATGTTTCTTACATTCTGTAAGAGACAAGTAAGAAGAAGAATAAAGATAAATAAGTGAGAATACTTCAGGGGAGTGATAAAGTAACAATATAATTTATTATTTAAACCAGAACACTTTTGAGAGCAATGCATTATTACACTAAGAAAGCAAGCATCAACAGCAACTGCCGGGGGAAAAGTCAAAGCGTGGTTACTTTAGTGAAAAGGTTATGCCTTGGAATTAAGATTAAATAGGGCAGAGTCTAAATGGATGAGAGGAAGCTCAGGGATAGCTCTTTGATGGGTTGGCATCTAATCCTGGACCATTTGATCCTGAAGTAATGAGAATTAGTTAACTAATAAAAACTTAGGGTAAGAGCAATTCAGGTTTTGGAATTGCAAGTACAAAGGACCTGAAAAGAAAATGAATGTGGTATTTCAAGACATAGATAGAAACAGTGTGGCTGAAGCAAAGAGAAAGAAAATAAGAGTGATAGGCAGTGAAGTCAGTGAGGTATACTAGAGTAAGTCTATACTTTGGAGATTTTATGGACCCCAGAAAAAGATCACAGCCTTAGATTTAATCCATTTCTGTGGGTATAGACTTATTGTACGTGGGACCCTTTATATTTTTTACTTTTATGATCGGAACAATCTTTCTTTTATTAAACAAAAAAGTAGTGTAAATCTTTACTATTTTTGGAAGTTTTAAGATATGTTCACTTCCCATATATTCCATTCAAAGGATACAATCAATATCTCACAGTATCATCACCTAGTTGTGCAATCATCATCACACTCAATTTTAGACCATTTTCATTGCTCCAAAAAGAAAATTATCAGACACAATAAAAGAAAACCCATATTCATTATCTCCCCCTATTGTTGTCCTCTAATATTGATGTAGTACACAAGTTACTGTTGATGAAAGAATGTTGAGGTATCACTGCTAAGACTAAAGCTTGCAATAAGTATTTTTCTCCATATACCACCTATTTCAGTTTGCTAATGTTGCTGGAATGCAATATACCAGAAATGGATCAGATTTTACAGAGAGGATTTATTAGGTTACAATACAGTTCTAAAGGCATGAAAATGTCCCAATTAAGGCATCAAAAAGTGTACCATCATACAAGAAAGGCCAACCACTTCTGGGATTTCTCTGTCACATGGAAAGGCACATGACAACATCTGCTGGCCTTTGCTCCCGGTTTCACTGCTTTAGCTCCTGGTTCCAGTGTCCTCCTTACTGAGCTTCTGTGCCCTTACTTAACTTCTCAGGGGAAAATCCAGGATTTCTAAGCATCATCTGTGTCTCGGTTTCATTTCTCTGCTCTCCATGTCAGTTCTCTAAGCAAATGTCTGTGTCTGAGCTTCCTCTGGAAATGTTTCCCTGTGTCGGCTCTTTTTCCAGTAAACTAATCAAAATTCACCTAAAACTTGCACAGTCACGCCTCCATGGAAATAATCTAATCAAAAGGCTACACCCAGAACTGAGTGTGTCACAGCTCCATGGAAACAATCTAATCAAGACATTCCACCCAGAGTAGGTCTGCCCCCATAAAGTTGGATTAGAATTAAAAGAACATGGCTGTTCTGGGGTACATAACAGTTTCAAAACAGCACATTCCACCCTCCGGACACCAAATAGGCATGTTCTTTCCAAATGCAAAATATATTCCTTCCATATCATTAAAAGCATTTCAGTAACAATACAAATATATACAAAGTCAAAAACAGTACAAAAGCTCATCAAAGTCAGTTACAGGTGTAGTCTATTCTAAGGCTAAACTTCTCTTCTGGCTCTGGATCTGTGAAACTCAGAACAGGTTACCTGCTGCCAATACACAAAGGAGGGATAGTTACAGAATAAACATTCCCATTGCCATAGGTTAAAATTCAAAGGAGCTCAGAGGTCAAAGATCCCCAACAGTACCTAAAACCTGCAAGGCAAACTCCATTAGATTTCAAAGCCTGAGAGTTATTTATCCATGGGGCTGAGTGAATAGCAGTCCTACTCTTCCCAAGGGCCATTACAGTGGCCCCCTTCTCTCCAAACACTGGGATGAGGGTTACAACATTGGGGAACATCGGAAAAACCACCTTTCCCTTGGTTCCACCCTCTGGGGCAGCACCCAGATTTTCTGCCATCTCTAGGACACACGCTCAATGCCTTCAGAACATTGGGGCTGTCAATAGGCACCCCCTAATCCCTGGGGAATCCCAAGTCCTCTCTGAGGTCTGAGACTACAAAACTCTTCCTGAACAATGACTCAGAAGGCCCATACTCTGCTTCTGGGGCAAACATACCCTCTCTACTTGCGTGGATGGATTGGTTCTTTGGACTGAGATTTCCTGGCTCCAGACTTTAGCTTCCATAGTTCTGCCTTTGAAGTCATTTTTCCTTCAGTTGGTTCCTTTTTCTGTCCCTTTCAGAACAGATTGGCAGTGGTCCCCTTTATATAGATCTTGCAAAAAAATTTGTTGGTTTGGCATGTAGCATACAGAATCAAAGCCATCAGACAATAGGATTTTCCACAAATAGTTTCTGGATAACTCCATCTCCAATCCTGGCTTTTTCTGAAATGGCTGACTGGTTCCATGTTTAGTTTAGTCCTCATGTGGGGCAATATTCTTTGTGTTCTCATTTTCCAAAAGCTTAGAATTTTCCATATTATCAGTCTCTAGTTTCTTTGTAGCCAAGAGTTCAGCTCTCAGTTTATCGCTTTCCTCTTGCAGTCTACTATAAGCTGCAATGAGAAGCCAGGCTGCATTTCCCTCATTTAGTTTGGAGATTTACTCAGCTAGATATCCCACCTGGTCATTTTCAAATTCTCCCTTCCATTCAGCACCAGGATTCAATTTTGCCAGATTCTCTGCCACTATAAAATAAAGTTTGCAATGACACATTCATCATTTCCATCTAAAACCTCATCAGAAGTATCTTTAGAGTCCATACTTCTAACAACAGTCTCTTCAAAACAATCTAGGCCTTCTCTATTATGACTATCATATAAGGTTCTTCTGGAACCTTCCCCTTATCCATGTTAAAAGCCCTTCTAACATTCTTGGTATTTGCAAATCACAGCAGCAACCTCACTCCTCTGGTACCAAAATATGTTTCAGTTTGGTAATGCTGTCGGAATGCAGTGTACAGAAATGAATTGGCTTTTACAAAGGGTATTTATTAGATTACAAATTTACAGTTCTAAGGCCATGAAAATATCCAAATTAAGACTTCAACAAGAGTATACCTTCACTCTAGAACGGCTGATCACTTCCTAAGTTTCTTTGTCACATGGGAAGACACATGGTGATATCTGCTGGTCTTTGCTTCCAGGTTCATTGCTTTCAGTTCCTGGTGCCAGTGGTCTCCTCTCTGAGCTTCCATAGGCCCTAATTTAGCTTCTTTAGGGCAAACTCAGGATTTTGTCCCTTAGCTTAGCATCTCCAAACGTCTGTGTCTTGGTTTCATTTCTCTGCTCCATGTGTCAATTCTCCAAGCATTTCCAAATATCTGTGTATGAGCTTTTTCTCCTTTTGTCTGATGCTCTTTTTATCCAAGGTATGGACAAATGCATAAAAAAGGGATAAAAATAAATATAAAGGGGATAAGGGGTAAAATAAATTGGGGAGATGAAAATATTAGTGGTCAATGAGAGGAAGAGGTAAGGCTTTTGCTAGGTATGAGTTTTTTTCTTTTTCTTTTTCTTTTTCATTTCATTTTCTGGAGTGATGAAAACATTCTAAAAAATGATCATGGTGATGAATACACAACTATGTGATGGTATTGTGAGCCATTAATCGTACACCATGTAGGGCAGGCCGTGGTGGCTCAGCAGGCAGAGTTCTCTCTTGCCATGCTGGAGACCCAGGTTCAATTCCCAGTACCTGCCCATGCAAAATAATAATAATAATAGTAAAATAAATAAAAATAAAAATTGTACACCATGTATGGGCTGTATGAAGATTTGTCAATAAAAATATTAAAAAAAAGATGTTTCCCCATGTTAGCTCCTTTAAGGACTTATGTAAACTAGTCAAGACCCACCTTAAATGGGCAGGGACCACACCTCCATGGAAATAAATAATCAAAAGGCTACACCCACAACTGAGTGTGTCACCTCCCCATGGAAGCAATCTAATCAAGAAACTCCACCCTACAGTAGGCCATCCCCCACAAGATTGGGTTAGGATTAAAAGAACATGGTTTTTCTTGCATATATAACAGTTTCAAACCAGCACACCAGTCTATTACTCTTTGTACCAGTGTCATACATTAATATTAGTTCATGCAAGAACTGATCTAAGTTTGTAGTGTTAGTCAGTGAAATACATGACTCTAAACAACCCCTTGCAACCAAATTCACCTACAATATGGCTCTAGTTCTTATATTTTCAATAATGAGCTACCCTCACCCCATATCTCTTGCCAAACATTTTAAGTTCAGCCTCATTATACATTCTGAGCATATCAAGTAACTGCTTCCCCTTCTCTAGCTTGTTTACCTCTAGATATCCTATATCCTACATGTTAAGACTCTGAGTTTACATATTCTAGCTAGTTCATATTAGTGAAATCATACAATATGTATCCTTTTGTGTCTGACATATTTCACTCAGTATTCTGTCCTCAAAGCTCATCCATGCTATCATGTGTTTCAGGACTTCATTTCTTCTTATTGCTGCATAATATTCCATCATATATATATGGAATATTATATATATATATATACACACCACAGTTTGTTGTATATATATATATATACACCACAGTTTTTTTATCTGTTCATCTGGTGATGGGCATTTGGATTGTTTCCATCTTTTTGGCAATTGTGAACGATGCCACTATGAGCATCAGCGTGCAAATGTCTGTCCATGCTCCTGCTTTCAGATCTTCTGGGTATATACCAAGTAGTGGAATTTCTGGTTTGTAGGACAACTCAATATTTAGTTTTCTGAAGAACCACCAAACTGTCTTTCACAGTGGTTGTTCCATTTTACACTCCCACCAATAGTGAATAAATGTTCCTACTTCTCCACATCTTCTTCAACACTTACAGTTTCCTGTTTAATAGTGGCCATTATAATAGGTATGAGGTGATATCTCATTGTGGTTTTGATTTGTATTTCCCTAATGGTTAATGAAGAAAAACATCTTTTCATGTGCTTTTTAGCCATTTGTATTTCCTCTTTGGAGAAATGTCTATTCATATCTTTTGTTCATTTTATAATTGGGTTGTTTGTTCTATTATTATTAAGTTGTAGGATTTCTTTACATATACTAGCTATCAAACCCTTAGCAGACATATAGCTATCAAATATTCTCTTCCATTATGTTGACTGCCTTTTTAAAAACTGTATTTTTACTTTTATTCCATACTCTTACCCCTCCCTTCCACTGACCACCAGTATCTCAATCTACCCAATCTTTTCCATCCTTCATCTTTCTTATTATTTATTTATTTATTTTAATCCTTATTTTTTTTACTCATCCTTCTATACCCTGTACAAAAGGAGCATTAGACACAAGATTTTCACAGTCACATGGTCACATTATAAAAACTACATCTTCACGAATCAAGGCCATTGGAACACAGTTCAATACTTTCAGGTGCTTCCCTCTAGCCATTCTAATACACCATAAATGAAAAAAAAGGTATCTATATAGTCCATAAAAATACCCCCCACCCCCACCCAGGATAACCTCTTGACTCTGTTGAAACCTCTCAGCCCCTGAAACTTTATTTTGTATCATTTCTGTCTTCCTCCTTTTGATCAAGAAGACTTTCTCAATCCCATGATGACAGGTCCTGGCTCATCTTGGGAGTCCTAACCCATGTTTCCAGGGAGATTTACACCACTGGGAGTCATGTCCCACATAGGGGGAAAGACAGTGAGTTCACCTGTGTTGACTGCCTTTTAATCCTTCTGAGAAAGTCCTTTGAAACACAGAAATGTTCAGTCTTGAGGATTTCCCATTTATTGATTTTTTTTCATTCATTGCTTGTGCTTTGGATATAAGGTCTAAGAAGCTACCTCCTATCACTAAGCCTTGAAGATGTGTCCCTATATTTTCTTCTAGGAATGTTATGGTACTGGCTCTTATATAGTGTGTGAGGTAGGCATCCTTTTCCATTCTTTGGATATTGATATCCAGTTTTACCAGAACCATGTATTAAAGAAACTATTCTGTTCTTATAGAATAATACAAATTTGTTATCTTGTAGAATAAGACAAATGTAGAACAGTACATTTGTAAGATAATAAATCTCATTTTTTATGTGGATTTGGGGGCTTGTCAAAAATTAAACAACCATAGGTGGGACTTTTTTTTTTTTTTGCATGGGCAGGAATGGAGACTCGAACCCAGGTCTCCAGCATGGCAGACTAGAACTCTCCCTGCTGAGCCACTGTGGCCCACCTTAGGTGGGACTTTTTGATTAAGTTATTTCAATTGAGATGTGACTCGCCTTATTCAAGGTGGGTCTTATCCTCTTACTTGAGCCCTTTATAGAAGATAAAATACAAAAAGATGAACTTAAAAAAGCTCACAGAAAAAGCATCAGAAAAGCTGATAGAGAAAGCCACCGAATCCAGAGCTGAAAGCAATGAAACCTGAGAGAAAAGGACCAACAGACATAATTATGTGCCTTGTTATCTGACAGAGGAGCCAAAGTTCACTGGTAATTGATCTTCAGAGAAGCTATTGTCCTGTTGATGCCATAATTGGAAGATTTTCATGGCCTTAGAACAGTACATTTGTAAGATAATAAATCTCATTTTTAAAAGCCAGTCCATTTCTGGTATATTGCATTTCATCAGCTGTAGCAAACCAAACCAAGTTTGGTACTGAGAAGTGGGGCTGTGATTTGCAAATACCAAAAATCCTGGATAGTTTTTATAAAAGGATAAAGGGTAGATTTGGAAAAATTGTGAGATGCTTGCTAGAAAATATCTAGATTGCTTTGAAGAGACTACTCATAGAACTATGGGTGCTAATGGTACTTCTGATAAGGACTTAGACAAAGATGATGACTGTATCATTGCAAACTGGAAGAAAGATGACCCTTGTTTTAAAGTGTCAGAGAATTTGGTGAAATTTAATTCTGATGTCAGATGGAAGGCAGAATTTGAAAGTGATAAACTGAGATATTTAGGCAAAGAGATTTCCAAATTTAATGTGGAAAGTGTAACCTGACTTCTCCTTGAAGCTTATAGTAATGTGAGAGAAAGGGATAAGCTGGGAACTGAACTCTGAGTACAGAAAAAACAGATATTGATGGTTTGGAAAATTCTGAGCTTCTAGAAAGTGAGTCCTTAGAGAATAGTGTCCCATATAAGGATTTAGCTGAACATAGTCAGCCATTTCAGTGCAAGTCAGGATTGGGAATGCAATTATTCAGAAAGAATGTATGGAAAGTCCTATTGTCAGACATTTAGGACCCCTATGTGCTGCATGTGAAACCAATAAGTGTTTTGCAACAGCTGTAGTGACAGAACAACTGCCAAGCTAGACTAAAAGGGACAGCAAAGGGGTAGATTGAAGGAAAAATGACTTCATAGGCAGAGTAATGAAAGGTGAGATCTGAAGCAAAGATGCCTCAGGCCAGGAGAGCAGACCCACCTATGGACATGGAAAGGGTGAGTTTGCCCTAGAGTTTGCAGAGGGTGGGCATTTAACCCCCTGTTCAGGAAGAGTGTTGCCACCCCAAGCTTCAGAGAGGGTGGAGCACATTCCCCAGGAAGTTAGAGAGAGTCTCACCACCACTCCATTGTACTGAGGGGGTTGAGCCTATGTCCCAAAGATTGTGAAGTGTCCAGCCACCACCCTGAATCTTGAGGAAGGAGGGACTAGTATCTGGTCATTGCCCCAGTGCTTGATGAAGTTGGAGCTGAGAGCATGGCCATCACCCCAATGCTTGGAAATATTGGAGTCCTAAACGCAGTGTTTGGAGAGGTAGGGCCACTGTGTATGCCTTTGGAAATGTAGGCCTGCCACTCTATCAAGCCCTAAGGAGAAAACATCATTCCATAGACAGCTCAGACCTGGAAATCAAATAAAGTATGCCCGACAGGTTTTCAGAACTGGGTCTGGTGATCCCTGTTTTCTTTCCACTTTCTCCCTATGGAATGGGAATGCTCACTCTATAACTGTCCCTCCTTTGTACATCAGAAGCAGATAACTTTGTATATTGTTTTAAGTTTCACAGGTCCACAGCCTGAGGGGAGTTTTGCTCCAGGACTGACCACATCTGTAACTAGTTTTGATGAGATTTTGTACTTAATACTGCTGTTGAAATGACTTAAGGCTTTTGGGATATTGTAATAGAATGAATATATTTTGCATATGGAAGGAACATTCTTTGGGGGGGGGGGGGGGGGGTGTTAGTTAGATTCAGTTGTCAACTTGGCCAGGTGAGCATACCTAGTTCTGTTGCTGCACACACAAGTCAATGGTACGTGAACCTCATCTGTTGCCAATTACATCTGCAGTCAGCTAGGAGGTGTGTCTGCTGCAATGAGTGATGTTTGACTTAATTGGCTGGTGCTTAAATGAGAGAGCGCAATGTAGCACAGTCTAAGTAGCTCAGCATTCCTCATCTCAGCACTCGCAGCTCAGCCCAGGCCTTTGGAGATGCAGAAAGAAGTCACCCCGGGGAAAGTTGTTGGAACCCAGGGGCCTGGAGAGAAGACCAGCAGAGACCATCTTGTGCCTTCCACATAAGAAAGAACCTCAGTGGAAAGTTAGCTGCCTTTCCTCTGAAGAACGAACAAAATAAATCCCCTTTTATTAAAAGCTAATCCGTCTCTGGTGTGTTGCATTCAGGCAGCTAGCAAACTAGAACAGGGGGATCCAGAGGAATGAGGTTTTATGGGCCCCAGAAAGATCATGTCCTTAGATTTAATCCATTCCTGTGAATGTAGACTTATTGTAGACGGAACCTTTTGATTAGATTATTTCATGACCCACCTCATTCAAGATGGGTGTTAATTCTCTTACTTGAGTCTTTTATATAAGGATTAAACATAAAGAGATGAAATCAAAAGAAGCTTATAGAAAAGACCCAGAAGCACTAAGAGAGGAAGTCAATGAAGCCAGAAGCTGAAAGCAATGAAACCTGGGAAAGAAGGAAAATCAGACATCAGCATGTGCTTTGCTATCTGACAGAGGAGCCCAAATTCACCAGTCACCTGCCTTCTATGAATGAATCATCCTGTTGATGCCATAATTGGGACATTTTCTTGGCCTTAGAAATGTGAATTCATTAGATGTAAATCCCCATTGTTAAAAGCCAATCCATTTCTGGTATGTTGCATTTGGTCAGTTTTAGCAAACCAAAAGACCCACCATGGTAGAGAATTGGCAGTTTATTCCAAATAAAATAAAAAGTTATCAAAGATTTAAATGAGACAGTAAAGTTATCATTAATTAAAAGGAAATGTTCATGAAAGTTGTATGCTAATTTAATGTTCTCAAATCAATATAATCATGTTACTGTAATAACTTTTCATTTCAAGAAAGGTCAAGATAATTTTTTTCCATAAGTAAACTGTTTAACAAGATGAGTAATCTCTTATCTTTTGCAAAACTAAAATTTTCATATTGTATATGAAAGTATTTTTGTTCATTGGGTGTGAAGCATTGTAATGGAAGTTTATGAGTCTTTGAAATGACTTTGAAGGGTTATTTAAGTTTTCTAGACCCAGTATAAGCTCAACAGAAAGCAATGCAAATGACTAGGTCCCCTGGACCCCCTCCCAAAGAATGTTCCTTCCATATGCAAAATATATTCATTCCATCACAATATTCCAAAAGCCTTAAGTCATTTCAACAGAAGTATTAAGTACAAAGTCTCATCAAAACTAGTTACAGATGTGGTCTGTCCTGGAGCAAAAAAAAATGATGTCATTACAAAGAAATGTAGTTGAAGCTAGTAAAAATTTCACAGGTCAAATAGCATTTTGCTTGTTAATCGAAAGACCTGCATTAAGTTAAAGAAAATCAATTGCAGGACACAACAGAGAAAACATGGTTTGATAACATTAGAGTGAATGAAAATCTCCAACTTTTTGGCAGTAAGCTCAGAATGTGATAATATTACCTAAATGCTAATGCAGTCTTGGAATGTAGTAATAGATATATCATCCCCAAACAATGGGAAGAGGTCATGCGCTCTATTTTGCTCCGACATATGGAGTAAAGACTAATTAGAAAACCAGAGCAGTGAGAAGATGGAACTCATGCCACTGGGGAAAAGGTGAATGAAATTGGCTCTGTTCTGAACTCAGGAGAAGATGATTGGAAATTGGATTGCTGGCTTCAAATTCAAAAGTACAGTTACATAGATTGTACCTTTCTGAATTGCTCTAAACCAGAGTTGGACACTTGAACCAAAGGTTACTCACAAGTCTTCAGCATCATGATACATTCTGTAATATTATTTCAAGATAAAATATTATAAAGGATTTTCCATAATGTTACTTCTCAAAAGTACATTACCAACAGATGAAAATTACAAGGAAAGGAAACTTGAGAACAGAGAAGTGCCCTTGGTCAAAGAAGATTCAATGGAGCAGTCAGTGCCCAATTACTAGTTGAATAATAATCTCATGACCAGAACTTTTCACTTTTAAACAACTCTATTGGGATTCAGGTGTCTATATTAAAAAAAGAATCCCATGAAGAAGGTGTCTGGGTTCATAGCTGCCACCAGGAATCTTTTCAATATCTCTGTCAAGAACTTTCCCTTAAAGATGGTACCTGTAGTGAAACAGAATTCTTTGGAAAGTGGGAACCCAAAACCCCAATAGTTGGGAAAACCTATTTAAAGTATTGAGATGTACTGAAAAACACAATGATAATGATAATGAAAATAAAACTAATAATGGTAACAGCTAATATTTTTTTAATGTTATTGAACTCTAAATGGGTACCCAGGCATTGAGATAATTGCTTCATATTATCACTCATCCTCACATAGATCTATACAATGGTTTCTAAATAAGCTCTTCTACATATACAGAAAATGAGGCTAAGAGAGGTTAAGGACTTGTCTAGGGTCATATAACTGGAACATAAGGTAATAAGGATTAAAATATGGGTGGTCTGAGCTCTAAGATTGAACTCTTAACCACTACAAAATGGAGCCTCCTTTGAGACTCATGAGGTATGACTGAGGAAAGAACTCACATTGACTAGAACAGCTAGCTGCTAAGAGCTTCACTCAGTCTCCAGTGAGAAACTACAGAGAATCTAAGCATCCAGGTATCTTTTTCTGGCATTACAATATTTATACTCTGAAACCAAAAGAAATTGTTATATCATTTTACATTTCTCACTAAGCAGGCAAAAACAATAATTTCCCATTAGAGAAATTCTTATGGATTTGGAAGCTCAGGCATCCCAGCTATGACTTACAACAGTCCTTAGAGGTTATGAAGATCACTCAATAGCAAAGTTGGTTCGTATATATTTAATAAGTTATTTATCAAACTTATAAGTTGAAAGATAAAAAAATTCTACCCTTACTAATATGGACTCAACTGCATTTTAAACAAACATCAAAATATATGTAGAAAAGAAAGATATTATAACCAAAAAAAAAAAATGCTTGAGTAGATGCTAATTATAATAAAAAATAGGAAATACAAAAAAATGATAAATAAGAATTCCATCTTCCATGGCAATGATTAAGCCTTAAAAATAATAGCATAGGTGTATTTTCTAAGAACGACCAAGAGTATCTACTGTCCTAAACATTCTTCTAGAACCTGGCCACCCCTGTATCAAAAGCAGGAAACCAATTCCTGTCTCTTTGAACCTGGAGAAGCTTGAAACCAATAAGCCCAATTTAACCAAAAGCATGCAATCGATGTTTGGAGTGACTTTTTATGCAGTGATAGATAACTAGCACTGCAGGTGTTATCCTCATTTCACAGGTATTGCAGGGACATGAAAGAATTTTCCTAAAGATACATAGCTTTATTAGATGTAGGATAAGAGGTGAGATCACCTGATACTGAATTTAACGTTACTTCCATGGCATCCTCGACTGCCATCAGGAACACAAGACAACTGATTGCTCCTATGTTTGTCACTGAATTAAGTGGCTTTTAAATTAAGCTGCCTGGTTGTTTTGACAATATATTCACTTTTTCACACTTTGTTGGTCATATATAAATTTTATGCAATGCAAATTCGTTATAAAAAGTGGGATGTAAAAATGCATCATCTTAGTTCTTCCATACATTTTTTTAAAAGAGATCCACATCAGCAATTCATGATAACTCAATTTTGCCTGTATTGTAATTATAATTTAGTTGCTATTAGTTTTTCAAAAGCAAGGAATTAACCTCATTTTTGAAATGCAAGAAATGAGAAAGAACTTAAGATTGACAATGGCCTCAATGGAATAAATTCAATAGGGTATGAAAAAGCTGGACTTTAATAAATATAATTTAGAGAAAGTGGCTGACCAAAATGTATAATTTCTCTCTGGTGATTTCTTCCTTTCTTGTTCCCTATTTAGGAAAAATAGAAAAAGTAGAGTAGGAAAAATGGAGGGTTAAAAAGAAGATTAAAGAGGCAAAGTTAGCAAAAGTTAGTTATGACAAATGTGAAGCTGAAAACATGCAAAAAGAAAGAAAATGCAAAAAATAAACAACATATGTTTATGAACACATGAGTTGATTTAACTCTGTAAGTTCCCCTGCTAACTCTGTTCCTTTCAACTCCTTCATTTTATGAATAAGGACATTGAGCTAGAGATAATTTTAATCATTTGCCAAAAGTCACACTACTATTTGGTAGCAATAAGAGAAGAACACACATGCTTTGATTTGCTAAAGCTGACAAAATGCAATGTTGGCTTTTACAATAAAGATTTATTAACTTACAAGCTTACAGTTATTAAGCCATAAAAAATGTCCAAATGTAGGCATCAAGAGGACGATACCGTCTCTGGAGGTCAGCTACTGGTGAGCTTGAGCTCCTCTGTCAAATAGCAAGGCACACGGTAATGTCTGCTCATCTTCCTGGGTTTCATTGCTTCCAGCTTCTGGCTTCAGTGGTTTCCTCTCTCAACTTCTGTGGGTGTGTCCTTGTCTCTCAGTTTCTCTGGGTTTTCTGAGTGTCCATTATCCTTTCATAAAGGATAAGTTTATAAGGTTAACCTTATAAGGTTATAAGGTTATTATAATTGAGATAACCGAATCAAAAGTCCCACCTGTAATAGGTCTGCACTCACAATAATGATTTAAAAGAACATGATCCTTTCTGGGGTACAAAGAGCATCTAAGTGACACAATGGTTCTCAGACTGGTCTTTTTTTTACTCAATCACAATCTGACCAACCATATTACCTATTATTAGAAAATGTCCTAGTTCTTTCCTTCCTGGCAAGGGGTTTTGTGCAACCTGAACACAGGATTCCATCCCCCAAGGTGAGGCTTTTGGGTTCCCTCAAGTCCCATTGAATTACCTACTATTTTACTTATCCATACTGGTAAGATTTATGCCTGTGTATTTCTTTTTCTGCAGCAGTAATTAGCACAATGTCCAGCACAGCAAGAATCTGATTAACATTTGCCTAATAAGTTAAGAAAAGTAAGGCAGATCTGTCATATATATTAATGTTTAACTGAATATTTGCCACCGAGAAATGGTGGAAGAATAAAATTAAGATTGAGACTGAGTTGTTTAAATTGCTGCTCATAAATATTATCTTCTACCCTTCTGGCCTTACTGTTTCTCTGGTTCTGAACTTTTCCCATGTATTCTGAGGTTTAAACTGGAACTTAGTAGTAATTGAAATAAAAATATTAGGATGCTACAGCCCTAGCAGCAGCAACAACCAAAAAAACTCCATACTTGAAAATTGCTTATGGAATTTGCAGCTTGCTGATGATATGTAAATGTAGTAAAAATATATGTAAAGTGTATGCAAAAAACACCACAAGAAAACAGGTATACTCTTAACTATTTTCTCCAGTTGGCCTGTGTATCAAAGAGATGGAAATTAGGCTAAAACCTTTACCTCCTCTGCATGTCACTCAGGCCTACTCTCGGTCCTTCTAAGCCTCCTTTAGATACCAACAGGGAACAACTTGGAGGAGTTCTTAATCACCTCAGAAGAGATAGCACAGGGGCTCACCAAAAATTAACCTTACTAACAGAAATATGTTCTGAGTTTCCGTTTATAAATGATTGTATTTTTTCCTAAATTCCCTTGGCATTATATTTATACATGTAATTAACATGTTATCATGGGTAATTACTTGGAGAACATGGGAAAATGATTTTCCTAAATCCAATATATTAAATTTAAGATTTTCTATCTAGTTACTGCAGAAAGAAATATTGCTTATAACAAGCTGTAGCATATCAAATTAATGGATTCTGCAACATCTCCAAGTAAGTGAAAAAAGCCTTTAGGGAGAAAGTGGAAGTATAAAAGTATGATGGAATAGCCACCATGATTACATTTTCTGGAGAAAACATTTCACTTTCTTTAGGTTGACAGAAGAGAGATTATGCATTTCTCGAGTAAGGAATCTTCTTTTCCACCTGTCACTCCATGACTTAAACAGGGAATTTTACTTCTTATCTTAAACTCACACAGTCACATGCCATATAATTAAGCCAGAAGAATTGCATCAGTGGATCAGAGACATTGTACACTGGGATATTAAGATAGATTTATTAACAAAGTCCCTGAATCCTTGGCTGGCTTTGTTGCACTGTTTTCTCTTACCCCTGATTTCCATGTACTCTCTGAGCCCTGGCTCTCCACTTATCTTTTTTTCCTGCCCTTCATTCTTAGTCTTGGACTTTATTTTCGAAATTTTGGTTTATTATTTAGTAAATATTAATTTCTAAATTTTGGTTTATTATTTAGTAAATATTAATAATTTTATTCAGGATTATCATCTTAATCATGAACCTCTCATTGTCTATATTAGTATCTCTGAAAGAGGCCACAAGAGACTATTTGTGCAAGATACCTTTTCATTCCATAGAAGCAATGTCAATATTAGAGTTGTTAGCCTCAGCCATTCTTAACTTGCCTTGAAAGCAAAGTATTTTTTCTTTTAAGACCTTCTAGCACTCCATGAACTTCTACCTACAGCTATGCCACAAGGTTACCAAGGTGACTTGTAAGGCAGAAACTCCCTGAAATAAGAAGTATCAGAGTTGAGGTTTAATTGAAATCATTCAGGGATGTTTTAGAAAGTTTCTGAGGATGGAAACTATTTTATGGTACACACCTTCTAGAGCCAATCTTTTCATGCTGTAATTCCAATTGTCTGTTATGAATCCATGATTTTATCTAAGTTCTATCTGTACATCTACTTCATAGTTACACTTAGGAGGAATAATATCTACCTCTTTTTTATGGTCTGAGACAAAAAGTGACTTTTTGAAATGAGAAAGGAATTAACAGTGTCAGGGAAAGAAGAAATTCACCTCATAGAATACTGTAGTAGTCAGGGTTCTCTAGAGAAACAAAATCAGCAGGAGACATCAGTAAAGATGAGATTTATAAAGGTGTCTCATGCAACCATTGGAATGGAAGAGTCAAAACTCTGCAGGGCAGGCTGCAAAGCTGGTAGCTCCAGTGAAGGGTCTGGACGAACTCCACAGGAGAGGCTTGCTGGCTGAAGAAACAGTGAAAAAGTTTCTCCTCTTTCTTAAAAGGTTTCACTGATGAGATTATCTCCTTGGTGGGAAATATACCTTAGTTGATCGCAGATGTATCAGCCACAGATGCAATCAACTGACTGACAATTTAATATGCCAGCCTTCTGGTTTATCAGCTAGCTATGAAATATCCTGGCAGCAATGGTCAGGCCAGTGTTTGCCTGACCAGACATCTGGGCATCATCTCTTGGCCAAGCTGACACCAGAACCTAACCATCACAAATACCGTATGGAAGTTCTGGCTCAAATACTATAGCTTTAACTTCCAAGAAGTTCTCGTGAGCACCTAGCCACACCCTGCAAGCTACCCTCTTCTCAAGCTCCCAGCTTACAGCCAGAGAAGGTAAAAGAATTTTGAACCAGTGTAGATAAACAAGTAAGTCCAGCTTTATGCTAGTGACATTTCTTTCCCAGATATCTTTTGTAGATCAGATAATAGATGAGGAAACTAAGTCCCTTCTACTTCTCATTGTTTTGGTAGAAAAACGATGTAAAGTTTGTGCCTCTAAAATTAGCCTCATTGAGACTGTTCAAGCTGAAAACATGATTGGTTTTACTAAAGGTGCATCTTTGGAAGAATCTTAACATTGCCTGTTTTAAGAACTCAGTTGGGTCATAAATTTATGAAACTTTTCTAGTGTATTGAGTTTCCCTTGATTAACATTTGCCTTCTTTAACCTGTAATTTCAATTGACTTGTGAATGTTAGCTCATACTTAGGAG
This sequence comes from Tamandua tetradactyla, assembly GCF_023851605.1. NCBI lineage: Eukaryota > Metazoa > Chordata > Mammalia > Pilosa > Myrmecophagidae > Tamandua > Tamandua tetradactyla. The sequence goes on along the minus strand of NC_135327.1, from coordinate 198,266,616 downwards.
CTGCTTAATATTAACACACAAACTTTCAAATAAAGACAAGGACCAGCAACTCTGAATAACTCTCAGGCATCCATTCTTTAAGTATGACCTTCCTAAGTGCTACCCTCTTATAAAGGCAATGTGGTGGTGGTGGGGGGGGGGATTTAAAAAAGAACAAGAAGAAAACTTGGTTCCTGCTTTCTAAGACCTCACAGTATATGATTGGAGACAAACATGGGATGACACCATAAATTAAAGATACCATAGAAATGGCACTTTGAAGACTTAAAACCAGGTCATTCTTACATGAAACCAAGAACTATTGTCAAGATTTATAAAAAACCATAATGAAATTATTTTTGTTTTTAAATGGGAATTTTACCTCTAAATTAATCCTTAGCTTTATTGTATGTGATAGTTTAGGTCTCAACAAACAAGACTCTTCATTGTACGTATTCCGTTCCTTATAAAACACCTATAAAGCCTGTTTCCCTTCAACTAAGTAAATCCTAGACTTTGAAAGGCTGATTCAATAAATTTTATAAACAACCTCTACAAATTTAATCATTATTACTTCAACAAATACTGTTTATCCCCTCCCTTCAATTTCATAACAATTAGTAAGTGCAATATAATATAGTATGAAGCTACAAAAGTTGTCCATGGTTCTCTATTTTATAGCAAGAATATAAAATTTGGGTCAAATGTCCTAAGATAAATTCCTCACTCTACCCCTACATCAGAAAGGCCTAGTGGGGAACCAAGACTTCCATCCTGTCAAGGCTCTTACAAGACACCCCAACATTCCTGCCAGAAAAATATTCAGAGAAGGCCAAATAGGCAACTGGGAGTCTCATCCCCTACTGCTAATTATGTCACTCTCACTGTGGTGTGTGAAGACAATGTGGGGAGCCTGGACTTCCATTCAGAACTGGCAATAACAAGGAGCTCTTCTCTCCTCTGGATTGGTGTTTAGTAGTTCTTGTGGAGAGTCACAGTCATTGCCCAGCAATAATAAAGATATCTTAACTGTGGCACTGGTGGATATCATGAGGGAAACTAGAAATCACCCCTATGGGCAGTAATAAAGAATCCCACCTCGGGTGTCAGTGGGAACCAAATGAGGAACCTAAACTTCTACCTCCACTGAGCGGTAAGGAGGTGGATCCCTCCCTATCGCCTGCCAGAACAGTCCCTAAAAAGCCAGTTTACACAGGTTTAAATAAAATCCAGAGAAGCAGAACATAATACAAAAATGTACAATCACTCATCATACCAAGAACCAGAATTAATTCAAACTTAATGAAAAAAGACAATCATTAGGGACCAACACTGAGGTTACAGAGATATTATAGGTATAAAAGATTTTATAGCAGCTGTGATGAAAATGTTTCAAAGAGCACTTACAGACATGCTTGTAACAAATGAAAAAGTGAAATGGCTCAGCAAAGAAACATAAAATTGACAACACTTTATTCAGGACAACTAAAGAGAGAGAGGAGAGAGAGAGAAGACAAAAATCACTAATTTCATAAATAAATGAGAGCTAGACCTTCACTACTGATCCCATGAATTAAAAGAATAACGATGGAATATTATTAACAATTTTATGCCCGCTGTAGTGGTTTGAAGCTGTATATACCCCCTAAAAACATCTTCATAAAGTTAAGTCATTCCTGTTAGTGTGGATGCATTGTAAGTAGGAGTTTTTGATAAGTCTACTTCAGTTAAGGCGTAGTTTACCTCGTTGAGATTTAATCCTAATGCTGCAGTCCTTTGTAAACATGAATAGGGACAGAGAGAGAGAGAGAGAGAGAGAGACTGTATGCCATGGAGGCAAAAAAAGCTGAAATCAACAAGAGCTGGAAGAGAAGGGAGAGACCAGCAGATACCACCATGGACCTCGCCATGTGGCAGAAGAGACAAAGATCACCAGAAGCTGGTCTTTGGGAAGAAATCTTCACCTCAACGGCACCTTAATTTGGACATTTTCCCATCCTCAAAACTTTAAGGTAATAAATTCCCATTGTTCAAGCTGACCCATCTCATGACATTTGCTTAGAGAAGTCTAAGAAACTAAATTTGATAATATATGAAATGGAAAAATTCTTTGAAAGAGAAAATCTACCAAACTTACCCCAGGAGAAATAGGTGATCTGAATATACCAATATCTATTAAGCAAATCAAATCAACAAATAATAATCTTCAAAAGCTGAAAGCACCAGGACAGGTGGTTTCACTGGTGAATTCTACCCAACATCTAAAGAACAAAAAACACCAAATTTTCTAAAATCTCTACTGGAAATTAGAACAAGAGGAAACCTTTCTTTATTCATTCTATGAGGCCAGCATTAGCCTAATACCAAAACCATACAAGGACATTTCAAGAAAGGAAAACTAAAGACAAATATCTCTCATGCATATAGATGTAAAATCCTTAACATAGTATTAGCAGATTGAATCTAGCAATTTTTGAAGAGAATTTATGCACTGTGACCATATGGGATTTATCACATGTACGAAAGGCTGGTTCAACATCTTAAAATTAGTGCATATGATGGATGAATAGACTAAAGAAGATAAATATATGATCGAATCAATATATGCAAAAAAAATTTACATGATCCAACACACACACAGCAATATAGAAATAAAGAGGAACATCTTCAATTTCTTAAAGAACATTTGTAAAATCTATAGCTAACAGCCTGCTTAATAGTGAGAAATAAGATGTTTTCCCTTACAATTGGGAACAAAGCAAGATGCTCTCTCTTACCACTCCTATTCTTGGAATTCCTAGCTATTGCAATAAGGCAAGAAAAGGAAATAAAAAGCACAAAGACAGAGAAGGGAGAAATAAAACTGTCTTTGTTCACAAATGGTGTGATTGTCTATGTAGAAAATTCTAAAGATTGATTTTTTAAAAAAGCTCTTGAAACTAACAAGTAATTATAGCAAGGATTTAGAATACAGGGTTAACATGCAAAAGTTAATTCTTGGATCAAGATGCTTCAGGGCTCCATCCCCTTACTGAAGCTTTGAATAACCTACAAGGACTGCCAAAAATATTTTCTAAAACTTCCAGAAAAAGTTAAAGGATTGTAGTAACAGAGTGACTGCTAAATCCAGAAAAAGGCAACTTAAAGTGGTAGGAGCTTGTGGCTCCCTGGCTGGTCCTTACCTTCTCCCCTCACAGTCTCAGCACAGAGCTGGTCTGCATACCTATTGTGGATCCCTGGTCCCAGTTCTGGAGGGAGTAGAATAACCCTCATGCATATAAGCAGAACACATATGTCTCCCAATATCTTTGCTGGTGGCCTGAAGGACTAAGAGTCCCAGAACTTGCCCTGAATATAAAAAATGACTCAATGATCTCTCTTACTGAAAGCTGTGGGAGAATAGTTGTTATGCTGCCTGCAGCAAGGGATTGTTAACTATAGGGCAATGGTGCAGTGCCCTTTACTGTGAGGAAACTGTGTGCTAGGAAAGAAGAGACATTCTTATCCATGTAAAAGGGAGAATTCTTAAGGACACATGTGCATGCCCAAGATAAGAGGCATGTGCAGAAAGAATCAGGGAGGCCCATACACCTTGGCCTGGAGCTATTCTCTAGAGTCATTGTATGGATAAACCCTGAAGGAGAACAATCATACAAGTCAGTCTTCAAAGACTGGAAATTTTTTTTTCTGTTCCCTCCACCCCCCTCCTTTTTTTGTTAGCTCCTGCAATCTGAGGAAAGTTCTGTCATAACACTAGTTGGATACAAGCTTAAGGAATGGATGCTTTAGAATATCAAATCTCATGATACACTAAAATATCAAAATGTCTGTGTTTCAACAAAAGATTATAAAACATACAAAGAAACAGGAAGTTATGGTCCAAGCAAAAGAGAACATTAAAGCATTAGAAACCATCAGCAAGGAGGATCAGACCTAAGACATTACTTTATGAAAGGTATTTTTTAAAGATAAAATCTTTAAAGCCTGGTTTTAAATAAGTTTAAAGAACTAAAAGAAAACATGGGCAAAAAAAAAAAAAAAAAAACTGGGCGGGCCGCGGTGGCTCAGCGGGCAAAGTGCTTGCCTGCTGTGCCGGAGGACCTCGTTTCGATTCCCGGCCCCAGCCCATGTAACAAAAACGGAGAAACAGAATACAATAAAACAAGAAAATGTTTAAAAATGTTTCCCTTTCTTCCTTCCTTCCTTCCTTCTATCCTTCCTTCCTTCTCTCTGTCTTTCCTTTAAAAAAAAAAAAAAAAAAAAAAAAAAAAAACTAAAGGAAATCAGGAAAAAGATAAATAGAATATCAATAGAGAGATGGAAATTATGAAAAGGAAGCAAATAGAATCAAAGATCACAGTAAAAGAAATTAAAACTTCCCTAGAGGAATTCAACAGCAGATTGGAGCTAGCAGAAGAAAGGATCAGTGAACTTAAAGATAAGCTTTGCAATTATCCAAGTCTGAGGAGCAAAGGAAGAAAAAATGAAGAAAAATGAACTGAGCCTGAGGTACCTGCGGGACACCATCAAGCATACCAATATATGCACTGCAGGAATCCCAAAAGGAAAAGAGAGAAAAGGACAGAGAAGATACTCAAAGAAATAATGGCTGAAATCTTCCCTAACTTAATGAAAGACATCAATACACACATCCAAAATGTTCAACAAATCCAAACAGGATAAACCCAAAGAGGATCACACTGTGCCACATTGTAATCAAACTTGCAAGTGCCAAAGTTAAAGAGAGAATTCTGAAAGCCACAAAATTGAAGCAGCATGCCACATAGAAGGGAATCTCAGTAAGATTAAGTGCTGATTTCTCATTAGAAAACACAGAGGCAAAAAAAATCAGTGGGAAGACATGATCAAAGTGCTGAAAATGAAAACTTGCCAACAAAGAATTCTTTTTTTTTTTTTTTTTTTTTTGGCATGGGCAGGCTTCAGGGATCAAACCTGGGTCTCTGGCATGGCAGGTGAGAATTCTGCCACTGAGCCACTGTTGCACCAACCTTTTTTTTTTTTTTCCCAAAGACTTCTGTATCCAGAAAACTGTTTCCAAAATGAGGGAGAGGTTTAAGACATTCCAAGATAAATAAAAGCTGAAGGAATTCATCAGCACTAGGCTGGCCCTTCATAAAATTCTAAAGGGAGTCTGCAGGTTGATAGAAAAGGACCATAGACAATTGACTGAAGTCACCTGAACAAATAAAGATTTCCAGTAGAGATAATAACATGGGTAAATAAAAATACCAGTACAATTGTATTTTGATTTGTAGCTCTACTCTTTACTACCCTCAGGATCTAAAGGCAACTCCATAAAATATTTAAAATAAATAATTGGTTCTGAACTCATATTGTATAAATATATAATTTGTGACAAGAGCAACATAAAGATGGGAGGAAAGAAGGGTATCAGAACATAGTTCACATATGCTATAGAAGCTGTTAGGTTTGTATCAAAGCAAATGAGATTGTTATTGATTTAGGATGTTACATTTAAGCTCAGTGTTAACCACGAAGAAAATATCAGAGAAAATATACAAACTCACAAAGGTAGAAAGTAAAGTACAGGTTATCAGAGTTGGGGGACGAGGCAATGAGGAGTTTACAAAGAAAATGAGTATAGTGTTTCTGTTTAGGATGAAGAGAAACTTCTAGTAATGGGTAGTGGTGAAGGTATTGCAACATTGTGAATATGATTAATTCCACTGAATGGTAGGCTCAGGAGGGGCTGGGATGGGAAAATTCATGTTGTGTATATGCTTCCACAATTAAAAAAGAGAGATGGAAAGAGAGACTAAAGAGGTAATGGCAATTAAATGCAACACATGAATTTGGATGGAATCAAAGCACAAAAGGAGTAAAGGCTCAGAAAGACATTATTAGGATGTAGAGAAAACTGGAATATTGAATGTAACCCTATAACAACATTAAGCTTACTGAACTGGATAACTGCACTTAAGGTGATTATATAACTGAATGTACTTTTCTGTAGGAAAAAGACATCAAAGTTTTACATGTTCATGGGTACGATATGTGCAACCTCTCTCAGGTTCAGAAAATGTCCATAAAATGATAGACAGAAAGATAGATTAATAGATGATGGATAGAATGATATGAGAAAGAAGAACTAATTTTTTTAAATTAATTACTATCCTATATATCAGTAAATGATATACTTATATTAGCATAAAAACTGAAATACTTAGGCATAAATTTAACAAAATATGTGCAAGATCTACATGAGGAAAATGACAAAACTCTGATGAAAGTAATCAAAGATCTAAATAAATAAAGAGATATGCCATATTCATATATAGGAAGAATCAATAGCATTAAGTCAATTCTTCCCAAGTTTATTGATTCAACACATTTCCAATCATAGTCCCAGCAAGTTTTGGGATAATAACAAACAGATTCTAAAATTTATGTGGAAGGGCAAAAGAGACCCAGAATAGGCAACCAATACTGAAGAAGAACAGAGTGGGAGGACTGACATATTCAACTTGAAGAGTTACTATAGAGCTACCATGATGAAGCCATGTGATAGTCATGAAAGAATAGAAAGATAGATCATTGGAACAGAATAGAGAGACAATAATACACTTAAAAATAGAGTTAACTGATCTTTGACAAAGGAACAAAAGTAATTCAATAAAGGAAGTAGAGTCTTTTAACAAATGGTCCTGGAATAACTGGATACTCACATGCAAAAAAAGAATAATCCAACTACAGACTTTATACCTGTCAAAAATTAACTCAGAATGGGCATAACTCTAAATGCAAAATAGAAAACTATGAAACTTCTATAAGACCAGTGTCATGGTTAAGTTCATGTGTCAACTTGGCCAGGTGGTGATGCCTGGTCATCTGGTCAGGCAAACACTGGCCTGTCTGTTGCTATGAGGACATTTCATGGACTTAAATCATGATTATGTTGGCTATATCCATAGCTGATTGCATTTGTAATCAGCTAAGGGGAGCATCTTCTGTAATGAATGACACTTAATGTAATCACCAGAAGGCTTTTAAGGAGAATTCAAAAGAGACAGTCATTCTTCCTGCTATAGCCGGTGTGCTTCTCCTGTGGAGTTCATCCAGAACCTTCTCTGGAGTCCCCAGCTTCACAGCCTGCCCTGTGGATTTTGGACTCTTCCATTCCCATGGCTGTCCAGCCAGCCTCTCCTGAGAGTTCATTGAAGATTTTCATTGGTTACGAGCTTGTGGCCTGCCCCACAGACCTTGGATGCTACATTCCCATGATTATGTTAGACACCTTTATAAATTTTATATCTACGGATATCTCCCAATGATTCTGTTTCTCTAAAGAACCTTAGCTAATAAAACCAAATAAGAGAAAATCTAGGCGACCTTTGGTTTGGTGTTGACTTTTTAGAAATGACACAAAAAGTATGAACAATGAAAGAAACAATTGATACATTTGACTTCGTTAAAGTTAAAAACTTCTCTGTGAAAGACACTGTTAAAAGAATGAAAAGTCAAGCCATAGACTGGGAGAAGATATTTGCACACACATCTGTTAATGATCTTGAACTCTTAAAATGTACACTTAAAATTCAACAATAAGAAAACAAAAGCTCCAATTAAAAAAATAGGGGCAAGTCCGCGGGCGGCGCTCCCGCCACCATCTAGCCCTCATCTTCCTCTTTCTCTGCCGGCGGCGCTCCTGCTGCCATCCAGCCCTCCTCTCCCTCTTTCTTCGCCGGCGCTCCCGCCACCATCTAGCCCTCCTCTTCTTCTTTCTTCTCCGGTGCTCTGGCCGCCATCTAGTCCTCCTCTTCCCCTTTCTCCACCGGCATTCCCGCCACCATCTAGCCCTCCTCTTCCTCTTTCTCCGCTGGCGGTGCTCCCGCCACCATCTAGCCCCCCTCTTCCCCCTTCTCCGACGGCGGCACTCCCGCCGCCATCTAGCCCTCCTCTTCCCCCTTCTCCACCAGCGCTCCCGCCACCATCTAGCCCCCCCTCTTCCTCATTCTCCGCCGGCGCTTCCGCCGCCATCTAGCCCTCCTCTTCCTCTTTCTTCAACAACGGCGCTCCCACCGTCATCTTGCCCTTCTCTTTCACCTTCTGCTCCAGCGGCACTCCATCCGCCATCTTATCCTTCCTTTTCTCCTTCTACTCCAGTGGCTCTCCAACCACCACCATGCCCTCTTCCGCCTTCACTGGCTCCTCCGCCACCATCCTCGACAGCCTTGCCATCCTCACCTTTCCTCCTCCAGAACAGCTACTAGGGGAGTAGAAATGATATAGAACAGCTCCCGGAGCCACAACAAAGATCAAAAAGACAGCGTACCCCATCCTGGAACAGCTGATTGGCTGGGAGAACCCGCTCCGATGAGATCGCCGAGCGGCACGGGCTTCCCTGGGTGGGGCGGAAGCGGCCGGAGTCCCTCCCCTCCTCTTTCCCGGGCCAGCTGGCAGAATTGGGCAGGCGGTCCCCTCAAGCCGCGGCAGCTGGCGCCCCCACCACACGCGGCCCCCCAGACCAACTGAGAGAATTGGATTGGAAATCCCCAGGCTGCGGAGAACAGTGACCGGGGGGGGGTCCCTTCCAAACACGTGACTCCCCGGTCCGGCTGGGAGCGGTGCACTCTCCCGGGCCACGGCGGCTGGCGCCCTCCCGCCACACTTGGTGCCCCGAGCCGACTAGGAAATTTGGACGGCCGCTCTCCCGGGCTGCGGCGGCTGGCGACCCTCCCTGCGTTCAGACCCCCAGGCTGGCTGGCACTCTTCCAAGCTGCTTCGGCTGGCGAACCTCCCCCACAGTGAGAGTTTTCCAAAGTTAAAGGACCCACAGCACCTTTTACTGGTGGGACCCGCAGACAAACGTGTGCCACGAGCGCCACCTACTGGGCAGGAAAAGAAAAACAGAACCCAGAGATTTCACAGAAAAATCTTTCAACCTGTTGGGTCCAACACCCAGGGAAATCTGACTAAATGCCCAGACGCCAGCAGAAGATAACGGATCACACTCAGAAAATTGAAAATATGGCCCAGTCAAAGGAACAAACCAATAGTTCAAATGAGATACAGGAGCTGAGACAACTAATGCTGAATATACAAACAGAAATGGAAGACCTCTTCAAAAACGAAATCAATAAATTGAGGGAGGACATGAAGAAGACATGGGCTGAACAAAAAGAAGAAATAGAAAAACTGAAAAAACAAATCACAGAACTTATGGAAGTGAAGGATAAAGTAGAAAAGATGGAAAAAACAATGAATACCTACAATGATAGATTTAAAGAGACAGAAGATAGAATTAGTGATTTGCAGGATGGAACATCTGAATTCCAAAAAGAAACAGAAACTATCGGGAAAAGAATGGAAAAATTTGAACAGGGGATCAGGGAACTGAAGGACAATATGAACCTCACAAATATACGTGTTGTGGGTGTTCCAGAAGGAGAAGAGAAGGGAAAAGGAGGAGAAAAACTAATGGAAGAAATTATCACTGAAAATTTCCCAACTCTTATGAAAGACCTAAAATTACAGATCCAAGAAGTGCAGCGCACCCCAAAGAGATTAGACCCAAATAGGCGTTCTCCAAGACACTTACTAGTTAGAATCTCAGAGGTCAAAGAGAAAGAGAGGATCTTGAAAGCAGCAAGAGAAAAACAATCCATCACATACAAGGGAAACCCAATAAGACTATGTGTAGATTTCTCAGCAGAAACCATGGAAGCTAGAAGACAGTGGGATGATATATTTAAATTACTAAAAGAGAAAAACTGACAACCAAGACTCCTCTATCCAGCAAAATTGTCCTTCAAAAATGAGGGAGAAATTAAAACATTCTCAGACAAAAAGTCACTGAGAGAATTTGTGACCAAGAGACCAGCTCTGCAAGAAATACTAAAGGGAGCACTAGAGTCAGAAACAAAAGACAGAAGAGAGAGGCATGGAGAAGAGTGTAGAAAGAAGGAAAGTCAGATATGATATATATAATACAAAAGGCAAAATGGTAGAGGAAAATATTATCCAAACAGTAATAACACTAAATGTTAATGGACTGAATTCCCCAATCAAAAGACATAGACTGGCAGAACGGATTGAAAAACAGGATCCTTCTATATGCTGTCTACAGGAAACACATCTTAGACCCAAAGATAAACATAGGTTGACATAACTACTGACCTCACAGAAATAAAGGAGGTAATAACAGGATACTATGAACAACTTTACGCTAATAAATACAACAATTTAGAGGAAATGGACGGGTTCCTGGAAAGACATGAACAACCAACTTTGACTCAAGAAGAAATAGGTGACCTCAACAAACCAATCACAAGTAAAGAAATTGAATTAGTCATTCAAAATCTTCCTAAAAAGAAAAGTCCAGGACCAGATGGCTTCACATGTGAATTCTATCAAACATTCCAGAAAGAATTAGTACCAACCGTGCTCAAACTCTTCAAAAAAATCGAAGTGGAGGGAAAGCTACCTAATTCATTCTATGAAGCCAACATCACCCTCATACCAAAACCAGGCAAAGATATTACAAAAAAAGAAAACTACAGGCCAATCTCTCTAATGAATATAGATGCAAAAATCCTCAATAAAATTCTAGCAAATCGTATCCAACAACACATTAAAAGAATTATACATCATGACCAAGTAGGATTCATCCCAGGTATGCAAGGATGGTTCAACATAAGAAAATCAATTAATGTAATACACCATATCAACAAATCAAAGCTGAAAAATCACATGATCATCTCAATTGACGCAGAGAAGGCATTTGACAAGATTCAACATCCTTTCCTGTTGAAAACACTTCAAAAGATAGGAATACAAGGGAACTTCCTTAAAATGATAGAGGGATTATATGAAAAACCCACAGCTAATATCATTCTCAATGGGGAAAAATTGAAAACTTTCCCTCTAAGATCAGGAACAAGACAAGGATGTCCACTATCACCACTATTATTCCACATTGTGTTGGAGGTTCTAGCCAGAGCAATTAGACAAAAAAAAGAAATACAAGTCATCAAAATTGGAAAGGAAGAAGTAAAACCATCACTGTTTGCAGACGATATGATACTATACGTCGAAAACCTGGAAAAATCCACAACAAAACTAGTAGAGCTAATAAATGAGTACAGCAAAGTAGCAGGTTACAAGATCAACATTCAAAAATCTGTAGCATTTCTATACACTAGCAATGAACAAGCTGAGGGGGAAATCAAGAAACAAATCCCATTTACAATTGCAACTAAAAGAATAAAATACCTAGGAATAAATTTAACTAAAGAGACAAAAAACCTATATAAAGAAAACTACAAAAAACTGTTAAAAGAAATCACAGAAGACTTAAATAGATGGAACGGCATACCGTGTTCATGGATTGGAAGACTAAATATAGTTAAGATGTCAATCCTACCTAAATTGATTTACAGATTCAATGCAATACCAATCAAAATCCCAACAACTTATTTTTCAGAAATAGAAAAACCAATAAGCAAATTTATCTGGAGGGGCAGGGTGCCCCGAATTGCTAAAATCATCTTGAGTTAAAAAAACAAAGCTGGAGGTCTCGCGCTGCCTGACTTTAAGGCATATTATGAAGCCACAGTGGTCAAAACAGCATGGTATTGGCATAAAGATAGATATATCGACCAATGGAATCGAATAGAGTGCTCAGATATAGACCCTCTCATCTATGGACATTTGATCTTTGATAAGGCAGTCAAGCCAACTCACCTGGGACAGAACAGTCTCTTCAATAAATGGTGCCTAGAGAACTGGATATCCATATGCAAAAAAATGAAAGAAGACCCATATCTCACACCCTATACAAAAGTTAACTCAAAATGGATCAAAGATCTAAACATTAGGTCTAAGACCATAAAACAGTTAGAGGAAAATGTAGGGAGATATCTTATGAATCTTACAATTGGAGGCAGTTTTATGGACCTTAAACCTAAAGCAAGAGCTCTGAAGAAGGAAATAAACAAATGGGAGCTCCTCAAAATTAAACACTTTTGTGCATCAAAGAACTTCATCAAGAAAGTAGAAAGACAGCCTACACAATGGGAGACAATATTTGGAAATGAAATATCAGATAAAGGTCTAGTATCCAGAATTTATAAAGAGATGTCCAACTCAACAACAAAAAGACAGCCAACCCAATTACAAAATGGGAAAAAGACTTGAACAGACACCTACCAGAAGAGGAAATACAAATGTCCAAAAGGCACATGAAGAGATGCTCAATGTCCCTGGCCATTAGAGAAATGCAAATCAAAACCACAATGAGATATCATCTCACACCCACCAGAATGACCATTTTCAACAAAACAGAAAATGACAAGTGCTGGAGAGGATGCGGAGAAAGAGGCACACTTATCCACTGTTGGTGGGAATGTCAAATGGTGCAAACACTGTGGAAGGCAGTTTGGCAGTTCCTCAAAAAGCTGAATATAGAATTGCCATACGACCCAGCAATACCATTGCTGGGTATCTACTCAAAGGACTTAAGGGCAAAGACACAAACGGACATTTGCACACCAATCTTTATAGCAGCGTTATTTACAATTGCAAAGAGATGGAAACAGCAAAAATGTCCATCAACAGACGAGTGGCTAAACAAACTGTGGTATATACATACGATGGAATATTGTGCAGCTTTAAGGCAGGATAAACTTATGAAGCATGTAATAACATGGATGGACCTAGAGAACATTATGCTGAGTGAGTCTAGCCAAAAACTAAAGGACAAATACTGTATGGTCCCACTGATGTGAACCGACATTCGAGAATAAACTTGGAATATGTCATTGGTAACAGAGTCCAGCAGGAGTTAGAAACAGGGTAAGATAATGGGTAATTGGAGCTGAAGGGATACAGACTGTGCAACAGGACTAGATACAAAAACTCAAAAATGGACAGCACAATAGTACCTAATTGTAATGTAATCATGTTAAAACACTGAATGAAGCTGCATCTGAGCTATAGGTTTTTTTTTTTTACTATTATTATTACTTTTATTTTTTTCTCTATATTAACATTCTATATCTTTTTCTGTTGTGTTGCTAGTTCTTCTAAACCAATGCAAATGTACTAAGAAACGATGATCATGCATCTATGTGATGATGTTAAGAATTACTGATTGCATATGTAGAATGGTATGATTTCTAAATGTTGGGTTAATTTCTTTTTTCTGTTACTTAATAAAAAAAAAATAGGGGCAAAAAATCTGAACAGACACTCACCTTACTTACGTATGCTTACTGATGGCAAGTAAGCATATGAGAAGATGCAGAATATCATATATCACCAGGGAATTGCAAATTAAAACAATAATCTCTACACAATTATAATGCCTAAAATCCAAAACACTGACAACACCAAATGCTGGTGGGAAGATGGAGCAAAAATAATTTCCAGTCATTGTCTGTGGGAATGAAAAATGGCAAAGACAGTTTGATGGTTTCTCTCAAGGTTAAATACAGGATTACCATATAACCCAGCAATTGTGCTCCTAGATATTACTCAAATTAATTGAAAATTTATGTCCAAACAAAAAATTTTACTCAAATGTTTATTTCAACTTAGTTAATAATTGCCAAAGACTGGAAGCAACCAAGATGTCCCTCAAATTGAGCATAGGTACCCCTCAAACTGTGATACATCCTTGTATTAGCTAGGGTTCTCTAGAGAAATAGAATCAGCAGAAGATATATGTAAATATAAAATTTATAAAAGTATTTCATGTAATCATGGAGAAGTAGAGTCCAAGGTCTGTAGGGCAAGCCATAAGCTAGCAGCTCTGATGAAGTTTCTCAACAAACTCTCAGGAGAGGCTGGCTGGGCAACCATGGGGATGTAAGGGTCCAAGGTGTGTAGGGCAGGCCACAAGCTGGCAACTCTGATGAAGGTCCTCAACAAACTCTCAGGGGACAGTGGCTGACTAAAGCAGGAAAAGCGATAGTCTCTCCTGAGTCCTCCTTAAGAGCTTTCTGGTGATTAGATTAAATATCATTCATTGCAGAAAACACTCCCCTTAGCTGATTGCAAATTAAATCAGATGTGGATGCTACCAGTATGGTCGTGATTTAAGAGCATAGAATTGTCCTCTTAGCAACAGACAGGCCAGTGCTTGCCCAACCAAACAACCGGGCACCACCACCTGGCCAAGTTGACACATGAACCTGACCATGACAATCCAGGAAATGGGAATGTGCTGGTTTGAAATGATGCAATCCCATTTTATAAAGGCAGCCATTTCTTCTAATCCTTATTCAGTATTGTATGTTTGAAACTGTAATTAGATCATCTTCCTGGAGATGTGATTTAATCAAGAGTGATTGTTAAACTGGATTAGGTGGAGGTGTGTCTCCACCTATTTGGGTGGGTCTTGATTAGCTTAGTGGAATCCTATAAAAGAGGAAACATTTTGGAGAAAGGAAGATTCAGAGAGAGCAGAACGACATAGCCATGAGAAGCAGAGTCCATCAGGCAGCAACCTTTGGAAATGAAGAAGGAAAATGCTTCCCAAGGAGTTTCGTGAAGAGAAGCCAGGAGAGAAAGCTAGCAGATGATGCCGTGTTTGCCACATGCCCTTCCAGATGAGAGAGAAACCCTGACCCTGTTCACCATGTGCCTTCACACTTGAGAGAGAGACCCCGGACTTCATCAGCCTTCTTGTACCAAGGTATCTTTCCTTGGATGCCTTTGATTGGATATTTCTATAGACTCATTTTAATTAGGACATTTTCTCAGCCTTAGAACTCTAAACTAGCAACTTTTCAAATTCCCCTTTCAAAAGTCATTCGTTTCTGGTATATTGCATTCTGGCAGCTAGCGAACTAGAACAGGGGATTGAATGACAAAATTAAAGGAGTTATTAAGCCACAAAAGATATGGAGGTACTTAAATGCTTATTGCTCATTCTTAATATGTGACATTCTGGAAAATCCAAAACTATAGAAACCGTAAAAAAAGAAAAGAGCACTTGTTGCTGGGGATTCAGGGAAAGAGGTAAAGGATGAATATGTAGAAAACAGAGCACGTTTAAGGCAGTGAAATTATTGTATATGATACTGAGATGGTGGATACATTACAATTTCATATTTATCAAAACCCATAAAACTGTACAATACAAAGAGTGAAGCCTATGTAAACTAAGTACTTTAACAATAATGTATCCATGTTGTTTCATCAATTGTAACAAAGGTACCACATTAATGCAGGATGTTAATAATGGGGGAGGAAGGTAATAGGGCCCATGGGAACTCTGTATTTCCTGTGTAATTTTTCTGTAAACCTAAAACTTACTCTACAAAATAAGGTCTATTTAAAAATAAAAGAATAAATGACTTTTGAGACCCAAATTGAGAAAACCAATGCAGATTATGCTCCTCCTTTATAAATCCATTTTTGCTATGACCTTATAAGGAACCATGGTTTTGCAATTCCAGGTTCCTATTTAGTTCAAAAATTCCATTACTAGGTATATACCCAAAAGAAATGAATGCTGCATCCATGAAAATATAAGTGCTAGAATGCTTACACTAGAATTATTCATAATATCTCCAAATTAGAAACTACCCAAATGTATATGAACTGTAAAATGTGTAAATTATGCTTTTTTCACACAATGGATTACTAGACAATAAGAATATCCAATCATATACTACATGCAATAAAGTGGTTAAATCTCAGAATGTTAAGCAAAAATACCAAACACAAGAATATATACAGTGTGATTTCACTTACATAAATTATAAAAACAGATCAAATAATTTATGCTATTAGAAGTGATGCCAGTGGTTTCTCTTAGAGAAGATAGATAGGACTTCTGGGGTGCTGGAAATCTCTGCTTTTTCATTTGAATGCTGGTTACAGTTGTGTTTATGTGCCATTTGTGAAACTTAAGCTGTGCACTTATGATGCATGTACTTTTGTGTGTGTATATATACATACATATAATGTACACATGTACTTATATTCCCTTACAGGTATAGAATATTTCAATACAATTAAAGAAAAAGAAAAAATGCCTATTGATCAGTGTTCTAGTTTGCTAGCTACTGGAATGCAATATACCAGAAACAGCAGCTTTTAAAAAGGGATATTTAATAAGTTGCAAGTTAACAGTTTTTAGGCGGTGGAAACATCCCAATTAAAGCAAGTCTGTAGAAATGTCCAATCTAAGGCATCCAGGGAAAGATACCTTGATTGAAAAAGGCTGATGAAGTTCAGAGTTTCTCTCTCAAGTGGAAAGGAACATGACAAATATCGTCAGAGTTTCTCTCAGCTGGAAGGGCACATGGCGAACACGGCGTCATCTACTAGCTTCCTCTCCAGCAACCCAGGAGGCATTTTCCATCTTTATTTCCAAAAAGTAGACTCTCTGTTTTGTGGTTTGGTGGCATTCTGTCATCCTTCTCTGCTCTCTCTGAATCTCCCCATTCTCCAAAATATTTCCTCTTTTATAAGGTTCCTGTAACGTAATCAAGACCCACCTAGAATGGGTCGAGACATATCTCCACCTAATCCAGCTTAATAAGCACTCTTAATTGAGTCACATCTCCAGGGAGATGATATAATTAAAGTTTCAAACATACAGTATTGAACATGGATTAGAAGACTTTACAAAATGGGATTAGGATTGAAACATGACTTTTCTAAAGTACAAACACCCTTTCAAACCAGCACAATCAGCTTATTCAAAATATATTAGTATCCCCCAATGAAAACTGGAGAATCTACATTCTTTTAAAATCAAATTCCCTAAAACTTTCAGGAAATGTAAAAGCCAGGTAGCAGCTTTAAAACTCACTGGCCGAAGCAGGAAGAGCCTGTCTCTTCTGAATCCTCCTTAAAAGACTTCCAGTGATTAGATTAAGCACCTCGGCTGATTACAAATGAAATAAGCTGTGGATGCAGCTGATGTTATCATGATTTAATTCCATGAAATGTCCTCATTGCAACAGTCAGGCCAGCACTTGCCCAACCACACAAATGGGTACCACCACTTGGCCAAGTTGACACATGAACTTGACCATGACAGGGCTTCTCTGGGTTAACATAATACCTTTAATTCCAGGATAAAACTGCATGGTTCATTTTCTCTCCATAATTATAACTGATCTCTCCGACACTGAGAAACCTGGCTCCCATTGTCCTCTAAATATTTACATATTGAGTCCTTATCTCTTATGTGCATCAATCTCTTATCAGAGCCACTACATGACCACTTGAGCTCCAATATTCCAAACTAAGAAGTGGAAACTGGGAAAGGGGAAGGAACAGAAGACAAAGAGGACAGAACAAGAAGATTTTGTAATGACAAAGAAAATCTACCAGATTTTCCACCAAAATGAAAGAAATTGAAGTTAGGAATGGATCTGAGTTGGAAAAAATGAGACTCTTAGGGCTCCCTTAGTTCTGTGACTGTCTTTGGATGGGCCTTGATGGTTCTTTCCCAATGACGCCAATTCTGCAGCTCAGCTTTTTGTTCTGACTTTATCTACAGAAGCAAATATTACTGTGCTGTTCATTCTCATCTAAAATAAATGTCCAATTATATAAAAAACAATTGAGGGGATTCGTATCTGCTTAGTTGAGGCTTAGTCCACTAATCCATCCCAACTGCTCTCTGGTTGCCCTCAGCAAATTAATCTCTGCCTTCAAAAGGTGACAAAAATGGATCTTGCTTATGAATTTACTTCTAACTTTAAAAGCAAAATTCATTTTGAAAGGTCCCAGCTTCTTTCATTTCGAATATATAACATGATGAGTCTTGCCAAATGGAGGATTTAGAAAATGTCCACTGACAGAAAATGTAGGACGAACTAGGAACTAATGAACTTCTAAATCAATGTGCTTTCAAAGACTGTGGGCCAAAATGATAAACATATGTGGGCCTGCTGACCAGAAAATTTTAATCCAGTTGGGTAGGAGCTCATAAATCTGAATGAAATAGAGATGCTTCAATCATAAATACTGTTATGTGAACATGACCACTTGGGCTCCAATATTCCAAGATGAAAAACAGAAATTGTTGAATTAATGTGTACTGAAACAGTAAATGAAAACTTGCTGGAGGGATCCTTGAGCCAGGCTCTGGGGGCTCTGTTGGAGTCACTGAAGAAATGGTCTGAACACAATAAGCATAGGAAGACAGATGTGCTGCCATTTATACAAATATCTGGTCTCATAAAGAGTGTAAATGAAATGTTTTCCCACTAACACAGGTGTTCTAGTTTGCTAGCTGCCAGAATACTATATACCAGAAATGGAATGGCTTTTAAAATGGGAGAATTTACTAAGTTGATAGTTTATACTTCTAAGGCCAAGAAAATGTCCCAATTAAATCAAGTCTATAAAAATGTCCAAGCTAAGGCATCCATGGAAAGATACCTTGGCTCCAGAAAGCCAATGACATTCAGTGTTTTTCTATCAACTGGGAAGGCATGTGGCGAACATGGCGACAGTCTGCCAGCTTTCTCTCCTAGCTTCTTGTTTCGTGAAGATTCTCGGGGGCTTTCTCCTCCTTCATCTCCAAAGGTTGCTGGCTGGTGGACTCTCTGATCCTCATGGCTATGTCGTTCTGAAGCTTTCTCCAAAATACTTCTTTTACAGGATTCCAGTAAACTCATCAAGACCTGCATAGAATGGGTAGAGACACATCTCCATTTAATCAAGTTTAATACTCACACTTGATTGAGTCACATCTCCATGGAGACAACCTAATCACGTTTCCAACCTATAATACTGAATAGGGATTAGAAGAAACCATTTCTTCCACAAGACTGATTAGGAATAAAATTTAGCTTTTCTAGGGAATAAGTCCTAAGTCCATAAGTCCATAAGCTCTTTCAAACTAGTACACATAGGTAAGTTTTGGGAGATGCTACAGACTCATTTTTAACAGATATTTCAGTTGGTGATGGTTCCTTCACTTTCAGAGATATTGGAGCAAGGTCATTTAAGCTGATGATAATTATTTTAACTCTTTATTAAAGTATAACATACATGTGGAAAAAATGCACAGACCTTAAGTGTACAGCTCAATAATGGGTTATAATTTATAAAGTTAGCATTAACCTTGAGGAAATTTTTATTTGTTTCTCTAACCTACTTTTTGGGTGCTCTAATCCCTCTTCCATACTCAACATAACCAGGAACCATTCTCAGGAAAACAGAAGCTAAAAACTCATTCTTATTTTTTTAAAAATCAAGCAAACAACAAACAAACAAAAAAACATAAAAAAATACATCTCTGAGTGTTGCTCTAGTATTAGGCTGAGATGTGAACAAAAAGCCTTGCTTTCCCAGGGAAAGATTCCCTTTATTAAAGAGTCCCACTTAGTAATACGTTGAGGTGTTTCAGGTCTCTCTATAACCTCTCTCCTGGCAGTGACCATCATGTACCAGTTCTTTGCAAAATATCAATTGCCAGATACTATTATTTTTGCCATGGACCTTGTTCTAGTTTGTAAGCTGCTGGAATGTGATATACCAAAAATGGAACAGATTTTAAAAGGGGGAATTTATTAAGTTGCAAGCTTACAGTTCTAAAGCCATAAAAAAATGTCCAAATTAAGGCAAATTTCCAAGTTGGGCATCCAGAGACAGATACCTTGGCTCAAGAAGGCCAGTGACATTAGGGGTTTCTCTCCCAGCTGGAAAGGCACATAGCGACATCTGTTAGCTTTCTGTCCAGGCTTCTTCAACAGTTCCCAGGGCTCTATCAGTTCTGGTGGCTCTGTTGGTTCTGGCTGCTCTCTCAGTTCTGGAGGCTGTAAATCTTTTTCCAAAATGGTTCCCTCTAAAAAGGCTCCAGTAAGCAACCCCACCTTGAATAGGTAGAGACACATCTCCATGGAAACCATCTAATAAAAGCTACTACCCGAAATTGTATGGGTCACATCTCTGTGGAAACAATAAAAAATATCTCACCGAGCAATACATGAGGATTTAAGGACATGGCTTTTCTGGGGTATGAAATAGCTTCAAACAAAGCACAGACCTGAACTTAGCTAAGTTAAAGGACTTTATATGCAGAAAACTTGTTTAAACTATCACCTTCCTGCTTCACCTACTTCTAACAAATGTTCAGACTTTAAGAACAGTGGTGATGACTGAGAATTCCCCAAGACAAAGAGCTAAATGGCTAGTACAAATAAGACTAGACAAGTTGCCTCTAATCAAACAAGTAAATCTTGCTGAATGATAGGTCAATTTCTCAAGGCAAACATCAATCATATTTATCCAAATATAGCTAAAGATTCACAAGATGAACAAACAAATATTCTGAATGTGACAGTGTTTATACTCTTCTTAGAAATAGACTTTGTTCATTCAGACTAAAGCAAAGGAATTCACTAGTATCTGTAATTGAGATATCCAGGGCTGGCTGATACAGGCCCAGATGAAGAGTACAGTGTTGTCCTGCTGGATTAACTTGATAAGAGAGAACCATTAAGACTATTTTCTTTGGAAAACCTAAAGGGTTTAATTTTTGGCTCAGCCTACTGAGGTAACAGTAGGGCACAATGTCGAGATGCAATAATTCTGGCCTAGTTACCACAAAAACTCAAAAGTAGTCCCTAATGTTTACATAACTCAGCACAAATATTTTTTATGATGGTAAGATGCTTGCCTGACATGCAAAGTAAGGAAACTAAGTGGGAAATAAGAGATGTGATGCTCAATAAAGTTAATATTTTGGGTCCATTCTGAGTTATTGTAATTGAAAGCTACAGTCTTTTAAGGCACACAAAGCAGAAAGGAGCATTAACAACAATAAGACAGCTATGTTGTTGAAGGCACTTTTGTATCATATGTGTTGTCTTTATGAATACTTTATATTTTTATTTCTTCAATACAAATCACAAGCCTGCCTCTTTTACTCGAACTGTAAATACATTGCTATATCATTTTAACTGGATGACATTCTTTCTCATTCCCTGGATTTCATTCCTGATGAGAATAAGCAAACCTTCACCTTGCCTTGTTCAGTAAAATCACCCTAACATTCTCCCGAAAACTCAGATCCTTTTCTCCTAAAACCATTTCAATAATAAATTCCACTTTGCAGATACCCTGAACCTTACCTCTAACACCTTATTACTTGGGTTTCCAATTAATAGGTTTTCTCTATGCAACTCCTTTTATCTACTTATTCTCCTCTTCTTTTTACTATTTCTTTTAACTCTTCCACTCATTTCTACTACAGCTTTCATTTAGTATACTTAACTGTGGCTGAAATTTTTTTTTGGTCTTGATGAGACATTTTTAATTTGCATCAAATTTATCTAAACGAATTTGAGGATTGTTTCCACATTGCGCACCTTTAACATTAGATAAGGAGCATGTTCTTATGGACCGATTAATCGTTAAGAGATTTTGCTCACTCTTTTCATATATATTTTCTGTGGCTAAATTTAAACGGCACAAGTCTTGTGTTCTGCTCTTCTAAGCTCCCAGATGTTGATGTTGTGCTGAATGAAGGCCCTTTTTATTCCAGGTTAAGTGTGATTCTGCCCATGCCAAGCCATCAGAGTCCACTTCCTTCCACCTCTTGAGCTGCCTTTATGTGTTCTCCATCAGCTCTTTCTCCTGCCACCCCTACTTACACAAAGTCTACCCTCCTCATTTGGAATAGTCATGCTACCATCTCCCCAGTATGCATCATTCCCCTATGCAGACATAATGCATTTAACCATTATATCAACCCTGTGACAATAATGTTTATCCAGAATAATTCCACTTTCTAGAATCTGGACCAAAACACTGATGTGGCTTTCCCAAGTTCACACAGTCAAAGAATGGCAAAGCATGAACTAAATTCCAGGTTAAAGTTTTTAAAGGATTATTTTTTCACTTGGTCATTATTTGCCTTGACTTTTCATTGACTGCTGATTGACTTCTAAGTAACTGTGGGATTTTCCTTATTGATTTAAGAGAAATACTTACCCTTCACTACACAATCAAAGAGGCTTTCTTCCTCCACATGATTTCCCTCTATTCTACGACAAAATATCTGTGAAAGCTAAAAACTGCCAAAGCATCTGTTGACTTTGATACATGCCCAAAATACAGGAGTCTTAGGGAGCATGACGAGATAAAAGTCATCTTTAAGAATTGAGTTTCTTGCATCAGTTTTTGTATCAAAAGAGATAAAAGGACTCTCCTAGCTGAGATTTGCATGGGAAAGGATTTCCATAATCCTTTTAAAAATTAAGACATCTAAGATAAATCCATTAATATTTCTTCAGGCCACTAGGCACCAGTAAGTACTGAGAAATGATTTTTTGAGATTCTCAAAGAATCTTAAAATTTGAAAGAAAATTCTTTCTAAGAAGTATCTTTAGACTGGATACATAGTAAAAGTTTGATTGACTATTGATGATTGAGTTAATATCTGTTTTTCCAGATGGATATATCTTTATATATCATTTGGAATTTGTTAATAAACCTGTTTACTGCATAGTGTGCTGGAGAGGCAGCAAGAGAGAGGGATTGAGAGTATGCATTCTGGAGTCAGATCTGACTGTGTGCTGATCCAGGCACTGGCTTTGACAAACTCTGTGATCCTATGCAAATTATTAATCTCTCTGTTTCATCCTCTGTGAGATGAGAATGATAATAGCACTGAATTGGTTGTGTTTTTGCAAGATTAAAAAGAACTAATAATTGGGATGTTGCCTGGCACAAATTTTCATGCCATATGTATTTGTTTAATGAAACATAAAAACATACAGCAAAACCCATGGAGAAAGAAAGCTGGAATGAGTTTAAGGAAAGCCAATTTCTAGTCTGTTCTTTTGCTAGGAAATTGAGTAGCTTTGCATAAATCCTGATATGTTTCAGACCTCACCTTTCTTAAGTGTTGAATGAGGAACTTGAACTGGGAAACTTTGACAATTGTTGCTCATCAAAAGAGGTGATGCTAATTACTTTAAAGGTGTCACAAGAATATTTAACTGGCATATCTAAAAGATTGCAGGAGGCTAATTGTTATATATATCTTCTGATAATATAAAATCTGAATAGAAAAGTGAGGGTTAATAAAACACAAGGAGATACAGAGAAGAAAAGGCATTCAATTGTGATGTAGTTACTTATTTTTCATGCTTCTTGAAGAATTTCAGTGATTAAAGAAATAAATAGTCATGGCAGAGGCAACTTCAATTGCATTTTTAAGTACTGAATGTCTTGATCATCAATCAAAGGCTGGTCAGGCTTATACAGAGTATGATGAATTGGATCTTCCTGGTAGTAATTTCTGTTTTTGGAGAAATGAAATTATCCCTGCTTCCACTTTTATCCTGAGTGTTCAATTACAAGTCCATTGCTCATTTGAACATCCTAGAAACATGTTAATACTGGGGCAGGGTAGGGCATAGAGAAAAAGGAGAGACTAAATTGATGCATCAGGTAATTCAGAAACTCCAGGCAAAAAGAAATAGAGAAGTGAAGTGGGGATTTCTTTCCTTTAGCACTAACCATGAATTGGGAGGCACATTAGACATTAGCCCTCTGTCCTTCTTCTATGATTTATGGATTAATAGTTAAGTGTGTAAACAATGAAGTGTTATAAATGCTAGGATTACAAGGAAATGAGGTCTTCAATTCTAGATTACATTCAAATTCAAGAGAAAGAGCTATCAATTCTCTCTCAATTAAAAATTCTGGTCTTTAAGAATAAGGACATATTGCCCATTAAAGAAGTAATATGATAAAAGAGGTCTCATTGAATAAAGAAAAGTAGCTAGGTGAAAATGAATATTCTCTGGGCAAACATTAAAAAGAACACCATCATCTTTTTCTGCTTCCTCACTTCTAAGAATGCTTTTGCATGTGGAGAAAGATTTCTCTAGTGGCCACTGAGTAAGGAGAGGCACTTCAATTTCCACTAACATGGAAACTGAACTTCCATCAATTCTGGCTTTTAGTAATGTCAAACAACCTCTGTCTGTTCTTGGAGGACTGGGTGAACACAAAGCAAGACTAATAAAGATGTATATTGAATAGGTTCCTGGATTACCAACTTAGAAAACACACTAAATCATCACTGAAATAAAAAGTAAATACTGTGCCAGTTATAAAACACCTAATCAGTGAGATTTAAATTTATTCTTACCTTAACCAGAACTGTTATAAATTCCTTCTTTTGTATTTGAATATAATCCTTCCTGTGTTGGTTTAAAGCTGTTATGTACCCCATAAAAGGCCTTGTTCAATTAATCCATCCCTGTGGGGGCAGGTGTATTGTTGGGTGGGATATTTTGATTAGATTGTTTGCATGGAGCTGTGACCCAGCCCATTCAAGATGGGTCTTAATCTCCTTGCTGGGGTCCTTTATGAGAGGATACAAGACACAAACACCAGAAGAGAGGGCTGAGAGAGAAAGCACCCTAGGAGTAGCAAGAAGGACCTATAAGAGCAAAGAGAGCCATTCTGAAATCAGAATCAGAAAAGTACCAGCAGACATCACCATGTGCCTTCTCATGTGACAGAGGAACCCAGATGCCAACAGCCTTTCATCAGAGAAGGTACCTACCTCTTGACGACTTAATTTGGACATTTTCATGGCCTTAGAACTGTAAAGTTGCAACCTAATAAATCCCCATTGAAAAAGCCAACCCATTCCTGTATATTGCATTCTGAATTTAATCCTCACAATAACCCTGTGAGGTGGTAACATTTCAGCAATTCCAGCAGCAAACTAAAGACCTCTTAAAGGATACTACTATCTAGAAAATATATTATTGTTGTCATTGTTATTGAAAGCAAACAAAATATTTTTCCACTGATTTAATACTCAGAATATATAACGTGGTAGATATGTCTAATGGCTAGGCAAGGTCTGAGATAAGATGGAAGTGAGAAAAGGAAATAAATCCCTTATGTAACCAAAAAAGAGCTACTTCTAGAAGGGTGGAAACATTTAAGAAAAGGGAAGTCACAAAAGCAATAAGGCTTATTTTGAAAGGAAAAAGACAACCGGAGACAAAGAAGAGAGACTTGCCTTGTCTAATGGAAATTTTTCTTCTTATTAAAACTACATTATTCAACTCCCTTCCTTATCTCTCTAGTAACAGCCTCCGTAAAATCTATATTTCTCTCTAATGCTTTAGTGAGTATATATTTGAGTGATATTTAGTGGGCGTTACCAGAAATTTGTCTTATAGAGAACTCAAGGAAAAGGACAAGGGGACAGTCAACTTAAAGCTATAGAGATAAAAAAGATGTATGTAAATTGTATTAATCAAAAATTTAATTTCAGCACACTCTGAAAGATGTCTAAGTGAAAACATTAAATATTTTGCTTTGAGAGGGTGCCAAATTATTAGCTCATTTGATTCAGCCCTTACACAGATACCTGCTTCAGTGGCTATATAGGTTTCTTGTTTTGTTTTAAATCTTAAGTTTTCAAACAACTTTAAGCTTCAAGTCCAACCTTAATTAAACCTATTGAAGAGCATCAGGAAATAAGCTTTAAAGGTCTCCTGTTTGGCTCATAAAATCTCAGCACAACAAACCAGGAAATATTCAATTATTCCTAGGACACCATAAACATTTTATGGCTCAATCCTATTATCCCTCTTAGGTCTCCCTAAGGCACAGATGTTTTGTCTGCCTCATACTTCTTCTCCTCAATGCTTGCATTTGATCTTTTTTATGTACTTGAAAGATGAGTTTGCTTTTCAATTTATACTCCTTGCCTTCACTCCAGTGCTTCTGGGGAGGAAAGGCAGAGGAGTGAGGAAAGATGTTCTCAGAAGGGGCTCAGTAGCCATGTTTTTGTTTGCCTCAACAGACTTCAAAGGAATAGAAAACATCATAATTCCCTAAGTAGTGTACAAGGTGACAGATGAATTAATCCATGTGGACTGACTTGCAAATTGTGATGCCCCAAAAGTAGAAACATTGCTGCTAAGAGAAATGCATGTCTAAGTCACACATACTACTCTAGTTGCTGAGTCGGGAATAATTTCCTTCCCTCAGTCCACAGACCAGTGCGCCCAATTGTGGCAGTCTCCTGCTAACCGGCCTCTCCCCTAATTCTTGGCCTAATTTCTTCCACAGCAAGAATTTATGGAGATGAAGTTTAATACTCAAGTAACAAGAGGAAGTCAAACTTCACCCCCAATTCTAATTATTGGGTTTCTGCTTTGTTCTTAAGTAAAAATAATCAACATCTACTAATCAATTAATGCTTTTCCCGTTCGAAATACTTGATATGTATTATCTCATTTAATCTTCACAATAACACTATGAGGTCATAACTTTTCAGCAATTCCAGCAGAAAAGTTAAGCCATTTGCCCCAGATCAGAGCACTAGATGGTGGTGGAGCCAGGATTCAAGGGCAGGAAGCCAGACTGTACAGCTTAACCACTATGTATACTTCCTACTAGATCATCACTACAATATCCAGTTTCAGTAACTGGTTCTTTATTTCATTCCCATTTCCTAATTTCTCTTAACTATCCTAAGACCCCATGCCCTTGAGCTTGAAGTCTGCCTTCCCCATGCCAGTTCTCTTCTAGGGAAGACGTCTTTGTCCTGAGTGTCACTCAACTCTCCCATTAAGACCTGATGCCAACTCTTTTCCTATATGAATCTCCAAATACTTTATGTTCCTGGATTTCTTACAACTATATAAACCCAACCATCTTCCAGAACAATCATATCTCCACTGTTAGATAGTCCCTGATGCCCACAATTTTGCAGTTGCCACATTCTCTGATGATGTGTTCAGCTTTCCTGAATGAACTCTATCTAAACTCCAAACACATAAATTAGGTTTGAATTAGAAACTGTCCCAGCACAAAGAAGAGTTTTCTGTGAGTGTACTGTTCCAAAACTCCCCCGCCCCCATATTTTTGCTTCTTTTGTAAAAAACCTAGGTAGACCCTCAGGGATAGCTCCAGCCCAAGTAATTATAGGCTCACTACAGTGTTAGGAAAATTAATTGACCCAATAGTGCTATGTTAGTCAAGATTCTCCAGAGAAACTGAAATACCACAATTCTATCTATCTATCTATCTATCTATCTATCTATCTATCTATCTATCTATCTACATAGATGATTTATTATGAGGAATTGGCTCATATGATTGTGGGGATTGGCAAGTCCAAGTTTTGTAAGACCAGACTAGATGCTGGAGATTCCAGAAGGAGTGGTATTGAAATCTTTAATCCAAGTCTATAGGGAGAGCAGGGAAGAGTGGAGGATACATTCTCTAAGGCAGAATTCCTTCTGATTCTTGGAACCCTTAGTTCTCACTTTTAAGACTTCCAACTGCTTGAATGACATCATCCACCTTATTGAAGCTAATCTTCTTTACTTAAAGTGAACTGATCGCATGTGCTAATCCCATCAATGAAATACTTTCACAGAAACAAGGTCTTTGTTTAACCAAACAGCTAGACACCTTAACCTAGCCAAGTTGACCCACAAAATTAATCATCACAAGTGCCCACTGAGATTCTGCAAATGAGACTGTACTTTGCCTTCTCTATTAGCCTGACATCTAGAAACTGCAGTGGAGTCAAATGACAAGTGCTGTGCATCACGAGGTTTTAAAACCTTTGTGAAGATGTTGCTTGTATCAAATTAAGCCCAAAAGGAAAAAATAAATACTTCTTTCTTCTGTCTTTCTGTTAATAGTCCTTCAGATGCTACATTGATGGGTGTGGGCCACATAGATATTATAAATACTATGAAAACAAATAGCATGAAAAGAAGCCCAACAAACATAAACTTCAAGAAGTTTATGAAATTCAGTTTGGCCTGAAACCCTGCATTGCTGGTGTAACAGAATGATATGCAGTTCTGATGTAGATCTTTTTCTGCTTCTGAGAAAAGGGTCACAGAAAAGTAGAAGGAATTTAAAAACAAAGTCTCAGTTGCATGTGACACGAAAACATAGACCCAAGGATCAACTAGCTGGTTGTGGCATTCAACCAGCCAAGAATGCCACAGTCTTCAGAGAGAAAGCATCACCTTGCTGATGTCTCAATTTTGGACTTCTATCCTCAAAATCAAGAGCCAATAAATTCCCATTGGTTAAGTTCAAAAAAGGCAAAAAAAAAAAAAAATGCATTTTTTAACTAAATTTTCCAAAACAAAGTCCTAAGAAGACTTTTCTTCCAATAAGGCATCCTCTGTTCCTAGATATAAGAGAAGTCAAATATTGAGTCATAAGAGGGGAATGCAAGGCTCACTGAATCAGGATTAAAAGTAATGGCTGCCCCAAGACTGGGTCAAGATTAAAGCATAACTTTTATGGGGTACATAATGGATTCAAACCAGCATACTGGCTAAGCTCAAAAACATCATGGAAACAGAAAACAGAAACCTTTTGGACACTGGCAGACCTGTAAGGAGACATCATTTTCCTAGTCCCAACACCAAAAAGGTAAGTACAGGGAAGAGGAAAGCTGTACAGGAGAGAGCACCCTGTGTATATCAGATGCTTCTGATGTTCTGACTCAACTCCCCACAGCCTCTGCTGATTTCAATCACTGTGTGGCAGACAATTCCCTGCAGACTTCAGCATCCCTCAAGCTGAGGTGTTTTGCCTCAAACATGTACCTCTTACATTTTCTCCCCTGAGGTTTCTTATACTTTCTCGCCTGAGGTTTCTTACACTTTCTCCCCTGAGAGCAACAAAGGGCTGTGTGGGATCGAATCCTCTCAGGAGGGGTCACCGCCCACTCACACCAAGCTGCCCTGGATGCGGACAGTAACTTTAGAAAAAGCATGAAATTAACATTTGAAAGTATGCTAGACCAAGGTTTAAGAAAATGGTACACAATTCTTTTAAGGATGAAGGTGACTGAAATTTGCCTTCAAGGGAGCCAGCTGCCCAGGAAGAAAGGGGAGCTCCTCCATGCATGTTTTATTAGCAGAAATGGGAAAAGTAAAAGCATTCCATTTTATACCCTGACAGGGTATAAACCCAATTGCACTTAGATGATACTACAACTGCTCCCTAGCTTACACTCAACTTAATTTTCTTTGAAAAGTACATGGATTTTTTTTTCTACATTAACCTATATACCCTATGACCAGGTTAAATTGCAGTCTAAGCCTTGCTGTCTGGCCTGTGCTGGAGCTACTGTGTGGATCTCCAGGTGTCTAATCTCCTGAGGGCCATATTCAATAAGACCAGCTGCTTTTATTCAACTAACAGGGTCCTGGCTGCCTTACTCGGGACTATGTAATCTCAAGCATCAGCAAGAATTTGGCATTTGGCATGAATAACAGTTAAACATAATAATGAAAATGGAACATCATAATATTAAGGAAAGGAAGCTAATATATTATACATAATATTAACACAGAAAGGAAGAGAAATTGAGGGGCAAGAGGGGGGCTGTCTGGGGAGTCTGTAAGGGAAATGACTGGTGACAAGTACTCAGTCATGCATGGTGTTTGCTTTGAGTGGTGGGAGCTAGGTGTGAATCAGAACACTTAGGATTCAGTCCCAGCTGTGTAGCTCATTATCTGCATGGACTCTAGGCAAATCACAGATACTATCAGCATTTCAGAAGTCTCTAGATACTAAAATTCTGTAAGCTTAAAAGTTCTAAAACATTTTTCAGAAAACAAATTCCTAGGTATATAGACTTTGCTTTATCTTTTTCCTTATGTCAAAAGTCTTCTAGTCTCTGTTACCATTTTTTGAAATTGGCCTAATTCACCAAGGACCTTTAGTGAAGGTATATAATGTGGGCAAATATTTAGAATAACCTGTATAGAGTCCTATTTTCAAAAATGTTATGGACAAACAATGTGTTTACGAACACTAAGAAAAGCAATAAAAAAAAATGTAATGAATAGGCTATAAACGTGTAGCTAAAAGTACAATAAAAAAAAATAGTAAATCTCTATGGACTTAAAACAGAGAGAACTGAAAAGTAGCAGTTAGCCAGTGAGCTGTGGCTACTCTTAGGCAGAGGAGCTATAATTCCCATGGCAGGGCAGGCAATGAGGTCTTAAACCTACCAATGGAGACACTGAAATTCACACGCCTGCCCAAAGCCAGGGCCTTCAAAGGGCTGCACACTCAGTGAAAGAGTAAAATAGAAAAATACCATTCCCCAAACACAGGGAGACAACAAGGACATTTGTTTATTACAGCCTAAATTCTCAAGACACATATCAGAGAACTCATAATCAAAGGTCTGATCCTGACATTACTTTGTGCTTCAGTGTGTGCTACTAGAGTATTTCAGATAATCCCAACCTGAAAAATTAACAATAAATATTTCAACAAAACTGTGAAGCAAGCGTGATTTGGCAGTGGGGTGAGGAAAGCATCACCCCAGCCCAGGCATCAGAGTGTGGGAATCATGAGCAGGCATCCACTTGGAGGTGGGTGCAGCAGTGGCTGTGGGACATTGTTTAGATACAGTGGGATTGACCAACTAAGCAATGATGCTAAGATTAAAGGAACCCAGAATTTTCATCACTGGGGAAGGGAAAGTATGGAAAGAGGGGAAACTAAAATGAATCCTTTGGATATGTTGCCTTAGAATTGGAGGAATTGTGATCAAGTTATGTATTTCAATATATCTATAGATAGATAAAGATAAAAATATCACTGTAAGTGTCTGTTCATATGTGTAGAATATGTGTTTGTGTACAAACATATATTTTCTTGCTCTATCCACGAGCAAGATCACCAGTCACCCACATCTGGGCCTTTAAATACTGTTCTCCACTACAAGGGACCAGAGTTCCTTGGAGGTAGGATAGATGCCTGGTTTGGAACAGAAAAGTACAAGATAGCATCTGTTTGTGCTAGAAAACAAGGAAGTCAGCAAAAATTGATGGGACATATCAAAAGACCTAGGGATCAGCTTGAAGGGACTTCAACTTGAAACCCCAATTTGGAACAGATGGAGCATCAAAAGAAAGAATGATAATAAGCGATTATGCAATAGGAAACCATGAATCTATATCAACATCATAAATACGAAAATTGATGAGAACAGGAAATTTTCATGTTTCCAAGTCCATCACCAGAAAGTGCTTGTTAATTATAAAAAGGAAAAGAGTAAATTTATAATGGAGGAACCTGGTATATACCACCTAACCAAGTGATCAAAATGAATGTCATCCATAAATGAACAAATCAAAATTGTGCATCACCTGATAAGATACCATGAAAAGAACACATGGCACTTCTGATACATGATTAGATTTAGCGTATGTATTTTTGACAGAAAATTAGGAAATATTGGAAAATCAAATTGAGAAGCATGCTACAGAATAACTGGTCTATACCTTTCAAAAGTGTTAAAGACATAAAAGTCAAGGAAAGAATGAAGAACTCTTTCATATTAAAAAAAAGATTTAAAGTATCTGAGTGTATTTTCTGCATGACTTTTTTCTGTAAACCTATATCTCATCTAATAAAAAAGTGATAAAAGCAAAAAGAAAGATTTGACATCTTAAGTACTTTGTGATTCTGAATTGCATCCTTTTGCTGTAAAGGAAATTATTGGTGAAATGAGAATGGAGTCCTTGCCTTAGAGGGTAGTAATATAATAATACTGCTTTCAGGATTTTGGTGGTTGTATTGTGGTTATTTAGGGGAATGTCCTTGCTCATAGAAAAGGCATTACAGTGTTAGATAGTGATGGTACATTAAATGGGAAATATTTTTAAATTATTCAAGAAAGAAGTTTTTTGTACTGCATTTCTTACTTTTCTACAAATTCGAGACTGTTTCAAAATTTTTAAATAAAATTTAATTAAGCATAATCTCTAGAAAAATAGGAATAAAGTTAATAACTTCCAAATCAATAGTGAAAAAAATAGGGATGATAAAAAATATAATTTCTTACCAGAAGATCATAAAAGGGGGGAAAAGAAGCAAAACAAACAGTCAAAAGAATAGTAAATAAAGCACAAAATAAGATTATAGATTTAGGTCCATTTAAATCAATATACAGGAAATGTAATATAGACTAAACTTATCAAATAAAAAATGTATTTTCAATTGGTATGAAACAAATAAATGTGAAATTGTCAAGAGACATTTCTATAATTTGAGGTTGAAAATAATGTAAAAGAATAACATGTAACAGAAAAATACTAACCAAGAGAAAGCTGATGTTGCATCATTTGTATCAAGTAAAGACATATAAATGGCATAATAATAAAAGAGACAAATCATCAGCAACTATAACAATTTGGAAATAGTATGAACATAGCCTCAAGCTGAATAAATCAAAAAATTATAGAATAACAAATTTAAAGTAATGGGAGATTTGAATACCTCTTTCAATGAACTGATAAATCACAGTTTATCAAGGAAATAAAAATTATTAAAGATAAAGAAAATTTGAGTGGCAAAACTGCAAGCTTGTTCTAAAAGGCATATATAAAATGCTGTACCTAAAAATTCTTTTCAGGCATACATAAAACAATTTCACATTGACCATGTATTAATACATGAAGCAAATCTGAAAGAATACAAAAGAATTAATATTATACAGAACCACAATTTTTGAACCAATTATAAATTGCCCTCCAATCCAGGGCTAACAACAGGCAGAGGAAGAGCCTTAAAACTCAGCTGGAGGAATCTTTCCAGTACTAAATAAATTGTACCAAAGTATCTACCTTATACTCTATAAAATAACTTTACTTGTCTCCTTGGTGAAACAAACCCAGGTCTCATGAATTGCCCAAAAATCTTTCAATCATGCTATGCCTAGTAGTGAAGTTAATGCCTTACTATCCAAATCGGTGAAAAGCCTCAAAACCTATACTTAGAGAACTGTTGTGTCCCCAAATCTAATACCAGCCTCCTCTTATTTCTCAGACAATCCATTTTATACCTATTACCTTTGAAATTGGCTTTATAAATCATTTAAACAAATAAATACCCTTCTAGAACACATGAATAATGTTGAGTAGTGTGAAGAAGTTTGAGTCACTGCTTCCTACTTCACCCCCGAATTGTGATTTTGAGAGGAAAGAAAGCAATTACTGAGAAGTTACTGAGCTTGGAACACAAGAGAAGGTAAGTGTGCTAATGTGTTATGGGGTGGGGTTAGGGGAGGGAGGGTATAGTGTGAGCCCATGCAGTCAAATAGCAGCCTAGGTGGCTGGATATTCCTGGAGAGTATAGAAAAGGGTTTTCCAAGTGTAAGTGAGAGAAACACCAAATTTCATGTGCTTCATGATTTTCCTGAATACACAGCAGATGAACAGAATAAAGCTTATCCCTATTTTATCTTCAGTTCCCTGGCAATGATGTAATTTACAAACCTCCACATGACAGGGATCTGGGAGGGAATTAGTTTTGTTGTTGCCACTGTCCTCTGCACCTGACCAGGCCTGGCACAAAAATGGTGCTTGATACAGATTTGTTGATGCTACTAAAAGCCCTGTCCTGGCTTTCAGGATACCTGGGCTTGAAGCCCCATAATTCACTACCTGAGTGTGTAAAGCAAGCTGCATTGGACAATGAACTCTTAACGTATTTCCTGCTCTACTTTTTCTGATGACCCCACAGTTGAACATTAAGATAACAGTTTTTCAGTCTTCATTTTTCAAAAGAAAATATGGTGGATTGGAAGCCATAAAATCGTTTAAAAGTTTTTCAGCCCAAAGATAGAATTTGAAGTATCCACAAGACTCTTAAACTACTCAGTGCCATATAAACCTCTGACCCTGTGCAGTCTGTATGTTGATCCCTTTCCCAGTTTGCTGAAGATGCATATTTATTTTGAAATTTGCACATCATCAACTCCTAGCGATAAATGGATTACATACTTCTTAGTATGTAACAAGACATTTAAGTGATGGTGCCAATTGTTCACACTATTTTTAGAAGGAAAAATGTAAGCAGAATTGTTTAATTAGATATTCTGTAGCTACAAAGATGCCTTCTATTAAATGCTACCATACTATATAGGCCATGATTTCCCAAACAACTGTTTATCGCATTAAATTGAACACCAAAAGAATAGCGTTTCCAATTAATCTTCCGAGTACACAGAAGATAACAATTTGATTTTTATCTGTATTGCGTTTTCAAGGTAACACAAGCCAATGCTCATTTAATTTTTTCTTTGCTTTGGAAGGTAGATCAATATGATAAATAAATCCCACTGAACAAGGACTTTATTGGTATTTGGTGGAATATTAATAGGCTTATTTGGTCTGCTTCATCAAGACTGTCAGGAGACACCAGGCAGAATTCATTGACAGTAAATTGTCAGGCAAAGGCTAGCAGCTCATTTCACATTAGGACATTGAGTGAACACTTTCACAAAGTTATTATGGGCAGATGATGCTCAGCTTTTTATTTAAGGATAAATGGCATTACAAATGTTCAAAGTATGAATGAAGTTTAAGAGGACTTCTTCCATTTTAATTGACTCTTCTTTCCTTTTCCATGTACACAAGTAGTTCTAAACAATCATGGTACTCTATGAAAGTAATTCTCTACGGAGAGTGTGTGTAAACTGAGGGAGGAGACATTAGCTGAAAAAGAATTACCAGAGAACTCTGATATCCCTATGTATTGCAGTTTTTATATCCCCTAAGAATTCCATAAATGAGAGGAAATAGAGAGAATAGTGATGCTGATAATGATTACCTTACAAATGTTTCTTTGTCATTTTAAAAGAGTATTATTATTTTGATTTTTTCCCCTTGAAATGCAGCACAATCTTGTAAGAATAAGTAAGACTGATATTAATCATCCATTTTACAGGTGAGGAAAGCGGAGTTCCAAGAAGTTAATAATAACATATAAAGCACTTGAACAGTACCTGGCATACGGAAGAACTATGTATGTGCCTGCTACTTCATTATCAGCTTATTTAATCCTCAGAATACCCTATAAGTTATGCATTATTAGCACACTCAGTGTAAAGACAAGAAAACCAAGGGGCAAGATGATTAAGCAATTTGACTACAAAGTCACATTCCTAGTAGCAGAGTCAGAATTCATGACCACGTATT
Organism: Tamandua tetradactyla; assembly: GCF_023851605.1. Lineage (NCBI taxonomy): Eukaryota > Metazoa > Chordata > Mammalia > Pilosa > Myrmecophagidae > Tamandua > Tamandua tetradactyla. Next base: position 198,231,655 of record NC_135327.1, on the reverse strand, counting down.
CTGCTTGCACAGACTGGGCTCTTAGACAGTATATTATACTGCCTCGCAAGTTAAATGATGTGACCAAAGTCTCATATCAAGTTGGTGGCGTGACGGGATCAGAACTGAGGTCTCCTCATGTACAGACTGGGAGTTTCCCACCAAATCTGTTCTCATTACTCTTCAAATAAAATATTTAGAGTTAACAATCAAAGTAAATGTCCAAGATGTCTACAAATAGGCTGCAGAGTAAAAGATGGCCTGAGGATATTTGAATTCGTATTATCTTTTTCTTCTCAATAAATCTCCTTAGAATTGGCCATACTGAATACTCAGCATGGCTCTATAACAGTAGCTGGAGCATTTTATTGCCATTTTCCTAATTACATGTAGTCTGGTGGGGGAGACAGGATTCACCTTTGTGCCCTTTAGCTCAGTGTCTGCCCCAAATAAAATGCTCAATCAAGTTTGTTGAATGAGTTGGTGAGAGTGAGACGGGAAATAAAAAGGGCTCTAAACTTTCAAATACTTATGCCAAGGTCTTCCACTTACATCACCAACTTATTCTTATTCATTACTTCTACATACCTGCCTTGATCCTTCTTAGGTACAGGTGACCCTCACTGACCCAAAACACAGCTCTCAGTTTATTGTGCCAAATTTCCTAAGCAATCAACTATGCTTAAATATGAAGATTATGAATTGTGATATTAACCCCATGTGCTGGTTTGAAAGGATGTATGGACCCTAGAAAAGCCATGTTTTAATCAAAATTCCATTTCATAAAGGCAGAATAATCCTTATTCAATACTGTATGTTTGAAACTGTAATCAGATCATCTCCCTGGAGGTGTGATTTAATCAAGAGTGGTTGTTAAGCTGGATTAGTTGACGACATGTTTTGACCCATTTGGGTGGGTCTTGATAAGTTTCTGGAGTCCTATAAAAGAGGAAACATTTTGGAGAATGAAGGCAATTCAGAGGAAGCAGAGATGAATGACATAGCCACAAGAAGCAGAGAGTTCACAAGCCAGTGACCTTCGAAGATAAAGAAGGAAAATGTCTCCTGGGATCTTCATGAAACAGGAAGCCAGGAGAAGAAGCTAGCAGATGATGCTGTGTTCGCCATGTGCCCTTCCAGACAAACGTATAATTAGTCTTTTTCTACATGCTGTTTTAAATTTCTAAGCAATATAGTAGTTATATATTGTATGGATCCACAATTAAATTTGAATTTAATTTTCCCTTCATCACCCAAGCAAGAGCGACATATTTGACAGAAACACAGACTTGGGATCTGAAACTATGGCTAGCAATGCCTGGCAGAGTAAAGTTAGACTAGTCACTCAGAACATTTTTTTTTTCATCTGTAAAATTGAAACAAGAAAATAAATAGGTTAAAAGCTTTCAAAAAAATTAATTGAGCACTAAAAATGGTCTCTCACTGAGTTGTACAGATAATGGAGGTATTTGTCTCTTTCAGTGAGCTATATGTTCTAGTTTGCTAGCTGCCAGAATGCAATATACCAGAAACGGAATGGCTTTTAAAAAGGGGAATTTAATGAGTTGCTAGTCTACAGTTTTCAGGCTGAAAAAATGTCCCAATTAAAACAAGTCTATAGAAATGTCCAATCAAAGGTATCCAGGGAAAGATACCTTGGTTCAAGAAGGTCAATGAAGTTCAGGATTTCTCTCTCAAGTGAGAAGGCACATGGCAAATACAGTCATGGTTTCTTCCTCGGCCGGAAGGGCACATGGCGAGCACAGCATCATCTGCTAGCTTTCTCTCCTGGCTTCCTGTTTCATGAGGCTCCCTGGGAGGCATCTTCCTTCTTCACCTCCAAAACATTGGCTGATGGACTCTATGCTTCGTGGTGCTGCAGCACTCTCTGCTCTCTCCGAATCTCCTTCATTCTCCAAAATGTTTCCTCTTTTATGGACTCCAGAAACTTATCAAGACCACCCAAATGGGTGGAGACATGTCATCACCTAATCCGCCTTAGCAACCACTCTTGATTAAAGCACATCTCCAGGGAGATGACCTGATTACAGTTTCGAGCATACAGTATTGAAACGGGATTATTCTGCCTTTACGAAATGGGATTTTCATTAAAACATGACTTTTCTAGGGTTCATACATCCTTTCAAACCAGCACACTATACTAAAATAATTACAATACTTTACCTATTTACCATCACCAGCCACCCTGTTTTCCTGATTTCAGAGCTTAATGATTATCTGAAGAAAATCAGAGGCCCCTGTTATAGAGGCTGATCAAACACAATCAGGTTGTACTTTCTGAAAAGCATCTGGAATAGTAAGAAGTGGACTATGCTGGGAGTCAGGAGACCTGAGTCCCAGCCATGGCTCCATTACTATTCACCTTCAAAACGTCCCCTCTCCTCGTGGCCTCATTTTCCCCAACTGTCAAGTATGAAAAAAATGTCTCTCTTACCTCTTCTGGGATCAAGTGTAAAATACTGAGATGGGAAAGTGCTTTCCAGTGCAATTATATGGTGTTTGTGTAGGATTGGCCTGGCAGATCTAGCCAAGTCTGGAGGCAGAGAGCCTATTTTCCTCCTAGGAAAAGATCTTAGAACTTTCATAAAAGCGTTATTCTTTGATTGGGGAGCTCTCACCCATATGTTGGGATTTGAAGGGTTTCAAAGAACTCATCTTCACAAATATTTTCCCTATGGATAGTCAAGTTACCTGATTTGGAGCATTCTAATTGGGTTAAGGCTCTATGCTCATAGAAGGAGGTAACTTATCTAATAGCATATTAGTTATTTTATCTGTTTTATTAGCATCCCATTATCACTTAGTAGAGAGGGGCCATTAATAATATGCTAACAAATAGGTGTTTTCAAGGGAAAAGGGGAAAGAGGAAGAGGTCTAGAGTGTGGGATGATGATGGGAAGGGGCAGCCCAGTCATGAACCATGGGGCCAGGAGAGAGTTGAAGGGCCCTGAGCCCTGATGGGGAAAGGAGAAAATCATATAAAGAGACGGGGATACCCTAGAAGTTGGGTGTCAAAGTACCGGATTTTGTTAGGGAATGTCCTTGTCTACTGGAGGAGACTGAGATGTAGGTCCTCAACCCGGCATGTACTTCATGGTACAACATATTCCACCAGCTCCAGGACTCAATTGATGTCTGCTTTCTGGACAGTGCCCACTTCCAGTACCTACAGACTTTAGCCTCTGTGACGGGACCAGATAGTCCTGTGACCAGATTCATAACGCAGAGTCTGTTTAGATTTCCTCTCTCCAGAGGCTAAGAAATTAGAAGCACCAACATCTAGCTAAAGAGCAAGCCCCCTTTATTCTGGACTCCAAAGCTTATTGAACAGTCATTTTATGTTTCCATTTTATTTCTACATTTGGCCTAAACAGAGAGAAAGAGAACATTAATCTCCCATTTTCACTAAGTTCCGCTCTAATATGTCAGGGGAAGGAGAGTCAAACAGTACTGTATGTATGAAACACAGAAAAACAAGATTTATTTATTTGTAATTGCATTCCTATTATAATCACTTACCCAATATGTTTGTCTTACTGAATCTTAAGACAGCTAGGGGGTGGAAAAACCCACAAGACATATAGCAAAGTGCCATGCATGACAATGTGGATTAAGTAAGTATAATTTACCAGTTCTAATAAAACCACCTTTATTTATTGGTGAGTGCTAATGTGTTCTGACACGTTCCTAATTTCTATTTTGTTATTTATGAAACAGAAACCTGGCAATTCACTAATTCACCATGAACAATTCATTTTTAAATCTCTTCTATTTGCTGGATACAAATCATTTTTTATTTAAGAATTGCACATGGTTTTTCAAGAATTCAAAGCTTGCAATAAGGAGTAAATAAATCAGATGATAGCCTAATGACATTAATTAAGGGTTCCTTGCTGAAATATTATGCCATGGTGACTGCAATGGTGCCTAAAATTCCACCATTTTTGTTAATTGATTAATTTAAAAAAGTAACAAGGATGTACAAGTATCAGTCAGGGTCAAAAATAGAACACAGACATTTGGACAACTTGAGGAGTATTACAAAGGGACTAATTACAAAGGTGTCAGCAGACTATAGGGAAACCACAATGGAAAGGGCAGAAACACAGAACTAGCAGTTATAGAGGTGTCCCCACCCTGAGCCAGTGGAGCCAAGTTGAAGAAGAGCTTACCGAGTCCTAGAAGACAAGGGATCCTACAGTGCTACTCCTCTTAAGAGAAGAAGATACTTTTAGTTAAGGGGCATAGCAAGACCTCGCAGAGAGGGAGCCAATGGAATAAATGCCCTGACTCGCTCTCCTCCCCATCTCTGATGGCTTTCCAAGGGTTTCCATTCTTACATTGATTAGCAAAGAACAAGAACCAGAGGGAGCTGGAAATGGTAGAACTATAGAAAAGGGATTGCGAAAGGCCCAAAGCCTAGGCTCTGCTAAGAACAGACAGGCCCTCGTAGAGAATTGCAGACCAGGGCCTCTGAGGGATTATTATAGACGAACCTCACAGACATCAGGACAGTGGGATGAGCCCTTGGCTGGGGATCAGGAGAGCTGGTCCTTATGCATGTCATTTATGTTGTTTGACAGGAAAGAAATTGTTATTTTTAATCCTTTAGGAGTATACAAACCAAGGTATCAACCAAGTATCAAACCAAGATATCAACTAAGAATCAAACCAAGGTACAGTTTTGTATTGATAACCACATTTTCATAGGTAAATAAGTGTCTAGGATTTGATTTCCTCAATTAATAATTTCCTTAAGGAAAGATAAGACTCTGTCTTGTACTTCTTTGTATTTCCAAAAATACGCAATTTGCACAGACTTTCATCTCAATAAATACTGGTTCATTAAGATTTGTCACATTCTAAGTGACAAAAAAATTATAGACTATTTTAAAGAGGTATTATTGCTTTTTACTACATAGACTAATGTAATCTAACATGAAGAAAAGTTTCTAACTTATAGGTCTTTGACCTGCTTTTTGAAAGAGATGTTTTTTTTTTTTTTTTTTTTTCTAAGTATGGACACTTTTTTGGAGTGCCAGAAGGAGACTAAAGAGATTTAATGCCAAATTCTTAATTTAGTTTAAGTAAATGAAACATTCCCTTTGTGGTCTCAATTTGAGTATTAATTGGTTTTGTATACTCCTTTTTTACAGAAGGAGCAAAAGTAAACCTCTGTCTAATTCTTAGTCTAGAGATCACAAATTAGGGAATTTTGAAGAATAAATGGACATACTTTCTTCCAAAAGGGACTTAAAACAGCAGGTCTGAATTAATGAGATTTTACTGTAATCTTTAACACAAGGGATCAAGACAAATAGTGAAAAATGATTTTTTTATAATCAGCTTTACTCCATCAAAATATTAGGAGGATGAACTCTGAATTAAGTAAAAGTTAGAATTTAGAAAAATAAGGGTGATTCGATAATGATCACTAGTATAGTCAAAATGTGCAAAATTTAGCATCCCCACCTTGTCTCATTCTCAGATACACAGGGATCACCAAGAACTTTCTCCTTCCCTTTCCTTAAATGTATTATCATAACTACACAAAAACAATTCCTACAAATTATTTATTTCAGCTCCATCATTATTTCTTTTCTATGGCATGAGAAAAAGTTTCCAGACTCTCTCTTCTTATTTTATGACCCTTTCTTAGTCAACTGATGGAGTAGAAGGAACTCATGATGATTTATTTCCATCTCCTCTGGATATTTAGGATATAAAACAAGTCCATTAAAATAGCAGACATGTGGCAGCCACATTAGGAAAGCAACAGAAATTTTCCATCAAATGTCTGGATAGAATCATAGAAATCTAGAGGTACAAGGATCCTTAGAAACTATTTCATTGAACTATGAACCAGAAACATAAAATGCAGTAATTCAACGCATTAAAAGTCCCTGACAGTGTCTTTCTTTTCTCGTTAATTTTACTGCTTCATCTTCTAGCACTGTCCCTTAAGGTCAGTGCTCTTCCATGATCTGTTGCCCTGCTTCTGTCTAACTCCCAGCTTATCATGTTTTTTACAAAACTTGGGTCATTTTGATATTGACTCCAAATTCTCTTCTTCGCTCTCATAGACATCCAAACCCACAACACACCTCATATGTCCACAGGAGTCAAAGCAGGAATTTCCTGTCAAGGAGATTTCTTTTATCCCTTGAGCTAGCTCTAAATATACTAGGCCCTCTTATATCTACCCCATATCTCTTCTGTCCCTTCCTTGCTTTAATATGATTATTCTGGACCACAAAATCTCCATAAACTTGTTTTACTCTCTATTATAGAAAAAAAATAAGATGTGTAAAAATTCCCAGGTGGATGGAATCCCAAGTTTGGAGCTGGAATTCTGGTGGCTCTGGGCATAGCTAGAGCCTGGCAAAGCAGACTGACAGAGGTGGTATTGACAAAAAATACAGTGAAGGTTTCTGACAAAGAACTAATCTTAAGAAGAAAGTCAAAATCCTCAAATGAGATCCCTACAAAGTGCACACTGCAGAGACTGAGGAAGAAGAATCCAGTTAAATACAGTATCTATCTCTCAGATTGTATCCTAGTCTGATTTGCGTGAATAAAACTCAAGAGGCAATACCTTCAATAGGTGAAACTTTCCTCTTTGGAGGAATGTCCTTTTTGTCACTATATTACTTTCCAGCTAGAGAAGGCTTTCAAGTGATTTCGAAACTAAAATTCCTGAGGATGGTAGGCAAAGGCTAATAATGAATTATCCATATGATTATCCCAAAACTTTACTTTTTGATTGAATTTTGAAGGTTATATTTAGCCTGTTATTGTTTCAGTTTGCTAAAGCTGCTGCAATGCAATATACCAGAAATGGATTGGCTTTTACAAAGAATTAATAGGTTACAAATTTTCAGTTGTGAGGCCATGAAAATGCCCAAATTAAGGCATCAACAAGATGATACCTAGACCCTGAAGAAAGAGCACCGGCATATGGAATACTCTGTCAGCTGGAAAGGCATGTGGCTGGTGTCTGCTGGTCCTTGTTTTCTGCTCATTGTTTTCAGCTTCTGATTGCAGTGGCTTTCTCTGTGTGTCCTGTGGTTCCTCTTTTAGCTTCTCTGGGGCAAACTCTGGATTTCATCTATTAGCTTAGCATCTCCTGGGGCATGTTCTTTCCCAAGCATTTGGAAAAATGTCTCCCTCTTAAAGGACTCCAGTAAGCAGATTAAGACCCACCTTGAATGGGTGAGGTCACATCTTCATGGAAACAACGTAATCAAAAGGTCACATCCAACAAAAGGTTTGCCCCCACAATATTAGATTAACAGAACATGGCTTTCTGGGGTACATAACAGTTTTATACCAGTACAGCTATTGTTGCTATAATGCTGTGTAAGAAACCACTGTAAAACTCAGTTGCTCGCAACTTGAATTTATATGTTTTCTTGCACATGAGACTACTGGTCAGCTAGAGCAGTCTGCTTTAACCTATAAGTCAGCTGACCTCCGCTAAAGGATTTTTGTTGAGCTCAACCCTTTTCCATTCATTTCCACATTCTCTTTGGACTAGCTGCTATCTGGGCAATGTTTGTCTCAAGAAGAAGGCCAAACCAAAACACTCAAGTACATTAAAGGTCTCTGCTCACATCCAGTTCCTTAAAATTCTACTGTCCATGCAAGTGAAATCATTGCCTTGCCCCTTATATGAAACGTGACAACCAAGGATGAAAGCCTCCCTGGCTGCATGGAAAATGACCCCAAGGAAGAGCCTGGGGCCGTGGGATCAACAATGCCATCCTGACCAAAAGGGGGAAAAGAAGTATAACAAATAATGCATCAATGGCTGAGAGAGTTCAAATAGAGATGAGCGGCTATACCAGAGGTCACCCTTACCTGTGCTTCAGTGAGACATTGCTGCCTAACATAACTTGCCAACCCCCAAACAAAACCATTTCTCCCAACCCTAAAGAATAACTAGGGCATTATATGAGATTCTACATAGGTTCCATGCACTAGGGTAACTTTCTGAAATCTTCAAACCTCAGATGGGTTCCTGGACCAGATAAGTCATGAAATGCAGAGGGGCCAGAATGTCCAGGACATCAACTAGTTCCATTCCCTATCCCATATTACTGACAGTCTTTTTTCTAACATGAAAAAGTTAGAATTGGCATAGCCCAAATATCCTTAAAGAGTGGGAGAAAGATCAAAGGTGATGGTGGAGTTATTCAGAGAAATTCAGGTTTAACAAATGAGTATGAGTGTTGAATCACTATACTGATATTCCTTTTAACTTCCAGTACTTTAGAGCAGCTAGAGATAAAAACCTAAAATTATGGAATTGAAATCCATACCAAACTCTGAAAATCTGTTCTACAACTACTTTTGTGATGTGCTTTAAAATTTATTGCTTTTGTGTATATGTATTATTTAAAGAGAAGAGGGATTATAGCAGAGAAGATAGGATTTAAAAAATGAGTATGACTGCTGAATCATTATATTGATATTTCTATTGGTTTCCAGTGTCTTGGAGCAACTAGAAGAAAAAACAAAAGATCATGGAACTGTAACTCATACCAAACTTTAAAATCTATTCTATAACTCCTTGTTAAAATGTGCTTGGACATTTATTGGTTTTTTTTAATATATATGTCATTTTTCACAATAAAAAACAAATGTGAAAAAAAATATGCCAGAAACAAAAAAATTCCACTGCCCAAAGTACATCATATAGTCAAACCCAACAAGGTAAAGAAATATACTCTAGTCACTCGAGCACATTGAAAGATCACTTGCCAAGGTGAAAGTAAAGAAATGAGGACAATATGACAATCTAACCATAGAGATTTAATTAATGTTTACTATTTCAATGGAAATAGAAACAAACTTTTTTATTACCCTTTTTTTCCTGAAGCATTATTTGTTAATTCAGTTACAGTGTCTTGCTTGGCATAGCTATAACTTAATATCTATTGATAGTTACTGAATAAATGAAAATATTAGAGGGAAACTTCATCACTGATTTTATGTCCTCCAGGGTTTCTTTTTTAACCTTTTTGGTTTCCTCATTTCAAAAATGGCCAACTGCTTTTTAAAACCTCCACTTAACTTTTCTCGTATTAATTTGGGGAAAGATATTTTACTTAAAAATAAGGCTAGTTCTGCCTAATCCCTGAATTACATTCAAGGTCAGATTCCAGTTGACTGTATTTATGTTTTTCAAATCCATAATCCCTTTGTATTTTTTAATAGTAAAATAATTCTCTCCAAAAGCTTCATTTATCTTAGCTGATTTTTAGCTCTCAACTTATATAAAGCAATCAGCATAGGTGAACAGTGCTGAATAGCTATTAAGAGCTAATAATAGCATGAAATGTATGTGTAACTAATAGGTCAAGTAATGGCATTCCAATACTGAAGGTCTCGCCATCTGCATTGGGAAAATAACAGAAGTAGCCGAGAAACAGACCATTCTATAAAGCAAATGTGTGGAATCTCTCTTCACTTGCTGCCTCGTCTCTTCCTTATAAAAAAGAAAATGAAACTAGTAAAAGACAGAAGATCTAAATCTACATTTTTTTCTAAATGGCTTATAATATCCAAATGATATGTTTGAATTACATTAGCAGCCTTCACATCTTGTCCTATTAGCATCATACCATGACAATGCTTGCATTTGCTTATCAGGAGTGGATTAGAAGATGATTGCTTCTGACTTGTTTGAGTGCAAAGAGGAACTAATTTGATTATATAGAAAGCTGCAGCTGCCACCACTGCTGTGGGAAGGAGATGTCACCTATCAGCTCTTTTGCAATCAACTATATCAAATGTCCTCTGAAAGGATATCCAGCAATATGTAAAACATTGCGAGATATCTTTGTCCTGAGTACAATTCAACAAAATTAAGCAGTGATCACTATAAATTTTTCATTTTGTTACACATATTCCTAATGCCTGATATTCATTTACTCTGGAATCCAAGAAAACTGAAAAAAAAAAAGGGAGGGTGGGGGAGAAGTGAATTCTTAGATGCAACTTTAACAATGCATGAGATGAAAATAGTCAGGGTCCAGCCTCAGTGAAATTGTGAAGCCATTGAACACTTGTCAGTGGTACACATTTCTAACACATTTTACCATTTCTGGTTCCCGTTCTCTCCAGTTTCTAAGACTTTCCGATTGGGTCTCTTTCTCAAGCCTAGCCTTAAGAATGGATCTCAATCCACGGCTGGAAAAGAGCAGTGGTCACAGAGGTTAATTGTAATGCTAAACACACACATATAGTGGAGTGGGAGAGGAAAGATCTTTTCACCTAGTGGAGGAGCAAGTTGGTTCCAAACATATGGATTTGCTATGGGAAATAACATTATTTGTAATCTTTATTTCTTGACTTCCATATATTTATAGGGCCAAATGCTATTCCTTTGTAGTCTGTGATGCACTCTAGTTCATAGGGGCTTCCGTAATTTTTTACCACCATCTCTTTGAAATCACTTTCCCTAGTACTACCACTGCTAAAGCTATAATGGTAACTGATGGCTGATTTTTTCTATGTCTTCATTTCGCCACTCCCCCCTTATTTTTTGCCAGTGGAGAAAATATCTTTTTACCTGCTAAAGAGGAACCAATGAGTGATAAGTGGAGCTTTTGGTTGGCACTTACCAACTGTTTTGGAATTTTAAACGGTGACCACCTGTATTTGCAAACATTTAATTGAGGAAGTATGAAATATATGTGCCCTAATCAGCATATTATGACCTATGACCTTTTCTGTTTACAGTCTGTCATATAAGTAAGCCAAATCTGGTCTCTATGTGGTGAGCTTCTGTAAGGGTTTACTTCTTCAGCCATCCTGGGTTCATTAGAAAAGCCTGCCAACACCAAACTCAAATTCTTACACATCCATTCTTTTTCAAAAACAGTCCAAGTAACAATTTTAGGCATTTAGAGTTAACCTGCTTTGCATACCCCTACTTCGAACTTCACCCAGAAACTTCTCTCAGTTGATAAGATAACAAACTCTTAAGGCCCACCTGGCTTCTGCCCCTTGGCATTCTCTGGCTACCTGCTTTGCTGACACTGCACTATCACCTAGACATATAAACACCCTCCTTCCTTTCTCTTCTCCTCCAAGAGCTGGGAGTTTTCTCTTGCTTTGTTTTCCTTCTGGTAGCTCCCTCAACGCTGCTGACTCCTAGAAAGTTTCCTGCTTTGAGAACTTGCCCTTCCCAGTGCAAACCTGCCAAAGCATCACCTCAATAAATAAATTTTGTGTTACTGCCATCTAGAGGTCAAGCTTTTCTCTCCATCAACAGTGAAATCCTTGAATTCGAACTCGCTACACAGTCTAAGAAAAAATATAAGCCCAAACCCAAAGCAACCATGAAGGAAAGCGCTAAGAGGGCAAGAAATTTATCAGGGAACATTACAATGTCCATTACATTACCACTTAAACATTCCCTCTGAATAACTGCGTCATTAGTGGCATGAACATAAGCCCCAATTACCAATTTCTTTCTTTTCCACAATTTAACGTAATTTCAATGACAAGCTTTCATTTTTCTGAGATAGTAAGAAATATAATCCAACCTCAGCTATTCTTGCTAATCTCTGCCCCTTGATAATTTCAAAGTTCTGTGATCTTACATAGTACAAGGGCATGGGGGTACTCCTTCAATCGTCCTATGTCCACATAGATTACTGCTGAGATATACACTGTTTCTGACTGCATAAACCCTTCAGGTCCATGGACCTGTGTCTATATCATGTTGGGGACATAGAAATCTTTGACAAGAATGACAATCCTATGCCTATGATGCTACCTCTCTATCCTCTCTTTGCACCACTCTTCTCTGAAGGAAATCCTGGCAATGGCACAAGCTCTCTATTGCTTCAGAACCCCAGATTCTTCTACTTCCTGCTTCTCCAATAAAATTTAGATTTCCTTTAACCAAGTTTCTCTACCCCTATTCTTTCACAATATACTTTGATCTCTCATTAACCCTGGAGAAAAAAGAGTATACTTTTTTTTTTCCAAATCAGAAAGGTCTTGGTATTCCAGCCATCTCGGTGGCAAAGAGAGATGTTTGCATTCCATTTTTTTCTGCTGTAGCAAATAAAGCAGAGAGGGCAAAACCAAAATCTCCATATAAGAGCATTATGGGCATTTATATCTATCACATATTGTTCTATAATTGTAACATATCTCTTCTTCAAGAATAAATTTTGGGGGATTGCTACTTTCATTCTTGTCAGCAATAAGGACAACCTATAATGCCTGGTAGCAGAATGTAAGTCTTCTCAGTAGATACTGTTCAAATGGCCAAAAGAAGAGAACATAACTGTTTTGGAAACATGCTAACACTCAGAATATGACACTCTGCCTTTTTTGATGTCAGATGTTTCCTGCTACCATCTTCTACCTTCAGATTAGGTTTCTCCCTGTTGTGAACACCTACCTGAATCACTGGCTGTTTGCCAGTACTGTAGACACTGCTCAGTGCCCAACTGTACCCCACGGGATTAGACATGTTGCTAGGTTTGTCTCCCCTTACTTCTCCCTCCTTTATTTCTTCTCTTTCACTAAAACAAACAAACAACACTTTAGATACTACTTCCACACATTGGACTTATAATCAAAACTTGTTCTCTAATGAAGTCAGTCTTTTCGATTAAGGAATTTCTCTGGAAACAACTAAGAACATAACATTTTCTATATATCATCGCCATCAGATTTGCATGTTAGATTACTCTGGTTCCAGTGCTGAGGACAGGTTCAATTAGATAAGATGAATCTGGAGGAAGGGAAATTATTAGAAACCTTTGGCAGTAATCCAGCCAGGGCGATATTTCTGGCATAAGACAGTAGCAGGTAGATTCCCCTAGCCTCACAAACCTGTAGGTACATTGAAGACCATATTAGCATTTATACCTGCATTCCAAAGTCTATGGTTCTACCCAGATCACATGAAATCTCAGTCCCTTCAAAGCCCACTGGGTCAGCTCTGCCCAAATATTTGTGGTGTCACTCAGGAGTAACCCATGTATTAAATCCACAAACAATCCCCAATCTTGCAGTTCTTAAGTCAAGCCAAGTCTACAGTCACAGCCACTCAAAAGAGTTCTTCATATTGTCAAACCCTTGAACTACTAGAACTGCTATAAAGTTTGACCTTCACCTGGAGTCATGTCATCAATCTTTAAGGCATAAGGGAGGAAATTTCTCAAGCTTGAGATTCTTGATCCATAATGGAGAGGCAAGGCACCATGTCATATCAGCCTCTGTCTTTTCTTGTCGTTTTTCTAGTCTCAAAAAGCAACAGTATTTTTTCACATACCCTCTATTGCCATGCTAGTTATTTCTTATAAAATGGAGTGGGTGGGCTCTTTCTCCTCTTGCGTAACTAATGCTACTGTACACTCATCTCTAAGATACCTAAATATTATAATGTCCTTAATCCCCAAAGGAATATTTTTACATTATTATAATATATAATAGGTATATATGATGAAAATTAATATGGTAGTTCTACGGTTAGGTTCATGTGTCAACTTGGCCAGGTAATGGTGCTCAGTCATCTGGTCAGTCAAGCGCTGGCCTAACCGTTTCCACAAGGACCTTCGTGGTTGGTTAATGAAACAGAAGGCTGGTTCACTAAATCATCAGCACATTGATTGCATCCATGTCTGTTTACATCTGCAGTTGGCCAAGGGAAGTGTCTTCTGCAATTAGAGACATTTAATCTAAAACAGTTGAAGGCTTTAAAGGAGAAATCAAAATAGAGAATCTCTCTCTGCCTCAGCCAGCCAACCTCTCCTGGAAAATTCATCAAAGACCTTCATTGGAGTAGCCAGCTCAGAGCCTGCTCTATGGAATTTGGACTCGTGCATTCTCATAATAGTGTGAGACACTTTTATAAAATCTCATATTTACAGATCTCTCCTACTGGTTTTGTTTCCCTAGAGAACCCTGGCTAATAGAAGTTGGTCCTGAGAGTAGGGTGGTTCTTGAGAAACATAATCTTAAAAATGGGTTTTTGCAATTGGTTTTCTACTCTGATTAGATTCAAAGGCACTAATGTCTCCATTTCTAGTAATCAAGATGGCACTGACAGTCCATGGGGTGAGTTGGAAATAGAGATATGCAAAATATCACCACATGGTTATACTAATTGCATGCTCATATGAGGTAAGGCTCTGGGTGACAGTGTTTTTGATACCATAAAAGAGTTTTGTTCAGTTGAGAGGTGTAATGATGTTGGCTGGTTGTTTTTAGGTACACTGGATATAGTTATAAGAGAAAGGGATGAGCTGAAGGCTTCAAATTTGCAACCTAAATGCCATATGAAAGATGTAAAAATTTCTATGTGTACTCTGAAAGAAAACATTATTTCCTGTGGTTGCAGACTTGAGATCTCTGAAAACCAGATCCAGAGTCTCAATGTGCTAGTAGCAGATTCACAACCTAAATAAAATCTCAATCTTGCAGGGTGTCTGGTGTTAGTAAATGTATTGACTGGAAAAGAATGGGATCATGAAAATTGGGATGGGAGCATATGGATTAATAATGATGGCAGTGGGGAAATTGAAACACAGGATTTTGCTGAGTCTGCTAGACAAACCTCTAATGGACTGCTCTGAGGAAATAGCACCCCCACCTCCAGGCTGCCTTGATGAAACAGCCACCAAATCTCCAACCTGCCCAAGGAGACAGCTACCTGACCTCTAGCCTGCCCTGAGGAGTCTGTCATTCAGCCTACACCTGAAGAGATTAACCATTCAGTGCCTACTAAACCTGTAACCACCTCCCCTGGAGAAATAGCCTTCACTCCTCTGTCTGGAGAGATTAATCCTGTTTCACCAGATGAAGCTGCAATAGAATGCCCTGAGATAATTGGCTTGAAGGATACTTATAATTCTTTCTGTGACCCACCCCCACCACTCCTCTGTACTTCAAGAGCTATAACTAGACTAAAGTGTCAACAGGCCCAGAAAGGTGAGGTCCAAAGTGTGACCCATGAGGAAGTACACAATACTCCAAAAGAACTGCATGAGTTTTCTAAGAAATCAGATATATAGAAATATATAGAAATCAGAGGAATATGTGTGAGAATGGATATTAAAGGTTTTCAGATAATGGTGGAAGGAATATAAAGTTAAATCAGGCTGAATTTATTGATATGGGCCCACAAAGAAAAGATTCTGCATTTGATGTTG
Organism: Tamandua tetradactyla; assembly: GCF_023851605.1. Taxonomy (NCBI): domain Eukaryota; kingdom Metazoa; phylum Chordata; class Mammalia; order Pilosa; family Myrmecophagidae; genus Tamandua; species Tamandua tetradactyla. The sequence continues at coordinate 198,216,473 of NC_135327.1, read as the reverse complement.
TAGCGTGAGGAAGGCCAGGTATATGTGGGAGGGACCTGGTTACATTGCCCTAATTTACACTGTTAATTTCCCTCCCAGCCTTCACCAAGGAGATATACCATCTTTTACCAAAGAGGAAGGAAATGATCAGATATTTGGCGGATTATTAAACACTGGCTCAGAAGTGACATTAATTCCAGGGGACCCAAAATGTTACTCTTGTCCACCAGTCAGAGTGGGAGCTTATGGAGGTCAGGTAATGATTCGGTTTTAGCTCAGAACCATCTCAAGGTGGGTCCAATAGGTCCACAGACCCATTATGTGGTTATTTCCCCAGTTCCAGGATGCATAATGGGAATAGACATACTCAAGAAATGGCAGAATCCCTATAATGGTTCCATGGGCTATGGAGTGAGGGATATTATCGGAGGAAAAACCAAGTGGGAGCCACTAGAACTGCCCCTACCTAGCAAAATAGTAAATCAGAAGCAATATCAAGTTCCTGGAGGGAATGCAGAGATTAGCACCACTCATAAGGACTTGAAAAATGCAGGAGTGGTGATTTCCACCACATCCCCATTCAACTCTCCTCTTTGGCCTGTGCAGAAAAAAAAAATGGGTCTTGGAGGATGATAGTGGATTATCATAAACTTAACCAGGTGGGAACTCCAATTGCAGCTGTTGTTCCAGACGTGGTATCATTGCTTGAGCAAATCAACACAACCCCTAGAACCTGGTAGGCAGCTATTGATCAGGTAAATGCTTTTTTTCTCAATAGCAGTTAGTAAGGAGCACCACAAAGAGTTTGCTTTCAGCTCACAAGGCCAGCAGTATACATTCACTGCCCTAACTCAGGGGTATATCAATTCTCCTGCCCTATATCATAATCTTGTCTTTGTTCAAGGACCTTGATCATTTCACCCTCTCACAAGACTTAGTGAGCAAGACTTATTGGTAAGGCATTTGCATGTCAGAGGCTGGAAGATAAATCCAAGAAAATACAGGGGCCTTTCACCTCATTGAAATTTTTTGTGTCAGGTGGTATAGGGAATATCCAGATAGCTCTTCAAAGCTGAAGGATAAGCCATTGCATCTGGCCCCTCTCATGACCAAAAAAGAGACACAATGCCTAGCTGACCTCTTTGGATTTTGAAGACAACATATTCCTTATTTGGGTGTGTTACTATAGCCCATTTACTGAGTGACAAGAAAAACTGCTAGCTTTGAGTGAGGACAGGAACAAGAGGAGGCCCTATGACAGATTCAGGCAGCTGTGCAAGCTGCTCTGCCACTTGAGCAAATGATCCAGAAGATCCAACGGTGCTAGAAGTGTCAGTGGCAAATAGAGATACTCCCTGAAGCCTTGGGCAGGCCCCTATAGGAGAATTAAAATGCAGGCCCTTTGGATTTTGGAGTAAAGCTTTACTATCCTCTGCAGCTAACTATTCTTCTTTTGAGAAACAGCTTTTGGCCCACTACTTGGCCTTAGTAGAGACTGAACACTTAATCAAGTGCCAAGTAACCATGAGAGCTGAATTGCCTTTCATGAGCTGGGTATTCTCTGACCTGCCTAGCCATAAAAGTGGGCATACATAGCTGTACTCCATAATAAAGTATAAATTATATATGAGAGAGAGCTTGAATGGGTCCTAAAGGCACAAAATAAATTTCATGAGGAAGTGGCCCAAATGCCCATGGCCCCAATTCCTGCCACATTACCTACTTTTTCCCAGCCCAGAGCAATGGCCTCTTGGGGAGTTCCTTACAATCAGCAGACTGAGAATGAGAAAACTCAAGCCTGTTTTATAGATGGTTCTGTATAACACACAGAACTGGAAAGTGAAAAAAGCTCAGCACTGAAGCCCCTTTCTGGAATGTCCCTGAAGAACAGTGGTGAGGAGAAGTGCTCTCAGTAGGTGGAACTTTAAGCAGTATAACTGATGGTTCATTTTGCTTGGAAGGAGAACTGGCCAGAAGTATATTCATTTATATACTGACCCATCGTATGTTTGTAATGGTTTGGCTGGATGGTCAGGGACTTGGAAGGAGAATGATTGGAAAATTGATAACAAGGAAGTCTGGGTATCAGGTAACAGTGATAGACCTATCTGAGTGGGCAAAAAGCATGAAGATAATTGTGTCCCATGTGAATGCTCAGCAGAGGATATCTTTTGCAGAAGAAAGTTTTAATCAACTGGAATGACCTGTTCTATGGATACCACTCATCCTCTTTCCCAACCACTCTTGTCATTGCCCAATGTGCCCATGAACAAAGTGGTCATGATGGTGGGGATGGAGGTTATAGACTTCTCCTCACCAAGGCCAGCCTGGCTAAAGCCATTGATGAATGCCCAGTCTACCAGCAGTAGAGGCCCACTCAGCCCCTGATATGGCACCACTCCCTAAGGTGATCAGCAGGCTACCTGGTGGCAGGTTGATTACATTGGACAACTTCCATCATGAAAGGGACAGCAATTTATTCTAACTGTAAGAGATGTACACACTAGATATGGGTTTGCCTTCCCTATATGCAGCACTTGTGTCAAAACTACCTTCTGAGAACTTACAGCATGCCTTATAAGCATGCCATCATGTATTCCATACAACATAGCTTTTGATCAAGGAACCCACCTCACACCAAAGGTAATGCAGAAATGAACACATGCTCATGGAATTCTCTGATCTTACCATGTTCCCCACCATCCAGAAGCATCTGGGTTGATAGAACAGTGGAATGGCCTTTTAAAGATTCAATTATAGTGCCAACTAGGTGGCGTTACCTGTAGGGCTAGAGCAATGTTTTCCAGGAGGCTGTGTACGCTCTGGATCAGTCTCCACTCTATGGTGCTATTTCTCCTATAGCCAGGATTCATAGGTCCAGGAATCAAGTGGTGGAAATTAGAGAGGCACCACTTGCTATGACCCCTATTGATCTACTAGAAAAATACTTGCTTCTTGTCCTTGAAACCTTAAGTTCTGCTGGTCTACATGTCTCAGTTCCAAAAAGAGGAGTGTTCCTACCATGAGACAAAACAGCGATTCAACTGAACTGGAAGCTAAGACTGCCACTTGGCCACTTTGGGCTTCTCATGTCTCTGAATCAATAGGCAAGGAAGGGGGTTACTGACTTGGGTGATTGACCCCAACTTTCAAGAGGAAACAGGACAGCAAACACACAATGGAAGTAAAGAAGAGTTTTCTTGGAATACAGGAGCTCCCCTAATGTGTCTCTTAGTACTACCATGCCCTGTGATTAAAGTCAATGGAAAAGTGTAATAACCCAATCCAGACAGGACTACCAAAGGTCCAGAAACTTCAGGATTGATGATCTGGGTCACCCCAGCAGGAAAAGAACCATACCCAGGTGAAACGCTTGCTGAGCGTAAAGGGAACATGGAATAGGTAGTGAAAGAAGGTAATGAAAAATATGAACTGCAACCACGTGACCAGTTACAGAAATGAGGACTGTAATGCTATGAATATTATTTCCTTGCTTTGTTACGTGTATTTGTATTTGTACATAAAGCAAATATCTTTGTTTCTTTCTCTATCATATCGCCTTATCATATGACATAAGTTGATTTGTTCAGGTCATAATATTTAAGCTATAGGATATCAAGTTTAAGAGTGAACATTACCCAAGCATTTGCACCCTATTCTGGAGAGATTTAGTGTGTTTCAGTTGGACACAGGACAGTTGAGTAGTGTTAAATGAAAAATATGTATATATTGTATTTTATTTAGAGATAAAATATGGTTTAAGGTGATGTGTATATTTGCCAAGTTGATAAGGGATGCACTGCTATGGTTAGTGTCATATGTGAACTTGGTTCTGTGATGGTGTCCAGTTGTCTAGTCAAATAAGCACTGGTCTGACTATTACTGAAAGGACTTCTTGTGGTCGGCTAATAAACCAGCCTTCTGCTTTACTAAATCATCAGCACGTTGATTGCATCCATGGCTGATTACATCTGCAGTTGGCCAAGAGGAATTTCTTCCACAACTCATGACATTTAATCTAATCATTTGAAGTCTTTTTTTTTTATATATATGGGCAGGCACCAGGAATCGAACCCAGGTCCTCTGGCATGGCAGGCGAGCATTCTTGCCTGCTGAGCCACCGTGGCCTGCCCTCATTTGAAGTCTTTAAGGGGGAAGTCAGAAGAAAGAATCTCTCCACTTCAGCCAACCAACCTCTCCTGAAGGATTCATTAAAGACTTTCAGTGGAGCTGTCAGCTTGTGGTCTGCTCTACAGAATTTACACTCATACATCCCCACAGTTGTGTGAGACTCTTTTATAAAATCTCATATTTACAGATATCTCCTGCTGGTTCTGTTTCTCTAGAGAACCCTGACTAAAAGAAGTAAAGCAAGGTTGAAGTAAAGAATCAATATCTCCTATTTCAGAGGCTCACTTCCTCACCGCCACTAGACTTCCATGTTCCAAAGATAATTGTTTTAATAATTTCTATAGTTTGCCTTTGGTGACAATTTCCATAATCCTACCAAAATAATGAACATGCATTACATATGTTACATGTATTGCATATATCTCATGTATATACATATAGTAATTTATTAGTCCTCACAACATCCTTATAAAATGTTTATTCTTACTGTCTTCATTTTAGAGACGATAAAGGCACAGAGACATTAACTACCCAGCTGGAGTTGCACAACAATGAGTGGCAAGGACAGGAATTGAAACCAAGAAGTTGGTTCCAGAATATATGATTTTTAAATCATAGATTAGCGTCTTTCAATATATGTTCATTACATATTTTTGACTTAAGAATTTTAAATGGTGTCTACTTACCCTCTGAGATAGTCACTTTTTTTCATACTGCGCTTCACTTCCCCCATTCTCTTTCTCCTAATTTTTCTCATATTTGTTTCAGTTATAGTACTGAGTTCTGTGTAACTTATAGAACAGTTAAACCTCTATTTTTGGAAACATCCACTTTTAATATTATCTCTTGATTCTCCATTACACAAATAAGGAAATTAATGCTTGTACAGTCCTTTCCAACTTCCCTCCTCCATTTAACTCACCAACATCTTCCAGTAATTGCTTTATAGTGTAAACATTAATAACTTAAGATATAGAACAGCATGTAAATATTGCTTCCATGCTTTCTCTGTAAACTATTTCTGAAAAAATCAAAATAACATTCTTTATAATAGCAATTGTAAAAATGCTAGTTGCCATAGAACTAAGTAGTATGAATCATCCAATAAAGAATGAAGCACAATTTATGTTATTAAAAGTGGCAGTAAAATAAAGTGTTCCAAGCATCTTTCTATACACTCATGGCTTGCTCAATATTTTGCCACATTTTAGTTTTCTTCAACCTAGCCAGAACTTTCTTAGACAGCTGTTAAGTTTTTTCTGGAGTTTCTAAGTACAAAAGAAAACAGAACTTCACTTACCCAATTTTGTGACCATACTTTTTGCTTCCCTCTTTAAACTTTCCACTTAGAGTTCCTTCCTCAACTTCCCATGCCAATCTGGACTAGCTGACTCCTGGCCAATCCTGGGTTTTCTCCTCCATGAGAACGTAGATTAGAATCACTGCTCTTAGAATCATTTGCCCTATTCTTGCTTGGATTTCTTTTTCATTTTGCTAGAGTACATCTTCATCATTTTGTTTTCTTCTTCCAGAAGATGTGTATGAGAAAAATGCTTCTGAGACGTCACATGACTAGACATGTCTTTATTTTGCCTTATCACTTCATTGCTACTTTGACTGATAAATAATGCTAGATTAAAAATTATTTCCATTGAGCTTGAAAGCAATTGTCTCTTATTTTTGTTTTGTTTACAAGTGGTGCTGCTGATGGTAAGCCTAATATTAATACTTTCATATACTCATTCCTTTGTAGAAGAACTATTTGTACCTTTGTTTTTCCTCTCTAATGTCTTTAAGATCTTTATTTTATCCCTGATTTCTGGCATTTTAATTAGGATATCTCTGGCTATCCAGAGATACTATCTTATTCCATTCATACTGCTTATTATTTATAGACCCTTTCAATTGAAGGCATCCATCTTTTTTCAAACCAGAGATGCTTTCTATCATTTCTTTACTTATTTCATCTCCTCTTTTTTTCTTTTGGTTGCTGTTCTCTTTTTATGGTACTCCCATTACATGAACTATCTCATGGATTGATCCTCCTAGATATCAACTTCTCTATCATATCTTCCATCTCTTTGCCTTTCTGCTCCATGTGCTCAAAGATTTCATAACAATTTTCTTTCACACTTCCCATTGAACTGCTCATTTTGGCAATCATATTCTTAATTTACAAGAATTTTCTCCTTGTTCATAAAGTATTCTTTGTAATGAATGCAATATTTTCTCAAAGTTAACTCAGACAACAGAAAATATTTAAAATATTTTTTCAATAGTATACCCAAGAGATCAATATCCTCTGCAGTTAATTCTTTTAATGAAATAAACTTCACAGAAGAAACCAAGATGAGCAATGTATTGTGATCCTTGGATAGCCATTCATATGCATTAAAAAATTATTAGTTTAGTTATTATAGATAACTGGCCTGGTTTTCTTCTGCCATTGTATAGTTAACATTTTCCCAGAAAAGCCCTCCCTTGAACGAGAGAGTGATTATGTGCTTTCTATGTTTATTATTATCTAACACAGGTGAGCTGTGTTAGATAATAAGCTTAACAGTTTCCACTCCAGGATACCAGGCAGTCAGGATAACCTTACTTTCAATGGCAAAATGAGGAGACTACATAGTTACCAATACCTACCCCACGAACCACAGAAATCCTAGGATGCTGTAGAGTGTCTTTAGACTAGGTGTGTGCCTAGGTATAAATGCTTACTAATAAGCTCTCAACAAGTTCTAGGTAGGCCAATGACACAGCTGTTCTGAAGGTAGAAGTTCAACTATTCATTGTGCATCTTGTCCTCTTCCTACTCCACTCACCTCTAGAAATTGGTTAAGTCTGTGCTTCTAACCTTTCTATTGTCCTGTCAGTCAGATCAACTCTCTTTATCCACTGCTGTCTTCTCTGCTCATTCAGTACTGTGGCTCCTCTGCTTTGTTGATCTGCCACTTTGATCCCATCTTTCAGAAATTCACCAAAATATCCTGTTTACTGTTGTCTCCCTCATGAGAAACTATTTTTGGAGAGTTACTTTAATGTGATTTGTATAGAGATAAACACGTGAACTCGGGTGGCCATCTTGAATGAGAAACACTAAGGGATATTTTTTGTCTTCAAAAGTTTCTGACAAAAATGTAATAATATCTTGGAATTACAACCACATGGCCCTTTTATGCAGGCATTTTAATACCTGAGTAGGTAATGACAAATAGGACACAATCCCTTTTAGAAGACAGGCATTGGAAGGAAGAAGAAGATAGTGGTTTCTGCAGAAAAAAAAGCTAAAGGTAAACCTGAATAAAACAGAATCACTGCAGAAAACTAGAAAATGCATTGATTTGGAATTAGCTAGCAGAATTTCAAATCATAGAACTGACCTCTGTAATATCTGCTTTTCAGTTCCATCTATAAAATGGATGGGATGTGAGAATAAAAAGAGACTGTGTATGTGAAAACGTTTTTTAAAATAACAATAACTTTGTATCTGGAGTGTCCATTTTTGCCTAAGGATGTCCTTTTAAATAAAACCTTAAAGCATCTGTCTCATTGGAATAGTATAAAGAATGTCACTCAGATAAAATCTTAGTTATTTCAAAAGACTTAGAATTAACTTTAGAATAATTAGGTTAAACAGCTTAAAGGTAGTAGCTGTTCAATGCTATAGTTCATATTCTTTAAAAGAAGAATAGGTTTGTATAAGGTAAGACTTGATCAAAATTATGCCCTCATTAAGATCTCATGCCATTTGGAAAGAAAATGCAAACAGAAGCTTATAAATATGTGGAGAGGAATTGTATTCTTTATTCCTGTATTTTCTTAGGAAGAAGGCTGAGATTCTAATCTTTACTGCGGAAATTCATTTTGAGTCTCATAACATGGTTTAATTTTGACATTTCCTTCTCCATTGCTACTCATCAGTTTTGATTTTCAATTGCCTTATATAAAGATTCAAAATTATTTCTCATTTTGAAATTTGATAAGTTTTTTTTTGCTTTCTTGATTATTTGATTCCATATTTTTATTAATAAGAAGAAATCTATAAGTCTTACTTGACATCCATAAAACTCATTGATTTCAGTGATGTTTTCCCCTGTTTGGATCTCATTGAACTTCTCCTTTGTAAGTTGTTTCTTATATGCATTTTAAATTATTTTGGTATTTATTTTTAAGCCTCAGATTTATTCCTTGATGGTAATTTCTTTACTCCATCTAATTCCATTTATACAGCAAGTACCTTGGATCAGATATCGCACAAGGTGCTTTGGATATATTATTGCTCATCTTCACAACAAATCCAGTAGTTTTATAAGTAAATAATCAAATAAATAAATCTCTTATTTAGCAGATTAGGAAATTGTTGCCCATGAAATTAAGTGACTTGCCAATGGCAGAACAAGGATTCAAAGTTAGTCCAACTTCAAGCTTTCTACCCTTTTTACCACACCACATTGCCACTACAGAAAATAGCTCTGTCATTCTAATGGACACTTCAACATCTTTTGTTCTCATACACTAAATTATAATTTTATCCAAAATAGACTTTATCATTTACAAAGCCATTAATTAGTCTTTATCATCCATTTAGCTCTAAAATTTGATGAACATTCCTCTTGCTGTGATACCATTTTAGAAATGTTTCTCATAGAAATGGTCTTCAATAAGCATTCTGTCCTAGAATTGGAAAATAATATTTCTCATTTTCAATTCCATCCCCTCTCAAACTCATATCTATCTTTTTAGATGTCAGAAATCCATTACCAGATATCACACTTTAAAAAAAATTATGGACAGTTATACGGAACTATTTCCTACAGAGTTCAAAATTCTTTATAATGAAGCATTTGGGAGTTCAGTTTGATAGACAAAAAACAAAAGCAGATCAAAGAAATATATTTGAGCTCACACACTATGATATGACAGGAAAGATGATATATCTTACATAAACCACATTTTAAAAAATTTAATTCACAATTAGTATTCCAAGAATTTAGGCATCTGACAGCAAAATTGTCTACCAATTGATCGGAATAAAATTTAGTCCTTAAGGGTGGGCAAACAGAAATATAAATAGAAAGAGACAGGGATGTCAGGAATTATCCAGCAACAATATACAAATTAGAAGAATGTGATTGTAGTCTCTATATTCTACCCAGGACTGATGGAAAATGCTCTTTCCTTTAGCGAGCATGAGCATATTACATTGGCATATGTTTAGCAAGGCCAAGTGAAAAATGTTGCTAACATTTGCATACTTAATTTTAAATCTCTTTGATATACAAAGATACTACAATGAATTTAGTTTAATAAACAAAATAATAGGCTGAGGTTAGATGTAGCAGCACACATACCATTTCTTGGCTTATGGGGAAGTAGGAGCAGTGCCCTGCACATACTAACATTTTGAAATATATCCTCTTTCCCGAGTGGATAAATTAACCCCTTTGATATGATTGGGTATTGTACATACTTTCAAAGAGACAGAATCTCAAGAGAAACTCAAGTAGAATCTCAGAGAAGCTGTTCCTTGGTTTTGTATGCTGAAATCTATAGTTAACATATTAAAAATGATTAAAACCATTTTCAAGATGACAGCATGATCCTTGCACCTCTATTTCTTGTTTCTGCTGAAATGGGGTTGAAGGAGTGAATAGGACATCTTGCTTCTGCCAGGGAGAAGATGTATTGATGATGTGATGCTCCCAGGGACAGGAACCACTCAGGAAACCAACAGAAAAGAAGATGGAATGATTGTGACCCTTCTTCCTTCTCAAGGATCATATTCTACCTTTAACTTTCTCTATTGTCAGATAGTCAGGGAACTAGCTGAAAAGCAGAAATATGGTTTCTAGAATCCCAATCCCTGCATCATAAAATAGAGTATAGTGTGGGCAACGGAGGCTCAGTGGCAGAATTCCCACCTGTTATGACAGAGACCTGGGTTCGATTCCTGAAGCTTGACCATGCAAAAAAAAAAGGGGGGGAGGATGTAAGGGAGAGTTTGGCACTGAGAAAATATAGTTTGATAACTGTTAGTCAGGGTTCTTCGAGGAAAAAGAACTGACATGATATATATAATGTACATATTATGAGATTTATTATAGGAATTACTTCATGAAACTGTGGGGTTAGACAAGTTCAAATTTCTTAGGACAGGCTGCAAGTGAAAATTCCAGTGAAGGTTTTCAAGCAATCCCCCAGGATAAGCTTACTGACTGAAGTAGAGATACAAAAATTCCTCCTTCTGACTTTTGAAATCATTAGTTCTCCTTTTAAGGCCTTCAACTGATTGAATGAGATTTCTTGTCATTATTGAAGGCAATCTCCTTAGTTGATTTTAGATATAATCAGCCATAGATATCATCAATTTACTGATGATTTAAATCTAAGAAATATCTTCACAGTAACAATCAGGCCAGTGCTTGCTTGACCAAAGAAATGGACACCAAAACCTAGCCAATCTGACACATGAATAGACCATCACAGTACACCTGCTGTCAAACTGGCACCATTTACATATATCCTTAAGCCATACTTAATCTCTAAATAAAAATATTAGCATTCATATTTTTGCCTAACAGTATTCAACTGTACTGCATATAACCAGAACCATACTAATTTTTTTCCCTAGAAGAGGGTCCAAATCTTTGGGTAATATTCACTCTTAAACTTGATATCCTATAACTTAAATACCATGACATAACATGAATAAAATTTATGTTATATGATAAGGAAATAAGATAGGGAAGAAAATAAAGGTATTTTCTTTATACATATATATAAACATATACATAACAAAACAAAGAAGAAATATTTATTATAGTCATGGTAGTCTCTGTAACTGATCAGGTGCTTATAGCTCATATTTATAACTTCATGCTACCTATTCCATATTCCCTTTACTCTCAACAAGCACCTCATTTGGCTACGGTTCTTTGCCTGGTGGGGTGACCCAAAATTTCATTCCTGAAGTTTCTGGGCCATTACTAGACCTGCCTGGATTGGGTTGTTGCAGCTTTCCATTGACTTTAATAACAGGGCATAGTAATAATAAAAGATGACCTAAGGTACCTTCTGTATTCTAGGCAAACCCTTCTTTACCTCCATGGTATAGTAGCAATCCTATTTCTCCTTAGAAATCAGCATCAGTTACCACAGCCAGTACAGTAATTCCCTTCTTTGCCTGTTGATTCAGAGGCATGAAGAGCCCAAAATGGATGAGTGGTAGTCTTAACTTTCAGGTGAAAGGAATTATTTTTATGTCTCTTGCTGGAAGGTACTCCTTCTTTTGGAACTAAGACCTGTAGACCAGCAGAGCTTAAAGCTTCATGGATCAGAAAACAAAAATTTTTCTAGAAGATCACTAAGGGTAATAGTGAGTGGTGCCACTAGATTTCTACCCCTTGATTCATGTGCACGTAAGTCCTATCTAAAGGAGAAACAGTACCTTACAGTGGATGCTAATATATAGTCTTCTGGAGAACATAGCCTCACCCTGCAATGTATTGCCAATCAATTGGTGTCATAATTGAGTTTTCAAAAGGCCATTCCACCATCCTATCAATATAGCTGTTTCAGAATGATGGAGAACATGGTACAACCAGAGAATTCAATGAGCATATGCTCATTGCAAAACTTCATTTGTTGTGAGATGGGTTTCTTGATCAGAAGCAATGTTGTGTGGAATACCATGATGGTGGATAAGTCCATGGATGGTAAGTTTTGACAGAAGCATTGCATACAGGAAAGGCAAACCCATATTCAATGGTCTATTGCAATTAAAACAAAATGCTACCCTTGCATGATGGAAGTGGTCCAGTATAATCAATCTGCAACCAGGTAGCAGGCTGATCACTTTGGAGAATGGTGCCATATTGGGGATTGAGTTTTGGTCTCTGTTATTGACACACTGGGCACTCAGAAGTGGCTATAGTCAGATTGCCATGGTGAGTGGAAATCCATGTTGCTGGGCCCATGCATCACCTCCATCACTACCAATTTGGTCACTTTGTTCATGAGCCCATTGGGCAACAACAAGAATGCTTGGGGAAAGGACCTGAGTGGTATCCATAGAAGGGTCATTCTATCTACTTGGTCAATAAAATCCTTCTCTGCTGAAGTTACCTCTGGTGAGCATTCACATAGGATACAAATATCTTCATGTTAATCTCCCACCCAGAAAGGTCTATCTGAATACCTTTCCAACAGATCTCTTTGTCACCAATTTTCCAGTTAGGTTCCTTCTATGTCTCTGAGCATCTATCCAAGCCATTAGCCACAGTCCATGAATAATTATATAAATACACATCTGGTCATTCCTCCTTCCGAGCAAAATAAACAAACAAGTGCACTGCTAGAAGTTCTGCCCACTGGAAGGATTTTTCTTCACCACTGCCTTTCAAAGATGTCCCAAAAAGGAGTTGTAGAGGTGTATCTGTCCACATCAGGTGGTACCTGTATAGCCTGAAGAACTATCTATAAACCAGGCCCAAGTTTTCTCTTCCTCAGTCAACTTAGAAAAAATTCCCCAAGAGGCCCTAAGTGTGGACCACGAAAGAGAAGGTAAAATAGCAGGAGTGGGACAAATGGGCATTTGGGCCACTTCTTCATGTAACTTATTTGTGCTTTTCGAGTGTGCTCAAACCCAAATTCATTTATATATCACTTCCATTTCATGATGGAGGGATGCTATGCAAATCCAACTTTATGGCTTGATGAGTCAGACAATGCCAAGTTCATGATAGGTAACTCAAGTGTCATGGTAATTTAGTGGCCTGTGGTTAAGCACTCAGTCTCTACCTGGACCCAGTTAACAGAGCAAAAACTTTTCTTATTAGGAGAGTAGTTATCTGCAGAGGATGGCAGGGCTTTGCTCTGAAATCCTAAGAATCTGTGCTGTGATTCTCCTGTAGGATCCTCCAAAAGTTCCAGACAGCATCTCTATTTGCCACTGACACTTCAAATACCATTGGATCTGCTGGATCATATGGCCCAAGTGGCAGAGCAGCTTGCACAGCAGCCTGAACCTGCCACAGGGCCTCCTGTTGTTCTAGTCCCCCTCAAAACTAGCGACTTTTCTGGTCACTTGGTAAATGGGCTGGAGTAGCACACCCAAATGAGGAATATGTTGTCTCCAAAATCCAAAGAGGTCAATTAGGCTTTATGCCTCTTTCTTGGTTGTAAAAGTGGCCAAACGCAATAGCTTATCTTTCACCTTAGAAGAGATGTCTCAACATACCTCACATCACTGGAAACATAGAAATTTCACTGAGATAGAAGGTCCATGAATTTTTGTCTACCACCCTCTGACACACAAGAACCTTACCAATAAGTCTAAAGTTGTTGTTACTTCTTGCTCCCTAGGTCTAAAATAGAATATACTGGACCAATGTTATGACTTGTGGGAAGGAGAGGTGTTCAAGGTCCCTGAGGCTAGATTATGACATGGGGTTGGAGAGTTGATATACCCCTGAATTAGGACAGTAAAGGTGTATTGCTGGCCTTGCAAGCAAACTGTTTCTGGTGACCTTTACTAACAGGAATTGAGAAAAAAAACATTTTCTACTCAATAGCTGCACACCAGTTACTAGGGCATGTGTTGATTTGCTCAAGCAGTGATACCACATCTGGAATAGCAGCTGCAATTGGAGTTGCCACCTGGTTACTTTATGATAATCCACTGTCATCCTTCAAGATGCATCTGTTTTCTGCACAGGCAAAATTGGAGAAATGAATGGAGAGGTGGTGGGAATCACTGCCCTTGCATACTTCAAGTCCTTTATGGTGGAACTAACCTCTGAAATCCCTCTAAAAATGTAGTTTTGCTTTGAATTTCTTACTCTGCAAGGCTTAGGCAGTTCTAGTAGCTTGCATTTGAACTTTATTTTCATAAGAGCCTTCACTCCCATAGTCAGGGAGCTAATATCGGGATTCTGCCAGTTTCTGAGTATGTCTATTCCAATTATGTGTTCTGTAACTGGTGAAATAACCACAGAATGTGTTCAGGGACCCACTGGGCCCACTATGAGATGGATGAGGACTAAAACTCCATTGATCACTGATCTTCGTAATCCTCTCCTCTGGCAGACCACAGTGATATTTTGGGTCTCCTGAAATTAATGGCTCTCCAAACCAGTGTCTAATAATCCCCCAAATATCTGATCATTTCCTTTTTCCCAATGCATATTTACCTTGGTAAAAGGCTGTAGAACCCTTTGGGGAAGGCTGGAAGGAAGAGTAACAGTAAACTTTTGGCAGTTAGCAGGGTCTTTCCCCAAGGGGACCTGACCTTCCCTTATTCAAGGATTCATTGGGGGATTCTAGATCTGTAAACTGTTTCAAGTCTGGGAATTGAGGGGCTGTGACCCTCTGCTTTTGTTATTCAAGTTAAACTTTTGTTCACTTAACCTAAAACTCTTCTGCTTATTGAGATCAAATAAGAATTTAGTAGACCACCCATCTATTTTACTTCTAGGTACTCTGTGATTTCCTAACCATTTACATAGATGTCTGCAAGTCAGATTATTCTGATTGCTGCTTTGAGTCTGCTGTCCATATTGATAGCCATATCCACCTGGTCTTTGGCAGTTACATGCTGCCACTTGGTTTCTGCCAACCTGGGATCTGATCATCCTTCTTGTGTTTAAAGATGCAAATTCAGAGACAGCAGTTCCTACAGTGAGACTGTCAAAACCCATGATGAGGCCAATGGCCCCTCCACCACCCAGGCTAACATTGTTGAATTCTTTTTATCCAGCCAACCAAAGACAAGGATGGAAAAACAAGTGAAAAAAACACCTGCAGCATCCAGGATCCATGGTCAGGGTATCCTGATCAAGAATTATAGGTGCAAAGCCAGTTCAAACCAGACTTTGGAGCAAGCAAAAAAGAATACCCTGTTCTAAGATAAACTCTGGCCCATTATAATACTAAATTTCCCACCTCTAGGAAGAGTTTAGATGCCATTTTTAAACATGCTTATGCATATGTATAAAAGACAAAGTAATAAGAAAATATGTGATGAGCTGGGGAGAAGGGTAGGTAATGCAGTATAAAAGGGGAAGTAGAGAGAGCTGCCCACTTTACAGATTTGAATCCAGGTCAGTCAAACACCGCTATTGGGGAGAGACAATCTGAACTGATGAGACCCAGTCACCGGAGCTCCCTAGTTGCGCGGAGTATTAACAGGAACATCCATAGTAGTGTAAAAACTTTCATAATAAAGTTTGAAACCAAGGATGGAGAGAAGGAGAGTCTACAAACAGCTTTCAAGAAATTAAGAGTGGATGCATCAGGGTCTATAGTATTGCTGTCTGTGAGGGACAATCCAGGTTTTAGAGCGTAAGACAGAACAGCTGCAGATGATACCAAATCTTAAACCACATGCATCTAACGACAGTTGTCATGGGTCTACAAGGAAGTCTTCACGAGGAACAGTGACAGCCCAGAGTCTTTAACACTCTAAGTCTCCTGTCTGTCATCCTCTAAAGTTTATACATTGCAGAACAATAACTTGTACCAGCAACCAGCTCAAGTACAAAAGCCAGAATGACTCCCCTGATGGCAGCAGTGGGCTGGAAATTTCAACCCTTAAAGAGTTCAGTGCAAGAGAATGCTCTGTTTCTTCTCTTGATGCTAATCACACAGAGGCAGTCATTGAACCTTTGAGAACTGTGCTTCCAGGGCTCCCATCAAAGAGTAAAAAGGAGGATTCTTCTGATGATATTCATCTCCCAAGCAAGTCTCAAGGTCAGTGGCCTCTCTGACTTTCAGTCTGTTTTGAAGCTAAATCAGTCCAAGCCACGCATGCGCATAGACAAGGAGTGTAAGCGATGGCATGATATGGAAGCCTATTCCTTTCCAGGCCTGCAGTATGTCCCTCCCTTGGGCCCACAATGAAGATCTGCATTTGAGTGCTACTCTCAGTTGCTCCACACTAGAACTCTGTCTGACTCTCCCTGCTCCTGCTCTGAGCGCACTCGAGTCTATGCAGATGGTGTGACCATTGAGGACCTGTCTGGCTACAAGGAATATTACTTATATATTCCCAAGAAAGTATCCCATATGGCAGAAATGATGTGTACCTGATAGAAAGAAGCTAATTAATATGCTTTATACCACTGACAGGCTGTCAAAGAGACTTAGTTAATGGCAGACCTTGCAGCCATATTGTATAAGAAGACATCTCCTGCTCACTGTGCTTGCAAGAAAAACATTTCTTGGCATCTTAAAAAAAGAAGAAGAAGTAAAAATTAGCTCTGGGAGTCAGTGGGTTGCAGTGTTAGACTTGGCCCCTGGCCCCTTACCTCTGCAGAAGCAAATAATAAAGCTGCTTACCTCACCTCCATGGTGGATTTCCTTTGTCAACGGCACTGAGGAGGGTCCTCTGTTTAAGTCTGGGTTTCCCAGGTAACAACAGTAATATCTGACTTACAGAAAACAGCAACAACAGAGCTCTTTAGGGATAATGAAATTAGTCTCACAAATTTATTCATCATAGAACTGGTGAAAGGGGTTTCCTCTGGAAATTCTTGGGGTGGCTGAATAGGACTTACATGCCATCTTGATCATTGGAAATAAAGTCACTAGTGTCTTGGAATCCAATCAGACTAGGGAATCAATTCCAAAAAACCCCAGAATCAACTCAGAAATCTTATCCTTAAAATTCTATTTCTCAAGAACTACTCCCTATATAAAATCTATATTAGAGAAACAAAACTGACTGGAGATATCATATATCTATGTAAATATTATGAAAAATAGTGTAGGAATTGAGTCATGCAAATGTAGGGAGGGGCAAATATGAATTCCATAGGGCAGACCAAAAGCTGGAAATGCCAATGAAGATTTTTGATGAATTCTCTGAGAAGCTGGCTGGCTGAAAGAGAAATGGAAATTCTCCCTTCTGATTGCTGGAGTCATCAGTTCTCCCTTTAAGATTTTCAGTTGTTCAAATGAGATTTCCCTTATTGTTTAATGCAATCTCCTTAGTTGCTTTTAAATATAATCAGCCATAAATGCTACAGTAGTTGGAGTTTTCTAGGGAAACAGAACCAACAGGATATATGTGTAAATATGAGATTTTATAAAAGTGTCTCACGGATCTGTGGGGATGCAAATTCCATAGGGCAGGCCATAAGCTGGCAATTCTGATGAAGATCTTCGATGAATTCCCCACGAGAAGCTGGTTGGCAGAAGCAGAGAGAGAGATTCTGTATTCTGATTTTCTCCTTTAAAGCCTTTGACTGATTTATATCTAACTTCACTAATTGTGAAAGACACTCCCCTTAAGTTGACTGCAGATGTAATCAGCCATAGATGCAATCAATGTGCTGACAATTCAAGTTCACAAAATGTCTTCTCAGCAACAGATGGACCAGTGCTTGCCTGACCAGACAAATGAGCACAAACATGTGGCCAAGTTGACACATGGTCCTAAACATCACAGATGCAATCTACTTACTGATGATTTAAATCCATGAAATATTCTCACAGCAACAATCAGAAAAGTGCTTGCTTAACAACTGTACACCATAATCTAGCTAAGTTTACACATGAACTTAACATCACAATAACTGTCACAAGCAGTAAATCAGAGCAGTGAGGAAAAAAACAATGTGAAAACAAATAGGAGAGTGAATGCAAATACTCTTGGCATAGCTTATTATTAAAAAGTCGACAAAGATAGTCATCTTCCACAAGCAAAGGTACTAACATGTTCCCTTTCTACCAAGTATCATGTCTAGTAGCTGAATCACTGAAATTAGGGATAGTAACAAAGTCCAATATGGGCATTCAGTTGTGAAACCCTGTGAAGGGTTTCTTCAAGCAAGCCAGTGTTTTATAACAAAAGAAATATTTTGCAGACGTCATCTGACTTCCAAAGTATTGTTAATACCCTCTCAGAAGAGAGGTTGAAACTTTCTAAAATTAAATATTTACAATTTTAAGAAGGTTCTCTAGTGTCAAAATGTACATACTCTACAGCAAAAATTCTGGCCATCATATAAAGTTTTCATAAAACCCTTAGGCAGTTGTCAAACCTTCACTTTAATTCTATTTGTTTTGCATTTATTACAGAGATAGTCAGAATTCAGGCAAAAGGAATTGAACTGCTACTGTAAAAATGAAATTCCAATTTGCTAGGCACAGACATTTGTGCTCTGGATCTGGATTAGGAACTCATTCAATACTATTTTTTTTTTTTGGACATAAATGTTTATAGCAGCACCATTCACAATAGCCAAAAGGTGGAAAGAATACAGTGTCCACCAGTAGACAAATGGACAAACAATGTACTGGAGACAAAAAGAAATATCAATATAATGATTCAGCAATCATACTCATTTGTTATACCCTACCTTTTCTGTATAACTTCACCATCACTTATGATCTTTCTCCCACTTTTGGGGGGTATTTGGGCTAGGCCCATTCTAACTTTTTCATGTTGGAAGGGACTGTTGATAATATGGGATAGTAGGATGAAACCAGTTGATG
The DNA here is from genome assembly GCF_023851605.1 of Tamandua tetradactyla. Taxonomy (NCBI): domain Eukaryota; kingdom Metazoa; phylum Chordata; class Mammalia; order Pilosa; family Myrmecophagidae; genus Tamandua; species Tamandua tetradactyla. Next base: position 198,197,864 of record NC_135327.1, on the reverse strand, counting down.
TTCTGGAGACCCTGTCCCCTCTGCGTTTCATGACTTATCTGGTCCAGGGACCCATCTGGAAGCAGTAGGTTTCTGGAAAGTTACCCTAGTGCATGGAACCTTTGTAGACTCTTACATAATGCCATAGGTGTTTTTTAGGACTGGCAAGAAAGGTTTTGGTTATGGTTTGGCAAGCTATGATAGGTAGCAATGTCTAACTGACGCTTGCATAAGAGAGACCTCCAGGGTAGCCTCTTGACTCTATTTGAACTCTCTCGGCCACTGATACCTTATTTGTTGCATTTCTTTTCTCCCTTTTGATCAGGATGGCACTGATGACCCCACAGTGTGAGGGCCAGGCTCATTTCTGGGAATCATCTCCCATACCACCAGGGAGACTTTCACCCCTGAATATCAAGTCCCACATAGGGGGGAGGGCAATGATTTCACTCAGTACATATTTATAACATCATTGTCTCAAATAATACATTCTATTAAATGTTTTTACAAATAGTTTTAAACATATCTACAGTCTATATTATTTCATTAAGAAATGTACAAACACGGAATGAAAATCTTGTAAAATAAGAAAGCAATGACCAAACATTCACCTAGCAGCTTTGGATGGTGAGCAAAAATGTTGAAAGTATAGCGTTTGTATAAAAGCAAGTTGTTTTGCATTCACACAAAGCCAGATACTACAGATTTTTATATGGCATTTATCAAGCTCTTCTTTTTTCCGCAGTGCCCAAGTGGATTTGCCATTTGATCAAAACAAATTCTACAATCATAACAGAATAATATACCTACATGGTTACTCAAAGTATCTTATGTGTAAGGATTTTTAAAAATTAACCGCAGTATATATTCAAAATCAAATAAATAACAATCAAAGGGATGAAAATCCCTGAATACAAAACCAGGAAAGTACCATCTTAAAGCTCTTCCTCAGAATAGAATATGTTCTAATATCATTTGAAAAGCCTAAACATAGAACAGACTCCAAAGAAAAGCAAAACAAGTAAAAGAATTGAGCACAAAGTTTTAAATCATCTCTCGCAAGCTATATATATATGTAATCAGCTTTAAAATCAACTTTTGCTGGTTTCTTCTTGTCTCAAGCAACAGTGACTAAAGGACAGAGAATTTTTGTATATTGCATTTGATTCTATTTGGTATCCCAGATAACAGTCAGGATAAAACTGGAGAGAAAAAAAAAAGCACTAATTTTGATATCCTACTTTTTTTCTCTCAGAATTCTCAAGGAGAGACCATACCTATGTATCATTGACATGTAATTTGAGGAGGATGAAAAGCAATCATGATTTAAAAAAAAGAAAAGAGAATTCCTCAAGTGAGGTTTTGTACATCTGAAAATCACTCAAAAGTTGACTTTGGTTTACAAAATTAATATTTAATTTAGTGAAATTACCATTTCAAAATTCTAATCCTTATTCAACTTTTTAAGTTCAACTTAGATATTTCATTATTCTATTTGTCAGCCTAACAAGACTAACAATTCTAACAATTACTGCCAAGAGAGGGTTTGAATAATATTTAATCTCATTTATAAACTTGATTAATAGAACCCTTTCAAACATTTAAAATTGCATTCACAAATTTTTAAGTACTCCAATTTTCTGACAAACTTCTAAGTTCTTGAGAAATTTATATAACTCCAATAAACCACATTATGAACATAACCGTCTCCTAATTTTTCTAAGACCATATTTACTCTTAGTGAGATTGCCACTTAAAAATCAAAACTCAAGATTAGTTACTTAATTAGTATTTTCCAAAAAAGATACTTTAAACTGTCATTCTAAAGAAAACGTCTCTCAAATATTACAAGTAAAAACAATTTCAAACATGAAGATTCCTTAATACAAAAATAGTATAATCAGTTTTAAGAACTTTAAATATCATTATATTTAATTCTAAATCTTGAAGAAATGAAAGATGTGACCCACTGTTTTAATTACTTAAGCTGTTCAAGCAAATACCATGAAATGGCTGGCTAAAACAATGGAAATTTATTAGCTTACAGTGTAGGACTAAAAGAAATTCTAAATCAAGACACATCAAGACAAAGCTTTCTCCCATTCTGGGGCTTACTGCCAGCAATCATTGGCTTCTTTCACATGGCAAGACATAAGATGGCATCTCCTGGTCATTCCCTTCTCTTCCACTTTCTGCCAATATCATCCTCTTTATTCCTGTAGCTTTCTCTCTCAGTCTGAATTTCATTCCCCTTATAAAGGACTCCAGAATAGGACTGAGACCCATTCTGACTGGGGGAGTCCCCAACTTAACTGAAATAACTTCATCAAAAGATCCTACTTACAATGACTTCACACTCACAGTATGGATTAAATTTAAGAACATGTTTTTCTGGTGTGCATGCAACTTCAAACCACCAAGGATGATCATGATCTTCTCTTTTTAATGTGACATAAGACTAAAGAATTTGAGAAAACACTGACTTAACTATTTGATGTTTGGAGTTGCTCTGTCAATGCTTCAATTACTTCAAGAGGGAAATTGGGCTATGGGATTCAGATTACACACATTAATTCAATACTACCGTAATTCTTCCTGGATAACATTTTTCCAAGAGTTGACTTTTGGCTTCTAATACCTAAACTTCATAGAATGTGCAGAATCTCTTAAGTCAAGGTTTTGGGAATTAGATTTACATAAGAAATATTGATTTGTATGTCTCCCAAACTTGCTACAATATTTTTATTAATTGATTTTTGGATATGATCTTGAGTTATATTCTAAATATAGTTACTAGATGGTCAGAATCAGTGGTAGATATTTTGAAAAATATGTGTTTCAGATTTCCTGACACTATGCAAAAAAGAATATGTGTTTCAGATTTCCTGACACTATGCAAAAAAGAATATGTATTTCAGGTTTCCTGACACTATGCAAAGTTACAATAAGCAGCCATCTGATAACAATCTTATGAACTGTTAATCAGGTAGCTATGTTTTCCATCCTAACATGATACTTTGTTCCTTACATATTTTATTTTATTGTGTTTTTGTTACATTTTAGAAAATTGTTTCAAATTGACCAGTAATGTGTCATAATTTTGTACATTGATTGGTAACCTATTTCATATTATTTAATATTTCTGCACAGGAAGTCTGATTTTTCAGGATCTGATCACTTATAGAAAAAAGATGCCTGTGCTTTTGTCTACTGACAGAAGTCTGCAACTCCCACCTAAATTCATTTAATTGTATTACATTTCTTTGGCTCTTAAGATATGTAAATATCTTCAAGTCTTGGTCTAAAGGTCTTTGAATTTGAATGAAATCATGTCCTTTTTATTGCTGAAACCATATAACTTTTACATATATAAAATTATATCAAATTGAATCTGAGTTTCTGTGGTAACTTTATCTCATTTGCAAATACAGTTTAGTTCTACTATATTTATGTATGTATAAAAGAAAATAGCCATTGTATTTTTACAGGAAGCCTGTAATTACCTAGTAATATAGCTTCTGATTAGCAGCTTACTCTCAAAGCCCCTGTCAAAGTCACAGAACAAAGATACGATATGGTAAGAGAACTTCTTCAGGACTTTAGGACCATGTATTGTGGATACCTCAAATTACAGGTATCTTTGGAGAAAGGTAGAATAATCCAGAATCTCCACAAATTTTAATTCACAATGTCTTGCATGTCACATATTTATGACATCCAATTTACAAAGAAAATCAAGGGTAAAAGTAGACAATGGCAGTAGATCAGCATGGGATACAGATAACAAAGTTTTCAGACAGGCCTGTTAAAGTAACCATGAATGCTATGTTCAATAAAATAGAGGAAAAAATGGAGAATGTCATGGAAAACTCAGACTCTAAAATTCATTAGTTAATTAATTCATTAAAGAAATTGTCAAATGGAAATTCTAGCACTAAAAATTTCTTTAACTAAATTAAAACTCAATAGATGGGTTTAATAGAAGAATATATATAGAAGAAAAGAGGATTATAGAACTGGAACTCTGTTCCTTAGAAACTATCCAGACTAAAGAACAATAACAAAAGGTATTAAAATGCATAAAGAAGCAAAAAATACATATCAGACATGACCAAAAGCTTTACCATAAGTGTAATTGAAGTTCCAGAAGGAAAACATAGAAAAAATGGGACAAAAGCAATATTTGAAGAAACAATGGCCAAGAATTTTCCAAAGCTGATTAAGATATTAAATCATAATTTCAATAACTTTTATGAAAGCCAAGCATTTTGGTATTTCTTATAAAGTTAAATATACACTTACTATACAATACAGTAATCAATTCTTAAATATTTGGCTGTGAGAAATGAAAATATGCCTATACAAAAACCTGTATGTGAATAGCTATAACCATTTTTAAAATATTTGACTTTTTGAATTAACTGCTCAAATTCTATCAGCTGGTGAATGGGTACCTAAATTGTGGCACATCCATCTAATGAAATGTTAGAAATAAAAAAGATATGAACAACTCATGCATTCAACAACATGGATAATCTCAGTAAACATTAGGCTAAATGACAAAAGGCAGACGAAAAAACTACATACTGTATGATTCCATTAATATGACTTTTTTGGGGGGGTGCATGGTCCGGGAACTGAACCCGGGTCTCCCTCATGGAAGGTGAGCATTCTATCACTGAACCATCCATGTACCCTAATATGATATTTTGAAAAGACAAAACATAAAGAGAGAAATCAAATTAATATTTGACAAAATCCAGGGATTGGAGGAGAATAGTGACTCTGCAAGAGCACAAGGGAAATTTGGGCAGAGATGAAAAATTTTATAACTTGATTGGGTTGGGGATTACAAATGCCATACATTTGTCAAAACTCATAGAACTGTACACTTTAAGTACATTTAAAATGAGTGAATTTCACTGTATATAAATTATATCTCAATAAGTCTCATGTGTAAAAATATATATTGGGAAATATTATCAGAATATACCTTGTTCCAGAAACACATACCCATGAGAAAATAAGATCTTTTTTCTGAGAATAATTTTTAAACTGTGTATTTCTTGAATTACCCAGCTTAAAATTTTAGAGAATCTACCTTGAATAAGTGGGCAGAGAAAATTGGAAAAGACAGTTATTGGAGAAAACAAGACCAAAATGTGGTTATGTTTGTTTTCCTGATGGAGGATATTTGAATATGTTTGAATGTTGATGCAATTGTCATTTATTATCTTACTGACCTTGAGAAATTGACTTAATTTTCTTGGGCCTTGGTTTATCTTCAGATGTTTTCAAACTTTCCAACCCTTCTTTCCTCTGAAATCTATTAAAGGGATGAAATTAATTTTTCCAAGGAAAGTTACCCCCAAATGGTAAAGGAGTCATACATATGTAGGTTGGTAGTGATTGTTGTGCTGCAATTTTCTTATTATCCTTATTAATTATTATTGTCATTCGAAATCTTGAAGAAATTCTGGACTGTAATGAAAAACATGGAAATGCAGAAACTTTATGGAAAAAATCTGCAAAATATTTTATTTTTCACTCTGATTTAAATTCTCTTCAAAGACCTAGTATCAAAAAACCCTGAAACTTTGGCAACATATAACAGAGCTCCTTGTCATATTTAGTCCAAATAGTAACATTTTTTGGAAGAGACTGTTCGCACAAAAGCATCAGCACTGTTGCAGATATTGAACTCAATCTGACAATCTAGAAAAAGAAGGGTGACAGGAGCTTAAGACAGCTAAGGAGGTTCCATTTGATCAGGGAAATGAAGGCTCCTTCTTTTGAACAGAACTGGATGAAAAATAGATGAAATACAGCCACACACAAGCTGACTGAATGACACAGAGCAATCTTAGCCTCATGGGTGCCCTTCACTCGCAGAGAGGTGTGCCAAATTACACTCTGTGTAATAGAAAGATGCGCCTTCGAAATGCTTCACAGGCACAGCTTAATCTGTACTGATGAGGGGCCAGAGAGTAGTGAGAAGGGCCCACTGGAAAATCAGAACTCCCTCTGGCATGTAAGACAACCCAGGCTTGGATCAGTAATGTGGAAACATCACACATTTCAAAATGCATTCTGCAAAATTCATCGAAGATTTATTCTGAGCCAGACATAGGACATTACCAGTGAGAGTGAAGATTAAAATGTATAGTGAGAGAAACCAGGTATGAATAAAAAATTAGTCCTCTGAATATGATACAACACTGTTAGTACATAGAATGGGACGCCAAGTCCCTTCTCACATGCACATATATAGAGATATGATTGGAGGTATTTTTATAATTATGTTATAAACTATATATATTTCTCAGACTTTCATTGAACCAAGACTTCAACTGAACTAAATCTCATGAAGTGTAACAACCTTTTGAAGAAATATTTCATTTCTTTATGAGTTTCAGTTTAGCAATCTAAAAAAAAAAAAAACAAGGCAGAAAATCTTGATCTGTTCTTTAAATTCGTATTATCTGGGAAAGGAATATGACCTTTTAGAGAGCCAATGCACAGACTTTATAAACGCTACCAAGACCCAGCAGGATGAATAAGGAGACCATTCGGATGTTGAATAAGGGAGGCTAAATAGAAAAGAAAAAATTGCAGAAACACAAGGGCCTATGGTTAAGGAAGCTAATGACAGGGCAAAATCATCACTACGATTCACTGGGTCATCAGAAATGCCTAAAAAACATTTTTGAACTACACCTAGCCTTATTCTCTATTGTAAACTTATATCTGGAATTCTGAAGAAATTTTTAAGAAAATATCTTTGCTAGTAAATGGTTAAACTAACATCAACCAAAGATATTGCAACCCTCCCCCCAACTCATAAAATTAAGCTCACATACTCACTTGCTTTTCTTTTAAATATGAAAAATTCCACGAATTTTAAAGAATTCTTATTTGGAAGTTTATCTTCTCAGTTTGATTTATGAAAATTCCGAGATCTCAAACCATTTCTAGTTTGACAATTTAAAAGCATGGTTTTAATCAGTTGTACCTTTTAGGCTATTTGCAATTGAGAACTGAAACCAACATACTTTCCTGTCCATGTTGAATATCCCACAATGGTCCGAAAATATATGACAATAAAACTCTGAACCACAACTAGTAACCACCCCAGGAAGCCAAACGCTTCTGCAGCAATAAGATCAAAAAGGTTAGACAGGGTCAGTGCTGGACAGCTTCCCTACTTTTGCCCCCGCTTTCAACTCAGGATAGAGCAGAGAAATTTAAATGTTTCCCAAACCAATCACATAAGATGCCTCACTTCTAGTTAGTCTGCTTCGAGTTTCCTCAGGACAACCTCCAAGCAAATCTTATCTAAAAGCTTATCTTTTTTTTTTCCACTATAAAAGTTTCCTACTCTCCTTCCTACCTTTCAGTTTCTGCCAAATGCAAGTGACAGTGACTGACCCCATGCTATAGCAAGCTCCAAATAAATAGCTTTTGTTCTCCTTTGAGTGGTCTTCATATATTTCTAAAACATGCTAAACAATTCTGAAGGCAAAAAGCATTATTTCCTATTTTGTGTTAAGCAATACTTGGTGAGGCAAAAATAACTTATCTTCCAGAAGCAGAAATGTCCTGAGGCAAATAGCTAAGACTTGGAACCAAAGATAATAGTTTACTTATGAAGACAAATGGCTCTTTCATCAATACTCACTTCAAGAACTCCATATCAATGTGCTCACCAATCCACAACCTTCATGGACTCTGTTCAATACCAAACAATTTTTCTCCCTGCAACATTCTTCTTAAATCCTTCAGCCCAGGCCTCAAAATCCAATACATGTACCTGCTATCTTCTCCTTTCTGAGATACTAAGATTTGTCCAGGTGGACAAATAGAACCAGGTGGTTCTCTCCCTTACTGCCCTAAGTCTAATAAACTTAACTTTGTATGTTCAACACATTTGTTATGGTGATCATTTGGAGTAGATTGACAGCTGATAATCCTGAAGATTTTGCTGAGATCCAACCAAGACCTTCTGGCTGCCATGTCTCAATAACCTTAACTGATAATAGTACAAGGCTCCTTGAGTTGCCCACTCAGGGGTCTGAGTTACAATCTCTTTTTGGTGAGCTCCCAAACACAAAGTTTATTTTGTTTCCTAGTTATGAGTCCTGTTTTTAGAAGTCCTTTGACCATATTATCAGATTTGAAAACTCTTAACTTTGGTAGAAATGTGTCTTTCTTGTTACTACTACTGTGTATCTCTTTGTTCTTGTTACTTTCTATTATAAGTTTGTAAGAAAAAAAATCACTGAAAAGAGAACAGGTGTAGGGTTGAAAAGTCTATCTTTAAGCCAGTTCCAAGGCCTGTATGGTCTTATAGAACGAACTTCATCTTGGGTCACCTATAAAAATGTTATGATTACATTATTCAGCTTTGACTGTGCTGTCTATGAGAGTCTCGTTCAGGAAGATATGTCCTCTCCAAAGTTTCCACGCACTGGAGATTGTGGAATTCTCAGGTCTGCAATTGGAAATGGCCAGTCACTAGGTTGGAAGCTGGGGACACAAAATATACAAGGAATATAATTAGCCAAACATTGGCAAATTCTCATGGATCCATCTCCTTCTCTATATTCTTTCTTACATTATTCACACTAAAACTTTAAATTGTGTGCTCATTCTTTGTTGTTTTTTGGTGAACACTTTCAGAACATAATTTGCATACTCTACAAATGATACAATTTGTAGAATTAAATTTTTTAAGTTTATTCCCAGAACTGTGCATCCATCACCACAATCAATTTTAGAACATAATTATCACCTCAAAATGGAGCCCAATATTCTCATTTTTTCAGCCTTACGTAATGACTGATCTACTTTCTATCTTTAGATTTGCCTACTCTAAACATTTCACATAAACAGAATAAAATAGGTGGTATTTGGTGACTGGATTCTTTCACTTAACTTAATGTTTTAAAGGTTCAATGTTACAGCATGTAGCAGTACTTCATTCTTTCTAATTGCCAAATAATATTCCATTGCATGTTTATACTGTATTTTATTTATCATTCAACAGTTTATGGTCAAATAAGTCATTTCCATCTTTTTGACTATTATTAATGGTGTTGCTATAAACATTCTTGTGCAAATTTTTGTGTGGACTTGTTTTCATTTCTTTGACGTATATATACCTAGGAATGGAATTTCTGGGTCATATGATAACCTTTGGAGAAATTACCAAACTGTTTTCCAAAGTGACTGCACCATTTCACATTCCAACCAGTAGTGTATAAGAATTCCAAATTCTCCATATCCTCACCAACATTTGCTTTCATCAGCCTTTTTTATTATTGTTATTCTACCAGGTATGACATAGTATCTCGTTGTGGTTTTTATTTGTATTCCTCTGATGCCTAATGATGTTGCACATCTTTTCATTTGTTTATTGGACATTTGTATGTTTTCCATGGAGAAATGTCTATTCAAGTTTTTTGCCCATTTTTACTGGGGTTACTTGGCTTTTTATCATACAGTTGTTAACGATTTTTATTTATTCTAGCTACAAGTCCCTTATCAGATTTTGCAAATGATTGCTCCAAATTTTGACTGTCTTTTTACTTTATTGATTTTGTTTTTTTGAAGTAAAAAAGTTCTTTACTTCAATGAAGTTTAATTTATTTTTGTTTTTGTTGCTTCACTTTAAGAAAAAAATGAAACGATTTTATTCACACACCATACAATCCATCCAAAGTGTACATTAGTGGCTCTTGATATCATCATAGGGTTCTGTATTCATCACCACAATCTTTACTTTTGATATCATATTTAAGAAACCATTGCCACATTGAAAGTCACAAATATTTACCCCTATGTTTTCTTTTAAGTGATTTACAAATTTAGCTCCTATGTTATGGCTTTTGTCCATTTTGGTTTTTTTTTTTTTCCTTTTTGAATATAGTGTGAGGTAGGGTCAAAGTTCATTTTTTCGAATGTGAAAAGCTAGTTACCTCAGACCCATTTGTACAAAAGGCAACTTTCTCTACATTCATTTTTTTGCCATCCTTGTCAGAAATCAATTAACCATAAATAAGAAGGTTTATTTCTGGGTCTCCAGTTCTATTCCATTGATCAATGCGTGCATTCCTATGCCAGTACTACACAGTCTTGATTACTGTAACTTTGTAGTAAGGTTTGAAATTGGGAGTGTGAGTTCTTGAACTCTGTTCTTTTTCAAGACTGCTTTGAATATTCTGGGCCTCTTGAATTTCCATGTGAAGTTGTCAATTTCTGCATTTCTGCAAAGAAACCAGATGGAATTTTGAAAGAGATAGTGCTGAATCTATAGATCTCCTTGGGGAATATTGCCATCTTAACAATATTTTAAGAAAATAGTTGTCTTTCCATTTATGTTGACTTTATTTAATATTTTTCAACAATATTTTTCATTTGCATTGTGTAAGTTTTGCATTCTTTTCATTAAATTTATTCCTACATGTTTCATTATTTGATGAAAATGCAATTTTATTTCATTTTCTGATGATTCATTGTAAATGTAGAGAAATACAATTGATTTTTATATATTGATTTTGTATCCTGAAATCTTGCTAAATATTGCTAAGCATGACCCTCTTCCTTGAAATTATCCTTTGAGGTCTGAATTTTATCTCCTACAACTAATCTACAGTCTATTTATTTTTGTCAGTGAGAATTTGAATTTTTTTCCAGGTTGGGTATGCAAAATGTTCAAGTTACAAGGAAGCATCAATATGCTGTTCTAAAGCAATTGTCCCAGTTTATGTTCCCACCATCAATGAGTATGAAAACTTCTGCTTGGTTCAAATCTTTTCTTCCATTTAATACGAGAACATCCCTTAAATTTGCCAATTCAATCAATAATAAGAAATAGAATATGTCTTTATTTGGTTTTGGACATTTCTTTTTTTTGTGGGGGAGGTGGTACATGATCCGGGAATTGGACCTGGGTCTCCCGCATGAAAGGAGAGCATTCTACCACTGGGACATTTCCTTTTTCTCTACAGCAAAATGTCTGAACATATCTTTTGACTACTCTTCTATTTCTTTTTTTTTTTATTGTTTTGTGGGATTTTTTTACGTACTCTGATAACATTTGTGCCAGTTTGTTGTAACTACAGAAAAGCCAAGTTCTTTAATCCTCATTCAATATTTCTGGGTAGAAGCTTTTTTATTGTTTCCATGGAGATGTGGCCCACCCAATTGTGGGTGGTAACTTTTGATTAGATGGTTTCCATGGAGATGTTTCTCTACTCATTCAGGTTGGGATTGCTTACTGGACCCCTTTAAGAGGGAACTATTTTGGAAAAAAGCTTTAGAGCCACAGAACTAACAGAGCCTACACAGCCAGAGACCTTTGCAGATGAAAAAAGAAAATGCCCCTGAGGAAGTTGTTGGAAAAGCCTGGAGAGGAAGCTAGCAGACATTGCCATGTACCTTTTCTGCTGAGAGAGAAGCTCTGAACATCATCAGCTTTCTTGAGCCAAGGTATCTTTCCCTGGAAGCCTTAGTTCAGACATTTCTATAGACTTGCTTTAATTTGGACATTTTCATGGCCTTAGAACTGTGAACCTGCAACACAGGTATTAAATTCCACTTTTTAAAAAACATTCTATTTTTCATATATTGCATTCTGGCAATTTGCAGGCTAAAACAACACTTTATTATGTGTGTTACAAATATCTTTCCCAAATTTGTGATTTTTTTCATTAACTGCACTGCCTTTTCAGGATTCAAAAGTTTTGATGTTAAAATAATTAAATTTTTCATTCTTTTGTTTTATGGTTACCATTTCTGTTCTTTGTTTAAAAAATGTTTCCTTCTTCAAAGTCAAAAACATTATATATTTTCTTCTCAAAATTTTCAAACAGTTCTATAGTAAATCCTTAATCCATTTATATTTGAGGTAGAGACAGTAGACTAGATAGGAATCAAGGACCCACTGCCCACTTGGAATTCACAAGGGATCCTCAATGCTGTCTCTCTGTCTGAGGATGAGAAGTGTGACTAGGACTTGTCTTAGGCTACAAACAAGCCTATGGTGAGAGTCTGACAAACACTGATGGGTCCTTGTCTGATGCATCCAGGGAAGACTGGATTGTTTGAGCAGGCACTTCTATCAAATGTGTTATGATTTGCAGTGAAAAGAAATGTATCACTCCAAGCCTGACCCCCTCTGGCCTAGGCCTGGAATTTTTAATTTCCACATAATTCACAAATAACTTGTTAGAGAAGAAGTTTTAAATGCTTATGCTACAGGCTTGTGTTCAGGGTAGCACAAATTCTACATCCCAGAGAAAAAATAAATTCCAGAAACATTACATGGTAAAGTGAAGAATACCAAGATTAAGCACAAAAGAAGACTAGAAGTTTTCTTTTTCTAACATGTATTAACTTTCCCAGTATTTATTGTGCATTTATCATGGGCCAGGAAAAATGTTAAAGCAGAGACAGTTATTGCTGCCATTAGAATCTTGCATAAATAAATAAATCAGGATGGTCGGAAATTGTGAAAGGCAAAAAGGAAGTCAAGTTGGATTTGTAACAACAACTAACTTCAGAACTCTCTCTTAAATTGGATATCAGATATAGTATACCAAGCCACCATTAATATTTATAGGACCTGGGGCAAAAGGGAAAATGAATACACACATAAGATCTGCCTCCAAACAATTTATTTGAGTATGTTTGCTTTATTTATAGTTTCATTTTTAATACATTTTCATAATGAGCTGGACGTCTATGTTGGAATGAGATGTCAGAAAGTTATCATCTTATCCTGAGCTCACAGTCTATTCCTAACTCCATCCTCCCACCAAGAAGGGTCTCAAGTGCACTTGAATAGCAACCACAAGCTGCATGTCCCAACTCAGTTCATATTTCCCCCCACCATCACCACACTCAGCCTCTTCTTGGCCATCCTTGTGCCTAGGGATATACATGTAAGGGGTATCATCTGCTTTCAAGAGAATCACCTAGAAGGGAGGTCCTTACAGGCTCAGGACTCTGCTTTTGGACATGTGGACAAGGAATATCAGGATCTTGGGTACCTAGAGCATGGTCTAAAACCATGAGAGATGGATACCAACTTTGTGAAGGCATTTCCTCTGGTACCAGGGACTCTCCATCATAGTGAAGACAGGTTGCAGGGAAAGGGCCAGAGTGAAGACTTTACAGGCATGAGGCCAGGGCAGAAGTTCCCTCTAACTTTGTCTCAGGTTAATACTGCAATTTACCCCAATTTTGTGTGTGTGTGTGTGTGTGTGTGTGTGTGTGTGTGTGAAACTTTTTAAAATGGGGAGAATCAGAGGACAAAGGCTGAAAGGAAAGTTAATACAGGAGCTGACTGTCTAGAAAGTTTCATTGTGGTTAAGTCATATATAGAGAGGCACAAGCTCTGGTTTCTTGGGACCAGAGATGGGAACAATTGGAGGTAGTTGAGAGGATGAGAGTCAAAAGATAAAACTGAGTACAAAAAAGCTTATGGAGAGGTACAAATTAAAGTTCTAGGTGTTATACAGAGGGCAGACCCTGGCAGAAATGATGTTCACCTTTCTAGGGGGCGTTTCTTTCTACAGATATTTTAGAGTTCTTCTTGAACTATTTAGCCAAGTAGACAAGAGAAGAGAGCTCCATAACAAGTCTCTATACTTTGTAGGGAATTTGAGCTTTATCTGATAAAACTTAAAGGGCACACAATTATCCTCATGTCATTCACCTCTTTCCCAACCTTCATTCCATAGTTTTTATCCCTGGTACAAATTACTAAAAGAGATTGAACAGTTAGAGAAATTCAAAGTACATGATAAGATATGATTGCTGACATCAGTGCTATAAAAACAATAGAGCATTAAGGAACAGGATGGTTAAGCCCATTTGAACCCCAAACGGTCTCATTGAAGAGATGGCATTTGAAGCACATGTTAAAGAAAGAAAGAAATTTCAATACACGAAAAAGGGATTAGGTATATGAGAAGAGAGAGACATTTCCAGAAGAGTGGAGCATTGAGCAAACACAAAAAATCTGGATGAAGAAGGGATCTAAGGATTTTCTCTTATTCTTGCTGATCTGTGGCTCATATGAGTTTCCCTATTCCCCATCAAAGCATATTCCTTAATCCACACCTGGTAACACCATGGAATTTTTCCTCATAGGTACTCAACTTGATCCCAAATAATTTTGATTATATTCTTTAACAGCTTTAGAATTAGGTTGAAGATTTGCCATAAAAGCTTTAATACAGTCACTAGAAGTTTAGTTATATTCAAAAGTAAGCAGTCTGGGACGTTTTTTATCTAATAGCAATGACATATTTTGTCCTATACTTTTACATCTAAAATTTTTGTGGAATAAACCCTCAATTATGTGCCTTTATTCCCTAATACCAGATCACCAAAATATTCTTCATCAAGAGACCCACAAGATGAATGGACTTCAGCTCCCTTTCTGATGAAAAGTATACCTTGAAAAAAGTAGTGTATTCATTGACCTCTCTTTAAATATCATTTGTTTCTAAGTGTATTATCTATCATCTATCTATCTACCATCATCATCATCACATATATAGTTTATAACACATATATATGTGTAGGTATGTACGTACATGTGCTGGTTTGAAATTGTTATGTACCCCCAAAAGTTATGTTCTTTCAATCCTAATCTACACTTGTAGGGGCTGACCTATTGTTTAGGGTGGAACCTCTTGATTAGGTTGTTTTCATGGAGATGTGACACACCCATTTATGGGTGTGATCTTCTGATTAGATGGAATGTGGCTCTGCCCATTCACTTGAGTCTTGATTAGTTTTCTGGAGTCCTAAAAAGAACTGACATAGACACAGATGTTTGGAGATGAAGAAGAAAATGTGAAAGGACCCATAGGATCTGGGAGAGTCGCATGAAACCAGAAGCCAGGAGAGGAGTCCAGATGTTGCCATGTGCCTTCCCATGAGATGCCAAGCAAGCCAGAAACAAGAGTTTTGTCCTGGAGAACCTAAGTGAGGGCCATGCCTTGAGGGAAAGTCACTGGAATGAGGAGCACAACACAATGAACCAAGAGCAAGGACCCTAGATGCCAACTATGTGCCTTCCCAACTGACAGAGAAACCCCAGACAACAGTCAGCCTTTCACTGGAGTCAAGGTGTCTTTCTATGGATGTCTTAATTTGGGTAATTTTAAGGCTTTAGAACTGTAAACTTGTAACTTAAAAAAAAGCCATTCTACTTCCAGTATATTGCATTCTGGCAGACTTAGCAAACTAAAACAATACATATACATGCATAGCAGAGGTAAAGTATCAAATTTAGTTTCTTGATAATAAACAATGACACCAATATTATCAAGATATAAGAACATTCAGATAGTAAAGATCAATTTGATATACTGATGGTTTTTAGGTCCCTAAATTTCACTGTGATATGCTGGTAGAGGTTAACATTTCTTTTCATTTTGAGAAAAGAAAGGGACCTCAGCTCAGATGTGCCGTTTCATGATAGTTTTTATTTAGTTTCTACAGTGGACCCTCCTTCAATTAGCTCCAAACCTTTAGTCATTTTTTATCAAATATTACAGCAAAGATTCACTTTTTGGGGGGGGCGTTGCATGGTCTGGGAATCGAACTCAGTTCTCCCGCATGGAAGGCAGGCATTCTAACCAATAAAGGACTTGTGCACCCCAAGATTCAATTTTGCTTTAAAGAATAAAAAAGCCTGACCAGTGATTCAGCAGAATTACAAGATGACAAGAAGCCCCATTCCCAATGCCATATGGCAGTAATAGTGGCAGTCACCAACAGAGGACAGCTGTACCAACAGCAGGATCAATAGTGGAAGAAACAGCATCGGGATGAAATGACAAAGCCAAGAAAATCTCAAGATACTGCTCCGAACACATATGAGGAAGTCACAAGGACACATTTCATAAAGATCTGAAGACATTTTGAAGCTCTTTTCCTTGGAAACTGGACTAGCAAATCTCTAGATAATTAGTAAACAAAAATGTGACCTCACCAAGGATCAGGGAAATATATATATATGCAAAAAGAGAGATACCAATTATTTTAACCTATTAGATTGGAAAGGAGTTGAAAGATAATATCTAGAATGTAAAGAGAGAGAGAGAGAGCGGGATTATCTCAATTTCCTATTGAGAGCTGTGATGGTTTAAAGTGATGTATTCCCCCAGAAATGATCATGTCCAGAAAAGATCAGCTAATCCATTACTATGGGTGCAGACCTATTATGGGTGGAACTTTTTGATTAGGTCATTTCAGTTGAAGCATGCCCCAGGTGGGTCTTAATCTAGATTCTTTTATAGGAGGATAAAAGACAGAAGATGCAGGAAAAAAAGCCCAGAGATTCTGACAGAGAAAGAGCACAAAAGCTAAGAAAGACAGAGCTAAAAGAGAGAAACACGCAAGAACTCAGAAAGAAAGTCACTGAGGCAACGAAACCTGGGAGAAAAGGGAAAGACCAGCAGATGTCACCATGTTCCTTCCCATGTGACAGAGGAATCCAGGATTGCTGGCAGCCAATCTTCGGGGAGAAGGAATTGTCCTGTTGATGCCTTGACTCAGACATTTTCATGGCCTTAAACTATAAGTTGTAAGTTAATAAATCCCCATTGTAAAAGCCAACCCATTTCTGGTATATTGCATTTCGTCAGCTTTAGCAAACTAAAGCAATAGAAATATAAATTGAAATAATGTTTTTGAAGGGAATGTGGCAGTAATCACAAAAATATAAAAATCAAATATTTTTCATCTGAAGTTCAGCTTCCAGAGGTATGCAGTGATGTATGTACAAAAATTTTAATAAAGATTTTTATAAGGAAGGATAAAGAACAATGTCAATAATTATCAACAGAAGAATCATTAGAGAAATTATTGCATATTTACACAAAGAAGAGACACAATGGCCATTTTGAAAAAAATGGGATAAATTAATATGCACTGACTAGATCAGATGTCATTTTAACCCAATTTCCCTGGAAACAGAGCCTAAGCAAAGATAAAATGATGGTGTTATTCATATGCCTCTCAAGTTGCCTCACTTAGATTGCCTTTAACATCCTTTTTAATTTCATCTCAAGGCTCCTGGAGCTCAGATGACTGGCATTCTAATATACCCATGGTCACAGGGTCTTAATTGAGTGCCTTCATATTGAAAAGTACATTCAATGATGTACAATGATGTACAAAATAATGTCAACATTCAAGACAGCTGCAAAAGTACCTACTTCAAGACTATGCTAAGAGTCTGGAAGTTGGAGGGGTTACTGCATTGTCTATCATTGAGTGAAAAGGAAATCACAGGCCCACACTTATTGTTATGCATAACAGAGAAGAGAGGAAAGAAACCGTTCTGATTGAGAGATACTTGGATATTCAGCACTTAAGGCACTAATGTTTTGAGACAGTGCTGTAAGTACGTTTTCAGACAGAATTCTGTTTTGATGTTTTCAAAGTTTTTCTTGAAACTGGTCAAGACACAGAGATATTCGCAAACTGAATGTAAACACAATGTGTCCTCGTGCTCTATGAATATGTAATTAAGGGAGAGTGACCTCAATTCTCCCCATTGTTATCCTGCACGTTTTTCTGCATATATCCTGTTATGCCCATATGTGCTTTTTCCCTCTGGGAAAGTCACTCTTGTGCATGCTCTGAGGGAAGAGAAACTCACGTTTATAGAGTTGCAAGTAAAGACAGCAAGTAATGAAGTCAGAGGAAACATGTATGTCTCTGGAGACTGGGATAATGCAAAGTTTTGATCTACTCCAAACCCAGCCATATGTCTTCAATACATGGTCTGAGAAACAGACATAAAATACAGCCTCAGCCAAATCTGGGTTCTGTATCCAGAGACAAAGACAGAGTAAAAAGTCCAACCCAGACGTGGGTCATGGATAGGTGAGGAACAAAAGGCAGGGGTAGGGTGATGCAATGGTGGCTCAGTGGCAAAATTCTTGCCTGCCGTGCTGGAGACCTGGGTTCAATTCCTGGTGCCTACCCATGCCAAAAAAAAAAAAAAAGAGACAGGGATAATAGCTTGAATAAGTTTGGGGCATTTGAGCCTACAGTGATTTCCCTTTCCCATTAGAGAGGGTGACAGATAATTTGACAATACTTCTGAGAGCAAAATGGGATGCTATTAATAATTGACCAAGAACAAAACTGTCTAGAGCAAATTTGGACACATATTACCTTACAACTAGATTCTGTCCAAACTCCTCTTCCTGGCATTCAGGACCCTCCACCATCTGACCTTACACTCCCTCCTGCCTTTAATGTGACCATCCTATGGCCTTCAGGATGGTCACTTACTACTTCTGATCATTGTCCCCTCCCAAACTGCTCTCTCATCTTTAAACACACGCACATGCGTGCACACACACACACACACACACACCCTTCTGGCCCTAGATTCTCTTCAATTGTTTTCTAGAATTCTGCTTTCTCACATTTGAGTCAATCAAAATTTTCTTCATTATTTATAGATCAAGCCTCACCACCTTACTATTTCCTTTATCTACCACCATTTGTTTTCATTAGGAAAACTCTGTGAGATTTCAACAAATCCTACAAAATTAAAGTTCCAATGACCATATCTAACTAAAGAAACAAGTGGGAGGAAAGGTATCCAAAAAGGGGGAAAACAATTATTTGGTGTTGGTCATGCTCATTTCCTTCTCCCATAGACTTTCGAAACCATTTTGATTTCCTTAAGCACCCATTTGAACTCACAAAAGACACTCCCTTTCATTGCAGCTGCACGCAGCTGAGTGAGAATCCATCGCTTACTCCCTTCTTTATCTGACCAGGTCTCCTTGCTCTATACATATCCTGGAAATTGGAAAGTCTCTCTTTCCCCAGACTCCGGCCCCACCCCTTGTTCTGATGACCTAGCTGGTGGTCAGGAACCCTGTGGCCAGTCCCTACTACTATCTGGCCACAACGTCACAGTCACTTTCTAACCTCTGACCCATTCTCCCCTTCTGTATAATAGAAGCAATGGAGCTATTTGACCTGCCTCAAGAGGTTGTCAGGAGAAAAAATGAAAATATAGATGATGCAAAACAGTTTGTTTCTAAGTGCAAAGAGTCCTAAATGGTTTACTGCTTACTACTCATCTACCCTCAAATCCACTCAATGCCAGGCCCTGTGCTGCCTGGGCTCCCTACTGTTTGGCTTCTTGTTGGCTTTAGCCAGTGGGAGGCAATGCAAGTGATTAGAAAGTGGGAAGAGAAAGAGGGCAGGATATATGCTGTTCTTCCCTCTCTTCTGGCTGTCCTGCCTCACTCTGTCTCTCTCTTCTGGCTGTCCTTCTCTTCTGGCTGTCCTGGTTCCCTTCAGAACTGCAGCTCCTGCCAGAGACCCTTTCATGGCCACAGCCCTTACCTGACTCAGCTAATATCATTTTCTCCCCTACCCTAGTGAGTCCAGCAGTTATTAAAGTATCCCGATGTGGCTAGCCTCAGCATTCCCAGTTGGCTCCCTTAAACTTGCCCATCCCTCTGCAATCAGTACCTTCGCTGGGTATCTTCAGCTGATACTTACCACTGCAATTCTATTTCCTGCAAATGCCGTAACTGATAAAAATATAAAATATAATATAAATGAGAAACATACTGGGAGCTCGAATGAAATTGATTAGTTGATTTAAATAGTATGAGAAAGGGAATTTTTGGAAAAAAAATGGAAGTTGAATTGAGATGGGCAGGATTTTGATGACCCTACCAGTTTATCTAGGATAATCCCAATTTACAGTGGTTGTCCCAATCTGGCACCTCCTTTCACTCTCAAAAGTGTCCCAATTTGAGGGTGGGCCACGGTGGCTCAGCGGCAAGAACGCTTGCCTGCCATGCCAGAGGACCCGGGTTCAATTCCCGGTGCCTGCCCATGTATGAAAAAAAAAAAAGTGTCCCAATTTGAACAATAAATTAAATAGGAAGAAAGAGAAAAGCAGCCCCTGGCTTCTAGGAGCTGGCCTGATCCTGCCACTCAGGCTTTAGTGTTGCTATAAACTAGCCTGGCTGGTCTTGCTATTCTCCTGTCAAACAGAAACAATTTCATAGAACACCAACATCAGACAAGGCCACTCTGTGATCATGATAGATCAAGACAAAAACAAAACTGCTCTAAAATCATGTTTGAACACAGATAAAATGTGAGTATTTTCCAAGCCACAAAAGTGACCAAATATCCCCCTATCTTGGCTAATAAGAGTGACTGTGACTTCTTTACCAATCAAAACTTTAACCTTAGTATAATCTTTTCTTCTTCTACGTAAGATTTTTTAAGATACACAATTATATAAATTCCCTGCTTCCTGACAACAGCCAATCAGATAAAATCCTTCTTCCTTAAAATGTCACCAAAATCACTTAGGACAAGCCAAAATCCTATATAGTAAGTCTTCTCTAACATCCTCTTATTGAGATGTCCCATAGTTCCCCATCATTGCTGCAATGAGTAATAATTCCACCTTGTTCAATTACATATGCATTCCTGATGACTTGTGGCTGGAAGACTTCAACAACAGTCACTCTGGAATTGGTAAATAGAGAACATTGGCAGGGGCTTTAAACCAAGACAGAAACACTGACTTGGGAATAAGCAAGCGAAGTCATGGTCTATGAAATCAAGCTAGCTTAGATTTATCACTGTTGACCTACAGGTTGCTTTCTTTTAAGATTCTCTGCTCCCAAATGACCATAGATCAAATTTAAACTCCTACAATCCTGACTTCAACTGTTGAAGGACAAGCCTTGAACAGACTGCCATGCCCCACAAAATACCAAAATCAGCTCTTGGTTTATTCATTCCAAATATAGTGCTGCTGAACAAGCATGGTATGTGTGAGTGTTAAATAATATTTGTGCCATCACAATTACTTTTCATTTGCAAATTAGATATAAAAGACTACTAAGATGTTGATCACTTCATAGCCACAGGGCTATGATTCCCTGTGGCTAAATCATTACATTTCCCAAAATATATCACATAATTAAGTTTTATTCAGAAAGTAGCTCAGTTATCCAGTTGAGTTCATTTATGATTCATCTGAAAACTTGAAAGCTAAAGGTTTTGTACTTTGTGTCTCAAATTATATTGTATCTGTGACAGTAGGTCAACATAATTGAATAACCTGGCCTTTTTTTTTCTTCAATCCTTTGTATTGAAGTTGCTAATTCTCTGCATTTTTTAATGATACCATGAATTCATTCAAGGCCATCTAATCTAAATCAGTGAGAAATGACCTGGTGTAAAGATCTCATCCATGCAAAATCAGGACTGAAGTAAATTTAGGACTCTATGGGAAATGATAATTTACCACTATGCCTTAGAATATAAGGTGTTTGTTTTTCACTCTACTCTGCCAAGTATCCTGCCCTGCCCTCAGCTATCTGCTGTAGATACTGTTAGACCTTAGATCTTTGCCACCACCCAGACTCTCCCTACCTTCCTGTAACCAGAAGACCTCGGTATACTCACCTCATATCTCCATTTCTCAATATCTTTTCTGAAAATTAATTATTGATGGGGTCACAAATGCTGATGTCTTTACACTTAGATGAAGTATTTATGTTTACTTAGACTTACTATTTGCATTAATTATCCAAGCCCAGAAGTGTGAATCACTTATTATAATTCCAGGTTCTATCACTAAACTTGGAGCAGAAGGGGTGGAACTAATTATAGGCATGTCAATCACTACCTGCCAGCACAAATAAGAGTATTTGCACAATACTTACAGAATTAGGTCCTATTTTTGAGAACCCCAAATATCTTGATTCTTTTGTCACTTCAGGAAGTACATGATTTTATCACTTCAATGTGCTAAAGGCATAAATCAGAATCTCCAAAGGGGGAGTAGGGGAGGTAACTAAATTTTTCAGTTACACTCCCTCCCCTTCCTGTAGAGCAGTGGTTCTGAAGTAGAGGCAATTTTATCCAGGTGACATTTGATAATGTCTGCAAAGAGTTTTTTGTTGTCATACCTTGAGTGGAGTGTGGGGAAGATTTGCAGTTATTATGAATTGTAGTTTGCTGTATACAGGGATACTGCTAAAACATACTACAATGCATAGGACAGATACCCACAACAAAGAATTATCTGGCCAAGAAAATATCTATAATGCTGAGACTGAGAAACCTTGTTGTAGAGAATCATTGAGTGTAATGAGAGATGGTATGGAGGGTGTATATTTGGCATATGAATGAAGTAGAGGGACAGAAGTAGAAAAAGAATGGAAGCTTTGCTAGAAGCAAAAATTCCCTTGTTAAAGTCAAGCCATGGAACAATTTGAATAGTGAGAAGAAATTGACAAAGGTGAAAGCTAATTTGGAGTCATCCCCTCTTCAATTGCCATTCTTTCTCCATTTTCCTCAAAAATTCTAAGAAAACTTCCATGAAGGGAAATAGTATGAAACTGGAAAATTTTGCTTTTTATTTCCTCTCCTTAATTCTTAGTTTTCCCTACAGGTTGTAGAAATGGTGCAATACACTCCTTCTAAAAGTAACTTAGTATTAGTATTATGAAAAGAAGAAACTGCCTGATATGATTGTGCTTGGAAATAAATCTGATGTCTGAGTAGATATAAAATGTCTACATAAGTAGGAACAGCTGTGAGTCATATGGAAGTATTTAGGAATTATCTCTTGTATCCATTTTGTTACTTATAACAAAAAAAACACAATTCAAACTAAGTTAAATAATAAAGACAATTTTGCTGGGTTTTGAAATTTGAGAGTGTATTAGCTTGCAAATGCTGCTGGAGTACAAGATACCAGAAATGGAATAGTTTTTTAAAAGGGGAACTTATTAAGTTGCAAATTTGCAATTCTAAGGCAATGAAAAGGTCCAAGTTAAGACACCAACAAGAGGTTATCTTCACTCAAGAGTGGCTGATGCTGTCCAGAATACCTCGGTCAGCTGGAAAGGCATGTAGCTGACTTCTATTTGTCCCTTGCTCTAGGGCTCCATTGCTTTCAGCCTCTGTTCCTGTGAGGGTTCCTCACTTGGATTTTCTAGGGCTGGGTTTCATCTCTTGGCTTCCCTTGGCTCTCTCCAGGTCCTGGCTTGCTTAGCATCTCATGGGAAGGTACATGGCAATGTCTGCTGGGCTCTGCCTATGACTAGGCTCCTGCTCTCTCTGTTGGCACTCCAAGTATCTCCAAGTATTTGTGTCTCTGTCAGCTCTGAAGCAGCTGTTTTCCAAGCATATGCATCTGAGGTTTCTCAAAAATATTTCCCATTTTAAAGGACTCTAGTAAACTAATCAAAACCCACATTTAAGGGGTGGACTTTCATCTCTATCTGATCAAAAAGCTACCCTCACAATTGGGTATACTACATCTCCATGGGAGTAATCTACCCAAAAGGTCACCCTCACAACTGGGTGTGTCATAGCTCCATGAAAGCAATCTAATCAAAGTTTCCCACCCTAAACAATAGGTCTGGCCCCACAAGATTGAATTAAAATATGGCTTTTCTGTGGTACAAAGTAGTTTCAAACTGGCACAGAGAGTCCAGACATGCCTTTAACCCATAATTCAATAATGTCCTCAAGAATATCTCTCAACTTTGCTTTCATGCTAATGTTGGTTCTCCCAGATGGCCTCCAGTAGCACCCAAGGGTACAGCTTGGGAGTGACTTTTAATTCACTCCCTTTATCCAGTATATGGAAAGATTAGAAAAAAAGACAAAAATAAATAACAATAAGGGTGATGGGAGGAATAAAATATTTTGGGTGTTCTCTTTTACTTTTATTTTTATTTTGAGTAATGAAAATATTCAATTATGATAATGAATGTACTGCTATATGATGATACTTTGAACCACTGATTGTACCCTTAAGATGATTACACAGTATGTGAATATATATCTCAATTTAAAAAGATGTGTAGGATTTGTGTCAAAGGCAGAAAGAAATGTGTTCCACTTTGCTAGCTGCCAGAATGCAATATACCAGAATCAGAACGGCTTTTAAAAAGGGGAATTTAATAAGTTGCTAGTTTACAGTTCTAAGACCAAGAAAATGTCCCAATTACAACAAGTCTATTGAAATGTCCAATCAAAGGTACCCAGGGAAAGATACCTTGGTTCTAGAAGGCCGATGAAGTTCAGGGTTTCTCTCTCAAGTGGAAGCGCACATGGCGAACACAGTCAGAGCTTCTCTCTCATCTAGAAAGGCACATGGCATCATCTGCTAGCTTTTTCTCCTGGCTTCCTGTTTCATGGAGCTCCCCGGAAGGTATTTTCCTTCTTCATCTCCAACAGTCGCTGGCTGGCGGACTCTACTTCTCATGGCTATGTCGTTCTGCTGTGCTCTCTCTGAATCACTTTTATTCTCCAAAATGTTTCCTCTTTTATAGGACTCCAGAAGCTTATCAAGATCCACCTAAATGGAAAGAGACAGGTGGTCACCTAATCCAGCTTTAATCCATTTTAACAACCACTCTTGATTAGGTCACATCTCCAGGGAGATTATCTAATTACAGATTCAAACATACAGTATTGAATAGGGATTATTCTGTCATTATGAAATGGGATTTTGATTAAAACATGGCTTTTCTAGGGTCCATACATCCTTTCAAACCAGCACAGAATGGATACATATTCTAAGTAAGGATAGAGACTGCCTATCTGGAGCAAAGTGAATGAGAAACAAAGCCCTCACCTCTAGATTGATTTCCTCTACTAAGGTTCCAGGCTTCCACCCTATAGTGACCACACCTTCTTATTTATTTTGACAAGCTCATTTAATTTAAGCAGAAAGAGCAGCTCATTGAAATGGAAAACATTTGATAGTCAATCCCTTTTATCAGTTTTTTCTTCTAGGTGAAGCATTCTACCCATCACTTTTCTTGTTCAAAGCCATTAGTCAATCAGCAAGAAAGGGAACCAGTGCTTTTACTGTGCAAGCTGGTGACAAATGAGGGCATTAATTTCTCTGAGCAGGCACTTTGGTTTGCCTAACCAGCAGCAAACACAGTGTCATAGATAATGTTCTTAAAAATACAATGACCTTTTATGAGAGATAACTTAGAGTGATTAGAAATGTTAACACTGCAGACTTGAAGAATGCATTTCAGCCATGAAGGATTGTTTTGATGTGAGCCCATACACTGACTGCAGGCACAGAGTTGATAGATCATCTCTACTTAGTCCACTTAGTGACAAAGACTGTCAAAAATATGTCTCCTTGGCATCTTACATAATGTCTTTTTGCCCAGTCAAGAATATGCAATGTTTCCTGGGTGTGGTAGTTTGAAACTATTATGTATCCCAGAAAATAATATTCTTAATTTTGGTTCATTCCTATGGGCATATACCTATTGGACGTGGGACCTTTTGATTGTTTGGTAATTTCAATTGAGATGGGGCCCACCTCATTCAAGATGGGTCTTAATCCACTTACTGGAGTCCTTTATAAGAGGATAAAACATATACAAAAGCTCAGAGATGAAATTAAGAGAAGTTTACAGAGAATCACCCAGAGAAATTTCGAGAAAAAGCCACAGATGGAGGAGTCTGAAGCTGAAGCAATGAAATGTGGGAGAGAAAGACCAGCAGACATCACATGTTCCTTGCTATCTGACAGAGTGGCCGAAGCTCACTGGTCTTCAGAGAACGTATCATCCTGTCAATGTCTTAGTTGGGACATTTTCATGGCTTTAGAACTGTAAATTTGTAAGCTAAAAAAACCCCATTGTTAAAAGCCAGTCTATTTCTGGTATATTGCATTTCATCAACTTTAGCAAACCAACATACCAGGTCCTCATTGGAATGCAGGCAAAAGATTTCAGATGAGATTCAAAACTGACTTGAAGCCATCAGCTGACTCCACTATGAGCCTCAAATACCTCACTTGTCAATATACATTCAGCTTTTTGCTCATGACCAACTAACTCACCCATGCTGCCTATAAAGATAATATGTAAGTTTAAATAGTTCAAAGTATAAAACATAGATCCAAAGCAAGTAAGGGAAGATGCAGATAGTAGTATTATTAACAGAAACAGCACAGAGATTGGTGGTTTCTTTGGAATTTTCAGATGAAAATTTAGCAAAGATTATGAGTAGCTTCTTAAACCAAGGCTTTTAGTAGCTTAGAAATATTTTGCACAGAAGTGAATGGCCAGCTTTACTTTATCTAAGGAGAAAAGTCATAAAATTTCAAATGAAATTTATCAAGTCCTTGATGTTCAATCCTTTTTCCATCAGCACTCATATAGGGATGGCAGTTGGTGTTTTAGCTTATCATGTTTAATGAGCTTGTGGATTTCAAGAAATATCTTCAGTAAGGCTAACATTGGTAACATGGCCTAAGGGAGAAATATAATTCCTCTCTACAATGGCTGGGAAACTACTCTGAGAGAAGGTGTTATTGATCCTTGTGTTATTAACATATCCTTGTATGGAAGTGGGAGAAATGGAAGAAAATGACTGTGAATTCCATTTTCATAAGAAGCAGGATTAATGAGCTCTATAACCAACAGAACCGTCTAACATAAGACGAAGTAAGTCTGGGTATTTGCAAATACTGATTGATGCAATCATGTGCAACTAAGATGAGGACTACCTAGCTATGAAACCAGTGATTAAACATTATGAAAGAAAGAGATCTATGAAGGGAGCAGAGTCAAGGAATTTTTGTTTACTTCTTCCTATCTTACCTCTCAATCTACACAAGCCAAAGTGTATTTTGTGAGACTCCAGTCTTCTAAATTGCTTCATGGAAGAATAATTCTATAGTCAATCAAGTTTGAGAAAAATGTGGATTAGTTAATGTCCCAACAAGAAACAGACGGAATGGCCTAATTGGGCATTTTGAAATGTGTCATAAGGTGCGGGCAATGTACACAGAAATCACAGGACAGTGAAATCAGTGAGATACTGTATCTAACTTACTGCAAGGGAAGGGGAGTGAGAAGTTACCAAAAGAGAGACAGAGTACTCTGCAGAGAGGACCAAGACAGGAGCTATGACTTTCAGTTAAGGTGCGCAGTCAGCTAGTAGCCACCCCATGGACAGGGAGCCGGGGGGTAAGTGCCCTGACCATTCGTATTATTTCTCTCCTCCCTGCCCACAGCCCCCATTGGCTAAACCCAACCAGAAACCAGAGATCAAGAGAGTTTATTGACAGAGTCCGAACAGAGCACACAGAAGGTTGAGAATGGTGGAGAGTGCATATGGATGGGGCAATCAAAAGCCCAGCACTTCCTACTTACTGTCTTCCTTCTTAGAGAGTCACATTGATTAATTATCTTATTAAAGTCTTTGAGAAGTTCTCTAAAAAACAAACTTATTTAGCAATTTTGCCCATTGTTTCCCTGATTTATTTGACCTCAGCCTGTTTCTCCTCTGTACACTGCTATGCAGGAAATGCTGTTCTTAATTGACCACCTTGATATAAATTTATTCATGCATTTATTCACTCATTTCTATCACTTTCCTGCTTAACATCCTAAATAGTTTTCCACTGATCTTAAATAAGGTAAAAAAAAAAAAAGATAATATTTTAATGTGGTTTAAAAAGCCCTTATGAATCGACCTGTCCACATCTACAGCTAAATTTCCTACAATCATATCCTATACTTAAATTATACTGAACTAATCATTTTTTAGTTCCCTAAATATATTTTGTCCCTTCCTCTCTTTCTCCGCTTCTCTCCTTGATCCTATTGAGATGCCATTTATTCTAAGAAGACTTCCCTCATGCTCCCAGGTCTGGTTTTATTGTCCTTCCCCTGTGTTCCCATAACAATCTATTGTTTTTCTATCTTAATAGGTTTTACCCTCCATTGAAATTGCCCTTTCTGTGCTAAATCTCCCTCTAGACAGTAAATGCTATTTAATTTTATTCCAAACTCGTGTATAATTTTATCCCATTTTATATGGCCAGCATTTAGCACATAATAGATGGCCTATAATATTTGTTGAATGAATGCATATGAGATTTGTTACGCTTTCTCATTGTGCCAACCATCAATATACAAATGCTCCTGGGAGGCACAAAAAATAATATCCCTTGCATTTTCATGTGATTCCATTATCATCTCCTTTTTCCTGAGAGGACAAAATATTGATCCAGCAAGAAGGTACTCGATAGATAGAGATGGTATAAAAATTCTATAAAGGAAACTCTAGAAAGGGTTCAGAATTTGGAAAAATAAAATGTTACATGAAATGTTTGCTAATTGTATAATCTTACCTTAGATTTGATCTTGTTTCCAAAGGCAAAAATGCATGAAATAATTATGGTAAGAGTTTTTGACCAATTAAATACTGTTTTACTTTCCTAGGCTGCTAAAATAAATACCATGAAATGGGTTAAGCAATGGGAATTTATTTGTTCATGGTTTGAGGCAGGGAAAAAGTCCAAATGAAAGCATTATCAAGCCAATGCTTTCTTTCCGAAAACCGTGTTTTTCTGGGTGTGGCTGCTGGCAATCTTTGGTTCTTGGCTTGTCACATGGCAAAGTACATGGCAGCATCTCCCTGTCTCTCCCTTCTCTTACAGTTCTATCGATGTTCAGCTTCTTACTTCCTGTGGCTTTCTCTTTATGTCTGAATTTTGTTCTCTAAGGACTCCAGGAAAGTATTAAGACCCATCCTGATTGCACTGGGCCACACCTAACCTGAAGTAATCACATCAAAAGGTCCTACTTACAAGGGGTTCACACCTACAGCTATGGATTAGATTTGAGAACATGTTTTTCTGGGATACATACAGCTTCAAACCACCACAAATACCTATTCAACAATTATTCTGGAAACTGAGAAGAAAAAATAAAGCTGTTCAGCTAGAAGTCTGGGAAAAGTGAAGTGACATTGAAAGAAGAAATCAGCGGAATGCTTTCGAAACTCAAAAGTAGTGAGGAATCCACAAACAAAAGAGATGGACAACCCTCCTTGGAGTGAGTCACCATATATACAAAAGCAAAGAGAAAGAAAAGAATACAGAAAATGTCCTGCAGGCAAACTAGGGAGAGATAAAAATCAGACAGAAATAAACACACACACACAAAAAAAACTAAATCAAAAATGAATAAAACCCAGCTTGCACCCAAAAAGTAATATTCGATTCTTTTCTATTTTTCCTCTATAACTTAAAATGGACCCATTTGACAGAAACATGGCTCCAGTGACCAGTATCTAGTTTATAAGATAGGCTAAGAAAAAAGTCAGGATTTTAGAAAAACTGGTCAGGAAATCTGAATTCTAATCTTGGCTTTCTACTTATAAGCAATTTTTCCTCAGGAAAGTTACTATATTTCAGGTTTTTTCTCTGAAAATGGGATAATCTTGAAATGTCACAAGTTGTTAGTTTCAAAAGGTGGTATGAAAATAAGGCATTATACAAATATAAGAAATATGCCAAGAAAAGATGCTCTACAACAAGAATTGATGAACTATTGCACTGCGCTAGCCTGCCATCTTTTTTGATAAAGTTTTATTGGTACCCTGTTGTATCTATTTGTTTTCTATTTTCTAAGGCTACTTTTGTGTTAAAGTAACAGAATTGAATAGTAACAGACTTCATTGTCCTCAAAAGCTAAAATATTGACAATCTGGCACTTTACAGGAAAAGTTTGCCAAACTCTGATCTATAATGTAATTCTGACCTTAATTAAGGCCATTTTTAAATGAAATATTTTATACTAGTCTTACTGAATGTTATAGGCCATTATTGGTACCAAAAGAAGAAATCTTCCCTCCAAATGTTCATGACTACAAATCTCCTTTCCAATAACAAATATTTGTAGAGAGGCTTTTGAAGAGAAGGGACATGGTAGAAGGTTTAGTTTTGTTTTTTGGTTTTCAGTTTGGATTACAGTCCCCTCAGGAGACTCTGTACAATGTTCATTGCATGAAATTTTTGTGTATCCCTTCCCAATAATTTACTTTTAGAGCATACTCATTAGAATGGTGAGTCTTCCTTTAATTAAAGTGGATCAGAATACTGGAAACACCCAGCTAGGTAGACTCAAATGTGAAGGAGGTAACTGAACAAGCTATGCAAAACTGATTGACGTCAAAACTTGTTGAGGCTATAAATAAATTTAATGCATCTTTTTAGTTTGAAAACTGGCTCTAGGGACAGGTCTATAAGGGCCATTTGAGTAATGGCCACATCATTATAATGAGCTCACATATCTCCAAGATTAAAATTTAGAAAGGGGCAATATTGATTTGGAAGTATAAGTTCTGGTATGTATGTTAAATAAAATTTTATCCCATTATGTTTTGATTGCTGCTTCCATAGATATACTTGTTCTAGACCCATAATTATGACTCTTATTCAACTTGCAAAAGCTAGATCCTCTGATCACCTTAGAACACTCCCTTTCTCTCTTTGTGTGTAAGGCACACATATGACTTTTCCCTCGGGGTGTTGGTGGAAGATGTGATGAATTTTGTATGGATCCAAATAGTGGGATAAAATATGAGAGAAGATGCTTTTTCATATAACTCTTCTACTTTGCAGCTGGTTACAGATACTATTTAAATCTCTGGTACCTCCTTTATAACGCAAACAGCATAATGGCCTCATCTAGACAAATAAACGAACAAAACTCCATCAATACTCAGAGAAATAATTTTTTAAAATCACTGCATAAAAATCCCTTGAGGGATTGGAGAAAAAATAGGGAACAATTACATTTCCCTACATGGGAAATCCCTAATACTCTCTCAAACATTAGGGACTCCTAAGTTAATAGGCCAAGCTCTTGTTCTTGAGTCTTGCTCTTATGAAACTTCTATCTGTTTTGGAGAAGCTAAGCCTACTTATAATGCCTAAGAGTTACTTCCAGAGAACCTCTTTTGTTGCTCATATGTGGCTTCTCTCTTCCTAAGCCCAACTCTGCAATAAAATCATTACCCTCCCCCCTACACAGGACATGATGTCTAGGGGTATGTGAGACATGACTCCCAGGAATGAGTGAGGCCCTGGAACAATGGGGTTGATAATACCTACTTGGCCAAAAGGGGGAAAAGAAATGTAACAAAATAAAGTACGAGTGACTAAGAGATTTCAAATAACACTGAGAAGCTATGCTGGAGATTACTCTTATGTAACCTTCAGCTGCATAAAGCTAATTGCCTTAGCATACCAAGCCCCAAACTACAGTATTCCTGTAAACTCTAAAGAATACCCAAGGCTCTATCTGAGACTGTATAAAAGTTTCTCCCACTAAGTTTGTTTCTCAGAAAACTAAAATCTCCAGATGGTTCCTGAAGTAAGATAAGTCCTGAAACCCAGAGTCACAGTCTCTCCAAGAGCATCAAACAGTCACGTCCCCTTACCCCATAACGTTGACACACCTTTTCAACACGAAGAAGTAGAATGGTCATTGCCCAAATATCCCTAAAGATTGGGAGAAGGATCAAAGGAGAAGGAGAAGTTGTAACAGAGAATATCAGATTTAACAAATGAATGTGACTCCTAAATCATTAGATTGATATTTCTTTTTAGTCTCCAGTATCTTGGAGCAGTTAGAAGAAAATACCTAAAATTGTGGAACTGTAACCCATACCATGCTTTGAAATTTGTTCTAAAACTACTCGTTAAAAGGCACTTCGGCCTCCTTCTCCCCTCTCATTCTCCGCCGGCCCGCTGCGCGGCGCCCACGCCCCGCAGCAGCCGACCCGCCCACCTTCCTTCTCCCCCCTCTTCCCCCTCCTGCTCCGGCGGCTCTCCAACCACCATGGTGCCCTCTTCCCCCGCCTTCACCGGCTCCTCCGCCACCAGCCTCAACAGCCTTGCCGCCCTCACCTTTCCTCCTCCAGAACAGCTACTTGGGGAGTGGAGAAAATATAGAGCAGCTCCCGGAGCCACGAGGGAGATCAAAGGGACGGCGTACACCATCCTGGAACGGCTGACTATCTGGGAGAACTAGCTCCGGTGAGATCACCAAGGGGCACGGGCTTTCCTGGGTGGGACGGCAAGTGACCGGAGTCCCTCCCTTCCACCTTCCCAGGCCAGCTGGTAGAATTGGACAGGCGGTCCCCTTAGGCCCCGGCGGCTGGAGCCCCCACCACACGAGGCCCCCCGGACCAACTGAGATAGTTGGGTCGGAAATCCCCAGACTGCAGAGAACAGTGACCAGGGGATCCCTTCCAAACATGTGACCCCCCGTCCGGCTGGGAACAGTGCACTCTCCCGGGCTGAGACAGCTGGTGCCCTCCCACCACGCTTGGCGCCCCGGGCCGACTAGCTAATTCGGCCAGACGCTCTCCCGTGCTGCGGCGGCCGGCGACCCTCCTCGCATTCGGAACCCCAGGCCGGCTGGCATTCTTCCAAGACGCTTCGGCTGCTGAACCTCCCCTACGGCGAGAATTTTCCAGAGTTAAAGGACCCACAGCAACTTTCACGGGTGGAACCTGTAGACAAACGTGTGCCACAAGCGCCACCTACTGGGCAGGATAAGAAAAACAGAACCCAGAGATTGCACAGAAAAATCTTTCAACCTGTGGGGTCGAACACCCAGGGAAATCTGACTAAATGCCCAGACGCCAGCAGAAGATAACGGATCACACTCAGAAAATTGAACATATGGCCCAGTCAAACGAAGAAACCAATAGTTCAAATGAGATACAGGAGCTGAAAAAACTAATGCTGAATATACGAACAGAAATGGAAAACCTCTTCAAAAACGAAATCGATAAATTGAGGGAGGACATGAAGAAGACATGGGCTGAACATAAAGAAGAAATAGAAAAACTGAAAAAACAAATCACAGAACTTATGGAAGTGAAAGATAAAGTAGAAAAGATGGAAAAAACAATGGATACCTACAATGACAGATTTAAGGAGACAGAAGATAGAATTAGTGATTTGGAGAATGAAACATCTGAATTCCAAAAAGAAACAGAAACTATCCAGAAAAGAATGGAAAAATTTGAACAAGGTATCAGGGGACTCAAGGACAATGTGAACCGTACAAATATACGTGTAGTGGGTGTCCCAGAAGGAGAAGAGAAGGGAAAAGGAGGAGAAAAACTAATGGAAGAAATTATCACTGAAAATTTCCCAACTCTTATGAAAGACCTAAAATTACAGATCCAAGAAGTGCAGCGCACCCCAAAGAGATTAGACACAAATAGGCGTTCCCCAAGACACTTACTAGTTAGAATGTCAGAGGTCAAAGAGAAAGAGAGGATCTTGAAAGCAGCGAGAGAAAAACAATCTGTCACACACAAGGGAAACCCAATAAGACTATGTGTAGATTTCTCAGCAGAAACCATGGAAGCTAGAAGACAGTGGGATGATATATTTAATTTACTAAAAGAGAAAAACTGCCAGCCAAGACTCCTATATCCAGCAAAATTGTCCTTCAGAAATGAGGGAGAAATTAAAACATTCTCAGACAAAAAGTCACTGAGAGAATTTGTGACCAAGAGACCAGCTCTGCAAGAGATACTAAAGGAAGCACTAGAGTCAGATACAAAAAGACAGAAGAGAGAGGCATGGAGAAAAGTGTAGAAAGAAGGAAAGTCAGATATGATATATATAATACAAAAGCCAAAATGGTAGAGGAAAATATTATCCAAACAGTAATAACTCTAAATGTTAATGGACTGAATTCCCCAATCAAAAGACATAGACTGGCAGAATGGATTAAAAAACAGGATCCTTCTATATGCTGTCTACAGGAAACACATCTTAGACCCAAAGATAAATATAGGTTGAAAGTGAAAGACTGGGAAAAGATATTTCATGCAAATAACAACCAGAAAAGAGCAGGAGTGGCTACACTAATATCCAACAAATTAGACTTCAAATGTAAAACAGTTAAAAGAGACAAAGAAGGACACTATGTACTACTAAAAGGAACAATTAAGCAAGAAGACATAACAATCATAAATATTTACGCACCAAACCAGAATGCCCCAAAATACGTGAGGAATACACTGCAAACACTGAAAAGGGAAATAGACACATATACCATAATAGTTGGAGACTTCAATTCACCACTCTCATCAATGGACAGAACATCTAGACAGAGGATCAATAAAGAAATAGAAAACGTGAATATTACTATAAATGAGCTTGACTTAACAGACATTTATAGGACATTACATCCCACAACAGCAGGATACATCTTTTTTTTCAAGTGATCATGGATCATTCTCAAAGATAGACCATATGCTGGGTCACAAAGCAAGTCTTAACAAATTTAAAAAGATTGAAATCATACACAACACTTTCTCGGATCATAAAGGAATGAAGTTGGAAATCAATAATAGGCGGAGTGCCAGAAAATTCACAAATACATGGAGACTCAACAACACACTCTTAAACAACAAGTGGGTCAAAGAAGAAATTGCAAGAGAAATTAGTAAATACCTGGAGGCGAACGAAAATGAAGACACAACATATCAAAACTTATGGGACGCAGCAAAGGCAGTGCTAAGAGGGAAATTTATTGCCCTAAATGCCTTTATCAGAAAAGAAAAAAAGGCAAAAATGCAGGAATTAACTGTCCACTTGGAAGAACTGGAGAAAGAACAGCAAACTAATCCCAAAGCAAGCAAAAGGAAAGAAATAACAAAGATTAGAGCAGAAATAAATGAAATTAAAAACATGAAAACAATAGAGAAAATCAATAAGACCAGAAGTTGGTTCTATGAGAAAATCAACAAGATTGATGGGCCCTTAGCAAGATTGACAAAAAGAAGAAGAGAGAGGATGCAAATAAATAAGATTAGAAATGGAAGAGGAGACATAACTACTGACCTCACAGAAATAAAGGAGGTAATAACAGGATACTATGAACAACTTTACGCTAATGAATACAACAATTTAGATGAAATGGACAGGTTCCTGGAAAGACATGAACAACCAACTTTGACTCAAGAAGAAATAGACGACCTCAACAAACCAATCACAAGTAAAGAAATTGAATTAGTTATTCAAAAGCTCCCTAAAAAGAAAAGTCCAGGACCAGACGGCTTCACATGTGAATTCTATCAAACATTCCAGAAAGAATTAGTACCTACTCTCCTCAAACACTTCAACATAATCGAAGTGGAGGGAAAACTACCTAATTCATTCTATGAAGCCAACATCACCCTCATACCAAAACCAGGCAAAGATATTACAAAAAAAGAAAACTACAGACCAATCTCTCTAATGAATACAGATGCAAAAATCCTCAATAAAATTCTAGCAAATCGTATCCAACAACACATTAAAAGAATTATACATCATGACCAAGTAGGATTCATCCCAGGTATGCAAGAATGGTTCAACATAAGAAAATCAATTAATGTAATACACCATATCAACAAATCAAAGCAGAAAAATCACATGATCATCTCAATTGATGCAGAGAAGGCATTTGACAAGATTCAACATCCTTTCCTGCTGAAAACACTTCAAAAGATAGGAATACAAGGGAACTTCCTTAAAATGATAGAGGGAATATATGAAAAACCCACAGCTAATATCATCCTCAATGGGGACAAATTGAAGACTTTCCCCCTAAGATCAGGAACAAGACAAGGATGTCCACTATCACCACTATTATTCAACATTGTGTTGGAAGTTCTAGCCAGAGCAATTGGGCAAGAAAAAGAAATACAAGGCATCAAAATTGGAAAGGAAGAAGTAAAACTATCACTGTTTGCAGACGATATGATACTATACGTCGAAAACCCGGAAAAATCCACAACAAAACTACTAGAGCTAATAAATGAGTACAGCAAAGTAGCAGGCTACAAGATCAACATTCAAAAATCTGTACCTTTTCTCTACACTAGTAATGAACAAGCTGAGGGGGAAATCAAGAAACGAATCCCATTTACAATCGCAACTAAAAGAGTAAAATACCTAGGAATAAATTTAACCAAAGAGACAAAAAACCTATATAAAGAAAACTACAAAAAACTGCTAAAAGAAATCACAGAAGACCTAAATAGATGGAAGGGCATACCGTGTTCATGGATTGGAAGACTAAATATGATTAAGATGTCAATCCTACCTAAACTCATCTACAGATTCAATGCAATACCAATCAAAATCCCAACAACTTATTTTTCAGAATTGGAAAAACAAATAAGCAAATTTATCTGGAAGAGCAGTTTGCCCCGAATTGCTAAAAACATCTTGAGGAAAAAAAACGAAGCTGGAGGTCTAGCGATGCCGGACTTTAAGGCATATTATGAAGCCACAGTGGTCAAAACAGCATGGTATTGGCATAAAGATAGATATATCGACCAATGGAATCGAATAGAGTGCTCAGATATAGACCCTCTCCTCTATGGACATTTGATCTTTGATAAGGCAGTAAAGCCGACTCACCTGGGACAGAACAGTCTCTTCAATAAATGGTGCCTAGAGAACTGGATATCCATATGCAAAAGAATGAAAGAAGACCCGTATCTCACACCTTATACAAAAATTAACTCAAAATGGATCAAAGATCTAAACATTAGGTCTAAGACCATAAAACAGTTAGAGGAAAATGTAGGGAGATATCTTACGAATCTTACAACTGGAGGCGGTTTTATGGACCTTAAACCTAAAGCAAGAGCACTGAAGAAAGAAAGAAATAAATGGGAGCTCCTCAAAATTAAACACTTTTGTGCATCAAAGAACTTCATCAAGAACGTAGAAAGACAGCCTACACAATGGGAGACAATATTTGGAAATGACATATCAGATAAAGGTCTAGTATTCAGAATTTATAAAGAGATTGTACAACTCAACAACAAAAAGACAGCCAACCCAATTACAAAATGGGAAAAAGACTTGAACAGACACCTCTCAGAAGAGGAAGTACGGATGGCCAAGAGGCACATGAAGAGATGCTCAATGTCCCTGGCCATTGGAGAAATGCAAATCAAAACCACAATGAGATATCATCTCACACCCACCAGAATGGCCATTATCAACAGAGCAGAAAATGACAAGTGCTGGAGGGGATGCGGAGAAAGAGGCACACTTATCCACTGTTGGTGGGAATGTCAAAGGGTGCAACCACTGTGGAAGGCAGTTTGGCGGTTCCTCAAAAAGCTGAATATAGAATTGCCATGCGACCCAGCAATACCATTGCTAGGTATCTACTCAAAGGACTTAAGGGCAAAGACACAAACGGACAATTGCACACCAATGTTTATAGCAGCGTTATTTACAATTGCAAAGAGATGGAAACAGCCAAAATCTCCATCAACAGAAGAGTGGCTAAACAAACTGTGATATATACATATGATGGAATATTATGCAGCTTTAAGACAAGATAAACTTATGAACCATGTAGTGACATGGATGGACCTAGAGAATATTATGCTGAGTGAATCCAGCCAAAAACTAAAGGACAAATACTGTATGGTCCCACTGATGTGAACGGACATTCGAGAATAAACTTGAAATATGTCATTGGTAACAGAGTTCAGCAGGAGTTAGAAACAGGGTAAGACAATGGGTAATTGAAGCTGAAGGGATACAGACTGTGCAACAGGACTAGATACAAAAACTCAAAAATGGACAGCACAATAATACCTAATTGTAAATTAATCATGTTAAAACACTGAATGAAGCTGCATCTGAGCTATAGGGTTTTTTTTGTTTTTGTTTGCTTGTTTGTTTGTTTGTTGTTGTTGTTTTTTACTATTATTACTACTTTTATTTCTTTTCTTTATATTAACATTTTATATTTTTTTCTGTTGTGTTGCTGGTTCCTCTAAACCGATGCAAATGTACTAAGAAACAATGATCATGCATCTATGTGATGATGTTAAGAATTACTGAGTGCATATGTAGAACGGTATGATTTCTAAATGTTGTGTTAATTTCTTTTTTTTTTCTTTCCGTTAATAAAAAAATAAAAAATAAAAAATAAAATAAAAAAAGGCACTTCGAAACTTATCACTTTTTTGTATATATGTTATATTTCACAATAAAAAACTATTATTGCACTCAATGCTCTTTCAGTTGCAGAAGACAGAAGCCCAGTTCAAACTACCTTAACAGTAAAAATAGAGGAGATGTGATCAAATATAGAAAAATTAGGAATAAAGCTGTCATATAAAATGGTTGGATGCATGCATTAAGGAGAAATGCAGTCCCTTTCTTTGCTTCTTATGTCTACTTGTCTCTGCTTGGCTTGCACTGCAAACAGATTTTCTCTACATTGGAAGGGGATGCCCACACACTGAAGATCATGGCTCTATGACCAAAGAAACAAGAAAAATTGGCCTAACTGGGATAGGGAAAGAAAAATACCCAAGAAGAAATAAATGGCTGAACTCAAAGCTTGTACCCATCCCTGGTCCAGTCTCTATAGTCAAGAAGAATAAGCTACATATTTATCACCTCTGGGTTGGAGGTGGAGTGGGTCCTGGGATTGAC
Organism: Tamandua tetradactyla; assembly: GCF_023851605.1. Lineage (NCBI taxonomy): Eukaryota > Metazoa > Chordata > Mammalia > Pilosa > Myrmecophagidae > Tamandua > Tamandua tetradactyla. Next base: position 198,159,514 of record NC_135327.1, on the reverse strand, counting down.
AGCCCCATGAGAAACTAGGGGTGAGGGAGCAGTTTCCCAAAAGAATGGAATCCTGTTAACAGGAGAAAGAAATACAGTGGTTCTAATTAGATGGAAAAAGCACCAAGGTCCTCTATAGCTATTACCAAATTCAGTTCAACGTCTTTATATGCTCGATACTGGAGGTACAAAGATGATAAAGGTGCTATGCCTGCCTTGCTCATGGGAGATCTCAGCCTCACATTTCATTTAGAAATGAAGTTACCATATACATACCTTCTTTAACAAATAGCCATAAAAAATGAAAACTTCTCATACGTTTTGACATATTTTTAGATCCTAAAACCTATAAAATTTGATGAAAATGCCTGAATGTGAAAAAAAAATTAGATGCCAACAAAGACCTGGGGAACCTACAATTCTCATGTGTAATAAACCTTGCTGTAAAAGGTTGAAGCATATGAAAACACTAACTTTGTAGGTCAAAAATAGTGACAATGTCACATAATTTAATGCAATATGTTAGGAATATATGGAGACATAATACAAAACTAGTGCCCTACATTGTTTCCGTGAGGTGACCACATTATCCAATTCCTCATATGAGTAAGAGAGAATGAATTTAAAGCATATTGAAAGTGAATTACTATGACTACTAATTTACTAGTCCTGTTATGAATTATCCTACCATACCACAGCTGTGCAGAAAAAAATCTTAATAGCATATTAAAAATATTTCTTTTTTGTCACTTAATACTTCAGAATATATTGAATGAGGGATAGCATGGATTCCTTCTGTTGGCATTTATTCTACTTGATAGACACATGAAAGGTTTTCCTGAAAAAATAATCTCTTATTTAACCTCCAATCTGACAGTCCTCAGCCTAATATGAAATCCCCAACCTTGGCATCAGACTAGGAAAGGAAGAATGAAAAAACACTTTTCACCATTGTATATTGAATCTCTTGGAAATATAAGCTGAGATTGAGGCAAAAGTTTTACTGGGACGTATTCTCACAAAGGAAGAAAAGAAAGTAGGATAGGACAGAGAGAGAAGATGCCTTGTAATGTGGATGCTACTGAGGTCTCAGTATATATTACAGAAATTTATCTCAATGTCAAGTAGGGGAGAGGGACCTTTGGATCCCTGTATCAGCCAGTTGCTGGTCCTGAGAAAGAGTACAATCTTGTGCAGTCAAAAGTAATTCCAATGATGAGTCTAGCTATGAGTCATCAGCAGCCTTTATTTCCAACAGCCAGAATACTGGTAAATTATCTCTAAAGAAAAGATCTGGGCAAAGCACCACAATATTCACTACTGTTTACCTCTGTCACTACTCAGATGAACTTGCTTCTTATATTGTGTTCCATCTAAGTCAAGCTAGGATTCTCTTTGGTCTTATTTCCAGGACAACTTATAAGAGAAAGGTTAGTAGACAAACGGAAGTTCCTGTAGCTGCTTTTGATATTAAAGTTATTACTGGGATTCAATTCCAATTCAATTCAAAGAACACTTTTGGTTAGTCTGGGTAATTTGCCTGGTAGGGTGACTCAGACCATCATCCTGAGTAGTATGCCTCTGGTTACCACACCCATCTCAGGTCAAGGCTGCTGTACTTCCCATTAAATGCGGAAATGAGCATGGGAATAACAAGAGATGCCCTAGTGCATCACTTGAGAGCTAAACTGATTCCTCCCCATGTTCACAATGTAGCAGCCTACCTAACTGCTGCTGAAAATCAGAGTCAATTTTGCCTACAAATATTGTAACTCTGTTCTCTGCTGGCTGTTCTATTTACTCTGGAGCTCAGTGAACAGACAGCAGTTGCAGCTGAAAGTACAGTGGGACGCTTAGTATGCCCAATACTGGAAGTATTTTATTACTCTGAACTAGGACCTCTGAACATGCAGAGCCTGAAATTTCAGGGACTAGAGCATAAATTCCCCTAAGTGGATCAGTGGGAGTCACGGAGTGTGGGACTACTTCTGTTCCTTGTATCTGCTGAAGATACAGTACCATATAATGGTCATTTGCTTAGGGTGTATACTGTGACTTAGAAAATGGCACCTTTAGTTATTTAAAATGGCTGCAGATTATTTGATACTCCTTTCATTGAGAGATGACGACTACTTCCTTCCTCTTTAGTCTGGATAGGTAGTGATTTGTTGTGATTAATAGAATGTTGCAGAAGTGATGTCATGTAACTTTCAGGACCAGTTTATAAGAAACTCTACAGTTTATACCTAGTCTTTTGAAATGTTCATTCTTGGAATGCCTCCTCTTGGAATCAGCCATGGTGCAGTGAGAAGTCCAAGCCACATGGAAAAGTCGCGTGCAAGTGTCCTGGTCTATAGGCCCTATTGAACTCCTGGCCAATAGCCAGCATCAAATTTTAGCCTCTGTGGCTACAGATATAAGCTGAGGGAGAAGTGCTCATATGATAGTGCAGATGCCATGTGGTCTGGATCACCTACTGTGTAGTTTCCTTGTACCCACTAGAAATGTTCTTGCCTAATCCTAGATGTACCATTTCCATTTTATGATGAATTGCTTCTGGAACCACCTGATCTTGGTGGGTGTGATAGATTGCAGCTCATGATGGGTTCTTGCCAACTGATCACTTGATGCCCATGTCACACAGTGTCTCTGCCAGAGATGATAGCAAGACAGAAGCTGCTTTATGAATGATTTACAGTTCTCTTATGTAGCTGGCACAGTCTTGTTTCTGAATCTTAAGGATATACATTTTGATGTTCTGATTGAAGTTTGCCAAATTGTCTACACAGCATCTTTTCATACTGTAGATATCTATAGCACCATAAAGTCTGTCAGGTCAAATGACCAAAAGGGTAGTGTCAATTGCACTGCATCCTGGAATTACTGAAGACCTTTCTGGGATCTGGCTTTCACTCAAATATGAAAGTCTCCAATGTCACCTCTAAATGAGTAGGAATAGTATTCCCAAGTACCAAATATGCTGACTCTAGAACTCAAAGGAGCCTATCCATTTCTTTGATTTTATTTAGTGATGGGAAATAATAGATGCAATAATTGGTTCTTTTTTTAAAAAAAAAAAACTTTTTTACTGTATAGTATAACATACATACAAAGCAAAGAAATAAAAAAGCAATAGCTTTCAAAGCACTCTTCAACAAGTACTTACAGGATAGATCCCAGAGTTTGTCATGGGCAACTACATGATCCTCTCTGATTTTTCCTTCTAGCTGTTCAAGAATATAGAAGGCTAGAAGGCTTAAATAATTTTTATCATCACAATTGATTTTTTTTCCTTCTTTTGTTGAGCAAAATAACATATATACAAAAAAAACAATAAATTTCAAAGCACAGCACCAAAATTAGTTGTAGAACATATTTCAAAGTTTGACATGGGTTACAATTCCACAATTTTAGGTTTTTACTTCTAACTGCTCCAAGATACTGGGACCAAAAGAGATAACAATTTAATGATTCAGCATTCATATTCATTTAAGTCCTATCTTCTCTGTATAACTCCACCAACACCTTTGATCTTTCCATTCCTCTCTTTAAGGGTGTTTGGGCTATGGCCATTCTAACTTTTTCATATTGGAAGGGTCTGTCACTAATATGGGGTAGGGAGATGGAACTATCTGATGTTGTGCTGAGGCTGGGCCCTTTAGGTTTCAGGACTTATCTGATCCAGGAACTCATCTGGAGGGTGTAGGTTTTTGGAAAGTTACTCTATGCATGGAACCCTTGTGGAATCTTATGTATTGCCCTAGGTGTTCTTTAGGATTGGCTGGAATGATTCTGCTTGGACCATTTTGGCAGGCTTGGCAGATTATCATGTGTAGTAAGTTCAAATTGAAGCTTGCTTAAGAGCAACCTTCAGAGTAGCCTCTCGACTCTATTTGAACTCTGTGCCACTGATACTTTAATAGTTACACTTCTTTTCCCCCTTTTGGTCAAGATGGAATTACTGATCCCATGGTGCCAGGGCTGAATTCATCCCTGGGAGTCATCTCCCACATTGCCAGGGAGACTTTCACTCCTGGATGTCATGTTCCACATAAGGGAGAGGGCAATGATTTCACTTGCAGAGTTGGGCTTAGAGAGAGTGAGGCCACATCTGAGCAACAAAAGAGGTCCTCCAGAATTAACTCTTAGTCATGCCTATAGGTAGTCTAAGCTTCTCTGCTACCTAAATAAACTTCACAAGAGTAAGCCTCAGGATTGAAGGCATGACTTACTGATTTGGGTGTCTCTAAAGTTTGACACAGTATCAGGGGATTCCCTGATGGTAAGGTTTAATAATTCCATAGTCTTTCTCCCATCCCTCAAGGGACTTTGCAAATACTTTTTATTATCTGCTTAATATACTCTAAGATATATTCAGGCATTATAATAACCTATACAGGATTAAAGGAACTCTTTCTTATTCTGGGCTAATAATTGGTTCTTTAGTTAAAAGAGGATGTCACACAATGCTCCATACCAGTAAACACCAAAATTATTTATGGATATTGCAGGTCCCTAGTGCTTCATAACATTTATTTTCCAACCTCTGAAACATATGTGTGTTGTTGAGACCTCTAATATACTTGTCATTTCTTGCTAGTCCATTAATATTAAAATGATGTCAAGATAGAGTTGGGACACCAGATAACTTGTCTCATTCACAAAGAACTTTACTTCTTGGTGAGTCACTCTCTTCCCCCATTGGGTCAATTTCTCTGGGAGAAGCCATTATAAATATCCATTTGGAGAGGCCCACAGGTAAGGAAGTGATGACTCCTGACTAAAGACAAATGAGTAAGCTTGGAAACTGAATCTCCTTCCCCAACTGAGATAGCCATAGCCCTGGCCAAATAACTTGACTAAAACTTCATCAAAGACACTGAGGCAAAACAACCTTTCACACCTGCTGGAGGTATTAAGCTTGTAGGATTTAGGGAAATTTGTTATGCAACAATAGATAACTAATAAAGATCACTTTCAGAATTTAAGAGATTAAGATATGTCCACACATATTCCTCATCAACAAGCACATTTGTACAGCAGCACAGAATTAAGCCATTTATGGGGACAGAGAAGTTTTTATGTCAAACACTAATGTGTTTTATCTCTGATCAACAAATGGCAGCATTTGATCCAGAGTGCAATTTCCCCACAGAAACTTTGAACTATCAAAAACTTGCAGAGCCATCTTTCTCAAAACCCTGGAAACAAATTAAAGGGTTGCAGTAAGTGTACAAGTGCTGAATCAAAAAAAGGTAGGTTTAAAAATGGTAGGAAAAGCTGATGACACCCTTGCTGGCTGCTGTCCCAACTCTCCCCAGCATGAAGTGGTGCCCTGCTCCAGAAAGAGCAGAGTAACCCCCATGAGCTTGTTGGGGTCTTTGTATGTTGTTGGCAATTTATCAAGAAGCAGCCTAAAAGACTTAACCAGATCTATTAGCTAGGGTTCTCTAGAGAAACAGAATCAGCAAGAGATATCTGTAAATATAAAATTTATAAAAGTGTCTGACATAACTGTGGGAATGTAAAGTCCAAGGTCTGTAGCTCAGACTGCAAGCTGGTAACTCTGATGAAGCCCACAACAAACTCTCAGGAGAGGCTGGCTGAACAATGGTGGGGATGGAAGAGCTCAAATCCCAGGGCAGGCTGTGAAGCTGGTGACTCCAACAAAGGGTCTGGATGAACTCCACAAGAGAGGCTTACCAGGTGAAATAGGAAGAATGACAGTCTCTTCTGAATCCTCCTTAAAAATCTTCCACTGGTTAGATTAAGCATCACTCATTGCAGAATACACTCCTCTTAGCTAATTACAAATGCAATCAGCTATGGATGCAGCTGATGTAATTATGATTTAAGTCAATGAAATGTCCTCATAGCAAAAGATAGGCCAACACTTGCCCAAACAGATGATTGGGAACCACTGCTGGCCAAGTTGACAAATGAACCTTACATGACACCAGGAAATGCATCTCTGCTCACCCTCTCAGAACTCGCCCAGCAGGAAAAGCAGTTTGCTTTTTTTTTTTCTCAGTCAAAGCAGTCTGGGGCAAAGGATTACATGCTTTAAGACATAAAATAGAACACCTTGGGATGGGGAAAAGTCTATTCCACAGAAAGTAGAGGGGGCATTTGAAGTCCCATAACTGGGGAAATTGATAGGGCTACTAGGAAGCACAATCCCAGGCCAAAACACAAGATAAGAAAAACAGAGAGAATCCTGTGCTTCACTGTTGTCTCTGGCTGATCTTCTTGATAGTATGGGTAAATTCGAAGGAAAGCATCAGCAGAGTCAAATTGCAAAGATTGTGAAAGGTGTTTTTTGTATTGGTTTGTTTATTTTTGTTAGCTCCTGGCACTCAAAGAGACCTCAGTCCTATTAGTACCTGGATACAAATTTCAGGAAGAGAGCTCAGGGACTAAATCCCAGAGATAGTACTTTAAAATATTAAAGTGCATGGTGTACAACAGAAGATTAGAAGATAAACAAAGAAGCAGGAAATAATGGCCCATCTAAAGAAACAAGATAAAATTCAGAAGCCATCAGTGAAGAAGATAAGACTATGGAAACACTGGAAAAAGACTTTTTTAAAATGACCACAATATGCTCAAGGAGAAAAAAGAAAACAAAGAGAAGTAATAAAAAGATATCAGGGAAATGATGAATAATCAATTTTAGAATGAGAATCTCAATAAAGAGAAAAAAAATTATAAAGGAACCAAACACAGATACTGGAGTTAAATACCACAATAACTGAAATGAAAAAAAAAGAAAGTTCTAGAGGGTTTTAATAACAGATAGGAGTTGGCAGAAGAAATAATCAGTGAACTCAAAGATAAGGTCATTGAAATAAATTGGGCTGAAGGAAAGTAAGAAAAAAGAATGGAAAATAGTAAATAGAACCCAAGAGACCTATAGGACACCATCAAGCATGCAAATATACATATTTTGAAAATCCCAGAAAGAAAATAGACAAAGGGATAGAAGAATATTCAATGAAATAATAACAGAAAACTTCCCAATTGTAGCAAATGTCATGAATATACACATTCAAGAGTCACAACAATGCCCAAAGAGGATAAACACAAAGAGACCCATACCAAGACACGTAATAGTCAAACTGTCAAATTCCAAGAACAAGGAGAGGGTTCTGAAAGCTGCAAGAGAATATTAACGTGTTTGTACAAAAGGAGATCAAATAATATTGAGTCCAGATATCCCATCAGAAATTGTGAAAACAAGAAAGCAGTGGGATGAAAAATTTGAAGGGCTGAAAGAAAACAATTTCCAACCAAGAATTTTATATCTAGAGAGACTGTCTTTCAAAAATGAGGTATATATGAAGACATTCCCAGATAAACAAAATTTGAGTGAGTTCATAAACACTAGATATACTCTAGAAGCAATGCTAAAGGGAGTTCTTCCAACTGAAAGGAAAGGACAACAGACAGTAGATCAATGGTGTCATGAACGTATAAAGACTTCCACTAAAGGTAAACATATAACCATAAGGATATTACTATTATAATGTACTTTTCAGTTTGTGTGGGGTTTCAAGCTTTATGTACCCCAGGAAAACATGTTCTTAAATCTAATCCATCCCTGTAGTGTGGGCCCATTGTAGGGAGGGCTTTTATGATGATGTCATTTCATTTAGTGTGTGACCCATTTCAATCAGAGGGGGTCTTAATCCCATTACTGGAGTCTTATGCAAGAGAATTAAATTAAGACACAGAGAAAGAGAGCCATGGAAGCCAGAAGGTGAAATCAATGAAACCCAGAAAATGCTGCCATGTGCCTTGACACATGACAGAGGAGCCAAGAATCGATGGCAACCAATCTCTGGGAAGAAAACATCACCTTGATGATGATGACATAATTTGGACTTTCTTCTAGCCTCAAAACCATAAGCTAATAAATTCCCTAGTGTTTAACCTGACCCATATGATGGTATTTGGTGGAGGATCCTAGGAAACTAAACCAGATTTTGGAAACAGAAGAGTGAGTTGCTGCTATTGCAAATACCAAAAATGTGAAAGTGGCTTTGAAATTGGGTAACGGATAGAGAATAGAAGAATGTGAGTTACTCAACAGAAAAGGCCTATACTTCTTTGAAGAGACTGTTTATAAAAATTGATCCTAAAGGAATTTCTGATTAGGCCTTAGAAGAAAATGTTTTAAAGTGGCAGGGAACTTTGCAAAATTGAGTTTGATGTCAGATGGAAGGAAGAATTTGAAGGTAGAATTCTGAAGCAGAATTTGATGTGATAGACTTGAAGAAAACTTCCCTCTTCTCCATCAAATCCTAGTTTTGCTCTTAAAAACCTTCAACTGATTGGATGAGGCTCACCCACATTATCACATGTAGTCTCCTTCATTTAAAGTCCACAGATTTTACATGCTAACATTGTCTACAAATTGCATTCACAGAAAAGTCTAGACTAATGTTTGACCAAACAACTGGACACCATAGCTTAGACAAATTGACATATTAAATTGGCCATATCATACCATACCTCTATTTTTACCTATCATTACTCAGTCGCGTTATTTCACAGCATGCAAAATTTTTATATGCTTTTCTTCCCTGCCCCCACCTTTTTTTAATTGTTATGTATACAGTCATATTTATCACTATGCACACTGTTGATTTTCTTACTCAAGTTTTTCTAGTTGTCTCTTGTTTAGATGAAGCATGCCTTCTCTTAGATTCCATAACAAGGGCTCATGAGCACAGAATTCTCAGGTGTTGTATTTTTCCAGAATCTCCATGCTTGACAAATAGTTTGAATATAATGATCCTTTTTCATGCTTTCTTTCTTGAAGATTTAAAAATTATGCTCCATTGTTGTTTTTCTTATGTTTTGTTTTTTTTTTTTGAGAATTTTAATGCCAGTTTAAGTCTTTTGCACTTATAAGTTAATCATTTGACTTAAGGTCTTGAGATTTTTTTCTTTATCTCTGAAGTCTAATAATTTTTCCCAGGTATGTCTTGAAGTTATTCATTCCTTTTTTATTTTCCCAGGTACTTAACAGGGTATTTCAATATGTAAGTTCAGGCTTTCTTTTATTTTGGAAAGTAAAATGTGTTATAATTTAAATATTAGTTCTGTTCCATTGTTTTGTTTTTCTACATTAGAGACATCAGTTCTACATGTGTTCTTCCTTTTTTTTTTTTGCTTACAATCCAATTCAACCACTTCCTGATTTCTTTCTGATTTATACTTTTTCCTTTATCTTATTTTCATTTGTTGCTTCTTTGCCTTTCTTCAATGGCCCTTATTACACTTCAGTCTCACATTTCTTTATTTCTGAGGTGATTTTGTCTTAGTCTTTTATTTCTTGAATTTAATCAATTCTTTTATTTCTGATTTTCTGTCAATTTTTGTTTTATAATTTTGTATTTCTGATTCAAGGTGGTTCTTCATATTTGAAATCTATTTGAGTATATCTAGTTTACTTTAGAATCATGTCTTACAGTCTTATTACATAACTACAGAATCATGTCTTCCACTTCATGGTTGTCTCATGGGGGAGGGCATTATTTCATTAACTGAGATGTGTTGATTCTTATTTTTCATGTTTTAGTGGTGCACCATATAGACTTACTCAAGTTAACCCTATTCATCTCATATATTTGTGACAGTTTACAGGATTCCTAGTTTAGTGGCATGGCATCTTTTCTGACTATATAGGAAAGCCCAGTTTCTTTAGGAAAAAATTTTTGATGCAGGGAATGGTTGTTTTTTTGTTTATTAAAGCTGCTAGAATGCATTATACTAGAAATGGAATAGTTTTTCAAAGGGAAATTTATTAAGTTGCATGTTTACAGTTCTAAAGCCATGAAAATGTCCAAATTAAGATACCAACAAGAGTTTGTCTCCGTTCAAAACAGGCTGATGCCATCTAGAACACTTCTGTCAGCTGGGAAGGCATGTGGCTGGCATCTGCTTATACCTTGTTCCTGTCCTGTTGCTTCTAGCTTCTGATGTCAGTGGTCTCCTCCTAAGCATCTGTGTGCCTTCACTTAGCTCCTCTGGGACACAACTTTGGGTTCTGGCTTATTTAGCATCTCATGGGAAGGCACATGTTGATGTCCAGTGGGCTCTGCCCATGTGTAGACATCTGCTCTCTCAGTTGGTACTCCAGGCATCTCCAAACATCCATGTCTCTTTCATCTCTGAAGTAACTGTTCTCCAAGTGTCTGCACCTGAGATTTCTCTAAAATATTTCTCTTTTCAAAAGACTCTAGTAAATTAATCAAGACCCACCTTTAACAGGTGGAGTCACGTCTCCATCTAATCAAAAGGCCACACCCACAACTGGGTGTGACATATCTCCCTGGAAAAAATCCAATCAAAATTTCCCACCCTAAACAATAGGTCTGGATCCACACCATTGAATCAGTATTAAAACATGGTTTTTCTGGGGTACGTAATAATTTCAAAGTGGCATGGTTTTATACTCTCTTTTACGTTATTTTTTGTCTTGCAGGACCTTAACTTTATTTCTTTTTGCTTCTTTTTCTTTTTGTTGCCCAATCACCAAAAATTGCCTCTCCTGCATTTTCTGTCATTTTCTCCCCAGAAGCTAGGCCTGTTGAAGACTGCTCTCACAAATCACATGCACTTTTAACTCTCTTCCCTGTAATCAGTGATCTGATCTGCTAAGATACCTTTTTGAGTATTTTCAGAAAGTGTTTTCTTAAAAGAAATGTGAAGTCTTTGCTCTCAATGTCTCTGAGTGATACCAGACAGTGCAAGTTCTATAGTTTTATTTGCTCTTCTTCTTCTGTATTGTGGTGAAATGTGGAATTACACAGCTACCATTGTAGCCTGTAGCCATTGACAACCTGGAAAAAGAAGTCATATTTTAAGAACAATCTATAATCTCAACTTAAGCTCCAAATTTGTGATTTAAAGATGGAACATTTATAAAACAGGGAGTTTCAAACCATATGCCAAAACTGGCACAGTCAAAACTCTATAGGAATTTGCATATGAGAATAATTTTTTGCAAGGCAAAGTATAGCATAATAGTAAAGAACACAGATCCTGGATCAGACGGAAATGAGTTTGAATTGTAGCTCTAACACTTATCAGCTATGTAATCTCAGGTAGGGGTTTTTATACTCATTTTACAGATCAGAAACCTGAGGTCTACAAAGTTAATCATTGTATCCACTCTCCCAGAATAGTAGCATCTAAGTGAAATAATGCATGAAAAAGACTTTAGAACTTATGGTGCAGAGAAAATGTTCAATAAATGTTAACTGTTGCTGTTAACAAAATAATGGAATAAATCAGGACAGCCTTCATAGATGAAAAGGGCTTAATTTGTACATTAGCAGTGGAGAGAGATTCCTAAGAGAGTTATAGCATGGGCAAAGATGTGGGAATGGTTCCTGAGCCTGATATATAGGCAAAGGATGGTCATGAGTGGAATTTCAGGAAAATGAGACACCCCTCTATCCTCATATGAGAATTTATGTTGAAAAGCAGTACTAGGTAAGAATAGATTGATTTTGTGAACCTGATTATGGGGGCCATTGAATGAGTTTGAGGATTTGGTGGCTCACCTAATTTAATACTATTCAATCATAGTATTAATGATTAATACTGAAAATATTAATATTAACTAATAATGGTCCAGAAAATATTAATAATGTGCCCTGATAAAAGTGTTCTATTTTTACATTTGTAAAGGTTGGAATGAATGAAGCTAAACAATTTTCCTTATGTAAGTAACAGTCTGAGCTTTAATATGGTACTGGGTATTATGTATCTTCAAAATAGTGAGATAGTATTTAACAATATTTATCAAATTTGAGTACTGTTGTGGCCTTTTAATGTAAAAACAAAATAAAATATAATAAGATAAAATGAAGCAAACACCCAGAGCCCAGTTTGGGTAGGGCAGAAAATAGAAATCATAAAGACCTTAAATCTGGGCCTTCTAAGTGATGCTACTGGGAAACTGTCCCTTGCTGCTTCACCCAAAAGATATTGGAAAAGCCAGGAAGATATAAAACCTTCATTATGGAGGCAGAAATTTTTAACCTGTAAGAGTCCTATTTTCATATGAGGGGTACTATTTATTGCTGTGTATCTCTATGGTGAATTCTGGGGACACAAGAAATCATTATTTCAACTGAGCTTATTAATTACCTTTGCATATTGCCGTATGCTTTTCATTAAAGTGATGTTTCATCCTAAAACTGTCTATTGATACTTTTCTTTGAATCATATCACCAACCTACAGTGATAATCCAGTTGGTATTAGGTATTTCTAAATTATTTGACATCTGTGCTTGTAATTTAATTGCTGGTTGTCAGATACAGTCTCCATCCTCCCTTCTTTGCTCTGCATTGCTGAGAACCATATTTGCCAGGCTCCCTGAACTTCTGGCTTTTTGATACATTTGATCAATAAGAAACACTGATAGAAAACTTTAAGATAGGGAAATGGAAAATCCAGAGCAATTTTCTCCTTCCTTTTCTGCCTCAGATGGCATCTCTGATGACATGGGTTGTATGCTTTGGGGTTTCAGCTCCTACCAGACAACCCCACAATGTTTCTGGTCCCCACCTGAGAACCTCAGCTACTGGCTCTTCCCATTGTCCCACTGGCCTAGGGATGGAAGCACCTTCCAGCTTTTGAAAACATCTGGGTTATTTTTGTGTCCTTTTTCTTGTTTATTTGTGCTTCTAACACCTACCTAACCTAATCTATGTATTAAATTGATTCTCCTACTCTGACTAATACTAACAGCAGACACTGGTTTCTTTGTGCTTCTCAGAGCATTGCATGGGGCCAGAGTTTTCTGAAAGACATTTTAAGAAATTTTGCTCTAGTGGTTCAGTTAAAATTGAGAACTATCACTTGTTTGTACATTTAAATTAAACACTCTCATGTGGATTCCACCTCTGACTCTGATGAAGGAGCTCATAGTATGTAAAGTTTTTGCTGAAGAAAAAAAAACTGCACAAGAAAATATTGGTAAAATATTAAAATGTTTGGAGGCTTCAGAGAATTGCAAATTTGGCCAGGACAGCAAGAAACAACATTCCAGAGAAAATAGAAGCCAAATATTCTGGACGCTGCCTTTAGGACTGAAAAGCCAGGAAGAAGGAGACTGGTAAGAGGCAGAGAAGCTAACTGAGATTTCAGACAAAATAGACTTCAGGGCAAGAAGTGTTATTAGAGATAAAGAGGGATCTTTAAAAATGATTAAGAGATCAATCCACCAGGAAGAAAAATTATGTCTGTGTAGACTAATAAATTAGCATAAATACTGCCTGCACACTTCCTTTTGTTTTATTCAGGGAATCCACCCAGTGTTCAGGGAAAAGTCAAAGAAGATCTGCCCTCAGGAGATCGAGATCTATGGCTTGTTTTATCAGGCTTCCTCACAAGAGTTAAGACATCATGGTCTCACGGTGGGTAACATACTACTACATACTCTCTTCCATCCCAAGATGGTCCAGACAGACTTAAAAAAAAATTATTATGAAATATAATATTTATACAAAGAAAAGAAAGCAAAAAGGAATAATTTTCAAAGTACACTTCAACAAATAGTTACAGAACAGATTTCAGAGTTTCTTATGGGTTACCATTCTACTATTTCAGATTTTTTCTTCTAGGTTCTCCAAAACACTGGAGGCTAAAAGAAATACAAATATATTCACTCAGCTGTCATACTTATTTGTTAAATCCTGTTTTCTCTTTTATAACTCTTCCTTCTCCTTTGATCCTTCTCCATATCTATAGGGATCTTTAGGCAATGCCTGTTCTGACTCTTTCATGTTGTAAAGGGGTGTCAACATTAAAACACACAGGAATATAATTAGTTAATAATCTTGGAGAGGCCGGTCCCTCTGGGTTTCAGGATTTTTCTGGCCTAGGAGCCCTCTGGAAATGATAGGTTCTAGGAAAGCAAACTTAGTGAATGAAACTTTTATAATAAGAGTCTCAGTTTGAACCTTAGATGTTCTTAAGAGTTAATAGGAGTGATGCTGGTTGGAGTTTAGCAAACCATGGCAATTAGCACTATTTAACTAAAGTATGCATAAGAATAGCCTTTAGAATAGCCTCTTGAGTCTATTTGATCTCTCTTAGCCACTGATGCCTAATTTTATTATGCTTCTTTCCCCCCTCTTTGTTAAAAAGACAACATCTTTCTAAAAAAATCCCCAAGTTCAGGGTCAGACTCATCCCCAGTAGACATGTTCCATGTTGCCAAGGAAACTGTTACCCTTGAATGTCACATCCCATGTAGGGAGGAAGGTAATGATTTTCCCTGGAGAATTGGGCTTAGAGAGGAGAAGTCACATCTGGGAAACAAAAGTTGTTTCCTGGAAGCAACTTTTAGGTCTTGTTATTGGTAGTCTTAGCTTCACTACAAAAATAAGTTTCATAAAGGCAAGTATCAAAATGCTTAATAGGGCACTCAGGGTTTTCCAAATGGGAAAGTTTACTAGTTACATTTTTTTTCTTCAGACTCTCAAGGGGCTCCAGCAATACTTTTTAATTGTTAGCCCACCATCCTCTGAGATGTATCCAGGTATTACATTAAGCTATACAAGGCCTCATTCCCATTTTGGACTACAAAAGTTTGGGTTGTTTAAATAAGCTATCCAGACAAGTTGATTTAGATTGTGTGTTACAGAAAATTTAGGTTCTAGACATAATAAACCTCTCTGCCTTTGGTCTCATACAGTAAGTGAAGGTCTAGCATACGTGCACTGTCATCTTTTACCCTGTATTTTTATTTACCTTAGTCCCAGTCAGATTGGCTTTGTTTAATCACTAATTCTGGCCTAATCTCTTTTGGGGTTACTTTAACTTTAACTGTTATTGTACTTACTATGCTAACTTTAAGGTTGCAGCACTCTATTTCTGGGTCTTAGGTGTCATAGTGTTACTCTAAGTTCCAGGGAAATACTAGCGGATGCAAATATAGCTCAGTGTCACACATCTAGAAATACACCTACAACTTCAGACTAAGTGTGGCTGCTATGAGGGCTTACAATCTAGGCTCCAATTTTTTTATAAGTATGGTCCTGGTTGGGGATTGGCAGGATATGATAGGTAGCTATGTCTAACTGAAGCCTACATAAGGCAACCTCCAGAGTAGCCTCTTGGCTCTATTTGAACTCTCTCTGTCACTGCTACTTTAATAGTTACACTTCTTTTCCCCCTTTTGATCAGGATAGAATTGCTGATCCCATGGTGCCAGGGCTGGATTCATCCCTGGGTGTCATCTCCCACACTGTCAAGGAGACTTTCACCCTTGGATGTCAGGTCCCACATAGGGGGAGGACAATGATTTCACTGGCAGAATTGGGCTTACAGAGAGTGATGCCACATCTAAGCAACCAAAGAGGTCCTCCAGAAGTAACTCCTAGGCATATCTATAGGTTAGGCTAAGCTTCTCTGTTATCTAAATAAGTTTCATAAGAGTAAGCCTCAGGATCATGAGTGTGGCTTATTGATTTGGTTGTCCCTAAAGTTTAACACAGTATCAGGGGATTCCCTGATGGTTAAGTTTAATAGTTCCATATTTTTTCTCCCATCCCTCAAGGAACTTTGCCAATACTTTTTGATTATCTGCTTAATATACTCTAGGATGTCTCCAGGCATAACATTAATGTATACAGGAACAAAGGACCCTTTCTTATTCTGGGCTCCCTGTGTTTCAATTGTTCAAATGAGCTATACAGATAGGTTGAGTTAGATTATGTGCTACAGAAACTTGTGGTTCCAGACCAGATAAATCTTTCTTTCTTTGGTCTCAAAGAGTATGTGTGGCTCTAAAATATAGATAATGTCTTCCTTACCCTGTGTTCTGAATTACTTTAACCTCAACCTAATTAGCTTCATTCTTAACTCTAAATATGTATATGTATATCTATATACCAGCTTATCAAAATCCAGAAATAATAATTACCACTCTGGACTCTGTCTGCTATAAAAGCCTACAATCTAGGCTTGTTTTCTTATAAGCATTTCCTAAAGGAGACCATACCATTGTTGTTCTTTTGTTTCTGGTTTATTTTGCCTCACCAAATGTTCATTCACATCATTGCATGCCTCATGACTTCATTTCTTTTTGTAACAACACAACATTCATTCATTCATAAGTGTATACCATTGTTCACCAATACACTTCTCAATCAGTACATCTTTCAGCCACCTGCATCATCAGGCATTATGTAAAAGCCCAAAGTCCACAGTCCATCAACACTCTCAACTTTAGATAATTTCATTGTACCCAAGAGAAAGAAAATCAATAAACACACCCTCACCAAATAGGAAATCTAAACCTCCTCTTAACTCTTGACCCTCCCCCCATTATTTACCTTCTGCTATTGCTGTGGCACTGCTGATGGTTTCCTTTTAAACATAGCACATAGCATGCAATAGCAGTTTTCCCCCTGTACCCTGGGCTTAAAGACTCTTTGTACATGAATTGTACTTTTGAAGTAGTTCTTGCAGAATTAATTTACATTTACAGTTAATCAGTGGGACATATTTGTCTATAAAACCTCTTTCAATCTTGTTTATCTTCAATATGGTAATAATTACTTATAGACCCACTAGAAATCCACCTTCACTTCTATCTATTCCCTTACATTGAAGTTCAACCTCATTAGCTAACCATCCACCCCATCTCTAGCTTCTATGCATCTCTAAGTCTCCACTCTACTATAAGCCTCTGATTTTACCTTTCTGATGGTCATAAAAAGGGGATCACACAGTATCTTTCCTTTTGTGTCTGGCTTATTTTACTTAGCATTATGTCTTTAAGGCTCATCCATCTTGTCATGTGTTTCATGTGTTTCATGAAGCAACATTACAGCAGGGATGATGAGAAAAATGAAGTGATATCTGTCTTGAAGGAAATAAGAACAGTGCTAAACATACTAGGAGCAGAAATCTACCTTCAGACTGGAAGACCTGCTCACAGACAAAATGAGGAAAGATAAACTCTGTCTACTAACAAAGGGAAAACTCAAAACCAGTTCTCAGAGGGCCATCTTGCCCCAGATATAAAAGTCCTCACTCAGAGGTGACAAAAAGGAAAAGGAAAAGAGATTAAGGGAAGGTGAAAGAAAGTGTCACCTATACCAAAAAGAGTCACCCATCATTGAGTACTACTGTTTGCTCACAGCTGAAGGAATAAGAAAAGGAAGCAAGGAAAAGAGAAATCGTCCTATCCATATGGAAACAGCTAATGGAGGCTAAATAAAATGGGAGTCTCTGAAGGATAATGAAGAGGAGAAAAGGGCAAAAACCCAACTGAGGAGAAAGATGTAACAGTCCTTCTTTCCATCTGGTGTAGAAAAAGTAATCTCTGACAGTGAAAGACAGTCTGGTCACTGAAGAGAAAAGGATAAAACAATGAAGAGAAGATAAACTCCACTGACTGGGAAGAGAATAGTACTGCCTAATCCAGGGGTAGTTAGAACTTAATAGGTTTTACCCCTGTTGAATAGGAATAAAAAAGAGAGAAGTCTACCACCAGGGGGAAATAAAGAGCAGGTGTATTTGAGCTAAGGACATTTACCTGTTGCCAGTTGAAAGGATCATCTTAAGGGTTGATGGAGAGGAGAAGTGCATTGCTGATAAGAGGCATGAAAACAGTCCTAATTATTCCAGGGAACATCCTCTGTCACCATGGTTGAGAACTCATTCATACCCCTGGTGAGCAGGAGAAAGCTCACTCAAGGAAAAGAAATGACTAGCAACACTGTGTACCTCCTAATAATAATAGTAATAAAAACAAGAACAATAATATTATCAAGAAAATGAAGGAACATTAATAGCTAATATTCAATGTCATTATTATTTTTGAGTCCTTACTGTATGCCAGATGCTTGGCTAATGCTTTACATACATTAACGGTAATTTCTTGCAACAGTCCTATGAGCCAGGTACCATCATTATCCACATATTACAGATAAGAAAAGGGAGGTACAAGCTTATTAGACTAATTTCTGAGCCTACATTTTAACCCACTCTACCCACAGCTAAGGTAAAGAGGATGGAGAAAGAAAGTCTGCCCTTTAGGGGAAAATAAGACCAGACTTATGGCATCAGACACCATAATTAGTAACCAGTTATGAAAAAGTCATCTCACAAGGGTAATAGAGAAGAGAAGGAGGAGGCCATTTAAAGGCAAGCTTGGCTCTGTCAGCAACAGACATCTGTTGCCAGAAAACATGGTTGGTCCAAAGAACAATGAAGAGGAGAAACATGTAGCCATTTCTGAAACTCAGTCCACGAATTCTTTTTTTTTTTAAATATTTTTGTTGACGAATCTTCACACACATACAATTCATACATGTTGTACAATTACTGGCTCACAATAACGTCATGTAATTGTGCATTCGTCACCATGATCAATTTTAGAATATTTGCATCACCCCAGAAAAAGAAAAAGAAAAAAAAACTCATCCATCCCTCCCTCTCATTGACCACTAGTATTTCAATCTACCCAACTTATTTTGCCTCTTATACTCCTGTGCTTGTTCGAAAGGATTATGTGCCCTAGAAAAGCCATGTTTTAATCCTGATCCATCTTGTGGAGGCAGCCATTTCTTTTAATCCTTATTCCTTATTCGTCCACAGAGATGTGACAAGCCCAATTGTGGGCATTAACCTTTGGTTAGAGGGAGATGTTACTCCACTTATTTCAGGTGGGCCCTAATTAGTTTACTGGAATCCTTTAAAATAGGAAATATTTTGAAAAAGCTTCAGAGCTATGAGAACCATGAGAGCCCAAGCAGCAAGGGACCTTTGGTAATGAAAAAGAAAAATATCCCTGGGGGAGCTTCACGAAACAAGAAACCTGGAGAGAAACCTAGCAGACAGCGCCATGTTCGCCATATGACTTTCCAGTTGAGAGAGAAATGCTGAACATCACTGGTCTTCTTGAACCAAGGTATCTTTCTCTGGGTGCCTTAAATTGGACGCTGATATATATTTGCCTTAATTTAGACATTTTCATGGCTTTAGAACTGTAAACTTGCATCATAATAAATTCCCCTTTTAAAAGCCATTCTGTTTCTACTGTATCACATTCCAGCAGCTTTCAAACTAGAATAACCCCCTATTATTTATTTATTTATTATCCATTTTTTTTACTCATCTGTTGATACCCTGGATAAAAGGAGCATCAGATTTCCTTAATCACACAGTCACACTGTAAACATTATATCATTATACAATCATCTTCAAGAATCAAGGCTACTGGACCACAGCTCAACAGTTTCAGGTACTTCTCTACAGCCACTCCAATACATCATAAACTGAATAGGAATATCTATATAATGCATAAGAATAACTCCCAGGATAACCTCTCAACTCTGTTTGAAATCTCTCAGTCACAGAAACTTTATTTTGTCTCATTTCTCTCTTCCCCCTTTTGGTCAAGAAGGCTTTCTCAATCCCATGATGCTGGGTCCCAGTGAATCCTGGGAGTTCTGTTCCACATTGCCAGGAAGATTTACACTCCTGGAAGTCATATCCCATGTAAGGTGGAGGGCAGTGAGTTCACCTGCTTAGAGAGAGAGGCTGCATCTGAGCAACAAAAGAAGTTCTCTGGGGGTGACTTGTTATTTTCATTTATTTTATTTTATTTTTTAATTTCTTTTATTTCTATTTTTATTTTTTGTTTATTTAATCAAGGTGACATGACAGGTTGAAAGCAAATAGATTAATATGATTTTAAAAAGACATGATTTTTTTAAATGAGGAGACATTGTCTAAAACAATAAGGAAGGAGATTCAGCATACATGTCAATAAGTATATTTGTCTGATAAGACATAGAATCTTTGTCGTCTAGGTAGATTACTCATATGGTTAAAAACCTTTTATACCTTCTCACTAAGAGAAAACAAATAATTCAAGAAAACAAATAATTCAAGAGAAAACTCTAACAGAGTGAAAACCAAATTCTCTTTTTGCATGAAGATACATCTGATAAGAAAACTATTAAAATGATATAAAACTATAAAATGTTAACCAATCTTAACCACAACCAATAAAGTTCACTTCCAACAAGACTTATACAACTTTCTATATCCATCCATTTTGTCTTACACATTCCTACTTCTCATTCTGCACAATCAATTATTTTACTTTAGGGGAAAAAGTAATCTCTTTTTCCTCAACAAAAACACTTCCTGCATACTTTACATGTTTAAATTACCAAAAAAGAACTTCAAATCAATATTCAAGCCAACATCAAAAAACAATTCTTCTTTTATTTTCTTTTTTTTTGTGAAAAATAACATATATACAACAAAGCAATAAATTTCAAAACACATCACACCAATTAGTTGTAGAACAGATTTCAGAGTTTGATGTGAGTTACAATTCCACAATTTTTGGATTTTACTTCTAGCTGCTCGAAGATACTGGTGACTAAAAGAATATCAATATAATGATTCAGCAATCATACTCATTTGTTAAACCCTGCCTTCTCTGTATAACTCCTCCATCACCTTTGATCTTTCTCCCATTCTTTAGGGGTATATAGACTATGCCCATTCAAATTTTTTCATGTTAGAGGGGACTATCAATAATATGGGATAGAGGGATGGAACTAGTTGATGTTCTGGAGGGGCTGGCTCCTCTACATTTCAGTACTTATCTGGTCCAGAGACCCATCTGGAGGTTCTAGGTTTCTGGAAAGTTATGGGGATGACTCATAGCATAATTTTATTAGGTTTAGCCTTCTGTATTAGTTAGGGTTCTCTAAAGAAACAGAATCAACAGGAAATATTCATGAATATAAAATTTATAAAAGTGTCTTATGCAACCATGGGAATGTAGAGTCCAAAGTCTGTGGGGCAGGCTGTGAAGCTGATGATTCCAGTGAAGGGTCTGAGTGGACTCCACAGGAGAGGCTTGCTGACTGAAGAAGGAAGAGAGCCTGTCTCTTCTGAATCCTCCTTAAAAGGCTTCTAGTGATTAGATAAAGCATCACTCATTAATGAAGACACTCCTCTTGGCTGATTACAAACAGAATCAGCTGTGGATGCAGTTGATGTGATCATGACTCAAATCTATGAAATGTCCTCATAGCAAAAGACAGGCAAGCACTTGTCCAACCAGACAAACATGTACCACCACCTGGCCAAGTTGACACATGAACCTGGCCATGACAGTCCACCTCTTGTCAACTTGGCAGCTATACTCATCACCTTAAACCATACCTAATTTCTAAATAGAAAACAATAAAAGACACATTTTTTTTCTCACCTAACAATACTCAACTGTCCTGCATATAACCAAAAACACATTAGATCTCTCCTGAATAGGTTGCAAGTCCTTGGGTAATAGTCATTCTTAAACTTTATATCTTACAACTTAAAAAATATAACATGAACAAAACAGCATTTCAGTCTTCATTTCTGTAACTGATCTCATGTTCATAGTTCATATTAATCACTACCTTCTTCCACTACTCATTCCATGTTCCCTTTACCCTCAGCAAGCACTTTAACTGGCCTTGGTTCTTTGCCTGGTAGGGTGACCCAAACCTTCATTCCTGAAGTTTCAGAGACATTAGTAGTCCTGCCTGGATTGGGTTGTTGTAGTCTTCCATTGATTTTAATCACAGGGCATGGTAGTACTAAATGATGCCCTAGGGGATCTCCTATATTCCAGGAAAACTCTTCTTTACCTCCATTGTGTAGTTACAGTCCTATTTCACCCCGGCTGTCAGGGCCAATCACCTCAGCCAGTAAATTACTCCCCTTCTTGGCTTGTTGATCCAGGCGCATGAGTAGCCCAAAGTGACCAGGGGGCAGTCTTAGATTCCAGTTCAATGGAATCATTGATGTTTCTCTTGGTGGAAGCACTCCCCCTTTTGGAACTAAAACCTGTAGACCAACAGAGCTCAGGGTCACAGGGAAAGGAAGCAAAATTTTCCTAGTCGATCACTAGCAGTAATAGTGAGTGGTGCCACCCCCATTTCCACTCCTTGGTTCCTGGACCCATGGATCCTGGCTATGGGAGAAATTGCACCATACAGCAGATGCTGGTTCAGAGCATACACAGCTTCCTAGAGAACATTACCCCAGCCCTTCAAGGTATTGCCACCTAGGTGGCATCGTAATTGAGTTTTCAGAAGGCCATTCCACTGTTCTGTCAATCCAGCTGCTTTTGGATGATGGGGAACATAGAAAGACCAGAGATTTTCATGAGCATGTCCCCATTCCCACACTTCATGTGCTGTGAAGTGTGTTCCTTGATCAGAAGCAATGCTGTGTGAAATACCATGATGATGGTTAAGGCATTCTGTAAGCCCATGGATGATAGTTTTGGCAGAAGTATTGAGTACAGGGAAAGCAAACTCATGTCCAGAGTATGTTAGAACAAATCACTGCCCCTTCCATGAAGGGAGTGGCCCGATGTAATCAAACTGCCACCATGTAGCCAGCTGGTCACCTAGGGGAATGGTGCCATATCAGGGGCTGAGTGTGGGTCTCTGCTGCAGGTAGATTGGATACTCAGCTGTGGCTGTAGCCAGGTCAGCCTTGGGGAGTGGAAGTCCATGTTGCTGACCCCATGCATAACCTCCATCCCTACCACCATGACCACTTTGTTCATGAGCCCATTGAGTTGCTGGAGGAAGAGGCTGACTGGTATCCACGGAACAAGTCATCTTATCCACTTGATTATTAAAATCTTCCTCTGCTGAAGTCACCCTCTGGTGTGCATTCACATGAGACACAAATATCTTCATGTGTTTAGCCCACTCAGAAAGGTCTATCCACATACCTCTACCCCAGACCTCTTTGTCATCAATTTTCCAATTATGGTCTTTCCAAGTCCCTGACCATCCAGCCAAACCATTAGTAACAGCCCATGAGTCAGTATGCAAATGCACCTCTGACCAGCTCTCCTTCCATGCAAAATAAACAACCAAGTGCACTGCTCGAAGTTCTGCTCACTGGGAAGGACCACTGTCTTTCAAGGACACCACAGAAAGGGGTTGGAGTGCTGCAGCTGTCCACTTTTATGTGGTACCTGCATATCATGCTGAACCATCTGTAAACCAGGCCCAGGTTTTCTCTTCGTCAGTCAATTTACTATAAGGAACTCCCCAAGAGGCCATAGCTCTGGTCTGGGAAAGAGAAGGTAATGTGGTATGAGTGGAGACCATGGGCATTTGGGCCACTTCCTAACGTAACATACTTGTGCCTTCAGGACCTGCTCTGGCCCTATCTCATATATATCATTTCCATTTTATGATAGAGTGCTGCTGTGCATGCCCAACTTTATGGCTTGGTGGGTCAGACAACACCCAGCTCATGATAGGCAACTCAGGTCTCATGGTAACTTGATGGCCCAAGGTTAAGCATTTGGCCTCTACTAAGGCCCAGTAGCAGGCCAAAAGCTGTTTCTCAAAAGGAGAGTAGTTATCTGAAGCAGATGGTAAAGTTTTGCTTCAAAATCCTAAAGTTCTGTGTTGTGATTCTCCAATAGGGGCCTGCCAAAGGCTCCAAACAGCATCTCTATTTGCCACTGACACTTCCAGCATGATTGGATCTGCTGGATCATATAGTCCAAGTGGCAGAGCAGCTTGTAAAACAGCCTGGACTTGTCACAGAGCCTCCTTTTGTTCAGGTCCCCACTCAAAATTAGCAGCTTTTCTGGTCACTGGATAAATAGGCCAGAGTAGCACACCCAAATGAGGAATATGTTGTTGCCAAAATCCAAAAAGAACACCTAGGCATGTGCCTCTTTTTTGGTCAAAGGAGAGACCAGATGCAGCAAATTATCCCTCACCTTAGATGGGATATCTTGACATGCCCTACACCGCTGGACACTTAGAAATTTCACTGAGGTCAAAGGCCCCTGTATTTTTGTTGGATTTATCTCCCATACTCTGACATGTGAACGCCTTACCAGTAAGTCTAGAGTAGTTGCTACTTCTTGCTCACTAGGTCCAATCATATATCATCAATATAATGGGCCAGTGTAACGTCTTGTGGGACTGAGAAATCATCAAGGTCCCTGTGGACAAGATTATGACATAGGGCTGGAGAGTTGATATACCCCTGAAGTAGGACAGTGAAAGCATATTGCTGACATTGCCAGCTAAAAGCAAACTGTTTCTGGTGGTCCTTACTGACAGCTATTGAGAAAAAAGCATTTGCCAAATCAATAGCTGCATACCAGGTACCAGGAGATGTATGATTTTCTCAAGCAACAACATCATATCCAGAATAGCAGTTGCAATTGGAGTTATCACCAATGGTTGAGCTTACAATAATCCACTGTCATCCTCCAAGACCCATCTGTTTCCTGCACAGGCCAAATAGGAGAGTTGAAGGGGATGTGGTGGAAATCACCACCCCTGCATCCTTCAAGTCCTTAAGAGTGGCAATAATCTCTGAAATCCCTCTGGGAATCTGGTATTGCTTCTGATTTACTATTTTGCTAGATAAGGGTAATTCTAGTGGCTTCCACTTGGCCTTTCCCACCATAATAGCCCCAAGTGCATGAATTAGACAGACAATGTGGGGATTCTGCCAGTTCCTCAGTATGTCTATTCCAATTATACATTCTGGATCTGGAGAAATAGTTACAGAATGGGCCCAGGGGCGCACTCAGGAGATGGACCTGAGCTAAAACTCCATCGATCACCTGGCCTCCATAAGCCCCCACTCTGACTGGTGGACCAGAGTGACATTTTGGGTCCCCTGGAATTAATGTCACTTCTGAACCAGTGTCTAATAATCCTCGAAACATCTGATCATTTCCTTTTCCCCAGTGCAGTTACACTGGTAAAAGTCCATCAGTCTCCTTTGGGAAGACTTGGAGGAAGATTAACAGTATAAATTTGTGGCAGTGTAACAGGGTTCTCCCCCAAAGGGACCTGGCCTCCCCCTCATTCAGCAGGCTCTGGGTCTGTAAACTATCTTAAGCCTGGAAATTGATTAAGGGGCCATGACTCTGTGTTTTTGTAATTCAGGTTAGACTTCTGTTCACTTGACATAGAATTGTTTTGTTTATGCAGCTCAGACAAAAGTTTAGTAGACTGCCCATCTATTGTATTTCTAGGTACACTATGATTTACTAGCCAATGCCACAAATCTCTATGAGTCAGGTTATTTTGACTCCTGCTTTGAGTTTGCTGTCTATTATAATAGCCACATCTACCCTGTCTTTGATGATTAAGTGCTGCCACATGGCTTCTGCCAACTTGGAATCCAGTTATTCTCATTGTGTTTAAGGATTCCAGCTCAGTGACAACAGTTCCCACAGTAATATCTGACCTACAGAGAAGTGCAACTACAGAGTTCTTCAGGTGCTAGTCTCTCAAATTTATTTCTCACTGTTCTGGTAAAAGGTGCATCCTCCTGACATTCCTGGGGTATAAGAGCAGACTTACATGATAAATCCATTCTAACAGTCCAATCTCTCTAAGCCTCTGGATCCCCTCATCTACATTATACCAGGGCAGTTCTGGCATTTCAACCTCAGGTAATGTCGGTCACCTTTTGATTTATGTTTCAACCAACCACCCAAACAAACTGCTAATGCCTTTTCTAACCCCTCAAACTATAACATTGAATGCAGAATTTCTGCTTACTGGGCCCATATCAATAAATTCAGCCTGATCCAGCCTTATATTCCTCCCACCATTATCCCACACTTTCAAATCCATTGCCACACATGTTCCCCTGATTTCTGTTTATATAAATTGGAAAACTCACACAGTTCTTTTGGACTATAATGTCCTCCTCATGTGTGATACTTTGTACCTCACCTTTAGGGGCCTGTTGAGATTTTAGTCTAGTTATAGGTCTGGAAGAAATCAGGGGTGGTGGGGTGGATCATGAAAAGAACTAGAAATATCTTCCAAGCCATTTGCTTCAGGGCATTCATTTGCAGTTTCATCTGGTGAAACAGGATTAATAACTCTAGGGCTAATCCCTTCAGGAGGAGGTTGGTTGGCCAGCTCCTCAAGGCAGGCTGGAGGTGGGGTGGCAATGCCCTCAGGGCAGACTATTACAGAATTATCTAGAGAAAATTCATCATGACCTGAGGTTTCAACCTCACCCCTGACATCATTATCAATCCATAGGTTTCCATCCCATTTTTCAGGGTCCCACTCCTTTCCAAGCAATGCCCTCATTTTAACAACAAACACCATGCAAGATTGAGATTTCAGTTTATGTTGTATAGTTGCTAGTCTAACAATAAGATTCCACATCTGATTTTCAGTCTGTGGTACAGGAAATAAGATTTTCCTTCAGGACACTGATAGAAACATTTACATCTGTCAGATGGCACATAAGCTTCTTGTTTGAAGCTGTAAGCCCATTCCTTTCACTCATTAATGTATCCAGTGTATCTAACAACAACAAGCCAACACCCTTATACCTCCTATTTCCATTAAACTCCATAAAAGTATCAAAAACATTATCCCCCAGGTCCTGGCTCTGTACAAGCAAAGCATTAGAAGAATCATATGGTGATATTTTGACTCTTTCTTTTGCCAACTCACTCCATGGATTGGCAGTGTCATTCTGATTATGGAAATTAGAGTTTTTAGTGCTTTTGGGTCTAGTCAGAGTAGAAAACCATTCATAACCATTTTTAAGATTCTGTTTCTTGAGAACCATTCCTGGTACCAAGTTGTATTAGTTAAGGTTCTCTAGAGAAACAGAATCAACAGGAAATATTTATAAATAAAAAATTTGTAAAAGTGTCTCATATAACTGTGGAAACATAGAGTCCAAAATCTGTAGGACAGGCTGTGAAACTGATGATTCTGATGGAGGGTCTGGATGAACTCCACAGAAGAGGCTCACTGGCCAAAGCAGGAAGAGAGCCTGTCTCTTCTTCCTTAGAAGAATTAGATTAAGCACCACTCATTGGCTGATTAAAAATGGAATCAGCTGTGGATGTAGCTGACGTGATCATGATTTAATTCTATGAAATATCCTCATAGCAACAAACAGGCCAGCACTTGTCCAACCAGACAAACAGGTACCACCAACAGGCCAAGTTGACACATGAACCTGACCATGTCACCTTCCTTTCCAGGAATATAAGTTGCAGAAGGGTGAATTCCAAGATTGAAGGATCAGCCTATTGATTTTATTGTCCCCACTGCTTGGTAGAATATCAGAAATTCTCCAGATAAGGAAGTTCAATATTTTCTTCTTTCTCTCCAGTCCCCCAAGGGGGCTTTTCAAATACTTCTTTATTCACTGCCCAAATTACTCTGAGATATACTGGGACATCACAGTAACTTGGACAAACCAATAAGATCTCATGCCCTATTCAAGATTCCATGTACTTATGCTGTTCAAGTAATCTGACCATACAAGCTAAATTAGCAATGTGCTACCAAAAATACAAAGTTTGCACCAACTAAACATCTCTCCCTTTGGTCACACACAGAAGTTGAAGTATTTAAAACATAGATGATATTGTCCTTTACAACTCCTGAATATATGTGACTGCCTTAAGGGCTTGCAATCTAAGAACCTTTACAATAGGCCCAAACCTGATGATGCCAGCAGACATCACCCTCTACCTTCCTGTGTAAGAGATGTCAGATGAAGCTTAGCTGCCTTTCCGATGAAAAACTAATGACTTATTTTCACTGTTTTACCATGAGTGGCAGCTACAACCAGTTTTACGGCTTCAGCAGTCCAGTGGGGAATGAGGACACAGAACTTTTGGAAAACAAACAGAAATCTTTTGAGCATTCTTACAAAGTTAGAAGGCAGTGGAGGAAGAAAATAGCGACTTCCTACTGAAACAACAATTTTGTTACTTATATTTAAATTAAAAATCTCCAAATGATGTGCATTAAAAAATAAATTCTCTCAATTCTCTCAACTTCAGTTCATCAAGTTTTTAATTATACTTAGTCCATAAGTGAGGCATGATATATTTGTCTCTGATATTTCACTCAACATATAGTCCTTAAGTTCATTCACCTAGTTCCATGCCCCACAACTTCATTCTTTCTTTTGTGGCTGCTCAGTAGTCCATTGTATGTATAATGAACTACCCCTTCCATTCTTCAGTCGTTGTACCCCTAGGCCACCTCTATCCATTGTGAATTGTGAATACTGCCACCTTAAACACTAGTGTGCAAATTTCCATTCATCTTTTCCATATATATACTCAGCAACAGCATTTTGGGATCATATGGCAACTCCAACCCTTAGCCTCCTGTGGAACACTGACCTCCCAGGGGCTTCACCTCACATTTCCCTACTGATGGTGAATAGGTACATCTCTTTCTCTGCATTTTCTCTAGCACTTGTTTCTCTCCGTTCATTTTTAAACAGTTTTACTCACACATCATGCAATCCTCCCTAAGCATATAGACATGCCTTTGCCACTAAACTCAATATGAAGACATTTCCTTTTCTTCCACAAAGAATCCATACCCTTTCCCCATGCCCACACCACCTGTGGACATTTACTTTGGGCATAATATCTTTGTTACATATAGTGGAAGCTTATTACATCACTGTTTACTATAGACCCTAGCTTGCAAGCTTGCATTGATTGTACTTTTTTCCCATATAACATTCATTTTCAACACCTTGCAATGTAGACATTCAATTGTTCTCCCTCATCAAAAATGATTTTTATATGTACATTTAATCACCATCATTGTCCACTATAGACATTCCTAAGTTATACCATCTCAGTTTTATCCTCTACCTTTCCTACTTGTTGCATACATGCTCCTAGACCTTCTACTGCAATCATACTCACATTCAGCTTCGTTCAATATACTTATATTATTGTGCTATAATCAGGAAGTATTGTACTATCCATTTCTGAATTTTTAAATCAATTTTGTTGCACAGTCTGTATCCCTTCAGCACCAGATGCCCAGTCTCTACCTTATTTCTATCTCTTGATAACCTGTGTTCTTATATTGCCCTCTCAAAGTTCACTCATTAATGTTAGTTCATATTACTGAGACCATACAGTATTTGTCCTTTTGTTTAGGGCTAATTTAACTCAGCATAACATCCTCACAGTTCATCTACATTGTCTCATGACTTTATTCTGTCTTGGAGCTGTGTAACATTCCATCATATGTATATACCACAGCTTGGTTAGCCACTCTTTCATTGATGGACATTTGGATTGTTTCCATTTCTTGGCTGTCAGGTCTCAGAAAAAGAACTCTATAGGTAAAAGGAACTTTGGACTCAGGGGCTCCTCAGCTTCTTTTGCAGAGCCAGATGTGATAGCAAGATAAACAATCACAAAGTTTATGTCTAAGAGATATTTGAGAGCCCCAGTCATGCCAGTGCCTCAGCCAGCAGAAGGTGAATGAAGCAAGAACAGATATGCCTATAAGATAAACAACCATAAGTCTATGGTCAAGTACTGTTCCTGCTTGAGAACCCCTGTACGTGTTGTTGCACATCACACCCACCCCTCCTGGTGTAGTTTTTCCCCTTAAAAGATCTGGCTCTCAGAAAGAGAGGTAGAGCCATATTCTTTTCCTTTCATTGGCAGGTTTTGTTGACTCCCACCTGCCTTCTCCCACCCACTTTCTCTTTGTTCTCTCACCTCAATAAATCTGTTAAGCTTTGATTCACTGTCCCATGTGGATTCCTTAATGACTCCATGCCTAACATAATGGTGCCAAAACCTGGAAACAGAGGTTCAGATTGAGGCTTAGCTTTCCAGCCCCTCAGGGTAATGGGATTGCCCTTCCAGTTGACTCCTTTCAGACATTAGACCAAAGTTTGAGTTTCTGGCCCCTTGGGGCTATGGGAACAGCCTCCTAAACACTCCATGCTCTGAATCTCAAGGTCATTCAGGTTTCTATGCACTTGATGGCTTGAGTCCCCTGGCTCAGACCACCCTGATGCAATGCTAGATCACCTCCATGGCATGTAAATGTCTACAACTAATTCAGCACTAGGTAAGTGATGCCTTTCTGCCCAGATCCTCCCCTTGAGAGCTTGGCTCTGTATTCAGGAGACACCCAGTGTTCATGGAGCACCCCGGCCCACTTCAGGGAGGTGGTGACCTAAAACTCTGAGCTCAATCAAACTCTTCCATGCCCAGAGAGCATGATGCTCAGGAGCAATAGTCCTCACACAGCAGTCAAGAGTAGCTCAGGAGACACTTCGAATGAAAGTCTGCATGCTCTTTCCTGGCCCCTGACAACAAACCAGGGATGCCTGCCTGCTTTGTCATCACAAAGGATCATGAATCTGGGCCCTTCCCCATAATGCTCAGGGAGTCTTTTACCAAGTTTTGTCCAGTGTCCAGGGGACACACCAAACGACCTCAGGGAGGTGACCTCCAAAACTATACTCCCACTAAAAGTACTCCCCTCAGATGTTTACTCCATAATCTCAAAAAACTCCAATTAGAAGGGAAAATAAAACCAAAGAAACTTATTTTTCTCTGCCATACAATTTGGACACACTACCCTTTAGAACAGCAAAAATGTTGGCCAGTAGATAGCACTCTCGATTAACAACCCCCTATTGAACTTGATAATTTTATTCTGTACAAAAAATGGTCTGAAGCTCCCTACTCCCTACTCCCAAGCTTAACAAGTTTATCAAGGTATCAGCCTTCTCTGTGCCCCTCTCTCTCTTCACCTCCTTCATGAAAAACCTTCTAAGCTTCCTCAGTAAACTCCCTTAATTGCTAAGGAGTCCTCCAATCACTTCCAAATTGGTGTGATAATTATTTCATGTCTGTTTGTTAATATATTCAATGTGTTAACTAATGCTTGTTTGTTAGCTGATATGTTCAATCTGGTTATTGATTGGTGTGTTCCTGAACATATTGAGTTCATTGTTCATATCTGGTTACTAATCATGGAAGCTCTTTAAAAAAGGGAAACTTTGGGCTGTATTAAAAATTGAAAAGATATTTACTGATTTCCCTTGTAATTTCTTCCTTGACCCACTGTTTATTTAAGAGTGTGTGGTTTAACCTCCAAATATTTGTGAATTTTCTGACCCTCTGCCTGATACTGATTTCAAACTTCATTCTATTATGATCTGAGAAAGTGTTTTGTATGATTTTAATCCTTTTGAATTTATTGAGACTTACTTTGTGACCCAGCATATGGACTATCCTTGGAAATGATCCATGAGCACTTGAGAGAAACGACTATCCTGCTGTTATGAGTTTTTCTAGTTTGCACACTGCCAGAATGTGATATTCCAGAAATGGAGCAGCTTTTAAACAGGAATATTAAATTGCAAGTTTATGTGTTCTAAGGCCATGAAAATGTCCAAATTAAAGCAAGGCTATAGAATTACCCAATCTAAGGCATCCAGGGAATGATAAAGAAGGCTGATGACATTCAGGGTTTCTCTCTCAACTGGAAAGGCACATGATGAAAATGGCACTGTCTGATAGATTTCTCTTTAGGCTTCTTGTTTCAAGAAGCTCCACTGAGGACATTTTCCTTCTACATCTCCAAAGGTCTCTGGTTGCATGGATTCTATAGCTTTTTACAAAATGACTCCTTATAAAGGACTCCAGTAAGCAACCCCAACTTTAACGGGTGGAGATACATCTCCATGGAAACCATTTAACCAAAAATTACCACTCACAATTGGGTGGATCACATCTCCATGGAAACAATCAAAAAGCTCCCACCTAGCAACATTGAATGAGGATTAAAGAACTTGGCTTTTCTGAGGTACACCACAGATTCAAACTGGCACAATCCACCCTTTGGACTCCCAAAAGAAGTGTTCTTTACAAATGCAAAATACATTCATTCCATCATAATATCAGAATGCTTTAAGCCATTTCAGTAATAATATAAATACAATGCAAAGTCAGAAACAGTGCAAAATCTCATCAAGGACAGCTACAAGCATGGTCTTTCCTAACGCAAAATTCTCCTCTGGCTCTGGACCTCTAAAACTCAGAACAAGTTAGTTGCTGCCAACATACAAAGGAGGAACAGTTCTAGGCTATATATTTCCATTTACGTAGGAAGAAATTGGAAGGAACACAGAGGTTCCCAGACCCAAGCAGTTTCAAAAACCTGCAGGGCAAACTCCATTAGATTTCAAAGTCTGGGAGTTATTTATGTTCCTGGCTGTAGAAAGTAGCAGTCCCACCCTTTCTAAGGGCCTACACAGTGCAACCTTGAGGGACATTGCAACCTTGAGAAACATTAGGAGAGAACCTTTTTCTCAGTTTCACCCTCTCCAAGCATTGGGGCCACACCCAGGCTCTCTGCCATCTCTGGGGCACATACTCAACCTCTCCATGTGGGCAACCAGGCTCTCCCTAATCCCCAAGGAATGTGCCCTACCTTCTCCAGGACCTGAGGCAGCTAAACTCTTCCACTGCAATGAGGGGGAAGGCCCATCCTCTGTCTTTAGGACAAACTCACCCTTCCAGGGTGGGTCTGTTCTCCTGGCCTGAGGTTTCTTGACTTGAGACCTCAGTCTCCAGGGTTCTGTCTCTGAAGACATTTTACCATCACTTGGTCCCTTTTCTGAGCCTTTTAGTCCAGATTGGCAGTAGTTCCATTTATAAAGATCCCACAACACTCTTACAGGCTTTCTATGTAGTAAGCAAGGATCATGCCTATCAGGCAGAAGGAGTTTCCACAAATCTTTCCTGGATAACTCCATCTCCAATCCTGGCTTTTTCTGAAATGGCTGATGGGTTCCATATTTCATTAAATCCTCAAATGGGACACTATTCTCTAGGGTCTCCCTTCACGGAAGCCCAGAATTTCAAGAACATCAATTTCTGGTTTCTTTGTACCCAAGAGTTCAGTTCTCAGCTTGTCTCTTCTTTTGCATTTCACTATAAGCTGCAAAGAGAAATAAGACTGCACTTTCCACATTTAACTTGGAAATCTCTTCTTTTAAATATCCAAGTTCATGGCTTTTAAAATCTGTCTTCCAGCAGTCAGTTTTGATAAATTTTTGACAACTTTAAAACAAGGGGCACCTTGCTTCCAGTTTGCAATAACATGTGCCTCATTTCTGTCTAAGGCCTTATCAGAAGTATCTTTAGAGGCCATATTTTTACCAACAGTCTCTTCAAAGCATTCTAGGTCTTCACTATCAAGTTCCTCACAACTCTTCCAGAATTTTCCCCTTATCTATTTAAAAATCCATTCCAACATGCTTGGTATTTGCAAAATGCAACAGCACCCCACATCTCCAATACCAAAATCTGTTCTAGTTTTCAAGCCACTGGAATGTAATATTCCAGCAATGGGACAGATTTTAAGAGGGGGAATTTATTAAACTGCAAGTTTACATGCTCTAAGGCAGGAAAATGTCCAAATTAAAGCACAGCTATAGAAATATCCAATCTAAGGCACCCAGAGAAAGACACTTGGTTCAAGAAGGCTGACAACATTCAGGGTTTCTCTTTCAACTGGAAAGGCACATGGCAAAAATGGCAATGTCTGTTAGATTTCTCTCTAGGCTTCTTGTTTTATGAAGCTCCCCTGGGGGTGTTTTCTTTCTTCATCTCTAAAGGTCTCTGGCTGTGTGGGTTCTAAAGCATTTTCCAATATGCTTCCCTCTTAAAGGGCTACAGTATGTAAACCCCATGTTGAATAGGTGGAGACACATCTCCATGGAAACTATCTAATCAAAAGTCACCATCCTCAGTTGGGTGGATCACATCTCCATAGAAGCAACAAAAAAGCTTCCATGTAGAAACATTAAATAAGGATTAAAGAACCTGACTTTACTGGGGTACACCACAGATTCAAACCAGCACAGGGCATAATGTTCTGTAAATGTCTATTAAGTCTAGTTTATTTATTGTATTATTCAAAATCTCTGTTTCTTTATTAATCCTTTGTCTAGATGTTGTATCCATTGATGAGAGCAGGAAATGGAAGTCTCCAACTATTATGGTAGAGGTGTCTATTCCTTTCAATGTCAGTGTTTGCCTCATGTATTTTGGGGCACTCTGGCTCAGTGTGTAAATATTTATGATTGTTATGTCTTCTTATTGAATGTTCCTTTTATTAATACCTAGTGTCCCTCTTTGACTCTTTTAATTGTTTTACATTTGAAGTCTTATTTGTCAGATACTAATATAGCTACTCCTGCTTTTGCCAGATTGTTGTTTGTATGAAATATCTTTTCCCAACCTTTCACTTTCAACCTATTTTGTCCTTGGGTCTAAAATGAGTCTCCTGTAGACAGAATATAGTTGGGTCTTGTTTTTAATCCATTCTGCTAGTCTATGTCTTTTGATTGGGAAGTTTAACCCATTAACATTTAATGTTATCACTGTAAAGGCATTACTTTCTTCTACCATTTTGTCTTTTGGATTTTATATGTCATATCTAAATTTTTTTCTGTTTTTACTTTTACTGATAGCCTTCATTTCTACGCTCTTCTCCAGACCTCCCTCTCCTACATTTGCCTATCTGCCTGTAGTGCTTCCTTTAGAATTTCTTGCAGACACTGTCTCTTAGTCACAAATTTTCCCAGGGATTGTTTGTTTGAAAATATTTTACTCTCCCTTCCCCCCCCTTTTTTTTGCCTGGGCAGGCACCAAGAATCTAACTCCCCCTCATTTTTGAAGGACAGTTTTACTAGGTATAGAATTCTTGGTTGGCAGTTTTTCTTTTTTAGAATCTTAAATATGTCATACCACCGTCTTCTCACCTCCATAGTTTCAGCTGAGAAATCCACACAATGTTATTGAGCTCCCCTTGTATGTGATGGATTGCTATTCTCTTGCTGTTTTCAAAATTTCCTCTTTCTCTTTGACATTTGCCAATTTGATTGGTAAGTCTCTTAGAGTATGTCTATTTGGATTTATTCTGCTTGGGCTATGCTGCACTTCTTGGCTCTGAAATTTTATGTCTTCCATAAGAGATGGGAAATTTTCAGTGATTATTTCCTCCATTAGCCTTTCTCCTCTTTTTCCCTTCTCTTCTCCTTCTGGGACACACACAACATGTGTATTTGTGTGCATGATGTTGTCATTCAATTCCCTGAGATCTTGCTCATATCTTTCCATGCTTTTCCTTATATTTTCTTTTGTGTATCAGATTTCAGATACCAGTCTTCTACTTCACTAATCCTTTGTTCTGCCTCTTCAAATCTATTGTTGTAGGTTTCCTTTGGTATTTTTTTATCTCTTCTATTGTGTCTTTCATTCCCATAAGTACTGTGATTTGTTTTGTCAAACTTTTGAGGTCTTTTT
The DNA here is from genome assembly GCF_023851605.1 of Tamandua tetradactyla. NCBI lineage: Eukaryota > Metazoa > Chordata > Mammalia > Pilosa > Myrmecophagidae > Tamandua > Tamandua tetradactyla. Next base: position 198,124,331 of record NC_135327.1, on the reverse strand, counting down.
GTTCACTCAGTGCCTTCTTTATATCCTCCCTCAACTCATTGATTTGACTTTTGATGAGATTTTCCATGTCAGCTCAAGAATTCTGAATTAGTTGTTTCAATTCCTGTATCTCATTTGAAGTGTTGTTTTGTTCTTTTGGTTGGACCATATCTTTGCTTTTCCTAGTGTGAAATGTTTTTGTTGGCATCTAAGCATTTGATTCCCTTAGTTTATTCTGGAGGTTGTTTTTGCTCTTTTACCTAGGGTTTTCTTGCTGGATGGATTTTTTCTTTATGTGTTCTTTGACATTTAGTTCCAACTTATTCTAGACTTCTAGCATAGTCTCTGTTTAATTGATCAGAATTTTTCAGTTTTTGTTTTCTTCAGTTCTTGCCCTGCCTATATGGGGCCTTTTTTTTTTTTGAGGATGATCTCCTCAGATGTTACAGACCCCAAACAGATTTCCCCAGACCAGATGGGCCCACGTCTCAGTAGGAAAGGGTAGGCAGCATCAGTTTTCCCTTAGGGTGATACCCAGCAAGTTGTCAGACTTTCCTATGAAACCTCTAGCCTCTGCTTTTCCTATCCTGCCCAGGATGTGGTGCTTGTCTGCCCATGGCTTCCCACCAGTTTAAAGGGATATGATGCCTTTAATTTCAGCAGACTTTCCCTGCCAGGGATATGGTTGAGACAGAGGTGAGGTAGTAGGATGGCTATAATTGCTTTTGTTTCCCGGTCCCTGAGGCCTGAATTCCTTGAAGGAGGCATTCCACTTGAGCTGGACCTGCCCCATTTTTCTTGGGGAAGATACACCCTTTAGGGAATTAACTCCTTTCACCTAAGTAATACTTTGTTTCTCAGACAAGCTTAATTCCACCCTTGCCTGGGGCAGTGCTGGATCCTAACAGTGCTTCCAGTTCTATCGAATGAGCTCTTTAAGGAGTTAAAAGAAAAAAAAAGTCTTTTCAGCTGGACCCCTGCTCCTTGGGTTTTTCAATCAACAGCTTGTGTTGGTATGTGGCTCTACGTATCTCCAGGCTCTACATGCCCCTTTTCCTTGGGGTCCAGCCCCTTTCCAGTATTTTGCACTGTTTGATGCAAAAAGCCTTTGTTTTTTTTCCCATTAGCCCCGCACCTCTCTGCCAGAGCAAAAACTTCTAATTCCTTTAGAGCTTATTCCAGGTTTACCCATGCTGGGAGCCTATTTTTAGTAGTCAGAAATTGTTAATTAATTCCATAATTGGAGCTTGGTTGAGCTAAGCCTTTGCTGCTAATAAAGTCTGTTTCCTTTCTTCTCAGGAAACCAGCCTGCCATACACATAGGGGAGAGGCACCATACTCTCTGGCTTCAGGGACTTACAGTTCTGTGTGAGATCTCAGTTGTTCCACCTGGTCCAGACTGTGTCCAGTCACTGATGTTCCCCCAGCAGTTGTTCTGTATCATCCCTGGCTATTTACTAGTCTCCCAAATTCTTTATGATCTATTTCTAACTCTTAACCTCCTTTCTTAGTAGAAAAATCAAGTGTAGAAAATCCTAATTTCATATACTCCTGTAGATTGTTCCAGTCACTGGGTCTTACATGGTGCCAATGCATGAGGGGGAAGATGACCCATTAGTTGTCATTGATCCATACAGGCTTGTGTTTGAATGTCATATCCACATGGTCCTCATACTTCCAGAAGTTTATTGCCCTTTCCATTCCACAAATGGGATATGAAATATTCATATTCCCTCTAAGAAAAAGCAAAAAGATAAGAGTTTCAGCTCGTGCAATCTTTCATTGACTACCTTAGAAATGCTTCCAAACCATGGCATGACAAAGTTGCACCAGCTGGTAATGAAATCTGCTAGTATTCAAAGCACAACTTTTCTGCATCTGCCTCTTTATTAGATGAGAGGTATGTCCATTTGAAGAGGTCCCAGCATTTTTGCTCACAGAAGTAACTCACATTTACCTTTCTAAGCCTGTAATGTGTCATACTTGAAACTACTGTGATAGACCTTGCCTATTCCAACCAATAAGTTCTAGCTGGAGTTACTGGAATTACCTCCACTCTCTAGGAAGAAGTTCAATTCTCTTACAAATTCAGAGTTCAATAAAGGGTCTTAAACTTCACTGTAAGCTCTTGTAAAATCTGGGGATAATATAATCATATCAGATGTACTCTCTCATTTTTTTCCTTCTTTTGATCACCCCTGTATCTGTTCAGGAACCTGACAGTATTCTGAAGTACTTTCTTAGCTCAGTCATCTCAGCAGTAACCAACATTATCTAATTCAACAGGAACTTCTGAGAGGCTGACTCATGTCTATCCATCTAAACTCCAAGAATGTTATGGACATTGTTTTCAGAAAAATTTAATTTAAGGAGCTATTTTCCATCCATGTTATGTTTATGAACTGCACAGGTATTTTTGATTCTGGGCTTGATCACCTCCTATATTCACTATGAATCTCAGATCACAAACTTATATAAGGGAAAAAAAAATAGCTCCACTGGTAAATCATCTTAATGATTTATTGAGGTCACCAAGGTCATCATTTCATCAGAACCTCAGATCTTTTGAGGGTTCTCCCATCTCCCTGTGGGTTTTCCATGGATCAGTGGTATCTTAAATACCAAGTTGCCTCTGGAGAAAAGGGATCTCATCCTTGCCCTAAAACCATGCATACTGTTGCTGGGATGTCCACTGCTGTAGCCTGAATACCACTTCTTGTCCTTCTCCCCTGCCATAATTGGAGCATTTGCATCTTCAGAAATATTCCTTTGGTCCTATCTTCCTAGATGCATCATGTGGTTAGTAATTTCTGGAGTCTTGCTGCCTCTCCAACAGAAACACTGAGAAACAGGAGCCAAAGATCAGTTTTGGTCTCAATATTGGTCATTCCTTTCTCCTTGCCTCCCTCCCACCCTGTGCCTTGCCATGTGACAGAGGAGTCAAGGATTGCCAGCAGCCAGTGTTTGGGAAGTATTTTAGCTTATAAGCTGCCAGAATGCAATATACTAGAAATGGAGAAGCTTTTAAAAAGGGAATTTTAATAAGTTACAAGTTTACAGTACTAAACTTATGAAAATATCCAAACTAGCATCCAGAGAAAGATACTTTAATTCAAGAAAGGCCAATGGTCTGGAACACTCTATCAGCTGAGAAATCAAGTGGCTCGCATGTTCTGGTCCTCTGCTCCTGGGCTCCACTGCTTTTAGCTTCTGTTTCTGTGGGGGTTCCTCATTTTGCTTTTCTGGAGCTGGCCTTTATCTTGTGATTTTCCTTCGCTCTCTCTAGGTTCTCGCTTGCTTAACATCTCATGGCAACATCTTCTGGGCTCCAAGCATCTCCATACCTCTGTGTCTCTGTTCTCCAAGGGTCAACATCTGTGTCACCTCTGCTTGAAGTTTCTGTAGGCTCCCTGTCTGTGTGCTTTGTCATTTCTGACTCTCAACAAAATATTTCCTCTTTTAAAGGTCTCCAATAAACTCCTCAAGACCCACCTGGAATGGGTGAGTCATATTCCATCTACTCAAAAGATCACACCCACAATTGGGCATGCCACATCTGCTTGGAGATAATCTAATCAGAATTTTCCAACCTACAGTCTTATTAAAAGAAATGGCTGCCCCCATAAGATTGAATTAAGATTAACACATGGCTTTTCTGGGGTACATAATACTTTCAAAGCAGCACAGTAAGCACCATCTTTATGATGCTTGATTTGGACATTTTCCCAGCCTCAAAACCATGAGTGAATAATTCTCATTGTTTAACTTGACCCATTTTATGATATTTGCTTTGAGAAGCCTAGCAAACTAAAACAGAGGGTGAGAATGGACAGAAATGGAGAATATCTTAAACACCACTTCTGTACTCTTCCATATACTTTCTTGAAGGCAATGAAATAATGTGTCTACTACCTGCTCATACGTATGGATGGACATGAGGAAAGTATGGGATTGAAAAGGAAGGCAGTCATAAACTAATGTTGTAAAATACTACTCTACTATCAGTATAAAATATACTGGTGAAAGAAAAGAAAGAACTGTACCATCTCCACTCAGACATAACCATCAGTCATTAGAGCTGACGTTCTTTGATAGATGAGATAAGAAAAAAATATCAATGAATTTTGCCTTTGAAATTAAATGGAAGAACTGTGCTGTATGGATCCCTGTCTTTGACCCTTCACTAAGCAAGAGTGCTGTCTAGATGACAAAAAATAAGAAGGTAAGTTCTCCATTGCTGGAGAAGGAAAGAGTAGTGCTATTGCCCTGATGCCTGCCAAATTATATGACTTAGTGGGTCTACCAACATTCAGTTCCTTATTGACAGCTCTAGTCATTTGATGACCCATGGTCAGAGGCATGTAAGGCCCACTAAGGAGTGGGGAAGTGAAATGGAGAAGGGAAGAAACACAGTAAGGATGCATAAATGGGGGAAGTTTTGCTGTGAGAAAGTGGAGGCCCTTTAAGACACTGTGAGGAACATCCCTCAGAATTGTCCTATGAGGGGTGAGGCAGCTGGGGTATTTATTCACAAGCCCACCCCCCCACACACATCATTGGTGTAGGGTTATTTTCAGGCATTAATTCTCCAATACTTCCAGCCAGCCCTTTATACCTGCAGGCAGAAAAGACATACATTCCAAGAAAAGTTTTCAGATAGAGGCCCAGGGACTCTTTGCCATGTAGGAGAACTTTCCACAGGCCTCTGTGATAGGATAGGAGATATGAGTTGGGCACCAACAGTATCTGTTTCAAGGTACAACCAACATAAGCACATGTCAAGATGACTTTGGGAGAATGCAGGTAGAGAAAAAGGGAAAGAATCACAAGAGATGTCAAAGTTGAAGCCCCATTTGTCCCAAATAAAGGAATAAAATTTAAGAGAACCCTAAATATGCTGTTTCTGCACACAGTCACTTCACAAACAATCTCAATATTTTATTAATTTTATCTTTAATGCCAAGAAAACAAGGGTAAAGACATAAAACCAATCAAACCCCATATCACCATAGTCTTACCAAATTGGGTCAGAAACATAGATTAGATAAGAATATTAACTCTAGGGCCAAATTGCTGCATTCAAATCCCTGCTCTAATATTCCCTACTATCTGGTCCTGGACAACTTATGGTGCTTTCTTTGCTTAGTGTTCCTCATTTATAGACAAGGGATAATATTATAGGTCCTTAATTCTATATCTGCAATTCTATAGTCCAAAAAGCATTGAGAAATTAGTTCCTGAGAGTGCTTCTTTCCCTTTATGATTTTTTTACTGCATTCTTGACAGCCAAAATGTGGCAATCTGTAGTCTATATATTCTCACGTTTTATGAATATTCATGCTCTGAAGAAATAATATATGTAATGATGGGGTTCTACTGAAGATGTAACATTATATATAGTATGTAGCACCACCAAAGGTATTCAGGGAAATAGAAATTAAGTTCCAAACTATACCAGCTCTGAAAGGCTTTGGATAAGGAACTGTGTAGCATCTCACCATTTGTATTATGGTCAGGGAATTCTAGTGTTAGTGAGGATTTAAGATGCAAGGATTAGTTAATAGCAAACATGTATACAGTGCTTACCAGGGACAAGGCACTATTCTGAGCAGTTTATAAGTACGAACTTATTACAGGTACATGTGCTAAATTATTTATTGTTTGCAGTCCACTAACATTTGCATCTTAATTAAATCATCACCAATATTGAAACTTTCCCACCATATCACAAGTGACTTCTAACACTGTGGGCGGGAAAAAGTCCATGAATTAGAGGCCTTTTAAAAATTCTAGAAATGCCAGGAAATAACTAAGACATTATTCAATTTTATAAACACTGACTGCTTATGAACTGTAAATAATTATCGCACCAAATGAACAATTACCCAGTGTACTTATGGTTGGGAAACCAGTGTACTTATGGTGAATTAGGAATATAAGAATATCAGCCCCACACTGAGAGCAAGTCAGGGCCAGAAAGAGCTCCCTTTGCTATTGATGTAGTCACTCATGATGTTTTATCAGCAATGCAGAAGGCTGGCTCCACAGGTAATAGTGTTTAGAGGCTATCGAGAGCTGTCTTTGATCCAGTGAGAAACTATTAAGTACAGAATATGCAGAGCTGGGGAGGGGAAGAGAAAATGGATGGTCAGGAAGGAGAGAGATTGCAGTTTGGAAGCTCTCTTGCCTTTTTTTATTTAAACTGATATCCCACTGTTATTAATAATAACACTCATGTATCAGGTTAGACAAGGGAAAATTTCAAATCAAGATTTAGAGGTAGATCAAGTGGTGGCTTCCAGTTTCTGAAGTTCTCAATTGACAACAGTATTCCAAAGACTCCATGTAAAATGTTCATTATTGATATTCTTTCTGCAGAGTTATTGAACTGGAAGATGGGTATTGAAAGAAAATAAATCCATGCTGATTTAGCCTATGGGTTGAATATTCTACCTATTTAAATGATGTGCCTTGATGTTGAAATCACAACTTATTAGAAAGAAATAGGTATGACACAGAGCACAGGCAATCAGTGAAGGGGAACAGCTTGTGGTTTGCTAACAATATAGGAAAGTGTCAGCTTTGTTATTTGTTGCTTTTCTTAAAAATGTGGATTACTCTCAAATTATTTTCTGTAATTTCGAGAAATATAAAAATTCCTGGTTTAACATTTGACATCATCTTAGTTTTCAGAGCTAGAATAGTCATTTCACCTGAATATTTTGGGTGCACACAAAGTGTTTAAATTATTAGATGAATAATAGTAGTAACAAGAATAACAATAATGATACTGTATTCACATAATATTAGAAACAACCCAAATAATGCCAGGAAATAACTAAGACATTATTCACCAAATGAACAATTACCCATAACTGAGGGTGGCAAAGCCTGAGTCATGATCTTCTGTCCTTTGGAAGGTGCTCAATAATAAATGATTTTGTTGAATTTAATTCAAGTATAAAATTCAGCCTGACCTATGATAAAGGTAGTTCATAAATTTGACCTAATTAAAGACCTACTATAAATTATTTTGTTTTGTTATTTTTTAAGGCAAGACCTTTAAACAAAGAAGTAAGGTGGATTCTCTTCTCACAAATATAACATTAGCTACCAGGTTTGAACACTGCATAGAAGCTTAGCTTTTAGAGTTTAGTGAGCAAACTTAAGCAAGAATTTAAAGAATTTAAATTCTCATAAATTTTAACCTATTAATTATACAAAAGCACAGTGGAAAAGTAAGCAACATGCAAGTCACAGGGCTAGACATTGGAATACTCTCCCATTCAATTATTCTGTTCTGACTTAAAAAATAAGTAATTTAAAAATAACAATATTCAAATGGATTTAAGGAGAAAAGTATAGACTTTTAGGGGCCCTTCTATCTAATCCTTCAAAAAAAGAAGTGATTGCTTAATTCAACAGAATTTTCACTGTAGGCTTGAAAAAAATGCTTGTTTCAACTACCTGGAATCTAAGATTGTAAAGTAGCTTGACCGATGTTTTTGTAAATACACTTGAATTCATGTATATCTGAGTTTTGATCACTTCAGAGTGAATCCTTTAAAAGAATGCACACATATCCCATGGAAGTTACAGTAGTGTATAAGAGTTTTTAAACTTCTCTGTTGGAATAGCCGTCGAATCTCTTCCTCATCATTCATGATGCTAAATCCTTGACTTTGAGGAAAAATTCGATATTTAGAAGCAGCCAAAAGTCATTCTGAGCCAAGTTTTAAGGTATACCAACATTGGTTTTGGTAAAACACCAAACTAGTAAAACAAATTGAACTCAAACTGTTTCTCAAGAAAATATTTAGAGTTTTAAAAAGATAAAACTATTCTTTGGCATGTTTTTAGAAATGTAGAGGCCTCTAAAGATAATACTTTAAAAACTATCATTTATTTCAATGTGTGGTTCTCTAGGTTATTAAAAACCCTGTTAATTTACCATTGGTCAAAAGCTCTTCTAGGGTCCATAAGCGTCACGTTCTATTTTTTTCAGGTTCAAGGCAGCTTCAGTCAACAGGCCATGGGTACAGGCTCTCCACCACAGGCTTTCTTTCCTTGCAGCAAAAAAGAGCTCATGTTTTCCTATGTTGTTTTCTCTGCTTCTCTCTAATTTTATTAGAACAGACTGGAGTAGAAAAATGTTGTTGTTTTTTTTAAATAACAAGCCATGCCCCTCGTTTCCACTTATGATAATCATAAGCCTCTTGATTTTTAACCAAAATAGAATATTCTCATCCCAACTGAGATTAATAGAGCCACTGTGCTTTTGTATAATTAATAGGTTAAAATTTACAAGAATTTAAATTCTTTAAATTCTTGCTTAAGTTTGCTCACTAAACTCTAAAAGCTAAGTTGCTATGCAATGTTTAAACCTGGTAGCTAATTCCACTTGAATTAGCAAGGAGGCTTTTGGTTATACTCTTGTAAGACCTACTATAAATTATTTTGTTTTGTTATTTTTTAAGACGAGACTGTTAAACAAAGAGGTAAAGTGGATTCTCTCCTCACAAATATAACATCTGAACAGACATAGCTTCACACCTAACATTTTGTACTTGTTGGTTTTAAGATTGAAGGAAAAATGCAATGTTAAAAGAGTAATATTTTCTCCTTTAGCAAGCTTTGATACACTATTCTGCTGTGTTTCAGACAAAACTCTAGTAGAAGATGTTCATCAGGAGAAAGGAAAATAAGCAAGGATTTGCCTTACTTGTTGTCTATTCTAGTTAAGAATGTCATTATTTTCCATTAAGTTTGATATCCCCTGCTGCAGACTATGGGTGAATTTAGCACTTTGAGAAATTATATTTATACTTGCAAGAAAATAAGGTACTATTTAGTCAATTACTAATCCAAAGCAATAAGGTAGACTTGTGATAGTTTTCAAAATTCATTAGGAAGATGACACTCTACCTGAGCTGAAAATTTGCCTTGACACATCTCACATTTATCACTGCAAGTTTTTCCTCACTTCTGTCCTTAACCTGCAATGGCTCATGTTTCTAAACTAAGAGAGAAAAAAAATCTCAACATCTCACATCTACTAAACTTCTAGTACTTAACACACAGCCTGTACATAGTAGGTTCTCAAAAACCAATGTGTTAGAATTAGGCAGAGAGAAGATGGTGAAGTAGGGAGCTCCAGAACTCAGTTCTCCCACCAAAACAACTATTAAACAGGCAGAAACTCTCTGAAACAACTATTTTGGAACTCTAGAGGCCAGAAGGGCACTATATAACATTCAGGGAAGAGCAGAGGAAGAGACAGATAAATTACTATAAAAAACTGTAAATTTCTCTCTCCATACAGAGGCTACCAGCACCCATTCTTCACTCTCACAGCAAGCCACCACAGGGTCCAGTCCCTAGCCAGCTGCTGGTGACAGAAAAGGATGTAAAAATCCTCTTCCCCAAGAACAGGGGAGGACACAGCTAATTGCTGACCATGGCTTTTGACTAGTTGCTGGTTCCTGGCTCTGAGGGCAGCTATTGTTTCAACCCATTCCTGACAAAGCTGGAGGAAGACATTGTTTCAACACACCTAGACAAAGGCAGCCTCAGTCATTGTTTCAGCCCTCCTGGGACAGACAGAGCCAGTAGAAATTTGAAGACCCAGCACTTCCTCAGGGCTGTGGGGGACTGTTAGTAGAAGGGCTGCATTTGCCAACAGGTCAAGAAAGCTCAGCTTCAGGGACTGTCAAAAAACTTTTGGAGCCCTTCCTGATACCTTCCCTAGGGCACATTGGAGCCAGTCTGTGTCCCCCCTTCTGGAGTCCCTGGCCCTGTTTTGACTGGGAAAATCTGACTTTGGAAAGTCCTCCCCAGGGTGACCCAATATGACACAATGAAAGAAGTGTAAAAATCTATAGAGGGAGATCCAAGATGGCGTCTTAGTAAGGTACATGCGTCTTAGTTCCTCCGACTCCAAATCAACTAATAGGTGAACAGAAACAGTACAAAACAACTCCCGGGGCTACAGCAGGGAATGGACACACAGTGTAACCAAGACTGGGCTGGCTAGTCTGACTGCGAAACTCAGCTGCGGTGAGTGAGATCCCCGAGCGGTGGGCGATTTCCCGAGCAGCCGCAGCTGCGGCGGTCCGAGCTAATCCCTCTCTCCTTCCGGGGCTGGCTGAGAGACTCGGAGAGACAAGCTTCCCAGCCAAGGCGGCCGGCGCCACACTTTTGCGGGGTGGCTTCGAGTCCGCGACTACAAGTCTCGGATCAGAGGGCTATCCAAAGTCTGAGCTGGCAAGTCTGATTCCGAGTCTTGGCTGCGGCGAGACCCCTGAGCGGCCGCAGCTGTGGCGGTCCGAGCTAATCCCTCCCTTCTTCCCGGGCCGGCTGAGAGTATCGGAGAAGTAAGTTCCCCAAGCCGAGGCAGGCGGCGCCCTTCTTTTGCGGGCGGCTTCGAGTCTCGGTGTTAAGTCCGCGGCTACGAGTCCCGGATCAGAGGGCTATCCAAAGTCTGGGCTGGCTAGACTGACTGCGAGACTCGGCTGCAGTGAGACCCCCAAGCGGCGTGCGATCTCCCGATCAGCGGCAGCTGCGGGGGTCCGAGCTACTCCCTCCCCCCTTTCCGGGCCGGCTGAGAGTATTGGAGAAGCAAGTTTCCCAAGCCGAGGCAGGTGGCACCCCTCTTTTGCGGGCGGCTTCGAGTCTCTACTTCGAGTCCGCGGATACGAGTCTCAGGTAGGAGGGCTATCCAAGCCGCGGAAGCCCCCCCCCCACGGGAGGCTTCCTGGTCCGGTGGGGAATCCCCCAGGCCTGCTGCGGCCCGCAACCAGCCACAGGGTCCCCTCAAGCCGCGGCAGCTGACGCCCCCACCACGCGCGGCCCCTGAACCAACGGAGAGATTTGGATCCGAAAGCCCCAGGCCACGGAGATCGGTGACTGGGGGAGACCCATTCCAAACACTTGAGACAAACGTGTGCCACGTGCGCCACGTACTGGGCAAGATAAGAAAAACAGATCCCAGAGATTTCACAGAAAAATCTTACAACCTTGCTGGGTCCAACACCCAGAGGAACCTGAATAAATGCCCAGACGCCAGCAGCAGAAGATAACTGTCCACGCTCAAAAGATTGAGAATATGGCCCAGTCAAAGGAACAAACCAATAGCTCAAATGAGACACAAGAGCTGACACAACTAATCCTGAATATACGAACAGAAATGGAAAACGTCTTCAAAAATGAAATCGATAAATTGAGGGAGGACATGAAGAGGACATGGGCTGAACATAAAGAAGAAATAGAAAAACTGAAAAAACAAATTGCAGAACTTATGGAAGTGAAGGATAAAGTAGCAAACATAGAAAAAATAATGGATAGTTACAATGATAGATTTAAAGAGACAGAAGATAGAATTAGTGATTTGGAGGATGGAACATCTGAATTCCAAAAAGAAACAGAAACTATAGGGAAAAGAATGGAGAAATTTGAACAGGGTATCAGGGAACTCAAGGATAATATGAACCGCACAAATATACGTGTTGTGGGTGTCCCAGAAGGAGAAGAGAAGGAAAAAGGAGGAGAAAAACTAATGGAAGAAATTTTCACTGAAAATTTCCCAACTCTTATGAGAGACCTAAAATTACAGATCCAAGAAGTGCAGCGCACCCCAAAGAGATTAGACCCAAATAGGCGTTCTCCAAGACACTTACTAGTTAGAATGTCAGAGGTCAATGAGAAAGAGAGGATCTTGAAAGCAGCAAGAGAAAAACAATCCATCACATACAAGGGAAACCCAATAAGACTATGTGTAGATTTCTCAGCAGAAACCATGGAAGCTAGAAGACAGTGGGATGATATATTTAAAATACTAAAAGAGAAAAACTGCCAACCAAGACTCCTATATCCAGCAAAATTATCCTTCAAAAATGAGGGAGAAATTAAAACATTCTCAGACAAAAAGTCACTGAAAGAATTCGTGACCAAGAGACCAGCTCTGCAAGAAATACTAAAGGGAGCGTTAGAGTCAGATACAAAAAGACAGAAGAGAGAGATATGGAAAAGAGTGTAGAAAGAAGGAAAATCAGATATGATATATATAATACAAAAGGCAAAATGTTAGAGGAAAATATTATCCAAACAGTAATAACACTAAATGTCAATGGACTGAATTCCCCAATCAAAAGACATAGATTGGCAGAATGGATTAAAAAACAGGATCCTTCTATATGCTGTCTACAGGAAACACATCTTAGACCCAAAGATAAACATAGGTTGAAAGTGAAAGGTTGGGAAAAGATATTTCATGCAAATAACAACCAGAAAAGAGCAGGAGTGGCTATACTAATATCCAACAAATTAGACTTCAAATGTAAAGCAGTTAAAAGAGACAAAGAAGGACACTATATACTAATAAAAGGAACAATTAAACAAGAAGACATAACAATCATAAATATTTACGCACCGAACCAGAATGCCCCAAAATACGTGAGGAATACACTGCAAACACTGAAAAGGGAAATAGACTCATATACTATAATAGTTGGAGACTTCAACTCACCACTCTCATCAAGGGACAGAACATCTAGACAGAAGATCAACAAAGAAATAGAGAATCTGAATATTACTATAAATGAACTAGACTTAATAGACATTTATAGGACATTACATCCCACAACAGCAGGATACACCTTTTTCTCAAGTGCTCATGGATCATTCTCAAAAATAGACCATATGCTGGGTCACAAAGCAAGTCTTAACAAATTTAAAAAGATTGAAATCTTACACAACACTTTCTCGGACCATAAAGGAATGATGTTGGAAATCAATAATAGGCAGAGTGCCAGAAAATTCACAAATACGTGGAGGCTCAACAACACACTCCTAAACAACGAGTGGGTCAAAGAAGAAATTGCTAGAGAAATTAGCAAATACCTCGAGGCGAATGAAAATGAAAACACAACATATCAAAACTTATGGGACGCAGCAAAGGCAGTGCTAAGAGGGAAATTTATTGCTCTAAATGCCTATATCAGAAAAGAAGAAAAGGCAAAAATTCAGGAATTAACTATCCATTTGGAAGAACTGGAGAAAGAACAGCAAGCTAACCCCAAAGCAAGCAAAAGGAAAGAAATAACAAAGATTAGAGCACAAATAAATGAAATTGAAAACATGAAAACAATAGAGAAAATCAATAAGGCCAGAAGTTGGTTCTATGAGAAAATCAATAAGATTGATGGGCCCTTAGCAAGATTGACAAAAAGAAGAAGAGAGAGGATGCAAATAAATAAGATCAGAAATGGAAGAGGAGACATGACTACTGACCTCACAGAAATAAAGGAGGTAATAACAGGATACTATGAACAACTTTACGCTAATAAATACAACAATTTAGAGGAAATGGACGGGTTCCTGGAAAGACATGAACAACCAACTTTGACTCAAGAAGAGATAGATGATCTCAACAAACCAATCACAAGTAAAGAAATCGAAGCAGTCATTCAAAAGCTTCCTAAAAAGAAAAGTCCAGGACCAGACGGCTTCATATGTGAATTCTATCAAACATTCCAGAAAGAATTAGTACCAACTCTCCTCAAACTCTTCAAAAAAATCGAAGTGGAGGGAAAACTACCTAACTCATTCTATGAAGCCAACATTACCCTCATACCAAAACCAGGCAAAGATATTACAAAAAAAGAAAACTACAGGCCAATCTCTCTAATGAATATTGATGCAAAAATCCTCAATAAAATTCTAGCAAATCGTATCCAACAACACATTAAAAGAATTATTCATCATGACCAAGTAGGATTCATCCCAGGTATGCAAGGATGGTTCAACATAAGAAAATCAATTAATGTAATACACCATATCAACAAATTAAAGCAGAAAAATCACATGATCATCTCAATTGATGCAGAGAAGGCATTTGACAAGATTCAACATCCTTTCCTGTTGAAAACACTTCAAAGGATAGGAATACAAGGGAACTTCCTTAAAATGATAGAGGGAATATATGAAAAACCCACAGCTAATATCATCCTTAATGGGGAAAAATTGAAAACGTTCCCCCTAAGATCAGGAACAAGACAAGGATGTCCACTATCACCACTATTATTCAACATTGTGTTGGAGGTTCTAGCCAGAGCAATTAGACAAGAAAAAGAAATACCAGGCATCAAAATTGGAAAGGAAGAAGTAAAACTATCACTGTTTGCAGACGATATGATACTATACGTCGAAAACCCGGAAAAATCCACAACAAAACTACTAGAGCTAATAAATGAGTACAGCAAAGTAGCAGGTTACAAGATCAACACTCAAAAATCTGTAGCATTTCTATACACTAGCAATGAACAAGCGGAGGGGGAAATCGAGAAACGAATCCCATTTACAATTGCAACTAAAAGAATAAAATACCTAGGAATAAATTTAACTAAAGAGACAAAAGACCTATACAAAGAAAACTACAAAAAACTGCTAAAAGAAATCACAGAAGACCTAAATAGATGGAAGGGCATACCGTGTTCATGGATTGGAAGACTAAATATAGTTAAGATGTCAATCCTACCTAAATTGATTTACAGATTCAATGCAATACCAATCAAAATCCCAACAACTTATTTTTCAGAAATAGAAAAACCAATAAGCAAATTTATCTGGAAGGGCAGGGTGCCCCGAATTGCTAAAAACATCTTGAGGAAAAAAAACGAAGCTGGAGGTCTTGCGCTGCCAGACTTTAAGGCATATTATGAAGCCACAATGGTCAAAACAGCATGGTATTGGCATAAAGATAGATATATCGACCAATGGAATCGAATAGAGTGCTCAGATATAGACCCTCTCATCTATGGTCATTTGATCTTTGATAAGGGAGTCAAGCCAACTCACCTGGGACAGAACAGTCTCTTCAATAAATGGTGCCTAGAGAACTGGATATCCATATGCAAAAGAATGAAAGAAGACCCATATCTCACACCCTACACAAAAGTTAACTCAAAATGGATCAAAGATCTAAACATTAGGTCTAAGACCATAAAACAGTTAGAGGAAAATGTAGGGAGATATCTTATGAATCTTACAATTGGAGGCGGTTTTATGGACCTTACACCTAAAGCAAGAGCACTGAAGAAGGAAATAAATAAATGGGAACTCCCCAAAATTAAACACTTTTGTGCATCAAAGAACTTCATCAAGAAAGTAGAAAGACAGCCTACACAATGGGAATCAATATTTGGAAACGACATATCAGATAAAGGTCTAGTATCCAGAATTTATAATGAGATTGTTCAACTCAACAACAAAAAGATAGCCAACCCAATTACAAAATGGGAAAAAGACTTGAATAGACACCTCTCAGAGGAGGAAATACAAATGGCCAAAAGACACATGAAGAGATGCTCAATGTCCCTGGCCATTAGAGAAATGCAAATCAAAACCACAATGAGATATCATCTCACACCCACCAGAATGGCCATTATCAACAAAACAGAAAATGACAAGTGCTGGAGAGGATGCGGAGAAAGAGGCACACTTATCCACTGTTGGTGGGAATGTCAAATGGTGCAACCACTGTGGAAAGCAGTTTGGCGGTTCCTCAAAAAGCTGAATATAGAATTGCCATACGATCCAGCAATACCATTGCTGGGAATCTACTCAAAGGAATTAAGGGCAAAAACTCAAACAGACATTTGCACACCAATGTTTATAGCAGCGTTATTTACAATTGCAAAGAGATGGAAACAGCCAAAATGTCCATCAACAGACGAGTGGCTAAACAAACTGTGGTATATACGTACGATGGAATATTATGCAGCGTTAAGACAGGATAAACTTATGAAGCATGCATTAACATGGATGGACCTAGAAAACATTATGCTGAGTGAGTCTAGCCAAAAGCTAAAAGACAAATACTGTATGGTCCCAATGATGTGAATCGACACTCGAGAATAAACTTGGAATATGTCATTGGTAACAGAGTTCAGCAGGAGTTAGAAAAAGGGTAAGATAATGGGTAATCGGAGCTGATGGAATACAGATGGTGCAATAGGACTAGATACAAAAACTCAAAAATGGACAGTACAATAATACCTAATTGTAAAGTAATCATGTTAAAATACTGAACGAAGCTGCATCCGAGCTATAGGTTTTTGTTTTGTTTTGTTTTGTTTGTTTTGTTCTTATTATTATTACTTTTATTTTTTTTCTCTATATTAACATTCTATATCTTTTTCTGTTATAATGCTAGTTCTTCTAAACCGATGCAAATGTACTAAGAAACGATGATCATGCATCTATGTGATGATGTTAAGAATTACTGATTGCATATGTAGAATGGTATGACGTCTAAAAAAAAAAAAATGGTCAGCACAATACTGCCTAATTGTAATGTAATTATCTTGGAACGCTGAATGAAGCTGCATCTGATCTATAGTTTTTTTTTGTTTGTTTTGTTTTTTTTTCTCTTATATATTTTTGTACTTTTTATTTTTATTTGTGTTTTCTCTCTGTGTTATCACTTTATTTCTTTTTCTGTTGTAGTGCTATTTCTTTCTCTAAATCGATGCATATGTACTGAGAAATGATGACCATACACCTATGTGATGATATTAAGAATTACTGATTGCATATGTAGAATGGATTGATTTCTATTGTTGTGTTAGTTAATTTTTTTAATTAATAAAAAAAAAATTAGAAAAAAAAAAATCTATAGAGGCAGAGTGTCTGGGACAAAGACCCACCAGTGTCAAATACCTGGGAGAGGAAGGTCTGTTCCCTGGGAAACAGAAGAGACAACTAAACTCCTGCAAACAGGAGAACTCTAAAACAACTAACAAGTAAAAGTCCAGGACAAGACAGATGCCAAGAAAGACAGGAAAAACCCTGCACACTGCTTTCATTTGAGCTAACTTCTGTGAAAGGAAGGCTGAAGCTCAAGAAAACCGCTCTCATCACCAGATGGTTACAAAATCAAGAAGCAGACATCTCAGGGAGTAAATCTCAGAGTTAGCATTTTTAAATATTAAAGTATACAGTGGGCAATGAAAGAGTACATGACAAAAAAAAAAAAGAAATAGAAAATGATGGCCTATCTAAAGGAAGAGGATAAAAATTCAGAAAACACCAATGAAGAAGATGAACATGTAGACACACTGAGCAAAGTTTTTAAAAATGATCTTAAAAAATGCTCAAGGAAAGGAAGGAATACACATAAAAAGAACTATCAGATATCAGGAAAACAATGAATGAATAATATGAGAGTCTAAGTAAAAAGATAGAAATCTTAAAAGGAACCAAACAGAACTACTGGCGTTCAAGACCACAATAACTGAAATTAAAAAAAAAAAATGCCCAGGAAAGATTCAAAAGCAGATTGGAGCTAGCACAAGAAAGAATTAGTGAACTTGAAGATAGGACACTTGAAATGAGTCAGGCTGAGAAGTAGAAAGTAAAAAGAAATAACCTAAGATATGTATGGGACACCATCCAGTGAACCAATATATGTGTTATGGAAGTCCCAGAAGAAGAAGAAATCAAGAGAGGGACAGAAGTAATAGCCAAAGAAATAATGACAGAGGACTTCCCAAACTTAGGAAAACATGTGAATATACACCACCAAGAAGCTCAGAGAACACCAAACAGGATAAGCATGAAGAAAAATATGTCCCATCATATATGGATTATACTGTCAAATGCAAAAGACATGGAGAGACTTCTGAAAGCTTCAAGAGAAAAGCAAAAAAAGTTTGAGCACTGATTTCTCATCAGAAACCATAAAGTCAAGAAACCAATCAGTTGAAATACCTAACATGCTGAGGAAAAACAACTGCCAGCCAAGAATTTCATATCCAGAAGATTCTCTTTCAAATGAGAGAGACATTAAAACATTCTCAGATAAGCAAAAGCTGAGAATTGCCCTCCATGCAATGCTTAAGGGAGTTCTTCAAACTGAATTGAAGGACACTAGACATATTTAAATATGTTTAATTAAATATGACTAATTTAAATATGTCTAAATGAATATGCTTATTTAAAGCAGCATAAATAAATAAAGGCCTGCAATAAAGATAACCATTTGGGTAATTATAAATATCAGGATTATTGTATTGTTTCGTATGTACCTTCACTTCTTACTTCCTAAAGGTACTAAAATGCAAATGCAAAAAACTAATAAGTCTATGTTTTTGGATACTCAATGTGCAAAGATATAAGTGATAAAGAGGAACTATGTGATAGTTTGAAGTTGTATGTATCCCAGAAAGATCATGTTCAGCAAATATCAGCTAATCTATTCGTAGATTGAAAGATTTAATATTGCTATTATGTCAACGCTATCCAAAGAAATTTATACATTCAATGCAATCCCAATCATAATTCCAATAACCTTCTTTGCAGAAATGGGGAAGGCAATCAATAATCAAATTTATATGGAAGGGTAAGGGGCCCTGACAAACTAAAGTCAACTTGAAAATGAAGAATGAAGCTGAAGAACTCAAGCTTCTTAATCCTAAACTTTATTACAAAGCCAAAGTAATAAAAAAAAAAAAAACACCTAGCATGGTACTGGCGCAAAAACAGATATATAGAAAGAGGAATTGAACTGAGAGCTCAGAAGTCAACCCTCTCTTTTGTGACAAATTACTTTTGACAATGGGGCAAAGAATAGGCTCTGCACCTGGAAAACTGGATCTTCATTTGCAAAAAAAAACAAGGACCCCTACCTCACACCATATGCAAAAATAAACTCACAATGGATCAAAGACCTTAATATTAGAGCTAGAACTATCAAACTCCCAGAAGAGAATGTAAGGAAGCATCTTCAGGAACTTGTGTTAGACAATGGTTTCCTAGATTTCAAACCCAAAGCACAAACAACAAAAGGAAAAAAAATCGATAAATGGGATTTCATCAAAATAAAAACTTTTGTTCCTCAAAAAACATGAAAGTAAAATGACAACCTATTCAATGGGAGAAAATATTTGTTAACCACATATCCAATGAAGGTTTAATATCCAGACTATATAAAGAAATCCTTCAACTCCACAAGAAAAAGACAAACAACCCAATTAAAAAATGGGCAAAAGACTTGAACAGGCATTTCTCCAAAGAAGATACACAAATGGTCAAAGAGCACATGAAAAGATGTTCTATACCATTAGCCATCAGGGAAATGCAAATCAAAACCACAATGAGATACCATTTCACATCCATTAGAAGGGTTTCTATTTTTAAAAAAATTACAAGTAATGGAGAGGATGCAGAGAAATAGGAAACCTCATTAATTGCTGGTGTCAATGTAAAATGACGCAGCTCCAGAGGAAGACAGTTTGGCAGCTCCTCAGAAAGCTAAGCATAGAAGTACCATATGACCTGCAATCCCATGACTAGGTTTATATCCAAAAGAATTGAGAGCAAGGACTTGAATAGATATTTGCACACTGATGTTCATAGCAGTATTTATTCACAATTGCCAAAAGATAGTAGCAACCCAAGTGTCCATCAACAAATGAATGGATAAATGAAATGTGATATATACATACTATGGAATATTATTCATCTGTGAAAAGGGATGAAGTCCTGATACATGCGACAGCATGGATGAACCTTGAATACATTGTGTTGAGTGAAATAAGCCATACACAAAAGGAAAAATATTGTACGATCTCACTGTTTTGAAACAATATAAACAAACTCTTATAGTCAGAATCTACAATATAGGTTACCAGGGACAAGGTTGGGGATGAGGAGTGGGAAGTTAAGGCTTAAATGTACAGTGCTTCTATTTGAAAGGATGAAAATAGTTTGGTAATGATGTTGGTGAAGGTAGCACAACACTGTGAACACAATTAACAGCACTGAAATATATATAGCTGAATCTGGTTAAAAAGGGAAATGTTAGATTGTATGTATGGTAACTGAAAATAGTTTATTAAAAAATCCATAGAATTATACTACATAAGCAATGAACCCTAAGTAAAACTATGGATTTTAATTAACAATACAATTATAAAATGTGCTATAATCAATAGTAAAAAATGTTCCACATTAACACAAGGTGTTGGGGTTGGGGCAGTATATAAGAATCCTGTATTTTATTCATGACTGTTCTATAAACCCACTACTTCTCTAATAAAAATAGAAACAGTGTGTTAAATGAATCAGTGCAAGATGCCCTCCTAGATGTAGACAAAGAAAGGAGGGTGGATGCAAAAGTGAAGATGTTGAAGACAAAAAGCATAAAATTTGGTGCCTATCCTCAAGGAGCTTATAATCTAGTTGTAGAAATAAGGCAACATATAGGTGAAAATTAATTAATTTTTGTGCATATTCTCTAGAAGAAAGCCCAGAAAAAGGAGCAGAGCTTAGAATGTCTATCAAATAAAGAAAAAAATCCATTGAACCTGGATATAACGGAAAGTAGGATTTGAGCATAGTGGTATAGGGAGATCACGGGGCCATTAAAATTTCCTTCTAAGAACAATGAGAAATCATTGATGGGTTTTAGATGGGAAATGATATATTATAATCTGATTTGTGCTCATGAAAGGTCAGTGTGGTTGGTGTTTGAAGAGTGACTGGAGGTTGTAAGAGAGGAAGGAGGAAGACCAAGAGGACACTATTGTAATGCATCTGTCAAAGAACAAATCAGAGTCTAGTGGAGTCAAGTAATGCAGATTACAGCATTTTATCTGCGACACCAAAAGCTTTGCTGCAGTAAGGAAGCCAATCACTTACAAAAGTGGAAGCTGTTTTTGGTTTTGTGTTGACAAATAGTTTTTATAGACATAAAGAAGGAAGTTAGCCCAAATCCTATTGATTGGACAGGGACTTGTCCACGTTATAGGGGTGTGTTTTGTTCAAGTGGAACTTTGTTTTGTATCAGGCCAGGTGTAACAAGCTAAAGGCTTGGTTAGCTATCTGGGTCCGTCACCTTGGCAGATTAAGTAGGACACAGGTTGGAGGAATTTAACTTGTGTATTATTTCTGAGGAAATGTATGGGCTATTCTTTACACCAGGTGAGATGTAATTCGTGGCTTGGTCTACAATAATAGAAATGGAGAAAGCCAGTAGAACAGTGATATATTTTGGAGGTAAAATTCTGCATTTTAGATGGATTTGATGGTAAGGATAAGGTAAAAGAAAAAAATAACAGTATCCTATCAATGTTTAGTTTGGCTAAATGGTCACCTGCCCCCTTAAACCCAACACTGGTTCTTTTCCAATCTTCCCTCCCTCAGAAAAATGGCACCATATTGCAATCAATTTGGAGGTGCTTATTAACCCCAAGTGGGGATTTCAAGGGAGTGGTTTGCCATTTGAGTTACAACTCAAAGTAGTAGTCAGGGCTGGAATTATCAGCATCCTGGAGAATTTTTAAGTAATGTGACTGGGTGAACTCAGCTAGAGAATGAATACAGATAGAGATAAATTAAGACCCCAGGATTAAACCATAGGATGCTCCAATATTTACTATGCAAGCAGTTGAGAAGAAGCCAGCAATGGAAATGGAGAACAGAATAGCAGAAAATGCTACTGGATAGTCAAGAAGAAAAGGGTTTCAAGTAAATAGTTGCCAACTTTGTCAAATGTTGTTAAACTGTCACATAAAATAGAAACTAAAATGTCATCAGATTTGGAAAGATTGCGGGTACAAGTAAATTTGACAAGACCAGTTTCTAAGTAGGGATAGGAACAAAAGCTACATGGAGATGTTTGAGATGAAATAGACCCCAGACACCATGTAGTTCAGCCATCTCCTTTTACAGAGAAGAATACTCTGCCACAGAGAAGATGAGGGCCTTTTGCCAAGGCATAAACTTGAATACACAGTCTTTGCCAAGTCTCGGGTAGAGTTGGAATATATGCCCCAAATGTCAAAAGCAGTGCATGGTCAATGCATCAAAACACAAAGTACTTATTCTTAGAGTGGCTACCATTTCTAACATTCATTAGCTGTGTATATTCTGTATTAGAATAATTGATCTGGGACCCTTTGCATACAAGGATCTATTGCATACAAGGACTATATGCAAAAATCTGGGCAAATTTCGTTTTCTTTTGAAAAGTTCCATAGCTTTTATCAAATTCTCAAAGGGTCCTTGACTTCTCCTCAAACAACAACAACAACAACAAAAACCTATTAAGAACTTTGTTCTACACAAAAGAAATTGTACAGCTCACCAAACTGAGAGACCTTCTCTGAGATCAAGCTCCTATGAGGGCATCATTTATCATCATCTGGGACACTAAGCAACATCTGCACTATAGTTGAAGAAACTCCAAATGGCCCAGAGGCTTAATAAATCATCCACTCATCACATCTAGCAGTCCTCTATGCTTTTAAAGGCTCTTATTCCAGAGAAATGTCACTTCTGGGCATGGAGCTTCAGAAGCTGATAAATGCTAAATGATCAATCAAACTGTATGAGGAAATTGCAGAGCTTAAGTGGGGGACCACACTGTGCTTTGCCTAAAGAATCATAGCTGCAAGCACAGAGCAGTACCTGAGAATGGTCCTGTAAATGCAATTTCTGAAATTAGTTACCATCAGGAACTCCTGTTGTGGGTAAGATATGGTAGCTGGCTCTTAAGTGGTACTTGGCATTCTATTTGTACAAAGCCATCTCAAGGGTTTCACTTCACTTTGAATACATGAGCATAGGCTGCAAGAAATGTTTGGCAATGTTAGTGAATCTACTTCTTAGAAAAATAGTAAGGAATTTTAGGATACACACCTTTTCAAGTGTGGGAGGTGGAGTGTACATTTGCTTTCTATACACAGAGAGCAATGATGCTCTCCTTGTAGGACGTTATGAGAGGGTGTGAGGCAAACTTTCAACGTTGGGTTCAATTGCCATCATATTTGACCACTACAGAGCCAGAGCTCATGTCTGATCAAGAATTTGCCATTCAACTACTATTGGAAACATGATTGTCTACACTCTGAAGTACTGTTTCTTAGGAGCATTCTCCGTCTTAGAGTCAAAATATGCAGATGTCCAAAATGGTCAGTGCCTGAGGGCATGACAGGGACTCAAGGCACAAATGATGCCCCCATGCATATGCATCAAACACCAAATTTGAAAACAACACATATTTATTCAGTTATGTGTCTTTTTATTTTCCAGTCCCCAGCATCCAACATGGACTATGCTCATCTTTTCAGAAGTTCTAGATGATAGAAATGTGAGCACAGAGGCTGAAATAAAGAACAGAGGTATAAGCCTCATGCCACAGCATACCATGTTTCTACTGAACAGTGGTAAAGAGTGCCTTTCCAATTATTTGGGGTGCTAATGTCATTTTTGTCAAGATTATAAGATCTTTGAAAGTAGGTGTAGGAATGGCTTTGCTTTATTATCTTCTCTCAAGCCTCTCAGTTGCAAAGTTGTTGAACAACTGTTTCACAACATCTGCCTGCCCTTTAATACATTCTTTCTTACATTTTACTCACAACCTCTACTCATCCACCCTCTCCCCTTTTCAATTCAAGAAAGTAAACTAATAAGTCCACAGATTTGCATCCATTCCTTTCCAAATTCCCACTGCAATAAAAGATAAAATAAGAATGGCCTATAGATCATTAGAAAACAGGAAAGGTACCAACATGGAAAAAAATCTTTGAAAAACTTCTGGATAATACAAAGGAGATGGATGCCCACATCTACAAATGATAAATAGAGCTAGCAAAATGCAAATCAACACAGTCAAAAAGCTATGTGCTGAACAGGTGAGTGAAATGACGAGCAATTTCCTGCCTTCTCCGTATATTCACCTTGGCTCACACAGGACAGACTTTCTGCTCTCCCTGCTCTCACCAGGGAGAGCATCTTTTAACCTTTTCCCTTTCCCTCTCCAAGAGTCAGAGTCCGACACTCATATTTTACAGGGTCTGAAAAGCAAGAATGGAACAGATGCTTTCCATTGCCATGGCTTGTGGAGCAGATGCTCTGCTGCCCTGAACTCCTTGGGCACAAGCCCACCCAGAGAAAATTATCATCTCTCTCAGCTTCTCTGCCTGCAAATAGTTGGATTCAACTATTGATTAGTTTGAGAGAGGCCCCAATTAGCTTCAGGTCTGAGCTTCAATTTTTTCTTAAATTTTTCACTGAATTAAAGTAATTATAAAAAAATAAACATTTCAAAACAGTAATTTAAAAGCAATTTTAATGAGATATATTCACATACTGCATCAGGTATCCAAAGTGTGCAAAATGCACTCATTACCCACAATCAATTTTAGAACATTTTCATCACTCCAAAAAGAAAAACCTCAAATCCATTAGCAGTCACCTCTTAATCTTTCTATCCTTCCTTATGCGTACATAACCGCTAATCTAATTCTGTCTCTATTGATATATTTATATTTGCATTTTATATAAATGGAATCATATAATATGTAGTACTCTGTGTTTGGCTTCTTTCACTTAATATAATGTTTTTATTGTTATTTTTATTAATTAGAGAAGTTATAGGTTTATAGGAAAGTCAAGTAAAAAAATACAATTTTCCCATTGTTGACACTTTTCATTAGTGTGGTGCCTGTTATAATTAAAGAAAGAATATTAAAATATTACTGTTAACTGTAGTCCATAGTTCACAGTAGGTGTGCTTTTCCTCATATACTTCCCTATTATTAACACCTTGTAATAGTGACGTACATTTGTTATAATTCATGAAAGGACATATTTATACTTACTTGTACTATTAACCTCAGTCCATCATCCACAACACTGTGCTATACAGTCCCATGTTTTATCTTCTAACTTGCATTCTAATAACATACGTGACCCAAAACTTCCCCCACCAACCACAGTCACACACATAATTCAGTTCTGTTAATTACACTCACAATAATGTGCTACCATCACCACTATCCATTTCCAAATAGTCACATCAACCTAAATAGAAATTCTCTACGTCCATTCTATACTCTAGTAACCTATATTTTAGATTCTAACTCTGTTTTCTTGTTATAATTAGTTCATATTAGTGAGATCATGCAATATTTGTCCTTTTCCATCTGGCTTCTTTCCATCAGCATCATGTACTCAAGGCTCATCCCTCTTGTTCTATGCATCAGGACTTCATTTCTTCTTATAGCTGAATAGTATTCCATCATATGTGTACACCGCATTTTCTTTATTTATTCGTTGGTTGATGTACACTTGGGTGGCCACTATCTTTAGGCAATTGTGAATAATGCCACTATGAATTATTCTATGTATGAATTATTCACACTATGAATGCCAGTGTGAAAATGTCTGAGTACTTACTTTCAGCTCTTCTGGGTAAATACCTAGCAGCAGAACTGCCTGACCATATGGCAATTCTATACTTAGCTTCCTGAAGAATCTCTAGACTGTCTTCCACAGAAACTGCACCATTTTACATTTCTACCAGGAATGAATGAATGCTTTGATTTCTCCATATACTCTCCAACACTTGTAGTTTTTTAGTTTTATAATAGTGGCCATTCCAATAGGTGTAAAAGGATATCTCATGGTGGTATGATTTGCATTTCCTTAGTAGCTAGTGAAATTGAGCATCTTTTCATGTTCTTTTTAGCCATTTGTATTTCCTCTTTAGAAAAATGACTATTCAAGTCTTTTGCTCATTTTATAATTGGGCTGTTTGTCAATTTATTCTTGAGTTGTAAGATTTCTTAATATATTCTGGATATTAAATCTTTATCGTTTCCAAATATTTTTACTTTCTTTACAAGTCCTTTGAAGCACAAAAGTTTTTAATTTTGAGGCGGTCCCATTTATCTATTTTTCTTTCATTACTTGTGTTTTGAGTATAGAATCTAAGAAACCATTGCCTACCACAAGATCTGTAAGCTGCTTCCCTACATTTTCTTCTAGGGGTTTTATGGTTATGGTTATTTTATTTATGTCTTTAATTCACTTTGAGACAATTTTTGTACTTAGTGTGAGATAGGGGGCCTCTTACAATTTTTACATATGTGTATCCAGCTCTCCTAGCAAATTTGTTGAAGAGACTATTCTGTCCCAGTTGAGTTGACTTGGAAGCCTTGTCAAATATCAATTGGCCATAGAGGGTCTATTTCTGAAGTCTCAAGTCAATTCCATTGGTTAATATATCCATCTTTATGCCAGAACCATGCTGTTTTGAACACTGTAGTTTGTAACAAGCTTTAAAGTCAGGAAGTGTGAGTCCTCCAACTTTATTCTTCTTTTTCAAAATATTTCTGGCTACTCAGGGCCCCTTATCATTCCAAATAAATTTGATAATTGGCTTTTCTACTTCTGTAAAGTAGGTTGTTGTAATTTTGATTGGGATTGTGTTGAATATGTAAACCAATTTGGATAGACTTGACATCTTAACAATATTTAGTCTTCCAACCTATGAACACAAAATGCACTTCCATTTAGTCAGGTCTTCTTTGATTTCTTTTAGCAATGTTTTATAGTTTTCTATATACAAGTCCTTTAGATCCTTGGTTAAATTTATACCTGGATATGTGATTCTTTTAGTTGCTATTGTAAATGGAATTTTTTCTTGAGTTCTTCCTCAGATCATTCATTAATAGTATATAGAAACACTACTGATTTTTGTATGTTGATCTTGTATCCTTCCATTTTGCTGAACTTATTTATTAGCTGTAGTAGCTTTGTTGCAGGTTTAACAAATCTTTCTATATATAGGATCATGTCATCTGCAAATAGTGAAAGTTTTTATTTCTCTTTTCCAATGTGAATGCCTTTTTTTTTCTTGCCTAACTGCTCTGGCTAGAACTTCTAGCACAATGTTCAATAACAATGGTGACTGTGGGCATCCTTGTCTTATTCCAGATCTTAGAGTGAAAGCTTTCAATCTTTCACCATTGAGTAGGTGTTGTTATTTCCATCTCATAAAGGCAGGATCGGGGCTTAGAGAGATTAGGCACAAGGATGTACATTAAATAGTAGAACTCAGTTCCAAGCAAGGCCTGTTTACACTAACATGTGCACTCCAATATTTTCAAGAGGCACCAACCATAGAGGACACATTTTTTAGTTCTGGAGGCCAGAAATCTGAAATCAAGGTGCCCACAGAGCTATGCTCCCTCCAGAGGTTCGAAGGAAGGAGATTTCTTTGATTCTTCCAGCATCTGGAAACCCCAAGAATACTCCTGGTTTGTAGCAGCATCACTCCAATCTCTGTCTCCATCTGCACATGCTTTCTCTCTCTTAAAACAGTTTTAATGAAAACCTTTTGCCTAGCCTTTTGGGGCTTATGATAAATTCTCGTGACTCTTAAAAAGTGTATATTTGTATCCTTTGTCCTATCAGTATCTTCTTTGTATGTCTCCTCCATCTGCTAAGACTCTGGAGGGATAAAGGGATTAAGTCTCCGGTCCTCGAACTCTCAATAGGAGCTGGTGGTGACCTGTTCCCTGCCCATACTCTCTGAAAAGACCACCTGCTATTGGTTTATCCTTCCCACCAGTGTGACATTTACTCTGAGGAAATGGCTATGTTTCTTAAGGTCCTAATATAATTCACACCCATTGATCACATAGATTAATCGAGATCTGCAATAAAAAAAACACTAATACGCAGTGAAGAATCACCAGATATTTGTATCAAATAAATGACCACAGGCAAGGAACAAAGTTAAAAAATTTTTACAAATTTCAGAAAGATGCTCCCAGCTCAAGACAATTTACTGCCAAATTCTATAAAATTGTGAAATAAATATATAAATCCATTCTGATGAAGGTATAAAATGTGCAACCTCACAACAATAGCACTGTGAACAATTTGTTCTGCTATGTTGTTTGCCTTTCTTATTAGGTAGAGCTAACCAACTTTAGGTGAAGTGTAACCTAACTTAAGTGTAAATAATCAATGAATGGAATCATATTTTTATGCAATATTGAAGAATGGACTGCTTATTAATGTTAGTAAAAGAATAAAATTATAAATAACTAAAATTCCAAATGATTCATTAAAAAATCATTGCAGGGTTACTGGAGAGAAGTAAAAGCATGCCAATAGTCATAGAAGATAGCCATGGATTTTTTTTTTTATGTGCTGCCTTCCTGGTAGATTTTTGTGTCTTCCATCCTTCCTTGAATGGTGGAAATTTTTTTCTTTTTTTACTGTTATAATTTAGAAATTTCACATGCTATTTTCTTTGATTAGTGATTTTCCTTAAAAATTTGAACGCAATTACTGAAATAACTTGAGACCTATTAGTAATCTTAACGGGTTAAATTCCCCCATTAAAAGACATGTTCTGATCATTTAAGTATAAGTACATGCTATTTACAAGATGCTCATTCAAAACAAAATGATACAGGAAATGTTTTAAAAAGTCAAATATAGATGAGATACATGAGGAAAATGTTACGAAAAGAAAGCAGTTGTAGCAACACTTATACGAGACAAGTAGATTTCAAAGCAAACATTTTTCACTGCAACATAAAAGTAATTATATATTGATAAAAGATAATTCACAAAGAAAACACAATAATCATAAATATTCAGGCACATTATAAAGTATCAAGATAGCTATAATAAAGATTTATAAATTCAAGGAGACATTAGAAACATCAGAAACACATTTCTCAAAATAGATTAAATATAAAAAATGAGATTTAGAGTGAATACCAAGACCAGCAACCATGATATAATGTTTAATAATTTTTTCTAAGATTTCATACCCCAAAACCAGAATAGACATTTTACGAACCAACGGAACATTTAATAAAATTTTATTAGTTAACAAATTCTCCATATGTTCTTCTTAAAATAGACCACATCACTCAGAAAATACTTTATCATTACCCAACAAAACTAGAAAACAGCAACAAATGAATAGTCAAAATAAAATCCAAATACTTAGAAAGAATAAAGCACTCAATTATAGCCCTTGGACTAAAGAAAATATCAAAGTAAAAACTGCAAACTTTTGGTAATAAGACAAAAACAAGAACCTTAACAGGCCAAAACCAGACAATAGTGTTTCATATCGAGCCCTGTGTGTACTCATCTACAACTTGCTTGAGAGTTAATGCCCTTGATCCATTTCTCTGTTACTTGGCTTTCTTCTCATCTATTTTTAGGAGCATTTGTAAAGTAGGGAAATCAATCCTTTGCCATATATATTGCATATATTCTCTTCCAATCTCTCATACCTATTTCAACTTGTTTTATGGCATCTTTCCAAATACAGAGACTTTAAAATGTTATGTGGCCAAGACTGTCAGCCCTTTCTTCATGTCTTGGTGTTCAACCAGATGCTCCCTGATACCCAGTTATAAAAACATTACCCTTAAATTTCTTTTATTTTAATTATTTGTATCTTTAATCCACTGAACATTTATTTCTGTGTGTGATTGATGTAGGGGGTCCAGTTACTTCTGATCAAAGCCAGAAATGTCAGGTTGATTATTTAAATGGCACTCCATTTCTAAGTGATTTGAAATTCAGCCCTTATCATATATTGTTTACCATTAAAATTTACAACCATTTTTCAACTTCTCTTCCACTGATCTATTTGTCTCTCTGTTGTTATTATATTTTCTGATTAAAAAATAATATAATATAAAATATTGATTTTATGGAAAAACTTTATGGCAATTTTAGGAAATGCTATGAAAATATTTCCATTTTGAAGAAAATTGAAAATGCCAATGATTTAAAAAGTAAAACTTACAGAATATGGCCAAAGTCACACTCAGAAGAAAAGTTATATCAAGTAGCTTTAATAGAACAGAAATATTTCAAATTAATAATATAAGCATTTGTTCTAGTTTGCTAGCTGTCAGAATGCAACACACCAGAGACGGATTGGCTTTTAATAAAAGGGGATTTATTTTGTTAGTTCTTCAGAGGACAGGCAGCTAACTTTCCACTGAGGTTCTTTCTTATGTGGGAAGGCACAGGATGGTCTCTGCTGGCCTTCTCTCCAGGCCTCTGGGTTCCAACAACTTTCCCCGGAGTGATTTCTTTCTACATCTCCAAAGGCCTGGGCTGGGCTTAGAGTGCTAAGATGAGGTATGCCAAGCTGCTTTGGCTGTGCTACGTTGGACTCTCTCATTTAAGCACCAGCCAATTAAGTCAAACATCATTCATTGCAGCAGGCGCGCCTCCTAGCCAACTGCAGATGTAATTAGCAACAGGTGAGGTTCATGTACCAATGGCTCATGTCCGCAGCAACAAAACTAGGTGCCTACACCTGGCCAGGTTGACAAATGAATCTAACTACCACAGCATTCTACTAAACTAGCAAAAATATAAACCTAAAGATATAAAAGGAAGCAATTAATTTAGTAAAGTTAATAAAATGTCAATAAATAAATTCAGAGTAGACACTGAATCAAAAGCCAAGAAAAAGATATTTAGAAAGAACATTAAAAATGCAAGCCTGGCATAACTGACCAGTAAAACTATGTCAAACAAAAGTAAACAATGTTAAAATTAGAAAATGGATCAAATCACAAATAAAGAAAAGTACAGATAACATTAAATAAAATTTGTTTTAATAAAGGGGAAAATTTGAATGAGATGGGAAATTGTCTAGAAAATTGCACAAATTTAACTCAAGAAACAGAAAACTCAAATAGGAATATGTGGGAGCAATAGAAGTTTGACAAAGAACTGCCCTCCAAAAAGACACCAGGTTCAGATGGTTTTACAGGCAAATCATTTCAAACCTTCAGTGAATTCATAATTCTAATGTAATTCAAAATATTTCCAGACTTAGAAAAATATTGAGGATTCTTGGTGAAAATAAACAACAATAAATAGTTATAGAATTGAGAGATATTTTAGACTGTTTCTCTCAAAAATATAACTGAGGATTTGAATACAATTAGTTCATTTTTAAGCTGATCCTAGGAAGTACCAATAGGGGAGTTGAGAAGTGAGAAAAGGAAGAAAAATTAGCCAACAGAGCATGAATTAACAGGTGTTCTCTGCCAGAAAATATAGAATATACTTCAGGCATTCTTACTTTACTCTCCATATCTCTTAACCTCTCTTTAATATTTTCTATCTCTTTGTTTTTTGTGCTGAATTGTGAGTGATTGATCCAGCTGATCTTCTATTTGGATGTTGTCTCTCTTCATTTGCATCTAAACTACTGTTTAACACATTCATAAAGCGTTCTGCTTTATTTTGTTTTTCTTTTTAATTCTATATGAAAAATCTCAAACATACATGAATGTAGAGAGAATAGTATAATAAATCCCCATTTATCCAACACCAGCTTCAACAATTATCAACTCATGGCCAAACTTGATTTTTTTAATTCCTGCTGACTATTTCCACCAACTTTGGAGTACTTTGAAGCAATATCCAGATGTGTTGTTATAACAATAATATATCCGTTATTATCTAAGTATCATCCAAAAAGTTTTAATTTTAATTTTATATTTCTTATCAATAGCAGTCATATTTTTTCAAAATCTGGATTTTATTGTTGTGGATTTTTCTTGCTCATATTTTCAAACTTCTCATCATGTAATGTAGTAAACATAACTCATTTGTGTTTTGTATCTGATAATTTTAATATCTGAAGTTTTTATTAGTCTGATTCTAATGTTTCCTGTTCCTGTAGGTTTTACTTATAATGCCTTGTTTCTTTGGGTATTATATGATTTCATTGCAATCTCACATTCTTTGGCCCCTTATTTGTTGAAAATTCTTCAAGATCTTGGTTAAAGTTGAATTCCTCCAGAGATGATTTCCATTTGTTTCTACCATTTTCATAAGTGTCAGTATATAAGGGGTCCATGTTTAATTAGATTTTATGCTTAGGATTTTTGGATCACACAGGTAGCATGTACATGGACCTCAAATTTATGTGAAGGTCATATGGTGGTCATAAATCTCAATGGAGATTTTCTCCTTCATGTTAGGGCAAGCCAACACAAAACCTTCTCAGAGTCCCTCAATTGCCTCCTGCTCACTCTCTCTCAGAGAAGTTTCCTCTCTACTTACAAACTAGAGTGAAATACCACACAACAAATTATGGGATCTTGTTACTTATACAGTACCGAGACTGGATGAGGCAACCCTGACATATAGAAAGTTAGCTCCGTGTGGGGTGAACTTAAACAACAAGAAATGAGAGACAGGAAGTAACGAAGCAGATAAATTTACCCTTGTTTCTCTGAGTCCTGGGATACTTGTATGAGCTTATGGCTTCTACTTAAAACGCTTCTGAAGTCCCATGTGCACTGTGTAAGACAGAACAGAAATGCATTGCCTTATTCACGCACATCCCACCTCTTCGTGCCTCATCACCTTTGTCCTTTACCCTTATCTTCCAGAGCTTACATTGCCCCCCACCCCTTACCAAATTAGTAATCCACACCTCAGTTTCACTTTCTAGTAGACCCCAGCAAAGATATCTCAATGTTGCAAAGTGTTTCCAATTTATATAAGGGTTTCGCTTAGATGCCTGAGTTTGACAAGTTCTATGATGCTATTCCAATTTTTGTGCATGTAACCTCCCTATATCCGCTTTTACTTGATTTTCATCCTCTTCAGATTAAGTTCATCAGCTCAGCAAAACATTTAAAATTTTTTAACTTTTATATAGTTTTTTTTAATTGAGAGGCTTAGTAATGAATGGTATCTAGTCCTCCTTCCTACCCTCTAAAAGAGATTTTTTACATGTTTTTTTTCCATTTTTTGACCCTCAGTTTTTCTGAATCAAATTTTCAGCGTACCTGTTTTAGTTTGAAAGCTGCCAGAATGTGATATACAAGAAACGTAATGGCTTTTAAAAAGGGGAATTTATTAAGCTGCAAGGTTACAGTTCTAAGGTCGTGAAAATGTCCAAATTAAGGCAAGACTACAAGACTATCCAAACTACGGCATCCACAGAAAGATACCTTGGTTCAAGAAGGCTAATAATGTTCAGGGTTTCTCTCTTAGCTAGAACGGCACATGGCAACATCTGCTAGTTTTCTCTCCGGGAATCCTCAATGGCTTCCCCAGGCTCTGTTAGTTCTGTTAGCTCTATTGGTTCTGGTAGCTCTAAAGCTTTTTCCAAAATTGTTCCATCTTAAAGGGCTCCAATAAGTAACCCCACCTTGAATGGGTGGAGACACATCTCCATGGAAACATCTAATCAAAAGTGACCATTCACAATTGGGTAGGTCACATTTCCATGGAAACAATAAAAATGGTCCCACCCAGCAATATTGAATGAGGATTAAAGAACTTGGCTTTTCTGGGGTACATAACAGATTCAAACTGACACATTCTCCTATAGTACATATGTTTTGTTTTGCTTTTTTAATGCAATCTGAAACTACCTTTTTAAATTAACTAATTTATTGTTTGGGGGGGGTGCATGGTCTGGGAATCGAACCTACGTCTCCCGTATGGAAGGCGGGCATTCTACAACTGAACCACCCATGCTCCCTGAAATTATTTTTATTTTAAATAGTTGGAAATTGTAGCAGATACTGTTGGTGACCCACCCATATCCCTGGGACCTTTATTAAGCTCTTGCTGACTTGTAGCTGCTTCTCATTTTCTGAGATTTTCCCCTGAACTGCAAAGGCAGCTCTTCCTACCTACGTGGCTAGCCTGAAGCACTGCTATATTAACACTCACTTTCCCTCCAGCAGCCTCAACCAATGGCAGACAGGAAATGACATACAGCATACCCATTTTTCACCCCTTGGGTGGGATAATTCTAAGACATAGCTTTGCATTACTTCCCCCAGTTTCCTCCCTGGAATTAGTTTCAGTGTCCCATGATGATAGCTGATTTAATAAGGCTTACTCTATTAGCAGCCCAAACTTTCCTGAATCACTTCTCCACTTTCCTGTGTGCCTCCCAAATACATGACTGGCACTTGAGCATTTGTCCCAAGATCTGCTTCTAGGACAATTTAAACTACATGTATGTGACCTATTTGCATATTATAAATGGCATATATTTAATCTTAGATCTGACCTTTTATTATTTATTTGATCTTCATTTGTAATATTTCCTTTCTTTGGAAAGGGAAAAAAAAAGACAAATTGCATGCAAGCTAGGTAGTCTGAGATTAATTACTTGGAAGATTTCTTGTGTATGTTTAGGTTATCTTATATAACTCTTTACATTTATAACTCTCTTTCTTCATATATAAATTTGGCCCAGTATCTATTGCTTCCCCTCTAAGAAAAATGGGACATTAATACATTTAAACTACATCCCTCTTGCCCTTTCTAGAACTACTTGTCAATTTTTGTTAGATATACCATGTTTACAATGCTAAGGTTTATAAATTTTACTTTTGGTACTCTATTCATAAACACCACAGTTGTTAACCATATTTGTAATATTAAGTAGATGTGATTCTTACAATCCTGGTTTCTTTCTTTCCCAGGAAAAGCTAATGAGAACAATATTCCAGGAATGCTTGTGTATTTCACCTGTCTATTGCTTTTAAACTAGATAGACATATGGACTGGGAACAAAATCTTTGGCTACTCTTCCCAGAAGACAGTCTATGTATTGTCCCACTATTATCTAGCACTGATTCTTATTCTGGAGAAGTTTAACTCTTGCAGGTGTTTTTTCCACTTAGATACCCATAAAATTCTTTTTTATTTTGAATCAAGTATCTTTGTTAAGGTAGTTTTTCCTCTTGAACATTCTTTATCAGGTCTTTCTCAAATTCATTTTTGAGATACCTGCACGATCTAAAGATTCCTTTATTTCAGAAAAATTGCCCCATTATATATTTGAATAGGTTTTGTTGCATTTACATTATTGTCTTCTTTAGAGATAACCAATTATATTTACATTGACCTTTCTTTTTCTTTCATATCCATCATTTTCTCTCTAATCTTTTTATATTAATTCTTATTTTATTTTCTAGATCTGCTTCAAGCTTTTATCCTATAAGCTTTCAGTTTTTGTGATAATTTTATTCTTCTCTTTCATCTCTTGTCTGACCTTTCCAAATTATTAGCACTTTCTAATTTGTTCCCTTTTTTTTTTTTTTCTGTTTCCACCTGTGAATTTATTCATTTTCTTTTTTTTTTTAATTTTTTTATTAATCAAAAAAAAGAAAAGAAATTAACACAACATTTAGAAATCATTCCATTCTACAAATGCACTCAGTAATTCTTAGTATCATCACATAGATGTATGATCATCATTTCTTAGTACATTTGCATCGATTTAGGAAAAGAACTAGCAAAACAGCAGAAAAAAATATAGAATGTTAATATAGAGAAGAGAATTAAAATAATAATACTAATAATATATATATATATATATAAAGGAAAAAGAAAAAAAACAAAAACAAAAGATACAAACACACAAACAAACAAACAAAAAACCATATTTCAGGTGCAGCTTCATTCAGTGTTCCAACATAGTTACATTACACTTAGGTATTATTGTGCTGTCCATTTTTGAGTTTTTGTATCTAGTCCTGTTGCACAGTCTGTATCCCTTCAGCTCCAATTACCCATTATCTTACCCTGTTTCTAACTCCTGCTGGTCTCTGTTACCAATGATATATTCCAAGCTGATTCTCAAATGTCGGTTCACATCAGTGGGACCTTACAGTATTTGTCCTTTAGTTTTGGGCTAGACTCACTCAGCATAATGTTCTCTAGGTCCATCCATGTTATTACATGCTTCATAGGTTTAGTCTGTCTTAAAGCTGCATAATATTCCATCGTAGGTATACGCCACAGTTTGTTTAGCCACTCGTCTGTTGATGAACATTTTGGCTGTTTCCATCTCTTTGCAATTGTAGATAATGCTGCTATAAACACTGGTGTGCAAATGTCCGTCTGTGTCTTTGCCCTTAAGTCCCTTGAGTAGATACTTAGCAGTGGTCATCCATTATTTTCTGCTGGTGTCTGGGCATTTGATCAGATTTCCCTGGGTGTGTTACACAGCTGGTTGAAAGCTTTTTCTGTGAAATCTTTGGGCTCTGTTTTTCTTTTTCTGCCCAGTAGGTGGCGCTCGTGGCGCTCGTCTGTCTGCACCGCAGTCGGCCCGGGAAACCGCGCGTGGAGGTGGGGGTCGCTGGCCGCCGCGGTTTGGGAGAGTGCCGGTCCTAATTGCCCAGCTGGCCCCAAACGCCAAGCGTGACGGGAGGGCCCCGCTATCCAACGTTCCCAGTCAGGCCGGTGAGCCACGTGCGTGGAGGGGACCCCAGTCGCCAGTCGCCCCGGCCGGGAAAACGCGCGCCCCTCGGGTAGCTCACCGCAGCGGATTCTCCCTGCCCGTTCAGCTGTTCCAGAATGGGGTACGCTGTCTTTTTGGTCTCTGTCGTGACTCCGGGAGCTGTTTCGTATTGTTTCTGTTTCTTTAGTTGCTTTTCTGGAGGAGGAACTAAGACCCGCGCGTCTTACTAAGCCGCCATCTTCTCCGGAAGTCCCTATTCATTTTCTTAATGTCCATCCTAGTGGGAGTGAGAATCATCCCTTCATTTGATGCTGTAGAGGTTCTGGTTCCCAAGGAAATATCTGTGGTGAGATGAGTGCTGGAACCTAGTTCAGTATGACTTGAGTCCTCTCCTATTGGCTGGACACACATCTCTCTAATGAGGCTTTTCCTTGGTTCCTTAATATTGTCTTGGAGTCTTCTTCTTCGAGCCCCACGTTGGGTGCCATATGTTGCTTCCTATGAAATGGAGCTTGAAGGATATTAAGGAATGATCTGTTCCCTTTTTTGAAGCATTGTGTGCTTCCTTTGAGTTTCTTGTAGAAAAACCTTACTTGAGAAGTATTAAGTTTACTCTTTGTATTTTATTTCATGGAATAATTTTCTGGTGTGAATTCTGTTTGCCTTTTGTTTTGTTATGTTTCCTCCCCCTCTGTCATATTATTTTTGTGTGAGAACCAAGCAAAATTCTACAACTCCCTTTCAGTTATTCCTGACTTTTTAGTGGGGTCACATTTTCCGAGCCAGCTATATAGGAAAGACGTTGCATAGGAGGCAAAAAGAAGACAATTATTTTGTATTTTATGTTATTATTTATGAATATTTTCCTCTCTAATTTTCTGTCCCTGTGGTGTAAGTTCATTTCAGGCTGACAAGAGGCATATCTGGATTAGAGTGCTATAGAGTATGTGCATGTGTGCATATGTGAATGCACATATATATATATATACACATATGTATGTATATCGAGGATTATAGAATGTCCCCTCCTCCATACTGTGCCAACATATCAGCAAGCCTCTAATGTAATAAAAGTAGACTACAGCTGAAAGAGCAGCAAAACACAGACTCTGAAGAGAAATACAAAACAAAGTCTCAAAGCCAAAATGGGAGACAAAAATGAAGACCCTAAAAGAATTTGAAGTGTCTAATACCTATAGTTACCACACACATTAAACACAGGCCAATGTGTAGTTGAATTAACGTAAATCCTCTCTAAAATGACCTATTTCCCACAGCTCCTAATTATTGATACAACACATCCAGCTTTCAGCAAGAAAAACCACACAGTATACATAAAAGCAAGAAGAAACAAAGTGTGAAGAGAAAAGGGAAGGATCAAAACTAGAATCAGATATGACATACATTTTGAAATTATTAGGCAAGGAATTTAAAATAAACCATGAATAGTATGTTAAGGGAAGAGGAAAAGTTGACAACATGCAAGGCCAGATAAGTCATGTCAGCAGAGAGATGGAAACTATAAGAAAGAATCAAAAGGGAATGCTAAAAATAAAAACACAAAAGAAATGAAGAATGCCTTTCACAGGCTCATCAGTACACTCAACATAGCTGACTACAGAAGCAGGGAGCTTGAAGATAGGTCACTAGAAGCTTTCCAAATTGAAATTCAAAGAGGAAAAAGAATTCTAAGTATCAAAAGGTGTTACATACGATTCACTGGAATACCAGAAGGAGAAGAAAATATGTACTGAGAGGAAGAAATAATTACAGTAACAATGGCTGAGAACTTTCCAAAATGAATGACAAACACCAAAACACAGATTCAGGAAGCTCAGATAACACTAGGCAAAATAAATACCAAAAGATATTTTGCTTAGAAAACCACAGAACACCAAAGACAAAGAAAAAATGTTGAAGGAAGCCAAAGAAATAAAACACCTTATCTAGAGAGTAACAGAGATAAAAATCACATTGAACTTCTCTTACGAATCCATACAAGCAACAGGGGAGTAGAGTGAAATCTTTAAAGTAATAAAGAAAAAAAATTAACCTAGAATT
This sequence comes from Tamandua tetradactyla, assembly GCF_023851605.1. NCBI lineage: Eukaryota > Metazoa > Chordata > Mammalia > Pilosa > Myrmecophagidae > Tamandua > Tamandua tetradactyla. The sequence continues at coordinate 198,086,215 of NC_135327.1, read as the reverse complement.
CTATATCTGGCAAAATTATTCTTCAAAAGTAAAGGATTAGGGGCTGCAAGGGTAGTTCAGCAGTAGAATTCTCACCCGCAATGCAGGAGGCCTGGGTTTGATTCCCAGCCTGTGCACTTCCCTCTCAATCCCCCCGCCACATTCAACATATGGTGCTGCAATAACAAGATAATCGTATGGAAAAAGAATGAAATGTGACCCCCACCATACAACATACAAATAAATAAATAATAAAAGATTAGTAAAGATTTTCTCAAGCAAAAACTGAGGGAACTCATTGTGAGGAGACTTGCCCTTCAAGAAATGCTAAAAAAGAAAAAATGTTCTTCCAGTGGAAGAAAAAATAATATTGGTCAGAAACTTTTTGAACAGTTCCTTTATGGGGTAGTACTGCTGACTTTCATAGCTTCAGAGTTCTAACTTTGAGTCTCAGGTATCACATAAATACCTGAAGTTTCTGGGAATGACTAGGTTATACACAAGCAACTCAGTCTCTCGAAATTTAGAAATAACATTTACAACTCCTGAACAGAGGTGACTGCTGTGAGAGCGCGCAATCTAAGACCCCGTACAACAGGCCCCAACCTGATAACCCACGCTCTCGACTTCGGTTCACTGGGCTTTTATATTATAGTTAGTCCATATGAGTGAGGCCCGCTATTTCTGTATGGTTTTGACATTTCATTCAACATACAGTCCTAATGATTCATTCACTTGGATGCATGCCTCATAACTTTGGTGGTTGCTCAGTAGTCATTGTATGTATATAGTACTAATATGTAGAGTCACCCCCAGAGAACCTCTTTTGTTGCTCAGATGTGGCCACACTCTCTCTAAGACAATTTGGCAGGTGAACTCATTGCCCTCCCCCCCACATGGGATATCTCCCTGGTAATGTGGGATGAGCTGGGACCTGGCATTAAGAAAACCTTCTAGAACAAAAATGGGAAGAGAAAAATGAGACAAAACAAACTTTCAGTGGTTGAAAGATTTCAGAGTTGAGAGGTTATCCTGGAAGTTATTCTTATGCATTATGTAGATTTCCCTTTTTAGTGTGTAGTGTATTAGAGTGGCTGGAGGAAAGTACCTGAAACTGTTGAACTGTATTCCAGTAATGACTGTATAAATATATAACTTTTACAGTGTGACTGTGTGATTGTGAAAACCTTATGTCTGATGCTCCTTTTGTTCAGGGTATGGACAGATGAGTAAAAAAATATGGATAAGAAATAAGTAAATTATGGGAGGGATAAGGGGTAAAATAAATTGGGTGGATAGAAATACTGTGGTTGACGAGAGGGAGGATTGAGGAGTCTGGGATGTATGAGTTTTTCTTTTTTCTTTTTATTTCTTTTTCTGGAATGATACAAATGTTCTAGAAAATGATCATGGTGATGAAAACAAAACTATGTGATAATGTTGTGGGACGTTGATTGTATGTCATGTATGGATTGTATGTGTGTGAAGATTTGTCAATAAAAATATTTTTTAAAAATCCTAGGGCAGTCCCTAAAAAAAAGTTTTTAAAAAAAGTATAAATAATATGCCAGGAGAAGATATAATGGAAAAGAAGTATAAATAATATGCAAAAAAGGAGATTAAAATGAAATCATATAAAATGCTCAATTAAGACCAAAAAAGGCAGAAAAACAGGGTTGGGGAGGATAAACAAAGAACAAATGCAAAGAAGCTATAACAGTTAAAAAGTTGGTAGATTTTAAGCCAACTAATCAAATAATGACTTAAAATGTAAAAGATATAAATCTCTAGTTATTGTAGCCATGTTATCTGTATTCCAAATTATCACAGGTAAAAGTTTATCAAATGTTTTGCCATACACCTTCTACCTCTTATATTAGTACCACAAATTGTATGTTATTAAAATACAACCTCAGACTTCAAGGTACCAATTTACATATTAAACAAGGAAAATCAACCTGTTATTAACACACTAATATATTATAGCGGATCACCAAAATTTATTTATTTGCCTTGCATATACCAGTCCAATGAGGGTGTTACTATTTTGCAGATAGCTTTTCCACCTCATGGTGACCTAGGGACCTGAATTTTATCTTGTGGCTCTGCCTTTCTTACAACCTTGTTAGCACACAGGAAACAAAAAGACACAAAAAAGCATGCTTTAGCTTAAAAGTGGCATTATTTCTGGCCACATTCCATTAATAAAACGTAGTCATATGGCTGTTACCTACAAAAAAGACAATAGTGGGAGATATAGTTTCAGCCTGGGAGGCCACTTCCCAAAGACAGTTCTCCTCCATCAAAGGGGTAATATGCACTTTGGGGTGAAGTCATCTCTGCCACAAATAATCATAATTTATGTACATACCCTATACAACCAACACACACACACACACACACACACACACACACACACACACTGGAAAAATTCAGCTTCCATATTTACTCCCATTCAGAATTTCCTCTTTAATGTTTTTTATTTTCATATCAAGGATGAATAATGTCATTTTATAGTCCAGGCATTTTCTGCATTTCTTATGAAAAAATTTGTGGAAATGAACTTAAAGGCATTGATAAAAATACAGATAACATGATATTAGTTTAACTACTATACCAATCATGCTATTTTTTGTTTATTTTATAAATAGAAAGTCCAAGCTCTGTTTAAAGGTCAGTCCAAGCTGTGTTTAAAGGCCATAGCTGTAAATTTTAAAAACCTAAGTTCCATGATCATTTGAAAAGATTTTTAGAGGTTTATTATAGTGTTTTGCCAATACCTACTATTCATCAGCCTTTTCCTCCCAATATCCAGTCAATTAAGTGTGCTGTATAAATTTGAGACAAACGAAACAAAGCATCAGGTTTTTTTTCCCCAACGAACAGGATTCCTGATGAAAAATAAATAGGATGGGCACATGTATTCGTTTTCTATTGCTGCCATAATGAATTACCACAAACTCACTGGCTGAAAACCACAAAAACCTTTATCTTGCAGTTCTGAAGGTTAGCAGTCCTATGTGGGTCTCACTGTGCTAAAGTGAAGATGTTAGCAGGAAGATGTTCCTTTCTTTAGGTTCTAGGGGAGACTCCATTTCTTTGCCTTTTCCAACTTCTAGAGATCCCTTCCTCCAACTTCAAAGCCAGAAATGTGGCATCTCTCTGTGTTTTTCTTCCATAGTCACATCTCCCTCTGTCTTTCACTTTCTGTCCCCTTCTTCCCTCTGTAAATTCTCTTATGATTATACTGGGCCTATCTAGATAATCAAGAGTACTCTCTCCATTTTAAGGTGACCTGATAAAACAAACGTAATTCCATCTGAAAACTTGAGTTCCCTTTGTGATGAAGACTAAGTTATTCATAAATGTTGGGAATTAGAATGTGCACATCTTTGGGGAGGAGGAAGGGTCTCTTACCTCCCTCTCTGATGCTAGAAGGTAGAATCTGTCTAGCGTTAACTGCATAAGAGAGCAAGGGAGAACCCTGCCTAGACCTGTGAGCTCAGATATTGCATTGTCTGCTTACCAGGTGGGCATGCAAAGGCTTGAAAGTTGAGAGGAGAGGTGAGGAGAAGAGGACCTAGCTCATGGTAATCGTGGTTCAACCTACCAGGATTCCAGTGGTTCAACCATACCTAATCAGTTTCTTCCCTTCCTCCCAATTGTAGCATGAAATACTGAACAACAAATGGGGCGAGATGTTTGTCCCATCTGAGGAGGAAGTATGTATCCATCGCTTGTGTCTTTGCTGTCAGATCCATTAATTTCTCTTCCCTCACTTGCTATGTATTTCAGGAACTCTATTTCCCAGGCTAGGCTATAGACTAAGCTACAGCTATGGTATAAATGCAGTGATCTAAATTTGGTGTTCACAGGAACCTAGGAAGCTAGTTTGAAAAATGAAAATATATGTGCCCCAATTCAAAAAATTTAGAAGCCCTAGATGAGGCACCAGAATCTGTGTTTTAGAATCCCAAGATAGTCTGAGAAAGATATTCCGTGGACTATGTGTTGAGAAACGCTAGATATGATCAGTGATCTTCAGAAGATTACTGAAACTTTCCTGGTCTCAATTTCTTCATCGGTCACATATGGAGAATACCAATCTTGAAGAGATATCCTAAGGGTTAAATAAGATAATGTAAAGCATCTGGTCTACATGGAGACAAGGATAGCAGAAGAAAAAAAGGGGTTGCATGTATCCTATGAATTGATGTTTGCTGACCGAAATATTAGGAAAAATATTTTTCTTTGATTTTTGTGCACTAGCAACAGGCTTTTACTTTTTAAGGCTTTAATATTAGTGACTCAGGTTTGGATTTGGTATGTGTCTCAAATTAGTTGATATCGAATAGAAACAGCTAACCCAAGCCCAAATTTTTCTACAATTTAAGTTAGGAAGTCTCTATGTCAAGTAGAACTTAGAAAGCTATGTTACTAACATTTTTGCATTAGTATGGTACATTTCCAATAATTGATAAATTGATATTATTATATTATTAACTAAAATCTATAGTTTACATTAGGTCACTATGTTTTTGGGGGGGTAATATGGTAACTGTAGTATTTGGGTAATTTTTCTGTAAACTTACAACTGCTCTAAAAAATAGTCTATCAAAAAAAGAAAAAAGCTTTCTGATGAATAAGAGATTAGTTTACTTTTTAAAAATGTTTCTTAACTTTGAAATCTGGTATAATAAACTAAATGAACAGAAAATGACTACAATTTCAGTTAGAATATTTAATTAAGATTGGTTGAATTATTTATATTAAAAGAACCAGTTCCTAAGGCCAAATAGTCTGTTAGAAACTACTTCTTGCAAATATAGCTGCAAAATATTAAAAATTACTTTGTTATAAGCCTTCAAAAACTAAAATTCATTTCCTACATTCATGACCCATCTTCCAAAGACACAGTCCATATACCCTTGATAATGCAACATCCAATTGCTACTTTATCATCAATAAAAATGTTTTAACATAAGTTAATAGGATAACAGCATCCATGTTAACTCATCCTACTTATTTTTCACATTTTGTGAAAGATTAACAAGTAGAGGTCTCTGTCTGAATGGGGCTTTGTTTTCCCACTGAATAAATATTCTGAAAATCCAGTCTACTACACAATCTGCTGGGAGGATATGTGCATACCTTTCTGCGGTGTACTGGGAGAGATGAGTGAAGAGAGTAAAAACTGTTGGGCACATGAGAAAGTTAGAATGGGCATAGCCTAAATACCCTAAAGAGTGGGAGAAAGATCCAAGGAGGTGGTGGAGTTACATGAGAAGGTAGGGTTTAACAAATGAGTATGATTGATGAATCATTATATTGATATTTATTTTAGTCTTCTCCAGTGTCATGTAGGAGCTAGAGTAAAAACCTAAAATTGTAGAATTGTAACCCACATCAAACTCTGAAATCTGTTCTACAACTAATTGCTGTGCTGTGTCTTAAATTTTATTGCTTTTTTGTATGCGCGCATTGTATTTCACATAATATATATTCTGTGTGTGAAATCTTCTTTGGTTTATGCATCAGTGAGGTAGGAACAAGTCCGAGATTTTCCTTCCCACTGCACTTCTCTGGAGAGGAAGTTTGTTCTACAGAAGTTTGTCTAATTCTGAGAAGCCATGGGTCTAGAAGCCCAAAGACAAAGCCAAAAGAGAGAATGTCAGTTTAAATATGAAATGTAAGGGAAACTGTATTACAGCTAGAACAGGTAAGTCAATGAGGCTGGAAATTTAAATTCAGAAAATTAAATCCAACCCAATGACCCCACTATTTGCCCGAATTCCTATTTTGAGCCGAGTTAGAAAGGCAGAACCAATAAAAATTGAGCTAGGGTCTACCAAAATAAAAGTAACCTCTGAATATACAGAAAAAGACTTAAAGAGAATCAGTCCATTAGGTAGGACTCCCTGGGTAGCTATTCTCCAGAAACTCATTTATCACAGACTAATATTCAACAGAGTGGCCAGCTTGTGTTTGATATGCAGTGAAAACCGCAACACCAAAATGTCCATCTATTGTTTCAAACATAATTATCAAGATAAACCCAAATGATATGGTAAAGTTATTAAAAGCTTTCACTCAATTTAGGGTGCTCTGGAAATTTGTATACTGGTGCACTGAGTGTTAAGCAAATAAATCCTATTATAACAGTATTCAGTGACCTGAAAGAACTCTTAGTGATGGATGTCCTACAGAAAATAGACAGCAGTGATAGAAAGTTGCAAATTGCCTTTGGTCCAACTATCAACCATGGTAAAGTCCTAACATGTAATTAGTTTTCCTATATCCAAATGAATTATAGATATAGATACCTAACTATCCTTGGCACAGACTCTAAGAACAAAATTATAGTTGGGAGTCTTACAAATATTCTCTCAAAAATAGAAATCCCCCAAACACAGCCAACTTCCCTGTAAAGAATAGTATTTTACATTCCATGAGCATAAATCAAAACTGATATAATGATTATATGATATTTTGGGAAGAACTAACATTCATTGAGCCATACTCTGGACTAGGCACTGTATAGGGTGTTATATACATCTTGATTCCTGACAATAACCCTTTGAAATAGAGCAGTTCTTGTAGTCCCTACTATATCAATGAGGCAATCTAAATTCATAGAGCTAAAATACATTACCCAAGATCACCCAACTAGTAAAGACAAAATCAGATTTGAACTCAGGCCTTCTTAGGTACAGTCCAGTATTCTTTCCACTGTCCCATAAATACTTTTTCTCAATAAATACTTTTTTTAACCTTTTTTATTGTATACTATAACATATATACAAAGCAAAGAAATAAAAAAGCAATAGTTTTCAAAGCGCTCTTCAACAAGTAGTTACAGGACAGATCAGAGTTTGTCATGGGCTGCCATATGATCCTTTCATATTTTTCCTTCTAACTGCTCCAGAATTTAGGAGACTAGAGGGCTTAAATTTTTTTTATCATCACAATCTACTTTTTTTCCTTATTTTTTGTGAAAAATAACATCAATACAAAAAAGCTATAAATTTCAAAGCACAGCTCAATAAATAATTTTTATTTGTTTACAACTTTGCCTCCATTCTACTTTGGATTCAGTACCTTTTTAACTTTTTATTTTTAAATAATTATAGAGTCACAGGAAGTTACAAAGTAATGTACAGGGATTCTGTGTACTCTTCTATCAGCCTCCCCCAATGTTAACATCTTGCATGATTATAGCACAATACCAAAACCAGGGAATTACATTGGTACAATCAGTAAGCTTATTCCGATCTCACCAATTATATATGTGCTCATTTGTGTGTGTGTATGTGTGTGTGTGTGTGTACCTCTGAAACATTTTATCACATGTGTAAACTTTGTGTAGCCACCACCACAATCAAGAGACTTAGCTGACCATCACTGCAAAGCTCCTTATGCTCCCCCAGAAAACCACTAATCTTTTCTCCAATTCTATAATTACATATTTTATGGATGTTATATAAAAAGAGTATGCAATATATGTCCTTTTGAGATTGGCTTTTGTCATTCAACATAATTTCCTGAAGAGTCGACCAAATTGTTGCATGTATCAATCATTCATTCCCTTTTATTGCTGAATAGTATTCTAAGGTATGAACATACCAGTTTAACCATTTAAACAATGAAAGGTATTTGGATAGTTTCCAAATTGAGGCTCTTAAAAATAAAGCTACTCTAGACATGAAAATAAGTTTTTATTTCTCTGTTATAAATACCTAAGCATACAATTGCTAAGTCTTAGCATTAAGTCCATATTTAGTTTTACTAAGAACTGTCAAAACTATTCTCCAGACTGTCCCAGTTTACATCCCATCAGCAACTTAGGAGTGATCGTTTCTCTGCATCCTTGCCAGTGATTGGTGTTATCACTATTCTTTATTTTAGCCATGCTAGTAGATATGTAGGGATACTTCATTGTGGTTATAATTTTCATTCTCTAATGGCTAATCAACTTTAAAGTCTTTTCATGTGCTTATTTGCCATTTATATACCTCTTTGGTGAAATATCAGTTCATGTCTTTGCCCATTTTCTAATTGGATTGTTTATTTCTAAGGTTAAATTTTAAGTGTTCTTTATATATTGAGGATACAAGTCTTTTGTTGAATATGTGGTTTGCCCATAAATATTTTCTAATACTTACAGTTAATAAGGGCCTTAAAATAAAATCCAATGCAAGCTTAAGTTCAAAGAATTGAATGAAAATATGTAGAATTTAAGGGATGCAACAAAAAGCGTAGACCTTGCTTTCTTAGAAGAAAAAAACTAGAAACAGATGCAAGAACAGGGATATTTAAGAATAGAATTCTGGACAAGACATCCTAGGAGAGTCCAACATGAAGGAGATCGTCTGAGGGGGGTCTTACACTTTCTTTTCATGTAAATTCCCTCCCTTTGATTTCACTGTATTCATCAGTCATCTCTGCGGCTCATGTGCCACCTTGTGGGCTCCGTAAACTCAGCAGGGTCTTCTTAAGTGCAACTTCATGTCTGCAAAGCATGTTGTGTATTCTCACACAAGCTTCTCTAGGGCTATGAGACATGCAGGATATTATTTCTATTCACTGTAATATTCGTCACTTACTTTCAAGAAGAAAGACAGTTTAGGTAGTACTCCTGCTTTATTCTTTTAGGTCAATAAAACCATTAGAAAGGTGGCTGAGACCGTTAATACCATGGAATCTCTTAAAAACGTTCTCCCAAATAGTCCTGTGGAATGTCTTACCTGGCATGGCAATTAGCCTTGTTATGTGAAAGTTTAGGTCCTGGCTAGCTAAACCGCCTGCTTTGGCTCTATCCTTACCTGAATGGAGGCTGTGAACGAGCAATTCCCCTCAGTATTTTCATTGATATGACTGCTAGAGCATGCTCCAGGAAAGCCAGGTCTCAGCCCCACTCCCATGTTAGGCAATCATAGAACATTAGAACTGAAAGAGAACCATGAGAAATTGTAACTGTATTTTTTTAATTTTTGAATGGAAAAGATTTTATCTGAGACCTTTAGCCAATAGAGCAAAACATTTGAAGTGAGGACTGTCATCAGATTCAGACCAAGTAGCCCAAGATCCTTTCTTTAAACAGAAGTTTATATTGCAATTCTTCTACATAAGAAACTTAAATGTGGTATGAAGCAGAAATGGCAGAAGAAGAAAGAATACAAACCCACAGGCTCAATGACCCATTCCCATGTGGGTCCTAAGAGGGTTCCTAGAACTTCCTTCGATCTGTCAGATCACAGATTTAAAAAGCAATTACAAATGAATTACCATATGCTACAGGTGGGAAAAAGAGATCCAAAGGCCAGTGACCTGCCAGAAGAAGACGCACAACTAGTTGGTGATAGAACTAGGATTAGAATCCAAGTTACTCACAGGGTCCCCCATGAAATCTTCTTCTCAATACTTGAGGTGTCCCAGTACCTTGTTTCAATGAAGTCTTCAAGACAGAGGTCAAGGTTTATATGGGGAATGAAACCAGCATTATCACCTTCCCCTGTCTTAGCAAGTTAGCAGCTAAAACAATCAGCTGAGGCTTCTGGCATAAAAGGAATAATCGCTGCATGTAGGTAAGTGTATACAGCCCTTTATCTGAGAGCTTCAGAAACCCAACCTATGTACTTACTGCCCAGCCCTCCACGGGGATTGAAAGAGAAACCATTGTAGATGTTGTCTCTATTTGGTCTTGTACCTTCACTGAGTCTGTGAAGAAAAGCACTTGCTGTCTGTGAACACATTGCCTATTTCCCACCATTATTTGATTACTGTGGAGTGGTCGAAATCATTGAGAGCAAAATAAGGATCTGAGGAAGTGGCCCTGAGAGAGGACTTCCAAGGGTGTAGGAGAGAACAGATTTACCACCCAAATGCTACCAGAGAGTGGAAGGCTTGGGAAAGGGGTTCAGAAAGGAAGGCTGCGTCAATCAGGGGCTCTGTATTGCAGGGGAATGGCATGAGAGCCCTGGTTCTTGGGATGGAGAGAGGAAAATAGAGTGTTGGAAAAATGGAAGACCATTGTACATGACAAATAAATTTCAGTCTTTCACAGTTTGCTTATAGATGGGCCTTGGGGGAGCAAGTTATATTTTAGGGAAGAAATCAGATCACCATCTGGCCATTAGCCAAAAGCCCAGGGAAGTAATATTCATTTTAGAAGGTTTTTGCAAACTCTGCCAAACTGGCAGATATGAATTTTATCTCTTCAGCATTGTCCTTTCTAATCCTATCAAAGGAAGATACTGGTCATGGTAGAACCTAAATCACAGAATAGGAAAAGACAAGAGGAAAGAATCTGGAGAAGGTACAAATTGAACTCCAAGCCTTATTAATAAAAGAGTTTTCTCTATTCCCACAACCTTTGATCTTATGTGAAAAGGGGTTTAAATCTCTTTCATCACCAGTGTTTGGAATCTATATTTACTTTGACACTACAGTCACCTATGTTAATTAAGATAACAATAGCTTCTAAAACAGGTAACCTATGAAACCTCAGTTGTTGAACTCAGCAAAAATTTTTTACTTAGGTAAAATTCAAAATAAATGTTGCCAACTAGTAGTGACACATCTCCAAGTGATAACTAAGGAACCAAGATTCCTTCCATTCTGTGTCACTTCAACATATAACCCATGGTTTGCAAGTTGACCTCAGAAGTGAAAGAGCATGAGAGGTTTGCATGGGCAGACCTGAAAGTGATACATATCAATGCCATTCACATTCTATTGGCTAGACCTTAATCACATGAGCCTAGTAAACAGAAAGGGATGCTGGGAAATAAAGTCCAATAGTCCAAGAAGAAGGGAAAACACATAGCAGTCTTTCCAGAGCTACATGTATGCCTTAGTGGAACCTTCCCAATAAGAACTTTTTCTGATACCATTATAGCTATCCTAGTCTAGGTAGGTATAGAAAACTGGATAAAAGTACTTTGGTAAGGTACTACCAATGCCTGTCTTTGATGATGTATGAAATATTCCATTTTAGAGACTGCATCGGTAAGATCACCATTTTAACTGTTTAGCATTTTAAAACTTTCAAAATAATTTATCAAGTATTCATCTTATTTTCCCCTTGTTCTTCTCCCAGTGTCTAAACACGTTCAGTTGAGAAATGGTTACCTATTACACATTTTGCAATACTCTGGCCCAGGTTCCAGGGATATGATGTTGAATAAGACATAAGAGTACCTGCCTTCATAATGCCTGCATTTATGGGGAAGAGTGGTGTAGTACTACAACAGGTAGTACTGCAGTGGCTCAGTGGCAGAATTCTCATCCGCCATGCTGGAGACCTAAGTTCAATTCCTGGTGCCTGCCCATGCAAAAATAAAAAAAAAGTAAGTAAACACTGTGCAAATTTGCAAATTTCTTTCAGACACTGATGAGCTACAAAGCAATTAGTAGGGTGATGTGATGGAGAGTGAGGATGTATGGGGCAACGGATGGCACATATGTAAAAAGGATGCTGTTGGGATTGACTCATGTTTCCCACAAAAGGTATGTTTAGGCCTTAATCCCCAGTATTGTGGGTGCGAACCCAAATGTAAATAGGCTCTTTGAATATTTTATTAGTCAAAGGATGGCCAAACTGAATACATATGGGCCTTAAATCAATATGGCTGAAGTCCTTATAAGCACAGGAAACGGAATACAGAAATAGAAAGCCACAAGAGGAGACCAAGGAGAGAGACTGTCATGTGATGGGGGCAGAGATGATCACCAGCAAGCCGCCAGCAGAACCCTACAGAGTTCAGGAAGCAGTCACAACTGCCAATGCCTTGATTTGGGACTTCTAGCCTTCTGACTATGAGTCAATAAATTCCTGTAGTTCATGCCAACCATTTCTATGGTATTTGTTACAGAGCCCTGGTAAACTAAGGCAACCGGTCAGCAAAGCCCTCACTGAAAAGCTGACATCAGAGATGAGATCAGAACAGCAAGAAGGTGCCAGGCACACAAAGATCCCAGGGAAGAGCACTAGGCAAAGTAGACAACAAGGCCAGAACAAGCTCATCATGTCTAAGAGGAGATAATGGGCTAGTGGGGCTGGAGCAATGAGCGAGAGAGAGGTAGCCAGAGTCAGACACATAGACTGTTGGAGGCCACGGCAGGACTTGGGATCTCATCCTAACTGCAACAAGAAGCCATTAGAGAGTTTTGCAGGAAGCAGTGTGGTCTGATTTGCATTTTTAAAAGGTCATCTTGACTGCATTGAGGAGAATGGATTGAGTGTGGACTTGAGTAGGAAGACATGAGATCAGTTAAGCAGCTATTACATTAGAGTATCACTTAAAAAGTAAGACAAAGCACCTTCCACTGCTTCGTTTGTCTAGTTGTGGCATCTATAACACTTATGTGAATTAGCTCAAAAATAACCTTTAATTTTTAAGTCACTGAATTAATTTTTGAGTCACTTTTTCCTTCTAGATCTGAGTATTCCCAGTACTTAAAAGTGTTCCTCCTGCTTTTCTCACCTGTCTTGCTATCACTAACAGAAAGGACCCCAATAAATCCAACCATTTAGAAAAAACTGTCTAATGATTTTCTTCAGATGTCACCCCACAGTTTTTGAACTAGAGGAAATATAAATTAATTTTATGATTTGATGATCCTAATGAGAACTGAAAATTGTACTGCAGACTCAAGAGAAACTGATTAAATCAAAAGTAAGAGAAATTAACACTAAAATAGAGAGTTGGGGGCAAAACACTCAGAGAAGGATATATGAGTAAGTGAAACATGAACCAATCTTCAAGAAATGTAATTGGACTTTTTGAACCTCATAGCACTGAAGAAAGGAAAAAGATCCCAAAATTTACTATACCATACATTGCAAATTTTGGACAGAAAAAGAAAAAGAATAAAGATTTGAATAGGAACAAATCTTAATAAAGATTTGAAAAGGAACAAAGTAGAAATGAACTGTTATAAATTTTAAGTACCAGTATGATGACTTATGATTTATTTCATGAGAGAAAAATATACAATTGTGTAAACAGTTATGAATTAGAAAAACAACAGGTATTTCAAAATACCTTGATTATATATTGCAGGTTATTTAAATAACACAAATTCACAGGCCCCTAAAAATTGATGAAATATTAATGAACTTGCAAATTGCAGAAAGGGACATTGTATGCATATACTTACCCAATATAAGAATGGGTAACTCACATTTGAACCACAGAATATGCATGTTTTAAGTTTTAGTTTTTGTAAAAGCATAGGTAAAAAATATTGTTGATTCAAATGCACATCACTCTATTTTTCAGAGGTAACAAAATGTTAAGTAAACTGTAATTTATAATTAAATTGGCAATTAAAAATCACGATCAACTCAAGGCAACATTAATTGAGGAAAGCCCTGTGCCTGTGTGGATACATGCATGAAAGCACTTGGCAAGACCCAGTCTTCTTAGGGCATCATTAAATTTCCATCTGGGAATGCTAGAAGTGTAGCTTCTGAACACTATCAGTAATTCTTTATAATTCATTCTGTGGGTTGTTGGTAGGTAGCCTTCAGATGGACAACAACTGAATGTCTATAGAATTGCCTAAAAGAACAGAAGATCAGATTGTGGATCATCAAGGGAAAAAAGCTTCCTACTCTCAGCAAACTACTGCCATAAACAATTAGACATTTTTAGATAACAGGGGGGTAAAGGAAGAACATTCCAGCTCTGATCTTGTTTACTCTACAGATGAATCCGAATCAGCCGCTCTACTTTGACCCACTGCCAGGCTCCAGTTTAATGTCATGGTCAGATGCTCAGATGCTCGGTAGCTTCCCTGTTCTAGCCATTGCTCTCAGGAGACACCAAAGCAAGCTAGCGTTTGGTGTTATTTATACCTCCTAAGCAGTTCATCTCCTTGGGGCCTGGGAAATGTTTATTCGTTCAGAATAAAACATATAAAAGGTTCTCAAAGAAAACCTACAATTCAAATCAGTGAGACTGTTAGAAGCTAAGAGCCCAGAGAGCTTAAGGGAAATATGCAGCTTAACAACTGAGGTAAACAGATTGTTCTTGAGTGGCAGTGACCCCAAGTCAGGACACCAGTTAAGGAGAATTGCTTGTATTTTAGATTAAAGGCAAATGGAAAATGTAAAGCCCTCTAATAGATAGCATCTTTTTATCCTAGGCTTTGTTCTCTGGATTCATGCCCTGTCTTTTCTCCCCCCACGGCATTTGAGATGGCTGGACTTCATAAAACAGCTGTGTTCTTGAATGATTAATTAGGAAGTTTTGAGAAACTGGGAAGTCTCACCCGCTGTAAATTCACTCTGAATTTCAAAGAGTGGGTTCTGGGAGTTCTTGGAACCCAGAAATACAGCAATTATTCAAAGGAAATAGGAAAAGAGAAAAAAGGCAATCTTCTTGTAATTTACTGATATATTAAATTCTAAGTATCAGAATACTTCAAAAGAGAAGAGTGTGTTGCATGGTCAGCTTATTCGAACACCAAAATTACATGGAACCTTGAATAGGGAGAGAAATCTTGTTGGTTTATTCAGGTTAGTGTAATCAGGGCAGAAGATTAAAAGGTATTTTCAAAGTCCCCTTGTGACTGGGGGAAAAGTGAAAATATTAAACTTCCCCACCTGGGGAAGACCTGATATTCTCAGCAAGCATTAGGTGTGGCCAATTTGATGAGCCAGACACTCAATCTTGGGATTTGCCCCTATGAAACTTATTCCTACAAGGAAAAGCTAAGCCTACTTATGATTATACCTCAGAGTCACTCCCAGAGAACTTCTTTTGTTGCTCAGATAGGGCCTCTCTCTCTAAGCCAACTTTGCAGGTGAGCTCACTGCCCTCCCCAGTATGTTGGACATGACTCCCAGCGGTGTAAATCTCCCTGGCAACATGGGACAGACTCCTAGGGATGAGCCTGGCCCTGGCATTGTGGGATTGAGAAAGACTTCTTGACCAAAACAAGGAAGAGAAATGAAACAAAATAAACTTTTAGTGGATGAGATTTTAAACAGAGCCAAGAGGCCATTCTTATGTAGTATTTAAATATCCCTTTTCAGTTTTTGGTGTAATGGAGTAGCTAGAGGAAAATACCTGAAACTTTTGAACTGTAATCCTGTAGCCTTGATTCTTGAAGATGATTGTTCAACTATATAGCTTTTAAGGTATGACCATGTGATTGCAAAAACCTTATGACTGACACTCCCTTTATCCAGGGTGTGGAAAATGAGTAAGAAAATAAAGACAATAACCAAATAAATAAATAATAGGGGGAGGAGAGTATGGGATTTTTTTTTCTTAACTTTTCTTTTCTTTTATTTTGGAATAATGAAAGCATTTAAAATTGATTGTGATAATGAATGCACTGCTATATGATGATACTGTGAACCACTGACTGTACACTTTAAATGATTATATGGTATGTAAATATATAATATATCTCAATAAAATTGCATTAAAATTTTCTAAAAAGTCTGAGTAATCAGACTTATAAATTTGGAAAAAAAAAAACTGCACCAGTTCTTTTTCAAGTGACAGCTATGAATTTTGTTGTAGTAAAATTTATTTATGTAATTTATCACTATTAGTATTGATTGCTATTTCTGCTTCTTGTTCCTATTACGTTATAAACCATGCTGAGATGAATATCATTATGTGAATTACTGATGCTTATATATTCTATCAGTACAT
This sequence comes from Tamandua tetradactyla, assembly GCF_023851605.1. Taxonomy (NCBI): domain Eukaryota; kingdom Metazoa; phylum Chordata; class Mammalia; order Pilosa; family Myrmecophagidae; genus Tamandua; species Tamandua tetradactyla. Next base: position 198,070,562 of record NC_135327.1, on the reverse strand, counting down.
TTTTCTGAAGTTAGAATTAAATTCTTTTTACCTATATATTTTCCACCTTATGATAGGATCCTTCAGATGGTTCTCTTGGTTATAGAGTGGCTATGAAAATGTGGATCAGGTATTCAAATAAGTGGAAATACAGCATTTTTACAGGAAGCTACTATGGGTACTCCATGCTTTGGGAAATGTCTAAAATGTTGATTCTTTCTCTCCAGGCAAGTGGCACTGCATGAGATTGGCTGCGTGTACAGCAGAGTAAAGAGGCTGTCTTCCAGCGCCACTAAGCAGCCTTCCTTCACATTTCCTCCACTCAGCATCTCAGAGGCAGGTTGATCATAATTACATGTTGATGCTGCAAGCCAAGCTCATAAACAACTTTGGGTATTCTCCCAAATATTCCAAAGTGAAAATGAACGTTTCCACATCTGTTTTTTAATTGATAGTTATAATAATGTCTTATTATTGATTGTTATAATAATGTCTAATACTTTCAAAATGAAGGCAAACATCCCCTATGACACTATGGTTCCCCCTTATCCCATTTTTAAAAATGTTTGAATTCGAATACATGGATTCATTGACAAAAGGATCTCACAAATGACAATAGCATGGTAATTTGTTAATGATTGGTTCTGTATTGATGAAGCAAGCCCAGCAACTTTCTATATTATATAACATGATTTCATTTTTAATCAATAATTTAAACCATACAGCTCTCAACACACAAGATCTTCATGGATAAGTGACAAGAGTGTGGGTTTTCCTGTTAGATTACTGAGTTCGTCCCTGAGCACACCACGAATTTAACTCAGTTTTCTCTTCTCTAAATAGAAATATAGTCATGAAAATATCTTGCCTGTTGCAAAATATGTGCTATATAGTACTAAATGAAACAACATATGAAAATAAACATTGTAAATTTAAAGGAAAGAGAGAGAAGAATGTGAAAAGTAAGATTTACAGCCTCTAACCTGGACTCAGGAATCCTGTAGGTACTGAACCTTTTTCTAGAGAGATAAGGGAGACTAGAGCAGCACCAGATCCAGCCACCAAGGTGGTAAAATCCCATTTTCCAAGAAATGATGTCCCCATTTAGCTGCCATTAATATTTAAGGCCTGGAAAACTATAGAGAAGTTGTGCTTTGGATAAGACCAGAGGGAGAGGATTTCCAAAACAGCCTGTTGTTTTGTTGTTGTTCTTTGGCCTTTCCTGTAAGAAAGTCAAACATTCTCTTTGTCCGCCGGCCTGCCGCGCAGTGCCCACGCCCTGCAGCAGCTGACCTGCCCGCCCTCCTCTTCTGCCTTCACCGGCTCCTCCGCCACCGACCTCCACAGCCTTGCCACCCTCACCTTTCCTCCTCCAGAACAGCTACTGGGGGAGTGGAGACAATACAGAACAGCTCCCGGAGCCACGATGGAGATCAAAGGGACGGCGTACCCCATCCTGGAACAGCTGACTGTCTGGGAGAACCAGCTCCGGTGAGATCGCCGAGGGGCAAGGGTTTTCCCGGGCGGGACGGCAAGCGGCCGGAGTCCCTCCCTTCCTCCTTCCCAGGCCAGCTGGCAGAATTGGGCAGGCGGTCCCCGTGGGCCACAGCAGTTGGCGCCCCCACCACGCAAGGCCTCCCGGACCAACTGAGAGAGTTGGGTCGGAAATCCCCAGACTGCGGAGAACGGTGACCGGGGGGTCCCTTCCAAACACGTGACTCCCCAGTCCGGCTGGGAACAGTGCACTCTCCCAGGCTGCGACAGGTGGAGCCCTCCCGCCACGTTTGGCGCCCCGGGCGGACTAGGAAATTCGGTCGGGCGCTCTCCCATGCTGCGGCGGCTGGCGACCCTCCCCGCGTTCGGAACCCTGGGCCAGCTGGCACTCTTCCAAGACGCTTCGGCTGCCGAACCTCCCCTACGGCGAGAATTTTCCAGAGTTAAAGGACCCACAGCAACTTTCACTGGTGGAACCCGTAGACAAACGTGTGCCACGAGCGCCACCTACTGGGCAGGATAAGAAAAACAGAACACAGAGATTTCACAGAAAAATCTTCAACCTGTGGGGTCCAACACCCAGGGAAATCTGACTAAATGCCCAGACGCCAGCAGAAGATAACAGATCACGCTCAGAAAACTGAAAATATGGCCCAGTCAAAGGAACAAACCAATAGTTCAAATGAGATACAGGAGCTGAAACAACTAATGCTGAATATACGAACAGAAATGGAAAACCTCTTCAAAAACGAAATCGATAAATTGAGGGAGGACATGAAGAAGATATGGGCTGATCAAAAAGAAGAAATAGAAAAACTGAAAAAACAAATCACAGAGCTTATGGAAGTGAAGGATAAAGTAGAAAAGATGGAAAAAACAATGGATACCTACAATGACAGATTTAAAGAGACAGAAGATAGGATTAGTGATTCGGAGGATGGAACATCTGAATTCCAAAAAGAAAGAGAAACTATCCGGAAAAGAATGGAAAAATTCGAACAGGGTATCAGGGAACTCAAGGACAATGTGAACCGCACAAATATACGTGCTGTGGGTGTCCCAGAAGGAGAAGAGAAGGGAAAAGGAGGAGAAAAACTAATGGAAGAAATTATCACTGAAAATTTCCCAACTCTTATGAAAGACCTAAAATTACAGATCCAAGAAGTGCAGCGCACCCCAAAGAGATTAGACCCAAGTAGGCGTTCCCCAAGACACTTACTAGTTAGAATGTCAGAGGTCAAAGAGAAAGAGAGGATCTCAAAAGCAGCGAGAGAGAAGCAATCCATCACATACAAGGGAAACCCAATAAGACTATGTGTAGATTTCTCAGCAGAAACCATGGAAGCTAGAAGACAGTGGGATGATATATTTAATTTACTAAAAGAGAAAAACTGCCAACCAAGACTCCTATATCCAGCAAAATTGTCCTTCAAAAATGCTGGAGAAATTAAAACATTTTCAGACAAAAAGTCACTGAGAGAATTTGTGACCAAGAGACCAGCTCTGCAAGAAATACTAAAGGGAGCACTAGAGTCAGATACAAAAAGACAGAAGAGAGAGGCATGGAGAAGAGTGTAGAAAGAAGGAAAGTCAGATATGATATATATAATACAAAAGGCAAAATGGTAGAGGAAAATATTATCCAAACAGTAATAACTCTAAATGTTAATGGACTGAATTCCCCAATCAAAAGACATAGACTGGCAGAATGGATTAAAAAACAGGATCCTTCTATATGCTGTCTACAGGAAACACATCTTAGACCCAAATATAAACTTAGGTTGAAAGTGAAAGGTTGGGAAAAGATATTTCATGCAAATAACAACCAGAAAAGAGCAGGAGTGGCTATACTAATATCCAACAAATTAGACTTCAAATGTAAAACAGTTAAAAGAGACAAAGAAGGACACTATCTACTAATAAAAGGAACAATTCAACAAGAAGACATAACAATCATAAATATTTACGCACCGAACCAGAATGCCCCAGAATACGTGCGGAATACACTGCAAACACTGAAAAGGGAAATAGACACATATACCATAATAGTTGGAGACTTCAATTCCCCACTCTCATCAATGGACAGAACATCTAGACAGAGGATCAATAAAGAAATAGAGAATCTGAATATTACTATAAATGAGCTAGACTTAATAGACATTTATAGGACATTACATCCCACAACAGCAGGATACACCTTTTTCTCAAGTGCTCATGGATCATTCTCAAAGATAGACCATATGCTGGGTCACAAAGCAAGTCTTAACAAATTTAAAAAGATTGAAATCATACACAACACTTTCTCGGATCATAAAGGAATGAAGTTGGAAATCAATAATAGGCGGAGTGCCAGAAAATTCACAAATACATGGAGACTCAACAACACACTCTTAAACAACAAGTGGGTCAAAGAAGAAATTGCAAGAGAAATTAGTAAATACCTAGAGGCGAATGAAAATGAAGACACAACATATCAAAACTTATGGGATGCAGCAAAGGCAGTGCTAAGAGGGAAATTTATTGCCCTAAATGCCTTTATCAGAAAAGAAGAAAAGGCAAAAATGCAGGAATTAACTGTCCACTTGGAAGAACTGGAGAAAGAACAGCAAACTAATCCCAAAGCAAGCAAAAGGAAAGAAATAACAAAGATTAGAGCACAAATAAATGAAATTGAAAACATGAAAACAATAGAGAAAATCAATAAGACCAGAAGTTGGTTCTATGAGAAAATCAATAAGATTGATGGGCCCTTAGCAAGATTGACAAAAAGAAGAAGAGAGAGGATGCAAATAAATAAGATCAGAAATGGAAGAGGAGACATAACTACTGACCTCACAGAAATAAAGGAGGTAATAACAGGATATTATGAACAACTTTACACTAATAAATACAACAATTTAGATGAAATGGATGGGTTCCTGGAAAGACATGAACAACCAACTTTGACTCAAGAAGAAATAGATGACCTCAACAAACCAATCACAAGTAAAGAGATTGAATTAGTCATTCAAAAGCTCCCCAAAAAGAAAAGTCCAGGACCAGACGGCTTCACATGTGAATTCTAACAAACATTCCAGAAAGAATTAGTACCAACTCTCCTCAAACTCTTCAAAAAAATGGAAGCGAAGGGAAAACTACCTAATTCATTCTATGAAGCCAACATCACCCTCATACCAAAACCAGGCAAAGATACTGCAAAAAAAGAAAACTACAGACCAATCTCTCTAATGAATACAGATGCAAAAATCCTCAATAAAATTCTAGCAAATCGTATCCAACAACACATTAAAAGAATTATACATCATGACCAAGTAGGATTCATCCCAGGTATGCAAGGATGGTTCAACATAAGAAAATCAATTAATGTAATACACCACATCAACAAATCAAAGCAGAAAAATCACATGATCATCTCAATTGATGCAGAGAAGGCATTTGACAAGATTCAACATCCTTTCCTGTTGAAAACACTTCAAAAGATAGGAATACAAGGGAACTTCCTTAAAATGATAGAGGGGATATATGAAAAACCCACAGCTAATATTATCCTCAATGGGGAAAAATTGAAAGCTTTCCCCCTAAGATCAGGAACAAGACAAGGATGTCCACTATCCCCACTATTATTCAACATTGTGTTGGAAGTTCTAGCCAGAGCAATTAGACAAGAAAAAGAAACACAAGGCATCAAAATTGGAAAGGAAGAAGTAAAACTATCACTGTTTGCAGACGATATGATACTATACATCGAAAACCCAGAAAAATCCACAACAAAATTAATAGAGCTAATAAATGAGTACAGCAAAGTAGCAGGCTACAAGATCAACATTCAAAAATCTGTAGCTTTTCTATACACTAGTAATGAACAAGCTGAGGGGGAAATCAAGAAACGAATCCCATTTACAATTGCAACTAAAAGAATAAAATACCTAGGAATAAATTTAACTAAAGAGACAAAAAACCTATATAAAGAAAACTACAAAAAACTGCTAAAAGAATTCACAGAAGACCTAAATAGATGGAAGGGCATACCATGTTCATGGATTGGAAGACTAAATATAGTTAAGATGTCAATCCTACCTAAATTGATTTACAGATTCAATGAAATACCAATCAAAATCCCAACAACTTATTTTTCAGAAATAGAAAAACCAATAAGCAAATTTATCTGGAAGGGCAGGGTGCCCCAAATTGCTAAAAACATCTTGAGGAAAAAAAACGAAGCTGGAGGTCTCGCGCTGCCTGACTTTAAGGCATATTATGAAGCCACAGTGGTCAAAACAGCATGGTATTGGCATAAAGATAGATATATCGACCAATGGAATCAAATAGAGTGCTCAGATATAGAACCTCTCATCTATGGACATTTGATCTTTGATAAGGCAGTCAAGCCAACTCACCTGGGACAGAGCAGTCTCTTCAATAAATGGTGCCTAGAGAACTGGATATCCATATGCAAAAGAATGAAAGAAGACCCATCTCTCACACCCTATACAAAAGTTAACTCAAAATGGATCAAAGATCTAAACATTAGGTCTAAGACCATAAAACAGTTAGAGGAAAATGTTGGGAGATATCTTATGGATCTTACAACTGGAGGCAGTTTTATGGACCTTAAACCTAAAGCAAGAGCACTGAAGAAGGAAATAAATAAATGGGAACTCCTCAAAATTAAACACTTTTGTGCATCAAAGAACTTCATCAAGAAAGTAGAAAGACAGCCTTCACAATGGGAGACAATATTTGGAAATGATATATCAGATAAAGGTCTAGTATCCAGAATTTATAAAGAGATTGTTCATCTCAACAACAAAAAGACAGCCAACCCAATTACAAAATGGGAAAAAGACTTGAACAGACACCTCTCAGAAGAGGAAATACAAATGGCCAAAAGGCACATGAAGAGATGCTCAATGTCCCTGGCCATTAGAGAAATGCAAATCAAACCACAATGAGATATCATCTCACACCCACCAGAATGGCCATTATCAACAAAACAGAAAATGACAAGTGCTGGAGAGGATGCGGAGAAAGAGGCACACTTATCCACTGTTGGTGGGAATGTCAAAGGGTGCAACCACTGTGGAAGGCAGTTTGGCGGTTCCTCAAAAAGCTGAATATAGAATTGCCATACGACCCAGCAATACCATTGCTAGGTATCTACTCAAAGGACTTAAGGGCAAAGACACAAACGGACATTTGCACACCAATGTTTACAGCAGCGTTATTTACAATTGCAAAGAGATGGAAACAGCCAAAATGTCTATCAACAGAAGAATGGCTAAACAAACTGTGGTATATACGTACGATGGAATATTATGCAGCTTTAAGACAAGATAAACTTATGAAACATGTAATAACATGGATGGACCTAGAGAACATTATGCTGAGTGAGTCCACCCAAAAACTAAAGGACAAATACTGTATGGTCCCACTGATGTGAACGGACATTCGAGAATAAACTTGGAATATGTCACTGGTAACAGAGTCCAGCAGGAGTTAGAAACAGGGTAAGACAATGGGTAATTGAAGCTGAAGGGATACAGACTGTGCAACAGGACTAGATACAAAAACTCAAAAATGGACAGCACAATAATACCTAATTGTAAATTAATCATGTTAAAACACTGAATGAAGCTGCATCTGAGCTATAAGGTTTTTTCTGGTTTTTTTGTTGTTTGTTTGTTTGTTTGTTTGTTTTACTATTATTACTACTTTTATTTCTTTTCTCTATATTAACATTTTATATATTTTTCTGTTGTGTTGCTAGTTCCTCTAAACCGATGCAAATGTACTAAGAAACGATGATCATGCATCTATGTGATGATGTTAAGAATTACTGAGTGCATATGTAGAATGGTATGATTTCTAAATGTTGTGTTAATTTCTTTTTTTTTCTTTCCGTTAATAAAAAAAAAAAAAAAAGAGAGTCAAACATTAAGATAGACCATTTGCACATCTAGCAATGGAAGTTAAGGTGCACTTAATTGGGAGTCAGAAACAAACCCCAGAGAAGAAATCATATTCATCATATGAGAGCTGGCTTCTTTCCCTCTCACTTCAGACAGTTAAGACACTGAGACTGAACCATGATTCTGAGGAAAGAGAGACCACTGCTGGAGATTCATTTTGGAGAACCAGCTTACATTACCTGGTGCCTTTAAACAAGAAAAATTATCTCACCCCTCAGGTATGTGAAAAAAATGTGGGCTATTTCAGCCCAAAGCAAGTTCTACCACTGCCTTTCCCTGAGCTTCCTGGGACGGTTGAGGCCAGTTCTTGGAGAAGGAAGAATTTCTTGAAGAAAAAATTAGCAAACCTATAAGTAATGATGAATCTAATATTAAGCAACCTTCCCGACTTTGGAGTGGCAGGGAAATTTATTTCCATATGCAAAGCAATCCATGGTTTTCTGATGATAACATCTTGAAGAATGCAATTTTGAACTTAGATGGATGTCCCATCCTTTTGGGGTAAGGGTTGGGTAAGAAGCAAATTTTACTTGAGGGCATGTAATGATTTATAACAGCTATATAATGTTTTTAAATATTTTCCCTATATATTTTGTACTACTTTGTTCTTTTCAAAGTCAGGTAGGCCATTTTGTATTCATTGCCTCTGAAGTGAAGATTAATAAAAAGAAGAAAAAAGGCATTCAAACCTTAGGTTTTAAATTTCACAAGTCAAGGACTCAGGAGAACTGGAGGAACTTTGAAAAGACAATAGATACGGCTGGAAAAGAATAAGAATAAATTACAAAACTTCCTAACACTGGGTTGGGGATAGGACTAGTCTGAAAGGAAAAAATGAGAGCTTCGATGCTGGAAGACCTCAGATTTCCGGGTGGGGGGAGATGAGCAATACACAATGGAAACTCAAGATATATTTAGGAATCTATGAGGTATGAGCAGAAGAGAATTGTTCCCACCTAGTGCGCGCCCAGTGTAGAAATGGCTTCAAGGTGTGTCTGGGCAGAGGAAGTTACAGAATCTCTTGTTGTCTAACATGGCACAAGAAAACATAATGATTTTCATATCAGAAAGCGGTACAGAAATGATGAAGGACTTTAAACAACATCATAGATAGCGGTTTGTGGAGAAACCATCATTTTCCCATGTTCTGGAGAGAGCTGAAAGGCGACAGAGAAACTCCTGCTCTGCAGAGGCCTTGACGGTGGCAGTGAGGAATGACTCTCCAGCAGTCTGCCTGGACTGATGAGACAGAATGCCAGATCTCGTCAATACTTGACCCCCACAATGGAAGTATAATCTAATTGCCTATGCACAACTACATTCATTGCCAATGATAGTAACAAACACTACTTTTGCCTTAATAAAAACATGTATAGTATTCTTAAGAACAAAATTCCTCCCTTAATAATGTGCTTGCTCCCCAGCTAGGCGTTGTCATATTTTTGCCTTAATTCTGGCCTCTCACTCTCCTCAAGGTTTGGCCTGGATTCTCGAACTTTCATTATGTGATCTGTTGGCTGAGGCACTATTTGACATTCTACGTTTTAGAACCAGTGTTCTTGAATTCACAATGCCTGATTTCATTGCCCCACCCATCTTGTCTGAAAATATTTTAACTTGATCAATAGACCATTTAACTTTTAGCATCTATCATCCCGACTTATATTCATCCTCAAACCATACCAAAGCCCAGTCCTAGTACCACAAGATTCTTGGTAGGACACAGACAAAGAAGTACTTTATGAACCAAGAAAACCCTCCCTCCCCCAAAAAATAACTATGAAAAGAAGAGCAGATTGTAGAGGGGAAAAAGGGGGATTGAAACTATAGTGTGTGATATGGGGTTTCCATGTTGTACATCAAGCTAGATGAACATATCATGGTTGCTACGGAAATAATTTTCAGTTTCAAAGCAATGGAAAAATTTGATATGAATAATACATTTTTATCTATGCTGGTATTTTAAACAAAGAAGCTGTATCCTATTTGTTCAAATCTCTCCTTATTTTACATTGTTCTATCATAAGGATTTTAGTAAAAATTTCATTTGAAATGTGAAATTGTTTATGCTATTACTACAAATTCAAAACAATCTACCATCTACAGATTTAACATCATAATGGATTTTTAAACACATTTATTATCACAGAATCACTGCAGAGAAGAAAGCCTACGAATGAAGCATGTGTGATTCTCTTTAGGATATATCCCAAGAATGTATCTCTTGCAGCAATTGAAGGTCTGTGATCTGTTCAGACCTCCTTCCTAAAGAGGCTCATGTTCAGACATAATAAAGAGAGGCTCTGTAGCGCAAAGCTGAACAGTAGCTTGTTTCACCTCTGTTTGCTTTGACGATTTCCAGGATAACTGTTAAAATGAAAAAGGAAAAACATTGGTGGATTTAACACAAGAAAAAAATCAAAGGTTCTAAATGTTAAATTCCAGTGGTGTTTCAAACTCACTACCCAGAACCATAAAACATAAAATGTTATAACTGCTTGGAACCTCACTTTTCTCACTTGAGAAATGGGGAGAAGGTAATGTGGGGGTGTGGAACAAGAGGAGTAAGAACAGGCAATGATTTCTCAGGCTGATTACCATTGAGACTTAACCAACATGCCATGGCTAATATCAGGTTTTCTGACTCCTCCTCTGAAGTTCCTTCCCCTATTCACCCTGTCCATAAGCTTTTGCCTTTCACAATCAATACTAAATGCCAACAAAGTAGGAGAAATTAGTCGGGAAAACTTCTATTTCATTTTTCAGTATCTTATCAGAATGCACTTACCTCCATCATGTAGAAACAGGTCTATATGCTGCCCAATCCTGGAGCCCACTGGTGCACCCTATGCCATGCCAACCACCTAAGAAAATATCCCAAGACATAGACTTTTTTTTTATCCCTCTCAAAATTTGCTCTTTCCTTGGTAGGCTTCTACTTTATTCAGGACCTGCTACATGACTACAGCAAATGTGAAAATGCCTTCCCCATTTCCAATTTAGCTGCTTGATAAGAATCTTTGGGAAGCTAGCTTTGAACAGTTTTCAGCTGCTATGCATTGTTAGCAATGATGTATTCAGTTTATTTATGTAACATTTCACTAACACCTTAAATTGGAAACATAATTTTATGTAATTATGTTTATATTTTATGTAATGTATAAGCAAAAATTTGGAGGTGAGTTTTCAAACTGTAGATCCTATAAAATTACTTATTTCTTTAAAAGTTTTAATTTTGTAAGTAAATTTATTTCAGAGAAATCTCTAACTCATAATTTGTATTTATATAAGTAAACAAATGACTGAACACTACAGAAAACAGAATAGAAACAAAAATAGAAAGCCTGTCCACAAAGTCATTTTCTCAAAATTCATTTGATTTCCTTCTGGAAAAATTTAGCCTAATGGACTATCATAAGTAGAAAAGTGAGGATCGGGAGGGTCTGGAAGAAGCAGTAGTAAAATGATTAACTTAAGTACCATAAACAAATTTCCTTACTCATTTTTTTATGTAGAATGTGTGGATAACTGTCAAAAAGCATTCCTCTTACTCATAAAATATTTGTATTTTAATTATAATTCAAGGAAACAATATAGAATCATTGTTTCATTTTCCAAAGTATGGCATCATCTAAAAAAATAGCACCAAAATTTTGATTTCTGGTTGCCTATCTGTTAGATTCATGTAAATAGGAGCCTATATTAGAGGCTATATAACCATTTTAAAAAATTATCTGTTAAAAAACATCTATATGTTTCATCAACCCCAATTTAAAGTATGTATTTATGCCCATCATATGTGAAATTCTCTCTCATTCATCCACAATAACCAATACATTCTACCCAACAGTTTGTCTATGCACATGATTTCATGGAACATCCCTTGTTGTATGTAAACTTATTCAATAGACCATCAAGTATATAAAAGTCAAATGTGCTGCATTACTTTGAATGCAAATCCTCAATTTTTGATGGTTGGGGCCAATGTTACTATCTTAATGGCATCACCAACTGATAATGTTTATCATTGTCACTCAGCTCTGTTATACATTGCAAATATCCAGTAAAAGTGGAAGTTCAATTTGCAATTTGTGTAAGTGAATTTGGTGTATTTTCCAACAATAGAAAAAAGCATCATGGTCCCAGACAAGGCAGTTTGAGGTAAAAGGAGTGGGTAGTAGGGCCTATAGGGCACAATCTGCAAGGTTATGAAATGCTTCAAAATCAAATAATGATATACTCCACAAGCCTGTGAAACAGTGAGCTTCAAGTGTTTTAAAATAAGTAACCTTGATTGATAAGAGCTCAACAGGGACCTAAATTTAAAGGATCTTTTTTATGACTATCATCTTTTAGGATAAATATGAGATTAGCTAAAACCATTATTTTAGTATATAATAACCCCAATAACAATTTGACTATTTTCACTAAATATATTTTCACTAAATATATACTAAAGATGGTCAATACTCTTCAGATATTCAAGACCAAACACACAAAGGCAAAAAAGTTATTTAACTTAGCATAAAAACTTCTAGATATGAAGGCTGGTAATGGAACTTCTATAACCAGGTCTCCTTAAAGAGTTATGTGATGAGATAAGTCACATCAGTTCTCGGCCTGTTTCCTCATTTAAAACTCTATTCAGAACTGGAATCTAAACATTAATTCTGTGCTCCTATTAACAAACAAACATTTTAGGATGCACACCCTATATTTATTTAGAAATTATTTGCATGAATGATTTTTCTGATATTATAAATGTTTTAGATGCAAAAAAATAGAAAATTAAGTAAATGAGATTAAGCATCTTAAAAACCTCAAGTTTCATAATTTACTAATACTGTAAAAACCCTGATATCTCATTATGGTCTTTTAGTTCTTAGCATTTTGTGATATAAATGTTTAAATATGTAACCCTAAATTCAGTTTTTCGGTGTTTGTAAAGTATATTTTTAGCTGATTGCCATTAACATCAAAGGTTGTATATAATATATGCTTCCTGATAATTCACTATACTGATACTAACTTGACCAGCAAATGAAAATTAGGAAGTGGCTTAGATGCTTCAGTGAAAACCATTCTTTCCAGTTGTTGTGGGGAAAATCCTGTGACAATTCAAGTTCCTGACGTCTTGCCACAATGGTGAACCTTTATGTATCCAATGTTTTATGGCATATCAAGATATCCCCACTACAATAAAGGAAAAACTGTTGCAACTTTGCATCATCTACCACAGAAAAAGTCCTCATTGGGCCTCTTTGGCAGCTCTCCAAGTCAACTGATAATGGATGAAATATTCTCGAGTTTGATATATGCTATTTTCAAAATCCAGTTCAAGTGTGATGTAGAGTAATGTAGAGTTCTGCAGCAAATCCATTTGCCCTCTCAATTATGCCATATGCCTGGCAGATCCAGTATTGCTAGGGGTACCTAGCATTAGTCTACGGAAAATCTCATTCAGAGTTACAGTGCAGACCGCTAGGTTTCAGAGTAAGTCCATGCCTTCTGCTGCATAGGATTTCCTGATTTTAAAAATATTGTCTAGGTTTTAGCAGAGCTTAAGTGTTTGACCATTAGTTGAGGGGGAGAGGCGAGGAGCTCTGGAGTAGATATTGTCCAACGTATTTTCCCACATTGGGTCAAAGTAGCTGGGTCTTTATACACTGCCTCACTCAGGATGTGGGGTGTCCCAGGAAAAGTGTAACTTTGGGTGAGACAGATTTTTGCACCTGAGGTAGGCCCCAAAGAGGCTGACTTGGATTTTCTCTTTGATGAAATGACTCCTTTATCATAATTAAATGTCCTTCTATTCAGTAATATTACTTGTCCCAAAATCTAATTTGTCTGATATGAGCATAATCATTCCAATTTTCTTATCATTATGTTTGCATCATGTGCTGGTTTGTACCCCAGAAAAGCCATATTCTTTTAATGCTGATCCAATCTTGTGAGAGCAGCCATGTTCTTTGAATCCTGATCCCATATTGTAAGGTAGGACCTCTTGATTAAGTTGTTTCCATGGAAAGGTGACACACCCAATTGTAGCTCTGACCTTTTGATTAGATGCGATTCTGTCCATTCAAGGTGGGTCTTAATTAGTTTACTGGAATCTTTAAGAGAGCTCACGAGTTCAGAACCAATACAGGCACAGACATTTAGAGATGCTGAGAAGAATACCCAAAGGACCCACAGGATCTGTGACAACTGTTTGAAACCAGAAGTCAAGAGAGGAGCCCAACAGACACCAGCCATGTACCCTCCCAATTGAGAGAAATCCAGAATGCCATTTAACATTTCTTAGGAGTCAAGGTATCTTTCTCTGGATGCCTTAGTTTGAATGTTTTGAAGGCCTTAGAACTGTAAACTTGTGATTTAATAAATCCCCTTTATAAAAACCGTTCCATTTTTGGTATATTGCATTCTGGCAGCATTAGAAAACTAAAACACATAGTTTATATTTCTTTGCCCTTTTACTTCCCCCCCCTTTTACTTTTAACTACCTTTTCTGCATGTTTAATAAAGCACATCTCTTGTATGGCATTTATATGGTCCTCCTATTTTTCCTACTATTTAATCTCTGCCTCTTAGTATGAGTGTTTAGTACATTTGCATTTAATATAAATATTGATATTGTTGGGGTAACTGTTGTATTCTATGTAGTTTTTATTTATCTCATCTGTTATTTCCTAGTTTCCACTTTCCTTCTTTCTTTCGGATTGATTAGTTTTTTAAATATTGCATGTCATCACCATTATTTGCTTTTTTTCCTTCTTGCATGAGAGTAGCCTCCAGAATAGCCTCTTGACTCTACTTGAACTCTCTTAGCCACTGACATCTTGTTTTGTTACATTTCTTTTCCCCTTAAATATATTTAAAATTGCTGTTTTAAAGTCTTTTTTTCTTCTAATTATATCATGTCTGTTGCTTTTATACCTGTGTCTATTGACTGACCTGGTTGCTGGTTACATTTTCTTGCTACTTCATATATTTAGTGATTTTTTAAATTGTGTTGTAGGTAGGATTCACCTAGAAGATGACCATGAGATGGAGATTACCATGTAGGACATTCATTAGGGAGTGCCTTGATATCAACACCAGCAAAAACTGTGTATCAAGTAAGATAGGTTGGAGGAAGAAGATAGGCTGCATTACTACCCCCAAGAAAGCCTCAGATGATCACATAACAAGCTCTGGAGCTGGAGTAACTCTTCAGAGATTTTCCAACTTTAAACAAGGGACCAGGCTTTTATATCCCCATGTCAATCTGCCAGTAGATACAAACTACTCCAGAAAGGGGGTGTGAAACGGGGCAAGGCAACTCTTTTCAACAGAGGCATACCCTGAAGGAGGCTGACAGCTGAGAGTCACATTCCAGAAGACATCTCAACAGCTAAAGAAATAAGATTTTCATTCCTATAGGGTAATCTGGGTAGCACACACAGGCATTCACTACAGTTTGTATGCTGAATATTAGGAATTCAACATTGTTAGTTGTGCAGATTGTGTTGACTTTCTGTCAAGAATATTAAGGTTTGTTTTACTGAGCACTTGATTTACTCAGAGATCATGTTGATCCTTTTGAAGCTTATTCATAAGTTTTGTCATGAAGGAACTATAGCAAAGGTTTTTTTTTAAGTGGGGGTGATTTTTTATTGTTACTACTCGCAACTGCTCCTGGCATCTAGTGAATAGAAGCCAAAGATGCTGAAAAACATCCTGTAATACACAAGACAGTTCCTCTTCCAAACAAAGAATTATCTGCTTCAAAATGTCGTGTCAAGGTTGAGAAACCCTGATTAGTAGTAGCCTTTACTCTAGGGCTAGTTTAGTCCTACTCCCAAGTCATGGCCTTTCTGGGGTGTCAACTGAATGCCCAAAGTGTTCATCCTGGTCTTGCTACTCTGGCTGGTCAGAACTTCCATATTGTTCTGTCCTGTGCAAGATCCTGAGGCTCTGTGGTACTCAGATTCCCACTGATTTCTTTTTGTCTGCCTATGCAGGTTTCATCATGTGAACATGAAGCATCCTATTCAGCCAAAGACTCAAAAAGTTTCCTTTACAGATTTCTGGAACTCTTTTCTACATATCTCCTTCCTCTCCTCACAAAATCCACCCACTTCAGCAGCCCCAAACTCCTATCTCTGTTTCCTCAGTTCAGCAAACTGATGTGCTCTATTTGGCTTCTCCTACCTATGTCACTGTGGTGGTTTGGAGCTATGTGCCCCCAATAGACACCTTCTTAAACTCAATCCATCCTGTGGGTGTCAGCCCATTGTAAGTAGGAGATTTTGATGAGGTTGCTTCAGTTAAGGTGTGGCCCAGACCAATCAGCATGGATCTTAGTCCTATTACTGGAGTCTTTTACAAGCAGAATGAAATTCAGACATAGTGAAAGCCACAGAGGAAGCAGCCAGGAGCTGAAAGTCGATGGAACTGGAAAGAGAAGGGAGAGGTCAGGAGAGGCCACCATGTGCGTTGCTGTGTGACAGAGGAGCCCAAGAACAAAGATTGCTAGCAGCCAGCCCCAGAAAGTCAGTCTTCAGGAAGAAAGTTTCACCTTGGTGAGGTCTTAATATGTACTTCTAGCCTCAAAACCATGAGCCAATACATTTCCATTATTTAAGCCAACCCATTGCATGGCATTTGCTTTAGCAATGAGATAACTAAAAGAATCATGCTTCAAAAACTTCTAGTCAGAAAACAAGGTGACTTTAGACCTCACCTTGTTTGTTTTCTTTCTCTTTTGGATCATAGGCCTATGCTGCCTATTGTCAAATATTTTAAAATGGATGTTTTTATATATTTTGTCTACTTTCATAGCAAACACAGGAAGGAATATTCCAATATTAGATACTTCATCATGACCAGAAACAAAAGTTTCTAACAATTAAATTTTGATTAATTTCTTTCTTCTTTCTCTCCCTCCTTCTCCAACCTTTACTTCTGTTTCATTTTCTTATGAGTATATGTGCCCATGTGTTTTACATGGACAAATACTGATAAATCTCCCATGAACATTAAAAATCTGCTTTTTCATTAAATACAACTTAGCCAGGCCTCAAATTCATAAATAGCACTTTGACAAAGCAGACTTAATAAAACAGTTAAAGATGTTTATCAATCCCTTTAATATTTTAGGCATCACAGAAAAGTAGCTCCTTAGTCACAGAGTCAGGCTTGTGGCCCAAAACTGGAAGAATACCTGGCCTTGGCTGTCTTAAATTCTGATATGCCAAGACTTCTCCTTGAACATTAAAAGGTTTGGTCTACGCTAAATCTGAATCTCCCCACAATCCTCCACAGTCTTGTCTGTTCTGGAAGAAAATTTTTGTATGGGTGACCAAGGCTTTTGTTCCTATTTGCCTATGATAAATGATTGGGTGTATAGCCATGCCAGGGATTTTGCCACCTGTAGCTTCCCAGGTTTGTTTACACAAGCTCCTGGGATTCTATCACATCATTCACATTTCATTTGAGAATGATTTGATTTTGTGCACACCCCTGAACCTCAAGTTAACCACCTTTTTCATCTTTAACCAAAGTTCCCTTGCACATGAACCATTTTTTTTTACTGCCTAGAATAGTCACAGCAATTCCTCAGATTGCTTTTCCTTGATTCCAAACAGAATGTATGACAGACTTAGTCACATCATAAATGTAAGTCGTTATTGAATTTGACGTTCTATACTTTGAAGTTTTGTTTTCTAAAAACCATCAGTTTTAAACTGTTTTGTTTTCTTTTCATTTGCATCTGCAGTGATAGCTGTTGATGCTCTTTGGGGAGCCACATTTTATAAAAAAAAAAAATGAAATTAATCACTGAGAGTCAGGTAGCGAATAACCTCAAAATGGAAAACAACAAATTGTTTTGAGATGCCACTTGAGGCTATCTGGATACCAGCAGTTGGTTAGCTTCCCCTCTAGCTAAGTAATTCACTCCTGTCGAATAGACTCAGAGCCTGTAGGATTCAAATATATTTCCCAGTAACATTATAACATGTGCTAGACCCTCAGGGTTCCTAACAAAAAGCTGAAACCGTGAATGCTAAATACTGAAATTCCACAGTGGTATATCCTGCTTATCACTTAATGTTTTATCATGAGCACCTCCCTAAGTGATTATAGTCATGAAATATTTGTTTGGAAACAATTAATGGCTTTAAGAGATCCACTTATATAGATATGTCATGTGTTAACCATTTCCATACTTTTGAGGCATTTCAGTCATTCAGTTCTCTTTAATTCAGTATTCAAGTCAGCAGAAGGGGGATAAGCAGAAACCTTTTAGCTCTGCTACCTCACTGATGTCAGATGGAGAAAATCCAAGATGGAAAGGCTTTAAGGAAGGATCAGTATTATGAAATGGAAGCTTTCGAAACACATTAGAATTTACCATACAATGCATCTTATCAATTCATCTGCAAACTAAGTAGGTACATATGTTTACATAAGTTATAAATTGAGTTCCTTATTAGGTTAATCCTTAGGGGGAAAGATGAAACAGTGATAGATAAGAAATTAAAAATAGGAGAGTGGAGATCATTGAAAGACTATAGCATATTTGTCTCCCACTGCTCAGGAGGGAATATGACTGCAGCAAGCACCGCTCAGTGGCCCTATATGAAACAATTTTTGATGGCTGCACCACAGTTAAGGAAGAGGGCTAAATGAATAGGATATTGAGAAGCCTGGGTGGTAATATTGGCCCTGTCCACACTAACGTCACCTTTAGCAAATGACATTCTCTTTTTTAAACTAGGATATTTGGTTCTCCAAGTCCCCTTCCAGCTTTAGCACATCCCCCATAGCTAAGTCAACTCTGATACCCTCTCCCCCAGCAAGTACATATTACTTGTATCTTAGAAGATGATTCAAAGAATAGTTAAAAGCAGTTTGATGAGCCAGATTTAAATATAGAAATCAAAGACTGAAAGCCACATGTATTTTCTCAAAAGGACATGAATAATTTTCACTTCTGGCTAAATCTATATAATAGGAAAATAGGAGAACAAAATAGTTTCATTATCACAAAGTTCTTTATTCATGTTAGAGCTTATATGTAAAGTTCTCATTTATTCAAATTGTACAGTCAAAAAGTCCAAGGGAAAATGAATCCTGTTTCTTAATAGGCAAGTCCAGCATTAACAAGACAGCAAAGGAATGACAGGTGTGTGTTGCTTTTTAATAGCCCCTCTCCTTAGGTGTCACTTCCACATCAATGACTGCATCAGAAGTGAAAGAGACTGCCAGGTTATTCATCTGACAGGTTCTTCAGCCCCAACTCCTGTATATTTGTTTCTCTAAACTCAATTATTCTGCAGGCTTATATTATATTGAATTACACTTCTCACAATATTCAAAATGGCTCATTTGTTCTGGAAATTACATGCTTCTAATTGTATCCAAAAAAATGCTGACAACCAGCAGAATGATAATGAAATACAGCATCCTACCAACAGCTGTTTTTAGAATGCAAAGCAATATGGTATGTTTAAACATTGCTACAGTGCCAGTCAAGTGCAAAATGTATGGAAACAAATGCTATTAGGTGAAATAACGATTTTTATTTTTGCCACTCACTCCTCCAACAGTTTTACTGTAAACCTTACAGCCTTTGGGTTAGTTTCATAGCTGACAGCTTAAAGGAATCATCAAGCACCTAACCATTTACAAATAACCATTTCCCACTGACAATAGACTGCTTAAGAAAAGGCAGTGGCTCCCTATATGGGTACTGTGATGTGCCACCCAGGTACTCTTTCAAGAATAAAGGACTGATTCCTCCAGCTGCTGAGTCTGCTGCAGACTGACATCCCTTAGCTATTGCCCTCTCTGGAAACTACCCTCAACTGAATAGAGCTGCTTTACCCCAGGTCATGCTGCCTGTGATGTGGTGGTGGTGGTGGCAATGGAGTCAACTGACAATGGATGGGGTGGGGTGGGGGCGTGGGGAGGGTAGTGGAGAGCAGCTGGGGGGATGGGAGCTGATGATTGACCATATAGGACTAAAAAGGCCCAGTCCTATCACTGCACTGAAGGACAAACCTAAAAATCTACCCCAGCTTTCACATTCCCTGTAGAGCTGGCTGAGGCTTTTAGTGAGACTGCATGAAAGCCAGCTTTGCCTGACCAATCCCACTTTCTTCTCTTCCACAGGTACAGCCCAAACAAACACTCCCTGGTAAACTTCCTGCCTATGAGTCTCCATCTCAACGTGTGTGTCCATCAGGTTCAAAATACTCACTCTGGTTTTCAAATTTCCTAGAATCTAGCCCTACCCTCTCCAAATGCAAATGCTCAATCAGGCCAGACATTTATCTCTTCCCCCCATTCAAGCCATATTCATTTCCGTTTCTGTGTCTTTTCATTTTCTAGCTTAGTTGGGACTTCTCTACCCTCAATGTTAATTTCTAAGCGTAAGAATGACAATCAATAAAAAAGGCAACCCACAAGTCTTTGGATATTAACATATAAAGTTTAATGATATCAGCCAATTTTGATGGAAGAAGTAAAACTATCACTACATCCTTTTCTCTAAGAGTGTCTTAGGTGCTACAGGAATATCACAATGATAGTCAGTAGCCCTGCTCTGAGCTCCAAAAGAGAAGAAAATGTTAATGCACCAGATAAGAGGAAAGCAAAGCTTTACGACAAAACTGAGTCCCAATTTACCAATCCTCTGTCCCATCTCATCAAGAGTCCCGATCTTGAGATAAATTAGGTATCTATGTTTCTGAGAAGTTTCCCAGAAGTCTGAAAATGGATTTGTTTTTTAATTTGAGGAGTAGTACGGGAGGTGGATACTGTTGAAGAAAAGCGACTGTTAGATGCTTTCACATCCTACTTAGTTCTCAACTCCTCACTGAGCTCAGAGAGGTTAAAGGACTTAGCCAAGACTGCAAAGTGAAAAATGGCAAATATTCTCATTTCAACTGCAGTACCTTTTTTACTACATCACAATCCTCTAAAATATCATTAGACTGACACTGACTAGCACTTTTACTGTGACAGACACACCAGAGACCATAATTTAAATTAAAGGATTAAATCTGTAATAGTGACATTTCATGCAACTTGAAGAATTTTAGTTCACATTAAATAAATGCAAATCTTTCCTAATCCTTTTTCGAAAATACTTAAAGCTGATTTTCACTCTAACAAGAACCAAGTTTCTAAAATCAATGAATATGATTCAAACCTCTCAGCTTAATCACATTTTCTTGAGTATGTTCATTCTTTCGGATCATTTTTCCTGGGGCCTGAAAACTGTTAGCATTGGGTTGAGTTAGCATGAAGGGCATTCTGGGCTGTATCGATCCAACAAGAATTCAACCAATAATGCTTACTGAACAATGTTATAGTCCAAGTTTCAGCCAGCAAAACAAAGGTTGTTAATACTTATTGAAATAAGTACACTTAGTCCTTTGTGGAATTGATAAATTGGATTCTTGAACAGAATTAATTACTTCCATTTTAAACTCTAGCAAGTCACTCCGAGCTTCACTGCCCAATATAATTTACAATGAAAGAAAACAGTCCAATAAGAGGGAGAGTTCAACAACAGACAAATCACAAGATGTGGTCCTTCGACAATTGCTGTACGAAGTTTATTCACGAACGTATTGTTCAGGATTTTCTGGGGAGCTTATAAAAAATTCAGACTCCTGAGCCCATCACAGACATATTTAATAGACTTTAGGGATAGATGTAGGCATCTGCTTTCTTTCAACAAGTTCTCCAGATGAATATAGTAAAGAGCCAAGCTCAAGAATCCCTACTATATTAGACAGACATCATATTCCTGAGCCTGGGAAACATTCCTTCATGTAACTTAAGCTTTCTTCTGTCCTAAAAGTTCTGAAAACTCTACTTCCTCCAAGAAACCTTCTTGAATTAATGGAGAAAAAAATGGCAGTTCCTAAAACCACATGCCGATTATAATAAACTTTCAAAGCTGAAGATATATCCTAACATATCGCTACAAGTAAAAGGATGCAGGACCAAATTTCCAGCGAGAAAGTCTCAACTGGAATGCCACTCCATACGCAGCAGGTAGGATGTGTTACTAGAGGATGGTGTGAAAATTATATTTTAGTGCACAATTGGAACTCGAAACAGCATGTTTCTATTCCTTCTTGTAAAAGCAAACTAATACACAAAAATAAAGTCATTGCCTGGTTTGTAAACAAAATTTACAAAACTAAAGTTTTAGAGTCACTGTTCAAATATTTTAATTATTATAATGAACAGGAAACCACATAACTTAATGAGACAGAATGAAGAAATTTTTCTCCAGTTTTGTTCATTTAATTTGACATTTTTCTTCCTCTCTGGGAAAAAAGAAAATCAGACATGATTACTAGTTCCTACATGACCTGTAATTCTTATTGAATATGTATTTGCACACCTAACCATTAGTAAATTATTTTTTGATATTTGATGGGCATATGTATTCATTCTTTTTAAAATGTTTATAATGGTAATATATATACAACACTAAACTTTCCATTTTAGCCTCTGTCATGTATACAATTCAATGACATTACATTTCATGTTATTGTGCTACTATCACCACCTTCTATTACCAAAAATTTCTCATCACCACAAACAGAAACTCTGTACCCATTAAGCAATAATTCCCCATTCCCAATCCCTCAATCCCTAGTAACCTGTAATCTACTTTCTGTTTATATGAATTTGCTTATTCTACTATTTCATATAAGTGAAATCATACAGTATCTATCCTTTTGTGTCTGGCCTATATCATGCGACAAGCATTTCAAAGTTCACCTATGTTATAGCATGTATCAGAACGTCAATCTTTTTTATGGCTTAACAATATGCCATTTTATGTATATACCACATTCTGTTTATCAATTCATATGTAGATCAACCTTGGCATGCTTCAATCTTTTGGAAATTCTGAATAGTGCTGCTGTGAATGTTGGTGTGCCAATATCCGTTTGAGTTCTTGCTTTCAATTCTTTGGTGTATACTTAGTAGTGGGATTGCTAGGTCGTATGCTTAGCTTTCTGAGGAACAGCCAAACTGTCTTCCACTGTAGCTACATCATTTTACATTGCTACCAGGGATGAATGAGTGCTCCTATTTCCTGCATCCTCTCCAACACTTGTAATTTTCTGTGTTTTTTAAATAAGACCCCTTCTAATGGGTATGAATTGGTACCTCATTGTGGTTTTGATTTGCATTTCCCTGATGGCTAATGATGCTAATGATCTTTTCGTGTGCTTTCTGGCCATTTGTTTATCTTCTTTGAAGAGATGTCTGTTTAAGGCTTTTGCCCACTTTTCAAATGTGAAGTTGATGCATTTCTTTATATATTTCAGATATTAAGCCTTTATCAGACAACTCATTTCCAAATATTTCTCCCATGGTGTAAACTGCCATTTCACTTTTATGACAAAGTTCTCTGAGGAACAAAAATTTTTCATTCTGATGAGATTCCATTTATCTATTTTATCTTTTGTTGCTTGTGCTTTGGGTGTAAAGTCTAAGAAACTACTGTGTGACACGAGGTTCTGACAATGCTTCCCTATGTTTTCTTCTGGGAGTTTGACAGTTCTAGCACTGTATTAAGGTCTTTAATCCATTGTGAGTTTATTTTTGTATAAATAAACTCTTTTGCATATGGACATTGGGTTTTCTCAACACCATTTGTTGAAGAGACTATTTGAGTGAACTTGGCACTGCAGACAAAAATTGGCCATAGATGTGTGGGTTTATATCTGCACTCTTAATTCTATGCCATGGGTCTATTTGTTTGTCCTTATGATGCCAGTGCCACACTTTTTTTTTTATTATTGTGGCTTTATGGTAAATTTTGAAATTAGGAAGTGTGACTCCTCAAAATTTGTTCTTCTTTTAAAAGGATAGTTTTGGCTAATCATATTCTCTTCCCATTCCACATTAATCTTATGTTTGCTTTTCATGACTGCAAGAAATATTGCCAAAATTTTTATTGGAATTGCATTAAAATTGTACATCAATCTGAGTAATATTGACATCTTAACAATATTGAGGCTTCCAATCCATGAACACTAGTTGTCTTATCATTTATTTGAGTCTTTTTAAATGTCTTACAGCACTGCTTTGTAGTTATCCATTGTGGTGGTTAGGCTTATTTGTCAACTTAGCCAGGTAACGGTGCCCATTTGTCTAGTCAAACAAGCACTGGCCTAACCATTACTGTGAAGACATTTCATGAACTTAAATGATCAGGAAGTTGATTGCATCCATGGTTGATTATATCTACAATCGACTAAGGCATGTGTCTTCAACAATGAGAGACATTTAATCCAATAAGTTAAAGGCTTTAAAAGAAAGGGATGACTTCAGCAGTCAGAAGAGAGAATTTCCATCACTACTTCAGCCAGCCAGCCTTTCCTGGGGAATTCATAGAAAACCTTCTATGGCAATCGGAGTTGCCAGTTTGCAGGCTACCTACAGAATTTGCACTCATGCATCCCCATAGCTGTGTGAGACACTTTTATAAAATCTCATATTTACAGATATCTCCAGTTGGTTCTTAGAACCCTTACTAATGCATCCATGTGCAAGTCTTTCATATCCTTGGTTAAATTTATTTCTAGATATTTTATTCTCTAAATGCTGATGTGAATATAATTATTTTTCTGACTTCCTTTTATTATCATTCACTCCTGGTGTATAGAAGCACAACTGATTTTTGTAAGTTAATCTTGTACCCCACCGCTTTGCTGAATTCCATTATTAGTTCTAGAAACTTTCTTGTAGGTTCCTTGGGATTTTATATATAAATATAGAATCATATCATATGTGAATAGAAATAGTTTTACTTCTTCCCTCTCAATTTGGATGCCTTCTTCTTTTTTTTTGCCTAATTGTACTCACTAGAACTTCTGGTACAATGTTGAATAGCAGTGGAGAAAACAGGCATACTTGTCTTGTTCCTCATTCATATCTTAATTCTGATTCTTGACTTGTTCCTGATTTAGCTGTGGGTTTTTCATATATGCCCTTTATCATGTTGAATAAGTTCCTTTTAGTCCTACTGTTCTGATAGTTTTTGCCAAGAAATGTACTGGATTTTGTCAAATGCCTTTCTGCCTCACTTGAGATGATCATGTAATATTTTTCCTTTCATTCTATTAATGTGATGTATAATATTGTTTTTCTTATGTTGAACCACCCTTGCATTCCTGGGATAAAATCTCATTTGGTCATGGTGTATAAATCCTTTTAACGTGCTTTTGGATTTGGTTTGTGTGCTGGCTTGGAGTTGTTATACACCCCAGAAAAGCTATGTTTTTTTAATCCATTTTTTTGTGGGTGTAGACCTGTTGTGGCAGGGACAACCTAGTTAAGTTGTTTCCATGGAGATGTGACCCAACCCATTCAAGGTGGGTCTTAATCCTTTCCTTGAGTCCTCTAAGAGAGCTCATGGAGAGGGAGAGCTCATAAAGAAAATGCCCAGGGAGAAGCTAGGAAAGAAAGAACTCGCCAGAGACACTTTGGAGAGAAGATTCAGCAGATATTGCAATGTGCCTGCCCATGTGACAGAGGAACCCTGATTGCCAGTAGCCTTTCCTCAGAGATGGTATCTTCCTCTTGATGCCTTAATTTGGACATGATCATGGCCTTGGAACTGTAAATTTGTAATTTGTTAAAGTCAACCTATTTCTGGCATACTGGATTCTGGCAGCTTTAACAAACTGAAACAGTTTGCTAGCATTTTGTGGAGAATTTCTGCGTTTATAGTCATAAGGAATACTGCTCTGCAATTTTCTCTTCTGATGCCTTTATCTCTTTTTAGTTTTCAGGTAATGCTGACTTCATAGAATGAGTTCAGAGGTTTTCTCTTCTTTTCAATTTTTTTTTTTTAGAAGAGTTTGGACAAAATTGTTATTAATTCTTCTTTTAATGTTTGGTAACATTAAAGAGTGATGCCATCCGGTCCAGGCTTTTCTTTGTTGGGGTGTTTTTTGTTTGTTTGTTTTGCATGGGCAGGCACTGGGAATCGAATTTGGGTCTCCGGCATAGCAGGCAAGAAGTCTGCCTGCTAAGCCACCATGTCCTGCCCTATTGAGGTTTGTTTGTTTGTTTTTTTAAATGGGCAGGCACTGGGAATCAAACCCCAGTCTCCAGTGTGGCAGGCAAGAACTCTGCCACTGAGCCACCATTGTTTGTCCTGGGGTGTTTTTTATTACTAATTTAATCTTTTTACTTATTATTGGGCGGTTGAGATTTGCACCCTCTTCTTGAATCAGTTTGGGTTTCTAGGAATTTGTCCATTTTATCTACATAGAATCCTCTAATAATCCTTTTTCTTTCTGTAAAGTCAGTAGTAATGGTCCCTCTCTCATTTCTGATTTCAGTTATGATGTCTGCTTTCTTTTATTCTTTGCCAGTCCAGCTAAAGTTTTATAATTTTATCGTTCTTTTCAAAGAGCTAACTTTTGGTTTTGTTGATTCTATTATTTTTCCATTTTCCATTTCACATATATCCACTCTAATCTTTATTATTTTCCCTTCTGCTCACTTGTAGTTTAGTTTGCTCTTCAATTTTTAGTTCATCCAGGTGTGACATCAGGTTACTGTTTTGAGATCTTTTTTCTTTTAACATGTAGGCTTTGACACTATAAATTTCTCTATGAGCACAGCCTTTACTGTATCCCCTAAGTTTTAATAGCTGTGTTTTATTTTCATTGCTTTCATGGTATCTTCTAATTTCCCTTGTGGTTTCTTCTTTGACCTCTTGATTTTTTTTTAAAGTATATTGTTTAATTTCCACATATTTGTGTATTTTCCATTTTTCTTCTGTAATTTATTTCTAGGAAATACCTTGAGATTAATAAACCAAAACAAGAGTATACTAAAATTTATGATACGCAGCTAAAGTAGTGCTTAGAATTAATTTATTGCTGTAAATACCTATAGTAAAAAGGAAAAACAATCTCAAATCAATAACTAGCCCTCCACCTTAATATGAGAAAAAAAAAAAGGATACTCACAAAGTGCAAAGCAAAGATAAGAAAGACAATTATAAATATTAGCAGGAAGTAAATGAAAAAAAGATAACAGAAAACAATAAAACCAATGAACCAAAAGTTCATTCTTTGAAAAGATCAACAAATTTGATGAAACTTGAGCTAGACTGATTAGGAAAAAATGAGAAAAGGCTCAAAATACTATAATAAGGCATGAAAGTGGGGATATCACCACTGACTTTCAGAACTGAAGAGAATTTTTTAAATACTATGAACAATAGTATGCCTACAAATTAGATAACCTAGATGAAATGGACAAATACGCAGAAAGCCACAAATTACTAAAACTGACTCAAGAATAAATAGAAAATCTGAACAGACTCATAAACAGTAAAGAGATGAAATTAGTTAAAAAAAAAAAAAAAAAAAAACTACCCCAAAAGGAAATCCTAGGACCATTTGGCTTCACAGATGAGATCTAACAAATGCTTAAAAAAAAGAATTAACATCTTTTCTTCACAAACCCTTCCCAAATAATGGAAGAAAAGAGACTACTCCCCATTTCACTCTGTGAAACCAGTATTACCCTGATATCAAAACTAAATAAAGACCCCACAAGGAAAGAAAATATAAACCATTATTCCTTAGGATTATAGATGCACATAGCCTCAAAAAACATTAGCAAACTGAATTCAACAACATATAAAAAGGATTAGAAACATGACCAATTGGGGTCTATCTCAGGAATGGAATGTTGGCTTAACATCTGAAAATCAATTAATATAACAGATTATATCACTAGAACAAAACACAAAAAACACATGATCATCGCAATAGATACACAAAAAGCATTTGCAAAAATCCAATAGCTTTTCATGTTTACAAAAATAACTTAATAAATTAGGAATAGAAGGAAATTTAATTCAACCTAATAAAGATCATATATGAAAAACCATAGCCACGATGTACTTAATGATTTCTTTTTTCTTATGCTGTATGGTGGGGTCACATTTCATTCTTTTTCCATGCGAGTATCCCATTATTGCAGCATCATTTGTTGAATTGTTTATTTGTTTTGTTGGTTTCTTTGTTTGTTGTTTGGGACATGCATGGGCCGGAAACTGAACCCAGGTCTCCCGCACATCAGGTGAGAATTCTACCACTGAACTATCCTCACACTTCTGTACTTAATTATTTTAAAGCCTGAATACTTTGCTCTAAGATCAGGACAAGGTAGTCCACTCTCATTGTTTCTATTCAACATTTTATGGGAGTTTCAACCCAGAGAAGTTGGTCAAGAAAAAAAAATAGAGGGCATAAAGATTGGAAAAGAAGTAAAATTACCTCTCTGTATAGGTGGCATTATCATATATAGCGAAAATCCTAAAGAATCCATGAACAGACTATTAAAATAATAAATGAGTTCAGCAATTTTACAGGACAAGATCAACATACAAAAATCAATTGTATTTCTACACGCTAGTAATAAACAATCTGAAAGTATAGTAAGAAAGCAGTTCCACGTATAATACTATCAAAAAGAATAAAATTCTTAATGGTGTTTTATGTGTGATATTTCTTTAAACTTACAACCTCTCTAACAAAAATTTAATTAAAAAAGAAAGAAAGTCTCAGCTGCCATTCCAGAGACCTGGGTTCAATTCCCGGCGCCTGACCATGCAAAACAATAATAATAAAATTTTTAAAAAGGCAAAAAAAAAGAAAGAAAGAGTAAAATACTTAGGAATAAATTTAAAGAAAGTGGTGCCAGACTTCTACACTAAAACTACAAAACATTGTTGAAATAAATCAATGATTTAACAAACAGATGGATATCCTATGTTCACAGATCAGAAGACATATTACTGTCAGGATAGCAATACTCCCCAAATTGATCTACAGATCAAATCCCAATCAGAATTCCAGTTACCTTTTTTTTTCCTTTGGCAGAAATTGATAAACTGATCCTAAAATTCATAGGGAAATTCAAGGGACTCCAAATAGCCATAATAATCTTGAAAAAGAGTAAAAAGAGAGGAATCACTTGTAACTATTTCAAAATCTACTACAAAGCAACAATATCAAGACTGTGATATTAACCTAAGAAAAGACATGTACAACAATGAAATTGAATTGAGATGACAGAAATAAACCCATACTGATTTTTGTCAAAGAAGTCAAGACTGTTCAATGAGGAAAGAATATTCTTTTAACCACTGCAAAGTGGTTTTGTCCTTATGCAAAAGAATGAAGTAGGACCCTTACCTAATAACCATATACAAGATTAAATTCAATTGGATGAAGAGCTTAAATGTAAAAGCTAAAGCCATCCAACTCTTAGAAGAAAACATAGGTGTAAATCTTTGTGACCTTGGTTCAGACAACAGTTTCTTAAATATACAAGCAACCAAAGCAAAAATAGATGAATTGTCATACATCAAAATTAAAAATGTTCGTGCTTCAAAAGACACTATTAAGAAAGTGAAAAGACTATCCACAGTACGGTAGAAAATATTTGCTAATCATATATTTGATAAGGGGGTTATATCTGGGATGTAAAAATAATGTTTATAACTCAATAATAAAAAGATGAATGACTAAATTAAAAATTGGGTAAACTATATGAATCAACATTTGTCCAAAGAAGAAATATAAATGGCAGATAAACAGATGAAAAGATCAGTATCTTTAATAATTACAGAAATCAAATCAAAACCACAGTGAGATACCACTTCTTACACACTAGGATGTCTACATTCAAAAAGAGAGAAAAAAGCAAGTGCTGATGGGATGTGGAAAATGGTATTCTTATAGCAAGAGTATAAAATGGTGCAGCCATTTTGGAAAAGGGCTTGTCAATTCATGAAAATGTTAAACATGTAGTTACCATACCATCCAACAATTCCACTCAAGAGAAATAAAAATTTATGTTCACATAAAAACTTGTATATAAATGTTCACAGGAGCATTATTAATAATAACCAAAGAGGGGGAATGCCCAAATAGCATCAATTGGTCAATGGATAAAAAATATAGCATATACATACAATGGACTATTGTTCAGTGATGAAAAGGAATGAAGTACTGATACATACTACAACATAGATAAACCCTGAAGACAGACTAAGTGGAAAAAGCCAGTCATGAAAGACCACATATTATGTGACTCTATTTATATGAAATATCCAGGTTGGAAAATCTATAGAGCTAGAATGTAGATTGGTGATTGCATAGGGTCAGATAGGAAGGGGATAGAGAATGACTGCTGATGGGTATAGTGTTTCTTTTTGAAGTGATTAAAATGTTCGAAACTTGGATTGTGGCAATGGTTGCGTAACTCTGTGGATATACTAAAAATCACTGAATTGTACACTTTAAAAAAGTGAACTTTATTATATGTGAATTATATCTCAATAAAGATGTTTCCAAAAAAGTGTGCCTTTAAAAATGTGTCTCTTGCTAGATTCATTTTAGATTCATTATGCATGTGGCTTAGGATACTGTGAAGACTTCCTTAGAACCCTCAGAGAAACAGTGAGGAGGTTAACAAAAACACACAGGGAGACATAATGAGATCAGGCAGACAGAGAAGGAAAGAAGGTAAGTTACCTGAAGATAACAACTGCTCATTATAAAGTCACATGACAGCAAATGTAAACAGCACATAGCCCTTTGGCATTATCAACACTACCTGAAAATAATAGCATTTCATTGAGTGTAGAGTTGCCAGACTGGCAGCTGTATTTAGATAATTTTTCATTAACTAAATAATGAAATTATTCATTATTCAGATAAACAATGAATAATGTTTTAGTATAATCATATCCAAAACATTGCACGAGACATACTTATGCTAACATTATCAATTTGCTATTTATCTGAAATTCACATGTGACTTGGTGTCCTGTATTTTTATTTTCAAAATGTGGGAAATCTATTAGAGTACGTACTTGCACTTCCACATAGGTGACAAAGCATGAATACAGGCCTCAGTGTACTAAACGACTCCAATACTACCACACATCAACTGTGGTTGTAGAGTAAATAGTACACTAGGAGAAATAGCAGGATCACCGAGGAGTTGGGGCTTGGATTAGCATTTTAGCCTTATGAAAGAGGTGCTTGGCCTCAGCAAGAGAGTTTCATTTTGGCTCTTGGGGAGGAAAAATGATCAAGAAAATCTTGTTAAAAGGAACAGTTTATTCAACTGAGCTTTCCGTTAACACAGCATCATTATAAACAACATGGGTAGAATGGAGGGAGGGAAAGTAGGTATATCTCAACTGAGAATAATTCTCTAGGAATAGCAAGACAAGCACATGCAAAACATGGAAATGTACAGGATGGTATCTGAGTGAGTGCCTAGATGAAATCAAAGAAGACTTCTCAGAAGAAGAGGAACTGGCATCACAGAGGCACTGTCAAGGATTTGAACATCAGAGATGATGGGAAAAACTATACATACATGGGCAGCGAGAAGCAGCACAGTAGTATCGTCTCTGCCTGCTCAACATTTTTAACTTTCAGCATCTCTTTCACAGTAGGCCAGGCCTGTTTCTATTATGTTCCATATGTTCAGATCAGCATGACTGCTGGGAACAGTTGTGCAGGTTGTACATGCACAGTGCTGAGGGTCACCATTCCCATCATGGTGCCCTGGCTGCAACCATCATGACAGTGTGCAAATCAGAAAACTGTGGCTCGATAGGCCAAGGTGATTGGTTATGTTGCAGAGTAAGTTAGTATCTAAGCAAAAACAAGCAATGCGAGTATAAACAAGTAAAGTCTTTTCTGGAAGAAGATTTAGCAATAGGTGATTGAGAGTTTTACATCTAAGTCAGCAATATCTCTATCTCTGAGAATTCAGCTTTATAAAATAATCACAGATATGCCCAAAGATTTAATAATGAGGATAATCTTGGATCCATGCTTTAAGTGACAAATAACTAGCAACAACTTCAATATCCAAAAATAGGAGACTGGTTAAAATCATTCTAAGCATTTTAAACAGAAGACATTTTTAATACAAGAAATTGGTTTTCAGCTCTTCTATCTCCTATGGAAACAGTAAAGGTGACACAACCAAAAGATTAGCAATAACAGGAAGATGTTACCACTCCTAGGCTGGAGAGACAAAGGAAAATGGCACTGTGATCAGAGATCAGGGCGTGGAGTAAGAAGAACTAGACTCACAGTGGGCCTTTCTGGTGGGACAGGTAGTGAACACACGGCCTAAGCCAGAAAGTGAGGGAAAAATACCTTGGCTTCTCTGTTCCTCCCTACTTCCAACCTTCCACCCATGTCTCCCAGTATCCTAACCAGCTTAGAAAGCAATTTTCAAGGTCCGCGTCTGAACCACTCATTCCACCAACGACTGGGAGTTTAGGCAAATACACCAGGTCCCTCTTCACACCTTACTCTCAGTTGAAAACAGCTACCTTACTCAAATTCACAAAGGCAGGTTGTTTGAATGGCTGATTAATGAGGGAGAATAAATGCCAGGCTTCTTACCATTATTTTGGAACAACTTTGAAGACTCATCCAGAAGCCAAACTCCCCTTAGAATCAGCTGAAGCAAAGTACTGGCAGGAGTGGGATAGTGCATATGAGACTGTATCCTGAGGATGCTTGATCAAAGAGAGTACAACATATGTCAATGAAGAAGATGGGAACACTTTTCCATAACAGAGGAGCTAACACACTGGCAAGGCTCTGGGAGATGGCACTAACATGCTGATAGAGTAGCTCTTAGCATGGACCATTGCTTCCTCCAAACTCCCAGGTGAAGTAGAAATGCCAGAACTACTCTGGTAGATGGTGGTATGAAGGGATCAAAAGTCTCAGAGAAGTGGTCATGCTAGAGTAGATCTACTATATAAGGCCAGAAAACCAACCAGATGTCTATACTCCAGGGAGTATTGAAAGAAATGTCATTTACAATAAAAAGCAATTTTTAAGATGCACTGGTGAGAAGAGCACGAGCATCACTGAGAAGGAATGGAGTGGCTGTCTTCTGTAAACCAAGGCTAATAGTCAGAAATGCCCCTTATAGAACTGGGCTGCACAATAGCAGGTGGAGGAGTGACATTAATTGTTAGTAGCAAAATGGTTGGCAGCTAGGGACTTGACCCATAGAAAGCCATAGAAATAGTTAATGAAATATGGCATCCATAGCAGAAATATAAAAAGGCAACCAAATAGAGCATGGCTCAATCTATATAACCGAAAGAAATTAAGTATGGTTGATCAAGAAGCTAAGGGTAACTGCCCAATAAAATGCCATGATCTCTTACCCACTTTTTTCACTGAACCACTTCTTGGACCTGAAACTCATTGGTCCATGGAAAAAGGTCCTGCAACACTAATGGAACTATACACAGGAATGATTTCCTCAGGCCTTCCCCAAAGGAACCTTCAGCTTTCTAGTCTACATAGTTCAATTAGTAGGGTCTGAAGGTCTGATATAAATATAACAGTTGTGCCAGATATATTCCAATTAGCCATTCAGGTCCACCCTCCACCTTCCAATCTGCTCTCTGCCCCAGAAGGCTGACCTGTATGAATTTTATCAGTGAGATTCAGCCAATGGGGTGTCTTTGCAAGAATTAAGAGGGAGGAAGGCCAATGAGGTCAAGTTATTTGTTCCCCCTGGTTCTATCCTACAGTGTCGCTGCAATATGAATTTACGGTCCACATGCCCCACCACCAGTGATCACTGATTTTCTCAAAGCAGCCATCTCTAAATGACTCTATTGTTCCAGAATCCGTGTTCTAGTAGCCTTTCCCTTCCATTGCCCCTCTGAATGAAGGGGGAGGGAGGGACAGATCTTTCCATTGTGACCCTCTTCATCCACCTCAGACCTTTGTAAAAGATCCCATTAGTAAATCGTCCTCAAATTGTCCTAATTTGATGAGTATCATGTATCTTTCCTTTGGGGTCTCTGACTGATGCAGCAGCCAAGACCACCCCTTCAGCAAGAGCCTTAGAGAAACTTCCAAGATTCTAGGCTGTGCTAGCAACCAAATCCACCTAGTAATGATCTAGGCGGATCTGCCTCCACTCTTAACTTATTCTGAAATTCTAACCATCTTTTCTCATTCTGCAGGGACAGCGTGCCCAAAGCCCCAGTAATTACAAAAGAAAGTCCTTTTGTAACAGGACTGATTGGGAGTCATTAATCCAGTTTTATATAAGAGAATACCAGTAACACAATATAAAGCATTACTTTTAATTAACCAAAGCAATTAGCACTAATTAAAAAGCTCTCACATTTGTCAAAGAGCTGTTTCACTTTAATTGCTAGGTGTGTTAAATAGGCAATTAAAAACAAATTAAAATGAAGACCATAGATAAAAAGGGGCAGGCAAATACATCTGTGACAGCAAACAGACAGCAATGCTTCTCTGATTCAAAATATGCATTTTCCATTAAATCTTCATATCCATTAAATCAACTCCTAAAGAGTGTTCAATAAGATTATATCATAAAAACCTTTTGGAGAGTTGGGTTAAAAATAAAGTAAGCAAACTTAAATTTTTATATGGGAAGTTAAAATTCTTCTCAGGAGTTTACATAATCCACAAATGAGTATTTAGTATCCACTTTGCCAAGTTCCATGAGGAATGTAGAAATCATTCTATTCTCCAGTTGCTTAGTGATGCTGTCTTATACAACATACTGTTTTAAGTGCTCAAGTGGGTGGCAATGACATCAAGTATAATAAGTACACTCAGGAAAACGAGCTCATTAGAGGGTCCCATAATATGGCAAAGTTTAAAGAAATACATTGCATCTGTATTAGATCTTAACATATGAGTAGGAAACATTAGGTGATTTGAATAGAAGAGAGAAGCAAGAGCATTCTAGACAAGAAGAATAACATAAACAAATAGCAAGGAGGTTGTTAATTGGTCTTAAAAATGCCCGTGTATTTTTTTAAATTGTAGGATGGATTGGTTTGAAATTTTTCTTTTTGGGTGAATTGCCCCCATAGAGGACCAATTGAGCATTTTGAACTGCATACGTTATACAATCTTCCTGGTGTATTTCTCCAATGGCCCCAGTAATGGACTAGTTATTTTCTGATCAGCAATAATAATTTCCCAATTCCTCAAGCATCAGCTAGCTGTCAGAGAGCAAACTGGAGGTCGATTTTTAGCTTTAGCACTAACATAAATGTGTGACCTTCTGTAAGTTACTTCATTTGAGAGTAGTTCTGTCAAAGGGTGAGGGAGAAGTGAAGATAAGTTTCCAGATTAACAGAGGATATGAGAGTACGAACATATAAAGTGCTTTACAAGCCTCACAAATAAATTACATAGCTATCCAGTGTTATGGAGCTGCTATAATTTCACTGACAAAAGGGAAAAGTTTGTAGGCATTAAATTCTGTTTCAGTGGTTGGTTTTAGTGAAATGAAAAAACTCAAGACTTCATTATTTAGAAAGCACTAACATTACAAAAGGTACTGAGTTGATGTTGCCAAATGAAAAATTTCTACCCCCAAGGATTTCTGAAACTTTCAGTACCATTTCAATTAAAAGCAATTGGGAGTCATGCAAGTTTGGTTGTGGTAAAAAAAATCACTGGTGAATAATGAAACAGTTATCTCAGGGTTTAAACTCCAGGATTCAAAAATTTCTAATTTTGAATGATGGGACTACGTCAATGTGTAGCCATATCACCTACAATCCTAAAGCCAATTCAATGATCTAGGAAAAACTGGAAAATAAGAAGGTACAGGGAGGAAGGAATCACATACATATCTCAAAAAAGCTCCAAGCTCTGACTCCCCTCAAAAAAAATTATATCACATTTCAAGTATATGAGTATCTTATAGTGGTTGACAATAGAGTTGGTAGAAGATGGTATTGATCCCCAGAGGAAATCTGGAAATATTAGAGAGTGTTAATGTTTGAAATAAATTTGTAGGACAAAGTTGATTTAGTGGGAAGGAGTCAAACAAGTTAGGGATGCAAAATCTTTTGAAATGTACAGGGAACTCTTCACCTAATAAGAACTGACTTTCCCAAAATGCCAATAGTATCACACTGAGAAACACCATTATAGCAGTTCTGAATCAGTACAGCCATAGCGTAAGTAATCTTAGGATCAAATACTCTTCTTCCTGTCTGCCTGAACATCCATAAAGAGAAAAGCTTTGTCCCAAAGAAAGAGAATAGTTTGAGGAAGCCGCCTAGTATAGATATTATTCTGCAAACAGTACTGACTGTATGTGTTTTCTCTAACAGGGATTCAAGTGACATAGGAAATATAGAGATTTCATCTAAGCCCTATCATCAAATGGAATTCAGATCTGAATTACACAAAATCAGTCCTTCCAAATTTTATAGATTATAATTATCACTCTACACACTTGTTAAAAAGAGACCATTAGAAAATGAAAAAGCAAACTTAGACTTGGGAAAACATGGACACATATAGCCTCCAAAGGACATGTAACCAGAAAATGCAGAATTCTTACAAATCAAAAAATAAAAAAACAATTCAGTAGAAAAATGGGTAAAAGACTTACACAGGCACTTCATAAAAGAGAACATCCTAATGGACCAAAAAAATATGAAAAATTACTAAGTTTCATTTGTAATCAAGCAAATACAAGTGGAAAGCTCAGAAATACTAGTACAAGCACACAAAAATGATTAAAATGAAAAAGAGAAATAATACTGAGTATTAGTAAAGAGTAAGAGCAATTATAACTCTCATTATTAGTGGTAGAAATGTAAATTAGTATAACCACTTTGGATAACTGACAATATCTATCAAAGCTAAACATAAATCTAACCTATGATGTATCAATTCTACTCTGTCTTAGTTTCCTGGATGCTAAAATAAATACCATACAATGGGTTGGTTTAGCAGCCGCAATCTATTGGCTGACAGTTTTGAGGCCAGGAAAAATCCAAAACTGAGGGATCAACAACGTCATGCTGTCTCTCCAAAGACTGTGGCACTCCGGGCCTGGCTGCCAGGGATCCTTGGTCCTTGGCTTTTCTGCTACATGACATTGCCCATGGCGATATCCTTTCCTTTTTCTATGGGTTCCATTGGCTTTGGCTTTTGGCCCCTGCCCATGGCTTTCTGTTCCTATGTCTGAATTACATTCTGTTTATAAAGGACCCCAGTAATCCGACTTAAAACCCAAACTGATTCAGTTGGACACAACTTAACTAAAAATAACATATTCAAAAGGTCCCATTTATAGTGGGTTCACACCCATAGGAATGGATTAAGATTAAGAACATATTTCTCTGGGGTACATAATTCAATCTACCACATATATACCTGTTCTAGTTTGCTAGCTGCCAGAATGCAATATACCAGAAATAGAATGACTTTTAAAAAGAGGAATTTAATCAGATGCTAGTTTACAGTTCCAAGGCTGAGAAAATGTACCAATTAAAACAAGTTTATAGAAAGACATCCAGGAAAAGATACCTTGGTTCAAGAAGGCCAATGAAGTTCAGGGTTTCTCTGTCAAGTGAGAAGGCACAGGGTGAACACAGAGTTTCTCTCTCATCTGGAAAGGCACATGGTGAACACGGTCAGAGTTCCTCTTTTATCTGGAAGGGCACATGGTGAACATGGCGTCATCTGCTAGCTTCTTCTCCTGGCTTCCTGTTTCATGAAGCTCCCCAGGAGGCATTTTCTTTCTTCATCTCCAAAGGTCACTGGCTGGTGGACTCTGCTTCTCGTGGATATGTCGTTCTGCTCTGCTTTCTGAATCTCTTTCTCCTCTTTTATAGGACTTCAGAAACTAATCAAGACCCACCCAAATGAGTGGAGACATGTCGTCACCTAATCCAGTTTACTAACCCATCTCAATTACATCACATCTCCAGGGAGATGATCTAATTACAGTTTTAAACATACAATGCTGAATAAGGATTAGAAGAAATGGCTGCCTTTACAAAATGAGATTAAGATTAAAACATGGCTTTTCTAGGGGACATACATCCTTTCAAACCAGCACAATAGCCAAGAGAAATACATGTATATGTTCACCAAAAGACATATACACGAATGTTTTTAGCAGCACTGCCTATATTAGCCCAAAACTAATGTCATCTATCAATAACAGCATGGGTGAACAAATTATGGTATATCTACCTAGTGGTATAATATACCATGATGAAAATGACAGAACTATAACTACACATGATAGGATTGCACAAATATAATAAATGAAATAAGCCAGAAACAAAAATCTCTGATATGATCATTAGGAAAGGTACTAAAGGGGACTTCGGTGGGCTGATCTATGCTTTTATTTCTTGATATGGGCAATGGTTACATGGACATGACTACTTTGTTTAAAAAAATCATCAGACTTATGATTTGTTTACTTTCTATATGTATATTATATTTTAGTAAAAAATGTATTTTAAAAAGTTACCTAAAATTTTCTCCCCAAGAATGAATCAGTAAGTCTAGTGGGAATCTCAAGATTCTTTGTCTTTAACAACAACTGCAAGTGATCCTTATGAATGACCAGAAAAAAAATGGGAAACCCAGGAGTAGATCATTTTAAGATGCTTTAAATAATCTCTCTATTAATCTTCATAACAGCCCTGCAAGGATGGTCCCAATGTTGGACAAGGATGCCTGGGCTCAAAGAAATTAGTTTCCCCAAAGACACACAGAATAATAGAAGAACTGGAATTCATACTCAGAGCATGAGCTTTGGAGCTGCGCAAACCTGTATTAAAATTCATATAATTCCACAAATTAATTTATGCTCACATTCCAAGCCTACACAATCTCTCTTATTACAAGAAGGGAATGGTTTACCCAATCCTAGAGACAGCCCTATCTGTAGCTGTAAGGGAAGGCCAATCACAAGAGCTATGGCCTTCGATAGCAGAATGCAGCTGCAGCCAATCCTCAGCACAGAATCAGGGGGCTGGGGAATAAATATTAACAAAAGAAAATAAATTCAAAAGACTGGGGAAAAAATACTATATTTTTAGTGCAAGGAAGTATTTAAAGATAAAAATAGAAAATATAGCCAATAATTAAATCTAAATACTGGTTCTGGGGGGGGGGGGGAAGGCCAATAACATAGACAAGCCACCAGTTAGTCTGTTTTAGTGAATAGTCATGTCTTATATTTCCTTATTGATGTTCTATCCATCACTGAAAGTAGTGTATTAGTGTCTTCTGCTGTCAGTTTCTCCCTTCAAATCTGTCAATATTTGCTTCACCTATTTTGGGGCTCTGCTGTTAGATAAATATATATTTATAATTGTTTTATCTTCTTCTTGAACTGCCCCCTTTATCAGTATATAATGTCTGGATCATCCTTGTTCCTCATAAGTGTTTTTGACTTAAAGTCTATTTTATCTGATATTAGTGTAACCACCTCAGCTCTCTTTTGGTTACTACTTGCATGGCACATCTTTTCCCCATTTTTTTCACTTTCAACCTACTTATGTCTTTGAATTTAACTTGACTCTCTTTCAGAAAGCATATAATTGGGTCATTTTTTTAACCATTCTGCCAATGGACAGTTTAATTAATTTACATTTAAAGTTGCTCCTTATAATGCAGCACTTTCTTCTGCCATTTTGCTATTGAGTCTTTGTGTTATGTCATTTTTGTCCCTCAATTCTTCTATTAATGCCTACTTTTTATTTTTTGTGTTGTACAACATTGCGTGCCTTTTCATTTCTATCTGGAAATATTTTTCATATTATTTTTGTGGTTATCATGGGGTTAAAATGTAATATCCTAAATATATAACAATCATATTTAGTTTGATACCAACCTGGCTTCAAAAGCATTACATACACATTTCCTATACCTCTCTATCCCCCCACCTTTTTTTTTTACTTGCTACCAATTACATCTTTGAACATTTTATGTCAAAAACCATAGAGATATCATTACCTTTTATACATTTGTACTTTAGCACCTGTAGGGAACAAGAAGTAGGGTTATTACACCAAAAAGTACAATATGCTACTATTTATATTTATGGTTACCCAAATGGTTACCTTTATCAGAGATCTTTATTTCTTTTCACTGCTTTGAGCCACTGTTTAGTGTCCTTTCCTTTCAGTCTAAAGAATTCCTTTTAGCCTTGCTTGTAGGACAGGTCTAGTGGTGATGAACTCCATTAGCTTTTGTTTATTTGGGAACGTCTTCATCTCACCGTTATTTTTGAAAGAAAGTCTCACCAGATATAAAATTCTTGGCTGGCAGTTGTTTACTTCCAGCTCTTAAAGTATTTGAACTCACTGCCTTCTTGTCTCCATGGTTTCTGGTGAGAAATTGGTACTCAATCTAATTGGGATTCCCTTATCCATAACACATTGCT
Source organism: Tamandua tetradactyla (assembly GCF_023851605.1). NCBI lineage: Eukaryota > Metazoa > Chordata > Mammalia > Pilosa > Myrmecophagidae > Tamandua > Tamandua tetradactyla. Next base: position 198,030,792 of record NC_135327.1, on the reverse strand, counting down.
TTTCTCTTGCAGCTTTGAGAACTCTTACCTTGTCCTTTGCATTCAACACTTTGATCAATATGTGGCAGGGTATATTTTTCTTCACATTTATCCTATTTGATGTTCTCTGCCCTTAGACATGCATATTTACACTTTTTGCTAGGTTTGCAAAGTTTTCTGTATTCCTTCTACCCCTTTCCTTCTGCCCCTTTCTCTCTTCTCCCCTTCTGCCCCTTCCGTCTTCTCCTGCAACTCCCATAATGTGTAGATTGGTGTGCTTGACGGTGTCCCAGAAGTCTCTTAGGCTATTTTCACTTTCCATAATTCTTTTTTCTTTCTGATCCTCAGCATGACTCATTTCAATTGTCTTATCTGAGAGTTTGTGATTCTTTCTTCTGGCAGCTGCGACCTGCTGTTGACACCCTCCTGGGAATTTTTCATTTCAATTATTGTGGTCTTGAACTCCAGTAGTTCTGTTTGGTTCCTTTTTAAAATTTCTCTCTCTTTACTAAGATTCTCATATTGCTTATTCACTGTTCCTAATATCCTTTAGTCCTTTCCTGTACTTTCTTTCGTCTCCTTGAGCATATTGAAGATCATGTTTTTAAAGTCTTTGTCCAGTATGTCCATAGTCTGGTCTTCTTTGTTTGGTGCTTTTAGGATTTTTATCCTGTTTGTTTGGACGAGTCCTCATTTCCTGTTTCTTTGTCTTATAATCTTTTATTGCATACATGTAAACGTGTAACATATAAAATTTTAATATTTTAAACTGTTGACTTTGGGAGGTGTTCTCTAAGATGTCTGTTTCTGGAGTTTTTTAACCAGCTGGCAATATGACAGATTTTCTTGAGTGTCAGCCCTTGAATAAGGAAGATCCACTCCAAGTAAATGCAAAGTACACAGTCCTCCCAGTTCTTTCCTGGGCCTGTGTCTTTCCTAGGCTCATGCTTGTTGGTTGCTTAGGAGTTCCCCTGTTTGCAGGAGATAGCCGTCCCTTTCCTGCGCCGTATTTGCCACAGGTCATCTGTCTCAATTGTTTCTCACACTGCTTTCCTTGTTTCTCACACTGCTTTCCTTGTTTCAGGCGGCTTTTGCTGGGGGCACAAATTCTGGGAGGGGGCACACCAATGTGGAGTTTCCAAAGTCAATCTTTTCCAGCTGTAACAAGGCCAGATGCTCGAAAACGGGGCACAGACCAAGTCCAAACTGCCCTGGAGAGGGATTGAGGGAGAGTCCAGGAGGGGACCAGAGTTTCTTCCAAGGCTCCCTGAAGCTGTGCTTTCTTGACCTACCCAGAAAACGCAGCCTTTCAACTCTCCTCTTCAGCTCTGAGAAAGCATAGCATCTTTAAGTCTCCTCCACAGCCTTTGTTGGGGCTCAGGGTTGGAACAGTGGCTGCCCTCAGGGCCAAGCCCCCAACTTTGAGAAGTAGCTTAATAAAAGCTGTAATTAACTCAGCCTGAATCCATGCTGGGTCTTGGGAAAGTGGATTTTTATGTCTGTTTCTGAAAACAGTAAACTTCCCCAGGAGCCAAACTCCTTTGAGGCCTGGGCTGCCACGAAAGCGAGGTACGCGTGTGGGTAACCCCAGCATGGAGACAGCAATTTACTGGCATTTACCATAATTTACCAACCTCTTCCTTCTGAACTTCCCTGAATGCTGCCCAGTGTTCTGCTGGACTCTGGAGTTTCAAAATATTTGATTCAGACAATTCTTGCCTGTTTAATAATTATTCTGGAGGAGGGACTTACTTACTCTTGGAGCTTCCTAATACGCCATCTTCCCACAATCCTTAGTTAGTCAGCTTTAAAAAGAAAGAAAGAGAAAGCACAGACACCAAAATATAAGACACACAGGAAGTAAAAAGGGGAGTGAGAAATTACTTCACACAAGTTCTTATAAATAAATTTATAAATCTAGAAGAAATGGATAATTTTCTAGGAAAATTTAATTCTCAGAATTGATTCTTATGAAGATGGAAAAATCAAAACATTAATTTCCAGGGTGGGCAATGGTGGCTCAGTGGCAGAGTTCTCACCTGCCATGCCAGAGACTCTGGTGCCTGCCCATGTAAAAAACAAAAAACAAAAAAAACCCCATCAATTTCCAGAAAAGAAAATAGAAAAAGTTACTTAAAAATTGCCCAACTAAAAACACCAAACTTACCTGATTTCCCAGGGAAATTCACAAATTGTATTATTCCAATACCTATTAAATTGTTCAGAGCACAAAAGTAAAAGGAAGAAAACTTACAAATTCCTTAAGAATTGCATATAACTTCATTCATTTTTAATAAAGGCTGAACCAAAACAAAATTCTACAGACCTTACCAATGACTAGCAAAGTAACATTCTTAAATAAAATAAAGGCAAAAATAACAATTATAAAATTAATGTCCTGATCACATGTGATGTGTTCCAGGAAAACATCATCATCTCTTTCTCATCAAGCATTCCTAATCTAATCCACAGGGATTTCTGGAGGCTGATGCTAACTTGACAGTCTAATAGGTGCTGTTGTTCACTAGGTATAAATTTAACAGAGATAAGAACCACATACCATACTTCTTATCTCACTTCCCTTTACTAGACTCTAAGTACAGTGCTTCATATCATATCTTTAAAACAAATGAAGAGCGCATAATGGCCAACGATAACTCTGCTCCAGATAACATGCTTACTTTGAATCAACATACAGAGATGGTGTTTCTAGCAATCTAGTGGATGGATGAGAAATCTGTTTAATAAAGGGCATGTTTTGGAGCAACCTTCTTGTTCCAGATTGCTAGCTGCCAGAATGCCATATACCAGAAACAGAATAGCTTTTAAAAAGGGGGATTTAATAAGTGCTAGTTTACAGTTCTAAGGCCAAGAAAATGTCCCAATTAAAACAAGTCTATAAAAATGTCCAATCTAAGTCATCCAGGAAAAGATACCTTGGTTCAAGAAGGCTGATGAAGTTCAGGGTTTCTCTCTCAGTGGAAGGGCACATTGTGAGCACAGTCACATTTTCTCTCTCATCTGGAAAGGCACATGGTGAATATAACATCATCTGCTAGCTCATTCTCCTGGCTTCCTGTTTCATGAAGCTCCCCAAGAGGCATTTTCCTTCTTCATCTCCAAAGATAGCTGGCTTGTGGACTCTCTGCTTCGTGGTGCTTCAACAGCATCTTCTAGATGCATTCTCTGCTTGCTCCTAATCTCCTTCATGCTCCAAAATGTTTCCTCTTTTATAGGACTCCAGAAACTTCTCAAGACCAAATGGGTGGAGACATGTCATCCCCTAATCCAGCTTAACAGCCACTCTTGATTAAATCACATCTCCAGAGGGATGATCTGATTACAGTTTCAAACATACAGTATTGAATAGGGATTATTCTGCCATTTTACGAAATGGGATTTTGATTAAAACATGGCTTTTCTAGGGTCCATACATCCTTTCAAAACAGCACTTCTTATATATCATATGAGCAATTACCAACTCTGATTATGCCTATGGCCCAGATGCAGACTATATTTTACCTTAGCAGCTCCTTTCTTATCCCTCAAAAGTGCCAGAAGACATTTCTCCACATAGAGTAACTTAGCAATATGGGATTTTGGCTCTTGAGGCTTGAGAAAGCTATAGCTCTCTTAGACTGTTGCAAGCACGGAACTTTTACCCACTTTTCCAGATCATGTCAGAAATCATTAGGGTGTGAAATGTTGAACACTCAAAAATGCAAGCCTTATCCCTTCAATAGCTTGAAATGTTAGCCTTGCGCAGCTCTTCAGATCTTCTCAGCCTATCTTTTCCCTGGATCCTTGGCCACTTAAACTATTTTAGCAGATGCCTTGGGCAAATGGCTCAGCGACTGCCTATGATCCCTTACCTCTTTCCTCTCACCACACTCCCCTCCTGAGAGGGGCCAGGATTCAGATCAGAACCAGCACAGCACATCTGCCTAGCAACCAGAAATGTACTTAGTCTCCGACTCTATCTCTCACTTCCACAATTCAAATGAAATGCAACTCCACGGGTCATAGGATCTGACCTTCCAAGTGGCTACTGAGTGGACAGGTAACTCAGAAGGGCAGGGGAACTAAATCTACATGAGGTAAGCTGTGACCAATGGAAGACAGGAAATAAGAGAAAGCTGAGCAGAAAAATTTGTTCTCCCTTTTCCTCAAATGTACCATTTCAAAACAGCCTGTCCAAAGTCACCCTGTGTGGCCAAGCAGGGTCACAAGAAGAGTAACCAACTGTGTCTCTTAACAACTCCTGTGAAGAGGGAGCATATACAGTAACACAAGACCTTGCGTTTCTTTCCCTCTCCACTACCTCATTCATGTTTTCCATCACTCTTTGTGCCCTGGGACAGCAGCTTCTAGATAAAGTACTAGCAATCGAAACTTCCCTAGGGAAAGGGTAAGAACAACTGATTTTCTAACTATTAAATAAAAATAAAATTCAATGACACTTTCACTAAAGCACCTGTGTTCAGACAAGGAAATATACTGGTATGAGCAAGAATGAAATCGCATTGAGACATAAACCCAGATACTGACTCTGTCTCTAACCAGCTGTATGTCCATGAACGAATCCCTTCACCTCTCTGGATTGTATCTAGCAGGACCCACACAAATCTCTTGCAAGTTAATTAGACAGAAATGGACCCATTTGACAGATAAAACACTGGGACAGAAATTAAGTGACTTACCTAAGGTCACACAGTGAGAATAGAAATAGTTTCCTCACATATTTCTCCACAAATGTTTGCATTGCATTGAGTATAGTCTCAACTAGTACTATAGTCAGTTACCATGGTCTAATCTCCGTCTTTTAAATAAAGATTGATACACACTGTCAAGCTCTCTCTATGACACTAAAGCAATCAATTAAAGAGTTAATATTCAGTGAAACAGAGATTTGGCCTCATGAAGACAAAAAGAAAAGCAGGTTTATAGACTAGTTTAATAAATTGAGTGCCACACATTGTATACATCCTCACTACCAAAAATGGCTGTGAAATTTTTTCCAGCCATGTGCTGACATTGAAAGTAAATCCATATGGTGCTGTAGGTTTTTAAAATGTGTTTCAAGGAGCCAGCATCTCAAAAACACTGCTGAGATTTATGGCCTTGTTCTCTAGAAAGCACAAATAGCCTTTGTACTGCAGCTAATGTCATATTAGTTCATGTCCATGCAGAGCTTGCAGAAGCATCTGCAGAATTCTGGATGCCAAGAACAACTGTGGAATCTGTCATCCAAGCTTGTTGGAGTCCAATATCTAACAGGGTTGGAAATTCATTTCTCATAAGAAACCCTGAATATTAAGCTATAAAAGCAGTGTTGTGAATAAAACAAAGCTGCCCACATGCATTTGATTCAATATTGCTTTTGATACCAATTATTTACCATGATAGGGATCCATAAAGCTTTCCTGGTGAGTTTCTCTGGATTGCTGTAGAGTCTCAAGGTGGCCACTGAAAGAACAGGGGAGACAGGAAATGTCAGCCCAAAGTCAGAGATGGAAAAGCGAATAGCTTAAGCCACTGCTGGAAGTGTTGTCATAGCAGAAGTTCTGGCCTCTCAGGGATTTTCTTGGGACCACAGTGACATCTTCAGTTACCAGGCTGGGAAGTTGCCAAGACTGACAGATAAATCAAGATTTATTTATTACAGAGTCTCACCACAGCCTTGCTTTTGTTTTTGCTTACATATGCCATATACGATAAATAGCACGGAGTCTCTGTTTGCATTACTTTTGGTCAAGTTTCCATGCCCACTCTTTCATTGAGCACTTATTTATTGATAGCTTACTATTGGCAAGCACTATTCTAGACACTGAAAATAGAAACTGTAACTGGTACAAGTCCTCTGCCTTCAGGAGGTTTTGTTTTATTGGGAAAGAGAAAATAAGAAATAGTGAAGACATAACCATTATAAAGATTATATCTATAGATTGTGATAAATGCAATAAAAGAACTAAACAGAGCAATAGGACTATGAGTAAGCAAATGAAAAGGTTTATTATTTTTGTTAATGTGGGTAAGGGAAAGGTCTCTTTGAGGTAAGCCTTAAATTTAGACCTAAAGGATAAAAAGGAGCCAGGCACAGGAAGAGCTAATGAAATGATGTTCCCCACAGACAGAGAACAAGCACATGGCATTGGCCACGGGTATGTTTTAACAGCTTAAAACTCAGGGTTGAGGCAGAACAGTTGGAAATTTCAAAATAGAAAGTGAGTAAGAATTTGAGCAGTAGAAGATGTTGAAGAGAAGGTCGGAGCCTAAGGCCTTGTAAGACATAGCAATGGAGTGAAAGGGGTTGCCCTGGAAGGGTTTTAAGTTGGGGAATACCATGATCTAAGTGACTAGAAGAACATGGTAGCAAACTTTGGATTTTATATCTATTACCTACCTGAGGCTGAGAATACACCATCCTCCTGTCCCTCAGCAAATTCATGGTTCATCTAAAATTGTTAGCTAGAGTCTCAGGAAGAGCTAAAGAGCACTGAAGTTTCCCCTGAGAAGATGAAAAAGGATGCATCATGATGCTACAGCCTGAATTCGGAAGTTCTTTTATTGAAGCAATATCAGGGGCAGCTCAAGGGACCCAGACTTCATTACACTGCACAGCTGTGCCCAGCTCTATCCTAAGCATATCCCTATTTGGAAGAATACCAGATATCCAAACAGCCAGAGAAAACAATGCATGAACCTTAGGAAAGCTAAAATGTCCTTTCCAGCACAGAATAATGTTTTCAAAGCAGCCTGCCCAGTCAGAGACAGGCAGAGCTGAAGTAGAGGAGAGTATGAGGGTATAGCTTTTTTATTTCCCAACCATCCCATTCCTTAATATCTACTTACAGGTTATAAGGGAAAAGGGCATATTATTGAGGGATTTTTCAACTTTTTAAGGCCTGATAATATTTCAAAAAAATGGTTATATAACAACAAAATACCTTTTGTTATTAATTTACATTCAACTGACACTCTCTAGAATAAAAAACACTCTGGCTCAAATCCCTGCATTCTACTGCTTCTAGCTTGTTCAGACCAAAAGAACTCTAATATTCTTCAGCAGCTGAACTGCCTTCTCTCTGGCTAAACCCTCCCTCCAATACAAACTACCTCAAGAGTCATCAAGACAAAAGAAAGGGGGAGGACACATATTTTGAGTTTCTAATCTATCTTAAGGAGGTGGATTTAGGACCAGGATTTACCTTATGGGAATCTTTGAAGTCAAAATACTTAAAATAGAAATAGTGTGATCACAATCATTGTTAAAAACTTGGACTTGGACTAATCCATACTTCTTGGTCTAAGGAACTATACCACTTCTTCTTATCTAGCTTACAGAGCTTTTGTGAGCATCAAATGCAATGTTACAAATGAAACAAGTCTGAGTGGAATAAAGCACTGTAAAAAACACTTTTTACATTATTATGATTCTTTGCAAAATATCTTCTTGCTCACTTCCTTTTAGGATGTTTGAGTAGTATGACCTCATTCAAAATCAAATATTCTGGTTTATATCAAACGGACACACACAATGATAATAAATGTACCAGCACAAGACAAGAAACATTTTCTAACCCAGTCATAAATTACTGAACAGTGATGACATTTGTCTTTGAAGATTGAGTAGGCTCTTGGTAGTCAGTGTTTATATCACCAACCATCATGCAGCAGATATGTGTAATGTCAAAAAGGACTCAGAATTAACAGGCTGCCAGAAGATCCAGATGTACAAGTGTGCATTTTGGACACTTCATTTTATAGAAAAGAACAGAAATAGAAAAAGTGAGCCATATTTAATGCACAGCTAACATGGTATGAATGTATATATTTTGGGGTCTCAGATAAAAGCTATTACCACTCAGTTACTTAGCCTTCTGGCTTCGAATCCCACCTTTCTCCTTTCCTACCAGCAAGGAAGGATGGTATTAACTCCCTGCACTATTACTATGTGTTGAAATTTTAAAAATGTGGCAATCTTTAATTGTCCGTGATACAGTAAGGCTGAGGGAGATTTTACAGTTCTTCAGCAAATATTCACATATTCACTCTCCCCTCCTTTACGTGGGGAAAGTAAACTCTGTTTTTCAGGGATATTGGGTTTGCCAGTGGAAAATTAATCAATGTGATATAAGCTACAAACAGAAACTTCAGGTGGACTTGTGGCATGTAGCATCTGTCATGAGAACAAGTCTCGGGCAGACAGTGCTTCTTCTTCCTGGATCCTAAAATGAAAAGGCATGTAGAGAAAACCTGAACCAGACCTCAGCCTGGAGCTAAGTCCATTAGAACAAGACAGTGAGAGGCTAACAAAGAGCCTCAGAGAAGTCACAGACCCGTGAGCAAAAAATATTTGCTGTTATAAACCATTTTGCAGTTTCTCCAGACAAGTCAGGGACCCACAAACAAGAAATATTTGTTATTATAATATCACACCATTTCTTATGCAGCAGTAGCAAAATATGACTAAACAAAATCCAATTATAGCTGACCCCACAGGGGTTAAGTGGCTTGCTCTATTTCCCAGTCATTTAGGTTTCTTTGCTAGACTGTCTGGTACCACTACTTTATGCAGAGCAGAACACACAAGACTGGGATTCCAGAAATCTGGGCTTCACTCCACACACATCTCTTTAGCCTCCAGGGTGGGGACAGTCCAGACACATAACTTCTTGTGCTTTCATGACCTCACTGTTAAATGGACTGTTAAATTCATATAGAATAGCTTCTTCTATATGAAAAATTCATAAACATTTGCAGTGACTAGAAAAAGTATAATACATGGAATTTCGAACAATGGGAACAAAGAGATCCAAAGCTTCCAGAGCAGAAAAATATTTTCTTTTGAAGGATAAAAATATAAATATAAATAAAAAAAATAGAGCGGTACGATAGTGGCTCAGTGGCAGAATTCTCACCTGTCATACCAAAGACCCGGGTTCGATTCCCAGTGCCTGCCCATGCAAAATAAATAAATAAATAAAAATAAAAATAGCTTTAAGCTGAGTATCAGTCAGGGTTCTCTGTAGGGCAAAGTGGCATGCTGGAAACTCAAGCAGGAGTTGATGCTGGTCTTGAGTCTGAAATCCACAAGGAAGGTAAGAGGTCCCAAGAGAACATCTGAGACAGCAACTTGTTCAGATTGAAGAAGGTGAAAAGGCTCCAGGAGATAGTCTTCAAGAAGATGAAAGTGGTATAATACTGAGTATGTATCTGAACACACTGAGAGGAGAGCTGCACAACTGGAAATAATTTGGGATTGAATTAAGGCGATATCTAGAAAACTAAGATTTTCTAAAAAGAAAAAGAAAGAAAGAAGCTTTGAGACTATGGTATTGCATGAAGAAAAGTAGCCATAGTATACCCCCACAGTTCAGCTCTAAATGATTTACATAGTCATAATAATATAAACACCAGATATATCATGATCTAACTAAAATTATCAAATTGTATATTGAGAGGATGGGGACACAACAAATGTGTGTGTGCAGTAGGGGAAAGAAGGCGAAAAACTAGTTGAATCCTCAGCATCCTTAATGGGAAAGCAAGGAGAATGCTTACAACTTAATCAAGAAGTAGAAATATAAGCTTATTATTTAGTTATGTAAATAAATACTGTAGAATAAGCCAAAAGAGTTCAAAGCGGTTGCTTCTGAGAGCAGAATATTGGAGGATGGGACAAGCATGCCTTGTAAACTGCTTTGACTCTTTAAAATGCATGTGAGTACATCTTTGTTAAAAATTAAAACTGCATTAAGCAGCATTATTCACAATTGTCAAAAGATGGAAGCAATCCATGTCCATCAACCAATGAATGGATGAATAAATTGTAGCATATACCCACAATGGAATGTTATTCAGCATTACAAAGGAATGAAGTTCTGGTACATGCAATACAATGGATGATCCTTGAAGACATAATATTGAGTGAAATAAGTCAGACAAAAAAGGACAAATATTGAATAACCTTACTGATTTGTAACTATTCAAATAAGCAAATTTATAGAGTCAGAATCTAGAATACAGTTTACCAAGGGACAGAGTAGTGATAGGGAATAGGAAGTTAAGGCTTAAAATATGCAGGGTTCCTATTTGGAATAATGGAAATGTTTTGATGATGGTTGGTAAATGCAATTAACAGCACTGACATATATATTTGGATAAAATTAAAAAGGGAAATGTTAGATTGCATATATGGTATCAGAATAAAAAAATTTTAAAGTCCATGGGACTATGCTATAGAAACACTAAACCATAAGTTAAACAATGGATTTTAATTAATAGCACAATTATAAAAATAGGCTATCGGTATCTACCCAGAAGAGCTGAAAGCAACAACACAAACAGACATTTGCACACTGATGTTCATAGTGGCATTATTCACAATCGTCAAAAGTTGGAAACAAACCAAATGCCCATCAACAGATGAGTGGATCACAAAATGCGTTATATACATATGATGGAATATTATGCAGCAGTAAGACAAAATGACATCCTAAAGTACATGACAAGGTGGATGAGCCTTGAGGACATAATGCTGAGTGAAATCAGCCAGACACAAAGGGATAGATACTGCATGATTCCACTTTTATGACCAGAATTAAAGTAAATCAGAGACTTATAACACAGAATATAGGGGACCTAGAGATACACAGAAGCTAGAGATGGGTGAACCGTTAACTAGTGAGGTTGAACTCCAATGTAAGGGAATAGATAAGAGTGAATGTGGTTCTCTAGTGGGTCTGTAAATAATATTACCATATTGAAGATGAACAAGATTGAAAGGTGTTATACAGACCTACATGTTCCATGATTAACACTAGAAATATGAATTCTTGCAAGAATTACTTCAAAAATATGATTCTTGTATAAAGAGTATTTAAGCCCAGGGTACAGGGGGGGAATTGTTATTGCATGCTATGAGCTATGTTCAAAAGAAACCATCAGCACTACCGCAGCAACAACAGAGATAAATAATGGGGGAGGGACAAGAGTTAAGAGGAGATTTAGATTTTCTATTTAGTGTGAGGGTGTATTTATTGGTTTTCTTTCTCTTGGGGACAATGAAATTATCTGAAATTGAGAATGTTGATGGAGTGTGGACTTTGGGCCCTCTATGTGATGCCCGATGAATGCAGGTGGCTGCAGGATGCACTGATGGAGAAGTAGATTGGCGAACAATGGTGTATGCTTTTGAATGAAGTTTGTGCTGCTACAAAAAGAACAAAGTCATGAGACATGCAATGATGGGAATGAACATGTGGGACATTTGGTGAGACAAAATAAGCCAGAAACAAAAGAACAAGAATGGTATGGTCAGCTTTAGAAAATGCTTATAAGAAAACAGGGGCCTAGATTATAAGCTTTTAGAACAGACACATTAAATCCAGAGTGGTGATTATTATTTCTGGATTTTGAGAAGCTCTTTTATATACATAACTTGATATTTAGAAATAAAAACGAATCCAAACAGGTTGGGGTTAAAGTAATTCAGATCATAGAGGTAAGGAAGACAGTGTCTATATTTCAGAACCACACATACTCTTTGAAACCAATAGAAGAAAGGTTTATTTGGTCTGGAATGGAAATTTTCCATATTGCATAATCTAATTTAACCTATCTTTATAGCTCATTTGAACAATTGAAACACAGGGAGCACAGAATAAGAAAGAGGTTCTTTAATCCTGTAAAGATTTTTGTAATGCCTGAATACATCCTTGAGTATATTAAGCAGATAATAAAAAAATATTGGCAAAGTCCCCTGAGGAATGGGAGGAAAATATGGAAATATTAAACCTTACTATCAGGGAATCCCCTGAATTGTGTCAAATTTTAGGGACACCCAAATCAATAGGCCATGCATTCGATCAAGAGGCTTACTCCTGTGAAGCTTATGTAGGTAGCGGAAAAATTTAGACTGCCTATAGGCATTACTTCTGGAGGACCTCTGTTGTTGCTCAGATGTGGCCTCAGTCTCTCTAAGCCCAACTCTGCAAGTGAAATCATTGCCCTCCCCTCTACATTGGACATGACAGCCAGGGGTGAAAGTCTCTCTGGCGACGTGGGAGGTGACACCCAGGGACGAATCCAGACTTGGCACCATGGGATCAACAACTCCATCCTGACCAAATGGGGAAAAGTAGTGAAATTAATAAAGTATCAGTGGCAGAGAGAGTTCAAATAGAGCAGAGAGGCTACTCTAGGGGTTACTCTTACGCAAACTTCAGTTAAACCTTGTTACTTGTAATAACCTGCCAACCCCCAGCCAGGACCATTCCAGCCAATCTTAAAGAACACCTAGGGCAATATATAAGATTCCACAAGAGTTCCATGCACTAGAGTAACTTTCCAGAAACCTACAACCTCCAGATGGGTCCTTGGTTCAGATAAGTCCTGAAACCTAGCCCAGCCTCTCCAGAACATCAGATAGTTCCATCTCCCTACCCCATTTAATGACAGACCCTTCCATTTTGAGAAATTTGGAATTGCCATAGCTGAAACAGCCCTAAAGACAGCGATGGAGAGATCAAAGGTGATGGTGGAAATTTACAGAGAAAATAAGATTTAACAAATGAATATGAATATGAATGCTAAATCATATGAATGCTGAATCATTAAATTGATATCTCTTTTAGTCTCCAGTATTTTAGAGCAGCTAGAAGTAAAAACCTAAAATTGTGGAATTGTAACCCATGTCAAACTCTGAAATATGTTCTACAACTAATTGTGATGCTGTGCTTTTAAATTTATAGCTTTTTTATATACATATTATTTTTCACAAAAAAGAAGGAAAAAGTTGATTGTTATGATAAAGGAATATTTAAGCCCTCTAGCCTCCTACATTCTGGAGCAGCTAGAAGGAAAAATCTGAGAGGATCGTGTGGTAGCCCATAACAAACTCGGAGATCTGTCCTGTAACTACTTGCTGAAGAGTGCTTTGAAAACGATTGCTTTTTATTTCTTTGCTTTGTATATATGCTATACCATACAATAAAGAAAAGTTTTTTAAAAATGGGCTATCATCAATTGTAACAAATATTCAACACCAATGCACGGTCTTGGTGACAGGGTAGTATTTAGGAATCTTGTATTTTATGCATGATTGTTCTGTAAACCTGCAACTTCTTTACCAAATCACAAAAAGGGAGTAATCAAATTTTAAAAAGTGGAATGGATGGTACAAACATTATAGAATAGGAAAGTAAAGAGTCAGATTTCTAAAGGCTTTTCCCATCATGCCATTTTTGTCAGCGAGTGTAACACACAGTAGAAATTGTGACGTAATAGTGGATGGAAATGGACGTGCAGTCAAGCCAGAGACCATGTTCCAGTGTTGTCCATGATTGGCTGAGTGAAAATATTCAAGCTCTGGTCCCTAACCAGAAAACGGAGAGAGAGTGCGACCTACTTCAAAGGTCTGCATGGCTGTCGCTGACCTTCACGATGATGCAACTGTGCCTTCTGTGCTGTCAGGCTACCACTCTTCTTAAGAGCTTTGGCTGGATTCTTGAAGAAGAACTCTGAAAACAAATCCCCTAAAACAGAGGAAGTGGCTGCTTCATCCACAGAGTCATGGAAGGTTGAGGGGTCTCGTGGACCTCCTGTGGCTTTTTAGCCACACGCCGCACCTCCCCTAAATCCAGGTTAAGAGTCATGGTGGAACAGGACCCAGGTGTCACTTTGAATAACTATCTGTCATGTACAGTTGGTGTCCTCAGCACTAGTGCAAACATTTGAGCACCATAACAGGCAAGACACTGTGCTGAGGACCTGGTATGAAGTTGGATAACAAAACTGGCGTGGTTCCTACTCTTACACTCCTTGTGAGTTACAATACTTAGAAAACTGGAGACGTTATCCAAGCTCACAGTTCCTTGAAATGCCAAAGATGCCACCTTACCACATGTGTGAATGGAGAGAAACAGTTGTGGGATCCAGCAGGTAAGATGCCTTTGGCCACCCTTCCCAGCTGCACTCATTTTACTTGTTATATTCTTGTTTGGAAATTGATATAAAGAAAACATGAAGACAGCTCAGCTTCCTGGGGAGTAATCAGCTCCCTTTCTTACTAAATACCATGGCAGAGATAAGAATGCCCCAAGTACAATTGGCTATGATTAAAATCAAACCTTACTGAGCAACTGAAATGTTTTCTGCAAATAATTTCTCTTATGTTTAGGTAGAATTATACTTTCCCTTGATCACGGCAGTCAGTGATATGTGATGCTCATCTTAAATTAATAGCTACACTGTTCAGGTTTTTAATACCATAGATGAAATAGGCAGGGTGCTGACCAGCACTGAGCCTCACCCAGCTCTTCCAGGTTGGTACCAACTACCGTCCCCTACAACCCCACTTGTCCAGCTTTGTTTCAGGCCAAGTTCATGCTGGACTAGGGGCTTTTTGCACTCTCACTGAACCTTCACACTATCCCTGAGAGATAGGGATTATCCCATTTTACTAATAATTTAATGGAGATTAGTGATTTGAAATTCCCTATGAGCAATCCGTTAAGAGGCAGCCTTGTGATTCCAGACTGAACTGCTTCCCCAGGGTTGCCAGTGGACAGCTTCATGCTCACAAAATAAGAGTGGAAACATAATGGAAATAGAGCAAAACAACATTAAGGTGGAACCTGCTTCAAATTATTGATCAAATACTCAACAAGAAATACAACTTTAAAAGCTCCAACCACATACTATAACTCAAACCATTAACAACGTGTTGCCAAACAGAAAGCTTTTGAGCACCTGCTTTAATGAAAATAATTATAATTAGCAAACTGATTAGAGTCAAAAGCTGTTGCCTGCAAGCAGTTTTTCTTAACTAAGATGAGCATCCCCGAAGGCATTATGATTTGATATTAATTTGCTTACGTTTAAAGATAAAGCCTTCCTAAGGCTGCACCTGACACCAGGCTGCTTGTCGTGAACAGTGGATGATATGCCTGCCCAGCATCCGTTTTTTCTTTGTTGTGATAAACAGTGTTTTGATTTCCTTGAGCACCACATTTCCTCCACTCCCTGTCATGGTGTTTGGGTGCCTCTGTCCTCTGCTCCATGGGTGGACATGTAACTCAGGCAGGGTCAAACTGAACATTCATCTCCTCAGGCAGTGTGCTGGTTTGAAAGAATGTATGTCCCCTAGAAAAGCCATGTTTTAATCAAAATCCCATTTCATAAAGGCAGAATAATCTCTATTCAATACTGTATGTTTGAAACTGCAATCAGAACATGTCCTGGAGATGTGATTTAATCAAGAGCGGTTGTTAAACTGGATTAGGTGATGACATATCTCCACCCATTTGGGTGGGTCTTGATTAGTTTCTGGAGTCCTATAAAAGAGGAAACATTTTGGAGAATGAAGGAGATTCGGACAAGCAGAGAATGCTGCAGCACCACGAAGCAGAGTCCACGAGCGAGCGACTTTTAGAGATGAAGAAGGAAAACACCTCCCGGGAAGCTTCATGAAATCGGGAGCCAGGAGAGAAAGCTAGTAGATGTCACTATGTCCCCACTGTGCCCTTCCAGCTGAGAGAGAAGTCCTGACTATGTTCGCCATGTGCCTTCTCACTTGAGAGAGAAACCCTGAACTTCATCGGCCTTCTTAAACCAAGGTATCTTTCTGGATGCCTTTGATTGGACATTTCTATAGACTGTTGTAATTGGGACATTTTCTCGACCTTAGAACTGTAAACTAGCAACTTATTAAATTCCCCTTTTTAAAAGCCATTCTGTTTCTGGTATATTGCATTCCAGCAAACTAGAACAGGCAGGGATGACATAGGACTTAACCCAGTTCCAATTCAGAGAAATAGGATGAGTTTTTTAAAAACAAGAGCCTTTTTCTGCTGGAGTTATTAACAATGAGAGAGCTAGCAATAAGACCGGACCAGTCACATTTTGCTATGGGGAACAAGAAAATAAAGAAAACTTTTGAAGGGAAGGGGGACTGGAAATGGAAAGGGCAACATTTTGAATGGATTTATTACTTAAGTCCCTGGATCCAGCTATCCCTCACATCTATTCCTGGAAACATCAGTTAAGTCACCCAATTTTTTTTTACATAAAAAAAAATTAATGTAATTAAAGTTGGAGATCTATTACTTGGGAACGAGAGTCCTGGCTAATACTGCTACTTTGTTTTCTGAAGAAAGCAAGCCTTTAACCATGGTACAAATGTAATTTTCAGCCCAGCTCTGTGCAAACCGAAACCAACTCCACAAAAATAAGAACTGAATTGAATGTTTGATTATTCGTCTTCTTACAAATGAGTAGTTTTTGTATCTTGCAGAGGGTTCAACTAAGGCTGGCAAAAAGCCTGCAGAGACTTCCTGTCCAGGGTCATACAGCCAATTTTTCTCAAAGTCAATAAAGAGAAGTGCCAGCAATAATGGTGTTTTATAGCAAAGATACAAAGGAGCCTGACCCAGCACAGAATTTTGTCTCCTCTGTAACTGTACCGTCACTTTGAAACTTGGGATATGTATCCTCCCTTGCAGAAACTTAGTGATACAAATAAGCAGCAGAAATTGTGATGATCCCATTTGGTTTTGAGATGCATTCTCTTTATTGGGAAGCAGCTGATTAAGTCCAATGTAAAGTGTTCCTATTGGACAGAGAGTTGTACAAGACATCTCTGGGGCTGCTGACTTCCCTCAAGTCCAGCCATATGCTTTTGTCTCTGGCTTAGGTACTGTTCCAACCAGCTGGTACAAAGGCATAACACAAAGGGCAGGAGACATAGTAACTTAACACCAACTTTATACTTGGAGAGCTTTCTCAAATAGAGGGTAGCTCTCTGTTGCAGAGAATGGCCTTTCTCCAGAACCCTGGGGTTCTATGCTAGAATTCTTCTCCCATGCTCATGAGATTTCACCTAGCATCCTTATCCAATATGATATGTCTAGCATCACCAGACCTACCAGATTAAGTGGGTTGAATGGCATGGCAGCTTGTACCCTAGCCTAGACTTGCCACTGAGAATTCTTGTTCAGCCTCACTTGAAAATGACATACTTTCCAGTCACCCAATAAGTGAGTCAAAGCAATATTCCACAGAGTGCTATGTGCTGCCTCTAAAACCTAAGAAGCATACCAAGTACAGTGCCTCTTTCTTAGAATTAGGAGAACCAAGAGTCAACAATTTTCCATTTTCTTTAGAGGAGATATCCCGGCATGTCCCAAACCCTTTAAATGTCACTGAGGTGGTGAGCTTTCAAATCTTCGCAGGGCGTTATCTCTCATCTTTTAGATCACAAATGAATTACTAGGGAATTTAGGGCACTTGCTACTTTCTGTTCATCAGATCCATTACCATAGTGTCATCAATATAGTAGACCATGTAGTATAATGTGAAATGTTATGATGTTCAAGTTCTCTGCAGACTATATTATGACAAATAGCAGGAGTCCACACAGCCTTGGGAAAAGATAGGGAATCCAAGCTGCTATCCCTGTTTCCTGAAAATAAAATGCTTTCAGTCTTCCTTATTGAAAGTGATCAAAAAGAAAGCATTATAAGTTTGGTAACCACATATCAAATTCCAGAATCTGCATTGATCTGCTCCGTTGATGATACATCTCCAATAAAATATCATATCCAGCATGGAAGCTCTAATTGGGGTTTCTACACAGTTAGACTAATTGTTTGAAATAAAATGCTTTCAGTCTTCCTTATTGAAAGTGATCAAAAAGAAAGCATTATAAGATTGGTAACCACATATCAAATTCCAGAATCTGCATCGATCTGCTCCGTTGATGATACGTCTCCAATAAAATATCATATCCAGCATGGAAGCTCTAATTGGGGTTTCTACACAGTTAGACTAATTGTTTGTTATCTACCATCATCTGCCATGATCAGTCTTGATTATGCAAGGACTTAAAAGGTGAACTAAATGGGTATAAGATTGAGACCACCATGCAACATCCTTTTTTTTTTTTTTGGTGCTGGTTATCACTGCAGTTACTCCCAGAGTGAGTCAGTTTCCAAAGCTTCCTTTTGTCCCTTCCTACCATGAAAGCCATTAGGGTTCTCTCAGCTGCTAAGTATGTGCATCCCAATTGTAAAATCAGAAATGATGCAATTCAGTTACCATATTATAACTGGATCTTGCACTACATATTGCACTTCTGATTATATTATTTTTGATGTTTTCATAATTTATTTTATTCTTCTTAGCAGATCTCAAGCTTCAGGGATCTACTAAATGATGGCTAAGAAGACAACCTGCTAGGATTAAGAGAGAGTTGTGATTGCTTGTCTCACCACCAACACTGAATATTTATAGGATACTCATGGTGTAGTTTGATTCAGTTCAGTAGGTGTTTCTGAGTAACTACTAGTACACTCAACAAATAGTACCATTATGATATATATATTTTTAAAGTCCATCCATCTACAACAATAACAATTGCATCCCATCTACAGCAGTGTTTATTTTATGGGTCCAGTTTTTGAAGTCTCGATCAAACTGATATTCACATTAAGTATACAATACTGATAGGAGAAGCTTAATTCTTTATTCCTTTTAGGGATGTTTGCATCAAAATAAAAGGAAATTTAACTCAACTGAAATAGCTTCCCAAGGGAAATGTACAAGTAAAGAATTCCAAGCAATGCTTAGAGTACATTTGAACTTTGTAGTCACATCATAGATTTTTAGCTACTTGTTCTTCAGTGGTCATAGCTTCAACTAAATAATTTTAGTTGGTGCTACACCTTTCTATGTTATACACCATAGTATACCATGCATACAGAATCAAGAGAGGGAAAGAGAGCTGAGTGAATGGGGATACCCAAAGAAGAAAGTTGGGAAGAAAATAAGGAGCTACATGTGAACAAGGCAACTTCAGCCCAGCCCCAGTCTGTCATTCTAACCTAGATACATTGTGTCAGTTGGGTCCTGCTGTAAGCATATGCTAAGATCTAGTTCTGAGACAAGAGTTTACAGGGGGAGACAGGAAAATGCCTGAGAAAAATAAGAGGGGCAAGAAGCAAGACTAGGTACAGTTCATCATCTGGAACAGTGATGAGTACTAATAAAGTCCCTACCAAACCAGTGAGGAACTCTGGAGCAAAAATGACCCATTAGAGGAATCAGGCAGAAATGACAAGGTTCTAGTACCAACACCACGCCCAAAAATTGTTTGGATCTTCTTAAGTACATCATGGCCTCAGAATGAAAGTTGAGATGGTATCTGAAGGTGCTAATAGTTAAAAGCATAGAATAACTGCACTCCTTGTAGCTAAACAACAGATGCTTTTTTGAAGGGAGATCCATGGCACAGTCCATCATTCATAGCACATATTAATTTCTCCATACATGCTCAGGGAGCAGATCCTTCAAGGGTTACTGGCTCTCTCCTTATGCAAGGAAATTTAGAATAGGGGCAGGGAGAATGCCAGTGGGACAAACCATATCCTATTACTAAAATTGGTCTTGGGGTTGCAACTGGTACTCATTATCTCTGTCCTTATCTCTCTATCACCTCTGATGATCTTTGCAGCTTACCTGTTATGACCCACATCCTCATCTCAAAGAGGCTGAGCCACTGGTAATTATACAGCTTATAGGCCAAGGTGCTACACTTCTCCAATCGCAGTTGCAATGGAAAAGGGAGTACCAACATGTGCCCAGGTTGATCACTGCAGTTCCACACATTTATTTTCCTGTCTGATCTTATGTAATAGCAGCTCTATCTCCTGCTGATTAGGGCCAATTGGCCTGCTAAGATGTCAACCTCTCTTTTTGTCTGCCGAACCCTGAGCACAAGGAATCCAAATCCCAATCAACAAGTTTGTAGTTTCACAGGATCCTTGCTGGGTCCCCTTGAAAGATCATCCCCTTCTGGGGGCCAAGATCTGAAATCTTGCAAATCTGGGGTTATAGAAAACAAAATGTCCTCCACTGAGTGATCATCCATCCAGGCCATTTGCTACTGGGAATAAGGACATGAATATATTCTCATCTCGGGCCACTTGTTCCTACCTAAAAGTGGATTAATTACCAGTTAGACACAATACTTTGCTTATTGGAAAAATTTTACCAAGCAAATTTTATGGCCACCCTCAAATGTGGCTGTAATGGAGCTTCATCCATTTTTGTCTTATATTCAATACTGGCCCAATCCATCTGTAAACAAAGTTGAACTTTTCTTCTCTTTGTGATAGTCATATGGGATGCATATGGTCATAGGTGTAAGTTGAAGGACGAGCTGGTACAAGCATACTGAATAATATAAGGATCTGGGATACTGCTCATGCAGCTTACTCATGCCTTCTGTCCTACTCAAGCTCAATCCCAGATGTACCATTTCCATCTTCCAGTGGATTGCTGCTGGACCCATCTGACTTCATGACTTGGTGGTCTGACTGAAGCCTGTTCATTGTAAGTAGTCCCAGGTACAATAGTCACTTGGTGTGTTAGTTAGACTCAGTTGTCAACTTGACCAGGTGAGCGTACCTAGTCTTGTTGCTGCGGACATAAGCCAATGGTATGTGAACTCATCTGTTGCTAATTACATCTGCAGTCGGCTAGGAGGCGTGTCTGCTGCAATGAGTGCCGTTTGACTTAATTGGGTGGTGCTTAAATGAGAGAACGCAATGTAGCACAGCCTAGCAGCTCGGCATTCCTCATCTCAGCACTCGCAGCTCAGCCCAGGCCTCTGGAGATGCAGAAAGAAGTCACCCCAGGGAAAGTTGTTGGAACCCAGGGGCCTGGAGAGAAGACCAGCAGAGACCATCCTGTGCCTTCCACATAAGAAAGAACCTCAGTGGAAAGTTAGCTGCCTTTCCTCTGAAGAACAAACAAAATAAATCCCCTTTCATTAAAAGCCAATCCGTCTCTGGTGTGTTGCATTCCGACAGCTAGCAAACTGGAACACTTGGTGTCCCATGGTCAAGCATTCAGTCTTTCCTAGGAATCAGTAGCACAACAAGAACAGTTTTTCAAGGCCTTACAAATCTTTGCTGCAAATGGCGTGGCTAGCTCCAGAGCCCCAGCAATCCTATGACTTCAGAGAAGAGGAATTTCCCAGGTCAGGAAGACCACTGCTGGTTTAAACCGAGACTCTGATTCTGGAGCCTGAGCTCTTAACTCCTGAGTATTGAGGACCGCTAAGTTTGCTCAAGGACCAGAGGAATGTCTCAGATGTAAGCGAGGAAAACATGAACATAAAATTTAAAATGGTTCTCATGGGGTCAGGAATAAGGGCAAAATGAGTTTTAATTCTTCTTTCTTCCTAGGACCTAGACATGTATGTGGATGGGGAGGGGAGTAGTTCTGGACACATCTCTGAGACCATTCTGGTGCTATCTCTCACTCCTTTCCTCCCAAAGGCAGTGCTAACTGGCAACTGGATCCTCACTTTCTTGAGGATTCATTGTT
The DNA here is from genome assembly GCF_023851605.1 of Tamandua tetradactyla. NCBI lineage: Eukaryota > Metazoa > Chordata > Mammalia > Pilosa > Myrmecophagidae > Tamandua > Tamandua tetradactyla. The sequence continues at coordinate 198,009,420 of NC_135327.1, read as the reverse complement.
CAAGAGACTTCTTATTTCTCCTTGCAGATAGACTCCTGATAGCCCACCTATCAATTCTGCAAACTTACATCATCATGTTCAAATTCCAGCAATGAATACTTCCAAGGCTCAAACTTGGACCACCACTAAACCAGAAGACTATCATATTCTCAGTATATTACATGTCTCTGAAGCTAAGATGCTAGTGCTTGGTCCCCATCAAACTCCATTCTCCCTTTCTCTCCCTGTCTCAACCAACCTCTCCCTTACCCCTTTCTCTCTCTCTCTCTCTCCCTCAACCCCTTTCTCTCTCTCTCTCTCTCTCTCTCTCTCTCTCTCTCTCTCTCTCTCTCTTTGAAAAAAGTTTCTTCCAAGAAGTACTAAAGAATATTTTTTGGTCTTTTTTTTCATTTTATAATGACTTTTCTTGATGCTTAATCTATTTTATTCAGTTTGAGCTTACTTTTAAAATAAGCTAGAAGAGCTTCCAGACATTCTGCATATTTTAAAAACATTTCAGACTATTTTCTTTAGGGAAAACATTTGAAAGAAAAACACTCTTCCTTCCTCCTAGCAATTTCTCCAGCAGCTGGTACCTCGTTTGAGAGACCACCTCTTAATGCATGCAAAGACTTTAAAGGTGGGGAAGTGCCACCGCTGCCTTTGAGGCAGAGGGTGAAAGGCCCTGGGTAATTGTTCTCACATCTAAAGGGGGTGAACAAAATGGATTTTCAATGATGGAGAAATATTTCCGAAGTGAATTTCGTAGGTAGTTTTGCTGACTCTGTACTCAAGAAGTTGTTTCTGCACTCAGGAAGTAGTACTAAAGACGTTGTTTCTTAATCTTTTGATTTGTCTGCTGCAGGACTCTCTTGTTAGTATAGCTAGACTTGTGCAACTAAAATGTAAGAATGTGTGGGTGCTATGACTTAATTGTAGGGTATGAATTTTTTGTTTTAAGACTGAGTTTTGTCCTTCTTGACCAAAAGGGGGAAGAGAGATATGAGACAAAATAAAGTTTCAGCGGCTGAGAGATCGATTCGGAGTCAGGAGGTTACCCTAGAGGTTTTTCTTATGCATTATATAGATATCCCTTTGTAGTTTATGGTGTATTGAAGTGGCTAGAAGGAAGTACCTGAAACTGTTGAGCTATGTTCTAGTAGCCTAGATTTTTGAAGAAGACTGTATAACTATAAAGCTTTTACAATGTGACCATGTACATTGTATCTGATGTATCTTTTATACAGAGTATGGACAGGTGAGTTAAAAAAATAAGGATAAAAATAGACAAATAATAAAGGAAGATAAAGGGTAAAAATTGGGTAGATTGAAATACTGTGGGTCAATGAAAGGGAGGGGTAAAGGCTATGGGATGTAGGAGTTGTTTTTTTCTTTTTATTGCTTTTTCTGGAGTGATGCAAATGTTCTAAAAATTACCATGGTGAAAAATACACAACTATGTGATGATATTGTGAGTCATTGATTGAATAATAGGCTTGGATTGTATGTGTGTGGATATTTCTGAATTAAAGTATTTTAGAGTTAAAAAAATTTTAAAGTTTGAAAAGATTGAGTTTTGTGCTGCAAATAGTTTGGAGGTAAATCTTACTTCTTATTTCTGGGCCATTGTGAGAGCTTAGTCATAGCATTTGATTTAAATTGACATCAGTAGCTACTCATGACCATTAATCAAGCTCAATGTTCCTCAGAGTTTGGCCTATGGATGACTGTGTCAGAATCACTTGGACTGCTTGTTGAAAGCCAGATTATCTGGTTCTTACTCAAGACCTACTAAATCAGAAACTCTGACTGTGAGAGCTGCAAAGGTGCATTATAAACAGTTTCCTTAGGAGAGTTATAAGCACAGTAAATTTTGAGAATGATTGCTCTAAAGAGAGATTATTGCTTGTCCCCGTCTGATCCTTTGTGAGCATCCCTTCTGGGGAGAGTAAAGGATATGGAGTTAGAAGTCTCAGGATTAAGTTCTGGCTCTGCCTTGAAAGTGTCACTTAACTTCTTCATGAATCTTTTCTGATGACTAAAACAGTAATGATATTACCTTCCAAAAGGGTTGATGTGAAGTGTTTTAGTTCTCTAAAGCTGTCAAAATGCAATATACCAGAAGTAAACTGGCTTTTAACAATGGGGACTTATTAGCTTATAAGCTTACAGTTCTGAGGCCATGAAAAATGTCCAAATCAAGGCATCATTAGATGATACCTGGATTTCTGTGTCAGATGGCATCTGCTGGTCCCTCCCTTCTCTTCTGGGTTTCATTACTTCCATCTTCTGACTTCAGTGGCCTCCTCTTTGTTTCTGCGGATTTCTCTCTCGGCTTCTGTGTATCCTTCTCTCTCAGTTTCTGTTCTCTTTCTTTGAATTTCATCCTCTTACAAGGGACTCCAGTGAGACCCACCTCAAGCAAGCCTCAACTGAAATAGTCTAATCAAAAGATGTGCCCACAATAGGTCTACACCCGCAGCAATAGGTTCGTTTTAAGAATATGATCTTTTCTGGGATTCATATATCCCCCTGCAAAAAAATCACACAAGGATTCAAAAATATAAGCGATATAAAATCATTGTGATATAATTAACTTTTACATTTTTATTTTAAACAGTCCAAAACTTACAGAAAGTTTGCAATAAAATACAAAGGAGTTTTTTCCTTTCTGAGGCATTTGAGAGTAAGCTGATGCTTTAATGGATAATTCCTACAAACAAGGATGTTCTCCTGCACAACCATAACACAATAGTCAAAATCAGGAAATTAACACTGATACATTGCCAAGATCTAATTCTTAGAGTCCATTCAGGTTCTGCCAGTTGTCTCAATAATGTTTTCGAGAGCAAAAAGATCCTGTTCAAAATCGAGTGTTGTATTTTGTTGATATGTATTTTTATATGTTTATTAACTTCCATGACCTTGACTTTTGATGATTGCTGGTTAGTCCTTCTGTAGAATGTCCTTCAATATGGGTTTGCATAATGTTTCCTTGTGATTATATTCAGGCTACATGTCTTTGGCAGGGTTATCAAAAAATGATTATGTGATCTTCTCTTGTATGTTCTGTCACATGATTATGATTTCTTTCATTACTGGTAATGATCACTGTGGTCACTTAAGTAAAGTGGTGTCAACCATGACAAAATTACAAAGGGCAAAAAACATTTTGCCCTTTGTAATTAATAAGTATTTTGTGGGGAGATACTTTGAAACTATGTAAATATCCCATTCCTCATTAAACTTTCAATGTATCATTTATTAATTGATTTATATTAGTATAAACTTGTGGCTTTCTATGTATTCAGTGGCTTACAATCCATTAATATTGCTATTTTTTGGACCCTCAAATTGTCTCTGACTTGGCTAGTGAAAGACCCTTCAAGCTGGTTTCTGTGTCTCTTTGACATTTCCCCATGATTCTTTGAGCACTTTCTTGTTTGCTAACCAAACAAGATGTTCCATGCTCATATTCTATTATCTCTCCTCCAGTCCTGGAAGCAACCATTTCTCCAAGAAGTCCTAGCTCCTTTTATTGGGGAATGGTATTTAGATGCTGTTCTAGTTTGCTAGCTGCTGGAATGCAACACACCAGAGACAGATTGGCTTTCAGTAAAAGGGGTTTTATTTAGTTGACATATAGTTCTTCAGAGGAAAGGCAGCTAACTTTCAACTGAGGTTCTTTCTTAAGTGGGAAGACACAGGGCGTTCTCTGCTGGCCTTCTCTCCAGGCCTCTGGGTTCCAACAACTTTCCCCAGGGTGATTCCTTTCTGTATCACCAAAGGCCTGGGCTAAGCTGCGAGTGCTGGGATGAGGTATGCTGAGCTGATTGGGCTGTGCTTCGTTGAGCTCTCTCATTTAAGCACCAGCCAATTAAATCAAACATCATTCATTATAGCAGGCATGCCTCTTAGCCAACTGCAGATGTAATGAGTAACAGATGAGGTTCATGTACCATTGGCTCATGTCCACAGCAACAGAACTAGGCACATTCACCTGGCCAAGTTGATACCTGAACTTAACTACCACAGATGCCAAGATTTGAGTACTCAGTGTGACAATTGCAATAAGAGTATAGCTGCTACCATTCCTTCTTAGTGGACAGGGAATACAGATGTATATACATGTACGTAATAAACACATTTACATCTATATTTCTTCAGCTATCTATAGCAATATATTGAATATTATTTCTTCACACTAATACCTCCAATTCAATCCAACAAATAAGGATTCATTCAAGTTTTTTTCCCATCCTATATCTGAAATTCCACATTGATAATGCCCTTTTCTTTTAAGAAACTTGGTTTCTCATATCCTTAATGCATTTACTTATTGAATCAATCCAGCTGTGAATAATCAATCTCCTACATCTCACCCCACTCTGCACTCTGACTCTGATACCTTGGACTGGGTATCAGATGTCTAGGCTGATTGGTCTGGGCTGCACAGACACCCTCAGAGTACTCAGGCTCCAAATCTCATGAGGGTGGCCTCCTCACCCTACCAGGCTTCTAAAACCATGCTCTGTGCTACTCACACACCCCGCTGCATCCAGCCCCCACTGCCAGCATGGACACCTGCCTTGCTCTGTCTCGCCAATGATTTTAAGACTAAATTGTTCAAAAAGGAAACGGGAGAAAATAATTTTTAATTTCATTTGTTTAGTGTACCCATGTAGCCCTAACCTGGATATGCATAAAGGCGCAAGGAGATTTTGTAGGTACAATCTCAAAAGAAGAGATTTGCTGTACATTTTCATTATTTAGTTGTTCTCTAGAAAACCAGAGGATTTGGGACACATGTGTCAACCATTCACTCTGAGTAAAATGTAATCTGACAAGCTGAAATTTAAGCATTTGAGCATAATGAAGAACTAGTATGTGCCTAACTCTGATGTACACGGTGATGAAAACAAATGGCCTTTGACCTTGAGAGGTTAAGTATCAAGGTGAGGGAATCAGACATGTAGACAAGAGCAGGAGAGCATAATGATGCTTTGATGGAAGTTTATTTAGAGACTGATTGGAAAGATTTCTCCAACTCATTTAGCAATATCTGAAAGGGCTGCATTAGAGGAAGTAATGCTTGTGACATGGTTCGTAGAAGGGTTGAAAAGAGCCCTCCAGGCATAAGGGGTATTTTGTATTTTGTTCATATTACCTTGTGAGAGATATGCTAAGGCCAGACACAGATCAAGAGAGAGACTGGAACCATTCCAAAGGTGTACCATACTCACCAACCCCTGAGGAGAACACAGCATGCCACACAGCGCCACACCAGGAAAGCACCAGGATCAGTTACAACACAGACAGAAAAGAGAGAGACAATGTGTGAAACGATAGGCAAGTGCCTTTATGGTGGTTTCCATGAGAAGCAGGTAAGCAGGAGGCAGGGGCACACTAACATGAGGTTGGTTGATTATATTTGGAAGTGGCATCTAGTGAGTTTGAGGTTTTTATTTGTAAGCAGCCTGAAATCAGAATTATTTATAAACAGCAAGTGTATATCGGTGGAGCTTGGTCACCGGGGAACATCTATAAATGCTAACACTAGAAAATACCATTAATACACAGTAAAACATGAAATTGCTGTTAGGATACCCGTTAATAAAGCAAAAAAAGGAGAATGTAAGGGTATTAAAGAGATATGAGAAACGTCTTATATCTTTCCATGCTTTGATTTGATGAGAAGCCATTGGTGGGTCTTTTAAAGGACTGTGTGTGTTTGGGGTAGGTAGCAGAATATGGCATATCCTGGTACTAAAACTAGGTTTTGAAGGACTAGAAGGATATTAGAACTCTTTGACAAATTTTCTCATCTGATGAATCTGCTTAGGAGTAGCATTTGGAACCAAGGGGGACCAAGATGTATGTGGATGTAGGTCTCTAAGCAAAGTACCATGGACAGCACAGGCCTGGGAAAAAATCCGTGTGAGAATATCAATGGGGACAATGTTGACGTTCAATGCATTAATTTGAGTTTTTTAAGGTGTTTGAGGGGTCTACTCTTCCCTTGATTAGGACAAATAGCTGGAAGATCCAAAGGGCAACTCTATTTCAAAATGCATTGGTGCTGAGGTAATGGGTGCAATGGGAAACTTATTTCCAGGCTGCCCTCCTTTGTCTAAGTCTCGCATTTCCTTGTCTCTAGGATCCGCACCAAATCTTAACCCCTTCTCTTTTCTCTCCCCCCACCCAATGCCTTTTTTTGTTTGTTTGTTTCATATGCTAAAATTCAAATCATTTGCATTTACTATTAAAAGCTAAATACAAGTTTACACCTTTCAGGGAAATGTATGAAGGCAAAGCATGGATCACTTATTCTCAGCTGAAACCGAGAAGAAATGATCATCTCTTGTAGCACCTCTGCTTTTTATGTAAAATCCATTTCTGTATCTGAAAGAGGAATGGCATAAACTACACTTCACCCCAGATTATCCTTATCCTTGATGCAATGTATGATATATTTCCTGCTCTCAGTGCATTTATTTAGTGATGCATATATTGAAAGGATTGGCATAAAAGGCCACATTACACAAGGATTTTTATCAGTTAGATTGAATTTTGGATTAAAACATAGTTTAGGAGTTTAAAATTAAACCGTCATTCCAAATGTAAAGACTTCCTGGTGTGGAACTAGTCATAAACTCAGAATTGAACAAGGCCGTTCTTTGTAGTGTATGTAATAAGAAATAAAACAGAAGAAAACCAAGTGTGAACCTCCTTTGAGATATATTTTTTCAAAGGTCAGCATCCCTGGAAACATCCCAATTTTAGTCTTCCACTATAAGCCTGGAGTAGGAGTGAGTTTGTGTTCTGAGGACTGTTGGGTCAGGGAACTGAGGAGAGAGCAACTTGTTGAGGTATGGAGTGTGATGGTTAGGGTACTTGTTGAGGTATGGAGTGTGATGGTTAGGGTAGTCACACTTTACTTTCCCTTATTGCCTATCAGCCACAGGGGACCTGCCTCTTTTAACAGGTGGAAATTGGGTGGAGCTGGTTTATGCTAATGGTGGAATTATCATTCAAATCCCACAGGTTTTTGTTAGGTTCCAGGAAATTGTGTTTCAGTGAGTCAGACAGGCTTTTACAATTCCTCTTTTCTGTATTCACAGTATGTCTATCTGCATGATTCCATCACTTGCACACCAAGTTCTGTGGCTAAAATTATCACTGGAATTGATTCCTCTAATACTTCTGCCCAGGGTAGTAGGGAGCCGGAATCTGCAATGGCAACAAATTGCAAAAAGAATTACAATGCAGTCTTGTGTAGCTGCCTGGCTCAGCACCTCCTCTTTAACATCTTCACCTGCTGTTTCAGGAGCATTAAAAAAAATAAAAAATAAAAATAAAACTGCTTGTTGGCATGTTTTCAGGAACACTCACACAGTTTTCTACTCCCAGACTCTGTGGTAAAAAAAAAAAAAAAAAAAAAAGAGTAAGAAACACAATATAATCTCCTTATTTTTAGAAGCAGTAACAAGAAAATCTAATTTTATCTCTATAAAGACATGCAACTATTGCCAATTTGACCTGAAGTATCTATATAGTTTTTATATATGTATTTACTATTATTATTTTTAAAATTTTGTATGCTGTATGGTGGGGTCACATTTCAGTATTTTTCTATGTGAGTATCCCTTTATTGCAGCATCGGTTGTTACATTTTTTTTCTTTGTATTGCTTGTTTGTTTTTTGGGGGAAGTGCATGGACTGGGAATCAAACCTGGGTCTCCTGCATGATAGGTGAGAATTCTACCACTGAACTACCCTTGCATCCCCTACATGGTCTTTTGACTTGAAAGAATAATGCATCTTTGATAGCTTTCAAGCCTGAGCTTTATTTTATCAACTAGAATATTCAATTAGAAAGTTATAGGAAGGCATAGGTATTCCTGATATTAATTAGGCAATCACCTACTTTTCAAATCATTGTTAGATAATCTCAGTCTTTTCGGATTTGAAAACACCCTAATTTCAATTGCATTCGTTTTTTGAGATGACGACCTAAATCTATTGAGCTATATAACTTTCTATCTATTTCTATCTATCTATCCCTCTGTCTATACATTTAATTTGCAGAAACAAACCTATGTTTGATTTGGAAGTTATACAATTGTTTCAGAAATTACTGGTGGAATCTTGTTAAAGTCAAGGTTTGTAATTGAATGTAGGGTTTGTAAGATCTCCAATAACATTAAAAATATAATTATTCCTCCATTTTTTCAAATCTAGAGGATTTTTAATTTTCTTTTCCTTTTGGTCTAGGGAAGATATATTATAATTGGAAAAATCTTGTACTTTCTTAGGTTGACCATTTACATTGTGTCTAATTCTGTTCCAGGTTCTTAGAGGTTAATGGAGGAGTTGAAGCTGTCATTTATCCTTCTTCTTACATGCAGCACAGAGAACAAGTATGGTGGAATGTTTCAAGTGTGGAACACAAAAACTACTGATCTATTAAACAGGAGTAATGGATGTTAGGATGCTTCTTGGCTACCAACAGGATAAAATAGAGCCCAAACTGCAGAAGTAATAAGGCAACTATCTGGCTCCATAATAACATAGAGGGTAAGTCTTAAAGTTGGTTAATTCAGCAGTGCAATGGTGTCATGAAAAATACAGTCTCTTTGTCTCTCTACTCTACTGTTTGCAAGGATGCCTTCACCAGAAGGCTGGTTCGCCTCACAGACCCAGGATGTGGCAACAGAAACTGTTGCTAAATACTTCCTCAAAATGGCTATGAAGAGAGACTTCATTAGCCTCCAGAAGATTTCCCAGAAGAGTAAGCAACCTTTTCCAGAAGACTGTAGAAAGCTCTTCCTCATGTTCCATTGACCAGGGTTAGATCACATGTCCTTTCCTCAACCAATCATGTGTCAAGGAGGAAGAGAGTAAGATGTAGGTTCCTCAGGGACCACCCCAAGAGTGGGGGGGAGGGGTGGTGACGGGGTGGGTCACCTTTCCCTGAAGCATGTGGAGTGTGAGATGGAGGCATACAAACATTTAAACAAAGATCGAGTTTTGTTTAGGAAAGAAAAAGGGAAAATCATTGCTGGAGACCAGCCTGCAATGTCCACTACAGATGCTGAGAAAGAAATTACAGAGGACAATCTTCCATAGCTCCACAAGCAAATGACTAGACTGCAGGTCCCAAACCAAATGCTTTCAAGGACCAGGTAGCTATAAATAAATGGAATAGACTGATGCACCATAATATGGAGTGGTGGGTAGCCAGTGGGGTGGGGGGTGGGGGATGGGGATAGATGCCTTCCTAAAGTGTCTTATTCAATTCAATTTAAAAAAAAACACTCTATCAGTCAAATCAAAATACTTCTGTTGGCAGAGTCTACAGATGTTGCAGACAGGAAAATAGTTACAATCCCAGTGATCTATTTTCACAAATCTTGAATGGCAATTCAAGATAAGGAGTTAATATCTATTAAGTCAATTATATCCATCAATATATAGTAACACTATGCCTTTATTTGTCCTATTACATCCTATGTAAGTAAATTGATTTATTAGTTATTTTATTTTTACCATTTTAATATGGAAGCAAGACTACATATTACTATAGTCTGTCACTGTTAATCATTAATGAGAACAGCTTCCCAGAGAATCTGAAAACTCTCTGCCTAAAAAAATAATAATAATAACTTGATAGATTCACCAGTAGATTAAACCCAGACTACTCCATTTTACCTAATGGACTTCTTTTACTGTTCTTGAAATCCTCAGAGTCCTCTTCTATTCCTTCTCTGTTGCCCTCAGTATTTAGCATTTGCTCTCCAAGTCCTTTACAATCAATCTCTGCACTCTCATTCAAAACCTTCCCCTTTCTGATCAGGCTTTTAGAGCCTTGCTCCAGGACTGCTGCCTCCGATGTAATCTCCCCATCCCTCCTCTTCTTCCTTAGAAATATCTTTCAATCTATTCACAGAGTAATGTCCCTTAGAGTCATTTCCTCACGCCATCCAGTGCTTAATATCTTAAAGGGTCTCCCAAATCCCTTATTGTTATACGAAAGGGTCCTATTAGATCTGGCTACAATCAACTCGTATGGTTATGCCTGCTGCCTTGCCTGCTCCAGACACGTTTTCCCCTGTTATGGAATATCTTGTACATCTTCTTGCCCCATTCCTCATCCCATTATTCTCTAAATTATCCCATCCTTTCATCTGTGCACATTCCATCCTTTCTTCTGGCTCAGCCCAAACCTTAACAATCCCACCTCGAGCCTTCTTTCCCATCTCTGCCTTCCAATGACACCCTTCAATACTGAGCCAAAAGAGCTGCACAACTGGTAGGAGGCAGTCTTTTTTTTTTTTTTTTTTTTTGGCATGGGCAGGCACCGGGAATCGAACCCCTGTCTCCGGTATGGCAGGGGAGAACTCTGCCTGCTAAGCCCCCCGCGACCCGCCCCTTTGATAGCATCTTACATGAATTGTTTGGAAATTCCTCAAGGATACAGACCTTCCCTTACGTGCCTTTGTACACCATAGTACTTAGCAGAGTGCTTAATACAAAGCAGTTGCTCACTCTGCACTTGATTGTCATTGGGTAGCCTACACACTTAGGACACTCATTCAGAGTCTCCTGGCCTCCATTTCCTCACCCGTAAAATGCGAATTCTATCCTCAGTCCACTCAACAGGATGAGAGACACAAGAGACTATATGAGAATCAGCCTTGAAATAATAAAATGCTTCAGAATACTGGTTGTTTTCTCCTGTGGCTATCTCCCTCACACTTCTACTCCAACCACTTTCCTCAGTTGTTGTGTTGCTGTGGCAGCCACGCAGTTTAGATCAACGATACTTTATCAAACCAGAGAGGTATATACATAGGCAGGTGACCACACAGTCCACAGGGCTGTGCACCCGAGAGGACCAAAAGGACAAACCAGGTGAAGGCTGTACACCAGACTGATCCCGCTTTCTGCCCTCGCCCTTTCCTACCACCCTTTCCTTTCGTATCCAAACCTTAAGGGCCCTTTAATGTCCAGCTTGTCCCTGAAGCCTCCCCTACTACCTGTCCTTTTACTCCCTCTCACTCGGGTGCTGTGCACACTCCACCTTCGATAAATAATAATTTCATCCATCAGCTAGTGTGAAATTACCCAACATGCAGGCTACACATAAGCCTAAAGCACAGAAACCCAAACACTGAGCTTTAATACATTTGCCCTAAAAATTATGAAATTATGAAAGATCTTGTTTAAGATTATTTGATTTTGGACAACCTTTTAAATTACTTTTCATTGCTTAGGATCCTGTCCCCAGCTTATAGTCAACCTCTTGGACGCAACCCTTGAATGGTTCCAAGAGCTAGACAGGCTTTACCTGTGTTTGAATCCATCTGCTGCCACTTATTAAATATATCTCCTTGGGCAAGACGCTAAAATCTATTTTATAAATGAAAACCAGGTTCAAAGATAAATACCCAGCTTGAAGTGTTTTTGTGGAACAAAAACAAACAAAACATGAAACAAAAACAAACAAAACACATGGAGACAACGTAAATGATCAAATGCTACCCTCGGTATATTTAAGTATTATCCCTTCTCACCCTAAAGTTTAGCACTTGTAAGGCAAAAGTCTTGAATTGTTCTCTCTTTTCTAAAGGTTTCTGGTCATATTTATCCTCTAAGACCTTATACTCTTTAGACTCTACATGTGTCTTTGTCTTGTGTGTCTTTTGAGTTCTCTGTAGCACAGGACTTGCTGCATCAACTCTTTTTTAATCCTTACTTATAGAATCAAATTTAAAGCTAATACTGCTTCTGGGCTTGACCTGCCAAGCTTCCTTCAAGCAGATAGTTTAATTTGGAATTATTAGTTTCTGACTTTTTCTTATACGATTACTCATTTGAACTTTCCTCAGGGTTCTATTATTTTACTCTTACTCAAATATTCAGAAAAGCCTTCAGGTGTCTGTCACTGTCTTTCAACATTTTCATTTATTCCCATCAAATGTCAAAGTCATGCTATAGTAATAACTGACATTTAAATAGCACATTCTCAGCCATCACGTTATTTGATGTCTCACAGTGAGGCAGGTAGGGTAGGTGAGATAGGTAAGGCACCCCACTGTGTAAGTGAAGGAAATGAGGCTGAAAGATATTAAAACGAAGTGCCCCAGGAGACCAGATGAGACATGGCAAGGTTGCATATCACATTTCCTGGGAAGTTATCATCGACACCTCTCTGTTCAAGAAGAGGTCAGATGCCTCTTAGCACCCTTATTAAGAGATGCCTCTCCTAACCACCTATTTTAAATGTCAACCCCTCCCTAATCTCAGCTAGACTCCCTAGCCCCCTTTCCTGAGTTTTTTTTTCTCTATAACACTTACCACTAACTAGAAACCATAGCATTTACTTCTTTATTTTTTATCACCTAAACCACAAAGGCACAGCTTTTGTCTGTTTTATCACTTGTCTCAATTCCCTGAACAGTGTTTGCACTTTTTGTGGGTGCAAAAATATTTGAATAAATAAAAGAATAAATAGCATTTCCCACCTTGCATTGGAATAGCATGGTTTTTTGTTTGTTTCCCTTGTTAGTCCCTGCTCTCATGGAGCTTTAGTTCTCTTTCTGCCTCATTTATAAAACACCACTATGTGCCCATTTGAAAATACAGCAGTGACTATTTGTTAATAAACTGAACTCAGATCTTCTAACTCTTAATCCTATATTCATCTCACTACACCATACCGCCACTTAATAAAACTAAGATCTCAGTTTAGACATATTCTGCTAACCCTATTCTCAAAGTCAGAGAAGAGACTTAAAACTCGACAAGAAGTTAGACATTACTGACTCAAAGTTCCCTTTGTTGAGGTTCAACTAAGTCAGTGGTTTCACTTAGAAATTCCCTTTATTTTTTGGTAATTTTCTTAGCATTTTGTGTAATCCCTAGTGTTTTTGTTTCCTAGGCTGCTCAGCGAATGCCATGAAATGGTTTGGCTTAAATACTGGGAATTTATTCACTCACGGTTTTGAGGTTATAAAAATGTCCAAATCAAGTCATCCTTAAGGTGATCATCAAAGTGATATTTTCTTCTCAAAGACCTGGTAATCCCTGGCTCCTCTGCCACATGGCAAGGCTTGTGAGGTGCCTCCTGATCTCTTCCTTCTTTTCTGGGTTCCTTTTCAGCTTCTTGCATCCTGTGGCTTTCTCTCTCTCTCTCTCTGGATTTCATTCTCTTATAAGGACTCCAGTAATATGATTAAGTCCCATCCTGATTGAGGTAGACCACAACTTAAGTGAAGTAACCTCATCAAAAGGCCCCACTTACCATAAGTCTACATCCGCAGACGTTGATTAACTTCGGGAACATGTTTCTCTGGAGTTTATACACCACACCTAGGAAGATGAGGTTTTGTTGGTCTCATGATCTGACATTGTGTCTAGTTTCTCAGCTTCCCAGCTGTTCTGGATTGAAACTGCTGTGTACCCCAGAAAAGGCATGTTCTTTAATCCTTATTCAGAATTGCTGGGTGGGATCTTTTTTATTGTTTCCATGGAGATGTGACCCATCCAACTGTGGGTGGTAACTTTTGATGAGGTGGTTTCCATGGAGATGTGTCTCCACCCATTCAAGGTAGGGTCACTTAATGCAAACTTTTAAAAAGAGAACATTTTTGGGAAAAGTTTTAGTATTGATAGAGCTCACACAGTCAGAGATCCTTGGAGAGGCAGAAGGAAAATGCCCACAGGGAAGTTTTATGAAATGAGGAAAGAAAGCTAGCAGATGTCAGTTGCACGTTCCCAGCTGAAAGAGGTGTCCAGAAGCCAGAAGACCCTAGCAGATGCCAACCACATGCCTAACCAGCTGTCAGGTGTTCTGGATGGTATCAGCCTTTCTTGAGTGAAGGTAATCTCTTGCTGGTGCTTTAATTTGGACATTTTCATGGCCTTAGAACTGTAAACTTGCAACTCAATAAATTCCCTTTTTAAAAACCATTCTGTTCCTGGAATATTGCATTCCAGCAGCTTGAACAAACTAAAACACCAGCTCAACCAAAACTGTTTCATATTAAAGTGCATCTTCTCTGCCCTAGCAATGCCCTAATTCTTGGAAACTTAGTATGTAATTGGGTAGGTTCATGCCACCCAGGAAGTCCTGTAATAAAGATATATGAAAAATGAAAATGTCCAAACCATGGTATAGGCTATTTCGCTAAGACTACAAAATATATTGATTGTGTGTGCTTTAAAATCACAGGGGTTGAAGTGAATCTGGGCTGCATATGTTAGTGGCCACATCCTCTGAAGGAACCTGTCATCCTTGGGCCTGTGCTGGCTATTAGCTGCCATCAAAGCCCATTAGGCAAGACCATTACTCCACTTAACAGATTCTCTGCTTGGGCTGATATCCCTGACAATGTTCGGAAAGGAAAACATAGGTTTCACTTCTACTGCTGTTGGCCTCTGGATAAAGGGGACCATGGAGTCCTGGGCCCAAACAGAGGTATACCACAGGCTTCCACGGGTGCTAAGGCTCCTTCCAGCTCTCTCACCTGGCTCCCTAGTGATTTGGATTCTGACATCTGGGGGGTTGTGCTGGTCTGAAATTATATACCCCAGAAAAGCCTTGTTTTTCTAATCCCATTTCAATATTGTAGGGTGGGACCCTTTGATTAGATTGTATCCATGGAGATATAATCTACTCGTTGTGGGTAAGAACTTTTGATTGGATGGAGCTGAGACCCTGTCCATTTAAAGTGTGTCCTGATTAGTTTACTAAGTCCTTTAAAAGGAGAAACATTTTGGAGAGTTCAGAAGTGACAGACCAAACAGGAGACCCAGAGATTTAGAGATGCAGAAAAAAATGCCCTCAGGGAAGCTGTTTGAAACCAGTAGCCAAATGACCAGCAGACTCCAGCCATGTTCCTTCCCAGCTGACAGAGGTGTTCTGGACCTACTGGCCTTTCTTGGGTCAAGGCATCTTTAACTGGATGCCTTAGTTTGGAAATTTTAATGGCCTTAGAACCATAAACTTGTAACATATTAAATTCCTTCTTTGAAAGTCATTCCGTTTCTGGTATATATTGCTTTCCAGCAGCATTAGCAAACTAATACAGAGGTCCTTCTTCCCAGTACCAGGTAATTCTCCAGTTTACCTTTGAGCCTCTAGGTCTGTTCACAGCTCTGTTATCTGGAACAGTAATAAATATCTTTCAGATGGGTCTGCAACATGGCATTAAAGCTTCTTCACCAATGTGCCTTGGAGAATGGACTTACCTGAGTACTTAGAAGTGGCCCCAGCAGCACTGACTTCACTTCTTAACCATGAGCAATTCCAATCCATAACACATACTTGAGCACTTAATGTCAAATTATGCTATTTTATCTGTGGTTAAACAAGCAGGATTGCCCAAAAATCATCCTGAGAGCTGATTCAGAGTTGCCTGAATAAGCCAGCTGGGAAAAGGGCTCTTTCCTTAGTAGAATAGCTATACTCTCAGCTTCTTATGGGATCCATAGCAGCTGTTTCATTCAGCTGTGAACATCTGGTGTCTAATACAGCCTGTCTGAAGCTCAAATAGTCTTTCTAACCATAATGAAGGAAGTTGCCCTTATACTGCCCTATACAAAGGAAGAGCATCAGAGGAAGACTCCTTTTCCAGTATGCTACTCACAGCAAGTCCAGAAAGCTCTGTTCAAAAATGTCACCACTCGGAGATAAGAGATGGGGGACAGCAGACCCCAATGAACCTGGCTATATTATATGACGCAGAATTCATCCCAGGTCCTATTGCATGACAATGTGGTAGAGGCTTCGCCATATGTCTTCCTCCCCAAGTTAACTTGAAGTTTCTTTAGGAAAAGCACTAAATTTTATAGTGTATCACTGCTTCTTGTTTTGCAGATTGAGAAGACATCTAAAATACACATCTTGCATCCCCACCCCCACCCCAGAGTCTCATGTGAATGAAACTCTCATATCCCAAACTATCACCACTACTAAGAATAATAAAATGAAAAAAAAAATGCATTACAGTATTTAAAACCATATATTTTCATTATTAATCCAATGAGATTAATAGAGCAGTTGGTGATGTACCCATTTTATAAATAAGGAAATTTGGGCTCAAAACAGATAACTGCTTTGCTTAAATTTGCACAGTTAGTAATTGAAGGAGTCAAGACTCAAATCCAGGCCTTGTGACTTTGGACTAAAATTTCTTTTCCACTTTATATTCTGCTTTATTCCCTCATCTATGAGTCTATAAACTATTACTTCACTGCTTCTCTCTTTAATCTCCCTTAATAAATCAAGAGTAAAGATTTTACAAAAAGCTCTGAATCAGTTATATTTCAGCATGAATAAAATGCTTCACCAGGGCTTACATTTCAAATTCACTGGATTCCATCACTTGAGTGGATTCCTTCTGTTATACACCACAAGGACACCATGTAATTGATCAGTGGCTATTGCCCTCTGGAAGATTATAGTTACATCATATTTGGGGAGTAAAGGTAAACTTTGGCTTTTATTTTAAATGCTTAAATAAAGTGTTATGACATTTGAACATAAAAATTATCTTTTAATATAAAAATCTGAAATTATGCTTGGCTCTTAAGTTTTACATCTGGTATTAACATGACTCCCCACTCCTACCTAGTTCTTCGTGTAGGATCTTTTTCAAGAAAAATAATAGTAATTTAAATATGAAATTCTCTTTCATGCTATCAGGGACTCAGCACTGTTCCCACTAGACAGAAGTTCACAGACTTGAATTAGAGATGAGCAATAAATTCCTAGAAGTCTTCTGATTTGCTGATGCCATCAGTAGTAGACTCAGAAAAATAAATGCGTAGCCTTAAAGCAAAATTAAAATTCCAGACTTGAATAACTCCATGCAGGTATAGAAAGAAAGCAAGCTATCAATCAGCAAGCTTCCAGATCTCCTCTTAACAACACTCTATATGTAGGAAATGGTTTCCAGTTTTTCAACATGATCCCATCTTTGTCATCACCACAACCTTTTGCAAAAGGAATGGCGCATATTAGCCTCATTTAAAAGATGTTCAAAATATTAGCCCAGGACGTATGATTACTAAATAACGAAATATCTCACATAATATCAGACTTTAATCCCAAAGCTCTTTTCTGCTATAACCTGCTGTGTGTCAGGCCAAGCTCTCCCAAAAACAGGCCCCAAGCCAAGAACTTGAGCTCAAGTGATTTCTTAAGGAATTGTTCTCAGGAGAGACAATTAAGGAAGTCGAGAAAGAAGGAAAGAGAAGGGGAAGAAGCCAAACAAGGGTATGATTCAGGCAGATTCCTAGCCTCAGCCTGATCCCATAAGGAGTCTGGATTATAAACCCACCTCCAGAATGCTAGGCTTTTGTACTTGCCTCACCAAGCGATTGACTCCTGATTGCTCTAGACTATGTGAACTCCCAGGCACCTCTGGCTTACTGTAGGACAAGGCAGTGCCTAGTCCAAGGGCAAACTGAAGGAAGTCATAACTGTAAGTTGTTTCCAGTTAGTATTACCTGATCAAATACAGATTGCCCTGTTAAATTTGAATTCCAGATAAACAATGAATAATTTCACGGGAAATATTTCTACTAAAATATTTGTTACTTCTACAAAATTCAAATTTAACTGGGTGTTTTGCAATTTTCTTGGCTGAATCTGGCAACCCTATTTTGCTGCAAACTGAGCAGACTTAGGGGAGATGGTAGCACAGCACTGGCAAAGAAAATAGGTGGGTATCTGGATAGAGTGTCCTCCACCATGCTACTTCTTAGGGCTTCATATTGCCTTGCAATGTCAAATTATTTCATCTTTCAGGGCCCTCCAGTGTCTATATATCCTCCAGACTGACCAAGGTACCCTAAATGACAGAGCCTAGAGCATGCCCTGTTTTTCCTCTCCAAGGACAAAACTTCCTGTCTAATGTTCTTCTCCCTTAGGTTCCTTTCTTTCTACATGACCATCTTACCCATTTTCCAAGGCCCAACTTCCACCTCTTCCATGGAGTTCTCCCCACCTACTTGAGCCAGAAAGTCTCCACTGAGAGTTTTTATTTAATTTTTCATTCAACATTTAGCAAGTGCCTAGTAGATACAAAGATGCCACAGGGAATAAGAATTTCTACAGTGTGCGGACCTAGTCCTCTGTTTGGGAGAAATTAATTTTTAAAAGTGCAATTCCATAAGATAATGCTTTTTGCAGGGTGCAATGGTAATGCAGGTAAGGGGCATCTACATTAAATAGAGCATTAGTGAACCCTACAGAGGACAAGCCCAGGCCTGGAGTTGAGGTTTGAAGGAAGAAAGGAAGCTGGATGAAAAAGGAGGTATGTTATTATTGGGATAAATATGAAAATAAATTTATTGAGAACAAAACTGGAAACTAGTGAAGTAATTGAGATGAGATATGACAGTCAGTGGGAATGGAGAATAATGAATCTGAAATATTTTTAGATGGTAGACACTGTAGAGTTTGGTGATGGAACAGAGAAGGGCAATGAATGAGAGGGATTTCTCTAAGACAGTAAGGACTAAAAGCACCTGGAAATATTTTTAAGAATATACATTCCAGGGATATTATAACCCACCAGGTTCAGAGACAGCTGATATAAGATGAAATCCATATTCTGCTTGCATGGTGGATAAGGGCATGATAGTAGAGGAAGAAGAGAAGTATCTGGGAAAGATGACTAGTTTTGGACAAGCAATTCTGTCACCACCAATCTGCCTGCAGTGTCTCAGGGGCTTCTGAGACCTATGTGGCATACCTTTCCTATTGCACACTCAGAAGCTGCATTAGCTTCTCTGGCCGTTCAGCTGTGAGAGGATACGGCTCACAGACTTAAAGTGATAAATTCCCAGAAAGTTGTACTTAGCACAAGTTTTATAGAGTACACTTTTGAATTCAGTTTAGTTTTTTTTTTTAAGTGAATTCTTTGAGTAATACTTCATCAAGATTAGAATTTCTTTTTCTAATATCTTGTAGAGGTAATAGCCAACTGTTTTTCTATTTGCCAGTTAGAATCTGAAAAACTCTTTGCTGTTCTGAAGGAAAACTGATATTCATGAGCGTTCAAATTGTAAACATTATATAAAGATAAGCTAAGTGATAAAACTCTAAGATATTTAGACTTCAGTTTCCTGTGTTTACTTTTCAATCTCTTAGATTTGCATCTGGTTTAGGAGGCAGAGGCAGGGACAATGTACACCTCCCTGTAGTTCCGCTTGTCTCAAGGTGATAATTAGTCCCCATTGTCCCAAACCTGGGCATCCCCTTGTCCAGGCCATGCTTTACCAAAACAGTCTTTGGGCTTTGTTCTGAAGGAGTATTATGTCTTATAACATTTTACATAATTCTAATTTAATACCACTTGTAAGCTCAGATGTCCTCTGTAAATATATTTTATTTTTTAATGTGAATACAAGATCTACCCTTTTCAGTTGAATTTTTTTCAAAGTTATTATACCTTCAAATAATTTAAATCTTCCAAATTTCCATTTAATATAGACTAGCAATGTCCTTTGCCATCCTATCTGCCCTAAAACCAATCAAACCCCAGGAGAATATAAATAAGAAACAGAAATTTCACCTTAACGAAATTGGGAAGCCTCTCTGCCCCACCATAATACACAAAGAAGGTTGCCATGCTCAATGAAAACTCGTACCAGACAAAGAGATGATCCAGACAACTGAAACTATTATTTGCAGATATCAGCATGGTAGAAAATTTTCAAAAAAATGTTAGCACACACTTTGAGGAATAAAACCAATGATCCCTTGTGTTCAGAGACCCTCGTGGTAGGCTGGTTACAAAAGCCAACCTGAATCCATTTTGACCCCAGAGTGTTGAAGACTTAAGGGTGGATGAAGACATGGGCAGACATACCTTTTTTCTCTCTTTTTTTTTTTTTTTGCATAGGCAGTCACCAGGAATCGAACCTAGGTCTCCAGCATAACAAGTGAGAATTCTGCCACTGAGCCACCGTCACCCTGCCCAACACATCATTTTTGAAAGAAGCAAGCTGCTGCCCAGCACTGTGAATAAAGAACCATGTGTGACAGGCAGCCCCATGCAGCTCAGAAGAAGTCCAAGTCAATCAACACATATGTCTGCCCACAAGTACACCACACACCCAATGAGGTAGGAAGGAAATCAGCACTGACTGAAGTTTTAATCTTGCAGTCCATCAGTCCATAGGACTGGAACCCTGACTCAAATCCCTAGTTCCTTACCAGACATAAAATAACTCCATGACCTACAAAATAGAGCCTCAGTTGGAGAAAAGACATTCTGGACACTCATATGTTGCCTCTTTACCCTGTTTACATACAACCATTACCTGAGTCATCACACCTCATTATTCCTCATTATTCATTATCTGACGGTTGCCTGAATCTCAGCATCTTTTCTACCCCTCTCAAATTGCTCAAGAGATAATCATCATCACTGTGGCTTATTAAGGAGAAAAAAGCCATTTGTAGTGGACTTACTAAAGAATTTCACCTGGATGAAGTCAAATTAGAAATGGAAATATGATCAAATCCATGTGAATTAAAATTTGAATGCACTGAACAAACTTGAAGAATCTGATCGACAAAAAATAATACTGTGAGCGGAAAAATCATTCACAAAATAGATGTTTTGAGTGAAAAATTTAAAAACAAACGGAGAAAACTAGAAACCACATACAAAAGAAAAAATTGATTAAAAATTAATCATTGATGCTTTAGGTCTTATAATAATAGAAGTTGATAAAATATTGATCATTGATGCTTTAGATCTCATGATAACAATAGAATTTGATAAAATATTTTATGTTTTTTTTTTTTTTTTGCAAATTCAAAAGCCCAAATAAATTCTCTTTATTTTGTACACATCATCTAATGGGTCGTAGATTAAAAACTGTCTCCTCCAAGAGAGACCGTCAAACCACCCCCCCTCCAAGTTTTGCCTCACAGACTCCTTCCTAATGCTTAATCATAATTTAAAATCATTTACTTAGGTGTTTATTTTCAACTTCTCTATACTGTGAGTGCCATGATAATGGGATCATATCTGCTTTGTTCAACCCTGCATTCCCAGAAAAGTGTCAATAAATGGATGAATGGAGTCCATCGCTGATTTCTCAAGGCAGGTGGGCTTTCCTAGGACAGAAGAATCAGTCTTTTGCTCTAAGCAGTAATCTAGATCAGGGACTGACTCAGCTCAAATCAATTAACCAGTCACCGACTGTAGCTTTATCACCTTTAAAGATGGTTATTAGTTTCCTTAAATAGGTTCATTTTACCAAATTCAAAAATTCTTGCTTTGTTCTCCCAAGAAATCTACTCATTGTGTGCCGGTGTCAGCTAAGTTTCCTGGCTGCCTAAAAAAATCAACACCCGGCCAAGGCTAACTCTTCAACTAACAACTCCTCATTTCCTCCCCCTTCTTCCTGGCTTCTATCTTCTATCACCCTTCTCCCTAATAGGGGCACTTTATCTTCTCTAATCCCACCGATTGGAATTTGTCAAATAATTTTCCTACTAAGCCATTATATATTTAATCTCAAAGCAAAGAGAGATTTTATTTCTTTCCAATGTTTAGCTATATAGTCTCATGTAGGCAATTAGCAGGCAAGTGTCCAGAGTGTGGCTGTTTGTATTAGAGCTACAAAAATGGAAAGCATTTATTCAACAATTATCTAAGAATGATAGGCAACCATGATAAAACAGCTCAGCACCCATCATTCTCTACCTGTGTGCCTTTGCTTAGTCTTTAAAACATTCATCACACCTGACATTTTATAACTATTTATCTCTTTATTTTCTCTGTCCCTCCACTAAAATATGTGGAAGGATAAATCACGATTTTAGTAAATCACTAAATCACGATTTTGAGGCTAAAAGAAAGTAAAAATCAAGACATCATGACAGCAATGCTTTCTCCCCAAAGATTGTGATGGTTCAGGCTGGCGGCTGGCAATCCTTACTTCTCTTCTGGGTTCCATTGAACTTCAGGTTCTGGCTGCTCCCTCTGTGGCTCTCCTCTGTTGGTCTGAATTTCATTCCACTTATAAAGACTCCAATAAAAAGAGTTAGGACTTTTCATTCACTTAGATGAAAAGCATCTGGTAAATAGTGGCATGAATAAATTTTTAAAATAAGAATAGAAATAAAGGGTTGGAAAAAGTAAACATCAGAGTTTTCTCTAATGGAGTTAAAATCTAGCAGGGAAGGCAGACAATTTAGTAATTATTTGAGTACTCAATGGTGACAATTACCTTGATTTCTCTTTTTGAAACAGTGTAGTCAAATCAAAAGCTATTTAAATTTCTAGCAGTCTTTAATTTTATTTGAGATAACTGGGTAATGATTGTCAGAAATTGCACTTTGTAGAGAAAGAGTAGACTAACCCCAAGGTCCTGACAGAGTCTATTATCTTAAAATAGCACATAAATATAGTTAATAATAATTATTATGTTATCCAAAAGCATATTATAGCAGGAAAAATAGATGTATCAACAATTTTTAAATGGTTAACTATTAGGAAAGAGACAGGAACACCGAAGTAGATAAAAACAAAAAGGGTCAGTGATCTGAGGTTATTGGGAACAAGAATAAATATCTCCACACATCCCCATAGCTTCAGAGAATGCTGGGGCAATAAGCCTAGTATGACTCTTCATGCTCTAAGGAAGATCCTGAGTCTTCAAGACTACTTAGTGTTTAATAGTCTAATTGTTTAATAGCTCTTCATTTAAGTGCATGTCTTCTATCCAAATTATATAGTTGGAAGTTGGTGCTTAAGGATGTCAGTTAATACCTACAAACAAGGTGTCAATATATGTATACCTAGTAATCTGCTGCAGGTGAGGAGATTGGGCAAATACAAACAAGAAAACAGAAGGAGAACTGTTGTAGTTTCATAGGCTTCTCAAGCAAATACCATGCAGTGGGCAGGATTAAATAATGGGAATTTATTAGTTCATGATTTTGAGGCTAAAGAAAGTAAAAATCAAGACATCATGACAGCAATGCTTCTCCCCAAAGACTGTGATGTTTCAGGCTGGCTGCTGGCAATGCTTAGTTCTCTTCTGGGTTCCATCGAATTTCAGCTTCTGGCTGCTCCCTCTGTGGCTCTCCTCTGTTGGTCTGAATTTCATTGCACTTATAAAACTCCTATAATAGAATTGAGACCTGATTGGGTTGGGTTGCACCTTAACATAAGTAGCCTCATCAAAAGGTCCTGCTTACAGTGGGTCCACACCCACAGGAATGAATTAAATTTAAGAGCATGTTTTTCTGGGATAATAGCTTCAAGCCACTACAAGAATCTCTAGTCTAAGGTCAGAGTTCCTGAGTCCAAGCCTTGGACAATAACATATTTCTCTAGTGATGCTTCTAAGAGTTGGACTTTGGGATGAAACGCCAAAGCATTAACCAAATCACACTTTCTCATCTTCTGATGCCTGACATAATTCAGGGACAGATAAATTATCATGCTTACTCTTCTTCCAGGTATATATTCTAGTCTGATTCTTTAAGAAGATTCTAAAGGGACAGAGTGTATCTTCTACCAGTCATCTAGCTCTGCTATTAAGGTGACACCACATCCACTGTCTGACCAGTATCTCAGGACTTTTTTTCCTTCCCAATAATTTGTCCTAATAATAATGCTATTCTTCCATTGTCAATCAACTCTTTTCCCCACTCTTCTTTCTCTAACTTCCTTCTTTTGCCTTCCTCTTCCATTATTTACTGATTTCTGGCACAATGAGAGATACATTAAACTAGTTAAACCACCATACTTAGATTTTATGGATGCCCACACATGTACATTATGCAATCTGCCTTCCAAGGAAATTACAAGTGGTTTCTTTTGACTGAGGAGGGAGTAATAATCACAGCTAAGGAGGGATCTTATAATTAAAAGGGAGGGAGGATGTGCAGAATTGGAAGAGACAATCCCTAAAACCCCAACTCTCCTTCCAGGATCTGGGAGAGGAAACTTTCAAAAATAAGGGCTTATTTATTAAAGAGCTTTCTTTAATAATTGCATAACATTTGTCTCAGGCAAAAAAGACACTGAAATGAATTTAGCCACATTATTTGTGGTCTCTTCTGTGTGGGATGAATATAGATACCTATAAATCTTCTAGACATGACCAGACAGCATCAATAAATTTGAGTGATGGCACAGCATTAACATAATTAAGAAGAATTAATCCCACAGACTTTGCTGTAATGATAGGTATGTTGTCCATAAGAGCCTTGTCAGCACTTCAAATATTTCTCCACTGACAAAGATTAGACATCTGGGAAGACTAAATATATGTAGTCAGACACAACCTGACAAAATCTAGTAAGATGAATCAACCTCCCAACCTGAGGAGAAAATAAAAAGCCTGTTAGGAAAGCAGAAGGGGAGGTAAAGCTTATCTCCCCTAACCCCAGAAGTCAAAAAAAAAAAGGTTAATTAGGCAAACAGCTAAACCGGAACTGACCCAGAGTGGCTCTCCTGTGTGAAGTAAACAGTCTAGAACAGTGTTCTAGTTTGCTAGCTGCCAGAATGCAACACACCAGAGATGGGTTGGCTTTCAATAAAAGTGGATTTATTTCATTAGTTCTTCAGAGGAAAGGCATCTAACTTTCATCTGAGGTTCTTTCTCATGTGGGAAGACTCAGGATAATCTCTGCTGGCCTACTCTCCAGGCCTCTGGGTTCCAACAACTTTCCCCAGGGTGATTCCTTTCTGCATCTGCAAAGGCCTGGGCTGAGCTGCGAGTGCTGAGATGAAATATGCCAAACTGCTTGGGCTGTGCTACGTTGCACTCTCTCATTTAAGCACCAGCCAATTAAGTCAAACATCATTCATTGCAGCAGGCATGCCTCCTAGCCGACTGTAGATGTAATTAGCAACAGATGAGGTTCATGTACCATTGCCCCATGTCCACAGCAACAAAACTAGGTGTCTTCACCTGGGCAAGTTGACAACTGAATCTAACTACCACAAACAGTGATACTCAACTCAGTTTGTCTGCTGAATGGCACCAGATCCCAAATTGTTCCAGTTTATGGGGTGATGAGTTTGTATCAGAATATCAAACACATCACTAAACACACCACTTAGTTCATTGATATTTTTTTCATAGTGAGACTTTCTTGATGAAGGAAGCATTGTGTTGATTTATATTTTGGTGGAAGTTCCTTATTTCATCAAGATCTGGTAACAATTTCCTGAATGCAAATCTTAGCCTCTATGGCCCATGAGATACAACCTATGACCTTCCCCTACCCACAGAAAAAAATAAAAGCTTCCCATTGCCTACAGATAAAGTCAAAATAATGTGGCATGGCATTCAAGGTCCTGCATGATATGGCCTAACCCATCTTTCCAAATGTATCTATACTACCTGGTACCCTTCCCTTCTAGACTATATCTTCTAGACATCCTTCTAGATTGTATTTCATATTTGCTTACACTCTTTTCTCTGCTAGAGATGTTCCATGTGCCTATCTACACTTGTCAAAATTCCAAACCTTTTCAAGGTTTCCTTCACAGGCCCTCTTCTCCACAAAAATCTTCCTAGACATGCCTACATATATGCACCTATAGAAAATACACAGTAATATTTGGATTTTTGGTTTCTTGTTCATTTTATTGTTGTTTTTTTCTTTTGGAAGGTGTCTGAGGTGAGAGTGAGTGTTACACGTTCTACAAATCACTCTACAAGTTGCTTTTCCACCTTTTTCTTATAAAAAATATTTTCATTTTTATATCGTATGTAGAACTACCACATTTTGTTAACTGTAGCACATACTCCACAGTAGAGGTATATCATCGTTCAAACATTTCCTCATTAATAGACTTCAGTATTCCTTCTGATTTTTGCTATAACACACAGTGATTCTATTATTTTCCTTCACCTGACTCTGGGCACATGTGTAAGTTGTCCTCCAGGGGAGGTAAGTAATGAGATTGCTCTTTTTCCCATTTAATTGATATGGCCAAATTGCTCTTAAAGTGGCTATAAGAATTTATTCATCCACTTGAATATTCCTACCCCACTCCTATTTTGATCTTTTTGCTCTCTTCACGCATTGGATTTCCAATTTTGGGCCCTAGCACAGTTGGCCAGGTCCCCGCCTGCTTTAGCCTCTAAGAGCTATCCTGTCAGTCTTACCTCTGCCTGGGGCCCTGCAGAAACCACCAGAACATTCCTTCCTGGATCAGCCCAGCCCAGTCTCCTCTGCCCCACCCTGGAATAGCTCCATGACTTGAATGTTACTAAAATGTAAATTCCCTGAGGGCAGAATCTTGGTCTGTTTTGTTGACAACTGCACTCAAAGAGCCTGGAACACTGCTTGGCACACACACAAAGGGGCTCATAAATAATTTTGACTGTCTAAGGCAAATAGTATACTAATACCTACATTTCAACTATAATTGGAACACCCAAGTAACTCACTTATGACTAAACTCAACTGAAGGATCATTTTGAACCTGAAGAGAGAGTCTAACCACACATCACCCAAACACATACCCTAAAACTTCAGTTTCCCATAGAAGTTGATTCTAAAAATCTGTGTGTTTGTTTGCTCACGTTCTGATGCTTGGGCATCCTCACAGTTGTCCACTGTCTACAAACCACTTGTCATTCTTAAGTTGCCAACCTGCTCTGGGTAAGCATTCCCCAACTAGAGTTTAAATTTTTATTTCTCCATCTGCAAACTTCTTAGGATCAGATGAGGTGGCAGCCACATTCACTTTCATGTGTCAGAGAAACCAAATAGTGTTGCATGCACTTGTAATAAATCCCATCCTCTACTCTGTCAAACTCTATCATCTTCTCCCAAAGCACTCCTTCTGGCCAAAGTCTCAATCTCCTTCATAAAAACTGCACCTTCAATTTTCTCTTGCAGCCTATGTGTGTCAGGAGTGTTGGAGGGGAGGGGGGATGGATTGAGGAGGTGTTATCTGTAAGATCTCTAGACCACATTCCTGGGACACATACCAGTGTTTGCATCCCTGAATGTAAGTCTTACCACACAGCAATCCAACACCTAATCCTGTCTCAGTATCTTACTCTCTAACCCTTGCCAGAAACACTCAAAGTCCAATCATCATAGTATATCTTATAGACAAGGACCCTGACAATTGTCAACAATTGTCAAAAGTTCAGATATTTTTGATGAGTGGAATTAGACCCCCTTTCATGTCATGTGTAATTGAAATATGCTTAAATGATGCCTGAAACTTAGCAGGTGATTAATCAATATTTATTGACAAATGAATTAATATGTATGAGGAATTGTGATATTTTTGAGAACTAAATAAGGGAGAAGGGAGGATTTTTGTAAAGTTTTTTCCCCATCTCTCCTTCTTTCCCGAGGGGGGGTAATAAAAGGATGTAAGACCCTGGGCAAAAGTATTGCCACCCAAGCTGACCCACCTAAAGTCAAAGACAAACTTTCCATCCTCTTTCTCACTCCCACCCCAACCTGTGATTACACCATTTCTTGTGGGGCTTCAGATTGGCCACCAGTGGAGAACTGTGCCTACAGACCTGGGGAAAGGTGATGGCCCCAGCAGAGCACTGGGATTCAGAGCAGCTGTGGTGACACATTTTATTCAAGGGCTCTTCCAAGGATGATTGCCACCAACAAGAACTCAAGGGAGAAATCCCAGCTGGATGGTTCCTGCATACAAATGAGGTCTCTCTGGGGGTACCAGGTAGGGATAAGGGGGTGTGTGGTAGATTCAGTTGTCAACTTGGCCAGGTGAAGATGTCTAGATCTACTGCTGTGGACATGAGCCAATGGGACATGAACCTCATCTGTTGCTCATTACATCTGCAGTAGGCTAGAAGGCGTGCCTGCTGTAATGAATGATGTTTGATTTAATTGGCTGGTGCTTAAATGAGAGAGGGCAATGTAGCACAGCCCAAGCAGCTCAGCATACCTTCATCTCAGCACTCGCAGCTCTGCATTTGGAGATGCAGAAAGAAAACACCCCAGGGAAAGTTGTTGGAATCCAGAGGCCTGGAGAGAAGGTTAGCAGAGGTCACTCTGAGTCTTCCCAAATAAGAAAGAACCTCAGATGAAAGTTAGCTGCCTTTCCTCTGAAGAACTGATGAAATAAATCCCCTTTTATTAAAAGCCAATCCATCTCTGGTGTGTTGCATTCCATCAGCTAGCAAACTAGAACAGGTGGGAATGGTACAGAGGTAAAATCCTGCAGACAGCAACTAAAAGGCATCTATTTGGGCGTTAATGTTAAAGAGTTGCTCTTTATTCACAAGCTGGTAAATCAGGGAAATTTAAGTGACACATACAGACAGTAGCCCTTTAGAGTCTAACCATTAAAGTGTGGTCTCTGGGCCAACAGCATTGGCATTTCCTGAGCTTTTTAGAAATGCAGGATTTTCATTCCCACCCCAGACCTACTAAATCATAATCTACATTTTAACAAGATGTCCAGGTGATTCATATGTACATTAAAATTTGAGAAACTCAGCTTTAAAGAGGACATGTTCACTCATGAAACTCCGCAGTGATTAGGCAGTTTATTTTTAAACTATAACTCTTTTTCTAAAAGTTATCATTCTTTAAAAGCTAGAGACGGATTGTTGTAGGAGTGCTTTGAATCTGTAGCAAAAGCTGAGTGTTTTCTCTACAGAATTGTGTGGGTTCAAAAACAGAGTTACCTAAAAGCAAACTGTATTTTAGCAGTTTGTGCTGAAACCTAGTGGGTTTATTAGGCCAAATGGGAATGCAGAAAGCTTTCAAAAATACTGAGTAGTTACACTGATATATTGAAGAACCACTGTCATTTGTATCTTCAAAAAAGAAATGACTAACTTTAACTGAAGACAAAAGCAAACAAAAAGTCTGTTCTGAACAGATTTGATTGAGATCTTTCCTTACAGGAAAAAATGAATGAATTCTCAATGTCTTCTCCTTCCCCCCAGATTAGCTATTACTGTCCATAAGACCTCTTTGAAATATTTCTTTTAAGAAATGTGAGAGGATTGGGTACCTATGATGATGGGCTTAAAAGGCAATAGCTATTTAAATGATATCCAAGAAATAATATCACTAGGAATTTCTACTAGGCCAAACAAACAAACTGAATCAAGAGTTGGGGAAAGGCTTGGAATAGCATCCAATAGGAATATTTTGGGATATGGACACACATATCACAAACGTCACATTAAACCATGGGTTTTAAAGATCCATTGTCAGAGAAGATACTGAAGGAGAACTGCAGAGCATTCTGTCTAAGCTGAGATGAACATGGTCTGTGCGAGTCCAGGCTAGACCAGGCAGACAGTCTGAGAACAGGCAGTTATTGAGGCACTGGGCTTGGACAGTCAGTCATCTCAAGTCCTGATAAGGACCAGAAACAGGGATGTCAACTAGCTAGAGAAGAGGCAGAAAAGGAACAAAACATATGCCACTGTACCAGATCGAGGTGGGGTACTCACACCTATAGTTGTCTTCACTCCTCTCCTCACTCATGGAGGGGCCATTCCAAAGTAGAACATTCCCAGAAAAATAGAGAAAACAACAGAAAATAATTGGTTGAAGTAAGGAAGGAACATAGTAGCAACAGGAATGTAGTCATTGCAGAATTCCAAAGGTGAGTATTCTTCAGTTAATAGAAGGTTTTACAGATGTAGGCAATGGGGATAACCCAGAAGAGGCTGGAAATCCATGAAGCTTATTTCTTTGTCATTTCAAACTCATCACCAACCCCTCCTTTTTACATCTATTTTCCATCAAGCCCTGCAACCCAGAGCACTACATGCTGACTCTGTCAGCCCAGCACCCCACTGAAAATTACTCTACAAGAGATTACCTCAAGGTGGGGAGAGAAAACTCCAATGACAAACCATAGCAGAAACAATGATAATAGCCGACATTTTTGTGTTAATCTAAGTATTCTAATCATATTTAGTCATTTGATCCTCACAACACATCTATGGCATAAAAACCATTCTCCTCATATTGCTGATGAGGAAACTAAAGCACAGGGAGGCAAGAAATTGTCAAAGCTCACATAACTATTAAGTTGCAGAACCAAGGAAACACAGTCGCTGCTCAAAATCATGACCTATACAATGTAATGAAGAGATAATATTAGTGAATTTCATAAGAGGTAAAAAGTGGGGGAAATTACCATGGATTATAGTGTCAGAAAATCTAGATGGGCTGGGGATTGGCGCTCAACTTGAGATAGGTTGCTTTATGTATTTCTCTTTAGGTTTAACTGCATCTCTCATCTTCTATGGCATTTTGCACAGTAGCCCTTTTGTCCATTTCCTCCCCTAGAAAGTGAAATTTTCAAGTATTAGGACAAAGCTATTCTTATTTTTATAGTCCAAGTACAACCAGCACAAACACCTCAGTAACTAATTTAAACTGAACTAGATAAGTCTTCTGAAAATAGGAATCACAAAGATGCCCTAAACATCCACAAATGTTTGAGGACTGTACTAATTCTGCTCTTGGTTGGTTGGAGGTAGGAATTTTATTTACACATCCTGCTAGCTTCCTTTTAGTAGTCTGTAATTTCTCTTCCCCCTCAGCTGTTTGCATTTTTACAGTTTACATGAGGGGCTGAATAAAGGAAGAGAGAAGAAACTACCTGTGTTATGAATGCCAAGTAGAGGGTTTTACCAACAACTTAGAAGGATCAAAGATAAGTTAAATGAGAATCCAGCTGTTAATTTTTGAAGTTTTGGGGGGGTGGGGGGAAGTGGTTAAACTTCCATCAAGAAACATATTAGTAAGATCTAGATGTATTAGAAAGGCTCACACTACACTTCTAGAGCCCCTCACACTCTGCTCAATTTTAGGTCTCAACATTCAGGGGAGTCTGGTATAATGAAGTGTAGGAACAGTATGTCTGAAGAAGACACAGTGTCCAGAGAAATTCAGCCACTTCACTCTCAAGAGAATCAAAGATACAATTTAATAAAAGCCAATTTTGAAGGCAGAAGAAAGTATACTTGCTTGAAGTATTGCTTAATTTATTCATCAGCTTCTTAAAACTAGGATTGAAAGAATTTAGAGAATCCCTGATGAGCAAAGATTTGCTTTTAATAGGCC
Source organism: Tamandua tetradactyla (assembly GCF_023851605.1). Lineage (NCBI taxonomy): Eukaryota > Metazoa > Chordata > Mammalia > Pilosa > Myrmecophagidae > Tamandua > Tamandua tetradactyla. The sequence goes on along the minus strand of NC_135327.1, from coordinate 197,978,345 downwards.
TACATAGGAAAGTTAGAAAGGGAAGAAAACTACTTCTATCTCTGTTCTGTCTCATTGGGCATCTTTCCTGACCTTCAGTGTCTTCAAGTTTTGTCATTGAACAGCTGACCAATATAGTGGCAGATTAACCAGAATTCAAGTCAATCCTAAATGAGTCAAGTTTGTCCTCCTGCCTTCCCCGGAATCACAATATATAAAATATCAGGATCATGAAAGAATTTGTTTAAAAAAAACCTCTCTCTCAGACTCTATTCCTGCTCACGCTCCATTCAGATACATCAACTTCTTATCTTTGCAGAGTAATGGCCTCGTTATCTTTCCCTAGTACTTGGAATTGTGTCTTTACTGATCAAGAGTCAATCTGACTCTGTCCTCTTCTTATACTAATCTTGTTACCAACGATGTCCGACAGGACCTCTTCTATCGTATGACTTTTTTTTTTATTTTATTTTTTTTTATTAATTAACGGAAAAAAAGAAATTAACCCAAAATTTAGAAATCATACCATTCTGCATATGCATTCAGTAATTCTTAACATCATCACATAGATGCATGATCATCGTTTCTTAGTACATTTGCATCGATTTAGAAGAACTAGCAACACAACAGAAAAAGATATAGAATGTTAATATAGAGGAAAAAAATAAAAGTAATAATAATAGTAAAAAAAAAAAAAACCTATAGCTCAGATGCAGCTTCATTCAGTGTTTTAACATGATTACAATTAGGTATTATTGTGCTGTTCATTTTTGAGTTTTTGTATCTAGTCCTGTTGCAGTCTGTATCCCTTCAGCTCCAATTACCCATTATCTTACCCTGTTTCTAACTCCTGCTGGACTCTGTTACCAATGACATATTCCAAGTTTATTCTCGAATGTCGGTTATGCAGCTTTAAGACAGGATAAACTTATGAAGCATGTAATAACATGGATGGACCTAGAGAATATTATGCTGAGTGAGTCTAGCCAAAAACTAAAAGACAAATACTGTATGGTCCCATTGTATGACTTTTAATGTGTGTTGAACATGAATATTGTGGCCTCAGCACACATAGATTTTTGATCTTCTACAATAACAACTTGCTCCTAAAGGAAAGGAATTCAAAATTCACAATAATACTCAGTCACTCTGAGACTCTCTACCTCTCTCTACTCCAATTCCAGGCCACACCACTGCAAAACCCACAACAGGTTCCTGGCCTCATTCTCTCCTCCCTGCTACATCTATTTTAACCGAAGTTCAGCTAAGAACAGGATGGAAGACGTTTTTTCCCAATAAAAGTTTTCAGTAAGAAAGTGGAAAAATTAAAAAGACACAGTAGTATCTACTTTTATGTATAGCTCTTTCTAATCCAAAATTAACAGCTGACCAGCTCACCTGGTATAGCTTAGTTAACCTCACTAACCCTAAAACCCTTGTCGGAGTCATTTCTATGCTGTTTGTAAAAGTGATCCAGGGAAGATCTGTTCTTTCATCCTCTGTTAAGATAATGTCCTATTTTAGTCTATTCATCACCCAGGCAGCCCCCTGGTCACAGGCCTCCATTGTGCCCACCATCTGTTTCTTCATCCTTTCTTGTTCTGTTTTAAAGCGTACACTACTTTGTGTGCTCCCAACCTCCTTTTTGTTTCCTAACTGAGCACCTCGTCCTCTCAGTTCCTGGCTGTGAGTTCTTCTCAGGGGGTTGAGGTTAATGATTCTTTACTCATGTGATACAAAGAAAGAAACAAAGTTCTGCCCCAGGTCTCTTCGTCCCATGCTGGATGATTTAAGTCTTTAAATTATGTAGCAATAAGAGTCAGGGGACAGGAGTCTCTGCCACTGCTCAACTACTTTCTGGCTCTTGACAAGGAGAGCTCAAGTTCAAAATGAAGACCCTGAGGGTCCAAAACTTTCTCATTCATCAAAAATATTCCAATTGACTTCAGTACATATAGATCTTCATAGACTTTTAAAAAACTCTTTATTTTGAAACTATTTCAAACTTACAGGAAAGTTGCAAAAATAGTACAGAAGTTTATAGTATTATAAACCTACCCAAATATTCACATTTATCAACTTTTAATACTGTGCCAGATTTGTTATAACATTCTACCTACCTATTCTTCTATCTATTCATCTACCATCAATCTAGCTATTTTTTGAACAGTTAAGAGTAGATGGCATACATCATGCTCCTTACCACTTAATACATCCATGCATATTTCCTAAGAAAAAGGATATTCACTTATGTAACCATATTAAGTACAATTCTTAAGCTCAAGAAATTTAGCATTTATATAAAACGTAAAGTCTATAACTAGTTTTTCAATTGTCAAAAAAAGGTACTTTTGGACTATTTCTCCACCATTATTTTATATCTAGTCCAGGATCGTGTATTGCATTTCGTTATCATTATCTCTTTAGTCTGTTTTTTTTTAATGTGGTAATATATATACAACATAAAATTCCCAACTCAACCATTCCCAAGCATACAATTCAATGAAATTAATTGCATTCACAGTTTTGGACTACCATCACAACCCACCATTTTTGAAAATTGTCCATCATCCCAAATAGAAATTCTGTACAATTAAAGCATTAAATCCCCATCCCTGCCCCCCTACACACATCCCTAGGAATGTATACTCTGTTTTCTGTTTCTATGAATTTGTATATTCTACTTATTTAAAATAAGTGGAATCATACAAAATCTATCCCCTTTACATCTGACTTATTTCACTCAACGTGATTGAAATGGTCAGATTCATGTGTCAACTTGGCCAAGTGGTGGTACCTGTTTGTCTGGTTGGGCAAGTGTTGGCCTGTCTGTTGCAATGAGGACATTTCATAGAATTAGATCATGATCATGTCTGCTGCATCCACAGCTGATTCCATTTGTAATCAGCCAAGCGGAGTATCTCCTGCAATGAGTGATGCTCAATCTAATCACTGGAAGCCTTTTAAGGAGAATTCAGAAGAGACAGGCTCTCTTCCTGCTTGGACTGGCAAGCCTCTCCTGTGGAGTTCATCCAGGCCCTCCACTGGAATCGTCGGCTTCACAGCCTGCCCTGTGGATTTTGGACTCTGCGTTCCCACGGTTAAGTGAGACACTTTTATAAATTTTATATTTTCAAGCGCTCCCTGTTGATTCTGTTTCTCTAGAGAACCCTAACTAACACAATGATATATTCAAAGTTAATCTGTGTTGTCACATGCATCAGAACTTTATGACTTTTTGTGGCTGATTAATATTCTATTGATTGTATATACCACATATTGTTTATCCATTCATCTATGGACAGAAACTAGGGTTACTTCCATCTTTTAGCTGTTGTGAATTATGCCACTGTGAAAATTTGTGTACAAATCTCTTTCAAGTATATGTTTTCAATTCTGTGGTCTGTACCTACAAGTGGTAGTGCCAAGTCATCTGGTAGTTCTATGTTCACTTTTTTGAGGAACTATTGAATGTTTTGCACAATCTACACCATTTAACATTCCTGATAACAACATAAAACAGTTCCTATTTCTTTACATCCTGGCCAGCATTGATTCTTTTCCATTTTTTATATAACAGCAATTCTCATGGGTGTGAAATGCTACCTCACTGTAGTTGTGATTTGCATTTCCCTAAAGGCTAATAACGTTAAGCATTTTTTCATGTGCTTATTAGCCATTTGTGTGTCTTTGAAAAATGTCTATTTAAGTACTTTGTTCAGTTGTAGGTATTCTTTATGTATTTTGGATATTAAACTCTTCTCAGATATATGGTTTCCAAACATTTCCTCCCATTCTGTAGGTCATCTTTTCACTTTCTTGATAATGTCCTCTGATGCACAAAAAATTTACTTTTAATGAAGTTCAATTTATCTATTTTTTTCTTTTGCTGTTTGTGCTTGTGGTGTAAAGTACAAGAACTCATTGCCTAATACAAGGTCCTGAAGATATTTCTCTACGTTTTCTTCTAAAATTTTATCGTTTCAGCTCTTATATTTAGGACATTGATGTATTTTGAGTAAAACTTTTGTATATGGTATGGGATAAGAGTCCATTTCATTTTTTAACATGTGGGTATTTGTTAAAGGTACTATTCTTTCCCCATTAAGTGGACTTGACATCCTTGTCAAAAATATCTCCCCTGTTACTTCTGTTTCTCTAGAGAACCCAGACTAATACACCCCTTACCTTGTTGAGGAAGTTCTGTTCTCCCAATTTTCAATCAAGAAAAGTGCTGGATTTTGTCAAATGCCTTTACAGCATCAATTGAGATGGTCATATATTTTTCCTTTCATTTTATTAATGTGGTGTATTACATGGATTGATTTTCTAATGTTGAACTATGTTTGCATTCCTGGGATAAATTCCACATTATCATGGCATATACATCTTTTAATATAAATCTGGGTTCAATTTGTTCATATTTCATTGAGGATTTTGGCATCTGTATTTATAAGGGAAATATTATACTGTAATTTTCTTTTCTTGTGATGAATTTATCTGGCTTTGGTAAGAGTTAAGAGAAGTTCCCTCCTCTTCATCTTTTGAAAGATTTGGTGCCCATTCTTCCTTGAATTATTTTAAGTTAATTTTAGCAAAGAATTTTACTAAAATTATTCAGTGATGCTGTCTGGTCCTGGACTTCTCTTTGTTGGTAGGTTTCTGATTACTGATTCAATCTCTTTTGTTATTCATCCATTGAGATTTTCTGATTCTTCTAGAGTAATCATAGGCAGTTTGTAGTAATTTCACCATTTCATCTAGGTTATCTAATTAACTGGTATACAATTTTTAATAGTGTCCTCTTATAATCCTTTCTTTTCTATAAGGTCAGCAGTAATATCCCTCTTTTCATTTCTGATTTTTATTATTTACATCCTCTCTCTCTTTTTCACTTTCTCAGTCTAGCTAAAGGTTAATCATTTTATTCATATTCTCAAAGAACCAACTTCTGGTTTCATTGAGTCTCTCTACTGTTTTTTTCTATTGTTATTTCATTTATTGCCAATCTATTTTCATATTATTTCTTTTCTTCTACTTTGGTTTAGTTTGCTGTTTGGGTTTGCTAAGGCTGCAGGAATGCAACATATCAGAAAGGGGTTGGCTTTTAACAATGGGGATTTATTAAGTTAAGATTTACAATTCTAAGGCCATGAAAAATGTCCAAATTAATGCATCAGCCAAAGGATCCTTCTCAGAGGAGAGACTACTGACATCCAGGATTCTTCTGTCACATGGGAAGACTCTTGGCAACACCTGTTGCGGGTCTGGTTTCTATGGATCCTTGCTTGTTTCTCCCAGGGCATTTCTGCCTTAGTCTCTTTAAATTCTTATGGCTCTGAACTCTCTCCAAACTGTCTCTCCCTTAAAGGAGTCCAGCAAGCAGATTAAGATCTACATTGAAAGGGCAGGTTCACATCTCCATTGAAAAAACTAATCAAAATGTCCCACCCAACGATAGGTCTGCCCCCACAAGATTGAATTAAAATAAAATAGGCTTTTCTGAAGTGCAAAGCAGATTCAAAACAGCATATTTGCTTTTCTTTATCTATTACCTCCAAGTGTGACATGAGATTACTGATTTTAGGTATCTCTTCTTTTTTCTTGCAAGCATTTAAAGTTATAATTACCCTTCTCAATACAACCTTTGCTGCATCCCACAATTTTTGGTATGTTGTGTTTTTATTTTCATTCACCTCAAGATATTTCCTAATTGTGTTTTCTATTTTGATCCATTGATTGTTTAAGAGTGCTTTGTTTAATTTTCACATATTTGTGAATTTTCCAGTTCTCACTCTGCTTTGATTACTAGCTCCATTCCATTATGGGCAAAGTAGATTCATTGTATTATTTCAACATTTTATAATTTATTGGCTTGTTTTATGACCTAACATGAGGTCTATCCTGGAAAATGATCCATGCGTACTTGAGATGAATATGTATTCTGCTATTGTTGGATGAAAGCTTCTATATATGTCTGTTAGGTCTAGTTGGTTTATGGTTTTGTTCAAGTCCTCTATTTCCTTATTGATCTTCTGTCTAGCTATTCTATCCACTATTAAAAGTGGTGTATTCAAGTCTCCTACTATTTCTCATTTCCCTCTTGAAATCTGTCAATGTTTGCTTTGTGTATTTTGGGGCTCTGTTGCTAGGTGTATGTTTATAAACATTAAACTTTCATGTTAAACTGACCCTTTAATCAATTTATACTGTCCTTTGTCTCTTGTAAAATTTTTATTTTGTCTGATATTACTACAGTACCCCTGCTCTCTTTTAGTTACTACTTGTATGGAGTATTTATTTCCATACATTCACTTTCAACTTATTAGAGTCTTTGTATTTAAGGTGAGACTCTTGTAAACAACATATACTTGGGTCATGCTTTGTACCTATCTACCACTCTCTGCCTTTTGACTAGACAGTTTAACCCATTTACATTTAGAGTGACTACTGATAATAAATAAGACTTCTGCCATTTCTCTATTTGGTTTTTATAAACCTTATACTTTTCTTGTTCCTCAATTCTTCCATTACTTTCTAAGAATGTTTAGAATCCCTTCTCTTTCCATCTGTGTATATTTTTCCTTCTGTATATATTCTGTGTATATTTTATTTGTGGTTCTGTGGTGCTTAAATTTAATATCCTAATCTCATTTGATTAGATACCAACTTAACTTCAACAGCATATACAAACTGAGATACTATGCCCCTCTGTCCCCCCACTTTTATATTTTTGTCACAAATTACACCTTAATACATTGTATATAAACAATACATTCATCATTAAGTTTTATGCATTTTCATTAAAAAACTAATAAAATACTTTCCCTATGATAAGTAAAAAGAGGAGTTACAAACTAAAATACAATATTATAAAATTTATATTTATCCACACAATTACTTTTATTAGCTATTATTTATTAATTAGTATTAATTATTATTCCCTCATGTGCCTTTGATCTACTGTATAGTATCCTTTCCTTTCAACCCAAAGAACTCCTTTTAGCATCTCTTGTAGGGCCAGTCTAGTGCTGATGAACTTAGATTTTGTTTATCTGGAAATTTCTTTATCTCTCTCTCCTTTTTGAAAGACACTTTTACCAGATACAGAAATTGTGCCTAGCAATTTTTTTTTCTTTCAGTAATTTAAATGTGTCATCCCTCTGCCTTCTTGCTTTCAGGGTTTCTGATGAAAAAATGGCACTTAATCTTATTGCAGCTCCTTTGTACATGACATGTTTGCTTCTTTCCTGAAGCTTTCAGGTTCTCTGTCTCTGGCATCCAGTGGTTTGATATAATGTATTCAGTGTGGGTCTCTACCCTATTTGGATTTTGAGCTTCTTGGATGTGTGAATTAATATTTCATTAAACTTTGATGTTTTAATGCATTATTTCTGAAATTATTCCAGCTTTGATTTTCTCTCTGTCCTCTCCATCTGCAACTCCTACAAGGCATATATATGTTATACTTGGTGGTATCCCACAGGTCTCTTAGGCTATGTTCACTTATCTTCATTCTTTTTTCTTTCAGCTCCTTAGACTAGTTTCAATTGCCTTATCTTCACAGTCTAGATTCTTTTTCTTCCAGCTCCAATTTGCTTTTGAAATCCTCTAGGAAATTTTTTTTTCAGTTATCATGTTCTTCAGCTTCAGTATCTCTGTCTGCACCCTTTTTATAAATTCTATATCTTCATTAAAATTCTCTTTTTTGTTCATCTATTTTTCTCCTGATTTCCTTTAGGTTTTTCTTGAGGGGGCTGTTTCCCTTAGCTCTCTGAAAATATTAAGACAATATTTTTAAAGCCATTATCTGATACGTCCAAGGTCTTCATCCTCCTTGTTGATGGGATCTAATGCTTTATCTTGCTTCTCTGCATGGACCACCATTTCCTGTTTCTTTGCATGCTTTGTAATCTTTTGTTTCACACTGGACATTTTAATGTTTAATATATTATCTCTGAAATTTAGTTGCTGTGGTATCTGTTCCCTAAACTTGTACCCAGCTAGTTTTATACTAAGATTTCTTTGAATGCCAGGAACTAGAAGAAAGAAAGTAAGAAGGAAGGGAGGAAGGGAGGGAGGGAGGGAGGGAGGGAGGGAGGGAGGGAGGAAGGAAAGAAAGAAAGAAGGAAGGAAGGAAGGAAGGAAGGAAGGAAGGAAGGAAGGAAGGAAGGAAGGAAGGAAAGATGGAAGGAAGGAAGGAAGGAAAGAAAGAAAGAAAGAAAGGAAGGAAGGAAGGAAGGAAGAAAGAAAGAAGCAAGGGGGCAGGGGGAGGAAGAGAGGAAGGAAAGGAGAGGAAGGAAGGAAGGAAATCAACATTCCCATAGCCTGTGCAAGGGCTCTCCTTCAGGGCCTAACCATCCAAACAAGAGGTCTAAGGAACAGTCCATGGCAAAAGCATAGGGTCCCCCAGTCTTTTCTGAGCATTATCTTATCCAGGGTATGTATATATAGCCTTAGGAATTTTCCTGTATAGAAGACTCCAAATGTCCCCTTTTCTCCTAGGAAATAGTTGTTCTTCCCCATCCCAAATGCTATATTTTATGCCTTAGAGCCAGTAATCTATTGCCCCAAGCATCTATGAGTTGCTTGCTGTTTTACAAAGCATTAGCTCCCCCATAGACTGCTTCTAAATGCTGGACAAGTTCTTCAATGAAGAAATTGCAATAAGTGTCCTAGTTTAGTTCTTCAAGCTGCCACCAGACAGAATAGTAAAGACATTCATGGACCCTAGTATGTGTAAAAGGGTTATTCTACTCCCTCTGGAACTAGGACCAAAGATCCACACTGGAAGCACGGACGCACTCTGTTCTGAGCCAAGGAGGGAGTAATGAAAGGAGCAACAATGGTGCCACAAAGTTTTCCTTCCATTTTTAAGTTGCCTTTCTCTTGATTTTGTAGTTTGCAAGTTAACTGCAACCCTTTACCTGTTGTCTAGAGCTCTAAGAAAAAAAATCTGCCTGTTTTTGCTTGTTTAAAATGTCTGTTGGGGTGGAGGTCATAAGCCTGGAATATCTCCCCTACCATCTTGATCCCCACCCTCCGTCTCAGAGATTTTGAAATATTTTCATCAAAGGACAAAACAAATGGGATTTTTAGGCACTAAAGCAGAATATAAAGAAACAAGTTCTAATTCCAAATCTTTCATAACTTAGTTGGGTAACCTCTGGCAAGTCACCTATATTCTGTTGGCCACCTTTTCTTTATTTATAAAGTGGGGCATTGTTGAACAAGGTGCTCTCTGGGGACCTTTCAAGCTCTAATATATTATGATCTTTCTCCTGCTACAGACGTCATGGGTCACCTCTTACTGGTCTCTGCCAGTCCTAGAATACACCACATTCCTGCCTTGGATCCTAAGCCCTTGCTGTTCTCTCAGCCAGGGACACTCTTCTTCCAAACATGACTAGCTCTTTCATTTCTGTAAGTCTCAGTTCAATGTCATATTGCTAGAGACATTTTCCTGATCATTCTACGTAAACAGCAACCCTTCCCCATGCTAGCTCTCCCTATCTTCCTTTTGTTCTTTATTTTCCTTTATTTGTTTTTATCTCTCTCTTTCCACCAGAATGTAAGTGCCATGAATGTAATTTTTCTCTTACCTTTGTATTTTCAGCCTCTAAGATAGTGCCTATTATGTACTGGGAAGTAAATACAATTTGTAGAAGGAATAAATTAATTATTTTAATTACTGGTTTAACATAAAAAACTAATAACATATTTAAGTTAATCAATTTATTGACCTAGTTTGTTTTCTTTTTTTTAATTCAAGAATAAATGCCTTTACATGTTCTGCCACTTGAAATATTATAAAGAAAGATATTAGCCTGATGTAGGGGGGGAAAGCAGCTTCTTTTATAGGACGATTTGAGCAATATCAATTCATTTATTTTCCAAAACTATATGAGCTATTACTATGCATGAGAGGCAAACTTCATGTTTAGCACTATCTATCTTTCTATCTATCTATCTATCCCTATCTATGCCTGCTGTATGAATTTCCCTTTCTATGCCAATTTCCATACTAGTGGATAATTCCTTTGAAGGTAATCACTTTGACTCCAATTTGTACCTATATGAAAGGAAAATATACCCAGAAGGATAAACATGAAGGTATTTGCTTAAAATGAATCATAAGCTGTGGTGGAAGAATAATACATCATCATATATCCAAAATATGGCTACTGCCTTGGAAGAAGAAACTTGTGTAGTGAGATCTAGGCAGCCAACACTGAAAGATAACGAAGGAGAAAAGAATAGTATGCCCTGGAAAGGTTCAAGAAGTGTTCGCAGGTTTGGATATTTAGTTTCTCCCAAATAGGGTTGAACACAACAGAAAACTAATCAGAAAACTAGGCAAAAAGGAACAGGGAAAAATATAGCTGGGGGGAGATAAAATTAAGCATAAGTCTATCATCATTGGTTTAGCTTGTCTGCTAGCTTTTGACTGTGTGTGTGTGTGTTTATGCAGGCATACCTACACTTTACTTTCATCAAATTTGCCATATGGAAAACATTTGGGTTTTTCATCATTAAGCCAGTAAATAGACATGAACACCTAATTACAGACATCTAGAGATCTGACCCAATTGACTATTGTTCAAGTTTTCTCAGATCCACGAAGTTTAACTTTTCTGGATCTGCAGATAACCTCATTTGAAGAAGCCAGGACCTTTCTTACTGATTCTCACTTAACTTATTCTTCAGTTACCCCTTTTCTGTGTTTGATTTATTCCTTCCTGTTGAAAGAAGACAGAAGCACAAGACTCCTTAGGCTATTTTGCCTTCTGCCATCTGGATAAGTCACAGATCATCTCATTCTTGTTACTTATCTTGCTTCAAATACAGGTTTTCTGTAAAAGATTTTTGTTATCCTAAACACTTTTTCAGAAACATTTTGCCCTCACTAACTCTGTTTTTTAAAACTTCAAATCACACTTTCAGATTCATCCTGGACTTTGTGCCCCTTCCTCTGCACATGAACACATGTTATTAAAGTTTTTATTTAATCAAAACATTTATATAATTTATCTAAATATGTTCCTCTTTTCTTGCATCTTATGATCAATAATAATTGTAAAACACTTCTTCAGTATACATGTGTTTGGAAATATATATATATATACACATTCCCTCTAATTCTCATATGAATTGGATATTATTATTCTTATCTTACAGAGGAGAAAACTGAAAGGTTGCAGAGCTAGGCATTAAGATGAAATATCTTTCCCATGTGTCCTCTCACAGCTATATTGTCAGATTTAAGGTTTCTTTAATTTTCTTTCCTCTTGAGGTATATTTTATTAAGTCTCTGATCTAATAATTATACTGATCTTTTCCTTGAGTTTGGAATATGCTTCTTAAGATCTAGGGCATTCTGACAATGCCCTTACTTGGCTTTATGAATTACACAAAGACACAGGCACTTTCCCCCAGGTACTCTCTGTTCTCAATGAGCTTATAATTTATTACCAGAACAGCATTTCCCTTCACTGTCTCCTCTATTTTCTGAGCAATGGAAATTACAGCAAAGAAGGACAAAAATCAACATGATAAAATCATAATCATAATGACCAACTTTGTATCATGGTTATAGACCAAAATTCATCTTGGAAGGAAAATTCCAAAGTCCCGAGACAAAATTTTCAGAAGTTTTCTACTCTATCTCCCTCGAGGACAGTTGAAATGGGCACTGCTGATTTCCTACCCAACACTCATCCTACTCTTCCTCCATTCCTATATGACCATAATTTGTGTTGGTAGCCATGCCCACACACACTCTCCATGCAATGATCCTGATTCCACTCCCCAGTGATTGTTATAGGGCTAGAGGTGGAGACATAACACAAGATGCCCCAGATCAGACCGAATCAAAAGATTTATATTCTGTGATTGATGCGAGTTCTCTCAGGCTCCACTCTCTAATCACCCTCCCCCACTCCTCCACTGGAGGGAAATAAGGAACTAGGTGGCCACAAATGTCACTGATAGACATCGTGTGACCTTAGGCGGAAGAGGGGAGAGACAGAAAGAAATGTCTGGGCCCTTTTGGAATAATTCATCTTCAAACCTCTGACTGTACTATACCTCAAGACTGCCTTTCCTATGACGTAAAATATATGAGAAAATAGATTTCCAGATTGTTTAAGGAATTCATTATGAGTTGCAATACTTTAATCACTTGCAGTCAAAGTTATCCCAGCTGATACAGTTTTCTCTCCCAGAAAGTTTCTAGACCACAAGGAAAACATATTTTATTCTCTTCCGATAAAATACTTTCATCTCTCCTTATAGTTAAGTCTACAATTAAATAAGAGAGTCTGTTCATTCTGGTGAACAAATAACAGCCAAATTTGGTGAAAAATTTTTCACCAAAGTGCCATCAATTAGAGGACAATTACCTAGAGCTGATGATTGTTTTTGGCCACAGAGCCAGAATCAATTCACCACAATCACAAATTTTTTAAAAAGTCTCATGTTTTAATGTAAAAAATTCATGAATGATTTATATTCTACTCCATCATAGTTAATATAAAAGAATGTTTTCCCCAAAATCTTTGAGGAAATTTGGTCCTTCAAGAAGATATGATTTTGATAACTCTTCCACCATACTGTCACATATCTCCAGGATCTAATCACCTCAGTTGATGAATCATAAGACAAACAGAAGTCAAAACCAGGATTTAATTTATTGGGCCAAAACTTTGGGGACTTTATTTTCACTTCACACCGTAGCTACAGGAAAAAAAAAAAAAAGGCAGCCAACAATGATGTTTCTAAATATTAGAATTTATATAGTGCTTCATGTTTTCATGATGCTTTCAAATGTATTGTTTTCCTTCATTTTCACTACAGATTGTTTCCATTTTATGGAAAATAATAATCTGAAGACCTCCCCAAGAGCCTTGCCTATCATCACAGATGTTAGAACCAAGACTCAAATCCAGTTTTTCTAACGTTAGAATCCATGCTTCCTCCACTAGATCATGCTACCTATCAATTTTTTGTTGGGGAGGGACTGTGAGAAAGTAGACTTTTCCCAAAAATAACAAAACTGAGACATAAAAAGTGTAAGCACTATGATTTTTTCAATGCTCCAGGGCTGATAATTAGTGGATCCAGGTTTTAAACCCAGGGCTACCTCATTAAACACCCTATAATATGTCTACCAACTAAGGGGCCCAAGGTCTCATAATAATATGTCAAGCAGATATTGCTTGCCATGCACCACTCTAGATACTTGAGGCATGATTAATTCCATGAATTATCACCATCATCATCACCATTTTAGAGACAGGAAACTGGGATGCAAAATGATTGAATAACATGCCCAAGGTCACATGGCTAGTAAGTGACAAAACCCAGGCACTCTGGCTTCAAAGTCTGTATTCTCAGCTAATACATGTGCTGTCTCTATGTAAACATATAAGTGGTAGAACAGTCAGAAAACTTGTATCTTGACTTTGAGCGCAAAGCAGACATTTCTATCTTTGAAATAAATATTATATATATATATATTATATATATATATATTATTCTGCCTATTTTCAAGATGCAGAAATTGACATTTGTGCAAGTTAAATAACTTACTCAAAGTTATACCACTAATACATGTTAGAGCCTGGATTAAAATCCAAATCTGCTGCCATGCCCAAGGACCCAGGTTCGATTCCCGGTGCCCATGTAAAAAAAAAAAAAAAAAATCCAAATCTGTCTGATGGCAAAGCTCTATACCATGTGATCTTCCACCATTCAGTAGTGTCAGATGATAATACTGTAGCTGTCTCAGTTCCCTTCATTTGGCTAATTGCAAACCGATCTCTCAATGGCATCCCCATTTGTATAAGTGTGGTGGTGTGTGCAGGTGAAGTGGAGAGAGATTGTCTTTTCCTGAGATGTCACTTACCTAACAGTAAAAATAATAATCCATTTCAAGTTCTCTTTCCCTCTTGTGTCATCAAATCATGCTCCCCCCCAAAAAAACAAAGTTTATTTATGCATTTTAAGCCTTCATTTTAGTTCTTGGACTAGTAAAAAATAGTAATTATCTGGTTCCATCCTTTTAAGAGCACGCTTTACATTTGCATTCTCAATCATGGCATTAGTCACTAGGAATATCACTAAATCTCATGTGTCATTCTTCCATGACATGACGAACTAATACATTTAAAGTGCATTCAGGGCAACGGGCGACTGCCTTCTTCCTTCAGAGGGTGTTCAAACAAAGTTCTTTCCATATACTTCTTTACTAGTGCATGCCTGCTCCATCACTTGAGAGTTCACATGATTCCACAAGAGAAGTCAAGAACCAAATGTGTGCTGCAGGAAAATAGAAGGAGGGCTTTAAGAGCTGAAAAAGATTTGAGAGATCATTGCACCTATTCCACATTAAACACATAAAAACCTTAAGTGCAAGGACATTTAAGTTAGGACTATGAACCACAGCCTAGTAAAGAGTTCGAGAGACCTGAGCCAGAGGCAGGTAGGAGACAGACACATGCAGGGACACCTAGAAGCATGGGGTCCTTAGACTATCCCCACCTATCACTTCCTTGTAATTTGCCCCAACATGGTCCCACCACCACGCTTCCTACCACAGACCTCTGGAGATCCTGACCTAGGTTCTCGGCTTCTCTCTCTGGTTAACTCTACCTTCTGCAGAACTGAAAATGATAAATCATTCAACATCTGTTGTTTTCCTCAGGCCATTACATCTCAAAGAATTGGGACAATGCACCTTATGAGATAACCTGCCACCTGGCCTTGCAAGACAAGGCTGGAGAGAGTTGGCACCCAGTCATGTGGTGAGGCAGAGGTGGACAGGTGTACTTAGTTTGATTTTAGTTGCTAACTCAATAAGCAGCACCATGGGCAGAAAACAGAGTAAGGGTCATTCACCAGGAGGTACTAAGACCTTTTCAGGGTGGGTTAGAAATATGAACTGCAGGAGCAAATCCCAATAAGAAAAGTAGCACAAAGAAAATCATAACTCAGGTGTGAAACAGTTCACATTAATTTCACAGGACACAGTCTGTATTGACCAGAGCAATGTTTAAGGGACTCTTTAAGACAACATTTAAGACCTGCCTCTAATACTAATGATAATTCCCTAGTTCCAATGTTGCCGAGAACTTCAACTTTCCCCTAAAGTCCTAGGAGCAGAGCTGCCAGCAAGAATCAATGAATAGACTTAAATTCTGTTTTATTTTATTTTCCTGAACATTATTTGTAGATGATTTGTGCATTATGGAACACTAAACGTTAGCCTGCAGAAGAATTTGATATCCC
Source organism: Tamandua tetradactyla (assembly GCF_023851605.1). NCBI lineage: Eukaryota > Metazoa > Chordata > Mammalia > Pilosa > Myrmecophagidae > Tamandua > Tamandua tetradactyla. Next base: position 197,963,078 of record NC_135327.1, on the reverse strand, counting down.
TCAAGAGTATTTATTGGTTCACACTATTCAACAGGCATTGTGGTAGGTACTTCTGAGGATACAAAGATGAACAAGACAAAACTATACCATTAAGGTAGTTGTAATTGAATAGGGGAGAAAAGACATTCATACACCCAACTAAAACACAAGGTTCTATCTATTCCACAAACTATCAGGTAATTTCTTAGCTATTTCACAGTTACTTCTATGTGCCTTGGAACATGCCTTTTTAAAAGCAATTTCTCTAAAGTAATATCAGGTAAAAATGAGAAATGAGCCACGTTTCTGATAAGCTCTCCTCTGTTCTTCTCTCAGTCTGCTCTCTCTTCCCCACAGACAATGTTACTTCCACATAATCAATCCCAAGGCACTCGTGCCACCCAGAAATTGGCCTGATTAAACCATGCTTCTCCCCTCAACAATATCTCACCTCCAAACTTATCTGGATCCAAGGCTCAAATTAAGTGAATTGCATTCATAATTCAGGTTAAAGGTTAAAGGTTAGTGATTTCATAAAGCAGCTCCCTGCCTTTTTATACTGCACCATACACAATGATGATCTCATAGAATTAACACCCACATGAGCTCTAAGAACAACTCTACATCCTTACTTTCTTCTTAAGAATGCTTATAAAAATGCAAGAGAGAGTCGGGGTCAAGATGGCGGCTTAGTAAGGTACGAGCGTCTTAGTTCCTCCTCCAGAGCAACTACTAGGTGACCAGAAACAGTGCAGAGCAGCTCCCGGGGCCACAGCAGGGACCGGAAACACAGCATACCCCAGTCTGGACTGGCTGAACCGGCTGTGAGACTCCACTGCGGTGAGCTCCCCAAGCGGCGCACGCTTTCCCGGGCCACAGCGGCTGGCGGCCAGTGCCCCTCCCTCCCTCCTTCCCGGACCGGCTGAGAGTCTTGGAGAGGCAAGTTCCCCAAGCCGCGGCGGCCGGCAGTCGGCGCCCCTCCCCCACAGGTGACTGCCCGGAGGGAGAGGAAGGAGTCTCTGACAGTGGCAGGGCCTGGATCCAACCAAACACTAATAGTGGCATTAATAAAGGAGCCACAACATCTTTTGCTGGTGGGACCTGCAGACAGACAAGCACCACATACTGGGCAGGATTAAAAAAAAGGGGCCCAGAGACTTCACAGGAAAGTCTTTCAACCTGCTGGGTCTCACACTCAGGGAAATCTGATTAAATGTCCAGACGCCAGCAAAAAATAGCAAATCACACCAGGAAAATTGAAGATATGGCCCAGTCAAAGGAACAAACCAATAGTTCAAATGAGATACAGGAGCTGAGACAACTAATTCTGAATATATGAACAGAAATGGAAAACCTTTTCAAAAACCAAATCAAAAAATTGAGGGAGGACATGAAGAAGGCAAGGGATGAACAAAAAGAAGAAATGGAAAGTCTGAAAAAACAAATCACAGAACTTATGGGAATGAAAGATACAGTAGAAGAGATGAAAAAAACTATGGAAACCTACAATGGTAGATTTCAAGAGACAGAGGTTAGAATTAGTGAACTGGAGGATGGAACATCTGAAATCCAAAAAGAAACAGAAACTATAGGGAAAAGAATGGAAAATTTTGAGCAGGGGCTCAGGGAATTGAATGATAATAGGAAGCGCACAAATATACGTGTTGTGGGTGTCCCAGAAGGAGAAGAGAAGGGAAAAGGAGGAGAAAAACTAATGGAAGAAACTGTCACTGAAAATTTCCCAACTCTTATGAAAGACCTAAAATTACAGATCCAAGAAGTACAGCGCACCCCAAAGAGAATAGATCCAAATAGGCGTTCTCCAAGACACTTACTAGTTAGAATGTAAGAGGTCAAAGAGAAAGAGAGGATCTTGAAAGCAGCAAGAGAAAAACAATCCATCACATACAAGGGAAACCCAATAAGACTATGTGTAGATTTCTCAGCAGAAACCATGAAGGCAAGAAGACAGTGGGATGATATATTTAAATTACTAAAAGAGAAAAACTGCCAAACAAGAATTCTATATCCAGCAAAATTGTCCTTCAAAAATGAAGGAGAAATTAAGACATTTTCAGACAAAAAGTCACTGAGAGAATTTGTGACCAAGAGACCAGCTCTACAAGAAATACTAAAGGGAGCACTAGAGTCAGATATGAAAAGACAGAAGAGAGAGGTGTGGAGAAGAGTGTAGAAAGAAGGAAAATTAGATATGATATATATAATAAAATACAAAAGACAAAATGGTAGAGGAAAGTATTACCCAAACAGTACTAACACTAAATGTTAATGGACTGAATTCCCCAATCAAAAGACATAGACTGGCAGAATGGATTAAAAAACAGCATCCTTCTATATGCTGTCTACAGGAAACACATCTTAGACCCAAAGATAAACATAGGTTGAAAGTGAAAGGTTGGGAAAGATATTCCATGCAAATAACAACCAGAAAAGAGCAGGAGTAGCTATACTAATATCCAACAAATTAGACTTCAAATGTAAAACAGTTAAAAGAGACAAAGAAGGATACTATCTACTAATAAAAGGAACAATTCAACAAGAAGACATAACAATCATAAATATTTACACACCGAATCAGAATGCCCCAAAATACATGAGGAATACACTACAAATACTGAAAAGGGAAATAGACACATCTACCATAATAGTTGGAGACTTCAATTCCCCACTCTCGTCAATGGACAGAACATCGAGACAGAGGATCAATAAAGAAACAGAGAATTTGAATATTACAATAAATGAGCTAGACTTAACAGGCATTTATAGGATATTACACCCCACAACAGCAGGATACACCTTTTTCTCAAGTGCTCATGGATCATTCTCAAAGATAGACCATATGCTGGGTCACAAAGCAGGTCTCAACAAATTTAAAAAGATTGAAATCATACACAACACTTTCTCGGATCATAAAGGAATGAAGTTGGAAATCAATAATAGGTAGAGTGCCAGAATATTCACAAATACGTGGAGGCTCAACAACACACTCTTAAACAACCAGTGGGTCAAGGAAGAAATTGCAAGAGAAATTAGTAAATATCTCGAGGCAAATGAAAATGAAAACACAACATATCAAAACCTATGGGATGCAGCAAAGGCAGTGCTAAGAGGGAAATTTATTGCCCTAAATGCCTATATCAAAAAAGAAGAAAGGGCAAAAATTCGGGAATTAACCATCCACTTGGAAGAACTGGAGAAAGAACTGGAGAAAGAACAGCAAACTAACCCCAAAGCAAGCAAAAGGAAAGAAATAACAAAGATTATAGCAGAAATAAATGAAACTGAGAACATGAAAACAATAGAGAAAATCAATAAGACCAGAAGTTGGTTCTATGAGAAAATCAACAAGATTGATGGGCCCTTAGCAAGATTGACAAAAAGAAGAAGAGAGAGGACACAAATAAGTAGGATCAGAAATGGAAGAGGAGACATAACCACTGACCTCACAGAAATAAAGGAGGTAATAATAGGATACTATAAACAACTTTATGCTAATAAATGCAACAATGTAGATGAAATGGACAAGTTCCTAGAAAGGCATGAACAACCAACTTTGACTCAAGAAGAAATAGATGACCTCAACAAACCAACCACAAGTAAAGAAATTGAATCAGTCATTCAAAAGCTTCCCAAAAAGAAAAGTCCAGGACCAGACGGCTTCACATGTGAATTCTACCAAACATTCCAGAAAGAATTAGTACCAACTCTGCTCAAACTCTTCAAAAAAATCGAAGTGGAGGGAAAGCTACCTAATTCATTCTATGAAGCCAACATCACCCTCATACCAAAACCAGGCAAAGATATTACAAAAAAAGAAAACTACAGACTAATCTCTCTAATGAATATAGATGCAAAAATCCTCAACAAAATTCTAGCAAATCAAATCCAGCAACACATTAAAAGAATTATACATCATGACCAAGTAGGATTCATCCCAGGTATGCAAGGATGGATCAACATAAGAAAATCAATTAATGTAATACACCATATCAACAAATCAAAGCAGAAAAATCACATGATCATCTCAATTGATGCAGAGAAGGCATTTGACAAGATTCAACATCCTTCCTGTTGAAAACACTTCAAAGGATAGGAATACATGGGAACCTCCTTAAAATGATAGAGGGAATATATGAAAAACCCACAGCTAATATCATCCTCAATGGGGAAAAATTGAAAACTTTCCCCCTAAGATCAGGAGCAAGGCAAGGATGTCCATTATCACCACTGTTATTCAACATCATGTTGGAGGTTCTAGCAAGAGAAATTAGACAAGAAAAAGAAATACAAGGCATCAAAATTGGAAAGGAAGAAGTAAAACTATCACTGTTTGCAGATGATATGATACTATACATCGAAAACCCTGAAAAATCCACAGCAAAACTACTAGAGGTAATAAATGAGTACAGCAAAGTAGCAGGTTACAAGATCAACATTCAAACATCTGTGGTGTTTCTGTACACTAGGAATGAACAAGCTGAGGGGGAAATCAAGAAACGAATTTCATTTACAATTGCAACTAAAAGAATAAAATACTTAGGAATAAATTTAACTAAAGAGACAAAAGACCTATACAAAGAAAACTACAAAAAACTGTTAAAAAATATCACAGAAGACCTAAATAGATGGAAGGGCATACCGTGTTCATGGATTGGAAGACTAAATATAGTTAAGATCTCAATTCTACCTAAATTGATTTACAGATTCAACGCAATACCAATCAAAATCCCAACAACTTATTTTTCAGAAATAGAAAAACCAATAAGCAAATTTATCTGGAAGGGCAGGGTGCCCCGAATTGCTAAAAGTATCTTGAGGGAAAAAAAATGAAACTGGAGGTCTCACGCTGCCTGACTTTAAGGCATATTATGCAGCCACAGTGGTCAAAACAGCATGGTACTGGCATAAAGATAGATATATTGACCAATGGAATCGAATAGAGTGCTCAGATATAGACCCTTTCATCTATGGACATTTGATCTTTGATAAGGCAGTCAAGCCAACTCACCTGGGACAGAACAGTCTCTTCAATAAATGGTACCTAGAGAACTGGATATCCATATGCAAAAGAATGAAAGAGGACCCGTATCTCACACCCTATACAAAAGTTAACTCAAAATGGATCAAAGATCTAAACATTAGGTCTAAGACCATAAAACAGTTAGAGGAAAATGTAGGGAGATATCTTATGAATCTTACAATTGGAGGCAGTTTTATGGACCTAAAGCAAGAGCACTGAAGAAAGAAATAAATAAATGGGAGCTCCTCAAAATTAAACACTTTTGTGCATCAAAGAACTTCATCAAGAAAGTAGAAAGACAGCCTACACAATGGGAGACAATATTTGGAAACGACATATCAGATAAAGGTCTAGTATCCAGAATTTATAAAGAGATTGTTCAACTCGACAACAAAAAGACAGCCAACTCAATTATGAAATGGGAAAAAGACTTGAACAGACACCTCTCAGAGGAGGAAATACAAATGGCCAAAAGGCACATGAAGAGATGCTCAATGTCCCTGGCCATTAGAGAAATGCAAATCAAAACCACAATGAGATATCATCTCACACCCACCAGAATGGCCATTATCAACAAAACAGAAAATGACAAGTGCTGGAGAGGATGTGGAGAAAGAGGCACACTTATCCACTGTTGGTGGGAATGTCAAATGGTGCAACCACTGTGGAAGGCAGTTTGGCGGTTCCTCAAAAAGCTGAATATAGAATTGCCATATGACCCAGCAATACCATTGCTAGGTATCTACTCAGAGGGCTTAAGGGCAAAGACACAAACGGGCATTTGCACACCAATGTTTATAGCAGCATTATTTACAATTGCAAAGAGATGGAAGCAGCCAAAATGTCCATCAACAGATGAGTGGCTAAACAAACTGTGGTATACATACCATGGAATATTATGCAGCTTTAAGACAGAATAAACTTATGAAGCATGTAATAACATGGATGGACCTAGAGAACATTATGCTGAGTGAGACTAGACAAAAACTAAAGGACAAATACTGTATGGTCCCACTGATGTGAACCGACATTAGAGAATAAACTTGGAATATGTCATTGGTAACAGAGACCATCAGGAGATAGAAATAGGGTAAGATAATGGGTAATTGGAGTTGAAGGGATACAGACTGTGCAACAAGACTATACAAAAACTCAGAAATGGACAGCACAATACTACCTAATTGTAATGTAATTATGTTAAAACACTGAATGAAGCTGCATCTGAGGCATAGCTTTTTTTTTCTTTTTTCTTTTTTCTTTTTTTTTTATTTTTTTCTTTCTATTATCATTTTATTTCTTTTTCTGTTGTCTTTCTATTTCTTTTTCTAAATCAATGCAAATGTACTAAGAAATGATGAATATGCATCTATGTGATGATATTAAGAATTACTGATTGTATATGTAGAATGGAATGATTTCTAAATGTTGTGTTAGTTAATTTTTTTAATTAATTAAAAAAAAATGCGAGAGGAAATGGCATTATTATAGGGATCCCTGAATCTTCTTATATGAAGTGTTCTGTTTCCCCCTCCAGATGTACTCTCCATCCTTTATTTTTCCCTTTGCCCCAGGAAGCTGGCCTGGTGAGTACCCCAACAATCACCTTGTTCCTCTGGTTTCCAGTTGGGTTCACTATGAGAAGCAGATGTTGTCAGGATATTGGAGGATGAAAGGAGGGTGTGCTTGGAGTATTTATTTCCCAGGTCAAGTTGCTATGGGTTGCCTATGTTTCTTTACCAAAAGCTATAGCTCTTGTCCACTGGTTCTCTCCATAGAGTTCCCTTCTTCAGGTTCAGGCAACTGCTCCCTTCCTTCACACTTTGACTTCAAAGTGATAATAGTACATCTGCTGCTGCTAGACCTGGCTGGTACTAAGTGATCTACTGGTGGTATTCCTAAATCATGCCATGAACTTGGTAAGTAGAGTTTTATTAAACTCTACTCAATTTTCTAGTTTAAACTTTCCATCTGTTTTCTGTCAGGTGACTGAAACAGTAACTGGAAAGAATCCCTCAAAATAGGATTCTGGAATTATGTTGATTATATATTTGAAGGATGAATGGATAACTTCCATGGCAGAAAAAATGAAACATTGGTAGCCAGTGGGATGTGCTAGCATTCTGAGTACTAAAATTATTACTGGTGATGCCATGGCAAAGCTTTGGGAGTTCAGGTGGCTTCAGTAGTTGGTCACCAAATGGGAAGTAGTGATAAAATAGTGAGGGATGAGCTGGCTGCTTCTGATAGCCTTAGAGAGTGAACACAGGAGGAAGAATAAAGCTAGGTATTCCAAATTCAGAGTGTGAGTGGGAAATTACAAAGCTTCAATGGAGCTCTGAAGAAGACCCTCATCTCCTTATGGACAATATAGATAGAGCTAGTGACCAAGGCCATGGCCTATGAAAGGTCTGCAGTTTGTATCACCAATTATATGATCATCTTTGTTCTTGGGCTATGATAAGGGCACTGGTGGGAAGGTTGATATAAGAAAGGCATTTTATTCTCAGGCAAAGCTGAGAATAAAAACCACAAATCCCCTAAACTTCCCTTTCTTTGAGAAGCAGCTGCCTTTCCCCTTCAACCCACTATCTGAGGGAACTGGCCTTCCCTTCATAAAAGCCTTTCAATGGTGCAGCCTTTCCAGGTCTCTCAAGATGATGCTGAATCTCCTCAGGATCCATCCTAACCACCCCTCATTGTCCACGACAAGAGGTAGGTTCTAGATAGCACCTAGGCAGAAGAATAAGAACTACTCTGGAAGGAGAAAGCCTTTACACTAATAGAGTTTCTAAGCCTCCAGTTTTTATCAGGTGGAGTTAGAGAAGCATGTATGGAAGGGGATTCTAAGACAAATGAGAATTAAATGTTCTGATATGGGTGCCTTCACCTAGAAGAGAGGATTCAATATGTTGGCTCAGGTATCAGGGAGGGGTGCTAATAGCTGGCAGGGTTGGCTAATTGAAACTTGAACTTGATAGGCCTATATATAAGTAGCTTGAAATTTTATTGGCATACAGTAAAAGAAGTCCAAAGTGTCAAGGATATGAGAATTTTGAGATGGATCTAATATGTGCAACTTGCTCAGACATCACCTAACCACATACATGAGGGAGGTTCAGAGGACACACTCTTTGTAAAAGTATTTTAAAAAATACATTTATATATATATATTTTTTTTATTAATTAAAGAAAAAAGAAATTAACACAACATTTAGAAATCATTCCATTCTACATATGCAATCAGTAATTCTTAACATCATCACATAGATGCATGATCATCATTTCTTAGTACATTTGCATCGATTTAGGAAGAGAACTAGCAAAACAACAGAAAAAGATATAGAATGTTAATATAGAGAAAAAAATAAAAATAATAATAATAATAAGAAAGACACAAACAAACAAACAAAAAAAAACTATAGCTCAGATGCAGCTTCATTCAGTGTTTTAACATAATTACATTACAATTAGGTATTATTGTGCTGTCCATTTTTGAGTTTTTGTATCTAGTCCTGTTGCACAGTCTGTATCCCTTCAGCTCCAATTACCCATTATCTTACCCTGTTTCTAACTCCTGCTGGTCTCTGTTACCAATGACATATTCCAAGTTTATTCTCGAATGTCGGTTCACATCAGTGGGACCATACAGTATTTGTCCTTTAGTTTTTGGCTAGACTCACTCAGCATAATGTTCTCTAGGTCCATCCATGTTATTACATGCTTCATAAGTTTATTCTGTCTTAAAGCTGCATAATATTCCATTGTATGTATATACCACAGTTTGTTTAGCCACTCATCTGTTGATGGACATTTTGGCTGTTTCCATCACAGAAGACCTAAATAGATGGAAGGGCATACCCTGTTCATGGATTGGAAGACTAAATATAGTTAAGATTTCAATCCTACCTAAATTGATTTACGGATTCAATGCAATACCAATCAAAAAATACACTTTTAAGAGGGAAATGGGATCTTTAAAAAGCTCTGTAGCAGTTTTTCTCTGTAGAACATAGATATTGGTGGGGAAAACATAAAACTATTGTTATCTTTCATCTCAGTAGGAATAATGGAATCCTTGAGTAAAGGAGGCCAGTTGGGAGCACTTAACCACCAAAAATAAGGTGAATGACATTACCACAGTAAGACACAAGGACAAGGTGATTACAGAGTGGTTTGACCTTCAAGCTTCTGTTCAGTGGCTAATTGTTCAGAGTCTTTAGGACTAAACTATATCAGAACCTACTAAGGTGCTATTTTACACATGTTGACAGGAAAAAATTCTAAGACTGATGAAATGATATTTGGATCTCTGGAAACCCCAATAGCAGAATGCTAGGGTTTTGAAGTAAGGTCTTGCTTCCTCTGGCCATAACTATTCTCTATTTGAAAGATAACTCAAAATATGTTTTAAGAATTGTAATAGAATGAGCACTAGAACATGGGACATCAAATTACTGTGCATCTCAATACTGAGAATTATGTATTTACTTATACACAAAACCTTAATGGTGGACATACACAGCAGCATTTGGACTTATTCAATGCTTCATGCATCATCATGGCATCCCATACAATATTGTCAGAGGCCATGGTACATATTAGAGGACAACGAAAAGCCAAAAGAAATCTCATGCCTGTAGAATTTACTGATCTTTTGGGTGCCCAAGCACCCAGAAGCAGCTGGTAATATGGAATGGCCTGCTGAAGGATTAAAGACTACCTAGGAACATCTATAAGACTGCATACTTCCCACTGGATTCAGTCTATGTTTGAAACCAGTGACCAATATATTATGCCTTCTCCCCCAGAGCCAGAGTGTATGAATTCATAAGTAGAGGAGGGGAGCTGGGAGGGCCCCCTCCCACTATAATACCAAATAACTCACTAGAGTAATTTTTGCTTTCTGCCTACAACAATTTTTGCTTTCTGCCTACAACATTGGACTTAGAGTACTAGATGATTAAGGGAGTAACACTTCCACCAGGGAATGTAATAATTGATATGATTAACTGAGATCTGAAATAGCCTCCTGGACAGTCTGGGATCTTAATTCTGTTGCACCAATAGGGAGAGAAAAAGATCACTGAACAGGTCAGGGCAACTGATCCCAATTACAAAAAGGAAATCAGTTTGCTACTATACAACTGGGGCAAGGAAGACTAAGCTTGGAACCTATAGGACTCACTGGGGTGTTTCTTAGCCATCCCTTTTCTAGTAGTTACCATAAGTAGAAAAATGTATCAACCCAGTTGTGCCAGTTTGAATTTGTGGACCCCAGAAAAGCCATGTCCTTTAATCCTCATTCAATATTGCTGGGTGGGAGTTTTTGGTTGTTCCATAGAGATGTGACCTACCCAATTGTGGGTGGCAAGTTTTGATTAGATAGCCTCCATGGAGATGTGTCTCCACCCATTCAAGGTGGGATTGCTCACTGGAGCCCTTTAAAAGGAAAAAGCCTTGGATCCAGGAGAACCACTAGAGCCCATGCAGCCAGAGATCTTTGGAGATGAAGGAGGAAAATGCCCCTGAGGGAGCTTCATGAAACAAGAAGCCTGGAGAGAAAGCCAGCAGATGTTGCTATGTTTGCTATGTGCCTTCCCAGTTCAGAAAGAATCTCTGAACATCATCGGCCTTCTTGAATCAAGGTATCTTTCCCTGGATGCCTCAGATTGGACATTTTCATGGCCTTAGAACTGTAAATATGTAACTTGGTAAATTCCCCTTTTCAAAAGCCATTTCATTTCTGATATATTGCATTCTAGCAGCTAGCAAACTAGAACACCAATGAAAAGAGGATTCCCACTAATTAAAATTTGTGGAAATGAATGTTTAGATCATACCATCAGGTAAAGAAACATCTGTCTTCAATGCTAGCAGAGATTAAGGAGAACATGGCAAAAATGGTAGAAGAAGTCAGCAATGATTATTGACTTGAGTCTCAACCAGCTACAAAAGCAGAATTACAGAAGATATATCTTGTTAAATAATTTTTCATCAACCTTCTTTTTCCAATCCTACCTTATACGAAAACCCCTGGTAGTGGAAAATGTAGATTTTAGGTGAAAGTGATGTGACTTATGTCCATGATGTGTTAGCTTCTCCAAACTTTTGTTTCTCCTGTATTGGGGATATGAATTTTTAACCTAGGTAAGAACAAAAGTGGATGATAAATGGAAAAATGGGTGAATAACTTCTGTTTGTAGTTCTAGAATCACTCTCTACTTATTCTCCCACAGCACCCCACCTTCTGCCTATGCCCCAGCAGGCTGACCTTTATGGACTGTCTTCTGGTGTCCAGTTGGACACAGCCAATGGGCCTCACTGGCAGAAGACTGGAGAGAGAGAGAGAGGAGAGTGATTGGTGATACTTATTTCCTTTGCTTCCCCTCTTCTAGGTCACCACAGACTTGGCATGTGCCTATACCAAGGGCCACAATCCTTGTCAGTAATCCCCTCCATACAGCTATGCTCACTGATTTCTGCTGCCCATTCTTTACCCTTGTCTTTGATCATGTTCTGCAATGGTTCCACACTATTGCTTGCCCCAGGGACCTAAGGTTTCCTAAACCTTGCCCACATCTTCTTTAAATAGACTCTTTTATTAATTTTTCCTCAATTTTCCAGTTTGAATGAACCTTCTTTTTCCTGCAAGGACCTGATCAATACACCTTCCTAATTCATGGTATTATATAATAAATTTGAAAACTTTACCACTTCCTAAAAAATTTTTGCTCTATACTTCATAAGTGATAGAGGCACTTGATGGTTGAGAAACATCTTAATGTCTTAATGGTAGGCATTGGACCAGACTCTAGGAATACAAAACTGAACAAAGAGACATTCCAGGGTCCCACAGATCTGTCTCTTGTTTTAATAGTAATTGGACAGAATAGACCCAAGGACTCCATCATTCTTCAGCCTCAGACACCCTCCAACATCCTCTCCAAGGGCAATCTCTAGGACTATCTTCTTGGCCATCCCTGCTTCTGGGACCAGCTCACATCATTTTTTATTGTTAATTTCTCATTGTGATCAACAGTTTCCAGATCCATCAGAATTATTCCACCTAAGTGGAGGTCTCTGACAACCACCTAGTCAACCTGCATCAGCAGGTTTCCCACATTTACCTCTTTTGGACTTCTATTTCAACAACAATGATGTTGTGATTGAAGATCCTGGAAGACATGGATCACTTCTTCCATGAATTACTGAAGAAGAAACATGAGGGTACCCAGAATCTCTCTCTTGAAGATGCAAAACCAACACGGAGGCTGCATCCCTTCCAGGATATGCAGAAGAATTTCCAAGATGAATGGGGTTAAATCCTGGACACCATGGAAGTCCCACGGCCCTGGGCAAGAATGTGGATCAGGCTCTTTTGGATATGATGCCCTGGAATCTGCCAAGATGGACCCTTGTCTCTGTGACTTTATGGAGAGCCATTTCCTAGATGAGGAGGTGAAATTGATCAAGAAAATTGGTGACCACTTGACGTACCATTGTAGGCTGGCTTGCCAACAGGTTATGCTAAGCAGGTATCTTCACCTTCCAGCATAACGAGGAGACTCTGGAGCAGAGGTCTTTGGAGGACCCCTCTGCATTCCCCTGGCATCCAGGCTTCTGCCTAAGACCCTCCTTCCAGCCAGGAGGCATCTTTATATACAACTGCCTGCAGCCCTCAAACAAGCCAGGAAACAGGTGTAAGCAGTAAAGCTTTTGGTAGTCATAAAAACAAAACAATAACAACAAAGAAATCACTTTTTCCCAAGAAGAGCATGCCCCAATGAATAAGGCATATAAATTTAGTTACAGAGGAGCCTAATAATATGTTATAATAGAAATGGGCACAGAGTTCCACAGAGCAGAGTGAAAGGTGCAATCTCTGAGTAGAGGAGCCTAGAAGAGTAGTGCAGAGCAGGGGAAAACTGAACCAAGTTTTAAGGAATAAGAAGCCAAGGGAATGAGCAGGAAATCTGAGAATGGTGGATCACTAAAAGAACAAAGGAAGATAGAGAAAGAAGCTATTTTGGGAGTAGAGCATCCTTTACAGGAGACCCATACCATTTCATTCAGGTCTAGGTGAACACTGTTTGGGAGCCCATGAAAGTCTATCTATGGGTTTTTCTCCCAACCAAAACAAAATGAAGAATAGATGTGCTATCTAAGTAGCACCACTGCAACATCCTTCCCCAAAGAGTGGACATGAAAATGGACTAGCCTCAAGCACACCTTTTAGTTTTAATATTCAACTTCTTGTATCTTTTGAGCCTTTACAGTAAATGTTAATTCTTATGGCTTTTCAAATGAACCCAAAATATTAGACATTTGTCAAGGCTGTCTTAAGTGCTCTAAATGGTTTTTTCCTGTAGACAGTGATCTGTCACTAACCTGGGAAAGTGGCCCAGGAACAGATAGATCAGCAAGGTAATAATTCTCAGTGCAGCCTGACAAAGCCACCTCAGTGGCCCCAGAGAGAGAGAGGGATAATGTGCAAAGAATGTGTGATAATTCACCAGTTGTCACACGGCTCATGGGTGGATAGCAAGAGCAAAGACCAGAAGATATATGGAATATATCTGGTAGGCAGGAATATTGGTGCTAATAATGTGCAGCTGTTTCAGGTGAGGACAGTGGGGTTTGATGGAGAGTCATTTGTTAAAGGGCCTATTTAACCCACTGTCAGAACATTACCATATTTAAATAGTTTTAATCTGGCTTCATCACTCTGATTAAAACTGCTGACAAGTACAGAAAGATCTACTTTATAGAATAAAGCATGGCAAATAGTGAGAATATAAATTGGTTTACAATAGCAGGGCAGACCAGGGGTATATGTAACCTGAAAGTCTAACCACATTTCCTTCCCAGATGGGAATTTATTGAGTAAGAGCTGCATCACATTTACAGAGTTCATTTTTCCCAGGCATTTCTGCATTGCCTGGGCATTTCTGTCAGGCCAGTGTCTCACATGACACACATTGAAAATGTTACATAGTTTACAAATACAGAATGCTTTTACTTAATAATTATACTTCCATGTGTATAGCACGTCATAGCTTTTAAGATGTTTTCTCATACATCATTTCATTTTATCTTCACACACAAAAAGAGCCAAGTGCAGTAGCACCATTTGACGGATGAGGAAACAGAGGTTCAAAAAATGTAATGACTTTCCCAAATTCAAATATCACTTCCTTCTCCCCTCATTCTCTCCATCTTACTCTTCCTCTACCTCACTCTTCTTCCCTTCTATTTATTCATCTCCATGATAATAATGTTCATCTTTGTTATCACATCCATCTGCCTTTAATGAAATGTTTACTATACACCATGTGTTATATTAGATGCCTAAAATACATTTCTATTATGTTTTTCAATAAACTGATCGTTACATACCATTATCCCCTTTATACAAGGGGATACAAGAATTGAGGCTATAAAAGACTAACTAACCAAACACATAGCTACTAAGTGGCTGAACCAGGACTATAATTTAGCTCTTTTTTATTTCAGTACACAAGTTAACAATATGCTTTGCAAAACTAGAAACTACTGTCATTTATACTTACAAAGTATTTTATCTATGCCTGAAACCACTGAACTGTAATCCAGTGGCTTTGATTCTTGAAGATGATTGTACAACTATGTAGATTTTATGGTGTGACTTTGTGATTGTGAAAACCTTGTGACTGATACTCCCTTTATCCAGTACTTAGGCAAATGAGTAAGAAAAAAAAGGGAAAAAATAAGTAAATAATAGGCAGGTGGGCATATGGGATGTTTTGAGTGTTCTTTTTAACTTTTATTTTTATTCTTATTTTGATTGTTTTTAGAGTAATGAACGTGTTCAAAAATTGATGGTGATAATGAATGCACAACTATATGATCATAGTATGAACAACTGATTGTACACTTCAGATGATTATATGGTATTGAATACACCTCAATAAAATTGCATTAAATATATATATATTTTATCCAGGCTTCTTGCCTTTTACCTTTCTTTTCTTGCAAGAGTATCTGCATGTCTTCTCCTGGGCATATCTATTAAAATTTTCTGCCTGCTTACTCTATCCTGTGCTGTGCCCTTGAATTCTTTTCTCAAGACATGGCCAAGAACCTAGAAAGCTAAATCCAGTAACATATTTCGGCAAATCAGGCAGTAGACACTTCTCTCTAACCTAAATCCAGTAACATATTTCGGCAAATCAGGCAGTAGACACTTCTCTCTAACCATCTGGACTGGTAAGACATGGCTATTGACTGCATGCTTTTGCCGTTTCTTCTCAGTTGACTCATGTTATCCTCTCCTGTGTCCTCATGCAACTCTGTGTCTCTGAGAACTGGGATTCTGATCTGGATTCCCCAGGACATAAGCTTAGCCTACCCTGGGTATTTGACTCTCTCTTCAGAGGTGGCAGGAACCTGCCTCCTTGCTGTGCAGATGCAAAGAGACTCAGAGCACTGGGTGATACTGCCCTTGAGACCTGATTGGGGGCTTCCCCCTGTGTTGAGCAGGAGTCCAATGGAGGCCAAATCAAGTCCCCTTTTTTCTGTCTCTCTCTCCCCTTAATTCCCAAGACTTCCCCACACTCTCTTCCTTTCTCCCCTCTGGGACCACCTCTTAATTGTCACTTGCCTAAGATTTCCTTGCCCCTCAGACCCTTCTTCCTGCTAGATCTGTTCCTCTTTTCACCTCTTTGACAGAGGTCCTCTCTCCTGCCTCCATGAGAGTCTCCTTCTTTCTTCTCTTTCTGAATTTTTATGCATTCTGAGACATTCCATCTTTTGTAACACAAGATTCTAGGCTAAGGATTGTTATACCAAACAAGGTGCTCTCTTTAACATTCTAGGGAGTCTCTTTTGGTTTAGGCCCGTGGAAATTGGGTTCTTTCCAGTGGAATTTCTCTCCTTCAGGCCTTAATCATTTAGTCTCTATTTAGACCCATCGCAGCCGCATATAAAACTTCCCTTGCTCCCTCTTAAGCACTCAATAAACAGGATGCTTATAGAACAAAGGTATTCCTGGGAGCATTGTTCTAGACTTCTCTCAAATGGGGCAAGCACCCTCACCTCAGGACTGTAAGTCCAGACATCTCCTGGGGAGGAATGTCCTGGGGATGCCCAGCAGCACATCTCAGGGATGCCTGGTAACTTTACTCCCTGTGTTCCCAAGAGTCTGGACCAGTGGAGAAGAAGGACTCCTCGAGAGCACTGCCCTGGAATTCTTCCAGGCAAGGCCTGGGAAACAACCTCCGTACGTCCAGACATCCCTGAAAAAAAAGGTGTCCTGCAGATGCCGGGCAACTTTACTCCCCATGTTCCCAGGAGACTGGGCTGGCAGAGAGAGAAATGTCCAGCCCTGATGTGTGTTGTGATGCCAAGAAGTAACATTGATGCTAGTGAGATGCCTCTATTTCCTTTTCCAGGGAAAATGGGAAATGCTAACAGTCAATATAAGTGAAAAGATGGGCAAGTTTGGCCCTCCAATGGGACTCTCAATTACAATACCATCCTCCAGTCTATAAAAGTCAGGGAAAATGTCAGAAATTCCCTACACCCTGATGTTTATGGCTCTTCATCAAGACAAGGCCCTGAGATGGACTTGTCACATGTGTGTCTCAATTTATATTAGGGGAAAAATCTTCTTGATAATCCCTTTTAAAATTTATTTGATAAAAGGCATGAAAAACATGTACCCCAAGTCAGTTAATCATAATAAGCTAAGGGAGATCACTCAGGAGAAAGAGAAAAACTCAGACCTATTCCAATGGAACCCCTAAAAAGTTTACTAATATAAAGCCCAGATTCCCAGGAAGTTGATATTTTGCTGGGTGCTGAGTTCATCAACCAGTATGGCTCTGGAATTCTGAGGAAACTGCAAAAGCTTTCCATGAGCCCACAAACTCCCACTAATAAAGTGTTAGGTTGTCTTTAACAATCAAGACAAGGCTGAGGAGGTGAAGAAGACAAGGTTGAACCAGAGAACAGGTTCAGCTTATCATAGTCACAGTTAAAAGTGCCCTGCCTTCTTGAGGTCACCCAAATCATGGTTCCAAACCTCAAGGGCCTTGATTCAACTGCAAGTCAGAGGGCTACTAGCAGAGAGGCTGCCAGAAAGCTTGAGATAACCCTCAACCTTGGGACCCACCAGGGCCTTGTCCTGGATACCTCCAACATGAGCACTGGGCCCCTCAAGCCATGCTCATGGCAAGTAAAGAAGAATGAGCATGCCCAAGACCACTTATGGTTGTGCTGTCTTCACATCTGACCATCAATCTAGAGTAGCTTTGGGTGATACTTGTTGTGGCTGGTAAGATTGTTAGTTTCTTAATTAAATAATAAAGACACTTACTCTGTTCTGAGCTGCCACTCTGAAATTACCTCTACTCGGATTTGCCTAATTAAGGGAGTTGATGCTGTAGCCGAAACTAGGACTTTTGCTACCCCTCTTCCTTGTAGGTGTGTCGACATTCTGGTATCCCATCAATTTCTCATTGTCCCTGAATGTCCCACCCCCTTCTAGGGAGGAATATTCTTCACTTCTTAGGGGCCACCTTAAGATTAGTAGACCTGTTTACCCTCTTGTTTACCCTGAGTCTCCTACTAGATTGAGGCTTTTGGTATTCCAAAGGACATCTTTGAGCAAATAAACCCATCTGCATGGGATTAAGGCATCCTGGTGCAAGCCTGCATAGTATTCCCTGTCTGCATTCAGGTTCTCAGTCCTAGATCTTTAAAAATGCACTTTTTGTATCCCACGTCACCCTGACTTTCAATACCTCTTGCCTTTGAGTGGCAGGGACTTAAGGATAAGATTCCTGCCCTGCTCACTTAGTACTTCCCCAAGGGTTTCAGAATAGTCCCTGTATCTTTAAGAATGCCTTAGCAGCAGACCTTCCTAACCTCCAACTTCCTCAAAGCATGGTCTTGCAACATATAAATCTTGTGAATGAACATATTCCTAGAGTGAAAGTGAATTTTTGTTTGTGGTAGTCATTGCTGACTACAAGCCCTGAATGGATGTGGAAAGTTGCAGAAAGTTTGAGAAAGTGAATTTTTACATTACTACTGACTACAAGCTCTGAATGGGTATGGAGATATAGAAGGTTTGAAAAATTGAATTTTTTAGTCATTGCTTACTACAAGTCCTAGATACATATAAAAAGTTACAGGGAGTTTATGAAAATCTGTCATAGTCAATGCTGCTCTTTTAACCATTGTGTACTCTGTCTAAATGTTTATAATGACCTTATCATCCTTTATTTCAAAAGATGTCTCTTCTCACTTTTAGAAGAGAATAGTTGCAAAATATTTGCTCTTTTACCTTGTAATAGTGAGGTGCTAAAATAGTTTAACATTAAGTATTACAAGAATTAAAAGAGATTGTCTATCCTTCTGTTATTTTTTTTAATTACAGATAACTAAAACAACCAAATATATTTGTCAATTGTACTACTTTATTCTAAATTTTCCCAAATTTAAATTTTCTCTGGTCAGTTTATTTAAACAACCTAATTCAGCTTTATTTGACATGGAACCTAGATTAAAGATGCCTAGAGAGGAGACCACAGAAAACAGAGACTGAAAGTAATGGAGCCCAGGAACAAGGGACCAGCAGAAACCAGCCACATGCCTTCCCAGAGAACAGAGGTGTTCTGGATGGCATCAGCCTTTCTTGAGTGAAGGTAACCTCTTGTTAGTGACTTAATTTGGACATTAACCTCCTCCAGAATACAACTCTGGGTTCTGGCTTGCTTAACATCCCATGGGAAGGCATATGGTGACATCTACTGGGCTCTGCCTTTGTCTAGACATCTGCTTTCTCTGTTGGCACTGAAAGTATCTCCAAACATCTGTGTCTCTGTCAGCTCTGAAGCAACTGTTCTCCAAGCATCTGCATCTATGGTTTCTCCAAAATGTTTTCCCTTTTAAACTACTCTAGTAAATGGATCAAGACCCACCATGAATGGGTGGAATCATATCTCTATCTAATCAAAAGGTCATACCCACAATTGGGTACATAAAAAGTTTCGATTAACAAATTTGTTTAAAAAAATACAAAAGGAACTAAATCTATAAAAGTACATAGCCCCACAGTATTGGGGCCTCTTGCTTGTCACCTTTCTTTTCTTGCAAGTATGCCAACATGTCTTCTCACATGCATACCTAATTAATTTTCTGCCTGCTTACTCTAAAAATATATATATATTTTTAACCCAAATATACCACATTCTCTTTCATACACTCATTTTTACAGCAATGATTATCATCTGTTTCTCCCTAATGAGGGGGGTGGATTGGAGAGTTGCATTATTATCTCTCTGTCTTATTAGGGTGCTCTGGAAAAATGATCAATAAGACATATATAAATGATATATAATATCATATATATAAAGAGATTTTAAGGAATTGACACACATGATCATGGATTCTGACAGGTCTGAAATCAGTAGGGCAGACCAGCAATTTGCTTACTCAGGCACAAATTGACTTTGCATTCTTGAATTCACAATCTGTAGGGCAAGCTGGCAGCCTGGAAACCCAGGAAGGATTTTTTTACCAAAGTCTCGAGGCAGAATTTCTTCTTCTCCAGGAAACCTCAGTTTTTGCTCTTAAAGCCTTCAATGATTTGATGGAGCTGACACACATTACTATGGTTGTTTTGGTTTGCTAGTCCACTGAAAGAGCAGATACCATGAAATGTGTTGGCTTTAATAAAAAGAATTTATTAGCTTATGAGCTTACAGTGATGAGGCTGAGAAAAATGTCCAAATCAAGGCATCATCAGGGTAATGATTTCTTCCTAAGACTAACTGCTAGTGATCTTCTGCTGCATGGCAAGGCATATTGTGGCAACAACTGGTCTCTCCCTTCCTACAGGTTTCATTGCTTTCAGCTTCTGGTTTCAGTGGCTTTTCTCTCTCCCTTTGTATTCATTTCATTTATAAAGAACTCCAGTAAGAGTATTAAGACCTATTCTGAATTAGGTGGGTCTCACCTTAACTGAAGTAGCCTCATCAAAAGATTCTACTTGTTATTCAACATTGCTCTAGCTAGAGCAGTTAGGCAAGAAAAAGAAATAAAATGCATTCAAATTGGAAAAGAAGAAGTAAAACCGTCACTATTTGCAGATGACATGATCCTATGCATAGAAAGTTCCAAAAAATCTTCAACAAAGCTACTCCAGCAATAAACAAGTTCAGTAAAGCAGCTGGATGCAGGATCAACATGCAAAAATCCATAGTGTCTCTATATACTAGTAATGAGCAATCTAAGGAGGATTCAAGAAAAAATCCATTTACAATAGCATCTAAAAGAATCAAATGTCTAAGAATGAATTTAACCAAAGTATAAAGGACCTTACACAGAAAACTAAAAATCATTGCTAAAAGAAATCAAAGAAGACCTAAATAAATGGAGAAACATTCCATGCCCATGGACTGGAAAGCTAAATATCATTAAGGTGTCAATCCTACCCAAATTGATTTACAGATTCAGCAAAATCCTAAACAAAATTTCAACAACCTCCTTTGCAAAAATAAGAAAGTCAATTTCTGAAGTTATTAGGAAGGTTAAGGGATCCTGAACAGCCAAAAACATGTAGGAAAAAAAACAAAAGAACAAAATTGGAAGACTCACACTTCCTGACATTAAGGCATATTACAAAGATACAGTGGTTAAAATAGCATAGTACTGCAATCAAATTGAGAGTTCAGAAATAGACCCTCACATCTATGGCCAATTGACAATTGACAAGGCTGCCAAGTCTACTCCACTAGGAAACAGTGGAGTAGACTTCAAGAAATAGTGCTGGAAGAACTGAATATCCATAGAGAAAAAAATGAAAAAGGACCCCTATCTCACATCATATACAAAGATCAACTCAAAATGAATCACAGACCTAAATATAAGAACCAGGACCATAAAACTCCTAGAAGAAAATGTAGGAAAGCAGCTTCAAGATCTTGGTAGACAATGGTTTCTTAGACTTTACAGCCAAAGCACGAGTAACAAAAGAAAAAATAGATAAAGGAAATCCTCTCAAAATTAAAAACTTTCATGCATCAAAGGAATTTGTCAAGAATATGAAAAGATAACCTACTCAAAGGCAGAAAATTTTGAACTACATGTCCAATATGGACCACATATCCAATAAGGGTTTAATATCTAGAATATATAGAGAAATCCTACAACTCAACATTAAAAAGGCAAACAATCCAATTTTAAAAATGGTTAAAAGACTTGAATAGACATTTCTACAAAGAGGAAATACAAATAACAGAAAAACAGACAAGGGCGGGCCATGGTGGCGTAACAGGCAGAATTCCCACCTGCCATACCAGAGACCCAGGTTCAATTCCTGGTGCCTGCCCATGCGGAAAAAAAAAAAAAAAAAAACCCACATGAAAATATTCTCATCACTAGATATTAAGAAAATGCAAATCAAAACCACAATGAAATATCACTGTACATCTACTAGAATGGCCAGAATTAAAAAAAAAATACAGAAAACTACAAGTGTTGAACAGGATGTGAAGAAATAGGAACACTCATTCATTGATGTTGGAAATATAAAATGGTGCAGCCACTGTGAAAGACAGACTGGCAGTTCCTCAGAAATCTAAGTATAGAATTGCCATATGATCCAGGCAATCCCACTACTAGCTATGTACCCAGAAAAACTGAAAGCATGGACTCGAACACATATTTACCTACTTATGTTCATAGCAGCCATTGTTCACCATTGCCAAAAGAGGGAAGCAAACCAATTGTCTATCATCCAATGAATAGATAACTAAAATTTGGTGTGTGTATGAGAGAGATGGAATATTATTCATCTGTAAAAAGGAAAGAAGTCATGATGCATACAGCAACATGGATGAACCCTGAGCCCATTGTGTTGAGTGAAACAATTCAGACACAAGACACAAGAGGACAAATAGTGTATGATCTCACTATTATTAAGCAAGTTCATAAGATTAGGGTCTAGAATATAGGTCACCAAGCAATAGATTGGGGTTAAAGAATGAGGAGTTGATGCTTGTACAGAATTTCTATTCAGGCTGATGGTAAAGATTTGGAAATCAATGGTGGTAATGGTGGTACATCCTTGTGAGTACAATCAATAGCACTGAACTAGACAAGTAAACGTGGTTAAAAGAGAACTTAAGAAGAATGTATTACAAGAATGAACATTAAAATATAAAACATAGGACTGCACTGCATAGTGGACTCTGCTGTAGACAATGGATTATATGTTATGGATTATAACAAATACATGGCAAGGATGTAATGAAAGAGTGGAATATGGGGAAAAATACACCTAATGTAAATAATGAATAATAGGTAGATAGAACTATTTTTTTTTTTTTTTTTTTTTTAAAGGAAAGACAGAGAGAAGGAAGGAAGGATAGAAGGAAGGAAGGAAGGAAGAAAGGGAAACATTTCCAAACACTTTCTTGCTTTATTGTACTTTGTTTTTCCGTTTTTGTTACATGGGCTGGGGCCGGGAATCGAACCGAGGTCCTCCGGCATAGCAGGCAAGCACTTTGCCCGCTGAGCCACCGCGGCCCACCCAAAACTATTTTAACGATATTTGATTAATTGTTTTGTAAACTCACAACTTCTCTAATTAAAAAAAAAAAAGAGTGAAAAAAGGTGATCTGACTTGCAAGGGGTCCACACCCACAGGCATGGATTAACTATAAGAATATGCTTTTCTAGGGTACATACAATTTCAAACCACCACGAAAGGTAATAGACTTTACTTAACGTCAACTGATTGTTGATGTTAACTACATCTGTAAAATACCTTCATAGCAAGACCTTGTTTGATGTTTGATTAAATAACTGAGTACTACAGCTTACCAAAGTTGACACATAAGACAAACCATTGCACTCTATATAAGAGATGGGACAGAGCTGGTAAGTACCCACCAAGTCCCACAGGAAGTCTTGAATGCATATCAGCAAATTCAAACAGAAAGGTCAGTGTTATTTTCATTATATTGTACTATTTTGACTTTGTGACCTTTCTTCAAAGTGCAGATAGTTGGAGAAGGGAAAGCAGAAGGAAGAACTAAGAGATGTATTACTGGGGACACAAGAATGAATAAAACAGATATGGCCCCTGCCCTCATGAATAAAAGAGTCCAACTGAGTTGACAAAAATTAAGCATGAAAACAAGAAAAATAACTATACTCGTAACCAATTATTAATCTAAGAGAATGCAAAATTAACTTTAGAGGCAACGAGGAGATTTGTAAAATGAAACTTGCAGAAAGAGTGGTTTCAGTGGTTAGATTGCTTGAAAGAAAATGGGGACAACTAAAACATTTTTTAAATAAGTGTAATGGTAAACTAGAGCAGTTTACATCTCCCCACAGTCTTAATCAAAACTTGTCAATACCATTGCTTATTATTTTTCTTCCAGAAATAGCTTGGGGCATCAATAGGACTCTAATGAGTCAGAGCTGGCCCTAGAAGAACTGGGAAGTAGACAAGCATATCTTCCACCCTTTATCCTTTCTTCCTACTCCCTCCACCCCATTCCTGTGTGCTATGGTCTGTGCTTTATGACTCGTTTCCCCCTTCATATATCCAAACTGCTCTCAGAACAGAATTATCACATGAAGAAAAGATCACTAGACTATGACTCAAAAATCTAGATGATATTCAGAGTTCTTCAGTTACCAATTGGATCAAGTTACTTTAAACCTCTCTAATCCTTAAACTTTGTTTTTTTTTTTAATGCACTAACATCTTCCACCTCTTTAATACCAGTTTATAGTAAAAATAAAATCAAATAATAAAAAGAAAGTACATTGATAAAATATAAAATGCTGAGGCAGATGCATGAGAGCACTCATAATATCTGGCACACAATGGACAGTCCATATACGGTAGAATGTTTTTATTAAATGGTCACCAAGATCCTTCAAGTCTCTCAAATTCTAGAGTTCTATGTTTCTGGGAACTGCCTTCCCTTGCAACTATTTGTGAAAGGGATGAAACTTTGGTTAGGCTCAACATTCTTTAATAATAGCAAGGGAAAGAAAAAGTGATTAAGGGAATAAATTACCACAGTTTCAAACCAATTCATAAAAGCGCCATGCCAGGACGTGGAAGTCCTTCTAAGGAGGAATGGGACCACCAAGCAGAACTAATGACATAACATTGATTTGTGAAAATTTAAATTATTTACACTGCCTATATTAACAGCAGAAGAAATAGATCCACTTGCCCTAAGAAGTTCCCAAGCTTGCAAAAATTGTGTCATCACTTTTATTTGTAATTCAAGGCTCTAACTGAAATTTCATCCATTGTCCACCATACATACCCCTCCCAAGTCTCCTCCAACTGTCCTCCAAAGAGAAGTGTATCCAAACTTGGCTACTCCTCCTCAGTGTCCATGCAGGACCAATGAGATAGGCACTTCACCCTACATGAACTCAGGAAGGTCTCTTTGCCATTGCTTATTATAAATTGTTAATATACAGAGAAGGCCCAATGATTGGAGCAGCCAGGAAAGGGGTCTGCTCAGTTCAATCTCCACATTCATTTGGGATGTAAACTCTAATAACACCTCCTCACATATTAGATTTTTCCTTGTCTCCCCTGAATTCATGGACTTAACACATTTTATCTACTAATTAAACTAAATATATATATATTCTTCCCTTAAAGAAATAGAATGCCTTTCATTTCAGTACAATCTAAAAAGAATTCAGAGTGAGAGGAAAGGCAAAGATGAAACTAGATTGGAAATGTAAGTAGCCTTTATCAGTCTGTCTTTTTATTGGTAGGATTGTTATTTATGATATAACTTATCTACAGTCAAGCGCCCAAATCTTAAGTAGATAGCTTGATGTATTTTTCCATACACATGGAATGTATACATATAAAATAAACATACACACCACCTTTCCCAGTTAATATCCTTCCACAGTAGTAGCCACTATTCTGAGTCTATCCCTATAGAATAGTTTAACCTGTTCTTGAACTTCATATCAACAGAATCACATAATGTTTGGTTTCTTTGGCTCATTGTTATCCCTTTGAGATTCAACCACGTTTTTATCAGTAGTTTATCTTTCTAACTGTGAATGTGCTGGTTTAAAAATATTGTGTACCCCAGAAAAGCCATGTTTTAATCCTGATTCTATTTTGCAGAGGCAACCATTTCTTTTCATCCTAACCCAATACTGGAGGTTGGGAACTTTTCTTTAGATTTTCTCCACTGAAATGTGATACATCCAATTGTAGGTGTGGCCTTTGATTAGATGGAAATGTAGCTTCACCCATTCGAGGTGGGTCTTGATTAGTTTACTGGAATCCTTTAAAAGAGGAAACATTTTTGAGAGTCAGAAATAACCGAAACAACAGAGCCAACAGAAACTTCAAAGCAAAGCTGACAGAGCAGAAACCACAGAGCCCAGACTTGACACAAATGTCGACACTTGAAGAACAGAGACAGATGTTTGGAGATGTCTGGAGCCCAGCAAATGTCACAATGAGATGTTAAGCAAGCCAGAACCTGGAGAGAGCTAAGGGAAGCCAACAGATGAAAGCTGGCCCTGGAGAAGCAAAATGAGGAACCACGACAGAAACAAAGGCTGAAAGCAATGGAGCCTAGGAGCAAGGGACCATCAAGGGGCCAGTGTGCCCTCCCAGCTAATAGATGTGTTCCAGGCATCTGCCTTTCTTGAATTAAAGGATCCTTCTCTGGATCCCATATTTCCACAGGCTTAGAAGTGTAATCTTGTAACTTATTAAATTTCCTTTATAAAACCCATTCCAGTACTGGTATATTGCATTCTAGCAGCTTGCAAACTAACATAATGGTATTCTTGCATTTTTTATCCTTTGTGTTATCGATACTTGCAATCATTTCTTTGGGGCATATAACCAAGAGTAGAACTGCTAGATAATAGGGTATGTGAGACTTTAGTAAACACTGCCAATTTTCCATTTTCACCAGCAATGTATGCAGATTCCATTTCACACTCAACCTTGCCAACATTTAGCATCATTAGTTTTTAAATTTTAACCATTATGTTGGGTATATGGCATATCACTTTGTGACTTTAGTCGCATTTTCTTGATATGTTTAGTGCATTTTCATATAGTGAATATTCTCTTTGTGAACTACCTACTTAAGTCTATTGCCCATTTTTAATTGGGTTATCTTTTTCTTCTTGATTTATAGGACTTCTTGATATATTCAAGATATGATTCCTCTGTCAGATACATGTATTATAAATATCTCCTCCCCATCTGTGATTTGTCTAATCACTATCTTAATGATATCTTTGGATGGACCACAGTTCTAGATTGTAAAGAAGTTCAATTTATCAACCCTGTATTTTATATCATTATATTTCTTGTGTTACGTCTAACAACTTGTCTATGCCTTGGTCATGAAAATATTCTCCCATGCTTTCATCTAAAATTTTTGTTGCTTTACCATACATGTGTCTATGATACATTTCAAATCAATATTTGAGTATAGTATGAGAGAAAGGTCAAGATTCATTTTTCCCATACAAATATGCAATCAATCCAGCACCATTTATTGATAAGGCCATCCTCCCTACATTGTGATGGTGTACTTGTTGTAAATCAGGGGCATTGGAGAAATGTTGCATTGCAACAGCCTCTAAGGGAAATAGCTCCCATACAATCCTAAAAGTTCTCCAGGTCCCTAGAGTTTTTCCATGCTAATAAGAGCATTTCAATCTAAGGACAAAGGGAATTAATAGAAAGAAAAACATTTACTTTTTATCTGACAAACAAACAAAAGATAAGGAAAGATTTCAATATTAGTCAGTCTCAATCTATAAATGCAAAACCTAAGCTAATAAATACTGTAATATTACAATTTAGTAAAACAAAATAAGTGCTTATTTAGCTACTGGCTTCTTCTGCTTCTCTATGCAGAAGTTAGAATTGAGAAAGACACCATATTTTATAGCCAGTTGAATTCCAATGTGAAAAGAAGAAGGAAAAAATAAAAATTAATAGTCATTAATTAAATGTATTTAATTAATAATTAAATTTATTTAATTATTAATTAAATTTTAAGGATAATGATCAATATGAAGAGCTGAAGTCCTAACTCTCTACTCATATGTAAACTGCCAAAGTCGAGAGTCTGGTCCTTTGCTTACTGCCTACTGCTGAGCCCCACCGGCACTATCCATTCCTGCTCTGATTTCCACCTAGTGTTTCCCACTGGGAACTTTCAGTCACTTCTTCAACCTAAGAACATCTGCCAAGACCTACCTCCTATAGTAGCTCATTTCAGGGTGCTCTGTCTTGACAGCTCTGAGCCTACTCTTCTCAGAAGTCAAAATGGATGAGAAAAGAGATGTTCATATGATGATAAGGAGAAACCAATCATGCAAGTAAAAAGACTAAGGACTAATCTTATAGTATCTGAGGGCAGGTAGGAAGAAAAAAACCGCAAGATTATACCAGGGAATAACCACATGTCTTAGAAGCATCCCAGGCGTCTTATAATATTACTTTCTCTGGAAACAGAGTTATAGGCATTCAATACTGGAATCTATTTTTTTCCAAAATATCATGGAACTTTTGTTAACTCTAGGACATACACCATTGGAATATAATCGTAGTGCAGCAATTCCAATAGAAATCATGGCATTTAGGAGAAACATTCTATTGACTGTGATTTCCTCTGGCTCCCCAGAATTATTTAATGTTGATGATTTTCCCCTTAAAAATTTCCTGGTGCGCCTAATGAAATCCATCAAACCTTAGGACATCAGGAGGGAGAATGAAGGAGAACATGATTTTTTTCCCAGGAATAAAAGTTGCAACGTGCAAAAGACAATCACATGTTGAGCTTGCTGTGATGGCAGGAAAGAGTCACAGGCCCAACTTGACAGGGGGCCAGTAGGATCTCACATGGACATCTTGCCATTTCAGCCTAGAGTTACCCCCATTTCATTAGTAACTGTACTCACCTCTAAAGCTTGTCTTGCTGAAACAGCCTCTAAGAGAAGTCCATTTGCTTGGTTTTGTCTACTCATTGTTCATTTGAGTACCACTATGTGTCAAGACAGTAGATTCACAGATATTATAAGAACCTCAGAGTGGTCCACTGTGACCACTGGGTGCCTTTTCTTTGGGCTCCTAGAGCACCCTGTCAGAACCCCATCTGTTACATTGTTTGGATAGTATCTCGAGCTGACATTAGTAGGCAATTGCTATTCTTCACTCAGTTAACCAATGGAACTAAAACCCAGGTGGCATTTCACTGGAATTGTTGTTCTCTCTCTGGTATGGAAATCAGGAGTGTCCCTCCTGATATGGTAGTCAGGAACATCCTGAAGATATTTATGCAGTCCTTACTATTATTCCTATGTGTATAACAAAGTATCAATGAAATGGATATTTTACTCCTACAGACCTTTGTTGCCCTTAGAAGCCTCTGAAATGAAATAAGAACCAGTTATTACTTCAACTAAGTTTTTGCAAGCCTATTTTATATAGTAGTTTGAGATAACCTCCTTTTATTTCCATTTCAACTAATGTTCAGCTATTATATTAGTCAGCCTATGCTGAAGTAGCAAAACCTTCAAAAATGTCAGTAATTTAACAAAAATGCATTTGCCTTTCCTATAAAATCTTCTGTAATGTAGGCAACAATCCAGGAACAGCTGTACTCCATGCAATGACTCAGAAATCTAAGACACTTCAAACTTGTTGCTTCATAAACTCAACATAAGACCTCGATGTTCTTGAATGAGGGGAAAGAGATTTCACTGTGTCAGCCAGGAAGTGGCACAAATCACTTTAGCTCACATTTTATTAGCTAGAGCTAGTCATATGGACGGGGGTCTGGATGCTAGTCTTCTATGAACCCAGGAAGAAGAGAACTGGATTCTGATGGATACTAGTAATGGCGACCATAGCTATGTTGTCCAGTAGAGGTCATCAGACACCAGCCTAGCCAAATAATACCTGCCATGTAATATAAGACCCACAAATTTGCTGCCACCCCATACAATTAAACAAAATGAAACCCCTCCCATTGTAAAGGCCATGTCTTGCTTTCATGAAGCATTTAGTATTCCTGAAATGAATCTCCGCTCCCACAATTTCGTTCTTTCTCCTATTTTCTTTAATTCATTATTCAGTTTGTTTCAGTCAGAAAAACGTTGTCTCTGGGTTGAATCTGGGTTACATCTGTATCAACCATAGCCCAGAATAACTGATGTATCAATCAAAATCCCAAATTTAAAATACTTTGATTCCAAGTTTTCCAGGCACTAATGTCAAGACCCCTTCCATTTAGAACTGTCTGATGCAGTTGATCGCAATACCATTAAACCACACCCTTTAGATTCTCCAACCTAAAGTTAAAACAGAGGTTAGATGATTGAAAAATTAAATATTCCAACAAATTAGGGAGATTCCTTGCCTCCTTTCATGAATATTCTTTAAGATTTATATCTGCAATTTCAAATGCCTAGAGAGATTAGAAGAGTACCATGCTCACTAGTGAAACAAAGCTTTGTAGTACCTTAATAATAATTATGGTAAACAGCAGACTATGCAAACAGAAATGGGTGAGTTAATTTTATCACCTCTGGGCTAGATTTATCTGCATCATCCTTCTTAGATCCCACTACAAAGAGGCAAGAGTGATCCACACAACAGGCTGTATTATAAATGTCAAGTAGAGGAGATCCCTGCATGCATTGTTTTTGGAGGGACAATTGAAAAAGGAACAATGAGGTTTCACAGAAAGCCTCAGGTAAATGTGGAATAAAGCTCTCCAAAAACCACTGATCACCTCTAAACCCTTTCCTTGTACCACTCTGAAAAAAAAAATACAACTCCTTTCCCAGAATCTGCTCTTTTCCATTCTCCTACATTTCCTTCATTGCTGCTTTTGAAGGAGATGATGCCTTGGAGCTTTTTTAAATGCCAGATTATTGCTGTAAAATTTAATGCAATACAAGGACAGATCAAATTTATGGAATGCCTTTTATGAGAATATCCCAAAGGGATTTCTATAATAGCTATAAAATTGTGAAACACATTGTGGAACAGATTTAATTTTTAAAGCAGCTGAAAATATATATTAATGATTTACCATCATTATTCCTCATCAGAGGTCTTTAAGAATACTAATAAAATGACTGTACCTATAATCATTTCCATCCAAGTGTTTCTTCGTGGAATTCAATCTGATCTTATAGCATGTAATTGGCCAATCAAAATAATGTTCTGGAAGGAAAAAAAAAACAGTGTAGAATTGTTACAGCCAAAGAACCATCCAATTTTGTCATTAGTTTTCTCCTCATTCCTTCACCATCTGCTCAGCTTTCACCTGTTTCACTGAGCTTTGATTTGCTTACAGTTATGCACTACCCGAACAACAGTAAAGTAATATAAATTTGATGGAAATTTTTCTGCTCTTGGGTTCTTGCTGGACAAAGCATGTGGATCCAAGCTTACTGTGTAATTTTCTATATCCAAATTATATCCATTCTTTAATATCCGATGCAAGTCTCTACCCTCATCTGGTAGAAATTATGATTCCATCCCCAGTGTATACTCTACTATCCCCTGTTATTTCACTGCCACACAGTTTGGGTGTAATTGATTTCACGCCCAGCTTCCAAGAAGAGTCTTGACTCATCTCCTAATCATGTTAATAACATCTCCTTGCCAGAGTACTTGGGTATATAACTCAGGCCTAGATTTTCAGTGTATGGCATTTCCTTACTACAATCAGCATTTCAGTTATGATTCAATCAAAGTGTAGGTCAAGACTTTTGTAAAATAAATTTGAGAAGCTACCCTCTCTTCTGCTGAATATAAACAAGGGAGCTTGTTGCCCTAATTGCTACTGGCAGCTGTTATGTATGTTAAAGGAAAAGGAATCTGAAGATGGAACCTAACTTTGTACATGGGCAAAGCCAAGACAATCACAGAGAAAGAGAAATAGAAATCTGAACCCATGCCTAAAGCCTAATCTGCTTCTGAATTTTTTTTTCCATTTACATGACTGGATAAATCCACTAGGTTTTAAAATGGATATGAGTTGAGTTCCTATTCTTTGACACCCAAAGCGTCCTGTAATTGCCCTCCGTTGAATGTTGCAATGCGAGGCATATGGGCAAATCAATGAAAGTGGGTTGGGATAATTATGTGATGGTAGGACTGATCCTCTCCCTCCATACCACTCAGAGTGGCCAGCTGTCTAGTGCCCAAATGGAAATGGTAAAATCAACCAAATAAGGCAGATGTTGTGCCTGAGGGATCTGATCTCATGAACAGTTCACAGAATCAAGATATTTTTATTAGCATCAACATTTTGAGGTTGTTAGATGACTTGAGTGAGAGTTCAGATTGTCTGCATTAACACCAGAGGACAAATCACCCCAGACAGACTAGATATTGGACCTAAAGTAGTAGGGAAAATGTATAGTAAAGGATGTGATTCCTATGATCCTGCTTGCCTTGGGCTGTATTTGTTCGGGAAGTACAGAAGTCTGAGTCTTCAGGATGGATGCACTTGTGCTTGCAGCTGAGCAATAACAGAAACAGCAGACTGAAATTTTGGAGAGTCCAATTCAATTCAAAATAGACTTACTAGGCACTTATGCTATGAGGAGGATACAGAAATGAACAGAATATCCTCCTTAAGAAATTTATTATTGGGCTTCCGGACAAAAATCACATACACACACAAAAACAGAGGAAATCAGATCAAAGAGTCTCCTTTCTTCTATATGTAGCAAAACAAATAAATAAAAATCGGGGTAAGAGATAAATAAAAATCAGTCAAAAAAAAAAAAGGAAGAGTCATGACTTCATGCCATAAGCCTTGAAAAGTGACAGCTAAATGAGAAAAATAAGAAATAATACTCTAAGTAGAAAAATAAAATTTCTCAATAGTGGTTTAAGCTATAGAAAGCCTTCACAATAATACATTGTATGAGTTAAAGTTCAATCAGAAATGTGAGTGAGGAAATTGTTATAGGAATTACAGCTCATGCAACTGTGGGAGCTAGTTAAGCAGACTGTAGAAGGCATCTGCTGTTGGGCCTGAAGTTGGGAAGGCCAATCAGGAAGAAAAGCTGGACATCAGATGAGGAAAACCAAGAACATGACCTGCAGGAGAAGGTGGAGCCCTTTGCCAGGGACCTGCACATGTGCCTGGCCCAGGACCCAGAGAAGCTGAAAGTGGAGCTCGGGCTGGAGCTGAAGAGCTGAGGCAGGGGCTGTAACTTCACAGCACTAAGACAGGTCAGGAGCTCAGAGACAGCATGTGTGGGCTCCAGTGGCCCCTGCCCTTTGCTGACTTTCAGAGCATATAAATGACCACTGTTTCACTTCCACTTTCCAAAGCTCTCCCAAATTTCTTTTCTGGTCAGCCCTAACCTAGAGCCATATAAGGAAGGGAAATCAGGGAAATGTATTTCCATCATAACTAAATTGTACAAAGCCACCGCAGACATATTCAGTTAAGCAAGAGTCCAAAGGAAAGCTAAAAAGGAGATGGCCAAGATAAGGATATAAATTTGGGACCAAAACAATGCCTTTTAAGCCACAGACAAGAAGTACCTTAAGAAAGAGAACAGGGCCGTGTCTATTATCTCCTTTATCATACCTAACACAAATCTGGTCACAGGTAGGTTGTCAGTATATGTCAGTTAACAAAAAAATCATTTCTCTCTCAGCTGAATTTCTTTATGTAGATACGAGGCCTTCTGGCACTTATCTCCTCCTGTTTCCTATTATATTTACTGGTGTGTGCTGCTTATCTCTCTACAGAATTAATCCCGTTCGGGCAGGATCACTGTCACGTTCAAGTTTGTATCATCCCACCCACATCCTCACCATTTCATTTTCCTGGATTTAACTGTCATTGCAAGATGACTCCCTATAGATTTGCCACCTAAAATGCAATAGGGCCAAGAAAACTTCCACAACACCATAACTTTGCTCATAGAAAAGCCAAGATATTAAGAAATAAGATTAAGATAAGGAATCAGGAGATCCATGTCCTGATTTCTCTGACTTTGATTTGCTGTGTGATCTTTGGCAAGTATCTCCCTTTCTGAGACTCAGCTGGACAAGAGAGTACTTTCCATCCCTTTTGGCTCTGAAGTTCTTCACTCTCACAGTTCTATGCTCTTTAGCAGAAGGACACACAGGCAAGTCTAGCAGCAGCCTCCTCTTCATCCCAGAAGACTCTCATTGTCCTGACTCTGAATTTTATGGTGGCCATAAATACAAAACAGAATCACATTGCCTTGAGTACTGATCACTAAGGAACATCTTTTCTGTCACATTTTCATATTGCCCTTTCCCCTTCCCTCCGGTTTCATGACCCTGTAACTTTCCTAGGCACACCACTCCCTTAATATTCTCCAGCAAAATGTCAGAGCTGTATGCTGTACAAAATTAATGTATCTTGTTTAACAGAGACAAAAAAGGGAGCACAGCAATAGAAAGTACTCAGGATGAGTGAGCGCCGAGCATGGGGGGAAAACTTCCCTTCCTTGTTTCTTCCTGCTCAACTACTAGTACATTTCTGGTTGAATCTCCATTTCTAAGAATAAAAAGAAATGTGATTTGAGGAGACTTGCTTAGCCTGGAGCAAGTCAGTTAACCTCTCTAGTTGTCAAATCTATGAAATGAAGTTTTGTACTGGGGTTATTTCTAAAATCCCTCCCAGCTTTTATATTTGATAATTTATGGGCTGCAAAACCACCAAAGCTTAATCATTTTGATGGACCTCATTAATACAAATGAAGGGAAAGAACCTGGTATTTTAAGCAAAAAAAGACGAGTGGCCAGGGCACTACTTTACTCTGGTGATGAATTTGGATATCCCAGGGAGGAAAAAGCTCCTTATTGCCTAATCCCTATCCTGCCAACAAGCCAAACATAAAATCCTGTTATCAATCAGCTGAGTTTCAGAATGGGGCTGAGAAATAGCTAATGTGTTTGCTGTCCACTCAAATTTATACACATGATTTCCTTTGTAAATGTGCCTCTAGGTGATCCCAGGGATAAACAATGATGTGGAAAAGCAAATATATACCGTGAGAAGAGTTCAGAGTATGGTGAAAGCCTGTAGGAACTCCTTGAACAAAGTTAGCCAAGGAGATCATTTTGGTATCTCCTGGACTAAGGCTAACTTTATTATAGATTAAGGTGCAGGGATTGTAAAAGGCCCCATCCTAGGTGTGAGCAGATTGGAAATCGGGGCCGTCCAGCAGGACCCAGGAAACAGAGATCAGGGAAACTGAAGCAGGGATGTATATGAGCGGACAATGTAAGAGGTGGTGACAGAGGTAGAAATCTAGATGCGAGCAAGAGGTACACTCAAATCCAGAACTAGCTAGAGGCAAAAGCCCTCCAAATTGGAATCTCAGTCTCACTCCATCATCCATCTTCCCTCTCTCTTTTTCTTTAACCTCTCCCATCATTTAAACATGCTAAACTCTCTCCCATCCACATAAACCCCAAACCAACAACCTGGGACTCTTCTTTGACCCCATTTCTCTCCTCACCTTTCAGCTCCCAGTTAACCACAGAACCAATTAAACCTCTCCTATCTGTCTCCTTTTCTCCCTCTCACTGCCGCAACTCCAAGCCTACTTCCAAGATTATCTTCTATACTGGGCAGCACT
Source organism: Tamandua tetradactyla (assembly GCF_023851605.1). Lineage (NCBI taxonomy): Eukaryota > Metazoa > Chordata > Mammalia > Pilosa > Myrmecophagidae > Tamandua > Tamandua tetradactyla. The sequence continues at coordinate 197,928,370 of NC_135327.1, read as the reverse complement.
ACAAAATGCTATACTGGCAGTAAGAAACCTGTGCCATTTTGAAGCTCTTATGCACCCACAGAAAACCCATGTCCTTTTTCTGATCCAATCTCATGGGGACAACATGATTTAATCCTGATTTAATATTATGGGATGGAAACTTTGATTGGATTGTTTCCATGGAGATGTGACACATTCAATTGTGAGTGTGGCCTTTTGATTAGATGGAGATGTGACTTCACCCTTTCGAGGTGGGTCTTGATTAGCTTATTGGAGTCAGTTAAAAGGAGAGACATTTTGGAGAAAACACAGTTGTTTCAGGGCTCACAGAGACACAGGTATTGGGAAATGCTTGGAATGCTAGCAAAGAGAAGCCTTTGCCTAGACATGAATGTTTGGAGGTACAGAGCCCATCAGACATCGCCATGTGCCTTCCCTTGAGATGCTAAGCAAGCCAGAACCCAGAGTTGTGTTCCAGAGGAGCTAAGTCAAAGTGCATAGATGCTTTGCACAGGCATCAGAAGCTGGAAGCAACAGAACCAGGAACAAGGACCAGCAGATGCCAGCCATGTGACAGATATCGCCCTCTTTTGAGTTAAGGTATCTTTCTTGGGATACCTTAGTTTGAAATTTTTCATGGCCTTAGAACTGTAAACTTGTAACCTAATAAATTTCCTTTTTAAAAGCCTTTTCATTTCTGCTATATTGCAGAATGGCACTTTGGTGCCATTGACAAACCAAAACAAAACCGCAAGGACATGCCTTCTCTAGCCTCCCAGTCTACTTAGCCAAGTATGCAGAACTAAGCAGAAGTAGGTGGACACACAGAGAATTAGTAAATATAAGCCCTTATTGAGTTTTTTGTCTGGCCTCTGTTTCCCTTTGGGATGTGAAACAATGAATAGTCTTTATTCAGGTAGGAAAGGTTAAGACAGGATTGAGAAAAAAGCCAAATTTTATACTCAGAACATAAATCATGACCCAGGAAAAAACTTTTACAAACTATCTAGGCACCCACTCAAATGAATATTTATACTCTTGGGACCTACTGGATCCCTAATTGCATGTCAGCTTCAGAAATGTCATCAAGAAAGAAGCAATCCAACTGAGTCACTGTGAATGCATTCTTCAGTGTTTTCCCAGCCTTCTGTTTATTCAGCATCACAAGACACAGCCTCCCATCCCAACTCCATCCATGGATTACTGCTTACCAGCTGGGCTTTTCACCTCTGGTCTTTCCACCTTCGAATCTCCCTACACTGCAGCCAGAAACACATATAATATGGGGACAGAAATGCTATGGAGACAATTCACAGCTGAGAACAAAAATTCTAGAAATCCCATTATTGAGTTTGATGAGAAGAGCAGTTCATCAGAATCTTTTGGGGAATCCACAGTCCCCTGATTCATATGAAGAAAATGGGAGGAGGAGGAGGAGGGTCTCTTTTAGGGAGAGCAGTGTCATATTGGGAGCTTAACATTTGTCTCTTTCTCCTATCCCTCTAAGGGGAAATCTTTGACAGATTTGTCCACCCCATAAAATTGACTGGTGTTGCTGGACCTGCCCCTCTCTACTTGGAATTCAGAATCACAGAGCTAGTAAGTATTAAGCTGAAATTTTAACTTCCCCAAACAGTGAATAAGTGGCAGGGCCAGTGCTAGAATATCCCATATGAGCTTGATCCAAAACACACTAACTACTTATCCCCACAATCTGTGTTAATTTTTTTTTTCATACTTTGGTGCATTTGTACAGAATTTTCCCTCTGCCTGGAATCTGCATCCTATTTCTCTGATAATCAAGATTAATTGCCCTTGCCAAGATGATTATTCCTCCCCTTTCTCTTGACATGAAAAGTTTGGAGTTTACACATCATTCCTTAAAGTTTAGTGAAACTCTTGCTATGTTCACTGGTGGACAAGTAGGCAGTGACAGAGGACATGAAATTTGAAGATCTTTTATCACATGATGATGCTCACCAAAAAGAAGTTACTTCAGGGGAGTGTCCAAAAAATCAAGTATACAGAATGGTTGGCTAGTTTTTATCATTGGCCACAGCAAGGCAGGTACCATGGGTGCATGCATAAAGTGGCTATGGTGGCTGAAGTAGAGACTATGCATCAGCCAAACAGCATGGATTCCCACTCACCAGGCTGAACTATCTACTGCCACTGTTGTGTTCATTCCGTCAACAACAGAGACAAATGCTAAGCTCCCAATATGACACCGTTCCTTGAGGAGACCAACTCGATGTTTGGTGGCACTAACATCTACTAATCTCCCTGGGGTGTGATGTTGTTTATTTTACTTTTATTTCAGTCATGGGAAGGCAGTTTCAGAATTTTGACTTGGGTTTCTCCACAATAACTCTTACTCCACAGGACAAGGTACCAATACAGTGGTTCAGCCAAGTACTGCACATGTTTAGTTCAGTTATAAATTCAAGGACAGGGAAAATAGCCACAAGTAAACTCAATATTCAGTTAACTCACTGTTAGGCAATTTGGATCAGCACATCATTTATTAACTGGCTTCATTTGCGCAGACTGCCACAGGAGTGGGAGGGACACGTGATGATACTTTGGATTCACAGGTGTCGATGTCAACTCAAATCCTGTGACAAAAAGTCCTCAAAATGTTTAGGTATTTCCTTTCCTTAGTGTATGGTTATCTTAGTAAATGCCTGCAGGTCCCTTTGGAAAAGAACTGGGGAAATCACCACAGTATACAACTGCTGTGCTGTTGCAGGGGACTTCTTCCTTGCTCTGGCCTCTCTGGCAGAGAGTGGTTCTAGGTCCAAACTCCGGTTCCCCCTCCTGATCACCCCTCCTTGAATTATATTGGTTATATAGATGTGGTATTCCTTTATTGGCTGCTCATCTCTCTTGCTCTTAGAAACACCAGCCTCTGCCAATCATCTCCATAGCTCTTTGTGGGTCAGGCCTCCTGGCTGTTACTCTGACACAGTGGTTTATCAAATAATTGTGCCCGCCTTGCACCTGACACTTTAGCAGCATCACTTTGTCTCTAATATTTCAGGATCCTATCATCCCCTTTGCTGTCAGAGAGCTCTCCTATCAGGAGCTGTGACCTCCAGAGGATAGCCACCACTGAGTAAGGATGAATCAGAGCTCTCAAGTTTGCAGTGTGTGTGTGTATGTGTGTGTATGGGTGTATGTGTCTGTGTATGCGGTAGGAGTAAATGGGGGTGGGTGATGTTGAGAAAAGTACAGACTGCAAAGGTAATAAACCTGCAGTGGCCCAGAGGTGAATAACTGTGGATAGTCAGGAATTTTCAAATAAATTCATGTGGCTGGTTTGGAGGATGGTATGCTTCTCGCCAGTACATTCCTTATTGCGTTGGCAAATGGAGTGTACATCAGAGAGATCGGAGACTTATTACAAATCCTTTAGGACTTATCTCAGCTGCCACCTTTTCTGGGAAAAAATTCTTCACTGCCAGGGCTAGGTTAGAAGCCCCTCTTTTATTACACTTTTCACGATTCTGTTGACACATCACTTTGTACTACAATTACTTGCATACTTGTCTACCTGAGTAAGAACTATGCCTTATTCATAATTGTATCCACAGAATTGAGGCCAGTAACTGAACTACAGTAGTTGATGAGCAAATGTTTGTTTGTGCAGTGATTCGAATGGTCTGCACCGTGCCGGAACCATGAAGCCCCTGTGGTGTCATGAAGGGTGGCCTAGCCTCCCTGTCTACACTCTTTCCTCCCTTCTAGAACTCCCAGTCTCCCTCTCCAACAGATGTCCAGGATTGACACAGCTGCCCTGGAACGGCTAGCTGGTCGAATAAATGTTTGTGGACTGTAAAAGTGTTACTGACTAAATGTACTATATTCCCAAAGTATCTGCCATTTAAAAGGAGTTCATAATGAGAAAACTAAAAAAAAAAAAAAAAAAATGATTTCTCTAATGTTGTATTTCTCTCAAGAGTGAGCTCTTTGAGCAAACTATCTGGACTTTTACACCATTCCCAATTCACTGCACCCATCTCCGTCCCAGTTCGTACCACATAGCACCTAATTGGAAAAACATTTCAGATGTGTTACACTGTCAACTCTTCTTTTTGTGAGGGGAGAGGATACTTTACATCTGGGCCTTTTCATCTTCATCTTCGGCTAATGATAGTAATTTACTTCAGAAGGCTTTTAGAAGAATTACATTAGCACCTAACATAACTTAATAGAATGCATGCCACCTATTAAGTGCTGAAGTTGTTTGCAGATTTTTTTTTCTTTGCATACGATATGGTGGATCACATTTAATTATTTTTCCATGTGAGTATTGCAGCACCATTTGTTGAATTTTTGTTTGATTTTTGTTTGCTTTGTTTGTTTGTTTTGTTTTGGGGGAAGTGCATGGACCGGGAATCGAACCGGGTCTCTTGCATGGCAGGCGAGAATTCTACCACTGAACTACTCTTGAACCTCATTGTGGTATTTTTATTATGAAACAATTCATAGTCAAATGCAACTCAGAAAATGGACCTCCACTCTGGTCAATCCCATGGAGACTCTGGAATGTTGCCCAAGAGTTTGGGGAAGCAAAGGAGCTTGAAACCTTCATCTTATCCCTGCCTGTAAGATATTTCCACTAAGAAGTTTCTCTTCTAAAGTATGGAGTCCAAGGAGTCCTGAGCAGGTAGAACATGGAATTGGGTATACACAGGCGTGATGGCTGCTTCATAGTATTCTAATGAGGAAAAGCTCGTGACGCCTTAGAACAGAAGGCAAATCTTTTTTGCCACTGTGATGCTAACTTCTACATTGCTTGGATGAAAAGTTCCAAAATCTCAACTTTTTAAGCTTTTTTTGTTTTAGCTTTATGTAATAACTGATTTGGGAACTGAATTTGACTCTTTTGTAACAGACTTTCCCATACTTAAAAGAAAGAAAACTAAAAACCATCCTAAATACAGTCTATAAAATGCTTACAAGTTTGAGCCATCTCTTTCTCTTTCTCTCTCTCTCTTTTGCCCTTTCTCTCTCTCTCACTCTATAAATTCCTCTCTCATTCCCAACAATTTATTTCCCTTCCAAGAAGTATTTTACCCATATTCTCAAAGTCTTTATGTAACAGAGGTCAAGGGGTCATGCCATTGATCTTACACCAATGCCGAAACACATTGATGTAGAGCCCATTGGTATTTTAGCAGAGTCCTTTATATGAGGATTAGACTGCATTCTACTTCTGAATTCTGCTGTATACTGTAAAGTGTCATAACCAATGCTGAGTACATTTGGAAACCTCTAGGGTTGATACAAACATGGGGTTGTGTTCCATTTGCATATTGAGTCAGTGAAATGAAAGCTTACAGGCTGTTTGGAAACCTTCTTATACTCTTATAGAGCCCTGGAGAGCTAGCTTTAACCATGATTAATGTACTCACTTAAATGGGATGTTTTTACTTCTATGACTGTCAATCATCCATTTTCCAGTGCCTGTATGTGCAGGGAACTGTCATCCTGATTTCTTGACACGTTCCAAGGCTTTAAAATTCAGTCCACTCAAAGATATTAGGGCACCAAAGCCATATTAATGGCAGCCTTAACTCATGATCTGCTTTTCTTGTATGCTACATGCTAACCACGTGCCAGAGTGGAGAGGTTAAGTGTTTGGCACTTTCCTTCTTCCCCTGTGATCACAGTCAGAAGCGGAGATTCATGGCAGCCATTTTAGGCTCTTGTTGCATCATTTGTCATGAAAATGAGGTATTAGAATTTCAGCACCTAATATGCTTTGTGAGTTATAGTAGGGAGTAGAGCTGCTCCTTTGGTATTTCCGATAATATGTAGCTTTGTCAAAGGCTGATGGCGAACGATCAGTTCAAAAGTACCTTGGAAAAGCACACTCTCCATGTCAAAACGGCTTAGATTGTGGAAAAAATTACTATCAGTCAAAATGGCACATAGGGAGAAACTCACATACCTAGAGGAAGCCATTTTAAACCACAAAAATCCTTCCAAGGTAACCCACCTGAACAAAGGACAGAGAACCTCCATTGCAGCCTGTGTGGCTACAGCCTGGTCTGTGACCCCTGGCTGTGGATGCCTCACTCAGTTCTATGTTCCCTGAGGAGAAAGCAACTGTCTAGATTGAGCCACTAGGAAGGTTCTACAAAGCAGATTCCACATCTACCTCAAAGTATGTCCCTGCTCACTCAATAGTGTGTTCAAAATGCTCACCATCATGTTTACTTTTTAAAAGCCGTCTGGATAAAGGTGGTGTTAACGAAATTAAATGTTTGACCTCTGAGGGAAAAATAATATATTCACCAGTTGGTGGGCCTCATTGAAAGGGAAAAACTGGGGCCAGTTGAAAGCTAAAAGGTAGAAAATTTTAATTCAAATTGGACCCAAAATGGGAAGGGTTGTCAAGAGCTCCCCGCCACTGGAAGTATTCAGATAAAGTCTAGGTGGTCCTCTTCCAACAGTGGATGGAAAGTTGGACCAGTTGGGCATTTCAGTTCCTTCTGATTCAGATATTCTGTGATTTTATCATTAACTAAAAATAGGGAGAACAAGGGGAGTCTCTCCTCTTCTTTGGAAAGTAACTGCATGCTGATAATGTTGGTAGATTCTTGGGCAGAGAAATCCAGATTCTGGTCCTGCTTCCAAGGATTTCCATTCCTTTTTTTCTTTTTAAGTTTCCGAGGGTTGTTCTCAATCTCTCAAATCCCTTCCCCTTCTGATAATCTATGATTCTCTAAGCTTGGATAAATTAGAATCCTTCTGGTTACATTAGAGTGGCAAATAATAACACAGCTCCAGGGTGGCAAAGAGCCAATTCTAACCCATTGGTGGTAACTACTTAGTTACACTGGGTAACTGAGTCAAGCCCAGAGATAAGTAAGATATACTTCCACAAATACTTAGGGCTAGGGTGGGGAAATATTGACAATAAGCTGCATATTTGATATTCCTGCAGTAGACTCTTAAAATTCAATTTATCCGGTTTCAACTATCACAGGTGATTAATGACCAAGACATGCTATAAGTTATAATTTTTTCTGAGAAGGGGCTGACACACAGAAATAATAAATGCGGCAAGATGTAGCATGACTAGCTGTGAAGTAAGAAAGAACTAAAGTGGAGTCTCATTTCACATCTCCTCCCTATACATTTCAATTGCATTTTATTTTTTTATGAGGCAGATGACACGCAACAATTTTGGTGACTTGAGAAGGCTTCTGGAAAAAAGCCCTCATAAAAATTAAGGTTTTATTGTACAAAGTCTTTCTTACAGAACAAGAATGTTTAAAGCATGAACTGAAATAAGATATATAAAAGCAATTTCAAAGATACAAAGCTGTGAAACTTTAATGTTTTATTCATATTATTAATACTTATCTGTCCTTCATGTCCTCAAAAATGATATCTAATCGCATTGTGAAAAAGAAAATGTCAGTCAAACAATTCACCTTAAGAGACTGATAGAGAATTAATATTTGAAGGAACAGATATAAATTGGATAAAATAAAAGAATAATGAATCCCTAGCATATGTACCATACACCTTCCATTGTTCTTTTACTTAACTTTCTCTTTTTTGTAAATCTTTTTTTCTGCATTTCTAAAATAATGCAAGCATTAAGAATGAAGAAATAGACTTAATAAAAAGATGACTATAACCATTAAATCATTCCCTAGAATATCAAATGGCAGCCACAGTTGAAAAAAACAATTCCCGATGAACCTAGTTAATGAAAATTCTCAAGAGTCAGAAGAAATGTGGTTGGAAGAGAACCTAGATTTGATTCCATAGAAGATATATGAAAACGGCAATGAGAGTCACTGTTTTCCTAAGGATATCATATTTTAAATTCCTTGATTTTGTCTCCCACATAACAAGGTCTCTTCTGGCCTGAATGTGAAGGGCAGAAAACTTAGCTCAAAATCTGTCTCCAAGTGGCACTTGAGAATACATGGACACAGCACTGGTCTATGGTCCTGTAAGAAAGCTACATAGTACACCCAATCAGGAAGGACATCACAGCAATTCCAGTTTCTTACTTTCTATAAAACCTCAGGAAACTTTTATTTCTCTTTTTCCTCCACTGTAAAATGTTGATAATAATACCCGTTTTCAGGCAAGGTTTCCAAGTTTCCATGCTTCTTCCACGTATGGTTATAAATAGGAAAGAAATTCAACAAATAAAAATAAGGGTGACAAAGGGTGCATGGGTAATTTAGTGGTAGAATGCTCACTCTCCATGCAGGAGACCTGGGTTCAATTCCAAAAAAAGTTTAAAAATAAAATAAATATGACAGTAGTGACCATTTAATAACCAATCATGCTAAGACACTATTATAAGCACTTTACATGCATAATCTCATTTATTGTCCACAACAACATATAAGGAAGAATAGTGAATCTCTGGGATATGTACCATATACCCTCACACATTTAAAAATAGAAGGTTTAAGAATTTGACCAAAATTACAGAGCTTGTAAGTGTCTGAGGCAAGATATGACCCCAAGTGGTCTGACTTCAGAGCCTGTGGTCTAACCCTTCCCCTCCCATCCCCTTTGCACACTTTGGTTTACTTTGGGAACATCTCCCATGTGACAAATGCTGCCCACTCTCTGACACCCTGCTCAGTCTGGCCTTCATTAGGCAGCATCCCTGGGGCCTCAACGTCTCTTCTCACCTTTCCAAAATCAAGTTATTTTCCGTCAAAACCCTATGTTGACATCTTAGCCAAGATTTATCAATGGCTTTGAAATAACTTTAAGCTTCTAAGAAGAATTTGCATATTGATAGAGCTTTCCTGAACCTCTAATATCCCTAGTAAGCCAGAGGCATTATTCTTAAGTAATGGAATTTCAGACACCATAGTTCATGAGACATGTTTAGTTCAGGAAACCCTTGCAGTTCCCCTCAAATCATATCCTGCAAGGACAAGTCTTCTTCTATGCACACGTAGACACATTTACCTCTAGAGACAGTCTCTGACATGAAACAGACATACTTTAAACAAATAAAGAACAATAACACCTTGACAGATAGACAAATATAATTTAAACCAAATAAATTGTAGGCTGTCATGCTGAGATGACATAGAGTACAGAAGAAATCAGTATGGGGTGAAAATGGTTATGATACTCTACTAAGCTTCCTGACCTAGTGGTCCTCTATAAATCATGGATAAAAAACTTAATGCTTAACATTGGGTTCATGGTCTCCATGGTAATCAGAGCCATGTGCCCTGCCAAACATTTCATGCCCTAACCCCTGGAACCTGTGAATATGTTACCTTACACGGTGAAAGGGATTTTGAAGATGTAATTAAAGTTATAAGCCTAAAATAGAGAAATCATCCTGGATGATTTGGCTGAGCCCAATCTAAAAATCTATTAAAAGCAGAGAACTTTGTCCAGCTGGAGTTAGAGGCATGTGGCAGAAGAAGAAGCAGAAGAGATGTGACAGAAGGGGAAGTCAGAGAGAATCTAAGCGTAAGAAGGATTCAGTGTGCCATTGCTGGCTCTGAGAAAGAGGTCCATGTGTCAGGAAAGGACTAGAGAGAGGTGTCCAAGAACAAAGAGTGGTCCTTAGCTGACAACCAGCAGGGACACAGAATCATTAGCCCACCAACTGCAAGGAGCTGAATTCGCCCAACCACCTGAATGAGCTTGGAAGCAGATTCCTGCTGTCTGCCAGTAGAAAATAATGCAATCTGGTGATACTTTGATTTTAGCCCAGTGACTTCTGACATATAGAAACTGTGAGATAATATATTTGTGTTGCTTTAAGCAGCTAAGTTTGTGGTAATTTATTGCAGCAGCACTAGAAAACTAATACAGCTCCCATAGACATTCAGAAAGCCAGGCCCTACATAAGCCAGCAGCTCAGATCCTTATCATCAAATTAATTTTTAGCCATTTTTATCTGACCTTATGAAAGTTTCTTTAAATCATCTAGCTATGCTCCTTCAGGTTCAGGATCCTCTGCTATGTTACAGCTCCAAAGACTAGAGCCCAGTCCGTCATGCTCACTTACTCAAAACAGATCCCTCTGTAATGCCAACTGCTTGGTCTGCTCCCTGCATCACCTTTAATCTGTATCTTGCCAACCTCAGTGAAGGCTTCTCCTTGTCCACTAAGCAGATGCTTTTACTCATAGAAACCTTCTTGGAGGTGATTTTTTACTAGGGATCAAGGTTTAGAAGCCAGAGGAGAACAATATCTGCATGGAAAATGGCATGAGCAAATTCACTGAAGCAAGATTGAGTGGTGCCTGTTATTCTGCAGAAAGGAGACAGACCTTAGGAAACTAAGAGAGCTCAGTTATCAGATGAGCTTGGAGGATACACTACTAGGCATATGTAGAGAAGAGTAAGAAGATTGTCTGGCGAAAGTGAGGGACTGTCAGAAGGATTCACAAATACAATAGAAAGAGGAAGGATTTGACATGTGAATGATATCAGATGCAAGGCTGAGCAGATTGTACTTAAAAGCACAGGAGATGCAAGAGAAACCAAGGACTAATGCAAGAAAGGATGACATGAAGTAGGCAAATATGATAAAATGAAAGGGGAAATATTATCTGAATGCCTACCCTACACTAGGCATTTGCTTCATATAGGTTTTCTCGCTACAAGGTAAGATAGAGTTCTCAATTACGTAAAGTAAAGAAAAGAAGACTCAAAGTCAAGCAGCTCAAAGAAGCAGGGCCACAGTTCCATGTTAGATCTATCTTACACAAATTCCATGCTCTTCCCACCATTTCCAGCCACTGTTTCACTTAAAATCAGAGTGTTTTAATATGTGCAGAAACTGAGTAACTCTGGCTATAGAAATAGCCATTGACAGTCATCTGGCATCCTTGTATTCATTTTCATCAAAAGAAAAGAACTTCCCTGAAGAAAAGCAACAAAGGCAGACAAAGTCTCAGTACTCCAGGAGAGTTTCATCATATACTGGAAGACAGAACAAAATGAAAAAGACGTCTTCATCCCTGAAAATATCCAAGCCCAAGTTACCCAGCAGTGCCAGTTTCCCAGCCAAGTGCTAAAGTTCTGCACTCCATTTCCCTTCCTTCTTACCTCTGCAGTACTTTTTAAAATCTCCCCTTTCCTTTCCACCAGGTATTAGATTGCTTGTGTGGTAAGGTACAGTGATTAATGGAATGGATTTAAAGTCATATTTCCTTAGTTCAAATCCCTGCTCTGCCACTTATTACTTTGTAACCTCAAGCGCATAAACCTTCCTACATGAGGATAATAATAGTATCAACTTCATAGGTTGTCATGAGCATTAATGACTCAATATATGTAAAACACTTAGAACAGTGCCAGCATGCATGCATATGCTTGCTAGGTAGGACCATGGCAAATTGGATAATTTTGAAAGCATAGTTTTTTTTTTGCCATGGTCCTTTCTCACTTTCCTCTCATTTTGAATGAAGTCACTATAAACCAACAAGAGTTATAGCAGGAAGAATCTAAGCCTAAAGTCTGGATGTTGACATAGAATTTTAGATTATTAAAAAAAAAAAAAAAAATCAAGCCCAAACAGGTGAAATGACTTCTCCAAGTCACCTAGCTAGTGACTGAGAAAGGAATGCCAGTGTTACTCTTCCTCAGTTATATTATGCTCTTATTTGATTAAATTACACATTTTCAAACTGAGTTTAATGAAGGGAACTCATCTAGCAGAGAGTTGATCTCCTGAAGACCAGTCTACTCTTCAGTTCATCCCAATGTGGTTCTGAATTTTTGACTCAGCTGGATAATGAAGAAAATTGTTGGAGTGAATTTGATTTTAAAATTTTGAAAAATATGATGGTATAACTTGCTGTTTCCCATCACTTCTGGTGACAGGATATTGCCATTAGAAGTTTTCGATTAAACCTGAACAAAAGAAACTGCTTTTTATTGGGCACTGAGCTGGTTTGAAAGAATGTATGTACTCTAAAAAAGCCATGTTTTAATCCTGATCAATCTTGTGAGAGCAACAGTTTCTTCTAATCCCTATTCAGTACTATGGGTTGGAAGCTTGATTATCTCCATGGGGATGTGACTCAATCAATTGTGGGTATTAAACTTGATTATATGGAGACATGTCTCCATCCATTCTACATGGGTCTTGTATAGTTTACTGGAATCCTATAAAAGAAGTATTTTAGAGAAAGCCTCAGAACACTGCAGAAACATGAAGCAGAGAGTCTACCAGCCAGCGACTTTTGGAGATGAAGAAGGAAAACACCTACCAGGGTGCTTCATGAAACAAGAGGCCTGGAGAGAAAGACACCAGGTGCCTCCATGTTCGCCATGTGCCCTTCCAGCTGAGAGAGAAACGCTGAACGTCATCGGCCTTCTGGAACGAAGGTGTCTTTCCCTGGATGCCTTAGATTGGACATGTCTATAGACTTGTTTTAATTGGGACTTTTCTCAGGCTTAGAACTATAAACTAGCAACTTATTAAATTCCCCTTTTTAAAAATCATTCTGCTTCTGGTATGTTGCATTCTGGCAGCTAGCAAACTAGAACAGTCACCTACTAGGTGTTCTAGTTCTTCTGGTTCTAGTCAAGCACCACTAAAAACCAATTCCGTCACAGGCTACAATTCTAGACTGTTTTAAAAAACAGTCAAGTGTTTATCTGAGTTGTTCTCTCTACCCCCAGGCCTATGAAGCAGTAAGTGTTGTTGAGAGTGAAACATTGTCTTGTCTCCATTCTCACATTTATCAAATCCTTTCTCTCAGAAATGGCCAGAAGGATTCCCAAGAAATCATATAAAGTTCTGCTGATGCCTAGAGAGAGCTGACCCTCATCACCTCCCTGTAGAAGTTTGAGAGAGAAAATAGAACAGGTGCAGATGCAGCCACAGAAAATGGTATGGCTGCCCACTCCATGTGACCCCTTGGCTGTGGAAGGGGATTACTTGCTCTTTTACTATATCCCACAAGGATCCCTCTGCATGGCCCCATTGCCCCATTCACTTCCCCCCTGTGCCCAACGGAAGCTTTTCTGCTCCAAACCACCTCTCTCTCTGGGCTGCCATGATAGCTGAGTTTCCATCATTAAACTGAATTTGGAGATATGTAATTTAACATAATATACCTGAGGAAGAGTAACACACTTACAACTAACAAAAGGAAATTGGGATTAATTAAGTTAATTATTTTTTATTTTTATTTCAAAATTTTTGTATAAAAGTTTTGGTAGCACACTATTGTAAATCCACTGAATCGTACCCATGAAAATGGTTAAAAGTGGAAATTTTCCATTGTATATATTTTACTACAATAAAAAACTAAAATTATAATAATAAAGAACACTAGATGTAAAATTTAAATTATCTCTTCCCCTTGTCTCAAGCCCATTACTCTCTCTCCCTCCCCAGAAGCAATTACCATGATGAATTTATGTGTACCTTTCTAGTCAATTTTTTAGTATTTTATTACATATAATATAGGTATGTCCTTTAAAGTTACATAAATGTTATCAACTGTACACACCACTCTGCAATTTGATACATATAGGTCACCATATGAATATTATTGAGTGAATTAAATCTCTTAATTTTTATTGTGAATATTGAATACTAGGACATTTTAATACCATATTTTTCCCCTCCTTTCCTACCCTAAATTGATCAATTTTTCTTTTTGTTCCTCTATTAGTTTAAAAGTTATGTATTCTATTTCTTTCCTCTCAATGGTTCTCTCACATGTTTAAAATGCATATTCAACAAAGCTAATAATTCATCTAGCTTCCAAAAATCATGAAAATGCCATAAAACTTGTATCTATAATTTTCTGCTTGCTACCTAACTTGTTTTTATACAGTATTTTAATACTACCTTTTTATTCCCAAATTATTCTTTCTAATATATATACTTTTACATGTTTATCATTGTTTTTACTCATGATGTATGTGCAAACCACTACCCTGGAACAGTTACTTCTTATTGATATATATTGTCTAGGAGTTTTCACAAAAATTTGTGAAAACCACAAATTTCCATCAGATGAAAAGGTCTTTATCCTTGCTTACTTTTGAATGTTAGCTTAGCTGAGTATAAAGTTCTAATGAAAGGTTTTATCATTCAGCACTTCAAAGATATTATTCTATTTTCTTCTAGCATCTACTGTTGCTAATGGGAATTCTGCTTGTAATCTAATTGTTTTTTTTTTTCCTTTTTAGGCTTTAAAAATTTTTTCTTCTCTTTGTTGATCTAGAATTTTACTATGATATATTTAGGTGTGGGTTGTTTTTATTTATCCTGTCCTGGATTTAGTGTGCTTCATCAATCTATCAACTTGGGCATTTATTCAATTCCAGAAAATGCTCAGAAATCAACTTCTCAAATATTTCTTTCCCCCATTATTTCTATTCATGCATTATGGAACTATTAGAAATATTTGGATTTTTCATTGGACCCTCCACTCTTCTTTTCATATTTGCAGCTTTTAATCTCTGTGCTACAATGTGGATGATTTCCTCAGATCTATCTTCTAATTTATACATTTTTTCATCAGCTGACTATTATTCATTGTTTAGCTTAACATTTTCAATATTCGTATTTTTTGCTTCCAGAATTCCTTTTTGGTTATTTTTTAAATTAAGCCTGTTGTGTTTTATAAAATCATGTTCCTACTTTATGGTTCTATTCTTCATTCCTCTTAATATTTTAAATGTTGCTATAAAGATTCTCTTATATTCTGGGTGTAAATCATCTTTTGTGCTTGCTGATTCTTCCTAAAACAAATGCTTCATTCCCTATTTTTTTTTACTATTTCTTTTAATTTATATAAGTAACTACTGATCTCTATGGATAATTTGTGTATTCTGGTGTATAGAAGTACTCATTCAGAGGAGTATATGTTTGCTTCTTCCAAGAGATCTTGGGTTTTACCTATCTAGGGCCAGTTTTCATGTTACTTTCTCAATTTAGGATCCCTGACCCATGTGATAGTATAGTATGAATCCAGATACTCATACCTGTACACAGTACCCAGTGAAATACAGAGTTTGTTTTCCATCTAAAGCCAAACACATGCCAGATATCCTTGCATCTTCCACATGTCAATAGACAAGAGTTTTATAGTCCCATTTCACATATGGGGCAGCTTTTTGTGACTCTTGGATTTAATCAGGTAGCTGTCTTCCAGTCCTCATCCATACTGACCCTGACCCCAACTTCCTGCCTGTGCAAGTCTTAAGATCCGTCCCATAGTACTCAAGACAAAATCCTGATATTGCATTTCCTCTTTTTTTCTGGAATCTTAAGATTTCTCTTACTTGATGCCAAACTCAGTGCTCTATATACAGCTTTGTGGTTGTCATTGTTGTTTATTGCTGTTGCTTATTGTACCACTATTTCTCTGTGTTTGAAACGGAAGAGGGCATTTCCCATATCAGCTCAGTCTGCCATGTTGACCTGAAGTCATTCTGATTAATATTAAGCACCCATTATGACCAATAGAGAATATAATCCTTGCTAATTCTTTATTAAAATAAATGTATTAGGAAAAGTTTGGGGCACAAATCTCTAATTAATATATTGGATTTAAGCAATAAGTTTCAAAGCTTCACCTGAGAGAATTTCAAGCCAATTAACAACCTCTTCAGCATTATTTCCTGATATTTCAATCCAATTTGATTTTTAAAAAAACATTCATTGTGATAGTTTTGTATTCAAGTTCTGTTGAGGCTCTAAAAATGAACAAAATAAGCAGAGGAGGTACTTGCTACCTATGAATGGTAAGGTAGGCACACAAGTAATTAAACTCTAAGACAAAAATGAATAAGTATTGAAATCAAGAGACTAAATGTTATGTGAATATTGAAGAAGGAAACCATGTTTGTGGCTGAGGAGCTAGAGAAAGTTTCATGGAAGATGGCAGTCCTTTGAGGTTGGTTGAATTGTAACTCCTTGAAACACACAGAAGATCAAATTAACAAAACATTAACTGAAGTAATATAATAAAACATAAGATAAGATAGAAATAATTGCAAAGAAATGGAAGTGGGAAAAGAATGGTATGTTCAGAGCCTTCAATAGGAAGATAATAAGATATGAGGCTTAAAAGGAAGACCCCTTTTTAATTGCACAAATACCTCACATGATAGTAATTCTACTTCTAGATTCTGTTGATTGAAAGAATACATAATGGAGAACAACTATGGGTACAATAATACTTTAAATTTGTAGTTTACTGATTACCACTACATCCTTGTGCATGTTTTTAAAGCTGAGTAAATATGGGCAAGGCAATTATTCAAAGTAAGACAATTCGATCTGTTGTGATAAACCCCTCAGTCCACAAGTTGGGAATTCTGTTTTAGGATGTCCTATAATCTACTCTGAATTTCCAATAGCCCTGACTTCCTTGTCAGAGGAGTCAGGCAGTTATTTCAAAGGCTAGAATTTCAGGCAGATGCACAGAGCAATTTTTAAGCATGGAATCGTCCTACTATCATAGTATTCAGCATGTAGTACCAACATTTATAGCCTTTACCCCCTTCCCTCCAGCTCAGGGAATGGGATAAGAAAAAGTAAAATTAAAGAGAACAGAAAATTGCTCTGAGGATCATAAGTAGAGAGGATACAGACAGAAGGTATGCCATAAGCAAAGAGGAAATAGGCAGAAGGTGTGAGAAATAAAACACAGTTGTGGCTTACTCCTCATAATGAACACCTCCTACCCTGTCACACTGTTAGAAGTCAGGACTGAAGGTCACAACTCTCCTCTCCATTTACTCCTTTACTTACTACCTGTCCAAATCACCCTTTCTCATCCCCCTTTCTCCCACCAAAACACACACACACACAGATACACACACACACACACACACACACACACACAAGCACTCCCTACTCCCAAAAATGCTTGGGTAGGCCACATAAAAGTAAAACAGATTATAGTCACTTATGAGCTGCTTATCATTCATGCCTAATTACGAAGTAGCATAAAAGCCATGGTGCATATAATTAATTACATGTTTGATTAACTTTACTATAAGTTTTATTTAATATCAATACTTTGTTCTTTGTATGCTCAGCCTTCATTGTCCGGAGTGATGTGGTTACTGGAAGGATAAAGAAGAGCTAAAATGTAGCAGAGTTGCATCCAAAAGAATGCCTGACAAAAAACAAACCAGCCAAAATGGATTTAATTCATAGAATCAAATGGTTAAGTGCAATCTGGAGACATGAAACAAGCCACAGTTTAAGAAACCAGATAGACACAAGAACAGAGAAGAGGACTAGAATAAGGACAGAAATGGAATGGAGAGCATTTGTACCAGTGACAGAGTAAGAGCAAATGAAAGTTGAAGGGGAACAAGGCATAAATACACCTAGGGGCATCTGGGCAGCAGCTATATTGTTAAGTAACAATAGGTAATATTGGATTAATGGGACAAATTTAGTGCACTTGAAAACATTTGGATATGGCAGATGTACCCTTCAATGATCAAAACTACAGGAAATGTGAGATAAGAGGTTGGGGAAATGTGCTAACAAGGGTCAAAACAATTTTAAAGTTTGGCTTTAACGAAGCAGCCAGTTTAAATTGAGAAATATCTCAGATTTTGACTGGTCCACGCTAAAGAGACCTGCAATTAAGGGAAGACGAGAACAAGCCAAGTCAGGGGTAATTTATACACCATTGGATTATGGGTTTTCTTATCCTTCAAATAAGTTTGACTTCATTTCTCCACCAGCCCTCCTCCCTACATCTCCTAGCACAGTTCTAATTATGGTTAATACAATTAGACACAAGGTTCTCACCTCAGACCTCGAAGCACGAGTTCCAAGTCGATTGATAGAGGGAAAATTAAAATTTAGTAAGAAAGGTACAAAATTGAACCTGAGAAATAAATGCCTTTGAATATTTATTTAAATAAATATTATGTTTATTTAAAATGATTAACGTTTTCTATGTTGAACTGTTTTAGGCTTTAAAAATATATTTTTATAATAAGATGAACACAATGAATAGTTAATATTGTATTGTAGAACCTTCATTTTTACGATGTGATTTGATACCCACAGCAACTCAGCAGGTGAGGTCAAAGCCTGTAGCTCATAGGTGGAGTGTGAGAGGCCAAACACACAGCTCTCAAGTCATCCTCGAGTGGCAGGGTGCCACACCGTCACGCTGAAGCCCATATTTCCCAGGACTGCTTAGCGCTGATCCATATGTCTTTCCCATGCGGTTGGCAGCTGCTGTATGGTTTTAGATGGCAAGTGGCAAGAATGATTAATCATCACAGTGCACCTCTTGATCACATTTTAATAAAATCATAAATCAACACTTGACAGTGAGTAAAGCCCCCAGAAGTCTCAGGCAGTGCCATACGAACAAGTGCCAAGAACGAAGGGGTATCAGAGGCATCGTGGACGCCTGCACATAGATGACAGTCTAGCAGACAAGGCCCCCTGTAAAAAGAGTGCCTGGAATCAATAATGACATGACTCTCAGAAGACAGAACCCATTCTTCTAACCCTGTTATTCTCTGCAGTATTCACTCCTATATTTTATATTATAAAGTATGACAACTTAAAGTTTATATTCCACTAGTAAGCACCTGTACAGTTGTACATGTTTATAAAATATTGAAATAATTCATACCAGATTTTTAAAAATCCACTGCCCCAAACTCCCAACTGACTCTCCCCATCACAAACACCCAAACCCCTGACCCCTAGCCTGTTGTCCTCACCACAATCCAGCAACTAGAAGGCTAATCCCTGATTCAGCAGGGGCTCCAAGAACAGGCTTTCCAACTAAGGCTGGGCTCCTTTCAGATTGGTGGGTGCCTTCACTGTCCTTAAAGCTAAATGTTCTTAATATCACACCTATGTTGCTTTAATTTATATAATGCAAATGAGAAAAGACCAACCTAAAAAAGACACAAAGTAGAACAAATATATTGATTCTGACATATGAATATGTCTATAACAGTATTTTCCTTGCACCCCTTAAAGTCAATTTACCACTTCCAAAATTACACTCTTTTGAACAAACACAGACAGTTTTCTCTATGCTTCTAGAAACGGATTGGCTTCAGAGTTGTGACATGTAGAAGAGATGAATTTTGGCTCGTTCCTTGGCATTTGACATTCTCCAGGTCCTGCCTTCTGTCTTGCGGAAAATACTTCCAGAGGTAATATAAACTATATAGATAATTCCAAAAGCTAAATATAATATCTTACTGTATTAAAGGAGATTATTTCAGTTTGCTAATGCTGCCAAAATTCAGTATACCAAAAACGGATTGGCTTTTATAAAGGAGATTTATTAGGTTACAAAATTACAATTCTAAGGCTGTGAAAATGTCCAAATTGAGGCATCAGCAGGAGGCCACCTTCACTCAAGAAAGGACAATCACATCCAGGGTTTCTCTGTCACTTGGGAAGGCACATGGTGAAATTTGCTGGCCCTTCACTCCTGGGCTGGTTTCAAAATGGCTCTCTCAGCTCCTGTGTGTCTTTCTGGCTTCTCCTGGGGGCATTTTCTTTCTCTAAGTGCCTGTGGGTCCTCTCTTAGCTTCTCTGGGGCAAACTCTGGATTCCATCTCTTAGCTTAGCATCTCCCAGGGCATTTTCTGTCTCCAAGCATCTGTGCCTTCTTCAAATTGTCTCCCTTTTAAAGGACTCCAGTAAGCAGATTAAGACCCACCTTGAGTAGGCAGGGTCACATCTCCATGGAAACAACCTAAGCAAACATTCTCACCCAACAATAGGTCTGCCTCCACAAGACTGGATTAAAAGCACATGCTTTTCTGGAGATATATAAAAGTTTCAAACCAGCACAGAGATAAAAAGGGAAAATAATATATGATAAAATAATATGTGTTTCTTGCTTGCTGTCCTCAAAGATAAAATAAAGTTGTGTTGTCTTGAACATACATATAGAGAATAACTTTGGATTACAGAAAAATAAGATCAGAAGCCATTCCATACAAGTAAAGAAAAGCAAAAATAGGTAAGAGTGGACACCAGAAAAAAAATCAGTAAAGTCACTAGATATGAAAGTCGTGCAAAAATACATTACAATGAAGTTAAATTTTAAGCTTGACAATTGTAAACAAGTTTTCCACCTTTATGAACAAAATATGAAAGTTGTGTTGAACAAGAACAATTCTTTCTCATATAATACTATGATGCACACTGAAAGGCATGCCTAGATTGCATCTTCTAAATACTACAGCAATCCCTCCCTTGTGACAACCAGAAATATTCCCACGAATTTCCAAAATACCCTCTAGGGAAGTATTAGCCACATTATGAATCCGCTAATCTAAAGGAATACGAGCATCACCTATTTAGTGACATACTTGCATGAGTGTGTCAGGTCTATCAAAGGGCTTATGACGAGGGGAAATCCAGTCCCTTCTTTTTATTGCATATATTGGAGGATGGGGCATAAGGGAAAGAAAGAAAGGAAGTCAAAGTTTAAGGTTAGGTTTTAAAGCTTTATTGACATGGATAATGGTACAGAATAGTAGGCTAGAGTCAGCTGAGGCCAGCTAGCAAGAGCCCATTGTGTGCATCTCCTCCCAGCTCCATGTTCAACTACATCATATTGGCAGCTTGAAATAAGCCACCATGGGAATATTTACACCAAGGAAATCGGGGCCCTTTTTTTTTTATTCTGGAGAACTGGCTGTTAAACATTTACCAGCACACCACTAAGTGCAACTATTACTATGAGAAGAATAAGAGAGGAAGAAGAGAAGTTTTATGAGAAGATGGTGAATTAAGGCTTAGACATTTTGAGTTCGGGGGATGACAATGTATATTGACCTAATTAGTCTAAAATTCACCTAGGAAAACAGAAATTCTAGCTAGCCAATTAAGATTTTCTTTTGTTCTAGAGAGTGGAATGATTCCCTGGCCCAACTTTTAGAACATTGAGTGCTGGAGATCTACCCTCTGCTGTGTTTCCACGGCTAGAATAGATCTCTGGGAAGCAGCTAGGGTGGCTGGAGAAAGAGGAGCAAGTGGTTTGTAGATGAAGCAAATGTCACCCTCACATTAATGAAAAGTCTATTCTTTCCTAAGATCCCATAGTTCCTTTAGGATTCTTGTTTTGCGGCTGCTGTTTTCTGTCAGTACTGCCCCTAACGTAGCAGTCTGACACACAGACTCTTAAAGAAGTTCTTTTGAATGGCTCTATGTCGCAGGTATTTATGTTGTCCAGATTCCCAGGGTAACAAATGGCACGAGCACGGAACAAAACTACAGTGTATTCCAACCACCCCCACTCACTCTTAATTGTCAACCGCTGGTCCTGATGAGGCCCCACAGCACCCTCCAACAGCAGACAGTCTCATTCTGGAGTTATCTGGAAGCCTCCAGGCCACAGAACTCAGAACGGCCCCACACAGGAGCTGTTCCTTAATGAAGTTCCCTCTGTGGTACACATCCATCATTGTCTTTGACAATGGGGCTGCACTTACCACTGGGAGAATGTTCAGTTAACAGGAACACATTAAGTGCTAGTGTAAATTAAAAGCCAAATCATTCTGTAATCAAATAGTCATTATTCCAAAAGGACTTACTCACTTGGAACACTTTTATCAGTATTTATTGCCCTATTATATTATAATGGGCTATTTAATAATAAAAAAATACATTATATTGATTAGAATCCAACATTTGATTCAGACAAAATTGTAGAGGTCTTATGTATATTTTCATTCATTCTATAATTTATTCTTCACTGCTCTACTTTTATCTTGCCCTGATCTGCGGGAACAGTTAAAGGCACATAGATATATCACCCTCTCTACCAGGAAACAATACATGGGGACTTACTGAACCAGCTTAAAATCAGGCATTATTCTTTGCTATGCTTATAGAAATCAAACACTACTTAACTGTACCTTGTATTTTCTGGCATTGGGTACATAAAGGTGAAGAATGAAAGAGAAAATGGAAAGGGGGGTAATAAAAGAGGAGAAAGGAAGTGAGGACAAGGAAAAGGGAAGAGGGAGTGAGAAGCTGCAAAGTAAACACACAAGAGCTCTAGGTCTGGGACAGTGGTTGTGGAAAGGGAGGCTTGGGGGGACATTACCTGCCCTCCCACATAATCCCTACAGCAGTCCCTTCCAAAACCACCTGGCCATGGAGTTAAGCCAAACCACAAAGTCTGAGGGAGCCATCCCTTCAAGATTGCCCTCACTTGAAACACCAACTCAGTTTTGGGGGTTCCCAGTGCCACTTCAGAGCAGCAGGTTACAAATTCAGGGCCCCCCACTACCACCTTCATGGTCAATAATTCACTAGAACATCACAGTTTTATTCAATTGGCTATACTTACAATTGCAGGTTTATTCTAGCAAAAGGATACAAATTAGAGTCGCCAAAGAAAGAGATGCATAGAGTGACATCTGGGGGAATTCCAGATGTTTCCAAGGTCCTCAGGGACCTTTTCCACTCAGAATCAATGTGTAGTAGTATGTACAGAGTCCTGCCAACCCAGGAGGTTCACCCGAGTTTTGAACTTTGATGTCCAGAGTTTTTATTAAGAGTTCATTATGTAGGGATGACTGATTGATTGAAGGTCACAGGCTGAGCTCAGTCCCTAGCCCTCCTTCCCCCCCTCACGTGGCTCAAAGTCAACCCTCTAATCACACAGTAGGTCTTCTTGGTGTGGCCAGCCCCAGATGGAGTCATCTTATTAGCATTCACTTCCTAGAGGCCCACTAGGAGTCACCTTGTTTGTATAAACTATCTGGTGTGGCCCAAGGGATCCCCCATGAATGCAAAGACCCTTCTGTCACTTAAGAAATTCTAAAGGTCTAGAAGTTATCCCCTAGGAGCCAGGACACAGACCAGACCTCTCTTTGGAGGCCAAATGCCTTACTACACACACTCCTAAATAAACGTCAAACTAAGGAAAAAACAGCAAGCTTGCAAAGAAAACGACTTCAAAACAGACTACAACCTTTCTAACCTGATTGCCTCTCCTAAACCTTTAGGTAAAAGCACAATTCTCCCCATGGTGAAAGTTTAATTCTCATACAAACAGTGAGCCTGTGTAAAAGTTTATTTAACTCCTTAATGAGAAAAACTATAGAATCAAAGAATTGATTCCACAAGGATATGAAAATCTGAAATTCATACAATTAGTGAAAAAGAAATGCTAAAACAAAATACTGAGTTATATTTTTAAAAACTGGTTAATGTCCTGTAAGCAAGAAAACCATAACCTTTGAGGTTATCTTCTTCTCTACTAGTTAGAAAGCATCAGAATACCTCATCAGTTTTCTACAAATTAAACTCTAATTTTACAGAATTGTAAAATATCTGGGTTCTAATCAATTGTTAGCCAAGCACAATTACATTTCCCAAGAGTCTGATGACCTCAGGTGGGTTTATTAGAAAATGCTTGGACATGATATTCAAAGGTCATGGAACCTTTTTCTTTTTTTACCTTACTTCCAAGTTTTAGACTATTTTTCCTGAAAATCCTCCTATTTAAAAATCCTAGACAAACAACCCTATTTAAAACAATGGGCAAAAGACTTCAACTGATATTTCTCCAAAGAAGATATATAAATGGCCAGAGCACAGGAAAAGACGTGCAACATCATTAGCTGTCAGGGAAATGCAAATCAAAGCCACAATGACATACTGTTTCACACCCACTTGAATGGATGGTATTCAAAAAACAGGAAATAAGAAGTGTTTGGAAAAAATGCAGAGAAATGGGGACACTCATTCATTCCTGGCAGAAATGTAAAATGGTGTTGCCACTGTGGAAGACAGTTAAATAGCTCCTCAAAAAGCTAAATATAGAACAAATACCATATTTGTATTTGACCTAGCTGTATTAGCTAGAGTTCTCTAGAGAAACGGAATCAGGAAGAGATATCCATAAATATAAATTTATATACATTTTATAACCATGGGGATGTAGAGTCCAAGGTATTTAGGACAGGCCACAAACTGGCAGCTCCAATGAAGTTCCTCAGTGAACTCTCAGGAGAGGCTGGCTGGCTGAAGCAGGAAGAGTGACTGTCTTTTCTGAATCCTCCTTAAAAGCCTTCTGGTAATTTAATTAAGCTCACTCATTGCAGAAGACACTCCCTGTATTAGTTAGGGCCCTCTAGAGAAACAGAATCAACAGTGAACACTCACAAATATAAAATTTATAAAAGTGTCTCACGTAACCGCGGGAACGCAGAGTCCAAAATCTGCAGGGTAGGCTGTGAAGCCAGTGATTTCAATGGAGAGTCTGGACGAACTCCACAGAAGAGGCTCACCAGCCAAAACAGGAAGAGCCTGTCTCTTCTGAATCCTCCTTATAAGGCTTTCAGTGATTAGATTAAGCATCACTCATTGCAGAAGACATGCCCCTGTGGCTGATTACAAATGGAATCAGCTGTGGATGCAGCTGACATGATCATAATTTAAATGTCCTCATAACAACAGACAGGCCAGCACTTGCCCAACCAGACAACCGGGCACCACCATCTGGCCAAGTTGATATGTCAACCTGACCATGACATCTGCAATCCCACTACTAGGTATATACCCAAAAGAAATGAAATAGGGATTCAAACATTTTCACACTGATGTTCATAATGGCCTTATTCACAACTGCCAAAAGATGGAAGCAATCCAAGTGTCCATCAACCAATGAGTGGACTAAAAAAAATGGTAATACCTATGATGGAACATTGTTCAGCATTAAAAAGGAATGATGTCCTGATACATGCAACAATAACGATGTACAGAACATCATGTTGAGTGAAATAAGCCAGACACAAAAGGACAAATATTTTATGATCTCACTGATTTGAAATTATTAGAATAAGCAAACTCATAGAGTTAGAATCTAAAAAATATCCCCACACCAGGGATGGGGTGGGGATAGGGAATGGGAAGTAAGGCTTTAAAATGTAAAGGGTTACTATTTGGAATGATGGAAATGTTTTGGTAATTGATGGTGGTAATGGTAGCACAATTGTAAATGTAATTAACAGTACTGAAACATATATCTGGATGTGATTGAAAAGGGAAATGTTAAATTGTATTCATAGTAACAGAATTAAAGTTAAAGAAAAAAAAAACACGGAACTACACTACAGAGTGAATCCTAAATTAAACAATGAACTACAGTTAATAGTACAATTATAAAAATGTGCTATCTTCAGTTTTAACAAATATTCCACATCAATGTAAGGTGGTGGTTGTGGGGTGGTATACAGGAATTATTCTGTAACCTGCAACTTCTCTAATAAAGAAAAAAATGAAAGAAAGAAAAAATCCTAGTGTCAGTGATTCTAACACAACATCCAACTTCAAACATATAGTTGCCATAGTGCCAGTTCTCAGGCCAGGAACCCATTCTCAGCTTTCCTGAATAATCAATTCTCCTTTCCATCCCCCCAAAAGTATCCATTCCTTATTAGTTATTCTGCGCTGCTTAACAAATTACCACAAATGTAGTGGCTTAAAACAACAACCATTCATTATCTCATGGTTTCTGTGGGTCAGGAACATGGGCATGATTTAACCAGTGTCTTTGCTTTAGAGTCTTTGACAACGCTGCAATCAAGATTCATCCAGGGCTGTCTCATGTGGGTCTCGACTCCACTTCCGAACTCATGTGGCTAGCTGCAGATTCAGTTCCTTACCAGTTCTCAACTAAAGGCTTCAGCTCTTTGCTGGCTTGGCCAAGAACCTCCCTTAGTTTCTTGTCATATGGCCACCCCTTATGGTCGTTTATGCCATTATAGCCATCAAAGGAAAGAGTGAATAGAGAGTCTGCTAGCAAGACAAAAGCTACAATCTTCTGTTACATGATCACACAAGTGACATCCCCTCCTTCTATTGGTTAGAAGCAAGTCCCAGGTCCACCCACACCCAAGGGGAGGGGATTACACGGGCATGAATACCAGGACGTGGGGATGAATGGGGTCACCTTAAGAGTCTGAACACTACACCTTCCATTGTGGGAACTCCATGGGTTGAAAAAGTTTATTTATTTTAAGTTAAAACACTAATGGCTCAGAAAATACCTTAGTCTACAGAGTAAGTTTATTCACTCAAAGGCATCCCAGCCTATCTCTCCCCTTCCCACCATGTCATGCTTGGTTGAAGACCCATAGATCTGTGAGGAAGACAAGCCTAAAATGAGGCTGAAACACAGCCTGGCCTCAATAATAAAAGCTCTTGTTTACATTTTGTGCCAGATCCTGATTTAGTTATTGAGAACATGAAGATTAATAAGACACAGTGTCTTTTTAAGGGGCCCAAAATGCAGACTTCATGCCAAGTGACAGATTGGTCTGTAGACACTGAGGAATAACAAGATTCGTTTTAGAAAGAGAATTTGAGTGGACGTGTGTGGAATGGGGGCTATAGGAGTTTCATCTTTTTGTGATTATTAAGAATTTTATTCCTATAATCAAGCCAAAGTTCCTGAAGCCAAAAGCTCTGCCAGAAGCAATTGGCAAGCTGAAAGAGTGAGTCTCCATTCATCAGATTCCCTCCTGAGCCAGGAAGAAAGACCTGAGCCCTGAGCAGCAGCATCCTTTCCCTTTCTGTCACCTTAGGGGGTGTCATTGCCCTACTCAGCATGAACGTTGGGAAAGCTGTCACCCCACAGCACAGCAGCTCTCTAAAAAGACACATGCCAGCCAGTAAAAACTCAGTATCAGACTAGGTGCCAGAAGACAAGAAATCTGTCCCTTTCTTCAAAATGAGTTATAAGAATGAAAATGTTGGAATCAAGTGAAAAGAAGTCATTCAGTCCAACCCCTTGTCATACAAATGAGAAACCGAGGCACTCAGAAAGGAGAAGTAATTTGTCCAAGGTCACTCAGCTTTTATAGCAGAGATTTATCTACAAGCCAGTTCTCCAGGCTCCAAGTCTAGACCACTTTCCACATTTTTATGATTTTAGTTGAGTCACTACCCTTGCCTCGGCCCCTGTTACCCTATTATCTAAATTAATATAATAGTTCTACTAGACGCCTCATATGCGCTTGGTTCTGCATATGGTACCATAGAGAAATAAAACACTATGGTTATATACTGCCAATTGATCCTTTGTAACATTCCCACTTTTGAAATCTCAATGACTGTAATCACCTCTTAGCTACCTCTAGTCTCTCCTATCTTCCAAATAATTTCACACATACTCACCAAATTAATCCATGCCTCTTTCTTCTTGTCAGAGTTTATTTACTTTTGTCTCTTGATGTCTATTTCATCTCTTATACTCTTTCATTTTCTCTCCTGGTTCTTGCTTCTCTTCTGTTTCTCTCTAATAACTAGTCACAATATAGTTGTAAGACTGATTATAATCCTTTTTGAATTTAATTTTATATTTCCAACTTCCAATTTTGAAAACAGAGAAGCAAAATATTTTTATTCTATCCCTCTTTAAAACACTTCTAGGTTATTTTGACACATAAACTAAGTATATAAATAATGTTTTTAATTTATTATGTATTTCCCCAGGTTTAATCAGCCTCAGTAGAAAAGAAGGCTCCAATTTAGCTTCTAATTAAATGACAAAAAAAAAGCACAAAAATTTATATGTATAAAGTTTTATATTATATTATGGAGTATGAATGCATATATCATATAATGTGCTATAATCATTCATTTTTACAATCTAAACTATATACTAATTGCCTGCTATTAAGGTCAAGAACTTGTCAGGTAGATGAGTCTTATTTTCAGGAATCAACCTGCCTTTGTGACAGGAGAGAAGAGTCTAGAAGTTCCCTTGTGTCTCTAGGAAAGCCTAACTCATTTAATGTTAAGTAACACAAAACAATTTAAACAAATGCCGTAAGAAAAAGACTGGAAAAGAGCCATCAAAAATGTATTAACAGAAAAAAAAAAAACACTAACCAGAAAAATGTTGCCATGGAGCAGCTGAAAACAGTGGCCTCATATTTCACATGCAATTTTTTAAATCTCAAGACTTGCCTTATGAAGGAACAGCATTAAGAGGAAATGGAATAACTCAGAAAAAAACAGTGAGCTGGTAAGAAAAAGATGAAGCATTAGTGGCCGAGATTCAGGAAATAAGTTGGCAAAAAACTAATAAAACAGAAATTAAGGTGAACTAGGAATAAGAACAGGGGCAAATAAATACTGGCCCAACTACTAAGTGATACGGGATTAAAAATTATATAAGTAAATCAAATAGGAACAAAGACTGAGTTTTAAAAGTCTACAGAGGATATGTTATTTGCAGAAAATAGACAAAAGAGAGCCGGCACATGCATAATTGAATTTTTAAAAAAACAAAAACAAAATAATGGAAAAATTAAAAATATAATTTTAGAACTTTTTCCTGCATTAAAGATTTGTTATACACATTGTCATGGTCAGGTTCATGTGTCAAGTTGCCCAGGTGGTGGTACCCTTTTGTCTGGTTGGGCAAGTGCTGGCCTGTCTGTTGCTATGAGGACATTTCATAGAATTAAATCATGATCACATCAGCTGCATCCACAGCTGATTCCATTTGTAATCATCCAAGGCGAGTGTCTTCTGCAATGAGTGATGTTTAATCTAATCAATGGAAGGTTTTTAAGGAGGATTCAGAAAAGACAGCCTCCCTTTCTGTTTCGGCCGGTGAGCCTCTCCTGTGGAGTTTATCCAGACCCTCCATCACAGTCGTCAGCTTCACAGCCTGCCCTACAGATTTTGGACTCTACGTTCCCACGGTTACGTGAGACACTACTATAAATTTTATATTTACAGATATTTCCTGTTGATTCTGTTTCTCTAGAGAACCCTCACATACACACATTTAAAAGAAATCCAACGTATCAGGAAAAATTAATCCAGAATTGTTGATGCTATGACATTTGCTATTTAAAGTTATTAAATTTCAAAGGAAAAGAATCCTTTGGATAGCTGGCAAATAGATAGTCACTTAAAAGAGGAAGAAATTGGGCAGGCCACAGAGACTCAGCAGGCAGAGTACTCGCATGCCGTGCTGGAGAACCAAGTTTGATTCCCAATACCTGCCCATGAAGAAATCAGGCTTGCCTCAGCACATTTCAAAGCCAGAATTTAATATAACAATATATACAAGGTCCTCGAGTAAAGAGAGTGTAAATCAATTCTTTTATAGCCAGCCAAATGGTCCTTCACCTATAAAAACTACAGACAAAAGTTTTTACCAAGAAATAATTCAAATATTGTTCTTATGCATTTTCCTTGGGGAAATGACTGGAGTATGAATTTCAGCTAACCATAGATTGGTGAGGAAAACAAAAGCAAACAGACTAATGAAAACAGTCTTAAGTATATCGAATAGTAGAGTAAAGTTTAAAACAAACATGACTAGTTAGAACAGAATATAAATATTATGTGCCCAACAACATAGAAATGATGCAACTAATACACATACAAAACCAAAAAATAAAAATAAAAAAGAGAGGAGGGAGAAAGAAGGTAGGAGATAGAAAAAGTATACTGATGCCTCAACTGTGAAAGCTGTGATTCAAAGACTGCTGTCTGTCAGGGGAGACACCTACTACCACTTCCAAGGAAGGTGCCTTACTGCATAGAGGGAGGCAAAAGCATGGTAATGCTTGCCACCAGGAAGAGCAGACATGGGGTCCCAACCCATTCCATGATTTGCAGGTGTAAGGGTTGCCAGCAAAAACATGACTCAGCACATGCACTGCATGGAATAAAGTTACTCACATAGAAAAGAGACAAAGCAAGGTCAACTTCACTAATGGGCATTGATGCCCCATGACCAGTGAGTCTCAATCAGCTGATGATGTAGGAAGATGTCCTACACACATTCCTCTTTTGCCTGTAGCATAGTGAAAGGCCGTATTCTGGGAGTGGGCCAGCTGCCATAAAACTTACATACTTTAGTCAGACTGCCACCAGTGAATGGTTAATATGCTCTGGACAAAAGGAGAAGCAACGTGCCAGCAGGCCACTATCTGCTGGGGGATGTGTTATACCTAAGGCACTCCCAAGAAAGAAGTCAACCAGTTCTAAGAGCCACACTAAGGCTTCAAATCCTGAGTACAGGATTCATCTGTGGGTCACAGGAAAAAGCAAACAGTCCCTTATCACAAATATCATTTAAGCTAACAGATCAAGCAACAAAAGAACAAAGATAAACACTAAGATAGATAATAATAACTATAATTTGGTGGTAGGGAAATGGAAAAGGAATTAAAAATATGATTATTTTATTATGACTTTTGACAGAGAACAAGGAAATAAAAGACTAAGGTTATTTTATGGAGTTATAATTATAAAGACAACTATTAGAGCAAATAAAAATCTTTCTGCCAGAAGAATATCACAAAACACAAATAAAATATAAATCACATAGTAAAAGACTTTTAAAAGCAACATAAAAATAAATCATCCAAATGGCCATCAACAGGAAAATGGATAAACAAACAGTGGTATATTCATACAATGGAAATGCTTAGTAATAAAAAGGAGCAAACTACTGATACATATAACAAATGAATAACTTAACATACATTATGCTGAGCAAAGCAAGACACAAAAGAATATTCCTGTCATTCCATTAACAGGAAGTTCGAGAGCAGACAGCAAATCCAAAGTGAAAAAGATAAGAACAGTATTTTCTCCTCCTCTAAGAAATAAGGATTAACTATGGAAGGCCACGGGAACTTTCAGAGGAGAGAGAAATTATTTACATCATGACAGGAATATGGATTTCATGGATGAGTGCATTTACAAAAAAATTTAGATTTAATATTTATGCATTGCAAGATATGTAAATTTCACCTCCAGAAAAGAACAGTAAAAATAATCGTGATTAATATTGAGTTGCCAGGTGGGAAACCTATGGTGGAATGAATGACACAAGAAAAGCAGAATACTGACAATTGTTGAAGCCAGCGGCTATAGCATTCCGTTTACTTTGTATATGTTTCAAATGTTCCACAATGAAACAGTTTTTAAAACATAAAAACAGAAAACAAAGTAGAATATTATGGCAGAAGTGAGACCAAATATATTTCTCATAGCTCTCAGTAGATGTAGGTCCTGTTTGTCACTGTTATTGTAATTACAAAGAAGATATGTACTCTTGAGAAGAATTGCTACTCCCCCATTTTGCTAATGTTGAACCTGCTACAATAATGCAGCATTTTATAACACTTTTTTTTTCCTGTCCACCATACTCATCTTTTGAAAGTTAGCTCTCCAAGAAACATTTCTAATCTCACTCTCCACCCTATTCTCTTGAGGTAGCAACTTTTCCTTTGAGATATCATAGGCTCTATGCTTCCCAGACTGTGCAAGCCTGGGAATAAAATTAGGGCCACCCAGCAGTTTAAATATTACTTCACTGGCTCTGTAGGACTTCAAGCCCCTTTAAAAGTCTTTGACACACACAAAAAAAGGCTCTGACAACTGTCTCCAGGAATCCCCAACATGTTTCACTAGTGTTCAGAAACACTATCTTCACAGCTACTATCTCGAATCACCCTCCTTTGCTGCTCTGAATGTTTATGATAAGGTCTGCTCCTCAAGTCCCCATTCACACTAGTCTTCCATGAAGAGGAGAAATCAGGTCCTACCTCTTATCTGATCCAAATTACCTTTCCCCTCTATACAGGTTTGAAACTGTCATGTGCCCCCAAAAAGCCACATTCTTTAATCCTCATTCAATATTGCTGGGTGGGATCTTTTTTATTGTTTCATGGAGATGTGATCCACCCAATTGTTGGTGTACCTTTGATTAAATGGTTTCCATGGAGAAGTTTCTCCACACATTCAAGGTGGAGTTGCTTACTGGAGCTCTTTAAGAGGGAACAATTTTGGAAAAAGCTTTAGAACCAATAAAGTCCACAGAGCCAGAAACCTTTGGAGATGCAGAAGGAAAACATCCTTGGGGAAGCCTTATGAAATGAGGAAAGAGAGCTGGCAGATGTCACCATGTGCCTGTCCAGCTGCAAGAGAAATTCTGAACATCATTGGCCTTCTTTGAGCCAAGGTATATTTCCATGGATGCCGTAGTTTGGACATTTTTATAGTTTTGCCTTAATTTGGACATTTTCACTGCCTTAGAACTGTAAACTTGCAACTTAATAAATTCCCTTTTAAAAGCCATTCCATTTCTGGTCTATTACATTCCAGCAGCTTTAGCAAACTAATACACCCTCTGATCCAAAAACACAACTTTAGGGCCAAACCTGTGTCTCACCTCTCTCAACTCTCTCCCTTAAGACAAACTCTTTCACCATGGGCTTCTCAACCTGTCTTGCCCTAACCAAACCACACATGCATTCTTCAGAACATCCAGACTTTCCTGAATCTTAGTGAACTCTGTTTGTAGTATACGTCTATGTTGAGATCCCTGTTACACTTCTAGTCTAACCCTCATCATATCACACTGCAGTTAGTGACCTATTATGAGTCTCCTCAACCAAATATAATCTGGAATCCCATGATTGACATATGGTAGGTGTTTGATAACTTATGTATTGAAGTAATTCATCAATTAATGTAGTTTCCACTGACAAAGATGCTGGGAGAAAAAATAACAAGTAGTACAAACTCAACTTCATGTTTGCTGTTCAATATAAACTCCCCTTGCACTCAAAGTGGCTGCCCTAAGGAAAAGTAATTTGATGCGGTCTACTTCTAGAGATTTGTATGCCAAGAGGCTTTTATTCTGACTTGAAGTAAACTCCATAGGGGACTCTGAACAGGAACATGCTTAGCTCCTGCCAGTTCTTGGCCTAAACACTTCCCACTTAAAAATCACTCCCTATCCCTCTTAAACAATCTATATGGTTTGGAATTATTAATAACATATTTTCATCAGCATCATTGCTGGGCACAATACAGAGTTATATCTTCTTCAACTACTATAATTTTTAAGATTTTTACAAGATACAGTACTTGTGGAGTTGAGTTGTTGATCATCATAATTAACATTCATGGTATCCATCAAAATGGTTCAGGTCAGTAAAACTACTATTTGTATTAGAAATTGAAGAAATAGGTTCTTTTTATTAATGTTTTGTGATTGTAAAAGTAGTACCATTATAGAAAATTTGGACGTTGTAGGTCAGTACCAAAAAAAGGAAATAAAATATTACCTGTAATAAGTTTTGTGTAATCTTGAAAAACATATAGATAGCATTCTCAACAACTTTGTCAAATGACATTTTGAAAAAAGATTATGAA
Organism: Tamandua tetradactyla; assembly: GCF_023851605.1. Lineage (NCBI taxonomy): Eukaryota > Metazoa > Chordata > Mammalia > Pilosa > Myrmecophagidae > Tamandua > Tamandua tetradactyla. The sequence goes on along the minus strand of NC_135327.1, from coordinate 197,895,223 downwards.
GGGCATCTTTATGAATTATGGATGTCCCCCTAACTAGAACTGACATCTATTTTGCACTCCAGGCTATTTATTAGTACTGAAGATAACCACTATTAACATTTTGCTGAATATTCTGCCAGTCTTTTTTTTTTTTTCAAATTTTTTTTCATGAAGTTAAGCTAAAACAAGACATAGCTTCATATTATATATTTTCCCCTTTTAGCTCTTAAACTTTTCTTGGTCATAAAAATTTTCATAATCAGATAACATTCTACCACATAATTGTACCAAAATGTATTTAACCACTCAGAGAAATGTTTACACTAGATAGGCAAAGAGCCCTTGCCATTATTTGGGCATATTAACCCTGGTTCAGATTGCAGTGCAGTGTAGCCACATTTTGAAGGTTTAATCATGCAGCACTCAAATGCTGGCAAAAGAATGTCCATTTGAAAAAGTCTGCCATTACCAATTCATCCGAAAAAAGCTTGAAAATCTAATACTGTTTGCCTTCTCTCAAAATAGGATCTTGATTATTTTTGTAGCAGTAAAACCCAGGAGTAATAAATACTTAGAAGATCCAAAACAAGGATTCTTAAGAGAATTCAGTTCTAATAAATGGTCATGTGCACCAGCTCACCAATTCTTATTACGATATTTGTATGATTCATAAGGGTACTGAAAACCAAAAAATTGTTGGGGTCTCCCCTGCTCCAGTCACAATACAATGTGAATTCACAGAAACACTTGGCAGGAACCAACAGTAATAAAAAGAAAGTGGGAAGGGGAATTCCCAGACCGTGCACCTAAAAAAAGTAGGCGGGGGTTGGGGAGAGGGGAGCTTATGTTTTTTATTGACACCTCTTCAAGAACATTTTTTTAAAAGGGAGGTACATTCCTACGGTATAGTAAAAAATCTTTAAATCTCTTTCCACGCTGTCTTTCTCAAAGTGCTAGTTTACCTCAAGCCTCTCACTCCATAATCTCCCTGTCTCTTCACACGCAGAGACTGCCATTATTCCTCTCCCCATGTAACTCTATTTTGCCCTGCCTTCAACAATATTTCCTCATAGAGTCATCTTCTAAGGTGCTTGAGAAAACCGTATGTTTTTAAGATCACCGGGATGGCAGGCTGGTGTTGCTGGGAGCTATGCTGTGTACAGTATGGCCTCCTGCCACTGGCCTCACACCGAGATCTCAGAGCTGCCTGGGAAGGAATAGGACACCATGTTAGGAGTCAGAGGACAAGGCCTTCTATACTATTTATTAGAATAGCTCCACTAAAAGGACTGTTTCAAGGCAGTTTTGAACGAACAGAATGTCATGATCACATTGCATACACTAACAATAATGTTATTTTATTAAAATTATTGTTGACACTAAAGGAGTCTTATGATGTGCCAGGCACTGTTTTCATCATTTCATCTGGATTAACTCATTTAATCCCCAAAACAACCCTGAGGTGTAGATGTATTTATTGCTTATGTCTCTCTACAAACATCAATGTGCCATTTTTCCTGAGGGGGAAAATATTGAAGTAATCTAATGAGACAAATGAGACCCTGTGGAAATTATAAGTTTCTATAAATGATAAATAAATGGTACCACATAAGCCTGCACTGTGAGGTAAGACATGTGTGCAGTGCCCATTGCCAAAACTAGAAAATTAATTCCTACTGCTCTGGCTGGCAGGAAAGGTCTTTGTAAAACTTCAGCTCACCCAAACTCATCAAGCACGTATCATTAGTGATGTTAGTTTGCCCAAAACAAGCCTCACTATTAAAGGGAATTCTGAGTTAAGAAACTTAAACTGAAAAGTGTTCAATGTTTTATAGAAATACCGTTTTCTAGGATCCTAGATTTAAAAAAGCAAATACCAGTTTCCTGTATCATTTTGATACATTCTTGACACATAAGGTGGCTCGGTGATAAAAGAGAAGTAGGAACCTGAACATCTTACAGCACATTAAAAATATCCCCCTTTTTCCACCATACCAGAATCTGAATTTCATTCAAGCATCCACCTTTTCTCACATGAAAATATGCTCCATGGGTAGCTGCAAATTCCAGTCCTAGAGAGTGAATTCTGATCATTCTAAGTCAATCATGGCTACTCTATTCCCCTTGCCACTTTAAGCAAGAAACCAATATAATAGATGGCTCCAGCTACTAGGTTGAGGTTAGCATAGAGGCACAGAATGGAAGTAGAGAGCCGTATTAGGAATTTATTGCTGTATTCCAGGCCAGGGATGATGGTGACATAGAATAGGGTAGAAATGGTAGGTAACATTATGTGAATGGATGTATGTTATTGGAGGTTGCTGATGGGTTGGGTGCGAGTACAAAGGAAAGGGGAGATACAAGGACAATTCCCAGGTTTCTGATTTTAGAAACTGGGTAGATGATGGTACCATTTCCAATGAAGGGAGAAAGATTTGGAGGTGAATTTAAGCTAGTTTTACTAACAAACTTGGAAATGCCTGTTAAACATTCAAGCAGGGATGTATTGCAAACATGAATATGAAGCTCAAGAAAGATTTAGAGTGGAGATATAAATTTAGGAGACATTGTCATACATAGAATATTTAAAGCCACATGAATGGAGAAGATAAATTTGCAGAAATGAGGAGGCAGAGAAAAGGCATAAGATAAAGCCTAAGAGAACACTACTTTTAGAGGTCTGGCAGAGGAAGATAAACCTACCAATATTGAGATTAAGTGTCTAGAGAGGTAGGAAGAAAACCAGGCCAGGGTGGCATCAAAAGAGGTCTTGAGATTGGCTGTTAGTGAAAACAGAGAAATTGGATTGTAGCTAAAGGAAAATAGGAGGTCGAAGGATTGAATAATGAAAAAGGAGGGAGATAGAGGAGAGTTTCAGAAGGGCAGCATTGCTGAGAAACACGGAAGGATCTGGCTTTGATGAGACACAAAAGTAGTAGCATCTGAGAATCTGTTAGAAATACAGAACACCAGTCTCCACCCCAGTTCTTCTAAAGTAAAATCTCCATTTTAACAAGCTATCCAGTGATGTACATGCACATTATAATTTGGTAAGTTCTGTTGTAAGGCAGCACAAATGCCTTTCTTTTTTTTTGCATGTGCAGGCCCTGGGTATCAAACCCAGGTCTCTGGCACAGCAGGCAAGAACTCTGCCACTGAGCCACCGTTGCCCGCCCAGAAATGACTTTCATCATGCAGTTTTCCAAGGTTCTTATTAGTGTGAACTTACCCCTGAATCATATGACCCACCCACCCCCCCCATCTGCCCCTTCTCAGGGCTGAGGTCTTTTCCTCGGTAATTCATTTTATACCAAGCTTCAACCTGAAGGGTTAGCAAGAAATTTAAGCTTCCCAACTGTTCTGTGCCTCCTCCACTGGCAGCATCGATCTCTGTCTGCAGATAACTTTGTCAACCATTCATTGCTCAAAGCTTCCTCGATTCCTAGTTCAATTGCGCCATTTGCTTTCTGCTGGGTCTTGACTAACATGAATAACATGGGAACAATTCTGAAGTGGGGAGGCTTTCCCCACCCCTCAAATCACACTCTGCGGGTGGCCACCTAATGGTCCATGAATCTAGCTGCTTATGGAAGAAAAAAAAAAAAGGAAGTTAATTGTTTTGGCTCCAAAGTGTATATCGCCTTCTCAGCAGCTCCTTCCTCAGACTGAGGACTCTTAAACTGATGTCTCTTTCATCCCCTGCCCCTCAGTTGCCTCGACCCTACTCACTACCCCACAAACCCTTTCTTACCCCAATTTCAACTTCACTGGGGAGATTACCCTTTCAATTATAATTCAACAAACATCCATTGGGGTCTGCTATTTATAGGTCAGCTACTATATTATTTGTTGAGGAGAAGATGGGGAACAAGGCAAAGTTCCCATCCTCAGGGGGTTAGATTTTTATCAAAATCTGGCCTCATCAATCAATCCTTTTAATACAGGACAGGCAGGTGCTGAGAAGAGATCAAACCGGCTGCAATTCTGGGAATATAGTTTTGCACACACACACACATACAAATAGACACACACATGTGTGCATGCACACACTCACACACATACTCCAAACCTACCAAAGGCCGTAGTGCCTGTAACGGACCTCCAGAGAAATTAATGAATTTCTGATCCATGGTCTGACCTCCTTTGATTTTTTTTTTCTTTCTCTTTCCTAAGAAATATTCTTTGTGGCAAAACTCTTCAGAAACCTTTCAAACTGGCAAAGTTTGCTATTGAATCAATCTCCTTCCCTAAGATTTCTCAAACTACCTGTGCTCTAGGCTGAATCTGGCCATTAACAAGCTATGTGACCTTGAACAAGCCACTTAACCTCTGTAGGCCTGTTTCCCCATTTAGGAAGCAGAGCATTCTGGGATTTTATGAAGAAGGCATAAGGAAGTGAGACAAAAGAACTGTGAGACAATTTTGAACTCTATGCAAATGTATGGGACATTTTGTTTTGACTTTCTTTCCAAAATATTAATTTGTATTTATTTCTAGAAAACACAACACATTTTTATTTCTCATCTATTTAGCCAATTAATCTGTAGAAAAAAGTGAAATATTACAATTAAAAGCATGATAATAAAAGAAGCACTTTTAGGAAGATATTTTAAAATGTTATTTTCAGCAACTTTTAAAAGAATCTAGTATAAAACTAAGGTAAATAAAAATGACTACATCATTTCACTTAACTTGCATTCCTTCAAAGAGACATTTGCACTTCTCATCCTGACTTAAAAATAAAACAGACTAACAAAACCTCAAATTACTATCTTTCATCCAAATCAACTTACTATATTAGCTAAACTTCATAAAGTCCATGAGGTTATGTTTTGATAAAAGCAATAAATGCAAAATTAAGGTAAACCTGTGTTGGTATCAGATAAATATCAAATTTAAAAGGAACTCCATTAATTAAATGCATTTAACATACAAGGACTTATATGGTTCAAAGGTACCCTTTGATTGCACATCTGATTCTCACAGCATTAATGAAGGTAGAAATGAAATTCCCATTTTTCTAAAGAGAAAATTAAGGCACAGAGAAGTGACACATTCAAGATCATAACACTTGATGAGTGGCACAAACACATGTATAAATGGCCTTGGAATACAGGACGGGAGTTCCTATTCGCAGATTTACCTTCTTATCTACATGTAGAAAAAAATTCAAGCAGTAAAGTGTGAGTTCCTCAAAGACTGTAAAACAGACTCCAACCATAAGAATGATAAGGAAAGGCAACTCAAGATTGATCATATGCTATACAATTTAGGATATATACTGGAATAGAGAGAGAAGGTAATTCTAGGAAAGGGGGGAAATGATTTGAATGATCATAATATGGCAAGGTTCCACCAAAATCTAGCATAAACTAGAACAAAATTAAAATGGTCTTCATTGGAAAGCCAATATTCACAAAAAAAAAGACATGTAGGAATAGAAAGACAGGACAGTATTCATCTCAATATCTACATGTGTTTGGCGGCACACATCTCCAAAAATGTAAATAATGCTCCTGATATTTTTGAGGTAGACAAATACTAGGAAAAATTAAGTCCATGTTAAAAGTATTTTGAGAAAGAAACACTGAGGAAAGTCCTTATTTTTAATGCTATCTATAAAAAACAATCAGATTATCTGGTAGAATTCCTTTCAGTGCAGTGCTTAGATGTCATTTTATTCCTACATTTAAAGGTTGATATTAAGCATCATATAGCTAAAGGACCAAAGCTAAGTTAGGATTTTATTTAAAAACCTACAAAGTTCACGGCAAGTTTATCACATTTTTTTTTAACATGGGCAGGCACAGGGAATCTAACCCAGGTCTTCTGGCATGGCAGACAAGCATTCTTGCCTGCTGAGCCACCATGGCCTGCCCAGTTTATCACATTTTATAACATCTCTACTAGGATCACATTTTCCCTCCTCATTACCTGGCAAACTCCTACTTGGTTGTTCAAGTCCTGGCCCAGATGACCCCCCTGCAAGTCCTCCCTGACTTGCCGTCAGAAGTAGGGTGCTCCACTGCGTGATGGCTAGAAGCCCACTACACCATGTTGCCATCACCATGTCAGCACTGTTTGCACGCTTGTCTCCCAGCAGACTATACTCAAAAGCCTGCCTTTCATTGTTTAATCTTCAGGACCTAGCACTTAGTGGATATACAAATAAATAAATATCTGACTCATAATTTCTCAGTTCATTTTATCTAAAGTGAAAAAACTTTGAAGTTTTCAGTTCTTCCCATGAAATTCAATCAAATATTCTCTAAACCTATTTTCAATCCCATTTTCTCTTGGAAGAATTAGTTTACCGGGACAATTAACTAGGTAAGTCCCTATTTCCAACCTCATTTCTTCACAATTTGCATTTATTTCATTAAAACATCCTTATACATTTACAAGTAAAACTAGGTCCCAAGAAAGGCAACCAAACATGATTCTTAACGATATAAAAAAAATCTTTCTGACATTAGATCAGGTAAAAATAAAGAAAATTATTCTTGTACTAGAATATCATTTTTCAGAACTTAACAATGAATTTGAGACTCTGAGCTTCCACTTGAAAGATCTCCAAGAAAAAAAAAAACCCATGAATTAAGTGAAAGAAAATAGCTATACAAAGGGTGCAATTTTATTGAGACATATTCATACAGCACCGAACTCATCCAAAGTATGCAATCATCACATGGTTGTACATACAGCTCCATGATCAAATTTAGAACATTTTCATTGCTCCAGAAAAGAAAAGAAAGCCCTAATACTACTATACTCCTTATCCCCCCATATTATTGACCTGTGTTGGTGTGGTACATTAGTCATTGTTGATAAAAGAGTATTAAATTGTTACTGTTAGCTATAGTCCACAGTTCCCAAAATGTACATTTTTCCCCATATACCTCTCTATTATTAAGTACTTATAATAGATTCACACATCTGTTCTAGCTCATCAAATCACTTTTTTTATATTTCTACAGTTAATCATGGGCATTACCAACCACAAGATTCACTATATTATACATTCCCATGATTTATCCTCTAACTTTCTTTCAGATGACATACATGACTCTAAATCTCTCCTTTCCACTGCATTCACACACCATTCAGCACTGTTAATTATTCTCATAATAATGTGCTACCATTTCTTCTATACATTCCCAAAAGTTTAAGTTACTCTAGTTAAACATTCTGCACATATTAAGTAACTGCTCCCCATTATTTAGACTCATTGTATGTCCTGGTAACCTATATTCTGTTTTGTGTCTATGAGTTCACATATTATAATTAGTGAGTGAGATCATACAATATTTGTCCTTTTGTGTCTTGAATAATTCCATTTAACTTAATGTTCTTGAGGTTTATCCATGTTGTCACATGCTTCAGGATTTCATTCTTTCTTACTGCTGAATGATATTCCATCATATGCATATACCACATTGTGTTTATCCATTCATCTGAGATGATCACTTGGATGGTTTCCATCTTTTGGCAACGTGAATAATGCTGCTGTGAACATCAGTGTGAAAATGTTTGTTCGCTCCCTGCTTTCAAATCTTCCAGGTATACTGAGTAGTGGGATTGCCTGGTCGTAAGCAACTCTATATTTGGCTTCCTGAGAAACTGCCAAATCGTCCTCCACAGCAGCTACACCATTTTACATCCTCACCAGCAGTGAATAAGTGTTCCAATTTCTCCACATCCTCTCCAACACTTGTAGTTGCCTATTCCTTTAATTGCAGCCATTCTAGCAAGTATGAAATGATATCCATTGTGGTTTTGATTTGCATTTCCCTAATAGCTAGTGAAGGTGAGCATCTTTTCACGTGTCTCTTAGCCATCTGTAGGTCCTCTCTGGAGAAATATCTATCCATGTCCTTTGCCCATTTTTTAATTAAGTTGTTTGTCTATTTATTCTTGAGTTGTAGGATTTCTTTATATATACTAGATATCAAACTCTTATCAGATATGTGGTTTCCATATGTTTTCTCCCATTGAGTCAGCTGCCTTTTCTCCTTTTTGACAAAGTCCTTTGAAGGACTGAAGTATTTGATTTTGAGAAGTGCCCATTTAACTATTTTTTGTTGTTGTTGCTCATGCTTTGGGTATAAAGTCTAAGAAACTACTGCCTATCACTAGATCTTGAAGGTGCTTCCTTACATTTTCTTCTAGGAGTTATATGGTACTGGTTCTTATATTTAAGTATTTGATCCATTTTGATTTGAGTCTTGAATAGGGTGTGAGATAGGGGTCCTCTTCATTCTCTTGATGGTGGATATCCAGTTTTACCAAGACCATTTATTGAAGAGACTATTCTGTCCCAGTTAAGTGGGTTTGAGAGCCTTGTCAAAATCAATTGGCACTGGAAAAAAACTGGATACTGTGCCAAACATTAGGGATATCCAAATCAATAAGCCAAGCCCTAGATCTTGAGGCTTGTTCTTATGAAACTTATGTATGTAGTGAAGAAGCTTAGCTATGCCTAAGAGTTACCTCCAGAGGACCTCTTTGTTGCTCAGATGTGACTCCAACTCTGCAAGTGAAACCATTGTCTTCTTCCCTATATGGGACCTGACATCCAGGGAGGAAAGTCTTGCTGGCAATGTGGGAGATGACCTCCAGGGATGAGCCTGGCCCTGCCACTGTGAGATCAACAATGCCAATCTGACCAAAAGAGGGAAAAGAAGTGTAATGAATAAGGTATCAATGGCTGAGAGAGTTCAAACGGCTACACTGGAGGTCACTCTTATGCATGCTTCAGTTAAACATTGCTACCATCATAACTTGCCAAATCCCAACAAAAACCATCCCTGCCAATCCCAAAGAACACCTAGGGCATTATATAGGATTCTACAAATGTTCCATGCATTAGGGTAACTTTCCAAACCCTACAACCTCCAGATGGGTCCCTGGGCCAGATAAGTACTAAAATGCAGAGGGGCCAGCCCTTCCAGAACATCAACCATCTCCATTCCACTATCCCATATTACCGACAGCCCCTTCCAACATGAAAAAGTTAGAATGGGCATAGCCCAAATACCCCCAAGAAGTGTGAGAAAGATGGTGGAGTTATACAGAGAAGGTAGTGCTTAACAAATGAGTATGCATGCTGAATTATTATACTGATATTTCCTTTAGCTTCCAGTATCTTAGAGCAGCTGGAAGTAAAAACCTAAAATTGTGGAATGTAACCCTTACGAAACTCTGAGATCTGTTCTACAACTAATTGTTGCAATGTACTTTAAAATTTATTGCTTTTATGTATATATGTTATATAAAGAGAAGGAGTATAACAGAGAAGATAAGATGTAATAAATGAGTATGACTGCTGAATCATTACACTGATATTTCTGTTGGTCTCCAGTGTCCTGGAGCAGATAGAAGAAAAAAACAAAAACTGGTGGAACAGTAACCCATACCAAACCTTAAAATCTGTCCTATAACTACTTGTTAAAATGTACTTGGAAATTTATTGCTTCTTTGTGTATACATATATTATAATTCACAGTAAAAAAGACAAAAAAAAATCAATTGACCATAGATCTCAGAGATTCCATGCAGCAGAGAGAAGAGAGCACATTTCTAAACTCGGGGCCTCTTACAGTACAGGAATGAGTGCTTCCTCTGCCCACCCTGGAGTAGGCCCCATGGCTGTAGAGAAAAGAGTCTCCAGAGAAAACTCAGGGAGTTTTCTGACATGGAGAAATGGAGGAACTGACATTTCATCCTGAAATAACTAGAAATCCCCAGGAAGTAAAGGAGAAAGACACTCAGGAACCAGAAAAGCCCTCAGGCCAGCTAAATTCTCCTTGGAATGATGAGGAAATCCGGAGCTAAATTCAAAAACAGGAATTCCTTGAATGTGTAATGTACCCCAAACAGATGAAAAGGAATCACATGCTGTCTAAATCAGTATCTGAAGGGCCCAGCCAAGAGGGGTATGAAGAAGAGCTGGTGACAATGACTCCACGTGTTGCTAAGTTCGACAGATTTCTACTGGACTATGAGGAGGACAGCTGGAAGCCAAGAACCAAAGCCTTGCCTTCTCCTCATTGAGAGGCCCTACAAAGAATAATGTACTATAGCTGGGAGGACAGAGTCTCCACAGATTGTCCCCATGTAGACATGACCAACCTTCCACCTCCCAAGTTCCAGTTCCAACCCTGTGCCATCTTCATGCCCTTGGAAGAGCTGATATGGACATCCCAACACATGATCTATGTAGAGAACCCTCAGGTACTGGGTTGGGTGCTCTGGACCCCGAGCCTTCCATGATCACCTCCACTCCTGTATCCTGCCATTCTCTTGGAAGATAACACTCCCCAGCAGCAGTGATTGACCTCCTCTGACTTTGATACAGATCCTGGTCTTAACAACAACTTGAACCTATATTCCAGTTTTGTTTGAGAGATTAACAGAATATCACAGATCCATACATTCATTCAAGATTCCTTTCCTTCACCAAATCCAAAATAATGAAAATAAAATTTGAAGCTGAATGAGAAAAAAAATCAACTGACCATAGGTCTGAGGGTCTATTTCTGAGCTCTCAATTTTATTCCACTGATTAATATGTCTGTACCATGCAAGTACCATATTCTCTTGACCACTATGGCTTTATAATATGTTTTAAAGTCAGGAAATGTGACAGCTCTAACTTCATTCTTCTTTTTCAAGATGTTTTTGGCTATTGCAAGCCCCTTACGAAAAAGGATATATTTTTGTTCTTGTTTTGCTCCAATTTCTGCTGGATAGTTCTAATCTTCCTACCCATGTCTAAGTAATGAAGTGAAGCTTTATCCACAAGTTGGATAGTGCTGACCACAAAACAGTTGCCAATATGTCCTACTCGGGCTTCTGCCATGAATAAAAGCCTGCCAAAATTCAGCTGGGCCATAACCAAGTAACTCCTAATAGGAATGGAAGAAGGTCCATCTTCTGTGAAACAATTAGTCCCAGCTCCTAACCATTCCCAAGTGGTTTTATCCAACACTTGGATCTTTCATTTCCTCAGTCAGCCACCCACACCTGACCAGCTGAATCAATTGTACCACTGTGAGATATGTTGAGCAGAGTAGGTCCTGTCCCATCCTCTCCATGCAACAAAGCATTGAAAATCTTGGTACAGTCTGAGCAATGTTATTCAATCCTCCATCTTCATCTACAAGGTAACTCTCCTGTGTCCTCTACATATAATCCTGCAGCATTGACAAATTGCAGGGGATTCAAAACAGTGCCTTTTTTTGCCTGAGGTACCAAGACTTGAACAAGCTCGCCAAAGCAATTGTATTTTTTAACAGGATGACCATTGGTCCACTTCCTACATCCATTTTCCAGAAAGATTGCTCATGTAGTATGCTGGCTGCAAACATGCCATGTGGTGTGTCAACCATGTCATTTTAGGTTCCCAGGAAATATCTGCTTTCTGTGAACACTAACACCTTTGGGATGCCATCCCTCTTTGAGCTACATAGCCCAATTCATTATGTCAGCATGAAATGTTGCTCCAGTAAGATATTCTGAACACTTAGGCAACCCACATCCAACAGGAGTGTTTTCAGTTCTCCAGGAAATGTGAAGCACAAAGTTCTTAAAATCAGAGAACCAAAAACCTGTGAGTGCAAAGGCAGGAAGCCAAATAAGAGGTGGGCGCTATCACACACACCCAAGCCTCACCATCAGGAGGACTAAGCTCAGCCAACAGGAGGAGGGGGGCGGTACACTGCTGTGGCCAGGCAGTCAGGCCAGGGCCCACCCGCACAGGTTCAGGGTGAAAGGAAACCATGTGGCCGGCTCGGTCCACTCAGTCCCATGACCTGGGCTTGCCCCATCACCACAAATGTATGTTTTAATTTATAAAAATATTGTTTGAAAAAATTGTTTAAGCTAACAATGAGTGGGTAAAGGTTAGTTTTTTTCTCCTTCTCTCCCCATCCTTCTTATTTGTGCTTACACTAATCCCACATTTCCCAGGAGAAGATTCCCCTGGAAAAGGTCCTACTTTGAGGATCTAAACAGGTGTTAGATCACTCATAGATAGTTCTTCTTTAACTGCATAACATGAGGTATATACTTCCCAACCCATCCACTCTGTATGAAATATCACCTTTAGAACTCCAGCCTAGGAGTTAGGAAATTGTTTTCAGTTAAATGGAACAACTCACAAAAGCATAGCACCGAAAGTCACTGGCAGTGATTTATATCTTAGCTCAAAGGCATTCAGGAGGTCTTTTCTGATATAAAAATGGTCCAAAGGCAGATTTAGAAGGGAGAAGACAGGGGCAGAGAGTTATTAGAAAAAAAAGAATGACCACAAAGGTGGTAAATCCTGGATAGAAACCACCAACTTCCTCACATTAATTCTGGCCCATTATGAGGGATTTGAACAGTTAAACCAAATTTGTCATGTTCACAATCCATTCATTAATTCACCATTCATGCACCTGTTCATTCAAACTTCTGTTCACCAACAAATAATTATGTTCCTCCTGTGTGCTGGGCACTGTCATAAATAGTGGAAATATATAGAAATAAAAGTATACACAATTGTCTGTTCTAATGGAATTTACAATCAGTGTGTATGCATGTATGTCAGGGAAGAGACAACCATTACCCAATAATCATACATATAAATATAAGATTGCAATTGTGACATGTGTAATAGAACAATTATGAGAACTGAAATTTGAAAGTTGTGTCAAAATTAACTAAGCAACAGAGCAGAAGAAACAGTAGAATAAGAGAAGGATCCCTCCAAGCTAGAGCCCAGAGGGGGTTGGTGTATGATAAAACTAGAGAGGTATGGAAGATGCAGATTCTGATAGGTACTATATTATCGAGGCATAGAATATGGCACAGTTTTGTCAACTAATCAATGGTTACAAAGCTCAAAACTGAGCCACTGTTTCAGTTTGCAAAAGTTTATGAAATACAATATACCAGTAATGGGTTGTCTTTTGCAATGGGGATTTATTAACTTACAAGCTTACAGTTTTTTGTTTTTGTTTTTGTTTTTTGCACATGAGCAGGCATCAGGAATCAAACGCAGGTCTCCAGCATGACAGGCGAGAATTCTGTTCCTGAGCCACCATCACACCACCCACAAATTTAGTTTTTGATGGTTAGGTTCAGGTGTCAACTTGCGCAGGTGATGGTACCCAGTTGTCTGGTCAGGCAAGCACTGGCCTAACCATTACTGCAAGGATATTTTGTGGCCAGTTGATAAACCAGAAGATTGGTTTATGAAATCATCAGTCAGTTGATTGCATCTGTAACTGATTATATCTATGATTTACTAAGGGTGTGACTTCCACAAATAAAAAAAAATCCTATCAGTTGAGTTTGATCCAATAATTTAAAGACTTTTAAGGGAAAAGAGATAATTTTCCCTGTTTCTTCAGCCAGAGACCCTCTCCTGTGGAGTTTGTTGAGACCCTTCATCAGAGTTGCCAGCCTTACAGCTTGCCCAACAAATTTTGGATTCTTATATCCCCACAGTTGTCATGAGGCACTTTTATAAATCTCTTATTTACAGATATCTCCTGTTGGTTATGTTTCTCTAGAGATCTCTAATCGGATCCCTTAGGCCATGAAAACATCCAAATCAAGGCATCAACAAGTGATGCTTTCTCCCTGAACACTGGCTACCAGCAATCCTCAGCTCCTCTGTCACATGGTCAGGCACATGACAACATTTGCTGATCTCTCCCTTGTCTCTCGAATTTCACTGCTTCCACCTTCTGGCTTCAGTGGTGTCTTCTCTCAGTTTCTTTGGGTCTTTTTTCTGTGTCTTTTCTCTATCTGCCATCCTCTTATAAAGGACTCCAGTAAGAAGATTAAGACTCACCTGGAGTATGCATCAACTGAAATAATCTAACCAAAAATGCCACCCATGATAGGCCTATATCTACAAGAATGGATTAGAAGAACATGATCTTTTCTGGGGTACATCCAGCTTCAAGCCATCATGGCTACAGTAGCTGATAAAAAAAAGAAAGACAGTATGAAGACAGCTTCTGGAGTCAGAACACCTGGATTCCTGGCCAGGGTCTCCCTCTAAATAACATTCAAACTTGGACAAGTCACTTAACATCTTGAGCTTCAGTCAATTTATCTTAAATGCTGAACTAATTGTACCTCATGGGTTCTTGTGTGGATTGGACCAGATAATGTGGAAATACTCTGTTTTAGTTTGCTTAAGCTGCCAGAATGAAAAACACCATAAATGGAACAGCTTTTAAATGGGGAATTGATTAAGTTGCAAGTTTACAGTTCTAGGGCCATGAAAATTGTCCAAACTAAGATATCCAGAGAAAGATACTTTGACTCCAGAAAGGACCAAAGATGTTTGGAGTTTCTCTCTCAGCTGGGAAGACACATGGCAACATTTGCTAGCTTTCTCTCCTGGTTTCTCCTTTAAAAATGGTTTCCCTGGGGGCATTTTCCTTCCACATCTCCAAAGGTCTCTGTCTGTGTCAGGTCTGAGCTTTTTCAAAAATGGTTCCCTCATAAAGGACTCCAGTAAGCAGCTTCACCTTGAATGGGTGAAGACACATCTCCATGGAAGCCACCTAATCAAAAGTTCCCACCCACAATTGGGTGGGTAACCTCTCCATGGATACAACTTAATCAAAATATCCCACCCAACAATATTGAATCAGGATTAAAGAACATGTCTTTTTTGGGGTACACAACAAATTTCAAACTGGCACACACTCCAGCCAGTATCTGGGACAAGGTAGGAACTCAGTGACTATTGATTGAATCTGAATAGCATCCTTCCACCCTAGTGGAATGTGGCACCTTTCCTACCCACTCACTTTCTCCAGACCCACTTTTTCTCCATGCCATTTCCTATCACTGGATATATGTGGAAGTTTCTAATGATTACTAACTGGGTTTGCCTTTAGAAGACAAAGGATATCTGGGACAAGCTGCATATCCTGACATTCAAAGCCAGCCCTAACATCCTTATAAAACTTAAAAATAAAATTAAGTTCATACTAATGAAGAATTGGTCTCTTATTGTTCCCTCAAAATGCCTTGCTCCCTGTTATCTGTGCCAGTTTTAATCTGTTGTATATCTCAGAAAAGCCAAGTTCTTTAATTCTCATTCAATATTGCTGGTTGGGAGTTTTTTGGTTGTTTCCATGAAGATGTGACTCACCCAATTGTGGGTGGTAACTTTTGATTAGATGGTTTCCATGAAGATATGTCTCCACCCATTCAAGATAGAATTACCTACTGGGGCCCTTTAAGAGGGAACCATTCTGGAAAGAGCCATGAGAGCCACCAGAATCAACAGAGCCAACAGAATGGACAGAGCCACAGGAAAGCTATTGAAGAAGCCATATGAAATGAGGAGAGAAAGCTAGCAGACATCCCTACGTGCCTTTCCAGCTGAGAGAGAAACCCTGAACACCATCGGCTTTCTTGAGCCATGCTATCTTTCCCTGATGCCTCAGTTTGGGCATTTCAATGCCTTGCCTTAATTTGGATGTTTTCATACTCTTAGCACTATAAACTTGCAATTTAGTAAGTTCCCCTTTTTAAAAGCTGTTTCATTTCTGGTATATCACATACTGGCAGCTTGCAAACTAGAATGCCATCATTACTAAGTAAATCTTCATTGAACAGCTAAAATGTATATAGTGCTATGCTTGGCACTATAGTGATAGAAAAGAAATGTAAGAATTAGCCCCTACTTTCAAGAGTTCGGCTAAGGAGCAAAAACACAAAAGAAACTTATGGTGATCAATTAAATGCCTAAATGATGGTCCTCATTGATCTTATAGTACAAAGAAGAAAGAGCCAAAGAAGAAAAGACCAAAGAAGTCCAGGTTGAATTTATGGAGGAGAAGATTGAGATGATAAGAAATTTAGGTAAGACTGGACAAGAGGAAATGGAATAATATAATGACAGTTCTCGTGAGACAAAGGCAAAGAAGTACACATGATCTTAGATTGTGAGAAGATAGAATATAGAAATATATAGAGAAGATAGGCAAAATGAAGTCAGATTTGTGGAAGCTCTCACAAACCAGTCAGAAACTTGCTTATTTCTTCTTCACCCATCTAATCACTTCTCCTTGTATGTTAAGGTATTTTGATTGTAAGTAATAGAAAGTGACTCTGACAAACTAAAGCAAAAAAGAGGATTTATTTGAAGGATATTGGACACTGTCTTCAAAGTGTCTCAACTCCAAAAACTTACACTCTGTGTCTCATCATCCAACAGTCAAGTTCCCAGGAGTATGAAATTGATTATCCTGGCTTAAGAATGCTTTCCCCAAACCTGTCAGCAATAGCAAGTGCATAAGTAAGGAAAGTCAGAGTCAGAAAGCCTGAGTCACTCCCATGCACTGAAGCCATTATCAAAGAATAAATAATTTGGAGTTGGCAAACACTAACTGCAGTTAGTGTCTGGTTCACCCTCTGGCTGAAGTACTGCCCTCTACCCAAAGCCATTTTTGACAATTCCAATCCACATAGGAATTGTCAAATTCCTGCACAGAATTATTAAAAAGAAAAAAGCATAGTCTTGGGTAATGAGAGGGCACCAATCTATTGTATAGCACCAATCTGGTCTTCTAGCAATAAATTCCCCCCTACCTGTATATTCACTGTTAGTTTTCTGAAAACCACCAGCCCCAAAGGAACCAAACTCATTATGGTCAATTAGGACATAACCTTTTCTGCGGTGGCAGTTCTCTCCTTGGACTGATGAGGACTGTCTCTTAGTGCCAATAAATAACTTGGCTGGATCTGGACCTAATTGGTTTGGTCCAAATTTCAGATCCCTACTGATTTCACAGGTTTAGTACTCTCACCACCAGAATGCCAAGTGCAACAATCCCCAGTAGAGAATGCTAATGTCATTCCCCAGTATTTTTCCCATTCTAAAAAGCATTATTTCTGATATCATAAAAAGTTTTTGAAATATTTCTAAAGAAATATTGAGAGAGTTGCTTTCTAAGTAAGGCAGTAGTAAAAAGGAGAAAAATATAAAAATAAAAATAACTTGCTTTTATAGAGAATCATGTATCTTTCAAAGTGCCTTACCTGAGATGCCTTATTTTACCTTTAGCATAACTATGGAAGACAGGTGAAAGTAGACATTATTATCATGCTTATTTCACGGATGAGAAAAATTGAGGATCAGAGAGATAGAATGGAGTGATCAGAGTTAATTATTAAAAGAAATGAAACCATAATTCTCTTTTTCTGACTCACAGTCTATGATCCTTCCTGTAGACACTACGTAATTGCTAAAACTTGAATAATAGAGAATGAAAGAAACAAAATCTTATTATATCCCTTCCTTGATTCTGTCATTTCCCAGCATTCTTCACTAAAGGTACTACGAAGCCCTGGTATGTGATGCCACCCCGTATAAAATAGGCTCCTGAATTATGTAAAGACCTGCACAGACATATATACTGATACTGCATTTCTATCCACTTGCTCCACCTTAGGAAAAAAGCAGAACCCAGACCCAATATAACATGACAAAAAAATTGGAAGATATTCAGGTTAATGGGTAAGAGATCTAATTTAGCACATTAGCACTGATGGTGAGGTTGAGAGAACAAAGCATAGAGTACTCATACCTCTCCCTTTTTATATTTCCCTATAATTATTCCAGCTCCTTGAACATAGTAGGGACTTAAAAAAATGTTTTAAAATGGAAAAGGGCATTTCTTACCAGGAAACAAATCAAACACTCAGAAGATCAGGCAAAATAAAAGAAAACCAACAAAGAAATAATGAAGCACCCTGAAGCAGAAAAGCTTTATCATCCCTGGTCCTAAAGAAGCAAGGGGTGGGAACAATTACCGAATACAGATAGAGAACTGTAGCTATAAGAGAAATATCTCCTCATAGAGAAAAGAAGTCACCTCTACAGAAGAGGAGCCTGTAAAATAAATAACTTAACCACTTTCTTCTCCCAACCTCTAATCTTCTGCATGCTTCATATTATCTGAACCTAGCTTGAAGTCATAGGGCATGGTAGATGTTTTTACAAAAATTACCACAATTATTCCCTTCCCTGAATCCACACCTCTTTCAATGCAACTTGGAAACTTCTATTTCTGAATCTGGGATGCACTTGTGATTTGCTTTGGCCAACTGAACACAGTGGAAGGGATGCTCGCTTGCGCTCTCTCTTTCTTTCTCTCTCTTCCCCTTCCAAGTTCCATGTGAGTAATTCCAAGCCACCCTTCTGGAGCATGAGAAGATCACAAAAATAGTAGACAACTTAGCCAAAAGCATCAAAGCTGCCAACCAGACCAAAAGCAGATTGCATAAGAATAAGTCAGTCCAACCAAGCCTGGCCAGGACCATCAATAGACCATCATAGACTCATGAGAAATAATAAACGCTTACTGTTTAAGCCATTAAGAGACAGGGTAGATTGTTATACAGTAACCACTAGCCAATTCAGAAATTGATCCACAAGTGGAATGCTGCTGAAACTAAAATATGTAGTACTAGCTCTGGCTCATCCTGTCCAGCTTTTTATTGAGTACTTCCAGTGTGGCAGATGCATTCTAGTTAACATTTAAGAGGGATACAAAAATCTTCACCTTTAGTTCCATTCTAAGGGTTTCATAAACCTAATCGTTGTCCTAACCATTTTTCTCCAGATCCCTGACCAAACTTCCAACCTGTATCTGGTTCTTCTGAATCAATGTTGATCCTTATTTTTCAGCCATTTCTCCTTCTTCGCTAATTAAACAAATAGAGGAACTCTCTAAAGTTCCAATCATTTAAATATCTTCCTCTCTATTTATCTCCTTATCATTGGAAGGAGGGGCTATAACAAGGCAGCTATCTACTAGTACATATTGTACAAATCCATCCGAAAGGATTGTGCTTTTTCTCTCTTCTGCTAATTGCACTTAATCTCAACTCACCAGTAGTGACAGTTTGAGAAATAATATGTTACTGGATGCTATAGATTGACAGTGTCCCATTTTCTCACCACAAGGAAATCATCTGACCATTCAACAAAGATATAAGCACACAATTCCAGGAACCCATTTTGAGATTCCCATTGTGTTGGGAAGACTTTTATTCCTAACTTTTGTACCAGTCAAGATAATGACAGAAAATATATACCACACACAAAAAAAATAAATGAAAAGAGTTTACTGAAGGAGCATTTCCAAAGTTGCTGGCAAAACTAAGGGAAATCAACAAAGGAATATGAATTAGTCCTGGACTGACAACATTACAAAATCATTGATATTCCTTAGTTTAAAGTGGGGAGATGGTAGTTACCAGAACCCAGTGAGAGCTATAACTGTAAGAAAAGGCAGTGGTCATGGGTAAAGAAATAAAAACACTGCATAATTGCAGCATAAAAAAAAAAATGACCCAGAGGAATAAATACCCTGACCTCTCCTCCCACCCTTTCATCTCCTGCATGTGCTTCCCATTGGCTGAGTACAACACGAGGCCAATGGAAAAAGAAACCTAAATAATGCAGTCCAAAGAGGCTGCTATGGCATACAGCAGGGTGGAAAAGAGTGAGGAATGGATCTGGAGAGGCAAACAGAAATTACCTAGCACAAAAGCTAAGTCCAAATATCCAGCTTATTTACTTTATCCAAGTCACAATTTCATTGGGCTTCTATTTCCTCATCTACACAGAGCCTAGGACATAGTAAATACTCAAACATCATGTGTTAATTGAATCAACAAATAAAAGAATAAATGGAATGCATGCCTACAGCACAACACCACTCATTATCTCTCTGGTTTCTGATCCATTTTGTAAGTATAAATGCCAAAATATTTCCTAATTTCCATTCCAAGCAATCTGACACCTTACTGTGTCAAAGTTAACAGTTCCAAAGATCATGTTAAAAAGATAGCTAGAATTCACCAAAGATAATCTTACTTCCAAAAGGTATTTGGCTTGGACTTCTAGTCCTTCAAGATGACAGCGTAAGATGTTCCAGGGTGCCATTCCTCCAAAAATCTTAGAACAACTAGTAAAAACTGACAAAGTGATCTTCCTTAAAGCTGCAGAAAACAGGTAAAACATTAGAGTAACTGGGCAAGTGAAATCAAGAAGACTCAGTTTTTAGAAAGATAAGAGAGGGCAGGCAAGGTGGCTCAGTGGCAGAATTCTTGCCTGCCATGCCAGAGACCTGGGTTCGATTCCCAGTACCTGCCCATGCAAAAAAAAAAAAGAAAGAAAGAAAGATAGGCAAACCTCCTGGTACCTTTGCTGGCCTCTCCTCCATCCCCTACAAAGTGCAGTGTGCAGCCAACTTGTGCATCCCCGACCCTATTCTGGAAGGAGCAGGTTAACCTATATGCACATACTGAGGTGCCTATATGCAGGGACCAATCTATCCAACGGCAACCTGAAAGACTGAACCAGGAAACTCATCTCTGTTCACCCTCCCAGAACTTAGCTTGGAGAGAAGAACCAGCTTGTGGACAGCTAAAGCAGTGTAAAAGACAGTTAAGTCACAGAGGATTGAGTCAAAGGATTACCTCCCTTATGAAAATTTCACTATTCTTTGTCTCTTCCCTTCACAGTCTAGCTCTACTGGAAAAATAGGTCAATTAACCTATGTCTAAATGCAAATGCATACAGTAGCCCCACCTCTAGAGATTATGACTTAAGTGAGTTGAAAGACTTAATTTTGAAATACAGCCCTGGCAAGTTTGCTGAACAGAAATTAATCTGTGAAATGGGTAGAAACTCACAGTCTAAGGTTAAGGATGACCCTGAGTTATCATCATCACATCTAAGCTGTGCCCTGTGTAACTTAATCACCCTCCATGGTGAAGCTCCACTTTCAAGGGTCCTAAAAAGAAAATTTCCTAACCTCAAGAAGCAGGTTTCAGACATTGAGCAAGCAGAAATAATGACTCTACGAGTAGGTACTATAATTATGATTCCCATTTAACAGCTGAGAAACTGAGGCTTAGAGGGGTAACAAATTTTCCTAAAAATCTCTTGGTTGCTAAATGTCAGAGTCAACATTTTAACTTGGGTCTATTGTCTCTGGGCAATACGGTCTGGTCACACACTATGCCACCTCTACTCCAACAATTGAGTCAGGGCAGAGTCTGAGTTATTTGGTATCTCATAGTGAGAGACCTCTCTACTTAGGGAAGGTTTCTAGAGATCAATAAAGCAGCTTCCCACTTAGAGAAAATGCCAAAATTCTGACATATGCCTACAAAACCCTAAACGATCGCCCTTCTCTTTTCTCCCTTTTGGCCTCACTGTCAATTCTCTGCCTCTCTTTCAGTCCACACTAGCCACTCTACCCACCTTGCCATTCCAGGAACAAACCAGGATGCTTCCATCTCAGGACTTCTGTACTTGCTCTTCTCTCTGCTGGGAACAGTTCTTCCCAGCATACTCCCTCCCTCTAGTTCTCTACTCAAGTGTCATCCTCTCATTAAGTCTTGCCCTGAACACCCTATGTTAAATTGCACACAACCTGCCTCCGGCACTTCTTAGCTTCCTTCCCTTCTAGATCCTTATAGCATTTACCACCATAAAAATGCTAAAAAATATTTATCTATGTACTTAAATAAAATATTTATACTAACTAATTTACTTATTTATTAGTCTATCCTCTGTTTTCCTCCTACAAAAATATAAAATAATTCTAAAAGTTAAAAATGTGGCAACCCTGTTATATTAGTTTGCAAGCTGCCAGAATGCAATATACCAGAAATGGAACAGCTTTTATAAACGGAAATTAATAAGTTACAAATTTACAGTTCCAAGGAAGTGAAACTGTATAAATTAAGACACCAACAACAGGTTACCTTCACTCAAGAAAGGCCAATGGGTCAGAAACACCTTTGTCAGCTGGGAAGTCACATATGACTTCCCATGGCTAGCATCTGCTGGTCCCTTGCTCCTGGGCTCCGTTGCTTTCAGCCTCTGTTTCTGTGGGGGTTCCTCACTTTGCTTCTTTGGGGCTGGCTTTCATCTCTTGGCTTCCCTTGGCTCTCTTCAATTTGAGATTTGCGTAACATCTCATGGTAATGCCTGCTGGGCGCCAAGCATCTCCAAACATCAGTGTCCCTGTTCTCCAAGTGTTGGTATCTGTGTCATCTCTGCTCTGAAGTTTACCAGCTCTCATTTCTGCTCTGCCAGCTCTAACCCCTCTCCAAAATGTTTTCTCTATTAAAGGACTGCAGTAAACAAATCAAGATCCACCTGAAATGGGTGGAGCCACATCTCCATCTAATCAAAAGGCCACACCCACAATTGGGTGTGTCACATCTCTGTGGAAATAATCTAATCAAAAGTTTTCAACCTACAATATTGGATTAGGATTAAAAGAAACAGTTGCCCCCACAAGAATGGGTCAGGATTAAAATATGGCTTTTCTGGGGTATATAATAGATGCAAACTGGTGCATCTGTGTTGCCATGAATCTGATGGCCATGGCAGAAAAAATTTTTGCCAATTCTGTTCAGCTTCTAGAACAGTGCTTTGCACATAGCAGAGGCTCACTAAATAAGTGTTGAATTAATGAATGGAAGCAGATCTTCTGCGTAGCTGTTAGAAGGACCCAGAAAAAAAGCAGACATAAGCAGAGACTTTAGGAAATTGAAGCATAATCCTGGGATTATGGAGAACTAAATTCTTTGAAGTCTGATGGGAAACAAACCCTTTAGAAACAAAACAACAGCAGATACATTGTATGGGTTCCTGATACCATGGAGGCACAATTAGATGGGTATTTAGCAAATATTCAACAGCTCTCAGAGACGGCAGATACCATGTCTTACTCTTGGGGCACCAGTAGCAGCTCAAGAAGTGTTGAGTGAGTGAGTGAGTCCTTACAAACATATGCATAATACTTAAGAGAATCTGGAAGGATGGATAACTTGATAGTAGAAGTTGTTGATAGTAAAAACAAACCAGAACATCTACCCTTCTACAGTAAACCGATGAGTGCTCAATATATGATGCTAGTGATGATTTTAAACAATATATGTCAAACAACATTAAAAATTAAACATGTGGCAAAGCTGTGTTGCCATGAATCTGATGGCCATGTACTAGACTTGTGACTTCACACAAGTTTCTTAATCTCCCCCAACTTTAATCTTCCATCTTAAAAAAAAATTTTTTTAAGTTAAAAGTTAAAAACTGCCTCACTTTCTTACGGGCAAGCTTGTGTTAAGGCTTTAATGGTATATATGAAATGCTTTCAAACTATCAAGCAATACACAAGTCTAACAATTATTAGTAAAGCCCACAGTGTAGGTATTGCAGCCTCAGTAGAAACCCTAATCGTAATGAGGGTCTGTCAATCTTTTTGTTATCACTGCTGGGAGCACTTCTCACCTCTTATTTAGTTCCTTGCAACATCTTGTACAGTAATGTTCAAATTGTAAGCATTTATTAATTGTCACTGATAGGCTTTTTATTTAACCAAATTAAAAGCAATGTAGTACAGATACAGGAGCAGTCCCACTAATAAAAAACTCAGGTCTATAAAAATATGTTAAGGCCATTTCAAACCTACAAGTCATAGTGAGGAAAATTTTAGCCATATTCTATAAAGTAAGATTTATCATTTATGCTTTAGATTTGGTTAGTCATCTATCGAATGTATGTATGTACAGGTGGATACTTATTTTGAAAATAAATTGAAATCTTCTCATTTCAGCCTCAGCATTAAATTTAAAAACAAATACTAGATAACTTATGAGCACTATTTGCATCCAGACTTCTTACCTGTTTTTTTTCTTCATTAGATTAAATGAGATCATGCAAAGGTCATTATTTACAGTTCATATTGTGCAGATAATTTTAGGATCTTTAAGGAGCATCTACAGCAGACTCTAACACAGATTCCAATGTGTCTTCCTTTCTCCCTTCTGCTCTAAACCTTTCTAAGTCTCACTATTGCATCAGTCATTAAGGGAGAATCCAAAATCTTCCATGCTATCACCAGCTACAGCTCACTCTCACTCAAAGCACCCCTTGTTCCAGCGACATCCATCTACTAACATCCAAAAAGTCCCCAACACCAGTCTTCTGAGCTTTTCTTGATGGGATGATTGACTGACTGACTGATTGATTGAGTTAGAATTGGAGACCCATGAGGAAAGCACCAATTCCCAAAAACACTCACATGTTACTGTTTAAAGGTTGACAGAAAAATTGCCCCAAATGTAATTTCCAAGAGCTTTCACTTTCCAAAGCAAACAGCCTATAAAAGCAGATTTATTTTGCCAACAACAATAATAGATATTGTGCATCAGCAGTTTATCAGAGGGGGAGATGCTATTTTCTTGTGACCTTGCTCAAGACCCTGTTAAATTGGTGGCAAGTCCACAAATACTAAAGCATAGGGCTTTAAAACGGATCTGACTGTTCCTGCCAGGATAATATTGTTTCCTTCAAGTCATCACCCCCTCAGTGGCTGTTTCAGGGGAAGAATCCAAATCATGCAGAGCAAGAGTCGGGGACTGGAAATGGTGCTTAGCTAGACCAACTTGTCCTTCTTCCCAGTTTCCATGCTTTTCAATCCTTCCTGTACACAGCTGTCAGATTCATCTTCTTCATACATTTTCCTTAAAATGTGGCTTATTATGTAATATCTTATTCCACTATTCAAGGGTCCCCATAACCTGGTCACCATCTGAATTTCCAACACCTTCTTTCATAACATGGGAACCCTTAATTTCAATCAAACTAGCCTCGTGCATGTTCACCCAACGTGTCTCCTGCTTCCTTCATTCATGACTCTCTATCTGCTTAGTATCCCCCTTTCCTTTTCTTCCCCTACTGAAATCACATATAAGTGGATTGCTAGATATTCCTTACTTATCCTCAGCCTCATCCTCCCCTTCTAAGCCATCTCCTGTACCCAGAGACTAAAAGAGTGAAAACCGGCAAGGGAGTCACTTTCCAGACTCGCTTGCCAGTAAGGCTTCCAATTTGATTACTTCAGTGGAAGGCACTTGTGCAGAATTTAGAGGCCAGAATAAAAAAATACATTATTTTCAGGCGCTTTGAATTGGCTGGCAAACAACAGTGGGGTTTTGAAGTCACCTCTTATTGGTGCTATAACTGAGATCATTAGCGGGGCCTGCAAGCTTCTCTGGGCATTCTCCTGAGAATCTCCTGCTTCGGTGTTTTAGAAGATGATGTTTCCTGCAACTGCTACACTTCTGAATTTCCTGAAAATAGTCTCCTTGATCTTCTCTTCTTCAGTCTTCCCCAACTTATTCAAAACCATAATTGTCTCTATTAATTCTCCTCCTACTTTAAATATTTAAAGTGCTTCTGTTTTTTGGATAATCCTAACTTACATTATAAGGGAAAGGCTAATATTTTTAATAGCTGGCTCCAGAATTGCTCTTAGGAAAAGAACTATAGATTTTTTAAGGGGAAGGGGGTCTTGAAAAGCAACTAGAGTGAAAGGTGAGACTACCAGGCTCATTTGTGTAGGATGAATTGCCTGTCTAGAGAGGCTGGGGTTGAAGAAAGAAGAGAATGGGGATGGAGCCAGAGGATAGTACCACCTCCTCATAATCTTCAAATCATCAGTAAATCAAAGTTTAAAAAAACATACCAAGAACAGATTTCTTGTAAAAAGTGATGAAGGGGTGACCTTTGTGATAGGATGAATTACGGGCAGAATGACATACAGCTGATCTGAGAGAGCCTGAGTCCTGGAATCAGTGGGAATCCTGGAGATGGATGCTTTTCCTGAAACCCATCCCCTAACACCTGGATCCCTGATACTGTTCTAGGTTACTCGGGAGCCATGACCCACCTACCAGAGTCCCACCCCCTTCTCTTGAGGGAACTATGGATACTCTTGATCCCTGACCAGTACCTACTCTATTCTGACAATTATTCCATATTAAATGATGCTGAAAGTGTATTTCTGCTCCCAGAAACCTTCTGGAAGTTATAACTTAATCCAAAAAGAGTAAGTTTTCTGGAAGACATTTTAGCACAGCTTTAGCTAATGAGAGATACTTAGTGA
Source organism: Tamandua tetradactyla (assembly GCF_023851605.1). NCBI lineage: Eukaryota > Metazoa > Chordata > Mammalia > Pilosa > Myrmecophagidae > Tamandua > Tamandua tetradactyla. Next base: position 197,869,244 of record NC_135327.1, on the reverse strand, counting down.
TAAGGAACATTACGGTATCCATAAAGTCAACTTACATAAGCAATTCTTAAGAATAATTTCTTATAAAATTTTAAAAAGAGATAATATTAACTATGAAAGCAACTAACTACAGCACTAGGGGAATCCAACAAACAACAGTTTCATTAAGATGTCACACCCCTACCCCCACCCCACACCTAATCATGAATACTTACTTTCAGGTTCAAAAGACTCCATTTGATAACTTTCTATATGGGTGACGAAATCCCCCCACCAGAAGAAGGGCATTTCTTGAAGTTAATTTCCATTTGGATTGAATTCTCTAGGGAGATCTGTTCTCCCCAAACCGTATGGTAACTTGTTCCATCTTGACAAAATTGAGACATTTTTGACTTCCCAGAATCTCTGCTGACACATTCCAAGATGCAGACAGATAATTTACATGCCTCCAAGCCAGATTTTTTCCCAACCTATGGTGTGTGGAAGATTTGCTATGAAAAAAAAAAAGATTATAAATTCAAATAAGGTTAGAAAATGCTGCCTGTTTCGCTTATTTGTTCCACTGTTGATAAACAGTGGCAAAATAAAGTCTGTAGAATCTGGTAGTAAATAAATGCTTTTAACTTCATTTAATCTAATCTCCAAGTTTTTCTAAGCATCAGAGTCTGAAAGGGTCCTGTGAAAGAACGACTTAAAGGATGCTTTCTGGGAAACTCTTCTCTAGAGCAAAAAAGGTACAAAGTTTTGTAAACCCTGGTGTCTTGAGTCACTCCCAAACATCTAATAAATATTTCTGTAAAAGAAAAGAAACTAATCTGTTGTATTTTTAAACCTATTCTTGATCTCCACAAATTGTGACAGTTTCTCCTGCACCTCTAAACCAATAGTCTGCTTTTAGACTACGTGCTTCCAAGACAGGACATTCATTCAACCCCATCTTCCTCTCATCTAGAGTTACACAGTCAAGAAACTGGCCAAGGATCCACGATATACAATGATGGATTTAATACTTTGTACAACCTGGAGGTGCCAAGCATTATTCTAATTGATTTAATATATTAATCCTCATGTAAACCCTATAAACTATGAATTCTTATCTTCATTTTACAAATTAAGAATCTAAAGCTCAGAGAAGAGAATAACTTGCTCAAATTCACACATATAGAAAGTGGCACAGCTGGAACTGAGCTCAGGCAGTTGGACATCATGCCTGTGCCCCTAACCACTAAGCCATGCTGCGTCTTTAGACAGCCTCTGTTGCTCTTCATGATTCAGTCAGTCACCTTTTCTCCCCAGATTTATTTGGGTTTTTACATACAGTATAATTCATCATTTTAAGTATTCAGTTTTGTGACTTTTGGCAAATGTGTGGTCATATAATCACTACAACAATCAAGATATAAAACACTTTCATCTCCCCCCTAATTCCCTCATGCTCTTTTGTAGTCAACCCCTCTCTGGACCCCCAGACCAAGAAAATCCTGACCTTCTTTCTGTCACTATAGATTTGTCCATCCTGAATTTCTTAAAAATAGAATAATTTTACTTTTTGTGTTTGGCTTCTTTCACTTAACATAATATTTCTGAGCTTCATTTATGTTGCTGTAGTGTATCAATAGTACATTTCTTTTTATTGCTGGATAGTATTCCATTGTATAGCTATACCACAATTTGCTTATTTGTTTTACTACTATAGACATTTGGAATTATTTCTAGTTTTGGTTATTATAAATAAAGCTGCTATGAACATTTACATACAAATCTTTGTGTGGACATATATTTCATATGATATATGAGTTTTTAACTTTGAAAGGAACCACCAGACTCTTTTCCAAAGTGGCTATACTGTTTTCCATTCCCACCAGCAATTTATGTGAGTTTCTGTTGCTCCACAACCTCACCAATGCTTAGTATTATTAGTCTTCTTTAGTTTTAACCACTATAGGTGGTGAATGGTGTATTTCATTATAGTTTTAACTTACGCTTCCCTGATAGCTAGTGATCAGAACATTTTTTACATGTTTGTTGGCCATTCATACATCTTTGGTGTAAAGTCTATTCAAATCCTTTGCCCATTTCATTGGGTTGTTTGACTTTTATTACTGAGTTGTAAGAGCTTTTTATATATTCTGCATAAAAACTCTTTGTCAAATATATATATATGGAAAATATTTCTCACAGTCTTTGAATTACCTTTCATTTCCTTAACTGTGCCTTTGTATGCAGTTGAATCTATCAGTAAACCCTCCATGGTTTATGCCCTTCTGTGTCCTATTCAAGAAATCTTTGCCTAGCCCAATGTAACAAGTACTTTTTCCTGTGTTTCTCTATAGAAATTGTATCATTTTTTCCCTTATAGTTAAGTCTGAGTCGACCACTTTTGGTTTACTTCAACCACTCATTTATAAACATACACATCCAGAGATTTGAGAAAAAATTATTTAGAAAGAACTTCACATATCACAAAATTGTCCTGATCACGGAAGCCCATTGACGACAGCACCTCTTGTACAAATCTACAGCAATTTCTGCTGAGTAGACAATTTTCTTTCCATTTGCATATTCCTTCAACCCAAATAAATGATAGATGATAAATAAATGCTAGATAGGTAGATGATAAAGAAAGATGATAGATAGAAAGATAGATAGAACAAAATTATTTTCAATATTTTTTTCTATGAAATCACTCCTCACTTCACTCCTTATCCTGGGAGTATAGTGAGAGTCAGTGGGTACTTAGCAGTCTTTGAAGAAAAGATCTTAAGAAATAGGATACCAGGGGATGGAGTGGGGATGGGGAATATAGAGTTAAAATGTACAGAGTTTCTATTTGGGACAATGGAAAAGTTTTGGTAATGGATGGTGGTGATGGTAGCCCAACATTGTGAATGTCATTAACAGCACTAAATTATATATTTGAATGTGGTTAGAAGGGGAAATTTTAGGTTATATATATGTTACTAGAATAAATTTTTTTTTGAATCCATGAAACTGAACAACAAAAACAATGAACCCTCAGTTAAACCATGGACTATGGTTAATAGTACAATTATTAAAATGAACTCTCATCAACTGTAACAAATGTACCACACCAATGCAAGGTGTTAATAAGAGGATGATATATGGGAATCCTGTATGTTATGCATGATTTTCCTGTAAACCCACAACTTATTTAATTTAAAAAAAAAATAGGATACCTCCGATTAAACCACAAATCATGGGTAGAGAGACAGAGAATTTGGTACTGAATTATCTTTAACTTCCACAAATGCCAATAGTAAATTACAAAATTATTATTTGCAATTTGAGGAAAATCTAAATTTAGAAGAATGCTTTATAAAATTACCATCACCATCCTTGCTCATGGAAATTAATCTCTCAGGAATTTCACACACAATAGAGAATTGAAAAAAAACTGATTATGTAGATAATTTTTTTTTTTTTACATGGGCAGGCACCAGGAATCGAACCCGGGTCCTCTGGTATGGCAGGCGAGCATTCTTGCCTGCTGAGCCACCATGGCCCGCCCTATGTAGGTAATTTTAAGCACAATTCTTTTTCATTAGTTTACTGAAACATTTATTAAGACGAAATATGCAGACTCTTCTCTTCACTCTCCATTTCAGTTCAGCACAAACACCAAATTATGGCCTAGTCTTGTAGACAGAGTCCTTAGGGAATCAATAGGTAACTTGAAGGTGGCAATAAAAGCCAGTAGCAAGTGCCTGCTCCCATCCAGACCAGGAGTTATTGCTCTAGCTGTGCCAGGAAGCCTTGAGATTCAAGTTGAAGTTTGCAGAAGGAAGTTCTAGAAAACTAGTCTATTTCAAAGTCTTAAAAATAAAGTAAAGAGCTTTAGAGTTACTAGGATGGTGACAGTTAAGTTCATTTGTCCACTTGGGTGTTACAGTGTCCAATTGTTTGATCAAGAAAACACTGGTCTGATAGTTATTGGGAGGACAGTTCATGGATTTAAATCATGTCGGCTGATTGCATCTATGGCTGGTTATATCACTACAACAAAGGAGAATGCCTTCAGCAATGGGAGAAGTCTTATCCAATCAACTGAAGGCCTTAAAGGGAGAACTGATGATTTAAACAATCCAAAAGAATTTCTGTCTCTACTTCAACCAGCCAGCTTCTCCTGGGGAATTGAATAAAACCTTCATCAGAGGTTCCCAATTTGTAGCCTACCCTATGGAATTCAGACTACTAATCACCATGGTCACAGGAAACAATTCCCATAATAAATCTGACAATATTTACATACATATGTGCATGTGTGTGTCTGTATGCATGCACACATGCATAGATCTGTCATTTCTGTTTCCCTGGAGAATCCTTATAGTAACTGTAGTAACTGAAGTTGCACCTTCTCCAGCAAGAGTAAGAAATCCAAGTCACAAGGATATATATAGTATAAAGAACATCCAGCCTATGAGACACCTTAGCAGTGCTAAGTGACCAATGGGGATGGTCCATATTGTCTCTGAAATAAACTAACGATGAAATCCTTGCACAGGTAATGCTGCCCCTCCTCCACCCCCAGGGTTGGGTCTTCTCTTCGACTAGAGTGACTGAAGCAGTTCTACTCAAAAACTAAAGATAGAAGACAGGGCATGTGCAATAAGACCTTCAATTCATGACACATATGCAGCATTTCCTCCCATTTGTATGGCCTTTAAACTCCAGCTATTTGAAGTGTTACCCATAGACTGGCATCATTGTGATGACCTGAAAGCTTCTAAGAAATGCTGAGACTCAGGTGCCACTCTGGCTCTACTGCATCAGTCTATGATGAGGCCCAGGAATGGGTGTTTTAATAAGCTACCCAAATCTTTCAAAAGGATGCAAAGCTTCCAATTCTTAAGACTGAGAAAAGAGATAAAACAAAACGGAATTACTATAGGTAAGAGATTTAAAGTGAAGTAATGGTAAATTTCTCACTCCTTTACATGATACTACAGTTGTTTATAACTGTTATTGTAGTGGCTATTTTAGCTTATATCACTTGTTATTGTGATAGTAGCAACTCCATCTCCCCTTCTTTGAATCCATGAAAACCCTAAACTTTTTAGACTCAGGGAAATCTGAGATTTTTCTTATTCCTGTTTCCTTTCTTGGAGGCCATGAAATAGAACCCTTTCTCTCTCTGAAGCACTAATATCACTATATTCATTTCAGCACTTGTTAGGCAGCAAACCTGTGGTTTTTGGCAACAATGCAGAACTAGAATTTGATTTTCTCTCTATTAAAATGACAAAGTTTTTTTATGTTATCAGTCTGTTTTTAGTGAGATGTTGTAAAAGTTTTTTCTGAATAATAAATGTAAAAGGTAGAAAATCTATATTTTATGAAAATAATTTCTTGTACTTTGTATTAGCTTTATTATGTCCTTAATTGTTCAAGAGAAGCAAGTCTCCACACTTCTATTTAAAATAAAAAAATTGTTGCCAGTTTAAAACTGTTGTGTGTCCCAGAAAAGCCATGTTTTTTAATCCTCATTCAATATTGCTAGGTGGGATCTTTTTTATTATTTCCATGGAAATGTGGCCCACTCAATTGTGAGTGCTAACTTTTGATTAGATGGTTTCCATGGAGATGTGTCCCCACTACTCAAGGTGGGGTTGCTTACTGGAGCCCTTTAAGAGAAAATTGTTTTGGAAAAAGCTTAGAACCAACAAAGCCCACACAGCCAGAGCCCTTTGGAGATGTGGAAAGAAGGTACCCCTGGGGAAGCCTTACAAAATGAGAAGAGAAAGCTAGCAGATGTCATCACATGCCTTCCCAGCTGAGAGAGGTGTCAAGAGCCCAAAGACCCCAGCAGACACCAGCTGCATGACTTCCCAGCTGACAGAGGTGTTCCAGACAGCATCAGCCTTTCTTGAGTGAAGGTAGCCTCTTGTTGGTGCCTTAATTTGAACATTTTCATGGTCTTAAAACTGTAAACTTGCAACTTAATAAATTTCCTTCTTAAAAACTGTTCCATTTCTGGTATATTTCATTCCAGCAGCTTACAAACTAAAACAGTTACCATTATATTATTTCCTATATTTACTTTTAAAATCTTTTATTGCCACTTTAAAGAAGAGCACTAAGTATTGTTTCACAGTAAGCTGTGATCCTATTTAACCAAACATTCAACCCTCCTGACAACTTTTGACATTTTTCCTTCCCAGATCAAATACTGAATGACAGCTTTTTATTTTAAATTCTTTGGGATTTCCAGAGGGCCCCTGGAAAATCACAAAGAATCTACTCTTTCACCTCATAAAAAAGAAAGGTGCTAGAAATAGGTTTATTTAATGTATTATAAACTGAATAGAAAGTATTATCAGATTAGAAGGGGTTTTCCAACATTCTATTAGTTAGATTTATATGGATAAAATGTTATTTATATATATATATATATATTCCTGAAATTATTTCTAAAAATTTGCAATGTCCTCGCTGTTCACAAGATATCCTGGTACTAAACTGCCTCGTATCAAACAACAGTATAATATTTTCAGGCATAATTTCAGTTATTCCTAAAAAATGTTGTATGCCACAAAAATATACATTATTTTATAATAAATTCTCATTAAATCTTTCACTTTTATAAAACAGTAATTAGTCAATCATAGCCATTCTTTGTTTATGTTTTAAGTCTTTTGTATTTCACAAATAAGTTTTTATTTTATTCTAAAGTTTTCTTGAAAACACTTGCAACCAACTATAGACCAAAGTGCTTCATCTTCAATAACAACAGAAAAAACTGTCTCAGAAACCTGTGAAAAGGTCTGTGCCAGGTACTCTAGGGCATTGGCTTCTAATGGCATCACTTAAAGCACTTTAAGATCATACCACAGAATCGATACAGAATTTCTAAAAATCTAGTAGGAAGTTAATGGATTCATGAAATTGCTAACAAAAAATCAAGAGGAACAGGAATTACCTAGGACTGAATGAATTTATTAAAAAGATTTTGAATTTTGTTGAAAATATTGTTAATATTTTAATATTTTATTTTTTAATAAAAGGGATCCCTTTGGCTTTTCCTTTCAGCTATTTATAATGCCTAAAAAAAATTATCTTTTTCTCCCTCCTTGATCCCCTATAATTCTGAAACACTTATGAGTATTCTTATTTTCATGGAAATATAATTATCTGCATAAGTTCAATAAGAAAATGTCCTCCTTGTTAACAGGACATAATCAGAAACACAAATTATATAACCAAAGCTTTAAGTAGAATATGATAATCGAAAATAATCCTAGCTGAATCTTAAACCTTATGGTGACTAAATTCATAGCATATTTCAAACCCTGCTAATCTTTTTTCTTATTATAATTATTATGGTGTCTCTTATTCATTGTCTCATCTCTAATAATGGCCACAACTGCCCCCAAGCCATGCTAACAAACCAGGCCCTTAGTTCTGAAGCATGTACTTATGGAACTTATAACAAAGCTAAGTTTAACTATAACCAATGCCTGAGAGCCACTCCATGAGAACCTCCTTATCGCTCAAATGTGGCGCCTCTCTAAACCAATCTCTGCAGGTAAACCTACAATCCCCTTTATGTGGGACATGACTCTTTAGGATGAGCTGCCCTGGTGCCAAGGGATTAATATCAAATTTTGATCGGTGAAGCTTTCAGAGAAAGATCTTGTTCAAAAAAGGGGAAATGAGAAAAGTGATGAAACAAAATGAAGTTACTATGGCTAAGAGATTTCAAATGGAGTCAGAAGGCCATTCAGGAAGTTATTCTTATACACATCTCAGCCAGATATCACAAACAGCCAAGATATGCAAAACCAAAGCAACGATGTTTTTGAGGACATCTAGATGCCGTGAAACAAATGCAAGATAAAGAAATCAGTAAACCATTTAACTTGAAGGACATTCAGAAGGCCCCCAAATAGTCACAAATCATAGTTCTTCACAAACAATTTACGTAATCTTCTTTTTCCTTAAAAGCCCTTACTTCTTGAGGGGTGCACGGATAGCTCAGGGGTAGAATTCTCACCTGCCTTGTGGTTCCCAGCCCATGCACCCCCACAAAAAAAGTTGTGAACAAAATTCCCTATGATATACATATCACCAAGCTGCCTCTGTGTGTGTGTATATATAGATACAGAAGTAGATATAGGTAGAGAGACACATTTTTTAAAGAAACCTTGCTTGGAAGCCCCAAAATGCGATACAGTTTGGGGTCCTACCAAAATCCATGCTTTCCAAATCGCAATTCTAAGACCCCAAATAAACACTTTTGTTGCCTTGCAACTCAATCTGTAATTTCTCAGTTGACAGACCACTAGAAGCTCAGCATATGAAAAAGTAGCATTTGAATGAACTAATTCCCCCTAAAAAAAAAAGTAAATCAGCCCAAGGAAAAAAAACCTCAACCTTTATATTCCCATGTTTGCCTTAAGGAGATAATATCTAGCCTAGAATTTAGAAGAACCCTGTTTTTTTGTTTTGTTTTGTTTTGTTCTGTTTCATTGTGAACCCACCCAAGAAAATGTACTATCATTCAACCAAGAATTTTCTTTGGGACCCTGGATGTCCATATCTTGGTTAAAGCAATTATTTTTCTTTAATGTTCTCTATTGCTCTTAGTACATTAAGGGTATTACTTTGCAAGTGCTACAGGGAGATGTTCTTTATAGCCTCAGTAAATCACAGGATAAGAACTAATTGAAACCTACTTGCTCTACCTTTGTGGTCTGAGTCTTGGAACAGGAAAGCAATCATCCAGCAATTAAAATGCTAATACAGGGTGCACCCCAACTGGGTGCGCTTGCCAAATGCAATGGACAGCTCCAGCAGAATTCGTAACAACCAGCCTGGACTGGACTTAATTTAGAAGCCATCAATTTATCAGACCTGCCAAGAGCACTATAAGAGACATTGTGCTGATAGAAACATTTAATAATAATAATAGAACTCTTTGCTATGATGTAAAAATATTTATTCTCATTGATCTGAATCTAATCAGCTCAGTTGTTTGGAACTTGTTGCAAATGAAAATAGGATCTTGCATTCAGTTCCCTAAGGCCTGCTTTACTGAGGGCCCCAACCTATGGACAAAGCTGTAAGTACCATATGCAGAGATTCAGGGCATCAGAAATGTGACTGGGACATTTTAAAGTGCGCTAAGCTTATGAACTCTGGAATCAAACTGACCTCATTTCAAATCTTGACTTTGCCACTTGAGAGCTCTTGATCCTTGGAAAGTTCTTTCATTTGCTATATACCTCAGTCTCCTGTGGGTTTAATAAGGATAATAACAGTATTTACTTCGTAAAGTTCTTGTGAGAGTTAAATATGATAACGTACAGAAATTCACACAGCGCTGGCACATAATGATTGCTTACATAATGAATTATTATTATAACTATTATTATTTATCTTTCCTGACATTACTCCTTCTCTGGCCTCCCACTTTAACTTGCATGTGTGGTAGTTTGAATTATGTGCCTCAACAAAGATAAGTTTTCAATCTTAATTCACATTCCTGTGGGTGCAAGCTCACTGTAAATAAGATCTTTTGAAGATGTTATTTTTAATTAAAGTGTGGCTAACTGAAGCTATATGTGCCTTAATTTGGAGTACTGGAGGCTTTATGATGAGTATCTGGAAGAACAGAGAAGCCAGAAGCCAGATAGGAGAAGCCATTACCATGTGATGAGAAGCAAAAATACAAGCCAAGGAGCCCCAAGGATTGCCAGCAGTCAGCTGCAGAACACTACAGCCTTCAGGGAGAAGGCAAGCCTTGCTGATATCTTGATTTTGGATTTCTTCTAGCCTCAAAATTGTAAGTCAATAAATTCCTACTGTTTAAACCAAACCATCATGTGGAATTTGTCACAGCAGACTGTCAAACTAAGACATTGGGCATTGTTGCCTTAGCTGCTGCCCCTTTGCCTTGTACCTGATCTTTGATTTTTTCCCCAGCACCCTCCAGCATTGCTTCATTTGGACTCTCAACCCCACTTCACCCCTGCTCGCTAGAGATGCCCCTTGGCGCCATGCTCCACAGTCCATGAGCCTGACCCTTCTGGCCCCCGCACCCAGACACAGTGAATCTCAGCCAAGACCTGGTGCCCAGGACCCCTGGTTTTCCAGGCAAAAAGCATCAATATGTACCAACCTCCTACCAAGAGGAAACTGAGAGCAAAGATTTACATTCACTTCGGTTCAATTCAATAAAAGAATACAGTATCCCTTATGGGTATGGCACCATGCTGGACATTATATTGCTACTCACACCTAGCTCTCTACTCTGATATTAGATGGCGTGGTAGTTTGAAGCTGTTATGTACCCCAGTAAAGGCCATGTTCTTTTAATCCATTCTGGTGGGTGCAGACTTGTTGTAGGTGGGACCTTTTGATTAAGTTATTCCAACTGAGATGTGACTCCCCTCATTCAGGGTGGGTCTTAATCTGCTTAATGGAGTCCTTTATAAGAGGATAAAACACAAACACAAGTGAAGAGATGAAATTAAGAGAAGCTCACGGAGAAAAGTCCCAGAGAAACTAAGAGAAGACCTGGAGAAAACAGAGGAAACCACTGAAGCCAGAAGCTGAAAGCAACCAAAACCTGGGGTGAAGGACCAGCAGACATCGCCATGTGTCTTCCCATGTAACAGAGGTGTCCTGGATTCTGGCAGCCTGTCTTCAGAGTTCAGGTATCATCCTGTTGATCCTTTGAATTGGGACCTTTTCATGGCCTAAGAACTGTAAATTGTAAATCAATAAATCCCCATTGTAAAAGCCAAATCATTTCTGGTATATTGTATTTCATCAGCTTTAGCAAACCAAAACAGGTGGTGTAGGAAAGAGAATAATGCTGCTCCAAAATTTCCATGACCCAATCCCAAAAATCTTTGAATGTGTTACCTTCCCTGGCAAAAGGTGTTCTTATAAGAAGGAGACTGGAGAGTCAGAGAAGGAGATTTGACAACAGAAATAGAGAACAGAGAGAGACATTTGAAGCTGCTATGCTACTGGCCTTGAAGATGAGGAAGAAGGAGCCATGAGCCAGAATGCAGGTAGTCTCTAGAAACTGGAGAAGGCAAGGAATAGTTTCTCCCCTAGAGCCTACAAAAGGAACACAGCTCTGTGACATCTTGATTTTAGGACCTCTGACCTCCAGAACTTGTATGTTGTTTTAAACCACTAAGTTTTTGGTAATTTATTACAATAACAGAAGGAACCAAATACAGAAAGTGAACTCCTTGAGAGCATACACACACTGCGCTATGTCTTTCCCCCAGGCAGAAGTTTCACACTCTACAACCCAATCCCCAGAAGAGAAAACTTAAGTTTTCCTATAGTAATCACCTATTTGATTCCTTCTAGCTAATTAGACCTTTTGATAGATCCCTTCAAAGCATTTTCTGCTTATATCTAACTATTAAAACCATTTATTTTCATTTTTGTTTTAATCACCTTTCTTGGATGGAAATAATGGCGACCTTGATTGTCCCCAGGGATCAGATGCCACCATTTATCACTAAACTAGCTCCTGCTGCTTCAGCCACAAGACAAGGGCCAGAGATTTCTGAGTGGGCCAGTATTTACATGAACTTTTCTCCATCCCTTTTAAACTGTGATCATGTAGGCTCTTCCCCAAAAGGCTCAGCTCAACCCCAGTCATAAGCCCTTTCTAATCAGGTAGGGGAAGCAGTCATCTCTGTCCATCCAGCCAATGGAGTCTGGAATTAGTCTTGCTACAATAGATCCCAAAGGCCTGGGGATGAGCTCCAGGAACCTGTGTTCTCTCTTTGTCAGTGCCAGTACCACCTCTTCTGTCAAGTTGGCAGAAGCTTTCTGCCTCAGCCCCTGTCTGGCATTCCATGTCCTGCTGGTACCACTGCCCACCCATGTGGACATTTAGCTAGCCTACTTCTTGTCAGTCTCCCCCTTGGAGATCATGACTCTGGTTCCTGAATTCACTTTTCCTGACTTGGGTCTTACTATTAAAAGACCACTGGGGGTGGGGACCATGGTTTACCCTGAGACTTCTAGTCTCACATGGAAACTGGATTCCCACTACTATGTGCCACCAGCCAAGCCGGGCTTCTTCGCTTATTAATCTATATCCAAATATATTCAAGTTTTCAAATTCCCCATAAACACCCCGCATTGGACTCACCAACTTCCCCATCTTGTCGGATCCTTGCTTTCTGCTTCCATAAATTCCATGAGTTCCCAGCGTGCCACTTTAGGTACCAGGGAGCCAAGAATCGCATTGTCTATCACCCACCCTGTCTTGATAAAACTAAGTGAATCTTTTCCAAGTCTCTTTTTATTCTTTTCTCACTCCATCCTTCTTAGTAGCCTCCTGACTTTCTAGAATCTCACATCATTGGGCCGATCCTTTCTCTCCTTCCAAACAAATTTACTAATCTTTTATCCTGTTCCTTCAAAGGCATACTCTTCAAGTAATAAATTCATGTGTTTGTGTCTGCCAGAAAGTTTATATGGTTGCTATTCCCAGGAAATATTAAGCATCTTTGTCCAAGAAATCCACAGTGATGATAGGTTTCTGAATATCTTAGAAAGAAATCAACACTATATAAAAAAAGTATTGTCACAGCCACCTGCCTCACAGCCTTACCACAAAGCCACTAACCTTTCCACTCACTAAGCAAAAAAGCTATCTTGGTCCTGAATTAATCTCCATGGGCAGTCTTATTGACATTCTTTTCACACCCTTTGTTTTAATTACATTTGAAGATGAAGTATAAGGATTGTAGTCCTTAGCAGCAAGTAAATATAGAGTGATTAAAGGGCCAAAGCAAAAAACTCTCCAGATGGAAAAAGAAGGGATTTAGATACAATTAGTTGGTACGGCTGTTTTAACCTATGCAGTCACATGTTGAGTGACATCTGATAATAATTTACGTGTGATTCAGGAAAGAGTTTTTAGGAAAAATTATTAAGATCAGAATAGAATGAGTCAGCTGATACACATATACAGAAGCTTCCCTTTTTACTTACCATTTGGAGGCATTAGAGATTACAAATCTCTTTAGACTACTGTGACTGTAGCCAATTCAAGATGAAGGCTCCATCCAATGTAAACTTCTCCACAAGCAGAAAGAACAGCAATAATGAAAACTGTCCACATGTCCAAGGCATCCTAAAAGCTGAAAACTGTCATCCTAAATTTATAATACTGCTAAGTACAGCTGGAAAATACCTGCCTATTGAGGAAATTGGTCTTCTTAGTTTATATGAGAAATAACTCACTTGGGAAATGAGTTTGCTTTAGTTAGCTAGACTGCTCAAGCAAATACTATAATGGGTTGGTTTAAACAGTGGGAATTTATTGGCTTACAATTTTGAAGTTAAAACAAGGTCCAAATCAATGCATCATCAAGGCGATGTTTTCTTCCTGGAACTATAGCATTCTGTGGCTGGCTACTAGCAATTCTTGGCTCCGCTGCCATATGGCAAGGCACATGGCAGCATCTCCTTGTCTCTCCCTTCTCTTTCGGTTCTGTCTATGTCCAGCATTTTGCTTCCTGTGGCTTTTTCTCTGTCAGACTGAATTTCACTCTACTTATAAAGGACTCCAATAATAGGATTAAGACCCATGCTGATTGAGTTGGGCCACACCTTAACTGAAGAAAACGCATTGAAAGGTCCAATTTACAATGGGTTCACACCAACAGAATGGATTAAAATTATGAACATGTTTTTCTGAAGGTACATAAAGCTTCAAACCATTGCATAGCTTGATGCTGCAATCCAATGGATGGCTTTTTTTCTTCAATACCCCCTGCTTACCTATCACAATTCTATTTTTTGAGAAATCCAAACTCTGCTAGACTCTTATACCTACAGTTAGAAGACCCATATTTGTCACCAACTAATTACCTTGGGCATACTTTTTAACCTCCCTCTCCTGGATTTCCTCATCTATAAAGTGGAATTTCCTATGGACTTCTTATAAGAATCGAATGGTATAAAAGTGGTGATAATGCTATTTTTATACATCCATTAGCTATATAAACTTCATCCTCATTTACTTTGAAAGGTTCTGGAAAGTGGAGAAGTAGAGATGCTGGGTAAATCATGGCTCTCTCCCCTAACAAGGAAACTTTTCCTATGTGGTTTTCAGCCTTGTGACTTAATTCCACTGAGAGTTTCTCCCCTTCCTTCCTTTGCTAAGTCACCTTATTGACTTTTCCTCCCTTTAGATCTATAAAACCAATTGCAATTTAATCATTATGATGCATAGAGATGATGGTAGATAATAACATCAGAGTTGGCAGGATCAGTTAGCCAGGAACCAATGGAAAAGGCTATGCAAAATATGATGGAGGCAAAATGCTGGCATCCTCTCATCCTCCTGCCCCAGATAATTATGCCACCTTGGTCCCAATTCTTATCTTAATGCTTTACTAAAAGTATTATATAAGTAATGGCTCTTGACTAACAGGTTAGTGATAAGATATTACTCTTTCCACTATTCTTGGTTCAAGAAATTTTCTCTAATAGAGTAAATATCCTCTGCTTTTAAATGCCTCTTAAACAGGTTTTCAAATCCCTTCTCTCTGATGGTAATTAATTGTGTCAATTTTCTTTACATAGTAATAGATGGAATCCCACCCAGAACAGATTAATTTAAAGGCAGACACATCTCTGATGACTCATATTAAACTAATTAGTCAACAAACTGCAAAAACTTAGTATTTTTGATGCCTAATGTTGGTTCAGTTATAGCTCTCCTATTCTCTACTTGAACCACTGGATATTTTGGACCCAGAAACAAAACTTTATAAATGTTACTTTGCTAGGTTTGGCCAATCATTAAAGGCAATTTTGAGTTTAGGACCTTGATTTTGTCATCTACCATATTAGCTATCCCCAAGAAACTTCATATGATCTGGAAGGGTTCATCAGCCAGCCATCAATGTCTATAACCAAATTACCAATAAAAGATACATGAAGAAAGAATCCTATTGTATGACCCTAAAGACATCCCTCCATACTAGTACAAATCCATTAAACAATACTTCTTCAGTATGGTCATATGAATTCTACCATAACTAAGCCTATATTTCTCCACCTTATTTTAAATGCAATAATGAGAGAACTTGTTGGCTACCTTGCTAAGTTCCGAACTCTATATCTTTTGTACTCCTCCAAACAAGCAGTCTAACAACTTTATCCAATAATAATTTTTCCTTAGTCATCCCACACTGACTCTCAATGTCTATCACTTCTTTTTTAAGCATTCACAAACAATCCTCTTCAAAATAAAAGACAAGTTGATGAGCCTTTCATCTCCTATGACAAAAAAGAAAGCATAACTCCTTCCTTTCTTCCTGATAGGCTTCTTTGGGCTTCTAGTTCACAACTAGGAACCCTACTTTAGCCCATAAACTGGGAAATATGAAAGGCTGCCATCTGTGAATGGGGGCTTAGAACAAAGGAAAGGTTCTTCCAGGCTATGAAACAAGCAGTCTTCTTACTTAGGTCATATGGTCACTCAGGCACTGTGGTGTTGGAGGTACAGAAAGATGCAGCAAGTACTGTGGTGTTGGAGGTAGACAAAGATGCAGCAGGAATTTCTGAAAAGTTCCACCAGGAGGCTCACATACAAGAATCCTGGGGTTTTGGGAGCAAGGCCTTGCCATCTGCAGAAAAGAATTATTTGCTTTATGAAACACAGTTCCTAGTATATTAATCTGCTCTGATGAGACTGACCATAGGGCACCAAGTAACCAGGTACTTGGAACTGCCCATCATATTCTAGCTTCTGTTGGACTGACAAAATTATAAAGTCAGATGGACCCAGCAGCAATCAATCATAAGTTGGAAATAATACATCTAAAATTGAGTTTGAACAGGGCCAGAAGGCACGAGGATGCTGTATGAGCATATAGCCCAGGCTTACTTCATCCACCATAGTTGTATTAGTCCCTCAATCAGGGTTAGTCCCCCACTCAACCAGCTAAAGGAGAACAAAAAACCCAATCTTGGTTTATAATTTGCCAACTCAGTATATAAGTGAAGCCTAAACTGGACAGCAGCCATCCAACAGCCAGATTGAATGGTGTCCTTGAAAGACAGTAGAGAGTGGAAATCTTCCAGATGGGTGAAGTTATGAGTAGTGCATCCATCATCTACCTTGTGTAGAAAGAGAAATGGTCAAAGATAAGAATGTATAAAGGATATATATATATATAAAGGAGATTATATATGTGTGTGTGTGTGTGTGTGTGCGTATGTGTGTATACTCCACAAATTTAAAAAAAAGAAATAAAGAGCAACTAAAGAGACAATGGCAATTAAACACAATATATGTTTCTGGACAAAGATATAACAAGGGCAGAGAAAAGGCTCAAAAGGACATCTTTGTGTGCACAGGTGGTTCCGAGGTAGAATGCTTGCCTTATATGTGGGAGACCTGAGTTCAATTCCCAGACCATGCACCCAAAGGGGAAAAAAAAGGACATCATTGTGACAATTGAAAAATTGGTAAATTGTATACCAACATTAAGTTTGTTGACCTTGATAACTGCACTTAAGGTGGCTACACGCATACATCTCCTTGTTTTTAGGAAATGTACATGGCAGTGTTATGTGTTCAAGGAGTATGAGGTACACAACCTACACTCAGGATTTCAGAAAGTGAATTAATAAACAGATACAGAGATAGATAGATTGACAGACAGGTAAACAAGTAGATAGTTGGATTGATAGAACGGATAGGGCAAATGTTACAAAATGTTAAAATGTGTGGATATGGGATCTGGAAATGGGGAGAGGATAGGATATGTTGGAGTTTGCTGCATGGAATTTGTATTACTTTGTAACTGTCCTTTAAGTTTGAAAGCATTTCAAAATAAAAAGTTAAAAAAAATAAAAGAATGTACAAAGATTCCTGGGCAGTGACCAATAATCTGGCAAGATGGTCAAAAATCTGGAAGGAAAAATGACTTGAAGATCAGAAACAAAAAGGGATATAGAAGGCTATATGGAAGCAGGCACAAAGTTTAAAAATTTTGTATCACATGTTAACATCCACCAGAACGCATCTTCCCTGGAAAAAGTACTGAACAACCAAGAAGGCAAAGTGGCTCAGCAAGTTTTATTTTTTTATTTGGCCAAACTGGGTGTCTTGTGATGTCATCAACTGAGGAGCAGACACAAGGGGAGGTAGGAGCTTACAAGGTACAGGGGATGGTGATGGTCTCAGTTCTGGACTTGCTGAGTTTCAGAAATATTCAAGGAATTTTATGTTTGTAGGTTAGAGATCAGGAAATAGACCAAGACTGAGAATATTTCTCCTCTCCTCTCACCTTCCCTCCCCTTCCTTCCCCTCCTCTCCTCTTCTGTTCACTGTTCTCTCTTCCTCTGTCTCATATGTGTGCATGTGTATTTGTGTGTGTATGAGTTATAAGCATATAGATATTAGTAAAAGTCATGAAAAAGGAGACAACTATAAAGAGAAATGGAGAATCAATAAGAAGATAAAATGACTAGAACCAAATGCATTAAGGAAAGGAAGAGAAAGAAGAAGGCTGAGAAGAAATAGACAGAGAGGCTATGATGAGATCCAGCAAAGAAAGGTGTCACAAAATCCAAAGAAACGATTTAAAAAATTAAAGTAGAAAGATAGCACACTATTGCTTCTGCAGTTAGGTGAATTAAAAAAAAAAACCCTTAGTCTTTATTTTTAGTAAGTATTTAAAAATTTGAATAAATGAAAGATTCAGATAGACAAAACCAATCATATGTTACATCCACATAACCATGGAGAAGCTCAACAATGTGTAAGAATTTCTACCATATTAATTAGTTGAGGCTCAACTCTCTGAAATCCTTTATCATAATAACAGCTAGATACTGTTTTCCTGTCCACCCAATGAGAAAAGTATAGCGAGAAAAGCACTGGGATGAAATTCTAAAACTTGTCTTCTATTATGAGGGCCAGGGACATTTCCTATATAATCATAGCCCTCCTAGTTACATCTGTCTCAATCAGAGCTTATTTTAAAACTGCAGGTTCCTTCCTCCAATACTCAGTGCTTCATATGTGAAAAATATTTATATATTAATATCGTTAGTAACTTCAAATAGATACAATAAAAAATGAGGGGGAAGTAAATCTCTGGAAACAATGAAAAAATACATGAACCAAATTTTAAGACTAATAATTGGGAAAAGGGAAAGGATATTGGGGCCTGGTATATCAAGGAAGAATTCATGAGAGAGGAGAAACTTGATTTGGGCCTTGAGGAAAATCCCATCTCCAATCTCCAAAAAGTACTGCCTTTCAGAAACTCTTCACAGTCACATGAAACCAAGAGAATTCCTTAGTTTAATGCATAAAGTTGTCTAGCCAGAATGGGCTAGGCTTTCTCTGAGCACCCACTCTACCCTTTATATGCTCTATAAGATAATGGACCATTGTGGACTAAACCCATCTGTTGTTATGTCTGCTTCTGCCATTAATGGATAAGCATTTCAAGAGCAGGAACCCTGTCTCTTTCATCCTTATCTTTCCAGTCCTCGCCATTGTGGCAGATACATAGTAGTGCTCTATAAATGCTTGAGTAAAAATAAGAACACCAGAGCCCTCGAGTAAAAATCATGTATCTGCAATTTGTACAGTGCAACATTTTAGCTATGGAAACCCAAAGTGATGAACTCATTAGCTGAATGGCATCCCATGATGTCATCTCTTCTAAAAATCATATATTTCAATGCTTACCAGTAATTTATGTACCTTGTGTAGGAATCAGGCAAATTGAAGTCCATAATAGTTAACAGACAGAAAAGCAGAGTAGATGTTATCAGGAGACCTTAGCTGAACTGTTCACAGGATCTAAGCTAATGAACTCTCCTTCCACTACAATTCCCACTTCTCTACTTCCAGAAGAGAACACACAGACATTAGTAATCCAACAAATGACCTCAGGCTAATTAAATCAATAGTCCCTGAAAATTAGGTTCTTAAAAGAAAGTGTTTTAAAGACCTTTTTAAAAAACTGGAGTCAGTGTTATTGGGGATAACATTTGAGGATAAATTAGAAAGTATGATATAGGAAAGAAAGGAAACAGAACTGTCTTCAATAATCTAAAAAGTCAATTATCATTTGAAAATACCAAAGTTGATATATAAATACTCTTTAATATCCTACTGTACTTTTACATGTATAAATGTTTTCTTGATATTGTCATTAACCTTGCAGGAGTCAACATCTATGTCCAAGGAAGAGTATTTGTCCTCTGATATTAAATATGTATGCACATGTTTCTGTTTCTCAAAAGCTATTATGAAGAACACATGATATTTCATCCATCACCACAAAAAGGAAAGAATTAGAGTGATTGCCCCACTGACTCTGGGCCAAGGGACAATGTCCTTGAATATATCTGATCTTGAGCAAGCCACTTAGCTTTCTAAGCCATAATTTATTCATCATATGGCAAATAATAATAACTGCAATAGGGTGCTCACAGAGATGTTATATATGAATAAAAAGTGAACAATCTTATACAAAGATAATAAATTCTAGAAACTCCAAGAGGTACATTTTTTCCCATCTTAAAATCTCTGAGATGTGGATTTCTTATAGTCAGTGCTATATCACAATCACTGTTGGCCAACTAATGGTCATGATGTAGTGGACCTTGTCTATGCATATGCAAACCTATTCATAGCTGTTCATTCTGTCATTTCAATTGAGTCGTATGCATTGTCCATTCTGCATATGTTGAGTGTAAGTGCTATTTAAAATGTTTTCAAAAAGATGACATTATGATTCGACATTAAAACAGAATGTTAACAGGTGCACAATAAGGCATAGAAACAGAACAACCAGGTGTAAATATGATATTATTGAAGTAAATATTCATTATCGGAGAATGGTCATCTGCATGAAAACAGGCACAGGGGTTTAAGGGACTTGGAGAAAATTCTAGAACATGCAGTGGAATGTTCTTTTTCAGCATGCTTCTTTTCAAATATTCTGATGTTACAGAGGATGTCATGGTGTGTTGACAGACTTGGACACCAGTGACCCAGAAATGAAAATTATTCCGGAAAGGCAGACTCTGAACAAGGAGACATTTCAGGGCAATATCAACCAATTTTACAGAGATTCTCTTTGTCATATATGTACAGAATGGTATATAATTTGAATTCTTCTAAATAAGATTAAATTTTCTTTTTTAAATATTCTATTAAAATTCTAGAAAATAATTGTTTCATTGTCTAATTAGCAGATTATTTTTGTTTTTTGTGAAGCATAAAATAAGTGTACGGTGACTTGGAGCCATTGAAATATCCCACATACAACACACAGACACACAGAAATGAAGCTCAATACTTTATTAGCATCATGCTTTGGGGTAGAGACCTGTTTGTATATGTGAGGCAGTTTATCGCTACCCATAATAGTATTCAATAACTTCAAACTCCATTTTATTCAGTAGACTTTGGAGATTATTTGGGGTTATTACCCAAACTAAAGGATCAGATTCTGCTTTGGAAGATAGCGTTCCCATTTGCTGAAGTTATTTAAAGCATTCAGAGTGAAAAATAAGGTTATTCCTTGTATTCCTTTGCTCATGGCCACATCTGTCAAATCCTAAACATCTGCTTCAATTGTTACATTGCTGTCTTCTTTTCTGTAGTCATACCCCCCTCTGTTACTTCTTATAAGGACATTTGAGATTGCATTTAGGCCCACTCAGAAAATCCAGGATAATCTCCCCATATCAAGACTTTTAAGTTAATCACATTTTTAAAAGTCTCTTTTGTCAAATAATGTAACATATTCACAGGGTTCCAGGGATTGGGAAGTCAACATCTTTGGGGGCCCTTATTCTGCTTATCATACTTCTCTCCAAACTGTGAACTCATCCAGGCAAGAACTGCCTTTAAGTAAAAAGGTAGCTGACAGAATGGGAGAAAATATTTGGAAACCATATATCTAACAATAGTTTAATAACCAGAATGTATAAAGGACTCTTATAACTCAACAACAAATAGACAATATGTATATATAAGCCCAATGACTTGAATAAACATTTCTCCAAAGAATATATACAAATGGCCAATAATCACATGAAAATATGTTCAACACCATTAACCATTAGGGACATGCAAATCAAAACCATAAGTTACCACATCACACCCACTAGAATGGCTATTATTTTTTTAAATGGAAAATAAAAAGTGCTGTTAAGGATGTAGAAAAATCGGAGCCCTTGTAAATTGTTGGTGGGAATGTAAACTAGTGCATCTGCTATGGAAAGCACTTCAAATAAGTTAAATTTTAATCTACCATATGGGGCATATACCTAGGCAATTCCACTGCTAGGTATATGCCCCAAAGTACTGAAAATAGGGATTCAGATAGATATTTTATACACCAATGTTCATAGCATTATTCACTTTCGTCAATAAGCGAAAGAAATCCAAATGTTCAAAAGCAGATGACTGGATAAACTGTGGTATATTCATTAAAGGAATGAAGTGTTGATACATACCACCATATGAATAAACTTCAAAGACAATATATTGAGTGAAATAAACCAGCCACAAAGGAACAGATATTGTCTGATTTTGCTTGTATAAAATAGCTAGAATATGCAGACTCACAGAGATAGAAAGTAGAGTATGAGTTACCAGGAGTGGGGATGGGAGGGCAAATGGGGGGTTAATGCGTAATTGGTACAGACTTCCTGTTTAGAATGATGGGAAAGTTCTGGTAACAGAAGGTAATGAGGGTGACAGACATTGTAAATTGTGATTAATCCCACTGAATGCTATGCCTGGCAGTGATTACAACAGGAAAGTTTTTGTTATATAAATTTCCACAGTTAAAAAACAAAGAAGGAAGGCAAGCTGCGGTGGCTCAGTGGCAGAGTTCTCAGCTGCCATACCGGAGGACCGGGTTCGATTCCCGGTGCCTGCCCATGGGAAAAAAAAAAAAAGCAAAGGAAAAACAACTAAAGAGACAATGACAATTAAATGTAATACTTAATCCTAACAGGATCTAATAATGAAGGAGATAAGTCTCAATAGTACATTATTAAAATGGATGGACGAATGAATGAATGAACAAATAAATAAATACATTATTAGGACATAAGAAAGATGGAATATAGACAGTAAGTTTTATATCAATATTAAGTTTCTTGAAGTGGATAACTGTATTTAAATTGGTTACATAAGCGAATATCTTTGTTCTTCGGGAATGTGCATGCAAGTATTATGTGTTCAAGGAGCATGAATATACTATCCATTCTCAAATGTTCAGAAAATGATAAATAGATAAGTACATAGATAGATAGATAGATAGATAGATAGATAGATAGATAGATAGATAGATAGATAGACATAAATTGATGATAGATAGATCTTGATATGGAAAATGTGGCAAAATGTTAAAATTAGTGGATCTGGGTATCTGAGAGTGGTATGCTGGAGTTCTCTGTATGGGTTTTGTATAACTTTTGCAACTGTTCTGTAAGTTTGAAATTATTCCAGAATTAAAAGTTTAAAGATGAAAAGAACTGCTTTTTAAACTCTATATTTGTAGGTACCTTGTACAGTGTCTAGTAATGTGCTCAACAAAATTTGCTAAATAAATGAACTTATCTATCCATACTTCTATAATCATTACTATTACATTCAAGTTTCCATGGCTAGTGCTTGATGCTTTTTAATACAAATAAGCTACTTCCTTTATACCATGTCTTGCATAAGCACTCAAAAAATGTTGGTGAGGCATTCACTTCATATCAGAGTATCCTTATTAGTCAGGGTTTTCCAGGAAACTGGCAAGTGTAAATTCCATACAGCAGGCCACAAGCTGGGAACTCCAATGAAGGTTTCAATGAATTCCCCAGGAGAAGCTGACTAGCTGAAGTAGAGAGAGAAATAATTCTTTCCTACTGCTGAAATCTTCAGTTTTCCTTTTAAAGTTTTCAATTGATTGAATGAGGCTTCAGTCATTGCTGAAGGCAATTTCCTTTGCTGATATAGATGTAATCTTAGCCATAGATGCAATCATCTGACTGAATATTTAAATCCACACAATACCCCCACAGTAAAAATCAGACCACTGTTTGCCTGACAGAAAAACTGGACATCATAACCTGGCCAAGTGGACAGATTAATTTAATCATCATGGTATCCTTCAAATCCTCTGGCTTTTAGTGGTTTCAGAATGGGGATTTATTTTTTCCATTTCCATTGATGTTCTGTTTTTCCATTCATCCTATAAATTTACTCAAAACATCTGTCCCAGGGTCACAGACCTTGGTGGAGAAGCTCTATCCTAGTCATGTGATCTGCCCAATCAGGATGATTTTACATCATATTTCAATTGGTAGCCAGTTTAATCAACCTTATGGTTGAGAAACTTTGGCTTGTGGATAAATCAAAGCAGCTTTGCAACAAAAGTCAGGGACCAACTAACTTCCTGGGAAGAACTTCACTTTGCAAATATATTGCTTTCTCAGTCATAAACAAAGTCACCAACAGTACCTTTCACCTTGAAAAGAAATTCCAAAATTTCAAAAGGAAAAATTGCCCTACAGACACAGAAATCTTAACTCATCTCACAAAGTCTTTTTTAAAAAACATGATTTCTCCATCATAAATTTGTCCTGGTTAACCCAAGAAGACATGTAGTTTTTGATTTGTGCTACCAAACATCTTAAATCTCACTGCTAGCTACAAGTCCCTAAATCTAACTGTTTTCGCTGACAGAAAACTTGGAAGCTCTAGATTTTATAGGCATTTTTCTTGGCTTTGGCATTCTCCCCCAGTGACTGTCAAAGGTGATATCGCCACCTTTGATCACTTTTTTTTGGATAAAAGAATGTAAAAGCATGCAAATTGTGCTCCATCTGTTCTGGAACTTAGCCCATAGTCAGCAAGCATGAAGAAAAGAATGCAGCAAGTCCCAAGAGAGGCAGAATGAAGGGTTAGAAACAGATTAAGGTAATGATCTAGACCATAAACAGACATATGGCAGAATCCATAATCCAAAAATAAGCATGACAATATTTCTGGTCCTATATCTCATCCAGAAACGTACCACTCTCCATCAAGAAGTAAAGTCTATTTCTCCTCACCTTGAACTTGGGAGAGACTTTGTGACTGCTTTAGTGAATAGAATCCAGGAGATGATAGTGTGTGACTGCCAGGGCTAGATCATAAAAGGCAGTATGTACTTTCTCCTTCCTTCTCCTCTTCCTCCCCTCCTTCTTTCCCTTCTCTTCCTTCTCTCTCTCTCTTTCTTTTCCCCTAACCCCCACCCTTCAGCTATCTCTCCCTCTCTCTCCCTCTCCACTTACCTTAACCTAGTTACCATATTGTGAGGAAGCCCAAGCCACATGGAGAGACCATATGCAGGATATTCCAGCCAATAGCTTCAGCTAAGATTTTGGCTAGTGTCAACAACTAGATGGGAGTGAGAAAACCTTCAGAAGATTCCAATCTCCAGCCTTCAAGCTACCCCAGATGATGCTGAATGGAGTAGACACAAGTTATTTCCACTGAGTCCTGAACAAATTGTAGATTCACAAACAATATAAATGTTCATGTTTTATGCCAATAGGTTTTGGGGTAATTCGTTTCACAGACATAGAAAATGGAATAGTATGGAAGTTGGAGGCCAAGATGGTTCAAAGGCAAATGGGCAAGAACTAAGGATCATGCAGAACAAGCTGACAAAGCCACTTATGAAATAAAGATTTATAAAGCAGACACTAATATACTATGTTTGTGACTTTGAAAGATGGTGAAACTACAGAAGAGAAATCTATTTCTCTTGCTGTAGGAAAAAGCAATTTCATGCTGAAACCTGTATTCAGAATAACTGTGGCTAAGAATATCATGTCTTCAGTGTCCAATTCTTGTTCTAAGCTATTAATAACCAAGTTATTCCAAAAGCCAGGATTATTTCACTAGTCCATAGCTGTAGTATAGTTCTTTCTCATAAGTTCCAGATGACACCTCCATTTGCCTGACCCACATATACCTCAAATTAAACATCTGAAATGAGCTCATCCTCCAACCTCTCTCCCAAAATGCTCCTCCTTCTGAATTCCCTCCCTCCATGAATGGCACCATGATATATACCATTTCTTAAGTTAAAAAAGCTAAGTAACATCCTAATTTCTTTGTTCTCTTTTACCCTGTTTCAGTTTGCTAAAGCTACCAGAATGCAATATTCCCAGAAATGGGTTGGCTTTTACTATAGGGATTTACTAATTTAAAATTTATAGTTCTTAGGCTATGAAAATGTCCAAATCAAGATGTCAACAGGACAATATCTTCTCTGAAGAAAGGCCACCGGCATCTGGGACACGTCTGACACATGGGAGGCCTGTGGCTGGCGCCTACTGGTCCTTCATCCCCAGGTTTCATTGCTTTCAGCTCCTGGCTTCAATGGCTCCTTCTCTCAGCTCCTCTGGGGGCTTTTTCTCTGTGAGCTTCTGGGCTTTTATGTCTTTTGCCCTCAGAAAGAACCCCAGTGAAAGGATTAAGACCCACCTTGAATGGGATGGGCTACATTTCAATTGAAATAACCTAACCAAAAGGTTCTACCCACAGGAATTGATTAAAAGAATATGGCTTTCTCCGGGATACATAAAAGCTCCAAACTATCACATGCCCCAAATGTAATCTGTCATTAAGTCCTGGAGATTCAAAAGAAAAAGAAAAAAAGGGTGGGCCACGGTGGCTCAGCAGGTAAGAATGCTTGCCTGCCAAGCCCGAGGACCCGGGTTCGATTCCCGATGCCTGCCCATGTAAAAAAAAAAAAAAAAAGTCCCGGAGATTCCACCCCTTTTTATCTTCTATTCACCTCTCCATTTGTCCACAATTCCCAAGCCCTGGTTCAGACATCAAAGTTCACCTAAACTCTCACATCCCTCCTGGTTTACCTCCTGCTCCCCTCTCCCCTTTTCAATCTATCCTTCAGAGTAGAATGATCTTTCTTAGGTCAGTCATCTTCTTTTCAAAATTCTTTACTGATTTCCTTTCAGCATCAGTCTAAGACCTGAGTTCCTTAAAGGAAATACAAAACCTTTACAATTGGCGCCCTAATTCTATCTCAAGTTTTACATCCTGCCTCTTCCAATCCTTCTCCAGGAATACCCAACTATGTGCACTTCTCCAAACTCTTCCTCACCTTTCATGCTTCTATGTTTAGAGTAAGTGCCTGAAATGCCTTCCCTTCAAATATGCTCCAGGAAAATATGCTCACAGAAAAAAAAAAGAGCTGACAGAGAAAGCCACTCAAGCCAGAAGCTGAAAGCAACAAAACACAGGAAAGGAAGACCGGCAGATGTCTCCATGTGTCTAATCATGTGACAGAGGAGTCCAGATTCCCAGCAGCCTTTCTTCAGATAATGTATTGTCCTATAGATGCCCTGAGTTAGACGTTTTCGTGGCCTAATTACTGTAAATGGTAAGTTAATAAATCCCCATTGTAAAAGCCAACCCATTTCTAGTATATTGCATTCCGGAAGATCTACCAAACCAAAATGTAGGTCCTTAAAAATATTTGGTATTTGAATGAAATAAAAAGTGAAAAAATAAATGAATGAATGCATAAAAAGTGAACAAATGAATTAATGAATGGGATAAAAAGAATGATGGTCAGGAAACTGATTCAAATGCTTTTCTCTGTCACTGTGTCACTTTATGATTTGTAAAACGTATTTCTTTTCTCTAAGCTTCAAGACCTTTATCTTAAGGTGAGAAATTTGGAGTCAATTATCCTTCAGTTCCTTTTCAGCTCTCATACCTGCCAGTAAGAACAACCTGGGCTGGAGAGCATTACCTACAGAAGTCATGCCCAAACTTGGCCAATTATACGAATTATCTAGGAAGTTTTTTAAAAACCTGAGATTTTTAAACCCCACCTCAAAGCATTAAATCAGAATCTTTGTTGCTGGACCCTGGGCATGTGTACTTGAAAAGGCTCTACAGATCATTCTGAAATTCAGGCAGATTGGAGAGATATTGGTCTAGCTAACAGAGTAGTGTTTCTCAGGCTTGATCAATCACAGACTCTGGAGAATATGCCTGATAAATGTTACATTGACATTTAAACACTTTCTTTTAAAAGAATGGATTGATAGACTAGTGGATCAGAATAGAGAGGCAAGGAAAAGACCCACACATATATGCTCAACTAATTTACAACAAAGATGCCACTAAAATTTAGTGAAGAAAGACTGGTCTTTTCCATGAGAACCAGTCCAATCAATTAGACATCAGAATAAAAAGCAGTAAAACTCATCCTCTACCTCATACCATATGTAAAAATGAATTCAAATGGATTATATATCAACTGCGAAAAGTAAAACAATAAATCTTACTGAAGGAAACATAATAGAATATCCTCATGATCTTGGAGAAGGAAAAATTTCTCAAAAAACACAACGACCTTGTTGATAAATTGAATGTCATTGAAACTAAGAACTTTGCTTCATCAAAGGGCACCGCTAAAGAGATTGAAAAGGCAAGACATATACTAGAAAATGCATATATCCTACAAAGGACTTGTATATATAACATGTAAAACTCCCACAAATCATTAAGGTAAAATCAAACAATCCTTTTCTTTAAAGTGGACAAAGTATTTAAACCGGCAATTCACAAAAAAGGGTACGTAAATGGACAGAAGCATATGAAAGGTTGTCAACACATTACTTATTAGAAAAATGAAAATTAAAGCCACAATGAGATATCGTACACACCCACTAGAATGGCTAAAATTTAAATGACTGTTAGTAACAAGTGTAGAAAAGAGTTTAAAATAACTGCAGTAGCTACTTAAGCTGAACATAAAATTGCCCTATGACCCAGAATTGAACTTCTAATTATATACCCAACAGAAATGGGTGCATATGTCTATCAAAAGACAGCTTCAAAACTACATTACAGCTTTATTTGTAATATCCAAAAGCTAGAAACAGTCCAACTGTCCAACAGTAGAATGCAACAAAATATTGTAGTCTACTTACATACTGAAGTACTATAAAGCAGTAAAAAATGTCCTACTCCTCCATGCATAACACTTCACAGACATAATTATGAGTGATAATGACAATGCAAGAAAGTTACATATATAAAGATATAATTTATAGGAATTTCAAGAATAAGTAAAACTAATCAATTGAGACAGAAGTCAGAATGCTGGTTACCTCTGGTTGGGAACTATGAGGAAAGGGATAGTGTGATGGTTAATTTCTTGTGTCAACTTGGCTAATTCATGGTGTCTAGCTGTTTGTTCATGCAAGCACTAGTCTGATTATTGCTGTGAGGGTTGTTTCACAGGTAGATTTGCATTTATAATAATTTGATTGCATCGTCCACTGGTTGCATCCCCAACCAATAAAGGAGATTGTCTTCCGCAATGAGAAAAGTCCCGTCCAGTCAGCCAAAAGCTTTAAAGGGAGAACTGATTATTTCAGCAATTGGAAAGAATTTTTCTCTCCATTTCAGTCAACCAGTTTCTTCTGGGGAATTTATGGAAGCCTTCATCAGCATTTCTGACTTAGATTGTCCTATGGAATTTGGACTTGCCAATTCCCACAGTTACATAAGCCAATTCATATACTAATACCTCATAATATCCTGTAGATTCTGTTTCTCTGAAGAACCCTGACTCATACCTTTAATATTAGCACAAACTCCAATTTAGGAAAATTTAGATAACAAAACTGCACAGCAGTAGTCAGTCCACAGTATGACCCAGATGAACGAGAACATGTTCAGAACATGCTCATATTTAAGATTGCAATTGAAATAAAATCCCAAAAATGTTTGTTTTCTAAAATTTGTAAATCCCTGGAATACAGCAGACACACCCAGGTTCCTATGCACTCCTATTTTACAAACATTTAGAAGTATGGCCAAGTGTTCAAAAGCTGCTATGGTCAGCTACTTATGAGATTATCAGCATATCTCTCCCAACCTTGCCATATCTTGGCACAGACTTATGTTTTTTTCCTTGATGGTGCTTTCAGGGTCATTCTGAAGATAAAGAGCATCGTAAGCTCTTTCCTAACCATTGTCTTTTAGGGTTAACATTTAACCCTGAAAATCCATAATGTTTTTTCAGTATACTTGTTGTCTATGAATTTACCTAAACTCATGTTTGAAAGCTGAACCAAGAGTCAAGAGATACGAAAGGGGGAAAATGCTTAGGCTCTGCCTCCTATTATCATATCTCTAGAGCCCATAGGAGGGTTGTACAGGGCTCTACTCTTCCCTTAAAATGTAGTGTACAGAAATACCAACTCCAGTTAAGCAATATGAAAACACACAGTTTGTTGAAAGTTACAAAGCTGCTGCATTTTCTCCAGGTTCAGATTACAACTTCAAAGTAACTCTCTAGTTCTAGTTATTAGAAAAGTTTATGTAAATTTCTAGGAATTCACAAACCCCCTAAATTTCACCCTGGGTATCCTAGGATCTTGAGGGAGAACTGAGAAGTGCTGGTGTAAAGTATAGCTAGAGAAACTATTATAATAGTATTGATTAAAGGGTTAACAAAGCATTTCTCCTCCTGTATGGTCAAATTTGACCTTTGTTACCTTTCTATCTCTGTTCTCCCAGAAATGTGATAAAAGTGAAATGCAAACCATGTTACAAGGCATGGTTGCTTATGGTAAAAATGACCCCTGATGGTATACTGTGTTTTAACTGGTAGAACCATGAATAAACCATAGCTTTGGTCTCTCTAAGCTCAGAGACACTTGCAAATTAACATGTCCTTTGCAGGCTGGAAACTATGTCTATGGAGTTGTCGTAGGTGATATTAGTTCCAATTTGAGACATGAGGTCAGGGTGGCTCCCACAGTCAACTCTTGGGCGTCTTTCTCTTGTGTCTGTTGTACTGGGGCACTAGAAAAGATTAGCCCATGGACTTCTGTGTGGATTGCTGGGAGGATTCTCACTGAGCAGTAACACCCGTCATTACACTGTGGCAGGCTAAAATTCCTTCCTGCATCCTCCTGAGTAAATTGATGCAAGGTGGAGCACATTTGGGTCTTTTGAGAATGTTATTTCTAGTTGGACCTAAGACAACCAAGAAGGAATATGGCAATACCTTTGAGGACTTTCCAGGCAATCAAAAAATTAACAGTAATTTCTGATTGAAATGTTCAGAGTTGACAGAGAAAGGAGGAGTTAAGAGACTTAGTAAGCCAAAGAAGTCATAGAGTTCTTTCTTTAAGATGAGAATAAGACTCTAAAGTTTAGACAGATTGTGGAAAATTTATATTTGTTATTAATTTGTAACTGTAAATCTGATTCTCAAGCATATGCATGACCCTGTACCAGGATAACCTGGTGGCCAATATATATTGCAAGTAGAGTAATGAAAAAGTGCTAACTTACCCCCGTAATGCTGAAACTGAATCCATTTCTTACCGAGAAGGCTATTTTATGGCTAATGATTAGAAATTTAATTGTAATGGGAGCAGGAGGTAAGTTAAATTTTCTCAAAGAGCTTTCCCATCTAGGATGCTCCTTCAGACTAGAAAATATACCTCTGACATCTCAGGAATCTTCTGAGGCTGAGATTTTACTTGTCTTCCGTCTTTTCAAATGTTACAAAAATTACTGCCCTTACAAAGTTCAAATACCTTGTCCCACATTGATTTATGCTCTAAATCTGTACTCCTCTTGGATGGTTCTTCCACTCTGGTCAGGGAGAGCCCTGGGTTGTATAACACAAGGCAGCCTGTCATAATCAATGAACATATTTATTGCATAAGAACGTAGTGGCAGAAAAAGGGGAATAGAGTCTCTCAATGCAGTGAACAGCTGCTGAGTTGTTAACATCCACTCTCCAAGCTAGTTTTGTTGAATTGGTTAAACTACTACCTTTGCCACATTTAAAGAAACACCCAGAAATACACTTTCCGGCATCACCTTCACATCCATCATCTTATTAATTCAGTTTGCCATCTAACTAACTTGGTTGCTCCAGACTCCAGCCCAAAAGGATCACGGGATCAAGAGTTCCCAGATCTTGACAGCTTCATAGGAAAAGGCTCACAGATGCATGGTGGGAAACATGGATTAAATCTCAGCTTCTCTGCTTGTCCTCACTGGGCTTCTTATGCATGACCTGGAAAAGTGGGATGATAACATCTACCCTTACTTATTTCAGCACCATCCACAGTCAACAAAGGAAAAATGAGAGATCTTTTTAGAAGAAAGTGTCCTCCGGGTAATAGTATCATCATCATTATCTCCACTTTGGGTACAGTAGGTAAAATTGATACAAATTTGGCATTAGTACTACACCTTAAGAAACCAGGATTAAATGTTATAAATAGATAATGTGCCTCCTGAGGAACAATAACTTTACCAAATGAATAAATTGTACTCTTAAAATAAGTGTTGTATTAATAATGATGTTCCCCCATGCATCTTGCCTCTTTAAAACTATTTTTTATTAAAGAAATTGTAGGCTTAGAGAAAAATAAGAATTGTCATGTACCCCTTGTGGTAGTTAGATTCAGTTGTCAGCTTGGCCAGGTGAAGGTGTCTAGCTCTATTGCTGTGGACATGAGCCAATGGTACGTGAACCTCATCTGTTGCTCATTACATCTGCAGTCAGCTAAGAGGTGTGCCTGCTGTAATGAATGATGTTTGATTTAATTGGCTGGTGCTTAAATGAGAGAGCTCAACATAGCACAGCCCAAGCAGCTCAGCATACTTATCTCAGCACTCGAAGCCTAGCCCAGGCCTTTGGAGACGCAGAAAGAAATCACTCCAGGGAAAGTTGTTGGAACCCAGAGTCCTGGAGAGAAGGCCATCAGAGACCATCCTGTGCCTTCCCATGTAAGGAAGAACCTCAGCTGAAAGTTAGCTGCCTTTCCTCTGAAGAACTAACGAAATAAATCCCCTTTTATTAAAAGCCAATCCATCTCTGGTGTGTTGCATTCTGGCAGGTAGCAAACTAGAACACCCCCTTATACCCACAGTTTACCCTATTATTAACATTTACATTAGTATAGTAACTTTGTTATAATTGTTGGAATACTTTTTCTTATATTTATATTATTAATGGTATTACATAGTCTGCAGTACATGTTGTTTATGTCATACGGTCCCATTTAAAAAGAATTTATTCTAGTAACATATATATAACTAACATTTCCCCCTTTTAACTACATTCAAATATATAACTCAGTAATGTTAATTGCATTCATAATGTTATGCTACCATACCTACCAACCATTACCAAAACTTTTCTATCACTCAGAACAAAAACTCTATGCCAGTTAAGCATTAACTTCCCATTCCTTAGCCCTACCCAGCCCTGGTAATTGTATTCTAGTTTCTGACTCAAAATGATGACTTCAAGGTTCATCCATTCTATCACATACATCAGAACTTCATTCTTTTTCACAGTTGAATAATATTCCATCATATATATATATATACACACACATTTGTTAATCCACTCATCTGTCGATGTATAGTTGGGTTGCTTCTAAATTTTGGTAATTGTGAATAATGCTGCTATGAAATCTCCATTTATTTAGGTCTTCTTTGAATTCTCTAAGCAATGTTTTGTAATTTTCCAAGTATAAGTCCTTTACATCACTGGATAAATTTATTCCTAGATATTTGATTCTTTTGGTTGCAATTGCAAATAGAATTTATTTTTATTTCCTCTTCAGTTTGCTCATTACTAGGGTATAGAACACTACTGATTTTGGCATAATCTTGTATCCCATCACTTAGCACTAGTAGCTTTTTGTGGATTTTTCAGGATTTTTTATATAAAATTCATGTTATCTGCAAATAGTGAAAGTTTTACTTCTCCCTTCCCAATTTGGATTCTTTTATTTCGTTTCCTTGCCTAATTACTCTGCCTAGAACTTCCTTACAGTGTGGAATAACAGTGATGACAGTAGGCATACTTGTCTTGTTCTTGATCTTTGGGAAAAAGCATTCAGTCTTTCACCATGGAGTATGACTTTAGCAGTTGGTTTTTCATATATTCCCTTTAGCATGGTGAGGAGGTTTCCTTTTACTCCTAGTTTTTTAAGATTCTTTTTTTAATCAAGCAGGGGTGCTGGAATTTGTCAAATGCATTTTCTGCATCAATTGGGATGATCATGTGTGTTTTTTTTCCATTTGTTGTATTAACGTGATGTATTAGATTAACTGATATTCTTATGATGATACAGCCTTGCATACCAGGGATAAATCCCACTTGATCATGGTATATAATTCTCTTTCATTATGCTGTTGGATTGGGTTTGCTGTTGGATTAGGTTTGCTGTTGGATTCGTATTTTATTGAGGGTTTTTGCATCTATATTCACAAGGGATATTGGTCTGTAATTTTATATTCTTGCAATATCTTTATTTGGTATTAGTTTCAAGGTGATATTGGCTTCATAGAATGATTTAAGAAGTGTTCCCTCATTTTCATCTTCAACCCTTTGGAAGATTTTGAGCAGGATTGGTATTAATTATTCTTGGAATGTTTGGTAAAAGTCACCAGTGAAGCCATGTGTTCTTGAACTTTTCTTTGTTGGGAGGTGTTTGATGACTAATTCAATCTCTTTTACTCATTATTCATCTGTTGGTATCTTCTATTTCTTCTTGAGACAATGTAGGTCATTTCTGTCTTTCTAGGAATTTGTCCATTTTACCTAGGTTATCTAATTTATTGGTGTATAGTTTCTCATAGTATCTTCTTATAGCCATTTTTTTCTGTCAGATTGGTAGTAACCCCCTTTATAGTTCTGATTTTAGTTCTTTTCTTCCTCTCTCTTTTTTCCTTTGTCAGTCTAGCTTAAGGTTTGTCAATTTTATTGATCTTTTCAAAGATCCAACTTTTGGTTTTGTTGATTCTATTGTATTTTTATTCCCTCTGGTTACTCAGTGAGTGGATAGATGAGAGTGGCATATAGGAAGAGTAAATTTTGGTGAAATTAAGGAAAGTGGAGAAGACGGAAAAGTATATAAGACCTGATGGGGATGTTTAGATACTGCATGCTTCAAATCTTGATCTGTTTCCTTATTTTCCAGAATCTACTATTTGGATTTGCTGAATCAGAGTATCATATAAAAGGAGATTTTTCCTGAATCTGACTCAAGCTGGTGCCAATTCACCAGGAGCAACTTAGCAAATTCATGAATTCGAGTTCCTTTACACTTGTCAAATCAAGACAGGTATTTCTTCAATCTGAAAACTCCTGAGTCACCTTTCATATTCATTGAATTTGCAAGAAATTATGAGAGAAATTTCTTCTAGGAGCTAATTCTCTGACACATTAAATAATTGATGGTCCAAGATACTTCCTAACACTTTATGAAATGATTAGCCTTGATAAGAAAACTCTAAACAGAATTTTTTTAAATGAAGCCTGAAGACTAAGGGATATTGGACAGAGTTTAGTGCAAAATATTACATGTTTATGTCCAGCAATTGGGCAAAGAAGCTAGCATTTCTCAAAGTCGTGATCAAACAAATATTCTACTGCAGTCAGCCACTCCTGGCATCTTCCTTTTCCCTCTATGAGACATGAGTTGGCCAAAAACTCTAAAACTTCACAAAACTAAAGATATGCTTGAAAACCCACAATTAAAGCCTGAGGGAAACTTTCTTTATGGTCTTAGCTTAATGACTTAAGGGTCTGAAGTTAAACCTTCTCTTAGAAAAAAAATGTTCATGTTTGGAATATTTAAACCTCATAACTTCAGGCAACCTGAAATGGCTCTGCTTTAGAGAATGCACCCAACCAGCAGGAAATGCTGCCCAGTATTAAACCTAAAAATTGAAGGAAATTCTATACTTCAAGGCCCAATAGGAAATAGATTTGCTAGCTATTTAATACAATTCTGGGGAAACTTAACTTAAATTGTGACATTTCAGAAAGAAAGGATCCAAATGCTTAGTTTCGAGGTACGTTAGACTTTCGCTCCCATACTGGTGGTCAGTGAAAGGGAGGGGTAAGGAGTCTGGGTTGTAAGAATTCATTTTTTTCTTTTATTTCTTTTTCTGGGGTGATGCAAATGTTTCTAAAATTATCATGGTGAAGAATACACAACTATGTGATAATATTGTGAGCCACTGATTATATAATATGGCTGGACTTATGTGAGCGGAGATTTCTCAATAAATAAATATATAAATATATATATATATGTATATATATAAAGATTTGGTCATCAATTGCAGATCTATTTGCATACATAGCAGATCCCACTAACCAAAAGGCAACAGGAGGGCAGACAATTCTCACTCTTCCTTGCATACTTGCATAGAAAAACCTAGCCCAGAGTTTTACACTCCGCAAGTGTTAAACCAATGTTTATAGAAAATTTAACAAATGAGCACTGTATAAATATACTACCATTTTTTACAGATAATACCATTTATTATTCCACTAAAAATATGTTGGTCCCTTCCTCATAATTTCCTTAATACAATCTACCTAGACTAAAAAGAGGGCAGCACTTGGAAAGGAAGTCAGGTTGGAGCATGGGATTGGGAATCATTTTTAATTTAATTTCTAAATTTGATAATACATCACTTTTCATTTGCCGCACAAAAGAGAAAGTTGGAGATTATCATTATTGGCAAATATTCTGATGTCATTCAAATATAGGTTTGACCCCACCTCTGTCATTGGTTTGTGGCTTTGGAAATTCATTTGAATCCTTTAAGTCTCAGTTTCCTCATCTGTAGAATGTAAACAATAGCAGTACCTACCTCATTGGGTTTGGGTTAACATGAGAATGAAACTGATTAGTATATGGGAAGTAGTTAATGAAGTGCCTGGCAAAGAGTTTCCTCAATGCATGCTAGTTATCAACAAATACCAAGTTTTTGACAGAGCTAGCTACTCTCCTATATACCTTCAGTAATCAGAGTTTGTACAAATGGCAATTAGACTATTATCCCCAATTATACTATTCCCAGAAAAGACATAGTAAGCTCAAAATAGTAATTATTTGCTTATAATATACCAGAAGATTGTTCTAAGTCTTTTACAAATATTATTTTAATCTCCACAATAAGACTAGGAGATAAGTCTCATTATTGTCCCCATTTTATAGATGAGGAGAAACAGAACAGAGAAATTTTACCTGTCTAAGGTCACACAGCTAATAAGTATCAGAGGCTTGAACACAGGCAGTCTGGCTCCAAAATCTACTTTACCTCTTCAGTGACTTCTGTTATTTACTCTGACTGATCTGATTTTAAAATTATCTTATACATAGAAGAGATTCTGGTTTATTTTTATTAGGTAGGGAAAATGGCATATTATTTCCAGCTATCAGCCAGACCATTAGAAAATACTCCTTGAGTCTATGTTTTAATCCAATCACAAACAAAAAGAAATCTCAGAAAAGAAAAGAAAAAACACTCAAAATGTTCAATTGCCAAGTATTCTAAGTGGTTTAAGAAAGCCTCCAGCTAAAAATAATCCTTGGATCTAATCTTTAATTACAAAAGGATAGATTAATTCCCTCCAAACTGTGGCAAAAGCTTAAAAAGTATCCCTCCTTGACCCGTTATTTTTCAATTTGAACAAAACAAAACAAAACCTACCAAACAAATAATTTTAAATGTCTAATCATTGTGAAATCCACCTGTATCACAAGAGCAATGTGTCGTTCCATTTAATATTGCAAAAAGCATTCTCTTCCTTAACCATGATGCTATTTCAGAGTGTGTACGCAGCAGGCGGTAATAATCAGACACCTGATGTCCAGGTCAGACATCGTGTAGATTTGGATGGAACAAAGTTTTTAGAACTAAGTTGCAAGGCTAGGTAATTATTGCTCCTGAAACTGACAAACAGGAATTTGTATAAGGATGGGTCTTAGCCAGGAGAGCAAGGGAGCAAGGGTGGTGAAGGAAAAGAAGCAGTGGAAATGTATAGTGCAGGAAAAGAAAGTAAAGGGCAAAGGTCAGGTAGAATACAGGTATTCTTAGGCAAAGCCCCAAACACGATTTCTGGGGATTCTATACAAATCAGGCTGGAAAGTATAGAAAGCAGAATTTCATTCATTCATAAAAATTACATTTGTTATTACCCACTATATTCTAGGTATGGGACTAGGAGATGGACAATCAACAAGACAATGGCAGAAATGAGTTTAGAAAGTCACTGAGGATTCAGAAATCCCAAATGTAATCGAAAACTCAGTCACTGAGCAAGATAGGTTTCCCCAAAAGAATAGAGTACAAGGCAAGACAGGCAGTCAGAACCTTGTGCATAGTCTGTCATCATTTGTCATACTCTATGGCCATTGTGCTGATTTGTTATTCCCATTAGACTTTCCCACAGAATGAGGCTGCTTGAGAGCTGACACAGAGCCTGGGACATTGTAGATGCACTATTAATCTTGGACAATGTGTGGGAGAACAGATGGATGAAGAAATGAGTATACAAAGAATGAAAGAAATTGGTAAGAAGAAAAACAAGGAGTCAGCCACTGGGTTTCAAAGTCAGATAGAGCCAGCACTAAAGCTGATTTGATTCTTAGCCCAGGAGCAAATTGTGAAAGTTCAGTTTCCTCATCTTTAATATGGAGATAACAATTATCACAGAGTTTTAGTAAGGATTAAATGAGATTGTATATTTCAAATATTTGACAGAGTGTCTGACTCATAGCAAAGGCTGGTAGTGTTTGTGATGGTAGGAGTAATCGTGGTAACAGCAGCAGTAGCTGTGATGGCAGTAATGGAAGCCATGGCAAAAATAGCGATAGCAGTGGTAGGAGTAGTGGCTGTAGAAGTCATACTAGTGGTAAAAGCAGTAGTAGTAGTGGTGGCAATAGTGATAGTACTGGTATTGGTAGTGGTGACGCTAGTGATGGTAATGGTGGTAGTGTTGGTAACATTGGTAGTGGTAGTGGTAGTGGTAGCAGTGGTAATGGCAGTAGTGATGGTAGTGGGATAGTGATTGTAGTGGTGGTGGTGATGGTAGTGGTGGTCATGGTGGTGGTCGCGGCGGTAGTGATGGTATTGATTGTAGTGATGTTAGTGGTGGTGGTGGTAATGGTGGTAGTGATGGTATTGATTGTAGTGGTGGTCGTGATAGTAGTGGTGGTCATGGCGGTGGTCATGGCAGTAGTGATGGTATTGATTGCAGTGGTGGTCGTGATAGTAGTGGTGGTCATGGTGGTGGTCACGGCGGTAGGGATGGTATTGATTGCAGTGATGTTAGTGGTGGTGGTGGTAATGGTGGTAGTGATGGTATTGATTGTAGTGGTGGTCGTGATAGTACTGGTGGTCATGGTGGTGGTCGTGGCGGTAGTGATGGTATTGATTGTAGTAATGTTAGTGGTGGTGGGGTAATGGTAATGGTGCTCATGGTGGTGGTAGTGGTGGTAATGATGGTATTGATCATAGCGGTGGTCGTGATAGTAGTTTTGGTGGTAGCAATGGTAGCAGTATCACTCACAGTAGTGATGGTAGTGATAGTAGTGGTGGTGATAGTAGTGGTAGTGGAGGTAGTGGAGGTAGTGGGTCAGTGGTGACAGTGATGGTATTGATTACAGTGGTGGTCATGATAGTAATGGTGGTCATGGCGGTGGTAGTGATGGTATTGATCCTGGTGGTGGTGGTCATAATGGTAGTGGTGGTCATGGTGATTGTGTTGATAATAGTGGTGGTAGTAGTAGTACTAGTAATCATAGCAGTGCTAGTACTACTAGTGGTGATGATAGCCATGGTAGCAGCAGTAGCTGCAGCCATGGGGAGGGGAGATAGTAGTAGCTCCCCTGAAATTCTTCCACTATCTGTCAAAGTTAGGATAAGCCCATAATCAGGCACCAAACCACAGCTGGGAATAGAGTCTGTAGATAAGATAAGAAGCATGACTCATTCAGAAGTTTTGTAGGCCACCCCAACCACCATCACTATCATGATTTAACAAAACAGCAGAGAAGAATATGTACACAGATGCTCATTTCAACTTGTTGACATTTTTTAAAACTGCATATTTGCATATCAGCTTTCTATTCCTTTTTATCTAGACTCTGTCTCCAGAACTTTTGTGAGAGGAAAGTATTTTTCACCCTATAAGACCAAAAGGACCCACATCAATCTGAATGGAGGTGAAGATTCAAAGAAACTGTATAGCTCATTCATTACTAGTAGGAATGTGAAATGGTACAACCACTATGGAAAATAGTTTGGCAGTTTCTTTCAAAACTAAATATATGGGATAGCAGCATCAACATGGTGACTGTTTACGTAACTGTTTACTGAAAATCTCTCCTCAGAGATTCAGCATTAAAAAATAAAATTTCTGAACTGTTCAGGAATCCGGAGAAGTATATGGAGGAATGGAAGAAGTAGAAGAATATCAGGTAGGATATTTCCATCCAGGTCCAGCCAGTCTTCTCTCCTCCCCGTCACTCAGTCTCACAGTGCATGAGGGGCAGAGAAATAGCAGCAGGGACCCCTCCCAATGGGAACACAGAATACTCATTCTCTCATAGTAATGGGACAGACCCTCACCTTTTGGAGACCTGGGGAACAGGGGAGAGTATTTCAAGGCACAGGTCAGTGAGAGACAGAGTTTGAGAAAACGTGGATAGAAGTTGTTTTTCCAACTCTGCATCCCAAAGTCCTTCCCCCACCCCCATGAGTACAGCAATGAGAGACCCTATCCTTGCCTGGAAGAAACCTAAATACTGGGCGACCTGGGAGTGTACTCTGCCACAAATAAAATAGGGGGTACAAACCCATAACGAGCCAGATTTTGGCCAGCAAAGAGAGGGAACAGGAATCTTGCAGTCAGCCTGACCTGGTGAGGCACAGCCTGTGCTCCAAAGGCACGGCTTTGAGGACAATTATGTTATCAAACAGTGCCCCCTGCTGCGCAGAACAGAATGTGCAAGAGGATTGAAGAGCTTTTTCAGGAACTATCCAGAAAATTATTTCAGGCCAACTACAGTGGGTCTAGACACCCTACACAATAACCTGCCCCTGTTTGGGCTGAGAAACATGGATGACCCAACTGTTAAAGCAGTGCCTTAATAGAAACCCAGTGCCTGCAGAACAGTGAAAATCAACACCACTGGGAGACAACAGACTTGTTCTAACCCACAAGCAGAGTCGTTGCTGTGATGCCCAGTGCCTAGCCCATCCCTAAGGTAGGCCACTGCAGGTGCCTGGTATTTGGAGGAAACTGGGGGGCAGGACAAATACAACTGACCAGTGAGAGAGAACAGACAGAGAACAACTCCAACCAACAGAAAAAAACGTAAGTAGATGAGATAAAACTACCTCTAGAAAAACTAAGCAAGAAAATCAGATGCCTTGACACTAGCAAAAAATCATGACTCATATCAGGAAGAACAAAGGTATGACCCAACCAAAGGAAAAAAGTAACACCTCAACTGAGATGCAGGAATTGAAATAACTAATTATGTTAAAACAGATCTTCTAAATCAATTCAACAAGTTGAAGGAAAATACAGAAAAATATATGAAGGATAGGAAAATGGCAGAACAGGATAGATCAAGTTCACCTCTGCTCCAAAAGAATAGCTAGAGAAGGGACAGGAAGGCGACTGGTGATTCCTGGGTGTACGTGACCTGGAAGATCTTCTATACCACATAGGGAAGCCCTGAATGGCAAAAAGTGAAGAACTGAGACACAGAGAACCAGAGACCATACAGCTAGCACAAACAGCCTAACGCGCCCCTTTCCAAAAGGAAGCTTGGAGCCCTTAGATGTGCACAGACAGGGAGATGGGGACAGGGAAGTAAGCCAAGCCATGTTCCTTCAACCTACTACCTCATGCATGCTGCCCCCCACCCCATTACCTACAACTACCCCCACATCCCACGCACCTGAACCCTAATCACTTGCCCCCTCTACCGCACTCTTAGCACTTCCGCCCTGGCCCCCCCAACACATGCATCCCTGCCTTATGCATGTGCATACCTGCCCCAGCCCAATCCACTTCTTCCACTCAAGCTCACAGTCTCACCTGGGCCCTCCCAAGACCCATACACCTGCACACAACTCCTCAGCTCCCACCTCCCCACCATCCCCGCCACCCCCCACCCCTGCCTCATGCAGGCTTTCTCCTGCACATCCAGGCCTTGGCTGCCCACCTTCATACATGAGCCACACTGGCCCCCAACCCATACAGTCACACAACCCCATCCTACCCCCTGAGCCTGCCCACGCCAGGCCCTCCAGCTCTACATAAGCACTGACTTGCCCATCTAGACCACACCCACCCCCAGCCCAAGCAAGCACAATCCCTACCCACTGCCCCTGATCTCTGAGCATGTACACACAAAGGCTCTGCCCCCTAGACCCACACAAGCTCACTGCCACATCACCCCCACTGGGTGCCCATGCATCCGTGCACTGACTTCTTGATCCCTGCATTCCAAACCCCTACCCCACACACGGGTACACCATTGCTCCACCCCCAGCACAAGTACGCTGCTCCCACATCTGGCAGGAACTCACATGTGCAGCTGTGCTACATAGCCCCTCTGCAAACTCCTGCACCCTACCCCAAATCCCCACCCCACCACCACCAGAATACCTACTGTAGGACCCCACCCACCTGACATCTCCTGCCCCATGTCCAGCAAACCCCACAACCTGTGCCCTGCCCCTACACATTCACACATGCACATCCCAGGCCCCCTGAACCCCTCTACCTGCACAAGGACACATCTGCACCCTGCCTTTCCTGTGCCCTAACCTCTGTACCACCTACCCCACACCCTGATACCAATGACCCCCATGCTACAGGCACCCACTCACATCCTACCTACCTGCACATCAACCCCAGTGGATTCACTCAGCACTCCCATCTGCCTTCCGTTTCTTCCTCCCTCTGTGTCCCTCACACCATGCCCTGTTTCTGTGCTGCAGGGCCTGCCTAAGCTGCACCCTGCCCCCAAAGCCCCTGCACCAGACCTCTACAACCCCATGCCCCACACCCCGGGCTCACAGGCACCAGCATAGTGCCCCTGACCCATGCCTATACTTGCGCTGCAACCTGTCACAGCACTGTTGTGCCCCACATCCAGCTTCACATCCATTCCACTTTAGACTACTGAAGGAAATCACTTCCAAAGTAACCCTATCAAGACATTTACATGTCTCAAAGGCAAGAGAAGATCACTAAGCATATCATGATGCAAGTAGATACAGCCCAGCCTAATGACCAAATTAAAACACCAGAGGGTACACAGACTTTAGAACCACTAATCAAAGATGCTCATACAACTATGCTAAATAAAATCAATGGGATGGCTAATGACAGAAAGGAGCTCCAAAAGGCACTAGAAGAGCATAAAAAGGAATTTGGAAGAATAAATGGAAAAATAGCAGATATCACAGTGATTAAAAATACAGTAGAACAAATCAAAAATAAACTAAAGACACATAACAGCAGATTTGAAGAGGCAGAAGAAAGAATAAGTGAACTAGAGGACAGGGCAACTGATTTCAAATGCACAAAACAGAAAATGGCAAAAAAGACAGAAAATTTTTAACTGGATCACAGGGAAATGATGAACAAAGCAAAGCACACAAAGAAGGAGAAGAGAATAGTAAAGGGCTAGGAAGAATAATTCAGGCTATAATGGGCCAAAACTTCCCAACCCTTATAAAGATCATAAATAGGCAAATCAAAGAAATACAACAAACTCAAAGTAGGATAAATACAAATAGGCCTTCCTCAAGACACGTGCTAATCAGTCTGCCAAATGTTGAAGAGAAGC
Organism: Tamandua tetradactyla; assembly: GCF_023851605.1. Lineage (NCBI taxonomy): Eukaryota > Metazoa > Chordata > Mammalia > Pilosa > Myrmecophagidae > Tamandua > Tamandua tetradactyla. The sequence goes on along the minus strand of NC_135327.1, from coordinate 197,826,515 downwards.
AGAAAATCCTGAACATGGCAAGAGAAAAACAATCTACTACAAAAAAGGGAAACCACGTAAGACTGAGTTCAGATGACTCTACTGGCATGATGAAGATGAGAAGGCAGTGGTATGATATATTTAAGATCCTGAAAGAAAAAGACTTCCAGCCAAGAGTTCTGTATCTAGCCAAATGGCCCTTCAAAATGGAGGAAGAGATTAAAATTTTTACAGACAAACAAAAACTGAAAGAATTTGTAAGTAAGAGACTGGCCCTAAAAGAAATACTAAAGGAAGTGCTATCAGCTGAAAAAGAAAAAACAGGAAAGGGAGGTCTGGAGGAGGGAACAGAATTGAAGAGTACTGGTAAGGGAAAGTTAAAGAATAAAAAGAGTAAGAGGGGAAAAGAATATATACATCTGGCAAATAAAATCCAAATGATGAAATGGTGGATTCAAGAAATGCTTTTACAGCAATAACTTTGAATGTTAATGGACTAAACTTACCACTTAAAGGACACAGATTGGCAGAATGGATTAAGAAATACAAGCCAGGGCAGGCCACGGTGGCTCAGCAGGCAGGAAAGCTTGCCTGCGATGCCAGAGGACCCGGGTTCGATTCCCGGTGCCTGCCCGTGAAAAAAAAAAGAAATACAAGCCAGCTATATTCTGCTTACAAGAGACTCATCTTAGACACAAGGATACAAATAGATTGAAAGTGAAAGGATAGAAAAAGGTGTTCCATGCAAGCTGTAGCCAAAAGAAATTAGGAGTAGCTATACTAATATCAGACAAAATAGACTTTAAATGTAAAGACATCATAAGAGATAAAGAAAGACATTATATATCAATAAAAGGGGAAATTCACCAAGAAGAAATATCATGAATGTTTATGCTCCCTATCAAGAGCTCCAAAGTACATGAGACAAACATTTGCAAACCTGATGGGAACAACAGATATTTCAACTATAATTTAGGAGATTTCAATACACCACTCTCCTCTATAGATAGAACAACTAGACAGAGGCTCAGCAAGGAAATAGAGAACTTAAACAATTTGATAAGTGAATTAGACCTAACACATATATATAGGTCATTACACCCCAATACACCAGGATATATATTCTTCTCTAGTGCATGCAGAACATTCTCCAGGATAGATCATATGCTGGGATACAAAACAGGTCTTTATAAAATTTTGAAAGATTGAAAGTATTCAAAGCACTTTCTCTAATCATGATGGAGTAAAGCTGGAAATCAATAACCACCAAAGAATGAGAACTTTCACAAATATATGGAGACTAAATAACACACTCTTAAACAACCAGTAGGTGAAAGAAGAAATTACTAGAGAAATCAGTAGCTATCTGGAGACAAATGAAAACAAGAATACAATATATCAGAACTTATGGGATGCAACAAAGGCTGTTCTGAGAAGGAAATTAATTGCCATAAATGCTTATATTAAAAAAGAAGAAGAAAGAGCAAACATTGAGGACATAACTGCTCACCTGGAGGAACCAGAGGAAAAAAAACAGCTAATTAATCCCAAAGCAAATAAAAGAAGAGAAATAACAAAGATTAAAGCAGAGTTAAATGAATAGGAGAACAAAAGAACAATACGAAGAATCAATAAAAAGGTCATAGCTCAAATACCCCTAAGAGTGGGATAGAAAGATTAAAGGTGATGGTGGAATTATACAGAGAAGGTAGGATTTAACAAATGAATATGATTGCTGAATCATTAAGTGGATGTTTCTTTTAGTCCCCAGTACCTTAGAGCAGCTAGAAGGAAAAATCTAAAATTTTGGAATTGTAACTGATACCAAACTCTTAAATCTGTGCTATAACTAATTGTTGTGCGGTGCTTTGAAATTTATTGGGGTTTTTTTTGTGTGTGTATATGCTATTTTTAACAAAAAAAAAGAGGAAAAAAGATGATTGTGATGATTTAAAAAATTATTCTTTCTAGCCTCCTATATTCTGGAGCAACTAGAAGGAAAAATCTGAAAGGATGGTATGGTAGCCCATGACAAACTCTGGGATCTGTCCTGTAACTACTTGTTCACAAGTGCTTTGAAACTATTGCTTTTTTCTTTCTTTGCTTTGTATATATGTTATATTATACAATAAAAAAAAAGTTAAAAGGATGGTGCAATGGTGGCTCAGTGACAGGATTCTCGCCTGCCATGCTGGAGACCCAGGTTCGATTCCTGGTGCCTGTCCATGCAAAAAAAAAAAAAAAAAAAAAAGACTCAACAAAACCAAAAGTTGGTTCTTTGAGAAAGTCAATCAAATTGATGGACCACTAGCAAAGCTGATAAACAAAAAGACGGATAGGATGCGAATAAACAAAATCAGAAATGAGAGAGGGTCATTACCACAGACCATGGAGAAATAAAAAAATATCATAAGGGGATAATATGAACAACTGTATGTCAACAAATTAGACAAGTTAGACAAAATGGGCAAATTCCAATGGAGAGAGACTGAAAGCTTTCCCCCTAAGATCAGGAATGAGACAGGGATGTCCTCTGTCATCACATTATTCAACATTGTACTGGAAGTTCTAGCTAGAGCAATCAGGCAGGAAGAAGAAATAAAAGGCATTCAAATTGGAAAGGAAGAAGTAAAACTTTCCCTAATTGCAAATGACATCATAACATACTTTGAAAATCCTGAGAAATCTACAACAAAGTTACTTGAGCTAATAAACAAATTCAGCAAGGTGGTGGGATACAAAATTAATGTACAAAAATCAGTAATGTTTCTATACACAAGCAATGACCTAACTGAGGAGTCAACTAAGGAAAAAATTCCATTCAAAATAGTAACTAAAAAAATCAAATATCTAGGAATGATCTTAACTAGGGAGAAAAAGGACTTTACACAGAAAATTACATAACATTCTAAAGGAAATCAAAGATCTAAATAGGTGGAAAGACATTCCCTGCTCATGGATAGGAAGCTTAAATATAGATAAGATGTCCATTCTACCCAAACTGGGCTGCAGATCCAACACAATACCAATCAAAATTCCAATAACCTACTTTGAAGACTTGGAAAAGCTAGTTACCAAATTCATCTGGAAGAGAAAGGGACCCCAAATAGCTAAAAGCATCCTAAAAAAGCAGAACAGAATGGGAGGATCATGTTGGTTTGAATCTGTGATGGACTCCAGGAAAGCCATGTTCTTTCATCCTCATTCAATATTGCTGGGTGGGACATTTTTTATTATTTCCATGGAGATGTGACCCACTCAATTGTGGGTGGTAACTTTTGATTAGATGATTGCCATAGAGGTGTGTCTCCACCCATTCAAGGTGGGGTTGCTCACCGGAGCCCTTTAAGAAGGAACCACACAGCCAGAGACCTTTGGAGATGAAGAAGGAAAATGCCCCTGGGGGAGCTTCATGAAACGAGAAGCCAGGAGAGAAAGCTAGCAGATGCCACCATGTTCACTATGTGCTTTTCCAGTTGAAAGAGAAACCCTGAACGTCATCAGCCTTCTTGAACCAAGGTATCTCTCCCTGGATGCCATAGATTGGACATTTTTATAGCCTTGCTTTAGTTGGGACCTTTTCATAGCCTTAGAACTGTGGACTTGCAACATAATAAAGTCCCCCTTCTAAAAGCTGTTCTGTTTCTGGTATATTGTGTTCCAGTGGCCAGCAAACTGGAACAAGGATTAACATTTCCTGATTTTAAAATTTATTATAAAGCCACAGTGGTCAAAACAGCATGATACTGGCACAGAGATAGAAGTATTGACCAATGGAATTGAATTGAGAATGCAGAAATAGACCACCAAATTTATGGTCAACTGATCTTCAACAATAACCCCAAATCCACTGAACTGGGACAAAACAGTCTTTTCAGTAAAATGGCATGGGAGAACTTGATATCAATAGCCAAAAGAATGAAAGAGGACCCTTACCTTATACTCTATACAAAAATTAACTCAAAGTGGATCAAATACCTAGATATAAGAAACAGTATCATAAAGCCCCTAGAAGAAAATGTAAGGAAATATCTTCAAGACCTAGTAATAGGAAGTAGCTTCCTAAACTTTACACCCGAAGCGCAAGTAACAAAACAAAATCAAATAAATAGATAAATGGGAGCTCCTCAAAATCAAATGCTTTTGTACCTCAAAAGACTTTGTGAAAAAGGTGAAGAGACAGCCAACTAAATAGGAGAAAATATTAGGAAATCACATTTTGGATAAATGTTTGCTATCCTGTATACACAAAGAAATCATACAACTCAACAATAAAAAAACAAGCAACCCAATTTTAAAGTGAGATAAAGATATGAATAGACATTTTCCTGAAGAACAAACACAGATGGCTAAAAAGCACATGAAGAAATGCTCATTCTCATTAGCTGAAAGGGAAATGCAGATAAAGACTACAATGAGATGCCACCTCGCACCTGTAAGAATGGCTGCTATTAAACAAACAGGAAACTACAAATGTTAGGATGTGAAGAAATTGCTACACATGCACTAATGGTGGGAATATATAATGGTACAGTCACTACAGAAGACAGTCTGTTCATTCTTCAGAAAACTAAATATCGAGTTGCCTATGAACCAGCAATACCACTACTTGGTATATACCCAGAAGAGCTGAAAACAGTGACACAAACATACATTTGAACACCAATGTTCATAGCTGCATTACTCACAATCCAAGTGCCCATCAGCAGATGAATGGATTAACAAAATGTGGTATATACATTCAATGGGATATTATGCATCAGTAAGACAAAATGGCATCCTGAACCACATGACAAGCTGGATGAGCCATAAGGACATAATGCTGAGTGAAATAAGCCAAACACAAAAGAATATACACTGTAAGATTCCACTTTTATGACCATGGTAAAGGTTAAAACAGAGTCTAATAATACAGAATATAAGGAACCTAGAGATACACAGATGCTTGAGATGGGTGAACAATTAGCTAATGAGGTTGAACTTAATTGTAAGTGAATACATAAAAATGAAGGCAGTTCATTAGTGAGTCTATAAGTAACATTACCATATTGAAGGTGAACATGATTGAAAGGGATTGTGTTGTGTAGATTCATGTATCCCAGTGATTACCACTACAAATATAAATGTTATTGCATAAACTACCACAGAGGTATGAATCTTGTACAAAGAGTGTATAATTTGCGGGGAAAGGGGGAAAATGCTCTTGCATGCGATGGGCTATGTGTAACAGGAAAAGTTCAACAATACTGCAGCAATACCAGGGGAGGTTTGGATTTTCTATTGGGGGGGATTACTGGCTATCTTTCTCCTGGAAGCAATGAAATTACATAAAATTGATGGACTTTTAACTTTGGATGTTATACAAGAGGCCCATCAGATGGAGGTGGCTGAAAGACACACTGACTAAGAAGTAGATTAGTGAACAGTGGTGCATACATATGATCATACACTGTGCTGCTACAAAAAGGAACAAAGTTGTGAGGCATGCAACTATGTGAATTGAACATATGGGACATTTGGTGAGGCAAAATCAGTGAGAAACAAAAGAGCAAATACTGTATGATCTCATTAAATATACTTATAAGAAAATACTTATAAGAAAACTGGGCCTAGACTGTAAGCTCTTATAGCAGTCACATTTAGTCTGGAGAGGTAATTGTTATTTCCAGATTCTGGGTGGCTGTTTTATATATGTATAACCTGATATTTAGTGATAAGAAAAACTCTGATCAGGTCAGGATTAAGGTAATTCAGAATCCAGGGGTAATGAAGACATTGCTTGTATTTTAGAACTTCACCTACTCTTTGAGACCAAAGGAAGAAAGTTTTATTTTGCCCAGAACCTAAATTTTCAGTAGCACATAATCTAATAATCATTCTCAATAGATCATTTAAACAATCCAAACACAGGGAGCCCAGAATAAGAATGGGAGCCTTTTTCCTGTATAGCTTAGTGTAATGCCTGGATACATCCAAGAATATATTAAGCAGATAATCAAAAGGTATTGACAAAGTCCCTTAAGGTATGGAAGAAACGATATGGAACTGTTAAACTTTACCATTGGGTAAATCCCCGATGCTGTATCAGACATTAGGGACAACCAAATCAATAGGCCAAGCCCCTGATCTTGAAGCTTGCTGTCATGAAGCTTATGTATGTAGTGGAGAAGCTTATGCCTAAGAGTCACTTCTTGAGGACCTCTTTTGTTCCTCAGATGCAGCCTCACTCTCTCTCTCTCTCTAAGCCCAATTATGCAAGTGAAACAATTTCCTTCCCCTCTACATTGGACATGACATCTAGAGATGAAAGTCTCCCTGGTGGCATGAAAGAGGACCCCCAGGGATGAGTCTGGCTCTGGCACCATGGGATCAACAATACCATCCTGACAAAACTGGTGGGAAAAAAGTGTAACAAATACGGTATCAGTGACTGAGAGAGTTCAACCAACTCTGTCGAGAAGCAGCTCTGGAGATCACTCTTACATAAGCTTCAGCTAGACACTGCTACTATCATAACTTGCCAAACCCCAATCAAAACCATTCCTGCTGAGATTGGTGCCAAGATGGTGGCTTAGCAAGGTGTGGGATTCAGTTCGTCCTCCAGAACAGTTATAAATAGCCAGAAACAGTACAGAACAACTGCTGGTACCATGCCAGTGACCAGACACACAGCATACCCCAGTCTGGGCCAGCTGGACAGGCTGTGAGCCCCCCCAGAACCATGAGTTCTCCAAGCCACGGGTGGCTGGCACCCCTCCCCACAGGCTGCTTCCCAGAGGGGAAAGGAAAGGAACTTTACCAGCAGCAGGGGCAGAGCACAACTAAGCTTCAAGTGTGGAATTAATTCACAAATTCTGACTACTAAAAATAGGCACCCAGTTCAGGTAAATCTGGTCAAAGTGGAGGTTGTTGATTTTTGCCCTGGTGCCAGGGGGCAGAGCTGATGGAAAAAGAAAAAAAAAAGAAACAGAGGTTTTTTTGGATCAGATAGCACATAATACTTGAAAGGGTCTGGGATCTCAAGGAAAGGAGGGGGCACATAGGATCTGAAGGTACACAAAGCAACATACCAAATTATGCTCTTGATTGGCAAACCTGAAGAATGGGGGTCCTACTCTCAGAAGGATTTTTTTCTTTCTTCTTTTGTGACTTGTTTCTATGGCTTGACTGCCTTTGAATAGAGTGGCGGGGCTTCTCAGGCTACAATTGCCCCAGGCATAGCCAGAAACAAGCTTTTTTGAGAACTTGCTAGAGCCTGTGCCTTCCCCAGGGGAGAGGCCCAGCTCAGGTGGATTCCCTCCCTCAAGGAATTCAGACCCCAGGCCTTGGAAATGTGAAGCCATTAAAACCAGCCTACAACTTCTCCTCTGTCTCAATCATGCCCTCAGCAGGGAGAGTCTGCCAAAATTAAAGGTGTAGCATCATCTTATGCTGGTGGGACCTGCAGGCAGACAAGCACCACATACTGGGCAGGGTAAGAAAATCACAGAGCCCAGAGACTTCACAGGAAAGTCTTTCAACTTGCTGGGTCCCACCCTCAGGGAAAACTAACACAGGTGACTCTTTCTTCCTTAAAGGAGACCAGTTTGGTCTGGGAAAATCTGGTGGGGGTCTATAATACCTAAGTAGACTCTTCTAAGTGTTGGAGGGGGGGAGGGCACCATACAAGCAGGGAAAGAAACAAGAAAACAAGAACTGAAAAATTCTGCTCTGTTAAGCAAAACCTAAGCTAGTGGTCCAGAAAAACTGAACTGAATATCAAAGAACAGATAGACACAAATTCATCCAGCAAGAAAACCCTAGGTAATAGAAGTGAAAGCAATCTCCAGAATAAACTAATTAAGGTAATTAAATGCCTAGACGCCAGCAAAAAATAACAAATCACACCAAGAAAATTGAAGATATGGCCCAGTCAAAGGAACAAGCCAACAATTCAAATGACATACAGGAGCTAAAACAATTAATTCAGAATATACGAACAGACATAGAAAACATCATCAAATACCAAATCAATGAATTGAGGGAGGTTACAAAGAAGGCAAGGAATAAACAAAAAGAAGAAACTGGAAGTCTGAAAAAACAAATCACAAAACTTATGGGAATGAAAGTCACAGCAGAAGAGATGAAAAAACAATGGAAACCTACAATGTTATATTTCAAGAGGCAGAAAATAAGATTAGTGAACTGGAGGACGGAACATCTGAAATCCAACAGGAAAAAGAAGATATAGGGAAAAGAATGGAAAAAATATGAGTAGGGACTCAGGGAATTGATTAACAATAGGAAGTGCATGAATATACCTGTTATGGGTGTCCCAGAAGGAGAAGAGAAGGGAAAAGGAGGAGAAAAACTAATGGAAGAAATTATCACTGAAAATTTCCCAACTCTTATGAAAGACTTAAAATTACAGATCCAAGAAGTGCAGCATACCCCAAAGAGAATAGATCCAAATAGACATACTCCAAGGCATTTAATAATCAGAATGTCAGAGATCAAAGAGAAAGAGAGAATCTTGAAAGCAGTGAGAGAAAAGCAATCCATCACATACAAGGGAAGCCCAATAAGACTATGTGTAGATTTCTCAGCAGAAACCATGGAGGCAAGAAGACAGTGGGATAATATATTTAAATTACTAAAAGAGAAAAGCTGCCAACCAACAATTCTATATCCAGCAAAATTGTCCTTCAAAAATGAGGGAGAAATTAAAACATTTTCAGACCAAAAAATCACTGAGAGAATTTGTGATGAAGAGACCAGCTCTGCAAGAAATACTAAAGGGAACGCTAGAGACAGATACGAAGACAGAAGAGAGAGGTGTGGAGAAGAGGGTAGAAAGGAAGATCATGAGCAAAGGTAAAAAGAAGGAAAAATAGATATGACATGTAAAATGCAAAAGGCGGGGTGCACGGGTAGTTCAGCGGTTAGAGTGCTAGACTTCCATGCGGGAGACCCAAGTTCGATTCCCGGACCACGCACACAAAATTAAAAAAAAAAATTTTTTTAATCCAAAAGGCAAAATAGTAGTAGAAAGTACTACCCATGCAGTAATAACACTGAATTTTAATGGATTAAACTCCCCAATCAAAAGACATAGAGTGGCAGAATGGACTAAAAAACAGGACCCATCTATATGCTGTCTACAGTAAACACATCTTAGACCCAAGGATAAACATAGGTTGAAAGTGAAAGGTTGGGAAAAGTTATTTCATGCAAATAACAATCAGGAAAGAGCAGGAGAAGCTATACTAATATCTAACAAATTACACTAAAATGTAAAACAGCTAAAAGAGACAAAGAAGGACACTATGTATTAATAAAAGGAACAATTCAACAAGAAGACATAACAGTCATAAATATTTATGCTCTGAGCCAGAATTCTCCAAAATACATAAGGCAAACACTGAAAAGAGAAATAGACACATCTACTATAATAGTTGGAGACTTCAGTTCCACACTCTCATCAATGGGCAGAACATCTAGACAGAGGATCAATAAAGAAACAGAGAATTTGAATAAGGCAATAAACGAGCTAGACTTAACAGATATTTATAGAACATTACACCCCACAACATCAGGACACACCTTTTTCTCAAGTGTTCATGGATTATTCTCAAGGACAGACCATGTTCTGGGTCACAAAGCAAGACTCAATAAATTTAAAAAGATTGAAATCATACAAAACACTTTCTCACATCATAAAGGAATGAAGTTGGAAATCAATCATAGGCAGAGTGCCAGAAAATTCACAAATATGTGGAGGCTCAACAAAACACTCTTAAACAACCAAGGGGTCAAGGAAGAAATTGCAAGAGAAATCAGTAAATATCTAAAGGCATATGAAAATGAAAACACAACATACCAAAACTTATGGGATGCAGCAAAGGCAGTGCAAAGAGGGAAATTTATTGCCCTAAATGCCTATATCAAAAAAAGAAGAAAGGGCAAAAATTGAGGAATTAACTGTCCACTTGGAAGAACTAGAGAAAGAACAGCAAACTAACCCCAAAGCAAGCAAAAGGAAAGAAATAATGAAGATTCGAGCAGAAATAAATGAAATTGAGAACATGAAAACAATAGAGAAAATCAACAAAACCAGAAGTTGGTTCTATGAGAAAATCAATAAGACTGATGGACCCTTAGCAAGATTGACAAAAAGAAGAAGAGAAAGGATGCAAATAAATAAGATCAGAAATGGAAGAGGAGACATAACCACTGACCCCACAGAAATAAAGGAACTAATGACAGGATATTATGAACAACTTTATGCTAATAAACACAACAATGTAGATGAAATGGACAACTTTCTAGAAAGGCATGAACAACCAACTTTGACTCGAGAAGAAATAGATGACCTCAACAAACCAGTCACAAGTAAAGAAATTGAATCAGTCGTTAAGAAGCTCCCCCAAAAGAAAAGTCCCAGACCAGATGTCTTCACATGTGAATTCTACCAAACATTCCAGAAAGAATTAATACCAATCCTGCTCAAACTCTTCTAAAAAATTGAAGAGGAGGGAAAGCTACCTAACTTGTTTCATGAAGCCAACATCACCTTATACCAAAGCCAGACAAAGATATTACAAAAAAAGAAAACTACAGACCAATCTCTCTAATGAATATAGATGCAAAAATCCTCAACAAAATTCTAGCAAATCAAATCCAGCAACACATTAAAAGAATCATACATCATGACCAAGTAGGATTCATCCCAGGTATGCAAGGATGGTTCAACATAAGAAAATCAATTAATGTAATACACCATATAAGCAAATCAAAGCAGAAAAACTACATGATCATCTCAATTGATGCAGAGAAGGCATTTGTATTAGTTAGGGTTCTCTAGAGAAACAGAACCAACAGGGAACACTTGCAAATATAAAATTTATGAAAGTGTCTCACGTGACCGTAGGAACGCAGAGTCCAAAATCCACAGGGCAGGCTGCGAGGCCGATGACTCCAATGGATGGCCTGGACGAACTCCACAGGAGAGGCTCACCAGCCAAAGCAGGAATGGGACCTGTCTCCTCTGAGTCCTCCTTAAAAGGCTTCCCATGATTGGATTTAGCATCACTAATTGCAGAAGACACTCCCCTTTGGCTGATTACAAATGGAATCAGCTGTGGATGTAGCTGACGAGATCATGACCTAATCCTATGAAATGTCAACAGACAGGCCAGCAACAGACAGGCCAGCGCTTGCCCAATCAGATGAACAGGTACCACAACTTGGCCAAGTTGACACCTGTCCCCAACCATGACAGCATTTGACAAAATTCAACATCCTTTTCTGTTCAAAACACTTCAAAGGATAGGAATACAGGGGAATTTACTCAAAATGATAAAGGGAATATGTAAAAAACCCACAGCTAACATTATCCTCAATGGGAAAAACTGAAAACTTTCCCCAGTTGTCCACTATCACCACTATCATTCAACATTGTGTTGGAAGTTCTAGCCAGAGCAATTAGACAAGAAAAAGAAATAAAAGGCATCCAAATTGGAAAGGAAGAAATAAAACTCTCACTGTTTGCAGATACGATGCCACATGTCAAAAACCCCAAAAAATCCACAGCAAAACTACTAGACCTAATAAATGAGTACAGCAAAGTGGCAGGTTACAACATCAACACTTAAAAATCTGTAGTGTTTCTATACACTAGTAATGAACAATCTGAGGGGGAAATCAAGAAAAAAATTCCATTTACAAGTGCAACATTACAATTTACAATTTACAATTGCAACATTACAATATTTTATTACAAATATTGTATATATTGTATATATTTATTCCAAAGAATAAAATATTTAGGAATAAATTTAACTAAAGAGACAAAAGACCTATACAAAGAAAACTACAAGAAATTGTTAAAAGAAATCACAGAAGACCTAAATAGATAGACGGGTATACCATGTTCATGGATTGGAAGACTAAACATAGTTAAGATGTCAATTCTACCTAAATTGATTTACAGATTCAATGCAATACCAATTAAAATCCCAAAAACTCACTTTTCAGAAATAGAAAAACCAATAACCAAATTTATCTGGAAGGGCAGGTTGCTCCTAATAGCTAAAAGTATCCTGAGGGAAAAAAATGAAGTTGGAGGTCTCACACTATCTGACTTTAAGTCATATTATGAAGCTACAGTGGTCAAAACAGCATGGTACTGGCATAAAGATAGATATACTGACCAATGGAATAGAATAGAGTGCTCAAATATAGACCCTCTCATCTATGGACAATTGATCTTTGATAAGGCAGTTAAGCCAACTCACCTAGGACAGAACAGTCTCTTCAATAAATGGTGCCTAGGGAACTGAATATCCATATGCAAAAGAATGAAAGAGGATCCATATCTCACACCCTATAGAAAAATTAACTCAGAATGGATCAGAGACCTAAACATTAGATCTAAGACCACAAAACTGTTAGAAGAAAAGGTAGGGAAATAGCTTATAAATCTTATACTAGGAGGCAGTTTCCTAGACCTTACACCCAAACCAAGAGCATTGAAGAAAGAAAGAAAGAAATGGGAACTCCTCAAAATTAAACACTTTTGTGCATCAAAGAACTTCGTCAAGAAAGTAAAAAGACAGTCTACACAATGGGAGGTAATATTTGGAAATGATATATCAGATAAAGGTCTAGTATCCAGAATATATGAAGAGATTGTTCAACTCAACAACAAAAAGACAGACAACCCAATTACAAAATGGGCAAAAGACTTGAACAGATACTTCTCAGAAAAGGAAATACAAATGGCCAAAAGGCATATGAAAAGATGCTCAACTTTTCTGGTTATTAGGGAAATGCAAATCAAAACCACAATGAGATATCTCACACTCACCAGAATGGTCATTTTCAATAAAACAGAAAATGACAAGTGCTGGAGAGGATGTGGAGAAAGAGGCACACTTACCCACTGTTGGTGGGAATGCCAAATGGTACAACCACTGTGGAAGGCAGTTTGGCAGTTCCTCAGGAAGCTAAATATAGAATTGCCATATGACCTGGCAATACCATTGTTAGTTATCTACTCAGAGGACATGAGGGCAAGTACACAAATGGACATTTGCACACCAATGTTTATACAGGCATTATTTACAACTGTGAAGAGATGGAAACAGCTAAAATGTCCATCAACAGATGAGTGGCTAAACAAACTGCGGTATATACATATGATGGAATATTATGCAGCTGTAAGACAGAATAAAGTTATGAAGTATGTAACAACATGGACGGACCTTAAGGACATTATGCTAAGTGAGATTAGCCAGAAACAAAAGGACAAATACTGTATGGTCTCACTGATATGAACTGATGTTACTGAATAAATTCGCAGAATTTCATTGGTAACAGAGACCATCAGAGATAGAAATAGGGTAAGATATTGGGTAATTGGAGCTGAAGGGATACAGATTGTGCAACAGGACTGATTGTAGAATCTCAGAAGTGGATAGCACAATACTACCTAACTGTAATACAATTATGTTAAAACACTGAATGAAGCTGAATGTGAGAATGATAGAGGGAGGAGGGCTGGGGGCACAAATGCAATCAGAAAGATAGACAATAAAGACTGAGATGGTTTGATCTAGGAATGTCTAGAGTGTGTAATGATAGTGATAAATGTATAAATTTTAAAAATGTTTTTGCATGAGGAAGAACAAAGAGTGTTGAAAATAGATGGTAATTAATATTTAAGAATTTTAACTTATGTGTGAGACTAAAACAAAAACTGTTTATTTGGTAAAAAATTTATATTTTGACTAGTGCATTTTTTAATATAACTTATGTAGACAGCTTAATTGAACACCGTAAGTACGTGTAACCCTGACTAGGGCATGAGATTTTGTTGGTTTGTCCAGAGTGATGCCCCAATAAATCCCAGAGTCATTTGAATAGTGAATAAAAAAGTATTTGCAAAGTCCCCTTCAGGGAATGGTGAGAAAGGGGGAAAATTCAACTTCCCCAAGTTGAATTCTTGATATTCTCACAAACAGTGTGGACAACCAAAGCAATAGGCTGAGCCCCCAATCTTGGGGGTTGTTCAGATGAAACAACCCCACAAAGGATAGATCAAGCCTACTTACAATTAGGCCTAAGAGTCACTCCCAAGAGAACCTCTTTTGTTGCTCAGATATGGCCTCTCTCTCCAGCCAATACAACAAGAAAACTCACTGCCCTCCCCCGTCTATGTAGGACATGACTCCCGGGGGTGTGGACCTTCCTGGAAATGTGGGACAGAAATCCTAGAATGAGCTGAGACTCAGCATCAAGGGATTGAGAAAACTCCTAGAATGAGCTGCGACTCAGCATCAAGGGATTGAGAAAATGCTCTCAACCAAAAGGGGGAAGAGCAAAATGAGGCAAAATAAAGTGTCAGTGGCTGAGAGATTCTGAACAGAATCGAGAGGTTATCCTGGAGGTTATTCCTGTGCATTAAATAGATATCACCTTGTTATTCAAGATGGAATGGAGAGGCTGGAGGGAACTGTCTGAAAATGTACAACTGTGTTCCAGTAGCCATGTTTCTTGAAGATGATTGTATAATGATACAGCTTTCACAATGTGACTGTGTGATTGTGAAAACTGTCTCTGGTGCTCCTTTTATCTACTTTATCAACAGATGAGCAAATATGGAATAAAAATAAATAATGGGGAAACAAATGTTAAAATAAATTTAGATCAAAATGTTAGTGATCAATGAAAGGGAAGGGTAAGGGATATGGTGTGTATGAATTTTTTTCTGTTGTCTTTTTGTTTCTTTTTCTGAATTGATGCAAATGTTCTAAGAAATGATCATGATGATGAATATGCAACTATGTGATGATAGTGTGAATTACTGATTATATATGTAGAACAGAATGATCATAAGTTAAGAATGTTTGCATTTTCTTGTATTTTTAAAAAATTTTTTTAAAAAACATTTTAAAGATTCCATAGGGCATTATATAAGATTCTACAAAAGTTCTATGCACTAGGGTAACTTTCCAGAAACCTACAACCTCCAGATGGATTCCTGAACCAGATAAGTCTTGAACTGCAAAGGGGCGAGCATCTCCAGAACATCAGCTAGTTCCATCCCCCATCCCATATTATCAACAGCCCCTTCTAACATGAAAAAGTTAGAATGGTGATAGCCCAAATACCCTTTAAAAATGGGAGAAAGATCAAAGGTGATGGTGGAGTTATACAGAGAAGGTAGGGTTTCACAAATGAGTATGAGTGCTGAATCAATATATTTATATTGCTTTTTGTTTTCCAATAATCTAGAGCAGCTAGAAATAAAAACCTAAAATTGTGAAATTGTAACCCGTATCAAACTCTGAAATTTGTTCTACAACTAATTGTTACAATGTACTTTGAAATTTATATCTTTCATATGTATGTTATTTTTCACAGAAAAGGAAAAAAAACAGAAAGAAGAGTATAATAGAGAATATAGGATTTAACACATGAATATGACTGCTGAATCAATATATTGATATTTCTTTTGGTCTCCAGTGTCTTGGAGCAGCTAGAAGAAAAAAAGAAAAATTGTGGAACTGTAACCTGTACCAAACTTTAAAATCTGTTCTATAGCTACTTGCTAAAAGGTACTTGGAAATTTATTGGGTTTTTTTTCTATATGTTATTTTTCACAATAAAAAAATGTTTAAAAAAGGAGAAGAGTTAAATATTTTGATCACTGTATATAAGTTGCTGATCATTGGTGTATCTTAATAATTACATTTAAAGCATTATAATGGTTTTCTGTAAAACAAAGTCTTTGATTTGTGCTATATAAATATTCAATAATTGTATTCTTAAGAATATTTTTACTTTGATAAAATTGTTGAGCCCTCTCACATTCTATACTCCCATCCCCAAATACTGGTTCAGTGAAAACATGAATAAAAAATATTTCTATTAAAAAATATAGAGAGATATGAAGGATATAAAGAAAACACAAGATGTCCAAACAGAAGAACATGAAATCTTGAAAATAACAAGTGGGAATTATGGGAATGAAAGGCACAATAGAGATGATGAAACACAAAATGGAGTCATACAAGAGCAGATTTGAAGAGGCAGAAGGAAGGATCTGTGAACTAGGAGACAAGACATCTGAAATTCTGCCCACAAAAGAATAAATATGGAGAAATTTGAATGGGGTCTCAGGGTACTGAATGACAACATGAGGTGCATGAACATACATGTTATGGATGTCCCAAAAGGAGAAAAGAAGGAAAAAGGGGTAGAAAGAATAATAAAGGACATAGTCAGTGGAAATTTCCCAACTCTTATGAAAGTCATAAAACCACAGGTCCAAGAAGTGCACTGTACCCCAAATAGAATATGTCCAGATAGACCTATTCCAAGACATTTATTAATCAGAACGTCAAATGTAAAAGACAAATACAGAATTTGACACCAGCAAGAGAAAAGCAATGCATCACATACAAAGAAAACTTGATAAGACTTAAGTGCAGATCTCTCAGCAGAAGCCATGGAAGTGAGAAGGTAGGGAGATGATGTATTTAGGATACTGAAAGAAAGAAACCATCACCAAGAAATCTATATTGTTCTAGTTTGCTGGCTGCGAGATTACAGTATACCAGAAATGGAATGACTTTTTAAAAAGGGAATTTAATACATTTCTAGTTTACAGTTCTAAGGCCAAGAAAATGTTCCAATTAAGCAAGGCTATAGAAATGTCCAATCTCAGGCATCCAGGGAAATATGCCTTGATTCAAGAAGGCCAATGAAGTTCAAGGTTTCTCTCTCAAGTGGAAAAATACACAGCAAACACAGTCAGGGTTTCTCTCTTGTTTGAAAGGGCACATGGTGAGCATGGCATCATCTGCTAGCTTCTTCTCCAGCTGCCTGGGAGGCATTTTCCTTCTTCATTTCCAAAAGTCACTGGCTGGTGGACTCAATGCTTCATAGTTCTGCAGGATTCTCTGTTGTGCTTTCTCATGGCTCTGTCATTCTTCTCTGCTCTCTGAATCTCCTCCATTTTCCAAAATATTTCCTCTCTTATAGGATTCCAGTAAACTAATCAAGACCCACCTGGAATGGATGGGGACCTATCTCCACTCAATCTATCTTAACAATCACTCTTGATTGAGTCATATCTCTACGGAAATGATCTAATTAAAGTTTCAAACATACAGCACTGAATAGGAATTAGAAGAAACAGCTGCTCCCACAAGGCTGATTAGGATTAAAGCATGGCTTTTCCAGGGTACATAAACCTTTTCAAACCAGCATATATATCCAGCAAAACTGTCCTTCAAAAATGAGGTAGAGTTTAAAATATTTACAGATAAACATACACTGAGAGAGTTCATGAACAAGAGACCTGCTCTATAAGAAATACTACAGGGAGCACCACAGGCAGATAGGGAAAGACAAGAGAGAGAGATTTGGAGAAGAGTGTAGAAATGAAGAGTAGCAGGAAGAGAGAAAAAAATTTATGATATGATGGATAAAATCTAAAACAAAAAATGGTTAAAGAAAGTACAGCCTTTACAGTAATAACATTAAATGTTAATGGATTAAACTCCCCAATCAAAAGACAGATTGGCTAAATAGATTAAAAACAACAACAATAGGATCCATCTATATGCTGTCTACAAGAGACTCACTTAAGATTCAAGGACAAAAATAGGTTGAAAATGAAAAGTTGGAAAAAGATATTTCATGTGTGATGGTTAGGTTCTGGCGTCAACTTGGCCAAGTGATGATGCGCAGTTGTCTGGTCAGGCAAGCACTGACTGACCATTGTTGCAAGGATATTTCATGGCTAGTTGATAAACTAGAAGGTTGGTGATTTAAATCATCAGTCAGTTGATTGCATCTGTGGCTGATTTCATCTGTGATAAACTAGCCATGTCTCCCACCAATGAGATAACCCAGTCAGTTGAAGGCTTTTAAGGAAGAAGAGAGACTTGGTTACAGGTTCTTCAGCCAGTGAGCATCTCCTGTGGAGTTGGTCCAGACCCTTCATCAGAGCTGCCAGCTTCACAGCCTACCCTATGGATTTTGACTCTCTTATTCCCACAATTGTGTTATACACCTTTATAAATCTCATATTTACAAATCTCTCCTGTTGGTTCTCTTCCTCTAGAGAACCCTGACTAATACACCTTGGTACCAGGAATGGTTTTTGAGAAACAGAATCTAAAAAATGGGTTTCTACCATTGGTTTTCTGCCCAGATTAGACTCAGAAGCACTAATGACTCTGTTTCCAATAATCAATACGGCACTGGCAGTCCATGTTGTGACTTGGCAAGAGATATACTCAAAATATCACCATTATATTCTACTAATTATATGCTTATATGAGGCAAGGTTCTGGCTGAGAGTGTTTTTGACACCTTAATGGAGTTTTGTGGAAGTAAGAGGTATAACGATGTGGGCTAGTTGTTGTTAGGTATGCTGGATACAGTGATGAGGGAAAGGGATGAGCTGAAGGCTTCAAATTTGCACCTTAAGCACTGCATGAATGATGTAAAAGTTTCCATGTGTGCCCTGAAAGAAAGTTTTATGTCCTGTAATAGCAGATTTGAGATCTCTGAAAACCAGACTCAGAACCTCATTGTGCAACTAGCAGATTTAAAATGAAAACTAACATCTCAAAGTTGTATGGTGTCTGCTATTAAATTAAGAGCTTTAATTGGAAATTAATGGGATCCTGAAACTTGAGGTGGGGATATATGGCTTGAAAATTATGGTGATGGGGAGATGGGATCCCTGGAATCTGCTGAGCCTTTGCTAGGTAGATCTATTTAATGGACAGCCTTGAGGAAAGAGCTTCTGGACCTCAAGCCTGCTTTAAGGAAACAGTTTCCCATCCTCCAGGCACTCCAGAGGAGTCTGCCATCCAACCTCCACCTCATGAGATTAACCCTTCAGTCCCTGCTAAGCCTGTAATCACCAGCCTTGGGGAAACAACTCTCACTTCTCTATCAAGAGCGACTAATCCTGTGTCACCAGATGAAATTGCAATGGAAAGCCCTGGGGTAAGTAGCTTGAAATACATGTCTATCAATTTTCATGACCCACTCCCACTACCTCTCTTTTTTCAAGACCTACAACTAGACTAAAGTCCCAACAGGCCCCAAAAGGTTAGGTGCAAAGTTTGACAAATGAAGACATGTGCTATGGTCCTAAAGATCTGCATGAGTTTTCCAATCTATATGCACATAAATCAGGAAAATATGTGTGGGAATGGATATTAAGGGTGTGGGATAATGGTGAAAGAAATATAAAGTTGGATCAACTGATTGATATGGGCCCACTAAGAAGAGATTCTGCATTCAACGTTGTAGCTCAAGGTGTTAGAAATGGCATTAACAATTTGTTTGGATGGGTGACTGGAGCGTGGATCAAAAGGTGGCTGACATTATCTGAGGTCAAAATGCCAGAACCGCCCTGGTATAATGTAGATGAGTGGATCCAGAGGCTTAGAGAGATTGGAATGTTGGTGTGGATTTATCGTGGAAGACCTGCTCACACATGCCAGGAATGTCCAGATGACACATATTTCAACAGAACTTTGAGAAATACATTCCTGAGACTAGCTCCATCATCCCTGAAGAGCTCTGTAGTTGCCCTCTTCTGTAGATCAGATATTACTGTGGGAACTGCTGTCACTGAGCTGGAATCCTTACACAAAATTGGGATTGATTGGATCCCAAGTTGGCAGAAGCCATGTAGGTGACAGTTAATTTCCATGGAAAAAGTGGGCATGGCCACTATAATGAGCAGCAGACTCAAAGCAGCAGTTGAAATAATCTGACCCACAGAGACTTGTTGTGTTGGCTAGTAGATCATGGGGTACCTAGAAGTAAAATAGATGGGCAGTCTCCTAATTTCTAGTTTGAGCTGTATAAGCAATTTTTAGGTTAAGTGAACAAAAGTCTAACTTGAATTACAAAAACAGAATAACAGTCCCTTAATCAATTCCCAGACGTGAGACAGTTTACAGACCCAGAGCCCCTTGAATGAGGGGAAGGCCAGGTACCCTTGGAGAAGGACCATTTTACACTGCCCAAAATTTACACTGTTAACCTTGCTCCCAGCCTTCCCCAAGGAGACCTATGGCCTTTTACCAGGGTTACTGGGCACTTGGGAAAAGGAAATGATCAGATATTTGGGGGGTTATTAGACACTGGCTCAGAAGAGATACTAATCCCAGAACACCCAAAGCATCACTTTGGTCCCCCAGTCAGAGTAGGGACAATGGAGGTCAGGTGATCAATGGCATTTTAGCTCAGCTCCATCTCACTGTGGTCATTTTCCCAGTTCCAGAATGCATAACTGGAATTGACATACTCAGCAACTGGGAGAACCTCCACATTGTTCTCTGACTCATGGTAGGAAAGACCAAGTGGGAACCACTAGAACTACCCCTACCTAGCAAAATAGTGAATCAGGAGCAATAATATATTCTTGGAGGGACTGCAGAGATTAGTGCCACTCTTAACAATTTGAAGGATGCAGAGATGGTGATTCCCACCACATGCTCATTCAACTCTCCTATTTGGCCTTTGAAGAAAACAGATGGATCTTGGGGGATCATGGTTGATTATTGTAAACTTAACTAGGTTGTGACTCCAATTGCAACTGCTGTTCCAGGTGTGGTATCACTGCTTGAGCAAATCAGCACATCACCCAGTACCTGGTATACAGCTATTGATCCGGCAAATACTTCTTTTTTCAATATCCGTCATTAAGGAACACGAGAAACAGTTTGCATTCACTGACAAGGCCAGCAGTATACCTTCAGTGTCCTGCCTCAGGGGTATATCAACTCTCCAGCCCCATGTCACAATCTTGTACGTAGAGACATTGATCATTTCTCCTTCCCACAAGATATCACACTAGTCCATTATATTGATAATATGCTGATTGGACCTAGTGGGCAAGAAGCAGCAACTACTAGATTTATTGGTAAGGCATTTCTGTGTCAGGGAATGGGAAATAAATCCATCAAAACTACAGGGGTCTTCTACCTCAGTGAAATTTTTAGGTGTAGTGATGTGGGGTATATTGAGAAGTCCCTTCTAAGGTGAAGGATAAGCTATTTCTTCTGGGCCCTCCTACAACCAAAAAAGAGGCACAATACCAAGCTTGCCTCTTTGGCTTTTAGAGACAACATATTCCTCATTTGGATGTACTACTCCAGCCCATTTACTGAGTGATCAGAAAAGCTGCTAGATTTGAGTGGGGGCAGGAACAATAGGAAGTTGTGCAACATGTCCAGGCTGCTGTGCAACCTGCTCTGCCACTTGGGCCATATGATCCAACAAATCCAATGGTGCTGGAAGTGTCAGTGCCAAATAGGGATGCTGTCTGAAGCCTTTGCAAGAACACTATGGGAGAATCACAATGCAGACCAATAAGATTTCAGAGCAAAGCTTTACCGTCCACTGAAGATAACTACCTTTTGAGAAACCACTTCTAGCTTGTTACCAGGCATTAGTAGAGACTGAATGCCTAACCATGGATCACCAAATTACCATAAGACCTGAGTTGCCTATAATGACCTCGGTATTGTCTGGCCCTTCCAGCCATAAAGTGGGGCATGCACAGCAGCACTCCATCATAAAATGGAAATGGTATATTAAAGATAGGGCTCAAGCAGGTCCTAAAGACACAAGTAAGATATGTGAAGAAGTGGTCCAAATGCCTATGGCTCCCACTCCTGCCACATTACCTTCTCTTCCCCAGACCAGAGCTATGGTCTTTTAGGGAGTTCCTTACTGTCAGGGGACTGAGAAAGAGTAACCTCAGGCCTGGACAGATGGTTCTGCATGGTATGCAGGAACCACATGGAAATGGACAGCTGCAGCACCACAGCCCCTTTCTAGGATGTCCTTAAAGGACAGTGGTGAGGGGAAATCCTCCCAGTGGGCTGAACTTCAAATGGTGCACTTGGTTGCTCATTTTGCTTGAAAGGAGAACTGGTCAGAGGTGCATTTGTATACTGACTCATGGGCTGTTGCTAATGGTTTGGCTGGATGATCAGGGACTTGGAAGGAGCATGATTGGAAAATTGATGACAAAGAGATCTGAGGAAGAAGTATGTGGATAGACCTTTCTGAGTGGGCAAAGAACTTGAAGATATTTGTGTCCCATGTGAAGTGTGGCTTCAACAGAATACAGTTGTAATAATCAAAGTCAATGGAAAACTGTAACAACACAATCCAGGCAGGACTATCAATGCTCCAGAAACTTTAGGAATGAAGGTTTTGGTCACCCCCACATTGCAAAGAACCACAGCCAGCTGAAGTGCTTGCTGAGGGTAAAGAAACATGGAATGGGTTGTAGAAGAAGGTAGTGATATATATTAACTATGACCATGTGACCTGTTACAGAAACAAGGGCTGTGATTGTATGAATATCTCTTCCCCGTTTTGCCATGAGTATATTTGCATTTGTACATAACAAAATATCTTGTTTTCCTCTTATCATGTGATATAAGTTGTATTGTTCATGTTATGGTATTTAAGTCATAGGATATGAAGTTTAACAGTGAATGTTACCTAAAAACCCACAACCTGTTTTGGAGAGATTTAGTGTGTTTCTAGTTGTATGCAAGACCATTGAATATTATTTAGGTGAAACATATTTCATTTAGTGTGCTCTATTTGGAAATTAGCATGTTTCAAGGTGATATGTATAGCTGCCAAGTTGACAAGGGGTGGACTGTAAGGGTTAGGTTCTGGTGTCAACTTGGCCAAGTGATGATGTCCAGTTGTCTGGTCAGGCAAGCACTGGCCTGACCATTGCTGCAGGGAGATTTTGTGACTGGTTGATAAACTGGAAGGATGATGTATTAAATCATCAGTCAGTTGATTGCATCCTTGGCTGATTACATCTATGATCAACTAAGTTGTGTCTCCAGCAATGAGATAATCCAATCAGTTGAAAGCTTTTAAGGAGGAAGAGAGACTTATTCACAGATTTTTTTTTTTTTTTTTTGCCAGTGAGCCTCTTCTGTGGAGTTCATTCAGACCCTTCATCAGAACTTCCAGCTTCACATCTTACCTTGTGGATTTTGGACTCTTCTATTCCCACAGCTGTGTGAGACAACTTTATCAAACTCATATTTACAGATATCTCTCTGTTTCTCTAGAGAATCGTGGCTAATACACCATGCAAACAACAACCAGAAAAAAGCAGGGGTAGCTATACTATTATCAGACAAATTTAACTTCAGATGTAAAAAAATTAAAAGAAAAAGAGAAGGACACTACTAATAAAAGGAACAATTCATCAGGAAGACATAAGAATCATATGTATCTATATACCAAGCCAGAGTGCCTCAAAATACGTGAGGCAAACACTGATGGGAGAAGTAGACTTCTACAATAGTAGTAGGAGACTTCAATATGCCACTCTCATCAATAAGTAGAACATCTAGACAGAGAATCAATAAGAAAACATAGATCTTGAATAATACAATGTATAAATTAGATATTTACAGAACACTGCACCCCAAAACAGCAGGATACATTTTTTCAAGTATTCACAGATCATTCTCCAGAATATACTACATTTTGGAGTACAAAGCAGGTCTCAGTAAATTAAAGAATATAGAAATTATACAAAACACTTTCTCAGATCATAATGGAATGAAGTCAAAAATCAATAACAGACAGAAGCTGGAAAATTCACAAATACATGGAGGTTAAACACACTACTAAACAACCAGTTGGTCAAGGAGGAAATTACAAGAGAAATTAGTAAATATCTCGAAGCAAATGAAAATGAGAAGACAGCATATCAAACTTATAAGTTGCAGCACAGCCAGTGCTGAGACATAAATTTATTGCCCTAACCACCTATATTAAAAAAGAAGAAAGAGCAAAAATCAAGGAATTAACTGCTGAACTGGAGGAACTAGAGAAAGACAGCAAACTAAACCCAATGCAAACAGAAAGAAAGAAATAACAAAGATTAGAGCAGAGATAAATGAATTGAGAATATGAAAACAATAAAGAGAATCAATTAAATCAGGAGTTGGTTTTTTGAGAAAGTCAACAAAACAGATGGATCTTTAGCTAGGCTGACAAAGAAAAAAAGAGAGAGGTTGCAAATACATAAAATCAGAAATGGGAGGGGACATAACAACTGACCCCACAGAAATAAAGGAGATAATGAGAGGGTATTATGAACAACTATATACTAACAAACTAGACAACTCAGACATCATTGACATTAGAAGACCTCAATAAGCCAAATCACAAATAAAGAGATTGAGTCAGTTATCAAAAAAAACTCCTAAAAATGAAGAGTCCAGGACCAGATGGCTTCACATGTGAATTCTACCAAATATTCAAGAAAGAATTAGTCCCAATCCTGCTCAAACTCTTCAAGAAAGTTGAAGAGGAGGAAAAGCTACCTAACTCATTCTATGAAGCCAACATCACCCTAATGCCAAAACCTACAAGAAAAGAAAATCACAGAATAATCTCTTTAATGAACTGACAACTTCTTAGAAAAGTATGAACAAGCATCATTGACATTAGAAGACCTCAATAAGCCAAATCACAAATAAAGAGATTGAGTCAGTTATCAAAAAAAACTCCTAAAAATGAAGAGTCCAGGACCAGATGGCTTCACATGTGAATTCTACCAAATATTCAAGAAAGAATTAGTCCCAATCCTGCTCAAACTCTTCAAGAAAGTTGAAGAGGAGGAAAAGCTACCTAACTCATTCTATGAAGCCAACATCACCCTAATGCCAAAACCTACAAGAAAAGAAAATCACAGAATAATCTCTTTAATGAATATAAATGCAAAAGTTCTCAATAAAATACTTGCAGATTGAATCCAGCAGCACATTAAAATAATTATACACCATGACCAACTGGGCTTTGTCCCAGGAATCCGAAGCTAGTTCAACACAAGAAAATCAATTAATGTAATACGCCACATCAATAAATTAATGAGGAAAAAACACATGATCATTTCAATTGATGAAGAAAATGAATTTGACAAAATTCAGCTCCTTTCTTGATGAAAACACATCAAAGGGTAAGAATAGAAGGGAGCTTCCTCAACGAGACAAAAGGAATACATGAAAAACCCACAGCTAACATACTCAATGGGGAAAGACTGAAAGCTTTCCCTCTAAGATCAGGAAGAAGATAAGAATGCCCTTTGTCCCTACTGTTATTCAATATTGTGCTGTTATTCAATATTTGCCTAAATAGAGCAATTAGGCAAAAAAGAAGAAGAAAAAGAAGAAGAAACAAAATTCATCCAAATTGGAAAGGAAGAAGTAAAACATTTGCTGTTTGCAGATAACGTGATCCTGTATGTAGAAAATTCTGAAAAATCTACAGTAAAGCTACTATAGCTAATAAATAAAGCAAAGTGGCAGGATATAAGATCAACATGCAAAAATCAGTTGTGTTTCTATAAATGAGCAATGAGCAATCTGTGGAGGAAATCAGAAAAAAAAACTTCCATTTATATAGCAATCAAAAGAATTAAATATTTAGGAATTGTACTAGTTAGGGTTCTCTGGGGAAACAGAATCAATAGGGAACACTCACAAATATAAAATTTATAGAAGTGTCTCACATGACCATCGGAATGCAGAGTCCAAAATCCACAGGGCTGGTTGTGAAGTCAAGGATTCCAATGGAGGGTCTGGACGAACTCCACAGGAGAGGCTCACCAGCCGAAGGAGGAATAGGACCTGTCTCTTCTGAATCCTCCTTAAAAGGCTTCCATGATCAGATTAAGCATCACTCATTGCAGAAGACACTCCCCTTTGGCTGATTACAAATGGAATCAACTATGGATGCAGCTGACGTGATCATGATCTAATTCTATGAAATGTCTTCATTGCAATAGACAGGCCAGCACTTGCCCAACCACACAAACAGGTACCACAATGTGGCCAAGTTGACACATGAACCTGACCATTACAGGAATAAATTTAACCAAGGACATAAAAGACCTATACACAGAGAACTACAAAACTTTGCTGAAAGAAATCAAGGAAGACCAAAACAAAGGAAAGGACATACTATGTTCATGGATTGGAAGATTAAATATAGTTAAGATGCCAACTCTGCCCAATTTATAGATTCAATGCAATATCAATTAAAATCCCAACAACTTATTTGACAGAAATAGAAAAACCAATATAAATCAAATTTATTTGGAAGAATCAGGTGCCCCAAACTAAAAATATCTTGAGAAAGAAAAATGAAGTTGGAGAACTTGCACTATCTGACTTTAAAGCTTATTACAAAGCTACAGTGATCAAAATAGTTTGGTACTGGCATAAAGTAGGTGTAGTGACCAGCAGAATAGAATTCAGTGTTCAGAAGTGGACCCTTACATCCATGGCCAAATCATCTTTGATAAAGCAATCAAGTTAACTCAACTGGACAGAGCAGCCTCTTAAACAAGCAGTACTTGGAGAACCAGATATCCATATCCAAAAAATGAAAGAGGACACCTATCTCACATACTGTATAAAAATTAACTCAAAATTGGATCAAGAACCCAAACATTAGAGCTAATACCATTAAATGTTTAGAAGAAAATGTAGGAAAATATTTTGAGGATCCTGTGATACATTGTTTCCCAGATCTTGAACTCAAAGCACAAGCTATGAGAGAAGATCTAAATAAATGGGATCTCTTCTAAACTGAATACTTTCGTCCATCAAAGAATTTTGTCAGGAAAGTAAAAAGACAGTCTATACAATTGGGGACAATATTTGAAAACCACATACCAAAAGACATGGACAGACAATTCTTGAAGAGTTAAAACAAATGGCTCAAAAACATACGGAAAGATGCTCAACTTCACTGGCTATTAGGGAAATGAAAATCAAAATCACAGTGAGATATCATCCCACACCCACTAAAATGGCCATTATAAAAAAAAAAACTGAAAATGCTAAGTGCTGGAGAGGATGTAGAGACAGAGGCACACTTATCCACTGTTGGTGGGAATGTAAAATGGTACAACATCTCTGGAAGGCAGTTGGTGTTTCCTCAGAAAGCTAAGTATAGAATTGCCATATGATCCAGCAATCCCATTGCTAGGTATATACTCCGAGGAATTGAAGGCAAGGACACAAATGGACATTTGCATATGAATATTTATAGTGGCACTATTCACGACTGCCAAGAGATGGAAACAGCCCAAATGTCCATCAATGGGTGAGTGGCTAAACAAACTGTGGTATATACATATAATAGAATATTACACAGTTGTAAGACAGAATAAAGTCATGAAGCACGTAACAACATGGATGAACCTTCAGGACATTATGCTGAGTGAAATTGGCCAGAAACAAAAGGACAAATACTGTATGGTCCCACTAATATGAACTAATATTAATGAGTGAACTTTGAGAGTTAAAGTTGAGAATACAGGTTATCAGGAGATAGAAAGGGGGTAGAGATTGGGCATTTGATGCTGAAGAAGTACAGAATATACTGTACTGATTGTAAAGATCCAGAAATAGTAG
Source organism: Tamandua tetradactyla (assembly GCF_023851605.1). Taxonomy (NCBI): domain Eukaryota; kingdom Metazoa; phylum Chordata; class Mammalia; order Pilosa; family Myrmecophagidae; genus Tamandua; species Tamandua tetradactyla. The sequence continues at coordinate 197,799,036 of NC_135327.1, read as the reverse complement.
AGCAATACTGTAAGAACAATGAACTGAGTGTTAGGATGGTTGAGGGAGGAGGGATGGGGGCATAACACCAGAAGGAAAGACAGAAGATAAGGACTGAGCTGCTATAACTTAGCGTTGCCTGAATTGAACAATGATGGTTATTAAGTGTACAAATATAAGAATTTTTTGCTTGAGGGAGAACAAATGGATGTCGACATTGAAAGGTATTGAAAATGGAATGGTATACAGGAAAAAATATAATCAATGCAGATTAAGGTCTATAATTAACAGTATCATTGTAATATGCTTCCATTAAATGTAACAAAGGCAGTATGCCAAAGCTAAACATTAATAAGCTGGGTATATGGGAGAGTGTATGGGATTCTTTGTGGAAAAATGGAAATGTCCTCATATAGATTGTGGTGGTGATTTTTTTTACTTAGTTTAGATTATATGATGTGTGAATAAAACTATTTAAAATGAATAGAAAGATATAAATGCTGGATAAAATGTAAAGAGAAAGCTGCACTTAGACACTTTTGGTAGGGAAGTAGAGAGGTGCAGCCCTTCTGGAGGCAGTGTGGTGGCTCCACAGGAGGCTAGGACTGGAGTTGCCATATGATCCTGCAACCCAGTAGTTAGGTATATACTTGGAGGAACTGAGAGTGAGGACACAGATGAACATTTGCACACTGGTACGCAGGGAGGCAGTGTTCCCAATTTTCAATGGATAGAGGTGACTTAATGGTATATTGACTGAAGAATGGAAGGGGAAGATGTGGAGCATACATACTATGGAAAATTGAGTAGATGCATGAAGGAGTGAAGTTGTGAGGCATGCAACTAGGTGAATGAACCTTGAAGACAGGATTTTGAGTGAAATAAACCAGAAAGGAAAAGACAAACATCATGCTTCAGTAATATGGACTAACTATAATGGGCAAACTCTGAAAATTGAATTTGAGAGCATAGGTTATCAGGCAAAGGCCTATTGTAAACGTTCCTAGACTATAAGCTCTTACAGCAGTCACATTGATTCTGGAGCTATAATGGTTATTTCTAAATTCTGAGATGCTGAGTTCTTTGTGTATAACCAGGTCGTTCTCTGGAATTTCGGGTATTTGTGTGGCACTTGAGACTTAGAGCTAGAGTTTGGCAGCAATGAAAGTCAGCAAAACCCCATATAGCAACCACTGAAAACACAGAAAAAGTGGCAGACTTCAATGAGAGATATGAATGAAGCTGATCCAGATAGGACTAAGGCAAAGCAGACTAACAGGTAACGGATGATATTAACTGTGTTTTAAAACTTTAACTTCTGTGTGAAAGGCCAAAGGAAGAGAAGTTTATGTGGTGCAAAATTTATATTTTTGGTAACACACTGTTTAATCTAACTTGCACAGTCAGCTTATTCAAACACCATACTTACCTTGTAAGGAGTGAGATCTGTTGGTTTATACAGATTGGTGGGATGCCAGAGTAATCTGGGCAGAAGATTAAAAACTATTTGCAAAGTTCCCTTGAGGGACTGGGGAAAAATGTGAAAATATTAACAAACCCACAGGGGGAGACCTGATACTCTCACAATCATTGGGGACTGCCAATCTGATGGTCAGGCTTTCAGTCTTGGGGTTTGCCTTTATGAAACTTATTCCTGCAGAGGAGAAGCTAAACCTGCTTATGATTATGCCTAAGAGTCACCCTCAGAGAACCTCTTTTGTTGCTCAGATGTGCCTTTCTCTCTAAGCCAACTCTGAAGGTGAACTCACTGCCCTTCCCCCATGAGGGACATGACTCCAGTGGATGAGCCTGGCCCTGGCACCATGGAAATGAGAAAGTCTTTTTGACCAAAAGGAGGCAGAAAAATGAAACAAAATAAAGTTTCAGTGGATGAGAGATTTTAAATAGAACTGAGAAGTCATTCTGGAGGTTATTCTTATGCAGTATAGAGATATTCCTTTTCAATTTTGGTGTATTTGAGTAATTAGAGGGAAATTGCTGAAACTGTTGAACTGAAATCCAATAGCCTTGAAGATGATGAATAACTATATAACTTTTAAGGTGTGACCATATGATTGTGAAAACTTTGCGATTGGCACTCCTTTTATTCTGTGCCTGACAGATGAATAAGAAAAAAAAAAGACCAAAAATAAATAAATAATAGAGGGAAGGGAGGTATGGGATGTTTCAGGTGTTCTTTTTCATTTTTATTTTTACTTTTATCCTTAGTTTTATTTTCTTTTGGAGTAATGAAAACATTCAAACCTCAATTGTGATGATGATTGCACAGCTATATGATACTGTGAGCCACTGATTGTACAATTTGGATTAACAAATGATATGTGAAAATATAATATATACCAATAAAATTGCATTTAAAATTTAAAGTCTAAACTTGCAACTATCATTTGAACAAGCAATAACACTACTGGGCATTTATTTATCCCAGGAAGATGAAATCTTATGATCACAGAAGCAGGGAAAAAAAAGCTTTTATAAAAATATTCATAACATTTTTATTTATAAGAGAGAAAAAACTAGAAATAGCCAAAATGCCCTTCAATGGGCAGGGTAAATGGTTAACCAAGTGTTCTAGTTTGCTAGCTGCCAGAATGCAATACATCAGAAACAGAATGGCTTTTTTTGGGGGGGGCATGGAGAGGGATGAGGAATCAAACCCAGGTCTCTGGCATGGCAGGCAAGAATTTTGCAACTTAGCCACTGTCACACCACCCCAGAATGGGTTTTTAAAAAGGGGAATTTATTAAGTTGCAAATTTACAATTCTATGGCCATGAAAATGTCCAAATTAAAGCAAGGCTATAGAAATGTCCAATCCAAGGCATCCAGTGAAAGATATCTTGGTTCAAGAAAGCCGATGACATTTAGAGTTTCTCTTTCAACTGGAAAGGCACATGATGAACATGGCGACATCTGCTAGCTTTCTCTCCAGGCTTCTTGTTTCATGAAGCTCCGATGGGGGTGTTTTCCTTCTTTATCTCCAAAGGTCTCTGGCTGCGTGGACTCTTGTGGTTCTTGTGGCTCTTTCCGAAATGTTTCCTCTTTTAAAGGATTCCAGTAAACTAATCAAGATGCACCTGAAATGGGTGGAGTCACATCTCCCTCTAATCAAAGGTTAATACCCACAATTCAGCGTGTCATGTGTCTGTGGAGATAATCTAATCAAGTTTCCAAACTACAGTGCTGAATAGGATTATAAGAAATGACTGTCTCCACAAGATGGATCAGGATTAAAACATGGCTTTTCTAGGGTACATAATCCTTTCAAACTGGTACATCAAGCTTGATACATCTATATAATGGAATACTACTCAGCAATCAAAAAAAGAAGAACAAACTATTGATATATCTAGCAACCTGGATGGATTTCAAAAGCATTGTGTTTAGGAATAAAGGTCAATCTCAAAAGACGATATACTGTATGATTCCATTTATATAACATTCTAAAAATGACAGACTTTAGATATGGAGAACAGATTGGTGCCAGCTCATAAGCAGACTTCCTGTTCATAGTACATGTTCACTAGATATTCCATGAATGAATGAATGAACTAATGAACATTTTAGGAAATATTGAGAAACCTAAACATCCATAGAGACTTCCCCATCATTTCTCGCCCCAGGCCAGGCTCAGCCCATCTGATTCAGCTGGTTGCTACTATACGGGAATGAAGATTTAGAAAGTCACACTGTCTGACTTTCAAGAAGCCAGAAATCCAATATTTTGGGTGGCAGTCCCATAAAATTTAAATGTTGGCAACTAATTTTTGTTTCGTTTTGTTTTAAACATTGCATGTGCCAAACAAAATATATCACTGGATGAAACCTTATACCAAGAATTATCTCTACTCAACTAACCAGATTTTATTTCAAACAAGCATCTCCTACTAAAAAGTTCATTTGCGGGTGATGCTACGGTGGCTCAGCAGGTAGAATTCTTGCCTGCCATGCCAGAGACCCGTATTCGATTCCTGATGCCTGCCCGCACACACACAAAAAAAAGACAAAAGTTCATTTGTGAGGTTCAAACAAAACCCTGAATAATAGCTAATATTCTATAAATACTGTTATTTTTATGATTTCCTGTAATGTCCTACCTTTACATTTCCCCATTCATTTTACATCCTTGCTTTCCAAATTTAAACCAGAAAAGAAGGGTCAGAAAACCAGAAATATTCCATAAAACAAAACACCTGTCTATTTCATTGTGTAGGGAACTGCCACCTAAACAGGTATTTAAAAATATCATGTTTGCTTTAAAGAGACAACATTTTCAGAATATATTATTATCAGCTACAAGCATTTGTGTTTTAAATGCATATTTATTTTCATCCTAAGGAAATGAAAAAGTATAAATTATTGGAGCCAATGCAAACTTGTCTGGGCTTCCTACCTCCCTATTTCCTAATGAACTCCATTCAGCAAGTATGCCTGACAGTCCCAGTAATACTGATAGACTGAGAAGACAAAAGAAAAAAAATGCTAGGCTTAATTTCAAGCTCCATTGGGAAGTATTTTTTGAAGTGAAAGGGTATATATTTAATAGGATGCTAAGAGGCTATTACACCCAGAGAAAGAAGATTTATTTTAAATAGGCTGTATATATATGACAGCAAAAATGACCATTGAAACTCAGAAAAAAATTTAATGATTTTGTTGGAGAGCCATTTAGTGACTCTGTGAGTTGAATCTTTGACTTCAGTTTCAGATTAAAGCTAAAATGATTTGATGCTTATTATTCTTAAGAGAAATCTCCCACAGCATTACCTCCTCATTGGAGGTGTATCAGTCTCAGTAACCAGCCTCTCACTGTGCTTAACCCTGAAATCTTCCTTACACAGTTAATAAGGGAGAAAAAATCAGAAATGGCTAAATTCAGTACCTTGCTACATAAATAGAGTCTAGAAAATCCATGTATTTATACTAAAATGCTCATTTAATGAAATGCCTGAGAGAGCCTGCACAGCCAGTACAAATCAACCAGGAGATGGATATGTAGCCAAAAGATCCAAATGAATCTTTATTCCAGCTACAATTTGGTGTCACCAAGTAGCCACTATCCCTTTTGGATTAAATCTTAATAGGAACACTTTTGCTCTCTACTTTTGCTCTCTCTAGCTAGGACTTTTCACTTATCTTGTACTTGCTTGCATAGCTAGTCTAATGAGAAAGGTTTTTGAGGCCAGCGATTTTCTTTTCCAAGATCTCTTTCTTCCTTGACTTTTTTCTCTGCAATTTTGATACCATTTCATGTTGGGTGGGGTGAGATTATTATTTACTAGGGAGGTGCTGCGCAAATGTGGATTCCTACATAAGTGTCTCAGGCAAATGCTCAAGATATGAGTGCTTCGTTCCGGGAGACACTTAAATTGCAACTTGTACTGATTTTTATTCTGTTTCTGAATTTGAGCAACTTTTTTTTCTTTTCTCACCCTTTTCCTATGACTGTTTCTCTGTACTTTTGCTTATCATATGACTCCCAGCCTGGGCCTAAAATGTTCTTTCCGCATCTAAATTCACCTCATCCTCCAGGACCCATCTCAAGTTCCACCTTACTCTAAAAACTTTCCACGGACTTATCCATTCATAATCAGTTTCAGTCTCTCTTCCAAAATGGGACTCACCCTCCATTTCTCCACTTTCCAAAATGGGGTTAACTGCAAGTAAAAGGAAAGAGATATGACCATGAAAGACAAAGGAGCAGGTGAGAGCATCTGGGCAGAAAGTAAAGATAATGTCATATGAATATATATTAATGTTAATAACAACAGCTAACATTTAAACCATAGGTGAGACTCTGCTAATTCTTGCACATACAGATGCCAAGAGTATGCTGTATCCACAACAATCCTAGAAGTCAATCTGTCTCTCTCCAGAGCCAATCTCTTTCTCCAGCCCTAGAGTTATCCATTCCTATTTTACTGTCAGACACCAAGCTTTGACTCCATACAGTAGAAATGAGAGAGAGTCATGAGAATATCAAGATGCTCTCATCAGACTGCCTGTGGGGCGGTTCAAGAGAGTCCTAGTACCAAGTCAGACAGATCAAAACAGTCTGAGCCCAGCATATCTGAGGAGGGGAGTCAGAAGCCAGGAAGTATGTGTTTGCATGGGTGTACATGTGCACAAGTGTGTGAGTGTCAGTGGGCATATGCTCATGTACATGTGTGTGCACAGCTATATGTATACACTGGTATGCCTACAAGTGTGCTTGGGTGTGGGTGTATGTATATGTATGTGTGTGCATGCATGGTCAAAAAACAATCTCCTGAAAGCAATTGGGCCAAAAGCCAAGTTATCGACATGATAATATTTTTTCAAAGGTTAACTCCCCATCTCTGATTTTCCAAGTTTCTTAGCCTGGATTCCGCCAAAAGACACTCTAAGGCAAAAACTTTTATGCAGTTAGTTTGTATAGGAAGTGGTCTCAAGGTACAGGAGTAAAGAATCAGGGAGAAGGAAGTAGAGCCAATACTAGGGTACATTACAGAGTTGACCAACCCTGTGGCTTACTGGTGCTCCATTCTGCCAGAACCCTCTGAGAAGCAGTTCAGAATGTGCACAGTGTTGTCCACCTGAGGGTAAAAGGGAGAAGCATTTGCCCATGTGATTTTATTTTCCAGGGGTTAAGGATTGTCCCATGGGGCACTAGCTTCCCAGCTTTCCAAGTCGACAAGTGTGAGTGTTTCCTGCACCATAATAGCAGAGACTCCCCTGGGCAAGAACCAGGGACAGAGCTGACACTTAAGGTGAGGTACTGTCAGAGTGAAGCAGAAAAAAACATTTGCTATAACCATTTGGCATAGCCATGGTAGGAATCAGATGTCTGGAGGATGGGAGGTGGTGCACAGGATGTGTCCAATACAACAGAGTTTGATAATTTTTACAATCCAAGAAAGAGACAAATGAAACAAGGCTCTAAATCTGGATATTGACAAAGCAAATGGGAAGCTTTAAAGAAAGAGTGCCAGGATATAGAGCAGCAAAACTGAACAAAGCATAAGAATGGAGACATACTGAATCTTGTCCAGTACTGAGTCTTGAGAGTACAAGATTCTGCTACTGTCTCCCTTTTGGGAGTGTTTGGCTTATTTCTACCATCCAGAGGGAAGACCTTGATGGGCAGGGTCTGAGGGCCAAATTATGGAAAACAAATTAAATTCACCTAGAAGAGGCAGTAATGTGGGGTGAAAAAGAGAAGCTTTAGGCAGATAGACACGCACACACACACACACATTTCACATAAGGTAATATCTTTGCACACCCCCTAATACATATCTAGCTAAGGAGTAGTATTTTGCCTAAGAAATTGAATTAAATGTGAGAACACTGTTAATACAGTCTATTTTGAGAAGTCATAATGCTTTGCAAGTCAGATTAACAATGGTCTCAGTGTATGACTGCAGAAGAGGAAATTGTTAGAACAAGCATTTTACTGTTAATTCTTTTACATGAAATAATTGATAACATGTCAAGTTTTTCCTTTAAAACATTCGTTTTAATAGTAAGAGATTCTCATCCTGCTCAACTGCAGCCTGCAGCAAGGCAATTATTTATTTTAGCATTTGCATTTAAACCAAATGGTATTAAAATTCATCAAGGCATGAATCCCTAATATCACAAAACCGAGGGGCAATGTAATCTCAGCCCAGCTCTTTGAAGCAATCTGTCCTCAAAATAATGAGACAGTCTGTGGTCAACACAAATTATAGCTGCCTTTATTGTATTTACCATTTAGATATGATTGTAACACCATTAATGAAAATAACATTCAGAAGCAGTTGGCTTTCTATCAACAATGAAGTTAACCTCAGGCAGTGTCGGGATAAGAAAATTCCCTTTGCTCTAAGGACACCGCGTCCATTTTATTAAGTCAAACTTTTTTGGCATTCTAAATAAAGCAGCAACATGCAATTTTGAGAACAGTGCTTATGATATACAATGCACAAGTGTCTTGCAGTATCAGAAAGCTTCAGCTGTAAGGTCCTCTATCACTTTCAGCAAAGGCAACTATTTTTTGGATCTATCAGAGAATGTAAGAGCTCTTTATATGCAGGGGAACACTCCTTGGGTGAACTTTAATTAGTGGTGAAATATAATTCCTGATAAGTCAAAGAGGATGACAATTTATTCTTGTAGGACTTGAATCAATACCCTGGGAGCTCCTAAAAAGCCAGTAATTCATGTTTATTGTTTAATTGCTTCTATTTCATTTTAACCACAGAAGAGTCTTTCCCTTTCAGAAGGGGGGAGGCAACCGCTACTCCCATTGTCCAGAATGCAATTTGGAAATGATTTGGCCAGGTGTATTATTTTGTTGGATAATTTTCTCCCCACCCCTGCTTCTATGGAAGTCACTTTGGCCACATGACAGATATATTATGCAGGCATGAATTCTAGTAGCAGACACTAATTATTTTTGTTAAGCTACACAACAGCTTCAGTAATTTTGTTTTTCCTCCAGCACACTTGAGCAGACAAGGAGACTGAGACAAAGGTATTTCATCAAGACCATGATTTCCTCAGGGGACAATAGGCAACATGCAAAATCATTTGGCTACAACAAGCCCAGAAATAAACCTTCAACTGGGCTTAAGTTGTTTAGTTATTTGCTTCCTGGAACATCCCTTATGATCTATTCCCACATGGATTCAATCATTGACCTGCATTTTAGTTGCCTGGCTGCTAAAACAAATACAGCCTTACGCAATGGGTTGGCTTTAATAACAGGAATGTATTGGCTCATGGTTATGAGGCTACGTGAAGTCTAAAATCAAGGTGTCATCAAGGTGAAGCTTTCTCCCAGAAGACTGTGACATTGTGGGACTGGCTGTTGGCTATCCTCGGTCCTTGGCTTTTCTGTCACATGGCAAGGCACATGGTGCCCATTCCTGGCTTCTCTGAGTTTCATTTAACTTCTGGCTTCCTCCTGTGGCTTTCTCTCTGTGTATCTGAATTTCATTCGGCTTATAAAGGACTCCAATATTAGGATAAAGCCCATCCTGATTCAGTTGGGCTACAGCTTAACAGCAGTAACCTTATCAAAAGATCCTATTTTCAATGGGTTTACATCCTCAGAAATGTTCTAAATTTAAGAACATGTTTTTCAGGGGTACATAACTCCAAGCCACTACAACCTGGAAAGAAGACCAGCAATTATCAAACTTGTTCATAGTAGAAAGGCAAAAAACACCCAACTCAACGATGGCAGGACTACCACTAGAACCCAAAGTCTCGACATCCAACCCTGAGCCCCTTTTCCTAGAACCAAAGCTGGAAAATTAAGCACTTATTCATTAGACCCTACTCATTCAGAATTTGGGTCCATTGAGATAAGTTCTGAGTTGTTAAAATATGAATATTTATTTTAAAATTAAATGGCGAACAACTGAGTTTTCTGGAAGTTATAAATGTAGTATAAAATACAAAATAAATAATTTTGCTAAGGAATATTGTGAACAAGATTGCAAGATGCACATTTAGCCTAATTTAAGAGATCACTCTATTTTCTGTTACTAAGAAGGACCTATTGTGGGGGTTTCTTGCCTTTTTTTTTAGAGAATTCATGGGTTTACAGAACAATCATGCATAAAATACAGGATTCCCAGCACCAGTAATCTTTTTTTTTTTTCAGTTGGGCACCCGTTCTTGCAAGATCGTGAGTAAATTCTTTTCTTCTCCACAATAGGATGAGCATTTGTTCTCCTTCAGGTATGGCTTTCTATCTAACAACTTTGGGGGCTCGTCTGGGGGACCTGAGGCCTCAGAGGAGGACCCACAGGGAGGATGAAGGGAAGGTGTTTCCCTCTGATTGAGCAGTCTCAGACTCCACTTTTGTGGGCCCAATTTCAACAGCCAGAAGGACCCAAGACCAGACACTTGGGTCTGCTGATTGTGAACGAGAAAAGGAGGAAGAGAAAATCTGCCTCACAGTGACCAACCAGCTCTGTGCATGAACATGGCACCTTGGCTTGCTGGCCCAGACCCCACCTCTTGAATTTGTGGTCCATACACACCAACTTGGCAGTCCTCATCAAATCCTCATCAAATCATGGAAAGAGTCCAAACTCCAATCGGCCTGGGAAGGACCTTGTCAAGTTCTGTTGACAATTGACATGGCCACCTGGATGGCAGAAAAAAGCTGGACTCACTACACCCTAGTGAAAAGACCAGTACCTGAGCCAGAGAATAAGTACCCAGCAACGCAGTCTGATTCTTGGGAAATAACTCCAACTTCAGACTCTTTAAAAATTACATTAAAGAGACAATAGTTGGGAAGTTACAAGGGGTTTTTGGATTTGGTATTGGATCCTATATTTTATTCTAACATAGTTAATAGTGACCCTGGTCAGAGTCTAACTAAACAAAGGGCTGCAAGAAAGCTCAAACTGATCTCACAGGTAGGGAAAGGAGAAAGCCTCTGATGCAAGCCTAGAATTGGTGCCTAATCCTTATATACGTTAAAACAAGTTTAAATAAGTAACAGCCAGTGTCACTGAAATGTAAAGCCTAATCAGGAACCTTTGGTGGAAAATTTAAATTAGAGACTATCAGATAGGCTGTAACCTCTGGAGTATCCAATCAGTGGAGAAACAGGGAGGGACCTGCATGCTAGGCTTAGGGAATAAATACTACTGCTTTCGGTTGCTTGACGCACCAGCCATCATTTTTTTTCTGTTGGGCGCCCATTCTTGCAAGATTGTGAATAAATTATTTTCTACACACACACACAAATACAGGATTCCCATATGCCTATTATTAACACCTTGCATTGGGAGTGGAACATTCGTTACAATAAATGATAGCACATTTTTATAATTGTACTATTAACTATATAGTCAATGGTTTAACTTAGGATACACTTATTTGTGGAGTATAGTTCCATGTTTTTTTAAATTCTGCTACAATATCTACAACCTAACATTTCCCCTTTTAAACACAATCAAATATATATTTCAGTGCTGTTAATGACATTCACAGTGTTGTGCTACCATCACTACCATCCATTACCAAAACATTTCCATCATTTCAAATAGGAACCCTGTACATTTTAAGCTTTCACTTCCCATTCCCTATTCCCACTCTGTCCCCTGGTAATCTATATTCTAGATTTTAATTCTATGAGTTCGCTTATTCTAATTATTTCAAGTCAGTGTGATCATACAATATTTGTCATTTTGTGCCTGCGTTAATACACTCGATGTGATGTCTTCCAAGTTCATCTATGTTGTCATATGCATCAGAAGTCTTAGAAGGGCCTGTTAACATCAAATAAAGGAAAACCAAATACAAATCATCAATTCATTCATTAAAACAGAGCCTTGGCGTCTGCATGATGAATAGACAATATTTTGCTAATCTAACTAGTGTTTTCGTAAACTGAAATGAATTCTGTAGCTCAGACTTCCCTCTGGCCTTACCCAAATTAGTCTGAATAATGAGTCTTAACTATATTTACATATACATCTATTTATAAGCACCATCTTTGTAAAAGATATCAAGGACCATCTCCTCAGAGAACTTATAATTAAGCTCAGACCTCCATACACTTAGGAAAAGTTGAAAACACTATCAAAGCCTGTGTTAGTTCAAGAAAACCAAACAGATACATACATATATGCATCAAATATATATGCATATATATATAAACATAAGAAGGGTGTTACCGTAACAGAGTTTCTTATCCTTAGCATGGTGTCAAATCAACTTTCCAGTTTTATTTATTTATATATAGCACTTATATTGTGCCAGAAAACTCAAAGCTACATTTTGCATTTCATTTTCATAGATTTCCTAGGCCTAGGAAATATATATATATATATATGCATCAAATGAGATTAGACAGTGGGTGCTTTAGTTTTCATAGTCAGGACCAGTAACTCCTATCCACTATAGAAGGGAAAACCATAGGATGAAGTATTTGAGAAAAGAGTAGGGAAAACACTATATGGGAGAAGGGCCAAGGTAAAAAAGACATATTTGAAGTAATAATAAATGGACCAATTTGGCTAGATAGGGAGTTAATGTAGGTAATAGTACCTATACCTCCCCGCCAAAAAAAAAAAAAAAAAAATTTGTGGTGCCTTTTAATAAAAGAAATGATTACAATCTAAAAATAAATAAATAAATAAGAGTGAAAGACAAATCTACTCAATGAAGCAGGAAGAGTGAAATAGTTTTATCAAAAAATCTAGGCCTAGGAAATCTATGAAAATTAAATGCAAAATGTAGCTTTGACTTTTCTGGCACAATATAAGTGTTATATACAAATAAATAAAGCTGGAAGGTTGATTTGACACTATGCTGAGGATAAGAAGATCTGTTACAGTAACACCCTTCTTAAGTGGGGGAGCAGCATCAAAATCTTATCCTGTCTTCCCCACACATCCTGGCCAGGGTTATTGATGCAACTTTGCAAACACAGCTCCTTGTCTGACAGCTGGGTATTTGCTGAAAGTCAGTCAGTGGTTTAGCCACACAGACGGGCTTGCAGACAAGGCTGGCCAGATGAGCAATTCAGACACTCGGCCCTCAGAAGGAAGTGGGTAGTGAGTCTTCTGGCTGAAGAGGTACCAATGCACTGTTCCTTAATGTTTATGGATTTCTAGTAATTGAGTAAAAAATCACCAATTATGAGGGCTGCTGGGAGAATAGTGTTGGAGCAAGAGGGGATACAATTTTTTTTTTAATTTAGTCCCTATCCTTGAATTGCTTATTGTCTAGGGGATCTTCAGACAACCCAGCTAAGAAAGAAAAAACTGTCCCCCTTCCAACACTAAAGATATTGCTCTTTAACTTGAACCTCTCAAAATAATAAACTGCTCTTTTGCAGGTTTACTGGGGTGTGTGTATTTTTTCCCCTTGACTGCTTCTGAATCTTTGGCTCTGAGCAATAACTCCTCATAAAACTTCGTGTTCCACTGAAATTACATTCATCCCTATATTTTATTTTTATTCCTCATCCATCAACTTGCTCTTATCTACTCTTGCCTGCACTTTACATCTCTAAGCTCTGTCATTTTACCAATTAATCTCGCCTATCACTTTTACTATCAGAGGCATACAGATTTCTTTACTTGGCTCAAACTTCTCCCCTCTTTGCCTCATTTCATAACACTTAACAGGAGTTTTTCCAAGGGGGCCAGAAATCAACGAAATTATTCAGGCAGACCAGCAATGTTTATTAAGCTTCTACTCTGCATATACAGAGCTAGAACCAGCCTGCCTCATATTCCAAAGACACGCGCTCAGAGTTGTCAGCTTCTGGCTTTGACCCAGCACTGTTTCCGCCCCTCCCCACACCCACCTTGCTCCCCCAGGATGCTTAGTGCTGTCATGATATCCTCTGCCCTATCTTCCTCTTAGCAAAACCAGCAAATATCTAATTTTCTTTTCAGATCAGAAGCTACCTTATTCCTTCTGCCTGGGGGCATGCTTGTGACGCATCATATCTCACTTCATTAAGAAAAATTTGGCATCCAGGCAGGAGGTGGGGGAGCCCTGCCCTAGCTCCTCTCCACTATTCTCTCCTTTCCCACAGAAGCATGCCCCCACCTCACTACACCCACACCCAAAATAAACCTTGCAGAAATATGACTTTATCTGCCCAGAGAAGTAGAAAACAATGTAGTGAGGTACATTCAGCCAAAAATATCTACATAATGAAAAGTGGGAGGGGAGTTGGAAATCTGAGAACCTTGGAGCTTGAATAAAAGTGGAGATGTAGTTCATCAAAATTTGGCTTCTAAAGCCAACATATTATATGAAAACCACAGTTTTAGTTTGTTAAGCTGCCAGAATGCAATATACCAGAAATGGGACGGCTTTTTAAAGGGGAATTTATAAGTTACAAGTTTATAGTTCTAAGGTCCTAATTAAGGCACCAAGAAGAGGTTATCCTCACTCAAGAAAGGCTGATGCTGTCTGAAACACCTCTGTCAACTGGGAAGGCATGTGGCTGACTTCTGAAGGGTTCTTGCTCCTGGGCTCCATTGCTTCAGCCTCTGTTCCTGTGGGTGTTTCTCATTTTGCTTCTCTGGGTCTGAGTTTCATCTCTTGGCTTCCCTTGACTCTCTCCAGGTCTGGCTTGCTTAGCATTTCATGGGAAGGTTTAACATCTCATGGGAAGGCACATAGCGAAGTATGCTGGACTCTCTGCCTGTGTCTAGGCATCTACTCTCTCTGTTGACACTCCAAGTATTTCCAAACATCCATGTCTCTGTCAGCTCTGAGCAACTGTTCTCTAAGCGCCTGCACCTGAGGTTTCTCCAAAAATTTTCCCCTTTTTAAGGACTCCAGCAAACTAATCAAGACCCACTTTGAATGGGTGGAGTCTCATCTCCATCCAGTCAAAAGGTCACACCCACAACCGGGTGTGCCACATCTCCGTGGAGATAATCTAATCAAAAGATTCCACCCTTCAATGTTGAATCAAGGTTAAAAGAAACAGCTGTCCCCACAAGATTGGATCAGGATTAAAACAGTTTTTCTGGAGTACATAATAATTTCAAACCTGCAAAACCAATTGTCGAACTACTCTTTAAAATCTCTTAAAGTGGCACTATATTCGACATCAATGTATCATCTCCCCCTAAATGCAACCTAGCCCCTTTTCCCCTTCTGTGAAACAGGACTGTTCTAGTTTGCTAGCTGCTGGAATGCAATATGCCAGAAACAGAATGGCTTTTAAAAAGGGGAATTTAATAAGTTGCTAGTTCACAGTTCTAAGGCCGAGAAAATGTCCCAATTAAAACAAGTCTATAGAAGTGTCCAATCAAAGGCATCCAGAAAAAGATTCCCTGGTTCAAGAAGGCCGATGAAGTTCAGGGTTTCTCTCTCAAATGAGAAGGCACATAGCAAACACAGTCACCATTTCTCTGTCAGTTGGAAGGGCATATGGCCAGCACAGTGTCATCTACTAGCTTTCTCTCCTGGCTTCCTGTTTCATGAAGCTCCCCGGAGGCATTTTCCTTCTTCATCATCCAAGGGTCTCTGGCTGTGGACTGTCTGCTTCATGGTGCTGCACATTCTCTGCTCTGTCTGAATCTCCAGTCTCCAAAATGTTTCCTCTTTTATAGGACTTCAGAAACTAATCAAGACCCACCCGAAATGCACAGAGACATGTCATCCCCTAATCCAGTTTAACAACCACTCTCAATTGGGTTACATCTCCAGGGAGATGATCTAATTACAGATTCAAACATACAGTACTGAATAGGGGTTATTCTGCCATTACGAAATGGGATTTTGATTAAAAGATTTTGATTAAAGAATGTATAGGGTCCATACATTCTTTCAAACCAGCACAAGGACAATGAATTTTCCTGAGAACCAGATGAAGTAGATGAATTGCTGTTTACAGATAGGCCAAATGTGTCTGCAAGCTCTAGAATGACATTTGACCATGGGGCACTCACACCTCCCAATAAGTAAAGGGGATTAAGATCATCACGGGCCAAAAGGATTGACGCAGTTCATCAGGGTATACACTCTTTGAGAAGGAACTGCCCCCACAGTTTAGTTGCCACCACCCCCCACACACACTCCAGTCCCACCTGGTAAGACACACAGTTCTATGGTTGTGGGATGTAACTCTTCTATTTCCTTGTACTCTAAACTGCTCCCATCTCATGGTAGGAATCCCAGCCACTTTGGCTTCTTACTCTGGGAAAATACTCACATTTAATTTAATCTCATCTCTAACCATCTGGGAAATGAAACTTTAAATTTTCAGCAGTCCTTCACATGTGACATATCTTTAACCTGAAAAGACAAAGAACCTCAGCATCTAAGTTACATGAAGTGTGTATGTGTAAACTCCCTCACTTAGTCCCGGGGTCCAGATTCCTCTGGGTTCTATTTTAATTTGGTTAGTCTGGTAATACCACATGCATTTAGGTAGATACTATCATTTTCCTCAGGTTCTACTTCGTTATATAAATAAGCTAAAGATGGCCTCTAAATAGTGGCCCTATGTGTTGTTTACTTTTTCACAGCAGCCTTTGCGTTAGAAAAGCCCACTGGCACCAAATTCAAATTCTTACATTTATGTTATTTTAAAAACAGCTCAAAAAAGTGACTTTAGCTATTAAGAGTTAACCTTCCTTGCAAACCCCACAAAACTTTGTCCAGTGCCATCTCTAAATTGATAAGAGCCTGGACTTATAAGGTGCTACATCAGTTCAGCCCCTTGGAGCTCTCCAGTTCAGAGGCTCCTTTCCATCTGACCCTGTGCCTTGTCTAGACATGTCAACACCCTACCTTTCTTTCTTCTCTCCCCCAGGAGTGTGCCCCATTTCCCTTCTCATGGCTCCCTCAAATGACTGTCCTCTAGAAAGTTTTCTGCTGTGAGAGACTTCACCCCTCATGCAAACCTGTTTAACTGTTGGCCCCAATAAATAGATTGTGTGCTATACCATGTAGTGGTAAAATCTTTTTTTGGGGGGGGTCAACTCCAAATCCTCAAATTGAACTCACTGCATATTTACCCCTGCCCAGTACTACTTGCAAGTGAAAAGCTTCTGGCTCTTTCCTAGATAGAATCAAGATACAAAGGCAGAGCCCTTTTATGGGGAATTCAACCATCCCAAGGTTTGAAACTCTAAGATGTCCCTGGCATCTGAAGATGTCCAGGAAACAGCTGCTGCCTGAAAAGAATTAAATGAGGTCATAGACCCTGAGCCTGGTGTTGAAATCACAGAATTATCACTTTGTTGATACCACAAACTATAGCTATTTGTTAGGTTGAAGTGCTTGGGAGTTGTTGCAATATATATTTTGCTGCTATTGGTCTTCAAAAACTCTTACAGGTTGTTTATCAATCAGAATAATTGGCCAATGTGAACTGGTCTCATTTTTCAATGTAGGAAGCTTTCAGATTTCTGGAATATTTCCCATTTTTACATATTTAGAATTTGGTCATTCTGGTCTAAGGCATTATTTTTCCCTGACTGCCTCTGAATCTGTGACTAGGCCTTTGGTGAAGAGGAGTTGAAAACGTACACAGAAAAAAAAACACACAAACATGCACACACAAATCCACCCACAGGCCAAATACTACTGTGTTTGGTCAAAACACACTAGTTCTGACAATGTCAAGAACCTCTGGGAATGGCTTACACACATCATCCTGATGTGGCATTCTGTTGATGAGTTGCTAGGATTGATCACTAACTCACACCACTCCCATTAGAAGCTCCCAGCAATTGGTCAAAGGAGAGATGGCAGATGACCAAAAGATATAATTCATCATCCCCAGAATGCCTACTACTGGAAATAGGTGGAAATTCAAAATAAACCAGGCACTCAAGGTCATGAAGGTCAACAATGAAGCACTGAATATGGATAGGGATGACCTTTAGATAGCCTACTCTCTTGACAGATGAGGAATTGAGGCTCAGAAAGGTTATATTCTTGCCAATGATCACAAAGTATAATGGAAGAACAAGTTAGAGGATTGGCTTTCTAGAATGCCTTGTCAGACTCCAGTTCTCAATATCCACAAATGTGCAGACATGACCCTAATTATTCATGAAATACATGTGCCATATGATTTCAGAGACACCAGTAAAGACTCCATGCCATTTTATCCCTAAGTGTTGGTGCATAATGAACTCTCTGGTAAACCTCAAGCTGACTTTTGTCTCCACACCATGTTAAAAACTCACAACAATTTTTCATGTTCTCACAACACTAAGTTACTAGTAGCTGTCTCTTCAGGCTTTATTGCTCCCAAAGCATTAAAACTAGAATCTCTAACATTACCCAGTACAACACTTCAATTTCTAACCTTCTCAGATGCCAGGAAACAATCATAAAATTTGGAGGTTAGCTTAGGGTTTACTCCAAGGTAATTTATGATCCAACAATTTGGAGGGAGAGGAAATAGGAAGGTGTCTGCCTTGTGGGACTTTTCTAAACATCACAGCCCTTTTATTCATCTGCAGCCTCAGGAGTACCAAGACATGGTGCAGTAAGAGGAAAACAACCTGAAGTCAAAATTAACTGATAAATAATAGAATATTTTGCAAGCCATTACCACAATAAAATAAAACTGATTTACACTAAATCATACATGGATTCTTTGATGAATAAAAATCGTTTCTCTCAAGACAGAGTACAAAACATCTCCAGAGAAGATATTGTGTTATCTGCAGATAGATGAAGATGATATTTAAATGATAAAGCAGAACCCACTATGTGTGACAAATGGCTCTAATTTATATCTACTGGATAGATGGGATTAGAGCTTGTTCAAGAAGCATCATAAAAGACCTTTCAACCACTACCCTCCCCTTGTTGACCTTATTATTCTAAATTGCCTGATGTAATAAAGGGCAGGGTTTTCCAAATTGTGCCTTCCAGAAAACTGATTTTACAGAATATCATTGCAAGTGATATGGGAAAAGAAAGAGTTTCAGGATTTGGGAAACGCTGCGTTAAACCATACCAAGCAGGGCTGTTGCAGTGGTTGTTATCATTGTTCCTTTGAGATTCTCAGGAGTTTTTTTAAATGCTAATGAAGCTCCAAGAAGGGCATTAATAAGCAACACCAATGATCACCACTGTGACTACTGCTGTCATCTAGGCCACCACCATCTCTCACCTGGACCTTTGCAGTAGCCTCCTTACTGATCTCCCTGCTGCTATCCTAGCCAGTGACACTTTTACACTGTAAGGATGATGATTTAGCACTTCTGTTCAAAACCCTCGGGTAGTTCCCCAAGTCACTTGAAAATGGAGATAAATCTTTTCCTTGGCCTAAACCACACTACAAGTTCTGATCCCCCTTTCCTCTCTGACCTTGCCTCCTCCTCCTCTCCCTCTCATTCACTTGACTCTAGCCTCATTTATCTCCTTTCTGATTCTCTAACACCCTGAACTGAGTCCTCCATCAGGTCCTTTGCAGCTACTGACCACTCAACCTGGAATGATTTTCCCCCAATGTATCCACACAGCTCTATCCTCACTTCTCACAGGACTGTGCTTACAGAGTAGCATAACCGCTCTCACTCTCTCCTTACCATGTTTTATTTTTCTTCATAAAATTTACTATTGCCTGGCTATGTATATGATCTACTAAAATGTACCAGAGCAAGAACTTTCTCTAATTTACTGTTATTTATCTACTACCTAACAGTACATACTTAGAGGTTCAATAAACATACACTTGGCTACAGAATGTGTGTGTTAGATTCAGTTGTCAACTTGGCCAGGTGAGCATACCTAGTCTTGTTGCTGCAGACATAAGCCAACGGCATGTGAACCTCATCTGTTACCAATTACATCTGCGGTCAGTTAGAAGGCGTGTCTGCTGCAATGAGTGACGTTTGATTTAATTGGCTGGTGCTTAAATGAGAAAGCGCCAAGTAGCACAGCCTAAGCAGCTCGGCATTCCTCATCTCAGCACTAGCAGCTCAGCCCAGGCCTTTGGAGATGCAGAAAGAAGTCACCCCGGGGAAAGGTGTTGGAACCCAGGGACCTGGAGAGAAGACCAGCAGAGACCATCTTGTACCTTCCACATAAGAAAGAACCTCAGTGGAAAGTTAGCTGCCTTTCCTCTGAAGAACCAACAAAATAAATCCCCTTGTATTAAAAGCCAATCCGTCTCTGGTGTGTTGCATTCCAGCAGCTAGCAAACTAGAACAATGTGTATCATAGATTTTCTCACAGTGCTAACATTCTACTCTCACTTTTTCCTGGAAGTCCGAAAAACTTAATTCTGGCCCCAACTGTGATACTGCCTAACTGTGGCCTTGGACAAGTTATGTCACCTCTCTGTAAAATTAGAGGGTTGAGCTGCATTAGGAGACACAAGCATCCTCAGAAGCCCAAAAGGAACATTACTGTGTGAAGTAAGGTATAAAGCAATAGGGAGTGGTAGGGACTGAAGGAGACCATACATATTCAATTCATATATATAGCATACAATAAATACTCTTACATCATCATGAAAGATAGTGGGAAGACGGTGGAATAGGAATCAGTCCCTCCACCCAAACAACTTTTAAACAAGCTAGAACTGTCTGAATCAAATATTTCAAAACTCGGGCATCCAGAAGAACACTATGCAGCATCCAGAAAAGAGTGAGAGGAAAGGACTAGCAAATTATAGTAAATTTCCCTCACTGTGTTACACTTACAGTCAGCCTGTACCCATTCTCACAGCAGGCAGCAGCAGGCAAAGCTTGCTAGTACCAGAAAGAGATAAAAAAAAAAAAAAAGAAATCCACTTGCCCAATTTCTTGCTTTGGCCCAGGCCAATCACTGATCACGGCTTTTGATTAGCTACATCAGATCACTTGAGACCTGACTGTGAGGGTGAACATTGTTCCAACCCACCCCAGACAATGGCAGCAAAGGAGATTTGAAGGCAGTACCCTTCCTCAGAGCTGTGGAGAACTGCTGAAGGGCTGTTTTTTCTGGGCGAGTTAAGAAAGCACAGAAGCTCCTGGTAACTTCCTGGCTCCTCCCTCATTCCCTCTCCAAGGCCATTTGGAGCTGACAAGCAATCCCTTATGGGTCCCTGGCCTTATTCTGGCTTGGAAAAACTGACTTTGGAAACTCTCTGGCATACCCCCCTGTACTAGTCTGAAACAGGCTTGTACCCCAGAAAAGCCATGTTCTTTAATCCTCATTGAATATTTTGAGTGGTAACTTTTGATTAGTTGGTTTCCATGGAGTTGTATCTTCACCCATTCAAGGTGGGGTTACTTACTGGAGTCAATTAAGAAGGAATCATTTTGGGAAAAGCTTCAGTGCTGACAGAGCACACACAGCCAGAGATCTTTGGAGATGCAGAAAGAAAATGCCCCAGGGGAAGACTTATGAAATGAGGAGAGTAAACTAACAGATGTCACCACATGGCTTCCCAGCTGACAGAGGTGTTACGGATGGTATCAGCCTTTCTTGAGTGAAGGTAATCTCTTATTGGTGCCTTAATTAGGAAATTTTCATGACCTTAGAACTGTGAACTTACAACTTAATAAATTCCTTTTTTAAAAGCTGTTCCATTTCTGGCGTATTGCTTTCCAGAAGCTTAACAAATTAAAACACTCCCTCATCCCATAATTTGCCCTCTAGGTAAAAGTAGTGTGACAAGGAAAGCAGTGTAAGAAACAAAGCAAAGAGACTGAATCAGACATCAAAACCTCCCAACTTACCAGAGACATGGGTTCAATTCCCAGTGCCTGACCATGCAAAAAAAAAAAACCTCCCAACAAAGAAAAGCCTAGAACCAGAGCCTTCACAGGGTAATTCTACCAGGCATTCAAAGAAGAATTAAATACAAATCCTGTTCAAGCTTTTCCAAAAACCTGAACAGCAGGGAGCACTATCTAACTCATTCTACGAAGCCAACATCACCCTAATTCCAAAGCCAGATAATGATACTAAAAAAAAGAAAACTACAGACCAATTTATCTTTTGAATACGGATGCAAAAATTCTCAAAAAATACAAACAAATTGAATCCAAAATAACATTAAAAGAATTACATATCATGGTCAAGTGGATTTTATCCCAGGTATACAAATGTGAATCAACATAAGAAAATCACATATCATGGTCAAGTGGATTTTATCCCAGGTATACAAATGTGAATCAACATAAGAAAATCATTTAATGCAAAACACCACATTAGCAAAATGAAGGGTTAAAAAGCACATGATCAGCTCAATTGACAGGGAGAAAGCATTTGACAAAATCTAGCATCCTTTCTTGATAAAAACACTTAGAAAAATAGTAATAGAAGACAACATCTTCAACATGATAAAGCATGTATATGAAAAACCCATAGGTAACATCATACTCAATGGTGAAAGGCTGAAAACATTCCCTCAAAGATTGGGAAAAAGACAAGGATGTCCACTGTCACCATTGCTATTCAATATTCTACCAGAAGATCTAGCCAGAGCATTTAAGCGAGAAAAAGTAATAAAAGGCATCCAAATTGTAAAGGAAGAACTAAAACTTTTCCTAATTGCAGATGGCATGATCCCATATATAAAATTTCCTGAAAAACCTACAGCAAAATTAGTGCTAATAAATTGGCCATAGATGTGAGGGTTTATTTCTGAACTCTCAATCTGATTCCATTGGTCTATATATCTATCTTGTAAAATAGATACGCTATTTTGACCATTGTAGCTTTGTAATAAGCTTTAAGTTCAGGAAGTGTGAGTCTTCCTTTGTTCATCTTTTTCAAGATGTTTTCAGGTATTCAGGGTTCTTTAACCTTCCAAATAAATCGTCTGACAGCTGGCTTTTCCATTTCTGCAAAGTAGACTGTTAGAATTTTGATACCAATCAAAATTTTGACACCAATCAAAATCTGTATATATTCTCTGTTGAATCTGTATATATATTTTTGGTATAATTGACATATTAACAGTATTTAATACAATCCATGAGTATGGAATGTCCTTCCACTTATTTAGATCTTTGATTTCTTTTAGCAAAGTTTTATAGTTTTACATGTATAAATTCTCTACTTATTGATTAAATTTATTCTTAAATATTCGATTCTTTTAGTTGCTTTTATAAATGGAATTTTTCCTTGATTTCACCCTCAGATCACACATTAATACTGTATAGAAACACTACTGATTTTTGCATGTTGATCTTGTAACCTGATACTGTTGAATTCATTTATTCAACAGTATTGTAAAATAGCGTATCTATTTTACAAGATAGATATATAGACCAATGGAATCAGATTGAGAGTTCAGAAATAAACCCTCACATCTATGGCCAATTTATTAGCACTAATTTTGCTGTAGGTTTTTCAGGAAATTTTATATATGGGATCATGCCATCTGCAATTAGGAAAAGTTTTAGTTCTTCCTTTACAATTTGGATGCCTTTTATTACTTTTTCTCGCTTAAATGCTCTGGCTAGATCTTCTGGTAGAATATTGAATAGCGATGGTGACAGTGGACATCCTTGTCTTTTTCCCAATCTGAATCATATATTTGACTACAGTTAAAAGGGGAAATTTAGTACTTATATATATGTTACTAGAATAAAAATTTTAAAGAAATCCATGGAACTGCACAACACAACTGTGAACCCTAAGTTAAACCATGGACCATGGTTAATAGTACAATTATAAAACTGTGCTTTCGTCAATTGTAACAAATGTACCACACCAGTGCAAATGTTAATAGGATGGTATATGGGAATTTGTATTTTATGCCTGGTTGTTTTGCAAGCCCATGGCTTGCCTAATAAATAAACAAATAATAATTAATAAATAAAATAATAAGCACTCTTGAGGCCAGAATTCAGTCTGCGGGCTACAAATCAACAGTCCTAGGACTAGATGATCTCTATTGTCCATTTTATATAGAACTTCAATTCCAATGCTATGTGAATAAGCTCAGATCACTCCCCAGAGAAATATATTTTAATCTGGGTATATTTGGTTGTACAGAATATAAATCCACACAAACTATCTCTAGAAAAGGGGAATTAATTGTAGGATATAGGTTTCAGAAATTCCAAGAAGAGCTGAAGAATGTCATCTACAGGGACCTTAGAAAAATAATTTTGTGACTCTTCAGAGTATTGCCTAACCACTAATAAGACTAGCACACCTTAAGTGTTGACTTCTTTTCTGTTCCTATACTATTAATTCAGCCTCTAAATGTCAAATTCCAGATTCCAAAAAGGGGATTCTGTTGGCCCATCTTGGATCAGGTGCCCACCCCTTGACCAGTCAGCAACGGCCAATCACAGCTGTCTAATGCACTTTGTTATTAAACAATACGTAAGAAGTAAGCAACAAAACTTGTCCAGGACAAGATCAAAATGGAAAGCATTAATTTTCCAAATTATGCTTTCTCCTGAACATTTCTGATACTTCCTCCATCGATGCTGTAGATGCTGCCCTCTTCTTCCTGCTTGCTCATGGATAAAACCTGTACTGCTGATACTTTTGTTAGCTTTGCTTCCTATAAACATGTCAAGGGGCCTGTGTGCCCTGAATTTGGCTGCTGGGTGGGAAAGGAGCCTGATTATGTGAGCACATGGATACGATGTTCTCTTGTGACCAGGAGGATGAAGATCTACAGAGCAGATTTGCATCTTTGTCATTCATTCATAGCACATACGGGATGTCATAGGACTTTATGAGTGCTAAATCAGTTTTATTGGCCATATGATTTGATTGATCTTGTTAGAACTGACAAGAAATCAATTGGAAAAAAATATATGTACCTTCCCGGAATGGGCTTTCCACCTTAAGGTAAAAGAATAATATAACAAGCACTGAAGTAGATAGGAGCAGCCTTTGTAAAATATCATCAGGTTCATGGCCTTGGATAGAGGCCACCCTCTGACCTCCAAAAGCCAGCAGGAAATGAGAAGAAAGATGAAAGGGACCCAGTAAATTCTGGGATGTCACCTTACAGATGACCCTCAAAGCTTCAGAAAAGACAAGCTGCTTTTGTCCCCAGCTGTTCTCCAGGATGCTACCACAAGCACTAGAGACAAAGACACAGCCAAGGAAGTCACAGGAGAGGTACCGCTAACAAAGACTCAAAAAGATACCTGGGGAGGCACTAATGCCAGTGATAACTAACCCCTAGTCTGATAGAAAGAGGAAATGCATCTCAGATCCCAAGTATCCTGCCACCATTTTCTAGCTTTGTGGCATCAGCCAGTAAGTTTCCCTCTTTCATCCTCAGTGTATTCATCTGTAAAAAAAAAAAAAAAAGGGTAAAGCACATACCACAAAAGCAACCTTGAAGAATGATGTGAGGATGACATGAGATAATATATGCAAAACCCCAGCCCAGTGCTAGGCACTTATAAACACAATGTGTGTTCTTTTACTTCCATTATTCAGCTGTTATAAAGGCAAATCCAAACAAAGAGGCAGAATGATTCAGTGGGAAGAACCCAGGCAACAGAATCCAATAGACCAAGGTTCAGATATTGATTCCAAAAAAAATAACTATCAACTGTGGAAAGCACCCAGGCTATGGTATCCAAAAGACTAAAAAAAAATCAATTCTGACAAAATAACTATTTATGAAACCTTAGCATATTATTTAATCATTTTTCTATAAAATTACTTTGCTTCAGAATCACCTGTGGTGTTCATTAAGAATATAAATTCTTGGACCCCCATCCTAGACCTACTGAATCAGAGGCTTTAGGGGAGGGACCCACAAATCTGAAACCTTAGCACTCCACCTCCTCCCACCTCCACTCCAGGTGACTATACTGCACAATCGATTTTGAGAGTTACTCGGCATGTTGGCAGCAAAGCTGGGATCACTCAATCACTTGTTCTCAGAGCAGTGGAACTCTTTATATGAGGGACTGATTTATCAAAGGATGCTTTATAAGCCCCCAATTAGCAACCACACAGACACAGTAGCTGTACTTGCCCCTACCAGCCCCCCTCCTAATTATAGACATCCTAATGCCCTTACACTGCTACCAGAGGAGATCTATGGGTTTGAAAATAAAACTAGGAGGGAGGTTTTAAATACTCTGTAGTTTTAGAGGTGAAAAATGGGAGAAAATGAAAAGTAGAAGCAGTTTAGATAGGTCAAGCCAAGTACAACTGTAGGCACTGCCAGCCAGACTACAGGTAGATACCCACGACCTCAATTACTGTCAAAACTCTACTTTTATTCAATTATTTTCTTTTTTATAATCATTTTCATTAGATAGAGCTTCAGAAATTCATATTTAGATAGTAGTAGTTGTTGTTGTTGTTGTTTTGGGATGCATGGTCCAGGAATCAAACCCCGGTCTCCGGCATGGAAGGCAAGCATTCTACCACTGAACCACCTGTGCACCCCATATTTAGATAGATGGGTAAAATTATCTTACAGTGTGGAAACATTAAGAGATCTGGGGTTGGTTTTAAATTAATTTGTGTCTTTACCTGAAAAATTCAGTTAGCAAAATAAAGACAGGTATTTTAAGAATGCTAGTATCTAGGAAATTCATGGGTTATCATTCAATCACATATTTTCGTGAATCAGAAAAATTGGGGAACTTTCTTTCAACACCTTCTGAAATAACTACGTGTATGGAATGGGGGTTTGGGTAACTGGAAGAAGCTATCTGAGTTTCAACAAATGGTGCTGGGTATACTGGATATCCACATACAAAAAAATAAATTGGACCCTGATTTCATACCAATACAAAAATTAACTCTAATTAGATCAAAGACCTAAATATAAGAACTATAAAACTTCAAGAAGAAAATATAGAGAAGCATCTTCAGGAACTTGTATTAGACAATGGTTTCTTAGACTTTACCATGAAAACATGAAGAACAAAATTAAAAATATATAAATGGGACTTCAACAAAATTAAAAACTTTCGTGCATCAAAAGTTATCAACTGAATACAAAGACATGAATGAACATTTGCACACTGGTGTTTATGGTGGGAGTATTCACAATTTGCAATGGATGGATTACATCAACTCATGAATGGAAGGGTGAACTGTGAAGTACACATACAATGGAATATTGAGTAGCTGAAAGAAGGAGTGAAGTTGTGAGGCATGCAACTAGATGAATGGACTTTGAGGAAAGCATGTTGAGTGAAATAAGCCAGAAACAAAAAGACGAATATTATAATACCTCACAAATATGAAGTAACTATAATGTATAAACTCTGAGAATGGAATTCAAGAGCATAGGTTATCAGAGAAAGGCTTATTATAAAGGTTATTAGATTGTAAGCTCTTACAGCAGCCACATTCCTGAATTGTAATGGTTATTTCTAAATTCTGAGATGCTGAATTCTTTGTGTATAATCAGTTCATTCCCTGGAACTTCGGGTATCTGTGTGACACCTGAGATGCAGAGCTAGAGTTCTGCAGTGATGAAAGTTAGCATTACCCCATACAGCAACTGTTTAAAAAGCTGAAAAGGAGATGAGATTTCAATTCAAGATACAAATGAAGAAGATCTGGTTAGGAATAAGATATATTAGACTAAGGGGTAAAGGATGATACTGAGTGTGTTTTAAAACTTCAACTTCTCTGTGAGACCAGAGGAAGAGAAGTTTATTTGGTGCAAAATTTTTATTTTCAGTGGCACACTATCTTTGGTATGTGAATATATCTCAATAAAATTGCATTAAAAAAGATAACCCTCCTTCAGAAAAACAAAGATGTTATCAAAGAAGTGAAAATACAACATACAGAATAGGAGAAAATATTTGGAAACCGTATGTCAGATAAGTGTTTAATATCCAGAATATATATTAAGAACTGCTACAACTCAAAAACAAAAAGACAAACAACCCAATTAAAATATGGGTAAAGGACTTGAATAGACAGTTATCTGAAGAATATATATATACAAATGGCAAAAAAAAATACATAAAAAGATGCTCAATGTCATTATCCACTAGGGAAATGCAAATCAAAACAACAATGAGGATGGATGAATGGAAAATATGGAACTATTAAACTTTACAGAGGAGAAATCCGTGATTCTGTCTCAAACATTAAAGACTCCCAAGTCAATAGGCCAAGGCCTTGGTCTTGAGGCTTGCTCTTATGAAGCTTATGTATGTAGTAGAGAAGCTTAGCCTACATATAGTAATGCCTAAGATTTACTGTCAAGGACCTCTTGTGTTGCTCAAATGTGGCCTCTCTCTCTAAACCCAACTCTGCAAGTAAAATTATTACCCTTTCCCCAGTGGGACATAACATCCAGGGGTGAAATTCTTCCTGGTAATGTGGATATGACTCCCAGGGATGAACCTGACCCTGGCACCATGGAATTGACAATGCCATTCTGATCAAAAGGCAGAAAAGAAGTGGAACAAATAAGATATCTGTGGCTAAGAGAGTCAAATAGCATTGAGAGGCTACTCTGGAGACTACTTTTATACAAGCTTCAGCTAGATATTTTTACCTATCATAGTTTTCCAAACCCCAACCAAAACCATTCCTGCCAACCCTAAAGAACACCTAGGGCTTTATATGATATTCTACAAAGGTTCCATGCACTAGGACTACTTCCCAGAAACTTATACTCTCCAGATGGGTTCCTAGGCCAAATAAGTTCTGAAATGCAGGGGTCCAGCCTCTCCAGAACATCAATTAGTTCCATCCCCATCCCATATTATTGACAGCTCCTTCCAACACAAGAAAGTTAGGATGGGCATAGAACAAATAACCCTAAAGGATGGGAGAAAGATCAAAGAAGATGGTGTTATACAGAGAAGTTAGAGTTTAACAAATAAGTATGATTGCTGAATTGAATTTTGATATTTCCTTTAGCCTCCAGTGTCTTGGAGCAGCTAGAAGTAAAAACCTGAAATTGTGGAAATATAAGCCATACCAAACTCTGAAATTTGTTCTACAACTAATTGTTGTGGTGTGCTTTGAAATTTATAGCTTTTTTGCATATATGCTATTTTTCACAAAAAAGCAGCTGTAATGATGAATGCACAGCTATATGATACTGTGAACTGCTGATTGTACGCTTTGGATGATTATATGGTATGTGAATATATAATGTATAACAATAAAATTGCATTAGAAACACACTGTAAAACTATGTATAAAATATATTTTGAGGGTGCAGGGTGGTTCAGTGGTAGAATGCTCGCCTTCCATGTGGGAGATCTGGGTTCAATCCCTGTAGCATGCACACACACACACACACACAAAAAAACCTTTTCAGTTAATTTGCCAACTTAACAGTTTTACTAAAATACTGTGGTGGGTAAGGAGTTCATTGTGTCATTTTAAGTGTCCAATACTAAGGATAGATATTCTAGGCATTTACAGCAGTCATTTTTTTAAAACGATAATATAATCATCTCAAGGAGCTCTATAATTCAAAATAACTTGTTTGTAATAAAAAATTTGTTTACTCAACCAGTAGTAAGCGCCAGTGTATTCATTATATGTTAGCAAATCAGACAAAAGATGATTTATAAGCTGTCTTAGTTGGCGTGGGTTGTCAGTTTTAAATAACAAAATATTTGGTTTTGGCTTGAATTGCTGTTTTAACATAAGCACAAAGAACATTGTGGTTCAGATTAATCTCTTTAAAAGAATGGTTTTTTTTTTCTGGGTTTTTTTTTTTTTGCATCCTTTATTTCTTTTTGTTAATGTTATTTACAGTGTTGATTAAGGTGAATAAAACAAATGCATGCTTAGAATGAGATACTATTTCACACCTATAAAAATGGCTAATATTTTAAAAAAGGAAAGTAAGTCCTTGAGAGGACATGGAGAAATAGAAATCCTCATATATTATTGGTGGGAATGTGAAATGGTACAAATGTGTAATGGTGCAGCCTCTGTGGAAAATAGCATGATTCTTCTTTGAAAGTTAAGTATAGAATTACTATATGACCCAGCAATTCACTTCAAGGTATATACCCAAAACAATTGAAAGCAGGGACCCTAACAAATATTTGCACACCAACGCTCATAGCAGCATAATTCACATTTACCAAAAGATGGAAGCAACCCAAGTGTCCATCAACAGATGAATGTATTAAAAAAATGTGATATATATATATACACACAATGCAATGTTATTCAGCCATAAAAAGGAAGAATGAACTTCTGATACATGATAAAACATGGCTGATCTTTGAAGACATCACATTGAGTGAAAGAAGCCAGACACAACAGGACAATTATTGTATGATGTCGCTGATATGAAATAATTAAAGTATGCAAACGCACAGAGTCAGAAACTGTAACACAGGTTAAGAGGGGCCTGGGCCGGGCTACAGCATTAGGAGATAAAGTTTCATTGGTACAGAGTTTCTATTTAGGGTGATGGAAAGTTTGGATAATAGGTGGAGATGATGGCAGTACATTTTAAATGTATCTAACACCACTGAATTGTATACTTGAAAGGGGTTAAAATAGGAAATTTAGTTACCATATAACTGTACAGCATAAAGAGTGAACACCCACGTAAACTATGGACTATTGTTAATAATATAATTATAATAATATTACTTCATCAGTTGAAATGAAGTAACCACACTAATGCAAATGTTAATAATAGAAAAATTGGTGGGGGAGTGGCAGTATATGAGGACTGTTTACTTTCTGCATGATTTTTCTGTAAACCTATATTAGTAAAGAAAGAATATTTTCAAAGAAGCTATCTAGGAACACAGAACACTTCTCAGGATAGCCAGTTCAGGTGGAGAGCCACTGTGCAGTGAGGCAGGTACATAAGGTATTCCAAGGGTCCCAGTACTATATGGGACAGGAGAAAAATGGGCTGGGAGGTGGGATAGGGTTTCTAAAAAGAGATGAAAGGATTAGAAAGAGAGACTTCATCTATATTATTTAATCTGTCTTTGGGCTGTCCCTTTCCCCATTAAAGGAAAATAATTCTTTCATCCCCGAGTGCTAGAATTCAGACTAAGACAATGCATGTCATAACTGTTCCACTGTGGAAAGATTGGGCAGGAAAATAAGTATCACCAAATGGATCTGTGATACTTGGGCTTCAAGCAGCTGAAGAAGCTGAACCAACCTTCAAAAAAGCAATTTGGCTCACAAGCCCGTGGCACAGACTTTGAAAACACTGTTATGCCATAGTTTTCTACTAATAAAGCATACATAGGTAGTTCCCTAATTTTCATATTTATATTTATCCAAGAGAGGGGAGAGGGGAGTAGGGGGCATCACCAAGACTTGACTACCACCTCATATTTCAATTACTACCAAAGGCAGAATTGGCTGAGGAGCCCCTCCGCATGTGGAGATCCTGGGCCTGAAGCAAAGCCCTCTCTGCCTTTCTGACCAGTGGTCACTAACAGGGCCATAGAGCCCCAGGCCATGAGGGGAGATGGGAAGGGGAAATGCCTTTGGTTATTTATGGGAGGACAAGCTGGTCTTCTGTAGCTCACTGCCTTGAGTCCCATCCTGTCACCAACAGCAACAGACAACCCTCCTGCCCAGCCAAAGACCAAGAGGAACCACACCAAAAAAGTAAAAGATAAAAAAAAAAAAAAGGAGGAGGAAGGGTAATAATAACTAAAAATGCTAAAAATAGCATCTGCTATTTACTGGGCTTTAACCAAGTGCCAGCCATTGTTCTAAGTTTTATACATTCATTATTTTATTTATCTTCTCAACAACCTTATAAGGCAGATATTATTACTATCTCCATTTTACGACCCTGGGAAATTGTCCAAATGGAAAAATTCTAGGGTAAAGCATCTCTATTCATAGCAACCATGATCTTCCCTTCACTTCCTTTTATTTCAAAAGCAATTAAAGTTTGCATAGGACTTCTATTGCGTTCATGAAGTCCTCTTCATCCCTTTCTTTATCATTTTCTTGTCTTCTTTTCATCTTTCTGAGATTAGAGAATCAGCTTATCATGGTCTCTCCAACCCCAATCAGATCTCGTGACCACAGTGGGTTGTGACTGTGCCCTTCCAAAGTTGCCTGCAACATACTCAGTTCATTCCGTGCCCACTGGGGTTCCACAGACCCACCTGCCACCAGATCTATAACATGAGAATAATAAATAATGCCTCATAAAATTGTGCAAATTGAATTACATTACTGCTGTAAAACTACTCTGTGAACATCAACATTCTTTACATGTGAACATGGTGCTGGTGCTGGTGTGAGTGGTAAAATTTTACTGCTGCTAATCAGTGAGAAGAATAAAAGCCAGGGGATGTCTCCACCTTTAATTCTCCTGTATCTCTGCCTTCTTTGTTATTATAGGGCATGACTTCCCTCATAGCTCTCTCTCAATTTGGGGCAATCTCATTTCCTTTTATTTGTTCACTCCTGGTTTTGAATTTTCTCTGGCAGCAACTCGTGACTCTTTTTCATCTTCTCTACCACCCACCTTCTTTGGATGTTCCCAATCCAATCATCAGCATTTTCATCTCCTCTATCTTATTTGGCTGTGAGAGACTTTAGACTATGACATAACCAGGACTGGAAGCAAGATCATTATATTTATTTCCTCAAGCCCACAATGCAGAAGTGACCATCTGATTTGTTCCCAACGGCCCATAAGTGCTGCCTTCCCTCACCTTGTTCCAACCAATTTGGAGGAAGCAAAGATAGAGTGACTGGGTTTGGATGCTCAAATCTTGTGGTGGAAATGGGTACAGAAAGGACCAGAAATTGCAACTCACCACCCCCAACCCCCTCTTCAGAACCTAATGGTAAAGGCAGACAGCAGAGTTGGGGGGAAGTCCTCGTTAAAACTAACTTTATGTTCTGTATTTTACTCCTTTGATCAATCAAGTCTCAAAAGATAGTCCCTTCTGTACTTCTCAGTGCTAACAGAGCCTGAGAATAAATGTAGCTTTGAGGCTTCCAGTGTTTCAGAAAACAGGTGACACCACATTTAGTCATCTACTGTACCCCACTGCATATGTCCTGAAGATTATGTCGATATTATGTGGAAATGTGGACTCTCTGTTGGCCTGAGAATCAGGAGATCTGAGTTCTCCACACACTGCTGGGACTATAGACAAGTCACTGCCCTCTTTAGAACAGTTCTGTCATTTGTAAAATAAACAGCACTGGCAACTGTTCTTTATGATTCCTTCTAACTCTAATCTGGTTCCATGATCTCCAAACTCATCTACTCCTCACTCAGTTTCAACACTCTACCTCAATCTATAACCTTGCAGCAAATCCCACCTGGTGTACAAAACACACACACACACACATTTAGTACACACCCCATCCCACATTCACAAACACAGGTTCCTATATATATACCACCACCATCACCCTTCACCCGTACACACACACACATGCACTACCACAACCACCCCACACACAAACAAGATACACATATACACAAGCATCCTACTGGGAGTTAAATTTGGTTAAAGTAAACAACATGAATGGACTGGAAGGAGAGAAGATCATAAAAGCGCAATCCTAGGGAGCACCATAGAAAGATAGTTTTCTACTCCTCCCCATCCCCTATACAAAATGCACTGGGGACTAAAGAAAAGGGGGAATATAGGTTGAATTTACATTCAACATACACTGTGAACCTCCTGAGATTCAGCCTCCCTGGCCTGAGGCCAGCAGAGGAAATCACACTCAATTCAGGTCTGAGGTGCCCTTAGTCATCATCTGTAGACAGATCTGCAGGGAATTTTACTCACTTAGCTTGTCCCAGCTCATTACTGTTGACTGACTTCCAAACTGAGGAGCCACCTCTCCCCTTATTCCAATCAGCCTCTTAGAGCATCAGTGGTCCCCAAGGTCCCAGAGAACCAGGACAGTCACACAACAATCTGCCTATTCCAGATAACCTGATCTGAACTTAATAGACTGTACGGTAAATTGAGTGTTGTCAATGTGCTCCTTCAAAAAGATATTTTTCACTAGCTGACAATATATTTCAGTTAAGGGGTGGTCACCGATTTAGTTTATGAGTGCTATGGATCTAAATCAGTTGCAGTGTGTCTGTGTGAGGTAGTGATCTGTCCGACTCAATAGGTACTATATCAGGTTCAGTGGGTGATGTATTTGAGTCAGGTTGATGAATCTGGTTTAACAGGTGATCTATTTCTATTTCCAGCCAGTAATTATGTTTTAATGCATGATATATCCTCTTCTGGATAAGGTATATTAATTCCCTGATAACTGTGTATTTATTTCACCATGTTATGTAGGCACACAGTCATTAATACACATTTCAACATTTAATGCATCCACTTTAACGTACTGTATATCCCTGACTCTTTCTGAAGTTTAGAACTCAATGACATCTCATAAAATGCCACTTCATTAAGAATCAACAGGAACAACCCAACCAGAAAAATTTTTTATTGATGAAGGTTGAACAGAGAAATATCAAGTTCACTTATCACTTCTTACAGGGAAACGAGACAATGAAATCTTTATAGGAAAATTCTGTATGTCAGGAATGCACTCAATCTTGTCAGAGATAGCATAGTCAGGAAAATATATGGCCTGATATGAATAATTGCCACAGGAAGAAGCCCTAATCAAACATGCCATGTCAGCAGTTTCCAGTAGCTTTGCGTCAAAATGGCTTTGACATTTTCGTTCCTTAGTGGCTTCTTTCCATCAGCTAAGTCTTGCATTCCAGATCCTTCTTGAACCCGGTATGTGTAAGTGTTGAGCCTTAAGAGTGCTCCATGCCCCTCTCACTGGCTGGGTTCTCCAGGAGCAGAGGCTGAGATGGAGAGTTAAGTGAGGGGTATTTCAAAGGATGAACCTTGTGGGAGAGAAAGGGGAAGCAAGATTGGGCATAGGGAGAAATAAAACTCAGATGCAGGCTCCACAAAGCCTGGGTCAGCTCCACATAAAGCCCTAGTGTACGTGCAACCCTTCAGAGTTGTCCTTCTGTGGGCTGAAACAGCCAGAGTTTTGTATTCCTGCTACAATTAGTTGTTGGATGTGGGTGGTCCAGATAGGGAGTAAGGAGCTGATGGGGGGAAGGGTGGCAAAGGATGACAGCACTCCCAGCATAAAGGGAGGTAAGTCCTTCCTTGAAGGGGGTTCTGAGTGGTACCTCTCCACATCCCCCCTATAAAATATTCAAAATATACACCACTATTACCAATTCTAATGAGGTTCTTGCCAGGAAGTTTTCCAGCAATTCCTGCTTCATTTGGCCTTCAATTTGCAAAAAGGATGCTATAAATACTCTACTAGTGAGTAAGATTTAGGTCAGGGTCAAGCAAACCTGTGAAGTCAATGAAGTAGGTTTTAAGCACCCCTATTTTCCGTTTCTGTGCTTCTTCTCCCTCTGCTGCTCAAGGAGCTCACCATTCATAGGCTATTCCTGACCCTGCCTGTCATAAAAGAAAGATGTGATCATTAGAAGGAATGAAGAGAAGCTTCTATAAAACCAGCACAATCCTGCCAAGCAGATGGGAAGACATCCAGGTGATATTGGGAGCTAGGACACAAGAGGTAGTTACCCAAACCTTCATCATTTCCTTATACTTCTCTCATTTCCATGTTCCTAAGTCTTCAGCTCCCTGAAACATACTGTTTGTTCCTCCTGTAAAGCTACAAAGCAGGAAGAGGAATTAAAAAAAGAAAATCTTCTTTTGTTGCAGATCAAAGTTCCTAAACAGCAGCAGTCCTGACTTTTTGAGCCAGATAATTCTGTGTTGTGGGGCGTGTCCTAAGCATTGTAACATGTTTAGCAGCATTTCTTGCCTTTACCAGCTAGACGCCAGTACCACATCCTACCCCCAAGTCATGAAAACCAAAAATATCTCCAGACATTGCCAAATGTCCCCTGGGAAAAAAACTGTTGTTCCTAGTTGAGAACCACTGCTGGAGGCTAATATTTTCAAATGGAACATAACTAAAAACTGACGAAAAACAAAAATGATTAAAATAATTATGGAAAATATGAACAGCATAAAATAATCCATCTAAATGTCCAGGTTTACATCCTAGGAATCCAAGCCAAATCCTCAAATAATTTCATGATGTCCAAACACCCTTGTTCCAAGACCAATTGGCTTCTGGCTAGCACAGATTCACTGGCACTCGTTCCCTCCCTGCTCCATCTCTTCAAATGCGGCAGCCTTTTCCATGATCCTCTTGTCTTTACCATAATGAAATGCCCACTCCCTAGTTCTTCCAAAAACAAAAATAAGAAGAAGGAAGAAGAGATAGATAAGAAGAAGAAAAAGAAAGAGGAAGAAATTACTATAATCATCTCAAAAATTTGAAAGACCTTTCAAAGTCAAAATAATTTTTATTTTTAATAACTAATAAATCCCATCTGCTTAACACAAGTATTTTGATATATATTCCTTACCAGCTTGGCTCATGTGCATGTATATTTTTATAAAACCATAAATCAGCTACATGCAATTTAGTAGCCTGATTTATTTCTTAAAATTTTATTACAACCATGCTTAAATGTATACTATAGGGGGTTTATAATTAAATTTATAATAGTTGAGAAATATTTTAGTGATGGCAAATTAATTAGGTTAAGCTGGGTTTTGCTGTAATAACAATCAATTCCAAAGTGTCAGTAGGTTATCACAAAAAGGTATAGTATATGCTCCCTCAAAGTCCACTGTGGTCCAAAGACTCTACAAGAGAGCTTTACTCCCTGTGCTGGCTCACTGATCATTAATGCTTTAGCATTAATGATCTGGTAGCACCCTCCATATGAGTGTGCATTTTCATAATCATTGTAGCATGGGAGAGAATATGGAGAAACACATACCAGCTTTTAACTGCTTCCACTACTGTTCCCATTCCATTAACTAGAATTAGTCACAACAATAGGTTTGGGAAACAAAGTCTCCCATGTATCCAGAACATGAAAAAGGACTGCAAATACCACATGCCCAGGGTGGGCCACGGTGGCTCAGCAGGCAAGAATGCTTTCCTGCCATGCCAGAGGACCCAGGTTCAATTCTCGGTGCCTGCCCATGTAAAAAAAAAAATACTGTGTGCCCTATAGTGTTTAACACATATTGGCTTTACCATAAATGAATTGTTCATTCCCCATTTCTGATCTTTATTTTCAAAAGCCAATCTTTTATGAATCAAACCTCCTGTTCCATGCAAGGGTTTCTCAGTGACTGACCTCCAACTTGTTAATTATCAGAGTTCCCTGCAGTGGAATTCTGAAAGTATGGGACAAGCCTAGAAATCAGCATTATAACAAGGAACCAGCCAGATTTGTGGACCATGACACAAGTAATTTTCAGAGCAATGATAACTGATGCCCACTGACCTCCAATGTATGATCTATGGCAGTGGTTTGCAAGCTATGGGCTTTGAATCCTTTTTGAGAATCTCAGAAATAATTACAAATGGTCTGTTCTTAAATCAGTTTTTATATCAAGCATTGATAAAATATATAATTTGCTTGTTCAAACAGGTTTTAAAAGATAGGTGATTCTATTGTGATTTATAAAACATAGATTCCTAAAGTACAGCACATTTTTTATTTTATGAATTTTCCCATGATAGACTATATCAATCAGGATCCCAGAAGGGGTGACTAAAGAGCATTTAAGGAAGGGACTATTAATTAAGGTGTGGGCAGGGTTAAATCAAGGAAAATCAAGAAAAGATGGTGATGCTTCCCAGAACTAACATCACCTTACTATTTCTAAATCAGAAGAGGCAAGTGGAGAGAGCAGTTACAGAAGCCAGAGAGAGTAGACATAGCAGGAGTGAACCACTCGGCAGGAGCTATAGCCGATCTGTGCTTAGCAGTAGGTGGAGCCACAGGAAATAATACCTTGATTTCACTCTCTTCCCACCTTCCCTAAATGCCAATGGGAAGCCAGACGGCTCAGGAGTTTGTTGATAAGTCAAAACAGTCAACCACCAAGGGTTCAGAGCAGATGGGGAAGGATAGAGAATGCATATGGAAGGGCAAAAGAAAGATATTTAGTACGGATGCTAAATGTATCTGTTATTATGTAGTCATAGGGGGTTTTCATATCCAAAATAATTGAAAAATGCTAAACCCGGATAATCAACTCTACCGACACTAGACCATTTCTATGATGATTCTGATAGGATAGTCCCTTCCTTCAACAGAAGCAAATGTTTTTGCAAAATTCCATTTATCACAAATTCATATTATCAATCTGATTATCACAGTATATGCTTACGCCAAGATTCCCCAATAAAAGAACCTAAAGCAAATGATTATGTGCAGATGCCTGATTGCAAGTGTGATCCTGAAAAAATGCAAGAGTGAAAGGAAAAAAGAGAATGTTCAGGGAATGACTTTACCAAGTTGACCACATCTTCAGAGGTGACAGCTAGCTGTTCAAGCATAAGGGATGTCACGGAGGAGATCAGATGGAACCATTCATCAGGGGAAGAAGTGAAAAGAATTTAACTGTTGACCCCTTCCTGTAATACATACAGGTATGTATTGAAACTTGATTTATGACAAAGTTGGCATTATAGAGCAACAGGGAAAGTACAGAATTTTCAATAAATGGCGTAGATGATTGGACGTCTATAAGAAAAAAAAATTATCTTGTCCTTTCCCTGTATCTATTTTGGGGAGTACTGGGGACCAATGCCCATTAGTTAAACTGACCTTGCTCTGTCTCTTCTCTGTAAGTAAACATTGTTTCATCCAGTGTCTGCGTGGGTCATGCTTTTGTTGGCAACCCCTGAAAACTTTGCAGTGGATTGGGGCCCAGGGACTGCTATTCCTGGTAGCAGGTATTGTTATGCTCTGGCTATCCTCCATGCGGTGCATGCAGTGAGACCCTCCCTAGAAGGTGTAATAGGTATTTCTCTTTCTGACTGACAATTTGACATAGTGAGCACAGTGCCAATATTCCCCTTGTCTTCTTAGTTTTCAAAGAGCTTCGTCATAAATAAATACTGAATTGTATAAAAAATCCAAACAATGGATTTCTCTGAATCCATTGAAATGACCAGATGATTCTTACTTTTTATTCTGTTAATATTATGAATTATGTTGATTTTTAAAATAATTTAACCAAACTTGTCTTTCTGGAAAAATCCAGCTATTACTATATTCCTATTCTGCTTACAAAAAAAGCAGATTCTTAGCGATTCTTAGCAGATTCTTACTAAATTCTTATTTAGACTTTTTGCAATTATATTTAAGAGTGATAATCATTTCCTTTCTCAAAATGTTTTGACGAGTCTGATATCAAGGTTATTTTGACCTCAAGCTTGGGAAAGTTCCTTCTTCTGGATGAGTTTGGTTAGATTGGAGTTATTTCCACAATAAATGTTTGGTGGAATTCATTAGTGAAATGTATTTCATTTGGGTCTAGAGTTGTCTTTGTAGAAAGTTTTTAATTATCTTAGTTTCCTTACTAGTCATTATTTATTGTTTTCTATTTCTTCTTTTCAGTTTTGAGGTTATATTTTTTTGTAGAAACTTTTATATTTCATATACATTTTCAAGTTCATTGGCATCAAGTTTCTTTCACCCTTAAGCAAGATTTTAGCTATGGATATTTTGTAAATCCTTTTTATCAGGTATAGGGAATTCATTTCTGTGAATAGTTTGCTGAGAGTTTTTATCAGAAGTAGATATTAATCAAATGTTCCTTCCATATTTATTGAGATGATCGGATGGTTTTTATTTTTAAATTTGTTAGTTTGGCAAATTATACTGATTGATTTTTTTTTTTTTGTATGCTGTACGGTGGGGGTCACATTTCATTCTTTTTCCATGAAATTATCCCTTTATTGCTTCACCATTTGTTGAACTTTTGTTTGTTCGGGTTTTTTTTCTTTTTACATGGGCAGGCACCAGGAATCGAACCTGGGTCTCCAACATGGCAGGCAAGAATTCTGCCACTGAGCCACCATCACACTGCCCTGGTTGGAGTGTTTTTGTTTGTTTGTTTGTGAAGTGCGTGGGCTGAGAATCAAACCCGGGTCTCTCGCGTGGCAGGTGAGAATTCTACCAGCGAACTACCCATACCGATCCATTTTTGAATGTTAAACCAATCTAGCAGTCCTGGGATAAACCCCACTTGGTTACAATATATTATAGTTTTTATATATTGTTGAATTCAAGTTGCTACAATTTTGTTAAGAATTTTTGCATATAAGTTCATAATAAATATTGGCCTGAAGTTTTATCTTTTTGTAATGTCTTTTCTTGGAGTTGGCATTAATGTAATGGTAGCTTTATAGAATGAGCTAGAAAGTGGTCTCACGCCTTAAGTTTTCTGAAAGAGTTTGTGAAAAGAATTGGTATTATTTCTTCCTTAAATTTTTAGTAAAATTCACTACTGAAGTTATCTACGTCTATCATGTTCTTTATGTGAATGTTTTTAACTGCAAATTCATTTTTTAGACATATTCAGTATATTTATTTCTTCTTGATTAAGTTTTGCTGGTTTGTTTCTTTCAAGTAACTACTTGAAAGAATTGCTTCGCCGTTTTGTCTAAATTGTGGAATCTATTGGCATTCCCTCTCTTTTTTCTGCATTGGGCAATTTGAGTTTTACTTCTATTTTTTCCTGATCAATCTTTCTATATATTTATCAATTTTTTTAATCTGCTCAAAGAATCAACTTTTGGTTTTCTTAATTTTCTCTACTATTTTTCTATTATCTACTTCATCGATTTCTGCTTTTTGCCTTTATTTTCTCCTTTCCTCTGCTTAATTTGAGTTTAACTTGCTCTTATTTTTTTAGTTTCTTGAGGTAGAAACAGAGGTCATTTATCTGAGAACTTTCTTCTTTTCTAATGTTTATGTTTGGTACTCTAAATTTTCCTCTAGCAATGGCATTAGTTGAATCCTATAGATATTAATATATTGTTTATAATTGCATCTAGTTCATAACATTTTCTAATTTCCCTTTTGATTTCTTCTTTGGCCATGGGCTATTTAGAACTGTATTATTTAATTTCCAAATCCCCATGGGGTTTTCCAGAGATCTTTTGGTTACTGATTTCTCATTTAATTCCATTATGGTAAGAAAGCACACCTTGTGTGGTGGCTTGAATCAATCTTAATTTATAGAGATGTATTCGATGTCCTAGAATATAGTTTATCTTGGTAAATATTTCATGTATACTTTAAAAGAATATTGCACTGTTGGTGGTGGAGTATTCAATAAATGTCAATTAAGTCAGGTTGGTTGACACTGTCTTTTGATTCTATTATCTTTACCATTTTCAGTGCTTTCATTCCTTTGGATAGATCTATATTTCCTTCTTAGAAGCAGTTTTATCCTTTTGAGGCTCGCTTTTAAGCTGTATTAAGCCAAACCAGAGCACCTTTAGCCTGGTTCTAAGGCAATGCTCTGAGTACTCCAGCTAACACCCCTTATATAATGAGATTTTGCCCACTCTGGCTGATGAAAATAGGAACTATTCCCAGCCCTGTGTAAATTCTGAGGATTGTTCTGGTGGTTCTTTTCCCTGCCTCAGGTAGTTTCTTCACATACATGTGTTGATTAGTACTCCACTGAAAACTCAAGAAGAACTCTCTTCAGATATCTGGAGGTCTTTTACTGTGTAGTTCTTTTCTCTCCAGTAACCTTTCCTGTGAATTCTAGCTTTTTTGTATTCTCAATTCTGCCTCAACTCAGAAGACTGCAAGGTTATATTTAGAATTGCCTTCTCTGCCATATGTCCTGGAAACTCCCTTCAGGCAGTAAGCTAGAGCAATCGTAGGCTAACTTATTTGTTTCCCTTCTTTCAGCAATGGCTATCTTTTGTTGCCTGTTTTACATTGCCTGAAAACTGCTGCTATGTGTATTTTGTCAGGTTTTTGTGGTTTTTATCAAGGCAATAGAGTGAACATAGTCCCTGCTACTCCATCTTGACCTGAAGCAAATTCAAACCATAGAGAATTTTAATGACTGTCCCATGATTTCTGAAACAATAAATGGATGAGCTAGATTATGACCCCTGATCCAACAGAGTTCAAAATCTCTACCAACAACCATTTCCCTATACTATGGCTGCATCACTCTCCTTTTCTTTCCTACACAATGCCACCCCTGACAAGCCCTCCTACATGCCTTTCCCTCCCTTAAAGGTTCTTCAGAGGACTTCACTGAGAAGAAAAAGATTAAGAATGAGCCTTATTTACTTTGGGCATTATTTAGTTTGCTAGGCTGCTGAAAGCAGATACCACAAAATGTGTTGGCTTTAATAATGGGAATTTGTTAGTTTACAAGCTTACAGTTTTGAGGCTGTGATAATGCCCAAATCAAGACATCATCAAGATGATGCTTTCTTACTGAAGACTGCCAGTGATCCTGGACTCCTCTGTCTCACAGCAAAGCACGTGGTGGCATCTGCTGGTCTCTTCCTTCTCTTCTGGGTTTCCTTGCCTTCAGCTTCTTGGTTCAGTGGCTTTCTCTCTCTTTGTCTGAATTATATTCTCTTACATGAGACTCCAGTAAAAGGATTAAGATCCAGGTTGGGCCATGCCTTAACTGAAGTAACTACATGAAAACCTACTTACTATAGGTTTACACTCACAGGAATGGATTAGCTTTAAAAACATGATTTTCTGGGGTAACTACCACAGGTGTCCTGAAGATACACTGGACAAAGAACAGGTATTTTTGCTCTAATATTATATGCACATTCCTGGAAAACTTTGCCTTCTGACTAGCTGCACGCTAAAAGTAACAGTTTATGGGCTCTCTCAAAACTCATGCAAATCTATAAGCAGAGCATTAACAAGCAACAGCAATTCTAAAAAAATACTAGCATATTTAAAGAGATATGCTAAACTTTTGGTAAAAATATATAAGGAAGGAAGGAAATCTTCAGTAAACATAGGACTTGACCACTTTCATACAAAAGGTATGATGGAAAAGGGAATAAGGAAGGGTTGAGGCTCTGAATTATGAAAGTGAGGACACAGGGACATCATATGTTTCAGCTGGAGAAGCATTTTCAGGCCTTGCCATGAAATGCAGCAATGCCAGTGAAGGGTGGTTATGACTACTTGATTCTTTTTGCACAAGGACCAGGAAGAACCACATAATAAACACTCCCAAAACTGAAGATGTGGCCAAATTGAACCAAGAGGAAGCACATGGGGTTAATGGACATCGTTTATAACGCTATGTTCTTCCTAATTTCCAAGAACATATCTGCCTTATACAGTAATCATTGCCTATACTCTTTTTCAGTCCCACTGTTACTGTACTTGCTATTCAGCTGCTATTTGACAGTGCAAAACTTTTGCCTACTAAGAAAAAATCATCTATGAAAATGTGACTTTAGCATTAGGCATAAAACATTTTCCTATTTGCACTCACACGTGATTAATTCATGTTATAGAAACAGGCATTGTGGTCAAACAAAATATACTCTCAGCCAAAGATTTCTTTAAAATTAAATTTTGCATGCTCTATGTGTGATAAGCATACTCTATAATATGAAGCCTCTATCTTCAGCGAATTTGTGCTCATTACCTGCCTACAATCTTAAGTCTGTATTAACTTCAAGGTTCCTTTAAATATTTGTTATAAGAAATTGAACATGTTAGAAAATGTTTCTTGCAGACAATTATGTCTGATCTTTTAGAGCTGAACAATGTTTGCCATAGAAAATTGAATTGAACTACTTTGTCATAATTAACCCAGTTACTTTGACCTAACCAGTCTTGTTATGATCAAAATTACCAATATGTGAACTGAATACATTCTCTTGCTAATTTACAAAATACATTCTCTTGCTAATTTACAAAATATCTCAGATTATAGTCTAGCTCTTTCGTCTTATCAAATATACAAGCAAAGTTAAAATGGAGGTTTTGGTATTCATTTCCAAAAGCAATGTGAAATCTCATTCTTTCATAGATTCTTCTTGCAAATAGGCTCCCAGTAAAAGTTCCTTGAGCAGATGGTAATGTCAGAGCTTCCTTACATTGAGTGGTTTTTATTTACTCTGAAATCCACACATGTGGGCTGGCCCACAGCACAGTACAGTGAGCTGCAATGGTTATGGGCACTTGGTGTGCACACAAATCCCCTAAGATGTCTTTCCTGTTCTGTGGTCTCCAGGATTCTGTTGGATCTCCTGCACAGCACAGTGAAACTAACTCCTCTCCTACTATGCTGTTTGCCTAACAACAGGTCAGAAAATCTTCAAGAAGCTTTGATGCCAATAAACCACAAAGAGTTTTATCCTTGACATTGAATTCATGAGCAAGGGGAAAATGGAGAAATTGGGCAGGCCCTTTAACATGCCTTACATTGAATTCTCACAACACTCTTTTAAGGTAGATGTTATTATTATTGTCCATTTTAATGGTTGGTAAGAAACAAAGCTGGGATTTGATGCCAGTCTGGCTCTGGAACCCTAACCTACCCCTACACTGTATGTTATCTATTTTCACCTTCATTTTAATGTATATTGTTATTGTGTATAATTGTTTAAGATATTATGTTGATAGATAGTAGGGAAATATAGAGGAACACATCTATAACTTCCTCATGTGCCATTATTTTGTGTGTGAAAATTTGCTCTGACATATGCACATTTCCAAGAACATATCTGCCTTATACAGCAATAATTTCCCTATATTGCATCTTTAGTCCCAGTGCCAACCTCAGGTCAGAGCTAGCCAGTGGTCTGTGTGAACTCAGTTTTCTTGCTGCAGCAATAGGTAATAGGCAACCTGGAAACAGCAGAATAACCATATGTTCACTGACATAGCACAAAGTAACTGAAATAAAGAGTAACAAAAGCTAAGCTTTAAATCAGGGTTGATTTACAAAGGTTACAAGTCCAGTTTGCCATTTTGCTAACCTCATAAATTCAGTGCTGGCTTTGGTTTGTCCGAGCGGCTAACCACCCACCTAACAATGTCCCAGGGTGAAGAGATACTGCATAGGTAGGTTTTGAAGAACATACAATGGAAAGACAAAGTTCAGAGGATGGGATAATGCTCAAAGGCAGGCCTGCATGGGGCCCTGAAATAGAAATGTCTAGATTGTTAAGCACTCAAGGTTCAGTATGAGGCTCACAAATATATTTTATGTCATTTACAACGTGCCAGAAACTCATAGTTTGGGGGTATGATTACAGCCCACAACATTGATGAGACTCGTGGACTACACTTTTGGAAAGGATGCCCATGCCTCTGATTCTATGCTGAAATGCAATGTGGCCTGATGGCAGGCCACATTGCCACATAATGAAACAGAATAACCCATACCATAGCTAACCCAGAGCTGAGGAACCACGAAGGGTCATTGCCTGGCCACACAGAGGATGGCCCAGAAGCTTTGGC
Source organism: Tamandua tetradactyla (assembly GCF_023851605.1). NCBI lineage: Eukaryota > Metazoa > Chordata > Mammalia > Pilosa > Myrmecophagidae > Tamandua > Tamandua tetradactyla. The sequence continues at coordinate 197,754,333 of NC_135327.1, read as the reverse complement.
AAGGGCAAAGCTAGGGAAAATTCTCTACCTTTCCTCATGACTTCCTTCACAATAGCCTTTCCCCAAATTCCTAAACCCCATTTTTCCATTCCCTTTGTCTCTACTGCTGAAAATTCTCCACAGTCTATTTTGCCCTTGCAAAAGTTTCAATGTGACTTAAGAGGAAGTAGAAGACTCCAAATAACCAACCAAAAGTAAAGAGATCCAATCAGTCATCAAAAATCTTACTACACAAAAAAGCCCAGGGCCAGATGCCTTCACAGGGGAATTTTACCAAACTCTTTCAAAAAACTGAGAAAAATGAAACACTACCTAACTCCTTTTATGAAACTAAAATTACTCTAATACCAAAATCAAATAAAGATGCTAAAAGAAAGGAAAACCATAGGCCAATCTCTCAATGAATACAGATGCAAAAATTCTCAGCAAAATACTTGCATATTGAATCCAATGACATGTTATAAGAATTATAACCATGAACAAGTGGGGCTCCTACCAGGCATGCAAGGGTTGTTCAACATAAGAAAATCAATCAATGTAATACAACATATTAACAACTCGAAAAGGAAAAATCACATGATTATTTCAATTGATGCTGTAAAAGCACTTGACAAAATTCAACATCCTTTTCTGAAAAAATACTTCAAAAGGTAGGAATCAAAGGGAATTTCCTCAATATGATAAAGGTCATATATGAAAAACCCACAGGCAGCATCATAATTAATGGTGAGAGACTGTAAGCATTCCCCCTAAGATCAGGAATGAGACAAGGATGCCCACTGTCACCACTATTATTCAAACTTGTGTTAGAAGTTCTAACTAGAGCAATCAGGCAAGAAAAAAGAAATAAAAAGCATCTGTGCTGGTTTGAAACTATTATGTACCCCAGAAAAGCCATGTTTTAATTTTGATCCAATCTTGTGGGGGCAGCCATTTCTTTTAATCCTGATTCAATATTGTAAGGCAGAAACTTTTTATTAGACTATCTCCATGGAGATGGCACACCTGGTTGTGGATGTGACCTTTTGATTAGATGGAAATGTGACTCCACCCATTATAGTGGGTATTGATTAGTTTACTAGGAGTCCATTAAAAGGGGAAACATTTGGAGAAACCTCTGATACAGATGACTAAAGAACAGTTGCTTTAGGGCTGACAGAGATATGGATCTTTGGAGACGCTAAGAGAGCTGACAGAGAGAGCAGATGCCTAGACACCAGCAGAGAGCCCAGGAGACGTCACCATGTGCCTTTCCATATGATACTAAGCAAGCAAAAATCCACAGTTGTGTCCTGGAAGAACTAAATGAAGGCCCACAGATGCTTAGAGAGAAACACCCTGGCATCAGAAGTTGGAAGCAATGGAACCAGGAATAAGGACAAGCAGATCCCAACCACATGCATTCCCAACTGACAGAGGTGGTCTAGAAGGTATCAGCCTTTCCTGAACGAAGGTAACTTCTTTTTGGTACCTTAATTTGGACATTTCCATGGCCTTAGAACTAGAAACTTTAAATGCTATAAATTCCCTTCATAAAAAGCTGTTCCATTTCTGGTATATTGCATTCTGGCAGCTTTAGTGAACTAATACAGCACCCAAATCAGAAAGGAAGTAGTAAAACTTTCATTATTTGCAAATGACGTGGACTTATTCCTGGAAAATCCTGAGAAATCTATGACAAAGCTACTTGAGCCAATAAACAAATTCAGCAAAGTTACAGATACAAGATTAATTTGCAAAAATCAGTAATGTTTCTACACATTGGTAATGACCCAACTGAGGAGTCAATTGCAGAAAAAAATCCATTCAAAATAGCAACTAAATCAAGTATTTAGGAAAAACTTAACCAGGGATGTCTAGGACTTGTACACAGAAAACTATAAAACATTGCTAAAAGAACCCAAATAAGACCTGAACAGATGGAAAAACATTCCATGCTCATGAACTGGAAGGTTAAATTCAGTTAAGAAGTCAATCCTACCCAAATTCATCCACAGATTCAACACATTAACAATCAAAATTCCAACAACCTACTTTGAAGACTTGGAAAAGGTAGATACCAAATTTATTTGGAAAAAATTTTATTTGGAAGGGAAAGAGACCTCAAATAGCCAAAAATATTCTTAGAAAAAGAAAAACGAACTGGGAGAACTAACACTTCCTAGTTTTAAAGCTTATTATAAAGCCACAGTGGTCAAAACAGAATGGTACTTGCACAAAGATAGACATATAGATCAATGGAATTGAATTAAGAGCATGGAAAAAGAACACCAAATCTGTGGCCAATTGATCTTCAACTAGACCCTCAAATCCACTGAAGTAGGAAAGAATAGTCTTTTCAATAAATGGGCTTGGAAGAACTAGATAACAATAGCCAAAAAAAAGAAAAAGGACCCCCTATCTTACACCCTATACAAAAATTAACTCAAAGTGGATCAAAGACCTAAATATAAGAGCCAGTACCACATAACTCCTAGAAGAAAATATAGAAAAACTCCTTGAAGAAACATGTCTAAGACATAGTAATAGGAAGTAGTTTCTTAAACTTTATACCCAAAGCCCAAGCAACAACAAAAAACTGATAAATGGGAACTCCACAAAATCAAATGTGTCTGTGCCTCAAAGGACTTTGTCAAAAAGGTGAAGAGGTAACCAACACAATGGGAGAAAATCCTTGGAAACCATATATCAGATAATGTTTTGATATCCAGTATATGTAAAGAAATACAACTCAACAACAAAAGAACAAACAACCCAATTATAAAATGGGCAAAAAGTATGAATAGACATTTTTCTGAAGACCAAATAAAATGGCTAAAAAAACACATGAAGAGGTGGTGCATGGGTGGTTCAGCGGTAGAATCCTTGCCTTCTATGCAGGAGACCTGGGTTCAATTCCTGGACCATACACAACCCCCCCCCCAAAAAATAAAAAAACATGAAGAGATATTCAACTTCATTGGCTATAAGGGAAATGCAAATTAAAACTTCAATGATATATCATCTCACACCTACAAAAATGGATACTATTAAACAAACAGGAAACTACAAATGTTGTAGAGGATGTAGAGAAATTGGAACACTTATTCACTGCTGGTGGGAATGTATAATGGTACAGTCACTGTGGATGATGGTTTGGAAGTTCCTCAGAAAACTAAATATCGAGTGGCTCTATGACCAGCAATACCACTATTTGGTATTATACTCAGAAGAGCTGAAAGTGGTGACACAAACAGACATTTGCACACCAACATTCATAGCAGCATAATTCACAATTGCCAAAAGATTCAAAATCCAAATGTCCATCAACAGATGAGTGGATAAACAAAATGTGTTATATACATATGATGGAATACTATGCAGCAGTAAGACAAAATAAAGTCCTGAAGCATATGATAACATGGATAAAATTTGAAGACATAATGCTGAGTGAAATAAGCCAGACAAAAAAAGATAGCTACTATATGATTTTGCTAATATGACCCTGGTAAAAGTAAACTCAGAGTCATATAATGTAGAATATAAAGGACCTAGAGATACACAGAAGCTAGAGATAGGTGAACAGTTCACTAATGAGGTTGAACTTAAATGTATGGGAAAGGATAGAAGTGATGGTAGTTCATTAGTGGGTTTATAAGTAATACTGCCATACTGAAGGTGAATATTATTGAAAGGGATTATATAGGGACCTGTATCTCACTGATTAACACTAAAAATATAAATAAGTTTTTGTATAAATCACTTTAAAAGTATGAATCTTGTACAAAGAGTCAATAATATTAGGGTATAAAGGGAAAACTACTATTGCATGCTATGGCCTATATTTAACAGGAGGACATCACCAGTACCACAGCAACACTAACAGTAAGTAATTGGGGGTAGGAAGGACAAAAAAAAGTGTCAATGTGACATTCTACCAATGGCCTAGCGCAGCTCTACTCAGTCCTCCGAGACCACATCAGGACTTCACACCCCATGTGCTCTGAACTATTTGCTCTTCTCAACCCATACTTCCTCTCCCCTTCCTTGCTCATTTCCTCATCCCTTACCCAACCCTGACATTCTCCTGGCTGCCTAAGAGCCTCCCTCATATGACCTCCATAACCTCTTTGTCCACAAGAAGCCAAGTGACACCTTATCCATCCTGCTCTTCTCACTGTCCAGGTCCAACAGGATAGATGGTCCCTTTGCTCTCATCCCCACCACCATCTGCTTCTTCAATCACACATCTGCCCCTCACTCTAGCCCTCCCCATGAGTGGAAATGAATAGTAATTGAGACTTAGAGAACCTAGTGCTCATTTTTAGGAACAAGAATAAAATGGCAAACACAGAAAAGGGGGGCAATGGAGAATATATTGCATGGTGGCTTTGGCACATTTCTGAAGTCAACTGGGTAGATCTTTTGAGCATTGACAAGGAGATACTCCCAATGAAATAATAATGCTTTAATAATCGTCATTATTAATTTTATTCTCAACATACTTCATGGTGAGAAAGGGGAAGAACAGACTGATGAGAATCCTTTGGACTAGTAAACTGTTAATGCTTAGAAGTTCTTCAGTGATTTTCAATAGAAAACTCTTAAGCACAAAATTCTATGAGGGAGCCACAAAGTTATCTTGTTTGGGAACTAGCCAAACAGATTCACACTTGAGTCAGAAAATCAAATAATCTGAGCTCCTCTGATGATGCAAGGGACTCCAGAGGCCCCAGGAGCAGGGGCATAATACATGGAAGATACAGCCACAGCCAAGTAAACACAGCTACAGGTGCTCCATGGCTGGATCTTACAGATCCATTACCAGTTCTAGATAAATCATCCTGAAAAACACCTTGAAACCAAAACACACCGTGTGCAACTCCAAAGTTAGGATAAGTAATTTAATTTTTTAAAAACAGTCCAAATCATACTGCCAGTTTCCAAACCTAAAAAAAAGAAAATTTACAAACATATTTCTAAAGCTGCCTGATCCCTTTTCCTTTTATACCAGGAGTCCCACTTCCATGGGGGGAATGAAAATGACCAAGAAGGTACCAAGTCCTCAGTGACTATCTGCTGTGTGTCCAGCCACAAAACATACACTTTGGAGAGGAAACCAGCACTTACTCTATTTCATTTACCACAGGTTACAACTGCAAATTATCAGATGTATTTTACTTTTTGCAAGCAGAAAGGAAGTTATTAACTCTAGGCTTTACTGAGAACATTTTTTTTTATTGTTTAGGAAAAGACCTTGAGCTATAATTAAAGACTTGGAGCAGTGCCATTAAGTCCGGCACTTCCAGCTTCTGAGAGAAAGGAAGGTCCAGAGAACAGAGTTTCTTATGCAGAAAACTCTCCGGAGGTAACAAGGCTGAAGTGGGTATGTGTCTGTAGGTCAGAGCCGTACACACAAAATCAGTCTCATTGCTACAGTTCTGGTCAACACTCTGCTCCCATTTTTTCCCCGTGCATGTTGTTTCATAATACTGAGTATTGATTCAGGGGCTACAAATTTTAGGGAGTAAGTAAATCTGCAAATATAGAACCCATGAATAAAGAGGATTGACTACACACACACACACACACACACACACACACACACACACACACAAAGAGTCAAAAGGAAAGGGAGGACACCAGCCCATGCCAGTTGGTCAGAATTGCAACAAGCTTCTCAGCTCTGGGTGATCAGCTGAGACTGTCAGGGCTGGGATATAATAGGTCCTTAATAAACATCTGAAGAATAAATTGATTATTTAATGGGAACTATGTGGGAAAACTCCCAAAGAGAATTGAACCCCTGGCCCTTCTGTGGGATAAGATTTCCTTCTTCCAGGAACAATTCAGTCTGAGGTGACTACTGTTCTTAAGCAATTTCCTACCCCAGTTGCCAAGCATTTTCCTGAAAGAGAGGCCCTATATTGCACAAAGGAAAAATAAGTAACATCTGCATATCTCCTGATTACAGTCCACTTTGTGAGAAACCCTGATTGCTTGTTCTTTTTGATATGTATAGATAAGAGAGAAACTTGTCCTTTGTATCTAAGAGAAAGCTGTAATTGGATTTATCCAAAGGTCTACAAATTCTGTCCCAAGAAAAGTAATAGATAGATTAGAGAGAAATGCACCCTCTGTACTCCAAATAAGGCAAAAAGAGTTTGTAATTGGATTTCACCTCAAGCGTATACTTGTCTGAAATAAAATAGAAATGGAAAGAACCCCATCTTGCTGCTGCTGGAAAGATGGCCCAAGTTTTCCTTTGCCTTCCGTTGTCTTCTCTATCCCTGGTCTCTGAGCTCCAACCCCTCTGGGGCAGAGGATTCCCAGACAAATATAGATTACCACCTTGAAGAAGGAGTAAAAAGCAAACTGAGTCAGAAATTGAGCATTGCACTTGATAGAAAATAAAAGGCATTCAAAACACGTTAACCGGTTTCCATATCTTGGTGTCTTAAAAAAAATTTTTATTGTCATTAAAAGAAATCAAAGCATGGTATTCATGTTTCTTCCTTGCTTCCCATTGACTATAGCATTAGTACAGCAAATAAGGCTCTTGACAATCTGTCCCAAACTGTTTTCCACCTTATCTCTCTCCTCTCATTTCCTTATCCCATGCCATCTCCTATTCTCTGGCTACTCTCAGTTACCCACCACTTCCTCTGGCACACAAATCTTATCATTGCCCTCTTCATACAAAGCCATCTGGGAAATTCCTAAATCATTAGTCCTCAAAGGTTTGGCTTCCATGTTATCTCCTGAGTAGAGCCTTTGATGCCCCTCGGGGAGTTCAGCTGTTTTTCCTGTGCTCCCATCAAGTAGGCCTCTTCATTGCATTCACTTTCTTACAGCTGTCTCCTCTGCTAAACTGTAAGCTCCTTCATCAGATGGATCGCCAGGGAACAGATTTTGAAATAGAGATTAGCACACAGGAGGGTTACTAGGGAAGTCCCTGGGATTCGCACATGCAAAAGAAAGGAAGGAAACAGGAGCGGGCAGAGGGAGTTGAGTCATGATGAAGTTACAATGGAGGCCTCAGCCAACTCTACAAGAGAGCTCTATGCAGGGGTGACCATTTAGAGTTGTTCCAGGTTGAGGCAAGAGGGCGGTACACCTTCATATCTCAATTTGAATTTGTCATTGGAGGTACAGGTGAAGGGGAGCCAGGAGGGCAGTGTGACCTTGTGAAGGCAAAAGGTGTAATAAATCCTTATATCCAGGGGGAGGGGGAGGGAATCCAGGTGGCTCATGGCAGCATCCACCACACTCCCTAAGGGTAGAGCCCAATTTGTATTCATCTTTAAATTTCCATTACTTAGGCATAATACCTTTTAAAATGGCATATAACAAATTTTTGTTGCCTTAAATTGATATTCCTACAACTAAGGGATTTCTTCTTCTCCTATCACCTTTATGAAAATAGAACTTTCCTCTGCTATTTTAGGTGTTCCCTGGGACCAAGGGATCACCTCTACAAACTTCTTACCTCCAGTCCTGAGCTATTTGGGACTACAAGGTTTAATATGCTGCCTGCTGCCTGCTGCCTCTGGCTATAAAGCCCATTGGTGATGAAGGACATACAAATTTCTCAGATCTCCAAGGAAAAGACTGCAAAAACCAAGTCATAAGTCAGGCAGTACTGCACAGATTTCAAAAAGCAAGAGCTCCAGAGCTGAAAATGTGTTACATGATAGAAAAACAAAAAGAACATATCCCCAAATTTGGGGGGTTTTGGTTTTAAAACCTGGTATAGATATTACGATTTTTGAAAAGAACTTCAGTTAAATCTGCTGGTCAGCTTTAGACTCCTATGAATGCAAAATAAAAAACTTATGTCTGATGTCATGTCCAATACTTTGTCATCAGTAATCTACAAAGGATAAATGGAATAATCCTGAAGTTGAAAAAACAGAGCCTTCATAGAGTAATAAGATGGGTCCAGGATGGTGGTGTACTGGGGAAACCCAGCACTGAGGAGGAGCACATCATTAGGATGCTTCTGTTATTACATGGGCAAACCTTTGTTTCCAGCACGCTGTGCCTTTCACGTAACCTGCAGCACCAGTGCAGCAGGACCCTGCTGTCCAGAGAGCTGACAATCACTCTGCCACTCAAATCTCTGTTCTAGTGTAAAACATGTATGTCCATATGCATGTATGAACATCTGGCACATATATTTTGTTTATTCTCTATAAGGAGGATGTCTGTTTGTTTTCTCTAGATGAAAAGTAAGTGCCTTACGTAAAAGAATGTAGTTTCCTTACATATTAGTGAGATAAACCACCACTTCCCCACAATCCCTCGAACTGGAATAATGTCAGGTTTAAACCAGGGCTTCCCTCCAAAAATGTCGACTGGATAACCAAAGCCCAGTCAAATATCACTTTTTTATTTTGCCTCATTCCTTCTCTGAAACCCTACAGCATTTATAGACAGATCAGAACCCTTAACCTTGATTATAGATTAACTTCTATAGTTTCCTTTGCCTCAATAATATTACAAAATACTCAAGGCAAAGCGGATGTCTCTAATATTTTTCTTCAATCTCCCAGGGTGCTGAGCACACAGGCTGGGCATATAGATATTCAACAAACTGGGTGGCCAGGCTTTAGTGCATTATCAGTAGACAGGAGATAGTAATGCAGATGTAGTCCTAAGCCATAAGCACCTTAGGTGACACCAAATAAAGAGCAGGGTTTCTAAAATCCAAGCTTTGCATTATAATGCAAAGCAAATGTTAGAAATCCTGAAATGAATGGAGGAGCAGTAACTGAGAAAGGAGTGGAAAAAGGAAACATTGCTACAGTTGAGCCTTCAGAGAAGGAGGATCGGAGTGGATCAACCCTAAAAGACAGGGAGGGAAGTTCAGAGAAGCAAGAACCGAGGAGAGGGAAATCACTAGAGGGACATAATGAGCACAGCACAGAGGCCGCAGAGTAAACAGTCTAGGCTCTGGAAGGTCCATGCTCTTTCCTCTCCCCACCCCAAGGCCAACATCGGTTCCCTCCCGTCCTTCTGCTTTCTGTACTGAGGGAAGCCCGTCTCCTGCAATCTAGAGAACTCACTAGAGGTACACCACAGAGCTATAGAAAGAAAAGAGAATCCCAGAGAAAACAACTAAGAAAATTTACGTTCAACATCCAATGGACAAATCATACCTCGCTGTCAAACTCTTCCCTCAGCTGCCTGGACCAACCTACCAAAGGCAGCATGTCAGGCACAGCAAAAACCATCCATCCTCAAGGGTCACACCAAACGGGCAGTTCCTCAACAAGAGGCTTTGTAGGTGGTCCTGAACAATTTGTACCTTTCAGTCCCTAAGCCTGCTGGCCCATTCCTCTACCTCCTGCTGGGAAATTTCAGTGTGAAGAGGTGCTAACAACAGCTGGGAAAGACACCTGCACCACCCTCTGTTTAGAAGCGTAGGTGGTCACCACCATAATAACCTTCTCCACTTTCACCATCAATGCCATCTCTCAGTCCCAAAACACACACACACACATACACACACACACACACACACACACCTCATCAATAATCAAAAGGCGTAAAAACTGTAAAATCTTTCATCTTTGTAACACCTTCAAAGTATGAACTACTGCAAGGCATAGAAAATTCTAGTAAGAACCCTATTACAAATCAACATTTCTCATTTGTCAGGGCATCATCAATAAATAAGATATTACCTTAAGTAAATTTCCACATGACTAAATTAGTTCCACTTACTCATTCACAAAACCTTATTTTAAACACTTTAACTTAAAAGCTTTCTTAAATTTATTACACACTTTCATGCCTTCTTAAACAGTGAGTACCGGTCATAATTCTTCTTCATCATTCAGTCATCATTGTGAATACTAATTATTGTGCTGGGCTGTAATAAAGACCTGTTTCTGATTTCTCTCCCATTATCAAGAGTCATTTCTAGTTGGGGTGAGGTCATTTCCATCCCCCCTTCTAATTTGCTATTTTTAATGTGCTAAGAAGTAAGAAGTTGGATGAGTTGATGGGAGTATGTGTAAGAATTAGATAATTGGCTCTGAGGGAGGACAACTGTCGAAGAAAAAAAAACACCACGTGAGTTTAAGCAAGTAGCTTTATGTCAGCCCTGTTGGTTCAGAAGCATTTTTGGCCTTTTCTCAGCCATATTCCAAACAGCTGAGATTGCTGAATATATGACAACAGCTAAATATAGCATCACTGTACCCAGGATTTGTATTTGACTCTTTTTGGGGGGAGGGGGGTGCACTGTCTGGGAATCAAACCCAGGTCTCCCGCATGAAAGGCGAGCATTCTACCACTTGAACCACCTGTATTTGGCTCTTAATTCTGGATTTCCAAAGAGCTAAAAGGTTTTTCTAGGCACATTCACTCTCAGGGTAAAATGGCAAAATAGTTTGTTTTCTATTACCCAAATCCCATTTGGTTCACTACTACTCTATGCAATAACCCTAAAAAAGGGTTATGCAGGTAATTTTTCCTCCCTTCCTTCATATTTCAACTCAGAACTGGCCTCTGAGAATTAACAATTAGCTCAGCACTTTCAGATCACGAAGTGTCTCCACACGAAGCTGTCAGCCCAGAGCAAGGAAAAGAGCTTTGAGCCCATCCTTGAACCTGAAGCAGTAGACAGTGATGGGGCGCCCTCTAGCGTCCTCGTGTTGCAGTGAGGCCTGGAAACCCCGCTTGCAAGGGACAGAAACCCCGCACCGGCAAACAGCCCGTGATCAGGTGAATCACGTCCGCGCATTTTGAAAGGTAACCGTTCCCCTCATTGCAAACCCTAAAGGGTCAGAAAGCAAAGGGAGGAGAGACAGCGAGCGAGGAACTGGCAAAGGGAAAAAGGTGACAGTCTCTTGCTGCCTAGTACCCACTTTGCCGGACCTTACGCCTTTACCCCTTAGGTCAACCTTGAGATATCAATTTACAGTCTCTGTTTTGAACCCCAGGAAACCGAAGTTCAGGGAGCTTAAGAAATATAATGATGTTCACACAATTAATAAATGATTGACCCAGGATTAAGATCCTGGTCTCCAGATTCTCAGGCCAGCGCTTTTAAACAACGTTATAAAACTAATAAAAGGAGGAGAGAGTTTGGAAGGGATGAGTGAATTGAACCAAAAGAAAACATTGCATATGTAGGGGAGGCAGACGAGTGATAAGAGAGAACATAAACAGACACATACCTAAAGGCAGCCAGGTTCATATGTAATACAGAACTAGACAGAGAAGTGAGGTTACTCCAAGAGAATCAGCCACATGGTGACCCTTCAAAATAACAATTTGTAAATATTTGACCTGGAGATATTTAGCAGTAATGGAAATAAATGGCTTTTCCATTAATAAATGTTTTATACCTCTTTATTTTCAAAATAAGACATTCATTAAATTCCTTGAACATAACATTTTAACCTATTTAGAATTGCTAGTGGTGAATTTTTTTACTCTAGAATGAATGGGGCTGATTTATGTTTTATTCATTATGGAAGATTACGGGGGAAACCAGAGTTAACTGGCACTGGTTTCTGAGTTATTCAAATACTGTCTAAATACTTACTGTAGATTATTGGTGCCTCAGGTAGCTTCCTAACCAGCTCATCCCTTAACCCAACTTTGAACAATATCTCATTAACTAGAGGTATCTTAACTGTTGCATAAAATTGAAGAATATAAAGAATATGACAGATTACTTGAACAAGCTTTTGCCATGCTCTTAATTGATTTGCTCCAACTTCCTTTCCACCACCATCCCCAATTTTAGAAAAAGTAAGACTTTTCAATTTTCATGCATGGAAGAATGTAAACATATATCTTCCTACATCCAATAAATCATCAAAATATCAGTAAGATGTCAGACTGAAGATGAGAAATACCACTTTTTACAATAAAAAAAATTAAAGCTTATCCAAAAAGGCTGGAAAACGTAGGGCCTTTCAGATAAGAAATAAAGTCAACATTATTTATTAAGTCTATGAATATACTTAACCATACCTCAGTTTCTTCATCTATAAAAACAAAGGTTAATAATAATAATTGAGAGTTTTTGTGAGAAATAAAGGATGGATACATGTAAAACATTTAGTACAGTGCCTGGCATAGTTAAGTGTTCAAATCAGCCAGCATCGCTATTATTATTTAAAAGGCCCCAATGACATCCTGTGGGAAATATTTGTTCTTTGTTTAAGCAAAATTCTAGGACATCTTGAAAACATTGCACACCTTCTCACTCCTCTTTTCCAAGCTAGACAGGTAAATGTCACATGCCTCTATTCAGTAAGACTCCTGGTTAATTTAGGGTGAACATTCATGTGATTATTTTATGAGATTCCTATCATTTGAAATATTATAGACCACAGGTTGCTGTGGCAGAAATCAACCTGCAGACCATTTTGGTTTGGCTTGACACACACCAGCATTTTTGAAGATTTTAAATTTGAATACCTTTGACAGAGCATGTATTCTCAGCTCACCACAGTCCCAACCTCCTCTTCTGTCCAGACTGCCACCCCTCACACATCACCTCCCTAACTCCTCTAATGTCTGAGTTTGCAGCCCCTGACAATAGGCAGTGCAGTTGTAAAGGGAAGCTACTGCTCTCGATTCAAATGGACCTGAGTATATTTAAATCCTGCATCTTCCACTTACTTGTTGTTTTATAAGAGGCAAATAACCTCTATTACCTCATCTATAAAATGATAATTAGAATACTAAATCCACAGGTGGATTTAAGGATTATGTGACCAAACCTCTGTGTGTCTGGCACACAATAAACGTGCAACAAATGCAAGACCTGACCTCTTTGCCATCTTGGAGGAGTTGCACTTCTGCCCCCAACAGTGATGAACAGATAAGATTCCATCTTTATGATGCTGTTTCCCTAACTTGACTGTGGTGCACATTAGAATCACTTGGGAAGACCGTTTTAAAAGTGTGATGCCAGACCCCACCCTTGTATCCCTACCCTGGGTGCCACTCTCAGACTTTCCAATTAAAGCAAACTATTGAGGGGAGTGGGACAGGCATCCTTAGATTGTAAAACTTCCCGGGTGATTCTAATGTGCAGCCAGTGTTGAGAAACCCTGGGAAGGGAGATATAAGAGTTTTTCCATATTATTCGCAATTGCCAAAAGGTGGAACCAACCCAAGGTTCCATCAATGGAAGAATGAATAAGCAAAATGTGGTATATACTCACAATGGAATATTTTTCAGCCATAAAATGGAGTGAATACGCAATGACATGGATGAACCTTGAAGATATCACATTGAGCTAAATAAGCCAGACACAAAAGGACAAATACAGCATGCTCTCACTAAAATGAAATAATCAGAATATGAAAATTCCTAGAATCATAAATGAGAATATAGGTTACTAGGGGTGGGGATGGGGAATGGAGAGTCAATGCTTAATTATACAGAGTTTCTGACTGGGATGATAAAAAAAAGCTTTGTAATGGGTGGTGGTAATGATAGCGCGCCATTGTGAATGTCATCAACACTGCTGACTTGTGTGCTTACAAGTGGCTAAAAGGATATAGTTTAGGTTGTGTATATGTTACCAGAATAAAAATTATTTAAAAACCCATAAAATTGTACAACACAACACAAAGGTTGAAGCCTAACATAAATTACAGACTATTGTTAATACTTATTATAATATAGGTTCATCAGTTGTAACAAAGGTACCACACTAATGCAGAGTGTTAATAATAGGTAAAACTGTAGGTGAGAGGCAGGGAAGTACATGGGAACTCGGTACTGAATGCTATTTCTGTAACCTACAACTGCTGTAATAATTTTTTTCTTAATAAAGGATCAATAGCTAAAAGGCCAATAAAGGAGATAAAATAGAAAAGAAAAGTTTTGCCATCCTATTCTAAGAGTACTTAAATTAGGTCCATATATGACTTCAGGTAAAATAGCTACTACGTAAGTGGGCAACTAGAACCAAAAAGCAATGAGTCATATCAGACTTATGCTGTTCTTATTTATTATCATTATTATTGATTTCCAAATCATTCTGTGCTGCCTCTTCATTCATTCAACAAGCATTTATTGAGCATGTCAGCAAGCACAGACCTAGGAGCTGAGACTATAATAATAAATGAAAGAGAACTCACTGGCAAGGAACTCACAGTCTGGAGGGTCTCTGCCTCTAGTAAAAAAAAAGAGAGAGAGGAAAAATATGTGGAAATTGTGGGAACCAGCACACAAAACAAAAATATATTGTTTCTAGACCCAGGTCCGATTCCCGGTGCCTGCCCATGTTAAAAAATACATATATTGTTTCTGATTCAAACACCTGAGGCATACTTTTAATCCATGTATTCTATATTGATTCACTGATCATTTTGGTAAATAGCAATTCACCATGTACATGAGGCAGAATAGCAGTTTTAATAGAATGAACTCTTCATTGGAGACAGCCCCATCCATGCTGTGTGACCTTGGATATATCACTTAATGTCTCTGTGCTTCATCCCTCTTTTCCATGTCAAATAGGTCAGATGGGCTGTTACTCCCTACCTCACAGGTTTGTAACAAAAATTAAATGAATTTATGTATTACCTTGTACACTATAAATGCTATGTAAATATTAGCTATTATTATTACTACTATTGTCATTGGTTTTTACAAAGTGCAAATATAACATAATTGCAACTATCAAGGAATTTACTATATAGCTGGAGAATCAAGCAATAAACATATGAAAAGGTAAACCAGGATTAAATAATCAGATGACATAAAGCAGCATAAGATGATATGTTCAGAAGATACAGGGTTTGAGTTGAGTATAATTGAAGAGAAAGGATATGAAGAACTCAGGAAGCTAGAGACCATGGTCAGTTATAAATGGCATACTTGAGCAAATTGAAATAAAGGGGGAAATTTTCATGGGTCTATGTTTCAAAAAAATCAGAAGCAGCAGTAGCCAACAATCAGAAAATTTCCTTATTTGTGAAGTCTACTACATCTAAAGAACCATTGTTACTGTTTCCAATTCCAGAAATCCCAACATTGTTTCCAGGGTTCCTAAGCCAATTCCAGAAACCCCAACATTGTTTCTGGGGTTCCTAAGTCTTTTGCTCCCTGCAAAGTTTGCAATGGCCCCACTCATACTTACAAAGATCACCAGCCAGTCACCATGAGATTGGATATGTCCACAAAGCTTCAGATCGATGCAGAACCGACTCATCACAACATGCCATCAGAAGCAGGCAGAAGAGGGGTGGGAAGGAATGGATGGCAGAGTGGGAGGGCACAGGAATCCAGCGTGTCAGTGCTTTCCTTGGCTGCTAGGGATGCAGATCACTGCTGAATTGCCATTCTCTGTACATTCTCTAAGATATTTCAAAAATGACTACTTGGGTTCAAAAAGTGAGCAAGCCAATTCCCTCAATGCCTGAAGATGCATGTATCTGAGTCTCCTGATTTACATTTGCTTCAGACCTACCAAGAATTCCCTTTTCTGCCTTTGGCAAAAAGCTATTCTTGCAAGGTCTTCATTAGTTCCTAATTGTCGAAATTTATTTGCTTCATTTTTCTTGTTAGGAATCATTTAAAAAATTAATCTCCAATCTTCGGCTGCTGTTAATTTAAAATCTCCTCCTCACTTATTAATGGCATCATTTGTTATTCCATCATACCCCCCACGTCCTCCAGATTGCCCCACATGAGCATGCACACACATCCACACATACACCATCATTAATTCAAGGTCTTCCTCTGCTCTCTCTCCTTTCTGGTTAAAAACTCGATTTTCCATCCGTCAGTGGCCACTGTAAATTCTAGTTCACTGAAAGAGATCACTTTTTGAACATTAGTATTATAAAATGGTGGGAATAGGGGTGTCATCTTTTCCCATGTCAAAGTTGCTCTGATACCAAATTCACAAGTACCTGTATCATCCACTTCTAACTATCCCACCAATGAATGTTATCCTTGCTTCCTTCCTATTGCTATGTCTATCAAATTTAGTTAATGATTGAGAGACTAATAAAGACACAGACCCTGCTTAGCTTACTTCAACTCTGTCTCCAATGAGCTTACAGTCAGGCATGCAGGAAAGAAATACACAGCCCAGATCCGTTGCTACTCTATATCTTATTCATCTTTATCCCCTATAATGCCAAACACAATAACTTGAACATCAGAAACCCACAAATATTTGTTGGGAAATTAATTAAATTGTACTGCATATGAGAAAAACAATTTGTTTTATTAGCCAACATCCACAGGGAATATCCTCTACAATTAGAACAGTGAGGAGGCTTCCTCTCAAATAGTGACTCCAAACAATTGCAGTCACTGCCTCTTACAAATGATTCTGAAGTCCCATTTGGACTCAGGAGGGAAGACTATCAATTGTCAATTACTTAGAATTGCCCTGGAACTGAGAGAGGGGGTTGGTAATTCAGGTGCCCTGAATTTTTCTTCTCTGTTTATAAAGTGCTGCTCTATCTAATTTGCCATGGCTCCTAGAACAATGCTTATGCCATCCATTTAATGGTTTTCAATGATGCTACCCTTAACATAAGGTGGAATTAATAACATTGATGACTGAGCAAAGACTTTAGGAACTTTGAAGAACTTCATAATTCAAACAGAATTTCCTTAAAGGCAAGAAACTTCCAGTGAGCATCTAATTTATTCCTCTGCTTTCTGAGAAGCCTCACATTTACCATTTTCAAGGTCAACAGTTTCCTCCCCCTAGTTAACGTTTAAGTTGTACAAAATTTCTATTTGAGTTCATTGTAAAGGTTTGGAACTGAATGGTGGTGATGGTAGAATGAGTAAATGTAATTAACAGCACTGAATTATATATTTGAATGTGGTTTTAAAAAATTGGGAAAGGGGGTGCAAGGGTAGTTCAGTGGTAGATTTCCTGCGTGCCATGCAGAAGTCCTGGGTTCAATTCTCAGCCCATGCATTCCCTAAAAACAAACAAACAAGAAAACAAACAAACAAACAAAAACAAAAACTCAACAAATAATGCTGCAATAAAGGGGATACTCAGGTGGAAAAAGAATGAAATGTGGTCCCCTGCCATACAGCATACAAAGAAAAATAAAAGGGAGGATTTTAGATTGCATACACGTTATTAGAATTAAATTTTTCAAAAACATAGGCTTCTACAATACAAACCTTGAACCTATCATGTGGACTATACTTAATAATACAATTATAAAAATATTCTTTTATGAATTGTAACCATACTGTGGCAAGGTATTAATACTAGGGTGAAATATGGGAACTCAGTATTTTAGGAACAATTTTTCTGTAAACCTAAAAATTCTCTAATAAAAGAAAGAAAAAGACTCTCCTCCCCAACAACTGAGAAAAGGGAAGTGGGAGAAGGATTAAAAATAAAAGCGGAAGTTAATATCCAATATGTACTAATAGTTTAATAAGCTGAAGTAAATTGATTTTCCATTAAAGCCAAAAGGCAACAGTTAAACTAAATATGCCTTCTTTTGTTTATGGCTTGTATACACAGATGCAATAGGAGTTCATTGGTTTTGCTGGGACTGCACAAAAGAAAAAAAATTACAAAACCCAATTGCTATCGCTAATTAGAATTTCTGAGCACAGCATTGTAAAAACAGATTACTCACTTCCTCAGCATTTTCTAATCTTCTTGATCTAATTTGTGTACCTAGTCTCTCTAGTCAGTCCCAGAATACACCCTTCCATTAAATATGTATCATTAGTTCAGTCTTATAGATATCCACAGATTGTTCACCAGGTTAATAGTTGAGAGCCAGAAAGTGAAAATATACATTTGCTTAGCTTTATCTCTCCAACTTACTAAAGTTGCCTTAAGTTTCATTCCCTCCATAAAACTTTCCACAACCACTAGAATCCACAAGATCTCATATTATTTTGACTCTTGGAGCCCCTTATCCATAACATTATTCAGTACTTATATACTACCATGTATTAATCAGCATGTCATTATGGATTTCTTGTCTCTGGAATAGAACTGCAAATTTTGAGAATAATAGTCTAATCATATATACTATTATTTTGGTCAACAAATACTCCAAGAATAATGCTTTTTTATAAAAACATCTGCCAAATTTTTAAAATAGTCCTAACAATAGTAATTTTTCATACACTTTTACATGTTATTACATTGTTTGATCTCCCAACATCTTTGTAAAGTTAAGTTACTCAATTTCTCATTTTGTGAATGGGAAACTGCGTATCATACCTTGGGTTGCATGGATTGCAAATGCCCACAGTGGTCTTGTCATGTAGTTGTAACCTCCCAAAACCAAACTCTCAGAATCCGAACTTGTGTTCTTTCACATGAACTGGTAAGGACTCAAAGTTCCCTTAAAGCTCTGAGTGTATGTGAGAGAGAAGGGAGAAGATGGTCAGAATAAAAACTCCCAAACTTGCAGCTTCTATTACATTTTGTAGAATTGAAAGTAACCAGAGGTTAGCCAAAATGTGCCTTTGGCTTCTTCAGTCTCTCCTCTCTCTACCTACCTCTCCCTTCAGGAACTGAGTGTCTTCTCCCTCTCTTGTCATTAGCCTTACAGAGAAAGGATATTTGTCCTTGACTGATTACTTTTAGTCCAATATTCCAATGAGCTAATTGCGTCAACCAGACATTTGCATTTTAAGTAAGTTATTTCTCCTTGTAAAATGAAAGCCTTCTATTAAAAATTCAGTCTTTAAAAAGTGGGTACTGGGGGTAATGGTGGCTCAGTGGCAGAGTTCTCACCTGCCATGCCAGAGACCCAGGTTCGGTTCCTGGTGACTGCTCATGTAAAAAAAAAAAATGTAGGTACTGAAATTTTTTTCTGCGGTGGGGGTGGGGGTGGGTGTTAGCTTGTAGAAGTAAGTATAGAGAATGGCAGGGTCAAGTAATTGGGCATGGCTGCTGCTCAGCAACCCTCTTGGACTTTCATTTTACTTCCCTGGCTCTCTCCTGACCCATACTATGCACACACATTGTTCCCAATGCTGGAAATGCATTTCAGGGATGAAGATGCCACCAGCGACTTCAATCTCTCTATGCATCTCTTCCAATGACCACCTAAGGTCAGACAAATCGGAGCATGCTGTTCTGTCCCTCATTCCTTCCTGCCGTAGTTCAGCCTTTCTTCTGGTCTGTTCTCAATGCAAGCATCTAAATCATTAGCTGACAGATTTCCTAGATTTAATCAGAGATCATATTTTGCTCAAATTGTCAAAACATTTTAGTATCCAACCAAAGAGATTGGGTTCTCCTCTCCCTAGTCCTCTAGTTCAATGTTTCTCAAACTTTAATATGGACACAAATCACCTGGGAACTTTTTAAAATACGGGTTCTGATTCAGTAGGTCTGAGATGGAGCCTGAGATTCTAAATTTCTCACAAGTTCCCAGAAGATGTTGATGCCACTCATCCACAGACACACACTGAATAGCAAAGATCTAGTCTTTTATGGACAGCTATGTCAATTCTTTCATTCTCCACCTCATATCCAAGAACTTTGAGAAAATTTAGGTCTTTCATAATTCTTTTCCTCATCTCTTAAGATCCCTCTACTGAGACCGTTAGAAAATTTAAAAGATAAAGCACATACAGCAACAATGTATTAACACCAGTAAACTACTTACCACCAGTACAATATACACACTGACTGATCAGAACAGATGCTGTCCATAACTTGGTGAAGGACAGCTGAACACCAGCCTCAAGCACAAACTTGTGCCCTTGGGTCTTTGTTTATTTTATTTTGTTTTAAACAGTAGCATTGACTTCTGGGAAAATGGCAGAATAAAATAGGTTGAGTTCAACCCTGCCCCAAGGAGCAGCCAGAGAAGTGATAGAAAAATGACCAGGACAGTGATTCCAAGGTGTAAGTGACCTAAGAGGTTCTTCTACACCAGGGAGGCCCAGGTTGCAAAAGCTGAGGAACTGAGATGCTGAGAACCAAAGACCATACACCTAGTGCAAACAGCTTAACACACTGTATTAGTTAGGGTTCTCTAGAGAAACAGAATCAACAGGGAACACTTGCAAATATAAAATTTATGAAAGTGTCTCACGTGACCATAGGAATGCAGAGTCCAAAATCCACAGGGCAGGCTGCGAAGCCGATGACTCCAGTGGATGGCCTGGATGAACTCCACAGGAGAGGCTCACCAGCCAAAGCAGGAATGAAACCTGTCTCCTCTGAGTCCTCCTTAAAAGGCTTCCCATGATTGCATTTAGCATCACTAATTGCAGAAGACACTCCCCTTTGACTGATTACAAATGGAATCAGCTGTGGATGTAGCTGACGTGATCATGACCTAATCCTATGAAATGTCCTCATTGCAACAGACAGGCCAGCGCTTGCCCAATCATATGAACAGGTACCACAACTTGGCCAAGTTGACACCTGTCCCTAACCATGACACACACCCCTTCCCAAACGGAGGCCTGGCCAGAGCTCTCAGGAGTGCACAGACAGGGAAATGGGGACTAGGAAGTACGCCAAGCTGCATTCTTGAACACAATAAGCCCACTTGTGCAACACCCCCACGGCAAAGCATGACACCCCACCACCACCACCCCACGCACCCAAGCCCTGGTCCCCAGCACTCCAAGCATCCCCACCCTGAACACCCCCACCACACATCCCTGCTCCACCTTCCTGCCCTGCACATGTGCATCCTAGTCCCACCCACCTTTCCCACACAAGCACACACTATCGTCCCACCCCACCCCTCCAGGAACTGCACCCAGCCACTTGCCCTCCACCTCCCCTTCCCCACCCCCTGCAGGTGCTCACCCATGCATCCATGCCACACATGCCCCGAGCCTACACAGTCACACAGCCTTGCCCTGTACCCACAAGATCCACTCATATGCACACCAGGGCCCCATACCCCCAGACCTGCATATGCACACACACACATCCTGCCCATCCCAGCAACCATGCATCCATGCTCCAACCCCTCAACCCTTGCATTCCACACCCCACTGCTCTGTGCTCACGTGCACTCCCACCCCACCCGCCAAGCTCAGCACAAGTGCTCACCTGTACATCAGGGCCACATCCTCCCCCAGCCCATGCAGCTGCGCAATCCCAACCTACCCACCCTGAGCTCTGCGCAGAAACACACCAATGCCCTATGTCCCCAGACCCACACATATTCACACCCCCATCCTGCCCACCCCAGCACCCACACATCTGTGCCCTGACCCCTCAAGCCCTGCACCTTGCCCTCCCTGCCCCACACACATGTGAACCCCTGTCTCATGCCCCCAGCTCTGCTGATGGGTGGACCCCTGCTTCAGCCCCCCCATGCCCCATGCACGCACATACCCTTGTCCCATTCCCCTGGCACAAGTGCATCAGCACACCCATCCAGCAGGTGCATATCTCTGCATCATTCCACACAGCCCACCCTGCGCATGCATGCATCCCTACCCTGCCTCCTCAAGGTGTCACACACACGCATACCTGTGCCACATCCCCCTGCACTTGCACACCTACACTAGGGACCACCCACCCCATGACATGCACACACACACCCCGCCCCTAACCTATACCCTGCAAACCCCACGACCTACACCCCATCCCTAGTGCATGCATGCACCCACATCCCAGTCCCACTGGACTTGTACACAAGCATGCACCAACCGACCCCCACCCTGCACCCAGACCTTTGCACCCCAAACTCCACATCCTAGTATCCATGACCTCCATACTCCACGAACCCACCCATGACATGCCCATGCACCCACCCCCACACATCTGCACAGTCCCCACCAATCTGCTTTCTGCCAAACCCTGGCTCTGTGTCCTCTCCACCATACCCTGATCCTATGCTCCAAGGCCTGCCAGAGCTGCATCCTGCCCCTATGACCCCCGCACCGCTACCCTGCAACAATGCGCCCCTCTCCCACGCTCCCGGGCATCAGCATAGAGCCCCAAACCTGTGCCTATCCTTGCACCGCAACCCATCACCACACCGCTGTGCCCTGCCCCATGCTCAATGTCATACCCTACACCCATCCTGCAAATACAAAACTTTAGATTGCTGAAGGAAATCAAATTCCACTGCAACTTTATCAAGATAATTACATGCCTCAAAGACAACAGAAAATCACAAAGCATATGAGGATGCAGACAGATATAGCCCAGCCTGATGACCAAATGAAAGCACTGGAGGAGACACAGATTTTGGAACAATTAATCAAAGATGTTCACATAACTCTACTAAAAAAAATCATTGGACTGGCTAATGACATAAAGGAGGACAAGTAGACATAGAAAAACAGCAAATATCACAGAGATTTAAAGATGCTGCAGACCAAATAAAAAATATAGTAGAGACACAACAGCAGATTTTTTTTAAACATAACAACAAACAAACATTCTTACCATATGATCATTCCATTCTTGGTATATAATCTATAACTCACAATATCATCACATAGTCATTTCTTAGAACATTTGCATCAATTCAGAAAAAAAATAGAAGGAAAAAAGAAAAAAACATACCTTACCCCTTACCCCTCCCTCTCATTGACTGCTCATATTTCCATCTACCCAATATATTTTAACCTTTGTTTCCCCTATTTTTTCCTATACCCCTTACCACTCCCTTTCATTGATCACTAGCATTTCAATCTACTAAATTTATTTTAACGTTTGTTCTTCATATTATTTATTTATTTTTAATCCATATGTTTTACTCATCTGCCCCTGCCATAGATAAAAGGAGTATCAGACACAAGGTTTTCACAATCACAGAGTTACATTGTGAAAACTATATTATTATACAATCATCTTCAAGAAACATGGATACTGGAACACAGCTCTACATATTCAGGCACTTACATCCAGCCTCTCCAATATACCTTAACTAAAAAGGTAATATCTATATAATGTGTAAGAATAACCTCCACATTGGCTCTTGTCTTGAGTCTCTTGACTCTCTATGAAATCTCTCATCCATTGACACTTTATTTTGTCTCATTTCTTCTTCCCCCTTTTGGTCGAGAAAGTTTTCTCAATCCCTTGATTCTGAGTCTCAGCTCATTCAGGATTTCTGTCCCATGTTGCCAGGAAGGTTTATACCCCTGGGAGTCATGTGCCATGTAGAGAGGGGGAGGGCAGTGAGTTTGCTTGTCTTATAACAGCAGATTTGAAGAAGCAGAAGAAAGAAAGAATAAGCACACTAGAGGACAGGACAATTGATTCCTAACATCCCAAAGAGCAAATGACAAAAAAAGATGGAAATTTTTGAATTGGCTATCAGGGAAATGATGGACAAAATGCACAAATACAAGAATCATCAGTGTCTCAGAAGGAAAAGAGAAGAGTAAAGGATGAGGAAGATTAGTTAAGGACAAAATAGGGGAAAACTTCTCAACCTTTATTAAAGGCATAAATATCCAAATCAAAGGAGCCCAATGAACCCCAAATAGAATAAATCCAAATAAATCTACTCCAAGACACATATTAATCGTCTGTTAAATGTTGAAGAAAGCAGAAAATCCTGAAAGCAGCAAGAGAAAAATGATCCACTACATACCAGGGAAACCATCTAAGACTGAGCATGCCAGTTTGAAGTTATATGTACCCCAGAAAAGTCATATCCTGTAATCCTCATTCAATATTGCCAGGTGCAATCTTTTTTGTTGTTTCCATGGAGATATGACACAAAAATTGTGATGGTAACTTTTTATTAGTGTCCATGGAGATGTATCTCCACCCATTCAAGGTGGGGTTGCTTAATGGGAACTATTTTGGAAAAAGCTTTAGAGCTATCAGAACCAACAGAGCCAACATAATGGACAGAATACTGGGGATGCCGTTGAAGAAGTCTGGATAGAAAGCTAGCAGACGTCACCATGTATTTTTCCAGTTGAGAGAGAAACCCCAAATATCATAGGCCTACAGAACCAAGATATCTTTTCCTGGATCCCTTTGGACATTTTTATAGGCTTGCCTTAATTTGGACATTTTCATAGCCTTAGAACTGTAAACTTGCAACTTAACCACTCCTGTTTTTTAAAATGCCATACTGTTTCAGATATATTGCATTCTGGTAGCTTGCAAACTAAAACTCTGAGTTTGGACTACACTATAGGCACTATGGAGGTGAGAAAGCAGTAGTATAATATATTTAAGATCCTGAAAGAGAAAGACTCATAGCCAAGAATTCTGTACCCAGCCAAATTGCCCTTCAAAATTGAGAGAGAGATTAAAATTTTCACAGTCAAATAAATGCTGAGAGAATTTGTCAACAAGAGATTGACCCTAAAAGAAATACAAAAAAGAAGTTCTGCCAACTGAAAAAAGAAAAAAAGATGGGAGGGAGGTGAGGAGGAAGGCACAGAATTGAAGAGTACCAGTAAGGGTAATGTGGTAGTTAGAGTCACTTGTCAACTTGGCCAGGTGAAGGTACCTAGTTCTGTTGTTGTGAACTTGAGCCAGTGGTATGTGAACCTCATCTGTTGCTAATTACATCTGCAGTTGGCTAGAAGGTGTGCCTGCTGCAATGAATGAGGTTTGACTTAATTGGCTGGTGCTTAAATGAGAGAGCACAACCTAAGCAGCCTAAGTACAGCCTAAGCAGCTCGGCTTTCCTCATCTCAGCACTTGCAGCTCAGCCCAGGCCTTTGGAGATGCAGAAAGAAGTCACCCCGGGGAAACTTGTTGGAACCCAGGGGTCTGAAGAGAAGTCTAGCAGAGACCATCCTGTGCCTTCCCACATAAGAAAGAACCTCAGTGGAAAGTTAGCTGCCTTTCCTCTGAAGAACTAACAAAATAAATCCCTTTTTATTAAAAACCAATCTGTCTCAGGTGTGTTGCATTCCGGCAGCTAGCAAATTAGACCAGGTAACTTAAGGAATAAAAGAGGAAGAGGGTAGAGAATATATAGATATGACAAGTAAAATCCGAAGGATAAGATGGTGGATTCAAGAAATGCCTTTACAGTAATAACTTTGAATGTTAACAGACTAAACTTACCAATTAAAATACACAGATTGGCAGAATGGGTTAGGAAATATCATCCAGCTATATGCTGCTTACAAGAGACTCATGGTAACCCAAGGATACAAACAGATTGAAAGTGAAAGGATGGAAAAAGATATTCCATGCAAGTTGTACCAAAAGAAAGCAGGAGTAGCTACACTAATACTAGACAAAACACACTTTAAATGTAAAGACATCATCAAAGACAAAGAAGGACATTACATATTAATAAAAGGGATAATTCACCAAGAAGTAACAATCATAAATGTTTATGCTCCAAATCAAGGAGCTCCAAAGTACTTGAGGTAAATATTGGCAAACAGAAGGGAGTGATAGATGTGTCAACAATAATAGTAGGAGAGTTCAATACACCAATCTCTTCTGTAGATAGAAAAACCACACAAAGGATCAACAAGGAGATGGAGAAACTAAACATTTTGATAAATGAATTAGACTTAACAGACATATATAGGTTGTTACACCCCAAAACACCAAGATATACATTCTTCTCCAGTTCTCATGGAATGTTCCTCAGGATATATCATATGCTGGGGCACAAAACAGGTTTTTATAAATTTAAAAAGATTGAAATTATTCAAAGCACTTTCTCTGATCACAATGGAATAAAACTTTCATAAGCAACCAGAATTTCCACAAATATGTGGATTAAATAATACACTCTTAAACAACCAGTAGGCCAAAGGAGAAATTGCTAGAAAAATCAGTAACTATCTGGAGATGAATGAAAATGAAAATACAACATATCAGAACTTATGGGTGAAGCAAAGGCAGTGCTGAGAGGGAAGTTTATTGCTCTAAATGCATATATTAAAAAAAGAAGAAAGAGCAAAAATTGAGGACATAACTACTCACCTGAAGAAACTAAAGAAAGAACAGTAAATTAACCCCAAAGCAAATAGAAGAGAAACAACAAAGATTAAAGCAGAGTTAAATGAATGGGAGAACAAAAGAACAATAGAAAGAATCAATAAAATCAAAAGTTGGTTCTTTGAGAAAAATCGATAAAATTGATGGGCCACTAGCAAGGCTGGCAATAAAAAGAGACAGAATGCAAATTAAAAAAATCAAAAGTGAGAGGGGGGTCATTGCCAAAGACCCTGATGAAATTTTTTTTAAATCATAAGAGGATACTATGAACAACTATTCACCAATAAACTAGAAACATAGATGAAATGGACAAATTCCTAGAAACACAAGAATAAGCTACACTGACTCAAGAAGAAACAGAATATCTCAACAAACCAATTACAGTAAAGATATTCAACCATCAAAAATCTTCCTACAAAGAAAAGCCCAGGGCCAGATGGTTTAACAGGGGAATTTTTCCAAACATTCTAAAAAGAATGAACACCAATTCTGCTCAAACTTTTCAAAAAAATTGAGGAAAAAGGGATGCTACCTAACTCATTTTATGAAGCTAACATCTCTCTAATACCAAAATTGGATAAAGATGCTATAAGAAAAGAAAACTACAGGCCAATTTGTAGTTTTCTATTCTAATGAACACAGATGCAAAAATTCTCTACAAGATGCCAGGAAATTGAATCCAATGAAACATTAGAAGAATTATACACCATGACAAGTAGAGTTTATACCAGGAATGCAAGGGTGGTTCAACACAAGAAAATCAATTAATGTAATATAGTACATAATTATCTTAATAGATGCTAAAAAAAAGATATTGACAAAATTCAACATCCTTTTCTGATAAAAACACTTCAAAAGGTAGGAATCAAAGGTGACTTCCTCAATAAGAAAAAGGACATATATGAACAACCCATAGCCAGCATCATACTCAATGATGAGAGATTGAAAGCCTTCCCCTAAGATCAGGAACATGACAAGGATGCCCCTGTCACCACTATTACACAACATTGTACTAGGAGTTCTAGTTAGGGCAATCAGGCAGGAAAAAGAAATAAAAGGCATCCATATTAGAAAGTAAGAAGTAAAACCTGCATTCTTTGCAGATGACATGATACTATACTTGGGAAATCCTGAGAAATCTACCATAGAGTTACTTAGGATAATAAACAAATTCAGCAAGGTGGTGGGATATGAAATTAATGTGCAAAAATCAGTAACATTTCTATACACAAGTAGTGACCTAACTGAGGAGTCAATTAAGAAAAACATTCCACTCAAAATAGCAACTAAAAGAATCAAGTATCTAGGAATGCACTTAACTAGGAATGTAAAGGATCTGTACACAGACTACATAACATTCCTAAAAGAAATCAAAGAAGATCTAAATAGGTGGAAAGACACTCCCTGTTCATGGATAAGATGGCTAAATGTAGTTAAGATGTCAATTCTACCCAAATTGATCGACAGATTCAATGCAGTATCAATCAAAATTCCAACAACCTACTTTGAAGACCTGGAAAATCTAGTTACCAAATTCATTTGGAAGGGAAAGAGACCCCAAGTAGCCAAAAAAAAAAAAAATCCTAAAAAAAGAACAAAGTGGGAGAATTAACATTTCCTGATTTCAAAGATTATTATAAAGCCACAGTGGTCAAAACAGCATGGTACTGGCACAAAGACAGAAGGGTTGACCAATGGAATCAAATAAACAGCACAGAAATAGACCACCAAATTTATGGCCAACTAATCCTCAACAAAGCCCCCAAATCCACTGAACCGGGACAAAATAGTCTTTTAAATAAATGGGCAAGGGAGAACTGGATATCAATAGCCAAAAAAAATGAAAGGGGAACCCTTATCTTACACGGTACACAAAAAATTAACTCAAAGTGGGGAGCCCAGAATAAGAATGAGGGCCTTTAGTGCTGTATTCTTTAAGGTAATGCCTGGATACATTCCAGGGTATATTAAGCAGATCACCAAAAACTATTGGCAAAGACACATGAGGGATAGGAGAAAAATTATGGAACTACTAAACTTTACTACTGGGGAAACCCCTGATACTGTGTCAAACATTAGGGACACCAAATGAATAGGTCAAGCCCTTGATCTTGAGGGTTACTCTTGTGAAGCTTATGTATGTAGCAAAGAACCTTAGCCTACGTATAGGTATGCCTAAGAGTTACTTCTGGAGAACTTCTTTTGCTGCTCAGATGTGGACTCTCTCTCTCTCTAAACTGAACTCTGCAAGTGAAATCATTGTCCTCCCCCCAACATGGGACATGACATACAGGAGTAAAATTCTCCCTGACAGCATGGACAATGACTCCCAGGGATGAGTCTGGCCCTGGCACTGGGATCAACAATGCCAAAGGGGAAAAAGAATTGTAATAAATAAGGTGTCAGTGGCTGTGACAGTTCAAATAGAGTTGAGAGCTACTCTGGAGGTCATTCTTATGCACATTTCAGTTAGATATTGCTAGCTATCTTAGCTTGCCAAACCCCAACCAAAACCATTCCTGCCAATCCTAAAGAACACCTAGGTTGTAATATAAGATTCTACAATAGTTCCATACACTATGGTGATTTTCCAGAAACCTACATCCTCCAGATGGGTCCCTGGATCGGATAAGTCCTGAAATGCAGAGGGACCAGCCTGTCCAGAATATCAACTAGTTCCATCCCCCATCCCATATTATTGACAGTCCCTTCCAACTTGAAAAAGTTAGAATCAGCATAGCCCAAATACTCTTAAAGAGTGGGAGAAAGATAAAAGGAAATGGTGGGGTTATACAGAGAAGGGTTTAACAAATGAGTATGCTTGATGAATCATTTTGATATTTCTTTTAGTCTCCAGTATGTTACAGCAGCTAGAAGTAAAAACCTGAAATTGTGGAACTGTAACCCCTACTAAACTCTGAAATCTGTTCTACAACTAGTTGTTGTGATGTGCTTTGAACTTTATGGCTTTTTGTGTATATATGTTATTTTTCACAAAAAAGAAAAAAATTGATTGTGATGATAAATATACTGCTATATGATGAGATTATGAACCATTGATTGTACACTTTGGATGATTACACAGTATGTGAATATATAATATATATCAATAAAAAGTAGCTAATTTTTAAAAAGTAACTCAAGGTGAATCGAACACCTAAATATAAGAACAAATACCATAAAACTCCTAGGGGGAAAAGTAGGGAAACATCTTCAAGATGTTACCATAAAACCACCTTGTAATAAGAACTTGCTTCCTAAACTTTACACCCAAAGCACAAGCAATGAAAGAAAAAATAGATAAATGGAAACTCCTCAAAATCAAATGCTTTTGTGCCTCAAAAGACTTTGTCAAAAAGATGAAGAAGCAACCAAATAGATGGGAAAAAATATTTGGAAATCATATCTTGGATAAAGGTTTGATTATACATAAAGAAATCACACAATTCAACCACAAAAGAATAAACAATTCAATTATAAAATGGGCTAAAGATATGAATAGGCATTTTTCCAAAAAGCAAATGCAGATGGCTAAAAAGTACATGAAGAAATGTTCATTTTCATTAGCTATGAGGGAAATGCAGATCAAGACTACAATGAGATACCACCTCACACTTATAAGAATGGATGCTATTAAACAAACAGGAAACTACAAATGTTGAAAAGGATGTGGAGGAATTGGGACATTTATGTACTACTGGTGGGAATGTATAATGGTACAGTTTCTATGGAAGATACTCTGGAGGTTCCTCAGAAAACTAAATATCAAGTTACCCTATGACCCAGTGTATTAGCTAGGGTTCTCTAGAGAAACAGAATCAACAGGAGATATATGTAAATATAAAATTTATAAAAGTATCTCATGCAACTATGGGGATGCAAGAGTCAAAAATCTGTAGGGTAGGCCATGAGCTAGCATCTCCAATGAAGGTCCTCAAAGAACTTTCAGGAGAGGCTAGCTGGCTAAAGAAGAAAGAGTTATTGTCTCTTCTGAATCCTCCTTAAAAGCCTTCCAGTGATTAGATTAAGCATCACTCATTGCAGAAGACACTCCCTTTAGCTGTTTGCATTTGCAATCAGCTGTGAATGCAGCCAACATGGTCATGATTTAAGTCCATGAAATGTCCTCACAGCAACAAACAGGCCAGTGCTTGCCCAACCAGACAACTGGACATCACCACCTGGTCAAGTTGACACATGAATGTGATCATCACCCCTGGGAATACCACTACTTGGTATATACCCAGAAAAGCTGAAAGCAGTGACACAAACAGACATTTGCACACCAATGTTCATAGCAGGATTATTCACAATCACCAAAAGATGGAAACAATTCAAGTGCCCATCAACAGACGAGTGGATTAACAAAATTTAGATTTACATACAATGGAATCTTATGCAGCAGTAAGATGAATGATGTTCAGAAGCACAAGGCAAGATGGATGAACCTTGAGGACATAATCCTCAGTGAAATAAGCCACACACAAAAAGATAGATACTGTACGATTTCACTATTATGACCATGGTAAGAGTAAACTCGGAGGCTTATAATACAGAATATAGGGGACCTAGAGATATGTGGAAGCTAGAGATAGGTGAATGGTTGGCTAGTGAAGTTGAAATGAAATGTAAGGGAATAGATAAAAGTGAAGGCAATTCATTCGCAGACCTATAAGTAATATTGCCATATTGAAGGTGAACACGATTGAAAGGGGTTTTACAGACCCATATGTCCCATTGATTAACACTACAAATATGAATAAGTTTTTGTATGAACTACTTTAAAGGTATGAATCTTGTATGAAGAGGGTATAATATTGGGCTATAGGGGGAAAACTACTATTGCATGCTATGGGCTATGTTTAACAGGAAAACATAAAAAATACCACAGCAATACCAGGGGTAAATAATGGGGGGAAGGACAAGAGTTAAGGGTAGGCTTGGATATTCTATTTTATGAGGGTGTGTTTATTGGTTATTTTGCTTTGGGGAATAATGAAATTGTCTAAAATTGAGAGTGTTGATGGACTATTGACTTTGGACTTTATACATGATGCCCAGTGGATGGAGGTAGCTGAAGGACATACTGACTGAGAAGTAGAATGGCAAACAGTGGTATATACATATGATCAAATATTGTGCTGCTGCAGAAAGGAACGAAGTTGTGAGGCATGCAACATTGTGAAAGAACCTGTGGGGCATTTTGTGAGGCAAAATAAGTTAGAAACAAAAGAGCAAATATGTATAGTCTCATTTTTTTAATATTTATAAGAAAATTGGGGCTTAGATTGTAAGCTCTTGTAGGAGTCACATTTAGTATGGAATGATAGTTTTTATTTCTAGATTTTGAGAGGCTGTGCTAAATATGTATAACCTGGTATTTAGATATAAGAGTGAAGTTGATCAGGTCAGGAATAAGGTAATTCAGAATATAGGGGTAAGGAAGACATTGGCTGAACTTTTTAGAACTTCACCTACTCTATGAGACCAAAGGAAGAAAGGTTTATTTTGTCCAGAACCTAAATTTTCTGGAGCACATAATCTAACTCAATTTGTTTAGATATATCATTTAAAACAACCCAAACACAGGGAGCATAGAATGGGAATGAGGGTCTGTAATACTGCATAGCTTAATGCAATGCCTGGATACATCCCAGAGTATGCTAAGCAGGTAATCAAAAATTATTGGCAGGGGTACACAAGTGGTTCAGTGGTAGAATGCTCACCTTTCATGTGGGAGACCCAGGTTCAATTCCTAGACCATGCAACCCACCCCCACCCCCACCCCCCCAAAAAAGCTATTGGCAAAGTTCCTTGAGGGATGGGAGAATAAATATGGAACTATTAAATTTTACCACAGGGGAAAACCCTGATACTGTGTTAAACATTAGAGATTCCCAAGTCAATAGGCCAAGCCTTTGGTCTCAAGGCTTGCTCTTGTGAAGCTTATGCATGTAGCAGAGAAGCTTAGCCTACTTATAGTTATGCCTAAGAGTTACTTTCAGAAGACCTCTTTTGTTGTTCAGACATGGCTTCTCTCTCTCTCTCTCTCTCAGCTCAACTCTGCAAGTGAAATCATTGCCCCCCCCCCCCTACATGGGACATGACATCCAGGGGTGAAAGTCTCCCTGGCAACATGGGAGATGACTCCCAGGGATGAGCCTGGCCCCTGCACCATGGGATTGACAAAGCCAACCTGCCAAGAGCGGGGAAAGAATTGTAACAAATAAGGTATCAGTGGCTGAGAGAGTTCAAATAGCGTCAAGAGGCTACTTTGGAGGCTACTCTTATGCAAGCTTCAGCTAGACATTGCTACCTATTTTAGTTTGCCAAACCCCAACCAAAACAAAACCATTCCTGCCAATCCTAAAGAACAACTAGGGCTTTACACAATAAAGGAACCTACAAAGGTTCCATGCACTAAGATTATTTTCCAGAAACCTTACAACCTCCAGATGGGCTCCAAGGCCAGATAAGTCCAGAAAATCAGAGAAGCCAGCCTCTCCAGAGCATCAACTAGTACCATCCCCCTATCCCATATTATTGGCCGCCCCTTCCAACATGAAAAAAGTTACAATGGGCATAGCCCGAGCACCTTTAAAGAGTGGGAGAAATATCAAAAGAGATGGTAGAGTTATAAAGAGAAGGTAGTATTTAACAAATGAGTATGATTGCTGAAACATTATATTGATATTTATTTCAGTCTCCAGCGTCTTGGAGCATTAGTAGTAAAAACTTAAAATTAAATTGTAACATGTTTTAGTTTGCTAAATCTGCTAGAACGCAACACATCAGAGATGGAATGACTTTTAATAAGGGGATTTACTTAGTTAAAAATTTATGATTCTTCAGAGGAAAGGCAGCCAGCTTTTCTCTGGCTATCTCTGTCACATGGGAAGGTATGTGGTAGATATCTATTGGGCTTCCCTATGGGCTTCTGGGTTCAAATGGCTTTCCCTGGGTGATTCATTTCTGCATCTCCAAATATCTGGGCTGAGCTGCAAGTGTGAGATATGAGGTATGCTGAACTTCTGAGCTCTCTTCTGACCTCTCTCTTTTAAGCCTCCAGCTAATTAAATTAAATGTCATTCACTGCGGAAGGCACTCCCCTTAGCGACTGCAGATGTAATCAGTCATAGATGAATTTCACATGCTGGTGATTTAAGTCCACAGCAACAGAACAATGGGGCATCATCACCTAGCCAAGTTGACACCTGAACCTAACTACCACGTGTCTACCTCTTGTCAACTTGACAACTATACACACCACCTTAAACCATACTTAATCTCTAAATAGAAAACAATAGCAAACATTTCTTTGCCTAACAATGATCATCTGTCCTGCATTCAGTCTTTCCATATACAAAATACATTTGTCTCATCACAATATCAAAAAAGCCTTAAATCATTTCAGTAACAATACAAATACAGTACGAACTCAAAAATAGTACAAAATCTCATCAAAATCATTTACAGGCATGGTCGGTCTTAAAACAAAATTCTCCTCTGGCTGTGGAGCTATGAACTTAAAGTAAGTTATCTGCTTGCAATATACAAAGAAGGAACAGTCATAGAATAAATGATCCCATTGCCATAGGGATAAATTGGAAGAAACACAGGGCACACTGGATCTAAACGATTCTGAAAACCTACCAGGCAAACTCCATTAGATTTCAAAGTCTGAGAGTCATTCATCATCAGGGCTTTAGAAAACGGCAGTCCCACCCTTTCCAAGGGCCCGCACAGTGGCCTGGCTCTATCTAAATGCAGCCTTGGAGGACATTGGGGAGACCACCTTTTTCTTGGCTCCACCCTCTCTAACCATCAGGTCCACACCTGGGTTTTCTGCCATCTCTGGGGCATACACTCAACCCCTCACTCCAAATAATGTGGTGGCTGCCAGGCTCTCCCCAATCCCTAAGGATTGTGCTCCACCCTCTTCAATGCCTGGGTTGGCACAACTCTTCCTGAGCAATGAAGCAGAAGGTCCACCCACTGCTTCTGGGGGCAAACTCACCCTCTCCACACATATGGATGGGTCTGCTCTCGTGGCCTGAGTTTTCTTGGTTTCAGGCCTTAACTTCCATGGCTCTGCCTCCAAAGTTATTTTTCCTTCAATTTTCCCCTTTTCTGTTCCCTTTAGTCCAGATTGGCAGTGGTTCCATTTATACAGACCCCACAACATTCCTGTTGGTTATCTATGCAGTATGCTGGGATCCTGCCCATCAGACAAAAGGACTTTCCCCACCAAAAGGATTTGCCCACCAGGCAAATCATATCTGGACAACTCTATTTCAAAACCTTGCTTGTCCTGTAATGGCTGACAGCTTCCATGTTTGGTTAAATCCTCATATGGGGCACTATTCTCAGGGTCTCCCTTTCTGGAAGCCTAGCATTTTCCAGACCATTTAATTTCTGGTTTCTTTATATGCAAGAGTTCGGTTTTCAATTTATCTCTTTCCTGTCACATTTCACTAAAAGCTTCAAGGAGATGTCAGACTGCAACCTCCACATTTAGTTTGGAAATTTTCTCTACTAAATACCACTCTAAATTCTGCCCTCCATCCACAAAGAATGCCTTCCCTCCAGCTCTCAATGACACATTCATCATTTCTGTCTAAAACCCAATCAGAAGTATTCCTAAAAGTTGCATTTCTTTCAACAGTCTCTCCAAAGCACTCTAGGCCTTCTCTATCAAGGTCTTCATAATTCTTCCAAAATCTTCCCTTTATTCATTTAAAAAACCATTCTGGCAGGTTTGGTATTTGCAAACTGCAGTAGCACCCACTTCTGGTACAAAAATCTGTTTTAGTTTGCTAAAGCTACCAGAATGCGACACAGTAGAGATGGAGTGACTTTTTTATAAGCGGATTTATGTAGTAACAATTTATAGTTCTTCAGAGGAAAGGCAGCTGGCTTTCCTCTATTTCTGTTACATGGGAAGGCACATGGTGAACATCTACTGGGTTTTCCTCCTGGTTTCTGGGTTCCAATGGCTTTTCCTGGGGTGATTCCTTTCTGCATCGCCAAACATCTGGGCTGAGCTATGAGTGCTGAGATGAGGTATGCTGAGCTCTCTTCTGACCTCTCTCTTTTACTCCTCCAGCTAATTAAATTAAATGTCACTCATTGAGGAAGACACTCCCCTTATCCAATTGCAGATGTAATCAGCCGTAGATGAATTTCACATGCTGATGATTTAAGTCCACAGCCACAACACAACAGGGCATCATCACCTGGCCAAGTTGACACCTGAACCTAACTACGACGTAACCCATATCAAACTCTGAAATCTACTTGCTGTGGTTGTGTGCTTTGAAATTTCTTGCTTTTTTGTATTTATGCTATTTTTCACAGAAAAGAAAAAAATGTCAATTGTGATGCTGAATACACAACTATATGGTAATACTGTGAATCACTGATTGTACACTTTGGATGATTACATGGCATGTGAATATATAATATATATACCAATAATATTGCATTAAAATAACAAATATAGTAGTCACAAGGAAAGGATAAGAAAGGAAGGAGATAGGAACTATGACATTAAATGAAGAATTCTTACAATTATCTCTAACGCCTCATTTCTACTCTCAGTGGTTGAATAAAATAGAATTGGCTGCATTCCACAAGGAATTAAAAGCTAGTGGTGATCATTACACAGGAAAATATGCTATTTCCTTTAATTCAAAGAAATGAAGTATGGAAACCTGTCAGAGAGGTAGATGAATTCCCACTCTGAAGCTAACTGGACTGACTTCTAGTAAATGGAGTTTATTGCAGATGCATGTAAAATGGCAGTGCAGTGATAGTACTGAATCCCATGGGCCAGGAGAGAAAATCCAGCTCTATTGTGCATATATCCTTGAAGCTCATACATAAAAAAAAATAACAAATCTATAAAAATTGATCCTTCAACTCAGCTGTGACAGAGACTACTTGTTATTGCCAATATTCATTCTCTTCTTCAGTCATCAAGTGCTAACTTTGAGCTAGGCCCATTGCCACCCAGTTAAATGACAATATTTACCATACTCCTTTGCAGTTAGTCATTGCCATGTGACTAAATTCTAGAAAATGTTGAATAGTGCTTCTGTGAAGTATCCTGGAAAGGAAGGAGGCACACACTTTGTTGCTACTTCCTTCATCCTGCTGGCTAGAAAGCGGATGTGTTAGCTGGTGTTCCAGCCACCATCTTGGGCTATGAAAACTAGGACCATGATCTAGTCATGATAAGCAGAAGTTATAGGAGCTCAGCTCCCGTGGTCCTCATGGAAATTGGGTGCCATTCCTGGGCAACCCACCAACAATAGAAAGTTATGTAGTTAACCTACTGTTGATGTGGGTGTTCTGTCAAGTGCAGCAAAATCCTAATACATCAGTGTCTAAGACAGATTCTTCCTAGGAAATACTGGAGAGGCCACCCTGATAAAGGAGAAAAAAAAGAAAACATTGACAAGAAAAACCTAAAGAAGTGGAGAGGAAGTTATCGTAAAGATTGAACACATGCTCTGAAGGGGTAGAATTCCAGGGCTTTCCTGCCTAGTATGCTTTTATGGCCCCTCGCATACTAGGCAGGGGCAAGGATTCACAACACAAATCCCTGCTCTCTCACCTGCTGCTTGTGTGACCTTGGGCAGACATTAACTGCTCTGAGCTTCAGTTCCTTCAGCTGTAAAATGGGAACATGGTAATTATGAGAATTAGAAGTTATTTATGCAGATTGCTTTGTACCTGCTTGGCACATAATTGACACTTAATAAATCATGGTTGTGAAGATACAGCCCAAGTTATAGACTTATGACATCATGCTCTTTTCTTCTGAGTAAGTATGAGAGCATTTAGAGGCAAAAGCCTAATGCAGTAGAAAAGCATGTGGAACATTAAGCCAAACTGCCTTAATATCTCCATCCCTCAGCTTTCCCAAATGTGAAATGCAAATAATACTAGTAATTACTGTATTATGTAAACTGATACATGTGCAAGTGCATTTAAATTACTTAGAATGGGGCTGAGAAATTGTGATGGTTTGAAGCTGTTATGTACCCCCCCCCCCCGAAAAGTCCACGTTCTTTTAATCCATTCCTGTGGGTGCAGAACTATTGTGGGCAGGACTTTATGATTAGGTTGGTTCAATTGAGATGTGACCCACCCAATTCAAAGTGGATTTAATCCTTTACTGGAGTCCTTCATGAGAGGATAAAAGGCAGAGAAATTTGGAGAGAGCAGAAGAGAAGCTTAGAGAAAAGTCCCTGAAGGAGCTAAGAGAGCCACTGAAGCCAGGAGCTAAAAGCAACGAAATCCAGGAGAGATGGAAAAGCAGACACCAGCCATGTGACTTCCCATGTGACAGAGGTGTCCCAGATGCCAACTTCCTTTCTTCAGAGAAGGTATCCTATCCTCCTGTTGATGTCTTAATTTGGACATTTTCATGGCCTTAGAACTGTAAATTTGTAAACTAATAAATCCCAAATGAAAAAGCCAACCCATTTCTGGTATATTACATTTTGTCAGCTTTAGCAAACTGAAACACATGTATTAAGTGTAATGAAAAACAGTGCTTGCCATTGTTTTCAGAGATAATTTTAAGTCCAACCCTCCACCAATGAAACCTTGAGAATTAAGGTTACAAATATTAGCTAAGAAGCCTGCTAGAGGGAGTAAAAGAAATGGATGTTACACTCTAACTGGGAATGTAAGTTTAACATGGGAAACAAACAGTATAAAGTATCAGAGACTAGGGTAAAATTACTAACAGAACTTAGGGGAAAAGGCAAATAGAGATAGACATATTCAGAGAAAAGTTCATAGGTGGATTGAGATTCAAGTTGGACCTAGAAACATTTAGATAGATAAAGAAGGAAATAAAGTGGGAGCAAAGACCCAAAGGAAGAGAACAGCATGACCTATGCAGTGGAGAATTATACTCTGACCTGATTAGAAAGACAGTTCATGGCTAGAGGGCTCCCCATTCCTTCTTCCTTTCTTCCACATCCAATCCCTCACCCCTATCCCTGCATTGTTTCAACCATGTGTAGAGGATGACAACTTCATAGTAACTTCCTGTTTTAGTTTCCCAGCTGCTAAAACAAATACCAGAAACAGGTATCTGTTTAAACAACAGGAATTTATTGGTTCACATTTTTGAAGCTAGAAGTCCAAAATCAAGGTATCAGCAAAACAATGTTTCTCTTTAATGACTAGCATTCTGGGTTGGCTGCTGGAAATCCTTGGGGTTCCTAAGCTTTCCTGGTCACAATGGCAATGCAAATGGTGGCATCTTTTCATTTCTCTTCCAGGTCCTGTGACTTCCAGTTTCTGACTGTTTCCCGTGGTTTCTCTGTCTGTCTTTTGCCCTGCTTATAAAGGACTCAAGTAATCCAGATTAAAGCTCAAGCTGATTCAGTTGGGCCATACCTTAACTGAAGTAACATCTTGAAGAAATTTTATGTACAATGAGTTTTCACCACCAGAATGCAGTGCAAGACCAGGAACATGTCCAAACTGAGTGTTCTAGTTTGCTAGCTGCCAGAATGTGAAATACCAGAAATGGAATGGCTTTTTTATTTTATTTTTTTTAATGTAAACAAACATTCTTGATTTATTAATTTTCAGAGTAGTTAGACAAATACAGCATTTTCCTGGGAATGGAAAACTTGCTTGGTAGTTACTTCATTCTTTTTTCTCTGTTTTAAAAGTATACCTAGGGCAGGCAACAGTGGCTCAGTGGTAAGAGTTCTAGCCTGCCATGTCGGAGACGTGGGTTCAATTTCCGGAGCCTGCCCATGCCAAAAAAAAAAAGTGTACCTCACAATGCCATCTGTTTTTCTCTAAAGGAATGTTTATTTTTTGACTGGACATTCTGGCTATACCACATCATCATAAAGTTCTTCTGTTTTTTCTTCTCTTTATTCGTAGAACTGGAAAATGAATTCATTTTGGTTTTCTTCCTCACAAAATGTTTCTGGTCTGTCTTTTCAGCCACTGCAGTTGCTAGTCTTTCCTCCTTTCAGATTTTGGCTTTTTATAAAGATGCTCAATGTCCCAAAGTGAAAGTAACTTGCCTTTGGGCTCCTCATCATATCTATTTCAACATATTTCCTCTTTTTGGATTTCTCAGGGGTAGCACTGAGTTCTTTCCTCATTTGGGCCATGCAGATTTTTGGGGAAGTCTTCCTGAGTTAAAACCCAACTAGTGTTGTTGGCTGCAGCTTTGACTTTCCACTCTTCCATGGGCATACTGTTCAGCTTCTTGGAAATTTCTGTTCATCAGAAGAGTGGTGCACTTCCATCCATTCACCATTGGCATCCTCCTCCTCCTTGTTGAGACTGGCACTTTCCCACCCATCTTCATCATTTTCAGTATTCTCTTCCTCTTTCTCAACTTCCAGAACTTCTGGAATGGCTTTTTTAAAAGACAAATTTAATAAGCTACAAGTTTACAGTTCTAAGGCTGAGAAAGTGTCCCAATTAAACCAAGACTATAAAAAAGTCCAAATTAAGGCACCAACAAGAGATTACCTTCACTCAAGAAAGGCTGATGAAATTCAGGGTTTCTCTCTTAACTGGAAAGGCATGCGGTGTTCACGGCAAAGTCTGCTAGCTTTTTGTCCAGGCTTCATGTTTCATGAAGCTTCCCTGGGGGTTTTCCTTCTTCATCTCTTAAGGTCTCTGGCTGCGTGGGCTCTTGTAGTTCTCATGGCTATCTCATTCTCAAACTTTTTCCAAAATGCTTCCTCTTTAAAGGATTCCAGTAAACTAATCAAGATCTACCTGGAATGGGTGGAGTCACATCTCCCTCTAATCCAAGGTTAGTATCCACAGTTGGGCACATCACATTTCTGCCGAGATGATCTAATCAACTTTCCATCCTATATAATTGCATAAGGATTAAAAGAAAGGGTTGCTCCCACAAGATTGGATCAGGATTAAAACATGGCTTTTCTAGGGTACATAAATCCATTCAAACTGGCACACTGGGGTACACAATTCAATGCACATTACTTCTTGAAATCAATTAAGTTGCTAATATGGTTAGGAAGAAGGTCAAAATACATAGTCCTATTTACAAACAAAAATTTCACTCTTACATCAGTCCAATAAAAATGTACACCCAGTATTTTTAGCCAAATCCATCTACCCTGGAAAACTTATTTGTAGGTAATTAGATTCATGAATGGGAATTTTTTTTTACTTGCCTGACAAAAATAATTACTCACCCTGAAGGAGAGGTTATAGAACTCCTATAACAAGAATGGTTTAAATTATTTCTTTTTTTTTCTGCTACAATCCTTTGGTATGTCTTATTTTTCAATCTAATAGTAGAACTGAACCACCATCTTCAGCTAATCAGGGAAGTTTCAGCTCCTAGTTGTTAATCACTGGCCCACATAGTTTTGTCTGCAATCTGCTATAAGTAGATAACATTTTGATTCCTAGAATTAATACAAAAATTTGATTCTATAAGAAATAACAGTTTAAATTTGGAACTATGGTTTGTATCTCCATTTATCTCCATACAAAGGGGACAGGTGGGTCCCGTTATTTCTTTCCCATGCAGTCATTTTTCTTTTCCTTTCAGTTCTTTTGTCTCTGTACAAATTACTCACACTATTCTTGATTTCAGTCTCTTTCAGTACATATGCTGCTTCCCTGGTAGGAACCAATTTGCTTTTAACTACTTTAAAGACAGAATTCAGATGTTCCAAGACAGGAAATTAAATAACTTATTTAGGATCAGAGTGGTGATCCTAAATGAAGGTGGAAAAAGAGCTAGGATCTAAGGCAGCCTAAAGTAAATTGGGCATTTCAACTACCTCCTCCAAGAGGCAGTACCTCGAGCAATATATCCAAGAAAGCAGGTGGAGGGAAGCTCTTTACTGACACACTTTTTAACCTTTGGCTGACACAGAAGTGTCATTGCCATGCTGCAACCAGATACTTTTTGGCAATAATGCAGATGTAATTAGATTAAAGATTTTATTCACTGGAATTCCAGGCAGCTTCTCCCCACAAGAGAAAAACAGTGTGGGAGTGAGATTACACTTCTCGGGGTTGTGCACAGCAGCAGGGAGGGTCATTTGTCTAAGACAGAAGTTGTATGTGGGGGTGTGTAATGGCAATTCATTATAGATTGAATCATATCCCCCCAAAAGACATGTTCAAGTACTTATCCACAGTCTTGTAGCTGTGAACGCATTTATAAAGGCTCTTCAAAAAACCTATTAGTTAAGTTGTGGCCAAACTGATTCAGAGTGGGCCTTAATCCAAAATGACTGGAGTCATAAACAGAGGAAATTTGGACGTGGTTGAGTAGGTGTGAGGAAGAGACAGAAGGAAACAGATGGCCGTATGACAGAGGTAGAAACTGAATTATGGATTGCTGACAAGTCACTACCCAAATGCTACAGACTTCAAAGAAAGTATGATTTTGTCCATTCCCTGATTTTGGACTTCTCCAAAACTGTTAGACAATACATTCCTGTTGTTTAAGCTAACTAGTCTGTGACATTTTGTTATAGCAGCCCTGGCAAACTAAAACATGTGTAGAGGCAGGAAAGGAAGGTGAGAAGAAGGAGGTGGCAAAGGAACTATGGGAATAAGGGGGAAGTATGGGAGACAGAAAGAGAGACTTTTGAGCTATGCTTATGAAAATAATTGCATATTGGGCCTCTCAACACCCAGTACAACCACATCCCACTAAGTGTTTCTGTGCAGTAGGGACAGAAAACCTAAAAGTTAAATTTCCCTGATAGTTTTGGAGCTAGGGTTCCATATGTGACCCAAAATCTGCCAAGCCTGAACTCAGCAGCAGGAGGAGACAGCCCCATACCTGGAGATAAGATCTTCCACAGGCACAGTGGCAGAGGCTTTCTGTTCTTTTTGGGCAACCAGGGAAAAGGTTTTAGTGTCCAATCTCTGGCAGCAGAGGTTCTGGGTGATGGGTAACAGCAACAGTGGGTGGAGGTCTGCATTTGATTAGACATTTCTCCTGTTTTGCTCCTGACTTGTTTGTACATATGCTGTCTTAGTTTGCCAGAGCTGCTATGACAAATACTACACAATGGATTGGTTTAACAACTGGAATTTATTGGCTTATGATTTGGACTGCTAGAAGTGCAAAATCAAAAAGTCAGCGAGGCCATGTTTTTACCCCAAAGTCTATCACATTTTTGGTGCTGGCTTGCCACAATCTTTACAGTTCCTTGATTTGTATCTCTACTTCGCATCACATGTCAACGGCTATGCATGTTCTTCTCATTTATGCTGACATCTGGCTTCTGGTGACTCCCTGTGGCTTTTTCTGACTTCTTGGCTATTCCCTGCAGCTTTTTCTGGCCTCTCTTTATAAGTTCTATAGTAATACAGGTTAAGAACAATCATGACTCAGTTAGCCACACCAGATCCTCAATGAGTCCAAACCTTAACAGCTAATATATCTTCAAAGGGTTCTATTTATAATGGATTCATTCCCACAGGAATATAGATTGAGATTAAGAATGTCTTTGAAATGAAAAAGTATTCATAAAGTCCCCTTGAGGTACTGGGGGGAAATGTGGAACTATTAATCTTCCCCACCTGAGGAATTCTTGATATTCTCTCAAGCATTAGGGTCTCTCAATTTAATAAGCCAAGTCCTAAATCTTAAGGCTTGCCCTTATGAAACTTATTTCTACAATGGTGAAGTTAAGCTTACTTAGAGCTAGGCCTGTGTCATCCCCAGAGAATTCTTTTGTTGCTTAGATGTGGCCCCTCTCTCTCTCTTTTTTATTATATCTGCAAATAAAATCACTACCTTCCATTTTGTGAAAAATGACTCACAAGAATGTAAGTCTCCCAAGTAACTTGGGACCCTGGAGGCTACTCGTACGCAAGCTTCAGCCAGATATTGCAAATTGCCATAGTATACCTAGTCCCAGCTAACAGTATTCCTGAAAATCCTAAAGAAAACCCTGGGCTCTGTAAGACTCTACAAATGTTTTATCTAGAAAATTTATCTTTTTTCAGAAACTTAAGACCCCCAAATTGCTACTATGCCAGATAAGCCCTGAAACACAGGTATCGGTATCTCTAAGAAAATCAACCAATTTCATACTTCTATCCCATAAGGTCAACACCCCTTTCCTGCACAAAGAAGTTAAAATGCTC
This sequence comes from Tamandua tetradactyla, assembly GCF_023851605.1. NCBI lineage: Eukaryota > Metazoa > Chordata > Mammalia > Pilosa > Myrmecophagidae > Tamandua > Tamandua tetradactyla. The sequence goes on along the minus strand of NC_135327.1, from coordinate 197,711,338 downwards.
ATTGCCCAGATATCCCTGAGGATTAAGAGAATGATTAAATGAGAAGGAGAAGGTGTAACAGAGAAAATCATATGGATATTTCCTTCTAGTTTCTAATGTATTAGAACAGCAGGAAGGAAATACCAGAAATTACTGAGTTGTAATCTAGTAGCCCCGATCTTTGATAATGATTGTATAGCTAGCTATACAGAAAAAAAAAAGTTGGTTACCATGGTTGTATGGATCTACTTCTAGATGTTTTATTCCATTCCACTGATCCATATATCCATCTCTAACAATACTACACCGTCTTAGTTAACTTACCTTTATTGCGTGTCTTTAAATTGGGTAGAATGCAATTCTAAGGGTTAATAAGGGAGGGATAAGGGGTATGTTTAGGGTTTTCTTTTTTCTTTTTATTTCTTTTTCTGGAGTAATGCAAATGTTTTAGGATTGATCATGGTGAAGAATGCAAAATTATGTGATAATATTGTGAACTAATGATTGTAAACTTTGGATGGATGGTATGGTAAAAAAAAAATACATAAAGAATTTTTAAAGAGAATGTTTTTTGATGGAATACATAATTCAATCTACTACATATCCTATGTTCCTGGCCCTACAGGATATTCTGAGGCCACTCTTTTTTAAAAGCTAACTGTTTTCTGTAACTAAAACTCTGATATAAGGGGAAAGGGGAATGCTAAGATATAGATTTCTCTATGAAAACTCCTGTTCCATTATTTCAGAAATTCTATACTAAATATTTATATTATTCTTCAAGATTTCTGGAATTGGATTTTATTTAAATTTTAAAGTTTCAAAGTAGAAGCAAGCTGCAGTGCAGGCATTACTTAAAATTGCCTTACAAGCTATCTCTGTTTAATTAATTTGATGTATTTGGGTATACTATATATAAACAACCAATATACTTTGTAATGAAAAATGAAAATAAATTCTGAAGGACAAACTCAATGTTTGTCAGAACCTTGTGGCAAAACTCTAACATTTACTAACAGAAGACTCTTTTGGGGGGTAAAAAACAATCTTTCAAAAGTAAAACATAGATAAATTTTGTTTGAATGTATCTGTGGTGCTTTGAAACTATATAGACTCCAGAAAAGCATTTTCTTAAAGTTAATTCATTCCCGTGGGTGTGGATCCATTGTCAGTATGATATTTTGATGAGCTTACTTCAGTTAAGATGTGGCCCAGCATGGGTCTTAATTCTCATAATGGAGTCCTTAATAAGAGAATGAAATTCAGACAAAGACAGAGAAAACTATGGAAGCAAGAAGGTGAAACCAACAAAACCCAGACAAGAAGGGAGAAACCAGCAGACATTACCATGTGCCAGAGGAGCCAAGGATCACCAGCAGCCAGTTTTGGGGAAGACAACATTGCCTTGATGACGCCTTTATTTGGACATTTTTTGCAGCCTCAAAATTGTAAGCCTGTAAGCTAATAAATTCCCATTGTTAAAGCCAATGCATTTCATGGTAACTGCTTTCAGGAGTCTAGGAAACTAAAACAGTATCAATATCTTTAAAAAAGATTCTTACCTAAAGTCTGTGAAAACAGCTGTTCTCAAGGTCCTTACTTTCTTTTATATAAAAAGAGTCTGCATTTGTAAATAATAACTACATTTTATGACCATTTGGTACATTGCAAATAAAGTCATCTTGTCTACTTGATATATTTTCACAAAGTTTTAAATCACTCACTCCTTATTTGTCTGACACAAACCACAAATTTGAAATGGATTACTTATTTGCATTCAATTGACTAGAAGGAAAATGAAATTAAGTGGAGAATCAAACTGGGTTCATCTATAGGAGTTTCCCTGTTCCTGAGCCACAGCTTTTGTCCCATTGTGCTGCATATAGTCATAGTTTGACACTAATGGCAGAATCATAGACCACAGTCTGCCCTCCAATATAATCTCCACCTCAGTTTGGAATCATGTTTCTGAGGCACCCATACAGCTTCTTAGGCTGGCCTAAGGAATAGAGTGCAACCAATCACCACTTTTGCTCGACAGTAAATAACCCATTCTCATATTGACTTTAACATTTCCTGCTTCATTTGCCTGGCCCTCATCTCCTGGTAACATATTCCACAATGAAGTACTAATGATTCTGCCCCAGGTTCTACTTTCTGTGGATTCCAGGCTTACCCACAGCCCCAACAGAGCAGGTAGCAGGTAACAACATGACCACATACATTCACAAACCCAAGTCTCAGTTGACCTAGACTGAGCATCAACCTGTAATGCCTGGGTCAAACAGATTATTGGTAATTCCTGCAAGTTTGAACTAATAGTTTGGTCAAAATTGAGTGCTTATAATAAGGCCTTGCTGCTTTAGACTGTCCAGCATTTATTTGAGCTGCCCAATATTCATCCCCTCCTCTTCTTGGTAATTGTGCCCTGATTTTCAGATACCCATTCTCCCTCAAGCAACTCATGGAAAGCAGAGAAAATGGAATGCTACCCTCAGCTGTAAGAATGGAGCCTGATAGGCTTAAACCCCTGGGTCTACAGATCTGTTCGTAATGGGTTGTATGAGATGCAAAAAGGCGATTTCTGGGGCCTTGGGGTAAGAAGCTTCACTACTACACTTTGACACTAGCCAGAAAGATGCTCTCTCTTTCCAAATGGCACAAAAGGTAGATGTGGTGCCTGGAACAGCAGCAGCTACTTTGCTGCCACAACAAAGCCCAGCCCAAGGATGAGCCAACATCTGGGAAAAAAGCAGAGTCCAGAGAACCTCAGTCAACCTAGGCTTGAAAGGCTGATGGTCGTTGTTCTAGTATGCTAGCTGCCGGAATGCAATATACCAGAAATGGAATGGCTCTTAAAAGGGGGAATTTAATGAGCTGCTAGTTTACAGTTCTAAGGCCGAGAAAATGTCCCAATTAAAACAAGTCTATAGAAATGTCCAATCTGAGGCATCATCCAGGGAAAGATATCTTGGTTCAAGAAAGCCGAAGAAGTTCAGGTTTCTCTCTCAAGTGAGAAGGCACATGGTGAACACAGTCAGGGCTTCTCTCTTAGCTGGAAGGGCACATGGCAAACATGGCATCATCTGCTAGCTTTCTCTCCTGGCTTCTGGTTTCATGAAGCTCCCTGGGAGGCGTTTCCCTTCTTCATCTCCCAAGGTCACTGGCTGGTGGACTCTCTGCTTCGTGGTGCTGCAGCATTTTCTGCTGTCTCTGAATCTTATTCTCCAAAACGTTTCCTCTTTTATAGGACTCCAATAAACCAATCAAGAACACACCCAAATGGGTGGAGACATGTCGTCACCTAATCCAGTTTAACAACCACTCGGTTAAATCACATCATCCAGGGAGATGATCTGATCACAATTTCAAACATACAGTATTGAATAGGGATTATTCTACCTTTATGAAATGGGATCTTGATTAAAACATGGCTTTTCTAGAGGGCATACTTCCTTTCAAACCAGCACAGTTGTTCTCCTCATCCATCAAGGGTCAGAAGCGGCAGCAGCAGGAAAGAAGATTTTGAAGTTGGTCTATTCTGGGCTCTCACCAACAGGCCTGAACATACAGCATTTCTTACTAAGGATGGAGGTATTGGTCAGATGTGAGCCTGACGTGTGGTAGAATAACACCCAAGTACCCCATAAAGCAGACATAACATCACCCAACACAAGAAGCTCATTGTTTTTCTTATCAGATCTGTAAGAACCTCCACTTATAAGACGATTTTTTTTAACCCATGTCTTCACTGCCCAAGAGTAGCTGCACATTAGCTTGGAGAAATCAGGGTAAGAGTTGGAAGGTAAGGCTGGGATGAAGGGGCTGGAAGAAAACTAATGCACTCATATCTCAGGATGTGTAATATAACTGCTCTTCATCATAAAAAGCCAGACAGAGCCTGGCTTTCCCTGGAACACAGGAAGAGTGCATTTTCCTTCTTCACGCAGCAAAGAGAATTTCCCAGATTCACTTACCCTTCTCCCAGGCTTTTGCTTCAAAAATGATTTTCATTCATTCCTTTCTCCATCAAACATTTATAGGGCTCTTTCATGTGTGGCACTGTGTTAGAACTGGAGGAAGGAAGCTCGTTCTCTGTATAAGTGATAGGTAAGTATGCAATTATACGTGCTAAATGTATTTGAAGGTGGGTGCAACAGAATACTTTACCTCTGGACTTGAGGATACCTAAGGAATGCAGGCAGGAAAAACAAAAAGCTCTTCGAGGCATCCCTGGGTCTGCTCTATTATTCAAGTATAAAATGTGATGGAACTATTTAAAAAATTAAAACATGCTTTTCTGCACATAATTGTTTCTTTTCTCCTCTGCTTTACAAGAAGATTTAAGAATCAATAAATCCCTCGGCCCAGATGCCCTGTGGTATATTTATCCCTAAGCCATTTGTCTTACCGTTTGCTCCTCTGTGAGGAACATGACATTTTAATAATAGGTATCATTAAGAAAGAACTGTAAGGAAATTAGGGGAGTTACAGAAAAGTTATCTCCCTCTGGGGAGGGATTCTCTTACCGTTGGTGACTTTAAGTTTGCTGTGGAAAGACGTCTAGGCAGGTTAACACCAAGCTCGTGTTTTCTTTCCTTCATAAGCACTTCTGCATCCTGGGATACTGATAATATTTTCCCCATGTGAATTCATCACTTCTGTTTTATTTGTTAACCTTTATTAATTTAGAATATAGTATTAAACTACATAAATTTCTCTGTAAGCATAGTGTTTAACTTCATCCCAAAAGAAATCTACTTTATTTGTTAACTAACACATACATACTCAGTATAAACAGTTACCTTTACTTGTGACTCATGACTGCTGGGAATACATTCCGGCAAATTAATATTGTTGTTCACTTTTTAAAACTTCTTATTGCTAAACTGCACATTATTTTTCAATTATATCATATGTAACATATAGAGAATAAAATAAAAAGAATTCACTTACAAAATTAATGAATAGTCTTGAGAAATATAGTTTAATTGTTTTAATTTGAGTAAAATAAAGTCTCCTAAGTAGCAGCAGTTTCTTTCACTGCTAATGAGTGATAATTGAAACTTTCAGTGAAGAGAGAGTCCCACATTCCTGGGTGTGTTCCTGGAAATACAAAAGGAGAAACTGATCTTGGAGGACCTCCTTCTGTTCCATGGATATGAAGGTGGAAGAACTCCAGCCCTTGCATGGCGTTCTCTTGAATCCACTGGTCTCAGTGATCCTCGGATGGAAGTCAAGGTGGGTGAACTCAGCCTGGAGGATGGGGAGGCCTGGGTGAAGGGAGGGAATAGTGCTGCTTTAAGATGAAGACCCACTCCTGGGAGAGGGACAATCAGCGGTTGGATCCGGGCAACACACTGAGTTAGGAAATGCTTTTTCTGATGTGGTGATTCTCGTGACCTCTTCTAGGGACTCCACTGTTTGTAGCATCTCTCCTATCATCGCTTCTTGTTTTGAGAATTTGGATCTCTTCCTTCAGTTCTAAAATCAGGGAGATTAATTCCTGCATCAGCATCGCTTTCACTCCCTTTTCCTTTCTGTAGCTGTCAACAAGGCTACTTATATTTAAAGACTCTTTGTCTAGCCTGGTGTTCTCTAAAACTGACTCCATCTCTGCATATTTCTTTTGAGCAGCACTGAGCTTGCCAAATAGCTGACATTTCTCTTTGATCAGTACAGCCAGTATGCTCGCAAGCTGTTTTTCATGCCTTATATAAATCCAGCTTCTAACAGACTGCACAAGTCTGAACAAAATTAAGAGACCCAGCAAAATGCCAATGACAGGTGGACATACCACAGTCTCCCACTGGAGACCGTAGAATGGGAGGCCTGGACTCAAGTCATGGGGCAGCAACTCTGCCACCACCTCTTGCAGCTTTCCATGGATCAGCTCAAAGTCCAGCTCCATTAAGAGTTGCAGGGTTCTTCCAGTAACCATGGAAGCACCAGCCACATCATAGCACAGAGAAACCCCCAGCATTCTGCCTGGAACCGAACCACCAACCAGTAGTCTGGACAGATCATTAGTGATATGGTATGGAGTTAGATTCAGAAAATTAAATGTGCTTATCTCCATTACTTTGTAAAATCATTCTTTTTCCTCCCTTATTTTTTGATCAATGTAAATCAAAATACATTGTAATGGGCCAGTCTTAAATAAATGACTGACTTAAGTTTTTTTGAACTTATATATACCCACAGTATCCAACAATCCTATTAAGATGTGAATCATGTCCATCAACCCCCAAAATAACCACTGTACCCATTCAATCAATACCTATTTCCCCACATCTACAGCCTCTGTTGTGATTTTTATCATCATGGAATTCATAAAAATGAAACATATCAGAATGCATTCTTTGGTGTCTGCATCTTCTGCTCAAAATAATGTTTTAGAATTCATCCACATTGCTCTGTGGATCCAGTACACTGTTTTTAAGGCTAAGTTGACAATGTATGAATATTTTCCAAAATGCTACAAATACTCCTCTTGGTGGACATTTGAGTTGCTTTAAGTTTGGGGTTATGAATAAAGATATTATGAATATTCATGTACAAGTCTTTTTTAATAGACTTGATTTTTCAGAACAGTTTGAGGCTTACAGAAAAACTGAACAGAAATACAGAGTTCCTATATATATATCCCCCCATACCCACTCCCAGTTTTTCCTATATTAATATCTTCTATTAGTGTAGCATATTTGTTACAATTGATGAATCACTATTGCACAATAACTAAAGCCCATAGTTTGCATTAAAACTCACTCTTTGTGCCATACTGCTGTATTTTGACAAATACATGCTGTCATGTATCCACTATTATAGTACCCTATAGTACAATTTCACTGTCCTAAAAATCTTCTATGCTATACCTATTTATTCTTCCTTCCTTCCCCCACCCCAAACCCCTGGTAACCACTGATCTTTTCACTGTCTCTATAGTCTGGCATTTTCAAGAGTGTCATATAGTTGGAAACATACAGTATGCAGCCTTTCAGAATGGCTTCTTTCTCATAGCAATGTACATTTCAGTTTCCCCCATGTATTTTCATAGCTTGATAGCTCATATCTTTTTATTGCTGAATAATATTCCATTGTATGAATAGTTTGTTTGTCTATTCACATGTTGAAGGTCATCTGAACTCAAGGAGATTGCAGAGCCATGCTACCTCTGAAGTTTCTAGGGAAGAACCATTTCATATATCTTCTCCTAGCTTCTGGTGACTGTAGATAATTCAGCATTCCTTAGCTCATAGCTATCACTCCAATCTCTGACTCCATTTTCACACAGTGTTTTTCATTCTGTGTCTGTGTGTGTGTTCCAATTTCCATCTTCTTATAAGGACACCAGTGATATTGGATTTAGGGCCCACCCTAATCTCACCCATTTTCAAATAAAGTCACACCCACAGGTTCTAGGTAAACATGAATTTTGGGAAGACACTGTTCAACCTAGTATATATTTAAGTCTATATTTAGTTTTATAAGAAACTGTGAGAGTGTCTTACAAAGTGCTATATCATTTTGCATCCTGACAGCAATGAATGAGAGTTCTGTTGCTACATGTCCTTGCTAGCATTTGGTAGTCTCCATTTTTTGGATTGTAGCCATTACAATATGTACATAGTGGTATCTCATTGTTTTAATTTGCAATTCCCTAATGACATATGTTGAGTATCTTTTCATCTGCTTATTTTCAATCTGTACATCTTTTTTTGTTGAAGTGTCTGTTCAGATCTTTTGCCCATTTTTAATTGGGTTGTTTGTTTCCCTATTGTTGAGTTTTAAGAGCTCTTTGTATACCTTGGATACAAGCTCTTTATCAGATATGTGTTTTGCAAATATTTTTTCCAAGTTTGTGGTTTGTCTTTTCATTCTTTCAGCAGTGTCTTTCACAAAGCAGAAGTTTTTAGTTTGAATGAAGGCCAATTTTTCACTTGTTTTCTTTCATGGGTCATGCTTTTGGTGTTGTATTTAAAAAGTCATCACCAGGGCGGGCCGCGGTGGCTCAGCGGGCAAAGTGCTTGCCTGCTATGCCGGAGGACCTCGGTTCGATTCCCGGCCCCAGCCCATGTAACAAAAACGGAGAAACAGAATACAATAAAACAAGAAAATGTTTAAAAAATGTTTCCCTTTCTTCCTTCCTTCCTTCCTTCTATCCTTCCTTCCTTCTCTCTGTCTTTCCTTTAAAAAAAAAAAAAAAAAAAAAAAAAAAAAAAAAGTCATCACCAAACCCAGGGTCTTCTTGATTTTCTCCTATGTTTTCTTCTATATGTTTCATAGTTTTGCATTTTATATTTAGGTCTACAATCCATTTTGAGTTAATTTTGTGAAAATTATAAAGTCTGTGTCTAAATTCATTTTTTTTGCATATAGACGTCCAGTTGATCCAGCACCATTTGCTGAAAAGATAATTCTTTATCCACTGAATTGCCTTTACTTCTTTGTAAAAGGTCAGTTAACTATATTTGTGTAGAACTATTTCTAGGCTCTGTATTTTGTTCTATTGATCTGTTCTATTCCACTGATCTGTTTTTCTTTTACAGATACCATATTGTCTTGATTAATGTAGCTTTATGGTAAGTCTTGAAGTCAGGTACTATCCATCCCCTGACTTTGTTCTTCTTCAATATTGTGTTAGATTTCTGAGTCTTTAAAGCTCCCATATAAACTTTAAAATCATTTTGTCAATATCTGTATTAGTCAGATTTCTCTAGAGAAACAGAACCAACAGGAGATAACTGTAAATATGAGATTTATAAAGGTGTCTCATACAACCATGGGTATGAAAGACTCCACAATCCATCGGGCAGGCTGTGAAGCTGACAGGTTCAACGAAGGGTCTTGACAAACTCCACAGGAGAGGTTTGCTGGCTGAAGAAGCAGTGAAAAAGTTTCTCTTCTTCCTTGATATCCTTCAACTGATTGGAGTATCTTGTTTGCAGGAGATATGCAATTAGTTGATCACAGATGTAATCAGCCACAGTGCAATCAACTGACTGATGATTTAATAAACCAGCCTTCTGGTTTATCAACCAGCCATGAAATATCCTTCCAACAACAGTCAGGCCAGTGTTGCCTACCAGACAACTGGGCATTATCACCTAGCCAAATTGACACCGGAACCTAAACTGTCACAATATCCAAAAATAACTTGCTGGGATTTTGGTTGGGATAAATCCATAAAATGGGGAAGAATTGACAACTTAATAATATTGATTCTTCCTATGCACAAATATGGACTATATCTCTTTTTATTTATTTAGATCTTTGATTTCTTTCATCAGAATTTGCAGTTTTTCTCATATAAATCTTGAAAATATTTTGTTAGATTTATACTTAAGAATTCCATTTTTTGGAAGTAATGTAATTGGTGTTATGTTTTCTATTTCGTGTTTCAACTGTTCATCACTGATATATAGGAAAGCAATTGACTTTTGTATATTAACCTTGTATCTTGAAACTTCACTGTAATCACTTATTAGTTCCAGGGGCTTTGCTTTTTGATTCTTTGAAAGACATAAAGGGTATCAAAAGACACTAGGAGAAAAAAATAATTTGAAAGAATAAATAGAAAAACAGCAAATTGTATGGAAATGAAGATACTGTAGATCAAATTAACACTATCCAGGAGTCACATAATAGCAGATTTAAAGGAGCAGAAAAAAGAATAAGCAAACTAGGGGACAGGGTAATTGAATACAAAAAAAAAAACAAAAAAAAAAACCAAATGAGGAAAAGAAAAAATTTGAATTGGATCTCAGTGAAATAGATGGACAACATGAAATGCACAAATATAAGAATCACTGGTGTCCCAGAGGGAGAAGAGTAAGGGGCTAGGAAGTTATTGGAAGAGATAATTGGAGAAAACTTCCCAACCCTTATAAAAGATGTAAGTATGCAAATTAAAGAAGCCCAATGAACTCCAAAAGAATGAATCCAAAAAGACTCCCTCCAAGACATTAACTACTTAGATTGTTAAATACTGAAGAGAAGACAGTCCTGAAAGCAGCAAGAGAAAAGCAATTCACCACATACAAGGGAAGTCACATAAGACTAAATACTCACTATCCAATGGCCATCATGGAGGTAAGAAGGCAGTGGTATTACATTTTTAAGATTCTGAAAGAGAAAAATTTTTTAGCCAATCATTCTTTATCCAGCAAAGCTATCCTCCAAAAGGATAACTCATTGAAGTCATTTTGGAAATTTGCATGTTCTTCTTTGATTAGATGTTCCAAGGTCTGCATCTCCTCTGGCTTTTTAATTTGGTCATTTGGTTTGGCCATCTCTTCTTGCATCTTCATGTGCTTTATGATTTTCTGCTGCTGTCTAGGCAGTTGACTATCTTGATAATATTATTTTGAAAGTTGATTGCGCTTGTTAGCCTAAGATTTTATATTTGCTTGAGTTTGCATTGAGGTTTAGAAAAGTAGTCTGCCAGAGTACATTTTCTCTGTCTTCTCAGCAGTTTGTATATTTGGGCCGTTTCTTTCCTATAACCCTGTCTCTCCCCAACTGTGACAGAGCACTGGGCCAGGACCCAACCAGGCTAAAATCCAGCCAAGGCTGTTGCTTTTCTATGAGTGCTGTTACCTCCCACTGAGGGTAGAGAGTAGACATTGTAACCTTGACTGAGACCCTGCCTGTGAACACAATGTTTCTGGTGTTTCCCAGGTTCCCATGCGGAAAGGCCTTGGATTGTGGGACTGAGAATTTCTACTTTATCAGCTAACAGTCAGCCCAGGGGTGATCTGTTTTCTCACTGTCCTGCAAAACCTGGGTTTATATTAAAGGGCACCGCCTTGACAGTTGGGTTGTCCATGTTTTTCAGCCAAAATAGAGCCAGGTACCAGTGTTTGGTGTGTACACCAGCTCATATTGAGCCTGGGATAGGGCCTGGAGATCTCTGGTAAGTCTTGTAACTCCCCTGCATTTTCTGCCTTACTCGGCAGGTGGTGCTGTTCAGTGACTTAATTGGCCTCAGAAACTTTTGACTCAGAGCTGAGGCAATGTTTGACCAGGTGGGGTTAAACTACCTCTAACTCCCAGCTGTATCTGACCTGGCCAGGCTGAATTACCTCTGAGCCCTGAGTGCCTCTGATAGGGTAGGGTTGAATTATCTCATGGAGCCCTGGTAGCAACTGACCAAGCGGGGCTGCAGCTGTGTGGTTCCTATGCCCTCATTTTGCCCCTCAAAATCTGGCTCAATGTGATTCTTCCAGTTGCCCCAGTCTGCCGCCTCCCCCAGGCAAAGATCAGGCCTCCTGCTACTATTTTCCTCACAGATGGGACTCAGGGCTGAAAACATAATTTCTGTCCAGATTTTCTCGGACTCTTTATCCTTCACGGATTTGGATCTTGAAATGTCCTCCCCTGTCCCCAAATACTTCATTCGAGTAGTCTCACCATGGGATTGAGAAACACTTCTTGACCAAAGGGGGTTGTATTCACTTGTTAAACTACTGGAATGCAATAAACTAGAAATGGGACAGCTTTTACAAAGGAAATTTAATAAGCTACAAATCTACAGTTCTAAGGCTGAGAAAATGTCCAAATTAAAGCCAACAAGAGGTTGAGCCTTTCACTCAAGAAAGGCTGATGCTCTCTGAAACACATCTGTCAGCTGGGAAGGCACATGTCTGGCTTCTGCAGGTCCCTAGCTCTAGGCTTCATTGCTTTCAGCCTCTGTTCCTATGGGAGTCCCTTACTTTGCTTCTTTGGGGGAGAATTTCATTCCCTGGCTTCTCTTGGCTCTCTCCAGGTTCTGGCTTGCTTTAGCATCTCATGGGAAAATCACAACATCTTCTGGGATCTACACCCATATTTAGGCATATGCTCTCTCTGCAGGACTCCAAGAATCTCCAAACATCCACGTATCTGTCAGCTCTGAAGCAACTATTCTCCAAGTATCTGCATCTGGGGTTTCTTCAAAACATTTCCCCCTTTAAAGGACTCCAGTAAACTAATCAAGACCCACCTTGAATGGGCATAGTCCCATCTCCATCTTGCCAAAAGGTCATACCCACAACTGAGTGCGTCACATCTCTGTGGAAATAATTTAATCAAAGAGTCTCAAAGACGTGGCTTTTCTTGGATACGTAACAGTCAAACCAACACAGGGGAGGACAGAATTCAGACCAAATAAAGTTTCAGTGGCTGAGAGATTTCAGAGTCAAGAGGTTATCCTAGAAGTTATTCTTATGTATTATATAGATATTCCTTTTTAGCTTATGGTATATTGGAGTGGATAAAGGGAAGTACCTGAAACTGTTGAACTATATCCAGATAGAATAACTATATAGCATTTACAATGTGACCATGTAGTTGTGAAAACCTTGTATCTGATGCTTCCTTTATGCAGGATATGGACAGATAAGTAAAAGAATAATGATAAAATAAATAAATAATGGGGGATAAGGAATAAAAAAATGTTGGGTAGATTGTAATACCTGTGGTCAGTGAGAGGGAGGCATAAGGGGCATGGGATGTATTTTTTTTCTTTTGTCTTTTTATTTCTTTTTCTGATGTGGTGTAAATGTTCTAAAAATGATCATGACAATGAATACACAGCTATGTGATGATATTGTGAGCCACTGACTGTATACTTTGGATGGACTGTATGTTACATGAAGATATCTCAATACAAATACTTTTAAAAACAAAACAAAAATAGCTGCATCATTTTTTTTTTCATAGAGTCAGGGAAACCCAAAGTGTGTATGCTCTTAGGATAGCTTGACTGTGTTCTTAAATTGCTGATCAACCAATTCTTTAAAAAGAAAAACTTCATTTCTGGCTCCAATTTCACAAGCAGCTTGAATACCAGATGGCAAAGTTAGTCATAATTTAGAAATTAAACTAACTCTCCTCTTAGGTGTCTCAGTATGCTTCCACCAGAAAAACCTCTCTTTAAAGAAAAATATTTTATTTCTGATTGCACTAACAGCATCAAACTTCAAATTAGGGTCACACAATCCCAGATCTAGCATTGGTTCATGCTCCATAGAGAAACTAAATGCCACATATGTCATCATTAGAAAGGCTAAATATGTTAGAGGCAACATAACTATACGTGGGAAACGTTATGACCCTTGGGTCATGGAATGGTCAAGACTGAAAGAATGGCCAATCTCATGAGCTGCAACAAGAAACAAGTTTACGCCTCTGTTGTTTTTGTCCAGGTTTATCCTCATCAAAATGTCTGTCTCCTCCAATACCACCACCAGGTGCAAAAGCATGGGCTAAACCTCTACTTTTTCCATCAAAAGGGTAGATGTCTCCATGAACTCCATGTTAAAAAGAGATCATAATGTCAGACTTGTCTGCATTAATCTTTCTGAATTTCAGGGGGGTCACATCACTCCATAATTTGAAAAGCTTTCTGGATGACATAGTCAACACTTGCATGTGCCAGGTCAGGAATGTAATTGTTGATTCTGTAGGTGATACAATGTTTTTGCCATGTGGGGCCCCCTCTAATTGTCTTGAAATGATGAATATCTGGCATTCCACATCAAGGGGTGTGCTTCACTACCAGAGTAGATGTGGCCAGTTGCCCAGTCACTTTTAACCCCAAGAACTGCTGCATTACCAGAATTTAATTTTTCACTAGATTCCCATTGGCTTTTGTTGTTATTGGAACTCTTTCCATGTCAAGATCATAAAAGTCTCCCAAGTACCTTTTGGCAAACATCACTTCATTTCCTCCTGTGTTTGTATCTGGTCAGGGAAACAGATCCAGAAGTAGAACTTGCAGGATAAGAATCAATAGAATAGATCAGTTCGGACATCCGGAGAAGATGGTGGCTTAGTAAGGCGCGCGGGTCTTAGTTCCTCCTCCAGAACAACTACTAAAGAACTAGAAACACTACAGAACAGCTCCCAGAGCCATGACAGAGACCAGACACACAGCGTACCCCATTCTGGACCAGCTGGACTGGCTAAGAGACTCCGCTGCGGTGAGGTCCCCAAGAGGCACGCACTTCCCAGGGCCGTGGCGGCTGGCGGCCGGAGCCCCTCCCTCCCTCCTTCCCGGGTTGGCTGGGAGCTTTGGATCGGGTTCCCCAAGCAGCAGCGACCTGAGCCCCTTCCACACACGCGGCTTCCCGGGCCAGCTGGGAACCTTGGATGGGCGGTTCCCCAAGCCGTGGCGGCGGGTGACCCTCCCCCACGCGCGGCTTCCCAGGCCGGCTGGTAGCCTTGGAACAGCAGCCCCCCAAGCCACGGTGGCCGGCGACCGCAGCCCCTTCCACACACACATTGTCCCGGGCAGGCTGGGAGCATCGGAACAGCAGTTCCCCAAGCCGCGGCGGCTGGCGACCCTCCCCCACAGGCAACTTCCTGGACGGAAAGGAAAGAGTCTCCAACAGTAGTAGAGACTGAGCCCAACCTAACACCAATAGTGGCATTAAGGAACAACTTCTGACTACTAAAAATAGGCCCTCAGCTCAGGCAAAACTGATCAAGGTGGAAGTCGCCGATTGGGCTAACTGAAAAAGAGGAAAGGGGGTGAAACAGAGCCTTCTGCAGCTGTTTCTATGGAGGCTTCATCGCCTCTGGGCTCAGCGCTGGGATTACATAGGTTACAACTGCCCCGAATGCAGAAACAGACTGCTTCTAGGGCTCTCTACCACTTGAACCTTCCCCAAAGGAGTGGTGAAACGCAACTCAGGTGGAATCCCTCTCTCAAGGAATTCAAATCCCAGGACTTCACAATTTGAAGCCATTAAAACCAACCTACAACCTTTCCTCTGTCTCCACCACACACCCAGCAGCGAGAGTCTTCCAAAGTTAAAGGAGCCACAACATCTTTTGCTGGTGGGACCCGTAGACAGACAAGCAGCACATACTGGGCAGGATAAGAAAAACAGAGCCCAGAGACTTCCCAGGAAAGCCTTTCAACCTGCTGGGACCCACACTCAGGGAAATCTGATTAAATGCCCAGATGCCAGCAAAAAATAATGGATCACACCAGGAAAATTGAAGATATGGCCCAGTCAAAGGAACAAACCAATAGCTCAAATGAGATACAGGAGCTGAGACAACTAATTCTGAATATACGAACAGAAATGGAAAACCTCTTCAAAAACCAAATCAATAAATTGAGGGAGGACATGAAGAAGGCATGGGATCAATGAAAAGAAGAAATGGAAAGTCTGAAAAAACAAATCACAGAACTTATGGGATTGAAAAACACAGTAGAAGAGATGAAAAAAACAATGGAAACCTATAATGGTACATTTAAAGAGACAGAGGCTAGAATTAGTGAACTGGAGGATGGAACATCTGAATTCCAAAAAGAAACAGAAACTATAGGGAAAAGAATGGAAAAATTTGAGCAGGGGATCAGGGAATTGAATGACAATAGGAAGCGCACAAATATACGTGTTGTGGGTGTCCCAGAAGGAGAAGAGAAGGGAAAAGGAGGAGAAAAACTAATGGAAGAAATTATCACTGAAAATTTCCCAACTCTTATGAAAGACCTAAAATTACAGATCCAAGAAGTGCAGCACACCCCAAAGAGAATAGACCGAAATAGGCATTCTCCAAGACACTTACTAGTTAGAACGTCAGAAGTCAAAGAGAAAGAGAGGACCTTGAAAGCAGCAAGAGAAAAACAATCCATCACATACAAGGGAAACCCAATAAGACTATGTGTAGATTTCTCAGCAGAAACCATGGAAGCTAGAAGACAGGGGGATGATATATTTAAATTACTAAAAGAGAAAAACTGCCAACCAAGACTTCTATATCCAGCAAAATCGTCCTTCAAGATGAGGGAGAAATTAAAATATTTTCAGACAAAAAGTCACTGAGAGAATTCGTGACCAAGAGACCAGCTCTGCAAGAAATAGTAAAGGGAACACTAGAGTCAGATACGAAAAGACAGAAGAAAGAGGTATGGAGAAAAGTGTAGAAAGAAGGAAAATCAGATATGATATATATAATACAAAAGGCAAAATGGTAGAGGAAAGGATTACCCAAACAGTAATAACATTAAATGTGAATGGACTGAATTCCCCAATCAAAAGACATAGACTGGCAGAATGGATTAAAAAACAGGATTCTTCTATATGCTGTCTACAGGAAACACATCTTAGACCCAAAGATAAACATAGGTTGAAAATGAAAGGTTGGAAAAAGATATTTAATGCCAATAACAACCAGAAAATAGCAGGAGTAGCTATACTAATATCCAACAAATTAGACTTCAAATGTAAAACAGTTAAAAGAGACAAAGAAGGATACTATCTACTAATAAAAGGAACAATTAAACAAGAAGACATAACAATCATAAATATTTATGCACAGAATCAAAATGCCCCAAAATACATGAGGAATACACTGCAATCACTGAAAAGGGAAATAGACACATCTACCATAATAGTTGGAGACTTCAATTCGCCACTCTCATCAATGGACAGAACATCGAGACAGAGGATCAATAAAGAAACTGAGAATTTGAATACTACAATAAATGAGCTAGACTTGACTGACATTTATAGGACATTACACCCCACAACAGCAGGATACACCTTTTTCTCAAGTGCTCATGGATCATTCTCAAAGATAGACCATATGCTGGGTCACAAAGCAAGTCTCAACAAATTTAAAAAGATTGAAATAATACACAACACTTTCTCGGATCATAAAGGAATGATGTTGGAAATCAATAACAAGCAGAGTGCCAGGAAATTCACAAATATGTGGAGGCTCAACAACACACTCTTAAACAACCAATGGGTCAAGGAAGAAATTACAAGAGAAATTAGTAAATATCTTGAGGCAAATGAAAATGAAAACACAACATATCAAAACCTATGGGACGCAGCAAAGGCAGTGCTAAGAGGGAAATTTATTGCCCTAAATGCCTATATCAGAAAAGAAGAAAAGGCAAAAATTCAGGAATTAACTGTCCACTTGGAAGAACTGGAGAAAGAACAGCAAACTGACCCCAAAGCAAGCAAAAGGAAAGAAATAACAAAGATTAGAGCAGAAATAAATGAAATTGAAAACATGAAAACAATAGAGAAAATCAATAAGACCAGAAGTTGGTTCTATGAGAAAATCAATAAGATTGATGGGCCCTTAGCAAGATTGACAAAAAGAATAAGAGAGAGGATGCAAATAAATAAGATCAGAAATGGAAGAGAAGACATAACCACTGACCTTACAGAAATAACAGAGGTAATAACAGGATACTATGAACAACTTTACGCTAATAAATACAACAATGTAGATGAAATGGACAAGTTCCTAGAAAGGCATGAACAACCAACTTTGACTCAAGAAGAAATAGATGACCTCAACAAACCAATCACAAGTAAAGAAATTGAATCAGTCATTCAAAAGCTTCCCAAAAAGAAAAGTCCAGGACCAGAGGGCTTCACATGTGAATTATACCAAACATTCCAGAAAGAATTAGTACCAACTCTGCTCAAACTCTTCAAAAAAATCGAAGTGGAGGGAAAGCTACCTAATTCATTCTATGAAGCCAACATCACCCTCATGCTAAAATCAGGCAAAGATATTACAAAAAAAGTAAACTACAGACCAATCTCTCTAATGAATATAGATGCAAAAATCCTCAACAAAATTCTAGCAAATCGAATCCAGCAACACATTAAAAGAATTATACATCATGACCAAGTAGGATTCATCCCAGGTATGCAAGGACAGTTCAACATAAGAAAATCAATTAATGTAATACACCATATCAACAAATCAAAGCAGAAAAATCACATGATCATCTCAATTGATGCAGAGAAGGCATTTGACAAGATTCAACATCCTTTCCTGTTGAAAACACTTCAAAGGATAGGAATATAAGGGAACTTCCTTAAAATGATAGAGGGAATATATGAAAAACCCACAGCTAATATCACCCTCAATGGGGAAAAATTGAAAACTTTCCCCCTAAGATCAGGAACAAGACAAGGATGTCCATTATCACCACTATTATTCAACATCGTGTTGGAGGTTCTAGCCAGAGCAATTAGACAAGAAAAAGAAATATAAGGCATCAAAATTGGAAAGGAAGAAGTAAAACTATCACTGTTTGCAGACGATATGATACTATACATCGAAAACCCGGAAAAATCCACAACAAAACTACTAGAGCTAATAAATGTGTACAGCAAAGTAGCAGGTTACAAGATCAACATTCAAAAATCTGTAGCATTTCTATACACTGGTAATGAACAAGCTGAGGGGGAAATCAAGAAACGAATTCCATTTACAATTGCAACTAAAAGAATAAAGTACTTAGGAATAAATTTAACTAAAGAGACAAAAGACCCATACAAAGAAAACTACAAAAAACTGTTAAAAGAAATCACAGAAGACCTAAATAGATGGAAGGGCATACCGTGTTCATATAGTTAAGATGTCAATCCTACCTAAATTGATTTACAGATTCAATGCAATACCAATTAAAATCCCAACAACTTATTTTTCAGAAATAGAAAAACCAATAAGAAAATTTATCTGGAAGGGCAGGGTGCCCCGAATTGCTAAAAGTATCTTGAGGAAAAAAAAAGAAGCTGGAGATCTCAAGCTGCTGGACTTAAGGCATATTATGAAGCCACAGTGGTCAAAACAGCATGGTACTGGCATAAAGATAGATATATCGACCAATGGAATCGAACAGAGTGCTCAGATATAGACCCTCTCATCTATGGACATTTGATCTTTGATAAGGCAGTCAAGCCAATTCACCTGGGACAGAACAGTCTCTTCAATAAATGGTGCCTAGAGAACTGGATATCCATATGCAAAAGAATGAAAGAGGACCCGTATCTCACACCCTATACCAAAGTTAACTCAAAATGGATCAAAGATCTAAACATTAGGTCTAAGACCATAAAACAGTTAGAGGAAAATGTAGGGAGATATCTTATGAAACTTACAATTGGAGGTGGTTTTGTGGACCTTAAACCTAAAGCAAGAGCACTGAAGAAAGAAAGAAATAAATGGGAGCTCCTCAAAATTAAACACTTTTGTGCATCAAAGAACTTCATCAAGAATGTAGAAAGACAGCCTACACAACGGGAGACAATATTTGGAAACAACATATCAGATAAAGGTCTAGTATCCAGAATTTATAAAGAGATTGTTCAACTCAACAACAAAAAGACAGCCAACCCAATTACAAAATGGGAAAAAGACTTGAACAGACACTTCTCAGAAGAGGAAATACAAATGGCCAAAAGGCACATGAAGAGATGCTCAATGTCCCTGGCCATTAGAGAAATGCAAATCAAAACCACAATGAGATATCATCTCACACCCACCAGAATGGCCATTATCAACAAAACAGAAAATGATAATTGCTGGAGAGGATGCGGAGAAAGAGGCACACTCATCCACTGTTGGTGGGAATGTCAAATGGTGCAACCACTGTGGAAGGCAGTTTGGCGGTTCCTCAAAAAACTGAATATAGAACTGCCATACAACCCAGCAATACCATTGCTAGGTATCTACTCAAAGGACTTAAGGGCAAAGACACAAACGGACATTTGCACACCAATGTTTATAGCAGCGTTATTTACAATTGCAAAGAGATGGAAACAGCCAAAATGTCCATCAACAGACGAGTGGCTAAACAAACTGTGGTATATACATACGATGGAATATTATGCAGCTTTAAGACAGAATAAACTTATGAAGCATGTAATAACATGGATGGACCTAGAGAACATTATGCTGAGTGAGACTAGCCAAAAACTAAAGGACAAATACTGTATGGTCCCACTCATGTGAACTGACATTAGAGAATAAACTTGGAATTTGTCATTGGTAACAGAGACCATCAGGAGTTAGAAACAGGGTAAGATAATGGGTAATTGGAGCTGAAGGGATACAGACTGTGCAACAGGACTAGATACAAAAAGTCAAAAATGGACAGCACAATACTACCTAATTGTAATGTAAATATGTTAAAACACTGAATGAAGCTGCATCTGAGCTATAGTTTTTTTGTTTGTTTTTTACATATTTTTTGTATTTTTTATTTTTATTTTTTTCTCTATATTATCATTTTATTTCTTTTTCTGTTGTCTTGCTATTTCTTTTTCTAAATCAATGCAAATGTACTAAGAAATGATGATCATACATCTATGTGATGATATTAAGAATTACTGATTGCATATGTAGAATGGAATGATTTCTAAATGTTGTGTTTGTTAATTTTTTTAATTAATAAAAAAAAAGAATCAATAGAAGAAACTTCAGTCTAATTTCTCCCAAATGGCTTAATACAGTTTACTCTCTGTGCTATTATTTTTAAAGTAGGTTTCTTACAGACAACCTATAGTTTTTGTTCTTGTAAGCTACTCTAATAGTCTGTTTTTAATTGATGTATTTAGACCATTTACATATAAAGTGACTATTGATACAGTTGGTTTCATATCTACCATATTTGTGACTGTTTTCTATTAATTGTTCTTTTTTTTTCTTTCCTTTTCTGGTTTTAATGGAGCATTTTATATGATTCCATTTTCTCCTCTCTCAGTGTATCAATTATACTTCTCTTTGAAAATTTTTAGTAGTTGTATTACACATATTTAACTAATCTTAGTGCACTTTCAAATAATGCTTTATCACTTATAAGTAGTGCAGTTAACCTTATAACACAGTATTGCCAACTCCTTTGCCCTACCTATTATAATATTGCTCTCATTCATTTCATTTCTCTATAAGCTATAATCATGGAATACATTGTTGCTATTATTTTGAAGAAACTGTAATCTATTAGATCAGTTAAGAATAAGAAAAATGAAAGATTTTGTTATACCTTTATTTATTCCTTTTCTGGCAATTTTCATTTTTATATATGGATCTTAGTTTCTGACCAGTATCATTTCTTTCTCTCCAAAACTAACATTTCTTGCAAAGCAAGTTTAATGACAACAAATTCCCTCAATTTCTGTTTTCTGAGAACATCTTTATTTCTCCTTCACTTTTGAAGGATAATTTCACTGGATACAGAATTCTAGGTTGGTAAAGCTTTTCTTTCAACACTTTAAATATCTTAGTCCACTCTCTATTTTTGTTTGCATGGCTTCTGAAGAGAAGTCCAATATAATTCTTATCCTCATTCTCCTATAGGTTGAGGTTTTGTTTTCTTAAAACTCTGGGTTGTTTTTTTTATTTGTGTGTGTGTGTCCTGACAGTTTCTTTTCTTTTTTTTTTTTTTTAACTTTTTTATTGAATGGTATAACACATATACAAAGCAAAGAAATAAGAAAGTAATAGTTTTCAAAACACTCTTCAACAAGTAGTTATAGGACAGATCTCAGAGTTTGTCATGGGCTACCACACCATCCTCTCAGATTTTTCCCTCTAGCTGCTCCAGAATATAGGAGGCTAGAAAGCTTAAATATTTTTTTATCACCACAGTCAACATTTTTCCTTCATTTTTTGTGAAAAATAACATATATACAAAAGAGCAACAAATTTCAAAGCACAGCACCACAATTAGTTGAAGAACATATTTCAGAGTTTGACATAGGTTACAATTCTACAACTTTAGGTTTTTACTTCTAGCTGCTCTAAAATACTAGAGACTAAAAGAGATATCAATTTAATGAGTCAGCATTCATGGTCACTTGTTAAATCCTATCTTCTATGTATAACTCCACCATCATCTTTGATCTTTCCATACCTCACTTTAGGGGTGTTTGGGCTATGGCAATTCTAAATTTTTTATATTGGAAGGGTCTGTCACTAATATGGGGTAGGAAGATGGAACTATTTGATGTTCTGGAGAGGCTAGGCTAGGTTTCAGGACTTATCTGGACCAGGGACCCACCTGGAGGTTGAAGGTTTCTGGAAAGTTACTCTACTGCATGGAACCCTTGTGGAATCTTATATATCACCCTTGGTATTTTTAGGATTGGCTGGAATTATCCTGGTTGGGGGTGGGCAGGTTATGATAGGTAACAAGGTCTAACTGAGTCTTGAAATTCTTAATAATTTTTTAACAAGGGACACAGGGTCCTGCAAACTATGTAGCCATTTTCCAAACAGTTAACAAATACTTACTGAAAGGACCTGTGTTCATTGTAAAAAGAAGATTCACATAACCAAGGACCCTGCCCTCCAGGCAGTGAATTATCCAGGGAGAGAATGGCAAAGGCACAAAAAGTAAACTATAGTAGGTATATGTGCTGGATGAAATAGATGAATATTACAAAACAAAATTGGCATTCAGCAAGAGTCTGGAAATACTGGAGAAGTTGAGACCTGAACTATGTCTCACACATTTGTAAAATTCAAAGAGGTTGAGAAGAATGTGTTGGGCCCTCCACGCAGACCAATGAAGGAGAAGAAAGCATGCTGTGCTCTTAAGGGACTAGGTGGTGGATTCTTTTGCACAAAGTGCTCAAATAACCAATTCCTGAGATACGGGGGTTTCAAAGAGAGAAAAAGTTTATTATTAGGCATGTAGAGTGAGGTCAGATGACCTCTCAGCCCAAAATCTCTCCCCAAACTGCAGTAATTCTAATAGTTTTATAGAAAAAAAGGGCAGGTTTTAGGATAATGAGCACAGTGGCCCAGGATGATATAATAGGAGGAGATGTAGTTATTGAGCACCCGCAGACTGATTACATTCTTAGTTAAAGAATGCACTTAAGAAAATAGCATCCTTAACATGATGATGGATGTGATTTTTAGTATTATAATGAGGTATAGGTAACTTGTAGGTTAAAGTCTAAGCCACTGCACATGTCAAGTTTCATATGATCCAGTCTTGGTTATCAAGATAACTTTGGACTTGAGTTGAATTAGTTCTGGGCTGACCCAAGACCCTTCATCAATAAATATTAGGGGTTGTTTTTAGTGATTACAAGACTCTAAAGTTGAAAAATTGGGTAAGTGGCTACAAATGAAGGTTTGTCACAAGGTTTTTACAATCACAGGGACACAAGATATACAGTTATTATCAGAGATCAAGGATTACAATTTAGATTTCAAGTATTTCTAGAACTCTGTCTACTCTAATATGCCAGAAAGCAAAAAGGAATATCTATATAATGATTCAGTAATAAAAGTCATCCCTTAAATCCTAATTTCTCAGTTACAATTCTCCCTGAACAAAGATACCCAAAACCTTTAATAAAAGAAATGCTTGCTGCTATATTACAACAGCCCTGAAGACTGCTAAGGTTCTGGTCAAGTTTCTAATAACTAATAATAGTAGTAATTAGATTTATTATGTTAAGGAACTGTGCTAAGTAAGCCCTTATGAAGTATGTATCATTATCCTTATTTTACAGATAATGAAACAGAAATTTAGAGAGACTAGGTAGTGTTTTTAATCAGGGTTCTCTAGAGAAACAGAGCCAACAGGAGATATCTATAAATATGAGATTTGTAAAGATGTCTCATGCAACCGTGGGAATGAATGAGTCCAAAATCCACAGGGCAGGCTGTGAAGCTGGCAGCTCCAATGAAAGTTCTGGAAGAACACCACAGGAGAGCCTTGATAGCTGAAGAAGCAGTGAAGGAGTCTTTTTTCCTTAAAAGTCTTCAACTGACTGGATTATCTTGGTGGGATATTGATCACATGCTTTATCGATCACAGCCGTATCAGCCACAGATGCAATCAACCGATAATTTAATAAACCAGCTTTCTTGTTTATCAACCAGCCATGAAATATCCTTACAGCAATGGTCAGGCCAGTGCTTGCATAATCACTTGGCCAAGACACCAGAACCTAATCATCACAGGTAGCTTGCCCAAAGTTACCCACCTGAAGTTTTGAGTCTAAACCAAGAGCACTTTTAGGGTATCCATCACTTCTGTTAAGTAAAATAAAATGGCTGCCTGCATCAGGCATTGTTGAGAGGGACCCCTTTCTGAGAAAGGATTTTCCAGAAGACTAAAAGCAATTGACCTGCAGGGACTTTCTGAGAAAGTAAAAGGATAGAATGCCCCATATACAACTGCAGATAAGCAATACTAGTTTGGGTCCAGTAGAAATTGTTCATCAGAATGGCCAAGCACAGATACGAAAAGACAGAAGAGAGAGGTGTGAAGAGTGTAGAAAGAAGGAAAATTAGATATGACATACAAAATACAAAAGGCAAAATGGTAGAGGAAAGTACTACCCAAACAGAATGGCCAAGCATACCATACAAATCAATGTATGTCTGCTTCCCACTTTTTAAAACCCCCTATGAAAAAATGGAAACTTAACATCAGCCAACCAAATCATTTCCTAACTTTCTTCTGTAAGTTTCCCCTTTCTACTTGTTCAGCAGAGCTCCTTTCCATATGCAATTTGAATGCTGCTCAACTCATAAAGCATAAACTGGTCAAACCAACTCCCATAAATAATCTTGTCTAATATTTTATTTTAACACTTCTGAGGAACCCAAAGATGCTTGTATGGTTGATAATAATAATTTGTATTCAAGAGTTTATCTGTTTTCACAGTTTTCATTATGTCATCACAATATTTCAGAGAGAATAATGGAAATGGACCTCATCCTCCCCATTTTAAAGTGGTTTTAGGCCCATGAAAGTGAAATGACTCACCTAAATCATGGAACATGCTTGGACAGAGTCAGGATTAGAACTCAAACATCACAATTTAATCTGAGGCTCTTTTCACAATCTCACAAGGCCAAAACTAAAACCTAAATTCTTTTGATGAAACATGTGTTATGTAGTAGAAACATCTTCAAGATTTTATTTAAATAAAGTAGAAGAAAGTAATAGCAATATTGCAGCATGGATTCAGGATTAGGATAGTCAACTTTGTATTTTTGGTCATAGAAAAGTACAGGACTAACCACACATCAAAACTTTAACTTTTTCTAACAAAGTTTGACCTTTCCTACAAATCGTTTTTCCCAAAACTGAGAATTTAAAGCAGTTTTAATCTTTAATCCCCTTTGCATTCTCCAGAAGAGGTGATGCCAGGAAATAAAATAGCCAGCAGACAAGCAGCAAGACAATCAATGTACCACTTTGATAACTGAAAGAGTTTAAATGATTGAGAACTGAATACAATCTTTAAAGTTCTTATACAAGAAAATATCTACAAGTCAGTGACATTTAGAATGTCTTTATGCTGAACCCAAGTATGATGCCCATTAAAATTACCAAAATGATCAGAATTTATTTTCCACTTTTAGAATATTCATAAAACTCAGCTCTGGCTGGAGATCAAAATATAGAAAACTGGAGGTTACCACCCAAGAACAAAAGATGATTCAGTATAGCATCACATCATTTGCATTTTTATCATACTCATGAAAGGATCTTTTTCCCTAAAACATAAATTTGATGTCACAGCAATTACCACACTATAAAAATTATTTCAATAGAAATTGCTAGCTTCTCTAAGTCTTTTCTCCTTTGGAGCATTTTGTTTATATTTGAAATAGAAATCCAATAGATGGAAACTATATCCTGAAAAGAAAAAAACACTGCTTAAAATGCAACTGAGAAATCAGGATTTAAGGGATGATTTTGATTGCTGAATCATATAGATATGCTTTTTGCTTTCTGGTATATTAGAATAGCAGAAGGGAATATCTGAAATCCCTAAACAATAATTCAGCTGCCCTGATATCTGAAATGACTATAAAAGCACTTATCTTGTGTGTTTTTTTACTGTAAGACCTGTTACTCCCTTCATCTGGTCATTTTCTTGTAGGGAAAAGGTCCAAATGTTAATGAAGAATTTGAAGTCAGCCATTAACTCATTTCAGTACTGGACATTTGTAAATCATATTGGCTAGACTCTGCTCTTGAAAGATAACTTATCTCCTTCCTTTTAGCTTACACCTTTCGTATTTAAATGATAGCTCTGTCTCCCTTCCTTTTCGCTTATGTTCTCCTATTGGAATGACAATGATAACACTGTCTCCCTTTCTGCTTTGAACTTGCTATTCAAAATGACCTCATCTCCTTTTATTAAAACACATAAAAACCTTGAACCCCCTAAACTCCAGGAGACAAATTCCGGGCCACTAAGTCATCTGCTTTCCTACTACATGCCTGGTAATAAATCTTTCTGTCTTTGAAAGCACCATGTCTCAGAAATTGGTTACTGAGTGTGTTGGGCAGAAGAATTCATGGCCTTGATCCGTAACAATATGGCAATCCTCCGGGATGAATGCCCGAGGCTCTGCCCAGCAGAACAGTTTAAGCCAGGTAACAGAGCCTTTTGTGGCGACCGGACTAACTGAGTTTAGTCCAGAGGCTTGACAATCAGGGTTTCTATGTTCCACCGGCACTCCAGAGACTTTGTATGCCTTAAAAAGCTTCAAAGAGAGAAAAGGTTTTCAGTTCCATGCCCAGCATCTGACTGGGTGACTGGGTCATCAGGGTAAATAAGTGGGTCAGGGAGTAAATAGGTGGTTCAAGTCCCCTTGACCTTGGCCTGGGTCACGCTTCCAGAATGATCCTTACTGCACCTTTCTGTTTTCTGGATACCATGCTATATGGGGTTTGAGGTCTTGTCTTAAGTTT
Organism: Tamandua tetradactyla; assembly: GCF_023851605.1. Classification (NCBI taxonomy): domain Eukaryota; kingdom Metazoa; phylum Chordata; class Mammalia; order Pilosa; family Myrmecophagidae; genus Tamandua; species Tamandua tetradactyla. The sequence goes on along the minus strand of NC_135327.1, from coordinate 197,684,865 downwards.
CTCTGTTAAGTATATTCCTAGGAAAAGAGTAATCCAACAATTAATTGGTATTTAATTAAATTAAGTAGGCCTGTTTAAGGGATAGCCTGCGTGTTACTGGGTATATTAAGAGTTTAACTGCCTGAAAATGTAAAGCTGTGTTTCAGTAGTCATGTTTCTTGAAGATGATTGTATAATGATAAAGCTTTTGCAATGTGATGGTGTGATTGTGAAAACCTTGTGCTTCTTTTATCTACCTTATGGACAGATGAGTAAAACATATGGATTAAAAATTAATAAATAATAGGGGGAACAAATGTTAAAATAAATTTAGTAGATTGAAATGCTAGGATCAATGAAAGGGAGGGGTAAGGGGTATGAATGTATGAATTTTTTTCTCTTTTCTTTATATTTCTTTTTCTGAATTGATGCAAATGTTCTAAGAAATGTTCATGATGATGAATATATAACTATGTGATGGGAAAAAAAGAGTGTTCATATTGTATGTTCTATTAATACAAAAATTTTAAAAAAAGTTTAATGCTTGTTTGTTAATTGGTGCATTAAGCATTTAATGCCTCTGTAATCATTAGTTGATGTGTTCGGTCTCATTATTAATTGGTGTGTTACTTAAATATAATAAGTGTTAAGAGTCTGTTTAAATATGTTGGGTGGTATGTTCCTGTATTTGTATTGGTCAAATGTTCCCAACTGGTTACTGATTATGGAAATTCTTTTAAAAGGGAACATTTGGGTCATATTGAAAATTGAGAAGATTTTAGTTGAGTCTACTAAAAAAAAAATTTGTTTATTTCCGTAACATATCCTGGCCTCAATTACAATGAAAGTTAAAATTTTTCAGCAAAAAGGTAGAAATAGGATGAGATAATGTATTTTCTATTTTTTATTTGTCCCTCTCAAAAGTATTTCTGTTTGTGTTTCTTGTGTAACTAACTTTCTATTTGTGTCTGTCTGCCTATTCAATGTATATTCTCATACCTTTGGATAGTAATAGCAAATTAATAAGAAAGTTCTTATAGAGCTCTTTTGAACTGTTTGGGAATAATTAGATATTTTATACAAATATATAAATTGGTACTTCTGAAATAGAAAAGGAAGGGCTCTCTGAACAGTAGGATTCAGAGCTTTAGTTTTGTAACTGCTGTGAACAAACCTAGACATTGGAGGGAAACCAGCCCTGGAATTTCCTGGAGGCAACAGAAAACTGACAAAGGGCTGCCTCTGGAAAAAAGCAGGGACCTTTTCCAATGGTCCTGACCATAGCTTTTGGTGGAATAAATCTAATGATTGGAAATAATTGGAGAGGGGCATGAGAGCTCTCAGGATTCCACAGCCCTTACCTAGAACGTTTGGCAGTCAGGCTTCATTCTGTCTGTACAACCTATCCCTGCCATAAGACCTAACCACCTAAAGCAGTTATGGCAGAAGTGCTAAGCACAGAAAGATATGGCATTGTGTGGTACAGAATTATTTTTTTTACTGGGCCTGGAGATTAGAAATCATAAGCATAAAAAATGCTACAGATGTTTCTCCACCCATTCAAGGTAGGATTGCTTACAAGAGCCTTTTAAGAGGGAACCATTTTGGAAAAAGTTTCAGAGCCACCAAAACTGACAAAGCCAACAGAACGGGCAGAGCCCCCAAGAAGCCGGTAAAGAGAAAGCTAGGATCTCGCCCTGGGCCTTTTCAGCTGAAAGAGAAACCCTGAATGTCATCCATCTTCTTGAACCAAGGTATCTTTCCCTGGATGCCTTATATTGGACATTTTTATAGACTTGCTTTAATTGGGACATTTTCATGGCCTTAGAACTGTAAACTTGCAAATTAATAAATTCCCCTTTTTTTAAAAGCCAAAAAAAAAAATGCTACAGATAGGTTATGTTTGTTAATATTTTTTTTCCAATAACACCTTTGCAATGGTAACTGTAATAATCAGATATTATTTAAATACAAATAACCTTGGGATAGGAGTAACTGAATAAAATCCAATTACCAAATTTCAGTAAGTAAAATGAAAGATCTTTGAGAGATATGGAAAAGTTTTCCTGGATTTAGGCTTGGGACAAATTAAACAACTGCAGTATATTTTCCAGAAATTGACAATGTATTTTTAAAATTGTTTGTAAACAAACAGATTTTCTTCAACCTCAGATAAAAGGAATTTTATGACAAATTTTGAATTGAACAAATTCAATTTTATTCTGCTTAGGCATGTTCTCTCTAAATTTATACACATATGCTAATAAAATAAGCTAATGTTATAAGCACATTCTCAATATTCCTCTTAAAAATACCCTAACTAGACAGGTTAGGTTATATGAACTGATCGATGTAGCTGGTAATAATAACACTTATATAAAGCATAATACAATGTAAAATATGTTAATGCTTCTGTTCTAGTTTGCTAGCTGCTGGAATGCAATATACCAGAAATAGAATGGCTTTTAAAAGGGGAAATTAATAAATTGCTAGTTTATAGTTCTAAGGCCAAGAAGATGTCCCAACTAAAACAAGTCTATAGAAATGTCCAATCTAAGGCGTCCAGAGAAAGATACATTGATTCAAGAAGGCCAATGAAGTTCAGAGTTTCTCTCTCATTTGGAATGGCACATGGTGAACACTGCATCATCTGCTAGCTTATTCTCCTGGCTTCCTGTTTCATGAAGCTCCCTGGGAGGCATTTTCCTTCTTCATCTCCAAAGGTCGCTGGCTGGTGGACTCTGCTTCACATGGCTATTTTGTTCTGCTCTGCTCTCTCTGAATCTCTTATTCTCCAAAAATGTTTCCTCTTTTATAGGACTCCAGTAAACCAATCAAGACCCACCCAAATGGGTGGAGATATGTTGTCACCTAATCCAGTTTAACAAACACTCTTGACTAAATCACACCATCCAGGGAGATGTCTGATTACAGTTTCAAACATACAGTATTGAATAGGGGTTATTCTACCTTTATGAAATGGGATTTTTATTAAAACATGGCTTTTCTAGGGGGCATACACCCTTTCAAACCAGCACAGCTTCCAACATATTCTATTAAAGAAATCAGTTAAGTTTGGTATGAAATATAATTTTTCTAATAACCTTGATTACCTGAATTTCAAGGAATCTGGCTTTTGGTACTTGGTCTTTTGTTACCAAGTACCAATATGTGGAAGAATTTGAGTTTGTAGTGGCTTTGTTACTGTCAATCAGTATATTTTTGTCAGTAAATGGTATCATAAGAAGGGAAAACCTAATTCTTAGCTTCAAAGAGTTCATATTCTAGTTAGACTATATGCATAATATAAGACAGTAATAATGAAGGAATAAAAATTCTGGAAGCAGAATTTTTTCAAAAATAAAAAGCAGATAAAGAATGACCTAAGAAGTCCTCATAGAAGAGAACATACTTGTAAAATATCGAATTTATTTCCAATTATGTGCAATCTGGATAAATAAAACTATAGGTAGAATGTTTAAAGAAGGTGATAGAAAGTTTAGGAAAATGGATTTTGTTTGTTATAGTCATCATTGACTATAAGCTCTGAATGAATACAGAGTTGTAAAAAAGAGTTTATAAAAGTGAATTCTGTCTGTCAGTGCTGGCCAAAGTTTAATAAGCCTGTTTATCATATATTTGAAAAAAAGAAAGCTTTTGTGTCAAACTGGGTATTGATACAAAACTAAAGTTTGCTGTTATCCCTATTCAAATAACATGGATTGTTTGTCTGCTCTTAATGTAAAGTTTTATTACAAAGTCTTTCTTTACTCTGTCTAGAAAACAAAGATTTTACATAAGAATAATAGCCTTGTTAATGTTTTTGTTTGCCTTATCCTTTATTTCAGAAGACAAGTCTTCTCAATGTTAAGGGAAAAGCATTTACAAATAATTTGTTCTTTCACCTTGTATAAGTAAAGTGCTAAAATAATTTGACCTATTGCATAGATGATGTTTGGGAAATATAATAGTTAAAAGGGATTTTCTATCCTTTTGTTGGTTAAATTATATAGGTAAAATATTATTCATATATTTAGAGATTATATAAAATTCCTATAAATTTAACAATGTTCTCACTGTCCATGTTATATCCTGATATGCTAAAATCCATAAAAATCTTGAAACCCCTAAACTCAGAGAGATAGATTTTGGGCCACAAGGCCTTCTGCTCTCCTAATACACACCTAGTAGTAAACTCTTTCTTTGAAACCACAGTGCCTCAGGAATTGGTTATTGAATGCATTGGGCCAAAGTATCCATGGCCTTTGTCCAGTAACAGTCTAAAGAGAGTAATAGTTTGATTTTTTCCATTATCTTATATGATGAGTATGAGCACAAGAAATGAAAAATTACAAAAAGAAAAGCCAAACAGCCCATTTTGTTAATTATAATCCTTCCATAAAATAACAAAGTATCCTCTGTAACCTAAATCTTCCTTAATTATGTATCACCAATGACCATGGAAAGCACAGTATCATTTCTCTTCAGTTCATAGTAAAATAAAAGTAATATTCCAGTCCGAAGTAAAAAAAAAAAGTCCATTTTAGAAACCTGAATTTCTCTCCTTTAACACAGTCTATCAAAAGCAAGAATACAGACATTCCTCTATTGACAACCGCACCTAAAGGTAGCTCTTTAATGGTGATCCCATTAAAATTAAAGATGCTCAAACTGTTCTCTGGACCACTGGTGCCTAGAGAGAGGTACTGATTTGGGGGATAGGATGGTAGATAAACATTTCAGGGTGAAGCTACTTGGTAACTACTACTATGTTGCAGTTAGGTTTAGGCATCAACTTGGCCAGATGATGATGCCCTGTTCTGTTTCTGTTGCCTTTAATCATCAGTAGGTGAAAATTCATCTATGGCTGATTACATTTGAGTCGGCTAAGGTGAGTGCCTTCCACAATGAATAAGGTTTAATTTAATTAGCTGGAGACTTAAAAGAGAGAGGTCAGAAGAGATCTCAGCAGCTCAGCATACCTCATATCTCAGCACATGCAGCTCAGCCCAGACATTTGGAGATACAAAAAGGAATTGCCCTGGGAAAGCGCTGAAACCCAGAATCCAGGAGAGAAGACCAACAGACATCACCATGTGCCTTCCCATGTAACAGAGAACCCCACATGAAAAGCGGCCTTTCCTCTGAAGAACTATAAATTTGTAACCAAATAAATCTTATTAAAAGCAGATCCATCTCTGGTGTGTTGCATTCTGGCAGCTTTGGCAGACTAAAACAGGCTACATAGTACATTGTCACATATTCCTGCTAGGAAAGTTACAATGCATCTTAGCTTACTAAAAAGCCCCCCTAAACTCTGAGTAGAAATGAAGCAGGATAAAATAGTATAACTGTAAGTCCCTGGTTTCCTATTCAGCTCTCAAAGAGTTAACAGACAGCTCCAATCCCTTGTTTCTTACCTTGCTCCAAAGAAACTAATGCAAACTGCAAACTTCAGCTGCAAACTTCCTGGGACAAAAGTGTCCCCTAAAGTCCCAAAACCTTCTAGAACCATTCTGGACCCATAACAAATTCTTAACGATAGGAAGCATAGGGTCATAAAGATTGCTGTATGTCCAAAGACAAATCTTAGATATGTGACAGCAAACCAGGAATTCTACTCTCTCCTAGAGGTGTGTGCCTGGCTTCTAAAGACCACCATGGGAACCTGCACAAAGAAGATACCTGGTGATCAAAGGTTACTACGGAAACCTGCTACCTGCAAGATTTCCTACAAAGCAAGCTAAACCGAACCCACACAGTCCATGTCCCTCCCTTGGGCATGTCTGCATTAACCTCATTAATGCGTACTCTCTTTCTCATTAATAAACATTAATACTTATTCCTACTGGCCCTCTCATCACTAAATTCTTTTAGTGTTGAGGCTAAGGAACCTGGAACAAGGCTCACCTGGCACCATTGCCTATAGGGTACCAGTTACAAAAAAAAAAGTTGTTTCATTCTGTTAACCCAATGTTTCCTTAACATATTTGATCTTGGAACTTGTTTCTCATACCTCTGCAGTACCAGGCACACACACAGCAGATGCTTAGTACTAAGCCATAGTTCATCTGTGAGCAGGAATAAGTAATTTTAGTTGGTCTCCTCAATGAGGTCACTGGTTTGATTCCAGCGTAATTCAATAACCTTGACGCTGTCCCATGGACACAGACTGGAATTTTAATCACCATTAGCCATTTCTCAACTCATGCCATCAGGAGGACCCGGTAAAATGGAGAAAGGGGGAAAGGTGAACTTTTGGTTGGTCTAAAAGTCTGTAAATTTGTCATCCTCACAAATCTATTCCTAATACTGGAGAAAGAACCCAATCAAAGTCTATTTACTTTTCTATTCAAAGAACCCATGAGCATCACTACAAAGTAAGAAAATGAAATATATTCATAGCCCAAGGCTTTCCAGAGCAATCAATGGTAATGGTAGAATTTGAAGTTTTAAGAAAAAATATCTATGTTTAAGAACATAAAATATCTATGCTCAAGAATGCATATCCCTTTGCATTAAGGCATCTGTGACTTTCTATCTTTTTTTTTTTTTTTTAAGAAAAGCATCAACCAAAAAAACACTGACAAATTGTTTCAGGGGAACACATGTCAGTGAAAAATATCACTTACCCATTTGTACTTTTATATCTCAGAAACTTATTTCTCTACAGTTTATTTCTAATTATTATTTACATGTCTAGCAGTGCTGTATCATAAGCTCTTCTTTCATAGCTCTCAAATACCAATGATCATAGACAAATCATTGTAGCTTTTTTCTCTACAGAAAAATAAAGCATTGTTATTTAAGGGGGAAAAGACCAACTGCTCCTAAATTCAGCAAATCCTATTCATACTTTCAACTTTAAAAATGAATAAATATAGTATTCATTAACTATATACTTTATTATGCTGGACATCACAAAGTCCATTTCCTACTCTCATCTAAAGATACAGTATCTGTCCATTCTGATTTTTGATCCCTGCGCTGATTTGAAAGTATTATGTGTACCCCAGAAAAGCCATGTTTTAATCCTAATCTAATCTTGTGGAAGCAGCCATTTCTTTTAATCCTGATTCAATACTGTGGGATGGAAATGTCTGATTAGATTATCTCCATGGAGATGTGGCATGCCCAATTGTAGGAGTGAACTTTTGATTAGATGGAGATATGACTCCCCCCATTCCAGGTAGGACTTGATTAGTTTACTTGAATCCTTTAAAGGAGACAACATTTTGGGGAAGAGTCAGAAACGCCAGAAGCCTCAGGGCCAACAGAGACCACAAATGTAGATGCTTGAAGAACAGTCGCTTCACAGAGACATGGATGTCTGAAGATGCTTGGAGCCCAGCAGACATCACCATGACATGTTAAACAAGCCAGAACCTGGAGAGAGCCAAGGGAAGCCAAAAGATGAAAGCCAGCCCCAGAGAATTAAAGTGAGGAACCCCACAAGAACAGAGGCTGAGAGCAACAGAGCCCAGGAGCAAGGGACCAGCAGATGCCAGTCATGTGACTTCCCAGCTGACAGAAGTGTTCCTGACCCATTGGCCTTCCTTGAATTAAGGTAGCTTTCTCTGGATGCCTTAGATTGGACAATTTTAAAGGCTTAAAACTATAAACATGCAACTTATTAAATTCCCCTTTTTAAAAGCTGTTCCCGTTCTGGTATATTGCATTCTGGCAGCTTGCAAACTAACACAATCCCCTTCCCAATGCACCCGCCATCATACGCACATCTCATTAACTTCTCCCATTATTTTACAGAGGGTGACATTAAGATTTCTTTTCTGGCTAGCAAACTATGTCTGATTTCATATGTATTTATAATGTTTTTGGAGCTGCTCATTAGAAAGTTCAAAGCAGCATTCAAAACTAGTTGATTTTCTCTCTCCATCTCAATGAGTCTAAAGAAAACATTTATCTCTTGGTGGAAATTTCTAATCTTTTAATTTGAATGTCCAATCTGGTCAACTCTTCTGTTTAAAATCTTTTTACTTATCTAAGGATTCTGTTCTTAGGGTAAAGCCAAATTGTTAACCCAGTCCCATCTCCTTGGAGCACCTTACCTCTTGTCTTGAACATCCCAGCCATCTAGCTGTCTCCATTTCTGTTAACAGCCATGATCCTTTAATTCCAGACATCTATTAGTGATTCATTTTAAATCGTTGATATTTTACTACTTTAGACTTACAGAAATGGCAATTTAAACTTCCCCTTTCTGGACTGCTTTTCCTTTCCATCTAGCTAGTTTGTATTCATTCTTCTAATCTCAGCTAAATATCACATCCTCAGGCAAACGTTTTATCACCACTCTCCTCCACACACCCACACACTAGTTCAGAGACCCTGTTACATGTTTTCATTGTACCCCGTAATTTTTGTTTTCATGATCCTTTTGACAATTTGTAATTACATAGTGTCACTATTTGATTAATTTCTATCTCTTCCACTAGAATGAAAACCTCATGTCTACTATCACTGCATCTTCAAACCTAGCACAATGTCTGGCTCACAGACTAAATATGTGTTGAATGGTGACTTAGCATAGTGCCCAGAAAAGAGGAAGCATTTTAAAAATTATATTCTTGTTTTTTTTTTAAACTTGAGGCCAATTACACAAACCTAGAGGTGCCATTTCTGCAGACCACAATCTGGAGGGATTCAGATTACATATATACTACATCCTCCTGTCCAACTTACTTCATATCATAATCTCTTCAGTTACTCCTATTTTATCTTTTTAGAAAACTCTTATTTTCTGATTTACTCAAGAAGTTAGGATCCTATGATCAATCCAATTGATTGATGCAAATTATCATTATTTTACTAGATAAAGAGAGGGAAAGAATATAGAGTTGGGAATTAACTGATATTAGGAAGATATCAATAGCAATGCCAGAATTTGAACTAAGGATCTCAGACATACTTTTCTCTGCTTAAGCCCCCATACTCTGATAAACTTATGAATATAGGTATACCCCATTCTATTGTACTTCGCATATACTGTGCATTTCACAAACTGAAGGTCTGGGGAAACCTTGTGTCAAACCAGTCTATCAGTGCCATTTTTCCAACAGCATACGCTCACTTGTGTCTCTGTGTCACATTTTAATTATGGCATGTACATTGTTTTTCTAGACATAACACTACTGCACACTTAATAGACTACAGTAAATGTAAACATATACACTTTTATATACACTGGGAGACCAAAAAATTCATGTGACTTGTTTTATTGCAATATCACTTTATCATCATGGTCTGGAACGGAACCTGCAACATCTCTGAGGAATGCCTGTAAATAACACAAAGTACACTTCATCAGAATACTTTATCATACAGTCACCATCAATAATCACAAACCAGAAGCATGAACAAAGATTTCTCAGGGCCAACATGTGTCTGATGGGAAACTATTCAAAATTTATCTTCTGTAAGTAATAATGTAGCCAAGAGTGAATTAAACAGGGCTCTGATCAATTATTACATCTGAGGTGATCTCTAAAGATTGAAAATATAGACAAATCATTTTGATTTTACTTTTTTTGGAGATCTTTTTTTTAATAATTAAAAGTTGTATTTTAAAAGAAACCTTCCTCTTATTGATTCCATTACTTGAAATTTGTAGTGGTTAAGTACTATTAAGAACAATATATAAGTGGGATTTAGATGTTGGAAAAAGGTGCTGCTCTAGGGCTTCAACCTCCCCCCCCAACCCTGAAACCTTAAACAACAAACAAGAACTAGCAGAACCATCTTTTTCAAAGCTTCAGAAAACAGTTACAGGGTTACAGTAACAGAACTAGTACCAGATCAAGAAATAAAGCAACTTAAAAATGGTAGGATTTCATGGTACCTTTGCTGACCCTTTCCTTATTCCCACACCAGTTTAGCACAGAGCAGTCTGCACTCCTAGTGTGGGTCCCTGGTATCAGTTCCAGAGGGAGCAAAGTAACCCTTGTGCAAAAACTGGGTGCATATAGGTTTGTGCCAATCTATTTGATGGCAGTCTGAGGATCAAACCTGGACACTCATCATTAGCTCACCATTCTGGAACTTACCCTGAACTTGGAGGCTGTTCATAGAGCTCTCCTACAGCACTGTGGGAGAACATTTAAATAGTGGCAGCCTGGGGTGGGAAATTGCTGGCTATGGACATACAGTGTGGTGCCTGGAATCATGAGAACCACAATTTCCTTGAGAAAAGGGAACATTAACATTCAGATTTGTATCAATGAGGAAATTCCTAGGGCTACAAATAACATGCCCAGGACAAGATGCATGTGCAAGAAAGAATGGGGAGGATCCTATCTATGATTTTTCCCAGGACTGATCTTTAAACTTAGTGTTAGGACAACTAAGTTCCAAAGGAAAGCAGTCAAACAGACTAAACTTCAAAGACTGGGGAAAATGTTTGGTTATTTGCTGTCAGTTCCTGGTATTCAAGGAAATCTGTGCCATAATATTAAGCTGGATACAAGCTTAAGGAATAGTCACCTCAGTGTCTAAATATAAGCAGTAACACATTAAAATACCAAAATGTTCAGGTTGCAATAAAAGATAAAACAGAAAGAAACAAGAAATTGGCTCATGCAAAGGAGCACAATTAAAGCATTAAAAACCATCAATGAGGAAGACTAGACCTTGGAAATACCAGACAAAGATTTGTAAAAGATGATCCTAAATATGCTCAAAGCACTGAAGGAAAACATGAACAAAGAACTAAATTAAATATGACAAGCAATAACTGAACACAAAGAGACTATCAATAAAAAGACAGAAATTATGAAAAGGAAACAACAGAGGTAAAGACCACAGTAAAAAAATTTTAAATTCTCTAAAGGGGGTTAGGATATTGGAGCTGGCAGAAGAAGTAATCAGTGAATAATATGATAAGACAGTTGAAATTATTCAGAATGAAGAAAATTAAACAGAATCTGAGAGACCTGAGGGATGCTATCTAGCATCCCAATATATGCAATGTGGGAGTCCTATAAAAAGAAGAAAGAGAGAAAGGGGAGAAAGACTATTTGAATAAATAATGGTTGAAAACTTTCCAATAATATATGAATATATATATATATATATATATATATATATATTCATTAAGAAGTTTAATGGACTCCAGAGAGATAAACTCAAAAGACCCAAACCAAGACATATCACAACCAAACTAACAAATGTCAAAGACACCCCCACCCGCACCCCAAAGAAGAATATTGAAGGCTGCAGGACAGAAGCAATATGTCACATACAATGATGTCTCAATAATATTGTGTCAACTTCTCAACAAAACCATGGAGGTGAGAAAGCAGTGGGATGACAAATTTAAAGTACTGAGAGCAAAAACTGCCAACCAAGAATTCTATATCTAGCTAAACGATCTTTCAAAAATGAGGGAGAGATGAAGACTTTCCCAAATAAACAAAAGCTGAGGGAGTTCATCAGATGCTAAAGGGAGTTCTTTGGGTCAAAATAAAGGGTACTAAACAATAGACCAATCCACATGATGAAATAAAGTTCTACAGTAAAGTTAATGGTACAGGTAAATATAAATCCCAGTAGTACTGTATTTCTGGTTTGTAATGCCAATTTTTACTTCCCACAGGATCTAAAATGCAAAGCATAAAAACTAATTATAAATCAATGGTTTTAGACTTATAACGTATAAATACATAATCTGTGCCAAGAACTACATTAAAGTAGGTGCATAGTTTGCGTATGCTACAGAAGTTAAGTTGATATTAAACCAAACGAGATTCAAGATGTTAAATATAACCCCTATGGTAGCCAGAAAGAAGATAATGGAAAAATATGCACAGGAGAAAATGAGAAGGGATTCTAAATGGGTTCGTTATAAAAGATCAAAATGGAAGAAGTGAGGAACAAATGAGACATAAAACTTATAAAATCCAAACACCAAAATGGCAGAACTAAGTTCTGCCTAATGAGGTTACCCTAAATGCAAGTGAGTTATACTACCTGTTAAAAGGAAGAGACTGGCAGATGGATAAAAAGTATGACTCAGGAATTCCAGGAAGAAAGCAGAATATGATAAATTGAGTTCACCCCTGCTCCAGGGAACAGCTAGAGAAGGGATGGGAGGGTGACTGAGATGGTGATTCCAGGGTGTGAGTGACCTGGGAGAGTCTTCTGCACCAGATATGGAGGCTGTGGTTGCAAAAGCTGAGGAACTGAGAAGCAGAGAACTGGAGACCATCCTGCTGGTGTGAACAGTCTAACACAGAAGGCTGGAGCCCTGAGGAGTACACAGACAGGGAGATGGGGACAAGGAAGTAAGCCAAGCTGTGTTCCTGGAATGTGCTACCCTCAGCAATGCAGCCCCAAAACCCATGACCCACCCCATACCATGCACACTTGAACACCATCACCTGAACCCCTCCCGATACTCCAGCGTCCCCACATCACCAGCCCAACACGTGTGTACCCACTCTATACCCCCACCCCAAGCAAGCACTCACCTGCTCCAGCCCAACCCACCTCTCCTGTAAAAGTGCAGTCTTGCCCTGCCCCTACGAAGCCCCACCTCTCCATCCTTGACCTTCGCAGGCAGTCACCTGCGCAAAAAAGCTGCAGGCACTTACCTTTATATCTGGTCTACACCCACCCCCAGCCCATGCAGTTATGAACCCACACTGACCCCCTGAGCTCTATGCATGTGTACATCAGTTTACAGCCCTCCTAAATCTGCACATGCACACAGTCCCCAGTCACGCTGCTTTGGGCAAGCACTGACTTGCATAGCCAAGCCACATCTGCCCCCAGCCCACACAGATGCAATGCTGACTCCCTGCCCTGAGCACTGCATATGTGCACAAAGGGCCCTATGCCCTAGACCAGCACACACCAGGGTCCCAGACATGTGTACCTGCACAGCCACATCCTCCCTGCTGCGGGGTGCCCATGCTCACAGGTATCAAGACAGTATCCCCAACCTGTGACTATATCCATGCTGCAACATATAAAAGCACTGTTGTGCCCCACCCTGCACCCTGCATCGTGCTCCACATCCAATCTGCAAATATAAGTTTTTGGACTACTGAAGGAAATCAACTTCCAAATTAAGCCAATCAGGATATTTACATGCCGTGAAGACAGCCAAAGATCACAAAGCATATCATGAGGCAGAAGTTATAGCCCAGCCCAATGACCAAATTAAAACACTAGAGGAGACACAGACATTGCAACAACTAATCAGAGATGTTCATATAACTCTACTAAATAAAATAAATGGGGTGACTAATGACATAAAGGAGATCAAGAAGACACTAGAGGAGCATAAAGAGGAATTTGAAAGAATAAATAGAAAAATAGCAGATACCACAGAGATTAAAGATGCTACAAACCAAATAAAAAACATACTACAGACACACAACAGCAGATTTGAAGAGGCAGAAGAAAGAATAAGAGAACTAGAGGACAGGACAACTGATTTTGAACACTCAAAAGAGCAAATGATAAAAAATGTTAATTGAATGTTAATTAAAAATTTTTAATTGAATCTCAGGAAAATGATGGCCAAAACAAAGCACAACAATTTAAGAATCATTGGTGTCCCAGAAGGAGAAGAGAAGAGTAAAGGGCTAGGAAGATTAGTTGAGGATATAATGGGCAAAAACTTTCCCAACCCTTATAAAGGACATAAACATACAAGTCAAAGATGCTCAACAAACTCCAAGTAGAATAAATCCAAATAGGCCTTCCCCAAGACACATGCTAATCAGTCTTTCAAATGTTGAAGAGAAGCAGAAAATCCTGAAAGCAGCAAGAGAAAAACAATGTTCTACATACAAGGGTAACCACATAAGATGGAGTTCAGACTACTCAACTGTAGCTTAGGAGGCAGTGGTTTGATATATTTAAGATCCTGAAAGAGAAAGACTTCTAGCTAAGAACTCTGTACCCAGCCAAACTGTCCTTCAAAACTGAGGGAGAGATGAAAATGTTCACAGACAAACAAATCCTGAAAGAATTTGTCAACAAGAGACCGGCACTACAAGAAATCCAAAAGGGAGTTCTTACAGTTGAAAAATAAAAAAGACAGGAAAGGGAGGTCTGGAGGAGGGTACAGAATTGAAGAGTACCAGTGTTCTAGTTTGCTAGCTGCCAGAATGCAATATAATAGAAACAGAAAGGCTTTTAAAAAGAGGAATTAAATGTTGTTAGTTTACAGTTCTAAGGCTGAGAATATATCCCAATTAAAGCAAGTCTACAAAAATCTCCAAATTAAGGCACCAACAAGAAGTTACCTTCACTCAAAAAGACCAGTGAAGTTCAGGGTTTCTCTCTCAACTGTAAAGGCACATGGTAAACATGGCAATGTCTTCTAGCTTCCTCTCCAGGCCTCTTGCTTCATGAAGCTCCTCCAGGGGCATTCTCCCTCTTCATTTCCAAAGGACCCTGGCTGACGGACTGTAGTTCTTTTGTCTCTGCTGCTCTTGTCATTTTCCAGTTTTCTCCAAAATGCTTCCTGTTTTAAAGGATTCCAGTAAAGTAATCAAGACTTACCTGGAATGGGTGGAGTCACATCTCCCTCTATTCAAAAGTTAAGTCACAGTGAGTCACATCTCTGTGGAGATAACCTAATCAATCTTCCAATCTATAGTACTGAATAGGGATTAGAAGAAACAGTTGCTCCCACAAGACTGATTAGGATTAAAACATGGCTTTTCTAGGATACATAAATCCTTTCAAACTGGCACAACCAGTAGGGTAACTTAAAGGATAAAAAGAGAAAGAGGGAAAAGAATATATAGCTCTGACAAATAAAATCTAAAAGGTAAGATGGTGGATTCAAGAATATTTCTTGAATAGTTCAGTAATAATTTTGAAAGTTAACAGACTAAATTTACCAATTAAAAGATACAAATTGGCAGAATGGATTAAGAAATATTATACAGATATATGCTGCTTACAAGAGACTCATCTTAGACCCAAAGATACAAATAGATTGAAAGTGAAAGGATGGAAAAAGATTTTCCACACAGTTGTAACCAAAAGAAAGCGGGAGTAGCTATACTATATCAGAAAAAATAGATTTTAAATGTAAAGGCATCATAAGAGACAAAGAAGGACACTATATACTAAATAAAAGGTACAATTCATCAAGAAGAAATAAAATCATAAATGTTTATGCTCGCAATCAAGAAGCTCCAAAGTATGAGACACACATTAGCAAAACTGAAGGAAGTGATAGCTGTTTCAACAATAATAGTAAGACACTTCAACATACCACTCTCCTCTATAGACAGAACAACCAAACAGAGGATCAACAAGGAAATGGAGAAGTTAAACAACATGATAAATGAATTAGACCTAACAGACATCTATAGGCCATTACACCTCAAAACTCCAGGATATACATTCTTCTCTAGTGCTCATGGAACATTCTCAAGGATAGATCATATACTGGGGCACAACACAGGTTTTCATAAATTTAAAAACATCAAAATTATTCAAAGCACTTTCTCTGATAACAATGGAATGAAGCTAGATATCAATCACTACCAAAGAACAGGAACTTTCACAAATATATGGAGATTAAATAACACACTCTTAAACAACCAGTGGGTCAAAGAAGGAGTTGCTAGAGAAATCAGTAGCTATCCGGAGATGAATGAAAATGAGAATACAACATATCAGAATTTATGGGATGCAGCAAAAGCTGTTCTGAGAGGGAAATTTATTGCCGTAAATGCCTATATTAAAAAACAAGAAAGAGCAAAAAATTGAGGACTTAACTGCTCACCTGGAGGAACTTGAGAAAGAATAGCAAACTAACCCCAAAGCAAAGAGAAGAAGCAAAATAACAAAGATTAAAGCAGATTTAAGTGGATAGGAAAACAAAGGAACAATAGAAAGAATCAATAAAACCAAAAGTTGTTTCTTTGAGAAAATCAATAAAATTAATGGGCCACTAGCAAGACTGACAAAGAAAAAAGAAAGAGGATGCAAATAAACAAAATCAGAAATAAGAAGGGGTACATTACCACAGACCCTGAAGAAATAAAAGAAATTATAAGAGGATACTATGAACAACTATATGCCAACAAATGAAACAACTTAGATGAAATAAAAAATCTTCCTACAAAGAAAAGCCCAGGCCCAGATGGCTTCACAGGGGAATTTTATCAAACATTTCAAAATGAACTAACACTAATCTTGCTCTTACTTTTCCAGAAAATTGAGGGAAAAGAAACACTACCTAACTCATTTTATGAAGTTAATACTATTTTAATAACAGTTAAAGATGTTATAAGAAGGAAGACTAGAGGCCAATCTCCCTAATGAACATACATGCAAAAATTCTCAACAAACTAATAGCAAACCAAATTCAACAACACATTAAAAGAATTATACATGATGACCAAGTGGAGTTTATACCAGGAATGCAGGGATGGTTCAACACAGGAAAATCAATTAACATAATACATAATACAGCACATTAACAAATTGAAAGGGAAAAATCACATGAAAATCTCAATTGATGCTGAAAAAGCATTGGACAAAATTCAACACCCTTTCTTGATAAAAACACTTCAAAAGATAGGAACCAAAGGTAATTTCCTCAATATGATAAAAGGCATATATGAAAAACTGATAGCCAGCATCGTGCTTAATGGTGAGACTGAAAGCTTTCCCCTTAAGATCAGGAATGAGACAAGGATGTCCCCAGTCACCACGATTATTCAACATTGTACTAGAAATTCTAGCTAGAGCAATCAGGCAGGAAAAAGAAATAAAAGACATTCAAATTTGAAAGGAAGAAGTAAAATTTTCCTGATTTGAAGATGACATGATATTATACTTGGAAGATCCCAAGAAATCTACAGCAAAGTTATTTGAGCTAATAAACAAATTCAGCAAGGTGGCAGGATATAAAATTAATGTGCAAATATCAGTAATGTTTCTATACAGAAGCAATGACCCAATTGAGGAGTTAGTTAAGAAAAAAATTCCATTTAAAATAGCAACTAAAAGAATGAAGTACTTAGGAATGATCTTAACTAGGGATGTAAATGACTTGTACAGAGAAAACTACATAGTATTATTAAAAGAAATCAAAGAAGTTCTAAATAAGTGGGAAGACATTCCCTGCTCATAGATAGGAAGGTTAAATATAGTTAGGATGTCAATTCTACCCAAATTGATCTACAGATTCAACACAGCACCAATCAAAATTTCAACAACCTAATTTGAAGATTTGGAAAAGCTAGTTACCAAATTCATCTGGAAGGGAAAGAGACCCCAAATAGCTAAAAGCAATCTAAAAAAGAAGAACGAATGGGGGGAGTAACACTTCCTGACTTTAAAACTTATTATAAAGCCACAGTGGTCAAAAGCATGGTACTGGCACAAAGACAGAAGTATTGACCAATGGAATCGAATCAAGAGTGCAGAAATAGACCACGAAATCTATGGTCAACTGATTGTTGACAAGACCCCCAAATCCACTAAACTGCGACCAAATAGTCTTTTCAATAAATGAGCATGGGAGAACTGGATATCAACAGCTAAAAGAAAACGGGCCCTTACCTTACACCCTATACAGAAACTAACTCAAAGTGGATCAAACACCTAAATATAAGAACTAGCACCATAAAGCTTCTAGAAGAAAATGTAGGGAAACATCTTCAAGTCTCATAATAAGAGGTAGCTTACTAAACTTTACACCCAAAGTACAAGCAACAAAAGGAAAAACTGATAAATGGGAACTCCTCAAAATCAAATGCTTCTGTACCTCAAAAAACTTTGTTATAAAAGTAAAAAAGGCAGCCAACTCAATGGGAGAAAGTATTTGGAAATCACACATCGGACAAAGGTTGGATATCCTGTATACATAAAGAAATCACACAACTCAACAACAAAGAACAAATAACCCAATTATAAAATGTCCTAAAGATATGAATAGGCATTTTTCTGAAGAGCAAATACAGATCGCTCAAAAGCACATGAAGAGATGCTCATTTTCATTAGCTATAAGGGAAATATAGATCAAGACTACAATGAGATACCACCTTACACCTATAAGAATGGCTGCTATTAAACAAACAGGAACTATAAATGTTGGAGAGGATGCAGAGAAATTTGGACATTTATGCACTGCTGGTGGTGGGAATGTATAATGGTACAGCTGCTATGGAAGACAGCTTGGCAGTTCCTTAGGAAACTAAATATCGAGTTGCCCCTGACCCAGCAATAGCACTGAAAGCAGTGACACAAACAGACATTTGCGTATTGATGTTCAAAGCAGCATTATTCACAATCACCAAAAGATGGACACAATCCAAATGTCCATCAATAGATGAGTGGATTAAAAAAATGTGGTGTATATATATGTGATGGACTATTATGCAGCAGTAAGACAAAATGACGTCCTGAAGCACATGACAAGATGGATACTTGAGGACATAATACTGAGTGAAATAAGCCAGACACAAAAGGGTACATAATATATGACTTCACCTTTATGACCATAGTAAAAGTAAAATCAGAGGCTTATAATATCAAATGTAGACAACTTAGAGATGCATAAGAGCCAGAGATGGGTGAATGGTTAGCTAAAGAGGTTGAACTCAAATGTAAGGGAATAGATAAAAGTGAAGGTGGTTCTCTAATGGGTCTATAAGTAATATTACCCTATTGAAGGTGAACATGATGAAAGGGGTTGTATAGACCTATGTGTCCCACTGATTTAACACTAGAAATATAAATAAATTCTTGCAAGAACAACTTCAAAAGTATGATTCGTGTACAAAAAGTGTTTAAGTCCAGAGTACAGGAAGAAAACTGTTATTGCATGCTATGGGCTATGTTTAACAGGAAAACATCAGCAGTACCACAGCAACAGCAGGGTTAAATAATGGGGGGAAGGAGAAGAGTTAAGGGGATGTTTAGATTTCCTATTTGGTAAGGGTGAATTTATTGGTTATCTTTCTCTTGGGAACAATGAAATTATCTAAAAATGAGTTATGCTGATGGACTGTGAACTTTGGGCATTATACATGACGCCTAATGAATGCAGGTGGCTGAAGGATATACCGATTGAGAAGTAGATTAGCGAACAACGATGTATACATATGATTGAGTTATAATGCTGCTCCAAAAAGGAATGAAGTCATGAGGCAAGCAAAGACGTGAATGAACCTGTGGGACATTTGGTGAGTCAAAATAAACCAGAAATGAAAGAAGAATTATTGTATGGTCTCCTTTAGAAAATGCTTCCAAGAAAACAGGGGCCTAGATTGTAAGCTCTTATAGCGGACACAATGTAGTCCAGAGTGGTAATTATTATTTCTGGATTTTGAGAGGATGTTTCCTATATTTAGAACCTGGTATTTAGAGATAAGAATGAAGCCAATCAGGTGAGGATTAAGGTAATTCAGAATGCAGGGGTAAGAAAGACATTGTCTATATTTTAGAACCTCACCTACTTTTTGAACCTAAATTTTCTGGAGCACATAACCTAACTCAACCTGTCTGGATAGCTCATTTGAACTGAAACACAGGGAGACCAGAATAAAAATGTGGGCCTTTAATCCTGTATAGCTTAATGTAATGTTTGGATATATCCTAGAATATATTAAGCAGATAATCAAAAAATATTGGCAAAGTCCCTTGAGGTATAGGAGAGGAACTATTAAACTTTACCATCAGGGAATCTCCCGATATTGTGTTAAACATTAGGAACACCCAAATCAATAGGCCAAGCCCTTGATCTTGAGGCTTACTCTTGTGAAGCTTATGTAAGTAGTGAAGAAACTTAGCTTTCCTATAGGTATGCCTAAGAGTTACTTCTGGAGAACCTCTTGTTGCTCAGACATGGCCTCACTCTAAGCTCAACCCTGCAAATGAAATCATTACCCTCCCCACTACATGGGACATGACATCCAGGGGTGAAAGTGTCCTTTCTGTCCTACAGCACAGGAGACGACTCCCAGGGATGAATCCAGACCTGGCACCATGGGATCAACAATGTCATCCTGACCAAAAGGGGGAAAAGAAGTATAACTAATCAAGTGTCAGCAACAGAGAGTTCAAATAGAGTAGAGAGGCTACTCTGGAAGTCACTTTTACACCAGCTACAGTTAGACATTGCTACCTATCATAACTTGGCAAACCCCAACCAAAACCATTCCAGCCAATCCTAAAGAACACCTAGGGCATTACATAAAATTCTACAAAGGTTCTATGCACTTGGGTAACTTTCCAGAAACCTACAACCTCCAGATGGGTCCCTGGACCAGGTAAGTCCTGAAACCTAGAGGGGCCAGTCTCTCCAGAATATCAACTAGTTCTATCTCTGTACCCCATTATTACTGACAGCTCCTTCCAACATGAAAAAGTTAGAATGGCCATAGCCCAAATACCCCTCAAGAGTGAGATAGAAAGATCAAAGGTGATGGTGGAGTTATTACAGAGAAGGTAGGGTTTAACAAACAAATATGATTTCTGAACCATTAAACTGATATTTCTTTAAGAGTCCAGTATCTTAGAGCAGCTAGAAGTAAACACTTAAAATTGTGGAACTGTAATCCATATCAAACTATGAAATCTGTTCTACAACTAATTGTTGTGCTGGGCTTTGAAATTTTTTCCTTTTTTGTATATGCTATTTTTCACCAAAAAGAAAAAAGAAGTAGATTGTGATGATTAAAAATATATATATATATTTATTTCTTCTAGCCTCCTATATTCTGGAGCAACTAGAAGGAAAAATCTGAGATGATGGTATGGTAGCCCATGGCAAACTCTGGGATCTGACCTGTAACTAGTTGTTGAAAAATGCTTTCAAAACTATTGCTTTTTTCCTTCTTTGCTTTGTATATATGTTATATTATACAATTTTAAAAAGTTAGAAAAAAAAAGTATTACGCAACTACATGCTGTTTACCAGGAGACTCACCTTAAATTCAAAGGCACAAGTAAATTGAAAGTGAAAAGACAGGAAAAATATACCATGCAAGTAGTACCTAAAATAGAGCAGGGTAGCTATACTAAAAGCAGAAAAAATAGACTTCAAGCCAAAAATCTGTTATGAAGGACAAGAAGCAGGACTACATACTGATAAAGGTGTCAAATCAACAAGAAAACATAGCAATTATAAATATATATATGCACCTAAGAGTAGAGTCCCCAAATAAATGAAGCAAATATTGACAGTTTTGAAGAGAGAAATGGACAGTCTTATACTAATAGTAGGAGATTTTAACACATCACTTTTAATTAAGGATACAACGTCTAGACAGGAGACGAATAAGGAAAGAGAAGAAGACTGAATAATACCCTACAACTACACCTAACAGGCATAATTAAAACACTTCACCCTATAGCAGCAGAATATACACTCTTCTCTAGTGCACATGGATGATTCTCCAGGATAGACCATATGTTAGATCACAAAATAAGTTCAATAAATTAAAAAAAAATTGAAATTGTACAATGTAACTTCTCCAAACACAATAGAGTGAAGTTGGAAATCAGTAATAGAGGGAGCAGTAGAAACTTCACAAATACATGAAAATTAAACTATATACTCTTCAGTTCAAAAAAAAATTAAACTATATACTCTTCGGATCAAAAAAGAAAACACACGTGAATTAGGAAATGTTTTGAGGCAAAGGACAACAATGCAGAAAAAAAAAGCATACCAAAACTTTTAGAGATGCAACAAAGGCAGTGCTTAGAGGGAATGATAGCTCTAAATGATTCCATTAAAAAAAGAAGAGCTCAAATCAATGACCTAATTTCACATCTGGAAGAAATAGAAAAAGAAGAACAAACTAAGCCCAAAATGAACAGAAATAAGGAAACAAAGTTTTGAGCAGAAATAAATAAAAGAGAGAGAGACAGAGAGACAGAGAAGAATATTAATGAAACGAAAAGATTATTCTCTGAAAAGAACAATAAAAATGACCAACAATAATATTCACAAAGGAAAAAGAAAGTGGATGCACGTAATCAAAATAAAAAATGAAACAGGTCATAAACTATCAACCCCACAGATATAAAACAGATTATAAGAGAATGCTATGAACAATTGTATGCCACAAATTAGATAACCTAGATGA
The DNA here is from genome assembly GCF_023851605.1 of Tamandua tetradactyla. Classification (NCBI taxonomy): domain Eukaryota; kingdom Metazoa; phylum Chordata; class Mammalia; order Pilosa; family Myrmecophagidae; genus Tamandua; species Tamandua tetradactyla. Next base: position 197,662,792 of record NC_135327.1, on the reverse strand, counting down.
TATGGACAATTCTTAGGAACACAAAATTTACCTAAAGGGAATCAAGAAGAAACAGAAAACCCAAAAATGACCAATAACAAGGAAAAAGAGTAAAGAAACTGAATCAGTAATCAAAAACCACCAACAAAGAAAAGCTTAGAGCCAAATGGCTTTACCTAAAAAGAGTTAAAACGGGAAATTTTAGGTTGTAATATGTCACCAGAATATACACTTAAAAAAAAAATAAACTGTATAATATGAAGAGTGAATCTTAAAATTAAGCTATGGGGTGCTGCATAGGTGGCACAGTAGCAGAGTTTTAGTCTGCCCTGCCGGAGGCCCAGGTTCAATTTCCAGTGCGTGCCTATGCACCAAAAAAAAAAAAAACACTAAACTATGGACTATATGCAATCATATAATCATAATAATGCTGGTTCATCAACTGTAACAAATGTACCACACTAATGCAAAATGTTAATTATATGGAAACTCTGTATATGTGTGCGTGGAGAGGGGTACATGGGAATTCTGTACTTTCTTTCTTGGTAAACCTACAACTGCTCAAACAAATAAATGGAGGGAATGAGAGAGAGAGAGACTAAAAAGACAGTGACAACTAAATGCAATATACAATCCTGGACTAATCAAATAATGGAGGAGAAAATGCTCAAAAGCACAATGAGATGTATGGAAAAAATTGAAATATCAACAGCCATTTAAAATTTTTTGACTTGATAACTGTACTTAAGGTGGTTACATAAGTGAAAACCTTAGTTCTTAGGAAAAGTACACAGAAATAGCAAGTATTCAGGAGCATGATGGGAAGGCAAGGGAAGGAAGGGAAGAAGGGAGGGGAAGGGAAGGGAAGGTGGAGGGAGCAAAGAAAGGAAGGAAGGAAAGGGGGAAAGGATGGAGGGAAAGGAAGAAAAACAAAGGGGGGAGGGAGAGAGGAAAAGGAAGAAAGAAGGAAAGGAAAGGATAGAAAGAAATGAAAGGAAAAGGAGAAAGGAAGGACATAAGGAAGACAGAAGGACAGAAAGACAGACAGAAACCTGGCAAAATAAGAAATTGGGGGCCTGGGTTATCTGTCTAATCATAGGGGTATATTGGAGTTCTCTGTGTAGTTTTGTATTATTTGTGTAACTGTTCTGTAAGTTTGAAATTATTTCAAAATGAAGTTTTAAAAGTAAAAAAAAAAGTTTATTAAAAGAAAAAATGATACAGATAATTACAGACATGTATAACCAGAATATTCTGTAGGAAGCTAAAAAGTGAAAGCATAAATCCTAAGAAGACAACCTGTAAGGAATAAACAGCAGCTTACTTTCGAGAAGCAAAATTTGATAAAAAGAGCTAATATTTTAATATGAGAACTATCCTTTCATAATGATACTAACATCAAGCCGCAGTTTCTTTCTCACCTTTTAAAAAAGATTTATTTCCATCTGACCAAGTGAAATTAATGTAATTGCCAATTAGGGCAGCATACAATTATTTTTGTCTATCAATTTATATTTCTATTTAACAAGCCTGACAGCTACTTTAAAAAGAAACATTCTGAAATATTCTTCAATTAAGTAAAGAATTATTTAACAGATAAATATTCTTAATGGAACCCACTTTGGTTTTAAATAAGATGTGCACTCGATTAACCTCACATGCTTGTTTGACACAATCATAATTTTTACAAATGAGATAGAATGGAGGGATCATAAAGAATGAATTAATCACAAAACGATCTGTACTTCAGTCACACAAGAGTTTCATTATTCATATTAGTAAAGTTGTAGAATGAACTGACTAATACTACCATAAAATATACTTATGTCTTCAACATCACACTGTATTTTATAGAAAGCTGTCCACTTAGAGTTATAAGGCATGTTTGTCATAGAAGGTTGATTTTACCCATCAACTCTACAATATTAACTCACTACAATATTTAACTCATTACAATATTATGATATAGCACTAATTAACTCAACCAGTATAAAAGATATGTGCAGAGTTCCTTAAAAGTATTAGTATAACTATAACTAGTTTTCCTCCTTTTAAAGTAACCAATGCACATTGCAAAATCACAGTACATTTCTACATACAGTGTCTGGCAGTTTTCACTGAATAAACAAAAATAATATGTATCAGCAATATGGCCATTACAATTCTTGGATAGATAAGGAAACAGAGGCTAAAAAGTCATTTGCTTAAGGAGTAACCAGGATTCATACATATTTCTGATTCAAAAGCCTTTTTTCTGCTCACCAGAGTTTTCAGCCAGTTCCTGGCTACAGACTGGGATCACCTGAGAAGCTTTAAATACAAAAGAAGGAAAAACCCAGACACTTATCCTACTCCTCCCCCTCAGATTCTGATTCAAGTCATCTGAGATAGGTCTCAGTCAGGTTGAGAACCACCACTCCACTTTACCAGTCACAATATAATATATGTTTAAACTAAATTTTATGTTTAAAACAAAATTCCCTTTCCAAAATTCCTATGAGTTGATCATCTTTTTTAAAAAAAATATTTTTATTGATAAATCTTCACACACATACATTCAAACATTCCACACATGGTGTACAATGACTCACAATATAATACCACATAGTTGTGTATACATTACCATGATCATTTTTTAGAACACTTGCATCTGAGATGATCATCTTAAGTACAATCTCAATGATCATCTTGTCCCAAACAAGGGAAGTGGAAGCTTCAGGTGTTCTGTGGTTTAAAAATTAGGTTATATTAGTTCTAGTTCAGCCCATGCTTGGCAATATAGGACTCCTGAAAGACTGTCATTTGAGGAAGTGCACAAAGAAGCAGTAAACAAGATGCCTCTGAAGTCAGTCACCAGCACTGACATACGTGTATCATTATTCTAGGAGTTTGGGGAACATGCAACAAAGTACATGCTGATTTAGCACCTGATCAATTTAAACAAACAAAATGGTGAGCATGGTGATAGAAACAGCACATTGACTTTGAGAAGTGAAAGCAAATTTAAGTCAGTGAGGCAAAGGGTCCAAACAGGAAGGCACAAACTGAGGGTAGTAATATTGGGTGGGATATTGGGATAGGCATCAGTTCCTGAATGGTTTAGAAATAAGAGGAAAATGGTGTTACAAAATTATTCTTGTTACCAGGTATAGGATGCATGGGGTGTGACTGAAGGCAAACAGACCAACCAGGAACTTGTTGCTATAGAATGGCTGGAGGATCATGAAGAACCAAAATAGTCTAGAGATTCCGAGAAGGAGCAAAACCCACAGGCAATGCAGAGAAATAATCTGCTTGAATGAAGGATGAACCAAGTCATATCAGACTCTTCAGGAGTGACTGAAGGACTGGGATCACTGATACAGGAATCAGCCAATGGAGACTCGTTAAACTCAGACTTTACCATTCTGAGTTTAAACAATTTTTTTATTATTCTTATTCCTTAACATAATTGGTTGGTTATTTTCAAACTTAAATGACAAAATCAAGTATTTCTTTATGAAGGCAAATTATCAGAGAATAAAACATAGCTCATGACTTAGAAGAAATACAATAACAATTGAAAAAGTAACATATAAGTATTATATGAAGAATGGAATAAACCTAAATTTATTAATTTAGCAAATAACCTTTCAAATCAGCCATCTACTCAGCAAATTGTCAGAGTAGTTACTGAAAGATTAAAAGCACAATTTCTGAATTCCTAGAAAGGGATACTGGAAATCATTAGGAAACTGCTCCCCCCTCCTTATCCTTTGCCCCTAAAAATCTCTTAACAGATGGTTATCTGTACCATTTCCAATGCAGAACAAGGCAGTTAACATCATTTGAGGAAAGTCCCCTTCATAAAGTTGGCATTAATGATCAGATTCTCTACTGTGTAGAAAAAAAAAAAACCCATATTATTTAAAAGAAGCACAGATTCAAAGAGTAAAATCAAAGACCACCATACTACAGTAGTAAATATTTATAAAGATTCTAACAGTTTTTATTACAATGGTGCAAGGTAGAATTCCATCCAACACTCACCAACAACAAACCATCATCTTCTATAAAACAGTTCCAGAAAATTCAAACAATAAAACTGAAAGATACATTATCTGTAATAATTCTCATAGAACATTGTTTAGTGTTTAAATTTCATGTCACTCCAAATAAAATGTAATAATTTTCTAGCAAATATGAGGCCAAAACCAGTTTGCTCTTTTTAATTTTGTCTATAAACATACCAGAACATGCCTCACAGTAAGAAACTTTTATTACAGCACTCCATGACATCAATATCTATTCGTGCTTAAGATCAGCCAGTTGTACCAAATACCATAAGATACAAAATGATAGGAAATATAAACATCAGTTTGTATTTCAAGTTTATAACATTTATTTACAAAAATAGGCTGGGAGGGAAAGGGTTTACACCTTTCCTAGGGACAAACTATTTAGCGCCACTTTCTAATATTTTTTTCTAATAATTTTTAATGTGATATTTGAATTCCCTTAGAATTATATTTGTTAGCTAGAAGCTTAGGTGGAGAGAAGGAAAGAAAATGAGGGGAATTAAAAGGGAAAGTGTGAAAGAAGAAGGAATGGACATAATACAGGCGGCACATACATGGCTTTTATTGAAATGATTCTGAGTTGTGCCTCATGCACTACGTGATGCAAGCTCACTCCGCAGACAGTGATACCAAATGTCATTATTTACAGGAACTGCAGTCTTCTCTGATTTCTGAAGGACACTTTTCCACTCACAGGACATGACTTGAATGATTATTTCAAGGCAAACACTATGACATGACTCCAAACACAGGATTGTGGCGGCAAATGCTAGGGCCATACTCTTCATAGTCTTTCTTGGTATGACAAACCTGAAAGAACTCGGGCTAAGAAAAAGCAAAGATTAAAAAGAATATTTATAAATATTTCATGAAGGAAATGAAATTAAAGAAACTATTAAATAAATTTGTAACTACTTAGCCAAAACCTTCACTTCTCTTTCTTCAGATCCTTGTTGTAAAAATTTGAATTCTATGATGGACTAGACTACTGAATGGAGATTTACGTCATTAATTTTCATATATACTCAGTCTACGTTTATTTAGGACCAACTATGTGCCAGGTAGTATGTTAGGCTATTTAACAATTTGTTAGCTATTACCAAATTTAAGAGAAAAAATAATAATTTGTTGTAAACGTATTTGAGTTAATGATTAATGCAAGGTTTTATTTTTAGATTTCACTTATCCATATCATCTGTAAACCATAATTAGCAAGGATGCTTACAAATTAGCTATGCAATTTAAAAGATCATTAAAATAGTTTTTATATCTCATAATTAACTGTGAGACTGTTTAGAGATACACACTATTAGAAAAGTCTTTTCTAATTCATAAGAAATTATGACTACTTAAAATTAATAAGATAACGTATATGAATTAAACAGAGGACACAGAAATGAAAATAAAGAACAATCTAGAAAAAGACTTACAGTTGAGGCAAGCATGGAGCCTCCAAACCAAACAGCATAGCGCTGCATATGATGTGTTATCACCTGAACCTCTACAGGTTTAGGCTAGAAAATAAAGTAATTTAATTTAGTTCAAGCAGTGTACATAATTTTTTATTCTAATAATCTTTCAGCTAACAAAGAGTTTCATTCTTGGTTGAAGGAAAAAAAAACATATGGATCTTCCTCTCATTTTAATGATATAATGCTCTTTCCTACTATGATCATGTCCTCCTACATTAGTACTCAATTAGAGTGCTGCTTCTTAAAAGAATGTTTTTCAGACTCTGCTGCTTCAAAATCCTCCTCTCAGTCCCAACCCTAGGTGGATTCAAAGAAACAAAGCATGTAAATCAAGTAAAGATTATCTTTCTGCATTTCTTTAAAAGTACAAAATCCAACCAACTGACCTAATTGATTTTTTAAGCCAAAAAATCAGATATTTTAGCATTGTAGAGATAACACCAAATAATAGTTACTATCCCAAAAATTCTCAAAGAAACTACATTTTTAAAACAGTATGATTCCATTCTAGTGAGCCTTCTGTCCTTCATGAGAATTATGTTTGCTCCCATTTACCCTATCAAAATTCAATCTTAGTTAGAACTAAGTCTAAATAAAATCACCAGCAAGTTAAGAATTATTATCTTGAAGGAATACTATGCAAACTACCTACTACTATGAGTTATTTTAGTTTAATGAGAACATATCTAAAGGATATTAAAGATCCTCACCATCAATAAACCCCATCTTTCTACAATTCTGGTCATTACACTACACGCCTGATCTCTTATGATACAAAAGAAAATTGTTGGCAAACGTGGAACAGTGATGGCATAAAATTGTTGCTGCTGCATCACTAGGTTCATCAGTCTTAACTACATGCTTGGATAGGATTCAGGCAACAAACTTCTGAAGGTAATTTCATAGTGTGGCTAAGACAGTGATTCAAACTTGTTTTTAGAATCTAGTCAAGCCACTTAAGTTTTATGTTAAAGAAGAGAGAGCCAAGTCAATTCTATTGCAGAAATTCCATTTCTTTAACATGTTTACAATCAATGGTCTCCTACCTTTATTCTGCCACCACTGAGCTCTTCACTAAGTTTTAATCTGGCATCTACTACTCTTTTTAAATCTCTCTGTAGTCGACGTCCAAAATCCCTGAACATTGTTGAGCCTCCTGAAAGAACGACATTCTAAAAGACAAAAAGCAGAAAGGGTTTCCATTGGATGAAATAACCCAGCTACATTTTTCCAGTAAACTGTCCCACAACAAAATTCTCACATCCATTCACTCATGTGAATAACACACTTCAACATATATGAAAAGATATTAATTTAAACAAAGTATCCAAAAGCTTTGCTTTTGCTATCCAAAAAGCTTACATTGTCTTTCTTTTCAGTGCCCAAAATTATCACAAATTCTTCCACTCAGTACTTACCCTCAATTAAAAACAAGTAAAAAAAACAGAACAATTCTGCTTCTAGGTGTTCCCTTTGGTCCACACATAATGTTTACAAGGATCAAGAACCAAAACAAATCAAATAAATGGACTAAACGACATTTTATAATTTTATTTTAATCTAAGGTCAAATTAAAATCTTTGGCCACTATAGCTTACGTAATCACGGTGGGAAAGGAAGTTTTCCAATTAATTCTTGAAATTTTGGAGTAGGGTGATCTTAGGGAGAAAGGCAGCATAACTGAATTACCCAGAGAAATGTTTTCAAATGAACCATATTTTCTTCCCACTTCTCCTCCATTAATTTAAAATCCTTTTAAATGGCCAGATCAGAAGCTTTTGGTTGGAAGGGGGAGGAAAGAGAGACGTCACATTAGATTTTTCTATCAGTGTTTGATGAAGGATCAAAATTGTATTCTTTAAGGTTACAGGATATTATTTAGGACAATAAAAGTAAAATTAGGTTTATCTTGATATAACTTTCTTACAGAAAATGTCATTTGAAAAAAATGTATGTAAAGAAAATAAGATAATCCTTCAAGGAGCCAAAAGCCCTACCTTCAAGGATTTGATCCTACTTCTCCTAAAATAAGTTGAACAGTTACAGGACTAACTTCTTGAAGGCATGCTTCCAAGTAAGCTTTACATATTTGAATAGTAAATCCCTCATCAATTGCGTATGTAAGCAGAAGTCACAAGGAACTAGTACGAAGAAAATGAACTTTTCTGTCCCTAGTGATCAGAATAATAGATTTATAATATTAAAGTTGTCCTTTCTTGCTTACTACTAGTTATAGGGAAAGAGCTCCACTGGACAAAAAGTAATCACATTCCTTTCATTTTAGCTTCTGGAATACCTGTCCCAGCACCCATTTGGACTGAGGATTGGACAAGAAAGATGAAGACCGAAAAATAGCAAAAGGCCATGAAAAGCCATTAGTAGTCTCAACTTCTAAGTGGGGATCTACTCAAGTTCTACCCTAATTGTCTTTAGAGAGAAATTTCACCTATAATATCTTATCAACAGATTTTTGAAAAGTAGGTTCTTACTGGTCTAGCTGTTTGGTTGAAAAGATGAGGAGACTTTAAGAAAAAGTTAAAAGCTTTTTAAATGCCTTGGCTGGGTTACCATTGCCATGCGAAACCATTAACAAGTTACCACCCAGGGTCACAACAAATAATATCGCAATTTTTTCATCACCTTCAAAAATCTCAAGTTCATTATTTTTAAAGGAGGATCTGAGCTTGGCCTTTAAGGTCAAGAATGAGGGATGGTTATGAGATAAATCTTACATGGCTCTCTTTTCAGTGGTGAGAAATACTTTGGAAACCCAGAGCCATAACATCTTAGCAGTCTCCCCAACTTTTTTCAGCTTTCTACTGAAGGTAAAACAACAGTAAACATTGTAGATTCTCTAATTGGGTAACCCTTCCTCAAACAAGATTTCTAATAATAAACTAAACAACACACCTGGTAAAGACTTTCTTCTGTTGGAACTGTGTACTGTCTGTTCTCTGCTGTGAGCATCAATGGATACAAACTCATTTGCCGTCTTAAAAATCCTTTGGTATGGTCCCACCTGAGAAAACTAGGTTGTTATCTGCTCTATTTCTTCACAGGCAACCTTCTACTAATACTCCACCCAATATATAGAACCATCAGGTTGATGGGCACCTATCTTTTTCTGAGAAATTGTTAGCCTAGATTTCTCAAAGCCAACATCCTATTCCAGGATCAATAGCATGAATTATGATAATAATGATAATGATTATGATTATTGTCATCTGTCATCTTGTAGAGAAATCTCTCACGAACATGAGTTGATTCCTGACCACCAAGCAGAGCTGCAGTTATCTATGAATTAAATACAGGGTGACCTTTAGTTACTGTAATGATTACGTCTGGTGTCAACTTGGCCAGGTGATGTGCCCAGTTGTCTGGTCAGGCAAGTATTGGCCTGACCATTGCTGCAAGGATATTTTGTGACTGATTGATAAACCAGAAGGCTGGCTTATTAAATTGTCACTTGACTGCAGCTATGGCTAATTATATCTGTGCTCAACTAAGGGCATGACCCTGCAAATGATAATCCAATCAGGTGAAGACTATTAAGGAAAAAGAGAGACTTTTTCACTGCTACTTCAGCCAATAAACCTCTCCTGTGGAGTTCTTCCACAGAAGAACTGCCAGTTTCACAGCCTGCCCTATGGATTTTGGGCTCTTCTAGTCCCATGGTTGCCTGAGACACCTTTGTATATTTCCTATTGGTTATATTTCTCTAGAGAATTCTGACTAATAAAATTTGGTGCTGAGAATGAGGTGGTTCTTGAAAAACAGAATCCTAAAAATGGGTTTATACAATTGGTGTTTATTTTAGTTTGCTAAAGCTACCAGAATGCAAAACACCAGAGATGGATCGGTTTTTAATAAGGGGATTTACTTAGTTACAAATTTATAGTTCTTCAGAGGAAAGGAAGCTAGCTTCCATCTGAGTTTCTCTGTCAATGGGAAAGCACATGATGACTTCTGCTTGCTTTCTCTCCTGGCTTCTGGGTTCCAACGGCTTTCCCTGGGGTAATTCTTTTCTGTGTCTCCAAATGTCTGGGCTGAGTTGTGAGTGCTGAGATGAGGTATGCTGAGCTGCTGAGTTCTCTTCTGGCCTCTCTCTTTTAACCCTCCAGCTAATTGGCTTAATTCATCGTGGAAGGCATCCCCTTAGCACATGTAATCAGCCATAGATGAATTTCACATGTGATGATTTACGTAGCCAGAAACAGAACAAAATGGGATATCATCACATGGCCAAGTTGACACCTGAACCTAACTACCACAGTGTTCTACTCTGAATAGACTCACTAAACTAATGACTCTGTTTCCAGTAATCAATATGGCACTGACAGTCCATGGGGTGAGTTGACAAAAGAGACACAAACTGGGCAGGCCATGGTGGCTTGGCAGGTAAGAATGCTTGCCTGCCATGCCCAAGAACCCGGGTTCGATTCCCGGTGCCTGCCCATGTGAAAAAAAAAAAAAAAAGAGACACAAACTATCACTGTTAGATTCTGCTAATTGTATGCTTATATTAGGCAATGCTCAGGCTGAAAATCTTTCTGAAACCTTTATGTAGTTTCTGGAATTAAGAAATATAATGATGTTGGCTAGTTGTTGTTAGATACACTAAGATAGAATGTAGAGGAAAAGGGATGAGCTGAAGGCTTCAAATTTGCAACTTAAGCATTGTATGAAAGATGTAAAAGTTTCCACGTGTGCCAGGAAAGAAAACCTTATTTCCTGGAGTCGCAGGCTTAAGATCTCTGAAAACCAGACATAGAGCCATATTATGTAAATACCAGATTTAAAACATAAACTAAAATCTCAACTTTGCAGGGTGTCTGCTGTTAAAGTAGAGGCTTTTATTGGGAAAGAATGGGATCCTGACACTTGGGATGGGAATACATGGCTTGATAATGATGGCAATGGGGAGATGGAATCCCTGGAATATGCTGAGGCTTTGCTAAATAGATCTATAATGGACTACACTGAAGAAAGAGCGTCCTGACCTAGAGCTTGCCTTGAGGAAAAGCTTCCCAACCTCCAGTTTGCCCAGAGGAGTCTGCCATCCACCATCCACCTAAAGAAATTAACCCTTCAATACCTGCTAAACCTGTTACCACCTCACCTAAGGAAATAGCCCTCAATCCACCTAAAGAGATTAACCCTTCAATACCTGCTAAACCTATTATCACCTCACCTAGGGAAATAGCCCTCATTCCCTGTCTGGAATAACTAATCCTGTTTCACCAGATGAAACTGCAATGGAATTCCCTGAGGCAACTGGCTTAAAAGATATTTTTATTTCTTTTCATGACCCAACCCCAAAACTCTGCTTTTCTTCAAGACCTATCACTAAAGCCCCAGCAGGCCCCAAAAGATGAGGTACAAAGTGTGACCCATGACAAGATATGCTACACTCCAAAATAACTGTATGAGTGTTCCAATCTATATAGACAGAAATCAGAGGAATATGTGTGGAAATGGATATTAACGGTGTGGGATAATGGAGAAAGGAACATAAAGTTGGATGAAGTGAATTTATTGATATGGGTCCACTAAGCAGAGATTCTGCATTCAATGTTGTAGCTTGAAGGGTTAGAAAGAGCAATAACAATTTGTTTTGATGGTTGGCTGAAACAAAGATCAAAAGGTGGCCTAAGCTACCTGAGGTCCAAATGCCAGAGTTGCCCTAGTATAATGTAGATGAGGGGATCAGGAGGCTTAGAGAGAATGGAATGTTAAAGTGGATTTCTCGTGGAAGAACTGTTCACACACCCCAGTAATGTCCATCTTTCACCAGAACCTTGAGAAATAAATTCATGAAACGAGCTCCATCATTCCTGAAGACCTCTGTCGTCACCCTTCTCTGCAGGTCAAATATTACAGTGGGAACTGCTGTCACTGAGCTGGAATCTTTAAACACAATGGGGATGATCAGATCCCGAGTTAGGAGAAACTATGTGGTGACAGTTAGACAAGGTGGGCATGGTTACCATAATGGACAGTAGGCTCAAAGCAGCAGTCAAAATAATCTGACTCACAGAGACTTGTGGCATTGGCTACTAGATCATGGGGTACCTAGAAGCAAAATAGATGGGAAGTCTACTAAATTCTTGTTTGAGCTGTATAAGCAGAATTCTAGGTCACGTGAACAGAAGTCTAACTTGAATTATACAAACAGGGAGTCACGGCCCCTTAAACAATTTCCAGACTTGGGATAGTTTACAGACTCAAAGCCCCTCAAACGAGGGGAGGGCTAGGTAGCCTTTGGGAAAGACCCTGTTACACTGCCCAAAATTTATACTGTTAACCTTCTTCCCAGCCTATGGAGAGACCTATGGCCTTTTACCAGGGTGACTGTGCACTGGGAAAAGGAAATGATCAGATATTTTAGGATTATGAGACACATGTTCAGAAGTGGCACTGATTCCAGGAGGCCTAAAATGTCACTCTAGTCCACCAGTAAGAGCAGGGGCTTATGGAGGTCAGTTGATCGGTGGAGTTTTAACTCAGTTCCATCTGACAGTGGGTGCGAGGACCCATTCATTCAGTGGTCATTTCCCCAGTTCCAGAATGCAAAATTGGAATCAACATCCTCAGCAACAGGGAGAAACTGCATGTTGGTTCTCTGACTCATGGAGTGAGGGCTAGTATGGTAGGAAAAGCCAAGTAGAAGCCACTAGAACTGCTCCTGCCCAGCGAATTAGTGAATGAGAAGCAATTCTGGATTCTGGAAAGGACTGCAGAGATTAGTGTCACTCTTAAGGACTTGAAGAATGCAGGAGTGGTGATTCCCACCACATGCCCATTCAACTTTCCTATTTGGCCTGTGCAGAAAACAAATGGGTCTTGGAGTATGACAGCAGACTATCATAAACTTAACCAGGTGGTAACTCCACTTGCAGCTGCTATTCCATATGTGGTAACATTGCATGAGCAAATCAACATACCGCCTGGTACTTGGTATGTGGCTATTGATCTGGCAAATGCTTTTTTCTCAATAGGTGTCTGTAAGAACGACCAGAAACAGTTTGCATCAAGCCAGCAAGTCCAGCAGTATACTTTCACTGTCCTGCCTCAGGGGTATATAAACTCTCCAGTCCTACATCATAATCTTGTCCACAGGGATCTTGATGGTTTCTTCCTCCCACAAGACATCACTCTGGTCCATTATATTGATGATATCATGTTGATTGGAGCTAGTGAGCAAGAAGTAGCAACTACTCTAAAATTATTGGGAAGGCATTTGCATGTCACAGAATGGGAGATAAATCCCCTACCACCTCACTGAAATTTCTACGTGTCCAGTGTTACAGGGCATGCTGAGATATCCCTTTTAAGGTGAAGGATAAGCTATTGCATCTGGCCCCTCCACCAAAAGAGAGGATTAATACCTAGTTGACCCTTTGGATTTTGGAGACAACATGTTCCTCATTTGGAAGTACTACTCCAGCCCATTTACCAGAAAAGCTGCTGGTTTTGAGTGGGGACCAGAACAAGCGTAGGCTCTGCAACAAGTCCAGGCTGCTGTGCAAGCAGTTCTGCCACTTGGGCCATGTGATGCAGCAGATTCAATGATGTTGGAAGTATTAGTGGCAAATAGGCATGATGTCTGGAGCCTTTGAAAGGCCTCTATAGGAGAATCACAATGCAGACCCTTAAGATTTTGGAGCAAAGCCTTACTACCACCTACTGCAGATAACTATTCTCCTTTTGAGAAACAGCTTTTGCCCTGCTACTGGACCTTAATAGAGACTGAATGCATAACCATGGGCCATCAAGTTACTATGAGACCTGAGTTGCCTATTATGAACTGGGTGTTGTCTGACCCACCAAATCATAATGTTGGGCGTGCACAGCAGCACTCCACCATAAAATAAAAATGGTATATAAGAGACAGGACTCAAGCAAGTCTTGAAGGCACAAGTAAGTCACATGAGGAAATGGCTTAAATGCCAATGGCCACCACTCCTGCCACATTACCTTCACTTTCCCAGACCAGAGCTATGCCTTCTTGGGGAATTCCTTACAGTCATTTGACTGAGGAAGAGTAAACTCAGGCCTTGTTTACAGATGATATGCAGGGACCACCCCAGAAGTGGATAGCTGCAGCACTACATCCCTTTCTGGGATGTCTTTAAAGGATAGTGGTAAGGAAAAATCCTCCCAGTGGACAGAACTTCAAGCGGTGCACCTGGTTGTTCATTTTGCTTGGAAGGAGAACTGGCCAGAGGTGTGTCTGTATACTGACTGTTGCTAATGTTTTGACTGGAGGGCCAGGGACTTGGAAGCACCATGAATGGAAAACTGGTGACGAAGAGGTATGTGGATAGCCTTTTTTGAATGGGCAAAGGACATGTATATTTTATCCCATGTGAATGCTCAGAGGGTGACTTCAGAAGAGGAAGGTTTTAATAATCAAGCGGACAAAATGACCTGTCCTCTGGATACAAGTCATGCTCTTTCCTCAGCCATCCTGCCACTGCCCAATGGGCTCCTGAACAAAGTGGTCATGGTGGTAGGGATGGAGGTTATGCATGGGCTCAGCAACATGGACTTCCACTCACCAAGGCTGACCTGGTTACAGTCACTGCTGAGGGCCCAATCTGTCAGCAGCAGAGAGCCACACTCAGTCCCCAATATGGTACCAATCTTCAAGATGATCAGCCTGCTACCTGGTGACAGATTGATTACATTGGTGCCTTCCATCATGGAAGGAGCAAAGAATTGTTCTAACTGGAAAAGACACAAACTCCAGATATGGGTTTGCCTTCCATGTACACAACGCTTCCACAAAAACTACTATCTGTGGACTTATAGAATGCCTTATCCACCATCATGGTATTCCACACAGCATTGCCTTCTGATCAAAGAAACCAACCACTTCACAGCAAATGAAGTGTGAGAATGAGCCCATGCTCATGGAATCCTCTGGTCTTATCATGTTCCCCATCATCCAGAGGCAGCTAGGCTGACAGAACAGTGGAACAGCCTTTTAAAGACCCAATTACAGTGCCAACTAGGTAGCAATACCTTGAAGGGCTGGGGCAATGTTCTCCAGGAGGCTGTGTATGCTATGAATCAGCATTCACTGTTTCATGCTATTTCTCCCATAGCCAGGATTCATGGGTCCAGGAATCAAGGGGTAGAAATGGCAATGGCACCACTCACTATCACTCTTAGTGATCCAATAGAAAAATTTTTGCTTCCTGTCCCTGAAACCTTAACTCTGTTGGTCTACAGGTCTTGGTTCCAAAAGGAGGAGTGCTCCTACCAGGAATCAAAACAATGATTCCATTGAACAGGAAATTAAGACTACCACCTGGCCACTTATGGGCTTCTCATGCCATTGAATCAACAGTCACGAGAGGAATTACTGTTCTGTCTGGAATGACTGATCCTGACTATCAAGGGGAAATAAGACTACAACTACACAACGCAGGTAGAATTTTCCTGGAATACGGGAGTTCCCCTAGGGTGTCTCTTGGTACTACTATGCCCTGTGATTAAAGTCAATGAAAAACTGTAACAACCCAATCCAGACAGGACTACTAATGGTCCAGAAACTTCAGGAATGAAAGTTTGGGTCACCACGTGGCAAAGAATAACAGCAAGCTGAAGTGCTTGCTGAGGGTAAAGGGAACATGGAACAGGTAGAGAGAAGAAGGCTGTGATAAATATGAACTATGAACATGTGACCAGTTACAGAAATGAGGACTGTGATGGTATGAAGATCTCTTCCCCGTTTTTTTATGAGTATGTTGTATTTGTACATAAGCAAATATCTTGTTTTCCTTTCATCGCATGACATAAATTGTATTGTTCATATTACAGCATTCAAATTATAGGATATGAAGTTTCAGACTGACTTGTACCCTATTCTGGAGAAATGTAGTGCATTTCCTGTTGTATGCAGGACAGCTGAGTATTGCTAGGGGAAAATACATTTGCTATTGTGTTCTATTTGGAAATTTAGCATGTTTCAAAGTGGTGTGTATAGCTGACATGGTATAGGCTGTGATGGTTAGGTTCTGGTGTCAACTTGGCCAGGAGATGTGCCCAGTCGTGTGGTCAGGTAAGCATTAGCCTGACTGTTGTTGCAAGGATATTTCGTGGCTGCTGATAAGCCAGAAGGCTGGTTTATTAAATCATCAGTCAGTTGATTGTAGCTGTTGCTGATTACATCTGCAATTAACTAAGATGTGTCTCTCCAAACAAAATAATACAATCGGGTGAAGACTATTAAGGAGGAAGAGAGATTATTTCTTCAGTCAGCAAGCCTCTCCTATGGAGTTCATCAGAGCTGCCAACTTCACAGCCTGCCCTACGGATTTCGGATTCTTCCATTCCCAAGGTTGCATGAGATACCTTTATAAATCTCTATTTACAGATATCTCCTATTGGTTCTGTTTCCCTAGAGAACCCTGACTAATACAGTTACTAATGCTTATAGATGAGGATCAGTAGGAATAAGTTCCTGATAGATCAGATGGGAATTTTAAATAATGTAATAAAGGGATGTATTTTGATCCCCATCTTCAAGTCAGGTACCTTAACACTTTTAAATAAACTACATGCCTATTTACTATTAAAAAGTTTTCTTGACATTTTGATCATTATCTCTGAGAATAAGCTTCCACTAACAACTGGTCCTCCTCTTTACTGGCCAATGCCTGATACATGATTTTCTGGAGAAACTGTGGCTTAAATCTAATGAATATTTATTGGGAGCTGGGGGAGGGACAAGGATGGTACAATGCATTAAACATCCTAAGGATGTTTTTGCTTTGTTTTGTTTTGTTTACTACTTTTTAAAATTATTATTATTTGTTTAAAGCTCACTGCAAACAACTTCTTCACTAAGACTTTTCTAAGCTAAAATTATTGCAGCCATACTCTATGGTGTGGAAACTTTGAGGACTTAGTATGAGGAAGATTCTGGTCCCATTCATGAGCTCGCCCCTCAGCATGCTCAGTCTGGAGATGAGAGAGCCATAGTGATCAGGTTCCTTAATTTTCACAAGTTAACATCTAAAGCTTAGTCATCACTGTTTAAGAGATGGCTCTACTCTTAACTGAAACACTCAATATCCAATACCACCACCAGGAATTTTCTGCTGCCTTATCTAAAAACTGGGCTTTTGTTCTTTTGGGAGAAAATTTAAAGGACATATAGTCTATTCATGTAGCTAAGTGTTCTAAGTTTTTGTTACTGTATCAAAATATACCATCAGAAAACTACCTGGGCAGTCAGCACTCTTTTGGTATTCACCCAAAGAACTGTTTCTACTGACTCTATGCTCCAAACTCACACAAAGCGTAATTTGAAAACAAAGCACTTAGAAACTCACTTTATTACCTGTTAAAGGGACGGGTGGAGAAAGTACCTTTAGTGAGGGTCTAGAAAAGAAACTTTCCTGAAGTCTCTGTTAGGTAAGTATGAAATTCACGGAACAATTGGCTTGTTTGATAATGTTAAATAAAATAAAATAATCGCCTGCAATGAGTATTGCCAGGAAAAGGCCCCTTCTTGGAAAAGCTTTTCCCAAAAACTGCAGGGGTTTTCCAAGAAAATGGAACACACACTACAGGGCTGCTGATAAGCAACACCTGATGATCAACTAGTTTTTGTCCAGTAGAGACAGCTTAACAAAATGGAAAAATATACCCTACTAATCAATGTATAATCTGCTGCTCACCAGTTTGCAAGATTCCTTACCTTTCTAAAATAGAAATGTCAACCAATCACAATTTTTCCTCACTTGCTTCTGGTTTTGTCCTAATCATAGACTTCCCTCCGTCTACTGTCTCAGTGGAGCTCCCATCTACTTTCTGAATGGGATGCTGCCCAGGTCATGGATCGCTCAATAAAGCTGTGAGATCCTAAATTGCATGGAAAGTTTTTCTTTTATCAGTCATATGTCCTATAAACACCGTGACTTCTACCACATATTATGTCTCCATATTTCCCTGGTCGTAGTGAAGCTTAAAGACAATGTAGGGCCTTTTTCCGATGGTCATATAGGACTATGTGGTGCGCATTACTCTGCCATATTCTTAAATTGCTGTATTATTCTGCTAATCTCATTTTTCCTTACACAGATTTCTTCAGCTATTTTATCTTCTTATATTATAACTACATGCCTAACTGCCTCAAATTTAGCTCAGTAGAAGGCAGGCAGGCAGGTTAAGAAGAAAGGGAAGCAGAGAGTATAAAATGGAGGGAAAAACAGAGGATTTCTAAGGGTATGCAAATAGGAAAGCTGAAGCACAAAATAACTATCTTCAGGCAAAAAAAGAGTTAACTAAATAAGACTAGAGTTTACAAAAGAATGCATAGTCCTAATATTGAATTTATTTCTCTAATTATTCATTCATTGAAAAACACACTCTGACAGCCTAAACGTCACTGTTACCAAAAGTAAACATCCAATTCAACTTATCAAGCACTTACTGTTGTATTAAGGGCAATGAACTACAAATACTAATAAAAAATACTGTGAGCACTAGATAGTAGAAATGTGTAAACTAATGCACTCTAAGATGATGCCTAAATCTCCTGAATCTAAAGATTCTTAAAGGAGCCTTTGATATACTGAATCATGTCCTCCACCAAAGACACATTCAGGGTTCCAATTCCTGGTCCTGTAAGTGTAAACCCATTTGTAAACAGGAGCTCTGAAGACATTATTAGTTAAAGTGTGCCCATACGGAATGACAGTGAGCCTTACCCCAATATGGCTGAAATCCTTATAAGCAAAATAAACTGGACATGGAAAGAAAGAGGAAGCCACAAGGACAACCCAGAAAATGCAAGTCAATGGAACTGGAAAGAGAAAGAAGACACCACCATGTACACTGTTATGTGATAGAAAGCAAAAGAACCTCATGAATTACAAGTAGCCAGTCACAGATTGCCACAGTCTTCAGGGAGAAAGCATCACCCTGCTGATGCCTTAATTTTGCATTTCTCCTAGTCTCAAAACTACGAGCCAACAAATTCCTATTGTTTAAGCCAACTCAATGTACGGTATCTGTTTTAGCAGTCAAGAAACTAAGACAGGGTCAATGGCCCCCCAAAAGTTAGAAAATTATAAATATGAAAGTTTAAAAAAACACGTTAAAATATAAATTCATCCTGTAATTTATATTTTAACAAGTTAAATGCATTTACATGCTTTATGAGTATTCCAGAAGTATTTTAAATTGTTTTAGATTTTTCTCTAAAAAGGAATTGTTTCCTACACACCTGTTTAAGAAATAAAAATCACTCTGTAATTGAATATTTTTATTTAGAGTATATAAGAGACATTGCAAATAAATGCAAAGAAGATAACTGTGAGCGAAAGCTATGATACACTGATGATAATGATAAAACTTGATAGCGAAAGAGTCCTAGAGACCCCTGTAAGTCAAAAAAACCCCACCCATGCCCTATTTCATCTTTGAACTCCCTGTTTGAGCCAGGATAGAATAGGGCACCAAGGCTATGGTCTCTGGTCTTCTAAGAGTTAATCCACAACTGTAAACAAAAATTTTGCCTAAAGTCCGAAACCTCTCTAAACCATAAAAGCTTGTAAAATCATGGGCTCACAGTGACTCTTATAAATGACAAAAAGTATGGGGTCATAAAAGTTCTTAAACATCCTCCCAAAGACAAATTTTGACTATATAACAGAGCTCCACAAGCACCGATAGTTATCTCCTCCTGGAACAGAGAAGATACCTGGTGTTCAATGGTTGAGATGGAAAAATCACTGAAAAGACCTCCCTATGTAACAAGTTAACCAATTTCACTTGAGGCATGTCTCTACTCTGAGCACATCCATGTTAATTTAACATGTACTCTCTAATAAGCTTTACTATTTACTCCTATTGGCCCTCTCTCATCTCTGAATTCTTTCTGCAACAAGGGCCCCAAATTTGAAACAGGGCTCAGCTAACTCCAGTGTTAGCAGGGCTCTGGTTTTATTTTTTTGGCAAGCCAGCCAGGAGAGCAACATCTTCCACATAAGGCACTGGTGAACAGGATCTGCACTTCCTAAGTCACACTCCTTGATACTGCTTCTTGCTGTTTGCCTGGCCCTTTCTCCTTTCTACCTTTTCCTGGCCACTGCTGTCCTTATTCTTCTCACTCTCATTGGCCTCTGCCTTCCGTCTGGGTAGTCTGCTCACTATGAATTTCTTACCTAGGTCTTTCCCCTTCCTTGCCCATTTCAGATGCTTACTCTCCTCCTTCTGCCCCTCTCTCCTGTCTCCCGGACTTAGCTGCAGACTACTAAGTTCAGGTATTTGCTCTTTCATCTTCTCCACTATTCTTCATCCTTCATACAAACTTGATGTCAGGTTTGTATTAAGATTTTTCTCAGGGAGACTTCCTGTAGTACAATAGCTGTGTATTTCCTGGGAGACCCTCCTTAGAGGCACTGGGAGCAATGTTTATTTTCAGTCTTGCTACTCCTTTTCCCTTTCCTTTCCCAGAGGAAATTCTTCAGGATATTCTTTCTATCTTTTCCTTCACAAATGGTCTATGTATCATTCCCATAAAAATCCCTTAACTATTCTTTAGCCATAGACCATCTCCTCCAAAAGAAAACAGGGACCTAAGCAAAATGGGACCTCCAATCCTTCAGGTTCTCTATTGTGATGGTTTTTAGATCAGGTCATGGACAAAGCTTACCAAAAGACTTCCTGCCACCAGGGTTGGAAAAGGAGCACAGGTTCAGCTCAGAGCCACTGGGGTGAAGAATCTATATCACTAGCCCTCTAAAACTGGCTCAGAGCCACTGGGATGAGAAGTCTGGCTCACTAGCCTTCTGAGTCCAGCTTTGGGGACAAGGGGAAGGAGTGTAATCAGACCACCCACCTCCTGAGTCTCAGGTTTTCTCCCCCGTGGGGACACCCAGGGGCAAGAAGGTGTTACGGGGAATTATTTCAGTGGCAGGATACATGGGAAACTGGACCTCAATGAGTATTCCCCCATCTCTCTCTCCTTTTCAGAATATGGGCAATGTGTCCAGCATCCCAACTGACACCCCCTTGGCTGCATCCTGAAAAACTGGAATAGGCTGTTTTTCTGAAACGGAAAAAGAGAAAGTTTTCTTATAATGTTGCGTGGCCTCAATATAAATGAGGAAGTGGAGAAGAATGACCACACGATGGCACTCTTGGCTTTAATTCCGTTCTCCAGTTAGATATTTTTTTGCAAAAGAGAAGGGAAATTATCTGAAATTCCGTATGTCCAGCTTTTCATGGCTCTATATCAGGACAAGGCCAAGAGGGGAGCCTGTAAAGTGTGTTATCTTAAAAGGGAAATAAGAGATGAATACTTTCTATCTCAACAAGAGAAGGAGGTAGATATAGTAAATGACCCATGGTTAGCCAATTTCCTAAAACCTGAAACCCGAAAAAGATTCAGGTCAAGCCCGAACTCTGAGCCTACCAGACATAAGGCCCCCATAGACCCTCCTCCTTTAAAGGAAGAGGCTTCCAAGTCCATTGCGCCCCCTCCTTATTCAAGTCCAACCAGAAACACTGACAGTGGAGCCCCTTACCACCCCCAGGAGAAGAAGAAAAAGAGTTTAGAAGGAAATAGAATGTACCCTCTCCAGGACCAACCAAGCGCCCTACTCCATTATGTTTGACCCAATACAAAAAAAGCCTTCCTGCACTAAACCCACACCCTATAATGTGAACAAACTCCTGTCTAATCAATAGAAGTGAAGCTAACTTTCTTTTTATAGCTATAGAAATTGGTTGCCATCCTTAGAAGCTCAAAGTTGCTTCTGTTTTCGCAAGTGATCTGGCTTCCTTGCTGTAGCAAAACTTTTGGTGTCCTGAATAAAATGCTATAATTTGCAAACTTGACTCTGATTTGTCTTTCAACAAGTTTGGAGGCACAAGTAAGTCAAAGATTTGCCACTCCAGGACTATGAGCACTAGTAAGCGACCAGGTGAGGTGCCCATGAATTACCCCTTGTTGTGTTTACTGCTCAATTATCAAGACTCTGCATCCCCCAAGGTAAACTCCTCCTATATCATATCAGAACTCCACAATTTGCATTGAGTTCAATATCCTTTGGTTCAGATTCCTTTGATTTCGGTTCTATCATGAGATAGCCATTTGGTTTTAAAGCCTTCTTTTCCGCCCAAAAAGCTGCTGCTAATTCAGTCTGGGTGTCTGTCTAGTCCTTCCACTTCACAAGGGACTCTGTTGAAGTCAGAACAGTTTCTGAGTGGATGAGTTGAAAGGCTCAGGACCTCAAGACACATGGCAGGTAAGTAATATTTCATCTGACCATAACATAACGGGCTCTTCTTGCTTTGAGTTTCCCTCTCCTCTACCTTTCTTCTACTCTCTCCTCTAAAAGACTCTTGCTTGTTATATGTAGTCACACTACAGACCTAATACATGTAACTCTCTCCGTGCATGGGTTGATCTGACAAAGGACAATTTGTCCTTGCAGTGGCCACTTTGCAAAAGTGGGGAATGTTTGATATGCACAAAATATTGTACCTTCAGAAGGGAAGGATCCAACATCTCCCAGAAAAAATGGGAAATAAGGTGTGTGGCCAAGATGGCGGCTTAGCAATGTGCGCGTTTTAGTTCGTCCTCCAAAACAACTACTAAATAACCAGAAACAGTACAGAACAGTTCCTGGAGCCATGTCAGTGACCGGACACACAGCGTACCCCAGTCTGGACCAGCTGGACCGGCTGCGAGCCTCCCCAGAACCGTGAGTTCCCCAAGCTGCGGTGGCTGGTGCCTCTCCCCCACAGGCTGCTTCCCAGAGGAGAAAGGAAAGGAAATTTACCAGCAGCAGGGACTGAGCACAATTAAACGCCTATTGTGGAATTAATTAACAAATTCTGACTGTTAAAAATAGGCCCCCAGCTCAGGCGAACCTGGCCAAGGCGGAGGTCACTCATTGGGCTAACGGAAAAAGAGGAAAGGGGAGGAAACGGAGGTTTTTGTGCCTGCTTCTATGGAGGCGTGGCTGCCTCTGGATTCAGTGGCGGGACTTCTCAGGCTGCAACTGCCCCAGGCATAGGCAGAAACAGGCTGCTTTCAGGGCTGTCTCCCACCTGTGCCTTCCCCAGGGGAGGGGTGAAGCCCGACTCAGGTGGAATCCCTCCCTCAAGGAACTCAGACCCCAGGGCTTGGCAATTTGAAGCCATTAAAACCAGCCTACAACCTGTTCTCTGTCTCCATCATGCCCCCAACAGGGAGAGTCTGCCAAAGTTAAAGGTGCTACAACATCTTTTGCTGGTGGGACCCACAGGCAGACAAGCACCACATACTGGGCAGGATAAGAAAAACAGAGCCCAGAGAATTCACAGGAAGGTCTTTTAACCTGTTGGGTCTCACCCTCAGGAAAAACTGACGCAGGTGACTCCTTTCCCTGATAGGAGGCCAGTTTAGTCCGGGAAACCTCGGCTGGAGTCTATAATACCTATGTAGATTCTTCTAAGGGTAGGGAGGGAAAAGGCACCATATAAGCAGGGCAAGAAACAAGAAAACAAGAACTGAAAAATTATCCTCTGTTAAATAAAACCTAAGCTAGAGGTCCAGAAAAAGCTGAACTGAAGCTCAAAGAACAGATAGACAACAAATTCATCTAGTAAGAAAATACGAGGTAAGAGAAGTGAAAGCAATCTCCAGAATAAACTAATTAAGGTAATTAATTGTCTAGACGCCAGCAAAAAATAACAAATCACACCAGGAAATTGAAGATATGGCCCAGTCAAAGGAACAAACCCAGTTCAAATGAGATACAGGAGCTGAAACAATTAATTCAGAATATACAAACAGACATGGAAAACCTCATAAAAAACCAAATCAATGAATTGAGGGAGGATATGAAGAAGGCAAGGAACGAACAAAAAGAAGAAATGGAAAGTCTGAAAAAACAAATAACAGAACTTACGGGAATGAAAGGTACAGCAGAAGAGATGAAAAAAACAGTGAAAACCTACAATGGTAGATTGCAAGAGGCAGAGGTTAGGATTAGTGAACTGGAGGATGGAACATTTGAAATCTGACAAGAAACAGAAACTATAGGGAAAAAATGGAAAAATATGAGCAGGGACACAGGGAATTGAATGATAATATGAAGCGCACGAATATACATGCCATGGGTGTCCCGGAAGGAGAAGAGAAGGGAAAAGGAGGAAAAAAACTAATGGAATAAATTATCACTGAGAATTTCCCAACTCTTATGAAAGACCTAAAATTACAGATCCAAGAAGTGCAGCATACCCCAAACAGAATAGATCCAAACAGACGTTCTCCAAGACACTTACTAGTCAGAATGTGAGAGGTCAAAGAGAAAGAAAGGATCTTGAAAGCAGCAAGAGAAAAGCAAACCATCACATACAAGGGAAACTCAATAAGACTATGTGTAAATTTCTCAGCCGAAACCATGGAGGCAAGAAGACAGTGGGATGATATTTTTAAATTACAAAAAGAGAAAAACTGCAAACCAAGAACTCTATACTCAGAAAAATTGTCCTTCAAATATGAGAGAGAAATTAAAACACTTTAAGACAAAAAAATCACTGACAGAATTTGTGACCAAGAGACCAGCTCTGCAAGAAATACTAAAGGGAGCACAGGAGACAGGTACGAAAACACAAAAAAAAAGGTGTGGAGAAGAGTGTAGAAAGAAGGAAAATTAGATATGACATACAAAATAAAAAAGGCAAAATGGTAGAAGAAAGTACTACCCATACAGTAATAACACTAAATGTTAATGGATTGAACTCCTCAATCAAAAGACATAGACCGCCAGAATGGATTAAAAAACAGGATCCTTCTACATGCTGTCTACAGGAAACACATCTTAGACCCAAAGATAAACATAGGTTGAAAGTGAAAGGTTGGGAAAAGATATTTCATGTAAATAACAACCAGAAAAGAGCAAGAATAGCTATACTATATCCAACAAATTGGACTTCAAATGTAAAACAGTTAAAAGAGACAAAGACGGATACTATGTGCTAATAAAAGGAACAATTCAAAATGAACACACAACAATCATAAATATTTATGCACCGGAACAGAATGCCCCAAAATACATGAGACAAACACTGAAAAGGGTAATAGACAAATCTACCATAATAGTTGGGGACTTCAATTCCCCACTCTCATCAATGGACAGAACATCTAGACAGAGGATCAATAAAGAAACAGAGAATTTGAATACTACAATAAATGAGCTAGACTTAACAGACATTTATAGGACATTACACCCCACAACAGCAGGATACATCTTTTCTCAAGTGCTTACGGATCATTCTCAAAGATAGACCATATGCTGGGTCACAAAGCAAGTATCAACAAATTTAAAAAGATTGAAATCGTACAAAACACTTTCTCAGATTATAAGGGAATGAAGTTGGAAATCAATAATAGGCAGAGAGCCAGAAAATTCACTAATATGTGGAGGCTCAACAACGCACTCTTAAACAACCAGTGGGTCAAAGAAGAAACTACAAGAGAAATCAGTAAATATCTCAAGTCAAATGAAAATGAAAACACAACATATCAAAACTTATGAGACGCAGCAAAGGCAGGGCTAAGAGGGAAATTTATTGCCCTAAATGCCTATATCAAAAAAGAAGAAAGGGCAAAAATTCAGGAATTAACTGTCCACTTGGAAGAACTGGAGAAAGAACAGCAAACTAACCCCAAAGCAAGAAAAGGAAAGAAATAACAAAGATTAGAGCAGAAACAAATGAAATTGAGAACATGAAAACAATTGAGAAAATCAATAAAACCAGAAGCTGGTTCTATGAGAAAATCAATAAGATTGATGGGCCCCTATCAAGATTGACAAAAAGAAGAAGAGAGAAGATGCAAATAAATAAGATCAGAAATGGAAGAGGAGACATAACCACTGACCTCACAGAAATAAAGGAGGTAATAACAGGATACTATGAACAACTTTATGCTAATAAATACAACAATGTAGATGAAATGGACGGGTTCCTGGAAAGGCATGAACAACCAACTTTGACTCAAGAAGAAATAGATGACCTCAACAAACCAATCACAAGTAAAGAAATTGAATCAGTCATTCAAAAGCATCCCAAAAAGAAAAGTCCAGGACCAAACGGCGTCACATGTGAATTCTACCAAACATTCCAGAAAGAATTAGAACCAATTCTGCTCAAACTCTTCAAAAAAACTGAAGTGGAGGGAAAACTACCTAATTCATTCTATGAAGCCAACATCATCCTCATACCAAAACCAGGCAAAGATATTACAAAAATAAGAAAACTACAGACCAATCTCTTTAATGAATATAGATGCAAAAATCCTCAACAAAATTCTAGCAAATCGAATTCAGCAACACATTAAAAGAATCATACATCATGACCAAGTAGGATTCATCCCAGGTATGCAAGGATGGTTCGACATAAGAAAATCAACTAATGTAATACACCATATCAACAAATCAAAGCAGAAAAATCACATGATCATCTCAATTGATGCAGAGAAGGCATTTGACAAGATTCAACATCCTTTCCTGTTGAAAACACTTCAAAGGATAGGACTACAAGGGAACTTCCTTAAAACGATAGAGGGAATATATGAAAAACCCACAGCTAATATCATCCTCAATGGGGAAAAACTGAAAACTTTCCCCCTAAGATCAGGAACAAGACAAGGATGTCCACTATTACTGCTGTCATTCGATATTGTGTTGGAAGTTCTAGCCAGAGCAATTAGACAAGAAAAAGAAATACAAGGCATCAAAATTGGAAAGGAAGAAGTAAAACTCTCACTGTTTGCAGATGATATGATACTATATGTCGAAAACCCTGAAAAATCCACAGCAAAACTACTAGAGCTAATAAACAAGTACAGAAAAGTGGCAGGTTACAAGATCAACACTCAAATATCTGTAGTGTTCCTATGCACTAGTAAGGAACAATCTGAGGGGGAATCAAGAAACAAATTCCATTTACAATTGCGTCTAACAGAATAAAATACTTACAAATAAATTTAACTAAAGAGACAAAAGACCTTACAAAGAAAACTACAAGAAACTGTTAAAAGAAATCACAGAAGACCTAAACAGATGGAAGGGCGTACCATGTTCATGGATTGGAAGACTAAATATAGTTAAGATGTCAATTCTACCTAAATTGATTTACAGATTCAATGCAATACCAATCAAAATCCCAACAACTTATTTTTTAGAAATAGAAAAACCAAAAAGCAAATTTATCTGGAAGGGCAGCGTGCCCCGAATTGCTAAAAGTATCTTGAGGGAAAAAAACGAAACTGGAGGTCTCAAGCTGCCTGACTTTAAGGCATATTATGAAGCTAGAGTGGTCAAAACAGCATGGTACTGGCATAAAGATAGATATATCGACCAATGGAATAGAATAGAGTGTTCAGATATAGACCCTCTCATCTATGGACAATTGATCTTTGATAAGGCAGTCAAGCCAACTCACCTGGGACAGAACAGTCTCTTCAATAAATGGTTCTTAAGAACTGGATATCCATACGCAAAAGAATGAGAGAGGACCCGTATCTCATACCCTATACAAAAGTTAACTCAAAATGGATCAAGGATCTAAACATAAGGTCTAAGACCATAAAACAGTTAGAGGAAAATGTAGGGAAATGTCTTATAAATCTTATAATTGGAGGCGGTTTTATAGACCTTACACCCAAAGCAAGAGAACTGAAGAAAGAAAGAAAGAAATGGGAACTCCTCAAAATTAAACATTTTTGTGCATCAAAGAACTTCATCAAGAAAGTAAAAGACAGCCTACACAATGGGAGACAATATTTGGAAATGACATATCAGATAAAGGTCTAGTACCAGAATTTATAAAGAGATTGTTCAACTCAACAACAAAAAGACAGCCAATCCAATTACAAAATGGGAAAAAGACTTGAACAGACACTTCTCAGAAGAGGAAATACAAATGGCCAAAAGGCACATGAAGAGATGCTCAATGTCCCTGGCCATTAGAGAAATGCAAATCAAAACCACAATGAGCATCTCACACCCACCAGAATGGCCATTATCAACAAAACAGAAAATGACAAGTGCTGGAGAAGATGTGGAGAAAGAGGCACACTTATTCACTGTTGGTGGGAATGTCAAATGGTGCAACTGCTGTGGAAGGCAGTTTGGCAGTTCCTCAAAAAGCTGAATATAGAATTGCCATATGACCCAGCAATACCATTGCTAGGTATCTACTCTGAGGACATAAGGGCAAAGACACAAACGGACATTTTCATACCAATGTTTATAGCAGCATTATTTACAATCGAAGGGGATGGAAACAGCCAAAATGTCCATCAACAGACGAGTGGCTAAACAAACTGTGGTATATACATACAATGGAATATTATGCAGCTTTAAGACAGAATAAACTTATGAAGTATGTAACAACATGGATGGACCTTGAGAACATTATGTTGAGTGAGACTAGCCAAAAACTAAAGGACAAATACTGTATGGTCTCACTGATATGAACTGACATTAGTGAATAAACTTGGAATACTTCATTGATAACAGAGACCATCAGGAGATACAAACAGGGTAAGATATTGGGTAATTGGAGCTGAAGGGATACAGACTGTGCAACAGCACTACACACAAAAATTCAGAAAAGGATAGCACAATACTACCTAACTGTGATACAATTATGTTAAAACACTGAATGAAGCTGCATGTGAGAATGATAGAGGGAGGAGGGCTGGGGACATAAATGAAATCAGAAAGAAAGATAGATGTTAAAGCTTGAGATGGTATAATCTAGGAATGCCTAGAGTGTATAATAATAGTGAAATGTACAATGTACAAATTTTAAAAATGTTTTTGCATGAGGAAGAACAATAAAGACAGCACCCTGTCAGTATTGCAGGGTGCTGAAAATAGATGGTAATTAATATTTTAAAATGTCACCTTATGTGTGAGACTAAAGCAAAAAATGTTTATTTGGTACAAAATTTATATTTTGACTAGTGCATTTCCTAATATAACTTATGTAGATAGTTTGATTGAACACCATAAGTACTTGGAATCTCAGGTAGGACATGAGATTTTGTTGGTTTGTCCAGAGTGATGCCCCGATGAATCCCAGAGTGATTCGATATGTGAGTGGGAAAGTATTTGCAAAACCCCCTTTGGGGAATGGTGACAATGGGGAGAAATTCAATTTCCCCAAGTTGAATTCTTGATATTCTCACAAGCAGTGTGGACAACCAAAGCTATAGGCAGGGCCCCCAGTCTTGGGGTTTGTTCATATGAAACTTAACCCCACAAAGGATCGGTCAAGTCTACTTAAAATCTAGGACTAAGAGTCATCCCCAAGAGAGCCTCTTTTGTTGCTCAGATGTGGACTCTCTCTCCAGCCAACACGACGAGCAGTCTCACCACCCTACCCCTCTCTATGTGGGACATGACTCCCAGGAGTGTGGACCTTCCTGGCAACATGGGACAGAGATCCTGGAATGAGCTGAGACTCAGCATCAAGGGATTGAGAAAAACCCTAGAATGAGCTGAGAATTAACATCAAGGGATTGAGAGAACCTTCTCCACCAAAAGGGGGAAGAGTGAAATGAGACAAAGTGTCAATGGCTGAGAGAGTCCAAACAGAGTCGAGAGGTTATCCTGGAGGTTATTCTTACTCATTAAGTAGATATCACCTTGTTGTTCAAGATGTAGTGGAGAGGCTGGAGGGAAGTGCCTGAAAATGTAGAGCTGTGTTCCAGTAGGCATGTTTCTTGATGATGATTGAACAATGATACAGTTTTCACAATGTGACTCTGTGATTGTGAAAACCTTGTGTCTGATGCTCCTTTTATCTACCTTGTCAACAAATGAGTAGAACATATGGAATAAAAATAAATAATAGGGGGAACAAATGCTAAAACAAGTTTAGTTTGAAATGCTAGTGATCAATGAAAGTGAGGGGTAAGGGGTATGGTAGGTATAATCTTTTTTTTCTTTTCTGTTTTTGTTTTATTTCTTTTTCTATTGTCTTTTTATTTCTTTTTCTGAATTGATGCAAATGTTCTAAGAAATGATGAATATGCAACTAAGTGATGATATCATGAATTACTGATTATATATGTTGATGTTTTATTTGGTTTGTTAAATTTTTTTAATAAATAAATTTTTAAAAATATGGTATGATCTCACTAATATGAACCAATTATAATATGCAAACTCATGTCTAGAATGAGATTATCAGGAGATAGAATGAGGCTACAGAATAGGGAGTGGATGCTTAATATGTACACAATTTTAAACTAGGTTGAATTTAAATATTTGGACATGGATAGAGATGATGGGAGCACATTATGATGAGTGTAATTAACAGCACTGCATTATGTGTGTAGTAGTGGTTGAAAGGAAAGTTTAGGGTCATATACGTCACTAGAAGGAAAGCTAGAGGTTAAAATATGGGACCATATAACAGCAAATCTTGTGGTAGACAATGACTGACTGATGAAAACAAATATAAGAAAGTTCTTTCAAGAACTAGAAAAAATTTGCATCACTACTATAAGGAATTTGATAGCAGAGTGGTATAAAGGGGAAAATTCACCTGTTGCAGGCTATGGACTACAGTTAACAGTAATATTTCAATTTTCTTTCCTCAACAGTAACAAATGTACCAAACCAGGGGTCAGTAACAGAGGAGGATAAGAGGTATGTTTCAGTTTTTATTTTTTTGGAGTAATGAAAATATTCTCAAATTGATTGTGGTAATGAATACAAAACGCTATGTGATGAATCACTGAATACTTTGGATGGATTGTGCAATGTGCAAATATATCAATAAAATTACAATAAAAATAATAAAGTTAACGGTATATTACTAATAACAGAAAATCTCTCAGGTTACTTAAAATATGGACACCACACATTACTTTACAAACGACCATCTCACATGCAATTCAAACAATTCAGCACGCACTGAGCAGTACCTGAGAAGTACCTGAGCAGATACTAAAAGGCTGGGATGGTACAGCAATGGGTACACTTGACCACTGGTAAGTAGACAAAATGGCTCTCATGTATCAGGTCAACTAAACACCACTTCAAGAGCTAGCTATACAGATTAGTCCTAAAACCTTTCCCATTACTGCCCTAGAAACAGCTCATTTGTTACAGCAGCATCCAGATTTATGTTGACTCTGTTGTGGCAGAATACAGATCAAATACAAAAAAGGCCTTGATATAGCTCAGTTAGGTTCACATTAAATTGTCTTCTCAAGTAAGACATATTAATATAGACAAAGGTTCCATCTATAGGACTCTGTATAATTTTAAAGCACATATATCTTTCAAACTAGGTATCTAGAAAGATCCTGGGAGGAAATAAAATTTTTCATCAGTAAATTATAACCAATGGAAATCAGGGCTGGATTTCAGAGACAGAGGGAGACTTTGCAATATAAGACATCAGAAAACATTAAAAAAAATTGACAACTTACATAGAATGGCCCTTAATTTTTTTTCAAGTAAATTTCTATTTATATTTCAAACAAGCATAAGCACAGTACCTAACTTTAAAACTATCACTGTTAATGGTTATTTTAATACATTTAAAGTTTTCTTTTAAGGAAAAGGCAAATATTAACTAACAAGCTGATGTAATGAATTTTTTAGACTTTTCATTTGGAAATAATTTCAACCTCAGCAAGAGCTGTGAACTCTTCATTCAGATTTTCCAACTGATAACATTTTACCACATTTGCTATATCACTTGTATTTATATTCTCTTTACCCACACACATATTTTTTAGAAGCATTTGAGAGTAAAGTTATATACATAATATCTCTTTGCCCTTAAACACTGTAGTGTGTATTTCCTAAAAGCAGGAACATTCTCTCATATCACCACAGTACAACTGTCAACTTCATAAACTTACATTGATGAAAAACTTTATTTACTCTACTGCCCATGTTCAAGTTTTGTTACTTAATCTATTAATATTCTTTATAACATTTTCCCCCCTCAATTCAGGATCCTTTCTAGGGTCAGGTATTGCATCTCTATAATTGATTTTTAAACTAAGTAATTGTTTAAAAAACTTCGAAGCTTCTACAGCCCTGCAAGATCCTTAGTTACTTTCAAAGGTACACAATATAAGAATCATTTTTCATTCATTTACACAACAATAAAAACAGGGCTATGTATATGTGGTCAAATGATTTTAGACAAAGTGCTTAGGTAAAAATAGTCTTTTTCAGCCATGAATGCTGGAATTCACAGGGGGAAAAATGAACCTTCAATACTACCTCACTTCATAAAAATAAATGAACTAAAAATGGATCACAGACTTAAATGGTTGCATTAAAACTATAGAACTTCTTCAATAAAACATAGAAGAAAATCTTCATGACTTTAGGATAGGCCAAAGATTTCTTAGATAGGACATAAAAAACATGAACCATAAAAGGAAAAAAATGATAAAGTGGACTTCATAAAATAAAAAAACTTCAAAAGATACCATTAATAAATTGAAAAAGGAAGCCACAAACTGGGAAAAACTATTTACAGAACACCTAACTGACAAAAAATTTGTATCCAGAATACATAAAGAAATCTCACAAATCATTTTTAAGAAGATAAACAGAGAAAAAAATTAGGGAAAAAACTCAGACATTTTACAAAAGAAGATACCAATGAGTACTTGAAAAGATAATTGACATTTGTAAAAGATATATTGAATATTAAATACACTGCACACCAAATGTTGATTAAGACACAAAACAACTGGGACTCTTGTACACTGTTGGTAGGAATATGAAATGGTACAACCACTTTGGAAAAAGTTTGGTAATTCTTATAAAGTTAAACATGCACTTACCATATGACAAAGCAATTGCACTTTTAGGTATTTACACAAAGGAAATAAAACATAAATCCCAAACCTTGCAGCTTTTGATAACAGCCCCAAACCAGAAATAACCCAAATAATCCACCAACAGAAGAACAGAAAAACAAATTTTATGGTTTATCCATATAGTAGAATGCTACCAACAAAGGGGAACAAACTACCACACGTAACAATATGGACAAACCTCAAAAGCATTAGTAAAGGAAAAGAAGTCAGAAGTAAAAAGAGCAGCCTATGTGATTTCACTTGCACAAAACTCTAGAAAATCAAATCTAACCTATATAGTGGCAGAAGACAGATCAGTGCTTTCCTAAGGCGGGAGTTTGGGTGTGGGAAATGACTAAGGGGCGGAGAACGACAGGGGAATGTCTCTAAATGGTGGTCATGTTCTGTATTTTTCTTGTGGTGGTGATTACACAGGTATATAAATTTGTCAAAGTTCCTCAAAAAATATAATTAAAATGGGTTCAATTTACTGTATTTAAGTTACACCTCAAAGTTGAATTTTTTAAAACCAGGCAATATAATAAAAGTGATTAAGTAGTCTGGGAAGGACTCACTGATGAGGTGAAAAGTGAACTGAGATTTAAAGAAGGAGTCAAGTAAAGAAGGAGCCAATGACATAAAAAAATATGGAAGCAGGATGTTTTAGGCAGATGGCCAAACAAATACAAAGGCCCTGAAGCAGGAATGAGAAAAAAGAAAAGAAAGTCTAACTCGTCATAATAGGTGAGAACAATACTAAATAAATAGGAGGTATCTTAACGGTAGGTATTTAATAACTAATTGCTGAGTTACAGAAATATACATAAACCAGCATAAATTGGGTTTCCTGACCATGATGCTTAAATTTTATTCTTAGTGAATAATCCTTAAAGGATTTTCAACAGGAAAGTGGTATGAACTGATTCACATTTTAAAACAATCATTCTGCTCAGCAAAGAATGGGTTATAAAGGACAAAGGGTGACCGGCCCTATCCAACATCTACTTTTTCCTTCTTTCTTGCTAACGAAACTCTTTTCTCCCTAGGACAACAATGTACTGAGCTAAAAATTTTGACCAACTAGAGAGGGCCAAGTAACAATTCTGGCAAATAAGGTGTAAGATCCCTAAGAAAGCATCTTTGAAGTCTTCACATGGCTTCTTGGACTTCCTTACAGCGTGGTGACAGGGCTCCAAGAAGGAAAGTTCCAGAAGGAATGAAATGGAAGCTGCCAATTCTCTTACAGCCTGGCCTTAGAAGTCCTAGAATATTACTTCTGCTAAATTCTATTGTTCAAGGCAATCCGAGGGCCAGCCCCAAATCAAGAAGAGGTCATTAAACTCCATGTCTTCATGGGGAAGTGTCAAGAAGGAAAAGAATCAATGATAGCCATCTTTAGAGACAATCTATCACACCAAATTATATAGGAAACGTTAGTGATAGTTCAGATGAGAGCTGGTGTTGGCTCAGAATTAGAAAAGAGAAGTGAATAGATGTGAAATGAAACAACAAGGCTTGCTGATCAACTGGAAGTGAAAGGTGCGAGAAGGAATAAAGGATTTCTCCTACGTTTGTGGCCCCGGCAAGTAGGCAGAGTTAGTTACAGAAATAGAAATAATTCCAAGCAGGAAAAAATTTAGCAGGAAGGGTAGAGTGAGAAAATTATGGGCTTTGGCCATTTTAGGTTTAGCATGTCTATCATAAATCCAGGGAGAGATGTCAAATAGGTAGACAAATATTTGAGTCTGGGAATCATGGAGAAATTAGTGTTAGAGATAGAACTTGAGAGTCACTGGCACATAGATGATATCAGAAGGCACTGGACTTTAAGAGGTCACCTAGAGAGAAAGAGTGTAGATTAAAAAAATAAACAAAAATTTAAAAGTCTACGATGCCTTAAGGTTAAGCAGCAAAGCAGTGAGAAAGAAGACAGTGAAATATGCATAGTACATACAGAGAAGAATAAACAGAATTCATGTCATGGTTTCCAAGAGAAGAGAGTGTTTCTAGAAGGGAGGTTTGGTCAGCGTACACCAGACA
This sequence comes from Tamandua tetradactyla, assembly GCF_023851605.1. Classification (NCBI taxonomy): domain Eukaryota; kingdom Metazoa; phylum Chordata; class Mammalia; order Pilosa; family Myrmecophagidae; genus Tamandua; species Tamandua tetradactyla. Next base: position 197,628,377 of record NC_135327.1, on the reverse strand, counting down.
ATACTGAGAACAGTAAGATGAGTCAGAAGAGACTGTCTGAACTATCAATACAAACACTGGCATGGTGAAAGTCCTGGCATGGGTTGAGAAAATAGGGGGATGTGAAGAGGTAAAGATTATGGAAAATTCTTTTGAGAGTTTTACTGAGAAGAGGGCTGGAAAGTAGATCAGAATCTAGAGAGAGATGTACTATGTATATTTCACTGTCTTCTTTCTCACTGCTTTGATCAAGGTGTCAGGAGACTGGCTATGAAGGTGAAGTCATTCTATGCCTCTCTTCTCACTTTTGGTTGTTGCCAACAATACTTGGCATTCCTTGGTTTGTAGACGTACTACTCCAATCTCTGCCTTCTTCTCCACGTGTTTCTGTGTGCCCTCTCCTCTCCTTTTATAAGAAGTCACTGAATTTGGAGCCCACCATAAATTCAGGATGATTTCATCTCAAAATCCTTAACTAATTATGTCTGCAAGTAAGGCCATATTACTCTGAAGTTCTAGGTAGATATGAATTTTTGAGGTATACTATTCAACCCACTCCAGGGCGAAGAGATTAGTGTTAAAGAGCTCAAATCTACTTTTAACATTTAACCTCTAGAAGGTGCTATGGATGACAGGAAAACAATGTGCAATAATGCATCAAAGCCTTTCCTAAAAACAATATTCAGCTCTCATTTTAATTCTAATTCTTGTTTTAAATTCAGAAATCATAATGTAAACCAGTAAACTCAATTGATTCTTTAGGATTTAAGAAGAACAATTTTTGGTTTCAACTCACCCACAAAGTAGCCCACCCTGGTTTCTTTTGCTCTCTGAATATGTATCTGTCATCTTTCATTTCCATTGAAAATCATTCCCACTAACAAACATCTTACATATAGACACAAATTAGAGGAAACTCCAAAAGAAAGGCTTTCGTACCACAGGCTAGATAACAGATTTACATATTAAAATGTTTCTCTCCTATATGGACTTCTGAACACTGTAGCTACCAATAGGCATGCTATATTTAACAATAAAAAATGTTTTAAAAAAAGAATATAGAATTGATATCTCCTGCATTTCCATAACCAATCAGGCTGCCACCCAAATATCATCTTTTGGGTCTACTTAGATACTGCTTCTATGCTAGTGCTCCCAAAATAATCTTTTTTATCATACTGAGATTTAACCTGAAATTATTGGCTTTTTTTTTTTTAACCTAGGTCTTAAACTCCATTTACAAAAGAACTACTGCCTAAAGATTAGAAAGGTCACTAGGTGAACATGTTGTAAAGGTGGACATTCCTGTGGAAAGAACTGGGCAGAGTAAAGAGAACTGCTCAGTCTGCAGCTTCTCACTGACAAATTCTAAGCTGCCAATTCAAAATTAAATTGCACTTGAATGATCTAGTGACTAACACCTGTATCTAGCTCTTCATGCTAATTCCCGAAGAAGAAGGGTGCTGAGGAAATGATGGTCTACTCTGTAGCTAATCCTAGATGGACAAGAATCCCAAAAGGTAGTTGCTACTCCAAAGAAAGTCAGGCAAAATCCCCGGGAACTTAAAAACAGAAAAGTCAATCTCCTGGAGGCTACTGAGGTTGCTGACAACTATGCTGATCTAGCACTAATGCAGAAAGCCATTTTAAAATATCACTGAGAGAAATATAACTGAATAGTAGTAATAGTGCTTACTATTTGTCTGACACTGTTATAAGTATTTCCATGTACTAACTCATTTTATCTTTCCAAGAACCGTATCAAGTACTACTATTATCCCCATTTTACAGATGAAAAGATTGAGGCATAGTGAGAATGAGATTATGTGCCAAAGTCACACAACTAAATAAGTGGTAGAGCATGCAAACACTGGTAGTTCATTCTCTAACTACCATGCTCCAACTACTAGACTACACTGCCTCTCTTCCAGTGACAGAGATTTCAAGCCTCACATTGTTGTACAGTACCAACAAGGATACCTTAAATAGTGAGCTGAAATCTGCCACCCCACTGGCTCTGGGTTTGCCATTTGGCACTGTTATTCATCCTTTTCCACCCAAATGCCCTTCAAATATACCAAGACAGTTACTATATGTTCCATAAAAAATCTTTTCCTCTCAAGTCAAACAATGCTATTCCCTTTAACTATTCCTCACAGGGCAATTTCAAAGCACCTCACTATTCTTGTAACCCTCCCCTAGATATATTTCAAAATCTGACAACATACCTCTTATAAAGTGAAGTGTTCCACCTCCCACAAAATGGACATAATTCCATCAAGACAACACACTGTCTCAGTGGTATATAATATAAGTAAACTCTAAATAGGTGAAATGCAATCCTGCCCTTGAAAGCCAATCAGGGTAAAATGATTTGCCATCTCTTAGTATTTATAGCAAAAAAGAAAAATTATCTGTGGCTATAAAAACCACTACCTCCAAAGCAATGGGAATTTACTATTTTTAAAGTCTCCTTAGCGGAAATGGAATGAACAAATTCTTTCAATCACTAGCCATGTTGTACATGACAAATAGAAAATCAAAAATTAAATATTAGACTAACTGCAACTAAGTAGAAACTTTCCTGTCAACACTCAACTACAAAAATATACCCTTTCCTCATCCCAATCAAAATTTAAATGGAAAAGTTATTTTATATAAAGAAAAGGGAGGAGATCTAGACCCTTGCTTTCCAGTCCCATTAGCCACTCTGTGTTACCAGTTTCCTATTTCCGATCCTTGAGAATACAAGAACTAAACTATATAACTAACCACAACAAAGTCAGTTATAAGGCCCTCGGCCAGTGTCTACAACAATTTCTCAGTATGGCAGGTATTGTTATTACCAACATATAATCCAATTTTCTCTACAAAAATGACATGGCTGAGAGTCTGTCTTTCATTCCTAAAATTTATTCAGTTGGACTCTTGATGAGAAGATTAAACACTAGAAGACACCCCAGAAAAAACTGAAGGAGTAGACTAAAGAGAGAGAGAGAATGAATATACTTTGCCTAGTCATTTTTTTTTATTCCTTCTCTAACTTTAACCGGCTTGCTTGCATGAAAATAAGACTGGCTTCACATCTAGTCTTTTATAGAGCATTAAAATGTTGCTTTGGGCGGGCCCTGGTGGCTCAATAGGCAGACTTCTCGCCCGCCATGCTGGAGATCCAAGTTCGATTCCCGGTGCCTGCCCATACCAAAAAAAAAAAATGTTGCCTGAACTTATTATTTTCCAACCCAAGGGATTGTTCAAAGAGTTACTTGACTGTTTAAATTTTGTCTATAGATACAATTTGCTTTGGTTTATTATTACCTATACCCGCTTTGTTTCAGAGCAGAAAAGAAGAGAAAAAATAAACACAATTACCAATAAATGTATTCTTTTCTTCTCATTTCAAAGTAAAGCAACAGTGTTATTTCAATGATTCTGTATCTGAGAAATATGAACTTTTAGTCTAAGAGTATTCTTAATCAATTTCCACATGGAAGAGTATTTTTCTAGAAATCTTTAAATAAGATTTCAGAAATAATAAAATTTTAATATTCCAAAATCAAGCCCTTTATTTACAAAAAAGAAGCAGATTCATGAGACAAATTATCATAATGTAACAGTCTAGAGAAACCTCTCAGCAAAGAACCTGGCACAGAGCTACGAGTATAGAACCCTATTACCTAATGGCATACTTTACCAAGTAATAAAAAAATAGTGTATAACACTTTATTTCATTTTTTGCAAATCACAGGTCAAATGACCTCTTAAAATAAGATTCTAAACTCAATGTTTGTTTATTTTAAGCTTAATAAATATTTACTGAGTCTATATTTAAAATCTTTCTATCACCTAGATTCTAGACTTGATCTTAATATCAAAAGCCCAATTTCCTTAGAATAGCATTCAAAGGCAATCTACACTCCCCATCTCCTCTCTAGCCACATCTTCCTGCTCTCTAAACCCTCCATGTCCTTTTAGACCTCTGCATATTTCCACTTGATGCGTCCCTTACTCATCATCCTTTCAGATTTAGGAATACCTTCTCTCCTGATTTATCTATAAGTAGTAAAGGCACCTGCCTCTGGGCTCACAAAGCACTCTAGACTTTTGTTCATTCATTCAAAAACAATTACTGAGCACCTATCATGTGCCAGGAACAATTGTAGGCAAACTGTTGGTCAGCACTGAACATAACAGATCAAAATTGCTGCACTCTTGAGATCCATTTCTAACAGAGTGAAACAGACCATAAATGTAAGAAAGCAAAATATACAGCATATTAGAAGATGATAAATAGTAGGGAGAAAAAAAATAAAGCAAGGAAGGGGGATATAGAGTATAAGGGGTAAGGGCAGAAGTGCAATTTTAAACAGGGTAGTCAGGAAGGCCTCATTAGAAGATAACATTCAAGCAAAGATTTGAAAGCAGCAAGGAAGTGAGTCATGTATATATCTGGAAGAATTTTCCAGACAGAAAGAAGAGCAAATATAATGGCTCTGTGGTAGAAGTATACTTCATGTATCTGAGAAATAGCAAGGAGTGAAATGAGGGAGCTGGAATCAAAGAGGGCAGACAGGAATAGTAGGTGATGAGTGCAGAGAGGTAGAGAAGTAATGGGATCAGATCAAGTAGGACTTTGTGGCCATCATAATGACTTAGGCTTTAACTAAAGGATCTGGAGGTTATCAGAAGGGTGGCATGATCTGACAAGATTTTAACAATATCACTCTGGCCACTGTGTTGAGAATAGATGGAAGGTAGTCTCCTCCATCTAGCAGGAGACTAGTTAGGGTATTATTTCAAAACACTCGCAAGAAGTTATAGTAGCTTGAACCAGGATAGTAAGAGAGTTGGTAGGAAGAAATAGTTTCTAGACTTGTTTTGAAAATGTAGCCAAAAGAATTTGCTGACAGGGATTATGTTCAGTGTGGAGAGCCGCCTCCCGGGTCAGGCCTAGTGGTCGCGCTGCAGCCTGCTCTAGAGTTCCCCCCGCCCATCGAGTGAGTCAAGATGGCGCCCGCATCCTGTTTCCGCGTATGACGTACGCGCCCACCAACCCTATCTTCCAATCACCTCTGTATACGTGGCACTAACCTATTGGGTTTGGGCACAGTATATAAGAGGTTACCCAGACAGGGTGGGTGGAGACGACCCGCAGGGAGCCGTACCTGACGGCCGCATAGAGGTTGTTCCCCCGCGGGGCATCTTGTCCCGCGCGGAACCTGAAACAGAGAATGCAAGCTTAACTCCAGTAAAGGTCTGTGCTTACAACTGCTACGTGTCTTGGATCTGTGTTTCTCACCAGCGCGGATTTGTCTGCGTCTCTCTGTCTCTCCTCATTGTCTCACCCGCCGGCCGGGGGCTTGACGCTGAGCGAGAAGTCGCGGACAAGTGGTGGCCCGTACGGGGAACCCTTCTGCTGCCTTTCCCCGAGCTGGTGAGGACGTGCTTCTTGAGTTCGCAGCGGACTTCCCGCGCTTGATCACCGCGAGAAGGTGAGTACTTCTTATTACGTGAGAGTTAAGGCCCGCGGGCTTTCAGGTAGCCCCGGGGACTCGGAAGAGCTCTCCGAGTGATTAAAGTACAGTGCCGACTGCAAACATGGGGCAGTCCGGAAGTTTACCTTTGTTAGCTCCCTTAAAGACCCTTTTAGCGGACGGCTCCTGTGAAAGTGAGCCGCCCACTTGTAAGCCGCCAGAGTCTGGCGCTAGTTCAGACACCTCTGACTCAGAGTCAGATGGTGATGAGACCGAGGGTGCAGACGCGCCTCCGCTGATCGATTGGGGGAGGCCCCCTGTCTCACCCACACAGCCTTCCGCCCCGCCAGCGCCTGCTGCAGGGACGCGGCGGCTTCCGGTGAATGGTTTTGGTGATCTCGCCAAAAACCCTCACCACGGGCTCCCTCTGGTGGCCGAATCAGGTAATTACAGTGGCCCTCCTTTGCGAGACCCGGAACCCCTTACAGGCTGGTCGGGGGAGGGGCAGTTACTGCCGTGCCCCCCGCCCGAGTACACAGGCCCTCAGAACTCTTCGTCATCAGGTAACAGAGGGAGACATTTCTGGAAGTGGACCCCTTTCTCAACATTTAGACCTTTTGGCATGCTGGGTGGTTACCAACCACTTGAGCCACAGCCAGCCTCAGAAATGTACCCAGTTATTATCAATCCCCAAGGTAACAATCAGCATGAGCCATATGATTACAAAATTTTAAAGGAATTGAGGCAGGCTGTCCATCAGTATGGCCCCAATGCCCCTTATACCCTGAACATGATTGAAAACCTCTCCGCCCTGAATCATACACCCGCAGATATTTTTCAGCTGGCCCGTGCTTGTTTACCACAGGGCCGGTATATAGATTGGAAAGCATGGTTTGAGGAGCTAGCTGAGGAACAAGCCGCAAAAAACGCAGCGGGGAGACGTGGCGGGTGGAATGCAGATATGCTATTGGGGAAAGGTGCCCACTCCCAGAATCAAACAGGGTTCCCTCAAGAAGTCTACGCCCAGATTTTCCGTTGTTTCGTAGGAGCCTGGAAAAAGCTGACAGGTGAGGGAGAGGCTCAAGCCTCACTCAGCAACATACATCAGGGCCCCACAGAACCCTTCGTGGATTTTGTAGCCAAAATGCAAACTGCGGCTGAGAGAATTTTCTCAGATCCAGGAGTGGCAGAGACTGTAGTTAAACAAATGATATTTGAGCAGTGCAACAAGGAATGTAAAGTTATCCTAGCACAAAACAGAGGGAAAAGCTTGACAGAATGGGTTCGGCTCTGCAGGGATGCTGGTAGCCCGTTAACTAATGCAGGTCTAGCTGCCATGCTAGCCAGCTCCTTACAAGTAGCTGCAAAGAAATCCAAAGACCTAGGAACAAAGCCAAGAGGATGTTATCATTGTGGCCAGTTGGGACACATTAAGAGAAACTGTCCCAATAAAGGCCAACCACCTGCCACTCAACAGTTTGGTAGACCATATGCGGCAACCAGGCTATGTGGCCGTTGCCACAAGGGACCCCATCGCGCAGAAGACTGTAGGTCAGCCTTCAATGCGCAGGGTGTGCGCCTTTCTGGCCACCCTGAACAGGACCCAAAAAACGGGCAGAGGGGGTCCACCCTTTCGGTGGACCCCCCTGCATGCCATCCGGCGACACAACACCCGTCCAAATTCGCGCATCCCCTGGATCAGCAGGACTGGACCTCTGTGCCACCTCCAGGCTTGTACTGACCCCCTCCATGGGAGTCCAATTGGTGGGGACCTCCTTTAAAGGGCCCTTACCAACGAAGACTGTTGGGCTCATATTAGGGAGAGCATCCACAGCCCTGAAAGGACTAACAGTTATACCAGGCATTGTAGATTCGGATTTCACAGGCTTTGCCCAGGTTATGGTTCAGTCTCAGCAAGGCACCCTAGTCATTGCAGAGGGTGATAAGCTGGCACAGCTCCTGCTCTTGCCCAGCTTACATGCATCCTTCCCGAGTAGAACCAGACAGAGAGGAAATAAAGGGTTTGGATCTACTGGAGAAGTTTTTGAAGGCCTCCATATGTCCCTGGAGTCTCGACCCATGCTAACTATTAAGGTACAAGGCAGACCCTTCATGGGCCTGCTAGATACCGGGGCCGATCGGTCGATCATAAGACAACAGGAATGGCCCTCCACCTGGCCGACGTGCAAGGCGGAGGACACCATTAGAGGAATAGGCCAGGTCTCAGCACCCATGCTGAGTGCCACTGCCCTCCACTGGGCAAATGAAGAAGGACATCAAGGCAGTTTTCAACCTTATGTACTACCCTTGCCTGTGTCCTTATGGGGAAGAGACATTCTAGCCCAGATGGATGTTACATTGACCAGTAACTGCTCTCCGGCCTCTAAGCATCTCTTAAAAGGAATGGGATATGTCCCTGGCAAAGGCTTAGGAGCCTCATTGCAGGGACACACCATGCCCATACAGACTGCTTCCAATTTTAATAGACTAGGCCTGGGTTTTTCCTAGGGGCCACTGAGGGGAGACTTCCACCCACACCTATAAAACTAAAGTGGAAGACCAGTACCCCGGTGTGGGTGCCTCAGTGGCCCTTACCAAAAGAAAAGCTGTCAGCATTGCATACTCTAGTGTCTATACAGCTAAAAGAGAGCCATATCATTCCCTCCACATCGCCTTGGAACACACCCGTATTCGTCATAAAAAAGAAATCAGGCAGATGGAGATTGTTACATGATTTAAGAACCATCAATAACTGTATGGAGCCTTTAGGACCTGTTCAAATGGGGTTACCCCTCCTCTCAGCTTTGCCAGAACACTGGCCCATTATCATCCTAGATCTTAAGGATTGCTTCTTTTCCATCCCACTTCACCCTGAAGATACTCCAAAATTTGCTTTTACTGTGCCCTCTCTTAACCAAGAGGAGCCCTGTCAACGCTTCGAGTGGACGGTCCTGCCCCAGGGCATGACTAATAGTCCTACCATGTGCCAGCTGTATGTTGCTACAAAGCTAGCTAGCACTCGGCAGCAGTTCCCCCAAGTGAAAATCATCCATTATATGGATGACATTCTCTTAGCCCATAAAGACACAGATCTTCTTAAAACAGCTTTATCACATTTAGTCCTTAGTCTTAGAGAAGCCAACCTGGAAGTGGCCCCTGAAAAAATCCAGATGACAGAGATTACCACCTTCCTGGGGGCAAAAATCATGCCTCAGCATGTTTCCCCCCAAAAAGTGTCTCTCAGAGTAGATGACATACATACCCTTAATGATCTGCAAAAACTTATGGGAGATATCAATTGGGTTCGTCCGTACTTAAAGATCACCAATGCCAAATTAACACCTTTGTTTGATTTGCTAAAAGGAGATTCAGACCTACACTCGCCCCGGTGTCTCACCCCAGAGGCGAGGCAAGCACTACGTCAGGTAGAACAGGCGCTCAGTAGTGCTGCTTTAAAAAGAATAGACCCCCAAAAGCCATTCGAAGCCTGCTTACTGCCAACAAAACTACAGCCCACGGCAGTGCTATGGCAACAGGGACCATTACTCTGGGTCCACCCTGGAATTTCCCCTAAGAAAAGTTTAGAGCATTTTCCTACAGCAATTGCAGAGTTGGCATTGGAGGCCATCAAGAAGGCCATACAGCATTTTGGCCAACAGCCTAAGTACCTCAGAGTACCTTACTCTTCTCAGCAACTTGAGATACTTACTGGATGTATAGATCAGTGGGCCATCCTCCGATGTACCTTTTTGGGAGAAATTGATAACCAATACCCAAAAGATCCCCTCTTACAATTCGTCACCCGTCACCCAGTAATCTTTCCTAAGGTAACTTCATCTAAGCCACTAGTGAACGCCCTCACCGTGTACACGGACGGTTCCAGCTCCGGTTCAGGAGCATATTGCGTAGAAGGAGGTTCTCCTAAAACTGTGTTCTTCCAACCACAGAGACCTCAATGGGTAGAATTACAGGTCATTATTACAGTCCTGAAAGAAATTACCGATCCCCTAAATATTATATCTGATTCGATTTATGTCGTAAATTCTGTAAATATTTTAGAGACGGTGGGCATTATAAAATATTCCTCCTCAGTAAGACCATTCTTTATCAAACTTCAAGAGACAATATGTGCCAGACAACATCCTTTCTACATAACTCACATTAGAGCGCACACAGGCCTGCCAGGCCCCATGGCACAGGGAAATCACGTAGTGGATGTGGCCACTCGACAGCCACATATCTTCCCTGCGCTGACACCGTATCAACAGGCCCAAGAGTTTCATACTAAATTTCATGTCAATGCAAGCACCTTAGCCAGACGGTTTCACATACCACGTACAGCTGCCAGAGATATAGTCAGAGCCTGCAATAATTGTGCAGAACAGAGGGTAGTCCCTTCAGTTGGAGTTAACCCTAAAGGTCTCATCCCGGGAGACATTTGGCAAATGGATGTCACCCATCACTCAGAGTATGGTAAAGTTAAATACCTGCATGTGTCAGTGGATATTTGTTCTCAAGTTTTATTTGCCTCTGCCGAATCAGGAGAAAGAGTCCACCAAGTAATTGCACACTGCCTTGCCGCTTGGGCAGCTTGGGGTAAGCCGAAAATATTAAAAACAGATAACGGACCTGCTTACACCAGCAAAGCCTTCCAAAGATTTTGTGCAAATATGGAAGTGCAATTAAAACATGGTATCCCTTACAACCCTCAAGGGCAAGGAATCATTGAAAGAGCACACAGGTCTCTTAAAGACTTGCTCAAAAAACAGAAAGGGGGAATAGGCCACGGCCTGTCCCCGAAGGCTCAACTGTCTGTAGCCTTATTTACATATAATTTTTTAAATGAAAATGCACAAGGAATGACACCTGCCCTACAGCACACCACTCCGAGTCCTCCACATAGAGGTCTAGTCCGTTGGAAGGATGTCCTGTCAGGACAATGGCAAGGCCCTGACCCAGTGCTCAGCTGGGCCAGAGGCTCTGTTTGTGTTTTTCCCCAGGAACCAGGACGTCAACCTGTGTGGGTTCCGGAAAGACTGGTGAGAACCGTGACGTCGCCCGAGGACGCCAAGGAACTGTTGCCCAGAAAATTGATAAGCCTCCAACCAGAGCCACCAGATCCGGTCTCCAACTCTGCTGATGATGGCGACGACCGAAAAGATGACAACAACAGTGCAAGTGACCCTCCGACCGAGTAGAAGAGAGACTAACTTTAACCCCACTTTTCCCACTACGAGCTACTGTGGGACCAAGTCACCTCATGGTTCTCTTGGCCCAGGTTGACCACTTGGATTCTTTTAGCAGTGGGACTCTTAGTAACTCTGCTCATTGTTAAATGTTTGTTAGAACGCTTGTTCCAGACGCAGCAACAGCTACGCGTCACCACTATGTTGGCTATGTCACTCGCCCCTGATGCTCCTGGCAACGACCGTCCCGCTACCCAGTCCTTCCCCTCACTGTATGACCCGTCCCGGCCACTCAGGGCGGGGCGCTCGAAAACAGGATCTGCTGCAAAGCCCATGGCCGTGTCCCGGGTGTAAAAGGCGGCACCAGAAGTCATAATTTTTGTCTAAAGGATGATCTCTAAGGCAGAGTCACGGTCCTGGCCAGACTAGACTCCGGCCATTGCACAGAGACATCTAGTGACACTCTCGACTCTGGTTGCCGCTCTCCTGAGCCCCGCTTAGCCCAGTTGCGAGGCGAAGCACTGCAGGGAGAGTCACGTGGTTTCCAGTTCACGGGCTCTCCGGTCTCTATATGAGGAGGCATTCTGGTTGGTGCCTAGCAAGCCTAGTCCAGACTCCCCAAAGCACCAAAACAAGTAGTGGGCTAATCAAGCTCACGGGAGCTCACTCATCAATGGAGACACTGGGTCTAAGAAAGGGTCTACGGACCAAAAATAATAAAAAAGGGGGAGATGTGGAGAGCCGCCTCCCGGGTCAGGCCTAGTGGTCGCGCTGCAGCCTGCTCTAGAGTTCCCCCCGCCCATCGAGTGAGTCAAGATGGCGCCCGCATCCTGTTTCCGCGTATGACGTACGCGCCCACCAACCCTATCTTCCAATCACCTCTGTATACGTGGCACTAACCTATTGGGTTTGGGCACAGTATATAAGAGGTTACCCGGACAGGGTGGGTGGAGACGACCCGCAGGGAGCCGTACCTGACGGCCGCATAGAGGTTGTTCCCCCGCGGGGCATCTTGTCCCGCGCGGAACCTGAAACAGAGAATGCAAGCTTAACTCCAGTAAAGGTCTGTGCTTACAACTGCTACGTGTCTTGGATCTGTGTTTCTCACCAGCGCGGATTTGTCTGCGTCTCTCTGTCTCTCCTCATTGTCTCACCCGCCGGCCGGGGGCTTGACGCTGAGCGAGAAGTCGCGGACAGTTCAGAATTAAAGAAAAGAGAAGTCAAAAAAAGAATAACCAAAGTTTGTGGCCTAACTAATTGAAAAGATGGAGCTCCCACCAATTCAAGGTGGAATAGGTTTGTAATGGAAGATTCAAGAGCTCCACTGAGGATATGTTATGCTGACAGTCTATTAGACATCCAAGTTGAGATGTAAGAAGACTGTTGGATATATGACTCTGGAGTTTGGGCTAGAGATATAAATTTGGGGGTCATGAGGGAATAAATAGTATATATTTAATGAGACTGGGTAATATAAGGGAATAGAGATATACATAGGAAAAAAGGGGGGGGTGGAGTTCAAGGACTGAATCCAATGGCATTCAACATTAAGAGGGGCTAAGTAGATGAGGAGGAACTAGCACAGGAGATTGAGAAGCAATCTAAAGCAAGGCAAAGCGGAGAAACCAGGAAAGTTAAGTGTCTTCTTAGCCAAGTACAGAATCTATTTCCAGGAGGAGAGAGTAACCAACCTTGTCAAATGCAGCTTTTAAAGTAAGCTGTTCTAGTTTGCTAGCTGCCAGAATGCAACACACCAGAGACGGATTGGCTTTTAATAAAAGGGGATTTATTTCATTAGTTCTTCAGAGGAAAGGCAGCTAACTTTCATCTGAGGTTCTTTCTTATGTGGGAAAGCTCAGAGTAATCTCTGCTGGCCTTCTCCCCAGGCCTCTTGGTTCCAACAACTTTCCCAAGGGTGATTTCTTTCTGCATCTCCACCTCCTTCCAACTTTATCTCCTTCCTATCTCCACCTCAGTCACTCTGTTCTATCCAAATTGCCTTCTTCCTCTTCCCAGAACATGAAAAGCTTCTCCTGAGTCTTCTGCCTAAAATGCTGTCTGGAATGCTCTTCTCCCAGAGAGCTATATGGCTTCCTACAAACCTCCCTCAGGTTTTTGCTCAAATGTCCCCCATTCAGGGAGTCTTCCCTCATTACCTAAAAAAAATAGAACTTTCTCCCACATTCTTATACCTCAGCATTCCCTTTATCATTTTCTTCCTTCATTTTTTTTCTCCATAGCACTCATACTATGTATTTTACTCATTTGTTTTGTCTTAATTTTCTATCACCCCACCCCCACCCCCATAAGGGTGTTATCTCAAATGATGACAGGGATTTTTTTTCCTGTTTTGGTCACAGCTTATCCAGCAATACCTAGTACAAAGCATGGTAGGTTTTCCATAAATATTTGTCCAACAATTAAATGAATTAAGAACTTTGTTATTCCCAAACAGATGTCATGCTCTCTCCTAAGTATCTGGGCTCATGCTTTTCCCTTAACTCAAATACTGTTTCTTCCACCAAGCTAAAACCTCTACTCTGGCACTGGACCCTCAATAAACTGACTTCGGCTGAGGGGACCTACTCTTCCCTCTGTTTTCATAATGCACAGTCTTTGTTAGGGTCTTATAGTGAGAAGTAAAAACTCAGAATGCACTATTCTACTAAAAGTCAAATCAAATCTGATTACTGATTTACTAAATCATAAACTAAATTTCAACTTCCAAGTTGACCAAGATTATGGCATAACACACTTCAAACTTCCATTCCCCCATAGAATCTTTTGTAGAACTACCAAAAATTGGCAGAGGCAGCCTCCTCAATACTTTAGAAAACAGTTAACATGGTTGTAGTAACTGGGCAAATACCAAATCAAGAAAATACAGCTGTATGTATATACAGTAGAAAGAGAAAGTACCACACTAATGCAAAATGTTAATAATGGCAAGGGAGGTAATACTGGAATTCTGTACGTACTGCATGATTTTTCTGTCAATCTACAACTTCTCTAATAAAAAAATTAATAAAATCTATTTGTTTATTTATTTATTTAAAAACTGGAAGAGTCAGTGCAAGAGTAGCTCAGTGGTAGAATTCTCACCTGCAATACAGGAGACCCAATTTGATTATCGGAGACTGCACATGGCAAAAAAAAGAACTGGTAGAACCTCCTGGTACCCTTGCTAGCACTTTCCTGGCCCTTCTCCGACACGGGGTGGACTCAGTCTTTGCTCTCACTGGTCCCTGGTGCTATTTCAGAGGGACTACAGTAAACCTATGCACACCCTGGGGTTTATGTATGTTAGTGTCAGTCTACCAGGAGGCTTACTGAAAAACTGAACTTGATTCCTCCAAGAATTTGCCCCTGCAGGCAGAAGCAAGTTGCAGACAGTTAAAGCAGTATAAGAAGCAATTAAGGAGAGTAGTTCTGGGAAGATGGCAGAATTGGATAGGTCAAGTTTACCCCTGCTCTAAGGATAGAGAAGGGATGGGAAGGTGACTGAGACTGTGATTCCAGGGTGTTTAAGTAAGCTGGGAGGGTTTTCTATACCAAACAGGGAGGCCCTAGTTACAAAAACAGAGAACCGGAGACCATGCGGCTGGTGCTAACAGCCTAATGTGCCCCTTTCCAAAAGGAAGCCCAGAGCCCTAAGGAGTACAGGACAGACAGGGAGGCAGGGACTAGAAAGTAAGCCAAGCCACATTTCTTGAAGTCACTACCCTTACCAGCACAAGCCCACGACCTAAGACTCCCCCCAGGCACTTGAATGCTGTCACCCACACGCCATCACCTGCACCCCACATCCCATGCCCCAAATGCCCCTACCCTACCACCTAGCCCCCAAGCACGTACCCAACCCACACCCACACCCCAAGCATGTGCGCACACGCCTGCCCCAGCCTAACCCACCTCTCCTGCACCCCTCCGGAGACCCACTTCCCCTTGCCTGCCCCCTGCAGATAGTTGCCAGCACATAAAGGCTGCAGCGCTCACCTTTATACCCAGGCTATACTAACCACAGCCCATACAATCACACAATCCCACCCAGCTCTCCCTGAGGTCTGAGCACATATACATCAGTTTATGGCCCTCTTAGATCTGCACATGGGCATGGTGTCCAGTCACAGCCCCAAGATCTGGGCAAGCCCTGACCTGCGATTCCGGGCCATATCCACAGGCTCAACTCCCACTGCTACTGAGCCCTGCACATGCACACACAAGGGTCCCCACCCCCTACACTAGCTCACACCAGGGCCATGCCTCCCAGACCCTGGCACCCGCACAGCCACATTCTCCCCACCACTGGGTGCCCACGCATTTGTGCAGAGCCTTCTTCATCCCTGCACCCCAACCCTCTGCCCCAAAAACATGCACACTTGTCACACACACACACAACCCGCCACCCCAGCACAAGCGCCTTGCTCCTATACCAGCCAGATGCTCCTTTGGGCATCTGTGCTACATAGCCCCACCCTGCTCATGCCTGCACACCTACCCCAACCCCCTCCACACCTACACATCCACTCCAGAGCACCACCCACCTGACACCACCTCCTCCCCCCCCCCCACACACACACGTCCCTCAACCCCTGTGACCTGTGCCTGGCCCTACACACTCCGACATCTGCATCCAGGGCCCTCTAGATAACCCCCCACGCAAGGACACACCCATGCCCTACCCTCCCACACTCCAACCTCTCAGCCACATACCCTATATACCCTATACCCTGATACTCATGACCCCCACACTTCACATGTTCACCCAAAACCTACCTATATACCAGCATACATACAGCCTCCCCATCTACCTCCCACACCACTCTACGTCTGTGTCCCCCATGCTGCACTCTGCTCGTGTGCTCCAAGGTCTCCTTGAGCTGCACCACATACCCATGGCCTCTGCACCACATCTCTACAACCCTGCAACCTGTACCTCATGCTCACAGGCACCAGTGTAACTTCCCCAACCTGTGCCTATATCGTACAGACATGTATCAGAGCACTGTCACACCCTGCACCAAGCCCTGCAGTCTGCTCTACATTCATACTGCAAATACAAAGCTTTAGATTATTGAAGGAAATCAACTTCCAAAGTAAACATATCAAGATATTTACATGCTGCAAATACAAAAGAAGATTACTAAACATATCAAGATACAGACAGATATAGGCCAGCCTAATAATAAAATTAACACACCAGAGGAGACACAGACAACTAATCAAGGATGGAACAACTAATCAAGGATGTTCATACAATTCTACAAAATAAAACAAATGGAATGGCTAAGGACATAAAGGAGATCAGGAAGATACTAAAAGACCATAAAGAGGAATCTGAAAGAATAAATAGAAAAATAGCAGATATCACAGAGATTAAAGATGTTGTAGACAAAATTAAAATATATATACTAGAGACACAAAACAGCAGATTTGAAGAAGCAGAAGAAACAACAAAGGAATTAAAGGACATGACAACTGATTTCAAACACTCAAAACAGCAAATGGCAAAAAAGATGGAAACATTTTAATTGGATCTCAGAAAAATGATGGACAAAACAAAGCGCACAAACGTAAGAATCACTGGTATCCTAGAAGGAGAAGATAAGAGTAAAGGGCTAGGAAGATGAGTAGAGAATATAATGGGCAAAAACTTCCCAACCCTTATAAAGGACATAACTATGCAAACCAAAGAATCCCAACGAACTCCAAATAGAATAAATTCAAATAGGCCTTCACCAAGACATATACTATCAGTCTGTCAAATGTTGAAGAGAAGCAGAAAATCTTGAAAGCAGCAAGAGAAAACCAATCTACAACATACAAAGGAAGCCACACTATGGAGACAAGAAGGCAGTGGTATGATATATTTAAGATCCTGAAAGAGAAAGACTTCTAGCCAAGAATTCTGTACCACCAAATTGTCCTTCAAAACTGAGGGAGAGATTAAAATTTCACAAACAAATCCTGAAAATTTTTCAACAAGAGACCAGCCCTACAAGAAATACTAAAGGGAGTTCTGCCAGTTGGAAAAAAAAAAAGACAGGAGAGGGAAGTCTGAAGGAGGGCACAGAATTGAATTGAAGAGTACCAGAAAGGGTAACTTAAACGATAAAAAGAGATAGAGGGAAAATAATATATTGATCGGACAAGCAAAATCCAATGGATAACATGGTGGATTCAAGAAATGCCTTTTCAGTAATAACTTGAATGTTAATGGACTAAATTTACCAATTAAAAGATACAGATTGGCAGAATGGATTAAGAAATATCATCCAGCTATATGATGTTTACAAGAGACTCATCTTAGACAAAAGGATACAAATAGCTTGAAAGTGAAATGATGGAAAAAGATATTCCATGCAAGTTGTAACCAAAAGAAAGCAGGAGTAGCTATACTAACATTGGAAAAAAATAGATGTTAAATATAAAGACAGGCCTCTCTCTCTCTAAACCACTGGTCTTTCTCTCTAAGCTGACATAGCAAGTGAACCTACTGCCCTCCCCCTCTACGTGGGACATGGCTATCAGGGTATAAATCTCCCTGGCAACATGGGACAGAAATCCCGGGATGAGCTGGGACCCAACATCAAGGGATTGAGAAAACCTTCTTGACCAAAAGGGGAAAGAGAGAAATGAGAAAAACTAAACTGTCAGTGGCTGAGAGATTTCAAACAAAGTTGAGAGGTTCTCCCAGAGGTTATTCTTACATATTACAGATATCCTTTTTCAGTTTACAGTGCATTTGAATGGCCACAGTACCTGAAACTAGAATCGTGTTCCAGTAGCCTTGTTTCTTGAAGATGACTATCTGAAGATATAATGCTTACAATATGATTGTGTGATTGTGAAAACCCTGTGTCTGATGCTCCCTTTATCTAGTGTATGGACAAATGAGTAAAAAATATGGATAAAAAATAAACAAATAATAAGGGGTACAAAGATTAAAATATACTGGGTAGATGGAAATACTAGTCATAAATGAGAGGGAGGGACAAGGGGTATGGTATGTATGAGTTTTTTCTTTATATTTCTTTTTCTGGAGTGATGCAAATGTTCTAAAAAATGATCATGGTGATGAATATACAACTATGTAATGATATCTTCAGCCATTGATTGTACACCGTGAATGGAATGCTTGTATGTTAAGTATGTTGTGTTTGCATGTTATTTATTATCAATAAAAATATATATATTTTTTAAATGTAAAGACACCATAAAAGACAAAGAAGGACACAATATATTAATAAAAGGGACAATTCACCAAGAAGAAATAACAATTACAAATGTTTATGCTCCCAATCAAGGAGTGCCAAAGTACATGTGACAGACATTGGCAAAATTGAAGGGAAAAAGAGCCGTTTTGACAATAATACTAGGAGACTTCAATACAATACTCTCCTCTATAGACAGAACAACCAGACAGAGGATCAAAAGGACATATATAAGTCATTACACCCAAAACACCAGGATATACATTCTTCTCTAGTGCTCATGGAACACTCTCCAGGACAGATGATATGCAGGGCACAAAACAGGTCTTTATAAATTTAAAAAGACTGGAACTATTCAAAGCACTTTTTCTAATCACAATGAAATGAAGCTGGAAATCAATAACCACCAAACAATAAGAACTTTCACAACTATATGGAGATTAAATAACACACTCTTAAACAATCAGTGGATCAAAGAAAAAATTGCTAGAGAAATCAGTAGCTCTCTGAAAACAAATGAAAACGAGAATACAACATAGAACTTATGGGATATAGTAAAGGCTGTACTGAGAAGGAAATTTATTGCCCTAAATGCCTATATTAAAAAAACAAGAAAAAGCATGCATGGGTGGTTCAGTAGTAGAATGCTCGCCTTTCATGCGGGAGACCCGGGTTCAATTCCCAGACCATGCACTGAAAAACAAAACAGGAAAAAGGAAAAATCGAATACTTAATTGCTCACCTGGAGGAACGTGAGAAGGAACAGCAAACTAACCCCAAAGCAAATAGAAAAAGAGAAACAACAAAGATTAAAGCAGAGTTAAATAAATGGGAGAACAAAAAAACAACAGAAAGAATCAATAAAACCAAAAGTTCATTCTCCAAAAAAATCAACAAAATTGATAAGCAAGACTGAAAAAGAAAGAAAAAGGATGCAAATGAACAAAATCAGAAATGACAGGGGGGATCGTTACCACAAACCCTGAAGAAATAAAAGAAATCATAAGATTTCTATGAACAACTATATACCAACAAACTAGACAACTTAGATGAAATGCATGAATTCTTGGAAACACACAAACAAGCTACAATGACTCAGGAAAAAACAGAAGATCTCAACAAACCAATCACGAATAAAGAGATTCAATCAGTCATCAAGAATCTTCCTACAAAGAAAAGTCCAGGGCTACATGGCTTCACAGTGGAATTTTATCAGACATTCCATAAAGAACACACACCAATCCTGTTCAAACTTTACCAAAAAATTGAGGAAAAAGAAACACTAACTAACTCATTTTATGAAGCTAACATGACTTTAATACCAAAATCACGTAAAGATTAGGCCAATCTCCCTAATGAACACAGATGCCAAAATTCTCAACAAAATACTAGCAAATCGAATCCAACAACACATTAAAAGAATTATACACTCCAAGTAAATTCTTTATAAAAGAATTATAAATTCCAAGTGGAGTTTATACCAGCAATGTAAGAATGGTTCAGTGCAAGAAAATCAATTAATGTAATACATCACATTGACAAATCGAAAGGGAAAAGTCACGTCATCATCTTGAGCAATACTGAAAAAGCATTCAACAAAACTCAGCATCCTTTTCTGATAAAAACACTTCAAAAGACAGGAATCAAAGGTAACTTCCTCAATATGATAAAGGGCATTTATAAAAAACCTATAGCCAGCATCGTACTCAATGGAGATAGACTGAATACTCCCCCCCAAGATCGTGAACAAGACAAGGATACACTCTGTCACCACTATTATTCAACATTGTACTAGAAGTTCTAGCTAGAGCAACAGGCAGGACAAAGAACTAAAAGGTATCCAAATTGGAAACATTCATTATTTGTAGATGACATGATACTATACTTGGAAAATCCTGAGAAATCTACCTCAAAGTTATCTGAGCTAATAATCAAATTCAGCAAGGTGGCAGTATATAAAGTGAATGTGCAAAAATCAGTAACTTTTCTGCACCCAAGCAAAGACCTGAGGAGTCAGTTAAGGAAAAAATTCCATTCAGTATAGCAACTAAAAGAATCAAGTACCTAGGAATGAACTTAACTAGGGACATAAAGGACCTGTACACAGTAAACTACATAACACTGCTAAAAGAAATCAAAGAAGATCTAAACAGGTGGAAAGGCATTCCCTGCTCATGGATAGGTAGGTTAAATATAGTTAACATGTCAAATCCCCCCAAGTTGATCTACAGATTCAACACAGCACCAATCAAACTTTCAACAACCTACTTTGAAGCCTTGGAAAAGCTAGTTATCAAATTCATCTGTAAGGGAGACTCTGAATAGCTAAAAGCATTCTAAAAAAGAAGAATGAAGTGGGAGGATTAACAGTTTCTGTTTTTAAAACTTATTATAAAGTCACAGTGGTCAAAACAGCATGGTACTGATACAAAGATAGAAAGTATTGACCAATGGAATTGAATCAAGAATGCAGAAAGAGACCACCGAATCTATGGTCAACTGACTGTTGAAAAGGCCCCCAAATTCACTAAACTGGGACAAAATACTCTTTTAATAAAAGGGCATGTGTGAACTGGATATCAATAGCCAAGAGAATGAAAGAAGACCCTTACCTCACACACTATACAAAAATTAACTCAAAGTAGATCAAACACCTAAATATAAGAACTAGTGCCATAAAGCTTCTAAAAGAAACTATAGAGAAACGTATTCAGGGCCTAGTAACAAAGTGCAGCTCCCTAAACTGTACATCCAAAGACAAGCAACAAAAGAAAAAATAAATAAATGGGAACTCCTCAAAACTGAACGCTTTTGTACATCAAAAGGCTTTGTCAAAAAGATGAAGAGACAGCCAACTCAATGGGAGAAAATATTTGAGAATCACACATCGGACAAAGGTTTGATATCCTGTATACATAAATCATAACTCAACAATAAAATAACAAACAACCTAATTATAAAATGGGTTAAAGATATAAAGGAAATGAAGATGAAGACTACAATAAGAAAAGATAGTACAAAAAGGAAAAGAAGATCAAGACTACCTCACACCTATACAAATGGCTATTAAACAAACAGGAAACTACAAATGTTGGAAAGGATATGGAGAAATTGGGGCACTTTCATGTACTGCTTGGTGGGAATGTTTAATGGTACAGCCGCCATGGAAAATAGCTTGGCAGTTCCTTAGGAAACTAAATATGGACTTGCCCTATGATCTAGCAATAGCACTACTCGGTATATACCCAGAAGAGCTGAACGCAGTGACACAAACAGGCATATGCACACCAATGTTCAAAGCAGCATTATTCACAATCACCAAAAGATGGAAACAATCCAAGTGTCCATCAACAGATGAGTGGATTAACAAAATGTGGTATATACATACAATGGAATATTATGCAGCAGCAAGACAAAATGATGTCCTGAGGCACACGAAAAGATGGATGAGCCTTGAGGACATAATGCAGAGTGAAATAAGCCAGACACAAAGATAGATACTGTGTGACTTCACTTTTATGATCATGGTAAAAGTAAAACTGGAGGCTTATAACACAGAATATAGGGGATTTAGAGATATATAGAAACCAGAGATGGGTGAACAGTTAGCTAATGAGCTTGAACTCAAATATAAGAGAATAGATGGAAGTGAAGGCAGTTCACTAGTAGGGCTATAAATAATATTATCATCTTGAAGGTAACATGACTGAAAGGGGGTGTATAGACCTATGGGTCCGACTGATTAACAATACAAATATTTAATAAATAAGTTCTTGCATGAACCACTTCAAAGGTATGGTTCTTGTACAAAGAGTGCTTAAGTTCAGGATATAGGGGGAAAACTGCTCTTGCATGCTATGGGCTATGTTGAACAGGAAAACATCAGTCATACCTTAGCAACACCAGGGATAAATAATGGGGGGTGAGACAAAGTTAAGGGGAGGTTTAGATTACATATTTGGCGAGGGTGTGCTTATTGGTTATCTTCCTCTTGGGAACAATGAAATTATCTAAAATTGAGAGTGTTGACAGACTATGGATTTTGGACATTACACATGATACTTACTGAACGCAGGTGGCTGAAGGATGCACTGACTGGAAGTAGACTGACAAATGACGGTATATAAATATGATCGAATACTGTGCTGCTACAGAAAGGAATGAAGTTGTGAGGAATGCCACATTGTGAATGAACCTGTGGAACATTTGGTGAGGCAAAATAAGTCAGAAACAAAAGGGCAATTATTGTACTGACTCCTTTAGAAAATACTTATAAGAAAACAGGGGCCTAGATTGTAAGCTCTTGTAGCAGTCACATTTTGTTCAGAGTGGCAATTATTATTTCTGGACTTTGAGGGCTATTTTATATATCTATAACCTGTTATTCAGAGACAGGAACAAAGGCAATCAGGTTGGGATTAAGATAATTCAGAATACAGGGGTAAGAAAGACTTTGACTCTGTTTTAGAACCTCACCTACTCTTTGAGACCAAAGGAAGAAAGGTTTATTTTGCCAGAACCTACATTTCTGTAGCACATAATCTAAATCAATCTGTCTGGATAGCTCATTTGAACAACTGAAACACAAGGAGACCAGAATAAAAATAAGGGCCTTTAATACTGCACAGTTAATTTAATGTCTGGATACATCCTAGAATATATTAAGCAGATAATCAAAAAATATTGGCAAAGTCCCTCGAGGTATGGGAGAAAAAATATGGAACTATTAAACTTTACCATCAGGGAATCTCCTGATATTGTGTCAAACATTAGGGACACCCAAATCAATAGGTCAAGCCCTTGATCTTGAGGGTTACTCTTGTGAAGCTTATGCAGGTAGTGGATAAACTTAGCTTTCCTATAGGTATGCCTAAGAGTTACTTCTGGAGAACCTCTTTTGTTGCACAGATGTGGCCTCAATCTCTCTAAACCCAACTCTAGTGAAATCATTGCCCTCCCTACTACATGGGACATGACATCCAGGGGTGAAAGTGTCCCTGGCAGCGTAGGAGATGACATCCAGTGATGAGTCTGGCCCTGGCATCATGGGATCAACAATGCCATCCTGACCAAAAGGGGGAAAAGAAGTATAACTTCTAAAGTGTCTGTGGCAGAGAGTGCTTAAATAGAGTTGAGAGGCTACTCTGGAAGTCACTCTTACACAAGCTTCAGTTAGCCACTGCTACCTATCATAACTTGCCAAATACCAACCAAAACCATTCCAGCCAATCCTAAAGAATACCTAGGGCATTATATAAGATTCTACAAAGATTCCATGCACTTGGGTAACTTTCCAGAAACCTACAACCTCCAGATGGGTCCCTGGACCAGATAAGTCCTGAAACCTAGAGGGGCCAACCTCTCCAGAACATCAGCTAGTTCCATCGCCCTACCCCTTATTAATGACAGTCCTTCTACATGAAAAAGTTAGAATGGGCATAGCCCAAATACTCCTAAAGAGTGGAATAGAAAGATCAAAGGTCATGGTAGAGTTATATAGAGAGGGTAGGGTTTAACAAAAAAGTATGATTGCTGAATCATTAAATTGGTATTTCTTTTAGTCTCCTGTATCTTAGAGCAGCTAGAAGTAAAAACCTAAAATTGTGAAATTGTAACCCATATCAAACTGTGAAATCTATTCTACAATAACTGTTGTAGTGTGCTTTGAAATTTACTACTATTTTGTATATGTCATTTTTCACAAAAAAGAAAAAAAAGTCGATTGTGATGATAAGAGAGTATTTATTTCTTCTAGCCTCCAATGTTCTGGAGCAGACAGAAGGAAAAATCTGAGATGATGGTATGGTAGCCATGAAAACTCTGGGATCTGGCCTGTAATTACTTGTTGAAGAGTGCTTTGAAAAATACTGCTTTTTTCTTTATTTGCTTTGTAGATATGTTATATTTCACAGTAAAAAAGGTTTAAAAAAAAAAAAAAGAAAAAGGAAAGAAACAATTAAGCCAAGGCCTAGGACAAAGGAATACCAGCTTTAGCATACACAGCAGAGTACCCAGGAGAGGGAGAATGTCTACTTCATAGGGAGTAGAAACATCCACACTCATGTAAACTAAAGAATTCCTAAGGCCATGAGCAAGCAAAAGCCTAAAACAAGAGCAGACTCAGAAAAGAAAAGAAAGGACCCAAAAGTTAACATTCACCTAGGGTTCATCTTCTTGATAATAGGGCTAAATAAACACCGAAGGAGATCACCAACCATCTCAAAGGCAATTTGCAAAATTTACAGAAAATATAGATAAAAAATCCACAATAAAATACTAGCAAACCAAATTCAATAGCATATTAAAAGAAGTATACACCATGATCAAAGAGAATTATACCAGGTATGTAAGAAGATAAATAAATGTAATACTCTACATTAATAGAATAAAGGGGGAAAAAAAGCCATTTCACCTTAATTGATAAAGAAAGGGCCTTTGACAAAATCCAGGACCACTTCTTGATTTAAAAAAAAGAAAAAAAGACATTGAAAAAACTAGAAGAGGGCATAAATGAAAAACACATAGCCAACATTAAACTCAATGGTAAAAGAAAGCTTTCCCAAGATGAAGAACTAGAAAAGAGTGCCCTGTTACCCCTGTTATTCAATACTGCACTGGAAGTTCTAACAAGAGCCATTAGGCAATGAAAAGAAGTAGTAAAATATGCCCTGTTTGCAGATGATGTGATCCTCTGTTCAGAAAATCCTGAAATATCCAAAACAAAGCTCCTAGGGCTAATAAAGTCAGCAAAGTGGCAGTTGGCGAGTGGGGGAGACATACAATATCAACATGAATAAATCATATTTTTTAAACACTAGATGAAAAATCTGAAGAAACTGAGAAAATAATTCCATTTACAATAGCAATTAAAAGAATTGAATATCAAGGAATAAATTTTATGAAGGATGTAAAGGATTTGTATACAGAAAATTACAAAACACTGTTAAAAGAAATCAAAGACCTAAATAAACAAAAGACATTTCATGTTCCTGGATCAGAAATCTAAATATAATTAAATATAATTAAAATGCCAATTCTACCTGTGCTGGTTTGAAGCTGTTATGTCCCCCAGAAAATGTATGTTCTTCTAATTCATTCTAGTGCATGCAGGCCTATTGTAGGTGGGACCTATTGATTAGATTGTTTCAACTGAGATGTGAACCAACCAATTCAAGTTGGGTCTTAATCTTTTACTGGAGCCTTCATGAGAGAATAAAAGATAGAAAAGCCCAAGAGAGCTCAGAGAGAAACACCTTGAAAGAGTCACTGAAACGAGAACCTAGGAAAGAAAGAACATCAGACATCACGAAGTGCCTTCTCTTGTGACCAGAAGTGTCCCAATACCAGCACCCTATCCTTAGAGCTGAGATATCATCCTGTTGATGCCTTAATTGGGACATTTTCATAGTCTTAGAACTGTAAATTTTAGGTTAATAAATCCCCATTGTAAAAGTCAATCTATTTCTGGTATATTGCATTCAAGAAACTTCAGCAAACTCAAACATTACCCAAAATGATTCACAGATTCAACACAATCCTAACAAAAACTCCAACAGCTTTCTTTACAGAAATGGAAAAGCCAATCATCAAATTTATATGAAAGTGTAAGGGCCCCCAAATAACCAAAGCCATCTTGAAAAAGAAAAAGGATGTTGGAGGACTCACATTTCCCAATTTTAAAACTTACTACAAAGTTGCAGTCATAAAAACAGCACAGTACTAAGAAGAATAAATCGGAACTGTGAGAAGATGGCAGAGTAGAAAGCTCAGGAAGCAGTTGCTCCACCAAAACAGCTATTAAAATGGCAGGAACTATCTACTTCAATTTACTTTGAAATTCCAGTGTCTAGGGGAACACTGTGCAGTATCCGCAGAGGAGCAGGAGGAAGATGCTGGTAATTTGCAAGAAAGATCTGTGAATTTCACCCTCCCTGAAACAGCTCTATCTCCCTTTCCCCAGCTTCCTGGTTGGCAGCAGTGAGGACTGGCACCGCAACTCCTGGCTCAGCTTGCTGGTGCCAGGTTGGGACATAAAGAACTAGTCCTCTTAACTCTGAGGATGTGTGGCCTGGTCCCAGATCTCTACCTCTGATCAGCTACTTTAGATCACTGGGGTGTTGCTCTGAAGGAAGTCATTATTCCATCCACCCTGAGGCAAAGACAGCAAAGGAATCTTAAAGACAGTAACCTTTTCAAAACCAGGGACAATAGTTAATGGGTGGTATTAACCAGGCAATTAAGAAAACAGCTTCAAAGGCCATAGAAATGCTCCTGGCACCCTTACTGGACCCTCTCCAACCCTCGCCACAACACAGTGGAGCCAGCTTGTACCTCCACTGTGGGTCCCTAGCCCCATTCCAGAGGTAGTAGAGTGGCCCCTGTGTGCATATATGTCAGTGCCAATCTACAGGTAGAAAGCCTAAGAGACTGAGCAGAGGGAACACATCTCAGTCTCACTCTCCCTGAGTTTGTCCTGAGGGCAGAGAAGCCACTTGCAGACAGCCAGGACAGTGTGATAAACAAGTTGAAATAGCCTGGGGCAAAGGACTATCTGCATTAAGTCACTCAAAAGAGACCCCAAAAGGGGAGAAGTCCTGTTCCAAAGGGCGCTGAGGGGGTATTCACTCAAACTCCTATGGACTGTAAACAAGGGAATCCTGGGACCTTTAGTGAACACAGCCCCAGAAAAAGAAGCAAGTTCCCCACTGTGAATCCATGGAAACTCAGATAAGACAGACAGGGCACTGTTCTTCCCATTTGACTCTGGGTTATCGATTGACAGAAGACAATTTTGCAAAGTGAATAAAAAGTGCTTTTGCTTTGGTCTGTTTCTCCTTTTTCTTTCTTTTTTTTTTTTTTGCATGGGCAGGCAGCACTGGGAATCAAACCCGGGTCCTCTGGCATGGCAGGCAAGCATTCTTGTCTGCTGAGCCACCATGGCCCACCCTGGTCTGTTACTTTCGATTAAGTCCTGGCATTCAAGAAAATTTCTGTCATATCACTATAGCTGAATACACACTTAAGAGACAGCCTAGGGACTAAATATCAGAACACTTTGAAATATTAAAATGTAAGTGTGCAACAAAAGATTACCAGACGATCAAAAAAATCAAGAAATGATTGCCCATCCAAAGGAAAAAGATAAAAATCTAGAATCCATCAGTGAAATAACGATCCTCAGTATGTTCAAGAAGATACAGGAAAACACAGATAAAGAACTAAGGGATACAAGGAAAACAATGAATGAACCATATGAAAATCTCTCCAGAGTAATACTGGAGTTGAAAAACACAGTAACTGAAATGAAATATTCCCTAGACTGTTACAACAGCATACTGGAAGCAACAGAAGAAAGAATCAGCGAATTCTAGGACAACACTGAAATGATTCAGGCTGAGGAGCAGAAAGATAAAAGAAGAAAAAAGAGTAAGCTAAGAGACCTGTGAGACACAAACAACAGTATCAAATATGCATTACAGGAGTTGTAAAAGGAGAAGAAAGAGAGAATATTCAAAGAAATAATGGCAGAGATCTTCCCAAATTTAATAAAAGATATAAATATGTTCATTCAAGAATCCCAACAAACCCCAAACAAGATAAAGTTCAAAATATCCATGCCCAGACACATAGTAATCAAACCGTCCAATGCCAAGGACAATGAGAAAGTTCTGAAAGATGCTAGAGAAAAGCAACAAGTTATATTTGACTGAATCCCAATAAGATTAAGTGCCCATTTCTCAACAGGGATTATGGAGGCAAGAAGACAGTTGACTGAAATATTTAAAGTGCTGAAAGAAAATAATTTTCAATGAATAATTTTATATCTGACAAGACTTTCTTTCAAAAATGAGGGGAAAATTAAGACATTTACAGATAAACAAAGCTGAGGAAATGTCTCTACAAAATCTGTCCTACAGCAATGCTAACGGAAGTTGCTCAGAATGAAATAAAAGCACTCCAAACAGTGGATCAAAGCACCATGGGATCGACAATGCCTTCCTGACCGAAAGGGAGAAAATAAATTTAACAAAATAAGGTATCAGTGGCTGAAAGAGTTCAAATAGACCTGGAGTCTATTCTGGAGACTACTCATATGCAAGCTTCAGCTAAATATTGCTAATTGCCATGATTTGCCAACCCCCAACCAATATCATTCCTGCTAACCCTTAAATTACACCTAGGGCTCTAACTGAGAGTGCACGAAACTTTTGTGGAGTAAGTTTACTTTCAGAAACCTATAACCTCCAGATGGTTCCTAGGCCAGATAAGGCCTAAAACCTAGAGGGACCAACCAGCCTCTTCAAGAACATCTCCAGGACAGACAATATGTTAGGTCATAAAATAAGTCTCAATAAACTGAACAATATTGAAATCATACAATTTCAATGTATATTTTCCAATCAAATTAGAATGAAGGCAGAAGTCAGTTCTACCTTCCTATCCTAATTCAATCTCCCATCCTATACTGCAGATACCCTTTTCAGCATTAAAATGTTAGAAAGGGAATATCCCAAATATCCCTAAAGATTGGAAGAAGGATCAAAGGAGAAGGAGGAGTTACAACAGAGAAGTTTGGATTTAACAAATGATTATAAATACTAAATCATTATATTGATATTTCTTTTTATTCTCCAGTGTCTTGGAGCACTTAGAAGAAAAAATCTGAATTTAATTTTTTAAATTTTTATTGACAAATATTCATACACATACAATCCATACATGGTGTACAATCCATGGCTTACAATATCATCACACAGTTGTATGTTGGTTAACATGATCATTTTTAGAATATCTGCCATCACTCCAGAAAAAGAAATAAAAAGAGAAAAGTATAATGCATATCAAATTTTAAAATCTGTCCTATAACTACTTGTTAAAATGTACTTCGAAATTTACTTTTTTGTATATATGCTATATTTCACAATAAAAATGTCAAAAAATATATTCAGAAAGAAACGAGAAAGGTCTCAAAATGGCACAACAAAAAAAAAGCCAAATCAGCATGAAAGTAGGCATTCATGGAATAACTGAGGGTAAAAAAAAGTGTAAGACTTACAAACACAAAATAGCTAATGGCAAAAGAAAGTCCCATTTTATCAGTAGTTACTTTGAATGTAAATGAATTAAGCACTTCAATCAAAAGGCAAAGATTGGCAAAATGGATTTAAAAGCATGACCCAACTATATACTGTTTACAAGAGATTCACCTTAAAATCAAAGGCATAAGTAGGTTGAAAGTGAAAGGATGGAAAAATATATACCATGCAAGCAGTAACCAGAAGAAAGGTGGGCTAGCTACACTAATATCAGATAAAATAGACTTTAAGTCAAAAAGTGGTAGGAGTTAATGATAGAAAAAAAAAAGATTAAAAAAAGTGTTAGAAGTGACAAAGATGGTCATTATATACAAAGGGGCCAATCCAACAAGAAGACACAACAATTATAAATATATATGCACCTAAAAGCAGAAGCTCCAAAATAAAGGAAGCAAATATTGACAGATTGGAAAGGAGAAATAGACGGTTCTTTGTTAATAATAGATTTCAACATACCACTTTCAATAATAAATAGAATATCTAGACAGAAGATCAATAAGGAAAGAGAAGACTTGAATGATACTCTAAACCAGTTAAGACCTAAAAGACTTTTATAGAATACTTCACCCTACAGCAGCAGAATATACATTCTTCTTAAGTGCACACTAATCATTCTTCGGGACAAACCATATGTTAGGTCACAAAAAAGTCTCAATAAATTCTACAATATTTATATCATAAAATGTATATTCTCCAACCACAATGGAATGAAGGTAGAAGTCAATAACAGAGGGAAAAATGGAAAATTCACAAACAGTGGAAATTCAAAAATGTGCTCCTACACAACGTATGGGCCAAAGAAAAAATCACAAGGGAAATTAGGAAATATCTTCCAAAGAATGACAATGAAAACACAAGACACCAAAATTTATAGGATGCAACAAAAGCAGTGCTGAGGGGAAAATCTGTAGCGGTAAATGCTTCGATTAAAAAAGGAGGGACTTCCAGAGAAGATGGCGGCTTAGTAAAGCGCGCGGGTCTTAGTTTCTCCTCCAGAACAACTAATAAAGAACTAGAAACACTACAGAACAGCTCCCGGAGCCACGACAGAGACCAGACACACAGTGTGCCCCATTATGGAACGGCTGGACCAGCTAAGAGACTCCGCTGCGGTGAGGTCCCCGAGAGGTGCGTGCTTCTCCGGGCCGAGGTGGCTGGCGGCCGGAGTCCCTCTCGCCCTCCTTCCCGGGCCGGCTGGGAGCTTTGGATCGGCGGTTCCCCAAGCCACGGCGGTCGGCGCCCCTCCCCCACACGCAGCTCCCCAGGCCAGCTGGGAGCCTCGGAGCGGCGGTTCCCCAAGCCGCAGTGGCCGGCGACCAGAGCCCCTTCCACACACGCGGCTTCCCGGGCCGGCTGGGAGCCTCGGATCAGTGGTCACCCAAGCCGCGGCGGCCAGCGCCCCTCCTCCACAGACAATTTCCCGGAGGGAAAAGAAAGAGTCTCCAACAGTAGTAGAGGCTGAGCCCAACCTAACACCAATAGTGGCATTAAGGAACAACTTCTGACTACTAAAAATAGGCCCTCAGCTCAGGTGAAACTGATCAAGGCAGAAGTCGCCTATTGGGCTAACAGAAAAAGAGGAAATGGGGCGAAACAGAGCCTTCTGCGGCTGTTTCTACGGAGGCTTCATTGCCTCTGGGCTCAGCGCTGGGATTATACAGGTTGCAACTGCCCCGAATGCAGAAACAGGCTGCTTTCAGGGCTCTCTACTACCTGAACCTTCCCCACAGGAGGGGTGAAATGCAACTCAGGTGGAATCCCTCTCTCAAGGAATTCAGATCCCAGGACTTCACAATTTGAAGCCATTAAAACCAACCTACAGCCTTTCCTCTGTCTCCACCACACACCAGCAGCGAGAGTCTTCCAAAGTTAAAGGAGCCACAACAACTTTTGCTGGTGGGACCCACAGACAGACAAGCACCACATACTGGGCAGGATAAGAAAAACAGAGCCCAGAGACTTCCCAGGAAAGTCTTTCAACCTGCTGGGACCCACACTCAGGGAAATCTGATTAAATGCCCAGACGCCAGCAAAAAATAACGGATCACACCAGGAAAATTGAAGATATGGCCCAGTCAAAGGAACAAACCAATAGCTCAAATGAGATACAGGAGCTGAGACAACTAATTTTGAATATACGAACAGAAATGGAAAACCTCTTCAAAAACCAAATCCATAAATTGAGGGAGGACATGAAGAAGGCATGGGATCAACAAAAAGGAGAAATGGAAAGTCGGAAAAACAAATCACAGAACTTATGGGAATGAAAGACACAGTAGAAGACATGAAAAAAACAATGGAAACCTACAATGGTAGATTTAAAGAGACAGAGGCTAGAATTAGTGAACTGGAAGATGGAACATCTGAAATTCAAAAAGAAACAGAAACTATAGGGAAAAGTATGGAAAAATTTGAGCAGGGGCTCAGGGAATTGAATGATAATAGGAAGCGCACAAATATACGTGTTGTGGGTGTCCCAGAAGGAGAAGAGAAGGGAAAAGGAGGAGAAAAACTAATGGAAGAAATTATCACTGAAAATTTCCCAACTCTTATGAAAGACCTAAAATTACAGATCCAAGAAGTGCAGCGCACCCCAAAGAGAATAAATCCAAATAGGTGTTCTCCAAGACACTTACTAGTTAGAATGTCAGAGGTCAAAGAGGAAGAGAGGATCTTGAAAGCAGCAAGAGAAATACAATCCATCACATACAAGGGAAACACAATAAGACTATGTGTAGATTTCTCAGCAGAAACCATGGAAGCTAGAAGACAGTGGGATGATATATTTAAATTACTAAAAGAGAAAAACTGCCAACCAAGACTTCTATATCCAGCAAAATTGTCCTTCAAGATGAGGGAGAAATTTAAAAATCTTCAAACAAAAAGTCACTGAGAGAATTTGTGACCAAGAGACCAGCTCTGCAAGAAATACTAAAGGGAGCACTAGAGTCAGATACAAAAAGACAGAAGAGAGAGGTATGGAGAAAAGTGTAGAAAGAAGGAAAATCAGATATGATATATATAAGACAAAAGGCAAAATGGTAGAGGAAAGTAATAACAAACAGTAATAACACTAAATGTTAATGGACTGACTTCCCCAATCAAAAGACATAGACTGGCAGAATAGATTAAAAAACAGGATCCTTCTATATGCTGTCTACAGGAAACACATCTTAGACCCAAAGATGAACATAGGTTGAAAGTGAAAGGTTGGGAAAAGATATTTCATGCAAATAACAACCAGAAAAGAGCAGGAGTAGCTATACTAATATCCAACAAATTAGACTTCAAATGTAAAGCAGTTAAAAGAGACAAAGAAGGATACTATCTACTAACAGAAGGAACAATTAAACAAGAAGACATAACAATCATAAATATTTACGCACCGAACCAGAATGCGCCAAAACACGTGAGGAATACACTACAAACACTGAAAAGGGAAATAGACACATATACCATAATAGTTGGAGACTTCAATTCACCACTCTCATCAATGGACAGAACATCTAGACAGAGGATCAATAAAGAAACAGAGAATTTGAATACTACAATAAATGAGCTAGACTTAACTGACATTTATAGGACATTACACCCCACAACAGCAGGATACACCTTTTTCTCAAGTGCTCATGGATCATTCTCAAAGACAGACCATATGCTGGGTCACAAAGCAAGTCTCAACAAATTTAAAAAGATTGAAATCATACACAACACTTTCTCGGATCATAAAGGAATGAAGTTGGAAACCAATAACAAGCAGAGTGCCAGAAAATTCACAAATACGTGGAGGCTCAACAACACACTCTTAAACAACCAGTGGGTCAAGGAAGAAATTACAAGAGAAATTAGTAAATATCTCGAGGCGAATGAAAATGAAAACACAACATATCAAAACCTATGGGACACAGCAAAGGCAGTGCTAAGAGGGAAATTTATTGCCCTAAATGCCTATATCAGAAAAGA
This sequence comes from Tamandua tetradactyla, assembly GCF_023851605.1. Lineage (NCBI taxonomy): Eukaryota > Metazoa > Chordata > Mammalia > Pilosa > Myrmecophagidae > Tamandua > Tamandua tetradactyla. The sequence continues at coordinate 197,595,465 of NC_135327.1, read as the reverse complement.
AGAAAAGGCAAAAATTCAGGAATTAACTGTCCACTTGGAAGAACTGGAGAAAGAACAGCAAACTAACCCCAAAGCAAGCTAAAGGAAAGAAATAACAAAGATTAGAGCAGAAATAAATGAAATTGAAAACATGAAAACAATAGAGAAAATCAATAAGATCAGAAGTTGGTTCTATGAGAAAATCAGTAAGATTGATGGGCCCTTAGCAAGATTGACAAAAAGAAGAGAGAGGACGGAAATAAATAAGATCAGAAATGGAAGAGGAGACATAACCACTGACCTCACAGAAATAAAGGAGGTAATAACAGGATACTATGAATAATTTTACGCTAATAAATACAACAATGTAGATGAAATGGACAAGTTCCTAGAAAGGCATGAACAACCAACTTTGACTCAAGAAGAAATAGACGACCTCAACAAACCAATCACAAGTAAAGAAATTGAATCAGTCATTCAAAAGCTTCCCAAAAAGAAAAGTCCAGGACCAGACGGTGTCACATGTGAATTCTACCAAACATTCCAGAAAGAATTAGTACCAACTCTGCTCAAACTCTTCAAAAAAATCGAAGTGGAGGGAAAGCTACCTAATTCATTCTATGAAGCCAACATCACCCTCATAGCAAAACCAGGCAAAGATATTACAAAAAAAGAAAACTACAGACCAATCTCTCTAATGAATACAGATGCAAAAATCCTCAACAAAATTCTAGCAAATAGAATCCAGCAACACATTAAAAGAATTATACATCATGACCAAGTAGGATTCATCCCAGGTATGCAAGGATGGTTCAACATAAGAAAATCAATTAATGTAAATATCAACAAATCAAAGCAGAAAAATCACATGATCATCTCAATTGATGCAGAGAAGGCATTTGACAAGATTCAACATCCTTTCCTGTTGAAAACACTTCAAAAGATAGGAATACAAGGGAACTTCCTTAAAATGATAGAGGGAATATATGAAAAACCCACAGCTAATATCGTCCTCAATGGGGAAAAATTGAAAACTTCCCCCCTAAGATCAGGAACAAGACAAGGATGTCCATTATCACCACTATTATTCAACATCGTGTTGGAGGTTCTAGCCAGAGCAATTAGACAAAAAAAAGAAATACAAGGCATCAAAATTGGAAAGGAAGAAGTAAAACTATCACTGTTTGCAGACAATATGATACTATATGTCGAAAACACAGAAAAATCCACAACAAAACTGCTAGAGCTAATAAATAAGTACAGCAAAGTAGCAGGGTACAAGATCAACATTCAAAAATCTGTAATGTTTCTATACACTAGCAACGAACAAGCTGAGGGAGAAATCAAGAAACGAATTCCATTTACAATTGCAACTAAAAGAATAAAATACTTAGGAATAAATTTAACTAAAGAGACAAAAGACCTATACAAAGAAAACTACAAAAAACTGTTAAAAGAAATCACAGAAGACCTAAATAGATGGAAGGGCATACCGTGTTCATGGATTGGAAGACTAAATATAGTTAAGATGTCAATCCTACCTAAATTGATTTACAGAGTCAATGCAATACCAATTAAAATTCCAACAACTTATTTTTCAGAAATAGAAAAACCAATAAGCAAATTCATCTGGAAGGGCAGGGTGCCCCGAATTGCTAAAAGTATCTTGAGGAAAAAAACCAAGCTGGAGGTCTCACGCTGCCAGACTTTAAGCATATTATGAAGCCACAGTGGTCAAAACAGCATGGTACTGGCATAAAGATAGATATATCGACCAATGGAATCGAATAGAGTGCTCAGATATAGACCCTCTCATCTATGGACATTTGATCTTTGATAAGGCAATGAAGCCAATTCACCTGGGACAGAACAGTCTCTTCAATAAATGGTGCCTAGAGAACTTGGATATCCATATGCAAAAGAATGAAAGAGGACCCGTATCTCACACCCTATACAAAAGTTAACTCAAAATGGATCAAAGATCTAAACATTAGGTCTAAGACCATAAAACAGTTAGAGGAAAATGTTGGAGATATCTTATGAATCTTACAACTGGAGGCGGTTTTATGGACCTTAAACCTAAAGCAAGAATACTGAAGAAAGAAAGAAATAAATGGGAGCTCCTCAAAATTAAACACTTTTGTTCATCAAAGAACTTCATCAAGAACGTAGAAAGACAGCCTTCACAATGGGAGACAATATTTGGAAATGACATATCAGATAAAGGTCTAGTATCCAGAATTTATAAAGAGATCGTTCAACTCAACAACAAAAAGACAGCCAACCCAATTACAAAATGGGAAAAAGACTTCAACAGACACCTCTCAGAAGAGGAAATACAAATGGCCAAAAGGCACATGAAGAGATGCTCAATGTCCCTGGCCATTAGAGAAATGCAAATCAAAACCACAATGAGATATCATCTCACACCCACCAGAATGGCCATTATCAACAAAACAGAAAATGACAAGTGCTGGAGAGGATGCGGATAAAGAGGCACACTTATCCACTGTTGGTGGGAATGTCAAATGGTGCAACCACTGTGTAAGGCAGTTTGGCGGTTCCTCAAAAAACTGAATATAGAACTGCCATACGACCCAGCAATACCATTGCTAGGTATCTACTCAAAGGACTTAAGGGCAAAGACACAAACGGACATTTGCACTCCAATGTTTATAGCAGCATTATTTACAATTGCAAAGAGATGGAAACAGCCAAAATGTCCATCAACAGACGAGTGGCTAAACAAACTGTGGTATATACATACGATGGAATATTATGCAGCTTTAAGACAGAATAAACTTATGAAGCATGTAATAACATGGATGGACCTAGAGAACATTATGCTGAGTGAGACTAGCCAAAAACTAAAGGACAAATACTGTATGGTCCCACTGATGTGAACCGACATTAGAGAATAAACTTGGAATATGTCATTGGTAACAGAGTCCAGCAGGAGGTAGAAACAGGGTAAGATAATGGGTAATTGGAGCTGAAGAGATACAGACTGTGCAACAGGACTAGATACAAAAACTCAAAAATGGACAGCACAATAATACCTAATTGTAAAGTAATCATGTTAAAACACTGAATGAAGCTGCATCTGAACTATAGGTTTTTTTGTTTGTTTGTTTGTTTGTTTGTTTTTTATTTTTTACTATTATTATTACTTTTATTTCTTTTATCTATATCAACATTCTATATCTTTATCTGGTGTGTCGCTAGTTCTTCTAAACCGATGCAAATGTACTAAGAAACGATGATCATGCATCTATGTGATGATGTTAAGAATTACTGATTGCATATGTAGAATGGTATGATTTCTAAATGTTGGGTTAATTTCTTTTTTTTTCCGTTAATTAATAAAAAAAATTTAAAAAAAGATTATGTGCCCTAGAAAAGCCATGTTTTAAACCTGATCCATCTCTTGAAGACAGTCATTTCTTTTAATCCCTATTCAGCACTGCAGGTTGGAAACTCAATTAGATTATCTCCATGGAGACGTGATGTGCCAATTGTGGGTATTAACATTTGATTAGAAGGAGATGTGACTCCACCCATTCCAGGTGGGTCCTGATTAGTTTACTGGAATTCTTTAAAAGAGGAAGCATTTTGGAGAGAGCTATGACAAGAGAGACACAAGATCCACAAGAGCTGAGAGCCATGCAGCCAGAGACCTTTGGAGATGAAGAAGGAAAATGTCCCCAAAGCACTTCATGAAACAAGAAGCCTGGAGAGAAAGCTAACAGACATTGCCATGTTCACCATGTTCCTTTCCAGTTCAAAAGGAAATCCTGAACTTTATTGGCCTTTCTTGAGTGAAGGTAACCTCTTGTTGATGCCTTAACTTGGACATTTTAATAGACTTGCTTTAATTGGGACATTTTCATGGATGTAGAACTATAAACTTGCAATTTATTAAATTCCCCCTTTTAAAAGCCGTTCCATTCCTGGTATATCACATTCTGGCAGCTAACAAACTAGAACACAGCCTAACAAAGAATAGCCCAGGACCAGATAGTGTCATGAGGGAATTTTACCAAACATTCTAAGAATTAACACCTATCCTCCTCAAAGTCTTCCAAAAAATTAAAGAGGAGGGAATTCTCTCTAACTCATACTACGAGGCCAACATCACTGTGCTGGTTTGAAGCTGTTATGTATCCCAGAAAAGCCATGTTCTTTTAATTCAATCTTGTGGGAGCAGACCTATTGGTGGGTAAGAACTCTTGATTAGGTTGTTTCCATGGAGATGTGACCACGCCCATTCAAAGTGGGTCTTAATCCGCTTACTGGAGCCCTTTAAGAGGAAGACATTTTGGTGACAGGACACATGCTTGGAGACAGAAAAATGCCCCAGGACATGCTAAGCCAAGAGATAAAATCCAGCATTTGTCCCAGAGAAGCAAAGAGAGGGCCCACAGACACATAGAGAGAGAAATGCCCCAGATATGCTACGAGAAGACCTGGAGGACACAGAGAGAAAAGCCACTGGAATCAGAAGCTGAAAGCAACAGAACCAGGAAAAAGGACCAGCAGACACCAGCCATGTGCCTTCCCAACAGACAAATGTGTCCTAGATGATGGCAGCCTGTCTTCAGAGACCAGATATCATCCTATTGATGTTGTAGTAGTTAGGTTCAAGTGTCAACTTGGCCAGATGATGGTGCCCAGTTATTTTATTGCTGTCAACATAAATTATCAGCATGTGAATTTCCTCTGTGGCTGATTACATCTGCAGTAGGCTAAGGGGAGTGCCTTCTGCAAGAGTGAGGTTTAAAAGAAGCAATTAGAAAAGAGAGAAACAGGTCAGTACAGCTCAGCTTAGCCCACTGCAACTCAGCTCAAAGCTAGTAGCTGACACAGACCCAGACATCTGGAGATGCAGAAAGGAATCACCCAGGGGAAAGCTGTTTGAACCCAGAAGCTAGAAGGCCAGCAGATGTCGCCATGTGCCTTCCGTGTGACAGAGACAGCCAAAAGAAAGTCTTTCCTCCAAAGAACTGTAAATTTGTAACAAAATAAATACCCTTTATAAAAGCCAGTCCAATTCTGGTGTATTGCTTTCTAGCAGCATAAGCAAACTAAAACAGATGCCTTAATAGGGACATTTTTATGGCCTTAAAACTTTAAATTTGTAACTTAATAAATCCCTTTGAAAAAAGCCAACCCATTTCTGGTATATTCCATTCCAGCAGCTTTAGCAAACTGAAACAATCACCCTCATACCAAGGCCAGATAAAGATACTATAAGAAAACTACTAATTAGTCTAAAAAAGACTAATATCCCTTAAAAAGACAGGCACAAAAATCCTCAACAAAATATTAATGAACCTAATCCAACAACACATCTAATGAATTATATATACATCATGATCAAGTGGGTTTTATCCCAGGTATGCAAGAGTGGTTCAATATAAGAATCTCAATTAATTCAAACACCACATTAACAGACAAAGGGGAAAAGCACATGATCACCAAAACTGAGGGAGAAAAGGCATTTGACCAAATTTGGCATCCCTTCTTAATAAGAACACTTGGTAAACTAGGAATAGAAGGAAACGTCAACATGATAAAGGGCATCTGTGGAAAACCCACAGCTACCATAATACTCAAGACTGACAGCTTTCCCTCAAAGATCAGGAACAAGATAAGGATGGCCAATGTTGCCACTGTTATTTAGCATTATCCTAGAAGTTCTACCCAGGACAATCAGGCAAGAAAAAGAAATAAAAGGCATCAAAATTGGAAAGGAAAATGTAAAACTCACCCTATTTGCAGATAATATGATCCTATATACAGAAAATCAAAATTCCACAACCAACTTACTAGAAAAAATAAATTAATTTGGCAAAGTGACAGGGCACAAGATCAACACTCAAAATCAACAGTGTTTCTATACACTAGTGATGAACAATCTGAGGCAGAAATCAGGAAAAAAAAATTCCATTTACAAAAGCAACTAGAAGAATCAAATACCAAGGAACACATATAGCCAAAGATGTATATACAGAAAACTACAATACAATGCTAAAAGAAATCAAAGAAGATCTAAATAAATGGAAAGGCATTCCGTGTTCATGGACTCGAAGACCAAATATTGTTCAGATGTCAGTTCTATCCAAAATAACTTAAAGATTCAACACAATCCCAATCAAAATTCCAATAGCCTTCTTTGTAGAATGGAAAAAAAAAAACAATCTTCAAATTTATATGGAAAGGTAAGGGGATACAAACAGCCAAAAACATATTGAAGAAAGAAAAAACAAAGTGAAGGGCTCACACTTCCTACGTTAAAAGCTATTACAAAGTGTACCAGTTTGACTCTGTGGTGGACCCCAGAAAAGCCATGTCCTTTAATCCCCACTTAATATTGCCGGGTGGGAGCATTTTGATTGTTCCATGTATATGTGACCCACCCAATTGTGGATGGTAACTTCTGATTAGATGATTTCCATGGAGGTGTGTCTCCACCCATTGAAGGTGGAATTCTTACTGGAATCCTTTAAAAGAGGAAACATTTTGGAGAGAGGCCCTTTTGCAGAGCTACGAGAAAGCCAGCAGATGCCACCATGTTCGCCATGTGCCCTTTCAGCTGAGAGAGAAATATTGAACATCATTGGCTTTCTTGAATCAAGTATCTTCCCCTGGATGCCTTAAATTGGACATTTCTATAGACTTGTTTTGAATTGGGACATTTTCTCAACCTTAGAACCATAAACTAGCAACTTATTAAATTCCCGTTTTTAAAAGCCATTTCATTTCTGGTATATTGCATTCTGGCAGCTAGCAAACTAGAACACAAAGCCATGGTAATCAAAACAGCATCGTACACAAGGACGGACATACAGACCAATGGAATCAAACTGAGAGTTCAGAAAATGACTCTCACACTAATGGCCAATCAAATTTTAACAAGTCTGTGGAGTCCATTCAACAGGGAAAGCATTGTCTCTTCAACAAATGATGCTGGGAGAACTGGATGTTCACATGCAAAAGAATGACAGTGGACCCCTATCTCACATCATACAAAAAAAAAAATCAACACAAAATATATCACACTTATATCTAAGAAGCAGAACTATAAAACTCCTGGAAGAAAACAAAGGGAACCAACTTCAAGATCTTGTGTTACTCACTGGTTTCTTAGACTCTACCACCAAAGCATGAACAACAAAAGAAAAATAGATAAATGGGGACTCGTCAAAGTTAACACTTTTGTGCATTAAAGGACTTTATTATGAAATTTAAGAGCAACTTACTCAATGGGAGAAAATATTTGGAAACCACATAGCGGATAAGAGTTTAATATCCAGAATATATAAAGGAATCCTACAACTCAACAATAAAGACAAACAACCCATTTAAAAAATAGGCAAAAGACATGATGAATGGACATTTCTCTAAAAAAGATATACAAACGGCTAAAAAGTACATGAAAAGATGCTCAACATCACTAACTATTAGGAAAATACAAATCAATACCACAATGAGATACCATTCCATACCCACTAGAATGGCTACTATTAAAAAATACAAGCTTTTCTTTTGCATTTAAAAACGGATGGTGGGGGGTTTGATTCCCAGTGCCTGCCCATGCAAAAAAAAAAAAAAAAGGATGGTGGGGGAGTGCCAGGTTGGTTCAGTGGTAGAATTCTCACCTGCCATGTAGGAGACCCGGGTTTGATTCTCGGCCCATGCACTTCCCAAACAAACAAACAAACAAAGAAACCAACAACAAAATTCAACAAATGGTGTTGCAATAATGGGACACTTACATAGAAAAAGAATGAAATATGACCCCACCATATAGCATACAAAAAAAAGAAAGAAAGAAAACTAAGCAATTTAGCTCTGGAGCCTACACTCTTAACAATTATGATACATATGAAATAATACTTCTTGAGAAACCTTTACAAGAAGTCAAACTTCACTGACATTTATTCTAAAGGCAGATTAAGTATTTTTAAAAGTGATTCCTTATCACATAAAATGTGAGCAATCAATAAATTTCATGAGTTATAGTTCTAGTAGTCAGCAATTTCCAGAAAGATATTTTTCCCAATATCTAATATTATTCCTTCCACAAGTATACTTAAAATTTTGTATTGGAAATCCATAACTATTCAAAAACTTGTAAAGCCAGTCAAGTATTTTAGCCAGAAAGCATGTTTACCTCGGGTCAGCAAATTCTTAAAATCATCCAACTCAAAAAAACTCATTGATTTATAGACTCCCATGTACGTCACATTATGCTAAAAGAACAAACATATCCTGGTAAACAAATTTTAACCTAAGCTAGAAAAATACCAAAAACTAAATGTAGGAAAGGAGTTAGATATTGAAGCAATCATAGAACATTAGACCACAAACAAAAATAATGTTTTTGAAGAATTTTAATTACTTAAGGAAATGTTCACAAATTAATGCTAAGTTAATATATGCCAGATACAAAATATAAATATAACATATGTCTACCTACACACTGATATTTCAAAAAACTAAAAGCAATAAATAGTCTAAATAAACTGTGAGAGTCGATTACAAAAGAGTTGTATTTCTGTTTCTTTGGCTGCTCAAGCAAATAACATATAATGGGTCAGCGTAAACAATGGGAATTTAGCTCAAGGTTTTGAGGCAAAAAGAATGTCCAAATCAAGGCATCATCAAAGCAATGTTTTCTTTCCAAAGACTGGCATTCTGGGGCTGGCTGCAAGCATTCCTTGATCCTTGTCTCTTCAGTCACATGGCAATGCACTGGCAGCCTCTCCTGACCTCTTTGTTCTTTTATAGGTTCCACTGAATGTCTGCTTCGGGCTGCTCCCTGTGGCCTTCTATATGTCTGAGTTTCATTCTGCTTATGAAGGACTGAGTAATAGGATTAAGATCCATCCTGACTGTGGTGGGCCATACCTAACTGAAGTAACTTCACCAAAAAGTCTTACTTAGGATGGGTTCACATGCCCACAGAAACAGATTAAGTTTAAGAACATGTTTTTCTGGAGTACACACAGCTTCAAATCAACACAAGTGGCTTCTGTTTTCTTCATTAAAGTTTTTGGTAATTTTCAAATTTTGGACATTGAACAGATATTTTTAATTGGAAATAATCTTTGTTCATCTGCAGAGCCTAAGCTTTCTACATTGAAATTGTGCTTTTATGACACAGTTCTCCTACCACTTGTATCCCACCAAATAGCTACAAATTCTTTGTTTGTACAGCCTATCTTTCACTTGATGTGAATGCATTACTTCTTTACTAAGTTCACTATATTTCTTTGATTTTTCAGTAGCCCTCAACAATTAAAATAGCACCTTATTTTGCTGCATGAATTTATATTTCATGATGTCAAATAAGTTTCAATGTCTTAAATATCCTAGGAAACTAAAGTATTACTCAATGCAAACATTTCAATTGTGAATTACCTCTGCAAATGGAAAGGTTCTATATTTATGCAGGTAAAAGAATGATACAGTATGCACCATTACAAAGAACCACTACAAACATGACATACAACCAATTAGTCTCCTGAAATTTAAGACAGAAAGATTTAAAATAAAATCTGTATTAACCATCATTAGTCAGTTCATTTTATTAATATCTAATATAATATTAAACATAACAAAAATGCCCATTCCTATAACATTAAATGTATTTTGTTCTTGAGGCTGTAGCCTTCTGACACAGACACACAGTGCCACCTATCTACCATTCTGTATAATTTTACCCAAGTTATTGCTAACTGAAAGTACAATGTAAAAACAAAAGGAAGTCTCCTTGTCTCTTGCTATTTAGATGTTCCTGATCACTAAAGGTTAAGAAAGCTACTCTGATCCTATATTATATTCTTAAAAGGTTTTCCTTCTTCAGGGTTAGAGCATTTTATTCTTGAACAGACTGCAAAGTTTGCCATGTCAGCCAAGGTTGGGCAAACCTGTATCTAAATAAGAGCTGTATGATACCCCATAATGTACTAAAAGAGATCCAATTAAATCTCCAAGGCTGGCTCTAAACAGCTGCTTGACTGTAGGAAATGTAACAACTAATGACAAATATCTTACTAGAATTATCTACATGTGTTCTCTATCTCATTCAACTCCCTCTTTTACCCTAAACTGTGTGATCTAGCTTCTGCCCAACTATTCCACTGAAACTCCTCTCACGAGGAGGCTATTCACCTCCTTATTGCTACTCCAATAGCCATTTCTCAATCCTATTTGATTTGATTTGATTATCTTATTTGATTTCTCAGCATCAATTCACAGTGCTAATTACATATTTTTCTTACCTTGGCCTCCTGGATATTTCCTCTTATTTCTTAAATTACTCTTTCTTGGTCTCTCTGGTGTCCTTTCTCTGCCCATCCCTTAAAAACTGATTTTCCTATGGGTTCAGTCAAAGTCTTCTTTTCTCACCCTGCATACTCTTCCTCGGTGATACCCACTCCCAAATCTTTTATTTTTGTCCATTTATTAGTGATCTTCAAATCTCTAAGCTCAGGCCTGATCTTTTTTCTAAGCTTCCATTATATATATATATATATTCATCTGAATTTCTCTTTCAAACTAGAACTTATTACCTATTGACTCCTCGAATGGGATTCTTCTCTTGTGTCTCCTAGTTAAATAAATGACATACCCATCCACCTTAATGTCCAAGCTAAAAACATGAACATTTCTTCCTGCCTTATCAAAATATCATTAAATACTACAGAGCCTCTCTTTTAAGTCTCCTCATTCACCCTTACCTACAACCACTTCCTAGTATGGGCACCACCCTAACTCACCTGCCAGACCATAAGAGCCTTCTGACTGTTCTTTCTGGTTCCAATCTTCCCAACCTCCAATTCATTTACCCTGGTCCAGTCCAAGCACTTTTTCTAAAATATAAGTCAGATCATGTCACTGGCCTACATTAAAACTTCAATGCTCTTAAGATAATGTCTAAAATCTATGCAAGCCACTCCCTTCCAAGTGGATAGGCTAGTCTCCCCTCTGAACCCCTTATAGGAAGTCATGGCCCTTACAGGCCCTACATAATCTGGTCCATGCACACACATCAGCCTTCTTGCTTACCATTTCCATTTTAAATGTTGTGGTTCAGGGATGCTACATTCCTTTCAGGTATACAAAATACGCTGTATTCTCTTTCATTCTTGGTCCTGCAAATAGATTATTTCCACCGAAAATTCTCCTCCTCCCTGTACTGCATGCGCTGCTTCTGATCAAAGAGTCATACCATCCTTCAGGAATCAGATTAGATCTGTGCCATCAATAGAGCAGCCATTAAACTATATGTGACATTTTTCTTGTTACCTTAATTTTAAATTGGTTTATGAAACTTACTGTGTAAACACAGGCTTTACAATGATTATATGGCTACTTTATTAAATATGCCTATGGTTAAGCTAACTAAGATATCCATTTTTTTGGTGGTCCTAAGCACATTGTTTTCTTAAATAAAAAAAATTAACTATATGTGGCTAAATTTAAATAATTTAAAGAAAACTGCATTTAAATGAAAACATTTATTTAAATTTAAAATGCAGTTCCTCAGTTGCACTAACCTCATTTCAAGGGCTCAATGACCACGTAGGATTACTGGTGATCATACCGAACGACACAGATATAGATCATTTTCATCACTGCAGAAAGCTGTTTAGGACAGTGCTAGATTAGACGTCACCTTCCCCAGGAAGTTTTCCTCACATCCCTCAGACTTAGTTAAATGCCCATTCCTTGCACCCCCAGATCACAGTGCACTTAGCCCCACAGAGCACTTAACCCAGTTTCTTTGAATGTCTGTTTTGCTTGTTTGTAATTTCAGTACCCAAAGAAGAGCCTGGCATTCTGCAGGTATTCAATGAACATTTATTCAGTGTTTTCAAAACAATGAAGGTAATCATCTACTCATGATTCTGTTATCACAACAAGCTTCTTCAATTTCCTCTCAATCTTGGCAAGTCAATGTTAAGTTGTTAGCATTATTCTTTCCTTCCCAGTAATTAAAAGAAAAAAACTCTTGCCATTTTTTGATGTATCAGCAGGAGCACCAATTAAAAATTATGGGGGAATATGTGTGTGCAGTGCTCTGGAATCTTCTCTGTCCACTACTCTGCCCAAACCAGAGAAGCTATCTTTTTATGTGTTCACAAATTAGACTTCAAAAGTTATCTTTTTGTCTTTTTGCATATTAGACTTCAACCCAGGATTTCATCAAAAAGGCCTTTTCTGAAGAGGCTGAAAAGCCAATAATATTGATGTATTTTTTTCTGACTTTCTATCAAATATTAAACACATTTGAGCTTATTCAACATAAAGAATAAAAAATAAAATCTATAACTAATTTACTTTGTAACATGTCTTTCTGATAAGATATTAACATAATTATAATTTACTTGCATATATAGCCAATTCAAGCAATTTATTATAGAAAAATCAGTCCCTGAGCCATATCATGATGTGTTCACAACTGTTGAATAAGAATTTTGTAAGAATTACCAAACAACTGCTAAAGTAGGTTGAAAAATATTTTTAATGTTGGTCCCAACCCTCCTTTCAGGATTTGCTTCCCACTACCATCTATGCACATGTTAGGTTCCAGACAAAACATGATTTACTTGCTATTTCTTAAATATTTCCCTTGCCCTCCCATTTCTGTGCTCATTATGTCCCCTCCACCTGGAATGCCTCCCCCATCCCATCTCTGCATGCCAAGCCCTCAAATTCAGCTCAAATACCACCATCTCAAAGCCCTTCCTGATCCCCTCTAATTAAATGCAATCTGTCCCTTCTCTAAATTACCATAATTTGCATGATTCACTTTAATGACATTTAGCTTGTAGTTGTTCCCATTAGAGTTATTTTGGTATAATTTTAGCCGTTTTATAAGCTCTTGAAGACAAGAACCATATCTCTTGCATACTTAAATCCCAACATAACAATAGTGTCTCATATATAGTATGCACCCAAATATCTGCTTAGTAGAAATGAAAAATATCCAGATGCATTACAAAGCAACTCAAAATTGGCTTTGCCTTCAAGTAAAGCATGCATATCACTAAACACCTACTAATCCAGGAGTGAGTAGTTGCTAACCTTTCTCAATTCAGCTGCACATTAGGATCATCCTGAAAACATTTAAAATCCCAATGCCCAGGCCCCCCTAGACAAATTATTATCAGAATCTCTGGGGGTGGGACCCTGACATCTGTATATTTTAAAGTTCACAAGTGATGCCAATGTGCAGCCAAGGCTGAGAACTCTTTGTTTCAAGCAGCACCTGGTTCCTTGTAATTATTTTGGTCTTTGGGGGAAATCACAAGGCTACTGAGACATGGCTCTTGTACATCTGTTTTCCCTTCCAGATCCTTCCCCTGCCAAATTTAAAGGCTAACTAGATAAAGAAAACACAAATATCCTCCTATCTACAAGCCAGAATGAAATAAAAATTAGACAGTCTGACTACATTAGCCTGACTACATTACTTCGCTTTTTAAAAGATTCTAAATTTTCTTACATAATAAAGCAACCTTTTATTCTCATTATTCTACTGCTATAAGCAGTAAGCTGTTTACTCACTGACCAGGAGAGTTCTCAGATGTTTTCAGGAGAGCCTAAAGCAAGCCTCCTCGCATTTGTTTCATGATAATAAACTCCATCAATGTTGCCATGGCTATGAGGATGAAAAATATAAAAAGATCTGACCCTACTAGTCTAGACATATGTCTCTTTAGGAATTTTTGGCAGGGGATGGGAAGACAATTTCCTTTGAAGACGAATAACAGATCTTCAGGACACCAGGATCTCACTCAAAAATTCTCCCCAGCTAAGCTATGTGGTTCTACCCGGTTAATATAGCAACCACAGCTGGCCAAGTCTGTGTTGACTGGAGGGATAGTGGCATGGATGGCAGATTTCAGAAATCCAGCAAGGTGCAGACTTCTCTAGCACTTCTACAGAGAAGAGCATCTTACCTATCATAGTCTCAATTCAATTGAAGTTTCTGCCTTTTTAAAGTATTCCTTTTTTTAAAAAAAAACTTTCTTTAAGGGGAAAGAATACTTCCTACTTCTTTACTGATCTACTGAGCACCTTTTTTTTAGTCCCTGGTAGTGTTTGGGCCACTTGCAAGTGCAGACCCAGCAGATAGGAAGAAACATCAATAAGACAAATAATGGAACTGGAAAGGAAAGACTTAGTACCTAAAGACATGTAAATACTTAGCTATCTAGAGAAAAATGATCACACGTTCTGTACAAGTATTCTTAGTATGTCTCCTAACTGGAAGAATATTTTGGATTTTTTTTTTTAAAAACACACAAACCTATTCATGTATATGCTCATTTTACTAATAGTTAAGGTAGAAGGATTTTACTAATAAGTTAAGATAGAAGGACTGTGTCATGGCAAGCTCACTTCCAAACTTAGGAGTAGAAGCAGTTAGAAAAAGGGAAGGAAGAAATAATATGGAATACACTGAACAAAAGTGAACTGTAACAGTGAAGCTGCACTGCTGTCAAGATACTAGTTCCAAAGGAACCCTTGTTCCTTATACCAGACAGGACAAGTCAGTGTGGGAGAAAGGCTCAACAGCTTCCAGAAACTGAATCAGCAGAAGCACTGGTAGTTTGTGACTCTGCCCTGCACTGTGTTGGCTGGAGCTACAAATCCCCGAAGTAAAGAGAAGCCAGTAATAACTTTTTCATAAAGAATTCTACAAAATCAGCCTTGAATCACTAATAAATTAGTGAATGGCACACCTTTACATACACACCTTGAATAAGAGTCAGCAGATAATTATCACAGGTTTAATCTAAAAAATATGAACATTAGGTTTTCATAAGTAATTGTCCAAATGTCTAAACCAGGCTCTCTGCCTCTTTTTGTAAATACAGTTTTACAGCAACACAGCCATTCTTACTCATTTATGTATTATCCATGGCTGCTTTGGCAGAACTAAGTAAATACAATACAGATTGTATGGCCTGCAAAACCAAAAATTTTTATTATTTGGCCCTTTACAGAAAAAGTTGGTCTAAAATTACCACGAAAGAAAACACACTGTAACAGCTGTTATCTGACACATTAACAAAAAACTGGCATTTTTTAGGCCTCAATGTTAAACTTCAATTTATTTATCAAGTCCCTTGTTTTGGAAAGAAATCCCTTTACTTGGGATCCATGCAGAGGCAGTGATACCCACCAAACATTCCATTATACCCCACCACCAAATTTTCCTCTTCAATGATTCCTTCCTAGGTTTAGATATCAAACTCAACATTAAACCACTGCTCCATTTCATATACCACCCCTATACAGATGATAAAACCAATAATATGTGAGCACATAATTCCTATAGAATGCATGTTCCTACAGAGTATCTATTTTTCTTGTATGTTACACTGTCTGATTAGTTTATAAGCTCCCTTGAATTCAGGATCAGTGCAAACTGTTTTGTTTCATTTTAATGTTCAACACAGTGTTATTTAATAATTTCAATACTTAAAATGTCATCAGAGTGAGATTATTAGTCAAACTGGATGGAAAAGATGCTCTACACAGGGGATGAGATGAGACAATTCTTTCAGGTGACCTTGGACAATAACAAAGAGAAAATAGCATCTTCTCTTTTCTAAACAATACAATCACTGTGTTAGCTTATTTAGTCGTATTTCAAATCAAAGATATTAAGGAATTTACCTTACGACAAGAGGTGAAAAAGTTGTCAATAGAAGAAAACTTTTTCCAATTATAAAAGCATTTTTAACTATTAAATTTCAAACAATTCTATAACCAAAAAAAGTAGAAAACAAAAGTCGTCCATCACCCTATCCCAAAGATGTTTGCTTTTACTTTTAAGAGGCTAATATACATCAGTGAAAATCTTTTCCTATGTATATGAAATCTATGTATCTTTATATAAAATGAAATAATACTATATGTAACTTTTACAAATTGCTTTTCCACTTAATATATACTGGAACATATTTTCACTTGAACTTATATTTATTTACCTTATTCTTTTTAAAGGCTGCATAATATTCTATGGTATAGATGCAACAAAATTTATTGAGTCCTCTTTATTGAGCCTAGCTCTCATCTTTAAAATTTATCTACTTGGGTTTGAATAAGGTAAGATGAAATTATGAAGCTGAGGGCCGATAATATGCCTCACTCAAGCAAAGGTTAGTTAAAGATGACGAAAGGCTAATTGACCATCACCTTCTTTTATGAATATTTGGCTGTCAGAAGTATGTCATCTTATTCAATAATTACATGGACTAGATTATTTTCTTTCAAGCTGCACAATTCCCTGCAATCAAATAACTTTAGAAAAAATATCACAAGTATTTTCTATTCAATTGCTCCATTTCAGGTTCTACCTTCTATGTGGCAACACTACATTTGGCAATGAATCTAAATATGCACAGAAAGAACACCAGTAGAATTCAGGGAAAGCACAAGGGAAAGTATCGCTTTCATTTTTCAACCAATACACACAGCTAAAATTGTTCAATTTAAAATATAGTTTGCCAGGTAAGATAAAAGATACTTTTATAATTAAATTAAATACTTCTTAACAGCATTCTTAAATAAAATCTTTTACAAAAATACTAGTTTTAAAATTTTATAATTCCTATAAAACCAAAGGGGAAATAGGAACGTCTGCATTTGGGATTAATAACCTACTTAAATGCTATAGCATGCTATGGGCTATGTTTAACAGGAAAACATCAAGAGTATCACAGCAATACCAGGGTGCATAACGGGGGGAGGAGGGTCAAGAGTTAAGGGGAGGTTTGGATTTTCTATTTGGTGACGGTGTGTTTATTGGTTCTCTTTCTCTTGGGAACAATGAAACTATCTAAAATTGATAGACTGTTCACTTTGGATGTTATACATAAGGCCCAGCAGATGAGGGTGGCTGAAAAACACACTGACTAAAAAGAAGGAGATTGCCGAACAATGGTATATACATATGATCGAACATTGTGCTGCTACAAAAAGGAACCAAGTGGTGAGGCATGCAACGATGTGAATGAACATGTAAGATATTTGGTGAGGCAAAATAAGACAAACAAAAGAGCAAATATTGTATGATCTCATTTAGAAAATACTTATAAGAAAATTGGGGCCTAGACTGTAAGCTCTTATAGCAGTCACATTTAATGGTAATTGTTATTTCTGGATTTTGAGGAGCTGTTTTATATAAGTATAACCTGGAATTTAGAGATAAGAACAAAGTTGATCAGGTCAGGAGTAAGATAATTCAGAATACAGGGGTAAGAAAGACATTGCCTGTATTTTAGAACTTCGCCTACTCTTTGAGACTAAAGGAAGAAAGGTAAATATTTTGCCCAGAACCTAAATTTTCTATAGTATATAATCTAGCTCAACCTGTCTAGATAGATCATTTAAACAATCCAAATACAAGGAGACCAGAATACAAATGAGGGCCTTTAATCCTGTATAGCTTGAAGTAATGCCTAGATATATCCCAGAATATATGAAGCAGATAATCAAAAAGTATTGGTAAAGTCACTTGAGGGATGGGAGAAACAATTAGGGACACCCAAATAAATAGGCCAAGACTTGATCTTGAGGCTTCTCTTGTGAAGCTTATGTATGTAGCAGAGAAGCTCAGGCCACCTATAGGTATGCCTAAGAGGCAGCTTCACAGGACACATTTTGTTGCTCAGATGTGGCCTCTCTCTTTCTAAGCCCAACTCTGCAAGTGAAACCACTGCCTTCGCCCTTACATGGAACACGACATCCAGGGGTGAAATTCTCCCTGGTGCCATGGGAGATGACCCCAGGGATGAGTCTGGACCTGACACACCATGATATCAACAATGCCATCCTGATGAAAAGGGGGAAAAGAAGTATAACAAATGAGGTACCAGTGGTTAAAAGAGTTCAAATAGAGTCGAGAGGCTATACTGGAGGTCACTCTTACATAAACTTCAGCTAGACACTGTCACTATCATAACTTGACAAACCCTAACCAAAACCATTCCTGCTGATCCTAAAGAGTACCTAGGGTATTACATAAGACTGTACAAACGTTTCATGTACCAGGGTAATTTTCCAATTTTCAAATGGGTCACTGGACCAGATAAATCTTGAAATGCAGAGAAGCCAGTCTTTTCAGAACATCAATTTGTTCCATCCCCCATCCCATATTATCAACAGCCCCTTCCAACATGAAAAATTTAGGATGGCCATAGCCCAAATACCCCTAAAGAGTGGGAAAAAGATCAAAGGGTGGAGTTATACAGAGATGGTTGGATTTAACAAATAAGTATAAGTGCTGAATCAGTACATTGATATTTCTTTTAATCTTCAGAACCTCAGAGCAGCTAGAAATAAAAACTTAAAATTGTGGTATTATAAACCTATACCAAACTCTGAAATTTGTTCTACAACTAATTGTTGCAATATACTTTGAAATTTATTGCTTTTTGTATGCATGTTATTTTTCACAACAAAATTGTTAAAAAGTGAAAGAAGAGTATAATAGAGAAGATAAGATTTAACAAATGAATATGACTGCTGAATCAACATATTGATATTTCTTTTGGTCTCCAATATCTTATGTCTTCCAGCAACTAAAGAAAAAATGAAACATCATGGAACTGTAACCCATACCAAACTTTAAAATGTGTTGTACAATTACTTGTTAAAATATAGTTGGAAATTTATAGCTTCTTTGTATATATTTTATTTTTCACAACAAGAACAAAAAAACATTTAAAAAAAAAAAGAACCTATTTTAAGAACTTTAAGAATTAGAGACCTTTAATTTTGGAATGAAATCAAAGTACCTTACCCAAGCAGCTTATACCTTATACAGCGGACGACGTACATCAATGGGACAGTTCTGTATTACTTCATCAACAACATCTGAGATTGATTCCATAAAGTCTGGGTTGGCAAACTGAATTTTATACAAATATGAAAGAAGCATTATACATTTCTCTCAAATTGGACATTACAAAAAAATTCTTTCTAAAAATAACTAACATTAGACAATACAATTTTTTTAAAGTATGTTTAACAAATAGAATTTACTATAAATTAAAAAAAGAAACAACTTCATGTTGGATTGAACAATATGTCAAATTAGTCCCATGTACCTGCCTGTGCACAACGTTATAGTATGTCCCCTCAAGACCTAAAATGTATGAGTTTAATGAAGCAAAAATATCTAATAGATAGTCTGTCTAATAGATAACAGAAAGACCAGCCCTGCATTATGCCAATACTGTGAATTACTCTTAATAAGAGTTATAAAAGCATATGTATGATATATATGAGATATAATGAGAACTTATCAAGTATTAATATTATGAAAAAGTCAGCCCAGATAAAAGGAAAAAATTAAAGATTAAAGTTTTTTTAATCAGGCCTAAATGATAAAGGAGAGGAAGCATTTTATTATATAGTGGTTGCTTTAAAATTAAACAAACACTTGCTTCCCGGTGTAAACCCATGCCAAAAAAAAAAAAAAAAATTAAACAATGAGCATGTGCTGATTAGATTCAGAGAAAATAATCAGGTTTCAGAGAAAATAATCTTAGATTCAATAACATAAGTTAAATAAGTTAGGTGTATACGATTTTATTATATGTGAAATATGTTTTAAAAATCAAGGAAAGCTTTACTATGCAAGAGGGAAGGAGAACTAAACCCCCAGTTTACCTGTTTACTGGACATTTGTCAGTTTTATGACTATTTTAAATTAATAACATCAAAAGTATGAGTGAAATGAATATAAAGGTTACTAGTAAGGCACATACTTCGACCCTTTCTCTAAAACAGTTAAATACGCATCTCAAAACAAGCAAGTTTACAACCTATTTACTGAATACAAAGTATATCAGGCAGGAAAATACCAAAGTAGAAATAAAATGTATTTTATTTAAACCTTACAAGGTTGCCTCTTAATTACTGCTTTCTGCAGCAGTACTAACTCTTTGTAACTACTAGTTTCCTATTTGCAGCAGGAAACACAGGCAGAAGTAAAGTGTCCTCAGTTATAAATTGGGATTATGACAGACATTCAGAAAAGATGGGAAAGTTATATGTTATCCCACTTTTATGCAATTTCTTAATAAGTTTATAAGTTTCTTATAATCCTTGAGATCATCTATTTATCATATTAATA
This sequence comes from Tamandua tetradactyla, assembly GCF_023851605.1. Taxonomy (NCBI): domain Eukaryota; kingdom Metazoa; phylum Chordata; class Mammalia; order Pilosa; family Myrmecophagidae; genus Tamandua; species Tamandua tetradactyla. Next base: position 197,575,316 of record NC_135327.1, on the reverse strand, counting down.
TGTGTTCTCTCTTTGAGATTAACTTTACTTTAGTTATATTCTTCTATTCTTAAAACTTCTTCCTAACCATCCTGTATAATCAATCCATAACCATTTAAGCAGACAATCAAGTCTATCAAGAGACAAACCAAAAGTAAGAAACAATCAAACAAACAACATGGCAGCGGGGGGGGGGGGGGGGGGGGGTGGAAGGGGGAAGGAACCATAAAGTTTGCAGAGAGATTTAAATATGCAAACAAATAGTCCTTACTGATAGACTGCCAAGTTCATCATTTTACTTTTATAAAAATTGCTCTTTATGCACAGTAGATGGCAGTGTTGCTCCATAAACACTACACTTGAACACACCCAAAAAAGAAACATCTTACCTCTGGATGAAAGAAAATTTCAGGTCCAAGGAATCTTTCATAACCAACATCTATAATGAACTTCTTCTGGTTGATTGCATTGACACCTGTGTACTGTTTGATCCATTTTCGGGGATCCACATCATATTTGGCAAATTCCTTTACTATATCAGGGCAAATGTAACAGTATTTCTCCTGCATATGCACATATAAAGACATCAACAGACATTAACAACTATCCACAGTCTTTTCACTCTGACAAATACACAGTAATGCATTAAACACATCCTGAAATCATAATCTGCCCACACACAGTAATCCAATGAGTAGATATGCTACCAAGCCTCATATTTCATCAGTCTTTATATTAGACATGAATATTCTTTGATTTTTAGACATGCTAAATCTTCCCTTTTTTGTAACTTGGCTATTTAATTTTAGCCTTGTATCAAATTTTACTGCCACATTATCTGAAATAATGCTCCAAGGTGTTTATAAAGTATTTTGTCTCCAACTAGCTTTTTCCTCTTTCTCTTAGGCTCCCCATATGGTAGGACACCTCACTCTCATCCTCTTCTGGCCCAACAAACCATGCTGCAGCATAATCTACTTGAACGTGATAGACATCTACATTCTAATGCCTTATTTACTGCTACTAATGGCTTCTTTGGGTATCAGAATATGAAAAGCCAAGTGTGGTATCTGGAGATTAAGGGAGTGAACACTATCAATCGTTATACTGGTGTGCAGTCTAACACAGCATTGTCATCTGGTTCTACTGGTCTGCCAAGAGACAGTATATCTTGTGGATTTGGTATTCTAAGTCATTCAATTAACAAATACTATCGAGTGCCTAGGAACTTGGGATACACAAGAACAAAGCCATCCACAAGACAGACACAAATCCCTGTCCTATGGAGTTTATGCTCTAGTTAAGAATCAGACAATAAATAACCATTATAAATAAATAAACGGACATGCATGGCATGTTATGAGGTAATAAATGCCATAGAAAAAAAGAAACATATTTTTAAACCAATGGCTCTCTCAAGGACCACTGAAGGCATTTTTATGGTATTAAATTTAAAGTTTCCCACAGTTCCTGGAAGATACTCAAAAGTAACCTTCTAGATATCCTTGATATACTCTAGCAGAATTATAAAATTGACAGACTAAAATATTACCCACCCACCCCTATATCTTGATAATAGTAAAGAGAGACTGGATCAGTCAACACAACTTCATCTACCAGGACTAGAGACAAAAACATTAAGTTGTCTACAGATACCTAATCAATCCATTATGATTTATCAACTCACTTAACAGATGGCATGAATGCTTCAAAGAAGTTCAGTGAAGTGTAGTAGTGTTGATCTTAAAGTTCTGAATTTATGCTACAAAGATCGTGTGTATCAAGATACATACAACCTAATACCACCTCATAACCACAGGAGATAGTCATGGTAGTAATACGATCCAGGAGTAACCCTAAACCACTCTTTCCAAGTTCTCTTTCTTTACAGAAAGAAGTGAGGTAAGAAATAATAGCAGGACTAGCTTATGCAACAGGGTCAGTTTGGCCAATTTTCAAAGTATAAAAGGAGTCTATTTTACCCTCAACCTGCACAGTTGAGCAATACAATGTCATAACCTGAACGTCCCAGCTAAGATTTCAGGGTCAAAATTGGAAATCAGAGAGCCAGTGACTAAAGTAAATACCCAACTTGAGAATGAAGAAAGCAAGATTTCATTCCAATTCACAACCATAACAGATTTTGGAGTAGCAAGAGAGCTTGGTACAAATATCAAAATTTTTCTTTCACTGAAGAAAGACAAGGGAAGAAAGAGGAAAAATACTGGGAAATATTTTAGTCTAAAAAGAAAGTCCTTATGATATTGTGCAAACTTTTCCCCAGAAGGGAAAGGACTTGCACCCTCTCTAGTTACCAACACTTTCCAGTTTGCCCAGGACTTCTCCCATTCCAGCACCTGTCTCAGTTTTCTGGTATTGCTGTAATAAATTACCACAGACTGAGTGGAGTTAAACAGAAATTTATTCTCTCGCAGTTCTAATGTGTAGTAGTCTAAATTCAAGGTGTCAACAGGGCCCTGGCACTCTAAAGGTTCTAGGAAAGAATCCTTCCTTGCCTCTTCCTGGTTTCTGGTGATTGCCAGCAATCCTTGGTGTTCCTTGGCTTGTAGCTGCATCACTCCAATTTCTGCCTCCATCATCACATGGTTGTCTTCCTTTTGTGTGTGTTTGTGTCCAAATTTCTCTCTAAGGACATGTCATTGGATTAGGAATCACTCTAATCCAGTAGGACCTTATCTCAACTTGTTTATAAGTGCAAAACCCTATTTTCAAATAAGGTCACATTCACAGATTCTGGATGAACATGAATTTGGGGGGGGGGACACAATTTAACCCAGTATAGCTCTGAAAGTCCCCTAACCCTGAAACTCCAATCTCAAGTAAAAGGAACAGCTCTCATTCAAAATACAGGAGGCCTTACTCTATTAACAATGTACCCTATCCTTAAAATATCTCTGTTTTTACCAAGTATGTCGTGTAAAACTTGTTTGTTGATTCCTTTCCTTCAACCACCACTTTTAATCCAGCAGCAATTCACCAAATCATCATCATGGCTAAGACCAACCTCAGTTATTAGATGTTTGAACAAGAGGAAAATAGTGAGGAAAAGGCAAGAATAGACCTACCCTTTACTACAACTCCTATACAGTTAAAAAATTGTGTTTTTGGAGAAAAGAAATGCTCAGTGCCATATATCACACCCCTACATTTAAATTCTTCTCCAAAAACAAACAAAATCCTTCTCCTTGAATTACTAAGGATTTCTATTTTAATTAAAAATAATTTGCCCTAATTTTGCAAATCAAAAAGAAAAATTCTCTTAAAAAGAGTCTGTCAATTGCCATGTACAGTGTAATACAAAAATCAACCTGTTTAAAAAAAAAGAAAGAAAAGAAAAGAAAAATCAACCTGTTTAAGTATTCCTAAAAACCTAAAGAAAGCCCAGGGCTCTATCTAAGACTACATAAAAGTTTTACTTATTAAGTTCATTTTCCAAAAACCTCCAGATTGTTACTAGGCCTGGTACCAGTCTCTCCTAGAACATCAACCAGTTGCACCCCCCTAACCCAAAAACGTTGACACCCCTTTTCAACATAAAGAAGTTATAATGGTCATTGCCCCAAAATCCTGGAAGATTGAGAAAATGATCAAATGAGAGGGAGGAGTTATAACAGAGAAGTTAGGATTTAATAAATGATTATGACTACTGAATCATTATATAGATATTTCTTTTTAGTTTCTATTGTTTAAGAACAGCTAAAAGGAAATACCTAAAATTGTGGAACTGTAAACCATACTATACTTTGCTGTAAAACTACCTGTGAAACTGTACGTTGAAATGTATCACTTTTCTGCATATACATTTCACGATAAAAAATGTTTAAAAAAAAAAACCAACCTGTTGAATTAAGTTAAGCAGATATTTTAAATAAGGACTAATCAGCCATTTTACTTCTAATCTTACAGACTAAATTCTAAAATTTCCTGTAACTTTTTTAGCATAGTAACTAGAGTCTAGAAAATACAGGTGAATTTTATTTAATGATTCTGGATCCTAGCATGGCATTATTCTTAACCATAACTCTGAGGATATAGAACCATACATAATAGGTATAGGAAATTAGTTGAATACTGGCTGACTAGATTCCTGACAGTCACTGTGGCTGTCTACTTCCTAAATCCAGAAATGAAGAATGGAGGGAAAAATGGAAGAAATTTTCAGTTAATTGAAGGTTCGATCTAATTAGGCTCCTATTAAATAATGTTCTATATATATACTTGTGCTCAACACCAGTTATCAAGCAGTTCTCATTTCCAATTAAATAGTAACTTTGGAACCTCAACAGAAAATTATGTTTAAAGAGGTTAAACTTTAAAGTCTCAGCTTACTAAACTCAAGAGATAAATCATCAAGATATACAATCATGGGAACGAGGTAGGAAGGTAAAAGCAGGGATGATAGTGTAGGAGGAAATGCCCCAAATACCATTTATATTTTAACCCCCAACCAACCAATTCACATCTGTTTTTACCTTAATGGCTTTTGCAGTCTCCAGTGATTGCTCAGGAGGGATTCCCACCTCCCTCTCCCTTAGGAGCTGTTGAATGAAATATGTAATATCTCTACCTGCAATCGGGATGTGTTTGATGCAGCTTCCAATTACATAACCTTCTGCCTAGGGGAAAAGAGGAACCAGAATAACAAATGTGAGTAATTCCTGGGCTTAAGAACTACACCGACTTGGGCAGGCCACGGCAGCTCAGCAGGCAAGGATGCTTGCCTGCCAGGCCGGAAGACCAGGGTTCGATTCCTGGTGCCTGCCCATGTTAAAAGGCAAAAAAAAAAGAAGTACACCGATTCAATGTTTCCTGCCCCATTCATTTTATTAACAAGTATTTACTGAATTCCCACTCCAGGCAAAGCTCAGTTATGGAAGTTTTTAAAATGACGATATATGCAATTCCATTAATATTTAAAATTCTAAATTATTCCAATAACCTGAGCCTCTCTGTAAGCAATCAAAATGATGTTTTCATTAGAAATATGAAAAGAAAAACTATAAGGCATAGTTCATTTCCAAAAAGTTACGCTCTCAGAACAGTAAAATTAATAGTCTGGTTTTATCCTAACAAAAAGGAAAAAGTGTTATTTATAAGTTGTTAAACCAACCACAAATCTACTTTTATTTTAAAATCAAATAATTTGGCTAAGTACACAGGACTTAGGTTCTAACAGGGAATTCAAAGTCTAGCTCCACATTTGTTAGCTGAGCAGCCATGGGCAAGTTCATCAACATGTTTCATTCAGCCTTAGGCCTTTATATATAACATGGGGTAAATAACACCCCATAGGGGATTATAATATGGTTTAAGTGAAATATTGTATGTCAAGGACTTAGTACAATCAGCTTGTATTTCTTAGGAATAATTCTAGCAAGTAAAATCTACTAGTTTTTAAGAACAGCATAGAATAATATTTTGAAGATAGTGAAGTTCTCACTAGATGGGATACCCTTAATCTGCTTGCCTTTGACCATGTCTGTGAAGAGCCTGAAAAGGAGCTGCAGCAGACACCTGGACTCTGTGATCTACAGCTGATCACTAGCACAGGCCAGTACCAAGTCAGAAAAGCTCCAAGACTTCACACCACCAGAGCAGTGATGGGTAAGAAGCCACAAATGCAGCACTGAACCCGAGGCATCTCATCAATCTTAGTGTGGGCATTTACTTGATACAGAAGCCAAAGTCTTGGAGACACACATCCAGCTTGCTCTGCAGGGTGGGGAACAGGGCAGGGAAGGGGGTACTGGTGGTCAGAGTTAGATGGACCCCTACCACAATTTCATCAGATTAAGAAGACATGAGTCATGCATCCAGGTTTGACATTACAGCACTGGCTTCTGTGCCACAATATCCAAGTGAGATAGAGAAAAATGGAAGTGAAATGCTATTAATTCTAATAAATCATATGCTACATATATAACCATCAGTTAAGTTGCAAGGATAAGTTTACTTTCTTAATTTTTTTTCCTGATGTACCTAATTTCTGGAAGCAAAAGAAGATCTGGCCTTTCTACAGAATCTAAGTTGTTTGTAAAATGCTTTAAGATATAGATAAAAGGTACGTATAAAACACATAATAGTAAAGATCAACTCCAACCCAAAAAAGAAATATTAGCTTTCTAATACAAAAATTATTCACAATTATATTCTATGCATTAAATAAATTTTAAAATCAATTCATTGTTAAATAAGTATCGGCATCATCACAGGATTAAAAACATTAAAACAACCTAATGTTCAGTAATAGAAAAAAATAGACAAGTGAATTAAGATACATCTGTGACATGCTATTATATTATTAATTTTTTTCACAGAATCTTTAACCACAGAAGAAAAATTAAAGTTCAATTAGTATGCAAAATATAACTTCAGTGCTATATGATATAATTAAAATACAAAAACCAGACAATTGTGCCAAAATTGCATATGTGAATGTGTATGCCTAAGAAAAAAACTTGGAAGGTTATGTTATTAAATTACAATGTAGTTTTCATATGGGGTTTATGGGTGATTTTACTTTCTTTTTCACACTTCTCTATTTTGTTCAAATTCTCTTCAATAACTGTAGTTTTTATCATTAGGAAAAATGAGATAAGATACAGTTTAGGAAAAAAATGTTTTCTTTGGGTCTGTACACCATGAAATTTATCTTCTTTTCTTTCCCTAAATCAGATATATGGGATAGGTAGAGACACAAAGATGAAGCAGCCACAGGTCCACACCAGCAACTTACCGTGAATCTGAGCCTGTAGTGCTTTTTGAAGTCACACCTTAGAAAGAAACCAAGAACTATCTTTCCAGTAAGTTTTATATATCAAGTGGCCTTCTCAAAGATCCATATAAAAGAAGTATTTTGAGATTAGCTTAAAGAGTGCTTAAAGCATAGAAAACATTTTCAGGGAGTCATTCCCGCCCCCACCTTTCTCTTTATCCCAATGCAAAGAACATACTAGCCAGGGTAGAAGGATAATGTGGGGATGTGGAGAAACTAGGCTAATTGCCTTCCTGACTAATACCATATTGATCTTTAATATTACCATTGCAATGTCATCTGATCCTTACAGAATTAAAACACTAGTATATTAGTATATCATTCCTTCAATCTAAAATGAAATGGTGCTTTTTTCAATTAAAGTAAATGCATAGCTTCAAAAAATCCTAATTTGCATTTTTAAAAGGAGGTATACACACTTATCTATTCAAAAAACACCTGTAATATACATAAATTACTAGCAGCAGTGGTTCTCTGAGAAGGCACCTGGAAGGATGAGGATCAAGGAATGGGAGTAAATCTGTCTACTGTATAAATGCCCTTCATATAGTTTCAATTAATTTGCCAAAAACCAAATTTTGAATAATTCATTTAAATAGTCCATTAGACCAAAAGAAAAATACAGGTCTCTTGAAGCCTGAATTAGAAATCACTTCTCTAACATTTTAAAATCAAAAGGTGATATTGCAAAGCCTTCTACAAATCAAAACATATGATCTCTCTTTCTTGAAAAAACAAGAAGGAATTTCTCTAAAGCATGTGGTTAAAGCTGTTTGCATCTTTTCACAGAACACAGAAATAATCCCTCAAATGGCCATGCATTGTACCTACAAATCCAATAACCTAAATAATGTCTATCTCCAGAGTTCAGATTTATAAATTATTCTTTTTATGTTGCACCTAGAGGAAAAAATTGGAAGTCCCCGAGATTCCAAACAACTGCTGACTATGGAAATGGGCCACCATGAATTTGAAATTGCCAATGTCATGAATGTTGGCCATCTTCTCTCTTTATCACTGTGGTAGCTGGAAGCTATTTGTACACCAGAAAAGGCCATGTTCTTTTAATCCATTCCTGTGGGTGCAGAGGACCTTCTGATTAGGTTATTTCAATTGAGATGTGACCCGCCTCATTCAAGGTGGGTCTCGATTCCCTTGTTGGAGTCCTTCATTAAGAAGATAAAGCACATACTGAAACTAAGGATGAAATTCAGAGAAACACCCAGAGACGTTAATAGAAAAAGCCACAGACAGAGAAGCCAGAAGCTGAAGCAATGAAACCCAGGAGAAAAGGACCAAAAGATGTCATCAAGGGCTCTTTCTGGCCGAGAAGCCCATACTCAGGGTAACTGGTCTTCAGAGAAGGCATCGTCCTATTGATGCCTTAACTGGCACATTTTCACAACCTTAGAACTGTAAATTCGTAAACTAAAAAATACCTATTGTAAAAGTCAACCCATTTCTGGCATATTGGATTCCAGCAGCTTTAGCAAACCAAAACAATCACATACCTGAGTTTTTTAAAAATCTTGCTATCTTTTTAAATTACGATTATTACTTTAAAAATATTATTTTAACTACAGAAAGATGTTTTAATTTTCTCCCTTACCTCAAATCAGGGAGTAAGCTTAACAAAGAGTTAAATATTAAATATTCCACCTACCACTGGAATAACATGTGTAACTCCATCACCGCTGTCAATGACTATCCCTGTCAATGTACGTTCACCAACTTGTCGAGATGTCCAAGATGCTGCTAAGGCCAACACTGCCTGGAGAAGACACTAAAACCATTAGCACAGAGGGAAATTTTTTTAAGTATTTTGCCTGCTTGTTCTCAGGTTCAGTCATAAACTCTTTCTTATCTATTTTCCATTTTCCCCCTCTCTCCAAATTTAAATTCCAATGTGGACAATTACCACACATTTTCTAATGTATTTAAACTCTATAAGTCAAACTTTCAATAAAGCAATCTAACATTCTACAAAGACAAGACAGAAACCCCTCTCTCTCATTTTATGACAGTATCACAAGATTTTGGTAAATTTTGAGTCTGTGGTTCCCAATGTGGATCCACAGACTGGTTGCATTAAAATAACTTGCAAAGTTTATAAAAATAAGTTATCAGGCTTTAAATTCAGAAATTATAATTTGGTAGGTCTAGGACAATGGTCCTCAAACAGGGGACACCTGGCAATGTCTAGAGACATTTTTGATTCTCACACTTGGGAGAAGTGCTACTAGTTTCTAATGGGTAGGGGCTAGATGATGCTGACATCCTATAGTGTACAGGACAGCCTCCCACAACAAAGAGATAACTAGCCCAAAGCATGAGGCTAGAAAGCTCTGATCTAAGATAAAGCACAAGAACTTGTATTTTTAAAAAACACTCTCCATGCTGAGTTCTTTGCATATAACCTAGTTGTTCCCTGAAACTTCAGTTATCTGTGTGACACCTGAGACTCAGAGCTAGAGTTCTGCAGCTATGAAAGTCAGCATTATTCCATACAGCAACTGTATAAAAAGCAGAAAAAGAAATCAAACTTTAATTAGAGCTATGAATGAAGTGTTTTGGTTAGGACTAAAGTAAATCAGACTAAAAGGTAAAGGATTATATTAAACTTCAACTTCTGTGTGCTACCAAAGGAAGAGATGTTTATTTGGTACAAAATTCATATTTTTCTATAGCACACTATCTAAGCTGTATGGTCAGTTTATTCAAACACCATAAGTACATGGAACTTTGAACAGGGAGTGAGATCTTGTCAGTTTGTATAGGTTAGTGTGATGCCCCAATATATGCCAGAGTAATCTGGGCAGAAAATAGGAAGGTATGTGCAAAGCACCCTTGAGGGACTGGGGAAAAATGTAGAAATATTAAACTTCCCCACTTGGGGAATTATTGATAGTCTTGCAAGCACTGAGGACTATAAATTTAATAGGCCGAGCCCTCAAACTTGGGCCTTGATCTTATGAAACTTACTCCTGCAAAGGAGAAGCTAAGCCTACTTATAATTATGTCTAAAAGTCACCCCCCAGAAATCCTCTTTTGTTGCTCAGATGTGGCCTCTCTCTCTAAGCAAACTCTGCAGGTAAACTCACTGCCCTCCCCATTACGTGGGACATGACTCCCAGGGATGTAAATCTCCCTGGCAACATGGGACAAGACTCCCAGAGATGAGCATGGATCTGGCATCATGGGATTGAGAAAGGCTTCTTCACCAAAAAAGGGAAGAGAAATGAAACAAAATACAGTTTCAGTGGCTAAGAGATTTCAAAGAGGTGATTCTTGGGGGTATTCTTATGCATTATGTAGATACCCCTTTTTAGTTTTTAGTGTATTAGAATAACTAGAAGGAAATACCTGAAACTGTTGAACTGTAATCCAGTGGTCTTGGTTCTTGAAGATGATTATATAACTATATAGCATTTACTGTGTGACCCATCATGTGATTATGAAAATCTTGTAACTGACACTACTTTTATGCAGTGTATGGATAGTTGAGTAAGAAAATAAAGACAAAAAATAAATAAACAAAAGGGTGGATAAAGGGTATGGATGTTCTGGGTGTCCTTTTTTATTTTTATTTTTTGAAGTTATAAAAACGTTCAAAAATTGATGATGGTGATGAATGCAGAATTATAAGATGACACTGTGAATCACTGATCATACACTTTGTGAGTGTGTATGTGCATGCACGTGTGTGCCAAGGATGCCTGTGTATATATGTGCGCATTTGTGTGTGTGTTGAGGGAGTGGAAAAGGGGAGTTTAAGGAAGAACACAACACATTCTTAAGTCAGAACCTTTGGAATTACCATTCCTTCAACTATTAGAAAACTACAATTCTTTGGGAGTCATAAAAATAACTTTGTATTTACCTGAACAGCAATATAGAGTCCTGGTACATTAAAGGATTCAAACATGATTTCTGCAAGATATTCTCTATTTTCAGGTGTATTCAGTGGAGGTTCTGTCTGCAAGAAACATTCACTATATTTAGCATTCACCCAAATTTCATGTAATTAAATAAGAACCATAGAAAGGTTAACCTAGAAGAATGTTATCTAGGTTATTGTACTTACTCTCATTTTACAGACAGAGTATGTCCAGAATGATTAGTTAAAGAAATCTGAGTAAGGGTTTAAAGATTCAAGATGGCAAAATAAAGCTGTCGCTGAACACTTCTGTTCTTATTAACCAGACCAAAACAAGAAGTAAAACTAATAAAGATAAGGAAACTCTATATTCTATAACATAACAAAACACTTAATTTCCTGAAACTCAATATACTTGAAGCAAGTTACCATGCACAGTGAAAATTCAAGCAAGGTAAGTGAGGACATCAGAAGAGAAAACAATGACTTTGGGTCTCAGGCAGATAACATAGTTTTCAATGAAAAACAAAACAAGCGTATAAATCTTCTCTTGGCACAAGATCAGTTGGCACAGGCTGGCTGCAGAGGCATCCCTAAACCCTATGTGAACCTACAAAGCAGTAGAGTATGCAAGCTTAGACCCAACATCTTTGCAACCAAGTTTCAAGTTTACCTTTGCAACCTTGGTTTCAAGGCAGAAAAACACATGGCAGAAGGCGGTTTACCTAAAACACTACCTTGGGACTCCCTGCCTAAACTCACACATAAATAGCTAATCGAGGAAAAATTCATCTCATTCAAAGGTGAGTACAGAGCACAAAGAAACCAACCAAAAGATCATATAAAAATAGACAGAAGAAAAAACAGAGAGGGGGGAAGGTGGGAGAAAAAAATAGGAAAAACAAATAGCAGGCAAAAAGACATTCAGAAAAATACAAAACCAAAGCAGATGAAAATCATGACCAAAGATATTCCCAAGAATTTGAATATCTATTTTTAAATAACAACAAAATATTAACACATATAAGAACTTGGAGAATTCTGCTCCCATGTACCCTTCATGAATTAACTATTAGAAGATAAACTTTAGCCAAAAAGAAGACTGAACAAAGTAAGTGAAAAGACTTAACAGTTAGCAATGAGTCCATTTGAGATGTAGGACTAAAGGTTTTCTTTCGTGGAAATTACAGACAAGAATGCAAAATTTATGAATTATAAAAGTAGAAACAATATTTAGCTGGGAGGTATAAGTGGAGAGGGAGAGAGTTTAAAGATAATGATATCCTCTACCATCGCAAAAAGATACTGTTTAAAGCTGATAAAGTCACTAATATACATAAAGTCATAAATGTTAACATTAAAATAATTATATTTAGTAACAAATCACTCAAGGGCAGGTAGAGGGAAGTAAAAGGATGCCAGAATATGTGGAAGCATACCAACTCAATCACTGATCACAATATGAAGTAATCTATCACACCAGAATAAATACAGGAACAAATATATAAAAGTACTGCTACAATAAAATAAGCAGAAACAAACAGCAGACCTTCCAAATTATTCGAAAGCACACCCAAAACAAAGCAAAAAACAAAAAAAAAAACCTGTAGTTAAAAAATTAATGCAAAAGTAAAACAAAGAACACAGCAAAATAAAATAGTGAAATTAACACCAAATGTACCTGTCATGTAAGAGCATACCATACCAACATGGTTAAAAATAAGTGTTCTGGGATCAAATTAATTGGGGTCAAATCCCACCCTTTCATTTTACAAAATCTGGGAAATTTTTTTATCACTCTATGCCTATAGTTCCTTATCAATAAAATGGTACCAACCTCATAGAGTTGTCAAGATTAAAGAAGTGCAAGTAAAGTGTTTACAACAGTACCTGGCACATGTTATATGCCTAATAAAAGTGAGTTATTAAAATTATCAACAAATATAAATGAAAGACTCAGAAGCAACTGAGTAAACCATGCTACATCTTTAAAATATAAAGGATGAGGCAGATCTCTATGTGCTGCTATGAAACAATCTCTTTGATACAGTTAAATGAAAAAGAGAAAGGTGTCTCTATACTGTATATCTTCTTAAATACTCTTCTGCATTAAATTTTAATTAACTATTTTTTAATATTTAATAAAAAATATTTTTCATTCATTTTGTTACCATTTGTGTAAAAGAAAAGTTTATGTATAATCCAAATCTCTGGAAAGATAAACAATTAACTGGTAACAGTAGCTGCATCTAGGAACGGGATGTGGGAGGCAGGGAAAAGAGGTCAGAGGGAGGCATACTTTCAATGGAAATCCTTTTGAACCTCTTTAATTTTGTGCCATGTCTATGTATGAGGTGTTTTGGAGCTAGGTACCCCAGAAAAACATATTCTTAAATTTCATCCATTCTTATGGGTGAGAACTCTCGTAAACAGGACCTTTTGATGATGTGACTTTGGTTAAAAGTGTAGCCCTGCTGAGTCAGGATGGATGCTAATCCTATTGCTGAGGCCTTAAAGGGAAGGTCACAGAAAGAGAAGGCCATGAGGGAGCAGCCAGAACCTGAATGCTAAAGGAACCCTAAGAAAAGAGAGAATCTAGGAGAGGCCATAGTACATTGCCACGTGACAAAAAAGGCAAGGACTAATGATCACCAGCAGTCACCATGTTGATACCTTGATTTTGGACTTCTCCTAGTCTCAAAACCATAAGCCAATAAATTCCCACTGTTTAATGAAACCATTGCATGGTATCTGCTTTACCAAAAAGGAAACAAACAATGTATTACCTATTCAAACAAACAAATGTGGCTATCACCTAGCCTGATGCTTCAGTTTAGACTGTTGAGTAACAACTGGAAAGCTCAAACACACTAGCCCAAGTAAATTTTCATCATTTTATTTAAGTCACTATATTCCCTGTTTGGGAGAGAGAAGGCAAATCTTAAAACTTCAAAGAGAAAATAATGAAGTCATATGCAAAAGCATATTGTAAATAAGGGATCTAAAAGTTACTCAATATTTATTTTACTATGTCCCGCTAAAGGGTTGAGAAGATAAAATTTGTTAAAACCTGTCAGATGCCCAGCATACAACACAAATATTAGTAATTGTTTTAGATTCCTTTCACTGCAAGCCCCTAAAGTAATCATTGCAGATTTCAACAATATTGATTACAATATATCTCTTAAAGTACATCCTCTCCATATTTACAAAGTTGGAAGTCTATTCAACCCTCTGCTTTACTCCCTTCTTCTTTTCTGGAACACAGAGGTGATGACAGGTACTGCAGCAGCTAACTTCTGATAATAAGGAATCCTTAGAATGGAGACCATATATATTAATGATACAAGAGAAGAAAGATCCTGTGGAGCAAGTTCTATATAGTGCATCATGGAAACACTCATGGCTCATGGCACAACAGATACTTTCAGTAAATGGCCGCTTTATTACTTAAACAGAACAAAGGTCCAAAAGAAAAAGATCCAACTGTGACCAATCCACAGGGAGGCCAACTGCTTAGATCAGCATTGGTGGATGGCAGCTTCACAAACCCTGCTTAGTCTTGAAGATAAAGAGCACTCGCACTGCCCAAGTGCTTGGGTTCTATACACTCCAGGGGGAAGGGACACTGCCAATAAGAAAACACTGTTCTCTGCAAGCAGATGGGACTGAATAAGATTTAACAGCTCCCCTAACTGCCTGCAATCTCCTGTTAAATAGAAAAAATACCAAATACCTGAACACAAGCAAAAGAGAATGGAAACACAACAAACACCAGCATACAAATAAGAAACAGGGGGAAAGAAAGGAGCAGATAAGGGCAGGAAGATTACCACTGAGTGTGTACAGAACATCCCCAGCAGCTCCCTAATGACAGGAGGGAGGTACCATACCAGCACAGAAGACCCTACAACAACTAGCACTGAATACCCTACAACAAACTGCTTTTATTTAAGAAAAATAAAACCCCTAATTTGTTCAAACTATTGCTTTTCAGACCTCTATTACTTGCTGCCAAACATGAGACAATATCTGAAGAATTTTCATTAAAATCTAGGTAGTAAGAAAAGAAAAGAAATCTAGGTAGTAGCATTTAAGGGAATATTTACAATATAATTGGGTTCTGGTCATGAATCAAATTCAGCATCATTAAGGCTGTATCCTCATGGGTTCTGTGAAGCACAATCAAAAAAACATTTCTTTCTCAAGCCTCCATTTCTTACATACTGATACCACCAGGAATGGTTTCTTTAGTTTAAATAAAACTTCCCAAACCATTATTTAGAAGAAGATCTAAATTGGGGATATCAAAATTTTCTTGTTTTGCTTTGTTTTTTTTAATACTGAAGTACATGATTAGCATCTCACATAACTGCAAGTAACACTGACATTTTTATTCATAACAATGGTTAAATAGTACCTAGTACTGATTCAAAAAGGAACTATTAATGAGTTCCATAAAAATCAATCCATATTTCTGGATAAAGACAGCAAACTGAAGGCATACACATAATTTTTCTGTATCCTCAAATTCCTCTATAACTGCAGTAAACAAACCTATTTAAAAATATAAATCCTCAAAGACAGAGAGAAGAGGAGAGACAACACTACCAGAAAGGACATGCACTAACCCGCTTAGCCCCACTAAGGACATCCAACTCCACACTGGTAAGTGGCTGTACTAGATAGAAATAGTGTAAACTATTCTCAAGAACCAGAAGGAGAACTATTAATGGTAAGTGAGATATACAGTAATTCTGATTAAGATTTATATCACTTCTAGAAAGTGACTATCAATTTTCAGTTTCACCAGGATCGTGATAAAGCAGTTCTTTCAAAGAGATAAAAACTGAACTTTAGAAATTTCAAGATAATTCTGGATTCATACATTCACATCTAAAGTACTTGGGATGGTATATTTTATTTTTGGTAATCAGAGTTAACTTTCAATCAGTTATCAACATGTAAGTGCTGACACCTAAATCAATACCTGAAACTGCTCCTAAACTGTAAGCCTTTATATCCTATTAATCATCTTCACTTTTAGAAGAGAGCCCACAGCCACACTCAGATTAAGCATGTACAAAACCAAGTTCTCCTTCCTCATTCTCCCTCAAAAAGTGATTTCTTCTAATGTTTCCCATCTCACCCAATCATATTACATTCTGTACACTGCCCCATCTGACAATCTGAGTCATCCTAGATTCCTCTCTTTTAACTGCCACCAAGTCTAATCACTAAGGCCTATCAATTCTACTTCCTATTTATCTCTGCTATATACATGTAACTATGTATATGTACCAACTATGTATGTACCTCCAAAAATAAGAGAGCATACAAGCTTGTGAGGGTACAAGTGAGGTCAAAAAAGCCAAATATGAGGGCAAGAGAAAATAACTAAATAGGGCAAACAACTGTGTCCCCATTTTCCTTAAGGAATATTTGTTCCAAGAAACTGATTTCCCTTAGGTCTCAATTTTTAAATACTCTCAAAGTGTGAGCATATACTGGACTAAGGATAATTCTAGTAAAAGTAAGTGCTTCTACTGTACCCCTACTCAGTTGAAGCAGAAGAAAGTTCCTTCATGCTGGAGGAAAATGAGTTTTCTTACATTTTTTGAGAGCTATTATGCTGGTCTCTTACATGAGCTCTTACTGAAGGATTTTCTTGGGTAATTTTTACTATAAAGTTCACCTTACACAGTTTTAAGAACGCAATCCCAACTAAGATAAAACTCTTCTGTATATATTTCTCAACATTATTATCGCCACAATCTCATTTCAAGCACTCAGTATCTCCATTGGATTATCATAAAGAATCTCTGAAACCAATCTTGCCCTCGTCCTATCTTTTCTCTCTAAAATACAAATCCAATCATGCTGCTCCAGTGCTTACAACCATGCAATGGCTATCCAACATTTTCATTGCTTGCCACTCCCCACCTTTCAGTTGGCCCTCTAATCATGCTAAACTAATTAGTGCCTATAAGTCACCAAGCTCTCTCACTGTTGGTTATTTGCACATGCTGCTTGCTTTTTCTTGCAATGACTGTGCATATTCCAAAAGTTTGAAAACCTCTTCTGAAACTATAACAATTTCCACTCAAGAGCACTGGAATTCTTTTTAAATGTATGATTGTGCTTTGAGCTCCAGGCAATTAAGCATTGGAGAAAAGTGTATGGGTTCTACTTGTCATCTGCGCAAACCACATGCCAAATGAATCTGAGAATCTGAATCTCCCTAAAAAAATTATCAGTAATGAACTCATTTCCACCTTGCATTTCAAGCCCAATATGTTCAAATGACTGGCCTTAACAGTCAGAAAGGACAAATTTGTGAGCCTCTGAGACCCATAATCTGTATCTCTCAGATTTTTTTATGCCAAAAACTCTGATACAGCAATTCAGTAAAGTCTTCAGATAATTTCTTTCACTTGGTCCTGGGACCACCTAACTCTGGTTTTTTGTAACACAGTAAACCCTTTGTGGTTTAGGCCATTTTTTTGCTGAGACTTCTGTTACTTGCAAAAAAAGCACCCAGATTCATACATATACTTTATAATGAGTGAAAAATTCCTTCAAGAGGAATGTTTAAAATTATAGCCATTTGGAATTTACAGGAATATATTTCTCTTAGTCCCAGGTACTCACCATTAAAAAATAATGATCCTCAGGTTCAGCTCGAAGATATTTAAAAATCACTTGTTCCATAAACCTTTCCATAAGATCCCAGTCTTCAATTATACCATGTCTTATTGGCCACTGAACCAAGAGAAACCAACACAGGTTAAGCGTCAGTTCACCAAAGTAAAAGTAACAGCTTAACAGGACTGGCAAAAAAAAAGCACATCTTATTAAAAAATAAATTTATTCTTTACATGAAATTAAATTGTCTAAAGAAACAATGGTCACTTTAAAACAAAGATTAAGTTATACCATTGTTTATATACTACTCTGTCATATTATTTAAGTACCAGAAAACTACCTTAAAAATTGGTAAAAAAGTACAGCTAATTTATCATATTATTCACATTGGGGAGATGGGCATGGGAAAAAGTGACAGTCCATCAATGAATAATAATGTGCTTTTAACATTGGCAATGAGAAAGATTCAAGAAGAAGGTATAAAGGATACAGACTCTGGAGCCAGACTGCCTGAGTTTGAACACAGCTCTGCCACTAACTGAGTGGCCTTTGGCAAATTACTTAATCTTCCTGTGATTCAATTTCATCATCTGTAAAATGAGGATTTTTATAATAAGAAAATTGATTAACATACAAATAACTTCATAGTATTTAATAGTACATATAAATAGTACTAATATCTAGGCACTTAATAAATATCTTTGTGGGCGGGCCACAGTGGCTCAGCAGGCAAGAATGCTTGCCTGCCATTGCCAGAGGACCCGGGTTCGATTCCTGGTGCCTGCCCATGTAAAAATAAATAAATAAATAAACATCTTTGTAAAAGGGGTACTCAAATGTTAGTAAGACAGAAATGATGGGTAGGATGAAAAATACAATGAGACACTGTAAGACAAAAGTCATAGCAAAGGAAAGAATTTACTCATAGGAGAACTTAATGGACAATTTAACAATTTATAAAATAACATTCATTTGTTTTAATTAGTCATTGAATTATTTCTTCTACTTTCACATTCAGACACTATGGATTTCAGTAACTAGATAATGAGAAAACAGAAAACATTTTAAAGTAGAGGGGATGGACATAAATAAATTGCTTTCTAGCCTCTACTTTATTTGGCTCTTATGTAAATTCCATTTGATATAAGAATGCATAAGTTTGTATCTGGATTTATTCATTCAATAAATATTATATGTCAAATCTTATACAAGGCATGGAGATATGAAAACAGATCAGATTTCTGGATGCAAGAGACTTACCATCTTTAAGAGGAAACTAACCTACAAACAAAATTGTCTAGCATAAATACAGGGCATACTGGACACACAAAAAAAAAAAAGAAAGAAAGAAATTCAACTTCTAGGAACAGAAAGGGAATTGAGGAAAGGCTTCACAGAGGAGATAATTCTCTTGAACTAAAGTTCTTAAAAGTGGATAGGTGTTTGTCACTAGAAAATTTGTAGGTTGGGGCAGAGCAGTTTGTGAGCAGACAGAGCTGAGTGAGCCAAAGTATCCATCACTGCCATTAAGTTTGCAAAGTTTGCTGCTTAAGTCCACATATATTAAACATGATAAGAAGGCCTTTACTTAAGATGAGCTTAAGCACTAGTTGTACGCAATCTGACAAAAACATCTCTGGGGAGAAGCCTTGAAAAAGCTCTAACAAAATAAATGTGAAGAGCATACTGGCTCCTACAAGCTTAATTCTAACTGGTACTGTTTTTTTAAGAGCTAATACCTAGTTAAATAATTTTTGGTGTCTCTTTTTAATTAACCAACTTGTAATTTTCCATATTTGATAGGTTAACTGCTAAACCTACGATTTTTCACAATAGCAGGTCTTGCTCCCATATGTAACCAAGCACTCCCTGAGTCAGTTTTGCAAGCTGGGGTTTGATCATTCACACCTAACATAAAAAATATACCTCTACTGGAGGTGGAAAAATAAGAACACTCAACCTCTGCTGGTAGCAATGTAAAACAGGGCAGCTGTTGCAGAAAACAGTTCGGTGCTTCCTCAGAAAGCTAAGCATAGCACTACCATATGACCTAACAATCCCACTACTACTAAGTATACCCAACAGAATTGAAAGCAAGGACTTGAACAGATATTTGCACACTGGTGTTAACAGTGTCATTATTCACAACTGTTAAAACATGGAAGCAACCCAAGTACCCATCAACCAATGAATGAATAAATAAAATGTGATATATATATATATATATGAATGTTATATATATATAATATATATGAGTATTATATATATTATATATGAATATATAATATATATGAGTATTATATATATTATATATATGAATATATATAATATATATATGAATATTATTCCATCATAAAAAGAATGAAGGTGTGATTCCCTTTACAACAGCAAATAAAGGACTCAAATAACTAGGAATAAATTTAACCAAAGTTGTAAAGGACTTGTACACAGAAAACAACACAGAAATCATAGAAGAACTAAATAAATGAAAGAACATTCTGTGTTCATGAACTAGAAGACTAAATACCAGATTCATATAAAAATCTCATAATATTGACAGATATCTTCTGCCAGTTCTTTTTCCCTAGAGAATCCTAATTAAACGTCAAATATACACAATGATTTACAGATTCAAACTGATCCCAATAATAATTCCAACAGCCTTCTTTGCAGAAAGAATCATCAAGTTTATATGTAAAAATAAGAAGCCCCAAGTAGCCAAAACCATATCAAAAAAGAACAAATTAGGAAGACTCACACCTCCCAATATTAAATGTCTTACAAGGCCATTGTAATCAAAACAACATCGAGGAGAGGTGGGGCAAAATGGCAGCATAATGATGTGTGGACTTTAGTTCATCCTCCAAAGCAGCTAGTAAACAGCCTGGAACAGTATAGAAAAAGTGCTTTGGAGGGACAGAGTGACCTGACACACAGCATACACTAGTCTGGACCAGGCAGAATAGCTAAGATCCCACACAGAACTGTTAAGTCCCCCAAACAACCGAGGCTGGTGCCCCTTCCCATGGGCACAGCCTGCTGTTTCTCCAAGGGGAAGGGAAACACTTTACTGGTTGCAAGGTCTTAGCTCAACCAAGCTCCAAAGGGATAATTAATTAACAAATTCCGACTAGTGAAAACAGGTCCCCAGAACAGATAAACCTGGAATAAGCACTAAAGGAACAAGGAGGTTTTGCCCCAGCAGAGAGGAGGCAGGGTCGATGTGAAAAAATAAACAAACAAACAAACAAACAAGAGGCTTTTTGAGTTAGACGGCTCAAAATACTGTCCCCAAGGACAAAAGGGCTAGTCCCCAAGAACAAAAGGGCTAGTCCCCCGGGCACACAGAGCCTGAAGATACACAGAGTCACATACCAACTCAATTCCTGATTGACAAACCTGAGGAGCAGGGGTCCAGCCCTGAAAAGACATTTTTGCCTTTATTTCTCCATATCTCATTAGAGCAAACTGCAAGCACTCTTAAGCTCCAGCACTGCCCCAGACAAAGGCTGAATTAAAGCTTCTCTGGAAGACAAAGTAACCACTCAGGTGAAAGGGGTTATTTCCCTAATGGGTGTCTCTCTAAGGACAAGAAAAAAAGGGGGCTGAAGTAGAACCCCTCCTTCAAAGAATTCAGGCGTGGGGGGGGGGGGGACAGGGCGGGAAGAGCAGAAGATATCAAAGCCATCCTATTACCTTAGCTCTGTCTCAAACACACCCTTGGCAGAGAGAGGCTGCTGATATTAAAGGCACTGAACCACTTCAAACTGGTGGGAAGCAGACAAACACCACATACTGGGCAGGATAGGAAAAGCACAGGATCTAGAGACTTCATAGGAAAGTCTGACAACCTGCTGGGTCTCACCCTCAGGGAAAATTGATATTGACTAAATCATTCCTCCTAAGATGTAGACCTGTCTGGTCTGGGAGAATCTAACTGGGGTCTATAATATCTGAGAAATCCCTCCTAAAAACGGGGAGAGGGGGCTCCATATAGAGAAGGCAAGAAACAGATAACAAGAACAGAAAAAAATTGTGATCTGTTAAACAGAACCTATGCTAGAGGTCTAGAATAAGTTGCACAGAATGTCAAAGAACAGACAGAAAACAAAGCCATCCAGCAAGAAAACCTTAGGTGAAAGAGTGAAAACAATCTCCAGAATAAACTAATTAAGGAAATCAAATTCCTAGACACCAGCAAAAATAATTATACTAAAAAATTCAAAGACACAGCCCAGTCAAAGCAATAAACCAACACTTCAAATGATAGAGGAGTTGAAAAACTAATTCAAGAGGTTCAAATAGACATAGGAAATCTCAACAAAAGCAAATCAACAAGTTGAGGAAGGATATAAAGAAGACACTGGGTAAACATAAAGGTGAGCTTGAAAGTCTGAGAAAACAAATACCAGAACTTATGGAATGAAAGGTACAATATAAGAGATGAAAAAAACAACTGAAATTGAAAACAACAGATTTGAAAAGGCAGAAGAGAGGATCAGTGAACAAGAGGACTGGACATCTGAAATCTGACATGCGTAAGAAAATACAGGGGAAAGAATGGAAAAATATGAACAGGGTTTCAGAGAATGACTGATAACATGAAGCACATGAATATACATGTTGTGGGTGTCCCAGAAGGAGAACAGAAAGGGAAAGGAGGGAAAAAACTAATGGAGGAAATAAATAACTAAAAATTTTCCATCTCTTATGAAAGACAAAAAATTACAAATCCAAGAAGGGCAGTGTACTCCCAACATAACAGATCCAAATAGATATACTCCAGGACATGTATTAATCAGATTGTGAAATGTCAAAGACAAAGAGAATTTTGTAAGCAGCAAAAGAAGAACAATCCATCACATATGAAGGAAGCTCAGTAAGACTATGTGACAATTACTCAGCAGAAACTATGGAGGGTTGAAAGCTGTAGTTTTCTATATTTAAGATTCTAAGAGGAAAAATGCCAACCAAGAATTCTATACTCAAACTGACCTTCAAAAAATGAGGAGGAGTTTAACATATTTTCAGAAAATTACTGAGAGAATTTGTGACTAAGAGACCTGTGCTACAAGAAATACTAAAGGGAGTACCACAGACAAATAGGGAAAGGGAGGAGAGAGAGGTTTTCAGAAGAGTATAGAAAGGAAGACTATCAGTAAAGATAAAATGAGAAAAAAAATTAGATATGACATATACAACCCAAAAGACAAAATGTTAGAAGAAAGTACTGCCTTTACATTAATAACATTAAATGCTAAAGGATTAAACTCCCAATCAAAAGTCATAAACTGACAGATGGATTAAAAAACAGAACTCATCTAAATACTATCTACAGGAGACTCACTTTAGACCCAAGGACAAAAACAGGTTGAAAGTGAAAGTTAGGAAAAGATATTTCATGCAAACAATAATCAAAAAAGAGTAAGAGGAGCTATACTAAGATCTAACAAATTAGTCTTCAAATGTAAAACAATTAAAAGAGACAAAAAAGAACACTATGTATTAATAACATTTCAACAAGAAGAAATAACAATCATAAATATTTATACACCAAGACAGAGTGCTCCAAAATATATTAGGCAAACACTGGCAACTAAAGGGAAAAGTAGACACCACTATCATAATAGTTGGAGAATTCACTTCCTCAACTGCTCTCATCAACAGACAAAATATCTAAACATAAGATCAATCAAAATAAAAGTATTTAAATAATACAACAATTGAACTAGTCCTAACAGACACTTACAGAACACTACACCCCCTGTTCTAGTTTGCTAGCTGGCAGAATGCAAAATACAAGAAACAGAATGGCTTTTAAAAAGGGGACTTTAATAAGATGCTAGTTTACAGTTTTAAGGCTGAGAAACTATCCCAATTTAAAAAGTCTATAGAAATGTCCAATCAAAGGCATCCATCCAGGGAAAGATATCTTCAAAAAGGCCGATGAAGTTCAGGGTTTCTCTCTCAAGTGAGAAGGCACATGGTGAACACAGTTACAGCTTCTCTCTCAGCTGGAAGGGCACATGGTGAACACAGTGTCATTTACTAGCTTTCTCTCCTGGCTTCTGGTTTCATGAAGCTCCCTGGAAGGTTTTCCTTCTTCTTCTCCAAAGGTCACTGACTAGTGGGCTCTCTGCTTCTTGTGGCTATGTTGTTCTTCTCTGGCTCTCTCTGAATCTCTTTCATTCTCCAAAATGTTTCCTCTTTTATGGGACTCCAGAAACTTATCAAGACCCACTCAAATGGGTGGAGACATGTCATCACCTAATCCAGCTTAACAACCACTCTTGATTAAGTCACATCACCAGGGAAATGATCTGATTACAGTCTCAAACATACAGTATTGAATAGGGATTATTCTGCCTTTATGAAATGGGATTTTGATTAAAACAGGGCTTTTCCAGGGTCAATACATCCTTTCAAACCAGCACAGGTACATATATCATTTCAAACCAGAACAACCCCACAATGGCTAGATACACCTTTTTCTCAAGTACTCATGGATGATTCTCAAGGAGAGACCATATGCTGGGTCACAAAGCAAGTCTCAATAAATTTTAAAAGATTGAAATCATACAAAACACTTTCTTGGATCATACTGGAATGAAGCTGGACATCAATAACAGGCAGAGGGCCAAAAAACTCACAAATATATGGAGGGTAAACAACACACTCTTAAACAACCAGTGGATCAAGGAAGAAATTTCAAGAGAAATCAGTAAATATCTCAAGGCACATAAATGAAAACAAAGCATATCAAAACTTATGGGATGCAGCTAAGGCACTACTAAGAGGGAAATTTATTGCCTTAAAGGCCTATATTAAAAAAGAAGATGGGGTGGGCCACAGTGACTCAGCAGGCAGAATTCTTGTCTGTTATGCTGTAGAATCAGGTTAGATTCCCAGTGTCCATGCAAAAAAAAAAAAAAAAGAGATGGCAGTGCAATGGTGGCTCAGTGGCAGAATTCTTATCTGCCATGCCAGCAAGATTCCCAGACCCTGCCCATGTAAAAAAAAATAATATTAATAAGCACAAAACTAGAGGAATTAATAGTTCACATGGAAAAACTAGAGAAAGAAAAGCAAATTAACCACAAAGCAAACAAAAGCAAAGAAATAATGAAGATTAGAGCAAAAATAAATGAAATTGAGAACATGAAAACAATCAAGAAAATCAACAAAACTAGAAGTTGGTTCTTTGAGAACCTCAATAAAATTAATGGATGCTTAGCTTGGTTAACAAAAAAAAAGAGAGAGGGAGAGGATGCAAATAAAATCAGAAATGGAAGAGAAGACACAACCACTGACCCCACATAAATAAAGGAAGTAATGAGAGAATACTGTGAGCAACTACATGCTAATAAATTAGACAACGTAGATGAAATGGACAACTTCCCAGAAAGGAATAAACAACCAACACTGACTCAAGAAGAAATACATGACCTCAACAAACCAATTAAAAGTAAAGACACTGAATCAGTCATCAAGAAACTCCCCAAAAAAGAAAAGGCCAGAACCAGGTGGCATCACATGCAAATTCTTCCAAGCATTCAACAAAGAATTAATACCAATCCTGCTCAAAGTCTTTGAAAAATCAAACAGGAGGGAATGCTAACTAACTCATTCTATGATGTCAACATCACCCTAATACCAAAGCCAGAAAAAGACACTACAAGAAAACATTACAGACCAATCTCTTTAATGAATACAGATTCAAAATTCTTCAACAAAATACATGCAAATTGAATCCAGAAGCATATTAAAAGAATTACACACTCTAACCAAGTGGGATTTACTCCAGGTATGCAATACTGGTTCACCATAAGAAAATCAATATAATACACCATATCAACAAATCAAAGCAGAAAAAACACAAGATCATTTCAATTAATGTAGAAAAGGCATCTGACAAAATTCAACTTCTGTTCTGGATGAAAACACTTCAAAGGACATGAATAGAAGGAAACTTCCTCAACATGACAAAGAGAATGTATGAAAAACACACAGCTAAAAATCCTCCCTTGGGGGAAAGATTGAAAGCTTTCCCTCTTAAGGTCACGTTCATGGTCAGGTTCATGTGTCAACTTGGCCAGGTGATGGTGACTGGCTGCCTGGTCGGGCAAGTACCGGCCTGTCTGTTGCTATGAGGACATTTTATGGACTTAAATCATGATCACATTGGCTGCATCCACAGCTGACTGTATTTGTAGTCAGTTAAGGGGAGCCTTCTGCAATGAGTGATGCTTAATATAATCACCAGAAGGCTTTTAAGGAGGATTCAGAAAAACAGTCACTCTTCCTGTTTTAGTCAGCCATCCTCTCCTGAGAGTTTGTTGATGACCTTCTTTGGAGCTGCCAGCTTGTGGCCTACCCTACAGACCTTGGACTCTACATGCCCACGGTTGCCCAGCCAGCCTCTCCTGACAGTTCGTTGAGGACTGTATTAGTTAGGGTTCTCTAGAGAAACAGAATCAACAGGGAATATCCATAAATATAAAATTTATAAAAGTGTCTCACATAACTGTGAGAACACAGAGTCCAAAATTCATACGGCAGGCTGTGGAGCTGATGACTCCGATGGAGTATCTGGACAAACTTCACAGGAGAGGTTCACTGGCTGAAACAGGAAGACAGCCTGTCTGTTCTGAATACTCTTTAAAAGGGTTCCAGTGATTAGATTAAGCATCAGTGATTGCAGAAGATAACCCCCCTTGGCTGATTACAAATGGAATCAGCTGTGGATGCAGCCCATGTGATCATGATTTAATTCTATGAAATGTCCTCATAGCAAGAGATAGGCCAGGACTTGCCAACCAAACAAGTACCACCATCTGGCCAAGTTGATACAGGAACCTGATCATGACACTCCAACTCTTCTCAACTCGGCAGCCATACTCATCACCTTAAACCATACCTAATTTCTAAATAGAGAACAATAAAAGACACATTTTCTTCCTCACCTAACAATATTTAACTGTCCTGCATATAACAGGAAGCATATTAAATCTCCCCAGAAAGGGGTACAACTTCTTGGGTAATATTCATTCTTAAACTTGATATCTTACAACTTAAATAGTATAACATGAACAAAACAGTATTACAGTCTTTGTTTCTATAACTGATCATGTGGTCATAGTTCATATTGATCACTACCTTCTTCCACTACTCATTCCAGGTTCCCTTTACCCTCAGCAAGCACTTCAGCCGGCCGTGCTTCTTTGTCTGGTGGGGTGGCCCAAACCTTCATTCCTGAAGTTTCAGATCCATTGGTAGTCCTGGTTGGATTGGGTTGTTGCAGTTTTCCTTTTATTTTAACCACAGGGCACGGTAGTACTAAAAGATGCCCTAGAGGATCTCCTATTATCCAGGAAAACTCTTCTTTACCTCCATTGTGTAGTTGCAGTCCAATCTCCCCCTGAGAGTCAGAGTCAAACACCCCAGCCAGTAATGTAATTCCCTTCTTGGCTTGTTTGATCCAGGGGCATGAGGAGCCCAAAGTGACCAGGTGGCAATCTTAGCTTCCAATTCAATGGAATCAATGCTGTTTCACCTGGTGGAAGCACTCCCCCTTTTGGAACTAAAACATGTAGATCAGCAGAGCTCAGGGTCGCAGGGACAGGAAGCAAAAATTTTCCTACTGGATTACTAGGGATGATAGTGAGTGGTGCCACTTCCATTTCTACCCCTTGGTTCCTGGACCCATGGATCCTGGCTATGGGAAAAACAACACCATACCAACAGGATGCTGATTGAGAGCATACACAGCTTCCTGGAGAACACTACCCGAACCCTTCAAGGTACTCCCACCTAGTTGGCACTGTAATTGAGATTTCAAAAGGCCATTCCATCATTCTATCAATCCACCTGCTTCTGGATGATAGGGAACATTGTAAAACCAGAGAATTCCACAAGCATGTGTGCATTTCCTCACTTCATTTGCTGTGAAGGGTGTTCCTTGATCAAAAGCAATGCTGTGTAGAATACCATGATAATGGATAAGGCATTCTGTAAGCCCCAGATGGTAGTTTTGGCAGAAGTATTGCGTGCAGGGAAAGAAACCCATATCCAGAGTATGTATCTATTCCAGTTAAAACAAACCGTTGCCTCTTCCATGAAGGGAGTGGGCCAACGTAATCAACCTGCCACCATGTAGCCAGCTGGTCACCTCGGGGAATGGTGCCATATTGGGGACTGTGTGTGGGTCTCTGCTGCTGGCAGATTGGGCACTCAGCACTGGCCGTAGCCAAATCCGCCTTGGTGAGTGGAAGTCCATGTTGGCTGAGCCCATGCAAAACCTCCATCCCTACCACCATGACCACTTTGTTCACAAGCCCATTGGGCAATGACAGGAGTTGCTGGGGAAAGAGGCTGACTGGTATCCAAAACAGGTCATCTTATCTACTTGATTATTAAAACCTTCCTCTGCTGAAGTCACCCTCTGGCATGCATTTGAATGGGACACAAATATCTTCATGTTTTTAACCCACTCAGAAAGGTCTATCCACATACCTCTTCCCCAGACCTCTTAATTTTCCAATTATGGTCTTTCCAAGTCCATGACCATCAGCCAAACCATTAGCAACAGCCCATAAGTCAGTATACAAACACACATCTGGCCAGTTTTCCTTCCAAGCAAAATGAACAACTAGGTGCACTGCTCAAAGTTCTGCCCAATGGGAGGATTACCCCTCACCACTGTCCTTCAAAAACACCGCATAAAGGAGTTGTAGTGCTGCAGCTGTCCTGTCCTGTCCTGTCCAGGTGGTACCTGCATATCGTGCTGAACCATCTGTAAACCAGGCCCAGGTTTTCTCTTCCTCAGTCAATTCACTGTAAGGAACTCCCCAAGAGGCCACAGTTCTGGTCTGGGAAAGAGAAGGTAATGTGGCAGAAGTGGAGACCATGGGTATTTGGGCCACTTCCTCATGTAACTTACTTGTGCCTTCAGGACCTGCTCTGGCTCTATCTCGTATATACCATTTCCATTTTATGATGGAGTGCTGCTGCGCATATCCAACTTTATGGCTTGGTGGGTCAGACAACACCCAGTTCATGATAGGCAACTCAAGTTTCACGGTAATTTGGGGATCCATGGTAAAGTGTTCAGTCTCTACTAAGGCCCAGTAGCAGGCCAAAAGCTGTTTCTCAAAAGAAGAGTAGTTATCTGCAGCAGATGGTAAGGCTCTGCTCCAAAATTCGAAGGGTCTGCACTGTGATTCTTCTATAGAGGACTGCCAAAGGCTCCAAACAGCATCCCTATTTGCCACTGACACTTCCAGCACCATTGGATCTGCTGGATCATACGGCCCAAGTGGCAGAGCAGCTTTTACAGCAGTCTGGACCTGTCGCAGAGCCTCCTCTTATTCAGGTCCCTACTCAAAATTAGCAGCTTTTCTGGTCACTTGATAAATGGACAGGAGAAGCACACCCAAATGAGGAATATGCTGTCACCAAAATCCAGAGACCAACTAGACGCTGTGCCTCTTTTTTGGTCGTAGAAGGGGCCAGATGCAGCAACCTATCGTTCACCTTAGAAGGGATATCTTGGCATGCCCCACACCATCAGACACTTAGAAATTTCACTGAGTTGGAAGGCCCCTGTATGTTTGTTGGATTTATCTCCCATCCTCTGACTTTGCAAATGCCTTACCAATAAGTCTAGAGTAGTTGCTACTTCTTGCTCACTAGGTCCAATCAACATGATATCATCAATAAAATGGATCAGTGTGACGTCCTGTGGGAGGGAGAAATGATCAAAGTCCCTGCAGACAAGATTACGACATAAGGCTGGAGAGTTTATACACCCCTGAGGTAGGACAATGAAAGGATAATGTTGACCTTGCCATCTGAAAGCAAACTGTTTCTGGTGGTCCTTACTAACAGCTATTGAGAAAAAAGCATTTACCAGATCAATAGCTACATACCAGATGCCAGGGGATGTACTGATTTGCTCAAGCAATAATATACCACATCTGGAACAGCAGCTGCAATTGGAGTTACCACCTGGTTGAGCTTATGCTAAACCACTGCCATCCTCCAAGACCCATCTGTTTTCTTCACAGGCCAAATAGGAGAGTTGAATGGGGATGTGGTGGGAAGCACCACCCCTGCATCTTCCAAGTCCTTAAGAGTGGCAGTAATCTCTGCAATCCCTCCAGGAATACCATGCTGCTTCTGATTTACTATTTTGCTAGGTAGGGGTAGTTCCAGAGGCTAGTTCTACACTTAGCCTTTCCCAGCATAGAAGCCATCACTCCACGATTTAGAGAGTCAATGTGGGGATTCTGCCAGTTTCTCAGTATGTCTATGTCAATTATGCATTCTGGAACTGGGAAATAACAATAGAATGGGTCCAGGAGCCCAGTGGACCCACTGTGAGATGGATCTGAGCTAAAACTCCATCGATCACCAGACCTTCGTTAAGTCCCTACTCTCACTGGTGGACCACAGTGATGTTTTGGGTCCCCTGGAATTAATGTCACTTCTGAGCCAGTGTCTAATAATCCCCGAAATACCTGATCATTTCCTTTTCCCCAATGCACAGTTACCCCGGTAAAAGGCCATTGGTCTCCTTGGGGAAGGCCTGGAGGAAGATTAACAGTATAAATTTGTGGCAGTGTAACGGGTTCTTCACCAAAGGGACCGGGCCTCCCCTTCATTCAAGGGGCTCTGGGTCTGTAAACTGTTTTAAGTCTGGAAATTGATCAAGGGGCCGTGACTCTGTGTTTTTATAGTTCAAGTTAGACTTCTGTTCACTTGACCTAGAACTCTTTTGTTTATACAGCTCAAACAAGAATTTAGTAGATTGCCCATCTATTGTACTTCTAGGTACCCCATAATTTACTAACCACTGATACAAATCTCTGTGAGTCAGATTATCTAGACTACTGCTTTGAGTTTGCTGTCTATTATAATAACCACATCCACCCTGTCTTTGGTGATTAAGTGCTGCCACTTGGCTTCTGCCAACTCGGGATCTGGTCATCCCCATTATATTTAAGGATTCCAGCTCAGTAACAGCTAAGTTTCAACAGTAATATCTGATCTACAGAGAAGCGCAACTACAAAGCTCCTCAGGGATGATGGCACTAGTCTCACAAATTTATTTCTCACTGTTCTGGTAAAAGGGGCATCCTCCGGACATTCCTGGGGTATAAGAGCAGGTTTTGCATGATAACTCCATTCTAACAGTCCAATTTCTCTAAGCCTCTGGATCCCCTCATCTACATTATACCAGGGCAGGTCTGGCATTTCAACTTCAGGTAATGTTGGCCACCTTTTGATCATGTTTCAGCCAACCATCCAAACAAACTATTAATGTCTTTTCTGACCCCTCAAGCTATAACGCTGAATGCAGAATCTCTGCTTAGTGGGCCTGTATCAATAAATTCAGCCTGATCAAGCCTTATATTCCTCCCACCATTATCCCACACCCTTAAAATCCATTGCCACACATATTCCCCTGATTTATGTCTATATAAATTGGAAAACTCACACAGTTTCTTTGGAGTATAATGTACCTCCTCATGTGTGATACTTTGTACCTCACCTTTAGGGTTGGGACTTAAGTCTAGTTATAGGTCTGGGAGAAATGAGGGATGATAAAGGTGGGTCATGAAAAGAATTAGAAGTTTCTTCCAAGCCATATGCTTCAGGGCATTCATTAGCAGTTTCATCTGGTGAAACAGGATTAATCACTCTAGGGCTAGTCCTTTCAGGTGGAGGTTTGGTGGCCAACGCCTCAAGGCAGGGTGGAGGTGGGGCAGCTATGTCCTCAGGGCAGACTATTACAGGGTTATCTAGAGAAGACTCAGCATGACCTAGGATTTCAACCTCACCACCAATATCATTATCCATCCATATGTCGCCATCCCATTTTTCAGGGTCCCACTCCTTTCCAATCAATGCCCTCACTTTTACAGCAGACACCACGCAAGACTGAGATTTTAATTTACGTTGTAAAGTTGCTACTCTAAACAATAAGATTCTGAGTCTGATTTTCAGAGATCTGAAGCCTACAGCTACATGAAATAAGATTTTCCTTCAGGACACTCATAGAAGCATTTACATCGTCAGTCAGAGGGTAAGCTTCTCATTTGAAGCTTTATGCCCATCCCTTCAGTCATTGATGTATACAGTGTATCCAACAACAACCAGTCAACATCTCTATATCTCCTATTTCCACAAAACTCCGCAAAGGTAAAACATTATCCTCCAGAGCCTGGCTTTGTACAAGTGAAGCATTAGAAGAATCAAATGGTGATATTTTGACTATCTCTTTTGCCAACTCACCCCATGGATTGGCAGTATCATTCTGATTATAGAAATCAGAGTCCTTAGTGCCTTTGACTCTCGTCAGAGCAGAAAACCAATCACAAAAACACATTTTTAAGATTCTATTTCTTAAGAGCCACTCCTGGTACCAAGTTGTATTAATTAGGGTTCTCTAGAGAAACAGAATCAACAGGAAATATCCATAAATATAAAATTTATAAAAGTGTCTCACGTAACGTGGAATACAGAGTCCAAAATCCATAGGGCAGGCTGTGAAGCTGATGACTCTGACGGAGGGTCTGGACGAACTCCACAGGACAGGCTCACTGGCCAAATCAGGAAGAGAGCCTATCTCCTCTGAATCCTCCTTAAAAGACTTCTAGTGATTAGATTAAGCATCACTCATTGCAGAAGACACTCCCCTTGGCTGATTACAAATGTAATCAGCTGTGGATGCAACCCACGTGATCATGATTTGATTCTATGAAATGTCCTCATAGCAACAGACAGGCCAGAACTTGCCCAACCTATCAAACAAGCACCATCACCTGGCCAAGTTGACACATGAACCTGACCATGACAAGGACCTTCACCAGACCTGCCAATTTGTGACCTGCCCTACAAGACCTTGGACTATATATACATGCCCACAGTTACGTGAGACACTTTTATAAATTTTACAGTCACAGATATCTCCTGCTAATTCTGTTTCTCTAGAGAACCCTAGCTAATACAGCGTGGTACTGGGAGTGGTTCTTAGAAAACAGAATCTTAAAAATGGGTTTTTACAATTGGTTTTCTGACTGGACTCAAAGGCATTAAGGACTCTGTTTCCCAAAATCAGAATGATACTGCCAGTCCATGAGGTGAGTTAGCAAAAGAGATAGTCAAAATATCACTATCAGATTCTTCAAATACTTCACTTATATGAAGCCAGCCTCTGGGAAATAATGTTTTTGGTACCTTGGAGTTTTGTGGAATTCAGAGGTATAGAGATGTTGGCTGGTTGTCATTAGATATGCTGTGTACACTGATAAGGGACAGACAGAGATAAGCTGAAGGCTTCAAATGAGAAACCTATGCACCGTATGGCAGATGAAAATGTTTCTATGAGTGTCCTGAAGGAAAATCTTATTTCATGTAGCCACACACTTGAGACCTCTGAAAATCAGACTTTCAGAGTTAGAGTAGCAATTTTACAATGCAAACTGAAATTTCAATCTTGCATGGTGTCTGCCGTTAAAGTAAGGCCATTGATAAGAAAGGTGCAGGATCCTAAAAAATGGGATGGTGAAATACGGATTGATAATCATGGCAGTGGAGAGGTTCAAACCCTACATCATGCTGAGTCTTTTCTAGATAATCCTGTAATATTATCTAGAATATTATAATTAAGTCTGTGCTGAGGACAGACACCCTACCTCTAGCCTGCCCTGGGTAGTTGTCCACCCAACCTCTACCTGAAGGGATTAATCCTATTTCACCAGATGAAACTGCAAAGAATGCCCTAGTAGCAACTGGCTTCTAATTCTTTTCATGACCCACCTCTACCACCCCTCATTTTTTCCAGACCTATAACAAAACTAAAGTCCCAACAGGCCCCTAAAGGTGAGGTACAAAGTATCACACATGAGGAGGTACATTATACTCCAAAGAAACTGTGTGAGTTTTCCAATTTATATAGACATAAATCAGGGGAATATGTGTGGCAATGGATTTTAAGGGTGTGGGATAATGGTGGGAGGAATATAAGGCTTGATCAGGCTGAATTTATTGATATGGGCTCATTAAGCAGAGATTTTTGCATCCAGTGTTATAGCTCAGGAGGTCAGAAAAGGCATTAATAGTTTGTTTGGATTGTTGGCTGAAACATGGATCAAAAGGTGGCCAACATTACCTGAAGTTGAAATGCCAGAACTGCCCTGGCATAATGTAGATGAGAGGATCCAGAGCTTAGAGAGATTGGACTGTTAGAATGGATTTATCATGCAAAGCCTGCTCTTACACCCCAGGAATGTCTGGAGGATGCCCGTTTTACCAGAACAGTGAGAAATAAATTTGTGAGACTAACACGATCATCCCTGAAGAGCTCTGTGGTTGCACTTCTCTGTAGATCAGACATTACTGTAGGAACTGCTGTCACTGAGCTGGAATCCTTAAACACAATGGGGATGACAGGATCCCAAGTTGGCAGGAACCAGATGGCAGCACTTAATCGCCAAAGACAAAGTGGACGTGGCTATCATAACAGACAGCAGACTCAAAGCAGAAGTCAAAAGAATCTGACTCACAGAGACTTGTGGCATTGGCTAGTAGATCATGGGATACCTAGAAGTATAATAGATGGGCAGTCTACTAAATTCTTGTTTGAGCTGTATAAGCAGAAGAATTCTAGATCAAGTGAACAGTAGCCTAACTTGAATTACAAAACAGAGACTCACGACCCCTTAATCAATTTCCAGACTTGAGACAGTTTACAGACTTTGGACTTTACATGCCATGGTTACGTGAGACATTTTTATAAATTGTATATTTACGACTATCTCCTGCTGATTCTGTTTCTGTAGGGAACCCAAGCTAATATAATCAGAAATAAGACAAGGATGTCTACTATCACCACTTGTATTCAACAGTGTGCTGGGAATTGCTCTGACAAAATTCTTTGATGCACAGAAATCAAAGTATTCTGGGTATTCTACCCAGAGCAATTAGACAAGAAAGGAATTAAAAGGCATCTGAATTGGAAAGAAGAAGTAAAACACTCACTGTTTGCATATAACATGATACTAGATGTCAAAAATCCTGAAAAATCTACAGCAATGCTACTAGAGCTAAGAAATGGGCACAGCAAAGTGGTAGGGTTCAAGATCAATGCCCAAAAAAATCAGTAGAGTTTCTATTCACTACTGATAAGCAATCTGAGGAGGAATTCGAGGAAAAAAATCCATTTACAATTGCAGCCAAAACCGTAAAATATTTAGGAATAAATTTAATTTAAGATACAAAAGACCTAAACACAGAAAACTAAAAGAAATTGCTAAAAGAAATCATGGAAGACATAAATAAATGTGAGGTCATATGGCATTCATGGATTGGAAGACTAAATATAGTTAAGATGTCAATTCTACCCAAATTGACTTATAGAGTCAATGCAATACTAATAAAAATCCCAACAATTTACTTTGCAGAAACAAAAAAACCAATAACCAAATTTATTTGGAAGGGCAAGAGTGTCCCAAATACCTAAAATTATCTTGAGAAAGAAAAATGAAGTGGGAGGTCTCATACAACCTGACTTTAAAGCATACTATGAAGCTACAGTGGTCAAAACAGCATGGTACTGGTATGAAGATAGATGTACAGACTAATAGAATCAAATTGAGTATTCAGAAATAGACCCTCTAGTCTATGGACAGCTGATCTTTGATAAGGAGGTCAATCCAGCCCACCTGGGACAGAGCAGCCTCT
The DNA here is from genome assembly GCF_023851605.1 of Tamandua tetradactyla. Taxonomy (NCBI): domain Eukaryota; kingdom Metazoa; phylum Chordata; class Mammalia; order Pilosa; family Myrmecophagidae; genus Tamandua; species Tamandua tetradactyla. Next base: position 197,540,274 of record NC_135327.1, on the reverse strand, counting down.
TCAATAAATGGTGTTTGGAGAACTGGATATCCATACGTAAAACAATGAAAGAGGATCCATATTTCACACCTCATAGAAAAATTAACTCAAAATACATGAAAGGCCCAAACATTAGAGCTAAGACCTTAAAGCTTTTAGAATAAAATATGAGGAAATGTCTTATAAATCATGTAACAGAAGATGGTCTCCTTAACCTTACACCAAATGTACAAGCATTGAAAGAAGAAACAGACAAATGGGAATGCCACAAAATTAAACATTTCTGTGCACCAAAGAAATCTGTCAGGAAAGCAAAAAGGCAGCCTACATACTGAGAGGCAATATTCAGAAACTACACATCAGATAAAGGTTTAGCATCCAGAGTTTATAAAGAAACTCTTCAACAAAAAAAAACAAACAACCCAATTTTTAAAATGGGCAAAAGATATGAACAGATACTTCTGAGAAGAGGAATACAAATGACCAAAAGGCTCATGAAAAGATGGTCAACTTCACTGGCTATTAGGGAAATGTACATGAAAACCACAATGAGATATCATCTGGCACCACTAGTATGACCATTAACAAAATAAACAGAAATCGACAAGTGCTGGAGAGGAGATGGAGAAAGAGGCACACGAATCTACTGTTGCTGGGAATGTACAAATGGTACAAGCGCTCTGGAAGGCAATTTGGTGATTCCTCAGGAAGAGAAGAATAGAACTGCCATATGATCCAGCAATCCCATTACTAGGTATATATTCAGAGGAACTGAAGGCAAGGACACAAATGAACAGTTGTACACCAATGTTAAAGCAGCATTATTTACAATTGCCAAGAGATGGAAACAGGCCAAATGTCCTTCAATGTACAAGTGGCTCAACAACCTGTAGTATATACATATGATGGAATATTACACAGCTGTTAAGACAGAATAAAGTCATGAAACATAACAGCATGGGTGAACCTTGAGGACATTATACTGAGTGAAATTAAAAACAAAAGGACAAATGCTGTATGGGCTCACTAATATGAACTGACATTAATGAGTGAACTTTTGAGAGTTGAAGTTAAGAACACAAGTTATAAAATAGAAACAGGGTTGAGATTGGGCATGTGATGCTGAAAGAATATAGATTGTGCAACAGACTGACTGTAAATGGATAGCACAATACTAGTCCATTGGGGCACAATAATATAAGTAAACTGAATGAAGCTGAATGTGAGTATGATTGAGGGAGAAGGGCTGGGGTCACTTATGAAACCAGAAGGAAAGAGAGAGGATAAAGATAGTATAAATTAGGAATGCCTAGAAAAGACAATAAAAGAGATTAAATATACAAATTAAAAAACATTTTTGCATGAAGGAGAACAAATGAATGTCAACATTGCAAGACATTGAAAATGGATAGTATACAGGAATAAGTATAATCATTGCAAGCTAGGATCTATAGTTAGCAGTAACATTGTAATATGCTTCCTTCCACTGAGTGTTACAAAGGCATTATGCCAAAACTAAATGTCAACAGGCCTGGGGCATGGGGGAGGGGTATGGATTCTTTGTGGAAGAAAAGGAAATGTCATTTCATATAAGATTATGGTGGGTTAAGGCATGTCTATTTACTTAAGTTAGACTGTATACTGTGCGAATAAAACTGCTTATAAATGAACAGAGAGAAACAAGTGCTAGAGAAAATGCGGAGAAAGTGATATACCTATTCACTGTTGGTAGGCAAATTGAAAGGTGCACCCCCTTGGAGGACAGTATAGTGTTTCCACAGGATGCTAGGGGTGGGGTTCCCATATGACCCTGCAACCCCACTGCTCAGGAAATACCTGGAGGAACTGAGAGTGAGGTGATGAATAGACGTTTGCACAATCATGGTGGCAGATGATGGAGTTGGCCTAAGGGCACAATGATGCAGATATGAAAGGGGAAACTCTGGTGTGAACATACAATGGACTATTGAGCACCCTCAAAAAGGAATGAAGTTATGAGGCATGCAACTAGGTGAACCTTAAGGACTATTGAACGAAATGTCAGAAAGAGGCATTATCATGCCTCACTCATATGGACTAATATAAAAACTGAGTAAACTGAAGTCCAGAGCATGAGTTACCAGGTTGGGGCTGATTGTAAAGCATCCTAGATTGTAAACTCTTACAGCAGCCACATATATTCAGGAGTTGTAACTGCTATTTCTAAACTCTGAGATACTGAGCTGTTTGTATATAATCTGGCTGTTCCCAGTAATTTGGGGTATTTATGTGACACCTGAAACTCAGAGTTAGACCTCTGAAGCTATGAATGTCTACACTACCCCATACAGGAACTGTTTAAAAATTGAAAAAGGGATCAGATTGACTAGAGATATGAATGAAGCTGATCTGGAGAGCTATAGGGTATATCAGTATATAGGGTAAAGGATGACATTGTCCATATTTTCACACTTCAACTTCTCTGTGAGACCAAAGGGAGAGATGTTCATTTGGTGCAATATTTATATTTTGGGTACTGCATTACCTAGTTTAACTTATATGGTCAGTTTAGTTGAACACCATAGTACAGGGAATCTTTAATAGGGTATAAGATTTTGTTAGTTTGTCCAGGTTCATGTAATGCCCCAATATATCCCAGAGAAATGTGGGCAGTGAATAAAGAAGTATTTGCAAATTCCCCTTAGGGGATTGGGGAGAACGGAGGAAATATTCAACTTCCCCATTTGGAGAATTCCTGATATTCACACAAGCAGTGGGGACAACCAAATCAATAGGATAAGCTATCAATCTTTGGGTTTGTCCTTATGAAACTTATTCCTGCAAAGAATAGGCTAAGCCTACTTATAATTGTGCCTAAGAGTCATCCCCAGAGAACCTCTTCTGTTGCTCAGATGTGGACTCTTTCTCTGTGCCAACTCAGCTGGTGAACTCACTGCTCTCACCCCTACATGGTACATAATTCCCAGGTGTGTAAATCGCTCTGGCAATAAGGGACAGAACTCCCAGGACCCAGCATATGGGACTGAGAAAGCCTTCATAACCAAAAGGGGTAAGAGAGAAATGAGGTAAAATAATGTTTCAGTGGCTAAGAAACTGCAAACAGAGTTGAGAGGTTATCCTGGAGGGTTTTCTTATGCATTATATAGATATCCCTTTTTAGTTTATGGTGTATTGGAGTTATCCCTTTTTAGTTTATGGTGTATTGGAGTGGCTAAAGGGAAGTACCTGAAACTGTTGAGCTGTGTTCCAATAGCCTTGGTTCTTGAACATGATTCAATAACAATATAGCTTTTGCAATGTGACTGTGTGATTGTGAAAACCTTGGGTCTGATGCAACTTTTATCCAGGGTATGGACAGATGAGCAAAAATATGGATAAAAAAATAAATAAATAATAGTGGGGATAATGGGGGAAAAGAAATTGGGTAGATTGAAATACTAGTGGTCAATGCAAGAGCGGTGTAAGGGGATGGGATGCACAAGTTTTTTATTTTTTCTTTTTATGTCTTTTTCTGGAATGACGCAAATGTTCAAAAATGGTCATGGTGATGAATACACAACTATGTGATGATATTGTGAGCCACTGATTGTACATCATGTATGAAATGCATTTATGTGAAGATTTGTAAATGAAAGTATCTTTAAAAAATAGCATGGTACTGGTATAAGGACAGACAGATGAACAAATGGAATCAAATTAGGAGCTCAAAAATAAACCCTCACATAAATGGCCAACTGAGTTTAGACAAGCGTGACATTTAAAGGGAAAAGAATAGTCTCTTCAACAAAAAGTGCAGGGAAATGTAAAAAAAATATGCAAAAAGAATGAAGGGCAACCCTCACCTCATACCATAAACAAAAATTAACTCAAAATGGAATAAAAACTTAAATAAAACAGGAAAACTATAAAACTCCTACAAAAAAACACAGGAAAACATCTACAGGATATTGTTAGGCAATCAAATATTTCTTAGACTTTACACCAAAAGAATGAGCAACAAAAGAAAATTAGATAAATGGGACTTCATCAAATTAAAAACTTTTGTGTATCAAAGGACTTCATCATAAAAGCAAAATGACAACCTATAAAATGGGAAAAAATATCTGGAAACCACGTATCTGATAAAAGTTTAATATCCAAAATATATAAAGAAAACCTACAAGTCAACAACAAAAAAGACAAATAACTCAATTTAAAAATGGGCAAAAGACATGAATAGACAGTTCTCCAAAGAAGATATACAAATGGCCAATACTCACATGGAAAGATGCTCAACAGTATTACCCATTAGGGAAATGAAAATCAAAACCATAATGAGGCACCATTTCACACCCACTGCAATGAGTACTATTAAAAAAATTAAAAATAAAAAAATGTTGGAGAAGATGTGGTGAAACAGGAACATGCATTCATTGATGGTGAAATGTAAAATGGTGCAGCTGCTGGGGAAAACATTTGGCAGTACCTCAGAATGTTAAGTTCAGAATTACCATATGACCCAAAAGAACTGAAAGCAAAGACAGATATTTGTAAACCAATGTTCATAGGTGCATTATTCACAATTTCCAATAGGTAGAAGTAACTTAGGTATCCACCAATGGAAGAACAGATACAAAAAATGTGGTATGTACATACAATGGAATATTAGTCAGCCATAAAAAAGAATCATGTTATAGATGAACCTTGAAGACATGTTGAATAAAATAAGCTAGACATTAAAAGGCATTCTGGGGCGGGCCGCGGTGGCTCAGCGGGCAAAGTGCTTGCCTGCTATGCCGGAGGACCTCGGTTCGATTCCCGGCCCCAGCCCATGTAACAAAAACGGAGAAACAGAATACAATAAAAACAAGAAAATGTTTAAAAATGTTTCCCTTTCTTCCTTCCTTCCTTCCTTCTATCCTTCCTTCCTTCTCTCTGTCTTTCCTTAAAAAAAAAAAAAAAAAAAAAAAAAAAAGGCATTCTGTATGATCTCACTAATATGATATAATTAGAATAAGCAAATTCACAGAGTCAGAAACTAGAGTCCTGGTTACTAGGGTCGGGGATCGGGAGCTAACATTAAATTGGTACAGAGTTTCTGTTTGTTGTTTCTGTTTGTTGTGATGGAAAAGTTTTGTAAAGGAAAGTGGTGATAGTAGCATAGCATTGTGAATATAATTAACATCAATGTATTATATATCTGAATCTGGTTGAAAGGGGAAATTTTAGGTTGTAAATATGGTACTTGAATACATTTAATTGTGTAAGCTTGGGGCATAGAGGGAAAACTACAATTGCATGCTATGGGCTATGTTCAACAGGAAAACATCAACAGTACTACAGCAACACCAGGGGTAAATAATGGGGTAAGGACAAGAGCTAGGGGGAAGTTTGGATTTTCTATTTGGGAAGGGTGAGTTTATTATCTTTCTCTTGGGAACAATAAAATTGTCTAAAATTGAATGTGTTGATAGACATCGACTTTGGACGTTATACATGAGGCCCAGTAGATGGACGTTGCTTTAAGATGCACTGACTGAGAAGCAGATTGGCAAACAATGGTGTATACCTAATGATCGAACATTGTGATGCTACAAAAAGGAACAACGTTGTGAGGCATGCAACAATGTGAATGAACTTGTGGGTCCTTTGGTGAGGCAAAATAAGCCAGAAACAAAAGAACAAATATTGTATGATCTCATTTAGAAAACACTTATAAGAATACTAGGGCCTAGATTGTATGCTCTTAGAGCAGTCACATTTAGTCCATAGTGGTAACTGCTATTTCTAGATTTTGAGAGGCTGTTTTATTTATGTATAACCTGGTATTTAGAGGTAAGAATGAAGCCAATCAGGTTGGGATTAAGATATTTCAGAATACAGGAGTAAGGAAGACATTGTAACTTTAAAACTTCACCTTCTCTTTGAGACCAAAGGAAGAAAGGTTTATTTTGTCCAGAACCTAAATCTTCTGTAGTGCATAATCTAAGTCAATCTGTCTGGATAGGTCATTTAAACAATCTAAACACAGGGAACCCAGAATAAGAATGACAGCCTTTAATCCTGCATAGCTTAATGTAATGCCTGGATACATCCAGAGTATATTTAACAGATAATCAAAAAGTATTGGCAAAATCCCTCAAGGGATGAGAGAAACAACATGGAACTATTAAACTTCACCACTGGGGAAACCCTGGATACTGTGCTAAACATTAGGGACACCCAAATCAATAGGTCAAGCCCTTAATCTTGAGGCTTGCTCTTGTGAAGCTTATGTAGGTACTGGAGAAGCTTAGCCTACCTATAAGATATTCTAAGAGTCACTTTCAGAGGACATCTTTTGTTGCTCAGATTTAACCTCTCTCTCTCTACGTGCAACTCTGCAAGAGAAACCACTGCCCTCCCCCCTACATGGGACATGACATCCAGGGGTGAAAGTTTCCCAGGCAGCATGGGCGATGACTCCCAATGATGTGTCTGGCCCTGGCACCATAGGATCAACAATGCCATCCTGACCAAAAGGGGGAAAAGAAGTATAACAAATAAGGTATCACTGTGGCTGAGAGAGTTCAAATAGAGCCTAGAGGCTACTCCAGAAGTCACTCTTACACAGAGTCAGTTAGACACTGCTGCTACCATAACTTGACAAATCCCAACTAAATCCATTCTTGCCAATCCTAAAGAATACGTAGGGCATTATATAAGATACTACAAAGTTCTATGCACTAGGGTAACTTTCCAGAAACCTACAACCTCCATATGGGTCCCTGGACCAATTATGTCCTGAAATGCAGAGGGACCAGCCTCTCCAGAACATCAACTAATTCTATCCCCCTATCCCCTTATATGGCAGCCCCTTACAACACGAAAAAATTAGAATGGCTGTAGCCCAAATACCCCTAAAGAATGGGAGAAAGTGATGAACTATACAGAGAAGATAGGGTTTAACAAATGAGTATATTTGCTGAATCAGTCATATTGGTATTTCTTTTAGTCTCCAGTACCTTAGATCAGCTAGAAGTAAAAACCTAAACTTGTGGAATTGTAATCCCTACCAAAATATGAAATCTGTTCTACAACCAATGCAAAATTAGTTTAAAATTTATTGTTTTTGTATACATGTTATATTGTATATACGTTATTACAAAAACAGAAAAAGAGTGAGAGAAGGAGGAGTATAACAGAGAAGATAGGATTTAACAAATGAACAAGACTGCTGAGTCATTATATTGATATTTCTTTTGGTCTCCAGAGTCTTGGAATAACTAGAAAAAAAAATCGTGGAACTGTAACCCATACAAAACTTTAAATTCTGTTTTACAACTACTTTTTAAAATATACTTAGAAATTTATTGCTTTTTTTGTATATACGTTATATTTCACGATAAGAAAAGTCAAAAAACAAATCCTAATATAAATGATGCTTATATAAATGATGATAATAGCATAATTGTAATAATACTGTCTCATCAATTGTAACACAGCTACCACACTAAAGCAAAGTGTTACTAATAAGGAAAACTGTGTGTATGAAGAGGGGTATATGGGAACTCTGTATTTTCTGCATGATTTTTCTGTAAACCTATAACTTCTATAATAAAAATAAATACCTCTACTCAAAACCCCACTATTCAAACACAAGAGGAAAAATACATTCTACAATTCACAAAAACAATTTCTAAATGATCATTTTGCACTATTCATTCTACTGCTATATCTAGGATGCTATAGTAAAAGAAGCAAATTCCTGCAGAAATTTCTTTACCTTTGTAGCATATGTTGGCTTGTCTATGGCTTCATCCCCTATGAAAAAATCCAGGTCATCAACTCCCCTCAGCACTCTCCTTTGGGCTTGGTCGACAACCTTTGCTGACTCTCGGATGGCTATACCTTAAAAAAAAATTTTTTTTAAGCAAAAATATTTCCATCATTATCCACATTTATTTGAATAATAAGAAAGATTAAAACAATCTCTCTGTATGTACTAGTTTCCATTGTTAGGATTTTACCTGAGGTAGGAGGGTGTTCACAGAAAATACACTATTAAAGAGTACATAAAATAGTACAGATGCAAGTGATTATATTCCAGCATTATTTTTAGTAAGGTACAAAGGAACTTAGCTGCTCTATTTTTAATACTGACAGAAGCTTCGTTACTAAATTTCTTAGTTTCATCTGGAAAGCTCCCTAAAAACACTAAGTGAAATTACTATATATCAGTAGGTTCCAAAATTTAAAATACAATATAGAAGGGGACAAAACTAAAAATAAAATAAGGAATGGAGAGTGAATTGAAAATTAACACCTATATGCTGTTAGTCATTTAAATAAAACTCTGCATAAGATAAATTTTTAACATATTTTTAGACTTGTTTCAGAAAAAAAAAACTAACTTCCAATTAGAAGGAAAAACTCAGAGGTTGCGGGCAGTAACTGTTGCAAAAAGAAAAGTACAACAATCAAACCGTATTTTAAAAATTGCAAATATTAATGGATTTGTGATACATTATTTTAAAAGGTCTTAACCTTGAATATTTTTGAAATATACTTACAGAATATGTAGTAAATAATCATATAAAACTTCACTTCAGAATTTAACATCTAATAAAATGCTTAAGTTTCAAAGATTCAATTTTCTCTTTAAATTCCTAATCCCTGGTCATACTCTGCACACCCACAAATTCATTCATCCTTCAGGTTTCCACTCAACTACCATTTCCTCCCTTGATAACTTGCTTAAGAACCCAGCAGATTCGGACATGTTGTTGATGCTTATATTTGCCCTTATATACTACCATTGATATATTTTTCACAATGAATTGTAATGGTTTACAATCTAGATTTTTGAGGTTAGATAACATCATTCTTTTACTGTGTTTCTCTAGCCAAGCACATAATATCAGTAACTAATAATAGTTTATACTTATTGAGCACTCTGCTAAGTACTTCTTTTGTACATTACTTCACTTAATCCTCACAATGACATCAAAATAGATACTATTATTTCTCTGTTACAGAAATGGAAGCTTAGAGAGTGGCTTAAGAAACTATCAAGATCACACTTCCAAGAGACACAGCCAGGATTTGCACCAAAGTAGGCTATGAAGAGAAGACATGTTTACAGAGAAATATTTGTTAAATTAATATTCTACTCCATTCAAATATTTATTATGGAGTTTTAAAATGTTCAAATGGTACTTTCATAAACCTAATTCCATAAATATACTAATGGAATATTACTACCTTAAATATATTCTGATGAAACTACAGCTCTGTGGCATGAAACAAATATATGTAGTAGGCAAAATTTCTCAAAATTAAAACATCAAATTCCTAGTGAATGAATTTCAGGGGAGAGTTAGTGCTTCTGGAATGATTTAATTCCCTCAAAATAGCTCATCCAATTTTATTTTTCCACACTGGTGATTTAGGAAATAGAAAAAGCAGAGACTTGGAAGTTCCACACACCTAGGTTTCAATCCTGGATTCAGCAGTTTCTCATCAGCTGATCCAAGGACAGTTATTACTGAACCTCAGTATACTTACCTTTAAATTGTGCACACCACATTAGCAATGGATAATGTTTACAAAATTCTTAGCCAGGAACCTGCCACAGAGTATAACTCAATAAATAATATTATTGAAGACCAAAAATGTAACTGGATGAACACTTAAAGTACCTAGGCATAATTTTATACCTAAGCATAATTTTTCTGAAGAACAACTGGAAAATACATATCGTTTACCTAGCACTTCTCCTTCTAGAAACTAGTCCCAAAAAAATACTCAGAGAATAAAGGTATGTGTGTAAACCCATATATACACACACACACACACACACAAACACATGCAGACAAATACAAGGATACTCTTTATAGAACTAATTGTAATAACCAATTGCAGGGATGGGGGGGTTAACAGAATCTAAAATAAAGGATTCCTTAAATAAGCTATATCAAATTCATGGAAACTGAGCAGCCTTTCAGAAAATATGTACACTCTAACTCCACTTTGGTAAATTTATACAGTGACATGTTTTTAATATAAATTAAGAAAAACAAGACGGTTAGCCCAAAGATTAACAGTGGTTATTTCTGTGTGGTAGAATTACAGGTGACTTTTGCTTTCTTATACTAAATATATTAGATTTTGAACTATGAAAACAGAAGCCACAGAAACAAAATAAAATTTAAAATACTAGGCTTCTGTTTGCCCTGTTACCTCTCATATTCATTTACCCTTAGAGCATCCTCCAAACAAAAAGATGTCAAGGTAAAGCAGGCTACAGAATTCTCTCAAATAAGAAATTATTAAGTTTGCTGTAAATTTACCTGGAAAATAACTCCAAAATAAACTAATAAGCATATCTGATTATCTTTTAAAATAGATTACCTGGAACACTCAGTTTATTACAAATGAACATTTTTATGTACAAATGAAGAACACTCTCATAACAATACTACAAGAGTAAATTCAATGCCTTTTCCTCAGAGAGGCATCCTAAAGTAATCTGCTGAAGAGGTAACAAGAGAAAGACACAGTGCAGGCATCTTTTTTGTCCAGTTCCTTCTCTCAAACAAACAAATATCAAATTCTGCAGGCTGAAAGGGAAGGAAAATAGACAACTCATCAAGGCCACTTCTATGAATAACTAAAGATCTCCAGTGAGGGTAATGACATTGGTAAATACAAATACTAATATTGTATTTTTGGTTTGTAACTCCATATTTTACTTCTTACAGGAACTAAAAAAACAATGCATAAATGTAGTGAGAAATTAGGACTTGGGACTCAATGTACAAACATGTAATTTGTGATAAGAATTAATAAAGGGGGGTCAGAGGGATTTAGGATACATAGTTTGTATATACTACTGAAGTTAAGTTGGTACCAAAGCAAACAAGATTGTTATAGATTTAGGATGTTAAATTTAAGTCCTAAGGTAACTACAAAGAAAATATCAGAAAATATTCAGGTTCATAGGGACAGAACATGGAATGTAGGCTGCCAGAGGCACGGGATATGGGAAACTGTAGTTAGCACATAATGGGTACAGTTTTTACTAAATGGATATGGTGACAGAGTACTGCAACATTGCAAATGTGAGCAATACCACTGAATGGTATGCTTGAGAGTGGTTGGAATGGAAAAGTTTGTTGTATATATGTTCCCACAACTAAAAAAAAAAAAAAAGAGCAACTTAAAGAGACTAAAATTAAATGCAATACATGATCCTGGATGGGATCTAGCAAGAGAGGAAAAAAAGGCTAAATTTGACATTATTGGGATATATGAAAAAATTGGAATATAGATTATAAGCTTTATATCAATATTAAATGCCTTGAACTTGATAACTGTATTCATGTGGTTATATAAGTGAGTATCCTTGTTCTTAGAAAATGTACATGGAACATTATGTACATATTCAACGAGCACAATGTATACAACCTATACTCAAGTGTTCAGAAAATGGACTGAAAAGCAGATGGATGGGTGGATGGACAGACAGACAGACCAAATGATACAGTACATCTGAGGAAATGTTAATGTAGCAGGCAGGCCTCTCCCTCTTTATGGTTCAGCTGTGCTCTCTGTAGAAAATCCCAAAACCCCCGCTCCTGACCTTCAGGAAGGGGTAAAACTGCACAAGCGAGATAAGACACATACCTGGGATAGAAACCCCCTTCCCTAACCTTCAGGAACTGGTGAAGCTGCACATAGGCAAGATGAGACATTCCTGGGATGGGGGCCCCCTTCCTTGACGGTTCAGCTTTGGGCCATTCTCAGCTTAAATCAGCCAATTGTTTACCTTGTCTTTAACATGTCATACAGTCTATAAAAGCTAAGGTTGCCTTTTGTTCGGGGCTCAGACTTTCAGAGGCTACTCGGCTGAGCCCTATGGCCATAGAAAATAAAACCTGCTTCCCAAAATGAGGGATCCTTAGTCTCAGCCTGTTCTAACTTTGCGGAATGCTCCTGGAGGCCTGTGGCCTCGTTCCTGGTTTTCACGGTACATTAAAATTGGTGGATCTGGGTATACGGGGAATAGGAGTACCTTAGAGTTCTCTGTTTGGGGTGTATATTATTTTTGTAACTTCCCTTTACATTTGAAAGTATTTTAAATTAATAAAGAAAAAAACATCCATAATTATAGTTAGAGACTTCAATACCTCTCTCTCAACAACTAGTAGAACAAACAAATAGGAAGTACAGAAGAACTCAACCATCAACCAATAAGATCTAATTAACCTGTATGGAACCCTGCAGTGAACAAGAGCAGAATACGTATTGTTTTCAAGCAGCCATGGAACTTATACCAAGATAAGCTACATTCTGAGCCATTAAACAAATCTCAACAAATTTAAAAGAATTTAAAATCACACGGAGCATTTTCTTTGACCACAATGGAACCAACAGAAATAACATAAATATAATTTAAAAACTGCCCTAAAACTTGGAAACTAAACAGCATACTTTTAATCAAGTCTTAAAGAACTTTTTAAAAATTAACTGAACTGAATGAAAATGAAAATAGAACATATCAGAATGTGTGCTCACAGCTAAGGCACTGCTCAAAGGAAAATTTTTGCACTAATGCTTACATTAGAAAGTTACATTACTCAACAAATCCAAGCTTCCTATAAAAAGAAGAAGAAAATAAACCCAAAAGAAACAAAAATAACTAAAAGGATAACTGAATATAGAAAAACAATGGAGAAAAATCAAGGAAACAAAAATTCGGTTCTCTAAAAGGGGCAAGGAAATTGACAAGCTTCTAGCATGTCTAACAAAGAAAAAAAGAAAAGAAATAAATTACTAATATCAAAAATTAAGCAAGGGATATCACTACTGACCCTGAAAGACATCAAAAGGAAAATAAGTGAATATTTTACCAACTCCATATACAAAAACTTGACATCTTAGATAAAATGGACAAATTCCTTGAAAATCAGAAACTATCTCAACTCACCCAATACAAACTAGGTAATCTGAATAGCCCTAAAACTTTAAGTAAATTTTTCATTTTAAAATTCTGAAAAAAGAAATCTCAAGGCCCAGAGGATTTTATGCAAAATTATTTCAAATGCTTAAAGAAGATTTAAATGCAGTTCTACACAGTCTATTTCAGAAATGGGAGAGATTTTTAGGAAGCCATTATTATTCTGATACCAAAAACAAAGAAAATAAAAAATAATCAGACAAATATATCCCACGAATATAGATGCAGATTTTCTTAAAATATTAACAGATAGAATTCAGCAAATATAAAAAGGAAATATAAAGTGGGATATTCCAGGGATGCAAAGACAGTTCAGTACTCGAAATCAATGAAATCATCATATTAACAGACTAAAGAAAAATCACACGATCATATCAATTCATGTGGAAAAAAGACATCTGACAAGATTCTACACCCATTCATGATAAAAATTCTAGAAAACCAGGAGTAGAGGGGTATTTCACCAACCTGACAAGAAGCATCTACAAAAACCACAGCTAACATCATATTTAATCATCAAAGACTGAATGCTTCCCCCTAAGATCAGGAACAAGGCAAGGACACCTGCTCTCACCACTTCTACGGAACATACTTAAGTTCAGAACAATGAGGCAAGAAAAAGAAATAGACGGCTATAGAGATAGGAAAGGAAGAAATAAAACTGACCCAAATGACATGATGGTCTACATAAAAAATCCTGTGAAATCCCAAAAAGCCTCATAGAATTAATAAGTGACCTTAGTAAGGTTCTAGAATTCAAGACCAAAAATCAAAAATCAATTACATTTCTACATACTAGCAATGAACAGGTAGAAACAAAAATTAAAAGTACAAAATCATTTACTATTGTTCAAAATAAAATGAAATATTCCAGTGTTAATTTAACAAAACATACACAAGATTTTTATACCAAAAACTACAAAAACAATGATGAAGGAAATCAAAGAAGATCTAAGTACATAGAGAGACATATTATTTTCATGGATTAGAAGCCTCATCATAGTAAATATGTCAATCCCCTTACCCCAAAATTGATAAACAGGTTTAAAACAATTTCTATCAAAACTTCAGCAAGACTTTTTGGAAATACAGACAAGATTATTCTAAAAATGGTATTGAAAGGGGGCAGTACAATGGTGATTAAGTGGCAGAATTCTCACCTGCCATACCGGACACCCAGGTTCAATTCTCAGAGCCTGCCCATGCCAAAAGAAAAAAGCAAAAAAAAGGGATAGAAAAGGTAAAAGAAGTAGAATAACCAAAACAATTTTAAAAAATTAAGACAGTGTGGCACTGGAAGTGATACAAACATTAACAGAACAGAATAGAAAATCCAGAAATAGCCCCTTACAAGTACAAATAACTGACTGTTGACAAAGGTGAAAAGCAATTAAATGGAGGGAGGAGAGTCTTTTCAACAAACAGTGTTAGAGGAATTGTATACCTGTAGGCAAAACATGAACCTAAACCTCAAACCTTATGCAAACATTAACCCAAAATTTATAGATATAAATGTAAAACCTAAAACTACAAAACCTTTATAAGATAACACAAGAGAAAATCTTTGGGAACTACTACTCTGAAAAGTTCTTAAGACACCAAAAATACAAGCCATAAAGAAAAATATGATAAACTGGTTTCCATCAAAATTTTAAAATTTTGCAAACTGGCAAAGGACTCATATCTAGAATATATAAAGAACTCTCAAAACTCAACAGTAAAAAAATAAAGAATCCAGTTGAAAATGGGCAAAAGACATGAAGAAACATTTCATCAAGTTATATTCAGATAGCAAATAAATTTGCACATGAAAGATATTCAACATCAGTAGCCATTAGAGAGATGCAAACAAAAACAACAATGAAACATCACTACGTAATTATTCAAACAGCTAAGATAAAAATGAGTGAAATACCAAATTATGGCAGGATAGAATAAAAATAGATATCTCCTACACAGCTGGAGGAAAGGTAAAATGTACAGCCACTCTAGAAAATAGGTTGGCAGTTGTTTAAAAAAACAGAAACAAATATAGCATATAGCCAAGCGATGCACTGCTGGAAATTTATCCTAAAGAAATGAAAACTTATTTCCACACAAAAACCTGCACACTATTGTTCATAGTAACTTTACTTGTTATAGTCAAAAAATGGGAAACATCCAAAAATATCATTCAATACAATGAATGCTTAAAAAAAAAATCAAATTGTTTTATACCTATACCATGGAATACCACTCAAGAATGAAAAGGAAAAAATCAACTGATACAAGCAAAACTTGGATGAATCTCAAAGGCATTATGCTAAGTGAAAAGGCAATCTCAAAAAATTACATGATTTATTATATATATCCATTAATATGATATTCTTGCTAGAAATGTTAAAAATATGGAAAAGAGAATAGTTGCTAGGGGTTAGAAATGGTGAAGAGAAGAGGGGTGACTGTAGATGCTAAAGGAACAGCAAGGGAAAGATCACTGTGGTGGTGGAACAGTTGTGTTTCTTGCTTGCAGTGGTGGTTACAGGAATCTACATGGGATAAAATGGCAGAACTATACCACTTTACCAATACTAGTATCATGATTTTGATATTTATTATAATTATATAAGATAAAATCTTCAACGGAAACTATGTAAAGGGTATACAAGACTTCTCTGCGTTACCTTTGCTACATTCTCATAATACTTATTTCAAAATAAAATATTTTAAATAAAAACTAATAAAATAAAACTTAATAAAGAACAATATAAAAGTTCGGCAGTTTTAAAGTATCAGTGTCAGAGAGAGTTCAAATAGGCTACTCTGGATGTTGCTCTTATGCAAACTTCAGTTAGACCTTGCTACCTATCATAACTTGCCAACCCCCAACCACAACCATTCCAGCCAATCCTAAAGAACACAGGGCAATATATACGTTTCCACAGGAAAACTTAGAGTAACTTTCCAGAAACCTACAACCTCTAGATGGATCCCTGGCCAGATAAGTCTTAAAATCTGCCCAGTCTCCAGAACATCAGACAGTTCCATTTCCCAACCCCATATTAGTGACAGACCCTTCCAATATGAAAAATTTAGAATTGCCATAGCCCAAACACCCCTAAAGAGGGGGATGGAAAGATCAAAGATGATGGTGGAGTTATACATTATATATTATTATATATTAAATTGGTATCTCTTTTAGTCTCCAATATTTTAGAGCAGCCAGAAGTAAAAACCTAAATTTGTAGAAATGTAACCCATGTCAAACTCCGAAAAATGTTCTACAACTAACTGTGGTGCTGTGCTTTGAAATTTATAGCTTTTTTGTATATATGTTCTTTTTCACAAAAAAAGAAGGAAAAAAATGTCAATTGTGATGATAAAAAAATATTTAAGCCCTCTAGCTTCCTACAGTCTGGAGTAACTAGAAGGAAAAACATGAGAGGATCATATTGTAGCCCCTGACAAACTGTGGGATCTGTCCTGTAACCACTTGTTGAAGAGTGCTTTGAAAACTATTGCTTTTTCCTTTGCTTTGTATATGTTATACTATATAATAAAAAACTTAAAAATCAAAAAAGAAAAAAAAATAAATAATAGGGGGACAAGGGATTAAAAAATTCTGCAGTTTAAAAGGAAAATTGTGATTGGGTTTAGAATATGGGTACTCGTAAGAGATAAGCTAATTTTCATTGTTAAAAAGAGGTATGAGGTCAATATAAGGAAGACTGTCAAAATCAACATCAGGAAGAGGATATCTAGGATTTAGAAATAAACCGTGTCTTAAAAACTTTTCCTCTAGCAGTTAATAGACACAACATCCCACATATTTTTCAAAAGAATTATATACATCTTTACTAAACCTTCAAGGAATAAATAATCCGTATTGCATGCAAATGTCCCAGAGAATAGAAAAAGAAACCTAACTAATCAATTTTACAAAGCTAGTACAATCTTGATAAACAAACCAGCATAAGAAAGGAAAATATAGATCACTTGTACTTCAGAACATTAATGTAAAAATCCAATAAAAAAAATATTTGCAAACACAATTCAGCAAGCATTTCATGACCAACTTGGGTTTACCCCAATAATTATATAAATAATTGTTCTATATTTGAAAATGCATTAATGCAGTTCACCAAATGAACAGATTAAATGTCCCAAACCATATGCTCATCTTAATAGATACAAAAAAACTCTTAAATGTCAAAATAAATTCTTGAAAACACAAAAATTTTGTCAAAATAAATTCTTGACAACACAAAAACTTTGTTAAATTAAGACAACAAGGAGAGTTAGGACAAGATGGTGGCTTAGTGAGGTATGGAATGGAATTCGTGAACAGCCAGGAACAGTACAGAACAAATACTGGGGCCACATCAGTGACCAGACACACAGAGTACACCAGTCTGGACAAGCTGGACTGACTAAAACCCCACACAGCCCTGGAAACGGAGGCCAATGACCCTCCCCCATGTGCATGGCATCCTGGTTCACCAAGGGAAAAGGAAATAGACTTTACTAGCAGCAAGGGCTTAGCTCCACCAAGCTCCAATTGTAAAACTAATTAACAAATTCTGACTACTGAAAATAGGCCCCCAGCTTAGATAAGCCTGGAATAAGAGCTAAAGGTACTAGGAGTTTTTGCAATGACACAGAGGGGCAAGGCTGATGGGAGAAAAAAAAAAAAAAAGAAAAAGAGGCTTTTTGAGTCTGACAGCACAAAATACTTGAAAAGGGCTGGACTTGAAAAGGGGTGGGGGGGGGGCATATACAGCCTGGAGATACTTCCCACAAGTACCAACTTAAGCTCTTCATTAACAAACTCAAGGAACAGGGGTCCTGCTTTGAAAAGGATTTTTTTGTTTGTTTGCTACTACTACTTAACAGCTCATTATACAGAGCTAGAAGCCTTCTCAGACTCCAACTGCCCCAGGCAAGGGCAGAATTAAGCTTGTCTGAGATACTGGTCAGGTGAAATGTGTTAACTACCTAAAAGCTACACCTTCCCCAAGAGAAAGTGGGGCCCAGCTCAAGTGGAATCCCTCCCTTAAAGAATTCGGGTCCCAGGGACTAGAAAACTGAAGCAATTAATGCCAACCTACCACCTCACCTGTGTCTCAACCATGCTCCCAGCACAGAGAGTCTGCTGAAGTTAAAGGCACCACATCACTTTACACTGGCGGAAAGCCGCAGGCAGACAAGCACCACCTAATGGGCAGTATATGAAAAAGTCATAGTCTAGAGGCTTCATAGGAAAGTTTGTCAACATGCTGGAGCTCACCCTCAACGAAAATTGATGCAGGCGACTCTTTCCACTTGAGAGGAGGCCAGCCTAGTCTGGGAAAATCTGACTGGGGTCTATAAGATCTGAGGAGACCCTCCTCAAAAAAATAAAAAACATAAAATAAGAAACCAAAAAACAAGAACTGGAAAATTCCGATCAGTTAAACAAAACTTTTGCTAGAGGTCTAGAATAAGCTGAACTGAATGTCAAAGAATAGATATAGAACAAAGTCATAGAGCAAGAAAACCCTACGTAAAAAAGAGAAAATAATCTCCAGAATAAACTAAATAAGGAAATCAAATACCTAAATGCCAATAAAAAATAACAAGTTCTACTAGGAAAATCAAAGATATGACCCAGTCAAAGGAACACACAAACAATTCAAATGAGATACAGGACTTGAAACAACTAATTCAGAATGTTCAACCAGACATGGAAAATCTCATCAAAAATCAAATCAACGAATTGAGACAGGATATAAAGAAGGTACTAGGTGAACAAAAAGAAGAAATCGAAAGTTTGAAAAAACAAATCATACGACCTATGGGAATGAAAGGCACAGTAGAAGAGATTTAAAAAAAAATGGGAACGTACAACAATAGATTTGAAGTGGAAGAAGAAAGAATTCGTGAACTAGAGGATGGGACATCTAAAATCTGACACAAAAAAGAAAATATAGGGGAAAGAATGGAAAAATGTGAGCAGAGTCAACAAGGAACTGAATGACAACATGAAGCACATGAGTATACATGTTGTGGGTGTCCCAGAAGGAGAAGAAAAGGGAAAAGGAAGAGAAAGACTAATGGAGGAAATAATCACTGAAAATTTCCCATCTCTTATATGGTAATTTTATGAAAGACATGATGAAAGACATAAAATTACAGATCCAGGAAGTGCAGCATAACCCAAACAGAATAGATTCAAATAGACATATTCCAAGATACTTACCAAACAGATGGTCAGATGACAAAGAGAAAGAGAAAACTTTGAAATCAGCAAGAGAAAAACAATCCATCACATATAAGGGAAGCCCAATAAGACTATGTGTGCATTTCTCAGCAGAAACCATGGAGGCAAGAAGGCGTGGGATGATATATCTAAGATACTAAAAGAGAAAAGCTGTCAACCAAAAATTCTATATCCAGCAAAACTGTCCTTCAAAAAATGAGGGGGAAATTAAAACATTTTTGCACAAACAATCCTGAGAGTCTGTGACCAAGAGAAAGGTTCTTGCAAGAAATATTAAAAGGAGCACTACAGGCAGAAAGGAAAAGGCAGGAGAGACAGGTGTGGAGAAGAGTGTAGAAATGAAGACTACCAGTAAAGATGAGAAAACAAAATTGACATGACTTTTGAAATCAAAAAGGCAAAATGGGAGAAGAAAGTAGTGCCTTTACAGTAATAACACTAAATGTTAACGGATTAAACTCCCCAATCAAAAGACACATACTGGGCCACAGTGGCTCAGCAGGGAGACTTCTCGCCTGCTATGCCAGAGGTCTGGGTTCAGTTTCCAGTGCCTGCCCATGCAAAAAAAATAAAAATAAAAAAGACACAGACTGGCAGAATAGATTAAAAAAACAGGACTCATCTACATACTATCTACAGGAGATTCCTATCAGACACAAGGACAAAAAGAGGGTGAAGGTGAAAGTTTAGGAAAACATAATTCATGCAAACAAAAATCAGAAAAGAGCAGAAGTAGCTATACTAATATCCAACAAATTAGACTTCAAATGTAAAACAATTAAAAGAGACAAAGAAGGATACTACATATTAATAAAAGGAACAATTCAACAAGAACACACAACAATCAAACATTTATGCACTGAGCCAGAGTGCTCCAAAATACATGAGGCAAACACTGACAAAACTGAAGGGAAAAGTAGACATCTCTACCATAATAGTTAGAGATTTCAATTCTCCGCTCTCATCAATAGACAGAACATCTACACAGAGGAGCAATAAAGAAACAGAATTTGAATAATACAATAAATGAACTAGACTTAACAGACAATTACAGAACATTACACCCCACAAAAGAAGGATACACCCCACAACAGCAGGATACACCAGGTCATTCTCAAGAATAGACCATATCCTGGGTCACAAAGCAAGTCTCAATAAATTTAAAGAGACTGAAATAATATAAAACACTTTCTCAGATCAAAAAGGAATGAAGTTGGAGATCAATAACAGCCAGAGGTCCAGAAAATTCACAAATATATAGAGGCTAAACAACACACTCTTAAACAACCAGTGAGTTGAGGGAAAAATTACAAGAGAAATCAGTAAATATCTCAAGGTAAATAAATGAAAACATAACATTTCAAAATTTATAGGATGCAGCAAAGCCAGTAATAGGAGGGAAATTTATTGCCTTAAATATGTACATCAGAAAAAAAGAAAGTGCAAACACTGAGGAATTAACTGTTCACTTGGAAAAAAGCAAGATTAGAGCAGAAATGAATGAAACTGAGAACATGAAACCAATCAAGAAAATCAACAAAACTAGAACTTCGTTCTTTGAGAAAAATCAATAAAATTAATGGACTCTTCGCTAGATGACCAAAAAATGAGAGATGCAAATAAATAAAATGAGAAATGGAAGAGGAGACATAACCATTGGCCCTACAGAAATAAAGGAGGTAATGAGAGGATACTGTGAGCAACTATATGCTAATAAATTAGACAACATAGATAAAAGGACAACTTCCTAGAAAGGCATAAACAACCTACATTGACTGGAGAAGAAATAGATGACCTCAACAAATCAATCACAAGTAAAGAGATTGAATCAGTCATCAAGAAGCTCCCAACAAAGAAAAGCCCAGGACCAGATGGCTTCATATATGAATTCTACCAAGTACTCAAGAAAGAATTAGTGCCAATCCTGCTCAAAATTTTCAAAAATGAAGAGAAGGGAAGGCTACCTAACTCATTCTATGAAGCCAATGTCACCCTCTTAACAAAGCCAGACAAAGATACTACAAGAAAAGAAAAATACAGGCCAATCTCTCTAATGAATATAGAGGTAAAAATCCTCAACAAAACTCTTGCAAATTGAATCCAGCAGCACATTAAAATAATTATACACCATGACCAAGTGGGATTTATTCCAGGTATGCAAGGATGGTTCAACATAAGAAAAATCAATTAATGTAATAAATCTTATCAAAAATTCAAAGCAGAAAAACCACATGATCATCTCGAGTGACACAGAAAAAGCATTTGACAAAATTCAAAATGCTTTCTTGATGAAACCATTTCAAAGGATAGGAACAGAAGAGAACTTCCTCAACATGATAAAGGGAATATATAAAAAACCCACAGGTAATATCATCCTCAATGGAGAAAGACTGAAAGCTTTCCCCCTAAGATCAGGAACAAAACAAGGATGATCACTGACACCACTGTTATTGAACACTGTGCTGGAAGTTCTAGCCAGAGTGCTTAGTCAAGAAAAGAAATAAAAGGCATCCAAACTGGAAAGTGGAACTCTTACTATCTGTAGATGATATGATACTATATGTCAAAAACCCCAAAAAATTCACAGCAAAGTTACTAGAGCTAATAAATGAGTGCAGCAAAAATGGCAGGGGACAAGATCAACACCCAAAAATCAGTAGTGTTTCTATACACTACTAATGAGCAATCTGAGGAGGAAATAAAGAAAAAAATTCCATTTACAACTGCAACCAAAAGAATAAAATATTTAGGAATAAATTTAACTAAGTATACAAAAGACCTATACACAGAAAACTACAAGAAATTGCTAAAAGAAATCACAGAAGACCTAAATAAATGGAAGGGCATACCATGTTTATTAGAAGACTAAATATAGGAAAGATGTCAGTTCTACCTAGATGGATTTATAGCTTCAATGTAATACCAATTAAAATCCCAAAAACTTACTTGGTAGAAATAGAAAAAGCAATAACAAAATTTATTTGGAAGGGCAGGTTCCTAAAATTGCTAAAAATATCTTAAGAAATAAAAATTAAGTGGGAGGTCTCATGTTCTAGTTTGCTAGCTACTGGAATGCAATATACCAAAACAGAATGGCTTTTAAAAGGGGAAATTTAATAAGTTACAAATTTCCAGTTCTAAGGCCATGAAAACATCCCAATTAAAACAAGTCTATAGAAATGTCCAATCTAAGACATCCAGTGGTGAAAGAAACCTTGATTCAAGTAGGCCAAAGAAGTTCAGGATTACTCTCTCAGCTGGAAGGGCACATGGTGAACATTGTAGCATCTGCTGGCTTTCTCTCCAGGCCTCTTGTTTTCAGAAGCTCCCTGCGAGGCATTTTTCTTCCTCCTCTCCAAAAGTCAATAGCTGGTGGACTCTCTGCTTCATGGTTCTGCAGCTCCCTGTCATCCTTCTCTGCTCTCTCAGAATCTCCAAAGGTCACTGGCTGGTGGACTCTGTGGTTCTCTCAGCTTCGTGGCTCTGCTTTGCTCTGCTGTGGCTTTCTCATCATTCTCAAAAGGCATTCTGTCCAAAAATGTCTCCTTTTTTATAGGATCCAGTAAACTAATTAAGACCCACACAGAATGGGTAGAGACATGCCTCCATCTAATCAAGTTTAATACTCACAAATGATTGAGTCACATCTCTGTGGAGATGACCTAATCAAGTTTCCAACCTATAGTACCGAATAGGGATTGGAAGAAACCATTACTCCCACAAGACTGATTAAGATTAAAACACGGCTTTTCTAGGGCACATAAATCCCTTCAAACTAGAATATCTCACATTATCTGACTTTAAAGCATATTATGAAACTACAGTGGTCAAAACAGCATGGTACTGGCATACAGATAGATAAACTAACCAATTGAATCAAATAGAGTGTTCATACATAGTCCCTCTCCTCTATGCGCAACTGATCTTTGATAAGGTAGTCAAGCCAACTCACCTGGGACAGAGCGCTCTCTTCAATAAATGGTGGTTGGAGAACTGGATAGCCATATGCAAAAGAATGAAAGAGGATCCAGATCTCAGACCTTATACAAAATTTAACTCAAAATGGATCAAAGACCTAAACATTAGAGTAAGACCATAAAACTTTCAGAAGAAAATGTAGGGAAATATCTTCTAAAACTTGTAATAGGAGGCAGTTTCCTAGGTCTTACACCCAAAGCACAAGCATTGAAAAAAGAAATAGATAAATGGGAGCTCATCAAAATTAAACATTTTGTGCATCAAAGAATTTTGTCAAGAAAGTAAAAGAGCAGCCTATGCAAAGGAGACAATATTTGGAAACTCCATATCAGATGAGAGTTTAGCCTCCAGAATATATAAAATCTTCAACTCAACAACAACAACAAAAAAAAGAACCAAATAAAAGTAATGGGCAAAAGACATGAACAGACACTTCTGAGAAGAAGACATACAAATGGCTAAAAGGCACATGAAAAGATGCTCCACTTCACTGGCTATTAGGGAAATGCAAATCAAAACTACAATGAGATATCATCTCATATCCACTAAAATGGCCAATATCAACAAAACAGAAAATGTTAAGTGCTGGAGAGAATGTGGATAAAGAGGCATACTTATGCACTGTTGGTGGAAATGTAAAATGGTTCAACTGCTGTGGAAGGCAATTTGGAAACTAAATATAGAATTGCCACATGCTCCAGCAATCTCATTGCTAGGCATTGATTCAGAGGACATGAAGGCAAGGACACAAATGGATATCTGTACACCAATGTTCTTAGCAGCATCATTTACAATTGCCAAGAGATGGAAACAATCCAAATGTCCATCAATGGATGAGTGGCTAAACAAGCTCTGGTATATACATACAATGGAATATTACACAGCTGTAAAACAGAATAAAGACATGAAGCATGTAACAACATGGACAGATCTTGAGGACATTATGCTGAGTGAAATTAGCCAGAAACATAAGACAAATACTGTATGGTCTCACTGATACGAACTAACATTAATAAATGCACTTGCAGAATTTCAGTTAAACACAGGTTATCAGGAGACAGAAATAGGGCCAAGATTGGATATTGGATGTTAAAGGAATACAGACTGTGCAACAGGACTGATTATAAAAATTTTAAATGGCTAGCACAATACTACCTGATTGTAGCACAATTATATAAGTTCACTCAATGAAATTCAATGTGAGTATGAGAGAGCAAAAAGGTCTGTGGACACCTATGAAACCAGAAGGAAAGATAGAGGACAAAGATGGAGATGGTATAATTTAGAAATGCCTAGAGTGTACAATGATGGTGATTAAATGTACAAATTAAAACATGTTTCTACATGAGGAAGGACAAAGGCATGTCAGTATTGCAGGGTACTGAAAATACGTGGTATATGAGAAAAAGTACAATCAATGCAAGATGGCTCTATAGTCAACAGTAACATTGTAATATGCTTCCAATGAATGTAACAAAGGCATTATGCCAAAACTAAATGTCAACAGGCAGGGAATTGAGAAAGGGGTATGAATTCTTTGGGGAAGAAAAGGAAATGTCTTCAGAAAGAGTATGGTGGCAAAGGCACTTAGGCTGGATTCTATGACGTGTGACTAAAATTATTTTAAAATTAACAGAAAGAAACAAGTGCTAGAGAAAATGTGGAGAAAGAATGCCCCTATTCACTATCGGTAGAGAAATGAGAGGTACAGCCCCTTGGAGGGCAATGTGGTGGTCCCACAGGAGGCTCGGGGTGGGTTTGCCATATGACCCTGAAATCCTGTTGCTCAGTATGTACCTGGAGGAGCTGAGGGTAGGGACACGAACAGACATTTGCACACTGGTGTCTTTGGCAGCAGTGTTCAGGATCAACAATCAACGGAGGTGGCCTAACTGTACAAGTGAGGAATGGGAACTGTGGTATATACATACAATGGACTACTGAGCAGTAACAAGAAGGAATGAAGCTGTGAAGCATGCAACTAGACGAATGAACCATAAGAGCTGTATGTTGAATAAGAGCTGTAGGTCAGGAACAACAAGACAAATATCATACCTCAATCATGTAGACTAACTATACTTTAAAAATTCAGTGAACTAAAGTTGAGAGCATGGGACATTAGGTTGGGGGCATACTGTAAAGGGTTCTAGATTGTAAGCTTTTATAGCAGTCACATATATTCAGGAGGTATAACTGTTAACTATAAATTCTCAGATACTGAGCTGTTTGTATATAACATGGTCTTTCCCAAAAACTTCAGATATTAATCTAACAACCTGCGACTCAGAATTAGAGCTCTGAAGCTACGAAAGTCAGCAGTACCCCATACAGGAATGTTGAAAAAGTGATCAGACGTCACCTAGAGATATGAATGAAGTTGATCTGGACAGGACTAAGCTATATCAGAAGACTGGGTAAAGGATGATATATCCATATTTTAAAACTTCGCCTTCTGTGTGAGACTAAAGGGAGAGATGTTTATTTGGTGCAAAATTTAAATTTTGGGTAGTGCATTTCCTAATCTAACTTGTATGGTCAGTTTAACTGAACACCGTAAGTACATGTAATCTTG
The DNA here is from genome assembly GCF_023851605.1 of Tamandua tetradactyla. Classification (NCBI taxonomy): domain Eukaryota; kingdom Metazoa; phylum Chordata; class Mammalia; order Pilosa; family Myrmecophagidae; genus Tamandua; species Tamandua tetradactyla. The sequence goes on along the minus strand of NC_135327.1, from coordinate 197,514,528 downwards.
AATAGGGCACGAGATTTTGCTGGTTCGTCTAGGTTACTGTGATAACTCGATAAATCACAGAGTGATCTGGACAGTGAATAAAGAGGTATTTGCAAAGTATCCTTGGGAGAATGGGAAGAAATGGCACAATATTAACTTCCCCATTCGGAGAATTTCTGATATTCTTTCAAGCAGTGGGGACAACCAAATCAATATGCCAAGCCCTCACTCTTGGGGTTTGCCCCTATGAAATTTATCCCTGCAGAGGAAAGGCAAAGCCTACTTAAAATAAGGCCTAAGAGTCACCCCAGAGAACCTCTTTTGTTGCTTAGATGTGGCCTCTGTCTCTCTAAGCTGACTTGGCAAGTGAACTCACTGCCCTGCCCTCTCACCCCCACTATGTGTGACATGACTCACAGGGGTGTAAATCTCCCTGGCAACATGGGACAGAAATCCTGGGATGAGCTGGGACCCAGCATAAAGGGATTGAGAAAACCTTCTTGACCAAAAGGGGGAAGAGAGAAATGAGACAAAATAAAGTGTCAGTGGCTGAGAGATTTCAAACAGAGTCAAGAGGTTATCCTGGAGGTTATTCTTACACATTACATAGATATCATATCCTCTTTTTAGTTTATGGTGTAAACTAGAGGAAAGTACCTGAAACTGTAGTGCTGTGTTCCAGTAGCGCTATTTCTTGAAGATGACTGTATACTGATATAGCTTTTACAATGTAACTGTGTAATTGTGAAAACCTTGTGTCTGATGCTCCTTTTATCTAGGGTATGGACAGATGAGTAAAAAGTATGGACAAAAATAAACAAACGATAACAAGAACAAAGTTTAAAGTTAATTGAGTAGACTGAAATATTAGTGGTCAATGAGAGGAGGGGTAAAAGGTATGGTATGTATGAGGTTTTTTTTTTTCTAATAAAAAATTTCTTTTCCTGGAGTGATGAAAATGTTCAAAAAATGATCACGGTGATGAATACACAACTATGTGATAATATTATGAGACACATCATACACCATGTATTATAGAATGTTTCATGTCAAGAATGTTTGTTGTTTGTATGTTAAGTTTTTACAATAAAAATATTTAAATAAATCACACACAAAAAAAAAGAATAGAAGGAAACTTTATTAATCTGAAAAAGCATTGTCACCAAAACCCTACAGCAATCACTAATGAAATACTAAAATCATTCTCTTTAAAGTCAGATAGACAAAGGTATCTACTCTCTTCAATTCTAGTCACTGTTTAGATGTTCTAGCCATCACAAGAAAAGAAATGAGATATACAGACAAAAATAATTTGTCTCTTTTGAAGAGACAAAATAACCATTATTCAGTCTGCACAGAAAGTTAATCACCCATTTTCAAACTCCAGAGTCTAACTGAATACTGCAGTAACCAAGCAGGAGGAAGAGAAAGAGGCTGGTAATTTGTGGTCAATACCAGTGAATTCTACCCACCATGCAGTGGCTACCATCCCCCATCCCCCAGCCTTATGGTAGGCAGAACTGAGGGCCACACTCTTGGCTTGTGATACAACTTGCCTGTGTTAGGGTGGGAAATGAAGACTTAGCTCCTCAAGATGAAGGAGAATATGGTCCAAACACTCACCATGGCTTTTGATTAGTTTTTTTCCAATCACTGGGGTCCCAGCTCTGAATGTGGCCACTGTTCCAACTCGATTCAGGAAAAAAAGGTAGAAGAAATCTTAAGGACAGTATCCTTCCTCAAAACTACAAAAAACAGTTAAAGGGCTGTAATACCTGGGCACGTGCAGAATCAAGAAGAGACAGCTTCTAAAAGCCTTAGAAAATGCTCCTATGCCCTCACTGGCAGTCCATGTCTCAGCAGTGTAGAGCCACCTGTGCTCCACTGCGGGTCCCTGGCCTTGTTCCCACAGGGAAACACTGACCTAGGAAATTCCTCTCCACCTGGGCCCCACTGCCACAAATTTGTTCTCCAGACAAAAACAACTTAGGACAACCAACCAAAGCAGTGTAAGAAAGAATTAAGTCAAACAGCAGTGTAAGAAAGAATTAAGTCAAACAGCCTGACGACAAAGGCTTACCTGTTTAAATCCTACAACAGACCATCCTGGAGAAGGAGAAAGTCTATTTCACAGGGAGGAGAGGAGCAATCATATTCCTATAAACAGCGTAAGTCCTAAGGCCACCAGCCCAAACCAAGTCAAAGGAACATAAAAGACAGGGAAGATCCTGCACTTTACATTTGCCTCAGGCTGATCTTTTTCATAAGAGGGCTGAACTCCGAAGAACAGCACCCACCAAAGGTGTTTTTTGCATTGGTTCATTGGTTTAGCTCCAAGCACTCAAGAAAAGCTGTCATAACAGAAACTGGATACAAACTCAAGAAAGACACAGCTCAGGAACTAAATCCCAGAGTTAACACTTTAAAATATTAAAATGTACAGTGTGCAACAAAAGAATAAAGAAACAAGAAATGATGGCCCATCTAAAGAGGATAAAAACCCAGAGAACATCAATGAAGAAAATGAGACTAAGGGAATACTTCACAAGGCTTTTAAAAAATGATCCTCAACATGCTTAAGGAGATAAAGAAAAATACAGCAAAAGAAATAAAGCATGTCAGGAAAATAATGACTGAACTATATATGAGAATCTCAATAAAGAGACAGAATTTTGAAAAGGAAGCAAACAGAAATATGGGAGCTGAAAACCACAAAAAGTGAAAGAAAAGCTGCCCAGGAAATTCAAACAGGTTATAACTGGCAGAAGAAAGAATCAGTGAACCTGAAGATAAGATCATTGAAATATGTCACACTGAAGAGCAAAAATAAAAGATTTAGAAATAGCAAATGAGAAACAGCCTGAGAGACCTGTGGGACACCATCAACCATACCAATACACATACAGTAGGAATCCCAGAAGGAGAAGAAAGAAAGGGGCAGAATAAATTAATGGCAAGTTTCCAAAACTTAGAAAAAGACAAGAATATGCAACAATCAAGAAACCCTAACAATCCCAAATAGGATAAACTTTAAGTGAAATATGCCTAAATACATAGAGCAGTCAAACTGTCAAAATGCAAATGAAAGAATTCTGAAAGCTGCAAGAGAAAAATAAGGTGTTATGCACAAGGGAAAACAAATAAAATTAATTGCCAATTTCTCATCAGAAACCATGAGGCATGAAGGTAGTGGTATAAAATACTTAAAATGATGAAAAACTACTTGCCAAAAAAGATTTTTATATATGGCAAATCTGTCTTTCGAAAATAAAGATGCACTATTGGGCCAACAAATTTAAACAACATAAACCCATGGAGCCTAGAATAAGGAATGAGATTTTAGAATTTCGTATAGCTTAATGTAGTATGCTGATACATTCCAGAGTACGTTGGATAGACAATTAGAAACTATTTGCAAAGTCCCTTGAGATTAGACAAAAAACATGGATCTATTAAATTTGCCAACCTGGGAAATTACCAAAGTATTACAGACTCCCAAGTTAACAGAACAAGTCCTCAAAGTAGAAGCTTGCTCTTATGAAATTCACTTCTGTAACGAAGAAGCTAAGCCTAGCTATAATTATGCCTAAGAGTCACTTCCAAAGAACCACTTCCATTGCTCAGATGTGACCTCTCTCTAAGCCTAACTCTGAGAATAAACTCATTAACTTCCCCCTTAATAGGACATGACTTTCAGGTGTGAAAGTCTCCCTGGCAACACGGGACATGACTCCCAGGGATAAGCCTGGCCCTGACATTGTGGGATTGACAATGCCTTTATGACAAAAAGTGGGAAAAGAAATGTGATAAAATTAGGTTTCAGTGGCTAAGAGATTTCAAATAGAGTCAAGAGGCTATTCCAGAGGTTCCTCTTATGCTAGCTTCAGCTAGAAACTGCTAATTGCCGTGGAATGCCAAATCCCAACCAATAGTACTCCTGAAAACCCTAAAGAATACCCAGAGATCTATCTGAGAATCTATTTAAAAAAGAAAAAAAACTCAGCCATAGTGCACATCAAAAATATCCTCCATGTTCATATCTACATCAGAAAGCCTAAGAAGAAAATGAAATGTACTCTAATCACACTCATCATGAATATTATACTAACTATAGGGAGAGATAACAATTATATGATTATAAAACAATGAATCGGTTGTTGTTATGAAGTCAGATTCATTCATTTACTATTATATTTATGCAAATAATAAGACCAGTTCAAAGAGAGAGGACTAATGGAAAGAAACAGGAGGAAAAGATAAGACTATTCAGATTTAGCTTTTGTTCAAAATTGAACATGATAGCCAAATTTGGCCCAGCCTTTTCAGGATGTTCAGATGGTACAAGAACAGAGAAAATGACTGCGGTAAGGCTTATTAAAGTACATGTACCTGGTATACCAAGCCCCAAACAACAGTATTCCTGTAAATCCTAAAGAATTCCCAGGGCACCATCTCAAACTCTATAAAAGTTTCACTCACAAAATTTATTTTCCAGAAACCTAAAACCTCTAGATTTTTCCTAGGCCAGAGAAGTCCTGAAACCAGAAGTAGCAGTCTCCCCAAGCAGCGCAGTCCCCTGCCCCATAATGCTGACATCCCTTTTCAACATAAAGAAGTTAAAATGATCATTGCCTGACATTAACAGTTACGTGTGAGGATACTGGAGGCAAGATGGTGGCATAGTGAGGTGTGGAATTTAGTTCATCCCTCAGAGAAGCTAGTAAATAGCCAGAAACAGTACAGAACAAAACAGCTGGGGGAACATCAGTGATAGGGACACACAGCACACACAAGGCTGGAAAGGGACACACAAGAGTATACCAGGCTGGAATGGGTGGAACAGCTGAGATTCCACACAGAACTGTAAGTCACCCAACCTGCAGAGATTGGTGGCCCTGCCCCCTGGACACAGCATGCTGGTTCCCCAAGGAGAAAAGAAACAAACATTACTAGAAGGAAGGGCTTAGTGCAACCAAGCTCCAACTGCAGAATTATTAACAAATGCTGAGCAGTGAAAAAAGGCCCCCAGCCCAGAAACATGGAATAAGCACTAAAAAACTAGGAGTTTTTGCCCCAGCAGAAAGGGGGACAGGGCTGATGGGGGAGGGGGATAATAGGCTTTTTTGAGCTGGAGAGCACAAAATCCTGAAAAAGGGATAAACACCCAAAAACGGGGGCACATAGATATGCAGATTCATGTACCAACTCAACCTCTTGAATGGCAAACCCAAGGAGGAGGTGAATATCTTATGAATCTTGTAATAGCAGGTGGTTTCCTAGACTTAACACCCAAAGCATGAGCACTGAAAAAAGAAATAAATGGGATCTCCTAAAAATTAAACACTTATGTGCACCAAAGAGCTTTGTTAGGAAAGCAAAAAGCAGCCTCCTCAATGGGCAACAATACTTGGAAATCCCATATCAGATGATGGTTTAGTATCCAGAAATACATAAAGAGACTGTTCAACTCAACAATAAGACAAAAACCCAATTAAAAAATGGGCAAAAGTCATGAACAGACACTTCTCACAAGAGGAAATACAAATGACTAAAAGGCACATGAAAAAATGCTCAACTTCATTGGCTATTATAGAAATACAGATCGAAATCAAAATGAGATATCATCTAATACCCACTAGAATAGCCATTATCAAAAAAACAGAAAATGACAAACGCTGGAGAGGATGTGGAGAAAAAGGCACACTTATTCACTGTTGCTGGGAATGTAAAACATTACAATTGCTCTGCAAGGCAGTTTGGCCATTCCTCAGGAAGCTAAGTATAGAACTGACATATGATCCAGCAATCCTATCACTAGGTTTATATTCAGAGGAACTGTCAGCAAGGACAGAAATGGACATGTGCACACTGACGTTTAGAGCAGCATTATTTATGCTTACTGTGGTAGTTAGATTCAACTGTCAACTTGGCCAGGTGAAGGCACCTAGTCCTGTTGCTGTGGACATGAGCCAATGGTACATGAACCTCAATCTGTTGCTGATTACATCTGCAGTCAGCTGAGAGGTGTGCCTGCTGCAATGAATGATGTTTGACTTAATTGGCTGGTGCTTAAATGAGAGAGCTCAACATAGCACAGCCCAAGCAGCTCAGCATACTTCATCTCAGCACTCGCAGTTCAGCCCAGGCCTTTGGAGATGCAGAAAGAAAACACCCCGGGGAAAGTTGTTGGAACCCAGAGGCCTGTAGAGATACTATGAACAACTGTATACCACATTAGATAACCTAGATGAAACTGATTTATTCCTAGAACAGAAAACTATCTACACTGACTCAAGAAGAAATAGAAAATCTCAACAGACCAATAACAACAAAGATTTACTCAATAATCAAAAATGTCCCAACAACCAAAAGGGATAAAAGAAATGTAAAAAAAAATAAGGCTAAGAGAGTTCAAATAGATTTGAGAGGCTTTGTGGAGGCTAAACTTACTTGAGCATCAGCCAGATACTGCTAATTACCACAGTTTGCCAAACCCCAACCAAACCATTCCTGTTAAACCTAAAGAACACCTATGGTTCTGAGATTCTAAAAAAGTTTCACATGCTAAAACGACTTTCCAGAAACCTACAACCTCCAGATGGTTTCTATGCCAGACAAGTCCTGAAACCCAGAGGCGGCAGTCTCTCCAAGAACATCAACTAGTTCCAAGTCCCTACTCCATATTACAGACACCCATTTCCAAAATGAAAAAGTTAGAATGGGCACAGCCCTAAAAATTGAGAGAAAGAGCAAAGGAGAAAGAGGAGTTATGGAGTTATAACAAAGAAGTTAGGATTTAACGAATGAATATGATTGCTAAATCATTACACTGATATTTCCTTTAGTCGCCAGTATCTTGGAGCAGGTTGAAGGAAAAACCTGAAATTGTGGACTGTAACCCACACCAAACTCTGAAATCAGTTTTATAATCATTAGTTAAAATGTACTTTGAAATTTATTGCTTTTTTGCATATATATTTCACAATAAAAGATGTTTAAAGAAAAATAAAAACCTCCCAAAAAAGAAAAGCTCGGGGCAGATGGGTTTATAGACGAATTTTACAAAATATTCAAAAAGAATTACCAACTGCTCAAACTCTTCCAAAAACCTGAGGAGTAGGCAAAAATTTCTAACTCATTGTATGAGGCAAGCATCACCCTAATACCAAAGCCACGTAAAGATATTACAGAAAAAGAATATCACAAGCCAATAGTCCATATAAATATAGATGCAAAAATCCTAAACAAAAAACTAGCAAACCAAATTCAACAGCACAGTAAGAGAATTACATACCATAATCCAGTAGGACTTATCCCAGGTATGCAAGATGGTTCAACATAAAATCAATTAATGTAATACACTACATTAATAGAACATAGAGGAAAAAACACATGATCATTTCAATTGACACAAAAAGGCATCTGACAAAACCCAGCACCCCTTGATAAAAACACTTAAAATTAAGTATAGATATGAGGGAATACCGTGCAGCTTATGAGAAGAAATAACATTGTGGGGCACACAACGAACTGAACATACCCTGAGGACAACGTGTTGTCCAAAATAAACCTGAAACAAAAGAACAAATATGCTATGGTCTCTTTCAGAAAATACTTTTAAGTAAATTGGAGACTAAACTGTAATCTCTTACAGCAGTCATACTTACTCTAAAATTTTAAGTTTATTTCTAGATTCTGAGACATTGAGCTATACATATATATATATATATATATATATATATATATATATATATATATATATAAAAGCTAGTATTTCCCTGGAAATTGTAGTACTTCTTTTACACCTAAGATTCAGAGCTAGAGTTCTGCAGCTCTGAAAAACAACAGTGTTACATACAAATAACAGTTAAAGTAATCTCAAAAAAGAGATCAGGCTTCAGTTAGAGATAAAAACAAAGCAGATCTGGTTGGGACTAAGGTAAATAAGAATATAGGACAAAAGATGATAGTGTTTGTACTCCAGAGCAGTCACCGATTGTATGAGACCAAAGGTAGAGAAGTTTAATGTATCTAGAATTAAATTTTCTATAGCACACAATCCAAATCAACCTGTCTACAGATCTTGTTTAAACAACCCAAATACATGCAGCCCAGAAAAATATGAAAATATTAAATTTTCCCATCTGGGAATTCTCTGGGCTCTCTTTTAAACACTAGAGACCCCCAAGAATATAGGCCAAACCCTTGATTTTGAAGTTTGTTCAGTACAAGATCGCCACACATTCATCAGTAGTATTCCTATTGACTAGCAATGAACAATCTGAAGAGGAAAATTTAAAACTTTCATTTACAACAAAAACTAAAAGAATCAAATATCTAGAAATAAATTTAACCAAATATGGAAGGGACTTACATATAGAAAACTACAAAACATGGCTAAAAGAAATCAAAGAAGACTCAAATACACACATGTAAGGACATTCCATGCTCATACAGTGGAAGAATAAATATTGTCAAGATGTCTATTCTACTCAAAGTGATTTACAGATTCAACATTATTCAAACTAAAATTCTAACAGATTCATTGTGGAAAGGGAAAAGTCTATCATCAAATCAACGTGTCAGTGTAAGGGATCCAGAAAAGCCAAACACATCTTCAAAAAAAAAAGAACAAAGTTAGAGGACTCACATTTCCTGAATTAAAAATTTACTACAAATTTACAATGGTCAAAACAAATGGTACTAAAAGTTGGTTCTTTGAGAAAATCAATAAAATTGATAGGCCAGTAGCAAGACTGACAAAGGAAAAAAGAGAGAGGATGCAAATAAACAAAATCAGAAATGAGAAGGGGTGTGTTACCACAGACCCTGAAGAAATACAATCATAAGAGGATATTATCAATAACTATAAGCCAACAAACTAGACCACTTAGATGAAACGGAAAAATTCCTGGAGACACACAAAAAAGCTACACTGACCCAGGAAGAAATAGAAGATCTCAACAAACAAATCACAAGTAAAGAGATTCAGTCATCAAAAATCTTCCTACAAAGAAAAGCCCAGGGCCAGATGGTTTCACAGGAAATTTTATCAAACATTCCAGGAAGATACTGCTCAAACTTTTCAGGAAAAATGAGGAAAAAGGAACTCTACCTAACTCATTTAATGAAACTAATATCATTTTAATACCCAAACCAGGTAACGATGCTATAAGAAAGGAAAACTACAGGCCAATCTTCCTAATGAACATAGATGCAAAAATTCTCAATAAAATATTAGTAAATTGAATCCAGCAGAACATTAAAAGAATTATACACCATGATCAAGTGGGGTTTATACTAGGAATGCAAGGATGGTTCAACACAAGAAAATCAATTGATGTAATATAGCACATTAACAAATCAAAAGTGAAAAATCACATGATCATCTCGATTGATGCTGAAAAATCATTCAACAAAATTCAGCATCCTTTTCTGATTAAAAAAAAAACACTCCAAAAGGTAGAAATCAAAGGTAACTACCTCAATATGATAAAGAGAATATATGGAGGAGGGGCCAAGATGGCGGTTTAGCAATGTGAGCATTTTAGTTCGTCCTCCAGAACAACTACTAAATAACCAGAAACAGTACAGGACAGCTCCTGGAGCCACGTCAGTGACCGAACACACAGCGTACCCCAGTCAGGACCAGCTGGACCAGCTGCAAGCCTCCCCAAAACCGTGAGTTCCCCAAGCCGCAGTGGCCAGCACCCAGCGCCCCTTCCCAACAGGCGGCTTCACAGAGGGAAAGGAAAGAGACTCTAAACCTGGTCAAGGCAGAGGTCACTCATTGGGCTCACGGAAAAAGAGGAAAGGGGAGGAAACGGAGGCTTTAGTGGCTGTGTCTCTACGGACACTTGGCAGCCTCTGGATTTAGCGGTGGGACTTCTCAGGCTGCAACTGCCCCAGGCATAGGCAGAAACGGGCTACTTTCAGGGCTGTCTCCCACCTGTGCCTTCCCCATGAGAGGGGTGAAGCCCAACTCAGGTGGAATCCCTCCATCAAGGAATTCAGACCCCAGGGATTGGCAATTTGAACCCATTAAAACCAGGCTACAACCTCTCCTCCGTCTCCACAACGCCCCCAGCAGGGAGAGTCTTACAAAGTTAAAAGTGCAGCAACATCTTTCGCTGGTGCGACCCGCAGGCAGACACACCACATACGGGGCAGCATAAGAAAAACAGAGCCCAGAGACATCACAGAGAAGTCTTTTAACCTGTTGGGTCTCACCCTCAGGGAAAACTGATGCAGGAGACGCCTTGCCCCTAATAGGAAGCCAATTTAGTCCGAGAAAACCTGGCTGAGTCTATAATACCTACATAGACCCTCCTAAGGGTGGAGAGGAAAACGCACTATACAAGCAGGGCAACAAACAAGAAAACAAGAACTGAAAAATTATCCTCTGTTAAACAAAACCTAAGCTAGAGGTCCAGAAAAAGCTGAACTGAAGGTCAAAGAACAGATAGACAACAAATTCATCTAGCAAGAAAACACTAGGTAAGAGAAGTGAAAGCAATCACCAGAATAAACTAATTAAGGTAATTAAATGTCTAGACGCCAGCAAAAAATAACAAATCACATCAGGAAAATTGAAGGTATGGCCCAGTCAAAGGAACAAACCAATAGTTCAAACAAGACAGGACAGCTGAAACAACTATTCAGAATATACGAACAGATATGGAAAACCTCATCAAAAACCAAATCAGTGAATTGAGGGAGGATATGAAGAAGGCAAAGAACGAACAAAAAGAAGAAATGGAAAGTCCGAAAAAACGAATCACGGAACTTATGCGGATGAAAGATACAATAGAAGAGATGAAAAAAACAACGGAAACCTACAATGGTACTTGTACCATTGTACAAATGGTACAAATTTTCCTTCTTTCTACACTCTTCTCTTATTAGAGACAGAGGTTAGGATTACTGAACTGTAGGACGAAACATCTGAAATCCGAAAAGATACAGAAACTATACGGAAAAAAATGGAAAAATATTAGCAGGGACTCAGGAAACTGAATGATAATATGAACAAATATACGTGTTGTGGGGGTCCTGGAAGGAGAAGAGAAGGGAAAAGGAGAAGAAAAACTAATGGAAGAAATTATCCCTGAAAATTTCCCAACTCTTATGAGAGACCTAAAATTACAGATCCAAGAAGTGCAGAGTACCCCAAAGCGAATAGATCCAAATAGACGTTCTTCAAGACACTTACTAGTCAGAATGTCAGAGGTCAAAGAGAAAGAAAGGATCTTGAAAGCAGCAAGAGAAAAGCAATCCATCACATACAAGGAAAGCCCAATAATACTAGGTGTAGATTACTCAGCAGAAACCATGAAGGCGAGCAGACAGTGGGATGACATATTTAAATTACTAAAAGAGAAAAACTGCCAACCAAGAATCCTATATCCAGTAAAAATTGTCCTTCAAAAATGAAGGAGAAATTAAAACATTCTCAGACAAAAAATCACTGAGAGAATTTGAGACCAAGAGACCAGTTCTGCAAGAAATACTAAAGGGAGCACTAGAGACAGATACGAAAAGAGAGAAGAGAGAGGTGTGGAGAAGAGTGTAGAAAGAAGGAAAATTAGATATGACATACAAAATAAAAAAGGCAAAATAGTAGAGGAAAGTACTACTCAAACAGTAATAACACTAAATGTTAACGGATTGAACTCCCCAATCAAAAGACACAGACCGGCAGAATGGATTAAAAAACAGGATCCTTCGATACGCTGTCTACAGTAAACACATCTTAGACCCAAATATAAACATAGGTTGAAAGTGAAAGGTTGGGAAAAGATATTTCATGCAAATAACAACCAGAAAAGAGCAGGAGTAGCTATACTAATATCCAACAAACTAGACTTCAAATGTAAAACAGTTAAAAGAGACAAAGAAGGATACTATGTACTAATAAAAGGAACAATTCAACATGAAGACATAACAATCATAAACATTTATGCACCAAACCAGAATGCCCCAAAATACATGAGGCAAACACTGCAAACACTGAAAAGGGAAACAGACACATCTACCATATTAGTTGAGACTTCAATTCACCACTCTCATCAATGGACAGAACATCTAGACAGAGGATCAATAAAGAAACAGAGAATCTGAATACTACAACAAATGAGCTAGACTTAACTGACATTTATAGGACATTACACCCCACAACAGGAGGATACACCTTTTTCTCAAGTGCTCATGGATCATTCTCAAAGATAGACCATATGCTGGTTCACAAAGCAAGTCTCAACAAATTTAAAAAGATTGAAATCATACAAAACACTTTCTCAGATCATAAAGGAATGAAGTTGGAAATCAATAATAGGCAAAGCACCAGAAAATTCACAAATATGTGGAGGCTCAACAACACACTCTTAAACAACCAGTGGGTCAAGGAAGAAATTAACAAGAGAAACCAGGAAATATCTCGAGGCAAATGAAAATGAAAACACAACATACCAAAACTTATGGGATGCAGCAAAGGCAGTGCTAAGAGGGAAATTTATTGCCCTAAATGCTTATATCAAAAAAGAAGAAAGGGCAAAAATTCGGGAATTAACTGTCCACTTGGAAGAACTGGAGAAAGAACAGCAAACTAACCCCAAAGCAAACAAAAGGAAAGAAATAATGAAGATTAGAGCAGAATTAAATGAAATTGAAAACATGAAAACAATAGAGAAAATCAATAAGACCAGAAGTTGGTTCTATGAGAAAATCAATAAGATTGATGGGCCCTTAGCAAGATTGTCAAAAAGAAGAGAGATGATACAAATAAATAAGATTAGAAATGGAAGAGGAGACATAACCACTGACCCCACAGAAATAAAGGAGGTAATAACAGGATACTATGAACAACTTTATGCAAATAAATACAACAATGTAGATGAAATGGACAACTTCCTAGAAAGGCATGAACAACCAACTTTGACTCAAGAAGAAATAGACGACCTCAACAAACCTATCACAAGGAAAGAAATCAAGTCAGTCATTAAGAATCTCCCCAAAAAGAAAAGTCCAGGACCAGATGGTTTCACATGTGAATTCTACCAAACATTCAAGAAAGAATTAGTACCAACCTGCTCAAACTCTTCCGAACAATTGAAGAGATGGGAAAGCAACCTAACTCATTCTACAAAGCTAACATCACCCTCATACCAAAGCCAGACAAAGATACTACAAAAAAAGAAAACTACAGACCAATCTCTCTAATGAATACAGATGCAAAAATTTTCAACAAAATTCTAGCAAATCGAATCCAGCAACACATTAAAAGAATTATACATCATGACCAAGTAGGATTCATCCCAGGTATGCAAGGATGGTTCAACATAAGAAAATCAATTAATGTAATACACCATATCAACAAATCAAAGCAGAAAAATCACACAATCATTTCAATTGATGCAGAGAAGGCATTTGACAAAATTCAACATCTTTTCCTGTTGAAAACACTTCAAAGGATAGGAATACAAGGGGATTTCCTTAAAATGATAAAGGGAATATACGAAAAACCCACAGCTAATATCGTCCTCAACGGGGAAAAACTGAAAACTTCCCCCCTAAGATCAGGAACAAGAGAAGGATGTACACTATCACCACTGTTATTCAACATTGTGTTGGAAGTTCTAGCCAGGGCAATTAGACAAGAAAAAGAAATATAAGGCATCAAAATTGGAAAGGAAGAAGTAAAACTCTCACTGTTTGCAGATGATATGATACTATATGTAGAAAACCCTGAAAAATCCACAGCAAAACTACTAGAGCTAATAAACAAGTACAGAAAAGTGGCAGGGTACAAGATCAACATTCAAAAATCTGTAGTGTTTCTATACACTAGTAATGAACAATCTGAGGGGAAAATCAAGAAACAAATTCCATTTACAACTGCAACTAAAAGAATAAAACACTTAGGAATAAATTTAACTAAAGAGACAAAAGACCTTACAAAGAAAACTACAAGAAACTGTTAAAAGAAATCACAGAAGACCTAAACAGATGGAAGGGCGTACCGTGTTCATGGAGTGGAAGACTAAATATAGTTAAGATGTCAATTCTACCTAAATTGATTTACAGATTCAACGCAATACCAATCAAAATCCCAACAACTTACTTTTCAGAAATAGAATAACCAATAAGCAAATTTATCTGGAAGGGTAGGATGCCCCAAATTGCTAAAAGTATTTTGAGGAAAAAAAACAAAGCTGGAGGTCTCACACTGCCTGACTTAAAGGCATATTATGAAGCCACAATGGTCAAAACAGCATGGTACTGGCATAAAGATAGATATACTGACCAATGAAATCGAATAGAGTGTTCAGATACAGACCCTCTCATCTATGGACATTTGATCTTTGATAAGGCAGTCAAGCCAACTCACCTGGGACAGAACAGTCTCTTCAATAAATGGTGCCTAGAGAACTGGATATCCATACGCAAAAGAATGAAAGAGGACTCGTATCTCATACCCTATACAAAAGTTAACTCAAAATGGATCAAAGATCTAAACATCAGGTCTAAGACCATAAAACAGTTAGAGGAAAATGTAGGGAAATATCTTATAAATCTTATAATTGGAGGCGGATTTATAGACAGACCTTACACCTAAAGCAAGAGCACTGAAGAAAGAAAGAAAGAAATAGGAACTCCTCAAAATTAAACACTTTTGTGCATCAAAGAACTTCATCAAGAAAGTAGAAAGACAGCCTTCACAATGGGAGACAATATTTGGAAATGACATATCAGATAAAGGTCTAGTATCCAGAATTTATAAAGAGATTGTTCATCTCAACAACAAAAAGACAGCCAACCCAATTACAAAATGGGAAAAAGACTTGAACAGACACCTATCAGAAGAGGAAATACAAATGGCCAAGAGGCACATGAAGAGATGCTCAATGTCCCTGGCCATTAGAGAAATGCAAATCAAAACCACAATGAGATATCATCTCACACCCACCAGAATGGCCATTATCAACAAAACAGAAAATGACAAGTGCTGGAGAGGATGCGGAGAAAGAGGCACACTTATCCACTGTTGGTGGGAATGTCAAAGGGTGCAACCACTGTGGAAGGCAGTTTGGCGGTTCCTCAAAAAGCTGAATATAGAACTGCCATACGACCCAGCAATACCATTGCTAGGTATCTACTCAAAGGACTTAAGGGCAAAGACACAAACGGACATTTGCACACCAATGTTTATAGCAGCATTATTTACAATTGCAAAGAGATGGAAACAGCCAACATCTCCATCAACAGAAGAGTGGCTAAACAAACTGTGGTATATACATACGATGGAATATTATGCAGCTTTAAGACAAGATAAACTTATGAACCATGTAATAACATGGATGGACCTAGAGAATATTATGCTGAGTGAATCCAGCCAAAAACTAAAGGACAAATACTGTATGGTCCCACTGATGTGAACGGACATTCGAGAATAAACTTGAAATATGTCATTGGTAACAGAGTTCAGCAGGAGTTAGAAACAGGGTAAGACAATGGGTAATTGAAGCTGAAGGGATACAGACTGTGCAACAGGACTAGATACAAAAACTCAAAAATGGACAGCACAATAATACCTAATTGTAAAGTAATCATGTTAAAACACTGAATGAAGCTGCATCTGAGCTATAGGTTTTTGTTTTGTTTTGTGTTGTTTTGTTTTGATTTTACTATTATTACTTTTATTTTTTTCTCTATATTAACATTCTATATCTTTTTCGGTTATGTTGCTAGTTCTTCTAAACCAATGCAAATGTACTAAGAAATGATGATCATGCATCTATGTGATGATGTTAAGAATTAATGATTGCATGTGTAGAATGGTATGATCTCTAAATGTTGGGTTAATTTCTTTTTTTCCGTTAATTAAAAAAAAAAAAAAAAGAGAAGGGATAATTGGAGATGAAGGGATACAGACTGTACAACGGGACTGGATATAAAAACTCAGAAATGGACAGCACAATACTACCCAATTGTAATGCAATTATGTTAAAACACTGAATGAAGCTGCATGTGAGGTATAGGTTTTTTGTTTTTGTTTTTTTTGTTTTTTTTCTTTCTATTATTGTTTTAATTCTTATTTTGTTGTCTTTTTATTTCTTTTTCTAAATCGATGCAAATGTACTAAGAAATGATGAATATGCAACTATGTGATGTTATTAAGAATTACTGATTGTACATGTAGATTGGAATGATTTCTAATTGTTTTGTTAATTCTTTTTTTAATTAATAAAAAAAAAAAAAAAATGAAAGAGGATTCGTATCTCATACCCTATACAAAAGTTAACTCAAAATGGATCAAAGATCTAAACATCAGGTCTAAGACCATAAAACAGTTAGAGGAAAACGTAGGGAAATATCTTATAAATCTTATAATTGGAGGCGGATTTATAGACAGACCTTACACCTAAAGCAAGAGCACTGAAGAAAGAAAGAAAGAAATAGGAACTCCTCAAAATTAAACACTTTTGTGCATCAAAGAACTTCATCAAGAAAACAAAAAGGCAGCCTACACAATGGGAGACAATATTTGGAAATGACATATCAGATAAAGGTCTAGTATCCAGAATTTATAAAGAGATTGTTCAACTCAACAACAAAAAGACAGTCAATCCAATTACAAAATGGGAAAAAGACTTAAACAGACACTTCTCAGAAGAGGAAATACAAATGGCCAAAAGACACATAAGAGATGCTCAACGTCCCTGGCCACTAGAGAAATGCAAATCAAAATCACAATAAGGTATCATCTCACACCAACCAGAATGGCCATTATCAACAAAACAGAAAATGACAAGTGCTGGAGAGGATGTGGAGAAAGAGGCACACTTATTCACTGTTGGTGGGAATGTCAAAGGGTGCAACCGCTGTGGAAGGCAGTTTGACGGTTCCTCAAAAAGCTATATATAGACTTGCCATATGACCCAGCAATACCATTGCTAGGTATCTACTCAAGGACATAAGGGCAAAGACACAAACGGACATTTGCACACCAATGTTTATAGCAGCATTATTTACAATTGCAAGGAGATGGAAACAGCCAAAATGTCCATCAACAGAGGAGTGGCTAAACAAACTGCGGTATATACATACGATGGAATATTACGCAGCTTTAAGACAGAATAAACTTATGAAGTATGTAACAACATGGATGGACCTTGAGAACATTATGCTGAGTGAGAATAGCCAAAAACTAAAGGACAAATACTGTATGGTCTCATTGATATGAACTGACATTAGTGAATAAACTTGGAATATTTTGTTCGTAACAGAGACCATCAGGAGATAGAAATAGGGTAAGATATTAGGCAATTGGAGCTGAAGGGATACAGACTGTGCAACAGGACTACATACAAAAACTCAGAAATGGACAGCACAATACTACCTAACTGCAATACAATTATGTTAAAACACTGAATGAAGCTGCATGTGAGAATGATAGAGGGAGGAGGGCTGGGGACATACTGAAATCAGAAAGATAGATGTTAAAGATTGAGATGGTATAATCTAGGAATGCCTAGAGTGTATAATAACAGCGAATTGTACAAGGTACAATTTTAAAAATGTTTTTGCATGAGGAAGAACAAAGGAATGTCGTCATTGCAGGGTACTGAAAATAGATGGTAATTAATATTTTAAAATGTCACCCTCTGTGTGAGACTAAAGCAAAAAATGTTTATCTGTTACAAAATTAATATTTTGACCAGTGCATTTCCTAATATAATTTATGTAGATAGTTTGATTGAATGCCACAAGTACTTGGAATCTCAGGTAGGACATGAGATTTTATTGGTTTGTCCAGAGTGATGCCCCGATGAATCCCAGAGTGATTCGATATGTGAGTGGAAAAGTATCTGCAATGCCCCTTTCGGGGAGTGGTGAGAACGGGGAGAAATTCAACTTCCCCAAGTTGAATTCTTGATATTCTCACAAGCAGTGTGGACAACCAATGCTATAGGCTGAGCCCCCAGTCTTGGGATTTCTTCATATGAAACTTAACCCCAACAAAGGATAGGTGAAGCCTACTTAAAATTTAGGCATAAGAGTCATCCCCAAGAGAGTCTCTTTTGTTGCTCAGATGTGGACTCTCTCTCCAGCCAACACAACAAGCAAACTCACCACCCTCCCCCTGTCTACGTGGGACGTGACTCCCAGGGGTGTGGACCTTCCTGGCAACGTGGGACAGAAATCCTAGAATGAGTTGAGACTCAGCATCAAGGGATTGAGAAAAACCCTACAATGAGCTGAGCACCAGCATCAAGGGATTGAGAGAACCTTTTCGACCAACGGGGGAAGAGTGAAATGAGACAAAGTGTCAATGGCTGAGAGATTCCAAACAGAGTCGAGAGGTTATCCTGGAGGTTATTCTTATGCATCAAGTAGATATCATCTTGTTATTCAAGATGTAATGGAGAGACTTCCGGAGAAGATGGCGGCTTAGTAAGACGCGCGGGTCTTAGTTCCTCCTCCAGAAAAGCAACTAAAGAAACAGAAACAATACAAAACAGCTCCCGGAGTCACGACAGAGACCAAAAAAGACAGCGTACCCCATTCTGGAACGGCTGAACGGGTAGGGAGAATCCACTGCTGTGAGATACCCGAGGGGTGCACGTTTTCCCGGCTGGGGTGGCTGGCGTCTGGGGTCCCCTCCACGCACGTGGCTCCCCGGTCTGACTGGGAACATTGGATAGCGGGGCCCTCCTGTCACGCTTGGCGTCTCGGGCCAGCTGGGCAATTTGGACCGGCACTCCCCCAAGCCACAGCCAGCGACCCCCGCCTCCACGCGCGGTTTCCCGGGCCGACTGCCCCGCAGACAAACGACCGCCACGAGCGCCACCTACTGGGCAGGAAAAGAAAAACAGAGCCCAGAGATTCCACAGAAAAACCTTTCAACCAGCTGGGTCCCACACCCAGGGAGATCTGATCAAATGCCCAGACACCAGCAGAAAATAATGGATGACGCTCGGAAAATTGAAGATATGGCCCAATCAAAGGAACAAACCAATAGTTCAAATGAGATACAGGAGCTGAGACAACTAATGCTGAATATACGAACAGAAATGGAAAAACTCTTCAAAAACCAAATCAATAAATTGAGGGAGGACATGAAGAAGATATGGGCTGAACAAAAAGAAGAAATAGAAAATCTGAAAAAACAAATCACAGAACTTGTGGGAGTGAAGGACAAAGAAGAAAAAATGGAAAAAACAATGGATACCTACAATGGTAGATCTAAAGAGACAGAAGCTACAATTAGTGAACTGGAGGATGGAACAACTGAATTCCAAAAAGAAACAGAAACTATAGGGAAAAGAATGGAAAAACTTGAGCAGGGAATCAGGGAACTGAATGACAATATGAAGCGCACAAATATACGTGTTGTGGGTGTCCCAGAAGGAGAAGAGAAGGGAAAAGGAGGAGAAAAACTAATGGAAGAAATTATCACTGAAAATTTCCCAACTCTTATGAAAGACCTAAATATACAGATCCAAGAAGTGCAGCGCACCCCAAAGAGAATAGACCCAAATAGGCGTTCTCCAAGACATTTACTAGTTAGAATGTCAGAGGTCAAAGAGAAAGAGAGGATCTTGAAAGCACCAAGAGAAAAACAATCTGTCACATACAAGGGAAACCCAATAAGACTATGTGTAGATTTCTCAGCAGAAACCATGGAAGCTAGAAGACAGTGGGATGATATATTTAAATCACTAAAAGAGAAAAACTGCCAACCAAGACTCCTATATCCAGCAAAATTGTCCTTCAAAAATGAAGGAGAAATTAAAACATTTATAGACAAAAAGTCACTGAGAGAATTTGTGACCAAGAGACCAGCTCTGCAAGAAATACTAAAGGGAGCACTAGAGTCAGATACGAAAAGACAGAAGAGAGAGGTATGGAGTAAAGTGTAGAAAGAAGGAAAATCAGATATGATATATATAATACAAAAGCCAAAATGGTAGAGGAAAATATTATCCAAACAGTAATAACACTAAAAGTTAATGGACTGAATTTCCCAATCAAAAGACATAGAATGGCAGAATGGATTACGACCCAGCAATACCACTGCTAGGTATCTACTCAAAGGACTTAAGGGCAAAGACACAGACGGACATTTGCACACCAGTGTTTATAGCAGCATTATCTACAACTTCAAAGAGATGGAAACAGCCAAAATGCCCATCAACAGACGAGTGGCTAAACAAACTATGGCGTATACCTACGATGGAATATTATGCAGCTTTAAGACAGACTAAACTTATGAAGCATGTAATAACATAGATGGACCTAGAGAACATTATGCTGAGTGAGTCTAGCCCAAAACTAAAGGACAAATACTGTATGGTCCCACTGAAGTGAACCGACATTCGAGAATCAGCTTGGACTATATCATTGGTAACAGAGACCAGCAGGAGTTAGAAACAGGGTAAGATAATGGGTAATTGGAGCTGAAGGGATACAGACTGTGCAACAGGACTAGATACAAAAACTCAAAAATGGACAGCACAATAATACCTAAGTGTAATGTAACTAGGTTGGAACACTGAATGAAGCTGCACCTGAAATATGGTTTTTTGTTTGTTTGTTTGTGTGTTTGTATCTTTTGTTTTTGTTTTTTCTTTTTCCTTTTTATATATATATATATATTATTAGTATTATTATTTTAATTCTCTTCTCTATATTAACATTCTATATCTTTTTCTGCTGTTTTGCTAGTTCTTTTCCTAAATCGATGCAAATGTACTAAGAAATGATGATCATACATCTATGTGATGATACTAAGAATTACTGAGTGCATGTGTAGAATGGAATGATTTCTAAATGTTGTGTTAATTTCTTTTCTTTTTTTTGATTAATAAAAAAATTAAAAAAAAAAAAAAAACACAAAAAAAAAAAAAAAAAAAAAAAACAAAAAAAAAGATGTAATGGAGAGGCTGGAGGGAACTGCCTGAAAATGTAGAGCTGTGTTCCAGTAGCCATGTTTCTTGATGATGATTGTATAATGATATAGCTTTCACAATGTGATTGTGTGATTGTGAAAACCTTGTGTCTGATGCTCCTTTTATCTACCTTGTCAACAGATGAGTAGAATATTTGGAATAAAAATAAATAAAAGGGGGAACAAATGTTAAAATAAATTTAGTTAGAAATGCTAGTGATCAATGAAAGCGAGGGGTAAGGGGTATGGTATGTAAAATTTTTTTATTTTCGTTTTTGTTTTATTTTTCTGTTGTCTTTTTATGTCTTTTTCTGAATTGATGCAAATGTGTGGGAAATGATCATGATGATGAATATGCAACTATGTGATGATATTGTGAATTGCTGAGTGTATGTATTGGGAATGTTTTTGCTTCTTGTAATTTTTTTTAATTAATAAAAAATTTTAAAAAATAAAAAAAGAGAATATATGAAAAACTGATAGCCAGCATCATACGCAATGGAGATAGACTGAAAGCCTTCCCCCTAAGATCACGTACCAAGACAAGGAAGCCCACTGTCCCCACTATTTATTCAACTCTGTGATATGAGTTCTAGCTAGAGCAACCAGGCAGAACAAAGAAAAAAAGGCATCCAAATTGGAAAGGAAGAAGTAAAACTCTGATTATTTGCAGATGATACGACATTATACTTGGAAGATCCTGAGAAATTACAGCAAAGTTATTTGAGCTAATAAACAAACTCAGGAAGGCAGCAGGATATAAAATTGATATGCAAAAATCAGTAACATTTCTATACACAGCAATGACCTAGCTAGGAGTCAGTTAAGGAAAAAAATCCATTCAAAATAGCAACTGAAAGAATCAAATACTTAAGAACGAACTTAACTAGGGACATAAAGGACTTGTACCCAGAAAACTACGTAACATTGCTAAAAGAAATCAAAGGAAATCTAAATAGGTGGAAAGACATTTCCTGTTCATGGGCAGGAAGGCTAAAAATAGTTAAGATGTCAATTCTCCTCAAACTGATCTACAGTTTCAACAAATTACCAAACAAAATTCCAGCAACCTACTTTGAAGATTTGGAAACGCTAACTACCAAATTCATGGAAGGGAAAGAGACCCCGAATAGCTAAAATCATCCTAAAAAAGAACAACAAAGTGGGAGGATTAACAGTCCCTGACTTTAAAACATATTATAAAGCCACTGTGGTCAAAACAGCATGGTACTGGTACAAGGACAGAAGCACTGACCAATGGAACTGAATCAAGAGTGAAGAAATAGACCACCAAATCTATGGTCAACTGATTTTTGACAAGGCCCCCAAAAATCTGAACTGGGACAAAATAGTCTTTTAAATAACTGGGCATCAATAGCCAAGGGAATGAAAGAGGACCCCTATCTTACACCCTACACAAAAATTAACTCAAAGTGGATCAAACAGCTAAATATAAGAACTAGCACCATAAAGCTTCTAGAAGAAAATGTAGGGAAACATCTTCAAGATATAGTGATAGGAGGTAGCTTCCTAAACTTTACACCTAAAGCACAAGCAACAAAAGAAAAAATAGATAAATGGAAACTTCTCAAAATCAAATGCTTCTGCACCTCAAAACACTTTGTTTGTCAAAGAGGTAAAGAGACAGCCAACTCAATGGGAGAAAATATTTGGAAATTACATATCACACAAAGGTTTGATTTCCTGTGTATACAAAGAAATCATACAACTCAACAACAAAAGAACAAACAATCCAATTACAAAATGGGCTAAAGATACAAATAGGCATTTTACTGAAGAGCAAATACAGACGGCTAAAAAGCACATGAAGAGATACTCATTTTCACTGGATATAAGGGAAATGCAGATCAAGACTACAATGAGATACCACCTCACACTTATAAGAATGACCGCTATTATACAAACAGGAAACTACAAATGTTGGAGAGGATGTGGGGAAACTGGGACACTTACGCACTGCTGGTGGGAATGTATAATGGTGCAGCCACTATGGAAGAACGTTTGGCCATTCCTTAGGAAACTAAATATCTAGTTGCCCTATGACCCAGCAATAGCACTACTTGGTATATACCCAGAAGAGCTGAAAGCAATGACACAAACAAACATCTGCACACTAATGTTCATAGTAGCATTATTCACAAATGCCCATCAACAGACGATGGATCAATAAAATGTGGTATATACATACGATGGAATATTGTGCAGCAGTAAGAGAAAATGACATCCTGAAGCACATGTCAAGATGCATGAGCCTTGAGGAGGCATAATGCTGGGCGAAATTAGCCAGACACAAAAGGACAGATACTGTATGATTCCACTTTTATGACCAGCATAAAGGTATAATTAGAGGCTTATAGTACAGAATATAGGGGACTTAGAGATACATAAAAGTTAGAGATGGGTGAATCATTAGCTAATGAGGATGAACTCCAATGTAAGAGAATAGACAGGAGTGAAGGTGATTCTCTAGTGGGTCTAGAAGTAACACTACCATATTGAAGATGAACAAGATTGAAAGGGGTTGTATAGACCTATGTATCCCACTGACTCACACTAGAAATATGAATGAGTTCTCTTAAGAATTACTTCAAAGTTATGATTCTTGTACAAAGAGTGTTTAAGTCCAGGGTACAGGGGGAAAACTGCTATTGCATGCTATGAGTTATGTTCAAAAGGAAACCATAAGCACTACCACAACAACAACAAAGGTGAATAATGGGGTGAGGGACAAGAGTTAAGAGGAGGTTTAGATTTCCTATTTGGTAAGGGTATGTTTATTGGTTTTCTGTCTCTTGGGAATAATGAAATTATTTAAAATTGAGAATGTTGGTGGACTTTGGGCCCTCTACATGATGCCCAATGAATGCAGGTGGCGGAAGGATGAACTGATAGAGAAGTAGATCGGCGAACAATGGTGTATACTTATGAATGAAGGTTGTGCTGCTACAAAAAGGAACAATAACGTGAAGCATTCAACAATGTGAATGAACATGAGGGACACTTGGTGAGACAAAATAAGCCAGAAACAAAAAAACAATGGTAGGCAAACTTTAGAAAATGCTTATAAGAAAACAGGGGCCTAGATTGTAAGCTCTTACAGCAGACACATTAAGTCCGACTGGTGATTATTAGTTCTGGATTTTGAGAGGCAGTTTTACATGTATAGCCTGACACTTAACACATAAGAACGAAGCCGGAACAGATTGGGGTCAAAGAAATTCAGAACATAGGAGTAAGGAAGACAGTGTCTGTATTTAGAACCACACATACTCTTTGAGACCAATGGAAGAAAGGTTTATTTGATCTGGAACTGAAATTTTCTGTAGTGCATAATATAATTCAACCTATCTGTATAGCTCATTTAAACAACTGAAACACAGGAAGCACAGAATACGAAAGAGGTCCTTTAATCGTGTATAGATTATTGTAATGCCTGGAAACATCCTAGAGTATATTAAACAGATAATCAAAAAGCATTGGCAATGGGTAACTGGAGCTGAAGGGATACAGACTGTGCAACAGGACTAGATACAAAAACTCAAAAATGGACAGCACAATAATATCTAATTGCAAAGTAATCATGTTAAAACACTAAATGAAGCTGCATCCGAGCTATAGGTTTTTGTTTTGTTTTGTTTTGTTTTTACTATTATTACTTTTATTTTTTTCTCTATATTAACATTCTATATCTTTTTCGGTTGTGTTGCTAGTTCTTCTAAACCAATGCAAATGTACTAAGAAATGATGATCATGCATCTATCTGATGATGTTAAGAATTACTGATTGCATATGTAGAATGGTATGATTTCTAAATGTTGGGTTAATTTCTTTTTTTCCGTTAATTAATAAAAAAAAAAAAGCATTGGCAAAGTCCCCTGAGGGAGGGGAGAAAGACTATGGAACTATTAAACCTTACCGTTAGGGAATCCCCTACTGTGTCAAACTTTAGGGACACCCAAATCAATAGGCCATGCCCTCAAACTTGAGGTTTACTCTTGTGAAGCTTACGTAGGTAGCAGAGAAGCTTAGACTACCAATAGGCATGTCTGAGAGTTACTGCTGGAGGACCTCTGTTGTTGCTCAGATGTGGCCTCAGTCTTTCTAAGCCCAACTCTGCAAGTGAAATCATTGCCCTCCACCCTACATGGGACATGACATCCAACGGTGAAAGTCTCCCTGGCGATGTGGGAGATGACTCCCAGGGATGAATCCAGACCTGGCACCATGGGATCAACAATTACATCCTGACCAAATGGGGGAAAAGAAGTGTAATTAATAAAGGATCAGTGGCAGAGAGAGAGTTCAAATAGAGTTGAGAGGCTACTCTGGAGGCTGCTATTACGCAAGCTTCAGGTAGACCTTGCTACCAATCATAACCTGCCAAACCCCAATTAGGACCATTCCAGGCAATCCTAAAGAACACCTAGGGCAATATTTAAGATTCCACAAGGGTTCCAGGCACAAGTGTAACTTTCCAGAAACCTACAACCTCCAGATGGGTCCCTCGTCCAGATAAGTCCTGAAAGCCAGCCCAGCCTCTCCAGAACATCAGATAGATCCATCTTCCTACACTATATTAGTGACAGACCCTTTCAATATCAAAAATTTAGAACTGCCATAGCCCAAACTACCCCAAAGAAGGTGTGGAAAGATCAAAGGTGATGGTGGAATTATACTTAGAAGACAAGACTTAACAAATGAGTACAAATGCTGAATCATTAAATTGACAGCTCTTTTAGGCTCCAGTATTTTAGAGCAGCTAGAAGTAAAAACCTAAAATTGTGAAACTGTAACTCATGTCAAAGTTTGAAATATGTTCTACAACTAATTGTGGTGCTGTGCTTTGAAATTTATAGCTTTTTTGTATATATATTATTTTTCACAAAAAAAGAAGGAAAAAAAAGTCGATTATGATGATAAAAATGTATTTAAGTCCTCTAGCCTCCTATATTCTGGAACAGCTAGAAGGAAAAATATGAGAGGCTCGTATGTAGCCCATGACAAACTCTGGGATCTATCCTGTAACCACTTTTTGAAGTGTGCTTTGAAAACTATTGCTTTTTTATTTCTTTGCTTTGTATATATGCTATATTATACAATAAAAAAAGTTAAAAAAAATGGTACTGTTACAAGAACAGACTTATAGACCAAAAGAATTAAATTCAGATTTTAAAAATAGTTCCTCACATCTATAGTCAGCTGATTTTTGACAAGGGTGGCAAGTCCACTCAATGGACTAAGAACAGTCTCTTCAACAAAAGGTGCTGGGAAAACTAGATGTCCACATGCAAAAGAATGTAGATGGATCCCTATCTTTCATACCATATATAAAAATTAACTCAATATGGATCAAAGATCTAAATATAAGAACCAAAACTATAAAACCCCAAGAAGAAAACATAGTGAAGCATCTTTAAGACTTTATGTTTGGCAACGATTTCTTAGTCTTTACACCAAACACATGAGCAACAAAAGAAGAAATAAGATAAATGGGACTTCATCAAAAATGAAACCTTTGTGTAAGACTTTATCATGAAAGTAAAAAGACAATCTAAAGAATTGGAGAAAATATTTGGAAACAACATATCTGATAAGGATTTAATATCTAGAATTTATAAGGAACTCCTACAACTCAACAACAAACAGACATTAAAAAAACGTTTAATGGGCAAAAGACTTGAATAGATATTTCTCCAAAGAATATATTCAAATTAGGGAAATGCAAATCAAAACTATAATAAGACATCATTTCACACCCACTAGAATGACTACTATTTAAAAAGCAGAAAATATCAAGTGTTGAAGAGGAAGTAGAGAAATAAGAACACTCATTCATCTTTGGCAGAAATGTAAAATGATGCAGCCATCGTGGAAAACAGTTTGGCATTTCTTCAGAAAGTATAGAATCACCATATGACCCAGCAATCCCACTACAGCAATATACTAAAAGAACTGAAAGCAGGGATTTCATGCATAGTAATGATTATAGCAAGTAATAGCACAACTGCTAAAAGATGGAAGTAACCCAGGGCCTAATGACTGATGAATGAATAAAATGTGGTATGTACATACAGTGAAATATTCAGCAGTGAAAAGGAAAAAAATTCCAACATATATGATAACATGGATGAACCCTGAAAACATCTTGAATGAATAAGCCAGATACAAAAGGACATCTATTATATGATCTCATTCATATGAAATAATTAGAATAAGCAAATTCATATAGTCAGAAACTAGAGTTCAGGATACTAGGATCAGGGGGTGGAGGTACGGAATGGGGAGTTAATACTTAATTAGTGCAGTTCCTGTTTGTGGTGATGAAAAAGTTTAAGTAATGTATAGCAGTTGTGGTAACACAGCATTGTAAATGCAATTAACAACGTATATACAAAGAATGTATATAACAAAGAATGTATATCTGAATTTGGCTAAAAAGGGAAATTTGGGGTTGTACATACATCAATATGATACAATTTTTTTAAATAAACAAAAAAGAACCACAGTACTACACAACACAAATAGTGAACCCTTATGTAAACTATGGACTATAGTTAACAGTACAATCGTAGTATTTTCACATAAGTTATAACAAAGGCACCATACTAATACAAAATATTAAAAGTGGGGACAGATATATATGAGCTCTAACTTCTTGCATGATCTTTATGTAAACCTACAACTTCTCTTATTTAAAAAAATGATGTGGGCGGGCCACGGTGGCTCAGCAGGTAAGAGTGCTTGCCTGTCATGCCCAAGGACCCAGGTTCGATTCCCGGTGCCTGCCCATGTAAAAAATAAATAAATAAATAAATGATGTAAGAAAATCCCCGATTATGAGATGATATTTGCAACAAATTAATACCCAGAATATACAAAGAATTTCTATAATGCCATAAGAAAAAGAGAGAAACACAATAGAAAAATGGGCAAAGACAGGAGCAGGCAAGAAAAAGTGTCCAACCTTTTTCAACCTATTAATCAAGAAATACAAATTTTTTTAATGAGATATCATTTGACATTCTTTCAACTAGCAAAAATGTAAGTGACAATACTATGTGGGGTCAAGGACATGCAGAAACAGAAACTTATACATTGCCAATGGGATTGTAAATCAGTTCAACCTCTTGGCAGAGCAATTTGGCACTACCTTATAAGGCTGAAGATGTGCACACCCTATGATAAAACAATTACATTTCTGATTGGGAAAGTAGCATATGTGCACAAAGAGCTATTCACTGTTCCATTTTACATAATAGAGAAAACTGGAAAATGTTCAAATGGAAAAAATTAATTATATATTCACATGTTATAATACTGATCTTGATCTGCAAATAGCAACACTGAAAACAACTTAAAAACATAACATTGAGGGGTTTCTTTAAAAAAAAGAATAGTGACAATTATTTACAGTATGGTATCATTCTATAAACCTTTAAACTCACAAAACGATACTATATATTGTTAATGCATGTTCGTATATGTACTGTAAGGATAAAACTGAATACTTACCAGAAAACATCCACCAGAATAAGTTGAAAGCAAGAGAAAGAGGGGGAAAAGACTAGAAAGGAGATAAGAGAGGGCTGGAATTTACTCTATAATGTAGTTAATTGGTTAGTCTGACATAACTATAATGTTAACATATGTTCATTCCAGATTGTGGATGTATGAGTGTTTGTTATAGCATCTTTTGCATTTTTTCCTAAAATAAAAAATTTTAAAGAAATCTATTTAATAAAAAATAAAAAAATCTTAGGGTTCAACCTCCCTCTCCAGTCTAGGCCTTTTAGCATTGAACCTTTTACCCAATTCAATTGGACCTTTCTACCTAAAACTAAATATCTAAAATGTATTACTTTCTCCTTATCTCTCAGGGCTTCTACAATCTTTCTGCTGATATGGTTGCCATACATTATTCTGCTTAAAACTTTTCAATATTTCCCAACAACCAAAAGCACAGATGCTCAAACAAAACAAATAAAAACAGAATTGCCCTTGTGGAAACAAGGACCTGCAAGTTCAACCTC
Organism: Tamandua tetradactyla; assembly: GCF_023851605.1. Taxonomy (NCBI): domain Eukaryota; kingdom Metazoa; phylum Chordata; class Mammalia; order Pilosa; family Myrmecophagidae; genus Tamandua; species Tamandua tetradactyla. The sequence continues at coordinate 197,485,548 of NC_135327.1, read as the reverse complement.
AAAGTAAGCTAACTATTCACAACAGCTTGAAAATTTCTGTTATGCAAAATACAATTTAAATTCCTTAATATGATAATGAAGTCCTTCATCTCCTGGACCCCTGTATTTCCAAGCATATCTCCTGCCACTCTCTGATTCAAACTACAATTTTTATCATATGCTTGTATTTTTTCACACACAAATGGGTCTCATCTCTAGGATCTTAGAAAATGCTATACTTATCAGGACCACAAAAACTTGTTCCAGTGCTTACCACATGTACACACAGCTTTACATTTTCTCTTTTTAACGCTTACTTTAACATATACATTCTGTACTAGTGAACAGGCCTCTGTAGCCAGAAAAAAAATCTCAGGACTAAAACAAGGTAGGCCAAATGTCCAAGAAAATCACAGCGCTCTCTTTATCTTAACATCCTCATTTCTATCCAATCATCTTGTAACCTTGCCTCCTGGTACTTCTCTATCTCTTACAACAAATTTATCCAACAATATAACTGTTCTTTTACTCCCACTTCTGACATTTTTATTATCTTTCTAGCTTCTGCTACTGCTAAGGTTCTGACAGCACCAATCTAAGAGTTTCCTTTTTGACAGTAAATGAAATCCTACTAATAACTGACTTCAATTCCTTCTCTATTAATGATGACAGGTTAAATGGGACAGTCAAGTGAATGCTGCTGACAGTTTCAAAAGCAGTGCATTAAAGCAAAAGGTGCAAGATCAGCCTTTTGGAGTTGCTGCATTTAATAAGGTTTAAACTCAATCTTCTGCTTCAAAAAGCTAAAGAGTCCAATTTATCAATTCAGCATAGAATGATCAAGTTCTGGAGTATTCACAATAATAAAATTCATGAAAGACTGTTTCATCCTATGCAATGTCAACTCATGAATTTAAAATAAGGATATATTAGATTAATCATTCCTATTATCCAGGATACTCTATTCTTGGTATCAAAATGTCTAGATCTAGAAAATCAAATTCACAGTCAGTTATCCAGCAAGCAAGAAATTGAAATAAGATGAACTAATGGTCCTCTGGGAATTGAATATACTTTTCTAATGATATGAATACCTGTATTTACCAAACAAGGCTTTAGCAGAGTTTCACTTTGGGTGGTTACAGTGACTAAATGACAGACAGTAATCAAAGGATTAGAAAGTTGTTTTTTTATGTCACAGCAACAGTCCAAAGAAACAGTCAAGAATTAGGTGTCAAAATAAATCCTCAGTGTAACCAGAACAATCTTCTAAAAGAAGATGGTAAATAAATTAACATGCCTTGAAAAACAAAATTAGAATGCTTACAACAATCTTGAGAAACATAATCCTTTACAAACCAAAGGGTTAAACTTTACTTACATGAAGGAATAATGAACTGTGGTTCAGTGTTGCCTGCGTAGCCAAGCTTGGTATACCTAAAAGCACAAAGTCATCAACACAGGTTTAGATAATACTCCTCCTCTCTATTATCTATGATTATTTTTTTTAAGCTCTCCAAGTCCTAAAATAGCAAGCTTCAGAATACTCCCTTGAAATAAATAAAACTTGTAATCACTAAGAATCAAACACTAATTTCATATAAGAAAGAAAGAAGTTAGAAAATTTTAAATATGTTTTTACTGGAAAAACACACACATATTAACAGATCAATTACACCTATATCCCTAGTGACTTTAAAAGTGTTTTTAAATTCTTATAATCTTTACAAAAACACTGAGAAAGAAGTAATAGATACCAACCCTATTTTGCAAACAAGAAAATGAGGCACTGAGAACTTAGTTAAGCTGTGCAAAGGTGCAGAAAAAGGATCCAAATCTAATTACACAGGCTCAAAGTTCCAATGCTGGTTCACAAGGAAGCGTAATTACTTCTCAAACTTACTGAACTTTCTTTGGGGTTAGAAAATGATTATATAATTTTCTTAAAATGTCATGGCATATGTCTAGAAACAGCTATTGCCATCTCCTGAGAAGCATCTGACAGGAGCATATCTTTATCATCTCATTTCAGAACAAGCCCATTTTCTGTCAAGATATTCTGTATAATAGATTCCAAAAGTCTTAACTAAAACAAATGCCAAAATACTACTATTTGCTCCAAAAATCATTTGCTAATCTCCTAAATATAAAAAAAGAAAAAAGAAACACTCAGAACCATCTGCTGGAAATGAAAAGTTGAAATGTAAAAGTAAACTGAAAAGACTCATGGCTCTTCCTTTCTTATTAAAACTACTTTAGTTGGGCCACGGTGGCTCAGCACAAGAATGCTTGCCTGCCATGCCAGAGGACCCGGGTTCGTTTCCCAGTGCCTGCCCATATATAAAAAAATAATAAAATAAAATAAAATCTTAAAAAAAAAAAACTACTTTAGTTAATAGTAATGCTGAAAGTCTAGATTACGGAGCCATTATTCTATAATAATGCATATAGTGAATAAAAATACTTTCTGGAAGCATTGAATAATTTTATTAAATCATCGTTTTATAATTATTTCAAGTTGTTTGATACTAAATTTTTTTGATGTGGTAATATGTTCCAAATTCTAATAAATTGATTAATTAATTTAAAATGTATTTTAACATATAGTAATTACTATTTTTGAACAGAGACAATGAATAGAGTTTGGGGATACAAAAAAGCAGCTTAGCTCCCCTCTTAAATTACACCTTACTGAACAATCTACACAGGATCTCAGGTATTTGTTCTACAGGAGGCAGGACAAGCCTAGGCCCTGAAATCCATCAGTTTCTGAAAGGCAAGATCCTTCTGAGGCCCTCCTGACCATCCCAAGCTCCATAAATTATCAGAGCTAGGAACAAAGTACAAAGACCAAAGGGACCAGGCTTCACTAGACTGACAGGAGAAGTCTCAAAGTCAACCCACAGCTTGGACGTTTCCCAAACTAAGGGCAACATAATACTGAACTTTTTTCAGTATGATTCCACATAAATTCCACCCTAGTTCTGGAAGTAAAAAGACAATAAATATTAATATACTGAATTACAGATCTAAGGCTAAAACAGCCTAAAGAATCCAACACGCAGGCGAGAAATCACTAAAATCACCAAATGTGAAAAAAGTTTGTGTTTTTATCATACCACATTGCCTACCTCAAAAAGGATTATGCACCTTGCATTTAAATAAACCCGCCTTCCCATGTAGTTAGATTAAGAGTTCCATGATGACTAGAATGGAATCTTTTTTCAATGTTATATCTCCATCACCTGGCGCAGTGTCTGGCACTTGGCAGACACTCTATAAATAACTGCTGAATTCTTACTAGGTATAAGAAAAGGTAATCACTGTCAAACTTGTAGGGGAAAGGACCAATGTTTGAAAGGGGGATGCTCACAGAAAAAGAATCTGATGGAACTAGAAAAGAATGTAGACATCATCTAATATAATTTCCCCAAATGAGGAGTACAAAATAGCTTTTCTGTGTATAGTCGTTTATCCCCTTAAAAGAAAACACCTGAAACAAATACAGTAAAATACAAATTTTTATTAAAATTAGATGCTAGGTATCATTCACATCTGCTATATTTTTATTTGTATTTTTGAAGGGCAACAAAGTATATTGTATTGGTTAAGATCCTACACTTTTGCACCAGACTGCCTCAGTTCAAATTCCAACTCTGGTATTTACCAAATGAGTACCTTTAGACAAGTTACTTCACCTATCTGTACTTCTGTTTCCCTACTGTAAAATGGTGTTAATAGTAGACCTTATCTTCTAGGGTTAATTAAATGAGTTAATAGGTTTTAAGCACTCAGGACAGTGCTGCTTACATAAGTTTTAATTATTATTATTATTACTTCTAATATTATTTTTCTATATGTTCAAAATATTTCATAATTTAAAATTTTGAAAAGATAACAAAAAAATTGGGTGGACCATTGGTGGCTCAGCAGACAGAGTTCTTGCCTGTCATGCCAGAAATCCCAGTTTGTTTCTCGGTGCCTGCTCATGTAAAAAAAAGTGTCCTGTATCCATAAGTTCCTTCTTTCTGCTATATACTCCACCCCCTCCTGCAGGGACCAGTCTAATTTTTGTAGTGGTGAGAATAAAATGCAAAAGCAAGTCGAAAATCTAGTAGATATCAAATATTTTCAACAACTATATATCACCTAGATTCCAAAGTTTTGTACCTTGATATCACAAACTATGACCCATAAACTATAGCAACCAAAGGTCAGACTGCAAAAATAGATTTCAGCACTTTTAGGCCTATAAGCTCTAAAATTCAACTAAAAACTTCTAACATGCCACTTGGCAACAGTAACTGGATTTCAGATTCTGAAATCAGAGCATTTTTTCTGATAAGGCAGCCTTCAAAGTAGGTCTTCTGTCATAGTCACGTAGGTTCCTTCACCATCAATAACACTTAAGCAAACAATAATTTCCAGAACTGAAGCAAACTAATATTAAGATAGGTCAATATTCTCATGTATTAACAATGAATTATGATGTCTTCCCTTACCATCCTAGCAAAACTGAAAGCATTAAAAAAAAACAAAAAAACACTGGCAAAAGTACAACTATTCAGATCATTTTATAATTTAACATTTTTTAATTTTCTTGTACAATTCCTCATGTAGTACCATATATATCTGAGAGCTTTTGTTACTTTAAATAATCACAATATAATGAATATCCAACAAAATTTTTGAAAAAGAGACACTGAAATTTAAAATGCTAATAAAATCTGCGTCAACACTGTCTCATATCAAACTTCAATGAGAAACTATTAAATTATTAAATATAATATTAAATATAATAAATATAATATAATATTGTGACCTAATAAGTGCTCATCCTGTAATTCTTTTCTAGGAGAAGAACACAGTGCTAGACTGGCATGCCCCAGTAGGGATGTTCTTATAGTGACTCAATTACATGAATAACAGAACCAAAAAAAAAAAAGTAAAATGCAATTCTTAAAAATGAAAATAAACATTTTTTTAACAAAATTTAGTAGCTAGGAACTATGTAGAAGGCACTGTATTAGTCACCGAAGATACTGAGAGAGGAAACGAAAGAAAACATGGCCCCAATCCTTAGTATTCTTCAAAATGCTTATGTACATATTTGAAACATGATTTCAAATTAAATTTCCAGTTATGGTAGGATAATGGGAGGCAGGTTTAAGATCTGGAGAGGATTCCAGAAAGAAACTACCACATTTGGCTGATCAGATCACCTGGGAAGCTTCTAAACTACAGATTCCCCTGGGTCTATACCAGAATCACTGACATTAGTATCTCCAGAGAAGGAGGCTGAGCAGCATCTATATTTTTAACATCCACTCCTCCCTCCCATCCCACCCACACCCCACATAACTTGGTTCTTAATAATCACTGACTTAAACTACACCAGTGCAATCATCCTTAAAATTTTTATATAATGCAAGCTCTCCTATCTCATTTTCACATCCTAACAAAATCACCTACCACCTACCATCTTTACCAAGTGAAATGCATCTGTAATGTCAATGTTTAACACTGATCAGAAGTTCAAAATAAAGGACTAAAATGTACCAATTTTGTATTATTTAGAAGGCTGTGTTAAGGCATTCTATGAAAAAATATGTGGGAAATGCTTTTCAATTCAAACTATTTATGTATTAAGATAGTTTTAAAAAATCAATCCATTACTAGAAAAACTCTAAGCTCAAAAGAAAAACATCTAATGCTTAGGAAGAGATGATAGCAAATTTGTAATTAATGCTATGTACAGATAACATAAATATAATTTGAAAATAGCTGAAAAACAGTATATATTTATGATGAGAGAAAGTTAATGGGGCTACAATGCTGGGTTCAAATCCCAGGACCACCATTTCCTAGTTGTGTGATTTTAGGCAAGTAAATTAATTCATATCTCAGCTTCTTCATCTGTAAAATGGAGATGATAATCCCTACCTCAGTGTTGAATATTACCATATTTGGAAAATATTTCCTAATTTAAGGCATAAAAATAGGATCTCATTGCTCCATAATTTTCGCTTATTTATCTATGTACTACTGAGCATTATTTGATATATACTTATAATTCATATTTCTTCCATGAATTGTCCTTAGATCATTTTTTAACTGGAGTTTTAGTGTCTTCTAACCAGTTTGTGTGAACTCATTTAAAACTGAGGATATTAATGCTTACTTATATGTAATCTTAATTCTTCCCAGTTTATTGTTTTATTTTAACTACACTCTTTCTGAAATGTAATTGTTCAAACAGTCTGGGTGATAAACTATTTTTCTTGAGTAATTTCCTTCATTATGTTTCTACTCTAAAAGTTACTCTCATACTGAAATTTAATACTGTTTTTCTCCATTTTATGTTCATTCTTTTTGCTTCAAGTGGGAAGAGCTATATCAATCAAATTTTTCTAAACTTGAGTATGTAAGAAATCAATACCACTAACTTTTATGTTAAAAAGTTATGGGTTTTTGTCTGTTTGCCTTAATATTACCATTCAAAAGGACAATCGGAATAGTGGAGGCGGGCATCATTCACAACACACATAAACCATGCTTACAAATTGCCAGCCCAGATTCTCAAATTCAATGGCAGCCTGACCTAAAGGTCTTAGGTCAGAAAAGATACAAGAAAGCTATGGAAATACAATCAATAGCTACATAAAGTAATATCAGTAATTACACTTCAAATTTTTAAACAATATGTTCTCAGAATTCAAATACCAAAACAATAAAAAAGGCATCCACTAAGAACTCTCATTTTCACTTCTATAATCTATCACCCACCCCATTTCTGCCTTCCATCCACCTCCTATTTTGTTGCATCCTTTCAATCTTTACGTAAAAAACAATATATCCTTATTTGCCCCTAACATTTTAAACAGGCTTTGCGCAGAGCCTCATCAACTCTATTTGTTAAATGTCACTATCTTTGAACAGCAGTAATATGTAGACTTTTCAATTCTGCAAAGTCAGAAGAATCAATCTGACTACTGTCAACTCAACATATTTATATATAATTGAAATTCCTCCTACAACCATGTGTCTTGAGCAGAAGGTGACGATGTAAGCTCAATTTATATTTGAAAGTAGAAATGTTGCATCTTAGAATAGTGGTTTCTTTCAAACCTCCTGTAGGGAGGTTCTTTTGAGATTCCTTAGGAGTCCTGTCTTCTATTCTACCCTTCAACCAGTAAACTCGATAACCTCCTGAGATTTACAAGGCTTTAAAAACAATGTGATTACAACTGCTTTAGAATATGGTTTTGATAAAATTGTTTCCAGATCTTACTGATAACAGTTTTTAAATAACACATACTTTCCAACTGTTTACTATAAATTAACATAAATCAATTTTTAAAATATTCCTCAGGGTTGTACAAAAAAGGATACTCAGTTCAATATATAAATTTGTTAATTATCTTATCTAGATCTAATATCCTTTTTACCGTTGTCCGTTTTGATCCGCCCTTATATTTTACATTGATTAAAATACTTGCCCATTTCTCTTTCTATTTGAAGTATTTTTTAATTTATATATTTCAGTGCCATGTTATTTGGTAAATAAAAGATCATAAGTTACAGTCTCTGTGAAAATTGATTATAAAATAAATTGCACTTCCCAAATTAAAATGGTAGACTGAACATATAACCTAATTTTATTATTTCCCCAAATCCCACAAAAACCAAAGTAAAATGATTTTTAAAGGTATATTAAATCACGAGGATAGGGAGAAAAGATGAGACAATAGCAATAAAATTGGGGCAGCAAAAAGTTGAGGATTAGTGGTAACTTACTTTGGAGACATAAGAAAGCTAACATTGGCAGAAGCTGAGAACCAACTCAATATTAACACAGGATCTTAAAGGCTCAGAAATTGGTCATTACATAGGTTATCTCTGGAATGGAATTGAAGGGCCAAGGAGTAAGTGTGAAGGCCCAAAAAAAAGAGATCTAGGTGAGTTACTGAAAAGCACTTAGATATCTAGATGTCCTCCCTGAACCTATAATGTTGAATGACTGCTCCTTTCTAACTTCTGAGTTTGTCTGGAGACAAAGGGGCTTTGGATTCAAGGTTAACTGGCATGGATAAGAGTATGGGTACCTTCTGAAAATAAAGGGATTAGTGACTTGATACACAATAAAATACTGACAGCTAAGATACCCTCTCCCCCCTGCCTTATACTTTTTGCCACTTTACTCTCAGAACACTAGCACCCAGACCTTTATCCTCCAGGTAGAGAATATACTTCTATGGGGAATCTGACTAGCTCAAGAGGAAAGATCTAATGACCCTGATACCTGGCCCACTCACAGTAGCCCTGGTGAAGCTCAAAATCAGTAAGCACAATCTATACATTCAGAGAGTCCAATAAGCTTTTAAATTTTTTACTTTTAATCTTGAGCACACAGTGAAAAATCATTAAACATGGGAGGAAAGCCTCCACCGTGAAATACAAAGATGAAAACACACAAATCAAACATCAACTTGGAGGAAAAAGAAAACTATTTGTTCCCCCAACCTAAAAAAAAAAAAAAAACCATTACCAATATCCTATGAGAAGATATTATGTCCATGAAACAAGAACAAGATGCTAGTAAAAGAAACATTTAGTAAACAGAAAAAGACCTTGAAAACAGAGCAGAAATGAAAATTAAAGAATAAGGGTTAGAAGATAAAATATGTAAATCCCCTAGAAGAAAAGAGACAGTGTGATAGAAAACAGAAGAGAAAGATAAAATCAGAGAAACAGCCCAAGACTCCAAAACATAAATAACAAGAGCGCCAAGAAAAAGAGAGAACAAACAACAATTGGAAAGGAAGAATTCATGTTAAGTATTGCCAAAATACAAAGATATTGAGTTTTCAGATTGCAGGAGCTTACCAAACACCCAGCACAATGAATGAAAACAGACCGACATCAAGGCACACTGTTGTGAAATTTCAGAAACCAGTAATAAAAAGAAAATCCTACACACTTCCAGAAAAGGGAGGGAAGGGTCAAAGTCATTCACAGAGGATCTAGAATCAGAATGGCTTCAGACTTCTGAGCAGCGAAACCTGAGGCAAGAAAACAAAGAATTAATAATGTGTAACAATGTGACTGTGCAATTGTGAAAACCTTATGTCTGATGTTCCTTTTATCTAACTTACCAACAGATGAGTAAAATATATGGAATAAAAATAAAAAATAGGGGGAACAAATGTTAAAATAAATTTAGATTGACATGCTAGTGATCAATGAAAGGGAGGGGTAAGGGGTAGGTATGTATGAATTTTTTTCTGTTGTCTTTTTATTTCTTTTTCTGAACTGATGCAAATGTTCTAAGAAATGATCATGATGATGAATATACAACTATGTGATGATATTGTGAACTACTGATTATATACGTAGAACAGAATGATCAAAAGTTAAGAATGTTTGTGTTTGTTTGGTGTTATATTTTTTTTAAAAATAATAATAATGACTTCAAAAATCTAAAGGAAAATTATTTCCATATCTGAATGCTATACATATATATATATACACTATAAACCTATATATAATATATATACTTACACACAATATAGTATATATGTATGCTATACACACATATATAATCAACCAAGTGAGAGAGTAGAAAGACCATATTATCAGACACAAGGGATAAAAAAAAAAATGTACCTCATACACACCTTTTCCTCAGGAAGGTACTGCAAGATGCCCTCTATCAAAACAAAAGAGTAAACCAAAACAGAAAACATGGAATATAAGAAACATAGGAGAGAGGTTAATTAACCTCCAGAATGATGTGTGCAAGGATATCCTAGGGTGACAGATGTGCCCCAGGAATAGAAGGCAACAAGTCCAGGCAGGAGCACTCAGGAGTCAGGCATGTCAAAGATTATCACCAAGATGCCTCGTATTATTTTTGTAACCTAACAAACCTACTTACTGGAGGAGGTGCACCACTAACACAAGGGTGTAAACCAAGCAACAGGAAGTCAAGAGATTCAGAAAACAGAGAATCAATCCAGGAGAAACATAAAGGAAATGCCTAGAAAATCACAAGAAAAGTCCCAGGATATGTGCTAACCTGTAAAGCAACCAGCCAAGACAGAAGAACAGGGTTATTCTTAGAAGTTATGCCTCCAAAAACAAATGGGCTTTTGAGAGAATCTCTAAAGTGAATAACTTTGTAGGAAATTGTACTGAGAGGTTAGCTACTTGAAAATATGGATAATTAGCAATGAGTATGAAGAAATAAAGCAAATGAACAAATAAGGTAGTTATTAACAGGCAAAAACATGTAAGAGGAAAAATACTATGGTGCATTTCAAGGAATAGGTAAATTTATATTCACAAGAATAAAGTAAACTGATCACAGATTTAACTAAAAATTTTAATAATCTCTATTGGGAGAATGGGGGGAAAGAAGAGGGCACAGCAGTGTAAGAGAATTAAACTCTTTTCTAACAATACTGTCAGTAAATAATGTCAAAAATTGACAAAAGATTTGTAAGTTTTCATATTTAGAAATAAAGAAATCTATAAATGTCATAAAATACAGAATTACAAACTGAAAGTAGCTGCTTCTGAGGAAGAACTGGGAAAAGTTGGGGGGAACAGCACCCTATGTTTTGTAATAAGCTTTTTTTTTCTTTGTTTGCTATATGGCGAAGTCACATTTCATTCTTTTTCCATGTTGAGTATCCCCTTATTGCAGCACCATTTGTTGAATTTTTGTTTGGTTTTGTTTCGCATTTGTTTATTTGCTTGTTTGTTTGGGAAGTGCATGGGCCAGGAATCGAACCCAGGTCTCCCGGAGGGCAGGCAAGAATTCTACCACTGAACTAACCTCACACACTGTGATAAGCTTTTTAGCACTGTTTTTAAATTATTGTGCACATTATTTGGATAAAATTTTAAAATTCTTAATGAACCAATAAATAAATAAACCACTTGTTCTACTTAAAGCTTTTTACTGTGCATTCAAATAATACCCTACTTTCCTTTCATTTGACACATTTTTAACCATACCTTTATATACTAGATACTTTTGACTTACTTGTATACAGCAACAAGTCTTATTTTAGTTAAGTATACAAGCTTAGTTTTAAACCCAATACCAAATGAGTTCACCCCATGTGCAATTGCTATAGGTCTTATTACCGTTTATAGGTCTTAATACTATTTCGTATTGCTATCTTTGTTTTCTATCTCTTACTCACTGTTTTCTTTCCTTTCAACTGGTAAATTTCAAAAGCATGCAAAGTCTGTTTTTAGTATAAAAGCTTTCTGAATTTATCAAATTCAAAAAAAGTTATTTGTAAACTGCATATTATGAACTATTAAACAATTAGTACAATTTTATCCCTCCACCCCACCATCCTGCCCAACTCCAACTCTAATTCCAATTATGCTGACTGTTCCAAGAATTTTTGTTATAGTCTATTATCACTGTGTTCATATTATTTAAATTTGAGTCAGTATTTATTCAATTATTATAGCTGGTATTTTTCATTTTTCAGCATCTCCATTTGTGAAATCACATCGATTCACCTTTCAGTTGATTGAATTATATCTGCAATTAGATTTTCAAAATGTCAGTACACTGCCTTTTAATGTAATGTAATCCAGATCAATTATACTGAAATTTGCCATGCATTCCCCACCTCCACCCCCAACATACTTAACATTGCTCCATTACCTTCTGGCAAATTATATTGCCAAAAAAGTCTAAGACTGAGCTGATTTTATTTTTTCCATTATTGGTGGCCTATTTGTTTTTTTCTGGCTTAAATATGTGTATGATTCTTTCATTATCTTTCAGGTTTAGTAAGGTTACCAAGATGTCTTCATTCCAATGACTCTTTTGAATTTCTTCCAGTTCACATTAAGCCCCTATATCTATATCATTATATGATCTTTCGTATCAAGAAAAAACTCATATTACATTTCTGCATGTTCCTTCTTTCCCACTTATTCTACTTTCTTATTCAGAAACACAAACTTGGACTCTGGTGATTGGCTTCCATAGTTTTCATCTTATCTCTAATAGCTAATATCTATTTTTTCCACATCTGTCTTTAAATTAAATTAAATTAAATAAGTTTAATTCCCACAAACTTATCCTCCGTATGACTGTCAGAGATTTTAGATGCACTGATGTAGCTTCTAAAATGTTTTTCATTTCCCAAGTAATATTACTTTTTCTTCTATTTCTTTTCCTATGGATTTCAGCTCACTTTCACATACTCCTGTTTTGCTCCCTTTAAACTTTTTGAATTACTTCATCTCATTTTAGTGAGCTGATGTTCTCTTTAATTTTTTTTAAGATTTCCAAAACAACAACAATAAAATATTTATTTTTAGATTTGAGAATTAGGAGAAATCTAAATAATGGGAATTGGATCTACATTGGGGTCTTCAGGGAAATCAGAAGCACTACCCTCTCCCACAGCATGATGCTTCTCCAGTTTGGCAATCAATTCTTTTGCTGGACTGAAGGCACCATTGGTCTGCTGGTCACAGACATAGCAAGGCAGGGTGGTGAAGGAACACTACAACACACAGGTCTCTCAGAAATAATGCCTGCACTTGGTGACAACTGGGTTTTGGAAGATCTGTCAACAGATGAAACACTTGAATGGTACTTCCACATCATCACATCCCACTTCATAATTTTCATCCTCATAGACACCATAGTGGACCTCATCAAGCTCACGTTCAATCTGCCACTCATGTTTGTAATCTGAGCGATCATGCAGGAACTTGCAGCTGTCTCCAAAGACACAGAGGCCAGTTTCCTTGCAGTCCTTACAGATGTCGGACTGGTAATCCCAGAGCACAGTGGCACACAGATGTTTGGGAGCTTGGATGGGGCCCTCCCTCACCATTCCGGAGGAGGCATTGCCCATAAATGTGTCTTTGGAGTTCATGTATTTCTGATAATTATTGATTCCTCAATAAATTCTGTCATCTTCCTTGCCCCTTTGACCCTTCTGGATCTTCTGGCTATGCCCAAAGATGGCTTGTGCATCATGCTCCCTTGTCAGTGTCTAGGTCGGAGACAGCAGTCACTACACATCCTCTGGCCCTAGGGGTTTCACAGAGAGGGGGGACTTAGAGAACCACACCAAGACTCTTGGGCTCATTCTTCATCTCACTAGTATAAGCCTCCTTCTGTTTACAGCTGCCAAGAATCTTCTGTATCATTGGACTGCTGATCATCGGTTTCTTTTCTGGGTGAACCACAATGCTGCTTTCCTCACTACTGTTGCTGCTTTCTCCTGGCTCTGAATCACAGACCGAGCGCTTTCTGCAGCCTGCTGTACCTTTACATCCAGGTTTTCTGAAGAGGAAGGTGCATACCTGGTCTGTATTCCTTAAGGGGGAAAGCTGTTCTGCCACTTGGGGGTTTTGAGCTCTGAAACAGCTGCACGGCTAGGTCACATGGGGTCTCTTCTCTCTTTAAATTTTTTTTTTTATTAATTAAAGAAAAAAAGAAATTAACACAACATTTAGAAATCATTCCATTCTACATATGCAATCAGTAATCCTTAACATCATCACATAGATACATGATCATCATTTCTTAGTACATTTGCATAGATTTAGGAAAAGAACTAGCAAAACAACAGAAAAAGATATAGAATGTTAATATAGAGAAAAAAATAAAAATAATAATAAAAAAAGACACAAACAAATAAAAAGAAACTATAGCTCAGATGCATCTTCATTCAGTGTTTTAACATAATTACATTACAATTAGGTATTATTGTGCTGTACATTTTTGAGTTTTTGTATCTAGTCCTGTTGCACAGTCTGTATCCCTTCAGCTCCAATTACCCATTATCTTACCCTGTTTCTAACTCCTGCTGGACTCTGTTACCAATCACATATTCCAAGTTTATTCTCGAATGTCGGTTCACATCAGTGGGACCATACAGTATTTGTCCTTTAGTTTTTGGCTAGACTCACTCAGCATAACGTTCTCTAGGTCCATCCATGTTATTACATGTTTCATAAGTTTATCCTGCCTTAAAGCTGCATAATATTCCATCGTATGTATATACCGCAGTTTGTTTAGCCACTCGTCTGTTGATGGACATTTTGGCTGTTTCCATCTCTTTGCAATTGCAAATAACGCTGCTATAAACATTGGTGTGCAAATGTCCGTTTGTGTCTTTGCCCTTAAGTCTTTTGATTAGATACCCAGCAATGGTATTGCTGGGTCGTATGGCAATTCTATATTCAGTTTTTTGAGGAACCGCCAAACTGCCTTTCACAGTGGTTGCACCATTTGACATTCCCACCAACAGTGGATAAGTGTGCCTCTTTCTCCGCATCCCCTCCAGCACTTGTCATTTTCTGTTTTGTTGATAATGGCCATTCTGGTGGATGTGAGATGATTTCTCATTGTGGTTTTGATTTGCATTTCTCTAGTGGCCAGGGAAGTTGAGCATCTCTTCATGTGCCTTTTGGCCATTTGTATTTCCTCTTCTGAGAGGTGTCTGTTCAAGTCTTTTTCCCATTTTGTAATTGGGTTGGCTGTCTTTTTGTTGTTGAGTTGAACGATCTCTTTATAAATTCTGGATACTAGACCTTTATCTGATATGTCGTTTCCAAATATTGTCTCCCATTGTGAAGGCTGTCTTTCTACTTTCTTGATGAAGTTCTTTGATGCACAAAAGTGTTTAATTTTGAGGAGCTCCCATTTATTTCTTTCTTTCTTCAGTATTCTTGCTTTAGGTTTAAGGTCCATAAAACCACCTCCAATTGTAAGTTTCATAAGATATCTCCCTACACTTTCCTCTAACTGTTTTATGGTCCTAGACCTAATGTTTAGATCTTTGATACATTTTGAGTTAACTTTTGTATAGGGTGTGAGATACGGGTCCTCTTTCATTCTTTTGCATATGGATATCCAGTTCTCTAGGCACCATTTATTGAAGAGACTGTTCTGTCCCAGGTGAGTTGGCTTGACTGCCTTATCAAAGATCAAATGTCCATAGATGAGAGGGTCTATATCTGAGCACTCTATTCGATTCCATTGGTCGATATATCTATCTTTATGCCAATACCATGCTGTTTTGACCACTGTGGCTTCATAATATGCCTTCAAGTCCGGCAGTGTGAGACCTCCAGCTTCGGTTTTTTTCCTCAAGATACTTTTAGCAATTCGGGGCACCCTGCCCTTCCAGATAAATTTGCTTATTGGGTTTTCTATTTCTGAAAAATAAGTTGTTGGGATTTTGATTGGTATTGCATTGAATCTGTAAATCAATTTAGGTAGGATTGACATCTTAACTATATTTAGTCTTCCAATCCATGAACACGGTATGCCCTTCCATCTATTTAGGTCTTCTGTGATTTCTTTTAACAGTTTTTTGTAGTTTTCTTTATATAGGTTTTTTGTCTCTTTAGTTAAATTTATTCCTAGGTATTTTATTCTTTTAGTTGCAATTGTAAATGGGATTTGTTTCTTGATTTCCCCCTCAGCTTGTTCATTGCTAGTGTATAGAAATGCTACAGATTTTTGAATGTTGATCTTGTCACCTGCTACTTTGCTGTACTCATTTATTAGCTCTAGTAGTTTTGTTGTGGATTTTTCCGGGTTTTCGACGTATAATATCATATCGTCTGCAAACAGTGATAGTTTTACTTCTTCCTTTCCAATTTTGATGCCTTGTATTTCTTTTTATTATCTAATTGCTCTGGCTAGAACCTCCAACACAATGTTGAATAATAGTGGTGATAATGGACATCCTTGTCTTGTTCCTGATCTTAGGGGGAAAGTTTTCAGTTTTTCCCCATTGAGGATGATATTAGCTGTGGGTGTTTCATATATTCCCTCTATCATTTTAAGGAAGTTCCCTTGTATTCCTATCTTTTGAAGTGTTTTCAACAGGAAAGGATGCTGAATCTTGTCAAATGCCTTCTCTGCATCAACTGAGATGATCATGTGATTTTTCTGCTTTGATTTGTTGATATGGTGTATTACATTAATTGATTTTCTTATGTTGAACCATCCTTGCATACCTGGGATGAATCCTACTTGGTCATGATGTATAATTCTTTTAATGTGTTGCTGAATTCGATTTGCTAGAATTTTGTTGAGGATTTTTGCATCTGTATTCATTAGAGAGATTGGTCTGTAGTTTTCTTTTTTTGTAATATCTTTGCCTGGTTTTGGTATGAGGGTGATGTTGGCTTCATAGAATGAATTAGGTAGCTTTCCCCCCACTTCAATTTTTTTGAAGAGTTTGAGGAGAGCTGGTACTAATTCTTTCTGGAATGTTTGGTAGAATTCACATGTGAAGTTGTCTGGTCCTGGACTTTTCTTTTTAGGAAGCTTTTGAATGACTGATTCAATTTCTTTACTTGTGATTGGTTTGTTGAGGTCATTTATTTCTTCTTGAGTCAAAGTTGGTTGTTCATGTCTTTCCAGGAACCCGTCCATTTCATCTACATTGTTGTATTTATTAGCGTAAAGTTGTTCATAGTATCCTGTTATTACCTCCTTTATTTCTGTGGGGTCAGTGGTTATGTCTCCTCTTCCATTTCTGATCTTATTTATTTGCATCCTCTCTCTTATTCTTTTTGTCAATCTTGCTAAGGGCCCATCAACCTTATTTTCTCATAGAACCAACTTCTGGTCTTATTGATTTTCTCTATTGTTTTCATGTTTTCAATTTCATTTATTTGTGCTCTAATCTTTGTTATTTCTTTCCTTTTGCTTGCTTTGGGGTTAGTTTGCTGTTCTTTCTCCAGTTCTTCCAAGAGGACAGTTAATTCCTGAATTTTTGCCTTTTCTTCTTTTCTGATATAGCCATTTAGGGCAATAAATTTCCCTCTTAGCACTGCCTTTGCTGCGTCCCATAGGTTTTGATATGTTGTGTTTTCATTTTCATTCGCCTCGAGGTAGTTGCTAATTTCTCTTGCAATTTCTTCCTTGACCCACTCATTGTTTAAGAGTGTGTTGTTGAGCCTCCACGTATTTGTAAATTTTCTGGCACTCCGCCTATTATTGATTTCCAACTTCATTCTTTTATGATCCGAGAAAGTGTTGTGTATGATTTCAATCTTTCTAAATTTGTTAAGACTTGGTTTGTGACCCAGCATATGGTCTATCTTTTAGAATGATCCATGAGCACTTGAGAAAAAGGTGTATCTGCTGTTGTGGGGTGTAATGTCCTATAAATGTCTGTTAAGTCTAGCTCATTTATTGTAATATTCAAATTCTCTATTTCTTTATTGATCCTCTGTCTAGATGTTCTGTGCATTGATGAGAGTGGTGAATTGAAGTCTCCAATTATTATGGTATATGTATCTATTGCCCTTTTCAGTGTTTGCAGTGTATTCCTCATGTATTTTGGGGCATTCTGGTTCGGTGCATAAATATTTATGATTGTTATGTCTTCTTGTTTAATTGTTCCTTTTATTAGTAGATAGTATCCTTCTTTGTCTCTTTTAACTGTTTTACATTTGAAGTCTAATTTGTTGGATATTAGTATAGCTACTCCTGCTCTTTTCTGGTTGTTATTTGCATGAAATATCTTTTCCCAATCTTTCACTTTCAACCTATGTTTATCTTTGGGTCTAAGATGTGTTTCCTGTAGACAGCATATAGAAGGATCCTGTTTTTTAATCCATTCTGCCAGTCTACGTCTTTTGATTGGAGAATTCAGTCCATTAACATTTAGTGTTATTACTGTTTGGATAATATTTTCCTCTAACATTTTGCCTTTTGTATTATATATATATCATATCTGATTTTCCTTCTTTCTACACTCTTCTCCATACCTCTCTCTTCTGTCTTTTTGTATCTGACTCTAGTGCTCCCTTTAGTATTTCTTGCAGAGCTGGGCTCTTGGTCACAAATTCTCTCAGTGACTTTTTGTCTATAAATGTTTTAATTTCTCCCTCATTTTTGAAGGACAATTTTGCTGGATATAGGAGTCTTGGTTGGCAGTTTTTCTCTTTTCGTAATTTAAATATATCATCCCACTGTCTTCTAGCTTCCATGGTTTCTGCTGAGAAATCTACACATAGTCTTATTGGGTTTCCCTTGTATGTGATGGATTGCTTTTCTCTTGCTGCTTTCAAGATCCTCTCTTTCTCTTTGACCTCTGACATTCTAACTAGTAAGTGTTTTGGAGAACGCCTATTTGGGTCTACTCTCTTTGGAGTACGCTGCACTTCTTGGATCTGTAAATTTAGGTCTTTCATAAGAGTTGGGTAATTTTCAGTGATAATTTCTTCCATTAGTTTTTCTCCTCCTTTTCCCTTCTCTTCTCCTTCTGGGACACCCACAACACGTATATTTGTGCGCTTCATATTGTTATTCAGTTCCCTGATCCCCTGTTCAAATTTTTCCATTCTTTTCCCTATAGTTTCTGTTTCTTTTTGGAATTCAGATGTTCCATCCTCCAATTCACTAATTCTATCTTCTGTCTCTTTAAATCTACCATTGTAGGTATCCATTGTTTTTTCCAGGTTTTCTACTTTGTCCTTCACTCCCATAAGTTCTGTGATTTGTTTTTTCAGTTTTTCCATTTCTTCTTTTTGTTGATCCCATGCCTTCTTCATGTCCTCCCTCAATTTATTGATTTGGTTTTTGAAGAGGTTTTCCATTTCTGTTCGTATATACAGCATTAGTTGTCTCAGCTCCTGTATCTCATTTGAACTATTGGTTTGTTCCTTTGACTGGGCCATATCTTCAATTTTCCGAGTGTGATCCGTTATCTTCTGCTGGTGTCTGGGCATTTAATCAGATTTCCCTGGGTGTGGGACCCAGCAGGTTGAAAGGTTTTTCTGTGAAATCTCTGGGCTCTGTTTTTCTTATCCTGCCCAGTAGGTGGCGCTCGTGGCCCTCATCTGTCTGCAGGTCCCACCAGTAAAAGATGCTGTGGCTCCTTTAACTTTGGAAAACTCTCACTGTAGGGGAGGGTCGCCAGCCAAAGCGGCTTGGGGGAGTGCCAATCCGAATCTCCCAGCCAGCCCGGGAATCCGCGCATGGGGAGGGTCGCCGGCCTCTGCGGCTTGGGGGAGCGCCTGTCCAAATTTCCCACCCAGCCCGGGGTGCCAAGCGTGGTGGGGGGGCGCCGGCCTCCGTGGCTTGGGGGAGCGCCTGTCCAAATTTCCCAGCCGGCCTGGGGCGCCAAGTGTGGCGGGGGGCGCCAGCCGCCGCGGCTTGGGGGACTGCCAATCCACCGTTCCCAGTCAGACCGGGAAGCCATGTGTTTGGAAAAGACCCCGGTCGCTGGTCTCCGTGGCTTGGGGGATCTCCGATTCAATTCTCCCAGCTGGTCCAGGGGGCCATGCCTGGGGGGGCGCGCCAGCAGCCACAGCTTGAGGGGATCGCCTGTCCAATTCTCCCAGCCGGCCCGGGAAGGAGGGAGGGAAGGACTCCGGCCCCCTGCCGCCCCGGCCCGGGGAAGCTCGTGCCGCTCAGTGATCTCACCGCAGCGGGTTCTCCCAGCCAGTCAGCCATTCCAGAATGGGGTACGCTGTCTTCTTGGTCTCTGTCGTGGCTCCGGGAGCTGTTCTGTACCGTTTCTACTTCCCTAGTAGCTGTTCTGGAGGAGGAACTAAGACCTGCGCGTCTTACTAAGCCGCCATCTTCTCCAGACTACCCTTT
Source organism: Tamandua tetradactyla (assembly GCF_023851605.1). Lineage (NCBI taxonomy): Eukaryota > Metazoa > Chordata > Mammalia > Pilosa > Myrmecophagidae > Tamandua > Tamandua tetradactyla. Next base: position 197,465,942 of record NC_135327.1, on the reverse strand, counting down.
AAATTTTTTGAGAGAAATAAATTTTTGTTTAAAATTCTAGTCTGATTCCTGAAGCAATTTCTTCTTCCAAAGTATATCTTTAATCTACTTCTGCTTGTCACATTTCTTTCCTTATTGTCTATGCATATGGCCCATGTTGGGCCCTTTCTGCTTATCACTCAACTATGAATGGGGGAATTCTTTCTGGACCTGCTATTTGCTCAAAAATAAACTCTTCTTCCTGCTTACATAGGTATAGAATATCAATGGCTTGCAATTTCTGTGCAGTCCTCTAGCCATTAGAAAAAGAAAAAATAATTAGCTGGAACAGTGGTAGCCAGAGGCCTCAATTTCCCACTAATTCTAATAATCCTTTGTCTTGGGAACACATCCAATTCCAAAACTTGTGTGGGGGCTAGGGAGTTGAAGGGAAGAAGACGCATCTTACATATTAGTAATTTCTTCACAAATAAGGTATCAGTGACTGACAGAGTTCAAATAGAGCTGAGAGGCTACTCTGGAGGCTAGTCTTACACAAGCTTCAGGTAGATATTGTTGTTTATCATGATTTGCTAAACCCCAACCAAAACCATTCTTGTCAACCCTAAAGAACACTCTTCAGGGTTTTATCTGACATTCTACAAAGGTTCCGTGTACTATGATTACTTTCCAGGAAAATAACCTCCAGATGGGTTCCTAGGCCAGGTAAGTCCTAAAACCCAGAGAGCCAGCCTCTTCAAAACATCAACTAATTCCATCTCCCTATCCTGTATTATCCACAGCCCTTTTCAACTTGAAAAAAGTTAGAACACGCACAGCCCAAATGTCCCTATAGACTGGGAGAAAGATCAAAAGAGAAGGTGGAGTTCTAACAGAGACAACAGGATTTAACAAATGAGTATAACTGATGAATCATTATATTGATATTTCTTTTAGTCTCCACTGTTTTGGAGCAGCTGGAAGAAGAAACCTAAAATTATAGAACTGTAACCCATACCAAATCTGTTCTGTAACTAACTGTTGTGTTGTGCTTTGAAATTTACTGCTTTCTTTGTATATATGTGATTTTACACAATAAAACTTATAGAATAAAGAGAAAGGAAATGTCATTCTAGTGGTTAATATGGAGAAATATTGTCAGAGATCATTTCACCTAAATTTTTTATATTATGAGTTCAGAGCCCAGAATAGGTAAATTTGGAATCTATCCAGAACAATTTATTTACTCCTTCATAAGTTCATTTAACAAATATTTCTGTGTTTTAATCATATCTTCATAAATTTCCACAGACCAGAGATGGATATTCAGGCTTTTAGTACCAGAATCCCTAAATTTAGGCTGCCTATAAAGTCAGAGAAAGAGATAGTTAACTATGAGTCAAAATATCACACAGGAATGGTGTTGCAAAAAAAAATTTTTTTTTGTTCTGAATTTAAAGAATCCATGTTTTGTTATATTTGCTATTTCCCATTTGTGACACTGAAACTTTAAATGATTCATGACTTAGTCTATAATTAAAAAGGAAATATTCAAAATTAAAAAAAAAAAAGGTATCAGCAATTCCCCCTCAGGCCTAAGCTGGTCATCCTCACTTTTAGGAAGCCAGGTCAAAGAAAATAAAGATACTATTACTAAATGATTTCTCTTTCTGCCCTGCTGTTTTGCAGCCTAGAAATGAGCTGCTACCAGAATATGCCTTTTTTGTCAATGACATATTTGTCCCTTAGTTCCCAGTTCTCCAGCAAAGAATATGAGTGCCTTTCAGGAACTTCTCACATATTCTTAGACACCTGCAACAAGCCAGAGATTTGTAGAAATATCAGATCGCAGTATATAGCTGCATGTAGGTTCACTCTTTGTTATAAATGTGGGATGAACTATAGCTGTTATCTTCTCTATTTTGGGTTAGTTTTGCTACATTTGGAAGGCTCCAGAAAGGGGTGTTAAGTCAATATACATTTATACCACATGTCCAATGAAGTATTAAGGAACCTTTTAAGATGAAAATGATATAGGATACACAGAAGGATCAATGCTATAAACACTTTGGAGGATTTCTCATAAATGAAGTGTTTATGGTGTATATAAGGGAGAAAATCTAGTAATTAATGCCTCCATATTCTAACAAAATACACAATATGACAATCAAAAAATGGGGATGGAGGTTAGTGCAATGCCCCAATAAATCCCAGAGTGATACGAACAGTGAATAAAGAAGTATTTGCAAAGTTCCCTTGCAGGAATGGGGAGAAAGGGAGGAAAATTCAACTTCCTCATCTGCAGAATTCCTCATATTCTTGCAATCAGGAGACAACCAAATCAATAGGCCAAGCCCTCACTCTTGGGGTTTACCTCTATGAAACTTACCTTGCAAAGGACAGTCTAAGCCACCTTAAAATCATGCGTAAGAATCACCCCCAGATAACCTCTTTTATTGCTCAGATGTGGCCTCTCTCTCTCTAAGCCGTCACGGCAAACGAACTCACTGCCCTCCCCTCTCTACATGGGACATGACTCCCAGGTGTAAACCTCCCTGGCAACATGGAACAGAAACCTGGGATGAGCTAGGACTTGGCACCAAGGTATTGAGAAAACCTTCTCTACCAAAAGGGGGAAGAAAAAAATGAGACAAAATAAAGTGTCAGTGGCTGAGAGATTTCAAACAGAGTTGAGAGGTTAACCTGGAGGTTATTCTTATGCATTATATAGATAACCCTCTTTAGTTTATGGTGTATTAGAGTGGCTAGAGGAAAGTACCTGAAAACGCAGAGCTGTGTTCCAATAGCCATGTTTTCTGAAGATTACTGTATAATGATATAGCTTTAGTAATGTGACTGTGTGATTGTGAACACCTCGTGTATGATGCTCCTCTTATCTACAGTATGCATAGATGAGTAAAAAATATGGATAAAAATAAACAAATAATAAAATGAACAGAGGTTAAAATAAATTGAGTAGACTGAAATACTAGTGGTCAATGAGAGCAAGGGGTAAGGAGTATGGTATGTATGAGTTTTTTCTTTTTTCTTTCTTTTGCTGGAGAGATGCAAACGTTCCCAAAAAAATAATCATGGCAATAAATACACAACTATTTGATGATATTGTGAGCCACTGATGGTACACCATGTACACAATGACTGTATGTCAAGAATGTTTGTATGTTTGTTTATTGTGTACAATAAAAATATTTTTTAAATGGGGATGGAGGAAAATAGGCAGCATATATTAACAAGTAAAATAAGCTTGCTGATTACCTGATTAATTAAAAGCAGAGGAATTTTTTTCTTCAAATCAGATGTTAGAGGAGAGAAAAGGGAGTAGAAGAAGAGATTACAACTAATTTAATTATTGCTCATAGTAAGAGCCCATCAAAACCAGCCAAAAATAAATGGTCTAAAAGTAACCATTAAAACAAAAATATAATCCTTCTCAAAATCACCCAAAAAAGAGATTAACCAAATAAAATGGATTACATGTTAAAAGACTATACTTAAATATATGTAAGTATAAAGGTAATCAATGTAGCACTAGTGAGACCAAATATATGTATTATATCAACATATGTAAAAGAGCCTAACTCACCCATTAAAAGAAAACTTTTTTTATGTGGCTAACAAATCAAAATCCAACACTATGCTGGATACAAGAGATACAGCTAAAATAAACAATTCACAAAGAATTACAAAAGGATGGACAAATATATACCAGATAAACACAACAAGAAGCAAGCAAGGATCACAGAACTTGATATCTGACAGGATAGGATTCACACTTAAAAGTACTAAAAGAAAAATGGTTTACAACACTAAAACAACTTTCAGGAAATTATAAGTTATCAATATGTAAGTACCCAATAATGTAGCAATAACTTTCATAAAGCAGAAGAAACTACTGGAGATGCAGGAGAAATTTTTAAAAAAACATGTAAAAAGACATGAATGCATGTTATTCCAAGTCTAAGATAGATAAAGTGGACCAAAAAATTGGAAAGAGTATAGAAGCCCTATATAACGTAATTAACAATCTAGTTCATACAGATATATACTGAACTCTAAATTCACTAATAGAGAATATACCTTTTTTTCAAGTACACTGTTTTAGTTTGCTAAAGCCGCCAGAATGCAATATAACAGAAATGGACTGCCTTTTATAAAGAAATTTATTTAGTTATAAATTTACTGTTCTTTGGAGAAAAGGCAGCTTGCTTTCATCATTCAGTTCCTCTGTTATATGGGATGGCACATGGCAACATCTGCTGGCCTTCTCTTCCAGCTTCTGGTTTCAAGTGACTTTCCTCAGAGTGTTTCCTCTCTCTCTCTCTCCAAATGTTTGGGTCTATGTCAGCTCTAAGCACTAAGCTGAGCTGTGCTGAGCTACTTCTCTCTCTTTCGACTTCTCCTTTTAAGCTTCTAAACTAAACATCACTCATTGTAGAAGGCAATCCCCTTAGTCAGCCAAAGATTTAACCTGCCATAGATGAAATTAACATGCTGATGATCTAAGTCCAAAGCAGCAGGACAACTGCGCACCATCACCTGGTCAAGCTGACACCTGAACCTAACTATTACAAGCACACAAACCATTCACAAAATTAAGATGACAAATAAAACTTCAATGAAGTCCAAAGAAAAGAAATAATACAAATAGCACTCTTTAACCATAATGGAATAAAATCTGAAATTAAAAGCAAACTCAAAACACAAAGGCCCTTCCACCTTAAAATATTTTAACTGCAACTGGGGGAATACTGAGTCAAGGGTGACATTCAAAACAATAGTACAAAAAAAAATACATGAATTTCTCAAAAATAATAATGAAAAAATATGTCCAAATCTAAGGGATTCATACACTTAAACATATTTTCAGCCAAAATTTTATGGTTTTAAGTACATTTTCAATATAAAAAAAACATTTTTTTTTAATTTAACATACAACCCAAAAGAAAAAAGGTAGGAAGAAATCAATAAGGAAAAGAACAAAAATAAAAGTAAAAAAAAATAATAGAACGAATAAATACATTCCAAAGCTAGCCATTCTTGAAAAAAAAAAAAATTCACAAAATAAACAGGCCACTGGCTAAATCAACAAGAAAAAAGGAAGAAAACAAAAACAGACAAATCTGAGTGATGAGGGTTAACCATCAAGAGGAGATAACAAAAAAATCCTAACAGACTACCCTGCATAAAAATTCATGGGACCAAAAATAAAGTTTCGGACTCGCCGAAACTGGCAGCTAAGCAATGTGCACGTTTCAGTTCATCCTCCAGAACAACTACTAAATAACCAGAAACAGGACAGAACATCTCCTGGGGACACACAGCATATCCCAGTCTGGACCAGCTGGACCGGCTGCGAGGCCGCCCCAGAACTGAGAGTTTCCCAAGCTGCGGTAACCGGTGCCCCTTCCCCACAAGCTGCTTCCCAGAGGGGAAATGAAAGAGACTTTACCAGCAGCAGGGGCTGAGCCCAACCAAATGCCAATTGTGGAATTAATTAACAGATTCTGACTACTGAAATTAGGCCCCCAGCTCAGGTGTACCTGGTCAAAGTGGAGGTCGCTCATTTTTGCCCTGGCATCAAGGGGGCAGGGCTAATGGAAAAAGAAAAAAAGAAAAGAAACAGAGGTTTTTGTGGCTCTGTTTATACAAAGCCTTGAATGCCTTTGGATACAGTGGCAGGGCTTATTAGGCTGTAACTGCCCCAGGCATAGGCAGAAACAAGCTTCTTTGAGGGCTTGTCTGGAACCTGTGCCTTCCCCAGGGGAGGGGTGAAGCCCAACTCAGGTGGAATCCCTCCCTCAAGGAATTCAGACACCAGGGCTTGGTAATTTGAAGCCATTAAAACCAGCCTACAACCTCTCCTCAGTCTTCACCATGCCCCCAGCAGGGAGAGTCTGCCAACGTTAAAGGTACCACATCATCTTATGCTGGTGGGACCTGCAGGCACACAAGCACCACATACTGGGCAGGATAAGAAAAACAGAGTCCAGAGACTTCACAGGAAAGTCTTTCAACCTGCTGGGTCTCACCCTCAGGGAAAACCGACACAGGTGACTCCTTCCTCCTGATAGGAGGCCAGTTTGGCCTGGAAAAATCCGGCTGGGGTCTATAATACCTACGTAGACCCTACTAAGGGTGGGGGGAAAGATATCATATCAGCAGGGCAAGAAACAAAAAAACAAGAACTGAAAAATTCTCCTCTGTTAGACAAAACCTAAGCTAGAGGTCCAGAAAAAGCTGGACTGAATGTCAAAGAACAGACAGACAACAAATACATTCAGCAAGAAAATCCTAGGTAAAAGAAGTGAAAGCAATATCCAGAATAAACTAATTAAGGTAATTAAATGTGGAGACATCAGTAAAAAATAACAGATCACACTAGGAAAATTGAAGATATGGCCCAGTCAAAGGAACGAACCACAATTCAAATGAGATAAAGGAGCTGAAAAAATTAATTCAGAATAAACAAACAGACATGGAAAACTTCATCAAAGACCAAATGAATTGAGGGAGGAAAGATATAAAGAAGGCAAGGAATGAACAAAAAGAAGAAATTGACAATCTGAAAACACAAATTACAGAACTTATGGGAACGAAAGGCACAGTAGAAGACATGAAAAAAACAATGGAAACCGACAAGGGTAGATTTGAAGAGGCAGAAGATAGGATTAGTGAACTGGAGTACACAATATCTGAAATCCAACAAGAAAAAGAAAATACAGGAGGAAAAAAATGGAAAAATTTGAGCAAGGACTCAGGGAATTGATGACAATGTGAAGCGCACGAATAAACGTGTTGTGGGTGTCCCAAAAAGAGAAGAAAGGGAAAAGGAGGAGAATAACTAATGGAGGAAATTATCACTGCAAGTTTCCAAACTCTTATGAAAGACTTAAAATTACAGATCCAAGAAGTACAGCGTACCCCAAAGAGAACAGATCCAAATAGATGTACTCCAAAACATTTACTAATCAGAATGTTAGCGGTCAAAGAAAGAGAGAATCTTGAAAGCAGCAAGAAAAGTAAGCCATCACATACAAAGGAAGCCCAATAAGACTATGTATACATCTCTCAGCAGAAGCCATGGAGGCGAGAAGACAGTGGAATGATATATTTAAATTACAAAAAGAGAAAAACTGCAAACCAGGAATTCTATATCCAGCAAAATTGTCCTTCAAAATTGAAGGAGAAATTAAAACATTTTCAGACAAAAAATCACTGAGAGGACTTCCTGGAAGATGGCGGCTTAGTAAGACGCGCGATCTTAGTTTCTTCTCCAGGACACCTACTAGGGGAGTAGAAACGATACAGAAAGCGCCCAAAGCCACAACAGAGATAAAAAAGACAGCGTACCCCATCCTGGAACGGCTGGCTGGCTGAGAGAAGCAGCTCGGGTGAGATCGCCGAGGCGCGCGGGCCTTACCGGGCGGGGTGGCAAGCGGCCGGAGTTACTCCCTTCCCCCTTCCCGGGCCGGCTGGGAGAATTGGAGAGGTGGTCCCCTGAAACCAAGGCGGCTGGCGCCCACACCACGCGCAGCCCCCGGACCAACTGAGAGAATTGGATCGGAAACCCCCAGGCCGCGGAGAACGGTGACGGGTGGGGGAGGCCCCTTCCAAACCCGTGACTCCCGGGGAACGTGCACTCTCCCGGGCGGGCTGCTGCCGCTGGCGTCCTCCCGCCACGCTTGTTGCCCAGGGCCGACTAGGAAATTCGGACGGGCTCTTTCCCTGGCTGCGGCGACCAGCAACCCTCCCTGCGTTCGGACCCCGGCCGGCTCAAGCGGCTTCGGCTAGCGAACCCCCAGGACGGCGGGAGTTTTCCAAACTTTAAGGTCCCACAGCACCTTTTACTGGTGGGACCCGCAGACAAACGTGTGCCACGAGCGCCACCTACTGGGCAGGATAAGAAAAACAGAACCCAGAGATTTCACAGAAAAATATTACAACCTTGCTGGGTCCAACACCAAGAGAAATCTGAATAAATGCCCAGACGCCAGCAGCAGAAGATAACTGTTCATGCTCAAAAGATTGAGAATATGGCTCAGTCAAAGGAACAAACCAATAGCTCAAATGAGACACAAGAGCTGAGACAACTAATGCTGAATATACGAACAGAAATGGAAAACCTCTTCAAAAATGAAATCGATAAATTGAGGGAGGACATGAAGAGGACATGGGCTGAACATAAAGAAGAAATAGAAAAACTGAAAAAACAAATCGCAGAACTTATGGAAGTGAAGGATAAAGCAGCAAACATAGAAAAAATAATGGATAGCTACAATGATAGATTTAAAGAGACAGAAAATAGAATTAGTGATTTGGAGGATGGAACATCTGAATTCCAAAAAGAAACAGAAACTATAGGGAAAAGAATGGAAAAATTTGAACAGGGTATCAGGGAACTCAAGGACAATATGAACCGCACAAATATACGTGTTGTGGGTGTCCCAGAAGGAGAAGAGAAGGGAAAAGGAGGAGAAAAACTAATGGAAGAAATTATCACTGAAAATTTCCCAACTCTTATTAAAGACCTAAAATTACAGATCCAAGAAGTGCAGCGCACCCCAAAGAGATTAGACCCAAATAGGCGTTCTCCAAGACACTTACTAGTTAGAATGTCAGAGGTCAAAGAGAAAGAGAAGATCTTGAAAGCAGCAAGAGAAAAACAATCCATTACATACAAGGGAAACCCAATAAGACTTTGTGTAGATTTCTCAGCAGAAACCATGGAAGCTAGAAGACAGTGGGATGATATATTTAAAATACTAAAAGAGAAAAACTGCCAACCAAGACTCCTATATCCAGCAAAATTATCCTTCAAAAATGAGGGAGAAATTAAAACATTCTCAGACAAAAAGTCACTGAAAGAATTTGTGACCAAGAGACCAGCTCTGCAAGAAATACTAAAGGAAGCACTAGAGTCAGATACAAAAAGACAGAAGAGAGAGATATGGAAAAGAGTGTAGAAAGAAGGAAAATCAGATATGATATATATAAGACAAAAGGCAAAATGTTAGAGGAAAATATTATCCAAACAGTAATAACACTAAATGTCAATGGACTGAATTCCCCAATCAAAAGACATAGATTGGCAGAATGGATTAAAAAACAGGATCCTTCTATATGCTGTCTACAGGAAACACATCTTAGACCCAAAGATAAACATAGGTTGAAAGTGAAAGGTTGGGAAAAGATATTTCATGCAAATAACAACCAGAAAAGAGCAGGAGTGGCTATACTAATATCCAACAAATTAGACTTCAAATGTAAAACAGTTAAAAGAGACAAAGAAGGACACTATATACTAATAAAAGGAACAATTAAACAAGAAGACATAACAATCATAAATATTTACGCACCGAATCAGAATGCCCCAAAATACGTGAGGAATATACTGCAAACACTGAAAAGGGAAATAGACTCATATACCATAATAGTTGGAGACTTCAACTCACCACTCTCATCAAGGGACAGAACATCTAGACAGAGGATCAATAAAGAAATAGAGAATCTGAATATTACTATAAATGAACTAGACTTAATAGACATTTATAGGACATTACATCCCACAACAGCAGGATACACCTTTTTCTCAAGTGCTCATGGATCATTCTCAAAGATAGACCATATGCTGGGTCACAAAGCAAGTCTTAACAAATTTAAAAAGATTGAAATCTTACACAACACTTTCTCGGACCATAAAGGAATGATGTTGGAAATCAATAATAGGCAGAGTGTCAGAAAATTCACAAATACGTGGAGGCTCAACAACACACTCCTAAACAACGACTGGGTCAAAGAAGAAATTGCAAGAGAAATTAGCAAATACCTCGAGGCGAATGAAAATGAAAACACAACATATCAAAACTTATGGGACGCAGCAAAGGCAGTGCTAAGAGGGAAATTTATTGCTCTAAATGCCTATATCAGAAAAGAAGAAAAGGCAAAAATTCAGGAATTAACTATCCATTTGGAAGAACTGGAGAAAGAACAGCAAGCTAACCCCAAAGCAAGCAAAAGGAAAGAAATAACAAAGATTAGAGCACAAATAAATGAAATTGAAAACATGAAAACAATAGAGAAAATCAATAAGACCAGAAGTTGGTTCTATGAGAAAATCAATAAGATTGATGGGCCCTTAGCAAGATTGACAAAAAGAAGAAGAGAGAGGATGCAAATAAATAATATCAGAAATGGAAGAGGAGACATAACTACTGACCTCACAGAAATAAAGGAGGTAATAACAGGATACTATGAACAACTTTACGCTAATAAATACAACAATTTAGAGGAAATGGACGGGTTCCTGGAAAGACATGAACAACCAACTTTGACTCAAGAAGACATAGATGACCTCAACAAACCAATCACAAGTAAAGAAATTGAATTAGTCATTCAAAAGCTCCCTAAAAAGAAAAGTCCAGGACCAGACGGTGTCACATGTGAATTCTATCAAACATTCCAGAAAGAATTAGTACCAACTCTCCTCAAACTCTTCAAAATAATCGAAGTAGAGGGAAAACTACCTAATTCATTCTATGAAGCCAACATCACCCTCATACTAAAACCAGGCAAAGATATTACAAAAAAAGAAAACTACAGACCAATCTCTCTAATGAATATAGATGCAAAAATCCTCAATAAAATTCTAGCAAATCATATCCAACAACACATTAAAAGAATTATACATCATGACCAAGTAGGATTCATCCCAGGTATGCAAGGATGGTTCCACATAAGAAAATCAATTAATGTAATACACCATATCAACAAATAAAAGCAGAAAAATCACATGATCATCTCAATTGATACAGAGAAGGCATTTGACAAGATTCAACATCCTTTCCTGTTGAAAACACTTCAAAAGATAGGAATACAAGGGAACTTCCTTAAAATGATAGAGGGAATATATGAAAAACCCACAGCTAATATCATCCTCAATGGGGAAAAATTGAAAACTTTCCCCCTAGATCAGGAACAATACAAGGATGTCCACTATCACCACTATTATTCAACATTGTGTTGGAGGTTCTAGCCAAAGCAATTAGACAAGAAAAAGAAATATAAGGCATCAAAATTGGAAAGGAAGAAGTAAAACTATCACTGTTTGCAGACGATATGATACTATACGTCGAAAACCCGGAAAAATCCACAACAAAACTACTAGAGCTAATAAATGAGTACAGCAAAGTAGCAGGTTACAAGATCAACATTCAAAAATTTGTAGCATTTCTATACACTAGTAATGAACAAGCTGAGGGGGAAATCAAGTAACGAATCCCATTTACAATCGCAACTAAAAGAATAAAATACCTAGGAATAAATTTAACTAAAGAGACAAAAAACCTATATAAAGAAAACTACAAAAAACTGCTAAAAGAAATCACAGAAGACCTAAATAGATGGAAGGGCATACCGTGTTCATGGATTGGAAGACTAAATATAGTTAAGATGTCAATCCTACCTAAATTGATTTACAGATTCAATGCAATACCAATCAAAATCCCAACAACTTATTTTTCAGAAATAGAAAAACCAATAAGCAAATTTATCTGGAAGGGCAGGGTGCCCCAAATTGCTAAAAACATCTTGAGGAAAAAAAACGAAGCTGGAGGTCTCGCACTGCCTGACTTTAAGGCATATTATGAAGCCACAGTGATCAAAACAGCATGGTATTGGCATAAAGATAGATATATCGACCAATGGAATCGAATAGAGTGCTCAGAAATAGACCCTCTCATCTATGGACATTTGATCTTTGATAAGGCAGTCAAGCCAACTCACCTAGGACAGAACAGTCTCTTCAATAAATGGTGCCTAGAGAACTGGATATCCATATGCAAAAGAATGAAAGAGGACCCGTATCTCACACCCTACACAAAAGTTAACTCAAAATGGATCAAAGATCTAAACATCAGGTCTAAGACCATAAAACAGTTAGAGGAAAATATTGGGAGATATCTTATGAAACTTACAATTGGAGGTGGTTCTATGGACCTTAAACCTAAAGCAAGAGCACTGAAGAAGGAAATAAATAAATGGGAACTCCTCAAAATTAAACACTTTTGTGCATCAAAGAACTTCATCAAGAAAGTAGAAAGACAGCCTACACAATGGGAGATAATACTTGGAAATGACATATCAGATAAAGGTCTAGTATCCAGAATTTATAAAGAGATCGTTCAACTCAACAACAAAAAGACAGCCAACCCAATTACAAAATGGGAAAAAGACTTGAACAGACACCTATCAGAAGAGGAAATACAAATGGCCAAAAGGCACATGAAAAGATGCTCAATGTCCCTGGCCATTAGAGAAATGCAAATCAAAACCACAATGAGATATCATCTCACATCCACCAGAATGGCCATTATCAACAAAACAGGAAATGACAAGTGCTGGAGAGGATGCGGAGAAAGAGGCACACTTATCCACTGTTGATGGGAACGTCAAATGGTGCACCCACTGTGGAAGGCAGTTTGGCGGTTCCTCAAAAAGCTGAATATAGAATTGCCATACGACCCAGGAATACCATTGCTGGGAATCTCTTCAAAGGACTTAAGGGCAAAGACACAAACGGACATTTGCACACCAGTGTTTATAGCAGCGTTATTTGCAATTGCAAAGAGATGGAAACAGCCAAAATGTCCATCAACAGACGAGTGGCTAAACAAACTGTGGTATATACATACGATGGAATATTATGCATCTTTAAGACAGGATAAACTTATGAAGCATGTAATAACATGGATGGACCTAGAGAACATTATGCTGAGTGAGTCTAGCCAAAAACTAAAGGACAAATACTGTATGGTCCCACTAATGTGAACCGACATTCGAGAATCAGCTTGGAATATGTCATTGGTAACAGAGTCCAGCAGGCGTTAGAAACAGGGTAAGATAATGGGTAATTGGAGCTGAAGGGATACAGACTGTGCAACAGGACTAGATACAAAAACTCAAAAATGGACAACACAATAATACCTAATTGTAAAGTAATCATGTTAAAACACTGAATGAAGGGCGGGCCGCGGTGGCTCAGCGGGCAAGAGTGCTTGCCTGCCGTGCCGGAGGACCCCGGTTCGATTCCCGGCCCCAGCCCATGTAACAAACAAACAAACAAACAAAATATAATAAAACAAGAAAATGTTTAAAAATGTTTCCCTTTCTTCCTCCCTTCCTTCCTTCTCTGTCTTTCCTTCCTTTCCTCCCTCTTTCTAAAAAAAAAAAAAAAAAAACACTGAATGAAGCTGCATCTGAGCTATAAAAAAAAAAAAATCTAATTAAAAGAAGCATTCATTCCTGGGTCAAGTTTTGCCTCCAAACTAAATGTGATCATTTTAACTCTTAAATAGATGTTTTATAAAGCAGGGAAGGAAGAGATATATGTTACTGAGGAAAAACAGCAAGTAAAAATATTTAAGACGTAATATGAGAGTTTTACATTGTTTCCTTACACAAGTGAATTAAAATTCAACACCATAATTCTTACCCTCTTGTAAAATGTGCAGTAGAAGCAAAGCTACTGGGACAAAGACAACATAGTCACTACCTCTAACCGGCAAGTCATGGAGCTGTAGCACCTTGTTGAGGGGGGATTTTGTGTAGGAAAACCATAACTAACAATTTTAAATACAAATATCTGCCACCAAAAAAAAAAAAAAATTAGGGAGAGTTTAAAATATTTTCAGACAAACAGACATTGAGAGAATTTGTGAACAAGAGACCTGTTGTACAAGAAATACTAAAGGAAGCACTACAGGCTGATAGGAAAAGGAAGGAGAGAGAGGTCTTCAAAAGAGTTTAGAAATGAAGACTATCAATAAGTGTAAAAAGAACTAAAAAAATAAGATATGATGTATCAGAATAAACTCCTGACACATCCAACAACGTGGGTGAAACCTGAGCACATTATGTTGAGTGAATTAGCCAGAAACAAAAGGACAAATACAATTTGGTCTCACTAACAAGAAATAACATTAATGAGTGAACTTTGAGAGTTAAAATTGAGAATGCAGTTTATCAGGAAATAGAAGGTAGGTAGAGATTGGGCATTTAATGTTGGAGGAGTATAGAATGTTTAACTGGATTGATTGTAAAGATCCAAAAATGGATAGTTCAATACTATCTGATGCTAGCACAATACTGTAAATACACTGAACAAAGCTGAGTTTGAGTATGCTTGAAAGAGGAAGACTAGGGGCATGTATGACACCAGAAGGAAAGACTGGGACCATATAACTTAGAGAAGCCTAGAGTGAACAATGATGGTGATTAAATGTACAAATATAATGATGATTTTACATAAGAGAGAGCAAACAACAGTGCAAGGTGTTGAAAATGGATGGTATACAGAAAAAATACAATCAGTGCAAACTAGGGCCTACAGCTAAAAGTAACATCGTAATAAGCTCCCCTTAAATATAACAAAAGCAATACACCAAAGCTAAATGTCAATAAGGGGGATTTAAGGGAGGGCTATGGGATTCTTGGTGGTGGTGGTGTTTCTCCTTTCATTTTTTTTTTTCATAATCCTTTTTTTTCCCTCTTTTTCTTTGCAGAAAAAATGGAAATGTTCTCATATAGCAAACGTATAACTATGTGATTATACCAGCAACCACTAATTGTTTGCTTAGGATGGACTGCATGGTGTGTGAATAAAACTGTTTGAAAAAAAAAAAAAAAGAAAGATGCAAGTGCTACAGAAAATGTGGAGGAGATGTACCTATTCACTAATGGTAGGTAAGTAGAATGGTACAGCCCCTCTGGAGGGCAATGTGGTGGTTCCATAGGAGGCTAAGTATAAGGTTGCCATATAATTCTGCAACCCTTTTATTAGGTATATACTTCGAAGAACTGAAAGCAGGGAAACGAATGGATTATCTGCACATTGGCGCTTATGGTGGCAGTATTCACAATTTGCAATGGATGGAGGTGGCCTAAGTAAGAGTACATCAAATGATGAATGGAAGAGTGAACTATAGTGTATACATACAATGGAATATTGAGCAGCTGCAAGAAGAAAGGAAGTTGTGAGGCAAGCAAATGGGTGAATGAACCTTGACAACAGAATGTTGAGTGAAATAAGCCAGAAATGAAAAGACAAACATTATAATGCCTCACTAATAAGGACTAAACTATATGCGCAGACCCTGAGAATTGAATTTGAGAGCATAGGTTATCAGGGGAAGGCTTATTATAAAGATTCCTAGACTGTAAACTCTTACACAGTCATATCTATTCCAGAGTTGTAACTTATTTTTAAATTCTGAGATGCTGAGTTTTTTTGTGTATAAACCAGTCATCCCCTGGAACTTTGAGTATGTATGTGAAACCTGAGTCTCAGAGCTAGCATTCTGCAGCTAGGAAAGTCAGCTTTACCCTATTCAGCAACTATTTAAAAAGCTGAAAAAAGATGAGACTTCAATTAGAGAGATGAATGAAGCCAAACTGGATACGACTAAGGTAAATCAAAATACATCATACAGAATGATAATGACTGTATTTTCAAACTTCAACTTCTTTACAAGACCAAAAGAAGAGATGTTTACCTGGTGCAGAATTTATATTTTCTTTAGCACACTATCTAATATAACTTGTACAGTCAATTTATTCAAACACCATAAGTACTTGGAACCTTGAATAGGGAGTGAGATTTTGTTGGTTTGCACAGGTCAGCGTGATAACCGATACAGCCCAGAGTAATCTGGGCAGAAGATAAAAAAGTACTTGCAAAGTCCCCTTGAGAAATGTGAAAATATTAAACTTTCCCACTGGGGAATTCCTGATATTCTTACAAGCATTGGGGACCACCAATTTAATAGGCCAAGTCCTCAATCTTGGGGCTTGCCCTTATGAAACTTATTCCTGCAAAGAAGCTAAGCCTATTTATAATTATACCTAGGACTCATCCCCAGAGAACCTCTTTTGTTGCTCACATGTGGCTTCTCTCTTAGCCAACTCTGCAGGTGAGCTCACTGCCCTTCCCCACATGGGACATGACTCCCAGGGGTGTAAATCTCCCTGACAACATGGGACATGACTCCAGGGATGAGCCAGGACCTGGCATTATGGGATTGAGAAAGACTTTTTGACCAAAAGGGGAAAGAAAAATGAAACAAAATAAAGTTTCAGTTGCTGAGAGATTTCAAATGGAGTAGAGAAGTCATTCTGAGGTTATTCTTATGCTTTATGTAAATGTTCCTTTTCAGTTTTTGGTGTATTAGAACAGCTAGAAGAAAATACCTGAAACTGTTGAACTGTGTTCCAGCAGCCTTGATTCTTGAAGATGACTGTATCTATATAGCTTTTACTGTGTGATTATGTGATTGTGAAAACCTTGTGACTGAAACTCCATTTATCCAGTGTATGGACAGATGAGTATGAAAATAAAGACAATAAATAAGTAAATAATAGGGAGAGATGGGATGTTTTGGGTGCTCTTTTTTATTTTTATTTTTATTCTTATTTTTATTGCTTTTGGAGTAATGAAAATGTTCAAAAATCGACTATGATGATGAATGCACAACTATATGATGATACTGAGCGCTACTGAATGTACATTCTGGATGATTATATGGTATGTGAATGTATCTCAAAAATGCATAAAAAAACAAGTACTGGCAATAATAGATAATAATCCATTGCATATAATAAAAATGACACAATGGGTTACAAGTCTTTGAGTAAAATAACAATCTATAAAAACAATAAATAAATAAATATAGGAGATAGAAAACTCTTCCTTATAGTAAAATGCTACCTAATAAATGCAAACACAGAACACTAGAGTTAGAAAATCTCTAGTTTGCAGTCATCATTGTAACAATCAATTCAAGCAAGAATCACCAGTGGACAGTAAAACTAACAGGTCAAAGTTTGATGGATGGGGAATTTATATAACTTCAAAATATCCACCCACAAATGGGTTAACTATAAAGGGAAAAACATTAACTATACAATAGAGAAACCTAATGGATATCACCTTATCCAAAAAATACAAGTCAACTTCATCAACAGTGAGTTAAGGGGTATCTCAGACCTCCTGATGGGATGCACTAAACATCATTTCTGTGGTTTTCCTGACAGAAACCCATAAACTGAATCTAAATATACAGAAGCATCAGACAAGACTAAATTGAGGGACATTCACCATAACTGGCTGTCAAAAATGTCAGTCTTGAAAATCAACAAGGCTAAGAAATGTTCCAGGTTAAATGAGACTTAAAACACACAATGACAATCAAATGCCATTTCACCACAAATGGCCTTGCTTGGGGGGCTGGGGGGTGGGGGGGTTGCTGCTATATAAACATCAAATCTTCTGATTTTGATACTTATTCTGTGGTTATATAAAAGAATAGCCTTGCTCTCACAAAGAGTACACTGAAATATTTCCATGTAAAAGGGCATGACATCTGCAATTTACTCTCAAACAGGTCTGGAAAAATATAACAACATGTGTAGATACACACAGAGAATAAAAAGCAAATGTGGCAAACTATTAACAGGTAGCAAACCTGTTATCACATTTTGGGGGGGCGGGGGCAGCACTCTTACAACTTCTAAGTAGATTTGAAGTTATTTCAAAATAAGAAGTTAAAAAGTACAAAAATCTTGATTAAAAAATTGGCTAACATTTATACTATTTCCTCTTATGATGTACTTAGTCAAATTTTTTTCCCATTTCTTTTTTTGGATTATTTCTCCTATGTACATTTATAATAGCTCATCCCGTCTATGCTGTAACAGAGGAGCTTCACATTAGAAGTTTGAAGGGACACAGGTAAAGAGGAGGCATGGGGGTCAAAATAAAGGATAAAGAGGAGGCATGGTGGTCAAAATAAAGGATAAAGAGGAGGCATGGTGGTCAAAATAAAGGAAGAGGGAGACACTGGATAGGGCCACTTATCCTCCTAGGACTCCTTCTTCCTCAGGAAGGCTTCCTTTGTCAAAAGGCTAAAGAAATAATAGTATTCATCATCCTGAGGAAGTACACAAAACCCATCATTCTTCTAACAGAGAATGTTAGATCAAAGGATCAGATGTTTTGGGTGTTCATTTTACTTTTATTTTTATTCTTTTTTTCTTTTTTGGAGTAATGAAAATGTTCAAAAATCAATTGTGATGACGAATGCACAGCTATATGATAATACTATGAACCACTGATTATATACTTTAGATAATTATATGGTATGTGAATATACATCTCAATTAAAAAATCATTTTCAAAAATCAGCTAAGAGACTGAGACTGGTATTTGTGAAATATTTTCTCTATTCCTTTAAACAGACGAAGCTTTAACTTTGGATCAAGCAGATCTCCCCTGGTCCATACTACCGTCTTGGTCCACAGCCCACTTTTCCTCACTTAGTTGGTCCCTGATTTATTAACGGATGTGAGGCCACCAGAATGCAATCTATTTGCTATGGTCCTGGTTAGGATCATAAATCATCAGTGTCCACTAAGTATAGTTCAAGGTGAATTTTTTTCTTTTAGAATTTCATACTAGAAAGAACTGTTTTCACCTGAGAAACAGGTGTTTCTCTTCCTTCCTGATAACAGGAATTACGAACTCACATAACTCTCATAACTTTGTCATGAAGACTAAGGCCAAATCAGAGGCCCAATTACAGGAAGCACTAGCCTAAGTTTAAGATGACTCCCCAAGCCCATTCTTTTCCTTGAACCTGGTTATTTTTGGCTATGTTTTATCATTTTTATCCTATTTTGAGGTAAAACTCAATTGTGAAACAATTTCAGCTCTTTAGAAAATATAAGGATTACCAACATGCTTAAGAGGATAAATTTAGACTCTTCTAGCCATACTCTGGACAATGGGAGCTCATGATGAATTACAGAAGTTTCCATGACAGAATATGTCCATGTGAAACCCTTTGAGAGGAAGCCCTGCCAGCACTTCTAAGTTGAGGAGCCTGAAGACAACAGCATGACTTTGGACCATAAAACAATGATAACTAAAGTTGTATCTCAGAATCCACAAAGCTACATTCAGCATTTACCTCAAAAGGTCAAAAATTCACACAACATTTTACATATTTATAGCAAGAATGACAAGTAAGATCTCCAGCTCACTCATAGTAAAGGTATGACAAACTCTGTGGATATCATTTTACTTGCTACCATTAAGAAATGCTTGATATTTCTATTAGTTTTACAAGACCCAAACATATGAAAGCAAAAGTTCTCACATGAAAATGTGGAAATGAAAAAATATTTTTACCTGTTGCTTTCAGTCTTGATACAACTAGACCTAAATAAAGTAGGGGTGTGAGGTGAACGCTGAAACTGGAGAGAGTCTGGGGTGGAGAGGAGAAGATGGATAAGGGAGCCAAGAATTTCTCCCTGGGGTTAACATCAATACTGATTTTAGCTCATGTTTTGAGCAGTAAAATAACTTCTGAAATAATGAGCCACCAAAAGTCTGGCACAATGTATATTTCAAAAAGAAGAATTAGCGTTAGCAAAGAGGCAGTTTCTCCAGCTTATAATCACTAGCAGTAGTTTCAATGGCAAAAGAAAAAGAAAGAAAGAAAAATCACAAGGAGAGGGACTGTAACAAATTGAAGATGACACCCACACTAGGTTGTCAAGGAAACCAAAATCAAGCGTATTTTTCTACTAAAAAGAATCAAGGTTAAGGTGAACAGGCCATGGAATACTTTGTGGCAACGATTATTAAAATCTCTTCTTGACAAATCTTCAAGCAAGTAAATTTAATTCCAGGCAATTTTATTAAGAACTTTATCCATAATGTAAGCAGGCAAGCTTGAATTTCCAAACTACCAGCATTGTGGATTCAGCAATCACCTCTCTAAAATCAGGGAAGCTTGGGCCATTCAAAGTACAAGAAATTACCTAAGGTCTTCTTTGTATATCTTAATAACAGTAAAAGAAGCAATCACAAAAAAGGTAAAAAAAAAAAAATAAAAACCTAATTCACAAACAAGCTTCCCCAAATTTAACCTTTCCGTTTTTCAAAATGGAGTCTTTTAACCCACATCATTTTTAAGCTAAAGGGCATGTCTATTCAAACTAAAGCAAGCACTTAACAAGAATTAATCTCCTGAGTGAGCCATTTAATACTGGAAAAGAAAAGAAGGCAGTAAAAAGGGTATCAAGTCGATAGGACTATATAAACATCTCCGTAACTAGGTGGTAAATCATCAGCAAAGAGAAATAAAACACAATTGATGTGGGCACTGAATAAGCGCCACTTAAGAATACTGGATGGCAGGAACAGAAGGTTGAAAGCACCTAAATAAACTGGCTTTCAAGGCAAGGGTGAGATGCTAAGAGGGTCCTACTCAGCGATACTGCGGCTGGAAGTTCGGGGTACCCACCTCGGCCCAGCACTTAAGAGGATGTAGGACACGAAGAGAATCAAAACAGATTTATATGGGGCCCGTCACTCCCTCTCCATTCTTTCCCTTTCCTCAAGGTGAGTGACCTTTTTGCGCGCCCCGGAAGATACACCTTTACTGGTAGTTAAAAGAGAATTTTAAAATCTAAAGGCGAAATATTTAAGGAAAGGGGTAGGAGATGTGCAGGGTGGAGATGCCGCCGCCTTTATCCGCACAGGTGGGTAGACGGCTTGAGGCCGGGAGTCCAGGGCTCAGCTACCTCTACCTCCAGGGGAGAAGGCGGGATACCTCAGGCTGCAGGGTCC
Source organism: Tamandua tetradactyla (assembly GCF_023851605.1). NCBI lineage: Eukaryota > Metazoa > Chordata > Mammalia > Pilosa > Myrmecophagidae > Tamandua > Tamandua tetradactyla. The sequence continues at coordinate 197,445,277 of NC_135327.1, read as the reverse complement.
GCGAGGGAGGCCACAAGGAACTGCTCAACGCCTGTGGAACTGGAAGACCAGAGCAAGCGGGAGGAACAGGGATGAGGGTGTCCAGCGGACTGAGGGGATGGAGATGGCAAGGCTCTTACCCGGTGCCACAGTCCACCACGCAAGGAGGCAGGTAACTCGCCATGCTCGGAAGGCCGGGCGCGGCGTGCACCGCTCGGCCTAGACGAGCGGCCCAGGAACACCCCCGCTACGATCGCGGCGGCCGGCCTTATACGCGTGGGTCCCACTGCCTCGCCCCCGCCCACGGGGCCGCCTCTCCCGCGGCTCGGGTAGCCAGAGGCAGCACCGCTCTCGGGAGCCCGGATGCTCCGCGGCAGAGCCACGTGACGCTCCTCCCTCTGTCCTAGCCAATCACGGCGCAAGGATGCCCCCCTCCCCTCTCTCGCCATCTTTAGTGCTGGTATGAGGTTTCTGTGCTTATACGTTGTGGATGGTACCCTTGTGGCCGAAGAGATTGGTATTTATATTTGACTGATTTATGGTGAAGGTGACCCCATTTCCGAGACCTGGCTTCTTCTCATCCTTTAAGTTCCACTTCAAATGTCACCTTCTCAGGGAACCTAATTAGGTTTCCACCCCACACCTGATTCTGTCTCAGCAATGAATTGCTTTCATTCATGCACTTAGAGCAAACTTTTTCTACTTATTAGTAGTCTGTCTCCCACTGATCTGTTAGCTCTACTAGGACAGGGCTCATGTCTGTCTTATTCACCACAGGTTACCCTGTGCTTAGCATGGTATCTGGCACATATATAGGAAGCACCCAAATGTTGAATGAATGAATAATTTTCACCCTGAAGAAATTTACTATTAGTTTTCCTTTTTTTTTTTGCATGGGCAGTCACCGGGAATCTAACCCGGGTCTCCAGCATGGCAGGTGAGACGACTGTTAGTTATTATACCTAGCAGAACACTAATTTCCTCTAGAAAAGAAAAATCTGCAAGGCATATGCATAGCCAGCCTTAAGAGATTATCTTAGGGTTAGTTAATATTATGCCATATTTTCAGGTATCAAAGATAAAATTATCATCCAAAAATTCTTACTGAAATCATGGATCAGAGTAAGCAAACACCTGCCTACTATGTTATGAGGATACTGGAAGTCCAACTTGCTTCCTGCTCTCTACCCTATCATAAATTCTTGAAAATTTTTTATGAACTTTTGGAGACATGTAATTTTTATGTGGTTTTAACTGGTATTTAAAGCACTGTGTTTTTTTCCTAAGAGAAGTAATAGATTAGTTGATCACTCTTGGATAAATCATTATTGTTCCCATATTACTTAAAAGGGTCAAATAAGCCCCAGACCTAGAAAATTTTCAGGGGAACTGGAGAGAGAAATAGAAAATGTGAGGAAAGTGAAAGGGCAGCAGTGTAGAAGAATACCAATATAGGATCCCAAGTATAATCCATATGGGCAAAACACTAACTTGCTTACTTTGAGTTTTGCCAATGCCTACCCAGCTCCCACTTTTCATGGCACTAGCCAAAATGCCATAGATATACTCTAGGACTGCAGACTGTTGGCTTGGCACCATGATGTCTTTTATTTTCTTTCAGTCACTTAATATATATTAAGTGTTTACTGTAAGGCAGAAACTATATTAAACACTGGGCTTGCAACAGTAAGCAGGATTCTCACAGTCTGTGCTCCCAAGACATCGGTTTCTATGGGAGATAATGGCAGTTAAGAGGCAATTGCAATACAGTTCATTAAGTGCTAAGATAGGGCAAGTCCAAAAGGCTTGGAAAGCCACTAGAGGGGCACCCAACTCTGACTTGTCAGCTAGTGAGGACTTCTCAGAGCAATAGTATCTAAGCTGAAACCCAGAGGATGAATAGAGGGTAACTAGACAGAGGAGAATGAGAGAGTGTTTTAGGATGGGAAACAATCTGCACAAAACAAGAAGGACCTCAAGGCTCATGTATGTTTGTGGTGGTTTGAAGCTACATGTACCCCAGAAAAACATGTTCTTATATGTAATCCATTCCCGTGGATGTAAACCCATTATAAATAAGACCATTTGATGAGGCTTCTTCAGTTAAGATGTGAATCACCTAATTCAGGATGGGTCTTAATCCTATTACTGGAGTCCGTTATAATTGAAATGAATACAGAGAGAGAGAGAGAGAAAGAGAGAGAGAGAGAGAGGAGAAAAGCCTTGGAAACAAGAAGCTGGAAGCAAAGAACCTATAAGGGAAGGGAGAGACCAGAAGATACCACCATGTGCCTTGCCACATGGAAGAGGAGTCAAGAATCACCAGCAATTGGTCTTCAGGCAGAAAGCATCACCTTTATTTAGACATTCTCACAGCCTCAAACTGTAAGCCAATAAATTCCCATTGTTTAAAGCCAACCCATTTCATGATATCTGCTTTGAGCAGCCTGGGTAACCCAAACAATTGTCCATTCACCAGGAAATACGCCTTTGAGGGAATTTGGAACTGGCTGGTAATAAAAAGTTTTCCTTTACAGGGATTTTGCATAGAATTTATTGGGAATGGTGGCCATGGTCAGCAGCTGACAGGAAATAAATCAGAGACTCTAACTTCAATGATTTCCTCTAGATACCACTAACCCTCAAGGTATCAGTTAAGATGTTTTCATACACAGTAAGAGAAAACCTCGTTAAAAGTGGCATAAGCAATGAGGAAATTTTATTATCTCATGTAATAGGAAATCCAGTAACTCTAAGAGAACTCCACCAATTCAATGACATCATTGTGGACCTATACATTCTGTTCTACCAACCTCTTGTGTGTTGGCCTTTGTCCTCAGGCCCATCCCTTGCAATTGCAAGATGGCTACAGCAGCTGCATGCACTAAAACAGACAAAGAAAGGAAAAAGAAATTCCCCATCTTGATTATCTTTCAAAGAGGGAAGAAAGACTTTTCCAGGAGTCCCCGGCAGCTTCCCTGCTTGTTTCATCAACCAGCCTATGCAAAAAAAAAAAACAGTTATTGGCAAGGGATACTGTTGTACTGTGAATGGCAAACTTTTGAAAACAAACCCCTTAGGCTGGAGAGGGATGTCCTGTCCTTTGAAGCATATGGCAGCTGGTGCCTGACTGATGCTGAATTTGGTCAGCAAGAGGCAAATGTTCATTGTGCAGACAACGAAATAGTTTCTGCATCACCCATAATTTTCTTAATTAAGCCATATATTCTCACTTCCCTATGCCTTTTTTACATAATCTTGCCTTTGCTTGAAATTGTTACTTAACCTGCTCATCCTTGCTGACCCAGCTCTAGCTTTACCATCTCTATGAAGCACACCTTTACTTCATAAATCTAATCCCTCTCCTCTGTGCTCACAGAAAGCATCATACATACTTTCACTTTAGTGTTTATTTGATGGCATTGTAATTTGTTGCAGGACTATAATCCCCAGTAGACAGGGAGCTCCCTTAGAGTAGGATTATGTTTTATATATTTTTATATTTCTAGTTCACAGGACATCATCTGGGACCTTGTAACCAGTCAATGAATGATTGTGAACTCCTATAGATCAGAGGCTATTGCATCACTTTTTATAGTGCCTAGTGTACAATACCCACAGAGATAAACCTTACATCCTGCAAGAGATACTTCAAGTACAATTTTTATTAGTTATATTGCAAATGAGGTTTGCTCACTCTAATATACACTGCAAAATGCCTGCTACCAAATGCCTGTTAGTCCAGAATATTTTTCTTTACTCTGTGTGGCTCAGCCTATCTCCCTGTGCTCTGCTTGTAATAGAAGGGAAGGTTTAATCAGCTCTATTTCACAGGAGAGTCAATCTCTTGATTGTGTTTCTACCCAAAAGTGACCTACTCAGCCCCATCCCAACAGGCAGAAACATGGATACCATAACACTTCCTGGATAGAATTTAGCATCCCCTCCATGGCAGATGGTATAACTATTTCATGACTACAATCCTGGGTGCTATAACATCCCAGTACCATTCTCAAATGAACTTCAATGAACACTTTTTGATGCTGGTTATGCATATGAAGACAATTTTAAAAACAAAATAAGCAGGGCTTAGACATTGGCTATCCAAAGGAATTTAGTCAATGAAAACTCAGGCAATGAGATCTTCATTTCCTGCATTTAACTGGTTGTGCTGGGCCAAGAAGTAAAAAAAGAACACAAAACTAAAGGCTTTCTTTAAAAAGTGCCCACCCAGCAACTCCGTGAGTCTTAAATCTCAGAGCTGTAAGAAGGAGCACTCTGTGTGTTCTCTGTTGCCATGAAAATTCAAAGAGAAAAGAGTACCAAAAAATTAGTACTCCATTCCTTTCAAGTAGTTGGCATTCTCCTTTAAGAGGAAGGGCCTGTCACTGAGCTCAATGGACCTCCCTGATGTGTTGGCAACTGTGAGAAAAAAATGATCCAAACTAAAGTTGATGGGCTGGAGTGTATCAAAGAATTGACAACAGACCAAAAAAACACAAAACAGTTAAGGAAATCCCGTCAACACTAAACATATTCAGATCAACTCTGCTGTGTTTCTGTCTCCATTAATAAAAATTACTCAGACTAGAAAGTTCATCCTCAATTCCTCCTTCTCACTCTTCTCCTACACCAGTCAGCTTCCAAGTCCTGTTCATTCAACCTCACCACCTCCCTTGTGTCCATACCCTGCTTCTCATGCCTACTGTCGTTCTTGCTGAACTATTCAAAACCTCCCCACACCCCTGCTCCAGCCACCCTGTCTCCAGGCTTTTGCCTACTCAATACACCTTTTGGACAAATTACACTGCTGTAAAAGGTATCATTACAAAATATAGAAAGTTTATATATCATGTCATTCTTCTTTCCCCCAAACCTTCAATGACTCCCTATTATTTATGGAATTTGGCCCAAACTCTTATGGTGGGTCTTAAGGTTCCCTATGATCTGCTCCTAAGTTAACCTTTCTAATTTCATCTCACATTATGCCCCTTGACACATCAGGGCACAGCAGACCACAGACACTGTTCTTCAAACCTTCTGCATCGTCAGGTCATCATGCAGTCCTCTCAGTCTTCGACATTCTCCTTCAGCTACCTCATCTTTATCCTCCAAGACTCATTCATCCTTCCAATTTCAATTCAAATTCACTTCATTTATTCATTCAACAAAATAGACTGAGTGCATTTTAGTAAATTCCCCTGTTCTAGCAAACAGTATTCCTATCCAGTTCAAATGGAGAATTTGAATTACAGTATAACTTAGTTTTCAGAGCATTTTCAGTACATCATCACATTTAATCTTCACAACAATCTCATGAGGTAGATATTATCATACTTCTGCTAATCAAATAAGAAACTGAAGATCAAATTAGAATAGATTAAAATTTAATTGTAATTCATTTGATCTTGAGAAAATAGGAAAATGCTAAAGTGATACCAAACCAGCACAGGTATAATATATGGTAGAGCCAGAAAGGATCTCAGTAATCAGTCCTTCAGACTTTCACAATTTCAAACATACTTTTCTACTTTTCAGCGCTTTACCTTGAATGTTTTCTAAATCCAGTAACAAATAACCATGAACTAACATCAGGCAATCACTATATATTCTACCAACTGAGTAGTATCCAATAAAAAATCAAATTCTTTTGCCAATAGAAAATGAAACTGCTGAGTAGTGTAATTGAACTCCAAGCAATCTGGACAGAGCATACTGCCAAAAGCTAAATCCAAATGTTTCTTGCCATTGTGCAATCACACAAGCAACAGGTTTTGAAGGATTTGGCTTCCCAGGGGCCTCTCCTCTCCTTATTAATTTTCATTCTAGAACATTTTTAGAAGCAGCACAGCAGGCATCTGGTGTAGTTATAATGGAATGAATGAAGCAAAATTGTGACATGCAGACTATCTACACCAGATATTTATTTGGTTTTTTTTTTTTTTTTGAGCCAAATGTGTTTGGAAAAAGAGGTGGTAATAAGCAGAATGGATACGTGTGCAGTAACAGGTAGGAAGGCAATACATGGGGCCATGTCTGCTAAATTTCTCTTTTCATCCAATTGAAACTCAATTTCAACAATATGTACTTGAAAATCAGGGGGGAAATTACGATATGTTTCCATGTCTTTTTTTACTATTTCTTATGCTTGCTTTAACTTATCAAGGTGCAAGATGAATTCTAAGCAAAAGTAGTATGCAGAAAAGCATATAGCCACTGTGTTCCAAGAGTGAAAAACAAAAAGCTATCAGTTGAAGAGAAAATCGTACTGTTTTCTTGAAGCAATTTTTTATTTTTTTGGCCTGTCCAGGCACTGGGAATCGAACCCGGGTCTCCGGCATGGCAGGCGAGAACTTTGCCTGCTGAGTCATCCTGGCCCACCCCAAACATTTTTAACTATGTTAATTTATATGGAAAAAAATGAGTAAAATTAATTTTACTTTTTTATGGAGGCTTGCAAAGATCACATGTCTTAGAGTCTTTCAGACTTGTATCCAAATCCCCAATCAGAAACTTAGATATGTTTCTGATGAGTTATTTAACATCTCTGAGCTTTAGTTTCCTTGTCTGTAGGAAAGAGTTTAGTGTCTTTGTCTGTAAAGAAGGGTTTTTTTTTTGAGTTTTCATATTAGTCTATAAAAATACTAGACTCTCTAAAATGGGAAGTTTAACATCATTACTGCCCTGTTTGTGTAGCTGCTGCTTTCCTAAATAATTCTCTTCATTTTAGATGTGTACTAAAATGTGGGCTAAAATCACACAGCTTTATTCTGGCTACTGTGATAATAACTAAGGTATAAAACAGGGTTAAAATAGACCTGCCCTCAGTATTACGTAAGATATAAGACATTTTCCATTAGTGGAGAAGAGTTGGATTGAACCATTCATGTACTCTAACCAGGTCTTCCTTGTGACCAAGGAGACATACTTGTCATCGTGCTAAGGTGACAGAATAACAGCTTTTATCATTCACAGTTAAATATTCAAAATTGATAAAATTTTAAAATGTAGGCTCTCAAGCCAAACTACCTAGATTTGAATTTCAGCTCTGATCTTTAGGTATGTGTATGACCTTGGACAAGTGACTTAAACTCTCTGTGCCTCAGATTCCTTCTTGGAAGAATACAAGGAATAATAGTGCCTACTTCATAGGGCTAGTGTAAAAAAAAAAGAAGAGATCATTTATGTGCCTGACACATGGCAAATATTCAATAAATAATAGCTATTATTCTTGTTTCTGTTATCATTATTATTTTATAATTATTAATATATGAGAATCAAATATTCCAGGGTGGCCTCATTAGTTCTCAATTTTTAACCCATTGAAATATAGAAAAAATACCACTGAAAAATTTTCCAGTCATTCCAAGCTGATTACCTCATTACTGTCTTAAAAACAAATAAGCTCAATTTAGAAATAATTAGTACCCATGTAAGCTGTTCATTGTTTTGCACTTGCAACAAGCAAAAGGCTGTGGGCTCATTTGTGCTTATGTTGAAACCAGTTTCATTCAAAGAAGCAATGGACAGACATTTAAAATAAGTTAAAGTACTCTATATCATCACTGCAATATTTCAAGAAAACACCAAAGAGGGGTGAATGGGGTAAGCAATCCAGCAAACCTCAAAAAAAAAACCCTTTCACCATCTCTCGTTCTCAGCCTGCCCACCCAAAACTCAAATTCATCCCACATACATGCCTTTCCACTTTCAGTGTCTAGTCTTTTTCTCTTATCAGTAAGAGAATTATTTCTCTGCCCTTTCAAACCATATCCTTCCTGCTCTTAAGTTTCTTCGTTTCTGCCCACTCCTGTCCTCTAATCTGTAGGTTTTGTTCCCAAGAAGGAAATGGAGTTTTACAGTTATAACTCAAACTTGTTTCAGTTGAAATGCTTCTCAGAATTCTCTTTAGTGGGCAAATAAGAGATTGCAAATATTTTTTATCTCATAATTCATATATAAATATAAAATATATGCTGTTATGATACAGTTACTTTACCACTCAGGTGTTACCATCGATACAGTTTGATACTTTTAAATTGTTAAGCCTTCAGTTTCATAGAGATGGATTCTGGTTACCATGGACCCACCACAGGTGTCAATACCCTGAGGTTTAATAAACGTGAACCCTCTTGCTGATGCAAAGACATCCATTATCACAGCCCAATATACAACTGTTCAGAACTCAGTTAACTAGTAGAATTGATGCCAATCAAATTTTCGCTTGCCAGTCTTGGAAAGTGTAATCATTAGTCAAACATCACCAAAGCAAAACTTCTTTTTTTTTTTCCTCCTTACACCTCTCCAGCTATTCTCCTGACTCAGTTTTGCATTATAGAAACCAAAAAATATTATCCTCCCCTATACATAATGATAAATAACTAGAACTACAGAAGGCCCTGAGAAGTTATTCTGAAAATAATCAAGGGATCAGAATGCTTACTGTCTGAAATCAGACTAAAAACAGATTCTTTCGAATGAAAACAATGCACCTCTTACAGGTGATTAATATAAATATGAGCCTCAGATAGTTATACTAGAAGTTATCTTCTTCTTCCTCTTCTTTTACTATGACCTCTTTCCTGCCTTACCTATTCCGCTTCAATCCCAAGTCACTGGGCAGGACTATGGTGTATGGCAGGGCCAGCTTCATGGGCATGTAAACTGTGTAGAAGCAAAGGCATCTGCACTTAGATGGACTCCAAGTTCTGTTTAAAACAATCTGTTGTAGCCATTTTGAAATTCTTTAAAAAAAATTTTAACAGGGAGCCCCACATTTCCATTTTGCACTATATGCCATAAATTATGTTGCTACCCCTATTGCCTGGTCTTCCAGCAGTAAAAGTCAAGGATCATCACCTTGATTATTTTCCTGGCCAACATGTGAGAAATGAAGGCTAATCAGTGGCACAAAGACAGGGATCCTGCCCTATTCATCTGTGAACCAGTCCCCAGCACCCAGCACAGAGATTGGCAGGTGGTTGTAATTAAAAAAAAATAATAATAAGTTAGTAGAATGAAATGGAATAGAATAGAAGGAGGGATAATAAATGTTTGTAGTACAATTTCAGCTGAATATCTATCACCCCATCCCCCCCGCAAAAGGCCTTTTCTACTCAGTCCACTTGGTTGTATAAAATGAAGAAGGAAAATGTGTCTTCTCCTAGGGACCAATGATTCAAACTAATCTCACAGAATATATTTGAACTCAAGTCACTTCCTCTTTGGTATAGAGTGATTCTCCCTTAATAAATTATCTTAAATAGCCAGTGTGTGAAGCATCATAGCTAGTGGTCTGAAGGCAGTCACACAATCAAACATACTGACTGACCATATCCTGCTGGGCAGAACACATTCTTTCACACTGTGTCATGCACATTGTGTCCTCTACTTCAAATGTCCTTCCCCCATTACCTCCTTCAAGGCTCGCTTCCAGTGTGGTGCTCTCCCAGAAGCTTTCCTGAATTTTATTCTTCTCACCCATACCCCACTCACCGCTCCCTAACTTCAATTCCGCTGCTTTCCACAGCCTCCTGTACTTACTCTGATATAGCACTATTTACCCTTTTAAGCAATTGCTGATTTACTTGCCTGTAACCTCCTGGAGGATCATAATTGTTTGTTATTTCTCTCTCTTATCCCAACTCCAGCCCTGCTGTCTCCTCCCCCACATCCAAATGTCTTGCTCTGTAGCCTGGCCATAGTGTTAATCACAACCACAATCTTTGAGTTTAAGAACCCCTTTTTCTCAGAACTTGCTATTAAAATGCATTTAGCTTGAGTGGAGACAATCAAATCAATAGGCTGAGCCCTCAATCTTGGAGTTTGTTCATATGAAACTTATCCTCACAAAGGATAGGCTAAGCCTACTTAAAATTAGGCCTAAGAGTCACCCCCAGAGGACCTCTTTTGTTGCTCAGATGTGGCCTATCTCTCTCTCAGCCAACACGACAAGCAAACTCACAGCCCTCCCTTCTCTACATGAAACATGACTCCCAGGGGTGTAAACCTCCCTGGCAACGAGGGACAGAAACCCTACAATGAGCTGGGACTCAGCATCAAGGGATTAAGAAAACCTTCTCAAAACCCCTAGAATGAGCTGAGACTCAGTATCAGGGGATTGAGAAAAACCCTAGAATGAGCTGAGACTCAGTATCAAGGGATTGAGAAAACCTTCTCGACCAAAAGGGGGAAGAGTGAAATGAGACAAAATGAAGTGTCCATGGCTGAGAGATTCCAAACAGAGTTGAAATGTGTAATTCTTACACATTAAATAGACATCATCTTGTTAGTCCAGATGTAGTGGAGAGGCTGGAGGGAACTGCCTGAAAATGTGGAGCTGTATTCCAGTAGCCATGTTTCTTGAAGATGATTGTATAATGATATAGATTTCACAGTGTGACTGTGTTATTGTGTAAACCTTGTGTCTGATGCTCCTTTTATCTACCTTATCAACAGACAAGTAAAACATATGGAATAAAGATGAATAATGGGGGGAAAATGTTAAAATAAATTTAGAGTGAAATGCTGGTGATCAGTGAGGGGGAGGGGTGGGGGGTATGGTATGTATGATTTTTTTTTCTGTTTTCTTTTTATTTCTTTTTCTGAATAGATGCAAATATTCCAAGAAATGATCATGATGAATATGCAACTATGTGATGATATTGTGAATTACTGATTATATATGTAGAACAGAATGATCAAAAGTTAAGAATGTTTGCATTTGTTTGGTGGTTTTTGGTATTTTTTTTTTTAATTTTTAAATTAAAAAAAAAAAGAAAACCTTCTCAACCAAAAGGGGAAAGAGAGACTAGAGACAAAATAAAGTGTCAGTAGCTGAGAGATTCCAAACAGAGTTAAGAGATTATCCTAGAGGTTATTGTTACGCATTCTATAGATTTCCCCTTTTTAGTCTAAGGTATATTAGAGAGCCTAGAGGGAAGTGCCTGAAACTGTAAAGCTGTGTTCCAGTAGCCATGTTTCTTGAAGATGATTATATGATGATATAGTATTCACAATGTGACTATGTGATTGTGAAAAACTTGTGTCTGATGCTCCTTTTATCTAGGGTATGGACAAATGAGTAAAACACATGGATTAAAAATAAATAAGTAATATGGGGAACGAATGTTAAAAAAATAATAATAGATGGATACATGGGGAAAATTTACCTATTGCAAACTGTGGACTATTTTAATATTCTTTCATTAACAGTTAACAAATGTACCATACCAATACTATCAGTCAAGCGTAGGTGGAGGGGGAGGTATAAGGGGTATGGGAGGATTTGGATTTTATTTTTTACTTTTATTTCCTTTCTGGAGTAATGAAAATGTTCCAAAATTGATCGTGGGTATGTATGCACAAGTACATGATGATACTGCAAGCCAGTGATTGTATACTTCAGATGGTCTGTATGGTATGTGAGTGTATCTCAATAAAACTGTATTTAAAAAACGCAATTAACTTGGATAGATGACACATTAATCTCTTACCCACTATAACAATTTAGTAGGATTTAGCATGAATTAAATCACCTTTTAAAACAAATAGATGTAGCACAAAAGTGAGAAGCAGAATGAGAGGAAGTGGAAAGAGTAGGTTCTACTCCAAAGGAGCTTGCAGCAGTTGAGATACTGCTCCTGAGGACACTGGAGAGGGACATGTGACCAAAAGGGAGTTCTAAATCCTGAGGCAGTTATAGATGGAGAGGAAGGGTCAGAAGACATTACTCTCCCTGGTTGGAGGTGTGACAGATGACATCCTCAAGATGCAGTTGCCCTCTGCTAAAATAAAAGATTTTGAATACATTTTATAAATATTTATTAAGGACCTTTTTAGGTGGTAGGCAGTGGGCTAAGTGATAGCGGTCTAAAGGTAAAGAACTCCAAGAAAGTATACATATATCCACACATACCATAAGACAAGTCTGTCTTAAATATACTGACATAGAATAGGGACATTTTAGGGAGCACTGAAGAGGGAACAATTAATTCTGATTAGGAGAATTGGGAAAACCTTCACAGAAGAAGAAACATTGACAAACAGAACAATAAAAAGTGGAAAAAACTGAATAGCATTTGCAAAGGTAAAAAAGCTTATTTCAGAAAATGACTACTAATCCACTATGATATGATGTAGAGGACATTGGTTGAGATGAGATTAGAAAGAAGATATGAGATCAATGAGGAAAACCTATGGTGTTATGTTACAACATTTGTACTTTATAATAAATAAAAATAAATATCCACAGATTTTTCAGGAAGGAAAAATCATGTGTGTTTGTCTAGTTTCCTGGGTGGAGGAAATGGAAAGGGCAAGACTGGATGCAAGGAACTTAAATAAGGAACTGTTCAGATATTTCACATAGAACATCATCAGGGCAATAGGAGTAGGAAAGACATTTCAGAAACAGAAATAAAAGGTCTTGGAGGTGTGCATGGGTGGTTCAGAAGGGTAGAATACTTCCCTTCCATGCAGGAGATCCAGGTTTGGTTCCCAGACCGTGCACCCTGCCCCCACCACCACCAAAAAAAAGGTCTTGGAAACTTGGAGACTTCCAGGTAAAAGGAGAAATAAGAAGGGAGCTGCAGGGCCCACTCTTCTCCAAAAAACAGTGAGTAGACAGGCAGAAATAGTCTCAATCAATGGTTTGGGGCTTCAGAGACCGGGAGAGTTCTGTGCCGCATCCAGGAAGTGCAGGACAAAGATGCAGAGAAACTGTGGTCAAAGACTGTTAGTAATTCCATCTTTGCCTCCTAGCATGCAACCCCCATCCTCAATGCAAGCAGCATTGGCAGTCCAATCCCTGCTTGGTGGGCTGTGCAGATTGGGACCATCATAGAAAACTCTGCCCTAAATATAGAGGGGAACATGGCCCAGTACTGGTCCAGCTATTGGCTGGTGAATTTAGCCTGCTGAATTCTGCCATTCTAGCACATCCCAGTCAGGAACCACTGAGCTATTGTTTTAACCATGTCAGAGGTGGACTGGTAAAAGATCAAAAATAGCCTGCTTTTGGAGGGATGAGGGAAATAGGTTGCCAAAAAATACTATCAGCTGGGCAGGCCAGGAAAGTGCAGCCTTGGGAAGTGGAAGGAAAAAAGGACTTTTGGGAGTCTTTCCTGACCCTCACCCCAAAGTCCTTTGGATCTAGTCTGCACCCCACTGCATGGATATCTGGCCCTGTATTGGCTTGGAAATACTGATGAAACAACTGTCAAAGAAGAGCCTTGAAATAAATACAATCAACCACAAAATCCTTGAGAAGAGAGGTGTTCTAGTTTGCTAGCTGGTGGAATGCAATATACCAGAAATGGAATGACTTTTTCAAAAAGGGAATTTAAAAAGTTGCTAGTTTACAATTCTAAGGCTGAGATAATATCCCAATTAAAGCAAGTCTATAGAAATGTCCAGTCAAAGGCATCCATGGAAAGATACCTTGGTTCAAGAAGGCTGATGAAGTTCAGGGTTTCTCTTTCAAGTGAGAAGGCACATGGCGAACACAGTCAGGTCTTCTCTCTCTCTTAGCTGGAAGGACACATGGTGAACATGGCATCATCTGGTAGCTTTCTCTCCTGGCTTCTTGTTTCATGAAGCTCCCCGGGAGACATTTTCCTTCTTTATCTCCAAAGGTCGCTGGTTAGTGGACTCTCTGTTTCTCATGGCTATGTCATTCTTCTCTGCTCTCTTCAAATCTCTCTCTGAATCTCCCAAAATGTTTCCTCTTTTATAGGACTTCAGAAACTAATCAAGACCCACCCAAATGAGTGGAGACATGCCTCTACCTAATCCAGCTTAACAACCACTCTTGATTAAATCACACCTCCAGGGAGATGATCTGATTACAGTTTCAAAGATACAATACTGAATAGAGATTAGAAGAAATGGCTGCCTTTACCAAATGGGATTAAGATTAAAACATGGCTTTTCTAGGGTCCATACATCATTTCAAACCAGCACAAGAAGGAAATTCACCTTCAGAATAATCCCATCAGGATAAGCAGATGCCTAGATATCAGCAAAAAGTTACAAGTCATACTAAGAAACAGGAAGATATGGCCAACATAAAGGGACAAGTTAAAAAATCAGAGAAGATACAGAATTTGGAACAACTAATCAATGATGTTCAATTAAATCCAACAATAAACTCAAGAAGATGGCTAAAGAGATAAAGTATATTAAGAAGGCACTGGGTAAGCATAAAGAATTTGAAAGCATGTAAAGAAAAATCACAGACCTTATGGGAATGAAAGACACAATAGAAGAAATTTAAATATACTAGAGGCATACAACAGCTGATTTGAATTGACAGAAGAAAGGATCAGTGAGCTAGAAGACAAAGCATCCAATCCAAATTCGAACTGACAAAAGCACAGATAAAGAAAAGAATAGAAAAAATTAAACAGGTCTAAAAGATATAACTGGAAACATGAAGCACGCAAAAATATGCACTGCAGGTATCTCAGAAGGAGAAGAGAAGGGAAAAGGGGCAGAAAGAATATTTGAGGAAATAATGGCTGAATACATAAATGTGCATTTTTAAGAAGTGAAACAAACTCCAAACGAAATAAATCCTAATAGAGTCATTCCATTACACATACTATTCAGACTGTAAAATGCCAAAGAAAAAAGGAGAATTATGAATGTAGCAAGAGATAAATGATTGACCACATACAGAGGATGCAAAATAAGACTAAGTTCTGATTTCTCATCAGAAGGCAGTGGTATGATATACATGAGCTATTGAAAGAGAAAATTGCCAGCCAATAATTTACTGGCAAAACTGTCATTCAAAACTAAGGTAGACTTATCAACAGATGAGTAAAACATATGGAATAAAAATGGATAATGGGTGGAACAAATGTTAAAATAAATTTAGGTTGAGATGCTGGTGATTGGTGGGGGGTAGGGGTAAGGGTATGGTCTGTATGAATTCTTTTCTGTTTTCTTTTTATTTCTTTTTCTGAATAGATGTGAGTGTTCCAGAAAATGATCATGATGATGAGTGTGCAGCTATGTGATGATATTGTGAATTACTGATTATATATGTAGAACAGAATGATCAAAAGTTAAGAATGTTTGCTTTTGTTTTGTGTTTTTTGGTATTTAAAAATAAAAATAAAATTTTTTTAAATACGTTATATTAATAAAAAATACTCAGAATATTGTAAAGTAAACTTTATTAGGAAGGAAATGGCATTCTTGTGGGCCAGACCTCTATGAAAGATATAAAACTTTCGAATCTCCTGATATTACTACTCTTTCAGCTCGTTCATATAAAACCCGATTTACAATTTATCAAGTACTTTTATATTGGTGACTTCATTTGATTCTCTGAACATACTGGGAAGTAGTTAAGACATTTATTGTTAAGTTTTAATTAAAAGGATTAACAGTAAAAGCTCCACTTTAAATATTGCATCATCTCTTACAGCAAATGTGGCAAACTCTTAACAGTCATTAAATCTAGATGGAGGGTATACGCCTTCAAACACTTGTACACAAATGTTCATAGCATCCTTTTTAGCCAAGAACTGGAAATAACCTAAGTGTCAAGTAACAGGGTAATAAATAAACAAATTATGATATCTTCTTTTAGTATACTACTTCTCAACAAAGAAATGAGCTATTAAATACACAACAACATGATGCCTATGAAAATAATTATGTTGAGGGAGAGAAACCAGGCAGAAAGGAAAGAAAATATTATGACTCCATTTTTTTTTAAAAGTTCCATAAAATGCAAACTAATCTCAGCTCCAACACTCAGAAACTAAGACAAAGATGAGTAGTTAGTTGCTTGGGCAGGCTAAGGTAGAAGGGAGACATAGGGATGGATTACCAAGGGGCATGAGTAAATTTTCCAGAGTCATGAATATATTCACTCCCTTGATTGTGGTGATGATTTCACAGGTGTATAGAGCATGCATATGTCAAACTTACTGAATTATATTCCTTGAATATGTGCAGGTTGTTGTAAGCCAATTATACCTCAATAAAACAATATTTCAAACTAAAAAAAAATAAAACTAAGGTAGAGTTTTAAATATTTGCAGATAAACAGAAGCAGAGGGAGTTCATTAGCAAGAGATCTGCCCTATAAGAAATACTAAAGTGAGTTCTGCAGGCTGAAAAGAAAAGACAGGAGAAAGAGGCTTGGAGGAGAGTGTAGAAATCAAGACTATCAGTAAGGGTAACTAAAATGATGAAAAGAGAGGGTGCACAGGGGGTTCAGTGGTAGATGCTCACCTTCCATGCAGGAGACCCAGGTTCGATTCCCAGGCCACGAACCCAAAACAAACAACACAATCAAACATAGAGGATAAAAAGAGAGAAAAAAATTAGATATGACAAATAAAAGCCAAAGTATAAAGTGGTGGAAGGAAGCACTGCTTTTAAAGTAATATCATTGAATGTTAATGGATTAAACTCCCCAATAAAATACACGGATTGCAGAATGGATTAAAAAAATATGATCAATCTACATGCTGGTTACGAGAGACTCGTTTTAGAGCAAAAAAAAAGCTGTAAAAAAGATATTCCATGCAAGCAGTAACTGAAAGAGCTGAGGTAGCTATCCTAGTATCAGACAAAATAGACTTTAAATGCAAAAATGTTATGAGACAATGAGTAACATTATATAATAATAATAGAGCCTGGCCCTGGCACCATAGGATTAACAATGCCTTCCTAACCAAAAGGGGAAAAAGAAATGCAACAAAATAAGGTATCAGTGGCTAAGATAATTCAAATAGAGTTAAGAGGCTATCTAAAGGCTACTCTTATACAAGCTTCAGCTAGATATTTCTAATCACCATGGTTTGCCAAACCCCGACCAAAACCATTCCTGTCAACCCTAAAGACACCCATGGCTCTATCTTGAGATTATAAAAATCTTTCAAGCACTAAGTTTACTCTCCAGAAACCTACAACTTCCAGATGGTTCCTAAGCCAAATAAACAGAAGCCGAGGTGCCAGCCTCGCCAAGAACATCAACTACATCTAGATGTCAGCAAAAATTTACAAGTCATACTAAGAAACAGGAAGATATGGCCAACCCAAAGGGACAAGTAAAAAAGTCAGAGAAGATACAGAATTTGGAACAACTAATCACATTATTGTTCTCTCTTACATTATTGATACCTCTTTCCAACATGAAAAAGTTAGAATGGACATAGCCCAAATACCCCTAAAGATTAGGAGAAGGATCAAAGGAAAAGGAGAAGTTTTAATAGAGAAGATAGGATTTAATAAATGAGTGTGACTGCTGAATCATTTTATTGATATTCATTTTAGTCTCCAGTGTCTTGAAGCAGCTAGAAGGAAATACCTAAAATTGTGGAATTGTAACCCATACCAAACTTTGAAATCTGTACTATAACTACTTGTTACATAATACTTTGAAATTTATTGCTTTTTTTGTATATATGTTATATTTCACAATAAAAAATGTTTTTTCTTTAAAAATAAGTAAAAGCGCAATTCACCAAGAAGAAATAACAATCATAAATATCTGTGTACCTAAACAAACTGCCCCCAAAGTACATGGGGCAAACACTGACAAAATTTAAAAGAGTAATAGATGTCTCTGCCATAATAGTTGGAGACTTCAATACACCATGCTCATCAATAGATTAAACATCTAGGATCAATAAAGAAATAAACCTGAATAATATGAAAAATGAACTAGAGCTAACAACTATGTAGAATATTGCCCCCAAAACTGCAGGATATACATTCTTCTCAAGTGCTCATGGATCATTGTCCAAAACAGACCAGAGCCTGGGTCCAAAACAGGTCTTAATAAATTTAAGAAGAAATTACAAGAGAAATCAGCAAGTATCTCAAGACAAAAGAAAATGAGGTCACAATAAATCAAAAGTGATGGGATCCATCAAAGGCAGTTCTGAGAGAGAAATTTATAGCTCTACATGCTGAAATGAAAAAGGAAGAAATAGCTAAAATCAAAGACCTAAATGACACCTGGAGGATTAGAGAAAGAATAGCATACTAATCTCAAAGTGAGCAGAAAGAAAGAAATAAATATTTAAGCAGAGATAAATGAAATTGAGACCAAAATAAAATCAATAGAGAGAAACAATAAAACTAAAAGTTGGTTATTGGAAAAGATCAATAAAATTGACAAAACTTTAGCTAGACTGACAAAGAAAAAAAGAAGAAAATACAAACAAATAAAAAAATAAATAATGGAGGGGTAGTACTACTGACCCCACAGAAATAAAAAGGATCATAAGAGGATACTATGAACAACTATATGCCAACAAATTAGACAACTTAGATAAAATGGACAATTTCCTAAAAATACACCAACAACCTACATTGTCTCAAGGAGAAATAGATGACCTCAACAAACCAATCACAGGTAAAGTTATTGAATTAGTCATCAAAAACCTCCCAACAAAAACAATCCCAGGACAGACTGACTCACAGGTGAATTCCACCCATCAACCCAAGAGCAATTATTTCCAATCCTGCTTAAACTCTTCCCAAAATACCTAATTTGTCCTATGAAGCCACATCACCCTAATACCAAAACCAGGCAAATATACTATAAGAAAGGAAATTTGTAGACCAATTTCTTGAATGAATATGGATAAAAAAAATCCTCAATAAAATACTTTCATATTGAATGCAATAGCACATTAAAAGAAGTACACACCATGACCAAGTGAGTTTTATTCCATATATGCAAGGGTGGTTCAAAACAAGAAAACCAATTGATGTAATATGCCAAGAGTGTTTAAGTCCAGGGTACAGGGGAAAACGGCTATTGCATGCTATGGGCTATGCTCAAAAGGAAAACATCAGCACTACCACAGCAACAGCAGAGGTAAATAATGGGGGGAGGGACAAGTATTAAGAGGAGGTTTAGATTTCCTATTTGGCGAGGGTGACTTTATTGGTTTTCTTCCTCTTGGGAACAATGAAATTATCTAAAATTGAGAATGTTGATGGACTATGGACTTTGGGCCCTCTACATGACGCCTGATGAAGGCAGGTGGCTGAAGGATGCATTAACTGAAAAGTGGATTGGTGAACGATGGTGTATACATATGAAAGAAGGTTGTGCTGCTACAAAAAGGAACAAAGTCGTGAGGCATGCAATGATGAGAATAAACATGCAGGACATTTGGTGAGGCAAATTAAGCCAGAAACAAAAGAGCTAATATTGTATGATCTCACTTAGAAAATACTTACAAGAAAACTGGGGCCTAGGTTGCATGTTCTTATAGCAGTCACATTTAATCTGGAGTGGTAACTGTTTTTTCTAGATTTTGATAGGCTGTTTTATATATGTATAACCTGGTATTTCGAGATAAGAATGAAGGTGATCAGGTCACGATTAAAACAATTCAGAATACAAGAGTAAGGAAGACATTCTCTGTATTTTATAACCTCATCTACTCTTTGAGACCAAAGAAAGAAAGGTTTATTTTGTCCAAAACCTAAATTTTCTATAGAACACAATCTAACTCAACCTATCTGGATAGATCATTTAAACAATTTAAGCACAGGGAGCCCAGAATAAGAATGAGGGCCTTTAATCCTCTATAGCTTAATGTAAGGCCTGGATACATCCAGAGTATATTAAACAGATAATCAAAAACATTGGCAAAGTCCCTTGAGGGATGGGAGAAAAAATATGGAACCAAATCTATTACCAGGGACACCCCTGATACTGTGCAAATATTAGGGACACCCAAATCAATAGGCCAAGCCCTTGATCTTGAGACTTGCTCTTGTGAAGCTTGTGTATATAGCAGAGAAGCTTAGCCTATCTATAGATATGCCTAAGAGTTTCTTCCAGAGGACCTCTTTTGTTGCTCAGATGTGGCCTTACTCTCTCTCTAAGCCCAACTCTGCAAGTGAAATCACTGTCCTCCCCACTACATGGGACTTTACATCCAGGGGTGAAAGTCTCCCTGGTGACCTGGGTGGCCTCACCCTAGGGATGAGTCTGGCCCTGGCACCATGAAAGCAACAATGTTATCCTGACCTAAAGAGGGAAAAGAAGTGTAATAAATAAGGTACCAGTGGTTTAGAGAGTTCAGAGTTGAGAGGATACTCTGGAGATCACTGTTACACAAACTTCAGTTAGACATGGTTAGCTACAACAACTTGCCAAACCTCAACCAAAACCATTCTGGCCAATCCTAAAGAACACCTAGGTGTTAGATAGGATTCTACAAAGTTTCCATGTACTAGGGTAACTTTCCAGAAGCCTACAACCTCCAGATGGGTCCTTGGGCCAGATAAGTCCTGAGATGCAGAGGGGCCAACCTCTCCAGAGCCTCAGCTAGTTCCATCTCCCATCCCCTTCCACCATGAAAAAGTTAGCATGGTCACAGCCCGAATACCCTAAAGAGTGGGATAGAAAGATCAAAGGTGATAGTGGAGTTATACAGAGGCAGTAGGGTTTAACAAATGAGTATGATTCCTGAATCATATTAATATTTCTTTTAGTCTAAAGTATCTTAGAGCAGCTAGAAGTAAAAACCCAATATTGTGGATTTATAACCCATACCAAACTCTGAAATCTGTTCTACAACTAACTGTTGTGATGTGCTTTGAAATTTATGGCTTTTTTGTATATATGTTATTTTTCACAAAAAAAAAAAGAAAAAGCAATATTTCTTCTAGCCTTATGTTTTGGAGCAGTTAGAAGGAAAAATCTGAAATAGTGGAATGGTAACTGAAAACAAACTCTGAAATCTGTTTTGTAACTATTTGTTAAAGTGTACTTGGAAACTCATTGCCTTTTCTTTCTTTTCCTTGTATATATGTTACGTTTAACAATTAAAAATGTTTAAAATAAAGGCATCCAAATTGTAAAGGAAGACGTAAAACTTTCAATATTTGCAGATGATGTGATTCTACACCTAGAATATCTTGAAAATTCTTCAACAAAGCTACTAGAGCTAATAAATGAGTTCATAAAAAGTGGTTACAAAATCAACATGCAAAACTCAGTAACATTTCCATACACTAGTAATGAATTATCTGAGGAGAAGTCAAGAAAAATTCCATTTATAATAGCAACTAAAAGAATCATACATCTAGGCATAAACTTAACTGAGGATGTAAAGGACCTGTATTCAGAAAACTACAAAGCATTGCTAAAAGAAATCAAAGAAGAGCTTAACAAATGGAAAAACATTACATGCTCATGGATAGGAAGGGTAAATATCGTCAAGATGTCAATTCTACCCAAACTGATTTACAGATTCAATGCAGTACACTCCCAATCAAAATTACAGTATCCCACCTTGTATAAATGGAAAAGTCAATTATCAAATTTGTTGGGAAGGATATGGGGCCCCAAATAGCTAAAAACTTCTTTTAAAAAGAACAATGAAATTGAAAGACTCTTACTTCCTCATGTTAAAGCTTATTACAGAACTACAGTGGTCAGAACATCATGGTAATGGCAAAAATGCAGCATATTGGTCAGTGGAATCAAATTGAGAGTTCAGAAATAAATCCCCATATCCATGGTCAACTGATTTTTGGCAAAGCTGCCATATCTTTTTCTTCAACAAATGGTGCTGGAAGAACTGGATATCCATATCCAAAAGAATGAAGAGGACCCCTATCTCATACTTTATACAAAAATTAACTCAAAATGGATCAAAGACCTAAATATATAAGCCAGAACCATACAATTCCTAGAAGAAAATATAGGGCAACATCTTGAAGATTTTGTGGTAGTCGGTGGTTTCCTAGACCTTACACCCAATGAAAGGAAAAATAGATAAATTGGACCTCCTCAAAATTGAATACTCCTGTACTTCAAAGGACTTTACAAGAAAGTAAAAAGCAGCCTACTCAATCAGGGAAAACATTTGTAAACCGCATCGCTGATAAGGGTTTATTTTCCAGAGTATATAAAGAAATCCTACAACTCAACAACAAAAAGACAAACCCAATTTAAAAATGGGCAAAATACATGAATAGACCTTTTTCCAAAGAGGATGTACAAATGGCTTAAAAAGCACATGAAAATGTCCTCAACTCCGCTAAGTAATAGGGAAATGCAAATCAAAGTCACAATGAGATATCATTTCACAGCTACTAGAATGGCCACTATTAAACAAAAAGAAAACTTTAAGTGTTGGAGAAGATGTATAGAAACAGAATCACTTATTCACTACTGTGGGAATATACAATGGTACAGCCACTGTGAAAGTAAGTTTGGCAATTCCTTAGGAAGCTAAGTATAGAAGTGCTGTATGATCTGGCAATCCCACTACTAGATATGTACCCAGAAGATCTGAAAGCAGAGATGTGAACAAACATTTGCACACTGATGTTCATAGTAGCATTATTCGCAATTGTCAAAAGATGGAAGCAACCCAACTGTCCATCAACTGAAAAATGAATAAATGAAGTGTGGTATATACGTACATTGGAATATTATTCAGCAGTAAGAAGGATTGAAGTCCTGATGCATGCAACAGCTTGGATGAACCTAGAGGACATTATGTTGAGTGAAATAAGCCAGACAGAAAAGAAAAAATATGGTATGATTTCACCAATATGAACTAAATATAATGAGGAAATTGATGGAGTTAGAATATAGATTCTATAGAATAACCTATAGACTATATAGGTTACCAGAAGGTAGAATGAGGATAGATTATAGGGAACTGATGTTTAATTTGTGCACATTTTTTTTTAAATATAACAACAAACACAAACATCTTAACTTATGATCATTCCATTCTACATATATAATCAATAATTCATAATATCATCACATAGTTGCATATTCATCATCATGATCATTTCTTAGAACATTTGCATCAATTCAAAAAAAGAAATAAAAAGATTCCTACATACCATACCCCTTACCCCTCCCTTTCATTGATCACTAGCATTTCAATCTAAATTTATTTTAACATTTTTTCTCTTTATTATTTATTTTTATCCCATATGTTTTACTCATCTGTTGATAAGGTAGATAAAAGGAGCATCAGACACAAAGTTTTCACAATCACACATCACCTTGTGAAAGCTGTATCATTATACAATCATCTTCAAGAAATGTGGCTACTGGAACACATCTCTACATTTTCAGGCAGTTCCCTCCAGCCTCTCCATTACATCTTGACTAATAAGGTGACATCTGTTTAGTGCGTAAGAATAACCTCCAGGATAACCTCCTGACTCTGTTTGGGATCTCTCAGCCAGAGAGATCCAAAAAAACACTTTATTTTATCTCTTTTCACTCTTCCACCTTTTGGTCGAGAAGGTTTTCTCAATCCCTTGATGCTGAGTCTCAGTTTATTCTAGAATTTCTGTCCCATGTTGCCAGGAAGGTCCACACCCCTGGGAGTCATGTCCCACATAGACAGGGGGAGGGCGGTGAGTTTGCTTGTTGTGTTGGCTGGAGAGAGAGGCCACATCTGAGCAACAAAAGAAATTCTCTTGGGGGTGACTCTTAGGCCTAATTTTAAGTAGGCTTAGCCTATCCTTTGAGGGGTTAAGTTTCATATGAAGAAACCCCAAGATTGGGGGCTCAGCCTATTGCTTTGGTTGGCCCCACTG
Source organism: Tamandua tetradactyla (assembly GCF_023851605.1). Taxonomy (NCBI): domain Eukaryota; kingdom Metazoa; phylum Chordata; class Mammalia; order Pilosa; family Myrmecophagidae; genus Tamandua; species Tamandua tetradactyla. The sequence goes on along the minus strand of NC_135327.1, from coordinate 197,421,727 downwards.
CTTGTGATAATATCAAGAATTTTCCACTTGGGGAAGTTGAATTTTCCCCCTTTCTCACCATTCCCCAAAGGGGACTTTTGTGCATAATTTTTAATAAGATTAATTGTAAGTGTCTAGAAATGAATGAGGTGATGTACACAATCATGTATATAAATAACAGCACTGAATCATGTTTGTGATTGTGGTTAAAATGGAATCTTTAAGGTCATGTTTATCACTAGAAGAAAAGCTAAAGGATGAAACAAGGGACTATATAGCATATTGAATCCTGTTGTGGATGAGGAAGTTGGTTAATAGTACAAATACAAGAATCTTAATTCTAATTCCACCAATTAGAATAAATGTATTTCAGAACTACAAGGTGTTAATAATAGGGTGGTATGTGGGGAAAAATGCACCTAATGCAAACTATGAACCATAGTTAATCATAATATCCTGATGTTCTATCAATTGTAACAAAGGTACTACACCAAAGCTTAGTGTAAATAATAGGATGGGTCTAAGGGACATGGGATTTTTCTTTTTGGAGCTATGAAAATGTTCTAAAATTGATCATGGTGATGTGAGCACAGCTCTGTAATTATACTGGGAGGCACTGATTGTGCACTTGGATGAACTGTTCAGTGTATGCATAAAATTGTGCTAATAAAAAAAGTCTAAGTGATCAATTGGATTAAAAGCAAATGAATAAGAGGAAGAAAAGGTCATTGATTTTTCTAGCTTGGGTGGTGTACTGACCTGAAACAGTTATGTACGCCAGAAAAGCCATGTTCTTCTAATTCAAACTTGTAGCGGCAGAACAAGTTTGGGTGGGACCTTTGATTAAATTGTTTCCATTGAGATGTGACCCACCCAATTCAAGATGGGTCTTAATCCTTTTACTGGAGCTCTGTATGAAGAGAATAAAAGACAGAAAACATAGAGAAAACTAGAACTGACACAGAACAGAGGGAAGAAAGCACAGACACTTGGAGACAGAAAATGCCCTGGGAGATGCTAAACTGAAAAATGAAATCCAGAGTTTGCCCCAGAGAAGCTAAGAGAGGACCCACAGATGCTCAGAGAGGGAAAATGACCAAGTAGAAGCCTGAAGGAACCACAGGAACTGAGACAGCCATTTTGGAAACCAATGCAGGAGAAAAGTACCAGCAGACGTCACCATGTGCCTTCCCATGTGACAGAGGTGTGGTTTTCTTGAGTGAAGGTATCCTCTTAATTTGGACATTTTCATAGCCTTAGAACTATAAATTTGTAACGTAATAAATCCCCTTCATAAAAAACCAATCCATTTCTGGTATGTTGTATTCTGTCAGCATTAGCAAACTGAAACAGGAGGCTATATGGATGATGAAGCCATTAACTGAGATTAAAGGTGGGATCAGACATTTCTATTGGATTTGCAGAGATGCTCAAAAAGCAGTCAGAAATTTTGATCTGGAGTTAAGCAGAGATGGCATGCATTATTCATTTTTACAATAACGTAAAAAAGATCTAGCTAATTCCTTCTTATGTTTGAAAGGGGCATAGTGAGCTGTGGGGCTACTAATGTTTGTCTTGCTGTATGACACAGGAATATAGAAATGTCAAACTCTTCCTTCTGCACCACAAGTATCCTCTTAAAAGTTTTCTTCCCTGCTCTTTCAGCTGCCATGTTTGGCATGCATCCCAATTTCAATTATTCAGTCCCATTGTCCCCATAAATTATTTGCCCTGTCAGACTGTGTGTCCCAATTTTTGGCCTGGAAAATATGAGCACCTTAGTCATCAGTTTCCTACAAACCATTAATTCTGTCACTGGTTTAAACACAGCTTTAATGTACCACAAATATATATATTCAATCCCTGGTGTAGTCATTGAACAAGCACATTCATCATCAAAGTCCCCATTTACCCCTGGTTTTTATCAGAATGCTTCTACCTTATAATTGTATTTCAAAAAAATCCAGTGACTCTTAGAAAAACTGGTTTTAAAAAGTGAAAGGAGGGTGCTCGGGTGGTTCAGTGGTAGAATGCTCGCCTTCTATGGGGGAGGACTGGATCCAAAAAAAATGAAAGAAGGGAAGAGGTGATGAAGAATAAGAGATCAGCTCAAGAAAGATGATCCCCAGTCAAATTTCCAGATTAGTGGTCTAACTCAAAGTATCTTCCGCAGTAAAGGTGTGATGTAAGAAAACAGATAACAGAGCAGTTAATACTGAGCACTTCATTCTCAAAGCAATGTGGTAAGAAGGGAATTATTAACATCTCAGTGCTGGAATTGCAATTTTGAAATTGCTCTGTGTGTCACTGCCTGAAAATTCTAGATTCTATTCTTTTAATGGGAGAGTTAAGGAATGCACATCATTCGTATATCATCATAAATTAATGGTTTATTTTCTGAGCTAGGATCTTAGTTTGCTCAAGCTGCTGTGACAAATACCACACAATGGGGAGGCTTAAACAACAGGTATTTTTTACTTGGATCCAGTCAAGATGGCAGAGTAAGATGCTTCATGGCTCCATCACCCCCACAGAAGCACTGAACAACCAGCAAGAACTATCAAAAAGTTCTTCCTCAAAGCTCCAGAAATCAGTTAAATGATTTCAGTAACAGGGCAAGTGCTGAATCAAGAAAAAGACCACTTAAAAGTGGTAGGATTCCCTAATGCCCAGCCTGGACCCTCTTCACCTCACTGACAGTACAGATACCTGCTCCCAGTTTCAGAAGGAGCAGAGTAGGGCTTGCGCACCTACTGGGTCCATGCGTGTCTGACCAAATCTGTCTGGTGGTGGTCTGGAGGACTCACTGTACCAAACCTTGCCCTAAATATAGAATGCAGCTGAACAGAACACTGTGGAAGATTGGTGTGCTGTCTGGGGCAAAGGATTGTTGTCTATGGGATGTACAGTGCAATGCCTGGGACCATGAAAAAAATATTTCTGATGAAAGAGAGTACATTGGTATCTATGTAACCAAAAAAATTTCTAGGGCCACACTGGCATTCCCAAGAAAAGATGCATGAACAGAAAGGACCAAGAAAGCCCCCTTGCTTTGGTCTGTAGCTCTTCTTTAAACTCTTTATGTGGATAAACTCCAGAGAAGATCACTGGCACCAGTAAATCTGCAAACGTTTTGAAAAGTGTTTTCCTTTCTTTCCTTCCTTTTTTTTGGTTATCTCCTAGCATTCAAGGAAAACTCTGTCATAACACTAGCTGGATACAAGCTTAAGAGAGGTATCAGAGTCTAAATACCAGTAATATCATTAAAATATCAAAATGTTCAGGTTTCAAAAAAACACTACAAAACATCCAAAGAAACAGAAAACAATAGCCCAGGCAAAGGAGAAAATTAAAGCATTAGAGATAATCAATAAGGAGGAGCAAACCTGAGGTATATCACACAAGATTTTTTCAATGGTCTTAAATATGCTCAAAGAGCTATAGAAAAATATGGAGAAAGAGCTAAGGGAAATCAGGAAAACAATAGATGAACATAGAAAGAATATCAGTTGAAAGGTGGAAATTATGAAAATTAAGCAAACAGAGCTGAAGACCACAGTAATAGAAATTTAAAATTCCCTAAAGGGTTTCAACAATAGATTGGAGCTGGCAGAAGAAAGAATCAGTGAACTTGAAGATAAGACTATTGAAATCATCCAGTCTGAGGAGCAGAAAGGAAAAAGAATGAAGAAAACAGAGACTGAGAACCTGTAGGATACCATCAAGAGGACAAATATACATACTGTGGGAATCCCAGAAGGAAAAAGAAAGAAGGGAATGAATGGAGACAACATTCAAAGAAATAATGGCTGAAAATGTTCCAAATTTAACAAAAGATATGAACAAATACATCCAATATATTCAACAAATTTCAAACAATATAAACCCAAATATATCCCAACCATATTTTGTTATAACCAAGCTGCTGAATGCCAATGAGAGACAGAATTTTGAAAGCCATGAAAGAAGCAACATGTCATGTACAAGGGAGCCTCACTAAGATTAAGTTGATTTCTCACTGGAAACCATGAAGGCAAGAAAGTAGTAGGAAGACATATGGTAGTGTGGAGAGTCAAAAAAATTGCCAACCAAGAATTCTATATCCAGAAAACACTCTTTCAAAAATGAAGGAGGGATGAAGACATTCCAGATAAACAAAAACTGAGGGACTTAATCACCACTAGACTGGAGCTACAAGATATGCTAATGATGTTTCACATATTGAAGGGAAAGAAAACAAGACAATTTACTGAAGCCACATGAAGAAATAAAGACCTCCAGTAAAGATAATGACATGAGTAGATATAAATGCCTTTACTATTTAATTTTTGGTTTGTATTGCCTCTTTTTACTTCCTACAGAATGCATTAAATGTAATGATAAATAAATGGCTTGGGGCTCATAATGTATAAATATATAAGTTGCGACAAGAAATACATAAAGTTGGGCAGGCAAAGGACTACAGAAAAATTGTTTATGTATACTATTGAAGTTAAGTTGGTATCATAGCAAACAAGATTGTTACTGAATTAGGATGTTAAATATAAGCCCTGTGGTATTCACAAAGAATATAAACAAACTCATTGAGACAGAAAGTAGCTTAGAGGCTACTGGGGGTAGAGAGGCAAGAGCAATGGGGAGTTAATGCAAAATGAGTATAGGGTTTCTACTTGGGATGAAGAGAAAGTTCTAGTAATTGATAGTAGTGAGGGTACTGCAACAGTGTGAATGATACTAATCCCATTGAATGGTATGGTAGGGACTGGGATGGATATATGTTGTACATATGTTTCCACAATTAAAAAATTTAAAATAACAAAGAGAAAATAAAGAGTTAATGACAAATGCAATACATGATACTGGATGGTATCTAAAAATGAGGGAGAAAAGGCTCAAGAGGGCATTAATGAGACAAGAAAAAATGGAATGTAATCTTTATATCAACGTTTAATTTCTTGAACTTGATAAATGCACTTAATGTGATTACATAAGTAGTTATCCTTGTTTATAGGATGTGTTCATGGCAATATTATGTATTCAAGGAGTATGATATATGCAACCTACTCTCAAATGTTCAGAAAATAGGCTGATAGATTGATGGAGAGAGACAGATAATGGATAAAATGATATAGCATTGGTGGTAAAATGTTAAAAATCAGGGTATCTTCACCTTGTTAGTCAAGATGTAATGGAGAGGCTGGAGGGAACTGCCTGAAACTGTAGAGATGTGTTCCAGTAGCCATGTTTCTTGAAGATGATTGTATAATGATATAGCTTTCACAATGTGACTGTGATTGTGAAAACCTTACGTCTGATGCTTCTTTTATCTACCTTATGGACAAATGAGTAAATCATACGGATTAAAAATAAATAAATAATAGGGGAAACAAATGTTAAAATACATTTAGTAGATTGAAATGCTGGTGATCAGTGAAAGGGAGGGGTATGAAGTATGGTATTATGAATATTTTTTCTGTTTTCTTTTTATTTCTTTTTCTGAATTGATGCAAATGTTCTAAGAAATGATCATGATGATGAATATGCAACTATGTGATGATATTGTGAATTACTGATTATGTATGTAGAACGGAATGATCAAAAGTTAAGAATGTTTGCGTTTGTTATATTTTTTTAAAGAATTTTTAAACTAATAAAAAAAAATTGGGGTAGCTGAGATATCTGGAGAGTGGGGTATATTGGAGTTCTCTGTATAGTCCAAAATCTAGTTCCCAATAGACTATGCTTCTTCCCAAAGTCTGTAATATTCTGGGGTTGGTTTCCCACAACCTTTTGGATTCCTTGGCTTACATTTCTGCCTCTATCACCAGGAACTCTTTACCTTGGTCTCCTCTCGTCGCTTTCTCTGACTGACTGCTTTCGAACTTCCTCTGTCTTATAAGGATTCCAGCCATATGGATTATGGCCCACCCTGATTCAATTTGATCTTATCTAAATAATATCTTTGAAGGTCTTATTCACAAATGAATCTTCATCTTAACTAATAAGCTCTTCAGAGATCTTATTTACAAATTGTTCACATTCACAGGAACCCAGGTTAAAACTTTATTTTTATAAAGGATGTGAATCAATCTCCAACAGTCACTTTTCTGAGGAAATGAGAGTTTTTAAGCAGGGTGCAGAGGGTGAGGGTAGGGGGCAGAGAGAGAGAGAGAGTTTGTCTTTTTTTAAGATTGGAAAACTTCCAGAGGATATTTAATATTTAATTATTACTGCAGGGAGAGGATAATATTGAAATAGAAAACCTCTTGTGGAACAGGCAGCTTAAGGCAGCTTGAGAGTGTTTTGACTACAGTGTCCAAAGGAGAAAAGTTCTGGGATATAAGGGATTGTGCCTCATTCTCTATCCCATTCTGCGTAACCCCAGTTTCTAGGATGCAAATCCATGTCAAAAATCTGTTAGTTACATTTTAATAATATCTATGAGAAATTAAATATAATATACAATATTGTTTATATGGGTAAATAAGTTCAGAGTTCCAAACAACCCAATGTATAATGAACTTTGAAACACAATCCATGTTTAAATTGGGGACTGTCTAATAACAAGAATAGCTAACATTTTTAAAATACTGAACTAAATGCTTTATATGTCATTTAATTTCATCCTCAAATAGCTCTGTGAGGTACTACTATTATGCTCATTTTACAGATAGGGAAATTGAGGTTTAGAAACTAAATAGTGAATCTAGGATTCAAATGCAGGAATCAGGATCCAAAACAACATGTTCCTAGTGTCCGTAATACACTTTTAATTTCCTAGCTGCTAAAACAAATATCATACAATGGATTGGCTTAGACAATGGGATTTATTGGCTCACAATTATGAGCCTAGAAGTCCAAAATTGAGGCACCTATAAGGCAATACTTTCTCCCCAAAGACTGGTTTTCTGGGACTGGCTGCCGGTGATCACTGGTCCCTGGCTTTTCAGTCATATGGTAAAGCACATGACAATCTTTCCCAGCTTCTCTCTTTGTCAGACTTTCACTCTGCTTATAAAGGTTTCCAATAACCCAGATTAAAGTCCAACCTGATTTAGTGGGGCCACCCCTTATAACTGAAGCAAAATCCTGAAGAGATCATATTTACCATAGGTCCATACCCACCAAGAACCTACCCAAACAGGGGTACACTGTTCAACCCACCGCACAGGAGCACTTGTTTCCAGTAACAGTCACTTATTTTCATTTGAAAAGAAGAAAAGATTGTCAGTTGGCGAGGCAATTGGGAGGCAGTATCATTAAGAGTAGGGACCTTAAGTCAATGGGTTAAGGTTATGATTCTGCCACTTATAAATTGACTTACCTTGGACAAGTGTCTCATTCTCTCTAACACTTACTACATTCATCTGGAAAATAGAGAAAACTAATGCCTACCTTATGGAAATGTTATGAAGATTAGATGTGAACATAAAGTGTACCTGACACTTGTTCAGCATTCAATAAATGGTAGTGACTCTTATTTTTCATTCCTGCTTTGGTGGGAAAAATGTAAGTACTGGTTTGAGGACTGGGAAATATGAAAATCTAACAAGATATCGCTAAGGATATCACCAAACAGTAGAATCAGATACCACATTCTATTTCTTCTCTCAGAATTTAGGAATTTTATCATGAGATGTTAAATGGAATTTCCCCCCAAGCTGTATTACAAGCAGGCAGATCATCGTAAGTGTTTTACACAGCCTATGGCAGTAAAAAACCTCATAGGAATTCAGCTATATTTACAGTCTTCACTGTGATTATTTATATTTGACAAAGGAGAACAATTATGCAAGTGCTCAAGCTAAACTGGTAATTAGGTAAGATCAAGCATTCAGGAAAAAGCCAAAAAAACCTCTCTCTTTGGTTTACTATTTGTAGGATATAAGGTATGGACTATAAGAAAAACACAAAGGACTACAAAATATTCTAGAAACTGATTTTAACTCTTAGGAGGAATCTATAGAATCTTTTCCAAAGATTTCTATAGTACCTATACAAGTCTTAAATATCTGTTTCCTATTTTACCACTGACAAGCTCTATCTTGGACAAGTTACTTAACCTCTATCTTCAGTCTCCCATCTGTAACATAGGAAAACTGGAAAAGTTCAGTGATCACTAGACAGATCTAATAGCTCCCTTCTCTGTTTTCCTACATAGCCTGTGCTGTGCTCCATTGAAGCAATAGCCAATGAAAATAGTCATTCTTCTCAAATGTATTGCTTCTCCAGGTATATAAGAGAATACTGCATACACATAAAAAAGATCTGGAAGGACAATGACTATTTCTTGGGTGTGGAATTGGTAGAGAAGAATGAGAGTATTAAACTTGCAATAGACACTTAAGTTTTACCTGATAAATTCTTCATTGTTGGAATCTAGAACTTTAAAAACCTTCTGAAATTAACATTATCGTCATCATTTTATAGATGAGGGAACTAAGTCCCAGAGAGGTTAAGAAATTTCCCAAGCTCACAAGGCTGGTAAGCAACAGAATTAGAAATCTGAATAGGTCCCTTGATTCCACACTTCTTAATGCAAATGCATTTAGCAAATATAAATTGGTTAAACTGTTATCTTTCTTTTTTTAATATTTTTATTGAGAAATCTTCACACACATACAGTCCATCCATAGCATATAATAAATAACTCATAATATCACTGCATAGTTGTATATTTATCACCATGATCATTTTTAGAACATTTGCATCACTCCAGAAAAAAAATGAAAAGAAAGCAGAAAAAAATCATACATCCCATACCCCTTACCACTCCCTCTCACTGACCACTAGTATTTCAATCTACCCATTTTTTTTACCTCTTATCCCCCTCTATTATTTTTTTTTCCTTATTTTTTTCCTCATCTGTCCATACCTTGGATAAAAAGGAGCATCAGACACAAGGTTTTCACAGTCACACGGTCACATTGTAAAAGCTATTTAGTTATACAATCATCTTCAAGAATCAGGGCTACAGGAACACAGCTCAACAGTTTCAAGTACTTCCCTCCAGGTGCTCCAATACACCATAAATGTAGAAGGGATATCTATATAATGCATAAGAATAACCTCCAGGATAACCTCTCACCTCTGTTTGAAATCTCTCAGCTGCTGAAACTTTTTTTCCTCTCATTTCTCTCTTCCCCTTTTTTTTGGCCAAGAAAATTTTCTCAATCCCATGATGCCAGGCCCTGGCCCATCCTGGAGTCCTGTCCCACGTTGCCAGGGAGATTTATACCCCTTGGAGTCATGTCCTGCATAGGGGGAAGGGCAATGAGTTCACCTGCTGAGTTGTCTTAGAGAGAGAGAGAGGCCACATCTGAGCAACAAAAGAGGTGCTCTGGGGGGTGACTCTCAGGCATAATTATAAGTAGACTTAGACTATCCTTTACAGGAATAAAGTTCATGGTGGCAACCCCCAAATTGAGAGCTTGGCCTATTGAATTAGTTGTACCCACTGTTTGTGAGAATATCAGGAATTCCCCAGGTAGAGAAGTTTAATATTTCCTCCTGTCTCCCAAGTCCCCCAAGGGGACTTTGCAAATGCTTTTTTATTCTCTGCCCAAATTACTCTGGGATATATTGGGGCATCACACTAACCTGTACAAATCATCAAGATTTTACACCCTGTTCAAGATTCCATGTAATTATGGTTTTCAAATAAACTGACCATACAAGTTAAATTAGATAATGCGCTAGCCAAAATATAAATTTTGGATCAAATAAATATCACTCCCTTTGGTCTCTCACAAAGGTTGAAGTTTGAAAATATGGGCCATATCATCCTTTACCCAGTATTCTGATTTACCTTAGCCCTATTCAGATCAGCTTCATTCATATCGCTAATTGAAAACTGATCACTTTTTCAACTTTTTAAACATTTGCTGGATTGGGATAATGCTGACTTTCATGGCTTCAGTGCTCTGACTCTTGAATCTCAAGTGTTACATAAATGCCCAAAGTTTCAGGGAATCACCAGGTTATACGCAAATAGCTCAGTATCTCAGAATTTAGAAATAACAGTTACAACTCCTGAATATATTTGACTGCTCTAAGAACTTATAATCCAGGATGCTTTGCAATAGGCCTCAACCTGATAATCCATGCTCTTGAGTTCAATACTCCAAGTTTGTATATTATAGTTATAGACTGTATGAGTGAAGTATGACAATATTTGTCTTTTTGTTTCTGACATTTCATTCAACATACTGTCCTCAAGTTTCATTCACCTAGTTGCATGCCTCACAACTGCTATCTTTCTTAAGGAACATTTTTGCATTTTTTTTTTCCAGATTGGTATTTTGGCATTGATACACAAAATCTTCAATTTAACTGTGGGAACTTCAAGTCAGGTTTCATCATTTCAAGGCAAGAAGGAATCAGAACCATGGAAAACAGCTGAGGAAACCAGCCAAGGGTACCAGCAGCCAATCAGTCCTAGGTCTCCAAATGTTTGATCATACATCGTTATAAAAATTATTTAGAACTTTTACTCTATATACACACATCATATATAGTATAGATAGTTACTACTAAGTAGATGTATGCTACTGTACTAAGATTATTCTAAATCATACACAAAAAATAAAAATATAAAAGACTGGAATAAATAATATTTTTAAGTATTTTCAATTTTTTCATATATTAATGAAACCAAAACATTTTACTTTTGTGATTGGTTATGCTTCATTATTTCATAAGATTTTTATTTACACTTCTGATGCAATTATAAGTCAGATATTAAGTTCACTTTACTCCTATACTTGTTTTCATTGCTGAAAATTGCTAGCTTTGCTGAAAAAGATACTTCACAGTAAAAGATAAAGAAATGACATCTTAAAACTTGAAAATTCTTTGAAGTTCTTTGCAGTGAAATGACCAGTGAACCCATGTATAGTACAAAAGGATTTTCAGAGTCATTTCCCATCTCACTACCACCCTTTGTAAAAGTTGTACAAATTAAGATAATACAATACATAAAACCACTTAACCCAGCACATGTAAACTGCCTAAAGTGGTGATATGCTAAAAGCAAGGGAACTAGGAGGGTGTGAGTTTACCACTCTCAGGGCACATGCCTCTTCACTTTCTATCAGTGACACATGGCCAGCTAACATTCTGACCAAGGGAGGGCGCCAGGGTCCATGAAGATATTAGATATTAGCAAAGTTTCCTTTCTGTTTATAGAAAAAACAGATACAATTGGATTTCTTTATATTTTTCCTGCAACCTCAGTAAATTGTCTTACATATAGTCCACTTTGGAGATGAGTGTCTAGTGCTGAAAAGCACCAGATAGGTTGTAAAGGACCCTTCCACACCAAGAATCAGGCATTTAAACAAGCAAAATATATGGTATAAGTGTTCCCCTATCAAGGTGCTGCTAATGGGCTTGCCAAAACCTGGAGCCCATGCCCAGGTAAACTAGGTCTCAGATTTGAATGTAACAAAACTAATTCCTCACCACACCCACTGGTGATAAAGAAATTCTAAGAGGTTTTTGTGCTGGCTTTTCTTATTTGTCTTTCTCATTAACTCAGGGATTAGGTAGGAACAAATGTAAAGGCTACAGATATTCAATTCTGGGATTGGACAGGGCTGTTTATAAGCAGAGACTTGCAATAAAAAGTCACTGAGTACGGTCTTTTTGAAGGTTCTGATTCTTTATCAGTTTCAAAATATGGGACCTTAAGGAAATCACATAACCTCCCTAAATTCTAGGTGCTTCATTTGTAAAATGAAGGGGTTGGACTAGGTGATCCCACTAAAAAAAAGTCCTTAATCCTAGGAAATAAAAAGGTGGCTAATGCTACCTACCTCTGGAAATTTTGTGCCACTCATAAATTGTATTTGCACCTTTTAAATCCTTTATAAAAAGAGAGAGAGAGAGAGAAATATTTGATACTTTTCTGCAATCCTTTATCCATAGTTTTAGGTTCTAGCTATGCTTTAGAATTCAGGACTGCTCAAATTTTAGAAAAGAAAAAATAATGCATATAAAGCTTATTATGTAGCATCAGCAGGTGGAAGGTCTGGAGCAACACTGTAATCAATCAGATTAATATTTCCCCAGTAAAACATATGATTTTCCCCACTAAGTAGGATAATGACTAAAAATAGTCTCACATAGGTTCAGGTCAAGTTTTGCAGCCAAAAAGCTTGCCACATAGTTTCAAAACTTTCTGTTTTCAGAGCTTTATTCGACTTCAGAATTGCTATAAGAATTATAGACCCATGGTATGTCCCCTAGTTAATAATTTTTAACTGTATATATCAACCTAATATTGATTCTAACTTCTAAATAGCCATGTTATTCAGAATTTCAAGGCAAAAATTCACTAAAATTGAAATGTCTTATACTTGTTCCAAGCCTATCTAGTAATTCACCACTCTATTATAGAAGAAATTTAGGTTGGTCTGATGAAGAATGTTCTACACAAAACCAACATTTGAGATTTTTGGAATTGGCTTTCTGAATAGTGTCAGAATTGAAATTAAATGGACTGGACTGTAACCTCTAGTTATACCCTTGTCTTCATTTTCTAAAGACAGAAGTCTTGGTTTGCCAGAGCTGCTATCACAAATACCACAAGCTAGTTTGGGCTTAACAACTGGAGTGTATTGGTTCATGGTTCTGAGGCTGGAGGAACTCTGAAATCAAGAAATTGTCAAGACTGCTTTCTTCAGAGGTTGGGGCTCTCTGGTGATGGCTTGCAGCGTGCCATCCTTGGGGTTCCCTGACTTGCATCTCCATCTCCATCACATGAGATCTCTCTCTTTGAATCTGCCCTTTTGGCTTCCACTGACCCCCTATGGCCTGCTCCAACTTCCAGCTTCCAGTTTTTTCTCTTTATAAAGCCTCAAGTATTATGAATTAAGACACTCTCATACAGTTGGGCTACACCTTAACTAAAAATATCATTTTCAAAAAAAAAATATATATATATATATATCATTTTCAAGAAGTCCTATTTACAAAGAGTTCACAGGAATGAGGATTACAATTAAGAACATGTCTAAATTAGGTATACAATTCAATCTCCTATAAATAGATAATGCATTCATTCATCTGTTTGTACCAACTCCGTCCCCTTTGGATTCCTAATAATTTGTATCCCTCAACCTTTTAAATTCTACAAGTTCCTGACATGGTAGTTAATGCAGAACTGCCACCAAAAATTCATTATATCATCAGGAAATTGGGGTATCTTACTGTGGCTAAAAAAAAAAAAAAAAAAAAAAAAAAAAAAAAAAAAAACCTTGGAGAAAATTTAGACAAGATTGTCCAGAAATATCTTATCCCCTTCTCCTTAAAGAAAACTTCCCAATGTTTTCTTTTGGGAGAATGAAAAAAGAATGAAGCTCATTTCATTAGTGCTTTTAAATAGCAAACAAAGGATTGTACATCTTTGGTCAAATGTTCCCTTCCACGAGGAATATGTTTACCTGTTGTTCTAGTTTGCTAGCTGCTGGAATGCAACATACCAGAAACGGAATGGCTCTTAAAAAGGGGAATTTAATAAGTTGCTAGTTTATAGTTCTAAGGCTCAGAAAATGTCCCAGTTAGACCAAGTCTGTAGCAATGTCCAATCAAAGGCATTCAGGAAAAGATACCTTAGTTTAAGAAGGCCAATGAAGTTCATGGTTTCCTCTCTCAAATGGAAGAGCACATGGTGAACACAGTCTTCTCTCTCATCTGGAAAGGCACATGGTGAACACGGTCAGGGTTCCTCTCTCATCTCTCTCATCTGGAAGGGCACATGGCGAGCATGGCGTCATCTGCTAGCTTCTTCTCCTGGCTTCCTGTTTCATGAAGCTCCCCGGGAGACATGTTCCTTTTTCATCTCCAAAAGTCACTGGCTGGTGGACTCTGCTTCTCATGGCTATATTGTTCTGCTCTGTCCTCTCTGAATCTCTCTTTTTCTCCAAAATGTTTCCTCTTTTATAGGACTCGAGAAAATTATCAAGACCCACCCAAATGGATGGAGACATGTTGTCACCTAATCCAGTTTAACAACCACTCTTGATTAAATTACATCTCCAGGGAGATGATCTGATTACATTTTCAAACATACAGTATTGAATAGGGATTATTCTGCCTTTATGAAATGGGATTTTGATTAAAACATGGCTTTTCCAGGGTCCATACATCCTTTCAAACCAGCACACCTGTGTATACCTTATAGCTCACTTTTAATTATCAACATGGAATGGGGGATGGAGGGAGGCACTGGGATGGCATTTATTTTAACTGACCATTTCTTATAATGATTTATTCTCAGAAATATAAAAATACAGCAAAATGAACAAAGTTAATCTTCAATTATTTTTATTGTATTTTCTCAGCTCACCTTCAATGTCACCCCACTGGCTATTAAGAGGAAGAGAAATGAGAAGTCTGAAAAATCTTCAAAATCAAGATATATAACTATCAAGGGACCAATTACTCACATTACTTTATGATGCTATAAGATCTAGAACAATAATATACACCCAGAAGACATCTAATTTTTAAAATTAATTGCTGCTGTGTTATATAAAGCACAAAATTTTAATATTCCATTAAAATAAAAATATTAAATAATTTCAGTTCCCTTCTTTATATATTCTTTTATTCAAGAAATGTATGTTTCAAGAGGGTAAGGCTCATGTTTACTTTGCTGACCCACATCTATGCAATGTACCTCAGAGGGCCTGAAATAAAGTACGCACACTATGGGCTACTTGTTGAATGACTATAAAAAAAGGGAAGAATTGACTAACATTTTGAGAAGAAAGGACTGCTTATCTATTTGCTGTATTTAACGAGAAAAAAATAAGGATTAACTTCATGCAAAGAGAGGTTTGGCCTTTGTTCTCAAATCCTACAAGGTAATCTCTAATCTCTAAATCCTTGGAATGTCCTGGCTGATAAGAATACGGGGGCCCTTGGGCCACACCGGATACTCTAGGTGAAAAATATGATTTATGATGGGAGCTACGACCACACAGTATCAGCTCGATCTCTAGAGGGGGTGGAAACTAAGGTCAGCCACACAGATGGCCAACCAGGCATAAATAACCGAGCCCCAGTAAAAACTCTGGACACCAAAGGCTTGGAAGGATGAGTTTTCTTGTTGGCAGTACTCCATACATACTCTCACGCATTATTGCTGGCAGAAGTTAGCACTATTAACAACTCCGCTGGGAAAGGACAACTGGGAACTTTACTGCTGGAACTCTCGTACAAGCTGCCTCATGTGCCTCTTCCCCTGGTTAATTTTAACCTGTATACTTTTACTGTAATAACCATGAGTAGAACAGCCAGAGAGAGAGAGAGAGAGAATCATCTCCCTACCCCACATGGAATTGTATTCCCTTCATATATCTTTATTCATTTTTTACAACACCTGGAAGTTTTTTCCCTACACTTAGTTGTTTATCCTTCTATCTCCATTTATGTTTTAGTTTTGCACACCTCTGCCCCTCCTCCCGCCCCGGGGATGCAGATCCAGAAATAAGGATTCAAGGGCTAACTGTTTTGGAAGTGCAGGAAACACCTATAAGGAAATGGGCAGAAAGACTCCAGGATAGGGAAGTTGTACATAAAAGATGCATTATCAAGCCAGCTACTCCTGCATACAATTGTGTTTGTTCTTATAGGGATATTCATAAATTATCCCACTCTAGGGATAATGTAGCTGGGTTTTTATAATATCAAGTCATGTCAGTTATTTGTGGAAGACTGCTGGGAGGTGATGGTGTTAATTCTTCCAAATTTTTGGATTTCCAAGTCTTTGGGCAGAAAGATCTTCTGTGGCTTTGGAAAGACCGCTTAGGAAAGTAAATGCAGATTCTGGTATTTGCCAGAGAAGATCAATGGAGGAATAAACAGGATGCTTGGCATCAGGCACTCTGAATTCAAGGTGTCAGCTACTTAAATGAGTTATCTTGGAATGCGACCTGGAGACACTGGGGACTGTAAGGGTCTTTGTCCTATCAGAACAAGGCAGCTATTGACCCTATGGGAAACCATATTCAGGTACAGTGACTCTCACTGGAAGAAGGTGTGGTCCTTAACATCTAGATGGTTGGCTTATTGTTCAGAATGAAGTTCTTAGATCACTTTCAAGCAATTTAATCTATTGAATCATGTTTATTGATCTTTGTATTGGTTTCCTGTGACTGCTGTAACAAATTACTACAAACCTGGTGGATTAAAAAGGACAGATATTTATTCTTTCACGATTTTAGAAGCTCGAAGTATGAAATCAATATTATTGGGCTGACATTAAGGTGTAGGCAGGACCACATTCCCTTTATAGACTCTAGGGAAGAATCTGTTTCTTGCCTCTTCCAGTAAGAATGGAAGCTTGTAGAAAGTAGCTGGTGGTTGCTTACAATATTCTTTGGCTTATGGCCACGTCACTCCTTTCTTCAAGGCCAGCATCTTCAAAGCTCTATTCCGTTCTCATATTACCTTCTCCTCTGAGTGTCTGTATTTAAAAGAACCCTCTGCCTCCCTCTTGTAAGGATGCATGGGATCACGTAAGGATAAATGAGATCATAAAAGGGCATGCTCAAATAATCAAGGATTATCTCCCCATCTCAAGATCCTTATCTTAATCACATCTGAAAAGATCCCACCCTGCCACCCCACCTCCTTTTCTTTCTTTCTTTCTTTTTTCTGTATAAGGTAAAATACACACGTTACAGAGATTAAGATGTGAGTATCAATTGGAAGGTCATTTTTCAGCTTCCCACAATCTTTGTATTACAAAGTTTAGCACAGTTGAATGAATGAGTGAATGAATGAAGAGTAGAGAAGGCTAAAAACTTGGTGGCGGCAATTCATAAGAATCTGGTACAAAGTAATGATTTATAAACCCTGCAAACCAATTCCTAGGATTTTCTGGAAATAAGTTTGGTTAAAGTTCCATGGGAATATTTTGCAAAATTTTGCAATTAATGCATATTTTCAGATTTTTAGCTCTTAGGAGGATACCATTTCTGAATCCAGAGCCTTTGCCCTCTTCTGTCTGTAAGTTAATCTCTAGCCTACATTTTGAGGCTAGAATATGCTTCAAATGTACCCTCAAGAATGGCATCAGAAAGCAAAACCTAAAACTATTACTATGTAAACAGCTAGAAAACATATTAAATAGGTGGGATAAAAAGGACAAGCTTTCCATTTCTACACAGAATACACTTGATAGGGGCAGGCCAATGCTCCTACTGTGAGACCTAGAAAAAATGATAAATTACAAAATAAACTTTCAAAGGCGTTGGAGAGCTGTGGAAATAGGGCTAAATGAACTTAAATTCCAAAGATGGAGTTTTCTGGGAAGCTGATGGCAGTTGTCACAACAGTTTTTGCATGTTTCAAAATCTCCATATTAAAACCAACAGAGCAATAAGATAGTTAAACCAAAATCCTTGGAAAGATTTATAGCAATAACAAACTAAAGAACAGAAAGAAAGCACACCAGAAAGGCATGCTCGTATAACAAACAAAAATTGACATACTATTTCAAACCAGCTAAAAGACATTAAGTAAATGATTCAAGACATGGAAGGACAAAGAAAAAAAAAATCAGGATTAGAAAAACCCAGAAATCAGGTGACAGAATTCAAGAAGGAATTAGAGATAAAGAAAACTCATTTTAGAAATGAAGACTAAAGGGACCACAAAAGTAAATAATGCTTTAAAAGAGTAGAAGAGGAAAATATTTTGAATGAAAGAGATAAAAAGGATTGAGAGAAAGTGATAATACTTAAGACAGGCAAAGACCATCCAACCATGAATAATAAGAGTCCCTGAAGAATAAAATCGAAGCAAATACTAAAAATACAAATAAGGAAGTTTTCTTTAAACAAAGACTACAAAACTACGTATTGAGAGAAAACCCTATACACCTAAGGATGTTGCCACAAAACAAGCAACACCAAAAAATATTTTACGAAATTTACTGGACTTTAAAGGAAAAAATAATCCATTGACCTTCATGGTAAAACAATTATATGACACAAAAAAGAAAGAAAATTAGATTATGATCAAACTTGCAACAGTAACACTTCATAACAGAAGAAAATGGGGTGAAAGATTTAAGATTCTTGTGAGCCAAGGATTTTCTACCCACCAAAACTGACCCTCAAGTACAAATGGCACAAACTGTTATCAATCATATTATTCTCAGTAGCCTTTCATGAGAAATCTACTAGAGACCATGCTACAAATACCAAATGAGTTGAAAGATATAGGAGTGAATAGTAAATATCAAATGCCTAATTCCTTGTAGGACTAAGACTAAACATAAAAGTAAAAGGGAGACAGTATGGGGGAAAATTGGGACAATGCAAAAAATATCATTTTTACTCTTTATCAATCATAACTGATAGTAGTAGATTTCTTGTTATTTTGATAGTGCTGAATAGTCATGGGATACTTTAATTTCATGAGTATGTATGGGATATACTAATCCCACCATTCCCTTGAGAACCAAAATCCTTGCTGTGGAAGAAAGAAGATACAGATATAATATAAAAGTTAAGGAAAAAACCCATGGTCCTAAATTTTAGTTGGAAGTTTCAATATGAATTCATGAGCTATGTTATCTTAGGTACATGTTTCTTAGTTCTGTGCAATGTAAAGGTTCAGAAACAGCCTGATAGCAATGAGCATGCCTAATTCTCAGATCATAGTCTTGAAAAACCATTTCCCATTAAAATAAATCAAGTATCTTAGAGGAATGGATGATTCCAGGTCTAGGGATGAAATGTACAAGATGAACATGGAATATCTTGACATATCAGAAAGCAAGGAAGCCTTCAAAGACTAAAAGGTTTATGTCAAAAGAAGCAAACAACAAAAACTATGGACCATCTGGTTCCAATTATATGACAATAGAGAATAGGCAAAACTAACAGATGATTGTAGAATTCTGAGTAGATCTTAGCTCAGGGTGGAGGAGGGTGGGTAATGACTGGGAAAAGACATAAGAAAACACTCTTGGGTGCTGGAAATAGTCTATATCTTGATCTGAATGATATTACTATGATGTATACATATATAAAGACTTATTGAGAAGTGAGTTTGTATACTATATTCCAACAAAAATATATAAATAAAAAATACAAATTAAGTATAAATGCCTATAACCTCCAATCCTTGGTTACTATGCTAATATATCCTTATGCATTTCTTTAATATCATCTCATATTTACCCTGTAAATTCATCTACAAATGGAGTTAAAGTTCTGTTACAATTTGTCATACCTTTCACATTGATTGAAGCTTTTGATCAAGAGTTTACAGTACTACCTGACACCCGTCCCATCCTCTTAGGTGTAAAGAATCCATGGGGTAATCAAATTTTTAAAAAAATATTTTCCTCATAAAGTACCCAGGCAGCAGAATTCAAGAAAAGTGGTCATTAATAGCAAATGGAGACTTCAGACAAATCCCTTTTCACTTGCGTGCCTCTCTTTCTTCATATGCCCGTATTCATATAATATGCATGCTATGAACCTATTTCAAGAGATTTTTGTGAAGTTAAGTGTGACAATGATTATGAACACAACAATCTTTATGAAAATGATTATGAAATCATAGAAACCAGTGATTTCACTTGTAAAATATAAACTTTTTAAATTATTGATGCCTATTCTAGTGTAGAACACAAAATACTGCTCAATATATCCTTCAGTAATTATTACTGGCCAGTGAGCCAATAAGCCAGACTACTTCAGGAAATCCTATAAGGAAACATATTCAGTACAGTTTATTTTTAAATACTTTCATTGTCTATACTCTTAAACAAGAGTCAAACACAAGAGCAATCTATTCTACTGGGTAATGGCCAAGATAAGCATGTTTAAATCAGAGAGAAATAAGCCAGCAACTGAAGAGTGGGTGGAAAGCAATTCACACTATCTGGTAGCAGGTTAATACCAATAGAGAAGGAAAGACAAGTGGTAGGGCTATTGTAAAGCCCATGGAGGGGATCTTAAAGAATGGAAGAATTTTGTCTCTTCAGTTAGTTTGACCTCAGCTGTTGAACACAGATTTTCTTCTCCCACATGTGTGCTTTTGCCTCTTTTATTTAATAGCAGGTAACTTTTAAGTATCACCACTATTTAAATTCTAGCTGCTCTGTGTGGTAGTATAAAAAAGTCTAGAAGTTTTCCTGTAAAAATAGGAACTCCTATGAAGAGAAATGTGCAAATTTAAAACTACTTATATTTCTTAATAATATGCTTATTAATTTTGTAAAGCTAGCTATGATATTTCTCTTTGAGTTTTGAGAATTGAAATTTGAAGTCTGCTTAAAGAAACTTTTCTTCCTCTTTTTCCCTTCATCCCTTATTCCTCCTCATCCTCTCTCTTATTTCCTGTTTCCTAGGATGCCCAGTCAACTTCTTAAAATTTTAGATATTACTTATTGATAATTAGAAACACTTCTTCGTATCAACCCCTAGTTTAAGTAGACTCTAAGACTAGAATTCTACTTCTGCAAATAAACTAGCTAATTGACCTTGATCAACTTGATTACCTGATGTCAACAATAGGAGATAATAATGCCTTCTGTGGGGTTCCAAGACCCAAGATTCCCCTCCATATTGAGAGCAGGTCATTGCACATAGCCATTGACATGATGGATGGGGACAGATATTATAGGTCATCAGACCTCCTCAGGGGGGAAAGAATGTACAGATGGTATGGTAAACAAGGCATTGAAACTCCCCTCTCCTAGTCACTGTTGATAATAAACCTCTAAATCTCTGTGTCACAAGACTGCTAAAACTCTGTTTACACACCCTTGTCCTAAATGCTTATAAGCCCTTGGACTCCCCTGCCCCCTTTGCAAGCACTAACCTTCATTTTCATGGCCAGTCACCACCATGGAAGATCTTCTCCTGTCTGTAAGTCCTAATAAACCCATGTCTAACTCTACACCTGATGTGTCCTTTGGTCTTCAGCTGCTCTAACCCAAGCCCTCCAAAAGCTGGGTTGGAACACCTTCCCTGTCTCAAAGGATTATTAGAAGTTCAAATGAGAAAATAAATTTGAAAGTGCTTGATGAAATAAGAAGCACAATACAAATGCCAGGTGTTATTATTAATAATTCATGAATTGAAACACTGACTAATATTCTTTAACCAGAGTAATTTGGTTTCTGACTGTAATTTTTTAATTCTAATTTCATATTAGAAAAGCTTTACCGAAATCTGGAAGTGAACGGCTGTATCATTCTCAACAAGTTGTTTGCATGCAAGACACTTGAAGTTGGAGACTTAAATTGTCAACAGAGACTTAATTAACTCAAGGCTGAAGCCTATCGTTCAACATGCAAAAAAAAAAAAGAAAAGAAAAGAAGTTAGAACAAAAGGCTTTAAGAATATTCACTGTTGAAGCTTTGGGAAGGTGCTGATTGCCATGGGTAATCAACAATCATTCAACAGGATTTGATGACATCAGTCTGAGTCATGCTATATGTAAAATTAGTATGAGGTCATTTTAAGCTAATCAAATGGGTGCTGGAGAAAGGTGCCATTCACTATTACCTCAACAAGTAACAAAAGGACTGGACTTAGTCAATGGAAACCAAGGGCTTAATGAATCAGACTAAATAAGGAGAGTGGTGGTAATTGTGTCATTAAGGCCCTAATTCTGAGAATCTGTCTACTTCTTATGTTGGCCCTAAGGCAACTTTTCCAAAGATGATTCGATGGTCATTAAAAAGGCTTTCTGCTTTCAAGTGTAGGGCTTTTCTTATTTCAGTCACTGCTGGGTTACTGGGAGTTTGTTCTGGGTCATTGGGAATGTTCATTATTGGTCTGCAAAAATGTTGGAATGCTCTTCAAATTCTATTCCACTGGCAGATGTCTAATCAGTTAATTGATGTAACCATATTAAAAAAACATGAAACTGATTATATCAAATGGCTTCTGGAAACCAGTCTCATTTTCTTACTGTGATATCATGTCAGACAAGCACACATAAATTATTATAATACAAGGAAGATGTTATTTCAATAAAGTGTAAAAGGTTGCAGGGGGAGGGAAAGACCAATGGACTGAAATTTTCTATATCTGAATGGTGAGCTCAGGAACTGCTCTTTGGAAAGACGATTCTTACAGCCATTTGAAAGATAAACTGAAATAGAAGGGAAGTAGATCTGTTAGAAGGTATGGTTGTTTTCTAGGGCTGCCATAACAAAAGTACCACAAAAAGGTATTGGCAGGGCCATGCTCTCTCTATAATTTCTAGGGGAAAATCTGTTCATGCTTGTTTCCTGGCTTCTGGTGGTGACCAGCAATCCTTGGAGTTCCTTGGCTTGTAGCAGTGTAACTCCAATCTCTGCCTCTGTCTTTACATGACTATCTTCTCTTCTTGTCCATCTTTTCTCTTCTTATAAGGTCACCAATTTGGCCTCATCCTAACTAATCACATCTTCAAAGACCCTATTTTTAAATAAGGTCACATTCATGGGACTGGGGATTAGGACTTAAACATATATTTTTAGAGGATACAACTCAGCCCCTAACAGAAAGCTAGAAGTAATGAGGATCTGAAGAAAAGTGTGGTTTTATGGCTAGAAGAGTAGGGATGAATGAAGGAGATATTTTTGAGATAACGTACATGAGGTAGAAACAACAGCAATAAGAGTTATAGCTGCTTTTCAGCTTGAGGATAGAGAGAGAAGTGAAACAACCAAAAAAGGAGGCAGGAGGAGAGGCATGTTTGTGATGAGAAAAGGATGATTTTGGTTTGAGATATACTGTATTGAAGAGGCATGTAAAATAACCAGAGAGAAAAAAAAGCACGGCATGCACATGGGGCGGGGAGTGGGGTAGGGACATCTGGGGGTGGGTTTTGGGCGAAGGGGGGGAATACTTGAAGTGTGGTGTGGGGACCAGGTTCAGGTGCTTGAGGTGTGCAGAGAGTCAAGGGTCGCAGGGCAGGGCAGTGTGCATGAGGGCTTGGCTTACTTCCTTGGGTCCCTATCTCCCCGTCCATGCACTCCTGAAAGCTCCGAGCTTCCATTTTGAAAGGGGTACATGAGGCTGTTTGTATTAGCTGGACCATCTCCAGTTCTCTGTGTCTCAGTTCTTCAGCTTTTGCAACCAGGATTTCCCTATGTGGTGTAGAAGACCCTCCCAGGTCACTTACACCCTGGAATAGCTGTCCCAGTCATCTTCCCATCCCTTCTCTACTTGCTCCTTACAGGAAGGGTTAACTTGACCTATCCTATTCCACTATCTTCATGGAACTCTCTTTTGGTGGTGAAGTTTTAACCAAGACCCCATGGCTAGTGTAAGGCAAAGCAGGCACCTGTCTTAAGGCTACCAGTGCAGGACATGTCCCAAAGGTGTCCCAAACAGCTGTGTGGCTCATGGGTCACAAGGGGGCTGAGGAAGCCATCTGTCCCAGTGCAGGCAATAAGAGGGCACACTTTCTCACAGTTGGTTCACATGGTCCTAATCCTCAGGCAAAATGTCCTGGTTGATCTTCTGCCCCAAGTTGGCCACTCACTCCAATTGAACTTGCATACTCTTTAAACTATCCAGTGCTGAGAGGAGGTCTCAGGAAACTTCTCCATAAAAACTGGCTACCAATGATCCTCAACTTTTCTGTCACATGACCAGGGACAGATTTGGTGCAATAAATAATAAGCATCCAGGATGGGTCTGAGAGAGACATTCCAAAGAATGTTCCTTGATTCTCTGAACATTGAGTTCATTCCATTCAAACAGCAAATGAAGAAAAATCCACAGCTACTTTGTCAGTTTTCACAGGTCCACACTGCAAGGTCTTATGACATGACAAAAATCATGTGAATGAGTACAGAGGCAGATCCCATACTCTACCCCTTTTGTGACTTCAAGTGAGATTGTTGCCTCTGCTGACAACTTCACTGCAACTGCATGAAAAATATTGATTCACAGGAATTAATCAGTTCTGCTCCTGTATTCATGGTTCTCAGAAATCATGAGATAATGCAATTTTGTCATTTGAAACTTCTTTGTTGTAGGAAAATACTTTAGGTGGCGATTTATATCTAGTAATGTTTTTCTGGTATCTAGAAGTGGAGTGATGCCATAATAACAATAATAACATTAAAAGCTAAGAATATGAGAATGTCTTTGAAATCAGTTAGTGGGCTTTGAGTAGGTTTTGAGTGAAAGTGTAAAGTATCTTTGAGTAAGTAATAGGAAAGTCACATGTTTTTTGATGAGGCTACCACTGAGAATGTGCAGAAAAGTGAGTAATACCTTCTTAAGAAAGGCAAGTATTGTTAGGGAGTGGCAATGTTTTTGGCAAAACTGTTTCCTGGAATGACATAGCATGAAAAAATATGCCTATTCAACTAGGTGATATAGCTAACAAGATTTCCACATAAACTTCTGAAAATGATGCCTGGTTTTGTCTTGTTTATTATACATTAAATACAAGGGGAGAATGATAAATAGATGGAAGGAGTATAAAACAAGAAAGAAATTTTTTCCCTCTTCAGATGTCAAATAAGACTAAAATTAAGAAATGGAATATTTGCAAAGTCTCCTCGAGGGACTGGGGAAAAATGTGGAAATATTAAACCTTACCCCCTGGTGAATTCCTGATATTCTCACAATCATTAGGGACTACCAATTTAATAATCCAAGCCTTCAATTTTGGGACTTGCCCTTACGAAACTTATTCCTGAAAGGGAGAAACTAAGCCTACTTATAATTATGCCTAAGAGTCACCCCTTGAGAACCTATTTTGTTGTTCAGATGTGTCCTCTTTCTCTAAACCAACTGTGCAAATAAACTCACTCCCTTCCCCCCTACATCATACATGACTCCTAGGGGTTTAAGGGTTTAAGTATCCCTGGTAATGTGGGACATGACTCTCAGGGACAAGCCTAGCCCTGGCATCATGGGATTGAGAAAGATTCTTGACAAAAAGGGGGAAAAGAAATGAAACAAAATTAAGTTTCACTGGCTAAGAGATTTCAAATAGATTTGAGAGATCATTCTGGAGATTTTTCTTATGCATTATATAGGTATTCCTTTTTAGTTTCCAATATAAATTAGGATAGCTAGAAGGAAGACCAGAAACTGTTGAACTGTAATACACTAGCCTTAATTCTTGAACAGGACTGTATAATTATATATCTTTTATGCTGTGATTGTGTGATTGTAAAAACCTTGTCTGACACTTCCCTTACCCAGTGTATGAGTAGATAAGTAAGAAAATAAAGACAAAAAAAAAAAAAAATCAAGAACCCAGACACAGTATCCAGTATTGCTCTTGCAATGAGCATACATCGATGGACCATGATGGAAGAGGGAATGATTCATTCAAGGGACTAACAAAGGGTCCAAAATCTTGGTTGCCAATTCTGGGATGTAGAGAGATGGGAGGCAAGACAGGAATGGGATGCAACATGGTATGGAGCAGTTGTTTTCAAACTTTAGCTTGCATCACTTAGAGGATTTGTTTGGATTTCAGATTCAGTGTTTCTAACAAGTTTCCAGGTACCGGTCTGGAGACACCATCTTGAGAACTACTAAAGCAGAGGCAGAAGTATGAGCTTTGAATTCAGAAGTATTTGAAGTCAAATTCTAGCTCAACCAAGGTACCTGAGCTTTCTCTGAGCATCAGTTCTTCCAAGTAGAAAATGAAGAAATAACACTGGCCTTATAGTTTTTAGTGAAGATTAAATGGTACATATGAATCTATTAATAGTGTCTCACACATAGTTGGTGTTTAACATGAGATTTTATAGGCTGAGGTATAGGGAGGTAGGTTGGTAGTGAGTAAATAGGATGGTAGGTAAGATGGTAGGTAGGTTGGTATGGTAGTTAGAAAGTCATAGAGGAAAGCAAAAACCTGCTAGAAATGGATAGGAAGAGAGGCTATCAGCGATATGATGAGCCATGCAAAGAAATTTGTGGTCAATGAACATGGGTCAAATTAGTTCCGTAAGCCAAAGAACAGCCAGCCCCAGCTGCTTCTGTGTTTGACAGCAAGGTGACTGTTTCAAGATATGGCTGAGGAGCAAGAATAAACATGGTAACTGTACTGGATCCAGTAAGTGATGATAAAACAAACCATAACAATGCATGGGCATTGCATCTTCACTACTTGATGACCACAGCAGGGGCACTTCAAAAAAGAATACACATGACTTAGTCTTGGATGCTAGGGTTGGAAGGCAAAAGATGGGTCCAGACTACCATTTCCAAGACTCTTCTCTTTTTATCTGGGCAAGATTTAGGGCAGTAGCATGGCACTAAAAGGCATGGAGTGGGGGCAGGAAATAGGGAGAAGAGGAAAGAGGCAAAGGTAGCAAATTCTGTTACAAACAGGATCAGCTACAGTTTGTAGAATCTAGTGCAAAATGAAAATGTAAAGCCCCTTGTTCAAAAATTATTAAGTATTTCAAGTGAGCATCAGTGAACTAAGTGTGACAACATTCATTCTAAGCTTGGGTCCCTATTTGTACAGGTCACATGTGCAAAAGCCCATCCTGGTTATAAGACCCCGGTATCACCTACTGTGCTGTGAGTACACATTGGGAAAAATGAGTAGCCTGCATTTTCAAACTCTGAAGCACAGTTTACTTGCCTTGGCAACCTCTTAGAATAAAAAAAGAAACTTCAAAAGAAAGAAAAACTCTTTTCTCTAATTTTAATCCTGTAAATGCAAACTGATGACGTAGAGCCTCCAAAGTGTTTTTGAGCTCACACATATTTTAAAATTTGATGGAAGTGAATGCCTCTCTAAGGGGCATGCCCAATCCTACCTGCCAGGCTCATGAGGATCAATGGGTTTGTAGACTTGATCTAAATTGTGGTTATGAAAAGTCAAAAGTCCCTTATTTGGGATCCATTTTGTGATTAAAATTTAAATTCATAAATTTATGCTGGTCAGTAATACACGCTCACACATACTCCAAAACCTCACTCTTCAACCAAGCTTCACATTCAGTCTTCACGTTCATGTTAAAATGTGTCTATAATGGACGCTAGGAGGCAGTGTTGTCTAGTCTGTTTTTAAGCCCACAAATCAAGGGATTTTCTTTCCTCAGTTCTAGAAACTTGAGGAAGGACTAAACCTTCATAGTAAAAAAGGGAAGGAACATTCTTCACTGACTATCCTAGAGTAATATAAATGTATTAGCTTTATGAGGAGTACTGCTAAAGAAAAGCAAAAAAGTACTTTTGATTGCCGACAGCCATTACTGATAAATGATTCAACCTAAAACCACAGGGTCAAATTCTGGTTTCAAGACAGGCTGAAAGAGATTCTAGTAAATTACTGACCTAGAACTGATTAAGAGCTCTCCCTCAGCCCACCCCACCCCCACCCTCACCCCCAGGTAAACTTGCAGTGCAATGAAGCCTGAGGCATTGGCTTTGACTAGGTGTCTGGGAGGTTTCTACTTGATTCATATGGCCTGAGGCTTAACAGCTTTCCTTTGTGGGGAAAACAAAGGGGAAGTGATTTGTGAAAGAAGCTAGTAACAGTCTAGCATCCAAGGGAATTCTTGGGAGTTTAAAACAAGCTTTGTGACAATTCTACACCCACAAGGCTGCATTTCCTGCCTGGCCCCACTTCCTGAAAAAGCCAGCAATCCATTTGTTTTCCAGAAGTACTCACTGAGTTCCTAAAATGGGTAATTGAAAAATTAGGATTTAAGGGATGATTATATAGCTATTTCTTTTTGCTTTCTGGTATATTGGAGTAGAACAAGGGAAATACCCGAAATCTCTAAATTGTGATCCACCTGTCTTGATCTCTAATAATGATTGTATAGTCTTTATCTTCTGCCCTGTGATTGTAAAAATCTTGCGACTAACCTTCATTTGTACCCAGTTATCCAGTTTTTCAACTTTAAGGTCCTGTAATCACTAAAGACAGCCCCTATAATGTTTATCAATTAAGGGTCTTGGGTCAGCCCAGAAGGAACCCATCCCAAATTATCTTGATACTGGATCTAAGCAAAATGGGCCTACCTGCCATACTCAATAGCTTAGACTTTAACCTACAAATCACCTATACCTCATTCTGCCATTTTCTTACTTATGTTCTATGACTAAGCATGAAATCAACCTGTGCATATACAATAATTAGATCACCTCTAATTACATCAGCTGGGGCCATTGTGCTCATTATCCTAAACTCTGCTCATCTTTTTCTCTAATGAAGCTATCAGAATTACTGCAGTGCAGGGACACAAATTTTGGGCTGATAGGCCATCTGCTTTCCTACTGCATTCCTAGCAATAAATCCTTTCTCTCTTTGAAACCCCGGTGTCTCAGGACTTGGTTATTTAGCACTTTGGCCAAAAGAATTCACAGCCTTTGCCCGGTAACAATTATATATAAATATTATATCTAATGCCCTCTATCTCAATACAGGCAAAAAAAGGTGATAATTCATGTATACAAATAACTATATGTGATAGTATTTTTAAGGAAATAGTATGAATTTTACAGTCTGTGCCACAGTATTTCCAGGTAGGGTAGAGAGAGATCCCTTCACACAGTAGTAATCTGGCTTCACAAAAGAGATGGTGTCTTAGAGAGGCCTTTCAGCCAGACCAACAGAGAACAGCAGTAGGAAAACAACTTGGGTTCAAGGGGCAGTGGGTAGACATCCATTAGATATGTGTAGAAGGATGAGATGGAGTACATTGTAAAAGGCCTTGGATGCCAGGTTAGAAAATGTGAGTTTAACATATTCCAGTTAAGATTTTTAGAAAAAAATTCGCTGAGAGGTACTTTGTAGGAAAAGCTATGTTAGGAAGAATGGATTGAAGAAAGTGAAAGTAAGAAAGCCCTTTAAGAATTTTATCCTAAAATAAAGCTTAGAGGTAGAAGCCTGAGGTTGGAGATCAGGCTGTTTGCATGTGAATTTCAACACCCTCACTTTGTATGGTGTCACCCAATTTAGTTAACCCTTCTCACCCTCTTCCTCCTCTGTAAAATGTGAATAAGGAGATCATAAACCTTGTAGGATTGTTTGTGGATT
This sequence comes from Tamandua tetradactyla, assembly GCF_023851605.1. Lineage (NCBI taxonomy): Eukaryota > Metazoa > Chordata > Mammalia > Pilosa > Myrmecophagidae > Tamandua > Tamandua tetradactyla. Next base: position 197,392,744 of record NC_135327.1, on the reverse strand, counting down.
ACACAGAGTATCTGTGTAAGGCACTTAATACAGTGCCTGGCATAGAATAAATGCTTCATTGTTATTATTAATGATGATGATGGCATTGTGACAAAACTGAGGCTCAAACACATCAAAACTAACAAGAGGCAAATCTGGGACACCAACCTAAGTCTCCTAGACTCAAATCCCGTATTTTTCATTCTTACACATATATTTAAGAATTCTGGAGTTTGATTGTGGGTCAGAGACTGTTACATGACTGTATGTATTTTGTATTGCAGATACTTTACATATATCAGATACCTTATGTATCTGAATTTCATGTCTATAAATAATCAGTTACCGTTGTGAATTTTTTCACAGCCAGAAAAATAAACTTTTAAAAAATGTGCGGAATCTATCTCCTAGAATGGGGGGAAAAGTTTAAATACATTTTACTCTGTTGAATATTTACAGAATTTTATTAAATTTATTTATTGAAAAGGAAATAAGTGGAATAAATTGAAAAAATTAATCCTCAGCTTTATAATCCTCATCTTAACACATCTACTGCAATTCAGTGTTTTGATCTTTATGTCAAATCACATTTTTTTCATAAGTAAAGATCCTGTAGTAGGTCCTTTTGCATTGCTCTTAGAGGGAATGCCTAATTACTTCATTATTCTGCTAATTGATTCTAGTTAAAAGGAATTTTATAAAGCTGAGGATTAATTTTTTCAATTTATTCCACTTATTTCCTTTTCAATAAATAAATTTAATAAAATTCTGTAAATATTCAACAGGGTAAAATGTATTTAAACTTTTCCCCCCATTCTAGGAGATATATTCTGCACATTTTTAAAAAGTTTATTTTTCTGGCTGTGAAAAAATTCACAACGGTAACTGATTATTTATAGACATGAAATTCAGATACATAAGGTATCTGATATATGTAAAGTATCTGCAATACAAAATACATACAGTCATGTAACAGTCTCTGACCCACAATCAAATACTTCTTATGCTACAACATCAAAACAAAACTAAAACAAAAAGAAACCAAATCCTGACCAAAAGTGATTAATTCACTTTATTTAACTGAAAGCAAGCTTACAACTCTAAATGGTTTTGTTTGGCAAGAAATAAGTATAATTATTTTAATTCTACAATGTTACAGGAAGAAGAATAAAAGAAGGTTAAGATATTTTGGCCAGAGAAGAATTCTTTAGTAAATGGATGGGGTGGTGGGAGAGGTAGAGGATTAGAGAAGATAAGTGATATCTGTCTTTAAATTCTTGCAGGACCATAATTACATAAGAAGAGTTCAATTAATTCTATTACAGTCTAGAAACTAAAACAAGGACTAACCATTGGAAATCCTACAGTTCAATTTTAAGTAAAACTTTCTCTAAATAAGTTTGTTCAAAAATGTAATTTAATATATAATTATGCCATCATTTGTATTTTTTTTAAAAAGTATGTGTTTGGTGCTGGTTGGAGGAAGGGGGCCATATATAATGTATGTATATACTAACACTCCTGTAAAGATAGATAGAAACTTAATGGTTTGCCACTGGAAGGAAAGGCTGAAGTAGGATAGGGAATTACTCTGCTTGGCACACTCTTTTGTTCTTTAAAATACCTATGTATTTTAACATATAATAAAATGAACATAAAAGGAATGCTCTAACAATTTTGACAGTGCTGATACTTAAACAGTCTTGACAGCCTGTTGATAAGAATGCTCTAAAAGGATACCTTACTTTGGAAAAGGAGTGGATCATGAAGGGCTCACTAAGTTTCCTTTGAATTTAGAGATGCTATGAATAGGTTAGTCAGAGATAGATGAGGCAGGAAAGCTAGAAAAACTGGGGAGGTTTTGTTCTGCCCTCTTTCCTTAGAGGTTCCAGGAGAGAATGGGGCATCATTCTTTCAGATAAATAATGCAGAATTAGTAGTGGTAACCAGGCATAAGCAGAGAAGCTTGAAACTCTGTCTCTGAAATTTTCCATATGCTTCCTGCTTGTACATTTTATCCTTTTTTTAGTTTCAAGTCAGCACAATGGTAGATATTATCAACCAATATTATTCCTGTCCTGAAGTAGTCATCTACCTGGGGAGAGAAATAGGATCAACTCGGGGGAACTATAGCTCATATTTGCTTCTGGAGGCTGCAATTACCTCTGTCAGGAGAGGTATAAAATTCCCTTTTCCTTTGTGCCCGTGGAAACCAGTGTGAAATTCCCTTCCCTTGCATTCTTCTGAGCTGGTTCCATTCAGAGTGAGGCTGGCTTGGGACAAGAAGGAAATGAAAGCACACTGCCCTGGTTACAGTTTCTCACCTAATTCTTCCAGCTGTCATTGCCCTAGCTAGTCCAGGACTGATGACCTCCTCCTGGCTAATGCTACCAACTTAACTTTCAACGCCTCTTGCTTCCTTAGTTTAAGTCCACTTTGACTGACTTACTCTGGCCCTAACTTAGACTGGTGTGTTTAATATTGATTTCTGATTTGGCTATAATCCTTATAAGTTACCTGCTTTGCTTGCACTTTCAACCTGGTGCTGCTTACACTGCTGGTCTGACATATGATCTATACAACTAAGATTATACAGGAAATAAAATACAAGCCCTGCTTGATATAATCCCTGATTATTTTATACTTTTTCATAAAAAGAAATTTGCTTCATGGAGCAAGTAAAATGTAATGCTGAAAATGGGATTGCCCTTTAAAAAGAAGAATGTCCACTCAACCTAATTTAGGGAATGTTTTCTTTATCTCCATTGTTCAGTTAACAGTATAATTTGTGGATTAACCAAATCTTTTCATTTACCTTTTTTGGCCATCTGCCTTGCTTCTCAGTTATTTAGAAAGTGCTTTAATAGCATCTTCACCAATGAGTAAAGAAACAGAAAAGGAGATTTAAAAAACAACAGTGTATTTTATTTATTACTGGCATATCTATTAAGAATGCTGTTTTAATAGGAATTGAATTAAACATCTTCTGAAAATGGCAGACTGGATAATGGGAAACAACATTTCCACTGAGGATAATTAGAAAAGCTGCATAAAATATAAGAATAATTTCTTTGAAGGCATTGAGGAACTAACAGTACAGTAAAGAATTAGAGGACTGAGAGCCAAAGAAGAAGAAAACTCAAAATGGTGAGCCACTTTTGGTTGCTATTCTTCCAGAACATCTTCCAATTCCGAATGAAGTTACTGAGAAGTTGAGAAATTGAGCAGGTACTATTTTTTTTTTAACATTTTTTATTGTGAAATATAACATTTACAAATAAGCAATTTATTTCAAAGTACATTTTAACATGCAGTTATAGAACAAATTTCAAAGTATGGGTTACAGCTCCATAATTTCAGGTATTTACTTCTAGCTGCTCCAAGACACTGGAGACTAAAATGAATATCAGTATAATGATTCTGAAGTCATACTCATTTGTTAAATCCTATCTTCTATGTTATACTTCTCCTTCTCCTTTATCCTTCTCCCAATCTTTGGGATATTTGGGCTTTGCCCATTCTAACTTTTTCATGTCGGGAAAGAGTGTTGACAATATGGGATAGGGGAATGAAACTATTTGATATTCTTAGAGAGGCTGGCCCCTCTGAGTTTCAGGATTCATCTGGAAGTTGAAAGTTTCTAGAAGGTAATCTTAGTACATGAAACTTTTGTAGAATCTCTGATAGAGTCCTAGGTGTTCTTCAGGGTTAACAGGAATGGTTTTTGTTGGGGGTTGGCAAACTGTGGCAATTAGCAATATCTAGTTGAAGTTTGCATAAAGTAGTCCCCAGAATAGCCTCTTGATTCTGTTTGAATCCTTTTAGCCACTGATATCTTATTTTGTTACATTTCTTAACCCCCTTTTGGTTAGGTAGGCATTGTCAATCCCATGGTGGCAGGGCCAGACTCATCCTTAGGAATCATGTCCCACATTGCCAGGGAGACACAAATACTCCTGGACATCATGTCTCATGTACTGGAGAGGGTAATTATTTTACTTGCAGAGTTGTACTTAAAGAGAAAAAGGCCACATCTGAGCAACAAAAGTAACTTTTAGGCATAATTATAGGTAGGCTTAGCTTTTCTCTTACAGAAATAAGCTTCATAAGAGCTAGCCTCAAGATCGAGGCCATGGCCTATTAACTTGGGAGTCCCTAATGTTAGAAAGAATATCAGGAATTTCCCAGGTGGGAAAGTTAAATAGTTCCATACTTTTTCTCCCATCCCTCCGGAGACTTTGCCAATCCTTTTTTTTTTTTTTTTTTTTTTGGTTTGTTTTTAACATGGTCAGGCACTGGGGAGCGAACCCACGTTTCTGGAATGGCAGGCAAGAACTCTACCAGTGAGCCATTGTGGCCCACCCGCCAATACTGTTTAATTATCTACCCAACATACTCTGAAATGTATCTGGGTATTACATTAAGCTATACAGAATTGCAATACCTTGTTCCTAATTCTAGACTCCATGTGTTTAAGTCATTTAACTGAATTGGCCAGACAGGTTAAGTTAGATTGTGTTCTACAGAAAATTTATGTTTTGGACCAAATAAGCCTCTCTTCCTTTGGTCTCATACGTTAGATAAAGTTCTAAAATATAACAATATCATCCTTTGCCCTGTATTCTGATTTACCTCAGTCCCAACCAGATCAGCTTCATTCTTATCTCTAATTGAAGCCTGTTCTAGTTTGCTAGCTGCCAGAATGAGATATTGGCAACTAGAAATATCTGGAAACAGATAAAATTGCTAGTTTACAGTTCTAAGGTCATGAAAATGTTCAATTAAATCAAGTCTTTAAAAATGTCCAAGTTAAGGCACCAACAAGGGGTTACCTTCATTCAAGAAAGGCCAATGAAGTTCAGGGTTTCTAAAAGACATGTGGCAAGCATGATAACATCTGCTAGCTTTCTCTTCAGGCTTCTTGTTTCATGAAGCTCCCCTGGGGACATATTCCTGCTTCATCTCCAAAGGTCTCTGGCTGCATGAGCTCTGTGATTCTCAGGGCTCTGCTGCATCTCAAGATTTCTCCAAAATGCTTCCTCTTTTAATGGATTCCAGTAAACTAATCAGGACCCATCTGGAATGGGTGAAGTCACATCTCCCTCTAATCCAAGATCAATATCTATAATTGGGTGAGTCACATCTCTGTGGAGATAATCTAATCAGGTTCCAGGCCTGTAGTGCTGAATAGGGATTAAAAGAATGGCTGTTCCCACAAGATTGGATCAGGATTAGAACATGACTTTCCTAAGGTACATAATCCTTTCAAACCAGCACAAAGTCTTATCCCTTTTTGGCTTAACAGTTGCTGTATGTAGCCATGCTGGAGTTCAGAGCTGCAGAACTCCAATTCTGAGTCTTAGGATTCACATAGGCACCCAGAGTCCTAGGAAGTACCAAATTATACATATAGCCCAGCATCTCAGAATTTAGAAATAACATTTAATGTTCAGAATAAATGTGACTTCTGTAAGAGCTTAAAATCTAGGCCCCAATTTTCTTATAGTATTTTCTAAAAGAGACCATGCAATATTTATTCTTTTATTTCTGGCTTATTTTGCTCAACACAATGTCCTCATGGTTCATTCCCCTCACTGCCTCCCTCATGACTTCATTCCTTTTTGAAGCCACACCATATTCCATATGTATACACCGCAGTTTTCTCTTCTTGAGCAGGTATTTCGACAATCTCCTGAGGGGACCCACCAAGGAAGAGTAATCCTGGAAAAAAATGTGCTATGCTTTGGGTTGAGAAACTCAAGGGCTAGACTCTAAGAATAATGGGGACATGAAGCTCATTTTCCAATCATGTAAAGGCCTGTATTGGATTTAACATGATCTGGAATGATTAGAATCCCTAGCCACCTTCCAAAAGCAAATGTAAATCTTCTCAAATATAATATAGCATTATACTAGATTCAAATTATTTCTTCAATACTTCGTATATGATGTCTTGCATACAATAAGAAATAAATAGGCTCATGAGGAGTCAAGTCAGATGAAACCCAGAGAAACAGCAGACAGTAGAAATAGACCTGAGGGATCAAAATAATGGACTTCTCTTTCAAAGGTTTTAAAATAACTGCTGAATATATTCCTAGAAATTAAGACAAGCTTAAGAGCTCAGCAGAGAAATTATAAAATAGAACTAAATGAAAAGTATATGACTAAAAAATATAATAACCAAAATTTAAAACTCAAATATATGGGTTTAGCCTCTTACTAGACACAACTGAAGAGAGAATTAATGTCAGAAGATAGGTCAAGAAAAAAATATACTATGAAGCAAAGAGAGACAAAAAATAATGTACACTACAGAGGAGAAGATAAGAGACAGAGGTAAAGGATTAAAATACATATAATCTGGTAACCAAAAGGAGAGGAAAGAAAGAATGGAGATGATAAAGTATTTGAAAAGATAATGGATGAGGACTTTCCAGAACTGATGAAAGACCTATAGCTATAGCTACAAGCAGCTCTATGAACCCATCTCAGGCAGAATCAATACAAAGAAAAATCCATTTATATATATCAGAGTAAAATTTCCAAAAACCAGAGACAAAGAGGAAAATATTAAGTAGAGTCAGAGAAAAATGATAGAACAGAAAAAATGGAATTCAGAAGATATGAAATATCTTAGAAATGCTAGAATAAATTAATTAGAAATTACTCATTAATAAGCATTCTTTATTCATTCACTCAACCAGTATTTATTGTGCATTTGTTATGTATCAGGTACTCTGTTAACTAATGGGCAGATAGCAATGAAACGGCACAGTACTTATAACAAGAAATTTAATAATGGTACTCAACCATTTGATTTGACAGCCTTAATATACCTGAGTTATATGAAATCCCCATCATTAATAGTGGTTTCCTTAGGGAGCTCTTCAATGCAGGTGGGGGTAGAAGGCACAAATTAGAATTTGAAGGCATGTATAATTTGAAAAAGATTCCCCAAATGATTTGATACTTGCTCTACCAACACCACCAAGGACATGCCCCTTAAGAATTAATGATCTATTGAGAAAGAAGATGCAAGCAAATGCACTGTAACATAGTAAATGCCATAATAAATTAATTCACCCATTCATTTAACATTATGCTATAAGTATAAAGATGAATTAGTCATGGTTCTTGATCTCAAGAAGCTTAGAGTCAACAGGAGAGAGCCAAGAGAAATCACTAATTACAGCACATTGATTGTTATTTAATATTATTTGGGAGGCAGAGTAGTAAACAGTATGATCTCTGAAAATCCTGAGACAAGTTATTTAGACTCTCTGTGCCTCAATGCTGGGGAAAATTAAACAAATATGCAGAAAAAATTTAGCATAGTACTATACATATTAAACAACTGCTTAATGAATGTTAACTATCTGATTGCAAGTACCAGAAACCAGCTTTACTTATATTAACCTCCCCAAACCATGGGATTTTTATAATGACACAGGCATATATTAAGGAATTCAAGTACAAAAATGCGTCTATTGTAAGCCACAGAAAGAGATCAAAACAGAATTGAGAAAATCATTAGGAACCCATGAAGTAACTGCCTTTTCCCCTTTTCTCTCTACATTCCTGATCCATTCTTCTGAAGACTGGCTTTCCCTTTCACAGTTACAAAGCCAACTGTGAACACTATTAGCTATCAAATGTATGGCTTATTGTCCAGCCATACATAAGGACTGGCAGTTTTTCGGGTGCCAGTTCTAAAATTCCTGCTGGGGTCAGACATTCACTCCTAGCTTAATTTGTTTGGGGCAAAAGGTGAGGTCATGTAATACAAACATGATTGCTAGGAGATCAACCCTAGGAATTATGGCAAGGTGAAGCAGTTTCCAGAGAAAGGAATATGGTTTTCTTCTATAGAGCAGGGAATCACTATAAATAAGAAAATTGTTATGATAGATACGCATTTAGGAGACTAAGGATGATCTAGGAGGGCGTTCATCCGAACTTCCCAAATCAGAATACATTCACAAAACTTGGCCTTTTCTATAGCACTTGATATGTTGATACACTACAATTATTCTTTACACTTATGTCACACTGTATATTCTAGAGGATAGGAATAACATAGTCCTTTTCATATTCTTCTCCTCGCCTTGAGTAAAGTCCTGCAGATGGTAGGCAAAGTATATACTTATTAGTTGATGAGTGCAAGTCAATGATATGAGTTATAATAGTCTCCCTTCTTCCAATAGAACTAGAAGGTAAGATTTTGCTTTAGATATAACACATTCTCTTTTTCCAAAAGCTATTAGGAAAATAGGTAAAGGAGTCTAATATTTGGTTAAGTTTCTTGAAACCTTTGCTCCTTTTTAATACATAATAGGTTCTAGCTAGGCTCTAATTGGAATTCAGAGTATGGGGGAATGTCATATGGGGATTCCTCCAGGTGTCCTATTTGCATGAATTGGTATGAACAAAGGCTTTGTGGAGCTGTTAGGGGTATATGAAAGGTGTGCATGAATGCCCAGGAAGAAATGGGTGAAATGAGGAAAATGAAGGAGAATGATCAGTCATAGTATTCCCCAGCCTGTATTGACTGAGAAGTTAGGCCCCAAAGCAGAGGAGATGTGTTCCCAAAAGACTTTGTGAAACTCTGGCTGAGAGTTATGTTGCTCTGAGGGCCAGATGACAGACTTCAACACAGAACTGGTGATAGGCCCACCCTCCAGAGTATGGGTTTTGGGTCCTCTAAAAGCACAGTATGGCCTCTACAGAGACCTGGGCCCAGCCAAATTGTGTATTGGAGTACACTTGTAATGAAGTCCAGGGCAAGATCTCTCAACAAGGAAGTGGGGCAGAATAACCTGATTGGATGCATTTCTAAGGATTTTATATATGCCTGGGTTGGGGGTGAGGGTGATGGGCATTGTTAAAAGAGACTGAGTTATTGCTTGAGCATATGGGAGCTAAGGTGCATTCTAATTAAGATAATCATAGTGTTACTTCAGTAACATGCCCTAGTGTTAATTTAGTTATAGCCATAGGACCTTGGGCAGTGAATACATAAATAATAATTTTCCAAATGAAAATTTTCCAGAAAGAGATTACTCTTTCATAAATGTACAGAAATTCAACTTTAAAAAATTATACCTTTCCTTCCATTCATTTTGGAGTACCTACTCTCAATCAGATTTTGTTGAAATTAAAGGGGAAGATTCTGCTCTAAAAAATGTTATAATCTTATTAGAGATATTTAAATAACTTGCTTTAGCATAGAAAAGTAGACTGTTTCACTAGCATGAGTCTGACAACTGCTATCCCTCTTGTTGCATTTCACATTTCATAGTTCTAATCCATATTGTCACTTCACTTCCCAATTTCCAATTGACTTCCTTTTGATGTATATTTTGGGTAGATGCCTAAGGACATTTAAAAATAGTTTAGTACTAAGCATAAGCTGGAAATATTCCCAGAATTCCTATGCTAATCAATTATTTATTCCTTACAAATGCTAAAATCAAAACTGAAAAAAAGTTATATATATATTTCAACTGACAGGAAGTCTTGAGAGACTAGCAGAGACAAAAAACATTTGAATCTAAAATGAGTAAAATGGGTAAAAATGGGCTTTCTAATTCAGTTATAGTTTATCTAAAACAAGGTAAAAATATTCCTTTACCATCATTAGCTAAAAATAAATTTATAAATTGTGAATAATTTATCATTTATATGGAATGTTAAATCTTTGAAATGAGAGTCATTGGGACTCTCTAACCTAATCTCTAACCTCTCTAACATATATATATATATATATATATATATATATCACATTCTCTTTCTAAAATATATATATGTGTATATATACAAACACATACACCATATGTGTGTAAATATATGTATTTATATTTCTGTATACACACTAGATTAACACTTTAAATATCTTTTTATTCATAAACTTCTCATCCTTGTATACATGCATTTTTTTAGTTGAATTTATTTTTTAGAATAGTTTTACACTTACAGAAAAATTGAGAAGAAAACACAAAGAGCTACCACATACCCCAAATCCAGTTTCCCCAATTAAGATCATATATTACTATTGTGCATTTGTCACATTTAATAAACCAAGATTAATAAATTTTTGTTACCCGAAGTCCATAATTTATTCAAATTTCCTTGTTTTTAAAACTTACATATCTTTTAATTAGAGAAATTATAGGTCAACAGAAAAATCATGCAGAAAATGGAGTTCCCATATACCACCTATTCTAGTCTGCAAGCTGCTGGAATGTGATATACTAGAAATGGAATGGCTTTTAAAAAGGGGAATGTATTAAATTGCCAGTTTACAGTTCTAAGGCCTTGAAGATGTCCAAATTAAAGCAAGGCTATAAAATTTCCAATAATACGCATCCAAGGAAAGATACTTTGGTTCAAGAACGCCGATGACATTCAGCGTTTCTCTCTCTCAGCTGGAAAAGCACGTGGTAAAATCTGCTAGCTTTCTCTTTTCCATACATTCTGTTGGCTCTATTGGTTCTGGTGGCTTTCATGGCTCTGAAGCTTTTTCCAAAATAGTTCCCTCTCAAAGGGCTCCAGTAAGCAACTCCACCTTGAATGGGTGGAGACACATCTCCATGGAAACCACCTAATCAAAAGTTATCACCCACAATTGGGTGGGTCACATCTCCGTGGAAACAGTAAAAAAGATACTACCCAGCAATACTGAATAAGGATTAAAGGACATGGCTTTTCTGGGGTGCACAACAGATTCAGACTGCACACCACCCTTACCTCTACCTCTATTAACACATTGCATTAGTGGTTACAATTGGTGAAATAATATTATTATAACTTTACTATTGACTATTAACCAGTATATAGTTTACATTAGAGTTCATCCTTTGTAATGGATAGTCCTATGGTTTTTAGATTTTCCTGGTTTCTACCTAATGTCTTTTTTCTGTTCCAAGAGCCCATCCAGGATACTACATTATACTACATTACATTTAGTTGTCATGTTCCCTTAGGCTTCTCTTATCTGTAACAATTTCTCAAACTTCCCTTGTTTTTATTGATCTTGACAGTTTGAAGGATACTGATCACATATTTTACAGGATGCTTCTTATACTTGAATTTGTCTGATGTTTTTCTCAAGATTAGGCTTGGGGTTATGGGTTACTAAAAGATCACAGAGGTAAAGTACCATTTTCATTACATCATATCAAGCCATCACATGACTTATGACTGTTGATGTTGACCTTCATTACCTGGCTGAGGTAGTATTTGTCAGGTTTTTCCACTGTAAAGTTATGCTTTAACCACTGTTCCATATTGTACTCATTTGAAGGAGTCCTCATTTAAACAATGGGGACTTATCCTTCCCTTCCTTGCAGGCAGAGGATCTACAAATATTATTTGGAGTTCTTCCACATAGGATATTTGTCTCTTCTCCTCCATTTATTAATTTATTCAAACATTCAGTTACGTCAGGATTTAATTTATACTTTGTTATAATCCAATATGACTTAATTGTTTAATGTAATTTTACTTATGTATTTACATTATTTTATGTCCAGTTTTTGCCAGAGTGGCCTTGCATTCCAGGACTTGTTCTCTCTGGAAGTACATTTTCACATTGTCTCATGGCAGTGCAGATCTTAAGAAATTTGCTAAAGTTTGGGCTTGAATGGGTGGGGTCATATCTCCATGGAAACAATCTAATCAAAAGGACCCACCTAACAATAGCTCTGCCCCCCAAGATTGGATTAAAATAACACAAGCTTTTCTGGGGTACATAACAGATTCAAACCAGCACAGCTGTGAATGTCGGTGTTCCAAATCTGAATGTTCTTCAAGAGGGATTGAAAAATATAGAAGATAGCATGGGTGAAGAACAAGATTTGCTTGGGAGGCTTCTCTCAGATGTTATGATGCAGGACATGTCATTATCTTTACCAGATATCTTTATTTCTTTATATAGCTTCAGTCATTGTCTGGTTTCCTTTCTCTACAACCTGTAGAATTTCCTATAGCATTTCTTGTAGTGCCAACCTAATGGTGACAAAGTCTCTCAGCTTTTGTTTGTCTGGGAATACCTTAATTCCTCCTTCATTATTAAAAGGCCATTCTACTGTATATAGAATTCTTGGTTAGAATTTTTTGCATGTAAATATGCTTTTTACACCGCTTTCTTGCTTCCATGGTATTGATGAGAAATTGAGACCTAATCATATTGAGTTCCCCTTGTAGTGACACCTTGCTTCTTTTGTGACTTGAAGAATCACCTCTTTTATCTTTGACATCCCACAAGTTTGATTATAACATGACATGGTATGCGTCTATTTGGTTTTATCCTGTTTGGAGTTTGTTGAGCATCTTCGATGTGACATTCGTGTCATTCATTACATTTTGGAAATTTTCAGTCATTTCCTTGATAATTCTCTCTGCCCCTTTCTCTCTTTCTTCTCCTTCTGGGATTCCCACAATGTATACATTGTTATGCTTGAGGTGCCCCACAGGTTCCTCAAGCTCTGTTCACTATTCCTCATTCTTTCTTCCTTCTGCTTCTTGAACTAGATGGTTCCAATTATCTTATTTTCAATTTCATAGATTCTTTCTTCTGCCAGCTGCAGTCTACTTTTGAATGTCTCTAGGGAATTTTTAATTTGTCACTGTGATATTCAGCCCTGTTTGGTTCCTTTTCATAGTTCATATCCCTCTACTGCTATTCTCTTTGTGTTCACCTTATTTTCCTGATTTTCTTGAGTTCTTTGTCCATGCTTTCCTTTAGCTATTTGACCTTATTTCAGACCATTTAAAAAATTCCTTTGACTGGAAGATCCCAGGTAAAATCCTCCTCATTAATGGCTGCTAATGCTTTATTTTTCTCTTTTGCCTGTGCCATCACTTTCTGTTTCTTTGTATGTCTTGTAATCTTTTGTTGAAACTTGGACATTTTGATATTTTAATGTGTTATTGCTGGAATTTAGACTCTGAAGCATCTGTTCCTTAAGCTTCTATCCAGTTAGTGTTATGAGAGCTTTCCCTGAATGTCAGGAGATAACAAAAATAATAAAAGGAGGAAAAAATGTTGAGAGGCTATTTTACAAATGTATAACTTGGTATTTAGAGATAAGAATGAAGCTGACTAAGTTGGAAATAAGGTACTTCAGAATGCAGGGGTAAGGAATACATAGTCTATACTTCAGAATTTCACCTAATCTTTGAAACCAAAGGAAGAAAGTTTATTTTGTCCAGAACCTAAATTTTCTGCAGCACATAATCTAACTCAACCTGTCTGGATAGATCATTTAAACATCCAAACATTAAATAATCCAAATCTGGGCTTATTCTGGAGCCCAGAATAAGAATGAGAGCTTTGATCTTGTATAGCTTAATATTATACCTGGATACATCACAGAGAATATTAAACAGATAATCAAAAAGTATTGGCAAAGTCCCTTGAAGGATGGGAGAAAAAATATAGAACTATTAAACTTTACCAGTGGGGAAACCACAGATACCATGTCAAATATTAGGGACACCCAAATCAGTAGGTTAAGTCCTTAATCTTGATGCTTACTCCTATGAAGGTTATGTATGTAGTGGAGAAACTTAGCCTACCTGTAGGTATGCTTAAGAGTTACTTCGGGTAGACCACTTTTGCTTCTCAGATGTGGCCTCTCTCTCTCTCTCTCTCTCAGCCCAACTCTGCAAGTGGAACCCTTGCCCTTCCCACTACATAGGGCATGACATCCAGGGTGGGTGCTGCAGGAGATGACTCCCAAGGATGAGTCAGGTCCTGGAACCATGGGATCAACAATGCTATCTTGACCAAATGGGGGGAAAGAAGTGTGACAAATAAGGTATTAGTGGCTGAGAGAGCTCAAGTAGAGTCGAGAGGCTATACTGGAGGTCACTCTTATGCATGCTTTAGTTAGACATTGCTACCTATCATAACTTGCCAAACTCCAGCCAAAATCATTCTTTGCCATCTGAAAGAACACCTAAGGCATTATATAAGATTCTACAAAGGTTCTATGCACTAGAGTAAACCTCCAAAACCTACAACCTCCAGATGGGTCCCTGAACCAGATAATCCCTGAAATGCAGAGGGGCCAGCATCTTCAGAACATCAACTAGTTCCACTCCCTTATTCCATAGGGGAACAGCCTCTTCCAACATGAAAAAGTCAGAATGGACATAACCCAAATATCCCTAAAAGGTGGAACAAAGATCAAAGGTGATGGTGGAGTTATACAGAAAAGGTGAAGTTTAACAAATGAATATGATTACTGAATCATTATATTGATATTTCTTTTTGTCTCCAGTACCTTAGTGCATCTAGAAGTAAAAACCTAAAATTGTGGAATTGTAACTCATACCAAACTTTGTAATTTGTTCTACAACTACTTGTTGCAATGTACTTTGAAATTTATGGCTTTTTTGTATATATGTTATTTTTCACAATAAAAAACAATGACAAGGTCTGGATGCTATGTGTGCTCATTGCTACTGATTGCTGTCTTCTTTAGACCCTTTCAGCTGAGAGAGCAAAGAAATATATGTGCACATATTAACTGTGCATCACACAACTATAAATATTTCAATATGTAATTATGTATAACAATATTAGCTAATAATGAGTTTTTATTTATTTTTCCAAATTTAATCCATTCCTACATTGAACAATGTAGCCTGCTCCCCTTACTTATCTGTAAATTCTCACTTCTACAATAAGAAAATCATCTCCCATTTTTCAATCTACTTAATTGTTCAATTCCAGTATGCAAGTATAGTAGTATCAGAATTATTTACCTCTACCCTCACAGGGAACAATTTTATGGACTATTACAGTCTCACAGACTCCTCTCATTGCCCTTTTACTCCTTTCAGTGAGGTTGTTTCATATTTACAATTCAGTTAGATTCTCTTTTCACAGTCTGCATTCATTCCTGGGATTCCCCCAGCCACCCAAATGATTTTTTATAATTTACATATATTAAAGTTAACTCTTCATGATATGAAGTTCTATGGGATCTGGCCAATGCACAGTGTCATATATCCACCATTATAATATCATATAGAATTATTTTAATGCCCTAAAAATTCCATATGCAGCTCCTATTCATACCTTCCATCCACCCATCCCTGAATACTGGGTAAGCAATGATCTTTCTATTGTCTCCTTAATATAGCCTTTTACAGAATGATATATAATTGGAATTATAGAGTATGTAGAGTTTTCAGACTGACTTTTTAACTTAGTATGCATTTAAGTTTCCTCCGAATCTTTTGGTAGCTTGTTAGCTCTTTTCTTTTCATTGTGGAATAGTATTCCATTATATGGATGTACCTTTGCTTGTTGATCCAATCAATTATTGAAGGACATATTGGTTGCTTCTAATTTGGGGTGATTATAAATAAAACTACTATAAATATTTGCATGCATATTTTTGTAAGGACACAGATTTTCAAATCAATTGGGTAAATACCTAGGAACATAATTGTTAATCATATGATCAAATTGTGTTTCGCTTTTTAAGAAACTTCCAAAATGCTTCTAAGGTGACTGTACCATTTATTTTTATTCCCCAAGCAATGTATGAGAGATTTTTTGGTTCTATAACCTTATTAGCATTTGGTATTGTCATATTTTAGATTGTAGCCATTTCTAATATATGTAGTATCACATTGTTATTTCAATTTGCAATCCCCTAGTGAATTGCAAAAGACGTTGATCATCTTTTCATCTGCTTGTTTGCTATCCATGTATCTTTTTTAGTGACCCATCTGTTCAGATCTTTTGCCCATTTTTTAAAATAGTGTCAACTGTTTTCTTATTGTTAAGTTTTAAGAGTTCTTTGTATATTTTATATACAAGTTTTTTATGAAATACGTGTTTTGTAAATATTTTCTCCCTGTATGTCTCGTATTTTCATTCTCTTAAGTGTCTTTTGCAGAGCAAATGTTTTAAATTTTAGTCAATAATAATGGTTTCTTTCATACGTTGTGTTTTACATATTGTATCGAAAAATCCGTTGCCAAACATAGATTTTTGTTCACATAAATTTTCCCCTGTCTTTTCTTCTAGAAATTTTATATTATTGCATTTTACATTGAGGTTTATCATCTATTTTAAGTTAGTCTTTGTGAAAGATGTAAGATGTCTAGATTCATGTTTTTGCATATGGGTATCTGTTTAAGTTTGCTAATACTGCCAGAATGCAATATACCAGAAATGAGTTAGCTTTTATAAAGGGGATTTGCTAAGTTACAAGGTTACAATTCTCAGTTTTAAAGCCATAAAAATGTCAAAGCTAAGGCATCCAAGGAAAGACACTTTGACTCTGAAGAAAAGGCTGATGATATTTGGAGTTCCTCTGTCAAGTGGGATAGCACATGGTGATGTCTACCGGCTTCTAGTTTCAAACAGCTTTCCCAGGGGTATTTTCTTTCTGCAACTCCTAACATCTCTGTCCCTGTTGGCTTTGAGCTTTTTTCAAAATGATTTCCTCTTAACGGACTACAGCTTAAAACCCACCTTGAATGGGTGGAATCCCATCTCCATGGAAATCACCTAATCAAAGGGTCCCACCCACAACTGGGTGGGTCACATCTCCATGGAAACAACTTAATCAAAAAGACTCCACCCAACATGACATCCAGGCAGTGTGGGAGATGAATCCCAGCGATAAGCCTATAATAAGCACCATGGGATCAGCAATGCCATCCTGACCAAAAAGGTGAAATGAAGTGTAACAAATAAGGTTTCAGTGGCTGAGAGAGTTGAAACAAAGTCAAGAGGCTACTCTGGAGGTCACTGTTATGCAAACTTCAATTAGGTATTGCTATCTATCATGGTTTGTCAAACACCAAGCAAAACCATTCCTGCCAATCCTAAAGAATGTGTAGGACATTATATAAGATTCTACAAAGGTTCCATGCACTAGGGTAACTTTCCAGAAACATACAACCTCCAGGTGGGTCCCTGCACCAGATAAGTCCTGAAATGCAGAGGGGCCAGCCTTCTCAGAACATCAATTAGTTCCATACCCCTAACCCATATAATTGATAGCCCCTCCAACATGGAAAAGTTAGAATGAGCACAGTCCAAATACCCCTAAAGTATGGAAGAAAGACCAAAAGTGATGGTGGAATTATACAGAGATGGTATGGCTTAACAAGTGAGTATGATTCTGAGTCATTAAATTGATTTCTTTCTGCCTCCAGTATCTTAGAGCAGCTAGAAGTAAAAACCTAAAATTGTGGAATTGTAACACATATGAAACTCTGAAATCTGTTCTACAACTAATTATTGTAATGTGCTTTGAAATTTATTGCTTTTTTGTATGTATGTTATTTTTCACAAAACAGAAAAAAAGTCAATTGTGATGATAAATACACAGCTATATGATGACATTGTGAACCATTGATTGTACATTTTGGATGATTACATGGTATGTGAAGATTTTATATATCAGTTAAAAAATAAAGCAGAAAAAAAACCCATCCAAACAATAGTCTACCCCCACAAGATTGGATTAGGGTTAAAAGAACAGGGCTTTTCTGGGGTACATAACAGTTTCAAACCAGCACGACACCCAAATGGCCCCAGCACAATTTGTTGAAAAGCATATCTTTTACCCATTGAAGCACATTTGTTGTTTGTCAAAAAAGCAGTTGTCTATATTTGTGTGGCTTTATTTCTGGGCTCCCTATTCTGTTCCATTGATCTATTTTTCTTTCACCAATATTTCACTGTCTTGGTGAGTGTAGTTTTATAGAAAGTCTTGAAGTTGTGTGGTGTCAGTCCTCTTAATTTGTCCTTCTTTAGTATTCTGTTGGCTCTTCTGGGTCTTTTGATATTCATTATAAACTTTGTATTTTATTTGTTGATATCTACAAAATAGCTTACTGAAATTTTAATTAGGATTTGTGATATCTGGAGATCAAATTGGGGAGAATTGACATTTTTACAACATTGTCTTCCAATCCATGAACATGGAATACCCCTGCAAGTTAGATATGCTTTGATTTCTTTCATCAGAGTTTTGTTGTTTTCTGCATACAGATTCTGAGATTTAGATTTAAACTTACATATTTCTGGGATTTTTTTGGGGGGGTGCTGCTATAAATGGTATTGTCTTTTTAATTTCAAAATATAATTGTATATTGCTCATAGATATGAAAGCAAGTGGACATATTTATATTAATCTCATATCTTGTATAATCTTGGTATCATTGTTTATTAGTTCAAGGAATGTTTGTATTACTGATTCTTTGGGGGTTCCTACATAGACAATCACATCATCTGCAAACAGAGAAAATTTTATTTCTTTTGTCTCAATCTCTTTACTTATTATTTCTCTCCTTGTTTTATCACAATAGCTAGGACTTGCAGTCTGATGTTTAACAGAAGTGGTGAGAAAGAATATCTTCTTTATCTTGTTTCTAGTTGTAAGTGGAAAGCATCTAGTTTCTCACCACCAAGTATGATGTTAGCTATAAGGTTTTTGCTGATGTTCTTTATCTAGTTGAGGAAGATCCCCTCTATTCCTAATTGGCCAAACATTTTTATCATGAATGAGTGTTAGGGTTTTCAAATACTTTTTCTGTATGAATTTATATGATCCTATGGGTGCTGGTTTGAAGCTGTTATGTACCCCAGAAAAGGCTTTTTTTTTAATATGTTCTTTTTTTATTGTATAATATAACATATATACAAAGCAAAGAAAGAAAAAAGAAATAATATAATATATATTGTATATTTATCTATATTATATATAATATAAAATATATATATTATGTTGTATAAAAATAATATAAAGAAATAATATACAATATAACACGTATACAAAGCAAAGAAAGAAAAAAGCAATAGTTTTCAAAGTAGGACAGATTCCAGAGTTTGTCATAGGCTACCATATCATTATCTCAGATTTTTCCTTCTAGCTGTTCTAGAACACTGGAGGTTAGAAGAAATTTTTTTTTATCATCACAATCGACTTTTTTTTTCTTTTTTGTGAAAAATAATATATATACACAAAAATCAATAAATTAAAGCATTTAGCAACAATTGTTGTAGAACAGATTTCAGAGTTTGGTATGAGTTATAAATCCACAATTTTAAGTTTTTTACTTCTAGCTGCTCTAAGATAACTTTAGACTAAAGGAAATATTAATACAATGATTCAGTAATCATACTCATTTGTTAAACTCTATTTTCTGTATATAGCTATATATATAATTCCACCATCACCTTTGATTTTTCTATCCCACTCTTTAGGGGTTTTTGGGCTATGCCCATTCTAACTTTTTCATGGTGGAAGGGGCTGTCAAAAATATGGGATAGGGAGATGGAGCTAGTTGATGTTCTGAAGAAGTTGGACCCTCTGCATTTCAGGAATTATCTGGTCCAGTGACCTGTCTGGAGATTGTATGTTTCTGGAAAGTTACCCTAGTGCATGGAAACTTTGTAAAATCTTATTTAACACCCTAGGTGTTCTTTAGGATTGGCTGGAATGGTTTTGGTTGGGGTTTGGCAAGTTATTGTAGCCAGCCATGTCTGTCTGGAGTTTGCATAACAGTGACCTCCAGAGTAGCCTCTCGACTCTATTTGAATTCTCTAAACCACTGACACCTTATTTGTTACACTCCTTTTTCCCCTTTGGTCAGGATGGCATTGTTGATCCTACAGAAAGGCTACATTCTTTTCATTCATTCCTGTGACTGAGACCTGTTGTGGGGTAGGATATTTGGGTTAGGTTATTTCAATTGAGTTGTGACCCAGCCTGTTCAAGGTGGGTCTCATTCTTCTTACTGGAGACCATTGTGAGAGGATAAAAGACAGAAAAAACCCTGAGAGCACAGAAAGAAACATGCAGAGAAGTGTACAGGGAGCTAAGAGATGATCCACAGAGGAAGCTACTGGAACCAGAGCTGAAGGCAATAAAACCCAAGTGAAGGACCAGCAGACACTGGCCATGTGCCTTCCCATATAACAGAGGTATCCTGGATGCCAGCAGCCAACAGAGAAGGTATCCTCCTGTTGATTCCCTAACTGGGACATTTTCATGACCTGAGAACTGCAAATTTGTAAACTAATAATTTCCCATTGTAAAAACCAACCCATTTCTGGTATATTGCATTTTGGTAGCTTTAGCAAACTTAAACACTACGAATTTTCTTCTTTAGCCTGTTCATATGGTTAACTGATTAACTGATTTCCAAATATGAAACCAGTCTTGCATACCTGCAATAAATCCTACTTGGTTGTGGCATGTAATTCTTTTAAACATTGTTGGATTCAAATTGCTCATATCATATTGAGTGTTTTCATATCAATGTTCATGAAATATATTGGTCTATAATTTTCCTTTCTTATAATGTGTTTACCTTATTTTTTTGCTATTAGAGTATTGCTAGTTTCCTAGAATGAGGTAGGAAGTATTTCCTCTCTTTCCATTTTCTGAAAGAGCTTGTAGAGAATTGGTATGATTTATTCCTTAAGCATTTGGTAGAATTCACCAGTGAAACAGTCTTGTCTTCATGCTTTCTTATTTGGAAGGTTATTAATTTTTGATTCAAGCTCTTTAAATGATGTAGACCTATTCAGATTGTCTATTTCTCTTGTGTGAGTTTTGGTAGTTTGTGTCTTTCAAGGAATTAGTCCATTAATCTAGGTTATCAAATATGGGGGCATAGAGTTATTCATAATATTTCTATATTATTCTTTTAATGTCCATTGGATCAGTAGTGGTAACCTTTGTTTCCTTTCTGATATTAGTAATTTGTGTCTTTTCTATGTGTAGAGAAAATAGCCTGACTACAAGTTTATCAATTTTATCAATCTTTTCAAAGAATCAACTTTGATTTCATTGTTTTTTCTATTGCTTCTGTATTTTTAACTTCATTGATATCTGTTTTAATTTGCATTATTTTTTTATTCTGTTTGGTTTAGGACTAACTTGCTCTATTTGTCTAGTTTCCTAAGGTAGAAACAGATTATTGATCTCAGATCTTTCCTCTTTTGTAATATAAGCCTTTATTACTAAAATATTCCCTTTCAGCACTGATTTAGCTGTCTTCCACATATTTTATATGCTGTATTTTCTTTTCATTTAGTTCACAATTATTTCAATTTTTCTTGAAATTATTTAGGACTGTGATGACTACTAATCTGGTTTGAAATTGTTGTGTACCCCAGAAAAGCCATATTTTTTAATCCTTATTCAATATTGCTGGGTGGGATCCTTTTGATTAAGTTTCCATGGAGATGTGACCCACCTCAATGTGAGTGGGACCTGCTGATTAGGCAATTTCCGTGGAGATGGGTTTCCACCCATTCAAGGTGGGTTTGCTTCCTGGAGCCATTTAAGAGGGAACTATTTCAGAAAAAGATAGAGCCAACATTGCCAGAGACCTTTGGAGATGTAGAAGGAAAATGCCCCTGGGGAAGCCTTATGAAATAAGAGGCCTAGAGAGTAAGCTAGCAGACATCACCATGTGCTTTCCCAACTGACAGAGGTGTTCGGACCCATTGGCCTTTCTTGAGCCAAGGTATCTTTTCCTGGATGCCTTAATTTGAACGTTTTATAGACTTAGAACTGTAAATTTGCAACTTAATAAATCCCCTTTTAGCAAGCATGGGCCTGATAGTCACTGTGAGAATATTTCATGGACTTAAATCATTAGTCAGTACATTTTATTTATTGCTGATTACATGGAAAATCAAAACAGGAGATTACCTTCAGCAATGAGAGAAGTCTCACCCAAACAGTGAAGGCATTAAAGGGAGAACTGATTATTTCAGCAATCTATCTGAATTGCTGATAAAAGAACTTCTATCTCTACTCAGTTGGCCATCTTCTCCAGGGAAATTCATCAAAATCTTCATTGGAGTCCCCAGTTTGTGACCTGCCCTACAGAATTTGGATTTGCCAATCTCCATAATCTATGTGAGACACTTCCTATAGTAAACCTCATAACATTAAAAAAAAAAAAAGGCCCCCTTTTAAAAGCTGCTACATTTCTGGTATATTGCATTCTGGCAGCTTTAGCATACTAATACATCTACTATCCAAATAATTTGGAATTTTCCAGTTGTCTCTGTTATTGATTTCTAGGGTAATTTCATTATAATCTGAGAATATAGTTTGTATGGTTTCTATGCTTTTAAATCTGTTAATATGTGTTTTATAGCCCTGAATTTGTTCTATCTTGGTGAGTATTCCATGTGAACCTGAGAGGAGTGTGTATTCTGCTGCTTGGGGATAGAGTATTCTATAAATACCAATTAGATCAAGTTGATTGATGGTGCTGATCAGGTCAACTATATCGTTACTGATTTTCTTCATGCTTAATCTATCAATTACTGATTTGTCTATTTCTCCTTGCAATTCTATCAGGTTTTTGACTCACCTATTTTGAGATTCTGTTCTAGTTAAATACATGTTAAGAATTGTTACACGTTCTTTGAAAATTGACCTCTTTAGCATTATGTAATGTCTTCTTTCTCCCCTATAATTTTCTTTTTTCTTAAGTCTTCTTTGTCTAAAACCAATATAGCTACTCCAGCTTTCCTTTGAGTAGTGTTGGTATGGCATATCTTTCTCCATCTCTTTACTTTTAACCTATATTTGGATTTGAATTTGTAGTATAATGAAAAATTTGACTGGCCTTTGTCCCCAGTTACTCGGGAGGCAGCCATTGAATCTTTGAAATTTCTGGTAATAGGATCACTATTTTTTGATCTACATTTGTGGGCCAAAGACAGAAAGACCAACCACATGATTAGGAAATTTGAGCTCAGGCCACATTATATCAGCCCATAACAACCCTTATCAGCCCACACCAGCCCACCTCCCTGATCTCTCGGAGACTGAGTTGTGCCACATAAACTCAGGACACTTGAAGCTCTGGTGAGTTTCCATGATTGATAAAATACATCTCTGTAGCTGGATGGTGCATTTATATCCTTCTTATTTATATACTTTTACTATAATAAAGCTATAATCATAAGTATAGTGCTTTCAGTGAGTTATTCTAGCAAATTGTCAAACCTGATGGGGGGGGTGGGAACACCTGAATTTGTAGCCAATTGGTCAGAAGTCCAGAAGTCCCTAAACTTGCTAGTGGTACTTGAAGGGGAATATTGCAGAGGTTTGTCTTTGAGTTATTCTAGCAAACTGTCAAACCTGATGGGGGGGGGGGGAGGTGGGAACACCTGAATTTGTAGCCAATTGGTCAGAAGTCCAGAAGTCCCTAAACTTGCTAGTGGTACTTGAAGGGGAATATTGCAGAGGTTTGTCCTTAACCTGTGGAGTTGTCCTAACTCCAGGTAGAGTCAGAATTGAGCTGAGTTACTGTAGTATTTGCTATTGGTGCCATAATTTATTGAAGTGTTTGTAGTTTTTCATACTCTTAAATATTTAAAGTGAGTTTTTTGTAAACAGCATATAGTTACATCTTGATTTTTATCCACCTTGATAATATTTTAAGTGGTATATTTATAGCATTCACATTTAAAGTTATTGAGAGGCCCCAACCCAATCAAAATACCAATGGGAAATGCTCCAAGCTATGCGTCCCCACAGAAGCTTTAAACAACCAGCAAGAATTGACAGAAACATATTTTTCAAAGATCCAGAAAATGATTAAAGAATTCAGTAACAGGGCAGGTGCTGATTCAAGAAAAAGTTCACTTTATACCAGTAAGATCTTTTGCCCTGGCTGGTCCCTCCTTCAACCCTCACCAGCTTGATGGGAAATAGGCCCACTTTCCTAGTGCAGATTTTTGGTTCCACTTCCAGAGGGAGCACATTAACACTTAAGCTTGTCCTGAGGGACTCCCTATCCCAGAATTTTCTCTGCTTATAGAAGGCAGTTCAGAGAACTTTCCTACAGAATGCTATCAGAAAATATCAACTGGCTGCCTGAGTCAAGGGACTGCTCTCTACAGGACACATAGTACAGTGCTTGGGACTGTGAGGAAACTATTTCCTATGGAAGAGAGGACATATGTATCCATAAAACAAACAAATTCCTATGACCAAATGTGTATGCTCAAGACAAGATTCATGTGGAAAACAGTTTGGTAGTTCCTTAGAAAGCTAAGTATAGAACTACCATATCACCTGGTCATCCCACTACTAGGTATATACCCCAAAAAATTTTAAAGCAGAGACAAACAGATATTTGTACATTGACGTTATGAAAGACATCATTCACAATTGCCAAAGCAAGGAAACAACCCAAGTGTCCAACAACCCATGAATAAATAAAATATTATATATATATATATATATACATATATATGTATATACAATGCTATAAAAAGGAATAAGTCCTGATACATATGACAACATGTGTGAAACTTGAATGCATTATGTTGAGTGAAATAAGCCAGACATGAAAGGACAAATATTGTATGATCTCACTGAATATGAAACATTATAATAAGCAAATTCAGAGTCAAAATCTAGAATATAGGTTACCAGATGACAGGGTGAGGATAGAGAATGGGAAGTTAAAGCTTAAACTGTGTAGGATTCCTGAAAAATAAAAATATACAGGATTCCTATTTGGAATGATGAAAACATTTTGGTAATGGATGGTGGTGATGGTAGCACACATTTTGAACACAATTACAGCACTGAGGTACAGCACTGAATCTGAATATGATTCAAATGGGAAGTATTAGATTGTATATATATAATAATGAAAATTTTTAAAAATCCATTTATACTATACAAACAGTGAAGTCTAAATTAAATCATGAGATTTAATTAGTAGTACAATTGTAAAAATGTGCTATCAGCAATTGGTAACAAATGTTCTACACAAATGCAAGGTGTTGGTTATGAGGTGGTATATGGAAATCCTGTATTTTATATGTGATTGCTCTGTAAACCCACAACTTCTCTAATAATGGAAATACTAGTGATCAATGAGAGGGAGGGGAAAGAGGTATGGTATGTATGAGTTTTTTCTTTTTTCTTTTTATTTCTTTTTTCTGGAGTGATGCAAATATTCTTAAAAATGATCATGATGATGAATATACTACTATATGATAAAAAAGAATGTTTGTGTTTGTATGTTGTTTTGGCTTGTCAATTAAAAAAAAGAGGGCGGGCCACAGTGGCTCAGCAGGCAGAGTTCTCACCTGCCATGCTGGAGACCTGGGTTCGATTCCCAGTGCCTGCCCATGCAAAAAAAAAAGAACAGCCCAAACTTAGCAATCCCCCCCCCAAAAAAAAGATTACATGTGTATATATATAAAACATGTTAAGATTATAGCTTAAGTTCATATACACACACATTTATATGGGTATATGTACACATACATATATAACATATACATAATACTGCATATCCTGCTGTCTCTTGCTTTTTTACTGAACAGTGTTGTGTTGACATCTTTTTCATATCCATATATAGATCTATCTTCTACTTCTGAGTGCTTTACATGGAACCACTAAAATTTATTAAACAAATCACCTAATTACAGACATTTGTATTTTTTACTTTTTTTCTGTTATAAACGAGTCTCCAGTAAACATCCTGTATGTATTTCTTTATGTGTATTTCCCAAGGATGGATTCTTAAAGAAGAATTGATGAGTCTAAGAATATTGATTCTACTCTTTCAAATCATCCAGAAATAAAGATTTGATGGTAGTGAATCTGTTTTATCAGTCAGCTCTTACTTTCTTACTTCTTCATCTTATTCATAGACTCTGTTAAATGCTTGGTTTAATAAAAATATTTCATGTAGATGACAATTCCATGATATAGGGGACTTATTCATTATTAAAGACTTATCTTCCTTTGGTCCTATTATTTTTAAATTATTTAACCCACAGGTTTATACCTATTTTTTTCGTCTCTGAAATACTATTCTTAGGCCTTGGGTACATATCTGACTACACCCCAAGTTTCCTCTAAGATAACATGGTCATTTTCCATTTCTAACTTTCCACTTGGTCAGAATTAAATTCTATGTAGTAGTTCCTCAATTTAACATCCTTTTGAATAATTTTTTTTTTGATTTTGTAATGGTTTATTAAAAACCTTGTTGATTTTCAAAATTTTTATGTTCTGTTTTTAGTACCCACTATTCCTTTTTTGTGTGTGATTTTTTTTATTAATCAAAAAAAAGAAAAGAAATTAACACAACATTTAGAAATCATTCCATTCTACACATGCACTCAGTAATTCTTAGTATCATCACATAGATGTATGATCATCATTTCTTAGTACATTTGCATCAATTTAGGAAAAGAACTAGCAAAACAGCAGAAAAAGGTATAGAATGTTAATATAGAGAAGAGAATTAAAATAATAATACTAGTAAAAATATATATATATATATAAAAAAAGGAAAAAGAAAAAAACAAAAACAAAAGATACAAATAAACAAACAAACAGACAAAAAACTATATTTCAGGTGCAGCTTCATTCAGTGTTCCAACATAGTTACATTACACTTAGGTATTATTGTGCTGCCCATTTTTGAGTTTTTGTATCTAGTCCTGTTGCACAGTCTGTATCCCTTCAGCTCCAATTACCCATTATCTTACCCTGTTTCTAACTCCTGCTGGTCTCTGTTACCAATGATATATTCCATGCTGATTCTCGAATGTTGGTTCACATCAGTGGGACCATACAGTATTTGTCCTTTAGTTTTTGGCTAGACTCACTCAGCATAATGTTCTCTAGGTCCATCCATGTTATTACATGCTTCATAAGTTTAGTCTGTCTTAAAGCTGCATAATATTCCATCGTAGGTATATGCCACAGTTTGTTTAGCCACTCTTCTGTTGATGGACATTTTGGCTGTTTCCATCTCTTTGCAATTGTAGATAATGCTGCTATAAACACTGGTGTGCAAATGTCTGTCTGTGTCTTTGCCCTTAAGTCCTTTGAGTAGATACCAAGCAGTGGTATTGCTGGGTCGTAATCCATTCTGCCAGTCTATGTCTTTTGATTGGGAAATTCAGTCCATTAACTTTTTTTTTTTTCTTTTAAATTTTTTTATTAATCAAAAAAAAGAAAAGAAATTAACACAACATTTAGAAATCATTCCATTCTACAAATGCACTCAGTAATTCTTAGTATCATCACATAGATGTATGATCATCATTTCTTAGTACATTTGCATCGATTTAGGAAAAGAACTAGCAAAACAGCAGAAAAAGATATAGAATGTTAATATAGAGAAGAGAATTAAAATAATAATACTAATAATATATATATATAAAAAGGAAAAAGAAAAAAAACAAAAACAAAAGATACAAACACACAAACAAACAAACAAAAAACCATATTTCAGGTGCAGCTTCATTCAGTGTTCCAACATAGTTACATTACACTTAGGTATTATTGTGCTGTCCATTTTTGAGTTTTTGTATCTAGTTCTGTTGCACAGTCTGTATCCCTTCAGCTCCAATTACCCATTATCTTACCCTGTTTCTAACTCCTGCTGGTCTCTGTTACCAATGATATATTCCAAGCTGATTCTTGAATGTCGGTTCACATCAGTGGGACCATACAGTATTTGTCCTTTAGTTTTGGGCTAGACTCACTCAGCATAATGTTCTCTAGGTCCATCCATGTTATTACATGCTTCATAAGTTTAGTCTGTCTTAAAGCTGCATAATATTCCATCGTAGGTATACGCCACAGTTTGTTTAGCCACTCGTCTGTTGATGAACATTTTGGCTGTTTCCATATCTTTGCAATTGTAGATAATGCTGCTATAAACACTGGTGTGCAAATGTCCGTCTGTGTCTTTGCCCTTAAGTCCCTTGAGTAGATACCCAGCAGTGGTATTGCTGGGTCGTAATCCATTCTGCCATTCTATGTCTTTTGATTGGGAAATTCAGTCCATTAACTTCTGGTGTTATTACTGTTTGGATAATATTTTCCTCTACCATTTTGGCTTTTGTATTATGAATATCATATCTGATTTTCCTTCTTTCTACACTTTACTCCATACCTCTCTCTTCTGTCTTTTCGTATCTGACTCTAGTGCTCCCTTTAGTATTTCTTGCAGAGCTGGTCTCTTGGTCACAAATTCTCTCAGTGACTTTTTGTCTATAAATGTTTTAATTTCTCCTTCATTTTTGAAGGACAATTTTGCTGGATATAGGAGTCTTGGTTGGCAGTTTTTCTCTTTTAGTAATTTAAATATATCATCCCACTGTCTTCTAGCTTCCATGGTTTCTGCTGAGAAATCTACACATAGTCTTATTGGGTTTCCCTTGTATGTGACAGATTGTTTTTCTCTTGCTGCTTTCAAGATCCTCTCTTTCTCTTTGACCTCTGACATTCTAACTAGTAAGTGTCTTGGAGAACGCCTATTTGGGTCTATTCTCTTTGGGGTGCGCTGCACTTCTTGGATCTGCAAATTTAGGTCTTTCATAAGAGTTGGGAAATTTTCAGTGATAATTTCTTCCATTAGTTTTTCTCCTCCTTTTCCCTTCTCTTCTCCTTCTGGGACACCCACAACACGTATATTTGTGCGCTTCATATTGTCATTCAGGTCCCTGATCCCCTGCTCAAGTTTTTCCATTCTTTTCCCTATAGTTTCTGTTTCTTTTTGGAATTCAGATGTTCCATCCTCCAGTTCACTAATTGCAGCTTCTGTCTCTTTAGATCTACCATTGTAGGTATCCATTGTTTTTTCCATTTTTTCTTCTTTGTCCTTCACTCCCATAAGTTCTGT
The DNA here is from genome assembly GCF_023851605.1 of Tamandua tetradactyla. Taxonomy (NCBI): domain Eukaryota; kingdom Metazoa; phylum Chordata; class Mammalia; order Pilosa; family Myrmecophagidae; genus Tamandua; species Tamandua tetradactyla. The sequence goes on along the minus strand of NC_135327.1, from coordinate 197,364,079 downwards.
GATTTGTTTTGTCAGATTTTCTATTTCTTCTTTTTGTTCAGCCCATGTCTTCTTCATGTCCTCCCTCAATTTATTGATTTGGTTTTTGAAGAGTTTTTCCATTTCTGTTCGTATATTCAGCATTAGTTGTCTCAGCTCCTATATCTCATTTGAACTATTGGTTTGTTCCTTTGACTGGGCCATATCTTCAATTTTCCGAGCGTCATCCATTATTTTCTGCTGGTGTCTGGGCATTTGATCAGATTTCCCTGGGTGTGGGACCCGGCTGGTTGAAAGCTTTTTCTGTGAAATCTCTGGGCTCTGTTTTTCTTTTCCTGCCCAGTAGGTGGTGCTCGTCTGTCTGCACGGCAGTCGGCCCGGGAAACCGCGCGTGGAGGCGGGGGTCGCTGGCCGCCGCGGCTTGGAAGAGTGCCGGTCCTAATTGCCCAGCTGGCCCGAAACGCCAAGCGTGACGGGAGGGCCCCGCTATCCAATGTTCCCAGTCAGACCGGGGAGCCACGTGCGTGGAGCGGACCCCAGTCGCCAGCCGCCCCGGCCGGGAAAACGCGCGCCCCTCGGGTATCTCACCGCAGCAGATTCTCCCTGCCCGTTCAGCTGTTCCAGAATGGGGTACGCTGTCTTTTTGGTCTCTGTCGTGACTCCGGGAGCTGTTTCGTATTGTTTCTGTTTCTTTAGTTGCTTTTCTGGAGGAGAGTCCATTAACTTTTAGTGTTATTACTGTTTGGATAATATTTTCCTCTACCATTTTGGCTTTTGTATTATGAATATCATATCTGATTTTCCTTCTTTCTACACTTTACTCCATACCTCTCTCTTCTGTCTTTTCATATCTGACTCTAGTGCTCCCTTTAGTATTTCTTGCAGAGCTGGTCTCTTGGTCACAAATTCTCTCAGTGACTTTTTATCTATAAATGTTTTAATTTCTCCTTCATTTTTGAAGGACAATTTTGCTGGATATAGAAGGCTTGGTTGGCAGTTTTTCTCTTTTAGTAATTTAAATATATCATCCCACTGTCTTCTAGCTTCCATGGTTTCTGCTGAGAAATCTACACATAGTCTTATTGGGTTTCCCTTGTATGTGACAGATTGTTTTTCTCTTGCTGCTTTCAAGATCCTCTCTTTCTCTTTGACCTCTGACATTCTAACTAGTAAGTGTCTTGGAGAATGCCTATTTGGGTCTATTCTCTTTGGGGTGCACTGCACTTCTTGGATCTGTAAATTTAGGTCTTTCATAAGAGTTGGGAAATTTTCAGTGATAATTTCTTCCATTAGTTTTTCTCCTCCTTTTCCCTTCTCTTCTCCTTCTGGGACACCCACAACACGTATATTTGTGCGCTTCATATTGTCATTCAGTTCCCTGATCCCCTGCTCAAGTTTTTCCATTCTTTTCCGTATAGTTTCTGTTTGTTTTTGGAATTCAGATGTTCCATCCTCCAGTTCACTAATTGTAGCTTCTGTCTCTTTAGATCTACCATTGTAGGTATCCATTGTTTTTTCCATTTTTTCTTCTTTGTCCTTCACTCCCATAAGTTCTGTGATTTGTTTTGTCAGATTTTCTATTTCTTCTTTTTGTTCAGCCCATGTCTTCTTCATGTCCTCCCTCAATTTATTGATTTGGTTTTTGAAGAGTTTTTCCATTTCTGTTCGTATATTCAGCATTAGTTGTCTCAGCTCCTGTATCTCATTTGAACTATTGGTTTGTTCCTTTGACTGAGCCGTATCTTCAATTTTCCGAGCGTCATCCATTATTTTCTGCTGGTGTCTGGGCATTCGATCAGATTTCCCTGGGTGTGGGACCCGGCTGGTTGAAAGGTTTTTCTGTGAAATCTCTGGGCTCTGTTTTTCTTTTCCTGCCCAGTAGGTGGTGCTCGTGGCGCTCGTCTGTCTGCGGGGCCCACCAGTAAAAGATGCTGTGGCTCCTTTAACTTGCCAATCCGAATCTCGCAGTCGGCCCGGGAAACCGCGCGTGGAGGGGGGGTCGCCGGCCACCACAGCTTGGGGGAGTGCCGGTCCAAATTGCCCAGCTGTCCCGAGATGCCAAGCGTGGCGGGAGGGCCCCGCTATCCAACTTTCCCAGTCAGACTGGGGAGCCACGTGCGTGGAGGGGACCCCAGTCGCCAGCCACCCCGGCCGGGAAAATGCGCGCCCCTCGGGTATCTCACCGCAGCAGATTCTCCCTGCCCGTTCAGCTGTTCCAGAATGGTGTACGCTGTCTTTTTGGTCTCTGTCGTGGCTCCGGGAGCTGTTTCGTATTGTTTCTGTTTCTTTAGTTGCTTTTCTGGAGGAGGAACTAAGACCCACGTGTCTTACTAAGCCGCCATCTTCTCCGGAAGTCCTTGAATAATTTAATATCCAACAAAACAAGTAAATTATTTACCTGAAGCTCTGCTTTAAATAGCGTAAGACTTTTATCAAATGAACAGACAGTTAAATCCCCTATTTGTTTCCTCTGCTGGTTTTACATCTTATTTTAGGGAACGTTTCTCATTTTCTCCATGTGTTCAGGCAGTCTGTAGTCTATTCTTGCAACAATATCTGAAGTTTCCTCCATTTTTGCTTTCCCAAATGCTCCCCACCCCTTCATATACTATTATGTGTATTTCTAAAATCAATATATACATTTCTGACAGAAAGTATGGTTCACCCTTCTTTTAATATTTGTGTTGCTTTGGAACAAATTGTACCCCCTTATTTCCTTATTCATACAAGAGTTCCCTATTGCAAATTTTCAGTGACTTCTATAAGATAGTTTTCCATATCCATGTATTCCAAGTTCATTTTGTTTAGTACCCATGCCCTGTACTTGCCACATCACTTGTGTCTGTAATTTAGAATATTGTAGATTATTTAAGACCTGGTTGTAGTGTCTCAGGAATTGCTGGGAACCAACATTGCCACTGTTTTTGCTCCTATATTGTTAGTATTTGAATGGCTTGGACTGAAACTCTTTCCCACTATTGGAAAGTCTTCCACCCAATGTTTCAAAATCATTAAAAAAAAACAAACAAACAAATTCTGTTTTTCTTTTAGGCTTCTCAGTAATTTTGCCGACCAAAAAAAATATGTACTTGGATTTCAGTGGAAGTGCAATGTTCTTTACATTTGAAGTCATCAATGGTAAGACCATCAAATCATTGTGAGGGATTTTGTTTTTTTGCTAGTGATTCTTCCTCTGTTATGAAAATGGTTACCATATTTTCACAGAGCAAAAGCAAATGTTTAGTAGCCTTTATTAACTTTTTATACAATCATAGCCATCTTGAATATTTTGAAATATAATTATTAAGTAATGATTCTTATAAAATCATTATCAAAGGGACTTGTTAACAGGAACAATGTAATTTTACTTAGTACTAAACCTGTGGGTCTCAAAGTATGATCTACATAACCCTGAGGAACCCCATTCTAGCCTTTTATCTTATAGAAGTCACTGAAAATTTGCATTAGGGAACTCTTGTATGAATAAGGAAATAAGGGGGTACAATTTGTTCCAAAGCAACACAAATATTAAAAGAAGGGTGAACCATACTTTCTGTCAGAAATGTATATATTGATTTTAGAAATACACATAATAGTATATGAAGGGGTTGGGAGCATTTGGGAAAGCAAAAATGGAGGAAACTTCAGATATTGTTTCAGGGGATCCACAAGATCAAAACTATTTTTATAAAAGTACTAAAGTATCATTTTGAGTTTTAGGAGTTGTACTGATCCTTCCAATTCTCATCTAAAACCATGGGTTCATTCTAGCCTTTCCCCCTTATTTATTTTTAACTTCTTTCTCTGGTAGTAAGAAACCTGGTTCTCATTATCTATAACATGTTTAATTTTTTGCTTAATTTTAGAATACAAATAAAGTAGTTACAGAATTATTAACATATACCATGGTGATAAGCAAATCTATCCACCAAGGTATAATGTTTGTCTATAGCTCGTTTTTGTCTTTAGCCTTACAGAATGTTACAAGATACGGTGCCCCAAGTTGCTTAGCTTAGTCTCCTCACCCACCTTTCCAGTTTGTCACACTTACTTGTTTTTCTCTGTGTGCCTCTCACACCTTTCCTTTTTTTTTTAGTGTGTGAAACATTAACATGGTTTTAAGAGTAAGAATTAAAAAAAAAAAAGGAAATGTCACTCCATCCCTTTTACCTATGTTCATTCCCCATCTTATCTACCTTTTCCCTACTCATCCCTTGTGGGTAACCAGTCTTATTAATTTCTGGTTTATTTTTCCTGTGTTTCTTTTTGCCCAAATAAGGAGATATATTTATATTTCCTTATTTCCCCTTCCTTCTTACGTGAAAGCTAACAAACTATATTTTTTCCATTTCACTTTTTTTTTACATAATAGAATATTATGAAATTTCTAAGTTCATAGAGTTCTTCCTCATGTTATAGCTGCATAGTACTCCATTTTGTGGAGGTAGCATATTGTATTTAGATACTCTCCTTAGGTCGTTTTCAATGTACGAACAGTACTGTAATACGCAGGGGGTTTTACATGTATGTTTTAATCCTGTTGAGCTATGGCTTCAAGGTACATTCCTAAAAATGTAATTGCTGTGTCAAAAAGTTAATAAATTTGTATTTTTGTTAAATATTGCCAAATTCCCCTCCCAAAGCATTGTACGTTTGCATTTCTACCAGGAATTTATGAGTGTGCCTCAAATATTCTTTTAAAAGAGAAATCGTATTTCTAGAGCATTAGAACTGCACTAATATCAAAACCATGCTGCACAAGATGGCTCACACAAACAGGTTTACCTTTAATGGACTAAACTAGTTCAGCTGACATGTAATCTTCATTAGAAACTGGATGGAGGACTAAGAAACTCATTTAGGCTAGAGCAACTATTCAACTTTGAACATTTCTTTCTCAACTATTGACTTACTTGTACATGAGGAAAGGTTTCCTTTGTACAGAAGTTGAGTGGAATGGAAGGTGGGGTGATCTAGGTGTGTGGTTTTATATATGTGTTTCCTCAATCTCACGTCCATGCCCACTTCTCCCACTAACCACTCTTATTTTTTGTTGTTGTTGTCCATGAACTCCAATCTTGGTTATTTGTATGCTCCAAACAAGGGGCACATCATCTATAAAAGTCAAATTTTTATTAGTCAAGTCTGGTGAGTTGGGTGGTGGATTTAAACGTATGATACAATTACAAGTAAGAATATGGTATGGCTGTGGAGCAAAGACCTGATTGTTTTGGAGAAATTTAAAAGTTTTTGGATAAAGGATCCTCCCCCAGTAAAGTCTTGAGGTGAGCATAGCTCTGCCTGATACCTTGAGTGCAGCCTTGTAAGAGACTCTGAGTCAGAACCACAGGCTAAGTTGAGCCTGGATAATAAATGTTTTATTATCTATAATAATAATGGAAACTGCCCCCATGGAAACCGTGAGATACTAAATGTTTGCCAGATTTGGAATAATTTGTTACACAGCAGTAAAAAGAAAGTTTCTTGGAGAAAGTCCCAAAAACAAGATTCTAAAGTTTTTGTGCAAAAGCATTGTGTGTGAAGCTGTATGTACCCCAGAAAAAATCATGATCTTAAAGTTAAGCCATTCCTGTAGGTGTGGACCCATTGTAAATAGGATCTGACCCACCTCATTCAGTGTGGGTCTTAATCCTTCTACTGGATTCCTTTACAAAAAAAAAATAGCTGAGAGAGAAAAGCTAGAGAAGCTGATAAAGAAGGACACACACACAGACACACAAAACAGAGAGATCCCACAGAAGCAAACATTTTCATGGCCTGAGAACTGTAAACTTGTAAATTAAGAAATCTCCATTGTAAAAGCCAACCCATTTCTAGTACATTGGATTTCGTCAGCTTTTGCAAAGTAAAACAGGCATCATCATTGCAACAAATTAATTCCTTCCCAAGGTGCCTCTTATAAGTAAACTTTCATTTGTTATATAGTTGTTTTATGTTTGTTGCAAAAACTCACAAATAAAAACAGTAGAAAACTGATTATAAACAAAGACAAAAATGCATGAAAGTAACTTGAAAAATTGGTGATGAGTTTATCTTTCTAGGCATTTTACGAGATAATTTTAAATCTTTTGAGACCGAGAAAGAGATTGGAATTAGATTTTATTTCCTCCTAAAAGGAAGCAATTGTTGCAACTATATGTATCACTCAAGGATTCTAGACACCTGTTCAAGTGCTAATTAAACTTTACAGGCATCTTTGAAGTTTACTAATACTTGTGTAACATAAGGCAAAGATAGGAAGAAAATTATATACTCATTTAGACTAAATGAACAATTTTGGTTGTAATCAATACTTAGAGCAATTATTTACTTTCTAATTTTGTATCCCCATGCCAAATTTGGCCTTATATTACTCAATCCCTTTATTAATTCTACAGATATTTATTTTTAAGAACAATACATTTTACTATGTTTATGGTTGGGGAATGTGGAGTGATTACTAAGACATGAATCCAGCCCTCAAGAAAATGAAAGTTCTTTAGAAGATATAAGAAATATAAGTAACTGTAATAGTCTTAAATTACTATGGCATTATAGCTTATAAAATGATTTCTTGTATGTTATGTTAGGAAAAGTTGTGAAAGACATTGAAATGTACGAAAAAGATTACTGGATGACTGTCTAGAACATTCTTCTGAGTTATCTCTGCCTTTCACTGTCTGTGAGCTATTTTACTTTTATAATTTGTACAATACTGATTGCAATGCAAATTATTCTTGTGTATAGAAATGCAATCAAATTTTATCTTTTGGAATACATTGATGCTTATGGATGTTGAACAGTTTTACATCTATCTGTAAATTCATTTCAGCATTCCTAATTGCCTATAAATAATGTGTCCTTGACTTCTTCCTTGAATGACTTTAACATTTTATCAGTTCCTTCATTCCTCATAGATGTATTAAACAAAATCTTTGACGTGTTCATTTTATATTTGCATGAAAATCTAAAGTGTACCTTTAAAATTGATCTCTTTCTAGGTTTCTCATTTTTATCTTTACAAGAACCTTATAAAATAGGACAGAAATAATTATTTGTAATTTTGTATATGGAGAAATGAGTATTGAACTTGAGTCCAAGGCCACTGCTACCTTTATATGTTGTCTTAGTTTCCTGGCTGCCAGAACAGACAGCATCAATAGGTTGGCTGAAACTACAGGACTTTATTGGCTCATGGTTTCAGAGGCTAGAAGGCTTGCTTCCACCAGGATTGGTATCTACTGGCTGGCCAGCATTCTTTGGGGTTCCCTGGCTTTTCTGTCCTGTGGCCACGTACATGGTGTTGTCTTCTCCTTTCTCTTCTGTGTTCTGTTCATTTAAAGCTTCATTGCTCCCCATGGCTTCTCCTTCTGTGTCCAATTTTCTTTGCTTATAAGGACTTGAGCCTTATTGGATTAAGGTCCATCCTCATTCAGTTTGGGCACACATTAACTAATAACTTTAAAGGTCTTGCTTATAAATGGGTGCATACCAACAGGACCATGGGTAGGGACTGGAACGTGCTTTTTGTGGGGGCCATGATTCAATCTCCAATATACGCATGATTTTGTCTTCCTAATAACAGGCAGCATGTTAAGGTTTAGCTAAAATTCTGAAGGATGTTAAGATGAGAAAGACTATTTTCAACAGAATTATCAAGGAAAGCTTTATGAAGGAGATGCCATTTTGACTAAGGACTCAAAGGAATCATTTGTATGGGGGTGACATGAATGAACTTTCCAAGGGTAAAGAGTATATTCCCATATAGAGGAAAACCTATGGCTGGATGAGAGAATTTACCAAGTGGTGATACTGAAAGCTAAGTTTGATCAATAATGTAGAGACCTTTGATTGTTAGGTTAAGAAATTTTGAGTTTACCTAATAAGTAACAGGGAATAATATATGTTGAAAGGAAGGAAGGATGGAGGGAAGAAGGAAGAATAATAGAAAGTTATTAAAATGGGCACTTGACTAATACACTGCTGGTAGGAATATCAACAAAAGAAGATTTAACAATTATGTATCAGTGTTTAAAATGTGCCTATAAATTGTACCCTCAATTTTTTGCATGTGCCAGTGTGTCTGTGTCAGTGTACACACACACACACACAAATAGACATTATAAAAGTCTGTCAGGCTACACAACAAATCTTTTAAGAATGGTTACTCCTGGACAGTAAAACTCCTAGGGAGTTAGAAGATATTGAGAATTAGGTGACACTACTTTATAAGTCTGTACATTGCTTAAATCTTTAATATAAATAAGTATTGCTTTTATAATTAAAAAAAAAACTAATTTTGCTTTCCTTTCTACAAGATAGGAAATCCAGAACCCCAGTTCAAAAAGGGTTATAACCATCTTTGTTTCTCAGCTGCTAAAACAAATACTGCACAATAGGTTGACTTAAACAACAGGAATTTATTGGTTCATGGTTTTGAGGCTAGGAGGAGTCCAAAATTGAGGTGTCAACAAGGCGATGCTCTCTCCTGGAAGACTGGTGTTCTGTGGCTGGCTGCTGGTATTCCTTGGGTCCTTGGCTTTTCTGTCACATGGCAGTGCACACGACAACCGTTTTAGTTTGCTAAGTTGCTCAAAGCAGATACCATGAAATACATAGGCTTTAACTAAGGGAATTTATTACCTTATAGCTTACAGATTTGAAGCTCTGAAAATGTTCAAATCAAGGCATCATCGAGCAATGCTTCCTCCTGAAAACCAGCTGCCATCGATCCTGGACTCTTCTGTCATGTGGCAAGGCACATGGTGGCATCTGCTAGTCTCTCCCTTCTCTTCTGGGCTTCATTGCTTTCAGTTTCTTACTTCCATGGCTTTCTTTCTTTCTCTCTTTCTCTCTCCCTCTCTCTCTCTCTCTGTATTCATCCCTTTATAAGGGACTACAGTAAGAGGATTAAGACCCACTCTGGGTCACGCCTTAACTGAAGTAATCTAATCAAAGGGTCCTATTTACAATAGATTTACACACACAGGAATGGATTAGCTTTAAGAACATGATTTTCTGGGATATTTACAGTTCTAAATCACCACAGTTAACATCCTTTCTCTTCTGGGTTCCATTGACTTCCAGCTTCTTGCTTTTCTGTGGCTTCTCCCCTGTGTCCTTCTCTATAAGGCCTCCAATGATAGGATTAAGACCTATACTGATTCAGTGGCCACACTTTAACTAAAAATAGCATCTGCAAAAGGGCTTTCTATTGCCCACAGGAAAGGATTAAGATCAAGAACATGTTTTTCTGGGGTACATAATTCAGCCCATCACAGTTAGCCCAAATCATCAACATCATTATTACCATTAGATTAGTCCATTAGAATTGGAATGAGGTATGTGTACTTGCATGGTTGAGAATGAACTTGTTGCCAGAATATATAAAGAGCTCTTACAATTCAACAATATAAAGATAAGTAGCCAAATTTTTAAAAAATGGGCAAAGGAATGGAATAATTGTTTCTTCAAGGAAGATGCACAGATGACCAAGATGCACATGAGAAGAAGCTCAACATTATCATGATCAGGGAAATGCAAATCAGAATCACCCCACACCCACCTAGATGGCTAAAATTAAAAGGCCAGATAATAACAAGTGTTGACAAGGATACAGCACATCAAACCCTCACACACTGCTGATGGGAATGTAAAATGGAGCATTCACTCTGGAAAACATTTCAAACGTTCCTTAAAATGTTAAATGTGGAGTTACCATATGACCCACCAATTCCACTCCCTGCTGGAGTTGACCAAAGAGAAATGAAAACACACATAGCCACACAAAAACCAGAAAACTAATGTTCCCAGGACCATTATTCATAATAGCCAAAAAGTAGAAGTAACCCAAACGTCCATCAGCCTATGAATGAAGAAACAAAATGTGCTCACCCATGCAATGGGATATTATTCAGCCATGAAAAGGAATGAAGTTCTGATTCATGTGAAACACAGACGAGTCTTGAAAACACATTAAGTGAAAGAAGCCAGTCACAAAAGATCATATACTGTGGGGTTCCATTTATATGAAATGTCTTGAATAGATAAATCCATAGAGTCGGAAAGTGGATTTGGGGTTGGTTGCCAGGGGTTTGGGGGAGTAATGGGTGTGAGGTTTTTTTTTAAGGGGGGGGTGTTAAAAAAAAAAAGAGAAAATAATTCGGCATCTCTTCTGTTAGAATGATAGACTTGAACCCTGAACAAGGGGCAAAAATAACAGAAGCCATCCCCACAGACACCTGGGTGATATTGAAACAGACTGTTCTGTCCATGTCCCAATCTGCACTCCCTCCTTCCGGGCCAATGGCTTAAGGTCTTCCCCTGTCAAAACAGGCCTTCCCCCTTCCCCCCCCCCCCCCCCCCCCCCCCCCCGCCCCAGGGTCAAGGGCTCAAGGTCCTTTCCTGTCCGGACAAACCCTCACATCACTTATTGCCCTGCCTAGTCCCTCTGATATAAAAGATTTTCCATTAATCTCCCTGTCAGGTTGAAGTCTGACTTCAGACCCCCACCATGCTGGTGCCTGAATAAATTCCTTTGCCTGTGATCAGTTTGTCTCTGGTTCTTCTTCAACCTAACATCTTCCAATTAGTATATTTTAAACAATTGTACATTTTTAGGGATTCAGAATCCCGCTTCTGTGTGTGTGTGGCGGCGGTCAGGGAGTGGAAATTCAATTTTACGGTCAAGGCGTCCCGGCCGCAGCAGGGCAGGATCCAAGGTGTCTGCTTTGTTTGTGGCCATGATTACCTTGACGTTGACATTCTGGTCAAATCCATCCATTTGATTCAAGAGCTCCAGCAGGATCCTCTGAACCTCCCTGTCAGCCCCTGTCTGGGCATCAAATCTCTTGGTGGCGATGGCATCTATCTCATTTATGAAGATGATGGCAGGTGCATTCTCCTTGGCCAGGCGGAACACATCGGACCATGCGCGGGCCCTCACCCAAGTACTTCTGTACAAACTCCGAGCCCACAACCCGGATAAATGCAGCTGTCGTGTGATGTGCCACGGCCTTTGCCAACATGGTCTTCCCACAGCCGGGTGGGCCGTACATGAGGACACCTCGAGGAGGATCAATGCCAATCTGCTTGTAGAGCTCAAAGTGCGTAAGTGGTAGCTCCACAGTTTCATGCGCCTCCTGCTTCTGGATGTCCATGCCCCCAGTGTCTGCGTACATCACGTCTGGCTTCTGGTCTGATGTGAGCATCATGATGCTGCTGTCAGCCTCAGGGGGCAGCACATCCACCAGGGCATTGCTGTGCTTGTGGAGGGCCACCGAGGCATTAGGCTTGAGCAGCTCCCGGTCAATAGTGCTCAGGATGTGTACGTAATAGTTGGAGCCTGTGGTGGAGCCCACGATGGCTGTATTCTGATCCACAGCCTCTAGAAACTGCCCGATCACCAGTGGGATGCTTTGGATTCGCTTCATCTCCTCCTGGGCATGAAGAAATTCCTTCTTCAAGTTCTTTTGCTCATCCTTGATATATTCCTCCTGTACCTCCAGGAACTCTAACTCCTGCTGCAGCTTCTTGTAGCGGCTGTACAGGTCCTCAAGGTCCTCAGGCTCGGGCCCCAGGAAGGACAGGCCAGTCTGGGGCCAGGATACAGATAGTGCTGGGATTTCATCCTGAGCCTTCTCCACCAAGATGCCTATCTCCTCCATAGTGACCAAGTTGCCCTCCGTGCGGCCGGCCCAGATCCCAGTATTGCATATGTTTTACTCATCTGTTGATAAGGTAGATAAAAGGAGCATCAGACACAAGGTTTTCACAATCACACAGTCACATTGTGAAAGCTATATCATTATACAATCATCTTCAAGAAACATGGCTACTGGAACACAGCTCCACATTTTCAGGCAGTTCCTTCCAGCCTCTCCATTACATCTTGACTAACAAGGTGATATCTATTTAATGCGTAAGAATAACCTCCAGGATAACCTCTTGACTCTTGAATCTCTCAGCTATTGACACTTTATTTTGTTTCATTTCACTCTTCCCCCCTTTGGTTGAGAAGGTTTTCTCAATCCCCTGATACCGAGTCTAAGCTCATTCCAGGATCTCGGTCCCACATTGCCAGGAAGGTCCACACCCCAGGGAGTCATGTCCCATGTAGACAGGGGGAGGGTGGTGAGTTTGCTTGTTGTGTTGGCTGGAGAGAGAGGCCACATCTGAGCAACAAAAGAGGTTCTCTTGGGGGACTTCAGCTCTTTTATAGCTCACTCCTCTGTGAACTGGAATGGACCAAAAATGGCTTTTTAATATATATATATATATATATATATATATATATATATATATATATATATACATATTTTTATTGCGATATCTTCACAAATATACAATCCATTCAAAGTATACAATCAATGAAGAATGGCTTTTTGAGGAAGACTTTTAGCAGATCCCATAGATACAGTGAGATTCATTTAGGTATTTGACTTTCACAAGGGAAATTTAAGTCGTTTTTGATCATGACCTCACTTTCTACCTCAGAGAGAAAATATAAGCCCTCAGACTAGAACTTCCTCAAACTCTTTGACCTCTCCATCTAAAAATGTATCTGCATCTGCACCTATTCATGACCCAGCTAGAAGTGAATCCCTCTTCTATCTAAGGCTAACACCTATACTGTGGGAACTTCACATGTAGCTTATTTTAATCCATGTTCCCATGGGTGTGAACCCATTTGTAAATAGGACCTTTTGAAGATGTCATTAGTTAAGGTGTACCCACATAGAATCAGGGTGAAGATGATTAGTTAAGGTGTACCCAAATAGAATCAGGGTGGGTTTTAAGCTGTATTACTTTTTATAAAGAGAGAAAATTTGGACAGTCAGTAGAGCAAGCCAGAAGCCAGAAGCCATGGAAGCTAGAAGTCAAAGAAAGCCACAAGAAGAGACCAAGAACACTGCCATGTGATGGAGACAGAGATGCAAGTCTTGGAACCCTAAGGTTCACCAGAATGCTTCAGACTCTGAGAGAAAGCATGCCCTTGCCAACACCTTCGATTTGGTATTTCTGACCTCTAAACCATAAGCCAATCAATTCTTACTGTTTAAGACAACCCATCGTGTATCATAGCTCCTCTGGCAAACCAAGACATGCCTTTTGGAGTTCATCCATCTTTAGGTATCCATTAAGTGTCCTTTATTAGATTATATCTTTGACCATTAAGTTCCTACCAGCTCTTTCCTTTCAGCATTTAAATGTGCCAAAGTCTTTGCCTTCTCAAACAAAAAAGCCCTGTTCATTCCATATTTCTTTTCTAAATACTATATTATCGTCTTCATTTACAGCCAAGCATCTTTAAATTGCCTAAAGCCATGGTCTTCACTTCCTAATTTCCCAATAATGTATCAATCCATTACAATGTGGTCGACAAAGTAATATGTGCCAAAACTGTGCCTCAGTTTCCTCATCTGTAAAAGAGGGGTAATAACAGTATCTACCTCATCTGACTGTGAGGATTAAATGGACTATTATATATAAAGCACTTAGAACAGTACCTGTTAATACTATGCATTATGTATTAACTCTTATTAAAATCATTATTTCTTAATTACATAGGTATAAAAGTGTTAGGCTAAGAAAAGAGAATTGGGAGAGTGCCAACCTCACAGTTTTGCCCCACTAAGCAGCAGAAATTCTCCAAAAGCATTAAGAAACACACATGTATTTAACGAATGGCCACTTGAACGCCAGTGGTAATAGAATTCTTTTACCCCTAAAAAGAACTTGGCAAAACTATAGGTTTGGTATTGTAATTCTTTTAAATTTAGTCGTGTTCTTTTCTCTAGAAACCATTAATCAAAAGTACAGCCACACACCATGTATGGACTGTATGTGTGTGAAGATTTGTCAATTAAAAAAACAGTACAGTCATAAGCTTTTAACCCAAGAATAGACATAAAGTAGACATAGAGGCCTGCTTGCTCATTTTCGATAATAAAAATTAAAAAGAAGTACATGCTCTTAGTTTTATCCAATAAAAACAGGTGGAAGTTGTTATACTTTTCACAGAGAAGAAAACGAAATCACTTGTCTTCTGGTCACCTAGGAGACCGAAGAGAGCGAGGCAGGGGAAACAGAAGTCTAACTTCACTTCAGCCTGGAGAGAGGCACTGCGCTGAACCGGGTCTGTGCGGCAGCGGGCCAGTGGCCTACACTTCCTGCGCATGCTCTTTGCCTCGGCGCCCCGAGCCCGCGCGTTGTTGTAGTGCGCATGCTCGCTTTCTTGAGCGCTGTTGGTCAGCGGGTCTGATTTGGCTGTGGTTCTACCCGTAGTTTGTAAATGGCGCTGGTAGCGGGAAAATTGAGTCCCTGGTCCGTGGAGCTGTCGCGACGATGTGTAGTGACTTCCATAGGGCCGAGTCTGGGACGGAGGTGAGAGCCGCTGGGTGCAAAAAGGGAAGGGAATACTTGAGGGCCCAGGCTGTGGAGTGAGGGAGTTGAAAACAAGGTCTGCTGGGCGAGAGGCTCGGGGAAACCAGGAAGGCTTGGAGAGGAAGTGGAACGGCTGCGGCCTTGGCGGGTCTCTGCTCGGTGGACTGGGCAGCCGGCGGCTAGGGTGGGAGTCCCAGGGTGGGTACCAGGGCGGCGCGGCGTCCTCAGGCCGAGACGCCTCTTTCGTTCTGCGGCTTCCTTCTGACCTGAGGAAGAGTGCGATTTGCCCAGATACTGGCGGTCCTTGCCCCTTCCACAGTCTCTCACCTTCGTTCCAATAATAGGTCCCTTGGGACCCTGGAGTTCCTCCGAAATGGAAGCTTAACATGCACTCCTCGGGAAGTCATTACTGATAGTAAACATTTGCTGAGGACTTACTGTGTGCACAGATAGGTGTAAATAAAATACGAGATCTCAATTTACAGGGATTATGGCATAAAACCTGTCACAATTTAACTGCAGTTAAAGATCGTATGATAAATAAGAGAAGCTAGGAAAAGCGAGGGATCGTGTTCATTTGGAGTGTTATAGTTGCTTTTATAGAATATGTGGTATTTGAGTAGGTTACTTCACCTTCTCCCTGTAGTCTACAGGTGTCTGCTTATTGGCATCAAGCCGCTGTCCCAGATTTACATTTCCAACCCAAATATCTTCCCAGCCACAACAATAATTTCTGTTCCGAGGACAGAAATAATTTTTTCAGAAATTTGATCAAGTATGGAGCACTTAACGTCAACCACTGGTTTAAGGGATAGGAATTAGAAGCGAAAGATATACAACTTCTGCCTTTTAAGAACTAGGAAGGAAGGCAGACTTAAAAATGATAGTATATGTAGGTGTGGATTGGGGGAAGAACGGAGGGGGAGATGACTGAATTGAAGTTTTAAGGCCTATGTGAAATTGATTTTGCAAGAAGAGCTGGCATTTAGAGAGTAGCAGGTACAGGGATTCTGAATTAAGGGAGAGTGGTTTATTTAGGGGAGCTGCAAGTAGTTCTGTATAGTTGGAACAAAGGCAGTGAGGGAGAACAGTGTTGGAAAGTAAGCATTGAGAAATAGGCATAGGTGGATCATGAGGGATCTTTTATACTCATAGAAGGGTATAAGAAAGAGAGAGGGAACTGTATTCTAAGTGAATGAGTGCTTCTAGTAGATCAGATTGAACCCTGGATGTTTGTCTGTATAGAAGCATTGTTATAACTGGTGGGGTAATGTTATACTCATTCATTTAACTTTATTATTATTTTTTTTAATTGAGCACTTTTTTGGAGCATGCTTGATTTTTTGAAACTTCTGGTTTGTGGTGATGAGCACAGACTTCAAAGACAGTACTTTCAAATCCTTTTTTTCTATTTACTAGCTTTATGACCTTGGGAAACACACTTAATCTCATATTTCATTCACTAAATACCGATAAAAGCACCTATGTGTCTGCACTGTGCAATGCGCTGGGGGTACAATAGTGCTAAAACAAATACCATGCGTTGGGTTGGCTTTAACAATGAGAATTTAGTGGCTCATGGTTTCAGAAATTAGAAGGCTGCTTCCTCCTGGGGTCGGTATCCTCTGGCAAAATTTGCGGTTCCTCAGCTTTTCTGTCCCATGGCAATACACGTAGAGGTGTCCTCTCATTTCTCTTCTGGGTTCCATTGACTTGTATTGCTCCTTGTGGCTTCTTTCTCTGAGATCAATTTCCTTTGCTTATGAAGACTTCAGCCATGTTGGATTAAGGCCTGCCCTAACTCAGTTGGGCACATTTTAGCTAACATCTTCAAAGGTCATATTTACAAATAGGTTCACACGCAAAGGACCAGGGGTTGGGATCTGAACATGCCTTTTGTGAGGGACATAATTCAATTCCTTCATAAAGTATATCCTAATGGATGAGGCACACATTAATCAAATCACTGAAACAAATGTAAAACTTCAACTGTGATGTTTTATGTTATAGTAAGGAATTTTTACCTTGCTATATATATTTTTTGACCTCAAAAGTGACATTTGAACTGAGATCTGAAGAAACAGAGTCAGTAACTAGGCACTGATGAAACAGAAGATTGCAAGTAGAAAATTTTGTTAGATGTGAAAAGACCTGTTGTTTGAGGAATTAAACAATAGCCAATGTGACTGCCATTGTCAGAGTAGGGGGAATGTGGTGTGAGGGGCAGCTGGAGAAGTGGGTTGGGTTCAAATCATATAGGGCTTTATATTAAGGAGTTTTGTTTTGATTCTAGTAAAGTGTGAAGTCATGGAAAGATTTTAAGTGAAAATTGACATGATCAGATTTGCATTTTTAAAAGAACACTGTGACTGTAGTGCTTCTAAGTGAATTTGAAAGGTCTCAGAGTGGATGCAGAAGGCTTTGCTTTTATCCAGGTGAAAAATTATGGTATCTTGAACATAAGATGGTGGTAATGGAGATAGGAAGAAGTGTGTGGATTCAAAAAATATTTAGGAAATAATTAGATAAGACTTGGTGATGGGTTGATATGGGAGATGAGAAAGAGGGTGGTGTCTGTGATAATACCGTAGTTTCTGGCTTATATGGTTGGTGGTGTCATTTATTAAGTTATGAAACCTGGATTAGTACCAGGTGGTTTTCACTTGAGGGGGTGGGGTGAGCAGTGGTTGGAGAGTTGATCTTGAATATGTTAAGTTTAACTGCCTTTGGGACATTCATTCTGCTGGAGATGTCAAGTGAGCACTTAGGTATTAGAAATGAATCACCCATCTAGAAGGGGCTGTCGAAGTTTTGGTTTTGGAGATACCACCTAGGAAAATAGCATGAGAGAGGAAAGAGCCTGGGGCTGAGTCTTGAACTTATGTAAATCTGAGGTCACCACTTGAGCATGGTTATTGTAAGGATTCATTTAAGATGTTTGTGAAGCACCAACCATATTGCCTGGCATAAAAGCCCTCAGTAAATGTTAGTTATTTTTATTAATTTCACTAAGACAGTTAGAATGAATATATCATGGCCCTTCCCTGTTCTTGAGAGGCACTTAGTCCAATTAGGGAAATGGTTTTTTTTTGTTTGTTTTTGTTTTTTAAATGTGGGCAGGCACCAGGGCACCTGGACTCGAACCTGGGTCTCCGGCATGGCAGATGAGAATTTTGCCACTGAGCCATCATAGCCTGCCTGGAAATGTATTACTTGGTTGATTTATTTTCCCCTCTTGAACTGTTTATTTTGAAATAGTTTCAGATTTACAGGAAAGTGGCACAAATAATCCAAAATCATATAGACAACTCCAATATAACCCTTCCCTCAGATACCAAGATTCACAAATTTTAACATTTTGCCACATTTGCCATATCGTTTTATTAATCCATCTGTGTAGCTAGCTAGCTATATATCTATCCAGAAGGTGTGTTTAAAAAGTTATAGTAGTGTATAGAGAAGGAAACATCTATTCTAAACTGAAGTCTTTGTTAGGGGAGTTGACATTTTAGCTAAAATTTAAAGGGTGGGTAATTGGCTAACGTAGAGAAAAGCTTCCAGACAAAAGAAACTGAATTTGCCGTGGCACAGAGTGAGAACAATGGCTTAAGTACAGAAAAATTCTATCTGTAATTAATCTCTTTTTCAGTTGAGAAGAAAAGTTATATAGTATCAGCCTGTTTATTAAGGATTTTCTTACAGAATATTGTTATTTAATTTTCTCTCCTTGGACAAAGACAAAAAGAAGTCTTGCTATATTTGAGTTACATAGAGTAACTGTGTTAGAAGTAGGTATAATTTTGCACTGATTTGCATGAGCTGATGAGGGAAACATTTCAATTTCTCCTGTTGCTAAATGTGCCTCCTTACAATGAGATGAAGTTATGTGTCACTAGTAATTAGGCAAGTCCTTTTTTTAAAAAAAGTTTTTTATTGTGAAATATATGTACAAAAAAGCGAGACATTTCAAAGTACATTTTAACAAGTGTGTATAGAACAAATTTTTAACAATTGTATGAGTTACAGTTCCACAATTTCAGGTATTTCCTTCTAGCTGGCCTAAGGCACTGGAGACTCAAAAATAATACAATGATTCAGTAGTCATACTCATTTATTAAATCCTATCTTCTCTGATACAATTCTTCCTTGTCCCTTGATCCTTCTCCCAATCTTTAGGAATGTTTAGGTAATGACCATTCTGACTTCTTCATATTGAAAAGGGATGTCAACATTATGGGATAGGGGATGCAGCTGATTGATGTTAGAGAGACTGGTAACTCTGGGTTTGGGGACTTCTCTGGCATAGGAACCATCTGGAGGTTTTGGGTTTGAAAAATAAACTAAGAAAGAGAAACTTTTATAGAGTCAGCTAAATAAAGAACTCTCATATGTTCTGGGTATTCTTTAGGGTTTTCAGGAATACTGTTGGATGAGGCTTGGCACACCATGGTAATTAGCAATATATAGCTGAAGCTTGCATAAGAATAATCTTCAGAATAGCCTCTTGACAGTATTTGAAATCTCTTAGCCATTGCTAACTTATTTTGTTACATTTCTTTTCCCCTTTTGGTCAGGTAGGCATTGTCAATCCAGTGGTAACAGGGCCAGGCTCATTGCTGGGAATCCTGTCCCATGTTGCCAGGGAGATTTATATCCCTGGATGCCATGTTTCATGTTGTGGGGAGGGTAATGATTTTACTTGCAGAGAGAGAGAGGCCACATCTGAGAACCAAAAGAGGTTATCTGGAAGTGACTCTGAGGCAAAATTATAGGGAGGCTTAGCTTCTCTGTTATAGAAATAAGTTTCTTAAGAGCAAGCATCATCATCATCGAGGGCATGGCCTGTTAACTTGGGAGTCCTTAGTGTTTGTGAGAATATCAGGGATTTCCCAGGTGTAAAACTTTAATAGTTCCATATTTTTTCTCCAGTTCCTCAGGGGACTTTTCCAAAACTTTTTAATTATCTGCCCAACCTACTCTGGAATGTATCTGGATATTACATTAAGTTATAGAGAATTGTAAGACCTCATTCCCAATTCTAGTCTCCATGTGTTTAGGATTAATGGAACTGGCCAGACAGGTTAAGTTAGATTATGTGCTATAGAAAATTTAGGTTTTGGAAAAAATAAACCTCTCGTCCTTTAACCTCATACAGTAGGGGAAGTTCTAAAATACAGACAATATTGTCCTTTATCCTGTATTCTTTTTTTTTTATTGACTAATCTTCATACACACACGCAGTCCATATGTGGTATATAATCAGTGGTTCACAATATCATCACATAGTTGTGTGTGTGTTCATTACCATAATCACTATTTGCATCACTCCAAAAAAAAGAAATGAAAAAACTCATACATCCATATACCTTGCCCTTCCCTCTCACTGATGACTAGTATTTCCATCTACCCAATTTATTTTAACCTTTGTCCCCCCTAGTATTTATTTTTTATCCATATTTTTTACTTATCTGTCCATACCCTAGATAAAAGGAGAATCAGACACAAGGTTTTCACAATCCTGCAGTCACAGTGTAAAAGCTATATCAAAATACGATCATCTTCAAGAAATAAGGCTACTGGGACACAGCTTTACAGTTTCAGGTACTTCCCTTTAGCCACTCCAATACACCATCAACTAAAAAGGGGATATCTATATAATGCATAAGAATAACCTCCAGGATAACCTCTTGACTCTGAAATCTCTCAGCCACTGACAGCTTATTTTGTCTCATTTCTCTCTACCCTCTTTTGGTCAAGAAAGTTTTCTCAGTCTCTTGATGCCAGATCCCAGCTCATCTGGGATTTCTGTCCCGCATTGCCAGGGAAATTTACACCCCTGAGAGTCATGTCCCATGTGGCAGTGGGGGAAGGGCAGTGAGTTCACTTGTTGCAGAGAGGCTACATCTGAGCAACAAAAGAGGTTCTCTGGGGGTGACTGTTAGGTCTACTTTTAAGTAGACTTAGCCTATTTTTTGCAGGAATATGTTTCATAGGAGCAAACCCCAAGATTGAAGGCTTGGCCTGTTGATGTGGTTGTCTCCACTGCTTGTGAGAATATCAGAAATTCTCCAGATGGGGAAGTTGAATATTTCCTCCATTCTCCCCAGTGACCCAAGGGGACCTTGCAAATACATATTTATTCACTGCTCAAATTACTCTAGGATATATTGGGGCATCATACTAACCTGGACAAACCAACAAAGTTTCACACCCTATTCAAGATTCCACATACTTATGGTGTTCAACTAAACTGACCATACCAGTTAAATTAGGAAATGCACTACCCAAAATATAAATTTTGCACCAAGTAAGCATCTCTCCTTTTGGTCTCACACAGTAGTTGAAGCCTTAAAATATGAATGACATCATCCTTTACCCTGTATTCTGATTTACCTTAGTCCTATCCAGATCAGCTTCATTCCTATCTCTACTTGAAGTCCAATAACTTCTTCAGCTCTTTAAACAATTCCTGTAAGGGGTACTGCTGAGTTTCATAGCTTCAGAGCTCTAATTTTGAGACTCAAATGTCACATAAATACCCGAAATTTCTGGAAATGACCAAATTATAAAACAGCTCAGTATTTCAGAATTTAGAAATAATAGTTACAACTCATGAATATGCTGTAAGAGCTTAAAATCTAGTCCCCTTTACAAAAGGCCCCAACCTAATAACCCATGCTCTCAGTTTCAGTCCATGAGTTTTTATAATTATAGTTAGTCCATATGACTGAGGCATGATAACATTTATCTCTTTGTTTCTGACATTTCATTTAACATACAATCCTTAATTTCATTCACCTAGTTGTATACCTCACAACTTCATTCCTTCTTGTGACCGCTTAGTAGTCCGTTGTATATATACACCATAGTTCCCCACTCCATTCCTCAGTCATTGTACAGTTAGGCCACCTCCAGCCACTATGGATCAGGAATACTGCCACCATAAACACTAGTATGCAAATATCCATCCATGTCTCCACATTCAGTTCCTCCAGGTGTATACTGAGCAATGGGGTTTCAGGATCATATAACAGCCCCACCCCTAGCCTCCTGTGGAACCACCACACTGTCCTCCAAGGGGCTGCACCTCTAGGTTTGCCTCCCAAAAGTGAATAGGTGCGTTTCTTTCTCTGCATTTTCTCTAGCACTTTTTCTCTCTATTCATTTTTAAATAGTTTTATTCACACATCATACAATCCAGCTTAAGTGTATAGACATGCCTTTGCTACCATCTGAAGACATTTCCTTTTCTTCCACAAATAATTCATGCCCCTTCCCCATGCCCCCCTCCTACCTGTTGACATTTAATTTTGGCATAATGCCTTTGTTACATTCATTGGAAGCATATTACAATGGTACTGTTGACTATAGATACTAGCTTGCAACGATTGTACTTTTTTCCATAAACCACCTGTTTTCAACCCCCCACAATATTGACATTTATCTGTTCTCATGCAAAAACATTTTTTATTTGTACATTTAATCACCATCATTGTCCACTCTAGGCATTCATAAATTATACTATCTCAGTCTTTATCCTCTATCTTTCCTTCTGGTTTCATACATGCCCCCAGCCCTTCTCCCTCTATCATACTCACATTCAACTTCACTCAGTGTACGTATATAATTGTGCTGCAATCAGATAGTATTGTGCTATCCATTTCTGAATTTTTATAATCTCTCCTTTTACCCTATTATACAATCTGTATTCCTTCAGCACCAATTGCCCAATCTCTACCCTATTTCTATCTCTTGATAACCTGTATTCTTAACTTCAGTTCTCCAAGTTCACTCATTAATATTAGTTCATGTTAGTGAGACCATAAAGTATTTGTCATTTTGTTTCTGGCCAGTTTCACTCAGCATAGTTCCTCAAGGTTCATCCACATTGTTACATGCCTCATGACTTTCTTCTAACAGCTGTCTCATATTCCATCATATGTATATACCACAGATTGTTTAGCCACTCATCTGTTGATGGACATTTGGGCTGTTTCTATTTCTTGGCAGTTGTGAATAATGCTGCTTTAAACGTCAGTGTGCAAGTGTCTGTCTTTGCCCTCGGGTCTTCTGAATATATACCTAGTAATGGTATTGCTGGGTCATATGGCAATTTTATACTTAGCTTTCTGAGGAACCTCCAAACTGCCAGAGTGGTTATTCTACCTTACATTCCCACCCAACAGTAGATAAGGGTGCCTCTTTCTCCACATCCTCTCCAGCGTTTGTCATTTTCTGTTTTGTTTTGTTTTATAATGGCCATTATAAGGGGTGTCAAATGATATCTCCTTGTGTTTTTTTTTTTAAACATGGGCAGGCTCCAGGAATCGAACCTGGGTCTCCGGCATGGCAGGTGAGAATTCTGCCACTGAGCCACCATTGTACCACTTTCTCCTTATGATTTTGATTTGCATTTCCCTCATAGCCAATGAAGTTGAGCATCTTTTCAAGTGCCTTTTTGCCATTTGTATTTCCTCTTCTCAGAAGTATCTGTTCATGTCTTTTGCCCATTTTTTTAAACGGGGTTGTTTGTCTTTTTGTTGTCGAGTTGAGAATCTCTTTATTCTGGATACTAAACCCATTTGATATGTGGTTTCCAAATATTGTGTCCCATGGCATAGGATGCCTTTTCACTTTCTTGACAAAGTTCTTTGGTGCACAAAAGTGTTTAATTTTGAGGAGTTCCCTTTTATCTATTTCTTTCTTCAGTGCTCATGCTTTGGCTGTAAGGTCTGAGAAACTACCTCCTATTACAAGTTTTATAAGATATTTTCCTATATTTTCTTCTGAAAGTTTTATGGTCTTCACTCTAATATTTAGGCCTTTGATCCATTTTGAGTTCCTTTTTTTGTAGGGTGTGAAATATGGATCCTCTTTCATTCTTTTGCAAATGGATATCCAGTTCTCCAAGCACCATTTATTGAAGAGGTTGCTCTGTCCCAGGTGGGTTGGCTTGACTGCCTTTTCAAAGATTAATTGTCCATAGATGAGAGGGTCTGTATCTGAAACACTCTATTCAATTCTTTAGGTCAGTATATTTATCTTTATGCTGGTACCATGCTGTTTTGATCACTGTAACTTTGTAATATGCTTTAAAGTCAGATGGTATGAGATCTCCCACTTCATTTTTCTTTCTCAAGATATTTTTAGCTATTCGGGGCACCCTTCCCTTCCAAATAAATATGGTTATTGATTTTTTTATTTTTGCAAATTCTGTTTTTGGGACTTTATTTGGCTCTGCGTCGAATCTATAAATCATTTTGGGTAGAATTGACATTTCAACTTATTCAGTCTTACAATCCATTAACATGGTATGCTCTTCCATTTATTTAGTTAGGTCTTCCATGATTTCTTTTAGTAATTTTTTTGTAGTTTTCTGTGTGTAGTGCTTTTGTATCTTTAAATTTATTCCTAACTATTTTATTCTTTTGGTTGCAATTGTAAATGGAATTTTTTTTATTGATTTCCTCTCCAGATTGCTCATTACTAGTGTATAAATACACTGCTGATTTTTGGGTGCTGATTTTGTACCTTGCCACTTTGCTCTACTCATTTATTAGCTCAGTAGCTTTGCTGTAGATTTTTAAAAAATTTTATTTATTTATTAAATTAAAAAAAATTTAACAACAAATGAACAAAAACCACTCTTAATATACGATCATTTCATTCTACATATATAATCAGTAATTCACAATATCATCACATAGTTGCCTATTCATCATCATCATCGTTTCTCAGAACATTTGTATCAATTCAGAAAAAGAAATAAAAAGACAACAGAAAAAGAAACAAAATGAAAACAGAAACAAAAAGAGATTATACATACCATACCCCTTACCCCTCCCTTTCGTTGATCACTAGCATTTCAAACTAAATTTATTTTAACATTTGTTCCCCATATTATTTATTTTTATTCCATATATTCTACTTGTCTCTTGACAAGGTAGATAAAAGGAGCATCAGACACAAGGTTTTCACAATCACACTGTCACATTGTGAAAGCTATATCATTATTCAGTCATCATCAAGAAACATGGCTACTGGAACACAGCTGTACATTTTCAGGCAGTACCCTCCAGCCTCTCCATTACATCTTGAATAACAAGGTGATATCTACGCAATGCGTAAGAATAACCTCCAGGATAACCTCTCAACTCTGTTGGAATCTCTTAGCCATTGACACTTTGTCTCATTTCACTCTTCCCCCTTTTGGTCGAGAAGATTTTCTCAATTCCTTGATGCTGAGTCTCAACTCATTCTAGGATTTCTGTCCCACGTTACCAGGAAGGTCCACACCCCTGGGAGTCATGTCCCACGTAGACAGGGGGAGGGTGGTGAGTTTGCTTGTTGTGTGAGCAACAAAAGAGGCTCTCTTGGGGATGACTGTTAGGCCTAATTTTTAAGTAGGCTTGACCTATCCTTTGTGGGGTTAAGTTTCATATGAACAAACTCCAAGACTGGGGGCTCAGCCTATAGCTTTGGTTGTCCATGCTGCTTGTGAGAATATCAAGAATTCAACCTGGGGAAGTTGAATTTTCCCCCATTCTCACCATTCCCTGAAGGGGACTTTGCTTTACTGTAGATTTTTGACATATTGTATCATGTCATCAGCAAACAGTGAGAATTTTATTTCTTCCTTTCTGATTTGGATGCCTTTTATTTCTTTTTCTTGGGTAGTTGCTCTGGCTAGAACTTCTAGCACAATGGTGATATTTGGCATCCCTGTCTTGTTCCTGATCTTACAGGGAAAGCTTTCACTCTTTCCCCATTGAGGATGATGTTAGCTGTGGATTTTTCATATACTCCCTTTGTTATGTTGAGGAAGTTCCCTCCTATTTCTATCCTTTGGAGTCTTTTCATCAAGAAATTGAAACTTTGTCAAATGCCTTTTCTGCATCAATCAAGATAATCATGTGGTTTTCTGCTTTGATCTGTTGATATGATGTATTACATTAATTAATTTTCTGTGTTGAACCATCCTTGCATTCCTGGAATAAATCCCACTTGGTCATGGTGTACAATTCTTTAATATCCTGCTGGATTTGATTTGCAAGTATTTTCTTGAGGATTTTTGCATCTATATTCATTAGAGGGATTGGTCTGTAATTTTCATATTTTGTAGTATCTTTGTCTAGCTCTGGTATTAGAGTTATGTTGGCTTCACAGAATGAATTAGGTAGCTTTCCTCTTCAATTTTTTTGAAAAATTTGAGCGGAATTGGTACCAATTCTTTCTTTTTTTCTTTCTTTTTTTTTTTTTTAACTTTTTTTATCAATTAAAAAAAATTAACGAGCAAAACATTAAGATGACATTCCATTCTACATATACAATCAGTAACTCCCAACATCATCACATAGTTGCATATTCATCATTTCTTAGAACATCTGCATCAATCTAGAAAAAGAAATAAAACAATAACAGAGAAAAAAAAGATTATACATACCATATCCCCCACCCCTCGCCCCCATCTACCACCAGCATTTCAAACTAAATTCACCCCAACATTTGTTCCCTCTATTATTTATTTTTATTCCACATGTTCTACTCTTCTGTTGATACAGTAGCTAAAAAGAGCATCAGACACAAGGTTTTCACATTCACAGAGTCTCATTGTGAAAGCTATATCATTGTTCAATCATCATCAGGAAACATGGCTACTGGAACACATCACTACATTTTCAGGCAGTTCCCTCCAGCCTCTCCGCTACATCTTGAACAACAAGGTGATATCTACTTAATGCATGAGAATAACCTCCAGGATAACCTCTCAGCTCTGTTTGGAATCTCTCAGCCATTGACACTTAGTCTCATTTCACTCTTCTCCCTTTGGTTGAGAAGGTTCTCTCAATCCCTTGATGTTAATTCTCAGCTCATTCTAGGGTTTTTCTCAGTCCCTTGATGCTGAGTCTCAGCTCATTCCAGGATCTCTGTCCCATGTTGCCAGGAAGGTCCACACCCCTGCGAGTCATGTCCCACGCAGAGAGGGGAGGGTGGTGAGACTGCTCGTCATGCTGGCTGGAGAGAGAGGCCACATCTGAGCAACAAAAGAGGCTCTCTTGGGGGTGACTCTTCGGCATAAATTTTAAATAGACTTGACCTATCCTTTGTGGGGTTAAGTTTCATATGAACAAACCCCAAGACTGGGGGCTCAGTCTATAGCTTTGGTTGTCCACACTGCTTGTGAGAATATCAAGAATTCAACTTGGGGAAGTTGAATTTCTCCCCACTCTCACCCTTCCCCGAAGGGGGCTTGCAAATATTTTTCCAGTCACTGATCAAATCACTCTGGGATTCAACGGGCCATCACTCTGGACAAACCAACAAAATCTCATGTCCTACCTGAGATTCCAAGTACTTATGACATTCAATCAAACTGTCTACATGAGTTATATTAGGAAATGCTCTAGTCAAAATATAAATTTTGTGGTACCAATTCTTTCTTGAATGCTTGGTAGAATTCACATTTGAAGCTATCTGCTCCTGGATTTTCCTTTTTTTTTTTTTTACTGTGAAATATAACATATATACAAAAAGTAATCAATTTCCAAGTAAATTTTAACAAGTAGTATAGAACAGATTTTGAAGTTTGTTATGGGTTATAGTTCCATGATTTTTCATTTTTCCTTCTAGCTGTTCCAAGACACTGGAGACCAACAGAAATATCAATATAATGTTTCAGCAGTGATACTCATTTGTTAAATCCTACCTTCCCTGTTATACTCTTCCCTTTCTTTAAGTAACATATACATATATGTATATATATATATGTGCAATAAATCTCAAAGTTCATTGCAACAATTAGTTGTAGAACAGATTTCAGAGTTTGGTTTGGGTTATAATTCCATAATTTTAGGTTTTTATTCCTAGCTGCTCTAAGGTACTGGAGCCTGAAAGAAATATCAGTATAATGATTTAGCACTCATATTCATTTGCTAAACCCTACCTTCTGTTTAACCCTATTCTCAGCTTTTGCCCACTCTGTAGGGGTATTTGGGCTGCGCCCATTCTAACTTTTTCATGTTGGGAGGGGCTGTTGATAATATGGGATAGGGGGATGGAACTAGATGATGTTCTGAAAGGGCTGGCCCCTCTGCATTTCAGGACTTATCTGATCCAGGCACCCATCTGGAGGTTGTAGGTTTTGAAGTTACCCTAGTGCATAGAACTTTTGTAGAATCTTATATAATGCCTTAGGTGTTCTTTCAGATGACAAAGAATGGTTTTGGTTGGAGTTTGCCAAGTTGTGATAGGTAGCAATGTCTAACTAAAGCACACATTAAGAGTGACCTCCATTATAGCCTCTCAACTCTATTCGAACTCTCTCAGCCACTAACACGTTATTTGTTATACTTCCGTTCTCCCTTTTGGTCAGGATGGCATTACTGATCCCATGGTGCCAGGGCCATGATCATCCCTGGGGGTCATCTCTCACACTCCAGGGAGACTTTGTTCTCTGGATGTCATATCCCATATAGAGGAGAGGGCAGGGATTTCACTTGCAGAGTTGGGCTTTGAGAGAGAAAGGCTACATCTGAGCAAAAGAAGAGGTCCTCTGGAGTTGACTCTTAGGCATACCTAGGTAAGCTAAGCTTCTACAGTACATACATAAGTTTCACAACAGCAAGCCTCAGGATCAATGCTGGCCTATTAATTTGGGTGTCCCTAATGTTTGGTATTATCTGGGGTTTCTCCTGTTGTAAAGTTTATTGGTTCCATAATTTTTCTTCCATCCCTCAAGGGAATTTGCCAGTACTTTTCAATTATCTGCTTAATATATTCTGGGATGTATCCAGTCGTTACATTAAGCTATTACAGGACTAAAGGTTCTCATTCTTATTCTGGGCTCCTGTGTTTGGTTTGTTTAAATGATCTGTCCAGACAGGTTGAATTGGATTATGTGCTACAGAGAACCTAGGTTCTGGACAAAATAAAACTTTCTTCCTTTGGTCTCAAAGAGTAGGTGAAGATCCCACAGGTTCATTCACATCATTGTGCCTCACAACTTCATTCCTTTTTTGTAGCACCACCATGTTAGATCAAATGTTTACACCATCGTTTGCCAACCTACTTCTCTGTCAGTGTATCTTTCAGCCACCCCTATCTACTGGGCCTCATGTATAATGTCCAAAGTCAATAGTCCATCAACACTCTCAGTTTTAGATAATTTCATTATTCCCAAGAGAAAGATAACCAATAAATATACCCTCACCAAATAGAAAATCCAAACTTACTCCTAACTCTTGTCCCTCCCCCCAGAGTTATGAAACTCTGGTATTGTTGCAGCACTGTTGATATTTTCCTGTTAAACATAGCCTAGAGCATGCAAATATCACTTTTCCTCCTATACCCCGAAATCATAAACTCTATTTTTTTTTGGCGTGGGCTGGCACTGAGAATCATACCCGGGTTTCCAGCATGGCAGGTGAGAACTCTGCCTGCTGAGTTACTGTGGCCTACCCCATACACTCTTTATTTTTTTCTTTTATACCTGGACAGGCACCAGGAACCGAACCTGGGTCTCTAGCATGGCAGGTGAGAACTCTGCCACTGAGCCACTGTTGTCCCCCATACACTCTATAAAAGATTCATACTTTTGCAGTAGTTCATGCAAGAACTTACTTATATTTGAAATGTTAATTGGTCGACACATGAGTCTACACAACCCCTTTCAATAATGTTTACCTTAAATATGATAATATTACTTATAGACCCACTAGTAAAGTACTTTCACTTCTGTTTATTCCTTACAATTAAGTTCAAACGCATCAGCAAACTGTTCACCTATCTCAGGCTTCTGTGTATCTCTAGACCCCCTATACTCTGTATTATAAGCCTCTGATTTTACCTTTACAATGATGTGGAATCATACAGTATCTGTCCTTTTGTATCTGGCTTATTTCACTCAGCATTATATTCTCAAGGCTTCTAATGTCATTCAGGACGTCATTTGTACTTATTGCTGTGTAATATTCCATTGTATGTACATACTACATTTTGTTAATCCACACATCTGTTGATGAGCACTTGGATTGTTTCCATCTGTTGGCGATTGTGAATAGTGCTGCTATGAACATCAATGTGCAAATGTCTGTTTCACTGCTTTCAGCTCTTCTGGGTATACACCTATTAGTGGTATGGGCAGGTCATAGGGCAATTTGATATTTAGTTTTCTGAGGAATTGCAAGACTGTCTTCCATAGTGGCTATACCTTTATACATTCCCACTAGCAGTGCATAAGTGTCCCAATTTCTCCACATCCTCTCCAACATTTTAGTTACCTGTTTAATAGCAGCTATTCTTATAGGTGTGAAGTGGTATCTTATTGTAGTCTTGATCTGCATTTCCCTTATAGCTAATAAAAATGAGCATCTCTTCATGCATTTTTAGCCATCTGTATTTACTCTTTAGTAAAATGGCTATTCGTATTTTCTGCTCAGTTTATAATTGGGTTGCTTGCTTTTTTGTTGTTGAGTTGTATAATTTCTTTATGTATACAAAATATGAAACCTTTATCCAATGTGTGATTTCCAAATATTTTCTCCCATTCAGTTGGCTGCCTCTTCACCTTTTTGACCAAGTCTTTTGAGGTATAAAAGCTTTTGATTTTGAGGAGTTCCCATTTATCTAATTTTTCTCTCATTGCTTGTGCTTTAATTTAGGAAGCTACCTCTTATTACTATGTCTTGAAGATGTTTCCCTACCTTTTCTTCTAGGAACTTTATGGGTACTTGTTCTTATGTTTAGGTAAACTTTTTAACAATTAGAGTTAACTTTTGTACAGGATGTAAGTTAAGGGGCCTCTTTCGTTCTTCTGGCTATTGATATCCAGTTCTCCCATGCTCATTTATTGAAAAGACTGTTTACAATTAAGAAATGTGCTGTTCAGTGGATTTGGGGGCCTTGTTAAAGATCAGTTTATCATAGATTTGGTGTTCCATTTCTGCACTCTCAGTTCAATTCCATTGGCCAGTACTTCTGTTTTTGTGCCAGTACCGTGCTGTTCTGACCACTGTGGCTTTATAATAAGTTTCAAAATCGGGGCATATTAATCATCCAACTTCATTTTTCTTTTTTAAAATGCTTGTCACTCTTCGGGGTCTCTTTCTCTTCCAGATGAATTTGTTAACTTGGCTTTTCCAAGTCTTTGAAGTAGCTGTGAATTTCAATTGGTACTGCATTGAATCAAAGATCAATTTGGGTAGAATTGACATCTTAACTACATGTATCCTTCCTATCCATGAGCAGGAAATGTCTTTCAACCTATTTAGATTTTCTTCAATTTCTTTTAACAATGTTATGTACTTCTTTGTGTACAAATCCTTTACATCCCTAGTTAAGTTCATTCCTAGATACTTGATTCTTTTAGTTGCTATTTTGAATAGAAGTTTTTCCTTCATTGACTCCTTGGTTAGGTCATTGCTTGTGTATAGAAACATTACTGATTTTTGCACATTAGTTTTATAACCTGCCACCTTGCTGAATTTATTAGCTCAAGTAACTTTGTTGAGATTTCTCAGGATTTTCCATGTATTTAGTTTAATGTATAGTATTTTCCATGTATAGTATAATGTCATCTGCAAATAATGAAAGTTTTACTTCTTCATTTCTAATTTGGATGTCTTTTATTTCTTTTTCCTGCCTGATTGCTCTACTTAGGACTTCTAGTACACTGTTGAACAATAGTAGTGACGGAGAGCATCTTTGTCTTGTTCCTGGTCTTAGGGGGAAATCTTTCAGCCTTTCACCATTGAGGGCGATGCTGGCTATAGGTTTTTCATATATGCCTTTTATCATGCTGAGAAAGTTACCTTTGATTCCTACCTTTTGAAGTGTTTTTATCAGATAAGAATGTTGACTTTTGTCAAATGCTTTTTCAGCATCAATCAAAATGATCATATGATTTTTTCCCTTTTGATTTGTTAATGTGCTGTATTACATTAACTGATTTTCTTGTGCTGAAACATCCTTGCATTACTGATGTAAACCCCACTTGGTTGGGTGTATAATTCTTTTAATGTGCTGTTGGATTAGATTTGCTAATATTTTGTTGAGAATTTTTGCATCATTGTTCATTAGGGAGAATAGCCTGTTGTTTTCCTTACTTGTAGCATCTGTACCTGGTTTTGTGTTAAAGTGATGTTACTTTCATAAAATGAGTTAGGTAATGTTTCTTTATCCTCAATTTTTTTGAAAAGTTTGAGCAGGATTGGTGTTAGTTCTTTCCAGGATGTTGATAAAATTCCCTGTGAAGCCATGTGGCCCTGGCCTTTTCTTTATAGGAAGATTTTTGATGACTGTTTGAATCTCTTTACTTGTGATTGATTTGTTGAGATCTTTTATTTCTTCTTGAGTCAGTGTAGCTTGTCTTTGTGTTTCTAGGAGTTTCTCCATTTCATGTAAGTTGTCTAGTTTGTTGCCATATATGTGTACATAGTATCCTCATATAACTTTTTTTTTTTAATTTTCAGGGTCTGTGGTAATGACCCACCTCTCATTTCTGATTTTATTTGCATCCTCTCTCTTTTTTCTTTTGTCAGCCTTGCTAGTGGCCCATCAATTTTACTGATTTTTTTGAAGAACCAACTTTTGGTTTTATTGATTCGTTCTATTGTTCTTTTGTTCTCCCATTCATTTAACTCTGCTTTAATCTTTGTTATTTCTCTTCTATTTGCTTTGGGGTTAGTTTGCTGTTCTTTCTCAAGTTCCTACAGGTGAGAAGTTAAGTCCTCAATATTTGCTCTTTCTTCTTTTTTGATATAGGCATTTAGGGCAATAAATTTTCCCCTCAGCACAGCCTTTGACATGTCCTGTAAGTTCTGATATGTTGTTGTCTCATTTTCATTTGTCTCCAGATAGCTACTGATTTCTCTAGTAATTTCCCCTTTGACACACTCATTGTTTAAGAGTATGTTATTTGGTTTCCATGTATTTGTGAAAGTGTCTAAGATGAGTTTCTTGTAAGCAGCATATAGCTGGATTATATTTCTTAATCTGTTTTGCCAATCTGTATTTTT
The DNA here is from genome assembly GCF_023851605.1 of Tamandua tetradactyla. Lineage (NCBI taxonomy): Eukaryota > Metazoa > Chordata > Mammalia > Pilosa > Myrmecophagidae > Tamandua > Tamandua tetradactyla. Next base: position 197,331,701 of record NC_135327.1, on the reverse strand, counting down.
TAATTGGTAAGTTTAGTCTGTTAACATTCAAAGTTATAACTATAAAGGCATTTCTTGAATCCTCCATCTTATCCTTTGGATTTCATTTGTCAGATATATATGTTCTTTTCCTTCTTCCTATTTTTATCCTTTAGGTTACCCTTACTGGTACTCTTCAATTCTGTGTCCGGACCTCCCTCTCCTGTCTTTTTTTTTTTTCAACTGGCAGAATTACCTTTACTATTTCTTTTTTTTTATTTTTTTTTTATTTTTATTTTTTATTAACGGAAAAAAAAAAAAAGAAATTAACACAACATTTAGAAATCATACCATTCTACATATGCACTCAGTAATTCTTAACATCATCACATAGATGCATGATCATTGTTTCTTGGTACATTTGCATCGGTTTAGAGGAACTAGCAACACAACAGAAAAAGATATAAAATGTTAATATAAAGAAAAGAAATAAAAGTAGTAGTAATAGTAAAAAACAACAACAACAAACAAACCAACAAGCAAACAAAAACAAAAAAAACCCTATAGCTCAGATGCAGCTTCATTCAGTATTTTAACATGATTACTTTACAATTAGGTATTATTGTGCTGTCCATTTTTGAGTTTTTGTATCTAGTCCTGTTGCACAGTCTGTATCCCTTCAGCTTCAATTACCCATTGTCTTACCCTGTTTCTAACTCCTGCTGAACTCTGTTACCAATGACATATTTCAAGTTTATTCTCGAATGTCCGTTCACATCAGTGGGACCATACAGTATTTGTCCTTTAGTTTTTGGCTGGATTCACTCAGCATAATATTCTCTAGGTCCATCCATGTTATTACATGGTTCATAAGTTTATCTTGTCTTAAAGCTGCATAATATTCCATCGTATGTATATACCACAGTTTGTTTAGCCACTCTTCTGTTGATGGAGATTTTGGCTGTTTCCATCTCTTTGCAATTGTAAATAACGCTGCTATAAACATTGGTGTGCAAATGTCCGTTTGTGTCTTTGCCCTTAAGTCCTTTGAGTAGATACCTAGCAATGGTATTGCTGGGTCGTATGGCAATTCTATATTCAGCTTTTTGAGGAACCGCCAAACTGCCTTCCACAGTGGTTGCACCTTTTACTATTTCTTGTAAAGTTGGTCTCTTGTTGACATATTCTCTCAGCCTTTATTTGTCTATGAAAATTTTAATCTCTCCTTCAGTTTTGAAGGACAAATTGGGTGGGTACAGAATTCTTGGCTGGAAAGTCTTTCTCTTTTAGGAGATTAGATATATCATACTACTCCCTTCTCACCTCCATAGTGCCAGTTGAGTAGTCTAAACTCAGTCTTACATAGTTTCCCTTGTATGTAGTAGATTGCTTTTCTTTTGCCACTTTCAGGACTTTCTGCTTCTCTTCAATATTTGAGAGACTAATTAGAATGTGTCTTGGGGAAGGCCTTTTTGGATTTATTCTATTTGAAGTTCATTGGACTTTGATTTGCATATTTATGTCTTTTATAAAGGTTGGGAAGTTTTCCCCCATTATATCCTCTACTAATCTTCCTAGCCCTTTATTCTTCTCTTCTCCTGGAACAACGATGATTCTTATATTTGTGTGCTTTGTTTTGCCTGTCTATTTCCCTGAGATCCAATTAAAAATTTTCCATCTTTTTTGTCATTTGCTCTTTTCTGTGTTCATGTCCTCTATAGCTTATTCTTTTTTCTGCCTCTTCAAATCTGCTGTTGTATGTCTAGTATATTTTGATTTGGTCTGCAGCATCTTTAAACTCTGTGATATCTGCTATTTTTATATTTATTCTTTCATGTTCCTCTTTATGCTTTTCTAGTTGTCTTCTTTTTTTTTTTTTTTTTTTTTTTTTTTTTTTTTTTTTTTTAAAGAGAGAGGGAGGAAGGGAAGGAAAGACAGAGAAGGAAGGAAGGATGGAAGGAAGAAAGGGAAACATCTTTAAACATTTTCTTGTTTTTATTATATTTTGTTTGTTTGTTTGTTTTTTACATGGGCTGGGGCCGGGAATCGAACCGAGGTCCTCCGGCACGGCAGGCAAGCACTCTTGCCCGCTGAGCCACCGCGGCCCGCCCCTCTAGTTGTCTTCTTGATCTCTTTTATGTCATTAGCCATCCACTGCTTTTATTTAATAAATTCATATATTCATATATTTCATATAAATTTATTTAATAAATTTATATGAAAATCTTTGATTAGTTGTTCTAAAGTCTGTGTCTCTTCTGGTGTTTTAATTTGGTCACTAGACTGGGCTATATCTGTCTGCATCTTTTATGGTTAATGATCTTCTGTTGTCTTCGTGGTATGTAAATATCTTTATAGGGTTACTTTCAATGTTGATTTCCTTTAGTAGTCGAAAACTTTGTATTTGTGGGATGGGTGAGGAGCAGGATGTGGAGCATTGGGAGGGGGCACAACAATAAATTGACAGGGTGTAGTGCAGTTATATGCACGGGTCTGGGATAGCTGGTGCCTGTGAGTGTAGGGTGTGGGTCATGGTGTTATGGTCATGCACTACAGGGGCCATGGGAACGAGGTGCCATTCAGGCAGGCCTTGGAGTGCAGGAGCAGGGTGCAGGGTGGTGGACTTGGAGGTAGTGCCTGGCAGGAAGCAGATGTGGATGCTGAGCTGGTATACAGGGTCTGGTATGTGGGCAGAATACAGGATGGGCACATGAATCATGTGGGTTGTGAATGGCAGGGTGTGAAGTACAGGAAACAGAAGTCGAGGCACAGGGATGTTGGTGCACATGTGTGTCCTTGCACACAGGGAGGTTCTAGGGGGACCAGGGTACAGATGTGCAATTGTGTAAGGGCAGGGCACAGGTCGCGGAAGTTGTGGGACATGTGTTGGATGGGTGATGATGGATGGGTGGGGCCCTGGAGCAGGTTTGCTAGTGCAGGGCAGAGACTATGTTGCACAGATGTGCCTGAGAGCACCTGCCAGGTGTGGGAGAAGGGCACTTGTCCCCTGGGGTGGGGCAAGGTTGTACACATGTGTGTGTGTGTGGGGGGGGTGCAGGGGTCAAAAGGTCCATGCATGGATATGTGGGTGCCCAGCAGGGAGAAAGTGGCTATGCCAGTATGTGGATCTGGGGGGGTGTATTAGTTAGGGTTCTCTAAAGAAACAGAATCAACAGGGAACACTTGCAAATATAAAATTTATGAAAGTGTCTCACGTGACCGTAGGAATGCAGAGTCCAAAATCCACAGGGCAGGCTGCGAAGCCGATGACTCCGATGGATGGCCTGGATGAACTCCACAGGAGAGGCTTACCAGCCAAAGCAGGAATGGAACCTGTCTCCTCTGAGTCCTCCTTAAAAGGCTTCCCATGATTGCATTTAGCATCACTAATTGCAGAAGACACTCCCCTTTGGCTGATTACAAATGGAATCAGCTGTGGATGTAGCTGACGTGATCATGACCTAATCCTTTGAAATGTCCTCATTGCAACAGACAGGCCAGCGCTTGCCCAATCAGATGAACAGGTACCACAACTTGGCCAAGTTGACACCTGTCCCTAACCATGACTGGGTAAGACCCTGGTGTGTGTGGATGTGGAAGCAGAACCCTCATGTGCATGTGCGCAGAGCTCGGGCAGTGGGGTGGTATTTACGCCTGCATAGGCTGAGAGCAGGTATGGCCCAGATGTGCGGGGTAGCACTTGCCCAGAGCTGAGGGGATATGATGAGAGTGGGCACTGCCCATGTATGCTTCTGGGTGTCCAGATGCTGAAGTGTATGTGCACCAAGCTCAGGGTGTGCCAGGCAGAGTTGTGCAACAATATAGGCTGGGTGTGGGTGTGGCCTGGGTATGAAGGTGAGCACCTGTTGCCTGGATATTCAGGTGACTGCCTGCAGGGCCAATAGTTGGGGTCGAGGGGCTGGACGCCAGTACAAGGGTCTTGGGAGGGGCAGGACAACACTGTGCTTGTGAGAGAGAGGTGGGTCAGACTGGGACAGGCTTGTGTGACTGCACATGGCAGAGGTTGGGGCAGGACAGCTTGGAGTGTGGTGAGGGGATGGGTGATGGGGTTTGTGGGTGTGGGGGGATTCATGGGTCATGGAGTAGACAGCATACGTGAGGGTAGCATGTTCAAGGAATGTGCCTTGGCTTACTTCCTAGTCCCCATCTCCCTGTCTGTGCACTCCTCACAGCTCCAGTACTCTGTTTGGAAATGGATGCATACAATAGCTGGCCAGTCTCTGGCTCTCTGTATCTCAATTCTTCTGCTTTTTCAACCCTCCCAGGTCACTTACCCCTTGGAATTGGTCTCCCGGTCTTTTTTTTATTTTTTTTTTTGACTTTCAAAAAGGGGAATGTATTAAGTTGCAAGTTTACAGTTCTAAGGTCATGAAAATGTCCAAATCAAAACAAGTCTATATAAATGTCCAATCTAAGGCATCCAGGGAAAGATACCTTGGTTTAAGAAGGCCAGTAACATTCTGGGTTTCTCTCTAGGGTGGAAGGGCACTTGGCGAAGTCTGCTAGCTTTCTCTCCTGGCTTCTTATTTCATGAAACTCCCTCTGGGGCGGTGTGGGCTCTGGCTCTCATCATTTTCTGCTCTCTCAGAATCTCCAAAGGTCGCTAGCTGGTGGACTTTGTGGTTCTCTAGGCCTCATGGCTCTGCTCGGCTCTACTGTCATTGTTCTCAAAAGGCACTCTCTGCTTCATGGTTCTGTGGGTTCTCTGCTCTCTCTAGAATCTTGTGGTTTTCCCTCTTGTTCTCTACCTTTTTCCAAAGTGCTTCTTCTTTTAAAGGAGTCCAGTAAAACCAATCAAGACCCATCTGGAATGGGTGGAGACATGTCTCCACCTAATCAAGTTTAATACCCACGCTTGGTTGAGTCACATCTTTGTGGAGATAAGCTAGTTAAAGTTTCCAACATACTAGTACTCAGTAGGGATTAGAAGAAACCATTGTTCTCACAAGGTTGATTAGGATTAAAACATGGCTTTTCTAGGGTACATAAATCTTTTCAAACCAGCACACTCACTTTCCCTCATTTGAAGATAATCTTTAAAGAAGCAACCATTTCACTTGTAAAGCCCCTACAGTATTTTCCTTTGGATTGACCTTGAGATGATGCCTTCATTGCTCCAGGAATCCCAATATCAAGGGCTTGTGCCAGGAAAGGCCCAGAAAGAATAAAGCCATTAAACTAGATGTTTTAAGTACATATTTATATATGTGTTAATTGACAAATGGAATTTGTCTATTTATGCTCTGTATATTTTAAACTCTGTTATTAGGTTCATAAATGTATAGGATTGTTATGTCCTCTTGGTTAATTGGCCTCTTTGTCATTATGAAATTATCTTCTTTATTTCTTGTAGTATTCTTTGCTGTGAAATCTACTTTGTCTCCAGCTTTCTATTAGTGTTAGTATAGTCTATCTTTTCAATCCTCTAACTTTTAACTTATTTACATCTTTTAATTTAATGTATGTTACTTGTAGTCAGCACGTAATTGGGTCTTACCCAATCTGACCACCTCTGCCTTTTAATTAGGGTGTTTGACCACATATATTTAACATGATTATTGACATGATTGGGAGCAAATCTGTCATCTTGGTAATTGATTTGTACTGTCCTATTTGTTTTCTGTTCCCCTTTTCCTTTTTGTTTTGCTTTCTTTTGGATTAAGTATATTTTTATGAATCCATTTTATCTCCTTAGTGGGCTTATTAAATATAGATCTTAGGGTCTATAGTATACATTCTTAATTTATCAGTCTACCTTTAAGTGATGTATGTCATTTCACATGTAAGTACCAATAATAGAGTATTTCCATTCCTCTCCTCCCAGCCTTTGTGCTATAATTGTCATAAATTTTATTTCTCTATATATTGTAAAACCGCAAATGTTTGTTATTATTTTGATTAAACTGTCACTTATTGTTAAAGCAACTTAAATAATTTTCAAATCTTATGTATTTACTATGTAATTACTATTTCCAGTTCCCTTCATTCCTTTGTGTAGCTCCATATTTCCACCTTGTAACATTTTTCTTCTACTCAGAAGACCTAATAGTGCAAGGTCTGCTGAAAGAAATCTTTCACTTTTGTATGTCTGAAATGTTTTTAGTTCATATTATTTTCTGGAAGGTATTTGTGCTGGGTAAACTTCTAGGGTGCCAATTTTCTTTCTTTTAATACTTTATGTTACACCCTTATCTTCTAGGTTGCGTTGTTTCCTATTAGAAATCTGCTGTCATCTTAGTCTTTGTTCTTTCCTATGTAATGTGTCTTTATCTCTGCTGCTTTTAAGATTTTCTTTTAATCACCGATTTTAAGCAATTTTATTAGGTATCTTGGTCTGCATTTTTCTTATTTCATTGAGTGTTTAGGTGTTTTGTTTTCATCAAATCTGGCAAATTTTTGGCTATTCTTCAAATGTTTTTTGTTTCTTCCCTCCTTTGGTGACTAATTACATGCATAATTACATGTAATTGCATCAAATTACATGTATAATTACAGTTTGGGACATGTAAATAAATTATCCCTAAATTGACTGTTGCTTGGTCTCTTTGTTCAGTCTTTTATCTTTGCTTTCTTTTTCATTCATTTATATTGCTGCATTTCTGGTTCATTACTTTTTTCTTCTGCAATATCTAATCTATTGTTAATGTATTTTCTGTTTCATCATACAGTGTTACACTTGAAGAATACTAAATTAGGACAGTCCAGGCTCTGCTATTTAGTGTACAATCTTAACCAAATCACGTTACCTTTCTCATTTGTATGTACTGCCAATGTTTATTGTCTGTGAGATGCTGTATTAGCTAGGGTTCTCTCGAGAAACAGAATCAGCAGGAAATATTCGTAGATATAATTTATAAAAGTGTTTCATGTAACCATGGGAATGTAGAATCCAAGGTCTGTAGGGCAGGCCACAAGCTGGTAACGCCAGTGAAGGTCTGCAGTGAACTCTCAGGAGAGGCTAGAGGGGAACCGTGAGAATGTAAGGGTTCAAGGTCTGTAGGGCAGGGCACAAGCTGATAACTCCGAAGGTTCATCAGCAAACTCTCAGGAGAGGCTAGCTGGACAACCGTGGGAATGGACAAACTCTACTAGGGTCTGGACAAACTCCACAGGAGAGGCTCGCTAACTGAAGCAGGAAGAGTGACTGTCTCTTCTGAATCCTCCTAAAAAGACTTCCAGTGATTAGATTAAGCACCACTCATTGCAGAAGATACTCCCCTTAGCTGATTACAAACACAGTCAACTGTACATGCAGCCAACTTAATCATGATTTAAGTCCATGAAATGTCTTCATAGCAACAGACAGGCCAGCACTTGACCAACCAGATGGCTGGGCACCACTACCTGGCCAAGTTGACACATGAACCTGACCATGACAGTCCACCCCTTGTCAACTTGGCAGCTATACACATCACCTTAAACCACCCTTAATCTCTAAATAGAAAACAATAACAGACATATTTTTTCCCTCGCCTAACAATACTCATCTGTCCTGTGTACAATTGGAAACGTATTAAATCTCCCCAGAATAGAGTGCAAGTCCTGGGGTAATAATCACTTTTAAACTTGATGTTTTACAACTTACATACTATAACATGAACAAAACAGCATTACAGTCCTCATTTCTGTAACTGATCACATGGTCATAGTACATATTTATCACTACCTTCTTCCACTACCCATTCCGTGTTCTCTTTACTCTCAGCAAGCACTTCAAGCTGCCATGGTTCTTTACCTGGTGGGATGGCCCAAACCTTCATTCCTAAAGTTTGAGAGCCGTTGGTAGTTCTGCCTAGATTGGGTTGTTACAGTTTTCCATTGATTTTAATCTCAGGGCATGATAGTACTAAAAGATGCCCTAAAGGATCTCCTTTATTCCAGGAAAACTCTTCTTTACCTCCATTGTGTAGTTGCAGTCCTAATTTCTCCTGATAGTCAGGGTCAGTCACCCCAGCAAGTAAAGTATTCCCCTTCTAGGCTTGTTGTTCCATGGACATGAGTAGCACAAAATGACCAGGTGGTCTTAGATTCCAGTCCAGTAGACTCATTGTTGTTTCTGCTGGTGGAAGCTCTCCTCCTTCTGGAACTAAAACCTATAGACAGCAGAGCTCAAGGTCGCAGGGACAGAAAGCAAAAATCTTCCTAGTGGATTGCTAGAGGTAATAGTGAGTGGTGCCACTCCCATTTCCACCCCTTGTTTCCTGGACCCATGGATCTTCACTATGAGAGAAACAGCACCATGCAGTGGATGCTGATTCAGAGCATACACAGCCTCCTGGAGAATATCACCCCAGCCCTGCAAGGTATTGCCACCTAGTTGGCACCATAATTGAGCTTTCAAAATGCTATTCCACCATTCTATCAATCCAGCTGCCTCTGGATGATGGGGAACATGGTAAGACCAGAGAATTCCATGAGCATGTATCCATTTCTGCACTTCATTTGTTGTGAAGTGGATTCCTTGCTCATAAGCAGTGTTGTGTGAACACCATGACGATGGATAAGGCATTTTGTAAATCCATGGATGGTAGTTTTGACAGAAGCATAGCTTGCAGGGAAAGCAAACCCATATCTAGAGTGTGTGTCTATTCCAGTTAAAACAAATCACTGCCCCTTCCATGATGGGAGTGGTTCAGTGTAATCAATCTGCCACCATGTAGCTGGCTGTTCACCTCAGGGAATGGTGCCATATCGGGGGCTGAGTGTGTGTCTCTGCTGCTGGTAGATTGGGCACTCAGCAGTGACTGTAGCCAGGTCAGCCTTGGTAAATGGGAGTCCATGTTGCTGAGCCCATACATAACCTCCATCCCTACCATCATGACCTCTTTGTTCATAAGCTCATTAGGCAATGACAGGAGTTGCTGGGGAAAGAGGCTGACTGGTATCCACAGAATGGGTCATTTTATCCGCTTGATTATTAAAACTTGCCTCTGCTGAAGTCACCCTCTGGTGCACATTTACATAGAATATAGATATCTCCATGTTTTTAGCCCACTCAGAAAGGTCTGTCCACATACCTCTTCCCCAGTTTTCCAATCGTGCTCTTTCCAAGTCCCTGATCATTCACCCAAACCATTAGCAACAGCCCATGAGTCAGTATAGAAATGAACCTCTGGCCACTTCTCCTTCCAAGCAAAGGAAGGTTCCAGACAGCATCTCTATTTGCTACTGACACTTCCAGCACCATTGGATCTGCCGGATCATATGGTCAAGTGGCAGAGCAGCTTGTACAGCAGCCTAGACCTGTCTCAGAGCCTCCTCTTGTTCAGGTCCCCACTCAAAATTAGCTCCTTTTCTGGTCACTCGATAAATGGGCTGAAGTAACACACCCAAAAGAGGAATATATTGTTGCCAAAATCCAGAGACCAACTAGGCATTGTGCCTCTTTTTTTTTGGTCATAGGAGGGGTCAGATGCAGCAAATTATCCTTCACCTTAGAAGGGATATCTCAACATGTCCCACAACACTGGACACCTAGAAATTTCACTGAGGTGGAAAGGCCCCTGTATTTTTATTGGATTTATCTCCCATCCTCTGACACGCAAATGCCTTACCAAATAGTCTAGAGTAGTTGCTAATTCTTGCTCTCTAAGTCCAATCAACATGATATCATCAATATAATGGGCCAGTGTGATGTTTTGTGGGAGGGAGAAACGATCAAGGTCCCTGCGGACAAGGTTATGACATAGGGCTGGAGAGTTTATCTATCCCTGAGGTAGGACGGTGAAAATATATTGCTGACCTTACCAGCTGAAAGCAAACTTGTTTCTGGTGGTCCTTACTAATAACTCTTGAGAAAAACGCGTTTGACAAATCAGTAGCTGCATTCCAGGTATCAAGGGATGTATTGATTTGCTCAAGCGATGATACCACATCTGGAACAACAGGTACATTTGGTGTTACTACCTGGTTGAGCTTATGATAATCTACTGTCATCCTCCAAGACCCATCTATTTTCTGCACAGGCCAAATAGGAGAGTTGAAAGGGATGTGGTGGGAATCACCACCCCTGCATTCTTCAGTCCCTCCAGGAATCCAGTATTGTTTCTGATTAACTATTTTGCTAGGTAGGGGAAGTTCTAGTGGCTTCCACTTGGCCTTTCCTACCATAATAGCCCTCATTCCACGAGTTAGAGAGCCTATGTGGGGATTCTGCCAGTTGCCCAGTATTTCTATTTCAAATATGCGTTCTGGAGCTGGGGCAATAACTACAAAATTGGTCCAGAGTCGCACTGGACCCACTGTGAGATGGACCTGAGCTAAAACTCCATTGATCACCTGACCTCCATAAGCTGCTGCTCTCACTGGTGGACCGGAGTGATGTTTTGAGTCTCCTGGAATTAGTGTCACTTCTAAATCAGCATCTAATAAAGCCTGAGGTATCTGATCATTCCTTTTTCCCCAATGCATAGTTATCCTAGTTAAAGGCCATTGGTCTCCGTGGGGAAGGCTTAGAGGAAGAGTAACAGTATAAATTTGTGACAGTGTAACAAGGTCCTCCCCCAAAGGGACCTGGCCTACCCCTCATTCAAGGGGCTCTGAGTCTGTAAACTGTCTCAAGTCTGGAAATTGATTAAGGGGCCGTGAGTCTGTTTTGTAATTCAAATTAGACGTATGTTAACTTGACCTAGAACTCTTCTGCTTTACAGCTCAAACAAGAATTTAGTAGACTGCCCATCTATTGTACTTTTAGGTACCCTATTATCTACTAGCCAACACCATAAGTCTCTGTGTTAGATTATTTTGACTCTTGCTTTGAGTCTGCTGTCCTTTATGATAACCATGTCTACCTTGTCTTTGGCGATTAAGTGCTGCCACCTGGCTTCTGCCAACTCGGTATGGTATCCTATCATCCCTGTTCTGTTTAAGGATTCCAGTTCAGTGATGGCAGTTCCCACAGTAATATCTGATCTACAGAGAAGGGCAACTGCAGAGCTCTTCAGGAATGATGGAACTAGTTTCACAAATTTATTACTCACAATTCTAGTAAAAGATGCATTTTCTGGACATTCCTGGGGTGTATGAGCAGGTTTTCCATGATAAATCCACGCAAACATTCCAATCTCTCAAAGCTGTCAGATCCTCTCATCCACATTATATCAGGGCAGTTCTAGCATTTCAACCTCAGGTTATGTTGGCCACTTTTTGATCCATGTTTCAGCCAACCATCCAAACAAACTATTAATGCCGTTTCTAGCCCCTTGAGCTATAACACTGAATACAGAATGCCTGGTCCAGCTTTATATTCCTCCCACCATTATCCCACACCCTTAAAATCCATTGCCACACATATTTCCCTGATTTTTGTCTATATAAATTGGAAAACTCATGCAGTTCTTTTGGAGTATAAAGTACCTCCTCATGGGTGACATTTAGTACCTCACCTTTTGGGGCCTGTTGGGACATTAGTCTTATAGGTCTGGAAAAAATGAAGAGTGGTGGGAGTGGGTCATGAAAATAATTCAAAGTATCTTCCAAGCCAATTGCTTCAAGTACATTCATTTGCAGTTTCATGTGGTGAAAGAGTATTAATCACTCAGGTGGAGGTTAGTGGCCAACTCCACAGGCAGGCTGGAGGTTGGGTGGCTGTGTCCTGAGGGCAGACTATTACGGAGTTATATAGAAAAGACACAGCATGACCTAGGGTTTCAACCTCTCCACCCACATCATTATCAATCCATATGTCACCATCCCATTTTTCAGGGTCTCATTCTTTTCCAATCAATGCTTTCACTTTAATGGCAGACACCATGCAAGATTGAGATTTCAGTTTACATTGTAAAGTTGCTACTCTAACAATAAGATCCTGAGTCTGATTTTCGGAGCTCAAGTCTGTGGCTATGGGAAATAAGATTTTCCTTCAGGGCATTCATAGTAATGTTTACATCTGTCATATGACATATAAGCTTCTCATTTGAGGACTTCAGCTCATCCTTTTTCCTCATTAATGTATACAGTGTATCTGACAACAACCAGCCAACATCTCTATATCTCCTGTTTCCATAAGACTCTGTAAAGATGTCAAAAACATTATCCCCCAGAGCCTGGCTTCATACAAGCGAGGAATTGGAATAATCCAGTGGTGATATTTTGGCTATCTCTTTTTCCAACTCACCCCATGGATTTTCAGTGTCATTCTGATTATTGGAAACAGAGTCCTTAATGCCTTTGAGTCCAGTCAGAGTAGAAAACCAATAGGAAAAACTCATTTTAAGATTCTGTTTCTTAAGAACCACCCCATTCTCAGTACCAAGCTGTATTAGCTAGGGTTCTCTTGAGAAACAGAATCAGGAAGAGATATCCATAGATATAAAATTTATGAAAGTGTCTAATGTAACCATGGGAATGTAGAATCCAAGGTCTGTAGGAGAGGCTGCAAGCTGGTAACTCCAATGTAAGTCTGCGATGAACTCTCAGGAGAGGCTGGCTGGGCACCTGTGGGAAAGTAAGGGTCCAAGGTCCGTAGATGAGCTGCAAGTGGTAACTCCAGTGAAGTTCATCAACGAACTCTCAGAAGAGGCTGGCTGGACAACCATGGGATTGGAAGAGTCCTAAATCTGCAGGGCAGTCTGTGAAGCCAGCGACTCCTGTGAAGGGTCTGGATGAACTCCACAGGAAAGACTCACCAGCCGAAGCAGGAAGAGTGACTGCTTCTTAATATTCCTTAAAATCCTTCCAGTGATTAGATAAAGCTTCACTCATTACAGAAGATACTCCCTTTAGCTGATTACAAATGCAATCAGCTGTGAATGCAGCTGACTTAATCATGATTTAAGTTCATGGAATGTCCTCATAGCCACAGACAGGTCAGCGCTTGACTACTAGACAACCAGGCACCACCACCTAGCCAAGTTGACTGACACATGAACCTGACCATGACAGGTGTTTTGAAAGTAAAATGAAATAACATGTGAGAAGGATTTTGTATACGTCAGGTTTCTCTAGAGAAACAGAACCTACAGCATGTATCCATAAATGTGAGATTTGTAAAAGTGTCTTACACAGTGGTAGTGATGTGAGAGTCCAAAATTTGTAGGGGAGGCCACAAGCTGATAGCTCCAGTGAAGGTCCTTACCAAACTCTCAGGAGAGTCTGGCTAGCTAAAAGGGGAAAGGGCAATTGTCTCTTCTGAATCCTCCTTAAAAGCCTTTGGGTGTTGTTCATTACAGAAGACACTCCCCTTAGCTGAATGCAGACATAATCAGCCATGGATGCAGCCAATGGGTTCATGATTTAAGTCCATGAAATGTCTTCACAGCTATAGATAGGCCAGTGTTTGCTTGATCAGACAATTGGGCACTGTCACCTGGCCAAGTTGACACATGAACCTGACCGTGAAAAGTATATTGAAAAATCAGTGTAAGAGTAGCATTAATAGTTTCTATTTTTTCTACTTTGTACATGTAATTTGATCCTAATACAAAGTAACATTGATTAAAAGTGTGCCTCAGTACCTTCAGCCATAATGTGAGGATGATAGTATCTACATCAGAGGTTACAAGAAATGCAAAATAAAATGTTTAGAACAGTGACTGGCTTGTGGAATATAGTAAATAAGTATTAATTATATTAATTATAATTTCCTAATTATATCTTAGTATGCTTTTTTTTTACCCTACCCCCCACTCCCAGAGATATAGATTGCAGCCGACATGATACTAATTATAGATCAAAGGGTATTTCTGGAAGTTCTGATTTGGCCCATGATATTTTAATCAATTGTAGAGATGAAAGTATGCTTCATAGTCTCTTCCATCCCCTGGCATCAGAATTTTCATTGTGTTGCTTTTTGCTTTATGTTAGAAAAAAGATGGCATAGTGTTTTAACATTTTAGTATTGTATAAATTCATTCTTGAAAAAAATAAAGGCGTCTTACTACCAGTGCACATTTTATATATTTACCTGAAAGAACTATGTACTTAATCTCTAATTCAAAATTAAAGGAGTTTCTTGGATTAGAATTGACCTCCTCTTTTTATGCCCTCACAGTGACCAATATATATTTACTGAAATATTTTATTGTACTTTTTTTTTTTTTTTGTCCTTTCGACTCTTCTACCAATACGTTCTTTGAGGATAGGAACCATGTCTGCTACATCTATATCTCCTTACCACCTAGCCCAGTTCCTGGAACATGCTTGGCTTGAGTTAATGTTTACCAGTGAATATCTCTTTAATTGAGTATTATCCTTTTGCAGATTATATCCTTGCTCCAGTAATGATGATGCTGCTGAAAACATTTGAGGCTCATTGTTGGTATTAGAGGGACTAATAGAGGTATTTGAGAAAGACCAGATAATTGCCTAGACAGGACCCCAGAATGGTTTGATCCTCAGCTTAATAGGTCCAAAAATTCAGTTTAGTTCCTGTCCTCAGATTTGATCAGACTGAATAATACTGATAGTAGAAAAATGCTAAGAGTCAAAAACATCTCAATTAAATCCTACCTGTGCACTTACCAGTTTTTTCATCTGAAAAGTAGAATAATAAAAGTAGGTTTAATGTGACAATTAAAAGAGATAATGTTTAAAAGTACATATTGGTGATACCACAATAAGCACTCAATAAATAATCACTATTTATTGATTATTTATGTACCTGTTATGATTACAAAACCCAGCAGCTACTTATTTATATATCAAATACCAAATCTATTAAGTTACAGTGATCAGTGAAACTGCCAAATAAACTAAAACCCTGTGTCCACTTTGTATTCTTTCCAGTTAGAAAAGTCTGCCTCAGAAAACAAATTATAATCAAGCAGTTGCTTAGAAAATAAGAATAAATGTTTGAATTATCTTAATGACTACTATCACCAAGTTCAGATTGAGTGATGTGTTAATCTTCCCTAGAAGGATTCAGCTGTCAATATGAAGCAGAACTTACTTGGTTTCCCTTTTCCCTGGATACTTAAATTCTTCTTTCCCCTATGAAACTCTAGGTTGAGTATATCTTGCTTCTTTTGACTCATACATTAAATTTAGACATTATTAATTATAATTTTCTATTAAAGTCAATTGTGTATGTCAGATTTTTAGGTTATTTTCTGCTTAGGTTTGGAAGATATCTTTTCCTCATAAATAGACTTCTAAAAATTGTTAATATTACTCACTCTTTATAAGTTTAAATCTAAGGGTAAATCTGTTTCCAAGTTTTGGGAGATTTGTTTACCCCCTTTTGTATTCAGTAGACTCTACTTTTGGCATTGTAGAACAGTGTTATAAATATTCTTAATGGTGCAAAGTTTTCATTCTTTGAAAATGAATGTGATTTTTAAAATAATACTGAAAAGTTGTTTCAAAATAGGCTGAATAAGGTAGATAACTAATGTAGAGTAATTTGTAGACTAATACCACCTCTGTCAAAAGGTGTCAATAAAATTATAATACTTTCTTGAATATGATATTACAAGGCATTCTCAGAAGGGAGAGTGCTAAAATGTTTTGAGCAATGCAGAGTAAACAATAAAAGTATGTAACTTCCCACATTAACCACTCTGATGAGGATACTATTCATTTGCATGTGTGCTTTTAAAAATGTTTTATAGGTGTTTCATATGTTTCATTTTGTCCATGAAAATTTCTTGGTCTTCTCCTTCAACCTGGATTCTTTCAATCTTCTAGCTCAGTGGTTCTCATACTTTTTGATATTAGGACAGCATTACACATGTAAAAATTAATGAGGATTCCAAAGAACTTTGGTTTATGTAGGCTACATCTATCAATGAATCTGAGGAATTTTAAATTTAAAAATATTTACATTAATTTATGCACAGGTAACAATAAACTCATTGAATATTATAATAATACATAATTTTATTAAAAATAATTATTTCTTTTTAAAATCATAACCTTACATCAAGATTTTCTATTCAAACATTAAAAAGACATTTTTCCAATTCACTGTTACATGGTTTGTCTTACAAAATGTACTTTGCAGTTTCAGTAAAAGGCCACTGTCTGTTGAAGACATTTCACAACAGGTAGGTGTTCTAGTTTGTTAGCTGCTGGAATGCAACATACCAGAAACAAAATGGCTTTTAAAAAGGGGAGTTTAATAAGTTGCTAGTTTTCTGTTCTAAAGCCAAGAAAATGTCTCAATTAAAAGAAGTCTATAGAAATGCCCAATCAAAGGCATCCATCCAGGGAAAGATACCTTGGTTCAAGAAAGCTCATGAAGTTCAGGGCTTCTCTCGGCTGGAAGGGCACATGGCGAACACAGTCATCTGCTAACTTTCTCTCCTGGCTTCCGGTTTCATGAAGCTCTCCAGGAGGTGTTTTCCTTCTTCATCTCCAAAGGTCGCTGGCTGGTGGACTCTCTGCTTCGTGGTGCTGCAGCATTCTCTGCTCTCTCTGAATCTCCCATTCTCCAAAATGTTTCCTCTTTTATAAGACTCCAATAAATCAATCAAGACCCACCCAAATGGGTGGAGACATGTCATCACCTAATCCAGTTTAACAAGCACTCTTGACTAAATCTCATCATCCAGGGAGATGATCTGATTACAGTTTCAAGCATACAGTATTGAATAGGAATTATTCTACCTTTATGAAATGGGATTTTGATTAAAACATGGCTTTTTCTAGGGGGCATACTTCCTTTCAAACCAGCAGAGTAGGTTTCTAATTTACTTAGTAAGCGAGGAAGAGGAAATTTATGCTGATAATTTCCTGTCACTCTACATTTATAATTTAGAGGGCAAAAGGATTAGAGAAAATATTCAAGAGATATTTTCTTAAAAAAATTTAGTGAGAATAGTGACATTGTTTTACAAGTTTGCAAATCTCTTTAATGTTGTCTTAGTAAAAGTTAACTGGATTCTCATCTCTCCTTCTGTATCCAGTCTGCTACATTATGTTGTTCTGATTAAAGCGTTTTAAGACTATCTGGCCTCTCAGAGATATGTAACTGGAAAGAGGAGGAATCTGTGAAGATTTTTTCAGATAATGTGGATATTTTTCTTGATACTAGACCAAAATTTGACAAGTAATAGTTTTCCTAAAGTTTGGTTATAACATGAAATCTAAAATAATATCAGTTAACTTTTGATACGGTAAAGTCCATTGGTCTGTCTTACACTTTGAGTCAATCTTTTACCCAGGAATGATTTAATATCATGCATTGGTCATTTCAAAATATTGGCTCACTGGATTATGCAGATCTTCCAAATATTGACACATTTCTGAATATATCAACAAAAATTCCATTCATTAAAGATCACCACTGACTTCACTAAAACAGTCTTTAAGTATTGGGAAGCTATAAAGCTCACAGTGGTAGATAGAAGTTTTTCCAAAATTCAAAATTTATTGGCAACAATTATGTCAGTTATTTTTCTTGAAGTGACTGGATCACTTTTGATAAATTGTCTGCCAAACACCAGTCTGAATAATCATGGTCTGTCCATCATTCTTTCAAATAAAATACTGTTCTATGAAAGAAACAACTAGTTTAGTGTCCAACTCAAATAATCACACAAATGATTTTGTTAGAGGAAATGAACAGAAATATGGGACTTGTGTGTGAAGTTAGGGGGCAGTGCCCAAGACTGCCTTTTCTTCTGACACCCTCTGCAGAACTTCAAGGTCCCCAAGACCATTCTTACTTCTGGGTTGCAAGACCCAGTTGGCAAGCTCAGGGATCCCCAAGACCACCTTGATGTTTGATAATTTGTTAGAGGGACTCATGGAATTCACTGAGAACTGTTCACAGTTATGGTTTATTACAGTGAAAGGAAATTTTAAAATTTTCCGAGGGAAGAGATGCATGGAGCAGAGTTCAGGAGAGTTCCACATGCAGAACTTAGAGTTGTTCTCTGCCATTGGAGTCATGGACAATAAGTCCTAGTTATATGGGCCCATGTTACTGCAACCAGAGAAGCTCACCTGAACCTTGGTGTCCAGAATCTTTGTTGGAGCTCTGCTGCATAGAACATGGTCAGTTGCCCATGCAGCTGACCTCAGTTTCCAGCCCCTCCAAGGTCAAGCTGATACTGTGTGACCCAAAGCATCCACCATAAATCACATTGTTAGACTACCTAGCATGGCCCAGGATCCTTAGGTAAACAGGAATTTTTGTCAGGCAGGACATTCCAGAGATTTAGAGATTATCTCCCCGGAGCCAAGGGCAAAGATCAGACTACTCTCTGAGAAAGGTTAAATTCTTTACTACACAGTATGTTTCCCGTGTCATCACAGAGTGTTAAAAAATATGTGTATTCAAGAGTTGTGATTTGATAAAACTAATAGTTTGTACTGCTTCATTCGACATTCTTATAGGAAGCTGGTATTTTTTACTTTATTATATTTTTTTACTGTGAGCTTGTGGTACTTATATACCAGTACATTTTGATGCTGTTGCTGCCTTGATTGTGCTGTCAGTAGCATCACCCACCATTGTTTTTGCACCATCAGTGAAGCAGTCAACCTTGTTTAAAAAGGTAGTAATGTCTTAGAATTTTTATGAAAATAGTTTACCTCATGAACCTCCTCAGAATCTCTGCTCTCTCAAAGCACTCTATCTTTTTCATGGTATTTACCAATCTTTACTTTGTTTTGTAATTTAGTATAATTCCCTAGAGAACCTAGACTGCAACTTCTTTCAGGGTAGTTTGTCATATTTATCTTTGTAGTCTCCATTTTACCTAGTACAGCGCTTTATATATATTAGAAATTCAATAAATATTTGCTTCATTAATATATAGGACCTTTTCATCACTTCAGAAAATCTTTTCAAATCTGCTTTTTCTTCTCATTTGTGACTTTTTCTTCTCATTTGTGACTTTTTTTCCTTTTTTTTACCATGCTGATTCCCTAGATACTTTATTTATACATTTCCCTCATTGATATTTAAATGCCACCAAATTATTTCATTTCCTCCTAACTACTTCTGTCTTAGTTCAGGCACTTGTCCTCTAAATTAGTTGGCAGACTCCAGTCTTCTCTCTGCATCTGGTTTTACTCCCCTCAAATTTATCTCCTCCTAACCATCAAGATGATCTGTTTGAAATGCAGATAACAATAACACTGTGTGCCAAGGACTCTTTTAACACATTTAATCCCCAACAACCTTGTGAGGGAAGTTTGTTATCCTAACTTTACAAATGAGAAATATACGACCCAGAGAAGTTACCTAGACAATGTGATTCTAGAGTCCCAGGTGTTTACTCTTAACAACTCTGCTAATCTGCCTCTCACTGCTTAGTTTAAAACTGCTTGGTGAAAAAGAAAAAGAAAGGAAAAAATTAAAAACCCCTGGTGGCTCATCTTATTTATAGACTAAAGACCAAGTTCCTAAACGTGACATTTAAGACCTTCTACATTCTGACTTCTCTCTTTTATGGCATTATTATCTCTTCGTGCTTGCTTCATTCTACAAACTCTAGCAATTCTAATTTCCTTATAGTTTATCTACACACATGCTATTTATAACTTCTGTGCATGGTTGATGCTGTCCCATCTGCCTAATATGTCTGCTCTGTACTAGTCACCTAACAAATTCCTACTTATCTTTTGAGACACAGCCCAGGTGGTAGCTACTCAAGGAATTTTTCCTTGACCTTTCTCTTTGTCCTCTCACCCCATCAGATAAGAATTGTCTATACAATGGGGGAGACAGATAAAAGCAGAAAACTGTATAACAAGCACGGTAAGTACAGTGAAAAAGATAATATGGTATAATGAAAGTAACTGTTTTGCAATTAACAGTTTGGCCCTATATCCCAAACTAAACTATGTTCTCCTTTGAGGGTAGGGATTCATTTTATATCATCAGTATCTGGTATATAATAAAACCAAAATGTTTTCTGAATGAACGAATGCATATTTCTCCAAATTCGTATTTCCTATTTCATAATTTATGCAAAGTCATTGTCTTTGTTACAGATATCAGGAAAATTGTATAAATGTAGGTTCCAGGTAATGCATTTACCTTCTCTTTGATTTTTTCTTTCTTTTGTAAGCTCCTTGCCCGACTTGAAGGTAGAAGTTCGTTGAAAGAAATAGAACCGCATCTGTTTGCCGATGAAGAATCGCCTATGAATGGTAAAACAAAACTCAAACCATAATATAGTTGTCATAAATTAAGTTTCATAAAACAAGTTATATTTCACATATATTCACATATGTATGCAGACTCCTACCAAGTGATCATAAAGGTTAAAACAGTGAAAGTAAACATTCAGAAACGGATTGTTCTAGTTTGCTAGCTGCTGGAGTGCCATATGCCAGAAACAGAATAGCTTTTAAAAGGGGGGTTTAATAAGTTAGAAGTTTACTGTTCTAAGACCATGAAAATGTCCCAAATTAAAGCAAGTCTCTAAAAATGTCCAGATTAAGGCACCAACAGGAGGTTACCTTCATTCACGAAAGGCCAATGAACTTTCTCTCAACTGGAGTGGCGAACATGGCAACATCTGCTAGCTTTCTCTCCAGGCTCCTTGTTTCATGAAGCTCCCCCGGGGGTGTTTTTCTTCTTCATCTCCTAAGGTCTCTGGCTGTGTGGGCTCTTGTGGTTCTTGTGCTCTCTGGTGGTTTTACTTCGTGACTCAGAGGCTCTTTCTAAAATGTTTCCTCTTTTAAAGAATTCCAGTAAACTAATCAAGACCTATGTGGAATGATGGAGTCACATCTCTATCTGCTCAAAAATGTTAATGCCTACAATTGGGTGTATCATAGCTCCATGGAGATCATCTAATCAAAAGATTCTAACCTACATTATTGAATAAGGATTAAAAGAAAGGTTGTTCCCAAAAGATTGGATCATGATTAAAACATGGCTTTTCTAGGGTACATAAATCCTTTCAAATTGGCACGCAGACCATGACAGAAGAGTTGTTACCCAGATCTCTTCAGCCCTTCCTTATCTGTGCCAAATGAGATGAATTCTGACTTACTGTGGTAAATTATTGAGATAAACATTGATTCCTTCTTTAGTCCCAACATATTATGTTTGTGGGAGGTTTTTTAAATTGTCATTTGTTTATTTTTTATTCTCCTTCTTAAGTTTGCACAATCATAGAAAAATTCTTAGTTATCAGCATGTTTTATTAGTACTTCTATGGTAGGGGAAATCTGTACTCACTAGTTCTATTAGTCCTTCTACATTTGAGGGAATTTATAAGGAAAGTAGTATGCTTATAGATTGTTGATTTTTTAAATGTAACAGTGCTACTGACATGTAATTCACATACCATACAGTTGACCCATTTAAACTACAATTCAGTGGTTTTTAGTATAGTCACAGGGATGTGTGACTATCACCACAGTCAATTTCAGAACATTTTCATCACCCTAAGAAGAAACTCCATATCACTAGGCAATCATAAATCTTTCTTACTTTATCGTTTTGCCAATTCTGGACATTTCATATAATTGGAATCATACAATAATGTGGTCTTATGTAACTGACTTCTTTCACTTAGCATAATTTTTCAAAGTTCACCCATATTACAACATGTATCTGTAGTTCATTACTTTTTTATTGCCAAGCAATAGTCCATTATATGGTTATACAGTGTTTTGTTTAGCCACTCGCTTATTGATGGCATTTGGGTGATTTCTACTTTTCAATTGTTATCAGTAATGTTGTTATGATTATTCATGTGCAAGTTTTTGTGTGAACATATGTTTTCAGTTCTCTTCAGTATATACATAAGCATGTAATTGCTAGGTTATATGATAACTTTATGTTCAGCCTTTTGAGTCTACCAAAGAGTTTACCAAAGAGCTATATACTTTACTCTGCCAGCAGTATATGAAAGATCCAATTTCTCTAAATCCTTTCCAACAATTATCATCTGTCATTTTGATAATAGCCATCTGTATTAGTTTGTTAAAGTTGCCAGAATGCAATATAGCAGAAATGGAATGACTTTTAAAAAGGGAATTTATTGAGTTGCAAATTCATTGTTCTAAGGCTGAGAAAATGTCCAGTCTAAGACACCAACAAGAAGCTACCTTCACTCAAGAAAGCCTGATGACATCCAGTACACCTCTGTCACCTGGGAAGGCACATGGCTGGCATCTGCTGGTGCCTTGTTCCGGGGCTTTGTTGCTTTCAGCTTCTTGTTCCCTGTGGGAATTCCTCACTTGGCACCTGTGGGCTTTCAACTTAGCTCCTCTGGGACACAACTCTGAGTTCGGGCTTGCTTAGCATCTCATGGGAAGGCACATGATGATGTCTGCTGGGTCCTGCCTCTCGAAACGTATGGGTCTTATGTTGGCTCTTTTGCTTCTGTTCTCCCAGCGTCTGCATGGCTCTGGGCTTTCTCCAAATTGTTTCCTCTTTTTTATTTAACCAATGACATATTTCAAGTTTATTCTCGAATGTCTGTTCACATCAGTGGTACCATACAGTATTTGTCCTTTAGTTTTTGGCTAGACTCACTCAGCATAATGTTCTCTAGGTCCATCCATGTTATTACATGCTTCATAAGTTTATCTTGTCTTAAAGCTGCATAATATTCCATCGAATGTATATACCACAGTTTGTTTAGCCATTCTTCTGTTGATGGACATTTTGGCTGTTTCCATCTCTTTGTAATTGTAAATAACGCTGCTATAAACATTGGTGTGCAAATGTCCGTTTGTGTCTTTGTCCTTAAGTCCTTTGAGTAGATACCTAGCAATGGTATTGCTGGGTCGTATGGCAATTCTATATTAAGCTTTTTGAGGAATCGCCAAACTGCCTTCCACAGTGGTTGCACCATTTGACATTCCCACCAACAGTGGATAAGTGTGCCTCTTTCTCCGCATCCTCTCCAGCACTTGTCATTTTCTGTTTTGTTGCTAATGGCCATTCTGGTGGGTGTGAGATGATATCTCATTGTGGTTTTGATTTGCATTTCTCTAATGGCCAGGGACATTGAGCATCTCTTCATGTGCCTCTTGGCCATCCGTATTTCCTCTTCTGAGAGGTGTCTGTTCAAGTCTTTTTCCCATTTTGTAATTGGGTTGGCTGTCTTTTTGTTGTTGAGTTGAACAATCTCTTTATATATTCTGGATACTAGACCTTTATCTGATATGTCATTTCCAAGTATTATCTCCCATTGTGTAGGCTGTCTTTCTACTTTCTTGATGAAGCTCTTTGATGCACAAAAGTGTTTAATTTTGAGGAGCTCCCATTTATTTATTTCTTTCTTCAGTATTCTTGCTTTAGGTTTAAGGTCCATAAAACTGCCTCCAATTGTAACATTCATAAGATATCTCCCTACATTTTCCTCTAACTGTTTTATGGTCTTAGACCTAATGTTTAGATCTTTGATCCATTTTGAGTTAACTTTTGTGTAGGGTGTGAGATATGGGTCTTCATTCATTCTTTTACATATGGATATCCAGTTCTCTAGGGATCATTTGTTGAAGAGACTGTTCTGTCCCAGGTGAGTTGGCTTGACTGCCTTATCAAAGATCAAATGTCCATAGATGAGAGGGTCTATATCTGAGCACTCTATTCGATTCCATTGGTCGATATATCTATCTTTATGCCAATACCATGCTGTTTTGACCACTGTGGCTTCATAATATGCCTTAAAGTCAGGCAGTGCAAGACCTCCAGCTTCATTTTTTTTTCTCAAGATGTTTTTAGCAATTCGGGGCACCCTGCCCTTCCAGATAAATTTGCTTATTGGTTTTTCTAATTCTGAAAAATAAGTTGTTGGGATTTTGATTGGTATTGCATTGAATCTGTAGATCAGTTTAGGTAGGGTTGACATCTTAATTATATTTAGTCTTCCAATCCATGAACACGGTATGCCCTTCCATCTATTTAGGTCTTCTGTGATTTCTTTTAGCAGTTTTTTGTAGTTTTCTTTATATAGGTCTTTTGTCTCTTTGGTTAAATTTATTCATAGGTATTTTATTCTTTTAGTTGCGATTGTAAATGGGATTCGTTTCTTGATTTCCCCCTCAGCTTATTCATTACTAGTGTATAGAAAAGCTACAGATTTTTGAATGTTGATCTTATAGCCTGCTACTTTGCTGTACTCATTTATTAGCTCTAGTAATTTTGTTGTGGATTTTTCCGGGTTTTCGACGTATAGTATCATATCGTCTGCAAACAGTGATAGTTTTACTTCTTCCTTTCCAATTTTTTTTTTTTTATTAATTAAAAAAAAATAAACACAACATTTAGAAATCATTCCATTCTACATATGCAATCAGTAATTCTTGATATCATCACATAGATGTATGATCATCATTTCTTAGTACATATGCATCGATTTAGAAAAAGAAATAGCAAGACAACAGAAAAAGAAATAAAATGATAATATAGAGAAAAAATAAAAATAAAAATAAAAAATACAAAAATATATTAAAAAAACTATAGCTCAGATGCAGCTTCATTCAGTGTTTTAACATAATTACAATTAGGTAGTATTGTGCTGTCCATTTTTTTTTTTATAGAAATCATACCATTCTACATATGCAATCAGTAATTCTTAACATCATCACATAGATACATGATCATCGTTTCTTAGTACATTTGCATCTGTTTAGAAGAACTAGCAATATAACCGAAAAAGATATAGAATGTTAATATAGAGAAAAAAAATAAAACTAATAATAGTAAGAACAAAACAAAACAAAACAAAAACCTATAGCTTAGATGCAGCTTCATTCAGTGTTTTAACATGATTACTTTACAATTAGGTATTATTGTGCTGTCCATTTTTGAGTTTTTGTATCTAGTCCTATTGCACAGTCTGTATCCCGTCAGCTCCAATTACCCATTATCTTACCCTGTTTCTAACTCCTGCTGAACTCTGTTACCAATGACATATTCCAAGTTTATTCTTGAGAGTCGATTCACATCATTGGGACCATACAGTATTTGTCTTTTAGTTTTTGGCTAGACTCACTCAGCATAATGTTCTCTAGGTCCATCCATGTTATTACATGCTTCATAAGTTTATCCTGTCTTAAAGCTGCATAATATTCCATCGTATGTATATACCACAGTTTGTTTAGCCACTCGTCTGTTGATGGACATTTTGGCTGTTTCCATCTCTTTGCAATTGTAAATAACACTGCTATAAACATTGGTGTGCAAATGTCCGTTTGTGTCTTTGCCCTTAATTCCTTTGAGTAAATTCCCAGCAATGGTATTGCTGGGTCGTATGGCAATTCTATATTCAGCTTTTTGAGGAACCGCCAAACTGCCTTCCACAGTGGTTGCACCCTTTGACATTCCCACCAACAGTGGATAAGTGTGCCTCTTTCACCGCATCCTCTCCAGCACTTGTCATTTTCTGTTTTGTTGCTAATGGCCATTCTGGTGGGTGTGAGATGATATCTCATTGTGGTTTTGATTTGCATTTCTCTAATGGCCAGGGACATTGAGCATCTCTTCATGTGCCTTTTGGCCATTTGTATTTCCTCCTCTGAGAGGTGTCTGTTCAAGTCTTTTTCCCATTTTGTAATTGGGTTGGCTGTCTTTTTGTTGTTGAGTTGAACAATCTCATTATAAATTCTGGATACTAGACCTTTATCTGATATGTCGTTTCCAAATATTGATTCCCATTGTGTAGGCTGTCTTTCTACTTTCTTGATGAAGTTCTTTGATGCACAAAAGTGTTTAATTTTGAGGAGTTCCCATTTATTTATTTCCTTCTTCAGTGCTCTTGCTTTAGGTTTAAGGTCCATAAAACTGCCTCCAATTGTAACATTCATAAAATATCTCCCTACATTTTCCTCTAACTGTTTTATGGTCTTAGACCTAATGTTTAGATCTTTGATCCATTTTGAGTTAACTTTTGTGTAGGGTGTGAGATATGGGTCTTCTTTCATTCTTTTACATATGGATATCCAGTTCTCTAGGCACCATTTATTGAAGAGACTGTTCTGTCCCAGGTGAGTTGGCTTGACTGCCTTATCAAAGATCAAATGTCCATAGATGAGAGGGTCTATATCTGAACACTCTGTTCGATTCCATTGGTCGATATATCTATCTTTATGCCAATACCATGCTGTTTTGACCACTGTGGCTTCATAATATGCCTTAAACTCAGGCAGTGCAAGACCTCCAGCTTCGTTTTTTTTCCTCAAGATGTTTTTAGCAATTCGGGGCACCCTGCCCTTCCAGATAAATTTGCTTATTGGTTTTTCTAATTCTGAAAAATAAGTTGTTGGAATTTTGATTGGTATTGCATTGAATCTTTAAATCAATTTAGGTAGGATTGACATCTTAACTATATTTAGTCTTCCAATCCATGAACATGGTATGCCCTTCCATCTATTTAGGTGTTCTGTGATTTTCTTTAGCAGTTTTTTGTAGTTTTCTTGTCTCTTTAGTTAAATTTATTCCTAGGTATTTTTTTTTTTTTTTTTTTTTACTTCTTGATACCCAATTTATTTATTCTCTTAATAGGCACTCAATATAACAAACCTGTCAAATGAACTATTATAAACACACTCCTGTGTTTTAGTTTAGAACACATTTATCCCAGAAAAAATTGAACTGTATGTGACCTTCAGATCATGAAAAAACTAAATTTTTCAACATGTGGATCTAAAAAAGCACTTTACAAATTATAGTATCATCAATGAGTCCAGGTTTTAGATTCCAGCCCAGTTTCTTTTTTATATTAAATGATTTTAAAAATTAGGGCAAAGGACTCAGACATTTCTCCAAAGATATACAAATGGCCAATAAGCACATATAAAGATGCTCAACATTATTAGCCATTGGGGAAGTGCAAATTAGAACTGCAAAGAGATATGAGCTCACATCTACTAGGATTGCTGTGATTTTTTTTTTTTTATTTTTTTTTTATTTTTTATTTTTTTATCAACGGAAAGAAAGAAAAAAAAAAGAAAGAAATTAACACAACATTTAGAAATCATACCGTTCTACATATGCACTCAGTAATTCTTAACATCATCACATAGATGCATGATCATCATTTCTTAGTACGATTACATCGATTTAGAGGAACTAGCAACACAACAGAAAAAGATATAAAATGTTAATATAGAGAAAAGAAATAAAAGTAGTAATAATAGTAAAAAAAAAAAAACGTATAGCTCAGATGCAGCTTCATTCAGTGTTTTAACATCATTACTTTACAATTAGGTATTATTGTGCTGTCCATTTTTCAGTTTTTGTATCTAGTCCTGTTGCACAGTCTGTATCCCTTCAGCTCCAATTATCCATTATCTTACCCTGTTTCTAACTCCTGCTGGACTCTGTTACCAATGACATATTTCACGTTTATTCTCGAATGTCCGTTCACATCAGTGGGACCATACAGTATTTGTCCTTTAGTTTTTGGCTGGACTCACTCAGCATAATATTCTCTAGGTCCATCCATGTTATTACATGCTTCTTAAGTTTATCTTGTCTTAAAGCTGCATAATATTCCATCGAATGTATATACCACAGTTTGTTTAGCCATTCTTCTGTTGATGGACATTTTGGCTGTTTTCATCTCTTTGCAATTGTAAATAACGCTGCCATAAACATTGGTGTGCAAATGTCCGTTTGTGTCTTTGCCCTTAAGTCCTTTGAGTAGATACCTAGCAATGGTATTGCTGGATCGTATGGCAATTCTATATTCAGCTTTTTGAGGAACCGCCAAACTGCCTTCCACAGTGGTTGCACCCTTTGACATTCCCACCAACAGTGGATAAGTGTGCCTCTTTCTCTGCATCCTTTCCAGCACTTATCATTTTCTGTTTTGTTGATAATGGCCATTCTGGTGGGTGTGAGATGATATCTCATTGTGGTTTTGATTTGCATTTCTCTAATGGCCAGGGACATTGAGCATCTCTTCATGTGCCTCTTGGCCATCCGTATTTCCTCTTCTGGTAGGTGTCTGTTCATGTCTTTTTCCCATTTTGTAATTGGGTTGGCTGTCTTTTTGTTGTTGAGTTGGGCGATCTCTTTATAAATTCTGGATACTAGACCTTTATCTGATATGTCATTTCCAAATATTGTCTCCCATTGTGTAGGCTGTCTTTCTACTTTCTTGATGAAGTTCTTTGATGCACAAAAGTGTTTAATTTTGAGGAGTTCCCATTTATTTATTTCCTTCTTCAGTGCTCTTGCTTTAGGTTTAAGGTCCATAAAACCACCTCCAGTTGTAAGATTCGTAAGATATCTCCCTACATTTTCCTCTAACTGTTTTATGGTCTTAGACCTAATGTTTAGATCTTTGATCCATTTTGAGTTAACTTTTGTATAAGGTGTGAGATGCGGGTCTTCTTTCATTCTTTTACATATGGATATCCAGTTCTCTAGGTACCATTTATTGAAGAGACTGTTCTGTCCCAGGTGAATTGGCTTGACTGCGTTATCAAAGATCAAATGTCCATAGATGAGAGGGTCTATATCTGAACACTCCGTTCGATTCCATTGGTCGATATATCTATCTTTATGCCAATACCATGCTGTTTTGACCACTGTGGCTTCATAATATGCCTTAAAGTCAGGCAGTGCAAGACCTCCAGCTTTGTTTTTTTTCCTCAAGATGTTTTTAGCAATTCGGGGCACCCTGCCCTTCCAGATAAATTTGCTTATTGGTTTTTCTAATTCTGAAAAATAAGTTGTTGGGATTTTGATTGGTATTGCATTGAATCTGTAGATCAGTTTAGGTAGGATTGACCTCTTAATTATATTTAGTCTTCCAGTCCATGAATATGGTATGCCCTTCCATCTACTTAGGTCTTCTGTGATTTCTTTTAGCAGTTTTTTGTAGTTTTCTTTATATAGGTTTTTTGTCTCTTTGGTTAAATTTATTCCTAGGTACTTTATTCTTTTAGTTGCAATTGTAAATGGGATTCGTTTCTTGATTTCCCCCTCCGCTTGTTCATTTCGAGTGTATAGAAATGCTACAGATTTTTGAATGTTGATATTGTAACCTGCTACTTTGCTGTACTCATTTATTAGCTCTAGTAGTTTTGTTGTGGATTTTTCCGGGTTTTCGACATATAGTATCATATCGTCTGCAAACAGTGATAGTTTTACTTCTTCCTTTCCAATTTTGATGCCTTGTATTTCTTTTTCTTGTCTAATTGCTCTGGCTAGAACCTCCAACATCATGTTGAATAATAGTGGTGATAGTGGACATCCTTGTCTTGTTCCTGATCTTAGGGGGAAAGCTTTCAATTTTTCCCCATTGAGGATGATATTAGCTGTGGGTTTTTCATATATTACCTCTATCATTTTAAGGAAGTTCCCTTGTATTCCTATCTTTTGAAGTGTTTTCAACAGAAAAGGATGTTGAATCTTGTCAAATGCCTTCTCTGCATCAATTGAGATGATCATGTGATTTTTCTGCTTTGATTTGTTGATGTGGTGTATTACATTAATTGATTTTCTTATGTTGAACCATCCTTGCATACCTGGGATGAATCCTACTTGGTCATGATGTATAATTCTTTTAATGTGTTGTTGGATACGATTTGCTAGAATTTTATTGAGGATTTTTGCATCTATATTCATTAGAGTGATTGGTCTGTAGTTTTCTTTTTTTGTAATACCTTTGCCTGGTTTTGGTATGAGGGTGATGTTGGCTTCATAAAATGAATTAGGTAGGTTTCCCTCCACTTCGATTATTTTGAAGAGTTTGAGGAGAGTTGGTACTAATTCTTTCTGGAATGTTTGATAGAATTCACATGTGAAGCCGTCTGTTCCCGGACTTTTCTCTTTAGGGAGTTTTGAATGACTAATTCAACCTCTTTACTTGTGATTGGTTTGTTGAGGTCATCTATGTCTTCTTGAGTCAAAGTTGGTTGTTCATGTGTTTCCAGGAACCCGTCCATTTCATCTAAATTGTTGTATTTATTAGCGTAAAGTTTTTCATAGCATCCTGTTATTACCTCCTTTATTTCTGTGAGGTCAGTAGTTATGTCTACTCTTCCATTTCTGATCTTATTTATTTGCATCCTCTCTCTTCTTCTTTTTGTCAATCTTGCTAAGGGCCCATCAATCTTATTGATTTCCTCATAGAACCAACTTCTGTTCTTATTAATTTTCTCTATTGTTTTCATGTTTTCAGTTTCATTTATTTCTGCTCTAATCTTTGTTATTTCTTTCCTTTTGCTTGCTTTGGGGTTAGTTTGCTGTTCTTTCTCCAGTTCTTCCAAGTGGACAGTTAATTCCTGCATTTTTGCCTTTCCTTCTTTTCTCATAAAGGCATTTAGGGCAATAAATTTCCCTCTTAGCACTGCCTTTGCTGCGTCCCATAAGTTTTGATATGTTGTGTTTTCATTTTCATTCGCCTCTAGGTATTTACTAATTTCTCTTGCAATTTCTTCTTTGACCCACTTGTTGTTTAAGAATGTGTTGTTGAGTCTCCATGTATTTGTGAATTTTCTGGCCCTCCGCCTATTATTGATTTCCAACTTCATTCCTTTATGATCCGAGAAAGTGTTGTGTATGATTTCAATCTTTTTAAATTTGTTAAGACTTGCTATGTGACCCAGCATATGGTCTATCTTTGAGAATGATCCATGAGCACTTGAAAAAAAAGTGTATCCTCCTGTTGTGGGATGTAATGTCCTATAAATATCTGTTAAGTCTAGCTCATTTATAATAATATTCAGATTCTCTATTTCTTTATTGATCCTCTGTCTAGATGTTCTGTCCATTGATGAGAGTGTTGAATTGAAGTCTCCAACTCTTATGGTATATGTGTCTATTTCCCTTTTCAGTGTTTGCAGTGTATTCCTCACGTATTTTGGGGCATTCTGGTTCGGTGCGTAAATATTTATGATTGTTATGTCTTCTTGTTTAATTGTTCCTTTTATTAGTAGATAGTGTCCTTTGTCTCTTTTAACTGTTTTACATTTGAAGTCTAATTTGTTGGATATTAGTATAGCCACTCCTGCTCTTTTCTGGTTGTTATTTGCATGAAATATCTTTTCCCAACCTTTCACTTTCAGCCTAAGTTTATCTTTGGGCCTAAGATGTGTTTCCTGTAGACAGCATATAGAAGGATCCTGTTTTTTAATCCATTCTGCCAGTCTGTGTCTTTTGATTGGGGAATTCAGTCCATTAACATTTAGAGTTATTACTGTTTGGATAATATTTTCCTCTACCATTTGTCCTTTTGTATTATATATATCATATCTGACTTTCCTTCTTTCTACACTCTTCTGCATGCCTCTCTCTTCTGTCTTTTTGTGTCTGACTGTAGTGCTCCCTTTAGTATTTCTTGCAGAGCTGGTCTCTTGGTCACAAATTCTCTCAGTGACTTTTTGTCTGAGAATGTTTTAATTTCTCCCTCATTTTTGAAGGACGATTTTGCTGGATATAGGAGTCTTGGTTGGCAGTTTTTCTCTTTTAGTAACTTAAATATATCATCCCACTGTCTTCTAGCTTCCATGGTTTCTGCTGAGAAATCTACACATAGTCTAATTGGGTTTCCCTTGTATGTGATGGATTGCTTCTCTCTCGCTGCTTTTGAGATCCTCTCTTTCTCTTTGACCTCTGACATTCTAAGTAGTAAGTGTCTTGGGGAATGCCTATTTGGGTCTAATCTCTTTGGGGTGCGCTGCACTTCTTGGATCTGTAATTTTAGGTCTTTCATAAGAGTTGGGAAATTTTCAGTGATAATTTCTTCCATTAGTTTTTCTCCTCCTTTTCCCTTCTCTTCTCCTTCTGGGACACCCACAACACGTATATTTGTGCGGTTCACATTGTCCTTGAGTTCCCTGATACCCTGTTCAAATTTTTCCATTCTTTTCCCGATAGTTTCTGTTTCTTTTTGGAATTCAGATGTTCCATCCTCCAAATCACTAATTCTATCTTCTGTCTCTTTAAATCTATAATTGTTGATATCCATTGTTTTTTCCATCTTTTCTACTTTATCCTTCACTTCCATAAGCTCTGTGATTTGTTTTTTCAGTTTTTCTATTTCTTCTTTATGTTCAGCCCATGTCTTCTTCATGTCCTCCCTCATTTTATTGATTTCGTTTTTGAAGAGGTTTTCCATTTCTGTTCGTATATTCAGCATTAGTTGTCTCAGCTCCTGTATCTCATTTGAACTATTGGTTTGTTCCTTTGACTGGGCCATATTTTCAATTTTCTGAGCGTGATCCGTTATCTTCTGCTGGCGTCTGGGCATTTAGTCAGATTTCCCTGGGTGTTGGACCCCACAGGTTGAAAATTTTTTCTATGAAATCTCTGGGTTCTGTTTTTCTTATCCTGCCCAGTAGGTGGCGCTCGTGGCACACGTTTGTCTACAGGCTCCACCGGTAAAAGTTGCTGTGGGTCCTTTAACTCTGGAAAACTCTCACCGTGGGGGAGGTTTGGCAGCCAAAGCATCTTGGAAGAGTGCCAGCTGGCCCGGGGGTCTGAACACGGGGAGGGTCGCCGGCCGCCGCAGCACGGGAGAGCGCCCGACCGAATTTCCTAGTCGGCCCAGGGCGCCAAGCGTGGCGGAAGGGCGCCAGCTGTGCAGCCCGGGAGAGTACACTGTTCCCAGCCGGACTGGGGAGTCACGTGTTTGGAAGGGACCCCCTGGTCACCGTTCTCCATAGTCTGGGGATTTTCGACCCAACTCTCTCAGTTGGTGCAGGGGGCTTCGCGTGGTGGGGGCGCCAGCCGCCGCGGCCCAAGGGGACCGCCTGCCCAATTCTGCCAGCTGGCCTGGGAAGGAGGAAGGGAGGGTCTCCGGCTGCTTGCCGTCCCACCCAGGAAAACCCGCGCACCTCGGTGATCTCACCGGAGCTGGTTCTCCCAGACAGTCAGCCGTTCCAGGATGGGGTACGCCGTCCCTTTGATCTCTCTCGTGGCTCCAGGAGCTGCTCTGTATTGTCTCCACTCCCCCAGTAGCTGTTCTGGAGGAGGAAAGGTGAGGGTGGCAAGGCTGTCAAGGCCGGTGGCGGAGGAGCCGGTGAAGGCGGAAGAGGGCACAGTGGTGGTTGGAGAGCCACCGGAGCGGGAGGGGGAAGAGGGGAGAGGAGGGCTGCGGGGCGTGGGCACCGCGCCCCAGGCCGGCGGACAAAGAGGGGAGAGGAGGGCGGGCGGGCTGGCTGCTGCGGGGCGTGGGCGCCGCCCGCTGGGCCAGCGGACAAAGAGGGGAGAGCTGTTTCCTCTTTTAAAGGACTCCAGCAAACTAATTAAGACCCACCCTGAACGGGGGGAGTTACAGCTCCATCTAATGAAAAAGTCACACCCACAACTGGCCACATCTTCGTAGAGATTTGTAAAGATAATCTAATCAAATGTTTCTGCCCGACAGTACTGAATCAGGATTGAAAGAAATGGCTACCCCCACAAGAATGGATCATGATAAAACATAGCTTTTTCTGGGGTGCATAAGAACTTCATACCAGTGCACCATCCCAGAGGGTGTGAAATTTATCTTGTGGTTTTGATTTATATCTCCCTGATGACTAAGGATATATTATTTTGATTA
This sequence comes from Tamandua tetradactyla, assembly GCF_023851605.1. Taxonomy (NCBI): domain Eukaryota; kingdom Metazoa; phylum Chordata; class Mammalia; order Pilosa; family Myrmecophagidae; genus Tamandua; species Tamandua tetradactyla. The sequence goes on along the minus strand of NC_135327.1, from coordinate 197,298,360 downwards.
TTGAGTCACAAGACTTCTTATGTATTCTAGATACAGGTTATTTATAAGATATATGATTTTCAAATAATTTGTTATTTTCTGTTGTCCTTTTGTTTTCTGATAATGTTCTTTGAAGCAGAAAAGTTTTTAATTTTGCTGGTATCTCGTTTATCTGATTTTTCGTTTGTTGTTCATACATATAGTGACTAAAAAACTATTGCCTGATCAGAGGTTACAAAGATTTATGGCTATGCTTTCTTTTTTTTTTTTCTTTAACTGTTTGTTTTGAAATAATTTCAAACTAACAGGATAGTTATAAAAATACTTAAATTCCATACAGAGAAGTCCAACAGAACCCCACCTCCCAGACATGTAGATCTAGTAATTTTAATATTTTGGCACCTTTGCAGTTCTTTCTTCTTTTGCTTTCTCTCTCTTATTTATCCACTAATTCTGTCTGTCTGTCTTTTGAACATTTGAGAACAGGTTGCATACATCATACTCCTTGAACACATAATACATCCATATATGTTTCCTATAAATAAGGATATTCAGTGACGTAATCACCTAAAGTGTAGTTATCAAGTTCAAGAAATTTAACGTTGAAATAAAGCTTACATTCTATATTCTCAATTTTTATATTCCAATATCTTTTTGAGCCTTTTCTCCTTCATTCTTTGGTCCCATTGAGTATCATGTATTGCATTTAATTGTCATTCTGTCTTTAGTTTTTCTTTTAAAAAAATATTGAAACATATGCAGCATAAACCTTTCTCTTTGTAAATCTTCCTATTCCAACTGATTCCAAGTATACCATTTATTGGGATTAATCACATTCAAAAGTTACAGTGTCTTAACCTAAAACTTTCTAAGTTCTATTACTAGAACTTTCCCTTCAACCAAAGAGAAAACATATGCTCATTTTGCAATAACTCCCTGGGCTGGTTTGAAAGAAAACCATGTTTTCATTAGAAAAGCCATGTTTTAATCCTAATCAATTTTGTGGGAGAACGGTTTCTTCTAATCCCTATTCAGCACTATAGGTTGGAAGCTTGATTAGGTTATATCTACAGAGATGTGACTCAATCAGTTGTGGATATTAACCTTGATTAGATGGAGACATGATTCCACCCATTTGGATGTGTCTTGATTAATTTACTGGAATCCTATAAAAGAGGGAGCATTGTGGAGAAAGCTAGAGATTCTGATAGAATAGAGAAGGATGACAAAATGATGAGAGCCATGAAGCAGAGTCCACCGGCCAGCAACCTTCTGAAGATGAAGGAGGAAAACGTCCCCAGGGGAGCTTCATGAAACAAGAAGCTGGAAGAGAAAGCTAGCAGACTTTGCCATGTGCCCTTCCAGCTGAGAGAGAAACCCTGAACTTCATTGGCCTTCTTGAACCAAGGTATCTTTCCCTGGATGCCTTGGATTGGCCATTTCTATTTTTTTTTTTTTCAGATTGGCCATTTCTATAGGCTTTCTTTAATCAGCCTTAGAACTGTAAACTTGCAACTTATCAAATTCCCCTTTTTAAAAGTCATTCTATTTCTGGTATATTGCATTCTGGCAGCTAGCAAACTAGAATATTCCCTATTGCTTCTCCTTCCCATCCCTGGTAACATATACTCTACTCTCTGTCTCTGTGAGTTTACATATCTGATATTTTCTTTGTGGTTACAATGGGGTTTAAATTTTTTTTTTTTTTAATTTTTTTCTTTTTTTTTTTGTTCTATTTGCAATGGGGTTTAAATTTAACGTTCTAAATCTATAACAGTCTTGTTTGTTTTATACCACCTTAGCTTCATAAGCATATATAAACTATGTTCCTATGGATGCCTCAATCTTTATGTAGTGCTTGTCACAACTTATGTATTTATACATTATGATTCCAAAACCATGGATTTATCATTACAATTCTGTGCATTTACCTTTTCGATCCTGTAAGAAATAAAAAGTGGAGTTAAAATTTAAAAACAAAACAAAAAAAGGTGGTTATTTATATTTACCCATGTTGTTATCGTTAGTGGATATCTTTATTTTTTTATTATGTGGCTTCAGTTAATTATCTCGTGTCCTTTCCTTTCAACCTGCAGAACTACATTTAGCATTACTTGTGGGGCTAGTCTGGCTGTGAGAAAGTCCCTCAACTTTTGTCTGTATAGGAATGTCTTAATTCCTCCCTCATTTTGAAAGACAGTTTTGTGGATATAGAATTCTTTATTGGCAATCTTTTGTTTTCAGCATTTTAAATATTTCATCCCACTGCTTTCCTGCCTCTATGGTTTCCAATGAAAAAATCAGTATTTAAACTTATCGAGACACCTTTGTATATAACACATGGTTTCTGTCTTTATCTTTGGCACTAAACAATTTGATTATAACGTGGTGTGGTATGAGTCCAATTGTCTTTACCCTATTTGGACTCCATTGAGCAACTTGGATGTGTTTTTTCGTGTCTTTCATTAAATTTGAGAAGTTTTCAGCCCTTATTTCTTTGAATATTCTCTCTTCTCTTTTCTCTCCTACTTCTGAGATTCTGCAATGCATTTATTGGTACACTTGATGGTATCCTAATGGATGATTTCATTAGTCTTATCTTCAGGTTCTTTCATTCTTTCTTCTGCCAGTTCCAATCTGCTGTTGACTCTCTATAGAGAGTGTTTAATTTCTGTTACTGTGGTTTTCAATTCTGTTTGGTTCCTTTCCATAATTTCACCTGGTTCCTTTCCATAATTTCACCTCTCTATTAATATTCTCTTTGTTCACATCTGCCATTTGCCTAATTTCCTTTAGTTATTTGTCCGTTCTTTCATTTAGCTATTAAGCATATTTAGGACTCTGTTTTTTTTACGGTCTCTGTCTGGAATGTTGCAAGTTTGATCCTTCTCATTGGTGGTTGCCAATGCTTCAGTCTTCTCTTTTGCCTGGGCCATCAATTTCTGTTCCTTTATATGCTTTGTAATCTCTTGTTGAGACCTTGACATTTTGATAATTTAATATATTTTCACTGAAATTTAGGCTCTGAAGCATCTGTTCTTAATCTTGTATCCAGCTAATGTTAATGACAGAGCTTTCCTTGAATGCCAGGAGCTAACAGAAGTTAAAAAGGAAAGAAAAGACAAAACACTTTTCCCCATCTTTGCGGACTGACCTGTGCAAGTGCTTTCCTTCAGAGCTTATCCATATAACAAGTTTAGAGAAGTTCCGTTCTGTTCCTAGTTTGTTGAGTGTTTTTATTATAAAGGATCTTGAATTTTGCCAAATGTTTTTCTCTACCTATTGAAATAATATATGCTTTTCCCCCTTGATTATATTATTAGAGTTTATTGCATTAGTTGATTTTCAGATATTAAACCAACCTTGCATTCCTCAGAGAAGTCCCACATAGTTATGGTAGGCAATCCTTCATATGTTGCTGAATTTGGTGCACTGTTATTTGTTGAGAATTTTGTTTGTTTGTTTTTGTTCATAAGTGGTATAGTCACTACATTTCTTGTGAGCTCTTTGTGTGGTTTTGATATCAGGATAATTCTGTCTCATAGGATGAATTGAGAAGCAATCTCTTTTCTTCTGTTATTTCATTACTAACTAATTCTTTATTTGTAGAGATTTTAGCCATCTGTAGAATTAGAAGTAGCATAATCCACACCAGACTGCCCTCACTTGTGGTACCAACAGCCAGTTGTAGGGTTCCCCAAACCACCCCCAATTTTGATAATAAGCCTAAGGGCTCATACAACTTGCTGAAAGCTCTTATACTCGTGGTTACTGTTTATTATAGGGAAAGGATACAGTTTAAATCATCCAAGGCAAGAGCACAAAGGAGGGGGTCCAGGGAAAAAGCAAATGCAGAACTTCCATTGACGTCCCACCATTGAGACTAGACACATTACCTTCCCTGTCATGGTTGTATGACAATGTACTTGAAAAATTGCCAACTAGAGAAGCTCACCTTAGCCTTTGGTATCTAGAGTCATTATACTGTACATATAGCTGACTTTTAGTCTCCAGTCTCTTATCTGTTTGCATTTCTGCTTTCAATTCTTTTGGGGATATATCTAGTAGCAGGATTGCCAGATCATATGACAGTTCTATACTTAACTTCCTGAGGCACTCCAAATTGTCTTCTACAGCAGCTACACCATTTTACATTGTCAACAGCAATGAAATAAGTGTTCCTATTTCTCTGTATCTTCTCCAACGTTCTATTAGGTGTGAATATCTCTTTGTATTTTTCATTTGCATTACCCTGATAGCTAATGATGTTGAGCATCTCTTCATGTGCTTTTATTTTTAATACAATGTTAAGATATATTCATACACTATATAATTTATCTGAAGTATACAATTGGTAGCTCACAGTATTATCACATAGTTGTGCATTCATCACCATAATCAATTTTAGAACATTTTCATTTCTAAAAAAAAGAAATAAATATAAGAAAGTAAACCCAAAACATCCATATTCCTTATCCCCTGCCCTCATTATTGACTCGGATTGTTGTGGTATATTTGTTACTGTTGACAAATAAATATTAAGATATTACTGTTAAGTATAGTCTGTAGTTTGCAACAGGTACATTTTTTTCCCCATATTCCCCTCTCTATTATTAACTTCTTGTAATAGTGTCATACATTTGTTCTAGTTCATAAAAGAACTTTTTTATGTTTGTACAGTTAATCACAGTGATCATCTTCCTTAAGATTCACTGTGTTATACATTCCCATGTGTTAACCTCCAGCTAATCTTCTAGTGAAATACACTACTGTAAAATTCCCCTTTCTGTCACATTCACCCACCATTCAGCACTGTTACTTATACTCACAATAATGTGCTACCATCACCTCTATTCATTTCCAAACATTTAAGTTTGACCTAGTTAAAAATGCGGCACCCATGTCCTTTTTAGCCATTTGTATATCCTCTTTGGAGGAATGTTTATTCAAGTCTTTTGCCCATATTTATATTGTGTTGTTTGTCTTTTATTGTTTAGTTGTTAAGATCTCTTTATATATTCTGGATATTAAACTCTTTATCAGCTGTGTGATTTCCAAATATTTTCTCTCATTGAGTAGGCTGCCATTTCACTTTCTTGACCGAGTCATTTGAAGCACAGAAGTTTTGAATTTTGAGGCAGTAATATTTATCAATTTTTATTGTTGTTGCTTGTGCTTTGGGTGTAAAGTCTGAGAAACCATGACTTACCACAAGATCTTGAAGATGCTTCTCTACATTTCCTTCTAGGAGTTTTATGGTTCTGGCTCTTATTTATAGGTCATTCATCTATTTTGAGATAAATTTTGTATATGGTGTGAGATAGTCCGATTTCATTCTTTTGGGCATATGTATCTAGTTCTCACAAGACCTTTTGTTGAAGAAACTATTCTGTCCCAGTTGAGAGGACATGGCCTCCTTATCATATATTAATTGACCATAGGATGTACAGGTCAGTGATAGAGATGCACAGGTCAGTGATAGAATTCTAGCGTGCCATGTGGGAGGCCTGGGTTTAATTCCCAGCTCATGTATCCACCCACCCCACCCCTGAAAAAAAATACTGTGATGAACAAAATTCCCTATGACATACATATATATCTGTCTCTTTGTGTGTATATGTACAGACATAGAAATATATATATATATATATATAAAGGGAAACACATAAAACATTTTTAATTAATTGACCATAGATGTGAGGGTCTATTTCTGAACTCTCATCTGATTACATTGGTCAGTGTAGCTATCTTTATGCCAGAGCTTTGCTGTTTGACCACTGTAGATTTGTAATATGCTTTAATATCGGGAACTGTGAGTCCTCCAACTTCAGTTACTTTTCAAGATGTTTTTGTCTATTCTGGACCCCTCATTCTTCCAAATAATTGATAATTGTCTTTTCCATTTCTGCAAGGTAGCCTGTTTGAATTTCAGTTGGGTTTGCATTGAATCTGTAAATCTGTTTGGACAAAATTGACATCTTAACAATATTTAGTCTTCTATTCCATGAATACGGAATGTGCTTCCATTTATTTAGGTCTTCTTTTAACAATGTTCTGTAGTTTTCTGCATACAGGTCCTTTACATCCTTGGTTAAGTTTTTTCCTAGATATTTAGTTCTTTTAGTTGCTATTATAAATGGATTTTTTCCATGATTTCCTCCTCTGATTGTTCATTACTGGTCTATAGGAACTTTACTGATTTTTGTGTGCTGATCTTGTATCCCACCACTTTACTTTGCTGAACTTGTTTAGTAGTTCTAGTAGCTCTGAGTTGATTTTTTCAGGACTTTTTATATATAGGATCATGTCATCTACAAATAGGGAAAGTTTTACTTTTTCCTTTCCAGTTTGAATGCCTTTTCTTCCTTCCTTCCTTCCTTCCTTCCTTCCTTCCTTCCTTCCTTCCTCCCTTCTTTCCTTCCTCCCTCCCTTCCTCCCTCCCTCCCTCCCTCTCTCCCTCCCTCCCTCCCTCCCTCCCTCCTTCCCTGTCCTAACTTCTTAGACAATGTTGAATAACAATTGTAACAGTGGGCATCCTTGTTTTATTTTCACCATTGAGTATAAAGAAAGCTATGTGTTTTTCATATGTAAGCGTTATCATATTGAGGAAGTTTCCTTTTATTCCTGTCTTTTGAAGAGTGTTTATCAAGAAGGGCTGTGGATTTTGTCACATGCCTTTTCTATATCAACTGAGATGATCATGTTTTTGCCCTGTTCAATTTGATAATGTGGTAAATTACATTAATTGATTTTCTTGTGTTGAACCACCCTTGCGTACCTTGGACAAAAGCCATATCATGGTGTATAATTATTTTACTGTGCTGTTTGATTCCATTTGCAAATATTTTGTTGAGGATTTTTGCATGTATATTCACTCAAGAACTTGGTCTGTTATTTTCCATTTTTATAATCTCTTTATGTGGCTTTGGTATGGGGGTGATGTTGGCCTCATAATTAGAGTTAGCTAGTATTCCCTCCTTTAATATTTTGGAAGAGTTTGGGCAGGATTGGTATTAATTCTTCTTGGAATGATTGGTAGAATACTCCTATGAATCCTTTTGACCCTGAGTTTATCTTTATTGGGAGGTTTTGGATGACTAATTCAGTCTCTTGCAATTGGTCTGTTGAGGTTGTCTATTTCTTATAGAGTCAGTTTCAGTTGTTCAGGTGCTTTTGGAAATTATCCGTTTAATCCAGGTTGTCATATTTTTGGCATACAGTGGCTCATAGTATCCTTTTATGATCCTTTTTATTTCTGTGGGGTCTGTAGTAATGCTCCCCTTTCCCTTCTGATTTATTTGCTTCTCTCTTTTTTCTTTGTCAGTCTAGCTAAGGGTTTGTCAACTTTGTTAATCTCAAAGAATCAACTTTGATTTTATTGTTCTATTTTTTTTTCTCAATTTCATTTATTTCTGCTCTAATCTTTATTTCTTTCCTTCTTGCTCTGGGTTAGTTTGCTGTTCTTTTTCCAGTTCCTCCAGGTGTTCAATTAGGTCTTTGATTTTAATTTTTTAATGTAAACTTGTGGTATGTAGCCTTCACTACATACCATAAATTTTGATATGTTCTTGTTTTTTTTTTATCCATCAGTATTTATCTTTTTAAGATAACTCTCAAAAGAAACATCAACACCATATCAGTGTTGCACCTAGAAAAAAAATCATTAAATATCCATCTGACTGTTATCTGTCATTCTTCATGTGATTCAATTTCTCAAACATGAGTAGTCCCCTGCAGTTCTATATATTTGCTGTCTTCACTCTTTACACATTCCTTGGTGACCTCAAACACTTCTAAAACTTCTATGTGGGTAGTTTTCAAATTTGTATATTTAGTCTGATACTTTCTTTGGTTCCAGACCTGCTTTTCCAGAAGCATGTTGTCATTTTTATATACTGTTGTATTAGTTAGGGTTCTCTAGAGAAACAGAATCAACAGGGAATACTTGCAAATATAAAATTTATAAAAGTGTCTCACATGACCACAGGAACGCAGAGTCCAAAATCCACAGGACAGGCTGTGAAGCTGACAACTCTGATGGATGGTCTGGATGAACTCCACAGGAGAAGCTCACCAGCCGAACCAGGAATGGAACCTCTCTCCTCTGAGTTCTCCTTAAAAGGCTTCCTGTGATTAGATTAAGCATCACTCATTGTAGAAGACACTCCCCTTTGGCTGACTACAAATGGAATCAGCTGTGGATGCAGCTGACGTAATCATGATCTAATTCTATGAAATGTCCTCATTGCAACAGACAGACCAGCAGTTGCCCAACCAGATAAACAGGTACCACAACTTGGCCAAGTTGACACATGTCCCTGACCATGACAAGTGTATCCCACTGTCACCTTAAATCCAATTCATCATCTTTTCCTCCATAGTCAGGTCTTTTTCTTGTTCTACTCGATTCTGTTTGTGGCGCCAGTATTCTAATAATTATCTCCAACTTAAAACCTGGGCTTTAATTTCATCCTTTTGCTTGCCCTTCCTCTCCACATTTCTTATTTACTTTTTTTCCCCATTTAAATTTAAAAAATTAACATAACATAGGAACACAAACATTCTTACCATATGATCATTCCATTCTTGCTATATAATCAATATGTATTCTTTTTTTATTTGTCTCAAGATATTTACTGATTTGTCTTGCACTTTCTTCTTTGACCCACTGATTGTTTAAGTGTGTATTATTTAATCTCCATATATTTGTGGACTTTCCAGTTCTCCACCTATTATTGATTTCTAGCTTCATTCCATTATGCTCAGAAAAAATGCTTTGTTAAATTTCAATCTTTTAAAATTTATTGACTTGTTTTGAGAGTCAACATGTGATCTTTCCAGGAGAGTGCTCCATAGGCCTGGGGGAAGAATGTGTAATCTTCTGTTTTGGGGCTATAATGTTCTGTATGTATCTGTTAGGGCTAGTTCATTTATTATATTATTCAGGTTCTCTGTTTCCTTACTGATCCTCTGCCTAGATGTTCTGTCTATGGATGAGAGTGGTGTATTTAAGTCTCCAACTGCTATTGTAGAGATTTCTGTTTCTTGCTTCTGTTTTGCCAGTGTTTGCCTCATGTATTTCGGGACACTCTGATTAGTTACAGAAATATTTATGATTATTATTTCTTCTTGGTGGATTACCCCTTTTATTAATATATAGTATCTTTCTTTGTCTCTTTTAACAATTTTGTATTTAAAGTCTATTTTGTTTGATATTAGTATAGCTATCCCAGCTCTTGTTTTGTTTACTCTTTGCATGGAATATCTTTTCCACCCTTTCACTCTCAACCTATTTGTGTCTTTGGATTTAAGGTGAGTCTCTTTTAGACAATATGTAGATGGTTATGCATTTTTATCCATTCTCCAATTTCTCTCTTGATTGGGAAGTTTAATCCATTAATATTCAGTGATGTTACTGTAAAGGCAGTACTTACTTCAACCATTTTATCCCTTGGCTTTTATATAGCATCTTATCTTTCTCTTTTTTTTACCATTTTAGCTTCCATTATTGAATAATCCTTAATTCTACACTCTCCTCCAAGCCTCTCCTCTCTTTTCCTTTCAGCCTATACAATTGCCATTAGTATTTCTTGTAAGGCTGGTCTCTTGTTGACAAACTTAGGTATTGTTTATCTGTGAATATATTTAACTCTCATTTTTGAAGGATAGTTTTGTTAGATGAAGACTTAAATATATTATACCACTGCCTTCTTCTGGCCTCCATGATTTTTGATGCAATATCAGCATTTGATTATTTTTAGCACTTCGTCTTATTGAATGTCCCTTTATATGATGTCACTATTCTTGTTCCTTTCAGAAGACTCTCTTTGTCTTTTGAATTAGACATTATGATTAGTATGTGTCTTGGAGTGTGTCTGTTAGAATCTATTCTGTGTGAAGTATGTTGCACTTCTTGGATATGTACTTTCGTAAGAATTGGGTAATTTTTGGCCATTATTTTCTCAAATATTTTTTCTACACCATTTCTATTCTCTTCTTCTTCTGGGGCAGCCTATTGATTTAGTTGTCCCCACTGCTTGTGAGAATATCAGGAATTCCCCAGATGGGAAGTTTAATATTTCCTACTTTCGCCCCAGTCCCCTGCTCCTCCAGTTTTGAGGTTAGGTCTCTAATCTAAATTCTCCCTTTTCTCTTTTATGCTAGTTTTTTTTTTTTTTTTTTGTATGCTGTATGGCAGGAGTCAAATTTCATTCTTTTTACATGCGAGTATCCCATTATTGCAGCACCATTTGTTGAATTTTTGTTGTTTGTTTTTTTTTCCTTTGTTTGATTTGCTTGTTTGGTTTTGGGAAGTACATTGGCCAAGAATTAAACCTGGGTTTCCCACGTGGCAGGCAAGATCCCTTTTTTTTTAATGAAACATTTAGAGCTATAAATTTCCCTGTCAGCACAGCCTTGGCTACATGAATATGTTTTGGCATGTTGTGTTTTAATTTTCATTCGCCCCAAGATATTTTCAAATTTCCCATGTGATTTCTTCCCTGACCCACTGTTTTAGAGTATGTTGTTAATTTCAACATATTTTTGAATTTTCCATTTCTTTCTCTGTTACTGACTTCTAGCCTCATCCAATTTGATTAGAGAAGATCAGTTATATGATTCCATTATTTTTTAGTTTATTGAGAGTTGGTTTTTGAGCTAATCTGTAATCTTATCCTGGAGAATCCTCCTGCACTAGAGAAGTATGTGTACTTTGCTGCAGTTGGGTGAAGTGTTCTATGTGTTTATTATGTCTAGCTGATTTAAATTATTGTTCAAATTGTATTTCCTTATTGATATTCTATCCATTATTGAAAGTGGTGTATTGATATCTATTAGTAATGTATAACTGTCTCTTCTTTCAAAACTGTCAAAATTTACTTCATATATTGGGCCTTTGCCATTAGATGCATGTATACTCAGAATTGTTATGTCTTCTTGTTGAACTGACTCCTTTATCAATATAAAGTACCTTTTTTGTCTCGTAACAGTTTTTATTTTCTTAAAATCTATTTTATTTGCATGTTGTATTTTTTTGCATCCTTTCACCTGCAGTCTGCTATCTGATTAAATTTAAGGTGAATCTCTTGTAAACAGCATATGGTTCAGTCACACTTTTTGATCCATTCTACCAATCTCTTCCTTTTGAGTGGATAGTTTAATATATTCACCATTGAACTAAGTTGTTGATAGTGCAATACTTGCTTCTGCCATTTTTCTAATTTGTTATTGTAAATCTCATACCTTTTTTGATTGTCAGTTCTTTTTTTAAATGCCTAGTTTCTTATTTATATGCTTTTTTGTATGTGCCATTTTGAGTCCCTTATTTCTTTTTTAATTTGTTTATTGTATAATATAACATATATACAAAGCAAAGAACTAAAAAAGCATTAGTTTTCAAGGCAGTCTTTAGCAAGTAGTTACAGGACAGATCTCAGAGTTTGTCGTGGGCTACTATATGAGCCTCTCATATTTTTCCTTCTAGCTGTTGCAGAATATGGGAGGCTAGAAAGCTTAAATATTTTTTATCATCACAATCAATGTTTTTTCCTACTTTTTTTGTGTGTGTGTGAAAACTAATAAGCTACCCCCTATTACTAGATCTTGAGGATGTTTCCCTACATTTTCTTCTAGAAGCTTTATGGTTCTAGTTTTCATATTTAGATATTTGATCCACTTTGAATTAATTTTTGTGTACAGTGTAAGATAGGGGTTCTCTTTCATCCCTTTGGCTATTGATGCCCAGTTCTTCCATGCCCAATTATTGAAAAGACTATTTTGTCCCAGAGGATTTGGGGATCTTGTCAAAAACAAGTTGACCAGGATTTGGTGATCTGTTTCTGCACTCTCAATTTGATTCCATTAGTCAGTGCTTCTGTCTTTGTGCCTATACCGTGCTGTTTTGACCACTGTGGATTTACAATAGGTTTTAAACTCAGGGATTGTTCTCCCACTTCATTCTTCTTTTTTAGGATGCTTTTAGCTATTCAGGGTCTATATCCCTTCCAGATGAATTTGGTAATTGGCTTTTCCAAGTCTTCAAAGTAGGTTGTTGGAATTTTGATTGGTACTGCGTTGAATCTGTAGATCAATTTGGGTAGAATTGACATCTTAAGTATATTTAGCCTTCCTGTCCATGAGCAAGGAATGCCTTTCCACCCATTTAGATCTTCTTTGATTTCTTTTAGCAATGTTATGTAGTTTTCTGTGTACAAGTCTTTTACATCCCTAATTAAGTTCATTTCTAAGTACTTGATTCCTTTAGTTGCTATTTTGAATGGAATTTTTTCCTTAAATGACTCCTCAGCTAGCTCTTTGCTTGTGTATAGAAATGTTACTAATTTTTGCACATTAATTTTATATCCCAACACCTTGCTGAATTTTTTTATTAGCTGAAGAAACTTTGCTGTAGATTTCTCAGAATCTTCCACATAGTGTCATGCCATCTACAAATAATGAGAGTTTTACTTCTTCCTTTCCAATTTGGATGCCTTTTATTTCTTTGTCCTGCCTGATTGCCTTAGGTAGAACTTCTAGCACAATGTTGAATAACAGTGGGCATCCTTGTCTCTTTCCTGACCTTAGGGAGAAAGCTTTCAGTCTCTCTCTATTGAGTACGATACTGACTATCGGTTTTTCATATATGCCTTTTATGATATTGTGGTAGTTACCTTTGATTCCTATATTTTGGAGCACTTTTATTAGAAAAGGATGTTGAGTTTTGGCAGATGCTTTTTCAGCATCAATTGAAATGATCATGTGATTTTTCCCTTTTGAGTTGTTAATGTGCTATATTACATTAATTGATTTTCTTGTGTTGAACCATCCTTGCATTCCTAGTATAAACTCCACTCGGTCATGGTGTATAATTCTTTTAATGTGCTATTGAATTCAATTTGCTAATATTTTGTTGAGTATTTTTGCAGTTATGTTCATTACGGAGATTGGCCTGTAGTTTTCCTTTCTTATAGCATCTTTACCCAGTTTTGGTATTAAAATGATATTAGCATCATAAAATGAGTTAGGTAGAGTTCCTTTTTCCTCAATTTTTTTGAAAAGTTTGAGCAGGATTGGTGTTAGTTCTTTTTGAAATGTTTGATAAATTCTCCTGTAAAGCCATCTGGCCCTGGGCTTTTCTTTGTAGGAAGATTTTTGATGACTGATTGAATCTCTTTACTTGTGATTGGTTTGTTGAGATTTTTTTATTTCATCCTGAGTCAGTGTAGCTTGTTTGTGTGTCTCCAGGAATTTGTCCATTTCATCTAAGTTGTCTAGTTTGTTGGCATATAGTTGTTCATAGTATCCTCTTATGATTTCTTTCATTTCTTCAGGGTCTATTGTTCTGCACCCCTTCTCATTTCTGATTTTGTTTATTTGCATCCTCTCTCTTTTTTTCTTTGTCAGTCTTGCTAGTGGCCCATCAATTTTATTGATTTTCTCAAAGAACCAACTTTTGGTTGAATTGATTCTTTCTATTCTTCTTTTGTTTTCCCATTCATTTATCTCTGCTTTAATTTTTGTTATTTCTCCTATTTACTTTGGGGTTAGTTTGCCGTTCTTTCTCAAGTTCCTCCAGGTGAGCTGTTAAGTCCTCGATTATTACTCTTTCTTGTTTTTTAATATAGGTGTTTAGGGCAATAAGTTTCCCTCTCAGCATAGCCTGTGCTGCATCCCATAAGTTCTGATAAGTTGTATTCTCATTCTCCTTCGACTCCAGATAGCTACTAACTTCTCTAGCAGTTTATTCTTTGACCCACTGATTGTTTACGAGTGTGTTATTTAATCTCCATATTTTTGTGAATGTTCTCGTTCTTTGGTGGTTATTGAGATCCAGCTTCATTCCATTGTGATGAAAGAAAGTGCTTTGAATAATTTCAGTGCTTTAAAATTTATAAAAACCTGTTTTGTGCCCCAGCATACCATCTATCCTTGAGAATGTTCCATGACCACTAGAGAAGAATGTGTATTCTTGTGTTTTGGGATGCAGTGAACTGTATATGTCTGTTAGGTCTAATTCATTTATCAAGTTATTTAACTTCTCTATTTTCTTGTTGATTTTCTGTCTGGTTGTTCTATCTACAGAGGAGAATGGTGTATTGAAGGCTCCTACTATTATGTTGAAATGTCTATCACTCCCTTCAGTTTTGCCAGTGTCTATCTCATGTACTTTGGAGCTCCTTGATTGGGACCATAAACATTTATGATTGTTATTCTTGGTGAATTGACCCTTTAATTAGTATATAGTGTCCTTCTTTGTCTCTTATGATGTCTTTACATTTAAAGTCTATTTTGTCCGATATTGTGTAACTGCTCCTGCTTTCTTTTGGTTACAACTTGTGTGGAAAACTTTTTCCATCCTTTTACTTTTGATCTATTTGTATCCTTGTGTCTAAGTTGAGTCTCTGGGAAGCAGCATATGGCTGGATTATATTTCTTAATCCATTCTGGCAATCTGTATCTTTTAATTGGTAAATTTAGTCCATTAGCATTCAGTTATTACTGAAAAGTTGTTTCTTGAATCTACCATCTTATCTTTTTTATTTTGTTTGTCAGATCTATATATTATTTTCCTTCTTACTCTTTTTATCCTTTAAATTATGCTTTCTGGTACTCCAATTCTGTGCCCTCTTCCAGACCTCCCTCTCCTGTCTTTTTTTCAGCCGGCAGAACTCCCCTTAGTATTTCTTATAGGGTCGGTCTCTTATTGATGGATTCTTTCAGGACTTCTTTGTCTGTGAAAATTTTAATCTCTCCCTCAGTTTTAAAGAATAGTTTGTCTAGGTACAGAATTCTTGGCTGGAAGTCTTTCTCTTTCAGGATCTTAAATATATGAAACCACTGCCTTCTTGCCTTCATGGTGCTAGTTGAGTAGTCTGAACTCAGTATTATGTGGTGTTCTAGTTTGCTAGCTGCCAGAATGCAATATACCAGAAATGGAATGGCTTTTCAAAAGGGAAATTTAATAAGTTGCTCATTTACAGTTCTAAGGCTGAGAAAATGTCCCAATTAAAACAAGTCTATAGAAATGTCTAATCAAAGGCATCCAGGGAAAGATACCTTGGTTCAAGAAGGCCGATGAAGTTCAGGGTTTCTCTCTCAAGTGAGAAGGCACATGGCGAACACAGTCAGGGCTTCTCTCTCGGCTGTACAGGCACATGGTGAATACGGTGTCATCTGCTAGCTTGGTCTCCTGGCTTCCTGTTTCATGAAGCTCCCCGGGAGGCGTTTTCCTTCTTCATCTCCAAAGGTCGCTGGCTGGTGGACTCTCTGCTTCATGGTGCTGCAGCATTCTCTGCTCTCTCTCTGAGTCTCTCTGAATCTCTCATTCTCCTTTTATAGGACTTTAGAAACTAATCAAGACCCACTCAAATGGGTGGAGACATGTCATCCCCTAATCCAGTTTAACAACCATTCTTAACTAAATCACATCAACCAGGGAGATGATCTCATTACAGTTTCAAATATACAGTATTGAATAAGGATTATTCTACCTTTTAGAAATGGGATTTATATCAAAACATGGCTTTTCTTAGGGGGCATACTTCCTTTCAAACCAGCACATGTGGTTTCCTTTGTATGTAGTAGATTGTTTTTCTCTTGGCACTCTGAGAATTTTCTGCTTCTCTTCAACATTTAACAGACTGATTAGTATGTGTCTTTGGGAAGGCCTATTTGGAGTTATTCTGTGTGGAGTTCGCTGGGCTTCATGGCTTGTATATTTATGTCCTTTATAAGTGTTGGGAAGTTTCCCCCCATTTTATCCTCAACTACTTCCTAGCCCTTTATTCTTCTCTTCTCCTTCTGGTACACCAGTGATTCTTATATTTGTGTGCTTTGTTTTGTCTATCATTTCCCTGAGATCCAATTCAAATTTTTCCATCTTTTTTGCCACTTGCTGTTTTGAGTATTCGAAATCAGTTATCCTGTCCTCTGTATCCCTTATTTTTTCTTCTGTCTCTTCTAATCTGATGTTGTGTGCCTCTAGTATGTTTTTTATTTGGTCCACAGAGTCTTTAATGTCTGTGACATCTGCTATTTTTCTATTTATTCTTTTGAATTCTTGTTTATGCTTTTCTGCTGTCTTCTTGATCTCCTTTATGTTATTTGCCATCACACTTATTTTATTAAGAAGAGTTATGAACATCTTTGATTAGTTGTTCCAGTGTCTGTGTCTCCTCTGGTGTTTTAATTTGGTTGTTAGATAGGGCTATGTCTGCGTGCATTGTGATATGCTTAGTGATCGTCTGTTGTTTTTGCTGCATATAAGTATCTTGTTTGATTTACTTTGGGAGTTGATTTTTCAGTAGTCTAAGGCCTTGTGTTTGTGGGATAGATGTGCCGCAGGGAGCAGGGTATGGGGTGGGGCGCAACAGTGTGGTGATTCGTTGCAGTGCAGGTATAGGTGCATGTTGGGGATGTTACACTGTGGCTTGTGGAAGTGGGTGCCCAGCAGCCAGGGAGGATGTAGTTGTGCAGGTGCATTGGTCTAGGGGGTGTGACCCTGGTGTGCACTAGGCCTTTTGTGTGCATGCATAGAGCTGTGGCGCAGGTTGGTGTTATGCCTTCATGTGTTGGGGGCAGATGTGACCCGGCTGTGCAGGTCAGCACTTTCTCAGAGCTGGGAAGCATGACTTAGGCCATGCACATGCATGAGTCTAGGACTACTGTAAACTGATGTTCCCAGAGCTGAAGGACATGATTGGGGGCCCATGTGCATGCACAGGTCTAGGAGTGCCCTAAACTGATGGGCAGAGCTCAGCGGCGGTGGGGTGAGACTGTGTGACACTGGGCAGGGGACCGAGGTAAACTTGATGTGGATATTAGTGCCTGTAGCCTTATGTACTGGCAATAGCCTGCAGGGGACAGGGAGGGGGAGTTAGTGCTCGGAAGGGGTGCAAGAGAGGTGGGTTGGGCTGCACTTGGGCTGGGGGTGTAGGGCGGGTATGCGTGTTGGGGACTTTTGGGGCAGAGGCACTTGGAGTGCAGAGTTTGGGTGCATGGGGTGTGAGATGGGTTGCAGGTCACAGGGCTGCGCTGGTGAGGGTAGTGCATTCCAAGGAATGTGGGCTGGCCTACTTCCTAGTCCCTGGGTCCCTGTCTGTGCACTCACATGGGCTCCGCACTTCCACGCCAGGGTCCAGTTTTTTACTTCTCAGTTCCTCGGTGTCTGCAACCAGGGCCGCCCTATGTGGTACAAAGGCTCTCTCAGGTCAGTTGTACTCTTGAATTGCCATCTCAATTGCCCTCCTATCCCTTCTCTCACTGTTCCATGGAGCAGGGCTTAACTCGAGCCACTCTATTTAGCCACCTTCCCCTCTTATTTCATTTTTAATTTTTTTTTAATATATTTTCTTTGTGGTTACCATGGGGGTAAAATTAACATCCTGAATCTAAAGCGATCATGTTTTATTTATACCATCTTACATTCAGTAGCATTCACATATAGTCTTCCTTTACTCTTCTGTCCTCCCACCTTTTTGTGGTGTTACATATTGTATCTTCATACATTGTGTGTCTAAAACCATAGATTTATTATTACTTTTTATGTATTTGCATTTTAGCAACTGTAAGAAGTAACAGTTGGAGTTGTAAAGCAAAAAAAACACAATAATGCAATTTTGACATTTATAATTACCCATATAGTTACCTTTACTGGAGGTCTTTATTTCTTTATGCCTCTTTGATCCACTATCTAGTGTCTTCCTTGCAGATTCAAGAATTCCCTTTATAGTATTGCTTACAGGGCAGATCTCGTGATGAGCTCCCTCAGCCTTTGTTTATCTGGTAATGTCTTAATTCCTCCCACATTTTTTAAAAGAAAGTCATGTTGTGTATAAAATTCTTATTTGTCAGTTGTTTTTTCAGCATCTTAATTATTTCTTCCCACTGCCTTCTTGCCTCCATGGTTTCTGATGAAAAATTGGCACTCTATCTAATTGGGCTTCCCTTGTATGTAGCGTGTTGCTTTTCTCTTGCTACTTTCAGAACTCTCTCATTTTTTGCATTTTAAGTACTTTAGTATATGTATGTTATGCTTCAGTAAAAAATAAGGAGTGTATATCACTGTATAGGAATTAACTAATTATGTCTATAATATATATCTCATTCTATCATTATTGTTTTGACTACGGTCTTTGTCTGTTTTTCATATAGAATATTCCAGACCAAAGTAGATATTATATTGTAGGCCAAAATAGAGGCAGTAGATCCAATTTCTTTTTAATAAACCAGTTCTTTTTATTCATTTCCTCTCATCTTTTATAGGTAACTTACAGTAAGTTATATTGACATGTATGCTTTTACTCATTGTCAACCATTTAAGGCAATTGTGATTAGTTGAACAGACTAGTTTACAATTTGTTTTGATTTCCCTTCCTGTTTTCAGATAGAATTTAAAAAAATATTTTATTGAGAAATCTTCACACACATACAGTCCATACATGGTGAACAATCAGTGGCTGAAAATATCATAACACAGTTGTGTATTTGTCACCATGATCATTTTTAGAACATTTGCATCACTCCTGAAAAAGAAATAAAAAAGAAAAAACTCATACATCCCATGTCCCTTATCCCTCCCTTTCATTGACCAATAGTATTTCAAACTATCCAATTTATTTTACCCCTAAACCCTCCTATTATTTATTTATTTATTATCCATATTTTTTTTCCTCACCTGCCCATACCCTGGATAAAAGATGCATCAGATACAAAGTTTTCACAGTCACACATTTACATTGTAAAAGCTATATTGTTATACAATCATCTTCAAGAGTCAAGGCTACTGGAACACAGCACAACAGATACTTTCCTCTAGCCACTCCAATACACCATAAACTAAAAAGGGATATCTATAGAATGCATAAGAATAGCCTCCAGGATAACCTCTCAACTCTTTTTTTTTTTCTTTTTTTATTAATTAAAAAAATTAACAAACAAAACATTTAGAAATCATTCCATTCTACATATATAATCAGTAATTCTTAATATCATCAAATAGTTGCGTATTCGTCATTTCTTAGTACATTTGCATTGATTTAGAAAAAGAAATAAAAAGACAACAGCAAAAGAAATAAAATGATAATTGAGGAAAAAAACTATATGTACCATACCCCTTACCCCTCACTTTCATTTACCACTATTTCAAACTGAATTTATTTTAACATTTGTTCCCCCTATTATTTTTTTTTCCATATGTTCTACTCTTCTGTTGATATAGTAGCTAAAAGGAGCATCAGACATAAGGTTTTCACATTCACAGTCTCATTGTTCAGTCATCATCAAGAAACATGGCTACTGGAACACAGCACTACATTTTCAGGCAATTCCCTCCAGCCTATCCACTACATCTTGAACAACAAGGTGATATCTACTTAATGCATGAGAATAACCTCCAGGATAACCTCTCGACTCTGTTTGGAATCTCTCAGCCATTGACACTTTGTCTCATTTCACTCTTCCCCCGTTGGTCGAAAAGGTTCTCTCAATCCCTTGATGCTGGTGCTCAGCTCATTGTAGGGTTTTTCTCAATCCCTTGATGCTGAGTCTCAACTCATTCTAGGATTTCTGTCCCACGTTGCCAGGAAGGTCCACACCCCTGGGGGTCATGTCCCACGCAGAGAGGGGGAGGGTGGTGAGACTGCTCTTCATATTGGCTGGAGAGAGAGGCCACATCTGAGCAACAAAAGAGGCTCTCTTGGGGGTGACTCTTAGGCCTAAATTTTAAGTAGACTTGACCTATCTTTTGTGGGGTTAAGTTTCATATGAACAAACCCCAAGACTGGGGCCTCAGTCTATAGCTTTGGTTGTCCACACTGCTTGTGAGAATATCAAGAATTCAACTTGGGGAAGTCTCCCCACTCTCACCATTCCCCAAAGGGGACTTTGCAAATACTTTTCCAGACACTGATCAAATCATTCTGGGATTCATCAGGGGATCACTCTGGACAAACCAACAAAATCTCATGTCCTACCTGAGATTCCAAGTACTTATGACATTCAATCAAACTATCTACATGAGTTATATTAGGAAATGCTCTAGTCAAAATCTAAACTTTGTAACAAATAAACATTTTTTGCTTTAGTCTCACACATAATGTGACATTTTAAAGTATTAGTTATCATCTATTTTCAGCACCCTGCAATAACGACAATCCTTTGTTCTTCCTCATGCAAAAACATTTTTAAAGTTTGTACATTGTACATTTCACTATTGTTATACACTCTAGGCATTCCTAGATTATACCATCTCGATCTTTAACATCTATCTTTCTTTCTGATTTCATTTATGTCCCCAGCCCTCCTCCCTCTATCATTCTCACATGCAGTTTCAGTCAGTGTTTTAACATAATTACATTACAGTTACGTAGTATTGTGCTGTCCATTTCTGAGTTTTTGTATCCAGTCCTGTTGCACAGTCCGTATTCCTTCAGCTCCAATTACCCACTATCTTACCCTATTTCTATCTCCTGATGTTCTCTCAACTCTTTTTGAAGTCCCTTAGCCATTGAAATTTTATTTTGTCTCGTTTCACTTTTCCCCTTTTCATGAAGCCTTTCTCAATCCTGTGATGCTGGGTTCTGTCTCAGCTCGGGAGTTCTGTCCTACATTGCCAGGGAGATATACACCCCTGGTAGTCATGTCCCACATAGAAGGGGAGAGTAGTGAGTTCACTTGCTGAGTTGTCTTAGAGAGGCCACATCTAAGCAGCAAAAGAGATTCTCTGGGGGTGATTATAAGTAGGCTTAGCTTATGCTTTGCAGAAATAATTTTCATAGAGGTAAGCCCCAAGATTGAGGCCTCAGTCTATTGATTTGGGTATACCCATTGCTTGTGAGAAAATAAAAAATTCCCAATTGGGTTGAATATTTCCTCCTTTCTCCCCTGTTCCCCAAGGGGACTTTGCAAATACTTTTTTATTCTGTGCCCAAATTACTCTGGGATGTATGTGGGCATTGCACTAACCTGGACAAACCAACAAGAAGATACAATTTTTAATTAATGTACGTGTAATTGTTCCTTTTAATTTAAATGGTCAAGAAGACTGTAATAATAGAACATTTATTGTGCTATAAAAGTAAGTTTTCTGGGCGGGGCATGGTGGCACAGTGGCAGAGTTCTCACCTGCCATGCCAGAGACCCTGGCTTGTTTCCCGGTGCCTGCCCATATAAAAAAAAAAAGTAAGTTTTCCCATTTTTATCCTCCCATTTAATAGAAAACATGTACTTTGTGGAATGTCTCTTAATTATCAAACAGTTATTAAATTGTAAGGCAAAAGAGTCAAGTCAGCATTATGGTACTGATACACCAAAATGAAATGTATAAAGTAAATTGGATCCAGTGAAGATATTAGTATCAACAAAATATTTTATGTCATCCTGAGTGATAGGGTGTATCTAGTTACACCTGATAAGTAATAGCAGGTAAAATATTATTGTGTGGTTTATGTATTCTAATCTAACTACATTTTCCTATTTACATTATAAAAACATAGTGTTTGTTTTTGGAAATGCATAATTATTGAAGTAAACACAGGTGTAGTTATTTTTAAATTACCATGTAGATTAGGAACACATGTTTGATTGTACTTTTAATGCATTTGAATTAGTAATGAAAATGCACTCAATCCAAAGCTTAATTTCTAGGAGAATTCTTTTGGCCTCATAAAGAATATAGCCTTCATTTAGAGTTTATAGATTGAATAATATGACATTGCTAATATTTGACCGTTTTTTATCCACAAAGACAAATTCATATGTCACAATCTACATAAAATGGCTCAATTTGAAATTTTGGGCGTAGTTAGAGTACTAGCACTCTTTTTTCAAAAGAAATAGACTTCAGAATGAAAATGTAGTCTAAAATAATATCTATAACTTTAATATTAATGCATTTATTATAATGCTTACTGTACATTAGTTTTTGTGGTTAACAAAGGGCACACAGTAAATTAGATATCATCCTTATCAAGGAGCATTCAAGGGTAACATAAGACAGTAATTATATTGCAGGATGATAGTTGCTTTCGTTAGGAATATGTACAAAAATGCTTTCCGTTTAGAAGTGGTATCATTTAACTTTTTTTATTGTATAGTATAACATTTATACAAAGCAAAGAAATAAAAAAGCAATAGTTTTCAATGCACTCTTCAACAGTAGTTACAGGACAGATCCCAGAGTTTGTCATGGGCTACCATATGATCCTCTCGTATTTTTCCTTCTAGCTGCTCCAGAATATAGGATGCTAGAGGGCTTAAATATTTTTTTAGCATCACAATCGACTTATATTCCTTCTTTTTTTGTGAAAAAGAACATATATACAAAACTATAAATTTCAAACCACAGCACCACAATTAGTTGTAGAACATATTTCAGAGTTTGACATGGGTTATAATTCCACAATTTTAGGTTTTTACTTCTAGCTGCTCTAAAATACTGGAGCCTAAAAGAGATAACAGTTTAATGACTCAGCATTGATATTCATTTGTTAAATCCTATCTTCTCTGTGTAACTCCACCATCATCTTTGATCTTTCCATCCCTCTCTTTAGGGATGTTTGGGTTTTGGCTATTCTAAACTTTTGCTATTGGAAGGGTCTGTCACTAATAATAGGGAGATGGAACTATCTGATGTTCTGGAGAGGCTGGGCTAGATTTCAGGACTTATCTGGACCAGGGACCCATCTGGAGGTGGTAGGTTTCTGGGGAGTTATTCTAGTGCATGGAACCCTTGTGGAATCTTATATATTTCCCTAAGTGTTCTTCAGGATTGGCTGAAATGGTCCTGGTTGGGGATTGACAGGTTATGATAGGTAGCAAGGACTCACTGAAGCTTGCATAAGAATAACCCCCAGAGTAGCCTCTTGACTCTATTTGAGCTGTCTGCCACTGATACTTTATTAATTGCACTCTTTTTCCCCCTTTTGGTCAGGATGAAATTATTGATCCCACAGAACCAGGTCTGGATTCATCCCTGGGATATCATATAAGTTTTCTAGACTGACTTGGGTGGAAGATGTAAAAGAAATAATGTCATAAAATTATTTGACTTATTTAGACTTATTTAGATATTGATTCTTATTTTTTTTTTAAAAGCATAGCTTCACTCTTGTTGGGCAAATGTAAGCTAAATAAATTGGGTAACACATTTGTGACTTTTTTTATTTTTTATTTTTTATTTTATTTTATTTTTATATATTTCTTTTATTAATTAAAAAAAAATTAACAAAACATTTAGAAATCATTCCATTCTACATGTACAATCAGTAATTCTTAATATCATCACATAGTTGCATATTCATCATTTCTTAGTACATTTGCATCAATTTAGAAAAAGAAATAAAAAGGCAACAGAATAAGAATTAAAACGATAATAGAGAGAAAAAAAAACCTATACCTCACATGCAGCTTCATTCAATGTTTTAACATAATTGGATTACAATTAGGTAGTATTGTGCTGTCCATTTCTGAGTTTTTATATCTAGTCCTGTTGCACAGTCTGTATCCCTTCAGCTCCAATTACCTCTTCTCTTTTTTTTTTTTTAATTAACGGAAAAAATGAAATTAACCCAACATTTAGATATCATACCATTCTACATATGCAATCAGTAATTCTTGACATCATCACATAGATGCATGATCATCGTTTCTTAGTACATTTGCATCGGTTTAGAAGAACTAGCAACACAACGGAAAAAGATATAGAATGTTAATATAGAGAAAAAAATAAAAGTAATAATACTAAAAACAAAACAAAACAAAACAAAAACCTATAGCTCAGATGCAGCTTCATTCAGTGTTTTAACATGATTACTTTACAATTAGGTATTATTGTGCTGTCCATTTTTGAGTTTTTGTATCTAGTCCTGTTGCACAGTCTGTATCCCTTCAGCTCCAATTGCCCATCATCTTACCCTGTTTCTACCTCCTGCTGAACTCTGTTACCAATGACATATTCCAAATTTATTCTCGAATGTCCGTTCACATCAGTGGGACCATACAGTATTTGTCCTTTAGTTTTTGGCTAGACTCACTCAGCATAATGTTCTCTAGGTCCATCCATGTTATTACATGCTTCATAAGTTTATTCTGTCTTAAAGCTGAATAATATTCCATCGTATGTATATACCACAGTTTGTTTAGCCACTCGTCTGTTGATGGACATTTTGGCTGTTTCCATCTCTTTGCAATTGTAAATAACGCTGCTATAAACATTGGTGTGCAAATGTCCGTTTGTGTCTTTGCCCTTAAATCCTTTGAGTAGATTCCCAGCAATGGTATTGCTGGGTTGTATGGCAATTCTATATTCAGCTTTTTGAGGAACCACCAAACTGCCTTCCACAGTGGTTGCACCATTTGACACTCCCACCAACAGTGGATAAGTGTGCCTCTTTCTCCACATCCTCTCCAGCACTTGTCATTTTCTGTTTTGTTGCTAATGGCCATTCTGGTGGATGTGAGATGATATCTCATTGTGGTTTTGATTTGCATTTCTCTAATGGCCAGGGACATTGAGCATCTCTTCATGTGCCTTTTGGCCATTTGTATTTCCTCTTCTGATAAGTGTCTGTTCAAGTCTTTTTCCCATTTTGTAATTGGGTTGGCTGTCTTTTTGTTGTTGAGTTGAACAATCTCTTTATATATTCTGGATACTAGACCTTTATCTGATATGTCATTTCCAAATATTATCTCCCATTGTGTAGGCTGTCTTTCTACTTTCTTGATGAAGTTCTTTGATGCACAAAAGTGTTTAATTTTGAGGAGTTCCCATTTATTTATTTCCTTCTTCAGTGCTCTTGCTTTAGGCTTAAGGTCCATAAAACCACCTCCAATTGTAAGATTCATAAGATATCTCCCTACATTTTCCTCTAACTGTTTTATGGTCTTAGACCTAATGTTTAGATCTTTGATCCATTTTGAGTTAACTTTTGTATAGGGTGTGAGACATGGGTCTTCTTTCATTCTTTTGCATATGGATATCCAGTTCTCTAGGCACCATTTATTGAAGAGACTGTTCTGTCCCAGGTGAGTTGGCTTGACTGCCTTATCAAAGATCAAATGTCCATAGATGAGAGGGTCTATATCTGAGCACTCTATTCTATTCCATTGGTCGATATATCTATCTTTATGCCAATACCATGCTGTTTTGACCACTGTGGCTTCATAATATGCCTTAAAGTCAGGCAGCGCGAGACCTCCAGCTTTGTTTTTTTTCCTCAAGATGTTTTTAGCAATTCGGGGCACCCTGCCCTTCCAGATAAATTTGCTTATTGGTTTTTCTATTTCTGAAAAATAAGTTGTTGGGATTTTGATTGGTATTGCATTGAATCTGCAAATCAATTTAGGTAGGATTGACATCTTAAGTATATTTAGTCTTCCAATCCATGAACACGGTATGCCCTTCCATCTATTTAGGTCTTCTGTGATTTCTTTTAGCAGTTTTTTGTAGTTTTCTTTATATAGGTTTTTTGTCTCTTTAGTTAAATATATTCCTAGGTATTTTATTCTTTTAGTTGCAATTGTAAATGGGATTCGTTTCTTGATTTCTCCCTCTGCTTGTTCATTGCTAGTGTATAGAAATCCTGCTGATTTTTGAATGTTGATCTTGTCACCTGCTACTTTGCTGTACTCATTTATTAGCTGTAGTAGTTTTGTTGTGGATTTTTCCGGGTTTTCGACATATAGTATCATATTGTCTGCAAACAGTGATAGTTTTACTTCTTCCTTTCCTATTTTGATGCCTTGTATTTCTTTTTCTTGTCTAATTGCTCTGGCTAGAACCTCCAACACAATGTTGAATAATAGTGGTGATAGTGGGCATCCTTGTCTGGTTCCTGATCTTAGGGCGAAAGCTTTCAATTTTTCCCCATTGAGGATGATATTAGCTGTGGGTTTTTCATATATTCCCTCTATCATTTTAAGGAAGTTCCCTTGTATTCCTATCCTTTGAAGTGTTTTCAACAGGAAAGGATGTTGAATCTTGTCAAATGCCTTCTCTGCATCACTTGAGATGATCATGTGATTTTTCTGCTTTGATTTGTTGATATGGTGTATTACATTAATTGATTTTCTTATGTTGAACCATCCTTGCATACCTGCGATGAATCCTACTTGGTCATGATGTATAATTCTTTTAATGTGTTGTTGGATACGATTTGCTAGAATTTTATTGAGGATTTTTGCATCTATATTCATTAGAGAGATTGGCCTGTAGTTTTCTTTGTAATATCTTTGCCTGGTTTTGGTATGAGGGTGATGTTGGCTTCATAGAATGAATTAGGTAGTTTTCCCTCCGCTTCGATTTTTTTTGAAGAGTTTGAGGAGAGTTGGTACTAATTCTTTCTGGAATGTTTGATAGAATTCACATGTGAAGCCGTCTGGTCCTGGACTTTTCTTTTTAGGAAGCTTTTGA
Organism: Tamandua tetradactyla; assembly: GCF_023851605.1. Lineage (NCBI taxonomy): Eukaryota > Metazoa > Chordata > Mammalia > Pilosa > Myrmecophagidae > Tamandua > Tamandua tetradactyla. Next base: position 197,271,971 of record NC_135327.1, on the reverse strand, counting down.
ATGACTGATTCAATTTCTTTACTTGTGATTGGTTTGTTGAGGTCATCTATTTCTTCTTGAGTCAAAGTTGGTTGTTCATGTCTTTCCAGGAACCCGTCCATTTCCTCTAAATTGTTGTATTTATTAGCGTAAAGTTGTTCATAGTATCCTGTTATTACCTCCTTTATTTCTGTGAGGTCAGTAGTTATGTCTCCTCTTCCATTTCTGATCCTATTTATTTACATCCTCTCTCTTCTTCTTTTTGTCAATCTTGCTACGGGCCCTTCAATCTTATTGATTTTCTCATAGAACCAACTTCTGGCCTTACTGATTTTCTCTATTGTTTTCATGTTTTCAATTTCATTTATTTCTGCTCTAATCTTTGTTATTTCTTTCCTTTTGCTTGCTTTGGGATTAGTTTGCTGTTCTTTCTCCAGTTCTTCCAAATGGATAGTTAATTCCTGAATTTTTGCCTTTTCTTCTTTTCTGATATAGGCATTTAGGGCAATAAATTTCCCTCTTAGCCCTGCCTTTGCTGCGTCCCATAAGTTTTGATATGTTGTGTTTTCATTTTCGTTCGCCTCCAGGTATTTGCTAATTTCTCTAGCAATTTCTTCTTTGACCCACTCGTTGTTTAGGAGTGTATTGTTGAGCCTCCACGTATTTGTGAATTTTCTGGCACTCCGCCTATTATTGATTTCCAACTTCATTCCTTTATGATCCGAGAAAGTGTTGTGTATGATTTCAATCTTTTTAAATTTGTTACGACTTGCTTTGTGACCCAGCATATGGTCTATTTTTGAGAATGATCCATGAGCACTTGAGAAAAAGGTGTATCCTGCTGTTGTGGGATGTAATGTCCTATAAATGTCTATTAAGTCTAGTTCATTTATAGTAATATTCAGATTCTCTATTTCTTTGTTGATCTTCTGTCTAGATGTTCTGTCCCTTGATGAGAGTGGTGAGTTGAAGTCTCCAACTATTATAGTATATGAGTCTATTTCCCTTTTCAGTGTTTGCAGTGTATTCCTCACGTATTTTGGGGCATTCTGGTTCGGTGCGTAAATATTTATGATTGTTATGTCTTCTTGTTTAATTGTTCCTTTTATTAGTAGATAGTGTCCTTCTTTGTCTCTTTTAACTGCTTTCCATTTGAAGTCTAATTTGTTGTATATTAGTGCAGCCACTCCTGCTCTTTTCTGGTTGTTATTTGCATGAAATATCTTTTCCCCACCTTTCACTTTCAACCTATGTTTATCTTTGGGTCTAAGATGTGTTTCCTGTAGACAGCATATAGAAGGATCCTGTTTTTTAATCCATTCTGCCAATCTATGTCTTTTGATTGGGGAATTCAGTCCATTGACATTTAATGTTATTACTGTTTGAATAATATTTTCCTCTACCATTTTGCCTTTTGTATTATATATATCATATCTGATTTTCCTTCTTTCTACACTCTTCTCCATACCTCTCTCTTCTGTCTTTTCATATCTGACTCTAGTGCTCCCGTTAGTATTTCTTGCAGAGCTGGTCTCTTGGTCACAAATTCTCTCAGTGACTTTTTGTCTGAGAATGTTTTAATTTCTCCCTCATTTTTGAAGAATAATTTTGCTGGATACAGGAGTCTTGATTGGCAGTTTTTCTCTTTTAGTTATTTAAATATATCATCCCACTGTCTTCTAGCTTCCATGGTTTCTGCTGAGAAATCTACACATAGTCTTATTGGATTTCCCTTGTATGTGATGGATTGTTTTTCTCTTGCTGCTTTCAAGATCCTCTCTTTCTCTTTGACCTCTGACATTCTAACTAGTAACTGTCTTGGAGAACGCCTATTTGGGTCTAATCTTTTTGGGGTGCGCTGCACTTGTTGAATCTGTAATTTTAGGTCTTTCATAAGAGTTGGGAAATTTTCAGTGATAATTTCTTCCATTAGTTTTTCTCCTCCTTTTCCCTTCTCTTCTCCTTCTGGGACACCCACAACATGTATATTTGTGTGGTTCATATTGTCCTTGAGTTCCCTGATACCCTGTTCAAATTTTTCCATTCTTTTCCCGATAGTTTCTGTTTCTTTTTGGAATTCAGATGTTCCATCCTCCAAATCACTAATTCTATCTTCTGTCTCTTTAAATCTATCATTGTAGGTATCCATTGTTTTTTCCATCTTTTCTACTTTATCTTTCACTTCCATAAGCTCTGTGATTTGTTTTTTCAATTTTTCTATTTCTTCTTTATGTTCAGCCCATGTCCTCTTCATGTCCTCCCTCAATTCATCGATTTCATTTTTGTAGAGTTTTTCCATTTCTGTTCTTATATTCAGCATTAGTTGTCTCAGCTCTTGTATCTCATTTGAACTATTGGTTTGTTCCTTTGACTGGGCCGTATTGTCAAGCTTCTGAGCGTGGACAGTTATCTTCTGCTGCTGGCGTCTGGGCATTTAGTCAGATTTCCCTGGGTGTCAGACCCAACAAGGTTGTAAGATTTTTCTGTGAACTCTCTGGGTTCTGTTTTTCTTATCCTGCCCAGTAGGTGGCGCTCGTGGCACACGTTTGTCTGCGGGTCCCACCAGTAAAAGGTGCTGTGGGTCCGTATACTTTGGAAAACTCTCGCCGTCCGGGAGGTTCGCTAGCCGAAGTGGCTTGGAAGAGTGCCAACCGCCCCGGGGTCCAAACACGGGGAGGATCGCTGGCCGCCGCAGCCCGGGAAAGCGCCCGTCCGAATTTCCTAGTCGGCCCGGTGGCGAGAGGGCGCCAACCGCAGCGGCCCGCCCGGGAGAGTGCACGTTCCCAGGGAGTCATGGGTTTGGAAGGCCCCCCCACCATCACAGTTCTCCGCGGCCTGGGGATTTCCGATCCAATTCTCTCAGTTGGTCTGGGGGGTAGCGCGTGGTGTGGGCGCCAGCCCCGGCGGTTTAAGGGGACCGCCTGTCCAATTCTCCCAGCCGGCCCGGGAAGGGGGAAGGGAGTGACTCCGGCTGCTTGCCGCCCCGCCTGGTGAAGCCCGCGCCCCTCGGTGATCTCACCAGAGTGGGTTCTCTCAGCCAGCCAGCCGTTCCCAGATGGGGTACGCTGTCTTTTTTATCTCTGTCGTGGCTTTGGGAGCTGTTCTGTATCGTTTCTACTCCCCTAGTAGCTGTTTTTACCAATATGACTCGAGTCCTCTTTTATTGGCTGGATACACGTGCCTCTAATGAGACTTTTCCTTGGTTCCTTAATACTGATTTGGAGTCTTCTTCTTCGAGCCCCACGTTGGGCGCCAAATGTTGCTTTCTGTAGAAACAGAGCAGCACAAATTAGGCTTGGACCCTCTCCTTGCACTTTCAGGTTCAATGGCTCTTCTACCTGCTCAAACTGGATGATTCTAGGAGGCTTTAGAAACGGATATCCCAGGGAAGCCACAACCCCATAATTCTCCAGCATCCCATCCCTGTACAGAGCCCTCTGGGCAGGAGCCAGGTCAGTCCATTCATTCTCAGAGAAGTAGACAGCCACATCCTCAAAGGTCACTGACTCCCGGCGTGCCCGGGCTGGCGCGGGTTGTCCCTGAAGCAGCTCGAGGGCAAGGTCAAAGCGGGCCCAACTTGCCAGGGCCACGGCGGTCATGCCGGGCCTCCCTGCGGGGAAGCGAAGGAACGCCATATCATGTTCTGGGTCGGGAAAGAAACCTTTGGACCGGGGAAGATTTGAAATAGCACAACCTGCGCACGGGACCCACCCAAGCCAGACCTAGGCTCCGCGCCCTGTCAGCCCGACCAGCCTAGCCAGCCCCACGCCCCACATTTGTGACTTTTTCACAGTTTGATTCTTCAGATTCACTTTCTAACTTTATATTTTTCAGATTTTATTGAGATATATTTGTTTATCATCCTTCTGAACCACTTTTTTAAAATCATTATCTGTGTTTTCCCATACATTATCATTTGTTCTGCCATCAAATTAATTCTAGTAAAGCCTTTCTTAAATGAGTGTTCTCCAGGATTATCTTCCAAACCACTGACAACATTTTGCAAGTTTTGGTTCTGGCTTTATTGATCTAATAGAAAATATTAAAGAAAGGTTTCAGACCACAAGCAGGACTCATATTCCATTCTCACACGGTCTCTAAATAGTTTAAATAGAACTTTTTGAAGTGATATAGTTGCCATTAGAAAAAATAACCATTCTCACATAGGGAGGCAATAATATTTTCACCACCTGGCCTAGAGCATTTGTAAATCATCATGAGTTGTAAGATGTATCCCAGCATCAGAGGTTTGAAATTTGAAAAAAAAATATGTATTGTAGAGCTGATGAAATACAAACTATAATAGGATAATTCAAATGAGTTGAAAAGAATGGAACACTGACATGGAAAGATCTTTAAGGGTTTGGCTGAGTTGGGTATAAGCACATATGACTCAGCATGCAAGTTACTTTGTGAATATGGACACAGGAATATGTGTGCATATCTGTGCATTTGTTCCCCTATATGTGCCTGGTGGTATAACCCATACCAGTCTGTCTACAAGCAGACATAAAGAGGAGTTAAGAAGAATATATACTAAAGTGTTAACAGTGGTTACCTGCTAAAGAACACATATGGGAAAGTAGTTTTTTTTCTCTTTTTGCATACTTCTGCATCATTTTAATTTTGTACAATGATAGCATGTTTAAATATTACTATATAAAAAGAGGTGTTTTTTAATTGACTTATTTCATAAAGTTCGATTATATTTTTTAGCACATAAATGAACATTGTTCTTCTCTTAGTCAAAAATATCTATGGTATGTTATATAACCTTGCCACCATGGTTTTATTTCTCTAAATCCTGTGAACAACTGTTCCTGTCTTTTTTTGAGGAGGAAGATATGGTACATGAGCTGGAATCAAACCTGGGTCTCCCACATGGCAGGCAAGCATTCTACCACTGAACCACATGTTATTGTCCTATTTTATTTACTTATTTTTTGAAGGTGTTTATGCCCAAACATTTTTATTGATATTGTACATGATCAAAAGTTTGAAGGCTACTATTCTAGACAATGTACTCTCTTGAAATGATTAACAGTATGGCCATAGAAAATTCAAAACAAATTCTAATAACAGACTTAAAAGAAGGTGAAAATATCTGTCAACATTCTTAACAAAAAAAGTAATACTCTATCAAGTTTTCTCCTAAATCTGTCACAGATAGATTATATGTCTTTGTAAATAATGAATTCCCTATGAGTTAACATGTCCAAAATCAAATTGAGCATTTTTCTTCAGCCCCCAAATTAGCCTTCCTAATAGTCACTCATGGTAAAAATATAAAAGTGGTCTTTGCTTACTTCTTCTTCCTCAATGTCACAGTCATCAAATCATGTAGGCTGAGGTTCTCCAGTATCTGAAATCCAGCCCCCATACTCTTTCCTATTATTAACGCTGCTTTAAACGCTTGTCTCTCTGACAAGCCTCTCAAAACTGCCACAACAGTGATACTTCATTTGTCGTAAGGAAAGGGAACTTTGCATCCTTCCAGAAAGATTCAAGAACAGATGTCCACGCTGCAGATGTAGCTTGCTTCCTTATCAGGGGGTCTGAATGAACCTGTTACTGTCTTTTTGATTAGCTGTCCTAGTGGATGTGAAGGGGTATCTCATTGTGGTTTTGATTTGTATTTCACTAATGGCTTACAGTGTTGATCATCTTTGTATGCACTTTTTGGGCACATCTTCCTTGTAGAAATGTCTTTTCATATCCTTTGCCCATTTTTAAATTGGAGTATTTTTTGTTTTATTTATTAAGTTGTAAAAGCCCCTTACATATTTTAGATAAAATATATGATCTGCAAATTATTTTCTCTATTTCATGGGTTACCTTTTTACTTTTGTACACTGTCCCTGGAAGTACAAAAGTTACTAATTTTAATAAATTAAGTTTTTCACTTATTTACCATTGTTTCACGTGTCAATATCTATTTGTCTTAGCACGATTTGTTGAAGGATTTTTCTTTTCCCATTTAATTCTTTGGCACCCTTGCCAAAAAGTAATTTACCATAAGTATATGGTTTCATTTATAGACTCAATTCTATTACATTGATCTATATATCTCAGTTTATGCCAGTATCACACTGTCTTGATTACTGCAGATTTGTAGTACGTTTGGGGATTGGGAAAATATGAGTCCTCTAACTTTTTTTCAGGACTGTTTTGGCTAGTCTGTGTACCTTGAATTTCCATGTGCATTTTAGGATTAGCTTGTCAGTTTCTGCAGAAAGGATAGATGGAATTTTGCTGAGAATGTGTTGAATATTTAGATTAATTTGGGGAAGATTGCTCTCTTAATAATAAGTCATTCAATCTAGAACCCATGATGTCTTCACATTTATATGTGCTCTTTAATTTCTTTCAATAATGTTTGGTAGTTTAAGAGTATAAATTTTATGCATCTTTTGTTTACATATTCCTAAGTATTTTATTCAGTTTTATGTTATGGTAAATGGAATTGTTTTCTTAATTTCCTTTATGGATTGTTCTTTAATAGTATATAGAAGTACAACTGATTCTTGTATGTTCCTGTATCCTACAACCTTCCTTAACTTATTTTTTAGTTCTGCTGTGCTTTGTATGTGTGTGTGTGTAAGTGTGTATAGATTCCTTAGGATTTTCTACTTTCAACATCATGTAATCTGCAAATACAAATAGTTTTACTTCTTCCTTTCCAATCTGGATGTCTTTTACTTTATGTTCTTGCCTAATTGCTTTGGATAGAGCATCTCATTGAATAGAACACACTGTTAAATAAAAGTGGTTAGAGTAGATCCTCTTCTTATTCCTGATCTTAGAGTAAGCGTTCAGTCTTTCACCATTAAGTATGATGTTAGCTGTAGGTTTTTCCTAGATGCGCTTTATGATGTTGAGGAAGTTTGCTTCTATACTTAGTTTGAGTGTTTTATGACAAAAGTGTGTTGGATTTAGTCATTTGCTGTCTGTTGAGATTACCATTTTTCCCCCTTTATCTTTGAGGATATAATATATTGATTGATTTTTTTATTTTGTTAAAGTAACTTTGCATCCCTGGGAATCCTTTTTATTTTTTGGCGATGTAAAATCCTGTTTGTATGTGGCTGGATTTGATACGCTAATGCTTTGTTGATGAATTTTGCATCTTTGTTTGCAAGGGATAGTTGCCTCATTTCCTTTTGAGGTCTTTGTAGGGTTTGAGTATTAATGTAATACTAGCCTCATAGAATGAGTTGGGAAGTGTTTCTTCCTCTTCTGTTTTTTTTTTGGAAGAATTTGTGAAGAATTGGTATTATTTCCTCTTCAATTATTTGGAGGAATTCTCCAGTAATGCCATCTGGTCATGGGCTTTGCAGGAGATTTTTTGATAACTAACGCAATAATTTATTATAGGTCTGTTAAGATATTCTGTTTTTTCTTGACTCAATTTTGGTGGCTTGTACCTTTCTAAGAATTTGTCTGTTTCTTCCAAATTATCTAATTTGTAGACATAAAGTTATTCATAGTTATAATAATTTTTATTTCAATAAGGTCTAGAGTAATATGTCATCTTTCATTCCAGATTTTTAAAATATGCCTTCACTCTTTTTCTGGTCACTCTAATTAAAGGTTTGCCAATTTTTTTGTTGATCTTTTCAATGAGCCCACTTTTTATTTCATTGTTGTTTTCTATTGTTTTTCTGTTATTAATTTCATTTATTTCTTAATCTTTGTAAATCCATTCTTCTGCTTACTTCGCATTTAGTTTGTTCTTTTCTAGTTGGTTAACATGGAAGTTTAGGTTACTGGTTTGATGTATTATATTTTATATAGGCTTTTACGACTCTAAGTTGCCTCCTCATGCTATGTGTGTTTTTACATACTTCATAACTTTATTCTGTGTTACAGCCACATGATATTCCATCTTATGTAAATGTCACAGTTTGTTTAGTCAACTGTCTGTTGATGGACATTTTGGCTGTTTCCATCTCTTGGTTATTGTTAATAATGCTGCTGTAAACATTGGTGTGTAAATGTCCATTTGTGTCCTTGGCCTCATGTCCTTTGAGTACAGACAGCATATAGATGGGTCCTGTTTTTTAACCCATTCTGCCAGACTATGTCTTTTGATTGGAGAGCTTAATCCATTAACATTCAATGTTATTACTGCATGGGTAATACTTTCTTCTACTATTTTGCCTTCTGGATTTTATATGTCATATCTAATTTTCCTTCCTTTTACCTTTACTCATAGTCTTCCTTTCTACACTCTTCTCCACATCCCTCTCTTCTGTCTTCGTATCTGTCTCTAGTGTTCCCTTTAGTCCCTTTAGTATTTCTTGCAGAGCTGGTCTCTTGGTCACAAATTCTCTCAGTGGTTTTTTGTCTGAAAATGTTTGAATTTCTCCCTCATTTTTGAAGGACAGTTTTGCTGGATATAGAATTCTTGGTTGGCAGTTTTTCTCTTTTAATAATTTAAATATATTATCCCACTGTCTTCTCACCTCCATGGTTTTTGCTGAGAGACCTGCGCATAGTTTTATTGGGCTTCCCTTGTATGTGATGGATTGCTTTTCTCTTGCTGCTTTCAAGATCCTCTCTTTCTCTTTGACCTCTGACATTCTGATTATTAAATGTCTTGGAGTATGTCTATTTGGATCTATTCTCTTTGGAGTACGCTGCACTTCTTGGATCTGTAATTTTAAGTCTTTCATAAGAGTTGGAAGATTTTCAGTGATAATTTCCTCTATTAATTTTTCTCCTCCTTTTCCCTTCTGTTCTCCTTCTAGGACCCCCACAACACGTATACTCGTGTGCTTCATATTGTCTTTCAATTCCCTGAGTCCCTGCTCATATTTTTTCATTTTTTCCCTATAGTTTCTGTTTCTTGTCGGATTTCAGATTTTCTGTCTTCCAGTTCAGAAATCCTATGTTCTGTCTCTCAAAATCTACCATTGTAGGTTTCCATTGTTTTTTTCATCTCTTCTACTGTGTCTTTCATTCCCATAAGTTCTGTGATTTGTTTTTTCCGACTTTCAGTTTCTTCTTTTTGTTCTTTCCTTGCCTTCTTTATATCCTCCCTCAATTCATTGATTTGGTTTTTGATGAGGTTTTCCATGTCTGTTCGTACATTCTGAATTGTTTCAGCTCCTGTATGTCATTTGAATTGTTGGTTTGCTCCTTTGACTGGGCCATATCTTCAATTTTCCTAGTGTGATTTGTTATTTTTTGCTGGCGTCTAGGGATTTAATTCCCTTAATTAGTTTATTCTGGAGATTGCTTTCACTTCTTTTATCTAGGGTTTTCTTACTGGATGAATTTGTTGTCTATCTGTTCTTAGACATTCTGTTCAGCTTTATCTGAACCTTTAGCTTAAGTTCTGTTTAACAGAGGAGAATTTTTCAGTTCTTGTTTTCTTGTTTCTTGCCCTGCTTGTGTGGTGCCTTCCCCCCCACACACACTTAGGAGGGTCTACTTAGATATTATAGACCCCAGCCAGATTTTCCCAGACCAAACTGGCCTTCTATCAGGAGGAAAGAGTCACCTGTGTCGGTTTTCCCTGAGGGTGAGACCCAGCTGGTTGAAAGACTTTCCTGTGAAGTCTCTGGACTCTGTTTTTCTTATCCTGCCCTGTGTGTGGCGCTTGTCTGGCTGCAGATCCCACCAGCATAAGATGATGCGGTACCTTTAACTTTCGCAGACTCTCCCTGCTGAGGGCGTGGTGGAGACAGAGGAGAGGTTGTAGGCTGGTTTTAATGGCTTCAAATTACTAAGCCCTGGTGTCTGAATTCCTTGATGGAGGGATTCCACCTGAGTTGGGCTTCACCCCTCCCCTGAGGAAGGCACAGGCTCCAGACAAGCCCCCAAAAGAGCTCACTCTGCCTATGCCTGGGGCAATTGCAGTCTGAAAAGTCCTGCCACTATATCCAGAGGCAGTCAAGCCTTTGTAGATACACAGCCACAAAAACCTCTGTTTCTTTCTCTTTTTTTCTCCTTTTTCTGTCAGTCCTGCCCCCTTGGCACCGGGGCAAAAATGAGCAACCTCCGCTTTGATCAGGTTTACCTAAGCTGGGGGCCTATTTTTAGTAGTCAGAATTTGTTAATTAGTTCCACAATTGGTGTTTGATTGTGCCCAGTCCCTGCTGCTGGTAAAGTCCTTTCCTTTCCCCTCTGGGAAGCGACCTGTGGGGGAGGGGCGCTGGCCACCGCAGTTTTGGGAACTCACGGTTAAGGGGGGTTGCTCGCAGCTGGTCCAGCTGGTCCAGACTGGGGTACGCTGTGTCTGGTCACTGACGTGGCCCCAGGAGCTGTTCTGTACTCTTTCTGGTTATTTAGTAGTTGTTCTGGAGGATGAACTAAAATGCGCACGTTGTTAAGCTGCCGTCTTGACCCGGATCGCTATGTGTTTTTTATTCTCATTTCAAAGCATTTTAAAATTTTCTTTGTGGTGTTTTTCTTTGACGCATTGGTTACTGAAGAACATAGTTTTAGATTTCTAATTATTTGTGAATTTCATTCTTTTCTAATTGGAAAATATACTTCTGTGCTTTCAATCCTTTTAAATTTATTGAGAATTGGTTTATGTCCTAACATATGGTATATCCCAGGGAGTGTTCCATGTGCATATGAAAAGAATATATATTCTTCTGTGGTTGGATCAAGCATTCTGTTGATGCCTATAAGCTAGTTTGTTTATGGTGTGCAAATCTTCTATTTCTTTGCTGATCTTCTATCTAGTTATTCTATATATATTATTGAAAGTAGATTATTGAAGTGTCTAACTATTACTGTTGAACTGCCTATTTTTCCTTTTAATTTTGTCAGGGATGTTTCATTTAGTTTGGGACTCTCTAATTTGATGCACATAAGTTATTTTATTACAATATTTTCTTGACTGTGTCACCCATTTATCATTATAAAATATTCTTTTTCTCTAATAACAGTTTTTGAATTAAAAGTCTATTTTTTTGCTATAGATGCTGCAGCTTCCTTTTTGTTATTATGTGTATGATATATCTTTTTCCTTTTACTTGAAGCCTTTTTGTGTCTTTGAATCTAAAATTTGTCCTTTGCAGACAGCCTATGGTTGAATCGTTTGTTTTTTTTTAAACAAGCAAGGATGAATTTATTCAAAGCTAAATGCAATACAGAAGAGAGATCAGAGGCTATCACAATAGGGTTGAGAGAAAGGACTTGATTCTCTGAATCAGTTTTATTTCATTCTGAAATTCATGCCTTTTGATTGGAGTGTTTAATCCACTTATGTAGTGTAATTATTAAGATTGGATTTATGTTTGCTGTTTTACTATTTGTTTTCTATATGTATAATTAATTTTTTCTCTTTTTTTGTATAATTAATTTTTTTTCACCTTTGTTGCTTTCTGTGTTAAATAGATATTTTCTAGTATACCATTTAAATTTTCTTGTCTTTAGTTTTACTAATTTTTTTAAGTTTTTTTTTTAATGGTTGTCCTGGAGATTACAATTAACATCTTTCTGTATGTTTATTAATCATGTTTGAACATCTTTCTTTATTTTTATTAGTCATGTTTGGATTAAGACCAACTTAATTTCAGTATTTTACAAAAACTTTGTCATACATAGCTCCATTCCCTCTCCCTTCTTTGTGCTGTTATTATACATACTACAACCTTATACATTCTATGCCCATGAACACATATTTAGAATTATTATTTAATGTGGTTTATTTTAAATCTAATAGACAAATTAAAAAAAAACAAACAAACATAAAACACATTTATTTTGTCTTTTATGCTTATCTATGTAGGCACCCGTATTTTTACTCTTTTATTTCCTCATGTGTATTCAAGTCTTGTGTCCTTTCATTTCACCCTGAAGGACTTCCTTTAGTATTTCTTGTAGGGCGGGGTCTGCCAGAGAGAAACTTTTTTTTTCTTAAATCTGGAAATGTGTTAATTCTGCATCATTTCGTTTTTTAACTTTTTATTTTCAAATAATTTCAAACATACAGGACAGTTGCAAAAATAATCCAAAATCCTTAAACAGAACTCCAGCATATCTCCCATCAGATAAATAGATGGAACAACTTTTAACATTTTGCCATATTTGCCATTTCTTTTTCTTTTTTCGTCTATTTTTTAAACATTTGAGAATAAGTTGTATACATCATGCTCCTAGAACATTAATACTTCCAAGTATATTTTGTAAGAACAGGATATTTACTTATATAACCACTTAACCTTATCATGTTCAAGAAATACAACATTAATATAAAGCTTACATTCCATATTGCATTTTTTTCTTATGTCCCCAATGACTTTCTCTTGGTCATTTTCTCTTCTGTTAAATTCAGAAGAAATGTAACTTATTTAACATAAATTAACAGATTTATTTAAGAAGATCCAGAAGAAACGTAACTTATTTAACATAAGTTTAATGCTTATGTATTGCATCTAATTATCTTCATCTCTTTTTAGTCACTTGTGTTTTGTTTTTAACTGTGTATCCATATATATAAAATAAATTTTCCTACCTAAAACCACTCCCAAGCATACTATTCATTGTGAAAAACACATTCACAGTGTTGTGCTACTCTCACCACCATCCATTACCAGAATTCTCTCATCATCCCAAACAGAAACCCTCTGGCCATTGTGCATTAACTTCTCCTTTGTCCTACTCTACACCCCCAGCAATCTATACTCTAGTTTCTGTCTCTATGCATTTGCATATTCAAGTTGTTCCATATAATTGGAATAATAGTGTTTGCCCTTATGTGTCTTGCTTATTTAACTCAGCATATTATTTTCAAGCTTCATTCATATTATAGCATGTATCAGAACTTAATTCCTTTTTATGGCTGAATAATATTCCATTGTATGTATATATAAAACTTTGTTTTCCTATTCATCTACTGATGTACATTCGGGTTGCTTCCACTGTTTGGCTATCTGAATAACGTGTGCTATGTACATTGGTATACAAATTTATGTCCAAGACCCTGCTTTCAATTTTGGGAGTTATATACCCAGAAGTACATTTGCTCATTCATTTAGTAGTTATATGTTTAACTTTTTGAGGAACCACCAGATTTTTTTCTACAGCACCATTTTACCATTTCTCTGTGTCCCCACCACCACTTAGTGTTTTTCATATTTTAAATAATAACATCCTAGAGGTTGTGTAAAATTGTATTGCATTTTATTTTTGATTTGCATTTCTCTAATGGCTTATGATGTTGAGCATTTCTACATCTGCTTAGTGGACTTTTGTATATCTTTACAGATGTATATATTCAAGTCCTTGGTCCATTTTTCAATTGGGTTGTCTGTCTTTTCTTTGTTGTGTTTTAGGAGTTCTTTATGTATTCTGGATATTATACCCTTATCAGATATATGGTTTCCAACTATTTTCTCCCATTCTGTTGGTTGTCTTTTCACTTTCTCGATAATTTTCTTTATACAATAATTTTTCATTTTGATGCAATCCACTTTCTCTATTTTTCCCTTTCGTTTCTTGTGCTTTTGGTATAAAATAAGGTCTTGAAGATACTTGCCCATATTTTCTTTGAAAAGTTTTACAATTTTAGCTCTTTTATTTAGGTATTTGATGGATTTTAATTTGGTTTTTGTATATGGTGTGAGGTAGAACTCCATGTTCATTCTTTTGCGTGTAGATATCCAGTTTTCCAAACACCATTTGTTAAAGAGATTATTCTTTCCCTTTGAGTGGACTTGACATCTTTGTCAAAAATCAGTTGGCCATACATGTGACAGTTTATTTCTGTTTATTCTATTCCATTGATCTATGTCTGTCCTTGTGCTTTGTAACAAATTGTGAAATGAGGAAGTGCATGTTCTCCAATTTTGTTCTTCTTTTACAAGATGTTTTGGTTATTTGGGGCCCTGGCCTTTCATATGATTTTGAAAATTAGCTTTTGCATTTTTACAAAGAAAGCTGTTAGAATTTTAATCAGGGTTGCTTTGAATTTGTAAATTGTTTTAGGTAGTACTGACATTGCAGTAATATTATCTTCCACTCCCTGAGCATGGGATTCATTTGTCCCATCCAGCTACTCTATCAATTCAAAATCTGGTGTCTCTGAATGGATAGAATACTGTCTTTGCATTACATATCAATGTGCCTTATAATAATTCAGGAACCTATAAACTAGAAGACAATTCATGTGTATATGCACTATCTCATCACACATAATATCCAGTGATGGAATGGGAACAGAATATCCACAATAAAACTTCCTGGTCAGCAAAGGAAGAGATGTTTGTTTAGTACAAAATTTGTATTTTGGGTAGCATGTTATCTACTTTAACTTGTATGGTCAGTTTACTTGAGGAGCATAATTACATGGAATCTTGAATAGATATCCTGTTGGTTTATACAGCTTAATACATCTGGGGGATTCCTGATATTCTTATAAACAGTAAGGAGAACCAACTCAATAGGCTGAGCCCTCAATCTTGGGACTTGCCCCTATGAAGCTTTGCAGGAATTCTTTGCAGAAATAGACTAAGCCTACCTATAATTATGACTAAGAGTAAACCCGAGAGAATCTCTTTTGTTGCTCTGATGTGGCCTCTCTCCCTAAGCCAACTTGGCAGATGAACTTACTGCCTCCCCCTCTATGTGAGACATGACTCCCAGGGGTGTAAATCTCCCTGGCGACATGGAACCTGACTCCCAGGGATGAGCTGGGACCTGGCATCATTAGTGGCTGTGAGATTTCAAACAGAGTGGAGAGGTTTTCTGGAGGTTATTCTTATGCATTATATAGATATTCCTTTTTAGTTTATGTTGTGTTGGAATGGCTAGAGGGAAGTACCTGAAACTGTTGAACTATGTTCCAGTAGCCTTGATTCTTGAAGATGATTGTATAACGATACAGCTTTTAAATGTCTGACTGTGTGATTATGAAAACCTTGTGTCTGATGCCCTTTTATCCAGGGTATGGACACATGAGTTAAAAAAAAAAATAAAAGGCTAAAAAATAAATAAATAATGGGGGGGGATAAAGGATAAAAATGAGTAGATTGAAATGCTATTGGTCAGTGAGAGGGAGGGATAGGGAGTATGGGATGTATGAGTTTTTTCTTTTTATTTCTTTTTCTGGAATAATGCAAATGTTCCAAAAATTATCATTGTGAAGAATACACAGCTATATGATGATATTGTGAGCCCTTGATTGTATAATGTGGTTGGACTGTATGTATGTAGATATTTCTCAATAAAAATATTTTTTAAAAAGCAACAAAAAACCTTCCTGACAGAAGAGGGAAGAATGAGAAACATCATACTTGACCCTAGCAATTACTAAATCCCACAGGCAGGAATTGTGAAAACTCCCTGTCCTAGCAAGAGGGTAGATTCTTTAGTTATCCCATTTTGTAGTTCCTAGCTTTGCCTTCAGGAACAGGGAAGTTAATTATCCTTCATGACCACGTGTGAAGTGGGCATTGGCAAGTTTGCCTTCATAGGGGGCAGAATAGTTTTTCTGGGTTTGCATTAAGCTGAAAAACATAGGCCTTTACAAGCCAAGGCCAGAGTTGTAATTTCTTTGGGTTTTGGTATGTTTGCTGCCAGCCAATTCCTTTTACAGGTTACCAGAGGCTAAGATCTTATCTAGACGTGTTTCTGAAGCAGGAAGACTATTTACTGTTTGCTTCTTTAGTTTCTGTGAGCTTGGGTGGAAGGTGGCTGGCTACACCTTAATCTGATCTTTGCTGCTGGAATAGCACAAGGACTCTTGAGAGATGTTTGAAAAAGTTTTGAGAACACAGTTTTACCTTCTGTATAGACTACCTTTAAAAGCCATTTTTCTTGCCTTCAATTTCTGCTTGTAAACTGGCTAACTTTGAACCATGGTTGAAGAAGCAAAGTTAGCCAATACTACTAACACTCTAGACTTTTCCCAGTCTCTTCCTTTCGCGCCAAAGGCTAGGCCTGTAATACTCTGTTTTCCTGTACATACAGAAAAGTTTTATCCCAGCCTAACAAGTGTTCCCAGCTGTCCATCCTTTAATATCTGTTCTCACTATCTGCTACATCAATGCCACCAATTCTAGGTTTGGTTATAGTAGCTCCCCACTTCAAGTTACCAAATTCTCTATTAATTACACTCTGTCACATTACTCGATTTTATATACTGCAGTAGCACTTATCATTCTCAGAAATCATATATGTATCCGTTTTTTTTCTTGATTGTTATTTCTCTGTCCTCAGAGAACTAAGTCAGTACTACTTCAGTAGTTTATTATATTTTGTGAAGATTAACATAAAGAGACTCTATTACAGAAAGTAGTCTGCAGCACAATTTTTATGGTACAATATTACATTTATAGATATGTTGAAAAAATGCTGTCATGTTTAGTCACTAATAAAAAATTTATTTAAAACTACCATAGATCCTGTAAATGTAAAACTAATTAGATGATTACTCTGGAGCAATAGCAGATATGAGACTATATAAGGATTATTAAATTGTTACAGACTAACTGATTTTGAAGCAGTAAGAGACTTAGGGTAATAGGGTCTCTAATGCTGTTGTAAACATTTTTAATGCTTTTTTTTAATAGTAATTATTCAATTCAATTCTATTTACCAATCTATTACCACTTCAGTATTATAATGATTATAATCTGAAAATTCAACAACTTAGTAGGTTCATATCAAGATGATGTATTTTTTGGCTTTCTTTCTTTTCCTTATTTTGAAGGAGCTTTAGATTCATAAACTCACTCCAACAATCTGTTACCCAAACTTCTTTCAGCATTCTATTTGTGAGAGTAACTGCTGAGGCCAAACCATCCAGATTTTCTGAGTTAGTTTAATTTGTCAAGTGCCAAACTGTAGGAATTTTTTTCAACTACAAGTTGTCATATTTAATGCTTTTGCTGGACAAGGGTGCTACTTTTTTGTAGCAGTTTATAAAAATATATGAGATAGTGGTTTCAATTAAATTAAAAGAACTGTGTAGAATCCTATAGAACGTAATGTATGAATATGATTGTTTTTATCTTAGGTTTAAACAGTAAATTTTTATTGAATCAGTGGACTAATTTCAATTTAGCATTAATGTATTTTTACAAAACCTGGTGATATTAATTATAATATTCTTGGGTTATTTACAAGTTTGCAGATTTTACTCTTCTAGTTGCTAAAAATGCTCTCTACCTGTTTTGCTAATAATCTGAAAGAGGAAAAGAGTGTTTTGTGTATCTAAAAATCTCTTAATCAAAGATATAACTTTAAACTTTGCCTCAGTTTCATTCATGTCAAACCAATGATCTAAGGAATCCATATAATTACCTCAGGTCTGTTTAGTTAATGTTTGAATTCAGAAAACTCTTGTTAAACTGTGTAGGCAAGTGCTTTCAAGTACTTATTATTTTGAATTGTGCTGAAAGATATTTATTAGTACCACCCTCTCTCCAAGAAAACACATAGCAAAGTTTTTATCATTTCCCTATTCTGTTAATTTCAGAAATATCCAGTGACATTTCACACTTACCCACTGACCAGAGACACATATTTCTCTCTCTGTGGCATTCTTTCCTCTTCACGTTAGACTATATTTCCCTTTCCTTAAATTATCTCCATTTGACTCTCCAGCCTCATATAACTACATTGAATTTTTTACTTTTTGAATGAAGAATATAAACCATAGTTATCTACTTTCTAATTAATACTCATGTTTTTCCTAACTTCGTATTGTCTTATTTCTATCCCTGATGTTTTTCTAAAAGCAGTGAATTCCCTATAGTGCTTTTTTGCTCTATTTTTGAGTACCTGTTTTAGTTGCTTCATAAAATATTTATGTTAAATGTACTTTTACAGACTACACATTTACTGCACTAAAGTTACTACCCTGAATCAATTCAAGTGATATCTTCTCTATCTTTTCCCTGCCATTTTTTTCATTTTTATGACCTTTCTGCTGCACTTAGTACATATTAATGCAATTTAATTTTCTTGAACCCATTTTCTGTACCCCGATATGTTCTCCCTCTTTTCTGTTGAATTTCTGTTTTATCTGTCTTCATGCTGGCATCGCTAACTGTGGATATAAGTCAAGAATTAAGCCTATTTATTCTTTTTTTTTGGCATGGGCAGGCACTAGGAATCAAACCCAGGTCTCCGTCATGGCAGGCAAGAACTCTGCCTGCTGAGCCACTGTGGTCTACCCTGACTATTTATTCTTAATTTTAAGTATACCCCTACTTCCCTAAGAAGAACTTTCTGTACTCTAGGTTTAAACTATTATTTTTCTAACGTACTCTCAGATTGCTATCCAGCCTTTATGACTGCTTTGAATCTTAAATCCTAGTTGCTGTAGGACTTTTTCATTTTTTAACACTGTCTCAGTTTGGTAAGACTGTCAGAATTCAATATACCAGATATTGGCTTTTTTAATGGGGATTTATTAAGTTGTAAATCTACAGTTCTAAGGCCATGAAAATGTGCAAATTAAGGCATAAAAAGGAAGATACCTTCTCTGAAGAGGGGCTGCTGACATCCAGGGTTTCCCTCTCACATGGGAAGGCACACAGTGATGTCTTCTGGTCCTTCTCTCCTGGTTCTGATTTCAATGGCTGTCTCCAAATATCTTTGGGCATTTCTCTTTAAACCCTCTTTCCTGGTATTTCTATCTTTTATCTTCCCATAAAGGACCCCAGCAGAGGGTTGAAGATCCAACTCGAATGGGCTGGGTCACATTTCAGTTGAAATAATCTGACCGAAAGGTTCCACCCACAGTAGGTCTGCTCCCATAAGAATGGATTAAAAGGGCATGGTCTTTTCTGGGTTACATAACAGCTTCAAACTAGCACAAACACTTAGAGATATATCTTTATACCATACCATACCTTTTTTTTTTCCTTTTTTTTTAGCGCGGATGCAGCTTCATTCAGTGTTTTAACATGATTACTTTACAATTAGGTATTATTGTGCTGTCCATTTTTGAGTTTTTGTATCTAGTCCTGTTGCACAGTCTGTATCCCTTCAGCTCCAATTACCCATTATCTTACCCTGTTTCTAACTCCTGCTGGACTCTGTTACCAATGACATATTCCAAGTTTATTCTCGAATGTCGGTTCACATCATTGGGACCATACAGTATTTGTCTTTTAGTTTTTGGCTAGACTCACTCAGCATAATGTTCTCTACCATACCATACCATTTTTAAAAGTAAATTCTTTTTAGGATATTTCCTTGAATCTCATGACATTGTATACGTATCCATACAGGTACTTTCAAGCCTATCTCTGAAAAGAACTTTAAATCACTACCTTAGGTTTATTCTTAGCATCTGAATCAGTTAGTACTTTAAACAGAATAAGGGAATGAAAAGTGGACAAAAGCCAATTGTCAGTGATACTTGTTGGTCTCTGAAAGAAGAGCAGGGGCCAATATTAGTTTCTTTTTGTTCTTGTTTTGCTTCCTGTCTTCTTCCCTTGTTCCGAGCCTTGGTTCAGGGCCTTCATATTTACAGAGCTCTGGCTAACCAAAGCCACACCCCTATCATTTAAAACATTCTGCTTTCTTTCAAAGTACCACATTTCAGAATTGTCTTTTGGGCCTTTAACCCTCACCATGTCAGGACTCACATTCCTATTCTTAAGATATCTTTTAAAAATTTCTTAAAAAGAGAAGTAATATGATGAAGTGCGTTCAAAAGATACTTTGCTTTGTGCTGGGGATAGAATTTTTTAATCATAACCCTGAAGTATCTAACAGGAAACATAATCCAGTAAATAATCAATTATTATATATAGTGATAAATGTGATGATGGAAGAGATGGTATTATTAAGATCAAATGAAGTATGAAGAAACACTTTTTCAAATATAAAGTATTCTAGAAAGATTAGTTGCTATCACCCTAGTCTGAGTACTGGGGAAGGTAGATGGAGGATTTGATACAGTCTGCCTTTTGATTTCCTTGTCTCTTATTTCTGAACAACCCATTTGCGTCCCACAAACTACGTTCAGATTAATCTTGCAAAAGTGTGTTTTCAACTTTCCCTCCCTACTATTAACAATAGTTCTACGCTAACCTTTCTTCATTTAGCATAGTAGTTTATTCTCTTTCTATAACATATAGGAAAGTGAAAGACTTTTTTTTTTTTTTTGCAAGGGTAGGTTTCAGCTTAGATCCTTAGTAACATGAGGATAGGGTATACTGAACATCTGGGTGAAATATAGTTTTAGTCACATCAATTTTGTTTTGTGTGTGTGTGTGTGTGTGTGTGTGTGTGTGTCACATTAGTTTTTAATAGTATCCACGAACAATTGTTACATGAAAATGTTTTTATTCCTTGAGACTGGAATCTTTTTAATGTAATGAATATTTAGAATTCTAAGTTGCATATAAATTATAGTTGAAATTGGCTGAAGCTTTATACTATTTTATAATATGGTATGGTGACAACATTTTAGATTTACATGTAAATGGTCCAAGATACAGTGTTATGTGTGTGTGTGTTTAGTAATAATAGGGAAAAAAGGAATTGGATTCTCAGATGGAACTACAAGTTGGTTGGAGCCTAAGAATCTGCATTTTTAATAGTTTCTAATCAGGTGGTTCAACCATTAATTAATAATGGCGAACAAACTAGTAAGAATTAGAAGGCACTGTTTAGAGTTGGTTTGAAGAGCTCAAGAAGGAAGAGAATTACCCTAGGTGTTTTATTTAACTATTGCAGACTTCAATGAAAGAGAGTTACTGACACCTATATAGAAAAAGATACGGAATCTTTAACATTCGGAGTAGTTGAACTTTGATTTATAATGCTAGGAAAATAATATATAATTCAGGTGTCATTCTACTTTGACACAGTTTCAAGAGTTATTCAAATAGCAAAGAATAACCAGGCTGTGCATGGTTAGTGTAGGCTCCTCATTGTTTTATTAAAGTCCTGGGCACCTACCACCTTCCTGCTCCATTATCTTTAACATGTGTCTTCTATGTCGTTGTTTCAAGATGACTGCTTCACCTCCAAAAAGGGAGCAGCAGAATAGGAGTGACACCTATATCAGGAAAGTGAAACTTAGAAATCTACAACAGACATCAGTTTGCTTCTCACTGGCTAAAACTACTGGCATACTGTGGAGATATTGTCGGTTTGGTTCCAGACCCTGCAATAAAGCGAGTCACATGAATTCTTGGTTTCCCATGAATTTTTTGGTTTCCCAGTGCATATGAAAGTTTTGTTTATACTATTCTTTAGTCTGTTAAGTGTACAATAGCATTATGTCTTTAAAAAGAATGTGCATACCTTGATTTTTAAAAAACTTTATTGCTAAAAAGCTAATCATTTTCTAACTAGTCTTTGTGAGTCGTTATCTTATTGAAGGTGGAGGCTTTTGCCTCAGTATTGATGGCTGCTGACTGATCAGAGTGGTGGTTGCTTAAAGTTGAGGTAGATGTGGCAGTTTTTCAAAGTAAGGCAACAATGAAGTTTGCTAATTCAATTGACTCTTCCTTTTACAAAAGATTTCTCTGTAGCATGCGCACTGCTTGATATCATTTTACCCACCCGTAGTACATTCTTCGATCCTCTTAAACCCTGCTACTGCTTTATCAACTAAATTTACGTAATATTCTGAATCCTTTGTCACTTCAACAGTGTACTTAGCATCTTCACTAGGAGTAGCCATCTCAAGACACCACTTTCTTTGCTCATCCATCAGAGGCAATTCCTCATCCATTCAAGTTTTGTCATGAAATTGCAGCAATTCTGTCATATCTTCTGACTCTACTTCTAATTCAAGTTCTCTTGCTATTTCCATCACACCTGCAGTTACTTCCTCCACTGAAGTCTTGAATCCCTCAAAGTCATCCATGAGGGTTGGAATCAACTTCTTCCAAACTCCTGTTAATGTTGATATTTTTACCTCCTCCCATAAATCGCAATTATTCTTCATGAAATCTAGAGTGGTGAATCTTTTCCAGAAGATGTACAAATTATTTTGGCCAGATCCATCAGAAGAATCATTGCATATAGTAGCTATAGCCTTACAAAATATATTTCTTAAATAATAAGACTTGAAAGTCAAAATGACTCTTTGATCCATGAGCTCCAGAATAGATGTTGTGTTATCAGGCATGTAAACAATATTCATCTCATTGTACATCTCTATCAGAGCTCTTGGGTGACCAGGTACGTTGTCAGGTACATTGGTGACCAGGTGCATTGGTAGTGAGCAATCATATTTTGAAAGGAATCTTTTTTCCTGAGCAGTAGATCTCAACAGTTGGCTTAAACAGATCTTGCTGTTATCCAACCTTTGTTTCATTTATGGAGCACAGGCAGAGTAGAATTAGCATAATTCTTAAGTACCCTAGGATTTTCAGAATGGTAAATGACTATTGGTTTAAACTTCAGGTCAACACCTGTATTAGTCCATAACAAGAGAATAAGTCTGTCCTTTGAAGATTTAAATCCAGGCATTGACTTCTCTTTTGCTATGAAAGTCCTAAATGGCATCTTCCTCCAATGGAAGTCTTGTTTTGTCTTCACTGAAAATCTCTTGCTTAGTGTAGCCACCTTCATCAGTTATCTAGCTAGATTTCCTGGAAAACCTGCTGCAGCTTCTATATCAGCACTTGCTGCCTTCACCTTGTACTGTTATGTTATGGAGATGATTTCTTTGTTTAAACCTCGTGGACCAACCTCTGTTAGCTTCAAACTTTTTTCCTGCACCTTCCTCACCTCTCTCTCTCTGCCCTCAAGGAATTGAAGTTTGGGCCTTGCTTTGGATTAGGTTTTGGCTTAAGAAAAGGTTGTGACTAGTTTGATCTGGTCACATTCAGACCACTAAAACTGTCTCCATAACAGCAATAAGGCTGTTTCATTTTCTTATTTCTGTGTTCACTGGAGTATCACTTTTCATTTCTTTCCAGAAATTTCCTTTGCATTCACAATG
Source organism: Tamandua tetradactyla (assembly GCF_023851605.1). NCBI lineage: Eukaryota > Metazoa > Chordata > Mammalia > Pilosa > Myrmecophagidae > Tamandua > Tamandua tetradactyla. The sequence goes on along the minus strand of NC_135327.1, from coordinate 197,249,110 downwards.
TGGCTGCTGCTTTGGTGCAAAGGACCGGGCTTTTGGCCCATCTTGGCTTTTGTCAAGCTTTCCTCACTAAGCTTAATCATTTCTAGCTTTTGATTTAAAGTGAGAGAAGAAGGACTCTTCCTTTCACTTAAATACTTAGAGGCCATTGTAGGGTTATTAATTGGCCTAATTTCAATAGTGTTGTGTCTCAGGGAATAAGGAGGTCCTATGAGAGGAAGAGAAACAGGGAGTGGCTGGTCGGTGGAGCAATCAGAATACAAAACATTTATCGGTTAAGTTTGCTGTCTTATTCGTAGCAGTTTGTGGTGCCCCAAAACAATTACAATAGTAACATCGATATTCACTGATCACAGATCAGTTATAACATTTATAACAACAGTGACAAAGTTTGAAATATTGTGAAAATTACCAAAATGGGACACAGAGACACAAAGTGAGCACATGATGTTGGAAAAATGGTGCTGATAGACTACTCGATGCACGGTTGCCAGAAACGTTCAATTTTGTAAAAAAAAAAAGCATTATCTGTGAAGCACAATAAAACAAAGTATGCCTATATGATACAGTGACCTCTCTTAGGGTCATTAAGAAAGGAGGCTAAGAAAAACTGTTTTAAGCTGAACACATTATCTTCCTAAACAAAGTTGAATTTATTTTACTTAAAGAAGAGAAAAATGGATGTTGAGTAATCAGTTACCAGAAAAGGTGTGTTCCATAATATATAGTTCTGTGGTACCTTATTCTTAACTCTCTAATATTACTCACTTAAGTGTGAGTGCATTATGGATTCATCCTAAGGAGATTCCCATAGATCATTTTCAACCTTGTGTTTGTTTATTTCAAATTTTTCTGGTGGTAATTGATTGCTGCCTTCTTTCTTAGATGTGAATTTTTTTAAAAATATTTTTTATTAATTAAAAAAATTTTTTTAAATATGACAACAGACAAACACAAACATTCTTAACATATGATCATTCCATTCTACATGTATAATCATTAATTCACAATATCATCACATAGTTGCATATTCATCATCATGATCATTTCTTAGAACACTTGCATCAATTCAGAAAAAGAAATAAAAAAACAGAAAAAAATTCATAAATACGATACTCTTACCCTTCCCTTTCTTTTTTTAATTAATTTATTTTTTTATTTATGATACATAACCACATACATACACAAACATTCTTATCATATGATCATTCCATTCTTGTTATTTAATCAATAATTCACAGTCATCACATAGTTATATATTCATCATCATGATCATTTCTTAGAACATCTGCATCAATTCAAAAAAAGCAATAAAAAGAAAACAGAAAAAAATTCATACATACCATGCCCCTTACCCCTCCCCTTCACTGATCACCAGCATTTCAATCTACTAAATTTATTTTAACCTTTGTTCCCCCTATTATTTATTTATTTTTTAATCTGTATGTTTTACTAACATTTGTTCCCCCATTATTTATTTATGTTTAATCTGTATGTTTTACCGTCAATAAGGTAGACAAAAGGAGCATCAGACATAAGGCTCTCACAACCACACAGTCACACTGCGGCAGCCATATCATCATACAATTATCTTCAAGAAACATGGCCACCAGAGCACAGCTCCACGTTTTCAGGCAGTTCCCTCCAGCCTCTCCATTACACCTTAACTAAACAGGTGATATCTATTTAATCCATAAGAATAACCTCCAGGATAACCTCTCGACTCTGTTTGGAATCTCTCAGCCATTGACACTTTATTTTGTCTCATTTTGCTCTTCCCCCTTTTGGTCGAGAAGATTTTCTCAATCACTTGATGCTGAGTTCCAGCTCATTCTAGGATTTCTGTCCCATGTTGCCAGGAAGGTCCACATCACTGGGAGTCATGTCTGACATAGAGAGGGGGAGGGCAGTGAGTTTCTTGCTGTGTCTGCTGAGAGAGAGAGGCCACATTAGATGTGAAATTCAGTGATTTATTTTTTATTTCCTATTTGTTTATGTTTGCTAATGCAAACTCATTTGGCAAATGGATATGGATTTTCTTTCACATTCCAGTAATGTCTTTTTAAACATTTTCACAGAATTTTCATTTTGTAGCCTACTATTATTATGCTGCTGCATTTTGATTGACATTTTTAAATTTTATACAGGTGATATTCTTGAATTTCATGGTCCAGAAGGAACAGGAAAAACAGAAATGCTTTATCATTTAACAGCACGATGTATACTTCCAAAATCAGAAGGAGGACTGGAAGTAGAAGTCTTATTTATTGATACAGACTACCACTTTGATATGCTCCGGCTTGTTACAATTCTTGAGCATAGACTCTCCCAAAGCTCTGAAGATATAATAAAATATTGCCTTGGAAGGTTTTTTTTGGTATACTGCAGCAGTAGCACTCAGTTACTTCTCACACTCTACTCACTAGAAACTATGTTTTGTACTCACCCCTCTCTCTGCTTTTTGATTTTAGATAGCCTATCAGCTTTTTACTGGATAGACCGGGTCAATGGAGGAGAAAGTATTTTCTTACAGGAGAATACTCTGAAGAAATGTTCTCAGTTCTTAGAGAAACTAGTAAATGAGTTTCGCTTGGTTCTTTTTGCAACAACACAAAGTATAATGCAAAAAACTTCAAACTCAGCAGAAGGACCTTCCTCTGCCTTTAAACATCAGTGTGATACAGATGTAGACTATAGACCTTATCTCTGTAAGGCATGGCAACAAATGGTAAAGCATAGATTTTTTTTTTCCAAGCTACATGATTCTAATAGCAGCCACCAGTTTTCTTTAGTTTCACGTCATTTAAACAGTAACAGTACCAAAAAACATTTTTTTATTATTAGAGAAAGTGGGGTTGAGTTTTCTTGATATGTATCTTAAAATAGTCTTTTCTAGGATATCATTCAGCTTTTAAAAAGTCTTTCAAAGGCTAAAGTGGTTTGATTCTAAAATTTTGAATTCTAGGGGAATTAATATAACAGTATCCTATACAAAATGGATTTCTTAAACTAATATGGAAAAATTTCACACTATTCTGTTTCTAGATCACTGAAGGTTAATCAAAGTGATACTAGTAATTAAACTTTGTATTAAATTTGTTTTAAAACTAAATAAATTATATACACAGATCAGCCTAAATAAAATGGACTTTTATAGCTTGTGTCACATTTTTGGAATTCAGTTAAATACTTATTTGTATAGAAAAATTCAAATGCATTTGTAATCTCTCATATGTAACTCTTTTAGGGAACCATGACTTTGAAAAATGTTTATATACAAGTTATTTCTGTATTTGGGATGAAATCAATGAAGCAATTTTTTTACCTTTCACATAAAAAATTGACCTCATTTTGTGTGGTTGACAAGGTTATAGAATGTCAGAGCATGCCTATATTAAATAACAAGAAAGAGCAAAAATTGAGGACTTAACAGTACACTTGAAGGAAATTGAGAAAGAACAGCAAACTAACCCCAAAGCAAATTAGGAGAAGAGAAAAGCAAAGATTAAAGCAGAGATAAATGCATGGGAGAACAAAAGAAGAGTAGAGAGAATAAATACAACCAAAAGTTGGTTCTTTGAGAAAATCAATAAAATTGATGGGCCATTAGCAAAACTGACAAAGAAAAAAAGAGAGAGGTTGAAAATAAACAAAATCAGAAATGAGAGGGGGTACGTTGCCACAGACCCTGAAGAAATAAAAGAAATCATAAGAGGATTCTATGAACAATATGCCAACAAACTAGACAACGTAGATGAAATAGACAAATTCCTTGAGACACAAACAAGCTCCACTGACCCAGGAAAAAATAGAGGATCTCAACAAACCAATCACAGGTAAAGAGATTCAATCAGTCATCAAAAATCTTCCTACAAAGATAAGCCCGGGGCCAGATAACTTCACAGGGGAATTTTATCAAACATTCCAGAAAGAACTAACACCAGTCCTGCTCAAACTTTTCCAAATTCCAAAAAATTGAGGAAAACGGAAATCTATCTAACTCATTCTACGAAGCTAATATCATTTTAATACCAAAACCGAGTTAAGATGCTATAAGAAAGAAAAACTACAGGCCAGTGTCCATAATGAACACAGATGCAAAAATTCTCAATAAAATATTAGCATATCACATCCAACAGCACATTAAAAGAATTATACACCATGACCAAGTGGGATTTATACCAGGAATGCAAGGATGGTTCAACACAAGAAAATCAATTGATGTAATACAGCAACAAATCAAAAGGGAAAATTTACATGATCATCTCAACTGATGTTGAAAAACCATTCAACAAAATTCAGCCTCCTTTTCTGATTAAAAACACTCCAAAAGATAGGAATCAAAGGTAACTACGTCAATATGATTAAGGGAATATATGAAAAACAGATAGCCAGCATCGTACTCAATGTAGAGAGACTGAAAGCCTTCCACCTAAGATCAGATACAAGACAAGGATGCCTACTGTCACCACTATTATTCAACGTTGTGCTAGAATTTCAAACTAGAGCAATCAGGCAGGACAAAGAAATAAAATGCATCCAAACTGGAAAGGAAGAGGTAAAACTCTCATTATTTGCAGATGATATGATGCTATACTTGGAAGATCCTGAGAAATCTACAGCAAAGTTACTTGAGCTAATGAACAAATTCAGCAAGGTGGCAGGACATAAAATTAATGTGCAAGAATCAGTAACATTTCTATACACAAGCAATAAGCTAGCTGAGGAGCCAGTTAAGGAAAAAATTCCATTCAAAATAGCAACTAAAAGAATTAAATACTTAGGAATGAACTTAACTAGGGTTATAAAGGACTTGTACATGGAAAACTACTTAACATTGCTAAAAGAAATCAAAGGAGATCTAAATAGGTGGAAAGATATTCCCTGCTCATGGATAGGAAGACTAAATATAGTTAAGATATCAGTTCTCCCCAAACTGATCTACAGATTCAACACCAATCAAAATTCCAACAACCTACTTTAAAGATTTGGAAAAGCTAACTACAAAATTCATCTGGAAAGGAAAGAGACCCCGAATAGCTAAAAGCATCCTAAAAAAGAAGGACAACGTAGGAGGATTAACACTCCCTGACTTTAAAACCAATTATAAAGTCACAGTGGTCAAAACAGCATGGTATTGGCACAGAGACAGAAGCATTGACCAATGGAATCGAATTGAGAGTGCAGAAATAGGCCACCAAATCTATGGTCACTGCCACGACCAGTGCGGCTCAGTGTCAGGACTGAAGAGGATGACGGGGAATTGAGAAAGAAACACAAGAGGCAAAGATATAATTAAAGCTGGGACCAGGTGGGACTCTGAGCTTGGATGGAGACTCTAAGACCCCGAGAGGTTCAGCACTGTTTATTTTATAGGGCTGCAAGCTAAAGAAAGTCAAAAACATAACTGAAGAACGGGGAAGGAGGAAGCATGAGCTGAACCATCTGCTTTCTTGTGGCCAGATGAGTCCAAAGTTACACACTTCCCAAGGTCTCCTTCTGCCCTAGACTCAAGCAGTTTTGCAGCACTTTAGTCTTTTCAGGACATCAGGTGCCTATTCCCACAGAAACAGCTTTGCTATGTCTCTGCAGTAAGCATGTGACCTCTGTCTCATCCACACCTGACAGATTAACTGATTTTTGATGAGGCTCCCAAATCCTCTGAACTAGAACAAAATAGTCTTTTCAATAATTGGACATGGAAGAACTGGATATCAATAGCCAAGAGAATGAAAGAAGACCCCTATCTTACGCCCTACACAAAAATTAACTCAAGTGGATCAAACACCTAACTATAAGAACTAGCACCATAAAGCTTCTAGAAGAAAATGTAGGGAAACATCTTCAAGACATAGTAATAGGAGGTAGCTTCCTGAACTTTATACGCAAAGCATAAGCAACAACAAAAAAAATAGATAAATGGGAACTCCTCAAATTCAAATGCTTCTGCACCTCAAAAGACTTTGTCAAAAAGGTGAAGAAGCAGTCGACTCAATGGGAGAAAATATTTGGAAATCACGTATCGGACAAAGGTTAGATTTCCTGTTAATACAAAGAAATCATACAACTTAACAACAAAAGAGCAAACAATCCAATTTTAAAATGGGCTAAAGATATAAATAGGCATTTTTCTGAAGAGCAAATACAAATGGCTGAAAAGCACATGAAGAGATGCTCATTTTCACTGGCTATATATAAGGGAAATGCAGATCAAGACTATAATGAAATACCACCTCACACCTATAAGAATGGCTGATATTGAACAACCAGGAAACTATAAATGTTGGAAAGGATGTGGAGAAACTGGGACACTTATACACTGCTAGTGGGAATGTACAATGGTGCAGCCACTATGGAATACTGTTTGACCATTCCTTAGGAAACTAAATATTGAGCAACCCTATGACCCAGCAATAGCACTATTTGGTATATACCTAGAAGAGCTGAAAGCAACAACACAAACAGACATTTGCACACCAATGTTCATAGCAGCATTATTCACAATTGCTAAAAGATGGAAACAAACCAAATACCCATCAACAGACGAGTGGATCAACAAAATGTGGTATGTGCATATGATGGAATATTATGCTGCAGTAAGACAAAATGACGTCCTGAAGCACATGACAAGATAGCTGAGCCTTGAGTACAATGCTGAGCAAAATTAGCCAGACACAAAAGGACAAATTCTGTATGATTCCACTTTTATGACCAGCATAAAGGTATAATCAGAGACTTAAAATACAGAATACAGGGGACTTAGAAGTACATGGAAGCTAGAGATGGGTGAACTGGTAGCTAATGAGGTTGAACTCCAAGGTAAGCGAATAGATAGGAGCGAAGGTGATTTCTCTAATGGGTCTGGAAGTAATATTACCATATTGTAGATGAACAAGATTGGAAGGGGTTGTATAGACCTGTGTGTCCCACTGACTCACGCTAGAAATATGAATGAGTTCTTATAAGAATTATTTCAAAGATATTTTCTTGTATAAAGAGTGTTTAAGTCCAGGGTACAGGGGGAAAACTGCTATTGCATGCTATGAGTTATGTTCAAAAGGAAACCATCAGCACTGCCACAACAACATCAGAGGTGAATAATGGGGTGAGGGACAAGAGTTAAGAGGAGGTTTAGATTTCCTATTTGGTGAGAGTGTATTTATTGGTTTTCTGCCTCTTGGGAACAATGAAATTATCTAAAATTGAGAATGTTGATGGACTGCAGACTTTGTGCCTTCTAGATGATGCCCTATGAATGCAGGTGGCTGAAGGATGCACTGACAGAAAATGGTGAACGATGGTGTGTAGTTATGAACGAAGGCTGTGCAGCCACAAGAAGGAACAATGTCGTGAGGCATGCAACGATGTGAATGAACATGTGGGACGTTTGGTGAGACAAAATAAGCCAGAAACAAACAAACAAAAAAACAATGGTATAGTCACCTTTAGAAAATGCTTATAAGAAAACAGGGGCATAGATTGTAAGATTTTAGAGCAGACACATTAAGTCCGGAGTAGTAATTATTACTTCTGGATTCTGAGAGGCTGTTTTAAATATATAACTTATTATTTAGAGATATGAATGAAAGCCAAACAGATTAGGGTTAAAGTAATTCAGAACATGGGGTAAGAAAGACAGTGTCTGGGGCGGGCCACGGTCGCTCAGCAGGCAAGAATGCTCGCCTGCCATGCCAGAGGACCTGGGTTCAATTTCCGGTGCCTGCCCATGTAAAAAAAAAAAAAGACAGTGTCTGTATTTTAGAACCACACATACTCTGAGACCAATGGAAGAAAGGTTTATTTGATCTGGAACTGAAATTTTCTGTAGTGCATAATACAATCCAACCTATCTGTATAGCTCATTTGAACAACTGAAACACAAAGAGCACAGAATGGGAAAGAAGCCCTTTAATCCTGTATAGATTATTGTAATAATCTCTATACATCCTAGAGTATATTAAGCAGATAATCGGAAAGTACTGGCAAAGTCCCCTGAGGGAGAGGAGAAAGACTACTAAACCTTACCATCAGGGAATCCCCTGATACTGTGTCAAACTTCAGGGGCACCCAAATCAATAGGCCATGCCCTCAATCATGAGGCTTACTCTTGTGAAGCTTATGTAGGTAACATTGGCACTTAGACTACCTGTAGGCACGTCTAAGAGTTACTTCTGGAGGACCTCTGTTGTTGCTCAGATGTGGCTCCAGTCTCTCTAAGCCCAATTCTGCAAGTGAAATCACTGCCTTCCCCCCTACGTGGGACATGGCATCCAGGGGTAAAAGTCTCCCTGGTGAAGTGGGAGAAGACTCCCAGGGATGAATCCAGACCTGGCACCGTGGGATCAACTATTACATCCTGACAAATAGGGGGAAAAAAGTGTAATTAATAAAGTGTAAGTGGCAGAGTTCAAATAGTCAAGAGGCTACTCTTGGGGTTGTGCTGACGCAAGCTTCAGGTAGACCTTGCTATCTATCATAACCTGCCAACCCCCAACCAGGACCATTCCAGCCTATCCTAAAGAATACCTAGGGCAATTTATAAGATTCCACAAGGGTTTCGGGCACGAGAGTAACTTTCCAGAAATCTATAACCTCCAGATGGATCCCTAGTCCAAATAAGTCCTGAAACCTAGCCCAGTTTCTCCAGAACACCAGATAGTTCCATCTCGCTACCCCATATCAGTGACTGACCCTTCCAATAGCAAAAATTTAGAATTGCCATAGCCCAAACAACCCCAATGAGAGGTATGGAAAGATCAAAGGTGATGGTGGAATTATACATAGAATATAGGACTTAACAAATGAATATGAATGCTAAATCATTAAATTGGTATCTCTTTTAGTCTCCAGTATTTTAGAGCAGTTAGAAGTAAAATAAAAATTGTGAAAGTGTAACACATGTCAAATTCTGAAATATGTCCTACAACTAATTGTGGTGCTGTGCTTTGAAATTTATAGCTTTTTTGTATGTACGTTCTTTTTCACAAAAAAAGGAAAAAAAGTAGATTGTGATGATAGAAAAATATTTAAGCCCTCTAGCCGCCTATATACTGGAGAAGCTAGAAGGAAATATATGAGAGGATCGTATGGTAGCCCATGACACACTCTGGGGTCTGTCGTGTAACCACTTGTTGAAGGGCACTTTGAAAACTACTACTTTTGTATTTCTTTGCTTTGTATGTATGTTATACTATACAATTTAAAAAGTTAAAAAAAAAAATATGTTACTAGCATTTTCTTACCCATTTGTAATAGTCCAGACATACCCTGAACTGAGTTGAATCATTTCCAACTGAGGGTTGGATGTAGATATATATACTGTGGTCTAGATGGCCTGAATGGGGAATATGCACCTGAAGGATATACAAGATAATGTATTGCAGTGGGGGAAGGAAATTTTAGAACTTTTGTTAATATGTTTTAGTCTAAGAAAAGATTAAACTATATCAATATTTGATATTCAGATTGACCCTGATGCTCTCATTTAATCCATTTGTCAGATTGTTATATTTCACATACATATCTAAGGTTGGAAGTGATTGACAGTGGTGGTCTCATGAGTTTAAAACTATGTTAGTTCTCTTATCTAATATCAATTAGATAGCAAGGTTGGAGATAAAAATAATGCACGCTTAACAGATGTAGCATTTGTTGTTTGTGCACCATCCTAACCCCCTACTCTGACTCACCTGCAGTTTCTACAGACCTAGGAATTTTGCGGTTGTCTTCTGGATGCCAGAGCCTGCTGGGCTGCATGTGGGGTAGGCCAAAAGTGCCAAGGGTGGAGCCCTAGAGGAAATCCTTACCCACCGAGGACCCAGGATTTGGCATATAAGTTGTCAGGCTTCCATCCCCCTCAGTGAGGCAACACAGGTATTTCTCAGTGGTCCCAGGCAGATTTCCAGTTGTTTACAGCAGTAATGTATTCATTAACATACTGTTTACTGGCCTTCCTCCCTTCTCTGTCTCACTTGCCCACTTTCTCATGTTACCTCATGAGATTATCTCCCGAATGAACTACAGATTCTACTAGGAACTGCCTTTGTTGAGGGGTGAGGAAGAACCAACCTGTAAAACTCACCAGACTAACAGCCCTTCTAGGCCACATTATAAAATTTAAAACAAGGGCAGTCTAACTGAAATTAAATTACATTGGCTCACATTATTATTGTTCCTACAAACACATACATGCTCTCACTGAAGAATGCTATTTTTACCATTAACAAATAATTTAAAACAGTTAAAGTACATTTATAGTTTATCCTTTTTCAGTTTATATTTTTGTGTATTTTTATTATGTGCAATACTTGATACACATAAGTGATTTGTAAATATTTATATGTTGAGGAAACATGCTGATTTCCCCCTGATAAAAGAGTGTGTGATCAGTAAAATTAATAATCTGCTGCTCTGCTATTGAATACTTCTTTCAGCTGTTAAGAAAATATAGGAAAATTATCTTACCTTTTTTCAAGTTCAGTAGTCTGATGGTGTGTATATGTGTGCTACTCACATGCATATGAAAAATGTAGCAACTTTTATTATAAGAATTCTAGCCTTGGATATGATAAGATTTTCCATTTCTCCTTTGTATAAATGAAGTGTTAATTTAATGGACTGTTATTCACAGACTTATAACTTATTCTTTGGGAGCATGATTAAAAAATAATGAACTTAATATTAACTTAAATTATCAATTATATATTATCATGTCAGAGCTAGCAAAGACTTAGTTATCTTAAAAAGATTTGTTATCTGGCATGCTGGAAGGAATTAAGGACACTTTTTTTTTTTTTGCATGGGCAGGGTCTGGGAATCAAACCCAGTTCTCCAGAATGGCAAGCGAGAATTTGGCCACTGAGCCACTGTCACACTGCCCTTAAGAACCCCTTTTAAGCTAAAAATTATACTACTAGGACATTGTGAACACTATAGAAGTTTTAATACTTATAAAAAGAATCAGGCTTAAAGAGAAAGAGATAGGAAGGGCAAATCTTAAGTTGCATAGATATTAGATACCAGGTATGCTGGACAGAGCCAAAAGAATAATGGGAGTGAGTGATAAAAAAAAAATCTTAGAAGATTTATCCCATTTACCTGTAAAATATAGAGATTACAAAATACTTGGCTTATAGGCAGACTTGTGAGGGTCAATGTGAGAATCTAGTGGAGAAATGCATGTGAAAGATATTTCAGACATTCATTTGATAAATGTTATACAAAAGTAAGATAGTACTTATCACTTCCTTTGAATAAAGCTTTGAAGGGAGATCTGCGTAGGGAACTCGCATAACTAATATACATTCTTAAAGACTGAGGTAGGGGGACTTTAACATACTAAATATAAAGAACAATGTAGTTGAAGTAATAAGGATAATGGGCAATGGTACAAGGATAAACAAATAGAATATAGAATTCCAGAACAAACCCTCATGTGTGGAGCTTAATATATATCAGAGGTAGCAAGTTACTGTGGAAAAGATTCACTATGCAAATCTTTGTAGCAAGACATATGTAGCATATATGTATGGAAAAAAATGGAATTAAGTCTTTACATAATATCATACTTTAACAAAATAACAAGCCATCCCAAATGATTAAAGACAAATATAAAAGCAAAACATTACAATACTACAGAAAATTATATGGGAGAATATATTTGTGAGTTTAGGGTAGGAAAGTACTTCTTGAACCATACATGAAAAACAATATTCTTAATGGAAAAGAGATCAATTTAACTGCATTAAAACTTAGAATTTTTAGTCATCAATAGATTACCATTAACAAAGGGAAAAAATCAGCTACAAATTGAAAAAGTATATCTGTAGCCATGTGAACACAAAAGTTTAGTTACAAAGCAAACTGATCAAATCAATAAGGAAAAACTGATGAAAAGAAAAATGGGCAAAAGCTATTTGGAGGCATTTTACAGAAGAAGCCTTAATGGCTAGAAAAAGAAAATGAGGATTAATCTCATTGATAATTGAAAGTATAAATTAAGATCTCAAAAAAATGTCATTTCATATGTACTTGGATGCCAGAAACCAAGTATTGAAGATGTGTGACAAAGAATTCTTAATCAGTGCTGAGTTGTTATGGCTATTCAGAAATTTTATAATTTTAGCTGAGACAGGGTTCTTATCACTTGCCACTAAAAACATCCTGATCTGACAATCTATCAATAGTATTTTCCCACATAAATATTCTACAATGATTTTTTTTTTAACATGGGCAGGCACTGGAAATCGAACTGGGGTCTCTGGCATGACAGGCAAGAATTCTGCCACTGAGCCACCGTTACCTGCCCTCTACAATGATTTTTAATGGAAATGTAAACACCGTAGTGGTATAAACATTTGGAAACTAATTTGGTTTTTATTTAGTTATACATATCTCCTTTAACCTGGTCTATATCTTTGAGAAATTCATATTCATATGTACCAAGAAAGAGGTATAAATATGTTTATATTAGCATTGTTTTTAACAGCAAAAGCTGGAATCAACTAAAATATCCAAAATAGAATAGATAAATAAATGTAAGTATATTCATACACTGAAGTATGTTACAGTATTAAAAATGAATGTGCTTATGGGAACTGTATTCTATGCATAAATTTTCTGTAAACTTACCATTTCTCTAATAAAAATTTTTTGAAAGTGAATACACTACTGCAAGATGCATAAACATGAGATAAATCTTAAACATAATGTTGAATTTTCTTAAAGGATATTACAGAAGAATACATTGAATATAGTACCCTCATTTAATCAGTTTTATTGAGATAAAATTCACATACCATAAAACTCACCTGTATTAGTTTATTAAGCTGCTGGAATGCAATATACCAGAAATGGAACAGTTTTTATAAAGGGAATTTAATAAGTTACAAGTTTACAGTTCTGAGGCCAAAATTGTCTTAACAGAGGCATCCAGAGAAAGATAACCTTGGCTCAAGGAAGGGTGATCTGGGAAAGCACATGGCTGGCATCTGCTGTTCGTCATTCCGGGTTCCATTGCTTCCAGCTTCTGTTGCAAGTGGTTTCCTCTCTAAGCATCTGTGGGTATTCACTTAGCTGCTCTGGGACAGAACTCTGTGTTTTAGCTCTTAGTTTAGCATCTTACAGGGCCAGAATTTCTTTTCTTCACATTCTGGCTATTTCTGCCTCGATCTCCAAACGTCTACATCTGCTCTCTCTGTCAAGTTGGAACTTTCTCCAAAATGTTTCCTCTTTTAAAGACTAAACTAATCAGAACCCATCTTGAATGGGTAGAGTTACATCTCATTTAATTAAAAGGTCACACCCATGATTGGACGGGCCACATCTCCATGGAGATAATCTAATCAGAAGTTTCCGCTCTACAATTCTGAATCAGGATTAAAAGAAACAGCAGACCCCACAAGATCAAATCAGGATTAAAACATGGCTTTTCTGAGGCTACATAATAGTTTCAAACCATCACCCTTTAAAAGAATACAATTCAGTGTTTTTTAGTATATTCAGAGTTGTGTAACCATCTAATTTTAGAATGTTTTTAATAAGGCTCAAAAACAAGCAAATCAATACAACACATGCTAAGTTAGAAAAACAAGAGGACAGTTGAAGGAGATTTGGGGATGTTCTAATCAATTCATTAAAATTCATTTTTAATATGTCTCATAACTCAGGTATCACATATCAATATGATCATAATATATATATAGACATATAGACAAATATATATGAATAGGGTGCTCTGACTATAACATTTTTTAAGTTCAGTGGTTGGATATAAGAACAGAACTAGACAGAAAAGCTACAATTAGTTTTTTTATTTCTTAGGGGGACTATTCATTTCTTATACAGAATTTCATCCCGTCTCTCCATTTTCATGTCCATCTGTACTCCTGCTTTCAATGTGCATCCAATTCTTGAGCAATTTTTGACTTCTGATGGGTAAATGAGTTTAGTTCTAAGCTACCTGCTTATGTTTCCATGTCCTCTGTTCTACTAGGTCAACAGATCTACCCCCATCATTAGCTTTCTGGCTTCAAAATTTTTGTCGCTATTTACCTCTCTTCCCTTTTTTTGTCTTGATGGGTTTAGACTCCCACCCCACCCCTTTTCTGTCATTTTACTAGGGTTTCAGGAGGAATTAGGGATGAATGAGCATGTTCAACTGCCACAGTTATCCAAAACTTTTTATAATTTAAGCTGCCAGGTTTTTTTTTGCAGCTAAAAGTCCTGATCTGATAATATAGCAATGGTATTTTTCCACATAAATATTCTACAGTATGATTTTAATAGGTGCATGATATTCCATTTTTCAATTATATAATTAATTATTCTTGGATAATTATATGGTTTCCAATTTCCCCTATTATTTTATTAAAGCTAGAATTATAGAAGTAGGTTTGCTGCAACTTTTTCATGGTATCAAATTTTTCTCAAGGTTTATACCAAGTTGCACTTCTACCCTCAGTAGAGGAGAGTATCAGTGTCTCTACTCCCATAACAATAGGCAGTACATATTACCATTTCTCTTATGCATTTATTAATTTTCTAATTAAATTCATTTGAATATATTCATTTGAAAATTTTCAGAAACATAATATAAAGAAATGTCAACCATAATCCCACTATGCTGAGATCCTGTACCTCTGCTATTAACATTTAGGAGTATATTATACTAAAATTTCCCTACATGTGTTTGCACATTGTTGAGATAATGTTTTAGTATTTTTTGTTGGTTTATTTTTTCTTTACTGTACATATTGCTTTATACTTGCTTTGTCAATTTACTGTGGATATCTTTAGCATCAGTACATATTGATATAGCTCATCATTTTTAATGGCTCTATATATGATTGTTTACTTAATGTAGCTTGATGGACATTTAGATTGTTTATATTTTTTTCCTAGTTTCTCATACATATGGCTTTGTAGGAATCCAATGATTTCCTTTCAATAAATAGATATTTCTGGGTTAAAGGATGTTTATTTTTGTGAAGTTTTTTTTGGGGGGGGGGTCAGCAGTGTGCATGGTCTAGGTATTGAACTCGGGTCTCCTGCAAGTTTTTAATACATTAATATGCACTACTAAAAGTTGTATTATAAAGCAGAGCCAATAATAAATATGGCACTTTGGTGATATCATTTGTTCTCTTTATTAACCAATCACTGAATTTTTA
This sequence comes from Tamandua tetradactyla, assembly GCF_023851605.1. Lineage (NCBI taxonomy): Eukaryota > Metazoa > Chordata > Mammalia > Pilosa > Myrmecophagidae > Tamandua > Tamandua tetradactyla. Next base: position 197,233,943 of record NC_135327.1, on the reverse strand, counting down.
AGTTGTGTGAACTAATAGAATTCCCATTTTACATTATCGGACAAAATTTATGATTTGTAATTTTGAAATCATGCTAAACTGCAGGACACTTTACAATGCTTATATTAGTATCTAAGTAACATAAGGTTCAGATTTCAACTGATGGGAGCTGTAAAAATGGTATGATTCATGTGGGTGCTATCATCACTCAAAATTGAGGAAATTTGCATTTGTTTTATGTAGATATGTCTAAATTAAGAATATGAGTTAATATTTGGAGGAGTCTTGACCTGATTTATTATATTACATTTCATCTAAAGTCTTGAATTGACGTGAATTAACCTATACATCTTTAAATATCTGCAAAATTATATTTTATGTGAGTCTGTAATGAATGACCATATTACAGTTCAGAAGCTGAAGAGTGTAGTGAGAGTTACCATGGGAACCTAATATGATATTCCCTTGCTTTGATTTAAATTTCATTTTTAATATTGCATTAACATTTTTGAATTTAATGGATAGATAGTTGAATTAATATTGATGTACTCTTTCTAATATAAATAAAATATAGAAATGAAAATGTCATTTTTCTTCCAGTGAACAAATGAACATATAATCTAAGATCTTGTAGAAATAACAGCACTTGAGCTTTCAATTATAAGGTTCCATTCATTTATTTTGAAGTTTCTTATGGATTTCTTTTAAAAGATTAAGAAATATTTATGATAGTCACATAATTTAAGTCTTTAATATTTCAAATATTATTCAGAATTTTTTGAAGATTATTTGGGAATAATTTACTACACCTTGGTTTATTCTTCTGTATTTTCTGGACTAAATAACCTCAAAGACCTCTTCTTTTTCTATAAGTCCATATTATTTTATTAATCATTTAAAGGGTGGCACACTTTAAAATAAAATAACTATATTACTAAGAATGAATTTCCCAATTAATTCTATTACACGAAGAGCTAACTTATATAATGATAAATTATAGGGTATTACTTTTTTTTTTACTGTGTCAAATTTTAGGGACACCCAAATCAATAGGCCATGCCCTCGATCATGAGGCTTACTCTTGTGAAGCTTATGTAAATAGCAGAGAAGCTTAGACTACCTATAGGCATGCCTGAGAATTACTTCTGGAGGACCTCTTGTTGTTCAGATGTGACCTCGGTCTCTAAGCCCTGCAAGTGAAATCATTGCCCTCCCCCCTATGTGGGACAAGATATCCAGGGGTGATGGTCTCCCTGGTGATGTGGGAGACGACTCCCAGGGATGAATCCAGACATGGCACTGTGGGATCAACAATTCCATCCTCCTCAGCATATTTCAAGTAATTTTCTTACAGTAATTTCCAGTAATTATCTTTAAGTAATTATCCAATGTCTCCAAGAATAAAATTCCTCCCTATTCAGTAGTAGACTAATATCTAAGTAGTGACCTCTTGTCACTTGCATGAAGTTGGTTGTTTTCATTTAATTGGTCTTCATATAGATCTTTTTGGCTGGAATTTTAGCCCCTCAATTACATTGCAGCAAGATGTCTTGCTGAAGAGTCCACATATCTTCATATTAGAATTTCAGACTCCTCTGACGTCACACACTATGGTCAACTTTACTGAAAGCTCCTCCATTACCTCTGCTTCAGGGACTCTCTGCTTCGCATTCTTAGCTTCAGCCTCAAAACAGGACAGATAGCACTGGATTGAGCCAGGACAGGTGAAAGCAAAAGGCAAGCTCATTAAAATAAAACCTGCTGACCACCCTATAGGGTATTACTTTTACCAAGGATTTCTGACTAAACAAAATATTCACACAAGGTTATATGTGACTGCCATGTTTAAAATTAAAATAAATGTATAAAATTTATAGACAAAAGAAGCTATGATTGGAAGGAATTCCTGAGTTTTAGGAGTTTGATTCTTGTTGATACTGTACAATCAACCATTCTGTTACTTTAAGCAAATCATGTAATCTTGTATTTATAAAATAAAGAGACTGAATTAGGATCAGTGGGACTCTTTTCTATTCAGTGCTCTATAAAAGAAATTTGAGAAATGATCACCTAAATCTTTTGAGTTGAGATTCAATATTTTCATTCATAAATTTAAATATTGACAAAGATTTAAGTTCTACATAGTAACAATTAGAAGTAAAACTTTTTTATTAAATGTACCCAACGAAACCTATATATTATAGCAATTTGATACTTATCATCCTTTTGGGGGTGGTGGTTGGAGGTGCATAAGTGGGGAGTGAACCCAGGTCTCTTACACAGCAGAAAAGCATTTTACCACTGAACCACCCGTATATCCTCACCATCCTTTTTTTTTTTTTGTATGCTGTATGCTGGGACACATTTCATTCTTTTTCCATGTGAGTATCTCCTTATTACAGCACCATTTGCTGAATTTTTGTTTGTTTGTTTGCTTGTTTGGGAAGTGCATGGGCCAGGACTTGAGCCTGGGTCTCCCACATGGCAGGTGAGAATTCTACCACTGAACTACCCTTACACCCCTACCATCCATTTTTTAAATGCACAAGAAAAGCTTGTATTTAATAGTCAGACTTCTTATATTATTCTTATTTTCCTCAATTTGTATTTCCATTCCCCTTTCCATATGAAATTTTATTCTAATGTATTTTTTTTATATTTAAAAGTTCTTTATTGACTTTAGTGACTCTATTATATATCTGTGCAACCAAAAGTATGCATATATGTTTATATTAGAAACAATATTGTTCCGTAACATTGTTACCCCTTAAGTTACTAACTACCAAGTATTAAGTAATTCAGTAATTATTACAATTGTTGGTAGAACACAATTGGCCCAAACAACCTAAATATTTGAAATACTGATAAATAATCAAAAACAAAGTAAAATGTGTGGTAATACATTTATTAATAAGATCTATAATTTAAGTCTAAATATAATAAGTTCATAGTAGGATGAATAAATGAACAGAAAATTAGTTGATCAGTAACATATGAAGGAGACTTGCCTCAGTGGAAAAATAAGGATTTTAATATCTAAAAGTATATGAAACTACCAACAATATAAAATATTAATTCACCAGGGATGTATGCTTCTTTCATTTGAAGTTGTAAATTTTATCTATCAGAAGTAAATATGGAGCCTCCCAGTGGGAGTTCCCAGTAGGGAGCGTCAAGATTCAGTCCTTCTACCAAAAAAGAACTATTAAACAGGCAAGAACTGTCTGAACCAACTGTTTTAAAAGTTTGGAGGCCAGAGTAACACAGTACAGCATTCAGTAAAGGATGAGAAGAGGCTGATAGATTATGGTAAAGGACAGTAAATTACAATCTCTGTGTGGCAGCTACTGGCACTCATCTCCTCACCCCTTGTACCAGGCTGCCTGAACTCCATCTCCTGTCTACCTGCTGGAGACAGAAAAGCCATTAAAATCCTCTTCCCCAAAAACATGGGTATGCATACTGATGTGATGACCAATCACAGCTTTTGATTGGCTAATTTAGATCACTGGAGGCCAGGCTCTGAGGGCAGCTACAGTTTCAAGGCACCCTGGACAAGGGTCTCAGTAACCATTGTTTCAAACCACCCCAGACAGGGGTGGTGGCTTGAGACTTGAAAACGCTGCACTTCCTCAGGGCTGTAGGGAACAGATAGCTGAAGAACTGCAATTGCTGGGCAGTCCAGGAAAGCTCAGCTTCTGGGGAGCCATCAGAGAAACTCCTGGCACCCTTCCTGATCACCTCCCCAGGGCACATTGGAGATGGTCTGAGTCCCCTTTGTAGATCTCTGGCCCTTCTTTGGGAAACACTGACTTGGGAAATTCTTCTCTGTTGCCCTTTAGGCGAAAGCAACTTCAAACAACAAAAGAAAAGTATAACACTACAGAGGCAAACAGTGTAGGATAGATTTCCCAGCTTCAGACCCTGGGAAAGGAGATCAGTCACCTGGGAAACAGAGAAGACAAATAAACTCCTGTAAACAGAGAAACTCCAAAACAACAAGCAAAAGCCCAGGACAAGAAAGGCGGGGAAGTTTCTGCATACTGCATTCAACTTGGTCAGACCGTCCTGATAGGAGGGCTGAAGCCAAGAAAAATCTCTGTCTTATCACCAGCTAGTTACAAAACCAAGAAACCGAAATAAATCTCAGAGGTAACATTTTAAAATATTTAAACATACAGTATGCAACAAAAGTATCCAAGACAAATAAACAGGAAATGTTGGTCCATCCAGAGAAAGATGATAAAAATCCAGAAGACACCAACAAAGATGACAAGAATGTGGTCACACTGAAGAAAGCCTTTTAAAAAATTATCTTGCTGACACTCAGCATTAAGGGATTGAGAAAACCTTGACCAAAAGGGGGAAGAGTGAATTCAGACAAAATAAAGTGTCAATGGCTGAGAGATTCCAAACAGAGTCGAGAGGTTATCCTGGAGGTTATTCTTATGCATTAAATAGATATCACCTTGTTAGTCAAGATGTAATGAAGAGGCTGGAGGGACCTGCCTGAAAATGTAGAGCTGTGTTCAGTAGCCATGTTTCTTGAAGATGATTGTATAATGATATAGCTTTTACAATGTGACATTGTGATTGTGAAAACCTTGTATCTGATGCTCCTTTTATCTACCTTATCAACAGATGAGTAAAACATGGAATTAAAATAAATATTAGGGGGAATAAATGTTAAAATAAATTTAAATGGAAATGCTAGTAATCAGTGAAAGGGAGGGGTAAGGGGTATGGTATCTATGAATTTTTTTCTGTTTCTCTTTATATGTTTGTCTGAATAGATGCAAGTGTTCCAAGAAATGATCATGATGATGAATATGCAACTATGTGATGATATCGTGAATTACTGATTGTATATGTAGAACGGAATGATCAAAAGTTAAGAATGTTTGCATTTGTTTGGTGTTTTTTGTTATTTGAAAAAAAAATTTAGAAAAATATTGGCAGATCTGGGTCTGGGAGTGTAGGGTATGTTGGAATTCTCTGTGGGCTTCTATTGTTTTTGTAACTGTCCTGTAAGTTTGAAAGTATTTCAAAATAAAAAAGTAAAAAAAATTATCTTGAAGTATCAGTTGACAGAGAGAGTTCAAATACAGTTGAGAGGCTACTATGGAGGTTGCTTTTACGCAAGCTTCAGGTAGACATTGCTACCTAACATAACCTGCCAACCCCCAACCAGGACCATTCCAGCCAATTCTAAAGAACACCCAGGGCAATTTATAAGATTCCACAAGGGTTCCAGGCACTAGAGTAACTTTCCAGAAATCTATAACCTCCAGATGGGTCCCTAGTCCAAATAAGTCCTGAAACCTAGCCCAGTTTCTCCAGAACATCAGATAGTTCCATCTCTCTACCCTATATTAGTGACAAACCCTTCCAATATCAAAAACTTAGAATTGCCATAGCCTAAACAACTCCAGTGAGAGGTATGGAAAGATCAAAGGTGATGGTGGAATTACACATAGAAGATAGGACTTACCAAATGAATATTAATGCTGAATCATTAAATTGGTATCTCTTTTAGTCTCCAGTATTTTAGAGCAGTTAGAAGTAAAATAAAAATTGTGGAAGCGTAACCCATGTCAAAATGTTATTGTTCACCAAAAAAGAGGGGGAAAAGTCGATTGTAGTGATAAAAAAAAGTATTTAAACCCTCTAGCCTCCTATATTCTGGAGCAGCTAGTAGGAAAAATATGAGGATCGTATGATAACCCATGACAAACTCTGGGATCTATCCTACAACCACTTTTTGAAGAGTGCTTTGAAAACTATTGCATTTTCATTTCTTTGCTTTGTATATATTATACTATACCATAAAAAAAAGTTTTAAAAAATGATCTTAGAAGGGCTCAAGACAGAGCAATTAGACAAGAAAAAGAAATACAAGGCATCAAAATTGGAAAGGAAGAAGTAAAACTCTCACTGTTTGCTGATGATATGATACTGTATGTCAAAAACCCCGAAAAATCCACAGCAAAACTACTAGAGCTAACAAATGAGTACAGGAAAGTGGCAGGTTACAATATCAACACTCAGAAATCTGTAGTGTTTCTATATACTATTAATGAACAATCTGAGAGGGAAATCAAGAAAAAAATTCCATTTACAATTGCAACCAAAAGAGTAAACTATTTATGAATAAATTTAATTAAAGAGACAAAAGACCTATACAAAGAAAACTACAAGAAATTGTTAAAAGAAATCACAGAAGACCTAATTAAATGGAAGGGCATACCGTGTTCATGGATTGGAAGACTAAATATAGTTAAGATGTCAATTCTACCTGAATTGATTTACAGATTCAATGCAATACCAATTAAAATCCCCAAAACTACTTTTCAGAAATAGAAAAACCAATAACCAAATATATCTGTAAGGGCAGGATGCCCTGAATAGCTAAAAGTATCCTGAGAAAGAAAAATGAAGTCAGAGGTCTCACGCTACCTGACTTTAGGTGTATTATGAAGCTACAGTGGTCAAAACAGCATGGTACTGGCATAAAGATAGATATACTGACCAATGGAATCGAATAGAATGTTCAGATATAGACCCTCTCATCTGTGGACAATTGATCTTTGACAAGGCAGTCAAACCAACTCACCTGGGACGGAACAGTCTCTTTAATATATGATTCCTAGAGAACTAGATATCCATATGTAAAAGAATGAAAGAAGATCCATCTCACACTCTATATAAAAATTAACTCAAAATGGATCAAAGACCTAAACATTAGATCTAAGACCATAAAACTGTTAGAAGAAAATGTAGGGGAATATCTTATAAATCTTATAATGGGAGGCAGTTTCCTAGACCTTAGACCCAAAGCATGAGCATTGAAGAAAGAAAGAAAAAAATGGGAACTACTCAAAATTAAACACTTTCGTACATCAAAGAGCTTCATCAAGAAAGTAAAAAGACAGCCTACACAGTGGAGACAATATTTGGAAATGATATATCAGATAAAGGTCTAGTATCCAGAATATATAAAGAGATGGTTCAACTCAACAACAAAAAGACAGACAAGCCATTTACAAAATGGGCAAAAGACTTGATCAGACACTTCTCAGAAGAGGAAATACAGATCACCAAAAGGCATGTGAAAAGATGCTCAACTTTCCTGGCTATTAGGGAAATGCAAGTCAAAACCACAGTGAGATATTTCATTGTATCTCACACCCACCAGAATGGCCATTATCAATAAAACAGAAAACAACAAGTGCTGGAGAGGATGTGGAGAGAGAGGCACATTTATCCACTATTGGTGGGAATGTCAAATGGTACAACTGCTGTGGAAACCAGTTTGGCAGGTCCTCAGGAAGCTAAGTATAGAATCACCATATGACCCAGCAATACCATTGCTAGGTATCTACTCAGAGGACAGGAGGGCAAGGACACAAACGGACATTTGCATATCAATGTTTATAGCAGTGTTATTTACAGTTGCAAAGAGATGGAAACAGTCAAAATGTCCATCAACAGAAGAGTGGCTAAACAAGCTGTGGTATATACATATGATGGAATATGCAGCTATAAGACAGAATAAAGTTATGAAGTATATAACAACATGGACGGACCTTAAGGACATTATGCTGAGTGAGATTTGCCAAAAACAAAAAGACAAATACTGTATGGTCTCACTGATATGAACTGACATTAGTGAATAAACTTGGAGAATTTCATTGGTAACAGAGACCATCAGGAGATAGAAATAGGAATTCAGAGCATAGAAAAATTGAATAAAAAACATTAGCAATTTCAAAAATTCTTCAGTCTTGTTCTTTTTGAAGGAGAATAATGAAGATGAAGCATGAAAAATACCCTTGTCGGAAGTAAAGAACGTCTGTATTCTTGCTACAAAAATCCCAGTTAATAAAGAAAACCAAAATCAGAATATGCCAAACTGACCAAATAAAGGCTTTATAGGCACTAACACCAGAACAAAAATGTAAACACTTAAAAATTCTGACCTATCACACAATGGGCTCACTTTATTCTCTGCACAGTCTCAGGGGAATACCTCAGATGGAGTAATATGGAAATAGCATGGTTACAGGACAGTATTTTATAGGAATATAAGCTTAGTTACAGTACAAAATATTTTTAAAAACCCATCAGTTCTAACGAACAAAGAAGTCTTACAACTTTGAAAAATAATCCTTTTTCGGACAAAATAAAAAGATTTACTGTTTTTGTCAATTTAATTTCTGAATGTGGCCTTACATATTTAATAAAGAGGTATAAAACTAAAAAAAAGGGCTCAAGAAAATGAACTAAATACAGAGAAAGAACTAAAGAATATCAGAACAACACTGAACAAGAAGAATGAGAGTCTTAGTAAAGATAAAGAAATTTTTTAAAGGACACAAACAGAACTACTGGAGTTGAAGACCACAATAACTGAAATGAAGAGTGTTTAGGAGGAGTGCATGCTATTCCCATACAATAGTTAACTCATTTTTCTTACCTAACTGCTCCTCTCCTCACAACCAAGGATACTGTCTTTTTGTCTTTAGTGTCCCTTAGGAACCAAATGTATTGAAATTAAGTTATAATTAATTCATTTTCTATTTTATACACTTCAGAGATAATTGGAACTGCCTTTCAGAGCTTCTAGTTATCATAATTAGTTTTATCATATTGAGCTAATATTGCAGCTGGACTTCAAAAAATGCAGCTTTATTTTTGTCTTTGTAGCTTTATTAGAGTAAATGAACAATTTGGGCTGCTATGTTTGAAATATTCTCAACAGAAAAACCCGATACAATCTTTTTGAATATTCGAGTTCCATCAAATAGAGCTAAACACTTCAGTTTTACATATTTAAGCCAAAAATCCACTTTTTCATTTTTGAAACTTCACTCACCAAGCAATTCATTCTGTACAAATCTCTCAACTTTTGGAACCACAATTCATTTGGTACTGTGACATACAATTTATGTATTTCTTGTGTAATTAATGAAGTTCAGGGTTTCTCACTCAAGTGGAAGGGCACATGGCAAACACAGAGTTTCTCTCTCATCTGAAAAGGCACATGGTGAACACAGTCAGAGTTCCTCTCTCATCTGGAAGTACACATGGCGAACATAGCATCGTCTGCTAGCTTCTTCTGGCTTCCTGTTTCATGAAGCTCCCTGGGAGGCATTTTCCTTCTTCATCTCCAAAGGTCGCTGGCTGGTGGACTCTGCTTCTCATGGCTGTGTGGTTCTGCTCTGCTCTCTCTGAATCTCTCTTTCTCAAAAATGTTTCCTCTTTTATAGGATTCCAGTAAAGTAATCAAGACCCACCCAAATGGGTGGAGATATGCCTCCACCTAATCCAGTTTAACAGCCACTCTTGATTAAATCACACCTCCGGGGAGATGGTCTAATTACAATTTCAAGCATACAATACTGAATAGGGATTAGAAGAAATGGCTGCCTTTACAAAATGGGATTAGGATTAAAACATGGTTTTTCTGGGGTACATACATAATTTCAAACCAGCACAGTAGTGATCAGAAAGTGATTTTAATCTTTGTTCTCATTCCACAACTGAAGTCTTTCCAGAAAATCCAAGTCTGGCTAGTTCATGAATTTGAGAAAAGGTTCAGTGGAAAGGACATCATGTTTATTGCTCAGAGAAGAATTCTGCCTAGGCCCACACAAAAAAGCCATACAAAAAAATAAGCAAAAGCATCCCAGGAGCTGTACTCTGACAGCTGTGCACAATGCAATCCTTGAAGACTTGGTATTCCCAAGTGAAATGGTGGGAAGAGAATCCGTAGAAAACTGGATGGCAGCCAGCTAATAAAGATTCATCTGGACAAAGCATGGCAGAACAATGTTGAAACAACGTTGAAACTTTTTCTGGTGTATATAAGGAGCTCGCTGGCAAGGATGTTAGTTGTGAATTTCCAGAGTTTCAATTGTTAGTCAAAATGACTAAATAAAGTATCATTCTCAAAGAAAAAAAAGAACAGAATGAAGCTGGCAGAAGAAAGATTAAAGGAAATTGAAGACAAGACATTTGAAATGAATCAGGGTGAGGAGCAAAATGAAACAAAAGAAATATTAAAAGCAAGAGTAGTAGAAGACAGCTATGGGACACCATCATATGCACCAGTATATTCATTATGAGAGTCCCAGAAGGAGCAGAAAGAGAGAGAGGGACAGAAGAAATATTAAAAAAAATAATGACATGAGGAAGAACAGGGAAATGCAGGGTGTTGAAAATAGATGGTAATTAATATTTTAAAACTTTAACTTATGTGTGAGACTAAAGCAAAAAATATTTATTTGGTGCAAAATTTATATTTTGATTAGTGCGTTTCCTAATATAACTTATGTAGACAGCTTAATTAAGTACCATAACTACATGGAACCTTGAGTAGGGCATTAGATTTTATAGGTTTTTCCAGAGTAATGCCTTGATAAATCTCAGAAGGATTTGAACAGTGAATAAAAAAGTATTTGCAAAGTCCCCTTGGGGGGAATGGTGAGAAAAGGAAAATTCAACTTCCCCAAGTAGAAAATTCTTGATATTATCACAAGCAGTGGGGACAACCAAAGCAATAGGCTGAGCCCCCAATCTCGGGGTTTCTTCATATGAAACTTAACCCCGCAAAGGATAGGCTAAGCCTATTTAAAATTAGGCCTAAGAGTCACCCCCTAGAGAACCTCTTTTGTTGCTCAGATCTGGCCTCTCTCTCAGCCAACACAACAAGCAAACTCACTGCCCGCCCCCTCTCTATTTTGGACATGACTCCCAGGAGTGTGGACCTTCCTGGCAATGTCAGACAGAAATCCTAGAATGAGCTGGGACTCAGCACCAAGAGATTGAGAAAATCTTCTTCACCAAAAGGGGAAGAGAGATGAGACTAAAGTGTCAATGGCTGGGAGATTCCAAACAGAGTCAAGAGGTTATCCTGGAAGTTATTCTTACGCATTAAATAGGGATTACCTTTTTAGTTAAGGCATAACAAAGAGGTTGCCTGAAAATGTAGAGCTGTGTTCCAGTAGCCATATTTCTTGAAGATGATTGTATAATGATATAGCTTTCGCAATGTGACTGTGTGATTGTGAAAACCTTGTGTCTGATGCTTCTTTTATCTACCTTATGGACAGTTGAGTAAAACATATGGATTAAAAATAAATAAATAAGAGGGGGAACAAATGTTAAAATATTTAGTAGATTGAAATGCTGGTGATCAACGAAAGGGAGGGGTAAGGGATATGGTATGTATGAATATTTTTTTCTGTTTTTATTTCTTTTTCTGAATTGATGAAAATGTTCTAAGAAATGATCATGATGATGAATATACAACTATGTGATGAAAAAAAGAATGTTCATATTGTATGTTGATTGGTTTTATTAATAATTTTTTTAATTAAAAAAAAATAATGACCAAGAGCTTCCCAAATTTAGCTAAAGATGTGAACATGTACATCTAAGAAGTACAGAGAACACCAAACAGGATAAACAAACTAAAATACACCCCATCACATATTGATCACACTATCAAATGTAAAGGACAAGATAAGAGTATTAAAAGCTGCAAGAGAAAAGCAGCATGTTACATGCAAGGGAGTCCCAATTAGAATGAGTGCTTATTTCATAGCAAAAACCATGGAGGCAAGAAGACAGTAGGTTGAAATACTGAAAAAGTCCTGAAAGAATCAACTACCATCCAAAAATATTATATCCAGCAAGATTTTCTTTCAAAAATGAGGGCAAGGGCTCACCACAATGGCTCAGCAGGCAGAGTTCTCACCTGCTATGCCAGAGACCAGGGTTCAATCCCCAGTACCTGCTCATGCAAAAAAAAAAAAAAGTCAAAATGGATCAAAGACCTAAGAAGAGCCAGAACTATCAACCCCCTACAAGAAATCATAGAGAAGCATCTTCAGGACCTTGGTAAGCAATGGTTTCTTTGACTTTTCACAAAGACGAGCAACAAAAGAAAAACATAGATAAATGGGATCTCATCATAATTAAAACTGTGCCTCAATGTTTGATCATTTTATATTTGTATGAGAGCCATGTAACCTTTTGAAATTTAGTCTTTGGCATAGTATTAGTCTTCTTAATTTTATGCTAGCCTCTATGTGGGTTAGTTAGGTTTTTAAACAAATATAATAATAATAAGTCAACTGGTAATCAAATCCAGCCTTCTTATTTTTTCTTCTTTCACTATTGAGTACTTTCTGTTTGTAACCTAGAAAAGGTGGGCTAGAAAGCTTTTCCAGAGTAGTTCCTGTAGGTACTCTGTCTGTCATCAACATTTGTATATGCAGAGCACTGCCCTAGAGGACACAGGGAAACACATAATAAAGAGTGTGGTAGGGGGTGGGCCACGGTGGCTCAGTAGGCAAGAATGTTTGATTCCCGGTGCCTACCCATGTGAAAAAAAAAAAAGAGTGTGGTATGTGGCTGCTTTGCTTTATTTATTGTTTTCAGTTAGAATTCTTAGCCAAATCAGGAGGCAAAAAATTCGCAAGGGTAATGAAATTAACACATTAACATTTCCGGGTAAATAAGCAAACTCCATGCAGCATTAAGTTATCCACAAATGATCTTTTTTTTTTACAGAATGGTTAATATTCTAGTAAGGCATAGCAGATGTGAACTTCAGAATCAGATCTCAGATTCTTGAGAGTTACGAAAAAATGTTTCTTATGAGAAAAACACCATGAGAGGTATAGCTGAGGGAGAATCTTTTACTCAAGACATTTATTGATTCTATCATTTTATAAAACTTGAAATTAACTCTCAAGTCCCAACTTAAATCCTACATTTTCTATGAGGCTTCTCTGATCATCCTAGGTAAACGTTAACTTCTGCACAATTTTTGGATCCCTGATTTGAGACTTATATATTCTCTTGACTTAATTTGTGTTCATGTACTTTTTTTCATGATCTAGACTGTAAACTCCTGAAGGAGAAGTTTTGTCTTCTATACCTTTATGCCTTTTAGTGTTTGGTACATTATAGTCATTGTGCCAGTTTGAAAGGATGTATGTACCCTAGAAAAGCCATGTTTTAATCCTATTCCCATTTTGTGAAGGCAGTCATTTCTTCTAATCCCTATTCAGTACTATATGCTTAAAACTTCAATTAGATGATCTCCCTAGAGATGTGACTCAGTCAAGAATGGTGGTTAAACTGGATTAGGTGGAGATGTGTCTCCACCCATTCCAGGTGGGTCTTGATTAGTTTACTGGAGTGCTATAAAAGAAGAAACATTTTGAAGAAAGCGGGAGATTCTGAGAGAGCAGAACGACATAGCATGAGAAGCTGAGCATCTACCAGCCAGTGGCCTTTGGAGATGAAGAAGAAAAACATCTTCCAGGGAGTGTCACAAAACAGAAAGCAAGGAGACAAAGCTAGGAGATGACGCCATGTTCACCACATGACTTTCCAAGTGAGAGAGAAACCCTGACCATGTTCACTATGTGCCTCCTTACTTAAGAGAGAAACCCTGAACTTCATCAGCCTTTTTGAGCCAAGCTATCTTTCCCTGAATGCCTTAGATTGGACATTTCTGTAGACTTGCTTTAATTGGAACATTTTCTCGACCTTAGAACATAAACTAGCAATTTATTAAATTCCCCCTTTTAAAAGCCATTCCATTTCTGGTATATTGCATTCTGGCAGCTAGCAAGCTAGAACAGTCACTCAATAATAAATTGTAGATTTATGGGAGAGTAGATTATTCCTATCCAAAATAGGTAGAAAAATTACTATAGCCTAGCTTTTTTTAAAGACATTAACCAAATTTGTTGGCATGTGGTACAATTTACTTTTGTCAATGATCTTGAAGTAATGAGTTTAGTCCTCTGTATAGCAGTTTTTCAGCTATCTATACCCATTATTGTTTTCTTTAAACAGTACTGTACTTTAACTTGAAATTGCATTTATTTAGCAGCAAGCTACTGAAACTATCCTTAAATTTTCAATGTAGTATTTAAATATGACTCATATGGAGAATGGAGTGTGCACAGAGTAAGATGACAATCTAATTTTGTAATTGTAGGCATTTAACTTTTTTGGGGGGGGAGATGACACAGGTATTAGAATTAACTAATAAGGATTTTAAAAGGCCATCATAAAATGCATCAATGAGTAATTATAAAAATGCATGAAATAAAAAGATCATCGTGACGTCCAGGTTTCTGGTTTTACTTAACACTTAATTCAGTATCTGAAAGCTTAATTAACTCAGGAACTCATTCCTTAAAGTCAAGTACAGTGCTGAGTTGGGCTGGACTAATTTTTTTTAAAAATATTTTTATGGATAAATCTTCACACACATACCTTTCCTACATGGTGTACAATCAGTGGTTCCCAGTATCATCACATAGTTGTGTATTCATCACTGCGATCAATTTTTTAGAACATTTGCATCACTCGAGAAAAAGAAATAAAAATATACATACCATACTCCTTACCCCTCCCTGGGGACTAGTGGTCCCATTGACCACTAGTATTTCCATTTACCTAATTAATTTTACCCTTTGTTCCCCCTTTTATTTGTTTATTTTTATCTATATATTTTTACTCATCTGTTCATACCCTGGATAAAAGGGGCAACAGACACAAGGTTTTCACAATCACATGGTTGCATTGTAAAAGCTATATAGTTACACAATCATCTTCAAGAATCCAGGCTACTGGAACTCAGCTGAACAGTTTCAGGTACTTCCCTCCAGCCACTCCAATATACCATAAACTAAAAGGGGATATCTATATAGTACATAAGAATAACCTCCAGGATAACCTCTCAACCCTGTTTGAAATCTCTCAACCACTGAAACTGTATTTTGTTTCGTTTCTCTCTTCTCCCTTTTGTTCAAGAAGGCTTTCTCAATCCCTTGATGCCAGGTCCTAGCTAATCCTGGGATTTCTGTCCTACATTGCTAGGAGATTTACATCCCTGGGAGTCATGTCCCATATACGGGGAAGGGTAACATTTGTTTAAGGATGAAATATTTATTAAAGCAGTGTGTCTTATTTCTCAGGGCAGCTAGTCATGTTAGTGTCTAAAAGGGTATTTTATAGGGTGAGGTCTGGATGATTTTCTAATTTAAGGATAGCCTGTCTCCCAATCACAGAAGTTAAGGTTTTTAAATATATATATATATCCTTTATAACACATATCATAGTACTTTGCTCATAGATATTATTAAATTTTTATTGACTGAGTTAGCAAAAGCTGTAAGTTAGCACAGAGGCTGCACACGGGGCTACTTTATCCTGTGTGATCATAAACCCTACTCCATGAACTTTCTAATTCTTGGTGTTTTCAACCAGTGCTTATCAAAATTTAATGTGTATATCAACTACTGGGGCATCTAGTCAAAATGCAACTTTTGATTCAATATGTCTAGGGTTGGGCCTGACAATCTGCATTTCTGACAAGAAACTGGTGGCGCTGATGATGTTGATCTGGGATTGCACTTTGAAATTCATTGCTTTAGAGAATCTCAAACCTTTCACCACAGCCCTAGACTATTCCTGAGGTTCCTTTTTTTCCCCTTCACCTTAATATTCTCGATCATAGAGCCATTGTTCTCCCTACTGGGTATTCCTATCATGTCACCAATATGAAATAGGACCCAGCCCCCTTCCTTTCCAATAATAAGCTAATTATGGTGAAATAGCAAAGCAAGACTAGGAACTAAGGTATTAGATGCCTCCCACACATGAATTTACTGCATCTAAAATTATTCAAACCAACAAATGTTGATCTTTTACATTATAGGCAAGAATTTACAATTTGACCCATAGTATTATTTAGTAGACGTTATGGAGATGACTCACCAAGCTGAAATTCTATCTCTACAGTTTTATTTGCATGGAAAATTGGAATCCTTGGAGAATAATAGCCAGAAGACCATCTGCTGATTTTCTTTTCAAAAGTAGTTGTGGTAGTTAGATTCAGTTGTCAACTTGGCCAGGTGAGCAGACCTAGTTTTGTTGCTGTGGTCGTGAGCCAAGGGTATATGAACCTCATCTGTTGCTGATTTACATCTGCAGTCAGCTAGGAGGCAGGCCTGCTGCAATGAAGGACATTTGACTTAATTGGCTGGTGCTTAAATGAGAGACCGCAACATAGCACAGCCTAAGCAGCTCAGCATTCCTCATCTCAACACTTGCAGCTCTTCCCAGGCCTTTGGAGATCTAGAAAGAAGTCACCCCAGGGAAAGTTGTTGGAACCCAGGGGCCTGGAGAGAAGGCCATCAGAGACCATCCTGTGCCTTCCCACGTAAGAAAGAACCTCAGTGGAAAGTTGGCTGCCTTTCCTCTGAAGAATTAACAAAATAAATCCCCTTTTATTAAAAACCAATCTGTTTCTGGTGTGTTGCATTCTGGCAGCTAGCAAACTAGAACAGTAGTATCTTACAACTATTCTACAAACACATACAAATGGAAACCCCCATTGATGTTTTTTTGTAATTCAAGCTCCAAATGTAATTTTTAAGTTAAGTTTTAAATGTGAGATAGTGAAGTAAACCAAAAAGAAGGAACAACACTAAATAACCATCAACTAAATAAATACTTTCTAGCATATATATAGGACACTGTTCTAGATTAATTATATACCTTCTTATGAGCTCCTCTGGTTACCTAAGATCTAGAAAGCTTTGTGAATAGTTTGCATTGTGATCTGTCTTTTGTTTTTATTGAGGGTAAAATTAAAAATCTAAAAAGTCTCATTCTCTAATATAAGGAGTGATGTACATTATATGGGAATGTCCCTCAGAAAACTCCCCTCACCTTGCCTCTTACTTCTTTAGTTTTCACTGACACTATGAATCTGTCTGGAATAATATTGATATATTGACCAAAGAAGATATTAATGAATAGAGTGAAATCTTTCTACTTTTGCCACTCCAAAATATTAAACCAAGTTTAATATGAACCTGCCACAGGTCAGAGACACTTCATAATACTTCAAGGGGCTTTACAAGGCTGGAATTGAGTATGGTTGTACTGTGACAATGGCAAATTCTGTATCTTCTTTATCCAGTTGATTAAAATTGTTAAATGATAATATTTAAAAAGAATGAATTGTGATAATTCATATAAATATAAGTGAACACATATCAAAGATGTTATTAAACTCATTATTAAATAAGGGAACCAGTAAGACATTATAACTCACTCAAAGGAGAATTCAGAGAACACATAAATAAACAGGTAATGAGGAATACAAAAATGAATTTGCTAATAGGTAGAAAAACTATTCAGTATTACACAGGGTAATAAGCAGTTGCATCTTCTAGAAAAATTCATTTGCATTTCTATGGATAAGAATCATTTGCTTTTCTGTTTTCAACTTACAAAGTTGTAAAATAACTCAAATCCAAGGGAAGGGCAAGAACCTAGAAGAGTATGCTAGTCAGGACACCCATTTCAAAGACTTATGTTTTTTCCTGGCAATCTGAATGAGGTGAAATCTTTCTACCTTTGCCACTGTTAAATGTTTCTTCCTTTCAAAGTAGAGTGGGAATCTAAGAAACAAAACTTGGTCTTACTCCAAAATAGGTTAGTTATAGACCTACTACTAGTGGGAAACAGACAACCTCAAGGTCTTTACCCTTCTGAGCCTTTACAAGATCTAATATGTTCTCCTTAGAAGACACACTATAGATTCAAAGACACAATTTGGTTGAAAGTAAAAGGATGGAAAAAGGTGTATCATGCAAGTAGCAACCATAAAAGAGCTGGAATGGCTAGATTGATATCAGAAAAAATAGACTTTAAAACAAAAATTTGCTAGAGACAAAGAGCATTTTATCATAATAATAGTGTCAATCATTTAGGAAGTAATAAAAATTGTAAACATATGCACTCAACAATAGTCCCAAAATACATGACACAAGAAACAACTGAACAGAAAAACAGACAATTCAATAATAGTTCGATACTTCAGAATCCCAATTTCATTACTGGGTAGAAACACTAGACAGCAGATCAGGAAGGAAATAGAAGCTTCAAACAATACTATAGAGCTCCCATATTTAACATACATCTTAGTACATGCAATCCAGCCACAGCATTGTACACATTCTTTACAGTGCACGTGGAACATTCTCTAGAATAGACATATGCTAGGCCATAAAAGAAATCTTAATACATTTAAAAGGCTTGAAAACATGGACTGTCAGTGAAATACTAGCAAATTGATTCTAGCAACCTATAAAAAGTATTATACACCATGACCACATGGGATTTATCCCAGGAATGCCAGGTTGCTTTAACCTCTGAAAATCAATTAATGTCATAAACCAAATCAATAGAATAAAGGAGAAAAACCACAATTATCTCAAGAGACATAGAAAAAAAACATTTGACAAAAAATCAACACTCTTTCATGATAAAAACACTCAACACACCAGGAATCAAGGAACTTCATGAACCTGATAAGGGGCATCTGGGAAAACCCATAGCTAACATCATACTCAATAGTGAAAGACTGATGCTTTCCCCTACAGTCAGGAACAAGAGCAGAATGTCTGCTTTAACAACATTGTATTGAATGCAAGGCGAACATACAAGAAAAAGAAAAGGTATCCAGATTGGAAAAGAAAAAGAGAAACTATCTCTATTGGCAGATGATATGATCTTGTATATAAAAAAAAAACCTGAGAAATTCACAAAAAATTATTAGAACTAAAAATGAGTTCTGCAAAGTTACAGGATACAAGAACAGTATACAAAAATCAATGGTATTTCTGTATACTAACAATAAAAATCTGAAAGTGAAATAAAACAATTGCATTTGCAATAGCATCAAAAAGAATAAACACTTAGGAATAAAGTTTTTAAAAGGAATGCAAAATTTACATTCTGAAAACTGCAAAACACTTGAAATTAAAGAAGATCTAAATAAATGGAAAGGCACCCTGTTTTATGGTATTAGAAGGCTTAATATTAAAATGGCTAATACTCCCCAAATTTATCTAGATTCAAAACGATCCTTATCAAAATTCCAGCTGCTGTTTCTGCAGAAATTCACAGACTAATCCTAAAATTCACATGGAAATCCAGGGACCCTGAATATCCAAAACACTATTGAAGAAAGAACAAAGTTGGAGGACACATAGTACTCAATTTCCAAACTTACTATGAAGCAACAGTAATCAAGTCATAAAAATAGACATATAAATCATTTTGAGTAAAATAATAAACCCTCAGGCTTACTGGCAAATGATTTTCAATATGGTGTCAAGAAAATTCATTGGGGGAAAGAATACCCTTTCAACAAATGGTACTGGGAGAATTGGATATCCACATACAAAGTTGGATCCTACCTCACACCACCTAAAAAAATTTAACTCAAAATGTATCAGAGCTAAATGTAAGCTCAAACTGTAAGACTTTTTGAAGAAAACATAGCAGTAAAATTTTAACATTGGATTAGGCAGTGGTTGCTTAGATAAAACACTAAGCACAAGCAAGAAAAGAAAGATAAATTGGACTGCATCAAAATTAAAACTTTGTGTTTCAACATATACCATCAAAAAAAGTGAAAAGACAACCTACAGAATAGGACAAAATATCTAATAAGGAACGTCTATCTAGGATAAATACTCTTATGACTCAATAATAAAAGAAAAATAGCCTGATTTTAAAATGGGCAAAGTATCAGCAGGCTGTCATACTCATTCCTTCCAGGTTCAGGCGCTTGTCAGCCTGGGCATCTGGGATGAGATGATTCTCTTGGCTGCACTGCTCCGGTCTGAACATCCCCCAGGGCATTCATCCATCCCCCAGGGAGTTTGTCCCTCGCTTGCTACTTCCCCTCTGGCTTCCAGGTGGCCAATAGAAGGTTCCTGTAAACCCTCTGGGTAAGGGACTTACACTCGCTGAGACCCAAAGGAGATGTCGCCTGTTTACAGCCTCTGGGTTATGGGACCAGCTACTTCCATTTTCCTTGGGTCTTTTGTCCCTTCTTCCAAGACTACAGTTGCATCCCTTGGGCTTGCCGGGCTGGTAAGTGTGGTTGGGTTTCACAGTGCAGGTCTAGTGCCTGGAAGGTGCTGACCTCAGTTCCATCGGCTCCTTGAGAACCAGTTTTTGACCACAGATCTCCCATTATTCAGCAGGTTCATGCTTTGTCTCATGTTCTCCATGAGTATTGTAGAAATTGTAATAAATACTTCTGTCCCCCTGCTACTCTTAAAAAAATGGGCAAAGTATCTGAGCAGACAGTTCTCCAAAGAAGGTTTACAAATGTCCAATACTTCCATGAAAAGATGCTCAGCATAAATAGCCATCAGGGAAATGTAAATCAGAACCAGCAATGATACCAACAGGTGGTACCAACAGTACCACTTCATACTCTGTCAAAAAACAGGTAATAAGTTTTGTAGGAGATATGGAGAAATTGGAATCCTTGTACATTGCTGGGGGCAATGTAAAATGGTACAACTGTTTTGGAAAACAGTTTTGTAGTTCCTTAAAGGATTAAACGTGGAGTTACCACATGTTCTAGTTTGCTAGTTGCCAGAATGCAACACACCACAGATGGATTAGCTTTTAATAAAAGGGGATTTATTTCGTTAGTTCTTCAGAGGAAAGGCAGCTAACTTTCAACTGAGGTTCTTTCTTATGTGGGAAGGCACAGGGTGGTCTCTGCTGGCCTTCTCTCCAGACCTCTGGGTTCCAACAACTTTCCCTGGGGTGATTTCTTTCTGTACCTTCAAAGGCCTAGGCTGAGCTGCGAGTGCTGAGATGAGGTATACTGAGCTGTTTGGGCTGTGCTACGTTGTGCTCTCTCATTTAAGCACCAGTCAATGAAGCCAAACATTATTCATCGCAGCAGGCACACCTCCTAGCCGACTGCAGATGCAATGAGCAACAGATGTGGACACGTACCATTGGCTCGTGTCCACAGCAACAGAATTAGGTGCCTTCACCTGGCCAAGTTGACAAGTGAATCTAACTACCACACCACATGACCTAGAAGTTCCCCTCCTAGGTATCTACTCAAGAGAAACAAAAACATATGTCCACACAAAACTTATACAAATGGTCATGGCAGCTTTATTCATAATAGCAAAAAGTGAAAACAACCCATCAATTGACAAATTGATAAATTATAGATAGTGTATCCATTTAATGTAATAATATTTGGCAATGAAAAGAAATGAGGTACTGATACATGCTACATAATGAATGAATCTTGAAAACAAGTAAAAGAAGCCAGTCACACAAAAAATTACCTATTATATGATCCATCTATATGAAATGTCCAGAATAGGCAAGCCTATATACACAGTAAAGTAGTGATTGACTGGTTAAAATTTGTTGGGGAAAAATGGGAAATGACTGCTAATGAACACAGGGTTTCTTTTTTTGAGGGAGATGAAAATGTTTAAAACTGGTTGTTATTGTACAACTCTGTGAGTACACCAAAATTCTCTGAATGAATTGTATACTTTAAATAGGTGAATTATATTTCAATGAAGCTGTTAAAAATAAAATAAATAGCATTACTTAAACAAACATTGGAAAATTATTAACTAATTTTTTAACAGTATTCTGCTTTAATCAAATGTAAAATCAGTGTTTTGCAATGATTTCATTTTCTGCAGTCATGAAGTTGCCCTTCCTGGGACAGCCCTCTTTGTATTCATCTAGTAGTACTGAAGAACTTTTCCAAGTTCTCTGCTGTGTTACTTTAGCTAGCCTCTGTTATTTCTTTGTTTGTCATTAACTCTTGAGTTTATTCCTATACAGTGCACTGAATGCTTTGAAATCTAGAGTCTTATTCATTGTGAAACTAAACCATGGATTTATGGGAGATTTTGGGCTTCTTAGAATGGTAAAGAGTTCAAATAAAGACAATGGAATTGAAAGCAGGACAATAAATATACAGTTTCTTCAGCCCTGTTACACTATATATGAGTGATTTAAATTTTACCTGTAACTTCAGAGTTCCCTATCTTCACTAACAGATTGAGAGAATCTCTGAAATATGAGGGCTTCTTTTTAAAGTCATGTAAAAATAGAATGTGAATGTTTAAGTTAGATCTTTTAGGATCTGGATTTTTATTTTAGGATTCTTGTCTGCATAAAACTAAAATGTATGATCACCTATACCCTATTTGAATGGTAGTCTAGTCTGTAAATAGTAAATTTGTCCTTCCATTTTGAGGTAGCTAAATCTCTAATACCTGATACCTCAAAACCTCCTCACACCCAGATTTCCAAGTTGAAAAAGGCCCTCAGCTATTTCTAGATTAATGGAAATTTGCATAATTAGAAAGAAATGAGAAGGCCTTGCTGACTTCACCACTATGAGCAGTCCTGGATAACTCCACCATGTTCTTGGACATTGCTGTCAAAGGCAAGCCTTTGGGCCACATCTTCTTTAAGCTGTTTGTAAAGTTCCAAAGACAGCAGAAAATTTTGTGCACTGAGCACTGGAGAATAATAATTTGTTTATAAAGTTTCCTTATTTCAAAGAATTATTCCTGGGTTTACATGACTTCATATGCTGTTGTTTTGGCCCTGGTGGCAAGTCCATCTATGGAGCACAGTTTGATAAGAGAACTTCATCCAGAGCATAGGTGACAAGCATTTGCCAGCTGGACCCAACATAAGTGTTTCTGCATTTTTCATCTGCACTGCTAAGACAGTGGTTGAATGCAAAGCATGTGGTTTTTGGCAAGGTAAAAGAGAGCATGAATATAGTGGAAGCTATTGAGCACTTTGGATCCAGAAATGGCAGGACCAGCAAGAAGATCACCATCGTGACTGTGGACAAGCTAATAAATTTAATTTGTGTTTTATTTTAACCACCAGACCATTTTGTAGCCCAAGGAGAGCATGCTATCACCTCCAGTCAGCTCTCAGTGTTATATAACCTTTAGTCTCTTGCTGTAGTTCTTCAGGTTCCACATTTTCCTCCCCCTCCAAATTTAGCTGGAGTACAGAGTTAAAGTTATGATTATGAAATAAACAAACTAAACAACAACAACAAAAGAAGGAAATGAAAAGAAAAGTAGAGAGCAGAAAGCAAAAACATGCAAATGAGAAAAACATAGGAAATGAAAAAAAGAAATAAAGAATTAAAAAGACAACCTGAGGAAAAAAAATAGCAAGGTCAAAAAATTAATAAAGAATGAGCATTGGATTAGAAGCTGAGGGAATCAGGTCCCAGGGCCAATGCCAAATAATAAATCTTTCCTTTCTCTGTATTATTAGCCAATGCAATAATAATTAATACCTGTATTGCTTCGAGTCAAATAAGAAAGTATGAGTTCTGAGCATAGAAAAATGAGATGTTTTCTTTGGATGTTTTCCAGTCTGCTTACTTTGTGATCGTACTATTTTATGAAAACACTGGGAAAAAAAGCAGTACTTTAAAAATTTACATTTTCCTGTCACTGACAATTCTGTTCTTGATGGCCTACTGAGTTCAGTCAATGAAATTCATCTCTCCTTTCAGGTTCCTGTATGATCTCATCCCAGATCATCAATACAAAACAATAGTAAGAACTCACTTCTACCAAGTAATCTTTCAAATGAAAAAAAGGCGTGATAGGCAATCATCTTACAGACATAACTGTAAAACTAATCTAGATCATTTCAGCTGGAACATTTTCTGTCCCCTTTTGTAGCACTTATCCTAAAAGAGAGTCCTCTAGGAATTTTAAGGGCTACCCTACAATGTGGTTATGACATGTGAAATCATCTTAAATCTAAATTAAATAGCAAGGTGGTTCTACTTTGGGAAAATATGAATCTTAGAACATTTTAATAGAAATGTAGTTTCATTCATACATATATACAGAGCAACTTAAATGGGTTTCTGATGCCAAATTTTCTTATAATAAATAAAATATTTGTAATGAACCTAATTTTTAAATTTATATTAAGGTATCTTTACATACCACACAGTTCATCCAAAATAAGCAAACAGCTTACAATATCATCACATAGTTGTGTATTCATCACCGTGATCATTTTTAGAATATTTGCATCACTCCAGAAAAAGAAATAAAAAGACAAAAGAAAATGTCCATACATCCCATGCACTTTACCCCTGGCTCTCATTGGCCACTAGCACTGCAATCTACCCAATTATTTTTACCCATACCCCCCCCCCATTATTTATTTATTTATTGTCCTTACTTTTTCACTTACCTGTCTATACCCTGGATAAAGGAAGAATCAACCACAAGGTTTTCACAATTACATGGTCACACTATAAAAGCTATATAGTTACGTACTCATCTTCAAGAATCAAGACTACTGGAATATACAGTTCAACAGTTTCACATATTTCCTAACTATTCTAATACCCTGAAAACTAAAAAGGGACATCTTTATTATGCATAAGAATAACGTCCAGAATAACTTCTCAACTCTATTTGAAATCTCTTAGCCACTGAAACTTTATTTTCTCTCATGCCTCTCTTCCCCACTTTTGGTCAAGAAGGCTTTCTCAAACCCATGATGCTGAGTCCTGGTTCATCCCTGGGAGTCGTGTCCCATGTCGCCAGGGAGATTTACACCTCTGGGTGTCATGTCCTATGTAGTGGGGAGAGCCAAGTTGACTTAGAGAGGCCACATCTGAGCAACAAAAGAGGTTCACTGGGGGTGACTCTCAGGAATAATTATAAGTAGTTTTTTTTTTTTTTTTTTTTTTTTTTTTTTTTTTTAAAGGAAAGACAGAGAGAAGGAAGGAAGGATAGAAGGAAGGAAGAGAGGAAGAAAGGGAAACATCTTTTTTAAACATTTTCTTGTTTTATTGTATTTTGTTTCTCCGTTTTCGTTACATGGGCTGGGGCCGGGAATCGAACCGAGGTCCTCCGGCATAGCAGGCAAGCACTTTGCCCGCTAAGCCACCGCGGCCCGCCCTATAAGTAGTTTTAGCTTCTCTTTTGTAGAGTTGTTTCATAGGGGTAAGCTCCAAGTCAAGGGCTCACCCTATTAAATTGTTTGTCCCCAATGCTTGTGAGAAATCAGGAATCCCCCAGATGGCAAAGTTTAATAGTTCTTCATTTCTCCCCAGTCCCTCCAGGGGGCTTTGCAAATAGTTTTTTTATTCTCTGTCCAAATTACTCTGGGACGTATCAGGGCATCACACTGACCTGTACAAACCAACAAGATCTCACTCCCTATTCAGGATTCCATGTAATTATGGTGTGCAAGTAAACCGACATACAAGTTAAATTAGATAGCGTGCTACTAAAAATATGAATTTTGCACCAAAGGAAGTTGAAGTTTTAAAATATGAACCAAAACATCCTTTATTCAGTATTCTGATTTACCTTAGTCCTCTCTAGATAGCTTCATTCATATCTCTAGGTGAAATCTGATTACTTTTTCAACTTTTTTAATAGTTGGGGTAATGCTGACTTTCATAGTTTCAGAGTTCTAACTCCAAATCTCAAGTGTCACAAAATGCCAGAAGTTATGAACCTACTTTTAATGCAGATGAATACTCTAAAGTGTTTAAAAAGGTTGTTCTAGATTTTGTTTGGTGTAAATCACAAGTTTAGAACACATCATATTCATTTTTTTTTACTTTTATAATACTTTTTACTTTAATACTTTCAAGACTTCTTGCACCTTTAGTGCAAGAAGTTTCAAAATAATAGTGTGACTCTTCTCTTTTCCAATTTTCATAAACTTGCAAAAACAAGCATGTTACTGCTATTGTTTAGCAGGAAAACATCAGTAGTACCACAGCAAGAGCAGGGGTAAATAGTGGGGGGAGGGACAAGAATTAAGGGGAGGTTTAGATTTCCTATTTGATGAAGATGTGTTTATTGGTTATCTTTCTCTTGGGAACAATGAAATTATCTAAAATTGAGAGTGTTGATGGACTGTGGACTTGAGGCATTATAATATGCCTAGTGAATACAAGTGGCTGAAGGATACACTGACTAAGAAGTAGATTGGCGAACGATGGTGTAAGCATATGATTGAATATTGTGCTGCTACAGAAAGGAACGAAGTTCT
This sequence comes from Tamandua tetradactyla, assembly GCF_023851605.1. NCBI lineage: Eukaryota > Metazoa > Chordata > Mammalia > Pilosa > Myrmecophagidae > Tamandua > Tamandua tetradactyla. The sequence continues at coordinate 197,207,990 of NC_135327.1, read as the reverse complement.
GAGGCATGCAACATTGTGAATGAACATGTGGGACATTGGGCGAGGCAAAACAAGCCAAAAACAAATGAGCAGTTATTGTATGGTCTCTTTTAGAAAATGCTTATAAGAAAATAGGGTCCTAGATCATAAGCTCTTATAGCAGTCACGTTTAGAAGCTGTTTTGTATATGTATAACCTGGTACTTAGAGATAAAAATGAAGCCAATCAGGTCAGGATTAAGGTAATTCAGAACACAAGGGTAAGGAAGACATTGCCTATATTCTAGAACTTCACCAACTCTTTAAGACCAAAGGAAGAAAGGTTTATTTGTCCAGAGCCTAAATTTTCTGTAGCACATAATCTAACTCAACCTGTCTGGATAGCTCATTTAAACAATCGAAACACAGGGAGCCTAGAATAAGAATGAGGGCCTTTAATCCTCTATAGCTTAATGTAATGCCTGGATACATCCCAGAGTATATTAAGCAGATAATCAAAAAGTATTGGCAAAGTCCCTTGAGAGATGGGAGAAAAAATATGGAACTATTAAACTTTACCGCCAGGGAAACCCCGGATACTGTGTCGAACATTAGGGACACCCAAATCAATAGGCTAAGCCCTTGATCGTGATCTTGAGGCTTGCTCTTGTGAAGCTTATATATATAGCAGAGAAGCTTAGCCTATCTATCAGTATGCCTAAAAGTTACTTCTGGAGGTCGTCTTTTGTTGCTCAGATGTGACCTCACTCTCTCTAAGCCCAACTCTGCAAGTGTAATTATTGCCCTCCCCCCTACATGGGACATGACATCCAGGGGTGGAAATCTCCCTGGCAGCATGGGAGATAACTCCCGGGGATGAATCTGACCCTGGTACCATGGAATCAACAATTCCATCCTGACCAAAAGCAGGAAAAAAATGAGGTATCAGTGGCTGAGAGTTCAAATAGAATCAAGAGGCTATTCTGGAGGTCACTGCTACACAAGCTTCAGTTAGACATTGCTACCTATTATAACATGCCAAACCCTAATCAAAACCTTTCCAGCCAATCCTAAAGAGCACCTAGGGCAATATATATGATTCTACAAACATTCCATGTATTAGGGTAACTTTCCAGAAACCTACAACCTCCACATGGGTCCCATGATCAAGTAAGTCCTGAAACCTAGAGGGCCCAGCCTCTCCAGAACATCAGCTAGTTCCATCTTCCTACCCCATATTATTGACAGCCCCTTCCAACATGAAAAAGTTAGAGTGGATACAGCCCAATTACCCTTAAAGAGTGGAATGGAAAGATCAAAGGTGATGATGGAGTTAGACAGAGAAGGTAGGGCTTAACAAACAAGTCTGATTCCTGAATCATTATAGTGATATTTCTTTTAGTATCCAGTATCTTAGAGCAACTAGAAGTAAAAACTTAAAACTGTGGAATTGTAACCCATACCAAACTCTGAAATCTGTTCTACAACTGATTGTTATGCTGTGCTTTGAAATTTATTGCTTTTTTTATATATGTTATTTTTCACAAAAAAGAAAAAAAAATGGTTGTGATGATAAAAAAGTGTTTATTCCATCTAGCCTCCAATGTTCTGGAGCAGCTAGAAGGAAAATTCTGAGATGATGATTTAGTAGCCAATGACAAACTCTGGGATCTGTCCTTTAACAACTTGTAGAAGAGTGCTTTGAAAACTATTGCTCTTTTCTTCCTTTGCTTTGTATTAATGTTATATTATACAATTTTTGAAAAGCTAATAAAAATTAAAAAAACAAGAAACAAGCATGTTACTTCTGAAGAAGCGAATTCACAATTTCTTATCTTTATAAATAATCTATAGAGGAAACCTTAGTTCCTGAAAACCAGATTAGCAAGGACTTTTTATGGGACACATGTCCTACTTGTGAAACTTTTCTAAATTACTCTCATACATATATTTTCTCAAATAATACAATCCATACTTCATTATAATATCTTTGAGTTTTGACATATTTTAGGTTAAAATGCAAAATTCCTTGGGTGGTATATGTGTGTGTTTGGTTTTAACGAATTACTCAACAAATGAGAAAATTTGGAGAGGGAGGGGGTAAAAATCCTCAATTTGCTCTTTTGGCAGTTTAAATAGTTCTTCTGTCATGGCGTCTTTGTTTTTGAACTTTCATATACCATATAATTCTTCAGGGCAAGGACCAGGTCTTACTTTTGTATTCTCAAAACCTAACATATAGTTAGTACAAATTGTTGCCATGAAAACTGAAGTCCAGTCTTTGTCCAATTACAAATTTCTAACTGGCAAGAATCTGAAGTAAATTTTTTCAGTAGGTTGCCAATGAGTCTCTGGACTGGGTCTACGTAATACAGAAATTCAAAAGCAAAGCTCAATTCCCACATCTGCAAGAAACTTTTCCAGATCTTCACGGTCAGCATTAATTGTGCTGTGTGCCACACCCCTATGACACATTGTTTGTATCTCTAGGAAACAATTGTCATAATGTCTGTCTTGGCAGTAAAAGGTTTTTTGGTTTTTTTTTTCAGTTATATAATCTGGGGAAAGATTACTCTCTTTTAGGGTCAAAAGGAAACAAAGAGAGTGTTTCAGAATGTCCTTTTCCAGTAAAACTGGCCAGATGAGGTGCATTTGGAGCACTCCACCTGTGCTGGGGTTGCTATTTAATATACGTGTATATGGATGTATATGCATACTCACCAGAAGTCAGTCTCTGACTTCTCCTTACCCACCTACCCCTAATGGATTTCCATTTCTATTGATCAAGGACTTAGCTGCTGGCTAGCAATTAGTCCTAATCGAGCAGCAGAAGTTTCCTAAGGAGACTGCCATCTAGCTTAATTGCTGGCAGCTGTGGGTCCACAGACTGCCAGGCATGGGCCATTAACCCTCAGTATCCCAGATTCCACAAGACTCTTGACCTAGCAAAATTCCTCCTCATATCGAATGAGTATGGATAATGATATTTTCCTTTATTCTGGAAAATTGCTGATAGGCTTGGGTTACTTTTTCACCAAAAATAATTGAGATTAAAAAAATGAAGTGCGGGGGTGCAAGGGTAGTTCAGTGGTAGAATCTCTCCCTGCCATGCAGGAGACCTGGGCTCAATTCCCAGCCCATGCACTTCCCAAAAACAAACAAACAAGCAAACAAACCAACAAACATTCAACAAATGGTGCTGCAGTAATGGGATACTCACGTGGAAAAAGAATTAAATGTGACCCCCGCTATACATCATACAAAGAAAAAAAAAAATGAAGTGCACATCTGCGACTCAGAGCTAGAGCCCGGAAGCTATGAAAGTCAGCATTACCCCATACAACAAGTGTTTAAAAAGTTGAAAAAAGTGATCAGCCTTCACTTAGAGATATGAATGAAGATCTGGATAGGACTAAGGTAAATCAGAATACTGGGTAACGGATAATATGGTCTATATTTTAAAACTTCAACTTCTGTGTGAGATCAAAGGAAGAGATGTTTATTTGGTGCAAAATTTATATTTTTGGTAAGCACACTAATTTTTTTTTTTTTTGCTTGAGAAATTGTTCCCATGCTTAATTTTTAAAGATGAAAATAGAAGGGAATTAAGTTTTATTAATATTGATGTACAGATGGACAATTGTGCCCTCACTGGGGTCCAAATGCCACAGTTGGCTTCTAATATGGTAAGCTGTCTGAGGAAGAGAGCTGCCGCAAAGCTTAGGACCACAGAACACAATTTCCACGCTACAGAATGGAGTGGTTTTGTGGTTCCAAACAATGTGTATTTCCCCACAAGAACACTCTTATTTGCACTTGGAAGAGTTTCAGTAGGTTCTGAATTCCTCTATTTGAAAAGTAGTTATGGTAGCCAAAGAGGTACTTTTTACATTTGGTTTCATCTATTTTTTTTTTAATTTGTTTATTAACGGAAAGAAAGAAAAAAAAAAGAAAGAAATTAACACAACATTTAGAAATCATACAGTTCTACATATGCACTCAGTAATTCTTAACATCATCACATAGATGCATGATCATCGTTTCTTAGTACATTTGCATCGGTTTAGAGGAACTAGCAACACAACAGAAAAAGATATAAAATGTTAATATAGAGAAAAGAAATAAAAGTAGTAATAATAGTAAAAAAAACCCTATAGCTCAGATGCAGCTTCATTCAGTGTTTTAACATGATTACTTTACGATTAGGTATTATTGTGCTGTCCATTTTTGAGTTTTTGTATCTAGTCCTGTTGCACAGTCTGTATCCCTTCAGCTCCAATTACCCATTATCTTACCCTGTTTCTAACTCCTGCTGGACTCTGTTAACAATGACATATTTCACGTTTATTCTCGAATGTCCGTTCACATCAGTGGGACCATACAGTATTTGTCCTTTAGTTTTTGGCTGGACTCACTCAGCATAATATTCTCTAGGTCCATCCATGTTATTACATGCTTCATAAGTTTATCTTGTCTTAAAGCTGCATAATATTCCATCGTATGTATATACCACAGTTTATTTAGCCATTCTTCTGTTGATGGACATTTTGGCTGTTTCCATCTCTTTGCAATTGTAAATAACGCTGCTATAAACATTGGTATGCAAATGTCCGTTTGTGTCTTTGCCCTTAAGTCCTTTGAGTAGACACCTAGCAATGGTATTGCTGGGTCGTATGGCAATTCTATATTCAGCTTTTTGAGGAATCGCCAAACTGCCTTCCACAGTGGTTGCACCCTTTGACATTCCCACCAACAGTGGATAAGTATGCCTCTTTCTCTGCATCCTCTCCAGCACTTGTCATTTTCTGTTTTGTTGCTAATGGCCATTCTGGTGGGTGTGAGATGATATCTCATTGTGGTTTTGATTTGCATTTCTCTAATGGCCAGGGACATTGAGCATCTCTTCATGTGCCTCTTGGCCATCCGTATTTCCTCTTCTGGTAGGTGTCTGTTCAAGTCTTTTTCCCATTTTGTAATTGGGTTGGCTGTCTTTTTGTTGTTGAGTTGAACAATCTCTTTATATATTCTGGATACTAGACCTTTATCTGATATGTCATTTCCAAATATTATCTCCCATTGTGTAGGCTGTCTTTCTACTTTCTTGATGAAGTTCTTTGATGCACAAAAGTGTTTAATTTTGAGGAGTTCCCATTTATTTATTTCCTTCTTCAGTGCTCTTGCTTTAGGTTTAAGGTCCATAAAACCACCTCCAGTTGTAAGATTCATAAGATATCTCCCTACATTTTCCTCTAACTGTTTTATGGTCTTAGACCTAATGTTTAGATCTTTGATCCATTTTGAGTTAACTTTTGTATAAGGTGTGAGATGCGGGTCTTCTTTCATTCTTTTACATATGAATATCCAGTTCTCTAGGCACCATTTATTGAAGAGACTGTTCTGTCCCAGGTGAGTTGGCTTGACTGCCTTATCAAAGATCAAATGTCCATAGATGAGAGGGTCTATATCTGAGCACTCTATTCGATTCCATTGGTTGATATATCTATCTTTATGCCAATACCATGCTGTTTTGACCACTGTGGCTTCATAATATGCCTTAAAGTCCGGCATCGCGAGACCTCCAGCTTCGTTTTTTTCCCTCAAGATGTTTTTAGCAATTCGGGGCACCCTGCCCTTCCAGATAAATTTGCTTATTGGTTTTTCTAATTCTGAAAAATAAGTTGTTGGGTTTTTGATTGGTATTGCATTGAATCTGTAGATCAGTTTAGGTAGGATTGACATCTTAATTATATTTAGTCTTCCAATCCATGAACACGGTATGCCCTTCCATCTATTTAGGTCTTCTGTGATTTCTTTTAGCAGTTTTTTGTAGTTTTCTTTATATAGGTTTTTTGTCTCTTTGGTTAAATTTATTCCTAGGTATTTTATTCTTTTAGTTGCGATTGTAAATGGGATTCGTTTCTTGATTTCCCCCTCAGCTTGTTCATTACTAGTGTATAGAAAAGCTACAGATTTTTGAATGTTGATCTTGTAGCCTGCTACTTTGCTGTACTCATTTATTAGCTCTAGTAGTTTTGTTGTGGATTTTTCCGGGTTTTCGACGTATAGTATCATATCGTCTGCAAACAGTGATAGTTTTACTTCTTCCTTTCCAATTTTGATGCCTTGTATTTCTTTTTCTTGTCTAATTGCTCTGGCTAGAACCTACAACACAATGTTGAATAATAGTGGTGATAGTGGGCATCCTTGTCTGGTTCCTGATCTTAGGGGGAAAGCTTTCAATTTTTCCCCTTTGAGGATGATATTAGCTGTGGGTTTTTCATATATTCCCTCTATCATTTTAAGGAAGTTCCCTTGTATTCCTATCCTTTGAAGTGTTTTCAACAGAAAAGGATGTTGAATCTTGTCAAATGCCTTCTCTGCATCAATTGAGATGATCATGTGATTTTTCTGCTTTGATTTGTTGATGTGGTGTATTACATTAATTGATTTTCTTATGTTGAACCATCCTTGCATACCTGGGATGAATCCTACTTGGTCATGATGTATAATTCTTTTAATGTGTTGTTGGATACGATTTGCTAGAATTTTATTGAGGATTTTTGCATCTATATTCATTAGAGAGATTGGTCTGTAGTTTTCTTTTTTTGTAATATCTTTGCCTGGTTTTGGTATGAGGGTGATGTTGGCTTCATAGAATGAATTAGGTAGTTTTCCCTCCACTTCAATTATTTTGAAGAGTTTGAGGAGAGTTGGTACTAATTCTTTCTGGAATGTTTGATAGAATTCACATGTGAAGCCGTCTGGTCCTGGACTTTTCTTTTTAGGGAGCTTTTGAATGACTAATTCAATCTCTTCACTTGTGATTGGTTTGTTGAGGTCATCTATTTCTTCTTGAGTCAAAGTTGGTTGTTCATGTCTTTCCAGGAACCCGTCCATTTCCTCTAAATTGTTGTATTTATTAGCGTAAAGTTGTTCATAGTATCCTGTTATTACCTCCTTTATTTCTGTGAGGTCAGTAGTTATGTCACCTCTTCCATTTCTGATCTTATTTATTTGCATCCTCTCTCTTCTTCTTTTTGTCAATCTTGCTAAGGGCCCATCAATCTTATTGATTTTCTCATAGAACCAACTTCTGGTCTTATTGATTTTCTCTGTTGTTTTCATGTTTTCAATTTCATTTATTTCTGCTCTAATCTTTGTTATTTCTTTCCCTTTGCTTGCTTTGGGATTAGTTTGCTGTTCTTTCTCCAGTTCTTCCAAGTGGACAGTTAATTCCTGCATTTTTGCCTTTTCTTCTTTTCTGATAAAGGCATTTAGGGCAATAAATTTCCCTCTTAGCACTGCCTTTGCTGCGTCCCATAAGTTTTGATATGTTGTGTTTTCATTTTCATTCGCCTCTAGGTATTTACTAATTTCTCTTGCAATTTCTTCTTTGACCCACTTGTTGTTTAAGAGAGTGTTGTTGAGCCTCCATGTATTTGTGAATTTTCTGGCACTCCGCCTATTATTGATTTCCAACTTCATTCCTTTATGATCCGAGAAAGTGTTGTGTATGATTTCAATCTTTTTAAATTTGTTAAGACTTGCTTTGTGACCCAGCATATGGTCTATCTTTGAGAATGATCCATGAGCACTTGAAAAAAAGGTGTATCCTGCTGTTTTGGGATGTAATGTCCTATAAATGTCTGTTAAGTCTAGCTCCTTTATAGTAATATTCAGATTCTCTATTTCTTTTTTTTTTTTTTTTTTTTTTTTTTTTTTTTTTTTAAAGGAAAGACAGAGAGAAGGAAGGAAGGATAGAAGGAAGGAAGGAAGGAGGAAAGGGAAACATTTTTAAACATTTTCTTGTTTTATTGTATTCTGTTTCTCCGTTTTTGTTACATGGGGTGGGGCCGGGAATCGAACCGAGGTCCTCCGGCATAGCAGGCAAGCACTTTGCCCGCTGAGCCACCGCGGCCCGCCCAGATTCTCTATTTCTTTATTGATCCTCTGTCTAGATGTTCTGTCCATTGATGAGAGTGGTGAATTGAAGTCTCCAACTATTATGGTATATGAGTCTATTTCCCTTTTCAGTGTTTGCAGTGTATTCCTCACGTATTTTGGGGCATTCTGGTTCGGTGCGTAAATATTTATGATTGTTATGTCTTCTTGTTTAATTATTCCTTTTATTAGTAGATAGTGTCCTTCTTTGTCTCTTTTAACTGTTTTACATTTGAAGTCTAATTTGTTGGATATTAGTATAGCCACTCCTGCTCTTCTCTGGTTGTTATTTGCATGAAATATCTTTTCCCAACCTTTCACTTTCAACCTATGTTTATATTTGGGTCTAAGATGTGTTTCCTGTAGACAGCATATAGAAGGATCCTGTTTTTTAATCCATTCTGCCAGTCTATGTCTTTTGATTGGGGAATTCAGTCCATTAACATTTAGAGTTATTACTGTTTGGATAATATTTTCCTCTACCATTTTGCCTTTTGTATTAAATATATCATATCTGACTTTCCTTCTTTCTACACTCTTCTCCATGTCTCTCTCTTCTGTCTTTTTGTATCTGACTCTAGTGCTCCCTTTAGTATTTCTTGCAGAGCTGGTCTCTTGGTCACAAATTCTCTCAGTGATTTTTTGTCTGAGAATATTTTAATTTCTCCCTCATTTTTGAAGGACAATTTTGCTGGATATAGGAGTCTTGGTTGGCAGTTTTTCTGTTTTAGTAACTTAAATATATCATCCCACTGTCTTCTAGCTTCCATGGTTTCTGCTGAGAAATCTACACATAGTCTAATTGGGTTTCCCTTGTATGTGATGGATTGTTTTTCTCTTGCTGCTTTCAAGATCCTCTCTTTCTCTTTGACCTCTGACATTCTAACTAATAAATGTCTTGGGGAACGCCTATTTGTGTCTAATCTCTTTGGGGTGCGCTGCACTTCTTGGATCTGTAATTTTAGGTCTTTCATAAGAGTTGGGAAATTTTCAGTGATAATTTCTTCCATTAGTTTTTCTCCTCCTTTTCCCTTCTCTTCTCCTTCTGGGACACCCACAACACGTATATTTGTGTGGTTCATATTGTCCTTGAGTTCCCTGATACCCTGTTCAAATTTTTCCATTCTTTTCCCGATAGTTTCTGTTTCTTTTTGGAATTCAGATGTTCCATCCTCCAAATCACTAATTCTATCTTCTTTCTCTTTAAATCTATCATTGTAGGTATCCATTGTTTTTTCCATCTTTTCTACTTTATCCTTCACTTCCATAAGCTCTGTGATTTGTTTTTTCAGTTTTTCTGTTTCTTCTTTATGTTCAGCCCATGTCTTCTTCATGTCCTCCCTCATTTTATTGATTTCGTTTTTGAAGAGGTTTTCCATTTCTGTTCGTATATTCAGCATTAGTTGTCTCAGCTCCTGTATCTCATTTGAACTATTGGTTTGTTCCTTTGACTGGGCCATATTTTCAATTTTCTGAGCGTGATCCGTTATCTTCTGCTGGCGTCTGGGCATTTAGTCAGATTTCCCTGGGTGTTGGACCCCACAGGTTGAAAATTTTTTCTATGAAATCTCTGGGTTCTGTTTTTCTTATTCTGCCCAGTAGGTGGCGCTCGTGGCACACGTTTGTTTACAGGCTCCACCGGTAATAGTTGCTGTGGGTCCTTTAACTCTGGAAAACTCTCGCCGTGGGGGAGGTTTGGCAGCCAAAGCGTCTTGGAAGAGTGCCAGCTGGCCCGGGGGTCTGAACACGGGGAGGGTCGCCGGCCGCCGCAGCACGGGAGAGCGCCCGACCGAATTTCCTAGTCGGCCCAGGGCGCCAAGCGTGGCGGAAGGGCGCCAGCTGTGCAGCCCGGGAGAGTACACTGTTCCCAGCCGGACTGGGGAGTCACGTGTTTGGAAGGGACCCCCTGGTCACCGTTCTCCGTAGTCTGGGGATTTTCGACCCAACTCTCTCAGTTGGTGCAGGGGGCCTCGCGTGGTGGGGGCGCCAGCCGCCGCGGCCCAAGGGGACCGCCTGCCCAATTCTGCCAGCTGGCCTGGGAAGGAGGAAGGGAGGGACTCCGGCTGCTTGCCGTCCCACCCAGGAAAACCCGCGCCCCTCGGTGATCTCACCGGAGCTGGTTCTCCCAGACAGTCAGCCGTTCCAGGATGGGGTACGCCGTCCCTTTGATCTCTCTCGTGGCTCCGGGAGCTGCTCTGTATTGTCTCCACTCCCCCAGTAGCTGTTCTGGAGGAGGAAAGGTGAGGGTGGCAAGGCTGTCAAGGCTGGTGGCGGAGGAGCCAGTGAAGGTGGAAGAGGGCACGGTGGTGGTTGGAGAGCCGCCGGAGCAGGAGGGGGAAGCTAAGCACACTAATTTAACTTGTATGGGCAGTTTATTCGAACACTGTAATTACATGGAATTTTGAATAGGGAGTGAGATCTTGTTGTACAAATCAGTGTGATGCTCCAATATGTCCCTCTGGACAGAGAATAAAAAAGCATTTGCAAAGTCCTCTGGAGGAACTGGGGAAGAAGGAGGAAATATTAAACTTTGCCATCTGGGGAATTCCTGATATTCTTATAAGCATTGGGTTACTTTTTCACCAAAAATACTTGAGATAAAAAATGAAGTGCTGGGGTGCAAAGGTAGTTCAGTGGTAGACTCTCACCCTGCGTGAAGGCCAATTAATAGGCCAAGCCCTTGACTTGGGGCTCACCCTATGAAACTTATTTCTGCAAAGAGGAAGCTAAGCCTACTTATAATTATGCCTAACAGTCACCTCTAAATAATCTCTTTTGTTGTTCAGATGTGGCCTCTCTCTCTAAGCTAACTCGGCAGGTGAACTCACTGCCCCCCCCACACACACACACATGGGACATGACTGCCAGGGGTGTAAATCTCCCTGCAATATGGGATATGACTCCCAGAGATGAGCCTGGACCCAGCATCATGGGATTGAGGAAGCCTTCTTGACCAAAACAAATGAGACAAAATAAAGTCAGTGACTGAGAGATTTCAAAAACAGTTGAGAGGTTATTCTTTTTTTTTTTTTTTTTTAAAGGAAAGACAGAGAGAAGGAAGGAAGGATAGAAGGAAGGAAGGAAGGAAGAAAGGGAAACATTTTTAAACATTTTCTTGTTTTATTGTATTCTGTTTCTCCGTTTTTGTTACATGGGCTGGGGCCGGGAATCGAACCGAGGTCCTCCGGCATAGCAGGCAAGCACTTTGCCCGCTGAGCCACCGCGGCCCGCCCAAGAGAGGTTATTCTTAAGCAATATATAGATATCCCTTTTTTAGTTTATGGTGTACTGGAGTGGCTAGTCAGAAGTATCTGAAACTGTTCAACTGTACTCCAGTAGCTTTGATTCTTGAAGATGAGTGTATAACAATAGAGCTTTTACAGTGTGACCCATGTAATTGTGAAAACCTTGTGCTGACGTTCCCTTTGTCCAGGAGATTGCTTGAACGTCAGCACAAGAATAAGCTGATAAAGGGAACATCAGCACAAGAATAATAAGAGAATAAGGAGGAAAAAAATAAATAAATAATGGGGGGTAAGGAGTAAAAAAATTGGTTAAATTGCAATACTAGAGGTCAATGAGAGGGAGGAATAATGGGTATGGGATGTAAGGGCATTTTCTTTTGTCTTTTTAATTCTTTTTCTAAAATGTTGCAAATATTCTAAAAATGGCCATGGTGATGAATACACAACTATGTGATGATATTTTGAGCCAATGATCATATGCTTTGGATGGACTGTATGATGTGTGAGGATACCTCAATAAAAATATTTTTTTAAAAAATGAAGTGCATAGATCTGCTCTGTAGCAGGGAATATGTCACAGAGAAGAAATCAGAGCTGGACTTTTTTTTTAGTACAAAAAACATGTAACAAATGCAAACATTCCTCTTTTGATCATTCCGTTCTACATATATAATCAGTAATTCACAGTATCATCACATAGTTGCATATTCATCATCATGATCATTTCTTAGAACATTTGCATCAATTCAGAAAAAAATAAAAAGACAACAGAAAAAAAATTTATACATACCATACCCCTTACCCTTCCCTTTCATTGATCACTAGCATTTCAAACTAAATTTATTTTAACATTTGTTCCCCCTATTATTTATTTTTATTCCATATGTTCTACTCGTCTGTTGACAAAGTAGATAAAAGGAGCATCAGACACAAGGTTTTCACAATCACACAGTCACATTGTGAAAGCTATATCATTATTCAATCATCATCAAGAAACATGGCTACTGGAACACAGCTCTACACTTTCAGGCAGTTCCCTCCAGCCTCTCCATTGCATCTTGAATAACAAGGTGATATGTACTTAATGTGTGAGAATAACCTCCAGGATAACCTCTCAGCTCTGGAATCTCTCGGCCATTGACACTTTGTCTCATTTCACTCTTCCCCATTTTGGTCGAGAGGATTTTCTCAATCCCTTGATGCTGAGTCTCAGCTCATTCTAGGGTTTTTCTCAATCCCTTGATGCTGAATCTCATCTCATTCCAGGATTTCTGTCCCACGTTGCCAGGAAGGTCCACACCCCTGGGAGTCATGTCCCACGTAGACAGGGGAAGGGTGGTGAGTTTGCTTGTTGTGTTGGCTGGAGACAGAGGCCACATCTGAGCAAAAAAAGAGGGGTGACTCTTAGGCCTCATTTTAAGTAGGCTAGACCTATCCTTTGTGGGGTTAAGTTTCATATGAACAAACCCCAAGACTGGGGGCTCAGCCTATAGCTTTGGTTGTCCACACTGCTTGTGAGAATATCAATAATTCAACTTGGGGAAGTTAAACTTTCCCCCTTTCTCACCATTCCTCCAATGGGACTTTGCAAATACTTTTCCACTCACTGATCAAATCACTCTGGGATTCATCGGGGCATCACTCTAGACAAATCAACAAAATCTCATGTCCTACCCAAGGTTCCATGTACTTATGGCATTCAATTAAGCTGTCTACATAAGTTATATTAGGAAATGCACTAGTCAAAATATAAATTTTGTACCAAATAAACATTTTTTGCTTTAGTCTCAGACATAAGTTGAAATTTTAAAATATTAATTAATAGCTGGACATTTTTAAAGAAAATTTCCGTGACAGAAGTACTTTAAAATTCACAAAATGTAGTGTAATAAGCCCCCATATATCTATCATTCAGTTCTCTACACTCTTTTTGATCTATCCCCCACTGTACTATCTCTCCCCTTTTTTACCGGAGCATTTTGAAAACAAACCCCAGACATATCATTTCACTTATAATTGTTTTAGTTTGTAATTCTAATTAAGTTAGATATTCTGAAAAATATAATCACAACACCACTATCATACCCAACAAAATAAATAATTCCTTTACTATCACCCAATGTCTAGGCATATTCACATTTCCACAATGCCTCAAAATGACTTTTTAGTTTGTTTTAAGCAATATATAATCAAGCAATATATAAACTGTAGTTAGTTTTGACTAAATGATTAAATGGTCATTTGTTCTATAGAATTTTACTTTCTAAACTTGGCAGATTTTAACTTCATGGTGTCCTTTTACATGTTCTCTAGTTCCCATATTTTCCATAAATTGTTAGTAAAATGCAGAAGCTTAATGAGAGCTTTTTTTCCCCAAGAGTACTTTATAGGTGTTGCTGTGAACTTTCTTTTCCCTTGTTTCAGGAAGCACGAAATGTCTAACTGATGTTAAAATTATGAGTTCAGATAGTGTCAGCCTGATCCATCCATTATAAAGTTCCCCATAAACATTTCACCTAATAGTTTTAGCAGATATTGATGATCACTACCTAGAATGATTATTTCATTAGAGGTTAATTAATGGTAATATTCTAATTTTTTCATTTCTTTGACATGTATTAACTGTGACTCCTCTATAGAGAAGAATTTTCTCTCATATTTGGAAAGGTGGGATAAATATTTGATTATTTGCCTTTATTTTATATCAGATTAATGAGGTGATTCCCTAGCAAACTCTGAATGTAGGTATTAAAATATTTTTGAAGTACCATTATGAACTCATGGATTTATATATTTTTGATGTATCTCATTCCATTGCAGTCTTATTTTTTGGTAATAAGCTATCCCAAGTTTATTCAGCCCTTTCCAACCTGTTCTGTACCCTTTTTTCTTTTTCTTTTTTGGTATGCTATATGGTGGGGTCACATTTCATTCTTTTTCCATGTGAGTATCCTGTTATTGCCACACCATTTGTTGAAATTTTATTTGTTTTTTTTGTCTATTTTTTGTTGATTTCTTTGTTTGTTTGGGAAATGCATGGGCTGGGAATCAAATCTGGGTTTCCTGCATGGCAGGTGAGAATTCTACCACATAATTACCCTCACACCTCTATTCTGTACCCTTTTGACCTATCTTTGGTTGTAATGCTGATTTGAATGTATTATGCATCCCAGAAAAGCCATACTTTAATCCTGATCTAATCTTGTGGGAGCAGCTATTTCTTTTAATCCCTATTCAGTATTGTGGGTTGGAAGATTTTGATTAGATTATCTTCATGGAGATGTGACTCCATATGTTCCAAGTGGGTCTTGATTAATTTACTGGAATCCTTTAAAAAAGGAAACATTTTGGAGAAACCTCAGAAACAACAGAGCCTAGAGAAACAACAGAAGTCTCAAAGCCAACAGAACCTTCACAGTAGAGCTGACACAGATGCTGACATGTGGAGAACAGTGACACAGATGTTTAGAGATGCTTGGAGCCCAGTAGATGTTGCCATGAGATGTTAAGCAAGCCAGAAACTGGAGACAGCCAAGGGAAACCAAGAGATAAAACCCAGCCCTGGAGAACTTACGTGAGGAATGTCCATACGAACAGGCTGAATAGAGATGTTCCTGACCCATCAGCCATTCTTGAGTGAAGGTCACCTCTTGTTAGTGCCTTAATGTAGACACTTTTACCTCCTTAGATATGTAAACTTGTAACTTATTAAATTCCCCTCTTTAAAAGCTTTTTCCAGTTCTGGTATATCACATTTTGGCAGCTAGCAAACTAATACAGTTGTCTTAGAAAATCTTATGCCCTACTCTTGGAATAGCACTTATCCAAGAAGCCCAGGTTTCATTTAGTGGAACTGGACATTACCGGTGTTCTTTGTTAATGGACTGTCATTGTTTGTAGTTCAATTCTTGACATTTAAAGAGACAAAGTGAATCAGTATTAAATGCAGGCTGGTATTAGTATCCTATAAGTGCATATAAATCTGCACCCATGTTACCTTGCTTGTCCCAAAGGGACAAATGTCCACAATATGCTTTTAATATCTTTACTTCCAAACCAAGCTCCATCAATTATCCCCTCATTCTCCTCTTTCTTCAGCTTTATCCTCTATCAATGAACAGAATTGACAACTGTCTTAGTTTTCCAGAGCTGTTATTACAAATACCATGCAATGGGTTGCCTTAAACAATAGGCATTTATTGTCTCATGGTTTCAAAGACTAGAAGTCCAAAATCAAGGCATAGTCAAAGCCATGCTTTCTTCCTCAAGTTTGTAGCATTCTGACAGCAACAATCCTTAGAGTTCTTGGCTTGTCTCTTTGCCTGCTGTCACATGGCAATCTCTCTCTCTCTCCTTGTGTCTATTCTTCAAGTTTCCACAGACTTCTGGCTTCAATCTCCTCTTCATAAGGCCTCCAGTAATATGAATTAAAGCCCACACTGATTCAGTTTGGCCACACCTAAATAGGATCTTAGAAAATCCTATTCATAAATGGGTTCACCCCTTCGCTGGTAATACCTCTTCAAAGGCTCCTATTTATAAAATGGTTCACACCCACAGAAATGTGGATTAAGATTTGTCTTTTGTTGGGGTACACAGTCTGCTGTCTGGCAAGCATTGCTTCCCTAACTGTACCCCCTTTAAGAATATCTATTCCAACACACTTCCTGCTGAAAGAGTGCACTAAGGAGCCAAGTTCACACTCGGTGGCTCTTGTTTTTAATTTGTTCGGTCAAAGATGAACATTTGAGCCAGGATAACAATTTATCAGATGGGTTGAGCCAGTTGATTTTCTCACAACAATTTGGAATTATGAAGCAAACAAAAAAAATAGACATTTCTTAAGAGGCCCAGTTGATCTTCATATATTTGGGTTCTTTCCCCTGGATTCCTCAATAAACCACCTCTAAGCTCCCTGGTATGGGTTTCTGTTTGTTGTCACCAAACTTTCTGCTTCTCAAATTAAATTCAAGCTTACGTCTTTCCAATCCTAAAAAAATGAACAAATCTCCTCAGTCCCCTCTAAAGACTCTCCTCTCTTCTACACAGCCAAGACTCTCAAAGGAATAATCGACACTTGCTTACTTTATTTCCTCTGCTAAAATAATAATATTCTGACTTATGCCTCCACCACCATTCCACTGAAATTACCTTGCCTACATCATTGCTAGTAAGCTAATTGCCTAATATGGTGAGCACTAATATGGTGAGTATTTGTCTTCCAAATACTGTCTCTCTTGATACTCCTACTCTGCCTCTGACCACTCTTCAAGAATCTCTTTTGTTGTTTTCTCATTCTCTGTCAGACCTTAAATGTCAGGCTATCATTGAGCACCCTCATTAGGTCCTTGCACTCATGGAGGTGAAATTTTATTGGAAAAGGCAGACAATAAGCAAAAACATATAAGATAATAATAGATTTTGATAAATTCCATAAAGGCAACAAATAGAGTGATATAATGAAAAATTCTGAGGAGGAAGCATCACCTTAGAGAGTGTGGGAAAGGAGAGACCCAAGAAGACAGCATTTAAGCTAAGGCTTGTAGACTAAGTAACTGACCAATAGGTACCCCCTTCGGATGTCTCATCTGAACTGTTAAATATATACATTTGGACAGATTAAACAACAAGGACCCACCTGAGTGAACAAGTGGGGAATGAAATCCAGTCCTTGATTCACAAACCTAAATGTTCTGGTCAAGAGTTCCATTACCAGAAGGAAGGGTTCTATTCCCTTCATCAAAGAAGGTTTATGTTTTCCAAGTTATGCATCCAGGAGGCTGTGTGTACTCAGAGGATGCACTAATTTCTTCCACAGAGTCTGTCTAGGCTACTAGAGGCTTTAGACCCATTAACATGTCAAACTAAACATCTCTGTGCCAGACTGAATTATGTACCCCAACAAAGAAGAAAGCAGAAGTTAGAGCAAGTCAGAGGGAGGAACCAGAACTCAGAGGGAACCAGAACAGCAGACACAAGGAGAAAGAGATTGCCGTGTGATGAGAGGCAAAGATGCAAGCAAGGAACCCTAAGGATTGTGGCAAGCCAGTACCATAATGCTAGACTTTGGGGAAAGATAAGAGACTTGGTTTTAGACTTCTAGCCTTCCAAACCATGAACAAATAAAGTGCTATTGTTAAGTCAGTCCTTTGTGTGGTATTTGTCATAGCAGCATGGCAAACTAAAACAAGACCTAAGAACAATTTCCTCATCTGTAAAAGAGGATGTTGTTAGGTGGGTTATTGATACTATATATCTGGTGATGTTTGAGGGTGAGCAATACTATATGCAGTGCCTGGAACATAGTAGAGGTTCCCTATTGGTGGTTATTATTTTCATAAGGACAGTGTTTTACTCATCAACCATTTTTTTCCTAAGTCTCCCATCTTCCATAAAGCCTCCTCCAATTCTGCAAGTCACCATTGATATGCTTAATGGTATTTCCTGGTTTTTGTAATTTCCCAACTCACTTCATATCTATCTTTGTATCTATCTTATCTCCCAAACTAGATTGAGAGCAAAAAAATATTTGCTATTCATTTTAAATCCTCCACAATGCTGAGCACAGAGTAGCCCTTTTAAACATGTATATTGAATTTTCACAAGTCCCCATCTGTGTCACATACTTGATGGTGAGATTTCTCTCTCTGCTTATCAGCCCCTCTACCAGGAACTTTTTTTCAATACTAAAGAGGCATCATCCCACAATGAATTTGTAGAGATAGAATAGAATAATACTCAGTAATTGATTCTGTTCCAAAAAAGCCATGCATTAAGGAAGGAAAAACGTGCCTCTTGGATCTGTCAGCTTCATTACCAGCTCTGTGGAAAGCCATGTGGGAAGGCAGTTGAAGATTTTGTGAGAAGGAGTGAGTTAATGACCAAAACCCCATCATTAGCACTCTTAAGCTCCCATGCCCACACAGTGCTCACAGAAGCTAAGAGACTGATAAAATCTTTTTACAGTTTCTTAGTATTTCAGAAGCAATATAACGTTAATGATTTCTCATCTTTTCTAACTCCATATTTAAGGAAGATTGTTTCTGAGAACCAAATAAGAGATCAATATAATAAAGTATAAGTGGACTTACGAAAAACAATCTGCACACCCACATAGCTGCTGGACACTAACTGTGGATATTCTATGTTTCTTAATGGTGGGGAGACTTCAGGGGAAGCAGATAAAAATTAGTAACAAGTCCTCCACCACAGAGAGGCTTTGACACCCACACCCACCAAATAGGAGTTCCAGGATTAACTTCCATTTGTATTTTTCATTAAGTTTCTAATCACATGCTTTGTCCATATAAATATTGATTTGTTTTGTCTTTTTTCTCATTAACTAGTAGGAGGACTCTTTGTATACTATGGTAATTATATTAATCTAGTCAAGACATGGATAACCCATTCAAACTAGCTTAAGAAAAGAGGGAACTCATTAATTTACATAATTAGAAGTCCAGGAATAGAGAACTAAACTCAGATGCATTTGGATCCAGCGACCCAAATAATAACTTTGAAACTTTTTCCCCAATTATTTTTCATCTCTGCTAGCTTGGTTTGCCTTTATTCCATCCTTCTGGTGTTAATCTTTCCTCGTGGAGCCAGAAACATTGATGGCCACAGGAAGCCTTAAATTCACATCCTTCTGGGTTTTTTTAAACCCAAAGATAAGTCCATTCTTCTCTGGCTCCAAATCCAAAAATACTGCAGAAAAACTGAAATTTGTTGACTTGGTTCACATGTCCAGGAATGATGGGACCAGAAAATGGGGGTGCTAAACAACTAAAATCAAATGCCCACTAGTAGTGCCTGTATGAACCTTTATAGTACATATGTGACCTTTCTAAACCTCAGTTTCCTTATCTGTTAAAATAGAATGATAATAATAATAATGCCTATTAATAGTAATTAGATAATTAATATAAAATGCTTAGCACAACTCCTGGCATATAATAACCCCTGTGTGTTATGAATTGAATCATATCCCCTCACAAAGACATGTTCAAGTCTTAACCCCTGATCCTGTGAATGTGAATTCACTTGTAAATAGGACCTTTGAAGATCCTGTTACTTAAAGTAAGGCCAAACGGAATCAAAGTGGGCCTTAATTCAATATGACTGGAGTCCTTATAAGCAGAGGAAATTTGAATAATGAACAACACAGGGAGAGACATGCGGGGAAAGCTCTATAGAAGTAGAGACCAAGTTAGATTCCTGGTAAGACACCACCTGAGCCTACAGACTTCTGAGAAAGTCTGATCCTGCCCATAGCTTGATTTTGGTTCTAGCCTCCAAAACTGAGACAATGAATTCCTATTGTTTAAGTCAACCAGTTCATGGTATTTGTTACAGCAGGCCTGGCAAATAAAGATGCTCTATTTATGTTGGTTGACCCTTGTTCTTTGTATCATTATGTGCCTCTTCTAGAGGGTCATCTTTAAATTATGGTATCATCCATTGAACAGAAAGCTTATTTTTTTTTCAGTGAACAAATCTAAAAATCTTTTCTTTATGGCTTCTAGGTAATGTCTTGCATAGGGGAGACTTCCACACCCCAAAATTATCCTCTTAGATTTCTTTCTGGTATTTTTGTAGTTCTGTTTTTAATGTGTAACTCTTTACTTCACCTAAATTTCCCTACTAATTTGAAATTTAATCTTTATCAAGTGGTAAATTCCTACTATAAACTGACTTTCTAGAATTTATTCCAGTTTATTCTTTATTCTTTGCCAGTTTTAATTATGGTAGATTTAAAGTAATTGTTGTTCTTTCAGAGGGCATGTTTACCCCCACTATTATTCTTCTTTTTAAAAATATATCTGGTTGTTCTCCACACTCTACCAAACAAACTTTAGAATCAACTTATAAATATACAATTAAAAAGCCATTAGGATTTTATTTAAATAGCATTGAATTTATAGATCAATTTAGAAGGAATTAGCATCTTCATAATAATTACTCTTCCTATCTAATAACCAATGTAAGTCTCCATTTATTCATATAGTCTTCATATTCTTAAGTTTGTTTTAAAGAGTTCCTTTATAGGAAATATAAACATACACATTTGTTGTTATGTTTATTCCTAAATATTTTGCTTTTATCTGTTGTTGGGTTTTTTGTCTATTGAATAGGATTCTTTTTCATTAAAATCTCTAATTTATTGTGGCTATTGCCATTGCTATTCATTTTTATGTTTTACCTATAACTGGTTACCCTACATTGCTTTCATATCTGAACATTTCTCCATTGATTTTCATTGATTTTGTAGGAGCCAATCATATTATCTTTAAATAATAAGTTTTCACTTCCATTTATAAATTGCTTGCCTTATTTTATCACATTGGCTATGGCCTATAATAAACTATTGAAGGTAGTAGTAAAACTCAGCATTCTTTTCTTATGTTCTTTTACCTTTAAGTAGCACATTTACTGTTTATTTATTAATTTGAAGGAGTTCCCTTCCATTCTAGATTACTAAGTGTTTTTCAGAACTGGTTGTTGAATTTTATCAAATGCTTCTTTAGCATCTATTGAAAAAAATACTTTTTTCTGTTATTATCTATTCTGATAGATTGGTAGTTTCATAATATATCTCCCTGCATATTATTCTTTGAATGGATCACTAGCTTTGACTTGCTAGTATTTTATTTAGTATTTTTTAATCTGTTTTTATAATTTTCCTTTGGTGATGTCTTTACCCAATTTTGTTACATAGGTTATGCTAGCCTTGTAGAATGAATTGAGAATCTTTCCATTTTTTTTTCTATTCTCTGGAAGAATTGAATAAAAAAAAATTGTTTTGTCCTTAACTTGAATAAGATTTGATAGAATTTACCCATTATGACATCAACTTGACTTGGAGCATTTTGGGGGTATAAATCTGTGACTACATTTTCAATTTTTTCCATACTTACTGGTTTATTCATGTTTTCCTAAAAAAAAGCCATACTTGTATTTTCAAATTTATCAATACAAGTTGCAATAGATTTCTTATACCTATTTCTTATTGATCTGTCCATTTAAAAAATTTTTTAAATTAATTTTTTATTTTTTTTAAACTATGATAAGAAACACAAACATTCTTGACACATGATCATTCCGTTCTACATATATCACATAGTTGCATATTCATCATCATGTTGCTCTCTTCATTTTTAAAAGAACTAAATTATCTTACTACTTGTAGTTGGCTTGTCAAATCCTCCTAGATATAAAAAAACTCTCCAGTTTTTTTTTCTTTTTTAGCATTTTTTACTGTGAAATAGAACATATATACAAAAAAGCAATAAATTTCAAAGTACAGGTAATTATAGAACAGATTTCAAAGTTTGGTATGGTTTCTACAATTTCAGGTTTTTCCTTCTAGCTGCTCCAAGGCACTGGAGACTAAAAGAAATATCAATATAATGATTCAGCAGTCATATTAATTTGTTAAATCCTATCTTCTCTTATAACTCCTGCTTCTCCTTTGATCCTTCTCCCAAACTTTAGGGGTATTTGATCTATGCCCATCCTAACTTTTTTATGTTGGAAAGGGGTGTTGACAATGTGGGATAAGGAGATGGAGCTAGTTGATATTCTTGGAGAGGTTGTCCCCTCTAGGTTTCAGAACTTATCTGGCCTAAGAACCATCTGGAGGTTATAGGTTTCTAGAAAGTAAACTTAGTGTGTGAAACTTTTGTAGAACGCAGATAGAGCCCTAATGTTCTTTAGGTTTAACAAGAATGATGTTGGTTGGGGTTTGGCAAACCTTGGCAATTAGCAATATCTACCTGAAGTTTGCATAGAGTAACTTCCAGAATAGCCTCCCAACTCATTTGAAATCTCTTAGCTACTGATACCTTCTTTTATTACATTTCTTTTCCCCCTTTTAGTCAGGTAGGTATTGTTAATCCTATAGTGCAGGGCCAGACTCATCCCTAGGAGTCATGTCCCACATTGCTAAGGAGACTTTCACCCCTGGATGTCTTGTCCCGTAAAAGGGGGAAGCTAAAGATTCTCCTTGCAGAGTTGGGCTTAGAGAGAGCAAGGCCATATCTGAGCAACAAAAGAGGTTCTCTGGAAGTAACTCTTAGGTATGATTGTAAGCTTAGCTTCTCCACTATACAAATAAGTTTCATAACAGCAAGCCTCAAGATCAAGGGCTTGGGTCCAAGTTTTTGCTTTATGATTTTTAAGCTATTTTGCACAATGTGTAAAGAATCATAATTATTATATCATTATAATAAATTATCTTTAATAAATATAAATATCTGTTTTAGACCAGTTAATGCTTTAGCCTTAATTGTTTCAAATCCTGTTTTTTTCATTATTATTTTTCTTTGTCTTTGTCCATCCAAGTATTTTCAAGAATCCTATGAAATTTTGCCTTAGATGTACTCCTTATAAAAAACACATAACTTTTTGCAATATAATTTGAAGTTCTTTGTATTTTAATAATGGAATTATTCTATTTGAATTTTTAATGCTCCTTGATATGGCTGGTCTAATTTTCTATTTATATTGATTTTTGTAGTTTTACTTTAGTTTTCTACCTTTTGCTGGATTGATTTAATTGTCTTTATTCCTTCTCCACCTCAATTTAGTAATTACACCTCATATTGCTATTCTGCTGACTTTATTGGTTTTATTTGATTTTGTGGCTATCCAGGAGGACATTATTTACCAAGTACTTAACAAATTCTCTTGATGATAACGGTAAGTAAATGCAACCATATCAGTGAAATCATCCTACTCTTTTTCTGCCATCAGCTTGTTGAGAGTTGAGACTCTGCATCAAGGAATTGAGAAAAACTCTAGAATGAGCTGAGACCCAGCATCAAGGGATTGAGAAAATCCTCTCGACCAAAAGGGGGAAGAGTGAAATGAGACAAAGTGTCAATGGCTGAGAGATTCCAAACAGAGTCGACAGGTTATCCTGGAGGTTATTCTTATGCATTAAGTAGATATCACCTTGTTGTCCAAGATGTAATGGAGAGGCTGGAGGGAACTACCTGAAAATGTAGAGCTGTGTTCCTATGTTCCAGTAGCCATGTTTCTTGATGATGATTGTATAATGATATAGCTTTCACAATGTGACTGTGATTGTAAAAACCTTGTGTCTGATGCTCCTTTTATCTACCTTGTCAACAGATGAGTAGAACATATGGGATAAAAATAAATAATAGGGGGAACAAATGTTAAAATAAGTTTAGTTTGAAATGCTAGTGATCAATGAAAGGGAGGGGTAAGGGGTGTGATATGTAAAATTTTTTTTCTTTTTCTGTGTTTGTTTTATTTTTCTGTTGTCTTTTTATTTCTTTTTCTGAATTGATGCAAATGTTCTAAGAAATGATCATGATGATGAATATGCAACTATATGATGATATTGTGAATTACTGATTATATATATAGAACGGAATGAGCATATATTAAGGATGTTTGCATTTCTTTTTTGTAATTTTTTTTAATTAATAAAAAATTATTTAAAAAATGTAAACCAGACCATGCGCCTGCAATATATATATATATATATATAATAATGTAGGGCACAGTGGCTTAGCAGGCAGAGTTCTTGCCTGCCATGCTGGAGACCTGCATTCTATTCCTGGTTCCTGCCTATGCAAAAAAAAAAAAAATCTCTCTCTCTCTGGACAGTGTTTGTGATTTACAATGGATGGAGGTGACCTAAGGGTACAATGACTGAGGAATGGAAGGGGGAACTATAGTATACACATACAGTGGACTAATGAAAGGACACTAGAAAGAATGAAGTTGTGGGGCAAGCAACTATGTGTATGAAGCTTAAGGACTGTATGTTGAATGAAATGTCAGGAACAAAAAGACAAATATCATGTCTCAATCATATAGACTAACTATAATATAACAACTCAGTGAACTGAAGTTGAGAGCATGGATTATCAGGTTGGGATCTATTGTAAAACTAGGTTATAAACTCTTATAGCAGTCACATATATTCAGGAGTTGTAACTGTTATTTCTAAATTCTGAGATACTGAGCTGATTGTATATAATCCGATTGTTCCCAGAAACTTCAGGTATTTATATGGCATCTGAAACTCAGACTTAGTGCTCTGAAGCTATGAAAGTCAGCAGTACCCCATACAGGAACTGTTTAAAAAGTTGAAAAAGGGATCAGACTTCAACTAGAGATATGAATGAAGCTGATCTGAATAGGACTAAATTAGAGCAGAATACAAGGTTAAGGATGATATCATCCATATTTAAAAACTTCAACTTTTGTGTGAAAACAAAGGGAAGATGTTTATTTGGTGCACAATTTATATTTTGGGTAGCACATTACCTAATTTAACTTGTATGATCAGTTTAGTTGAACACCATAAGTACATGGAATCTTGAATAGGGCATGAGATCTTGTTGGTTTTTAGGTTAGTGTGATGCACCGACATATCCCAGAGTAATTTGGGCAGTGAATAAGGAAGTATTTGCAAAGTCCCCTTGGAGGACTGGGGAGGAAGGCCCCCATTTGGAGAATTTCTGATATTCTCACAAGCAGTGGGACAACCAAATAAATAAGCCGAGCCCTTGATCTTGGGGTTTGCCTCTATGAAATTTATTCCAGCAAAGGATAGGCTAAGCAAGCCTACTTAAAATTAGGGACCCCAGGAGCTGTTTCTGTCCTGTGTCTGGTTATTTAGCAGTTGTTCTGGAGGACGAACTAAAATGTGCACATTGCTAAGCTGCCATCTTGGCCCTTCCCCCATTACATATTTTTAAAATCACTTCTTAGTAATAAAGATTTTTCACAGAGGCCAGCACTTTGGTTTATAATTCATATTTACTATCCTGGGGACTTACAGTAGCTATTAAGACCCCCTGATATCCTACCATTTATTTATAAATACCAAAATTTGCAGATTGTTCACTCATGAAATTCAGTCCAGGCTCTGATACCCTACCTTTTTGGTGGTTTATCATAAATAAACATCCCCAATTTTCCTGTTTATGTCAATTCTGACTAACTTATAAATACAGTAGTTTTGGGGAAAAAAATGACATTTTCCAAAGAAAATAATCACTTACAATTCCATACTGTGGTTAAATGGATTTGTTACATCACTACATAAAAATAATTTTTTATTGATTCCTTCAGGATTAATATATCAAACTATGCAAGCAGAGTGCACTGTTTGAAAAATACATTCTTGTTATACCCAATGTTTTTCTGAGGTCTCTCTTTGAATGGACAATATAAGGTCTATACTTTTGGATTAACGATAGCACTGTTTGCATTGGACAGTGGTCATTTGCTATGACTGCACCAAATGGTTTCCAGAAGCAAATAGGCAGGTTAGAGTAGAATAGCACAAATAGCCCTAGCTAAGGGTTTATATAAATTAATAGGAATAACATTAAAACTCAACAGAAAAATGAGCTAATACAAACCAGATAATTATCAGAAGTACACAGATTACTTAAAAATCAATAAAAATTGTCAGAATAGCTAGTTGATTTAGTTTTCTGGCTGCTGAAGCAGATACCATGCAATGTGTTGGCTTAAATGATGGGAATTTATTAGTCATGGTTTTCAGGCTAGAAAAAAGTCCAAATCGAGGCACCATCTAGACAATACTTTCTTCCTGAAGACTAGTGTTTGGGGGCTAGCTGCCAGGGATCCTTGGTCCTGGGCTTCTCTATCACATGGCAATACACATGGCAGCCTTTCCTGGCCTGTCCATTCTCTTACAGGTTCTATTGATGTTCAACTTCCAGTTGCTTCCTATGTGGCTTTCTCATTCTCTGTATGAATTTCATCTACTTATAAAGGACTTTAGTAACAGGCTTAAGACCCATATGGATTAAGTTGGGCCATAGCTTAACTGAAGTCAACTTCTAAAAGGTCCTGCTTACGATGAGATCACACCCTCAGGAACAGATTACGTTTAAGAACATATTTTTCTGGGATACACGGCTCAAATCCATCACGCTAGTAATCTATAAATGCAAATTAAAACAATATGAAACACAGTTGTTTCTCCTTTCAATTAGTGTTAACCAATATTGGGTAGACTGGAATTAAATTTTCATGCACTGTGATAGAAGTATAAATCACTGCAAACTTTATGAAAAGCACTTTGGAAATATATATTAAAATCTTGAAAATCCTTACCATTTGATCTGAAAATTCTCCTGGAAATCTACTGCAAGGGAAATTTTTAAATTAGATCTTAAAAATGATCAAGTTATTATTTATAAAAGTCAATATAATTTTAAAACCTTATTATGTAAAAATAAATTGAATAGGTAATACATCTACATAATAAAAAATTATGAAGCCGTTTAAAATTATGCTTTTGAACTATGTTGCCTTTGATGATGCCCCAAGTTTCTGACAGCTGCCTATTATGTGGATTCCCCTTCTTTAGATGTACCATGATAAATTTTTCCTTTCTCCTATTGGGGCATTCAGGTAGTTTCTAACCTTTTCCCATTTAAAGAACACTCAAGCAAGATTCCTGCAGACATTTAGATGAACACTAAAAACTAAGAAACATCTTGAAAGACAGCTTCAAAACTAAATCCTAAAGTTATTAAAGCAAATAAACAAATTTATAAGATCAACATGCAAAAATCAGTGTCATTTCTATACACCAGCAATGAACAATTCCAAAAGGAAATCAAGAAGACAATTCCATTTACAATAGCGTCTAAAAGAATAAAATATCTAGGATTAAATTTAGCAAAGACTGTAAAGAACTTGTACACATCTCTATAAAATTTTGCTTATGGAAAAAATAGAGAAAACCTAAATAAATGGAAAGATTCTGTGGTTCATAAGTTGGAAGACTTGATATTATTAAGGTGTCAGTACTACCTATGGTACATTGAATTGTGTACTCCAATGAAAGACATGTTCATAATCTTAATCTATGTTCCTGTGGATGTGAGCTCATTTGTAAATAGACACTTTGGATTTAAATTAAGATGTGGATGCATTTGTTATTAGGATTTTATAAGATCCTATTTAGGCCAAATGAATCAGGGTGGACTTTAATCTATATTGCTCTAGGCTTTATAACCAGAAGCTCATAATCAGAGAAAAACACAGGAGATCAAGGACATGCCATGTAACAGAAGGCAGAGATGGAAGCCAGAGTAACCCAAGGATTGTGACAAGCCAGAACCAGAGCACTACACACATTGGGAAAAAAACATGACATTGCTGACACTTTTATTTTGGACTTCTAATCTCCAAACTTTGAGCTTCTGAAGGTTTACTGTTTAAATCTACCCATTATGTGGTATTTGTCATTGCAGCCTTGCAAAATGAGACAGTTTTTGGTACTAGGAATTGGAATGCTGCTTACAAATACCTAAAAATGTGGATGTACATCTGGAATTGGGTAATGAGTTGTGCTGGTTTGAAAGTAATACCCCAGAAAAGCCACACTTTAATCTTAATCCAGTTTTGCAGGAGCAACTGTTCCTTTTCATCTTGATTCAATATTGTGGGTTGGAATGTTTTGATTAGATTATCTCCACAGAGATGTGGCACATCCAATTGTGGGTGTGATCTTTGATTAGATGGAGATATGACTCCACCCATTCCAGGAGGGTCCTAATTAGTTTACTGGAATCCTTTAAAAGAGGAAATATTTTGGAGAGCGTCAGAAATGACAGAGCCAACAGAAACTTCAGAGCTGACAGTGAGAGCAGAGACATGGATGTTTGGAGATGCTTAGAGCCCAGCAGACGTTGCCGTGTTCCTTCCCATGAGATATTAAGCAAGCCAGAATCTCTAGAAAGCCCAGGGAAGCCAAGAGATGAAAGCCAGATCCAGATAAGCAAAGTGAGGAACCCCACAGTAACAGAGGCTGAAAGCAATAGAGCCCAGGAGCAAGGGACCAGCAGATGCCAGCCACGTGACTTCGCAGCTGACAGATCTGTTCTAGACCCATCAGCATTTCTTGAGTGAAGGTAACCTCTTGTCACTGCCTTAGTTTGGACACTTTAGCTTCCATAGAACTGAAAATTTGTAATTTATTAATTTCTCCCTCTTAAAAGCCATTCCAGTTCTGGTATATTGCATTCCAGCAGTTTCCGAACTGGTATATTGCATTCCAGAGTACAGATAGAGGAATTCAGAGGTGCTTGGTTAAAAAGAAAAAAAAGGAAGAAAAAAAAGCCTAGATTGCTTTCTAGAGGTCAAAGGTAGAGATACGGGCATTAAAGTCAATTCTCTTGAGGACTCAGAAATAAGTGAGGGTATAGAAAAATTTTCTATAATCTTAGAGAATACATAATTGGTCATGAACAGAGTGTGAGTAGAAATATGGACATTTAAAGGTACTTGTGGTGAAGGCTTAGAAGAAAATAATGAATGTGTTTTTGAAAACTGAAAGAAAAGTGGTTCTTATTATAAAAGTAGTGTTTTAGTTTGCTAAAGTTGCAGAATGCAATACACCAGAGATGTACTGGCTTTTATAAAGGGGATTTATTTAGTTACAAATGTACAGTTCTTTGGAGGAAAGACATCTGGCTTTCTTGTGGCTTTTTCTGTCACACAATGATGTCTGCTGGCCTTCTATACTTGTTTCTGGACTCCAGTGGCTTTCCCTGGGACATGTTCTTTCTGTATCACCAATCATCTGAGTCTGGGCTGCTGAACTCTATTCTGACTTCTCCTTTTAAGCCTCACTTATTGAGGAAGGCACTCCTCTTAGCCAGTCACAGTTATAATCAGCCATAGATTAAATTCACATGCTTAAGTCCATAGCAGCATAACAATTGGGCACCATCACCTGGCCAGGCTGACACCTGAATCTACTTACCAGAGAGTCTACCCCTTGTTAACTTGTCAACCATACAAATCACCTTAAACCATACTTAATCTCTAAATAGAAAAACATAACATTTTTTCGTACAAATGCTCATCTGTCCAGCAGACAACACTAAATCTTTCCATATACAAAATACATTCATTTGATATCAATGTCACAAAACCCTTAAATCATTGCAGTAAAAATACAAATACAATACTGCGCTGGTTTGAAAGGATGTATGGACCCTAGAAAAGCCATGTTTTAATCAAAATCCTGTTTTGTAATGGCAGAATAACCCCTTTTCAATACTGTATGTTTGTATCTGTAATTAAATAATCTCCCTGGAGATGTGATTTAATCAAGAGTGGTTGTTAAACTGGATTAGGTGACAACATATCTCCACCCATTTGGATGGGTCTTGATAAGTTTCTGGAGTCCTATAAAAGAGGAAACATTTTGAAGAATAAAAGCGATTCAGAGAGAGCAGAGCAGAACAACATAGCCACGACAAGCAGAGTCTGCCAGCCAGCGACCTTTGGAGATGAAGAAGGAAAATGCCTCCCAGGGAACTTCATGAAACAAGAAGCCAGGAGAAGAAGCTAGCAGATGATGCTGTGTTCGCAATGTGCCTTTCCAGATGAGAGAAAAACTCTGACTGTGTTCGCCATGTGCCCTTCCGCTTGAGAGAGAGACTCTGAACTTCATCGGCCTTCTTGAACCAAAGTATCTTTCCCTGGATACCTTTGATGAGACATTTCTACAGACTTGCTTTAACTGGGACATTTTCTCAGCCTTAGAACTGTAAACTAGCAACTTATTAAATTCCCCTTTTTAAAAGCCATTCTGTTTCTGGTATATTGCATTCCGGCAGCTAGCAAACTAGAACAAATACCAACTAAAAAATAGTGCAAAATCTCATCAAAGTCAGTTACAGGGATGTTCTGTCCCAAGGCAAAATTCTCTTCTTTCTGTGGGCCTGTGAAGTTAGAGCTAGTTAACTGCTTCCAATATACAAAAAAGGAGCAGTCATAGGATAAATGATCCCATTGTCATGGGGAGAAATTGGAAGGAAAACAGGGATTACCAGACCTAAACAATTCTGAAAACCTGCAGTCCCATCCTTTCCAAGGGTCTACACAGCAGCTCTGTTCTCTCCAAACACTGGGATGAGGGTTGCAACATTGGGGAACATTGGAGAAACCACCCTTTTCTTGGCCCCACCCTCCACAAGCATCTGGATGGCACCCAGATTCTCTGCCATATCCACGACACACAGATGTATGTATACTCAACACCTTCAGAACAATGGGGTAGCATCAAGGCTCTTCCCAATCCCTGGGGAATGTGCTCAATCCTCTTTGGGGCCTGGGGCACCAGAACTCTTCCTGAACATCAAGGTGGGGAGCCTTCCCTTTGCCTCTAGAGCAAACTCACCATCTTTACATGCACAATTGGATCCACTCTCCCAACCTGAGTTTTCTTGGTGTCAGTCCTTAGCTGCCATGGTTCTGCCTCTGAGGCTATATTATTCCTTCTACCTGTACATTTTCTGTCCCTCCCTGTCCAGAGTGGAAGGGTTTCATTTATAAATTCTCACGAAAAATGTATTGACTTGGCATGTAGCATACAGGGATCAAGGCCATCAGACAATAGGACTTTCCATATATCCTTTCTGGATAACTCCATTTCCAATCCTAGCTTGTCTCATTATGGCTAACTTGTTTCATGTTTGGTTAAATCCTCAAGTGGGGCACTATTCTCTGGGGTCTCCTTTTCTGGAAGCCCCGTAATTTCCAGACCATCAATTTCTGGTTTCTTTGCACCCAAAAGTTTAGTCCTCAGCTTATCTTTTTTGTGTTACATTTTACTATAAGCTGCAAGGAGAAACCAGGCTGCATCCTCCCCATTTAGCTTGAAAATTTCCCCATCCAAGTATCCCAAATCATCACATTCAAATTCTCCCTTCCATAGAGCACCAGGAGTCAATTTTGCAATACATTCTGCCACTTCAAAACAAGGGTCACCTTCCTTCCAATCTGTAACAGAATTTAGAGTCCATATTTCTTCTAACAGTGTATTCAAAGCAATCTAGGTATTCTCCAAGCTTCTCACAATTCTTACAGAATCCTTCCCTTATCCACTTAAAAAGCTATTCCAACATGTTTGGTATTTGCAAACATAGCAGCACCCACTCCCAGTACCAAAATCTGTTTTAATTTGCTAAGACTGCCAGAATGCAATACACCAGAGATGGACTGTCTTTTATAAAGGGAATTTATTTAATTACAATTTTACAGTTCTTCAGAGAAAAGGCAGCTGGCTTTCCTCTGGCTTTTTCTGTCACATGGGAAGGCACACAGTAACATATGCTGGCCTTCCCTCTTGGCTTCTTGGTTCCAACATCTTTCTGTGTTTACACCTCCAAACGTCTAGGTCTGAGCTGCTGAGCTCTCTTCTGATCTCTCCTTTTAAGTCTCACTTATTGAGAAAGACATTCCCTTAGCCAATTGCAGATATAATCAGCAATAGATGAAATTCACAGGCTGATAATTTAAGTCCATAGCAACAAGATGGCAGCTTAGCAAGGTGTGAGATTTAGTTTGTTCTCCAGAGAAGCTAATAAATAGCAAGAAACAGTACAGAACAACTGTTGAGGCCACGTCAGTGACCAGACACACAGCATACCCCAGTCTGGACCAGCTGGACCAGCTGCAAGCCCCCCCAGAACCATGAGTTCCCAAAGCTGTAGCGGCCAGTGCCCCTCCCCCACAGGCTGCTTCCTAGAGGGGAAAGGAGACTTTACCAGCAGCAGGGGCTGAGCACAACCAAACACCAATTATGGAATTAATTAACAAATTCTGACTACTAAAAATAGGCCCCCAGCTCAGCTGAACCTTGAGTAAAAGCAGAGGTTGCTGGTCTTTGCCCCAGTGCAGAGGGGGTAGGGCTGACAGAAAAAGAAAAAAAACAAGTTTTTTTGGATCTGAAAAGGTCTGGGCCCTGCAGGAAAGGAGGGGGCACATAGGACCTGGAGATACATAGAGCAATGTACCAGCTTAAGCTCTTGGTTGGCAAACCTGAGGAATGGGGTCCTGCTCCAAAAAAGATTTTTCTTTTTCTCTTTTGTGGCTGAGTTTCTATGGATTGATTACTCTTGTATACAGCTGCAAGGATTCTCGGGCTCCACTGCCCCAGGCACAGGCAGAAACAGACTTGTTTGAGAGCTTATCTGGAGCCTGTGTCTTCCCCAGGAGAAGGGTGGGGCTCAGCTCAGGTGGAATCCCTCCCTCAAGGAATTCAGACCCCTGGGTCTGGAAAAGGGAAGCAATTAAAGCCAGCCTACAACCTCTCCTCTGTCTTCACCATGCTCCCAGGAGGGAGAGTCTGCTGAAGTTAAAGGTACTGCATCACCTTATGCTGGTGGGACCTGCAGGCAGAAAAGCGCCACATACTGGGCAGGGTAGGAAAAATGCAGAGTCCAGAGACTACATAGGAACACCTTTTAATCTGCTGGGTCTCGCCCTCAGGGAAAACTGACTCAGATGACTCTTTCCTCCTGAGAAGAGATCAGTTTCGTCTGTGAAAATGTGACTGGGGTCTAAAATACCCTAAGTCAACTCTCCTAAGGGGTGGGGGAAAGATACCACACAGGCAGGGCAAAAAAAAAAAAAAAAGAAGAAGAAGATTGAAAAATTCTGATCTATTAAACAAAACCTAAGCTAGAGGACTAGAATAAGCTGAACTGAACGTCAAAGAACAGATAGACAACAAAGTCATCCAGCAAGAAAATCATAGGAAAAAAAGTGAAAACAATCTCCAGAATAAGCTAATTAAGGTAATTAAATGCCCAGATGCCAGCAAAAAATAATGAATCACACTAGGAAAATTGAAGAAATGGCCCAGTCAAAGGAACACATCAACAATTCCAATGAGATACAGGAGTTGAAACATTTAATTCAGGATGTTCAAACAGATGTAAAAAGGATCAATGAGGTGGGCCACAATGGCTCAGCAGGCAGAGTTCTCACCTGCCATGCCAGAGACCTGGATTCAATCCCCAGTGCCTACCCATGCAAAAAAAAAAAAAAAAAAATCAATGAATGAGGGATGATATAAAGAAGGCAAGGAATGAAAAAAAGAAGAAACTGAAAGTCTGAAAAAACAAATCACAGAACTTATAGGAATGAAAGGCACAGTAGAAGAGATGAAGAAAACAATGGAAACCTACAATGTCAGATTTCAACAGGCAGAAGATAGGATTAGTGAACTGGAGGATGGGACATCTGAAATCCGACAAGCAAAAGAAAATATAGGGAAAAGAATGGAAAAATATGAGCAGGGACTCAGGGAATTGAATGACAACATGAAGCACATGAATATACATGTTGTGGGTATCCCAGAAGGAGAAGAGAAGGGAAAAGGAGGAGAAAAACTAATGGAGGAAATTATCACTGAAAATTTCCCAACTCTTATGTAAGTCCATAGCAACAGAACAACCGGGCACCATCACCTGACCAAGTTGACACCTGAATCTAACTGCTTTAAGTAGAAAACAGTTTGGCAAAATTGTGTTCTGATGTCAGATGGAAAGCAGAACTTGTAAGTGATGAACTTGAATGCTTAGTTGAGATTTCCAAGCAAAGTGTGGAAAGCACAGTCTGTTTTCACCTTGCTGCTTATAGTAAACTGCAAGGGAAAAGGGACAAACTGAGGGCAGAGTTGTTAAGCACAGAGGAACCAGAAGTTGATTTAGAAAATTATCAGCCTACCCAGCTAGCATATGTTGAGAAAAGAGTCAGAAGCAGCTCTTTCAGTGCCCTCCCCCAGACCTTGGAAGGGAGTCCAAAGAATCCTTTGCTAGGGAGGTTTGGCATATAACTCATGGATCTAGTCATCCATTTCAGAGGAAATCAGGATTGGAAATGTATTCATCTAGGAAGGATATGTGGAAAATCCTTTTGTCTGATATCTTGGAACTCTGAACTGCATGGAAAACCAATATAGTTTTTGAGAAATATTGAATGTGCAGAAATATTGACAGCCTGCATTAAGAGGAACAAAGATATAAAAGAGGAAATAAAAGAAAAAGTTGCTTCAAGGACAGAGCCATTGTGCCAGTTTGGAACTGTTATGTGCCCCAGAAAAGTCATGTTCTTTAATGTTCATTCAATATTATTGGGTAGGATTTTTTTTATTAAGTTGTTTCCATGGAGATATGACTCACCCAATTGTGAGTGGGCCCTTTGATTAGGTGGTTTCAATGGAGATGTGTCTCCACTCATTCAAGGTGGGGTTGTTTATTGGAGTTCTTTAAAAGGGAACAATTTTGGAAAAAGCTTCGCAGCTGACACAGATGAGAGACCCTGCATATACAGAAGGAAAATGCCCCTGGGGAAGCCTAATGAAAGGAGAAGTTGGGAGAGAAAGATAGCAGACATTGCCATGTGCCTTCCCAACTGACAGAGATGTCCAGAAGCCAAGGAACTCAGCAGACACCAGCCACATTCCTTCCCAGCTGAAAGAGGTTCTGGACCCATCAGTCTTTTTTGAGTCAAGGTATCTTTACCTGGATGCCTTAGTTTGGACATTTTTGTAGCCTTAGAACTGTACACTTGCAACTTAATAAATTCCCTTTTTAAAATCCACTCCATTTCTGACATATTGCATTCCAGAAGCTTTAGCAAACCAAAAAAACACACGGAAAGAGTTCTGGACCAAAGGCATATCCTCTTGTCAAGAGAGAGGAGCTTCTCCCTGTCCCTTTGAATAGGGTGGGATTTTTGCCCCAGAAGTTGGAGGGGACAGATGTTCTACCTCAGTGTTAAAGGAGAGTTTAGTTTCTACCCTAATGCTCAGAGAGGGTGGGGCTAATGTCCCAGTTTTGGGGCAAAGCATAGCTGGAAAGTGCTTGGAAAGGGTTATGCTGCCTCTCCAGAAGGCCCAGAGGACAAAGTATCAGTCCACTGATGACTCTTAGACCTTAAAATCGAATAGAGTTTGCCCTGCTGGATTTCAGACTTGCCTGGATCTTGTGGCCCCTATTTTTCTTCCAATTTATCCTTTCTAGAATGGGAATGTTTATCTTATGTCTGTCCACCACTATATTTTGGAAATAGACTACTTGTTTTATAATTTACTAGAATCCTTAAAAGAGCTCACAGAGAGAGAGAAAGCTCAGAGCCAACAAAGAAAACAGATAGGCAAAACCAAGAAACAGATATTTGAAGATCCTAAGCTAAGAGATGAAACCCATAGTCTGCCCCAGAGAAGCTAAGTGAGAAATCACAGACACTTAGAGTGAAAGCCACTGGAAGCAGGAGCTGAGAGAGCTGTTTGAAACCAGAAGCAAGGAGAGAAGGTCAGCAGGCATTGCCATATGCCTTTCCATATGACAGAGAAACCCTGGGCACCATTGGCCTTTCTTCAGAGTTAAAGTATCTTTCTCTGGATGACTTAATTCAGACATTTTCATGGCCTTAAGATTGGAAATTTGTAACTTAATAAATCACCTTTGAAAAAGCCAATCCATTTCTGGTATATTGCATTCCAACAGCTTTAGCAAACTGAGAAAGCCTCTATAGCTTCCTTTCAAACTAGAAGAAATACTCACAGTTATTCTCATTATCCAACTCTCAGGACTTCATATTTGTATTGAAATTTCATGTTCATGCTCCCTAAAGTCTCCACAAACAAGTCCAGAAATTGCTCAGGGACAAACTTACTTTCTTAAGGGAAATTAAATCCCTCTGACATATTTACCTGTAGCCTTGCCGCAGGAGAAAAGGAGCAAGCATAGAAATTTCATCCCAGAAGTAAAGAATTCCCATGTATAGTTGAAGATGCCAAAAAAAAAAAAAACAGACAGGCAAACATAATTACTTAAGATGGACCCTAGACAAGATACCATATTAATACCCTTGTGTCCATTTATATACTTGTTTGATTTATTTCTTACTTTATCCAATTATTCTGCCCTACCCTCCGCCATTGTGTTAATCTGAAATAGAAAGAACAGGGAAAGGAGGCAGATTAAAGCCATAAAGTAATAGAGTTTTATTTTGTTTTGCCAGGAAAATGAAATTTACAGCTTGGAGTCTGAAGGTGGCCACTATACTGCTTAGGAATCTGGTTACAAGTAATAAAAAACAACTCAGCAAAATTAGAGATATGCTGGAATATGAATCTTTTTACAGATTTGGAGGGTTTCATTTGCATAAAACTGTCTCTTGTGGGCATATACAGGGTCTTCACTGTTCTTCAGGCAGAAGCGAGGGCTGCCTCTACTGGTAAGGGATGCTCCATGGGTTTGGGTGTTTTACATACTAGGATACGTCCAAATCTTCCCACATAGCCCCATTCCAAGCCACAGGATCCCACTCTTTCCTGATCAGTGTCCTAAAACTCATAATAGCAGTGCTTGACATTATAGCTAGTGAATGATAGAATGAGAGGCATATCAACACAGACCTCGCAGCCCTGAGTTGCAATTGATTTGAAATTCACACTCCTAGAATAGACAGAAATTCCTTGGTTCTTTGAAAATGTCTTAAGTGCAACTTTAAGTCTTTGAGTTTATAATTGCTTTATTGTCTTGGTATAGTTAAAAGCAATCATTCAACTCCATAGGGTTTCTTCTTCCTTCTTTTCATATTGTTCCTTGGGTGTGGCCATTCACTCTTTCAGAAGTTTACCATCAATGGGCTTGTTATTCCAATTAACTACCAAGTGATGACTGAATTAACAGTTTTGCCACTGACACCATTGACTGCCAACCCCATACATCTCATTGCCTTCAGTTCCAGTCAGGTCTAATAACAAATCTTAGATGCCCATGTTCTCAAGGGTCTCTTGCCTACCACCACTTTAAGGGTCAGAATTTTAATTACAAAAAAAGAAGAATGTACCATGATTAACTTAAGCAGAAAAAGACATTGCCAGAAAGGATTTGCTAAAGACATTAGGTAACTTACAGAATCATTGAGAGGGCCAGAGGAACAAACTTGAGGCTAAATTTCCTGAAGCAATATTCAAAGCCAAACCACAGAACTGGCTACAGCTCTGCCACAGACTGCTGAGAACTGAATGCAGTAAATTCAACCTTACTGTAAGTATAACTGCTTCCTACACTGAGGCCACTTCTACATCAAAGACTCACTCTTGCCATCATTTCTGTTTCCAGAAACCATACACCACTGTCACTACCTGCATCAGCAAAGAGGGATCCCCACACACAGCCTATTTCATCAACTGGTCACTTCCAAGTCAAAGCCTAATACTTTGCATCTTGATTGTTATAATGAGGGAAATACGTCTATATTTTTCAGAAAGAAAGAATAGGAATTTGAATTCTGACTTCTTGGTAGGAGATTATTCCAACCCAATTCTTGAAGGGCTCAGGTCAGCACAGACTCAAGACCAAAGAACACATTAGGCACAGAGTCAGACATGGGTTTTATTAGGAGTTACGAAAGTAGAGGGTCTCCAGTGATGGCCGTCTGGAAAATGAATGTACCTTGCAAAGATGGGAGTCCAAAGGGCAGCTTATAAGGCTTTAGGAGAAAGACATTCCATGGGTATGAGAACAGAGTTTCACCAGGGTCTCATGACACAGCGATTTGGAGATTTGTTATCAACAGTGATCAGGGGAGAGGAATTTTAATGTTTTACAAGATTAGTGGTTCATGATACCATCTGTACATTCTTTCCTCCTGAGAGGTCTGTTGGCCTGTAACTTCCATCCCAATCACCTAGGCAGCTACGTGCAGCAACTTACTCTCAATATGGAAGAGGAGCGTTGGCCCTGGGTCTCCACAGAGGAGCAGATTTTTAATGTGGAAATTTACCCAACTGTAGGAAGGTCATTCCATGAGTGTTGGGAAGCCACAAATACGGCAACTGTCTACTACTGTGACAGAATTAAAATAACTCACATTAACACTTGAGTTCTAGTAATATCCAGCTACTATAGTCTTTTACAAGACAGCATGGTAGTAGAACTTATCCTGGGAGTCAAGAAACCTAGATCTACTTGTAGCTTTGCTTCTTACCAACAGTGCCTTGAAGGGGGTTGATTAACACTTTTGTGTCTGAGTTATTTCATCTGTACAGTAAGAAATCTTCATTAGATCATCTCCAAAGTTCCTTCTGGCTTTAATGTATTTCTATTTCTTTTAATGTAAACTCATGATACTGTAATTTTGAATTGAAGAAGCATCAAGCCACTATTTGTACCTGTCACTGTTCATAAAACAGTGCAATTTGTACAAAACAGACATAGACCTTTCTCTCTAGAAGTAGATGTTCAAGGATCAATAATAGTTACTAGAGAGTAGTATTTAGGAATATATTGGGCAAAGATTTAAGACAAATGAATCAGTTCATTTACTTTAACAGAGCATTTAGTTATGGGAATTGCATGTTGAGGCGAAATGAATGGCTTTTCCGCAGTTAATGGAGCATCACAGGTCATTTTAATGATGGAAGGAATAGCCTGGAACATTGAGCTAGGCAATTTTCCCAAAGATGTCATAGCTAGGATTCCAGTGTAGGTGTGAGATAAATGGATCAAGATAGCATTACATTTTCTGGGAAGCATGAAATGGATGAGGGAGATGAATGCAAGAATACATAGAGGCACAGAAGGTTAAATGGCAAAGGTCACTTTGGTGAAATCCTTTGATATTCAGAGCCACTGAGAAGGCCACTAAGGAGCACTTTACTTAAAACATGGTGAAATGAAACCTCCAAATTCCAATCAAAGCAACCATACCCTAAAATTGCCCTGAGCTATTTCGGATAGTGATATATTGGTAACTGCAGATTACCAATGACATGATTGTTAATATTTCATGTCTCTAACTTGTACTTCTAAAAAGTCTAATTAATGTGACTAGATAAAAACTGGCAAGCACACTGGTTCAAATGAGAATCACAGCCTCCTTGCAACATCTATGTGTCAATTCATCTTGGATCCTGCAATGATTTGCCCTAACTGTCTCAGTTCCATAAAAAGGCCAGTAATTAGCACCTGTAAGCTATGCCACACTTCCCCACTGGATACCATTTGCTGAGTATTAATTAATTAATTGAATAGCCTGGCTAGTAAAGATCCCTCCCTTCAAGGCACTCTCTCCCATATGCTCCCTGGCAAGATAAAGATTTTCATAACCTCTTTAAAAGCAGGGTTAAACCTTAGACAATTTTTTTTGGTAGCTTGCAAAATACGTTGCAAACAGAAAATACTTGTAGAGTAAATGGATGACTGCATGGACAGATAGATAGACACATGGAATATATATGAAATACTTCTTATTATTCTCCCATGACATAAAAAATTTAAAAAAAAAAGAACTTTAGAAGGAATCAGATACCTAATCTGATATCATCTAATCTATTGGTTTTAAGAATAAGGAAACAATCCCTGAAAAGTAATGGGACATATATATAAAACACTAAATTTGTGTTCTGGTCTAATTTCTTAAGAAATTAGACAAATTTAAAAGAGACAAATTTAGTCTCTTTTCACTAGAGAAAAGTGAATATTCTACCTATGTAGACTCAGTTATCCACATCCGTTTACTTCCTTAACAGTCTTCCAATCCTATCTTTGATTGGTGGCTGGATTATTGGCCAGTTCAGGGAATCCAGTGTCATAACGACTGAACAGTATCAACGAGCAGAGTACACTTTACCCATGTTAATGTGGTTTCCCACTCAGGGCCATCAGCCCATGCATAGCACTGTGTAGATCCTGAACACTACCCAAACTAGATATGTTGATAGTGCTAGAGGAGGTGATTGGAGAATGAAACAGAGTAAGGAAGGGGCTGGGGATTGTGAGAAGGTATTTTATGTAGGAGTACCTTGGTCCAGGGGCAGCACTGGCCATAAACACATGTGAAACTTGAAACTTTTTAAAGAACTTTATAAACCTTTCCAAGTAATTGCAAAGTAGAAATGAGAATAGCCTTACATCAACACTATCCACTCAATTGCCCCTGCATTTGAAAGCAAGCCCAGAGGCATTTGATCTATTTCAGAGTCTCCAGTTTTAGAATTTAATATCATCCTAGATCATTTAAATCCTATAATGAAATTAATTTAAAGATGATGACTCTTTAATTTTAAAAAAAATAGGTAAAATTCAAATAAGCTCATTCAAGTTTCCTAGAACACTGAATGGATTACAGAGTTTAAACTATTGGCCAGAATGAGTCATGAGGCTTAGGGATATCTCATTTATCTTTTCTTCACATGAGGCACAGATAATAACCTTGTAGATTCATATTGGACTTTCAACATTTCAAATCTATTATCTTACTTGATTATCTGAGATGGGTACAAAGTCATCACTTTCCCATTTAACAGATAATGAAACTGAACTCTGAAATAAGTTAATCATGAAATCACCAGTCAGAGATGAATGGTTAAAATAGGAAAGGACCTTAGAAACTATCTATTCCAATATCTTTGTTTTAGAGATGCAGAAACAAATTCTAATCCTCTCTTTTATTTTAAAAATAACTTTTCTCTAGATTTCATCATCTTCACCATTTATAGCTAATGACATTAGCAACTAACTAACCTGACAACATTTGGATTAAACATAACATTAGCCATGAATTCTCTCATCCTTTGTTAAAGGATATTTAATGATAAAAATCATGATTCTTGTGCAAATATAGAATGAACGTGTGTCTAAGATTTTATTTAGCTCATTAATTAATGGAGGAACCAGTAAGGTGTTACAGCTGATACAAAGTGATTTTACAAATGATGCAAAATAGGTCTATCCACAGGGCAATAATAAATTGAGTTCCGGCAGTCTCAGTTAATTTGCATTTCTCTGGACAAAGGTCATTTGAATTATTATCAATTTTCTACCACTTGCAGAGTTGTAAAACAGCTTCAAGACAAGGAAAGAAAGGTTGAGATAGCTTAAAACAGGAGCTAGATTGTATACACCCAAAATCATTTTGGTTCATTTCAAAGTCTCTCACAAGTTTTCCCTACACTTATAGGAATTCACTGTTGAATTCTACCAAACATTAAAGGAAGAAATAATGCCAACTGTACACAAACCCTTCCAGAAAATAAAAGAGGAAAGAACACTGCCCAATTCATTCTTTGAGAGAACATTAATCTGTTATCAAAATCTGACAAGCACATTACAAGAAAGAAAAACATTACCTTATGAACATAAATGCAAAAATTCTTTAAAACTTTTGTTGAATTGACTATATTAATATATAACAAAGATAGTACATCATGACCAAGTGGAATTTATCCCATGAATGCAAGTTTAGTTTAACATTCAAAAATCAATCAGTGGGGGTGCATTGGTGGTTCAGTGGTAGAATGCTCACTTGCCATGTGGGAGATCCAGGTTCCATTCCTGGTCCATGCACCCACACACAAAATCATTCAATGTAATTCACAATATTAACAGATTAAAGAAAAACATATAATCTCAATAAATACAGGAAAGCATCTGGCAAAATCCAACATCCAACCCTAATAAAAACTCACAGCAAACCAGGAAAGGAAGAATATTTTCCCAATAAAGGGCATATGTGAAAAACATACATCAAACATAATACTTAATAGTGAAAGACTACCCCCATTAAGATCAGAAATAAGGCACGTCTTCTATTCAGTAGCATACTGACTGTTCTAGACAAGGCAACACACTTGAGAAAAATAAATTAAAGGAAGGATGTAATGAAGGAAAGAATAAAGTAAAACTATTTGTATTAGTCAGGGTTTTCAGGGAAACAGAACCAACAGGAGATATCTGTAAATATGAGATTTATAAAAATCCAAAGAGTCCAAAATCTGTAGGGCAGGCCACAAGCTGGCAGCTCCAATGAAGGTCTTCAATGAACTCCCCAGGAAAGACTGACTGGCTGAAGTGGAGAGAGAGAGATTCTCTCTTCTGAATTCTCTTTTAAAGCTTTTGGATGATTAGATTAAACATCACTTATTACAGAAGACACTCCTCTTAGTCAACTGCAGATGTAATCAGCCATAGATGCAGCCAACATGCTGTTAATTTAAGTCCATGAAATGTCCTCACAGCAACAGATAGACCAGTGCTTGCTTGACCAGACAACCAGACACCATCACCTGGCCAAGTTGACACATGAACATAACCATCACACTATCTTTGTTTGTAGACAACATGATCATCTATGAAGAAAATCTGATGGAATCTACTAAAAAGCTACTGAACTAATAAGTGAATTTAGCAAGATAATCAATACAAGATCATTCCAAAATATATCAATTGTATTTCTATATTCAAGCAAGGAACAATTGGAATTTGAAATTTAAAAATAACATTTACGATAGTATCAAAACACATGAAACACTTAGGGATAAACCTGATATAAGATGTGCAAGTTCTGACATTAAACTTGCAAAACACTGCTGAGAGAAATCAAAGGCAGTAAATAAATGGAGACATATTTTTCATGGATTAGAAGACTTGATATTATTAGATTCAACACAATCCCTATAACAATTACAGAAGGCTTTTTGTAGAAATTGACAAGCTGATTTTAGAATTCATATAGAAATGCTTAGAATAGCCAAAACAACTTTGAAGAAAAAATTGGAGGAATTCCATTAGTTATCTTCAATACTTATTATAAATTTACAGTAATCAAGAAAATGTGATATTGGTCTAAAAATAGAACAAAATGAAAGAACAAGAAAAAATGAACAGACTAAATAGTGTAGAAATAGAACCACTTATAAATGAATTTATATATATATTCAGTTGATTTTTTACTAAAATGCAAAGGCAATTTAATGGAAAAAAGACAATCTTCAACAATTGATGCTGGAACAATTGAATGCAAACATGCAAAAAGAAGAATTTAGATCCTACCTCACATCATACACACAAATTAACTCTAAATGTAAAACCTAAAACTATGGAACTTCTATAGGAAAACACAGGGGAAAAATCTCGATCTTGACTTAGTCAAAGATTTTTTACATGTAACACCAAAACACAACTGACTAATCAAACTTCATCAAAATTACCACTTTGTATAGAGGATTATGGGAGGATGGCAATGTAGCAAGCTCCAGGATTCAGTCCTCCCAACAGAACAACTATTAAACAGGCAGCAACTATCTGAAACAACTATTTATAAACTGTGGGTCCAGTAGAACACTGTACAGCATCCAGAGAAGAG
Source organism: Tamandua tetradactyla (assembly GCF_023851605.1). Taxonomy (NCBI): domain Eukaryota; kingdom Metazoa; phylum Chordata; class Mammalia; order Pilosa; family Myrmecophagidae; genus Tamandua; species Tamandua tetradactyla. Next base: position 197,164,858 of record NC_135327.1, on the reverse strand, counting down.
TAGTAGGAAGAGGCTGGCAAATTACAGTAAAGACCAGTAAACTCGCTCAGCAACAGTGGTGACCCCCACTCATGTAGCAGACTGCCGTGCAACCTAGTTCCTGGTTAGGTCATTGCTGACAAAAAGAGACATAAAAGTCCTCTTCCCCAAGATCAGGAGTGGGCACAGCTGGTTGCTGATCATGGCTTTTGATCAGCAACTTAGGATCACTTGGGCAGGCTCTGAGGGCCATCGTTGTTCTGATAGGAATCCTGAATTTTATGCATAATTGTTCTGTAACCCTATAAATCCTCTAATAAAAAAATAACAATTTCTGCCTTTCAAAAGACATAAAGAGAATGCAAACACAAGCCACAAACAGGGAGAAAATATTTGTAAATCACATATCTGTAAAAGGATTAATATCCAGAATATTAATATTAATATCCAGTGAGATGCCCTGATAAATCCCAGAGTGATTTGAACAGTGAATAAAGAAGTATATGCAAAGTCCCCTTGGGGGAATTGCGAGAAAGGGGAAAAATTCAACTTCCTCATTGGAGAATTCCTGATATTCTCGCAAGCAGTGGGGACAACCAAATCAGTAGGCTGAGCCCTCAGTCTTGGGGCTTGTTCATATGAAATTTATCCCCACAAAGGATAGGCTAAGCTTACTTAAAATTAGGATTAAGAGTCACCCCCCAGAGAACCTCTTTTGTTGCTCAGTTGTGGGCCATCTCTCTCTCAGCCCATATGGCAAGCAAACTCACTGCCCTTCCCCTCTCTATGTGATATATGACTCCCAGGGATGTAAACCTCCCTGGCAAAGTGGGACAGAAATCCTAGAATGAGCTGGGACTCAGCATCAAGGGATTGAGAAAGCCTTCTCAACTGGAATGGGGAAGAGAAAAATGAGACAGTGTCAGTGGCTGAGAGATTTCAAACAGAGTTGAGAGGTTATCCTTGAGGTTATTCTTATGCATTATATAGATATCCCCTTTTTAGTTTAAGGTGCATTAGAGAGGCTAGAGGGAAGCGTCTGAAACTGAAGAGCTGTGTTACAGTAGCCATGTTTCTTTAAAATGATTGTATAATGAATATGATAAAATAGCATTCGTAGTGTGACTGCATAATTGTGAAAACCTTGTGTTTGATGCTCCTTTTATCTTTGGTATGGACAGATGAGTACATATGGATTAAAAATAAATAAATACAGGTTTGATTTCCAGTGTTTGCTCATGCAAATAAATAAATAATAGGAGGAACAAATGTTAAAATAAATTGAGTAGATTGAAATACTAGTGATCAATGAAAGGGAGTGGTAAGGGGTATAGAAAAAAATAGGGGGAACAAAGGTTAAAATATATTGGGTAAATGGAAATATTAGTGGTCAATGAGAGGGAGGGGTAAGGAGTATGGTATGTATGAGTTTTTCTTTTTTCTTTTTATTTCTTTTTCTGGAGTGATGCAATTGTTCTAAGAAATGATCATGGTAATGAATATACAACTATGTGATGATATTGTGAGTCACTAATTATATACCCAGAGTGGAATGTTCATATATTAAGAATTTTCATGTGTGTATGTTGTTATGTTTTGTCAATAAAAATATATTTTTAAAAAACCTTCTCAAAACTTAATGAGAGTGGGCAATGGTGGCTCAGTGGCAGAGTTCTCGCCTGCCATACCAGAGACTCAGATTCGATTCCCAGAGCAGCCCATGTCAAAAAAAAAAAAAAGACTCAGTAATGAGGGAAGTGCAACAGTGGCTCAGTGGCAGAATTCTTGCTTGCCATGCTAAAGACCCAGCTTCAATTCCTGGAGCCTGCCAATACAAAAAACAAACAAACAAAAAAAACTCAGTAATGAAAAAGTAAACTTCTCAACTAAAAAAATCATGGACAAAAGATTTGGACAGACACTTTACCAAAGAATATAAATGAATGGCAACTAAACACATGAAAAATGCTCAATATCAGTGGCTAGTAGGGAAATACAAATTAAAACGAAGATGAGATACCAATGTGTACTTATTAGAACAGCTAAAATGGAAAAAAAAACTTACCATCCCTGGTGTGGTGAGAATATGGAAAAGCTAGAACTCTCATATGCTGCAGGTAGAAATATGAAATGGTGCAATCACTTTGGAAATCAGTTTGGCTGTTTCTTAAAACATTAAACATAAACCTACCACATGTTACAGCCATTCCACTCCCACTTATTTACTTAAAAGAAATTAAAGGGTCTGTCCATACAAAGATTTGTACACATATATTCTTAGCGCTGTATTAAAAATTGCCAAAATTTAGAAGCAACCCAAACTTCAATGGGTGATGGGATAGCTGGCACATTCATACAATGAAATACTACTCAGCAATAAAAAGAAGCACACTATTAATACAGAATGAATTTCAAAATAATTATGTTGAGTGAAAGAAGACAAAGAGAGTACATAAAATGAGAAGCTAAGCCTACTGATAATTATGCCTAAGAGTCATCCCAAGGAAATCTCTTGTTGCTCAGATGTGGCCTCTCTCTTTTAAGCCAACTGGGCAGGTGAACTCACTGTCATCCCCTGCTATGTGGGACATGACTCCCAGAGCTTTAAATCACCCTGACAACATGGGACTGAGAAAGCCTTCTTGACCAAAAGGGGAAAGAGAAAAATGAGAAAAAATACTGACAGTGAATAGAAACATCTTTCTCCGCATTTTCTCCAGCACTTCTCTCTGTTCATTTTTAAACAATTTTATTCAAACATCATACCAGGCAGACTAAATGTATAGACATGCCTTCACCACCATAATCTTATCAGAAGACATTTCCTTTTCTTCCACAAAGAATCCATACCCCTTTCCCAATCCCCCCAACTGCTGACGTAATTTCGGCATAATGCCTTTGTTACTACCAGTGGAAGCATATTACAATGTTACTGTTGACTATAGACGTTAGCTTACATTGATTGCTTTTTCCCATATAGCATCTGTTTTCAACACCCTGCAATAGTGACATTCACTTGTTCTCCCTCATGCACCAACATGTTTTAATTTGCGCACTTAATCACTATTATTGTACACTTTAGGCATTCCTAAATTATACTGTCTCAGTGTTTTAATCTCCATCTTTCCTTCTGGTTTCATATATGTCCCAACCCTTCTCTCTCTCTGTCATATTCACATTCAGTTTCATTCAGTGTACTTATAATATTGTGCTACAATTGGGTAGTATTGTGCTATCCATTTCTGAATTTTTTACACTCAGTTCTGTTGAACAATCTGTATTTCTTCCACACCAATTGCCTAATCTCTACCCTGTTTCTATCTCTTGATAACCTGTGTTCTTAATTTTAATTTTCTAAGTTCACCTACTAATATTAGTTCATATTAATGAGACCATACAGTATTCGTCCTTTTGTTTCTGACTAATTTTGCTCAGCATAATGTCCTCAACATTCTTGCTTCACGACTTTATTCTGTCTTACAGCTGTGTTAATATTCCATCACATATGTATATCACAGCTTGTTTAACCACTCATCTGTTGATGGACATTTGAGCTGTTTCCATCTCTTGAAGGCCAATGATTTTACAAGCTTTTATGGTTTGGGGAGGTCTCAATGGTTTGGGGAGGTTTCAGGACTTTAGGGGAAATTTTTGTCTGAGAAAGTTTGCAGATGAAGTTTGTAGCTTTGCATTAATTCCTTTGGAGCTAGTAAGAAACTAGGGACTTGCAGTTGTCCATTAATTTTTTTAAGAGCTGGATAGGAAACTAGAGACATAGTTGTCTATTAACTGTTTTAGAGCTGGATAGGAAACTAGGGTCTTGCACTTGTTCGTTAACTCTTTCAGAGTGGGATAAGAAACCAGGGATCTGCAGTTGTCTTATTTTATCCTGTATTAATGGAAGGTAGATTTGAATTTCCAGAACGTAGTGAAAATTAAGAGAGAAGGTATTATTACTTAAGACAGTGAAATCACTGAAAAGAGTGGGATTATATTGTCAAAGAAATGCTTCCCTCATAATTATCAGCTAGCCTAGTACCATAAACTCAAGAAGCATCTTCCATTATACAACTGTACAGTTGTATCACAAAAGTCACTCAGACAGCAATTTCATGAGTAGTTCCATTCAGGAACAGAAAGCTTTGGGAATCATTAGCAAAGAGGCTCCAATGGCATACAGACTTCATATCCCAGAGGTGACCAGGGTCTTTCCCTATAAAATTGGCAATACCAAAGTCAAGAGCGGCACTATACTAAAGAAAAGCCACAATAAAATTGCTGATTGTGGAAACCCAAGGCCCAGCTCCTCCCCTCACCCCCATACTGAGAATAAAAATAAGATATTAAATAATAAGACCATTACTGCACACAGCCACCTTTAACTTCTGGGACAGAAGCTTAAGGTCATCAGACCTCCTCAAGTGAGAGGGGAAGAATGTACAGATTGTATTGTAAACAAAGCATTAAACTTGCCTCCCTTGATCACTGTTGATAACAAACCTGCAGACCCCTGTGTCACAAGACCCTGCTGAAACTCTGTTGTCACACCCTTTTCTTAAGCCCTTATAAACTGTCGCTTGCACTCCCCACCCTTTGTGGGGCACTAACTTCCATTTTTGAACCAGCTACCATCAGGAAGTCCAAATAAAATTCATATCTAATTCTCTGCTAGCATGTTCTTTTGCTATAGGACTATGCTGACCTGAGCTCTTCGAAAGCTGAATTGAGACACTGGTACAGCTCAATAATAATAGTAATAATAATAATAATAAAAGCTAACTTTTTATGAGCATTTACTATGTGCCAGATGTTATGATAAATGCTCCAAAAAACATTCTTTCATTTAATGGCCACAACAGTCTATGAAGTGGGCATCAATAGAAAGTACACTTCCATCTCTAAAGAGAACAACCTAGCCTGGTCACACAATAATACTTTTTTAGAATTGCCTTACTTAAAAGTCAAAGAGGCATTTTCATAACCTGACAAAATAGAGCCAGGTAAGATGCAAGGGAAGTGCTTTGCCAGTTTGACTTTCTGGGCCACTTCATTGCTCTAAAATTTCAGTTTTCTCTGCTTATCTTCTTCATACAGAGGAGTAGAGTGTAGTCATTTCCTCTCCAAACCAAAACCCATTATAGCCAAAGACGTAAATATGCATCCCAAATTGATTCAGACAACCAACAATGAGGGCTCACTTTAAGTCCTATGCCTAGTCCTGCAGTTACAGCATACAAATAAGGACAGCCCTCTCAGTGCTTATAAAGAGTAGAGAAGACACAAAATAAACAGATAACTGGAATACAAAGAGGTAATTGGATAGAGATATGCAGGAGGAGGGACAACAAAACCTGAAAGGCCAAGGTCAGAGAAGCTATGAAGATCTCAGGGGAATCTTAATAGATAAAGAAACCTTAGCCAGGCTTTTTATTTGTTTATGGGTGATAATGCTTTGTTAATATGTGATTGGGAGGGAGCAGTTGGAGGAAGAGACATTAGCAAAGTGATGAAGAGCATAGTAAGCAGCATTTGTGTGCTAGAGAACGGCTAACAGTTTGGTGTTACCAGAATGGAAAGTTCGAAGTTGGGAGTAGCTGGAAATGAGGGTGAAGAGGGTGATCTAGAACTATCCATGGTCTTCAAGGCCTTGTGGAGGAGCTCTGTCTTTTATCTTAAAGGCAGTGAGAACCTTAGAATTTCAAGCAAGGAAGAGCTTTAACCAGATTTTCATTTTAAAATTACCACTGTTAGCTGTATAGAAAATTCAGATGAGAAAGACAGACTGTCAGCTGTTACAATAGAGGGAAATATGGCAAGTCTGATGTTGGGCAGTGGTATTAGGAAATAAGGAATTAAGGTGAACAATTTAAGTAGTTAGATTTGTAGTTATTGGGGAGTAGAAGAAAGGTAAAACTCACAAATGATTTCCCAATCTCAAGGCTGGCACTTGGCCTACTTGCAAATGTGTCTTTGTCAACTCTCCAGAGCTCATTTTATTATAAGCCTTTCCACTCTAGCATCTGAATCCCTCCAACAATACAAGGAGGCATATGGTAAATACTCAAAAATGCTTTTGAATAGTTCAATGAATGGAATAATTAATTGATTAATCACTCTGCTGAGCAAATTGCAGCTGAACATAAGAACAATTCTTTTTTTGGCAGAGTGGGAAGGGTAGAGGCAGATGATCAGAGTCTGTTTCAGGTTATTGTGGCTAAAATCAAATATTTATGGAGTTCTCTGTTGTTGCATAAAGGGTTTTATCCTGGGCTTGCAAGGAGACAGGACAGGGATTTACTCTATTGTAAGGAACAAGATAGACTTGCCCCAGGCAGCCTGGCCTTTCTGTCTGTCAAGCTCCTGGGAACCTGGATTTGACCTCTCCAGGGGAGACTGGGGAGATCCCAGAGGGGAAGGTCCAAGGATGGTCCTTGGGGTAAAAGTCACCACCTTTACTTTATTACCACCTTAGGTATCTTAGACTATTTTAAAGATGCCCATTTTGTATCAATTTGGTCTCAGATGATATTGAGTCATGTAGTTATTGAATCTGAAAGTCTACTTATTTTTTTCTTCTTCTTTTTTCTAACAGACGAGGAAAATGAGGCCCAGAGAGCTTGAATTGCCCTAGGTCACAAAGCTAGTTAGGGAAGGAACAAAGCCTAGACTCTAGGATCAGAGTTACAAAAATTTTTCATAGCCCAAGAGAAAACCTGAATAGTATAGTGAAAGATGCTCTGAGTAATAAAAAATTATGAGACCCCTTGTGCACTTTATTCTTTGACCCATGCAATACCTGTAACACTCTAGACTTGCAGAGATGGGAAAAAGCCAAGGTTTGAGTGACACTATGCAGCTGTGTCTGAGGTAGAGCAGTTCTGCACCTTATTATTGCTATTTAAACAGAGTTTACTGTGGTTTTGTTTTTCCATTATATATATCACAGGTAATCTGGAAAATACCTAAAGAAGGTCACCGAGTTGACTATTGGGAACTTTTGGGCATACTCCCATTCAGTATTTTTCTTTTGCCATATGCTTTTAGATCCATAAAACTCCACAGAGATCATCTGGGCTCACACTATCATTTTACAGAAGAGGCAACTGAGGCCTAAGTAAGTAAGCAACAAGGCCATGATCACATGCCTATACTGGCTGACAAGGACAAGAGTCATAGAACCTTGGAGTTAGAAGGAAACTTAAAAGATTCTGCCTCCTCCCTGAAGGAGGAATGCCCAAATAGAGGGAGGACCAAACTGTGGCTACTTTTCTGTGAGTGCTGAAGTGCTGGCTTGGATGGTCCTTATCTTAGCCAGCTGACAGGGTAGAGACAGAGAAGTGGATAGTCTGAATGCAGTTCTCCCTTGTCATGTAATACATGTCATGGCCCCATTCTTTCCCATTAAACTCAGGTAAAAGAAAAAATTTTTTGAAGAAACCCATCCCACCATTAGGCACAGGGTCATTAAGGATTCCACATGAGACAGCAAGTCAAAGATTAACAGATTTATTGAAGGAATAAAGTACAAAGGAAGCAGGTGGGAGAGTGAAAAGTAGCTTCATACAAATAATTTTTAGGAAACATAGGCTAATCAGTAGATTACTGGGAAGACAGTTTGGTAACAATCAGAGAAAACTGGTTGGATCATAACATAACAAATCAAAATGCATAGACTTACTTTTGCATAATTTTTGGGGGGGAGGGTGCATGGTCCAGGAATTGGACCCAAGTTTCCTGCATGGAAGGTAAGCATTCTGCCACTGAACCACCCATGCACCCTTACATAACTTTTGTTCAACAGGAAGAATATTTAAAATATGCCTGCTCAAATTGTGAGGCACTACAATGTTATTTAAGGTCTGTACATCTTACAATAAAAAACAACACTAAACAATTGCTTAGACTATCATAAAGAAAAATTTTTAGAATATATATATATATATATCTGAGAAAGAAAAGTGGTTTCTTTTTTTTGTTTTTACCATGTTCCTCATTAAAATTTCCCTGAAAGAAGAAACTAAATTTTTTAGCAAGCAACAGATGGCAAAGAGAATTTAATTGTACATTGCCCAGTATTAGTAATTTAAGATGTGGAAAATGTCACTGATATTCTCTGTATTTAAAATAATTCTTTACTGAAATATTTTAAAGAAAGTAGAAAATACCCATAAGATTTTATAGATGTCTGTGCCAGCTTGCATATGCCCCAGTATGTGCCCCAGAAAAGCCATGTTTTAATCCTGATCCAATCCTGTGGAGCCAGACCTATTGTTTAGGGTGAGAAACTTTGATTGGATTGTTTCCATAGAGATGTGACACACTCAGTTGTGGGTGTGACTTTTTGGTTAGATTATTTCCATGGAGATATGACAAACACAATTGTGGGTATGGCCTTTTGATTAGATAGAGATGTGACTCCACCCATTCAAGGTAGTCTTGATTAGTTTACTAGAGTCCTTTAAAAGGGGAAACATTTTGAAGAAACCTCAGATGCAGATGCTTGGACAACAGTTGCTTCAGAGCTGAAAGAGACATGGATGTTTGGAGATTCTTGGAGTGTTGTCAGAGAGAGTGAGAGAAATAGCAGATGCCTACACATGGGCAAAGCCCAGCAGATGTTGTCATATGCCTTACCATGAGATGCTAAGCAAGAACCCAGAGTTGTGTCCCAGAGGAGCTAAGTGAAGGCGCACAAATGCTTAGATAGGAAACAACTGACATCAGAAGCTGGAAGCAATTGGCTGGGAACAAGGACCAGCAGATTCCAGACTTGTACCTTCCCAGCTGACAGAGGTGTTCCAGACAGCATCAGCCTTTCTTGAGTGAAGGTAACCTCTTGTTGGTGCCTTAATTTAGACATTTCATTGGCCTTAGAACTATAAACTCGAACTTAATAAATTCTCTTTTTAAAAGCCATTCCATTTCTGGTATATTGCATTCCAGCAGCTTTTGCAAAATAATAAAATATGCATGCAAAATTTACATCCCCCTCTTATTTTGGTTAATGAGGTCTTATGTTCCTCAACTGCACATAATCATCAAAGTTGTAGAAGAAATATCCTACATAACCAAAATACAGGCATGCCTCAGAGATATTGTGGGGGTCTGTCCAGACTCCCATAATAAAGCAAATTACATGAATTTTTGGTTTCCCAGTGCATATAAAAGTTGTGTTTACACTATACTATAGTTTATTAAGTGTGCAATAGCATTATGTCTAAAAAACAATGTACATACCTTAATTAAAAAGTACTTCATTACTAAAACATGCTAACCATAATTTAGGCCTTCAGCGAGTCATAAGCTTTTTGTTGGTGGAGGGTTGTGCCTCAATGTTGGTGGCTACTGACTGATCAGGGTGGTTGCTGAAGGTTGGGGTGGCTGTGGCAATTAAAAAAAATAGGATAACAGTGAAATTTGCCACATGTTCCTTTCACAAAAGATTCTCTGTAGCATGTGGTGCTGTTTGATAATAATTTATCCACAGTAGAACTTTTCTCAAAATTGGAGCCAATCCTCTCTAACCCCATTGTTGCTTTATTAACTAAGTTTATGTAATACTCTAAATCCTTTGTCATTTCAACAATGTTCACAGCATCTTCACCAGGATGAGTTTCTATCCAAAGAAATCACTTCCTCTACTTATCCATAAGAGGCAACTCTTCATCTGTTCAAGTTTTGTCATGAGATTGCAGAAATTCAGACACATCTTCAAGCCCCTCTTCTAAGTAGACCCCTCTTGCTATTACCATCACATCTGCAGTTACTTCCTCCAATGAAGTCTTGAATCTCTCAAAGTCATCCATGAGGGTTGGAATCAGCTTCTTCCAAACTCCTGTTAATGTTGACATTTTTATCTCCTCCTACAAATCACATTGTTCCACATGACACCTAAAATGACAAATCCTTTACAGAAGGTTTTCAATTGATTTTGCTAGATCCATCAAAAGAATCACTGTCTATGGCAACTATGGCCTTACAAAATGTATTTTGTAAGTAACAAAACTTGAAAGTCAAAATGACTCCTTGATCCATGGGCTACAGAATTGATGTTGTGTTATCAGGCATGTAAACAACATTCATCTCACTGTACATGTCCGTCAGACTTCCTGGGTGACCAGGTGCATTGTCAGTAAACAATCATATTTTGAAAGGAATCTTTTATCCTGAGCTATAGATCTCAACAGTGGGATTAAAATATTCAAGAACCATTTTGTAAACAGATGGTGCATTTATCTAACATTTGTTCCATTTATAGAGCACAGGCAGAGTAGATTTAGCACAATTCTTAAGTGCCCTAGGATTTTCAGAATGGTAAATGACTATTGGCTTCAACGTCAGGTCAACAGCCACATTAGTCCAAAACAAGAGAGTCAGCCTGTCCTTTGAAGTTTTGGAATCAGGCACTGACCTTTCCTCTCTAGCTAGGTAAGTCCTAGATGGCATCTTCCTCCAATGGGCTGTTTTGTCTATACTCTGTTGTTTAGTGTTGCCACCTTTATCAGTTTTCTTAGCTAGGCATCCTAGATAACTTTCTGCAGCTTCTACATCAGCACTTGCATCACCTTGTACTTTTAATGTTATGGAGTTGGCTTCTTTGTTTAATCCTCATGGACCAACCTCTGCTAGTTTCAAACTTCCTCACCTCTTTCAGCCTTCACAGAACTGAAGAGGGTCAGGGTCTTGCTCTAGATTAAGCTTTGACATAAGGGAAGGTTGTCTTCCACCCAGACTACTAAAACTTTCTCCATATCAGCAATCAGGCTGTTTCATTTTCTTATCATTTGTGTGTTCACTGGAGAAGCACTTTTACTTTCCTTCCAGAACATTTCCTTTGCATTCACAACTTGGCTAACTGTTTGGTTCAAGAGACCCCACTTTTGGCCTATCTTGGCTTTCGAACATGCCTTCGTCACTAAGCCTAATCATTTCTAGCTTTTGATTTAAAGTGAGAGACATGGGACTTTTCTTTTCACTTGAACACTTAGGTCATTTTCGGGTTATTAATTGGTGTTGTGTCTCAGGTAATAGAAAAGCCTGAGGAGAAAGAAGAGAGACAGGGAATGGCCGGTCAGTGGAATAGTCAGAACACACACATTTATCGATTGTTTGCTGTCTTATATGGTTGCAGTATATTGCACTCCAAAACAATTTTAATAGTAGCATCACAGATCACCATAATAGATAAAATAATTATGAAAAAGTTTGAAATATTGCAAGAATTACCAAAATGTGACACAGAGACACAAAGTAAGCACATGCTACTGGAAAACTGGTGCAGATAGACTTGCTGAATGTATGGTTGCCCCAAACTTTAAATTTATAAATAGCACACTATCTGCAAAGCTCAATAAAATCAGTGCAATAAAAAGAGGTATGCCTATAGTGATCAGTGACACAAAAGCTGAAGTACCAGAAGGAGTTCATACATTATGCTGCCCTATAGGCAACTGGCAATGTTTTGAGTAGGTAGTGAAAGCAATATTTTAGGAACATTTAATCTGGCCTTGGTCTGTAGAATGGATTAGGTGAGGATGGGAAGAAACAGGAAGCAGGAAGATCAATTTGGAGGCTTACTGTGTGTAAGGTATTTTTCTATACTATTAAGAAACAATATATCATAATCATGAGGACAGCCTTTGAAACCAAATATAGCCTTGTTCCAATTCAAACTGTTTGCCTTTCTAATCATGTGACCTTGAATAAATTATTTAACCTACATCTTTGGTTTCCTCATTTCTAAAATATGGGTAATAAAAACCTAAAACCTACTTCATAGAGTTATTCTGAGATAAGAAAACATATACTAAAAGCCTTCACATAAGACTTAGCACATGGTATGGCAGAAAATAACCTCATGCTTTTTAAAATCTCTATTTTGTCATTTGTCATAATGTGTAAAACCTTAGAAAAGACTCTTAATACTGCTAATGATAATAAAAACTTATGTTTTTATGTACCCAAATGTACCCATCTACATTTTTTTTTAACCATCAGCTTTCTTCACATAATAGAGCAAGCACACATTCATATTGGTCTTGCCCTGGTTATTACTATTGTTGATACAGTGGTACAGGAAAGGAAAAGGCAAGCCTCTGATTAAGCACAGGCCATTCTAATATCCATAGCTTAATGCTCCCAGGTGCTGTAAATCCAGGCTGGAGAAGAGTGAAACAAAGTGTCAAAGCAGCTCTCTGCATGGGCTGGAGACCAGCAGTCCCTGAATCTGGGTCCCAAAGTAAAGGTCAGGCCTGGGACAACAGAAGCTGTGGAATTCTTGTCCAATGATGCTGGTTAAGAAAATTCAGAGTGGTTTGGTTTTTCAAGGATGTTGGAAAAAGATAAAATTATTGCTTTCACAAACATTTAGGGGGTTCTATGTCCATTCTCTTCCTAAATCTCAGAACCATGGATTAACATACTAGAGTCAGCTCCACTGATTATACTTCAGATATTCCAATTCATATCTTAGTGTCTCTTTCCAAAGATGAAAAACACAACTAATTAAAAACATTAAAACATTTCTAATTCCAACCACAGGCTAGTTTATATAGCATCAGGAATCCAGATAAAAATGGAAAAAAAACAGAAAACAGTCAAGTATCCAAAATATTAAGTCATATAAATCTATATATCAAGATGTTGAATAATAAACAGCTGTGTCCAAGATGGCAGTTTAGTGAGGTGTGAGATTTAGTTCATCCTCCAAACAGCTAGTAAATAGCCAGGAACAGTACAGAACAACTGCTGGGGACACATCAGTAACCAGACACATAGTGTACACCAGTTTGAATAAGCTGGACCAACTACGATTCCATCCAGATCCATGAGTCCCCCAAGCCATGGAGGCCGGTGCCCCTCTCCCACAGGCTACTTCCTAGAGGGGAAAGGACAGAGACTTTACTAACAGCAAGGGGCTAAGCTCAACCAAGCTCCAACTGTGGAATTAATTAACAAATTCTGACTACTTAAAATAGGCCCCCAGCTCAGCTGAACCTTGAGTAAAAGCTGAGGTTGTTGGTTTTGCCCCAGTGCAGAGGGGGCAGGGCTCATGGAAAAAGGAAAAAAACAAAACAAAATAACAGAGGTTTTCTTGGATCAAACAGCACAAAATATTTGAAAGGGTCTGAGCCCTGAAGGAAAGAAGGGAGCACATAGGACCTGGAGATATACAGAGCAATATACCAACTTAAGCTCTTGATTGGCATACTTGAGGAACAGGGGTCCTGCTCTGAAAAGGATTTTTTTTTTCTTCTCTTTTTTGTGGCTATGTTTCTATGGCTTAACTGTTCTTTGGATGCAACTGCAAGGCTCCTCAGACTCCAACTGCCCCAGGTAAGGGTGAAATTAAGCTTGTCTGAGAGCTTGTCTGGTGGCTGTGCCTTCCCTAGGAGAAGTGTGGGCCCAGCTCAGTTGGAACCCCTCCCTCCAGGAATTCAGATCACAGGGTCTGGAAAACTGAATCAATTAAAGCCAGCCTACAACCTCTCCTCTGTCTCAACCACACCCCCAGCAGATAGACTCTCCTGAAGTTAAAGGTACCACATCACTTTATGGTGGTGGGATGCACACGCAGACAACTGCCACATACTGGGCAGGATAGGAAAAACAATAGCCCAGAGGCTTCATAGGAAAGTCTTACAACCTGCTGGGTCTCACCCTCAGGGAAAACTGACACAGGTGACTCTTTCCTCCTGAGAAGAAGCCAGTCTGGTCTGGGAAAATCTGACTGGGGTCTATAATACCTAAGTAGACTAGGGGGGAAAAAGGCACCATACAGGCAGGGCAAGAAACAAGAAAACAAGCACTGAAAAATTCTGATCTGTTAAACAAAGCCTAAGCTAGAGGTCTAGAATAAGCTGAACTGAATGTCAAAGAACAGTTAGATAACAAAGTCATCCAGCAAGAAAATCCTAGGTAAAAAAAAGTGAAAAAAAAATCTCCAGAATAAGCTAATTAAGAAAATAAAATGCCTAGACACCAGCAAAAATTAATGAATCATACTAGGAAAATTGAAGATATGGCCCAATCAAAGGAACAAACCAACAATTCTAATGAGATACAGGAGTTGAAACAATTAATTCAGGACATTCAAACAGACATGGAAAACCTCATCAAAAAGGATCAATGGGTGGGCCACAATGGCTCAGCAGGCAGAGTTCTCACCTGCCATGCCAGAGACCTGGATTCAATCCCCAGTGCCTACCCATGCAGAAAAAAAAAAAAAAATCAAATCAATGAATTGAGGGATGATATAAAGAAGGCAAGGAATGAAAAAAAAGAAGAAATTGAAAGTCTGAAAAAACAAATCACAGAACTTATAGGAATGAAAGGCACAGTAGAAGAGATGAAAAAAACACAATGGAAACCTACAATGTTAGATTTCAAGAGGCAGAAGATAGGATTAGTGAACTGGAAAATGAAACATCTGAAATCTGACAAGCAAAAGAAAATATAGGGATGGAAAAATATGAGCAGGGACTCAGGGAATTGAATAACAACATGAAGCATGCAAATATACATGTTGTGGGTGTCCCAGAAGGAGAAGAGAAGGGGAAAGGAGGAGAAAGACTAATTGAGGAAATTATCACTGAAAATTTCCTGACTCTTAAGAAAGACTTAAAATTACAGATCTAAGGAGTGCAGCATACTCCAAATAGAATAGACCCAAATAGATATACTCCAAGACACTTACTAATCAGAATGTCAGATGTCAAAAAGAAAGAGAGAATTTTGAAAGCATCAAGAGAAAAGCAATCCATCACATACAAGGGATGCCAAATAAGACTATGCATAGATTTCTCAGCAGAAAACATGGAGGCGAGAAGAGAGTGGCATGCTACATTTAAGATACTAAAAGAGAATAACTGCCAACCAAGAATTCTATCCAGCAAAATTGTCCTTCAAAAATGAGGGAGGAATTAAAATTTTTTCAGACAAAAAATCACTGAGAGAATTTGTGACCAAGAGACCAGCTCTGCAAGAAATACTAAAGAGATTACTAGAGACAGATAGGAAAAGACAGCAGAGAGAGGTGTGGAGAGGACTGTAGAAATGAAGATTATCAGTAAAGGTAAAAAGAAAAAAAATTAGATATGACATATAAAATCAAAAAGGCAAAATAGTAGAAGAAAGTACTGCCCTTACAGTAATAACACTAAAAGTCTCAATAAATTAAAAAATATTGAAATCATACAAAACACTTTCTCAGATCATAAAGGAATGAAATTGGGAATCAGTAACAGGAAGAGGGCCAGAAAATTCACAAATATATGGAGACTCAACAACACGCTCTTAAACAACCAGTGGGTCAAGGAAGAAAGTACAAGAGAAATCAGTAAATATCTCAAGGCAAATGAAAATGCAAACCCAACATATCAAAATTTATGAGATGTGGTAAAGGCAGTGCTAAGAGGGAAATTTATTCCCCTAAATGCCTAAATCAAAAAAGAAGAAAGAGGGTGGGCCATGGTGGCTCAGCAGGCAGAGTTCTTGCCTGCCATGCTGGAGACCTGCATTCAATTCCTGGTGCCTGTCCATGTAAAAAAAAGAAGAAGAAAGAGCAAAAATCAAAGAATTAACTGTTCACTGGGAAGAATTAGAGAAAGAACAGCAAACCAACCCCAACGCAACCAAAAGGAAAGAAATAATGAAGATTAGAGTAGAAATAAATGAAATTGAGAACATGAAAACAAGCAAGAAAATCAACAAAACCAGAAGTTGGTTCTATGAGAAAATCAATAAGATTGATGGACCCTTAGCAAGATTTACAAAAAGAAGAAGAGAGAGGATGCAAATAAATAAAATCAGAAATGGAAGAGGAGACATAACCACTGACCCTGCAGAAATAAAAGAGGTAATGAGAGGATACTATGAACAACTTTATGCTAATAAACTAGACAATGTAGATGAAATGGACAACTTCCTAGAAAGGTATGAGCAACCAACATTGACTCAAGATGAAATAGATTACCGCAACAAACCAATCACAAAGTACAGAAATTGAATTAGTCCTTAAGAAACTCCCAAAAAAGGAAAGTCCAGGACCAGATGGCTTCACATGTGAATTCTGCCAAACATCCAAGAAAGAATTAGTACCAATCCTGCTCAAACTCTTCAAAAAATTGAAGAGGAGGGGAAGGCTACCTAACTCATTCTGTGAAGTCAACATCACCTTCATCCCAAAGCCAGACAAAGATACTACAAGAAAAATAAATTACAGATCCATCTCTTTAATGAATATATATGCAAAAATCCTCAACAAAATTATTGCAAATAGAATCCAGCAGCACATTAAAAGAATTACACACCATGACCAGGTAGGATTCATCCCAGCTATGCAAGGATGGTTCAACATAAGAAAATAAATTAATGTAATACACTATATCAACAAATCAAAGCAGAAAACCACATGACTATCTTGATTAATGCAGAAAAGGCATTTCACAAAATTCAACATCCTTTCTTGTTAAAACACTTCAAAAGATAAGAATAGAAGGGAACTTCCTCAACATGATAAAGGGAATATATGAAAAACCCACAGCTAACATCATCCTCAATGGGGAAAAACTTAAAACTTTCCCCTAAGATCAGGAACAAGATAAGTATGTCTACTACCACCATTGTTATTCAACATTGTGTTGGAAGTTCTAGCCAGAGCAATTAGATAAGAAAAAGAATTACAAGGTCATCTAAATTGGAAAGGAAGAATTAAAACTCTCACTATTTGCAGATGATATGATACTATATGTCAAACACCCCAAAAAATCCATAGCAAAACACTAGAGCTAATAAATGAGCACAGCAAATTGGCAGGTTACAATATCAACACTCAAAAATTGGTAGTATTTCTATAAACTAGTAATAAGCAATCTGAGGGGGAAATCAAGAAAAAAATTCCATTTACAATTGCAACCAAAAGAATCAAATATTTAGGAATAAATTTAACTAAGGATACAAAAGACCTATATAAAGAAAACTGCAAGAAATTGCTAAAATTATCACAGAAGACCTAAATAAATGGAAGAGTATACTGTGTTCCTTAGTCAGAAAACTAAATATAGTTAAGATGTCAGTTCTACCTAAATTGATTTATATATTCAATGCAATTCCAATTAAGATCCCCAAAACTTAATTTTCAGAAATAGAAAAACCAATAACCAAATTTATCTGGAAGGGCAGGGTGCCCCAAATAGCTAAGAATATTCTGAGAAAGAAAAGTGAAGTCAGAGGTCTTACACTACCTGACTTTAAGGTGTATTACGAAGCTACATTGGTCAAAATAGCATGGTACTGGCTTAAAGATGGATACACTGACCAATGTAATTGAATAGAGTGTTCAGATATAGATCCTCTCATCTATGGACAATTGATCTTTGATAAGGCAGCCAAGCCAACTCACCTGGGACAGAATAGTCTCTTCAATAAATGGTGCCTAGAGAACGGTATCTAGGCAAAAAATGAAGAAGGATCCATATCTCACACCCTATTCATAAATTAACTCAAAATGGACAAAAGACCTAAACATTAGATCTAAGGCCATAAAACCTTTAGAAGAAAATGTAGGGAAATATCTCATGAATTTTATAATAGGAGGCAGTTTCCCAGATTTATGCCCAAAGCACGAGCACTGAAGAAAGAAATAGATAAATGGGAACTCCTCAAAATTAAACACTTTTATGCATCAAAGAACTTTGTCAAGAAAGTAAAAAGACATCCTACATAATGGGAGACAATATTTGGAAACGATATATCAGATGGTCTAGTATCCAGGATATATAAAGAGATTGTTCAACTCAACGACAAAAAGACAAACAACCCAATTACAAAATGGGCAAAGACATGAACAGACACTTCTTAGAAGAGGAAATGCAAATGGCTAAAAGGCACATTAAAAGATGCTTGACTTCTCTGGCTATTAGGGAAATGCAAATCAAAACCACAATGAGGCACTGTCTCACACCCATCACAATGGCCATTATCAATAAAACAGAAAATGACAAGTGCTGGAGAGGATGTGGAGAAAGAGGCACACTCATCCACTGTTCATGGGAATGTAAAATGGTACAATCTCTGTGGAAGGCAACCTGGTGGTTCCTCAAGAAGCTAAGTATAGAAGTGCCATATTACCTGGCAATACCAAACTAGGTGTCTACTCAGAGGACATGAGGGCAAGGACACAAGCGGACATTTACACACCAGTGTTTATAGCAGCATTATTTACAATTGCCAAGAGATGGAAACAGCCCAAATGTCCATCAACAGATGACTGGCTAAACAAGCTGTGGTATATACATATGATGGAATATTATGCAACTGTAGGACAGAATAAAGTTATGAAGTATGTAACAACATGGATGGACCTTGAGGAATTGTGCTGAGTGAGATCAGCCAGAAACAAAAGGACAAATACCGTATAGTCTCACTGATATGAACGAATATTAATGAATGAACTTGGAGAATTTCAGTTAAGAACAGAGACCATCAGGAGATTGAAATAGAGTAGATATTGGGTAACTGGAGCTGAAGGGATACAGACTGTGTAATAGGACTGATTGTAAAAATTCAGAAATGGATAGCACAATACTACCTAACTGTAATACAATTATGTTAGTATACTGAATGAAGCTGAATGTGAGAATGATAGAGGGAGGAGGGCTGGGGGCACAAATGAAATCAGAAGGAAAGATAGGTGATAAAGACTGAGATGGTATAACAAGGAATGCCTAGAGTCTACAATGATAGTGACTAAATGTACAAATTAAAAAATGTTTTTGCATGAGGAAGGACAAAGGAATGTCAATAATGCAGGGTGTTGAAAATAGGTGATAATTCATATTTTAAAACTTTATCTTATGTGTGAGACTAAAGCAAAAAATGTTTATTTGGTACAAAATTTATATTTTGACTAGTGCATCTCCTAATGTAATTTATATGGACAGTTTAATTGAATACCATAAGTACATGAAACCTTGAGTAGGGCATGAGAATTCATAGCTTTGTCCAGAGTGATGCCCCGATAAATCCCAAAGTGATTTGAACAGTGAATAAAAAAGTATTTGCAAGGTCCCCTTGGGGGAGTGGTGAGAAAGAGGGAAAATTCAACTTCCCCATTTGGAGAAGGCCTGATATTCTTGCAAGCAGTGAGGACAACAAAATCAATAGGCCAAACCCTCAATCTTGGGGGTTGTTCATATGAAACTTATCCCTGCAAAGGATAGGCTAAGCCTACTTAAAATTAGG
The DNA here is from genome assembly GCF_023851605.1 of Tamandua tetradactyla. Lineage (NCBI taxonomy): Eukaryota > Metazoa > Chordata > Mammalia > Pilosa > Myrmecophagidae > Tamandua > Tamandua tetradactyla. The sequence continues at coordinate 197,145,637 of NC_135327.1, read as the reverse complement.
CCTAAGAGTCACCCCCAGAGAACCTTTTTTGTTGCTCAGATGTAGCCTATCTCTCAGCCAACACGACAAGCAAACTCACTGCCCTCCCCCTCTCTACATGGGACATGACTTCTAGGAGTGTAAACCGCCCTGGCAACATGGGGCAGAAATCCTAGAATGAGCAGGGATTCAGCATCAAGGGGTTGAGAAAAACTTCTCCACTGAAAGAGGGAAGAGAGAAATGAGGCAAAATAAAATGTCAGTGGCTGAGAGATTTCAAATAGAGTCAAGAGGTTATTCTTATGCATTATATAGATAACCCCTTTTTAGTTTAAGGTGTATTAGAGAGGCTAGAGGGAAGTGCCTGAAACTTCAGGGCTGTGTTCCAGTACCCATGTTTCTTTAAGATGATTGTATAATGATATAGCTTTCACAAAGTGACTGTGTGATTGTGAAAACCTTGTTCTGATACTCCTTTTATCTACAGTATGGACAGATGAGTAAAAAATATGGATTAAATATAAATAATAGAGGGAACAAATGTTAAAATAAATTGGGTAGAGGTCAATGAGAGGGTGGGGTATGGGCTATAGTATGTATGAGTTTTTTCTTTTTATTTCTTTTTCTGGAGTGATGCAAATGTTCTGAGAAATGATCCTGGTGATGAATATACAACTATGTGATGATATTGTAAGCCACTGATTGCACACCCAGTATGGAATGTTCACACATTAAGAATGTTCCTGTTGTATGTTGATTGGTTTTATTAATAAAAATTAATTTAAAAAAAGATGTTGAGTAACCTAAATCCCAATGTGCAACAATGTTTGTTGGATAAATATTCACCCATAGTGATTGAAATTTGGTTTTATTTAGTTTTGTTTTAAAAATACTTAGAAAACCACTGATATCTTATACAAAATGCCTGCAAAATAAACAGAAGTGATATTGGGCCCATGGACAAATTGATTATTTCTGTAGAGAAGAGAAATACTTGGGCCTGCTAACCTCAGAGTTTGGTCATTTAACATAAAGCTATCTGTGGGGAGTTACACTATGCTAACCAAAGTCTAAGAGAGTCCCAGAGAAAGGGATGTGGCATCTTTTGTGGAGATTATATACTGACTTTCTCAAATAATAATTAGTAATTGTCATTGTTCTAGTTTGCTAGCTGCCGGAATGCAACACACCAGAGACAGATTGGCTTTTAATAAAAGGGAATTTATTTTGTTAGTTCTTCAGAGGAAAGGCAGCTAACTTTCAACTGAGGTTCTTTCTTACGTGGGAAGGCACAGGATGGTCTCTGCCGGCCTTCTCTCCAGGCCTCTGGGTTCCAACAACTTTCCCCAGGGTGATTTCTTTCTGCATCTCCAAAGGCCTGGGCTGAGCTGCGAGTGCTGAGATGAGGTATGCTGAGCTGCTTTGGCTGTGCTACGTTGCGATCTCTTACTTAAGCACCATCAAATTAAGTCAAACATCATTCATTGCCAGCAGGCACGCCTCTTAGCTGACTGCAGATGTAAATCAGCAACAGATGAGGTTCACATACCACTGGGTCAGGGCCACAGCAAAAGAACTAGGTGCCTTCACCTGGCCAAGTTGACAAATGAATCTAATTACCACAGTCATGCATGGACTGAACTATGACTACAAAAGGAAGCTCCTGTGATGGAATCAATTCTTCAGTCATTTAACAATCATTTATTTAGTAGAAATTATCTGTTGGACATGCTCTAAAAATGCTGAAATAAACAGTATATAATCTTTGCTCCTTCCCAAGGTCCACTCTGTAAATAAAGGTCATGATAAATAGAAGGATAAGTGACAGGAGTGCACCACAGCTGGTAAGAAGAGTTCTTGTTTCTGTATTATGCAAACCTCACAATCCAGATTCCTCTTTAAAAATAAAATCTCTTTAAGCTTCAGTTTTCTTATCTGTTAAAACAATGATGAAATATCTAATTTGCCATGTTGCAACAAGTCCTGAAACATGTCTAATATATTGTGGGCCTTAATATATGTTGAGTATTACCTGTAACTAATAATGATTATTATAATAACAGAGGGATAAATGACCTTTCTTTGTAGGGGGAGGAAGGAGAGATTTCTTTAGCCAAGCATGAGCCATAAAGGCTTTATACAGAAGATGGCATTTGAACTCAACCTGGAATGAGATTTTTAATGCAGCATCCATAGGTCTCTACAGAGTTCATATTCTGGGCTTCAGAGAGTCTATGAAGCCTCTGAAGTCGTATTCCAAGTTATATGTATATATGCGTATGTAGTTTTGGAAAAGCAGTGGGTCCACAGATTTCAACATATTCTTAAAAGGATTATGACCCTCTCAAAAGGATAAGGATGACTACAATGATCTATAAGAATACTGCTTTAGGCAGAGCAAAAAGTTTATGAAAAAACACAAATATGAGGAAGCAAAGCTGCAACCTGTGTAGTCACACAGAGCCCCATGCTCAGAAAAGCCCTGAGCCTGGTTTAATGCTGGGCTGTCACGATCTTGAAATTCTTAGTAACTTTTTTAACAAAAGGCCCCACATTTTCATTTTGCACAGGGACTTGAAAATTTTCTAGCTGCCCTTGGGAAGCAGCATGACATTTTCAGATAATTCTAGGTGGACGGCTGGCATAGGTGTTTGGAGAGGAATGGTGTGAGATGAGGTTAAAAAAAAAAGGAAGGGTCCAATATTACTACTAAGAAATTTAGAAATTGTTTTATAGGTAGTGCCAATATTAAGGGATTTTAAAGGTTAAATGGCATAGTGGGTTTTTGTTTTTGTTTTTTTCAAGCTTAAACTTTTCATTTCATAATCTTTATTTCTGATTCTTTCATTGCTGTCATAATTTAAAATCTTCAGAGTTCACAAATACAGCATTCAGACTTCCTACATCTAGAGAAAGGAGCACCAGAGGTTAGAGAGGTCTGGACCCAGACTGTTTTCTGGTGATAGAGGGGGCAGAGATTTCTCTGCAAGTCTGCCAATTTTCAAACTTAACTGAAATGCCCTTAAGCTTTCCATCATCTCCAAACTTTTTTCTATGGCATCTAATCTAATACAAAGAAATACTCGACTCTCATATACGCAACTCCACTGGGGGGAGAGGAAACAATCATATTTATTCAGCCTAACAATGGATTCCTAACTCAGTTTATTGGCAAGGATATGTGCAAAACTGTGATGTCCACAAGGGAGACAATCTTATTCTCATCACCAAAGACAAAGACTTCACTTCTGCTGATGATGCCAAGCCAGTGATGTAGGAAGAGAACCAGAGGCAATGCAGTCCATCTGTGACGCTGGCTTGGGACAGCGGGTATCCCAGAATAAAATTCTACTGCCCTCACTGCATGAAAAAAAAAATCAGTCTTTGTGAAGACAGGTGGCAACACAGATGAAGCGTCCAGAGTGAACTCAGTATGAGTTCAGAACTGTCTGTTGAACAAGGTCCCAAACCTTTGCTACCACTAACAGCTTGTGTGCCAGAGCTCAGGATGCTGACTGTAGACACGATGTCACCATGCATACTTGTAGAACTTGCTGATGAGTGTCTCATTCTCATCTAGTCCCCACAATTCAACAGCACCCAAATCTGAAGCCACTAGGATACCTCTGTCCCCAACCCAAGTGAGGTCAGCCACTCCGCCCTCCATCTGGACTCTGGCAGAACAGAAACCTTCCTTGGGGGAAGCCTTCTTGGGAGCTTAAAAAGCCAGAGAACCAGCCCAGCAGCAGTCATTCAGGTTTCAATCCCTGAGCAGGAGTGCCTGGTTGGACCAGTACCCACAGTCTCCAACTGCTGCTCCATAGAGGCGGGTGCATTAGGGGAAGGGTCCACTCACTGACTGCCGAGGGTACTAGGGGAGGCAGTGTCTCCTTCCTCATCTCCACGGTTCCAACTCCAACCTCATGGCATGGTGTTTTACCTTTAAAAAGATCAGTCTGGTGGTTTATAGAGAATGAATTGGAGGAGTTAACTATTATACGAGGGAATCAATGAGGTGGCTACTATGTTAGTCCAGGTAAAGAAGTAAGAAGGCTTGGATGAAAAGGTAGAAACAGTAGGATCCAGTAGCCCATTGCATGTGGGGAATAAGGAAGGAAACTTCATGACTATTACTTTTTGGGTTGTTATGAATGACTGAAATAGATAAAACTGGAGGGGGAACAATTTTGAAATAAAGATATTCAGTTTGGAAGCATGTTTGGCTATGTATGGGTTTTCTAGGTTGAAAAGTCTTCTAGGCAGTTGGAGCTTAAGAGAGAGAGATCTGAGATGGATGGGGGTTTTGAGATATAAGCAATAGTGGTGGCTGAAGCCATGATTGTGGAGACCATTACTAACAGAGAATCTTCAGAATAAGAATTTCAAAAACCCAAACCCAGAGTTCTGGGACACTAACTAGAAAAGACGAAAGAAGTAGAGACTGAGAGAGAATAGGCAATGAAGTAACTGAAGGGTTAAAGAAAAACCTGAGGTACATAAGGCTACATCAGTGAGAGGAACAGTTTTCAAAAGGGAGAGAGGGACTAGCTGGTCAGATTCTACAGAGAACTGAAAGAAGGTAAGAGTAGAAAAAAGACCTGTGGGTCTAGCTATTAGATGAGTACTGGTGATTGTTAGCAAGCATGGTTTCAGGAAATGATGGAGGCAAAAGGCAACCGAGGAGTGAATGCTGGTGAAAGCAGTGAAGACAGTGAAGTTAGATCACTCTTTTTTGAAAAATCTGCAATATGACATTTATTGCATTGAGCAGTTTATTTTACATATACAAAGAAGCAGTAATTTATTTTTCAACCATGCTGGCTTAAAAGACTATGTCTAGTTTGCCATTTCAACATTTCTGGTCAATTATATAATTCTGAAAAATATAACAAAGATATATTTTGAGACAATGAAATGCACATTACAATAAGTCAAGAAAAAATAGATATAAATATTACTCTTTTAAGAAATTTGGCTGTGAAGGAAAGAAAGAGAGCGCAGAGTCCCAGGGAGTGGTTGTTGGTTTTTTAATTTGGGAAAGACTTGAGCAAGCCATAGAGGTAAAGGAACCAGTAAGGGTAGAAGAGGCTGACCATACAGAAGTGAAGGTACAACAGTTGATAAGGAAGGCCTCTAAGGACATCTTAACAAAATGGGACCTAGAGTGAGGGAGGAGAGATGAGCCTCCATGGGACTACTTCTTCTGAACCTGAAAATATGGAACTAAGGGCCAGAGTATGGAAAACTTGTGGGTCAAGAAGAGGTGGGAGATCATTCAAGGCAACATTTTCTTTCCAAAAGCTGCAAGATAACTGCTGCAGGGAAGATGAAAGAGGCAGGGTAGAAGCTCGAATGTGTGAGTGTCCTAAGCAACTTAATGTGCTGGCATTAACTGAGAATTTAGTAGAGATTGAAAATAATCTTTAGAAGCATTCAACAGCCCTTTTGTATTATATGTCCCAAATCAGAAACTTGTAACTTTCCCCAATACCCAAACAACCATGAACTTTTCTTTAGACTACTGCCATGGCCTCTCTTCTCTACAGTCTCTCCAGCCCCAGACCTGCCTCTAACCCCCAAAAGCAGAGCAAGTGACTTTTCTAAAAGATCATATCATTTGCCTTCTCAAAATCATCCACTGGCTTCTAATCCACTTAGAATAAAATCCAAAGTACTTAGAATAAAATTCGAAAGCCTGTATGATCTTGGCCCTCATCAACCTCTCAGTTTCATCTCCCTGCACTCTCTCCCTCATTTACTACTCCCCAAACACAAAAGGATCTTTGCCATCTCAGGATTTTTGTGGTTGCTGTTCCTCTTGCACAGATCACTCTTCCCCTGGATCTCTGCATGGCTGCTTCCTTCTCACTTGTCAAATCTTTATCCTAGTAGTTATTAAGATCTAGAATTATTCTGTGTCTGTATTTGTTCATTTAGAAGCTTATTGTTTGTCTTCCTCCAGTGGAATGTAAGTTCCTTGAGGGCAAGGACTCTTTCTGCTTTTTCATTGCCTAAAATAGTTTGGCACAAGGTAGGTGCTTGCTTACTTTTTTACCAAACTGGAGGTTGTATAGGAATTGAGAGGGCAGATAGATGGTTAGGTCACTAAAGGAATTAAAAATGTTCAGGCAATGGATACATCCCAGAATATATTTAGTGGATAATCAAAAAGTATTAGCAAAGTTCCTTGAGGAATGGGAGAAAAAATATGGAACTATTAAACTTTGCCAGTGGAGAAATCCCAGATACCATGTCAAACATTAGAGACACCTAAATCAATAGGCCAAGCCCTTGATCTCAAGAGTTACTCTTGTGAAGCTTATGTATATAGCAGAAAAGTTTAGCCTACCTTTAGGTATGCCTCATCTCTGGAACACCTCTTTCCTTGCTCAGATGTGGCCTCTCTCTCCCTCTAAGCCTAACTCTTCAAGAGAAATCATTGCTCTCCTCTGTATGTGGGACATGACATCCAGGACTGAAAGTCTTCCTGGCAGTGTGGGAGATGACTCCTAGTCATCTTTATAAGAGTGTTTAAGGTAAATGCATGAAAGTGGGCTGCTGAAGTGGAGTGGGGAAAGGATTTGTGGTCAAGAAGTGTGAAAGTTGGGAACTCTGTACTTTCTTCATGTTATTTCTGTAAACATACAACACCTTTAATTAAAAAATATATACTTCTTTTTTAAAAAACATGAAAATCCTCCATAAAGATACTGAATTCACCTAGGATTACGGAACTGTTTGAATTGAAGAGAAACAGCCTTATTGATTGCTGGGATGGGAAGAGGAAGCATTTGTGAAGTTCAATGGCTTTTTCCGAGGACAAAAGACATGAAAGGAGGATAAAGTGGTGGTTTGAAAGTAGCAGTAATAATTCTTACAAGCAACATGTTCACCTATTAATTGTGTAATTAAAAATGAATAAATGAATAGTACAGCAGTGGAGACTAGGAAAATATTGCAGACAAAATATAGTGCATCTTACAAGTTGAGAATTAGGAAGAACTTTAAACATTGAGTCACAATGGCCTCAATTGATAATCAGAAAACAAATCTTCTCCAGAAAGGTAAATGACATGCCCAATTCGCATTGACAGTTAATGACAAAGCCAGGTCAGGTCTTCTATTTGTCTTGCTGTGATTTTGAACTTTTTGAGAAACTCAGTATTTATTTTAGAAATCAGTTGAGGTATTCAAGATTTCACTCCACTCTTTCTAAAAGATTACAGTGGTCTCTCTCTGGGAAATAATGGATGGAGTTTGTCCTCCCCTTGTCTTTATTCCACCCCAACATTAGAAAAATGTTAGTAAATGATTTATAATTTTGTGCTTTGCATTGAAAAACTTCTCTCTGTCAGAAATAAACAGTGTTTAAGTCCATTCTCTCTAGTTTCTTTGTTAAGGCTCAGGTTAGGAGTGTCAGAGCTAAATTAGATGAGGAAATAATTGCAGCATAAGCTTTTGAATCATTCCTTTTTTTTTTTTTCTCATGCGGAAAGAAGTTAGGTTTGTACATTGTGGGTGGTCTATTTGTTTTTTAAAGAATCTAGACCTGATCTGGAATAAGTAGAAAGAACGTCCCATCTGACACTCAGTAAACAGGAACTGTGTGCTCTCCAGACATGTGGTTGTCCTCTCTTGCCTTCCTAGCTAAGCAGCAGATTATTTGTTTAAAGGGTTCTTGGCCTCAGGCCTGAGGGCAGAGCTGCCAGACAGAGAGGCATTTTTCCCAGAGGCCCTTGCAAGGAGCACAATTCAAATTTGTCTCTAGAACAGTCAGGCAGCAAAATCCTCTCTGTCTACCTATATGCAATTTCATGTTATGGTGACATCAGTGGATTCATGAAGGTGGTAAATATTCTCTGAGAATGCTCATATTCTGGGAAAGCTCCATACTGACTGAATCATTCATCAATGCATTCATTCTTTCTTGCAGCAAGCAATTGTTAGGCACTTGTTTTATGTCCAGCCCTGTGTTAGACACCGAGAACAAGGGCCTACAAAAGAAGGCATTAAAAACTGTGGCTCGGAAAAAAAAGAAAAAACTGTGGCTTGATAAGCACTGAAACCCAGAGGTACCAGTCTCTCTAAGAACATCAACCACTTTCATTCCTCTAAATAGAAGAAAAGGTCAACAACCTTTTCTAGCATGAAGAAGTTAAAAAGGGTCATTGCCCAGATATCCCTGACAACTGAGAGAATGATCAAGTGAGAGGGAGGAGGTGTTATTGAGAAATTAGGATTTAACACATGATTATGACTACTGACTCATATAGATATTTCTTTGTAGTTTCTAGTGTATTAGAATAGTTGGAAGGAAATACTGAAATTGTTGAACTATAATCCAGTAGCCTTGATCTTTGTATTGTATAAATCTATAGCTTTTTTATCATGTAATAATGTGATTGTAAAAACCTTGTTAGTAACACCCCCTTTATCTAGTGTATGGGTAGATGAGTAATAAAATAAAGACAAAAAATAATAACAATAGGGGTGAATAAGGGATATGGGGTGTTTGGGGTTTTCTTTTTCTTTTTTTTTTTTTTCCGCATGGGCAGGCACTGGGAATTGAATCCGGGTCTCTGGCATGGCAGGCGAGAACTCTGCCTGCTGAGCCACCGTGGCCCACCCAAGGGGTTTTCTTTTTTATTTCTATTTTTGGAGTATAGGAAATGTTCTAAAATTGATTGTGACGATTAATGCACAACTATATGATGACACTGTAAGCCATTGATTATATACTTTGGTTGGATTATATGGTATGTGAATATATCTCATATAAAATTTCATTAAAACAAGAAACCAATTGTGGCTCTGAGTGAACTAGTTACTTTTCCTTTCTAAACCCGAGTTACCGTCTAGTTAAAGATTCTAATTTTAAAACCGCCAAACAATTCACAATCAATACTTATTTGAACAAAAATAATTTTTACTAATTGCTTTGCACAAATTGGGTTTCTTTCAGCCCATTATCTCTTCCAACTTTCATATCTCTTCTTAATTGAAAATGTCCTCTTCATCCTTTCAGAGAAAGTTTGTAGGTTGTAAAGCTTCTTGGCCTTCTTGTAAAGCAGGTCTAATAATGTCTTTATTTTACTCCTAATATTGATGGTAGATTGAGAATAAAATTCTAAAATCAAAGATATTTAACTCAGCACTTGGATGATATTACTCCATTATCTTCTTGCAGACAATATGGCTAATAAATATCAGATTTTCATTCCTTTGTAGGTAACCTGCCTTTTTCTCTCTAATAGCTTCTCTTTATTCTTAACTATCACATGCGTAGGTATAGACTTTTTGCTTGTTTGTTTTTATTTTCAAGACTCAGTGGACTCTTTTACATGAGGACTCATGTTCAGGGAAATTCTCTGGTCTTTATTTCTTTAATTCCCACCCCCCCTCTACATTCTCCTTCCGGTATTCCTATTAAAGGAATATTAGAACTTCAGTCTCTTTCCTACATGATTCTTATCTTACATGTTATATTGCCCACCATTTTTTTCTTATGTTGTTTAAGAGAATAATGTTTCAGTAAAATCTTCTTGGTCATTCATTCATTCTTCAGCCTTGTCCAGTCTTTTATTTAGCCTATTTACTGACTCTTAAATTTATATATTTCTATTTCAAAGATTTCAGTTGGTTCTCTTTTTAATAATTGTTTAAACTCATAAATTATTTTTGTTTATTGGATGTGATTCCAACCTCTCACATTCTGATGCTATTAAACATACCTGTTCTAAAGTCCTCTTCCCATTGTGTAAACTTTGTTTTCTTGGGTTCAGGGACTTTAATTTGTTGTATTTGTAGTTCCTCTTCAATAGCATTGGTCTCCCTCAAAAGTTTAATAATCTTTTTTTATTGTGGGCATATCTTCTGCAGCAGAAGTCCCGCTCCTACACCAAGTTACCTTACGATAGTGACTTCCTGCTGTAACCTCAGCAGTTTACCTCTGTGATCTTAGAGTTTTCCTGCCACTACCTCAGTCTATTACTATGACCTCCTTTTTTAATATTCTCAGCTGCTCAAGCAAATACAATGCAATGGGTTGGCTTAAGCAATGGGAATTTATTAGTTCATAGTTTTGAGGCTAAAAGAAAGTTCAAATCAAGGCATCATCTAGGCAATGCTTTTGTCCCAAAGACTGGCATTCTGGATCTGGCTGCCATTATCTTTGGTTCTAGACTGCTTTGTCATATAGCAGTGAACATGGTAGCCTCTCCTGGCCTCTTTATTCTCTTCCAGGTCCCACTGAATTTCAGCTTCTCAATGGTCTCTGTGGCTTTCTCTCCATCTGAATTTCGGGCTCATATGATAGGATTATGGCCTGTCCTGATTGAGGTGGGCCACACCTAAACTGAAGTAACTTCATCGAACGGTCCTACTCACAATGGGTTTACACCTATAGAAATGTATTAAGCTTAATAACACGTTTTTCTGGGGTACATATAACTCCAAACCAGAGAGCAGATTTTTTTTTTTAATGTAGAAATAATAGGATGGGATTGGGAAGGCAAGAGTGAGGGAAGGGTGTATGATATATGTCAGCTTTCATACTTGGCCAAATAAATGGTTACGCCATCTTCTGAGTAAAAACTACATAGAAGAAAAAGCAAGTTTAGGGAATAAATGAATTCAGCTTTTGACATATCAAGCTTGGGTTTAAGGTGCTATGGGGCAAATTGCTGTGTGGTGTGTTGTGGGAACACAAGCTCACTGAGCAAATGACTGCTTTATTACTTACACAACACAATGGGTCTAAAAGTGGGGGGGGGGGGGAGGGGGGGAGATGCTATCATGACCAGTCTCCTTGAGAAGCCAACTGCTCTGGTCAGGATTGGTGGATGGCAGCTCCATAGGCCCCACTTTCTGTCAGAGATGATAGACAAATCTATGCTGCCTAAGGGCAGGGTATTTATACAACCCAGGGGGAGGGGACCCTGCAAGTGTTCTGCCCTGATAAGCAGCTGGAACTGCTTGTTCCCAGTTTCTGGTTTAAGGTATGGTCAGCCTGTACTATTAGACCTAACATCTCACCCAGGTTTTGGAGTGGAAACATTGAAACATCTGCACACAATAAAAAAGGTGTCTGTGGGGAGGAGGTGGGAGTGAATAGGGGAGGGTTGGGAGATGGCCACTAGATGTGTCCCTGACTTTGCTAGCAGGTACCTTTAGGATATCCATCTGTAAATGTCTCTTAGGTGTTGTATATAAGAGCCTGCTGCTCTAAACTAGAGATTGGGTCTTGGGAACCATTTGTAAACAGATAATAATTGAAATCAATATGGAGTCAATCAACCAGGGGAAATGTATAGAGTGAGAAGAGAAGAGGACACGGGAGAGAGACATGGGTGATTTAAGAAAGAGAAGGCAGAAAATGATGGCTAGAAAACCAGGAAAGAGATAATGAAGAATTCAAGGAAGGAGGGAATTCCAAGGAGGGAGGGATCAACAGTTTCAGTGATGCAAACATAACAAATCAGAGAAGGACTGAAAATTATGTATTACATTTGGCAACTAAAAGGCATTGTAGTGCAATTTGGGAGTAAATCCAAATTTCAGTGGATTGAGTAGGAAATGGAAGGAAAAAAGCAGAGAAAACACATGGGGGGGGTACTCTTTCCAGAGACTTGCCAATTAAGAGAAGAAAGAGAGAGGGTGATAGTTAGAGGGAAAGGACAGGATCAAAAGACTTATGTTAGGAGAGATCTGAATATAGTTATAGGCTTATGGGAAGGAACATTTTGAAGATGTAGGTGATAAGAAGAATAATAATGGAGCAAGGTCACTGAGGAGGTTACAGGAATAATGAGCAGAGGTATAGGAATTACTTTTAGGAAGAGGAAAGAACATCACTTCAACTGAGAGGAGGTAAAAAAAATCAATGATGGTGAAAATCCATTGAAGGAGGGATAAGTGCCTTCCTTACTTCCCATTATCTTCCAACCATTTCTCATCCCTCCTTCAAAATCCCCAGCTTAAATATAGAATTGCCATATAACCAGGCAATTTATAATGGATATAAATATAATGGATACCTTATAACACCATTGTAAGGTATCTATTTGGAGGACATGAGGGCAAGGACACAACGGACATTTGCACACCAGTGTTTATAGCAGCATTATTTACAATTGCAGAGAGATGAAAACAGCCATAATGTCCATCAACAGACGTGTGGCTAAACAAACTGTGGTACACACATACGATGGAATATTATGCAGCTGTAAGACAGAATAAAGTTATGAAGTACATAACAACATGGATGGACCTTAAGAACATTATGCTGAGTGAGATTAGCCAGAAACAAAAGGACAAATACTGTATGATCTCACCGATATGAATTGACATTAGTGAATAAACTTGCAGAATTTCATTGGTAACAAAGACCATCAGAAGATAGAAATAGGGTAAGATATTGGGTAATCAGAGCTGAAGGGATACAGCTTGTGCAACAGGAATGACTGTAAAAACTCAGAAATGGACAGCACAATACTACCTAACAGTAATACAATTATGTTAAAACACTGAATGAAGCTGAATGTGAGAATGATAGAGGGAGGAGGGCTGGGGGCACAAACGAAATCAGAAAGAAAGATAGACAATAAAGGCTGAGATGGTATAATCTAGGAATACCTAGAGTGTATAATGATAGTGACTAAATGTACACATTTTAAAAATGTTCTTGCATGAGGAAGAACATAGGAATGTCATTACTGCAGAGTGTTGAAAATAGATAGTAATTAATATTTTAAAATTTTAACTTATGTGTGAGACTAAAGCAAAAAATGTTTATTTGGTACGAAATTTATATTTTGACTAGTGCATTTCCTAATATAACTTGTGTAGATAGCTAGGTTGAACACCATAAGTACATGGAACCTTGAGTAGGGCATGAGATTTTGTTGGTTTGTCCAGAGTGATGCTCCAATGAATCCCAGAGTGATTTGAACAGTGAATAAAAAAGTATTTGCAAAGTCCCCTTGGGGGAATGGTGAGAAAGGGGGAAAATTCAACTTCCCCAGGTTGAATTATTGATATTCTCACAAGCAGTGGGGACAACCAAAGCAATAGGCTGAGCCCCCAGTCTTGGGGGCTTCATTCATATGAAACTTAACCCCACAAAGTATAAGTCAAGCCTACTTAAAATTAGGCCCAAGAGTCACCCCCAAAAAAACCTCTTTTGTTGCTCAGATGTGGCCTCTGTCTCCAACCAAAACAACAAGCAAACTCACTGCCCTCCGCCTGTCTACATGGGACATGACTCCTAGGGGTGTGGACCTTCCTGGCAATGTGGGACAGAAATCCTGGAATGAGCTGAGACTCAGCATCAAGGGATTGAGAAAAACCCTAGAATGAGCTGAGATTTAGCAGCAAGGGATTGAGAAAACCTTCTCGACCAAAAGGGGGAAGAGTGAAATGAGACAAAGTGTCAATGGCTGAGAGATTTCAAACAGAGCCGAGAGGTTATCCTGGGGTTTATTCTTATACATTAAGTAGATATCACCTTGTTATTCAAGATATAGTGGAGAGAGACTTCCGGGCCAAGATGGCTGCTTAGCAATGTGTGCATTTTAGTTCGTCCTCCAGAACAACTAATAAATAACCAGAAACAATACAGAACAGATCCTGGGGCCACGTCAGTGACTGGACACACAGCGTACCCCAATCTGGACCAGCTGGACAGGCTGCGAGCCCCCCCAGAATCATGAGTTCCCCATGCTGTGGTGGCCAGCGCCCCTTCCCCATGGCTGCTTCCCAGAGGGGAAAGGAAAGAGACTTTACCAGCAACTGGGGCTGGCCCAATCAAACGCCAATTGTGGAATTAATTAACAAATTCTGACTACTAAAAATAGGCCCCCAGCTCAGGTGAACCTGGTCAAAGCAGAGGTCGCTCATTTTTGCCCTGGCACCAAGGGGGCAGGGCTGACGGAAAAAGGAAAAAAAGAGAAGGAAACAGAGGTTTTTGTGGCTGTGTTTCTACAAAGGCTTGACTGCCTTTGGATACAGTGGCAGGGCTCCTCAGGCTGCAACTGCCCCAGGCATAGGCAGACACAAACTCGTTTTGGGGGCTTGTCTAGAACTTGTGCCTCCCCCAGGGAAGGGGTGAAACCCAACTCAGGTGGAATCCCTCTCTCAAGGAATTCAGATACCAGGGCTTGGTAATTTGAAGCCATTAAAATCAGCCTACAACTTCTCCTCTCTCTCCACCATGTCCCCAGCCAAAGTTAAAGGTACCGCATCATCTTATGCTGGTGGGACCTGCAGTCAGACAAGCACCACATACTGGGCAGGATAAGAAAAACAGAGCCCAGAGACTTCACAGGAAAGTCTTTCAACCTGCTGGGTCTCACCCACAGGGAAAACCGGCGCAGGTGAATCTTTCCTCCTGATAGGAGGCCAGTTTGGTGTGGGAAAATCCAGCTGGGGTCTATAATACCTATGTAGACCCTCCTCAGGGTGGGGGGAAAAAGGCACCATACAAGCAAGGCAAGAAACAAGAAAACAAGAACTGAAAAATTCTCTTCTGTTAAACAAAACCTAAGCTAGAGGTCCAGAAAAAGCTGAACTGAATGTCAAAGAACAAATAAACAACAAATTCATCCAGCAAGAAAACCCTAGGTAAAAGAAGTGCAAGCAATCCCCAGAATAAACTAATTAAGGTAATTAAATGCCTACACACCAGCAAAAAATAACAAATCACACTAGGAAAATTGAAGATATGGCCCAGTCAAAGGAACAAACCAACAATTCAAATGACATACAGGAGCTGAAACATTTAATTCAGAATATACGAACAGACATGGAAAACCTCATCAAAAACCAAATCAATGAATTGAGGGAGGATATAAAGAAGGAAAGGAATGAACAAAAAGAAGAAATCAAAAGTCTGAAAAAACAAATCACAGAAATTATGGGAATGAAAGGCAAGGTAGAAGAGATGAAAAAAACAATGGAAACCTACAATGGTAGATTTTGAGAGACAGAACATAGGATTTCTGAACTGGAGGATGGAACATCTGAAATCCAGCAAGAAAAAGAAAATATAGGGAAAAAAATGGAAAAATATGAGCAGAGACTCAGGGTTTGAAGGACAATATGAAGCGCATGAATATACATTTTGTGGGTGTCCCAGAATGAGAAGAGAAGGGAAAAGGAGGAGAAAAACTAATGGAGGAAATTATCACTTAGGATTTCCCAACTCTTATGAAGGAATTAAAATTACAGATCCAAGAAGTGCAGCATACCCCAAAGAGAATAGATCCAAATAGATACACTCCAAGACATTTACTAATCAGAATGTCAGAGGTCAAAGAGAAAGAGCAAATCTTGAAAGCAGCAAGAGAAAAGCCATCAATCACATACAAGGGAAACCCAATAAGACTATGCGTAGATTTCTCAACAGAAACCACAGAGGCAAGAAGACAGTGGGATGATATATTTAAATTATTAAAATAGAAAAACTGCCAACCAAGAATTCTATATCCAGCAAAATTGTCCTTCAAAAATGAGGGAGAAATTAAAACATTTTCAGACAAAAAAATCACTGAGAGAATTCGTGACCAAGAGACCAGCTCTGCAAGAAATACTAAAGGGAGCACTACAGACAGATACGAAGTCAGAAGAGAGAGGTGTGGAGAAGAGTGTAGAAAGGAAGACCATGAGTAAAGGTAAAAAGAAGGAAAATTAGAAGGACATATAAAAGCCAAAAGGCAAAAAAACGGGCAGTAAGAACATTGATGTTGATGGATTAAGCTTCCCAATCGGGGGACACGGACTGGTAAATGGATTAGGGAACGGGACCCATCTATATGCTGTTTCTACTCAAAGGACATGAGGGCAAGAACACAAACGGACATTTGCATACCAATGTTTATAGCAGCATTATTTACAATTACCAAGAGATGGAAACAACCAAAATGTCCATCAACAGATGGGTGGCTAAACAAACTGTGGTATATACATACAATGGAATATTATGCAGCTGTAAGACAGAATACAGTTATGAAGTATGTAACAACATGGATGGACTTTAAGGACATTATGCTGAGTGAGATTAGCCAGAAACAAAAGGACAAATACTGTATGGTCTCACTAATATGAACTGACATTAGCGAATAAACTTGGAGAATTTCGTTGGTAACAGAGACCATCAGGAACTAGAAATAGGGCAAGATATTGGGTAATTGGAGCTGAAGGGATACAGATTGTGCATCAGGACAGAATGTAAAAACTCAGAAATGGACAGCACAATGCTACCTAACTGTAATACAATTATGTTAAAACACTGAATGAAACTGAATGTGAGAATGATAGAGGGAGGAGGGCTGGGGGCACAAATGAAATCAGAAAGAAAGATAGATGACAAAGATTGAGTTGGTATAATCTAGGATTGCCTAGAGTTTATAATGACAGTGACTAAATGTACAAATTTTAAAAATGTTTTTGCATGAGGAAGAACAAAGGAATGTCATTACTGCAGGGTGCTGAAAACAGATGGTAATTAATATTTTAAAATTTCAACTTATGTGTGAGACTAAAGCAAAAAATGTTTATTTGGTACAAAATTTATATTTTGACTAGTGCATTTCCTAATATAACTTGTGTAGATAGCTAGGTTGAACAACATAAGTACATGGAACCTTGGGGAAGACATGAGATTTTGTTGGTTTGTACAGAGTGATGCCCCAATGAATCCCAGAGTGATTTGATCAGTGAGTGGAAAAGTATTTGAAAAGTCCCCTTCAGGGAATGGCCAGAACGGGGGAAAATTTAACTTCCCCAGGTTGAATTCTTGATATTCTCACAAGCAGTGTGGACAACCAAAGCAATAGGCTGAGCCCCCAGTCTTGGGGTTTGTTCACATGAAACTTAACCCCACAAAGGGTTAAAATTATGCCTAAGAGTCACCCCCAAGAGAACCTCTTTTGTTGCTCAGATGTGGCCTCTCTCTCCAGCCCATACAACAAGCAAACTCACCACCCTCCCCCTGTCTATGTGGGACATGACTCCCAGGGGTGTGGACCTTCCTAGCAACGTGGGACAGAAATCCAAGAATGAACTTGGACTCAGCATCAAGGGATTGAGAAAATCGCCTCGACCAAAATGGGGAAGAGTGAAATCAGACAGTGTCAATGGCTGAGAGATTCCAACCAGAGTCGAGAGGTTATCCTGGGTGTTATTCTTATGCATTAAGATATCACCTTGTTATCTAAGAGGAAATGGAGAGGCTGGAGGGAACTGCCTGAAAATGTAGAGCTGTGTTCCAGTACCCATGTTTCTTGATGATAATGGTGTAGCTTTCACAGTGTGACTGTGTGATTGTGAAAACCTTGTGTCTGATGCTCCTTTTATCTACCTTTTCAACAGATGAGTAGAACATATGGAATAAAAATAAATAATAGGGGGAACAAATGTTAAAATAAATTTAGTTTGAAATGCTAGTGATCAATGAAAGGGAGGAGTAAGGGGTATGGTGTGTATGGTTTTTTTTTGTGTTCGGTTTATTTTTTCTGTTGTCTTTTTGTTTCTTTTTCTGAATTGATGCAAATGTTCTAAGAAATGATCAGGATGATAAATCTGCAGCTATGTGATGATATTGTGAATTACTGATTATATATGTAGAATGGAATGAACACATACTGAGAATGTTTGTGTTTCTTTCTGTATTTTTTTTAATTAATTAAAAAATTAAAAAAAAAAAAAGATGGAGTGGAGAGGCTGGAGGGAACTGCCTGAAAATGTAGAGCTGTGTTCCAGTAGCCATGTTTCTCAATGATGATTGTATAATGATATAGCTTTCACAGTGTGACTGTGTGATTGTGAAAACCTTGTGTCTGATGCTCCTTTTATCTACCTTGTCAACAGATGAGAGGAACATATGGAATAAAAGTAGATAATAGGGAGAACAAATGTTAAAATAAATTTAGATTGAAATGCTAGTGATCAATAAAAGGGAGGGATTAGGGGTATGGTATGTATGAATTTTTTTCTGTTGTCTTTTCATTTCTTTTTCTGAATTGATGTAAATGTTCTAAGAAATGATCATGATGATGAATATGCAACTATGTGATGATATTATGAATTACTGATTATATATGTAGAACGGAATGATCATAATTTTAAAAATTAAAAAAAAAGCCCCAGCTTGTTTAAAATTCTTTCTTTCCTCCTTCAGATGCAAGAACCAAAGATCAATTCCTCCACTTTATATTCAGCACACTGATTATAAATATAATACATCCACTCAAGAATTATGCACCTAGAATTATCTTCCCCTTTTTACTGGAACACTTCTACCAGCATGTTTGAATGGCCTTATCATCATCTCCCAGTACTACCCCATAATTTTTCTTCTCTTTAGAGAAGAAACGTATTTTAAAAGATGTGTATGGTTGCTCTCTCCACTTTCTCACCTAAAGTCTCCTCTTAATATATTTGGTAAAGTCTCCCTTTCATCACTGCCCTGAGGCTACTTTTGTCAAGGTTATCAGTGGCCTTGATGCCATTTTTCTGTTATCTTACTTGACCTCCCAGTATCACTTAGACAAAGTTAACTTTATTTTTTGGTAATATTCTTTCTCTGGTCTTCCTTTTGTATGGCCTCTATAATACCACACTCCCCCAGTGTTCCTTCTACCTCAGTGGGCTACCCTTCTCAGGCTCTTTGTTTCCTGGCTCTTTTGCTACTTAAGTAAGTGTTGGATTGCTCCAGAGCTCAGTCCTTTACCTGCCTCTCTATCTTTTCTTTCTAAATGATTTCATCCAATGTCATTCCTATAAGGCCATTCATATTCTGATGACCACCAAATATAACTCCAGCTCTGATCACTCCCCACTACTCCAAACTCATATGATTAATCACTTCTTGATATTTGCATATGAATGCTCATTTATGTGTTGTCTGTCTTTCCCCTGTTCCCCAATTCCCACAATAATAGAAGCTTCATAAGATCAGGATCCTTGGTCTAATGCAAGCTGTAACCACTGCATCTAGAATTGTATCTGGAATATAGTAGGTGCTTAATAAATATTTCTTTTGACTGAAGAATCAGCTGCTATGAAAGTCCCGTTGAGGGAACGGCTAGAAAGGGGGAAAATTAAACTTCCCCATTTGGAGAATTCCTGATATTCTTGCAAACAGTGGGGACAACCAAATTAATAGGCTGAGCCCTCAATCTTGGGGTTTGTTCATATGAAACTTATACCCACAAAGGATAGACTGAGCCTACTTAAAATTAGGCCACAAGAGAACCTCTTTTTTTGCTCAGGTGTGGCCTATCTCTTTCTCAACCAACACGGCAAGCAAACTCACTGCTCTCCCCCTCTCTACAAGGGACATGACTCCCAGGGGTGTAAAACTCCCTGGCAATAAGGGACAGAAATCCTAGAATTAGCTGGGACTCAACATCAAGGGATTAAGAAAATCTTCTTGACTGGAAGGGGGAAAAGAAAAATGAGACAAAATAAAGTGTCAGTGACTGAGAGATTTCAGAGTTAAGAGGTCATCCTGGAGGTTATTCTTCATTTTATAGATATCCTCTTTTTAGTTTAAGGTGTATTAGAGAGGATAGAGGGAAGTGCCTGAAACTGTAGAGCTATGTTCCAGTAGCCATGTTTCTTGAAGATGAATGTATAATGATATAGCTTTTCTAATGTGACTATGTGATTGTGAAAACCTTGTGTCTGATGCTCCTTTTATGTATGATATGGACAGATGAGTAAAAAATATAGATTAAAAATAAATAATAGGGGGAACAAATGTTAAAACAAATTGAGTAGATTGAAATACTAGTGAACAATAAAAGGGAGTGGTAAGGGGTATAGAAAAAAAATAGGGGGAAGAAAGGTTAAAATATATTGAGTAGATGGAAATACTAGTGGTCAATAAGAGGGAGGGGTAAGGGGTATGGTATGTACGAGATTCTTCTTTTTTCTTTTTATTTCTTTTTCTTGAGTGATGCAAATGTTCTAAAAATGGTCATGGTGATGAATATACAACTATGTGATGATATTGTGAGCCATTGATTGTACACCACAAGCAGAATGTTTGTATGTTAAGAATGTTCATGTTTTTATGTTGGTTTGGTTTGATAAGAAAAAAAATAAGAGTGAAAAAAAAGAATCAGCTACTATGATTCAGTTTGGGTAAAGAAGTAAAAAAAGGAAAAGAGGGCGGGCCGCGGTGGCTCAGCGGGCAAGAGTGCTTGCCTGCTATGCCGGAGGACCCCGGTTCGATTCCCGGCCCCAGCCCATGTAAAAAAAACAAACAAACAAACAAAATATAATAAAACAAGATGTTTCCCTTTCTTCCTCCCTTCCTTCCTTCCATCCTTCCTTCCTTCTCTGTCTTTCCTTCCCTTCCTCCCTCTCTCTTTAAAAAAAAAAAAAAAAAAAGGAAAAGAATATGAGAGGTTTGGATATCACACATTTAAGGGGTATAATTTGGTGATGGGGAACAATTTGGTGACAGTGAACAAAGAAAAATTAAAAGCTTACTAAATTACCCAAAAGTGCTAAGGGCCCAATTGAAGTTTGAAAACTTAGTTTTGGCAATGCCATCTATTTGCTTTGCTGTGTGATTTTACTCCCACGGGATTCCAAGAGTACTGCATAAGAGTTAAAAAGGAAGATGGCCTCTATTTCTTCATTGTAAAATATAAGCATTAAGCTAGATAACTTTTAAGTCCCTCCAACATTAAAAATCTGTGATATTTAAAATATACCCGGGAAGCTAGGTATTAAATTCTTCATTAAATGAGTATTTAATGACTCCCTATATATTCTGTTGAAGTCCAGAGTTTCACACATTTGACATTCCTTGATAAAATATTCTTGCATAGGTCTGGGTTTACTTTTGAAATGTTTTCAGGTGCATTCTGAGCATAGGTTAGATAATTTATATCTACACATTTTCATTTCACTTTGGCATGGATATACCTTATTTTTCTCTATACAATGAAATTCCTATAGAGCATATTCTGTTTTGAACTGTTCTCCTCAAACTTCCCGCATCATCATAAGAACAATGCCACTCTGATTATTGATAATCAGTAAAAAGAAATTGATTATGTCAGAATCCATTAGTAGAAGTGGTACAAGGGGTAAGGGTCCAAGGGGATTTTGTGCTATACAAATGGAAAGTACTCTCAAGCCAGGAACCCTGGCATAAGAGAAGTTTAAAGTTGCAGATTGAGACATGTTTAATGGAACTGCTGGACAGCATCCTGAACTACACTCCTGGTTCAGAGGGAACGAATATTCAAAATATCAGACAGATTATTATACATTCATGAAGAACTTTGCTATTTTTTAGTGTTATTGTATAAATATGTATAAATACATAATATATTCTCACATCTTTCATTGATTTATTCACTAAATATTTATTAAACATTTATAGTATGAAAAACACT
Source organism: Tamandua tetradactyla (assembly GCF_023851605.1). NCBI lineage: Eukaryota > Metazoa > Chordata > Mammalia > Pilosa > Myrmecophagidae > Tamandua > Tamandua tetradactyla. The sequence goes on along the minus strand of NC_135327.1, from coordinate 197,124,245 downwards.
GATATGGGCTAAGGAAAGTACAAAGAGGAATGAAATACAGATCCTGCGTTCAAAAAGCAAAAACCAGTAAGAGAAAGAAAGATCTAAAGCAATAGCAAGAATATACTGCAGGATAGTGTTTATTTGTTTTGGAAGTTCAAATGAAGGAGTTCATTTTTGGTTAGGGGAAGGACATTTAGAGATTCTTCATGGAAAGGGAGGCATTTGAGTTGAGGCCTGAAGGACAGGTAAGATTTTTAAAGGAAAAAGAGAAACTTGAAAGGCATGAATGGAGGGATGGGAACACTATTTGAGATATAGAGAATGGAAAACTATCACATAGGAAAGGACTTAGGCTTTTTGTGAATGTAATTGTAGAGGGTAAAATTAGGACAGGAGGTTGAAAATTTCAAATTTCATTTCAATGTCAAAACTTTATGACAGGGCGGGCCACGGTGGCTCAGCAGATAAGAATGCTTGCCTGCCAAGCCCGAGGACCCGGGTTCGATTTCCAGTGCCTGCCCATGTAAAAAAAAAATTAAAAAAAAACCTTTATGACAAATAGGTGTCGAGCTCCCTGTTTAATAGAAGCATTTCTGCAATGGATGGAATGTTGAAACTAAGTCAGTGTTTCTCAAACTGATTAACAAATATATGGACCCTGTTAAAAAATATTTTTAATACACTTAATTTTTTAGGTTTATTACTTTATTAGTTGTAAAGAAAATTTACACAGAAAGTACAGAGTTCCCGTATACCCTTCCCCATACACACACAGTTTTCCCTATTATTAACATTTTACATTAGTGTGGTTCATTTGTTGCAACTAATGAGCCAATATTATTAGAATTATATTATTAGTTTAAGTCTATAGTTTACATTAAAGTTGACTTTTTGTATGTATGGTTCTATGAAATATTTTATTTTATTCATAAATTTTATAGTGGTCACTATATGGATCCATTTTAAAGGGAAAAATTCTCATAAGTCACAAATATAAACATATTATTTAACAATATTATTTAATAATCAATAAATATAATTCAATAAATCAATAAATATAATTTGCCTGGAAAAGTAAATGTCATTCTACTTGGTGCCCATATCAGTCAGGATCCCAATAGAAAGCAGAGAACAAACTCAACCTAGGATAATTTGAGGAGGGTGTATTTACAAAAAGACTGTTTAAAGGTGAGGGTAGGGTGTATGGAAACCAAAGGGATGGTACAGTAACTACAGGCAAGTAACTGCTGAGGAACTGCTAGGCTCAAGGGTCACAGGGACAGGGAAGGGTTACTGGAACAGAAGGAAAGAGTCAGAGAAGAGAAGACATATGACCTTTGGTCTAGGGACACTGATGGGCAGGTACAACCTTGCAGGAAGAAGAGCCAAGGAAACAACCTGGCTGACTCTCCTCTCTCTCTCCTGTCCTGCCAGGCTCCCCATTAGCTGAATCAAATCAGAAACCAAAAGGAAAGGTTGTCTACTGATACAATCCACTGGTCATCTTCCCAGGACAAACAGCAAAGTGTAGAAGGGTAGAGAGTGGAAATGGAGGCAGGTGGGGAAGGGGTGATAACCAATACACTGACACATACATACTGGATGATAACAGTTATAAGGTGATCATCAGCTGGTTTAGAATAAATATTATTTTTCAAAATGAAAGTACAAAATTTTAAAATTTTCATAAAAATTTTTCAAATTCCAACATATCCATATGTCTCCAGGAGTTACAATACACAATATACATATTGTGGGAATCCCAGAAAGTGAAGGGGGCACACAGAATATTCAAGGAAATGAATGAAAACCCCCCAAATTTAACAAAAGACATGAATATACATATCCAAGATGCTCAACCAATTCCGAACAAGGTAAACCCAATAGACAAACAGCACACGTATTATACTCAAACTATCAAATGACAAATAAAAAGAGAGTATTCTAAAAGCCACAAGAAAAAAAACAACATTTCATGTATAAGGGAGCCTCAAGAAAATCAAAGTATCAATTTCTCATGAGAAACCATGGAGGCAAGAAGGCAGTGGGATGACATACTTGAAGTGCTAAAAGCAAAAGAGTGCCAATTAAGAATTCTATAGCTAGCAAAACTGTCTTTCAAAAATTTTGGAGCTATTAAGGCATTCCCAGAAAAATAAAAGCTGGAGAGTCTTCGTCACCACTAGGCCAGCCCTCCAAGAAGTGCTAATGAGGGTTCAGCAGGTTAAAAGGAAAGGACAATAAGCAATAGGTCAAAGCTACATGAAGAAATAAAGATCTCTGGTCTAAGGGTAATGAAGGGTAAATATAAATGCCATAACTATTTTATTTTTGGTTTGTAACTCCATTTTTTCATTTCCTACAAGATCTAAAAGGCAAATGCATAAACTGTAGTGATAAAGCAGAGGATTTAGACTCATAATGTATAAACATGTAATTTGTGACAATAACTGTATAAGAATGAACATTGAAAATATTATGCTGAGTGAAATAAGCAAGACATATAAGAACAAATACTGTTTGAGTCCAGAACAAATACTGTTTGAGTCCACTTATATGAAATCTCTAGAAATAAGAAAGTTGTAGAAACAAAAAGTGAATTAGAGGTTACCAGGGTCTGGGGAAAAAGGGGAAGGCAGAGTGTTGCTTGTTCAGACTGTCTATAAATTTCATAATAAAAATTATTGAAATGGTGAGGACCTAGGTATACCTATCAATCTGCTAAACTTAGTAAAATACAGACTAGAATAAAATCAGTAAGTGGTAGACATGGTATTTTCTGTCAATAATAAAAAAAATTAAGTACATTAGACTAATTAGGTGCTAGTAATTCAAAAGCATCCTACTTCAAAACCAGCCACACTTCTTTGTGATTAAATAGAACAATTGGTGAGAGAGGGCAGATGCATGTAAGAATTCATTAGTAATTCAGCAGTATTTCTTGAGTATCTACAGTGTGCCAGAATATTGTAGATGCACAATATGGAAAGATTTCTGCTTTCAGAGAGCTTACATCCTTGTTGAGAGAAACAAATAATAAACTAACAAAGAAACAGCAAAGAAAATATTAGGCAGCAAGAAGTGCTTTGTAGAGAAATAAAACAGGGTGATGGCTAGAGTGACTGGGCAGCTATTTCAGACTGAATGGTCACAGAAGAATTGTCTGAGATGTTGGGCAAGACAGGAAGGTACTAGCCATGCCAAATTCAGGGGGAGGAGCATGTCAGGCAGAGGAAACAGCAAGTGCAAAGGCTGCCTCTGCAAGGATTTGATTTATGTTTGAGAAGAAAATAAGCTCCTTAGCACATGTTTACTTAAGTCCCCCCTCTGCTCTTCCTTCCTTTCTTCATGTGCTTTCTTCCATCTCTGCACTTTAACCTCTGTTGGGCATTGAATCATGCTGCCCACAAAAGACATGTTCAAGGCCTAATGTCTGGTCTGGTGGGTGCAAGCCCATTTGTAAACAGGATCTTTTAATATGTTATTAGTTCAGGTATGGCCAAACTGAATGAGGGTCAGCCATAATCCAATATGACTAATGTCCTTTAAAGGAAATCAGACACAGAAGGAGATACCAGAGTAGGAGAGAGATCAGCATGTGATAGAGGCAGAGATGCATCTAAAAGTCAAGGAATGCCAAGAATTGCTGGCAAGCCATTACCAGAATGCTAGAGACTAGGAGAAAGTATGGTTTGGCAACACCTTGGCTTTCTTTAGACTTCTAGCTACCAATACTGTGAGACAATAAATTCCTGTTGTTTAAGCCAGCCCATTCTGTGGTATTTGTCATAGCAGCCCTATGACAACCTCTTTCATTAAATCTAGCCTTGTCATTCTAAACTGATTTCATCAACTTTCTTTGTAACCCTAGGCACTAATGCCTCCACTCTACTACTACCTAGAACTCTGTCACCCTGACCTTCTTCCTTACCTACTTCCATACAGGCCAGTTTTTTCCTTTCCATGGGGTTATGCTAAGCACTTAACCTAGCACAGCATCCTAACAATAATGAGACAAATGGTGGTGCAGGCTACAAAAGGTGATGATGATTTAGTCCTTTTAAAGTGATGCTATCAAGCTTATCTCTTACTGCTGTTCACCAGTTATTACCTTTCTCAATTCCTCATTTACTGCCTGATTAGTCTCCCCACCTCCTTTAGTAACCATAGAAAATCTCAGCTGTAAAAAAATATTAGTCTACAGATGAACTTTCTAGTTCCAAAAACAGACTAAAAACAATTTCTTTGTCATCGGAATGTCCTTTCAAATTATATTTTATAAGCAAATAAAACACAAACTGTGCTCCATCCTCCTGAGATGCCGAGTGCAAAAAGGGAAGGATCCAAGACAAACAGAAGAATTATAAATTACAGTTTTTCACCACTCCATGCAATGAAGAAAGCACTGGAGGTTGGGGACACCCTTCAAATTTCCAAGGAAACTGGTTCTTTCTTCTTGGGCCAGGAGAGAAAAAACACTTCTACCAGCGGGCCTCCACAGGTACAATGGCACCTGCCCAGACTCCAGGTGCATCCAGGTGCATCCTGCTGCCTCGAGCTGGCCAGGAAAATGGCCATCAGTCCCCTCCATTGTAGGGGCTGGCCTTCTGGGTGGGGTGCCAGTGCACAAGGAATACACTGCCTCTAGCAGAATGACAAAAAGCCACTCACACTCCTACACTTTATACAGAAACCTTGTGCCTGGATTCAAATGTTAGCCAACTTTAGAAGTAAATAGACTTTGACCAGCTTAGGGGATGTTGGACAAATGAAGAAAATGCCTCCTCAAGGAGTGACAGAGATGTAAACTTCAACACTAGTGTCTTGACCTCTTTAGAAATAAATGCTGGCTCAGCTCGAAACCAAATACATCCTATTCTTCTTGAAAAATACCATACTTGAGTACAAAGCAAGAAAATTAGGGAAAATGATAAATTATTCCCTCACAGATAACTTTCTCCTTTACAAGCAAATTACTAGGTTCTAAAGGGATTTTTGTTTTAATGGTGAGGCAAAACCATAATAATCAGTTTTCAGAGAACCTCTGTGGACTTTCACAACAGGTGCTATGGGAGATGGGCTATTTTTTCTCTTGGAGTAGAGTCCCAAAAGGTTCTTTATTTTGGAATTTTCTGCTTCTTCTTACCTTCTTATATTTTAAATAAAAACAACTTTTATTTTCTTATTATCAAATTATTTTATTTGGGGAATTTAGAAAGCATTTTTCATACAGATAGACTAAAAGAATAAAATTAAAATGACCATTACCCCATTACCAAGAAGTAAATATTAGCTACAATTTGGTATAAATCTCTACAATCATTTCTCAGTTCATATGTAAACAAAAGCAAGAAAATGCTGATATATTTTTATATTGAAACCTGCTTTCTTTTTCACTTACACAACAAACATATCGCCACGTAATAAAACTAATTTTGCACATTTTTCTATTGATTGCCTAGTATTGCACTCAATTTATGTATCTGGCTTCATTTAACTAGTCTCCTATTGTTGAAAATTTGTATTTTTCCTAATTTCTCGGTATCATAATAACCCTGAATATCTTTGTAGTTTAATCTTTGTGTGCTTTCTTATTTATTTGTCAGGATAAGTTCTAATAAATAACATTTCTGAGTCAAAAGATAATGTACATTTTCTGATGCCTGTTGCTAAACTGTCCTCCAGAAAGACTGCAAATCGCATTTGCAGCCCCGCCAATAGCCCAGAAAGTGCCTATTTTTCTGCTACTTCACAAATATGAGATTTTTCGGTTTGAAGGTTCATTCTGCACTCCTCTAATGGTTGGTAAGATTTATCTTTTTCTCTTATCAGCCTGTCTTCTTTTACTTTGAAACAGATTAGGAGAGAGAGTTTATGGTAAGGTGGTTAAGAGCACAGGTCAGTGCCAAATTTCCAGTCTGTCTCACTTAGCAGCTGTTTGATCTTGAGCATGTAACTGCACCTCAGTTTTCCCATTTGTAAAATGGAGAGAATATGTAACTCACAGAGTCACTGTTAAGAGTTAAATAAGTTTATATACATAAAGCACTAGTTCAGTACCTGGCTCGTGTTAATCACCTAATAAGTGTTAGTTATCATTTGCTCATTTTAAAAAGAAAAGATTTATAAGAGCACTTTATCAAGGATATTATACCTCTATCATATATTTTGCAAATATTTTTGCCTCATCTTCCTTCTCTAGACTTCTTAATAAAATCTTTACTTGAGAGGATAAGGAGGAAAGTCTTTAAGGTGACATTATTTTCTCCAAGCGTTATCACTATCAGTTTAATAACTGTTTCTTATAAAGCATTTGGTCAAGAAGGTTACTCCAAGACATACAGGCCAGAATATTTTTCTCTGATGAGGGATAGAGAGGGAATGCCCTAACCCTACATGTACCAACTTAGTGTAGTAATTCCTATTTTCTTCATTACTACTTTCCCTTAATCTGCGAAGTGAGGATTCACAGAGACCAGCAACTATCTCAGCTCTTAGAAAGTCAACAGTTTAGAATGAAACAGAAATGTAGTTACTATTATTATTTCAGATAGTGAAAATTACTAGAAAATAAATTTGGGCCTAATCTAAGTAGGAACTTCTAGCCACCTATGCACCTCCACAGTTAGTGATTGCTCATGAATAGATGCATTCAAGCTCGGGGTTGATTACTGCATCAGGTGGAAGGTTGTAGTGGAGTTTAAGAGTCCCTGCAGAATTGAAGACTATTCTTTTCCTCTAAATTCAATCTACAATATTCCTGGTTCTTCAATTATCTGATCAGAAGCTGTCTCAATCCTATATTTCTTTCCTTCTTCTTTCCACCAAAGTAACAGACTTCCCTGAAACTCCTATGGCACCCAGAAATCCCATACCAGAAGAAGGGGGAATACTGGTTTGGCTTTAAACCATTTGCATTTGACTACATTGTTAAAAATCCTGAGCTATTATCTCCTTAAATCAATATTTTTGCTCTGTGATTCCGAATAACTCTCTTTCTGTCATTGTTGAAACTTATTGATTTCAGAATTTGCCTGGAAAAAAAAATGACCACAAATTAACAAGCCAATTAATTTATTTACAGAAATATTTGGAAGGATTAGTTGGTGTATTATATGTAAATCTGGACAGTATGCTGTACCTATCTCAAAACAGGATAATCTAGAAGTAAATATGGAGTCACTGCTAAAACCTCATTACTGTGACTTCTAGGTGGGGTCATTTAATACTATAAGCCACCCTGTCTTTCAGGGCCCATATTGTGATAGCTATAGATTTCTATTTATTATATTTTTTAGAACTCCTGAAAACAGATACCATCTCAAGGAATGGAACACCTTAAGTCAAGAGAAAAGTATTTGACAGAGCTATCCCTAGTGTATAAGAAACGGGGTAATTAGAGTGGCAGCCACAAGTTAGGTGGTTGAAGAGGCAATTGAGTATAAAATTTAGGAGAAAGGAACCCATGGGGTTAAAATACCACCCATGGGGGGTGGATGGTTAAAAATAATCAGCCCTAAGGTCTTCCCAACTCATAATCACCAAGATGTCAGGACAGGGAGGTCTCTTCCTCTCTTTCATTTTGATTTTTGATTTTGTCTAGACCTTTCTGTGAGTTTCCTTTTCCTTGATTTTAATCTGATCATCTAGCATTAAAATGCAGTTTAGGAAAGGAGAAAGCAAACAGCACTCCCCCCTGAGCTCTGAGACCTCTGGGGAGTGCCCATTCAAATGTAAATTGCCATCTTCTTAACCAAGATCATTACTGTGGCCCAGAGCCCAGAAGCCCCACTAGGACATCCTTTCACTGGTAAACAAGGGGATCCAAAACCAGAAACATTTTCTGACTAATCAGAAACAGTTCCAGAACACAATCTCTTGGAAAAAGCCTGGCCTTGGTCCTCCAGCTCCTCCTCTGCCAGACAGTCTTATGTCTCTCAAGCGCCCAAGTGGCCATATTGCCAGTTGAGAATCATTAGCCTTTGATTAGCATTGGTTGCATTTTTATCAGCTCCATTTCCAAATTCCTGTAATTTCTACTTCATCCAATTAGTTTATTTTGGCCCATTCTCTTCCAGCCCTCCCAGAATTAGCAGTTTGGTTATTGATATTGCTGGCTACAGTAAACTCCAGCCCCATTTTTTAAAGACCTTAATAATTAACTGCAATTAATCTAATATTCTAATTCTATCCTGAAATGGATGCCATTTCAAGGGAAGAGTTTAACTTAAATCAAGTTTCTGGGAATAATGCTTGAAAGAGCTACAATAGTCTAATTCTACTTACAATCTTGAACCATACATTTTATTTCCCACCCCCAGAAAGTGCTTACCTTTTAAGATTACTTTAACTCAAAGGGTACTACAGCACACTGGTCCTATGAGCTCTTCCTCCTAATAAGGTCTCCATTATGAGAGGTTGTGAAGGGAATAAATTATATTATATATTAATGAATGTAAGAAATCTTAGCCTTGTTTCATCCAACATTTCTCAAACTTTCTTGACCAATGGAACTGTCTGTAAAGGCATTACTTAGCCAGGTACCCATTAAGCACTCAAATCTGTCAAATGAATAAATGAACCTTCCAAAAAATACACATTCAGAGATCTGCTTTAAACCAAAGGATTAAGTACTAGGAGCATACTAACATAATTTGGGAGATATATTTTTGGACAGGTAGCCTCTTATAAACATACAGAGGTCCAAGTGCACACATAGTGCTTTGAAACAGACTCAGTTCCACTAGAAGATAAACTCCTGAGAGAAGGGGATAGTATTTTATTAATTCTGATTTACTTATTCCTATGTTGGAGCAGAGTGCCTGGTGGCACTTAGTAGGTACTCTCAATAATTAACTATTTGGGGGATTAATAATTCAATTAATTAATGCTTAGCAGTGAATAAATTGATATCTAAATATTATTCTTAATATTAGACTCTCCCATCTAGAAGAAATTCCTAGAAGATAACAATCTACTCCAGTTGTTATCTATGATTGAAGGAACTGAGACCCACAGAGAACTGAGTGGTTTGCCTATGTCCTCACTGAATTAGTAATAAAAGATACGTTATGACTATTCTTTCTAATATAATGCCTAATGCTATGATATTTATCCAGTTAATATAGGTTGTTTTAAATGGTATACAGATACTGTAATATTTATTTATTACAAAACGACTTTGTTAGGCAAGTAAACACAGCATGCATATGCCAGAGTTAGCCTATAATTCACACACTAACAATTATATTACAAATAGATGTTTGTTTTTGTTTTTGCTGTTTGTTTGTTTGGGGGATGCATGGTCCGGGAAAAAATACATGTTTAATGTTATTAACTCCAAGAGCAGAAATGCTAAAATGTGTGAGGGATATTTATCTTTGGTACAATCAGTTTAACAATCATATTATCCAGGGACTTTACTTTCAGAATTTCTTACATTTTATGAAACTTTTTTTCCCCCTGCTTCCCATTAAGTTCTTTGAAAGCTCAGAACTCACATCTATTCCCTTCTGAAATTGATTCATTCTCAAGGGAGTGGTGGGAAGTTTGTTTTGCTAGTAGAAAGATGAATGATCCTTCTTGAGAAATTTCTGGCCTTTCCCTGGTAACAACTGAAGAGGGATAATTGCTTTGATCATTGGGGTATTGAATTGGTCTGCAGAAGGCCGGAGGGACTTTCCCTCACCCATCCATTCCAATTTTCTTAACTTCACAATCGCCAAATCCTAATACATAAAAGATCACATGTAATTTTAGGAACAAAAAATTGGTTGTTTCAAAAATATTTTCCTCAGTTACTAAATTTTATAATAAGAGTTTAAAATTTGGATTGTCTTGACCATGCCCTCCACTTCAGAAAATATTATAGTCCATAAAGTTAGGAAATTAGAGTAGGATTAAGAGCATAAATTTTCCTTGGGTAGGGTATGAGATTGTGTTGGTTTGTCCAGAGTGATGCCCTGATGAATCCCAGAGTGATTTGATCAGTGAGTAGAAAAGTATTTGCAAAGTCCCCTTCTGGGAATGGTGAGAACGGGGGAAAATTCAACTTCCCCAAGTTGAATTCTTGATATTCTCACAAGCAGTGTGGACAACCAAAGCTATAGGCTGAGCCCCCAGTCTTGGGGTTTGTTCATAAGAAAGTTAACCCCACAAAGGATAGATCAAGCCTACTTAAAAATTAGGCCTAAGAGTCACCCCCAACAGAACCTCTTTTGTTGCTCAGATGTGGCCTCTCTCTCCAGCCAACACAACAGGCAAACTCACCACCCTCCCCCTGTCTACATGGGACATGACTCACAGGGTTGTGGATCTTCCTGGCAACATGGGACAGAAATCCCAGAATGAGCTGAGATTCAGCATCAAGGGATTCAGAAAAACCCTAGAATGAGCTGAGACCCAGCATCAAGGGATTGAGAAAACCTTCTCAAAAAAAAGGGGAGAAGAGGTAAATGAGACAAAGTGTCAATGGCTGAGAGATTCCAAACAGAGTTGAGAGGTTATCCTGGAGGCTATTCTTACGCATTAAGTAGATATCACCTTGTTAACCAAGAAGTAATGGAGAGGCTGGAGGGAACTGCCTGAAAATGTAGAGCTGTGTTTCAATAGCCATGTTTCTAGAAGATGATTGCATAATGATATAGCTTTCACAGTGTGACTGTGTGATTGTGAAAACCTTGTGTCTGATGCTCCTTTTATCTACCTTGTCGACAGATGAGTAGAACATATGGAACAAAAAAAAAAATAATAGGGGGAACAAATATTAAAATAAATTTAGTTTGAAACGCTAGTGATCAATGAAAGGGAGGAGTAAGGGGTATGGTATGTAAAAATATTTTTTTTTCTGTTTTCATTTTATTTTTCTGTTGTCTTTTTATTTCTTTTTCTGAATTGATGCAAATGTTCTGAGAAATGATTATGATGATGAATATGCAACTATGTGATGATATTGTGAATTACTGATTATATATGTAGAATGGAATGAGATATATTAAGAATGCTTGTGTTTCTGTCTTGTAATTTTTTTTAATTAATAAAAAATTTTTTAAAAAAGAGCACAAATTTTAAGCCAGACAGATTGGAGTTTGAATTCCAGCTTTGCCATTCCTTAGATATGTAACATCACATCAGCCTTTCTTTTCTAACCTGTGAAGTGGAATCAATATAATATCTATCTCATAGAAATGCTATGAAGATTATAAATACAACAATGCATGTAATATGTTTAACCTAGTGTCTGGCTAGTAAATACAGATAGGATTAAATACTGTGATCTTAGTGAATATCTCTTTATGCCTCCTTATTTTGCCAAACCAAGGAAAGAAGCATTCAAAACTCCCAACTCCACCTAAAACACATTACAAATAAGAGTCTCAAATGCCCTTTAAACTCGAATGCTCTTCACAACCCCTAAAGTTGGATCCATTTGTAATGTTCTTCTACTTGGAAGACAAAACAAGAACAAGAGCTTTTAGAACTGACTAAAGTATAGGAATATCTGGATTAATGAGATGGCTACAGAAAGCAGAAACTATCCAGACATACTTCAAAAAGTAAAGATAAATATCATTCACTTCACGATTTTCCTGAGGGTCAGCTGAAGCTACTTTTATCTATGACAATTTTTTAATTGCTTGAGTCAATGAAGGATCAGTTAAACTGATCAATTACCTACTATTAAAACAAAAACTCAACCAATATGGTATTGATCTCATGCCTATAAAATCTGCTTATTTTTCTAATTCAGTCAATTAATATTTATTGGGCAGGACTAGAATGCACTTACTAAGCCTACATTGCGCCAGGCACTGTCTTCTGTGGATGCCAAGATGGGTATGACATAAACCCTTCTGCAACAGAACTCATAGCAAGAGATGAAGCAGACATGGAAACAAATAATTACAATGTAATATTATCAGCAGAGTAAGGGAGATATGAACAAAAGAAGTGTTGTGAAAACCAAAAGGAAAAAACTTAACATTCCTTGAGATCCTCTAGGAGACAGATAACTTTTGAATGTGTCTTGATGAATTAGAGCTTTTTCCAATTAAAACAGAAAAAAATCTTTCCTAGAAGAGAAACTACCAGAATGGGCCATGTAGCAATGTTAAACCCAAGGTCTGGAGCCAGATAGCCCAGTTATGACACTAAGTAGCTGACTGGCCTTAGGCAAATTACTTAATATCTTCATGCCTCAACTTCTTCATCTGCAAAATGGGAATAATAATATCTACTTCATAGGGTTACTTTGAGACATAAAGTACTTAGAGTTGTACCTAGTCACAGAAAACATTTATTTATGTAAGCCATTATTGTTATTAAGTGTATAGTATAATCCGAATCCAAAGCAAAAGTAAAAAGTGAAACAAAGAAGCAAACATTTCCCTTATCTAAGTGGTTTGTAGGTCTTATTTACCTGGCTAACACCCAGCAACATTCAAATTATATATACTTATACTCAAAAACAATAAGTATCTTGTTTTGTTTTGCTGCCCACAAATCTGATCATTCATCTAGAAAGGAAGTAGATGGCCACAGGCAAGTCTATTTCAGCTTTCTGAGCCTTAGTTTCTTCATCTACAAAATGAGAAAGTTGTTCTATTTTATGTTAAATGATTTTTCAATTCAAATTTTCTATTCTTCTATTATTCCTCCTATATCTTCAATTATAGAAGTAAGGTAAACCCCAGATAGAGGGATGTATTAGAGAAATTAAATATAAATTTCAAGAGAAAGACAGGAAGAAAAGAGAAAAGAATAGACAAAATCCAAATGATAAGTTACCCTGTGATTTGTAGGAGTTTCACAAAATACCTTGTGACTAATTGCTCAGCAATTGAAAATGGTATTTATTACATCGACTTTTAGCAAGCTGGAAGTGGTGTTAGTGAAGGGATCTATTTGAGATTATCTGTGGTGGCACAAAGTGCTGCTGTAGACCACAAACTTGGGCAAGGAACCAGAATGAACCACCAGAAAGGCAAGTCTGTCTCTAGAAAGTAAATTATACCCAGCTTGCATTCAGGAGGGTATATATATATATATATATATTCAGCTTGCAACCAAGAGGGTTGAAATTAGGGGTGATGCCACGATGGCTCAAAATACAGAAAGTCATTGTGCTGGTTTGAGAGGATTTATATACACTAGAAAAGCCATGTTTTAATCCTAATCAATCTTGTGAGAGCAACAATTTCTTCTAATCCCTATTCAGTACTATAGGTTGGAAACTTGATTAGGTTATTTTCACAGAGATGTAACTCAATCAACTGTGGGTATTAAACTTGATTAGATGGAGACATGTCTCCACCCATTCTACATGAGTCTTGATTAGTTTACTGGGATCCTGTAAAAGAGGAGACATTTTTGGAGAGAATGCCTTTTGAGAACAACAAGAAAGCCACAGAAGAGCCAAGCAGAGCCACGATGCAGAGAGAACCACAGAGTCCACCAGCTAGCGAACTTTGGAGATTCTGAGAGAGCAGAGAAGTACAGCAGAGCACCACAGAACCATGAAGCAGAGAGCCCACCAGCCAGTGACTTTTGGAGATGAAGAAGGAAAATGCCTCCTGGGGAGCTTCATGAAACAAGAGGCCTGGAGAGAAAGCCAGCAGATGCCACCATGTTCACTATGTGCCCTTCCAGCTGAGAGAGAAACACTGAACATCACTGGCTTTCTTGAAACAAGGTATCTTTCCCTGGATGCGTTGGATTGGACAATTCTATAGACTTGTTTTAATTTGGACATTTTCTCAGCCTTAGAACTGTAAACTAGAAACTTATTAAATTCCCCCTTTTTAAAAGCCAATCCATTTCTGGTATATTACATTCTGGCAGCTAGCAAACTAGAACAGTCATCAAGAGCAAGGTGGCAGATACAAAAGGATAAGTTGCCACATACAAGCAAAAACAAACAAAAAGCATCAGTAAAGCTGGTTAAAGGAGAAGGCAAAAGAAAAACAATAACTCCAAAGAAATCTTGATTCCAAAGGAGATTCCAGACCCTTCTTAAATTTCTTCCTGACACATCAGAATGAAAGACTCAGCCAGTTTCAGGATTATGATCAAAGGAAAAAACATAGTTGCATTTACATATAGAAATTATGGGAATTGAAAAATAAGGACAGACCATTAATGTTTCACAGGTCAGGGATGAGGCATCGGGTGAAATCATTTGGAATGGTCAGCCCCACAGCAAAAAGGATCTTGAAGTTGAAACTTAGGTTAGTTAAAAAACAGAGCAGTCCCAAGGGAATATTGAAGGTGAAAATAGTGAAGAGCCAGAAATTGGTTAGAAGCTATTGAAAGTAAAAAATCAAAATTTAGGAGGATTTACTTATTTATTCAGCAAACCTGAAACATCGTTACCCTTACAGGTCTTTGAGGTTTGAAGGATTCCGTTTAACATTATAGAATTCAGACAATAAAAAAATAGGCAATTACAATGCAATGCGTTAAGTGCTTTGATTCAAGTCACAGGTGAGGCTATGGGAACATAGAGGAGGATCTTATGGAATTAGGTAAGTCTTCCTGGAAGAAACAACACTAGGCTGAGTTCTAAAGGATAAATAGGAGTTGGTCTGACAAAAAACTTCATGGGAGGGAGGGGAGAGGGTATACAGATGGTTGGCAGAAGAATGTTCTAATGTTCCAAATATCTACAAACTTCAAAGGTGAGAGGCACTCATTCTAAGAACTAGAATAGAAAACTATATACAATAGACCCATGTCCTATAATTAAGCAAATAAATCAATAGAACTACAAGGAGAAATATTCAAATCTATGATCACCTTGGAGAGTCTAACATACCTCTCTCAGTAATTGATGAAAAAAGCAGGAAAAAATCAGTAAGAATATAAACAATTTGAACAAGATTAAAAAATGACTTAAAGGACATAAACAGAACATTCTCCAACAGCAGAATATAACTTTTTTTCAAGAGCACTGGAAACATTTGCAGTAACTGCCTCATGAAGGAAGTATCAACAATTTCCAAATGATTGACCACAATGCAATTATGCTAGAAATCATGAATTAAAGATAAGTTAAAAAATCACCATATGTGTGGAAAGTAAGAAATATAATTCTAAAGAAGACAGCACAGTGGAAATGATAAAATATAAAATATGATAAAATATTTTAAATGGAATGATAATTAAAATATTACATGTCAAGCTAGTGTGATGCAGCTAGAGCATTATTTAGGAAAAATATGTAGCAGTAAACGCTATATTAATGAAGAAAAAAGGCTTAAATTAATGAGCTAAACATCTATCAGAAAAGACAGAACAGGAATAGTAGAAATCACCCAGTGAAAGCAGAAGAAAGAAAATCATAAATTTAAGAACATACATTAATAAATACAAAAATTGCTTCTTTGGAAGGTTTTATTAAATTAAAAAATTACAGATTAAATTGCACAAGAAAAAAAAAGTGGGAGAAGAAAACATATCTGGAATGAAGGAAGAGACATTACTACAGAACTTGCAGATATTTAAAAGCTAATAGGAAGACAGCTTTCAGGAAGATGGCGGAATACCATAGACTGAATTTACCCCTCTCCCATGGAAGAACTAGAGAAGTGACAGAGAAATAACTGAGACAGCAGTTCCAGAGTATGAATGAGCAGAGAGGGATGCCTACTTTATTTAGTGAGGATGTGGATGAAAAAAGCAGAGAAATTACAATTGCAAGAACAGGGTGAGTTGCAATATGCCAGCCAGAGCCAGAGCTGAAGGAGCAATGTGCATCCATACTCTCACCACTGTATCAGCTTGAGAGATCTTCTCTTTCAGCTCTGCGGCTAGAGACTCCAAGGGGAACCCAGAAGCCAGCAGACTTGCTATACCTTTCCACAGAGACCTTGTAGAGCATAGTGCCTACTCCACAATCCTGAGGCAGACTGTTGTGGGTGCCCGATTTTGGTTGAGACTTGAGTCCCTCTCCTCGGGAGAAGAGGGAGATACAGAGCTGAGCTAATCTGGCAATTGGCCAGCAAAAGAGACTTCCTGGGTCCTGCTGCTATTATCTGTTCTCCATGGAGGTCCATGATGCTCATGGTGTGCATGGGTGGAGAGGCAAGGATGCGAGATAGAGCCGCACCACACCACCAGGCACTCCTGGGTGGGTTGTAGGCAGGAAGAGTTGAAATACTCAGTTCCACAGCCCAAGGTCATTCTGTGTGGGAGCCTGGGGAACACCAGACCCATCAGACTAACAAGAAAATTCTCTGCCAAGGTGCACACCACCCAACCCCTAGCTTTCAGCTTGCAAAGAGACCTATGGACTTGACTGGCTTTGCACCTGGTTGGTTCTGGCCCAGCCACCTGACTTAGTCAGGGAAAGTCAAGTCTGAGGGGAAGATGTGGCCCAAGAGTGCCATTGCTGGGAAGATGTGGAAAGTGCAATGTAGAAAACTGCCTTTCTGCCTAGGTTTTAAGAGATCTTCAATTAAAGTTGTACCTCATGTATGAGGTCCCACCCAGCCTTGGCTTGGTGGGGAATTACTGACAAACCAAGTGCAAAAAAGGAGACCTTCAATGCAAACTCAAGCAACTACAAAATTTTAGAAGAGTGATGGAAATCAACTTTCAAAATACCCTTATGAAGATAATCAAATGCTTCAAAGGCAGCAGAAAATCACAAAGCACATGAAGATGCAAGAAAATATGGCCCAGCCAAATGACCAAATTAAAACATCAGAGGAGACACAGAATTTGGAACAACTAATCAAAGATGTTCATATAAATTTTCTGAATAAGTTCAATGGGTTGGCTAAAGATATGAAGGCTATCAAGACAACACTAGAACAGCATAAAGAAGAATTTGAATGAATAAATAGAAAAGTAGCAGATCTTCTGGAAATGAAAGATACTGTAGATCAAATTAGAAATATACTGGAGAAACACAACAGCAGATTTAAAGAGTCAGAAGAAAGAATAAGTGAACTAAAGGTTAGGACAACTGAATTCAAATGCACAAAAGAACAAATGACAAAAAAGATGGAAAAATTTGAATTGGTACTCGGGGAAATGATGGACAATACCAAGTATGCATTTGTGTCCCAGAAGGAGAAGAGAAGAGTAAATGGCTAGGAAGATTACTTGAGGAGATAATTGAGGAAAACTACCCAACCCTTATAAAAGACATAAATATGTAAATCAAAGAAGACCAATGAACTCCAAATAGAATAAATCTGAATAGACCCACTCAAAGATACATACTAATCAGACTGTCAAATGCTGAGGAGAAGCAGAAAGTCCTGAAAGCAGCAAGAAAAAAGTGATTCACTACATCCAAGGGAAGCCATGTAAGACCAAGAGCAGACTACAGAACAGGCACAATGGGGGCAAGAAGGCAGTGATATGATATATTTAAGATTCTGAAAGAGAAAAATTTCTAGCCAAGAATTCTTTATCTAGGAAAGCTGTCCTTAGAAGTGAGGGAGATATTAAAATTATTACAGACAAATGCTGAATTTGTTAACAAGAGACCAACCCTGCAAGAAATACTAAAGGGAGTTCTGTCAGCTCTAAAAAAAGACAGTAGAGAGAGGTCTGGAGTAGGACACAGAATTGAAGAGTATTAGGAAGATAAAGAGAGAGGGAAAAAAATAGATCTGATAAATAAAAAGTAAAGTATAATAGAATGAGCTGAGACTCAGCATCAAGGGATTGAGAAAACCTTCTCAACCAAAAGGGGGAAGAGCTAAATCAGACAAAATAAAGTGTCAATGTCTGAGAGAGTCCAAACAGAGTCGAGAGGTTATCCTGGAGGTTATTCTAACACATTAAATAGATATCAACTTGTTAGTCAAGATGTAATGGAGAGGCTGGCAGGAACTGCCTGAAAATGTAGAGCTGTGTTCCAGTAGCCATGTTTATTGAAGATGATTGTATAATGATATACCTTCACAATGTGACTGTGTGATTGTGAAAACCTTGAGTCTGATGCTTCTTTTATCTACCTTATCAATAGACGAGTAAAACATATGGAATAAAAATAAATAATAGGGGGAACAAATGTTAAAATAAATTTAGATTGAAATGCTAGTGATCAATGAAAGGGAGGGGTAAGGGGTATGGTATGTATGAATTTTTTTCTGTTGTCTTTTTTTTTTTTTTCTGAATTGATGCAAATGTTCTAAGAAATGATCATGATGATGATATGCAACTATGTGATGATACTGTAAATTACTGATTATATATGTAGAACGAAATGAGCATATATTAAAAATGTTTGTGTTTCTTTCTTGCAATATATTTTTTTTAATTTAAAAATTAATAAAAAAGTTTTTTAAAAAGTAAAGGATAATATAGTAGATTAAAGAACCACCTTTAAAGTAATAACTTTAAATGTTAACTGACTAAATTCACCAATTAAAAGATATAGATTGGCAGAACTGATTAAATAATATGACCCTAATATGCTATTTACCAGAGATTCATCTTAGACCCAAGGATACAAACAGATTGAAAGTAAAAGGACTGAAGATATTCTACACAAGCTGTAATCAAATGAAAGCAGGAGTAGCTATACTAATATCAGACAAAAAAGACTTTACATGCAAAGATATCATTAAAGACAAGGAAGGAAAAAAAAAATAAATAAATAAAGACAAGGAAGGATACTACATATTAATAAAAGGGACAATTCACCAAGAGGAAATAATAATCATTAATGTTTATGCACTCAATCAAGGAGCTCCAAAGTACATGAGGCAAACATTGGCAAAACTGAAGGAAGCGACAGACATTTCAACAATAATAATGGGAGGTTTAAATACACCACTCTCCTCTATAAAAAGAACAATCTGATAGAGCATCAATAAGGAAACAATGTGATAAAGGAATTAGACCTAACAGACATATATAGATCATTACACCCCAAAAAGAAAAGGATATACATTCTTCTCTAGTGCTCATGGAATGTTCTCCAGGAGAGATCATATGCTGGGGCACAAAACAGGTTTTATACATTTTAAAAGATTGAAATTATTCAAAGCACTTTCTTTGATCACAATTAAATGAAACTGGAAATCAATAACCACCAAAGAACCAGAACTTGCACAAATATATGGAGATTAAATAACACACTCTTAAACAATCAGTGGGTCAAAAGAAATCAGTAAATATCTGGAGATGAATGAAAATGTGAAGACAACACATCCGAACTTATGGGATGTGGCAAAGGCAGTGCTGGTAGGGAAATTTACTGCCCTAAATGCCTATATTAAAAAAGAAGAACAAGCAAAAATCAGGGACTTAACTGCTCACCTGGAGGAACTACAGAAAAAAACAGCAAGCTAATCCCAAAGCAAATAGATGAAGAGAAATAACAAAGATTAAAGCAGAAATAAATGAATTGGAGAACAAAAAATAAATTTAAAAGCCCATAGAAGGAATCAATAAAACCAAAATTAGTTTCTTTGAGAAAATCAATAAAATCAGTGGATCCCTGGCTAGGCTAACAAAATAAAAAACAGAGAGTATGCAAATAAACTAAATGTATACAGATAAAATCCAATGAAATATTAAAAGAATTATACATCACAACCAAGTGGGGTTTATACCAGCCATGCAAGGGTGGTTCAACACAAGAAAATCAATCAGTGTAATACAACACATTAAGAAAAATCACATGATCATCTCAATTGATGCTAAAAAAGCAGTTGACAAAATTCAACATCCTTTTATGATAAAAACACTTCAAAAGGTAGGAATCAAAGGAAATTTCCTCAATATAATAAAGGGCATATATGAAAAATCCATAGTCAGCATCATACTCAAGGATGAAAAACTGAAAGCATACCCCCTAAGATTGGGAACAAGACAAGGACGCCCACTGTCACCACTATTATTCAACACTGCTAGAAATTCTAGCTAGAACAATCAAGCAAGAAAAAGAAATACAAGGCACTCATATTGGAAAGGAATTAGTAAAACTTTCATTATTGCAGATGACATGAGCCTACACTTGGAAAATCCTAAGAAATCTGTGGTAAAGCTACTTGAGCTAATAAATTCAGCAAAGTGGTGGGATACAAGATTAATGTGCAAAAATAAGTAATGTTTCTATACATAAGTAATGACCGAACTGAGGAGACAAGAAAAAATTCTATTCAAAATAGCAACTAAAAGAATCAGGTATCTAAAAATAAACTTAACCAGGGATGTAAAAGACCTGTACACAGAAAATTACAAAACATTGCTAAAAGAAATCAAATAAGATCTAAATAGATGGAAAGACATTTTGTGTTCATGGGTAGGAAGGTGTGCTGATTTAAAAGTATTATTATGTACCTTAGAAAAGCCATGTTTTAGTCCTGTTCCAATCTTGTGGGAGCAGCCCTTTATTTTAATCCTGATTCATTAATGTGTATTGGAATTTTTTTATTAGATTACCTTCATAGAGATGTGGCATGCCCAATTGTGGGTATTACTTTTGATTAGATAGAGATGTGACTCCACCCATTCCAAGTGGGTCTTGATCAGATTACTGAATACTTTAAAAGATGAAACATTATGGAGAGAGTCAGAAATTACAGAAGCAACAGAGACAACAGAGCCTAGAGAAATGACAGAAACCTCAGAGACGACAGAAACTTCATAGCAGAGATGGCGCAGAAGCAGTCATTTGGAGAACAGAGACACAGATGTTTGGAGATGTTTGGAGCCCAGCAGGTTGCCGTGAGATGTTAAGCAAGCCATAATCTGGAGAGAGCCAAGGGAAGCCAAGAAATGAAAGCCAACCCTGGAGAAGCAAAGTGGGCAACCCTGACACTGACTGAAAGCAATGGAAACCAGAACCAGGAGAGGCGGATGCCCCCCATGTGACTACCCAGCTGACAAAGGTGTTCCTAACACATGAACCGTCCTTGAATTAAGGTAATCTCTTACTGGTGCCTTAATTTGGGCATTTTCACTGCCTTAAAACTGTAAACTTGTAATTTGTTAAATTCCCCTTTTTAAAAGTCGTTCCAGTTCTAGTATGTCACATTCCTGAAGCTTCCAAACTAACGTAGAAGGCTAAATATTAAGATATCAATTCTACCCAAATTGATCTGTAAATTCAACAAAATACTAACCAAAATCCTAGCAACCTATTTTGAAGACTTAGAAAAGCTAGTTATCAGTTCATTTGGAAGGGAAAGTGGCCCTGTGCTGGTTTGAAAGTGTTGTGTACCTGAGAAAAGCCATGTTCTTTAATCCTCATTCAATATTCCTAGATGGGATGTTTTTTATTGTTTCTATGGATATGTGACCCACCCAGTTGTGGGTGGTAACTTTTGATTAGGTGCTTTCAATGGAGATGTGTCTCCACCCATTCATGGTGGGGTCGGTTACAGGACCCTTTTAAGAGGGAACCATTTTGGAAAAAACTTCAGAACCCACACAGCCAGAGACCTTTGGAGATGCAGAGGGAAAATGCCCTGAGGGAAGCCTTATGAAATGATGTTGCCATGTGCCTTCTCAGTTGAGAGAAATGTCCACAAGCAAAAGATCTCAGCAGATGCCAGTCACGTGCCTCCTCAGCTGAAAGAGGTGTTCTGGATGGCACCAGCCTTTCTTGAAAGTAACCTCTTTTGGTGTCTTAATTTGGACAATTTCATGGCCTTAGAACTGTAAATTTGCAACTTAATAACTTCCATTTTTAAAAGGCATTCCATTTCTGGTATATTGCATTCCAGCAGCTTTAACAAACTAAAAAATACCCCAAATAGCAAAAAACAAACCAAAAAAGCCACAATAAATTAGAAGAATGAAGTGGGAGGATTTACATTTCCTGATTTTAAATCTTATTATAAAGCCCCAGGGGTCAAAACAGCATGGTACTGGAACAAAGATAGATGTATCGATCAATGAAGTTGAATTGAGTTTTCAGAAATAGACTCCCAGGTCTATGGTCAACTGATCTTTGACAAGGTTCCCAAATCCACTGAACTGGGACAGAATAGTCTTTTCAATAAATGGGGCTGGGAGAACTGGATATTCATAGCAAAATACTTCATAACCTATACAAAAATTAACTCAAAGTTAATCAAAGACCTAAATGTAAGAGCCACTACTTTAAAAACTACAGAAGAAAATGTAGAGAAACATCTTCAAGACCTAGTAGTAGGAGGTAGCTTCTTAGACCTTACATCCAATGTACAAACAACAAAATGAAATATATAAATATATATGGGAACTCCTCGAAATCAAATGCTTCTGTGCCTCAAATGACTTTGTCAAAAAAGTGAAGAGGCAGCCAATCCAGTGGGAGAAAATACTTTGAAATCATTTATCTAATAAATGTTTGATATCCAGTACATATAAAGAACTCATAGAACTCAAACAACAAAAGAACAAGCAACCTAATTATAAAACGGGCAAAATATATGAATAGACATTTTTCTAAACAGCAAATATAAATGGCTAAAAAGCACAAGAAAACTGTTCATCTTCATTAGTTATAAGGAGAATGCAAATTAAAACCATAAAATATCATCTCACACTTATAAGAATGGCTGCCGTTAAACAAACAGGAAATTACAAATGCTGGAGAAGGTATGGAGAAACTGAAACACTTACACACTGCTAGTGGGAATGTATAATGGTACAGCCACTGTGGAAGAAAGATTGGCAGTTCCTCAGAAAACTAAATATCGAGTGACCCTATGACCTGGCAATACCGCTACTTGGTATATACACGGTAGAGCTGAAAGCAGTATCACAAACAGACATTTTTCACACTGATGCTCACAGGAGCATTATTCACAATTGCCAAAAGATGGAAACAACCCAAATATCTATCAACAGATGTGGGTAAACAAAATATGGTATAAACATACATGGAATATTACCCAGCTGTAAGAAGGAATAAGGTCCTAAAGCATAAGACAACATGGATGAAACTTTAGGACATAATACTGAACAAAATAAGCCAAAATAAGCCACAAAATGATAGGCACTGTATGATTTCACTAATATGAACCCCCTGGAAAATGTAAACTCAGAGCCTTAAAATGTAGAATATAGGGGACTTAAGAGATAAACAGGAGGTAGAGAAGGGGGAACAGTTACCTGGTATGTACAGACTAGTTAATGAGATTGAACTTAAAAGTATGGGAAAGGATAGAGTTGATAGAAGTTCATTAGTGGGTTTATAAGTTATAGTGCCATGCTGAAGTTGAATATGATTGAAAAGGATTGTTTAGAGCCATGTACCTCACCAATTGGCACTATGAATATAAATAATTTCTTGCATGAACTACTTCAAAAGTATGAGACTTTTACAAAGAGTTAACAATAGAAGGGTACATGGGAAAAATTACTTATTGCATGCTATGGTCTATATTTGACAAGAATACATCACTAGGATGGCGGCTTAGTAAGACGCGCGGATCTTAGTTTCTCCTCCAGGACACCTACTAGGGGAGTAGAAACGATACAGAAAGCGCCCAAAGCCACAACAGAGATAAAAAAGACAGCGCACCCCATCCTGGAACGGCTGGCTGGCTGAGAGAAGCAGCTCGGGTGAGATCGCCGAGGCGCGCGGGCCTTACCGGGCGGGGTAGCAAGCGGCCGGAGTTACTCCCTTCCCCCTTCCCGGGCCGGCTGGGAGAATTGGAGAGGCAGTCCCCTGAAACAAAGACGGCTGGCGCCCACACCACGCGCAGCCCCCGGACCAACTGAGAGAATTGGATCGGAAATCCCCAGCCCGCGGAGAACGGTGACGGGTGGGGGAGGCCCCTTCCAAACCCGTGACTCCCGGGGAACGTGCACTCTCTCGGGCGGGCCGCTGCCGCTGGCACCCTCCCGCCACGCTTGTTGCCCAGGGCCGACTAGGAAATTCGGACGGGCTCTTTCCCTGGCTGCGGCGACCAGCAACCCTCCCTGCGTTCGGACCCCGGGCCGGCTCAAGCCGTTTCGGCTAGCGAACCCCCAGGACGGCGAGAGTTTTCCAAAGTTTAAGGTCCCACAGCACCTTTTACTGGTGGGACCCGCAGACAAACGGGTGCCACGAGCGCCACCTACTGGGCAGGATAAGAAAAACAGAACCCAGAGATTTCACAGAAAAATATTACAACCTTGCTGGGTCCAACACCAAGAGAAATCTGAATAAATGCCCAGACGCCAGCAGCAGAAGATAACTGTCCACGCTCAAAAGATTGAGAATATGGCTCAGTCAAAGGAACAAACCAATAGCTCAAATGAGACACAAGAGCTGAGACAACTAATGCTGAATATACGAACAGAAATGGAAAACCTCTTCAAAAATGAAATCGATAAATTGAGGGAGGACATGAAGAGGACATGGGCTGAACATAAAGAAGAAATAGAAAAACTGAAAAAACAAATCGCAGAACTTATGGAAGTGAAGGATAAAGTAGCAAACATAGAAAAAATAATGGATAGCTACAATGATAGATTTAAAGAGACAGAAGATAGAATTAGTGATTTGGAGGATGGAACATCTGAATTCCAAAAAGAAACAGAAACTATAGGGAAAAGAATGGAAAAATTTGAACAGGGTATCAGGGAACTCAAGGACAATATGAACCACACAAATATACGTGTTGTGGGTGTCCCAGAAGGAGAAGAGAAGGGAAAAGGAGGAGAACAACTAATGGAAGAAATTATCACTGAAAATTTCCCAACTCTTATGAAAGACCTAAAATTACAGATCCAAGAAGTGCAGCGCACCCCAAAGAGATTAGACCCAAATAGGCGTTCTCCAAGACACTTACTAGTTAGAATGTCAGAGGTCAAAGAGAAAGAGAAGATCTTGAAAGCAGCAAGAGAAAAACAATCCATTACATACAAGGGAAACCCAATAAGATTTTGTGTAGATTTCTCAGCAGAAACCATGGAAGCTAGAAGACAGTGGGATGATATATTTAAAATACTAAAAGAGAAAAACTGCCAACCAAGACTCCTATATCCAGCAAAATTATCCTTCAAAAATGAGGGAGAAATTAAAACATTCTCAGACAAAAAGTCACTGAAAGAATTTGTGACCAAGAGACCAGCTCTGCAAGAAATACTAAAGGGAGCACTAGAGTCAGATACAAAAAGACAGAAGAGAGAGATATGGAAAAGAGTGTAGAAAGAAGGAAAATCAGATATGATATATATAATACAAAAGGCAAAATGTTAGAGGAAAATATTATCCAAACAGTAATAACCCTAAATGTCAATGGACTGAATTCCCCAATCAAAAGACATAGATTGGCAGAATGGATTAAAAAACAGGATCCTTCTATATGCTGTCTACAGGAAACACATCTTAGACCCAAAGATAAACATAGGTTGAAAGTGAAAGGTTGGGAAAAGATATTTCATGCAAATAACAACCAGAAAAGAGCAGGAGTGGCTATACTAATATCCAACAAATTAGACTTCAAATGTAAAACAGTTAAAAGAGACAAAGAAGGACACTATATACTAATAAAAGGAACAATTAAACAAGAAGACATAACAATCATAAATATTTACGCACCGAATCAGAATGCCCCAAAATACGTGAGGAATATACTGCAAACATTCAAAAGGGAAATAGACTCATATACCATAATAGTTGGAGACTTCAACTCACCACTCTCATCAAGGGACAGAACATCTAGACAGAGGATCAACAAAGAAATAGAGAATCTGAATATTACTATAAATGAACTAGACTTAATAGACATTTATAGGACATTACATCCCACAACAGCAGGATACACCTTTTTCTCAAGTGCTCATGGATCATTCTCAAAGATAGACCATATGCTGGGTCACAAAGCAAGTCTTAACAAATTTAAAAAGATTGAAATCTTACACAACACTTTCTCGGACCATAAAGGAATGATGTTGGAAATCAATAATAGGCAGAGTGCCAGAAAATTCACAAATACGTGGAGGCTCAACAACACACTCCTAAACAACGACTGGGTCAAAGAAGAAATTGCAAGGGAAATTAGCAAATACCTCGAGGCGAATGAAAATGAAAACACAACATATCAAAACTTATGGGACGCAGCAAAGGCAGTGCTAAGAGGGAAATTTATTGCTCTAAATGCCTATATCAGAAAAGAAGAAAAGGCAAAAATTCAGGAATTAACTATCCATTTGGAAGAACTGGAGAAAGAACAGCAAGCTAACCCCAAAGCAAGCAAAAGGAAAGAAATAACAAAGATTAGAGCACAAATAAATGAAATTGAAAACATGAAAACAACAGAGAATATCAATAAGGCCAGAAGTTGGTTCTATGAGAAAATCAATAAGATTGATGGGCCCTTAGCAAGATTGACAAAAAGAAGAAGAGAGAGGATGCAAATAAATAAGATCAGAAATGGAAGAGGAGACATAACTACTGACCTCACAGAAATAAAGGAGGTAATAACAGGATACTATGAACAACTTTACGCTAATAAATACAACAATTTAGAGGAAATGGACGGGTTCCTGGAAAGACATGAACAACCAACTTTGACTCAAGAAGACATAGATGACCTCAACAAACCAATCACAAGTAAAGAAATTGAATTAGTCATTCAAAAGCTTCCTAAAAAGAAAAGTCCAGGACCAGATGGCTTCACATGTGAATTCTACCAAACGTTCCAGAAAGAATTAGTACCAATTCTCTTCAAACTCTTCAAAAAAATCGAAGTGGAGGGAAAACTACCTAATTCATTCTATGAAGCCAACATCACCCTCATACCAAAACCAGGCAAAGATATTACAAAAAAAGAAAACTACAGACCAATCTCTCTAATGAATACAGATGCAAAAATCCTCAATAAAATTCTAGCAAATCGTATCCAACAGCACATTAAAAGAATTATACATCATGACCAAGTAGGATTCATCCCAGGTATGCAAGGATGGTTCAACATAAGAAAATCAATTAATGTAATACACCATATCAACAAATCAAAGCAGAAAAATCACATGATCATCTCAATTGATGCAGAGAAGGCATTCGACAAGATCCAACATCCTTTCCTGTTGAAAACACTTCAAAAGATAGGAATACAAGGGAACTTCCTTAAAATGATAGAGGGAATATATGAAAAACCCACAGCTAATATCATCCTCAATGGGGAAAAATTGAAAACTTTCCCCCTAAGATCAGGAACAAGACAAGGATGTCCACTATCACCACTATTATTCAACATTGTGTTGGAGGTTCTAGCCAGAGCAATTAGACAAGAAAAAGAAATACAAGGCATCAAAATTGGAAAGGAAGAAGTAAAACTATCACTGTTTGCAGACGATATGATACTATACGTCGAAAACCCGGAAAAATCCACAACAAAACTACTAGAGCTAATAAATGAGTACAGCAAAGTAGCAGGTTACAAGATCAACATTCAAAAATCTGTAGCATTTCTATACACTAGTAATGAACAAGCTGAGGGGGAAATCAAGAAACGAATCCCATTTACAATTGCAACTAAAAGAATAAAATACCTAGGAATAAATTTAACTAAAGAGACAAAAAACCTATATAAAGAAAACTACAAAAAACTGCTAAAAGAAATCACAGAAGACCTAAATAGATGGAAGGGCATACCGTGTTCATGGATTGGAAGACTAAATATAGTTAAGATGTCAATCCTACCTAAATTGATTTACAGATTCAATGCAATACCAATCAAAATCCCAACAACTTATTTTTCAGAAATAGAAAAACCAATAAGCAAATTTATCTGGAAGGGCAGGGTGCCCCGAATTGCTAAAAACATCTTGAGGAAAAAAAACGAAGCTGGAGGTCTCGCGCTGCCTGACTTTAAGGCATATTATGAAGCCACAGTGGTCAAAACAGCATGGTATTGGCATAAAGATAGATATATCGACCAATGGAATCGAATAGAGTGCTCAGATATAGACCCTCTCATCTATGGACATTTGATCTTTGATAAGGCAGTCAAGCCAACTCACCTGGGACAGAACAGTCTCTTCAATAAATGGTGCCTAGAGAACTGGATATCCATATGCAAAAGAATGAAAGAAGACCCATGTCTCACACCCTATACAAAAGTTAACTCAAAATGGATCAAAGATCTAAACATTAGGTCTAAGACCATAAGACAGTTAGAGGAAAATGTTGGGAGATATCTTATGGATCTTACAACTGGAGGCGGTTTTATGGACCTTAAACCTAAAGCAAGAGCACTGAAGAAGGAAATAAATAAATGGGAACTCCTCAAAATTAAACACTTTTGTGCATCAAAGAACTTCATCAAGAAAGTAGAAAGACAGCCTTCACAATGGGAGACAATATTTGGAAATGATATATCAGATAAAGGTCTAGTATCCAGAATTTATAAAGAGATTGTTCATCTCAACAACAAAAAGACAGCCAACCCAATTACAAAATGGGAAAAAGACTTGAACAGACACCTCTCAGAAGAGGAAATACGGATGGCCAAGAGGCACATGAAGAGATGCTCAATGTCCCTGGCCATTAGAGAAATGCAAATCAAAACCACAATGAGATATCATCTCACACCCACCAGAATGGCCATTATCAACAAAACAGAAAATGACAAGTGCTGGAGAGGATGCGGAGAAAGAGGCACACTTATCCACTGTTGGTGGGAATGTCAAAGGGTGCAACCACTGTGGAAGGCAGTTTGGCGGTTCCTCAAAAAGCTGAATATAGAACTGCCATACGACCCAGCAATACCATTGCTAGGTATCTACTCAAAGGACTTAAGGGCAAAGACACAAACGGACATTTGCACACCAATGTTTATAGCAGCATTATTTACAATTGCAAAGAGATGGAAACAGCCAAAATCTCCATCAACAGAAGAGTGGCTAAACAAACTGTGGTATATACATACGATGGAATATTATGCAGCTTTAAGACAAGATAAACTTATGAACCATGTAATAACATGGATGGACCTAGAGAATATTATGCTGAGTGAATCCAGCCAAAAACTAAAGGACAAATACTGTATGGTCCCACTGATGTGAACGGACATTCGAGAATAAACTTGAAATATGTCATTGGTAACAGAGTTCAGCAGGAGTTAGAAACAGGGTAAGACAATGGGTAATTGAAGCTGAAGGGATACAGACTGTGCAACAGGACTAGATACAAAAACTCAAAAATGGACAGCACAATAATACCTAATTGTAAAGTAATCATGTTAAAATACTGAATGAAGCTGCATCTGAGCTATAGGTTTTTGTTTTGTTTTGTGTTGTTTTGTTTTGATTTTACTATTATTACTTTTATTTTTTTCTCTATATTAACATTCTATATCTTTTTCGGTTATGTTGCTAGTTCTTCTAAACCAATGCAAATGTACTAAGAAATGATGATCATGCATCTATGTGATGATGTTAAGAATTAATGATTGCATGTGTAGAATGGTATGATCTCTAAATGTTGGGTTAATTTCTTTTTTTCCGTTAATTAAAAAAAAAAAAAAAAAGAGAAGGGATAATTGGAGATGAAGGGATACAGACTGTACAACGGGACTGGATATAAAAACTCAGAAATGGACAGCACAATACTACCCAATTGTAATGCAATTATGTTAAAACACTGAATGAAGCTGCATGTGAGGTATAGGTTTTTTGTTTTTGTTTTTTTTGTTTTTTTTCTTTCTATTATTGTTTTAATTCTTATTCTGTTGTCTTTTTATTTCTTTTTCTAAATCGATGCAAATGTACTAAGAAATGATGAATATGCAACTATGTGATGTTATTAAGAATTACTGATTGTACATGTAGATTGGAATGATTTCTAATTGTTTTGTTAATTCTTTTTTTAATTAATAAAAAAAAATAAAAAAATTAAAAAAAAAAAACTCTGTACCCAGAAGGAAACATCAGACCCAAAAAAAAAAAAAAAAAAAAAAAAAAAAAAGAATACATCACTAGTACTACTTCAATACTAGGAGTAAATAATTGAGGGCAGGAGGACAAGAGTTAAGGGGAGTTTGGGATTTTCTCTCTGGTGTGGGTGTGTCTATGTTATTCTTCTTTAGAGCAATGAAAATTTTCTAAAAAATGAGAGTGATGGGGTGAGCCACAATGGCTCAGTGCAGAGTTCTTGCTTGCCATGCCAGAGACCTAGGTTTGATTTCTGGTGCCGGCCCATGCAAAATAAATAAATTAATTAAATTAAATTTTAAAATAAAAAATTGAGAGTGATGATGATTGTACAACTAAAGGAAGACACTGTGGAACTTTATTTTGGATAGAATATATGCTATATAAATATATCTCAACAAAATCTGCAGATTAAAAATAAATAAATAAACAGAAAGATTCAAGTGCTAGAGAAAATGTGAAGAGAAGATATACCTATTCAATGGTGGTAGGGTAGCAGAATGGGGTAGCCCCTCCAGAGAACAATGTAGTGAATCCACAGGAGGCTAAATATAGGGTTGCCATATGAGTAGGCAGTCCCATTTCTGGGAATATATTTGAAAGAATTGAAAGTAGTGACTTTGAATAAACATTTGACACTGATATTTATGGCTACACTATTTATGATACCCAATGTCTGGAAATAGCCAAAGGGTGCACTGACTGAAAAGGACAAGAGTAAATGTGGTATATAAGATGGAATATTGTGTGGTTACAAAAAACAATGAAGTCATGAGGCATGCAATGAGGTGAAAGAACACGAGGACATTATGTTGAGCAAAATAACCCAGAAACAAACAACAAATATTGTATGGTGTCTTTTAGAAATTACTTAGAAGAAAAAATTGGGGCCTAGATTGTAAGCTCTTATAGCAATCACATTTATTCCTGAGCTTTATGTGTTATTTCCAAATTCTGAGATGCTGTGCTATATGTGTATAACCTGTACTTCCCTGGAATTTTGGGTACCTGTGTGACACATAAGACTCAGAATTGGAGTTCTGTAGCTCTGAAAGCCAGCGTTCCTATATTCAGCAATTGTTAAAGAAACGTAAAAAGAGATTAGGCTTCAATCAGAGATAAGAACAAAAGACAATCTGGTTGGGACTAAGGTAAATAGAATACAGGGTAAAGGAAAATGTTGCTTGTATTTTAGAACTTCACCTGCTGTATGAGACCAAAGGAAGAGAGGTTTATTTGTCTAAAACTTATATTTTCTGTAGCATGGAATCTAACTTAACCTGTCTGGTCAGATCAGTTAAACAACCTAAACACACGGAGCCTAGAATTGGGAACAGGGTTTTGCAATTCTGTATATATTAATGTAATACTGGATACATTCCAGAGGATATTAGGCAGATAACTAAAAATATATTGGTAAAGTTCCTTAAGGGCCTGGAGAAAAGATACGGAACTATTAAACTTCCCAATTCAGGAAATCCTTGATAGTCTCTCAAACATTAGGAACTCCCAAGTTAACAGGCCATGCCCTTGATCTTGTGGCTTGCTCTAGTTAAGCCTATCTATAATTATGCCTAAACGTTACATCCAGAGAAGTTCTTTTGTTGCTTATATGTGTCTTCTCTCTCTCTAAACCCAACTCTTTGAGTTAAATTGTTACTCTCCCTGCTACAGGGACATGACATCCAGGGGTATAAGTCTCCCTGGAAACATGGGACATGACTCCCAGGGATGAGCCTGGCTATGGCACCACGGTATCAATGCCTACCTGACCAAAAGGTGGAAAAGAAATGTAAAAAAATAAGGTATCAGTGGCTAAGAGAATTCAAATACAGTCGAGAGGTTATTCTGGGGGTTACTCTGATGCAAGCATCAGCTAGATACTTCAAATTGCCGTGGTATGCCAAGCCCCAACAAACTGCATTCCTGTAAACCCAAAAGAACATCCAGGGTTCTATCTGAGACTCTACAAAAATTTCACTTACTAAGTTTGGTTTTCAAAAAACCTATAACCTCCAGATGTGAAGTTGTATCACATCAGAGAAGATAGATTTAACAAGTGAGTAGGACTACTGAATCATTATTTTGATATTTCTTTTTAGTTTCTAGTGTCTTAGATCAGCTAGAAGGAAATATCTGAAATTGTGGGACTGTAATCCATACCATACTTTGAAATTTGTTTTAAATCTACTTGTTAAAATGTACCTTGAAATTAATCACTTCTTTGTACATATGTTGTATTTCACAATTCAAAAATGCTTCCTAGCAAGTCCTATGTATTGCTTAGGGTAGACAAAGATGCTCTTCCCACACTCTGAGGCTCTGGGTTCTGAGCAGACTAATCTAGAACCAAGCTGGCCTCAGTTTGAAACCAGATCCTGTCCATGTCTGGGTATGTGATCTGGGGAAGGCAAACCCCTCCAAGTCCATTTCCACAGCGGTTTATCAGGACGATTAGAGAAAACATAGGAAAGGACTTCTTGTAGTGCCTGGCATATAGTGATAACTAACACTTTATAAATTCCTACCCTACAGTTTAAGGAGAAAAAAGATAATACAAGTATATTATAAATAATTTCATGCACAAGATTTGAAATTTTTAATGAAATGAACAAATGCTTAGAAAAACAAAAGTAGCCAAAAAGAAATAGAAAACCTAAATAGTCTTATCACTATAAAGGAAGTTGAAGCTGTAAATTAAAATCCTTTCCCAAAGAAAACTCCAGGCCCAGGTGGCTTTTCCTATGACTTTCATCAACATGTAAGGACAAAATAACCATTCTCACAAAACTCTCCCAGATAAGTGAAACATCCCCAAACTTATTATATAAGGGTATCATAATTTTGTACCAATCCTTGCCATGTTTATTACATCTAAGGATGTTAGATCTGAGAGATCTAAACAAGACACATTATAATAGAATTGTCAAATACAAGACAAAGAGAGAATTTTGAAAACAGCAAGAGAGAAGCTACTACTATATACAAGGTATTTTAGTTTCCTAGGCTGCTTAAAGCAGAGACCATGAAATGGGCTGACTTTTAACAATGGGAATTTATTAGCTTACAAGCTTACCATTTTGAAGCTCTGAAAATGTCCAAATCAAAGTATCATCAAGATTATGCTTTCTTCCTGAAGACTGGCTGCCAGTGATCCTGTATTCTGTCAGATGGCAGTATCTCCTACTCTCTTCTTTCTCCTTTGGGTTTCACTGATTTCACCTTCTTGCTTCTATGCTTTTTTCTCTCTGCATTCATCCCATTTATAAAGGATTCCAGTAAAAGAATTAAGGCCCATCCTGAATGAGATGGGTCATATCTTAACTGAAGTAGTGCCATCATAAGATCCTACTTACAGTGGGTCCACACCACAGGATTGGACTAACTTTATTGGACTAACAGGCTTTTCTGGGGTACATACAGTTTCAAACCACCACACAAGGGATCTCTAATAAGATTAACATTGGATTTCTCATCAGAAACCACAGAGGCCAAAGGACAGTGGGATGGAATATTTAAGGTCCTTAAAAAACTGTCAACCAAGAATTCTATATCCAACAAAATTATTTTTCAGAAACAAAGGAGTGTTTTCCAACCTGAACTAGGCAGAATGGTTCTCTGAAAGAATGGGGGTGAGAATAAGGGCCATTCTGCCATAAATGGGGTGGGGATCATGGAGAACACCATCAACATTCACAAGCAAATCCATGTAATGGACTTCATGAAATATGTTCCTCAGGCACGTGAATAAATTCAGAAATTTTCCATGAAGAAGATGGTAGCACCAGATGCATGCACATTGACACACCAGGCTCATCAAAGCTGCCTGGTCCAAAGGAACAGGAATGGCCCATACAGTATTCATGTACAGTTTTCCTGAAAACATAATAAGAATGAAGATTCACTAAATAAGCTCTATACATTTGCTAACTGTGTACCTGGCACCACTTTCTAAATCCTATAGACAGTTAATGTGGATGACAACTAGTAGTTGATTAATATATAAAGAAATCCTACAACTCATAATAAAAAGACAAATGATCCAATTTAAAAATGGGCAAAAGACTTGAATAGACATGTCCCCAAAGAGGATATAAACTGGCTAAAGAGCACATGAAAAGATGCTCAATATCATTAGCTATTAGCTAACTACAAATCAAAACCACAATGAGATACCATTTCACACCCACTAGAATTGGCTACTATTAAAAAAAAATAGAAAATAACAAGTGTTGATGAGGATATTGAATGAATAGGAATACTTAGTTAATGCTGGTGGCAATGCAAAATAGTGCAGCCCCTATGGAAGATGGTTTGGTAGTTCCTCAGAAATCTAAGTAACAACTACCATATGACCAAACAATCCCTCTGCTGGGTGTATAGCCAAAAGAACTGAAAGCAGGGATTCAGATATTTACATACTTATGTTCAAAGAGGCATTATTCACAATAGCCAAAAGGTGGAAGCAACCCAAGTGTCCATTGACTGATAAATGGATAAAAAAAAGTGTGGTGTATATATACAACAGAATAACATTCAGCCATAAAAATGAATGAAGTCTTCATAGATGTGACAACATGGATAATTCTTGAACACATCATGTTGAGTGAAATAAGCCAGATACAAAAGGACGAACGGTGTATGCTGTCACTGAGATGAAATAATTAGAATAAGCAAACTCAGAGTTAGAATCTAGAATGGAGATTATTGGTTGGGTTAAGGGTACAAAATGGGGAATTCATGCTTTATTTGTAAAGAATTTCTACTTAAGTTAGTTGTAAAGTTTTGGGAACAGATGGTGGTGACAGCAGCACAATATTGTAAGTATAATTAACAGTACTGAATTATGTAAGTGAATGTGGTTAAAGGGGGAAATTTTAGGTCATATATATCATACTAGAATAAAAATTAAAAGATAAAACATAGGACCATATAACACAATGAACCCTTTGCAGACAATGGACTATAGTTAATAGTACAAGCACAAAAATGTTCTTTCATTAATTATAACAAATGTACCACACTAATGCAAAGTGTCAACAATAGGAAGTATATGGGAACACCGCATTTTTTACACGATCTTTCTATAAACCTACAACTTCTATAATTTTTTAAAAATGTAAATTAATAGCCAATCATCAAATAAAATTACAAAATAATGGAAAAAGGAGATAATTGAGACATTTACAGAAAAGGAAAAGCTGAAAGTGTTCATTACCAGAAGACCAGCCCTAGAGGAAATACTAACGGGAGCCCTTCAGGCTGAAATAATAGGATAATAGACAGTAACTCAAAGCCAGAAAAATGAATAAAGAGCATTAGTAAAGGTATATACATAGGTAAATACAAAATCCTGTATTATCAATCTTTTCGTTTGTAACTGCTTTTTCCCTCCTATATGATTAAACAGGCAAATATACAAAATACCATTATAAATCTATGTTAATGGGCATTTAAATGCATATATAGATATAATCTGAGACATTAACAATATAAATGGGGTGGGATGAGAAATAGAGGAGTAGAGTTTGTATACTACCGAAACTAGGTTGTTATTAGTTGAAAACATTCATTGTGATTGCAAAGGAAACCTCTAAGAAAACAAAGATATGGAAAATAGGAAAGAAGAAGGGAATCAAAATGACACATTCAAATCCACAGAGATAGAAAGCACAATAGTGGTTACCAGGGGTTGGGGGAAAGAGGAATGGGTAGTTATTTTGCTAAATGAGTATAAATTTTGGTTTAGAATGATAAAAAGAGTCTAGAAATAGTGGTAAAATAACACAGCTTGTTAATGTACTTACACAGTATTGTCAATGTACTTAATGTCAAAGAATTGTACCCCTAGCATGGTTAAAATGATCATGTTATATATATTTTATCACAATTAAAAATATATTAATTAGGGGTGCAAGAGTAGTTCAGTGGTAGAATTCTTGCCATGTGGGAGAACCCAGGTTCAATTTCCAGTCCATGCACTTCCAAAAACAAACAAACAAATTCAACAAAAAATGATAAAAATTCAAAAAATGGTGCTGCAATAACAGGATACTCACATGGAAAAATAATAAAATGTGACCCCACCATACAGCATACAAACTATATATGTTAATTATATATATTAATATATATATATATTAATTAATTAGATTTTTATAAAAAGGATCTTGGCCACAGGTTAATTTAATAGATCACAGGGGAGGAGGAAACAGTAAGATTTCCAGGAAAAAAAAAAAAAAAAGCTAAACCCTTTGGGGTGCAAGAGTAGTTCAGTGGTAGAATTCTCACCTGCCATGCATGAGACCTGGGTTCAATTCCCAGCCCATGCACATCCCAAACAAACAAAAAATAAGCAAACAAACAAATGAAAACCAAAAAGAAAATTTCAGCAAATGATGCTACAATAAGGGGATACTCACATGGATAAAGAATGAAATGTGACCCCTGCCATACAGCATACAAAAAAATCTAAACCCTTTAAGAAAGTAATTTGCTAATATCCTAATTGTATAAATCCTAACATGTGTAAGATATTTTAACTACCACTCACATCTCTAGATATCCATACAATTATATTCACATGTATACAAAAGATGTATAAAATCATGTTTTAGTGATTCTGTATATAGTGGTACATACTAGAAACAACTTAAATGTCTATCAATTGAAGACTTTAAATTATATATAATCATAAAATGATACTATGCAGTCCTTTAGAAAAGTGAGATAAGTTATAAACATGGAAAAATAATGATAAAGTTGAGAAAACAAGAAGCAGAATAATTATGTATAATATAATTCTCTGTGTGTGTGTTTCTTAAAGAGGAGCTACAATATACTGATGATTACATATGCAAGGAAAATTTCTGGGAATATACATAAACTGTGTTAGTGTGTAAATGATGCCAAAAAGCAATATACCAGAAATGGGATCGCTCTTAAAAGGGGAGTTTCATAAGTTACAAGTTTACAATTCTAAGCCTATAAAAATGTCCAAATTAAGGCATTCAGGTAAAGATACTTATATTCAAGATAGGTCAATGGGTCTGGACACCTCTGTCAGCTAGGAAGGCATGTGGCCGGCATCCGATGTGGTCTTTGGCTTCTGGTTTCAAACATCTTACAGCCTCTCTTCCTGTTGGAGTGCCTCACTTTGCTTCTCCAGGGCTGGCTTTCATCTCTTGGCATCCTTTGGCTCTCTTCAGGTTCTGGCTTGCTTAACATCTCATAGGAAGGCAAATGGCAATGTCTGCTGGGATCCAAGCATCTCCAAACATCTGTGCCTCTGGTTTGAGCTCTCTCTAAAATGTTTCCTCTTTAAAAGGACTCCAGTAAACTTATCAAGACCCACCCTGAATGGATGGCAGCACATCTCCATCTAATCAAAAGATTATGCCCAAAATTGAGAATGACACATCTCTGATGAGGTAATCTAATCAAAAGTTTCCATGCTACAATACTGAATCAGGATTAAAAGAAATGGCTGCCCCCAAAAGATTGGATCAGGATTAAAACATGGCTTTTCTGGGGTACATAATATTTTTCAACTGGCACAGAAACTATTAACAATATTCATTCTTGGGAATAGGATGATGGGAATGAGAAGGGTGACTTATTTTCACCTTTCAGAGCGCTGAAAAAAGTTTTAATCATTTAGCATATGTTTTTAATTTTATTAAAACTAGTTTTAACAAATTAAAATGTTCAAAGAAATGGGGAACAAGTAATATGACTGAATGGCAAACTTCAAAGAGAGTGAAGAATTTTATACTAGGGTATATGGGGTTTGTATAAATAAGCCACCTACACCCAACAAGGGTGAACAGAGTCTTTTATTGAAACAGGGAAATTGGCCCCACAACATTCAAGAGGTCAGAGAAAGACCCTTCAAGGCTCTGCCCCCTATACAAACTTTGAATTACCAACAAGACTGGCAGAAACTCCTCTCTCAAAACTCCAGGAAACAGTTAAAGGACTAGTAACAGGGCAAGTGCCAAATCAAGAAAAAGGCTATTTGAAAGCTATAGGAGCATCACATGTCTGGCTCAATCTTTCTGGCAGTGGCCTGAGGGACATGCTGTTCCAGAACTTGCCCTGCATGTAGAAGCTGTCTCACAAAATTCTCTTAAGAATGCTGCAGGAAAGTAGTCAAGTCATGCTGCCTGGGGCAAGGAATTGCTGGCTGTAGGATATACAATGCACTGCCCCCACACATGAGAGACTGTTTCCTCTTATAGAGTACATTTGGAACTATGCAAATGGGGCAATTCCTAGGGCCATACATGCATTTTCACAAGACATGACGCATATGTAGAAAGGATGGGGAAGACACCTATGTTTTGGCCTGGAGCTATTCTCTAAATTTATAGAATAGGAGAAAAGTACATGCACAGGTCAATTTGGGGAGACTGAAGAAAGTGTTTTCTTTTTTTCCTTCTGTTTTTGTTTTCAGTGTTATTATTGTTGTTAGCTCCTGGCATTCAAGGAAAACTTGATCTTAACACTTGCTGGGTACAAGCTTAAGGAACAGATGCCTTCAAGTCTAAATTCCAATGATATATTAATTTTATAACTTTTTTGGGGGGAGGTGCATGGTCTGGGAATTGAACCTGGGTCTCTGTCAGGGAAGGTGAGCATTCTAACTACTGAACTACCCATGTACCCCCAATGATAACATATTAAAATATCGAAATGTACAGGTTTCAACCAAAGGCCACGAAATACACAAAGAAACAGGAAGCAATCGTCCAGCCAAAGGAGAAGATTAAAATATTAGAAATAATCAACAAGGGCCAGATCTAGAACATAGCACACAAAGACTTTTTAAAAATGGTCCTAAATATGCTCAAAGAGCTAAAGGAAAACATAGACAAAGAACAAAAGGAAATCAGGAAAATGATAGCGAGACACAAAGAGAATATCAGTAGAGAGATGGAAGTTATGAAAAGGAGCCAAACACCCAAAACCACAGTAACTGAAATTAAATATGCTCTAGAATGGTTCAATAACAGATTGGAACTGACAGAAGAATCAGAGAACTTGAAGATAAGACCATTGAAATAATTCATTCTAAGGAGCAGAAAGAACAAAGAAAAGTGAACAGAACCTGAGGAATCTGTGGGACATCATCAAGCAAATCAAGATACATACTGTGGGAGTCCCAGTAGGAGAAGAAAGAAAGAAAGGGATAGAAAGAAAATTCAAAAAAATAATGACTGAAAACTTCCCAAATTGAATTAAAGACATGATATACATATCCAAAACTTTCAATGAGTTCAGTGAACTACAAACAGGATAAACCCAGAGAGACCCAGGCCACAGCACATTGTAATCAAACTGTTGAATGCAAAAGGATAAATAGAGGGAATTTTTAAAGTCTCAAGAGAGAAGAAACAGGACAAGTACAAAGCAGCCTCAATGAGTATGATTGTTAAAGCTCACATGTCAACTTGGCTAGGTTCACTTTTTTGGTCAAGCAAGCCCTGGACTGATTGTAAGGATATGTTGTAGATTTAATCATCAGTCAGTTGACTGCATCTATAGCTGATGACATCTACATTCAACAAAGGAGGCTGTCTTCAGCAATGAGAGAAGTCTCATCCAAATCAGCTGAAAGCCTTAAAGGGAGAACTGATGGTTTGGGCAGTCAGAAAGAATAGGTATGTTCCCAAAGTTAATTTTTTTTCTTCTATGCTTTTGCTCATGCTGTTCCTCCTCTCTTGAATGCGCACTAATTTCTATTTGTCAAAATTTCATTCTTCTTGTTGGGTTCATTTCATATACACAAAGCTTTTAAATCCTCTTATCTGTCAAACATACCCAGGGGTGATATTGAAAATATTTAACCACAACTATACCAGTGGCACCATTTCATCAGAACAAACTCCTGCTGTAGATAGAGCAGGGCCTCTAGGGTCCCTGCAATGCTGGGCATAAACCTTTTAGTTGCTGGATTTGGAGGTATTTGTGGGTTCCAGGGGAGGGAGCTAGTGTGGCAGGAAGTAGTCAGAGGCTCAGGGCAGAAGTGTTTCGAATATTTTAACAATGGATACAGTAGTACCTACCAGCTGAGTACAAGCTCCTCAAAAACCCTTATGCAGTCATCTTTTGGGGGCAACTTCAGGTGCTTGGGAACTTCTCCTGGAGCACCTGACTCATTTTGCTTTGTGTATAAATGGTGTACTTCTCCATCTCCTTCACCCCATCTGCAGCAGGATTGTAAATTCCTTCAAAGATTGTCTAATTCATCATTGTGTTCCTCCATTATATCTTGCACATCATAGAACTCAAAACATGCTTGTGTATTTGAATTAAAGAAAGGCAAATTATTTTACTCTCAAATGTCAACAAGGTAAGTTACCTAAGGGAAAGAGAAAAGACAGCTAATTTTTAATGAATGAATTATTTTTCTGATCCCCATTTTACAAATGAGTAAATCAAGGCTTAGACACTGCAGCCTTTTAAAAGTTTGTTATGTCTCTTCTGAAGGGTATTTTGTTTATTTTATGGTTAAAAGATTATATGGAATTTACATTACTAAGCTAGTGTCTCCTCTTTTCAAAGCATGCTCACCTCAGATACACGTTTATCCCCTTGAAGATAAGTGAATGAGAGCATTTCTCACGCAGACTGGTAACCTAAATAAGAACTGATAATGGATTCATGGAAAGATAACTTTTATGTAATCTTTTCAATCAGTTTGCCGCCATTTTCTTTTTCACCAACTCGGTTACATTTGGTAGGGTTCTTTTGGAGAGATCTCTTTCTGAATCTTTGAAAAGGGAAGAATTTTAGCACAACCAAAAAAGTATAAATGGAAACCATTTTAATTTTTTAATTCATGCCATTATTAGCTCTCCTTACATCAGCTTCTTCTAATTATGCAGAAGTGCATACATCTGACAGAGTGCCTGGCCCTGACTCATTACTTACTAATGAGATCATATTTTTCATTACAATTCTAAAATCCCATCAATCTTTTCCTAATTATTTTTAAGTGAATTTGCTATTTTATAAAGGGAAGAGTGTATGACACTAGCAGGAACTAGGAAAGTTTCATGTGATTTCAATTTCACTAACTTTGTTGGCAAGATGGTCTATAACTATTGCCAATGTTAATAAATCAAATTTCGATGTCTAGGAATGGGTTTACTGCCATGGGCCCTTCATGTACCAGAACTCACTCTCAGATTCAATGAATCAGACCTCTAAGTATTGCCACAGCAATGCTCCTTTCAAATTATAGGCATTGTCAGAGCCAAGGGTACTATTAAAAATGATTAGCAACAGATACTAGCTATAATACTGAATCAGGGTCTAGGAGACCCCAGTTGCCTCTTTGGCAGCTGGATTTTTAGTAGCTCCACGGGGTTCTTTGGGAGACATCAGAGCAGGCAGATTGTTGGGTGTGGGGTAGCTAGAGCAGCATCTATTTAATGATGAACTTTTGTTCTCCATATATATTTGCATTTTCCTTATGAAATCTAGAACCTAAAAAATGAACCTTCCAATTATCTAATTACAAATTTAAAGGGTTTCATTTTTTTTTTTATTTTAAATTAAAGCAGATGTTTAATGTAAATACCATGTTCTGTAGATCTTGGAAGTTCCAGTAACCCCTTGTAAATGTGACCTTGTAAACATGAATAAAGTCAAATCTATGAGCAGGAAGGGCACCTGTCACCATCTTGCCTTCTAGGCTAGGCCAACAGCTGGTTGGGGCAGGGTACTGACTACCTAGATTTGCTGATGGTTTAGTCAGCAACTGAACCTATGCTCTCCACAGGTGAAAAGTTCTAAAGTTGATCTTGGCAACTCTCGATTCATCCACTTCAAAATCACCCTGCTGCCTTTAATTGGAACAGTTTTCTAAGTGTTTTGATTTTTTATTACACTTTGTGCCTAGGCTGTAAGAAATAACAGCCTTGACCACTCCAATTCAATAAAGCTCTTGTACTGTTTTTATAAATGTCCTAGGCAGGTGCCAGAATCCTGCAGGGAAGCCAGGTACCCGGAGACAGGCCCTGCCTCTGACCCTAGGCAAGAGCAAGCCCAGGGGCTTGGGGCCCAGGACCCTGTCACAAGAAATGTGGCCCATTAGCTCCTGGCAGTGGCACGGCACGGCCAAGAGAACCACACTCACTCAGACTCCAACCACCAGGCCCAACCTGTGGTGTTTTTCCTTACCCTACTCCATGTATTGTAATAATTAAGTCAACTGGAAAACAAAATACTGAATAAAAGACTAAGAAAAAAACAGCGTGGGGGCAGCTGGGGCCAGGAAAGAGCGCACACTGCGAGGTATAAAGGAGCATTGTGCTAGGGCTTCTCCATTTGGAGGATTTGGCGCCCCGGGAGTTGGAGGAGCCGAAAATGATCTTGCTTTCTCTGGAAGGAGATCCTTCGGAGTCCAGCTGAATAAAGAACAGCTTGGGCAGGAGGGGGCTGGGGACAGGCAAAGAGGAAAGCAGAGTTACAAAGAAGGGCTGGGTCTAGGAAGCACTGGAGCAAAAGGTAAGCACAAAGCTCCCTTATCTTTTTATTACTAACTTATCACCCCAGAATAATCAATGTCCAATCAGAAGCTCATTTTGACAGCTATTAAACAGAAAGAGCAATTTATCAAATGACTAATAAACCAGTGCTTATGTTCTTGCAGGAAGGGAAGAATAGAAAAGAAACTTAGAATTCATTGTAATAATGGTCCAAATTATGAGACCATGACTTCAAAGCTTTGCTGTTCATTGTGTGAGATTGTTTAAAGCAATGGGGAAGTGGACAGAAAAAGGGAAGGGGGCATGGTTTAACCTCTGGAGGAGATGTCGGATGTAGAATTTTTAAAATATAGCTGAAGAATAGTAACTCCTCCACTTCTGCTTTGGCCACCTGCTCCCTGCCTTCTTCCTTCTCATTTCTGTGGAGGACAGAATAGAGCCAGGAACTGTCCTCTGAAAGTGACAATATTTTTTCAGAATGAAAATTACTGAGAAGACAAGGCAAGCAGAGAGTCAAGGGCTCAGCTCCCTTCATTGTGGATCATGGCCCTCATCTCTCCTCAGTCCCTTACCTCAGGAAGTCTCCATGAAGCTGCTGCTCAGTCTTTTCTGTCCTTGCAGGGTGAAAACCCAATTCATTCTAGACCACTGGTTTGCCCAAAGAGCAAGTTGGGGGTGGAGGAAACTGGCACTAGAAAAAAAAGTGTTAAGAGGGAAAGAGTTGGCACTGCTAAATGGAGAAAGGTTCCAGCAGTTTAATCCATTCTGAACAGAATCATTAATCAGGTGCAAAACTCCTAAAAGGAGCAAAACTAGGACCAGCTTCATCCAAGGGGCAGCCTGCCAATTTATTCCACTTGTCTTTCTATCGGGGCTGATCCAATCCAGCCTAGTCAGGAGCCACCTGTTCATATCCCCTCCCCATCTCTCTGACCTCGGAAGTAAGAGGAGAAATGATGGGAAACCCAGACAGCTGCTGTGACCCACCCCCTCCCTCTTTTCACCCACAAAACAAGCAGCCTGATTCTAGGATTTGGGCCAGATCCTGGCAGATGAGTTACTCTCTGTGAGAAATGCTTCAGTAAGAACATTAACTCTTAATTCACTGAATAACTCTCTCTCTCTTAATAGAAGATAAATTTAGAGCTGGGAGGGGCCTCATAGATCAAGCCTAGCCCTTCCCTCATTGTATCAACCCATTGAGTTTAGATGACCTGCCTGCTGGAAGTTGAACTGTGTCCCCCCAAAAGATATGTTGATGTCCTAACATCTAGTACCTGTGCATGTGACCTTTTTTTTTGGAAACAGGATCTTTGTCAATATAATCAAGCTAAGATGAGGTCATACTATATTTAAGTGTGCCCCAAATCCAAAAGCTTGGTGTCTTTATATGGAGAAGGAGATTTGGAGATACAGAGACATGGAGAGTCACTGGAGGAAAAGGCCATAATTTGCAGAGTTCGGAGTTATGCTTACTAGAAGCCATGGAATACCAGGAGCTACCAGAAGTTGAAAGAAGCAAGGGAAAAATCCCCCCTTCAGCCTTTGAAGGGAGCATGGCACTGCCAATATTTTTTTTTTCAGACTGGCCTCCAGAACTATGAAGAATAAATTTCTGCTGTTTTAAACCACCCAGTTTGTGGTATTTTGTTACAACAAACACAGGACACTGATACACTGCCCAAGGTCACAGCACAAAAGACTAACAGTGCTGGTAGTCAAACTCGAAGAAGGCCCCCAAGGATTCTTGCCTCCAAGTAGCCACGCCCTTTTGTAGTCCCCTCCCACAATGAATAGGGCTGGGCTGTGGACCATTAGAATATAACAGAAATGACTGTGTGGTGTCAAAGACTGGATCATAAAAAACATTGCCTATCCACCTTGCTCTCTCTTTATCCTGGAGGAAGCCAGCTGCCTTGTCACAAGGACATTCAAACAGTTCTATAGAGATCCTCATGGTGCAAACTGTGGGGTCCTGCCAAAAGCCAGCCATGTGAGAGAGCCACCATGGAAGCAGATCCCCAGCCCTAG
Organism: Tamandua tetradactyla; assembly: GCF_023851605.1. Lineage (NCBI taxonomy): Eukaryota > Metazoa > Chordata > Mammalia > Pilosa > Myrmecophagidae > Tamandua > Tamandua tetradactyla. The sequence continues at coordinate 197,079,912 of NC_135327.1, read as the reverse complement.
CCAAGCCATTAGATGTCTGAAGCCCCAGTCTACATCTTGAACATAACTTCATGAGTGACCTTTAGCCAAAACTACCAGCTAAGGCACTCTTGAATTCCTGATCCACTGAAACTGTGCAATTTAATAAATGTTAACTGTAGTTCTAAGCCACTAAGATTTGGAGTAATTCATTATGCAATAATAGATAACTAAGCACAGAGTAAAGATGCAAACCCAGATTCCCAGAAAACTCATTGCTTGGCCTCCCCTCAGAGAGAAGACAAGAGTCTTCATCTTGACACCAGATATCTCATATATTACAATAACTAACAGAGCTTTAGCCAAAAAAGGCAAGAACATTAGAGATCATCACCTGTCCATCTATTGCTATGATCACTCAGGGTTAACTAGGCAATTAAATACATTTCCTGACTTAACAGCCATAGCAGGGTCCTCCCTCACCATAAATACCTCCCCAGATGAAATCCACCCCACCCTAACTAGATATTTATTCCTCTGAATGACAGCAGTGGCCTGTGTCAGAAATTAAGCTGTTCCTGTAACCAATTTGCTGAGCACGTCCCATGTGTTAGGCAGACACTGAGAATACAGAAGGAACAGGCTCATCTTGGCCCTCCAGGAACACAATTCTGGAAAGGCAGTTGAAATCCTCTTATAGGAGTTAGAGCCTGTCAAAACATAGCATGAACCTCTTTACCCATTTGTGAAACTATTTTGTTAGAGCTGAGTGGAAGGGCCCCAGGAGTACATCGATAATCAGAAACTGTATTTATTTAACACATTTAAATGGGGACAAAGCAAAGGCCAGCATCATCATAAACAACTGAAGCAGTTTCATCAATGAGATGTTCACAACACAGATTTGTTATGGACATCTTATCTTCTTTCTGTTAAGATACTGCAGACAAGTACGTGCTGGCTCTTTACAACCATGCCCATTTGAAAGGATTTATGCACCCTAGAAAAGCCATGTTTTAGTCCTAATCAATCTTGTGGCAGCAACTGTTTCTTTTAATCCCTATTCAATAATGTAGGCTGGAAATTTGATTAGGTTATCTCCACAGAGATGTGATGACTTACCCAACTACAAGTGTTAACTTTTGAATAGAGAGAGATGTGACTCCACCCATTCAACATTGGTCTTATTAGTTTACCAGAATCCTATAAAAGAAGAAACATTTTGGAGAGAGTCCCTTTAGAGAATGAGGAGAGAGCCAGAGAACCATGGCAAAGCCACAAAGGCCAAGCATCTACCAGCCAGAGACTTTTGGAGATGAAGAAGGAAAACACCCCTGAGAAAGCTTCATGAAACAAGAAGCCTGGACAGAAAGCTAGCAGACATTGTGTATAACATATAGGTAGATTATATTATTTAATCCATTCTGTGTTTCTTTTAGTTAGTAAGTTTAGTCCATTAACATTCAAAATTACTACCGTAAAATCAGTTCTTGAGTATCTTGAGCATCTTATTCCCATAGTTTTTATTCATCAGACTATTTATTCTTTTCCCTCTGACTTTTTATCCTTTAAGTTACCCTTGCTAATACTCTTGAATTCTGTACCCTCCTCCAGATCTCCCTCTCTAGTCTTTTTTTTTTTTTAGCATAACAAAAAATATTTTACTAAAATGTAAGATTTACAGAAGTTTCCAGACAAGCCATACAAAATGGTTACAAGCTTCTTTTTTGAAGGCAGGATTCTACACTTGACAGCAAAGTCACAATGTTATTAGTGAGGGCTGTGATGTTTGTTTAATGTTCCCATTTTGGTTCAAACAATCAAGCTTGTCCATCTACAGCCTCTAAAGTTAGACTTGGCTAGAGGGTATATTCTAAAGAACAACTGGTTAGCTGCTTTTAACTAATGCATTTAATTAGATCATAAAAGGGGAGAGAGGAGGAGGGAAGAAACTTATAAAATAATAAAACCACCTCCCTCCTCAAAGATAAAAATAAAGAAAAACACTCACACCCCTGCAGTTAACCCTGACAACTACCTTCATTCACAGTGCTTTATACTTAAACCATGATGGGGGAAATGAATAAAAGCAGAAGAGAGGCCATTGTTTTTAAACATTTCACAACAATCCAGATGATACTTCTAGCCTCTGCTCATGCTTTACAACAGTGAATCAGGACAAGACATAGATTTGCTAATGTGCATACAATCACCAAAGGACTGAAGATGTCTGGGCCTTTATTCTGTAATGTTTCTAAGACTGTGTCCACTAAATACAAACAAAAAAGGAAGAAGTCTTGGCAGAACAGGAGAAGTGATGTACACCTGATGATCAGATCCATTTAAATATTATTCATGGCATATAGCCTAGTCCGTGCTCTAGCTCTTTCTATGGTTTGGGCTTTGTTGGTCTTCCACTGCTCTGCTACATCATTTGCTAATGGATCACCTGGATTGGGAGCATTTAACAAACCCTGGATAGATAGCAGAACTGTGCGGCTCTGCAGTGCTGGGGACCACTTATCTTTCAAAATATTTAAACATATTCTTCCCAACTTGTCTACATTAGGGTGATAAATTTTGGTCGTGAAACGTACTTTAGGGGCTGCCACTGGGTATTCTTCTGGAAGGAATAGTTCAAGTTTAAAAGTCCCTCCCTCAAAGGGGGAATCTTGGGGACCAGCAATGACCACATGAAAATAACAGGCATTGCTCTCATCTGGTTCTTCCTTAATACCGGGAACTGGTTCTGCCAGCAAATGCTGGGTTTCCTTGATAAACCTGCAGGGCAGCCTGGCCATCTTGTCAGATCTCAAGTTCAGCTTCTGGTCTTGTCCTTTCTAGTCTTTTTTCAGTCAACAAACCTCCCTTTAATATTTGTCATAGGGCAGGTCTCTTGTTGGCAAGTTCTTGCAGCCGTTGTTTGTGAAGATTTTAATCTCTCCCTTAATTTTGCAGGACAACTTGGCAAGATAAAAAATTCTTAGCTAGAAGTCTCTCCTGGTCAGAATCTTAAATATATCATACCACTGCCTTCTCACCTCCATGGTGCCTGTTAAGTAGTCTGAGCTCAATCTTACATAGTTTCCCTTGTATGTAATTGTTTTTGTTTGTTAATGCTGCTGGAAATGCAATATACCAGAAATGAGTTGGCTTTTATAAAGGGTATTTATTAAGTTACAAGTTTACAGTTCTAAGGTCATAAACATGTCCAAACCAAGGTGTGCAGAGAAAGATACCTTGACTCAAGAAAGGACAATGGCATGAAACACCTCTGTCAGCTGGGAAAGCATGTGGCTGGTGTCTGCTAGGCTTTTGCCTTCTGGTTTCAAACAGCTTCCTTGGGGGCATTATCTTTCTGCATTTCCAAACATCCCTGTCTATGTCAGGTTTGAACTTTTTCTAAAATGGTTCCTTCTTAAAGGACTCCAGTAAGTGGCCCACCTTCAATGGGTGGAGACATTTCCATAGAAACCACTTAATCAAAAGGTCCCACCCACAATAGCAACAATCTAACAAATAGGTCACACCCTAAACAATATTGAATCAAGATTAAAGAACATGGCTTTTCTAGGGTACACAACAATTCCAAACAGCATAGTAAATTTCTTTTCTCTTGCTGCTTTCATGACTTTTTGCTTCTCTTCAAGATTTGACATTCTAATAAGTATCATCTTGGAATAAGCCTATTTGGATTTATTCTACTTGGGATTCACTGGGTTTGTTTGGTTTGGATATTTATGTCTTTTATAAGAGCTGGAAAGTTTTTCCCCATTATATCTTCAACTAGCATTCCTATCCCTTTACTCCTCTCTTCTCCCTCTGGGACACCAGTAATTCTTATATCAAGATATCCCATGCCCATTTATTGAAAAGACTATTCTGTCCCAGTTCAGTGGATTTGGGGACCTTATAGAAAATCAATTGTCCATAGATTTGGCAGTCTCTTTCCGCATTCTTGATTAAATTCCATTGGCTGATGCTTCTGTCTTGGTGCCAGTACCATGATGTTTTAATTACTGTAGCTTTATAGTAAACTTTAAAGTCAGGAAGTGATGATCCTCCCACTTTATTCTTCTTTTTTAGGATATCTTTAGTTATTCAGGGTATCTTTCCTTTCCAAATAAATTTGATGACTAATTTTTCCATCTTCAGAGTAAGTTGAGATTTTGATTGGTACTGTATTGAACCTGTCGATCAATTCACATCTTAATGACATTCAACCTTCCTAACTATAAGCATGGAATGTTTTTCCATCTATTTGGGTGATTTTTAATTTGTTTTAGAAATGCTTTATAATTTTCTGTGTATGTCCTTGACATCCTTGTTTAGGCTTATTCTAGATACTTGATTCTTTTGGAAGCTATTTTAAATGGAATTTTTTCTTGTCTCCTCATATAGGTCATTGTGTATAGAAACATTGCTGAATTCTGTACATTAATCTCGCATCCTGCCCCTTTGCTGAACTTATTTATTAGCTCAAAAAGCTTTGTCATAGATTTCTCACAGTTTTCTAAGTGTAGTATCATGTCATCTGCAAACAGTGAAAGTTTTACTTCTTCCTTTCCAATTTGGATGCATTTTTTATCTTTCTTCTATCACTCCAGTTAGGACTTCTAGTACAATGTTGAATAATGGTGGTGACAATGGGCAATATTTTCATTCTCTCACCACTGAGTATAATGCTGGCTTTGGGTTTTTCACATATGCCCTTTATGATAAGAGAAAGATCTCTTTGATTCCTACTTTTGAAGTGGTTTTATCAGGAAAAGATGCTGCATTTTGTCAAATGCTTTTTCAGCATCAAATCAAGATGATCTCAAGTTCTTATACTAACTAGTAAATGATATATTTCTAACCTAACAGCATGTATGCTAGTAAAGGATTGATGACTTCTGGTAGGACCATATTTAGTAACTACTAGCCTGTTTGATATTTTTGTATTGACCACTTAAATTAAAAGAAAAGTCATAGTAAGGTGTTTAATCACTGGGATATTAAAGTTTTATATTCATCTTATATTCTTATGAAGTACACTCAAACTGTTAAAGTAAATTATATGTCACCATATCTTCTTGGAATGGTATCTTTTTCACCCTTTGGTAAACATGTATCAAACTCCTTGAAGCCTAAAATATCATTGGGGGTGGGAGAGGCGCTCTAGAGCAGTGATTGTCAAAGGGTGTTCCCCAAAGTGATAATCTAGGTCTACTGGAAGCCACATGGTACAAGTGAGCCCAGGCCTGAATTTATGACTTAAAATGTAGGGCAAGAAGCCAAGTTTTACATGCAGTAGGACCAACTTTACTTAATTTACTGGCTTGGAAGTTTTGCAGATAAATTAACCAGGGAAGCAATAACTGTGCTGGGGAGGAGACTAGAACCCAAAGGAGTCTGAGATATTTCTCTGAGGGGAAAGACTGGGCAACAGTGGAGAAAGGTGTAAAGCACAAATCTAGTTGCAAAGGAGTTCAGACTCAATGATTGAAATGATTCTCCCTTTCAATTTGTTAATGTGCTGTATTACATGATTGATTTTCTTGTATTGAACCACCTTTGCATTCCTGGTATAAACCTCACTTAGGCGTGATGTTTAATTCTTTTAATGTGTCGTTGGACTTGATTTGCTACTATTTTGTTGAGAATTTTTGCATATATGTTTATTAGGGAGATTGGTCTTTAGCTTTCCTTTCTTATAGCATTTTTATACAGTTCTGGAATTAGAACGATGTTAGCTTCACAAAATGAGTTAGGTAGCATTCACTTATCCTCCAATTTTTGGAAGAGTTTAAACAGGATTGGTGTTAGTTCTTTTTGGAATGTTTGATAAAATTCCCCTGTGAAGACATCTGGTTCTGGGATTTTTTTTTTTATGAGAAAATTTTTTTATGGGAAATTGATGACTAGTTGAGTTACTGTAATGGTTTGTTGAGATTGTATATTTCTTCTCAAGTCAGTATAGGTACATTGTGTTTCTAGAAATTTGTCCATTTCATCCAAGTTGTCTAGTTTGTTGACATATAGTTTTTCATAGTATTCACTTATGATTTTTAAAATTTCTTCAGGATCCATGGTTATGAGGAACCTCTAGCATCTGATTTTGTTTACTTATGTTCTTTCTCTTTTTTTCTTTGTTAATCTAGCTAGGGTTAATTTTATTGATTTTTTTCAAAGAACAAACGTTTGGTTTTGTTGAGTCTTTCTATTGTATTGTTCAGTTTGTTTATTTCTGCTTTAATCTTTGTTATTTCTCTTATTTTATTTGCTTTGTGGTTAGTTTGCTGTACTTTCTTTATATTCTCCAGGTGAGCAGTTAGCTCATTGATTTTTTTCTCATCCTTGTTTTTTTTAATGTTTTTTATTTTTAAATATAACATATACACAAAAAAAAAAAGAAAGAAAAAGCAATGATTTTCTAAGTGCACTTCAACAAGGGGTAACAGAACAGATTTTAGAGTTTGTTATGGGTTACCATTCCACTAGTTTAGATTTTTCCTTCTAGCTGCTCCAAAACACTGGAGGCTGTGTTTTCTTTCTTTTTTTTGTGAAAAATAACATATATACAAAAAAGCAAGGAATTTCAAAGCACACTGCAATAATTCATTGTAGAACAGATTTCAGAGTTTGACATGGGTTACAATTCCACAATTTTAGATTTTTACTTCTACCTGCTATTGGAGACTAAAAGAAATATCAATGAAATGATTCAGCATTCATACTCATTTGTTAAATTCTACCTTTTCAGTATAGCTCCACCATCACCTTTGATCTTTCTCCCACACTTTAGGGGTATTGGGGCTATGCCCATTTTAACTTTTTCATGTTGGAAGAGGCTAGTGATAATATGGGATGGGGGATGGAACTAGTTGATGTTCTGGAGAGGTTGGCCCATCTGCATTTCAGGACTTATCTGGTCCGGCACCTATCTGGAGGTTGCAGGATTCTGGAAAGTTGCCCTAGTACATGGAACATTTGAAGAATCTTATATATTGCCCTAGGTGTTCTTTAAGATTGGCAGAAATGGTTTTGGTTGGAGGTGGCAAGTTATGATAGGTAGCAATAAAAAACTGAAGCTTGGTAAGCGTGACCTCCAAAGTAGCCTCTCGACTCTATTTGAACTCTCTCAGCCACTGATACCTTATCTGATACTCTTCTTTTCCCCCTTTTGGTCAGGATGGCATTGTTGACCCCACAGTGCCAGGGCCAGACTCATCCTGATAAGTCATGGGAAGTCATCTCCCATGCTGCCAGGGAGACTTTCATCCCTGGATGTCATGTTCCATGCAGGGGGGAAGGCAATGATTTCACTTACAGAGTTGGGCTTAGAGAGAGAGAGGCCACATCTGAGCAACAAAAGAGGTCCTCCAGAGGTAACTCTTAGGCATACCTATAGGTAGGCTGAGCTTCTCTGCTACATACATAAGCTTCACAAGATCAAGCCTCAAGATCAAAGACTTGCCCTTTTAATTTGGGTGTTCCTAATGTTTGACACAGTATCAGGGGTTTCCCAGATGGTAAACTTTAATAGTTCCATATTTTTTCTCCCATCCCTCAAGGGACTTTGCCAATACTTTTTTATTATCTATTCTTGTTTTTTAATATAGGCATTTAGAGCAATAAAGGTCCCTCTCAGCACTGCCTTTGCCACATCCCATAAATTCTAATATGTTGTTGTGCTGGTTTGAAAGGGTATATGCCCCCTAAGAAAAGCCATGTTTTAATATAAATCCCATTTCTTAAAGGTAGAATAATCTCTATTCAATACTGTATATTTGAAACTGTAATGAGATCATCTCCCTGGTTGATGAGATTTAGTTAAGAACGGTTGTTAAACTGGATTAGGGGATGACATGTCTCCACCCATATGGGTGGGTCTTGATTGGTTTACTGGAATCCTATAAAAGAGGAAATATTTTGGAGAATGAGAGACTCAGAGAGGGCAGAGAATGCTGCAACACTACAAAGCAGAGAGTCCACCAGCCAGCGACCTTTGGAGATGAAGAAGGGAAATGCCTCCTGGGGAGCTTCATGAAACCAGAAGCCAGGAGAGTAAGCTAGCAGATGACGCCATGTCTGCCATGTGCCCTTCCAGCTGAGAGAGAAGCCCTGACTGCGTTCGCCATGTGCCTTTCCAGATGAGAGAGAAACCCTGAACTTCATCGGCCTTCTTGAACCACGGTATCTTTCCCCGGATGCCTTTGATTGGACATTTCTATAGACTTGTTTTAATTGGGACATTTTCTCGGCCTTAGATCTGTAAACAAGCAACTCATTAAATTCCCCTTGTTAAAAGCCATTCCGTTTCTGGTATATTGCATTCCGGCAGCTAGCAAACCAGAACAGTTGTATTCTCATTATCATTTGTCTCCAGATATTTACCAATTTTTCTAGCAATTTCTTCTTTAACCTACTGATTATTTAAGAGTGTGTTGTTTAATCTTCATATATTTGTGAAAGCTCTGGTTCTTTGGTGATTATTGTTTTCCAACTTCATTCCATTGTGGTCAGAGAAAATGTTTTGAATAATTTCAATCTTATTAAATTTATAAAGACTTAGTTTGTGTGCCAACACATGATCTATCCTGGAGAATGTTCCATGAGTACTGGAGAAGAATGTATCTCCTGGTGTTTTGGGGTGTAATGACCTATATATGCCTATTGGGTCTAATTCACTTATCAAATTATTTAAGTTCCTTATTTCCTTGTTGGTCCTCTGTTTGTTCTATCTATAGAGGAGAGCAGTGTATTGAAGTCTCCCACTATTATTGTTGAAAAATCTATAGCTCCCTTCAGTTTTGCCAATGTTAGCCTTACTTTGAAGCTCCTTGATTAGGAGTGTAAACATTTATGATTGTTATTTCCTCTTTGTGAATTGTCCCTTTTCTTAATATGTAGTCCCTTACACTTAATATTGGTGCAGATACTCCTGCTTTCTTTTGGTTACAACTTACATAGAACATCTTTTTCCATCATTTCACTTTCAATCTAATTGCCTCCTTGGGTCTAAAATGCATCTCTTGTAAACAGAATATAGATGGATTATAATTTTTTATCTTTTCTGCCAATCTGTATCTTTTAATTGGTGAGTTTAGTCCATTAATGTTCAAAGTTATTGCTGTAATAGCAGTTCTTGAATCTATCATCTTATCCTTCAGTTTTTTTTTTCTTCAGTTTTTATTTGTCAGAGCTATATATTATTTTCCCTTTCTCTCTTTTTATCCTTTAAGTTACTGTTTAATCCTTGGTATTCCTCAAGTCTATGCCCTCTTCCAAACCTCCCTCTTCTTTTTTTTTTCAGCTGATAGGCCTTCCTTTAGTATTTCTTGTAGGGCAGGTCTCTTGTTAACTAGTTCTCTTAGTCTTTCTTTGTCTTTGAAGATTTTAATCTTTCCTTCAGTTTTGAAGGACAACTCAGCTGGATAAAGAGTTCTTGGCTGGAAGCCTTTCTCATTGGAGATTTTAAATGTATCATACCACTGCTTTCTTGCTTTCATGGTGTCTGTTGAGTCTTCCAAACTCAGTCATATGTATGTAGATGGCTTTTCTTGCGCTGCTTTTAGGACTTTCTGTTTCTTTCCAACATTTAACAACTTGATTAGTATGTGTCTTAGAGTTGACCTATTCGGAGTTATTCTATTTGGAGTTCATTGGGCCTCTTTAATTTGCATACTTATGTCTTTTATATGGGTTGGAAAGTTTTCCCCAGTTATATCTTCAACTAACTTTCCCAGCCCTTTACTCTTCGCTTCTCCTTTAGGGACATCAATGATTCTTATATTTGTGTGTCCCTTGTTGTCCATTATTTCTCTAAGATCCAGTTCCATTTTATCTGTTTTTCTTACCTTGTTCTTTTGTGCACTCCATTTCAATTGTTCTGTCTTCTAGCTCACTTATTCTTCCTTCTGCTTCTTTGAATCATGTATCTCTAGTATATTTCTAATTTGGTGTAATGTATCTTTTATCTCTGTAAGACCTGCCATTTTTCTATTTAACACTTCAAATTCTTCTTTATGCTCCTCTAGTGTCTTCCTGTTATCTTTATTTCTTTATAAATATCCTTGAGTAGCTGTTCCATATTCTGTGTTCCCTCTGATGTTTTTATTTGATCATTTGGCTGGGCCATTTCTGCTTGTATCTTCACGTGCTTTATGATTTTCTGCTGTGTTCAAGGCATTTGATTATCTTAACAATGTTATTTTGCAAGTTTCTTTCCTTCACTTGTCTAAAGGTTTGTATTTACTTGATTTTGCATTGAGGTTTCTTTTTGCACTTGGTTTGTCAGTAATTCCCCACCAAACCAAGGTCTGGATCTCATGTAGGAGGTATACAGCTAGAGTGGGGTGCATGGGCACCTCATGACAGAATGCCTGCCCACCATGCAGGAGACCCAGACTTGATTCCTAACCTGTGTGCCCACCAAAAAAATTTTAAATAAATAATAATAATAAAATAACAGTATAATAAAAATATGAAAAAATACCAACAACAAAAAAACACAACTTACCAGTAGTAAACTCCAAGGTCAGAAGGAGACACCCCAAGATATATTGGGGATAAAATCAGATTGGTGGCCACAGAGGGAAAAAAATTAAAGAAAAAGTAAATTAATAAAATAAAATAGAATAATTAAAAATAAGAAATAAATTAAAATGTAAATATATAAAATATATAAGTAAATAATAACAATAATACTACTAATAAAGAATATATATGGCGAGAAGAGATATATTGGGAAAAATAGGGGGGGAAGAGAAAAGAGAAAAAGAGAAAAACCTAGGCAGATAGTGCGTCTGCCTGCCTGCACTTACCGCATCCGTCTAGTAGGCGGTACTACTGAAGTGCCTCCTCCCCTCAGGCCCATGCCTGCAGGGACCAGCTGGAGAGACAGTGTGCATGGCGGAAGTGCCGCTCTGGTGGTGGTGGGGGAGGGCTGGTCCTGGCATGGGGGACAAGATAGTCAATCAGTGCCCAGAGTGGCAGGGAAAAACCAACCCACAGCGCCTTGCCTGATTCGATGGTTATTTGTGGCGCACAGCCGGGCAACCATTCCCAGCACTCAGGGACACAACCCTTTGTGGCAGACAGACAGCCTGCCTCTGGGGTCCCCATGGGCGCTGCCAGCTATGAGTCTGCTCAGGGAGGTTTCCCAAGCCAGCAGCTGGAGCGGAGGGAGATCAGCTCCCTCTGATCTGCACCTCCCCACTTGCTACCACCTGTAAGTTGACAAGTCCTTGTCAACGCAACCCACCCTACTCTTCTCACACCAAGCCCACTGCCTTTCTTTTCTTCAAAACACCCTGAAGACCCTCCTCAATCACTCATCCCCCTGGTACCACAGTCCAGGTCATTCTCTCTCCCCATCCCTTGTACTGTCTCATGAAGCAGGGGTGACTTCTATCTGCCCTGTTTCCCCATCTTCAATGGTTTGGGGATCATAATATATAAACATGTAATATGTGACAAGAGCTGCAGAAATCAGGGGGAACAGAGGGTATAAGAACACAGTTTGAGTATGCTAATGTAGTTAAGGTGGAATCAAAGCAAATGAGATTTTTATAGATTTAGGATGCTAAATTTAGGCCTATGGTAACTAAAAATAAAATATTGGAGAATATGTAAGCTCATAAGGAAAGAAATTTAAATGCAGTTTTTCAGGAGTGGGGGACAGAGGTCCTAGGGATTTAATGCATAATGGGTGTAGGGTTTTCATTTAGGGATATGGGAACATTTGAGTAATGGAAGATGATGAAAGTGCCACAATATTGTGAATGTAATTAATTCCATTGAATGGTATGATTGAGAGTGTATGAGATGGGAAAGTTTATGTTCTACATAGGTTCCTACAATTAAAAAAATAAAAGAAAAAAACAACTAAAGAGGCAATTATAATTAAATGCAATATATGATTCTGGATAGATCTAGAAAGGTAGGAGAAAAGGCTTGAAGGGACATATGAAAACATTAGAATATAGATTTTCACTTTATATCAATGTCAAATTTTTTGAATTTGTAACTGCACTTAAGATGGTATGCTGGTTTGAAACTGTTGTGTACCCCAGAAAAGCCATGTTCTTTAAATCCTCATTTAACACTGTTGTGTGGGATCTTTTTTTTACAATATTTTTATTGTAAAAACTTAACATACAAACATTCTTGACATACAAACATTCCATACATGATGTACAATCAATGGCTCACAATATCGTCACATAGTTGTGTATTCATCACCATGATCATTTTTTGAACATTTGCATCACTCTGGGTTGGATCCTTTTGATTAAATTGTTTCCAATGAGATGTGACCCATCCCATTGTGGGTGGGACCTTTTGATGATGTGGTTTCCATGGAGGAAACTATTTTGGAAAAAATTCAGAGCCCACACAGCCAAAGAACACTGAAGATGAAGAACGAAAACACCCCCAGAGAAGTCTTTTGAAATGAGACGCTTGGAGAGAAAGCTAGCAGACATTATCATTTGCCTTCCCAGCTGACAGAAGTGTTCCAGACCCATCCACCTTTCTTGAACCAAGGTATCTTTCCCTGGATGCTTTCACTGGGACATTATTATAGCCTTAGAACTGTAAACTTAGAACTTAAAAAATTCCCTTTTTTTAAACCATTCCATTTCTGGTATATTGCATTCCAGCAGCTTTAACAAGTCAAAACTGATTTTGGTAGTGAGAGTGGGGTGCCTCTGTTTGCAAACACCAAACTGTCAGAACAGGTTTTTAAATTGATAAGGGGAAGATTATAGAAGAGTTATGAGGAGCTGAATAGGAAAGGCCAAGAATGCTTTAAAAAGACTGTTGGTAGAAATGTGGACTCTAAAAGATCTTTCTGATAAGGCCTTAGACAGAAATTATTCATGTATTATTGCAAACTGGAAGGAAGGTAAACCTTGTTTTAAAGTGGCAGAAAATCTGGCAAAATTGATGGAAGATGGAAGAAAGATTTTAAAAGCCAGAAGTTGGGATACTTAGCTGAAGAGATTTCCAAATGTAATGTGCAAAATGTGGTTTCTTCTTGCAGCTTATAGTGAAATGTGACAGGAAAGAGATAAATTGAGACTGAACTCATGGATACAAAGAAATCAGAAATTGATGGTCTGGAAAATTCTAGGCTTTCAGAAAGGAAGACCCCAGAGAATAGTACCCCACAAGAGTACTTAACCAGTAACATGGAACCAGTTAGCCACTACAGCACAGCCCAGGACTGGAGATGGTGCTATCCAGAAAGGATCAATGGAAAGTTCTATTGTCTGGTGGGTATGATCCCAGTATGCTGCATAGGAAACAAACAAGAGTACTGTGGGAGCTGTATAAATGGAACCACTGCCAGTCTGGACTAAAAGGGACAGAAAAGGGACAAATTGAATGAAAAATTACTTCAGAGGCAGACCATGGAAGCTAAGGTCTGGAGCCAGGAAATCTTGGGCCAGGAGAGCGGACCCATCCTAGCACTTGGAGAGAGTGAGTTTGCCCCAAAAGCAGAGGGCAGGCTCAGGAAGAGGTTTGGTACCCCAAGCTTTGGAGAGGGTGTAGCCCATAAACCAGGGATTAGGGGGAGCTTATCTGACACCCCTTTTTTCTACAGGGGTTGAGCATGTGCCCTGGAGATGGCAGAGAGCCCAGGTGCTGCCCCAATGTTTGGAGACAGTAGATCCAAGAAAAAGGTATCCCCCACAATGAGCCCCAGTGTTACAAACCTCAACCCAGGGTTTGGTGAGAGCAGGGCCATTGCATAGACCATTGGAAAGGGTGGGACCACTGCTTTCTAAAATCCTGAGGATAAATGACTCTGAGTTTGAAATCTAATGGAGTTTGCCCTGCTGGTTTTAAGAATTGTTTGGGACCTTTCACTCCTGTGTTCCTTCCAATTTTACCCTATGGAAATGGAAACATGTATTGTATGACTGTCCCTCCTTTGTATGTTGGCAGCAGATAACTTGTTCTAAGTTTTACACGTCCAGAAGCAGAGGAGAACATTGCCTTAGGACATACCATGCCTATAACTGACTTTGATGAGATTTTGTACTATTTCTAACTTTATATTGTATTTGTATTGTTACTGAAATGGTTTAAGGTTTTGTGATATTGTAATGGAATGAATGTATTTTGTATATGGAACTAACATGTCTTTTTGGGGTCAGAGAGTAGAATGCGCTGATATGAAACTGTTGTGTATTACAGGAAAGCCATGTTCTTTAATCCTCATTCAATATTGTTGAGTGGGGTCTTTTTGATTAAGTTGTTTCCATGGAGATGTGTCTCTACCCATTCAGGGTGGGGTTGCTTACTGGAGTTCTTTAAGAGGGAATCATTTGGGAAAAAGCTTCAGAGCCCACACAGCCAGAGACCTTTGGATATGAAGGAAGAAAATCCCCCCACGGAAGTCTTTTGAAATGAGAAACCTGGAGAGAAAGCTAGCAGAAGTCACCATGTGCCTTCCCAGTTGACAGAGATGTTCTGGACCCATTGGCCTGTTTTAAGCCAAGGTATCTTTCTCTGGATGTCTTTGTTGGGACATTTTTGTGGCCTTAGAACTGTAAACTTGCAGCTTAAAAAATTCCCTTTTTTAAAGCCATTCCATTTCTGTTATATTGCATTCCAAAATGATGGTTATATAAGTGAATACCTTTGGTCTTTGGAAATGTACATGACAGTTTTTAGGTTTTCAAGAAATATGATGGATACAACCTTCACTCTATGATTCACAAAATGGATTGATAAATATATAAACAGATGGATAAATGGATAGATAGATAGATATTAAAAGTGGTGGATCTGGGTTTCTGAGGGTAAAGGTATGTTGAGTTATACATATGAAGTTTGTAAATTTTTTTGTAAATGTCTTGTAAATTTGATCGTATTTCAAAATAAAAAGTTAGGAAAAAATGGTTAAAATGACAAAGTTTATGTTATGTATATTTTGTCACAATAAAAATGTTTAAAGAAATGAGTATAGGATAAATGAAGGTAGGAAGGAATAAAAAAAGCTTGCAGCCAGTTATCTTTGAATTACATTTTAAAAAGTCAATAAAAAACAGACAACTTCAAGGATAGTCCACAAAGTATCAGCGTGGTCTGAAACTTAGATCTAAGGCCATTCTTTAGAGTTTATTTTGTATTTTGCCCTAAGAAACAATGTAGTAAAACTATGGAAATTCAACAGTGAACCCACAAATTATTTACCTAAAATTGCACTCTTTCAACAACACATAATCACCATTTTTAACAGCTTCTGCAATAAACAACAGACTTATAGACTTCATTCATTTATTAATTAATTTAGAAAAACAAAAAGAATGTATTGATTATTAACAGAAAACACCTACTGTTTGCCCAGGACTACTACTAGATAGCAGAGACTCAGGAGATGAAAAGCACAGTGCTTACCCTGAGGGAGCTGACGGTCTACTGGGGAGAAAACGCCCAAGAATTGAAGTGTGGCACGTAGGAGATGTGTGTGCGGTGCCAGAGGAGTAGAGAGAAGGGATGCCTGGGATTTGAGTTGGGGGAAATTTTCTTGGAGAAGACACTTGAATGGAATGTTCAAGATAATAAGCAGGCAAAAGAAACAGCATTTTAAAAGGCACAAAGATGAAAGAGAGCTCAATGATTTAGAACACAAACTTAAAAGTCAGACAGATCTGGTTCAATAATGCCTCTACTGCTTTCATGTTGTGCTGGTTGGGGGACTTGGGCAAGTTACTTAGCTCTCTCAACTCATTTTCCCATCTGTAAAATGGATAGTACCAACCTCCTAGAGTTTTTGTGAGGACCAAATGAGAAAATGCGTGTAAGTGCTTACCAGAGTTCTGACACATAGTCTGTGCTTGATAAATATCAGGGGAAGAATTGCACATGGGGACATCCTCAGGAAAAAATAATCGCCATATAGGTGAGAATCAGGGTAGGTGTAGACAGGGAGAATGAGAAGTAGGAGAACAGAGCCCAGACAGAGTGGTTAGGCAGGTGGAACACAGAAGGAACATGTAATATTACTCTGTGAAAATAAATAAGCATTGAACCCAAGGCCTACAAAAAAGAAAATGTAAAAGCATAGGAAGTTCTATGAATTTTGACTCAAAGGCTTGGCGGGAATATCCGAGTAACCACTATTTTAGCTGCTTCTAGTTGCAAATTTCTGGCACCTTTATTTTAGGTGCAGATTACCCAAGTGATTAGCAATTTTTCTCAAAGCAACGGATAATACGCTAGAAATGGAAGAATGAAACCTCAAAGACAAAAGATTCAATTAATTTTTTTAAATCCCCAAATGAGCTCTTAAACATGAAGTGATTCAAAATACATTTAAATTGAACTTATGCTTCAAAAGTGGTTGAAGTATTAAGGCAATAGAGGGTACTTTTGAGGGTCATAACTCTAAACATGGAGGTGAGCTTAGCCTCACCACCACCACCACTCCCCCAAAAAACACTAAATTTTTCATTAGCTGTTTTGGCCACTTTCTCAAAAATATAATGTCTAATCTCATTGTGGAAAAATCATACACACACAAGTGTATTAAAATTCATATTAGTTCATATCACCAATTCATCACAGTTTCTCATGTGTGAAACAGGGATACAAATGGTGCCTACTGGACAAAGTTCTGATGATTATAAACATACCTGTCGTGTAAAAAACACTCAACAAAAATCAGCAAAATAATATAACTAAGGCCAGTCAATTTTGCTGCCTAAATATCTCCTTAATCCAGCAGTTTTCAAAGTGTGGTCTGGGTGCTATGATGGGGTTCCTGAGATCCTTCAAAGGAGTCTGCAAGGTCAAAACTATTTTCATATTAATACTAAGATGTATTTGCCTTTTTTACTTTCATTCTCTCACAGGAATACACTAGAATTATCCAGAGGCATGTGATATTGTGACAAATTAAATGCAGCTGTCTTCTAATAAGACAGACATTAAAGACATTTCCAAAAATAGAAAAATGTAAAACAATGCCACTTCATCTCACTAAAATATATATTTTTGAAAACATAGCTATTTTTCATAAAATTATCTTAATATATAATGGGTTTATTATTTATTGTTAGTTTTATATCCATTCATATACAAATATTTTAAATTTTTCTGTTTTAATTTCCAATATGGTAAATATTGATAGCTATAACCCTCATAAGTAAAAGTCATTAAAATCCTCAATAATTTTTAAGAGTGAAAAGAGGATCTGTGACCAAAAAGTTTTAAAATTACTGTTTTAGTCACTACCACTTTTCACCTACAATCTGTTATCACTCATCTATTCCTAATAGGACTTCCTGCATCTACTCTTATCTCCACTGGACCATTCATTCTACAAAAATTTATTAAGCATCTACTATGTACCAGACACTGTATGAGGCAACAGGAATTCAAGACAGTCATAGTTCTTTCTGTCAGGGGGTTATATGAAGGAGATTAAACACCAACAAAAACAAGCCAAATAAATTAAATTATCGAAAATTGTTATAAATGCTAAAAAGAAAAGAATCACAGGACTAAAACACAGAATAAAAGAGGGGCTCACTGAAGAGAGTTTGCTTGGAAAGGCCCCTCTAAGGAATTATCTTTTCAGTTCAGACATAAAGGATCCTGCCTTTCAAATAGTGGGGGAAGAGTGTTCCAGGCAGAGAGATTGGCCTGAGCAAAGGCCCTGAATGGGAAAGAGCTTGAAAAGTGATGAGAAGGAGCCAGATCATGCAGGGCCTTGAAGTTGCTTTCTCCTGTCCAGTCCCCACATTTCACTTAGAGTCTTTTCCAAAATGCCCATTAGTTCATGCCATATTGATTAATTCATTTCATTGGCTTCCCATTATTCTTAGAATGAAGAGCAAAATTCTCAGTGTTACCTTCAGGCCCTAGAGATCTGACTTCTGCTTATCCCTCATCTAATCTCATACCACTCTCTACCACTCTCCCCATCACTCCCGAGATACTACTCTGCTGCCTTCTATCAGTTCTTAGACATCAAGCTCTCTCTCACCACAGGGTCTTTGCACATGCTATTCCCTGAGCTTTGGAAGTTTCCTCAGCTCTTCTCCCCAGGTGAGCTGATTAGAGTTTTACGAACCCTGAGAAAAGACCAGGTGCTTTAACACCCTGCAGCTTTCCATCTCAGAATTTAACATACTATGTAATTATTTGTATAATCATATAATTAGTATGTCTCCTCCACTAACCATAAACGATTAAAGGGCAGGTACAATGTCTATTTTCTTACCATTATATTTTTGGTACTTAGCATGATGCCCGGTACATAATTCATGCGTAATATGTTGAATGATTAAATGAATGAAAGCCCAGTCTGTCCTTAGAGATACTTTTATAATAAATTCACCCTTGAAAGCATTTAATCATCAGATTGTGTGTCCCACCAAGACAAGAACAGTCTACTTATCTTTGAATTCAATAAATATTTATTGAATGAATTAATAAATGAAAATTATTAAATGCTTACACAATGTTGAATGGTGGGCAGGGGGCAGTGTGGATACACAATTTAAGCCACATTCATAGTTCTCAAGTGGATTACAGTACAGATCAAGAGAAAGGCCATGACCTCTCTCTCTCAGCCAACTTAACAAGCAAACTCACTGCCCTCCTCCTCTCTACGTGGGACATGACTCCCAGGGGTGTGGACCTTCCTGGCAACGTGGGACAGAAATCCTAGAATGAGGTGGGACTCAGCACCAAGGGATTGAGAAAACCTTCTCAACTGAAAGGGGAAGAGAGGAATGAGACAAAATAAAGTCTCCATGGCTGAGAGATTCCAAACAGAATCAGAAGGTTATCCTGGAGGTTATTCTTATGCATTAAATAGATATCACCCTTTTAGTTAAGGTGTAACAGAGAGGCTGGAGGGAACTGCCTGAAAATGTAGAGCATGATCCAGTAGCCATGTTTCTTGAAGATGATTGTATAATGATATAGCTTTCACAATGTGACTGTGTGATTGTGAAAACCTTGTGTCTGATGCTCCTTTTATCTACCTTATGGACAGATGAGTAAAACATATGGATTAAAAATAAATAAATAATAAGGGGAACAAACATTAAAATAAATTTAGTAAATTGAAATGCTAGTGATCAATGAAAGGGAGGGGTAAGGGGTATGGTACATATGAATTTTTTTCTGTTTTCTTTTTATTTTTTTCTGAATTGATGCAAATGTTCTAAGAAATCATGATGATGAATATACAACTATGTGATGAAAAAAGAGAATGTTCATATTGTATGTTGATTGGTTTTATTAATAAAAATTTAAAAAAAAAAAGATGTGCTTGCCTAACGTATACTTGAATTTATTTGCTTTTAACATTTTAGTGCAGTGGTTGAATGTATGGACTCTAGATTGGTCCTGCTTGGGTTTGAATCCCAGCTCCACCACTTACTAGCTGGTAATCTTGGCCAAGTTCCTTAACCTCTCTCTGCTTCAGTTTCTCATCTATAAAACGGGAATAATCATAAAACTCCTCATAGGGTTGTTGTTAAGATTAAATGAGTTTATGCAATGAAATGAATGAACCTTGAGGATATTATGGTAAACAAATTAAGCCAGAAACAAAAGGACAAATATTACATGGTCTCTTTTAGAAAATACTTAGAAGAAAATTGGAGCCTAGATTGCAAGCTCCTTCACCAGTCACATTTATTCCTGAGCTTTTAAGTGTTATTTCTAAATTCTGAGATGCTGTGCTATATGTGTATAACCTGGTATTTTTCTGGAACTTTGGATACCTGTGTGACACCTAAGACTCAGAGCTGGAGTTTTGCAGCTCTGAAAGTCAACATTCCTATATACAGTAACTATTGAAGGAGTCTAAAGAGAGATCAGGCTTCAACTAGAGATAAGTATGAAGACAATTTGGTTGGGACTAAGGTAAATCAGAATACAGGATAAAGGATGATATTGTCGGTATTTTAGAACTTCACCAACTGTATGAGACCAAAGGAAGAAAGGTTTATTTTGTCCAAAACCTAAATTTTCTGTAACACACATCTAACTTAACCTGTCTGGCCAGTTCAGTCAAACAACCTAAACATGGAGCCTAGAATTAGGAACAAGGTTTTGCAATTCTGTATAGCTTAATGTAATACCCGGATACATTCCAGATACATTAGGCAGATAATTTAAAAGTTTTTACAAAGTCTCTGAGGGTCTGGAGGAAAAACATGGAACTATTAAAGTTTCCCACCTGGGAAACCACTGATAGTCTCTCAAACATTAGGGACTCCCAAATTAATAGGCCGCATCCTTGATCTTGAGGCTTGCACTTATGAAACTTTTTTCTATAGAGAGAAGCTAAGCCTACCTACAATTGTGTCTAAGAGTTACTTCCAGAGAAGCACTTTTGTTGCTCAGATGTGGCTTTCTTTTCTGTAAGCCCAACTCTGCAAGTAAAATCATTAACCTCTCCCCTATGTGGAACATGATGTCCAGGGGTGAAAATCTCTCTGGCAAAGTGGAGCATGACTCCCAGGGATGAGCCTGGCCCTGGACCGTGGGATGGACAACGCCTACATGACCAGAAGGAGTAAAAGAAATGTAAACAAGCAATGCATCAGTGGCTAAGAGATTTCAAATATAGTTGAGAGGCTATTCTGGGAGTTACTGTTATGCAAGCTTCAGCTAGATACTTCAAATTGCCGTGGTATGCCAAACCCAACTAACAGTATTCCTGTAAACCCTAAAGAATACCCAGGGCTCTATGTGACACTCTAAAAATTTCACTCACTAAGTTTATTTTTCAGAAACCTATAACCTCCAGATGGTTCCTATGCCAGAGAAGCCCTGAAACCCAGAGTTACCAGTCTTTCCAAGAGCATCAACCAGTTGCATCACTTTACCCCATAATTTTGACCCCCCCTTTTCAATATGAAGAAGTAAGAATGGGCATAGCTTAAATATCCCTAAAGAGTGGGAGAACGATCAATTGAGGAGGAGCTGTATCGGAGAAGAAAGGATTTAACAAATGAGTATGACTACTGAATCATTACATTGATGTTTCTTTTTAGTTTCCAGTGTCTTAGAGCAGCTAGAAGGAAACACTTAGAATGGTGAACCTGAAACCCATACCATAACTTTGAAATTTGTTCTAAATCTACTTGTTAAAATGTACTTTGAAATTTCTCACTTTTATATACATGTATATATTTCACAATAAGTTTTTTAAAAATTAAATGAGTTCATGCATTAAAATTACTTAAGACAATGCCAATTTATTATCATTATCATTATTATTAGAAAAATAACCTCCCCCCAAACAAAACAAAATTTTATATACACACATCCACAAATATATACCGGCCGCTGTCCTGTATCCTACCTACAACTGTAAACAATTAAATAGACAGTTATGACTAGCTGTTATCTTCAACTCTATAAATTTCCTCTCATATATATGTTACATTTATTTCCCTTTTTTTTGGTCTGGGTACAAGACATGAGAGGATTGAAAACAGGACTAGAAAGGAAGCCTCCAAAGATATAATGATCCTTACTTATGTCAATAATATATACATGTATTATTACATATACTTGATAATTCAAGATTTTTTGCTTTGGTTTGGACTTTTTAATTACAACATAAGATATGAATCTATACTTTCTAATCGTAGAAAACTTAAACATAACACAAATGTACAAAATAAAATGTGACAGTCCCCCTTGTCACCTCTGCCCTTTTGCACTATCCCCATTCCAGAGGTAGTCACATTCTCCTTTTGCAATCTACCATCTATGCTCTTACATGACTTTTCTAGAGAAAAAACTACCTACATATTTTTTTTTCACCTAATGTATCATACATAGTCTTCCATTTCAGGTCATACATTTCATACATTTTAATAATAACTGCTTTAACCACCACTCTGTTCATAGATATTTGTTTCCTACTTTTGCTTTTGTAAACAGTGCTGCAATAAACATCATAGTGCATATATATATTTGCATCATTATGTTTCAAATTTTATTTATTTATAATCGACTTACAATCAAAAAGGATTTAAAATAGCTAAGAATTGTTTTCTAGAGTTGAATCCAAATCTAAAAGATGCCAGTTGTGATTTTAGATTACAAAAGTGGGAAAATCAAACTAATGTCAGGAATAAGTGAATTCATAAGTGAACTAAGCTAAAATGCTAATTTTGAGAGGGTAAAACAGATGGGTCTTTGTAATATAGGATCCAAAGGTTTCTGGAGACACTTATGTTTGAATTAGAGGATGCAGCATGAGTTCTCTTGGCAGCAGAAATTGAAAGCAAAGTGATGCTAAATTGATTTTTTTCCAAACAGTTACTCCCACCAGATCACCCTCTTATCATTCTATTTTTAAGTACCAACAAGAATGTGGAACATAAATGCATGTTATTTAGTGATATTTTATTTATGTACATTTTCTTCTTTTTTCACACATTTTGATACTTTTTCTATATTCTCATTTCTATGCTTAATACTTTCTTTGATATAAGAAATGTTATAAAATCTTTGCCATATCCTCTACCCTAGCGAGTTTAGCAAATGGAATGAAGTATACCCCATATGATTGTTTCCCACATACAGATACATGCTCATGAAAAATTTATCCCAAGGCATATAAAACAAATTCAATCAAAATATATCCCTTCCACCCATTCCTAAATGGCATAAAGAGATATTTGGGGGCCACGGTGGCTCAGCAGGCAAGAATGCTTGCCTGCCATGCCAGAGGACCCGGGTTTGATTCCCGGTGCCGGCCCATGTTAAAAAAAAAAAAAAAAAGACTCAACAAATGGTGCTACAATAGCAGGATACTCACATGGAAAATAATGAAATGTGGACCTGCCATACAGTGTACAAAAAAAAAAAAAAAAAAAGAGAAAGAGATATTTGGTAGAGATGCTATCCTAATGGGAACTTCTTCCTTAATAAGGCCAAGTCTGATTAAACTAAACTCCATACTCTGAGAATTCACACAATATATACTTGCAATGTTGACAGTGGTAGTGATGTTGGGGGAGGTGTGATGGGAGGAAAATGTGGGATAAATTTAGTTAACAGGCAAATGGGATCTTAATTCAAAGGAGACACAAATTGATTTTTTTATTATTGTTTCTACATTTTTCAACCATTAAATTAAGTCATTTAAGTCACTCATTATTTTCCCCATAGTTACTGTTCTTGAGTATGCCCAGAGGTCCCTACACTATATCCCTGCTCTGGGAATTTCTCACTATCTTTCAAGTCACACCATTTAGGTATCCAAACATTATTAACTCTTCTTTTCAAGGTCTTTCCTTCTTAAAAATTGTGGCCCTCTACGGTGGCAAGCCTCAGCCATCTCAAAGCCAAGCTCACAGAACACAATCTTAACTGGGCACTTACTAGGTAAACATCATTCTTACCTAAAATTTGGATGTGTGCTGGGCCAAAATATTATATGTTGGAATTTTAGTTTTCTCACCTGTAAAATGGATAATACTGGGGCAGGCCACGGTGGCTCAGCAGGTAAGAGTGCTTGCCTGCCATGCCCGAGGACCTGGGTTCAATTCCCAGTGCCTGCCCATGTAAAAAAAAAAAAAATGGATATTACTGTATGTAGCTCCTTGCCTTAGGGGCAAGCATCTCATCCATCCCATCCAGGTACGTAGCCTGTCCCTATAGGGTCACCTGATTGCCATGGATTGGTCTGCAGGCTGGCGGAAAGGGGGAATGCCTGGTTGACTTCTCCACCCCAGCCAAGGCATGGGGCATTGGTTTGGTGGCCAGTCAGCAGGAGAAATGACTTGGCAGTTGGTGGTCCTTGTGCATGCACACGGAATCCCAAGACAGGGTCCCTGGGTACCTGTGAAGGTCTGCACTCACTCAAGTGGTTCCATGCCTGAGGGAGCATGACATTAAATAGAAAATAAAAAACAACAAAACATGCTGAGAGGCCACAGTAGAAGAGAAAATATTTTATATTTTAGTACCTTTAACAGTACTTTTTTCCTCTTTATGAACAAAATACCTTACATTTTCATTTTGCCTTGGGCCCTGCAAATTATGTAACCAATCCTGCTGAGACCAGAACCTGGAATGCAGTAAGTGCTCAATAAAAGTTAGTTATTATTATTGATATTATTCATATGTTCCATATGGAACCATGAATCTGATAGGCCTTTCCATGTCTTCATGTATAGAGATAAAGGGTCCTATCTGTATCAAGGGCCTGATAGAACACTCTCAAGCACACAAAGGCCCCCACAGCAGTAGAAGAATATAAAATTGACCATGGAGATGACTTTTATCATTTGATCTTGAAAGGTTAGATCATTACTTTCAAATAATTGTGTCCTAAATATTTATTAAAGATTTACCTGCAAGAGTGGACTATCTGAACCGGTTAGAAGGGAATTCAGTTCTGAATGACACAGTATTACCCAAAATAGAGTAGGAGTGCAGAGAAAGGGAGTGATGAATAGAGGCCTACAGCAGCGGTGATCAAATCTGAAACTATCAGAATCACCCAGAGGTTTGATAATACAATTGTTGAGCCAACCCCTGAGTTTCTGATCCAGTTCCAGTTAATACTGCTGCTGCTGTGCCATACTTTGAGAACTACTGGCTTACAATGGAACTATCAAGGAAAGCTTCATAGAGGAGGAATTCAGGACTTAGGAATTAGCATAATTAGATGATTGGTGGGAGAAAAATTGCAAACAGAGGGGAATAACATGAACAGAGGCCCAAAACCAAAATGAAAATATGACAGTTGTATGCTTGGGATGGCCTGAGGGCTTACCTTTCAGAAAAGGCAGCATATTGTATTTGATCCTTAATTCAGCTACTTAACCCCTTTCGGTGTGTCACAGAATAGGTCAAAACCCTGCACAGCTGAGGATAAATGTCTTAGAGACTTACCCACTGGAATACCTGGAATTATTATTATACGTTATATGCAAATCTAAAATAATTGGATTTCCACATAGATTTTTTAAATTCCATTAATATCTATGTTAATAAAGGTAAAAGAAATTTCAAGGACAAACATAATCTTGTGGACTGAGAAAGAAAGGTAAAGGTTTAAATTTCTAAAGCTTTTATTAATACATAACATGAGGCAGGAATGGCAAATAAGGGACACATGGACAGCCACTTCTATGTAATGGGCCTACACTCATTACCCTGATAAATCTTCAGAATCCTTCTCAACCCAGAATATGAGGCAAGCAATAACTATCTGAGCTGATGATACACAAGATGAAGCTCATTTGCACTATTTGCACTCTCTGCTCTCTGGCCTTGTTTGCCATTTAGCCTCAGCTATCTTATTAGAAATAGTAAATATTTTTCAACATTTTTTATTGTGAAATATAACATATATACAAAAAAAGTAATCAATTTCAAGGTATTTTAAAAAGTAGTAATAGAACAAATTTCAAAGTTTGGTAAGAGTTATATTTCCACAATTTCAGGTTTTTCCTTCTAGCTGATCCAAGACACTGGAGACTAAAAAGAAACATCCATATAATGATTCAGTAATCATACTCATTTGTTAAATCCTAAGTTCTATATTACAATACCTCCTTCTCCTTTGATCCTTCTCCCAATCTTTGGCGATATTTGGGCTATACCCATTCTAACCTTTTTGATGTTGAAAAGGGGTATCAACAATATGGGATAGAGGAATGGAGCTGGTTGATGTTCTTGGAGAGACTGGCACCTCTGGATTTCAGGCTTATCTGGCCTAGGATCGATCTGAAAATTTTAGGTTTCTGAAAAGTAAACTGTTCTAGTTTGCTAGCTGCTGGAATGCAATATACCGGAAACAGAATGGCTTTTTAAAAAGGGGAATTTAATGAGTTGCTAGTTTACAGTTCTAAGGCTGAGAAAATGTCCCAATTACAACAAGTCTGTAGAAATGCCCAATCAAAGGCATCCAGGGAAAGATACCTTGGTTCAAGAAGGCTGATGAAGTTCAGGGTTTCGCTCTTAAGTGGAAGGGCACATGGTGAACACAGTCAGAGTTTCTCTCTCATCTGGAAAGGCACATGATGAACACAGTTAGGATTCCTCTCTCATCTGGAAGGACACATGGTGAACACAGTGTCATCTGCTAGCTTCTTCACCCCTGGCTTCTGGTTTCATGAAGCTCCCTGTGAGGCATTTTCCTTCTTCATCTCCAAAGGTCGCTGGCTCGTGGACTCTCTGCTTCATGGTGCTACAGCATTCTCTGCTCTCTCTGAATCTCCCATTCTCCAAAATGTTTCCTCTTTTATAGGACTCCACTAAACCAATCATGACCCACCCAACTGGGTGTGGACATGTCATCACCTAATCCTTTAGCAACCACTCTTGACTAAATCACATCATCCAGGGAGATGATCTGATCACAGTTTCAAACATACAGTATTGAATAGGGATTATTCTACCTTTGTGAAATGGGATTTTGATTAAAACATGGATTTTCTAGGGGACATACTTTCTTTCAAACCAGCACATAAACCTAGTGTGTGTAACTTTTGCAGGATCTCAGATAGAGCCCTGGGTGTTCTTTATAATGTTAGTTGGGGGTTGGCAAACCATGGCAATTAGCAATATCGAGCTAAAGCTTGCATAAAAGTAGCTTCCAGAATAGCTTCTCAACTCTGTCTGAACTCTCTCAGTTAGTGATATCTTATTTTGTTACATTAGGGTAGCATGATTTTTTACTCCCATTGTAAAATTAGAGTTGTAAGCCCTAGAAGGTAAATGTGATTTTACCTAACCCCCCATCACCAAACTATATACCAATAATCACACCACACACACACACACATACACACACATACACATACATCAGGTCATGAAGGATAAAAACAATCCTGAAATTAAAATAAATTGTCCGTTGGGGTGTTTTCTTCTACATTATCTGTTTGTTTCTTTAATTCAGTTTAAGTCACTATTCCAATGTAAATATTCCCTTTCAAATCCTAAGCCTTTAGATGTTCTTAAATATTTATTTATCTGAGAGCTTCAGTGAGAGCTCTTAGTAGCTACTGATATTTTTATTTAACATCCTGTGCAAATCCTTTAGTAGTACAGCTGCTATTTTCTGAACATTAATGGTAAGAAAAGTAATTTACTGAAATAAGCAAGGATTTTAGAGAAAGTCAAACCTGATTCCAATCCAAGCTTCACCACTTAATAGGAACTTGCTTAATGTCTCTGGGGGATTAAAAAAGACACCTGTTTGTATTAGTGTGCATCAGGTTCAATTGCAAGTAACAGAAAATGCCCTCAAACAGAGGCTTAAATAGAAATTTGCTTCCTTTATGTAAAATTCCATGTAGAGGAGAAGATGGTTGAGAAGATAGTGGAGTAGGAAGCTCCAGAAATCAGTTCCTCCACCAGAACCCTATTAAAAGCTATTAAACTGTCTAAATCAACTATTTTGAAACTTGCAAGTCCAGTAGAACAATGCACAGCATCCAGGAAAGAGTGAGAGGAAGAGGCTGGTAAATTATGGTGAAACCAGTAAACTGCTCTCTGCAAGAGGGTGTTACCTGCACTCATCTCCCACTCTTGCAGCAGGAAGCAGTGGGGTCTGGCTCCTGGCATAATTTGCAGGTGCCAGAAATGGACATAAAAATCACTTCCTAAAAAAAAATCACTTCCTCAAGATCTGAGATGGGAATGTGCTGATCACTGATCACAGCTTTTGTTTACTAACTTCAGGTCACTGGGGGTCCAGCTTTGAGTGTGGTCATTGTCCTAGCCTGTTCTAGACAAAGGCAGAAGAGGAAAGTTAAAGATGCTATGCTTCCTCAGAGTTGCAGAGAACAGCTGAAGGACTGCATTTGCTGGACAGTCAAGAAAGAGCATGCTTTAGGGAGATGTGCTGGTTTGAAATTCTTATATACCCCAGAAAAGCTGTGTCTTCTTTCCTAGTCCAATTTTCTGGGGACAGACCCATTGTTTAGGGTAGAAACTTTGATTGGATTGTTTCATGGAGATGTGACACACCAGTTGTGGGTGTGATCTTTTGATTGGATAGAGATATGACTATACCCATTCAAGGTGGGTCTAGATTAGTTTATTGATGTTCTTTAAAAGGAAAAACATTTTGGAGGATGCTCAGACACTTGGAGAACAGCTGCTTCAGAAGTAACATAGATGCAGATGTCTGGAGAAGCAGAAGGAGCTCAGAACCGTTTGAACCCAGAAGTCAGGAAAGAACAAATCTCTGACACCAGGAGATGCTAAGCTAAAAGATGAAACCCAGAGTGTTGTCCTGGAGCAACTAAGTGAAGGCCCATAGATGCATAGAGAGGAAGCCACTGGAATCAGAAGCTGAAAGCAATGGAACCAGGAACAAAGACCAGTGGATGCCAGCCATGTGCCTTCCCAGGTGACAAAGAAATCTCAGACAGGAATCAGCCTTTCTTGAGTCCAGCTATCTTTTTCTGGATGCCTTAGTTTGGACATTTTTATGGCCTTAGAACTGTAAACTTATAACTTAATAAGTCCCATTTATAAAAGCCAACCCATTTCTGGTATATTACATTCCAGCAGCATTAGCAAACTGAAATAGGAGCCATGGAAGAAACTCCTGCACCCTTCCTTGACTCTTCTTCATCCCCTCTCCAGGGTATATGGAGGTGACCAACACTCCCTTTGTGCATCCCTGGCCTTGTTCCAACTGGGAAAGACTGTTTAGAAGGCTCCTTTCTGTCATGTCCCCCCTCCCAGAATTTGCCCTCCAGGCAAAAGCAGCTTCAGACAATGCAGGCAGTATAAGAAAGAGTTGAGGTGTATGGCCTGGGGCAAAGGTTTACCTACTTTATATCTAGCAGTGGAATACTGAGGACACAGAGATAATCTGTCTTCTGGGAAGCAGATGGGCCATTTAAACTCCTGTAAATGGGGTAACACCTAAGGCTATCAGAATGCACAAGCACAGGACAAGACACAGGCCCAGAAAAGACAGGGAGGAGGACCCTGAGCTTTGCATTTGCTTTGGGCGACCTTCCTTACAGGAAGGGTGACAATTCAAGATTTCTGTCATATAACCAACTGGTTATAAATGCAAGAAACAGACATCCTAGGGAATAAATCCCAGAGTTAACGTATAAAAATATTAAAATGTACAGTGTGAAAGGATAGGTCAAGCCTACTTAAAATTAGGCCTAAGAGTCACCCCCAAGAGAACCTCTTTTGTTGCTCAGATGTGGCCTATCTCTCCAGACAACACAAGTAAGCTCACCACCCTCCCCCTGTCTATGTGGGACATGACTCCCAGGGGTGTGGACCTTCCTGGCAACGTGGGGCAGAAATCCTAGAATGAGCTGAGACTCAGCATCAAGGGATTGAGAAAAACCGTAGAATGAGCTGAGGCTCAGCATCAAGGGATTGAGAAAACCTCTAGAATGAGCTGAGACTCAGCATCAAGGGATTGAGAAAACCTTCTCGGCCAAGGGGGGGAAGAGTGAAATGAGACAAAGTGTCAATGGCTGAGAGATTCCAAACAGAGTCGAGAGGTTATCCTGGAGGTTATTCTTTCACATTAAGTAGCTATCACCTTGTTATTCAAGATGTAGTGGAGAGGCTGGAGGGAACTTTCTGAAAATGTAGAGCTGTGTTCCAGTAGCCATGTTTCTTGATGACAATTGTATAATGATATAGCTTTCATAATGTGACGTGTGATTGTGAAAACCTTGAGTCTGATGCTCCTTTTATCTACCTTGTCAACATAAGAGTAGAACATATGGAATAAAAATAAATAATAGGGGGAACAAATGTTAAAATAAATTTAGTTTGAAATGCTAGTGATAAATGAAAGAGAGGGGTAAGGGGTATGATATGTATAATTTTTTATTTTCTTCTGTTTTCATTTTATTTCTTTTTCTGTTGTCTTTTTATTTCTTTTTCTAAATTGATGTAAATGTTCTAAGAAATGATGAATATGCAGCTAAGTGATCATATTGTGAATTACTGATCAAATAAGTTAATATTTTATTTCATTTGTTAAAATTTTAATAATTAAAAATTAAATAATTTTAATTAATTAAAAATTGAATGATTATTAATTAAATAAAAAAATGTACAGTGTGCAAAGTACAAGACAGAAAAACAAACAAAACCAGAAAATGATAGCCCATCCAAAGGAAGAGGATAAAAATCCAGAAACCATCAATGAAGAAGACCGGACCATGGGCATATCAGACAAAGACTTAAAAAAAATGATCGTTAATAAACTCAAGGTGATGAAGGAAAATATAGAGAAAGAACTAAAGGGTATCAGAAAAACAATGAATGAACAATATGAGAATCTCAATAAAGAGACAGAAACTTTAAAAAGGAATCAAACAAATTAAGGTAAATCAGCATACAGGTCAAATAAACAATAGTGCATGTATTCTAGAGCTTTACCTACTGTATGAAACAAAAGACATAGAGCATTATTGTGTCTAGAACCTAAATATTTTGTAATACACAGTCTAAACTGACCTGCCTGCATATCTCATTTAAATGACCAAACACATGGAGCCCAAAATGGAAATGAGGCCTTGTAATTCTGTATAGTTTAATGTAATACCCGGATACATCCCAGACTAAGGTAGGCTGATAATTAAAAAGTATTGGTAGAGAGAAATGACAGAAACTTCAGAGCCGACAGAGAGAAAGCTGACAGAAACTTCAGAGCAGAGCTGACACAGATGCTGGCATTTGGAGAACAGAGACACAGATGTGTGAAGATACTTGGAGCCCAACAGACATCGCCATGAGATGTTAAGCAAGCCAGGACCTGGAGAGAGCCAAGAGAAGCCAAGATATGAAAGCCAGCCCCAGAGAAGCAAAGTGAGGAATCCCCACAGGAACAGAAGCTGAAAGCATGGAGCCCAGGAGCAAGGGACCAGCAAGGGTCTAGCATGCCTTCCAAGCTGACAGAGGTGTTCCAGATGCATCAGCCTTTCTTGAATTAAGAATCTTAGATGTCAGATTACTTGTGGATTGCTTATATTTTTATTGGACTTTCCATTATGTTTATTTCTGTTTATCCGGAAAAGGTAAGGGGTGCCAAAGCAAAATGTCGCCCCATTTCTTGGGATTGGCATAGAGTTCAGGGAATATAACCAATGGATATTGTCAGAGTGAAGGGACTTTGGGGGCACCCTCAGGATTGATACTGAGGTATTATGAGCATGGTATGTGGTCTGAATTCTCCATCTGATCTCCATGTCATGGCTTCTCTCTTTGGACAGCTGTGCTATAAAGCCTCCCTGTACCAATCCATAATATACAAGTAAGAATAACAGTAAGTCTAACTGAATTGAACCTGGCCTTGTTAGTTCAGACCATGCATTTGAATTATATATGGGCTGCATAATTGTTCTCATTTACTCATATAGAAACCATGGCTCAGAGGGGAAGTGTTTTGTAATCCCTAACTCCCAGCTAGGTTTCCTTCCCTCAGTTACTCAGATTTTGTTAATAGCTGAATGTGGTAACTTATCACCACGTTTCACCAAGAATTTCTACTATCACTAGACGTTTCCAAATTAGTATATGATCTGCAGTTTATTCTGACTATGATCCAAACAGTAAATAAAACAGTTTAAGCTTTAGAGGCCCAATGATGAGTATATATATGTTAGTTAAAATTGTTCTAAATAATAAAATTAATATCAATTATTTATGGGCATTCCAAGGTGGATTCTGTACAACAGGTAATAACTCTCATTGTACCTGTGTAAATTTTTAAGAAAAATGAAATAGTCAATTAATTAAGGAAAAAAGTCTCTTTCTTTATCTACAGTAGGCCAACTGATTCATGGCACTTATTCTCCCAGTTGGACCTATGCCAATGAGAAAATTGGATATAAATGTGATAATTGCAATTGTTCTCATATTTCTTGCCTTCTTCTGGCTACTGATATCATGCTGCTGTTATGATAATCCAACACCCCACAATTATACTGCTTGAAAAGCAGATGGAAGCCTCCCTAATCAACTCGGACCTATAGTAGATTACAATGATGGCTTCAATCCCTCATCCTTCCCTATATCCATGCTCTGTGCCATTAACTTTGCTGTGCCTTCCAATCAGGGGCTACTCCTTGACAGTGAGATCAACTATGTGATTTGTACTGGCCAGAACTGATGGTAGGCCAGTTACAAGCCCAGGCCTCAAGAAGCCCACAGTGTTTCCACTTGCTTTCTCTTGTATTGCTAATGTTACCAAAACAAGGACATGTCCAAGTTAGCCTGCTGAAGGATGAGATATACATGAACCAGAGCTAAGTATTCCTAGTTAACTCTAGCTGAGGCTAACATAGATCAGATGATAGCCACCCAACTCCTAGACATGTTAACAAACCTAGCTGAAACAAGCAGAGCTAACTCTCAAATGCATAAGAAAAATTTTGTAAAAGTCACTGTGTTTTAAGCTGGTTTATTATACAGCAAAAGCTGATTGATACTGCTCCTCAGGAAACTGAACTTTGACCAAAAGAAGTGTGGCAGCCATGGAGGTATGCTACTTAGGCCTACCTCTCTGTGATGGTCAAGTTCATGTTATGGGTACAGTTGCTTGGTTAAGTAAGCACTGGCCCAATTGTTACTGTGAAGCTATTTCATGGATTTAAATAATCACTAAGTTGATTTCATCTATGATTGATTATTTCTACAATCACCTAAGAAGATTGCTTTAACAATGAAAGAAGTCTCATCCAATTAGCTGAAAAAGGAAGAAGTTATAATTTCAGCAGTTGGAAAGAAGAATGTCCATCTCTGCTTCAGCCAGGAAGTATCTCCTGGGTTTAATCAAAAACTTTTATAGAAGTCCCCAGCTTGCAACCTGTCCCACCGAATTTGAACTTGCACATCCCCACAATCACATAAGCCTATTCTTATAATAAATCTCATAATAAAAAAAAAGTATTGGCAGAGTCCCTTAAGGGACTGGAGAAAAAAATATGGAACTAATAAATGTTCACACCTAGGAAACCCCTTGGTAATCTCTTGAACATTAGGGACTCCCAAGAAAATAGGTCAAGCCCTTGATTTTGAGGCTTTCCCTTATGAAACTTATTTTTGTAGCATAGAAGCTAAGACAATCTATAATTATGCCTAAAGAGTTTCTCCCAGGAAACCTCTTTTGTTGCTCAGATGTGGCCTCTCTCTTTCTAAGCCCAACTTTGTAAGGAAAACCATTACCCTCCTCCCTAAGTGGAACATGACATCCAAGGGTAAAAATCTCCCTGACAACATGGGACATGACCCCCAGTGATGAGCCTGGCTCTGGCACTGTGGGATCCACAACACCTTCCTGAGTATGACTACTCATATGGAATTTTTGTGTGTGTCTCCAGTGTCTTGGATTAGCTAGACAGAAAAACCTGAAATTGTGAAACTGTAACCCATACCAAACTTTGAAATCTTTTCTATTACTACTTGTTAAAATGAGTTTGAAATTTATTGCTTTTTTGTATATGTCATATTTCACAATTTAAAAAATGTTAAAAAAAAAAACAAAAAAGGAACTAAACAGAACCACTGGAGATAAAGACCACCATAACTGCAACGTAAAATTCCCTGGAAGGGTTCAATAGCAGATTGGAGGTAGCAGAAGAAAAAAAGTCAGTGAACTTGGAGACAAGACAACTGAAATCAGTCAGTCTGAAAAGCAGAAAGTAAAAAAGAATAATACAAAGTGAAAATAGCTTAAGAGACCTCTGGGACACCGTTAGGCATAGCAACATGTACATTACAGGGGTCCCAGAAAGAGAAGAGAGAAAGGAGCATAATGATATTTGGTAATGAATGGTGATAACGGTAACACAACCTTATGAACTTAACTGACAGCACTAATTATATATTTGAATGTGGTTAAAAAGACAAATTGTAGGTTGTATATATGTACTAGAATAAATTTTTTTAAAAATCCATAGAACTGAACAACACAAACAGTTAAACTATGGACTGTAGTTAGTACAATTATAAAAATATGTTCCCATCAATTGTAAAAAAGATACCATGCCATGTGAAGTGTTAATAATAGGGTGGTATATGGGAAGTCTGTATTTTACGCATGATTGTTTGTATATTCACAACTTACAGTCTCTCATTTAAAAAAAATAAAATTCCAGGTAGGTGCTCAAGGCTGGTATACTCCTTGATGGTGTTTGGGACCCTCACTGCTTCCATCAGGCCCTCTGCTGTACATACCCTACATTACCAAGTTGACTTCAATGCTTCAGTTCCACCTTCTCTTCTGCATTTTATCTAGGAGAAAGGAGAAAAAAAAGGCATGCCCCATCCCCATAAGGATATTTTCCAGAAGCTGGACAGCTAGCTATAAGAGGAACTGACATTGTAGTTTTTATAGTCTCTAAATATCAAAGACTCTGTTCTAGAAAAGATAATGAGCACAGACACTGAGAAAATTCAATTTGATTATATTTGTAAACTACCTACCACAGTTCCATACAAAGACATTCACAAACATGAAATATTATAACAATTATCATGTATTTCTTTTGCCATTTAAAGGATCATTGCCTTAATTTACCATTTCCACAAAATAGTAAAAATTTCTATTAAATGATTTTTGGAAAATGTTCCAATTTTCACCTATTGCATTTGGTAAAATGAATAAACTATGTGTTCTACATCAATTACTGGAGAGATGTAAAATACTGTTCTATCAGTTAAGTTGCTTTCTGCTCTTAGAAATAGAAAATCCAGTTAAAACACAGAGCAAACTTGTCTCATTAACAAAATTTTGACCAGAAGTCATCTGTCATTCTTATTTTTGTTCCTCTGAATATAATACATCATTTTCCTCTGGCAGCTTTGAAGATTTCCTCTTTTTCACTAGTTTTAAGTGCTTTGATAATGATATGCCTTAGTGTAGCTTCCTTTGTTTCTTTTGCTTGCATTTTTTAAATTTCATGTCTCTTCTTAATATGCATTTTATTTCCTCTACTTTCTTGAATAGAAACTGTAATAATAGTTTTAATGCATTTGTCTACTATGTCCATCATCTGAGACATTATTGTTGGTAATATTTCCTCATTACTGGACATCTTTTCCTAATTTTTTGCATGCCTGATAATTTTTATTTGATGTCAAACATTGTGAATTTTACCTTCCTGGGTTTTGGATAGCCTTGTTTTAAAAAATATTCTTGAGCTCTGTGCTGGGACACAATTAGGTTTTTGGGAACAACTTGATCCTTTGAGGCTTGCTTTTAAGCTTTATCAGATAGGACCAGCGAGGCTTTTAGCCTGAGGCTGATTTTTCTCTACTACTGAAGCAACACATTTCTAAATACTCTAATCATGCCCCTTGTATTGAAATGCTTCTCACTGGTTGGAAAGACTAACAACTATTCCTGGTCTTATGAGAGACTGCAATTCTTCTGCTGGCTCCTTGCAGGTCGTTCTTCCCCCAGCTTCGGGAAGTTTCCCCACATACACACACTGAGCTGTATTCTGGTGAAAACTTGAGGCAGGACTCCTGCAGATCTCTGGAGTTCTTGCTCTGTGCACCACTCTGTTCTCTAATTCTTGTGTGCCTTGTCCTCTCTGAACTTCCAAATCCATCTCCTGAATTGAGGGTATCTCTGAACTCTGCCTAGGTTCCCCTCCCTGTGTTGTGGTCTGGAAACTCTCTCGAAGCACTGCTCGGGCAAGAATAGAGCTCACCTCACTTTTTCCCTCTCTCAGGGTTCACTGTCCTGTGTTGCCCACTGTCCAATGTATGAAAACTGTTGTTTCACAATTTCTTTTCCACTTTTTTTAGTGTTTAAGATGAGGGTATAGCAGTCCCAATTACTCCAACTTGGCTAGAAGCAGAAATCTTTGTGAATGGGGCATTTTATTTTCTGTTTTTAGTTGGGAAGCTAGTGCCATTTTATTGTCATTTTATTGTCTCAATTCCAAATTCACCCTTCATTGCCTGATCTACAAAAAAATGGATAGGGACTCTTTAAAAGTTGTCCTTTGCCAGCTGACCTGATGGTAAGCTTTGTCAGGAGAGGATGCCACAGAGAAACTCAGGATGGAGGGGTCTAACTCTTTTGCCAGGCTTCACTTTTTTTCCTCCACTGATTGATGCTCCAATGCTTTATGCCTGCAGAGTGTAACTTTCTCCAGAGTTTGGCTGCTGTGTACTTTTTCTAACTCTTAATCAGGCAATTATGGTATAGCTTGGAGTCCAGATATCATGGGTCTGTGTCTTAGTAACTTAGGTTACTTCTCTGTACCCTGTCCTCAACCCCATGCACACACATGCTGGGAACTGGCCATCCAGCAAACTAGCCACTCACCCTTCATCCCACACAGTAGCCTGAAGCCTCCCTAGACCAAGCCATACACAAAAGCATGCTAGATCGCTGCAGAAGGAAGCTTCTGTAGCTCCCAGTTTCAACAGGGCTCACAGAAGTTCCCCAAGTATCTCTAAGAATCTGACTCCCTCTGCCCATCTGTCCATCAATCTTGACTTGCCTGCATCCTGGAGGTTTGTTTCCCACAGCCCTTCTGATATGGTTACCCTATATTCCAGACTTCACAGTGACAGTAGTAGTCTGACTCTGTATGTGCCTACCTCCTTGTGTGCCCAACTGTGTGCCCTCCAGGACTGGCATAACTGTGCCCCAGAGAGTTTCGTATGCTCACCTACTAACTGTGACCAGCTCTAGCCCAGGCAATCCAGTGAACTTTTCTGCCATTCAGCGAGCAACAACACCTTCTTCAATGCAGTCTAAACCCCTCTTCCAAGTTAATCCTTTAGGATGTCCTTTAGAATTCTTGTTCCATCTTTATAATTACTCTCTCATTATAGCTTAACAATTCTTCATATTAAAATTTCCTTGCTTTTTTTTTTTTTAACATGGGCAGGTACCGGGAATCGAACCCGGGTCTCCAGCTTGGCAGGCGAGAACTCTGCCTGCTGAGCCACTGTGGCCCACCCAAAATTTCCCTGCTTTTAAGTTACTGTTGGACCCAGATTGATACAGATGCTAAGGATTTTCATAAGTTGATCTTGAATTTGGCATCATTGCTGAACCTATTCGTTCAGACAGCTTGTTGATTTTATTGGCTTTTTTACTGTCAAATATTATATCACTATATATATGTGTATATATATATACTTCCCTTCATAATTCTGTTTTTTAATTAAAGAAGCTGTAGTTATACAGAAAAATCATGCAGAAAGTAGAGAATTCCCATATATCTTTCATCCTCAACATACACACACTTTCCTTATTATTAATACTTTGTGTTAGTATGGTAACTTTGTTACAACTGATGAAACAATATTCTTATGATTAGACTATAAACTGTACTCCCTAGTTTACATTAGGGTTCACTGTTCATGTACAATTCTATTGTTTTTAAAATTTTTATTCGAGTAACAGACATAGAACATAACATTTCCCCTTTTATTTTATTATGTTTATTAGAAAAGTTGCAGGTTTATAGAAAAATCATGGATAAAATATAGTGTTCCCATATGCCACCCTATTATTAATACACTGCATTAGTGTGGTAATTTGTTAAAATTGAGAAAAGAGCATTTTTATAATTGTACTATTAACTATAGTCCATGTTTTTTATTAGTACCTACTATTTGTGTTTTACAGTCCTATGCTTTTATTTAAAATGTATTCTAGTAACATACATACATCATAACATTTCCCCATTTAACCACATTCAAATATACAATGCAGGGGTGTTACTTGCATGTACAATGTTGTGCTACTATCACCATGGTCCATTATTAAAACTTTTCCATTACCCCAGACAGCAAATCTGGTACCAATTAGGCATTAACCTCCCCATTCCCTACCTCTCTCCCACCCTGGCCCCTGGTAACTGGTATGTGAGTTTTCTACTTTATTAACTTGCAAATTCGAATTATTTCATACAACTGAGATCATATACTCTCTGGGTACATTGGCCAGGGCCTCCAATACCATGCCAGATATTGGGGTATTGACAGCAGGAATCCTTATCATGTTCCCCATTTTGAAGGAATGCATCCACAATTTCTCTATCACATCTATTATCTGCTACAGATTTTCTGCACTAAGTTAAGGAAGTTTTTTCTATTAGTAATTTTCTAATAATTTTTTTACAATGAATGGATGTTTACTTTTATCACATGGTTTTTCTGAAGTTTTTGAGATAATCCTGAGTTGTTTTGTTTCTCCAGTAGACTACTGCAAATACACTGATAGATGTTCTCATAATAAAGAGGACAAGGAGTACAATAAAATGTGGAGGAGATTCCAGCTAATAGTTTAAAATATCGTCTTGCCACAAATTTATAGCTGTATATCCAGAAAGTGTTAGCCTATTCCAAGAAGGAAAAGGCATGTGCTTCAATTAGTATCCATACCTGCTTTAAAATTTTGATTGTAAATTGTCAGCTAGGAATAGTTTTTATATCAAAAAGGATCTATTATAGGACACCCAAAACAACAGGCCAAGTCCTTAATCTTGAGGCTTAATCTTATGAAGCTTATATAGGTAGTTGAGAAGCTTAGCCTACCTATAGATATGCCTAAGAGTTACTTCTGGAGGACCTCTTTTGTTGCTCAGATGTGGCCTCACCCTCTCCAAGATCAACTCTGTAAGTGCGAGGAACATGACATCCACGGGTAAAAGTCTCCCTGGTGGTGTGGGAGATGACTTCCAGGGATGAGTCCAACCCTGGCACCATGGGATCAACAATGCCATCCTGATCAAAAGGGGGAAAAGAAGTGCAACAAATAAGGTATCAGTGGCTGAAAGAATTCAAATAGAGTCAAGAGCCTACTTTGGAGGTCACTCTTATGCAAGCTGCAGCTAGACATTGCTACCTATCATAACCTGCCAACCCCCAACCAGGACCATTCCTGCCAATCCTAAAGAATACCTAGAGCAATATATAAGATTCTACAAAGGTTCCATGCACTTGTGTAACTTTCCAGAAGCCTACAACCTCCAGATGGATCCCTGAACCAGATAAGTTCTGAAATCTAGAGGGCCCAGCTCTCCAGAACATCAGATAGTTCCATCTCCCTACCCCATATTATTGACAGCCCCTTCCAACGTGAAAAAGTTTGGCCATAGCCCAAATACCCTGAAAGAGAGGGATAAAAAGATCAAAGGTGATGGTAGAGTTATATAGAGAAGATAGGGTTTAACAAACAAATATGATTGCTGAATCACTAAATTGATATTTATTTTAATCCTGAATATCTTAGAGCAGCTAGAAGTAAAAACCTAAAATTGTGGAATTGTAACCCATGTCAAACTCTGAAATTTGTTCTACAACTAATTGTTGTGCTGTGCTTTGAAATTTATTGTTTTTTGTATATGTTATTTTTTACAAAAAAGAAAAAAAGGCAATAGTGATGATAAAAAATATTTATTCCTTCTAGCCTCCTATATATCCTAGAGCAGCTAGAAGGAAAAATCTGAGAGGATGGTATGGTAGCTCATGACAAACTCTGGGATCTATCTTGTAACTACTCATTGAGGAATGCTCTGAAAATTAATGCTTTTTTCTTCCTTTGATTTATATATATGTTATATTTATTATACAATATAAAAGTTTACAAAAAGATATGTGCTTATTGTATAAAAACTAAAGCAATTTGCAAGACACAAAGTAAAAACTGAAAGTCTCTACCTTTTCTTTTGTCTCCTGTTACACAGCAGTAGTCCATAACCTAGAATTTAAGAACACCATTTTGACTATCACAATTAGAATATACAGCCCATCAAATTTCTGAGAACTGAATAGAAATGATAGCGAAAAATATATATTTGAGAAAAGTACCACATAGTAATCCTTTAAAGGATTAAAGTAATTAAGATAAAGGTTTAAAGCAATGCTTTAAAAATCTTAAAGTATTATCATCTCTGTTGAATTTTTTATATTATAGCTATAGTCCAAAGGAAGGTAGAAAGGAGAGAATTTTGAGGTTTCCTCCCCTTGAAAAAATTCTTAATTACTTTTTACAGCCTCAGAGGCACCTAGAAAAAAGTAATTTTATGTGGGAGAAATAAAGTGATATCTTTCCCCAGCATGGAATGGGTAGCAGGGAGAAGGTGAGTAAAGGGATAAATGTGGAGACATGACATCTTCTAACTGTTCCTCTGTGAGCCCCCCATAGTATGAGTCTATAATTTAATTTGAAGATTATGACATCCCAAAGCTGTGTATAGACCCAAATTTCATTACTAATCCAAATTTATTCCTAGCATTTGAGTCTCTTAGCTGCACTTGAAAATGGAATATTTTTCTTAATTTCCTCCTCAGATTGTTCATTACTAGGGTATAGAAACACTTCAGTTTTTTCATGTTAATCTTGTGCCCTACCACTTTGCTGAATTCATTCAACTCTAGTTGTTTTGTTTGTTGGTTTTTCAGGTTTCTCTAGTATAAAATCATGTTTTCTGCAAACAGGGAGTGTTTTATTCCTTTTTCCTTTCCTATTTGGATGCATGTTATTTCTTTTTCTTGCCAATTGTTCTGACTAGGACTGCCAGTACAGTGTTGAATAACAGTGCTGACAGGGTCATCCTTGTCTTGCTCCTGATATTAGAGGGAAAGTGTTTAGTCTCACCATTGAGAATGCTGTTAGTAGTTTTTCACATATGCCCTTTCTCATTTTGAGGAAATTTCCCTCTATCATCATCTTCTACATGTTTTTATCAAGAAAGTATGCTGGATTTTGTCAAATATCTTTTCTGCAACAACTGAGACTATCATGTTTTGTTTTGTTTTTTCTCTTTGTTCTGTTAGTGTGGCATATTCCATTAATTGATTTTCTTTCATTAAACTATGCTTGCATACTTGGGATAAATCTCGCATGATCATGATGTATAATGTTTTAATGTGTTATCGAATTCAGTTTGCTTCTATTTCATTGAAGAATTTTGCATCTGTATTCATAAGGGATAAAGGTCTGTGGTTTTCTTGTGGTGTCTTTATCTGGCTTTGGTATTAGGGTGATGTTGGTCTAATAGTATGAGTTAGGTAGCATTCCATTCTTTTCAATTTTTTTGAAGAGTCTGATCATGATTGGTGTTAATTTGTCTTGTAAAGCTTGGTAGAATTCATCTGTGAGGAGGATATTTCATCCTGGGCTTTTCTTTGTGAGTAGCTTTCTTTCTTTTCTTTTTTTTTTTTTTTTTTAACTTTTTTTATTGTATAGTATAACATATACACAAAACAAAGAAATAAAAAAGCAATAGCTTTCAAAGCACTCTTCAACAAGTGGTTACAGGACAGATCTCAGAGTTTGTCATGGGCTACCATACGATCCTTTCATGTTTTTCCTTCTAGCTGCTCCAGAATATAGGAGGCTAGAGGGCTTAAATATTTTTTATCATCACAATTGACTGTTTTCCCTTATTTTTTTTGCAAAAAAGAACATATATACAAAAAAGCTATAAATTTCAAAGCACAGCACCACAATTAGTTGTAGAACATATTTCAGAGTTTGACAAGGGTTACAATTTCACAATTTTAGGTTTTCATTTCCAGCTGCTTTAAAATACTGGAGATTAAAAGAGATATCAATTTAACGATTCAGCATTCATATTCATTTGTTAAATCCTATCTTCTATGTATAACTCCACCATCACTTTTGATCTTTCCATACCTCTCTTTAGGGTTGTTTGGGCTATGGCAATTATTAATATCAGTTATGAAAGATAATTCTTGGATTAAGTAAGAGTTGCAAACAGAAGGTTCCTGTGCTGTACCAAACCTCACAGTATTTTAAGAACAATAAGTTACCATTTAGAAATCTGGATATGTGACATAAAATTCTGGATTTCCAGCTTCCTTAGAAAATTGTAAGATCTGGTAATATTTTTTATACATTCTCAAATGTAAATAATTACTCAAAACTGAATAGCAGGGAGCTTCTTTAGTCATCATAGTTCCTACCACTTCCTAAGATCCCCAAACACAGGAGCCAAGTTTTGTCCTAGACTTGGCCTGCCTGGTCCTTATAATCATTGGAGTT
The DNA here is from genome assembly GCF_023851605.1 of Tamandua tetradactyla. NCBI lineage: Eukaryota > Metazoa > Chordata > Mammalia > Pilosa > Myrmecophagidae > Tamandua > Tamandua tetradactyla. The sequence continues at coordinate 197,037,974 of NC_135327.1, read as the reverse complement.
TTTCATCCCTGGTGTAAGAAAAACTTTATGCCATTTTCAGGAATGTTATCAATAATGCTAGTATAGGCTGCACTTGGATTTACATTACATAATTCCAAGAAATCAATGTGTTTATGGATCCAAGTGACATGAAATTAAGGAAAAACTTCCTAGAACAATGTTTCTCAAAGTATAGTCCACAGGAACACCAATTAAAAGACATTTGCAGGCAAGCAACAGTGGCTCAGTGGCAGAATTCTTGCCTGCTATGCCAGAGATGTGGGTTTGCTTTCCGGTGCTTGCCCATGTAAAAAAAAAAAAACAAAAAAACAAAAAACATTTGCAATTTGGTGTCTGTTGAGACTAGAATCAGTTCTCAAACTTTTAGACTCTCTGGAAATAGGCCCAGGTATATGCAATTTAAATAGTTTGCCCAAGTTATACATACATATACTAAATTTCAAGTATCAGTGTCATGGTAAAACAAATAATTAGATCTATTAAAGAACAGAAAAATAAACCTTTAATTTGCAAATTGTTTTCCATGCAACGGTCCTTAGACAGAACATAAACGTTCTAAGAGAATCCAGAAGTGGAAGAAACTAATTCTAGCTGAAAAGATCAGGGAAGGTTGACATGGGAAATGGTAGAATTTGAGTTGGCCCTTGATGAACACAGAAATTTGAACATGTGGAGAATGGAAGGAAGGGTGTTCCAGGGAGTAGCAGGAAATTTAGGGGCATGTAATGGGAAGGAAATCAATGTATTTAAGTTATCATGAAGCCCTCATTAAAAGTAGTGGGTACAGGACTAAGCTTGGTGAAGAAGCTAGAGCCTTAACACGGACAGATAAGTTTTTGAAATGAGGGCTAATATAATCAGAACCATATATTGGGAAGATTTGTCTGGCATGAGTAGAAGCAGAAAAGACTAGAGGCCAAGAGGTGCTTTAATGATGCTTAAACTAAAGGAATAATACGATATGAAAAGGAGGAAACATATTCCTCCTTTCAATTAAGGAGTAAAAATGATAGATAGTACTTGCAACTGATTGGTTTCAAAAGGCAAGGGAGGGGATGGTAGAATCAGAGATGGCTAGTCCCAAAGCCTATATAAGTAGTTTTGTAGTTCTCAACCTTGGCTACATGTTTGAATCACCTGGGAGCTTTCAAATATGCTGATGGCTTACAAATTCCTATTTAATTCAGTGTGGTGGGGGTTGGGAATGAGGCCTGTGCATCAGATTTTGATACACCACCCCTACCCCCACCCCATGCCATTCAAGCATGCAGCCAAACTGACACCCACCTACCTAGATCCAGGATGATCAGGAGTGTTCAAAGATGTTGGTTTGGAAGGAAACAGAAAGTCATTCTGGACCAAGTGAGGGCAAGATGTTGGTGGCAATTTCCCCATGCAGATGACCAATAAATATTGGAAATGCATATTAGCAGTTATTAAGAAGCTGATTCACTATGAAGAGATGATCACTGAAAACACTTGCTCTGAATATTGTTTGCAAGTTGACTGGGTACTTGGCAAATAGTAACTAAGTTACAAAATTGTCACAGGAAAGAGACACAGGGACAAAGGTGGGCCAGTACTAGAACCTGGGGAATATTTTCTACAGGTAGGATTCAAGAAAGTAGACTATTTTAATGTTCAACATTTGAATTCCCCATTCTTCCTTCCTTCCCTCTCATTTTGAGGATTTACATTTATATGCTAGGAAAAGTAGAAAAAGAGATAACAGTACCTGTTTCATGAAATCCTTCATTCTAGTGCAAGTGAAAATCAACAAGGAAATGAATAAACAGAATAAAGAGGGACCAAGATAAATGCTTTTTAAAAAGTACTGGGACTAAAAAATAAAAAAAATAATAAATACATATTAAAAATAATAAATACACAAAAAATAAAAAAACAAAAAGTACTGGGACATGATATTTTGAACCACTGATAGTATACTTTGGATGATTACATGGTATGTGAATATATAATACATATCAATAAAAATTTTTTAAAAACTTCTGGGAGAAAGAATGAGAGACCTACTTTAGCTAGGATGTATGGAGCATCATTTCTTTAGCAAAGAAATGAATGAAGAGGTAATTAAGCTGAAGACATGAAGGATGAAAAGGAGACAGTAAGTTCTTGAGACAAGTCATTTAAGCTTTCTGGGCATTCAGGCTTTCGAAAATATAATTCCCATGAAAGCCTAAGCAAAAAGAAGTACAGTGCAAGAGAAAGTCAAAGTTTACTTAATATTGTTTGCTTATCCTGATTGATTTCCTTTGAGTTTATGTGAACCCATATGGATGCCAAGCAGTTATTTTTAAAGGTTTCCTTTAGTCCAACTAGGCAATTCAATATTGAAAAAAGAAAGAGACAGTTGCTTGCATAAGCAAGTTTTTTCTACTAAAGAAAAATATGGTGGATATTTATTCCTTATATGTATGCTCACCTTCTTCCAAAGGGACTGAGGCTGCTATAAAATGAAATAGAAAATTCTTTGGCTCAAATTCAAAATTTCCTTTCAGCATAAAAAGTCAATGCAGGCTGGAATTCTTTTTGTTGTTGTTTGTTGTTGCTATATTTGTCTTCATTTTTTAAATTTTACCTTCCTAAGACCCTATTTCATTTTTCAGTATAGGGAATGCAAGACCTTCCCCAGGATGCACAGTTTTCTTTGCATTCAAACACATACACAAAAGCACTTTAAATGCAATTCTTGGTTGGTAAATGTATAGTTTCTAGTAGAAACCTCAGATAAGCATAAGTCATATATTTTAAATAAAAGAATAACTTAAATAAAAAAGGCTCCTGTAGGATATTCAACTGATTTGCTAACACTCTACCTGCCTGCCTTTTCTAGTAATCTTTTAATTAAATTTTCATATTGTTGTTGTAGTCTTATCCAGAGCTGGGCCTTAAAATGGTTTTCTCCAAGCCTACAAAATTGTAATAGAGCCAACTGGCCAAAAGTTTCTGAAAAACCATCTACCTACAATTTTAATAATTCTAACCTATGGTAGGGTAAATTATGTACCTTCAAAAACACATGTTCTTAATCTTAATCTGCATCCCTGCAGATAAGAATCCATTGTAAATAGGACTCTCAGAAGATGTTATTTTTCGTTAAGGTATGGCAAACTGAACCAGAATGGACCTTAATCCAGATTACTGGAGGCTTTAAAAAGCAAACCCAGAAGTCACAGAAGTGAGAAAGGAGAGCATTACCATATGACAGGAGGCAGAGATAAGTCAAGGAACCCTACGAATTGCTGGCAGCCAGCATCAGAATGCTACATACTTAAGGGAGAAAGCATTTTCTTTCTGAGGCTTTAACTCTTCTTGTAGGCTCAAAACCATGATCTCATAAACGCTTATTGTTCAAGTCAATTCTTTGTGTGATATTTGTCATAGCATCCTGACAAACTAAGACATACGATGACGAAACCTTTCTTTCCTTTTGAAATCTGTTCACCTTCCTAGACATATTATTGCTCTTCCTGATACCCTAGCAACCTAATACCTATTTTTCTGATTCAAGGATAATCACCCACATGGTTTGATATGTATTGCCACAATCAAAGATTCCCCTTCTCCAAACAGCCACTTACCTTCTTAGATGCTCTGAATCATATAATTCTCCTCTTCAAAGGTGATGAAGGGGAGAATCGATAACAGGAACTCAGATACATGTATACCAATCTTCACAGTAGCATTATTCACAATAGTCAAAAGTGGAAGCAATACAAATATCAACAGCTGAATGGCTAAACAAAATGTGTATATACATACAATGGATTATTATTCAGTGATCAAAAGGAACAAAGTTCTGATACATGCTACGACATGGATGATCCTTGAAGACATCATGTGGAGTGAAATAAGCCAGACACAAAAGGACAAATATTGCTACTATTCCACTTATATGAAATATCTACAATAAGCAAATTCATGGAGACAGAAAGTAAATTAGAAGTTATCAGGGGCCAGGAGGAGGGGGAAATGAGTTGCTTAATGGGTACAGAGTTTCTTCTTGAGGTGATGAAAAAGTTTTGGCAATGGGTGGTGGTGATGATGGTGCAATATTGTGAATGTAATTAATACCACAGAATTGTATACTTAACAATGATAAAAATGAGAAATTTGTGTTATATATATATTGATAGCCACAATAAACTTTTTAAAAATTATTTTTGTTTTAAGAAACGAAGGGGTAGAAGATGGCTAATAGGTTTTTTTTTTTAAATACATGGACAGGCACCGGAAATCGAACCTGGGTCCTCTGGCATTCCAGGCAAGCATTTTTGCCTGCTGAGCCACCACGGCCCACCCTACTAATAGGTTTTAAGAGCAGTAGGGAAAGACACTGTGCACCATCCTTCTCTGCTCAAAGCTGATTTCACAGATGCGGCATCAGTATGACATGTAATTTGAGTTACTTTTCTAATATTGGGAGTAGGTTATGCTCAGCCATCTGTCCTCTCTTGCCCAGTCCCCTAGAGATAGCTGGAAAACATTCTTGAAATCTGGAGACAATAACATCTGTAGTTATCAAATAATTTTTTTTTAGTTTCTTTTATGGAACTAAAACTCAGTAAGTATATTCTCAGCTTGATTTTTAGTTTTTACCCCTACTCTTTATTATTTTATCTTCTTTTGATTATATAAGCACTAGCTCATTAGAAAATTTTGGAAAATCCAGAAAATATCCCACTACTCAGCGATAACTGTTACTATTTGCCATATTTTCTTCTAACCCTTTAAATATATTTACATAAATTTTAATTTAAAAACTAAAATAATATTTAAACCTCTAAACATATATATTAAACATTTATTATTCTGATATATAACATATATACAAAAAAGTAATAAATTTCAAAGTACACTGTAACAAGTAGAACAGATTTCAGAGTTTTGTATGGGCTATAGTTCCATAATTTCAGTCTCTCTGGAGACTAAGAGAAATATCCATATAATGATTCAGCAGTCATAGTCATTTGTTAAATCCTATTCTCTGTTATAACTCCCTCTCCTTTGATCCTTCTCCTAATCTTTAGGGGTATTTGGATTATGCCCATTCTAATTTTTTCATGTTGTAAAGGGGAGTTGATAGTATGGAATATGAGGATGAAACTAGTTAATGCTCTTGGAGAGGCTGGCCCCATTGGGTTTTGGGACTTATCTGGCCTAGGAACCTATCTGGAGGTTGTAGGTTTCTGGAAAATAATTTTAATGTGTGAAACTTTTGTAGAATCTGACTGAGCCTAGGTGTTCTTCAGGTTAACAGGAATAGTTTTGTTTGGGGTTTGGAAAACCATGGTAATTAGCAATATCTAGTTGAAGCTCACATAAGAGTAGCCTCCAGAACAGCCTCTTGACTCTATTTGAACTCTCATAGCCACTGATACCTTACTTTGTTAAATTTCTTTCCCCCTTTTGGTCAGGAAGGTATTGTCACTCCCATGGTGCCATGGCCAGGCTCATCTCTGGGAGTCATGTCCCGGAGTCATGTCCCACATTCCCAGGGAGATTTTCACCCCTGGATGTCTCGTCCCGCAAAGTGAGAAGGACAATGATTTTACTTGCAGAGCTGGGCTGAGAGAGAAAGAGGCCATAACTGAACAAAAGAGGGTTTCTGGAAGTAACTCTTAGGCATAACTACAGGTAGGCTTAGCTTCTCCATTACAGAATTAAGCTTCACAAGAGCAAGCCTCAAGATCAAAGGGTTGACCTATTGACTGAGAGTTCCTAATAGTTTGAGACAGTATCAGGGGTTTCCCTGGTGATAAAGCTTAATATTTCCACATTTTTTATTCCATCCCTCAAGGAACTTTGCCAATACTTTTTCATTATCTGCCCAACATACTCTGGGATATATCCAGGTATTACATTAAGTTATTCAGAATTACAAGCCCTCATTCCCATTCTGGGCCTAATGTGTTTGGGTTGTTTTAATGAGCTATCCAGACAGGTTGAGTTAGAATTGTGTGCTACAGAAAATTTAGGTTTGGGACAAAATAAACCTCTCTTCCTTTGGTCTCATATAGTAGGTTGAAGTTCTGTAATACAGACAATGTCATCCTTACCCTTGTTTTCTGAACTTCCAAATATATTTTTACATACTTTTTTCTTGCTTTTTCTTCACCTAACATTATGGTATAAGGATATTGTGCTAGTTTGCAAGCTGCCAGAATATGATACCACAAACAGAATGATTTTTTTAAAGAGGAATTTAATGAATTACAAGCTTACAGATCTAAGCCTACAAAATGTCCAGACTAAGGCATCCAGGTAAAGATATCTTAATTCAAGGAAGGCCAATGAGTCTGCAACACCGTGTCAGCTGGGTGGTCAAGTGGCTGGCATCTACTGGTCCCTTGCTCCCAGGTTCTGTTGCTTTCAATTCTATTCCTGTGGGGGTTCCTCATTTTGCTTCTCCAGGGCTGGGATTTCCTCTCTTGGCTTCTCTTGGCTCTCTCCAGGTTCTGGCTTGCTTAACATCTCACAATGATGTCTGTTGAGCTTCAAGCATCTCTGTGTTTCTGTCCTCTGAAGTAACTGTTCTCCAAGTGTCTACATCTGCTCTGTCTGTTCTGAGGCTTCTGTTGTTTCTGTAGACTCTCTCTAAAATGTTTAAAGGATTCCAGCAAACTAATCAAGACCCATCTGGAATGGTGGAGTCACATCACTATTCAAAGTTAACACCCATAATTGAGCAGGGCACATCTCCATGGAGATAATCGAATCAAAATTCCAACCTACATCATTCAATCAGGATTAAAAGGAACAGTTGCTCCCATAAAATTGGATCAGGATTAAAATATGGCTTTTCTAGGGTACATAATAGTTTCAAACTGGCACAGCCAAATTATTAATACTTTTTCATATAAATTCTTTTATATGAACATACAGACCTTACTTAAACTTTCACCCATCATACATTGGGAACCTGGACCCTAAATGATCTGAACTTTGTAGAGTTGGTCTACTTTCCCACACTCTTAACAATCATCAAAATGAACACTCCATCTGAATACAAACTTGGAACCTTTCTAGTGTGCAGCTGTTTTCATTGGGTTTTTGTTGTTGTTGATGATGATGTTTGGGGATGGGGAAAGAACACACAGGGAGGCAGCAGCTGTTTCTGTATCTATCTGCATTTATTTGACCTTAATGCCCAATCTTCTCCTTATTTTTCTCTCTCTTTCACCTCTCCTTTTCCTCCAAACATATTTGTTGCCTTAGTCTTGACTGATTCTTCCTCACCTCTGCCCCAGAAAGGAAAAATTTCTTCCTGAGGTTCTAAGTCTGATGCTAGTAGGAAAAGATATGACGACTATGACAGGAAAGGCCCAAGAGAAGACAGCTTGGAGTAGAGTCATGGAAAGGCAGGAAAGAAAATAGATCCATCCGGGTACTTTTTAGAAACCAGTAAGGGTCATAGGTCAGTATTGTTTCTCAAGAAAAGCAAAGTATAGCATTTATGACTTGGGCAAAAACCTTCCTATAAAATAAGCTAACCTCCACTCACTGCATGTTTCTCCCATGAACAAGTTCATGTTATCTCTTTAATGTGTGCTCTCTCTCTCTCTTTAATAAATTTTACTTCCTATTCCTACTGGCCCTGTGGTTTGTCTACATTCTTTTAGCAGCTTTAATGTGTACTCTTTCTCTTTCTCTTTAATAAATTTTATTTCATATTCCTACTGGTCATGTGGTTTGTCTAAATTCTCTTAGCAGCAGGACCGCTGAAATTGGAATGGGACTCTGCCGGCACCACTGCCAGAAGGGTACTGATTATAAGATTTGGGTTAGAGGGTCCAAAACAGCTATAAGAAGAAAAGGAAGAAGGGGCAGAAAATAGAAAACTAAAGTATGATAGTGTAACATAGTTCATATAAAGCACTTAGAGCAAGGCCTAGCACAAAGTTGTGCTCAATAATGTCAAGACAGTGTTATTATCATCGTTACTTCTGTAATCTTTGGGGGAATCCCTTGCACAATCTTTCACAGTTGACAGCTATTCCTAGGTTCTTTTAGTCAAGACTTCAAATAATGTTCATTTGAATGTGGCATGGGCTTTCGGAGTGGAAAATACAGCATGAAAACATTATATCCATTTTTTATTTAAAATTTCAGTTTGACACAATTTGACCTTTCTCTTTGCCTGAAGGACTGACGAGGGAAATAATGGGATGTACCTAATTTCCATATGTAATAACTTTTCATTTCAGTGTTCATCATACCTACCTAGAATAAAAACCTAAGATCATCTTTTCTCCCTAAGTCTTACTTTTCTCTATGACAGTATTTCATAATTTTAGATAACCTAGAGTAGGTATTCCAAACAGAGTACTACAGTCGCTAGGTGGTTGAAGTAAATGACTGCAGTGAGCCAGATGTATAAAGTGCATGCCCCGTCTAAAGGGGGCAGCAGCTAGTCAGCTATAGTAGAAGATAACAAGGCAAGAAATACGAGCCAGACCTTTCTAATTTTCAAGAAAAGCTAGAATTTTGTATTTTTATCTGCAGTCTCCCAGGTTTTTTTAAATCTTGTAAACTAACCTAAAAATTTCTAAACATTGTGAGAGACAAAATATATTTGCAGACTACTGGTTTGCAACCTTTAACTCAAAATATGTTTATTTCCCATTCATAGAACCTTTTACCCCCTTTGGTCCAACCTGAATTTCCAACCACACAGCCCACGCTGAGCTGCCATTAGAATGTCTTTACTGAGGCTAATACAACCCAGAAGTAAGGAGACTGTCTGCTCTTTTCTTTTACTCTAGGAAATGTATTATCCATTAAGAAACAAAACTGTGCCAAGATATTTTGCTAGGTAATTGTAAAAATCCTCTTACAGAAGGAAATTATACATTAAGTATTTAGGCAAAACAGTAACTCCATTTATAAAGGTAATTAATTCCCCAAATATATTCTAAAGGAATTTTTTAGAAAAGGACACAACAGAGGAAAAAACTAAGGCAAAATGTTTCTAATTTTCATATTTGAAGGGGGGAATGGAAGGAGTTAGCTTTCTTATGCAATTATTGGTTATAAAAAGAGATATGTTATACATGATTGTTCTGTAAATCCACTTTTCTAATTAAAAAAAAATTAATCTTATACAAACTTCTCCAGAGAATAAAAAGAGAGACTTCATCATATCAAAACACTCACTTTAAAAACCATTGTTTTCTACCTCTTGTTAAAGAAGTGAAAATACACACAAAAGTAACAAAATTCTTGTGTTAGTATTGCAGTTTTTTAAACAAAAACATTCTTTGGTTTTATTTATTAATTTAACAATATATATAATGGCTAAATTTCAGGATGCAGTTCTTATACAAGGATATATGATTCATTCTCAAGTTTTGACAGGGTTGACTTTCTGTTATTGACAATCTCATGGTTGGTTTGTTGTCTTCTCAGTATTAGTTAACATTAAAAGGGTGACCAAAAAAAGAAAAAACAACTTTTAGAGGGAAAAAAATAATAAAACCTTTAACATAACATACTACTTTTCACATACCTAAGGAGGGTTAAGAGCTCTAACACTGTTAAGTTATCAATTGATCAAAGCAGAAGGAAATTACTTCCTCTGGAAAATTACTTGGCTGTAAGGAATTAGCTATCATGTTAAGATAATAACCATGTATAAAAGCTCTTTCGTTGATTTGTTAGATTTTAAATTTTTTTAAAGAACTTTCAACTTTTATCCCAACTTATAAATAATACTATAGTATACTATATCATACTATACTCTACCATATTATACTATATGACAGCCCTTCAAGTATATTACTACTGCTAAATAATTAGTAAGCCCATTTTTATTTTGAATTTAAATACTTATTTTATTCTATCCATACTTAAATGTAAAATGTTAAATGTTTACCTTAAATGTAAAAACTTTACATCCGTACATTTGGCACATAGATAATTATAGTATTTTGTATTTTTCCCAAAGTAGTAGCTAAAACGCATTTAAATAAAGGCTGGACTTTAAAATTAAATTCTTTTATTGATGAAATATGTATTTGGTAAAGCAATAAAATGTTTTGAGTACAGTACTTTACATATAAACATTCAATAAGAATTTGTGGTATAAAGCAATGTTACTTGAATAAAAATGAAATATTTTTATTTGTTCTATGTAACTAACATCATTGTAAAGAAACAACTCAAATAATTACTATGTCGAAACTTCACAAATTTTAGCGTTTTTAATCCTGACTTTCCTCTTGGATTTATATAATTTGGCAAAGTAGAAGAGTTGGTCACTGTTTCGTAAAACAATGCATCACCTTGTTGTGGAGGAAAATTAACATAATTTGAATAACCAAGTAATGAGAATTAAACAAAGCATTACATTTACTGCCCATTCAATGGAAAAGTACTAAGCAAATTTGCATCGAGGAATAATGATGACTAAAATTAACACATTAACAGAAGTACTGCTTGATTAGAGATTCTGCATCAACATCCATTTTGAAGACGTTAAAAAGACGGATATAGCTTTTTATGAATCCATATTGAAGAGAGATGGACGTATGTTCCAACCACGAAAACTGCAAGGGCATAAATACCACACGCCTGAAGAAATTTACATCCCCGAGACTGGGATTAATACTTTTGACACTTTCATTTCATTTGCCTGTATCCAATTAGGAACTATTTGACCAAACCAGAACGACGAAAAGGCTAGCAAAAACGGGAAAATAGAAGGCTTCAACCTAGTCAATCCTATACTACCGTGACACAAAGAATCGTCTCGAAGTACTTCCAGACTCCTGTCAAATCTCTAGGGTCGTACCCACTAGCCACCCGAATTAATTTTAGTTCCTTCCTCGGTTGAAAACAGGCGAAGAGTAGGATGACTAAATGCGGCCTGACTCGAGCTTTATTGTGCAGTTTGTAGCGGGGCGCTCGCGCGGACTGCCGAGGGTTGGGGCGGCGGCGCAGCGGGGCGGCGAGGCCGCAGGGCCACAGCCTGCAGGCGCCCCGGCGAGCCCAGTCCGTTCCCCAACCCCGCGGCGAACGCGAAGGATCCTTCCGCATTTGCCGAGAGTGCAGAGTGCTCTTCCGCGTAAAGTAGTGCGTCGTGCAACCCCAGCTTCCGCAAACACCGGCACGAGCCGGAAAAGCTAGACCCCTCGAGAAACGAGTCCAATTTCCCCTGTAAGAATAAGTGGCGTGACAACGATCGAGGAGCGTGTGGGAAAATCCTAAACTTTAAAGGGGCGCCCGGGATAGGCCATATTTTAAACTGCGACGCTAGCTCCAAAACTGTCAGGGAAAGAATCACAGCTTTCCGAAGGCCGCCACCAGACTGGAAGGGACGCAAGGAAAAGCTGGGCTCCTCCCTGTAGCGACCCAGCCTGCGCCTCAGCTGGACCTGAGTACCGACCCGGCTCCCCGTGCGCTGTGGCAGGTTGAGAAGCAGCAGTAACTGCCGAATTCAGAGACATACATGCAAAGAATAGTTTACGGGCCAGGCAAGGGACACTCGGGCTGGACCTTTGGTCATCGCAGAGCTGGGGGCGGGGAGGGCAGGTGTCCTGAGCAGCTCGCGCTGAGGCGGCGCCCCAGCCCAGCCCCCACCGCCGCCGCGGAGGCAGGAAGAGGAAGGTGACGCGGTCTGGGCCTGCGGGCCGCCCCGGCCGGGCCTCGCGGGGCGGGGGCACCCTGGCTCGGGGAGGCGCTTGACCTAGTTTGGCCTAAAGTGGATTTGACAGGTTGTCAGCTCGGATCCCCTCCCCACCCCACCCCACTCCACCCCACCCCACTCCCCTTCCGGGTACCTCTCCCTGGGCGCCGAGCCCGGCCGCTCGCCCTCGCTGTCTGGACTCAGGTCCAGCCCCGCGCGCCGCCGCCGCGCCCCGCCCCTCCCCTGCTGGGCCCGCCTCCGCCCCGGCGCGCCCTCCCATTGGCCCCCGCGGTGCCTGGCACCCCGCCCCGCCTCCCCGCCCCACCCCCTCCTCTCCGGTCCCCTACTCTTCTTTCCCGAGCGGAGTGTGGGTTTTCCTCCTCCCCAGCGTTTGCTGGGTACCTTGGTCAGCCTCTAACTTCCCGTCTCGCTCCCTCGCTCCCTTCCTCCGCCGACTCCTGATCCTCCTCCTCATGTTTTCTTTACTACTCCGAATGTTTACTCTTTCCAACGTCTTCCCTCCCCTGGCTTTCCGCCAGCCTCCTGGAGCTTCTCTCCCTTCTGCTCTATACTAATCCAGCTCCAGCAGCCGCAGCCTCGCGTTTTCTGGGCTGCACCTTCTCCATCCTTAGCTTTTTCCTCTTTGCCTCAGGACTCCCGTGTCCCTACTTCTGTTGCTCTCCACCACGCCTGTATACTTCCATTCCACCCTTCCCACACTCTCCTCCTTTTCCCTCTTTTCCTCCCTTCTGTTTGTTTTGTGCTCTTCACTTCCCAGTTTTCTTTCATTCTGGAGATAAGAAGAAACTAATCCCTTCTCCAGTTTTTTTCTTATTAAATCTGTATGGCTCTAGTGTTTCTCCCTCTCTCCACCCCACTAATCAATTTCTCTTCCTCCTCCCTCTCACCCCTCCCCTCCTGGCTCCCTAAACTCAGCCAAGAGGTGCAGATCTCCCAGCACAATAAAAGAGAGGGCGAGGATAAAAATGATAGCTATCGATATTGAGTTTTTTTATTGCTTTTGGTTTTTGAAACGAAACGGAAAATGAACGCCCAAATAAACCCAGACCCTAAGGATCAAGACAGCTCTTAAAGTAACAGATGAGAGACTGTAATGACAAAGTTGATTATACCATCAAAACAATCTGCTTTTCCTCGGGAATCATCTTTTATTTTGATTGTTTATGCAGTACTGTTCTAACAGTTTAACATGTGGGTTTATTAAAATGGTTGTGCTGGTTTTGTAAATGACTGCTTTTGAATGTAAGGAAAAATTAACTGACCGATAAGACTGAAGTTTGGAGCTAATCCCCAGGAAAATCATTTTGAGTCCAACCAAAGAAACCCTTGATTATTCAAATGTCCAAACTCAAGTAACTTTCCCTAAGTCAATAAAGTGAACTGGTATTGCCTGCTCTCGCAGGGGTCTCTTACAAATCTGCTCATCAATGCTTCCAAGGCCCTGCTTATGGAATCCTGACTACCTCTCCAGCTCCAGCTCTCTACACTCCAATCACACTGGCCACCTTTCTGCCAAGCTCTTTTTTTGTCATGGAGTCTTTGCACTTGCTGTTGCCTAGCCTTTCTGGAACAAGTCTTCCTAAGACTCATGTGGCTCAGCTCATATGTCATGGCAGGGATATTTCTGGTTCCCTCACCACCTCCACCACCACCACCCCCTTAGGGCAATCTGAAATCATCTTCTTTAGTTGTTTGTAGTGTGTTTCTTCTTGGGAGGGAGCTTTTCTGTATTTTTTACAGAACTCTCTCCAGAGCACATAAGTACTATTCAATGAATAAATGAATGGTTGCATTGTGTTATCTAACAAATTAATCAAGATTTTCTTCATGTTTGATTCTGCCAAAACTGTATAGACATACTATAAGTAGGAGAGTTGGAAAAATAGCTATTCTCTTTGTAAAGCTGTTGTGTTTCTGTTGTGTACTTTCTGTCTATTCTTTGAAGGAGAGTAAGAAACAAGGCTTATTGTGCCAAGGCCACGCTTTTACCTGCCTCTTTTCCAGCTGTTGACAGAATGTAGCCACTGGTCTTTCCCTTACCCTGACCCCAGGTGCTGTCTCACAGTGGGCAGTGACTTGGCAGTGCCTTCTTCCTCAAGGCCAGTCTCAGGAGGTCTTGTCTATATAGAGGGTTTGGGTGGGGTAAGGGAAAAAGTGCTGCTTCAGTGTTACCATCCCTCATGCTTGGTTCAGGTCATGGATGTGGTTAAGCATCATCCCTTTAGGCCCCATCCTCTGGTTTCAACCTTAGGCAGAAAAGCAGAAAAGATGGAGGCCCCTTTTCCCGCCTTCCGTTTCTTCCCCTTCAAAAATGTTTCTAGTGCTATTCAATAGTTAGACCTCTGTCTGATCTTTCTTAGGAATCTTTGCATACAGGCCAATCTATACACGCTGGGACAAAGAGAACCCTGGGTCAGTTGCTATTGAAATCTAGTTCTAATTTCAACCAACAGTTGGGTGTGAGCTCATGAAGTTTTGCAACCTCTCTGGATCTCAGTTGCCTTACATAAAAAATAAAGAATGAATGCTGCAGTGTTCAGGAAACTCCTTGCCCCTTGTTATCCACGTTTTAGGGGTATAGAAATTTCTTAGATTTTAACTTCTAAAAACTATCAGCCCCAAAGAAGAATCCTGGACAGGCAGCAGAGATGAGAGGAAGACATGGTCCAAATCACTTTTTAAATCTTTCCTTATTTTTCAGAGCAGCATCTGAAGTGTTTCACAGCCAATGAGGATGCCAGAAACAGCTGGCAGAATAGCTGAACATTAGCTTGAGTTACTCCTTTACCTCTTTTAATAATAATAGTAAAATTGTAGTGAGTGTTTGGTAGTGGTCACAAGTATTCTAGATCAATTCTGCTGTCTAGTAGAACTATCTGTGATGATGGAAATGTTTTAAAGTCTGTGCTATCTGGTACAGTAGCCATTTGCCACATATGCCTACTGAACACTTGAAATATGGCTTAGAGGACCATATTTAGTTCCTAAATTACCATTTAGTTCTTAGGACTGCGGAACTAAATTTTTTATTTAATTTTATTAATTTAAATTTAAATAGCCACATGTGGCCAGTGGTTACAGTATTAGCACAGTTCTAGAACCCCCTCACTTTCTAGCCAGGTGGACTTAACCTTTCCATGCCTCAGTTTCCTCATCTGTAACATGGCAAAAATAGTAATATCTATCTCATTAAGGATAATTAAATCTTGTCATCTACATACAGCTGTATTCTGCAAGATCTTTTTATTTGTTGGCAACAGCAAACTGAACACAGACTTCCTTAAACAAGAAAGGAGATTTATTGGCCTTCATAAGACTAACTCCAGAGATAGGCAAACTGATCTAAAGGCTCAGCCACAAACATCAAAGACCTGTCTCTCTGTTCTGCTTTCTACATTGTCAGCTTATCCTAAAGTTGGCTCTCCTCAGGGCCACAAAAAGGTTGCCAGTAACACAGATGCTGTTATTTCCTAATTTCCTTCAGTAGGAAAGAAGGCATTTCTGTTCCTGCATTCTAGGTAAGAGTCCTTCAATTCACCCTGATTGGACCTTCTGGGCTCCACTCCCTTAACCAATGACTCTGACCAGGGGAATACAAAGTGTTGATCTGCTTAAGCCCATTTAAGCCCACCAGAGTAGGGGGGTGGGGTCAGCTTCCCAATTAAGTATGTGAGAAACTGAAATCTAAGTACTGTTAGGTAACGGGACTGGAAAGGATGGTGCTAAGGAGGTATTCAACAATGCTCCTACAAGTAATTAGTGCCTGGCACATATTGACGGCTAACTAAGGTTAACTATTGCTGTTGTTATTAGTAAAAGTAACGTGGTATGAGAAAATAAGCCTGACACCAGAAGTGCCACTCCTTCATTGGACAGGCTTGGAAACTGACACTGAAAGAAATTATTCTGAGTCACAGTTTCTTCTTCTGTAAAGTGGGACTAATAATACTGATCCTATCTACTGCTCAGGGTTATCATGAGGATCAAATAAAGTATTGTTTACAATAAGTTCTTGGGGAAAGTAACCAAAAAAATGCTGTTCATGTGCAAGGCATTTTATCTGCTTCTTTTTATTAATGTAGTAGTAATCCCTCAAGAGGAGAAAGGGAGAGTGGGTTCAAAGGATAAGCTTGCTTGGCTCCTAGAAATGAATAATAGTACTTTAGATAGAGCAATTGTGTATATGTGTGTTTTCTTGCTCCAATGAAGTGCATCCCCTGTAACTGAGGTGTGTCCCTTGGTGTACCATGAAGGAGTGGCTCATAATGGTTGGGTGTGATAGTTGGTTATAATTGAAGTTGTCTCTCCTTTTGAGAAGAGACTCACTCACTTGAGAGGACAATTGTTGTATATCTGGTGTCAGAAAGAGGCAACCTGTTAAAGAATAATCTTCTATTTACACTTTACTATTCTGTGTGAGTTTAGGTCCTCTGGAAGGTGAAATCGAGACAGAATATCATGCAAAAGATTTTGGGGGACAGACATTTATGAGAAATAAAAAGGGAAGAAGTTGGCAGAAGCAGGTATATCTCATCCCAGGGAAAGAGAAGGAGAAGGGAGGAGAGTAAGCAGGAAGAGTCTCACGTTTCAGTGCAACTCTAAGATGGTTTGGGCCAAACTAATAATGAGTGCTTGAGCCCAGGTCACCCATCAGAGATTTCCCTTCTGGTAGGAAATGATGTACCTTATTATCCCTTAGTCACCGGCTGCGGACAGTCCCATGGGAAGTATGACTTTGGTGTGAACATGGTGATGGATTCAAGGCCAGTAGTTGAGGTTGTCAGTTACATTCCAGGCAGCAGGAGATCTGATGGAGTGTTTACCTACCCAGCATACCATCCCAACGTTTTAAAACTGCTTCATTCATTCATTCAACATGCTGATCTGTGGCAGCATGTTGTCATGCTGTGGCAATGGAAGTGGCTGTGGCAATGGAAGCGTGTACCCTTATCTTTTCCATCTTTGTTTCATGTACTTTCTTAAATGGTGAGTTTGCCTGATTGAGATTCTTTGCCTTTTTACCAAGTTGACTGGTTTCTGGGTAGTTCTTAACACTGGGCCAGCATTTAATAAATGCTCAAATTGTGATAATAATCTACCCTATTATGACTTGAAATAGTTAATTTACTTCCAGAACTCTCCACTGTTTACTATGCTGAATGAGAGGAGATTTTAACTATGAGCACTCCTTGAATGCTAGCATTTGGAAAAATTTGAAGAAAATTTAGGAGGGTTCAGTAGATAAAAGAAGAGGAAAAACATTATGTAAGAAAATAGCTGAAGAGATCGGTAGAGTGTGAAAATAATGAAAGACATTTATGAAGAAGAATTCCAAATGTTGGGGAGAATTTGGGAAATATCTTCTGAATCTGTCAGGGAAAAGTAAATTTTTTCAAGGTAGAAAATAATAAGATTGAGTGGGCATTTCAGGAATCCATAAGATGAAATATAAGGCAAATAAGATGCATACTCATTGTAAGGAAAACCCAGTAAAATCAAGAGCAAAGTAAAGACCATGGCCAAAGAAATAAAGAAATAGGTAATAAACACATGGTTAAGATTTTGAATAAATCAGTGAAAAAGAATATACAGAAAATAAAATATGGTAGTGGGGAGAAAGAGCAAAGCAATTATTTCTAAGAGTTTTTAAGCTATAGGAAAATAAGATAAAATGTAGCCAAAATATAAATAAGATTTTTTTCTGAATAAACATCTATTGCATTAATATATCTATATTTTTATCATTAGTAATATTTTCGTTCTCTACTACCTAATGCCTATCATAGCATAGTGCAAAGTAAAAATGCACACAAAAATAGCTACGCTTATGTACTGCCTGTAATTTTAGCACAATAAACCTTATGGATTTTATCTGTGGTGTGATGCTGAACATTGGAATGAAAACTTTAAATTTCAGTTATATCTGGCTATATTTTGAATTGTTTTCTATTTCACTTCAGAAATTAAGGTGTATGGATATTCTTTGCAAATTAAAATCTAATATGAAAAATGTCACAACTAGTATTGGAAACTTTTTCACATAAACCATTATTACAACTCTGGTTCATGGATTATTATGCCTTTTGCAAACAGATTATATTAACAAAATTGAAATAGGAGGAGGTTTTTGAGGTTCAAAATGAACATAAGAATGATATATGAGGCATGTGGTACTTTGCATCTATACAGGGGAGACTGAGATTGACTGATATATCTTGTTCTCTTCTGGAGGGAAAATGCTGATTCAGAGTTTGCAGTGTTTCCTAAAAGGGTAAACTCAGGTAAGCAGCCACAGTTGGGGGCCTCTGAAATACTAGAGTTCTGGAGTCAGAGGCCATAGGAAGCAGCAGCGCACACAGGTGTTGAGATGCTTTGACATATGAATGTACATCTGGAAAGGTAAACAAAATTTTTCATTGTGAGTCAGTTGAGGTCTAGAGAGGCATATCTACTCTAAACTCACTGGGATCATTGTGAGTCAATTGAGGTCTAGAGAGGCATATCTACTCTAAACTCATTGGGATCCACCCTTCCTTTCTGGTACATTCATTAAGTTAGAAGGAAACTTCCAGATAGCCATTATTTTTCTTAACCTGTGTAATGCAAAAATTTGCATGTCTATTAAGTGCTGCATCACAAAAGATTTACCATTGTTTTGCTCACCAGCATCCAGTCTCTCACAGCATTGCAGTAATTAATATCAAGTTCTGTGGGTCATGGGGGACAGTGTCTGAATTCCTTAATCAACATTTACTTTTGTAGAGAGTCTGAATTTTCAAGTCTTGCGATCAATGTGTTAGAAGTATGTGTAACTGTCTTTCTATAACTGAATTATCTCAATATTCATTTTTTTTTAATCAGTCCAGATCTTAATTAATTTTTTATTTCCTCCTTCTCCTCCTCTCAGTCTCTTCCAGTTTGGTCTAAATTCCATGGGCTTATGCAGCATCTTGATGTGCTGTGGAAGGCATCAGGTCTGAACCAATTTTCTGTCTTTTTCTGGTCTCTCCTAAAGTTTACAGTCCTATGTGGCATGTACCGTCCTACCTCTTGCCATGACCTTGAAATTCCCTCAGGGTTCAGGGACTATCCTCTCAAATAACTGATACATGCTTCTCAGTGGCACAGAGAAATCTGATTGCTCTCCAAAGTCAACTCAGCACCACAGAAGATTTCCCCCACCTGCCTGTTCTTTCTTTCCCACCCCCCACAGCCATTTCTGTGCTACAATTCCCCTATTATGATGGTATAGGGAAATCCTCTGAGGCTTTGTGTTCCAGATTGGAGGCAGAAAGGTTTGTCTGTTCTCGGACCCCCAAATTTTCCTGGAGAGTCTTTTGTTCCTTCCCCTATCTTACCCCTTAGAGCCCACTGGGGTGAGTGCAGAGCCCCTCTAGAATCCTACCAGCATCTCACTCATTCCCACCCTAGTCTTCTTCCTCTTCCTCCCCAGATAGGAAGGAGGATCTTTTGCGTGTTTATACTGGGGTGTGTGTGATGCTTGGGGAAGAAGTTGACCGAGCCAATGGTCTTCCAGGGTCTTGCATGTCTATTGCAGGTTTTTTCCTTTTAGTGCTACAGTAACACCTTTCTCTAAGAGAAAATTAGTTAGGTGACTAAGTACAAGGGGAAAATTTCAATAAACTACAGTGTAAATAGCCCATCAGATGGTGCTTAAGAATATTATCCCCTCCTCACATTTATGGTAAAGCATCATCAAGAGTTGGTCACTGTTCTAGTTTGCTAACTGCCAAAATGCAATATATCAGAAACAGAATGGCTTTTAAAAAGAGGAATTTAATAAGTTGCTAGTTTACAGTTCTAAGGTCGAGAAAATGTCCCAATTAAAACAAGTCTATAGAAATGTCCGATTTAAGGCATCCAGGGAAAGATACCTTGGTTGAAGAAGGTCGATGAGTTCACAGTTTCTCTCTCAAGTGGAAGGGCACATGGCGAACACAGAGTTTCTCTCTTATCTGGAAGGCACGTGGTGAGTGCGATCAGGGTTCCTCTCTCATCTGGAAGGGCATGTGGCGAGCACAGAGTCATCTGCTAGCTTCTCCTGGCTTTCTGTTTCATGCAGCTCCCTGGGAGGCATTTTCCTTCTCCGTCGCCAAAGGTCACTGGCTGGTGGACTCTGCTTCTAGTGACTATGTCGTTCTGCTCTGCTCTCTCTAAATCATTTATTCTCCAAAATGTTTCCTCTTTTATAGGGCTCCAGAAACTTATCAGGACCCACCGAAATGGGTGGAGACATGTCGTCATCTAATCCAATTTAACAACCACTCTCCATTAAATCACATCTCCAGGAAGATGATCTGATTATAGTTTCAAACATACAGTATTGAATAGGGATATTCTACCTTTATGAAATGGGATTTTGATTAAAACATGGTTTTTCTAGGGTACATACTTCCTTTCAAACCAGCACAGTCACTATTTTAGAAAGGCCCAAGCAGAAATGGCAGTGGTCATGGGGGTGCAAGTGTGTGCAATTCACAATTCATGTCAATCCAGCCGATAGGGTACAATCCAATCTTTTTTTTTTTTATTATTAATTAACGGAAAAAAGAAATTAACCCAACATTTAGAAATCATACCATTCTACATATGCAATCAGTAATTCTTAACATCATCACATAGATGAATGATCATCGTTTCTTAGTACATTTGCATCGGTTTAGAAGAACTAGCAACACAACCGAAAAAGATATAGAATGTTAATATAGAGAAAAAAATAAAAATAATAATAGTAAAAACAAAACAAAACAAAACAAAACAAAAACCTATAGCTCAGATGCAGCTTCATTCAGTGTTTTAACATGATTACTTTACGATTAGGTATTATTGTGCTGTCCATTTTTGAGTTTTTGTATCTAGTCCTGTTGCACAGTCTGTATTCATTCAGCTCCAATTACCCATTATCTTACCCTGTTTCTAACTCCTGCTGGACTCTGTTACCAATGACATATTCCAAGTTTATTCTCGAATGTCGATTCACATCATTGGGACCATACAGTATTTGTCTTTTAGTTTTTGGCTAGACTCACTCAGCATAATGTTCTCTAGGTCCATCCATGTTATTACATGCTTCATAAGTTTATCCTGTCTTAAAGCTGCATAATATTCCATCGTATGTATATACCACAGTTTGTTTAGCCACTCGTCTGTTGATGGACATTTTGGCTGTTTCCATCTCTTTGCAATTGTAAATAACGCTGCTATAAACATTGGTATGCAAATGTCCGTTTGTGTCTTTGCCCTTAAGTCCTTTGAGTAGATTCCCAGCAATGGTATTGCTGGGTCGTATGGCAATTCGATATTCAGCTTTTTGAGGAACCGCCAAACTGCTTTCCACAGTGGTTGCGCCATTTGACATTCCCACCAACAGTGGATAAGTGTGCCTCTTTCTCCGCATCCTCTCCAGCACTTGTCATTTTCTGTTTTGTTGATAATGGCCATTCTGGTGGGTGTGAGATGATATCTCATTGTGGTTTTGATTTGCATTTCTCTAATGGCCAGGGACATTGAGCATCTCTTCATGTGCCTTTTGGCCATTTGTATTTCCTCTTCTGAGAGATGTCTGTTCAAGTCTTTTTCCCATTTTGTAATTGGGTTGGCTGTCTTTTTGTTGTTGAGTTGAACAATCTCTTTATAAATTCTGGATACTAGACCTTTATCTGATATGTCATTTCCAAATATTGTCTCCCATTGTGTAGGCTGTCTTTCTGCTTTCTTGATGAAGTTCTTTGATGCACAAAAGTGTTTAATTTTGAGGAGTTCCCATTTATTTATTTCCTTCTTCAGTGCTCTTGCTTTAGGTTTAAGGTCCATAAAACCACCTCCAATTGTAAGATTCATAAGATATCTCCCTACATTTTCCTCTAACTGTTTTATGGTCTTAGACCTAATGTTTAGATCTTGGATCCATTTTGAGTTAACTTTTGTATAGGGTGTGAGATATGGGTCTTCTTTCATTCTTTTGCATATGGATATCCAGTTCTCTAGGCACCATTTATTGAAGAGACTGTTCTGTCCCAGGTGAGTTGGCTTGATTGCCTTATCAAAGATCAAATGTCCATAGATGAGAGGGTCTATGTCTGAGCACTCTATTCGATTCCATTGGTCGATATATCTATCTTTATGCCAATACCATGCTGTTTTGACCACTGTGGCTTCATAATATGCCTTAAAGTCAGGCAGCGCGAGACCTCCAGCTTCGTTTTTTTTCCTCAAGATGTTTTTAGCAATTCGGGGCACCCTGCCCTTCCAGATAAATTTGCTTATTGGTTTTTCTATTTCTGAAAAATAAGTTGTTGGGATTTTGATTGGTATTGCATTGAATCTGTAAATCAATTTAGGTAGGATTGACATCTTAACTATATTTAGTCTTCCAATCCATGAACACGGTATGCCCTTCCATCTATTTAGGTCTACAATACAATCTTTGAAAACTAGTTTTCCTTATTCACAAATGAAAGTTTTTGGTTCCTAAAACTAGGTATTTTCTTTCCACTCAGATATCCTAGTTTTGGATTTTTGTTTTGTCTCCTCTTTTGAGTCTTAGCTTTGGGTATCCTATAGCCTCTGCACTTAATAGTCCTCAGATTTATAAGCCTAAGTCATAACATGAGCTTTTAGTTCAGAGAGAGCTCTTGAAAAGGAGCTCAATTTATATGGTAAGAGACATGTGTAGACAAAGGAGTAGTGCAAACTATTGACATCTCTTTCCTGTTTCTTTTTAATCTTCTCATCATGCTTCTTTTCATAATTTGGAATCAAGGACTATTTTTTTCTTTAGGACTCCAGTAGTTTTATAGATTCCAGTCTTAGGCCCATGCTCTCTAGTGCCCAGTGGGTGAAGCAGTTTTCATTACTCACCTCTAGCCTTCACCACCTAAGACAGACACCCATCTCAGAAGTTCTAATTTTCCTTTCCTGTTTTCTCCTGATCTAGTTTTTTTTGCAGTCTGCTTGACAGACCAACTCAAAGCACCTTAAAACAATATTGCTGAACTGAAGGAGGATTAGGATAGAACAGCAAGACTACCAGCTGCAAGTTTCACAGAGAATTGCTCTAGGAATGGTCATTTTTGAAATGTAGCTGCTTCTGGAATTGAGAAAAAGCACATTTTAGAAGAGTAATATGTTGCCAACTGTGCTGGTTTGAAACTGTTATGTACCCCAAAAGAGCCATGCTTTTTTTTTTTTTTTACTGATTTATCATTATATTTTACACATTTGCCTTTTAGATATTTAGAAAGTAATAAATGGAGTTACAAGCCATAAGTACAATAGTATTGGCATTTATATTCACCCCAGGCATTACCCTTACTGGAGATTTTTATTTCTTCATGCAGCTTTGATCAATTGTCTATAGTCCTTTCACCTGCAGAACTCTCTTTAACATCTCTTATAAGGCCAGTTTAGTGGTGATGAACTCCCCCAGATTTTGTTTATCAGGAAATGTCTTAATTTCTTTCCCACATTTTTGAAAGACAGTTTTGCCAGATATGGAATTATTGGCTGGTAATTTTTTGCTTTCAGCACTTTTAAAATGTCTACTTCCTTCTTACCTCCATGGTTTCTGATGAGAAATCAGCATTTAATCTTATTGTGACTCACTTGTATGTGGCATGCTGCTTCTCTCTTTCGGCTTTCAGAATTCAATCTTTATCTTTGGCATTCGACATTTTGATTATAGTATTCTGTTGCATGGGTCTGTTTGGGTTTATTGTGTTTGGAGTTCATTGAGCATCACATCTTGGATGTGTGTATTTATGTCTTTTGTTAAATTTGGGAAGTTGTCAGTGATTATTTCTTTCAATAGTCTCTCTGTCCTTTCTAGGACTCCCACAGTGTGTATTGTGGTATGCTTGATGGTGTCCCACAAGTTCCTCGGGCTCTGTTCACCTTTCTTCATTCTTTCTTTCTCATTGATGGTTTCCAATGCTTTACTTTTCTCCTTTGCCGGAAATTACACAATTTCCTATTTCTTTGGATGTTTTGTGACCTTTTGTTGAAATGTGGACATTTTGACATTTTAATGATGTGTTATCGCTAGAATTTAGACTCTAAGGCTTCTGTTCCTTAAGCTTATATCCAGCTAGTGTCATAACAGAGCTTTCCTTGATTGCCAGGAGTGATTCTAGGTTTTCTCCTTACTTCCCACAGAGAGTTCTTCAGACAAGGCTGGATGAAACTGGAAAAGAATGAAATAACCCCTTATATCATGAAAACCACTAAGTATCACCATACTTTTTAAAATCTAGTCTTCTGGATGAAGACTTTTGTGTGTGGGATCATTTGATTAGGTTGTTTTCGTGGAGATATGACCCCACCCATTCAAGGTGGGTCTTAATTAGCTTACTGCAGTTCTTTCAGGGGAGAACATTTTAGAGAAAGATCAGACACAAAACCTTGGAGATGCCTGAAAAGCTGACACTGACAGTGATGTTGCCAAGTGCCTTTCCATGTGACAGAGAAACCACAGACTCAATAGACCTTTCTTGAGTGAAGGTATCCTCTTGTTAGTGCATTAATTTGAACATTTTCAGAGCCTTGGAATTGTAACTTGTAACTTAATAAATCCCCTTTATAAAAGCCAATCCATTTCTGGTTTATTGCATTACAGCAGCTTTAGCAAACCAAAACAGATTTTGTACCAGAGAACTGGGGTGCTGCTGCGTTTTCAAATACTAAACATATTAGAATGGCTTTTTACTGCCAGAATGCAATATACTAGGAATGGAATGGCTTTTACAGAAGGAATTTATTAATTTTAAGATTACAGTTTTCTAAGGCCATAAACATGTCTAAACTAAGGCATCCAGAGAAATATACCTTGACTCAAGAAAGGCCAATGGGTCCAGAACACTTCTGTCAGCTGGGAATGCATGTGGCTGGCATCTGCCAGGGTCTTTGGCTTCTGGTTTAAAACAGCTTCCCTGGAGGCACTTTCTTTCTGCATTTCCAAACATCTGGGTCTCATGTTGGCTCTGTCAGCTCTGTCGCTTCTGTCAGCTCTTTCCAAAATGGTTCTCTCTTAAAGGACTTCGGTAAGTGGATTAAGACCCAGCTTGAATGGACAGTGATGCATCTCCATGGAAACCACCTAATCAAAAGGTCCCACAACTGGATGGGTCATATGCCATAAAAATAATTTAATAAAAAAGATCCTACCCAACAATATTGAATTATTTTGAAAGAACATGTCTTTTCAGCGTGTGCCAGTTTGAAAGGATTATGTACCTTAGAAAAGCCATGTTTTAATATTGATCCATCTCATGGGGGCAGCTGTTTCTTTTAATCCGTATTCAGCACTGTAGGTTGGAAACTTGATTAGATTATCTCCACAGAGATGTGACTCACCCAATTGTGGGTGTTAACCTTTGATTAGAGGAAGATGTGACTCCACCCATTCCAGGTGGGTCTTGACTAGTTTAAAGGAATCCTTTAAAAGAGAAGACATTTTGGAGAGAGCAGCAGAGCCACAACAGAGCCATGGGAACCAAGAGAGCCCATGCAGCCAGAGACATTTGGAGATGAACAAGGAAAATACCCCTGGGGGAGCTTCATCAAACAGGAAGCCTGGAGAGGAGTTAGCAGATGTAACCATGTTCACCATGTGCCTTTCCAGTTGAAAGAGAAACCCTGAACTTCATCAGCCTTTCTTGAATGAAGGTAACACCTCTTGTTGGTGCCTTAATTTGGACATTTTTATAGACTTGCTTTAATTGGGACATTTTCACAGCCTTCGAACTGTAAACTTGCAATTTATTAAATTCCCCTTTTAAAAGCCATTCTGTTTCTGTTATATCACATTCCAGCAGCTAGCAAACTAGAACATTGGGGCACACAAGAGTTCAAACCAGCACACATGGATAAAGGGATGATTCTGGAGGAATTATGAGGAGGTGAATAGAAAAGATCTGGATTGCTTTGAAGAGATTGTTGGGAGAATATGAATAAAGGTTCTTCCAATAAGGCCTTAGACAATCCAGAAATGAGGAATGTATCATTGCAAACTGTAAGAAAGGCAGTCTTAGTTTTAAAGTGACAGAAAATTTGACAAAATTGAGTCCTGGTTTTGGATGGAAGGTAGAATTTGAAGACAACAAAGCGTGGATATCTAGCTAAAGAAATTTCCAACTAAATGTGGAAGTTGCAGCATGGCTTTTTATTGTAGTTTATAGTAAAATGTGACAGGAAAGGGATAAGCTGAGAACTGAATTCTTGGGTACAAAGAAATTAGAAATTGATAGTTTGGAAAATTCTGAGCTTTTGGAAAATGAGACCTCACAGCATACTGCCCCATGTAAGGATTTAACCCAAACATGAAACATTTCAGAAAAAGCCAGAATTGGAGATGGAGTCATCCAGAAAGAATATGAGGGAAGTCCTATTGTCTGACAGTTTTAACCCCTGTATGCTACATGCCAAGTCAACAAGTTTTTTGTGAGATCTGTATGAATTGAATCACTGCCAGTTTAGACTAAAAGGGACAGATTGAAGATCAAAGGCAGAACCGTGGAAGCTAAGGTCTGGAGCCAGGAAATCTTGGGCCTGAAGAGCGTACCCAAGCATGCACTTGGAAAGGGTGAATTTGCCTTGGAAGCAGAGGGCTGGCCCTCCACTTCTTTGCTTGGGAAGAGTGGCCCCCTCAGGTCTCAGAGAGGGTGGAGCACATTCCCCGGAGATTGGAGAGAACCTGGCCACCACCCCACTGTTCTGAAAGGGTTGATTGTGTGCCCTGGAGATGGCAGAGAGTCTGGGTGCCACCCAGATGCTTGGAGAGGGTGGGGCCAAGAACAAGGTGATCTCCCCAACACCCCTCAATGTTGCAACCCTCACCCCAGTGTGAGAAGAGAGGGGCCACTGCTTAAGCCCTTAAGGAAATGGTGGGACTACTGCTTTGTCAAGGCCCAAGGATATGACGCTCAGGTCTTAAAGTCTAATAGAATTTGTCCTGCTGTATTTTTGGAGCTGTTTGGGTCTGGTGACCCATTTTCCTTTCAGTTTTTCCCTATGGAATATAGGAATGTTTATCCTGCGACTGTCCCTCCTTTTTATATTGACAGCAGATAACTTGTTCTGAGTTTCACAGGTCCACAGTTGGAGGAGAATTTTGCCTTAGGACAGACCATACCTGTAACTAACTTTGATGAGACTCTTTTTTACTTTGTATTGTATTTGTATTGTTACTGAAATGGTTTAAGGCTTTTGTAATATTGTAATGGAATGGATGTATTTTGTACATAGAAAGAAAATGTCCTTTGGGGTCCAGAGGGTAGAATATGCTGGTTTGAAACTGTTATGTACCCCCAAAAAGCGATGCTCTTTTAATCCAGTTTTGTGGCTGCAGACTTATTGTGGGTGGGATCTTTTTTTTTTTTTTAAACTTTTTTAATGTATAATATAACATTTATATAAAGCAAAGAAATAAAAAAACAATAGTTTTCAAAGCACTCTTTAACAAGTAGTTACAGGACAGATCCCAGAGTTTGTCTTGGGCTCCCATGTGATCCTCTTAGATTTTTCCTTCTAGTTACTCCAGAATGTAGGAGGCTAGAAGGAATACATATTTTTTTTATCATCACAATTGACTTTTTAAAAATTTTTTTGTGAAAAATAACATATATACAAAAAAAGCAATAAATTCCAAGCACAGAACAAAAATTTGTTGTAGAGCAGATTTCAGAGTTTGGTATGGTTACAATTCCACAATTTTAAGTTTTTACTTCTAGCTGCTTTAAAATACTCAAGACTAAAAGAAATATCAATTTAATGATTCAGCAATTATATTCATTTGTTAAATCCTACCTTCTCTGTATAACTCCACCATCACTTTGATCTTTCTATCCCTCTTTTTTGGGGTATTTGGGCTATGGCCATTCTAACATCTTCATGTTGCAAGGGGCTGTCAATGATATAGGGTAGGGAGATGGAACTACCTGATGTTCTGGGGAGGCTGGGCCTGCTAGGTTTCAGGACTTATCTGGTTCAGGGACCCATCTGGAGGTCACCATTCTCTAGAAAGCCACCCCAGTGCATTAAACCTTTGTAGAATCTTATATATTGCCCTAGGTGTTCTTTATGATTGGTGGAATGGTCTTGGTTGGGGCCTAGGAAGTTATGCTAGGTCATAATGTCTAACTGCAGCTTGCATAAGAGTAATCTCTAGAGTAGCTCCTTGACTCCATTTGAACTCTCTCAGCCACTTATACTTTATTAGTTACACTTCTTTTCTCCCTTTTGGTCAGGATGGAATTGTTGACTCTGCAGTGGACTAGACTCATCCCTGGGAATCATCTTCCATGCTGCCAGGGAGACTTTCACCCCTGGATGTCATGCCCCATGTAGGGGAAAGGGCAATGATTTCATTTGCATGTGGGTGGGATCTTTTGATTAAGTTGTTCCCAAGGAAAGCCAGCCTATGCAGTTGTGGGTAGGACCTTTTGATTAAATTGTTTCCATAGAGATGTGACCTCACCCAATTCAAGGTGGGTGTTAAGTTACTAGAGTCTTTTAAGAGGAGAACATTTTGGAGAAAGCTCAGACACAGATGCTTAGAGAT
The DNA here is from genome assembly GCF_023851605.1 of Tamandua tetradactyla. Taxonomy (NCBI): domain Eukaryota; kingdom Metazoa; phylum Chordata; class Mammalia; order Pilosa; family Myrmecophagidae; genus Tamandua; species Tamandua tetradactyla. The sequence continues at coordinate 197,009,730 of NC_135327.1, read as the reverse complement.
GCTGAGAGAGGTGTTTGAAACCAGAAGCCTGGAAAGAAGGATATTGCCATTTGCCTTTCCATGTGACAGAAACTCTAAACTTGAATGGCCTTTCTTGAGTGAAGGTATCCTCTTGTTGGTGCCTTAATTTAGACATTTTAATAGCCTAAATTGTAACTTGTAACTTAATAAGTCCCCTTTATAAATGCCAATCCATTTCTGGTATATTGCATTCCAGCAACTATAACAAACTAAAACACCAACCTGGTGGACCTTTGGAGAATTTAGGACCCTGTATAGTATGAGTCCTTGATCCTGTACTTTTAGAAGCTGGGCCTGGATCTAGTAAATTAAGGTCAAATGTTTGTCAACTTCTCCATAGTCAGTAGGAGAAAAAAAAACAATTTGATGTGTGAGTCATATATTTGAACACTTAAAGAGGGGGCTCTAGGCATAATCAAGGTACAGTAAGTGGGGCTTGTTTAGATCAGTGCTTCACAAACTTTAGTTTGCACACCAATGCCATAGGGAATCTTATTAAATTGAAAATTTTGACAGAGGAGGTCTGGGATGGGGGTACCTGAGACTCTACATTTCTAACATGATCCTAAGTGATGCTGATGTTGTTAGGTCATTGATCACACTTTAAGGAGCAATAGCTTAGAAGGCAGGCTGTGAAAAAGAAGATGACCCTCAGCTGATGCTAAAAGAAATACACACACTTTCTACTTATGATTAACTCTCCTTTTTGGTCCTCTTCCTTAAGCCCTATTCCTTTAGAAGCCTATGGAAAGCACCTTAACTGTGGTATGACATTTCCTTCTCTTTAGATAAGAGATGTTCTTTAGATAAAAGAAGGGGAAACCCACCCTTCCTAACTCAAGATTTATTTGAAGGATACTTTGGAGATCACAGAATTGAAGAGCTGACCAAACAGACTTTGGAAGTTGAGAACCAGGGCGATTCAGCAAACCTGAGTAGTAGAGTCTCCTGGACCTCCCCAGGATGTGGCCAAAAATACCTGAATTTCTTTGTGCCCCTCTTCAAGTTTCAAGTTTAGGTCAGGTGTTTCTAGTTTTAAAGCTCTTAGCGTAAGCTGAACCTTTTTTTTTTTCAGCTGAACCTTTTTTTTTTGTCCCTCATAAGGCTGCCCTTGGTGTTAATTTTAACTTGCTTTCATGTACATACAATTTTGTATACATTTGTGTTTGTGTGTGTATCTGTCAGTCTAGGGGAAAAGAAGATGGTAATGAAATGTCATAATGTGATTTTCCCCAAAGTAAATTATTGAAAAGTCCCTTGTGATTCAAACTTGGAAAATTTAAAATATACTGTGTTACATTATTTGGCCTACAAATATCTTAGATCTATAACTGGAATGTTTTGTGTGGGTAGGGAGGGGGCCATTTAGAAAAACAGACATGGCTTATTGTCCAATTGGAAAAAAATGCTAATTGTAAAATTTTAAAGGACCATTTTGAGACACACATACTTTATCCCTAATCACAGGGGTTACATTCTGAAATCATCCACAATAGAGAAATTAATGGTTGGGGCAATAAAACATAATGGATAATAAAAACCCATAAGAATAGGTTTTCGTCTTCTACTTACTATGTAACTTTGGGCAATTAAATTTTTCTGAAGCTCAACTGTGTCTCCTGCAACTGGGAGATAAGCACTTTTCTTACTTATAAATTTGAGGATTAAATAAAATTTATGTAATATGCTTTTGAACAGCATTTACAAGTTAACTATTTGGGGCGGGCCATTGTTCTCACCTGCCATGCTGGAGACCTGGGTTCGATTCCTAGTGCCTGCCCATGTGAAAAAAAAATTTAACTATTTGTATTATCATCACTATCGTGGAATTTGAGATTTAATGAGAACAATAGGGAAACTAAGGGCAGGACAGAAATATGAAAGCACTTAGTTATATTCAGTAAAATATGATGAAGACAATACAAGTGAAAATGTATCAGTAATGTTTCATATATCTTAAATTACTAATAATGCATATATGAGTATACTTCTGTATACTTGCAGTTATCCTTTGCTCACTAAAAACTTTTCAGGATTTCATTTCCTCAGAGTTTCAAAAGAATGCTTGTCAACTTGTTTTGTTTTGTTGTCAAGTCTAGTTCTCTCTCCAGATGTTTAAAGTTCTTTGACGGTTTTTGTTTTGTTTTGTTTTTTACTCTAAGAGATTGCAACTTCCCATCTCCTTGATTTTGCCTCCTAGGTTTTGCTCTTTTCCCAGAGAGGCAGAGTAACTTGAATGGTTGAAGTGGAAAATACTTCGGTAGTATACGCCAAACCTGCTCAAACCCTTCTCTCTCTCTGTTTCTCAAAGCCCAGCCTGGTGCTTGTAGCTCAAATCCTTTCTTTAATGTGCTGGGGTATCCCAATCGTTGCTCTGCTCTGGATAAGCTCCTCCAGGTGCTCCCTAGCAACCATAGTACAGTTCTAAGGTTGTGTTCATTCTCCCTTATCTTTTATTATTTTATAATAATAAAATAAATCCTTAGTATTTAAGGATTCTTAAAGAAATAAAAATAAAAACAAAAGTCTATTTCTGTCTACCAACAACTTTTTCTTCCTTTATTTTTTTTCTGGTGCTTTAAAATGATATTCCCTTTTTCCAAATAACCACAACAGGAATGATTGGCAACTCCTGCAAATTGGAACTGATGTTGTCCAGATTATTAAAGAGACAACTAGGCATAAATTCACACATTACTAGAGTATCACGCATGGATACTCAAACGGTTGGAAAGAGATTACTGCACTTCTTCTGCATCCACAAAACACAGGTACTTAAAGATTATTTAATGGAATTGAATCATGCTCTTATTTTAAGGAAGGGATCAATCTGATAGAGAGAAACAGGAAATGAAAAAATCTAAGAATTTGAAAGAAAGTAAATCAGTAAATCAGAAAAAGACTTTTATCTTATAGTCCTTTTGTTGTTGTTGTTTCCCTAAAGAAATGGACTCTAATGCGGAGAGAATATGGCGGGAATAAATAAGGCAAACATTAATCTCTAGGGTGACTATGCCCTCCTTGGCAATCTCCATTTTATTGAAGATGTTGCTATTTATTCATTTCAAAGTTTTTTTCTTAAAGAAGTTGGGCGTTTCTTTGTCTTCTTAGAATCAGGATCCAAGTCCTGCTTTTGTATGGGATTTTTCCTGGTCACTATAATTTCATTTACAGTCACTAGCTGTAATACCACATCAGCTACCACTCGAAATCCTTGAGCTTTGGCTATTAGAGTGTCCCACACCTCTTGCTGGGCCACATTTATTATCCCTTCTTCTCCTATGCCTATTAGGAAGTTTCCAGTTTGGTGAGCTCCATTCATTTCTGCCATCACATCTGAGACAGCTAAGCCTGCATTCTCTGCCAGGGTTTTAGGAAGAGACCTCAGGGCCTGGGCAAATGCTAAGAATGCAGGGCCATTAGGCCCTTCCAATTTGCTACCTTTTTCTGAGAGTACTTTAGCCAGAGCCATCTCTGTGGCCCCAGCTCCTGGAAGCAGTCTGGGATCCTGACACAGTTGGAAATAGGTATCAATGCCATGGTAGACAGCCTGCTCTACAACTCGTAATCCCTCAGTTGTGGCCCCCCTGAGGACCACGGTGAGGGCAGGTGTGTCTGGACATTCCCATTCAAATACCACAGCCAAAGCTTCTCCCAGCTCCTGTCCATAAACCCTCTGGCACTTCCCTGGTACTGGGGGAGGAAGCAGGTGAGGCATCAAAGGGGTGTCCAACACCTCACTCAGGTAAACCATCTCCCGCCGGGAATTTACTTGAATCACCATGATGCCATGATTATCAGCATGTATTAGGGTCTTCTCATCAATTTCCCCCCAGACCACCACCACATTAATAGCCATAGCAGACAATTGGGCTACTTGCTTTTCTACCAATTGTTCATTTCCTTTCCTGAATTTAGATAGCTCAGAAGGACTAGAAAGCCGAGCACTTGCTGGAGCATTCAGACTGGCAGGTCCAAAGGGACAAGCAAACAGAGCCACCCTGGCCCCGTTTGCCACCATGATTATTTGTCCACAGGGTTTCCCAGACACCACCAACCCTGGGAGTAGGCACGAATTCTCTAGGGCTGCTCCACGCAGTGTGCACACCCCAACACGCTCAGGTTTAAATTTCCCATCTAGCTCCCTGGTAGCCCAGCAAGCCTGGGCTACTAACTTGGTCAAGAAGTCTGTCTGGGACAGAGAGTGGGTATTCATTACAGAATGGAGGGCCCAAAATGGATTTTCCAAAGGACCCAATGATCGGATCACCAAGGAAGGCAATAGTGCCAGGATCTCTGTGGTCGCTGTTGCATAGGCCTCCCGGAGTTGAGGGCGAGGTAGGCCCGCCTGCAGCAGGTGTTCTGCCTGCTTGAGCAAGGCTTCTGTCAGAAGAACCACAAAGGCTGTGCCATCTCCACTGTTCTCTGCTTGGGTTTGGGCAGCTTCCCGGAGGAGCCAAGCTGCTGGATGTTCCAATTCTAAGGCCCGGAGAATGGCAGTGGCAAACCCTGTGCAGACTGTTTCTCCTTTAGCAGTTACCAAGAGCTTCTGTCCTCCAAAGGGGCCAAAACAAGTCCGAATGACACTGGCCAGAGTCTGGACGGCAGCGGTGCTGCTCAGCAAGTACTTTTGTCCTCCTGGACTCCTTGTGCTTTGTTCTGTGCTCTGGTCCAGTAACTGTGGCAGCTCCAAGGCTGAAGGGACTCTGTTATCCATTGCCTGAGGAGAGAAGACAGATCATGATGGACTTAAGAGATGCTTTAGAAATAGGGGTTTAGAAAAAGCAGCAGGGGCCCCCCGACACCTATCTTTGCACCTATTCAAGAGGTCAGTGAAAACAAGGAACCAAAAGTCCATCAGTGCAATGTGGAGAAGTCACCTAAGCACTTTTGGCTTAAGTCCAAGGATGAGTGATGTAAGGTTTGGTTTCTCATCTGGTAAGGGCTCAACTCAAACCACACCGAAAACTGATTTGGTAAAGGAACTGGATTGTTAGGGCCTTTGAACCTTGGTAGCTGAAACAGGATCTCTAATTGATTAAGTCATAAGGGGCAAATAGAATCAGGGTTAGCAAATGAGGTCACAGAAGGATGGTTGGAATCAGGTAGCCCTGATGACAGGCACAAGTCAGGCCTAAGTTGTCCAGCAGTTGAGATACACATGTATCTGTGCCAGGCTCGAGAGGTTCATTTTAACTTCAGAGACAGTGGAGAGCAAATTGGATGGAAATACATACCAACTTTAAATTCCTGATGAAGCTGTGACTGCTGTATTTTATTTTTTTGAGAGGGAAGCTGAGGGATGATGCCTTTTTATTTTTCGTACTTTGTTTTGCAGGTCTTAGTAGTACCAGCAAGGTCTTTGTTATCAGTCTGCCTTTGCCTTTTGGGGGCTACGCTATCAGTTTGTGCCTGTCCATCAGTCTCCTTAAGGTGTCTACTCGTCTTTTGTCTCTCAGGTTGCAGGTGCGCAAGGCTGCCAGTTGCATGCCTGAGCAACAACTCCTCCAAATGACAACCATACCATGAGCTGGCAGAGGCAGTTCAAGACCAGAGAGGGAAAGAAGCCAAACTACAGATGTACAAATAGAAATGGACCCAGAGAAATGAAAAGTGACCACTGGGGAAGGTGAAGGGGTCAAAGGAGGTAGAAAACCAAAGTGAAGAGGGTTGGTACCCTGAGATTTAAAAGCTGATCTCTCTCCCACTCTTACCCTCTGCCCTTAGAATTTTTCTTCCTTACATCCATCCTGCCTCCCTCCCTCCCTGCCTTTGTCCTTCCCTTCCTCATATAGAAGCATGGAGTAATGATTGCTTCTGTTTTAGTTTAGCAAGTTCAATGGAATGGGGAATACAAAGATGATAGTAACTTAGAAGGATATCGTATATGATATCTTATAATCACTTTTCCCTCAACATTATCTTGGCTTTTAGGTCCTCAGAGAAATGTTTCTAAGGAGATGTTTTGTCTGAAGACTGTGTTCAACTATTTTTACCTCTTTTCCTTTTGGAGACACCATCTGGCATGAACCTTGTGGCCCAGACTTCTGAAATCCTGTAACACTGTGAAGAGGGCCCCATGATGAATGTTTGTTATAGGTGGCAAAGATGACTTGCCTGTATCATAATAGGAATGTAAACTGTAACAACCAACACAAAATGTAGCATGGTATACATGTATACATTATCTACAAAGATACAGTTTATTTTATAAACACTTCTGTAAAGTACCATCTTAGCTCTTTTTCTAACATTTACCATACATTTTCACATTTATTTCACTTATTCCACAACTGTTTTTTGAGCTGGTATGTAATAATGTACCAAGTACCATTGTTGAATGGTAGAGATAAAGGGTGAATGAGACAGACAACTGTCACTGACTCTACTGAGCTTAGGATGGGATATAGACAACTCATCAAGCAATTTGATTACAGGCTAGGAGAGCTGAGACTGGGGAAGCACAAGGTGTTAAAGAAGTATCCAGGGGGGCCCAGGAGTCCCCAAAGAGGTGGAGAGTTCAGGAGTGGAAGTGAAGTCTGAAGTGAGAACTGGAAAAAAAAAAAAAAAAAGTAAGAACTGGCCAGGTGAAAAAAGGAAGTGGCAATGATTGGGGCAGCATGGTGAAAGTCTATCAAAAGTAGTTCCAAAGACTGGAGTTTATGGTGAGGAGGGAAGAACGGGGGAGGTGAAGCAGGGCAGGGCCTTTCCAGGTCCTAGGAAGCCCTGTCAAGGAATTTAGACTTCGAATGGGGCTGCAAGTTCTGTGTCTGATATCAAAGTATATAATTTTGTCATGTAAGATATTCACTTGTGTGTACAGTACAGAGGAGAGTGAAGATGTGATAACTGTCCAGTCTCAAAACAGGCCTGAAATACTGGACTGAAGAGTTTTTATCTGCCTTTAGTTAGATCTAGCTAACCAAGGAAGAATTAAATCTCAATTTAGCATTTTTATCATGAGGACATTGTCACTGTTATATTCATTGTGAAGAGTTTTACTTATCCTTCAGATAAACTGATTAGATATAAAATAAATGTAAAGAAATTCTTGTATGTGTGCCATAAGAGTTTGCATGTAGTTAGCCCATTATATACATGATCTAAAAATATAAATTTTGACCTGCTAAGATGGGTAGGCATCAATACAGGCTGTTAGACAGTCCTGTATAAAGAATATGAACCTAAGAAAGTGTATGTGTGTGTTTCCTTTTCCACAATGGTCATAATCACCCTTTGTCGTTTGGGAATTTCTTAGAGTTTTTGACACTTGCTGGCCCCTATGACTCCTTTCAGCCCTTCCTCCAATATCTCAGGGATCCATTTCTTTTAAAACTATTCTCTTGAACACAGTAGATGTAAATATTTAATATTTCTATTTGTATGCTTTTTCGATGTTTATTTTTCAGTTGCTTGCTTCTCTTTTTGTGTTCATGTTAAGTACTGCCAGGTCTAAGATATTGACACCTGGAGGGCAAGATTCATATCTTTATCAAACATACTGCAAAACATCTAGTTATGCCATGTTGATTTCTTCCTTTGATTTTTCCATCACACAGATCTATGGTATGGTATAAATTCCTGAAATAACTTTGGCAAAGTATTATGAAGTTTTAAAACTTAAAGTGTACTATGGAATAATTATGAACTAAATATAGTTCTAAGTGACTGAAATTCTTTTTAAAAGTCTATTGAAAAAATAAAGGACAAAAATTATTTCCTATGAGTGCAGACTTTTTTAGTATATTTTAATAGTAAAAATATGAATACAAAAATTATCAGATCTAAAATTTAAGTCTTCAATGAGCCTTCCACAACTTTGAAAGTTTGATTCCTTAAAAGGCACTGAAGAATTCAAGACTTTATGGGCAAACAAAAACAGAGAGATGTTTAGTAATGAAACTATGAAAAAGCCTTATAAATATTTTTACAAACACTCAAAACAAGCAATAAAGACTGCACTCTAAATGAACACTACATCAATGATATTTTATAGACCTTCAATTAGTAAGAAAAGGTACTGCACTATGAATTTTTATTCACTGTCACCTGCTTGCTAGAATCTTGAGAATCTCCCTTGCTTACAGTTTTGTGAGATACTGGTTTTCTTTGTTGCAGATAACTTCTCCCTGCATTTAAAATATTTTGATGTCTGTTTTTTCTGATTATAAGAGTGCCACTTTGGCGGCACGTATAGTAAAATTGGAACGATACAGAGAAGATTAGCATGACCTCTGCACAAGGATGACATGCAAATTTGTGAAGCGTTCCATGTTTAAAAAATAAAACAGTACTACATGCACTGTGAAAAATTCAGATATTATAGAAAAGACATAACTTAGAAAATGAAAGTTCATTATAATCCAAACCTTCAGAGATGGTCACTGTTAACAGTTTGGTGCATGTCTACCACATTTTAAAAAAATGCATATTTAACATGTACTTATTTGGAAGTAGACATTCTAACTTTTCTTTGGTGTTTGGTCCTACTTTTATATGCCCAATGACTTTCTGATTTTATAATTTTGAGGAATTTCAGCCACCTGCCCCCTGGGCTTTTTGCCATTGTGGTTTTAGAGCAGTGTAATTTGGATGACTAAAATGGAAAAACCTTTGGAAAACCTTTATTTATGTTGAATAAGTATTCTTTAAATCCTTCCTCAGTATCCTGGGTTTATTTTCTTTGCTCCGCCCAGGATAACTTCATGCCAAAGAGCCTGCTATCAGTCCTTTTAATACAAACCCCAATTCCCTTTCTGTTTAGAGTAGCCAAAGAAATGGAGATCTAAGGCAGGGTTTACTCACCTTCATCATATTTTGTCTTTCTAGGAGCATCACTGTAAAAACCCCCATTTCTACGCTGCCATTTACTGTTTTCATTTCCTTATTGCTTCCTTTGAAAAATTATCTCCAGCAGGAGCAACTTGCACTTGGCATGTACTGATGCTTAAATTCTCCAAGGGGCAGAAGTATACTGAAGTAAATTATGCTGATGTATAATTTTGTGCACACGGAACTCACAGTTGGAAATGTCTACTCTAATTTTTAGTATTGGACACAAGTAAACATAACATTTGGATCAATAATCCAGTATTTGAAAGTGTACTTTAAAGGACAATGTGCAGAAAAAATGAAAAAAGGGATTTAATATTTGAATTTAATAATATTAAATATACCACTTTACAAATTTATTATTAGTCACGTATATGTTATATTTCTATATATGATAGGAAATTTATAGTTTGCAGTCACCAAGCCAGCTTCTCTCCAAACCCACTTTTGCCTGTGAATTTAGTTAAGTCTAAGGAAGTCAACAGGGGTTACACCTGAAAGAATTCAAATTACTAACCTACTATATTCCTCATTTCAGCCATTTCAGAAAATTATGCTTTTAGTCATCCTAGACTCTGGAAATCGAAGTGTATATATTTTTCCCACATGGGAAATATAATTCAAAATGTATATTATGGCTTTTGGGAGGAAAGAGGCAGAACAATACCACTGGAAAAAAAATATTATTTTACCTTTACTAAAATGTTATGAAACTTAAAAGAAATCGTGATCATAAAGTGCCTAGCAATGCCAGGCCCAAAGTAAATGCTATTAAATGATAGCTTACTATTATTCTTCTCAAATGGTTTAGAGGTCTTAATGTTTTTCCCCAATTCAAATCTATAATATTTTCCTTCCTATGTATTATTCAATAGTGAATAGAAAGGAAAGCAGAGAGTAATGCATTGTCTGTTACCTTCATATTAGAATAAATCTAGAATTCCAAATTTGTAAGTTTATATTTCAAGGTTCCTAAATCTATCCCATTTTTCTCTTACCATCATCACATATTATAAGTGGTGGCTTAGAAATAATTCGATTTTTGTCTTTTTATCACAACACAGTGAACATTAAAATCAAGTTGTAGGCCCATCTGTCAGTTTGCTTTCAGGCTACCCCTTCTGGGTCTCTTGCCAGGCCCCTACTCTCATTTTCCTCGAGTTGGGGCAGTAGTCCCAAGAGGCTGATGATCGTCATCGGAGCTCCAGCTACCTTAAAGGATGTCTTTACAGTAGTTTATTAAAAAAAAATCAAGTTGTTGGGTTTTTATTAGCTTATTTTGTCTTTTAGCATTTTATTCCTCAAAATATCATTGATCTTTCTTACAGTTTTATTCGCCTTTTCCGGATTATTTTAAAAATGACATTATAATACGAAACCATAACTGGAATTAGATCATAATGAAGTTGCACTCCATTTCTTTTTCTCCATAGACATACATTGAAACAAAACAAAACAAATGTATGTGAACATAGTAAAGTCCCCTTCAGGCAATGTAATTTCTATATACATTGTATACGCTGGGTAGATGTAGAAAGGAAACAAAAGCACCAGAGACAGAAACGTTCTTTATACCATGCCAGGTTTATTCTATATGACAGTATATTTTTGAGTGTTTACACAGTTTTCCTTTTTCTCCCTTTCCCCGTATTTTTCTGGATCCTGATCCCGGAAGTTTTTATCCACAGTTTGGCTCTCTCCTTAGCCGGAGCCGGAGCCGGAGTCGGAGTCGCGGCAGTGGCCCGGGCCGCCGCGTCAGAGGAGGGGAGGGAGACCTGGGGGTGGGCGGGGGAGCCGGAGGGGGAGGAGGCGGTGAGGTCAGCGGTGGTGGTGGCGGCGGCGGCGGCGGCAGCGCGTCTGCGGGAGGCAGGGAGCGGCGCAGGCGCGGAGGGAGTTCTGTGAGTGGCAGCGGCGGCACGCGGGGGGGCGGGGGCAGGGGACCCTGAGGAGTAGGGGGAGGGAGCGGGGGACATCGAGGCAGTTGTGTGTGGGCGAGACGGCGGTGAGTTTGAGAGGTCTGTGGTGCGTGTCGCCCCGGGGGAGAGATACCGGCGCAGCCATTGCGTTACGGCCACTGTTGTGTGTGTGTGTGTGTTGTGTGCACACACCAGCAAAACTTCCTCCTCCCTGCTTCGGGAGAGTGAGCGTGCGTGTGTGAGTGTGTGAACGTTCGAGCGAGCGAGGCGCCCGCCCAGAGAGAGAAACCCGGAGAGGGGGCCGACGCTCGCGCAACCCCGGAACCAACAACAACAACTGGAGCAGCTGTCAAAACTTCGCCGCCGCCTCCTCGTGCCGCCGCCGCCTCTCCGGGCCTGACGACCGCGGACGCCTGGGCAACCGCGGCGGGGTGGGGGGCCACGACCTCGGGCTGCGACGCCCCCAGCTCGCGAACCGGGCCCCTCTCACCCACCTCTTCCCCCACCTCGGCCCCTTTCTCTTCCCCGCCGCGGGCGGCGCTCGGGGGAGAGGCCGCGAGTGCAGACCCCCGGGGTCGAGCCCAGCGCTCCCCGGCGCCCCCGGCTCCCGGGCGCCTTGCCCGCGCGCGCCGCCTCCTGCCGGCCCGCGCGCTCGTCCCGCGCCCGCCCGCCGCAGCCGCCCGCACCCGCACCCTCCCCGCCCTCACTCCGCCCCGCCCCGCCCCCGCCGGCCCGAGGCCCCTCGCCCGGCCCCAGCGCGCGGAGGTGCGCGCGCCCGCGTGTGTATGTGTGTGAGTGCGTGTCCTGCTCGCTCCATGTTGCCTCCTCTCCCGGTACCTGCTGCTGCTCCCGGGGCTGCGGGAAATGCGAGAGGCTGAGCCAGGGAGGAGGAACCAGAGCAGCAGCGGCGGCGGCAGCAGCGGCGGAGGCAGGAGGAGCCCCCCAGGAGGAGGACCGGGATCCATGTGTCTTTCCTGGTGACTAGGATGTCGTCGGAAGAGGACAAGAGTGTGGAGCAGCCGCAGCCGCCGCCACCACCCCCCGAGGAGACCGGAGCCCCGGCTCCGAGCCCCGCAGCCGCAGACAAAAGACCTCGGGGCCGGCCTCGCAAAGATGGCGCTTCCCCTTTCCAGAGAGCCAGAAAGAAGTAAGTTCAGTGTGTGAGGGAGCCAGGCTGGGAGCCAGCCCCGGGCGCCGAGAGCGGAGCTGTCACAGGCACACTTGGCCCTTCGCTCCCCACCCTCCGCCCCGCTCCCCCACCTTCGTCTCGCTCCCTCCAAGCCTCACTGACTGCCCCCCCCGGGAGTGGGGGTTGGGGAGAGATTACTGTCGGCTTAATGTCTCATTGGCACACACTTCTTTCGCTCTCTGCATTTTGCGTTTCCCCTGACTTTCTCGGCCCTCTCCCCACACCCCCTCCGGCGCCCCCTTTACAAACAGATCTGTGCTCCCCCAGCCTCCACCCTGGAACACCCAGCACCTTACTCTGCCAAATAAGGCTCCTGTCGGTTCTCTTGTCTCCACGACACTTTACTTTTTAGTTTGGGGTTTTCGGTGTGTTTTCTTAGTGTTTCTTTTTTTTTTTTTTGCGGAGAAAATTCTCGTAGATGTGTTTTGGCCTAAGTGGATCACTTAAAAAAAACATATGAAGCATATCCAGGTAGTACCCTCGATGAATTTATGAGAAGCTGCAAAGCTATCTGCTCTCGGGAAACTCTCCCGTAGCTGTCAAAATGCCCTACCAGGTGGTCTCCGTGGCATCGTTTTGTGGGTAAGAAGAAAACGGAAAACAAGTGCTGTTTTTCTTTGTCAGCTCGTTGTTCCTTTACCTTTTCTTGATTGCAAGCCTTTATTTTCGTCCTTTAATGTTATATTTGGAAGTCATTTGACTTTTCTCCCCCGCCCCCAGCACCCAGAACTACCCTGCTCCACACCAGAAAGCCCGATTTTTGTGTCACACAATTTAACATAAAACCGTGCCTTAAGTTGTAGCCAGTGTTCCCACACAAGGCAGAATATGAAGAACACGTTTATTTAGATGTAATATAGATATAAATTGCTTAAACTTATATCGAATTAGTCACTCAACTATTACTGGGATGGGAATAGCTTTTGTTTATTTTTGAAAATTGGTTAGGAATGTGACTTTATTAGATAACTAGAAACGTCTTCAAAAAATGGTTAGGCAGCAACTTTCTCTGAATTTTTTTAATGTGCTGTGGAAGATCTGTGAATGTCTTATAAAGTTGTAGAAGGGTGTGTACTGGTTACTCACTTTACTATATGATATTTCTCTTGAACTGGGGGTGGAAAGGGTGGTTGTAAGTAGAGGTGAGTAGAGGAAACCAGCAAGTATATAGGAAGCCTTTTTCTTTGATTTGGGCGCATTCATTTAATAAATAGTATTGTTTTGTTTGGCGATGTAGAGTACAAATAGTAGTGCTAACTGAGGCGTAACAGAGCAGGGTTGTGGAACCCCATTAAGCCCTCGACTATATGCACTCTTTTTGCCTTACTATCCTTTTGCTATGAATGTGATTCAGGGCTTCAGTGCCTCCATATTTTATTACTAGCTCTTACCTAGCTGTGACAAATCAGGGAAACAAGAAGTACAGGATGTATATATTACTGCATTAGATTCTTTGTGATACAAAGTCAGTGTTTATTTATTATGACACTTGCATTGCAGTATAAGGTCAGGTGTAAAGTACCATTATTATTACTGTATTAACTGAAATTGGCAGAAGGAAGGTAAAGGTTGAAGTAACTTTAAACTTCATCAATTTTTTGTATCCTTTGAAACACAGCAGATCAAGCCATAGAGGGAAAATGCTTCCCGTTTTCTTTATTTGGAAACCTTTTCTTGGTCTCTTTTTGAACATTAATTGGGGTTATTATGTATTTTCTACTTGAATTTAAATTCTTACTCTTTCTAGAGTATACCCAACGACGTTGTCACACACCTCACCTCACACACTCGCTTGCGCTGCGTGCTCCTTCTCTTTCTCTCCTTCTTTCCCTCCCTTTTCCCCTCCTTTTTTCCTACTCCTCCCCCTCCACACTATTGAAATGAACTAATTTGTATTGGTGCAACTCCTGCATGCGTCCAAGAAAGATCGATTTAGCTTTAGACATTTGATAGTGGGAATTTTTATTTCTTATGAATGAAGGAAAAGGTGAAATTAAAATATTTTTGAGAAATAAAAAATTTATACAGAATGAACTAACAGTATAAAGACATCAAACTTTGGGAAATATTTAGAGAAATTCAGAGTCTTAAGAGAGTTTTATCTTTTAAATTTGACAACTAATATAGCAGTCCTTATAAGAAAGTAGAGTCTGGCAGTAATTTTTATGGTTCCAAACTTTATACTGAATTCTTTGAAACTAGGTGTCCCTTTTTTAAGGCAATGAAATCTTTAATTGTTTAGAAATAGGTGACTGGAAACTAATATGTGAAATGGAAAGCAAAGAGAAGATTTTTTCAAGTGTGTATCTCTGTACTGTTTTTAGGATTTATGTAGAAAAGACCCTGAAAGTGAAATTGATACATAACAAAAGTAAATTAGGTATTATTCACTGAAATTATGTGAAATTGCGAATAATTTACCTAAGAAATGAAGACTAATTTATTTTGAAATGTTATAGAGATAAAGGTTTTAAATTGTCAGTGTTATTTAGATAATTACTAACTTAGTGGGTTGTGTTAAGCCAGAGAATATGGCTTATGACACTCATTTTTTTCGATTGGAGTTTGTGTATTTGTCTTTGGATTAAAAAGAAGTGTTTACTGTGCACTGCCAATTATATTTTACTTAAGTTTGAGTTTTTAAATTATTAATAGTTCAGTACATTAAGCATTTTCTTGATTATAGAATTAGCTAGATCATTTTTAATTTTTATTCCATTTAAAAAGCATTGACTATATAGTAACTGGTTTATATAATTAACTATAATTACTTTAAAATTGTATTTACCACCTGAAATCAAGATTTTGAACTGAAGCTTTTAATCTTAGAGGCAGAGTTTTTTGAGGGGATAGGGGGAGGAGGGGAGGTGCAAAGGCTAGCAGTTGAACACGGGTTTTCTGCATGGCAGGCACAGAGTCTACCACTGAACTGCCTGTGCACACCCCTAGAGGCAGAGGTTTTTAATTTAATTATTTCGATTTTTTAAAAATAATTAAAGGCAGAATTTTAAAAATACATTTCCTGTTGTACAAATCCATATAGAATGATAAAATTTACATTTGTCTAAAAAGTTTCCGTTAACAATTGAGACTGTGTAATTATTTGGTTATTTGGAGTAGCTCATCATATTTATCAGATGCATAGGTCTTCCACAACATTGCTCAAGAAGTTCCTGTTACAAAGTAGGCACAAGGAGATGTCACTAGAAGTCAGATTATTTTTCTATTAACGTTATGGAAATTTTTCCTCAAGCTTTCTTTTTTTTTCTTCCTTAGAAAATTAATAAATTCAGTTACTAAATTAGGAAGCAAAGGAAACATTCTGCCATATTTCTTATCAAGTCAACAGAGTTGGTGTTTGGGAATGGAGTGGGTGTTGGATGGTACAGAGGCAGCAGGTGGTGGGGATAGGATTTCTGAAGAACTATCCTTGGCTCTTTGTGAATAAACTCTTTATATCCTGAACTACTTTATTTTCAGAGGCAATTACTATTATTAGAAAACCACCTTGAGTATTAGTTATTATAGAAAAATAAGGTACAACCAGTGAGGTCATAGAAGGGGTCAGCAAAAGTGACTATGCAATAGATGAATATTGGTGCTCTATATTTGTAAGTCCTCTACCCCAATAAAATCTTGTTTCCATAGAACGACAGAACAGTCGACAATTTATAGTTGAGATAGCACTATTATTTATGCTCTTTAAGATTATGCAGATCTGTAACTTTTATGATAGTAATCCTTTTTTCTTATTTTTTTAAGTAAAGTAATCCTTTTTTCTTATTTTTTTAAGTAATTAGATAAATGAAAGATTTTGTTAATTGTCTCTGGTACATAGTCACAGAAATGTTTTAATTTAATTGAAAAAGCAGGTATAGGAAAATTAGCCCTCTTATCTCAGATGTTTTTTTTTCTCTATTAGAGAGGTTGTGGATTAACAGAACAATTATGCATAAAATATGGGATTTCCATACACCATCTCACTGCCAGTACTTTGCATTTATGTGGTACATTTGTTACACTTGGTAACTTTCAATTAACTATAGTCCATGGTTTAACTTAGGGTTCACTGTGTAGCATGGTTTCATGGATTTTTTAAAAAAAATTTTATTCTGTTACCAAGTAGACAATCTAACATTTCCCTTTAATCACATTCAAGTATATATTTGAGTGCTGATAATTATGCTCACAATGTTTTGCTACTATCACCACCTTTCATTACCAAAATATTTCTATTGTTTCAAATAGAAACGCTGTACATTTTAAGTCTTAACTTCCCATTCCCTATCCCCACCCCATCCTCTGGTAACGTATTCTAGATTCTGACTCTGTGAGTTTGCTTATTCTAATTGTTTCATAACAGTGAGATCATACAATATTTGTCCTTTTGTGTCTGGCTTATTTCATTCAACATGATACCTTCACGTTTCATCTGTGTTGTCACATATGTTAGGACTTCATTCCTTTTTATGGCTGAATATTCCACTGTATGTATATACTACAGTTTATTTATCCATTCATCAGTTGATGGATACTTGGGTTGCCTCCATCTTTTGGCATTTGTGAATAATGCTGCTGTGAACATTGGTGTGCAATTAGCTGCTCAAGTCCCTGTTTTCATATATTATCTATACCTAGTAGAGGATTGCTGGGTCACATGGTAATTCTGTACTTAGCTCTCTGAGGAGCCACCAAACTGTCTTCCTCAGTGGCTGCACCATTTTACATTGCCACCAGCAGTGAATGAATATTCCTTTTCTCTGCATCCTTTCCATCACTTATTTTCTGTTGTTGTTTTTTTTTTAATAGCAACCATTCTAATGGGTATGAAATGGCTTCTCATTCGTTTTTTTTCTTTTAATATGGAATGCTTCATGAATTTGTGTGTCTTCCTTGAGCAGGGGCCATGGTAATCTTCTCTGTATCATTCCAATTTTAGTATATATGCTGTGGAAGCAAGCACTTCATTTGGTTTTAATTTGCACTTTCATGATACCTAATGATGTTGAGCATCTTTTCATGTGCTTTCTGGCCATGTGTATATCTTCTTTGGAGAGGTGTCTATTCAAGTCTTTTACCCATTTTTAAAATGGTTTTTTTTTGTTGTTGTTGTTGTTTAGTTGAAATATTTCTTTGTATAGTTTGTGTATTAAACCTTTATCAGATATGTGGTTTCCAAATATTTTCTTCCATTGTGTAGGTTGTTGTTTTACTTTCATATTAAAGTCCTTTGAGGTACAAAAGTGTTTAATTTTGATGAGGTCTTTTTTTTTTTCTATTTGACTCTTTAATATTTGAAAATATGATGATTTTAGTTTAATGTACAGTGTTACATTCGGTATATTGGTTCTGATATGTAAAACGATAAACATGGATTTCCATGTAAATTTGAATGTCACCACAGTTTATTTTCCCATTCTGAAAATTTTCTCATTTTGCTATTCTCAGTTAATTCTGTGATACCAGACTTTGTAGTCAGTTGTAGGGGTGACAAGACATACTGCTCTACTGTTGCCCCCCACCCCCACCCCCTAAGGTAGTTAGTTGTCCAGTCCTATACCTTAAGACACTTAAGTTGTGATTGAGGGGCTTCCGTGAAATCTCATTGGTTTTCTAAAATGGAGATGGTCAGTTTTTAGTTAGAAAGCATTAGATGCTCTCGCTGCACTGTCGCCAGCGGGTGTGGTGGGGGGAGGTGTGCTATACCCTTGATGTGATGTAATTTGGTTTTTCACCCATGTGATTTTTAGACTGAACATAATTTTTTACTGCCATAGAATAAACTCTTTATCATGTATGTGTGTCCCATTCTTTACTTTTTTCTCCCCGTTTTTCTTTATCGCTTTGGCCGTCTTTATCTTTTCATTTCTACATGTTAATTAATCCCTTCCTCCTCTGTTTTAAACATTTCTTTATCATATTTATGCTGCAGTGGCTATTTTCAGAACTTCTTGGCAGGAGTTGCAAAAGTTATGGAGTAAAATGAGGATTTTTGTCTATGTATGATGGAGAGCATATAAATGTATATTTGTGGTTAGTGTAGAAGATATAATAGAAAGATGGAAGTGCCAGTCTATTTGCAGAATTTGAAGGACTTAGGAGCACAATATAAAAGAAGATATGACACCATTCTTTTTGTACTTTGTAATATTCTAGAAAAAGCCTCATGTAGAATTGTTTCATTTTGCTTCTGGGCTAAATATTTTATTAGTTTTAACTGTGTATGATGCACAAATGCTGAGACTTTTAAGAAGTCTTGTTTTCTATACTCTTCTGTAACTCTTCAGATCTTTCATTTGGGACTTGTTACTCAAAGAACATGTAAGTGTTAAATATGAATATTCAACTCTGGAAGAAGGGTTCATTTGGAGTAAGTTGTACTTGAATTAGACCTTGAAGGATCAGTGGGATTTAACTAAGTAGAAGGAGAAGAAGGTGAGAGACTGTTCCAGGGGAGTAATATGAATACAATTATTGAGGAGGAAGTGTGCAAGGTGTATTACCAGTGGTGTGTGACTAGAACAGAGGCTTAATGTAAGGGGTGGGGCCAAACTGATGATTCTTGAATGCCAGGCTAATGAGTTTGGGCCTCATCCTCTAGTCCAGGAGTTATAAACTGTTTTAAAGGAGTCAGATAACTTAAAAGAGTTGGAATCTGCTTGTAGGATCATAAATGACTGCTGACCCCTAGGCCCTGGGTTGAGGATAAAATGGGAAATATAGACAGCCTAGAGACTCCTAGTTGTCTTTATGTTTTGCTTAGGGTACAGCTGATACATAGTTCTATCTGATGGTTGCTATGTGACATCATGAGATGTTTGTTTCTAGAAACTCTGATTTTTCAACGGAGGCTGGAAACTTGGATTTTTATTTATAGTCTCTCAATTTTTAAATATTTTCACTTAATTAAAATTTAGAAACTAGGTAGACCTACACCTTGTAGGCTAAGATTGGTCATTATTTTATTACATATCCTCAACCTCTCCTTTATGCCCTGGTTATTTTATTTATTTATTTTTCTTTTCCTTTTTTTTTTTTTTTACATGGGCAGGCACTGGGAATTGAACCCGGGTCTCTGGCATGGCAGGCAAGAATTCTGCCTGCTGAGCCACCATGGCCTGCCCTATTTTATTTTTTAAATAAGTATTTGCAGTCTTCCTGAGGGTGGGAAACTTATTAAATTACTTTATATTCTGTGTAATGATTTGTACAGTTGAATGTAGGCACTCAGATACTTGGTGATTTAATGATAGCTATTTTAGGAAAACCACCCTGGTAATAATATGGAGAGAGGAGTTACCTGGAGGCAGAGAAAATAGGCTCTGTGAGATGATCAAGAAAGGAGGTATAAAATATTGGTGGTAGAGATGGAAAGATTCCAGTCACTGCAGAGGAGGAATTTTGAAGTTCCTGGCATTGATATCTACAAGATAGAAATGTCTAGGGAACATTTGAAGATGTAAGATTGGGGCTTAGGAACTAGAGGATAAGTGATTAGATATGTAAGTTACCTGAAATCACTGAGAATATGGAGAGAATGTGGAAAATAATAAAAGACTTAGGATATTTAGTTACCTTTAGGAGATGGGAGACAGACCCCCAAGAATTCTCAGAAAAATGAAAAAGGAAATCAGAATATATTCTTGGCCTAACTGGATAAGTATACATGTACAAAGATGCTTATAGTAGCAGCATGCGAATAGAGAAAAATTGACAGCAACAAAATATCCAACAATGGGCTACTGTGCCATTTTTATTAAGACAGGTGGATATCTGTGGCTGTCAGATTGAGAGAATGTGTATGATGCATTGTTGATTTGAGGAAAATATTTCCAAAAGTTGTAAAGCAGTAAGTTTTCTTTTAACCTTATTTAGTAAAAAGGACGTAAACTCAAACAATGTATATTTTTTGTGCATAGAAAAAATTTAGAAAGCTACATAAATAATAGTACTTCTGGAGAGTGTATACTCTTGTATGTCCGTCTATAAAAATGTTTTTAAGCCAATAATTAAAAACTTTAATCTTACTTTACAAATGTGAAAACCATGTTCTAGGTATGTTGTAGATTCCTGGGGCCAGTGCTACTGGGATTCGTATCTAGGGTCCACTATTAGTTATTGGATCTTGGGCAAGTTACTTAACTTTTTGTGCCTTCACTACCTTATCTGTAAAGTGGATATAACAGTATACCTAATTTAGGATTGTTATGAGTACTGAGTGAATTGAAACATGGGTAGACTTTAGAACAATGTTCTAAGTGCTATTAAAAAATGTTATTAGGATATGCTAGTTTTGTTATCTTCATTGTTATTGCCACTATCATCAATTATCGTTAATCAAGCAATTGCCTAAGTTAGTGACAGGCATGTAATGAGATGTCAATTTCTACAAATGTCATGAGATAGAATAATTTAATATATAGTAATTATTGGGGGGGAGACAAAAATTTCCTTACGTATGTTCCTAATATAGAGAAAAAGACGAGAAGTATAAAAAGCTAGGTCAGCAGAAATCTATAGAAAATTTTTCATTTGAAAAACAAAGCAGTTCCCTAGAAGTTGTATATGTAGTAATGCTACTACAAAATCATTTTTAAAAAGTATATTACCCAAATCTATAAATGTTGTTAAGGTGGATCTTTTTATATTATGACTCTGCTGACTAGGGTTTTATTAGTTGGTCTCCTTAAATGGGTCTTGTTATTAAGTTGTTTTAAAATTATTTAAAAAAAAGTGTTTTATGGTAGGTCACTTACTCTTTATACCTCACTGTAACATGTGTGAGAAGCAATGTAACTGATGGTTCACAGTGAAGTTTCTGTGGTTTATTCTTAATTCAGTCTTTGGTGGACCCTAGCAAAAAACTTCCTTGATTTCCTGATCTTTGGGATACTAATGGCAGGCACCACATATTTGGGGTAAGCACTCAGTTGCGTATAAAATAACAAAATGAAACATAACCATATTCATTACCTTACATCATCATTGGGTTGGTGCTTCTTAGGCTGAAGCATTTTATTAGTATTGCCAAGTTTTTCCTCATATTGGACTTAATGTATTTACAGAATTATAGACTATTAAAACTAGATCAGAATTCAAAGAACATTTAGTCTGGCCCTTCATTTTACATATGTATTGAGGCCCAGAGAGATTAAAAATTAAAGCATACCTGAGGTCATGTGTTAGGCTGTTATTTGTATAGTAAATAAAGGGAGAGATGATAGTTTATTATATTTGTAATCTCCAAAGAACCATGTCTACCAATTTTTGGGTTATTGTACAGTTGCTTCCCCCTTTATCTTTGCTAGCCCGGTGACTCACTTTAACCAGTCAAATGCAGTAGAAATGACTCTACTAGTTTTGAGTCTAAGCCTAATGATTGCTTGGCAGGTTCCACTTTTGCACTCTTGGGAACTCTGTGTTGCCTTGTAAGAAGTCTATTGGAAAGACCATGTGGAGAGGGAGGGACCCAGGAACTACATGAAAAGAGAGAGGTTCAGCTATCTCAGTGTCCCAGCTGAGTTAAGTCCTTAATTGACTTGGCTGTTGAATGCAGCCATGAAAGTGACCACTGGTAAGACCAGTGAAGGAACCATCCAGATGAGTCTTGCCAAGGTTGCAGAATCATGAATAAATAAAATGGTGGTGGTTTTAATTCATTAGATTTTGTAGTGGTTTGTTATACAGCGATAGATCATGGAAACAGATGGTTTTGTGAAAAAAGGGACCTTTAAGGACAAAAATATTTCCAACTTCTTTTATTGAGATAGCTAAGTGAGGCTATCCCCACCCTCTGCCCCTCATTTTTCTAAGTTATTTTGAAATAGAGATAGATGGGTTGTTATTATTAGGGACTTTAAATGGTGTTTAGAAATGCAGTTTTCACGGTGTAGGTGGAATTGTAATTTGATAAATGTATAACAGAAATATAAGAGAATTTTGAATGTCAACCTTTAAAAGATATGGTTTTACTTTTTTGACTTATACAGAGATTCACATATATTTGGAACATCGTGAACTCCATGTTTTCTATTCTTGGGCCTACCACTGAGTGATCAGTTAGGATTAGTTTTGTGTTTATGGATAGAAAATCCCCAAATAATAGTGACTAAAGTAGGAATTTTGTTTCTATTTCACATAAAAGTCTGGAGGATGGGCACTAAGCCCGGTATGGTGCCCGTATACTGCAAACTCATTAGGGACTCAGCTCCTTTTATCTGACTGCTTAACCAACTCTACAGATTTTATGATGGCTACTACAGCCCCCGTCATTGTGTCCATGTTCCATGAAAAGAATAGAGGAAGAGATGACAAAGGGCACAATTCTTTTCTTAAAATATCCCTTCTAAGAAGTAACTTAATATTTTAGCTTTTTATACAGCCGGAATTGAGTTGCATGGCCATATCTACCTGCGGAGGAGGCTGGGAATATAATCTTTTAGCTGAATACATTGTTGCCTTGAATAAATTTAGGGTCTTGTTATTATGGGTAGGAATGGGTATTGCAGAAGCAGCCAGTTGTATCCAGCACTTTGTGTAATTGCTTTATCTCCATAGGACTAGGTTTTTGTATGTATGAGAATGATATTGTACCACTTGCGTTGCAGATAAATTTCATATCCAGGGCCACCCCCAATGAATTGGTGGTGCTTTGCTGAAAAAAACCCTGTGTCTCCGGTTTTCGTACTCTGCTCAGAAAGAAAGTGGAGTAGAAAGACGTATTTGGTTTAAAGAGGGGAGTAGTAGCATACTGCCATACTGCCATTTATATACTACCTCTGTGCTCCAAAGTCTTTTATGTGCTGTTAACTTCAATTTTTGTAAGCTTTTCTTTAAAAATTTTACATTTTTCTGTTAACTTTTTGACTATCTTTTTGTTGTTCTCTTAAAAAATCCTAAAATTCATCTGTGTTTTAAAAGTTTGTTAACAAGTCTGATCCCTGCTTTGTGCAGAATTTTCTCAAAACTGGAGACAGGAGTGATATAAAGAAATTCTAAACTTTTTGTATGTATGTCAGGATATCTTAACTTTGCTGGGATAACAAACAGTCCTAATTCTTACTGGCTTCAGTTAACAAAAGTTTATTTCTTGTTCTTGCTACATGTACCTCATGGATTGGTAGGAGAGCTCTACTCCACATCTACATCCAGGCTGAGGGAGGCACCATCTCTGTCCCTCCACAGTTGGCAAGGAATGAAAAAGAGAACATGCTAGATTGTGCTCTGATTCTTAAAGAATCAGTGAAATGTGCCACTTCTGTTTAGATTTCATTGACCAAAGAAAGTCATGTGACAGCACCTAACTTCATGGGAACAGGAAAGTGCAATCCTATCACATAACTGGAAGGAGAACCAAAAATACTTGGTGAATAGCACTAATGAATACATAAGAGGGTGATAATATTTTAGTGTAAAAATTCATATTTGACTTGAGTATGTTTTATTACCTATGATTGAATATGATCGTCCTATAGACTGTTATATTACAGTATATTAATTAAGGGTATGTATTTAATAATACTATTAAATGTAAAAAATATTTTCCAGAGGTGGAAATAATATACTAAGTGTAGGGCTTAGATTCTTGATTCTTTCTTTACTTTATTTTGTGTTTCCTACCTTCTTCCCACCTAGGTGGAAGGGATGGAAAGAGTCAAATATTAAAATTGCTATGTAATTTTAGTGAGATTATGGGTGATTACAAAATTTTTTTCTAAGTAAGTCCTTAAACATTTATTTTATGTACAAAGATATGCCTATGTTTTCTGTTAATCATCCAAGGAGAATGTTAGGCAAGGTTGAATACTTATTAAACATCTACTTTATACAATATACTCTACACTGGAGAAACTAAAATAAGACAAGATCTCCATGCTCAATTCTCATAATTCAGTGCTAATTATGTTGTAAAATGCAGATCCTACACTAGAAGAGTGTACAAAGTGCCGAGGAAACTTAGAGAAGGAAGAATTTAAGGCAGGGGAATTGAAGAAAGAAAACATCTGAGTTGAGTCTTGAAGAGTGAAAAAAAAAACTTTACTGAAGAGAAAGGGGTGAGTGAGGAACTTGTGCATGGCCATTATGTGTTAGGCACTTCTAATGCTTAAAATAAGTTAATGTCATTTGATACTAACAATCACGTGAGGTAACATCATTAGGTCCAATATTACAGATATATAGACTGAATGTCTGATAGTGACCTAGTTGGTAAGTCAGGATTTGAATCCAGATGTGAGTGACCTATGTTTGCTTTTTAAGGAACTCTAGTCTAGTATGGGAGGCAGTGAGGGATGGAGAGTAAACTGGGAATTTTGAAATTTTGCTATGGGCACTAGGGAGCCACTGAAGATTTTAAGCAGAAATAACTTCATATCTGTGTTATAGAAACAACCCTGGTAGCAACTGGGAAGATGGTATGGAGGGAATCTATACTCTGTCTTCTTGCAAAGGGCTAGTGAGAGTTCAAAATTATTAACTCTGTTTTCTTCATAAGGAAATTTTATTTGCCCAGCTTTCATTTTCAGATTACCCAATCACAGAACTGGAAAGGAACCTCAGGTTCATCTTGTCCAATGCCCTTAATTTATGCATTTAGAAAATTAAGTTCTGACAAGGAAGTTTGAAATCTTATAGTACATTCTAGGATCAGGATATGATGGTCTTTTGCAAACAGCTGTTACTTATTTTAGGTTCCATTGGCTAACATCCCAGTATGTATCTATGCCTAGAATAATGTTTTTGGGTTCATCCATGTTATTGCACGTATCAATAGTTTGTTCCTTCACATTGCTGAGTGTTATTCCATTGTATAAATATACCACATTTTTTTTACCTGCTTACCTGTTGATGGATATTTGGATTATTTCCAGCTTTGGACTACTATGAATAATGCTGCTGTGAACAATTGTTAATATGTCTTTGTGTGTGCAGATATTTTCATTTCTCTGGGTAGATGCCTAGGAATAGATTTGCTGGATTGTTAGTGTATGTTTAACCTTTTAAGAAGCTGCCAACTTTGCCAAAGTGGCTGTACCATTTTACACTCTCATCAGCATTGAATTAGGGTGTATATCCATGCCAGCACTTGGAATGGAGAATGTGTAGTTTTATAGTCTTTCTGGTTGGTGTGAAGTGGTATCTAAGGTTTTAATATACATTTCCTTAGTGATTGATGATGTTGAGCATCTTTTTGAATGCTTATTTATCATTTCTCTAATTTCTTTGATGACGTGTCTATTCAGATCTTTTCAGTATTTTTTATTGGGCTTTCATGTCTTATTTTTTATTTGTAAGAGTTATTTTATATTCTGGATGCAAGTCCTTTATTGGTTATATGATTTATAGGCATTTTCTCTCAGTCTGTGCCTTTTCTTTTCATTTTATAACGGTATCTTTTGAAATGAAAAGGTTCCTGATTTTGATGAAGTACGATTTATCAAAATTTTTCTTTTATTGCCATGGTTTTGTTGTCATAATTAGAATTCTTTGCCTAATCCAGGGTCACAAAAATCTTCTCTGTTTCTTTCAAGTTTTGTATTGTTTATTTCTGTATTAAAGTTTATGATCCATGTTGAGTTCATTTTTTTATATGATGTAAGGTAAAGTCTAAGCTAACTATTTTTTATTATTATTTTTTGTGTGGGCAGGCACCAGAAATCGAACCCGGGTCTCCTGCATGGCAGGTGAGAACTCTGCCTGCTGAGCCACCATGGCCTACCCTAAGTTAATTATTTTCAGTATGAATGCATGGTTATTCCAACACCATTTGTTGAACAGACTGTTCTTTCCTCATTGAATTTTCTTTGCATCTCTTGAAAATCAGTTGGTTATAAATGTGTGGGTTTATTTCTGGATTCTCCTGTTTCGTTTATCTGTGTGTTTATCCTTATGTGAATACTATAATATCTTGATTATTATAGCTTTGTTGTAAGTTTTGAAATCAGTTAGTGTATATTCTCCAACTTAATCCTTTTTGAAATTATTTCCTCTATTATAGAACGTTTTCAGTTTCATATGAATTTTAGGATCAGCTTGTTCATTTCTACAAAAAAAGTCTACTGGGAGTTTGGTAGAGATTTCATTGAATCTAAAAGTCTGTTTGGAGAGAACTAATATCTTGATGTTGAATCTTCCAATACATCAATCCATGTACATCATGTATCTGTTCATTTATTTAGGTCCTTTTTAATTTCTGTTGGTAATTTTCAGTGTACAGGTTTTGTGCTTTTTTTGTTAATTTTTTTCCTGAGTATTTTGTTCATTTTAATGCTGTTGTAAATGTAATTGTTTTTTTAAATTTCACTTGCAAGTTGTGCTGGTATATAGAAATACATTTGGTTTTTAAAAACTTTTTTATTATGGTAACATATATACAGCATAACACTTCCTCTCTTAATCATGCTCAAGTATACAACTTAGTGGTATTAATAACATTCACAGTGTGCTGCCATCAACCACCATCCATTGCCAAAACTTTTCTATCCCCAGGCAAACTTGTTACCCATTAAGCATTAACTTCCCATTTCTTACCCCAACCCTGGATGCTGTCCTGTAATCTATCTAGCTCTGTAATTTGCATATTCTAATTATTTAATATACATGAGATCATACAGTATTTAACCTTTTGTGTCTGGCTTATTTTACATTATATGATGTCTTCAAGTATCAGAACATCGCTCCTTTTTATGGCTAAATAATTTTCTGTCGCGAGTATGTGTGAGTGTGTGTGTGTGTGTATGCCACATTTAATGCAATTGCTTTTTGTATATTGGTCTTGTATTCTATAATCTTGCAAAACTTATTTCTAGTAGTTTTTGTAGATTCTTCAGGATTTTCTAATATGTATACTATCAGAAGTGATAACTTTTTTTTTGTATGCTATATGATGGGAGTCACATTTCATTCTTTACCATGTGCATATCCCCTTATTGCAGCACTGTTGAATTTTTGTTTGTTTTGTTTTTTCATTTGTTTGCTTGTTTGGGAAGTGCATGGGCAGGGAATCAAACCCGGGTCTCCCTCATGGCAGGTGAGAATTCTACCACTGAACTACCCTTGCACCCCCATGAAGTGATAATTTTTAGCTAGTCAGATACTTAACTTAAAAATCCCAAGCCAAGTTTTATAATTTCTTTCATTACCTTGGGACAAAATGTCTTTCAGGTTTCGGTTGCACCTCTTGTGGTACTTTTTTTTTTTTTTTTTACAATTGCAATTAATTTTATTTATGCAATTATTTTCCCCTACTTTCTTGAATTGAATATTCTATATGAGTAATTGGCAGCCTATTACAGATAAATCCTTGACAACAAAAACACTTAATATTCTCACTGACTCAGGGGAGGAGTTAAACAGAAAGACTTATTAGCTGAGAGACAAGTAGGAAGTATACACACCAGCAAATGGTCATATTTCACTTTGAGAAGTTTTATTTCCATTTTCAAACAGACAGCTGTGTGACCTTTGGCAGGCAAGTTATTTGTACTCCAATTGCTTAATCTGTGAAGTGGGGTACTATTATTAGAGTTGTGAGAGTTAAATAAAATAATACATTTAGAATGATGTCTGGTATGTAGTAAGTACTTTATATGTTTGCTAATTTTATTAGCATTAAGTAGGCATGAAGTGAGCCAGGAGTATAGAAGTAGAAAACTGGATAACTAATTTGATTAAGATCATTATAGTGTGGGCTCAGTTAACAAATTTTGGATGGTTCAGTTAACAAATCTTGGATGGTTCTTACTCTTTTTGGGAGTTATGATCCCTTTGGATATATACTCTTTTCATGAAAAAATGCTTACATGAATGTAGATATACCGTTTTTGTGTAATTTAAGGGGGAAGAGTTCAGTGAACTCGTGAAGCTTATCAAAGGCTTTGTGGGGTTCATAGCCTCTAGAATAAGAACCCTTATTTTAAAAATAAAGTGCCCTTTGAAGGAAACTGTGTTGGCTATAGAAGGGGATGGAAGTTTCTTTCTTTGTAAAGCTGGGTCCCTGAAGAGAGCAGTTTAAGAAATGAAGACATCATCAATGATTTTTTTCTTCCATGATAAAATACCCTGCAGATGATGTTTGAGGGAAGGTGCCCTCTTATGGGTATTAGCAGATTTTGAAAAGCTGTGAGTAATGTGCATTTCAGGAGTGTGTATTATATCTATACTCAACAAAGCGTGTTGAAAGGGCAAGTAGGAGTGAGGTTGTTGTAGGGATAACCTTATACTGTCTCTCTTTCTTTTCTTTTTCGTTGTAACATATATATAGGACATAAAATTTGCCATTTTAACTGTTTTGAAGTGTAAAGTTCAGTGGCATTAATTACGGTTACAGTGTTTTACTAGCATCATCAGCAACATCCATTACCAAAACTTTTTCATCATCTAAACAGACACTGTACCCATTGAGCAATAACTCCAACCCATCTCATCCTCCAAGTCCCTGATAACCTCAAATCTGCTTTCTGTTTATGGTTTGCTTATTCCGGATATTTCATATAAGTAGAATGATACAATATTTGTCCTTTTGTGCTGGCTTATTTCACTTAGCATAATGTTTTCCAGATTATCCTAATTTATCTTTAAGTATGTTTTTACAAAACTTCATTACTTCAAACATAATTAATAAAAAACTACTTGTTACAAACTTTATGTTGCAGTATTGAGACTGAGAACTGCTGCTCAGGGTTCAAGGATTTTGCGGCTAAACTGAGTGAAATGATAGGCCAGAGTGGCCAGAGTGAGGTTCTTGAACATGGTGACTGTGGGTTTTAAGCATTGTATCCTCAGTAACCAGAGAGTGCAAAGCTTTTATGTCCTTAGGTTTACATTTTGTAGGATTTTTTTTTTTAAGGATGATGAAGGCTGCGGATGAACCAAGTATAGATTTTTTTTCCTCAAAGCTACTAATGTATCAGAAACTATTGTCCCTGTTCTATTGCTGGCCTCATTTCACTCCTCTTCATTTTTCCTTTGTCTTTATTATACAATGCTCATATTAGCCTCTTTATTGACCTTTTATTTCTCCAGTTAACGCTTCTTTATGTTGAGGCCTATTTATATTTTGGTTCATTCTTCCTGATGCAGAGTAACTATTCAGTCAGAAATAACTGAGCTATGGAAGCATTGTAATCGCAGTAGTGTTGGTGACAACTATGGTGATTTTTGATACTTGCGCCATGCTGACATTTGAAAGTGATACTAGATAAAGAAATTAGTGATAATTTCGTGTTTTTAGAAATTATTTATTACCAGAATTCCATATCAGATGCCTATGAGATCTCATTATTCTTCTCAGTTCTAGTATTTTCTAACTCTAATTTGGTTCCTGGTAGCTTTTACTGATCTGTGTTATTAAGGGGCTACTGTCAAATGTAGGCCTTTTTTAAAGGCCTTTGGGATAATAGTGGTGATAGGTTTTCATTAATATGAGCTTTGGTTAAAAATAGACATTACCCAGGGATGACTCCAGATCTGGCACTGTGGGATCAACAATTACATCCTGACCAAAAGGGGGAAAAGAAGTATAATAAAGGATCAGTGGCAGAGAGAGTTCAAATAGAGTCAAGAGCCTGCTCTGGAGGAGGTAGACCTTGCTGCCTATCATAACCTGCCAACCCCCAACCAAGACAAGTCCTGCCAATCTTAAAAACACTTAGGAGAATATATAAGATTCCACAAGGGTTCCAGGCACTAGAGTAACTTTCCAGAAACCTACAACCTCCAGATGGGTCCCTGGTCCAGATAAATTCTGAAACCTAGCCCAACTTCTCCAGAACATCAGATAGTTCCATCTCCCTACTCCATATTAGTGACAGACCCTTCCACTCCAATATGAAAAATTTACAATGGTTGTAGCCCAAACACCCCTAAAGAGAGGTATGGAAAGATCAAAGGTGATGATGGAGTTATACAGAGAAGATAGGATATAACAAATGAATATGAATGCTGAATCATTAAATTGATATCTCTTTTAGTCACCAGTATCTTAGAGCAGCTAGAAGTAAAAACCAAAAATTGTGGAATTGTAACCTATGTCAAGTACTGAAATATGTTCTACAACTAATTGTGGTGCTGTGCTTTGAAATTTCTAGCTTTTTTATATATATGTTATTGTTCACAAAAAAAGGAAAAAAATGTCGATTGTGATGATAAAGAAGTATTTAAACCCTCTAGCCTCCTATATACTGGAGCAGCTAGAAGGAAAAATATGAGAGGATTATATAGTAGCCTATGACAAACTCTGGGATCTGTCCTGTAACCACTTTTTGAAGAGTGCTTTGAAGACTATTGCTTTTTTATTTCTTTGCTTTGTATATGTGTTATACTATGCAATAAAAAAATTTTTAAAAAGTAGACATTAAGTTTAGTTTAAAATGAGCATGAATGGGATTATGTAAAGATATAAAATTATTTTCTAAAATTTTCGAAATATCTAGATTTTAGTTTTATTAACACGTGTCAAAACTTTTCAGTTTGAGCCTGAATTTTTTCTGATATCATCATATAACCTATTATCATATAATCTAATTGTGGAATTCTGTTAATCTCTTAAATTTTATTTAAAATTTTTATTACAGAAAAATTAGAGAAAAGGAGAAAAAATGGAGAAAAGGAAGTAAAAATTCATCCCTTTCAGAACTCTAACACAGACACTGTTAATTTGATCTGTTTGCTTTCTAACTTTTTTGGTCATATGCACATTTTCATGGTATTAATCATGGTGTGTATGAAATTTTATGCATTTCTCCTCAGCATTTAAAAGAAAATTACCATGTTGTTAGTCTTTGCAATATTTTTGAAAGATAGTTAATTTTCTATTGATTAAACTAACTATACCATTGTTTTTGTAACCATCCCTTTATTGTCCCTATTCCTCCACTCTCCTTTTATTTATTTTTTGTTATAATGTATAATGCTCTGACATTTTTGTGGGTAAAGCTATTTTATATTTTTGGTACTTTTCATAGATGACATTTCCATGATCAGGGCACTGGGTTAAAAAAAAACGCTGCATTTTTTTGACTCTTGATATGTACATATTGAGAGGCAAATGGCCTCTGGTGTTTAATTGCTTGACCTCAGATTATGGTTCTATCACTCTGTAGTTGGATAACTTTGTGTAAATTATTTAATCTCTCTGTCTGGTCTACTCATCTATAAAATGGGGATGAGAACAGAATATGCCATAGGGTTGTTGGTCTAATTAAATATACATTAAGCAAGTATCTAGAACAGTGCCATATATGAATCATTTTTATTAAAATTTTGAAATGCTTCCCAGAAGGACTGTGTCGTTTTATAAAGTCAAGAGCAGTGTGTGATAGAGCTAGTTTTGCTGAACCTTGTTATGTGAGGTATACTAGCATCTTTATTTTATTCCTTAATTTAATAATTGTGAAACAAAACTTCAGTTAAAGATTTTTATTTGATTAGTAAGGCTGTTGAATTTTTGAATTTTACTGCTTGTATGTCTTCCCTAAAACATGCCCAATTATGTTTTGTCTGTAGTTTATTGGAGGGGGGGGAGAGTTGGGAAGGTGGACAAAGGGTAATTCTTAAGGGTTTTCATATTATTAACTTAAGCTTTTAGTATAACCTATATATTAAGACATTTGCTCTAAGTATTTTGCCTCATTTAGCTATTTAGAAAATTACTTTTTGTGTAGATTCCTTATTTTTTTGAGTGCATTCAAGATTTTATTTCCTTCTTAGTAGAAGGAGAGAATTAAGGAAACTATTTGTAAGTTAGGATAACAAGCATTAGGATTTTTGACTTTGGAGAAAGTCGATCTGTTTGATTTCAGAATCCTTTCCTCTTTTTTTTTTTTGGTTGTTCTCTCTTTTTCTTTGGTGGAACATAGTTCTAGGAGGGAATACTTAGCTTTAAGGTTTTATCGTGATATTATTCCTGTTTTTTCTTTTCTCTCTCTTTTTTTTTTTTCTGCATAGGCAGGCACCAGAAATCAAACCCGCGTCTCTGGTATGACAGGCGATAATTCTGCCTGCTGAGTCACCATTGTACTGCCCCTCTTCTTTTTAATAACCCAGGACTAGAAACTAATCTCTTTAATTAGTGAAAATATTAAATTAACTTATTTCATAGCTCTAACAACAACAAAAAAAGATAGTCACATGTCCACATGGTAAATAAATACAGAGAGGTTCTATCTATTTATTCTCACACGTGTCCTAGTTTTTTTTTTTTTAATTCATTGCTATTTTTCCATTAATATTTAAGTTGGCAGCTGCTAAGCAAGAGCAGCCCTCTGCCTCCACGAAGTATTTGACTGCACTTGTGCATGTTAATGTATGTCACTTGTTTCATAGGTGATATTTAGGATTTTAGAGGAAGTAGTGGGGTGAGTAAGTGAGGCAAGCCATGAAATGAGGGACAGTAAAAGTTGATGAAAGCCAATGGTACATGATTAATCTTACTGTTGACAAGATTCTGATCTACAGAATGAGCTGTTTGCAACATCTTTTTTTTAAAAAATATTTTTGGTGATAAAACTTAACATACAAACATTCTTAACATACAAATTCCATACATGGTATACAATAAGTGGCTCACAATATCATCGTATAGTTGAGTATTCATCACCATGATCATTTTTTTGTAACATTTGCATCACTCCAGAAAAAGAAAGAAAAAAGAGAAAACTCATACATACCTTATACCTTACTCCTAGCTCTTACTAACCACTAGTAGGTCCATAAAATACCCAATGTATTTTAGCCTTTGTCCCACCATTATTTATTTTTTATCCATATATATTTTTTTTTACATGGGCAGGCACCTGGAATCGAACCCGGTTCCTTGGGCATGGCAGGCAAGCACTCTTACCTGCTGAGCCACCGTGGCCTGCCCTATCCATATTTTTTTACTCATCTGTCCATACCATAGATAAAAGAAACATCAGACACAGGTTTTCACAGTCACACAGGCACATTGTAAAAGCTATATTATTATACAGTCATCTTCCAGAAACAAGACTACTGGAACACAGCTCTACAGTTTCAGGTACTTCCCTCTAGCCACTCCAATACAATATAAACTAAAAAGGGGATATCTTTGTAATGTGTAAGAATAACCTCCAGGATAATCTCTTGACTCTGTTTGAAATCTCTCAGTCACTGACACTTTATTTGTTTTATTTTTATTCTTTGATTTTAGCACAAAGCTTTGTTTTTTTTAAAAAATAATTAATTTTTTTTTAAACATAACAGCATACAAACAGGAACATTCTTACTATATGATCATTCCATTCTTGGTATATAATCAGTAACTCACAATATCATCATATAGTTGTATATTCATCACAGTGGTCATTTCTTAGAACATTTGCATCAATTCAGAAAAAGAAATAAAAAGAAAAAAACTCATACATACCTTATCCCTTAACCCTCCCTCTTATTGATTGCTACTAGTATTTCCATCTACCCAGTATATATTAGTCTTTGTTTCCCCTGTTTTTTAAATACCTATCACTCCCTTTCATTGATCACTAGCATTTCAGTCTACTAAATTTATTTTAACATTTGTTCCCCGTATTATTTATTTTTAATCCATATGTTTTAGTCATCTGTCCATACCATAGATAAAAGGAACATCAGACATAAGGTTTTCAGAATATCACAGTCACTTTGCTAAAGCTGTATCATTATACAGTCATCTTCAAGAAACCAGGCTACTGTAACGCAGCTCTACATTTTCAGGCAGTTCCCTCCAGCCTCTCCAATATACCTTAACCAAAAAGGTGGTATCTATAAAATGTGAAGAATAACTTCCAGGATAACCTCTTGACTCTGTTTGAAATCTCTCAGCCATTGATACTTTATTTTGTATCATTTCACTCTTCCCCTTTTTGGTCTAGAAGATTTTCTCATTTCCTTGATGCTGAGTCCCAGCTCGTTCTAGGATTTCTGTCCCATGTTGCCAGGAAGGTTTACACCCCTGGGTATCATGTCCCACGTGGAGAGGGGGAGGGCAGTGAGTTTGCTTGTCGTGTTGGCTGAGAGAGAGAGAAAGGTCACATCTGAGCAACAAAAGAGGTTCTCTGGGGGTGACTCTTAGGCCTAATCTTAAGTAGGCTTAGCCTATTATTTGCAGGGATAAATTTCATATGAGCAAACCCCAAGATTGAGGGCTCGACCTATTGCTTTGGTTGTCCCCGCTGCTTGTGAGAGTATCGGGAATTCTCATAGGGAAATTGAACATTCCCCTTTCTTGTCATTCCCCCTGACACTTTATTTTGTCTTATTTCTCTTTCCCCCCCTTTTGGTCAGGAAGATTTTCTTGATCCCTTGATGTCCGGTCCTGGCTGATCCTTGGTTTTCTGTCCAGCCTTGTCAGGGAGATTTGCACCTCTGAGAGTCATGTTCCACGTAGGTGGGGAGGGCAGTGAGTTCCCTTGCCCCGTCAGCTTAGGGAGAGAGGTCACATCTGAGCAACAAAAAAGGTTCTTTGGGGGTGACTATTAGGCCTAATTTTAAGTAGGCTTAGCCTATCCTTTGCAGAAAAAAGTTTCATAAGGGCTAACCCCAAGCTCAAGGTCTCGGCCTGTTGATTTGCACTACTTGCTGGAATATCAGAAATTCTCCAGATGCGGAATTTGAATATTTCCCCCTTTTTCTCCCTTGGCCTATCGATTTGCACTACTTGCTGGAATATCAGAAATTCTCCAGATGTGGAATTTGAATATTTCTCCCCTTTTCTTCATTCCCCCAAGGGGAGTTTGCAAATACTTCTTTGTTCACTGTCCAGATTGCTCTGGGATTTATCGGGGCATCACACTAACCTGGACAAACCAGCAAAATCTCATGCCCTATTCAAGATTCCTTGTACTTATGGTGTTCAGCTAAACTGACCATACAAGTTAAATTAGGAAATTGCACTACCTAAAATATAAATTTTGTGCCAAATAAGCATCTTTCCCTTAAATCTTACACAGAAGTTGAACTTTTAAAATATGGACGCTGTCATCCTTTATACTAGTCTTCTGATGTACCTTAGTCTTATCCAGATCAGCTTCATTCATATCTCTACTTGGTGTCTGGTCACTTTTGAAACTTTTTAAAAGGTTCCTGTATGGGGTACTGCTGACTTTCATATGTTGTGCAACATCTTAATTTTACTCCTGTTAAAGGGCACAAATCCTAAAATGATTAAATGAAGAACTTGTTTTAATTGATGTTACTAGACATGGTTCTTCAAATACAAGTATTTTTATTGAATTTCCTTGAGTTTATTTCACCATAGGCCAGTCTTTAGGCTTCACATACATTTTCTACTGCACATGGACTGTTTTTTTTTTAGATTTCAAACTTTTTATTTTGAAGTATTTTCAAACTTGCAAGATAATTATGAAGATAATAGAAACCCCATACAAGGACTCCAACATGAGAACTATCCCCTCAGTTATCTGGATCTACCAATTTTAACATTTTGCCACATTTGCTGTATCATCCTATCTAACCATCAGTCTGTTAATATATCTGTCTGGCTGTCTGTTTATCAGTTTATTTTCTGGACACTTTGAATGTGAGTTGTTATCAAGTTCAAGAAATTTAGCATTGATATACAGCTTACAGTCTATATTTCATTTTTTTCATATGTCCCTGTAATGTTCTTTTAAATCTTTCTCTCTTGTCAGATCCTCTTTTGGTTTGCTAATGCTCCTGGAATGCAATATACCAGAAATGGATTGGTTTCTGTGAAGGGGGTTTAGTAATTAAAATTATGGTTCTAAGGCCACAGAAATGTCCAAACTATGGCATCTAGAGAAAGATAACCTTGACTCGGAAGAAGGCTGATGACTGTCACATGGGAAGGCATATCACTGGTATCTCCATGTTCTTTGCTTCCAGGTTGTATTGCTTCCAGGTTCTGATTCTTGTGGTTTTTCTATGTTGGCTCTCCAACCATCTCCAAACTGTGTCTGAGCTTTCTCCAAAATGTTTCCCTGTGTCGGCTGTTTTCAGGAGTTCAGTGAACTAATTAAGGTTCAGCTTAAATCGGTGTGCTGCACCTCCATGGAGAGAATTCAGTCAAAAGGACCCACATGCAATTGGGTTTGTCATGTCTCCGTGGAAACAACCTAATCAGAGACTCCACCCTAAACGATAGGTCTGCCCCTCCAAGATTGGATTAGGATTAGAAAGAACATGGCGTTTCTGGGGTACATGGCTTTTCTGGGTTACATAACAGTTTCACACCAGCACAAACCCTATCCAGGATCATGTGTTGCCTTTAATAATGACTGATTTAAAAAATAAATTTTGTAAATTTAATTTTTTAGCTTTTTAAATTGTGAAATATACAAAAAAGCAATAAAATTCCAAATATAATTTAACAAGTAGTTATAGAACAGATTTTAAAGTTTGATATGGGTTATAGTTTCATGATTTTTCATTTTTTCTTCTAGCTTCCCCAAGACACTGGAGACCAACAGAAATAGCAGTATAATGATTCAGCAGTCATACTCATTTGTTGAATCCTGTCTTCTCTGTTATACTCCTCCTTCTCTTTAAATAACATATGTACATAAAAATAAAGTTCAAAGTATATCACAGCAATTAATTGTAGAATAGACTTAAGAGTATGGTATGGGTTACAATACCACAATTTTAGTTTTCTATTTCTAGCTGCTCTGAGATATTGGAGGCTAAAAGAAATATTAGCATAATGATTCAACACTCAGACTCATTTGTTAAATCTGACCTTCTCTGTATAACTCTGTCATCACCATTGATCTTTCTTCCACTCTTTAGGGGTATTTGGGCTATGCCTATTCTAAGTTTTTCATGTTGGAAGGGGCTGTGGATAATATGGGATAGGGCGATGTAACTAATTGATATTCTGGAAAGGCGGGGCACTCTGCATTTTAGGACTTTTCTGGTCCAGGGAACCATTTGGATGTTGTAGGTTTTGGAAAGTTACCATAGTTCTTGGAAGCTTTGTAGAATTTTATATAATGCCCTAGGTTTTGTTTAGGATTGGCAGGAATGGTTTTGGTTGGAGTTTGACAAGTTATGGTAGGTAGCAATGTCTAACTGAAGCGTGCATAAGAGTGACGTCCAGTGTAGCCTTTTGACTCTGAACTCTGTCAGCCACTGATACCTTATTTGTTACACATCTTTTCCCCCTTTTTGTCAGGATGGCATTGTTGATCCCACAGTACTAGGGTCCATGCTCCTTCCTGGGAGTCATCTCCCACCCCAACAGGGAGACTTTCACCCCTGGATTTCATGTCCCACATAGCAGGGAGGGCCATGGTTTCATGGTTTACAGAGTTGGGTTTAGAGAGAGAGGGGCCATGTCTGAACAACAAAAGAGGGCCTCCTGAGGTGATTATTAGGATAGGTAGGCTTAAACTTCTCCACTACATAATATATAAGCTTCACAAGAGCAAGCCTGAAGATTATGGGCTTGGCTTATTGATTTGGGTGTCCCTACTATCTGGCACAGTATCTAGGGTTTCCCTGGTGGTAAAGTTTAATATTTCCATAATTTTCCTCCTATCTCTCAAGGGACTTTGCCAGTACTTTTTATTATCTGCTTAATATACCCTGGGATTTATCTAGGCATTACATTAAGATATACAAGATTAAAGGCTCTCATTCTTATTCTGGGCTCCCT
The DNA here is from genome assembly GCF_023851605.1 of Tamandua tetradactyla. Lineage (NCBI taxonomy): Eukaryota > Metazoa > Chordata > Mammalia > Pilosa > Myrmecophagidae > Tamandua > Tamandua tetradactyla. Next base: position 196,972,139 of record NC_135327.1, on the reverse strand, counting down.
GTGTTTGGATTGTTTAAATGATCTATCCAGACAAGTTGAATTAGATTATGTGCTACAGAAAATTTAGGTTCTGGGCATAATAAAACTTTCATCCTTGGGTCTCAAAGAGCAGGTGAAGTTCTAAAATATAGGCAATGTCTTCCTTACCCCTGTATTCTGAATTACCTTAATCCGGACCTAATCGGTTTCATTCTTATCTCTAATTACCAGGTTATCATACATGAAATAGCCCCTGCTATCTAAAATTGAGATTGTTGATGGACTGTTGATTTTGAACCTTATGCATGAGGCCTGGTAGATGGAGGTGGCTGAATGACCCCCTGACTGAGAAGTAGGTTGGCGAATGATGGTATAGACATGTGATCGAACGTAGTGCTGCTACAAAAAGGAATAAAATGGGAGGCAAGCAATGATGTGAATGAACCTGTGAGACATTTGATGAAGCAAAATAAGCCAGAAACAAAAGAACAAAAATTACATGATTCCATTTAGAAAATACTTAGAAGAAAAGCTTATAGCAGTCACTTTTAATCTAGAGTAGCAATTATTATTTCTGAAGTTTTTCAGGGGCTGTAAATTTAATGTAACTAGAACAAAAATCCTAGGATTGGAACTTGTGTAGAACTTTATTCATATTTGAAAATAATTACATTATAGTGAAAGTAAAAGGTAGAAGCCATTTTGCATTGTGTTTTCTAAAACCATTTAACATAATTTCACAGTTCATTATAGATAGTTCTTTGGAATTATATTGTTTAATTTTGTTATACTGAAAGAATAGACCATTCTACTGCTCATATATATTTTTTCCTGACCAAAAAGCACAGGTTTCTTCCAAATCTGCAGCAGCATCCAAGCATCAATTATGTACTCAGCTGCTTTGTAGAAGGGCTGCTTTTTTGGTTATTTCTTTAATCTTAAGGCCTCTTGATTTTATTATTCTGAATTTTAGTAGTATTCTCATAACATTTTAAATTTAGAGAATATTTTGTGGAAGACTAAGATTTATAATCAGTGTTTTGAGTGGATAAGTTTTTTTTATAATATATTGGATTTGAAAAATCATTCTGACCAGTCCTCAATAGAAACAACATGAGAACTTGACCTCTATTTATCTTGCTTTTCCCCTTCTGCCAATACTGAAACTCTTTAAAACATTTTAAAATTTAAAGTAATAATTCTTTGGTAACTAAGACCACTGTCAAGTAATTTAAGCTAGCATATTAATTAATTGGAGTAACAGAAATAGACTACAGTTACGTAATGTTTCTTTTATTTTTGTTTGGTGGCAGGAATTGAAAATACTTGGCCAGCTTCATAGAAAGTTTGAGAAGTAGTATTGTTTGTTTATTGGGCATGAAAGTAGTTGTCCATAATGTTTGTTCTGAGGTTTGAAAAAGTTGTTTAGAAAAGTCTTAAAATTTTTAAAAACTTGATAATCATCAATAAATATAAGGAGTAAGAAAAGTTTGGAAAATTGGTTGCAGCATCTTTTTGCTTTAAATGCAATTTTATTGAGATATGTTCACACAACATATAGTCCATCCAAAGTATACAAAGAAAGGCTCACAGTATTATCACATAGTTCATCACCACATTCAATTTTTTTACACATCACATAGTTGTTTATTCATCACCATGATCATTTTTAGAACATATGCATCACTCCAGAAAAACACAAAAAAAGAAAAGTGTCCATATATCTCATAGCACTTACCTCTCCTTCTCATTGACCACTATTATTGCAATCTATCCAATTTTTTACCCTTCTTCCCCACCCTCACCATTATATAATTATTTTGGTCCTTATTTATTTTTTTTAACTGACAGCTCTTTACGCACATACAGTCCCTACATGGTGTAGAATCACTGGCTCACAGTATAATCACATGGTTGTGTATTCATCACCATGATCATTTTTAGAACATTTATATCATTTCAGAAAAGGAAATAAAAAGAAAAAAGAAGAAAACCTCATACATCCTATACCCTTCCGTCTCATTACACTAGTATTTCAATCTACATAATTTATTTGGCCCCTTATGCCTCTATTGTTTAATTATTTTTATCCTAATTTTTTTACTCATCTGTCCATACCCTGGATAAGGGAATGTTAGACACAGGGTTTTCACAATCACACAGTCCTGTTGTAAAAGCTGTGTCTTCAAGAATCAAGATTTCTGGAATACAGTTCAGCAGTTTCAGGTACTTCCCTTTAGGTACTCTAGTATACCATAAACTGAAAAAGGGTGTCTAATAAATGCGTAAGAATAGCCTCCAAGATAACCTAACCTCTTCACTCTGTTTGGAATCTCTCAGCCTCTAAAAGTTTATTTTAGTCTCATTTCTCTCTTCTCCCTTTTGGTCAAGAAGGGTTTGCCAATCCCATGATGCCAGATCCGGGTTCCTCCCCAGGAGTCATGTCCCATGTTGCCAGGAAGATTTACACCCCTGAGAGTTATGCCCCATGTAGAGGGGAGGGTAGTGAGTTTTCCTGCCAAGTTAGCTTAGAGAGAGAGGCCACATCTGAGCAACAAAAGAGGTTCTCTGAGGGTAACTCTTAGGCTCATTATAAGAAGGCTTAGCTTCTCATTTGTAGGAATAAGTTTCATAGGACTGAGTCTCAAGATCTAGGGCTTGACCTGTTAAATCGGTTGCCCCCACTGCTTGTGAGAATACCAGGAATTTCCCAGATTGGGAAGTTTAATATTCCGTCCTTATTCCCCTAAGGGAATTTTGCAAATACTTTTTTATTCTCTGCCCATATTACTCTGGGAGTTGTCAGGGCATCACACTAACCTATACAAACAAGATCTTACTCCCTATTCAAGATACCATGCAACCGTGGGGTTCAAATAAACCGACCATACAAGCCAAACCAGATAGTGTGCTACCAAAAATAGAAATTATGCACCAAATAAATATCTCTTCCTTTGGTCTCAGAGAGAAGTTGAAGTTTTAAAATATAGACCATACCATCCTGTTTTCTGATTTACCTCAGTGCTGTCCAGATCAGCTTCATTCATATCTCTAGACAAAGTCTGATCCCTTTTTCAACTTTTTTAACAGGTGCTGTATATGAGTTAATGCTTACTTTCATAGCTTCAGAGCTCTCACGTTGTGTCTCAGGTTTCACATAACACCCAAAATTTCAGGGAACAACTAAGTTATACACAAATTGCTTAGCATCAGAATTTAGAAATTACATTTACAAATTGGTGATAGATGTGACTGCTGTAAAGACTTATAATCCAGGACCCTTTACAATAGGCCCCAACCTGATAACCCATGATCTTGACTTCAGTTCTCTGAGTTTTTATTTATAGATAGCCCTTATGAGTGAGGCATGATATTTGACTTCTTGTTTCTGACATTTCTTTCAACAAACTGTCCCCAAGATTTCCTTCACCTAATTGCATGACTCATAACTTCATTCCTTCTTGCAGTCACTCAGTAGTCCATTGTATGTATATATTAGAGTTCCCCCTTCCATTTCTCAGTTGATGTATTGTTAGGCCACCTCCATCCATAAACACCAGTGTGCAAATGTCTATTTGTGTCTTTCAGTTCCTCCAAGTATATCCCAGTAGGGTTGCAGGATCATATGGCAACTCCACCCCTAGCCTCCTGTGGAGCCACCAGACTGCCTACCAGAGGGGCTGCACTGCTATGCTTCCCTACCAACTGTGAATAGGTGCATCTCTTTAGCTACAGTTTTCTCCAGCACGTTTCTCTTTGTTCAGCTTTAAACAGTTCTACTTGCACATCATGTATAGTCCAACCCAAGTGAAAAATCAGTGGTGGTATAATCATATAAGCCATGCGTTTGTCACCATAAATGATTGTAATATCTTAAATACATTTGTTGAAATGTAAAATTTCCTTTGTCAAATGGGGGAAAAAGGCTTTGATTTGGGAGAATGAAACTCAAGTGGGACATTTTTCATAGACACTGAAGACTGCTTTTGGTGGTTAGTATGTCAGTTTGACTTCTTCATATGTTAGAAAGGATTTGGAGATTTACTCTTAGGGTTGATGTAATGTGTAAATGTTATGATGCAAAATGTATTTTCCTTGGTTTTATACTCTAGGCTTCCAGCAAAAAAATTTAAAATAGTATAAAATAATAAAATGAACTTACTGGATTATTTGAAATTAAGCAGTAGAGGAAAAAGTTCTTGTGAATGGTTAGCAAAGAGTTAACCTTGGAGACTTTTTCTCCTCTCACAGTCTGTAGCTAGGTTCCAGTCCTGGAAATGTTTTGGAGAAATCCATCCCACTTTTTTTAGGTGCCTGCTAGTTGTCGGATCTACTTTCTGTAGACCTGCTTTTTCCTCAGTTTCCCCCTACTCTTTCTTGTAAGCTCCCCAGAGTGAGTGTTTTGTGTGTGTGTGATGGTGAGAGTATGTGTCAGCCAATCTCAGAGCATCGGAGAAATTGCAAGAAAAAACCTTAATGCTCCTTTATTTTTTCTTGTGTGGGTGCTGTGGTGGGATATGGTTGGCAGGACTTGATTGAGAGTCAGGGCGCCTGCCCTATTGAATCATGTTACTGGACGATGATTGGGTGATGGTGAAAGTGGTATTGGATCTGGCAGGGAATTACGGCTCATCCGAGTTGGGGTAGCGGTTTTTATGACTGGTTTAGGTTAAAAAATGTAAAATGACAGTATAAAAAGCTAGAACCCCAATTACTCTATGGTAAAAAAAGGTTTTGTTTCTTTTCTGAGGATAATACTTTTGCATCTGGTTGGGGAGGGATTTCTTGGCTTGGATTGTGCTGTTAAAAATATAGACAAAACTGAAAGAACTATTTTATCTATGGATTACGTATTTAACTGTGTTAAAGCTTTAATATGATGGCACTGTATATATGGAGATATATATTTTTATTGTGAGGTCAAATCTAGTTTTGGAAACAAGGAAAAAACAAGTAATTCTAAAAGAACAAGTAATCCTAAAAGTTTTATCCTCAGGATTTGAAGGTTGATTGATACAATAAGAGTAGTGGGAATAAAATAGCATCTCTTCCCTCTCTTTGTTTTTTAAGGTTTTTCATTTAATTTCTTAAGTAGTTTTATTAACTGTATTAGAATAATTCAGTATTTTAATTCCTCTTTTGTAAAATCATGTCTTTGTGTTTACGTGTGCATACAAAAGAACAGATAACACTTCTGTAGAATATTTAAATGGTAGTATGAATTTAATGTATTGAAAAATATTTATATAATTTGAGAACTATGAAAAAAATACTGATGCAGGTATGAGGATTTTATCATACTACATCATGTGTATTTAATTTCTATATATATATGTGTTTTTTGAAAAGAACAGAATAAAACCTGTGGTTGCTTAACTTGCATTTTAACATCTCTTCTGGTAATCAAGTGCCAGAATTTATATTATATATTAGAATAAATTTTAGAAGACCAAAACTATTATGTAATAATGTGTTTTAAAGAACTTGTTTCAAGCTGAGAGGAAAAAACAGTTTGATGTGTTACATGTTCTCTTTTTGTTAAGTATGAAAACTGTTTAACAAAGTATAGGGTTAATTTCATTGTGTTCACAATTAAACACCTATTTAGATTGTTACCTATTCCAAGATGTTTAATATTAATCTCAGGTGGCATTAGATGACACCTTTTTTTTTCTTATAAAAGCAACATTGTATATTTTAAATATGCTAAACTATCTCTTCAGGAAGAATTTTTATTATGTATTGAAGTACTGGTGTCTATAAGTAGAGGTCTTTTTTTTTTACTGAGGGCACAAAATCCTGCTTGGACATTTTTCTCAAAGTGAAAGTTAAATAATATTAAGTATATAATATATGGTCTTGTGCTGATTTGAAAACAGTGTTCTGAGATAAATTTGAAGCGCAAGTTTTATAGTATATTTTTCTGAATAAACAGTTGCTGCTTCCAGTGTACAGCATCATATTTGTTATGAAATCATTGTTGCTCTAGTTGTATAGTTGCTTTGTACAAGTATATGTTCAGTTTCTAGACTTAATATGAAATGTAAAATAAAAGATTAATGTGATGTAGTGGTATCCTTTCTAAGACACCTAAAACCTTATTAAAGAATATTGAACAGTTTTTTTTCTTTTTTAATTTTAAGGGCAATAAAAGTGTAATTTCACTTAAGTGTCAAATTATACAATTTGGGGTAAGTTTGGTGCATTGATTTTTAATAATTTTTTGCCTTTTGATGCATTGCATTGGATAATGGTAAAGTGGGTCTGTGAAATTGAGTGAAATAGAATGTATGATACATAATGTTTTGGTAATTATAATAGGCACTTTGTTCGTAATGGTGAAGAGGAATCTAAACTGTTCTTTCCATGATGGGTTGCACCAATCTAGGTTAATTTGTGTTAGCGTCATTCCATAATGATTAAGAAAAATATTGTCATATGAAGGCATCTTCACTGTGTAATTTGTATATAGGAGAAATAATTCCCAGTTTATTTTTTCAGATGTTTTATTTTTAAAAAAACTTTCTATTTCTAGAGAATAATATTGTTAAGCAAAATGATAAGCACCATAAGTTATAATACTGTGACAGTCTTCCTCAGTTGCTTTATCCCTGTAAAAAAGAAACAATCACTAACACTTCTAACAATAGAAAAACACAAAAATTCTTTTTATCTGGGAACATTAATGGCTTAGTTAAGATTTTCCTATAACCATTTTTTTTTTTTTTTGGCATGGGCAGGCACAGGGAATCAAACCCAGGTCTCTGGCACGGCAGGTGAATGCTTTGTCACTGAGCCACTGTCACACCGCCCCCCTATAACCATTTTTGATATCTCACTTGAATCCATCATTATATTAAAGATCCAATATGTTTCTCCTAGTATTTGTTCTTACCTATGTATTTTGCTCTTCAACCAACCCATTACTCTAGTTTTGCATAAGCATTCTTTGTTTTAACCAAATTCTGTTTTGAATAGTAACAAATGATAACTTGTTCTTTTTTGTATCTTCTGTTTTATATGAACTTTAAGAAATAATTTTTTCCTTTTGGGTTTTTTACAGGTTAAAAAATTAAGTAATGAAATAAATTTTATATCACTTAAAAGTTTCTTGTAAAAAGTACAACGAAAGTAGTGGAATGAAAACTGAAGTAAATTTAGATCTGTTGAATTTGAGATGATGTATATACATGTATGTATATACATATAGATGATGTATATAGATGATGTATATATAATGTATATACAATTAAAACCAATAAATCCTAAAGCAATGTAGAGTAAAGGGTGTTAAAGATTCGTTTTTGTATTTATGATAAAAGCAGTATTAAAATTGAGAAACCAGAGATATGGACATTTTGGCCTAACTGAAGTACTGTGTATAAAATTTGTGATTACACTTTACTATGATATGGAATGTTGGCCAATAATTTTTATGGTAGTCATATATGTATCCTGTAATTTGATTTATTTGTCTACAAATACCTTCAAAGACAGTTGTAAAGCCGGGCACTTAGAAATAATAGAAAAAACATGAAGATTAAAGTATTATCCATAAGATTATTTGAAAAAGCAATAAGCTTAGACAGGGTATGTTGTGCATTTTTGTGTTTTTCATGAAATCAATATCCCTTGAGGTTTTCTCTTAAATAAATTAAAAAATTTTACAAGGTAATAGATGCACATGGTGGAAAAAATCAAGTAGAACAGAATGCAGAGCCATAACCCCGATTTCTCCTCAGTGCCAATGTCCAAAGAATATTTTAAATTATTTTCTCATGTGCTATGATTAAATAGTATACTGATTTTATTTTATAGCCTATCAACAATTGTATGGTTTATCAATCTGCTCCAGTAGGTGAGGATTTGACTCATGTCCATCTCTCTATCTTGTTATATCACTTTTAGTTTCTCTGTTAGCACTGTGATTTGTGTAGTATACTTAGACCACTTTCTTCATGGTAATATGCATTATTTTTCTTGATTTCCAAAGTAGTAAAACTGAGAATAGTAATTCTTCTATTTTTCTCTTCACCTTTTCTTCCCCCCTTTATGCCCTCATGTCTGTCTGTTGTTTTGATTTTGGCATTAAGTTTGAGAATGTTTATCCTCTATACTTTACTCCTTTGTACTTGGTCTGTGACTTGATTTTGTTTTTTAACTTTTTTTGTTGTATAATATAACATATGTTACAAGGCAAAGAAAGAAAAAAGCAATAGTTTTCAAAGCACTGTTCAACAAGTAGTTTCAGGATAATGACGATGTTAAAGGTTGAAAATCAATAACTAGTTCTACATTATTGTGATTAGATAAATATTGTTCACAAAGAGACAAGGAGGATATGATTACATTTCCTTTCTTGGTGTTTCTTTTAATTTTGAGTCTGTGATTATCTTATTTGGACCATATGTGTCTGTTCTAATTTTTTCTGAACCTTTCCATGTAGTTAGTTTTTATTATTATTGTTTCATCCATTTGAGTCCTTTTTTCCTCTGAGGAAAGGCTACTCTTAGTCCTTTTTATTTTGGACTGTATGTTAACTAAACTTGCTGCATAGCTTTGTATGGACTTTTCTTCATGTTTTTGTACTTTTGGCTCTAATATTTATTTTTTAATTTATCTTTATTTTTTCCTGACTTTCTTCTTTATTTTAATGCAGTATGTCTCATATAAATTTCTAGAAAAGGATATGTGGGAGGTAAATTTTTGAATCCTTGTGTATCTGAAAAAAGTATTCATTAATTCTTTCAGTTGATTGATATTTTTAAAATTTTTAATTAAAAAATACGGCAACAAACACAAACGTCTTATCATTCCATTCTACATATATAATCAATAATTCACAATATCACATAGTTGCCTATTCATCATCATGATCATTTCTTATAACATTTGCATCAATTCAGAAAAAGAAATAAAAAGACAACAACAGAAAAAAATTCATACATACCATACCTCTTACTCCTCCCTTTCATTGATCACTAGCATTTCAATCATCACTAGCATTTCAATCTAAATTTATTTTAACATTTGTTCACCCTATTATTTATTTTTATTCCATGTGTTTTACTCGTCTGTTGATAAGGTAGATAAAAGGAGCATCAGACACAAGGTTTTTCACAAGATTGATAGTATTTTTTTCAAGCCTTGGTATTATTTTATTTAAGCCAATCGTAAGTTGCAGATTTGAGGCAATCGTAAGTTGCCTCAAAACTCTGAAGGCATTGCTCTAATGTATTCTAGTATCCATTGATTCAGGAGGAGAAGTTCGATACCTTGTGATTTTCTTCCTATGTGATTGATGTGCTTTGTCTTTTCTTTCATGGAAGCTCTTTAGGGTTAGAAACTTCTTTTTAAATTGAAATTTCTCAATGATGTCTACATGTAATTCCTTTTTGTTACTATTAAACTTAAAGACTTATGTTCTTAAGTTCTTTTATTATTGATTTAATTATCTTGTCTTTATTCTGTTTCCGTAACTCTTTTTAGTTAGATATTGAATCTCTTAAATTAATTTTTTTCTTTTCTCACCATCTTTTTGTCTTCTTTGTTTTATTCTTCTGGACATTTCTCTACTTTATTCTTAGACCTTTTACTTTTATTTTTGCAGTCATGTTTTAACTTTTCAAGAATTCTCGTTACCCCCACCCCAGCATCTTTTCTTCGTTTTATGGATTTGTAACCTACAGTCTCTAAAAATTTTTATGGGAGTTTTCTTTAAAGTGATTCCCTTCTCCCTTACCTTGTTTGCTCTTGATAATTTTTATTTTTATCTTGTTCTCATTTGTATTGCAGGCTTTTTATCAAATATCTTCTAATCTTTAGTTATATTCAGATTTAAGAATTAGGCAGAAGAGCTCACAAAGAGCTCTTGGTGGGAATCAATGACTGACAGACTTGACTTTATGGTGAAGCTGATAATTACTCTTTTGTGTTCTGAGATTTTGGAGTCCATTGTTTTACCCTGAAGTGTCAGCCTCCCATATTAGATTCTCTTAGTTCCCTCTCTGCATCCTGTAATTTCTTTAGGAAAGAACTCTCTATTTTATGTTATTTTTTAAATTATTTTTTTCTTCAAAAAGTTTTTTTTAAACAACCATTTAAATGGTCATTTATGGGTGAGAGATAAATTTGCGTGTCAGATATGATATTGGAATCAAAGGTTCTCCTTTAGCTCGTAAACTAGATGAGACAAAAATTAATGAACATTCATGTGTATTATTTATACAGTGTTTCAGAATGTTAGGTTGTACAATATAATTGGAGCTTTAAGTTGTATGTAAGGTGTTTTGGGTGTTTAGAAAAGGGCATATCACCTGTGTGTGTTGGGCCTTTTACAGCAGGGTGGCGGATTAGGGAAGGCTTTACAACAAAGTTATTAGTATCATAAATGCTGGTAAAAATACTCAGATACCTTAAGAGAGCATAGATTAAAAAGTGAAAGGCCCTCTTCTGAATTCTCATCTTCAGTTTCACATTTCAGATATAATTCTTGTTAACACTTTATTGCATATCCTTTACTTTTGTGTAGCAAATATTTTTCTACATATATGTACATATATGTGTGTACTCTATTTTTACACAGATGGGATAATTTTTTGTGTATTACTTTGTGATTGCTTTTGTTACTTAACAGTCTGTCTTGGACATCTTTCTATTTTTAACATATAAACCTTGTTTCAGTTTCCTAGGTTACTCAGAGCAGATACCATAACATGGGTTGGGCTTTAAACAATGGGAATTTATTAGTATACAGTTTGAGGCTGTGAGGAGGATGTCCAAGATAAGGCATCGTCAAGGTGATGCTTCTTACCGAAGACTGGCAGCCAGTGATCCTTGGCTCCTCTGCCATTTGGCAAGGCACATGGTGGCATCTGCTGATCTCTCCCTTTTCTTGTAAATTTCCTTGATTTCATCTTCATGTTTCCATGGCTCTTTATCTCTCTCTGTATTCATTCCATTTATAAAGGACTCAAGTAAGAGAATTAAGACCTATCCTGAATGAGGTGGGTCACCCTTTAACTGAAACAACCTCATCGCACATCCTACTTACGATAGGTCCACACCTGCAGGAATGGATTAAATTTCAAAAACATATTTTCCTGGAATACATATCTAGCATCAAACCACCACATACATCTATCTCATTTTTTTCAAAATCTGCATAGTATTCATTCATCCAACTGATATATTCATTGAGTTCTTACTTAGGCCAAGCCATGTTCTAGCTTCTGGGCAAATCAGACCAAATCCCTGCCCTAGGGGACTTTAGTTTATTGGGAGAGATACAAAATAAATGCATTCCTAGTACTTACTTCAGAGAGTGAGAAATGCTGTAGAGAAATTAAAATATGCGAGTGGTATAGAGAGTGTCCGGTAGTGGTTCTGAGGCAGGTAGTCGTGCATGTGGCTAGGGTGCGCAGGAAGGTCTCTCTGAAGTGGGGACACTGAAATTAAGACTTGAATTATGAGGCAGTTATGAGAAAGTTTAGCAAGAACATGGTTCATTGTGAAGCCTTTAAAACAAAAAATCAGGGATCAAAACGAATGAATGAATGATGTTAGTGGGCAAAGAGGAGAGCTTAGGAGATCACCTATGAGAGATGAGCAAGAGCCTGATCATATAGTATGGTATCCTATATGCCTAGAGTGCCATGGTCGGAATTGGAATTTTTTCTCAGTAATGGGATCCTTTGGAGGATTTCAAAAGGGGGCACTCAATAAGGCTATTGCTGTAATCTTGGCAGATATGATAAGGTTTGGACTAGGTGTAGGGTGGAGGAGGAAAGTTACATTTCATATATTGTTTTGAAAGCTCACTGATAAGATCTGTTGAATGATTTGATGATGGGGTATAAGAGAAAGAAGAATTAAGGTTGTCTTTTTGGTCTCAGCAGATGGTCAAAAAGTAGTGTCATTTATTGTGATTAGTGGGCCTACTGGAGAAGCAGAGGTTGGTTATACCCTCATTTATTTAACTAGTCTCTTATTGGTGCTCATTTAGTTGATTTTCAGTCTTCTATTTGCTATTTTTGTAGTGATCATCTTTGTATTTGGGTGTTTACATTTGTGGACATATTCTAGACGATCAGTTCCTAGATGTCCTCTCACTCAACAGTACATATGTTTCAAGTTTTTATGGATACTGACCAAGCGCCCTCCAAAACTGATATATGGCTTAGACTCCTGCAACAGGGTTTGTCCTTTTGCTTCCATCCTCAGCAAGAGTATATGCTGGTGGAAGACGAAGGGAGCGAGCAGGCGTGTATTTTTGAACATGGGGGTTGGAGTTCTAACAGAATTTTTTTCTTTGCTGTGTCACTTCAGCACTCTTCCTAGAATTGAAATCAGCAGTTGTCCTTTACAGAATCTTGGAAGTCATAATATGCCTTTTTATGCCATAATGAAATTGTACTTAGGCCATAGTTTCTGTAGCTACCAGTCATATAGTTCCTGGCCTGTCTTTGTAGGCTTCACTGATAAGTATGAAGACCTTCGTAATAATTATGAAATGATGATCAAAATAACAAATATTAATTGTTTAATATTTTCTAGGCACTATCATAAGTGCTTTACATGTACCATGTTAATTGACTTAATCCTTAAACAGTCTACAATGTAAAATACTCTTATCTCCACCTTTCAGTTGAGAAAACAGATGAAGGACTTCTACTAATTCTTTTGAAAATGTTTTAAATTTTTATTGAAAAATTTTCACACACATACAGTCCATCCATATTGTACATTCAGTGACTCACAATAGCATCACATAGTTGTATATTCAGTCTACTAATCCTAAATTGTCTTTTCATTTTATCTTTTTTTCTGTCAAAATGTTTCTTTCTGGTAAATTTGGCACTATTCAAATTTGGTAGATTTGTTTGGCACTATTCCAGTTTGGTAAATTTGAATTCCTTTTGTCAGTTGCTGTAGGTCAAAACCCAAACCCAATGGCAGAAAAAGGCACTAGAGCAGTAAATAGCAAGTTGCAGAATGTTCAGTTTGGGAGAATGCTCTAATTATTGGCTGATCATATCTATAGTCTATGGGGTTCTGATAGTCAGTACTGCCGAGGTTCAAATTATAGCTTTTCAAGGTAGTTGCTATTTGATTTGGGTCTGGTTATTGGTCTTTTTGTAGCTCAGATTTCTCAGCTTTTGAATGGGGGTAACAATAGTTTGTATTTTATAGAAACTGTTGTTGTTGTCAGCAGTAAATGATATCATGCATGTAAAGATGCCCTAGCACAGTATCAGGCATAGACAAAGCACTTCATCAGTCATCTTTTTTTTTTTTTTTTAATTGGTTACCAAGAGTGGCTGTCTGGTACTCAAAGCATGGGAAAAAAATACTGATAATAGAATATTATACTCTTAGTGAGTAATATGTGAACTTATATAAAATTAAAAAATTTCTAAATGCTATTAGTGTTTTAGTGAGTCATGTTAATGAGATGGAAAGAGAGTCTTTAGAGGAGTAGTATATATAAAATTAAAAAATTTCTAAATGCTACTAGTGTTTTAGTGAGTCATGTTAATGAGATGGAAAGAGAGTCTTTAGAGGAGTAGTAGGCAGTCAAGTCATTCAGGACCTTGCAGACTATTGTGAGAACTTACGACTTTTACTTTGGGTGAGATGGGATAACTTTGTGGGGTTTTGAGCAGAAGAGTGACCCTATGACCTAAACTTTATGAGTCTCACTCTAGCTGTTGTGTTGAGACTAGAGTAATGTAGCAGTGGTGGGGGAGATCAAGGTAGAAGCAGGCACACTAGTTAAGAAAATATTGTAAGCAACCACCTGAGAGATGGTGTGGAACAAGGTTGGATTCAGAAAGATGGTGAGAAATAATCTGTATATGTTTTGAAGATAGAGCTGAAAGGATTTGTACAGGAATGGAAAGTGGGATGTGAAAAAAGGAGGAGTTGGAGTTCACTCCTCATCTGACTATAGCCAGTGATGATGAAGACAATTTGTTCACGTACATCTCTTTTATTTAGAAGGAAAATCTTTCCTGAAATTCAGTCAGCAGACTTTTCATAGAATCCTTTAAGTTGAGATTGGTCATGTGCCTGTATCCTAAGTACAAGTAAGGCTGGGAAGGTAAGAATCTGATACTTTCTGTCTTTTTGATGGGAAGTGGACCCTGACAGCAAAGAACACGTTGTTACAGTTGGAGGATGGCTGTTGGCTAGGTAGTGAATAGTGACTATATGTTGTTGCCCATTTTTCTGTTGTGATTCATCCTTTTTTTTCCTTGACAGCTTTTAAATAATGATTGCATGTTAAGAAAATTAGCACTTGTGATATTTGCAAGCCATATATTTTAATGAGGTTTTTTACTCTGAGGTCAGATTTTTGATTTTTGAAATAAATGAATCTCCTTTCAGAGTTACAAGGTGCAGGTGATTGCAGAGTCCAATGCATAATTTATAGTTTTTCCTATTCTGGGTGGAAGTGTCGTTTTAACCTGAATTCTGGTTAGTTATTCTTTATAAAACTGTAATTGTGCATCTTGTAGGGGTAGGTGGGAAAAAAAAACACCCAGTTCCACTGTACCCCTTATGTTATTGTTGCCTAGCACTGCAGATACATTATTTCACCTGCGACAAATTCTTCAATAACATTTGCTTTTTACAGTTTCTTCTTGGATGCCTTGTCAGTAGTCATTAACTATTAACTTTCCTTTCCTTACATCCCTTGCTCCCTTCCTTCCTTCACCAATAAGACTGATAGATAACTGGGCTGTTATAGTATAGGGGATTTTTTGTTTTATTGTATGATTTATTGTTTGTTCTTCAATTTCAAAGATGGTAGGCAGTATAGCTTTAAGATTTTGAGTGTAGGCTTTCATCATACGTATCAGTGTTTTTGAGGCTTAACTCCACCACGTATTAACTGTTTAACTGAGACCGCTTCATTGCTCAACTTCATTCATATTATGCTAGGCATGAAATTCACATAAAATACAATGCAAATAATCCTTTGTGGAGTTGCACAATTTTGTGTCTCTGACACAATTTTGTGTCAAAGGTGACTTTGGGCCAGTTAATTAAACCCTGAGTTTTAAATGAGACCTTTAAAACACTTAAGGGGAAATGTTTCATAGCTTTTCATTTTTACCTTTCACTAGGTGAGTTAAAAATGGGGAAGTAGGATTATGGTGAAGTAGGTGTGGGGTATTATAGAAAGTATGTCTAAAAACCTGCATATTTGTTTTTCAAATTGCACAAGAGCTGTGTTTAGCTGTCTCATTGTAGAGACAAAAATTAAGAGTAAGAATTAAAATTCAGACCTAATGCATTTTGTGGCTGTTTTAGATTGCAAGCTGCCAAAATGCGATATTTCAGAAACAGAATGGCTTTTAAAAAAGGAATTTATTAAGTTGCAAATTTACAGTTGTAGGGCCATGAAAATGTCCAAATTAAGGCAAGGCTATAAGGTGTCCAAATTAAGGCATCCGGGGAAAGATACCTTGACTTAAGAAGGCCGAAGGGTCCAGAACAGTTCTGTCAGCTGGAAAGGCACACAGCGACGTCTGCTAGCTTTCTCTCCCAGCTTCTTGTTTCATGAAGCTCTCCTGGGGGCATTTTTCCTCTTGATCTCCAAATGTCTCTAGCTGTGTGGACTCTGTTGATTCTTGTGTCTCTCAAGCTTTTCACAAATGGTTCCCTCTTAAAGGGCTCCAGTAAGCAATCCCACCTTGAATGGGTGAAGACAGATCTCCATGGAAACTATCTAATCAAAAGTTACCACCCTCAATTTGGTGGGTCATATCTCCATGGAAATAATAAACATTCCACCCAGCAATATTCAATGAGGGTTAAAGGCCATGACTTTTCTGGGGGTACATAATAGCTCCAAACTGGCACCAGTGACTGATAGAAAATAATGTGTGTTCATTAACTTTCTGGATGTTCTTTTCTGTAGTTTGGAGATTATCCTTCAGATCAGTAATTTTTTCTTTGTTAAACAAAAAGTTGTAATGTTTGGATCATTTTCTCAATATAGGTACCCAGAGGCTTTTCTGATGTTCATTCATATTGTAGATAGATAGGGTTGCTGGGGGACAGATCTAGTGAAATACGTTTCTATTTTTTGCATGAAAAAATGAAAGGCTGTGGAACTGCTCATCATTTCCCCTTAACTGTTTTAAAGGCATGCTTAGCTCACTTATCAAGACATAGCCAAGAAAGATAATTCATTGGAGGCAAGCAAAAATATGTTTAGTTTTCTTTTTTCAAATTCACCTTAATATACTTTTGGTAGGATATTAGAATAATTTCTAAGTTCCAAGTTTGGTGGGAAGTTCTCTAAGGAAGTTTAGTTTCTGAGCCACAATGTGAGTAGAGTTCTAACTCTGTTACAGCAGTTGTTGGGTATCTCTTGTTGTAGTACTCAAAATAAATATACATTTACTTATGTGTTTTTTATGTTGGATAGTTTTTATTGGAAGGCTTAAGTGTAGATTTATGAAGAAAATTAGTTCAGTATGCATTATGTGCAATAAATACTTTCCTTCTGATCAAAAGTTGCATAGAGTACTATTTTTTCCAGGAGGTATAGGGAGTCGTATATTGATAAATAAGATTGCTTTTATCTTTTAATGAAGTTACCTCTTGGAGCAGGAGAAAAGTGCTTAATGTTTATCTTGTATTAGCCCTGAATTATAATTTGACTTATAACCTAAAAGCTATAGATTCATGGGGTAGTTAATGTCAATATCTCACTAGTGGCTTTGGAAAGATTACATGGTAAGATAAATGGATATTTTCTGATAATGTTAAGAATTATATGTTAGTGGGTAATCCTGTGGGAAGGAACAACTAAGGCATAGGTGACACAAGAGTGGAAAATTACTGGCCTTATTTGTAAAATATAGAGTATTAATAAAACTATAATACATACCATAGTTCTGACATGGAATTTAACCATGACTGTTATAGTTCTGGCTGTAAAGCAGTTGTCTCCAAACTTTTTTTTTAAATCATGCTCCTCATCAGTAAAAACTTAAATATGTGGCTTCAGCATATGTATCCTTATTATTTCAAAATAAATTGTATACATTTATAAAAATCAACTCAGTCATGTACGAGGAAAGCTACATTTTATATTCTTAATATTTTATATTCTTAATAATAATATTGACTGATGGTTAATATTACTTACCATCAGTCTTAAGTTCTAGTATTTTTAGGTCTGTGGTTAGGAAACTTAAAATTTTCTTTTGCTTGACCCTCCAGTTTGGAATAAATAAACTTCGGAATGTTAATTTTTCTACTTACATTAGGTATTAGGTAGCATGTAGTGTAGAAGAGTAGTATAGAGTGAGTGATGAATTAAATTTTTGAGTCCTCAAGAGGCTATTGGAAAAATCATAACAATGGTGAAATGAAAAGTTTTGAATTGTGGGTTTGCTTAACTTGGTGAGTGAGTTAAGGAACATTCATGTTTCATTAACAGTTTTTAGCTTCCACCATGTGCCAGGCACTTTCACATGTATTGCTTAATCTGTAGCTCCTCTACTGATGAGAAATCCAGTGCATTAAGTGGTTGTCAGAATTTTTTCCATGTCAGAGACTTGGAAAGCTCTTTGTTTTTCCCTTTATACTGCAACTGATTTGAGGAGTTTTAAAATCTAGTTTTGGAGAAAAGAAAAACATACATGAACAGAATTTTAAAGATGAGGCTCTAAGTTACTTGGGCATAGTGAATGTATTTTTCTTGGGTTATGACTGTCTAGACGTCTAGTATGGTGTATGTAGCAGGTGTTTAATAAATATTTATTAAATACTTAAG
This sequence comes from Tamandua tetradactyla, assembly GCF_023851605.1. Taxonomy (NCBI): domain Eukaryota; kingdom Metazoa; phylum Chordata; class Mammalia; order Pilosa; family Myrmecophagidae; genus Tamandua; species Tamandua tetradactyla. Next base: position 196,954,363 of record NC_135327.1, on the reverse strand, counting down.
AGCATGAAATATTTATTAAATATTTAACAGCATGGGATTTTTTTGGTTTGCTTTTAACTTTTTTTTTAATTGTATAATATAACATATACAAAGCAAAGAAAGGAAAAAGCAATAATTTTCAAAGCACTCTTTAGCAAGTAGCTACAGAGTTTGTCATAGGCTAGGGTACCATCATCTCCAATTTTTCCTTTTAGCTGCTCCAGAATATAGAAGGAAGGATAATATTTTTTTATTATCACAGTCGACTTTTTTTTCCTTTTTTTTGGAAAGTAACATATATACAAAAATACAATAAATTTCAAAGCACAGATACAACAATTAATTGTAGAACAAATTTCAGAGTTTGGTACAGGTTATAATTCCACAATTTTAAGTTTTTACTTGTAGCTGCTCAAAGATACTAGAGACTAAAAGAAATGTCAGTTTAATGATTCAGCAGTCATATTCGTTTGTTAACTCCTACCGTCTCTGTATAACTCCACCATCACCTTTGGTCTTTCTGTCACACTTTTTAGGGGTATTTGGACTATGGCCATTCTAATTTTTTCATGTTGGAAGAGGCTGTCAATAATATGGGTAGGAAGATTGAACTATCTGATGTTCTGGAGAGGCAGGGCCCTCTAGGTTTCAGGACTTATCTGGTCCAGGAATCTATTTGGAAGTTGTAGGTTTCTGGAAAGTTACAGTAGTGCATGGAACCTTTGTAGAATCTTATATATTGCCCTAGCTGCTCCTTAGGATTGGCTGGAATGGTTTTGGTTGGGGTTTGGCAAGTTATGATAGGTAGCAATGTCTAACTGAAACTTGGGTAAGAAAGACTTAACAGCATGGGATTTTTTTTTAGTTTTTTTTTTTTTTCCCTAGCAGGATGGCATTTTAAAGAATACAAATTTGGGTTTGAGTATCAGCATTTCTACCTCTTAGTTCTGTGATCATGGCCATTACTTAATCATGCTTAGCCTGAGTTTCCTTATCTGAAAAATGGGGGAAGAGAATATTGTATTGGGTTGATAAGAGAATTAAATAATGTATATAAAATGCTAACTCACAGGGTCTGATATATATTAGTAAGTAGTTGCTATAGTGACTGTTTTTACCCCAGTACTAGAAGCGTTTAACATCACACTGTTCTATACTTTGCAACTAATTTTTGGGAAAGAACTAATGTTATCTTTTGGAAAAAGTTGTTTTAACAAAGTGTTCTTATCCATCTTTATCTCTCTACCAGTTCCTTTGTGGAACTAGTAAAAATTTAAGTATCTGATTTTAACATAGAGTATCATTTTATATCAAATGATAAATGGTAAGATAAAATGTGTGCATAGTTGTTTTTTTTTTGCTACAGTATGGTAAACTTTGATATCTAGTATATTTAATTATGTCATTTTGTTTAATAACATTTTTGAAGGTTTTAAAACACAGATCAGCATAAATCAGAAAATGAAAATACCTGTAATCCCACTGTTCACATAACTGCTTTTGCCTTAAAAAATAAAGTCTATGTCTATGATTAGTAATTTAAATGCTATAAACTAAAACCCTCTCTACCCTTTTAATCAATAATAACTATTTCTTTTATGTATTTTCAGAAAGCTCTCCTGTTGTTACAGTCAATGGATATATGAATTTATATAATAAGGGATAAGTAAACTTCTTTGAATTCATTTTTTGGAGAGTTCTCCAGCTATTAGATTGGGGAAGTGAACTTGTTATATAGAACAAGACATGATAGTATACTTATTTTTATGTGTTTATATGTGCGTGCGCAATATGTATATATGTGTTTATATATGTGTAAGTAATATGTTAGAGCCTTTTCAACATAAAGTTCACTAGTTTTATATTTGTCTTAAGTTCTTGATGGGCTAAAGCTCTTTTTCCTTTACAGTCAATCTATAAAGGTGAATTTATTAATTCAGTATTTATTGGGTGTGCTCTGTTAGGTATGTGCTAAGCATCAGAAATATAGAGAATAATAAGATGGGATCCTTGCCCATAAATCCTAAATTTCGGTGAGGGGGCAGGGAGGGGTGGATATATACACGGAGATAGATGTGTACTTCCTGGACTAAAAAGGAGTTGATCATTATCTCCTGGAGTTTAAAGAAAGATTACCTGGAAGAGATGACACTTAACCTGAGGCTTATAAGAACTATCTAAAAGACATTTTAGGCAGAGAAAATAGCATACGTAAAGGCAAAGAATTTGGGAGGGTATGATAAATAGTTAAATATGATAAAAGTGTAATATGTAGAGGAGGTGAGGCTACATTGGCTGGTGTAAGTTACATTATGAAGGGTCTTTTATGCTGTATTAAGGAGTATATGTTGCTGTCTTTAAGGTTTTGGTGTATATGACCATAGAAGGACAAAAAGCAAATCAGAGTTGCATTTAAAAAATGTCTCTCTGGCATCATTATGAAGGATGAATGGAGGGAGCTTGAAGTAGTAGGGTGTTGGCAGGTGGGAGAGGAATGAATGCCTGAAGTAAAGACAATTTGGGGGTTGAAAGAAAAGAAGTTTAGAAGGTAGAATTAATAGGAATGAGGGAAAGGAGAAACTGAAGTTTCTAGGTGGGTGGAACAAATTTGGGGAGAAATGAGATGACAGATTCAGTTTGGGATTGGTGAATTTCAAGTGCCTGTTATACATTCAGGTAAGATGGTCTTTAGATATTTGGGTATGTAGAGAGCTGAGAGTTAGCGTAAAGACGGGAGTTGGGGGAAGGAGAATGTGTCAAGTGAAAATGATTGAGAACTATATTACAGGGACTATCAGTATTTCAAAGGGTGGTCAGAGAATGGAAGAGGGAAATACTGTAAAGGAGGGTGAGAAGAAACAGCTGGAAAAGCCAAGAGCTATAGAAAGAGTTCTGTTGGGCACTTCTGTGATGTACAGTGTCAGTTGTTCTAGAGATAGCTGTGAGGGATAGCTGTGGAGAAAGGAAAAGACTATTTGTAGAGTGTATGATAGATTTGACAGTCAATATCAGTGAAATACTAGGTTTTGTAACCAGATTGAGAAGGTTCATTGGTGAATTGGAGATAAGAGAAAGTATAGGCATAAATGACTTAGTAGACACTCTAAAGAAGCTTGACTCTGAAGGTGAAATATATAATATCTAGAGAAAGAGGAAGCAGATTTATGGAAGTTTAGAGGTAGGTGAGGCTGTGGTTTATGTGTAGGTTTATGGGAAAGTGTCAGATTACAAGATCAACACTCAAAAATCTGTAGTGTTTCTATCACTAGTAATGAGCAGTCTGAGGAGGAAATCAAGAAAAAATTCCATTTAGAATTTCAACCAAAAGAATAAAATATTTTGGAAAAATTTAAGGATACAAAAGATCTATTCAAAGAAAAAAATATAAGAAATTGCTAACAGAAATCACAGAAGACCTAAATAAATGGAAGCGCATACTGTGTTCATGGATCAGAAAACTAAATATAGTTAAGATGTCAGTTCTACCTAAATTGATTTATAGATTCAATGTAATAACAATTAAAATCCCAAAAACTTATTTTGCAGAAATAGAAAAACCAATAACCAAATTTATTTAAAAGGACAGGATGCTCTGAATAGCTAAAAATATCTTGAGAAAGAAAAACAACGTCAGAGGTCACACTATCTGATATTAAGGCATATTATGAAACTGTAGTAGTCACATAGCATGGTACTGACATAAAGATCGATATACTGACAGTGGTAGTTAGTCATTTGTCAACTTGGCCAGGTGAAGGTACCTAGTTCTGTTGCTGTGGACATGAGCCAATGGTACGTGAACCTCATCTGTTGCTCATTACATCTGCAGTTAGCTAACAGACATGCCTGCTGTAATGAATGATGTTTGATTTAATTGGCTGGTGCTTAAATGAGAGAGTGCAATGTAGCACAGCCTAAGCAGCTAAGAAATCACCCTGGGGAAAGTTGTTGGAACTCAGGGGCCTGGAGAGAAGGCCAACAGAGATCACCCTGTTCCTTCTCATGTAAGAAAGAACCTCAGATGAAAGTTAGCGGCTTTTCTCTGAAGAACTAACGAAATAAATCCCCTTTTATTAAAAGCCAATCCATCTCTGGTATGTTGTATTCCAGCAGGTAGCAAACTAGAACACTGACCAATGAAATCAATCAAGTTGTTCAGATATAAACCCTCTCATCTATGGACAGTTGATCTTTGATAAGGCAGTCAGGCCAACTCACCTGGACAGAGCAGTCTCTTCAATAAATGGTGCCTAGAGAACGTGCTCTCTGTATTCAAAAGAATGAAAGAAAATTCACTTCACACCTTAATACAAAAATTAACTCAAAATGGATCAAAGACGGAAACATTAGAGTTGGTTATAAAATTTTTAGAAGAAACTAGAGGGAAAAATCTTATGGAACTTACAATAGGAGGCAATTTCCTAGATCTTACACCCAAAGCACAAGCATTGAGGAAAGAAATAGATAAATGGAAACTCCTCAAAATTAAACACTTTGGTGCATCAAGGAATTTTGTTAAGAAAGTAAAAAGACAGCCTATACAATGGGAGACAATATTTGGAAATGGCATATCAGATAAGGATCTAGTATCCAGAATATATAGATTTTTCAACTCAACAGCAAAGAGGCAAAGAACCCCATTAAAAAATGGGCAAAAGGCACGAACAGACACTTACCAGAAGAGTAAATACAAATGGCTAAAAGACGGATGAACAGGTGCTCAGTTTCCCTGGCCATTAGGGAAATGCAAATCAAAAGCACATTGAGATTATCATTTCACACCCACCATAATGTCCATCATCAAAAAAACAGAAAATGACAAGTGCTGGAGAGGATGTGGAGAAAGAGACACAGGTTTTCCGCTGTTGGTGGGAATGTAAAATGGTACAACTGCTGTGGAAGGCAGTTGACAGGTCCTCAGGAAGCTAAGTATAGAACTGCTGTATGATCTAGCAATACCATTGCTAAGTATGTATTCAGAGAACATGAGGGCAAGGACAAAAGCAGACATTTGCACACAATGTTTATAGCAGCATTATTTACAATTGCCAAGAGATGTAAACAACCCACATGCCCATCAACAGATGAGTTGAGCTAAACAAGCAGTGGCATATACATACAATGGAATATTATGCAGCTAAGACAGAATAAAGTCCTGACACATGTAATAATGTGGATGGAGTTTGAGTACATTATGCTGTGTGAAAGCCAGAAACAAAAGGACAAATACTGTATGGTCTCACTGATATGAACTAACATTAATGAGTGAACTTGGAGAATTTCAGTTAAGAACAGAGGTTATCAGGAGATAGAAAAAGTGTAGAGATTGGGTAATTGGAGCTGAGGCATACAGATGTGCAACAGGACTGATTGTAAAAATTCACAAATGGCTAGCACACTACTACCTGATTGTAGCACAATAATGTAAGTGCAGTGAATGAAGCTGAATGTGAGAATGACATAGGGAGAAGGGCTGGGGCACATATGAAGCCAGAAGGAAAGATAGTTTTTAAACTGATATGGTATAATCTAGGAATGCCTAAGTGTACAATGATAGTGACTAAATGTACAAATTGAAAAATGTTTTTGTATGAGGAAGCAAAAAAGGAATGTTAATATTGGAGGGTGTTGAAAATAGATGGTCTTTCATATTTTAAAACTTCTGTGTGATACTAAAGCAAGAAATATTTGGTACAGAATTCCATATTTTGACTAGTGCATTTTCTAATTTAACTCATCTAGGTAGTTTAATTGAACACCGTAAGTACATGCAACCTTGAATAGGGCATGAGATTTTGTAGGTTTGTCTTGGTTAGTCTGATGCCAGATAAATCCCAGAGGGTTTGAACAGTGAATAAAGAAGTATTTGCAAGGCCCCTTGGGAGAATGGGGAGAGAGGAGGAAAAATTCACTGTCAGTGTTTGGAGAATTCCTGATATTCTCTCAAGCAGTAGGGACAACCAAATCAGTAGGCTGAACCCTCAATCTTTGGGGTTTGCCCCTATGAAACTTAACCCCGTCAAGATTAAGCTAAACCTTCTTAAAATTAGGCCTAAGAGTCACCTCTGGAGAATTTATTTTGTAACTAAGATGTGGCCTCTCTCTCTCTCAGCCAACACAGCAGGCGAACTCACTGTCCTCTTCCCTCTCTATTTGAGAAGTGACTCCCAGTGGTGTAAACATCCCTGGGAATGTGGGACAGAAATTCTAGAATGTGCTGGGACTTGGCATCAAAGAATTGAGAAAACTTTTCGACTGAAAGGGAGAAGAGAGAAATGAGACAAAGTTTCAGTGGCTGAGAGATTTCAAACAGAGTCAAGAGGTTATCCTGGAGGTTATTCTATGCGTTATATAGGTAACATCTTTTTAGTTTATGGTGTATTAGAGGGGCTAGCTGGAAGTACCTGAAACTAAAGCTGTGTTCCAGTAGCCATATTTCTTGAAGTTGATTGTATAATGATAAATACCTTTCACAGTGTGGCTATGTGATTGTGAAAACTTGTGTCTGATGCTCCTTTTATCTACGGTATGGACAGATGAGTAAAAAATAAGAACGTGAAATAAACAAATAATAGGGGGAATAAAGGTTAAAATAAATTGTGTAGATTGAAATACTAGTGGTCAGTGAGAGGTAGTGGTAAGGGGTATTGCATGTATGAGTTTTTCCTTTTTTTTCTCTTTTGCTGGAGAGATGCAAACGTTCAAAAAATGATCACGGTGATGAATACAGAACTATGTGATGATATTGTGAGCCATTTATTGTAGCCATGTCAAGAATGCTTCTATATCAAGAATGTTTGTATGTCTGTTTCTTGTTTACAATAAAAATAAAAAAAAAAAAGATGAAGGGTATGGCCTATTGATTTGGGTGTCCAATAGTTTGACACAGTATCAGGGGATTTCCTGATGGTTAGGTTTAATAGTTCCATATTTTTTCTGCTATCCCTCAGGGGACTTTGCCAGTAGTTTTTGATTATCTGCTTAATATACTGGAGGATGTATTGAGGCATTACATTAAGCCATACAGGATTAAATGATGTTTCCGATTCTAGGCTCCCTATGTTTCATTTATTCAAATGAGTTCTACAGATAGGTTGAGTTAGATTATGTTGTTACAGAAAATTTTGGTTCTAAACCAAATAAACCTTTCTTCCTTTGGTATCAAATAGTGTATGTGCTTCTAAAATACAATCATTGTCTTCCTTAGCCCTGTGTTCTGAATTACTTTAACCCCAATCTGATCGGCTTCGTTCTGATCTCTAAATATCAGGTGTTTTATATATATGTATATGTGTGTGTGTATGTATGTATATATATATATAATTATTTTGTGTGTGTGTATGTATACAGAATATCAAACAGATATCAAACCTTTGTCCAATACGTGATTTCCAAATATTTTCTCCTATTGAGTTGGCTGCCCCTTCACCTTCTTGACAAAGTCTTTTGAGATGCAGAAGTACTTGATTTTGAGGAGTTCCCATTTATCTATTTTTTTATTTTGTTGCTTGTGCTTTGGGTGTAAAGTTCAGGAAGCTACCTCCTGTTACTAGGTCTTGAAGATGTTTCCCTACATTTTCTTTTAGAAGCTTTATGGTGCTAGTTCTTATAGTTAGGTGTTTGATCCACTTTGAGTTAATTTTTGTATAGGGTTTAAGATAGAGATCCTCTTTAATTCTTTTGGCTATTGATGATATTCAGTTCTTCCATGCTCGTTTATTGAAAAGACTATTTTGTTCCAGGTCAGGATTTGGGGGCCTTGTTAAAGATCTACCTACATAGATTTGGTGGTCTGTTTCTGCACTCTGGATCAATTCCATGGGTCATTGCTTCTGTCTTTGTGCTGGTACCATGCTGTTTTGACCACTGTGGCATTGTAACAGGTTTTACAGTCAGGGAGTGTTAATCCTCCTACTTTGTTCTTTTTTAGGATGATTTTAGCTGTTTGGGGTCTCTTTCCCTTCCAGATGAATTTGGTAACTAGTTTTTCCAAGTCTTCAAAGTAGGTTGTTGGAATTTTGATTGGTATTGTGTTGAATCTGTAGATCAATTTGTATAGTATTGACATCTGAACTATATTTGGCCTTCCTATCCTATTCGACTTGCTAATATTTTCTAGAGAATTTTTTTTTATTAATTAAAAAAAGAATTAACAAAACAATTAGAAATCATTCCATTCTACATGTACAATCAGTAATTCTTAATAACATCACATAGTTGCATATTCATCATTTCTTAGTACATTTGCATCGATTTAGAAAAAGAAATAAAAAAATAAAAAGACAACAGAATAAGAATTAAAACATTAATAGAAAGAAAAAAAAAACAAAAAACCTATACCTCACATGCAGCTTCATTCAGTGTTTTAACATAATTGCATTACAATTGGGTAGTATTGTGTTGTCCATTTCTGAGTTTTTATATCCAGTCCCGTTGTACAGTCTGTATCCCTTCAGCTCCAATTACCCCTTCTATTTTTTTTTTTTAATTAACGGAAAAAAAGAAATTAACCCAACATTTAGAAATCATACCATTCTACATATGCAATCAGTAATTCTTAACATCATCACATAGATGCATGATCATCATTTCTTAGTACATTTGCATCGGTTTAGAAAAACTAGCAACATAACCAAAAAAGATATAGAATGTTAATATAGAGACAAAAATAAAAGTAATAATAGTAAAGTCAAAACAAAACAAAAACCTATAGCTCAGATGCAGCTTCATTCAGTGTTTTGACAAGATTACTTTACAATTAGGTATTATTGTGCTGTCCATTTTTGAGTTTTTGTATCTAGTCCTGTTGCACAGTCTGTATCCCTTCAACTCCAATTGCCCATTATCTTACCCTGTTTCTACCTCCTGCTGGACTCTGTTACCAATGACATATTCCAAATTTATTCTCGAATGTCTGTTCACATCAGTGGGACCATACAGTATTTGTCCTTTAGTTTTTGGCTAGACTCACTCAGCATAATGTTCTCTAGGTTCATCCATGTTATTACATGCTTCATAAGTTTATCCTGTCTTAAAGCTGCATAGTATTCCATCGTATGTATATACCACAGTTTGTTTAGCCACTCTTCTGTTAATGGAGATTTCGGCTGTTTCCATCTCTTTGCAATTGTAAATAACCCTGCTATAAACATTGGTGTGCAAATGTCCGTTTGTGTCTTTGCCCTTAATTCCTTTGAGTATATTCCCAGCAATGGTATTGCTGGGTCGTATGGCAATTCTATATTCAGCTTTTTGAGGAACCGCCAAACTGCCTTCCACAGTGGTTGCACCATTTGACATTCCCACCAACAGTGGATAAGTGTGCCTCTTTCTCCGCATCCTCTCCAGCACTTGTCATTTTCTGTTTTGTTGATAATGGCCATTCTGGTGGGTGTGAGATGATATCTCATTGTGGTTTTGATTTGCATTTCTCTAATGGCCAGGGACATTGAGCATCTCTTCATGTGCCTTTTGGCCATTTGTATTTCCTCTTCTGATAGGAGTCTGTTCAAGTCTTTTTCCCATTTTGTAATTGGGTTGGCTGTCTTTTTGTTGTTGAGATGAACAATCTCTTTATAAATTCTGGATACTAGACCTTTATCTGATATATCATTTCCAAATATTGTCTCCCATTGTGTAGGCTGTCTTTCTGCTTTCTTGATGAAGTTCTTTGATGCACAAAAGTGTTTAATTTTGAGGAGCTCCCATTTATTTATTTCCTTCTTCAGTGTTCTTGCTTTAGGTTTAAGGTCCATAAAACCGCCTCCAGTTGTAAGATCCATAAGATATCTCCCAATATTTTCCTCTAACTGTTTTATGGTCTTAGACCTAATGTTTATATCTTTGATCCATTTTGAGTTAACTTTTGTATAGGGTGTGAGAGATGGGTCTTCTTTCATTCTTTTGCATATGGATATCCAATTCTCTAGGCACCATTTATTGAAGAGACTGTTCTGTCCCAGGTGAGTTGGCTTGACTGCCTTATCAAAGATCAAATGTCCATAGGTGAGAGGGTCTATATCTGAGCACTGTATTCGATTCCATTGGTCGATATATCTATCTTTATGCCAATACCATGCTGTTTTGACCACTGTGGCTTCATAATATGTCTTAAAGTCCGGCATCGCTAGACCTCCAGCTTCGTTTTTTTTCCTCAAGATGTTTTTAGCAATTCGGGGCACCCTGCCCTTCCAGATAAATTTGCTTATTGGTTTTTCTATTTCTGAAAAATAAGTTGTTGGGATTTTGATTGGTATTGCATTGAATCTGTAAATCAATTTAGGTAGGATTGACATCTTAACTATATTTAGTCTTCCAATCCATGAACACGGTATGCCCTTCCATCTATTTAGGTCTTCTGTGATTTCTTTTAACATTTTTTTGTAGTTTTCTTTATATATGTTTTTTGTCTCTTTAGTTAAATTTATTCCTAGGTATTTTATTCTTTTAGTTGCAATTGTAAATGGGATTCGTTTCTTGATTTTCCCCTCAGCTTGTTCATTACTAGTGTATAGAAATGCTACAGATTTTTGAATGTTGATCTTGTAACCTGCTACTTTGCTGTACTCATTTATTAGCTCTAGTAGTTTTGTTGTGGATTTTTCCGGGTTTTCGACGTATAGTATCATATCGTCTGCAAACAGTGATAGTTTTACTTCTTCCTTTCCAATTTTGATGCCTTGTATTTCTTTTTCTTGCCTAATTGCTCTGGCTAGAACTTCCAACACAATGTTGAATAATAGTGGTGATAGTGGACATCCTTGTCTTGTTCCTGATCTTAGGGGGAAAGTTTTCAATTTTTCCCCATTGAGGATGATATTAGCTGTGGGTTTTTCATATATTCCCTCTATCATTTCAAGGAAGTTCCCTTGTATTCCTATCTTTTGAAGTGTTTTCAACAGGAAAGGATGTTGAATCTTGTCAAATGCCTTCTCTGCATCAATTGAGATGATCATGTGATTTTTCTGCTTTGATTTGTTGATATGGTGTATTACATTAATTGATTTTCTTATGTTGAACCATCCTTGCATACCTGGGATGAATCCTACTTGGTCATGATGTATAATTCTTTTAATGTGTTGTTGGATACGATTTGCTAGAATTTTATTGAGGATTTTTGCATCTATATTCATTAGAGAGATTGGTCTGTAGTTTTCTTTTTTTGTAATATCTTTGCCTGGTTTTGGTATGAGGGTGATGTTGGCTTCATAGAATGAATTAGGTAGTTTTCCCTCCAATTCGATTTTTTTGAAGAGTTTGAGGAGAATTGGTACTAATTCTTTCCGGAACGTTTGGTAGAATTCACATGTGAAGCCATCTGGTCCTGGACTTTTCTTTTTAGGAAGTTTTTGAATGACTAATTCAGTTTCTTTACTTGTGATTGGTTTGTTGAGGTCATCTCTTTCTTCTTGAGTCAAAGTTGGTTGTTCATGTGTTTCCAGGAACCCGTCCATTTCATCTAAATTGTTGTATTTATTAGCGTAAAGTTGTTCATAGTATCCTGTTATTACCTCCTTTATTTCTGTGAGGTCAGTAGTTATGTCTCCTCTTCCATTTCTGATCTTATTTATTTGCATACTCTCTCTTCTTCTTTTTGTCAATCTTGTAAGGGCCCATCAATCTTATTGATTTTCTCATAGAACCAACTTCTGGTCTTATTGATTTTCTCTATTGTTTTCAATTTCATTTATTTCTGCTCTGATCTTTGTTATTTCTTTCCTTTGGTTGCTTTGGGATTAGTTTGCTGTTCTTTCTCCAGTTCTTCCAAGTGGACAGTTAATTCCTGCATTTTTGCCTTTTCTTCTTTTCTGATATAGGCATTTAGGGCAATAAATTTCCCTCTTAGCACTGCCTTTGCTGCGTCCCATAAGTTTTGATATGTTGTGTTTTCATTTTCATTCGCCTTGAGGTATTTACTAATTTCTCTTGCAATTTCTTCCTTGACCCACTTGTTGTTTAAGAGTGTGTTGTTGAGCCTTCACGTATTTGTGAATTTTCTGGCATTCCGCCTATTATTGATTTCCAACTTCATTCCTTTATGATCCGAGAAAGTGTTGTGTATGATTTCAATCTTTTTAAATTTGTTAAGACTTGCTTTGTGACCCAGCTTATGGTCTATCTTTGAGAATGATCCATGAGCACTTGAGGAAAAGGTGTATCCTGCTGTTGTGGGATGTAATGTCCTATAAATGTCTGTTAAGTCTAGCTCCTTTATAGTAATATTCAGATTCTCTATTTCTTTATTGATCCTCTGTCTAGATGTTCTGTCCATTGATGAGAGTGGGGAATTGAAGTCTCCAACTATTATGGTATTTGTGTCTATTTCCTTTTTCAGTGTTTGCAGTGTATTCCTCACGTATTTTGGGGCATTCTGGTTCGGTATGTAAATATTTATGATTGTTATGTCTTCTTGTTTAATTGTTCCTTTTATTAGTATATAGTGTCCTTCTTTGTCTCTTTTAACTGTTTTACATTTGAAGTCTAACTTGTTGGATATTAGTATAGCCACTCCTGCTATTTCCTGGTTGTTATTTGCATGAAATATCTTTTCCCAACCTTTCACTTTCAACCTATGTTTATCTTTGGGTCTAAGATGTGTTTCCTATAGACAGCATAAAGAAGGATCCTGTTTTTTAATCCATTCTGCCGCTCTATGTCTTTTGATTGGGTAATTCAGTCCATTAACATTTAGTGTTATTACTGTTTGGATAATATTTTCCTCTACCATTTTGCCTTTTCTATTATATATATCATATCTGACTTTCCTTCTTTCTACACTCTTCTCCATACCTCTCTCTTCTGTCTTTTCGGTTCTGACTCTAGTGCTCCCTTTAGTATTTCTTGCAGAGCTGGTCTCTTGGTCACAAATTCTCTCAGTGACTTTATGTCTGAGAATGTTTTAATTTCTTCCTCATTTTTGAAGGACAATTTTGCTGGATATAGGAGTCTTGGTTGGCAGTTTTTCTCTTTTAGTAATTTAAATATATCATCCCACTGTCTTCTAGCTTCCATGGTTTTTGCTGAGAAGTCTACACATAGTCTTATTGGGTTTCCCTTGTATGTGATGGATTGTTTTTCTCTTGTGCTTTCAAGATCCTCTATTTCTCTTTGACCTCTGACATTCGAACTAGTAAGTGTTTGGAGAACGCCCATTTGGGTCTAATCTCTTTGGGGTGCGCTGCACTTCTTGGATCTGTAATTTTAGGTCTTTCGTAAGAGTTGGGAAATTTTCAGTGAAAATTTCTTCCATTAGTTTTTCTCCTCCTTTTCCCTTCTCTTCTCCTTCTGTGACACCCACAACACGTATATTTGTGCGGTTCATATTGTCCTTGAGTTCCCTGATACCCTGTTCAAATTTTTCCATTCTTTTCCCGATAGTTTCTGTTTGTTTTTGGAATTCAGATGTTCCATCCTCCAAATCACTAATTCTATCTTCTGTCTCTTTGAATCTATCATTGTAGGTATCCATTGTTTTTTCTCTTTTCTACTTGTCCTTCACTTCCATAAGTTCTGTGATTTGTTTTTTCAGTTTTTCTATTTCTTCTTTATGTTCAGCCCATGTCTTCTTCATGTCCTCCCTCAATTTATCGATTTCGTTTTTGAAGAGGTTTTCCATTTCTGTTTGTATATTCAGCATTAGTTGTCTCAGCTCCTGTATCTCATTTGAACTATTGGTTTGTTCCTTTGACTGGGCCATATTTTCAATTATTTGAGTGTGATCCGTTTTCTTCTGTTGGCATCTGCGCATTTAGACAGATTTCCCTGGGTATTGGATCCAAAAGTTTGCAAGATTTTTCTGTGAAATCTCTGGGTTCTGTTTTTCTTATCCTGCCCAGTAGGTGGCGCTCGTGGCACACGTTTGTCTGCGGGTCCCACCAGTAAAAGGTGCTGTGGGTCCTTTAACTTTGGAAAACTCTCGCCATCCGGGAGGTTCGCTAGCCGAAGCGGCTTCGAAGAGTTCGAGCCGGCCCGGGGTCCGATCGAGGGGAGGGTTGCTGGCCACCGCAGCCCGGGGAAGTGCCCGTCCGAATTTCCTAGTCGCCCCGGCGACAAGCATGGCGGGAGGGCGCCAGCTGCAGCGGCCCACCCGGGAGAGTGCACGTTCCCGGGGAGTCACGTGTTTGGAAGGGGCCTCCCCCACCCGTCACTGTTCTCCACGGCCTGGGGTTTCTGATCCAATTCTCTCAGTTGGTCCGGTGGGCCGCGCGTGGTGTGGGCTCCAGCCGCCGCGGTTTCAGGGGACCGCTTCTCCAATTCTCCCAGCCGGCCCAGGAAGGGGGAAGGGAGTGACTCCGGCCGCTTGCTGCCCCGCCCGGTGAAGCCCACGCGCCTCGGTGATCTCACCCGAGTCGCTTCTCTCAGCCAGCCAGCCGTTCCAGGATGGGGTACGCTGTCTTTTTTATCTCTGTTGTGGCTTTGGGCGCTGTTCTGTATCGTTTCTACTCCCCTAGTAGCTGTCCTGGAGAAGAAACTAAGATCCGCGCGTCTTACTAAGCCGCCATCTTCTCCGGAAGTCCTCTAGAGAATTTTATCATCTGTGTTGATTAGGGAGATTGGCCTGTAGTTTTACTTTCTTATAGTGTCTTTTTGTTGTTGTTTAGAAAAATGTCTTTTTTTAAAAAATATTTTTATTGTAAAAACCTAACAAACCTATATTCTTGACATAAAAACATTATATATATGGTGTACAATCAGTGGCTTACAATATCATCACATAGTTCTATATTCATCACCATGAACTTTTTTTTTTTTGCAAGGGCTTTGCACCGGGATTCGAACCGAAGTCTCCAGCACAGCAGGTGAGAACTCAACCTTTGAGCCACTGTGGCCCACCCAGCATGAACATTTTTTGAACATTTGCATTGTTCCAGCAAAAGAAATGAAAAGGAAAAAGAAAAAACTCATATATATGATACCCCTCACTCCTCTCTCTCTCTCTCTCTCTCGCTCTCTCTCTCGCATTGACCACTGGTGTTTCCGTCTAGCCAAATTATTTTACCCTTTGTTCCCCCTATTATTTGTTTATTAATTTTATCCGTATTTTTTATTCAGCTGTCCATACCCTGGATATAAGGAGCATCAAACAAAAGATTCTCACAATCACACAACCATATTTGTAAATGTTTTATGTTTATGAATTGTCTTTAAGGATATAGCCTGTTGGAACACTAGCTCAACAGTTTCGGGTACTTCCCTCCAGTCACTCCAATACACCATAAACTAAAAAGGGATATCCGTATAGTGCATAAGGATAACCTCCAGGATAACCTCCCGACTCTGTTTGAAATATCTCAACCACTGAGACTTTATTTTGTCTCATTTCTGTCTTCCCTCTTTTGGTCAAGAAGTCTTTACTGATCTCTTGATGCCAGGTCCTGGCTTATCCCAGGCTTTCAGTCCTGAGTTGCCAGGGAGAGTTACACCCCTGGGTGTCATGTCCCATGTAATGGGGAAGGATAGTGAGTTTGCATGCTGAGCTGGCCACATCTGAGCAACAAAAGAGGTTATCTGGGGTGACCTAATTTTTAGTAGACTTAGTTTGTCCTTTGCAGAAATAAGTTTCATAGGGGCAAACCCTAAGATTGAGGGCTTGGCTTATTGATTTGGTTGTCCACACTGCTTGCGAGAATATCAGGAATTCTCCAGATGGGAAGCTGAATTTTCCCTTTTTCTCCCAAGTGCCCTAGGGGAACTTTGCAAGTACTTCTGTATTCACTGTTCAAATCACTCTGGTTCTTACAGCATCTTTACCCAGTTTTGGTATTATAATGATATTAGCTTCATAAAATGAGTTAGGTAGAGCCTTTTTTTGGAAAAAGTTAGAGCAAGAGTTCCTTTTAGAATATTTGATACAATTCCCCTGTGAAGTCATGTGGCCCTGGGCTTTTCTTTGTAGGAAGATTTTTGATGACTGATTGAATCTCTTTACTTGTGATTGGTTTGTTGCGATCTTCTGTTTCTTCCTGAGTCATTGTATCTTGTTTGTGTGTTACCAGGAATTTGTCTGTTTCATCTAAGTTGTCTAGTTTGTTGGCATATAGTTATTCATGGTATCCTTTTATGATTTATTTCTTCAGGGCTGTGGTAATGCACCCCTTCTCATTTCTAATTTTGTGTATTTGCATCCTCTCTCTTTCTTCCTTTCTCAGTCTTGCTAGTGGCCTATCAATTTTGAAAAAAATTTTTATTAATAAAACCAGTCAACATACAATATGAACACTTTTTTATCACATCATTGTATGTTTCATCGTATATTTATCATCACGAGCATTTCTTAGAACATTTGCATCACTTCAGAAAAAGGAAAAAGAAAACAGAAAAAAATTCATACATACCATACCCCCCTTACCCCTCCCTTTCATTGATCACTAGCGTTTCAGTCTACTAAGTTTATTTTAACATTTGTTCCCCCTGTTATTTATTTATTTTTAATACATATGTTTTACTCATCTGTCCTTCAGGTAGATAAAAGAAGTATCAGACCCAAGGTTTTCACAATCACACAGTCACATTGCAAAAGCTTTATCATTATACAATCATCTTCAAGAAACATGGTTACTGGAACACAGCTCTACATTTTCAGGCAGTTCCCTCCAGCCTCTCCATTACATCTTGAATAACAAGGTGGTATCTACTTAATGTGTAAGAACAACCTCTAGGATAACCTCTCAACTCTGTTTGGAGTTTTTCAGCCATTGACACTTTGTCTCATTTCACTGTTCTCCCTTTTGGTCGAGAAGGTTCTCTCAATCCATTAATGCTGAGTCTCAACTCATTCTAGGGTTTTTCTCAATCCCTTGATGCTGAGTCTCAGCCCATTCTAGGATCTCTGTCCCACGTTGCCAGGAAGTTTCACACCCCTGGGAGTCATGTCCTATGCAGACAAGGGGAGAGTGGTGAGTTTGCTGGTTGTGTTGGCTGGAGAGAGAGGCCACATCTGAGCAACAAAAGAGGCTCTCTTGGGGGTGACTCTTAGGCCTAATTTTAAGGATAGGCTTGACCTATCCTTTGTGGAGTTAAGTTTCATATGAACAAAGCCCAAGACTGCAGGCTCAGCCTATAACTTTGGTTGTCCACACTGCTTGTGAGGATATCAAGAATTCAACTTGGGGAAGTTGAATTTTCCCCTGTTCTCATCATTCCCCGAAGGAGACTTTTACTTTTCCACTCACTGATCAAATCACTCTGGACTTCATCGGGGCATCACTCTGGACAAACCAACAAAATCTCATGTCCTACACAAGCTTCCCTGTGCTTATGGTGTTTAAGCTGTCCACATAAGTTATATTAGGAGATGCACTAGTCAAAATATAAATTTTGTACCAAATCAACATTTTTTGCTCTAGTCTCACACATAAGTTGAAATTTTAAAATATTAATTACCATCTATTTTCAGCACCCGGCAGTAATGACATTCCTTTGTTCTTCCTTATGCAAAACATTTTTAAATTTGTACATTTAATCACTATCATTATGCACTCTAGACATTCCTAGATTAAACCATCTCAGGCTTTATCATCAGTCTTTCCTTCTGTTTTCATTTGTGCCTCCAGGCCTCCTCCCTCTATCATTTTCACATTCAGCTTCATTCAGTGTTCTAACATTATTGTATTACAGTTAGCTAGTATTATGTTATCCATTTCTAAATTTTTACAGACTCGTTGCACAATCTGTATCCGTTCAGTTCCAGTTAGCCAATATCTACCCTATTTCTAATCTCCTGATGAACTCTGTTCTTAACTGAAATTATCCACGTTCATTCATTATTGTTGGTTCATATCAGTGAGACCATACAGTCAGTATTTGTCCTTTGTTTCTGGATAATCTCACTTAGCATAATGCCCTTAAGGTCCATCCATGTTGTTACATACTTCGTAACTTTATTCTGTCTTACAGCTGCATAATATTCCATCATATGTATGTACCACAGCTTGTGTGGCCTATCAGTTTTATTGATTTTCTCTAAGAACCAAGTTTTGGTTTTATTTATTCTCTCTATTCTTGTTTAGTTCTCTGATTCAATTTAATCTTTGTTATTTCTCTTCTTCTGTTTGCTTTGGGGTTAATTTGCTTTTCTTTCACAAGTTCCTCCAGGTTAAGTACTCAATTTTTGCTCTTTCTTGGTTTTTAACATAAGCATTCAGTGCAGTAAATTTCTGTTTCAGCGGAGCTTTCCTCATTCCATAAATTCTGATAAGTTGTATTCTCATTTTCATTCATCTCCAGATAGCTACTGATTTCTCTAGCAGTTTCTTCTTTGACCCCCTGGTTGTTTAAGATTGTGCTATTTTATTTCCATGTATTTGTGAATGTTCTCGTTCTTTATGGTTATTGAGATCCAACTTCATTCCATTGTGATCAGGGAAACTGCTTTGAATAATTTCAATATTTTTAAATTTATAAATACCTGTTTTGTTCCCCAGTTATGATCTATCCTGGAGAATGCTACATGAGTGCTATAGAAGAATGTGTGTCCTTGTGTTTTGGGGTACAGTGACCTGTATATATGCCTGTTAGGTTTAATTCATTTATCAAGTTGTGTAATTTCTCTGTTTCATTGTTGATTTTCTGTCTGGTTGTTCTTCTATATAGAGGAGAGTGGTGTATTGAAGTCTCCTTCTATTAGTTTTGAAGCATCTGTTGCTGCCTTCAGTTTTGCCAGTGTGTGTCTCATGTACTTTGGAGTTCCTTAATTGGGAGCATAAATAGTCATTATTGTGTTATCTTCTTGGTGAATTGTCCCTTTAATTAATATATAGTGTCCTTCTTTGTCTCTTATGATGTCTTTACACTTAAAGTCTATTTTGTCTGATATTATTTTGTCCTGCTTCCTTTTTGTTTTTTGGCACGGCAGCCACCGGGAATCAAACCCGGGTTCTCTGGTATCGCAGGTGAAAATTGTGCCTCCTGAGCCACCGTGGCCCGCCCTGTCCTGCTTTCTTTTGATTACAACTTGTGTAGAAAAGCTTTTTCTTTGAATCTGTTTGTATCCTTGTATCTTAAAATGAGTCTCTAGTAAGTAGCATATAGCTGGATTATATTTCTTAATCCATCCTATCAATCTGTATCTTTTGTTGGTAAGTTTTGTCTTGTTAACATCCGAAGTTATTACTGAAAAGGGGTTTCTTGAATTTTATTTGTTAGATCTTTAAATTCTTTTCCCTTTTTTGTTTTCATCCTTTAAGTTACTCTTACTGGTACTCTTCAATTCTGTGCCTTCTTCCAGACCTCCCTGACTTGTCTTTTTTTTTAAACTGGTAGAACTCCCTTTAGTATTTCCTGTAGGTCTGGCCTGTTGTTCACAAATTCTTTCAGGATTTGTTTTCTTGTGAAAATTTTAATCTCTCCCTCAGTTTTGAAGGACAATTTCACTGGGTACAGAATTCTTGGCTGGAAGTCTTTCTCTTTTAGTAACTTGAATATATCATACCACTGCCTTCTCGCCTCCATTGTGCCAGTTGAGTAGTCTGAACTCAGTCTTATGTTGTTTCCCTTGTGTGTAGTAGATTGTTTTTCTCTTGCTGCTTTCAGCGTTTCCTTCTTCTCTGTAACATTTGACAGACTGATTAGTGTATGTCTTGGGGAAAGCCTATTTGGATTTATTCTGTTTGGAATTTGTTGGGCTTCTTTGACGTGTATATTTATGTCCCTTGTAAGGGTTCAAAAGTTTTCCCCCATTATATTCTCAATTACTCTACCTAACCCTTTACTCCTCTCTTTTCCTTTTGGGACACCAATTTATCTTGTATTTATTCCCTTTGTTTTGTCTGTCATTTCCCTGAGATTCAATTAAAAATTTTCCTTTTTTGTTTTTACCATTTGCTGTTTTGAGCATTTGAAATCAGTTAACCTGTACTCTGTATTGCTTATTCTTTCTTCCGTCTCTTCAGATCTGCTGTTGATCTGACAGACTGATGTTGTGTGCCTCTAGTGTGTTTTTTATTTGGTCAACAGAATTTTAATCTCTTTGATATCTACTGTTTTTCTGTTTATTCTTTCAAATTCCTCTTTATGTTCTTCTGTCTTCTTGATCTCCTTTATGTCATTTGACATCCCACTTATTTTATTAAATAGAGGTATATGAACATTGATTAGTTGTTCCAATGTCTGTCTCCTCTGGTGTTTTAATTTGGTCGTTAGGCTGGTGTATATCTGTCTGCATTGTGATATACTTAGTGAGTTGTGTTTTTGTAGCATGTAAGCATCTTGATTGATTTACTTTGGAAGTTAATTTCCTGTAGTCTAAAGCCTTTTGTTTGCAGGATGGATGTGTAACATGATGCAGGGTACAGGGTATGGCGCAACAGTGTGGTGATGCATTGCAGTGCTGGTATACATGCAGTTTGGGGATGTTAACACTGGAGCTTGTGAACATGGGCAACAAGCGGCCAGGGAGGTGTAGTTGTGTGGGTGTGCAGGTCTGGGGGTGTAACCCTCATATTTACTGGTTTCGGGTGTGGGGCCCTTTGTGCACGTGCACAGATCTACGTCAGTGGGTTGGTGTTATACCTTCATGCGGTGGAGGCAGATATGAGCCGGCTTTGTAGGTCAGTGCTTTTTCAGAGCTGGGAAGTGTGACCGAGGGCCATGTATATGTGCGAGTCTAGGAGTGCCTCCAACTGATGTTTCTAGAGTTAAAGGATGTGACTGGGGGACTATCGCATGTTCAGGTCTAGGAGTGCTATAAACTCATGCACAGAGCTCAGAGGGAATGGGGTGAGGCTGTTTGACACTATGCACAGAGGACAGGTGAACCTGGCTACAGAAGTATGCGCCCATAGCCTTTCTGGGCCTGCAACAGTCTGCAAGGAGCAGGGAGGGGAAGGTAGTGTTCAGGAGCAGTGCAAGAAAGGTGGGTCGAGCTGCATTTTGGTTGCGGTGTAGGGCGGGTACACGTGCTGAGGGTTTGTGGGGTGGGGGTGCTTGGAGTGCGGGGAGTGGGGGTGGCTGATGAGGTCAAGTGCGTGGTGTGTGGGGTGAGTTGCAGGTTGTGGAGCTTCGCTGATGAGCATAGCATTCTCAAGCAACATGACTTGGGCTTACTTCCTGCGATGTCCTGTCTCCTGGTCTGTGCACTCCTGTGAGTGCTGCAGTTCCACGTTAGAGTCCAGTTTTCTCCTTCTCAGTTCCTCAGCTTTTGCAACCAGGCGCCCTATTGTGGTGCAGGAGGCGCTTCCAGGTCAGTTGCACTCTTGAATTGCTGTCTCAGTTGCCCTTCTGTCCCTTCTCTACCTTTTCCTTGGAGCAGGGCTGAACTTGATCTACCTTATTTGGCCATCTCCCTGGAACTACCCATTGCTTGCTTTTAAGCAGATGGCTTTAAAATGCTTACTGTTGGATTTCTTTTTATGCCCCCTCCCTATTGGTCTGTTAAATAATAAATCTTTTTATTCTAAATAGAGTAGAAAAAAAAATTAACCTAGTCCAGGTAGATGATATCTGAGATGTAACTCTTTTCTTTCTTTATATGTACTTTCCGCTTTCTGTTATATTTTCAGTATTCTGGGATGTTAGAAGGGTAGATTTTCCTGTCTGTCTTGCCTTCTTTTAAAATTTATGTCTGTGAAACATAATCTAGGTTTGTCTGCTATATTCTAGATCATTGCTGTCCAGGAAAACTTTCTGCTATGAGGAAGTCATCTATATTTGTAGTGTCCACCCTGGTAGCCACTGGAAAAGTGGGTTGTAGCACTGAGGAAATGAATTTTTAATAATATTTAATCTAAATAAATTTAAATAGCCACATATAGCTAGTGGCTGATTATTGCTCCAGTGCAGTAGTTTAGACCTCTTTCCTTTTATTCTTTCCAATCCTATCTCCCTCTTCTAGGATCCAGGTAGTCATTGCGATTAGTTTAGTGTATATCCTAATAAATTTTTTTCTGTTTCTATGTAAGAAATATATGCACATTTGCATATATTGTTTATTTTATTTTATTTTTTATTGTGAAGAAAAATATGTAAACGAAGAAGCAGTGGATTTCGAAGTACGCTACACAATTAGTTTTAGAACAGATTTCAGAGTTTGGTGTGGGTTTCAGTTCCACAAGTTTAGATTTTTTTCTTCTGGCTGCTCCAAAACACTGGAGACTAAAAGAAATATCAATATAATGATTCAGGGCGGGCCACGGTGGCTCAGCAGGTAAGAGTGCTTGCCTGCCATGCCCAAGGACCCAGGTTCGTTTCCCGGTGCCTGCCCATGTAAAAAAAAAAAAAAATATATATATATATATATATATATATATATATATATATATATATATAAAATGATTCAGGAGTCATGTTCATTGTTAAATCCTGTCTTCTTTTTTTTATAACTCGACCTTCTCCTTTTTTCTTTTTTTAAATTATTTTTTATTGATATATATATTCACATGCCGTGTAATCCAAAGTGTACAATCAGTGGCTCACAATATCATCTTATAGCTGTGCATTTATCCTCACAATTGATGTTTTTTCTCTTTTTGTGAAAAATAGCATATATACAAAAGAGCAATAAATTTCAGAGCACGTAGTAACCATTAGTTGTAGAGTAGATTTCAGAGTTCGATATGGGTTACAGTTCCACAATTTTAGGTTTTTACTTCAAGCTGCTCTAAGATACTAGAGAGTTAAAGAAATATCAATATAATGATTCAGCAACCATACTCATTTCTTAAACCCTACCTTCTCTGTATAACTCCACTGACTTGTTATAAAACCTTAATTTACAAAGTTTTAAATCTGCCATGGTATACTAACCATTTTTTGTTTTGGAGGAGAAGAAGGTGAAGATGGAAAAGAAGAATGTAAAGTGTCCTTTCTCTTTCTTTTTTCCAAATAATCATTAGAATCAAGGGGAGTTTATTATAAAACCCTATATTCATACTAGGTTGGTATGAAATTGACTTTTTTAAGGAGAAAAATTACTGTTATTGGCAATTTCATGAAGTTCAAGCTAATTTATATACTACTTCCATTTTATACAGGGAGCCTCCATTCCTCATCTAATTTAAGAAAGATAGCACAAGTAAACTGATTTCATTTAGGGAAATTCAGTTGAAGGTAGAATATCAGTTTAAGGATCAATTACTGAAGCAGGGAACAGCTTGATGATTAGATTATAATTGATACCTTTTCCTGGATTATCTTTTTTAATAGTGTGGGCCTATTTTGATATATTTTGAACTTGATTTTTCAGACCATGAGAAAATTTTCTCTTGTTTAAATGAATGTGTTGAAGTATCATTTTAAAGCCAAATATAATTTATTTTAAATGCCAGCTATTTTAGATTACTTTATGCTATACTCTACCCCCCCTCTGTTAACATGAATGATAAAAAATGTTTCCTCTTTCACTGTCATATAATTGTATAAGATTCTAGTTTAAGAAACCTTTTTGTTAATATACTTTAATTGCAGTAATAACCAACTCTGGGTTTTTGACAAATACTGTTTTGATATAAGTGCTATCATCTTATGTTAATGAATTTTAATAGTGCTTAGAACACAGTTGTAGGTCCTTGACAAATGTTATTTGATTTTCAGTTGCCCTTGTTCTCTTGAAGGGTGTGAAACCTGTTAAGAGAGACTGAAACAGTCTCCAAACATTATAGAATTTGGACGTAAATGAGAATTGTTTTAAAATTATATTATATTGCTTTTCCTGTTAGCATCCCAGGTATTCGTATTCTTTATGTTACAACTCAGTTTTACAAAAAGGGATGTGCTTGATTAACTCTTATCACCCTCCCTCTCAGCATACTTATTTTTTAGGATGTGTGTATATTGTATTTACATAGACTTGCTTATGGATGTATAAATATAAATATACAGGCAGTCTTGAGTACCTAAAGTACTGTGTAAATACTTCTTCACTTAACTCCTGTAGTGTATTGTATCCAAGTACAAATAAAAAGTTTTTCTTACTTTTGAATTTCTTGTGTGTTAGGTATTGGGTAGAAAAGTATCTGAGAATACACATAGAAAGGCAAGGTCGCTTCAAGACATTCACTATCTATTGGTGGAATAGTATTGAAAGTGATACTTTAATGCACATAGTGGTGAGTACACAGCACAGACACTAGCTTGAAGGTCAGGAAAGGGCTGTAGACTTGATTTTTTTTTTTTGACACGAGCAGGCTCTGGGAAACAAACCCAGATCTCCGGCATGGCAGATGAGAACTCTGCTACTGATCCCCTGTTGCCCGTACTCTAGAGTTGCTTTTGAGCTGAATTTTGCAGTTTGCTACTGGAGGAGGTGGAGGATACTTTGCAGGTGGAGAGAGCAATATGTATAAACACTGAGAAGTGATTGAGTTTTTAACTGAAGAGATTCAGTATAGGTAAAAGTTCAGTATGTTTGGAGGAGAGTCAAGAGATGAGGCTGCAAAGGTAATAGAGCTTTAAGCCAGTTTAAGGAATAAGAATAGTTTTGATTTAACTCTGAAGGCCATGGAAAGTCTTTGAAAGATTTTATCCATAAAATCTGCAGAGTGTGATATTCATTAAAACACATTTTATGAATATCACTCTGTAGCACTGAAGAGAGTGACTAATAGTTTCCCTTTAATGAACTCCTTATAGAAATACGATTTTCTTTTTTATTCTTCTGTTCCCGTTCTCATTCTCTCTTTCTGTCTGTCTGTCGGTCATTTATATAATCTCAGACCTCTTGTTTGAGTCCTAGCTTTTATTCTTTTCAGAGTATGGGCAACTGTCATGGCTAGACAGGAGGCTGTCTAAAAAACTGATTGATGGTTGTTCTAGTTTGCTAGCTGTCAGAATGCAATATACCAGAAATGGAATGGCTTTTAAAAAGGGGGAATTTAATGAGTTGCTAGTTTATAGTTCTAAGGCCGAGAAAATATCCCAATTAAAACAAGTCTAAAGAAATGTCCAATCAAAGGCATCCAGGGAAAGATACCTTGGTTCAAGAAGGCCGATGAAGTTCAGGGTTTCTCTCTCAAGTGAGAAGGCACAAGGCGAACACAGTCAGGGCTTCTCTCTCGGCTGGACAGGCACATGGCGAATATGGTGTCATCTGCTAGCTTGGTCTCCTGGCTTCCTGTTTCATGAAGCTCCCCGGGAGGCGTTTTCCTTCTTCATCTCCAAAGGTCGCTGGCTGGTGGACTCTCTGCTTCATGGTGCTGCAGCATTCTCTGTTCTCTCTCTGAGTCTCTCTGAATCTCCAAAATGTTTCCTCTTTTATAGGACTTCAGAAACTAATCAAAACCCACTCAAATGGGTGGAGACATGTCATCCCGTAATCCAGTTTAACAACCATTCTTAACTAAATCACATCAACCAGGGAGATGATCTCATTACAGTTTCAAATATACAGTACTGAAGAGGGATTATTCTACCTTTAAGAAATGAGATTTATATTAAAACATGGCTTTTCTTAGGGGGCATATACCCTTTCAAACCAGCACAATGGTGGAGAAATTCTTGCTACTGTCCTACCAGAATAGCTCCTCATATTATTGGAGTAGAAGCAATGATGACGATAATGATAGATAACTAATGAGCACTCACCTGTAGTGCTGGGCACTATATATATATTTTGAATCTATTTAATTGAGAAATCTTCACACATACTTTCTATACATGGTGCACAATCAGTGCCTCACAGTATCATCACATAGTTGTGTATTCATCAGCATGATCGTTTTTAAAAACTTTTTAATGCGTTTTCATGAAATATACTTACAGAAAAGTGACAAATTTCAAAGTGTAGTTTAACAAGTAGTTATAGAGCAAAATTCGAAGAATTGTGTGGATTACAGTTTCACAATTTCAGGTATTTCCTTCTCACTATTCTAATACACTAGAAACTAAAAAGAAATGTGTATAATGAATCAGTAGTCATAATAATTTGTTAAATCATAACTTCTCTGTCACAGCTCTTCTCTCTCATTTGATCATTTGATCGTTCCCTCAATCTTCAGGGATATCTAGGCAATGACCATTCTAACTTTGTGCTAACAAGGGATGTCGGCCTTATACAGTAGGAAAATGTAACTGGCTGGCGTTCTGGGAGACACTGGCACCTCTGGGTTTCAGGGCTTATCGGGTATAGGAACAATCTGGAGGATTTAAGTTTCTGAAAAATAAACTTAATAAGTAAAATTTTTATGGAGTCTTAGGTAGAACCCTGGGTTTTCTTTAGGTTTTTCATGAATACTGTTGTTATGGCTTGGCATACCATGGCAATTTATAATATCTAGTTGAAACTTACATAAGAGTAACCTTCAGAATGACCTTTTGACTCTTTGTGAAATCTCTTAGCCACTGAAACTTTATTTTTTTAAATTCTTTTCCTTCTTTTGGTCAAGAAGGCATTCTCAGTCACATGATGCTGGAAGTAGGCTCATCCTTGGGAGTCATCAAACAAAATTTTATATGCACTGGAAAACCAAAAAAATTCATGTAACTCACTATATTGTGATATTTGCATTGTTGTTATGGTCTGGGACCATATCTGCAATCTCTCTGAGGTATGCCTGTATTCATTTATTTATTATATTGGCTTAACTGATAATATTCATTTAATTTATTTAATTCATATTGATTTAAGTGATTCAAGCACACTTTTAAAAAAATTTTATTAATAAAACCAGTCAACATACAATATAAACATTCCTCTTTTTATCACACAGTTGTATATTCATCATCATGATCATTTCTTAGAACATTTGCGTCACTTCAGAAAAAGAAATAAAAAGAAAACAGAAAAAAATTCATACATACCATACCCCCCTTACCCCTCCCTTTCATTGATCACTAGCATTTCAATCTACTAAATTTGTTTTAACATTTGTTCCCCCTATTATTTATTTTTATATTTTTAATCCATATGTTTTACTCATGTGTCCATAAGGTAGATAAAAGAAGCCTCAGATACAAGGTTTTCACAATCACACAGTCACATTGTGACAGCTATATCATTTCTTCAGCCATCTTCAAGAAAAATGGCTACTGGAACATGGCTCTACATATTGAAGCACTTCCCTCCAGCTTCTCTGTTACTCCTTAACTAAAAAGGTGATATTTATTTAATGCATAAGAATAACCTCCAGGATAACCTTTGGTCTCTGTTTGGAATCTCTCAGCCATTGACACTTAATTTTGTCTCATTTCACTCTTCCCCCTTTTGGTCAAGAAGGTTTTCTCAATCCCTTGGTGCTGAGTCCCAGCTCATTCTAGGATTTCTGTCCCATGTTGCCAGGAAGGTCCACACCACTGGGAGTCATGTCCACGAAGAGAGGGGGAGGGGCAGTGAGTTGGCTGGTCGTGTTGGCTGAGAGAGAGAGGCCACATTTGAGCAACAAAAGAGGTTCTCTTGGGGGTAACTCTTAGGTCTACTTTTAAGTAGGCTTAGCCTATCCTTTGCGGGGTTAGGTTCATATGAACAAACCCTACGATTGGGGGCTCAGCTTATTGCTTTGGTTGTCCCCACTGCTTGTGGGAATACTAAGAATTCTCCACTTGGGAAAGCTGAATTTTCCCCCTTTCTCACCATTCCCCCAAGGGGACTTTGCAAATACTTGTTTATTCACTGTTCAGATTCTTCTGAGATTTATCAAGGCATCATTCTGAACAAACCTACAAAATCTCATGCCCTACTCAAGGTTCCATGTAGTTAGGGTGTTCAATTAAGCTGTCCACATAAGTTATATTAGGAGATGCACTAGTCAAAATATAAATTTTGTACCAAATATTTTTTGCTTTAGTCTCACACATAAAGTTTAAAAAAATTAATTACCATCTATTTTCAACACCCTGCATTATTGACATTCCTTTGTTCTTCCTCATGCAAAACATTTTCAAATTTGTACATTTAGTCACTATCATATACTCTGGGTATTCCTAGATTATACCATCTCAGGCTTTATCGTCAATGTTTCCTTCTGATTTCATTTGTGCCCCCTGGCCTCCTCCCTCTATCATTTTCACATTCAGCTTCATTCAGTGTTCTAACATTATTGTATTACAGTTGGCTAGTATTTTGTTATCCATTTCTGAATTTTTACAATCAGTCATGTTGCACAATCTGTATCCCTTCAGTTCCAATTACCCATTATCTATCCTATTTCTATCTCCTGATGAACTCTGTTCTTAACTGAAATTATTCAGATTCGTTCATTAATGTTGGTTCATATCAGTGAGTAATTGTCCTTTTGTTTCTGGCTGATCTCAGCATAACATCCTTAAGGTGCATCCATGTTGTTATGTACTTCATAATTTATTCTGTCTAACAGCTGCATAATATTCCATCATATGTATATACCACAGCTTGTTTAGCCACTCATCTGTTGATGGACATTTGGGCTGTTTCCATCTCTTAGCGGTTGTAAATAATGCTGCTATAAACGTTGGTGTGCAAATGTCCATTTGTGTCTTTGCCCTCATGTCCTCTGAATAGATTTCTAGCAATGGTATTGCAGGGTCATATGGCAGTTCTATACTTAGCTTTTTGAGGACCGCCAAACTGCCTTCCACAGCAGTTATGCCATTTGACATTCCCACAAAAAGTGGATAAGTGTGTCTCTTTCTCTATGTATTCTCCAGCGCCTGTGGTTTTCTGTTGTATTTATAATGGCCATTTTGGTTGGTGTGAGATGATATCTCATTGTGGTTTTGATTTGCATTTCTCTGATAGACAGGGAAGTTCAGCATCTTTTCATGTGCATTTTGGCCATTGTTATTTCCTGTTCTGAGAAGTGTTATTCAAATCTTTTGCTCATTTTATAATTAGGTTGTCTGTCTTTTTGTTGTTTAGTTGAACAATCTCTTTATATATTCTAAATACTAGACCTTTATCTAAAATATCGTTTCCAAATATTGTCTCTCATTATATAGGCTGTCTTTTTACTTTCTTGACGAAGTTCTTTGATGCACAAAAGTGTTTAGTTTTGAGGAGTTCCCATTTCTTTCTTTCTTCAGTGCTCGTGCTTTGGGTGTAAGGTCTAGGAAACCGCCTCCTATTATAAGATTTAACAGATATTTCCCTACATTTTCTTGTAACAGTTTTATGGTCTTAGATCTAATGTTTAGATCTTTGATCCATTTTGAGTTAATTTTTGTACAGGGTATGAGATATGGATCCTCTTTCATCCTTTTGCATGTGAATATCCAACACCATTTATTGAAGAGACTGTCCTGTCCCAGGTGAGTTGGCTTAACTGTCTTATCAAAGGTCAGTAGTCCATAGATGAGAGGGTTTGTATCTGAACACTCTATTCCATTGCATTCGTCAGTATATCCATCTTTATATCAGTACCATGCTGTTTTGATCACTGCAGCTTCATAGTACGCCTTTAAGTCAGGTAGCGTGAGACCTCCAACTTCATTTTTCTTTGTCAGGATACTTTTAACTATTTGGGGCACCTGCCCTTCCAGATAAATTAGGTTATTGGTTTTTCTGTTTCTAAAAAGTAAATTTTGGAGATTTTAATTGGTATTGCAGTGAATCTGTAAATCAATTTAGGTTAAATTGACATTTTAACTATATTTAGTCTTCCAGTCCATGAACACAGTAGTCCTTCTATTTATTTAAGTTTTCTGTAATTTCTTTTAACAGTTTCCTGTAGTTTTCTCTGTATAGGTCTTCTGTCTCTTTAGTTAAATTTATACCTAAATTTTTGTTCTTTGGGTTGCAATTGTAAATGGAATTTCCTTCATGATTTCCCCCTCAGATTGTGCATTGCTAGTGTATAGAAACACTACAGATTTTTGAGTGTTGGTCTTGTAACCTGCCACTTTGCTGTATGCGTTTATTAGTTCTAGTTGTTTTGCTGTGGATTTTTCAGGATTTTCGACATACAGTATCATATCATCTGCAGACAGTGAGAGTTTTACTTCTTTCTTTCCAATTTTGATACCTTATATTTCTTTTCCTTGTCTAATTGCCCTGACTAGAACTTCCAAGACAGTGTTGAATAACAGTGTAGTGATAGTGGGCATCCTTGTTTTGTTGCTGATCTTAGCGGGAAAATTTTCAGTTTTTCCCCGTTGAGGGTGATGTTAGCTGTGGGTTTTTCATATATTCCCTTTATCATGTTGAGGAAGTTCCCTTCCATTCCTATCCTTTGAAGTGTTTTGAACAGAAAAGGATGTTGAATTTTGTCCAGTGCCTTTTCTGCATCAATCGAGATGATCATGTGGTTTTTCTGCTTTGATTTGTTGATATGGTGTATTACATTAATTGATTTTCTTATATTGAACCATCCTTGCATACCTGGGATGAATCATACTTGGTTGTGGTATATAATTCTTCTAATTTTCTGCTGGATTTGATTTGCAAGAATTTTGTTGAGGATTTTTGCATGTCTATTCATAAGAGAGTTGTCTGTAGTTTTCTTGTAATATCTTTGTCTGGCTTTGGTATGAGAGTGATGTTGCCTTTGTAGAA
This sequence comes from Tamandua tetradactyla, assembly GCF_023851605.1. Taxonomy (NCBI): domain Eukaryota; kingdom Metazoa; phylum Chordata; class Mammalia; order Pilosa; family Myrmecophagidae; genus Tamandua; species Tamandua tetradactyla. Next base: position 196,923,990 of record NC_135327.1, on the reverse strand, counting down.
TGAGTTAGGTAGTCTTCCTCTTCAGTCTTTTTGAAGAGTTTGAGCAGGGTTCGTATTAATTCTTACTTGAACGTTTGGTAGAATTCACATGTGAAGTCATCTGGTCCTGGACTTTTGTTTTTCAGGAGCTTCTTAATGACTGATCAGTTTCTTTACTTGTGATTGGTTCGTTGAAGTCTTCTATTTCTTCTCGAGTCAATGTCGATAGTTCATGCCTTTCTAGGAAGTTGTCCATTTCATCTGCATTGTTGAGTTTATTAGCATAAAGTTGTTCCTAGTATCCTCTCATTATTTCCTTTATTTCTTTGGGGGTTATGTCTCCTCTTCCATTTCTGATTTCATTTATTTGAATCCTCTCTCTTTTTTCTTTTTGTCAGCCTCACTAAGGGTGGGTCCATCAATCTTACTGATTTTCTCATAGAACCAACTTCTGGTTTTGTTGATTTTCTCAATTGTTTTCATGTTCTCAGTTTCATTTATTTCTGCTCTAATCTTCATTCTTTTTTTCCTTTTACTTTCTTTGGGGTTAGTTTGCTGTTCTTTCTCTAGTTCTTCTAAGTGGACAGTTAATTCCTCGATTTTTGCTCTTTCTTCTTTTTTGCTATAAGCATTTAGGGCAATAAATTTCCCTCTTAGCACTGCCTTTGCAGCATCCCATGAATTTTGGTATGTTGTGTTTTCATTTTCAGTGCCTTGAGGTATTTGCTGATTTCCCTTGTGATTTCTTCCTTGACCCACTGGTTGTTTAAGAGTGTGTTGTTGAGCCTCCACATATTCGTGAATTTTCTGGCACTTTGCCTATTATTGATTTCCACCTTTATTCCTTTATGATCTGAGAAAGTGTTTTGTATGATTTCAATCTTTTTAAATTTGTTGAGACTTGCTTTGTGACCCAGCATATGCTCTATCCTAGAGAATCATCCATGAGCACTTGAGAAAAAAATTATATCCTGCTATTGTGGGTGTAATGTTCTATAAATGATTGTTAAGGGTTGCTTATTTATTGTATTATTCAAATTCCCTGTTTCTTTATTGATCCTCTGTCTAGATGTTCTGTCCATTAATGAGAGTGGGGAATTGAAGTCTCCAACTATCATGGTCGATGTGTCTATTTCTCTTTTCAGTGTTTGCCTCATGTATTTTGGAGCATTCTGGCTTGGTGCATAAGTATTTATGATTGTTATGTCTTGTTGAATTCTTCCTTTATAATACATAGTGTCCTCTTTGTCTCTTCTAGCTGTTTTACATTTGAAGTCTAATTTGTTGGATATTAGTGTAGCTACTCCTGCTCTTCTGATTGTTGTTTGTATGAAATATCTTTTCCCAGCCTTTCACTTTCAACCTATCTTTATCCTTGGGTCTACAATGCATTTCTTGTAGACAGCATATAGATGGGTCCTATTTTTTTAATCCATTTTGCCAGTCTGTGTCTTTTGATTGGGGAGTTAATCCAGTAACATTTAGTGTTATTGCTGTATGGGTAGTACTTTCTTCTACGATTTTGCCTTTTGGATTTTATATGTCATAACTAATTTTCCTTCTGTTACCTTTACTGATAGTCTTCATTTCTACACTCTTCTCCACACCTCTCTCACCTGTCTTTTTGTATTGGTCTCTAGTGGTCCGTTTAATGTTTCTTGCAGAGCTGGTCTCTTGGTGACAAATTCTCTCAGTGATTTTTTTTGTCTGAAAAGATTTTAATTTCCACCTCATTTTTGAAGGACAGTTTTTCTGGATATAGAATTCTTGGTTGGCAGTTTTTATCTTTTTGTAATTTAGGTATATCATCCCACTGTCTTCTCACCTTCATGGTTTCTGCTTAGAAATCTATGCATAGTCTTATTGGGCTTCCCTTGTATGTGATTGATTGCTTTTCTCTTGCTGCTTTCAAGATTCTCTCTTTCTCTTTGACCTCTGACATTCTGATTAGTAAGTGTCTTGGAGTACGTCTATTTGGATCCATTCTGTTTGGAGTCTGCTGCTGTTGTCAGATCTGAAATTTTATGTCTTTCATAAGAGTTGGGAAATTTTCAGTGATAATTTCCTCCATTAGTTTTTCTCCTCCTTTTCCCTTCTCTTCTCCTTCTGGGACACCCACAACATCTATATTCGTGTGCTTCATGTTGTCATTTAGTTCTCTGAGTCCCTGCTCATATTTTTCCATTCTTTTCCCTATATTTTCTTTTGCTTGTCGGATTTCACATGTCCCGTCTTCCAGTACACTAATCCTATCTCCTGCCTCTTGAAACCTGACATTGTAGGTTTCCATTGTTTTTTTCATCTATACTACTGTGTCCTTCATTCCCATAAGTTCTGTGATTTGATGTTTCAGACTTTCGATTTCTCCTTTTTGTACATTCCTTGTGGTCTTTATATCCTCCCTCAGTTCACCAATTTGATTTTTGGTGAGATTTTCCATGTCTTTTCGAACATTCTGAATTAATTGTTTCAAATCCTGTATCTCATTTGAATTTTTGGTTTGTTCCTTTGACTGGGCCATACCTTCAATTTCCCTAGTATAATTCGTTATTTTTTGCTGGCGTCTAGGTATTTAATTACCTAATTAGTTTATTCTGGAGATTGTTTTAAATGTTTTTTACCTAGGATTTTCTTGCTGAATGACTTTGTCGTCTGTCTGTTTTTTGACAATCAGCTCATCTTATTCTGTAACTCTAGCTTAGGTTTTGTTTAACAGATCAGAATTTTTCAATTCTTGTTTTCCTGTTTCTTGCCCGGCCTGTATGATGGCTTCCCCCCCCCCCCCTTAGGAGAGTCTACTTAGGTATTATAGACTCCAAGCAGATTTTCTGACCAAACTGGCCTCCTGTTAGGAGGAAACAGTCACCTGCATCAGTTTTCCCTGAGGGTGAGAGCCAGCAGATTCAAAAGCTTTCCTGTGAAGCCTCTGGGCTCTCTGTTTTTCCTGTCCTGCCCAGTATGTGGCACTTGTCTGCCTGTAGGTCCCCCCAACGTAAGGTGATGGGGTACCTTTAACTTCAGCAGACTCTCCCTGCTGGGGGTGTGGTGGAGACAGAGGGGAGGTTGTAGTCTGGTTTTAATTGCTTCACTTTTCCAGACCCTGGGGTCTGAAATATTTAAGGGAGGAATTCCACCTGAGCTGGGCCCCACCCCTCTCCTGGGAAAGGCACAGGCTCCAGACAAACACTTAAACAAGCTTAATTCTGCCAATGCCTGGGTTAGTGGAGCTGTAGAAGCCTTGCAGCTGTATCCAAAGAGCATTGAAGCCCTAGAAACACAGCCACCAAAATGAAAGAGAAACATCATTTTCAGAGTCCGACCCCTGTTCCTCAGCTTTGCCAATTAAGGTAGTATGTTGCTCTGTGTATCTCCAGGTCGTATGTGTCCCCTCCTTTCCTTCAGGGCCCAGACGTTTTCAAATCCAAAAAAACCTCCGTTTTTTAAATTTTTCCTTTTTCTGTCAGCCCTGCCCCTTCTGCACTGGGGCAAAAACCAGTGACTGCCACCTTTACTCAAAGTTCAGCTGAGCTGTGGGCCTATTTTTAGTAGTTCGAATTTGTCAATTAATTTCACATTGGAGTTTGGTTGCGCTCAGCCCCTCCTGCTGGTAAAGTTCCTTTCCTTTCCCCTCTGGGAAGCAGCCTGTGGGGGAGGAGCATCATCTGCTGCGCTTGGGAAAGTCATGGTTCTAGGTGGCCTTGCAGCTGGTCCAGCTGGTCCAGACTGGTGTACGTTGTGTGTCCGGTCCCTGACATGGCCCCAGCAGTTACTCTGTACTATTCCTGGCTATTTATCAGCTGCTCTGAGGGATGAATTAAATCCCACATCTCATTAAGCCACCATCTTGGCCTTAAGTACACATTTTGAAACATAGGAAGAAAAAAAAACAAAATCAAACATACCATTTGAAAAGTGATTCAAATACACATTTTGAAAATACTTCTATTTCCTAGTCTGCTTTAAGACATATACCATGAAATGGGTTTGGAATTTATTAGCTCAGTTTTCAGATTGTGAAAATGTTCAAGGTATAATCAAGGTAATGCTCTCTTTCCAGAGACTGACCACCTGGATTCCTTGGCCCTTCTGTGACGTGACAAGGCACATGGCTGTGTATCCTTGTTTCTTATTCCTCTTCTCGGTTCCGTTTCCACTTCTTGCCTTCTGTGCTTTCTTTTTCTTTATGTGTTTCTTTCTTTCTTTTCTTTTTTTCTTTTTTTAAACTCTTTTCATTGTATAATATAACATACATACAAAGGAAAGAAAGAAAAACAGTAGTTTTCAAAGCCCTCTTCATCAAGTAGTTACAGAACAGATCTCAGGGTTTGTCATGGGCTACCATACCATCATCTCAGATTTTTCCTTCTAGCTTCTCCAGAATATGGAAGGCTAGAAGGAATAAATATATTTATTATCACCATTGGCTTCTTTTGTGAAAAATAACATTATATTAAAAAAAACCAGTAAATTTCAAAGCATAGTACAACCATTTTGGTATGGGTTACATTTCCACAATTTTAGGTTTTTATTTCTGCCTGCTCTAAGATATTAGAGACTAAAAGATATTAATTTAATGATTCAGCTGTCGTATTCATTTGTTAAGCCCTAGTTTCTCTGTATAACTCCATCACCACCTTTGATCTTTCTACCCCACTTTTTAGGGGTATTTCAGCCATCACCATTCTAACTTCTTCATGTTGGAAGGGATTGTTAAGGGATATGAAACTAGCTGATGTTCTGGATAGCTGGGCCCTCTTGGTTTCAGGATTTATCTGGTCCAGGGGCCTGTCTGGAGGTTGTAGGTTTCTGGAAAGTTACCTAGTGCATGGAACTTTTGTAGAATCTTATATAGTGACCTAGGTGTTCTTTCGGATTGGCTGGAATGGTTTTGGTTGGGGTTCGGCAAGTTATGAATTAGCAATATTTAACTGAAGCTTGTATAAGAGTGACTTCCAGAGTAACCTCTCAACTCTATTTGAACTCTCTCTGTCACTGATACTTTATTAGTTACACTTCTTTACCCCCCTTTGGTCAAGCTAGAGTAGTTGTTCCCATGGTGCCATGGCTGGAGTTATCCCTGGGAGTCATCTCCCACTTTGCCAGGGAGACTTTTACCCTTGGATATCATAGTCTCAAAGCACTCTGTTTGTTGAAGAATACTTTGTAAGTATTGTTTTTCTTTCTTCTTTTTCGTATGTATGTTGTATTATACAATAAAAAGGGGGGCATGGGCAATGATTTCACTTGCACAGTTGGGCTTAGCGAGAGTGAGGCCACATCGGAACAACAAAAGAGGTTCTCCAGAAGTAACTCTTAGGCATGACTATTGGTAGACTAATTTTCTATGCTACATATATAAGCTTGACAAGGGTGAGCTTCAAGATGACCTATTGATTTGCCTGTCCCTAATATATGCCACAGTATCAGGGGATTCCCTGATGGTCAAATTTAATAGTTCCATATTTTTTCTCCCATCTGTCAAGGGACTTTGCCAATACTTATTGATTATCTGCTTAATATATTCTAGTATATATCCAGGCATTACATTAAATTATACAGAATTAACGTCCCTCGTTCTCAATTTATGCGCCCTTGGTTCAGTTGTTCAAATGAGTTATCCAGACAGGTTGAGTTAGATTATGTGCTGTAGAAAATTTAGGTTCTGGACAAAATAAACCTTTTTCCCCTTGGTCTCAAAGAATAGTTGTGGTTTTAAAATATGGAGAATGTCCTCCTTACCCCTGTGTTCTGAATTACCTTAAATCCGACCTAATTACCTTCCTTGTTATCACTAAATACCAAGTACCATGATAATTTTTTAGAATGTTTGGGTCTTTCCAGAAAAAGAAATAAAGGGAAAAAAAAAAACACACAAAAACCAACAACTCGTTCATACCGTACACCATACTTTTCCCTCTCATTGACCAGTAGTGTTTCCATCTATACAATATTTTACTCTTTGTTATGCATTTACTATCAATATTGTTTACTCATCTGTCCATACCCTTGATACAAATAGTACCACACATGAGATTCTCACAATCACACAGTCACATAGTAAACATTATATCTTTATACAGTTGTTTTCAAGAATCTAGGCTGCTGGAACACAGCTCAACAGTTTGAGGCACTTCCCCTCTAGCCACTCCAATACACCATAAACTAAAAAGGGATATCTATATAATGTATAAGAATAACCTCCAGGAGAACTTCTTGACTCTGAAATCTCTCAGCCACTGAAACTTTATTTTTTCTCGTTTCTCTCTTCCCTCTTTTCTTTAAGAAGGCTCTCTCAATCTCTTGACGCCAGGTCCTGGCTCATGCCAGGCTTTCTGTCCTACATTGCCAGGAAGATTTGCACCTTTTGTAGTCATGCAGCATGTAGAGGGGTGGGGTGTGAGTTCACCTGCTGAGTTAGCTTAGAGAGAGAGGCCACATCTGAGTAACAAAAGAGGTTCTCTGGGGGTGGTGGCTCTTAGGATTTTTTTTTTTGTTTGTTAATTAACGGAAAAAAAGAAATTAACCCAACATTTAGAAATCATACCATTCTACATATGCAATCAGTAATTCTTAACATCATCACATAGATGCATGATCATCATTTCTTAGTACATTTGCATCGGTTTAGAAGAACTAGCAACACAACAGAAAAAGATATAGAATGTTAATATAGAGAAAAAAAATAAAAGTAATAATAATAGTAAAAAAAAAAACTATAGCTCAGATGCAGCTCATTCAGTGTTTTAACATGATTACTTTACACTTAGGTATTATTGTGCTGTCCATTTTTGAGTTTTTGTATCTAGTCCTGTTGCACAGTCTGTATCCCTTCAGCTCCAATTACCCATTATCTTACCCTGTTTCTAACTCCTGCTGGACTCTGTTACCAATGACATATTCCAAGTTTATTCTCGAATGTCGGTTCACATCAGTGGGACCATTCAGTATTTGTCCTTTAGTTTTTTGGCTAGACTCACTCAGCATAATGTTCTCTAGGTCCATCCATGTTATTACATGCTTCATAAGTTTATCCTGTCTTAAAGCTGCATAATATTCCATCGTATGTATATACCACAGTTTGTTTAGCCACTCGTCTGTTGATGGACATTTTGGCTGTTTCCATCTCTTTGCAATTGTAAATAACGCTGCTATAAACATTGGTGTGCAAATGTGCGTTTGTGTCTTTGCCCTTAAGTCCTTTGAGTAGATACCCAACAATGGTATTGCTGGGACGTGTGGCAATTCTATATTCAGCTTTTTGAGGAACTGCCAAACTGCCTTCCACAGTGGATGCACCATTTGACATTCCCACCAACAGTGGATAAGTGTGCCTCTTTCTCCGCATCCTCTCCAGCACCTGTCATTTTCTGTTTTGCTGCTAATGGCCATTCTGGTGGGTGTGAGATGATATCTCATTGTGGTTTTGATTTGCATTTCTCTAATGGCCAGGGACATGGAGCATCTCTTCATGTGCCTTTTGGCCGTTTGTATTTCCTCTTCTGAGAGGTGTCTGTTGAAGTCTTTTTCCCATTTTGTAATTGGATTGGCTGTCTCTTTGTTGTTGAGATGAACAATCTCTTTATAAATTCTGGATACTAGACCTTTATCTGATATGTCATTTCCAAATATTGTCTCCCATTGTGTAGGCTGTCTTTCTACTTTCTTGATGAAGTTCTTTGATGCACAAAAGTGTTTAATTTTGAGGAGCTCCCATTTATTTATTTCCTTCTTCAGTGCTCTTGCTTTAGGTTTAAGGTCCATAAAACCGCCTCCAATTGTAAGTTTCATAAGATATCTCCCAACATTTTTCTCTAACTGTTTTATGGTCTTAGACCTAATGTTTAGATCTTTGATCCATTTTGAGTTAACTTTTGTATAGGGTGTGAGAGATGGGTCTTCTTTCATTCTTTTGCATATGGATATCCAGTTCTCTAGGCACCATTTATTGAAGAGACTGTTCTGTCCCAGGTGAGTTGACTTGACTGCCTTATCAAAGATCAAATGTCCACAGATGAGAGGATCTATATCTGAGCACTGTATTCGATTCCATTGGTCGATATATCTATCTTTATGCTAGTACCATGCTGTTTTAACCACTGTAGCTTCATAATATGCCTTAAAGTCAGGCAGTGTGAGACCTCCAGCTTCGTTTTTTTTCCTCAAGATACTTTTAGCAATTTGGGGCACCCTGCCCTTCCAAATAAATTTGCTTATTGGTTTTTCTATTTCTGAAAAGTACGTTGTTGGGATTTTGAATGGTATTGAGTTGAATCTGTAAATCGATTTAGGTAGAATTCACATCTTAACTATATTTAGTCTTCCAGTCCATGAACATGGTATGCCCTTCCATCTATTTAGGTCTTCTGTGATTTCTTTTAACAGTTTTTTGTAGTTTTATTTGTATAGGTTTTTTGTCTCTTTAGTTAAATTTATTCCTAGGTATTTTATTCTTTTAGTTGCAATTGTAAATGGGATTCGTTTCTTGATTTCCCCCTCAGCTTGTTCATTACTAGTGTATAGAAATGCTACAGATTTTTGAATGTTGATCTTGTAACCTGCTACTTTGCTGTACTCATTTATTAGCTCTAGTAGTTTTGTTGTGGATTTTTCCGGGTTTTCGACGTATAGTATCATATCGTCTGCAAACAGTGATAAGTTTTACTTCTTCCTTTCCAATTTTGATGCCTTGTATTTCTTTTTCTTGCCTAATTGCTCTGGCTAGAACTTCCAACACAATGTTGAATAAGAATGGTGATAGTGGACATCCTTGTCTTGTTCCTGATCTTAGGGGGAAAGTTTTCAATTTTTCTCCATTGAGGATGATATTAGCTGTGGGTTTTTCATATATTCCCTCTATCATTTCAAGGAAGTTCCCTTGTATTCCTATCTTTTGAAGTGTTTTCAACAGGAAAGGATGTTGAATCTTGTCAAATGCCTTCTCTGCATCAATTGAGATGATCATGTGATTTTTCTGCTTTGATTTGTTGATATGGTGTATTACATTAATTGATTTTCTTATGTTGAACCATCCTTGCATACCTGGGATGAATCCTACTTGGTCATGATGTATAATTCTTTTAATGTGTTGTTGAATACGATTTGCTAAAATTTCATTGAGGATTTTTGCATCTATATTCATTAGAGAGATTGGTCTATAGTTTTCTTTTTTTGTAATATCTTTGCCTGGTTTTGGTATGAGGGTGATGTTGGCTTCATAGAATTTATTAGATAGTTTTCCCTCCACTTCGATTTTTTTGAAGAGTTTGAGGAGAATTGGTTCTAATTCTTTCTGGAATGTTTGATAGAATTCACGTGACGCCATCTGGTCCTGGACTTTTCTTTAGGAAGCTTTTGAACGACTAATTCAATTTCTTTACTTGTGATTGGTTTGTTGAGGTCATCTATGTCTTCTTGAGTCAAAGTTGGTTGTCATGTGTTTCCAGGAACCCGTCCATTTCATCTAAATTGTTGTATTTATTAGCGTAAAGTTGTTCATAGTATCCTGTTATTACCTCCTTTATTTCTGTGAGGTCAGTAGTTATGTCTCCTCTTCCATTTCTGATCTTATTTATTTGCATCCTCTCTCTGCTTCTTTTTGTCACTCTTGCTAAGGGCCCATCAATCTTATTGATTTTCTCATAGAACCAACTTCTGGTCGTATTGATTTTCTCTATTGTTTTCAATTTCATTTATTTCTGCTCTGATCTTTGTTATTTCTTTCCTTTGGTTGCTTTGGGATTAGTTTGCTGTTCTTTCTCCAGTTATTCCAAGTGGACAGTTAATTCCTGCATTTTTGCCTTTTCTTCTTTTCTGATATAGGCATTTAGGGCAATAAATTTCCCTCTTAGCACTGCCTTTGCTGCGTCCCATAAGTTTTGATATGTTGTGTTTTCATTTTCATTCGCCTTGAGGTATTTACTAATTTCTCTTGCAATTTCTTCCTTGACCCACTTGTTGTTTAAGAGTGTGTTGTTGAGCCTTCACGTATTTGTGAATTTTCTGGCATTCCGCCTATTATTGATTTCCAACTTCATTCTTTTATGATCCGAGAAAGTGTTGTGTATGATTTCAATCTTTTTAAATTTGTTAAGACTTGCTTTGTGACCCAGCATATGGTCTATCTTTGAGAATGATCCATGAGCACTTGAAAAAAAGGTGTATCCTGCTGTTGTGGGATGTAATGTCCTATAAATGTCTGTTAAGTCTAGCTCCTTTATAGTAATATTCAGATTCTCTATTTCTTTATTGAACCTCTGTCTAGATGTTCTGTCCATTGATGAGAGTGGTGAATTGAAGTCTCCAACTATTATGGTATATGAGTCTATTTCCCTTTTCAGTGTTTGCAGTGTATTCCTCACGTATTTTGGGGCATTCTGGTTCGGTGCGTAAATATTTATGATTGTTATGTCTTCTTGCTTAATTGTTCCTTTTATTAGTAGATAGTGTCCTTCTTTGTCTCTTTTAACTGTTTTACATTTGAAGTCTAATTTGTTGGATATTAGTATAGCCACTCCTGCTCTTTTCTGGTTGTTATTTGCATGAAATATCTTTTCCCAACCTTTCACTTTCAACCTATATTTATCTTTGGGTCTAAGATGTGTTTCCTATAGACAGCATAAAGAAGGATCCTGTTTTTTAATCCATTCTGCCGCTCTATGTCTTTTGATTGGGTAATTCAGTCCATTAACATTTAGTGTTATTACTGTTTGGATAATATTTTCCTCTACCATTTTGCCTTTTGTATTATATATATCATATCTGACTTTCCTTCTTTCTACACTCTTCTCCATACCTCTCTCTTCTGTCTTTTCGTATCTGACTCTAGTGCTCCCTTTAATATTTCTTGCAGAGCTGGTCTCTTGGTCACAAATTCTCTCAGTGACTTTTTGTCTGAGAATGTTTTAATTTCTCCCTCATTTTTGAAGGACAATTTTGCTGGATATAGGAGTCTTGATTGGCAGTTTTTCTCTTTTAGTAATTTAAATATATCATCCCACTGTCTTCTAGCTTCCATGGTTTCTGCTGAGAAGTCTACACATAGTCTTATTGGGTTTCCCTTGTATGTGATGGATTGTTTTTCTCTTGGTGCTTTCAAGATCCTCTATTTCTCTTTGACCTCTGACATTCTAACTAGTAAATGTCTTGGGGAACGCCTATTTGGGTCTAATCTCTTTGGGATGCGCTACACTTCTTGGATCTGTAATTTTAGGTCTTTCATAAGAGTTGGGAAATTTTCAGTGACAATTTCTTCCATTAGTTTTTCTCCCTTTCCCTTCTCTTCTCCTTCTGGGACACCCACAACACGTATATTTGTGCGGTTCATATTGTCCTTGAGTTCCCTGATACCCTGTTCAAATTTTTCCATTCTTTTCCCAATACTTTCTCTTTCTTTTTGGAATTCAGATGTTTCATCCTCCATATCACTAATTCTATCTTCTGTCTCTTTAAATCTATCATTGTAGGTATCCATTGTTTTTTCCATCTTTTCTTCTTTATCCTTCACTTCCATAAGTTCTGTGATTTGTTCTTTTCAGTTTTTCTATTTCTTCTTTTTGTTCAGCCCATGTCTTCTTCATGTCCTCCCTCAGTTTATCGATTTCATTTTTGAAGAGGTTTTCCATTTCTGTTCGTATATTCAACATTAGTTGTCTCAGCTCCTGTATCTCATTTGAACTATTGGTCTGTTCCTTTGACTGGGCCATATTTTCAATTTTCTGAGCGTGATCCGTTATCTTCTACTCGTGTCTGGGCATTTGATCAGGTTTCCCTGGGTGTTGCACCCCACAGTTTGAAAGATTTTTCTGTGAAATATCTGGGTTCTGTTTTTCTTATCCTGCCCAGTAGGTGGTGCTCGTGGCACACGTTTGTCTCTGGGTCCCACCAGTAAAAGGTGCAGTGAGTCCTTTAACTTTGGAAAACTCTCGCCGTGGGGGAGATTCGCCAGCCGAAGCGGGCTGGTAAAGTGCCAGCCGGCCTGGGGGTCCGAATGCCGGGAGGGTCACCGGCTGCCGCAGCTCGGGAGAGTGCCCGTGCGAATTTCCTAGTCTGCCCGGGGCACCAAGCGTGGCAGGAGGGCGCCAGCCGCTGCGATCCGGGAGAGTGCACCGTTCCCAGCCGGACCGGGGAGTCACGTGTTTGGAAGGGACCCCCCCGTCACCTTTCTCCGCCGCCTGGGGATTTCCGATCCAATTCTCTCAGTTGGTCCGGGTGCCGTGCGTGGTGGGGGCGCCAACCGCCGCAGCTTGAGGGAACCGCCCGCCCAATTCTGCCAGCTGGCCCGGGAAGGAGGAGGGGAGGGACTCCTGCCGCTTCCCGCCACGCCCGGGGAACCTCGCACCCTTCGGCTATTTCACCGGAGCGTGTTCTTCCAGCCAGTCAGCTGTTCTAGAATGGGGTACGCTGTCTTTTTGATCTCTGTCGTGGGTCCGGGAGCTGTTCTGTATCGTTTCTACTCCCCTAGTAGCTGTTCTGGAGGAGGAAAGGTGAGGATGGCAAGGTTGTTAAGGACGGTGTCGGAGGAGTCGATGAAGGCGGAAAACGGCATGGTGGTGGTTGGAGAGCCGCTGGAGTAGGAGGAGAAAGGGAAGGATAAGATGGCGGATGGAGTGCCGTCGGAGTAGAAGGGGAAAGAGAAGGGCAAGATGGCAGCGGGAGTGCCGCCGGCGGAGAAAGAGGAAGAGGAGGGCTAGATGGCGGCGGGAGTGCTGCCGGCGGAGGAAGGGCTCTTAGGAATTTTAAGTAGGCTTAGCCTATCATTTGCAGGAATATGTTTCATAAGATCAAACCCCAAGATCGAGGGCTTGGCCTATTTATTTGATTGTCCCCACTTTGTCTTAGAGTAATAGAAATTCTCCAAGTGAGCAAGATGAATATTTCCTCCTGACTCGCATTCTCCCAAGGGGACTTTGCAAATACTTCTTTATTCACTCCCCAAATTGCTCTGTGATTTATCGGAGCATCACGCTAACCTGAACAAACCAACAAAGTCTCATTCCCTATTCAATATTCCATGTACTCATGGAATGAGTTTAGAGTTGTTCATCTAAACTGACCATAAAAGTTAAATTAAGAAATGCCTACCCAAAATATAAATTTTGTACCAAGTAAACATCTCTCCCTTTAGTCTCACTCAGAAGTTGAGGTTTCAAAATAGGGACAGTATCATCCTTTACCCATTCTGCTAGTACTCTTAGTCCTATGCAGATGAACTTCATTCATATCTGTATTTAAAGTCTGATCCCTTTTTGAACTTTTTAAACAGTTGTTATGTGGGATACCGCTCACTTTCATATCTTCAGAGCTCTGAGTTTGAAGAGTTGTCTTATAAGTACACAGTGTTTCTGGGAAAAACCATGTTACATAAACAGCTCAGTATCTCAGAGTTTACAATCAGCACTTACACCTTATGAATATATGTGACTGCTGTAAGAGCTTACAATCTAGGACCCTTTACAATAAGCCCCAACCTCATAACCTGTGCTCTTGACTTTAGTTCACTGAATTTTTATATTATAGTTAGTCCATATGATTCACGCATGATAATATCTGTCTATTTTTGGTGACATTTCATTCAACATACAACTCTTAAGTTTCATTTACCTGGTTGTGTGCCTCACAGTTTCAGTAGTCCTATTGTATGTGTACACCATAGTTCTCCTTTCCATTCCTCAATCGTGGTACCCTTAGATCACCTCTATTCATTGTGTTTCCGGAACACTGCTGCCATAAACACCAGTGTGCAGATGTCCATTTGTGATTCCATACTCAGTTCCTCCAGGTGTATACTGAGCAACAGGGTTTCAGGATCATATGACAAACCCGCCCCTAACTTCCTGTGGAACCACCACATTGCCCTCCAAGGAGCTACACCTCTCATTTCCCTACCGATAGTAAATAAGAACATCTCTTTCTCTGCTTTTTCTTGAGCACTTCTGTTCATCTTCAAAGAGTTTTATTTGCACATACAAACCAGACTAAGTGTATGGATATGCCTTCAGTACCATACTCTACCTGAAGACATTTCCTTTTCTTCCACAAAGGATCCATACCCCTTCCCAATCCACCCCCCTCCTGTTAACATTTAGTTTTGGCTTAATTTAAGTTTTGTTACATTCCATGGAAGCATGTTACAGTGTTACTGTTGACTATAAACCCTAATTTGCATTGATTGTACTTTTCCCCATATACCAACTATTTTCAACACCCTGTGATACTGACATTAACTTGTTTTCCCTCATGCACATTTTAAAATTTATACATTTAGTCACTATTATTGTACACTGTAGGCATTCCTATATTATACTGTCTCAATGTTAAAATCTGTCTTTCCTTCTGGTTGCATACGAGCGCATTATGTTTTAATGTGCAACCTTTCAAGGTAGGCTCTGTTATCCCCATTTTAAAGATGAGGCAAATGAGGTACAGAGTGTTTAGTAACTTGCCTTGTTCTTTTAAGAGGCAGAGGTGGGGTTGAACTTAAACAGTCAACCTCTGAAGCTCCTGCTTACATTCTACTATATTGTCTTATGGTTGTATGACACCTTTCCCATCTAAATCTATATTTTGTGCCTGGCCTGGGCAAACCATCTCCATAATGTGTATCATATAATCCCTGACCTCTCAGGGTTCCCTGACCTCCTGTCCTCCTCCTTATCCTTATATCATTAGAGCTTTTCCTAGGGTTTCTGGTCCAGTAGCTGCCTAGCCTATGTCAAAGTAAAAATCTTGACTGGGGCTGATTATGTAGTTTGATCATTGGACTTTAAGGAGATGTTCTAGTTTTCCTACCAAAGTTTTTTTTCCCCATATGTATTAGTCATGGGTTCTGTAGCGAAACAGAACTGATAGGAGAGGTTTATAAATATAATGAGATTAAAAAAGAATAATTGTCTGTGAATGTCGGGATGTACAAGTCCAAATTCTGTAGGACAGATTGCAAGATGGGAACTCCAATGAAAGTTTTCAATGAATTCCTCAGGAGAAGCTGGCTGGCTGGCTGAAGTAGAGACAGAAATTCTCTTTTCTGACTGCAGAAATCATCACTTGTCCATTTAAAATCTTTAGATGATGAGATGAGATTTCTTTCATTGTTGAAAGCAGTCTCTTCAGTTGATTGTAGATGCAATTAGCCATAGATGCAATCAACTTACTGATGATTTAAGTCCACAGACTATCCTCGCAATCAGACTAGTGCTTGCTTGATCAAACTACTGGACTATCATCTGGGAAAGTTGACACATGAACTTAACCATGAAACCATGAATATAGTATATATGAAGATTAATTATGTTAATCTATTAACTATAGTTAAATAAGCCTTAACAAAAATCCATACACCTAAATTATAAATACTTGACAATAGAAAATGAAGATATTTTGTCCCACCATCCTAAGGTTAAAAATATTTAGTATATTTTATTTATACTTATATAAAGTCTCTATATGTATTTAGTATATTTTACTTATATGTTATTCTTATGTACATATATAGAAAAATAGGAAAATATGTAAAATGAAACATGATTGTATTGTTTATATTTTTCACTTACGAAAATTACAGTGTCGGTAACCATCACACTATGGGATATTTTTTTTTTTTTTTTGCGTAGACAGGCACTGGGACTCGAACCTGGGTCTCAGGCATGGCAGGCGCTGCCCCCACACTATAGGATTTTAATAGTTGAATTTAATTGCGTAGATGAATGATTCATCTGAATATTCCTCTTGTTGGACAATAAAACATTATTTTTATCTTCAGTGTTAAAAGCAATGTACAGAAAAGTACCCTTTCATAGCTAATCTTTGTGTACTTTATTATTTACTCATGATAAATTTACAAGTGGAATTTCTGGGCCTAAAGATGTACTGACTTTGAAGACTTTTAGTATTGGCAAACATCACTATAGAATAATTGCATGGTTTATATACTTACCAGTATTATATGAATGTACCTGTTTACCTATTTTATTGTCAGTTATGAATTGTGATTAAAAATAAAATCTTTAAAAAGGCATTAAAAAATGACCTGCAACGATAAATCCCTCCTTCCCCCATTTATCTTTAAATGAATTGATCTAAGTTTTAGCTGTCTGAATATAAAAGAGGATTAGTAAAATGAAATGACATTTTCATTTCCAGATAAATGAAGTGACATGAGAATCATAGGCATTTGGTGGGGTGGGAGTGGGATATCTGATGGTTTTGGATGATGACTGTGCTGGGAGGTTCTGAAAAGTGCTTAAAAAGATGGTAGATGTGAAGGGTAAGATGAGTTTAGAGAGGTGTAAAAGAAGATGGGATGTTCTAAATAAGGATAGTGGCATGAGCCAAGGGCGTTATCTCTCACATATAAAGAACTCTGGGTAGATCAGGTTTCCCTACAGGTTGATCCCTTATTGCTATTCTTAGACGAAAGCGTATCTTTTTGAATGAAGCCTGAGTGGCTTTTGATTTCTCTGATCTGGAAAAGTTCATTGTGTGCTCCAGCATAAATCATTTTTGCTGAAAAAGAATATTCTTGAGGGAAGCAGTAGTTAAAACAGTTGGGAATGTAGATTGTGGCTATTTGTTGAAAAAAAAAACAGTCTTAATGTCATTCAAGAAGTGGGTTCTTATTAGACATGTTGCAAGCAACCTTATGATTTTTTTTTACTTAAAACATCAGAAATTTTTTGTCTTACAAATCTGGAGTCTGGAAGGTGAATCTTTTGTTGCCTCTTGTAGCTTCTGGTGTTTGCTAGCAGGTCTTTTTTTTTAATTTAAATTTAAATTTTTATTCTAGTAACATGTGACCTTTTTATCCACATTTACATTTATAATTGAGTGTTGTTAATTATGTTCACAATGTTGTGCTACACATCACCATCATCCATTATCAAAACTTTACAGTCAAGTCCAGTAGAAATTCTGTACAATTTAAGCATTAACTCTCCATCCCCTACCCCCAACCCAACTGTGGTAACCTAGAGTCTAGATTCTTATTCAGTGAGTTTGTTTTATCACTGAGATCATGCAATATTTTTTATTCTGTGTCTAGCTTATTTCAAGCAACATGTTGTCTTCATGGTTCATCCATGTTGTTACATGAATCAGAACTTCACTCGTTTTTAATGCCGAATAATGTTCTCTTGGATGTATATACCACATATTGTTTATTTATTCATCAGTTAATGAACACTTGGGTTACTTCCATCTTTTGGCAATTGTGAATAATGTCAGCTATGAACATTAGTGTGCAAATACCTGTCTGAGTCCCTGCTTTTAGTTCTTTTGGGTATAAATCTAGCAGAGGAGTTGTCAGGACATATGGTAATTCTTTACTTGGCTTTCTGAAGAACTGCCAGACCAACTTCTACATTGTCTGTTCCATTTTACATTTCCATTAGCAATGAAGGAATGCTCCTATTTCTTCACCCTCTCCAACACTTGTAATATTCTGTTTTCTTTTTAAAATAGTAGCCATTCTAGTGGGTTTGAAATGGTATCTCATTGTGGTTTTGATCTGCATTTTCCTAATAGGTAGTGATATTTAGCATCTTTTCATGTGCTTTTTAGCCATTTGCATGTCCTTTCTGGAGAAATTCTTTTTGCCCATTTTTAAACTGGGTTTTTTGATTTTTTTTTATTGTTGAGTTGTAGAATTTCTTTAAATGATCTGAATATTAAAACCCTTCCTTCAACGTGATAAATGGGATCTATGAAAAACCCACAACTTAGCACCATCCTCAGTAATGAAAGCTGAAAGCTTTCCGTCTATGATCGGGAGCTAGACAGGAATGTCCACTTTAACACTATTACTCATCACTATACTGGAAATTATGAGCAATGTGGCAAGACAAAGAAATAAAATGCATTCAGATCTGAAAGGAAAATGTGAAACTCCCTGTCTGTAGATGCCATGATTGTATATTCAGAAAATCCTAAAAAATCCAGAGAAGCTTCTAGAACTAATAAATGCAGTAAAGAATAGTGTATAAAAATAATTAGTGTTTGCTTACACTAATAATGAAGATTCTGAAGAAGAAATAAAGGAAAAATTCCAATAGCAACTGAAAAAAAATATTTTGGAGTAAATCTAAGAAAGAATATAAGGGACTCATGCACAGAAAACTACAAAACATTCCTAAAAGAAACCAAAGACAACCTAAATAAATGGAAGGACATTCTATGTTTCATGGATTGGGAGACTGAATCTCGTTAAGATCATTTCTAATCAAAGCAATTTACACATCAACATAAGCCTAATAAAATTCCAACAGCCTTCTTTGCAGAAATGGAAAAACCTAACATCAAATATATATGGAAAGGGCCCTGAGTAGCCAAAACCCTCTTGATAAAGCAGAATGAAGTTGGAGGACTTGCACTTCTTGGTCTGAAAGCTTAGTACAAGTAATCAAATAATCATGGTTTGGGCATGCAGACAGACATATAGATAAATGAAATTCAATTGAAAGTTCACAAATCAAACCAAGTTTATGGGCATCCAAGTTTTGATGAGATTGCCAAGTGCAATCAGTCGTGAGAAGTCTCTTTAATAAATGGTGCTGAGGAAACTGAATATCCACATGCAAAAAAAAGAAGGTGGACTTCTCCCTTAACATTTTATACAAAAATCAACTCAAAATGAATCACAGACCTAAATATAAGAATTGTTGTGGTCAGGTTCATGTGTCAGCTTGGCCAGGTGGTGGTGCCCGTTTGTCTGGTTGGGCAAGTGCTGGCCTGTCTATTGCTATGAGAACATTTCATAGAATCAAATCATGAGCACATTGGCTGCATCCATAGCTGAATGCATTTGTAATCAGCCAAGAGAAGGATCTTCTGCACCAAGTGATGTTTAATCTAATCACTGGAAGGCTTTTAATGAGGATTCAGAAGAGACATCTCTCTTCCTTTTTTGGCCGCGAGTCTCTTCTGTGGCGTTTGTCCAGACCTTCATTGGAGTCGTCAGCTTCACAGCCTGCCCTATGGATTTTGGACTCCAGGTTCCTTTGTTAGGTGAGACACTTATAAATTTTATATTTACAAATATTTCCTGTTGATTTTGTTTCTCTAGAGAACCCTAGCTAATACAGGAACCCATACCATCAAATTCCTAAAAGAAAATTAAGGAAGCATATTCAGGTCCTTGTGTTAGGCAATGGTTTCTTAGACTTCTCAAGCACAAGTAACAAAAGAAAAAAAGTAGATAGATGGGACCTTGTCAAAAATAACAAAACTTTTGCACATCAAAGGACATTATCATGAAAGTGATACCTATAGTATGGGAGAAAATGTTTGGAAACCACATATCTAATAAGGGTTTAATATCCAGAAAATATCAAGGAATCCTACAATGGGCAGAAGATTTCAATAAACATTACTTCTAAGAAAATATAAAAGAGGACATGAAACACATCAAGAGATGCTCTACATCATTAGGTAATGTACACATTGAAAACTACGATGATATACCACTTCACATCTACTAGAATTGCTACTATTAAATAAAAACAGAAAGTTAGAAATGTTGGAGAAGATGTGAAGAAATAGAAACATTCATTCAATGTTGGTGGGAATGTTAAGTTGTGTAGATGCTGTGGAAGAAAATTTGGTGGTTCCTCTGAAAGTTAAGTATAGACTTACCATATGACTCGGTAATTCCATTTTTTTTTTTTGTAAGAATGAACAGGATAAATGATGAGGTGGTTGAAGAAGAGTTCTCTGAGAAAGTGCCATTTGATTAGTGAGTAATTAAAGTGAGGAAAAGAACCATGCCTGTGGTTGGGAGGAAGCGGTGTCCTTGATAGATCCTGGAATAATAAAACTAAAGAAGTTTCAGACATCCCAGTGGCTCAGAGACCAATGGAGTAGGGTTTTACGAAGAAGGCAGTCATCACAGTAGTCAAATGCAGCTGAGAGGTCTGGAAAACAACAACTGAGTATGTCCTTTGGGTTTGGCAAGAGGGAAGCCACTTTTGTAAGAAAGCAAGAGGAATCTCATGGAACAGTGAGGGAAAAACAATACTGTGTTGTTAAAAAGACTGTGTCATTACCAGAAGATGAAATGGGTAGAAGGGAAGATTATGGTTTAAATGGAAAGATTCAATTATGCAGAGGGAAAAGAAAGAGAAGTTGAAAATTTAAGATAGAAATGATAACTGGTGGAGCATGGTCTTGTAGGTGCTGGAAAATGATGAAAGCAGAGGCAGGGTGGGCAATTTGGCCTCGGTGGAAAAGAAGAGATATGCCACATGTAAAGAAGGAATTCCATTTTTAGGTATTATTCAGAAAAATTGAAAGTAAGGAGCTGAACAGATATTTGCATACCAATGTTCATCGTGTTGTTATTCATAGTTGCCAAAATGTGGAAGCAACTTAAGTGTCCATCAGTCAAAACAAAATGTAGTATATGCACACACGGGAATTTTATTCAGTATTATTAAAAAGTAATGAATTTGTGATACATGTGCCAGTGTGGATGAACCCTGAAGACCTCATGTTGAATGAAATAAGCGAGACACAAAAGGATAAATATTGTATGGTCTTAACTGGTATGAAATAATTAGAATCAACATATTTATAGAATCAGAAACTATAATAGGGGTTGGGGGCAGATATCATATGGGCAATTAATGCTTAAATTTTAGTTTCTATTTTGGTGGAGGGAAAAGCTTTGGTATTGGATGGTGACACCACATTGTTTTATTATACATGTGAATTATAATAATTTATTATACCTGTGAATTATAACACTGCATTTTACATGTAAATGTGATTAAAGGGGGAAATTTTAGGTTATATATATATATATATATATATATATATATATGTTAGTGGAATAAAAGAAACACAAAAGCATAGGACCACACAACAGAGTGAACCTTATTGCAAACAATGGACTATAGTGAATAGTACAATTATAAAAATGTTCCTTCTTGAATTGTAGCAAAGTGCTATACTAATGTAAGATGTTAATAATAAGGTGCTAAATTGAAACTGTGTATCTTATGCATGGTTTTTTCATAAACTTATAACTTCTGGTAACATAAAAAAGATAATAATTTCTTATGGCATCTTATGACATTGTCCTTTCATCTACTCACAAACTAGCATGGCGCTGCCTGGTGTTCCCTGTGTGGATTCCTGTTTCCAGTTCTGCATAGAAAAGAGCAGTCCTTATACACGTACTGGGAAAATGTATGTCTGGCCCAACTTGGTCCAGTCCTCCTGGTAGTGACCTACCTGGTAAGGACTTGATGTGTCCCAGAACATGCACTGCATATAGAAAGCAGTTCACAGAACTCTCTTACATAATGTGGGAGAGCAATCAGTTGTGCGGCCTGGGACAAAGGATCACTGCCTGTAGGACATACATTGCAGTGTCTAGAAATATGAGGAAACTTTTCCTAGGGCAATGAAGACATTAGTATCCATGTAAGCATGGGAATTCCTAGAGGGATAGATAAGGTGCATGTGCAGAAAGGGACCTAGAGGGCCCTATACTTTGACCTGAGCTACTCTCTAAACTTACTATATGTATAAGTCCTGAAGGATAGCACTCTAGCACTTGCATAGGTCAAATTGCAAAGAGTGGACAGGTGCTTTCTTCCTTTTTTTTTTTATTAGCTCCTGACATGCAGGAAAGGTCTATCATAACAGTCTCTGGAAACAGATTAAGAAACAGAGATCTCATAGGGTAAATTACAGGGAGAACATAATAAATTATCGTAGTGTCCATGTCTAAACACAAAGTTATATGACCTACAGAGATACAGGAAGTGATGGCCCAGGCAAAGGAGAAGATTAAAGTTCTAGAAACCATCAGTGAGTAGGACCTGATCTGGGACATACAGTCTTTACAAAAAAGGTCCTTAATATATTCAAAGAGCTAAAGGAAAGCATGGACAGAGAACTCAAGGAAAAACCAGGAAGTGATAGATGAACACAAAGAGAATAACAGTAATGCAGATTTTGAAAATAAACTAATCAGAATTAAAGGCCTCAGTAATAGAAATTTAAAATTCCCTGGAGGTGTTCAACAGCAGAACTGACTGAAGAACCAATTAGTGTAATTGAAGCTCAGACAATTGATATGATTCAGTCTGAGGAGCAGAGAGAAGAAACAGTGAAGAAAGGTGAAGAGAGCCTGGGGCACCTGTGAGACACCATCAGATGTGCCAGTATATGTATTTAGGGAATCTCAAAAGGAGGAGGAAAAGAGAAGGGGGAAGAGAGGGTATTCATTGAAACTGTTGTGGAAAACTTACCAAATTTAATGAAAGACGTGTTTTGGTTTAGTAAAGCTGATGAAATGCAATATACTAAACGTGGGCTGGCTTTTAACAAGTGGGGATTTGTTAGTTTGCAAGTTTACAATTCTTAGGCTGTGAATATGTCCGAAATAAGACATCAGCAGGACGATTCCGTCTCTGAAGACTAGTCGCTTGGGCTCCTCTATCAGGTAGTTCTTAGAGGAATGGATGGAAGTACAAATGACAAAAGTTCTACTGGGAGGACCCCAAAAGCCAAACAGTTGTCATACATGGCAATGCTGACTTTCAGAACTGCAGACACATGGTCTGAATTGAAATCAGAAGAGAACCCTGCAGTACGGAGTATCCTACGTGGTGATTTCATGATAGGAGCATCTATGGAAGACTGGGACAAAGAAAGTGATGGGCCAGATGACAGCAGAATAGGATCTGGTAGTGACTCTGACACATTAAGTTAAACAGGAAGCAAAATCTTCAATCATTTAATTTCTCCTGGAGAAATTCTTGATGCTATGAATGATGGGGAATTACAAGGATACCATTTGTAAGAAAAGGCAAAAGACTTTTACTTTTACAAATTTTGGTGTTTCCGTTTTTCACATTAGACTCTGTTAAACTGTATTTTCAAGCCTTGTAAAATGTTTCTCAAAACAATTCATAAGGGTAAATATTCTACTTGGCCAGCAAGATTTGCAGTTGTCAGGATCCTTACAAACTTTACATATTAGTCATGAATATTGGTGTATCCAGCAATCCAGATGTGTAAACAACATCATTAATGTTTCTAGAAATGTCAATACGAAGTCATAATTAAAATAAACTATTTGGAGTTAAAAAAAAAAAACATGCCAGTTTACCTAAGGTACATACATATGTTTACTGGGTAATGAGTGTTCTTGAAAAGGATTGTATAAGTTTATGCTTCCACAATTAAAAGTTACTGTTGTTTTACATTCTTATAAGCTCTTGTTACTATCAGACTTAAAAAATTTCCAGTCTTTTAGGTGATAAATTATATCTTAATATTGTGTTATATTTTATTTCTCTTGTTATCTATGAGATTGAACCCCTGTTCAATCTTTATCTCTATCTTTATTTTCAGCTATTAATTGTACTTATGATTTATAGGTTTCTTCATAGCTCATAAGTGTATTATGTTTTTTTATCTAGTGTAATACTTTTGTTTTTCTGCTGGAGATTTTTTACGTGTACTTGGACTTATTTCTGCAATGTTGTTTTGTGCTTATTACTTGTTAAACCTTTTTTTCCCTTCTAAATTTGTTTTTATTTAGGTTTGTTTTCTAGCTTACAATGTTTTTGTTGAGAAATTTGATGCAGTTTTGATTCTTGGTTCTTTGTAAATGAAGTCCCTCTCTCACAATAAATTTAGTATTTTCCTTTATCCTACCTTTTATAGTTTACCAGAAAACATTGTTTTGAAAATAGTTTACTAGAACATAGGGGAATTTTTTTTTTTTTTAAGTGAAATTTCAGATAAACAAAACTTGATTTTAGTTTTAAAGTTTTTCATTTGTTTTCATCCATGGGGCTTCGACACATTTTATCTTTGCATGGATGTTTTCCTTGTGTTTTCTCTTCTATTCTTTGAACTGTTATTCTCTTAAAAAAAATGCTTAAATTTCACCCCTACCCATTATTGGAAAGCTCTGTGTGGCCTATAAATTCTTTGATTACAAAGTGGTAAGATAAAACAATTAAAAAGATATTTTAGCTATTTTTTAAAGAAAGTTTTATTTTTATTTATAGTAATTGTCTCTACCTCCTTGTCATTCCACAGTATCCTGTCTTTAGAAAACCTAAGCTCCTAAACAGTCATATATGTAGCCACACCTGTAGACACTGTAATTATCTGCGGGAAGTAAGGATTTTACACTTCTAATATAATGGGATTGAGCCAGTTTAAGTGATGTTCCCTATTTTGAGGTGCTCTGATAATAATCCACCTTTTAACAGAAATTTGGGAACTCATTTTTGTTTTTTCTTTGCTTTTCTTGTAATGGTCTTTATTGCTACATAAATTTGCCTTGACAGTTGTTTGAATGATGTTTTAGTATTTATAGCTTTGAAATGATTTTTTTTGAAAGACTTTTTGAAATAAATTTTTTGACACAAGACTAAAATAGGAACTATATTTCAAGTTTAATATTTTGGATAGTTTTGGTTTAGCTGCTCAAATATAGTTCTACTAGAGTATGTTTTCATGTTATTTGTCTGGCAGAAGGATCACTCTTTTCCTGTTTTGATGCACAAAATGATATTTCTTTGCTTTATTTTCCATTTCTAAAATTATGAGTGAGATTGGATGTCTTGTGTGTTTAAAGATTATTTAATTCTTTAAAAAGAAGTAGTTAATCATATTCTTTGTTTTTTTCATTGATAATTTGTTTTTTTCTTTTAAACTTTACTGTGTTAACCTGGGTCTGATTCCTGGACCATGCATCTCCCCCCCAAAAAATATTTACTCTGTTAAAATAAAATTTTTTAGGAAGAGCTGTTTAATGTTGAATGGTAAATGATACATTTTTGGTGGTTTAAGGACCAGCTTAGCCTCTGACCATAAAAAATGGATGCTGTGCCTCAGCTTTATTTCTCTCTTTGTATGTATGTATATATATCCAAATCAAATTAGTTAAGAAAATTGTCACAGATTTTAAAAATTATTTATTTTTTATTGATATATATTATATATTCACATAGCATGTAATCATCTAAAATGTACAGTCAACAATTCACAGTATTATCAGATAGCCGGACATCATTTACCATCACAATCAACTTTCTTTGTGAAAAATAAACATATACACAAAACAATAAATTTCAAAGCACATCACAATTAGTTGTAGACCAGATTTCAGAGTCTGGCATGGGTTGCAATTTGACAATTTTAGGTTTTTACTTCTAGCTGCTCTGTGATACTGGAGACTAAAAATAATATCAATATAATGATTCAGCAATCATACTCATTTGTTATACCCTACCTTCTCTGTATAGCTCTACCATCACCTTTGATCTTTCTCCCACTCTTGAGGGGTATTTGGGCTATGGCCATTCTAACTTTTCGACATTATAAGGGGCTGTCAGTAATATGGTATAAGGGGATGGAACTAATTGATGCTCAGGAGAGGCTGGCCCCTCTGCATTTCAGGACTTACCTGGTTCAGGGATCCATTTGGAGGTTGTAGGTCTCTGGAAAGTTACCCTAGTGCATGGAACCTTTGTAGAATCTTATATAATGCCCTAGGTGTTCTTTAAGTTTGGCTGGAATGGTTTTGGCTAGGGTTTGGTAAATTATGATAGGTAGCAATGTCTAAGTGGAGAAGAGTGACCTCCAAAGTAGCCTTTTGACTCTATCTGAACTCTCGCAGCCACTGATACCTAATTTGTTACATTTCTTTTCCCCCTTTTGGTCAGGATGGCATGATGATTCCACAGTACCAGGGCTAAGCTTATCCCTGGGAGTCATCTCCCACACCACCATGGAGACTTTCACTCCTGAATGTCATGTCCCATATAGAGGGGAGGGCAATGGTTTCACTAGCAGAGTTGGGTTGAGAGAGAAAGACAGAGGCCACATCTGAGCACCAAAAGAGGTCCTCTGAAAGTAAATGTTAGATATATCTATAGGTACGCTATGCTTCTCTGCTACATACACGCGCTTCATAAAAGTAAGCCTCAAGATCAAGGGCTTGGCCTATTGATTTTGGTGTCCCTTTTGTTTGATGTAGTTCCAGGGGTTTCCCCAGTGGTAAATTTAATAGTTGCATATATTTTCTCCCACCCCTCAAGGGTCTTCGTCAATGTTTTATTTTATTTTTTTTAACTTTTAAAATTGTGAAACATAATGTATATACAAAAAAGCAAAAAATTTCTAAGTTGTTATAGAAAATTTTAACAAGTAGTTACAGAAAAGATTTTATAGTTTGGTATGGGTTATAGTTCACGATTTTTTCGCTTTGTTTTTTTAGCTGCCCAGGACACGGAGACCAACAGAAATATCAGTATAATGATTCAGCAGTCATACTCATTTGTTAAATCCTGTCTTCACTGTTATTCTCGTCGTTCTCTTTAAATAATATATGTATAAAAAAGCAATACATTTCAAAGTACGTCACAACAATTAGTTGTAGAACAGATTTCAGAGTTTGGTATGGGTTACAATTCCACAATTTTAGGTTTTTACTTCTAGCTGCTCTGAGGTACTGGAAACTAAAAGAAATATCAATATAATGATTCAGCAGTCATACTCTTATGTTTTAAATCTACCTTCTCTATATAATTCTACCATCACATTTCATCTTTCTGCACTCTTTAGGGTTATTTGGACTATGCCCGTTCTAACTTTTTCATGTTGGAAGGGATTGTCTGTTTTATGGGATAGAGGGATGGAACTAGTTGATGTTCTGGAGAGGCTGGCCCCTCTCCATTTCAGGACTAACTGGTCCAGGGATTGATCTGCACGTTGTAGGTTTATGGAAAGTTATCCTAGTGCATTGAACTTTTGTAGAATCTTACATATTACCCTAGGTATTCTTTAGGATTGGCAGATATGGTTTTGGTTGGAGTTTGGCAAGGTAGCAGTGTCCCACTGAAGCTTCTGTGAGAATGACCTTCAGAATAGTCTCTCGACTCTATTTGAACTCTCTCAGCCACTGATACCTTAGTTGTTACACATCTTTCCCCCCTTTTGATCAGGATGGTGGTGTTGATTCCACAGTGCCAGGGCCAGGCTCATCCATGGGAGTCATCTCCCATGCTGCCAGGGAGGCTTTCGCCCCTGGAGGTCATGCCCTACATAGTGGGGAGGGCAGTGGTTTCACTAGCAGAGTTGGGCTGAGAGAGAGAGAGAGAGAGAGAGAGAGAGAGAGGCAGAGAGGCCACATCTGAACAATCAAAGAGGTCCTCCAGAAGTAACTCTTAGGCATACCTATCAGTTGACTAAGCTTCTCTGCTACATACATAAGCTTTACAAGAGCAAGCCTCAAGATCAAGGGCTTGACCTATAGATTGGGTGTCCCTAATGTTTGACACTGTATCCGGAGTTTCCCCAGTGGTAAAATTTAACTATTCCACATTTTTTCTCCCATTCCTCCAGGGATTTTACCAACACTTTTTGTTATTTGATTAATATACTCTTAGGTGTATTCAGGCATTATATTATGCTATACAGGTTTAAAGGCTCTCATCCTTATTCAGGGCTCCCTGTGTTTGGGTTGTTTAAATGATCTCCCCGGACACGTTGGGATAGATTATGTGCCTCTGAAAATTTATGTTCTGTAAAAAATAAACCTTTCTTTCTTAGATCGTAAAGAGTAGATGAGGTTCTAAAATTTAGACAATGTCTTCCTTACCCCTGTGTTCTGAATTACCTTTAAATATATATATAAGACAGCCTCTCAAAATCCAGAAATAAAAATTACCACTCCGGATTAATGTTACTGCTATAAGAGCTTACAGTCTAGGCCCATGTTTTCTCATAAGTATTTTCTAAATGAGACCATATAGCATTTGCTCTTTTGTTTCTGGCTTCTTTTGCCTCACCAAATGTCCCACAGGTTCATTCACATTGTTGCATGCCTCCTAACTTTGTTCCTTTTTGTAGCAGCACAATAAGCAATCATATGTATACACCGCTGTTCGCCTATCTACTTCTCAGTCAGTGCATCCGTTTGCCACCTCCATTCATTGGGCATCATGTATAATATTCAAAGTCAACAGTCCATCAACACTCTCAAATTTAGATAATTTTATTGTACCCAAGAGAAAGATAACCAATAAACACACCCCCACCAAATAGGAAATCTGAACCTCCACTTAAATTTTATCCCTTCCCCATCATCATTTACCCCTGGTTTTGCTGTGGTACTGTTGATGTTTCCTGTTGAACATAACCCATAATATTCAATAGCAGTTTTCCCCTATACCCCAATGTTAATATACTCTTTGTACAAGATTCATACCTTTGAAGCAGTAAATGCAGTTGCTTATTTGTATTTGTACTGTTAATCAGCGGGACACATGGGTCTATACAACCCCTTTCAATCATGTTCACCTGCTATATGGTAATATTACTTACAGACCCACTTGTAAACCACTTTCACTTCTATGTATTCCCTTACATTTAATTTCAGTGTCATTAGCTAACCATTCACCCATCTTTTGCTTCTGTGTATCTCTAGGTCCCCTGTATTCTGTATTATACAGCTCTGATTTTATCTTTACTGTGGTCATAAAAGTGAAATCATACAGTGTCTATCCTTTTGTGTCTGGCTTATTATACTCAGCATTATGTCCTCAAGGCTCTTCCATTTTGTCACCTATTTCAGGAAGTCATTTTTTCTTACTGCTGTATAGTATTCCATTGTATGTATATCACATTTTGTTATTCACTCATATATTATTGGTCACTTGGATTATTTCCATCTTTTGGCAATTGTGAATAATGCTTCTATGAACATTGGTGTGAAAATGCCTGTTAGTGTCACTGCTTTCAGCTTTTCTGGGACTATACCAAGTAGTGGTATTGGCTTGTCACAGGGAAACTTTATATTTAGTTTCCTGAGGGACAGCCACACTGTCTTCCTTAGCTGCTCTACCATTATACAGTCCCACCAGCCATGTCACAGGACTTTTTTCACATCTTATAATCCATATTATAGTTGGGCATAAATGCTCAGTTTCCAGGTAGTTTTTGGCACCATTTGTATTAGTAAATCATATGTAATAACTCAGTGATGGTTAGAAGTATTGGAAATTGACAATTAGATGATAAAGTTTAATCACAGTGGCATTTCTAAGTATAATCAAAAACAAAGGAGCCCCCAATACTTAAATTATTCCTTTATTTTTGCATATGATTTTTAAGAAATATCACTAGATGCCTGATTTTGGAAGGTTGACTTAGGTATTGGGTAAAGAAATGATCATTGGACTATGAGAATATAAAAGATAAAATGCTCTCCCACTGGTTCCCAAGGGTTATCACTTTTTTTTTGGTGTTTATGTGTATATGTATATTTAATGCAATTTTGTTGATATGTATTCTCATAGCGTGGAATGCATTTGAAGTATACAATCACTGGTTCACCGTATCATAACATGGTTGTGCATATAGCCCTATGATCAATTTTAGAACATTTTTATTACTTCAGAAAATAATTAAAAAGAAAAAAGAAAACTCTGATCCTTCCATATGATCACACCATAGTATTGACCCATAGTATTGGTGTGCTACATATTTTTTTACTTTTTATGGAAGAGTATTAAAATAGTACTGTCAACTATAGTCTATACTTTGCAATAGCAATTTTTTCCCCATATACCTGTCTTTTATTAACTTCTTGTAATAGTATCATACATCTGCTTTAGTTCATAAAAGAACCTTTTTATATTTATACAGTTAATCACAGGCATTGTACACCACAAGATTTGCTGTTGTACATTCCCATGTTTTAACCCCCAACTTTCTTTCTGGTGACATAGATGACTCTAAACTTTCCCTTTCCACTGCACTCATCACTCAGCACTGTTAATTATTTGCACAGTAACATGGTACCATCACCTCTGCCCATTTCTGAATGCTTAAGTTCACCCTTGTTAAATATTCTGCACATATTAAGTGACTGCTTTCCATTCTTTAGCCTCATTCTGTATCCTGGTAACCTTTATTCTATGTTATGTCTGTGAGTTTACATGTTACAATTAGTTCATATCTGTGAGATCATACTACATCTCCTTTTGTGTCTGACTCATTTCACTTGACTAATGTCTTAAGGTTCAGTGTTGTTACATGCTTCATTCCTTCTTGTTGTTGAATCAGATTCCATTGTGTGTACGTGTGCGTGTGTTTGAGCATGTGTGCATATATACACAATAGTTTATTTATCTGTTGTTGGACACTTGGGTTGTTTTCATTGCTTGGCAGTTGTGAATAAAGCACCTGTGAACACCAGTGTACAGATGTGTGTTCACGTCCCTGTTTTCAGATCTGGGTATATCCCAAGTAGTGGGATTGTAAGGCCTATCAATACATATTTTCCCTCAGGATCCTCCAAGCCATCTTCTACAGTGGCTGTGTCATTTTGCATTCCTACCAGCAGTAAGTAAGTTTTCCCATTTCTCCACCTCCTTTCCAATACTTGTAGTTACCTGCTTGTTTAATAGTGGCCATTCCTTTTTATTGTTGAGTTGTAGGATTTCTTTATATATACTGGATAGCAAACCCTTACAGTTATGTAGTTTTGAAATATTTTCTATTTTTGAGTTGGCTGCCTTTTCACTCTTTTGACAACTTTGATGCACATACATATTCGATTTTGAGGAGTTCCCATTTACTTATTTTTTGTTTCATTGCTTGTGCTTTGGGTGTAAAGTCTAGGAAACTATTGCCTATCACTAGATCTTAAAGATGTTTGCCTACTGTATTAGCTAGGGTTCTCTAGAGAAACAGAATCAGCAGAAAATATCCATAGAGATAACATTTATATAAGTGTCTCACATAACCATGGGAATATAGAGTCCAATCTGTAGGGCAGGCTGTGAAGCTGATGACACCGATGAAGGGTCTGGACGAACTCCACAGGAGAGGCTCTTTGGCCAAGGCAGGAAGAGAGCGTGTCTTTTCTGAATCCTCGTTAAAAGGCTTCCAGTGATTAGATTAAGCATCGCTCATTGCAGAAGATACTCCCCTTGGCTGATTACAAATGGAATCAGCTGTGTATGTAACTGATGTGATCATGATTTAATTCTATGAAATGTCATTATAGCAACAGACAGGCTAGCACTTGCTCAACCAGACAAGTGCTCAACCAGACAACTGCCCACCTGGCCAAGTTGACACATGGACCTGACCATGACACCTACATTTTTTTTTTTTTTTTTTTTATAGTTCAGGTGCAGCTTCATTCAGTGTTTTAACATAGTTACATTACAATTAGGTATTATTGTGCTGTCCATTTTTGAGTTTTTGTATCTAGTCCTGTTGCACAGTCTGTATCCCTTCAGCTCCAGTTACCCATTATCTTACCCTGTTTCTAACTCCTGCTGGTCTCTGTTACCAATGATATATTCCAAGTTTATTCTCGAATGTCGGTTCACATCAGTGGGACCATACAGTATTTGTCCTTTAGTTTTTGGCTAGACTCACTCAGCATAATGTTCTCTAGGTCCATCCATGTTATTACATGCTTCATAAGTTTAGTCTGTCTTAAAGCTGCATAATATTCCATCGTAGGTATACGCCACAGTTTGTTTAGCCACTCGTCTGTTGATGGACATTTTGGCTGTTTCCATCTCTTTGCAATTGTAAATAATGCTGCTATAAACACTGGTGTGCAAATGTCCGTCTGTGTCTTTGCCCTTAAGTCCTTTGAATAGATACCTAGCAATGGTATTGCTGGGTCGTAATCCATTCTGCCAGTCTATGTCTTTTGATTGGGAAATTCAGTCCATTAACTTTTAGTGTTATTACTGTTTGGATAATATTTTCCCCTACCATTTTGGCTTTTGTATTATATATATCATATCTGATTTTCCTTCTTTCTACACTTTACTCCATACCTCTCTCTTCTGTCTTTTCGTATCTGACTCTAGTGCTCCCTTTAGGATTTCTTGCAGAGCTGGTCTCTTGCTCACAAATTCTCTCAGTGACTTTTTGTCTATAAATGTTTTAATTTCTCCTTCATTTTTGAAGGACAATTTTGCTGGATATAGAAGGCTTCGTTAGCAGTTTTTCTCTTTTAGTAATTTAAATATATCATCCCACTGTCTTCTAGCTCCCATGGTTTCTGCTGAGAAATCTACACATAGTCTTATTGGGTTTCCCTTGTATGTGACAGATTGTTTTTCTCTTGGTGCTTTCAAGATCCTCTCTTTCTCTTTGACCTCTGACATTCTAACTAGTAAGAGTCTTGGAGAACGCCTATTTGGGTCTATTCTCTTTGGGGTGCGCTGCACTTCTTGGATCTGTAAATTTAGGTCTTTCATAAGAGCTGGGAAATTTTCAGTGATAATTTCTTCCATTAGTTTTTCTCCTCCTTTTCCCTTCTCTTCTCCTTCTGGGACACCCACAACACGTATATTTGTGCGCTTCACATTGTCATTCAGTTCCCTGATCCCTGCTCAAGTTTTTCCATTCTTTTCCCTATAGTTTCTGTTTCTTTTTGGAATTCAAATGTTTCATCCTCCAGTTCACTAATTGTAGCTTCTGTCTCTTTAAATCTACCATTGTAGGTATCCATTGTTTTTTCCATCTTTTCTACTTTGTCCTTCACTCCCATAAGTTCTGTGATTTGTTTTTTCAGATTTTCTATTTCTTCTTTTTGTTCAGCCCATGTCTTCTTCATGTCCTCCCTCAATTTAATGATTTGGTTTTTGAAGAGGTTTTCCATTTCTGCTCGTATATTCAGCATTAATTGTCTCACCTCCGTATCTCATTTGAACTATTGGTTTGTTCCTTTGACTGGGCCATATCTTCAATTTTCCGAGCGTGATCCGTTATTTTCTGCTGGTGTCTGGGCATTTGATCAGATTTCCCTGGGTGTGGGACCCGGCTGGTTGAAAGGTTTTTCTGTGAAATCTCTGGGCTCTGTTTTTCTTTTCCTGCCCAGTAGGTGGTGCTCGCGGCGCTCATCTGTCTGCGGGTCCCACCAGTAAAAGATGCTGTGGCTCCTTTAACTTGCCAATCCGAATCTCGCAGTCGGCCCGGGAAACCGCGCGTGGAGGGGGAGTCGCCAGCCACCACGGCTTGGGGGAGTGCCGGTCCAAATTGCCCAGCTGGCCCGAGACACCAAGCGTGGCAGGAGGGCCCTGCTATCCAACGTTCCCAGTCGGACCGGGAAGCCACGTGTGTGGAAGGGACCCCAGTCGCCAGCCTCCCCGGCTCGGGAAAGCACGCGCCCCTCGAGTATCTCACCGCAGCGGATTCTCCCTGCCCGTTCAGCCGTTCCAGAATGGGGTACACTGTCTTTTTGGTCTCTGTCGTGGCTCTGGGAGCTGTTTTGTATTGTTCCTGTTTCTTTAGTTGCTGTTCTGGAGGAGGAACTAAGACCCGCGCGTCTTACTAAGCCGCCATCTTCTCTGGAAGTTGACACCTACATTTTATTCTAGGAGCTTTATGGTATTGGTTCTCGTATTTAGGTCTTTGACCCATTTTCAGTTGATTTTTGAATAGAGTATGAGATGGAGATTGTTCTAGTTTGCTAGCTGCCGGAATGCAACACACCAGAGATAGATTGACTTTTAATGAAAGGGGATTTATTTCATTAATTCTTCAGAGGAAAGGCAGCTAATTTTCATCTGAGGTTCTTTCTCATGTGGGAAGGCACAGGATGATCTCTGCTGGCCTTCTCTCCAGGCCTCTGGGTTCTAACAACTTTTCCTGGGGTGATTTCTTTCCAAAGATCTGGGCTGAGCTACTTGGGCTGTGCTACGTTGAACTCTCTCATTTAGGCACCAGCCAATGAAATCAAACATCATTCATTACAGCAGGCACGCCTCTTAGCCGGCTGCAGATGTAATGAGCAACAGATGAGGTTCACATGCCATTGGGTCATGTCCACAGCAGCAGAACTAGGCACCTTCACGTTGCCAAATTGACAACTGAACCTGTCTACCACATGTCCACGCCTTTAACACATCACCTTAAACAATATTAAAGTGCAAAAAATTCTTTTCTGGTTATGGATACTCTGGTATTGCAGCACCATTTGCCGAATTTGTTTGTTCTTTGTTTGCTTTGCTTGTTTATTTTGTGGAAAGTGTATGGACCATAAATCGAACCCGGGTATACTGCATGGCAGGCAAGAATTCTAACACTGAAGTACCCTTGCACTCCTTATGATCATTGATTTTTGGGTGTTCATCTTGAATGCGGCCACTTTACTGAACTCGCTTATTCGCTCAAATAGCTTTGCATTTGTTTTTTCTGGATTTTCTAAATATAGGATCTTGTCATCTGCTACTGGTGACAGTTGTACTTTTTCATTTCCAATTTGTATCCCTTTTATTTCTTTTACTTCCTAATTGGTCTAGGTAAAAATTCTACCACAGTGTTGAATAGCAGTGGTGACAGTGGGCATCCTTGTCTTGATCCTGATTTTCGAGATAAAACTCTCAGTCTCTCACCATAAATATGATGTTAGCTGTGGATTTTACATATGTGTCCTTTTTATTTTGAGGAGGTTTCTTTCAGTTCCTCCCTTTTTAAGTGCTTTTATCGTCAAAGGATGGTGAATTTTGTCAAATACCTTTCTGTGTCACTTGAGATGATATTGTGGTTTTTCACTTTTAACTTTTTAATGTAGTGTGCTACATTAATTGATTTTCTTGTGTTGAGCCACCCTTGCATACTTGGAAAAACCTCCCTTGTTCATGGTGTATAATTCTTTTAATATGTTGTTGGATTCTATTTGCAAGTATTTTATTGAGGATTTTTGCATCTGTAGTCATTAGAGAGATAAATCTGACATTTTCTTTCCTTGTAGCGTCTTTATCTGCCTTTGGTGTTAAAATGATGTTGACTTCATAGAATAAATTTGATAATGTTCCCTTTTCAATTTTTTGGAAGACTCTGAACAGGAATAGTATCTGTTTATCAATGCTTGGTAAAACTCACCTATGAAGTGTCAGTCCTGGTATTTTTCTTTTGTTGCTGTTAAGTTTTTGATGACTGATTTGATCTGTTTACTTGTGATTGGATTGTTGAGATCTTCTGTTTCTTCTTGAGTCAGTGTAGGTTGTTCGTGTGTTTGTAGGAATTTGTCCGTTTTATGTATGTTGTCCAGTTTGTTGGTATATAGTCGTTCATAGTAATCACTTACGTTTTTTTTTTTGTTTCTTTGGAGTCCATGGTAATCCCCCCTCTCGTTTCTGATTTTAATTTATCTAGTTTCTCTCTTTTCTCTTTGTCAGTCTATCTAAGGGTTTGTTGATTTTATTGATCTTCTCAAAGAACCAACGTTTGGTTTTATTGATTCTATTCTTTTTAAAATTTTCCATTTTATTAATTCCTGCTCTAATGTTTGTTACTCCTTTCCTTCTGCTTGCTTTGAGCTTAGTTTGGTGTTATTCTATTTTCTAGTTGTTCAGTTAGCTTGTTGAAATTAGATTTTTCCTCATTGATTTTAGTGTATTGGGCTATAAATTTCCCTCTCAGCACTGCCGTAGCTGCATCCCCTAAGTTTTGATAAACTGTGTTCTTATTTTCTTCTGTTTTGAGATATTTACTGATTTCTTTTCTAATTTCTTCTTTAACCCACTGATTGCTTAAGAGCATATTGTTTAACCTCAGTATATTTGTGTTTTTTCTGGCTCTCTGTTTTTGATTTTCAGCTTCATTCCATTATGATCAGGGAAAGTACTTTGTATGACTTCAATTTTTTTATGTTTATTAAGTCCTGTTTTATACCTCAGAAAAAAATCACCTTTTAATCCTTCCCCCTTTTATCAAAATATAGATGAACATAAATTCATTATAGAAAATACAAGCCATTCCTTGGCCCCCAGTTTTCCGTCATACCTTCAGAGGAGACTACTCTCACACCAGACATTTTGCTATGTATTTTTATGTGTTTATAAATTGCAGGTTACACACTGAAAAAACATAAGTATATTTACACATTTATATACAGTTATAAAACACACATGGAATTGCATATATTCTGTCATGGACTATGTCTTAGAAATTTTTCTGTGTTAGTACAGGTAGATATATACCTCTGTTTCTAGTGACCATTTTGAAAGTAGAAATCATTGTATCCTTTATTTAAATATTCCTTTTGATTAACTTTTATGTTGCATGTTATTGGTGAGCATCCTATATATGTGTATGTGTGTGTGTGTGTGTGTGTGTGTGTGTGTATGCATATGCATATATATGTGTGTATGTATACACACGTAATATGTAATAAATCAATAAATGAAAATATATACACACAAGAAACAAAACAGATTTCTAAAAGTAAAATTGATATGTCAGATGGTATATATATATATATATATATATATATATATATATGTATAATTTTTTGCACGGGCAGACACTGGGAATCGAACCTGGGTCTCTGACATGGCAAGTGAGAACTTTGCCTGTATGGTTTAATAGATACTTCTGAATTGCCTACCAATATGCTGGACTATTTAAATTGTCCTAACAGCTATGTGGGAATTATTTGCCACCTGTATTGGCACAGTCACTGTACATCGTCAGTATTTTTCCTCTCAGTGTTTGGTTTTCCTGATTACTCAGTTGAACATTTTATCATATTTTACAAGTCAGTTTATTTGAATTGCTAGTTTTTATGCCTTAATTTTTTTTTAATTTTTATTAATTAAAAAAAATTAAAAGAAGCAAACATTCCCAACACATACACTCAGCAATTCACAATATCATCACATAGTTGCATATTCATCATCATGACCATTTCTCAGAACATTGGCATCAATTCAGAAAAAGAAATGAAAAGATAACAGAAAAATATAACAAACAGAAAAAAAAAATTTTACAGGCCATACCCCTTACTGATCCCTTTCATTGATCACTAGCATTTCAAACTAAATCTATTTTAACATTTGTTCCCCCTATCATTTATTTTTGTTCCATATGTTCCTCTCATCTGTTGACAAGGCAGATAAAAGGAGCATCAGACACAAGGTTTTCACAATCACACAGTCACATTGTGAAAGCTATTATTGTTATACAATCATCATCAAGAAACATGGCTACTGGATCACGGCTCTACATTTTCAGGCAGTTCCCTCCAGCCTCTCCATTACATCTTGGATAACAAGGTGCTATCTATTTAATGCATAAGAATAACCTCCAGGATAACCTCTCTACTCTGTTTGGAATCTCTCAGCCATTGACACTTTGTCTCATTTCATTCTTCCCCCTTTTGGTCGAGAAGGTTTTCTCAATCCGTTGATGCTGGGTCTCAGCTCATTCTAGAGTTTTTCTCAATCCCTTGATGCTGAATCTCAGCTCATTCTAGGATTTCTCTCCCACACTGCCAGGAAGATCCACACCCCTGGTAGTCATGTCCCATGTAGACAGGGGGAGGGTGATGAGTCTGCTTGCTGTGTTGGCTGGAGAGAGAGGCCACATCTGAGCAACAAAAGAGGTTCTCTTGGGGGTGACTCTTAGGCTGAATTTTAAGTTGGCTTGACCTATCCCCTGTGGGGTTAAGTTTCATATGAACAAACCCCAAGACTGGGGGCTCAGCCTATAGCTTTGGTTGTCCGCACTGCTTGTGAGAATATCAAGAATTCAACTTGAGGAAGTTGAGTTTTCCCCCGTTCTCACCATTCCCCGAAGGGGACTTTGCAAATACTTGTCCACTCACTCATCAAATCACTCTGGGATTCATCAGGGCATCACCTGGACAAACCAACAAAATCTCATGTCCTATACAAAGTTCCACGTACTTAAGGTGTTCAGTCAACTATCTACAAAAGTTATATTAGGAGATACACTAGTCAAAGTATAGATTTGTACCAAATAAACATTTTTTGCTTTAGTCTCACACATTAGTTGAAATTTTAAAATATTAAGTACTATCTATTTTCAGCACACTGCAGTAATGACATTCTTTTGTTCTTCCTCATGCAAAAACATTTTTAAATTTATACATTTAGTCCTATCATTATACATTCTAGGCACTCCTAGATTACATCACCTAAGTCTTTATCGTCTGTCTTTCTTTGTGATTTCATTTATGCCCCAGCCCTCTTCCCTCTATCATTTTCACATGCAGCTTCATTCAGTGTTTTAACATAATTGTATTACGGTTTGGTAGTATTGTGCTGCTGTCTATTTCTGAGTTTTTGTATTCAGTCTTGTTGCACAATCTGTATCCCTTCAGCTCCAATTACCCAATGTCTTTCCCTATTTCTATCTCCTGATGGTCTCTGTTACCAACGAAATTGTCCAAGTTTATTCACTAATGTCAGTTCATATCAGTGAGACCATACAGTTTTTGTCCTTTTGTTTCTGGCTAATCACACTCAGCATAATGTCCTGAAGAACCATTCATGTTGTTACATACTTCATAACTTTATTCTGTCTTACAGCTGCATAATATTCCATCTAATGTAAATGTCACAGTTTGTTTAGCCAACTCTCTGTTGATGGACATTTTGCCTGTTTCCATCTCTTGGTAATTGTTAATAATGCTGCTATAAACATTGGTGTGTAAATGTCCATTTGTGTCCTTGGCCTCGTGTCCTTTGAGTAAAGACAGCATATAGATGGGTCCTGTTTTTTAATCCATTCTGCCAGACTATGTCTTTTGATTGGAAGTTTAATTCATTAACATTCAGTGTTATTACTGCATGGGTAGTACTTTCTAATATTTTGCCTTCTGGTTTTTATATGTCATATCTAATTTTCCTTCTTTTTCCCTTTACTCGTAGTCTTCCTTTCTACTCACTTCTCCACACCTCTCTCTTCTGTCTTCGTATCTGTCTCTAGTGTTCCCTTTAGTATTTCTTGCAGAGCTGGGCTCTTGGTCACAAATTATCTCAGTGATTTTTTGCCTGAAAATGTTTTAATTTCTCCCTCATTTTTGAACTACAATTTTGCTGGATATAGAATTCTTGCTTGGCAGTTTTTCCCTTTTAATGATTTAAATATATTATCCCACTGTCTTCTTGCCTCCATGGTTTCTACTGAGAGATATGCGCATAGTCTTATTGAGCTTCCCTTGTGTGTGATGGATTGATTTTCTCTTGCTACTTTCGAGATCCTCTCTTTCTCTTTGACCTCTGACATTCTGATTATTAAATGTCTTGGAGTATGTCTATTTCGATCTAATCCCCTTGGGGTACGCTGCACTTCTTGGATCCGTAATTTTAAGTCTTTCCTAACAGCTGGGAAATTTTCAGTGATAATTTCCTCCATTAGTTTTTCTCCTCCTTTTCCCTTCTCTTCTCATTCTGGGACACCCACAACACGTATATTCGTGTGCATTATATTGTCTTTCAATTCCCTGAGTCCCTGCTCATATTTTTCCGTTTTTTCCCTGTAGTTTCTGTTTCTTGTCGGATTTCAGATTTTCCGTCTTCCAGTTCAGAAATCCTATGTTCTGTCTCTCAAAATCTACCATTGTAGGTTTCCATTGTTTTTTTCATCTCTTGTACTGTGTCTTTCATTCCCATAAGTTCTGTGATTTGTTTTTTCAGACTTTCAGTTTCTTCTTTTTGTTCTTTCCTCACCTTCTTTATATCCTCCCTCAATTCACTGATTTGGTTTTTGATGAGGTTTTCCATGTCTGTTCGTACATTCTGAATTAATTGTTTCAGCTCCTGTATGTCATTTGAATTGTTGGTTTGTTCCTTTGACTGGGCCATATCTTCAGTTTTCCTAGTGTGATTTGTTATTTTTTGCTGGTGTCTAGGCATTTAATTACCTTAATTAGTTTATTCTGGAGATTGCTTTCATTTCTTTTACCTAGGGTTTTGTTGCTGGATGAATTTGTTGTTGATCTGTACTTTGACATTCCGTTCAGCTTTATCTGGACCTTTAGCTTAAGTGTTGTTTAACAGAGGAGAATTTTTCAGTTCTTGTTTTCTTGTTTCTTGCCTTGCTTGTGTGGTGCCTTTCCCCCACACACACTTAGGAGGGTTTTCCTCCTATCAGGAGGAAAGAGTCACCTGCCTCGGTTTTTCCTCAGGGTGAGACCTAGCAGGTTGAAAGACTTTCCTGTGAAGTCTCTGGACTCTGTTTTTCTTATCCTGCCCAGTATGTGGCGCTTGTCTGACTGCAGGTCCCACCAGCATAAGATGATGCGGTACCTTTAACTTTGGCAGTCTCTTCCTGCTGGGGGCATGGTGGAGACAGAGGAGAGGTTGTAGGCTGGTTTTAATGGCTTCAAATTACCAAGCCCTGGTGTCTGAATTCCTTGATGGAGGGGAAAGGCACAGGCTCCAGATAAGCCCCCAAAAGAGTTCACTTCTGCCTATTCCTGTAGCAGTTGCAAGCTGAAAAGTCCTGCCGCTGTATCCAGAGGCAGTCAAGCCTATGTAGATACCCAGCCACAAAAACCTCTGTTTCCTTCTTTCTTTTCCCCCCTTTTTTTGTCAGTCCTGCCCCCTTGGTGCCTGGGCAAAAATGAGCAACCTCCGCTTTGATCAGGTTCACCTAAGCTGGAGGCCTATTTTTAGTAGTCAGAATTTGTTAATTAGTTCCACAATTTGCATTTGATTGTGCCCAGTCCCTGCTGCTGGTAAAGTACTTTCCTTTCCATTCTGGGAAGCGGCCTGTGGGGGAGGGGTGTTGGCTGCCGCAGCTTTGGGAACTCACGGTTCTAAGGGGTGCTCACATCTGGTCCAGCTGGTCCAGACTGGGGTTACGCTTTGTGTCTGGTCACTGTAATAACTCCGGGAGCTCTTCTGTACTGTTTCTGGTTATTTAGTAGTTGTTCTGGAGGACAAACTAAAATGCGCACGTTGTTTAGCTGCCATCTTGACCCGGAAGTGCTATGCCTTAACTCTTTTCCTTTTGGTGTCTTCTGTTATGTCCAAAGTAAAATTTGTTATTGTATTCTCGTGACTTTATTGTTGTTGCTATTTCTTTTCATTACATTTGAATAGATTATATTGCTACTGTTTGTTCAGCATGATGTATAGGAAATTTATTAGTTTTTTTATGTTTCTATGCTGGTCTTGTAATTTTAAAGCTCTTTTAGCTTTTCAGTTAATGTTCATGTATATTTTTAAGCAGATATTTCTGATATTATCTGCTAATGACAGTTTTGTTTCTTATAGTGTTCATACTCTTATTTCTTTTTACATTACAGCCAGTATTATGTTAAATGTCTTTCATTAAAAGTTTGACTACATCAGAAATACTAATACTCTGTTCATAGAGGCAGAACTAAAGTACCTATTTTCAGATTAGTTAGGTATTTACCGCAATTCCATTATTATTATTTTTTTTATTTGCATGCCATATTTCAATTATTTCAGTGGTATGAATCCTTCTTTAAACAATAAGTGAAAAGCACTACCTTGAAAGCTTCCCCGAATTCCTAACTTTCAATTTATCATTTCAGTGGGTACTTTCTGAGTTTCTTGAGATGTGAATTTATTATTTCCACATTTTTACACTCATGGACCTTTCTACCACAGTGAGTTTTTACATATACAGTAAGATCTGTAGAAAGAATTAGCATTTCTCACATTCAAAACAGTTTCTTTCCAGTGTGAATTACCATGTTACTAAAGGATGAAAGAAAAAAAGAGGCATTCTTATATTTCTAACATTCACCTTTGTGAAGTTTCAGAGAATAATGTGTGAGGCAGAACTAAAGCTTTTTCATTATCTTAACTTCAGTTTCTCTTCACTACGAATTCTCACTTGTTCACTATTACCTGAGGATAAAGTGAAACATTTGCCACATTTCTCTCACTGCTGTAGTCTTACATGTGAAGGTGTGAGGAATTCTGAAAGATTTCCCATGTTGCTTACATTAATGGGGCATCTCTCCACTCTTACGTAAGTTCTTGAATATTGAGTTCTGAAAAGACTCAAGGGGCAAGTAAAGGCCTTCCTGTGTCCTTTACATTCACAGACTTCTACACAAGTATGGATTCTCATTTGGATATTTAGGCCTAAGTGTTATGTGAAGACTTTACCAAATTCCTTATAAGTTTTCTCCATTGTGAGTTGTAATGTGTTACTAAAGCATACAGATTATTTAAAAGCTGTATCTTATTCTTACCTTCAAGCAGGTTTTGTACTAATTTTAGATGTGTAAAAGAAGTAATATTTAAGTGAATAAAGACTTGCCTGTATGACTTACAGTGAGAGAATTTCTCACTCAAGTGTGAGTTCTTACCTATTTTTTAATGTATAAAGAATGAACACCTTGCCAGTTTTTAAAAATTAGTGGTGCTCCTGTTCACCTATATGTTCCTATAATTACATAAAGTACGAAAGTTGAGGGAAGGTTTCTCACAGTCTTTAATTTCATTATATCTTTTCCAGATTACTTTACCTGTGAATGCGAAGGTCTGAAGGACATCTAAGGGTTTTTTCACATACCTTAATTCGTAGATGTTTAGCAAGAGCTGATGATTGACTGAAGGTTTTCCTATGTTCTTTATATTCATAGGGTTTCTCTCCAATGTGGATTCACATGTGAGTATTAAGGTGTGTAGAACATCTACAGGCTTTCTCACATTCCTTACACTCAGAAGGTTTTTCTCCAGTGTGAGTTTACATGTGCATATTAAGATTTGTAGAATGAGTAAATGCTTTTCCATGTTCCTTACATTTGTAGGCCTTCTCTCCAATGGGAATTCTTAAATGAGTTGTAAGACCTGATGACTGATTGAAACATTTCCCACATTCCTTACATTCATATGGCTTCTCTCTAGTGTGAGTTCCTACATGCTGATTAAGGATTGAGGAATGATTAAAGGCTTTCACACATTCCTTACACTTACAGAGTTTTTTTCCAGTGTGCATTCGGATGTGTAAAATAAGTCCTGGGAGAATGAGTGAAGGCTTTCCCATGTTCATTACATAAATAGGGCTTCTCTCCACTGTGAATTCTTACATGTTTTGTAAGATATGAAGGATGAATAAAAGTTTTCCCATATTCTTCGCAGTCATACAATATTTCTCCAGTGCGAATTTGTATGTGTAAAGTAAGTCCTGTGGATCACGTGAAGCCTGTCCCACATTCTGTACATACATAGATGTGTGAATTCTCAATTGTTCTGTAAGGTATGTCAAACTGGTAAA
This sequence comes from Tamandua tetradactyla, assembly GCF_023851605.1. NCBI lineage: Eukaryota > Metazoa > Chordata > Mammalia > Pilosa > Myrmecophagidae > Tamandua > Tamandua tetradactyla. Next base: position 196,880,997 of record NC_135327.1, on the reverse strand, counting down.
GGGTTTCTTACATTCCTTACATTTATATGTTTTTCTGCCAGTGTGAGTTCTGATATGTAACACATGTCTTGAAGATTGAATGAAGGCTTTCTCACATACCCTATGGACATAGGCTTTTCTTTCCTGTGAATTCTTACATTTCCTGTAAGATGTGAAGAATTAAGTGAAGGCTTTTTCACAGTCCTTGCATACCTAGGTTTTTTCCCAATCTGGGTTCTCACGTTTACCTTAAAGGATGATAGATTAACAGAAACTCTATGACAGGCATTGCATACACACCGTTTCTCCTGTATATGAGATTTCTTGTGCCCAGTAATAATTGGAAGCTGATTGAAGGCTTTTTCATGTTGATAAAATTCAGAAGTTTTCTCCTCAATGTGGATTTTCTTATTCCAAGTACAACTAGATTTCTTTCTGAAGACTTCCACTGCCATTATATTGTTAGATATTTTTTCTCTAATATGAGTTTCTTGCGATTCTTATGACAAGAGTATTCACTAAAGGCTTTTCCACATTGATTACAGCCATATAGCTTCTCTCCAAGATTGCTTCTCTCCGACTGTATTCCATTTGATGTTTTTTCACCAGAAATAACTCGATGAGGTGCTGATATCTTGGTTTTGAGTTGCAAGTTGAATTTTTGCCATGATATTTGCTTTATTGCAGTGGTCTGGAACTGAAATCAGAAAATCTCCAAGGTACGGCTATACACAGAAAATTAGGTAACATTGTCTGCAGAACTCTACACTCCTTCCCAGCCAGCTCTTCTGCTTGTTCCAATTGAAAAATAAGATTGGGTTTGCATATTTCATACCCTAGTAGTACCAGGTTCTTGTAGTTTTCCTGCATCACATTTCTGTAAAGATTTCTATGCATTTGATCCAATGAAGTCCACTCCTCCTGGGTGAGAGCACAACTACATCCTCAAAGGTCACTTAATCCTGAGAAGAATTTTTTATCAATGCAGTCACGATCCTTGCTTCTTTGGTTTTCCTCTCATGAAGGCAGAAGGATAATGAGAAAAAAGACCACACATGAGACATATCAAATGCATAACACCTTTGTCTGATAGAGAAATTTTCCTGAACATTCCATTTCTTGCTCCAAAGATTCCTTCAGAGAAGTTTGTGAATCTAAGATGATAAGTTGGTCTTATTTCCTCTTAGTACACTCGTGTCTGTGAAGTTGGCTCTGCACATTGGTCATTAAGCAAGAGCCATATCTCTTCAGTCATCAAACATTGCTCATTAGCCATCTCTCAAGCGCAGACACAAGTACCAGTCAAGGGGGCGGATGCTTCGCGGACCAGCACTCAGCTTCTCAGTGCCATTATTAAGTTCATATTTTTCTCATTGACTTCTGGAACTTCGTATGCATTCAACAAAACATGTACATAGTGCCTATGTTAAGTCTGTTACTGTTAGGTTTTCAGAGTGCAGCAGTGAGGAAACAAAGTTCTAGTCCTTATGGAGATTATATTGCAGTAGAAGAGACAGTTTAATAAAATAATAAATAAATATAATGTAATATTGGGTCTTGTAAATTTTGTGAACAAGAACAAAGCAGGGAATGGATAACAACTGATAAACTATCTTGTGTGTCTGCTGAAGATGTGACATTTTAGCACAAAGCTTATGAAGGAAGAGAGGCATGTGAATATCTGGGGGAAGAGTGATCTCAGCAGAAGAATCAGTAAATGCAAAGGCCTTGTAGTGGAATATAGTTGGGGTGTTCATGAAACAGCAAAGAGGCTATAGTACAGCAGGAGGATAGTATATAAAGAGAGTGTTTAGAAAGAAGGTCAGCTGTAACCAGGTGCCACTGTAGGTAGGGCCTTGTGGGACAAAAGGACTTTGGATTTTATTCCAAGTGTAATGAGAAATGATGGCGGGTTGAGTGGAGGGGCGTGACCTGATTTAAGTTTAAAAATATCAGCTGGGGTTCACAGGTATTTCAGTGGTTAGAATACCCGCCTTCCATGTGGGAGACCCGGGTTTGATTCCTGGACCATGCACCACCCCCCCAAGTGTGTGTGTGTATATATATATGCAATTTACTCATCTATAAAATGAGGATGGTAGTAATGTCTAAATGGAGTAGATGTGAGAATGAAATAAGCACATGTAAAGAGCCTAGAACCATGCCTCTCACATACTAAATGCTCAGTAAAGGTTGGTTGCAATTAATAATTGCAACTGTAACAAGATAGTGATGGTGGCTATCACCATCACTTCTACTCCGCCACTTTACTGAATTTGTTTATTAGCTTTGGAAATCTTGCTATGGATTTCTTTGGATTTCCTATCTATAAGATCATGTCATCTGCAAAAATATGTAGTTTTACTTCTTTTCTGATTTGGATTCTTTTATATTTTTCTTGTCTTATTACTCTTGGTTTGAACTTTCAGTACAATATTGGAATAGCGGTGTTAAGTGATGCATGAATCTCTGTTATGGTCCTCAACTTAGGGAGAAAGATTTAAATCTTTCACCATTTAGTATGACGTGAACCATGAGTTTCTCGTATATGCCTGCTCTAGTTTGCTAGCTGCTGGAATGCAATACAGCAGAAACAGAATGGTTTTTAAAAAGGGGAATTTAATAAGCTGCTAGTTTATAGTTCTAAGGCCGAGAAAATGTCTCAATTAAAACAAGTCTATAGAAATGTCCAATATAAGGCATCTGGGGAAAGATACCTTGGTTCAAGAAGACCGATGAACACGGCACATGGTGAACATGGAGGCATCTGCTGACTTTCTCGTGGCTCTGCCAAAAGGGACTCTCTCCAAAGTGTTTCCTGTTTTAAAGGATTCCAGTAAGCGACTCCACCTTCAGTGGGTGGAGACCTACCTCCATGGGAATCATCTAATCAAAAGTTAACACCCACAATTGGGTAGGGCAAATCTCCATGGGAACAATCAAAATGCTCCTACCCAGCAATATTCAATGAGGATTAAAGAACATGGCTTTTTGGGGTCCACCACAGATTCAAACTGGCACAATGCCCTTCATCTTTTTTTTTTTTGCATGGGCAGGCACCAGAAGTCGAATCCATCTTCATCATTTTTAAGTTACTTCCTTCTATTCCTAGTTTTCTGGGTGATTTTACCAAGAAAGGGTACTGGTTTTTGTCAGCTGCTTTTTTTTGCATCAGTTGAGATGATTGTCTATGTTTTATTTCCCTTCATTGTGTTAATGTGGTGTTTTACATTGATTTTACTGTGTTGAGCCAGATGCATTCCTAGGATAGATCTCATTTGCTCATGTGTATAATTCTTTAGATGTGCTCTTAGATTAGATTTGCTAATATTCTATTGAGAATTTTGGCATCTATATTCATAAGGGATATTGGTCTGTAATTTGTTTTCTTGTAATTCTTCATCTGACTTTGGTATCCAGGTACTGCTGCCCTCGTAGAATGAATTTGGAAAGTTCTCTACCTACAGTTTTTTGAAAGCATTTGAGAAGGATTGGTGTTGATTCTCCTTTGAATGATTTTCTGATTTTAATTGATTATTGTTAAATGGTTAAAATGGGAAATACATGTTATTACAATAAATGTTAAAATAAGATCATTATTGCATGAAATTTGTATGCTGATGAGACTGATTTTCTGTAAAGGAAGAACTGATGATGCAGGAGAGGAAAGGAATAACTGTAGAAGAAGACTTGATGAGTCCGAAGTGAAGATGAGATCCAGAACAGAGAAGTAAATGTTGGTCTTAAATAGGAGAATTGGCAGTTTGTTTAGTTCAAAAAAAGATATGAGGAAATTGAAGAAGCTTGGAGAATTTGTTAGGAGGAGAAATGGAAACTCTCCTCAGATTAGTTCTATTTTCCCATAGAAATAAGAAGCAAATTCTGTCAACTCAAGGGTGAACAATGGGGAAAGTGTTAAATATTTGAAAATAAGAGAATGTATGAAATAATTGTCTAAGGTAATGGGACGGTAAATTGACCAAAGTAGAAAGATTGCTGGACAACATTGAGAGCTTGCTTAAGGTGTGGTATCAAGTTTCAGTCTAGGAACAAAGTAGGCAGAGGCTTACATTTAATTAGGGTTGGGGTTTTACCAGGTAAATATAATGGAAGGAAATGAAGGGAGAATGAATTGAGGGTATATGTAGGAGAGTGATTACAGTAACTGGACATGGGATCCAAGCTGGGTAAGGAGATTAATAAAGACATAAGGAAGAGAAGAGGTTCACAATGGTGATAGCTAAGTTTGAGTGTTTAGCAAGTAACTTCCAATATAAGCACTTTACATGTAGTTCTCATAGTAGTCCTGTGAGGTAGTGCTGTTATTACAGATAGGAAAATAGAGGCACAGGGAATTTATGCAACTTGCCCAGGGCCATATAGCAGCTAATTGGCATTTTAATCTCAACCTGGCTCCAGAATCCATGCTTGGAAGCAGTGTGTTGCAGCTGTCTCTTTGCTGGTCAATGAGAATCAAAATGTATTGGCAGGTCCGGTGGGGTTGAAGCATCACCAGTGAGGGAATGGCTGGATAAATAGGAGAATGGTGGTCAGGCATTGGGATATTTGAAATTGAGAGTTAGGAAGTTGGTACAATTATTAGTAATGTTAAGGTCAAAGATATGATTACTAAAATAGTTGACTAAAGTATTGTGGAGAACAAGATAAAATCTTTGGAAGTAAGAAAGTCAAAGAACTGAGAGGTCTACATATGGATATTGAAATCACCAAGATTAACAACAAAAATTAGTGTTAAATAGTAAATCAAAAAGAAGAAATTGTCAGTAAATGAGGAGAGAACAATAGTGACAATCTTAAAGGTGGAGTGGGGGAGGCAGTGTATATTGGTATATTACATATTATAGGAATGTATATACTCATAGAAATATATTTATATATATGCACACACAAGATACTGGAGGCTAAAAGAAATGTCAATATAATGTTTGAGCAGTCATGCTTATTTACCTTCTCTGTATAACTCTACCATCACCTTTGATCTTTCTCCCACTCTTTAGGGATATTTAGGCTATGGCCATTCTTACTTTTTGATATTATAAGGGGTTGTCAAAAATATTGGATAAGGAGATGGAATTAGTGGATGTTCTGGAGAGCATGGTCCTTCTATATTTCAGGACTTGTCTGATCCAGGGATCTGTCTAGAGGTCTTAGGTCTCTGAAAAGTTATCCTAGTGCATGGAACCTCTGCAGAATCTTACACAGTGCCCTAGGTATTTTTTAGGATTGGTAAGAATGGTTTTGGTTGGGATTTGGCAAGTTATGATAGGTAGCAGTGTCTAACCGGAGCTTGTGTAAGAGTCACCTCCAGAGTAGTCTCTCGACTCTATCTGAACTCTCTCAACCACTGATACCTTATTTGTTACACTTGTTTTCCCTCTTTGGTCAGGATAGCAATGTTGATCCCACCACACCAGGGCTAGGCTTATCCCCGGGAGTAATATCCTGTTCCACCAAGGATACTTTCAACCCTGGAGGTCATATCCTGTGTAAGGGTGAGAACAATGGTTTCATTAGCAGAGTTGGGATTAGAGAGAGAGAGGCCAAATCTGAGAAACAAAAGAGGTGTCCTCCAGAAGTAACTCTTAGGCATACGTGTAGGTAGGTTAAGCACTATAGAAATAAGTGTCACAAGAGCAAGCCTCAAAATCAAGGGTTTGGCCTATTGATTTGGGTGTCCATAATGTTTGACACACTATCAGAGGTTTCCTAGATGGTAAAGTTGAATAGTTCCATATTTTTTCTCTCATTTTTTGAGAGACTCTGCCAATACTTTTTGATTATCTGCTTAATATACTCTGGGATGTATACAGGCATTATATTGGGCTATACAGGTATTTAGGTATTCTTTTTTTTTTTTTTTAACTTTTTTAATTAATTAAAAGAAATTAACAAAACATTTAGAAATCATTCCATTCTACATATATAATCAGTAATTCTTAATATCATCACATAGTTGCATATTCATCATTTCTTAGTACATTTGCATCGATTTAGAAAAAGAAATAAAAAGACAACAGAGAAAGAAGTAAAATGGTAATAGAGAAAAAATAACTATACGTACCATACCCCTTACCCCTCGCTTTCATTTACCACTATTTCAAACTGAATTTATTTTAACATTTGTTCCCCCTTTTATTTATTTTTATTCCATATGTTCTACTCTTCTGTTAATATAGTAGCGAAAAGGAGCATCAGACATAAGGTTTTCACATTCACAGAGTGTCATTGTGAAAGCTATATCATTGTTCAAACATCATCAAGAAAGATGGCTGCTGGAACACAGCACTACGTTTTCAGGCAGTTCCTTCCAGCCTCTCCACTACATCTTGAACAACAAGGTGATATTTTCTTAATGCATAAGAATAACCTCCAGGATAACCTCTCGACTCTGGAATATCTCAGCCATTGACACTTTGTCTCATTTTACTCTTCCCCCTTTCGGTCGAGAAGGTTCTCTCAGTCTCTCTTTTTTATTTATTTATTTATTTATTTATTTTTTATTAACGGAAAGAAAAAAAAAGAAATTAACACAACATTTAGAAATCATACCATTCTACCTATGCACTCAGTACTTCTTAACATCATCACATAGATGCATGATCATTGTTTCTTAGTACATTTGCATCGGTTTAGAGGAACTAGCAACACAACAGAAAAAGATATAAAATGTTAATATAAAGAAAAGAAATAAAAGTAGTAATAATAGTAAAAAACAACAACAACAAACAAACCAACAAGCAAACAAAAACAAAAAAAACCCTATAGCTCAGATGCAGCTTCATTCAGTATTTTAACATGATTACTTTACAATTAGGTATTATTGTGCTGTCCATTTTTGAGTTTTTGTATCTAGTCCTGTTGCACAGTCTGTATCCCTTCAGCTTCAATTACCCATTGTCTTACCCTGTTTCTAACTCCTGCTGAACTCTGTTACCAATGACATATTTCAAGTTTATTCTCGAATGTCCGTTCACATCAGTGGGACCATACAGTATTTGTCCTTTAGTTTTTGGCTGGATTCACTCAGCATAATATTCTGTAGGTCCATCCATGTTATTACATGGTTCATAAGTTTATCTTGTCTTAAAGCTGCATAATATTCCATCGTATGTATATACCACAGTTTGTTTAGCCACTCTTCTGTTGATGGAGATTTCGGCTGTTTCCATCTCTTTGCAATTGTAAATAACGCTGCTATAAACATTGGTGTGCAAATGTCCGTTTGTGTCTTTGCCCTTAAGTCCTTTGAGTAGACACCTAGCAATGGTATTGCTGGGTCGTATGGCAATTCTATATTCAGCTTTTTGAGGAACCGCCAAACTGCCTTCCACAGTGGTTGCACCCTTTGACATTCCCACCAACAGTAGATAAGTGTGCCTCTTTCTCCGCATCCTCTCCAGCACTTGTCATTTTCTGTTTTGTTGCTAATGGCCATTCTGGTGGGTGTGAGATGATATCTCATTGTGGTTTTGATTTGCATTTCTCTAATGGCCAGGGACATTGAGCATCTCTTCATGTGCCTCTTGGCCATCCGTATTTCTTCTTCTGGTAGGTGTCTGTTTAAGTCTTTTTCCCATTTTGTAATTGGGTTGGCTGTCTTTTTGTTGTTGAGTTGAACAATCTCTTTATAAATTCTGGATACTAGACCTTTATCTGATATGTCGTTTCCAAATATTGTCTCCCATTGTGTAGGCTGTCTTTCTACTTTCTTGATGAAGTTCTTTGATGCACAAAAGTGTTTAATTTTGAGGAGCTCCCATTTATTTATTTCCTTCTTCAGTGTTCTTGCTTTAGGTTTAAGGTCCATAAAACCACCTCCAGTTGTAAGATCCATAAGATATCTCCCAACATTTTCCTCTAACTGTTTTATGGTCTTAGACCTAATGTTTAGATCTTTGATCCATTTTGAGTTAACTTTTGTATAGGGTGTGAGAGATGGGTCTTCTTTCATTCTTTTGCATATGGATATCCAGTTCTCTAGGTACCATTTATTGAAGAGACTGTTCTGTTCCAGGTGAGTTGGCTTGACGGCCTTATCAAAGATCAAATGTCCATAGATGAGAGGGTCTATATCTGAGCACTGTATTCGATTCCATTGGTCGATATATCTATCTTTATGCCAATACCATGCTGTTTTGACCACTGTGGCTTCATAATATGCCTTAAAGTCAGGCAGCGCGAGACCTCCAGCTTCATTTTTTTTTCTCAAGATGTTTTTAACAATTCGGGGCACCCTGCCCTTCCAGATAAATTTGCTTATTGGTTTTTCTATTTCTGAAAAATAAGTTGTTGGGATTTTGATTGGTATTGCATTGAATCTGTAAATCAATTTAGGTAGGATTGGCATCTTGACTATATTTAGTCTTCCAATCCATGAACACGGTATGCCCTTCCATCTATTTAGGTCTTCTGTGATTTCTTTTAACAGTTTTTTGTAGTTTCCTTTATATAGGTTTTTTGTCGCTTTGGTTAAATTTATTCCTAGGTATTTTATTCTTTTAGTTGCGATTGTAAATGGGATTCGTTTCTTGATTTCCGCCTCAGCTTGTTCATTACTAGTGTATAGAAAAGCTACAGATTTTTGAATGTTGATCTTGTAGCCTGCTACTTTGCTGTACTCATTTATTAGCTCTAGTAATTTTGTTCTGGATTTTTCTGGTTTTCTACATATAGTATCATATCGTCTGCAAACAATGATAGTTTTACTTCTTCCTTTCCTATTTTGATGCCTTGTATTTCTTTTTCTTGCCTAATTGCTCTAGCTAGAACTTCCAACACAGTGTTGAATAATAGTGGTGATAGTGGACATCCTTGTCTTGTGCCTGATCTTAGGGGGAAAGTTTTCAATTTTTCCCCATTGAGGATGATATTAGCTGTGGGTTTTTCATATATTCCCTTTATCATTTTAAGGAAGTTCCCTTGTATTTCTATCTTTTGAAGTGTTTTCAGCAGGAAAGGATGTTGAATCTTGTCAAATGCCTTCTCTGCATCAATTGAGATGATCATGTGATTTTTCTGCTTTGATTTGTTGATATGGTGTATTACATTAATTGATTTTCTTATGTTGAACCATCCTTGCATACCTGGGATGAATCCTACTTGGTCATGATGTATAATTCTTTTAATGTGTTGTTGGACACGATTTGCTAGAATTTTATTGAGAATTTTTGCATCTGTATTCATTAGAGAGATTGGTCTGTAGTTTTCTTTTTTTGTAATATCTTTGCCTGGTTTTGGTATGAGGGTGATGTTGGCTTCATAGAATGAATTAGGTAGTTTTCCCTCCAATTCGATTATGTTGAACAGTTTGAGGAGAGTAGGTACTAATTCTTTCTGGAATGTTTGATAGAATTCACATGTGAAGCCGTCTGGTCCTGGACTTTTCTTTTTAGGGAGCTTTTGAATAACTAATTCAATCTGTTTACTTGTGATTGGTTTGTTGAGGTCGTCTATTTCTTCTTGAGTCAAAGTTGGTTGTTCATGTCTTTCCAGGAACCTGTCCATTTCATCTAAATTGTTGTATTTATTAGCGTAAAGTTGTTCATAGTATCCTGTTATTACCTCCTTTATTTCTGTGAGGTCAGTAGTTATGTCTCCTCTTTCATTTCTAATCTTATTTATTTGCATCCTCTCTCTTCTTCTTTTTGTCAGTCTTGCTAAGGGCCCATCAATCTTGTTGATTTTCTCATAGAACCAACTTCTGGTCTTATTGATTTTCTCTATTGTTTTCAATTTCATTTATTTCTGCTCTGATCTTTGTTATTTCTTTCCTTTGGTTGCTTTGGGATTAGTTTGCTGTTCTTTCTCCAGTTATTCCAAGTGGACAGTTAATTCCTGCATTTTTACCTTTTCTTCTTTTCTGATATAGGCATTTAGGGCAATAAATTTCCCTCTTAGCACTGCCTTTGCTGCGTCCCATAAGTTTTGATATGTTGTGTCTTCATTTTCATTTGCCTCTAGGTATTTACTAATTTCTCTTGCAATTTCTTCTTTGACCCACTTGTTGTTTAAGAGTGTGTTGTTGAGCCTCCATGTATTTATGAATTTTCTGGCACTCCGCCTATTATTGATTTCCAACTTCATTCCTTTATGATCCGAGAAAGTGTTGTGTATGATTTCAATCTTTTTAAATTTGTTAAGACTTGCTTTGTGACCCAGCATATGGTCTATCTTTGAGAATGATCCATGAGCACTTGAAAAAAAGGTGTATCCTGCTGTTGTGGGATTACATAAATGTTAAGTCAAGCTCATTTATAGTAATATTCAGGTTCTCTATTTCTTTATTGATCCTCTGTGTAGATGTTCTGTCCATTGATGAGAGTGGTGAATTGAAGTCTCCAACTATTATGGTATGTGTGTCTATTTCCCTTTTCAGTGTTTGCAGTGTATTCCTCACGTATTTTGGGGCATTCTGGTTCGGTGCGTAAATATTTATGATTGTTATGTCTTCTTGCTTAATTGTTCCTTTTAATAGTATATAGTGTCCTTCTTTGTCTCTTTTAACTGTTTTACATTTGAAGTCTAACTTGTTGGATATTAGTATAGCCACTCCTGCTGTTTTCTGGTTGTTATTTGCATGAAATACCTTTTCCCAACCTTTCACTTTCAACCTATATTTATCTTTGGGTCTAAGATGTTTTTCCTGTAGACAGCATATAGAAGGATCCTGTTTTTTAATCCATTCTGCCAGTCTATGTCTTTTAATTGGGGAATTCAGTCCATTGACATTTAGAGTTATTACTGTTTGGATAATATTTTCCTCTACCATTTTGCCTTTTCTATTATATATATCATATCTGACTTTCCTTCTTTCTACACTTTTCTCCATTTCTCTCTCTTCTGTCTTTTTGGTTCTGACTCTAGTGCTTCCTTTAGTATTTCTTGCAGAGCTGGTCTCTTGGTCACAAATTCTCTTAGTGACTTTTTGTCTGAGAATGTTTTAATTTCTCCCTCATTTTTGAAGGACAGTTTTGCTGGATATAGGAGTCTTGGTTGGCAGTTTTTCTCTTTTAGTAATTTAAATATATCATACCACTGTCTTCTAGCTTCCATGGTTTCTGCTGAGAAATCTACACATAGTCTTATTGGGTTTCCCTTGTATGTGACGGATTGTTTTTCTCTCGCTGCTTTTAAGATCCTCTCTTTCTCTATGACCTCTGACATTCTAACTAGTAAGTGTCTTGGGGAACGCTTATTTGTGTCTAATCTCTTTGGGGTGCGCTGCACTTCTTGGATCTGTAATTTTAGGTCTTTCATAAGAGTTGGGAAATTTTCAGTGATAATTTCTTCCATTAGTTTTTCTCCTCCTTTTCCCTTCTCTTCTCCTTCTGGGATACCCACTACACGTATATTTGTACGGTTCACATTGTCCTTGAGTTCCCTGATACCTTGTTCAATTTTTTCCATTCTTTTCCGGATAGTTTCTGTTTCTTTTTGGAATTCAGATGTTTCATCCTCCAAATCACTAATTCTATCTTCTGTTTCTTTAAATCTGTCGTTGTAGGTATCCATTGTTTTTTCCATCTTTTCTACTTTATCTTTCACTTCCATAAGTTGTGATTTGTTTTTTCAGTTTTTCTATTTCTTCTTTATGTTCAGCCCATGTCTTCTTCATGTCCTCCCTCAATTTATCGATTTCGTTTTTGAAGAGGTTTTCCATTTCTGTTCGTATATTCAGCATTATTGTTTCAGCTCCTGAATCTCATTTGAACTATTGGTCTGTTCCTTTGACTGGGCCATATGTTCAATTTTCTGAGCATGATCCATTATCTTCTGCTGGTGTCTGGGCATTTAGTCAGATTTCCCTGGGTGTTCGACCCCACAGGTTGAAAGATTTTTCTGCGCAATCTCTGGGTTCTGTTTTTCTTACCCTGCCCAGTAGGTGGCACTCGTGGCACACGTTTGTCTACGGGTTCCACCAGTTAAAGTTGCTGTGGGTCCTTTAACTCTGGAAAATTCTCGCCGTAGGGGAGGTTCGGCAGCCGAAGCCTCTTGGAAGAATGCCAGCTGGCCCGGGGCTCCGAATGCGGGGAGGGTCGCCGGCCGCCGCAGCACGGGAGAGCGTCCGGCCGAATTAGCTAGTCGGCCCGGGGCACCAAGCGTGGCGGGAGGGCGCCAGCTGTCGCAGCCCGGGAGAGTGCACTATTCCCAGCCGACGGAGAAGTCACGTGTTTGGAAGGGATCCCCCGTCACTGTTCTCCGCAGTCTGGGGATTTCCGACCCAGCTATCTCAGTTGTTCCGGGGGGCCTCGTGTGGTGGGGGCACCAGCCGCCGCGGCCTAAGGGGACCGCCTGTCCAATTCTACCAGCTGGCCTGGGAAGGTGGAAGGGAGGGACTCCGGTCGCTTGCCGTCCCACCCAGGAAAGCCCGTGCCCCTTGGTGATCTCACCGGAGCTGGTTCTCCCAGATAGTCAGCCGTTCCAGGATGGGGTACGCCGTCCCTTTGATCTCCCTCGTGGCTCCGGGAGCTGCTCTGTATTATCTCCACTCCCCCAGTAGCTGTTCTGGAGGAGGAAAGGTGAGGGCGGGGGAAGAGGGCACGGTGGTGGTTGGAGAGCGGCCGGAGCAGGAGGGGGAGGAGGGGGGAGAAGGAGGGCGGGCGGGTCGACTCTCTCTCAGTCTCTTGATGTTAATTCTCAGCTCATTCTAGGGTTTTTCTCAGTCCTTTGATGCTGAGTCTCAGCTCATTCCAGGATCTTTGTCCCATGTTGCCAGGAAGTTCCACACCCCTGGGAGTCATGTCCCACACAGAGAGGGGGAGGGTGGTTAGACTGCTCATCATATTGGCTGGAGAGAGAGGCCACATCTGAGCAACAAAAGAGGCTCTCTTGGGGGTGACTCTTAGGTCTAAATTTTAAGTAGACTTGACCTATCTTTTATGGGGTTAAGTTTCATGTGTATGAACCCCAAGACTGGGGGCTCAGCCCATAGCTTTGGTTGTCCACACTGCTTGTAAGAATATCAAGAATTCAACTTGGGGAAGTTGAATTTCTCCCTACTCTCACCATTCCCCGAAGGGGGCTTGCAAATACTTTTCCACTCATTGATCAAATCATTCTGGGATTCATCAAGGGATCACTCTGGACAAACCAACAAAATCTCAAGTGCTACCTGAGATTCCAAGTACTTATGACATTCAATCAAACTATCTATATGAGTTATATTAGGAAATGCTCTAGTCAAAATCTAAATTTTGTAACAAATAAACATTTTTCGCTTTAGTCTCACACATAAGGTGACTTTTTAAAGTATTAGTTATCGTCTTTTTTCAGCACCCTGCAATAATGACAGTCCTTTGTTCTTCCTCATACAAAAACATTTTTAAAATTTGTACATTGTACATTTCACTATTGTTATACACTCTAGGCATTCCTAGATTATACCATCTCGATCTTTAACATCTATCTTTCCTTGTGATTTCATTTATGTCCCCAGCCCTCCTCCTTCTATCATTCTCATGTGCAGCTTCATTCAGTGTTTTAACATAATTACATTGCAGGTAGGTAGTATTGTGCTGTCCATTTCTGAGTTTTTGTATCCCGTCCTGTTGCACAGTCTGTATCCCTTCAGCTCCAATTACCCACTATCTTACCCTATTTCTATCTCCTGATGGTCTCTGTTACCAATGAAATATTCCAAGTTTATTCACTAATGTTGGTTCATATCAGTGAGACCATACAGTATTTGTCCTTTAGTTTTTGGTAGTCTCACTCAGCATAATGTTCTCAAGGTCCATCCATGTTGTTACATACTTCATAAGTTTATTTTGTCTTAGAGCTGCATAATATTCCATCGTATGTATATACCACAGTTTGTTTAGCCACTCATCTGTTGATGGACATTTTGGCAGTTTCCATCTCCTTGCAATTGTAAATAATGCTGCTATAAACATTGGTGTGCAAATGTCCGTTTGTGTCTTTGCCCTTAAGTCCTCAGAGTAGATACCTAGTGATGGTATTGCTGGGTCATATGGCAATTATATATTCAGGTTTTTGAGGAACCGCCAAACTGCCTTCCACAGTGGTTGCACCGTTTGACATTCCCACCAACAGTGGATAAGTGTGCCTCTTTCTCCACATCCTCTCCAGCACTTGTCATTTTCTGTTTTGTTGCTAATGGCCATTCTGGTGGGTGTGAGATGATATCTCATTGTGGTTTTGATTTGCATTTCTCTAATGGCCAGGGACATTGAGCATCTCTTCATGTGCCTTTTGGCCATTTGTATTTCCTCTTCTGAGAGATGTCTGTTCAAGTCTTTTTCCCATTTTGTAATTGGATTGGCTGTCTCTTTGTTGTTGAGTTGAACAATCTCTTTATAAATTTTGGATACTAGACCTTTATCTGATATGTCATTTCCAAATATTATCTCCCATTGTGTAGGCTGTCTTTTTACTTTCTTGATGAAGTTCTTTGATGCACAAAAGTGTTTAATTTTGAGGAGCTCCCATTTATTTCTTTCTTCAGTGCTCCTGCTTTAGGTTTAAAGTCCATAAAACCGCCTCCAATTTTAAGATTCTTAAGATATCTCCCTACATTTTCCTCTAACTGTTTTATGGTCTTAGACCTAATGTTTAGATCTTTGATCCATTTTGAGTTAACTTTTGTATAGGGTGTGAGATTGGGGTCCTCTTTCATTCTTTTACATATGGATATCCAGTTCTCTAGGCACCATTTATTGAAGAGACTGTTCTGTCCCAGGTGAGTTGGCTTGACTGCCTTATCAAGGATCAAATGTCCACAGATGAAAGGGTCTATATCTCAGCACTGTATTCGATTCCATTGGTCGATATATCTATCTTTATGCCAGTACCATGCTGTTTTGACCACTGTAGCTTCATAATATGCCTTAAAGTCAGGCAGCGTGAGACCTCCAGCTTCGTTTTTTTTTCCTCAAGATACTTTTAGCAATTTGGGGCACCCTGCCCTTCCAAATAAATTTGCTTATTGGTTTTTCTATTTCTGAAAAGTACGTTGTTGGGATTTTTAATGGTATTGAGTTGAATCTGTAAATCGATTTAGGTAGAATTGACATCTTAACTGTATTTAGTCTACCAGTCCATGAACATGGTATGCCCTTCCGTCTATTTAGGTCTTCTGTGATTTCTTTTAACAGTTTTTTGAAGTTTTCCTTGTATAGGTTTTTTGTCTGTTTAGTTAAATTCATTCCTAAGTATTTTATTCTTTTAGTTGCAATTGTAAATGGAATTTGCTTCTTGATTTCCCCCTCAGCTTGTTCATTGCTAGTGTATAGAAACGCTACAGATTTTTAAATGTTGATCTTGTAACCTGCCAATTTGCTGTACTCGTTTATCATCTCTAGTAGTTTTGCTGTGGATTTTTCAGGGTTTTTGATGTATAGTATCATATCATCTGCAAACAGTGATAGTTTTACTTCTTCCTTTCCAATTTTGATGCCTTGTATTTCTTTTTCTTGTCTAATTGCTCTGGCTAGAACTTCCAACACAATGTTGAATAACAGTGGTGATAATGGACATCCTTGTCTTGTTCCTGATCTTAGGGGGAAAGTATTCAGTTTTTCCCATTGAGGATGATATTAGCTGTCGGTTTTTCATATATTCCCTTTATCATTTTAAGGAAGTTCCCTTGTATTCCTTTCCTTTGAAGTGTTTTCAACAGGAAAGGATGTTGAATCTTGTCAAATGCCTTCTCTGCATCAATTGAGATGATCATGTGATTTTTCTGCTTTGATTTGTTGATATGGTGTATTACATTAATTGATTTTCTTATGTTGAACCATCCTTGCATACCTGGGATGAATCCTACTTGGTTATGATGTATAATTCTTTTAATGTGTTGCTGGATTCGATTTGCTAGAATTTTGTTGAGAATTTTTGCATCTATATTCATTAGAGATATTGGTCTATAGTTTTCTTTTTTTGTAATATCTTTGCCTGGTTTTGGTATGAGGGTGATGTTGGCTTCATAGAATGAATTACGTAGCTTTCCCTCCACTCCAATTTTTTTGAAAGTTTGAGCAGGGCTGGTACTAATTCTTTCTGGAATGTTTGGTAGAATTCTCATGTGAAGCCGTCTGGTCCTGGACTTTTCTTTTTGGGAAGCTTTTGAATGACTGATTCAATTTCTTGTGATTGGTGTGTTGAGGTCATCTGTTTCTTCTTGAGTCAAAGTTGGTTGTTCATGCCTTTCTAGGAAGTTGTCCGTTTCATCTACATTGTTGTATTTATTAGCATAAAGTTGTTCATCGTATCCTGTTATTACCTCCTTTATTTTTGTGAGGTCAGTGATTATGTCTCTTCTTCCATTTCTGATCTTATTTATTTGCGTCCTCTCTCTTCTTCTTTTTGTCAATCTTGCTAAGGCCCCATCAATCTTGTTGATTTTCTCATAGAACCAACTTCTGGTCTTATTGATTTTCTCAATTGTTTTCATGTTCTCAGTTTCATTTATTTCTGCTCTAATCTTTGTTATTTGTTTCCTTTTGCTTGCTTTGGGGTTAGTTTGCTGTTCTTTCTCCAGTTCTTCCAAGTGGACAGTTAATTCTCGCATTTTTACCCTTTCTTCTTTTTTGATATCGGGGTTTAGGGCAATAAATTTCCCTCTTTGCACTGCCTTTGCTGCGTCCCATAAGTTTTGATATGTTGTGTTTTCATTTTTATTCGCCTCGAGATATTTACTGGTATCTCTTGTAATTTCTTCCTTGACCCACTCGTTGCTTAAGAGTGTGTTGTTGAGCCTCCACGTATTTGTGAATTTTCTGACACTCTGCCTGTTATTGATTTCCATCTTCATTCCTTTATGGTCTGAAAAGGTGTTGTGTATGATTTCAATCTGTTTAAATTTGTTCAGACTTGCTTTGTGACCCAGTATATGGTCTATCTTTGAGAATGATCCATGAGCACTTGAGAAAAAGCTGTATCCTACTGTTGTGGGGTGTAAAGTCATATTAATGTCTTTTAAGTTTAGTTTATTTATTGTAATATTCAAATTCACTCTTTCTTTATTGATTCTCTGTCTAGATGTTCTGTCCATTGATGAGAGTGGGGAATTGAAGTTTCGAACTATTATGGTAGATGTGTCTATTTCCCTCTTCAGTATTTCCAGTCTATGCCTCTCGTATTTTGTGGCATTCTGGTTCGGTGCATAAATATTTATGATTGTTATGTCTTCTTGTTGAATTGTTCCTTTGATTAGTAGATAGTATCCTTCTTTGTCTCTTTTAACTTTTTTACATTTGAAGCCTAAGTGGTTGGATATTTTTATAGCTACTCCTGCTCTTTTCTGGTTGTTATTTGAATGAAATATCTTTTCCCAACCTTTCTCTTTCAACCTCTGTTTATCTTTGGGTCTCAGATGTGTTTCATGTAGACAGCATATGGAAGGATCCTGTTTTTTAATCCTTTCTGCCAGTCTGTCTCTTTTGATTGGGGAGTTCAATCCATTAATGTTTAGTGTTATTTCTGTTTGGGTAGTACTTTCCTCTACCATTTTGCCTTTTGTATTTTATATATCATATGTAATTTTTCTTCTTTCTAAACTCTTCTCCACACCTCTCTCTTCTGTCTTTTCGTATCTTTCTCTAGTGCTCCCTTTAGTATTTCTTGCACAGCTGGTCTCTTGGTCACAAATACTCTCAGTGACTTTTTGTCTGAAAATGTTTTAATTTCTCCGTCATTTTTGAAGGACAATTCTGCTGGATATAGAATTCTTGGTTGGCAGTTTTTCTCTTTTAGTCATTTAAATATATCATCCCAATGCCTTCTTGCCTCCGTGGTTTCTGCTGAGTAATCTACACATAGTCTTATGGGTTTCCCTTGTATGTGATGGATTGCTTTTCTCTTGCTGCTTTCAAGATCCTCTCTTTCTCTTTGACCTCTGACATTCTAACTAGTAAGTGTCTTGGAGAACGTCTATTTTGATGTATTCTCTTTGGGGTGCGCTGCACTTCTTAGATCGGTAATTTTAGGTCTTTCATAAGAGTTGAGAAATTTTCAGTGACAATTTCTTCCATTAGGTTTTCTCCTCCTTTTCCCTTCTCTTCTCCTTCTGGGACACCCACAACACGTATATTTGTGCGCTTCATATTATCATTCAATTCCCTCAGGCCCTACTCATGTTTTTCCATTCTTTTCCCGATAGTTTCTGTTTCTTTTTGGCTCTCATTGTTCCATCCTCAAGTTCACTTATTCTAACCTCTGTCTCTTGACATCTACCATTGTAGGCTTCCATTGTTTTTTTCATCTCTTCTACTGTATCTTTCATTCCCATAAGTTCTGTGACTTGTTTTTTCAGACTTTTCATTTCTTCTTTTTGTGCATTTCTTGCCTTCTTCATGTCCTCCCTCAATTCATTGATTTGGTTTTTGATGAGGTTTTCCATTTCTGTTTGTATATTCAGAATTAGTTTTCTCAGTTCCTGTATCTCATTTGAACTATTTTTTTTTTCCTTTGACTGGGCCATATCTTCAATTTTCCTGGTGTGATTTTTTATTTTTTGATGGCGTCTGGACATTTAATTTGCCTTAATTAGTTTATTCTGGAGATTGCTTTCACCTGTCTTACCTAGGGTTTTCTTGCTAGATGAGTTTGTTGTCTATCTGTTCATTGACCTTCAGTTCAGCTTTTTCTGGGTCTCTAGCTTAAGTTTTGTTTAACAGAGGGTAATTTTTCAGTTCTTGTTTTCTTGTTTCTTGTCCTGCTTGTAAGGTGCCTTTTCCCTCCCCACTTTTAGGAGGGTCTACATAGGTAGTACAGACTCTAGCTGGGTTTTCCTGGCCTAAGCTGGCCTCCTTTCAGGGGGAAGGAATCACCTGCGTCCGTTTTCCCTGGGCATGAGACCCAACAGCTTTAAAGACTTTCCTGTGAAGTCTCTGGGCTCTGTTTTTCTTATCCTTCCCAGTATGTGGCACTTGTCTTTCTGCAAAAGATGTTGTGGCTTCTTTTACTTTGGAAGGCTCTCCTTGCTGGGGGCGTGGTGGATACTGAGGAAAGGTTGTAGGCTGGTTTTAATGGCCTCAAATTACGAAGCCCTGGGGTCTGAATTCCTTGAGAGAGGAATTCCACCTGAGTTGCGTTTCACCCCTCCCGTGGGGAAGGTTCAGGCGGGAGACACCCCTGAAAGCAACCTGTTTCTGCGTATGCTTGGGGCAGTTCCAGCCTGTGTAATCCCGCCGCTGAATCCAGAGGCAGCCAAGCCTCCGTAGAAACAGCCACAGAAGGCTCCGTTTCGTCCCCTTTCCTCTTTTTCAGTTAACCCAATAGGCGACCTACGCCTTGACCAGTTTTGCCTGAGCTGGGGTCCTGTTTTTAGTAGTCATAATTTGTTTATTAATGCCACTATTGGTGTTTGGTTGGACTCAGTCTCTGCTACTGTTAGGGTCTCTTTCCTTTCCCTCCGGGAAGCCGCCTGTAGGGGAGGGGCGCCAGGCATCAGCCACCGGGGCTTGGGAAACTGCGCGCGGCTTAGGGAACTCACTGTTCCGGAGACTCGCAGCTGGTCCAGCTGTTCCAGACTAGGGTACGCTGTGTGTCTGGTCACTGTCGAGGCTCCGGGAGCTGTTCTGTACTGTTTCTGGTTATTTTGTAGTTGCTCTGGAGGATGAACTAAAACGCGTGCACATTACTAAGCCGCCATCTTGTCCCCTCTCCCAGGTATTCTTTTATGTCCTTTAGAAAAGCTTTGTAAATTTTGTCTTGAGATCATGTATTTTTTCATTAGATTTATTCTTAATTTTTCTTGTTGCTATTGGGAATAGAATCATTTTAAAATTATATTTTATAATTTGGGATACTACTATTCACTTTAATCTGTTGATCTTCTGTTCATCTACTTTGATGATCCCTCTTACCTGTAAGAAAGTATGTATTTTTTCTTTTCCTCACACATTGTCGTTTTGCTAGAATGAAACTTGCCATACTTTACATATGTCAAGTAACACCATTAAGTATAATTTCTGCTATGCATTGTTAGGAGTTTTCTTGTATTCCTGTTTTGATGATAATTTTCATAATGAATATTTATATATTGTTATCAGTGTTTTTTTCTTTATATCTTGAGATGATTGGATTTATTTCTCAATTTGTTAATATGACAAATGTATTAACAGATTTTCTAATATGCCCCTATAGGATAAGTACAGGTAGGTCATGATATATTAACTTATAAGTTTGAAATACTTTCAAGCTTACAGGACAGTTATGAAAATAATACAAACCCTATACACAGAAGTCCAACATGCCTCTGACCCCCAATACTCAGATGCACCATTTTAACATTTTTCTACCTTTGCCTTGTCATTCTATCTGTCTACCAATCCATTTTTTGAACACTTGAGGGTAGGTTTTATGCATCTGCTCCTTTAACCCTTAATACTGCTATGTGTATTTCCTTTCAACAAGGTTACTCACTTATGTATTCATCTTATGTGCAGTTACCAAGCTCAAGAAATTTAACTTTGATTTAAAATGTGAAGTTATGTTCTAGTTTTTTCCATATGGACTAAAATGTTCTTCTGGGTCTTTTATCCTCCCTGGCTAGATCCCATTCAGGATCATGCGTTGCATTTAATTGCCATTGTCTCTTTAGTTGCTGTTCTTTTTTCCCCCCTTTATTGTAGGGATGCATATTCAATATAAACTTTTCTCTCTCAGCCATTCCCACATGTAACATTCAATGGGAGTAATCATGTTGATAGGAATCACAGTACTATCTCCACCTTCCATTACGAAAATTTTCTTAAACTCCCCAAACGGAAACCTTACACCCATTTTGCATTAACTCCCCATTTTATATGCCTGCCATCTCTGGAAACCTGTACTCTAATTGCCATCTCCTTGAACTTGTATATTCACTAATATTTAATTTGTAGTTATCGTTGGACTTGAATTTAACATCCTACATCTATAACAATCCCATTTGATTTGTTACTGTCTTAACTTCAGGAATATAGAAAAGCTATATTCCTATACCCCTCTTTTGTGTCCTCTCTTTTTTTCTTGGTTAGCCTAGCTAAAGGTTTGTCAGTTCCAAATTGATGTTTTCAGAGAATCAACTTGTGGTTCTGTTGATTCTCTCATTTTTAAAAATTTCTGTTGCATTTATTTGTGCTCTTATATTTGTTATTTCCTTCCGTCTGCTTGCTTTGGGTAGTCTGCTCATCTTTGTTTCTAGTTCTTATAATTTTGAAGTTAGGTCTCTGATTGATGTCTTTCTTCATTTAATGTACATTTAATTCATTTACATTTGAAGTCACTACTGACAATATAGGACTTTCTTTTGCTGGTTTGAAATGTCTTTGTAAATCTTAGACCTTTTTTTGTCCCTCAACTCATCCATTAATGCCTACTTTCATATTTATTTGTATTGTACCATATTGTGTGTCTTCTTATTCTCTGAATATATATTTTTTCATATCTTTTCATCATTGTCACCAGGAGTTAAAATTTAACATCCTGTATATATAATGGTCATACTTATTTGATACCAACTTGACTTCAATAGCATACACATATACTTTTCCTATCCCCCTTCATCTTCACAACTTGTTTTGGTGCTTTTTACCAGTTATATCTTTGTACATTATATGTCCAAACCATAGATCTGTCATTACTTTTTTTTTTTGTATAAATTATTTTATTTATTCTTGTAATTAGATCTTCACAATCAAAGTTGTCTTTTCACTGTGTTTTGTTAATGTGAAATTAAGTTGTAGTTATAAGCAAAAGTTGGTTGCATAGGGAACAATAATTGTATATTCAGTTTAACAGAAATAAAAGAATATTTGTCTTAAAATGCAAGATTTTGTTTGTTACATAGCCTCTTCGCCATGCACTTGTATTTAAAAAATTTAGAATTTTTTAAAAGTGAAAATATTTGTGCTAAAGTTGGAATGTATAAGTGCAACATCAATATCAGCTCCTTAAAGAAAAAGCAAAGTAATCTATGCTATGTTTCCCCTGCAAGAGGGAATTCAGATTTGCAGTTGACATGAAAATCATGTATAAGACTCCTGCAGGAGATTCTTCAGCATACCTTATCCAGCTCTTCTTCACAGTCCTAATATATACCTTTGAAGAGTCCTGGTAAGTATTGCTCCTTGGCAGCCTCACTTTCCCACATCATGGAAGTACAAGTTTGCACATATACATAACATGATGATAGAAAATAAGATATAGTAAATTAGATTTCTAAATTTCGGTTCTAAGTCTCCTTGTCGATACCAGTAGATAAGTATGCAGGCAGTAATACTACTCAAAGAGATGCAGACAGCAAAAAATATATTCAATGGTTTTGGAGGTAGTTGAGGGAAAACGAAAGCACTGATGAGTGTTACTACAATCAACAAAGATGTTAAGCTCCCAACAACTAAATTGATGATTCGATCCTTGGCAGACGTCTCTCCGAACAGAGGTCTGTTGTCCAAGCCACTGGTGCCATAGGTCCTGGTAGAAAAGTCCTCCATTTCTGGGTTTCTTCACTCTCCCCAAACCACTCAAAGCCGGGCCAGCATTACCTCCTGTAATTCCGGGCCCACGACGCGAATGCCTCCAATTTACTAAGCACTCATTGCCGGAAACCCCTGGTCAAGTCGGGGAAGTCACAGCGGCGGGTGGGCGCTCAGGTCCGGGGGACAAGGCTGCTCCACCCAAGCCCCGCTCTCCACCTCATCTTGAGCAGGGCGCAGGCGGAGAGCCGGTGCTCTGGCTGGACCGGGCGCTAGAAGTCCCTTCCTGGATTCCTGTCATTACTTTTTATGCATTTGCATTTTAACACCTGTAGGATATAAAAGTCGAGTTAGCTACTGTGTTAGTTAGATTCAGTTGTCAGCTTGGCCAGGTGAGCATACCTAGTCTTGTTGCTGCGGACATAAGCCAACAGTATGTGAACCTCATCTGTTGCCAATTACATCTGCAGTCAGCTAGGAGGCATGTCTGCTGCAATGAGTGATGTTTGACTTAATTGGCTGGTGGTTAAATGAGAGATTGCAACGTAGCACTGCTAAGCAGCTCGGCATTCGTCATCTCAGCACTTGCAGCTCAGCCCAGGCCTTTGGAGATACAGAAAGAAGTCACCCCGGGGAAAGTTGTTGGAACCCAGGGGCCTGGAGAGAAGACCAGCAGAGACCATCCTGTGCCTTCCATGTAAGAAAGAACCTCAGTGGAAAGTTAGCTGCCTTTCCTCTGAAGAACCAACAAAATAAATCCCCTTTTATTAAAAGCCAATCCGTCTCTGGTGTGTTGCATTCCGGCAGCTAGCAAACTAGAACAGCTAACAAACAATATAATACACTAGTACTGGCATTTGTAATTACCCATATGGTTACCTTTACCAGAAGTCTTTATTTCTTTTTTTGCTGCTTTGAACCACTGTCTAGTATCCTTTTCTTTCAGTCTGAAAAATTCCCTTTGGCATTGCTTATAGGGTAGATCTGCTGGTGATGAGCTCTCTCAGCTTTTGTTTATCTAGTAATGTCTTAATCTCTCATTTTTTCAAGAAAGTTGCTAGATAAAAAATTCTTGGTTGGCAGCTGTCTTTTTTTTCAGTACTTTAAAGTATTCCTACCAACTGCCTTCTTGCCCTCATGGTTTCTGATGAGAAATTAGCACTCCCTTGTCCATAACATGTTGCTTTTCTTGTGCAGCTGTCAGAATCCTCTTCTTGTACTTTGTATCTGACAGTTGGTCAATATGTGATGGTGTGTATTTTTCTTCACTTATCCCAGTTGGTGTTCTCTGAGTTTCTTGGATTTGCATATTTACATCTTTTGCTAAGTAGGGGACATTTTTCTGCCCCTATTATTTTGTGCTCAAATGAGTATTCTTTTTTTTTTCACATGGGCAGGCACTGGGAGTCGATCCCAGGTCCTCTGGCATGGCAGGCGAGCATTCTTGCCTGCTGAGCCACCGTGGCCCACCCTTAAATGACTATTCTTTGTGCCTTTTTTCTCCTTTTCCTGCTTGGACTCCACAGTGTATATTTTGGTTTGCTTGATGGTGTCCTAGACTTCTCTTAGGCTGTTTTCACTGTTTACAATTCTTTCTTCTGCTCGTCAGCCTGACTCATTTCAGTTGTCTTATCTTTGAGTTCGCTGAATCTTCTGCTTCCTCCAGTCTGCCATTGGAACTTTCCTGGAATTTTTCATTTCTGTTATTGTGATCATCAACTCCAATAGGTTTGTTTGGTTCCTTTTAAAATTTTCTATCTCTTTATTGAAATACCCTTATTACTCATTTATTTATTTTTGTATGCTGTATGGCTGGGGTCACATTTATTATTTTTCCATTTGACTATCCCATTATTGCAGAACCGTTTGTTGAAATTTTTTTTTTCTTTTTGGAAGGACATGCGCTGGGAATTGAACTCGGGTCTCCTTTAGGGCAGATGAAAATTCTACCAATGAACTACCCTTGCATTTCCTCTTATTGCTCATTTATAGTTTTCTTAGTATCCTTTGTTTTTATTCTTTGTTTTTCTTCATCTTGTTGAAAATATTGAAGAACGTTTTTTTAAAGTCTTTGTCCAGTATGTCCACGCTCTGGTCTTTTTTGTTGGTATTTTCTGGATTTTTGTCCTCTTCCTTTAGATGTCTGTTTCGTGAATTTATAACCAATTCATGATAGGTAGAGATTTTCTTGCATGTCATCCTTTCAATCAGGAAGGTCTATCCAAGGCAAATACAAAGTGCAGGATCTTCCCTGTCTTTTCTGGGCCTCTTTCTTGTCCTGGGCTTGTGGTTGCTTAGGTGCTCCTCCTCTTTATTGGAGTTTGAATGCCCCTTTTACTTCACAGAAGACAGACCTTTTCCTTCTTCCTGGTATTCCCTTGCTGGATTTAAAGTAAGTAAGCCTTTTCCCCAGGCTGTCCACCTCAGTTATTTCTTACACTGCTTTTCTTGCCACAAGGTGCTTTTGCCTGGAGGACAAATTCTAGGAGGCACATCATGCCTGAGAAGAGTTTCCCACGTAAGTCTTTCCCAGTCAGAACAAGGTTGGGGACCCATTAAGGGAGTGTAAACTGGCTCCAAACTGCCCTAGAGAATTGCCTATCATGGTGATGGTGGTGGTGGTGGGTGTTGCAGAAAGGGCACCAGGAGCTTCTTCCATTGCTCGTCAATGCTGTGCTTTCTTGACCTACCCAGCAGATGTAGCCACTCATCTATCATCTACAACTCTGAGGAAGCATAGTATTTTTTTAATTAACTTTTTTTATTGTATAGTATAACATATATACAAAGCAAAGAAATAAAAAAGCAATAGTTTTCAAACCACTCTTCAAAAAGTAGTTACAGGACAGATCCCAGAATTTGTCATGGTTACCATATCATCCTCTCATATTTTTCCTTCTTACTGCCCCAGATTATAGGAGGCTTGGGGGCTTAAATACTTTTTTTGTCATCACAATCATCTGTTTTTCCTTCTTTTTTTTTTTTGTGAAAGCATAGCATCTTTAGTATTCTCTACTGCATTCATCTAAGGTGTGTTGAAACAATGGCCACCCTCAGAGCTGGGCTCCCAGCCACTGAAGTTGCTAATTAAAAGCTGTTATTAGTAATTGGCCATTGTCCATCACAGATCTTAAAGAAGTAGATTTTTTTTTTTTTTTTGCCCCTTTCTGACAACAGAAAACTATACAGGGCCTGGAGCCCACTGGGTCCTGCTGTGAGTCCGGGAATGAGCTTCAGTAATTGTCAAGGAAGAGAGAATTTACTCTCTCTCTGGTAAATATGGTAATTTACCAGTCTCCTCCTCCCATTCTTCCTCATGGATGCTGTTCAGTGTTCTACTAGACTGAGAAGTTTCAAAATAGGTGATTCAGACAGTTACTGACTGTTTAGTAGTCATTCTTCTGGATAAACTGATTCCTGGGGTTTCCTGTTCCACCATCTTTCCACAACAGTGCTCTGCCTCATTTTTTAAAAAAGTATTTTTTTATTGAGAAATTTTCACACATGAACAGACTGTATATGGTATACAATCAGTGTCTCCCAATATCATCACATGCTTGTGTGTTCATCATCATGGTCATTTTTAGAACATTTGTATCACTCCAGAAAAAGAAATAAAAGGAATAAAGAAAGAAGTCATACATCCCATACCCCTTATCCCTACCTCTCATTGACCACCAATATTTCAGTCTGCCCAGTGTTTTACTCTTTATCCGCATCCCTATTGTTTGTTCAGTTTTTATCCTTATTACTTTACTCATATCTTCCAAGGATAAAGGGAGCATCAGACACAAGGTTTTTACAATCACATGGTCACATTGTAAAAGCTATATAGTTACACAGTCTTCTTCAAGAATCAAGGCTCCTGGTACACAGCTGTACAGTTTCAGGTATTTCACTCCAATACACCATTAACTAAGAAAGAATATCTATATAGTGCCTAAAAAGAACCTCCAGGATAATGTCTGCACTCTGTTTAAAATCCCTCAGCCACAGAAACCTTATTTTGTCTCATACCCCACCCCACCCCACCCCCGCTTTATGAAGGCTTTCTCAATCACATGAGGCCAGGTCCTTGCTCCCCACGTTGCCGGGGAAATTTACAAATACCCCTGGGAGTCATGGCCAACATAGGGGGGAGGGCCGTTGCAATTTTTTTTTTCTAATTTTTAAATTAAAAAACAAATATGGCAAGAAAGAAACACAAACATTCTTAACATATGATCATTCCTTTCTACATATATAATCTAATTCACAATATCATCACATAGTTGCATATTAATCATCATGATCATTTCTTACATCAATTCAGAAAAAGAAATAAAAAGACAACAGAAAAAGAAATAATATGAAAACAGGAAAAAGAATTAAACATGCCATACCCCTTACCCCTCCGTTTCATTGATCACTAGCATTTCAAACTAAATTTATTTCAACATTTGTTCCCCCTATGATTTATTTTTGTTCCATATGTTCTACTCATCAGTTGAAAAGGTAGATAAAAGGAGCATCAGACACAAGGTTTTCACAATCACATGGTCACATTGTGAAAGCTTTATTATTATTCAGCCATCCTCAAGAAACATGGCTACTGGAACGCAGCCCTGCATTTTCAGGCAGTTCCCTCCAGCTTCTCCATTACATCTTGAATAACAAGTTGATATCTTCTTAATGCATAAGAATAACCTCCAGGATAACCTCTCTACTCTGTTTGGAATCTCTCAGCCATTGACACTTTGTCTCATTTACCTCTTCTCCCCTTTTTTTGAGAAGGTTTTCTCAATGCCTTGATGCTAAGTCTCAGCTCATTCTAGGGTTTTTCTCAATCCCTTGATGCTGAGTCTCAGCTCATTCTAGGATTTCTGTCCCACGTTGCTAGGAAGGTCCACACCCCTAGGAGTCATGTTCCACGTGGACAAGGAGAGGGTGGTTAGTTTGCTTGTTGTGTTGGCTGGAGAGAGAAGCCACATCTGAGTAACAAAAGAGTTTTTCTTGGGGGTGACTCTTAGGCCTAATTTTAAGTAGGCTTGACCTATCCTATGTGGGGTTACGTTTCATATGAACAAACCCCAAGACTGGGGGCTCAGCCTATAGCTTTGGTTGTCCACACTGCTTGTGAGAATATCAAGAATTCAACTTGGGGAGGTTGAATTTTCCCGTTCTCACCATTCCCCAAAGGGGGTTCTGCAAATACTTTTTTATTCACTGCTCAAATCACTCTGAGATTTATCGGGGTATCACTCTGGACAAACCAATAAAATCTCATGTCCTACTCAAGGTTCCATGTACTTATGTTGTTCAATTAAGCTATCTATATAAGTTATATTAGGAAATGGACTAGTCAAAATATAAATTTTGTACCAAATATTTTTTGCTTTAGTCTCACACCTAAGTTGAAATTTTGAAATATTTATTACCATCTATTTTCAGTCCTGCCCACAGCAATTTTGGATGTATATATTTTTAAGTCTTTGGTATGTACCAGGTTTGGTCTTCCTCATTATTGAGTTTTCATTCTTTGGTTTTCTTCTTTGGTTGTACCAAACCTGGTACATACCAAAGGCTTAAAAATAGTACTAAATACACTCAAGTAACAAAAGGAAATCATGGATAAAGAACTAAAGGAAATCAGAGAAATAACAGATGGATACAGAGTGTATCAACAGTAAGATGGAATTATGAAAAGCAACCAATCAAAGTTTTGAAGACTATATTAACAAATTATAAAATGGAGCTGGCAGAAAAAAGAAGATAAGACTACTGAAATGGTCCCATCTAAGGAACAAAGGGAAGGAAAATAAAGAAAAAATTAAAATACCCCGAGGAACCTGTGGGACACCATCAAGCATACCAAAATACATATTGTGGGAGTTCCAAAAGAACAAGAGAGAAAGAAGTAGGAAAATGTTGAAAGAAATAATGGTTAAACACTTTCCATATTTAACAAAAGAAATTAGTATATACATCCAAGACGCTCAGCAAACTCCACAGATAAACCCAAATAGACCCAAACAATGGCATATTATAATCAAACTGTTTAATGTCAAACAAAGATGGAGAGAATTCTGAAAACCATAAAGTAAACAAATGTCAGCTACAAAAAGTCTCAATGAGATAAAGTACAGTATGTAATTAGAAACCACAAATAAAAAAATTGCTGTGGACTGGACTGAATATATAAACTTAGAAATGGACAGCACAATAGTACCTAACTGTAATACAGTTATGTTAAAACACTGAATGAAGCTGAATGTGAGAATGATAGAGGGAGGAGGGCTGGGGGCACAAATGCAATCAGAAAGATTAGAGGGTAAAGATTGAGATGGTATAATCTAGGAATGCCTAGAGTGTATAATGAGAGTGACTAAATGTATAAATTTAAAAATGCTTTTGCATGAGGAAGAACAAAGGAATGTCATTATTGCAGGGTGCTGAAAATAGTTTGTTTTCTGAATGTTTGAGAAAGATATTTTTGTCATTTCCTACTGATTGTTCAAAGTTTCTATGGGGTGTAGAGCCCTCCTGTGTCTGTTCTGCCAAGTTTTTGGGGACAGGATTCCCTTGCCACTTTTAAGGTATTTTTTTCTAGATTTGGGTCATGCTCTTTTACTGTAATCCTTGTATCGTTTTCTAGAGTTTTGAGGAAAGTGTTTCTGCCAGTTCTTGTTGTGGTTTCAAAGCTTCTGTGCGGTGACTGAAGCCTGAAGCTTCTCACCCACCATCTTGATTGGGGTGAGGACATTGATTGATTTTTGAGTATTAAACCAGCCTTGCATTCCTGGGATAAACTTTAGTTGCTTGTGCTGTATTATTCTTTTTATATGTTCCTGAATTCAGTTTACTTAAATTTTGGTTGAGTATTTTTCTGTTAATGTTGATTTGGAATGTGTCGTGTAATTTTGTTTATCCTATGTCTGGATTTGGTACCAGAGTAATGCTAGCCTTTTAAAACATGTAGGAAAGTGTTTTCATTTTCTGTTTTCTAAAAGATACTCTACATAATTGGTATTACTTTTTCTTCAAATTTTGTATAAAATTTGCTGCTGAAATAATATGAACCTTGGCATTTCTTTTTCAGAAGGTTTTTTACTTCATTCAGTTTCTGTAGCAGTCATAGTGTTACTTAGAATGCCTATTACATCTGTTTTGTATTTTGATTTTGCTTTGAGGAATTGGTTCATTTTCCTCTGAAGTTGTCAAAAAATTTGTACTGTTCATAATATTCACTTATTGTCCTTTTAGTGTCTGTGGTTTTTTCAGTGAGATCTCCTGCTTCATTCTTGACTTGTGATTTGCCTTTTCTTTTTGTCATCACTCCTAGAAATTTATCAATTTTGTGGATACGTTCTAAGGATTGATTTGGATTAATTGATTTTCAGTATTTTTGTTTCCACTTTCATTGATTTGTGCTCTTATTTCCTTCCTTGTGTTGGGTTTGAGTTTATTTTGCTTTGTCTTTTCTAGTTTCTCAAGTTAGATGCTGAGATCATTGATTTGAGATCTCTTTCTTAATATAAACATTTAATGGTATAAATTTATTTTTCTAAGAAGTGCTTTTGTTGTGACTTAGAAATTTTGGTATGTTAGTGAGTATATCCTCCCTGATCCATGGATTATATAGATCCTCCCTGATCCATGGATTATATAGATGTTTCTCATTTAAGTTCAAGTTTTACTTTTTTTTTTTTTTTTTTACTGATTTTTACTTTCTGTTATGGTTCTTAAAATTCCATATCTTTAAAATTTGTTAAGACTTGATTTATGAACTAGGATGTGGTCTGTGTTTGCTAATATTCCATGTGCACTTGACATGTATGTGAATTTTCCTATTGTAATTAGGTGGTGTTTTTAATAATTGTTAAATAGATCCATTTGATTGGTATTTTTAGTATCATATTCTTTCTGATATTCTCTACTGTAATTCTATCACTGAGAGGAAGGTTGAAGTCTGTCAGTATCCTTGAAGTTTGTCTGTTTTCCTTTTATTTCTGTCATTTTTTGCTCCGTGTATTTTTTTTTTTTTTTTTTTTTTTTTTTTTTTTTTTTAAAGGAAAGACAGAGAGAAGGAAGGAAGGAAGGAAGAAAGGGAAACATCTTTAAACATTTTCTTGTTTTTATTGTATTTTGTTTTTTTGTTTTTGTTACATGGGCTGGGGCCGGGAATCGAACCGAGGTCCTCCGGCATAGCAGGCAAGCACTTTGCCCGCTGAGCCACCGCGGCCCGCCCTGCTCCGTGTATTTTGATGTTCAGTTGTTAATTATGTATACATTTGCTGTGCAGTCTTGGCAAACTGGCCCGTTTATGAATAAATAATGTCCCTCATTTCTTTGGTGGTTTTTTTTTTTTGCTTCTGAAGTCTGCTTTGTCTGACAATAATATAGCCATTCCCGATTCATTTTACATAGTGTTTGCAATATTTTGCATATATCTTTTTCCTTATGTTATTTTAATTAAATTGTTTCATGGAGGCAGCATATGGTTGGATTATGTGTTTTAATCCATCTGACAATATCTGCGTTTTAGTTGGTTTTAGATCCTTGTACATTAATGTACTTATGGATATGTTTTGATTTAGGTCTACCATCTACTATTTGTTTTGACTGATTTTTTTAGTTTGATTCTTGCAGTTTTTATGTCTAATATTTCTCTGTGATTCTTCTGTTTATTTGCTGATACTTTCTATTTTTACTTTTGTTTAAGAGTGTTAGCAGTTGCTCGTTTGAATCTTTTTGTAATAGCTATTTTCTTCATAAAATTCCAACGTCTGTGTCTTTGGGTACTGTTGATTGTATTTTCCTAAGTGAGCAGATATTTTCACAATTCTTTGTGTACCACACAATTTTAGACTGTTTCCTAGACAATTAAAATACAACTTTTAAAATTGTAATTGTACTGATGTATCTCAAAATTGCCTGTTTTAATCACTTTGAAGTATATAACTCAGTGATATTTTTTTAATGTACATTATTGGCCCATTATCATGAACATCTGTTACCCAAAATGTTTCATTCGCTCAAAAAGAAACTTTGCATCCATCAAGTAATAACTCCCTAATACCCTTACCCCCTTGTTCTTTATAGACCTGTATTTTACTGTCTTGTCTCTATGGGTTTACATATTTTAGCTGTTTCATATGCGTGACATGTACAAAACAATATTTGTCCTTTTGTTTTTGGCATTATTTCACTCAACATGGTGTCTTCAAGATTCATCCATGGTTATAGCATGTACCAAGATTTTATTCTTTATATAAAATATTGATATTGATTGATTTTCTTATGTTGAACTACCCTTAATTCAGAGGTTAAATCTCAATTGATTATAGTGTATAATCCTTTTTATATGCTATTCAGTTCAATTTGATAGAATTTTGCTGAGTATTTTTAGATCTATATTCATAAGGGAAATTCATCTATAGTTTTCTTTCCTTGTGATGTCTTCTTCTTTGGTATTAGTTTAAAGCCAGCTTCATATAATGGGTTAGGAAAAGTTTCTTCTTATTTTGTTCTTTTTGGAAGAGTTTAAGAAGGGTTGGTGTTAATTCTTTTAACATTTGGTACAAATGAAGCTGTCTGATCCTGAATTTTAGTTTTGGTTATTGATTCTGTCTCTTTATTTTATTGTAGGTCTATTAAGAACTGTATTCCTTCTTTAGTTAAACTAAGTTGTGTGTTTATAGGAATTTATCCATTTCCTCTGAATTATCTGATTTGTTGGCATACAGCTTGTCATAGTATTTTGTATAGTATTAAACCTTTGCAAGATGGTAGGAATATCCCTGTTTTTATTTTGGGTTATGATTTTTTTGCATCTTTTTCTTCTTATTTTTGTCAGTCAAACTCAAGGTTTGTCAATTTTGTTGATCTTTTCAAAGAAATAAGTTTTTGTTCTGTTGGTTCTCTGAAATGGTTTTCTGTTCTCTATTCATTTATCTTTCTTTAATCTTTATTTCTTTACAAACATGTTCTACCCTGTGCGAGCCATGTGTACTTGAGAAGAATGTGTATTTTTCTGTTGTTGTCAGAGTGTTCTGTATATTTCAGATATGCAAGAGTGGTTCAATATAAGAAAGTCTAGCATTCATTTGATTACTGTTGGCATGTATCTCTATTTCCATATACTTTTTTCCTGTGTTATAGTATTTAAAATGTGTATCTCATAGACTATGTAAGTTAGATTTTGCTTATTAAAGTTAATCTGACCACCTCTCCTTTTAAATATATATACATATATATTCCTTTTTATTAAAGCAGTTGTTAGTTTACAGAAAAATCATGCAAAAAGTTCAGAATTCCTATATACCTTCCTTTCATACACCCTAGGCTCCCTATTTTAACATTTGGTATAATGTGATACCTTTGTTACAAATGCTAAAGCAGTGTTGCTAGATTTATACTAGTAACCCTATAGCTCATAGTCCACATTCTTACGTCTTCTGTGATTTCTTTTAACAATTTCTTACAGTTTTTTCTGTACAGATCTTTTGTCTCTTTAGTTAAGTTTATTCCTAAATATTTTATTCTTTTGGTTACAGTTGTAAATGGAATTGTTTTCGTGATTTCCCTCTTAGATTGTTCATTTCTAGTGTATAGAAACACTACAGATTTTTGAGTGTTGATCTTGTAACCTGCCACTTTACTGTACTCATTTATTAGCTCTAGTAGTTTTGCTGTGGATTTTTCAGGGTTTTTGACATACAGTATCATATCATCTGCAAACAGAGTTTTACTTCTTCCTTTCCAATTTTGATGCCTTGTTTTTCTTTTTCTTGTCTAATTGCTCTGGCTAGAACTTCCAACACAATGTTGAATAACAGTGTGATAGTAGACACCCTTGTCTTGTTCCTGATCTTAGGGGGAAGGTTTTCAGTTTTTCCCCATTGAGGATGATGTTAGCTGTGGGTTTTTCATATATTCCCTTTGTCATGTTGAGGAAATTCCCTTCTATTCCTATTCTGTGAAGTGTTTTCAACAGGAAAGGATGTTGAATCACATCCAATGCCTTTTCTGCGTCAATCGAGATGATCATGTAGTTTTTCTACTTTGATTTGTTGATATGGTATATTACATTAATTGATTTTCTTATGTTGAACCATCCTTGCATACCTGGAATGAATCCTACTTAGTCATGATGTATAATTCTTTTAATATGCTGCTGGATTAGATTTACAAGAATTTCACTGAAGATTTTTGCATCTATACTCATTAGAGAGATCGGTCTGTAGTTTTCTTTTTTTGTAATATCTTTGTCTGGCTTTGCATGAGGGTAGTGTTGGCTTGTCAGAATGAGTTAGGTAGTCTTCCCTCCCCTTCAGTTGTTTTGAAGAGTTTGAGCAGGATTGGTACTAATTCTTTCTGGAATGTTTGTTACAATTCACACGTGAAGCCATCTGGTCCTGGACTTTTCCTTTTGGGGAGCTTCTTAACAGCTGATTAAATTTCTTTACTTGTGATTGTTCTGTTTAGGTCATCTATTTCTTCTTGGGTCAGTGTTGGTCGTTCATGCCTTTCTAGGAAGTTGTGCATTTCATCTACATTGTCATGTTTATTGGCATAAAGTTGTTCATAGTATCCTCTCATTACTTCCTTTATTTCTGAAAGGTAAATCATTATGACTCCTCTTCCATCTGATTTTCCTTATTTGCATACTCTCTCTTTTTCTTTCTGTCAACCTCATTAAGGGTCCATTAATCTTACTGATTTTCTCATAGAGCCAACTTCTGGTTTTGTGGATTTTCTTGATTCTTTTCATGTTCTCACCTTCATTTATTTCTACTCTAATTTTCATTATTTCTTTCCTTTTGCTTGCTTTTGGTTCATTTGCTGTTCTTTCTCTCGTTCTTCCAAGTGGACAGTTAATTCCTCAATTTTTGTTCTTTTTTCTTTTTTGATATAGGTATTTAGGACAGTGAATTTCCCTCTTAGCACTGCCTTTGCAGCATCCCATAAATTTTGATCTGTCGTGTTTTCATTTTTATTTGCTTCGAGATATTTATTGACTTCTCTTGCAATTTCTTCCTTGACCCACTGGTTGTTTAAAAGTGTGTTGTTTATCCCCATGTATTTTTTAATTTTCTGACACTTTGCCTATTATTGATTTCCAACTTCATTCCTTTATGATCTGAGAAAGTGTTTTGTGTGATTTCAGTCTTTTTAAATTTATGGAGACTTCCTTTGTGACCCAGCATTTGGTCTATCCTTGAGAATGATCCATAGGCACTTGAGAAAGTGGTATATCCTGCTGTTGTGGGTTGTAATGTTCTATAAATGTCTGTTAAGTCTTGCTCATTTATTGTATTATTCAAATTCTCTGTTTCTTTATTGATCCTCTGTCTAGATGTTCTGTCCATTGATGAGAGTGTGGAATTGAAGTCTCCAACTACTATGGTAGATGTGTCTATTTCACTTTTCAGTGTTTGCCGCATGTATTTTGGAGCACTCCAGCTTAGTGCATATTTATGATTGCTATGTCTTCATGTTGAATTGTTCCTTTTTTTAATACATAGTGTCCTTTTTTGCCTCTTTTAACTGTTTTACATTTGAAGTCTAATTTGTTGGATATTAGTATAGCTATTTCTGCTCTTTTCTGATTGTTATTTGCATGAAATATCTTTCCCCAACCTTTCATTTCCAATATGTGTTTATCTTTGGGTCTAAGATGCATTTCCTGTAGATAGCATATAGATGGGTCGTGTTTTTTAATGCATTCTGTCAGTTTATGTCTTTTGATTGGGGAATTTAATCCATTAACATTTAGTGTCATTATTGTGTGGGCAGTACTTTCTTATACCATTTTCCTTTTGAATTTTGCATGTCATATCTAATTTTCCGTCTTTTTACCTTTACTGATAGTCTTTTATTTCTACACTCTTCTCCACATCTCTCTTTACTGTCTATTCCTATCTGTCTCTAGCATTCCCTTTAGTATTTCTTGCAGAGCTGGTCTCTTTGTGACAAATTCTCTCAGTGATTTTTTACCTCAGAATGTTTTAATTTCCCCATCATTTTGGAAGGACAGTTTTTCTAGTTATTGA
The DNA here is from genome assembly GCF_023851605.1 of Tamandua tetradactyla. Lineage (NCBI taxonomy): Eukaryota > Metazoa > Chordata > Mammalia > Pilosa > Myrmecophagidae > Tamandua > Tamandua tetradactyla. Next base: position 196,845,542 of record NC_135327.1, on the reverse strand, counting down.
ATTCTTGGTTGGCTGTTTTTCTCTTTTAGTGATTTTAATTTGTCATACCAGTGTGTTCTCGCTCCATGGTTTCTACTGAGAAATCTACACATAGTCTTATTGGGCTTCCCTTGTATGTTATTGTTCTAGTTTGCTTGGTACCGGAATGCAACACACCAGAGATAGATTGGATTTTAATAAAAGGGGATTTATTTCATTAGTTCTTCAGAGGAAAGACAGCTAACTTTCTTTCTTTCTTTTTTTAATTTATTAATTAAAAAAATTAACGAGCAAAATATTAACATATCATTCCATTCTACATATATAATCAGTGATTCTCAATATCATCATGTAGTTGCGTATTCATCATTCTACCTGAGATTCCAAGTACTTATGGCATTCAATCAAACTATCTACATAAGTTATATTAGGAAATGCACTAGTCAAAATATAAATTTTGTAACAAATAAACATTTTTTGCTTTGGTCTCACAGATTAGGTGACATTTTAAAATATTAATTACCATCTATTTTCAGCACCCTGCAATAATGACATTCCTTTGTTCTCCCTTATGCAAAAACATTTTTAAAATTTGTACCTTGTACATTTCACTACTGTTATACACTTTAGGCATTCTTAGATTATACCATCTCAAGCTTTAACATCTATCTTTCTTTCTGATTTCATTTATGTCCCTAGCCGCCCTCCCGCTGTCATTCTCACATGCAGCTTCATTCAGTGTTTTAACATAATTATATTACAAGTAGGTAGTATTGTGTTGTCCATTTCTGAGTTTTTGTATCCAGTCCTGTTGCACAGTCTGTATCCCTTCAGCTCCAATTACCCAATATCTTACCCTATTTCTGTCTCCTGATGGTCTCTGTTACCAACGAAATGTTTCAAGTTTATTTACTAATGTCAGTTCATATCAGTGAGACTATACAGTATTTGTCCTTTAGTTTTTGGCTAGTCTCACTCAGCATAATGTTCTCAAGGTCCATCCATGTTGTTACATACTTCACAAGTTTATTCTGTCTTAAAGCAGGCAGCTAACTTTCAACTGAGGTTCTTTCTTACGTGGGAAGGCACAGGATGGACTCCATTGGCCTTCTGTCCAGGCCTCTGAGTTCCAACAAGTTTTCCCGGGGTGATTTCTTTCTTTATCTCCAAAGGCCTGGCTGAGCTGTGAATGCTGAGATGAGGTATGCTGAGCTGCTTGGGCTGTGCTATGTTGGGCTCTCTCATTTAAGCACCAGCCAGTTAAGTCAGAAGTCATACATTGCAGCAGGCACACCTTCTAGCCGACTGCAGATGTAAATCAGCAACAGATGTGGTTCACGTGCCATTGGCTCATGTCCACAGCAACAGAACTAGATGCCTTCACCTGGCCAAGTTGACAACTAAATCTTACTACCACCATTATGGATTGCTTTTCTCTTTCTGCTTTGAAGATTCTCTCTTTCTCTTTGACATCTGACGTTCTGATTAGTAAGTGTCTTTGAGTACATCTATTTGGATCAGTTCTGTTTGGGATACACTGTACTTCTTCGATTTGTAATTTTAAGTCTTTCATAGGAGTTGGAAGATTTTCAGTGATAATTTTCCCAGTTAGTTTTTCTCCTTTTCCCCTCTCTTCTCCTCCTGGGATGCCCACAACACATATATTAATTGGCTTCATGTTGTCATTCAGTTCCCTGAGTCCCTGCTCATATTTTTCCATTCTTTTCCCTATGTTTTCTTTTACTTGTTGGATTTCACATGTCCCATTCTCCAGTTCAGTAATGCTATCTTCTCCGTCTTGAAATATGACATTGTAGATTTCTGTTGTTTTTTTCATCTCTTCAGATGTGCTTCTCATTCCCATAAGTTCTGTGATTTGTTTTTTCAGACTTTCGATGTCTTCTTTTTGTTCATTCCTTGCCTTCTTTATATCCTCCCTCAATTCACTGATTTGATTTTTGATGAGGTTTTCCATGTATTTTCGAACATTCTGTATTAGTTGTTTCAACTCCTGTATCTCATTTGAAGTGTTGGTTTGTTCCTTTGGCTGGGCCGTCCCTTTAGTTTTCCTAGTATGATTCTTTTTTTTTTTTTTTTTTTTTTTTTTTGCTGGCGTCTAGGCATTTAGTTTCCTTAATTAGTTTATTTTGGAGATTGTTTTCACTTGGGATTTCCTTGGTGGAGGAGTTTGTTGTCTATTTGTCGTTTGACATTCAGTTCATCTTATTCTGAACCACTGGCTTAGATTTTGTTTAACAAATCAGAATTTTTCAGTTCTTATTTTCTTGTTTTTTGCACTGCCTGTATGGTGCCTTATTTCCCCCCTTACGAGGGTCTGCTTAGGTATTATAGACTCCAGCCAGATTTTCCCAGACCAAACTGGCCTCCTAGCAGGAGGAAAGAGTCACCTGTGTCAGTTTTCCCTGAGGGTTAGACCCAGTAGATTGAAAAAATTTCCTGTGAAGCCTCCGGGCTCTGTTTTTCCTATCCTGCCCAGTATGTGGCACTTGCCTGCCTGCAGGTCCCACCAGCATAAGGTGATGTGGTACCTTTAACTTTATCTGACTCTCCCTGCTGGGGACGTGGTGGAGAGAGAGGAGACGTTATAGTCCGGTTATAATCACTTCAGTTTTCCACCCTGGGGTTGGAACTCCTTGCAGGAGGGGTTCCACCTGAGCTGGGCCCATTCCTCTCCTTGGGAGGGCACTGGCTCCAGAGAAACAATCAGAGAAGCTTAATTCTGCCCATGCCTGGGGTAGTGAAGCCTGAGAAGCCTTGCAGCTGTATCCAAGGAGCAGTCAAGCTGTAGAAACCCAGCCAAGAAAACGAAGGAGAAAAGTCCTTTTCAGAGCAGGACCCCCATTTCTCGGGTTTGCCAATCAAGAGCTCAAGTTGGTACGTTGCTCTGTGTACCTCCAGGTCCTACGTGTCCCCTGCTTTCCTTCATGGCCCAGGCCTTTTCAAATCCAATAAAACCTCTGTGTTTTTTCTCTTCTTTTTCCATCAACCCTGCCTCCTCTCCTCTGCTACAGGACAAAAACCAGCGACCACCACTTTTAGTCGAGGTTCGGCTGAGCTGGGGGCCTGTATTTCATATTCAGAATTTGTGAATTTATTCCGTAGTTGGAGTTTGGTTGCTCTCGGCCTCTGCTGAGCTCTTTCCTTTCCCCTTTGGGAAACAGCTTGTGGGTTGGGCACTGGCCGCCGCTGCTTGGGGTCTCACGGTTCTGGGTGGGCTTGCAGCTGGTCCAGGCTGGGGTACGCTGTGTATGCAGTCACTGATGTGGCCCCAGCCTCATGAAGTTCTTAATTAAAGTGTTGTGTAGCTTCTCATTCACTTTTTAATTTTTTTCCTTAAGTCTTTTTCTGATGTATTTTACTTGAATGCCATTGTCTGTTGTTTCTTACTAGAATGTAATTTTGCAAAGCTGGGAATTTTGTTTGTTTACTGCTGTATCAACAGGGTTTGAACAGAGCTTGATGTATGGAGATTGATAGGATAGTCTAATTATGCTTGCTAAACCTATTGTTGCAAGTGTTTGAATTATCAGTTTCGGAGGGTGGGATGTTCAAATCTCCCATAATATTTATGAATGTTTTAATTTCTGTGAATGTTTACTTTGTATAATATTATGCTATCCTGATGACATAATCATTTTATCATTCAATAATGACAGTTTAAACCATTTTTGTTGACAGAAAACTAATATTTGTATTTATTTAGTATGCATATTTTTGTTAGAGAAGGTGTAGGTTTACAGAGAAATCTTGCAGAAATTACATTGCTCCCATATACCACCTATTTAGTATAAACACATTTCATTAATGTGGTACATTTCTTTCAATAGATGCAGGGGTATTATTATAATTATATTAGCCATATAATTTCCATTAGGGTTCCTTGTGTTGTACAGTCCTCTGATTTTTTTCTTTAAATTTTATTGTAGTAATTTAAAATTCCCCTTTTGGCCACATTCAACTATATAATTCAGTGGTATTTGTATTTATTTTTATGTGTTTCTGTTTTCACCCCCTCTTTACCACGAACTTTTTTCTCTCCCTTTCTGCCTATTCTTGAGTAGATCAGATTTCTCTCACCTCATCTTTCCTCTTTGTTTTCCAGTTTTCTTTTAAATTTAAACATAACTATTTGACTTTTAAATTCTAAAGAAAATTTTTTCACCTCTTTTCTATGAGCAGTAAAATTAACATGAAATTGATTTAACCTTGGTCATAACTTCCCATCTCTCAAGTTACTGTATTCTCTTAATTTAGTTATGCCTCCGTCACCCCACCCTCATGAAGTTTCAAATTATGCATTATATTAATAAATTTCTAGTGTTAAGTTTTCTTTGCTATCATTCTGATTATATTTATTAGTATTTTTTCACCTTAGTTTTTGCCTGTATTTGTTAGGAATTTGATTAGCCATTTATTTTTAATTAAATATAGATGACTTTCTTTTTGACAGTGTGCAGTATTTCACTTATCAAACCATAGGCATTTTGATCATTTTAGTTTTTTGAAGTCTTCTTATGTTATGTTCCCTTCATTGGTTTTGATTTGTTAATTTTCTTTGAAATATTAATTTAAGTCAAAATTTCATATCACTTCAAAAACAGCTCTTTTTTTTTTTTTTTTAATACTTATGTTTGAACCTTGAAGAGTTGGTTTAAATCACTATGATAGATTTAGATTCATCTGAAGATCTGGTAAAAGAACCAATTCCCAAAATGAGGAATACTTAAGGAAGTATTGTGTAAGATGGCACAAATGTATTAATCTGGACCTGGCCTCACATTTAGGTATATGTAAAGACTGTACGTGAAGGATAAAATGTCTGTAGAGTATGATATTTACTGTTTTATGTGATTAAGTAATGGAAATATTGCCTGAGTTATTTAATTTTGTAAATGTTCATCTCATGCTTTATGTTGAATAGAATTTTAAGCCTTAAAATTTAACACTTAACTATATAATTTTATTTCTTTGACTCTAGGCCTCGAAATCGAGGAAAAACTGCAGTGGAGGATGAGGACAGTATGGATGGTTTGGAGACAACAGAAACAGAAAATACTGTGGAAACAGGTATCAAAATGTAATAATGATTTTACAAAATGTACATAATGTGGGCATTAACATTTGTGTATCTACTTAGCTCAAAATTTTCATCTGCCTTAATAGTTTGATAATTAATGGAGAAGATAGCAAAATTTTAATTCTCTATCTCTCAGTGTTTTTTCTTAAGCTTTATTAAGTAAGAATTGTTTAACCACTGTGGATAAGATTTTATCAAAGCAGAAAACAACAAAAAAAAGGGTACCAACAATAAATCCAGGTCAATAATATCACAGTTTCTAGTATATTGCTGTCTTAGAAACCATCTATCTAGTGTTTTGTTTAAAGCTTATTGTGTTAATATCTGCATTGAGGAAAAATTATGTCCAATTAGCAGCTCACATTATGAAATGGTAGGTTAAATCAGCCCACGTAGGTTTTTTGTCTTCAGATTTTTTGATATGTTTAATGTGTATTTCGAATCTGAAAGTGGTAGAGTAGGTTGTCCAAAGTAGTTTGCAAAATCCTTGCGAGGTTACTGATTAATAAATTGTTAAGACTTGGTTTTGTGTTGTATTTGGAGACTAGCTACTTGATATGATCTATTATTGGCAATGTTTTTCAACAGTTGTTGATGACAGTATAGACATAAACATAAGCTTTCTCTCTGAAGTTGAATGTTATCGCTTTGACTTTTGCAGAATGTCACACGGTTGTTAGAGAAAAGCTAGAAATTGTTTCAGCTTTTAAAATATAATTGTATAGAAAATGCTTGTGATCATCAAATTTATTGCTGTTATGCTGATATTTTTCTTAGAATGCCCTCAAAAACACAATGATGAGGTGCATGGGAGTTTAGAATTCTACATTTTACCCTTTGGTTTATGCATATTACCATATTACTTGAAACTTGAATTTATTTGAATTCTTTCTTTAGTTTTAATTTTGTGTTCTCTATACTTTTACTTCCTAGTGAAAAATCACTTTGAAGTTTGTGACATTGTTTCAACATAATGCTTATTAAAAACAATGTTATCAGACTGTACCATTGGTTGTCACTTTTGGTTGCAGTTATCAAAACTTTGCTTGGTTACTGTGCATCATTCACTGAAGCTTTAATACCTGTCCTCCTATTTCACACTGTACTGCTTCTTCACTGTCATTAAAAAAAAAAACATTTTTAATTAACAAAACAGCATACAAACACAAGCATTCTTAACATACAGAAATTACATACACGGTGTACATACATTGGCTCACAGTATTACCACATAGTAGTATATTCATCACCATAATCATTTTTTAGAACATTTGTGTCACTCCAGAAAAAGAAATAAAAAGAAAAAACTTATACATACCATACCCCTTACCCCTCCTTCTCATTGACCACTAGTATTTCCATCTTCTGAATATATTTTAACCTTTTCCCTCCTATATTTCTTTATTTTCTTATTCATATTTTTTACTCATCTGTCCATACCCTAGGTAAAGGGAACATCAGACATAAGATTTCACAATCACGAATCACATCGTAAACGTTATATTTTTATACAATCATGTTTAAGAAACAAGGCTACTGGAGAAAAGCTCTACAGTTTCACGTACTTCCCTTTAGCCACCCAAATACACCATAAAACTGAAAAGGGATATCTGTATAACTCATAAGAATAACTCCAGGATAATGTCTTGACTCTGTTTTGAAATCTCTCAGCCCCTGACACTTTATTTTGTCTCATTTCCCTCTTTCCCCTATTGGTTGAGAAGGTTTTCTCAATTTCCTGATGCTGAGTCCTGTTTCATTCTAGGATTTCTGTCCTATGTTGCCAGGGAGGTTTACACCCCTGAGAGTCATGTCCCATGTAGACGGGGGAGGGTGGTGAGTTTGCTTTCTGTGTTGGCTGAGAGAGAGAGAGAGAGGCGACATCTGAGCAACAAAAGAGGTTCTCTGGGGGTGACTCTGAGACCTAATTTTAAGTAGACTTGATCTATCCTTTGTAGGGTTAAGTTTCATATGACCAAACCCCAAGATTGGGGACTCAGCCTATTGCTTTGGTTTTCCCCACTTGTTCATTCTTATGGGCATACTTATCCTTTGTCACTGTGGCATTCACTAAGACAGTTGTTGTATCAACTCCCAAATCTCAATTTTACACATCCTAACCTCTGACCACCACCTCTTCTTTTTCCAGCTCATTATCTATCTCTAATACCTACCAACACAACAACAGTTTTTCAACCATATTTATCTTACCATTGGGGTACTGTTTATCACTGTCCTTTTCTAGCTCAGATTCTGTGATCCATCATTGTAGTCATTCTCTTATATCCTCAAATTTCCTTTTCCATTTTCCCATTGTCTTGTTGGCATGACTTAAGCCAGACTGTGTTTGAAGCAGTAGAATTTTGAGGAAAAAACACAATCTTGTACACTGTTTTTATTTTAAATTTATGAACTTACATCTCAAAAGGGTTATAAATGCCACCCTCTATAATCATTCTACTTTTATTTAGAATTCCCTCCCTATTATCGAAGATGATTATTTAACTCCTTTCTCATCTTTTCTCAAATTTTTAATATCCCTTGCCATTTTTCATTCTTCAGCTGATGATCTTGCTTATTTCAGTGGAATGAAAAAGTAATCAGAAAAAAATTTCACAGTCATGCAATATAAAATCTGTTTTCTGTGTCTTCACCCATATATTCTCCTTTCTTTTTGGATAAAATTTGATGAAAAGTCTTTGTGGCCATCTGAAGCTAATCCCTCAACTTGCAGCCTAGACCCATCGTCTTTCACCTATTATTGAGTTTACATCTCCAGTTTTCCTAGCTTTCTTACCTCATGAATGTTTTTCTCTTAATGAATAATTTCATTAGCGTAAAACTTGCAGAAATATCATCATTCCTTTTTTAACTTTTTTTAAAAATTGTATAATACACCATACGTACAAAGCAAAGAAGGAAAAAAGTAATAGTTTTCAAAGCACTCCTCAACATGTAATTACAGGACATGATCCCAGAGTTTGTTATGGCTACCATATGATCCTCTCATATTTTTCCTTCTAACTGCTCCAGAATATAGGAGGCTAGAGGGCTTATATATTTTTTCATCATCACAGTAGACATTTTTTCTGAAATTAGTATAGATACTTCTGCTTTCTTTTGGTTACAAAAACTTGCTTGGAAAATCATTTTCCGTCCTTTCACTTTCAATCTATTTGTGTTCTTGTATCTAACATGAGTTTGTTGGAAGCAGCATATAGCTGAACTATGTTTCTTAATTCCTTCCTTCTTTGTCTCTTATTCTGTCTTTACATTTAAAGTCTGTCTTGTCTGATATTAGTATATGTACTCCTGCTTTCATTTGGTTTGAAGTTGTGTGGAAATTCTTTTTCCATCCTTTCACTTTCAATCTTTTTGAATCCTTGTGTCTAAGATGAGTCTCTTCTAAGCAGCATATAGCTGGATTATGTTTCTTAATACATTCTCCCAATCTGTACTGGTAAGTTTAGTCTGTTAACATTCAAAGTTATTACTGAAAAAGCATTTCTTGAATCTACCATCTAATCTTTTTAATTTTACTTGTCAAATCTATACATTGTTTTCCCTCTTTCTCTTTGTATTCTTAAATTACCCTTAGTGGTACTCTTCAATTCTGTGCCTGTCTTCAGATCTCCCTCTCTTGTCTTTTTTTTTTTCAGCTGGGAGAGCTCCTTTTAATATTTCTTTTAAGGCCCATCTCTTGTTGACAGTTCTTTCAGGACTTCTTTGTCTGTGGAAACTTTAATCTCTCCCTCAGTTTTGAAGGACAGTTTTGCTGGGTACAAAATTCTTGGCTGGAAGTTTTTCTCTTTCAGGATCTTGAGTGTATCATACCACTGCCTTCTAGCCTCCAGGGTACTAGTTGTGTAGTCTGAACTCTGCTTATTTTGTTTCCTTTGTGTGTAGTAGATTGTTTTTCTCTCCATTTTCATGATTTTCTGCTTCTCTTCCACATTTGACAGACTGATTTTTATGTGCCTTGGGGAAGACCTATTTGGATTCATTCTGTTTGTAGTTCGTTGGTCTCCTTTAATTTGTATATTTATGTTCTTTATGAGGATTGGAAAGTTTTCCCCCATTATATCCTCAAATACTCTTCCTAGTCCTGTACTCCTCTCTTCTCCTTCTGGGACACCATTGATTCTTATATTTGTGCACTTTGTTTTGTCTGTCATTTCCCTTAGATTGAATTCAATTTTTTTCCATCTTTTTTTGCCATTTGCTGTTTTGAGTCTTCAATGTCAGTTATCCTGTCCTCTATATCAATTATTCTTTCTTCTGTCTCTTCAAATATGGTGTTCTGTGCCACTAGTATGTTTTTTGTTTGGTCAACAGAGTCTTTAATCTCTGTAATATCTGCTACTTTTCTATTTTCTTTCAAATTCCTCTTTATGCTCTTCTACTGTCTTCTTGATCTCCTTTATGTCATTTACTATCTCACTTATTTATTTAAGTAGATTTATATGAACATCTTTGATTAGTGGTTCTAACATCTGTGTCTTTAATTTGGTCTTTAGGCAGGGCTATATCTGTCTGCATTGTGATATGTTTAGTGATCTTCTGTTGTCTTCCTGACATGTAAATATCTTGATTGATTTAGTTTTGGATTTTATTTCTTTTTGTAGTCTAAGGCCTTGTGTTTGCAGATGGTTGTAAGCAGGGAGCAGGGTACAGGGTGGGACACTTCGTGTGGTGATTTATGTCAGGGCAGGTATAGGTATAGTTTGGGAATGTTATGCTCCTGCTTGTGAAAATGGGTATCCAGTGGCCAGTGAGTATGTAGCTGTGTGGGTGCACTGGTCTGGGGGTGTAACCATTTGTGTGTGCTGATCTAAGGCAAAGGGCTCTTTGTGCACATGTGTAGAATTGTGGCAACAGCACCTTTGTGGTTTGGGGGCATATGTATGTTACCTGGCTGTTTTCTCAGAGTTGGGAAGTGTGGCTGAGAACTGTGCACATGCATGGTTCTGGACTGCTGTAAAGTGTAGTTCCCAGAGATGGGAAGTGTGGCTGAGAGATGTGCGCAGCATGGTTCTAGGACTGCTATAAAGTGCAGTTCCCAAAGCGCAATGATATGATTGGGGGCCCGTGCAAATACATGGTGCTAAGAGTGCTGTAAACTGATGCAGAGAGCTCAGGGGCATGGGTTGAGTCTGTGCGACCCTATAGGTAGTAGGGTAGGGGTAGTCTGGGTATGGATGTTAGTGACGGCAGCCTTTATGCGTTGGCAACAGCCTGCAAGGAACAAGGGTGGTGGTGGTAGTGCTCAGGAGGGGTGCAGGAGAGGTGGGTTGGGCTGCACTTGGGGTGGGGGGTGGGGCAGTATGTGCACTGGAGGCTGGTACGGTGGCGGCACCTGGAGAACGGTGAATTGGAACTGGTGATGAGGTTTGGGTGTGTGTGGTATGCAGTGAGGCACCAATCACGGAGCTACAGTGGTGAGGGTTGCGTACCCAAGGAACATGACCTGACTTAATAGTTCCTGGCTACCGTCCGTTTACTTCTGCAGGCCCAGAACCTCTGCATCAGGCTCCAGCCCTCTGCCTTTCAGTTCTTTAGCCTTTGCAACTAGGGCTGCCTCATGTGGTCAGTACTTCTTGATTATCTGCTTAATATATTCTAGGATGTATGCAGGTATTACATTAAGCTATACAGTATCGAAGGCCCTCACTCTTTTTCCGGGCTCCCTGTGTTTTGATTGTTTAAATGAACTATTCAGACAGGTTGAGTTGGATTATATGCTACAGAATATTTAGGTTCTGGACAAAATAAACCTTTCTTTGGTTAAAGAGTAGATGCAGTTCTAAAATATAGACAATGTCTTCCTTACCCCTCTGTTTTGAATTACCTTAATCCTGACCTGATTGGCTTTGTTCTTACCTCCAAATACCAGGTTATACATATATAAAACAGCTTCTCAAAATCCAAAAATCATAATTACCACTCTGGACTAAATGTGACTGATATAAGAACTTACAATCTAGGCCCCTGTTTTTTTAGAAGCATTTTCTAATGGAGACCATACCATAATCGCTCTGTTGTTTTTGGCTTATTCTGCCTTACCAAATGTTCTACAGGGTCATTCACAATGTTGTGTGCCTCACAACTTCTTACCTTTTTGTATCAACACAATAATCAATCATATGTATACACCATTATTTGCCAATCTACTTCTTAGTGCATCTTTCACCCATCTGCATTCATTAAGCATCATGTATAATGCCCAAGTCCACAGTTCATCATCACTCTCAATTTTTGGTAACTTCATTGTTCCCATGAGAAAGATAACCAATCAGCACACTCTCGCCCAATAGGAAATCTATCCGTCCTCTTATATTGTGTCCCCCCACCCATTACTTACCCCTGGTTTTGCTGTGGTGCTGTTGATGTTTTCCTGTTAAACATACACCATAGCATGCAATAGCAATTTTCCTTCTGTACCCTGAACATAAACATGCTTTGTACAAGACTCATATCTTTGCAGTACTCCATGCAAGAACTTATTTATATTTGTAGTGTTAATTGGTTGAGACACGTGGGTCTATACAACCCCTTTCGATCATGTTCACCTTCAGTATGGTAATATAATTTATAGACCCACTAGTGAACTGCTTTCACTTCAGTATATTCCCTTACATATGAGTTCTACCTCATTAGCTAACCATTCACTCATCTCTAACTTCTATGTATCTCTCTGTCCCCTGTATTCTATATTATAAGCCTCCAGTTTTACCTTTCCCATGGTCATAAAAGTGGAGTCATACAGTATCTGTCCTTTTGTGTCTGGCTTATTTCATTCTGCATTATGTCCTCAAGGGTCATCCATCTTGTCATGTGCTTCATTCAGGACATCATTTCTTCTTACTGCTGCATAATATTCCACCATAGGTTTATACCACTTTTTGTTAATCCACTCATCTGTTGATGGACATTTGGATTGTTTCCATCTTTGGGTTATTGTAAATAAGCTGCTATGAACATTGGTGTGCAACTATCTGTTAGTGTCAGTGCTTTCAACTCTTCTGTGTATATACCATGTAGTGCTATTGCTGGGCCATTGGACAACTCAGTGTTTAGTTTCCTAAGGAACTGCCAAACTCTCTTTCATAGTGGCTGTGCCATTATACATTCCCACTGTTATTCCCATAACAGTGCATATGTCCCAATTTCTCCACATTCTTCCCAACATTTGTAGTTTCCTGTTTAATAATGGTCATTCTTTTAAGTATGAGGTAGTATCTCTTTTATAGTCTTTATCTTTATTTCCTTTATAGCTAATGAAAATGAGCATCTCTTCATGTGCTTTTTTCCCTTTCTATGCTTTTGAGCCACCTGTATTTGCTTTTCAGAAAAATGCTTACTCATATCTTTAGGCCATTTTATAATTGGGTTCTTTGTTGTTTTGTTGTTAAGTTGTAGGGTTTCTTTCTTTCTTTGTTTTTTTTAGTGTTTAGATTTTTTTTTTTTAATTTAAAAAATTAACAAACGAACAAAAACATTCTTAATGTATGATCATTCCATTCAACATATATAATCAGTAATTCACAATACCATCACATAGTTGCATATTCATCCTCACGATCATTTCTTAGAACATTTGAATCAATTCAGAAAAAAGAAATAAAAAGACAACAGAAAAAGAAAGAAAACAAAAACAGAAAAAAAAAAGATTAAACATACCATACCCCTTCCCCCTCCCTTTCATTGATCACTACCATTTCAAACTAAATTTCTTTTAGCATTTGTTCCCCCATTATTTATTTTATTCCAGATGTTCTACTCATCTATTGACAAGGTGCACCAGACACAAGGTTTTCACAATCACACGGCCACATTGTGAAAGCTGTATCATTATTCAATCATCCTCAAGAAACATGGCTACTGGAACACAGCTCTACATTTTCAGGCAGTTCCCTCCAGACTCTCCATTACATCTTGAATAACAAGTTGATATCTACTTAATGCGTAAGAATAACCTTCAGGATAACGTCTCCACTCTGTTTGGAATCTCTCAGCCATTGACACTTTGTCTCATTTCCCTCTTCCCCCTTTTGGTTGAGAAGGTTTTCTCAATCCCTTGATGCTGAGTCTCAGGTCATTCTAGGGTTTTTCTCAGTCCCTTGATGCTGAATCTCAGGTCATTCTAGGATTTCTGTCCCATATTGCCAGGAAGGTCCACACCCTGGGATTCATGTCCCACGTAGATAGGGGGAGGGTGGTGAGTTTGCTTGTTGTGTTAACTGGTGTATGATTTCTTTATGTGTACAGATTATGAAGTCTTTATCTGATGTGTGATTTCCAAATATTTTCTCCCATTGAGTTGGCTGCCTCTTCACCTTTTTGAGAAAGTGAGGAAGCATTTGATTTTGAGGAATTCCCCTTTGTCTGGTTTTCTTTTGTTGATTGTGCTTTGGGTGTAAAGTTTAAGAAGCTACCTCCTATTACTAGGCCTTGATGTTCCCCTACATTTTCTTCTAGCAGCTTTATGGTACTGGTTCTTGTATTTACTGTGTGATCCACTTTGAGTTAATTTTTGTATAGAATTAAGGTAAGGGTCCTCTTCCATTCTTTTGGTTATTGATCCAGTTCTACTTTGCCCATTTATTGAAAAGACTATTTTATCCCAGTTCAGTAGATTTGGGGGCTGTGTAAAAAATCAGTTGACCATAGAATTGGTGGTCTATTTCTACACTCCCAATTCAGTTCCATTGGTCAGTACATGTTTGTTCCAATTCCATGCTATTTTAACTGCTGTGACTTTATAATAAGTTTTAAAATCAGGAAGTATTAATCCTCCCAGTTTGGTCTTCTTTTTTAAGATGCTTTTAGCTATTTGGGGTCTCTTTCCTTTCCATATGAATTTTGTAACTAGCTTTTCCATGTCTTTAAAAAGGTTTTTGGAATTTTGCTTGGTACTGTACTGAATCTGTAGATCAATTTGAGTAGAATTGACATCTTATAATTAACTATCTGTGAGCAGGGAATGTCTTTCCACCTATTTTAGATTTCCTTTAATTTCTTTTAGCAATGTTATGTAGTTTTCTGCGTATAAGTCCTTTATATCCCCAGTTAAGTTCATTCCGAAGTACTTGATTTTTTTGGTTGCTATTTTGAATTGAATTTTTCCCTTAACTGACTCTTGGTTAAGTCATTGCTTGTGTATCGAAATGTAACTGATATTTGAACATTAAGTTTATAGTTCATTACCTTGCTGAATTTATTAGCTCAAGTAACTTTATTATAGATTTCTCAGGATTTTCCATGTACAGTATCGTGCCATGTGCAAGTAATGAAAATTTTACTTCTTCCCTTCCAATTTGGATGCCTAATTGCCTCTATCTAGAATTTCCAGGAGAATGTTGAATAAAGTGGTGACAGAGGGCATCCTTGTCTGATACCTGATCTTTTATTTTTTTTTTCTCTTTCTTAAAAGTCAAGTTTATGAGGGTATAATCTGTATATGGCAAAATTCACCCTTTTTAGGTACACTGTATACTGTTTTGGCAGATATATACTATCATGTATCCACCACTACAGTCCAAATATAGAACATTTATATCACCCCAAAGAGTTCCTACCTGCGTCCTTGCGCTCAGTCCTGTTCCCCCACACTTTCTGCCCTTGGCAACCACTAATCTCAGCTCTGTCCCCATAGTTCTGCCTTTTCCAGAAGGTTATGTACATTGACTGATGCAGCATGTAATTTTTTGTATATGTGGCTTCTTTCACTAAACATGGTACTCTTGAGAATCACTGATATGGCTGCAAGTATCATTCTTTCTGTCCTTTTTATTGCAAAGTAGTAGTCATTCTTTTTCACCGTAGTTCAGCAGTTGGTAGACATTTGGGTTTTTGGCATAAAGGTTTTTACATGGACAGCTCTCACTTGTTTTGGGTGAGAGTTCTGCATCAGATGTTAGGCATCTGTTTAACTTCAGGAAAGACTACCAAACTATTTTCCCCCAAGGGGCTATTCAATTTTGAATTCCCTTTAGCAAGATATGAGAGCTGCACTTGCTCTTTTGCATCCTTACCAGTGCTTCATATTGTCAGCTTAAAGATGATACAAAATTTTAGCCCTTTTAATAGTTTTTATAGTGGTATCATTTTTTTTTTGGTTCTCTTAAGGATTATTATTTTTTTAACGTGTTTTTAAAAAATTGTGAAATATAACATATATACAAAAAAGTGATACATGTCTAGGTACACTTTTTTTTTAACTTTTGATCATTCCATTCTACATATATAATAAGTAGTTCACAATACCATCACATAGTTGCATATTCATCATTATGATCATTTCTTGGAACATTTGCATCTGTTCAGGAAAAAACATAAGGAAACAGAAAAATATTCATACATACCATACATCCCCCTCACCGATCATCAGGATTTCACTCTAAATTTATTTTAATGTTTGTTTCCCCTATTATTCATCTTTATTCCATATGTTTTACTCATCTGTTGATAAGGTAGATAAAAGGAGCATCAGACACAAGGTTTTCACAATCACACAGTCACATTGTGAAAGCTATATCATTATTCAATCATCATCAAGAAACATGGCTACTGGAACACAGCTTTACATTTTCAGGCAGTTCCCTCCAGCCTCTCCACTACATCTTGAATAATAAGGAGATATCTGTTAAATGCATAAGAATAACTTCCAGGATAGCCTCTCGATTCTGTTTGGAATCTGTCCACCATTGACATTTTATTTTGTCTCATTTCACTCTTCCCCCTTTTGGTTGAGAAGGTTTTCTCAGTCTCCTGATGCTGAGTCTCAGCTCATTCCAGGGTTTTTCTCAATCCTTTGATGCTGAGTCTCAGCTCATTCCAGGATTTCTGTCCCACGTTACCAGAAAGGTCAACACCCTTGGGAGTCATGTCCCACGTAGACAGAGGGAGGATGGTGAGTTTGCTTGTTGTTTTGGCTGGAGAGAGCAGCCACATCTCAATGTTCTCTTGGGGGGGTGACTCTTAGGCCTAATTTTAAGGAGGCTTGACCTATCCTTTGTGGGGTTAAATTCCATATGAACAAACTCCAAAATTGAGGTCTCAGCCTATAGCTTTGATTTTCTGCATTGCTTGTGAGAATATCAAGAATTCAACTTGGGGAAGTTGAATTTTCCCCCTTTCTCATCATTCCCTGAAGGGGACTTTGCGAATACTTTTTTATTCATTGTTTAAATCACTCTGGGATTTATTGTGGCATCACTCTGGATAAACCAACAAAATCTCATGTCCTACTCAAGGTTCATGGTGTTCATGCTGTTGTGACCACTGTAGCTTCATAATATGCCTTAAAGTCAGGTAGTGGGAGAGCTCTGACTTCATTTTTTTTGAGGATACTTTTAGCTGTTCGGGACACCCTGCCCTTCCAGATAAATTTGGTTAATGGTTTTTCTATTTCTGAAAAGTAAATTTTGCGGATTTTAATTGGTATTACATTGAATTTGTAAATCAATTTAGGCAAAATTGACATCTTAACTATATAGTCTTCCAGTCCATGAAAACGGTATGCCCTTCCATTTAATTAGGTCTTCTGTGATTTCTTTTAACAATTTCTGGTAGTTTTCTTTGTATAGGTCTTTTGTCTCTTCGGATAAATTTATTCCTGAATATTTTATTCTTTTGCTTGCAGTTGTAAATGGAATTGTTTTCATGATTTCCCCTTCAGATGGTTCATTCCTAGCATACAGAAACACTACAGAATTTTGAGTGTTGATCTTGTAAACTGCCACTTTAGTGTGCTCCTTTATTAGCTCTAGTAGTTTTGCTGTGTATTTTTCAGGGTTTTCGACATACAGTATCATACCATCTGCAGACAGTGAGAGTTTTACTTCTTCCTTTCCAATTTTGATGCCTTGTATTTCTTTTTCTTGTCTAATTGCTCTGGCTAGAACTTACAACACAGTGTTGAATAACAGTGGTGATAGTGGACATCCTTGTTTTGTTGCTGATCTTAGGGGGAAAATTTCCAGTTTTTCCCCATTGAGGATGATGTTAGCTGTGGGTTTTTCATATATTCCCTCTATCATTTTAAGGAAGTTCCCTTGTATTCCTATCTTTTGAAGTGTTTTCAACAGGAAAGGATGTTGAATCTTGTCAAATGCCTTCTCTGCATCAATTGAGATGATCATGTGATTTTTCTGCTTTGATTTGTTGATATGGTGTATTACATTAATTGATTTTCTTATGTTGAACCATCCTTGCATACCTGGGATGAATCCTACTTGGTCATGATGTATAATTCTTTTAAAGTGTTGCTGGATTCGATTTTATAGACTTTGGTTGAGGATTTTTGCATCTATACTCATTAGGGAGATTGGTTTGTAGTTTTCTGTTTTTGTAGTATCTTTGTCCGACTTTGGTATGAGGGTGGTGTTTGCTTCTCAGAATGAGTTAGGTAGCCTTCCCTCCTCTTCAGTTGTTTTGAAGAGTTTGAGCAGGATTGGTTCTAATTCTTTCTGGAATATTTGGTAGAATTCATCTGTGAAGCCATCTGGTCCTGGACTTTTCCTTTTGGGGAGCTTCTTAATGACTGTTCAATTTCTTTACTTGTAATTGGTTTGTTGAGGTTGTCTATTTCTTCTCGAGTCAAAGTTGGCTTTTCATACCTTTCTAGAAAGCTGTCCTATTCATCTTCATTGTCATGTTTGTTAGCATAAAGTTGTTCATAGTATCCTGTCATTACTTCCTTTAGTTCTGTGGAGTCAGTGGTTATGTCTCCTCTTCCATTTCTGATCTTATTTATTTGCAATGTCTCTCTTTTTTTTTTTTTTTGTCAATCTTGCTAAGGGACCATCAATCTTATTGATTTTCTCATAGAGCCAACTTCTGATTTTCTTGATTCTTTTCATGTTCTCACCTTCATTTATTTCTGCTCTAATTTTCATTATTTCTTTCCTTTTGCTTGCTTTTGGTTCGTTTCCTGTTCTTTCACTACTACTTCTTCTAGGTGGACAGTTAATTACTTGATTTTTGCCCTTTGTTGTGTTTCGATATAGGCATTTAGGGCAATAAATTTCCCTCTTAGCACTGCCTTTGCTACATCCCAAAAGTTTTGATATGTTGTGTTTTCATTTTCATTTGCCTCGAGATATTTACTGATTTCTCTTGCAGTTTCTTCCTTGACCCACTGGTTGTCTAAGAGTGTGTTTTTGAGACTCCACATATTTGTGAATTTTCTGGCACTCTGCCTGTTATTGATTTCCAACTTCATTCCTTTATGATATGAGAAAGTGTTTTGTATGATTTCAGTCTTTTTAAATTTATTGAGACTTGTTTTGTGACCTAGCATTTGGTCTGTCCTTGAGAATGATCCATGAGCACTTGAGAAAAAGGTGTATCCTCCTGTTGTGGGGTGTAATGTCCTATAAATATCTGTTAAGTTTAGCTCATTTATTATATTGTTCATATTCTCTGTTTCTTTATTGATCCTCTGTGTAGATGTTCTGCCCATTGATGAGAGTGTGGAATTGAAGTCTCCAACTATTATGGTAGATGTGTTAATTTCTCTTTTCACTGTTTTCATTGTTTACCTCATTTATTTTGGAGCACTCTGGCTCGGTGCATAAATATTTGTGCCTGTTATGTCTTCTTGTTGAATTGTTCCTTTTATTAATACATAGTGTCCTCCTTTGTCTCTTTTTGCTGTTTTACATTTGAAGTTTAATGTGTTGGATATTTGTATAGCTACTCCTGATCTTTTCTGATTGTTATTTGCATGGAATATCTTTTCCCAACCTTTCACTTTCAACCTATG
Source organism: Tamandua tetradactyla (assembly GCF_023851605.1). NCBI lineage: Eukaryota > Metazoa > Chordata > Mammalia > Pilosa > Myrmecophagidae > Tamandua > Tamandua tetradactyla. The sequence continues at coordinate 196,826,697 of NC_135327.1, read as the reverse complement.
TTTATCTTTGGGTCTAAGATGTGTTTCCTGTAGACAGCATATAGATGGGTCCTGTTTTTTAATCCCTTCTGCCAGTGTATGTGTTTTGATTGTAGAGTTTAATGCAATAACATTTAGTGTTATTGTTGTATGGGTAGTACTTTCTTCTATTATTTGCCTTTTGGATTTTGTATGTCATATCTATATTTTCCTTCTTTCTACACTCTTCTCCACACCTCTTCTGTGTTTTCGTACCTGCCTCTAGTGCTCCCTTTAGTATTTCTTGCAGAGCTGGTCTCTTGGTCACAAATTCTCTCAGCGATTTTTTGTCTGAAGTTGTTTGAATTTCTCCCTCAGTTTTGAAGGGCAGTTATTCTGGATACAGAATTCTTGTTTGGCAGTTTTTTTCCTTTAGTGATTTAAATATATCATTCCACTGGCTTCTCGCCTCCATGGTTTCTGCTGAGATATCTATGCATAGTCTTTTTGGGCTTGTATGTGATGGATTCCTTTTGTCTTGTTGCTTTTTAAATTCTCTCTTTCTCTTTGACCTCTGACATTCTGATTAGTAAGTGTCTTGGAGTACGTCTATTTGGATCTATTCTCTTTGGGGTACACTGCGCTTCTTGGATCAGTAATTTTAAGTCTTTCATAAGAGTTGGGAAATTTTCAGTGATAATTTCCTGCATTAGTTTTTCTCCTCTATTTCCCTTTTCTTCTTGGTCTGGAACACCCACAACACGTATATTCTTGCGCTTTATATTGTGATTCAGTTCCCTGAGTCCCTGCTCATATTTTCCCATTTTTTTCCCTATATTTTCTTTTTCTTGTCAGATTTCAAATGTTTCGTCTTTAGTTCACTAATCCTATCTTCTGCCTCTCGAAATCTAACATTATAGGTTTCCATTGTTTTTTTTCATCTTTTCTACTGTCTCTTTCATTCCCATAATTTCTGTGATTTGTTTTTCTCAGACATTTGCTTTCTTCTTTTTGTTCATTCCTTGCCTTCTTTATATTCTCCCTCAATCCATTGATGTGATTTTTGATGAGTTTTTCGTTTTCTGTTTGTACATTCTGAATTGATTGTTTCAACTCCTTTATCTTATTTGAATTGTTGGTTTGTTTCTTTGACTGGGCCATATTTTCAGTTTTCCTAGTGTGATTTGTTATTTTTTGCTGGCATCTAGGCATTTAATTACCTTAATTAGTTTATTCTGAAGATTGCTTTCATTTCTTTTACCTAGATTTTTCTTGCTGGATGAATTTGTTGTCTGTCTCTTCTTTGACATTCAGTTAATCTTTTTCTGGACCACTAGCTTAGACTTTGTTTAACAGAGGAGAATTTTTCAGTTTTTGTTTTCTTGTTTCTTGCCCTGCCTGTATGGTGTCTTTCCCCCCTCCCCCTACTCTTAGGGTGGTCTTCTTAGGTATTATAGACCCCTGCCAGATTTTCGAGGACCAAACTGGCCTCCTGTCAGGAAGAAAGAGTCACCTCTGTCAGTTTTCCCTGAGGGTAAAACCCAGCAGGTTGCAAGACGTTCCTGTGCAGTCTCTCAGCTCTGTGATTTTCTTATCCTGCCCACTATGTGGCACTTGTCTGCCTGCAGGTCCCATCAGCATAAAATAATGCGGTACCTTTTACTTTGGCAAACTCTCCCGCTGGGGGTGTGGTGGAAATAGAGGAGAGTTTGTAGGCTGGTTTTAATGGCTTCAAATTACCAAGCCCTGGAGTCTGAATTCCTTGAGGGAGGGATTCCACCTGAGTTGGGCCTCCCACAGGCCTCAGACAAGCTCTCAAGAAGCTTGTTTCTTCCTATGCCTGCGGTAGGTGCAGCCTGAGAAGTCCTGCTGCTGTATATAAGGGCACCCAATCCTCCGTAGAAACACAGCCACAAAAACCTCCATTTCTTTTTTTTTCTTTTTCCTTTTTCTGTCAGTCCTGCCCCTTTGGTGCCTGGGCAAAAATCAGCAACCGCTGCTTTGACCAGGTTCTCCTGAGCTGGGTACCTATTTTTAGTAGTCAGAATTTGTGAATTAATCCACACTTAAAGCTTAGTTGCTCTCAGCCCCACCCTGCTGCTGGTAAAGTCCCTTTCCTTTCCCCTCTGGGAAGCAGCCTGTGGGGGTGGGGCACCGGCTGCAGTGACTTGGGGATCTCAGGGTTCTAGGGGGGTGTGCAGCTTGTCCAGAGTGGGGTATGCTGTGTGTCCAGTCACTCAGGTTGCCCCAGGAGCTGTTCTGTTCTGTTCCTGTTATTTAGTAGGTGTTCTGGAGAATGAACTAAATCCAACACCTTTTTAAGCCACCACCTTGGCTCCTCCCTCTATACCTGATCTTAAGGGGAAAGCTTTCAGTCTCTCTCCATTGAGTATAATGCTGGCTATTGGCTTTTTATATATGCCCTTCATCATATTTAGGACGTTACCTTTCTTTTCTTTTTTTTAATTAAAAAAAAGTTACAAGAAACAGAAACGTTCCCAAATCATGCTCATTCTGCTCTACACATACACCCAGCAATTCACAATATCATCACATAGTTGCATATTCATCATCATGCTCGTTTCCCAGAACATTTGCATCAATTCAGAAAAAGAAATAAAAAGACAACAGAAAAAAAAAATTTTACATACCATACCCATACCCCTCCCTTTGATTGATCACTAGCATTTGAAACTAAATTTATTTTCACGTTTGCTTGCTCTATTATTTATTTTTATTCCAGATGTTTTACTCATATGTTGACAAGGTAGATAAAAGGAGCATCAGACACAGGTTTGCACAATCACACAGTCACATTCCGAAAGCTGTATCATTATACAATCATCATCAAGAAACATGGCTACTGGAACACAGCTCTACATTTTCAGGCAGTTACATCCAGCCTCTCCATTACATCTTGGATTACAAGGTGATATCTACTGAATGCATAAGAATAGCCTCCAGGATAACCTTTCGACTCTGGGATCTCTCAGCCATTGACACTTTGTCTGATTTCACCCTTTCCCCTTTTGGTCGAGAAGGTTTTCTCAATCCCTTGATGCTGGGTCTCAGCTCATTCTGGGATTTCTGTCCCATGTTGTCAGGAAGGTCCACATCCCTGGGAGTCATGTCCCACGTAGACAGGGGGAGGGTGGTGAGTGTGCTTTCTTTGTTGGCTGGAGAGAGAGGCCACATCTGAGCAACAAGCAAGGTTCTCCTGGAGGTGACTCTTAGGCCTAATTTTAAGTAGGCTTGACCTGTCCTTTGTGGGGTTAAGTTTCATATGAACAAACCCCAAGACTGGGGGCTCAGCCTATAGCTTTGGTTGTCCACACTGCTTGTGAGAATATCAAGAATTCAACTTAGGGAAGTTGAGTTTTCCCCCGTTCTTACCATTTCCCGAAGGGAACTTTGCAAATACTCTTCCGCTCACTGATCAAATTGCTCTGGGATTCATCAGGACATCACCTTGACAAACCAACAAAATCTCATGTCATACCTAAAGTTCCATGTGCTTAAGGTGTTCAGTCAACTATCTGCATAAGTTATATTATAAGATGCACTAGTCAAAATATAAATTTGTACCAAATAAACATTTTTTGCTTTAGTCTCACACATAAGTTGAAATTTTAAAATATTAATTACTTTCTGTTTTCAGCACACTGCAGTAATGGCATTCTTTTGTTCTTCCTCATGCAAAAATATTTTCAAAATTTGTATTCCTAGTCACTATCATTATACACTCTAGGCATTCCTAGATTACACCAACTTAATCTTTATCGTCTATCTTTCTTTGTGACTTCATTAATGCCCCCAGCCCTTCTCCCTCTATCATTCTCACATGCAGCTTCATTCAGTGTTTTAACATAATTATATTACAGTTAGGTAATATTGTGCTGTCCATTTCTGAGTTTTTATATTCAGTCCTATTGCACAATCTGTATCCCTTCAGCTCCAATTACCCAATATCTTACCCTATTTCTATCTCCTGATGGTGTCTGTTACGAACAAAATATTCCAAGTTTATTCACTAATGTCAGTTCATATCCGTGAGACCATACAGTTTTTATCCTTTTGTTTCTGGCTAATCACACTCAGCATAATGTCCTGAAGATCCATTCATGTTGTTACATACTTCATAATTTTGTTCTGTCTTAGAGCTGCATAATATTCCATCTTATGTGTCTGCCGCAGTTTGTTTAGCCAACCCTCTGTTGATGGACATTTTGACTGTTTCCATCTCTTGGTAATTGTAAATAATGCTCTTATAAACATTGGTGTGCAAATGTCCGTTTGTGTCCTTGCCCTCATGTCCTTTTAGTAGAGACAGCATATAGGTGGGTCCTGTTTTTTAATCCATTCTGCCACACTATGTCTTTTGATTGGGGAGCTTAATACATTAACATTCAGTGTTATTACTGCATGGGTAGTACTTTCTTCTACTATTTTGCCTTCTGGATTTTATAGGTCATATCTAATTTTCCTTCTTTTTACCTTTAGTCATAGTCTTCCTTTCTACACTCTTCTCCATACCTCTCTCTTCTGTCTTCCTATCTGACTCTAGTGCTCCCTTTAGTATTTCTTGCAGAGCTGGTCTCTTGGTCACAAATTCTCTCAGTGATTTTTTGTCTGAAAATGTTTTAATTTCTCCCTCATTTTTGAAGGACAATTTTGCTGGATATAGAATTCTTGGATGGCAGTTTTTCTCTTTTAATAATTTAAATATATCATCCCACTGTCTTCTTGTTTCCATGGTTTCTGCTGAGAGATCTACACATAATCTTATTGGGCTTCCCTTGCATGTGATGAATTGCTTTTCTCTTGCTGCTTTCAGGATTCTCTCTTTCTCTTTGACCTCTGACATTCTGATTAGTAAATGTCTTGGAGTACGTCTGTTTGGATCTGTTCTCTTTGGGGTACGCTGCACTTCTTGGATCTGTAATTTTAAATCTTTCATAAGAGTTGGGGAAATTTTCAGTGGTGATTTCCTCCATTAGTTTTTCTCCTCCTTTTTTCCTTCTCTTCTCCTTCTGGGATACCCAGAACACGTATATTCATGTGCTTCTTATTGTTATTCAGTTCCCTGAGTCCCTGCTCATATTTTTCCATTTTTTTCCCTATATTTTATTTTTCTTGCCGGATTTCAGATGTTCCATCCTCCAGTTTACTAATCCTATGTTCTGTCTCTCGAAATCTACCATTGTTTGTTTCCATTGTTTTTTTCATCTCTTCTACCTTGTCTTTCATTCCCGTAAGTTCTGTGATTTGTTTTTTCAGACTTTCAATTTCTTCTTTTTGTTCATTCCTTGCCTTCTTTATATCCTCCCTCAATTCACTGATTTGGTTTTTAATGGGGTTTTCCATGTCTATTCGTATATTCTGAATTAAATGTTTCAGCTCCTGTATGTCATTTGAATTGTTGGTGTTTTCCTTTTACTAGGCCATATTTTCAATTTTCCTAGTGTGATTTGTTATTTTTTGCTGGCGTCTAGGCATTTATTTACCTTAATTAGTTTATCCTGGAGATTGCTTGCACTTCTTTCACCTAGGGTTTTCTTGCTGGATGAATTTGTTGTCTGTCTGTCCTTTGACATTCAATTTAGCTTTATCTGGATCTCTGGCTTAAGTTTTGTTTAACAGAGGAGAATTTTTCAGTTCTTGTTTTCTTGTTCCTTGCCCTGCTTGCATGGTGCCTTTTTCCCACCACATTTAGGAGGGTCTACTTAGGAGTTATAGACCTCAGCCGGATTTTCCCAGGCCAAATTGGCCTCCTATCAGGAGGAAAGAGTCACCTGCATCAGTTTTCCCTTAGGGCGAGACCTAGCAGGTTGAAAGACTTTCCTGTGATGTCTCTGCACTCTGTTTTTCTTATCCTGCCCAGTAGGTGGCACTTGTCTGCCTGCAGGTCCCACCAGCATTAGATGATGTGGTACCTTTAAATTTGGCAGACTCTTCTTTCTGGGGGGCATGGTGGAGACAGGGGAGAGTTTGTAGACTGGTTTTAATGGCTTTAAATTACCAAGCCCTAGTGTCTGTATTCCTTGTGGGAGGGATTCCACCTGAGTTGGCCTTCACCCCTCCCATGAGGAAGGCATAGGCTCTAGATAAACCCTTAAAGGAGCTTGCTTCCGCCTATGCCTGGGGCAGTTGCAGCCTGAGAAGTCTTGCCTCTATATCCAAAGGCAGTCAAGGCTTTGTAGAAATACAGCCACAAAAACCTCTGTTTCCTTTTTTTTTTTCTTTTTCTGTCTGCCCTGCCCCTTTGGTTCCAGGGCAAAAATAAGCAACCTCTGCTTTGACCAGGTTCACCTGAGCTGGGGCCATATTTTTAGCAGTCAGAATTTGTTAATTAGCGCCACCAATGGCGTTTGGTTGGACTCAGCCCCTGTTCCTGTTAGTCTCTTTCTTTTCCCCACTGGAATCAGCCTGTGGGGGAAGGGCGCTGGCCACTGCAGCTTTCAGAACTCACGGTTCTGGGAGGCTCGCAGCTGATCCAGCTCGTCCAGATTGTCCAGATTGGGGTACGCTTTCAGTCTGGTCACTGATGTGGCCCCAGGAGCTGTTCTGTACTCTTTCTATTTATTTAGTAGTTGTTCTGGAGAATGAACTAAAATGCGCACGTTATTAAGCCGCCATCTTGACCCGGAAATCCCAGGATGTTACCTTTGATTCCTATTTTTTTTTTAAAAGTGTTTTTATGAGAAAAGGGTGTTGGGTTTTGTCTTATGATTTTTCACCATCAATCGAGATGATCATGTGACTTTTCCCTTTCGATTTCTTAATGTGCTGTATTACATTAATTGATTATTTTTTGCTGAAACATCCTTGCATTCCTGGTATAAACCCCACTTCGTCATGGTGTATAATTCTTTTAATGTGTTGAATTCGTTTTGCTGATTTTTTTGGTGAATTTTTTGCATCTATGTTTAGTAGGAATATTGGCTCTAGTTTTCCTTTCTTAAAACATCTTTACCCAGTTTTGGTATTAGAATGATGTTAGCTTCATAGGATGAGTTACGTAGTGTACTTTTTTCCTCAACTTTTTGGAAAAGTTTGAACAGGATTGGTGTTAGTTCTTTTTGGAATGTTTGTTAAAACTCCCCTGTGAAGCCATCTGGCCCCCGGGCTTTTCTTTGTAGGAAGATTTTTTATGACTGGTTGAACCTCTTTTCTTGTTGGTTTGTTGCGATCTTCTATTTCTTCCTGTGTCTGCGTAGCTTTTTTTGTGTGTTTCCAGGAATTTGTACCAATATCATTATTCCTAAACCCAAATACCCTCTATTGATCACACATCTCCTTTCAGCTTTCCCTTCAGTTATAGTTTTTCCTTGCTCATCTCTATAGCAAAAACCATTACAAGTGTCCTTTATAGTATAAAGCCACTCATTTTCACCATTTATCTGTACACCCACTGTAATGAGGCATCCTTTCTTGAATTCTCCTGAACTACTTCTTGTCATTATCACCACTCATCTCCATATTGCTGAAACAGATTTTAACCCTTCATCCTACTCAACTCTTCTGTATCACTTCCTATTGTTAATCATTCTCCCCTTCTTGAAACTTTTCTGTTCACTTTGAGGACACCAAGATTGTCAGTTTTCTTCCTATCTAATTGATCTCTCTTTTGTTTTTTTTCCCTCAGTCCTTTCTCTTTCTGATTTCTAAATGTTGCTTAGTCCTCTGTTCTTTTTTTCCCATGTTCTCACTCTTTAGGTAATCTCATTCAGTTTAATTGGGTTTAATTATGGTGTATATGCCAGTGTCTATACAAATTGATTTGCTTTCATCACAGTGTATATCTTCAGTTTGATTTCTTGACCACAGCTTTTAGGTATCTGAAAAGCATCTGAAATTTGCAGGATCTCTCTAGAACTTTTTGTGTTATCCTGAAGTCTCCTCCTCTTCCAGTGTTCCTTCCTCAGTAAATAACAGCATGTAGTTGTTCAGGAATAAAACAAAGGAGTTTTTCCTTATTTTTCTTTCTTAATAGCCATGATATATATGAAAATGTTTTTGGTTCCCAAAATATTTGGTCCCCAATATATCTGAATCCAGCAAGCAATTTCCTCCATTTCTATCACTTCACTATTTACTAACATTATTCCCCGTCTTGATTGCTGTAATAGCTTCCTAATTCTTCGTACTGTTTTCATTTTTGCCTCATTATGGTCTTATGCGCTGTATAATGACATTAGTGTTCCCTGTAAAACCAAAATAAGTTCCAAAGTACCTCTCCAGTCCTATCTTCTCCCATTCTTGCCCATGTTCACTGGGCTCCCTTTCCTTGCCATACTTATAAAGCATACTAAAAATACACTTTTCATAGACGTTTGTACTTCCTTTCTTCTTTGCTTGGGATATTTTTCTCCCTGAGTTTCACATGTTTATTGCCTTATTTCTGTAAATTCTCTACTCAGATGCTCTTTCTTCAGACAGAGCTTCCACGATCAGTCTGTTTGGAAAACAGCACTTGACATTCTTTACATCTCGTGCTTTCTTTGTCCTCCTAGTATTGAACAGATATAGTATATTACATATTTGTTTATATATCCTACACACTGGAATATAAGCTTCATGAAGTTAGGGGTTTGTCTCATTACTGATATATCTCCAATGCCCAGAGTACTTCTGAGCACATGGTAGTTTTAAATTTACCAACTGAAGGAGTATTTCATTTTTATAGTTTTTCTTTTCTTTTTTCTAAGCTACTTATTGTCCTTGGCAACATTACCCCCAAACTAACATTCAGTTTTTTCTTATTTGAATTGTAGTAAGCCCTACAGATGAACTGTGTTCTCATGTCTTATGAGAGGTCCAGACTAACAAGGTTTAAAGGAACATGTTTATAGGAGCAGCGTGGTATCTTTTATCCTGGCCTGTTATATTAAAGCTAAAATAAAACCCAGGGTGTTTGTTCTTCCTCTGTCATCATTCTTGGAAAGACCTTTTATATAGCATTTTTTTTTAAGTGAACAATAGGGCCAGGAGAATAGTAAAAGGGAGGATAAAATATCATTTTTAGAAACTACAAACCTGAAAAATAAGGCCAAGCAAAGAGAAGAGTTCCAGACCTTTCTCCTCATTTCAAAAGCAAATGCAAATCTACCTAAGGGCTTATTGGGAGATACTTTTATTTCTGTAAATTTCATGCCTTGGTGTATTTCTTTAATGATTTGTGATAATAGGAGTACAGGGGTCCATTGAGATTCATTGGGAAAGTGACACACCAGGCCAGTTTGTTAATATTTTATAGGAAGAAAGTCGTATTTTTCTTTGGGATATGGTGGCCCGTACCTGTCTCAATGCATTTTCCTCTGTAAATAAAGTCAGCCTGAGTGAACGGCTAGTTAGCGGAAGAAAAGAGAAATTCTATTTCTTTTCTTTGAGAATCATTTTATAATTAGGGCTTTGCCATTTAAATTGTTTTAGTTAATTATAATTAGTTAATTATGACTTACCTAATTGTAATTAAAATTTTCTTTTTACTGTTCAAATTAGTGTAGTTTGACTAGTGAAGAATCCCTTGTTCACTGTACATCATCTCAAAACTTTTCAAGGCACACAGGCAACAAAATGTTTCGCGCCCGTATTTAAATTGCCTTTCCTCAAGATGTGAAATCATTGCTCTCTAAGGAATTCTAGTTCTTTGTAGTTTATAATAATATTAGAGACAAAAATCTAGGCTCCAAAAATGCATATTATATTGTTCCTTTTGAGAATTAGTTATGTTTGTCCACTTTAATTTTTAATGAACCTATAGCATAAACTATAGATATAATTCTTTTCTTTTATAATTTGATGAGGCAATTATTTTATAATTAATACTTAACAAAAATGAAGTTACTATCTCTTCAACATTGTAGAAAAATCTGAAAAAAATATTTTTTGCTTTATTAAAAAAATTTAACAAACAAAAAGAGTAACATATGAGCATTTCATTCTACATATGTAGTCATTAATTCACAATATCATCACATAGTTGCATATTCATCATTTCTTAGAACATTTGCATCAATTCAGAAAAAGAAATAAAAAGTCAAAACAGAAAAAGAAATAAAACGAAACAGAAAAAAAAAGATCATACATACTATACCCCTTACCCCTTGCTTTCATTGAAATTTAGCATTTCAAGTTAAATTTATTTTAACATTTGTTCGCCCTATTATTTATTTTTATTCCACATGTTCTACTCGTCTGTTGACAAGGTAGATAAAAGGAGCATCAGACACAAGGTTTTCACAATCACGCGGTCACATTGTGAAAGCTATATAATTATTCAGTCATCATCAAGAAACATGGCTACTGGAACACAGCACTACATTTTCTGGCAGTTCCCTCCAGCCTCTCTATTACATCTTGAATAACAATTTGATATCTACTTAATGCTTAAGAATACCTCCAGGATAACCTCTCGACTCTGTTTGGAATCTCTCAGCCATTGACACTTTGTCTCATTTCCCTCTTCCCCCTTTTGGTCGAGAAGGTTTTCTCAATCCCTTGATGCTGAGTCTCAGCTCATTCTAGGATTTCTGTCCCATGTTGCCAGGAAGGTCCACACCCCTGGGAGTCGTGTCCCATGTAGACAGGGGGAGGGTGGTGAGTTTGCTTGTTGTGTTGGCTGGAGAGAGATGCCACATCAAAAGACGTTCTCTTGGGGGTGACTCTTAGGAGCAACAAAAGAGGCTTTCTTGGGGGTGACTCTTAGGCCTAAATTTTAAGTAGGCTTGACCTATCCTTTGTGGGGTTAAGTTTCATATGAACAAACCCCAAGACTGGGGGCTCAGCCTATACTTTGGTTGTCCACATTGCTTGTGAGAATATCAAGAATTCAACTTCGGGTAGTTGAATTTCTCCCTGTTCTCACCATTCCCCAAAGGGGACTTGGCAAATACTTTTCCACTCTCTGATTGAATCACTCTGAGATTCATCGGGGCATCACTCTCGACAAACCAACAAAATCTCATGTCCTACCCAAGATTTCAAGTATTATGGTGTTCAATCGAGCGATCTACATAAGTTATATTAGGAAATACAATAGTCAAAATATAAATTTTGTACCAAATAAACATTTTTTACTTTAGTCTCACACATAAGCTTAAATTTTAAAATATTAATTACCATCTATTTTCAGCACCCTGCATTAATGACATTCCTTTGTTCTTCCTCATGCAAAAACTTTTTTAAAATTTGTACATTTAGTCACTATTATTATACACTCTAGGCATTCCTAGATTGTACCATGTCAATCTTTACTGTCTATCTTTCTGACTTCATTTATACCCCCAGCCCTCCTCCCTCTATCATTCTCACATGCAGCTTTATTCAGTGTTTTAACATAATTGTATTACAGTTAGGTAGTATTGTGTTGCTGTCCATTTCTGAGTTTTTACATTCATTCCTATCGCACAATCTGTATCCCTTCAGCTCCAGTTACCCAATATCTTACCCTATTTCTATGTCCTGATGGTATCTGTTACCAATGAAATATTCCAAGTTCAAAAAATATATTTTTAATAATACTGAAATTAACATAGTGAAAGTACTGGTTTTTAATATCAAGATTACCATTTGTGAGTAACTTTTAGAGATTTCCATAATGATGTCTTGTCATAATACCTAGGGTTACGTGTAAAAATTTTGTTTTTTTCCTGTCCATTTATTTGTTTATTTTGGATTAGGGTCTGTTAATGCTTCTAATGACTATCGGTTCCGATTTAGAGGTTATTGGTATAGGCAGATAAGATAGGAGTCTTCTGTTTTATCAATATACTTTATCAGATAGGTAGAATTGACTTTCAGAGTCATATATATTAATGCAGTTCACTTCCTTTTTGGTCTAGTAATGATCTAACTATTGGTTATATGTGTCAGTTTAAGTATAAAAGTTTGTGTAAAACCCTATATGATTTTGTTTAGTGGTATTATTTTCAAAGGTAGACGCTCATAACTGTTTTTGAGTCCAGTGCCAATTGATACCACGTTATAGTGCCAATTGGGATGAATAGAATGGCAGGATTCTTATATTGTTGAGCTATATCAATTTAACTTTAACTTTTTTACTTTGTTCTGATATGAAAATTTATTTGTTTTTTCTTTTTTGAGCTATCATTTTTTCTTGTAAAATTTTTTTTACCAACTTATTAATATACCATTTTAACTTTATATTTAGATGTGGTAGATTATAGGGTTATTTGCCAAGTAATTCTGGCTTTCTTCTCTTTTGAATACATCATGAGTTTGCATGTGGGCTCTTTCAGGGGCCAGGTACTTAGGCGTTTCCACTGAATTGTGTGTGGAGGTTATGTGGGTCACTTCTGGACTGGAGGAATATCCTCCAGACATAGTATCGGTGTTTGAGATGCTAACTGCTTTGAGATTTTGGGTCCTCCAGTGAGGACATGTTGAGCAAAGATGTATTTATACATATTTAGTTTGTGATTAGTCAGAGACCATAATATTTCAAACAGAAGTTTAACAAGAAATTACCATTTATTTATTGCTGCATAGCATATTATTCCAAAACAGAGTGGCTTAAGACAACAAACATGTTATTGTATATTAAGATTTTGGGGGTCAGAAATTAAATTAAGGTAGCACTTAGCTAGGTCGTTCTGCTCAGCATTTGTTAGCTGGGGTCTCTTGTTGCTGTTCATTTGGCATCTAAGCTGATATAGAGTATCCACGACAGTTTTAATCTTATGCCTTTTGTCTTGATGGGGATGGCTAGAAGGCTGGCGTTAACTGTAGCCTACTCCTGTTCTCCATAAATTATGAGACTTATTTCGTGGCTCAGGACTCTAACACACCAAAGGGAGCTGTTAGTCCTTTTAAAGGGAAGTTCTGGATTGGCATACTGTCATCCTTTTCTATTGAAAAGTGTTTGCAATTGAGCTCACATCCAGGCATTGTGGGAGAGGGAAGAGTTGAGTCTGCCTCTAGATGGGAGGAGTACTAAATATTGCAGCCATTTTTAATTTGCCACAGAAGTTTTATTATGTTTTACATAGTATTCCCAATTTACTTTTTTTATTTTTTATTTTTTGCATGGGCAGGCACCGGGAATCGAACCCAAGTCTCCAGCATGGCAGGTGAGAACTCTGCCACTGAGCCACCGTGGCCTACCCTCAATTTACTTTTTGTACTTATAAATTAAGTGTTTTGAACTGAACACAGTTTTAAGAAAACTGTTATTTGGTGTCATATATGTTGAACTTAAAAATAATCGGTTGTATATTTCTTTTGTGCACACTACTCACTTTTTTGTTCTTGAGGAAATAAACTGTTTGGAGGTAGATTTGATCCACTTTATATTCTTGATTAATACTTCGACTTAGTTTGTTAGGTTCTTTAGGGTATGAACTTCTCAAAGTGCCCACTGGAGGGGGAACTTTGAGTTTTCATTATATAGATCTTATGCATGTTTTGTTAAAGTTATACCTGCTTTCATGTTTGGACACACTATTGTAAATAATATTTTAAACTAATTTTGACCTCCAATTGTGCATTGCCTTTATATAAAAAATAGGATTGATTTTTTTGTGTGTTTTCTTTATATCCTGCGACCTTGCTAAACTCCCTTATTTGTATGAGGTAGGTCATTTTTTAGCTACAGGATTTTTTTAGCTGCCCTTTAATAGATGAAGGAGTTCCCTTTTATTCGTATTTGGCTGGAATTTTTATTATGAATGGATGTTGAAGTGTTTCAAGTGATTTTTCCTGCATCAGGTGGATCAGTCATAATGTTTTCCTCCTTTAGATTGTTGATATGTGGCTTATATTAATTGATTTGTTTGAATATCGAACCTCCCTTGCATTCTGGAGGATAACATTTAGTTATGGTAATATTTATGGTGTATGGTGTATTTTTTTTTTAATATATTGCTGTATTTGATTTTCTTTGGAGTTATATAATGTTAATGAGGTATGTTGGTTTGGTTTAAGTATGATGATAATTAACTCTGGCCTGATTAAATGAATTGGAAAATATTACTTCTACTTCAGTTTTCTATAAAGTTTATATAGAATTGGCATTTTGTTTTCCATAATGTTTGGTGTAAATTTTCAGTGAAGCCACCTGAGCTTGTAGTTCTCATTGTTGGAATATTTTAAGCTACAAATTAGTAGGTAATAGGAATATTCAGGTTAGGTTTTCCTGGGTGAGTTTTGGGAGTTTGTGTCTTGAAGGAATTTGTTCCTTTTATGTTGTTGAAATTATTGACATAAAGTAGTCCATAATATTTTGTTACTATCCTTTTAATTTGTCTAGGATCTTTATATTGCCTCTTTCTTTCATGAAAATTGTAATTCCACCCCCACCCCCAACATTGACCCCCTTTGGTTCTATTTATTTTCACTCTTATTTTACTGTTTCCTCCTATTTTCTGGAACTGAGAGTTTATAATTGGATGTTATTTCAATTCTTTAAATATTTGGTGGGGTTTGACAGTGAAACCACCTCGACCAGGAGATTTCTTTTTCAGAAATTTGTTGTGTTTTGATTACTAATTTAAATTCTTTAGCAATTTATTGGATTATTCAGATTATCTATTGAACTTTGAGTGAGTTTTGATAGTTTGTTATTTTTGCGTAATTGGCCCATTGCATCTAAATTGTTTTAGATTCATTTATAGTATGGTCATAATATCCTTTTAATGTCTGGTGTGTCTATCTTTTCTTTCACTGTTGATATTGGTAATTTTGTGTTTTCTCTCTTTCTTTGTTTTTATAGAGGCTTATCAGTTTTACCGATCTAGTAAAATTTGTGGTTCTATTGATTTTCTTTACCATTCTTCTGTTTTTAATTCATTGTTTCTTGCTCTTATCTTTATATTTACTTCATTGTTCTTGCCTTAGGTTTATTTTGTAATTCTTCTTACAGTATCTTAAGGTAGAAACTTAGATTTTGATTTGAGACCTTTTTTATTCTCTAACGTAAGCATTTGGTGTTGTGAATCTGTCTGTGTATTAATTGCATCCCATATGATTTGATATGTTGTATTTTCATTTTCATTCTTTAAAAAATATTTTCTAATCCACCCTGTGACCTCTTTTTTGGCTCATCTGTTATGTAGGTGTTATAACTTGCCCTGTGTTGGAGATTTTTTATGTTATCAACTTACAGTTTAATTCCTTTATTATTAGAAAATACTTGTATGTTTTCAGATCTTTTACATTTGTTAAGGTTTGTTTTGTGAGCTAAAATATGGCTTATTCACTAACAGGTTCCATGTTACACATGTAAAGAATGTGTATTTTGCTTTATTGTTTTAACTATTTCACAAATATCAAGTAGGTCCAGTTGGTCTATGGTGTTATTCAGTCCATCTGTATAATTGCTAATTTTCTGTTCATGTTGGGTGAACTTTTACTGAGAAAATATTTAAATCTCTGAATCTGACTTTAAATTTGTCTGTAATTCCTTTCAGTTCTCTTAGTTTTTTTTTTTATTAATTAAAAAAAGAATTAACAAAACAATTAGAAATCATTCCATTCTACATGTACAATCAGTAATTCTTAATAATATCACATAGTTGCATATTCATCATTTCTTAGTACATTTGCATCGATTTAGAAAAAGAAACAAAAAACAACAGAATAAGAATTAAAACAATAATAGAAAGAAAAAAAAAAACAAAACAAAAAACCTATACCTCACATGTAGCTTCATTCAGTGTTTTAACATAATTGCATTACAATTGGGTAGTATTGTGCTGTCCATTTCTGAGTTTTTATATCCAGTCCCGTTGTACAGTCTGTATCCCTTCAGCTCCAATTACCCCTTCTCTTTTTTTTTTTAATTAATGGAAAAAAACAGATTAACCTAACATTTAGAAATCATACCATTCTACATATGCAATCAGTAATTCTTAACATCATCACATAGATGCATGATCATCATTTCTTAGTACATTTGCATCGGTTTAGAAGAACTAGCAACATAACCGAAAAAGATATAGAATGTTAATATAGAGAAAAAAATAAAAGTAATAATAGTAAAATCAAAACAAAACAAAACAAAAACCTATAGCTCAGATGCAGCTTCATTCAGTGTTTTAACATGATTACTTTACAATTAGGTATTATTGTGCTGTCCATTTTTGAGTTTTTGTATCTAGTCCTGTTACACCGTCTGTATCCCTTCAACTCCAATTGCCCATTATCTTACCCTGTTTCTACCTCCTGCTGGACTCCGTTACCAATGACATATTCCAAATTTATTCTCGAATGTCTGTTCACATCAGTGGGACCATACAGTATTTGTCCTTTAGTTTTTGGCTAGACTCACTCAGCATAATGTTCTCTAGGTCCATCCATGTTATTACATGCTTCATAAGTTTATCCTGTCTTAAAGCTGCATAGTATTCCATCGTATGTGTATACCACAGTTTGTTTAGCCACTCTTCTGTTGATGGAGATTTCAGCTGTTTCCATCTCTTTGCATTGTAAATAACCCTGCTATAAACATTGGTGTGCAAATGTCCGTTTGTGTCTTTGCCCTTAATTCCTTTGAGTAGATACCCAGCAATGGTATTGCTGGGTCGTATGGCAATTCTATATTCAGCTTTTTGAGGAACCACCAAACTGCCTTCCACAGTGGTTGCACCATTTGACATTCCCACCAACAGTGGATAAGTGTGCCTCTTTCTCCGCATCCTCTCCAGCACTTGTCATTTTCTGTTTTGTTGCTAATGGCCATTCTGGTGGGTGTGAGAAGATATCTCATTGTGGTTTTGATTTGCATTTCTCTAATGGCCAGGGACATTGAGCATCACTTCATGTGCCTTTTGGCCTTGTATTTCCTCTTCTGGTGGGTGTCTGTTCAAGTCTTTTTCCCATTTTGTAATTGGTTTGGCTGTCTTTTTGTGGTTGAGATGAACAACCTCTTTATAAATTCTGGATACTAGACCTTTATCTGATATATCATTTCCAAATATTGTCTCCCATTGTGTAGGCTGTCTTTCTACTTTCTTGATGAAGTTCTTTGATGCACAAAAGTGTTTAATTTTGAGGAGCTCCCATTTATTTATTTCCTTCTTCAGTGTTCTTGCTTTAGGTTTAAGGTCCATAAAACCGCCTCCAGTTGTAAGATCCGTAAGATATCTCCCAACATTTTCCTCTAACTGTTTTATGGTCTTAGACCTAATGTTTAGATCTTTGATCCATTTTGAGTTAACTTTTGTATAGGGTGTGAGAGATGGGTCTTCTTTCATTCTTTTGCATATGGATATCCAATTCTCTAGGCACCATTTATTGAAGAGACTGTTCTGTCCCAGGTGAGTTGGCTTGACTGCCTTATCAAAGATCAAATGTCCATAGATGAGAGGGTCTATATCTGAGCACTGTATTCGATTCCATTGGTCGATATATCTATCTTTATGCCAATACCATGCTGTTTTGACCACTGTGGCTTCATAATATGCCTTAAAGTCAGGCAGCGCGAGACCTCCAGCTTCGTTTTTTTCCCTCAAGATGTTTTTAGCAATTCGGGGCACCCTGCCCTTCCAGATAAATTTGCTTATTGGTTTTTCTATTTCTGAAAAATAAGTTGTTGGGATTTTGATTGGTATTGCATTGAATCTGTAAATCAATTTAGGTAGGATTGACATCTTAACTATATTTAGTCTTCCAATCCATGAACACGGTATGCCCTTCCATCTATTTAGGTCTTCTGTGATTTCTTTTAACATTTTTTTGTAGTTTTCTTTGTATAGGTTTTTTGTCTCTTTAATTAAATTTATTCCTAGGTATTTTATTCTTTTAGTTGCAATTGTAAATGGGATTCGTTTCTTGATTTCCCCCTCAACTCGTTCATTACTAGTGTATAGAAATGCTACAGATTTTTGAATGTTGATCTTGTAACCTGCTACTTTGCTGTACTCATTTATTAGCTCTAGTAGTTTTGTTGTGGATTTTTCCGGGTTTTCGACGTATAGTATCATATCGTCTGCAAACAGTGATAGTTTTACTTCTTCCTTTCCAATTTTGATGCCTTGCATTTCTTTTTCTTGTCTAATTGCTCTGGCTAGAACCTCCAACACAATGTTGAATAATAGTGGTGATAGTGGACATCCTTGTCTTGTTCCTGATCTTAGGGGGAAAGTTTTCAATTTTTCCCCATTGAGGATGATATTAGCTGTGGGTTTTTCATATATTCCCTCTATCATTTCAAGGAAGTTCCCTTGTATTCCTATCTTTTGAAGTGTTTTCAGCAGGAAAGGATGTTGAATCTTGTCAAATGCCTTCTCTGCATCAATTGAGATGATCATGTGATTTTTCTGCTTTGATTTGTTGATATGGTGTATTACATTAATTGATTTTCTTATGTTGAACCATCCTTGCATACCTGGGATGAATCCTACTTGGTCATGATGTATAATTCTTTTAATGTGTTGTTGGATACGATTTGCTAGAATTTTATTGAGGATTTTTGCATCTGTATTCATTAGAGAGATTGGTCTGTAGTTTTCTTTTTTTGTAATATCTTTGCCTGGTTTTGGTATGAGGGTGATGTTGGCTTCATAGAATGAATTAGGTAGTTTTCCCTCCACTTCGATTATGTTGAAGAGTTTGAGGAGAGTAGGTACTAATTCTTTCTGGAATGTTTGATAGAATTCACATGTGAAGCCGTCTGATCCTGGAGTTTTCTTTTTAGGGAGCTTTTGAATAACTAATTCAATCTCTTTACTTGTGATTGGTTTGTTGAGGTCATCTATTTCTTCTTGAGTCAAAGTTGGTTGTTCATGTCTTTCCAGGAACCTGTCCATTTCTTCTAAATTGTTGTATTTATTAGCGTAAAGTTGTTCATAGTATCCTGTTATTATCTCCTTTATTTCTGTGAGGTCAGTAGTTATGTCTCCTCTTTCATTTCTAATCTTATTTATTTGCATCCTCTGTCTTCTTCTTTTTGTCAATCTTGCTAAGGGCCCATCAATCTTGTTGATTTTCTCATAGAACCAACTTCTGGTCTTATTGATTTTCTCTATTGTTTTCATGTTTTCAATTTCATTTATTTCTGCTCTAATCTTTGTTATTTCTTTCGTTTTGCTTGCTGTTTTACATTTGAAGTCTAACTTGTTGGATATTAGTATAGCCACTCCTGCTCTTTTCTGATTGTTATTTGCATGAAATATCTTTTCCCAACCTTTCACTTTCAACCTATGTTTATCTTTGGGTCTAAGATGTGTTTCCTGTAGACAGCATATAGAAGGATCCTGTTTTTTAATCCATTCTGCAAATCTATGTCTTTTGATTGGGGAAAACAGTCCATTGACATTTAGTGTTATTACTGTTTGGATAATATTTTCCTCTAACATTTTGCCTTTTGTATTATATATATCGTATCTGATTTTCCTTCTTTCTACACTCTTCTCCATACCTCTCTCTTCTGTCTTTTTGTATCTGACTCTAGTGCTCCCTTTAGTATTTCTTGCAGAGCTGGTCTCTTGGTCACAAATTCTCTCAGTGACTTTTTGTCTGAGAATGTTTTAATTTCTCCCTCATTTTTGAAGGACAATTTTGCTGGATATAGGAGTCTTGGTTGGCAGTTTTTCTCTTTTAGTAATTTAAATATATCATACCACTGTCTTCTAGCCTCCATGGTTTCTGTTGAGAAATCTACACATAGTCTTATTGGGTTTCCCTTGTATGTGATGGATTGTTTTTCTCTTGCTGCTTTCAAGATCCTCTCTTTCTCTTTGATCTCTGACATTCTAACTAGTAAGTTTCTTGGAGAACGCCTATTTGGGTCTAATCTCTTTGGGGTGTGCTGCACTTCTTGGATCTGTAATTTTAGGTCTTTCATAAGAGTTGGGAAATTTTCAGTGAAAATTTCTTCCATTAGTTCTTCTCCTCCTTTTCCCTTCTCTTCTCCTTCTGGGACACCCACAACACGTATATTTGTGCGCTTCATATTGTCCTTGAGTTCCCTGATACCCTGTTCAAATTTTTCCATTCTTTTCCCGATAGTTTCTGTTTGTTTTTGGAATTCAGATGTTCCATCCTCCAAATCACTAATTCTATCTTCTGTCTCTTTGAATCTATCGTTGTACGTATCCATTGCTTTTTCTGTCTTTTCTACTTTGTCCTTCACTTCCATAAGTTTTGTGATTTGTTTTTTCAGTTTTTCTATTTCTTCTTTATGTTCAGCCCATGTCTTGTTCATGTCCTCCCTCAATTTATCGATTTCGTTTTTGAAGAGGTTTTCCATTTCTGTTCGTATATTCAGCATTAGTTGTCTCAGCTCCTGTATCTCATTTGAATTATTGGTTTGTTCCTTTGACTGGGCCATGTTTTCAATTATTTGAGCGTGATCCGTTATCTTCTGTTGGCATCTGCGCATTTAGACAGATTTCCCTGGGTATTGGATCCAAAAGTTTGGAAGATTTTTCTGTGAAATCTCTGGGTTCTGTTTTTCTTATCCTGCCCAGTAGGTGGCGCTCGTGGCACACGTTTGTCTGCGGGTCCCACCAGTAAATGGTGCTGTGGGACCTTTAACTTTGGAAAACTCTTGCCGTCCGGGAGGTTCGCTAGCCGAAGCGGCTTGGAAGAGTGCGAGTCGGCCCGGGGTCCGAACGTGGGGAGGGTTGCTGGCCGTCGCAGCCCGGGAAAGCGCCCGTCCGAATTTCGTAATCAGCCCGGGGCGACAAGCGTGGCGGGAGGGCGCCAGCGGCAGCGGCCCGCCCGGGAGAGTGCACGTTCCCGGGGAGTCACGTGTTTGGAAGGGGCCTCCCGTACCCGTCACTGTTCTCCGCGGCCTGGGGAGTTCCGATCCAGTTCTCTCAGTTGTTCTGGGGGGGCCGCGCGTGGTGTGGGCGCCCGCCGCCGCGGTTTCAGGGGACCGCCTCTCCAATTCTCCCAGCCGGCCCGGGAAGGGGGAAGGGAGTGACTACGGCCGCTTACCACCCCGCCCGGTGAAGCCCGCGTGCCTCGGTGATCTCACCCGAGCGGCTTCTCTCAGCCAGCCAGCCGTTCCAGGATGGGGTACGCTGTCTTTTTTTTCTCTGTTGTGGCTTTGGGAGCTGTTCTGTATCGTTTCTACTCCCCTAGTAGCTGTCCTGGAGAAGAAACTAAGATCTGCGCGTCTTACTAAGCCGCCATCTTCTCCGGAAGTCCTTAGTTTTTGTTTTACTTGTAGTTCATGAAAGAACTTTTTTATACTTGTACTGTTAATCACAATCTTTGTCCACCACAAAATTCACTGTTATACAGTCTCAGTTTTCAACCTCTAGCTCCTTTTAGAGGCATATTTAACTCTAAACTTCTCTTTCAGCCGCATTTACACAGAATTTAGAACTGTTAACTATATGCAAAATAATGTACTACCATCACCTCTGTCCATTTTCAAACATTTTTAAGTCAACTTGGTTAAAAATTCTGCACATATTACGCCATCGCTCCCCTTTCTCTACCCTGATTCTATCTGCTTGCAACCTGTATTCTAGATTTTAGCAGTATTGTTTACATAGTATAACTAATTCATATTAGTGAAATCACACAATGTCTGTCCTTTTGTGTCTGACTTATTTCCTACAACATAATGTTCTTAAGATTGATCCATGTTTTTGCGTGCTTCAGGACTTCATTCCTTCTTTACTGCTGGATAATACTCCATTTTACATATAAACCACTTTTTTTTTTTAATCCATTCATTTGTTGATGGACACTCGGGTTGTTTCCATGTTTTGGCAGTTGTGAATAATGCATCTGTGAATATCAGTGTGCAAATGTCAGTTTGTGTCCCTGCTTTCTTCTTCTGGGTATATAGCAAGTAGTAGGATTGCCAGATTATAAGGCAAATTTATACTTAGCTTTCTAAGAAACCACCAAACTGTCTTCCACAGTGGCTCCACCATTTGACATTCCCATCAGCAGTGAGTATTCCTATTCTCCACATCCTCTCCAACACTTGTGTTTCCTGATTGATTAATAGTGCCCATTTTAGTAGGTGGGAAATGGTACCTCTTTGTGGTTTTGATTAGCATTTCCCTAATAGCTAGTGAAGCTGTGCACCTTTTCATGTGCTTCTTCGCCATCTGTACTTTCTCTTTGGAGAAATGTCTATACATGTCTTTTGCTCATTTTTAAATTATGTTCTTTGCCTTTTTATTGTTGAGCTGTGGTATTTATTTATATACTCTGGGTATCAAGCCATGATCAGATATGTGATTTTGAAATATTTTCTCCCATTGAGTTGGCTGCCTTTTTACCCTTTTGACAAAGTCCTTTGAGTAGTTTTCATTTATTTGTGTATTCTTTCATTGCTTGCATGTTGGATATAAGGTCTAAGAAACTACCATATATCACTATAGATCATGAAGATGCTTCCCTACATTTTCTTCTATGAGTTTTATGGTACTAGTTCTTATATGTTGGCCTTTGATCCTTTTTGAGTTAATTTTTGAATAGGATGTGAAGGTAGGAGTCATCTTTCATTCTTGTGGATATAGATATCCAGTTTTTCTATAGCACATTTGTTGAAGAGACTCTTCTGTCATAGTTTAGTGGACTTGGGAGCCTTTTCAAAAATAAAATGACCCTATGGTCTTTCTGAGCTCCTAGTTCTGTTCCATTGATTAGTATGTCTGCCTTTATGTCAGTACCATGCTGATTTTTTTTTCTTCTTCTTCTTTTAAAAACGGAAATTTACTAAGTTGTAAGTTTATGTATTTTAAGGCTGTGAATTTGTCCAGATTAAAGCAAGGTTATAGAGATGTCCAGTCTAAGGCACCCAGGGAAGGATAACTTGGTTCCAGAAGGCCAATGACATTCAGGGTTTCTCTTTCAACATGACAAACATGGCCACATCTGCTAGCTTTCTCTCCAGGCTTCTTGTTTCATGAAGCTCCCCTGGGCTCGTTTTCTTTCTTCAGCTCCAGAGGTCTCTGGCTGCGTGGGCTCTTCTGCCTTTTTACAAAATGGTTCCCTCTTAAAGGGCTCCTGTAGGCAACACCTCCTTGAATGGGTGGAGATACATCTCCATGGAACCCATCTAATCAAAAGTTACCACCCACAATTGGGTGGGTCACATCTCCATGAGAACAATCAAAAAGCTCCCACCCAGCAATACTGAAAGAGGTTTAAAGGGCATGGTTTTTCTGGGCTCCACAACAGATCAAATCGGCACATTCTACCCTTTGGATGCACAAAAGACATGTTCTTTCCAATTGCAAAATATCTTCATTCCATATCAATATCAGAAAGCCTTAAACAATTTCAGTAGCAATACAAATACAATATAAAGTCAGAAACAGTACAAAATTTCATGAAAGTTGCGTACATGGTCTGTCCTAAGGCAAAATTCTCCTCAGACTCTGGACCTATGAAAGTCAGAACAAGTTATTTGCTGCCAACGTAAAAAGGAGGGACAGTCAGAGGATAAATACCCCCATTTCCATAGGGAGAAATTGGAAGGAACACAGGGATCATCAGACCCAAACAGTTTGAAAAAGTTGCAGGCAAACTCCATTAGTTTTCAAACTGACAGTCATTTATTTATATTCGGGGTTTTGGAATGCAGCATTCCTACCCTTTTCAAGGTAGCGAAGCAGTCCACCTCTCAGAATGCAACCTTGGGAAACACTGGGGAGACCACCTTTTTCTTAGCTCAACCCTCTCCAAGCAATGGGGCCTCATCTGGGCCCTCTGCCAAGTCTGGGGCACATGTTCAACCCCTCCATGTGGTGGCAGCCAGGCTCTCCCCAGTCTCCAGTGAATGTGCCTCACCCTCTTCAAGGCCTGATGTGGCAAAACTCTTCCACTTCAAGGAGATGGAATGCCCACTCCCTGCCTTTGGGGCAGTCTCACCCTCTCCAAGTACTTGGGTGGGTCTGCTCTCCTGGCCCTAGGCTGCCTCTGAAGACATTTTACTTTCACTTTGTTCCTTTTCTGAGGCCCCCCCCCCGCCCCGCCTCAGTCCAGACTGCCAGCAGTTCCGCTTATACAGATTCCACAACATTCTTGTTGGCTTTCTATGTAGTATGCAAGGATTATGCCCATCTGACATAGGGAATTTCCACAGATCCTTCCTGGATAACTCCATCTCCAATTATGGCTTTTTCTGAAATGGCTGACTGGTTCCATATTTGGTTAAATCCTCGTCTGGGGCACTATTCTCTGGGGCCTGTCTCCCTTTCTGGAAGCCCAAGAATTTTCCAGACTATCAATTTCTGGCTTCCTTGTGCCCAAGAGTTCAGTTCTCAGCTTATCTTTTCCCTGTCGCATTTTGCTATAAGCTGCAAGGAGAAACCAGGCTACTCTTTCCACATTTAATTTGGAAATCTCTTCTGTTAAATATATAAGTTCATGGATTTAAAAATCTGCCCTCCATCTAAAACCAGCAGTCAGTTTTGATAAATTTTCTGCAACTTTAAAACAAGGGGCGCCTTCCTTCCACTTTGCGATAACATGTACCTCATTTCTGTCTAAGGCCTTATCAGAAGTGTCTTTAGAGTCCACATTTCTCATGAAACTCCCCCAGGGCATTTTCCTTTTTCATCTCCAAAGCTCTCTGCCTGTGTGGACTCTTGTCATGGTGCTGTTTTCACCAGTGTGACTTTATGATATGCTTTAAACATTCTCTTCAAATCATTCTAGGCCTTCTCTATCAAGCTGCTCACAATTCCTCCAAAGCATTCCCCTTATCCATTTAAAAAGCCTTTTCACCATGTTTGGTATTTGCAAACCACAGCACCCCACTTCTCTGGTACCAAAATCTGTTCTAGTTTGCAAGCTGGGGGGATGCGACATACTAGAAGTGGAACAGCTTTTAAAAAGAAGAATTTATTCAGTTGCAAGTTTACATGTTCTAAGGCCGTGAAAATGTCCAGATTAAAGCAAGGCTTTAGTAATGTCCAATCTGAGGCATCCAGGGAAAGATACCTTGGTTCAAGAAGGCTGATGACGTTCAGGGTTTCTTTCCCAACTGTAAAGGCACATGGCAAACATGGCAACATTTGCTGACTTTCTCTCTAGGCTTCTTGTTTGATGAAGCTCCCCCAGGGCATTTTCCTTCTTCATTTCCAAAGCTCTCTACCTGTGGGGCTCTTATTACCATGCTGTTTTGACCAGTGTGGCTTTATGATATGCTTTAAACATCAGTGAGTGTGATATGTCCCACTTCATTTTACTTTTTCAGGATTTGGCTATTCAAGGCCCCTAACTCTTCCAAATAAATTTCATAGTTAATTTTTCGATTTCTACAAAGAAGAGTATTGTAATTTTCATTTGTATTGCTAGAATTGGCATCTTAACAATATTTTGCTTTCCAGTTCATGTACACAGAATGCCCTTCCATTTATTTACATTTTATTCATTCTTTTTTAGCAATGCTTTGTAGTTTTCTGTGTATAGGTCCTTTACATCCTAGGTTAAATTTATTCCTAGATATTTCATTCTTTTAGTGGTGTTTGTAAAAATAATTTTTTCTTGATTTCCTTCTCATTTCTATACTCTTCTCCAGGTTTCCTCTCCTGTTTTTTCTTTTCAGCTAGCAGAAATCCCTTTAGTAGTTTTTCTTTAGTGTCAGTCTCTTGTTAATGAACTCTCTCAGTTTCTGTGGGTATTTTAAACTGTCCCTTATTTTTGAAGGACAGCTTTGCTGAATAAAGAATTCTTGGCTTGCAATTTTTCGCTCTCAGTGTCTTAAATATATCCTACCTCTGTCTTCTCATCTCTGTGATTTTTTTTATGAGAAATTGGCACTTAGTATTATTGCAGATCCTAGGTATATGATGAATCGCCTTTCTCTTGCTGCTTTCAAAAGTGTCTTTTTTGCATTTGTCAGATTAATCTGTGTCTTGGAGTCGATCTTTTCAGATTTATTCTGTTTGCAGTACATTGCTCTTCTTGTATTTGCATTTGTACATCTTTTTATAAGGCAAAGTATTGAGCTATTATTTCCTCAAATGGTATTCCTGACCCTTTTCCGTTCTCCTTTCCTTCTGAATACATCCATGATGATGTGTATGTTTGTGCACTTCATGTTTTTCAGTCATTTTCCTGAGAGCCTGCTCAAATTTTTCCATTTCAATTTGATTGCTCTGTCTCCTAGTTAGCTGATCCTTCTTCTGCGTCTTCAGATCTGCTGTTGTGTTTCTCTAGTGTATTTTAAATTTCATATATGGGAGCTTTCATTTCCCTGAGATCTGTTATTTTTCTGTGTATTCTTTCAAATTCTTCTTTATGCTTACCCAGCACCTTCTTAATATTCTTAATCTCTTTAGCCTTCTTGTTGAATTGGTATAGGAGATTTGTTTGAACATTTTTGATTAGTTGTTCCAATTCTTTGCCTTCTCTGACTTTTTAATTTGTTCCTTTGATTGGGCCAATATCTTCCTGTCTATTCATATGCCTTGTGATTTTTTGCTTATATCTGGCCATCTGATTTTCTTGAGGGTTTTATCTGAAAGTCAGTTTTTCTCTTGCCTAGTATTTTGTTTTGTTGTTGATAGGTTATATTCGGCTGTTCTTTGGCAGTTGAATTGTCAGTATTTCCCAGCAAAATGGGCCAGGCACCCATGTATAGGGTGTAGACCAGATCTAGTAGGCCCTGGGAGAGGGCCCAGAAAGATTCCAAAATGCCCCCTTTTTCCCTGTACTTTCCACCAACTGATCAGATGGCTCATGTTAGCTACCTATTTCCCTCAGCCCTATGATGGTAGGCTTTTGTGGCTTTTTGCCAAATCCACCTCTGAAGCAGTTGAAACAATGGCACCTGGCAGCATCTGACTGGGGTTGGAGAGGTTGGGGTGAAGTTGTGGGGATCCTATGTTTTCAGTTTGTTGGCCAGTATCTGCCTATGTTTGGCTGTGTTCCCCTCCGAACTTGGGGTAGAGGATTTCTGCAGCTGCTCCCCAGGTAGGAATTGGTTTGCCTGTTGCTGCTTCCCTCTAGAATTTTGTATGGGTGCCAGGAGCTGTGGAGGGAATTTCTCACAGTTTCTGACCAGGGTTTCTCAGTCTCTTCATTCTACACTTTCTTTGGTATTGTACTGTCCTCCCTTGGTCTCCAGATCTCCAAGGAGATTGACTTGGACAGTTTCTGCCTGGCTACTTAATGCTTTTGGGAGCTAAGCTGGTTCTGCCACTCCCTCTCTAATCCTCCATTTTGGAAGCTCCTCTTTGGAGGCCTTTTTGTATTCAGCACTTCTTAGCATGTCGTGTTGTGTCCTTGGTCTCTGTGGATTTGTGTCCCAATTTGGATATGCATGGGGATCTAACTCAACTACTGTTATTGATTTTATAGTCTGTGCCCCTTGTGGGTGATGGGCGGGGTCTGGGTTACTGCCTCTGAGCACTTTCCAAGCTGCATGGGACCTTTTGCTTTTCTTTTTTCTTTTTTTTTTGAATCATTTTCATAATAATTGTATATGAGTATATGTCTTATTTCACCATTTATGTTAATTTGGCATTGGTGTATACTGGTTGTTGTTTTTTTTTCCATGTAATTGAGATTTTCCTAACTCTTCATATACTGAGCAATTTTAGATTGTATACTGTGTATTTTGAATATTGTAAGTCTGGGTCTTGCTTAAATCTATGGAGAATGTTGAGTTTTTAAAAATTATAGTTAATTACTCTGATCAGATGTAGACTGCAACTCCATCTATCCTCTGTGATCTGTCACACTAATTTCTATACAGTTTTCAAAGCCTTTGCAGTAAAATTCAGATCTTATCTGCATGTGTGCCATCTACTGGCTAGTCTAGAATTTGGTCAGTGTCTATTAGTTCCATCTTTAAAGGCAAATAGGGAACTGATCTACATGAGGAGAATGGTATTGAGCCTAGGAGTTTATAAACAGATGTATGGTATTGCTTTTAGTACCTCCCCTTTCTCCAAACGCCTTGGTACTTTCCCAGGTGCTCTCCTTTTTTGTCCTTCTGTCAGATTAGCTGTCTCTTTAGTGGTCTGCTCGCACTCCTCTAATTGTCCTAGTTTGGGACCATTGTTTTGTACAGTATCCCTCAATTTAGGTTTATTATTGTTTCCTCATGATAAGTTTTAGATTGTAATTTTCACAGGTGTTCTTTAAATATGACATGTCATTCTCTGTGTATCACATCAGAAGGTGCACTTGTTGGTTGGTCCCGTTATTTAACTTTGATTACTTGATTGGTATCAGTCAGGTTTCTCCACTGTAGTAATTGTGGGGAGATACTTTTAGACCATGTAAGTATTCTATTTCCTGTTAAACTTTCTTGTATGAATCAATTATTACTACAATAGTCACCTGAAGGTGATTTTTCTAACTCAGTTATCCCCTGCTCCATTTACCATTTGTTGGCACTCTGTATGCTTGTATTAATTTATCAGCATGATTTGTGTTTTTATTTAATGGTCTTAAATTCGTAAGAGTATAGTATACTTTTTTGTTTTTAAAACATTTTCTCAAAGAAGGCTTGTATTGCTGTCATAAGTGTTCGGTTAAGTACCTTTGTTTCTTGGAAAGCTCCTATAGTTTCTTTAAACTGTCTCCTTTTCTAATTGTAAATTTAGCTTGGGATTGCTTTAAATGTGTGGATCATTTGTTGGATAGATAAATAAGTTAACCGAATTGATCATAACGTGAGCCACTTTGCCACTAATACCGCCTGCAATGCCCAAAAAAGTATTTGACTGAGTTACATCATAAGATTTTATTCTGTATTTTAGCACAGTTTTCTAAATTGTATTTTTAATGGCTATTACACTTTATTAAACCATTTTGCTAATTTTTTTTTTCATTTTTAAAATACTGCGTGTCATACTTGAAGAATAGTCTTCTATTTTTGAATAGAAGTTGTTGAATTGGTACCTTGGTATTAGTAATTTTAGAATTTCAGAGTTATTGGATAACTTGACTATCTTTAGTTTCTTTTTATAGTTAACAAGGTGGCCTTTCCAAGGGGTTTTGCCACCTTACTATGCTACTAATAATTATTCAACCTGCCAGTTTGTAGATAACTTTCTTTGAAATGCTTTTTCATTATTTATTCACTGTAAAATGTTACTTAATATTCCTTTTGACTGCATTTTAGGATGGGCCTTTCTTTATGTTTACTAATTTTGTGTCTGCGGGTTTGAAGGATTGTATATTTTTAAATAATATTTTTATTGAGAAATCTTCACACAAAGTCCATCCATAGTATACAATGAGTGGCTCACAATATTATCACATAGTTGTGCATTCATCACCACACCACGATCATTTTTAGAACATATGCATCACTCCAGAAAAAAATAAATAAATAAAAAAGAAAAAAAAAAGAAAAGGAAAAAAAAAAAAACCTCAAGCATCCCATACTGCCCTTATCCCCTCCCTCTCATTGACCACTAGTATTTCAATCTATCCAAATTTTTACATTTTATCACCCACCCGTTATTTATTTATTTTTTATCCTTTTTTTTTTTTTTTTACTCATCTGTCCATACCCTGGATAAAAGCAGTATCCGACACAAGGTTTTCAAAATCACACGATTACATTGTAAAAGCTATTATAGTTATACAATTGTCTTCAAGAATCAAGGCTACCGGAACATAGTTCTATAGTTTCAGGTACTTTTCTCTAGCCACTCCGATATACCATAAACTAAAAAAGGGATATCTATATGATGCATAAGAATAACCTCCAGAATAACGTCTCAGTTCTGTGTGAAATCTCTCAGCCACTGAAACTTTTAGTCTCTTCCCCCTTTGATCTTAAGAAGGCTTTCTCAATCCCATGATGCCAGGTGCGGCCTATCACAGGAGTCCTGTCCCACATTGCCAGGGAGATTTACACTCCTGGGAGTCATATACCACATGGGGTGGGGGGAGTGAGGTAGGTAGTAAATTCACCTGCCAGGTTGACTTAGAGACTGGGAGGACACATGGGAGCAATAAAAGAGATTTTCTGGAGGTCATTATTAAGCATGATTTTAAGTAGGCTTAGCCTATCCTTTGCAGGAATAAGTTTTGTAGTGGTGAACCCCAAGATTGAGGGCTGAGCCTATTAAATTGTTTGAAAGAATTTTATATTAATATTCTTTTCCCTTTTGTGCAGTATAGAGTCTTGATTTATGTTTTTCATATAAAGTTAATCATATATATGTATAGATACATAAATCTTTTTATGACATAACTGATAGACTTCTCTTCCCCAATCATTTTTGTCCTAGATTTGTTATTTTCCATTATATTTTTTGACATTATGATTTGTAGCTTTTCTTTTCCTATTGTGATTTCTTTTTTTTCTCTAATTTTGATATGGTTAAAATCCTAAAGAAAATAAGAATCATTTTGAGTCATTTAGATTAAATGTAACAATATGCAAATAAATCTTTTGTAGAATTACGCACTATTTTTTAAAAAGGGGAGAACTTTAAAACAAGAAATTGAAAACCTCATTTCAGAATATAGTCAGTTATTTAAGTCAAACTTAGTTTTAGGAAAAAGTCATTAATTGTGTCTCATATATATATATATATATATATATATTACCACAGTCCTTTAATAACAAAATCACCAATGTGGTTATATTTGTGAATCCATGTATATACACACGTTTGATGTTCTCTTTTTTAAATGTCCTAAATGTTTCAGAGGCTTGTTGTAAGTTAAATAACAATTTAATATGCTTAGAACAGTACAGACATGCAAAAAATATTCAGTAAGTGTTAGCTGTATGGCTGTCCAGTTGCTATTTATGGACATTTGGGTTGTTTCTGTTTGTCCCAATTTAAGAATGTGGCTCTGTTGAATACTCTCCTATATATACTTCTACACATTTGAAGAATTGTATCTTAATCCTTAGGAAATCATGTGTCAAGGAGCTTTTAAAAAATATTGATGGATATTTCAGAATTGTCCTATAACAATGGAGTAATTCATACTTTCACCAAAACTTAGAGTGCCTATATACCAAAATATTCACAATAACTGAGTTTTATCAATAGGTTAAATCTTTACAAATCACATAAGCCAAAAGGAACATCTCCCCCCCCCCCCCCCCTTATACTTTAGGATTGACTATATTTAGCTAATGATAGTGGCTTTCTTTATGTCTTATTTTATCTGATTTTGCCTATTTAAAATTAATATGTGATAGTGTTTGTTCATTAGCTTTATGAGCCCTTTCTTTTTTGTGTGTTAAATGTTACCAAGTTTGCCTTTTGATTTTTAATTTTAATAAGACCATTCTTTACCTTTCTGGCTTCTAAGTTTTGTGTTTCCCAACACTTCTCTACTTCAACATTATCTATCACATTATTCATCTGTTTTTCTTTCACTGTTTCTTTCTTTTTTTTATTAATTAAAGAAAAAAAAAGAAATTAACACAACATTTAGAAATCATTCTATTCTACATATGCAATCAGTAATTCTTAACATCATCGCATAGATGCATGATCATCATTTCTTAGTACATTTGCATCGATTTAGGAAAAGAACTAGCAAAACAACAGAAAAAGATATAGAATGTTAATATAGAGAAAAAAATAAAAATAATAATAATAGTAAAAAAAAAAGAAAAAGAAAAAGAAAAAGAAAAAAAAAAGACAGACAAAAAAAAACAACCTATAGCTCAGATGCAGCTTCATTCAGTGTTTTAACATGATTGCTTTACAATTAGGTATTATTGTGCTGTCTACTTTTGAGTTTTTGTATCTAGTCCTGTTGCACAGTCTGTATCCCTTCAGCTCCAATTACCCATTATCTTACCCTGTTTCTAACTCCTGCTGGACTCTGTTACCAATGACATATTCCAAGTTTATTCTCGAATGTTGGTTCACATCAGTGGGACCATACAGTATTTGTCCTTTAGTTTTTGGCTAGACTCACTCAGCATAATGTTCTCTAGGTCCATCCATGTTATTACATGCTTCATAAGTTTATTCTGTCTTAAAGCTGCATAATATTCCATCGTATGTGTATACCAGTTTGTTTAGCCACTCATCTGTTGATGGACATTTTGGCTGTTTCCATCTCTTTGCAATTGTAAATAACGCTGCTATAAACATTGGTGTGCAAATGTCTGTTTGGGTTTTTGCCCTTAATTCCTTTGAGTAGATTCCCAGCAATGGTATTGTTGGGTCGTATGGCAATTCTATATTCAGCTTTTTGAGGAACCACCAAACTGCCTTCCACAGTGGTTGCACCATTTGACATTCCCACCAACAGTGGATAAGTGTGCCTCTTTCTCCACATCCTCTCCAGCACTTGTCATTTTCTGTTTTGTTGCTAATGGCCATTCTGGTGGGTGTGAGATGATATCTCATTGTGGTTTTGATTTGCATTTCTCTAATGGCCAGGGACATTGAGCATCTCTTCATGTGCCTCTTGGCCATCTGTATTTTCTCTTCTGGCAGGTGTCTGTTCAAGTCTTTTCCCATTTTGTAATTGGGTTGGCTGTCTTTTTGTTGTTGAGTTGGGCGATCTCTTTATAAATTCTGGATACTAGACCTTTATCTGATATGTCATTTCCAAATATTGTCTCCCATTGTGTAGGCTGTCTTTCTACTTTCTTGATGAAGTTCTTTGATGCACAAAAGTGTTTAATTTTGAGGAGCTCCCATTTATTTATTTCCTTCTTCAGTGCTCTTGCTTCAGGTTTAAGGTCCATAAAACCGCCTCCAATTGTAAGTTTCATAAGATATCTCCCTACATTTTCCTCTAACTGTTTTATGGTCTTAGACCTAATGTTTAGATCTTTGATCCATTTTGAGTTAACTTTTTTATAGGGTGTGAGATACGGGTCTTCTTTCATTCTTTTGCATATGGATATCCAGTTCTCTAGGCACCATTTATTGAAGAGACTGTTCTGTCCCAGGTGAGTTGGCTTGACGGCCTTATCAAAGATCAAATGTCCATAGATGAGAGGGTCTATATCTGAGCACTGTATTCGATTCCATTGGTCGATATATCTATCTTTATGCCAATACCATGCTGTTTTGACCACTGTGGCTTCATAATATGCCTTAAAGTCAGGCAGTTTGAGACCTCCAGCTTCGTTTTTTTTCCTCAAGATGTTTTTAGCAATTCGGGGCACCCTGCCCTTCCAGATAAATTTGCTTTGTTTCTCTTTCTTTGTTGCAATAACTTCAGATTTAATCAGTATGGATTTTTGTATGGATGGGGAGGGAGTTTAAGACATGATGTAAGAATCTTTTTCTAAAATGGCTATTCATTTTTTTCCAGCATAATATAGTGGTTAGGAGTATGTGCTCTGGAGTCAGACTTTGTTCATTATAATTTTTATTCTACTATTCACAGGGTGTGGGATTAAGGATAAGTTGCATAACACCTTTGTGCCTTGTTTTCCTCATATGTAAAATGGTGATCATAATAGTTACTATCCTGTAAAGTTGTTGCAAAGATTACATGAAATAATATAAAGTACTTAGTACAGTGTCATATAGTAATACATGTTATCTATTATTAATATTATTATTGTTATCTTTTACCAACTGACTTGAAACATCTTCATTAGCACATTAAATTTCCATATGAATTATTGACATTTTTAGACATGATAATGAAGTTCCGCAGGCTGTGTAAGAAAATGTCCCTATTATTGAGCTGTGTATGAATGTATGTGGGGATGAAATGGCATGTCTGGGATTTGACTTCAGAATATTTCAGTGAATGGAGATGTTGGTAAAATCTTAATTGTTGTATCTGACTAATTGTTTTGTGCTATTCTTTTTACTTCTATGTTATATTGGATGCTTTTCACAATATTAAGTGCTTAAAACATCCTCTATTTGGGAAGTTTGGATCTCTTTTATTCTTTACTTAGTTCTGTTTTATTGATTTGTCCATTCTTTCACTAGGACCACAATATTGCAGTTACTGTTAATTTATAATATGTTCCAGCATCTCAGTGTTTTTATCAAGATGGCTGGATCTTGTCATATGTCTTTTCTGCATCTTTTGAGATAATCGTGTTTTTTCCTCCTTCCCTTTTATTTTGTTAGTATGAGTATGAATTGATTTTCTTATGTTGAACCACTTTTGCATTTCTAGGATAAATTCCACTTGGTCTTGGTTAATAATTCTTCTAATGTGCTGTTGGATTTGGTTTGTTAATATTTTGCCAAGGCTCTATATTCATATACGATATTGGTTTGCAATATTCTTTTCATGTATATCTTTATCTAGCTTTGGTATTATGGTGATGTTTGTTTCATAAAATGACTTTGGAAGTATTCCTTCCTTTTCAATTTCTACAAAGAGTTTGAGCAGTAATTCTGGTAATTCTTTTCTTGAATTTTGATAAAATTCAACAGAAAAGTTATGTGATCTTGATGTTTTCTTTTTGAGGAAATTTTTTGATTAGTCATTAAATCTTTTTATTTGTTGATGTTCTATCTCTTCTTGAGTTGTTTTGGGTAGTTTGAGATTTTTACGAAATTATCCATCCATCTTAAATGTGCAACTCTTTGGTGTTCCTGCCTGTATAAGTTAGGTTCTCTAGAGAAACAGAATCAACAGGGAACACTTGCAAATATAAAATTTATAAAAGTGTCTCACATGACCGCAGGAATGCAGAGTCCAAAATCCACAGGGCAGGCTGCAAAGCTGACGACTCCGATGGATGGCCTGGATGAACTCCACAGGAGAGGCTCACCAGCCAAAGCAGGAATGGAACCTGTCTCCTCGGAGTCCTCCTTAAAAGGCTTCCCATGGTTAGATTTAGCATCACTAATTTCAGAAGACACTCCCCTTGGGCTGATTACAAATGGAATCAGCTGTGGATGCGGCTGACGTGCTCATGACCTAATCCTATGAAATATCCTCATTGCAACAGACAGGCTAGTGCTTGCCCAATCAGATAAACAGGTACCACAACTTGGCCAAGTTGACACGTGTCCCTAACCATGACACTGCCCAAAGTGAGATTTTACCATAGCTCCTATACCTGGAAGGTAGAACTTAGGTCGTAGAACTGCTCTTGATTTTTTGGAAAGAGCAAGCTTTCAGTTGCCTCTTCCTGATTGGCTAATGTGTCCATGGGAAAAGCAGTCTGAATGACAGGCTCACCTTTTTCACTGATAATCTTCTGTATCTTGTCCTGGTAATTCCTTATTACCTTGATAGTTTTTTGATGTTTTTTAAAACTGGTTTACTTTTTAAAATATTTCAGTCAACTTATTTATTTATCTTCAAGGGAGTGTTGTTCTGAATTGCCTTGTTTCTCACTACTGGAAGTAGAAGTTTTCTGCGCATCCTAATATGTGATTGGGGCTGTTGTCTTCTGTTAATGGTAGATACAGAGAGATTATTTTCGTTGTTGGTTTTGGTTATTGTTTTATTTTTTAATTTTTTTCTGATTTTAATATTTTCTGAAACCTTAACATGCAAACATACAAACATATTTGACATACAAACATTCCATACATGGTGTACAATCAATGGCTCACAGTATCATCACATAGTTGTGTGTTCATTACCATGATCATTTCTTTTGGACATTTGTATCACTCTGGCGAAAGAAAAAAGAAAAACTCATACATCCCATACTGCTTAACTCTCCCTCTCATTGATCACTAGTTTTTCAATCTACTCAATTTATTTAACCTTTGTTCCCCCTACTATTTGTTTATTTTTCATCCATATTTTTTAGTCATCTGTTCATACCCTAGATAAAAGGAGCATCAGACACAAGGTTTTCACAATTACACAGTCACATTGTAAAAGCTATATTGTAATACAGTCACCTTCAAGAAACAAGGCTACTGGAACAGAGTTCAACAGTTTCGGGTACTTCCCTCCCCTCGCTCCAATACACCATAAACTAAAAAGGGCATATCTCTGTAATGCATAAGAATAATCTCCAGGATAACCTCTTGACTGTTTGAAATCTCTCAGCCACTGACACTTTGTCTCATTTCTCTCTTACCCTTTTTGGTCAAGGTTTTCTGAATCCCTTGATGCTGGGTCCAGGCTCATCCCGGGATTTCGAGAGCAGGGATTCTTAACCTGTTTTTTGTGTGTATTCCCGTTGGCAATGTGATGAAGCCTGTGGACTCTTTTCCAGTAATGTTTCTAAATGAAAATTTTAAAGACATAGAATTAGAAAGATAAGCATTGAATGTCAAAATAGTAAAAATCCAAATTTATATTTTGACTTAAAAAATTTACACTTAAGTAATTTAGCAATGAGTTAACTGCCATTGTAATTTTGAAATAGTGGTGAATGTAAGTGATATCTGTAATAATTTAATGTACTAAGAAAATATTTGTGGCTTTTATTGGTGACAGAGAAACAGGTATGGCTAATACCAGTATATTTGTTGCCTATATTCATAATGAAATGTTGTCTTAAAATTCTCAATTTCAGTTAAAGTTTAATAAAGATAGAGATATAATTTCCCTTCAAAATCCTAGATCCTCTCAATAAATGTAGTTGGAAAAATCATTAAAAAATGGGATGCTGTGAAAGAATATATTATGTTTTCATAAGGGAGGCCATAATTGAAGCTGTGGAATATTTATTTCATCTTATGGATATTATTCTGTCATGTTGGTGAGTTTGCTGAGTATATTTGTAGGATACATAGAGTCCTTTCAAAATATTACTTAACCTTTGAGGATAGTAATTTCATAATTGTCCAAAATCAAAAGTTTTATTTTTCTGAACTTGGCTGTGGGGCAAATATTGTCTCTACTTTAATTCTTATTTAATGGTGCTTAAAAAAAAATAGCGAGACACTCAGTATTCCTCTCATATTCTTCACATTCAGCAAATTATTTCTCACAGAACTGTGACCCCAGCAAAGCTGTTAATGTTAACTGGTTCATAAAACTATTACACTACAGTCAGATTCTGTGACAGAACGGAGTAGAAAAGAACACATACAAGCTTTGGAGTTAACATAGGTCTGATTTTGAATCCCAGCTTTCTTCCTATTAACTTTGAGATATTTTACTTGTTCCTTGACTTTCAGTCTTCAGTTTCCTTATCTTTTAAATGAGGATAATATATCAGGTGTTGTTATTCTTTTTTGAAAGAGGAGAATTAAGTAATAGAACAGTTAGTCAAATATCTAGATTTTGCTGGGTTTCTCATACCTTTTTGAAGCCTTTCTAATCTCTTCTTCTTCCCTTAACTGCCATGATATCTTGTGCTCATTTCCATTATGACAATTTTTGTATTCTTTTGTTCTCATTTTTGTATTTAATATCATGGAATGCAGTATATAGTTACTCAAAGTTTTGGTTAATTTATTACCTTTCTAATATAATGATATATTAACTTAGCATAGAGACAGGAGGTACTAAATAATTGTTTTTATTTCCATTAATTCCTACTATACTGATAATTTGTGGTCTGATTTCAAGAGTTGACTGGCTGTCTAGTGAAAGGGCAAGTAAATACATAGCTAAAACACTGTGTAAATGCAGATAAAGATAATCAGCATAGCAACCTTTTACCTACACTTACTATATACTTAAGGTATTGGATTAAGAACTTTACGTTACTATTTTTTTTGAGCCTACATATCTTTTAAACCATGAGCATACTTAAATTAGGATGATTGTAAGTACTGGACAAAGTCATATTGCTCACAAATGGCTGAGCTAGAATGCAAATCTGAATTATTTGATTCCAAGCCTTTGATTTTTCTTACTTTTTAAATTTTAACTTATTTTTTATTGTAAAATGTAACATATATACAAAAACAAAGAAAGAAAAAAGTAATAGTTTTCAAGCACTCTTCAACAAGTAGTTACAGGACAGATCCCAGAGTTTGTCATGGGCTACCATATCATCATCTCAGATTTTTCCTTCTAGCTGCTCCAGATCATAGGAGACTAGAAGGAATAAATATTTTTTATCATGATGATCAACTATTTTTTTCTTTTTTGTGTGATGATAACATATATACAAAAAACCCCATAAATTTCAAAGCACAGCACAACATTTAGTTGTAGAACAGATTTCAGAGTTTGGTATGGGTCAGAATTCCTCAGTTGTAGGTTTTTACTTCTAGCTGCTCTAAGATACTGGAAACTGAAAGAAATATCAGTATAATGATTTAGCGGTCATATTTGTTTGTTAAACCCTGTCTTCTCTGTATAACTCCACCATCACCTTTGGTCTTTCTGTCTCACTCTTTAAGGATATTTGGGTTATGGCTGTTCTAACTTTTTCATTTTGGAAGGGGCTGTTAATAATATAGGTAGGGAGATGGAAGTAGCTGATGTTCTGGAGAGGCTAGGCCCTCTAGGTTTCAGGACCTATTTGGTCCAGGAACCCATCTGGAGGTTGTAGGTTTCTGGAAAGTTACCCTAGTGCATGAACTTTTGTAGACTATTATATATTGTCCTATGTGTTCATTAGGATTGGCTAGAGTGGTTGGGGTTTGGCAAGGTGTGATAGGTAGCAATATTTAACTGAAGTTTGCATAAGAGTGACCTTCAGAGTAGCCTCTCAACTCTTATTTGAACTCTCTCAGCCACTGATACTTTATTAGTTATACTTCTTTCCCCGCTTTTGGTCAGGATGGTACTGTTGATCTCATGGTGCCAGTGCTGGACTCATCCCTGGGAGTTGTTTCCCATGCCACTAGAGAGACTTTCACCCTTGGATGTTATGTCGTACGTAGTGGGGAGGGCAATGATTTCACTTACTGATTTGATTTTAGAGAGAGTGAGGCCACATCTGAGCAACAAGAAGTCCTCCATAAGTAACTTTTAGGTATACATATAGGTAGGCTCAAGTTTCTCCACTCCCTATGTAAGTTTCACAAGAGCAAGCCTCAAGATCAAGGGCTTGGCCTATTGATTTGGGTGTCCCTAATGTTTGACGCAGTATCGGGGGTTTCCCCTGTGGTAAAGTTTAATAGTTGCTATTTATTTTCTCCTGTCCCCCAAGGGACTTTGCCAACATTTTTTTATTATCTGCTTAATATAATCTAGCATATACAGGATTAAAGGTCCTCATTTTTATTCCGGTTTCCCTGTGTTTCAGTTGTTCAAATGAGCTATCCAGACAGGTTGAGTTACATTATGTGCTACAGAAACTTTAGGTTCCAGACAAAATGAATCTTTCCTCATTTGATCTCAGAGAGTAGATATGGTTCTAAAATATAGACAGTATCTTCCTTACCCACACTGTGTTCTGAAT
The DNA here is from genome assembly GCF_023851605.1 of Tamandua tetradactyla. NCBI lineage: Eukaryota > Metazoa > Chordata > Mammalia > Pilosa > Myrmecophagidae > Tamandua > Tamandua tetradactyla. Next base: position 196,787,651 of record NC_135327.1, on the reverse strand, counting down.
ACCTGATTGGCTTCATTCTTATCTCTAAATACCAGATTATAGATATATGAAACAGCCTCTCAAAATCCAGAAATAATAACTATGGACTACATGTGTCTGCTATAAGGACTTACTATGTGTAGGCCCTTGTTTTCTTATAAACATTTTCTAAAGGAGCCCATACAATAATTTTTCTTTCGTTTCTGGCTTATTTTGCCTCACCAAATGTCCCACAGGTTCATTCACATCATTGCATGCCTCATGACTTCATTCCATTTGTGTAGCAACACAATATTCGCTTATATGTATGCACCATCGTTTGCCAGTTTACTTCCCAGGCAGTGCATCCTTCAGCCACCTGCATTCATTAGGCATCATATATAATGCCCAAGGTCCACAGTCCATCAGCACTCTCAACTTTAGATAATTTCATTGTTCCCAAGAGAAGGATAACCAGTAAACACACCCTCACCAATTGGAAATCTAAACCTCCCCATAACTCTTGATTTTGACTATCACAGTAAATTCCTTATCTTTTAATATATGCTAAAAAGTTATGGGAGGTGGAAATTAAAGTTTAAGAGAGAATATATGATAAAGGGAAGGGGTCAGATCTAATTTTTAATGTATATTTTTATTGAGAAATCGTCACACATATGTAGTCCATCCATAGTATACATCAGTTGCTCACAATATCATCACATAGCTGTGTATTCATCACCATGATAAAACATTTGCATCACTCCAGAAAAAGAAATAAAAAGAAAAAAAAAAAAACCTCCTATATCCCATACCCCTTATCCTCTCCCTCTCATTGACCACTAGTATTTCATTCTCCCCAATTTTTGCACTTTATACCTGCTATTACTTATTTATTTTTTATCCTTATTATTTTTTTTTAATCATCTCCCCATATCCTGGATAAAAGGAGCATTAGACACAAGGTTTTAACAATCACATGGTCACATTGTGAAATCTATGTAGTTACACAATTGTCTTCAAGAATCAAGGCTACTGGAACACAGTTCAGCAGTTTCAGGTACTTCCCTCTAGCCACTCCAATACATCATAAACTATAAAAGGGATCCCTATAATGAATAAGAGTAATAATCAGGCTTACCTCTTGACTGTTTTTGAAATCTCTCAGCCACCGAAACTTTATTTTAGTCTCATTTTTCTCTTCCCCCTTATGGTCAAGAACTTCTTAATCCCATGATGCGAGGTCCCTGCTCATCTGGGAGTCCTGTCCCATGTTGCCACAGAGATTTACATCCCTTGGAGTCATGTCCTAGCAGGGGAGGAGGCAGTGAAATCACCTGCCGAGTTGGCTTAAGGAGAGATGCCACTTCTGGCCAACAGAAGAGTTTCTTTGGGGGTGACTTTTACACATAACTGTAAGTAAGCTTGACTTCTGCATTGCAGGAGTAAGTTTCATGTGGGTGAACCCCAAGATTGAGGGCTCAGCCTATTGAATTGGTTGTCCCCACTGCTTGTGAGAATATCAGGAATTCCCCTACATGTTGAGGTTGAATGTTTCCTCCTTTCTCTGCAGTCCCCCAAGGGGACTTTTGAAATACTTTTTTATTCTCTGCTAAAATTACTATGGGATATATCGGGACACCACACTAACCTCTACAAACCAACAGGAATTCATGCTTTGTTTAAGATTCCATGTAATTATGGTGTTCAGCTAAACTGACCATCCAAGGTTAACGTACTATCTAAAATATAAATTTTGCACCAAATAAACACTCTCCATTTGGTCTCATGCAGAAGTTGAAGTTTTAAAATATGGACCATATTATCCTTTACCCTGTACTCTAATTTACCTTAGTCCAATCCAGATCAGCTTTATTCATATGTAGTCGAAGTTTCATCACTTTTTCAACTTTTTAAACAGTACTGTGTACGGGATAATGCTGACTTTCATAGCTTCAGTGGTCTAAGTCTGGGTCTCAGGTGTCACATTAATACCCACAGTTTCAGGGAACAACCAGGTTATAAGCAAAGAGTTCATTATCTCAGAATTTGGAAATAACAGTTACAACTACTGAACATATGTGACTCCTGTAAGAGCTTACAATTTAGGGCTCTTTGTAATAGGCCCCAACCTGATAACCCATTCCCTTGACTTCAATTTTCCTAGTTTGTAACTTATAGTTAGTCCATATGAGTGAGGCATGATAATATGTCTTTTTATTTCTTACGTTTCCTTCAGCATACTGTCCTTAAGGTTCATTTACCTAGTTGCATGTTTTATTCCTTCCTGCAGCCACCCACTAGACCATTGTTTGTATACACCACAATTCTCCCTTCCATTCTTCATTCTCCACCTCCATCCATTGTGAAATGAATACACCGCCATAAATACCAGTGTGCAAATGTCCATTTGTGTCTCTGCATTCAGTTCCTCTAGGTATATACTGAGCAATGGTGTTTCAGGGTCATATGGCAACCCCACCCCAGCCTTCTGTGGAAAAACACCACACTGCCCTCCAGAGGGACTGTACCCCTCAGCTTCCATACCCACAGTAAATAGGTACAACTCTTTCTCCACATTATCTGTAGCGCTTGTTTCTCTGTGTTCATTTTTAAACAGTTTATTCACACATCATACAATCCAGCCTAAGTAAATAGCCATTCCTTCGCCACCGTAGTCTATATGAAGACCTTTCCTTCAGTTCCACAAAGAATCCATACCCCTCCTCCATATCCCTCATTTGTTGGTATTTAGTTTTGGCATGACTTTGTTACATTCAGTGGAGATATGTTACAATGTTGATTGTATTTTTTCCTGTATCCCATCCCGTTTTCAACACTTTGCATTGTTGACATTCATTTGTTCTCCCTTATGCAAAAACATTTCTATGTTTGAACGTTTAAACACCATCATCCACTCTAGGCATTCCTAAGTTATAGATCTAATTTATCTTCATTTTCCCAAGTATATATGCTTGGCACATTGGTGATGCAGTTTAATAAACTGTAGAATCTCTTCAAGTTCTCTAAGGAAATATTACATTTGATTAGGCCGTTTAGTACAGTTAACCGCTGTACAGGTGTGCCACCTAGTGGTTCGAGATTAAACACAGCTTTGGATAAAATCACTTCCTTTTCTTCATCCCCAGGGTTAGAGTGGATGTCTTTAGATCATTTTGTGACCAAATGGCAATTGATTGTATTTTAGATAACCTTATCTAAATAATAAAGAGACAGATACACTGGGGATTTTATATTGAAGAAAAATATATCACCGGATAATTTTTAAAATGTATTAAGTGTCTACCTGCTCCAATTTCAACAATTTTGGATTGCAGGCATTTTGAATGAAGAATAGTAACACTACTTGCAGAATGAAGAGGCAAAAACTGTGCAAAGTGGAAGAGTAGGGAAATCTGGAATATTTTATTGGTAGAATGGCTGACTTCTTGCTTCAGGCAACAAACGAAGGATTGCGTTTAAAAGAGTGTTTTTAGGAGCAGACAGCAGTAAACTGGAGATAACCAAGCTCTGACATCATGATTTTTGCCCTCAGTTATTGCTTGATTCATAATCTTTCACATGACATCAACATTTTTCACCAGAGTAGTCGGTTTAACATTCTGCCAAACTATGCCAATCCTTTGAAAACTTGGGCCAGGAAAAGAGAGAAAAAAATACTAGTTTATGTGTCCTGCCTCAACTTTGGCAGATAGTAAGTATTCTCACTTACTAATGTCAAATGGAGAGTGACAATTAAAGATAGGCCATATTGTTACCTATAGTTTCATGTATTTAGGATCACCTTTTTCTGTTTCTATTTTGTAGTTGGGTCTGCTCCCTAGGAAGTAATTATGCAAATTTTCCTTGTTCTTTGGAGATCTTTTGGAGTTCTTTTGATCTCCAAAAGAGTGGATGATGGTGTTTAAACGTTCAAACATAGAAATGTTTTTGCATAAGGGAGAAAAATGAATGTCAACAATGCAAAGTGTTGAAAATGGGATGGGATACAGGAAAAAATACAATCAACATTGTAATATATCTCCACTGAATGTAACAAAGTCATGCCAAAACTAAATACCAACAAATGAGGAATATGGAGGAGGTGTATTTAAATTATTAAATTCAAGAGATGCAAGGAAAACAATTAAATTCAAACCAAAAATAAAACCAAAACCAACCAGTCCCTACTCTTTCTTTAACCAATCCAGAGTAGGATCATTGACAGAATAAATAGAAGCAATAACTGTAGGAGAGAAGAGAGAACAGGGTGTACTCTTGAAGCAGTCTTATTGTTACTCTTTTTCGGGATCAAGCCTTTTGTGATCCCATTTCAAAAAAAAAAATTCCTTATAGGGTGAATTTGTTTTTTCCTCCTCTGATATGCAAAGTACTAAATTTCAAAAGATTGTGTATTTGAAGACCTTCCTTTAAACATTTTTTCTCTTTTTTAAATAAACTTAAAAAAAATTATTTCACAATATTATTGTGAAAAATAACATATATACAAAAAAGCAGTAAATTTCCAAGTACAATTTAACAAGTAGTTATAGAACAGATTTTAAAGTTTGGTATGGGTTACAGTTCCACGATTTTTTGTTTTTATCTTCTAGCTGCTCCAAGACATTGGAGACCAACAGAAATATTGATATAATGATTAGCAGTCATTTGTTAAATCCAGTTATACCCCTCCTCCTCTTTAAAAAACATATATACCTAGAAGCAATAAACTTCAAAGTACATCGTAACAATTAGTCGTAGAACAGATTTCAAATTTTGGTATGGCTTACAATTCCACAATTTTAGGTTTTTACTTCTAGCTGCTCTAAGGTACTGGAACCTAAAATAAATACCAGTATAATGATTCAGCAATCATACTCATTTATTAAACCCTACTTTCTTTGTATAACTTCACCATCACCTTTGATCTTTCTCCCACTCTTTAGAGTTATTTGAGCTCTGCCCCTTCTAACTTTTTCATGTTGTAAGGGGCTGTTCATAATACGGGATAGGAGGATGAAACTAGTTGATGTTCTGGATTTCAGGACTCTGCATTTCAGGACTTATCTGGCCCATCTGGAGGTTGTAGGTTTCTGGAAAGTTTCCCTAGTGCATGGAACTTCTGTAGAATCTTTTATAATGCCCTAAGTGTTCTTTACGATTGGCAAAAATGGTTTTGGTTGGGGGACTTTCTATTAACATTTATGTTTATCTTTGTCTTTATAGTTGAAGTCTAATTTAAAAGATAGAAAGAATGAGAGAGGCAAACCAAGTCTTTCACTTCTTTTCTCTTACCTGTAAGCAATGAAAACTCTCAAAACAATTGAGAGTTAAAAAGGATTATGTATTTCTGAGGGGGACAAAATATAAGGGAAATGCCATAGTTTACGAGGTTGAGAAAATTTTTGATTATGTGGTAGTTAGCATAAATAGTAGAAAGCAGAATAAAAAGTTGCAGATAGACCATAGCCTATTAGAAGAAATAGATTTTGAAGGTAAGGGGATAAATCAAATGATTCAGAAAATGGCTCCTAGATGAAGATAAGTGTAAGGGACCCTGATCCATTTGGCTTATTATGTTAGCTTCTGAGATGCTATTCTTATTTCTCTGTAGATTTCTGATCCCTTGACTTGAGTTTCTTGTTACCCAGTATTAGGAATGGTGCAAAGAGGACATTTCCCATATGTGCATTGGGCATCTCTGGGTAGAAATGAAATGTCTTCCATAAGGATCTTTTTATATGTGGTCATTTTAGTAGTACTTTACTCTGCAGATGGGGCTGTCCAATAGAAATATATTCATTTCTATCTTTGGTTATAAAATTAGTAGGAAGCAGAAAACACAGAAGAGCCTCTTTCCAGCTGCTTCCCCTAGAGTTATGAACTGTATAGGTATGCTTTCCAAGTTATTGCAAGTCACAGTTATACCATATATTTTGATACAGCATGCAATAGGTCAATCAATTTTCAAACTTCAGTATCAGTTTTCCAGTGGCCTGATGGCCAAACCCCCTATTTTAAGTTTCTGTCATGGCAGTACCCCATTCCTTTTTTTTTGTTGTTTGTTTTAATGCTAACTTAGGCATAGGTTAAACCATTGTAACTGACATCCAAAATACAACAGTGGCTTAAATAAAACAAATTAATTTTTCTCTCATGTAATGTTTCTGAGGGTCAGAGTTAGCTGATAGAGTGCCTTTGCTCTATGTAGTCATTTATGGACCTAGGCTCCTTCGGTTTTTTTCTGTGGAGATTTGCCCTCATCTGTACCATTGAAATTGGGTTGCTGTCATGTTTTTGTACCGATACATAGGAAAGAGAAAAAGGAATTTACTCTATAGCACATTATTTATTTTTAAGTGATTTGTAAATTGCACAGTCACTTCTACTCATGTTCTATTGGTGAGAACTTGCCGTGTCTAGCAGCAGAGGAGCCTAGGAAATAAAGTCTCCAGCTGACAGTTATGTACCTTTCCAGTACTCACATAATATGGAGAAAGGAGAACATAGATTTTGTCCTCTGCCTATTTTGCTACAAGGTTTTGCTTATCTTGTTGATCTGTGGAATTTCTTTACGTTTTGTATCTAAATACCGTTTTGGGGCTATGAATTGCATATATTTTCTCTCAATCTATGACATATTTTTTCATTTTGTTTATGGAGTCTTTTATCATAGAAACTTTAAATTTTAATAAAATAAAATTTTGCAAATCTTTTATAATCCCCATTTGAAACAAGCTGCTTATGTATTTGTAGATCTTATTCATCAGTGTTGCAGTTTTGAGAAACCAGGACACCATAGTTGAGAGCTCCTATAAGCACTTAATTTATGGTAATCTCTATTTCAGTTTAAAAAGGAGAATAGAAATATGTTATTTTAAATATAAAGGCCAAAATGATTTTCCTTATTTCATCATTAATTTTATCATTTTGTTACAATTACTAGTTTTTACAATTTGCAATTAACTTGTATTTTTTCTAACTGAACAGTTAGTAGATATCAGAGGTATTCATTTATCAAAATATTTCCCTAAATTTGTTTTGGCTCTAGAAGATTTTGATAATCATAGTAATAAGGAAGTCAGATCGAAGTACTGATCTGAGAGATCAAATCTCATTTGGAATTTAGTGTTCAAGTTGCTAGATATGTCCAATATGCAGTTAAAATATGTTTCTGGAATTAGGGGTAGAAATGTCAATTTAGAAATTGTTATGTTCAGGGAAGATTGTTGAAGCCTGAATAATAAATAAGTTCTTTAAAGAACATATGAAGAACATTGGGCTGTATTTAGAGGTCTAAAAGAAACAGACTAAGGAATCTTTTTTTTAGCAACCGAATGAGAATATATGGTAGTATCTTAATTTATAGGTGAACAAATTGAGGCTGAAAAAAAGGACTGTTGCATAAGGTTGTGTTGTTAGTGCATGGTAGAACTAGTGACTCCAAAGCCTACATGTATCCATTACATCTCCCTGCTTACAAATGATAGTAGAGCATTTCATTAAGAAGCAAGTAGTCCTTGGTGTTCAGTTATTTTTTAAGGTGTTTGCTGACTTGGTAATGATCCTTGGATTGTTAGTGCTGTAGTTATTGGTGGTGGTGTAGAGGAAAATTGTTATAGTAAAAGTATTGATGTATAATAGGAAGGGTTAATTGAAGGGGAAAGTAATGGAGTTCAGTTACTTCTGAGTACCTTTTTATGAAGTTTTGGTGATATAGGCAAGGAAAAAGGGGGAGTTTGAAGTGCTTTAGGAATGCTTTTGGTGTTAGGGATGGGGCTTGCATGTGCAGAAAAGGCCTAAATAAATTTTGAGTTGGAAAAGTAGGATCCAGTCATAATTGCAGTTGCTAGTGATATGTAATTATTGTTGAGCTCCAGAAGTAATAGTATGAAGTTGTAAAAGGATGGGTAATATCTTTTCATGTTGTAGTTTAAAAGATGGAATAGATATATCACTTCTACTTAAAGAGATAAATGCTTTTAGGGGCGATGGCTTTGAAATCTTTTCAGCACTTAGATTGCCTCCTGAGAAAATATGTATTAAGTATCTGGGGTTGGAGTCTTGAGACTTGAGAAAAGCAATAAAGTCAGTAAAGTGTTTCTTTAAAAATATTTAGCTTTTAGATGAATGGTGATTAGAAGGCATAATGAGTGTTTTAAAGTGATGGTAATTTCATTTTATAAATGTGAAGAAAAATTTTTAAATCAGTCATTGAAATTCATTTGTTCTAGAGATGAATTCTGTAATCTTGAAAATAAGGTTATTTATTATTTGGGTGACATTTCATTGAGTCGATTATAATTTGGGCACAAAGAAAAGTATGCCTGTTTTATTTTATTTTTATAATTTTGCCATGAAGAATAAATATGAACAATGCCATTAATTCATTTTGCACATAAACTTTTCCTGTTAATTAACAGTTAAGTGTTATCCTTTGTTGTTTAATCCTTCTCCATTACAGTGTATGCTTTATAGATAGATTCACCAATGGTTGATAAAAAACACAAAATTGACTCTTTATATCTTCTTGTTTACTGTTAAGCAGAAATCAAAGAACAATCTGCAGAAGAGGATGCTGAAGCAGAAGTGGATAACAGACAACCAATTCCAGTTCTTCAGCGTTCTGTGTCTGAAGAATCTGCTAGCTCCATGGTCTCTGTTGGTGTGGAAGCCAAAATCAGGTTAGAGAATGAATGCAGCTGGATTAGATATTAATGACAGGAAGAATGTTAGTTCAGTAGAAAAAATTCAGGGAGTACAAGTTTAGGATGCAAATCTGGATGGAATGCTATTATGTAGCTTTACATTTAAGGAGGGGAAGGTATGTTTGTGTGCTCAGGCTGTTGTTGCAAAGCACTAGGTTATGGTATTATCACAGTTCCCGAGGTCTAATATAAAATACTACCAGCCTACTATTTTTAGCAGGAAAAAAACAAAACAAAACTATGAGCTTTTAGCATAAGGATTAGTTTTGGGGTATTTACCTATAAACGTAAGTTTGAATTTATACTTTCATTCTTTATCCTCATTCTTAAAAAAAAAAAAAGCAGGATGTTAAAACCTACCTTGTAATTCAGCTTTTAAGTCTTGTATTTTTTTAGCCTTTATTTGAAAGACGTGAATAAAACTATGAAATCATCAATTAATTGCTTACCCTTATCTTTTTGAAAGGTTTTCTTTCTTTTGCTTTTGGCATACTACCATTATGCTATTTTTAACAGGTAAAAAACAAAACAAAACTGTTAGCTTTTAGCATAAGGATTAATTTTGGGGTTTTTAACCTATAAACTTAAGTTTATACTCCTGTTCTTTCCCCTCATCCTTTAAAAAAAGAATTATAGGATATTAAAACTCACCTTATAATTCAGCTTTTAAGTCTTGTATGTTTTTTGGCCTTTATTTGAAAGACATGAATAAAACCATGAAATCATCAATTAGTTGATTACTCTTATTTTTTTTTTTTTTCCTACTCTCATCTTTTTTGAACTATTTTCTTTTGCTTTTGGCATACCTCACTCTTTTTTCATGTCTTATCTACTAGACTTTCTACCATTATAATGTTGGAATCCTCAGAGTTAAGTCCTCAGATATCTTGTCTGTTTTTAATATTTACTTGAAAGCTCATTCAGTCTGGTGGCTTTTACTCTATTTGTGTGCTAATGAACCCCACATTTATAGTTCTACTTCTGACCATTCACTGAGTGGATTTTCTTATCCATCTCTCTGCTTGACATTTCTGTTTGGAAGTATACGAGACGAGACAGTAACCCATACATACCCAAAATCACTGTTGATTCTGTACCACTTCTCCAAATTTACTTTTCCTTGAGATTTCCCCATTTGAGTAAATGATACCAACATTCACCCAGTTGCTTAGACCAAAAACTTTGGAATTATTCTTCAATTTATATCCTTTATCATACCTCAGATCCAGTTCATCAGTGCATCCTGTAGCTCAGCATCCAAAGTTATCTGAAACAACTTCTTATCATATTTACTTACTTATCATCTTAGTTCAAGCCACTGTTATCCTTTGGAGTTTGCCTCCAAGCTAATTTCTCTGCTGCCTCTCTTTCCTTTTCCACAGTCCAGTTTGTTCTTAGCATAGTTGCAAAAACGATTCTAAACTGTAAATTGGTACCCCTTATCTTCTTTTTTTTTTTTTTTTTTTTAAAGAGAGGGAGGAAGGGAAGGAAAGACAGAGAAGGAAGGAAGGATAGAAGGAAGGAAGGGAGGAAGAAAGGGAAACATCTTTAAACATTTTCTTGTTTTTATTATATTTTGTTTGTTTGTTTGTTTTTTACATGGGCTGGGGCCGGGAATCGAACCGAGGTCCTCCGGCATAGCAGGCAAGCACTCTTGCCCGCTGAGCCACCGCGGCCCGCCCCCTTATCTTCTTAAATGGCTATTATATATATATACAGGAAGCATGATCTGGCCCAGGTTACCTCTCTGACTTTATTTTGTTACGTAGCATAATCACATTTAGCTTTCATAAATCACACTGATCATAATTCTGTACGTGGGCCTTTTGCAACTTGCTGTACTCTCTGTTGCGTGACTTACCTCTCTTGAGAGGCCTTCCCTCACTACTGTGTTTATAATAGTCAACCTTTCTGAAGTGTAATAATGTCTCAACTTATTTTAATAAGTTCAAGACAAAGAAGAGCGTACAAATGATCTAAGTAAAAGGCTGTACAGGTGGTCATGATACTTGTTTCCTCCCATTTTTTTATTGTAGAAAAAAGAGTAGGGTGAAAAATAAATAAAACAGCAGCCCCACTACATTTGATTCCCAAATTCTGCTTTATTTTTCTTCATAGCACTTACTACTGCCTGACATTTCATTTTTAATCTATCTACCTTTTTGCCTTGTGCACTTAATGAAGGCAGGGACTTAGTCTAAATTAGTTTAAAATTGTTCTGCTACTTGGAACATAAGCTTGTCTTAATTTTTATTCTCTTTTTTCTCAACAGTAATTAGAAATGGTAAACACACCTGTAGAATTGAGATGTACAGAATGTAAATTGTTTGCTCGTCTGTGGCAGTGATCTCAGAGCTTTCTGTTACGTGCTTTTATGTCCGCTAGGTCAACTTCTGTAGCTCTTAGGCTTTTGCTTCATTTCTTTGTCTTCTGTGGATCCTAAGGACTAACTATACGTGTCTTACTTACCTATATGTCCCCTATGCCTATCACAGTATCTAGCATATTGGTCTTCATCAAATATTTTTAGAAGTAGTGGAAGTTAGAAGCTATCTACAAATACATGCAAATTTACTTGATAACCCGGCCTTTCAAACTAGTGGGAAAAAATACATGACTCAGTAAACGATGTTGAGATAATGGACTATACATTAAAAAGAGGAAAAGTTAGATTGATACTTACCGATGGAAATAAATTTGCAGTAGATTATTGAATGATGCAACTATTATTTCTTCTGGACTACATCACCATCGCCTCTGTTATCTTTACTAGGCAGGAAAGAGAGGGTATGCATTCTGCAGAAAGACAGTTGTAGATACAGACCTGGCTTTTTATCCAAGCTCTGCCATTTTTTGACCTTCATTTATTTATTTTTATCTCCTTATACTCCAAATTCCTTTAAATAAAACAAGTAGGTTGAATTTGATGGATTTTAATGATTAAGTATATAAAATGTTCTAAAGGTTACCTATAGTTGATAAGAATTATGTAACATTGCTAGATATAAAATCAAAATACAAAAATCACGTGTATTTCTATATGTTAGGATCTTAACAGTATTCTAAACAGTATTCTTTACAATATTGTTTTCTAATAGTATCAAATAATATCAGATAAATAGGAAAATGTGCCAAAAAATGAGTGAGACCTTTAAGGGGAAAATGATAAAACTCTAAGGAAAGGTAGTAAAGAACACCTGTATTACAGAAATACTGTGTTCATGTTTTGGGAAGCTCAGTATTACAAAGACATTAATTATTTCCTCGTTTATCTGTAAGTTCAAGAAAATCCAAATAAAAATTTCTAAAGGTATTTTCAAATATGACAAGTTGATTTTTAAAATTTGTATAAATATACAAAAGGTAGGCTAAGCTAATATACTCATAAAGAAGAAGAGGGAAGGGTTGCCTTACCAATTACTAAGACTTTTCATAATGCTGCAATAATTAAGTCAGTGTTGTATTATGACAGGGATAGACAAAGAGACTAATGGAACAGAATATGGAATATAGAAACAAATCCTTGTGTAATATGGACAGGTTATGACAATGTGGTGCTGAAAATCAATGAAAGAAGTCCCCCCCCCCAAAAGTTGTGCAAGAATAATTAGGTATTTAATTTTAAAGTGAACTTTTATTCGTGAACGGCAAACCAATGAAGTTTTTTTTAACCTTTTTTTAAAAAAAATTGTATAATATAACATATATATAAAGCAAAGAAAGAAAAACACAATAGTTTTCAAAGCACTCTTCAACCGGTAGGTTTACAGGGATCAGAGTTTTTCATGGGGTATGATAAAATCATCTCAGATTTTTCCTTTTAGCAGCTCCGGAACGTTGGAGGCTAAAAGTAATATATTTTTTTTCACGTTACTTTTATATCCCACCACCTTGCTGAATTTGTTTATTAGCTCAAGTAACTTTGCTGTGTATCTTCCAAGTATAGTATCATGTCATCTGCAAATAATAAAAGTTTTACTTTTTCCTTTCCAATTTGGATGCCTTTTAATTCTTTGTCTTGCCTGATTGCTCTGACTAGAATTTTTAGTTCAGTGTTGAATAATAGTGGTGACAGTGGCCATCCTTGTCTCATTCTTGATCTTAGGGGGAAAGCTTTCAGTCTCTCTCCATTGAGTACGATGCTGTCTATCAGTTTTTCATATATTCCCTTTATTATATTGAGGTAATTACCTTTGATTCCTCACTTTGGAGTGTTTTTATCAGAAAAGGATGTTGAATGCTTTTTCAGCATTAATCAAGATATCATGTGATTTTTTTCCCTTTTGATTTGTCAATGTGCTGTATTACATTAATTGATTTTCTTGTGTTGAACTATCCTTGCATTCCTGGTATAAACCCCACTTGGTTATGCTGTATAATTCTTTTAATGTGTTGTTGGATTCGATTTGCTACTATTTTGCTGAGAATTTTTCTATCTATGTTCATTAGGGAGATTGGCCTATAGTTTTCCTTTCTTGTAGCATCTTTACCCAGCTTTGGTGTTAAAATGGTATTAGCTTCATAAAATGAGTTAGGTAGAGTTTGTTTTTCCTCAATTTTTTGAAAAGTGTGAGCAGGATTGGTGTTAGTTCTTTTTGGAATGTTTGATAAGATTCCCCTGTGAAGCCATCTGGCCCTGGACTTTTCTTTTTAGGAAGATTTTTGGTGATTTTGGTGACTGATTGAATCTCTTTACTTGTGATTGTTTGTGGCAATCTTCTGTTTCTTCCAGAGTCATTGTGGCTTGTTTATGTGTTTTCAGGAATTTTTCCATTTCATCTAACTTGTATAGTTTATTGGCATATAGTTATTCATAGTATCCTTTTATGATTTCTTTTATTTATTCAGGGTCTGTGGTAACGCACCCCTTCTCATTTCTGATTTTGTGTATTTACATCCTCTCTCTTTTTCCTTTGTCGGTCTTGCTAGTGGCCTATCAATTTTATTGATTTTCTCAAAGAACCAACTTTTGGTTTTATTTATTCTCTCTATTCTTTAGTTCTCTGATTCATTTAACTCTGTTTTAATCTCTTTTATTTCTCTTCTTCTGTTTGCTTTGGGGTTAATTTGCTGTTCTTTCACAAGTTCCTCCAGTTGAGCAGTTAAGTCCTCAATTTTTGCTCTTTCTTGTTTTTTTTTTTTTTTTTAAAGGAAAGACAGAGAGAAGGAAGGAAGGATGGAAGGAAGGAAGGAAGAAAGGGAAACATTTTAAACATTTTCTTGTTTTATTGTATTCTGTTTCTCCGTTTTTGTTACATGGGCTGGGGCCGGGAATCGAACCGAGGTCCTCCGGCATAGCAGGCAAGCACTTTGCCCGCTGAGCCACCGCGGCCCGCCTCTTGTTTTTTAATATAAGCATTTAGTGTAATAAATTTCCCTCTCAGCAAAGCTTTTGCTACATCCCATAAGTTCTGATAAGTTGTATTCTCATTTTCATTTGTCTCTAGATAGCTACTGATTTCTCTAGCAATTTCTTCTATGACCCACTGGTTGTTTAAGATTGTGTTATTTAATCTCCATACATTTGTGAAGGTTCTTATTCTTTAATGATTATTGAGATCTAACTTCATTCCATTGTGATCAGAGAAAGAACGCTTTGAATAATTTCAGTATTTTTAAATTTATGCAGACCTGTTTTGTGCCCCAGCATATGATCTGTCTTGGAGAATGTTCCATGAGCACTAGAGAAGAATGTATATCCTTGTGTTTTGGGGTGCAGTGACCTATATATGTCCATTAGGTCTAACTTATTTATCAAGTTGTTTAACTTCCCTGTTTCCTTGTTGATCTTCTGTCTGGTTGTTTAATATAGAGGAGAGTGGTGTATTGAAGCCTCCTACTATTATTCTTGAAATATGTATTGCTCCCTTCAGTTTTGCCAATGTCTGTCTCATGTACTTTGGAGCTCCTTGATTGGAAGCGTATACATTTATGATTGTTGTATTTTCTTGGTGAATTGTCTCTTTTATTAATATAAAGTGTCCTTCTTTTGTCTCTTATGATGTCTTCATATTTAAGTCTATTTTGTCTGATATTAATATAGCTACTCTTGCTTTTTTTGGTTACAACTTGCATGGAACATCTTTTTCCATCCTTTCACTTTCAATCTATTTGTATCCTTGTGTCTACGATGAGTCTGTTGTAAGCAGCATATAGCTGGGTTATATTTCTTAATCCATTCTGCCAATCTGTATCTTTGAATTGTTAGGTTTAGTCTGTTAACATTGAAAACATTACTGGAAAGGCATTTCTTGAATCCGCCATCTTATCTTTTTTATTTTATTTGTCAGATCTATATATTCTTTTCCCTCTTTCCCTTTTTGTCCTTTAAATTACCCTGACTGGGCGGGCCACGGTGGCTCAGCAGGTTGGAATGCTTGCCTGCCAAGCCCGAGGACCCGGGTTCATTTCCTGGTGCCTGCCCATGTAAAAATAAATAAATAAATAAAAGTAAGAAACTGAACCATAATGATTATTAAAAAAAAAAAAAAAATTACCCTGACTGTACTCTGTAATTCTGTGCCCTCCTCCAGACCCCCCTCTCCTGTCTTTTTTTTTTTTTTTTTTTTACAACTGCCAGAACTCCCTTTAGTATTTCTTGTAGGGCCTGTCTCTTGTGCACAGATTCTATCAGGATTTGTTTGTCTGTGAAAATTTTACTCTCCCTCAGTTTTGAAGGACAGTTTGGCTGGGTACAGAATTCTTGGCTGGAAATCTAGGGCACAGGGCCATTTGTACACATGTGCAGAGGAATGGCAGCAGGTCTGTACTATGCCTCCCTGGGATGGGGGCAGATGCGATCCTGGCTGCCCAGGTCAGTGCTTTCTCAGAGCTGGGAAGCATGACTGAGGGTTGTGCACATGCTCAGTTCTAGGAGTGCCATAAACTGATGTTCCCAGAGCTGAAGGGCTTGATTGGGAGCTGTGCACATGAGCGGTCCTAGGAGTACTATAAACTGATGCACAGAGCTCAGAGGATCGGGGTGAGGCAGTGCAGCATTATGGGGGCAGGTGTAGCTTGGGTATGGGGGTTAGCGCCCTCAGCCTTTATGCACTGACAACAGCCTTCAGGGAACAGGGAGGGGGAGGTAGTGCTCAGGACTGGTGCAGGAAAGGTGGGTTGGATGTGCTTGGGGTGGGGATGTGTGGTGGTGGGTAGGTGTGCTGGGGGTTGCTGGAAAGGGGTGTTTGGAGCCTGGAGAGTGGGAGCGGGTGTCGGAGTTCAGGTACGTGGGGTGAGTTGTGGGTCACAGGGCTCTGCTGGTGAGGGTAGCATGTTCAAGGAACATAGCTCAGCTTACTTCCTAGTCCCTGTCTTCCCCATCTATACACTCCTATGGGCTCCATGCTTCCATGTTAGCATCCAGTTTTCTGCTTCTCAGCTTCTCAGTCCCTGTAACCAGGGCTGCCCTGTGTGGTACAGTAGGCTCTCCCAGGTCAGTTGCACTCTTTAATCACTGTCTTAGTCGCCCTCCTGCCCCTTCTCTAAATTTTTCTTGAATCAGGGCTAAACTCAGCCATCTTCCCAGAACTCCCCAATAAAATTTTTAGAAATGAATTTAGGCAAATTTCTTAGGAAAGGTTTTTTAAAAACCAAATGACCTGCTTACCTATCTGTCCCTGTATGTTCATTGATAAAAAAAAAAAAAAAAAAACCAAATGACCAGGCGGTGCAACGGTGGCTCAGTGGCAGATTTCTCACCTGTCATGCCGGACACCTGGGTTAAATTCCTGGTACCTGCCCATGTAAAAAAAAAAAAAAAAAAAAACAGTAGAAGGAAAAATAAAAGAACCCCCCTATCATTAAAAAAAAAGGATAAATACCAATATATTTAAATAAAAAACTTGTTATCACTGGAGACACCAAAACAATAGTGATGATAAATGATGGAAAGGGAGAAAATATTTATAGAGTATATAACTTATAAAGGACTTGTGTCCATAATGTAGTTAAAAAAAAATAAAACAAACCACTCCTATATTTCAATAAGACAGATTGGTAAAAGACAAAAAACTTTCAGTAATACTACTTGATTGTGATATATTTTAATACTCAACATTGGATTTTATTTAGTTATTTCGTTTATATTCATTAATTTATAAATTAATTTATATGAATTTCTGTAATTTTCTTGTATTGTCCTACTTTTTAGAAACACGGTTACACTGAACCTTGTAATGTCAACGAAGTACCTTTCAGTTTTTATTCTATTTTCTGGAAAAGCTGATTTAAGATAGAAATATACACTTCCTTGAAAGTTTGGAAGAATTGACAAAATTATCTGAGTCTGTTAGTTTCTTTTGGAAGGGGAACTCTTATTATCAGTTCCATTAATGTTTTCCCCCTATTTCAGTTGTCTTTCTTCTTGCGCTGCTTTTGGCATTTTATATTTTTGTCAGAATTTAACTATTTTATTAAAGTTAAATATATTTAATTTTCAAGTATATTAACATGATTTATGATACATTTATTAATTTTTTGTTCTTTCTTGCATTTATAGCTGTTTTCTCTACTTCATTCTGTATTTTGTTTGCATTTTTGGCTGCTTTTATTTCCAGAGGCTTATTTTATTATTTTTTCAAAGCGTTAGGTTTTGGTTTTTTGTTGATCTTCTCTTGGATTTGCAGTTGTCTAGATCATTAGATTCTGTTCTTTTCTTTGTTGTTTCTTGCCTTCTTCTCTATTTTGTTGTTGGTTACTTTTTCCCCCAGCTTCTTGAATAGAAAGCTTGACTCATTTACTTTTAACTTTTCTTATTTACTGATAATTTATGTAAACCTATAAGCTTTCATAAGTTGTAACTGAATTCCGCAAATATTTGTATTCAGTTTTATTTTCATTCAGTTCTAGATATTGTGATATGCATTTTAACCTGTGTTATTTAGCAGTTTATTTTCTAATTTCCGAATAGAAACGTTTAGTTGTCATTTGTTACACATTGCTAGTTTTATTGCATTATTGTCAGAGAATATTGTCTATATGACATTGGTCATTTGGAATATTCCAGGTCTTTGTGGTCTAATTTTGGAATATTTTAGTGTTTTCACAAAGAATGTGAACTCTCACTTGTTTATCATATCTCAAGTTTATTAATTATATTCAAATAACCAGTAAATAAGAATGAATAATAAAGATGTTCAGTGTCTCTGCTTCATTTCTATCTGTTTGATATATATTTTATGAGAAAAGCATTAAAATCGGCACCTGTTGTTGATTTAATTTTTTTCTCTTTACATTTCAGTTAGGTGTTGCCTAAATTTTTTCTGTGGTCTGTTATTATCAGTTATATGTTTATTATGGATATATTTTCTAGTGCTACTGATCATAGTATCATCACTACTTAAACTTTTCCTGTGTGCCTGGTATCTGTATCACCTTTTCCCACCAACATTTTGTGCCCATGTTTTATTTTTGTCCTTTCATTTTCAACCATTTTATGTCTAATTGTTGAGTCTAATTTTAATCTTACTTCAGCAATTGTCTTTTATTAATTTCCCCATTTATATTTACTATACTTGTTCTTTTTTAATGCTTTTCATTTGCTGTATACACATATTTTAATCTTTCCCATTGTTTCTGTTTTCCATTGAATCAATAAATAATTTTTTCCTGTTGATTATACATTCCATTTTGTTTTTATGGTGCAGTTACCTTAAGCCTCAGACCTCTGTTTCTTTACTGTAGTAATTTTTTGGAAAGAATTTCAAATATACATTTCCTATTAAATTCTGAATCTTATCAGTACAATATTTTATGCTGTTTTCATGTCTCGTAGCCTCCCCTTCCATTATTTTAATATTATCTGGAATTTCATTTTTAGTTATTGTAGATGTATGGTTTATAATTTTTTTTATTTCTCCTAACCTCTTAACTTCCCCCCTTACTTTGAAATAATGTATAATTTATGCACAATAAAATTCACCCTTTTTGTGTGCAATTATGTGAGTTTAAACAATTGTATACAGTTGTGTAACTGCTAGCACAGCAAGAACATTCAATCACTAAAAAATTCCCTAATACCTATTTGTTGTCATCCCTGACCCCAACTTCTGGCAATCACTGATCTATTGTTTGCCCTATACTTTTACTTTGCAATAACAGCATGTAAATGGAATAATAAGTATGTAGTCTTTTAAGTCTGATGTTTTCATAAAGCGTTATGCATTTGTGATTCATCCATGTAACTGCATATATCAATAATTGTTTCCTTTTTGTTTTGTGTAGATTCCCCTCCCCCCCTTTTTTGTTTGTTTGTGTGTGTGTGGTGTGGTAGTTATCCAACATCAGGCACACAAACCAATGTAAAATTTCATCTTTTGTATGTACCTACTACAGTTTATCTGTCTCTCGGTTAAGGGACATTTGGGTAATTTGCACTTTGGAGCAGTTTTGAATAAAGTTGCAGTAAATATTTTCTTAAAGGTTTTGGTGTGAATATTGGGTTTTATTTTGTTTGGATAAATATTTAAGTGAGATGTAACTTCAAAAGTGACTGCCAAACACAAACAGACATTTGCACACCAGTGTTTGTAGCAGCATTATTTACAATTGTAAAGAGATGGAAATAGCCAAAATGTCCATCAACAGACCAGTGGCTAAACAAACTGTGGTATATACATACAATGGAATATTATGCAGCTTTAAGACAGAATAAAGTTATGAAGTATGTAACAACATGGATGGACCTTGAGAACATTATGCTGAGTGAGACTAGCCAAAAGCAAAAGGACAAATATTGTATGGTCTCACTGATATGAACTGACATTAGTGAATAAATTTGGGATATTTTTTTGGTAACAGAGACCATCAGGAGATAGAAATAGGGTAAGATATTGGGTAATTGGAGCCGAAGGGATACAGACTGTGCAACAGGACTGAATACAAAAACTCAGAAATGGACAGCACAATACTACCTAACTGTAATACAATTATGCTATAACACTGAATGAAGCTGCGTATGAGAATGATAGAGGGAGGAGAGCTGGGGGCGTAAATGAAACCAGAAAGAAATATAGATGTTAAAGATTGAGATGGTATAATCTAGGAATGCCTAGAGTGTATAATAATAGTGACTAAATGTACAAATTTTAAAAATTTTTTTGCATGAGGAAGAACAAAGGAATGTCATTATTGCAGGGTGCTGAAAATAGATGGTAATTAATATTTAAAAATTTTACCTTATGTGTGAGACTAAAGCAAAAAATGTTGATGTGGTACACAATTTATATTTTGACTAGTGCATTTCCTAATATAACTTATGTAGATAGTTTGATTGAACACCATAAGTACTTGGAATCTCAGGTAGGACGTGAGATTTTGTTGGTTTGTCCAGAGTGATGCCCCGATGAATCCCAGAGTGATTTGATCAGTGACTGGAAAAGTATTTGCAAGCCCCCTTTGGGGAATGGTGAGAATGGGGAGAAATTCAACTACCCGAAGCTGAATTCTTGATATTCTCACAAGCAGTGTGGACAACCAAAGCTATAGGCTGAGCCCCCAGTCTTGGGGTTTGTTCATATGAAACTTAACCCCACAAAGAATAGGTCAAGTCTACTTAAAATTTAGGCCTAAGAGTCACCAAACAAGAGAGCCTCTTTTGTTGTTCAGATGTGGCCTCTCTCTCCAGCCAACACAACAGCAATCTCACCACCTTCCGCCTGTCTATGTGGGACATGACTCCCAGGGGTGTGGACCGTCCTGGCAATGTGGGACAGAAATCCTAGAATGAGCTGAGACTCAGCATCAAGGGATTGAGAAAACCTTCTCGACCAAAAGGGGGAAGAGGGAAATGAGACAAAGTGTCAATGGCTGAGAGATTCCAACCAGAGTGGAGAGGTTATCCTGGAGGTTATTCTTACGCATTAAGTAGATATCACCTTGTTATTCAAGTGTAATGGAGAGGCTGGAGGGAACTGCCTGAAAATGTAGAGCTGTGTTCCAGTAGTCATGTTTCTTGAGGATGATTGAATAATGATAGAGTTTTCACAATGTGACTGTGTGATTGTGAAAACCTTGTGTCTGATGCTCCTTTTATCTACCTTGTCAACAAGTGAGTAGAATATATGGAATAAAAATAAATAATAGGGGGAACAAATGCTAAAATAAATTTAGTTTGAAATGCTAGTGATCAGTGAAAGTGAGGGGTAAGGGGTATGGTATGTATAATCTTTTTTTTTTCTTTTCTGTTTTCATTTTATTTATTTTTCTATTGTCTTTTCATTTTTTCTGAATTGATGCAAATGTTCTAAGAAATGGTGAATATGCAACTAAGTGATGATATTGTAAATTACTGATTATATATGTTGGTGTTTTATTTGGTTTATTTAATTTTTTTAATTAATAATTTTTTTAAAAAAGTGACTGCCAAAATGTTTCCCTGTGTGACTATGCCTTTTTGCATTCCCAAAAGCAATATATAAGAGTTCTTGTTGTTCCACATCTTCACCAACACTTGATATTATCAGTTACTGTTTTTAATCCATCCTAATTGGTATGCATTAGGTATCCCATTGGGATTTTGATTTACAGTTCCTTAATGAGGAGATGTTGAGTCTCTCTTTATGTGCAATCTGAGTAACTTCCGTGAAATGTCTGCTCAAATGGGTATTTTTACTATTTTTTTTTCTTATTGAATTTTGAAAATCTGTGTGTTGTGGGTACAAGTCTACTGTCAAATAAGTGCTGCAAAATAATTTTCTCAGTCTGTGGTTTGTCTTTTCATTCTCTTAGTATCTTTCAAAAAACAGTTCTTAATTTTGAGAAAATCTAGTTTATTAATCATTTCTTTTATGTATCATGCTTTCATTATCTTATTAAGAAGTCTTTGCAGGATTGCTGAATCATTATATTGATACATCTTTATTTTCCAGTTTCTTAGTGCAGCTAGAAGTAAAAACCTAAAATTGTGGAATTGTAATCCATATCAAACTCTGAAATCTGTTCCACAACTAATTGTTGTGATGTCCTTTGAAATGTATCGCTTTTTTGTATACATGTTATTTTTCAGAAAAAAAAAAAAAGGAGGAGGAATGTAACAGAGAAGATAGGATTTAACAAATGAGTATGACTGGTGAAACATTGTATTGATATTTCTTTTGGTCTCCAGTATCTTGGAGTAGCTATGAGAAAAAATGAAAACTCCAGGAACTACACGTAACCTATACGAAACTTTAAAATATGTTCTATAACTACTTGTTTAAATGTACTTGGCAATTTATTGGGGTTTTTTTTTGCATATCTATTATGTTTCACAAAAAAAAAGTTTAAAAAAAGTCTTTGCCTAACCCAAAATCACAAAGATTTTCTGCCATGTTTTTTTCTACACGTTTTAAAATGTAGGTTTTACAATTAAGACTATAATCCTTGTTTAATTAACTTTTTTTTTTTTCCGCATGGGCAGACCAGGTCGAATCTGGATCTCCGGCATGGCAGGTGAGAAGTCTGCCTGCTGAGCCACTCTGACCCGCTGTTTAATTAACTTTTTAATACATTTTTATTGTGAAATTTAATATTTATACAAAAAAATAAGTTTCAAAGTATGTTTTACCAAGTGGCTGCAGAATAGATTTCAAAGTGTGCACTGGCTTACAGTTCTACCATTTCAGATGTTTCCTTTCAGCTGCTCCAAGACATTGGAGACTAAAAAGAAATATCAATTTAATGATTTTTTTTAGTTATACTCATTTGTTAAATCCTAGCGTCTCTGCTATAATGCTCCCTTTTCCTTTGATCCTTTTCCCAATCCTTAGGGATTAGACCCACTCTGGTTTTTTTCATGTTGAAAAAGGGTTTTGACAGCATGGTATAGGGGGATGCAACTGGTTGATTTTCTTTGGAGAGACTGGCACCTCTGGGTTTTAGGACTTATTTGGCCATCTGAAGATTTTAGGTTTCTGAAACAGTAAATTTAGTGTGTGCAACTTTTATACGCTCTCAGATAGAACCCTTGGTGTTTTTTAGGATTAACAGGAATGATGTGGGTGGGATTTGGCAATCAGCAACATCTAACTGAAGCATAAGAGTAGTCTCCAGAATAGCTTCTTGACTCCATTTGAGCTCTCTTATCCTCTGATACCTTATTTTGTTAACATTTCTCCCTGCTTATAGTCTGGAAGGATCCCACAGTGCCAAGACCAAGCTCATCTTGGGAGTCATTTCCCACATTTCCAAGGAGACTTACACCCCTGGACGTCATGTGCTACATAGTGGGGAGGGTAAGGATTGTACTTGCAGTGTTGGGCTGAGGGAGAAAGAGAGATAGAGTTAGAGAGAGAGAGTTAGAGAGGTAGAATGAGAGAGAGAGAGAGAGAGAAAGATCGAAGGCCACATCTGAACTGCAAAAGAAGTTCTCTGAAGTGACTCTTATGTATAATAATGAGTAGGCTTGGTTTTTTTGCTACCAGAATAAGTTTCAAAAGAGTAAACCTCGAGATCTAGGACTTGGCCTGTTAACTTGCGAGTCCCCTAGTGTTTGAGAGTATCAGGTATTTCCCAGATGGGAAAATTTTAGTAGTTCCATATATTTTCTCTAGTCCCTCAAGGGACTTTGCCAGTGTTTTCTGATAATCTGCACAAGGTACTCAGGAATGTATCAGAGTATGACACAAGCCCTTGTTCCCATTCTGGGCTCTGTGTGTTTGAGTTGTGAACATGAACTATTCAGACAAATGAGTTAGATAGTGTGCTACTGAATATTTAGGGTTTGGGCAAAATAAAGCTCTTCTTCCTTTGGTCTTATACAGTAGTTGAAGTTCTAAAATGCAAACACTGTCATCCTTTACCCTGTATTGTGATTTACCTTATTGCCAACCATATCAGCTTCGTTCTTATCTGTAATTGAAGCCTGATCTCTTTTTCATTTCCTTTACTGGTTGTTGTATATAGCAATGCTGACTTTCAGAACTGTAGAACTCCAGCTCTGAGTCTTAGGTGTCACACAGATACCCAAAGTTTGAGGGAAACAACAGGTTATAGAAATATAGCACAGGATCTCAGAATCAAGAAATAACACTTAAAGCTCACAAATAAATGTGACTGCTATAAGAGCTTATAATCTAGGCCGCAGTTTTTTACTAAGTGTTTTCTAAGAGACCCTACAATATTTGTCCTTTTGTTTCTGGCTAATTTTGTACAACATAATATCTTCAGGGTTCATTCACCTCATTGCATTCCTCATGACTTTGTTCCTTTCTGTAGCTGCACCATTTTCTATCATAAGTGTACCCACAGTTTGCCTTTCTGCTTCTTAGTCATCGTACCCTTTGGCTGCCTTCATCCATTGGGCATCATGCGTTATGTCCAAAGTAAACAAGCCATGTCTCACAGTATCCTTACTTACTTTTACAGTCATCATCACTTTCAATTGTAGACAGTTTTCATTGCTTCAGAGAGAAAAATAAACACACCTTCACCAAAGAGAAAATTGCAAACTCCCCTTAACTTGATTCCTCTGCCTCCCCACCCCCCCACCTCTCGTTATTTACCCCTACTGCTGCTGTGGTATTAGCAAAGTCTTCCTGTTAAAAAAGCCCATAGCATGCAATAGTAGTTCCTCCCGCTCATACCTTTCTATTATTGATCCTTTGAATATGATTCACATCTTTGAATTGATTCGTGCAAGAACTTATTTTAGTAATGTTAATTGGCGAGATACATGGCTCTATACATCCCCTTTCAATCCTATTTACCTTCAATATGGCAATATTAATTATAAATCCACTAATGAACTACCATCACTTATATCCGTTCCCATACATTTTGGTTCAACTTTTTTGGGTAACAATTCACCTGTCTCTAGCTTCTGTGTATCTCTAGGTCCCCTATATTCTACATGATAAGACTCTGAGTTTACCTTTTCCAGGGTATTATTAGCAGGACATAGTATGTATCCTTTTGTGTCTGGCATATTTCACTCAGCTTTATGTCTTCAGAGTTTATCCATGTTGCCATATGCTTCAGATATTCCACTGAATGTATATACTGCAGTTTGTTTATCTACTCGTCAGTTGATGGGCACTTGAATTATTTTCATCTTTTGGTAATTGTGAATAATGCTGCTATGAACATTGGTATGCGAGTGTCTGTTCATGTCACTGCTTTCAGTATTTCTAAGTTTATACCGAGTAGCAATACTGCTGGGTTGTAGGGCAACTCTTTTCTGAGGAATTGTCAAACTCTTTTCCACACCAGTTGTCCTATTATACATTCTCAGCAGCAGTGAATAAGTGTTCCAGGTTCTCTACATCCTCTCCAACATTTGTAGTTTCCTGTTTGTTTAATAGCAACCATTCTTATAGATGTGAGTTGTTGTAGTTTTGATTTGTATTTTCTTATAGCTAATGAAGATGAACATCTCTCCGTGTGTTTTTTTAGCCATTTGTATCTGCTCTTCGGAAAAATATCTATTCATATCTTTTGTTCATTTTCTAATTGGGTTGTTTGTTCTTCTGTTGTTGAGTTGTATGATTTCTTTATATATACTGGATATCAAACTATTATCTGATATGTGGTTTCCAAATCTTTTTTCCCAGTGGGTTAACTTTCTCTTCACCTTTTTGACAAAGTCCTTTGAGGCACAGAAGCATTTGATTTTGAGCATTTCCCTTTTATCTATTATTTTCTTTTGTTGCTTGTATTTTGGGTGTGAAGTTTAAGAAGCTACCTCCTATCACTAGGTTTTGAAGATGTTTTCCTTATATTTTCTTCTTGTAGTTTTATGGCACTGAATCTTATATTTAGTTCTTTGATACACGTGGAGTTAATCTTTGTTTAGGTGTAAGATAGTGGTCCTCTTTCATTCTTTGGGGTATTGATGTCTACTTTTCCCAGGCCCATTAATTGAAAAGACTACTCTGTCTCAATTCAGTGGATTTCAAAACCTTGTCGAAGATCAACTGACCATAAATTTGGTGGTAGTGTATTTTTGGCTTTTTGAGGTAAGTAGCTTTTCCAAGTCTTCAGAGTAGGTTGTTAGAACTTTGATTGGTATTACTTTGAATCCATAGATCAATTTGGGTAGACTTGATATCTTGATGTTCAACCTTCCTATCCATGAGGAGGGAATGTCTTTCTACCCATTTAGATCTTTGATTTCTTTTAGCAATGACTTGTAGTTTTCTGGGTACAGATTCTTTACTTCCCTTCCTGTCCATGAGGAGGGAATGTCTTTCCACCCATTTAGATCTTTGATTTCTTTTAGCAATGACTTGTAGTTTTCTGGGTACAGATTCTTTACTTCCCTGGTCAAGTTTATTTCTAAGTACTGATTCTTTCAGTTGCTATTTTGAGTGGAATATTTTCCTTAATTGTTTTAGTTAAGTCATTACTTATGGGTAGAAAATTATTGATTATTGCACATTAATCTTGTATCTAGATACTTTGCTGAATTTGTTTATTAGCTCAAGTAGCTTTGTCAAATATTTGGATTTTCCAAGTCTAGGATCATGTCATCTGCAATAAGAAAGTCTTACTACTTCCTTTCTGATTTGGATGCCTTTTTATTTCTTTTTCTTGCCTGATCGTTCTAGCTAGGATTTTTTTGCTCAGTTTTGAATAATATGGTGACAGTGGGCATCCTTGTCTCGTTCCTGATCTTAGGGGAAATGCTTTCAGTCTGTCACTGTTAAGTGTGCTATATATGCTTTTTATCATATTGAAGATGTGTCCTTCAATTCCTAGCTTTTGAAGTGTTTTTATGAGAGAAAAGGATGCTGAATTTTGTGGAATGCTTTTTCAGCATCAGTTGAGACGATCATGTGATTTTTCAGTTTTGAATGTTAATGTGTTGTATTACATCGATTGATTTTCTTGTGTGAATCACCCATGCATGCCTGGTATAAACCCCACTTGGTTGTGGTGTATTATTATTTTAATGTGTCATTGACTTTGATTCGCATTTATTTTATGAGAATTTTTGCATCTATATTCATTAGGGAGATTGGCCTGTAGACTTTGTGTAGCATCTTTATCTGGTTTTAGTATTAAACTGATGTTTGCTTGATAAAATGAGTTAGGTAGAGTTCCTTTTTCCTCAATTTTTTTGTAGAATTTGAGCAGGATTCGTCTTAGTTCTTTTTGGGATGTGTGGTAAAATTTCCCTGGGAAGCCATCTGGCCTTGGCCTTTTCTTTGTAGGAAGATTTTTGGTGACTGATTCAACCTCTTTACTTCTGATTGGTTTATTAAAATCTTCTATTTCGTCTTGATTCAGTGTAGCTTATTTGTGTGTTTCTAGGGATTTATCCATTTCATCTGAGTTGTCTAATTGGTTGGTGTATAGTTGTTATAGTATCCACTTATGATTTTTTTTATTTCTTCAGGGTCCATGGTAATGACCCCCCTCTCATTCCTGATTTTATTTGTTTGCATCCATTTTGTTTGCTTCTTTGCCAGTCTAGAGAGGGGTCCATCAATTTTAATTTTCAGTTGTAAGAACGTCTTTGATTAGTTATTCCAAATTCTGTCTCCTCTGGTGTTTTAATTTGGCTATGCCATCTGTGTCTGCATCTTCATGTGCTTTGCGATTTTCTGTTGACTTTGATTATCTTGATAAGGTTATTCTGAAAGTTGATTTCCCTCGCTCATATAAGGTTTTGAATTTGCTTGGGTTTGGGTTGAAGGTCTCCTTTTGCTCTAAGTTTGTCAGTAATTCCCTGCCAAACCAATGCCCACATCTCATGCAGATGTGGCTCTGTTTGAAGATCTGTGGAAAACTAAGCAGATAGGCAGTTTGTCAGGCTGTAATTCTTGCATCTTCCCGCAGATGGCATTCTTGGGCCACCTCTTCCCCTCAGGCCCACTTCTCCCCTACTTGCAGCAGCTGGCTGAGCAGGATGGAGACCTGGTGAAATTCCAGCCTATGCTGCTGATCTTGGTTTGTACTGAAAGCTGCCATCCCCCGGACTTGAGGATGGGCAGTGTGCACCTTGGCAGAGAATCTTCTTGTGGGCCGCATGGGTCTAGTGGTTGGCAGGCTCCCACTTGGGATGACCTTGTGCTGTGGAACTGAGTATTTCAACTGCCCCCTGCCACCAGCCTGGAAAATCCTCAGCTTGCTTTCTCAGTTGCACCTTTCCACCCGTGCATGCCTGAGGACTTCTCAACTGTTGACTTCTGTTTTTTGCTGCTCAAGCTTGAAGTTTGAGTGGAAGTGGTGGTGGATGGGTTGGCAGGACATTTCTTGTTCTGTTTCACTTGTTAGTCTTGGGTAGCTACTGTGTCCTTGGGTTCGGGTGTATTGTTTTTAGTGAGCCTACCATTGCCACAGGTGTAAGACGCCTGTAATGATTTGGATCCCGACATAGCCTTGTTCCTCCTTTACGGTTAAAGGACTTTTTCCACCTGTTTTGTTCTCCCCATCTGTAATAGATCCGTCACTATTGTAAGGTGACAATTTTTGCTATCCTTCCCCAACATGTCTGGGGCTCTGTGTCTTTCCCACATCACTACTGTTCCTCTACCCAGGCTTTTACCATAACCGAGCTTTCTCTGGTAAAGTCCATGGAGAAGAGGGTGTAAGTGGATTAGAAATCTTCTTGTGTCTTTGGATCCTGGATGTTCTATATTCTCACACCATTTCATACTTGGCCTTTAGCATTTTGTTTAAATTGTTCATTGAATTTTTGTTACCCTCTCGTTTGATGTCCAGGGGTCTGTTTCCCAGTAAGTGCTTGTATCTTATCTCTCCTTGGAACTGCCTATCTTTTTAAAGTTAAAAATAAGTTACTCTAAAATATTTGTGTACCTTTTCCTCATGCTTTTCTTACAGCACTTCCTAATTCTTTCTCCAATAATTGAGTATTTCTATAAAAAAAACTTCATTATTTTGTATTTTTTGTAACAAAATATTTAAGGTTTTGTAAACCTGAGAATAATTTTATGACACCTTCACATCTGAGTGGTAGCTTTGGATATAAGATTAAAGGTTAAAGATCTTTCATGTCGATACTATAAAAATATTGCTCCATTTTCTTCTTGTAATCAGTGTTGTTGATAAAACTGTTGTCAGTCTGTTGCTCCTTATAGGTAGTATTTCCAGTGGAAGAAGCAAACTGGAAAGGGGGTGTGTTAAAAGAGATATAAAATACATAGCTCAGGGCGGTGTGACAATGGCTAAGCAGGCAGAATTCTCACCTGCCATGCCGGAGACCTGGATTTGATTCCCGATGCCTGCCCATGCAAAAATAAATAAATAGATATATAGATAACTCAGAAAAATTACAAATAAAAGTATAGGTAGTTTTCTGGCAAGTAATATTGGTGGTGGTTTGGGCGTAAAAAGAATTGGAGTTTTTTGGAATTGACTCTTATTTTTCTGAAACAAGACCATTTATTCCTCGAGCAGGTGTGGGTATGTGTGTGATTCAGTACCAGTGAGCAACACTGTTTATCATTACATTGTAATAGGTAATTTATTAGAAAAACTTAAATAGGTGGTATTCATAAGCAAAGGGTAATTAGTTGAGAGAAGCTGATATGAACTTAACTTGATAGTTAAAAGAATCACCTGAAAAGACTACGTATTATTTCCATCACCTATTAGTGGTAAACCATTGTATGGATACTACAGAAGTAATGGTGGAAACTTTAATGCCTGAGAAAAAAGATTTGGGTACAACAGCAATAAATAAATTGTAAAGAGAAAATATAACCAAGGGGGAGAGGTCCCTTTAATTTTGTTCTTTCCAAGGTTCCTTATTGTATGTATATTCCCTAAATGTCCTTTAACTTTTTAAATGTTTTTTTTAAATAGACTTTATTTTGTTGAACAGCTTTATATTTACAGAAAAGATGGGCAGGCTACCCCTCTCTGCCTTGTACAATTTCCTCTATTTTTAACAATTTACATTCATGTGATATAATGGTAATAGTTGATGAACCGCTTTGACACATTATTATTGACTAAAGACAATAATTTACATTAGGGTTCACCCTTCATATTGTATAGATCTATAAAGGGTTTTCATAAATGGTCCATGTCATGTATTCACCATTATAGTTTCATACAGAATAATTTTACCATTCTTATCCTGTGTTCTACCTATTCGTTGCTTTTTCCTCCCTCCAAACACCTGTCAGCCACTTAAAAGTATATGTTTATATGGCAAGCAAACTCATTGGCTTCCTCCCTCTATGTGGGACATGACTCTTAGGGGGTGTAAACCTCCCTGGCAATGTGGGACAGAAATGCTAGAATGAGCTGGGACTCAGCATCAAGGGATTGCGAAAAACTTCTCTACTGAGAGGGGGAAGAGAGAAATGAGACCAAGTGTCAGTGGCTGAAAGATTTCACAGTCAAGAGGTTATCCTGAATGTTATTCTTAAGTATTATATAGATATCCCTTTTTTAGTTTTAGGCATATTAGGCTAGAGGGAGGTGCCTGAAACTGTAGAGCTGTGTTCCAGCAGCCATATTTCTTGAAGGTGAATGTATAATGATATCACTTTCACAGTGTGACTGTGTGACTGTGAAAACCTTGTATCTGATGCTCCTTTTATCTATGGTATGGACAGATGAGTAAAAAAATATGGATTAAAAATAAATAAATAATAGGGGGGACAAAAAAAGTGTATGTTTTTATTTTTCCACGTGTATGTGTGGTATATATGTATCATGCATAAAGAATTCTCCATTGAGTTACCAAAGAAAATCTTGTCCCAACATGTTTCAGAGTAGTTGAAACACCTGTAGAATAAACCCTATTCTATCCCTAAACCTTATTAGCTTTACTTTCTTTAGTGTTTTTTAATTCTTCGAAGTTTCTTCAGTAAGATTTTTTTAAATCAATTTTTAAAGTACAAACTAGAATTTTATGATTTGGTGTATTTACTGCTTTTTTAATTTTTATTTTATTTTTTATTTTTTACATGGGCAGGCACTGGGAATCGAACCTGGGTCCTCTGGCATGGCAGGCGAGCATTCTTGCCTGCTGAGCCACCGGGGCCTGCCCGTATTTACTGCTTTTGAAAAAAAATCATTCTGTGGAAAAGTAGGATTTCAAATGTATAATAATTATTAAACCTGTTCTTGTGGTATGATCATTGGATAAACTATAGTAAATATATTGAAAAGCTTAACTTGCACTAAAGACATAATATTTATTTTTATACTCAAAATGTTTTTAAAGACCATGTATCTGTAGTTTTTACTTCAATTAGTTGAATTAAGTTACTTTTCTCCTTTCTGTTTTCCTCAATTTTCATTTTTCACCAGTGAACAGCTCTGCGCTTTTTGTTACTGTGGTGAAAAAAGTTCCTTAGGACAAGGAGACTTAAAACAATTCAGAGTAACGCCTGAGTTTATCTTGCCATGGAAAAACCAATCTTCTAACCAAAAGGACGTTGATGACAACAGCAATGGAACCTATGAGAAAATACAAAACTCAGCACCACGAAAACAAAGAGGACAGAGAAAGTAAGCAATTTTGAATTTAAATTGTTGCAAGGAAATAAGACTATATGTATGTATGTATATATATATATATATAGTTAATTTTCAGTACAATGACAATAAATATATAATGGGATGTTAACAGTTTTTTCATGCATAGGATGCTTTATGAGTCAGCATTAACCCAACAAACACTCCTTTTTTCAAAATTTCTTTCTTTTGTAAAAAAAGATTATCTTAATTTTATATTATCCAAATCAGTATGATTAAAAAAAATAGAGCTTTTTTTGATAGGAAAAATTTAATGAACATAATATACACCAAGAGGGAGTTCATGGGATTTATCCCTTAATGGAAAGACGGTAACATGGATTAATGTAGTTTAAAAAGATGCTTTTTTTAAAAAAAAAAGATATAAGAATGTCCAAAGATATTTGTGTAATTATATAATATGTATAACTATACATATATGTATATTCATGGGCACATTTTTTTTCCCCAATATGCCTTACACTTTCGTTTAAAGGGCTATTTTAATACATAGATTTTGCATTCCTTGCTGATGGGATGGATATTTCCGGAGTCGATGAGAAAGTGTAAAAATTAATTTAGCTTGGAAGGCTAACCAGTTCTGTCCCTTGAGGGTGATGATGTAGTCATCCAAGTGGTTATCTGGCTTCTATCCAAATTTGTGTACTATAAAGCATTGTTGGGTTGTATTCATTTGATTGGCTCGTTTTGGACTGCTGCCAATACCTTGAGGGCCTGAAGTAGGAAATGAAACTATAACAAGAAAGGGAATCTTTTGAAAGAAATTAAGGTGGAACACTTTAAGGAGGTTTTAGAAGTATTGTATTCAGAAGAGTCTTGATGCTTTGAAGGCCATAGCTAGCTTTGCATTTTTGTTATCAATTGAGTGTTCACTTTTAACGGAATGTATCAAAAGTACAGCAAAGTTCTAATGTCTATTAGCAACTAACAAATTTAATAGACTGGACCAGGTTTTATTTTATATTCTTGGATGTTCTCCCTTGATTAATGGTATTTATGTAAAAACCTGTTCTTAGAAATATATCATTTACTTTTATTTTATAGGATAAGTTGATTTTAGTGACAATTTGTATGGGCTGAGATAATTATGTAAAAATATCCTTGGTACAAAGAAAGTATTTTTTATAATCTTACTGTTTACCAAGTTAAGTAATGACAACTGGCTAGTTATTGGACCTTAATAATGACTCAAATGTATAAAATTCTGTATATCATTTATGGGTAAACAGTTAATTTAGGTTTTTAATTATTTTACATATTTACGTTATATATGCTAACAGTTAATTTTTTTTTAATTTGGAAAAGACGTTTATACAACAGTTTTTAACTTCTTTGTTGCGCTAAATATAAGAATATATCATTAAGAGTTGTTTTACTTTTTCCTTTTATTTTATAGCTTAAAATTTGAGGATATGCATTTTAGCTGATTTCTGTTGATGCTGTTTCCTAAGCTGTGCTACTGTCATCCTTAGGACTGACTTAGGCATTTTAATTGTAAGGTGTTTACATATAAACCAATCTCAAAACCCGAAGGTTAAATTTGATGAAGCTACTAGTTAGGAACTGGTTGGTAAAAAAGACTGGTTAGTCATTCCATTGATTTTTACACTCCCAAACCACACTCTCACCTCCACTCTATGAAATCCTGCTGCAAAGAAAATATACTAAAAGAATATCTTAGATTTTATAATTGAACTGTTAGTCTTTTTTCCCCCTCCTAATAAAATAGCAGTGATTAGTAATGAAGAGTATATTTGTAGGAATTGAGATTATATTTATAGGAAAAAAATTTGTCCTCATTTTACTGTGGGCGTTTCTAAAAACAAGAATTGAAAGATACCATAGCATGCTAAGCCTTTTTTAAAAAGTGAGTATGCATTTCTAATGCTGACATAGACTATCACTGGTTAATTTTATATGGTTTGCTATTTAAATGTACTTATTGAAATATGTTAATACTTTTTTTCTTTCAATGATTCCAGGTATAAAAATGTTTAGTACCCTGGTCATTGTGCTGATTTTCTCTTAATAGGAATCATGATAAATATCCAGCATACAGAAGTGCAGTGAGTTATGATCTATATTCAATAGTGATTTATCCAGAGTAATGATCAGGTTAAATACTATGATATCAGGAGAAGATTAAAGTTTTAGTGACACGTCACCTGATTTCCCTAATTTAATGTTAAACACAATAGTAATCTTTGTTTTTTTAATGATCTCAGCTAATACCTCAAGCTTTAGGGCCTTAAGTTTGAAATCTCCCAAATGTTGTATATCTTATTCAACACCCATTTTTATACTGTTGGTTTTGCTATTATACTCTCTTTCTTATTTCCAATACTGTTAGTAGCTGTTTTGTTTTTGCATTTTACTTCTGATTTGTAAGTTAAAGTGAAGTATTTGCAATGTCGTGCCACAGACTAGCTGTTGATTTGTTGAGGGGACCATGAGAAAGCTACAGCTGACATGTTCCAGTCCCAGTGCCTCCTTCTTTGTCGTGGGTTTTCATTCCCCCTGGGAAATAACCTTTCTTTACATTAAAGTAACTGCCAGCTCTTTTGTGGCAGTCTTCAATTAGGATAAAAAAATTTTTAATTGCTGATTTCATCATGTTATGTTTTATAAGCATTTAAATAAAGCCGGAAGTAATATTTATTTTATGTGATAAAACTCAGTTCCTTATTAGAATATGAGTATGTCAGTTTTTAAAAAAATTATATCAGAAAATGACAAAATAAATCTGCAACTGTAATTTTTAACATTTCCTTTTGGGTTTGGAGACTTTCTTTTTATCTAGTTGCTGTTAATATACTATAGCAGCTCAGTTTTATATTACATTGTGAATAAAAACAGACAAATTCCAAAAGTTGTTTTATGTCAGTTTTTAACTAACATTAAAATTGATGTGGTAGTACATTGTGTTTAACTTTTTAATATAATAAAACCAATTTCTAACTTATCATTTTTACATCTATTTTCTTTTCTTTTCAGAGAACGATCTCCTCAGCACAGTATAGTATCATATGTAAGTGTAAGCACCCAAACTTCTTCAGATGATCAGGCTGGTAAATTATGGGATGAACTCAGTCTGGTTGGCCTTCCAGATGCCATTGATATTCAAACCTTATTCGATCCAACAGGTATGTGCAGTTTTGAAATAATTGCCTCTTGATTCTGTAATTACCCACTTAGTAGTAATACCTTTATCTAGATATAATTTTGCTAACATTGTAAAATGTTGGAAATGTCTGGTTATATAAAATAGTTTAATTACATTTTTATAATTTATTTAGTCTTTGCATAATACCAGCACTGGAATGGATATTTTTATAAATATTTGCATTTATTCTTGTGGAAACAGCAGAAACCGGGAGATCTGACAGTTGAGGAAAGAGAAAATTGTAAAAGGCTATATGAGAATTTAGGGAACATGGCTGTCTGGGTCTATTTAATATAGGTGTGAAGAATAATAGACTTTAGAGCCTGGGTATCCTGTTATAGCAATATAGTAACTCATGATGTGGTACTGTTGGGTTTTTAAATAAATTTTGTTCTGCTGTTGAACTATGATAGAGGCTTAAGTGCTATATGATGGGGAATTTAAAAAATGAGCTGCTATTAATGACTGATGGATGCTGTTGCTGTGGAATGCAGAGGAATAGAGGTATATGTATGGTGTATTTTCATAGTACCCTTTGTTATCAACAAAGTATCAAATAATACCCTGTTTATTTTATATAAAGATATAAAATATGATGTGGTAATTGTATTACTGAGGGTTCTCTAGAGAAACAGAACTTACAGGAGATATCTCTAAATATGAGGTTTATAAATGTGTGTCATGTAACCATGGGGACATAAGAGTCTGAAATCTGTAGGGCAGTCCATGAGCTGGCAGCTCCAATGAAGGTCCTCAATGAGAACTCCCCAGGAGAGGCTGTTTGGCTGAAAGCAGAAAAAGAGAATCTCTTTTCTGAATTGTCCTGAAAAGCCTTCAGGTCATTAGATTAATTGTCACTCATTGCAGGAGACACTCCCCTTATCTGACTGCAGATGTAATCAGCAGTGGATGCAACCACCATGCTCATGTTTTATTTATTTTTTTATTATTATTTTTCTTTCTCTTTTTATTTATTTATTTATTTTTACATGGGCAGGCACTGGGAATCGAACCCTGGTCTCTGACATGGCAGGTGAGAATTCTGCTGTGCTCATATTTTAAGTCCATGAAATGTCCTCAGAGCCACAGACAGGCCAGTGCTTTCTTGATCAGACAACTGGGCACCATCACCTGGCAAAGTTAACAGTATTATTACTGACCATTACCATTAATAGTAATATTACTGACCATCACAGTAATATTTTAATAAAATGACCAAAAATTAATTTAGTTTGTTGAAAGAATGAGGTTCAGTTACCTGGAAATTATGTTCTTCCATAATACCTCATTCTCTAATACAGTGATTTGTAAACTTTTGCACGCATTAGAATCATCTGGAGGGCTTTGCTAAAACACAGATTGCTGAGTCCAACTACAGGAGTTTTGATTCAGTAGTACTTTACTTGGATCTGAGATTTTGAACTTCTAATGGGTTTCCAGAAGATACTGATGCTGCCAGTTCTGGGACCAGATCACATTTTGAGAACTGCTGCTTTAATGATATCATAACTATAGGATGCTCTTGTGTATTTATGTATTAGAGTTGATTTGGGGGTTTTGTGGCTTTTCTTTTGAGCTTTATATTGTGTACCCATTTACTTCTTTCATTTTAGGCACATGTTGGGCTCATCACCGTTGTGTGGAGTGGTCAGTGGGCATGTGCCAGATGGAGGAACCATTATTAATGAACGTGGACAAAGCTGTTGTCTCAGGGAGCACAGAGGTAAGTAGAAGAAACAAGTATTTAAGCTATACTTTTATGACATTTACTCAAGTTGACATAAAGATTCACTTGCAAGAATCATTATTTGTTTAATGAATATACTATGTATAAATATGAATTAAATTTTAAAGCTATTTATTAGCTGATAGATACTATTATTTCAAAATCCTCAATACTGGATATTATTTATATCAGAGTAGTTTGTGCCTACCATTAGAATATAGTGTAAGTTTTGCAATAAATATTAAGTCTTTGAAATGAATATTTTACATTTAAATCAGAAATGAAAATTGCCAACTATACTTATACATCCATCCATTTGCTCTTTAAAACATAACGATTTGATAAAGATTTAAAATAAGAGATACAGGATTTGTCAGGCATTTAGTCCACAGGGTGGAATTGTTCCATTTAATATTTTAAGAATGAATTAAAATGTTTATTTTCAGTGGTAGTTCAGTTTCATCTTTTTGGCATTTTCCCAAAGTAATATTGTACACATAGTCTGCCATATTGTAAAGCTTTTGATGTGATTTTCATGTAATTTTGAAGTGAGCACAGAAATTAACGTACCAATTATCTCACATTTGTAAAGGTAGCAAAACCTGTGACATGAAATTGCTTTGCTACCTGTATTACTGAGGTTCTCCAGAGAAACAGAACTGATAGGATATGAATCAGTATGTATGTAAATAAGTAAATATTAAGAGTTTTCTTGTAGGAATTGGCTCATCCTCCTGTGGGGATTGACATCCGATTACGTAGGGCAGGCTACAAGTTAGAAACCTGATGAAATACAAGATGAACCTGGATCACTTGTTGTGATAAAAAGTAAAGAACTATTTCAAAAAGAGGGATTTGTTGATACACAAGAGCCAACTTGAATAGCTGAGCCAAAGCTGGACCAATTTGAGCAGTAGCAGCAACAATAAATGATCTTATTGTATTTTAATCTGTAGAATAAAATAGATATCCATGAGCCTGTAGTGATATAAATAAATAAATATGAATAAGTATATGAACAGTGTAAGTCAGTTCACATCACTTTTCTGCTTAACACTGTCCAGGGTTTTCTCATCTTAAAAAAAAAAAAAAAAGCTATAGGTCCTTCCCATCACCTACAAGACTTTGCATCATTTACATCACTCCCCATTTCTGCTTCTCAGTCTTCATTTCCTATAACTCTTCCCTTCCTTTACTTCCTTTAGCCATACTGGCCTCCTTGGTCATCTACAAATATACAAGAAAAATATCCTCCTCAGTACCTTTGAGTTGATGCTCCCTCTCTGAAGAATACTCACTCCTCTTAGATGTCTGTATGGATTGCTTCCTTATTTCCTTTAGGTCACCTCAACACTGAGACCTTTTCTGGGCTCCCTGTCTAAAATATCAAATGCTCCCTCTGCTCCTATTATACCCCTGGTACATTTTTTCCCCCTCTACTTAAAACCATCTAACATAGAATATATTTACTTAATAATCTTGTTTAGTATTCATCTGCCTTCACTAGAACACTAATGCCATTAAGCCAAGGATTTTGTTCTGTTTTGGTCATTTCTACAATTAAATATTTGTAGACTTAATGAATAGCACTGAAGTTTATTCATGGTATCTTTCATATGCCTCAAAGAAGTCTGAAGAGCCCAAAGTGTTACTGGAGGTCATCAGTGTGGTTCATTTTATTTTGGAAGTCATGCTTGGATCCAAGCCTTTATTCTTGAATTGATTCATTGATTTTTATGATCATTCCTCAGCTAGTACCATAATGTGTGATCACATTTTCATATGTGATAGTATAAATCTCTTACTGCGGTTCAATTGCATAATTTCTTGAACAAAAGTAATAGTGAAAATTTTTGTTAACACAATAGGAGCAAAGTATGTAAAAGTGGAATTGAACTTACAGAGAACAAACAGATTTATTTTACTGAAAACCATACATTCTAAATTTGCTGACATTTGATAACTTGTAACTGAATGTATTATAATACCTAGCCCTGTTTTCAAATAAAATAAACATTTATCCTTCTTTAAGATAATGGTGATATTTCAATAATGACAAAGTAACGCGTTTTCAAGAGAATTGTGTGCTAGGGGTAAAACATTTTGAAAACAGGGTTTGGAACTCTTTATTGCTGTTTTGTTGCCAGAATAAATGAAAGTGTGTCAGAAACGCTCACATGTACACTAAGAAAATCTTGGGCATATAATTTCTTGAACTGTTTGAAATGCTCTGTAAGAGTGTTGGCATGTTTTGAACTCATTTTTTAAAGATACAAAAAATTCAGTACTTTCTGGTTACAGAAGGTGAAAATTTATAGGTAGATTTTGATAAGTTTGGTTGAGATTGGAAAACGTTTTTGGTAATGAGCTTGTAAGCACAGCCAGTGATGCAATACTTCTATTCAGGTCCCCAAAGTTTTTTGAGGACTCTTTGTTTTAAGCTATGAACAGCTATTAAAACCAGATATTTAAATAAACTATAGTTAGAATTGGGCCTTTCAAGCACGTTTTACTTTTCTTAAATTTAAGATACATTTTTTCTCTTTTTCTAAAAATTTTTATTGAGAAATATCTACACATATACAGTCCAACCATATTATATAATCACTGGCTCAAAATATCGTCATATAATTATGTATTCATTATCATTTTTAGGACATTTGTATTATTCCAGAAAAAGAAATTAAAAATAAGAAGAGCTCTTATATACCTCACATACCTCTTACTCTTTCCTCTCATTGACCCTCAGTATTTCAGTCTGCCCAACTTTGACCCTTTATCTCCCCCTATTATTTATTTGCTGTTTATCTTTTTTTTTTTATTCATCTGCCCATACCTGGATAAATGGAACACCAGATACAATGTTTTTACAGTAACACAGTCACACTGTAATAGTTATATAATTATAGAATCTTCTTCAAGAATCAAGTCTACTGGAGTTCAGCAGTTTCAAGTACTTCCCTCTAGCCACTCCAATACATTATAAACTAAAAATGGGTATCAGTTTAATGCATAATAATAACCTCCAGCATAACCTCTAGACTCTGTTTGAAATCTCTTAACTGCTCACACTTTCTTTTGTCTCATTTTGAAGATTCCTTTTAAATATGTTTAAGGATGAGAGGAAGAGATTGAATTTATAAGAGACAAGCGTAAAAAATCTAAAAGAACAAAATGCAAAGCACAGATGGAGGGGTTGCAGTCGTTTCAACTTTTTGTATACTTTTTAAAATTAAGAAATATTTATGTCTTATAACATGTGTCCTTATTATCCATTCTCCTTGGGCTAGGTAGCTCTCCTTTCCCAACATTGGTAAATTTACAGTTGTTTGAATGAAGTTTATTTTTCAATATTAGTCTCCCTTACTGAGGCTATGCACACCAGGAGGGCATGAGCTATGTTTATGATTTTATCTCTGTTGCCTAATTCAGAACGTGGCTTGGTTACATGCAAGTATGAATAGAGTTTGCCAATGAAGGACAAAATTGAATGCATGAGTTTAAAGGGGGTAGAGAGAGAAAAAACATTTTTTAAAATCTGGATAATGGTATCTCTGTTACATGTAACCTTGAGTATCATTCTCTGAAATTTCTCTCTGGATAATACAAAAGTATATGAATGGAAGAAATCTGATATTAAATGAGGCTAAAAGTTTGGAAAATTCTAAGTTAGAAACATGTGATGCTAAATTTGATTAAACTCAGCCTAGAAGGTCATCTAATTCATTGTATAACTATTAAATAGATGATATTACATTGAGCATAATTACACAAGAGTAATGGCTATACATGTGCTCTTAGAGATAAGAAAAATGTTTTTATATCCCTTACAATGACTCTTAATGTCCATTATTGAAATCTGATAGGGCTGTGTGTGTGTGCTAGCTTATTTAAAATTATTTTAAATTTTTTATTTTGATGACATATATACAACATCAAGTTTCCCATTTTAACCACTTTCAAATATATATACAGTAATTCAAGAATGGTTTTAGTTACATTTACAATGTTGTGCTACTATCACCGCCATGTTACCAAACTTTTCCATTACCTCAAACTGAGCATGTGTGTGGTTATCTTTTTTGAAATGCTTCCTCTACCTGTTATTTTTCTGAATTTTATATTACTTTATGATGTCTATGATATGTAATATGCCTGAGTTCTATTATTTAGGAAAGATGTACATAAGTAGGTTGGTAATTTACTTGCTCTCAAATGCTTATTATTTTTCTGATTTGATTTCTAGTCTATAATACAGGGTTTTAAATGAAGATAATGTATCAGGTATTATTCTTTTTAAAAAAGGAAGAATTAAATGAGAACTATTAGGCAAATATCTATTTATCCTTTTTGTTTTTATTGAGATCCTTTTTATGTATATATATTTTATATTTTTATTACTAAAACAGCATACAAACACACAAACATTCTTAACATACAAACATTCCATACATAGTATACAATCAGTGGCTCACAACATCATCACGTAATTGTGTATTCATTGCCTTGATAATTTTTTTGGACATTTGCATCATTCCAGAAAAAGAAAGAAAAAAGAAAAACTCATACATACCATACCCCTCATCCATCCCTCTCATTGACAGCTAGTATTTCCAGCTACCTTATTTATTTTTGCCTTTGTTCCCCCTATTATTTGTTTATTTTTTTATCCATATTTTTTACTGATCTATCCATACCATTGTTAAAAGGAGCATCAGACACAGGGTTTTTACAATCACACAGTCACATTGTAAAAGGTATATCATTATACAGTCATCTTCAAGAAACATGGCTACTGGAACACAGCTCTAGAGTTTCAGTTACTTCTCCTCTAGCCACTCTAAAACACCATAAACTAAAAAGGGGATATCTATATAATGCATAAGAATAACCTCCAAGAGAACCTCTCAACTCTGTTTGAACTCTCTCAGCCATTGATACTTTTTTTTTATCTCATTTCTCTTTTCCCCTTTTTGGTCAAGAAGGCTTTCTCAATCCCTTGGTGTCGGGTCCCGTCTCATCCCGGGAATTCTGTTCCATGTTGCCAGGGAGGCTTACACACCTGGGAGTCGTGTCTCACGTAGAGGGGGGAGGGCAGTGAGTTCACTTGTCATGTGGGCTTGGAGAGAAAGGCCACATCTGAGCAGCAAAAGAGAGTCTCTGGGGTGGCTCTTAGGGTAAACCTGCTTAAAATTAGGCCTATGTTTTGCAAGAATAAGTTTCATAGGGGTGACTCCCAAGATTGAGGTCTGGTCCTATTGATTTGGTTGTCCCCACTGCTTGCTAGAATATCAGAAATTTTCCAAATGGGAAAGTTGAATATCACCCCCTTTCTCCCCATTCCCCCAAGGGGATTTTGCAAATACTTCTTTATTCACTGTCCAAGTCTATGAATATTCACTGTCCAAATCTGTCTGGGATTTATCAGGGCATCACACCAACAATTTGTTGACAAACTAACAAAATCAAAATCTCATGCCCTATTCAAGATCCCATGTACTTATGGTGTTAACTAAACTGACCATACAGGTTAAATTAGGAAATGCACTACCCAAAATATAAATTTTGCACCAAATAAACATCTCTCCTTTTATTTTCACACAGAAGCTGAAGGTTTAAAACATGGATGATATCATCCTTTACCCAGTCTTCTGATACATCACTACTTGACGACTGATCGCTTTTTCAGCTTTTTAAACTGTTCCTGTATGGGGTAGTGTTGACTTTCATAACTTTAGAGCTCTAACTCTGAATCAGGTCTCACATAAATACCCGATGTTTCTGGGAAAGACCATGTTATATATAAATAATTCAG
The DNA here is from genome assembly GCF_023851605.1 of Tamandua tetradactyla. Classification (NCBI taxonomy): domain Eukaryota; kingdom Metazoa; phylum Chordata; class Mammalia; order Pilosa; family Myrmecophagidae; genus Tamandua; species Tamandua tetradactyla. The sequence goes on along the minus strand of NC_135327.1, from coordinate 196,745,844 downwards.
TATCTCAGAATTTAGCATTGAAAGTTACACCTCCTGAGTAAATGTGACTATTGTAAGAGCTTAAAATTTGGACCCTTTACAATAAGCCCCAACCTGATAACCCATGCTCTCGACTTTAGTTCACCGAATTTTTATATTATAGTTAGTCTGTATGATTGAGTGATGATAATATTTGTCTTTTTGTTATTTCATTCAATATACAGCTCTTAAGGTTCATTCATGTAGTTGCATGCCTTACAACTTCTTACCTTCATGTGGCCACTCAGTAGTCCATTCTATGTATATACCATAGTTTGCCTTTTCCATTCCTCAGTTGTTGTACCCTTAGGCCACCTCCATCTATTGCGTATTGTGACACTGCTGCCAGAAACACCAGTGTGCAAATGTCCATTCATATCCTCATACTCAGTTCCTCCAGGTATATACTGAGTAACAGGGTTTCAGGATCATATGGCAACCCCACCCCTAGCCTCGTGTGGGACCATCACACTGCCCTCCAAGGGGCTAGACTTCACATTTCCCTACCAACAGTGAATAGGTATGTCTCTCTCTCTCCACATTCTCTCTAGCACTTGTTTCTCTCTATTAATTTTTAAACATTTTTATCCACACATCATAAATCCAGCCTAATTGTATAGACATGCCTTTGCTACCATCTTCTATCTGAAGACATTTCCTTTTCTTCCACATGGAATCCATACCCCTTTCCCAGTCCCCCTGCCTGTTGACATTCAGTTTTGGCCCAACGCCTTTGTTACATTCGGTGGAAGCATATTACAGTGTTACTGATGACGCTTATTCAGTGGAAGCATAATACAGTATTATTGATGAGAGTAGACCCTAGTTTACATTGATTATACTTTTTCCCATTAACTGTCTATTTTCAACACCCTGCAATACTCATGTTCATTTATTCTCCCTCATGCAAAGACATTTTTTAATTAGTATATTTAATCACCATCATTGTACACTCTAGGCTTTCCTACAGTATACCATGTCAGTCTTTTATCTTCTGTCTTTCCTTCTGGTTTCATATGTTCCCCAGCCCTTCTCCCTCCATCACGTTCAGATTCATTTGCTGAGATTTTTATACCTTCCTGAAGCCTTTTTAAGCTACATTCTCCATTTCTTCTCTTAACCCCTCATACCTTATGCCTACCTCCTTTCTGATAATTATGATACAGGGTTTTAGTAAAGAAACTGTTATGTAACTACCTCCTAATATTAACTCAGTTTTTAAATTTGTTCAATACAGTGGTTTTCAAGTTGGGGCAGTTTTGTTCCCCAGGACACATTTGACAATGCCTAGAGATGTTTTGGTTGTCAGAAATTGGGAAAGAGACGCTAATGGCATCTTGTGGATAGAGGCGCCTAAAGTTCAGCAGCACAGAAGACAATCTCCCATGACAAAGAATTCTTCATCTCAGAATGTCAGTAGGGCTGACATTGAGAAATTCTAGTTTAATGGATAATAATATTCCTATTTTAAAATTAATATATTTAATGTAATTTCCTCAGTTGTTAAATGGCATTCATTATCAAGCAGTTTAGTTTCTGGAATTTCCCTCAGATTTTATTTCAGTTTTTCTAGGGGGAACTTTGATCATTTGCTAGATAGAAGAATATGCCAGACTATGAATTTGTGCTTCAGGGTAAGTGTTCAGAATGCAATATACCAAAAACAGAATGGCTTTTGAAGGGGGGATTTATTAAGTGGCAAGTTTACAGTTCTAAGGCTGTGAAAATGTCCAAATTAAATCAAGTCTATAAAAATGTCCAAAGTAAGGCACCAATAAGGGGTTACCTTCACTCGAGAAAGGCTGATGAAATTCAGGGTTTCTTTCGCAACTGAAAAGCATGTGGCGTTCACGGTCGTGTCTAGCTTTCTCTCCAGGCTTGTTTCATAAAGCTCCTCCAGAGGCATTTTCCTTCTTCACCTCCAAAGGTCTCTGGCCGTTGGGGGTTCTCATGGTTCTCATGGCTCTGTTGTTGCTCTGAAGCTTTTTCCAAAATGTTTCCCCTTTTTAAAGGACTCCAATAAACTAATCAAGACCCACCTGGAATGGGTGGAGCCACACCCCCGTGGAGATAATCTAATCAAGATCACAACCTATAGTGCTGCATAGGGATGAAAAGAAAGCGCTGCCTCCTCAAGATTTTTCAGGATCAAAACTTGGCTTTTTCTAGGGTATATAATCCTTTCAAACCAGCACAGAAAGTAATGGGGTTTCTCATTTAATTTCTGCTTTGAAGCCCTGAGGGTGTTACCAGCATCTTGGAAATTTTATAATTTGTATATATTATCAAGGATATAGTTTAATTCTGTATGCTGCAGATGTTTAATCTTTTTATTTACCTAAAGCACCTTTCTCTTTAATTCTCTCATCCCTTACCCAAAGAAATAATTACATAATTATATAACTAATTATATGATTACATAAAATCAAAATATTATTTTTATGTTTTTGTGATAGGAATCCATTTTCATTTTCTCCTTTAAAGAGAGTTGGTTCTTTCTGTACCATTTATTGAAATATCTTTTCTTTCATCTACTTATTTGAAGTATAACCTCTGTCATATAGCAGATATTCTATATATGTGTAGATTTTTTCCAGGCTCTCTGTTGTAGCCCTTTATATATTTGTCTATGGTGTCATGGCTACTATGGCTTTATGATAAGTCTCAATTATTTGGTACAGAGAAACTTGTATTAGGCCAGCCCTCCTACTGAGAAAAATTAGTAAAGCTGGATAAAACATTTTTTTCAAAAATATCTTTGAAGGCATCACAGAACTAGCAAATCTTGGTAAGGGCTTAGGCTGACCCCAGATGGAAAGATTGTACCTGATGTTTACGTTTATCTGGTTCTTAAGATATTAGGTAGGAGATTAAGAAGATGAAAAGAGTTTCTGGCAGTCTACAGAGATGGAAAGGTAAAAATAGAATTTAGGAGCCATCAAATAGTATAGACTCTAATTTGGGACCCCTGAAGGCTAGCTATATCAAGGGTTAGCAAATTAAGACCTGTGGGCCAAGTGCAGTCTGATATTTATGTTTGTATGGCTTACAAGGTAAGAATTTTTTTTTTACATTTTGAAATGGTTGGGAAAAAATTCAAAGAAGAATAGTATTTTATGACACATAAATGTTAAATGAAGTTCAAATTTTAGTGTCCATAAGTAACGTTTTACTGGAACACAGCTAAACCCACTCATTTGCATATTATCTAGCTTCTTGGGTGTTATGGTAGCAGAGTAGTGCTTTTGCTGCAGCAAAAGTGATGATCTTATCTCTCCACCTTACTGCTCAGCATGTTACAAATTATAATGACACAATTATAAGTCACAAATGTTTGGGTGCATGTGTATTGCCCCAACATTTTATTTATTCATATTTATCACCAGTGTATTCCTATCATGTTAAAACAATAAAAGAAGAGAAAGGTTGACTTATGTAGACTTTTGAGGCATAGTGGAGTAGAGTCTTTTGTTACCAAATTAAATGGCAAAGCATTATGTTTATTGTGCGACAACGTTATAACTCTGCTAAAAAATACAATTTACATCAACATTACCAGACTGAGCACTCACCACAATATTTCAAACTCACAGAAAAGTAAGACATTAAGTTAAAATAAAATTATCTCATCACAACCAAATTTGTTCTCAAAAAGAAGAAATGAAAATGAGACTACATCCAGGGAAATTTCTTATTGCCTCATTTGTTAGCTAAGCAAAGAAAGCCATTTATCAATGGTGAGTTAATTAAATCGTGTTACAGCCACAGCAAATACACTTGTTTAGGACTATTACCCTTTCAGCAAGAATAGTTTCTCAAAAAGTTGAGGACATTGTGAGAAACATAAAGAGTCATTTAAAAAAGAAGGCACATTCCCTAGACCATGCACCACCACCACCACCACTCCCCTCCCCCCCCGCCGCAAAAAAAGAAGGCACACAGTTTTTACTGATTTTCCTAGGCTTTTTTTTTTTTTGAAGGACAATTCACTGTACTCATATTATTAGTTTCGTATACTGTCTTAATATGAATGGGACCACTTCTCTACTTGAATTATTTTTTATCAAAGCAGAATAATAACCTAGCTAATACAAAGTGTTAAAATAGAGCATAAAGATACAAAAACAAACATTCTAATTCTAGTTAGGAATGTAATTATGAGGTTACATTTTTAAAAATCCACAATTACGTTTAGGAAATCACACAAATGCCAATCACTGGTTTGAATGAAATACATAAATTTGTAGCAAATCTTTGTAGTTATAAAAAAAACAAAAAAATTACCAAAGAATGCACAAAATTGTTTATTCCACCTTTGTGTCATATTTCTGGATCCTTCATCAGTGTCTCATGAAGCAAGAAACAAAAGCAAAAAAAATGAATAACTGAAATCAGAATCACTAATGCTATCAACTAAGGAAACACATAAATTAAAATCTAGCAGCCATCAGCAAGAGTACAGCAAAGACAATGGTGTAAAAAGAAACAGAAAATTGCTAGAAGACTGTATGCATCCTAGTCTTTCAAACCAGCAAAATATGCTTCTACATAGAGGAACATAAACAGAATTTTTTCCCTTTAAGGTATAGAAATGCAAATTCTTTTTTTAGTACTGTGGATGGGTAAATGTATTTGTAATGGTAATTCTACTAAGCTGTTACAGAGTGGGCCAGGAACACATTAATGGATACTGGGGATGATGTGTATTATAATTCTTCAATTAAGATAGTGGATATGCTAGCCAAAATTTGTGTATATATATATGTAAACACGGGAGTAGAAGACAAAGGTGAATGAGACTTCTCATCTATCTTAACAACATTTATATAAAATCAGAATTAAATGCAGTCCACTCTGCTTCTGAAGAGGCATTGGTTCAGCTCCCAAATCTCAATTGCTTGATGCAGTCTCTCTTATGAGAGTACTCAGAAGGTGTCTTCTTAAACCCAAGCTTATTTTTAGTGGTGGAGCCACTTTCAGTAGATAGCTGCGTGGGACTGATATCAAGTCTCTATTTTTGGAGAAAGTTGGAATCTTTCCTTGTACACCCTTCCTGTATGTGTAACAGCTTCTGTTTTCGCATTCGTAGTAGCTATTGCTATCTTATCACCTTAAGTTCTATGTTAATGATGGCTCCACATACATCATCACTGTAGTCATCAAAAGATTTTCTAATACGGCACAGCAGTGTCTCTAGCCAAAAACCATAGCGGTCAGTTTGTCTCTACTGTTTGTTCAATGTAATCAGCCAGCCATCCTCCTCCTCCTTTTTTTTTTTTTTTTTCCATCTCTCCACATAGGTTCAGTACCATCCTTAAAAAATAAATAGTCACAGTCAGGCATTGAATTACTAGAAAACTGGATATAGTTGTACAGAGCCCAAAAGTGTTCAACAGTATCAGACTTACAGATCAGTAGAAGGTTTACTTGCCAAGTTTTGCTTTTGTCATTTTTTGGAAAAACCAAAGCACCTATCTGTTCTGGGGTGGATGTTTAGTTTAGTGTTCTTGGTTAGCAACTTCCTGATTAGATTCTGTTTTCTCTTCTTCTGTAGGTGGGGGATTAGGAGTAGGGCTGGTTTTCAGTTCCACAGTCTCCATCTTGGATCCAGCTGTTTCCTAGGCTCTTGATGAGTCAATAGATGTTACCAATACTGCTCAGTTGTTTTATTCCAAAAGTCAATCCTGAGTTGACATGACTGAGGATTAGCTTTTATGAATAGTCCGCATGGAATCATGACAGGTGAGATGTGTTCAAAGAAGTAGAGAAAATACTAATTCATTACAACCTGAAGTGAAAACTGTGAAGATGTGTTAATGTTGACAGTGGTAAAAATATGTGTGGAAAAGAAAAAGGCTTAGGTGGTCAAATATATAAAGCTTGTTAAAATGTCAGTTGTTTAAAATCTATGGTTATTCATTGTATTATTCATCAGTAGGTTCTTTTGTGGAAAGTATTTGAAACTGTCATGTGCTTTTAAAAATGCCAATAGAGTCAACAGTAAACTTTACCCACTTTTGTGGATATTACCATCTCAGGTCCATAAACAGAAGATGAATATCCTGACTTGCTCTGCAACACAGAAATTTGATGACTAGTCAGTGGTAAAGTTTCATTGTAGTTCTTTGAGTTTAGGGCTGAAATTAAAATTTTTCTGTATGAGAGGAAGTGCTATCAAACAATTGAATAAGCCAGAATTTTAATGGCTTTGGAAGTTATCTTTTGCTGCAAACTTGATACTATTTGTTTATTCAATCTGTAATTACAAGATAAAGTGTCCCTTATATATGCAGTGTACACTGTGATAGTTATTTCTACATTTGATATTGTTCGAATCACAGGTAGTATCAATTATACACCTTTCGTGCTGTCAAAAGTGAAAACAAAGAGGAAGATCTGTATTTCCACCTAATTTTGCTGCAGAAATATTTTTTGAGCTCAAAGTGTAGTTCAAGCAGTATTTTTTGTTTGTTTGTTTTGGACCTTGAGAAAAGTACAAAGGAAATGCTAATATTTCAAAATACATTTAACCATGGAACTGAGATTTTAGCCTATCCTTTATTTGAAACTGTAGAGTTGTCTGTTTTACTATTCAAATCTGTCATTATTTTTAAACTTTTTAAATTGTGAAATATATATACAAAGAAGCAGTAAATTTCCAAGTATGGCTTAACATAGTACTTATAGAACAGATTTTAAAGTTTAGAATTTAGTTATCTATTCCTACTCTAGATAAAAGCAAAATCAGACACAAAGTTTTCACAATCACACTGTCACATTGTAAAAGCTGTATCATTACACAGTAGTCTTCAAGAATCAAGACTACTGGAACACAGCTTAACAGTTTTAGGTTCCCTCCAGCCACTCCAACACCATGAACTACAAAGAGATATCTATATAATGTTTAAGAATAATCTCCAAAATAAACTCGTCACTGTTTGAAATCTCTCAGCCACTGAAACTTTGTCTCATTTCTCTCTTCTCCCTTTTGGTCAAGAAGGCCTCCTCAGTAGCATGATGCTGGGTCCTGGCTCATCCTGGGAGTCCTGTCCCACATTGCCAGAGAGATTTATACCCCTGGAAGTCATGTCCCACTTAGCGGGGAGGGCAGTGAACCTGCTGAGTTGGCTTAGAGAGGCCACATCTGAGCAACAAAAGAGGTTCTCTGGGGGTGACTGTTAGGTATAATCATAAATAGGCCTAGTTTCTTCTTTGAAGAAATAAGTTTCATAGGGGCAGACCCCAAGATCAAGGGCTCAACCTGTTGGATTGGTTATCCCCCACTGCTTGCAAGAATATCAGAAATTCCCCAAAAGGCAAAGTTGAATATTTCTTCCTTTCTCCACAGTCCCCCAAGGGGACTTTGCAAATACTTTTTTATTTTCTGGCCAAATTACTCTAGGATATATTGGGGCATCACATTAACCAACAAGATCTCACACCCTATTCAAGAATCCATATAATTATGATGATCAATTAAAGTGACTGTACAAGTTAAATTAGGTAGTGTGCTACCCAAAATAGATATTACACCAAATTCTCCTTTTGGTCTCACACAGAAGCTGAAGTTTTAAAATATAGATTGTATCATCCTTTACCCTATATTCTGGTTTTCTTTAGTCTTATCCAGATCAGCTTCATTCATATCTCCAGTTGAAGTCTTATCACTTTTTCAAAATTTTTAACAGTTGCTATGTGAGGACTTTCATAGCTTCAGTGGTCTAACTCTAAGTCTCAGGTGTTACATAAATACCCGCAGTTTCAGGGAGCAAAGAGGTTATATACAAACAGCTTATGTACAAACAGCTCAGTATCTCTCAATTTAGAAATATCAGTTACAACTCCTGAATATATGTAACTGCTCTGAGAGCTTACAATTTAGGGCCCTTTACAGTAGGCCCTAATCTGACAACCCAAGCTCTCGACTTCAGTTCTGAGTTTGTCCATTATCGTTAGTCCATCTGAGTGAAGTATGATAATATTTGTATTCTTGTTTCTGACATTTCATTCAACATACTGTCCTTAAAGTTCATTCATCTAGTTGCATGCCTCATAACTTCATTCATTCTTGGGGCTGGCTGCTCAAGAGGTGGCTGTTAGGCCACCTCCATCCATTGCAAATCATGAACACTGCCACCATAACCACCAGTGTGCAAATGTCCATTTGTGTCCCCACTCTCAGTTCTTCTAGGTATATACCTAGCAATGGGGCTGCAGGATCATATGATAACCCCACCCTTAGCCTCCTGTGGAGCCACCATGATGCCCTCTATAGGGGTTAACCTCTCAGCTTCCCTACGAACAAAGAATAGGTACATTTCTTTCTCCACATTTTCTTGTTTCTCTCTGTACATTTTGTTTTTTGGGGGTGAGTAGTCTGGGAATTGAACTCAGGTCTCCCTCATGAAAGGCAAGCAGTCTACTATTGAACCACCTGTACACCTTCTCTGTTCATTTTTAAACAGTTCTATTCACACATCATACAATCCAACCTAAGTAATTAGGATGCCTTCGCCACTATAATCTATATGAAGACATTTCCTTTCTTCCACAAAAGATCATTACCCTTCCCCATACCCCCACCACACACACACTTGTTGACACTTGGTTTTGGCATAATGCCTTTGTTACATTCAGTGGAAACTTACTACAATGTTATAGTTGACCCCCACTTGCATTGATTGTACTTTTTCGATTGTACTTTTTCCTGTATACCATCCATTTTCAACACCTTACGATGTTGATGTTCATTTGTTCTCCGTCATTCATGCTACCCCTTTTTGATAGGTCTTTAAAGATTCTGTGGAAAGACCTAGCCTTTGAGTGTCTCACTTGTTGAATGTATTCTGATGAATATATACAGTCATGTAAAGAATTATCATAGGGTGGGCCACGGTGGCTCAGCAGCAAAAATGCTTGCCTGCCATGCCAGAGGATCCAGGTTCGTTTCCCGGTGCCTGCCCATGTTAACAAAAAAAAAAAAAAAAAAATTTATCATAGTCAAAATATAGAATATTTCCATCACCCCAAAATGTTCTCTTATGCCTCTTTGAGATCAGTCCCTTTCTTTTACTCTTGTTCTTTGCAAAGACTAATCCGTTTCCCTATAGTTTTGTTTTTGTAAGAATTCGAGAATTCGAGAGTTTTGCCACGCAAAGGAGGACTCCAAGAGACGTTCTCTCATGCAACACGCAAGGGGTTTATTTACCACACATGCGTGGGGCTCACTGAACTCGCAGGAACAGAGAGCCCCGAGCTTGGGTTTTGGGAAGCTTTTTGAGGGCCAGGATAAGGGGGTGGGGTTTGAGGGTTGAACATGAGTTACAGGTTCTGCTTTATGCAGGAAGTAGATAACGAACATTTTGCAAGAAGCAGATAACAAACATTTTTTGCACATGAGTCATGGGAGCTGCTTCATGCAAGAAGCAGCTGTCTCGTGCAAAACTCCCTTACTCAACCTTTTCAGTTGCATTCTTAGATAAACTTCTTCCCACAGTTATAACCTTGCATAACCAAGGCAGCAGATAACTGCCCCTGGGAAGTCCCGGGTTGTTTTTCTTAGCCTGATGGGGCCCATAACTCTTTTCTTTATAAAATCCTTCTTTACATTTTTTCTAAAATGATTTATAACTCGAATAATTCAGTGTGTAATCATTTCTAGCTTTTTCACTTGACATAATGGTTTTGAGATTCATCCATTCACCAGGTGGGCAGACCGGTTGCTTCCCATTCTTACAGTGTTTATAAAGCTATTATGGGCATTTATGTAACATTCTTTATATGATTATATATGGATGTAAGTAGCATTTATGTTTCTTGGATAAATACTTAAACTTGAGATTGCTGACTTGTTGGAAAATGGTATGTTTGGAAAGCAGTTTGCTAGTTTCTTAAAATGTTGCATTTCCATCAGCAGGTTGATAGTTGTACTTTCTCAACTTTGATGTCAGCACTGAGTATTGTCATGGCTTTTAATTTTTAGACATTTGGGTTTATGTTTAGTGATATCTTTTTTTTTTTTAAATTTTTTTATTAATCAAAAAAAAGAAAAGAAATTAACACAACATTTAGAAATCATTCCATTCTACAAATGCACTCAGTAATTCTTAGTATCATCACATAGATGTATGATCATCATTTCTTAGTACATTTGCATCGATTTAGGAAAAGAACTAGCAAAACAGCAGAAAAAGATATAGAATGTTAATATAGAGAAGAGAATTAAAATAATAATACTAATAATATATATATATATATATATAAAGGAAAAAGAAAAAAACAAAAACAAAAGATACAAACACACAAACAAACAAACAAAAAACCATATTTCAGGTGCAGCTTCATTCAGTGTTCCAACCTAGTTACATTACACTTAGGTATTATTGTGCTGTCCATTTTTGAGTTTTTGTATCTAGTCCTGTTGCACAGTCTGTATCCCTTCAGCTCCAATTACCCATTATCTTACCCTGTTTCTAACTCCTGCTGGTCTCTGTTACCAATGATATATTCCAAGCTGATTCTCGAATGTCGGTTCACATCAGTGGGACCTTACAGTATTTGTCCTTTAGTTTTGGGCTAGACTCACTCAGCATAATGTTCTCTAGGTCCATCCATGTTATTACATGCTTCATAAGTTTAGTCTGTCTTAAAGCTGCATAGTATTCCATCGTAGGTATACGCCACAGTTTGTTTAGCCACTCGTCTGTTGATGAACATTTTGGCTGTTTCCATCTCTTTGCAATTGTAGATAATGCTGCTATAAACACTGGTGTGCAAATGTCCGTCTGTGTCTTTGCCCTTAAGTCCTTTGAGTAGATACCTAGCAGTGGTATTGCTGGGTCGTAATCCATTCTGCCATTCTATGCCTTTTGATTGGGAAATTCAGTCCATTAACTTTTAGTATTATTACTGTTTGGATAATATTTTCCTCTACCATTTTGGCTTTTGTATTATATATATCATATCTGATTTTCCTTCTTTCTACACTTTACTCCATACCTCTCTCTTCTGTCTTTTCATATCTGACTCTAGTGCTCCCTTTAGTATTTCTTGCAGAGCTGGTCTCTTGGTCACAAATTCTCTCAGTGACTTTTTGTCTATAAATGTTTTAATTTCTCCTTCATTTTTGAAGGACAATTTTGCTGGATATAGAAGTCTTGGTTGGCAGTTTTTCTCTTTTAGTAATTTAAATATATCATCCCACTGTCTTCTAGCGTCCATGGTTTCTGCTGAGAAATCTACACATAGTCTTATTGGGTTTCCCTTGTATGTGACAGATTGTTTTTCTCTTGCTGCTTTCAAGATCCTCTCTTTCTCTTTGACCTCTGACATTCTAACTAGTAAGTGTCTTGGAGAACGCCTATTTGGGTCTAATCTCTTTGGGGTGCGCTGCACTTCTTGGATCTGCAAATTTAGGTCTTTCATAAGAGTTGGGAAATTTTCAGTGATAATTTCTTCCATTAGTTTTTCTCCTCCTTTTCCCTTCTCTTCTCCTTCCGGGACACCCACAACACGTATATTTGTGCGCTTCATATTGTCATTCAGTTCCCTGATCCCCTGCTCAAGTTTTTCCATTCTTTCCCCTATAGTTTCTGTTTCTTTTTGGAATTCAGATGTTCCATCCTCCAGTTCACTAATTGTAGCTTCTGTCTCTTTAGATCTACCATTGTAGGTATCCATTGTTTTTTCCATTTTTTCTTCTTTGTCCTTCACTCCCATAAGTTCTGTGATTTGTTTTTTCAGATTTTCTATTTCTTCTTTTTGTTCAGCCCATGTCTTCTTCATGTCCTCCCTCAATTTATTGATTTGGTTTTTGAAGACTTTTTTCATTTCTGTTCGTATATTCAGCATTAGTTGTCTCAGCTCCTGTATCTCATTTGGACTATCGGTTTGTTCCTTTGACTGGGCCATATCTTCAATTTTCCGAGCGTCATCCATTATTTTCTGCTGGTGTCTGGGCATTTGATCAGATTTCCCTGGGTGTGGGACCCAGCTGGTTGAAAGCTTTTTCTGTGAAATCTCTGGGCTCTGTTTTTCTTTTCCTGCCCAGTAGGTGGCGCTCGTGGCGCTTGTCTGTCTGCACGGCAGTCGCCCGGGAAACCGCGCGTGGAGGCGGGGGTCGCTGGCCGCCGCGGCTTGGGAGAGTGCCGGTCCTAATTGCCCAGCTGGCCCGAAACGCCAAGCGTGACGGGAGGGCCCCGCTATCCAATGTTCCCAGTCAGACCGGGGAGCCACGTGCGTGGAGGGGACCCCAGTCGCCAGCCGCCCCGGCTGGGAAAACGTGCGCCCCTCGGGTATCTCACCGCAGCAGATTCTCCCTGCCCGTTCAGCTGTTCCAGAATGGGGTACGCTGTCTTTTTGGTCTCTGTAGTGACTCCGGGAGCTGTTTCGTATTGTTTCTGTTTCTTTAGTTGCTTTTCTGGAGGAGGAACTAAGACCCGTGCGTCTTACTAAGCCGCCATCTTCTCCGGAAGTCCGTTTAGTGATATCTTATTGTGGTTTAATTTTTCATATTCTTGCTGACTAATGAAATTGGCCATTTTTTAAAAAATAAAAAAAATAATTAAAGAAGTTAAGGGTTTACAGAACAATCATGCATAAAATATAGAATGATATGGGCCATCTTTTAATGTACTTGTTTGCTATCTGTGTATCTTTAGAGAAATGTCTAAGTCTTGCTTTGCCTTCCTTTTTCAAACTTTTTTTTGTTGTTGTTGGTTCCTGTTACTGAATCATAAGGTTTCTTTATATTTTTCATAGACGTCATTTATTGGAGAAGTATTTTGCAAATGTTTTTGCCTTGTTTATTACTTTTTTTCTTAGCAGTGTGTTTTGAAGAGAAGGTTTTTTGTTTTGATGAAGCTTTATTTTTCTTTCGGTCAGTTTTTTTCTTTTATGGATTATGTTCTTTCCATTTTAGCTAAAAAGTATTTGGCTCTCCTACGTTTATCTCTAGGTCTTTTATCCATTTATAGTTGATTTTATGTATATGATGTAAGATATGAGAGTAGAAGATAAGGTTCAAGGTTCTTTAGTTTCAATATGCAAATTCAGTTGGTGCAGTATCATTTAAAAGACTGTCTGTTCCTCCTTTGGATTATCTTGGCCCTTGGTAAAAAAACAATTGCATAGATTAAAACAAGTCTGTATCTAGACTTTCTGTTCTGTCCTTATACCTTAATCTCACCCCTCTTTTGATTTCTATATTAGTTTTCTATTGTTGCTATCACAAGTTACCATGAACTTAGTGTCTAAAACAAATTTTTTGTCATACAGTTCTTTATGTTAGCAGTTCAGCATATTTTCTCTGGGCTAAAATCATGGTGTTGGCAGGGCTATGTTTTTTTCTCGAAGCTCCAGGAGAAAATGTGTTTCTTTGCCTTTTCCTCCTTGTAGAGGCTACTCTTATTCTTAAACACTCACCGTCCTCCAGGTTAAAAGCCAGCAACATTGCATTTCTCTGATCCACCTTCCATCATCATGTATCTTTCTGACTATATCCAGGAAATGTTTTACACTTTTTAAGGACTCATGTGATTAGTTGGGGCCTACCTGGAGAATTCAGAATAATTTCCCCATCACAGGGTCCATACCTTTAATCACATCTGCAAAGTCTAGTAATGTAAGGTAACATAATCATTCACAGGTTCTCGGGTTTGTTCTGCCTATCACAATTGTGGTACCTTTATAATGAGTTTTAAAATCAGAGTGTGTTAATACTCCATATTTCTTTTAAAAAAAATATTTGCTTTTGCTCTTCTTATGTTCCTTGCATTTCCATTTCATTTTAGAATCAGCTTGTCAGTTGAGAAAGAAGGCTGCTGAGATTTTGACTGGGATTATGTTGCACCAATAGATCACTTTGGGATTAATTTAAATTTTAGTTTATTGAGTCATACAGTTATCAGCACTATTTTATGATTTTAAGCTGTTATAAAGCTGTTACATATTATGTTAATGTAAGTTTCCATTTGTTCATTCATAATGTATAAAATAATTTTCGTATATTGAAATTGTATCCGATAATCTTTCTAAACTCAAGTATTAATTTTAGTAGCTTTTTAATTGATTCTTTTGGATTGTCTGTGTAGAATTTGTGCCATATACAAATGAAGATAGTTTAACTTTTTTACTTTAATTTTAATCTTTATGGCTGTGATTTCTCTTTTTTTGCTTTACTCTCCTTACTCTAGACTCTTCAGTATAAAAATGAAGTGGTGAGAGTGGGTATGTTTCCCTTAGCGCTCATCTTATTCAGTCCTTGACCTTAAAGTATGATGTTACTTGTAGGCTTTTTTGTAGATGGTTTTCAAATCTAGTTATGGGAATTAACTTCCTATTCTTATTATATTGAGAATTTTTAACAGAAAATCGATTTTGAGTTTTGTGAATAGCTTTTCGGTATCGTGATGATTTTGTATCTGCTTGTATATATATTAAATACATATAAATAAACATTATTGATGTTTGAGTGGTAAACCAATCCCTATGTTTTCCAGGATAAACCCACTCAGTTGTATGTTACAGTTTTAATTATATTGCTAGGTTTTATTTGCTAATATTTTGTTAAGGAATGTGATAGATTGTTTATGGAGATTATTGGTCTATAGTTTTCTTACTCATTTTCTGGTTTTGGTAGTAGGGATTAGGGTAATGTTACATGCTTAAAATGAACAGCAATTGTACCATCATCCTCTGTTTTCTTGAACGGCTTATGTAATCATGATACTATTTTTTTCCTTAAATATTTGGTAGAATTCACCAAGCAAGCTAGTCTGGTTCTGACATTTTCGTTGTTCAAGGTTTTTAACTTCAAATTTAATATGTCTATATATCTACATCTGTTTCTGTATCTATACTTTCATTCATACTATTGTACTACTATACATGAAATTTGTTTTTCTTGAGGAATATTTGTTACTTTGTGGCTTTGAAGGAATTTGTCCTTTTCATCCAAGTTGATACATTTGATGCCAAAAAGTTCATGATATTCTCTTACGATTTTTAATGTCTCTAGGATATTTAGTAATGTTAATGATAGGTGGTTTTTTTGTTTGTTTGTTTGTTTTTGCATGGGCAGGCACTGGCAATCGAACCTGGGTCTCTGGCATGGCAGGCGAGAATTCTGCCGTTGAGCCACTGTTTCTCCGCCCTGATTCATTTTTTTATTAGAGAAGTTGTGGTTCACAGAACAATCAAGCATAAATACAAGATTCCCACATACTACCCATCACCAAGAACTTGCATTGATGTGAAATAATTGTTAAAATTTATGATAGCTCATTTTAATAGTTGTGCTATTAATTAAAGTCTATGATTTAGCATAGAACTCACTGTTTGTGTAGTGTAGTTCCTTGGATTTTTTAAGAAAGCTTTGTTCTAGTCTATTACCATATATACAATCTAGCACTTCCCTTTTAAATCATATTCACATATATATTTTCAGTGCTGTTAATTATGCTGACAGTGTTGTCCTACCGTCACTATCATCCATTACCAAAACATTTCCATCATTCTTAAGCCTTGATTTCTCATTCCCTCTCCCTATCCTCCAAGTCCTTAGCATCCAGCTGGGTGAGAACTGCACCTCCCAGAAGCTCCAGGCCTTGGCCTCCAGAGTGGAGGATGGGTACGAGGAGTTGTGGCCCTGTGAGTCACTCATTGAAGTTTCTCTGTGTAGTTTCTCTGTTTCTTTAACCAGCTCTTCCCTGTTCTTAGTGATCTCTATTTTGATCTTGTAATATGATTTAATGTCATTTTTTAGTAGAGGTTTAAATTAGAAATGTGTATTTAATAGTATACAAACTAAAATAAATAACTGGGCCAGAAAGATGATTAAAAATCAGTCATCAAGATGTTCATTACCTTAGGCCAATTCATATACAAAATGATCTGACAGAAAAGCACATTTTTTCAAAGTGAACGCTTGTTCTTGTCATCAAATGTTAAATACCTCAATATCATTAATAGCATTTTTCTTAAATACAAAGTTAAAGTGTGTTACTTCCTTCAAGAGCTAGTCTCATGAATTATATAATTGATGCATTGATTATTATTGGCTTCAGTTTTTAAATCTACATTCATTTATTCTTATTGTTTGCATGCTTTTTTTCAGGTTATGTTTATCTTCCTCTGAGAGCTATATCTGTCACATCATAAGGATTTTGTTTCTTATTCAGTCATTTCTATATAATATATTTTTAAAATCATTGCTCTTGGAAAAAAGTTTAAAATTTTTGGTGGAGAGATGGGGGGTTATCCTTATTTGCTTTTATTGGATGTGGCTTAGGAAATGCTTTTTCAAATCTGTGGTTATTCCTTCACAGGAACATGTGTGTTTGAAAAGACTGTGTATTCTCTGTTTTTAGAATATGGAGTTCTATGTGTAAGTTTGATCAACATTGTTATTGTTACTAAGTTCTTTATCTTTATTCCTTTTCAGCTTAATATCTTGATTTCTGAGGGCTATGTTAATGTCTGGAATAATTGTGAACTGATAATCTCTCTCCATGTATTTTTACTCGGTTTTGCTTTTCTTTTTTCTTTTTTTTTTTGTATGAGCAGGCACTGGGAATCGAGCACGGGTCTCTGGCATGGCAGGCGAGAACTCTGCCTACTGAGCCACTGTGGCCCGCCCCTGGGTTTGCTTTTTATATGTCAGAGAAATATATTAGGTACATAAACTTTCATGACTGTTTATTCTTCTGGAGAACTTTGCATTACCACATAAAACCTGTGGTAATATGAACTATAATCTTTCTTGTCTTTGTCCTGTTCATAACTTTTTGGTTGAGTATTATTTTCTTTGCAATCAGTATTGCTGTACCTGCTTTCTTTTTGATAGCATTTCTCTGCATTTTTCCCCCAGCTGTTTGTTTTCTGACTTCCGGCGTCTCTGTGCATCATGCATAATGTGCATATATGTGTATGTTTATTTATATATAAGCATATATATATATATGTAACATATATTTATATATAAAATGTGTGTGTGTGCACGTACATACCAATTTTGAGAATTGCTTTCTTTAATAAAGAATTTAATTTAGCCCCTGAAATTTATTGTCCATGAACTTGAATGTGAGCTTTAGCATTAAAATTTTAGTTTCAGATATTTTTTTCTTATTCCTTGGGTTTATTGTTCAATTTGTTTTTGCATTTGGTATTGCTAATGAGAGGCAGTGTCTATCTGGATCATCCTTACGTGTTTTCTTTTTTTCGAGGTTCTTAGAATTTTCTCTTAAAATTTTGCCATTGTTTCTAGATATGGTTCTTTAACATGCATTCTGCTTTGCAGTTGGTGGGACATTTTAATTAGGAGCTGGTCTTTCAATTTATGAAGTGAGTATACCAGTGGAAGGATCCTTTGTATTTCAGGTCCCTTATCTGTTAAATGGATAGTGTGCTTTATAAATGTTAGCTCGTATTATTAGATATTTTCAGAAAATTTTCTTGTAGAACAATTTCTCTGATGATACTCCCTCTCCTATTTTCTCTCATTCTCATACTCCTTTTACACAGATATACTGGGTGTTCTGTAGTAGTTTCCCATGTCATTTTCATTTTTTCTCCTAATTTCCATCTTCTTTATTACTGTTTAATAAGTAGTGTTTAAATAGAATAGTATTAAATAGAATAAAGAAACCTAATAATAGATTTGTCTTAGATTACCGTGTCCATAACTGTTGCTGTAATTGATACAGAATAACAATTTGGTATTTAATTGAATAATCTTTGGAATATACTAACACTTCTTATATTTGTCTCATAACAAACTTTTTACTTCAATCTCTGACCTTTTGTTGATTCTGGGTTTTTTTGTATTATAAATTTATTTTGTGAAATTGTTCCTTTTTTCGGTGTCTAAATAATTGTTTATAAGTTTCTCAAGTTCTTACAGTTAGTAATATGAACTCTAATTGAGATTTCTTTGGATGTGTTCTTGAACTATTGTCAAAAAAATTCTAACACTTATTTCTCTTGTTTTGCTTTCCTGAATGATTGTTATAAAAAGTAAGAAAAGGGTGGTGCAATGGTGGCTCAGTGACAGACCTGGGTTCGATTCCAAGAGCCTGCCCATGCAAAAAAAAAAAAGGAAGGAAAATAAAATGCTGTCCAGGAGCTATAAATATTGGTTCAAATTTTGTTTAGTTGACACATCATTTATCTTACTTTTCCCTCCCCAGATATTAGTTAGCTTTATAATTGTTTCTTAGGTTATAACTTGTTTGATTTCATAGATGGTGATGGATAACAATGTCGATGGTAGAGAAGTCCCTGGAGAAACGTATTCTTTGAGATTTTCTATAGTTTTACAAAGTGGGTGGAGAGGGGCTGGTTATGTTAAAAACAATTTTATACCAAACTATATATAAAATATGTATCTTCCTTCAGTAAAAATGTCTTTCATTAGCTAAGTATTTGTAAGAGATGAGATCGAAGGGTATACTTAAATTAATTTATTATTTTATTTTCCTTCCTTTATTTATTGATATCTATATATGAAAATGGAAGTTAGCATTTTAGGTAAGTTTAGTGCTTTTCATAGTGGTTTAACTAATGTCATATAATATTTTCCATTTCAAGTATGATTAAGAGAAGACATTGATGTTTCAAAAATTATATAGACATTGGGAAAAGGATCAAGTTGAATTATTTTATTTCATTTTATGAAGTTCCCCTAAATAGAAGTCATTGTATTTTATTTGCCAAAATTATTTTTAGTGGAAAAGTCTGCACAACTGCCATATGCTGTCAAAACATTAGAGATCCTAGATTTTAACAATTTGGCACAAATTATTTTTTATGTTAGAGTTAATATAAAATACTTTCAGCTCATTGGTCTTATAAATGCATTCTTCACGCCCCATCCCCCACCCCTCAACATTTTCTTGGGCTTTCTTGCCTGACACAAGGATATGTAGACCTCGTCAGATATCATAGATATTATCTCTGGATTCTGTTAATGTACTACATGCATTTAGATATCTTGTGAGGTTATAATATAAAAAATAAAACCAGCTTTGACAAATATGATACCTTTTTTAGGGCCTTTATACTTTTCAACGAAGAGGAATAGCAAGGCTTTATTCATTTATATATTTAGTTAGTTTTTGTCTTTTTAGTGTGGTAACACTCTCAGATATAAAGAGAACTGAAATTTGCAATAGTCTGTACTTGTGGACATTAAATAAAATTAAAATGCCACATACATAACTAGTGTATAATAGTTACTTAGAAACTACAGTGGTCCGTTGACTGCATGCAGAATGTGGAGAAGATACACAAGAATCATAAGCTGTCTTATATTGGTTCTGTACAGTGAAGTTTGATGGTATGTGATATCATATAGATTTACTCAAAAAGTTGAAAGTAATTATGATTACAAAAGCAGTTGTATTCTCTTACTGACTAGGAAAATATAGAATTGGTGTAATAGCATTTGAAGATATTTGGAGTGATGTTAGTAGAGTTAAACTCTCTATGTTACAGGAAGCTTAGTTCTACCACAGATGTCCCAATTGACTTTACTTGTTTCAGCTGTGGTATTTATGAGCCACATTTACTAACAAAATTATGAAAAGTAAAATCAGTATAATATATATAACTATATGACACCTAATCACAACTGTTTATTAGGGCTTTTTTATGTCAAACAGTGTGGTGCTAGGGATATAAAGATTATATGATTTAGTGCCTGTATTAAAGGATCTCAGAGTAGGATGAAAGAATGAAAAAAAGAGATACCATGTAATATTCAAACAGAAGTGTATGCAAAATATATAGTCAAGTATCTCCTGCAGAGATAGAGATTTAGTGCCAACTGGTACACGGTTGTCCAGCATTTCACAAAAAAATGCTATACAAACTGGGTTTGAAAAGACGAAGAAGAGTTGACTAACCATTCTGAGGGAGTGTAGAATTAGTAAATGCATCATTTATATAATTTGTACTGACTTCTTCCATATTAAATTGCTCTAGACTTCTGTTTGGGGATCATTTATTTGCTTTTGCCATTTAGGACACAGTTGAATTGGTAGAAATTTAAATAAAGATATAAAAAGAGGCTCCCAAAATTCACTTTATAGCAGTCCTGGAACCATGCATGCACGTGGCCCTCAGCCACACTTCCCAGCTCTGAGAAAGTGCTGGCCTGCGCAGTCGGGTCCCATCTGTCCCCAAACCGTAAAAGCATAATGCTGACCTGCTGCCACACCTCTACCCATGTCCATAAAGGGCCCCATGCCTTAGACCAGTGCACACCAGGGTTATGCCCCCCAGACCCATGCACATGCAAAGCTATATCCTCCCTGGCTGCTAGGGAGGATTCACAAACATCAGCATAATATGCCTAACCTTCACCTATACCTGCCCTGAAACGAATCACTGCACTGAGTTGTCCCACCCTGTATCCTGCTCCCTGCTGTACAAACGTACTGCATGCAAGGCCTTAGACTACTAAAAGAAAGCAACTCCCAAAGTAAACCATTCAAGATATTTACATGCCATGAAGGCAGCAAAAGTTCACTAAGCATATCACAATGCAGGGATAGCCCTGTTTAATAACCAGAAACACCAGAGGAGGCACTAATCAAAGATGTTCATAAAACTCTATTTAATAAAATATGTGGAATAGCAAATGACATGAAGGAAATCAAGAAGACAGTAGAAGAACATAAAGAGGAATGTGAAAGAATAAATAGAAAAATAATAGATATCACAGAGTTTAAGCCCCTGTTAACCAAATACAAAACATACTAGAGGCACACAACAGCAGATTTAAAGAGACAGAAGAAAGAATATGTGATACAAAGGACAGGATAACTGATTTCAGAGACTCAAAAGAGCAAATAGCAAAGATGGAAAATTTTGAATTGAATCTCAGGGAAATGATAGACAAAATAAAGCGCACAAATATAAAATCATTCGTGTCCCAGAAGGAAGAGAGAGGAGTAAAGGGTTAAGAAGAGTTGTTGAGGATATAATGGGGGAAAACTTCCCAACCTTCGTAAAGGACATAAATATACAAGTTAAAGAAGCCCAGCGAACTCCAAACAAAATAAATCCAAATAGGCCTTCCCCAAGACACATGCTAATCAGTTTCTCGAATGTTGAAGAGAAGCAGAAAATTCTGAAAGTGGCAAGAGAAAAACAATCTACTATATACAAAGGAAACCAAATAAGACTGAGTTGAGACTAATCAGTTAGCACCCTGGAGGCAAGAAGGCGGTGGTATGATATATTCAAGATCCTGAAAGAGAAAGACTTCCAGGCAAGAATTCTCTACTCAGCCAAAACTGAGGGAGAGAGTAGAGTTTTCACAGACAAAAAAATCCTGAAGAATTAGTCAACAAGAGATGAGCCTTATAAGAAATGCTAAAAGGAGTTCTGCTGGCTGAGAAAAAAAGACACGAGAGGGAGGTCTGGAGGAGGACACAGAATTGAAAAGTAAGACTAAGGGTAATTTAAAGAATACAAAGATAAAGAGGGAAAAGAATATATAGATCTGACAAATAAAATAAAAAAGATAAGATGGTGGATTCAAGAAACACCTTTTCTGTAATAACTTTGAATGTCAGCAGACTAAACTTACCAATTAAAAGATACAGATTGGCAGAATGGCTTAAGAAACATAATCCAGCTATTATGGTGCCTTCAAGAGACTCATCTGAGACACAAGGATACAAATAGATTGACAGTGAAAGGATGGAAGAAGATTTTCCATGCAAGTTGTAACTGAAAGAAAGCAGGATTAGCTATACTAATATCAGACGAAATAGACTTTAAATGTAAAGACATCGTAAGAGACAAAGAAGGACACTATATATTAATTAAAGGGTCAGTTCACCAAGAGGATATAACAATCATAAATTTTTATGCTCCCAGTCAAGGAGCTCCAAATTACATGAAACAGACATTGGCAAAACTGAAGGGAGGGATAGATATTTCAAGAATAATAGTAGGAGACTTCAATATATCACTCTTCTCTATAGATAGAACAACCAGGCAGAAGATCAACAAGGAAATACAGAAGTTAAATAATAGGATAAATGAGTTAAACCTAACAGACGTATTTATATCATTGTACCCCAAAACACAAGGATATACATTCTTCTCTAGTGCTCATGAAACAGTCTCCAGGATAGATCTATGCTGGGGTCATGAAACAGTTTCCAGGATAGATCTATGCTGGGGCACAAAACAGGTCTTTATATATTAAAAAACATTGAACTTACTCAAATTACTTTCTCTGATCAAAATGGAATTAAGCTGGATCTCAATAAACACCAAAGAATGAGAACATTCAGAAATATATGGAGATTAAACACAACCAGTTGGTCAAAGAAGAAATTGCTAGAGAAAACAGGATCTAACTGGAGAGGAATGAAAATGAGAATACAGCTTATCAGAACTTATGGGATGTGGCAAAGGCTGTGCTGAGAGGAAAATTTATGGCCCTAAATGCCTAATTAAAAAATGAGAACAAAAATCGAGGCCTTAACAGCACACCAGAGGAACTTGAGAAAGAATAGCATACTAATCCCAAAGCAAATAGAAGAAGAGAAATAACAAAGAGTAAAGTAGAGTTAAATGAATGGGAGAGCAAAAGAACAGTAGAAAGAATCAGTAAAACCAAAAGTTGGTTCTTTGAGAAAATCAATAAAATTGATGGGCCACTAGCAAGACTGACAAAGAAAAAAAGAGAGAGGATTCAAATAAAATCAGAAATGAGAAGAGGTGTGTTACGACAGACCCTGAAGAAATTAAAGAAATCATAAGAGGATACTATGAACAACTATACACCAACAAAATAGACAACTTAGATGAAATGGACATTCCTGGAGAGGCACAAAAAAGCTACACTGACTCAGGAAGAAATAGATGATCTCACCAAACCAATCACAAGTAAAGAGATTCAATCAGTCATCAAAAATCTTCCTACAAAGAAAAACCCAGGGCCAGATGGCTTCACGGGAAATTTTATCAGACATTCCAGAAAGAACTAACACTGATCCTGCTCAAACTTTTAAAAAAAAAATTGAGGTAAAAGGAGCTCAACCTACCTCATTTTATGAAGCTAATATCATTTTAATACCCAAACTGGTAAAGGTGCTATAAGAAAGGAAAACAACAGGCCAAACTCCCTAATGAACATAGATGGAAAAATTCTCAATAAAATATTAGCAAATCGAATCCAACAACACATTAAAAGAATTATACACCATGACTAAGTGGAGTATATACCAGGAATGCGAGAATGGTTCAGCACAAGAAAATCAGTTAATGTAATGCAAAACATTAACAAATCGAAAGGGAAAAACCACATGATCATCTTGATTGATGCTGATAAAGTAGTCGACAGAAATTCAGCATCCTTTTCTGATAAAAAACACTCCAAAATTTAGGAATCAAAGGTAACTACCTCAATATGATAAAGGGAATATATGAAAAACTGATAGCCAGCATCGTACTCAATGGAGAGAGACTGAAAGCTTTCTGTCTAAGATCAGGAACAAGGCA
The DNA here is from genome assembly GCF_023851605.1 of Tamandua tetradactyla. NCBI lineage: Eukaryota > Metazoa > Chordata > Mammalia > Pilosa > Myrmecophagidae > Tamandua > Tamandua tetradactyla. Next base: position 196,722,306 of record NC_135327.1, on the reverse strand, counting down.
AGGATGTCCACTGTCACCACTATTATTCAGCATTGTGCTAGAAGTTATACCTAGCGCAATCAGTCAGACAAAGAAAGAAAAGGTATCCAAACTGGAAAGGAAGAAGTAAAACTCTCATTATTTACAGATGATATGATATTATACTTGGAAGATCCTGAGAAATTTACAGCAAAGTTACTTGAGCTAATAAACAAATTCAGCAGAGTGGCAGGATATAAAACTATTGTGCAAAAATCACTAATATTTCTATACAAAAGCAATGACCTAGCTGAGGAGTCAGTTAAGGAAAAAATTCCATTCAGAATAGCAACTAAAAGAATCAAGTACTTAGAAATGAACTTATCTAGGGATGTAAAGGACTTGTAAACAGAAAACTACGTAACATTGCTAAAAGAAATCAAAGGAGATCTAAATAGGTGGAAAGATATTCCCTGCTCGTGGATAGGAACCCTAAATATGGTTAAGATGTCAGTTCTCCCCAAATTGATCTATGGATTCACCACAGTACCAATAAAAATTCCAACAGTCTACTTTGAAGATTTGGAAAACTAACTACTAAATTCATCTGGAAGGGAAAGAGACCCCGAATAGCTAAAAGTATCCTAGAAAAGAAGAACAAAGTAGGAAGATTATCACTCCCTCACTTTAGAACCTGTTATAAAGCCACAGTGTTCAAAACAGCATGGTACTGGCCAAAAGATAGAAACATTGACCAATGGAATCGAATTGAGTGTGCAGAAATACCATCAAATCTACAGTCACCTGATTTTTGACAGGCCCCTGAATCCTCTGAAATGGGTCAAAATAGTCTTTTCAATAATTGGGCATGCAAGAACTGGATACCAGCAGCCAAGAGAATGAAAGAGGAGTCCTATCTTACACCCTACACAAAAATTAACTCAAAGTGGATCAGACACCTATATATAAGAACTAATACCATAAATCTTCTAGAAGACTATATAGGGAAACATATTCAAGACCTAGTAATAGGAGGTAGCTTCCTAAACTTTACACCCAAAGCACAGCAACAAAAGAAAAAAGATAAATAGGAACTCCTCAAAATCAAATGCTTCTGCACCTCAAAAGGCTTTGTCAGGAAGGTAAGGAGGCAGCTAACTCAGTGGGAGGAAATAGTTGGAAATCACATGTCGGACAGAGATTTGATTTCCTGTATATATAAAGAAATCACACAGCTCAACAACAAAAGAACAAACAACCCAAATATAAAATGGGCTAAAGATAAGACTAGGTGTTTTTCTGAAGAGCAAATGCAGATGGCTCAATAGCATATGAAGAGATGTACATTTTCACTGGCTATAAGGGAAATGCAAATCAAGACTACAATGAGATACCACCTCACACCTATATGAATGACTACTGTTAAACAAACGGGAAAGTATAGATGTTGGAGAGGATGTGAAGAAACTGGGACACTTATGCACTGCCGGTGGGAATGTATAATGATGCAGCCACTATCAAAGATTGTTTGGCTGTTCCTTAGGAAACTAAATACCGAGTTGCCTTATGACCCAGCAGTAGCACTACTTGGTATATACCCAGAAGAGCTGCAAGCCATGATACAAACAGACATTTGCCCACCGATGTTCATAGCAGCATTATTCACAATCACCAAAAGATGGAAACAAATCAAATGCCCATTAACAGTTGAGTGGATCAACAAAATGTGGTATATACACACAATGGAAAATTATGCAGCAGTAAGACAAAATGATGTCCTGTAGCACGTCAAGAAGCATGAGCCTTGAGAACATAATGCTGAGTGAAATTAGCCTGACACATAGGGATTGATACCGTGTGATTCCACTTTTATGACCAGCATAAAGGATGCCCAGTGAATGAAGGTGGCTGAAGGATGCGCTGACGGAGACATAGATTGGTGACTAATGGTGTATACATATGAACGAGCGTTGTGCTGCTGCTAAAAGGAATAAAATCATGAGGCATGCAATGACGTGATTGAACATGTGGGACATTTGGTGAGACAAAAGTCAGAAACAAAAGAGCAAGAACTGTATGGTCACCTTTGGAAAATACTTATAAGAAAACAGGGGCCTTGAACAGTGAATAAAAAAGTATTTGCGAAGTCCCCTTTGGAGAATGATGAGAACGGCGGAAAATTCAACTTCCCCAAGTTGAATTCTTGATATTTTTAGAAGCAGTGCGGACAATCACAGTTGTAGGCTGAGCCCCCAATCTTGGGATTTGTTCATATGAAACTTAACCCCACAAAGGTTAGGTCAAGCCTACTTAAAATTAGGCCTAAGATTCACCCCCACGAGAACCTCTTTTGTTGCTCAGATGTGACCTCTCTCTCCAGCCAACAAAACAAGCAAACTCACCACCCCTGTCTGCATGGGACATGACTCCCAGGGGTGTGGCACTTCTTGGCAATGTGGGACAGAAATCCTAGAATGAGCTGAGACTCAGGATCAACGGATTGAGAAAGCCTTCTCAACCAAAAGGGGGAAGAGTGAAATGAGATAAATTAAGTGTCAATGGCTGAGAGATTCCAAACAGAGTCAAGAGGTTATGCTTTAGGTTATTCTTACACATTAAATAGATATCACCTTGTTAGTCAAGATGTAGTGGAGAGGCTGGAGGGAACTGCCTAAAAATGATGTTTGTATCATTTGTATGAAAAGATGATTGTATGGCTTTCACAATGTGACTGTGATTGTGAAAACCTTGTGTCTGATGCTCCTTTTATCTACCTTATCAACAGACAAGTAAAACATATGAAATAAAGATGAATAATAGGGGGAACAAATGTTAAAATAAATTTAGAGTGAAGTGCTGGTGATCAATGAGGGGGGAGGGTGGGGGGTAATGGTATGTATGAATTTTTTTCTGTTTTTATTTCTTTTTCTGAATAGATGCAGATGTTCCAAGAAGTGATCATGATGATGAATATGCAACTATGTGATGATATTGTGAATTACTGATTATATATGTAGAATGGAATGATCCAAAGTTACAAATGTTTGTGTTTGTTTGGCGTTTCTTGGTATTTTTTTAAAAAATAAAAAATAAACAAAAAAGAAAACAGGGGCCTTGATTGTAAGCATTTGAAGCAGACTCTTTAAGTCTGGAGTAGTGATTGTTATTTCTGGATTTTGAGAAGCTATTTTATGTATATAACCTGATATTTAGAGATAAGAATGAAACCGAACAAGTTGGGGTTAACGTAATAAAGAACATAGGGATAAGGAAGCAGTTTCTATATTTTAGAACCACACATACTCTTTGAGACCAATGGAAAAAAGTTGTATTTGGTCTGGAACTGAAATTTTCTGTAGTGCATAGTCTAATTCAACCTATCTGTAGTGCTTATTTGAACAATTGAAACACAGGACACAAAGAATAAGAAAGAGGTCCTTTAATCCTGTATAGCTTATTGTATGGCCTGGATACATCATAGAATATATTAAGCAGATAATCAAAAAGTATTGCCAAAGTCCCCTGAAGTATGGGAGAAAGAATATGGAACTATTAAACCTTACCATCAGGGAATCCCCCGATACTGTGTCCAATTTTAGGGACACCCCCCAAAAATGGCCATGCCCTTTATCTGAGGCTTACTCTTGTGAAGCTGATGTAGGTAGTGGAGAAGGTTAGGCTACCTATAGGCATGCCTAAGAGTTACTTCTGGAAGACCTCTGTTGTGACTCAGATATGGCCTCAGTCTCTCTCAACCCAACTCTGCAAGTGAAATCATTCCCCTTCCCCCTATGTGGACATGGTATCCAGGCGGTGAATATCTCTCTGGTGATGTGGAAGATGATTCCCAGGGATGAATCCAGCCCTGGCACTGTGGGATCAACAATTCCATCCTGACCTAAAGGGGGGAATGAAGAGTAACTAATAAAGTTTCAGTGGCAGAGAGAGTTCACATAGAACTGAGAGGCTACTCTGGAAGTTGCCCTTACGCAAGCTTCAGTTAGATCTTGTTACTTATCATAACCTCCCAACCCCCAACCAGTAGCATTTCAGCCAATCCTAAAGAACATCTAGGGCAACATGTAAGATTCCACAAGGGTTCCATGCACTAGAGTAACTTTCCAGAAACCTACAACCTCCAGATGGGTCCCTGGGCCAGATAAGTCCTGAAACCTAGCCTAGCCTCTCCAGAACATCAAATAGTTCAATCTCCCTACCCCATATTAGTGACAGACCCTTCCAACATGAAAAATTTAGAATTGCCATAGCCCAAACACCCCTACAGAGAGCGATGGAAAGATCAATGGTGATGGTGCAGTTATACGGAGAAGATAGTATTTAACAAATGAATATGAATGCTGAATCATTAAATTGATATTTCTTTTAGTCTCCAGCATCTAGAAGTAAAAACCTAAAATTGTGGAATTGTAATCCATATCAAACTCTGATATTTGTTCTACAGTTCATTGTGGTGCTGTGCTTTGAAATTTATAGCTTTTTTGTATATATGGGTTTTTTTTCACACACAAAAAGTCGATTGTGATGATAAAAAATATTTATACCCTCTAGCCTCTGTTGCAAATAGAAGGAAAAATATGAGAGGATTTTGTGGTAGTCCATGATAAACTCTGGACTCTGTCCTGTAACCACTTGTTGAAGAGTGCTTTGAAAACTATTGCTTTTTTATTTCTTTGCTTTGTATATATGTTATGCTGTACAATAAAAAAAAAAGTTTAAAAAATACATACCCAGATGATTTTCTTAATTTTTCTTCATATTTCTAGCTTTAATAAGGAAATTTGAAACTAATAACTTCAGTGAAGTGTGGGACTACAGTGAACTAGTCACTTAACCATGACGTATGTGTGTCTTCAACCAAATAGTTGTTTCTCATTAACGTGTTCTATGACTGACTACTTTAAATTGATTTTTAGGCAGAATGATGAATAGTAGTAGGTCTTATAATTATATATATCAATATTAACTGTTTATTGGTGGGATTTAAAAACTATTAAAATAACCCTTAATTTAAAACCCGCCTTTTAAACCATATTGACATTTTTGTGGGGTTTTTGAGGTTGTTGTAGGTTTTGGACAAAGTCAGTAGAAAAAAAAAGTGAATATGTCAATTTTTAAAATTTATTTGGAGTGGTTAGTCTGTGGTATACCACATACTGACCTGAATGCCTTAGATATTACTTTTAACTGGTCCTTTATTTAGTATTCTGTGGGTTAATATTTTTTACTAGTAGTATGCAAGCTTTTTTATACCTCATTAGTCCTAGTTTGAATGTTCATTTTTAAGATTTTATAAAGAAATTTCTTTACCCCGCATTCTCTTACAGCGATGTGCATTTTGTAAGCACCTTGGAGCCACTATAAAATGCTGTGAAGAGAAATGTACCCAGATGTATCATTACCCTTGTGCTGCTGGAGCTGGTACCTTTCAGGATTTCAGTCATTTCTTCCTACTTTGTCCAGAACACATTGACCAGGCTCCTGAAAGATGTAAGTTTACTAGATATATTTTAAAATATTTATCAGTATGTCAAGTATTGTAAATTCCCTAAGTGTTTTTCTACTTGTATTTGAAAGTCATGTTACATAATTCCTGATAATCTGAAAGATTTTTGTCAGTAGGTCCTTGGGTTAGAATCTTTTATGAATGGTTTCATTGAAGTTAGATCTGAAAAATTATTTCCTCAGAAATTAAAGATAGTTTACATGATACTTTTTTCTTATTTTTAAAATAGTTTTAAGTCATTGCAGAATGATTGAAATATTTTATGTATAATATATCTAATGTATAGTATAAATTAAGTCATTAGAGTATTTAAACAATATTCAGTGCTTTTCACACTAATACAAACACCCATTTGGGAAATTAGAAGATGATTCACCAAGGTTATTTTAAGACACAAATTAATAGGATCACCATTTACTGCTGAAATTTTTGAAAATTGTATATCCCTAATAGTCATGACAGAAGTATCTATTAATACTCTTTCTTGATTCATCAATCTTGATTGTTTCTAGTTTTGTCATAGTTTTAAATTTCTTTTCTAAGCAGTATTTTATAACTCAGTGAAAATGTTTAAATGTTTGAAATTTATGTTAAATAGAAAATTGAAACTCTTTTTTATCTTAATCATTAAACAGATCTTAACTTTTTCTTACTACATAGATTTCCAATAACCATGTTTGTTTTGGGTTCTTTTACATTAGTAAATTGAATTTCCAGTCTCGTGAAATCTTCGTGATGTTTTTTGAATCTTTTTGATGTCACTTTTTAATTGCCTAGTTGTTAGTTTTATTCTCTTTGTTAATAATATTGATAAAGTGTACCTTCATCCCCCTCCACCACCATTTTCCTAGCTCTGTGAAACAAATGTATCTGCCTTCGGCTTAAATCAAGTAATCTCAAATATAGTTAGACATCATCATCATTACTTTTTATCTTTTGTTCAGAACCTTAATTTTGTCTTTCAGTTAAAATTATTGGGTGTTTATTTTTTACCTTCGTCATTACACAGACATAAATTTTATGTAAGGCACACTGAAATTTCAAATTATCTTTAGGCTAAGACATAAGGGATTTAAAATATTAAAATAGTTTAGATTTCACTATTAAATCTGGAAAAGAAGTTATCCATGCACAGCAGCTGTTACAGTGTTATCAGAAGAACTAATGTAGTGAATTATTTCAGGAAGTAAATAAACTAAGATGTCAATCATCAGATATGATAATATGCTGGATGCTAAAATAACACTTTACCAACCGAATCACCTGATACTGAGACTAGAGGAATGGAGTACATCATATACTGAAGTGAAAATCCTTCTTAAAGTACCTGTTTGTAGTATAAGAAACAAATTCCACAGGGCTGATTTTTATAACATTCCTCAAAATATGCCAGTGATATAAAATCAAAGCCCAATCGAATAAATTCATAAACAGTGTAGTCTAAATTCACAGCTTTTTGACTCTCTGTCTTAATCCAAGGATATAATTTAGGCTATATTACAGATAGGATCGATTGCCCAGTCTTCATTAGCTTTCATAAATATTTCTTGTTATCCCAATTAGAGCTGTATCATGGCACAAGGTACTTATTTTCTTGTGTTTAAAAATGGGGATATCTTAAATCACAGTGTTGTTTTGAGGGTTAAATGACTATGATTAATGGCATTCACTTAGGACTATGCTTTGTACATATTGATTGCTTTACAGATATGTAGATACTTTAGCTTTTATTTAAGGTTTAAGTTATGAGAGTACCAATATGTATAATTGAGATATACATAATTTATGCTGCTGGTTATATGCAGAGCCATATGCTTTGATGGTTAGTTGAATTAGGAGAAAAAGTGAAAGTGTATATATCTAACAAAAACATGGACCTCTTGAGGAAAAAAATCCCATCAAAGAGAGTATCTGTGAGCAGGTCCAAGCTTGTCTTCAGAAAATAATTTTGGTGTGCTGTCTCATAGATAAATGACTGGTCATGGCTCTAGACTCATTTTCATGATGATGCAAGGACATGCTAACTTTGCCTAGAAATTTTACATTAAGTATCTATCTAGGAGTTATAACCAGGTATGTTTCCTGTGCAGTATTCCATCAGAAAAGCTGAATGACAAGGAGCCAATCATGGAAGATCAGAGGGAAGAACATTCCAGGCAGAGAGGAAAACTACTGTACAGACCTTGAAGAATGACTTTGTCCTAATTAAGGAACAGGCAGCTAGTAACTATGCCTGGAACATAGTAATAGAGTTAGATCATTAGAGATGACATTAGGATGAACCAAGGCCTAGACCATGTAGACTTGTAAGTAAGGATAAGGAATTTGAATTTTATATTCCGTCTCCAATGATGAGTTTAAACATGGCTGCTTTCCTCCAATGTAGTTACTTTCACCACTCAGCTTTACATCCTTCTACTTCATTTAAGTTTTTAGCTCGACCTTCCTTGGTGGTCTTTGTATCTCTTGACACCAGGTCCTGCTTTATGACCCATAATTCTGTCAACCTCCTGACCTTTCTTTCTTAAACTACCTTCCAACTAAACAGGCCAGGTACTCTGGACTACATCAGTAATTTCCTTTTTCTTTCTAGAAACTCTGTTTGATCATCAGATCACACAGCACTGTGTCCTCCAAAAATAGAATCATAGATTATATGTGTTATAATCTTAATGCAAGTTACAAAGCTGTGCTGATTTGGTTCTTCTTAAACTGATGCTGTCCTATAGCATTTTGAACTTCATTGCACTTCACCAGTACTTTTATTTTTATGTACTTCTAGGCTTTCTCAAGCTTTAATCTTCTTATGTGGCTAAGTTTAAGGATCCATAGTAAGCTCCCTTCTAATTTAAGTTCAGTGTTTTAGTGTTTTCCTCCATCTCTTCTCTTGTCGTAGCTGTCTCTGAGGAAGTGAAATTCTCCAAACATATCCTTGTTTTTCTCCCATTCTTTCCTCCTGTCACAAGAACTTTGCTCTCCCCCCTGCTTCATTTACCTTCTTCATTCTTTGTTTCTGTTGGTATTTCCTTTCTAGATTGATCATACTCAGGTATTGCTTATCTGATCTGCCTTTCCAGTGAGATGCAATATTGACAGCAGCGAAACATGAGTTGGAGCCAAGTAGACCTGGATTTTATGCCTGTCCTATCTTAAATTGCTGTCTTTAGTCTGAGCATTTCATTCAGTCTCATCTGCTTTTCCAGCTGCTTAAAGAAAATTTCTACTTAATTGCTTGATGATTGCTTCAAACTTAATATCTCTGTGGCCTGTAGGCATTTTTGTGCTCATATATACATATGTGTGTGCGTGTGTGTGTGTGTGTGTGTGTGTGTATGTACACACTAACTTATTTCCAGTATGTCACCAAAGCTACCCAGTAATAATCTTGTCATATATGGCCTTTTGTGTTCCCATGTGTATCTTTTCCCTGATTGGGGAGGTTGCAAGCAACCTCTAATTTTTTCTGTAGTACTTTTTTTCTGTTATTTTTTATATAATGATGCAAAGAAAATGAATGTTTTTGGATTGAATGATTCACGTGGTTAATTTTCTTTTACTTCCAATGAGCCGTATTTACCAAACAATAGTACAATATTGTCACTTGCTGGAAACTATCATAGATAACTCTTCTCATCCATAGTGATATACACAGTTGTCTTATTGCAGAATAGATTTTCTATAAAGAACCATGTTATGCAATAAAAATATAATGCAAAAGCTATGAACAGTGTAATTTTTTGTCATGTTAGAAACTGTAAAAAAAATATTTGAAATTTATTTTAACAGTATATTTTAACCTACTATATCCAAAATGTTAATATTCTACCTGTAATCAACATAAAATTATTGAGAAATTTAATGTTCTCTTTATTTTTTATTTTTTGCACTCATTCTTGGGAATCTGATGCAACGCAACTCAATTCAGACTAATTGCATTTCAGGTGCTCAGTAGTCACACATGATTAGTGGCTGCCATGACAGTTTGAAATGTCAAACTAACAAACTCTAAAAAGTTTCACAGATGCCTTTTAGGCAGTGTGCCTGTCAAATTACAATAGAAAGATCAACTCAACCATATTTACCCCGATTTCTGTAAGTTTGAAGGTTAAAATACCTATTAGTTAAAGAGCCATTTTATAGTGATTTAGAAACAAATACTTTATTTTTTTAAGACTTGATTTGTGCGAGGCGATTGGGGATACCAGATCAAAAAGCACACGTTCCATCCTTAAAGTACTCAACAGTACTGTGTTGTAATTAATGGATTATATAACAGAAGTAACTTCTAAGCATATGGGAAAAAGGAGTATTCAACAACTACATTTGTATTTGGGTGTGATATCGTTAAGTATTCAGGTTGTATGTTTAAGCAGAATTTTGAAGACTTTTTTGAAATGGACTAGGATCTTGAACAAAATTTCAGCAGGGAGATAAGTATATAGTAACATGCAGCACTAAATTGCACAATGTGTTATGTGCACAGCAGACTATTTGATAGCAACAGGAAATAGTGAGTGGTTCTATGATTCAGTTGGAAAAGGAAGTTTGGGTCTTCTTTGCTTCATAATAGAATATTTTTATTTTTTTCTTCCTTTTATATATGAAAGGGAGCTATCGATGGATTTTAACTTAAGCAATAGCTAAATATAAGATTTACGTTTTTGAAAGATTACTCTGAACTTGCAGAAGATAATTTAGTAATGGAGTCAGAAATATAAACATCGCTTACATTTAGGAGGTATTTCAATTGTCAAGGGAAAATATGATGGACTGAACTGGGAATAAAAGGAAGAAGGTTATATAGAAAATTTAATAAAAATTTTTGTTTCTAACTAGATGCGTTGGGTAGGGGAGGAGGTAACAATCAACAGTGATACTAAGGTTTCTGCTCTTACCCAACTGGTTGAGATTAAAGGGGAGAGGGTTAATTATGGGTATCGATTACCTAGGTATTGACATCCAGTAAAACTTGAAAATAAGGGTTTGGAGTTTAGGAAAGAAGTCTGGGCTGGTGATCAAGATTTAGGAATTGTGGTGCTATTTTATGACATAGGAGTTGTGATCACAAAAGGAAGCTATGAGGAGTTAAAAAAAAAAAAAGGAACATGATGAAATCTTAAGGGACTCCAGCATTTAGAGGTATTGTGGAGGTACAGAAGGTAACACAGGAGGATGAGATGGAGAAATAGGAAAACCTAAGGGGGGATCAAGAAAGAGTTGCCATCAAAGAAGGCAAGGAAAGCAAAGTTTTAATGGGGAAGTGGTTAGTAATATAAATGCTGCAAGTTTCAAATACAGTAATATCTACAAAGGAAACATTGGATTTAGCAAGTATGTGATTTTTGATAGACTCGTTAGAGTAGCTTCAGATGAATGGTGGGTGCAGAGACCAGTTGTTGAAGTGTATGTCAGGGGTCCACAAACTATAGCCTACAGGGCCTGTTTTTATAGTGCCTTAAAGCTGAGTGTTCTCGTTTGCTAGCTGCTGCAATGCAACACACCAGAGACAGATTGGCTTTTAATAAAAGGGGATTTATTTCATTAGTTCTTCAGAGGAAAGGCAGCTAACTTCCAACTGAGGCTCTTTCTAAAGTGGGAAGACACAGGATGATCTCTGCTGGCCGATCTCTGCTGGCCGTCTCTCCAGGCCTTTGGGTTCCAACAACATTTCCCGGGGTGATTCCTTTCTGCATCTCCAAAGGCCTGGGCTGAGCTCCGATTGCTGAGATGGTATGCTGAGCTGCTTGGGCTGTGCTACATTATTAAGCTCTCTCATTTAAGCACCAGCCAGTTAAATCAAACATTATTCATTGCAGCAGGCACACCTCCTAGCCGACTGCAGATGTGATCAGCAACAGCTGAGATTCACATGCCGTTGGTTCATGTCCACAGCAATAGAACTAGGCACCTTACCTAGCCAAGTTGATACCTGAATCTAACTACCACAGTGAGTATGTATTTTACATTTTAAAAGGATTATAAACAAAAACAAAGACGAACATACAGCAAGAGGTCCCTGTTTCCTGCAGATCCTAAAATATTTATTGTCTGGCAGTTTACCAGAACTTTGCAATGCCAGGTATAAGTGAAGGGAATAGATTACTACTTGTTTCAAGATGCTTGTGTGGGAAAGAAAATAGAAATGGTTTATGGCTTATAGGTAGAGAAAAATAGATAGGACTGATCACCCCCTTTAAAGAAAAGATTCATATTTACAATTGAAGACAGTCCCAGGATAATCAGCTATTCAAACCATTTAGTTGAGACTGTAAGGTCAGATATAGGCATATTTTTATAATTCAGCTAAAACTGGTATGGTTTTAGAATATATTATTTTCCTTATGTTGTAATGTGCATGAGTTAACTATGTATTTGACAAGGCAATTTATTCTTTTTTGTTTTTTGATGGTAAAAGAACTGTGCCATTTCTTTTAATCTATGTTTAGGAATAGATGGTGTCCACAAAAACATAGATTTTGATGCTTCTACATTTGAAAGTTAGTATAGATAAAGAATTAGTATATGAAGCATTGAATTTGCATATGATTATGTACTTTGTCTTTATCATTCTTCCTCATAAGACATTTTCCAGTATTTAAAAAACCTTAATCGATTTGAATAAAAGTGAAGAATTTGGCTTGTATTATTTACTCTTAAGCATTTTAATTTAAATGATACTTAACATTTCTTAATTTTGTCTCTTGACTTATCTCTATTAATTTAAGAATATATTTAACATCCAAATAAAACATTTATGTTCATATTGCAAACTGTCTGTCAGTTGATATTTTCCTTCTTTGGTTCTTTAGCAAGCATATTTTGAATATTAACTAGGTGCCCCACATCATCATTGATATTAGGGATATAAAATTACATAAGAGTTGCTTATGGTCTCAAGTAGAGATGTAGACACAGATAACCACAAAAACTGAATTTAATGTCATTACATTCAGATTAAGTACACTACAGTGTTTTTATTAAGAGCTTAATTTTGATTGGATGTCAGTTCAATGTCGATAACTTCAGGTGTCTGAAAAAATTACCATGCAAATTCCCTTCAAGTGATTTTTACACTGTAAAGCCAGAAACATATTAAATTCTTACACAACAATTTCATTGTTTACTGTTAAATTATAGCAAAGGAAGATGCAAACTGTGCAGTGTGCGACAGCCCAGGAGACCTCTTAGATCAGTTCTTTTGTACTACTTGTGGTCAGCATTATCATGGAATGTGCCTGGACATAGCGGTTACTCCGTTAAAGCGTGCAGGTTGGCAATGTCCCGAGTGCAAAGTGTGCCAGAACTGCAAGTAAGTTTTAATTTCAACTCAAAAAGTGTGTATTTAGTTTGAAAGACCCTTTTAATAGGTGCTAACGATTTGTGTAATATGATAAAGGATGTTCATATTGCAGCTCTATTCCTTCAAACTGACTTCATAATGTCTTAAAAATTACTAGAATATTTTAAACATTTATACCATTTTGAAATAAGCCTGAACAAAACTAGTTTTTTAATAATTTAAATTCCTGTGTCGCCTAAAATAGCTAATTTAAATTTGCAAAAAATCATTTAAATGAATGATATTAGCAGTTTAAAATACATAAGCATCCAAAAAATAAAAGGCAGCTTTTTTTGAAGAGGCTGAAGAAGATTTAATAGGAAAATAAACCTCTAATTCTGGAAGTTAGAGTTGATCCAAAGAATCAGTGATGTGCTTTTAGATTACTGTTTTAAAAAATTAATTTAAAAAAATAGCTGAAAGACAGTTACTTTCAATAGATTTATTATGTGGGAACCAGATGTTTTATGTGGGGTTATCTTTTCAGTTTGTTTGATTCTGACCTGTGGTCATTTCTCCAATCTTTTCTATGATTTTTTTTTCTTATACTACTAATTAGCATGGTAAGTTGGAGATGTTACCAGCATCTTCAGCAGTCTTCAGATTGTATACAAGCTGTGAATTTTTGTATCCAAGAGGACTTATGCCCAACACTGCCAAGATCAGTCTTTTTATTAGTTGTTGGATTTGATAACAATAAGCATCAACATCTTGGAGTTATATGGAATAAATAGGACCCTATGCTTTGGTATTTTGGTAAAAATTAAAGAAAATATATCAGTAAATTTTATTTTATACCTTGTGTCTGTGCTCAGTTTCTTGGGAAGGAATAAGAGAACTTGAAGAAAGAATGCTTGTTCTCCAAAATCAGTCTTTGTAGTTGAAGGAAGAACATTTGCAGTTTGATGTGTAAAATTTGTTGAACTGAACCAGAAGTAACTGGAGGTGAACTAACTTATGTCCCTCTTTACTTCTAATCATTCCCAGTTTTTACCTAGAGGTTCCTCTCTCAACTCTTCTCTTCTTTTTCCATTCCCCATTTTTCTTTTCTCCTCTTAAATTAACTTCTTAGTATCTGAGAGTGACTAATGTCAGTTGCTAAGAATCAAGGTGCAGAGATCTTGCTTTGTAACAGAAAATTGTTTAGAAAAACGTTTTAGGTATTCAACTATAGATACACAATTATTATTCTTAATACATATTTGTTTAGTGCTTATTATCTAATGGACACTTTTAAGCTCTTGAGCCATCATTTGTTTAATTCTCATACTGAACTTTGATTATTATTCCTATTTTGTGCTTGAGACTCAGAGTACTTAGGTCAAAGTTGCTCAGAGTCACACAGCTAGGAGACAGTCTGAATTTAAATACAAATCTACTGCCAAATGTGATCTGCTTTCCATTAAATTACAGTGTTTTTCCATGCAGCATCACCTAGTAGTTATAGCTCCTTCCCCCAGAAAAGATGGATATCAGATATCTTAAAAAGGAAAGAAAGATGGATATTGGATTTCTTAAAAAGGAAAGATCGCAGGTTATCTTGCCTTAACCCCCCTTCTTTATGGGAAGCCTGAAATGGCTGGAGTGAACTATAGGACCATATCTCCCTCATCCTCTAGAGAGCTATTTCTATCCCTGTCTTTGCAGAGAGAAAACATATACTGATAATTTATAAACTGTACAGTTCCCAGGATTAATTCTTACTCTGTTTACTTATGTTATAAAACATAAGTTTAAAGATAAGGCATCATTAATGCTATCTTCTTTTTTAGACAATCGGGAGAAGATAGCAAGATGCTAGTGTGTGATACGTGTGACAAAGGGTATCATACTTTTTGTCTTCAACCAATTATGAAATCAGTACCAACAAATGGCTGGAAATGCAAAGTAAGTGGTTTATTTTTTTAAGAAGACTATTATCATTTGTATTTTCTTATAGAGAACAGACAAATCAAATACTCATTTAAATCTATACATTACCTTCATCTTTTTAAAAGTCCAGCTTTATTGAGGTATGATTGATATACAATAAAAACTGTACATATTTGAAATCTGTATTTTGACGCATATATACACCTATGAAACCTTCATGATGAAGGTTTATGAACATGCTCATTAACCCAGAAATTTCCTCTTGCCCCTTGGTAATCCCTTCTTTGTGATACTCTACCCACTTTCCTCTACTTTCCCAGGCTCTGCTTTCTGTCAGTACGGATTGTTTGCATTTTCTAGAATTTTATGTAAATTCCATCATATATTATATACTATTTTTCTGTCTGGCTTCTTTAACTCATCATCATTTTAACTTCTTGAGATTCATTCATGGTTGTCACATATGTCAGTAGTGATTCCTTTTTATTGCTAATAGAGGAGATACCACAATTTATTGAATCACCTGTTTGTGCACATTTGGTTTGCTTCCAGTATATGATGGTGGGCTACTATATATATAGTGCCACTATGAACTTATTAACTAACATTTCTATGATGCTTCATGGCTTAAAAATTATATTTGAATGATTTACTTTTTATCTTCCCAGTAACCCTCTGAAGTAGTGTGATCCCTATATGAAGAAATTGAAACATAGAGGTGTAGTCTTTAAATCCTTGAATTTATTATACAGAGATAAAATACATTAGATTTAGATTGATTAGCTTTGAGGTTCCTTACACTGATTTGAGTGTGCCTATATTTATTGGCTGTGCATTTATTAAATATTATTTATTGTTAAATATTTGGATTCATACTGTATATGCAACTTTTGTCTTTCCCCTCCCTTGTGGTAGTTTTAAATATGTGATTTACTCAGATATTTATTTCTTAGATGCCGTCTAATGTTTCTGTTGCTTTTGAGATTTGGATAAGTGTTATAGACATTTTTCCATTGCTTAAGATATAAGAGTTTCTGCTTGGTTGACACTTTTAAGATCTATGTGCAATTACCTTAAATTTTTTCTGATTAGTCTTTTAGTGAGTGATCCTCCCTTCTTCCATCTGTTTTTCTATTTGCATCTTTATGATCCTGAGGTGTTCCTTGCTGGTGTCTTTACGCTATCTAGGGAATTTACTGTTGCTGTTAGAATCTGTAAAATTATGTAGGTTGGCTGACAACTCTACTTAATGGGCATAGTGCAAGGTAAGAAACATTGATTTTAGAATTATTTGTACACAGAGCACAGAGTATTTTAATTCTTAAAGTGAAAGTAGAAGATAAGAATAACTCGTTTGCCTTTAAGTCTCAACTGACTCATATAACTACGTTTTTTATTCTGTTTGGAAAGTATTTACAAACAATATTTACTTTGATCTTTATTTGAATGTTCTGTAAAGGGACTGACCCATCATAGAAGTATGATTCATGTGCTTCCTTTGAAATGTCTACAGGTAAATTATTAAGTTCTCGACCGAGAGCTGGTTAGGGCTTAGTGGTTAACTAAATTGTTCAAGTTTACATATTTTTAGATGCAGAATAGGGACCAAAACTCAAGTTTCCTGTCTCATAATCTGAATCTTTATTCCAATATTTTATGCTCTCTCCTGGTGCCATCATACTTTTTGAGTAACAAAGGCTTTTCCCTTCAGATTAATTGAAAAATATTTGTTGATTTATTCTTCATTTCATATTAGGATGTAGATCTTAACTAAGATCTGTAGACCCATATGGCATATACATTTGCACACACACACACACACACACACACGTTGACTTACTTTTTAATTATAATCTTTAATTTTATAGAATAGACATACAGTTGGGTGTAAGCTTCTTCTATCTTCAGTTATTATGTTACTATACTTTTTTGCTTTTCTTTTATAAAACTAAGTAGAATTTATAAAGTAAATATAATGAGGTAAAAGAATTTAATGTACTCTAACAAGTGATTTTGCTTGAAACTAAATTTCTAAAGTTGGTTTGAATAGAAAAGTGTTTCTCAAGGTCCAGTTCAGTATTTAAGCCTTTAAAAAATTTTTTTATTTCATTTTTACTTTAAAAATGTTGATAACAGAGTATGCTGTTACATAAAAATAGCATTGATTTTACCATGGCCTTGTTTATTAATTCAGGATAATCATACATCTAAGTGGTAGCAAGCAATCATTGAACATTAGATTTAATGAGGTGTCACATAGTAAATGTATTAGGTTTTTTTTCCACAGGCTCACCATTGTGGCACAATTAATAGGTGAATATCCATTCAGTTAAATCTAAAGTACAGAAGTTCCACATTGTAATTTACCAGTGTTCTATTTGCAATTTAACTGTTGCAAATTATGTAAAAGGGCAGAATTCTCTGCTTGCTTTATGAATTATGACACTGACTGCTGTGGTGCATATTCCAGTGCCTTCTACAAACCTAGTTCTTTTTTTTTTTTAAGCCACATTTCTATATTTGAACCAAGTAGAATTTTGGTTTGTACTTAGGACATTGAGAAACGCAAATGCAAAATGCAGGCACTGAAATTTGAATTGCAGTACTGTTGAAAGTCGGTTTATTTTATATTAATTTTTAAAATATAGCATGTCTGGAAAATTTTAAGCGTTCAGAAAACATGTGGTTCTCCAAGAAAATATTTGTGTTCCATTGGCGTAGAAACATGCTTTTGATAACTCTATCCTTGGTTTCCCCTTCTGTTTGTGACTCCAATTGTTAGTCTTTGGTCTTCTCCCTCCACTGGTGTGGCTTTAAAGGGGGCTAATGGGGTTATAGAGTGATAGAGACAGTCTCCAGAATCCTAGGCACCAGGGGGCCTTCAGGCCAAGAAATTTTGCGGCTGAGTGGTGGAGTCCATCCAGGTGTGGCAGACTGGGGAAGGGGAAGTATGCAGCGTCCTTTCAAGTACCTGAGAAGATGCAGGGTCCTTGAAAGGATCCTGATTTTTGTAAGAATCCTCAGGTAGCTGTGGATGGTGAACAAGTGGGGGAGGGGGCAGTGGGAGGAGACTGGCTGCAAGAACCCTTGCGCTAATTCCCCGCCCTACCCTGGCTGGTAGGGATTGACACCCGGAACTGGAGGCATAGTAACAAGGTTCTAGGGTGGTCTGCCAGCAGTTTCGTTCTGCAGCTGGCAGTGTCCTGGAGATTGGAGGGTAAAGGGCCCTGTGCAACAGAGAGTCCTCTGGGAGGGGGCATGAGGGTTTGAAGGACTGTGATGGCCTCCAGCCTTCTTTCTCAGGTAGTTATAGTTCTTTTGCTGTCTGGGTAAGCAGGTGGCTTCATTTGTATTTTCTTGCTTGGTTATTGGACTAATGGATAAAAAAAACCTATGAGTGCATTTGGTAATTCTGTTCTTTGATGATTTGTATATTTACACAAAAAAGTGCTTCTTTTCCTTTTTACTTTCTGAAAACTGAGGTTTAATTCATAAATTGTTTTCTTTTCTGAGGAAAAAAAGATATTTAAGACTATAAATTTACGTTTGCTTGTGCCTTGGGCATACCCAGATTTGTTTTATTCGTAACTATTATACCTGACTTAAGTTACTTATCTTTGTATTTTTCAGATTGCGTTTGGTTTAGTTTTATCTATTCAAAGAATTTAAGCTGTGTAATTTTCCTTCTTTACAAATGCTTTATTGATTCTAGAAGTATACTATTAATGTGTAGCATTTGTGTTTCCTAATTTCACATAAAATCCTTTTTCCTTATTTTTAGACTAGCTGATTAAAAAAATTGATGAAGTTGGGCAGGCCATGGTGGCTCAGCAGGCAGAGTTCTTGCCTCCCATGTCAGAAACCTGGGTTCCTTCCTGGTGCCTGCCCATGCAAAAAAAAAGAAAAGATGAAATTAACAACTTTAATTGGTCCTATCAGTTTCCCCTTGTATTTTAACTTCCCCCTCAAAAAACAAAAAACAAAAAATATTGTTTTGTTGTTCAGCAAGTAGGCCAGGACAATGTTAATATATTGTGATCTATATCAGTATAAAACTGCTCTCTTCATCCAATGTTGTAACCCTTTTTGAGGGGGAGGGGAGAAGGGCGGCAATAAGGGTTTTAATTCAGTGTTATATCTTTCTACACCTTTTTGTTTTGGATCCTTACATGTCATCTTTTGAAAACTTTTATAACCTTCATAGATTGAGTTGCTATTGAAATGCCTGGTTACTTTAAGACAAAGTTTTTCTTTTGATCTGTTTCCTGTTGTGTGTGTTTGTGTGGGTTTTTCATTCTGCAATGATTTGCACTTCAGAATCTTATTTTATGAGTTATAAACTATGTATAAACTATGTATAACTATCAACATAGTTATCAACTATAAATTTAGCATCCTTCCTTTCCCCCTTACCCCTTGTTGAAAATTAAGTGAACGTTCTTGCTCCTCCTCTCCACTGTTATGGTTAAATTAATGCCAAGGTATAAACTTTGTCGTTTTGTGTGTGTGTGTGTGTGTGTAAAAAAATACATACCTTCTGTAAATTCCAGCTTCACTTTGCCTCCAGTCTTTTGCAGTTTTGGTTTACTTCTGCAAAAAAAGAATTGTACATTTTGTGAGAACCTACATATTTGAAAGAGACTATGTTCATCAGCTACTGCAAGAATTTAGTTTGGTGTAATATTTTGTCACATTTTTTTTTTTTTAATACTCTGGAAACATTTCTTCAAAATTTTCTGGGCTTGTGGTATCATGGAAGAACCATCTTCCTGTTTTTGAAGTTTATTTCATCATAATCCTTTCTTCTGTTTGAAAGCTTTGTGGTCTTTATTTTTCTTAGCCTTGTAGATTTCTTAGGATATATTTGATAATGGTTCTAATGTTAATTAATTTTGCCTGGAATATGTTGAACACTGCCAGTCTCTAGGCCCATTTAAAAGTCTAAAGAAGTTGGGCGGGCCACGGTGACTCAGCAGGCAAGAATGCTTGCCCACCATGCCAGAGGACCCGGGTTCGTTTCCCGGTGCCTGCCCATGTATAAAAAAAAAAAAAAAAAAAAAAGGAGTAAGACCCACCTTGAATTAGGTGGATCACATTTCAATTTAAGATCCTAATCACCCAAAGATTAAAAAAAAAAAAAAAAAGTCTAAAGAAGTTTTGGGGTTTTAAACATTTATTTATTTACTTTTTAAAAAAATTTACCTTTTTACAATCTCTGTAATCTTTAGTAATAACTAGATAATTGGTCTCCTGCACTTAATTAATTATCTTGTTGTTTTCAATACCTTGGAAAAGTTATTAAATGATTTCTAGGGATCTTTCTTGAGGCTGTTTCCTGCCTTCCCTTTCGTCAGCTCTCTTAATAATTTGCTTTCTAAATAGTCTGCTATTCTCTTTAAGAATGACGATATCACTTAGAATACTGCTTAGAATACTGTTGGATAGTTCTTTTCTTTTTTTCTTTTTTTATAGAGGAAGTATAGTGTAATGGTTGAAGGCTTAAGTTCTGGAGTCAAATTCCTGCTCTTCTGTCATTAAATGTATCATCTTTGGCAAGTTTATTTCCCCCCATGTCCAGTTTCACTTCATTTAAGAATCTTTTAGTTTTTTTTTTGGCATGAACAGGCACCGGAAATCAAACCGAGGTCTCCTGCATGGCAGGTGAGAATTCTACCACAGAGCCACCTTCGCACCTCATTTAAGGATCTTAATAGTAGGTAGTTCACAGTGATGTTGGATTTAATGAGATGATACATTTTTTATTTTTCATTTAACAACATTTGAGGACCTTACTATAAGTCAGATACTGTGATGGAAGTTGAAAATGCAGGGACAATTAAGTATTCCCTTAAGAAAGTGTCTGTAGTGGCAGAGCTCACACTTCTTTTCTGGAACTTTGTTGCACGCCGGTCATTATCAGGTGGTTTCTGTTCTCTGTTTCTCTCAAGAATGCCTGTGTTGGCATAGTGTACATTGAAAAAAAAACAACACTTTTTATTTGGAAGTAATTTCAAACTTTAGAAATTGGAAAAGCAAAAATAATACCCACATACTCTTTACCTAGATTCACCTATTGTTATTTCGCCCATTTGCTCTATCATTTATATTCCTTCTCTCAGATATATATGTATTTATAATTTTTTATATAATTTATAATTTTTCTTCTATTTGTAGAGAAATTACATATACCTTGTACCTCTTTTACTGCTAAATGTTTCAATATGCATTTCCTAATAATAGGGGTATTCTTATCTCATCACAGTACCATTATAAGTTCATAAATTTATATTAATCTATTAGTGCTTGAATTTACCATTCATAGTCCAGTTTTGTCACTTGGTCTAATACCCCTTATAGCATCCTCACTCCGCACACGCAAACAGGCTCCGGGATCTAGTTTACAGTTAGATATTACAGTTAGTTGAAATAAAGTCTCTTTTGCCTCTTTTAATCTGGAAAATTTCCACAACCCTTCGTTATTATTGTTTTTGACCTTTGCCATTTTAGAAGAATATAGTTCTTTCCCAGTTGCCCTGTTGTTTTGTGTTTTTCCAAAGTTTCCTTCTGATTAGATTGAGGATATGTGTTCTTGGCTATAGTACTGCATAAGTAATGTTATATCTTCAGAGAATCACATCTGGGTACACACAGTGCTCATCTGTCCCCTAATTGGTAATGTAAATTCTGTTCACCTGGCCAAGCTGATGCTATTTCTCCGCTTACTCCTTTGTTTCTAATAAAGTAGTCTTTATTAGAATTTATTATAATTTAAGACCCTTGAAGTGTTCCTAAAATTCAGGAATTTTTACATGATGGTTGTAAAATGGTGATTTTTCCAAAATCTGCACTCCTTCCACATTTAACAAGACAATCTGTAGCATTCTACTGTAAGCAAGGCCCTCCCTACTTCTACATGTTAATATTATTTACCTGCTATCAGTATTGACTCATGTATTCCTGTTTTCATAATTTATAATTCATTACTGTTCCCAACTATTTATGCTCAAATTGTCCCACACTTGGCCAGGGCTAGCTAGCCTAGCTCCTTCAAACTGACTCCTGTGTCTTGCTAACATGCCCTCACCATTTTTTTGAGCACTTTATTACTTTTGTCATGATAAGATGCTCCAAACTCATTTTGTGCCTCCCTTACTCCAGCCCTGGAATCAGTCCCTTTTGTAATAAGTAGCCCAGGTTTCTTTAGTGGGGAATGGGGGCTGTATGTGTTTATTAATACTGTGGGGAGTGCTGGTGATGATGGTGGTGGTGTTTCTCTTTGTCCTTTCAGCATATGGGGCTAGAAAATACATGCATGTGTATATATTTACCCATATGTATAACTGTACAGACATACATATATGCATACATAAATTTGCATATACTCGTACATAATTTCGAAATCATGAGTTTACGTCAATATTTCCAGTTCGTTTTGTACTGAATAATTCTTTGCCTTCTCCCATTTCTTTCATGTTTTTCTATAGTAAGAATCTTGGGTCTCAGCAACATCAATACATTTATTCATTTGTCCAATCTTACCTCAGTTTGCTTTCAGGATTAGTGACCCTCATCTTTTTTATTGATATTAATTTTTTAAATATGTAGGATATTAACATGCTTTCAAAGTCGCAGAAATACAAGAAGTTCTATTCAGAGAAGTATCACTTCCTAAGATACCACTTTTATCCTGTCTTCCCCATCTGTTGTAGGTAACTAACTGCATTGTTTTGTGATTTATCCATCCTGTATAAAAATTGTAACATAAGCAGATATAGTTGTGTTTTCTTATTTTTCCCTCTTAAACACCAAAGGAAGCATGTTATATATGTTCACTTGCTTCTTGCATTTAATAAAGTCTGGAAATCACTTCATGTCTGTTCATAGAAATTTTCATTTTCTTTTTTTTACAAGCTGCATAATATTCCCTTATAAGTCCCATGGTTTATTCATCCAGTGTCCTATGCTTGGTATTCAAGTAGCTTCTAGTGTTTTTCCATTATAAATGATCCATAATTTTGTGCATACATGCTTTTAAAGTATTGGGAGTGAATCTTCATGATGAGTTCCTAGAAGTGGTGTGAATACCACCACAGGATGGGAAATGCGTATATAGTTTCATTAGATATTATTAAATTCCCTTTCATGGGGCTTGTGGCTGTTTGCATTCCCACCAGCAGTGTATGAGAGAACTTGTTTTCCTACCTCCCTGACAGCAGAGTGTATTATTCAGCAGGGTGAAAAAGAGTTTCTCAGTGTAGTTTTGATTTTCATTTCTCTTACGAATGTAGTTGAACATTGTTTCATTTTAAGAATCATTTTATAACTTTTTGTGAATTGTATGCATCTTGTGTCTATTTCTCTTGAAGACGTTTGATTCTTTTTTCCAATTTAAGAATTTTTATATGAATTAGGAATATAAGGCCTTTGTGTTATATTGCAAATATTTCCTTCCAGTTTGTCATTGGTTTTGTGACCTTGCTTATGGTTTTTTTTGGGCCATACAGAATTTATTTTTGTTTAGTCAGATTCATCAATCTTTTATTGCCTCTGGATTCTGAGTTATAATTAGAAAGCCTTTCCCTACATTGAGTTACAGAAGAGTTTCTATATATTTTCTTCAACATACTTATATAGTTTTATTTTTTACATTTAGATCTCTTATCCATTTGATATTGATGTTGTGTATGGTGTTGAAGTCCTTTTTTCCATTTGCATGGAAATTCCAATGTCCATATAGTTGTCCCAAACCATTCATTAAAAAGACTGTCTTTGTCCCAGTGATTTGAGATCCCACCTTTATCATATACCGCAGTTTTAAGATTAGGTTGTTTTTTTTTTTCCCCGCTTGGAATTCCTTTTCTGTTTCATTGGTCTGTTCATGCACCAGTACTATGCTGTTAATTATAGAGCCTTTTAATATCTGGTAATATTGGCCCCCCTCAGGATTTTTCATTTTCAAGTTTTCCTAGTTTTTCTTGTATATTTATTTTTCCATATGAACTTTAGGATCAACTTATCTAGCTCCGTGAAAAACCTTGTTGGAATTTTTATTGAGATCACATTAAATTTATACATTAATTTAGAGTAAACTGACATCATGATGATGTTATGACCTCCTAAAGAAGAATAAGAGTTATCTTTCCATTTGTTCAAGTCTAGTTTTGTGCCTTTCAGGAGTGTTTCTAATGTTCTTCTTATGGATCCTTATCATTTCTTAAGTTTATTCTTAATTATTTTATCTATTTTGTTGCTCTTCTAAGTGGGGTTTTCGCGATACATCTTTATACATATTTATGTATACAATGTCTATTTCTGCTTGCTAATTCAATTTCCTGCTACTTTGCTCAATTATTTAATTGAATTAATTTTATCACTGAGTCTCTGGAATTTTCCCATTAGACTATCCTGCCGCTACTAGTAGTTTTATTGCTTCTTTTCCTAATCTTATGTCTTTGTTTTCTCAAGTCTTATTGAACTGGCACCAGAACTAATTGTTTGCTTATAAAAGTAAAGAATAATTCACTATTAATAAAAATTTATTACAAATTTGTAATGATGACAGGGATTAATTGTGATGAGTTTCTTTGGCAATTGATTTCATAGGTAAAAGAAAGTTCTGAGAAATTAAATATTCCAAACTCTTAAAAAAAAAAGAGAGAGAGAGTAGGCATCCTTTCTTTGTTCCTTGTGAAAATACCTCTGGGGTTCCCAGATTAATAAGATGCTGGCTTTAGACAAGGAACACATGTTTTATCATATTAAATACTCAGTCACTTGTATTTTCTCAAGAGGTTTTCATTAGAAATGGAATTTGAAATGTTCTTTAAAAGCTTTTTCAGAATCTGTGGAAATAATTATTTTCCCCTCATACCTGTATTGTGACATTTTATTAATAGATACTGTAGTATTTAACTGTCCTTCCTTACATTCGGGCACAAAAACCCCACTTGGTCATGGTTTATTTTCTTAAATTGCTATTGGAGTCTGTTGGGTGGTATTGTGTTCAGGTTTTTTGTATCAATATTCATAAGTGCATCAGTTTTAAATCCCTCAAACTTTAGCATTCTATGGTTCATGCTAGTTTCTCTTTTTGGGTGACCACCCTATTCATATCAATCCCCCAGCTCAAAAAGATTATGTTACTTTTGGTGTTTTATATTAGAAAATTGAGGTAGTTAATGAGAGCCCCACAGTTTTATCAGCCTTGTGCCCAGGATTTTAAACCTGGCTAATTCACAAGCACTGAAGAGAGTTTTGGCTGGCCCTGGCAGGCCTTGCACTTCATAAGCAATTTAACTGTTTGGTAAAGATACATCCAGTTTCCATTCAGACAATATGGGAAGCCATTCTTGAATTTGGATGTGGAGTGATTATTTCTACAATTCCAAATAACAAGTCCTTTGCATTGGGTCATGCTATTTCTTCAGCAGGAGTTCTTATTTTTACCTCCTAAGCTACCTAGGAGCAAATGGAACACCCTAGCAGTGCCATATTTTGCTTTCTGCAATACTGGGTTGAGTAGCCTTACTTCATGAAATCTATGCATTCCTGATTATGAAATATGTTTCTTTATTGAGGGGTGGACTGGGCAAGATGATTTGTTATACTCTTGAAATTCTTCCTCCTCCTCTTAAATTTTCCAGATATTTCAGTACAGATTTTGAGGGCACATCAGACATTTCAAAATAATTGCTATTTCATAAACTTATACCCTAAATGAATATGGTAAGAATAAAATTTAATATATAATTCATGAGTATCTCATTGATTCCTAAAATTTTTAAATTTAAATACATGACAAACTTTTAAAAAAAAATTTCCTGTTATTTAGAATTGCAGAATATGTGTAGAGTGTGGCACACGATCTAGTACTCAGTGGCACCACAATTGCCTGGTATGTGACAATTGTTACCAACAGCAGGATAACTTATGTCCTTTCTGTGGGAAGTGCTACCATCCAGAATTTCAGGAAGACATGCTTCACTGTAATATGTGCAAAAGGTAAGAAGAGAGTTAGTCCATTCAGTCATTTTGCAGATACTTGTCTTTCCGTATGCCTTTGATTTCCAAGTTGTTACCACTCCAGTAAATGCTTTAATATTAAGTATGATTATAAATGGAATTAAATTGTATTTTATGGGTCTGAAAATCATAATAATGATGAATGAACAAGAGAAAAGGACAGAAAAGAGCATGAAGAGGGAAAAGAGTAGAGGGAATAGTTGTAAAATGTGTAAGAAAAAATATTTCAGTGCCTCTGAATGCCTCTAATGGCATCTCCAAAAATGCTAGCTCCTTTTTTATAACCTATGGCAGTTACCAACTCCTGTAACTTTGCTTCCCTAGTCCTTTAACACTCCTGTGTCCACATACTCAGCTATTGACTCATCCCTTTTCTGTTTACTTTAAACAGAGATTTAGATTTAAATATATTTATCACTGCAGGTGGGTTCATTTAGAATGTGACAAACAAACAGATCATGAGTTGGATTCTCAACTCAGAGAAGAGTATATCTGCATGTATTGTAAGCACTTAGCAACTGAGATGGATCCGTTACAGCCAAGTGATGAAATAGAGATGGCTGAGCTCACTACAGGTAAACTTAAGGATTTTTTTTTGTTGTTTTAATTCTTTGTCAACCATTCACCTGTGTATTACATTAAAAATAATAAAGGGAGCCTTTCTGGTTGACCAAGATGGCTGTATAAGGATACAGTTCTCCTACGGAATCTGGAATAACTAGCAAAAACTGGCTAATCATTTGAACATTTGAAACACAGGTAGCCCAGAATAAGAGGTTCTTTAATCCTGTGTAGATTATTGTAATGCCTGAATTGATGCTAGAGTATATTAAGCAGATAATCAAAAAGTATTGGCAAAGTCCCTTGAGAGCTGGAAGAAAAAAATATGAAACTTATTAAACCTTACCATTCCCTGATACTGTGTCATACTTTAGGGACACCCAAACAAATAGGCCATGACCCCAATCCTGAGGCTTAGTTTTGTGAAGCTTATTCAGGTTACAGAGCAGCTTAGACTACCTTTAGGTATGGTTAAGAGTTACTTCTGGAGGACCACTTTTGTTGCTCAGATGTGGTGAAAGTCTCCCTGCAATGTGGGAGATGACTCCCAGGGATGAATCTGGCCCTGGCACCATAGGATCAACAATTCCATCCTGACCAAAGCAGGGAAAAGAAGTGTAACTAATAAAGTATCAGTGGCAGAGAGAGTTCATATAGAGTCGGGAGGCTACTCTGGAGGTTGCTTTTACAAAAGCTTCAGTTAGACATTGCTGCCTATCATAACTTGCCAAACCATAACCAGGACCATTCTAGCCAATCCTAAGGAACACCTAGGGCAATATATAAGATTCCACAAGGGTTCCATGCACTAGAGTATCTTTCCAGAAACCTACAACCTCCAGATGGGTCCCTGATTCAGATAAGTCCTGAAACCTAGAGTGCCCAACTTCTCCAAAATAGTTCCATCTCCCAACCACATGTTAGTGACAGACCCTTCCAAAATGAAAAATTTAGAATGGCTAAAGCCCAAACACCCCTAAGAGAAGGATGGAAAGATCAAAGGTGATGGTGGAGTTATACAGTGAAGATAGAATTTAACAAATGTATATGAATGCTGAATCTTTAAACTGATACCTCTTTTAGTCTCCAGGATATTAGAGCAGCTAGAAGTAAAAACCTAAAATTGTGGAATTGTAACCCATGTCAAACTCTGAAATATGTTCTACAACTGATTGTGGTGCTGTGCTTTGAAATTTATTGCTTTTTTCTATACCTGTTATTTTTCATAAAGGAATAAGATGTCGATTGTGTTGATTAAAAAAATATTTAAACCTTCTGCCTCCTATATTCTGAAGCAGCTAGAAGGAAAAATATGAGAGAATTGTATGGTAGCCCATGACAGACTCTGAGATCTGTCCTGTAACTACTTGTTGAAGAGTGCTTTGCAAACTGTTACTTATTTCTTTGCTTTGCATGTATGTTACACTAAACAATAAAAGTTAAAAAACAAAAACAACTGGCAGAGCTATCTTTCTCAAAACTCCAGAAAAGAGTTAAAGGGTTGCAGTAACTAGATAAATGCTGAATCAAGAAAATGCATCCTTAAAAATGGTGTTCTTGGTGTGAAGCCAACCTGTGCTTCTATTGTAGGTATACCTGCCCCTGGTGCATAGTTAACCCTTAGGTGTGTATTAAGATGCCTGTATAATGGTGCCAGTCTGTTGGGCGGCAGACTGAAGAAAGAGACTTAGTTTGGGCTCATCTTCACAGAATTTGCTGTGCATGTGAAAGGGGCTTGCATACAGCTAAAGCAGTGTGAGAAACAATTAAAAGAAAGTGGCCTGGGGCAAAGGATTTCCTGCTTTAAGTCATACAATAGAGCATCCAGGAATGGGAGGAGGTCTTATTTTATAGGGAATAGAGGAGTCATTCAAATTCCTGTAAATGGGGCAGAGCAAAGCCCAAGCCTCGGCCTCAAAAAACACTTAGAAGATCTTTGCCTTCCATTGATCTCTTGTGGGTAACCATAAGGATAATACCAATGTCAATATCATTGTATTGTACTTTTTGGTGTGTAATGCCACATTTTCCGTATTACAAGTTCTGAAATGTAAATATATAAAAAATAATAAATCTATGATTTTGTATATACAATGTATAAAGATAAAATTTGTTGCAAATACAACAAAAAGATAGAGTGGTATAGGAACAGTATATGTGTTTGCTATTAAAGTTAAGTTAATATCAAACTGAATGTGATGTTCTAGATTTAGTATGTTAAATGAACCCCAGGTAACCAAAAAGAAATACATGAAATGTATACAGAGAGAAATGAGAAGGAACTTCAAAGAATTGAATGAATATGAAAGTGGGCATTAATGGAAAAATTGAGAAATGAAGGTCAGGCCATGGAATATTATTCAGCCATAAAAAAGAATAAAATTTTGATACGTGCTATAATATGGATGAACCTTGATGACATCATGTTGAGGGAAATAAGCCCAGTACATAAGGATAAACACTGCATGATCTCATTGATATGAAATAAGTAGAATAAGTACATTGAGTCAGAAAGTAAAAAAATACAGGTTACTTGGAGCTGAGGTGGCAGTAGGGAATGGAGAGTTAATGCTTAACTGGTACATTAGTTTGTGCTGTTGGAAAAGTTTTGGTAATAGATGGTTGTAGATGGTTTGCACAGTATTGTGCATGTTGGGATTTATACCAGTGAATTACATATTTTCATGTAATTTAAAAGGAAAATTTTAGGTTGTTAAGTTACCAAAATAAATTTAAAAACCCATATGATTGTGTAATACATTTTAACCCTAATATAAGCTATAGAGTATATTATGACAATTATTATAATTTTCTTTCATCAATTTGTTACACAGGTCCAACACAAATACAGGGTGCTAAAGGGGGGAAACTACATGGTCAGGGTGGGGTTATATGGGAATTGTATATTTTCCATATGATTTTTCTGTAATCCTGCTAGTTTTCTAACTAAAACAAAAATTGATTAGAAAAAAATAATGAGGTGTCCTTTGTTTCAAATTCCATCTTATTCTCAGTTTTTCAGCCTTTAAATATGCATATTTGTCTTCTCTAAATCAGATGGCTGAAATCCAATCTAGCTTCTTTAAGACGATTCTAAAAGAATTCTAGGTGTAGTGTGCTTCCTTTCATTTGTGTTCTTTAAGCCAAAACAGTATAAATTCTTCCCTTTGGGTATAGACCTGGTTTGCTTTACATAATCAGGGTTATCTGGCTCCAAATAAATTTTAGTTTCATAATGTCCTTCGTTAATTTTCAACTCTAGTCCAAAGATTTATAGTAAATTTTATTTAAGTGAGGAATAGTTTTACTAGTATCCTGTTGGTTTTGAGCACATCTTACAAGGTAAAAAAAATAGATCTGCTTACCAGTTTGTTTTTCATGTTCTCCAATATGAATGGCAACTTATATGAAAATTCCTTTTTTATAATCTACAAGGGATTTAAGTAGAAGTAGTTTCAGCAAAAGTTTCTTAATAATTAATATTTCATTTCCAACATGCTATTCGTATGCACTTAGGGAATATCCTTTTAAAGTTATAAATGTGGATTATCCTTTAATGTATTATCCACTGCTTTTTATGTGTTTATTTTTTTAATACATACAGCTCATTATCTCAGAATTTAGAAATAAGTTATGACTTGAATATATGTGACTGTTGTAATAACTTACAATTTATAGGACCCTTTACATTAGGCATCAACCTGATAACCTCATGTTTTTATTGTGAAGAATAACATATATACAAAAAAACAATAAATTTCAAAGCATACCACAACAATTGGTTATAGAACAGCTTTTAGAGTTTGGCATGGGTTACAGTTCCACAATTTGAGGTTTTCCTTCTGGCTGCTCCAAGACACTGTAGACTAAAGGAAATGATCAATATAATGATTCAGGAGTCATACTTCATTTGTTAAGTTCCATCTTCTCTTTTATAATTTCACCTTCTTTTTTGATCTTTATTTAAAATTATTTATTTTTTATTGATGTGTATTATATATTCACATACCATGTAATCATCCAAAGTGTATACTCAGTGGTTCACAACATCATCGTATAGCTGTGCATTTATCATCACAATTGACTTTTTTTCTCTTTTTTTGTGAAAAATAATGTATATGTAAAAAGCAATAAATTTCAAAGCACATCACAACAATTAGGTTGTAGAGCAGATTTTTAGAGTTTGGGTTATAATTCTACAATTTTAGTTTTCTTTTTTTAAATTTTCTTTACACCATTGACTTTTTTCTTATATGAAAAATAACATATATAGAAAAAAGCAATAAATTTCAAAGCACATTGCAACAATTTGTTGTAGAAGAGATTTCAGAGTTTGGTATGGGTTACAATTCCATAATTTTAGGTTTTTGCTTTTAGCTGCTCTAAATACTAGAGGCTAACAAAATATCAATATGATTCAGCAATCATGCTCATGTGTTACACACTACCTACTCTAACTCACCATCACCTTTGATTTTTCTTCCAATTTTTAGGGGGTATTTGGGCTATGCCCATTCAAAAAATGTTGGAAGGAGATGTGAATAATATGGGTTAAGGGGATAGAATTAGTTGATGTTTTGGAGAGGCTGACCCCTCTGCATTTCAGGACTTATTCTGGTCCAGGGACCCATCTACAGGCTGTAGGTTTCTGGAAAGTTACCTTAGTTCATGGAACCTTTGTAGAATCTTATATAAAACCCTAGGTGTTCTTTAGGATTGGCAGGAATGGTTTTGGTTGGGGTTTAACAAGTTGTGATAGGTAGCAGTGTCGAACTTAAGCATGTGTAAGAGTGACCTCCAGAGTAGCCTCTTGACTCTATTTGAACTCTCTCAGCCACTGATACCTTTTTTTGTTACATTTCTTTTCCCTACTTTAGTCAGGATCGCATTTTCCCATGGTGCCAGGGCCAGCCTCATCCCTGGGAGTCATCTCCCACACTGCCAAGGAGACTTTCACCTCTGGGTGTCATGTTCCATATAAGGGGTAGGGCAGTGGTTTTTCTTGTAGAGTTGGGCTTAGAGAGAGTGAGGCCACATCTGAGCAACAAAAGAGGTCCTCCAAAAGTAACTTTGAGGCTTACCTATAGGTAGGCTAAGCTCATCTGCTATATACATAAGCTTCACAGGAACAAGCCTCAAGACAAGGGCTTGCCTTGTTGATTTGAGTGTGCTAATGCTTGACACAGTATCCTCGGTTTCCCTGGTGGTAAAGTTTAATAGTTTGATATTTTTTTCTCCCATCCCTCAAGGGACTTTGCCAATACTTTTTGATTATCTGCTTAATACACTCTGGAATGTATCTAGTTGTTACATTAAGTTATAACAGATTAAGGACAACCTCATGTTTTGTTTTGTTTCTTTTAATGTAACTACATATTTGGTTCAATGTGAAAAATCTGAAGATAATATTTTTAATGCAATTTATTGAGATATATTCACATATCATCCAAAGTATACAGTTAGTAGCTCACAGTATCATCACATAGCGGTGTATTCATCACCATAATCAATTTTAGAACATTTTATTGCTCCAGAAAAAGAAATGAATGTAAAAAAAAAAAACCTGAGCTATCCCATACTTCTTATCTCCCCCCCCCCCCATTGGCCTCTAGTATTGGTGTGGTATATGTATTACTATTAATGAAAAAATATTAAGATGTTACTGTTAACTATAGTCCATAGTTGGTAATGGGTACACTTTTTCCCCATATACCCCTCTCTTATTAATTACTTGTAATAATATCATACATTTATTCTAGTTTATGAAAGAACTTTTTTATATTTGTATAGTTGATCACAGTTATTATCTACCATAGATTCACTGTTTCATACATTTCCGTGTTTTAACTTCCAGCATTCCTTCTGGTAATATACATGACTCTAAACTTCCTGAAGATACTATTTAATGGTATTTTTGGTGATAATTTACCCTCACTAGAATAAAGTAAATTTTATCAACTTAGATAACAAAAGAAAAACGCCTTCTTATATAAATTGCTTTCTGTTAAGGTTATAACAATGAAGTGGAAGTTGAAGGACCTGAAGACCATATGGTATTTCTGGAGCAGCAAGCAGCTAGTAAAGATGTCAATGGTCAGGAGACCACACCTGGAATTGTTCCAGATGGTAAGAATGTTTCTGATAATGCATATATCTATTTTTGTTACAAAAAAATGTATATATACAGTGAATATGTATATATCTGCTAAAAGTTTAATACCCTAAATAAAAATCAGGACAGCTTATGAAAAAGATGTTGTTTAGATAGCCTAGCATTACTGGTAATGATTATTTCAGTCATACTTCAATTAAGCCTTTTGCAGATTGATTATAGCTATTACTATACTTGAGAATCCATAATTAACAAGAGACCAGATTAAAAAAACTATTTACTAAATTTAATTATGAGTTCTTCTGAAAACTTCATATTATATGTGAAATTGTGTGTTATATTATGTAGATTGTATATATACATTTAAGATTTTTTTTATGCTGTATGGCAAGGGTCACATTTCATTCTTTTTCTATTTGAGTATCCCATTATTACAACACCATTTTGTGGAAGTTTTGTTTATTCATTTGTTTTCGAACATGCATGGACTGGGAATCTAACCCAGGTCTCCCACATGGCAAGCGAGAATTCTACCACTGAAGTACCCTTGCACCCCTACAGTGTGAGATTTTTGAAGTTTATTATGTTTACATATAACAACTCTCACTTCAGGTATACTTTATGAAGATGTAACAAAGGAAAATGTGGTGATGTTATAAATAATAATCTATGACAGCATATAATAAGATTCCTAATTTTACCTTCATATTCTAGTTCTAATGATAATAGTATCTTTTGTTATTATCTTGGAAATTGGCATTTGGTAGGCAAACTCTTACTCAAGTTGAGCAGTGTTAGAGATTTTTACCACCTGCTATAAATTTCAAAAATGTATTATTTTCAGCAGTTAAAATCTACGCTGAAGAGCAACAGAAGAGTAACCCACCAGAAAGTCTTGACAGGGATGATCTTAGTTCTGGTAAGCAATAAAATAAGTTCATATTATCCAACTTGATAACTTTACAAGATAATGCCTTTTTGGTTTTGTAGATCATGTCATTGTCCATTAAGTTAACCATGTAAGTAACTCCAGTGAATACTTAAGACAGTGTTTTGGCATCCTATATATACTAACTAAATTTTTTAGTCAGGTGACCCTTTCTTTGGAAGGAACTAGCAATGGATTCTAAAAGAAGTTAGATTCCTTAACGTGTTGCTAACTCAAATGTTTATGTTATAAGCCAGGTTAAAATGATTGTGTAAGAATCTAGTAGTTGAATGTATCTCTAATGTTGTAATTTAAAAATTACGTTGAGGTCATTCTGGTGCTATATAGGGCTACCTAGGATAGTCAATGGGGCTTCTAACTTTACTCTTTTTTTCCCTCTAAATTTACTCTTAAATAAAATTTGAATTAAAGGTGATAACACATTAGTATTCTAATTTAAAATGTACCAGTCTGTTACTATATAAATTTCTGAAATTTAATTACATTTAATGACTTGCTAAGATTAGACACTTTTGTTTATAGTTGATGAGAAAGGACAGGGGTCACATCCCAAGAATTAATTGGGCACATTGGTAGTTTTACCTAAGCAAAATAAGTTTTTATAGTTAGTAGATCTTGGCTTGTTACTCACTTGAATCTACAGAAGCTTTATTACATTCAGGGTGTCTGCCTTTGCAAAATATCTTTGCATTCTTGTAGACCAGTCTCATTTTTTGACATGAGCATGTAACATAACATCACTGAGCTCCATTTTCCTAGTTTTAAAATAAGTTTTAAAACTTCACCTACATCATTTTCAATACTTTCGTAAGTGCTCAAAATATAAATCATTATATATGTATAATAGAATTATATTGGTGATTAATTTTTTAATATTCTCACCAGAAATTTCTTTAAACTATGGGATCCTTTTAAGGTCAGGTTTTTGTAATGTTTTCTGGTCTGTGGCTGATTCTAACCCATAAATCCTTACCTATTTTGAGCTTAATTAATTTAATAACTGCCTTTCTTGATGGATATTTTCTGATTTAAGTCATAGTGTAACACAAAGGATGTCTTGAAATTTCCCCCCTTTCTTTCTGCCAAAGCCTATTATTAAAACAGAAAGCATCAGGAGTGACTAATGTGTCATTCATATCTTAGACTATTTTTAGGTAGTTAGAAATTTTAAAATTCACATGTATATTATTGTAACAAATATTCCAAATTTTGTAGAATCATCCCACAATAAAATGAATCCTGAAGTGGGAAGTCAGATTTCTCATGACGTTGATAGAAAAAAAATGGAAATGTCTTCTAAAGTGATGCATATTTGTGATGAAGATCAAAATGAAAACCCAATGGAAGAGACAGAAAACATTGAAGTCATTACACACCAGATCATTGTGCAACAAGAACTGCAGTTGTTAGAGGAACCTAAAACGGCAATATCTGCAGATGAATCAAAACCTCAAAAATTAACCATCGAATCTGTTATCAGTTCACCAGAAACCTTAATGATCACATGTGAGGAAAGTGCTTCTTCATGTTCTAAGGAAAAGTTGGCCGTAGAAGGAGTACAAGAAGAAATGAAACAGACAGAAAATTCTGAATCTTCCACTAGGTTTATTGAATGTGAAATGATTCCTGTGGTTGAGAGTTGTGTAAAAGCTGGTTCATGTCAAGGAGACAAATCTGTAAAGTTACCATCGGAGGCAGAGTCATTACTGTTACCAGCAGTAGACATAAGCAAGGCAAATGTGTCTTCCCCTCCAACACTTTCATCGGACTTGCCTTCCAATGACATGCTGCATAGTTACCCTTCATCTCTCAGTTCTTCTATTGGGAATATCATGCCTACAACTTATATCTCAGTCACTCCAAAAATTGGCATGGGTAAACCAGCTATTACCAAAAGAAAATTTTCTCCTGGTAGACCTCGGTCCAAACAGGTAGGGTGCTTTTTAAATGATGTTGCCAAGAATAGATGTTGGAACAATTATATAAAATAAGAAGGTATATGTGTAACTTTGGTTTGAAGGGGAAATTTTCCTTTCCTCAGTTAGATCTTAGATGTGATATTGACTTAAAATGTGTTTTGGCCATTTTAAAAAATGCTGTTAATGAAGAATGTAATCTTTTAACTGGAAGTGATCTTATTTGAAATTGCAACTTAGTTGGGAAATACGGATGTGGACTATTTGATTATAGTTAGAAAATACTTTAAAACTTTTAGTTCTAAACCACACTAACAGTGGAGTCTGGAAAGTTTTGTGTATACAGTAACATTTACTTTTCCGTTCTAATATATTTGTATATATTTTTAACTGTATAAACATCAAAATTTGCTTAGGGAATTTTTCATGGTAGTGCCTTCTCATTTTGATTGCTAACTCTTTTGTGGTTTTTTTGTTGTTAAGATTTATTTCAGTAGTTTTATGGAGATATCTTAGAATTTATTGCTGATATTCAGGAAGCGAAGGGCACTCTTGCTGTGATTGTTTTAAATAGTGTGGTTTCTGTGGTTTATGAATGAGTCCCACTTTTTAGGTGGGATTTAATTGAAACTATATAGCAAAGTGAAGAATCTATAGTTAAAAATTATTTATTGTTCTTCAAAGTCTCCACTTTCTCAAGTGTTTTATAAAATGGGAAGATATCAAATAGAGTAGAATTGTTTCATAACAGTAATTTGAAGCTTTAAGTCTCATACTTGAAATTGCTTCTAGTAATTAAATTTTGATTTTATAGGAAACTTGGGCCTTCCTCATCTAATTTTAGACTTCTAAGATCAGTGGAGAAAACGTACTCAATTTTAGTGTGATAATTAGTCTCTTTGGGATAAAATCCAGATATATTTTATTCTTTAAAAATAACTGAATACAACAGTGGCAAAGTACTTGCCACATGGGATTTAGCTATTTCTCTGTGGCAAAGATGTATGTAATAAAATAAACTAAAGCACTCGGTATATCCCTTACTCTACTTTAATTATTTTCCTTGATAATTATTTTCTTTTCTTTCAAGAGAGAAATTTTTCTTCTCAATCAAGTTTCCCCCCTACCTGGTGACTTAAATAGAATCCAGCCAGTGTGTTTTGTTGTTCTTTGAGTAGTTATATAATAACTATGTAGTTCTGACTCTGAAGAGATAACAGTTGAAACTTGAATGTCAAATTACTTTTGGTTCAAATATTTATGTTCTTTAAAGACATTTAATCATAAATATTTTTGCTAAATTTTGCTAGTGTCTTTCCTTATTTGGTTACTTCTTTTCCAATTAACTGAGAATTCAAATAGAATATATTGGAACTATTTCAAATTGAATATATTGGGACTATATTTTTATTGACTTATATTCCAAAATTGTGATATGTGTATATGTATTTTTATTTTCTTCCTGGCTCATCCTATTTTTTATGATATATCCATTAGTTTCTACTGCTTCTGCTGTATTTTCTTTTAATTCCCAATTCTGGTAGTATTCTACATCCTATTTAGCTGTCATTCTCATCATTACTTCATCATTTGTTGCTACTGTTCAGTCCTCTCAATGAATGCACTCAGAAAAAAATATTCCCAAAGATACTAATATCATAAACTGCTTGTAGGCTGTTTTTTTAACCTCCTTTTTATTTTCTTATTCTCCCAAACGTGGTTTTAGTTGTGTAGCAAGAATCTTCTCTTGCTGAGACATGACTTAGTAAGATACTACTGTTATTTTGGGAATTATTAATTGAATATAGGATAAGATGGTGCTTCTATTTTCTATCAGTGCTGTGGCCATAACTTCCAGGGAATATTTTGTATATAAACCGGAGTATGTATATCCTTACATTTGAAATTCTAAAGTCCAGGATTCTATTACATGAATTTCTATGATATCAGACATTCCTGTATTACACTTCTTATTTTATCTAGTGTTTCTTTTACAAATTCTTGGCAAATTTTTTTTTTACAAAAAATCCATTCTTGTAAAATGAGATGGATTTTTATGACAGTGCTTGTGATGTAATTAAGTCACTTTGGATTTCTGTGGAAGCCAGAAAATTGTACATCTGTTTTATACAAAGTACTCTAATGAACCAATTATTATTTCTGTCTTTTATTGAGGTTATGTTTCTTTGTATTTTTGTATCTCATTTTTCACTATTTTTGTTGGTATTTCTGCATCAGACCCTGTGTTGAGTAAAGTTGTTATTGATCCTGTCACATATTACAGTCATCAACTGGAGAGCTTTTAAAAAAAATCACTGCGATAGCCTCATCCTAGATCACAATCTCTGACCTTTAACCCTGGAAATGGAATCCCGAATTAGAGAAACATAGTGTTACTCTTTTTTACAATAAAAAAAAAGCTACAAGAAATGTTCTAAAACATAGTAATAAATTGAATGAAAAAATTTTAATCCATCATATTAAATATTAAATAATATGCTTTTAATTCAGCCTTTATTCATTTTCATCATTCCATAGTTGTATTAATCCATTCCAGTTTGGAATTTTGATATACAGTAATCTTAATTTATCTTGTCTTATTGACCTGTTTGTATCATTATGCTTTATGGGAAGATATTTAATGATATCACGTAACTGTGATGTATTTCAAACGCTCAGATACTAATTGCTTTCGTGGTGATATTGAAATAATAATTTTTAAACATTCCATTAAATATATTTTTTATGTTTTGCTGTTAGTATTTCAAGAAAATTTTATAAAAGGAACAAGTACTCAACTATATTTTCACATTTTTTCAGGTGACTTCTAAATATTTTTTCTTCATTTTCGATTTTTCTTTTTATACCATTTTGTTGCTAACAAGTATATATATATGGAAAGGTTAGGAATTTCAGTAAGTTCTATGACTGATCTCGTTAGAGAGGTGGAGTTTCTTCCAAAAATGGTTACGTTATTACATCATAACTTAATTTACTTTGAGAAATTGGATATATTGTTTTCATGAATTTAAGTAATTTTATTTTGAATCATAGGATTTTATAAATTACTTGTATACTATAATAGCATTTTAAATGAAGTACTTCAAATTAACATATCAGTTTCATAATCTATTCTTGTAAAAGAAAACTGGCCTCCAGAGTGATGCATTTTAGAGGATTATAGTTTTTCTAAGCATCGCTAATTAATTACAAGTAAGATTTCTTTTTTTTTTTGGATAATGAATATCATTTCTGGTTTGTAAATGCAAATCCCTTAGGAGGAAGCACTATTGAAGTTTTTTGGGTCTTGTTTATTTTGTTTGTTTTTGTCTTTAAACTGAAAAAGCAAAATTCGATCTGTAAACCATATTGTCCTAATACAAGAGATTCTGTTCTTACTGAATTATTTCATGTTCAGCTTTTAATTAAAGTAAGTTTGAAATTTGAAACAATACGGTTATATTCATTAAAGGAGAAAAAAATTACCATAGAAAAAAGTAAAACCTATATATCTGGCACTTTGTCTTAGAGCTGTTAAAAAAGGTTTAATTAGTGGATTCCCTATTCTTCTTTATGGTGATTAAAAGATGCAATCTGATTTGCCAAATGATTTCCACAGGTATATTAGTTTAAATGTCATGTTGCCTTTAAAGTATTGTCTTTTTAGGCATGCTTTTATATAATTTACTTATTTTTATTAAAATTGATTGACACTTGGAAAGATTAATACAAATTCAGCATAAATGTCTGAGACATTAAGCACGTTACCAAGTGGATTGCCCCATAATTTCTTCAAGTATAAAACTGTATCATATAGTTGTTAGAATTTAACACAGCACTGGCACATGGTAGTGCTGCCACTATTTAGTACAGGATAATGCAGATATTGTTCTATGAAAATGCATCAAATGTACCTTTGGAATGGTAGTTCTAAAACCAAACAGATTGACTAATAACTATTTGCACTTAAAACTACAGGCCTTGACTGTATCAAATACTGGTCACATTAAATATAATATTTAGAAGGTTTTCCAACTTCAAAGCCATATGTAATGAATGCAGAAAGTTTCAGGACTAGTAGAATGATTTCTAGGGAGTGGCAAGCATTACAAAATTTATTGATAGGAAGAAGGCTAGGTTTCTAGCTTTTAGCCAATGTATAATTTTAACTCTTTTGAAACCAAAGTTGTTTGTTCTTTCATTCAATAAAATTGTGTATATAAGTACTTATCACTGTACTAGATCATGTGTTTTTCATGGATCACAGGAATCATAGACCTTCTAGTCTAGTTTTGGATATAAACAAATAAACAGCTAAAGGAAAGCAGTGGTGCCTAGGAGAACTCAACTCAGGCTTGGAGACTTAGGCATGTTTTCTAGAAAAAATTAAGACTAAATCCTTTCTACTAGATGTGGGTTGCAGACCAGGAACATCAACATCACTTAGGAGTTTGTTAGGCAAAAAGGCCCCACCTTACACTTGAGTCAGAATGTGTATGAAGATCCCCAGGTGATCCCTGTGCACATTTAAAGCTAAGAAGTATCGCGCTAAAAAGCATTGTTAAACCATGTTTTTTTAAACCTAAAAATGTTTATTCTTTTGAGGTACCAAGCTGTAAACACATAAATGTTAGAAGTACTAGACTTTCCTTTGGTTTCCTTGAGTCTCTAGTGATATTGCAAAAGCCATTTCCAAAACCGTTGCCAACACCAACCAAGTATGTATTCGAAATACTGAAGGCTAAAGCTAAAACAGCTATTTTTTTTTACTTTGATAGTATTATCAAATCACAATGAGGACTAATTTCTTTTATTTGATGTTTAGTTTTATATATGAAAATTCCTTACATTAAATTAATTCTAAGCCCTAAAATGTTGTTTGCTGCTGTAGCTCTAACGTACACATGATTGAGGGAATGTATATCCCAAAAAAGACAAATTATGAACTCTTACATTTTCCATTTTCCTTATAGTTGTCCTCCTTTCTTCTCTCTCTCTTCATTGTTTTCACTTTCTCTAAATTAAACTGATAGTTTAATAGCAATCTTGGTTTTGCACACTATGTTGGGAGAGGGTGGGCTGGAGATTAATTTAGGGCTCCAAGGAAGGAAATTTGCCTGTGAGCTTTCAGACCTTCTCTGGCAGCTCTTAATAGTTACAGTAATCATGTTTAACAGCAAACAATAGGATTTGACTTCTCATAGAAGGTTTTTGCCCATAACAGGCTATCCTTCATCTGCCTTTACTGTTAATTCCCCTTCTCCACAGTCCTTGTTACGCTGTATAATTTACTAGGTTGGCAAATTTATCTACTTGAGAAATTAGCCTCAAAGTAGAAAGTACTGTATTAGCAATATTAAACAATTTGGGAGGTAAATAATCTTGGAACTGAATTGTGCCTCTGCCAAATAGTTTCTTAAGTTTTATAGGATTTGATAGCAAGTTGTTTTCTATTTAGCTTTCTTTACAAAACTATGGTCTCCTAATGGCTGTGTTTTGAATCCTTTTGCTTTTAATTCAGTTTGTAGCTTGTTTCAGTATAACCTTTTATTTGATAGGTTGATACTTTTTTTTTAAGTGAGGAAATCTAGAAATCTAGGCAAAATCTGATTGAACATTAGTATATTTTGTACCATTGTATATTGTGTATTGATGTATTCATGCAAAAAAAAGATAAGACACTCAATAACTACTGAATAGAATGCTTAACATAGCAGTGAATAAACCAGCATGGTCTCTTTTTACAAGCTTAAGGCAGCAAATAACTGCAGATGTCATAAGTGCTATAGTAGGGTAAACCATATTGGTGTAGGAGAGCGCATTATTACTTGGGTAACTAACCTCATCTGAGTGGTCTGGGTAAGTTATTTTGTATCAAAGTTGAGATCTGAAGGGTGATTTATAACTAAACTTTAGTAATTGCAAGTGTATTTTAGTTTTAACATCCAAATATTAGCTAATTTCTTCTTTGTCAAACTAGTATAATTTTTCTTCAGTTCCCATAAAATTCTATACAATCTCTTTCGATGTCTTATAATAATATGCTTACTAAAATTGATAATGTGATTATCCAAGCTTCCATTGTATAAATTCTTCATAGCAGCTGAGTGGTTTTTTAATTATCCTAACATAGTATCCAAACATTTATCTCTAAAGTCTGTAACTTAATTCATATGTTATATGAAACATAATAGTTTTTGAAATGAAATACATCAGTGGCATCAAAGCTAACTTTAAAATTATGAATAATACATCAACATAAAAAAAGTTCTTATTTCAGTTATAAAATTATGCAGTTATTGAGTTCAACTTTATGGTATGTTTTAAGAACTGTCTACTGATATAATATTAAATGGTCTATCAAAAAGAAATTTATGGTATACACAGACATTCTCAGAGAAAATCCAGTGGAAATACTGAGAAAATTAAATTTAGAAATCTCTTGTCCCCATCCATTCCTTACCACTAAATAAAATTATGGGACGCCCCCCAACTGTGATATAGTGAGGGAAAATGAACATTTGATAAGGGTAATGATGGTTTACTTGGGATGCTAAGAAAAATCTTCTCTGATGAGAAAATATTTAACACCCTACCTGAACGATCATTAAAAAACCATCCATTCTTTTAAAAGGTTGGAGGAAAAGAGTTGATAGAGCCCTGATTCATGAAAAGCTTGGCATGTTTGCATAGCAGCAAGGAAACCAGAATGGCTAGAGAATACTGGGCAGAGAGAGGATGCCATAAAATGAGATTGAAGTAGAGGCATTGGGAAAGGTTTATATTCTAAGTGCAGTGAGAAAGTAGTTGAAAGGTTTAAAATAGGATAGTGACTGACTTGATCAGATTTATATTTTTTAAAGTCCCTCTGGTTGCCCTCTGGAGAAAGGCTTGAGGTGATACAGGCAT
Organism: Tamandua tetradactyla; assembly: GCF_023851605.1. Lineage (NCBI taxonomy): Eukaryota > Metazoa > Chordata > Mammalia > Pilosa > Myrmecophagidae > Tamandua > Tamandua tetradactyla. The sequence continues at coordinate 196,680,144 of NC_135327.1, read as the reverse complement.
AGAAGCATAATGATTTAAGGGGAGTTTAAACAGGATAGGTGAGAGATGGTGCTGGACAGGACTGAGCTGCCTACATTGGAGGTCCAGGGAAGTAGAATGATTGAAGACAAACATTGAAGATAAAAAAAAAATACTGAATTTACTGGTGTTTGGATTAAAGGAGAGGCAAGGGAGATGATTGAAAGGGCAGAGAAGAGTGATAAGAGAAAAAACCAAATCATAGATGACTCCAAATTTTGTGATCTGAGGATTGGATGCCACTTGTAAAAGATGGGAAGGACTTTGAAAAGGAACCAGTTAAGGTATCCTTTTGGATGAGACTATATTGAGAGGAGAGGCTTTATTTAGCCTTGGGAAACACTGTAACTTTTGAGGGCAGGTGGAGGAAGAACTGTCATAGGAGGCTAAGAAAGATCAGCCAGGGAGGTTAGCTGAAACAACAGCAGGTTGCTGCCACTGAACCTAATGGAACTATTTCAAATATTGAGAGTTTGAATAAAATGAAAATAGAGAAATGACTTTTGGCAGCATAGAGGTTACCGAAGACCTTGGAAAGGAGACACAGGTATAGATAGAAGTAAATTAGATAGTGGGAAAATGAGGTAATTCACTTGGTTCCTGTACTCTGAAATAACAACCATAGCCATAAAACTGAGAATGGTGAAAGGTAAATTACGGATTTGATGGGTCAGGGAGAATGCATAAACTTAATCCTGGAGGATAAAACAAGTATGTGCTAGAGAGAATTATTTGGGTTACTAGACATAAAGTAATTGAGGTTTGAGTTCATAAATTAAGAGTGAATACAAAAAAAAATTTTTTTTTAAGTGAATCTGGTTTCTACTAGATTGTAGGGTTTTTCTCAAATTTATTAGTCCATTAACTATCCCCTCCCCTTAAAAGAGGTATTTAATCTCCTATTTCAGATTATTTTAATTCCTGGCAGTATTTTTATGTGAATAATAGGATACTACCTGTTAGTTTGATAACATTCTAGAAACCTGGTAAGTACTATGTAACTTGCCTTAAGTTTTGGTATTAATCGGTAAAAGTACAGCATGTATTGTTGAATAACTGAATTCAGAATAGGCTCTTTATTGTTTGACATTTATTTTGCATTTTACTTTGAAATGTTACCTTTGTGGAGTAAACATTTTCCTTTATACGCCTTATACTCTTCATCAGATTAGTTCTGGTTACTGCTAAATGTGGTTATTTGGAAGCAAAATGCTTTACTATTATTTTAACAAGATAATATTCCCAGTATAATTTGTCAGCTATATTAGGCATTTTAATTTGGAAATTTAGGACAATTTGCTTTATCATTTCTTTACTTTTGAAATTAGTCCTTTAGATGTAATCTAGTATAATATTCATTTCCCTAAATAAAAGTGAAAACTCAAACTCAGTACTAATGGCCTCTGAAACAAGTATAATTAATCTCCAAGACATAATGGTATTTGCGTCTTATGGTTAAAGCTAACTTTCCACAATTTAAACTATATTCATACGTTGGTTGCCTATGTTTCTGATTGCTGTTTTTGGCCTATTATTTGGCTGTTTATAACTGTAGGTATATATAACATTCTATAAGGGTTGTCCATCTCTCCTTTCCAGTAGAGTTACAGTTGTTAATAGAAAATAATCCCCAAATAATTTCTTCTAGTAGAAATTCTTGGTTTGATTGACTCATTTATTTCTTGGTGCTATAAATGAAGTTCATAAGTCAGTGTTGGTGTTATATAAACCTTAATTTTTGACAGGTTTCATTATACTGATGTTTCAAGCAGAATAAAATATTTAATGTAAATTATAGCCGTAAAACATTTAAGTATAAAATTACTGAAAGTAATAAGCTTATTTTTCGAACCTTGAAGCAGTTTGTCCTAAATTTCCATATGTCTGCATTTGTTTTTGCTGTTCTAAAATTCCTTAGTTGCTGGCTTTAACTTTTTATGTTGCTGAGTTTTATACATCTATTTTCTCACTTGCCATATCCTAGGGGGCTTGGAGTACCCATAATACAGTGAGCCCTCCTTCCTGGTCCCCAGACATTTCAGAAGGTCGGGAAATTTTTAAACCCAGGCAGCTTCCTGGCAGTGCCATTTGGAGCATCAAAGTGGTAAATAAAACTGCATTTAAATTCATGTATCATATTTTTCTGGTTTGTGTTATCTTGATAGAAGTTAAGAATTAGGCCTTTCTTTTCCAGATAAATAGTTAAGCTTTCAGAGCCAGTTTTTTTTTCTTAATCTAAAAATGTTCATATAAAGAAGGAACAAGTTTACATTTTACAGTATGGATTAAGAAGATATTATAATTTTACATGACCAATTTAAGTATAAATTTTTAATACCTCTTTTTTATGGTTGCTTCCCTTTATGTTGTAATTACCAGTATTTTTATGAGGTGGGGGTTGAGATCCTTATCACATAGGCCATAAGGAAATTAAGGACCTGCTCATTCATGCTGTCATACAATTTGGTTGCTTAGAAAAGAACAAAATAAAAATTACTTTAATCTATTGTATAGTAATGGGGAAGAAATACCAGAATTGAAGCAGATTTCATTGTCTGTGTTACAAACTAAAAATTTTAGTTGCCTCTTATCCATGCTGACTTGTGGAAATTTTTGCCATTCAGGGTATCATTCATGGATGACCCTGTTAGTCCTTGAAGTATGTTAAGTAGTCTTAATGCCCTTTGAAGGAAAAAATTAATTTGAAAAAGTGTTATCTAAAAAATGAAATGCTTCACTGACTAGAAAAAACAATTTTTCTTCATATTATATATTTAATATAATGTTGTTTAGTTTAGCATTATATTAAATATATAATATGAAGAATAAGAATAAGGCTGTTTAATTTAGATTTGTAAATGATTCCAAAGGCATTCTTTTTTATTTTCTTTAACCATTGAAAGAAAAACTTACCAGCTCCCTTGGATATCATCTTAGGTGTTGAAGAATAAATACTTATTTTAAAAGTGTGAAAGAGAACTTGTTCTACAATTTTGAAGGAAATGCTACCAACTTTTACTTACTTATAGTGTGGGAAAATTAGGAGACTACTGTAGCCTTGATTTAATCATTAACTTAATAGTTTAAAAGTATCTTATACTTTTTTTTTTTTAATTCTTGTTTAATCCACCCCACCCTACCCACCCTTGTTCAAAGGCACTGATGGACCCCTTAAGTGATGTGAAGTAGAATGGTTTCAGAGAAGACAAGGCAATTTGGGGGAAAAATTTCCCCCTTCCTTTTGTTTATGTGTATCCATTTTTATGTTTACGTTATAACCATTATTGGCTTAGAAACAGCTCTGCTAAATAGGTAATGAGTTCAGCATTTCAAGCTAAGATAAATTGTATCAGTTGAAGATCTGTTATTTAATTTTTTAGGGGGGGAAGATCAGAAAAGATTTTTCTGAGTATTTCAATAATTTTAAATAAACATAGTACATCTACTTGTGTAGAAACTAGGCCTTTTCAGGTAGCAAGACTTAAGTCTGAGTATAAATAAGGAAGAAAACCCTGGTACTTGTTTCTAGAAATATCAGGGAATTCAACGTGTTTTCCTGTAGAATTATTTCTTATATTAAATAAAAGTTCAGATAATTATTCCATTTCAAGTGATTATTTATTGAGTCATCTGCTTTACTATGCTCTTTAGATAAAATTTCCTCTATATACTATGGCAGAATAAGGTAAACATGTTCAGTTTATATATGTAGCTATTGAATAGGAAAAGAAAAGGACTTAATTTTAACATAGTTTTATACTAACAAAAATTAACTTTCATGCATTGTAGCATACAGAAAAGTGATTGAAAACATGAACGTTGGCGCCAAACTTGCTAACTCTGTGACTTTGGACAAGTTACTTACCTTTTTGTGCCTCAGTGTACTTATCTCTAAAATGGGGATAATAAAAAATTAAAATAGATGTATTAAAATAGCATCCATTATAGAAATGTTGAGAGTAAAAAGCGTTTGAATCAGTACAGAACTCAATAATTGTTAGGTATTACTATAATTACTAAGTGACTAGTCCTTCCTTGAACTTAGTCTATTTGGTATAATTTTTTATACCTTTGCATCCAGATTGGATTGTTGCTATTCTGGTGACTTAGAATTTATGATTAGGAAATGGCAAAATAATGCCAAGTCCTGCTCATGGGAGTACACACTGGATGATAGTTGCAAAGACTGTAAGGTTATAGGCATTTTATAGGGTAATAAATTTATTCTCTTTTACTCAACATGGCTGTATTTTTACCGTGTTTGCCTTTAGTAAGCCTAATCTCTTAATAGTTATCATCTGATCAGAAAAAAACCTTTAGTAAGCCTAATCTCTTAATATTTATCATCAGATCAGAAAAAAAGAGAGACGCAAGTATTTGTATGACTGTTTTCCTAAAGTTATTAGCATAGGTTCTCAGGATTTAATTCTTTGTTTTTCTTTGGGTAATGAAGTAAATGTGTTCTAAATTTAACAAAATATTTTATATAATTGACATTTGGATTTGAAAATTCTTTTGGGATTTTAAAAACTAGTTCCTTTTTATTTAAATGTTGTATAGGGGCGTGGTTCAGGATTTCCAGGAAAACGGAGACCCCGTGGTGCAGGACTATCAGGACGAGGTGGCAGAGGCAGATCAAAACTGAAAAATGGCATTGGAGCTGTTGTATTACCTGGGGTGAGGCTTGCTTCATTTATATTCATTCTGATCTTTAACGTGTTAATTAATGATGATAATCTCATTTGTAGCAAATTATTTAGACCACTACAGTCACATAACTAGGCTAAAGTTGTTTATTTTGTTTTGCTGTACCTCAACTCTGCATTTTTAGAAGGAAAACAGCTGACTAAATAGGTGAAACTGTTTTCTGCATGGACAGTTGCTCCTGAAAGATGATCTCAGATTTTCAACACTTATAAATTAAACATGCTTCCCCCACACCTCCTTCCATTTAATCTAGGGGATATTGCAGTTTTCAGTACAGAAATTTTTTCTGGTTTATAATGCGGATACCATATTCCATCCTGTCATTTTCAAGGAAAGCATTTCTTGGTTAAATTTTCCTTCTTCAGAAAACACGAATAACATTTTACAATTTCTTTGAGCCACTTAGTATGCACCACCCAATTGCAAAACCTCTTCTGCTTTCTGTGTTAGAGTGGAGGGGTTGAAAGACAGAAATGAATACTTCTAAATTCAGCACACATTCACTGTCTGTATTTTAGCTATTTCCACAGTTATTTTTCAGTGATCTCAAGGTGTCAAATAGCTTAGTTCTAAAGTATCTACTAAAATGGTGGTTTATGTGTGTGTGTATATATATATATTATACATATAATAATAATATAACATATACATATTATAATTTTATAGTTTTTAAATTAGAATTTTAGGTAATCAAGTCTTACTAAAGTCTGGTTTGCATTTTCCCATTACTTCCTGATCTACCGTAGTACTTCTAATTCTGAAGAGGCAAGTGGATGAATAAAAAAAAAATACCATGACTTAAAAGTTTCATGGTAGTGTCTTAGAATTAATAATCTAATTTGTGTTAGTATAGACTTTGAGAAAAACTGTATTTTGAGTGTGAATTTTCACAAGCTTTCCAGTTAAGTGTAGTACATGTGAGAAATTATACTTCATGTTTTGTGTATTTTACTTTTTATAGGTGTCTGCTTCAGATATTTCATCAAATAAGGATGAAGAAGAAAACTCTATGCACAATACAGTGGTGTTGTTTTCTAGTAGTGACAAGTTCACGCTGCATCAGGTTCGAAGTTCTTTACTGTTATCCATCTTTGTATTCTACCTTGCCCATTTTCTACTGTGTCCAATGGACACAGAAGTCAGATAAAATTTATGTATAGAGCTTTATTAGCTAAGAAGGTATTTTTTTAAAAAGTTGTAATAGCCTTATAGTCTCCAACTAAGCTGATATGCACATATGTTCTTAATTTCAGGATATGTGTGTAGTTTGTGGGAGTTTTGGCCAAGGAGCAGAAGGACGATTACTTGCTTGTTCTCAGTGTGGTCAGTGTTACCATCCATATTGTGTCAGTATTAAGGTAAATACAATTAAATTAAATTAACAAAAATGTATTGAGTTTTGATTTGAGTAGTAATAGGCTACTTCCAGTTCTTATAATTAATCAAGTAATATTTGTTATATGACTTGTTAAATATATTATTGCATTTAGGGTGTTTGTTACCTCAAGAAATAACTCCTCTATAATTCTCTGACCTTAAATTTTATGAATTATCCAGCTGTTGTCTTGAGAAAGTAAAACATAAAAATGCATTAATTTAGTTTAAAAGATAGTTTATATTATTATTTGCAAAGCATGAGGTTTAGTTGATTCATTTTGTCTGTTTACAAAAAAGTTGAGAGCAATTAGAGTATTAAAAATTCACTAGCGTGGTACAACATGTAAGAAGAATAAACTGAATGGTATGAGATAACTTAGGTATATTATTAAGCCATTTAAATACAGTATTTTCAAGGATTTAATGAGTTATCTACTATAATATAGAAAGTATAAACTGCCTGTCTGGTATTAATGACATAATGTAAAATGAAATATTTTGGTCACAATAGTGTTAAACTTTGAAGCTTATGATTAAACATCATGAAATTTGTTATTGGATAACAAGATTTTTTCTCTCTTCATTTGAATATCTTATCAGCTTTGCTTCCAATCTCCCTTTAGGAGAATATACAAAATGATAAAGACATATAATTTGCAAATGATATATCCATCATTTATAGTGAAGAATCAACCAGAGTAGCTGTATAGTTCCCTCTCCTATGGCTCTCTCTAAACCCATGCCTCCTGGTCTCTGTTCCCCTATTCACTCTTCTCAACCCTAACCTAACCTATACATAAGAATATTTTCCCCTTTAGCTGGAAATAAAAAAGAAATCTCACTTACTGTAATTCAGTAAACATTAAGAATCAGCAATTCCCAGTTTCAGACATTTCAAATTAGAGATTAGTATAATCTTTTTTATAGTAATCTTATGTTTAGTTTTAAAGGTTGTTCAAATGTAAGTATGTTCCTGTAAGTACTTCAACTGTTGAACCTAAAGTTCTAGTTTTTGTTCTTTTGTTTTTTTTTAAGAACTCAGATCTATCACAATAATAAACTTGCATATTTGAACAAAATAGCCTTTGCAAGTAAGCATGGAAGTATACAGCAGAAGTCCTGCTGTAAACTTCACAACCAAATCCTTTCTCATAATACCATACCATGAGGGATAAATACTAACCTTAGTTATTAGCTTGTGTGGTCCTGAATCATCCTGAATTTATGAATTTTTTTAATTGTATTCTCCCTTTTTCATACAGTCTATTATTATATCATTGATTTACCCAAGATGTCAATATACTGAGCAGATCAACATGTATCTTGCTAGGAATTTTTTGTTGATTACTATACCAATCTTCCATTTCTAGGACAAGATAGATCTTTGTGAATATTGTAATTAATCTGTCTAAAATAGAATAATATAGTATATAGCCTTCTAAAATTAACTGCTTGCACAATGTTGATGCAAAAAAACTAGGCACAAAAGATAAATTTAAAAATGTTATCATATGCATAGCAAAAGGAGAAAAATTTAATTCTAAATTCCCTTTAATTTTTGTTGAATTTATTATTATTATTATTTTTAAAATGCTTAGTTTAGTAATCTAAGGAAATCAGATAAGATCTCATTCAAGATGTAAATGTAAGTTCATAGGACAAACTGAAATGATACTTAATATAATAGCCTAAAATTAAGAGGGGATTTAAGAGGAAAATTAAGAGAATGAGGACTAATGCAATGAACTTTTGTATATTTCCTTTAACCCAGAAACAATGATTTATTCCAGTTTTACAGATAAGCTAAATGAAGCTTAGGAAAGTTAAAGTTAGTTAATTTAAAATCGAACAGCTACAGACAAAGCTAGACTTTAAATCCAGTTATCGCTGCATATGATTCCTAAAACTAACACCATTTTGAACTGAACAGAATATTGTAACCTCATTACTAGATTTTTTTTTAATTTTAAAAAATTTTTTTATATTTTATTTTTTTAAATGCCAAAAAACACCAAACGCAAACATTCCTATTTTGATCCTTCCGTTCTACATATATAATCAGTAGTTCACGATATCATCACATAGTTGCATATTCACCATCATGATCATTTCTGGAACATCTGCATCTATTCAGACAAAAAAATAAAGCGAAAACAGAAAAAAAAATTTTTACGTACCATACCCCTTACCCCTCCCTTTCACTCATCACTAGCATTTCAAACTATATTTATTTTAATATTTGTTCCCCCTATTATTTATTTATTCCATGTGTTCTACTCGTCTGTCGACAAGGTAGATAAAAGGAGCATCAGACACAAGGTTTTCACAATCACACAGTCACATTACGGAAGCTATATCATTATACAATGATCTTCAAGAAAAATGGCTATTGCAATACAGCTCTACATTTTCAGACAGTTCGCTCCAGCCTCTCCATTACATCTTGAATAACAAGTGATATCTACTTGATGCGTAAGAGTAACCTCCAGGATAAGCTCTCGACTCTGTTTGGAATCTCTCAACCATTGACACTGTCTCATTTCACTCTTCCCCCTTTTGGTCGAGAAGATTTTCTCAATCCCTTGATGCTGAGTCTCAGCTCATTTCAGGATTTCTGTCCCACGTTGCCAAGAAGTTCCACACCCCTGGGAATCATGTTCCACGTAGACAGGGGGAGGGTGGTGAGTTTACTTGTTGTGTTGGCTGGAGAGAGAGGCCACATCTGAGCAATAAAAGAGGTTCTCTTGGGGGTGACTCTTAGGCCTAATTTTAAGTAGGCTTGACCTATCGTTTGTGGGGTTATTTCACATGAACAAACTCCAAGATTGGGGGCTCAGCCTGTAGCTTTGATTGTCCACACTGCTTGTGAGTATATCAAGAATTCAACTTGGAGAAGTTGAATTTTCCCCCGTTCTCACCATTCCCAAGGGGAACTTTGCAAATACTTTTTTATTCATTGTTCAAATCACTTTGGGATCTATCGGGGCATCACTCTGAACAAATCAACAAAGTCTCACGTCCTACTTAAGGTTCCATGTAGTTATGGTGTTCAGTTAAGCTGTCTACATAAGTTATATTAGGAAATGCACTAGTCAAAATATAAATTTTGTACCAAATAAACATTTTTTGCTTTAGTCTCACACATAGGTTGAAATTTTAAAATATTAACTACCATCTGTTTTCAGCACCCTGCAGTAATGACATTCCTTTGCTCTTCTTCATGCAAAAACATTTTAAAAATTTGTACATTCAGTATAATGATAGTTATACACTCTAGGCATTCCCAGATTATACCATCTCAATCTTTATCATCTATCTTTCTTTCTGATTTCATTTGTACCACCAGCCCTCCTCCCTCTTGTCATTCTCACATGCAGCTTCATTCAGTGTTTTAGCATAATTGTATTACAGTTAGGTAGTATTGTGCTGCTGTCCATTTCTGAGTTTTTACATTCATTCCTTGTATCCCTTCAGCTCCAGTTACCCAATATCTTACCCTATTTCTATCTCCTAATGGTCTCTGTTACCAACAAAATTCTCCAACTTTATTCACTAATATCAGTTCATGTCGGTGAGACCGTACAGTATTTGTCCTTTTGTTTCTGGCTAATCTCACTCAGCATAATGTCCTTAAGGTCCATCCTTGTTGTTACATACTTCATAACTTTATTCTGTCTTACAGCTGTATAATATTCCATCGTATGTATATACCACAGTTTGTTTAACCACTCATCTGTTGATGTACATTTTGGCTATTTTCATCTCTTTGCAATTGTAAATAATGCTGCTATAAACATTGGTATGCAAATGTCCGTTTGTGTCCTTGCCCTCATGTCCTTTGAGTTAGATACCTAGCAGTGGTATTGCCAGGTCATATGGCAATTCTATATTTAGGTTTTTGAGGAACCGCCAAACTGCCTTCCACAGCGGTTGCACCATTTAACATTTCCACCAACAGTGGATAAGTGTTCCTCTGTTTCCACATCTTCTCCAGCACTTGTCATTTTCTGTTTTATTGATAATGGCCATTCTGCTGGGTGTGAGATGATATCTCATTGTGGTTTTGATTTATATTTCTCTAATGGCCAGGGAAGGTGAGCCTTCATGTGTCCTTAAAACAGTATAGTTTATCGAGCTCATCTGTGAAAAATATGGTAAATTCTGTAATGATTATAGGACTGACTAAAACAACTTTACATTCTTTAAAGGCATCTATAATTGACTGGAGAAAATGGGAGTATCCTAAAATATACTAGATATATGAATTGTCTCAGCTTTTGTATCTCTGAAATATATTTAAAATTTTTTTTAATTTAACCTGTATATTTTGTTTTAGAAGGCATTTATGCTGGATATGAAATTCTAACTTGATCATTTGTGTTTTTTTCAACACTTTGAAGTTGTCTCATATTGTTGGGTTTTCTTTATTTAACATGACTGTTTTCCTCTACCTGCTTTTAAGATTTTCCTTTTCATGTTCATTTTCAGCAATTTGGTTGTGATGTGTTCTGGTAAAATTTTCTTTGTATTTATTCTGATTTGTTAGGCTTCTTGAATAAATAGGTTCATATTTTTTATAATTTTTGAACATTTCTTCAATTTTTTATATTCTGCAGTCCCCCTTTCTGGAATCTCAACTGTGTACCTGTGAAATTGCATGATATGTCCTATGTGTTATGAACACCACCCTTGTTCTTTTATTTGTGTTTTATATCAGTGTGTTTTCATTTGGAAAGTTTATATTGTAATCCCTAAGTTCACTTCTGTTCCGGCAGTATCTGTGCCGTTTTTTAGCCCATCCAGTGAATTTTTCATTCTGATATAATATATATTTTTGGTCTAAGTTTCATTTTGTTTTGTTTTGGTTGTAATTTTATACTTCATATATGTTCTTGTTTTCCTTTAAGTGCTTTAATATGTTTATAATAGTTGTTTGGAATTCTTTGCTAATTCCATCATATCTTTTATTTCTTGTTGTATTAACTAATTACTCATTAGGTTATGTTTTTGTACCTTTTTGTACATCTAGGAATTTTTTTTTTTTTTTTTTTTTTTTTTTTTTTTTTTAAAGGAAAGACAGAGAGAAGGAAGGAAGGATAGAAGGAAGGAAGAGAGGAAGAAAGGGAAACATCTTTTAAACATTTTCTTGTTTTATTGTATCTTGTTTCTCCGTTTTCGTTACATGGGCTGGGGCCGGGAATCGAACCGAGGTCCTCCGGCATAGCAGGCAAGCACTTTGCCCGCTGAGCCACCGCGGCCCCTAGGAATTTTTTTATTAGATGTTGGACACACTGTTGAAGTCTGGATTTTTTTTTTTTTTTTTTTTTTTTTTTTTAAAGTATTGGATTTTGTTGTAGCAGACAACTTTAAGTTTGATCCTTTGAAAGCTTTTTGTGTTTCCTGAGTCAGGTCTAGAGAACCTTCACAACAAAGTGACTATTCTCAATCTTTTGGTATTGGAACCCCTTTACACTCTTAGATTATTGAGTACCCCAAAGAGTTTTTGTTTTTTGAAGAGTATACTTATTGATATTTACTGTTTCATGACTCAATACTGGAAAAAAGTTAAAACACTAGAATATGCAAGCACAACCTATATGATGACAAAGTAATGATGTTATTTTACATCATGTAGGGTCTGGAAAGCACTACTATACAATTATGAATGAATGAAGGTGAAAAAAAGACAGATAATACCTTGATATTATTATGAAAATAGTTTTGCCCTCATATACGCACTTGGGGGGGTTCCCAGGACCACCCTTTGACTACTACCATTTTGAGGCTAGTTACCTATATCTAATACGTGACCTTTCTGGAGTCTCTATTGAATGTGTACCCCTGTTGAAGAGTGTTTCCACTCTGGCCTGTTGGAACTCAAATGCCTTCCAGTCTTTTGTGAGTTTTCAAAATTGTTCCGCTTACAGTTTCCTAATTGCTGCACTTTTCTTTTGTTGTGTGTTTTTATTGGGCTTCATATAGATGTGTACCTTGATGTTCAGCCAAAGATCTCAAGGGCAACCTTATGTAGATTTCTTTAACTCTTACTCTGCGTTGCTCCTTCCTTTCTGGTGCTCTGTCCTGCAAATCCTAGCTGCCTCAGCCTTCCTGAATTCCATCATATCTCCTAAACTCAGTGAGACCATTGTATTCTATTGAGGATCTCTCTCCCTAGGCAGTAGACTGTAAAGTGCCTGCAATCGGAAGCTCATAAGACTCAGGTTGCTCATTTCTCTCATCTCACAGTCCACAGTCCTGTAGTATCTGAGAACAGTTATTTTGCCTAGTGAGTTGTTGTTTTTTGGGGGGGGGGGAGTGTTTCCTGTAACTCCGCTGTAGTTGAAGCAGATATGCAATAGAGACTATTAAACATATCTTGCATAACTTTAGACATGGTACCATGGATATATCCATAATAACTTCATTGAAAGAATTATTAAAGGTTCAAACTAAACCAGTGCAGTAGGAGAAAATCAGATCACACCAGCGTCCTAAAATCTAGGGGAAGATGGAATTTAAATGGAGGAGAAATGTTCAAGTGTTAAAGTACTCACAGAAAGGTCAATTAACATAAAAACTAAAGCCTCAATCAGATTTGGGAGCCAGAAGATCTTATATGACCTACTTGAACAGTTTCAGTGAAGAGACTAGTTTGTAGTATGTTCAAGAGTGAATATAAACTGAATAACTTAAGGGTTTGGCTATAAAAATCACAAGATAGTTGATCTGTGAAGTAGAAAAACTTTAATTAAGCAGGAATGAAGATATACATTTTAATAATTCTACCACTATGTATGTACCTTAGTTTGGTGTCTCTGCCCTTCCCACTTTTCAGAGCAGCTTACCTTTCATCTAAGTCATTGATTGGCAAACTACAGCCCACAGACAAAATCTAGCTTACTGTGTTTTGTTTTTTATTGTGGAAAATAACATATATAAAGAAAATCAATACATTTCAAAGCACACCACAACAATTAGTTATAGAATGAGGGTCCACGATGGCGGCTTAGCAAGGTGTGGAATTTAGTTTGTCCTCCAGAGCAGCTAGTAAATAGCCAGGAACAATACAGAACAACTGCTGTTGCCACATCAGTGACCGGACACACAGCGTACGCCAATTCAGACAGGCTGGACCAGGTTTGATCCCACCCAGAACTGTAAGTTCCCCAAGCCATGGAAGCTGACATGCCTCCCCTACAGACTGGTTCCCAGAGGGGAAAGGAAAGAGACTTTACAAACAGCAAGGGGCTGAGCTAGACCACGCTCCAATTGTGGAATTAATTAATGAATTCTGACTAGTTAAAATAGGCCCCAGCTCAGCTGAACTGCAAATAAAAGCTGAGGTTGCGGGTTTTTGCCCTGTTGCAGAGGGGGCAGGGCTGATGGAAAAAGAAAAAACAGTTTTTTTTTAATTGGACAGCATAAAATACTTGTAAGTGTCTGGGCACTGAAGGAAAGGAGGAGATACATAGGACCTAGAGATACATAGAGCAGCATACCAACTTAAGCTCTTGACTGGCAAACCCAGGAACAAGGTTACTGCTCTGAAAAGAATTTTTTTCTTCTTGTTTTTGGCTGTGTTTCTATGGCTTGACTGCTCTTTGGATACAACAGCAAGGCTTCTCAGGTGCCAATTTCCCCAGGCAAGAGTGGAATTAAGCTTGTTTGAGAGTTTGTCTGGAGGCTCTGCCTTCCTCAGGAGAGAGGTAGGGCCCAGCTGAGGTGGAATCCTTCCCTCAAGGAATTCAGACCGCAGGGTCTGTAAAACTGAAGCAAATTAAAGGCACCCTACAACCTCTCCTCTGTGTCAAACATGCCCTCAGCAGGGAAAGTCCAGTGCTGAAGTTAAAGGTAACTTATCACTTTATGCTGGTGGGACCCACAGGCAGACATATACCACATACCATGTACTGGGCAGGATAGGAAAAAAACAGAGTCTAGAGGCTTCATAGGAAAGTCTTTTCAATCTGCTGGGTGTCACCCTCAGGGAAAACTGAGGCAGGTGGCTATTTCTCCCTGAGAGGAGGCTAGAGTGGTCTGGGAAAATCTGACTGGGGTTTATAATACCTAAGTATATCCTCCTAAGGGGGTAAAGAAAAAAAAAAAAAACACTATACAGGCAAGACAAGCAACAAGAAAAGAAGAACTAGAAAATTCTGATCTGTTAAACAAAACCTATGCTAGAGGACTAGAATAAGCTGAACTGAATGTCAAAAACATATGGACAGAAAAATTAAAAAATGGACAGCACAATAATACCTGATTGTAAAGTAATCATGTTAAAACACTGAATGAAACTGCATCTGAGCTATAGGTTTTTTTTTTGTCTGTCTGTTTGTTTGTCTTTTTTTTTTGTACTATTATTATTATTTTTATTTTTTTCTCTATATTAACATTCTATATCTTTTTCTGTTGTTTTGCTAGTTCTTCTAAATCGATGCAAATGTACTAAGAAATGATGATCATGCATCTATGTGATGATATTAAGAATTACTGATTGCATATGTAGAATGGAATGATTCTAAATGTTGGGTTAATTTCTTTTGTTTTTCTTTAATTAAAAAAAAAACAAAAAAAAACATGTGGACAGCAAAGTCATCCAGCAAGAAAATCCTAGGTAAAAAAGTGAAAACAATCTCAGAATAAACTAATTAAGGAAATTAAATGTCTAGACAATGGCAAAAAATAATGAATCATACTAGGAAAATTGAAGATATGGCTCAAAGGAATAAACCAACAATTCAAATGAGATATAGGAGTTGAAACAATTCAGGATGTTCGAACAGACATAGGAAATCTCATAAAAAATCAGATCAGTGAATTGTAGGAGGATATAAAGACAAGGACGAACAAAAAGATGAAATTGAAAGTCTGAAAAAACAAATCAGAATTTATGGGAATGAAAGGCACAGTAGAAGAGAGAGAAAAAAAACAATGGAAACCTGCAATGTTAGATTTCAAGATGCAGAAGATAGGATTAGTGAACTGGAGGACAGGACATCTGAAATCAGACAAGCAAAAGAAAATATAGGGAAAAAAATGGAAAAATATGAGCAGGGACTGAGGGAATTGAATGACAACAGGAAGCGCGTAATTGTGTTGTGGATGTCCCAGAAGGAGAAGAGAAGGGAAAAGGAGGAAAAAAACTAATGAAAGAAATTATTACTGAAAATTTCTCAACTCTATGAAAGACTTGAAAGAAGTGCAGAATACCCCAAACAGAATAGATCCAAATAGACATACTCCAAGACTCTTACTAATCAGAATGTTAGCTGTCAAAGAGAAAGAGAGAATTTTGAAAGCAGTAAGACAAAAGCAATCTAACACATACAAGAGAAGCCCAGTAAGACTATGCGTAGCTTTCTCAGCAGAAACCATGGAGGTGAGAAGACAGTGGTAGGCTATATTTAAGATACTAAAAGAGAAAAACTGCCAAACAAGAATTCTGTATCCAGCAAAGTTGTCTTTCAAAAATGAGGGGGAAATTAAAACATTTTCAGACAGAAAACTCACTGATTTTGTGACCAAAAGACCAGCTCTGCAAAAAATCCTAATGGATGCACTAGAGGCAGAGAGGAAAAGACAGGAGAGAGAGGTGTGAAGAGTGTAGAAATGAAGACTATCAGTAAAGTTAAAAAGAAGAAAAATTAGATGTGACATATAAGATGCAAAAGACAAAATGGCAGAAGAAAATACTGCCCTTACAGTAATAACACTAAATGTTAATGGCTTAAACTCCCCAATCAAAAGACATAGACTGGAAGAATGGATTAAAAAACCGGACCCATCTATATCCTGTCTACAGAGCATGCATTTTAGACCCAACAATAGACATAGGTTGAAAGTGAAAGGTTGGGAAAAGATATTTCATGCAAACAACAATCAGAAAAAAAGCAGAAGTAGCTATACTAATATCCAACAAATTAGACTTCAAATGTAAAATAATTAAAAGGAACAAAGAAGGATACTATGTATTAATATAAGGAACACTTCAATGAGAAGACATAGCAATCATAAATATTTATGCACTGAGCCAGAGTGCTCCAAAATATATGAGGCAGACTCTGAAAAGAGAAATAGACACATCTACCCATAATAGTTGGAGACTTCAATTCCCTACTCTCATTAATGGAAAGAACATCTAGACGGAGGATCAATAAAGAAACAAAGAATTTGAATAATACAATAAATGAACTAGACTTAACAGACATTTATATAACATTACATCCCACAACAGCAGGATACAGCTTTTTCTCAAGTGCTCATGGATCATTCTCAAGGATAGATCATATGCTGGGTCGCAAAGCAGGTCTCAACAAATTTATAAGATTGAAATCATACAAAGCACTTTCTCAGATCATAAAGGAATCAAGTTAGAAATCAATAATAACCAGAGGGCCAGAAAATTCACAAATAAATGGAGGCGCAGCAACATAGCCTTAGCCAACCAGTGGGTCAATGAAGAAATTATAAGAGATATCAGTAAATATCTCCAGGCAAATGAAAATGAAAACACAACATATCAAAACTTATGGGATGCAGCAAAGGCAGTGCTAAAAGGGAGGTTTATTGCCCTAAATGCCTATATCAGAAAAGAAGAGCAAAAATCGAGGAATTAACTGTCCACTTGGAAGAACTAGAGAAAGAACAGCCAAACTAAACCAAAGCAAGCAAAAGGAAAGGAGTAATGAAGATCAGAGCAGAAATAAATGAAATTTAGAACATGAAATCAGTCAAGAAAATCAACAAAACCAGAAGTTGGTTCTATTGAGAAAATCAGTAAGATCGATGGACCCTTCACAAGGTTGACAGAAAAAATAAGAGAGAGGATATAAATAAATAAATTCAGAATGAAAGAGGAGACATAACCACTGACCTCACTGAAATAAAGGAGGTAATGAGAGGATACTGTGAACAACTTCATGCTAATAAACTAGACAACACAGATGAAATGGACAACTTCCTAGAAAAGCATGAACAACCAACATTGAGTTGAAAAGAAATAGATGACCTCAACAAACTTATCACAAGTAAAGAAACTGAATTAGTCATTAAGAAGCTCCCCAAAAAAGAAAAGTCCAGGACCAGATGGCTTCACATGTGAATTCTACCAATCATTGAAGAAAGAATTAGTACCAGTCCTGCTCAAACTCTTCAAAAAAATTGAAGAAAGGAAGTCTACCTAACTCATTCTAAGAAGCCTACATCATCCTCATATCAAAGATAGACAAAGATACTACAAGAAAAGAAAATTACAGAGCAGTCTCTCTGAAGAATATGTATGTAAAAATCCTTGCAAATTTCTTGCAACAAAATTCTTGCAAATCGAATCCAGCAGCACATTCAAAGAATTATATGCCCAAGTAGGATTCATCCCAGATATGTAAGGATGGTTCAACATAAGAAAATCAATCCACTATCACCATTGTTATTAAACATTGTGTTGGAAGTTCTAGCCAGAGCAATTAGACCGAAGGGGGAAAAAAAAAAGAAATCCAAGGCATCAAAATTGGAAAGGAGAAGTAAAACTCTCACAGTTTGCAGGTGATATGTGCTATGTGTCAAAAGCCATGAAAAATCCACATCAAACTACTAGAGCTAATAAGTGAGTACAGCAAAGTGACAGGTTACAAGATCAACACTCAAAAATCTATAGTGTTTCTATACACTAGTAATGAATAATCTGAGGGGAAAATCAAGAAAGAAATTCCATTTACAATTGCAGCCAAGAGAATGAATATTTAGTAATAAATTTAAGGATGTACAAGACCTTTACAAAGAAAACTACAAGAAATTGCTAAAAGGAATCACAGAAGACCTAAATAAATGAAAGGGCATACTATGCTCATGGATTGGAAGACTAAATATGGTTAAGATGTCAATTCTACCTAAATTGATTTATAGATTCAATGTAATATCGGTTAAAATCCCAAAAACTTACATTGCAGAAATAGAAAAACTAATAACCAAATTTATCTGAAAGGGCAGGGTGCCCTGAACAGCTAAAAATATCCTGAGAAAGAAAAATGAAGTGGGAAGTCTCACACTACTGGCTTTAAGGCATATTACAAAGCTACAGTGGTCGAAACAGAATGGTACTGGCATAAAGATAGATAAACTGACTAATGGAATCGAATAGAGTGTTCAGATATAGACCATCTCACCTATGGACAGTTGATCTTGAATAAGGCAGTCAAGCCAACTCACCTGGGATGGAACAGTCTCTTCAATAAATGCTACTTGGAGAACTGGATATCCATATGCAAAAGAATGAAAGAAGATCCATATCTCACACCCTATACAAAAGTTAACTCAAAATGGATCAAAGATCTAAACATTAGATCTAAGACCATAAAACTTTTAGAAGAAAATGTTGGGAAATATCTTATAAATCTTATAACAGGAGTCCATTTCCTAGATCTTAACCCAAAGCATGAGCATTGAAGAAAGAAACATAAATGGGAACTCCTCAAAATTAAACACTTTTGTGTATCAAAGAGCTTTTTCAAGAAAGTAAACAGCTTACACAATGGGAAACAATATTTGGAAACGATAAATCAGATAAGGGTCTAGTATCCAGAATATATAAAACAGATTTCTGAGTTTTATATGTGTTACTGTTCCACAATTTTAGCTTTTTCCTTCTGGCTACCTCAAGACCCTGGAGACTAAAAGAAATATCAGTATAATGTTTCAGCAGTCATACTCGTTAAATCCTGTCTTTTCTGTTATAACTCCATCTTCTCCTTTGATCCTTCTCCCCCTCTTTAGGGATATTCGGACTATGTCCATTCTAAGTTTTTCATGTTGGAAAGGGCTGTTGGTAATATAGGATAGGGGAATGGAACTTGTTGATGTATGGAGAGGCTGTCCTCTCTGCACTTCAGTACTTACCTAGTCTGGGCACCCATCTGGAGGTTGTAGGTTTCTGGAAAGCTACCCTAGTACATGGAACCTTTGTAGAATCTTATGTAACACCATAGGTGTTCTCTAGGATTGGCAGGAATGATTTGGGTTGGGATTTGGCAAACCATGATAAATAGCAGTATCTAGCTGAAGTTTGTGTAAAAGTGACCTCCATAGCAGCCTCTTGACTATTTGAACTCCCTCAGCTACTATTTGAACTCTCTCAGCTTATTTGTTACAATTCTTTCCCCCTTTTGGTCAGGTAGACATTATCAGTCTCACAATGTTAGGGCCAGACTCATATCTCGGAGGCATATCCCATGTTACCAGGGAGATTTTTACCCCTGGATGCCATGTCTCAGTTAGGGGGTAGTTGGGTAATGTTTTACTTGCAGTTTTGGGCTTATAGAGAGGCTACATCTGAGCAACAAACGAGATTGTTTGGAAATAAATCTTAGATGTAACTATAATTTGGCTTAGTTTCTCTGCTACATAGGTAAGCTTCACAAGAACAAACCTCAAGGTCAAGGACTTGGCCTACTGACTTGGTGGGAGTCCCTAATGTTTGACATAGTATCAGAGGTTTCCCCGATGATAAAGTTTAATAATAATTCCCTATTTTTTCTCCCCACTCTCAAGGAACTTGGCCAGTACTTTTTAATTATTTGCTCAACATACTCTGGAATGTATCTGGACATTAAAATAAGCTGTACAGAATTGCAAGCCCTCATTCCCATTCTGAGCTCCATGTGTTTGAGTTGTTTAAATGATCTGTCTAGACAGGCTGACTTAGATTATGTGCTACAGAAAATTTAGTTTTTGGACAAAATAAACCTCTCTTCCTTTGGTCTCATGGAGTAGGTGAAGTTCTAAAATACAGACAATATCCTCCTTACCCCTGTATTCTGATTTACCTTAGTCCCCACTCGTTGGCTTCGTTCTTCTCTCTAATTGAAGCCTGATCTTTTTTCAGTTTCTTTAACAGTTGTTGTATTGGCAGTGCTGCCTTTTAGACCTGCAAAACTCCTGCTCTTGAGTCTTAGGTGTCATACAGGTGCCCAAAGTTCCAGGGAAATACCAGGTTATGCATATATAGCTTAGCCTCTCAAAATATAGAAATAGCAATTACCATTCTGGACTAAAGGTTACTGCTTTAAGAATGTACAGTCTAAGCCCCAATTTTCTTATAAATATATTTTAAATCTTTTTAAAATATATGCTCTTTTGTTTTTGGCTTATTTTACATCACATAATGTCCCACAGGTTTATTTTACAATGTTGCATGCCTCGTGACTTCTTTCCTTTCTGTAGCAGCATAGTAGTTGATCATGTGTACACCACAGTTTGCCATTCTACTTCTTAGCCTGTATTCTGCAGGTACCTCCATCCATTTGGCATCATGTGTAATGTCCAAAGTCAACAGTCCATGACTCTCATTACCCTCACTTAGTGTTATAATCATGACCACTCTCAAGTTCAGACTATTTTCATTGCTTCCAGGAGAAAAATAACCGACAAACATAACCTCACCAAATAGAAAATCCAAACCTCCCCTTAATTCTTGACTCCACGCCCCCCATACCAGTTATTTACCCTTTGTATTTCTGTGGTACTGTTGATATCTTCCTGTTAAACATAGCCCATCACTACTGGTTTTTAGTAAGTAAAGTTTTATTAGAATACAAAAGCACCCTTTTGTTTACGAATGTCCGTGGTTGCTTTCATGTTACAATGGCTGAGTTATGTAGTTGTAACAGACCAAATGGCCCACACAGCCTCAAGTATTTACTGTCTGGACGTTTAGGGAAAACATTTGCCGACCTGTTCTTTAAACCACTCTGCTTTTCCTACCCTAGTCTCTGTCCTCCATTTGGGTAGATATTACAACTTGGTATACTAAGACCTATTTTTTTTTTTAATGTTAATGGCTATAAGGTTTTTAAAAACGTTTTTTAAATGTAAAATATAACATATACACAAAGGGAAAAAAGGAAAAAAGCAATAATTTTCAAAGCACACTTCAACATGAAATTACAGAACAGATCCCAGAGTTTGTCATGGAGTACCATTACAACATCTCAGACTTTTTGATCTAGCTGCTCCAAAACATTGGAGGTTAGAAGGAATATTAACATAGTGATTCTGCAGCCATACTTGTTAGTTAAATCCCATTTTCTCTATTATACCCCCTATTTCTCCTTTAATCCTTTTCCCAATCAATGGAGGTCTTGGGAAATGCCCATTCTGACTTGTTCATGTTGAGAAGGGGTGTCCATATTAAAGGATGAGGGATGAAATTAATTGATAATCTTGGAGAGGCTGTCCCTCTGAGTTTCAGGATTTATCTGATCTGTGAACCCTCCAGGTATATGTTCCAAGAAGGCAAACTGAGTGCATGAACCCTACCTTTATAGGGTTTGAGCCCTAGGTGTTCTTAACAGTTAATAGAAGTGATGTTGTTTGGGGTTTAGCAAGCTATGGTAATTAGCACTAACTTAACTGAAGCTTGCAGAATATTAACCTCTAAAATAGCGAGTAGCCTCCATTTGATCTCCCTTGACCACTGGAAAGTAAGTGTAAGTTTATTACACTTACTTTCCCGTTTGGTCAGAAAGGCGTTGTGGATCCCATGATGCCAGGGCCAGACTCATCCATGGGCTTCACATCCCACGTTGTCAGGGAGATTTTCACCCTGGAATGGCTTGTACAATGTAGTGGGCAGGGCAGTGATTTTCCTTGCAGAGTTGGGCTTTTAGAGAGGGAGAGAGGCCACATCTGATAAACAAAACGGCTTTGTGGAAGTAACTTTTAGGCCTTGTTATGTGTAGTCTTAACTTCTCCCCTACCGAAATAAGTTTCATTAGGGCAAGCCTCAAAATCCACGGCTTGGCATATTTTCCTGTGAGTCCCCAGTGGTTGAGAGGATTCCCAGGGTTTCCCACACGGGAGAGTTTAGTATTTCCATATATATGTATTTTGTCCCTTTGGATCTTCAAGGAAATCTACCAATACTTTTTAATTATCATCCCACCATAGTCTGAGATGTATCCTGGAATTATGTTAAGCTATAACAGAATTATAAGGTCTCGTTTCCATTCTGGATTCTAGGAGTTTGGGTTGTTCAAATGACCTATCCAGACAGGTTGATTTATATTATACGTTGCAGGAAATTTAGGTTCTAGACATAATAAACCTCTCTGCCTTTGGTCTCATATGGTAGCTGAAGGTCTAGAGTACATTGTCTTCTTTTACCTTGCATTCTAAGTTACTGTAGACCCAGTTAGATTTGCTTCATTTTAAACTCTATTGCCAGATTTTTTCAGTTACTCTAACTGCTATTATATATAGCTATGCTAACTTTCAGGGCTGTAGCTCTCCGTTTCTGGGTCTTAGATATCACAGAATTACTCAGAGTTCCAGGGAAATAACCAGCTAATAAACATATAGCTCAGTATTTCAAAATCTAGAAGTACATTTACAACTTCAAGACTAAATGTGGTTGCTATAAGGGCTTACAATCTAGCCTCCCATTTTCTTAAAAGTATTTTCTGAGAGATGTCTTAGCATGTTTGTTCATTTCTTACTCATTTTGCACAACACATTGTCCACCAGGTTTATTCAGTTTGTTTTGTGCCTCTGGCCACTCTTCATTTTTGTAGCCATACCATATTCTATCATATAAATGTGTCATCATTTGCCATTGCGATTCTCAGTCATTGTTTCTTTCTGTACCCTTCATCTATTTGTCATCATGGATAATGTCCAAAATAAACAAACCGTGTCTTACAGTATCCTCACTCGATTGTGCAGTCAGCAGCACTCTCAATTTTAGACAATTTTCTTGGTCCATATTGACAAAGAACCAGCAAACACAACGTCACCAATTATCAAAACTACCCCTTACCAGTTGTTCCCCCGCCACCCCCATTAGTTGTCCCTGCTACTGCTGTGGTACTGTTGATGTTTTCCTGTTAACTGTTGGCCAAAGTATGCATTTTTAGTCTTCCCACATGAATAAGTTCATGTGAGAATTTATTTATAATTATAGATTGAATCATTGGGACACTTGCCATATTCACCTTCCATATGGCAATGTTAATTATAAGCCCCCTGCTAAGTAGTTACCATCACTGCTCTCTGTTCCCTTGCATTTAGATTCAGCCTCTTTGGGGTAGTCTTTCCTTTGTTTCTAGTTTTTGTGTACCTCTAGGTCTGCTGTATTCTGTAGTATAGCCTCTGAGATAACCTTAACCAGAGTCATAATAGTGAAATCATACAGTATCTGTCCTTTTGTGTCTGACTTACTTCACTCAGCATTATGTCCTCAAAGTTCATCAGAGTTGCTAAGACCCATTTTAAAAGGTCAGTAGACTGATCAAAATAACAAATATGTATGTTTAAATATTGACATTAAAAACCTAACGGTGTAGCACTGACCCCGTCTACCTCCACATCTGAGCTCTGTTACCCATAGTCATCACTTTTAATCTTTTTAAGTATTTCTTCTTGTAATTAACTCTACAGTTCTAAATAATATGCTGGTGCTACTTATTTATATCCTGATAGATTTTACTGCTATGGATAAATGCTGATTTAGCTCTTAAAATATACTTCCTACTTTACCAATATAACATCCTACCAGTGTTACTGCATGTAGTTTAATTAATAAACAGTATTGGTTAAGTAGTCACTGTATAACTAAATAGTATATTTTTTATGGACTTTTTAGTAAGCAAAAGAAAATAATCTTTAATGATTCTCCATTGCTTTTTTTGTTAGGTAGATTCATCATGGATTGTGTATAGTGGTGGTGTATGTGGTGGTGGTGTATGATCTGGGAATTGAATCTGGTCTCCTTCATGGAAAGTGAAGATTCTACCACTGAACCACCCATGCACTCTCCATTT
Source organism: Tamandua tetradactyla (assembly GCF_023851605.1). Lineage (NCBI taxonomy): Eukaryota > Metazoa > Chordata > Mammalia > Pilosa > Myrmecophagidae > Tamandua > Tamandua tetradactyla. The sequence continues at coordinate 196,656,229 of NC_135327.1, read as the reverse complement.
CTATTTATTTGTTTTTGCTTAATATGGAAATGCCATCATATCAGATTATTTTGTCAAGTTCCTGTTTTTCTGGGAAGAAACCTAACCCTTTCTTACACTCTCTATTTCCTTACTCTAGTCTGTGCCAGTAATTTCTAGGTCTATTACTCAGCTTTAATCACTGCTCCCTGGATTTCATGTCTTCCTTCTTATTGGTATAGATCCTCATTGTATTCCGTATATCTCTGAATTACTTCATTAGAATCTAGGAGCTGAACTTTGAGTACTTGTGTGTCTACACAGGTATTCTACTTTCACATTTAATTACTCATGTAGCTAGGGTAAGAATTTTACTTAAAAGTATTATCCTGTAGAGGAGAAAAGCTATTATTCTACTGTCTAACATCTGAAGTTGGGAGGTGTGATACCATTCTGATAGTTGTTTGTGTTTAACTATTTTTCCTGTAGATATCTTTTAGGCTGTCTTATTCTTCAGGATCTCAGTTATATTGTATTTACTATGATGTGGAAGTTGATTCTAAGTTCTTAATATTACATGTTGTGTCTGCTTTGAAGAATTTATCAGGCAGTATAAATTTTTCTACTAACTTCGACCCTAGGGGCAGAGGAGAGTAAACAGAGGAGTGAAGGTGAACTTCCTAAGTCCTACCTTCATAGCCTAAAGTTCTCCAAGATTATAAAGTGTTCGTGAAAACTCATGTTTTACCTTAATTTTATTTCCATTATTTTCATTATTGTTCATACTGATTTTAATATACAAGTTTGTGCCATGAACACACATTATAGAAATATGAAATTCAAGGAAATGTAGGTAGAGACCATGTCAATGTATTGTCAAATCTACATCAACAGTAATAAGGCAGTTGTATTTCTTTAAACTCCAGTCACCTTAACGATAAACTGGATGCAAAATCCACAATATAAAGTAGTTATGTGGACTTAAGAAAAAAAAGCATTAAAATTTATACATTTTCTATTTTTCTGCTTAATAGATGGATTCTTAAAGTAGGTGAAAGTGTCCATCTCTTATGGTACCCATTGTAGGTGTTCTTTAATTGTTAGCAGCTTGCCTCACTTTAACTTTTTATATACATAAGCGCCATATTCATTTATGCAGTGTATTTGATTATGCAAAATAAAGTTTACTTTAATGTATAAATCACATGGATTGGTTGTTTCTTTTACAGATCACTAAAGTTGTTCTTAGCAAAGGTTGGAGGTGTCTTGAATGCACTGTATGTGAGGCCTGTGGGAAGGCTACTGATCCAGGAAGACTGCTTCTTTGTGATGATTGTGACATAAGTTATCACACCTACTGCCTAGATCCTCCATTGCAGACAGTTCCCAAAGGAGGCTGGAAGTGCAAATGGTACTCTAGGATTTACATTTCTGTTTTTAGTCTTTCAAGTTCAGAACTTCCCACATCAGTTTAGTCTGGAAAAATTAGACACCTCTGTTTAATTGTATAATACATGTTTACTATGATAGATCACTAATCAGAAAAAATTGCAAATCTGCTTTTTAAATAATTTCCCCTATTCTGTTCTATAATGACTTCTTGAAATACAATAACTAAATAAGTAAATAAAATTAAGACTTGTGTGGGGGGTTTGGATTTCAGGTGTGTTTGGTGTAGACACTGTGGAGCAACATCTCCAGGTCTGAGATGTGAATGGCAAAACAATTACACACAGTGTGCTCCTTGTGCAAGCTTATCTTCCTGCCCGATCTGCTATCGAAACTACAGAGAAGAAGATCTTATTCTGCAATGTAGACAATGTGATAGGTATTGTGTTGTTTTTTCATCTTTTACTAACGTTTTCCCTCTAAAGGAATTAGAAAATAAGTTTCCTGCATAGGTTTAAGGAATAAAACATTTTGCTTTCTAGGTTTTTAGTCAGTTAAAAACTTACAGAAATGATCTCCTGTTTTGAATTCTCAGTTCCAGACCAAAGATTTTTAATCTGAGGCTTTTGAAGGGTTATGAATCCCTTGAAATTTGATATAGAATTATTGCCTGCATATATGCATTTTTCTGTTGATACTTTCTGAACCTTTTATTGAATTCCAAATGGGATCTCAAATATTCTGTTTTCTTTAAGCCACTCTAACTTTTACTAGATATCAGCTTTCACCCTTCCTAAGTAGTATATGTGCCACTTCAATTTTGAGATTGTTTTCTTCAGTTTCAGTGGTGTAATACTGTGCTTTGTTAGCAGTCAAGCACTGTCTATATAATATTAAGGCTATTAATTTCATTAGTAGTACAGGATTCTTGGGACTCTCCCAACTCTATTCCAATGTAAGGCAACTTCTAAGCTTTATTTTCCAGTTACCACTTATCATCACTTAAATGAATTATATATGCCCTGATATAAATGCACCATGTGAAATACATGAGTACTACACCATTTACAATCTTCTAAGTACCTTTCTACTTATCTTAACTATCTTCCTTGTTGTCTTTGATGTAGTCAATATAAGACCATAAAACAGTTGTCCCATTCTTATTTTTGCTTCTTTTCTAGTACTTTTACTTACTCCTTTTTCTTTTCTTCTTCTCAGCTCTCTGAAAGTTTTTCATGAATCTATGGGGTTAGTTAGGAGAAAGGGGTAAGATGGGCTAAATGGGAGATCTGAGTCTTAAGGGCTTTGTTTGAAGACTGTCAACTCCTGTTGCCGTTTTTAAAAGAAAATGGTTCTTGGTATATTCCTTTTTTTTTTTTAATATACAAATATGGTCTTTTTAGATGGATGCATGCAGTTTGTCAAAACTTAAATACTGAGGAGGAAGTGGAAAATGTAGCAGACATTGGTTTTGATTGTAGCATGTGCAGACCCTATATGCCTACATCAAATGGTAAGAGAATAATTTAAACAGTGAGTCCATGTGCCCTTGGACAACTCACTTCCAGCTTACTGTTATAACCAATGAGTGGGCTTAATTCTAATTCTTTTTGTGTAACTTGTTTTGTTGATAAGTATTTTAAGAAAAATAAGTTATAGTGTGTTATAAATTAACTAACAATTTACTTAAATAAAGCAACTAAATGAAGCATACATTTTATTTTATTTTTAATACATTTTAGATATAAAATAGAATTTTGCTTTCAAGGTACATGATTTGTTTTTATTAGCAGTATGTACAGATCCAATACACAGATTCTTTATCTTTGCCACATTTTGCTGAGTTGCTTATATCCTTCACCATCTTTCTCTGTTTAGTTTTTATTGTTTTAATGACAGCTCTTAACCATATTTAGTGTTGAAGCATTTGTTTTAATAAAATGGATACAGAAATAGAAATTTTAATCATATGTAAATCTTTACAAACATACTACTTTTTCAGAAAAAAATTACTTGATTTTTTTTTTTCCATTTTAGTGCCTTCCTCAGACTGCTGTGAATCATCACTTGTAGCACAAATTGTCACAAAAGTAAAAGAGCTAGGTAAAATCTGAAATGTTGAACTTTATGATTTGCAAAAAGCCTGTAAGTGCTTAATCCATATGTAACTATGTCACATGTACATAGAACCTGTCTTAATTATGTGGGTCTTCAGTCCAAATTCTGTAATGTTGGTAATTATTATTTCTATAATTGATATACTAAATATCCTAATTTCAAAAAAAATTTGCTACAAAAATAACAGCTCTCTGAATATTCAGTAATGCCATACTTGCTTTGGTTTCATTGCTGTATTAATGTGCTTTATCAGTTGGCAAAAAATAAAATCTTGTTGGCAAACATACAGATTCCTTTAGTATCTCTTGTAATACCCTTAGTAAGCAATCATTCTTTTGCCTGCTTGTATTTGACATTATCTTATGCAGAAGCATTCAGATAGCATAGAAATTGTTCTAATGAACAGCATTTTTGAACATTTGAAAATAAAATCCTCAGGGTTCCTACTTAGTTACTCTCTCTTCCCCATTGTAACTATGTCGATACTTTGGTTTCCAAATGAGGTTCTGAAGTATTCTTACTTTTCATCTTTTAGTTTGAAAAGAGACTTTAGGGAAAGGGAAATAGTAGAATAGCCGAAGCACTGCTTTTATCTTCAGTTCTATATTAATACATGAAAATAGAATACCAAGAAGGTATTTTTTAAAATAAACAACATTTCTCCCTGTCATCCAGACAGTTTGCCCAATTAGAGTTAGTTTTAATCGAGCAACAAGTTAATTATTTGTGCATTTCATAAGTAACTGCTTTATAAAATTTATTCCCTTGATACGGGTGTTTTTGAATGATAATCAATTTATTAGTTCTTTAAAATGAAAGTTTAATTTTGCATACTTGGGATTCTATAATTTTTAGATCCACCCAAGACCTACACACAGGATGGTGTGTGTTTGACTGAATCAGGGATGACTCAATTACAGAGCCTCACGGTTACAGTTCCAAGAAGAAAACGGTCAAAACCAAAGTTGAAATTGAAGATTATAAATCAGAATAGTGTGGCTGTCCTTCAGACCCCTCCAGACATCCAATCAGAACATTCAAGGGATGGTGAAATGGATGATAGTAGAGGTAATACTAATTTATTTTCCATGGAGTATGTTTGTAAGAATTAAAGCATATAATAGCTTTTAAAATATTTATGGTTTATCTAAGAGTAAATTATACTGAGTTAGATAACCTTTGATGTAACAATTGTCCTTTCTAAGTGAATAGTCTTCTTGGACCTTGCCTTTTCAGGTTCCCTTCCTTTCATGTATCCTCTTAGAACAGACCTACCTTACAGAAATCTCCAGGAGCACCATATCTTTAAGGATCACAGGTGGGGAAATTCAGAGGGCATGCTGTGGTTTGTTAGATATCAGCATAAACCTTTTCAGATGCTGTGATCTTGATACCAAGTTTATCAGAATTGAAATTTCCCAATTCCGACACTAGGGTGTTATAAAAGATTTCAAAATTTATTTTGCTGTTAAAGATTAAAGGGGTTTTACTAGTTTAAAGGATTATAAGTTTCATGTAATCTCATGCTGTTTTTGAAATAAAAGGTAATGAAGGTAAAATCATTATTGGTGCAAGAAGTAGAGAAAAGTATTTTGCATAAGTAGTACTCAATTTGATTTGGAAATAAACCTAACTAAATTAAAATAGAACTTAATCTATATGTTCCTGAATTGTAAAAACCATTATTAATCTTCAAGTATAAAGTCATATGAAATGATTCAAGAAATTTTTTCATAATCAAAATAAATATCATTTTTTTTAGTTGAATTCTTGAGATAAATAATATTAGTAGTAAGATTCTTTGCTTATCCTCAAAGATTTCTGTAGGCCCGTTTTGTTTTAGTGTCTTATTTCTTTTCACCTGATATAGAAATAAACTATTATTTTTGTTCCATGACATTTTATCATTCAACAATATTTGAATTCCTACTGAATGCTAGATATTGGGGATCATACCAGTAAACAAAACAAATAAAATTCTCTGCTGATGGAGCTAACATTTTATATATTAGAGAAGTTGTAGGTTTGCAGAATAGTCATGATTAAAATACAGGATTCCCATACACCACCCTTTTATTAACATCTTGCTTTGGCATGATACCTTTGTTACAACTGATGAAAGCACATTTTTATAATTGTACTATCTAGTCCGTGTTTGTATAGTACAGTTCCACGGGTTTTTTAGAATTTTTTGTTATATTATTTATTATGTATTATATTACCACAGATACAACCTAACATTTCCCTATTTAATCACATTTAGTGCAATAAATTACATTCACAATCTTATGCTATCATCATCGCATCCATTATCAAAAAATTTCTGTTGTTCCAAATAGAACTCTGTGCATTTTAATCCTTATCTTCCTATTCCCTATTACCATGCCATCCCCTGATAGCCTATATTCTCGTTTCTGACTCTATGAATATTCTATTCTAATTATTTCATATCAGTGAGATCATACAATATTTGTCTTTTTGTGAATGGCTTTTTCACTCAGAATGATTTATTCAGAGTTAATCCATGTTCTTGCAAGTATTAGAACTTCATTCCTTTCTTCAGATGAATAATACTCCATTATATGCATGTACCTTATTTTCTTTACCCATTCATTGGTTGATGGGCATTTCCTTTACTTCTGTCTTTTGGCAATTATGAATAATGTCACTATTAACATTGGTGTACAAGTATCTGCTTGGATTCTTGCTTTCAGTTCTTTTCGGTATTTATCTAGAAGTGTAATTTCCTGGTCATATGATAATTCTGTACTTTCTGAGAAGCTGCCAAGTATCTTCTGCAGTTGCTGCATAATTTTACATTTCCACAGGCAGTGATTGAGGGATTGTATTTCTTGTATTCTCTCCAACATTTGTAATTTTCTGTTTTTCTTTTTCCCCAATGGTAACCATTTTAGAGGGTTGAAATGGTTGGTATCTTGTGTTTTTAATTTGCGTTTCCTTGGCAGCTAATGATACTGAGTATCTTTTCATGTACTTTCTGGACATTTGTATATTTTCTTTGGAGACTTGTCTATTCAAGTCTTTTTCCCACTTTTTAATTGGGTTATTTGTCCTTTTTACGTGAAATTTCAGGATTTCTTTATATATTCTAGATAATAAACCTTTATCAGATATGTGTTTTCCAAATACTTTCTCCTAGTATATGGGTTGTAGTTTTACTTTTATGATGAAGTCATTTTAAAGGCTATAGACATTTATCACTATTTTTGGTGAGTAAAGTAATTTTATTTTTAAGAGATAAAATTTGCACATGAGATAAAAAAATACAAAGGGTTCAAAACAACAAAAAAGTTAGTCTCCCTCCCAGCCATCCAGTTCCCCTTCCCAGAGAGAACCATAGTTACCATGTTGCCTTGCAGAGATTATCTATACACAAGTATGAATTTATGAACATTTCATATTTGGTCAATATGATATATTTACCTTCAGTACTGGTGGTGGGAATCAGAATGCCCCTTTCAGAATGTTGGCTAAGAGAGAATTTATCTGTTGGTGACACTAGTTGTGTTAGGGCCACTTTACAAACCACTTAATACCTTTTATTCCAACATTTGGGCTCACTGATATCAGTATGAGTAGTGTCATCAATAAAAGTGGCTCCATTGGCTTTCTGTCTGTACTGTTTTGAGGAAAAAGTACTCTGGTATACTTGTTTCTGTGCCATCTTAGGCCACAGTTTTTTTTTTTTAAGTATTTTTATTGACAGATCTTCACACACATACAGTCCATATACATAGTGTATAATCAGTGGCTCACAATATCATCATATAGTTGTGCGTTCATCACCATGATCATTTTTAGAACATTCACATCACTCCAAGTAAAAGAAATAAAAAAGAGAAAATTCATACATCCCTTACTCCTTACTGCTCTCTCTCTCATTGACCTGTAGTATTTCCATCTACCCAATTTGTCTTACCCCTTATCCTCCCTATTATTTATTTTTTATCCATATCCCTTTACTTATCTGTCCATACCCTGGACAAAAGGAGCATCAGACACAAGGTTTTCGTAATGACACAGTCACATTGTAAACGTTATATCTTTATACAGTCGTCTTCAAGAATCAAGGCTACCAGAACACAGCTCAACAGTTTCAGATACTTCTCTGCAGTCATTCTAATACACCAACAACTAAAAGGGATATCTGTATAATGCATAAGAAAAACCTCCAGGATAAATGTCTCCAGTCTATTTGAAATTTCTCAGCTAAACTGAAACTTTATCTCATTTTTATGTTCATCCTTTTGGTCAATAAAGCTTTCTCAGTCCCATGATTCCAGGTCCCTGCAAATCCCAGGAGTTCTGCCCTACATTGCCAGGGAGAGTTACACCCTTGAGAGTTATGTCCATATAGCTGGGAAGGGCAGTGAGTTCACCTTCTGAGTTGGCTTAGAGAAAGAGGCCACATCTGAGCAACAAAAGAGATTCTCTGGGTTTGACTCTTAGGCATAATTCAAAGCAGACTTAGCCCATCCTTTGGAGGAGTAAGTTTCATAGGGGTGAACCCCAAGATTGACGGCTTGGTCTACTGATTTGGTTGTCCCTACTACTTGCAAGAATATCAGAAATTATCCAAATGAGTAAATTGAATATTTCCTCCTTTCTCCCCAGCTCCCCAAGGGGAATTTGCAAATACTTCTTTATTCACTTACATCACAATTTTTAAACATGATTTTCAACTTTGAGATAACCTTTTTACCATCATTTTAGAGAATATCCTCTGTTCTCCTGTGCTTCATCTGTTTTCTGTGATTTCTATGTTTTTTTCTCTTGTTTTGCTTCTTCATTTTGGTAGAACATATTCTTCTGCAGACTCCCAAGAGAGAATGGATGTGAGGTAAATTTAGGGGAAATTATTCACTTCTCATATTGTCTTTATTTTACCTTCCTACTTAATTCATCTTTTCCAGGTTGGAAATATTCTTTATGTTCAGCATTTTGATGTCATTGATCCGTTAGATATTTTTCCATCTCTTTTTTTCAGGCTCTCTGTGATTGCTTTCAGCCTTGCATCTTATCACTTTCAGTGCCATGAAAAATTCTTGAAATGTATCATTGATAATTCATTCCCTCAGTTTTCTCTTTTCTTTCTTCATACTCCTACTCAACTGGTCCTCTGTCTTTTCTCTCCTCTTTTTCAACTCCTGTCATTTTCCTTTACTAAACACAGATTTTTTTACTCTTCTGAATTTTTCTTAAATTTCAGATATCGTGTATTAATTTTCAAGAGCTTTCTTTTCTTGCTTTGTTCATTTTCGTGGTATCAGTGGTGACTTTGTAGATGTTTTATCTTTTCTATCTGAAGATTTAAAATTTTTTTAAAATGTTTTCTTTGTGCATTGTACTCTAACTCCAACTTGTGTTTTATGTTTGCTCAGGTCTCCTATTTTTTGTGTTAATAGGCTTATTAGTTAATCCTTGATTGCCCATGCATGATTAAAAGTAAAGAACTGAAGTGAAGATATGATAAATAACCTGGTAATTTTGTCATATTAAAAAAAATTTAGTGATTAAAAATTTGGTCCGGAAGGTTAGATTATGTAGATAGTACTTGTTGATACTAAGCTTTGCTGTGAGTTAATCTGTGGTGATCATTTGGAAAGTCCCCTAGTTGTCAGTATCTTTAAATGTTTCCCTTGAACTGGTTGGGTTTCCCAGAAGAATCTTTTCAAGTATTTTGCTTGCAGTATAGAGGTCTAGCTGTTGGCTTTGGGTGTTTAATGGGGAAAGAGGATCAGAGATGAAGGTATCAGCATTTAGCATGCCTATACTCACTTGATCCCTCTATTTTCAGTACATTGCCCACACTTTGTTGTTTTCTGGATTCTTCCAAAAGTCCTTTGTTTTATGAGTGGGGACAGCTGCCTCAATGTTGTGAAGTTGGCAAGTAGATCTAGGAAATATTACTATTTTAGTTCATATAAAGAAAGTTCTTCTTTTAGCTTTTTCCTGCCCATTTCCAGAGGCACCTGGTTCCGCCAGTTTTTCACCCTTTTGAAGATTGTGTCAAGTTGGATTTTTTTCTCAGTTCTTTGCACTCTGAGCTGAGAATTTACATTTGCTAAGTCAGTTATCATTCACCTTTCTGCTTTCCTGTTCTATAATGATGGCTTTTTTTTCTTTTTTGTTTTCTGTCTGTGTAGGTGAATCTTTTAAAAATAGATTGTTTCACTGTGTTTTGGGTAGGGTATTTGGACAATTATTCTACCATCCTAACTCATAATTCTTTGTCATTAATTTTTTTGAGGGTGGTGGTAGTCTGGGAATTGAACCCAGGTCTCCCGCATGAAAGATGAGCATTCTACCACTGAACCACCCGTGTACCCTCCCTGTCATTAATTTTTATGTGGGTTTATTTGAACATAATCGATTAGTATTTTATCGTCTTTGGTGTGTGATAAGTAAATATTTGTTTCCCTGGCTTAGTAATAGTCATATAGAACAGTTTTCAGATTGTTATAGAATTGGCCTCCAATATGGATCTAATATTTACAACAGGATGATGTTGATTTTATTAAAGAAATACATTGTATATAATATTTAGAATAATGAATAAAAGACTTAATTTAATCTTAAAATGTATTTGATAAATTTGTTCTCCAGTATCATATATGTATAAAAGTTTGATTACCGTAGTGTTAAATATTATTCTTTAAGGACTCAGCTCTTGTAGGCAATACTTAATTTCATTTTGTACTTCATTTGGTGAAATATTTATTGAACATCTATTAGTTATCATGCTCAGGATGCAGCTGTCAATAAAGTCTTAGTGCTGTTCTCATGGAGAATATAGTCTCTCAGGGAAACATGTTAAAGAACCAGTTGAGACAAAGCATAACATTTGTATATGAACATATAACTTAGAGATATGAGGAATTCTCTAAGAAAGCAATGGTTAGAACAAATCTTGAAAGATAAGTAAGTAGAAGGCAGAGATTGGGGAGGTAGAATCACAAGCTTGAGGCATTCAGGAAACTAAATATAGTTCACTGTGGTTGGAGTGATATAAAATTGCAGAATTTACAAAAAGATTATTACGAGGGACCTTAAAACTTGAACTTTATTTTGAGGACTCTGAGAATACCTTTTGATACATATTTATAGAAAGCTCATTTAGGCTGCAACTTAAAGAACTGAATTAGAGAGGGATAAGCCTGGAAGGAAGGGAAAAAGAGGGTATTGAAGTAAACCCTCTGGGAGAGTGGAGTGAGATGGTAGTGGAAAGAAATAAAATGATTCTGGGAGATACTTGCGGGAAGAAAAGGTATTAGGAATTATCAAGACTGTCTCCTAGAGTTCTTATTTCTCTAGGGTAGATTTCAGTGACTTAGTAATTATAGTAACACCTATAAAAGGAGAAGATTTATCTTAAATTAGGAGTTTAATTTTGGATATATCGTTTTCAGTACCTTGATAAGATCTAATTACAACCACAGTTGGAGTTCAGAAAAGAGTTCTAGGCCTGGGTCTCTAGACATAATTAAAAGCAAGGAAATGGTTTTTTAAGTGCGCATTGATTTATAATGGTTTTTTTAAGCTGTGCATGTGTTTTCCTCTTCCCTAATTCTTATGTTTCGTTTCCTGAGAACACTGTACTAAACAGTATGATTTCTAAAAATCATTGAAGTCTTTTAAATCTTTGTATACTTTCCCTACCTACTGGGATGCACCATTAGAATAGCTCAGTGACCACTTTGCTTTTTTATTTCACTATTGTATAGAGATTATGTTTAATACGTTTTTCCAATTTTTTTCTGTACATTTACTTTTTTCCAGAAGGAGAACTTATGGATTGTGATGGAAAATCAGAATCTAGTCCTGAGCGGGAAGCTGTGGATGATGAAACTAAGGGAGTAGAAGGAACAGAGGGTGTCAAAAAAAGAAAAAGGAAGCCATACAGACCAGGTATAGGCCTGAACTGGATATTTTAATATAACCAAAACTTTTTTTTTTTAACTTTTTTTATTAATTAAAAAAATTAACAAACAAAATATTAAGAGATCATTCCATTCTACATATACAATCGGTAATTCTTAATATCATCACATAGTTGCATATTCATCATTTCTTAGAACATTTGCATCAATTTAGAAAAAGAAATAAAAAGACAACAGAAAAAGAAATAAAACGATAACAGAGAAAAAAAGATTATACATACCATACCCCTTACCCCTCGCTTTCACTGATCACTAGCATTTCAAACTAAATTTATTTTAGCATTTGTTCCCCCTATTATTTATTTTTATTCCATATGTTCTACTCATTTGTTGACAAGGTAGATAAAAGGAGTATCAGACACAAGGTTTTCACAATCACAGAGTCACATTGTGACAGCTATATCATTATTCAATCATCTTCAAGAAACATGACTACTGGAACACAGCTCTACATTTTCAGGCAGTTCCCTCCAGCCTCTCCGCTACATCTTGAACAACAAGGTGATATCTACTTAGTGCATAAGAATAACCTCCAGGATAACCTCTCCACTCTGGTTGGAATCTCTCAGCCATTGACCCTTAGTCTCATTTCACTCTTCCGCCTTTGGTCGAGAAGGTTCTCTCAATCCCTTGATGTTAATTCTCAGCTCATTTTAGGGTTTTTCTCAGTCCCTTGATGCTGAGTCTCAGCTCATTCCAGGATCTTTGTCCCACGTTGCCAGGAAGGTCCACACCCCTGGGAGTCATGTCCCATGCAGAGAATGGGAGGGTGGTGAGACTGCTCGTCATGTTGGCTGGAGAGAGAGGCCACATCTGAGCAACAAAAGAGGCTCTCTTAGGGGTGACTCTTAGGCCTAAATTTTAAGTAGACTTGACCTATCCTTTGTGGGGTTAAGTTTCATATGAACAAACCCCAAGACTGGGGGCTCAGCCCATAGCTTTGGTTGTCCACACTGCTTGTGAGAATATCAAGAACTCAACTTGGGGAAGTTGAATTTCTCCCCACTCTCACCATTCTCCAAAGGGGGCTTGCAAATACTTTTCCAGTCACTGATCAAATCACTCTGGGATTCATCGGGGCATCACTCTGGACAAACCAACAAAATCTCATGTGCTACCTGAGATTCCAAGTACTTATGACATTCAATCAAACTATCTACATGAGTTATATTAGGAAATGCTCTAGTCAAAATATAAATTTTATAACAAATAAACATTTTTTGCTTTAGTCTCACACATAAGGTGACATTTTAAAGTATTAATTATCATCTATTTTCAACACCCTGCACTAATGACATTCCTTTGTTCTTCCTCAGGCAAAAACATTTCTTAAATTTGTACATTGTACATTTCACTATTATTATACACTCTAGGCATTCCTAGATTATACCATCTCGATCTTTACCATCTATCTTTCTTTCTGATTTCATTTATGTCCCCAGTCCTCCTCCCTCTATCATTCTCACATGCAGGTTCATTCAGTGTTTTAACATAATTACATTACTGTTAGGTAGTATTGTGCTGTCCATATCTGAGATTTTATATTCAGTCCTGTTGCACAATCTGTATCCCTTCAGCTCCAATCACCCAATATCTCACCTTATTTCTATATCCTGATGGTCTCTGTTACCAAGGAAATATTCTACGTTTATTCACTAACGTCAGTTCATGTCAGTGAGACCATACAGTATTTGTCCTTTTGTTTCTGGCTAATCACACTCAGCATAATGTCCTTAAGGTCCATTCATGTTGTTACATACTTCATAACTTTATTCTGTCTTACAGCTGCATAATATTCCATCTTATGTAAATGTCACGGTTTGTTTAGTCAACTGTCTGTTGATGGACATTTTGGCTGCTTCCATCACTTGGTAATTGTTAATAATGCTGCTATAAACATGTAAATGTCCATTTGTGTCCTTGGCCTCGTGACCTTTGAGTAGAGACAGCATATACATGGGTCCTGTTTTTTAATCCATTCTGCCAGACTATGTCTTTTGATTGGAGAGTTTAATCCATTAACATTCAGTGTTATTACTGTATGGGTAGTACTTTCTTCTACTATTTTGCCTTCTGGATTTTATATGTCATATCTAATTTTCCTTCCTTTTACCTTTACTCATAGTCTTCCTTTCTACCCTCTTCTCCACACCTCTCTCTTCTGTCTTCATATCTGTCTCTAGTGTTCCCTTTAGTATTTCTTTCAGAGCTGGTCTCTTGGTCACAAATTCTCTCAGTGATTTTTTGTCTGAAAATGTTTTCATATCTCCCTCATTTTTGAAGAACAATTTTGCTGGATATAGAATTGTTGGTTGGCAGCTTTTCTCTTTTAATAATTTAAATATATTATCCCACTGTCTTCTCGCCTCCATGGTTTCTGCTGAGAGATCTGCCCATAGTCTTATTGGGCTTCCCTTGTATGTGATGGATTGCTTTTCTCTTGCTGCTTTCAAGATCCTCTCTTTCTCTTTGACCTTGGACATTCTGATTATTAAATGTGTTGGAGTATGTCTATTTGAATCTTTTCTCTTTGGGGTACGCTGCACTTCTTGGATCTGTAATTTTAAGTCTTTCATAAGAGTTGGGAAATTTTCAGTGATAATTTCCTCCATTAGTTTTTCTCCTCCTTTTCCATTCTCTTCTCCTTCTGGGACACCCACAACAGGTATATTCATGCGCTTCATATTGTCTTTCAGTTCCCTGAGTCCCTGCTCATATTTTTCCATTTTTTTCCCTATACTTTCTGTTTCTTGTTGGATTTCAGATGTTCTGTCCTCCGGTTCATTAATCCTATGTTCTGCCTCTCGAAATCTACCATTGTAGGTTTCCATTGTTTTTTTCATCTCTTCTACTGTGTCTTTCATTCCCATAAGTTCTGTGATTTGTTTTTTCAGACTTTCAGTTTCTTCTTTTTGTTCCTTCCTTGCCTTTTTTATATCCTCCCTCAATTCATTGATTTGGTTTTTGATGAGGTTTTCCATGTCTGTTTGTATATTCTGAATTAGTTGTTTCAGCTCCTGTATGTCATTTGAATTGTTGGTTTGTTCCTTTGACTGGGCCATATCTTCAATTTCCTTAGTGTGATTTGTTTTTTTTGCTGGTGTCTAGGCATTTAATTACCTTAATTAGTTTATTCTGGAGATTGCTTTCACTTCTTTTATCTAGGGTTTTCTTGCTGGATGCATTTGTTGTCTATCTGTTCTTTGACATTCTGTTCAGCTTTATATGAACCTTTAGCTTAAGTTTTGTTTAACAGAGGAGAATTTTTCAGTTCTTGTTTTCTTGTTTCTTGCCCTAAGTGTGTGTGGTACCTTTCCCCCACACACACTTAGGAGGGTCTGCTTAGATATTATAGACCCCAGCCAAATTTTCCCAGACCAAACTGGCCTCCTATCAGGAGAAAAGAGTCACCTGCGTCGGTTTTCCCTGAGCATGAGACCCAGCAGATTGAAAGACTTTCCTGTTAAGTCTCTGGACTCTGTTTTTCTTATCCTGCCCAGTATGTGGCGCTTGTCTGACTGCAGGTCCCACCAGCATAAGATGATGCGGTACCTTTAACTTTGGCCGGGGGTTTGTTGGAGACAGAGGAGAGGTTGTAGGCTGGTTTTAATGGCTTCAAATTACCAAGCCCTGGTTTCTGAATTCCTTGATGGAGGGATTCCACCTGGGTGGGCCTTCAACCCTCCCCTGGGGAAGGCACAGGCTCCAGATAAGCCCCCAAAAGAGCTCACTTCTGCCTATGCCTGGGGCAGTTGCAGCCTGGTGCCGCTGTATCCCGAGGCACTCAAGCCTTTGTAGATACACAGCCACAAAAACCTGTTTCCTTCTTTTTTTTCTCCCATTTTCTGTCAGTCCTGCCCCCTTGGTGCCGGGGCAAAAATGAGCAACCTCCGCTTTGATCGGGTTCACCTAAGCTGGGGGCCTATTTTTAGTAGTCAGAATTTGTTAATTAGCTCCACAATTGGCGTTTGATTGTGCCCAGTCACTGCTGCTGATAAAGTCCTTTCCTTTCCCCTCTGGGAAGCGGCCTGTGGGGGAAGGGTGCTGGCCACCGCAGCTTTGGGAACTCACGATTTTGGGGGGTGCTCGCAGCTGGTCCAGCTGGTCCAGACTGGGGTACGCTGTGTGTCTGGTCACTGACGTGGCCACAGGAGCTGTTCTGTACTGTTTCTGGTTATTTAGCAGTTGTTCTGGAGAACGAACTAAAACACGCACGTTGTTAAGCCGCCATCTTGACCCCAGATTGGCTTTTTTTAAAGGGATTTATTAACTTACAAATTATAATTCTAAGGCTGTGAAAATGTCCAAATTAAGGCATCAACAAAAACATAACTTCTCAGAGGAAAGGCAGCATCCGGGTTCCTCGGTCACATGGGAAGGCGCATGGTGATGCCTGTTGGCCCTCTCGGGTTGGTTTCAAAATGGCTCTCTCAACTCTTATGGGTCATTCTGGTTTCTGCTGGTGGGGGAGGGAGCATTCCTCTTGCATCTTCAAATGTCTTTGGTTAGGCATCTGCTCTCTAATGCTCTAACCAAAACTTTTATTGTTTAAGAAAAAAATATTTAGAATTCTAATTATAATTAATCATATGAAATATAGTATTTTAAAAAGAACTGAATTGATTGAATATGCATTTTAGCTGATAAATTCCTTAATCTGAGCTTGTTAAACTTTATAATATATCATATAATGTATTGACTCAGATGTGATCCATTTTGTTAAATGCTTTGCTCAACTGCTTTTTATTTATACTTAGACTTTTAAAGCCATTTACTTATTTCTCATTGATGGGTAAATTCAATAATTCTTTTCATTTTCTGCATTTGGTTTTGATATAAGCGTGTTTTTAAAAACTAATATCAGCAGTATTATAGGAGTGCCAGTAAGTGTGCAGTTTGAAGGTTAACAAGACAGCCTTATTATCTCTCCTCAAATTTATAATCCAGTTAATACTGTGGTAGATTAAACACACTCATCTTTTTCTCTCTGTTTTAGAGATTAGAGAAGTGCTGTCCCACTTGACAAATTTTGTTTGCCATGTTGAAATTAATTATTCAGGTGCTCTCTATATAGAACTTGTAGGCTTTCTTTAGATAGTTTATTAATATTTGGTAGTTTTGTTATGAAAATACTGACTTTATTGCTTTATATGATTAGCATTGGGAAAATTGATGAAAAATATTAACAAGCCAAAGATGAAGTTTTGATTGGTGTCATTTAGATTGATACACATTTAGGAAATCACTGTATAGTTCACCGTTTCATTGAGAAGAGGGCCTTAGCCAGATATTCCGAACTGCCAGTTTACCAATCAATGAGGTGTTAAGTTGAATCAGTATAATCTTTATTCTTCCAGTTGCTTATGTTTTATTGGCAAGAGTGACCTAAATTCAATTTTTTCTTGTCTAGATTTATTTTAATGTAAGGAAGAACTTTCTAATTTCATTGGTATTCTGCTAGAACATTAAAGATAATCGTTCCTACATGTGAGCCATGTCTGTAAGGATGTAAAATTGGTTTCATCTAAATCATTTTATGAAAACAACTTTGTTTTTTCCTAATTATCATCTTGAAATTGCTCATACATTTTCAGATAGTGTCCAAATTGTAAATTCCTTCTAGGAACTTATGTAATGGTTTTTTTTCTGCCTTATATGACCGTTATCCCCCTAATTGAGGGAGGGGTCCCTTTGGTCATAAAGTAGTTTGTTAGATAACTGTGTCACAATTGTGAAAGCTTTTGTATTGACTGTGTGCCGGGTTTCTATTCTGATAACTTTATGTATATTCATTTATCCTCATAACAGGTTCATGATGAGGTATTAATATATTATTCTCATTTTAGCAGTTAGGGAGCTGAGGCACTGAGAAGTGAAATAACTTTTCCTAAGTTAGTTATTAGCTATGCTGTGAAGCTAAGCAGTCTAGATCAGATTCTATGCTCTTGACCACAGAGCTCTTATGTATTTCCTGTCTGAATGCCTTGATAATATGGGATAACTAAACACAGTCCCGTAAAGTCATATTAATTAAAGAGTGTTTGAATCATCTGGCTTTGTTTATATCTTATGTCTTTTCTCTCTCAGCTAATGTATAAATAATTTGAATGATAATTTGTTTTACTGCTATTTGTTATATCAATAAACGAGCATAGTTTACTGTCTAATTTTTACTATTTCTAAAAGAGGAAATGCATGCAGTCTTCCTGTACTCTAATGAATTTTAATTCTTGTTTTGTAGTTGATAAAATATTAATGCCTCTAAGTTGTTTTTTTACTTATTTCCAAATTCTACTGTTTTGCACAAACATGAGACTATTGATTTAAATTAGCCCAGATTTTGGATTTTGGAAAATGCCTCATTATTTAAGGCTAAGCAATGTGTCTCTATTTACAGTGAAAATGTAGGGAGAAATTAGTAATATTTTGGTTAAACTGGTTTCTTTGTTTGGATAGGTATTGGTGGATTTATGGTACGGCAAAGAAGTAGAACTGGGCAAGGAAAAACCAAAAGATCTGTGATCAGAAAAGATTCCTCAGGCTCTATTTCTGAACAGTTACCTAGCAGAGATGATGGTATGAAACTTTTTTTGTTTAACTTTAAACCATTTTGTCATGATATTGATTGGAAAGAGCTATCCTAAATAATACTGTAGTCACAGCCTTACTGTTGCTTCTTGATCAAAAGATTTGAGTACATATAGAGTTCCTATCTGGAAATACAGAAGTGAACTTTGGTAAGGATATATTTTAAATTCAGTAGTTGTTTTTTTCCTCCTCATGCAAAACATTTTTTAATTTGTACATTTAATCACTATCATTGTACACTATAGGTATTCCTAGATTTTATGCCATCTCAGTCTTTATTGCCTATCTTTCCTTCTGGTTTCATATGTGCCCCCAGCCCTCCTCCCTCTATCCTTTTCGCATTCAGCTTCATTCAGTGTATTTACATTATTGTGCTATAAGCAGGTAGTATTGTGCTATCCATTTCTGAATTTTTGCAATCAGTCCTGTTGTATATCCCTTCAGCTCCAATTGCCCAATATCTACCCTGTTTCTAACTCCTGATGACCTCTGTTCTTAACTGAAATTCTCCAAGTTCATTCATTAATGTTAGTTCATATCAGTGAAACCATATAGTATTTGTCCTTTTGTTTTTCGCTAATCTCACTCAGCATAATGTCCTCAAGGTCCATCCACATTGTTATGTGCTTCATGACTTTTTATTCTTTCTTACAGCTGCATAATATTCCATCATGGGAGCTTTTTTTAGGTTCCCCTTTTTCCTATACTAAATATAAACATTTAGATAATATAATCAGTTAGTTTCGCAGAGAACTTTTGGTCATCTCACAAAAGGTCTTTACTTTCCTTGCTTTAGCATTAAATTTGAAATTTGTAGTCTGTGTAGTTGAAAATAACAGTACTACAAAAATTTTTAACAAAATTATATAGTGCTTTAGAAACATATATTTTAAGAAGTAAGTATTGTCATGGTTTTCAAGATGTTTCTTGTATCACTTACTATGGATTAAAAAAAATGTGCCCCAGTTAAGAGATTTTATTTATTCAGTGAATCTGTTTTTTGTTTTTTCCATAGTTTTCTCTTTGTTCTGGCCTGTAAATAACTTCTAAAAATCTCTTAATTCAGTACTTTTTTCCTTCGTCTGTAGCTCATCCAAACTTTTCCATTTAGTTTTTAATTTCATATGCAATTTTTTCATCTTCTGCCTTTTTGATACTTCTTAATGCTTTCTAGTTTTGTTTTTTTTTTTGCAACTTCTTCCTTACTTATATTTTCAGTCTTTTTATTTTTTCAAGGATGTAATTGATATAGAATATAAAATATCTGAAATCTTTGCATGTCTGATTATATCGTTTGTATCTGCTTGTTCTGTCATTCTAGTGCTTCATTTATTTTATTGTATGTTTTATGAGGTAGGTACGTAGATATAGATATGTATTTGTTATTTTCACTTATTTTTTTTTACTGTGAACATATATTCTTTGGAACAGTCTCTGTTTGAGTTTTTTGAGGACTAACTTAAAGGTGGGTTCTTTTAGCTAAGGTTTGCTTTTATCAGTGCCAGGAGCATAGGGTACTACCAGTTCAGGACTGCTTTAAGCTATATTCTTAGGTTGAAGATTTTTGTCCTCCCAATTTATGTGAATTCATATTTATTGCTTTAGGACTATGTTGAATCTTTGAATTCTCAGGGAAGATTTTCATTTTTGCCTTCTACCCAACAAATTCATGACAAACACTTTTCTTTGCTGTTAGTGTTAGGGAGGGGTAAGGGAAGGCAAGTGGATGGATGTTGGGAAAGAAAATGGGGCATATTTCTTGTTAAACCAACTCCAGATATGGAGTCTGACAGAGTCCAACCTTTATGCAAGTTACCTCACAAGGCCCTGAAAACAAGAGTTCAGTGTCACCAGATTACAGTAAATTTCAGACAGTTTTAGTTATTTTCTTCACTTCTTTGGTTCCTGCTTTATCTTGTCTTTTGGTCTCTGGGGATTCTTTACTTTCTTTAGGTCACTTAAATGCATTTAAAAAATATTATGGGGAAAAAAAAGTTTATCCAGTATTTTTAGTTGTTCTGAAGAAGAGTTAGTCTTAGGTAGTCTGGCAACAGACATGCCTGCCTTGAGTTTCAGAAGAGATGTGTCATTTGAATATAATTAAGTACATGAGAGTATTGATTTGATTGCTCATTCATCTGCTTTAAGTAGTATACGTGTTCTTTTCCAATTTTATAGGCCAAAGTTTTGTTTTATTTCCATTTCTCTCATTTTAAGTTGCATTTTTTATATTCATAGGTATATATTTATTATCACAATATATACATACTAAAATATCTAATGTGTAATAAATTCCTGAAGTGGGAATTGCTGCACTGAAGGACAAATGCGTTTTAAAAGACTTTTGTAAGTTGTTTCCAGTATACAGTATAAAAAGGTTGTACCTGCTAAATTCCTTTCAGTAGTGCATAATAAGTAGCAGTATCCTCAAATTCATGAGCACTGAGTATTTTTATGTTTTTAATCTTTCACAAATTATTGAATTAAAAAAATTTCTGCTCTTCTAAATGCAATATATCAGAAGTTGGATGACTTTTTAAAAAGGAATTTATTAAATTGCAAGTTTACGGTTCTAAGGCCCAGATAATGTTGAAATTAAGGCAACCAGGAAAAGATACCTTAATTACAAAGAAAAGACAGATGAAACGGGTGTTTCTCTCTCAGCTGGGAGGCACATAGAGACCTCTGCTAACTTTCCCTCCTCTTTTCATAAGGCTTCCCTGGGGGGACGATTTCCTTCTGGATCTCCAAAGGTCTCTGTCTACACTTTCCAAAATGGTACCCTGTTAAAGGGCTCCAGTCAGCCCACCTTGAATAGGTAGAGACACATGTCCATGGAAACCATCTTAGCAAAAGTTACTACCCACAGTTAGGTGGCTCACATCTCCATGGAAACAGTAAAAAAGATCCTACCCTGCATTATTGAATGAGCATTAAAGAGCATGGCTTTTCTGGGGTATGCAACAGTTTAAAACCAGCACACTATGTAAGGATTTACTGATAAAGGAAGACAATACGAATCATATGCTAGTATTTTATGATATTTAAAATATAATCTTTCTGTGAAAAGTTTTTCTGAAAAAGCTTGTTTGTTTTTATAGAACTGTGTTTATGTTGATAAGTTATAAAATTACCTTTGATGAATTTGCCTAAAAATTTTTAATAATACATATTTATGACTAATTTTAGGGTGGAATGAGCAGATACCAGATACTTTAGTTGATGAATCTGTTTCTGTTACTGAAAGTACTGAAAAAATAAAGAAGAGATACCGTAAAAGGAAAAACAAGCTTGAAGAAACGTTCCCTGCCTATTTACAAGTAATATTTTGCTTTACATTATATTTTATAGTTAGTTAATTAAGGAAATGTAAAGTAATATATTGAATTTTGAAAAATACTTCTGTTGTTTTTGTTAATGCTTTACTTGTTGTTTTTTAGTTGTCATAAATGCCATTTTTACTTTCCAGGGGCCATAAAAAAAATGTTACCTTTTTTTGGGCTTTGATCCTTTCTACAAAGTTTTTAATTCAATTGTTCTTTTTATCCCAACTGTACATTCTGAGTATTCTATACGACTTAATGAGAAGCCATAGTTATATGTGAAGGACAGTTGGGATGGGAAAACCTCCAAACCAGTCAAACCCATGTACTTCCTAACCCCAAGTCCTACTGAAATTTCCTTTTACCTATGCATAAAGACGTCTTTTTAGCGGCCGAAGTTATAGCCTAATAATTCTGCTTTTAGGGACCTGGTGAACCAAAGATTTAAGCAGAATTCCTTTTGTTGTCCAAAATTTACTTCAGAAAAATATCTCAATATAAAAAGTTCATTTGATAGACAAGACGATAATATATGAAAATAGAATTCTTTCTACTTGGGCATTAAGTCACAGGTGAATTCAAGGACATATGATATATTTGAAAGATACTATGTTAATGATAGGACTGGGATTAAACATCTGAATTTGCCATGAGCTAATTCTAGATCCCTAAACAAGTTATTCATCCTTCCTGAGCCACTTTCTTCATGTGTAAAAATTACATCGAAACAGACTGCCATTGAATGTCCATCCTAATTTCCATGACTGTTCATCTGATCTGTCCCTCCCACAGCACTATAACCTGTCTAAATACCTCTTCTATTACTTCAGTTGTATTTATTTTTCACCTTCATTTTCCAGCTCAATTACTTGGTTAATTGATTTTAAAATATACTTCTTTTCAGTTAACATGCAAGTTCCTCAGTTTTCTTTTTAGTAATTAGGAATAGAAAAGTTAAACACTCATTTGTGTAAAACGTCTACTATATACATAAATAAGACTTCTACGCAAAATCTTTAAATATATGAATATTTATTAGTGTAAATTTTTATTAGACTATTAACATCTTAAGGACAGAGACCTTTAAAGTTGGAGTTCGTGATTTGAATACCCCTCTGTTACCATTTAGCTTTGTTTTCTTTTGCTGTGTCCGTTTTCTCATCTGTAAAATTGTAGTAATACCTACTGCACAAAAATATTTTGTTTTGTTTTGTTTTTACTTTTTTTTTTTGTATAGTATAACATATATATAAAGCAGAGAAATCGAAAAGCAAGTTTTCAAAGCACTCTTCAACAAGCAGTTAGTTACCGGACAGTTCCCAGAGTTTGTCTTGGGCTATCATATGATCCTCTCAGATTTTTCCTTCTAACTGCTCCAGAATACAGGAGGCTAGAAGGCTTATTTTTTTTATCACCACAATCGACTTTTTTTTCTTTTTTTTTGTGAAAAATAACATATATACAAAACAACAAATTTCAAAGCATATCACAATTAGTTGTAGAATGTATTTCAGAGTTTGACATGGGTTATAATTCCACAATCTTAGTTTTTTGCTTCTAGCTGTTTAAAGATAACTACTATGTATTCAAAGTGCCTAATGTACCTTACATATGCCTTTTTTTTTTAAACATGGGCAGGCAACGGGAATCGAACCTGGGTCCTCTGGCATGACAGGCAAGCATTCTTGCCTGCTGAGCCACTGTGGCCCGCCCATTACATATACCTTTAATAAATGTTTTATTTCCCCTTATTTTCAAATACTCATTTATTCTAACCTTCTACCATTTTTTTCTTCAATAATTCTGTTGGTCAGTAATTGGCTCGTTTGTTGTTTGGTATATCTTTTAATAGCATTTTTATTTTTTATTATCTCCCATTTCCTTTACGTTCATTTTAACCATCTGTTTTTTTGGCATGGACAGGCACCGGGAATCAAACCTGGGTCTCCAGCATGACAGGCGAGAACTCTGCCTGCTGTTAATCGTCTTTTTTTTTTTTTATTAATTAAAAAAAAAGAAACAAAATAAAACAACGTACATAATCAGTAATTCACAATATCATCACTTAGTTGCATATTCATAATTTCTTAGAACACTTGCATTAATTCAGAAAAAGAAATAAAAAGACAATAGAAAAACAAATAAAATGAACACAGGAAAGGAAAAAAAAAAGATTATACCTACCATACCCCTTACCCCTTGCTTTCATTGATCACTAGCATTTAAACTAAATTTATTTTATCATTTGTTCCCCCTATTATTTATTTTTATTCCATATGTTCTTCTCCTTTGTTGACAAGGTAGATAAAAGGAGCATCAGACACAAGGTTTTCACAATCACACAGTCACATTGTGACAGCTATATCATTATTCAATCATCCTCAAGAAACATGGCTACTGGAACACAGCTCTACATTTTCAGGCAGTTCCTTCCAGCCTCTCCACTACATCTTGAACAACAGGTGTTATCTACTTGATGCATAAGAATAACCTCCAGGATAATCTCTCCACTCTGGTTGGAATCTCTCAGACATTGACACTTTGTCTCATTTCCCTCTTCCCCCTTTTGGTTGAGAAGGTTTTCTCAATCCCTTGATGCTAAGTCTCAACTTGTTCTAGGGTTTTTCTCAATCCCTTGATGCTGAGTCTCCATTTGTTCCAAGCTCTTTGTCCCACGTTGCCAGGAAGGTCCTAACCCCTGGGAGTCACATCCCACGTAGAAAAGGGTAGGGTGGTGAGACTGCTCATTGTGTTGGCTGGAGAGAGGGGCCACATCTGAGCAACAAAAGAGGCTCTCTTGGGGGTAACTCTTAGGCCTAAATTTTAAGTAGACTTGACCTATCCTTTGTGGGGTTAAGTTTCATATGAACAAACCCCAAGACTAGGGGCTCAGCCTATAGCTTTGGTTGTCCACACTGCTTGTGAGAATATCAAGAATTCAACTTGGGGAAGTTGAATTTCTCCCCATTCTCACCACTCCCCAAAGGGGGTTTTGCAGATTCTTTTCCACTCACTTATCGAGGCATCACTCTGGACAAACCAGCAAAATCTCATGTCCTACCTGAGATTCCAAGTACTTATGGCGTCCAGACTATCTCCATAAGTTATATTAGGAAATACACTAGTCAAAATATAAACTTTGTAATTAATAAACATTTTTTGCTTTAGTCTCACACATAAGGTGACAATTTAAGATATTAATTACCTTCTATTTTCAGCACCCTGCAATAATGGCATTCCTTTGTTCTTCCTTATGCAAAAACATTTTTAAAATTGTACCTTATACATTTTACTATTATTATACACTCTAGGCATTCCTAGATTATACCATCTCAATCTTTAACATCTATTTTTCTTTCTGATTTCATTTATGTCCCCAGCCCTCCTCCCTCTATCATTCTCACATGCAGCTTCATTCAGTGTTTTATCATAATTATATTACAGATAGGTAGTATTGTACTGTCCATTTCTGAGTTTTTTTATCCAGTCCTGTTGCACAGTCTGTATCCCTTCAGCTACAATTACCCGGTATCTTACCCTATTTCTATCTCCTGATGGTCTCTGTTACGAACAAAATATTCCAAGTTTATTCACTAATGTCAGTTCATATCAATGAGACCATACAGTATTTGTCCTTTAGTTTTTGATTGTCTCACTCAGCATAATGTTCTCAAGGTCCATCCATGTTGTTACATATTTCATAAGTTTATTCTGTCTTAAAGCTGCATAATATTCCATCGTATGTATATACCACAGTTTGTTTAGCCACTCGTCTGTTGATGGACATTTTGGCTGTTTCCATCTCCTTGCGATTGTAAATAATGCTGCTATAAACATTGGTGTGCAATATCTGTTTGTGTCTTTGTCCTTATCTCCTCAGAGTAGATACCTAGCAATGGTATTGCTGGGTCATATGGCAATTCTATATTCAGCTTTTTGAGGAACCGCCA
Organism: Tamandua tetradactyla; assembly: GCF_023851605.1. NCBI lineage: Eukaryota > Metazoa > Chordata > Mammalia > Pilosa > Myrmecophagidae > Tamandua > Tamandua tetradactyla. Next base: position 196,630,942 of record NC_135327.1, on the reverse strand, counting down.
AACTGCCTTCCACAGTGGTTGCACCATTTGACATTCCCACCAACAGTGAATAAGTGTGCCTCTTTCTTCACATCCTCTCCAGCACTTGCCATTTTCTGTTTTGTTGATAATGGCCATTCTGGTGGGTGTGAGATGATATCTCATTGTGGTTTTGATTTGCATTTCTCGAATGGCCGGGGACGTTGAATATCTCTTCATGTGCCTTTTGGCCATTTGTATTTCCTCTTCTGAGAGTTGTCCGTTCAAGTCTTTTTACCATTTTGTAATTGGATTGGCTGTCTTTTTGTTGTTGAGTTGAACAATCTCTTTATAAATTCTGGAATCTAGACTTTTATCTGATAGGTCGTTTCCAAATATTGTCTCCCATTGTGTATGCTGTCTTTTTACTTTCTTGATGAAGTTCTTTGATGCACAAAAGTGTTTAATTTTGAGGAGTTCCTGTTTATTTCTTTCTTTATTCAGTGCTCTTGCTTTAGGTGTAAGTTCTGTAAAACCAGCTCTAATTATAAGATTTATAAGATATTTCCTTACATTTTTCTCTAACTGTTTTATGGTCTTAGACTTGATGTTTAGATCTTTGATCCACTTTGAGTTAACTTTCATATAGGGTGTGAGATATTGGTCCCCTTTCATTCTTTTGCATATGGATATCCAGTTCTCTAGGCACAATTTATTGAAGAGACTGTTCTGTCCCAGGTGAGCTGACTTGACTGCCTTATCAAAGATCAAATGTCCATAGATGAGAGGGTCTATATCTGAACACTCTATTCGATTCCACTGGTCAATATATCTATCTTTATGCCAGTACCATGCTGTTTTGACCACTGTGGAGTCATAATATGCCTTGAAATCAGGCAGCGTGAGACCTCCAGCTTCGTTTTTTTCCCTCAAGATATTTTTAGCAATTCGGGGCACCCTGCCCTTCCAGATAAATTTCTTATTGGTTTTTCTATTTCTGAAAAGTAAGTTGTTGGGATTTGATTTGTATTGCATTGAATCTGTAAATCAATTTAGGTAGAATTGACATATTAACTATATTTAGTCTTCCAGTCCATGAACACAGTATGCCTTCCATCTATTTAAGTCTTCTGTGATTTCTTTTACCCGTTTCTTGTAGTTGTCTTTGTATAGGTCTTTTGTCTCTTTAGTTAAATTTATTCCTAAGTATTTTATTCTTTTAGTTGCAATTGTAAATGGTATTCATTTCTTGATTTCCCCCTCAGATTGTTCATTACTAGTGTATAGAAACACTACAGATTTTTGAATGTTGATCTTGTACCCTGCCACTTTGCTCTACTCGTTTATCAGCTCTAATAGTTTTGCTGTGGATTTTTCAGGGTTTTCGACATATAGTATCATATCACTGCAAACAGTGATAGTTTTACTTCTTCCTTTCCAATTTTGATGCCTTATATTTCTATTTCTTGTCTAATTGCTCTGGCTAGAACCTCCAACACAATGTTGAATAATAGTGGTGATAGTGAACATCCTTGTCTTGTTCCTGATCTTAGGGGGAAAGTTTTCAATTTCAATTTCAACCACACATTTTCAATATGTGGGTTTTTCATATATTCCCTCTATCATTTTAAGGAAGTTCCCTTGTATTCCTATCTTTTGAAGTGTTTTCAACAGGAAAGGATGTTGAATCATGTCAAATGCCTTCTCTGCATCAATTGAGATGATCATGTGATTTTTCTGCTTTGATTTGTTGATATGGTGTATTACATTAATTGATTTTCTTATGTGGAACCATCCTTGCATACCTGGGATGAATCCTACTTGGTCATGATGTATAATTCTTTTAATGAGTTGCTGGATTTGATTTGCTAGAATTTTGTTGAGGTTTTTGCATCTATATTCATTAGAAAGATTGGTCTGTAGTTTTCTTTTTTTGTAGTATCTTTGCCTGGTTTTGGTATGAGAGTGATGTTGGCTTCATAGAATGAATTAGGTAGCTTTCCCTCCACTTTAGTTTTTTTGAAGAGTTTGAGCAGGATTGGTACTAATTCTCTCTGGAATGTTTGGTAGAATTCACATGTGACGCTGTCTGGTCCTGGACTTTTCTTTTTGGGAAGCTTTTTAATGACTGATTCAATTTCTTTATTTGTGATTGGTTTGTTGAGTTCATCTATTTCATCTTGAGTCAAAGTTGGTTGTTCATGCCTTTCTAGGAAGTTGTCCATTTCATCTACATTGTTGTATTTATTGGCATAAAGTTGTTCATAGTATCCTGTTATTACCTCCTTTATTTCTGTGGGGTCAATGGTTATGTCTCCTCTTCCATTTCTGATCTTGTTTATTTGCATCCTCTCTCTTCTTTTTGTCAATCTTGCTAAGGGCCCATCAATCTTGTTGATTTTCTCATAGAACCAACTTCAGGTTTTATTGATTTTCTCAATTGTTTTCATGTTCTCAATTTCATTTATTTCTGCTCTAATCTTTGTTATTTCTTTCCTTTTGCTTGCTTTGGGGTTAGTTTGCTGTTCTTTCTCCAGTTCTTCCAAGTGGATGATTAATTCCTGTATTTTTGCCCTTTCTTCTTTTTTGATATAGGCATTTAGGGCAATAAATTTCCCTCTTAACACTGCCTTTGCTGTGTCCCATAAGTTTTGATATGTTGTGTTTTCATTTTCATTTGCCTCGAGATATTTCCTGATTTCACTTGTAGTTTCTTCCTTGACCCACTGGTTGTTTAGGAGTGTGTTGTTGCGGGCCACGTTGGCTCAGCAGGCAGGAATGCTTGCCTGCGATGCCAGAGGACCCTGGTTTGATTCCCGGTGCCTGCCCATGTGAGAAAAAAAAAAAAGGATTTCATTTAAGAGTGTGTTGTTGAGCCTCCACATATTTGTGAATTTTCTTGCACTTTGCCTATTATTGATTTCCAACTTCATTCCCTTATGATTTGAGAAAGTGCTTTGCGTGATTTCAATCTTTTTAAATTTGTTTAGACTTGCTTTGTGACCCAGCATATGGTCTATCTTTGAGAATGATCCTTGAGTGCTTGAGAGAAATGTGTATCCTGCTGTTGTGGGGTGTAATGTCCTATAAATGTCTATTAAGTCTAGCTCTTTTATTGTAATATTCAAATTCTCTGTTTCTTTATTGATCCTCTGTCTAGATATTCTGTCCATTGATGATACTGGGGAATTGAAGTCTCCAGCTATTATGGTAGATGTGTCTGTTTCCCTTTTCAGTGTTTGCAGTGTTTGCCTCATGTATTTTGGGACATTCTGGTTCGGTGCATAAATATTTATGATTGTTATGTCTTCATTTTGAATTGTTCCTTTTCTTAGTACATAGTATCCTTCTTTGTCTCTTTTAACTGTTTTACATTTGAAGTCTAATTTGTTGGATATTAGTATAGCTACTCCTGCTCTTTTCTGGTTATTATTTGCATGAAATATCTTTTCCCAACCTTTCACTTTCATCCTATGTTTATCTTTGGGTCTAAGATGTGTTTCTTGTAGACAGCATTTAGAAGGATCCTGTTTTTTAATCCATTCTGCCAGTCTATGATTTTTGTTTGGGGAGTTCAGTCCATTAACATTTAGTGTTATTACTGTTTGGATAATATTTTCCTCTACCATTTTGCCTTTTGTATTATATGTATCATATCTGACTTTCCTTCTTTCTACACTCTTCTCCATGTCTCTCTCTTCTGTCTTTTCGTATCTGACTCTAGTGCTCCCTTTAGTATTTCTTGCAGAGCTGGTCTCTTGGTCACAAATTCTCTCAGTGACTTTTTGTCTGAGAATGTTTTAATTTCTCCCTCATTTTTGAAGGACAATTTTGCTGGATATAGGAGTCTTGTTTGGCAGTTTTTCTCTTTTAGTAATTTAAATATATCATCCCAGTATCTTCTAGCTTCCATGGTTTCTGCTGAGAAATCTACACATAGTCTTATTGGGTTTCCCTTGTATGTGATGGATTGCTTTTCTCTTGCTGCTTTCAAGATCCTCTCTTTCTCTTTGACCTCTGACATTCTAACTAGTAAGTGTCTTGGAGAACGCCTATTTGGGTCTAATCTCTTTGGGGTGTGCTGCACTTCTTGGATCTGTAATTTTAGGTCTTTCATAAGAGTTGGGAAATTTTCAGTGATAATTTCTTCCATTAGTTTTTCTCCTCCTTTTCCCTTCTCTTCTCCTTCTGGGACACCCACAACACGTGTATTTGTGCGGTTCATATTGTCCTTGAGTTCCCTGATACCCTGTTCAAATTTTTCCATTCTTTTCCAGATAGTTTCTGTTTCTTTTTGGAATTCAGATGTTCCATCCTTCAAATCACTCTTTCTATCTTCTGTCTCTTTAAATCAATCATTGTAGGTATCCGTTGTTTTTTCCATCTTTTCTACTTTATCCTTCACTTCCATAAGCTCTGTGATTTGTTTTTTCAGTTTTTCTATTTCTTCTTTTTGTTCAGCCCATGTCTCGTTCATGTCCTCCCTCAATTTATCGATTTCGTTTTTGAAGAGGTTTTCCATTTCTGTTCGTATATTCAGCATTATTGTTTCAGCTCCTGTATCTCATTTGAACTATTGGCTTGTTCCTTTGACTGGGCCATATTTTCAATTTTCTGAGCGTAATCCGTTATCTTCTGCTGGCCTCTGGGCATTTAGTCAGATTTCCCTGGGTGTTGGACCCAACAGGTTGAAAGATTTTTCTGTGAAATCTCTGGGTTCTGTTTTTCTTTTCCTGCCCAGTAGGTGGCGCTCGTGGCACACGTTTGTCTGCGGGTTCCACCAGTAAAAGGTGCTGTGGGTCCTTTAACTTTGGAAAACTCTTGCCGTGGGGGAGGTTCGCCAGCTGAAGCGGCTTGGAAGAGTGCCAGCCGGCCCGGGGCTCCTAACGCGGGGAGGGTCCCCGGCCGCCGCAGCCCAGGAGAGTGCCCGACCGAATTTCCTTTTCGGCCCGGGGCACCAAGCGTGGTGGGAGGGCGCCAGCCGCCGTATCCCAGGAGAGTGCACCGTTCCCAGCCGGACCGGGGTGTCACGTGTTTGGAAGGGACCCCCTCGGTCACCGTTCTCCACGGTCTGGGGATTTCTGACCAAACTCTCTCAGTTGGTTCGGGGGGCCTCGCGTGGTGGGGGCGCCAGCTGCCGCGGCCCGAGGGGACCACCTGCCCAATTCTGCCAGCTGGCCTGGGAAGGAGTATGGGAGGGACTCCGCCTGCTTGCCGTCCCACCCGGGAAAGCCCGCGCCCCTCGGCGATCTCACCAGAGCTGGTTCTCCCAGACAGTCAGCCGTTCCAGGATGGGGTACGCCATCCCTTTGATGTCCATCGTGGATCCGGGAGCTGCTCTGTATCTTCTCCACTCCCCCAGTAGCTGTTCTGGAGGAGGAAAGGTGAGGGTGGCAAGGCTGTCGAAGACGGTGGCGAAGGAGCCGGTGCAGGCGGAAGAGGGCACGGTGGCGGCTGGAGCGCCGCCGGAGCAGGAGGAGAAAGGGAAGGATAAGATGGCGGCTGGAGTGCTGCCGGAGTAGGAAGGGAAAGAGAAGGGCAAGATGGCGGTGGGAGCGCCGCCGGCGGAGAAAGAGGGAGAGGAGGGCTCGATGCAATTTTTTTGACAATTCGTTATAAGCTATACTATTTTTCCTTGAATGGAGAAATAATAGTGGCCAGAAAAACCATTAGGAATTCAGCTACATGTTTGCCAGTTTTCTTTGTTAACCATACCAGTGTCAAGTTCAATTTTAAGTGATATATTTAAGCTGTCTATGGATAGCTAGTGATATATGTGTGACTTTAGAGAACCTCTTACTGTAGCTTCAGTCTCCTGTTGATCTTGGGAATCACTAATGAAATTAGCATGTGGAATCACTTCTTTATGTATATTACTGGGAATGAAAACCCACCAAATTAAATAAGAATGCCAAAGTTTTTAGCTCCAGTAAAGGCATCATGACTCATTAAAAAAAAAAAAATTCTTGCTAAGGATTGTTCTCAAATTTTCAAATTTAAATTGAAGATACTAAATAAACAATATGTAATGTTCTAAGATGCTTTCTTCATTTCAACATTGTCCCTAATGATAAAGTAGTTGCAAGTATGAGGAACAAACCTTCATTCTCCCCAATGCTCTTTCTTTGTGGATGTTCAAGGTTTTTTCCCATTGTGAAATGACTTGACTTTAAAAAATCTGAAAATGTCAAGTCAAGTATATCCTCACCCTCATCAGTGTTCTTCATCCTCCCCACAAATTCTTTTTCACAAGTTTACATTGGTAATAATTTGATGTTTATTCTTTCAGAATTTTTTAATCACTATTTTCATGTATATATATAATAGTCTTGGTTTGTATTTTATACTTTGCTGTACATATCATTTAACTTGCTTTCTTTTAATAATGTGTCTTTTAGCTTCTCTTTGACAGCATAGCCCTACATCCTTTTTAAAAATTTCTGTGTTATATTTATAGTATGGGTAACTATAATTTATTTAGTCAAATGCTTATTGATGACCACTGAGTCTGTTTTAAGTCTTTAGCATTATAAAAATTGCTGCACTGAATCTTCAAGGGATTCATTTTCCAGAAAGATGATATTATAGAAAATAGATTAAAGCTATGTTCCTAGGTTGAAGTAAGCCAAAGAGATCTCATGTGTTTCCATTTTGTTGTTTTTTTGATGATTTTTGAGATGTTTGGAAAGGTCCTTGAGTTGCTTGAAATCAGTAGTCTCTAGAGTAGAGAAAGCAAAACAAGCAAATGAGTTAAAAGCTATCTGTAATAGCAAGAAATGTTTCATACATATTATGATTGAAGGTGACTATAAAAACCCCTCCTTCAAAGAGTATGAAGTCTTCAGTAATGATTATATGAGTCATATTTCGTAAATCTATCTGAAATACAAATACTAAAGGTATCAGTTGAATCTTTGTCATATTCTCTGCAAGTTATCATGAAGCTTTATTTAGAGCATGAATTAAGGTGCCAATAGTATCGCAAATCGAATATCTTGAAATTGAGTTAGTTTTTTTGTTTGTTTGGTTTTTGTTATGTTGTATGGTGGTGGTCACATTTCATTCTTTTTACATGTGAACATCATTTACTTACAGTACCATTTGTTGATTTTGGGGCGTGGAGGTGGGAAATACATGGGCTGGGAATCAAACTCAGGTCTCCCGCATGGCAGGCGAGAATTCTACCACTGAACTACCTCGAAATTATTGAATTATTATACAGCAGTTGTGAGAAACAAATTTGACATAATTGTGTAGTTTTGTTTGCATAATTTTAATTATATTTAGTAAAGTTGCCAAAAAATATTTTATTTTTAAAATATGGATTATCTGTATTTAAGAATTTATAGTATCTTCTGTAGTTATCAACATTATTAAATACAAAGCTTTTCTGTTATTTCTGCTTCTTGTTAAAATGATGACAGTGATTTGTGATATTTTATAGAATTTTATAACTATTTTAATTTTTATATGTGCTTATATTTATCTAGGAAGCTTTCTTTGGAAAAGATCTTCTAGATACAAGTAGACAGAACAAGCTGAGTTTAGATAATCTATCAGAAGATACAGCTCGGTTTTCATGTAAAACAAACATGAGCACACATTTCTTGGAACCTTCCTTAGATCCACTACTTAGCTCATCCTCAACTTCAGCAAAACCTGGAACTCAAGGTATTGGGCATAATTCACAAATGATTTCTTTATCATATGTTATTCATCTTCCTCATAATTAAACCTTTGAAATGCTTTAATTTGTCCTCATTTGCCTTTTAAAAATCAACTTTATTGAAGTATACGTTAAACTCACTAAATGCAACTATTTTAATGCACAGTTCTATAAGGTTTGGCAAATCAGTTTACCTATATAACTACCACCAGAGTCAAGAGTTTTGAAGTCAAGACAGACAGTTTACACTTTGCTGAGGGCAATTTAAAGGGATATAGTTTGGCCATAATTGATGAGTTGCATATATAATAATCCTTGACTTAGGTGAGTTCTGTTAATTACGTAGCCTAAAGAAATTCAAGAGAAAGGAAAATAAAAATACTGTAGTTGGAAACTGGCCAACAAACTGTTAGTTATGTGAAATATATTGCCCTCAATCATGGTTTCTCATCCTTGGCATAGACACTTTGCGCCAGATAATTCTTTGTTGGGTAAAGGGGACTGTCCAGTACATCCTAAGATTATCAACAGCTTATCTGACCACATGATGGTAGAAGGATCAAAAATGTCTCCATATGTTGCCAAATGCCCCTAGTTGGGCTAAATTACCCCCAGTTAAGAACCACTAGATACAGTGAATAAGGGTACTGTTTAGAATCGGGGAAAGGCATGAGAACTTTGATAAGCATATTAACGTGAAAAGGACTGGGAGTTTATTAGAGATACGATTGTGATGATGGTCTTTTCCCCCATTCTAGGTTTTATGGGGTTATCAGAAATTTATGTTCATCTGAGAAGCCTCCCTTTTACCATTGATTGCGTTTATCAAAGTTAATTCTATAAACTCTTTTGAAAAACAATTTTAAAGAAGAATTCCACTGAAAAATTGCATTTGTTTTATGATGTGGTTATAGTTTCTTTAACTTGTCATTATCCTGGTTTTAATTTATTTTAGATTTTGACTTCTTGAAGTATTTAGAAAAATTTTATCCCCCTTTTTGCAATTGCACATACACATGCACTCATTGTCTTCCTCACTGCTGGACTTGACTAAAGACAATGCATTTTGTTTGTTTAATCTTTTAGTAGATGATTTTACTTTTACTTTAGTTCTGTTATTTAGGTACATACCCGTTCTTAAGTACCTAAATAACAGAACTAAAGTAAAAGAATCATGTATAATAAAAGACCTTTGGGTCATTTAAGTGCATTTTATTATAAAAATAGTGTCATTTAAAAATTTAGATCGAAGTTAATTCCACTTTTTTGTAAGGAAGAGAACTGAAATTGACCAGAAAATATATTGTGATAAGAAAAGGATTAATATGAATCATTTTTATTCCTTTTCCCATTATTTTAACTAATTATTTCCATAAAATTTCTGAAGGAATGGTCTTATTATAAAGTGACTAGAGCAAATGTTTCAAAATCAAAATGGAATGTAATGTTCTTTGTAATTGAACCACTCTTGCCTTTCTTTATATTGGAAAATTAACAAAGAAAAGCCTTTAAAAATTTTTTTTCAATATTTCCTATAACATCAGTTTTAATGATTTGTTGGTAAGATGTATGAATCACTTTCTTTGGGTAAGGGAAAATTTTTTTTTAATTTATTTATTAATTAAAAAATAAAGAAACAAAATAAAACAACATACATAATCAGTAATTCACAATATCATCACTTAGTTGCATAGTCATCATTTCTTAGAACATTTGCATTAATTCAGAAAAAGAAACAGACAATAGAAAAAGAAATAAAACGAACACAGGAAAGAAAAAAAAAGATTATACCTATCGTACCCCTTACCCCTTCCCTTCATTGATCACTAGCATTTCAAACTAAATTTATTTTAACATTTGTTCCCCCTATTATTTATTTTTATTCCATATGTTCTACTCCTTTATTGACAAGGTAGATAAAAGGAGCATTAGACACAAGGTTTTCACAATCACATAGTCACATTGTGACAGCTGTATCATTATTCAATCATCCTCAAGAAACATGGCTACTGGAAAACAGCTCTACATTTTCAGGCAGTTCCCTCCAGCCTCTCCATTACATCTTGAATAACAAGATGATATCTACTTGATGCATAAGAATAACCTCCAGTTACACATAAACTGAGAAGTGACACGTGAGAAGGAGCTAATCTTGTGAAAAGTTGGAAGAAGGAGCATAAGAAAAAGAGGTACCAGCTTATGTAAATGCCTTGTGACAGAAACACAAGGAGCTGGAAGAAATCTGTGCAGATGAAGCATAATGAGGCAGGGAAAGGGCCAGAGACTGGAGAAATAGGATCAAATCATTCTCAGCATTTTAGACCAACATGAGGAGTTTGGATTTTGCCCTAAATTTGTGGAAAGAACTGTATGTTTTACTTATGGAAGTGACTTTATCTGTTTTACTCTTCAACATTTTGATAAAATGGAATGGATCTTTCTCTTAAAAAAAAAAAAAAAAAGAATAACCTCCAGGATAACCTCTCGACTGGCCATTGATACTTTTTCTCGTTTCCCTCTTCCCCCTTTTGGTTGAGAAGGTTTTCTCAATCCCTTGATGCTAAATCTCAGCTCGTTCTAGGGTTTTTCTCAATCCCTTGATGCTGAGTCTCCGCTCATTCCAAGATCTCTGTCCCTTGTTGCCAGGAAGGTCCACACCCCTGGGAGTCATGTCCCACGTAGACCTATAGCTTATTCTTTAAATTATTTTTCTTTACTTTATATTCTTTTAGCACTTATACCAACATCATACAGTTACTGTCTAATTCCCTCTGAGCAAGTAAGCTTTGAGGGCAAGCACTTTGTTTTAGTCGCTACTGAATTCCTAGTAGCTGAAACAATACGTGATACATAATCTCTAAGCATATTTCTATGGATGCTCAAATACTTTTAGAATAAATAAGTAAATGAGTAGTGAATATTAAGATCAAAACTGCAATCAGACATCTAACTCTATGCTACCTGGTTTATACTTTAAAAGGGATTGTCAAACAGTAGGGTTTTCTTTAATCGTTTATCTACCTTGTTTTGTTATTGTTTATTTTTAGTTGTCATTTTCAGTGATCTCCTTTCTTAATGATTTTTTTTCTGCTTTGTTACTTAAAGTATTTTGTTTCCCCTTTACTGCCTGCAAGTCTTTATTTTAAATTCTATTTTATTTTCACTGTCTTAGTTTTGCTAAACTGCCACAAACAGGTTTGGCTTAAGCAACAGAAATGTATTGGCTCATGGTTTTAGAAGCTGGAAGGCTTGTTCCTCCCAGGGAAAGTAGCATTCTGGCTGGCCGGTGTCTTTGGCCTCCTTGCCTTTCTGTCACGTAACAGTGTCCTCTCTTTTTCCCTGTTGATTTCCAGCTTCTCCTCCAAGTGGCTTTTTCTTTCTAATGCCTCCAGTATAGGATTAAAGCCAAACTTCATACAGTTAGGCCACATCTTAACTAAAAATAACTTCTTCAGCAGGTCCTATTTATAATGGGTTTGTATTCACAGAATTGGATTAAGATTTAGAATATATTTTCAAAATTTTTATTATTTAATTATTCAAAACATTGGAGTACATTTTCTATGAAAAATTCCTGACTTCAGAAGTACTAATCTAAGTTTTATGAAACTAGCACTTACCTCAGTATCTGCTATGCTCTAGGTATTTAGTGAGTGATTGAATGAGTGAAGGTGTTGTCTAGGAAAATATTGTAATTTAAAAATTTTACTTACTGTGTGTAGGTGCTGCTGATGACCCATTAGCAGATCTTACTGAAGTCTTGAACACAGATGATGACATTCTTGGAATTATTTCAGATGACCTGGCAAAATCTGCGGATCATTCAGGTATGTATGAATGCTATTTGCTTGACTGCTATTTTGTGGTAAGAGTGAGAAGTGTGTGTATACGAAACAGATTTAGTCCTTTCTCTGTTTCCCAGTTACTGTAGTGGGTTTTTTTGTTTTGTCAAAGAACTCATCATTTTATTTGATCTACCTTTACCTTGACTTTCCTGCTTTAGGATGGGAAATAGCAAGTTAGTTAATTTCTGTGTCTTTCTAATTGCGTCATATTTAAGGCTTGTAGCCTTACAGTCTTGCTGTATCTTGTTTCTTCTTTTGTTTGCATTTCCCCTCACTTCCTGTTCCTTTGGTAATCATCCATTTTATTTGGTTTGGGTCTTGTAGGTCTTGATTTATGCACTTTCCAGGTTGAGAGCTCACCTTTTCCATTTGGTAAGAAACTGAGTAATGGATGACTGCTGACTAGAAGTAGTAGTTCTTTTTTATAGCGATTTCAGCTGAAACAACCTGAATGTGCATGTATATGTTAGTAGTGCTACTCTGTCACTAATCCATACTTTGCTTTATTCTTTTTGTGTGTGGCTAAAGCATAGCACAGGTGTACTTTGCTTTGAATGACTTTCTTAGTATTTTGTTTTTTTAATGAATGGTTTTATTCTTGCTAATATAATTTATAATATTACATGAATTTTATAGTTAGTTCCTATAGTAAAATCAATTAAGAGCAGAGTAATTTTTCCTTTTTAATAGTCATATTCAGAAAACATGAAAAAAGTAGATCAGAGGTCACTTTTACGTGTGATTCTTGCCTAAAATACCAATTTTTATGAGCTATAAAGCATGTTATAATGTCATAAACATCTGTATCTATATCTTATTTTGTTACTACAGAATCTTTTAAAAATGTAATCTGTAATTGAAATTGTTCATAAAGAATAATGGATAGTAAACATTAATGGAGAATTTTAGAGTTTTTCATTAATTTATGTGAGACTTCTCACCTGTTTCATATTACATTTGATGATTGAACGCAGATTTGGTGCCAGTAGATTTAAAGTTAAATCAAATATTTTTATATTGAGTACTTATAGATTCTTATATTAATAATATTGTGCTTATCTTTTGTGGATATTGGCAATTTAAAATGTGTTATATTCTTAAGTTCCTTGGGAACTGTTATTTGATTAAAACATACCTTTAAATAGCACCTGTTTACAAATACATTGGACCTAATTTCTACTGATTGGCTACCTAGATTGATTTAAGAATCCTGATTAGTTGAGACTTTTCATTGCTCTGTTTTAATCATGTTGTATATTAATGTAGATAAACAGTTTTATATATTTTTCATGCATATTCTGAATTCACTTTTTTAATCTATATTTACCTTGCTCCTTTAGCTGGAATAGATATTGGTCCTGTCGCTGATGATCCTTCCTCTTTGCCTCAGCCAAATGTCAATCAGAGTTCACGGCCCTTAAGTGAAGAGCAGCTAGATGGAATCCTCAGTCCTGAACTAGACAAAATGGTCACAGATGGTAAAATATTTGCCCTACATCTAGGCTTTCTAAAAGACATGAGTAAATATGACTTTCAAAGATTTCTGCATGCTTATTTATAATTTAACATCTGTTCTTTTAATTTCTAAGTTAATTAAATGCTATTTTTTATCAGTATATTGAAATGGTAGTTGATATTTCTATTTGTTTATTCTATCCTAGGCGCAATTCTTGGGAAGTTATATAAAATTCCAGGTATGTGTGTTCTGACTTTTTAGGTTATGAAAATGGTATTCCTTATATTATGGTCTAATAGCCTTTTAATCTTATTACTATCTTGTAGAGCTTGGAGGAAAGGATGTTGAAGACTTGTTTACTGCTGTACTTAGTCCTGCGACCACTCAGCCAACTCCACTGCCACAGCCTCCACCTCCTTCACAGCTGTTGCCAATACACAATCAAGGTTTGTCTAGAAATGTTTTACCAGTATAGCTCTACATTTATATACACACACACTTTATACACGCAGAGATAATTTTTTTTTTCTTTCTCTTTAGAGTCTGCTAAAATCTAATAGCCTAGAATTAAAATCTATGATAATTACCAAGTGGTAGTAGATAGTGTTCAGTGTTACAGATATGGAAATCTCCTACAGAAGGGAGTTTTGAGTCCTATGTGGAGTATATTTTTGCTATCTGAGTTCCGGTTATTTCAGTCTATTCTGTTGATAGTGCTTCATGATTATATACCAAATTGAATAACTTAATGATACTTTTAGTTATCCCTCCTGTTTTTGCATAAGTGCCAAATGTGCAAATAATTTAATGTTACCTTTTCTGCCAATTTTGTGTTCATATGAAAAATTCCTTAATGTACATAATTAAAATATTTGCATTTCTACTAGTTTAGCCTCTAAACACAAATTGACCTTGATTTTTGCTAGACTAAACATGTGATATACATTTGGATAAAACAGGCTCATCATAACTACTTAATTGGTCCCAAGTGCATTCTTAATAATTAAGAGCTCTTCAGTATTTCTTTCTCTTCTCAACATAAAATAATGATCCATATCCATGTTTTCTGTAACTTGAAAGTATATAATTTAAGACAATATATCTGTTAAAGATGTATTCCTTTATATATAGTTTTCACAGGCATTATGAAAATCATTTCAGTATTCAATCCCATTTTTTAAAGATTTTGAGTACGTGAGGTTTTTGATGTTTTTTTATTTGTTGTAAGTTGAGGTTTTTGCTTTTTCCTTTGTTTGTGGCTAGATGCTTTGTGTAATACAAAGATGAGTAAGGCTGCCTGATTGCCTGATTAGGAGTTATAACCCAACTATGGTAGGCCTTCAGGTATACAACTAATTTACATTACTGTAGAGTACAGATCAAGTAGGGCCTAAGTAACACTAAGATTTCAGAGTTCATGTTTGTAAGAATAATTCTAATTTATGGGTAAAGCAGAATCAGGTGGCATATAAGTGTTCAAGAATGGCAACTTTGACATTTCATAGAGCAAGGTAGTTAAATGGGCAGTGTTAAGGGAGGCAAAATGTAAATGCATATCGGGGCTAGATTGTAGAGGGCTGTGAAAAATAGACAGAGGCAGTTGGCCTTATCTCCCTAGGCATTGGAGAGCCATTGAAGATATGGTGTGTTTTGGCAAGGTATCTCTGGTGTCAGTATCAAAAATGAATTTGAAGTAATAAAAGGTGTATTAATGAGTTCGTTGCAGTATAGGATAAGTGAAAAAGTTGGACTCCATTAAAGATACCAGCAATACTAATCCGAAGCAAGGAATGGATAGTAGAGATAGTGAAGTTAGAATAAGTAGGATTGGGCTACTGAATGGATGTATTTTGAACAAATAAAAGGGGGTAAATAAAATTAGACTCATTAGTCAGACTGGCCTAGAGGATAATCATGCTGTTAATTAGAACATGAAACAAAGGAAAACTTAGAATATGTAAATGAAAGTGAGAAAATATGTATGTATGTTATAGAGGACGGTGGAGGTATATTGAATTTGGTTTCTAAAACTAAAAAGCATTTACATTGCTCTGATCTATAAGCATCGAAAATGTTCAAGACTATAATGAAAATTTTGGAATTGTCTGTATAATGGTATAAGTTGGGGGAAAGATGAGATTTCTTAAGAGTCACAGTTATTGTGAAATGCCAGTACATTTTTTTTTAATTCAATGTAATGAGGTGTTATATATAACTCAGCTGATGTTTGATGTGCAGTTAAATTCTCCTTTTCTTTCTCCTTTTTGATGTTTAGGTGAAAGTGATAAAATAAGAGATTGAGACATTATAGGGTTATAGGAGCTATGATAGGAAATGACAGTCATTAGAGACAAGTTGTAAAGTTAGGTAGGATGAGTACTTGAAATACATGTTTCACTGGTAAGAGATGGTTTTTGATAATCTTCACTAAAGTAACTTCAATGGGGATTATAAGGAAGGGAGGCAGAATGTAATAATACAGAAAGTCATGAAGTAGAGAGTTAAAATAGGGAGAAAGTTAAGTAATTTTTCAACTCTTACCATATTCATACTTCAAAAAAGGGTTGCTTTTATAAACTAATATGACTAGGTTGTTAGGCATGGTAGATATGGTAGACTCAAGAAAAAAAGATCACCTCTTAATTAAAATAATAGTGGAGGAAAAATGTTTGTATTTAGTTATGTGTCCTTGAACAGCTATTTAACTTCTCTGGGTATTTTTTCTTAAGTGAAGCTATGTATAATAAACATTTTATTGTACATTATACAAATTTAGTAATTGCTATTATTATTATGAAATATTTCCACATGATTGTATTGTGGTACAATAGAGACAGTACTGATAAATGGCAACAGGGTGGATAACATTCTCCTTACCACTAAAGCAGCTTTTGTTTATCTTTACTACATGAAAACACTTGATATCTCAGTAAAATCTCAGATACTTTAATGGAGCTTACTTTTCATGGAGGTTTAAAATTAGAGGTAGCTTTCTACCTTGAATAAAAGCCATAGGCTAATACTCTAGCTCCTGAGTCCTCCAATTAAACTTAAATGTCCTGTTGCTAATTTGTCATTGTGCAGTCCTGATCCAGTGGCATCTAATCCTAGAAGAAACCTTAACTTGAAAGTCATATTGCTCTAATAATCCTTGAAATAGAATCTTGAAAAACTGTCAGTGATGAGCCTCAGTATATTCACGTATGAGCTAGACCTAATTATACCCTAGATGCTTTATTGTTGTAACAATCAGATCATCTGATTTAGATGAAACGACATATATAGTGTAAGATATTATGGATGTAAGACATTAGTCTTTTTTTTTTTTTTTTCATCCATTGGCACGACAAGTTGATCTGGTTAGGAGTTCTCAATCATTTTCTTAACTCTAGAACTATTTTCATTTATTTAATTAATTAATAATATTGATATAGATATCCTGTAATAGTATTTCTTTAAGTATTACAACAGTTAACAGAAGTCATATATTTATTACTTTAGAGTATGTCTCCACAAATCATCCTGTTTAATTGGGAGGGCTTTTTGAAGAAATAGGGGGAAAATATCTGCTGGAAAATGTATTTAGGGATGGAATGGCAAGTAATGAAAATTAGGCCAAAACCAGAATGTGTATATTTTTGACAATAATAATCTAATTAATAATAGTAGATGAAATAGTGCTTGTTGTTCAGAACTACTTTAGGGAAACTGCTAATTCAGATTCATAGATTTCTTTTTTATTAGAAACAGGAGTAAAATATAGGAAACATTGATTACAAGGTTTAAGTGAAGAAGAAAAAGGACTTGACTGATAAAGTTCTTCTAGCGTTACTTTGATTCATTCCTTTTTTGTAGAGCTAAGATACATTGAGAGTTGCCAGGCAGTAAGCCAAGAGCGCCACATAATCTCTAAACCACATAACAGAATACTTTCACTTTAGAAAAACAGAAATTTATTCAGCTGTTAACGAGTAGTAGAATTTAGATGCAAACCTAGGGCTATCAGACCCCAAAGCATGCTATTTCCAGTACACCATGATGAAGTAAACACAATTGGAAATGACCATGTTTCAAAATTTTGTAAGCAAAAATACTGTATTAGCAATATTTTACAGTATGATATTGAAAAAATTCCACTTTTGAGTAGCATTCATTTTTATCTAGAAATATATCAGTTGCTTTTTTATTAATGAATAATGTGCAACATTTTACTGAATTTTTTTTTTATTAAGATGTTTTTTCACGGATGCCACTCATGAATGGCCTTATTGGACCCAGTTCTCATCTTCATAATTCATTGCCTCCTGGAAATGGATTAGGAACTTTCTCTGCAATAACACAGTCACCCTATACTGATACCAGGTATTTAAGTCTTCACTTTCCATGATAAATTGTGCACAATAAACAGACTAGTATACATAAAGATATAACAAAAATTAGTATAATTTGCATTTATTAAGATTTTTGCTTTAAATTCATCAAGTACATCAGTTTTAGCTGTTTTGAAATGTTTTAATGAAAATTGTATCTGATCACAGTCTTCAAAAAGTTATTTTATTTTTATGAAGCTAAGTTGTTTATTATTTGTCAGGGATAAAAATGTGGCATTTACTCCAATGGCGAATGATCCTAATAGCTCTTGGACATCATCTGTTCCAACTGTGGAAGGAGAAAATGATACACTGTCGAATACTCAAAGAAGTACACTTAAGTGGGAAAAAGAGGAAGCTCTGGGTGAAATGGCAACTGTAGCACCAGTTCTATACACAAATATTAATTTCCCCAATTTAAAAGAAGAATTCCCTGGTAAGTTATAGAAGTATTATTGCCATCTATTTACCAACTATTTCTCTTTTTCTCTTGACTATAATAAAGCACGCTTGAATCATCACTAATTTTCATATAGTATGATATGCACACTGAAGATTCCCTAGATGTCTAAAACATCTAGAAAATTCTTTAGGCTCTGCACTCATTTGCCTGTTTCCCAAAAGTAATTTAAATTAATGAAATGATCAGTTTTCAAGTTCCTGGCAGTACTTTCAATATGTGAAAGTCAGTATTGTGCTGTATATGTGTAATTGTACAAAAAAATACCTGGGCCAAAAACTATCATGTAATGAAGAGCATTAAGTTAGGTTAAATTGGGGTCAGTTCTGGAGTAGTGTTGGCACTGAAATAACTTAGTATTATCTTCTCTTCTCTTCTCACCTTCTCAGCATTATCTTGCCATTGCCAATACCTTTTTGAAAACACAGATAATGGTACTATTTTTTTAAATTCTGATTAACCAGAGGGTGAAACATTTGACCTAATGAAACATCAATTAGGGACTGTTTGTAAGCAGATGGTTTTTTATAATTTTGAGTTCACATTGCAAGACAAAGCAGGACTCAAGAGGACATTCAAACTGTGTTTTCCAATAGTTTCCTAGCTGTCTGTAGACACACATTCTTTTAAATGACCAGAAGAGTACCTAGAAGCAGTTTTTCTCATGGAAGATGACCTTGTCTTTTAGGTACATTTTTAGTTTGGTTTCTCATGGTACTTTATTATGTCTGGAAATAAATTAAATACTACCTTATCTATCAAAAGGAATTGGTATTCAGTATGGGAATATCTGTTAAAGCAGCATTTATATGCTGCTTCTACTTGTGTAGCATTTTTATTTGCTCTTTATCGATAAGCATATCAAGTTATCCTAAGTCAGTGTAAACTGTCCTCACAGCAAAGCTATAGTTTTGGTTTTTTCTTTAGAATAATTTTTTTAAATGCAGTTTTATTGAGATATAGATTCACACAACACAGTCATCCAAATTGTACAATCAGTGGTTCACTGATTCTGGAGCTTCATAAAATACTGTTTTAAGGCTTTTGTTGGCCTTTGGCCTGTCAGCTGATGCTCATTTTCATTGCTTTTTTAATACATAGAGTAAATCCCTTCTGCATTTATCATTAACCATTGATTTCACCAGAATTCATTTTGTATAGCATCATGACACCATGAGTGATACAGAAAGGCTTGAAATCATTACTTTTCCATAGATTTGTTATATATTCACAAATACTGGTAAGATTCACATTAATAAACATGACTACTTCCTTTCAGTCAGATAAAAATACCTGTTAGTGCAGCTATTTTTAAAAACTTTTAGTTTTGGTTCTGATAGTATCTTACAGGATTGAGGTGTAATGTATTATACTTGGCTTAGGTTTTGTTTTTTGTTTTGGCTATTTAGCCTTTGGATTTAAAAGTTTCCCAGTTCAACAAGCCAGGTTGTTAATAAGGCAGAAAAAACTTCATTCAGAAAAAATGTTTGGCTTACAAAACAAGTATCTGTTTATACTATACAAAGAGCTTAATATCAGGTTATTTATTTCTGATAACATGGTCTAAACAAGATAACTATGAACAGTTCATCTGCATTTGTTATTGTGAAATGTCATTACCATGGTTCTGTGAATGTGTATACTATGTTCTTTTGTTGTAGACTGGACTACTAGAGTGAAGCAGATTGCTAAATTGTGGAGAAAAGCAAGCTCACAGGAAAGAGCACCATATGTGGTATTTTAAAATCTCCTACGTGTATATATATAAATATATATATAAACACACTATCTGAAACCTATTTTTTTTTTTTGTCTGAGGCTTATAAAAATATTTTTCATTGCAGAAAATACATGACAATACCTGTGCACCTAACAAACAGCTTAGCTTTTATGGTGATTTCCTCAATATAGACTGTGATATTTTAAAAAGCTAATTAACAAAGGAAGTATGTTGAAGGTGGAAAATCAGCTATTTTAGATGCATGTTTAATTCATTTCACTTGAAAAATGTTATATCTGTTTGAAAGAATGCTAAACTTAGAGACTGAATTAGTGTGCCTCAGTTTCTTCCCATAATCTGTTTTTGTGCTAGAGTAGTAAAGAATCTTTGTGAAAATTGAAAACATCATGTCTGTGTACTTTGAAGGAGCTTTTTAAGCATAATCTTTGCTAGGAATTATTAAGGAATTTTATAAGATTCACAGTTTAGATGGTTAATTGTCTTTTTCCCAAAGACCTAAATTAAGAGTGTCAACTGAAATCAAATCCTTACTTTCATTTTAAAGCACATTAAATCTACATTATAGTTTTCAAAAATATATATGGTTATTTTCAATTTCATCTTCAGCTGAAGCGATAGTGACTCCTTGA
The DNA here is from genome assembly GCF_023851605.1 of Tamandua tetradactyla. Taxonomy (NCBI): domain Eukaryota; kingdom Metazoa; phylum Chordata; class Mammalia; order Pilosa; family Myrmecophagidae; genus Tamandua; species Tamandua tetradactyla. Next base: position 196,610,817 of record NC_135327.1, on the reverse strand, counting down.
AAGTTTTGTTTTTGTTTTTGTTTTTTTTGAGGATGTATTGAGGTGCTCTGTGTTGTTATACCTTTAATTAGTGTGGTAATTACAGTATGTTTTTGATGTTTCTCAGTGATTTTCTCTAGTGGTAAATTTCAAATTTCTAGATTTTTTGAATTGGAGGATGAGTTTGATATTTTCTGTTCCTCTAAATGGAGAGAGATGTTGATTCTTCCATTTTCTAAGGGTCTGTTCAAAAATTACAATTGAAAATATTAAGTTACACCCAGGATCTCTCGGCCTGATTCAGATACAAAGATGGAAATGTGTCCTCAACTGTATACTATAACATATACTGTAAAAGAGAGATGATGAATTAGTAGTATTCAGATGCTTTTGTATCTGGAAAACCAGAAGTTTGATTTTATTTTTATTTGCTAAAGCATATTATTGCATACAGTTATTACATACTGGAGGATAATGCTTTTCTTTTTCTTTTTCTTTTTTTGAAGCAAAAAGCCAGAGATAATAGAGCTGCTTTGCGGATTAATAAAGTACAGATGTCAAGTGATTCCATGAAAAGACAGCAACAACAGGATAGCATTGATCCCAGCTCTCGTATTGATTCAGATCTTTTTAAAGATCCATTAAAGCAAAGAGAATCAGAACATGAGCAGGAATGGAAATTTAGACAGGTATGAGGTTTTATTTTAGTTCATTTGCTTTTCTTTAAAATTACATTTTTGCTTTTTGAGAAGGGAGCAATATATGTCGTTGTTTTTAAATGTAATTCTTAGATTTAAAAAATTTTATTGAAAATAAACTTGTTTCTCTCCTCAGAAGAATATTTTTAAGTTGTTTCAAGAAATTTTTTTGAGTTTTATGAACAATAAACTGCCCTACATATAATGGGACATACCGTGATGAAAAAGAATCTCTTATCTTAGGAATTCATAATCTGATAAGAGAGCAATCTGATAGCTGCTGAAATCAAACATTTTTTTTCCTTTTTTTATTCCTGATGGTTATTTTCTTCTTTAACCATATACATATTTTTCTTTCCTATCTCAACAGCAAATGCGTCAGAAAAGTAAGCAGCAAGCTAAAATTGAAGCCACACAGAAACTTGAACAGGTAAAGAACGAACAACAGCAGCAGCAGCAGCAGCAGCAGCAGCAACAGTTTGGTTCTCAACATCATCTAACACAGTCTGGTTCAGATACACCAAGTAGTGGCATGCAGAGTCCTTTGACACCTCAGCCTGGCAATGGAAATGTGTCTCCTGCACAGTCATTCCATAAAGACCTGTTTACAAAACAAACACTACCTAGTACTCCTACTTCTACATCTTCAGATGATGTGTTTTTAAAACCACAAGCTCCACCTCCTCCTCCAACCCCATCCCGGATTCCTATTCAGGAGAATCTTTCTCAGTCTCAGGCCCCTCAGCCGCCTTCTCCACAGTTATTTTCACCTGTGTCTTCTAACTCCCGACCACCATCTCCAGTGGATCCTTATGCCAAAATGGTTGGCACCCCTAGACCGCCTTCAGGGGGCCATAGTTTTTCCAGAAGAAATTCTCTTTCATCAGTGGAAAACTGTGTACCTTTACCAGTATCTAGGCCCATTCAAATAAGTGAAACAACAGCAAGGAGGCCATCACCAGTTGGAGATTTATGTTCTTCCTCCACAACAAATAGTGACCCCTATGCAAAGCCTCCTGACACACCAAGGCCTATGATGACAGATCCATTTCCTAAACCCTTGGGTCTACCCAGGTCTCCTGTAGTTTCAGAGCAAACTGCAAAATGTCCTCTAACAGCTGGAACCAATGAACCCTTTACTAAACCATCTCCTAGGGCAGATGTGTTTCAAAGACAACGCATACCTGACCCATATGCACGACCCTTGTTGACACCTGCACCTCTTGATAGTGGTTCTGGAGCCTTTAAGACCCCAATGCAGCCCCCTTCATCCTCTCAGGATCTTTATGGATCAATGTCACAGGCGCCAAGGCGAATGTCTGTTGACCCTTATGAAAGACCTACTTTGACACCAAGACCCATAGATAATTTTGCCCATAATCAAGCAGGTGATCCATATGGCCAGCCTCCCCACACCCCTCATCCGGTAATTAATGAACCTTTTGCCCATCCTTCAAGGACATTTTCCCAGTCTGGAACCATATCAAGATCAACATCTCAGGACCCATATTCCCAACCCCCAGGAACTCCACGACCTGTTGTAGATTCTTATTCCCAAGCTTCAGGAACAGCTCGGTCCAATCCAGACCCTTATTCTCAACCTCCTGGAACTCCCCGGCCCAACGCGATTGATCCATATAGTCAGCAACCATTAACCCCACGACCATCTACACAGACAGACTTGTTTGTTACATCTACAGCTAATCAGAGGCATTCTGACCCATATGTTCATCCCCCTGGAACACCAAGACCTGGAATTTCTGTTCCTTACCCCCAAACACCAGCAACACCAAGGCCAAGGATTTCAGAGGGTTTTACTAGGTCCTCACTGACAAGACCAGTTCTCATGCCAAATCAGGATCTTTTCCTACAGGGAGCACAAAATCGTGGACCAGTTTTACCTGGACCTTTGGTAAGACCACCTGAGAAGTGTTCCCAAACACCTAGGCCAGCTGGACCTGGTCTTTCAGATACGTTTACCCATGTTTCCCCATCTACTTCCCATGATCCCTATGATCAGCCTTCAGTGACTCCAAGATCTCAGTCAGATTCTTTTGAAACAACTCAAGTTGCTCATGATGTCACTGATCAGCCAAGGCCTGGGTCAGAGGGGAGCTTCAGTGCATCTTCAAACTCTCCAATGACTTCTCAAGGCCAACAATTTTCCAGTGTCTCCCAGCTTCCTGGACCTGTACCAACTTCAGGAGTAACTGATACACAGAATACCATAAATATGTCTCAGGCAGATACAGAGAAATTGAGACAGGTAAACATGTATGTTATCTTATGCTTTAAATGTGTTGTTCAGAGAAAGCTGTTCATTTCTTCATATGGAGTAATTTTTTAGGACATTTTTGAGTGTGAAAAATAACATATATATCAAAAAGCAATAAATTTCAAAGCACACCACAGCAGTTAGTTATAGGACAGATTTCAGAGTTTGGGATAGGTCTCAGTTCCACAAGTTTAGGTTTTTCCTTCTAGCAGCTCCAAGACATTGAAAACTAAAAGAAGTATCACTATAATGATTCAGCAGTCATACTCCTTTGTTAAATCCTATCTTCTCTGTTATAACTCCACCTTCTTTGATCTTTCTCCCAATTTTTAGGGTTTAGGGGGCTATTCATATTGGAAAAGGCAGTTGATATATGTATTAGTGAGATGGAACTAGTTGCTATTCTGAAGAGGCTGGGACTTCAGGTTTCAGGACTTATCTGGCCTAGAAACACATCTGGAGGTTGTAGGTTTCTGGAAAGTAATCTTAGTGCATGGAACCTTTGTTGAATCTCTGATAAAGCCCTAGATGTTCTTTAGGGTTGGCAGGAATAGTTTTGGTTGGAGTTGGGCAAACCATGATAAGTAGCAATATCTAGCTAAAGCTTGTGAAGAGTAGCTTCTAGAGTAGCCCGTCAACTCTATTGAACTCTCCCAGCCACTGATATCTTATTTGTTCTTTTCCCCGTTTTGGTCAGGAAGGCACTGTTGATCACACAGTGCCAGGGCCACGCTCATCTCTGGGAGTCATATCCCACATAGATAAAGAAATTTCTACAGCTGATTTAATAAAGTTTCTTACCTTTTGTTCTATAGTATTCATCATACTAAAGAGAAAAAAGTGAAATTGGTAAATTTAATACTAAATGGATTTGATTTATTCTATATCTAGTTTCAGTCTTCATAAATTTGTAGGGGGATCCTTAAATTGGAAAGTTCAATTTTGTGATAGTTCTGTGGCAATGAGAATGACCCAAACCATCTTTTTTTTTTCTTTTTTGTGAAAAATAACATATATACAAAAAAACCCAATAAATTTCAAAGCACATCACAACAGTTAGGTATAGAACAGATTTCAGTGTTTGGTATGGGTTACAATTCCTTAATTTTAGGTTTTTACTTCTAGCTGCTCTAGGATACTGGAGTCTAAAAGAAATGTTAGTATAGTGATTCAGCGATCATACTCATTTGTTAAACCTTACCTTCTCTGTTTAACTCCACCATCACCTTTGATCTTTCTGCCACTCTTTAGGTGTATTTGGCCTATGCCCGTTACAGCTTTTTCATCTTGGAAGGGGCTATGGGTAATAGGGGAAAGGGAGATGGAACTGGATGATGTCCTAGAGGGGCTGAGCCCTCTGCATTTCAGGACTTACCTGGTCCAGAGACCAACTGGAGGTTTTAGGTTTCTGAAAAGTTACCCTAGTGCATGGAACTTTTGTAGAATCTTATATAACATCCTAGGTGTTCTTTAGGACTGGTGGGAATGGTTTTGATTGTGCCAAACCATCAATTTTATTTTATGTAATCTATTGAAGAGTGAAGTATAAGTAATGTTTTATCTAGCTTTTGAAATATTTAAATATTTTATTTGAAGCATTTCCATATCATGTAGCAAAAGCATTAGGAATTAAAAAGCCATTAACTTTTAAAAAGCCATGAATTTTCAGAAATCCCTGTGATTTTTTTTTTTCCTTCCCATTCAGCGGCAGAAATTACGTGAAATCATTCTCCAGCAGCAACAACAGAAGAAGATTGCTGGTCGGCAGGAGAAGGGGTTACAGGATTCACCAGTAGTGCCTCATCCAGGGCCCCTTCAACACTGGCAACCAGAGAATACCAGTCAGACGTTTACTAGGCCTCCACCTCCCTATCCCGGAAACATTAGATCTCCTGTTGTTCCTCCTCTAGGACCTAGATATGCTGTTTTCCCTAAAGATCAGCATGGACCCTATCCTCCTGATATTACTGGTATTGGGATGAGACCTCATGGATTTAGGTAATGTTTTTAATTTTCACACAGATTTAAATTGCTATGAGAAGAAAATAGTCAAATAGTGGCCATGAATTAATCAAAAATTGTTATTGCTTTCCATTTATTTCTCCCCTTTGGCATATCAACAGTGTTTTCTACTAATGAGATTTTTTCTACTGAAAATTTTTTTTTCTCTCTGAAAACTTAAAGATTCTAAAAGCACCCCTTCATCATTATATATGAACTGTATTATCTTTAAAATGCACGTCATAATACTATAGTTTATTATACCCTCAAATTACATTATCTAAAATGTAAGAACCACATAGTTAAAGCCTCTTAGGATAATTGTCCTCTGCCCTAACATTAATATTCTACATTTCTACTCACTCAATTTACGTGGTAAATATTTGTGGAGATTTCCAAATTGAAAAGGTTTTACCTTTTCATGATGGGATTGGGATTGAGTTATAAACTCCATGATGATGAACCGTGTCCTTGTTTCCTTTTTTTGATAAGATAGAAAGTTAGTCAAACTTAAGCTTTAGCTATAGTAAATAGGTCTTTTTTTGATTTGTATTGAATTTTTAATAATGTTGAGTATAAGTGTTTAGAAATAGAGGTAGGTGATGGTAACACATTACTGTAAGTGTAATTAAAAGTGCTGAATTATGGGTGTGTTTATGGTTGGAAGGGAAGTTTAGGGTCATGCATGTTACCAGAAGGAAAGCAGGAGGATAAACATGGGACTGTATAAGTGATACCTGCTGCGGATGATGACTCTGGTTAATTGTACAAATATAAGACAGTTCATACATGAACTCAAAAAAATTTAACATTTTACTAAATTTAACTTGCAGTTCTTAAGAAGATAGCTGGGACACCTAAGTGTCAAGGTCAGCATTAAAAAAAAAAATGAACTTACTGTTTTCTTAAAGATATTTAATAGAATTTAGTCTAAACACCAAATTTTGTTTACGTATTAATTAGGGTTGCAGGTTTGAAGGTGTTGGGGAAATCTGAGGGTATAGGAAAGAAGAGTTTTGCTAGCTCTTCTAACATTTATTTAGTAATATTATCTAAGCTTTCTTTGGAGAGCTGACACCAGGGTCATTAAATAACTTTTAGGATATGTCCTTAAAGGTAGACTTCTGGAAATGGTTTCCTTTAAGTGTAGGCACATCTTACACTTCGTCATTATAACTAATGATGAAGACATGTATAGTAGAACAATGAACTCCCATTTTTCAAGAGATTTCTCAAATTTCTCAATCAAAAAATTTTTTCCTAAAACCAAATCCAAGACTTGTAAATTTCTCTTACTCCTCATAAGTATATAACCAGGACTCATACTAATCTTATAAAGCATTTGTAGAAAAATAACTATGTACTATATACTTTTTAGTGTCACATACATAGTTCAAATAAAGCAACATTGGTATATGAATTGGATCATTCTTGTGCGTAAGCTTATGTGATGACTTATCTATAATTAAATAATGGAACTGTTTTCAATTAACAAGCATTAATGCAGCAAGAATATTTTACATTTGTCTGAGTACTGTCTATTGCTATCACTTGGCATATTTTGTCACCCGTATGGATGACATTTTTTTCTCATATTGAATTTTTTTTAAATATTTTTATTGAGATATTGTCACACACATATAACCCATCCAAAGTATATAATCAATGGCTCACAATATCTTCACATAGTTGTGTATTCATCACCATGATCAGTTTTAGCACATTTGCATCACTCCAGAAAAAGAAATAGAAAGTAACTCTTACAGCTCATACCCCTTACATCCCTTCTCATTGACCACTAGTTTTTCAATCTACCCAATTTTTTTTTTACTTCTTATCCCTCCCCCATTATTTATTTAAATTTTTATCCTTATTTTTTTACTCATCTGTCCATACCCTGGATAAAAGGAGCATAAGACACAAGGTTTTTACAATTACAATTATACTGTAAAAGCTATATAGTTATATGTTCGTCTTGAAGAATCAGGTCTGTTGGAATACAGTTCAACACTTTCAAGTACTTCCCTCTAGCCACTCCAATACACCATAAACTAAAAAGGGATATCTATATAATGCACAAGAATAACCTCCAGGATAACCTCTCGACTCTGTTTGAAATCTCTCAGCCACTGAAACTTTATTTTAATCTCATTTCTCTCTTAGCCCTTTTGGTCAAGAAGGCTTTCTCAATCCCATGATACTGGATTTTGGCTCATCCCAGAAGCCAGGGATGTCCCACATTGCCAGGGAGATTTACACCCCTGAGAGCATGTTCTACCTAGTGGGCAGAGTTCACCTCCAAGTTGGCTTAGAGAGAGAGAGGCCACATCTGAGCAACAAAAGAGGTTCTTTGGTTGTGACTCTTAGGCATAATTATATGAAGGCTTAGCTTCTCCTTTGCAAGAGTAAGTTTCACAGGGGTAAAAACCCAAGATCGAGTGATCAGCCTATTGAATTGGTTGTCCCCACTGCTTGCAAGAATATCAGGAATTCCCCCAGTTGGGAAAGTTTAATATTTCCTCCTTTCTCCCCCATCCCCAAAGGGGACTTTGCAAATACTTTTTTATTCTTTGCCCACATTACTCTGAAATATATTGGGGTATCAGACTACCCTGGACAAACTAACAAGATCTCATGCCCTATTCAAGATTCCATGTAATTATGGTGTTTGAATAAACTGACCATACAAGTTAAATTAAATATAAATTTTGCACCACATAAACCAAATAAACATCTCTCCCTTTGGTCTCACACAGAAGTTGAAGTTTTAAAATATGGATGATATCATCCTTTACCCTGTATTCTGATTACCTTAGTCCTATCCATATCAGCTTCATTCATATCTCTAGTCAAAGCCTGATCCCTTTTTCAGCAGTTGCTGTTTAGGGTAATGCTGACTTTCATAGCTTCAGTGCTCTAACTCTTGAGTTTCAGATGTCATATAAATACCTGCAGTTTCAGAGAATGACCAGATTATACACAAATAGTTGAGTTTCTCAGAATTTTAGAAATAACAGTTACAACTCCTGAATATATGTGACCTCTGTTAGAGCTTACGATCTAGGACCCTTTATAGTAGGCCACAGTTTGATATCCCATGCTCTCGACTTCAGTTCTCCGAGTTTTCATATTATAGGTAGTCCATAAGAGTGAGGCATGATAATATTTGTCTTTCTGTTTTTGACGTTTCTTTCAGCATACTGTCCTCAAGGTTCATGTACCTAGTTGCATGGCTAAGAACTTCATTCCTTCTTTGAATAGGTCTTTAAGATATATGTATTTGTTAGTCTTATGCTTACTTCCATTGCTGTGATCTTACTCTTATTTACCTTTGATCTTGTTCCTTAGTTATAATTTATGCCTGTTGTGTTTTATATTTCTTTGTAAGTTATCATTTATCCCTTCTAGAATTCGTACAATATAAATAAAAAAAAATCTTATAATTTTTTTTACTAATTTTTGCAAGTGATGCTTATAGTTCTTTTTCTCTGACTACTGCCACCTTTCTCATTCCTTCCAAGCAAATAGGTGCAGTCTATCTTGCCATTATACCATCTCTCCTCATATGCTAAGACCTGTAATTCTTCCTGTACAATTGGTTAGACCTCTTACTTTCATTCACACATCCCCCAAATTCACTGTCCTTCATAATAATCCAGAGTGTTCCTAAATTTAGAAAAAAGAAAGGAACTCTTAATCAGAGTTTCTAGTAGCATTTTGTTTATTTTTATTTCTAGACAATTTAGTCCATCTGCTTGGTGCCTGTTCATTTTTCTTCTGTTATATTATTGTAAATTTTAGAGCTCAGGTATGGTGTTCATTTTATGGAACTTGGCAGAAGCTTACTTTCATATGAATTCTTTCCAAATACGTTGTGATGGTGATAATTCTATTTTTTTCTAAATCATTGTATTTGGCAATAGCAATTCTATATCTACAGTTTAATCTAAAAGTTCTTTCCCTTTTTTTCACCCAAACTCTAAATTCAATATAATACTTCATATTACAGTTAACCATTTGAATTTTTGTTTGTTTGTTTTAAGATTTGGATTTCCAGGAGGCAATCATGGTACCCTGTCAAGTCAGGAACGCTTCCTTGTACCCCCTCAACAAATACAAGGATCTGGAGTTCCTCCACAACTTAGAAGATCAATATCTGTAGATGTGCCTAGGCCTTTAAATAACTCACAAATGAGTAATGCAGTTGGACTTCCTCAGCATTTTCCACCACAGAGTTTGCCAGTTCAGCAGCATAACATACTGGGCCAAGCATTTATTGAACTGAGACATAGGGCCCCAGATGGAAGGCCACGCCTGCCCTTTAGTGCTCCTCCTGGTAATCTTATAGAGGCACCTTCTCATCCAAGACATGGAAGTTTCATTCCCCGGCCAGATTTTCCAGGCCCTAGACACACAGACACCATCAGACGACATCCCCAAGGTCTACCTAATCAGCCACTTGCTCATCCAAATTTGGAACAAGTGCCACCATCTCAGCAAGAACAAGTTCATCCTGTCCATTCCTCTCCTATGGTCATGAGGTCTCTGAGTCACCCTTTAGGTGGTGAATTTTCAGCGACCTCTTTGTCAACTTCTACGCCAGCTGAAACAACCTCTAATTTACAGATAACCAATCAATCTTCTGATGGACTAGAAGAAAAACTTGATTCTGATGACCCATCTGTTAAAGAATTAGATGTTAAAGACCTTGATGGGGTTGAAGTTAAAGATTTGGATGATGAAGATCTTGAAAATTTAAATTTAGATACAGAGGATGGCAAGGGAGATGATTTGGATACTTTAGCTAATCTGGAGACAAATGATCCCAACCTGGATGACCTCTTGAGATCAGGAGAATTTGATATAATTGCATACACAGATCCAGAACTTGACCTAGAAGATAAGAAAAGCATGTTTAATGAAGAACTAGACCTTAGTGTCCCAATTGATGATAAGTTAGATAACCAGTGCATATCTGTTGATCCAAAAAAAAAAGAACAAGACAAAACTGTGGCTCCTTCTGATAAACATTCTCCACAGAAAAAATCTGCTCTTACTAGTGAGATTAAAACAGAAGTGCTATCTCCAAATTCTAAAGAGGAAAGCAAATACGAAATTGAGAAAAGTGAGGATAAAGTTAATGTTGACACTCCTACCTCACAGCCTTCTGCTAACACAGACTTAAATGATGGAGAAAAGCCATCTTTGCAACCTTGTGATCCAGCTCCTCTTGAGAAAAGAGCTAACCGGGAGACGGCTGGCTCCAGCACAAGTGTTGATCAAGCATCCTCTCAACTGCCTGCACAAGATAATATAAACTCTTGTGGCATAACTGGACCAACTCCAGTTCTCTCAAGTTTACTAGCTAATGAAAAATCAGATAACTCAGACATTAGGCCATTGGAGTCTCCACCACCAACTTTGCCAACCTCACCTTCCAATCATGTGTCCAATTTGCCTCCTACATTAATGACACCACCTAGTCATGTTTTGGATAATACCATGAACTCTAATGTAACAGTAGTCTCTAGAGTAAACCATACTTTTTCTCAGGGTATGCAGATAAATCCAGGATTCATTCAGGGTCAGCCAACAAATCACGGTTTTGGAACAGGAAAACCTACAACTCAAGCTGTGCCTCTTACAAGTCAGTCTAGTACCAGTGGCATGTCTGGACCCCAACAGCTAATGATTCCTCAGACATTAGCACAGCAAAATAGAGAAAGGCCTCTTCTCCTAGAAGAACAGCCTCTACTTCTACAGGATCTTTTGGATCAAGAAAGGCAGGAACAGCAACAACAAAGACAGATGCAAGCCATGATTCGTCAGCGGTCAGAACCCTTCTTCCCTAATATTGGTAGGAATTTATTTGCGTCTCAATAGTAATGAATGTGAATATTAGGCTGACATTCAGTATGCTTATAAGATTTCAGTAGTACAAATGACATTTGAAATAGAGCACTAACTGAGATTTATATTTTTATTCATTCTTTAGCTTTAAAGTGAGGTCATTTATAGTTTAAGATTTATAAATGCCACCCAGTTAAATCAAGAGATTCAAAACTCTGAGTTGTAGAACTTACTGAATTCTATTATTAAGGGTATTCTTTAGTACAACAGGGGCTTTTTTTTAGTTCTTAACTTTCTGACCTCATTTACAGAATCATAAGATGATTGTAAAGAAATTTTTATTAGAAACTATTTAAAGCTTTTTACTCCCCTTTTCCATATAATAAGCTCTTAGCTTTTGAGGGGAGAGTAAGATAAAGTCCTAAAACTTAGTGTTGATGGCTTACTCATTTAAAAAATTGATTCAAAATCCCTCAACATCACTAAGAATAAGAAACCCAATCAAAGAGCATAAACAATAAAATTGACCTTCTGTCCTATTTACAGTACCAGTTTCATCAAATTGATCCATTTCTTTTTCACTTATTTATCATTTATATATAAGGAGATCTTCTTTAGGTCTTTCTCCACCTTTCCATTTTGAGAGGCTATTCCCTCAAGAAATTTTTTGTTTAAAGAATGATAACTGAGTGGAATTTCCTAGTATTAGAAATAATCACAGATTCTCAGGTATAATGTCCTATTACTAAAGCAATTCCCATTAACATTACAAAAAATTGGATGAAAAGGAATTGTTTTACTTTAGTTTACTGACATACTCTCCCTTAAATTTGGTAGATTTCTTATTTGTTCACATGGCTAAAGAATTATTAAAACATATTCCAGTTATTGTGATTAAGGTTCCTACTATCATAATTCTTTATCTAACATAGAAATTTATAGTGATTCTTAAATAATAAGAAATAAGACTTATGAGTTGATATAATGTTTCTGATAGTGACATTACCTCTTAGTATACCTCGAACCGAGTACAATGAAGTAAGTAACTTTAAAATATATTTCTTCTTTAGATTTTGACGCAATTACAGATCCTATAATGAAAGCCAAAATGGTGGCCCTTAAGGGCATAAATAAAGTAATGGCACAAAACAATATGGGCATGCCACCAATGGTTATGAACAGGTAGGTGAAGATGTTTCTCATTTTTACTGTGGATTAAGAAGTGCATGAAATTATTCCTAGTTCTTATAGCATTATATACTCAAAAAAACTGTATTCTTGGAATTAACAATAAATATTTAAATTGGTTGTGTTATCAACTGGATATGTTCGGATATAAAATGCTTTACAAATATAAGAAGATACTTTTCTTATGGTAAACATAACAGAATTAGTAAAAGTTTGAAAGAATGATTTGGCCAGCAAATCCAAAGAACTTAAGTATGCGCTCTTTTAAATATGTTTAGAATTGATCTGTTAACTAAGTGATCCATGGAACAGATGAAGATCTAAAGATAAATACGAAAATAGAAGTTAAGCTGTTTTGCATTAAGAAAAGAAGATAGATTTTTTAGGCCTGAGGATTTTTAGGCTTAAATAAAAAAAGTATAGATATTCCAGTAAAGGTACTGGGTGGTTAGATATTCCAGTAAAGGTACTGGGTGGTTAAGTGAAATGTGAAGTCAGCTCTAAAATAATGTAATACCCCCAAACTGAATTTGAATCAGGAAATAAAAAAAAGTAAGGAGTACATAAGAAGACATTTGGAAATTAAGTGTGTTTTTACTTTTAGTAGAAAAAGAAAATTAACATGAGGGATTATGAAAGTTATTCAACTATCTTAATTTCTGTATTTATGCCCCATATGTAGCATTAAATAACAAAGGCCAATGTTTTTCAAATTTTTATTGCAGGGTACGATTGCTCTGTATTATGTAAATGGTTTGTTAAAAGTACAGGTTTCTTTGCTTTCCCACAGATCACCTGTATTTTCAGTGAGTGAGTGATTCTTATGTTTAGTGATGGTTGAGAACCTCTGATAATAGGGTCAAACATAGAGCATCAGTTTCACCTAATATCTTGATGAGAAATTTTTAATAAAAAGTAGTGTGGATTCTTATGGCATTGAATCTAAAAATCTGGATGAATTTAAGATAACATGATACTTCAAAGAATTCTGGGATCCTTAAATAGTTCTTTTCTCTTGTTGAGATCCTTTTTAAATAAATAAGAAGCATTGTAGAAATTAAAGATAATGATTTCTATTGATACCTATTATTTTAGACATCATCACTCTGTCATAAGTTTCTTAACCATTAAATGTCATGGACCCTTTTGGCATTCCAGGGATGCCTATGAATTGCTTCGCAGAATTTTTATATATATAAAACAAAAAATATAGCATTACCAAGGAAGTCAGTTGTATTTGAAATATAGTTATTAAAGTATGATTAAAAATTATGTTATATTTTCTTTTTAATGCATTAACTAAAATTTAGCAGTAGGCTGAATACCATAATATCAAATATCAAAGTAACAATGAATCTAACGACCTATTTAGGTATCTGCAACAACTTTTAATGTGAAAATAATTTTTTTCTATTGGTGACAAAGTCACAAGTATTGGTGATAATATTGTAGTTGATTCCGTATAGTCAGAAATGAAAGAAATGCTAAATAAAATTTAACAGTTTAAAATAGGAACCTCTTTATAGAACCCCTGCTCTTTCAGTATCATATCTCTACCAATTAAATACATGCCACATATCATGTATGAGGTATATTGTTTACTCTTCTACTGAGTGCCTCAAAAATTCTCCAAGGTTTTATGATATGTTGACTGCAGGTGATAAGATAGTGAGTGATATTTAGACTAAGGGATCATTGCAGACCAGGGGTAGAGTTGAGGAGTTGATAGATAAATTTAAAAACTGAATCAAAAATTATAAAGCATGTATTCTAAGCTCTGATAATATTGAAAAACTAATGTACAGTTCTTGAATATATTTTGTTAATTGTGTTGTATATCTTGGTACGTTGACACATTCAGTAACTCAAATGGAAATGTTTTCATATTAATAGTGATATTTCTGTGATGCTTTTATAGCTTTAATTAGAATAAGCAGCATTTTACCAAATGTTTTTTAACCTTGTAAAGTTTTTCTTATTCACTAATTATTCTGTTTACTTTAACATTGTAGAAATATGTAAGAAAATTCTTAATTGAAACGTTTCTTTTAGAATACAAAATAGCTAAACTACTAATTATTTTTTTCCAATTATTTTTTAATAAAGATTGAAACAAATAATTTTCTTAGAATTTATGTAATAAAACTAAGTCTGCATTGAATTCTTTACCTAAATAGTTGAATAAATTTTATTTTAAGCTAAGTGAGTCATAGAGCCTCTAGAGTAATATTAATTGGCTTCTTGTCCCAACTTCATTTTCCATTATAGGAAAAGTTACTTAATCTGTCAAATTCTTCCTTTCATCATAAATAAGTGAAGATACTAAGAGTATATACATCATAGTGTTGCAGTAAGGATTGAATGTGCTTGGTACACAAGAAGTAGACTTCACTAAAATATTTTTGCTGAAGAAGATGCCATTGTTCTCTTCTTCCATGGAATGGAAAATTGTTAAGCACTTAAAATAATTTCGATTCTAAATATGTGCCCTTTGATACTTAGCACTTCCTTTTCACAGGTTTCCCTTTATGGGTCAGTCGGTTGCTGGAACACAAAATAGTGAAGGCCAGAATCTCATACCACAGGCAATTACTCAGGTAATGCTACTTGTGATTGACTTAGTCACTCTAGAATGCTTCTTTTCCGCTGTGTTTCACCAAACCCATTCTTTAAATGAGATCACTTTTTAAAAAAGTGGTAGTAAGCTTAGAGCACCGCCGAATTATATTATTGATTAGCAGAAGCATGTTTGTTTGTTCCTGTTTTTTTTTTAAGGAAAAACAAAGGTTTAAAAAGGACTAATTTCTGAAAAGGACCTGTATACTTAAGGGTAGAAAATTATTTGGAAGGAAACTAAATGCTTAGGGTTTTTATTTTTGTTTTTTAAACTGCAGAAAGACATTTTCGTGTTCTTTGTTTTAGAATTAATTCACTAAGTTTAAAGTGCAAACTGTTAAAATAGAGAATAATGATTATTATTGTTCTTCTTAGCTTTAGGTCATCTTTCTGTTCTGTTTATTCCTTGGAATAATTTAGCTTTTTGAATATTCACCATTTACAATTATCAGCTTTAAATGTTAATATTTAAGTAAACTGTGTTCTTAATTTCAAGCAATGTCTGTGGAAGCAGAACTCTACATTTTATAGAATTATTTTCATCAGTCCTTTTTTTTTCTTTTAAGTATCTGCCTAGAAAAGAGAATGCTTTATCTGTTATTTGTCCTTTGGGAAATTTTCTTTTTGTCCTCTTAGTTATGGTTTAAATTTACTATGCTGATGGTTACATTCAATTTGTTATTGAAAGAGGAGACGCCTTTGATACAATGGAAAAGCCTAGGCTTTGTAGCTGAGTTTAAAAAAATTTAAAAATCCCCATTCCACTATAAATTTACTGTGTGACTTTGGGCTAGTTCTTTGACTTGCTTTCTGATCTGTCAAATGTTATACCACCTACTTTGCAGTATTGTAAAGATTGCACGTGGTACATTCTTACTACTCTCATTTATTATTATCTTTTATAAAGCTCATGTTTAATAAAACTTGTAACAGCTGGGTCACTGTTTTTTGTTGTTGTTGTTTTATTTTTTCAGTTAATTTTATTACGTCACCCTGGGAGAAATAAGACATTTGATTAAGAAAAACTAGTATTTTTAATTGGTGTTATTTTCTTTTATTATTTGTGCATGCTCAAGATTTTGGTTCTTGTTTTTAGTTATTTTGTGCTGTGGAGTAGAATTTAATTTGTAAGATCTGGAACCCGTATTTAAAGTGATTCTAGCTGTAGAAGAAACCAGACATAATTCATCAGACAGTGAGGTGTTATAAGGATCTCTTTTTAGTATTAAATTTGATTTGCCCTGAAATTATATTTCTGATGAATAACCCCTTAACTAAAACACTTGGTTTTTAATTGAAATCCAAAACATATAGTTCAGAGATAGAAATAAATTTTCAGAAATTAGCTTATCACTCCTAAATTCGTTCTATTTTTTTGTGAAAATCAAAGCCTTAAAGATTTTTCTTCCATTTCTTTTCCTTCCTTTTCTTATTTTCTTTTTTAGTTATTTTTCCCTTTTAACTGAAATGTGGAATAAACCTATTTGTAAATTTTACTTATTTTAGGATGGCAGTATAACACATCAGCTTTCTAGGCCTAATCCTCCAAATTTTGGTCCAGGCTTTGTCAGTAAGTATAAATCTAATAAGTTATATGTTTTTTGGGGATTGCTTGTTTGCATTATCTTTGTGTTCTTCTAAAACTTGGAGTTAGTTTAGATGTGTTATTTTGAGCTTCGGTGCCCTCACTTTTATGAAGCATCAGTATGTTATTAGGCCGTTTTTCTTTAAGGCATGTATTCTCATTGTTTTTTTTTCTCTGTGCATGAAAAATTACAGTTAGAGATGAGTCCTTTAATATAGAAAAATCATCTTCCCCATTCTTCAATATTCTTGTTGCTGTTGTTTTTGTATATAGATCGGGCACTTTACAACCTGTAGAACACCCTTTAGGGTGTTTGCCTGGAGTGACAAGGACACTAAATGGGAAAGACAAAGGGAGTATGCTTTGAAATAAGTTGGGTTAGTAGCATGATGTGAAGATCAAGTATGCAGCACACCATTGAATCCTTTCTGGTTACCTTCAGGGGTCCCAAGGTGGTTCAGGATAGTATTTAAAGTTCTCCCCAAACTGAACCTTTCTGAAATCTTCAGACTGTTTAGCTAACTTTTTTTTCACCATTATTTTTCATTTTGCGCACCTCTGCTCTCCTGGTTCCAGAAACCAGAAAGGCTTTCCTTGCGGTAGGTCTCATTCTACCAGAAGCAGAACTTCTGAAATCTTGTGAAAAAGCCTGTTTTGAAAAATGCCCTTCAAATTTAGTAGACTAGATTTCAAGTTCATGCCTTTACTAGAACTTTTGGGTTTAGGAACAAACCCAAAGTCTGACCTTTTGAAATTCCCCCTGTATAAATTGTGATTATAATTTGTATACATATTTGCATTAAAACAAGTAAACTGCTTTAACCAACTGGCTTTTTCTGGCTTTTGGTTGGATTCTTAATGTATGACAATATTGTTATCATTGATGTTATTTTTCAACTAATGTCCTTCTTAGAATTGTATTCATTCATTTCTCTGTCTTGTAGGGAGTCAAAAAAAGTATATTCAGAGTTTCACTACCATAAGATGACAGTTTTTGTTTTTTTTTTTGACTCAACATCAGTGTAGTGCAATAAAGTGCCCAGAATAAAGAAAGAGTTTTGGTATAAGATGAAGAAATATAACTGTTTGGGGAGATACTAATGGCAGTCATAAAAGAAAAGATTTTACTTGGTTAATTAATCCCTCCATTGCCTTATTTATAGAACTATAAACTGTAAAATTGATCAAAATTACCAAAATTTTAAACTTATGGATTTCTTCTAAATAAGGCAGAGTTAGACATGGTCCTTTCTAAAACATTCTGGGTTTTCTCCCTCTCAGTTTATGACCTTTCTTCACTGTTAAAAATAGAGAAATCGTATAAATTAAGGAAAATCAGCATGGGTAATGATTACCTAATCCATGCTCTGGTCCTTGATAGGATATCTTAATTTTTGTTGAGACAATTGTCTCTTCAAAACCTGTTTAAGTTGAATTAATAAAATGAAGATAGAGCTTAATATATAGTTTAGAGAATTTGGTAGTTCATTGAATAAAGCAATTTTCCAATACAAAAGTCTTCAAAGATTGGCTTCAGAGTAAATATTGTTAAACTGTATCCTAGGAATATGCATTTTCTGGCTTTCATAATTAAATATTTACTTAAAATCTGCTATTTTATAGTTAAATAATAGCCTAAGATTTAGTGTAGTGTTTTCAGTTATCTATTAAAAAGTCATGGTGCAACCGTATTTCATTTAAAAACGGGTTTGTGTAACTTTTATAATGTTGAACCTATTAGAAAGCTAACACAGATGAATTTTTAATCTTTTCCTCAGATGATTCACAACGTAAGCAGTATGAAGAATGGCTCCAGGAGACCCAGCAGCTTCTTCAGATGCAGCAGAAATATCTTGAAGAACAAATTGGCGCACACAGAAAATCTAAGAAGGCACTTTCAGCTAAACAGCGTACTGCTAAGAAAGCTGGGCGTGAATTTCCAGAAGAGGATGCAGAACAACTCAAGCATGTTACTGAGCAGCAAAGCATGGTTCAGAAACAGCTAGAACAGGTAATAGGTTTGTAGAATAGAAACCATCAACAATTGTTAATGAGTAGAAAGTTTTTTCTGCTGTTCTTTAGTAACACAGGATTAATGATTAGTGTTTAATGACGTGCCAAAGAGTGAAAGCTCTGAGACTTCTCATTTATTGAAGAAATGATCGTACATTTCTTTCCCTGGAATAATGGTAACATAGCATATATTTACTTAGTAAGTGCCACTAAGGAGATAAGGTCTCATAATTCTTATTTAGAAGAACTATTTTAATACTCTTCAGCAACTCAGTTTTGGCTGAGGAGATTCAGTTATTTCCTTTGCACTAAATCATTCTGGAAAGACCATGTTTATACATCATTTGAAAGTCTTTGGCTTTTTAGAGGACAGGGCTCAAGGGATGATCCTAGATTTGGTAGAAACAAGAATCAGGCTCAAGAGGTATTTTTTCACCTGGAAAAATACAAGGTGAATTTCGAGTTGAATTTTAGATGTACCTTTTGAATCATTCTGATTGTTCTTTCCCTTGGCATGTTATTTTCTTTTTCTTATTCTCAATATTTTGGTCTTAAAATGTTGGTATTTTATTTAAAATATATTGGTATATATATATATATATATATATATATATATATATATATATATGTAAAGGACTCATTCCTGAAAAATGAAACCATTTTGCTGTCATCTTACATTTATAAACTAGATGTTTTTCAAAATGCTGTAATTGAAATAACATTTAAATTTTTTTAAATTAATAGTGTTGAAAATGAGTTCACAACCCACTTCTAAGTATTTACACAAGCGAATTGAAATCTTATGTTCACACACAAAAAAACTGTACCTGTTTATTGCTGCTCAATTTACAGTCTCCAAAAACTGGAAACAACCAAAATTTCCTTCATCAGTTAATGATTAAACAAACTATAGTATATCTCTACAGTGGATTATTACTTAGCAATACAAAAGAATAAGCACCTTCATATACATTATATTATTTAAACTTCTCTATAGCCTCAACCTTCTGAAGAAGTTAGGATTATCACCATTTTACAAAGGTGAGGTAATTGTTGAGTCCAGCTGTTAGGTTTGCTTATAATTGGTAATCACTGGATTTAGGATTTGGACTCACTTGTCTTATCTCGGAGCCGCAGCTACATCAATAATTTACCAACAATGAGGTGATCGTAATATCATTCCTATTACTCAAAACTTGGACTATTCCAGAAAGATTTCTTTTCTCCTCAAATTTTCATTCTGGGTCCATGTTTATTGCAGATAAATGTCCTTTTAAAAGTAAATATTTCTTTTAAACTATTTTTATCATTTGGATTACCTTCTGGTGTATTTGTATAAAATCTTTATGTTGAGGGCCTAATATTTGCCTATCCATAGATCAAATTCTGTTTAGAAATTAATGCTTGGATGAATGGGACACATGGGCACATCTATTACTATATAGTTATCAGCAATCCAGTGGAATCTCAATAGCATAAGCAACTGACAACATTTTTTTAACCTATTAAAAAATGTCATGGTAAAGGTATGGGTATCCACCTTAAATATTCCAGGTGCTTTATGTAAGTTCTTACTGCTTAACAATCAAATAGTAACGCTTCAGTTCTAGCCAGTAAACTAGTCAAGAAAGACAAGGAAATTTTAAAAAGTTATCCAACTATCAAAGAAGAGTCCAAGCACTCTTTTTTTTGTTTGTGTTTTTTTTTGTTTGTTTTTTTATCCATATATATATTTATTAATTAAAAAAATTAACTAATAAAACATTTAGAAATCATTCCATTCTACATATTCAATCAGTAATTCTTAATATCATCACATAGTTGCATATTCATCATTTCTTAGTACATTTGTATCGATTTAGAAAAAGAAATAGCAAGACAACAGAAAAAGAAAACGATAATAGAGAGAAAATAAAAATAAAAAAACTATACCTCACATGCAGCTTCATTCAATGTTTTAACATAATTACATTACAATTAGGTAGTATTGTGCTGTCCATTTCTAAGTTTTTGTATCCAGTCCTGTTGCACAGTCTGTATCCCTTCAGCTCCAGTTACCCATTATCTTACCCTATTTCTATCTCCTGATGGTCTCTGTTACCAAGGACATATTCCAAATTTATTCACTAATGTCGGTTCATATCAGTGAGACCATACAGTATTTGTCCTTTAGTTTTTGGATAGTCTCACTCAGCATAATGTTCTCTAGGTCCATCCATGTTATTACATGCTTCATAAGTTTATTCTGTCTTAGAGCTGCATAATATTCCATCGTATGTATATACCAGTTTGTTTAGCCACTCGTCTGTTGATGGACATTTTGGCTGTTTCCATCTCTTTGCAATTGTAAATAATGCTGCTATAAACATTGGTGTGCAAATGAGTCCAAGCACTCTTACTTGCAGAGAACATCCTAGTCTCCCTGGAAAACTCAAGAAAAACTATTGGAAATCTGTTAGAACTGTTGGGTTCAGTATAATTATTCTGAAATTGAATGGCATTGAAAGATTTTGTGCATGATATTGGATCTTTTCCTGTTCCAATTCCCTAAAAAGACACTGAATTACTCAAGGACATAGATTATACTTTTTATTGATTTTTGGTCTATATCAGGGATATATTGGGGACTCAGAGATTTTTTTTTAATGAATTAACTGAGACAAGTGAATCATTATATTAGATGCTTATCTAGAACTTAAAATATGACCTCAGAGCTTGAATTGATTTCACAGATTGTAATTTGAGTATGTTATCCATTTAATTCAAAGAGTTACAGTTTTGTATACTTAAGAAATGAACTCTTAGCATATTTAAATAAAGGGGTTGAATCACAGTTTTTCTAATCTTATGTACTAATAATAAGTTTAAGTTATCACAGTTAACTGTTTCCTATATAGCCTTTGTTTATTGTTTTATCCCACTTTTTAATGTGTAGTTTAAATACTATATGATTTTCTCAATAAAATATTCTTAATATTTTTCACTTCAGAAAAATGTTTCTGAAAATTCTATTTTTGGAATTTTATTGTATAAAGGAGTTTTACAGATGCCTTTAGAAAAATCCTATTGTTAAAAATATAAGAAATGATAAGCTTTGGTTAAAGCTTATCAATCCAATTTTTTTATGATTTTTATCATTGCTTAAGTGAAATATGTTTTCCTCTTTAGGAGAAACTGCCTCTATACAACCCCCATCATAATCATCACCCAATATTTTAGTTTAATACTGAGAGTGTATAGA
The DNA here is from genome assembly GCF_023851605.1 of Tamandua tetradactyla. Lineage (NCBI taxonomy): Eukaryota > Metazoa > Chordata > Mammalia > Pilosa > Myrmecophagidae > Tamandua > Tamandua tetradactyla. The sequence goes on along the minus strand of NC_135327.1, from coordinate 196,589,371 downwards.
AGGAGTAATGGTAAATTTTGCTATTCCAGATTCGTAAACAGCAGAAAGAGCATGCAGAGCTAATTGAAGATTATAGGATTAAACAGCAGCAACAGCAGCAGCAATGTGCAATGGCCCCACCTACTATGCTGCCTGGTGTCCAGCCTCAGTCAACCCTAGTTTCAGGAGTTACCCCATCTACTATGAGCCAGCCCAGTTTCCCTATGGTGCCACAACAACTACAGCACCAGCAGCACACAGCAGTCATTGCTGGCCATACCAGCCCTGCTAGAATGCCCAGTTTACCTGGGTGGCAAACTACCAGTGCTCCTGCTCACCTTTCCCTCAATTCTCCTAGGATTCAGCCCCCAGTTGCCCAACTGCCAATAAAAGCTTGCACACCAGCCCCAGGGACAGTGTCAAATGCAAATCCACAGAGTGGTCCACCACCACGGGTAGAATTTGATGACAATAATCCCTTTAGTGAAAGTTTTCAAGAACGGGAACGTAAGGAACGTTTACGAGAACAACAGGAAAGACAACGAATCCAACTCATGCAAGAAGTAGATAGACAAAGAGCTTTGCAGCAAAGGATAGAAATGGAGCAACATGGTGTGATGGGCTCAGAATTGAATAGTAGGACATCTGTGTCCCAGATTCCATTCTATAGTTCTAATCTACCTTGTGATTTTATGCAACCGTCCAGACCCCTTCAGCAGTCTCCACAGCACCAACAGCAGATGGGGCAGGTTTTACAGCAGCAGAATATGCAAGGACCGATGAATTCACCCCCTACCCAAAGTTTCATGCAAACCAGTGAGCGAAGGCAAGTAGGGCCTCTCTCATTTGTACCTGATGCACCATCAATTCCTGGTGGAAGCCCAAATTTCCATTCTGTTAAACAGGTGCATGGCAGTCTTTCTGGAACCAGTTTTCAGCAGTCCCAGGTGAGACCTCCTTTTACACCTGCATTACCAGCCGCACCTCCAGTAGCTAATAATGGTCTACCAAGTGGCCAGGACCCTGCCGTAACCCATGGACAAAGTTATCTGGGATCAAACCAGTCTCTTATTCAGTTGTATTCTGATATAATCCCAGAAGAAAAAGGGAAGAAGAAAAGAACAAGAAAAAAGAAGAAAGATGACGATACAGAATCCACCAAGGCACCATCAACTCCCCATTCAGATATAACTGCTCCACCAACTCCAGGTATCTCAGAAACTACCTCCACTCCCACGATAAACACACTCAATGAGCTTCCTCAGCAAGCAGCACAAGAGTCAGTGGAACCACGAGGCCCTTCAACTCCCACTGCAGCAGGCCAGCTGTGTACCGCAGTAGGCCAGCTGTGTACCGAAGTAGAAAACAAACTGCCCAACAGTGATTTTGCACAGGGAACTCCAACTCAAGAGACTTTTACAAATTCAGAGATGGAGAAGCTATCCATGGAAACCCCTCCAAAAAGTGAAGAGGTAAAACTGGAAAAGTCTGAGGCCGAGCAGTGCCCCAGCCAAGATGAGCCTCATTTTGAGGAACATTCTGGTAGTAAAGTAGAAGAAAAAGCTGAAACACATCCTGTCTCCTCAGCACAGAGTTCTCCCCCACCTGTTGGCATTCCACCTGCCAAAGGAGATGCAGGAAATGAACTTCTGAAACACTTACTGAAAAATAAAAAGGCATCTTCCCTCTTAAGTCAAAAATCTGAAAGCAGTTTTTGTTCAGAAGATGACTGCACAAAGGATAACAAACTAGGTGGGAAACAGAACCCAGCTGAAGGATTGGTAAGTTTTGAATCATGAAAATTGCAACTTAATTTTATTTCTTGTTTAAATAATAGTTATGACAGATTAAATATCCACAACTATGAATTTTAATACTATTTTACAGTCTTTTTACTAAAGGACGATTTTTTAAATTTTGCTGTTAAAAATCAAGGACAGGGTGCATGGGTAGTTCAGTGGTATAATGCTCACCTTCCATGCACAAGACCTGGGCTTAATTCCCGGACTATGTACCCCACCATCCTGAAAAAAAAAATCAAGAGCATATTATCAGCTGAGTAATACCTCCACTAAGTTGATTTAACAAAAACAAAGGAAGTAAATGATTAGTCTATGTGTTCTTATTATAATTGTATAATTTCCAGTAATCTCTTTGAAATACAAAAAATAGTTCATGTACACCTGTTAATACCCTTGGGAACTTTCTGAAATAACCCATACTGGGAGCCCATTGTATTACAAATTATTAATTCTGAATGTTAAGCAAATGTAATCTTTTATTCTGCTTTGTAGTTTTCCATGTATCAATATTCTACCAGTATATTTTTATAGCTATAGAAGGCTTTATCATATCCGTATACCATAATTTGTTTATTCTTCAGTTATCAAACATTGGGTTTGCTTTTATTTTTTAATTTGTGTGAAGAACTATATTGTAAATACCCTTTTACAAGATTCCCTCCCAACCTCCCCATTTCAGTTAACTTCCTTGAGACGTTTCCAAAACTAGGTTTTCTAGGTCATAGGAATTGGTCTGCTTGAAGCTCTTGTGGCATATTGCCTCCTTATCCTTCAAAAGCTACAGTGCTTTCCTGAAACTTTCCCTATGATGTGTTTCAGATCGGATTGTATCATGTTCATTTTTTATTTGAATAGGACTAGAGTGGTATAGTTGGTTGTCCTAATTTAAATTTTAAGATTGTTAATGAAGCTCATCCCTTTTTAAGTATCAGCTTACTCTTTGTTTCTCTTATTTGTCTGTTTGGCCATTCAGTGAAAAGGGAGTGTTGACCAGATAGATTTATGTAATTTTTATAAATTTTAGTGCTTAAGCTTTTTCAGTCATATTTTCACAGGTAAATATAACCAAATGTCTAGTCCAATCTTTTACCACTTCCTCCGTTTCATTCTGTGTCCCTGGGATAACTGAACTATTTGGAATCCTCTGATTGTCTTTCTTATTCCACCCTTCCATATATGGCCATCAGCTGCTTTTTCTGCCTCCTCTATTCTCCTTTCTTTTATATATCTGACCGACATCTTTTTATCTTTTAAAACTCAGTTCTGCAATCATCCTCTCCAGGATACCTTTCTCATCTCAGCCAGTCTCACATATGTGTTGATGCCCTTCCCTTGTGTTCACATAGCAGCTTCTATAGTACCATTTAACAATATTTGAATAGTTTCTTTAAAGTCATATTCTACATCTTGAACCTCTTTATAACCTTTGTACTTAACACATTGTAGATACTCAGTGTATTGAACTGAAATTCGTCCTATTGGTGGTTATATGTTAAAAACCACAAAGGGTGTTATGATAGAGAAAGGTATGATATCAGTTGTATATGTACAAATGTTTGGACCCTGTCATGTTCTCATATCCATGTGGGAGTGTGTGGCAAGGTCTACTTAGGGACACCATGTTAATAGGAATACTTACTTCTTACCTATATTTCAGAAACTGCACTGTGCTGAGCACTTGCCCTAAGATATCATTTTAGTCAATTACATTTAATCATATCATTAGCATTTGATCAACAGTTATTATCCCTGTTGCACAGATGATGAAATCCATTTACTTTCTAGTCACATTTAAGGCAAAATTGTTGTGGCAGTAGCTGAATAGAACCAGTTCTCCACTGAGTCTGTTTTCTCATCCATAGAATTTGGCACTAGGAAAGGAATGCCCTGCTAGTGTTAGTGTAATGGTAAAGCATTTTTTAAGATTTTACAAGCCTTAAAAACTTTCAAAGTTGTAGTACCATATATACAATTTGTGAGGCTATGTCATAGTAATTAATAGTGCAAACTCTGAAACCATCCAGCCTTGATTAAATCCAAGTTCCACCTCACATAGCAGTGTGACTTATTCGAGTCACTCTCTCTGTAATTGTTTCCTCATCTGTAGAATAGAGTTAAAAATATTTCCTATTTCATAGTGATGTTGTAAGGGTTAACTTAAAATACACATAGTATATTTATGGTATGGTATGGTATGGTATGGCCTGCCATAAGTCCTAAGGACATATTCCTGTCCTAAGGAATATGACATTCTAATATGTGCAAAGATGCAGCTACATGAAGAGCTAATGTTCTAATAGAGGAGAGAAAGAAATGAACTAAATCTGCTTATAGAATTATTGATTAAACTATGACATATATCCATATAATGAAATACTTTGTAGCCATTAAAATTTGTGCTGTGTAAAAATATTACTGGTGTGGGATAAAAGCCACATATCAAATTTTAAAAAGCAGCCACCGAAATAAAAAAAAGAATACTAAGTGTGTAATCTGTTGTGTTTAAACCAAAGCAATATATATGTACATCTTTTATCTATGATTATGTATGTATATAGACATAGATAAAAGATCATAAACATTACATGTTTTAATCTCAGGCAGATTTACAAATGATTTTTTTTTTAATCTTATGCTTTTCTATATTTAAAACTGTTCTTTTTGAAATGTAATAATATCTGCTTTTAGGGTGATTATGAGGATTAGGTATAATGTGTTTAAAGCACTTAAGGTGCCTGACTGATACTTAATAAGTGTAATTAGATTTTTAAAAGCCAGTAAAAAATTCTTAGGCCTTTGGTACTCAGGCTGTGGTCCATAGGGGCCAGAAGCATAGTCACCTAGGAGCTGCAGCAGACTCCCATGCTCCACCCCAGACCTCCTGCATCAGAATATTTAGCTTAACAAGATCCCCAGGTGGTTGGTATGTGTATTAAATTTGGAGAAGTACTGCACTAGGCCTTTGGTTCTCAAGACTCATCAGAATCAAATGAGGGCATGTTAAAATATTTCTGGCTCCTTACCTCCAGAATTTCTAATTCTGAAGGTTTGGGGTGGGCCATGTAATTTGGATTTCTGACAGGTTCTCAGGTTTGCTGTGGCTGCTGCTCCAGGGACTATACTTTGAGAACCACTGATCTAGCCCAGGGTCTGCAGCTTTTTCTACCCCCGCCTTTTTGTATGAGCCAAGAATGATTTTTACATTTTTAAATAGTGGGGGAAAAAATCTATTGTAGATAATAAAATTTTGTGACACATCAAAATTACATGGATTTAGAATTTCATTGTCCATGAATAAAAACATGTTTTGTTGGAACACAGCCATACTCATTTATTTATGAATTATCTGTGGCTGCTTTGGCTACACAAGGGCCAAAGAGTTGAGTCGTATCAACAGAGAGTGTATTGCCTGCTAAGCCTAAAATGTTAACCATTTGGCCATTTACAGAAGAAATGTGCAAATCTTTGCTCTAGGCTATTTAGGATATAACTGGAAACAAGAATTTTCAAAACGCTCAAAAATTCAATAGAGAATGCATACAAGTTCAGGAACTATAATTGTTTGTCTCAAAGTGTTAGAAATAGTAAGTTTAGAAATAATGGAGACTGAAAAGTATTCCCGTGTTTTTAGACATTGATAGTACTACCTTTAAAAATCTCTTCAAAGACTAGTTTATTCTTGCTTCTTCTTAACTATAAAGCCAAATACAAGATTTACCTGCTATGTGATCCTCTCTCATTGACTTTAGTATAGCTATTATTTTTCAGTCAAATATATCATCATGAGAAATTTGAATGACCAATGTTGTTTCTTTTTATTGAACCCTGGGAATAGCTTTTCCTTTCTACTGAGCTGTATAGGCTATAAAGCTTTTTTGGAGCCTATTTAATTGTTCCAGCTGACCTTGTATTTTATTTGTTCCTAAAGGGAACAAAAAATAACTCACCAAGATGACTGAGCAGAGACCACCACAACCATCTAATTAAGAACACTCCATTCTCCACAGTTCCCAAAAGGAGGAGTAAGGAGCTCAAGTCTTGAGCATTGGCCCCAGGATGGCCAGGCTTAGGGAGTAATGCTGTATCTGAAAGGAGAACTGGCTATACTTAAGCTATTCTGCTCTTTCCTCAAGATTTGCAGCTTAGTGACTTCAGTACTTGAGAATAATGTTTGTAAGAATGGGATAATTATTTTCAAAAAACAATTAGACCATCCGATGCAGCTGTTCTTTTATCCTTAACTCTTAGTACCCATGTTAGGAATGTGAGTCATAGAATGGAACTGGAATAGCATGGAAAAAATAGAACATATGAATGGTTCACTTATTTTATAACCTTTCCAATTACATTAGCAAACTTTGGGGGCTCAAATGCAAGGTGGTTTTGGATGTGGCAACAACCAGTTGCCAAAAACAGATGGAGGAAGTGAAATCAAGAAACAACGAAGCAAAAGGACACAGAGGACTGGAGAGAAAGCAGCACCTCGCTCAAAGAAAAGGAAAAAGGATGAAGAGGAAAAAGCTATGTACTCTAACACTGACACATTTACCCACTTGAAACAGGTGAGTCATACGTAGCAGCCCCTTTAATAGTTCAAAGAAGTGAGAAATCAGATGCTTCTTCAACTCTTTATTGCACTGAAACTTTCTCTTTATGTGATCTTGTCCTAATTAGAGAGTGGCAGGGATAAAGAGACATCTTGAAAAGGAACCCAATAGATTTCCTATTTCCAAGCAAAATTACACCTTAGGCTTATGGATACCTGAAAATTATAGTAACATGGATGGATTGGTAGGTGATGGTCAAAATTTACTTAAGTTCAAAAGAAGCCTCAGCACCAAGAAAAAAAAATCTATTCCCATTACTTGTGGCTCTGTAACCAAAGAAATGCAGTTGCTTAACTCTCCGTTACTATAAACTCTGTTCTTAAACCTTTGAAGTTGTTATGGAAAGGTAGGAAGCAGCCATTAATTGTTGGTGGTACCTAGCCTCAATTTGCTCATCAAATGTTTTTTTCTTATTAGATGTCTGGCAGCATCCCTTTAGGGCAGATAAGAACATACCTTATTTTTAAGTCTGTTTCGAAGATTCTGTAGTCTCTCACTTATTCCAGCATTTTGATACTTGAAAATTTTTAAGCTCTTATTTTTCTCAAGTCTTATTTGATTTTGAGTTGCCTTGGTTCTTAGAAAAGTTGAGGGACACTCTATTTTGTTTGTTCACCATGTACATTACTCTTAAATATGTTTTTTGATAGCAGCTCTCTCTGCTCCCTCTAATGGAACCAATCATTGGAGTGAATTTTGCGCACTTTCTTCCTTATGGCAGTGGCCAATTTAATAGTGGAAATCGACTTCTAGGAACTTTTGGCAGTGCTACCCTTGAAGGGGTTTCGGATTACTATTCTCAATTGATCTACAAGGTATGTTTCTTTGCCAAGATGTTACCTTGCTTCATCTTTGGATACCATATCAAAAGTGGTAGAGCTTATCTTGTTTTTGCATCTAGTTTGCATCTAATCTTCCAAGTTTTGTTAGAACTCAGGTTCAACTGCAAGTTTAAAATTTTACTTGGTGTAGTGTTCGTAGCATGAACGTTTGAAAGTTTTCTGTAAGTAGGAGTATAAATTGTGAAAACTATCCATTATATATTTTCTGTTAGAGGAAATACTTATTTCCTTTTATACTTAAAATAAAATTCTTAGTAAAGAGTGATAAGAAACACGGTTAGAATTTTACCCTGAAAAATGAAATTTGAAGAATTTTAAATTATTTTACCTAACAATTTAGGTACTTATAACTATGCACTAATTCTAAGGCTATTAAAATAATAGCAAACTGAATTAAGTTTCTTTTGGTATTTTTCTAACAAGAATTGTATGATAGCATCATATGATATTCTTTACTTCTTCCTTACATAAAAAGAATCATTTTTGCAGTAATAATTGAGGGTATTATCAGTTTTCTGAGGACTTCTCTTCTTACTTTAAGATTAAAATCATTCTCTTTTGATGCTTTGTTATTATCCTCATTGGCTTTTCTCTTCTATAAGAATCTGCCCAAACTCTTGTTAAAAATGCCTTTCTTGTGATGCAAGCTGAGTTTTCCAACATCACTTCATTGTCTTCATGAAATCCTCTATCTTTGCAAGATTTGCAGTTTTACCTTACACTTGATTTGCGTGGTATTGTTGATAGATTCTAGTAATCCCAGAGAGACTAATCAATAAACGAAAAATATTGGTGACAAACATTAATCAAAGAGAGAGTTTGAAGGGGAAATATATTTGTTTATGATTAGGAAATTTTGGTATTATAGCTACTCTTTTTTTAGAAATCTTGAATAATCCTTTTCCAATATCAAGGATGTGAGTTGCAAATTCAGGTTTTGGGCCTTAGACTCCCAAGTTTTTTATAGAACTGGAGAATATCCAAATGAGCGTTTAATAAAGAGATTTTCAGAACATTTTGCAATTTATTGATTGAGTCTAAAATGTATCCTTCACTAGCTATAACAACAAAATAACAGAGTTGTATAGACTAGAACCAGATATAATCAAAACTTCCTTCTTGTTTCAAAGCTAAATATTCAAGCTTGGTAAAGTATGCTAATGGATACCATGTATATCATGTGTCCATTAAATTATGACTACTTATTCCAGTGAAAAGCCTTTTAGCTTTGTATGTATATTTTTCTTTATGGCATGCATTTAGGAATGAAGATGCATTCTGATCACATTTCTATAGCCTTGCTTCCATGCACTGTGCAGCAACAAAGTTTTAGCAGGGTCATTGCTTATTTGCTCAGTAGCATATAATTAAAATTTTTTGGTCTCCTGCAGCAGAATAATTTAAGTAATCCTCCAACACCCCCTGCCTCTCTTCCTCCTACACCACCTCCTATGACTTGTCAGAAGATGGCAAATGGTTTTGCAACAACTGAAGAGCTTGCTGGAAAAGCCGGAGTGTTAGTGAGTCATGAAGGTATGCTTATAGCTTTCCAAATTTTACGACTCTGAAGAGTGTGACTTTGCCAGCGTTGTATGCTGAAATGGCAATAGAATTGTAAAGTTCTACCCAAATATCAATTTTGACTAAATGTATTTATGGTTTTGTATTTTTGCTTTTCCAGTTACCAAAATGCTGGGACCTAAACCATTTCAGCTGCCATTCAGAACTCAGGATGACTTGTTAGCCAGAGCTATTGCTCAAGGCCCAAAGACAGTTGATGTTCCACCTTCACTTCCAACACCACCACATAACAATCAGGAAGAATTAAGGTAGGAGTTTCTTTTTTCTCAAGTACTTTTTAGTTATTTCATTGATTTTTTTGTAGGCAATAACACAATATCTGTGGGAATAGCAAATTAAAACATTTGAGTAAATATTGATGCATAATATTTTTCAGAATGTGAAGTTGTTTTTTTCTTGTTTTATGGTTTTTACTGAGTCATCTAATCTGCTTTAGCTTTTTAAATTTTTATTAATAAAATCAATCAGCATACAATGTGAGCATTCTTTTTTGTCACATAGTTGTATATTCATCATTATGATCATTTATTAGAATATTTGTATCAGTTCAGAAAAAGGAATAAAAAGAAATCAGAAAAAAAAATTCATATATACCATACCCCTTACCCCTCCCTTTCATTGATCACTAGCATTTCAATCTACTAAATTTATTTTAACATTTGTTCCCCTTAATCCATATGTTTTACTCATCTGTCCATAAGGTAGATAAAAGAAGCATCAGGTTTTCACAATCACACAGTCACATTGCAAAAGCTATATCATAATATAATCATCTTCAAGAAACATGACTACTGGAACACAACTCTACATTTTCAAGCACTTCCTTCCAGCCTCTCTGTTACACCTTAACTAAAAAGGTGATATCTATTTAATGTGTAAGAATAACCTCCAGGATAACCTCTGGACTCTGTTTGGAATCTCTCAGCCATTGACACTTTATTTTGTCTCATTTCACTTTTCCCCCTTTTGGTCGAGAAGGTTTTCTCAGTCCCTTAATGCTGAGTCCCAGCTTATTCTAGGATTTCTGTCCCATGTTGCCAGGAAGGTCCACACCCCTGGGAGTCATGTCCCATGTAGACAGGGGGAGAGGCAGTGAGTTGGCTTGTCATGTTGGCTGAGAGAAAGAGCACATCTGAGCAACAAAAGAGGTTCTCTTGGGGGGGCTCTTAGGCTTAGTTTTAAGTAGGCTTAGCCTATCCTTTGCAGGGTTAAGTTTCATATTAACAAACCCCAAGATTGGGAGCTCAGCCTATTGCTTTAGTTGTCCACACTGCTTGTGAGAATATCAAGAATTCTTCCCTTGGGGAAGTTGAATTTTCCCCCTTTCTCACCGTTCCCCCAAGGGGACTTTGCAAATACTTTTTTATTCACTGTTCAAATCCTTCTGGGATTTATCGAGGCATCACTCTGGACAAACCTATAAAATCTCATGCCCTGCTCAAGGTTCCATGTAGTTATGGTGTTCAATTAAGCTGTCCACATAAGTTATATTAGGAAATGCACTAGTCAAAATATAGATTTTGTACCAAATAAATATTTTTTGCTTTAGTCTCACACATAAGTTAAAGTTTTAAAATATTAATTATCATCTATTTTCAACACCTTGCATTATTGATATTCCTTTGTTCTTCCTCATGCAAAACATTTTTAAATTTGTACACAGAATGTGAATTTTATAAAGCATTCTTAATATTAATAATTTGTGTTTTTTAAATTTTTATTGATAAAATAACATGCAAGTATATACATTCTTAACATACAAACAATTTGTTTTTTATTTCATAATGTAAGAAGTTCAATAAATGTTAATAAATAAACACTAAGGCAGTGGAAAATCTCATGAAATATTTCAAAGATCATTATCCTTTATAAGCTGTTAATGTGATTTATTTGGTTTAATTATGTTTATAGATGTCTAAAATAAAACAGCAGTAGTCACAAATGTTAAAGAATGCCATTGTGGAGGAGAATTTAAGGACTATCCTCTCCAGGTTTTGTAACATCTTTGTATGAAATCTTTGTCCTTACTCATCTGGGAGAATCAGATTCCCTTAGTAGACAATCACTACCCAATTAGTCATATTTAAGGAATTATTTACATTCTTCCTCAAATTATTTTCCCTTCCTTGGAAAATTTCTTGTGTCCTCTATTTGATAAGACATTCTTTTAGTCTAAGTCCCTTATTTTATTAATGAGAAAACTGGATCAAGAGGAGAAGTAGTTTTCCCAGTTTTAAATCTTTATCTCCTTTCTTTCTCCTGTACCTCACTGCTAGAAATTTCCAAATTTAAAAATAAGGAGCAGGACCCCATTTCAGCAGCTGTGGGAGGTAGCCTAGTAGGTAGATTTGCACCGTTAAGTGACCTAGGGTAGGCATCTGCTCCACTCCTGGATGTCACAGGGACTCTGTCTATAGTACTTTCTTAGGTTCGCTAGTAATACTGCTTCTCACACTTTCCTTCGCTGTGACAGTATCTATTCTGGTCAAGAAGTGGAAGACAGCAGATTCAAGGGGTTATTCTGTAGCTTTTTACTTGAGGCTACACGTGAACTCAAATCACATTTGCTTTGGTTAACCCTAAGTCGCTAGACTAGACAGGAGGGACCAGTCTCTTTTTTGCCCCTAAATTAGTTAAGAAAGGGAGAGTTCCTTTGGAACCATAATGACCAAGTTTCTTCCTATCTTGCCACTATAAGAAACAGCAATAGGATATCTGTGCTTTCAGCTGCCCATGTCTGTTAATAGAAGTAAATGATATACAGGTACAGCAGTCAAATGTGTGGTTTATTACTCTCTTTTTTCAGGCTACAGAAATGTTCTGTAGTTCTAGTAATCTAATTTTTTTTCTCTTTTTTTAATACCAAAAAAAAACCACCAAATGCAAGCATTCATAATTTTTTATCATTCCGTTCTACGTATATAATCAGTAATTCACAATATCATCACGTAGTTGCATATTCACCATCATAATCATTTCTTGGAACATTTGCATCTATCCAGGAAAAGAAAACAGAAAAAAATTCATACATACCATACCGTCCCTCCCCCTCACCGATCACCAGCATTTCCCTCTAAAATTATTTTAACATTGTTCCCCCCATTATTCATCTTTATTCCATATGTTTTACTCGTCTGTTGATAAGGTAGATAAAAGGAGCGTCAGACACAAGGTTTTCACAATCACACAGTCACATTGTGAAAGATATATCATTAACAATCATCTACAAGAAACGTGGTTACTGGAACGCAGCTCCACATTTTCAGGCAGTTCCTTCCAGCCTCTCTTCTACATCTTGACTAACAAGGTGCTTTCTATTTAATGCATAAGAATAACCTCCAGAATAACCTCTCAGCTCTGTTTGGAATCTCTCAGCCACTGACACCTTATTTTGTCTCATTTCACTCTTCCCCCTTTTGCCTTTTGGTCGAGAAGGTTTTCATAATCCCCTGATGCTGAGGCTCAGCTCATTCTAGGGGTTTTCTCAATCCCTTGATGCTGAGTCTCAGCTCGTTCTAGGATTTCTGTCCCACGTTGCCAGGAAAGTCCACACCCCTGAAGTTATGTCCTATTAGACAGGGGGAGGGTGGTGAATTTGCTTGTTTACATTGGCTGGTGAGAGAGGCCACATCTGAGCAACAAAAGAGGTTCTCTTGGGGATGATTCTTAGGCCTAATTTTAAGTAGGCTTGACCTATCTAGTGATCTAATTTTGCACAGGTTTTGGTGTTCATCCTTTCTATGTTATGTTATAATCTGAACATCTTCCTTCTCAGGCAGATCATTAAACTCTGATGCTAAAGTTTTGGTCAGAAGAAAGCATAGCATATAAATTACATTACAGGTAAAACATAATTCTTACATATTTTCAACAATAAACCATTTGTCAATATCAAAATAAAATTATTACAACCATTTTTTCTTACTTCCTGAGTCAAATATGGCAGAATAAAAATCTCCAAGTTTTGTTTCATTTTTTTTAATGTTATTCTGTTACGAAATACATAAGCTAACATTTTCCCTTTTAGCAACATTCAGATATCTATTTCAGTGCTGTTATATATTTTTTAAAGATTCCCTCTCTGACCTTGAACTGATTCATTTGCCATTTATGTTATTGCTGTTGTCCAAAGTAAAGCCACTCTCATACTCACAGATATAAATAGGTTTGGCATTGGAGGCCCCCAAGGTGGATTTCCATACTTTAATGTTTTTATTTTTCTTTCAGGATACAAGATCACTGTGGTGAACGGGACACTCCTGACAGTTTTGTTCCCTCATCTTCTCCTGAAAGTGTGGTTGGCTTGGAAGTAAGCAGATACCCAGATTTGTCATTAGTCAAAGAGGAGCCTCCAGAACCTGTGCCATCCCCAATCATTCCAATTCTTCCTAGCAATACTGGGAAAAGTGAGGAAAATACTTAGCTTTATTATTTTTCTTTACAATATGATGGTTTACTGATGTAAATATTTTGATTTTGAAAAGCCATTCACACTCAATTGTTTCTCTCTTTCTTTTTCTTTTTTTAAGGTTCAGACTCTAGAAGAAATGACATCAAAACTGAGCCAGGCACTTTATTTTTCGCTTCACCTTTTGGTTCATCCTCAAATGGTCCCAGATCAGGTCTAATATCTGTAGCAATTACCTTGCATCCTACAGCTGCTGAGGTAAAAGATTAAATGACTTTTTTTTTTTTAACCATTAGAGCTTGTGTCCCCATTTTTAAAGATGTGTCAGGTGACTTACAGTGAAACATGTACAGTGAGATCATTGAGGATAAAAGAGCAAATTAGAACAATTCAGACATCTAGGTTGTTGTTGAGTACTGTAAACGTTACATTTATCTCAGTATAAGTTATGGCAAAGAGGGCCAAATGGGTTAAAGAGTTCTCATTTTTAATTAGAGGAAATACACTTTTGAGAGTTCTTTAGGAAGAGAAGCCTTTCTTTTCATAATTCTTATAGCACTATGGAAAACTAGGGAATGGAAAAGAACTTAACAATATAGGTATCACAAAAGCAAGAGTTTATAAGATAGCAACTTTTTGTATTGAACATTGCTTAGTTGCTGAGGATAGTTTTGTTTTTTTAACTCTTAATTCTGTGAACTCATTTCACTGGAGAACCAAGTGATAGTCTGTTGATGTAGCATTTTGATCATCAGCATAATGTCGTGCTAGCATGGTACTTGAGTAGTTTTGTGGACAGTGAACAGACATTTACCTGGAACTGGATAAAAGCCACTTGAAATAAACTTTCTGACTAGCCTTAAAACTGACAAAGGTCATCCGTTGTAGTTAGATCCTTCACACCTATCATATAATTTAGTGTTATTTGGTTTCCCTCTGTGAGGATTTCTGTTTATGAAAGCTTTATTTGGATATTGGTCCATTAAGACTCCCCCCCCCCCCGAGTCCCTTTTAAGTGTAATTAATATTGTTGGTTTTTCTTGCAGTGTATGTATTATGCAGATAGCATTTCTCCTAAGTATTTCTTTTTCTTCAGTTTTTCACTGTTGCCTTCTGGGTGGGTAACAGTAATTTCATTTTGTTTTAGAACATTAGTAGTGTTGTGGCTGCATTTTCCGATCTTCTCCACGTCCGAATTCCTAACAGCTATGAGGTTAGTAATGCTCCAGACGTTTCATCCATGGGTTTGGTCAATAGTCACAGAGTAAACCCAGGTTTGGAGTATCGACAACATTTGCTTCTTCGTGGGCCTTCACCAGGATCTACAAACCCTCCCAGATTAGCAAGCTCTTACCGGCTGAAGCAGCCTAATGTACCATTTCCTCCAACAAGCAATGGTGAGCTAGTTTACTTTTTGTAATCCCCAAATTCATTCTTGATTCAAGAGTTGAGCCTATTCCCTTTAAAAATCTCAATTTAATTTTTTAACAAAAAGGTAACATGTTGGTGTGTGATCCTTAGTAAATTAACCTTCTGTATTTCTATGGTGTGATTTGACCTTTTGTGCTTTGAGATGTGTATTATATTGTGTTGTCAACCAGTAAGTATTTGAATGCCAGCTATCTGCACTACACTGCTAGAAGTCTGTGATTTGCTTGCCTTTTTGTTCTGCATCCCTCCAAACCTTACATCCCACATTCTGCCTGCTTCCTATCATGCAGATGAAGCTGATAACTTTATTTGCATCCTGTTTTCCTTTTCTCCTACGCCCTCTTATCATCACTTAACTACTATTTTACATCTGCATCATCTTCACAGGACCCATCTCTTCCCATTAGATATGCTCATGTCTTCCCTATCTCTAAGAAATAGAAAAACTTCCTTTGACTGGCCATGATGAAGTTTTCCTTCCTGTCTCATTAGAAATCTTATGAGTGGTTTCAGTCGTTGTCCTTGCTTTTTCTCCATACCCAAGTCACTCATCACTTTCCTAGTGATCTTGTTTCTGTCAGTTTACTAGAATCTAGTGGTTTATCAGTTCTAATCTTTGAATTATCTTTGAAAGTTGCCTGTTTTGCATTTTGAATGTTTAACGTCTAGCTGCCTTTGTCACACTCATTTTCTTTCGGCTCCTTTTTACCTTTTTTTTTTTTTTTAACATTTTTTTATTGTAAAATATTACGTATATACAAAGCAAAGAAAGATGAAAGCAGTAATTTTCAAAGCACACTTCCAACAAGTAGTTACAGAACAGATTCCAGATACCTTTTTACCGTCTCAGATTTTTCCTTCTAGCTGCTCCCAAATACTGGAGGCTATATGGAATATTAATATAGTTTGTTTCTGCAGACATACTTGTCTGTTAAATCCTAGTCACTCTGTTATACCTCCTCCTTCTCCCCTGATCCCTCTCCCGATCTATAGGTATCCTTGGGCAAGGCCCTTTCTGACTTCTTCATATTGAGAAGGGGTATAGACACTAAAGGATAGGAAGGCGTAATTAATTGAAAATCTTGGAGAGGCCGGTCCCTCTGGGTTTCAGGATTTATATGACATATCTTTTCCCTTTTTTTTGCCTTCTCTGAGCATGTGCTATAATAATCTCTCTGGGTCTTTGTCTACATTTATGCCTTGCTTTGGAATTTCCCTTCTTCCTCTTTGACTACTCATCACATTTATTTAAAAATCATATGCATATACTTCTTCATCTTTCTTAAAACTTTCCTTTATCATCTTAACCCTCAAGTGAAAATAGTATTTCTTTACATCCTTTGCACTTAGACTGAATCTTAATGTGTTTTAATCATTTGATTTTGTTAGGTACTTTTTACAAACTGGTATTGGTTTTCCAGCTTTTTGAAGATAGACACGTTTTCTTTATTTGTACCCCAGTGCTGTGCACATAGTAAATGCCCCATAACCATAATTTAGAAGATAAAATTGATATTAATTAAATAAAGTAAAATAATGGGTCATGTTATAAATTTAAGTTTAGTATAACATAATTTTACAGTCTGCACCTTCTTGTTTCATTGGTCCGTTTCGATTACTAACAAAAGTCTGTTACCTTTTAGGTCTTGCTGGATATAAAGATTCTAGTCATGGAATTGCAGAAAGATCAGCACTCAGACCACAGTGGTGTTGTCACTGTAAAGTGGTTATTCTTGGTAGTGGTGTGCGGAAATCTTTCAAAGATCTGACCATTGTGAACAAGGTACCTTCCTGTTATAACCCTATCCCCTACCTCCAATAAAATGTCCTTGGTAGTACTCCACTCCTCCTCAAAAAAATCATCCATTTCTGCTAGAAAAATACAGTATTCTGGGGAGTAGCTAGCATCACCATGTATTTTGCTTGGCTTGGCTTAAAACCAAATCACTACCACAGATTGTTAAATTTGGTATTGCAAAGGCCATACAGATTGTTAAATTCGGTGTTACAAAGGCCATATATATATATGTATATATTTTTTAAATATATTTTTATTGGCAAATCTTCACTATGTACAGTCCATATATGGTGTACAATAACTGGCTCACAGTATCAGCATATAGTTGTGTATTCATCACCACGATCATTTTTTGAACATTTGCATCACTCCAGAAAAAGAAAAAACTAAAAAAAACATATATATATTTTTAACTTTTTTATTGTGTAATATAATATAAAAATAAACAAAGCAATAGTTTTCAAAGGACTCTTCAACAAGTAGTTATAGAACAGATCCCAGAGTTTGTCATGGGCTACCATACGATTCTCTCAGATTTTTCCTTCTAGCTGCTCCAGATTATAGGAGGCTAGAAGGCATAAATATTAGTTTTATCATCACAATTGACTTTTTTTTTCTTTTTTTTGTGAAAAATAATATATGTACAAAAAAGCAATAAATTTCATATCACAGCACCACAGTTAGGTGTAGAACATATTTCAGAGTTTGGCATGGGTTACAATTCCACAATTTTAGGTTTTTACTTCTAGCTGCTCTAAGGTCCTAGAGACTAAAAGACCTATCAGTTTAATGATTCAGCAATCATATTCATTTGTTAAACCCTAACCTCTGTATAACTCCACTATCACCTTTGATCTTTCTGTCCATCTCTTTAGGGGTGTTTGGGCTATGGCCATGCTAACTTTTTCATGCTGGAAGGGTCTGTCCCTAATAGGGGGTAAGGAGATGAAACTATTTGATGTTCTAGAGAGGCTGCGCCCTCTAGGTTTCAGGACATACCTGGTCCAGGACCCCTCTGGAGGTTGTACATTTCTGGAAAGTTACTCTAGTGCATGGAACCCTTGTGGAATCATATATATTTTCCTAGGTGTTCTTTAGGATTGGCTGGAATGGTCCTGGTTGGGGTTTGGCTTGCCTAAGAGCAATCTCCAGAGTAACCTCTTGACTCTTTTTGAACTCTCTCTGCCACTGATACCTTATTTGTTGCACTTCTTTTCCCCCTTTTGGTCAGGATGAAATTGTTGATCTCGTGGTGCCAGGGCCGGACTCATCCCTGGGAGTCATCTCCCATGCCACCAGGGAGACTTTCACCCCTGGATGTCATTTCCCACATAGGAGGGAGAGCAATGGTTTCACTTGCAGAGTTGGGCTTAGAGAGAGTGAGGCCACATCTGAGCAACAAAAGAGGTCCTCTAGAAGTAACTCTCAGGCATACCTATAGGTAGGCTAAGCTTCTCCACTACCTGCGTAAGCTTCACAGGAGTAAGCCTCAAGATCAAGGGCTTGGCCTATTGATTTGGGTGTCTCTAAATTACCATCAGGGGATTCCCTGATAATAAAGTTTAGTAGTTAAATATTTTTTCTCCTATCCCTCAGAGGACTCTGCCAATACTTTTGATTTTCTGCTTAATATACTCTAGGATGTATCCAGGCATTACATTAAGCTATACGGGATTAAAGGACCTCTTTCTTATTCTGGGCTCCCTGTGTTTCAGTTGTTCAAATGAGCTGTACAGAAAGGTTGAGTTAGATTACATGCTACAGAAAATTTAGTTTCCAAACCAAATAAACCTTTCTTCCTTTGGTCTCAGAGTATGTGTGGTTCCACAATATAGGCAGTGTCTTCCTTATTCCTGTGTTCTGAATTACTTTTACCCAAACCTGATTGGCTTCATTCTTATCTCTAAATATATAAAACAGCCTCTCAGAATCCAGAAATAATAATAACTAATTCAAAAATTAATAATTACCACTCTGAACTAAATGTGTCTGCTATAAAAGCTTAGACTCTAGGCCTCTGTTTTCTATAAGCATTTTCTAAAGCATACCATAATTGTTCTTCAATTTCTGACTTATATTGCCTCGCGTTCACATGTTCATTCACATCGTTGAATGCCTCACAACTTCGTTCCTTTTTCTAGTAGCACAGCAATGTTCGATCATATATATACACCATTTTTTGCCAATCTACTTGTCAGTCAGTGCATTCTTCAGCCACCTGCATTCATTAGGCATCATGTATAGTGCCCTAAGTCCACAGTCCATCTAACAGTATCAATTTTAGATAATTTCATTGTTATCAAGAGAAAGATATCCAATAAGCATACCCTTACCAAATAGGAAATCTAAACGTCCTCTTAACTCTTGTCCCTGTCCCATTATTTACTTCTGCTATTGCTGTGGTAGTGCTGATGTTTTCCTCTTAAACAAAGCCCAAAGCATACAATAGCAGTTTTCCCCCTGTACCCTGGACTTAACACTTTTTGTACACTAATCATACCTTTGAAGAAGTTCTTGCAAGGACTAATTTATATTTCTAGTGTTAATCATTGGAGCACATAGGTTTATACAACCCCTTTCAATCTTTTCATCTTCAATATGGTTATATTACTTATAGATCCATTAGAGAACTGCCTTCACTTCTATCTATTCCCTTACATTGGAGTTCAACCTCATTATCTAACCATTTATCTATATCTGGCTTCTCTTTATCTCTAAGTCCCCTATATTCTGTATTGTAAGCCTCTGGTTTTTACCTTTACCATGGTCATAAAAGTGGAATCATACAGTATTTATCCTTTTGTGCCTGGCTTATTTCACTCAGCATAGAGTAAAATGTAGACAGTAAAGTTTGTTTTTGTAAATTTACTTCTCCGTATCTAAATTATTATATGCTAAATATGGTCATAATTAACTTTTTACTGTCACTTTTGAATATAACATAAAAATCAACAGTATATAAATTCTGTATTTATTACATTTACACTTGTTGAAATCACCACGTTTCTCTTCGATTTTCAGGATTCCCGAGAAAGCTCAAATAGAATGGAGAAGGATGTTGTCTTTTGCAGTAATAATTGCTTTATTCTTCATTCATCAGCTGTACAAGCAAAAACCTTAGAAAACAAGGTAAATAAGGAAAATCCTAATTCAGTCAACAGTAAATGAATCACTTACATGCGCTGGGTGTACATTAGTGAATAAAACTGATATATTCCCCTACCTTCACAGAACTTTGTGTGTAGAAATCCTAAGCAAATGGTAATCAGTTTGATAAAAAAAGGTTTTAAAAATATTTGATCTTTGTTGCTATTTCAAATTAAATGTGTTTAATTTACTTGAAAACAGTAGGCAGATTTAAACTATATTTTAAAAGCTCAGAATACTAACACTAAAATCTTTAATTTTACTAATTACAAATAAATTAATCTTTTTTAATATTAAATTATTTTTTCTGTTCTTGTCACAGTAGGAAAAAACCTATTCAAAAACAAAATTTAAATCTATTCATGCAATTTGAGGGAAAGTGTTTTGCTTTATACAATGGTGGGAAAGGGCTACTTGATTTTGAGCAGTTTATGTGTATCTAAATACGTGGCAATACAGTTTTTGATCATATGTTTTGAAGGAATTTTTTTCTTATACAGTAATATATTCACTCTCCAATTATTGCTGTAGCATTTCTTTCTCAAAAGAGTGTTCTGGAGATTCTAGTTTTTTAACAGACAATGGTCTCCAATGTAATAGTATCTAAGCCATGTGCCAGATAAATCTAGAGTCTAAGTTAAACTGTCTGATTTGTTATATGATGGAAGGAGTTGTATTTTGACCAGACAGTTTACTTAAGTTGGTATGCAATTTCTGCTCAGATTTGGGTTTTATATGAGGTATGTTTTTTTCAGATATTTTTGTGTGTTAGGGGAGCATAAGAAGAGTGATATTCTGTGGATTTAATGTTTATTAGTTTATGATATCCTGTACCTAAAGAGAACTTTTAGCGCTTTTCTATCAACCCACCTCTTTTAGCAACTAGATTGTAACTGAGGAACCTCAAATAGTTAAATATGATTTGTTTTCAGACAGGAGACTCTCTCCCCCTCTGTCATATTTATGCCAATAATTAAGCCTTAAGTAATAGATGGGAATTTCATAGCGTGGGGATAAGCTTGTAGGAGATTATATTCCAAAATTCTTATTTAACAGAAAATACTGTTCCACTGTTTAAGTCAAAATAACTAGCTCATCTGATTGATTTTTCTGCCATTATTATATAGTTAGAAAGATCAGGTCCCACAAAAGTTTGAAAGCAGAATATAGTATTCTGGCTTTGTGAAAAAGAGCATGGAAAGAATCTACCCACAGTCATTCCGCTTTGATCAGTTCTCTCTGTCAATACTTAAACATCTTTGATATCTGATATTAACCTCTACTATGCATGAAGACTCACTACTTATTTATTGACCCTACCCTCTAGAGTCACTCATTCTTTTAAGTCCTTAAGATTGCATGTGGCTCTCTTGCTTTAATGAAAATTGGTTTTAAGAATTATGAATTTCTGTTTTTACATGGTTTCTTTTTATTACCCAGGAATCCATTCCTTCGTTGCCACAGTCACCAGTAAAAGAGATGCCTTCCAAAGCGTTTCATCAGTACAATAACAACATTTCCACTTTAGATGTGCATTGTCTCCCACAGCTTCAGGAAAAAGTTTCTCCACCTGCTTCACCTCCCATCACTTTTCCTCCTGCTTTCGAAGCAGCCAAAGTAGAGGCAAAACCAGATGAACTTAAAGTAACAGTCAAGTTAAAGCCTCGGCTAAGAACTGTTCATGGTGGGTTTGATGATTGTAGGCCTTTAAATAAAAAGTGGAGAGGAATGAAATGGAAGAAATGGAGCATTCATATTGTAATCCCCAAGGGGACATTCAAGCCACCCTGTGAGGATGAAATAGATGAATTTCTAAAGAAATTGGGTACTTCCCTTAAACCTGATCCTGTGCCCAAGGATTATAGGAAGTGTTGCTTTTGTCATGAAGAAGGTGATGGATTGACAGATGGACCGGCAAGGCTACTCAACCTTGACTTAGATCTGTGGGTCCACTTGAATTGTGCCCTGTGGTCCACAGAGGTCTATGAGACCCAGGCTGGTGCTTTAATAAATGTGGAACTAGCACTGAGGAGAGGCCTACAAATGAAATGTGTCTTCTGTCACAAAATGGGTGCTACCAGTGGATGTCACAGATTTCGATGCACCAACATTTATCACTTTACTTGCGCCATTAAAGCACAATGCATGTTTTTTAAGGACAAAACTATGCTTTGTCCCATGCACAAACCAAAGGGAATTCATGAGCAGGAGTTAAGTTACTTTGCAGTCTTCAGGCGGGTCTATGTTCAACGTGATGAGGTGCGACAGATTGCTAGCATTGTGCAACGAGGAGAACGTGATCATACTTTTCGTGTTGGAAGTCTCATCTTCCATACAATTGGCCAGCTGCTTCCACAACAGATGCAAGCATTCCATTCTCCTAAAGCACTCTTCCCTGTTGGTTATGAAGCCAGCCGGTTATACTGGAGCACACGCTATGCCAATAGGCGCTGTTGCTATCTGTGCTCCATTGAGGAGAAAGATGGACGTCCCGTGTTCGTGATCAGGATTGTGGAACAAGGCCATGAAGACCTGGTCTTAAGTGACACTTCTCCTAAAGGTAAGAGCCTCTGCAGAGCTAGTCACTCTGGTGTAATGAATGTTTTATGTCAATATTTCCATGTTCATTTAATATTTTATAAGAGATGTGGACTTTTCATTTTCTAAACACTTGTGTGACTTATTCTAAGAAATAAATCAGGTCCATATATATTCAGATATAGCGTATGTAAAATAAATCAGAATAATATGTAGATCACAATTGCCCATCATTTACTTTGGGGCCCTTCTTGTTCTTAATGCTAGTTTCTAGAAGGCATGTATAAAGGATATTGTGTACATTGTCTGATCTCAAGAGCATCAAATTTTAAATAATTTTGGAGCTGGAGAGGAGACATTTAATTTTGACCTCCAAAGTTATGCCTGGATAGTCATTTTTATTGATTTAGAAAAGGTGAAAGGTACTGGGAAGTAGTTTATTTAAGTTTAACCGTTTTTTTTTAAATGTATAAAATACTTGAAAGATAATTCCAAAGGAAATACCAATTTCATATTTTTATTTTAATCTGGGAGGAAAGGAACAAATTAATAGATATTAATAATGACTTCAAAATTAATAGATGTTAATAATCATTTCAAAATCCAACATATGACCCATATAAAAATGAACTACTTGCTTGAATTTTCAGTTAAACTTCCTTTTGCACTTTTAATGTTTAATTTCCTAATGTAACATTCTTTTCCCACAATCTTCATAAGTCTTTAAAATATATTACTGCCATTTAATAGGCACATATTACCAAGCTAGTTAGAGTACTACCCAGATGATTTTATTTGGAAATTGGTAAGTCTTTGTAAGTGCTTATTCTTTGTTTTTCTCTTGTTTTATAGTGCATCCTGTTAGCTCTGCTTAGCTAAGAGCAAGTTTGTCAAAAAATTTATTTCTTGTCCATATGTAGGTGTTTGGGATAAAATTTTGGAACCTGTGGCATGTGTAAGAAGAAAATCTGAAATGCTCCAGCTTTTTCCAGCATATTTAAAAGGAGAAGATCTGTTTGGCTTGACAGTCTCTGCAGTAGCCCGAATAGCCGAATCAGTGAGTGCTTTGATCAAGATTTAACATTGAAATTGCTTTTTTCTCATTGTGACTACTTTATTAATATTGTAGTATTCATGATACTTTTCAGGTAGTGAATTTGTCTATGGATTAAACCCTGTCTTTCTTAAAGAAAACAAACAATACCCAATTAATTGGGAGAGTGCAATAAATGTTCACTCTGTGCGGTGGTTAGCAAACTTTAGGTTCTCTGCAGGGTTGAAGATTAGCAGGGGTGAATGGCACCAGTAGTATTTTGTCTTCTTGTTTTGCTGGACTAATGGGAATCTCCTCTCCCCTTTTACTTTCTAAAGTTCTCATGCACTGATGAATGTTAGCATGCCTGTTCCTGATTATTGAGTGTGTATGGCCATTTTCCTGTCCTCTTTCCAGGGCAGTCACCAAAATTCAGTTGGATTGAGGAGTACTCATATTTTCTCTGGCATGTCTTTCCATAAAAGGTTACAAGCATGTGTGGAAAGGGATCTAATTAAACTGTATGCAGACAATACTTTTGAAAAATTACATGATTATAAAGGCAGTGTTTTCAAGAACAAAAAATTATGTATTTTATTTGGAGGAGCAGTGAACACCCTAAAGCCACTAAATAATATGCCAATTACTTCCTTGACATAATCCTACCTAAATGATTATAGTATCTTTTATGGAAAAGTCCTTTAAATAAAATTATTTTACAAGTAAACCTTATGCTACCACCTAAACTTCCAAGGCATTCATAGTGATAACTGCATCATATCTTTTTCTAATTTGAAAGATCATGAAAGTAAATCATATAAATGATTTTAAGCTATGTACCCAGGTAAAAGAACTAAGTTGTGAATTACTACATTCCCCATGTTTATGAATGTTGAAATAATCAGATCCTAAGATCACATAGGCATTGGGCAGGCATTGGTTGGGGTGGGCTTGTTGTATGAGTTAAGGTTTTTCTTCAAGGAATATTTTCTGAGTTCTGCTTTAAAGTTGAATTGGCGTAATCAGATGTCTCTAAGGGCAAGCTAATTATATTAACATGGGTAAAAGACCATTTTTTAAATCAGGAAAATGTTTACAAGTCATTTCCATAAAAATTTGACTTTAGCCATCCTTTGGTCACCTCAAGGCTGTCAGTAGTCTTGATCGAATGAATGAACTTTTTGTCTGTTTTGCTTCTTTTCAGCTACCTGGGGTTGAAGCATGTGAAAACTATACCTTCCGATATGGCCGAAATCCTCTCATGGAACTTCCTCTTGCCGTTAACCCCACGGGTTGTGCCCGATCTGAACCTAAAATGAGTACCCATGTCAAGAGGTTTGTGTTAAGGTATTTTGTTTTAACTTCACATAGTACAGCCCAGGGTTTCTAGGCTTATTAGTGGTTTTTTTTTTTTTGTGCTTGATTTGTCTGCTGCTTACAAACCCTGTTGTCTTTGGCTGTGTATGTGCATGACTAAATCAAGAAATTGCTGTGTTGTCCCTGCTAGGTAGCTTTCAATGTATGTTTCTGTCAATGAGAATTCGAATCACTTAGTCTTTGGCATTATTCAGAGATATCTTCAGTTTTCCTTGTATTTTTTTCCTGTTGATATGCCATCGTCTGCAGGCCTCACACCTTGAACAGCACCAGCACCTCAAAATCATTTCAGAGCACAGTCACTGGAGAACTGAATGCGCCTTACAGTAAACAGTTTGTCCATTCCAAGTCATCTCAATACCGGAAAATGAAGACTGAATGGAAATCTAATGTGTATCTAGCCCGGTCTCGGATTCAAGTAAGAAAATTATTTGTTTGGGAAGAGAAGGGACAGGGTGGCCTCTAAAAGTCTGAAGATACTGATCTCAAATATGTGAAAAATGATACAACATGGCCACAGGAATAGAATTACATTTTTAAAATCATATATTTCTGTATCAAATCTTGGCAGTTTAGAACTCACTTTTAATTCTGTATTTAGTCTTAGAGCATGAGGCTTTCCTTCCCCAAAAGCAAGCCTTTGCTATCTACTTCTTTGAATCTCAGTGGATTCAAAGAATTCATTGGGAAGCCCTGATCTTCCTTTAGGGTCCTCATAATCACTGAGTGACAGCACCATCTGTGTAGTTCATAAGTTAGCTTCAGTATACCCAGGTCCAAAACATCATCTAGTTATGTTGACTTTTTTCCTCCTGAAAGTTCTCTCTCAGGCTCTACTGTTTTAATCTTCTACCTTCATCAGTCATCACTATTGCAAGACCCTCCTATCTCTTCTCACCCAGTGTCTAGGCGGAAGCCAAATATTCTCTCTTTAAAATATAAATCTGATCAACATTACATTGTCTGGCTCATTCAGATTCTTATTACCTTTTCTTGATTATAGCAATAATTCCTTTACTGTAATTTTAGTGGTTTCTTAATTCCCTGTCTTCAATCTGTGACCTGAAACATTTCTGAGGGTATATTTTTACCCCAAACTCTTTTCTCCATTCATCCTGTCACCCTCCATTCTAGGTCATTGTGTTAACAAACTAGCATGTATCCTTTTAATTTTTTTTCCATGCTAATACCTTAAAAATGCATACTCATGTATAAACATATATGAAAATGAATCATATGTACTTTTTTGCAGTTTGTCTCGCATATATCAGAGATCCCTTAAGATCAATTGAGATAACTTTAGCTCATTCCCTTTAATGGCTGTATGATAGTCCGTGATTTTGATGAACTGTAATTAATTAAACCATTCTCCTACTAATGGCATTTATTTTGTTCACAATTTGTCCCACAACAGTGATGTCATCAATATCTTATATAAACCATTGACAGTTTCCCAATTATGAAATATATATTTTTACTTTATTTTATATTAAACAGATTAATTCTCTCCATTAAACACATCTTTCCATCTAGGTCTCATTTATTTCATTCAATATAATTTTCTAGTTTTCTTCAAATAGATGCTATACCAATAGTTAAAATACGTTCTTAATTTTTCTATTTTTCCCCCTCATTTGAGACAAAAATATTATTTCTAGTTTCTCTGTGCTTATTGCTATAATCAAGAAAAGGTACTTTGTCTTTCCTAATACTTATTCTTGGGTATACCTATTTTACTAAAAAGTCTGTACGAGTTTCTTAGTTTTCTACATCGACTACTGTATTAGTCAAGGTTCTCTAGGGAACCAGAACAAGTAGTAGATAACTGTAAATATTATGAGATTTTGTAACTGTGGAATGCATGAGTCCAAATTCTGTAGGGCAGGCTGCAGGCTGGGAACTCCAATGAAAGTTTTCAGTGGATTGCCCAGGAGAAGCTGGCTGGCTGAAGTAGCGATGAAAGTTCTCTCTTCCGACTGCTGAAGTCATTCACTTCTTTTAAAGCCTTCAGCTGATTGGATTAAATGTCTCCCTTTTCTGAAGACACTCCTTAGTTGATGGTAGATTAAATCAACCATAAATGCAATCATCTTATTGACTATTTAAGTTCAGAAAATGTCCTTGCAGTAACAGGTCAGTGCTTGCTTGACCAGATAACTAGACACCATTACCTGGCCTAGTTCACACATGGGTCTAACCATCACAACCACTATATCAACAAATCAGCAAGAGAAACCTCTTTTTTTACCTCTCTCTTTTTTCAGTGTTTATATGTTATTTTTCTTGCTTACAATTAGCTAGAGCTATTAAAATAATGTTAAACAGTAATGATGATAGGGAGCGTCCTTTCCTAGTTCCTCATTTTAATTGAATACACTATTTAGTATGTTTGCTGTTTATTTATTATTATGGGGCGGTGGCGAGCATGGATAGACTCCGGGAATCAAGCCTAGGTCTCTGGCTTGACAGGCGAGAATTCTGCCGCTGAGCCACCATTGCACCGCCTGTTTGCTGTTTATTTTTATAGTTAGACTTCACATGTATATATTTCACTTAAACCTTAGCAGCCATTCCTACTAAACTTTTTTTAAGTGCCTTTTCAACATCCATTAATATCATGTGCTTTTTTACCCACTGTACTTGGTTGACATAATGAACACTAAAATCAGTCTTGTATTTCTGACTTTACATTTGTATTCTTGGGCATTTGTATGCTCTTGAAAATTTTCTGGATTCTACTCACTAATATTTCATTTTGAGAATGTATATGTATTCCAAATCAGATTGTTTCTGATACTGCCTTTGTCAAGTATTTGGTTTATGCCGGGTTTATAAACTGACTCAGAGAACTTTCCATCTTTCTGGATTTTTATGATAATATTGGAATCATTTGTTCTTCAAAAGGATACAAAGTTTAACTCTATACATGCCAATTACTACTACTGTTTAAATGGAGCTCTTTGGTAATCTCTTTGGTAATTGGTCTTTTCAAGTTTTCTACTACTTGTATCAGATTTGAAGATAAGTATTTCCAAATTTGTTGTCATACAGTTGTATGATTCTTTTATTCTTATATCTGCAGTTATAAGAGATCTTCCTCATTCTTATACCTATTTATTTTGGCTCATTTTTCCCTAAGAAGACTTGCCAAGGGGCTTCTTTCTTTCATTGGACTCTTCAAAGAACCAAGTTTAGGGCATTTTAACTAGTTCATTACTTTCAAATTTTTATTAATTCCCTCTTCTTTTTCTATTTCCAATTTTATTGAATTATGATTTGAGATTATAGCCTGTAAAATCAAGCTAAACTTTTAAAAAGTTGTCAAGGTTTTCTTTATGATTAAGTATATTATCAATATTTTAGAGTATTCCATGATATATATGTATTAATCAAGTTTTATACAACATATATACATGTGTGTGAATATACCAACTTCAAACTTTTTTTGAGCCTCTTTTTTTTTCTTACTAGGTCTGACCAATTCTGAGAGAATGATATTAAACTCTCCTACAAATGATCTTATTTTAGTAGATTTTGTTTTATATAATTAGCTGTTAAGAATGTGACTATTACTTTTTTTTTTCTTTTTATTTCTTTTTCTGGAGTGATGCAGATGTTCTAAAAATGATCATGGTGATGAATACACAACTATGTGATGATATTGTGAGCTATTAAATTGTATACATTAGATGGACAGTATGGTAACTTTAATTTTGTGCTTGACTTTTTCATTTGCCTTATCTCTTTTTCCTTTTTGTAAATTGAAATTTTCAAATACATGCAGAAGTAAAAGAAAATAATAGAGAAGCATATGTCCGACCATAACACTTCCCCAGTTTGTCCAGATGGTCCCTAATTTTTCCCTCAGAGATTTTACTATTTTCTATTTCTACATATAAGAGGGCATATTTCCCTATGGGTTTGCCAGTGAAGTATGGTAAATTTTGAGGTTGTTTTTTAGTTTTTGGGTTTTTTTGGTTTTTTTGCCAATCTAATAGGTAAAAATGTTACCTCGGGTTAGTTTGACTTACATTCTCTTATTATGGGCAATATCTTTTATGACAAAAGCTGAGTTTCTTTTTCAGATATTCAAGAGCCATTTATTTTTCATTTTCTATAAACTTCCATTCTCAAGTCTATCAATAAGATTGTGTTGATCTTTCCCATTTAGACTTCTGTTTAAATATTAGAATACTAATTCTTTACTTGAGATGAATTATAAGTAATTTTCCCTGTTGATACTTGTTTTTAATTTAGTATTTTTCCACAAATAATGGTATGTGAGGGTTTTTTTGTTTCTAATATAATCTGAGTTGCCAGTTTTTTCTCTTATTGCTTCTGGATTTTGAGTCATAGTTTAAAAAACTTCCCCACTCTCCATTTATAAAGGATATGCCATGTTTTCCTATATTATGTTTTTTTTTTTTTAATTTTAGTTCTCCAGTTAATTTAAAATATATCCTAAAATACTGTGTGAGAAATTGATCCAGTTTCTGGAAGATCTAGCTACATCCCTTTCCCATTATTCTTCTTTTCTGGGTGATTATTTGGTTGCTTGGTTTTTTTTTTGCTGTTCTCTACTCTTGTTTGGTTTTCCAAGTGAACTTGATAATCAGTTTGATGAGCTCCAAAATAATACTGAAGGTAAAAATGTTACTGGGGTTATATTACATTTTTAAATGTACTAGCATGATGATGTTGAGTCTTCTCGTCTTAAAACATAGTATGTCTTCTATTTTGTTCAAGTACATCTCTGTGTCTTCTAGGAATATTTTCTAGTTTTCCTCATAGATTTTCCACATTTCCCATTAAGTTTATGCGTAAGTATTTTATACTTTGCTATATATTCTTCCATTATTTTATCTAACTGGTTTATTGTTTGTATATGTGAAGGCTATTGATATTCTTATGTGTCTTATATATATTTATACTTTATTAATTTTACTATTCCATTGAGTTTTATTTCAGGGGATAATTTTTAGATTATTTAGTTGGATTTGCATATAGAGATAGTCTTACCTCATATTCTCCAATTTCCATTCCTCTTAATTGCTTTCTCTTATCTATTTGCCTTAGCTAATACTGCAATACTGTAATAGTGGGCAGATTCTTACTTGTGATTTTAGCAGAAAGCCTTTAGTTTATCTCTATAATGTAAGGAAATGCTGGCTTTTCAAACCTGCCCTTTTATTTTTGGTTTTTCTTTTTTAATTTGTGTTAAGTAGAACTCACATATAGTTAGGTCTTATTTTGAAATCTTAGTCTGAGTCTGTCTTTTGATGGAAGCATTCGTTCCATTCACATTTACTGTAATGACTAACATAGTGTATATTTTATTCCCATCTTACCCTTAATATTATTTATTTATTTATTTTTAAAATTTTTTTGTTTTTTTTAAAATATCAAAAAAACACCAAATGCAAACATTCTTAAGTTTTGGTCATTCCATTCTACATATATAATCAGTAATTCACAATATCATCCATAGTTGCATATTCATCATCATGATCATTACTTGGAATATTTGCATCTATTCAGAAAAAGAAATAAAAAAGAAAACAGAAAAAAGTTCATACATTCCATACCCCCCATCCTTCCCCCTCATCGATCACCAGATTTTAATGGATACTATTTGGTTTACATTTTCCTTTTTCCTTAATTTTACTGGTTTGATTAGGTTGCTGTTTGTTCCATTTTTTTCCTCTTGTTATTTGGAAGTTTAATACTTTTCTATTCATTAATGATTATTTTCTTTCCCTGCTTTTATAATTACATATTTCTCATTGAATATCAGATTCCAATTATTTCCCATAGTCAACTTTTTTTTTACCTAATAAAACTATTCTAATTTCCCTTATAACATGCCCTTCCTATTTCAAAGCCCACGTATAATAGGAATTTACAGTGAGTGGGAAGAGAGCAACACTTGGGTTGCCTGTCAGCAAATTTTACTTAAGGCGGAACTCTGAAAGTACTCAAGAAAAGAAAATGGTAACCAAGTTCTGGAAACATCACCAGGAATACCACATTCCTAAATGTTACATCACCATTTGTGATGCTAAATGACATCAAGGAATCTAAGTTACCATACTTCTAAAGCAACAATAGTTTATTTCTCATACATCCATGAAGTCAAGACTATCTGTGTCTCAGACTTAAGCCATAACTGAAACCATTTAGTCCTACTATTCATTGCCCTAAGCAGAGTGATGCTAAAAAAATTCTTTACAATAAAATGTCACAGTTACATTCATATCTGTCTACCAGAAGGTGCTGAAATACACCCAAAATGTACAAATTTTCAGGTGTGTTTTGGTTTGTTGTTCACCATTGACTCATACCTGGAGTTGAACAGATAAACTATGTAAATGTTTTTTTTAAGAAGATAATTCTCTGACATACTTAAATCTCAGACATCCTTACCTTCTATATTCTCCAAGTTGGTACTTGACAAAGAATATATCTTTGAATATCTCCATGTAACACATAATCTTCCTTATTTCTCCACTAATACTTTCTGGTCAGTCTTAATTGAGAATGCAGAAACCCTAATTGTGACTTGAAAATACAAATAGTCTTCTGTGGAAACTATCCATGTTTTTCCCAGTATATCATTTTTTCCTACAATTTGTGTGTTGCTAAAAAATGATGCATATAGCATGTGATTTACCAGGGCAGTAGCATATACAATACAAGCTGCCAAATGACAGAGATGGCTTCATTCCTTTAGCCAATTCAAATTCCTATAAATTTCTTTGGCAGCCTTGGAATTTTGTATCAGAAAAAATATTTGCCTTCCCTAAGAAATTTGTTTCCAACTTTCCTGATAATTAGGGCAAAATAAAACTTAGCCTGTTTTTGATATTTTTCTCTAGCTTCCAAGAAGCTGAAAGCTGAATGTGAAGGTCATTTATGGTATTTATAATCTCTTATAGTTAGCCTTATTTTTATTTTATTAAAGTTATTGTCATGTCAGTCTTTTAGAATAGTAGTAGAATAAAAAATGTCAAAGGCCATTGGGTTCTTTGGTTGATGGGAACTCAGTATGGTATTACATAAAAAATAAGAGAGTCTCATAAAAATGTGGACAGCCAGTCAACATTACTTGGCTCATCTAGTGTTCACACCATAGTTAAAGTCTGGTAAAAAAAAAACAAAACCCGCTAAATTCTTAGAGTTTATCTTATTTTAAAAGACGTTACAAACAAGACAGTGACAGCACATACTTAAGTGCTGATATTGGCTAGTTTTTACATTTCAGAATATAGCATATTTAATTAAAAATTGAGTTCCTGTGAAACCCTAAGTAAGACTTTTTTTTTTTAATTTTATTTTTAAACATAGCATACAAACATGAACATTCTTACCATATGATCATTCAATTCTTGGTATATAATCAATAACTCACAATATCATCACATAGTTGTATATTTGTCATCATGATCATTTCTTAGAATATTTGCATCAATTCAGAAAAAGAAATAAAAAGAAAAAAATTCTTACATACTGTACCCCTTACCCCTCCCTTTTATTGATCACTGGCATTTCACTCTACTAAATTTATTTTAATATTTGTTCCCCATTATTTATTTATTTTTAATTCATATGTTTTACTCATCTGTCCATACCATAGATAAAAGGAGCATCAGACATAAGCTTTTCACAATCACAGTCACATTGTGAAAGCTGTATCATTATACAATCATCTTTAAGAAACATGGCTACTGGAACACAGCTCTACAGTTTCAGGCACTTCCCTCCAGCCTCTCCATTATACCTTAACTAAAAAAGTGATACCTATATAATGTGTAAGAATAACCTCCAGGATAACCTCTCAACTCTGTTTGGAAGCTCTCAGCCATTGACATTTTGTTTCATTTCTCTCTTACCCTTTCAGTCGAGAAAGTTTTCTCAATCCCTTGGTGCTGAGTCCCAACTCATTCTAGGATTTCTGTCCCATGTTGCCAGGAAGGTTTACATGCCTGGGAGTCTTGTCCCACATAGAAAGGGAGAGGGCAGTGAGTTTGCTTGTCATGTTGACTGAGAGAAAGGCTACATACAAAAGAGTTCTCTGGGGGTGACTCTTAGGCCTGATCTTAGGCTTGACCTATCCTTTGCAGGCCAAATTTCATATGAACAAACCCCAAGATTGAGGACTCGGCCTATTGCTTTGGTTGTCCCCACTGTTTGTGAGAATATCAGGGAAGTTGAATTTTCCCCCTTTCTCACCGTTCCCCCAAGGGGACTTTGCAAATACTTTTTTATTTACTGTTCAAATCACTCTGGGATTTATCAGGGCATCACTCTGGACAACGAACAAAATCTCATGCCCTACTCAAGGTTTCATGTACTTATGGTGTTCAATTAAACCATCCACACAAGTTAATTGGAAATGCACTAGTCAAAATATAGATTTTGTACCAAATAAACATTTTTTGCTTTAGTCTCACACATAAGAGTTTTAAAATACGAATTACCATCTTTCTTCAGTACCCTGCAATATTGACACTCTTTTGTTCTTCCTCACACAAAAACATTTTTTAATTTATAATTTATCATTATACCTAAGTATGACTTTTGATAAGACCCATGGTTAATACTTTTGTATGAAAAAGAGAATGCAGATTTGTTCTTTTGTTTTGTTTTTCAGGGATTGGGTTTATATGCTGCTAGAGACATTGAGAAGCACACCATGGTCATTGAATATATTGGGACTATCATTCGAAATGAAGTGGCGAACAGAAAAGAGAAACTTTATGAGTCTCAGGTACGTGTTGGTGCATGTGATTTTTTTTTTTTTAACAATTTTTATTGTGAAATAGAATATATGTTTAAAAAAGTGACAAATATCAAAGTACATTTTAACAAATATATAGAACAAGTTAATTAGTATAATGGTTCATAATGAGTGTGATTAGAGTGTATTTCAGTTCCTTCTTAGGCTTTCTGGCATTGATACGAACATGGAGAGTATTTCTGATGTGCACTGATGGCTTTTTTTAATGAGAGCTAGAAACAAGTGCTTTGTCTTTCAGAACCGTGGCGTGTACATGTTCCGTATGGATAATGACCATGT
Organism: Tamandua tetradactyla; assembly: GCF_023851605.1. Classification (NCBI taxonomy): domain Eukaryota; kingdom Metazoa; phylum Chordata; class Mammalia; order Pilosa; family Myrmecophagidae; genus Tamandua; species Tamandua tetradactyla. The sequence goes on along the minus strand of NC_135327.1, from coordinate 196,555,752 downwards.
TATTGATGCAACACTTACAGGAGGGCCTGCACGGTGAGAACAAAAAGGGAATCTGATAACTTGGGTCTTTTGCTTGATGGAGTTAGTGGTAGTGGACAGAAGACTGAAGCAGGGGAGGAATGTGCACTGCAGCCTTTCAATGATTTAAAGTTTCCGGGCATTTTGAAAATAATTTTTATTTAAAGTTCTGTATTCATACTTATCCTAACTAATGGGTGAATAGAAATGTAATGAGGAAAAACTTTTCCTTGGGAATTGAAGGTTTTTTTTAAGCTTTACTGGTTGTTTTACAATTAATAGTTTTCTGAATGGTGGCTTACAGATATATCAACCATTCGTGTGCACCTAACTGTGTGGCTGAAGTGGTGACTTTTGAGAGAGGACACAAAATTATCATCAGCTCCAGTCGGAGAATTCAGAAAGGAGAAGAGGTGAGAGTTTGAAGGATAGTGTCTACTATGTCCTTCATAACCCCTAGTACAGTGTGATTTACTCCTTTAAACAGAGCAACTGTTTTCCAGTTCTTTATTGCTAGAATAAATCTCCTGATATTAGATCAAATTTTGCCATCTTAAATTTTGCCTTTCAGACATTCAGGTTGCTACTATCTTCCACATGACAGCTTTGAAAGTTTTTAAAATGAACTGTCCCCTCTCCCTTGTTCTTCTGGTCCAGAAATTAAACATCCCATATCACTCATATGGCAGCATTTTCAGTCTTTACCCCATTACCTGAGGACAAGCTGGTAGTATCCCTCTCTTTCAAGATTATGCTTATAATCAAAATGATATTTGAAGAATATCATGGAATTGTTGCCTCTTGTGGTCTTCAGTAAAATGGCTTGTGTGAGATAACTATAAGGCTTTGAGTCGGCAGATTTGGGGGAGCCAGATTGCTCTTTCACACTTAGGATCAATATAATCTTACAGATTTTTGCATCAACATATTTTCAAACAGTTTGAGTATTTGGTTTTTTTTTTCTTTGTTTTAATGTGAATGCAGGACTTGACATTTGTCTTCTTCAGTTTGCAAGAGACAAACTTTGATTCAGCATTTCATATATTAAGATTGTTATTAGTCTTGGTTGCTTCATGTACATTTCCCAACCTGATTAGCATATCTTGATCTAAGTGCCCTAGTTCTGGAATTGGAATTTATTGGAATGCTGGCACTGCAACAATGCAGGTTTCTATTGGAAATATCTCCTCCCTTTTGAGGATAAGAAGCTTGAGTGTCTACTTTTTTGGTGCCCCCCAACCCCTTCTTGATTGTTGTAGCTGTGAGATTTTGCCTATGTTTTGTTACCTTTTTGGAATCTCCATTTTTTAAAAAATCAAGAATGTGTTAGATTAGACCCAGAGGCCACCGCAAATCTCAGAATAACTTGGAGCTATGTTAAAACCCTACCATGGTGCCCAGTGAAAAACGGAATGCTCTGTAATATAGCCCTTATGACAGCATTGAAAGCAAATAGACCCAGCTGAGTTCAGGTCTTTCCTGCCTCTTAATGAGTACCCTTGATTAAGTTGTATAACCTCTCTGATCCTTCCATTTTATTGTCTGTAAAATAGTGAAAATAATTCCATCACAAAACTCCTGTAAGGTTTGTTAATTCTTAAACAAAGAGATATCCTTTAGTGAGGAAAGATAAGGAAGACAGATGTTAGCTGCTAAAGGCAATTTGCTTCTGGCCAAACTTACATGTCCCAGTCAATGCATAAAGGGTTGGGGAAGCCATGCAATGGGGAATTGTGACAGAGGTTGGGAGAGGGGGATCCTCATCCTGCCCGAAACAGAGTATTAGCCAATTTCCTCCATCCACTTTCAGGGACAGTGCTGTGAGGAATTGTAGAAATGTTTTCTCCAGCCAGGCCACCCTTTCTCAGATCTGGTTTGGCTTAAAAAAATGTTGGTTCTCTTTTCCTCTGTCCCTTTGGGATCCCTAAGTTAAGTTTACCTATGTTTGTTTGCTTATTTCTTTTTGAAGTTTCCACTCAAGTTCCCATGGAGCCTCAACAAATCAGGTCTTCCTTTAATTTTTATTCATTTTGTTTGCTGATTTTGAATACTAGGGATATCCAGGAAGGAAACTCCTTCCTTTCCTTTCTGTCCTTCCTTACACTGTTTCTTTGCTACGGACAGCTTTGCTATGACTATAAGTTTGACTTCGAAGATGACCAGCACAAGATTCCATGTCACTGTGGAGCTGTAAACTGCCGGAAATGGATGAACTGAAATGCATTCCTTGCTATCTCAGCGGGCGGCTTGTCCCTAGGAAGAAGAGATTCAACACATCATTTGAATTTTGCAGACAAAAAGATATTTTTGTTTTCTATTTTATAACTTTTTGAAAAACAGCTTCTGGGAGTTCTGATGTATATCCTCAGTCTTTTAGGTTAAAGAAGCACCAGGAGAAAGCTAACTAAAGCAACTTTCCTAAAAGTTGCTGAGGTTAAACAGAATTATAGAATGGTCCAGCACTTTTGCTTTTTTCTTTTCTTTTTTGTTCTTTCTTTCCTTTTTTTGTTTTTTGTTTTGTTTTTGTGGGTGGGCTTTGTTTTGTTTTGTTTTTATCTCACTAAGGAGAAACTTTTACTGGGGCAAAGAGCCGATGGCTGCCCTGCCCCACGGCAGGGGCCTTCCTATGAATGTAAGACTGAAATCACCAGCGAAAGGGAGATGTCCAAAGTGCTGGCCACAGCCTTATTTGAAAAAGGGGCAGGCCCTCTAATTTAAAAAGTTTTTTTTTTTAAATAAAGTAGACACCACTGAACAAGGAATGTACTGAAATGACTTCCTTAGGGATAGAGCTAAGGGATAATAACTTGCACTAAAATACATTTAAATACTTGATTCCATGAGTCAGTTTATTGTAGTTTTTGATTTCTGTAAAATAAGAGAAACCTTTTGTATTTATTATTGAATAAGTGAATGAAGCTATTTTTAAATAAAAGTTAGAAGAAAGCCAAGCTGCTGCTGTTACCTGCAGAACTAACAAACTCTGTTACTTTGTACAAATATGTAAATATTTTGAGATAAAATACAGTATAAAAATAGTTATTGACCAAATGCTACCAGGCTCTGCAGCAGCTTGGGTGCTTATAAAATGTTCATAGGGATGTTACAATATAATTTTGTTATTAAATATGCCATTATAATTATGTAATAACCAAAATTTCAACCTAGAGTGTTTGGGGTTTTTTGGAAACTATGGTCTATTAGTACTTAATTGTTTTATACACCTTACTTCTGATAGAACAGAGAGTGTATGCTATAGCTACAACTTTTATAGCTGTTTTGGTAATTTAAACTAATTTTTTCATATTATATTGTTGCATCCCTACTTCTTCAGTCAGGTTTTTTTGTGCTTACAATTTGTGATAACTGTGAATAACTGCTTAAAAATACACCCAAATGGAGGCTGAATTTTTTCCTTCAGCAAAAGTAGTTTTGATTAGAAGTTTGTTTCAAGCCACAAAGAATCATGTACACATAATAGGATCATGTAGCAGGAACTTAAATCTAAGTCTTTAGCCTATTTAACACAAAATGTCAAAAAAAGAAAAAAAAAAAGAGATGTGATTATGCTTGCAGTTGCAGGACTCCGGCAATAGGGTTTTGAAAGATGTAATTTTAAAATGTGTTTGTATGAACTGTTTGTTTACATTTCTTTAATAATAATAATTAAAAAAAAACAGTTTTGTGTTTGCTTGTAGAAATTTAATCAGCATTTTGAACCAGGTTAGCTTTTTATTTTGTACTTAAAATTCTGGTACTGACACTTCACAGGCTAAGTATAAAATGAAGTTTTTTGTGTGCACAATTAAAGTGGACTGTAAACTGTTGGTATATTCAGTGATACAGTTCTAAACTTGTAATGTATATGGCATGATGTATTTTTATCTTACAGAATAAATCAATTGTATATATTTTTCTCTTGATAAATAGCTGTATGAAATTTGTTTCTTGAATATTTTTCTTCTCTTGTACAATATTCTGACATCCTACCAGTATTTGTCCTATCAGGTTTTTGTTTTGTTTTGTTTTCTGTTCTGTATAATAGTACCTAATGTTGGCAAAAATTGAATTTTTTGAAGTATACAGAGTGTTATGGGTTTTGGAATTTGTGGACACAGATTTAGAAGATCACCATTTACAAATAAAATATTTTACATCTATAAAGTCTGCCTTGAGTTTCTCTATTAGTAGTGTCTTTTTTAAAAATTTTTTTAACTTTTTTTTTATTGTGAAATATAACAAAAAGCAATAAATTTCCAAGTACATTTTAACAAGTAGTTACAGAACAGATTTTAAAGTTTGGTATGGGTTACAGTTCCATGATTTTTCATTTTTTTACTTCTAGCTGCTCTAAGACGCTGGAGACCATCAGAAATATCAATATAATGATTCAGCAGTCATATTCATTTGTTAAGTCCTGTCTTTTCTGTTATACTACTCCTCCTCTCTTTCTGTTAGTAGTCTCTTCATGCTCTAATTGGAGCTCTTAAATTTATAACTGATTGAAATTCACTGACAATCTGATTTATCTTTCAGCATTACTAGAGTGCTGATGGAATCAAGTTGTTTCTTTCTTTTCAAATAAATTTTTTAGATGTAGGTTCATAATTCATTCCAACTGGAGACTCTCTCTTCCCTGCAGCTACATAAAGAAAGATTTCTGTGTTAACCAGTGTCAAATTTTAAAATATTCTTGGTGCTTTGTTTCATTGTTTAAAACCTGTTTCTTTTTAATTGGTGGATATAGTCTTCTGACTTTTATTTCAGTAATTTAGATACAACCTAAAATTTCCCCAGAAATCATATACATATATTTTATTCAATGGTGTTAATTAAATTCACTGTGTTCTGCATCTATCACCGTCTTCCATTACTACAACTTCTCCATCACTCCCAACAGAAATCCTGTACCAGTTAAACTTTAACACCCCTTCCCTAGCCACAGCCATTGGTAACCTGAATACTGGTTTCTGACACTTAGGAATTTGCTTATTCTAAACTTCGTATCAGTGAGGTCATGCAATATTAGTCCTTTCCTGTGTGACTTATTTCATTCAACATGAAGTGTTCAACGTTCGTCCATGTAGCTGCATATATCAGTATCTTGTACGTTTTCACAGTTGCATAATATTCCATTGTCTGTATAGATGGCATTTTCTTAATCCATTCCTCTGCTGGTGAACACATGAGTTGCTTCCATCTTTTGGCAATTATAAATAATGCCACCATGAATGTTGGTGTGCAAATATCTATTCATATCCCTGCTTTCAACTCTTTTGAGTATATACCCAGAATTAGGTTTGCTAGGTCTTAACGGTAAGCCTATAACTTTCTGAGAAGCTGCCAAAGTGTTTTCTGCAGAGGCTGCACCATTTAACATTGCCACCAACAATGAATATCCTGTTTTTCCATATCCTATCGATACTTGTTTTCTGTTTTTTTACATAGTAGCCATTCTGTGGGTCTAAAGTAAATATCTCATAGTTTGGATTCGAATTTCCCTGATGGCTAATGATGTGATGTTGAGCATCTTTTCATGTGCTTTTTAGCCATTTGTATGTCTTCTTTGGAGGACATGCCCATTCCAGGTCCATTAATCACTTTTTAATTGGGTTGTTTATCATTTTGTCAAGATGAAGGTTTCCTTTATATATTCTAGATATTGAACCTTTATCAAGTATGTGGTTTCCAAATATTTTCTCCAATTTTGTAGGTTGCCTTTTTTTTTTTTTTAACATGGGCAGGCACCAGAAATCGAACACGGGTTTCTGGCATGGCAGGCAAGAACTCTGCCTGCTGAGCCACTGTGGCCCACCCTGTAGGTTGCCTTTTTACTTTCAGGATGAAGTCCTTTGCACTAAAGTTTTTAAATTTCAGGAGGTCCCATTTTTCTATTTTTTCTGTTGTTGCTCATGCTCATGTGTGGTAGTTAGATTCAGCTGTCAACTTGGCCAGGTGAAGGTGCCTATTTCTGTTGCTGTGGCCATGAGCCAACGTACTTGAACCTCATCTGTTGCTGATTTACATCTGCAGCTGGCTAGGAGGCATGCCAGCTGCAATGAAGGACGTTTGACTAAATTGGCCGGCGCTTAAACGGGAGACTGCAATGTAGCACAGCCCAAGCAGCTCTGCATTCCTCATCTCAGCACTTGCAGCTCAGCCCAGGCCTTTGGAGATGTCACCCCAGGGAAAGTTGTTGGAACCCAGGGGCCTGTAGAGAAGGCCAGCAGAGACCATCCTGTGCCTTCCCACGTAAGAAAGAACCTCAGATGAAAGCTGCCATTCCTCTGAAGAACTAACAAAATAAATCCCCTTTATTAAAAGCCAACCCATCTCTGATGTGTTGCATTCCGGCAGCTAGCAAACTAGGACACTCATGGTATAAAGTCTAGGAAACCACTACCTAATAGAAGGTCCTGAAGATGCTTCCTTCTGTTCTAGGAGTTCTATAGTCCTGATCGTTACTTTTAGTCTTTGGTACATTTTTAGTCAATTTTTGTATGTGGTGTGAGATAGGGATCCACCTTCATTCCTTTACATATGCTGTCCAGTTCTCCTGGCACTACATGTTAAAGAAATTATTTTGACACTCTAGTGAAAAGTCAGTTGGAAAAAAAAAAAAAAGTAATTTGACCATAGATGTGATGATGGTCCATTTCTGAACTCTTAATTCAATTCTATTAGTCTGTATATATCTATCCTTGTGTCAGTACCATGCTATTTTGACCGCTGGAGCTTTATAATCAGTTTTAAAGTTGGGAAGTGTGAGTCCTCCAATGTTCTTCTTTTTCAAGATATTTTTGGCTAGTCAGGACCCTTTCGAATAAATTTGATGACTGGCTTTTCCGTTTCTACAAAGAAGGCTTTAGTATTTTAACTGAGATTGTTTTGACTCTGTAAATGGTTACAATTGACATCTTGACAATATATAGTCTTCCAATACATGAGCATGGAATTCCCTTCCTTTTATTTAGTTTTCTTTGACTTCTTTTATCAGGTTTTGTAGTTTTCCATGTAACTCCTTTGTATCCTTGGTTACATTTATTCCTAGATATTTGATTCTATTAATTGCTACCATAAATGGAATTTTTTTTCTTAATTTCCTCTTCAGATTGCTCATTACTAGTATATAGAAACACTATTTCATTGTGTGTTGATCTTGTGCCCCACCACTTTGTTGACCTCGTTAGCTCTAGTAGCTCTGTCTTACGTTTTGGGGGACTTTCTAAATCATGTCATCTTCAAGTAGTGAAAGTTTGACTCCATCCTTTCCAATCTGGATGTCTTTTATTTCTTTTCCTTGCCTAAATGCTCTGGCAAGAACTTCCAGTACAATGTTGAAAACAGGGATGACAGTGGACATCCTTGTCTAGTTCCAGATCTTAAAGGGAAAATTTTCATTCTTTCACCATTGATTTTGATATTAGCAGTGGGTTTTTCTTATATGCCCTTTATCATGTAGATGAAGTTTCCTTCTATTCCTAGGTTACTGGGTGTTTTTATCAATAAGGGGTGCTGGGTTTTGTCAAATGCCATCTCTGTGTTGATGAAAATGAATTTTTCCCTTTCATTCTGTTAAAGTGGGTGCATTATTCTAGTTGATTTTCTTGTGCTGAAACACCCTTGCATACCTGGAATGAATCCTACTTGGTTGTGGTGTATATTACTTTTAATGTGCTATTGGATTCAGTTTGCTTGGATTTTCTGGAAGAATTTTCTGTTGATAATCATAAAGTACATTGATCTATAATTTTCTTTTCTTTTAGTATCTTTATCTGGCTTTGGTGTTAAGGTGATGTTGAGATGATCATGGAATGAGTTTGGTAGTGTTCCTCTTCAATTTGGGGGGAAAATTTGACCAAGATTGGTGTTAATTCTTCTTGAAATATTTGGTAGAATTCACCTGTGAAGTCTGTGGCCCTGTGCTTTTCTTTGTTGGAAGGTTTTTGAACCTCAGTCACTTTGCTTGTAATTGGTCTCTTAAATAAATCTTCTATTTCAGATGGTGTGGTAGTTAGGCTCAGATGTCAGCTTGGCCAGGTGAACGTGCCTAGTTTTGTTGCTGTGGACATGAGCCAATGATACGTGAACCTCATCTGTTGCTTATTACATCTGCAGTCGGCTAAGTTGTGTGCCTGCTGTAATGAATGTTTGATTTAATGGCTGGTGCTTAAATGAGAGAGCTCAGCGCACCACAGCCAAAGCAACTCAGCATACCTCATCTGAGCACTTGCAGCTCAGCCCGGGCCTTTGGAGATGCAGAAAGAAATCACCCCAGGGAAAGTTGTTGGAACCCAGAGGCCTGGAGAGAAGGCCAACAGAGATCACCCTGTGCCTTCTATGTAAGAAAGAACCTCAGTTGAAAGCTGCCTTTCCTCTGAAGAACTAATGAAATAAATCCCCTTTTATTAAAAGCCAATCCATCTCTGGTGTGTTGCATTCTGGCAGCTAGCAAACTAGAACAGATGGATAGCGCAAATACTACATGATTGTAGCACAATAATGTAAGTACACTGAATGAAACTGAATATGAGGATGATAGAGGGAGGGCTGGGGCACAAATGATAATAGAAAGATAGATGATTGATTTGAACTGTGAATAAAAAAGTATTTGCAAAGTCCCCTTGGGGGAACAGTAAGTAAGGGGGAATGTTCAATTTCCCCATTTGGAGAATTCCTGATATTCTCAGAAGCAGTGGGGACAAACATATCAATAGGCCAAGGCTCAATCTTGGGGTTTCTTCATATGAAACTTATCCCCACAAAGGATAGACTAAGCCTACTTAAAATTAGGCCTAGGTGTCATCCCCAGAGAACCTCTTTTGTTGCTCAGATGTGGCCTGTCAGGCAACACAGCAAGCAAACTCAGTGCCTTCCCTGTCTCTACATGGAACGTGACTCCCTGGCAAAGTGGGACAGAAATCCTAGAATGAGCTGACACACAGCTTCAATTGAGAAAACCTTTTCAATCAAAAGGGGAAAGAGAGAAACAAGACAAAATAAGGTGTTGGTGGCTGAGTGATAAGGTTATCCTGAAAGTTATTCTTATGCATAATATAGATATCCCCTTTTTAGTTTAAGGTGTTTTAGATAGACTAGAGGGAAGTGCTTAAAACTGGAGTGCTGCGTAACAATAGCCATGTTTCTTGAAGATGAATGTATGATTTAGCTTTCACAATGTGACTATGTGGTTGTGAACACCTTGTATCTGATGCTCCTTTTATCTAAGATATTGAAAGATAAAAATATGGATTGGGCAGGCCACGGTGGCTCAGCAGGCAAGAATGCTTGCCTGCCATGCCAGAGGACCCGGGTTCAATTCCCGGTGCCTGCCCATGTAAAAAAAATAACAATAATATATACATATATGGATTAAAAATAAATAGGAGAAATAGTAGTGGTCAATGAGGAGAGGCAAGGGGTATGGTGTATATGAATTTTTTCTTTTTATTTCTTTTTCTGGAGTGATGCAAATTGTGAGCCATTGTTTGTATACCATGCATGGAATGTTTGTAATGTTAAGAATGTACATGTTTGTATGTTGTTTTGGTTTGATAAAAAAATTTTTTAAAAAAAGGTTATTACAGTGTAAGGGTAGTTCAGTGGTAGAATTCTCGCCTGCCATGCAGGAGACCTCGGTTCGATTCCCAGCCCATGCACTTCCCAAACAAACAAAGAAACCAACAAAAAGATAAATTTGCAAAAGCATAGCACATGCGATTGCTCATATAATTTATGCCTCAGGTTCATTTACAAATGATTCCACCACCCATCCTCCCAGTTAGCCTCATATCTTCTATTCTACCTCTGTATTTTAAAGGTTAGCACTTTCCAACCTTCAACTCCTCAGCTCTTTTCTTACACTCTGCTATCTCAAATCTGATCTCATTCAAACCTTCAATGTATGCAACATGGGGATAACTCCCCCAACAGATCTCCCTTCTAAGTTCCAAATGCTATAACCCAACAGTTACTCACTTAATTGGCTTGTACACTGTAACCTCAAAAGTAATGCTGTGATAGACATTTTCAGATATGTGTCTTGAGTAAATTGCTGGACAGTTTTTTTAATCTTTTTATTTAGGTATAATTGTAGATTTACAGAATAGTTGTAAAGATAATACAGAGTTCCCATATGCCCTTCCACCCAGTTTCCCCAAATGCAAACACCTTACAAAACTATGGTACATATGTCAAAATGTGGAGATGAACATTGGTATGTTACCAATTAACTAAACTGAAGACTTCATTAGGTTTTAGCAGGTAAAACCACTGAAGTCCTTTTTCTATCCCAGGGTACTACATTGCATTTAGTCATTATGTCCCAGTCTTCTCTGGTTTGTGACAGTTTCTCAGTTTTGCCTTGTTTTTCATGATCCTGACAGTTTGAATTTACAGTTTCACTCCTCATTACATTCAAGTATCCTTTTAAATTTTTTAGCAAACTAAACATATTTATAACAGCTATTTTTAACATTTTTATCTGCATAATTCTATCACCTCTTTCATTTCTAGACCAGCTATTTTTTTTTTCCTGGTAATAGGTCACAGTTTCCTTCTTTTTCTCATGTCTAATAAATTTTCAATGAATTGAAGACTTCATGAATTTTGTGTTGTTTGGTGTTGGATTTTCTTGTATTCGTTTGAAATATTAGACTTTAGTGACAGTTGTTACACGAGAATTCTTTTTCCTCCATTTGAAGCTTGTTCTTTTTTTTTTTAAACTTTTTTTATTGTTAAATATATATTCAAAGAAAAGGAAAAAAAAGCAATGATTTTCAAAGTACACTTCAATAAGTAGACACAGATTTCAGAGTTTGTTGTGGGTAACCATTGCACTATTACAGATTTTTCCTTCTAGCTGCTCCAAAACACTGGTGGCTAGAAGAAATTTTTTTTTTCTTTTTTTGTGAAAACAGCATATATACTAAAAAGCAATACATTCAAAGCACATCACAACAATTAGTGTTAGAACAGATTTCAGAGTTTGGTATGGGTTATAATTCCCCAATTTTAGGCTTTTACTTCAAGCTGCTAAGGGTACTGGAGACTAAAAGAAATACCAATATAATGATTCAGCAATCCTACTCATTTGTTAAGCCCTACCTTCTCTGTATAACTTCACCACCACTTTTGATCTTTCTCCCACTTGTTACAGGTATTTGGACTATGCCCATTCTAACTTTTTCATGTTGGAAGCAGTTGTCTATAGTATGGAATAGGGGGATGGAACTAGTCATTGTTCTAGAGAGGCTTGCCCCTTGGCATTTCAGAACTTACCTCGTCCAGGGACCCATCTGGAAGTTGTGGTTTCTGGAAAGTTACCCTAGGGCATGAAATTTTTGTAGAAATCTTACAGAAAGCCCTAGGTATTCTTTAGGATTGACTGGAATGGTTTTGGTTGGGAGTTGGCAATTATGATAGTTAGGAATGTCTAACTGAAGCTTGTGTGAGAGTGACCTCTAGAGTAGTAGCCTCTTGACTCTATTTGAACTCTCTCAGCCATTGATCCCTTATTTGTCCCACTTCTTTTCCCCTTTTTGGCCAGGATGACATTGCTGATCCCCAGGTGCCAGGACCAGACTCATCCCTGGATGTCATGTCCCACATAGGGTGGGAGGGCAATGGTTTCACTTGAGAAAGAGTGGGCTTAGAGGCCACATCTGAGCAACGAAAGAGGTCCTCCAGAAGTAACTCTTAGGCATACCTATAGGTAGGCTAAGCTTCTCCACTACATACATAAGCTTCACAAGAGCAAGCCTCAAGATCAAGGGCTTGGCTGTTGATTTGGGTGTCCCTAATGTTTGACACAGTATCAGGATTTCCCCAGCATTGGTTTAATAATTCCTTCCTGTTTCTCCCACACCTCAAAGGACTTTGCCAATACTTTTTGATTATTTTCTTAATATACTCTGGGATATATCCAGGCACTACATTAAGCTATACAGGATTAAAGGCCCTCATTCCTATTCTGGGCTCCCTGTGTTTGGATTGTTTGATCTACCCAGACAGGTTGCGTCAGATTATGTGCCAGAGAAGTTTTGGTTTTGGATAAAATAAGCCTTTCGCCCTTTGGTCTCAAACAGGGATGAGGTTCTAAAATAAAGACAATGTCTTTCTTAACCCTGTGTTCCGAATTATCTAAATACTGACCTGATTGGCTTTGTGATGCTTGGTCTTAAAATACTTTTAGAATAAGTCTACTAAAGCCTTACTCTAGTTTAACCCTACTGACTAAGATGTGATCCTTATTCTTCTGTGTGGCCCAGGTATTCAGTTAGATCCCTTCACTTGATTAGAGAGAGCTTAAATAATTCCTGGTCGTATGTGATTTCTCGAAATTGTTCTTTTCCCAATCTCATAGTTGTAGTTTTACATGGGCAGACTGATTTCCAGAGCTCTTTCTCTGTGTAGTTCCCTCTCCTCCCACATTTTGTGCTCCATATTCTAGCCACCTTTGCCTCCCTGAACTCTGATCTCTGTCTCAGCTCAGCAAGACTGCCAGGATATGTTTGGGTTCCCCCTTCCTGTAATGCAGGCCATAAATGGTTTCTGGGCAAAAAGCTGGGGTAAGTCTAGAGTTCATCTCATTTCTCAGGGATACTGTCCTACAAATACCGTTTATGTCTGAGAATAGTTCCATATATATTGTGTAGTTTTCTAGTTGTTCACCCACAAGAAGGTAAGTCTAGACCCTGCTCCCTCATAGCCAGAAACAGAAATTTTCTCATTTTTTATTTAAAAATATCCTCTTGTGAAATCCTATTCCTTAAAAACTATTTATCATGATTTTGCCTGCATCCCTTCTCATTTAATCTCCATTTCTAAAAGTTTCTTTTATTCCTATTTCTTGAGTTGTCACCACACTTCTCGGTTTTTTAAATTGTTTTATATTCTTATGTCTTATATTATTTTCTTAATTTCTAGCTTGTTTTAAAAATGTACATAATTTGTTTTGTGAACATGTCTTTCTGGTGTGTTTTCATTATAGGAATGTTTATTCTTTTTTTTTTTTTGTCTTAACTTTATATAGGATTTGACTTTGGTCCTCTTCTGTTCTCTTTATGAACTTTTAGGAGGCTTGGTTCAGACAGCTTCTCTAACATCACAGAGCTCCCTCTTCTGTTGTTTTCATGTATTTTTTTAAATTATGGCAGCTAGATTCTTAGATTTCTTGGCTTTGTTTTCTTCCTCTAGTTACTTAGGCTTTATCATTTCTCTGTTATCCCTATCCTGGGCAATGCTTGATTCCATTACCAACAATATTTCCTCGGTACAGAACCTTGGTCTAGAAAAAAGCCCTGGCAAGTAAGTTTCCAAAGTTGACAGGATCTAAGATGTTTCAGCACTGTGAGTACCATGGGCCCCTCACACTTTTCCATTCCTAGAGAGGGAAAACATTCTCCCAGTCTTAGTTGCTGTTGTCTTTATAGCTAGCTGTTCCTATTTCAGGTTCTCCTACTCTGAGATCCAGTAAATGCTCTTTCACTTCCTTTTTTTTTTTAACTAGAGCAATTGTAGGTTTACAGAAAAATCAAGTAGATAATATGGAGCTCCCATGTAATCCGCCCCCCAATACACACAGTTTTCCCAATTATTACATTTTGCATTAGTATGGTTCTTTGTCAAAAGTAATAAAAAAAATTATACTATTATGTCCAAAGTTTACCTGAGGGTTCGTTCACTCTGTGTTATATAGTTCTGCGTGTGTGTGTGTGTGTTTTAATTTTAATTCTGGAAGCATATACAATCCAAAATTTCCCAGTTTATCCACTTTCAGTTATACAATTCAGTTGTTAATTACATTCACTGATACGAATCACCACCATCCATTACCAAAACATTTCCATCATCCCAAACAGAAATTCCTTACCAATTAAGTATTGATTTCCCATTCCCCACCCTTAGTAACCTGTATAAACGTGCATTATTCTCACTATTGCCAGTTACTGAGCTCAAAGTATTTTTCCTTTTGCATCTGGCTTATTTTGTTCAACATATTTTTAATTTTCATCTGTCATAGCATGCATCAGAACATTCCTTTTTACTGCCAATATTCCATTGTATGCACATCCTACATTTTGTTTCTCCATTCATCTGTTAATAGATACTTGGTATGCTTGCTTGCACTTTTGGGCAACTGTGAATAATTCCACTATGAGCATTAGTGTGCAAATATCTGTTTGAATCACTGTTTTCAATTCTATGGGGATATATACCAAGAATGGGGTAGGTCATATGGTAACTTCATATTCTTAACTTTCTGAGGAACTGCCAAACTGTTTTCCAGAATGGCTGCACAATTTTGCATTCCCACCACCCATATACAAGGGTTACTATTTATATTTCCTCATATCCTCTCAAATGCTTTTTGTATTTAATAGTACTCACACTAGTGGCTAGAGATGGTATCCCATTTGGTTTTAACCAACACTTCCCTTATAGCCAATGATGTTGAGCACCTTTCATGAATTTACTAGCTTTTTATATACCTTTGGAAAAATGTCTATTCAAGTCTTTTGCCCATTTTTAAATTCAGTTGTCATTTTGTTGTTGAGTTGTAGGATTTCTTTATAGATTCTGGATATTAAGCCATCATTGGATATATAGTCTCCAAATATTTCCCCCCAGTAAAAAAGATAGTAAAAAGCTGTCTTTTTACTTTCATGATGAAATCTTTTGATGCACATTAAGTTCTTTATTTTGATGCAATCCCATTTATTTTTCCTTTTTTTGCTCATGATTTTGTTATGACATCTAAGAAACCATTGCCTAACAAAAGGCTCTGAAGATGATTTCCTGTTTTCTTCTAGAAGTTTTAGAGTTTTGTTTCTTATATTTTGGTCTTTAATCGATTGAGTAGTTGTTATATATGGCGTGAAGTAGGGAGCCTACATTTATTCCTCTGCATGTGTTTCCCAGCATCATTTGATAGAGACTGTTTTCCCTGCTGAGTGGACTTGGCACTCTTGTCCAAGATCAGTAGGCCAAAGGCACGAGGGTTTATTTTAGAAACCTCAGTTCCATTTGTAGCTTTGTAATAAGTTTTAAAATCAAGAAGTGTGAGTCCTCCAACTTTGCTCTATTGCAAGATGGTTTTGGCTGTGTCCATTTCCCTTCCATATGAATTTGATGATTGCCTTTTCCATTTCTGTAAAAAAAAATTGTTGGAATTTTTATTGGAATTATGTTTTATCTGTACATTGTTTGGGGCAGAACTGACTGCATCAATGAACACAGAATGTCCTTCCATTTATGTAGGCTTTTTTTTTTTTCCTCAGGACTGTTTTTTAGTATTCCTTTAACAAGTCCTTTACATCCTTGGTTAAATTCATTATGAGTTATGTGATCCTCTTAGTTGCTATTGTAAATCCAACTTTTTTCTTGATTTCCTCTTCAGATTTTCCATTACTACTGTATAGAAACACCACTGATTTTCGCAATATTGATCTTGTACCCTACCACTTTGCTGAATTTATTAGCTCTACTTATTTGTTTACTGGTTTTTCAGGCTTCTCTATGTATAGGATCATGCCATATCCAAACAGGAAGATTTTACTTCTTCTATTTCTATTTGTTGCCTATTTGCTTTGGCTAGAACTCCCAGTACAGTGTTGAATAACAGTGGTGACATGGGCATCCTTGTCTTCTTCTTGGTCTATGAAGAAACCTTTCAGACTTTCTTCATTCAATGTGAAGTCAGCTGTGGGTTTTTCATCTCTGTTCTTTATCATGTTAAGGATATCTCCTTCTATTCCTCCTTTTCTGAGTGTTATCAGGAAAGGCCACTGAATTTTGTTAAATGCTTTTTGTGTCAATTGACATGATCACGTAGGTTCCCCATCATTTTTTTAATGTGGTGTCTACATCAGTTGGCTTTCTTATATTGAACCACTCTTAGATAACTGATAAATACCACTTGATCATGGTGTATTTTGGGGGGGAGGAGGAACAGGGTACATGGTCAGGGAATTGAACCCGCATCTCCCGCATGTAAGGCAAGCATTCTACTACTGAATGATCCATGCACCCCATGGTGTATTTTTTTTAATGTGCTGTTGGATTCAGTTTTCTAGTATTTTTTCCCTTGGAATTTTGATCAGGATTGTGCTGAATATGTAAACCACTCTGGGTAGAACTGACATCCGTTTAGTCTTCCATGTACAAGTCCTTTATGTCCTTGGTTAAATTTATTCTTAGCTATCTGGTTCTTGTAAATGGAATTGTTCAGATTGTTCATTACTAGTGTATAAAAACACCACTGATTTTTGTATGTTGAATTCATTAGCTCTCATAGCTTTATTGATTTCTGTTGCTCCCTTTTGCTTCTGCTACACAGATGTCAATAACACAAATATCTCATGGCTATTAGTTTTCCCTACCACTTACATTTTAAGAGATTGTGGGGCTACCCTGTCATCTAGTTACCTTGCAAATGTTATCTATGGGTTTGGGGTTTGGCTGTCTAGTTGCTCTAATTTTATATGATTAAATGAACAAGATCTGAAAGCTATGCTGCTGCCTTCTGTCATTTCCTCAAAAGTCCTCATTGTCAGCATTTTTATTTTAGCCATTTTAACGGGTGTGACATGGTTTAATTTCTATTTCTCTGTTGATTGTGACACTTAACATCTTTTCACATGCTCATTTACCATTTATCTTTTGTGTGGTATCTGTTCAAGTTATTCTGTCCTTTTAAAAAATAGGGTTGTTTTATTATTGAGTGTTAAGAGTTCTTTAGTTACTCTTCATACAAGTCTGTGCTTTGCCTTTCATTTTCTGACTGGGTCATGTAATGAGCAGAGGCTTTTAATTTTGGTTTAGTTCAATTTCCTATTTTATGATAAGTTATTTTAATGAGTCAACTAGAAATCTTTTCCTACTCCAAAGTCATGAAGATATTCTCCTGTATTTTCCCCTAAAAGCTTTTTAGTTTTAGCTTTTACATTTAGACCACTGAACCATCTTGGTGTAATTTTTTTGTAAGGTAAAAGGTAGGGGTCAATGTTCATTTTGGGCCATAGGAATATCAGATTCTTTCAGCACCATTTTTTTTAGAAATATTTTCCTTTCCCCATTGAAATGTATTGCCTCCTTTGCTAAAAATCAATTGGCTACATATGAGTGGATCTATTTGTTAACTATAACTGTTCCACGGATCTATTCATTTTCCTTAAGTCGATAGCACACTAAATCTTGAATTGGTACAAGTCCTCCTACTTTATTCTTTGAAAACTTTATTTTGGCCATTCTTAGTTCTATGTATTTCCATATAAAATTTTGAAATACATTGTCAATTTCTACCAAAACATCCTACTGGGATTTCAATGCAAGGATAGTATTAAATCTGTAGATCATATTAACAGAATGCCTTCCAGTCCATAAATGTAGTTCTCAATTTACTTAGACCTTATTCAATTTCTCTCAGTAGTGTTTTGTACTTCTCACTGTTCAGTTTATACATGATATAGTAGACTGAATTAATATATCCCACAAAATACATTCTTAATCTTAATGTGTCCCTGTGGGTGTGAACCCATTGTAAATAGGAAATCTGATGATGTTACTTTCAATTAAAGTGTAGATGAACTGATTTAGGGTGAGCCTTAATCTGTATTACTGGAGGCTTTATAAAGAGAAATCAGAAAATCAGAGGGAAATGCCAGAAGCCAGAAGTCAGCAGACACCAGAACAGCAGACACAAGAAGAGCGACTGACATGTGCCAGGAGGAAGAGATGCAAACCAAGGAACCCCAAGGATGGCAGCACCAGAATACAGACTCTGGAAAGAAAGCATAGTCTTATTAATGCCTCGAGTTTGGACTTCTAGCCTCTGAATCCATGAGACAATAAAGCTTGTTTAAGCTAATCCATCCTATGGTATTTGTCATAAAATTCAGCAAAGTAAGATACACATTTTGTTAAATTAATCCTGTTTTCATATTTGTGATACCATTCTGAGCTACTGTAAATGGAATTTACAATACCATTAATTTCAGTTTGCAACTGTTTGTTGCTACTACAAATACAATTTGTTTTATACTGACCTTTCATCTTGTAGTCCCTTACCATAATAGTATTTTTGAAGGATCCTTATGATTTTCTATGCATTTGATCATAGTTTGCAAATAATAAGTGTCACTTCTTCCTTTCCAATATACATGCCTTTTATTTCTTTTTCTTAATCTGTTGCATTGGCTAGGGCTTTTGATGATACAATGTTGAATAGAAGTTGTTGGTCTAGGCATTCTTGCCTCATTCCTAATCTAGTCTCTCACATTAAATATGAGGTTAACTATATTATTTTCAGAGATGTCCTTTATCAGGTTGAGAAAGTTCCCTAGAACCAGTAGGTTCTAAAAGTTATCACGAACAAGTTCTGAATTCTGTCAAATACTTTTTTCTACAACTTATCCTGCAAAATTAGATGCACTCTCCTGATATTGTTAATATCATAAATTACACTGATCCCAGCATAAAACCCACTTATTTAAAATGTGTCATTTTTTTTTACATATTGCTGGATTGGATCTGATAATACTTTGCAAGGGAATTTTGTTTCTATATTCATTCATGTGGGACATTGGTCTATAGTTGTTTTTATTGCTTTAAAAAGCAATAAAAAAAAGTACTTAAAATGAAAATGTTATTCACAAATTCCTAATTTACAGCAAGTTTTCTGTAAGAGTTATAATTTGTTTCTCTAATGTTTGATAAAATTCAACAGTGAAGCCATCAAGGGGCTGTTTTCTTTGTGGGAAGGTTTTTTAATCTATAAATGCAATTTTAAAATAGGTATAGAGCTATTCACGTTATCTTTTCTTCTTCCAAAAAAATTTGGTAATTTGTGTCTTTCAAGCAACTTGTCCATTTCACCTAAGTTTTTTAATTTATTGGCATAAAATTGGTCACAAACATTCTCTTATCTTTTTCAATATCTGTAGAATTAATCTATAATGATATTGCCTCTCATTGTCCATAAAATGGACAATTTGTGCTTCCCTGTTTTGCTTTGTTTTTGACTAGAGGTTTATTGATTTTACTGATCTTCTCAAACTAGGTTTTGGCTTAATTTTTCTGTTTTCTATTTCATTCATTTCTGCTTTATTTAACATCCTTTCTTCTGCTTTACTATTCTAACCTACTTTTTCTTTTTCTAATTTCTTAAGGTAGCTGCTGAAAATCATTGGTTTGAGAGTTAACCTTTTCTAATAAAGGTAGTTAGTGTTGCAAAATTACACTTTAAATACTGCCTTAGATGTCTCCCACAATCTGAATGTTGTGTTTTTCATTTTCATTTCAGTTCAAATACACTTTTGGTTTCTTCTTTTACCCACAGGTTATAAGGATATCTAGTTTCAAAATATTTAGAGATTTCCTAGATATCTTTTTGTTACTAATTTCTAATCTAATCCCACTCTGGTCAGAGATTATAGTCTGTATAACCTGAATCCTTATAAATGTTGTGAGCTTTGTTTAATATCCCAAGTTATGGTTTATCTTGGTAAATATCCCATGTATATTCTGTTGTTGTCAATTAGGTGAAGTTGGTTGATAGTAATGTCTTCTATATCTTTACTGATCTTGTCTTCCTGTTCTATCAGTTATTGAGAGGGGTATTGAAATATCTTAGTATACTTGCAGATTTGTCTTTTTTCCCTTCAGTTTTATCAAATTTTTCTTTATTCTGAATTTCTGTTAGCAGGGAAATAAATCTGTAGGATTATTTCCTTTTGATGAACTGACACTTTATCTTCATGAAATGACCCTCTTTCTCCCTGTATTCTCTTTCCTGAAATATTCTGTGTTTTACATTAATAAGCTACACCAGATGTCTTTTGATTAGTAGTAAGCATACATCTATCTTCCCATCATTTTATTTTAAAACTATTTATATTGTTTTCATATTTAAAATGAGTTTCTTGTAGGCAACATATAGTTGGGTCTTATATTTTTAATCCAATTATCTCTGCCTTTTAACTGAAGGGTTTAGACCATTTACATTTACTGTGATTATTGAAATGGTTGGATTTAAATTCACCATCTTGGCTGATGTTTGTTTTCTATATGTACCATTTGTTCTTTGTTAATTTTATCTTCCTTTTCTATCTAATTTTGGACTATTTTTCATTAATCCATTTTATCTCCTTTGTTGTTAATAACTTTAACTTTTTTTATTATTTTATTGATTTCCACATTTTGTCACTGAAAAATAAATACTATAATATTTAAGTCTGAAACATGAATAACCTAAAAACATACTATGTAAATTTTACCATTCACCAAGTTAAAAAAAAAATCTTTATATTAATTTTTAAAGCAAAAAATATATCATTATTACTTCTATATTAAGACCTAGCTTAAGAATTCCTTAGAAAACTGGCTTTTCCCCAAATTTCAAGAATTCAATTCCTCCATATTAAGGAAAAAAAAAAAAAACTCTTATTTTTTAAGAAGGAAAGATTTCAGTAATGGCATTTACCATACAGATGAACCTGGAAACCTATTTGTCCACTCTCTGGAATTGGATTAACTACCTTCTACGCTGTATTTTGAAAAGCAAAATTTACCTCTTGAAGTTGACTAAAAGACAAAATAAAGTTAGGATATAGACCATGTAGCTAATATGGTGGCTTAAGCTGCTTTGTGGTTTACAATAAAATAATTGCGTACCCTGTAATGGAAAACCATCTCTTCCAAGCTTAATTTGGGGAAAATAACTCACCTTATGTTTGGGAAAATTTCTTGCTGGATTCACACATTTACATCTGTCTTCTGAGATCTTGACTTTACATCCAGTGGCCTATTTAACAACTGTTTCATCTCTTCTACTGTGCCTTTCATTCCCATAAGTTCTTTTATTTGTTTTATCAGACTTCCGATTTCTTCTTTTTGTTCATTCCTTGCCTTCTTTATATCCTCCCTCTATTCACCGATTTGATTTTTGATGAGGTTTTCCATGTCTGTTCATATATTCTGAATTACTTGTTTCAACTCCTGTATCTCATTTGAATTGTTGATTTGTTCCTTTGACTGGGCCATATCTTCAATTTTCCTAGTGTGACTGGTTATTTTTTGCTGGCATCTAGGCATTTAATTTCCTTAAGTAGTTTATTCTGGAGATTGTTTTCACTTCTTTTACCTAGGGTTTTCTTGCTGGATGAATTTGTTGTCTGTCTGTTCTTTGACATTGAATTCAGCTTTTTTTGTACCACTAGCTTAGGCTTTGTTTAGCAGAGGAGAATTTTTCACTTCTTGTTTTCTTGTTTCTTGCCCTGCCTGTATCGTGCCTTTTCCCCCCACCCTTAGGAGGGTCTGCTTAGGTATTATAGACCCCAGCCGGATTTTCCCTGACCATACTGGCCTCCTATCAGGAGGAAAGAGTCACCTGCATCAGTTTTCCCTGAAGGTGAGACCCAGCAGGTTGAAAGACTTTCCTGTGAAGTCTCTGGACTCTGTTTTTCTTATCCTGCCCAGTATGTGGCGCTTGTCTGCCTGCAGGTCCCACCAGCATAAAATGATGTGGTACCTTTAACTTTGGCAGACCCTCCCTGCTGGGGGCATGGTGGAGACAGAGGAGAGGTTGTAGGTTGGTTTTAATGACTTCAAATTACCAAGCCCTGGTGTCTGAATTCCTTGAGGGAGGGATTCCACCCGAGTTGGGCCTCACTGCTCCCCTGGGGAAGGCACTGGCTCCAGACAAGCCCTCAAAGAAGCTTGTTTCTGCCTATGCCTGGGGCAGTTGCAGCCTGAGAAGTCCTGCCACTGGTATGCAAAGGCAGCCAAGCCTCTGTAGAAACACAGCCACAAAAACCTGTTTCTCTTTTTTTCCCTTTTTCTATCAGCCCTGCCCCCTCGGCGCCAGGGCAAAAATCAGCAGCCTCCTCTTTGACCAAGTTCACCTGAGCTGGGGGGCCTATTTTTAGTTTTCAGAATTTGTTAATTAATTCCACAATTGGTGTTTGGTTGCGCTCAGCCTCTGCTGCTGGTGAAGTCTCTTTCCTTTCCCCTCTGCAAAGCAGCCTGAGGGGCAGGGGCGCCAGCTGCGGCGGCTTGGGGAACTCATGGTTCTGGAGGTGGCTTGCAGCCAGTCCAGCTGGTCCAGACTGGGGTACGCTGTGTGTCCGGTCACTGATGTGGCCCCAGGAGCTGTTCTGTACTGTTCCTGGTTATTTAGTAGCTGTTCTGGAGGATGAACTAAATTGCTCACCTTGCTAAGCTGCTATCTCGACCTGATTCCACAGGCAGTTTTAAAGTAAGGTATCCAAAGTACATACCTTCAGCTTAAAACTCACATAGCTCAAGCTGAATCCAAAAAAGTATTTCTTATCATGTACACAGGACAACTCAGACCAGAGGTCCTACTACAGAAAAAAGATATATCAGACAAAAATCCTAGTTCTATACTCAAAAGGACCCTTTATTTTAAATGTAGATAGTATCATAATTCATCAAAATAATTTATAATTAATTGCTTCTTAAATATTGTCTTATAAATGATGTTTTCTGAAGTTAAAAGTAACATGGATTCAATAAGGCTTTTCAAATTATCTATTTGGCATATATTAAACCAGTGATGATAGTAAAAAATACAATGTCTCCTATGAAGTCTTCTAAGAAAGGAAATTCATGACAATTTTCCTATTAAATGCCATTCCATCATTAAAAGGGATTAAAAAGAAGCATAAATGAATTTTAACAGTAATGCCAAATCCTGCATTTGGTTCTTTATACAAAACCAAGTCTTTAAAGGTTAAATTACATTCTGTAAGCAAGAAATTCCTTAACAGCAGCTCAGAAACAACATAGAAATCTTGATGAAATGTACTTCATCATCTACTGATGGTAACATGTGTACTCCAATCCCTAATGTATTTGCTTTCTTGCCTCTGCTAATCTTCACAAGTATCTCCATAGGACAAGATAATGCTCATCCTCTCAAAGATGGTTCTATGCAAACAGGAAATCAGCTCAGAGTTTTTTTTTTCTTGTACCATCAATATTCCTTGTAAAGCACCACATTTTACAGAGGAGACAAAGCCTAGTGAATCGCACCATTCCAGTGTGAGGTCTCCACTTTAATCTTCCAAATGCCACTGTTGTGAGGGGGAGTCATCACAAATTGCCATAGCAACATAGCCTTTCTGACTCAGTGGATCAACAACTTTCAGGCACTGCCCAACTGATACCTGGTAGAGCCGATTATTTTTCTAGGGAAAAAAAAAATACTACTAGTTACTTGCTTTTACTAAAAAATCATACTGCCAAACCATGGTAAAGAAGACAAAAAAATCTAGAAGAGATGTGGAGTATTTAAGAATATCCCTTCAAAATCAGAACTTCTACAAGGTAGAGTTTAGCTCTTCCCTGGAGTTGAACTAAATGAGTTCATCTCCTATGCTCCTTTCCTCAACCCTGTTCATTCCTCTCACATTCTCCTGGTATCACTAAGCAAGCTCCTCACCCCAAAGGTCCACTGTTGAGATCCTCCTGATCCATGACACTTCATGAGTCGTGGTGGGTCTGAAGAACGAGTCTCTGACATATCCAGGCAAAGGAGATTATTTAAAACCAATTCATGCTCTTCATTATAAACCCAGATCTAGATGAAAAGACAAATTTTGCTTTAGATACTGAAACTCAGAACTACAGTACTTAAACACATTTGTGAAAGAAAAATGGATATCTTTTCAGTTGTAAAGCAGAACAGACTAATGTACAAGAGTAACACTAAGATAGATTTCAACTTTGCTATCTGAAAATGGAATGAGCTAACACAGGAAAAAGCTGAGATCCTATTCAGGGAAGAAACAAGCAGTGGTTGGATTTTGTTAATTAATTTTTAACTTAACCAAATTTAAATTATTTAGATCTTATCCAATTCTAGGTTTTTCGTATAACTCTCTCAGGTTCAAGATTGGGTAAGCCCATCAAGACTGCTAGTTACCTTTAGACAGAAAACACAGGCTATTATTTTCATATTTCCCTCATCTGTTGGGCAGGTAATGATGTGCTTAAGCTGTACATCACATTACCCTGCAGAACATTATACTCTATTCCCACATCATAACAGCATTTGGAACAAATGTATGATATAATCTTGACTACCAAGTGGCAGGATTTTCCTTAGTTGTGCAAATGATTTTTCAGAACAGCCTTATTAAAAGGCTCTCAGGTTATTTTCAGAAACAAAAGCCTCATCTGGCTGAACTGCAATGAATAACTTCTAAACCCAAAAGGAAGGTATTTTCTTCTACTCTCTGAATGATTTTACTCATTGCCTCTTCCAGCTATAGACCCAAGATAGATGAGAGCTGCTTCCTATTAACATGAAGAAAGATTCTCTATCAGTGCTTCAAAACTTTCTGTCATGACAGAAATGTTGTATTATCTTTGCTGTACAGTATGGTAGTCATTAGCCACAGGTAGCTTCTGAGTACTTGAAATGTGACTAGTGTAACTGAGGAAGTAAATTAATTTTATTTAATTTGAATGCCACATGTGTGGCTATGGAATTAGTACAACTTTACATAGTCACAACTTAGTACACACAAAATATTATAACTCCACCACCCCAAACTTCTTATATTTTCTGGAGCATTTCAAATTTCAGCTATCTTTTCCCTTTGTAACCTATACCACTGAAATGTCACCATAATTCTGATCCTTCAGCAACCATAATATGTATCTCTCATACCCGAAAATGGCCAAAAAAAAAAAGAAAAGAAAAAATCCCTTTTTAAGCCTAGTTTTCCAATACATACGTCACCTTAGAGAGTGTACATGAATGCTTCTAGAAATATTCTATGAAATTTCACCTCAATTTGCATGAAAAATCTCAAGTGTTCTTTGCATTCTTGAGTTAAACCAACCCACAACTAAAATGGAAAAGAAACTTTATGGCAGTTTTGGGCACTGTAGTCTTGACACACTAAAACAATGAGATTAGACTGCTATTAGATTATACTATTTTATCATATACAAAGTTTGAAATTGCTGTTCTGTATTGAAGTTTTTGCTTATGTTGGCTACATCAAATTAATATCATTGAAAAGACACATGTAAAGTGATGTTAAATTATGTGAATGAAATGACCCAATATTCTGTTATGGTTTCCTCTGATGAACCACCAAAAATTAATCAGGAAAATATCTCAGAGAAAACTCTACAAAAAATATACTGACTTATCTAATCCACATTTAATATTCTTGTCCAGAAAGAAGGTACATTTCCTTTGCCATTTCTAATAAATTCATATACCTCTCTGGTAAGTCACAATTCAGTTTCATTCTGTTTAATATTGGAAAGTATATATGATGTTCAAAATAACTGAAATGCTACTTTGACCAACAATTAGCACAGGAAAAATATGCAAAGGAGTATTAAGGTAATTTGCAACATAAAACGTATAATTTAAGGAAAGTCAGAACATTAAATATCTCAGGTTCTCACTCCTTGGAGTTATTATGGGCTGTTTTCCTTCATAAATACTTAATTTCTGAGGATTGGCTATGAGTCCCAAGTATCACTTACCTGATTTGGGTCACTATAGTCACACACCTTAAGCACTACAAGGCCTCCCTTCTGATTTGGGCGACCTTGTGCCACCAGACATTTGTTGGTCTGGAGATGATAAAGCTGTAAAAGAAGAGAGAGCTCTTGACAATTCAGCATGCAAAGCAATACTAACATGAGAAAAAGTTTCAGAATGCTTAAAAAAGAAGATTGGGATGAAATATAAAAATATTTTTCCAGAAGAACATAAAAAACTTTTCCAGTGGTATGTATTCTAAGGGTCGTAAAAAGATAAGCACACGACAATATGAATAAACCTTGAGGACATAATGCTGAGTAAAACAGACCAGACACAAAAGGATGGATACTGCATGATTTTGCTATGGCCCTGGTAAAAGTAAACTCAGAGGCTTATAATACAGAATAGGGGAACTACAGATAGATAGCTAGAGCAGGGTGAATAGTTACCTAACGAGGTTGAACTTAAATGTAAGAGAATTGATAGAAGTGAAGGCAGTTCATTAGAGGGTTTATAAGTAACACTGCCATTACTGAAGGTGAACATGATTGAAAGGTTATATAAAGCCCTCTATCCCACCAATTAACACTACAAATAAAAGTTCTTACATGAACTACTTCAAAGGTATGAATCATGTACAAAGAATCAATAATAGAGGGGTGTAGAGGGAAAACTACTACTGCATGCTATGGCCCATATTTAACAGGAAGATGTCCCAAGGACCACAGTAATACCTGGGGTAAAAAACTCAGGGAGAGGGACAAGAGTTAAGGGCAGATTTGGATTTTCTATTGGGTGAGTGTGTTTTTATCTGTTATTTTTCTCTTTGGAGCAATGAAAATTGTCTAAAATTGAGTATGATGATGACTGTAGAACTAAGTGAGGATAATAAAAGGCATGGATTGTTTACTTTGGACATTATCCATGATGCACAATGGATGGAAGTGGCTGAAGGATACACTGCAATGCAGAGAGGCAAACTGTGGTGGATACATACAGAATACTGTGTGCCTACCAAAAGGAACAAAGTTGTGAGGCATGCAAAGAAGTGAATGAACCTAACAGGGATACTAGATGCAAAATAAGCCAGAACCAATAGAGCAAATATTGCATAGTCTCTTCTAGAAAATACTTATAAGAACATTGGGCCTAAATTGTAAATTCTTATAGCAGTCACATTTAGTCCAGAGTCGTGAATCTTATTTCTAGATTTTGAGATGTTGTATTATACATGTATAGGCTGGTATTTCCCTGGAACTCTGGGTACCTGTGTAATACCTAAGACTCAGAGTTGAAGTCCTGTAGGTGTGAAAGGCAGCCCTGCCACATACAACAACGGTAAAACTGTTACAGAAATTAAAAAAGAGATCAGGCTTCAATTAGATGTAAGAATGAAGCTGATCTGGTTAGGACTAAGGTAAATCAGAATACAGGATAAAGGATAATGTTGGCTGTATTTCAGAATTTCACCTACTGTATAAGACCAAAGGAAGAGGGTCTTATTTTGTCCAAAACCTATATTTTTGTCCAAAACCTAAATTTTCAGTGGCACATAATCTAACTGAGCGTGTCTGGACAGCTCATTTAACAATCTAACCACATGGAGCCCAGAATGTGAATAAGCACTTATACTTTTGTTTAGCTTAAAGTAATAGGTGGATATATCCCAGAGTAGGTTGGGCAGACAAATAAAAAGTACTGGCAAAGTCCCTTGAGGGACTGGAGAAAAAAATATGGAACTATCAAACTTTCCCACCAGGGCAATCCCTGATACTGTCTCAAACATTAGGGACTCCCAAGTCAATAGGCCAAGCCCTTGATCTTGCTCTTGTGAAACATTTCTGAAACAAAGAATCTTAAGACTACCTATAGTTATAAGAGTTACTTGCAGAAAACCTTTTTTGTTGTTTAGATGTGCCCTCTCTTGCTCTAAGCCCAACTCTGCAAGTAAAATCATTACCCTCCCCACTATGTGGGATGTTTCCCTAGTAACGTGGGACATGATTTCCAGGGTTGAGCCTGGTCCTGGCATGGTGGGACTGACAATGTCTTTCTGACCAAAAGAGGGGAAAGAATGTAACAAATAAGGTATCAGTAGCTAAGAGAGTTCAAATAGAGTCAAGAGGCTATTCTGGAATTACAAGATCAACAGAGCCAAGATGGCAGCTTAGTAAGGTATGGGATTTAGTTCGTCCTCCACAGCACCTACTAAATAACCAGGAACAGTACAGAACAGCTCCTGGGGTCACGTCAGTGACAGGACACACAGCGTACCCTAGTCTGGACCAGCTGAACCAGCTGCAAGCCACCCCCAGAACCATGAGTTCCCAAGCTGCCGCAGCCGGTGTTCCCCACCCCACCCTCCTCGCCTGCTTCCCAGAGGGGAAAGGAAAGAGACTTCACCAGCAGCAGAGGCTGAGCGCAACCAAACACCAATTGTGGAATTAATTAACAAATTCTGAAAACTAAAAATAGGCCCCCAGCTCAGGTGAACCTGGTCAAAGAGGAGGCTGCTGATTTTTGCCCTGGCGCCGAGGGGGCAGGGCTGATAGAAAAAGGGAAAAAAAGAGAAACAGAGGTTTTTGTGGCTGTGTTTCTACGGAGGCTTGGCTGCCTTTGGATACAGTGGCAGGACTTCTCAGGCTGCACCTACCCCAGGCATAGGCAGAAACAAGCTTCTTTGAAGGCCTGTCTGGAGCCAGTGCCTTCCCCAGGGGAGCGGTGAGGCCCAACTCGGGTGGAATCCCTCCCTCAAGGAATTCAGACACCAGGGCTTGGTAATTTGAAGTCATTAAAACCAGCCTACAACCTCTCCTCTGTCTCCACCATGCCCCCAGCAGGGAGGGTCTGCCAAAGTTAAAGGTACCACATCATTTTATGCTGGTGGGACCTGCAGGCAGACAAGCGCCACATACTGGGCAGGATAAGAAAAACAGAGTCCAGAGACTTCACAGGAAAGTCTTTCAACCTGCTGGGTCTCACCTTCAGAGAAAACTGATGCAGGTGACTCTTTCCTCCTGATAGGAGGCCAGTATGGTCAGGGAGAATCCGGCTGGGGTCTATAATACCTAAGGAGACCCTCCTAAGGGTGGGGGGGGAAAGGCACGGTACAGGCAGGGCAAGAAACAAGAAAACAAGAAGTGAAAAATTCTCCTCTGCTAAACAAAGCCTAAGCTAGTGGTACAAAAAAAGCTGAATTCAATGTCAAAGAACAGACAGACAACAAATTCATCCAGCAAGAAAACCCTAGGTAAAAGAAGTGAAAACAATCTCCAGAATAAACTACTTAAGGAAATTAAATGCCTAGATGCCAGCAAAAAATAACCAGTCACACTAGGAAAATTGAAGATATGGCCCAGTCAAAGGAACAAATCAACAATTCAAATGAGATACAGGAGTTGAAACAAGTAATTCAGAATATATGAACAGACATGGAAAACCTCATCAAAAATCAAATCGGGCGGGCCGCGGTGGCTCAGCGGGCAAGAGTGCTTGCCTGCTATGCCGGAGGACCCCGGTTCGATTCCCGGCCCCAGCCCATGTAAAAAACAAACAAACAAACAAAATATAATAAAACAAGAAAATGTTTAAAGATGTTTCCCTTTCTTCCTCCCTTCCTTCCTTCCATCCTTCCTTCCTTCTCTCTGTCTTTCCTTCCCTTCCTCCCTTAAAAAAAAAAAAAAAAAAAAAAAAATCAAATCGGTGAATAGAGGGAGGATATAAAGAAGGCAAGGAATGAACAAAAAGAAGAAATCGGAAGTCTGATAAAACAAATAAAAGAACTTATGGGAATGAAAGGCACAATAGAAGAGACGAAAAAAACAGTGGAAACCTACAATGGTAGATTTTGAGAGGTAGAAGATAGGATTAGTGAACTGGAGGATGGAACATCTGAAATCTGACAAGCAAAAGAAAATATAGGGAAAAATATGAGCAGGGACTCAGGAAACTGAATGAGAATATGAAGCACATGAATATACATGTTGTGGGTGTCCCAGAAAGAGAAGAGAAGGGAAAAGGAGGAGAAAAACTAATGGAGGAAATTATCATTGAAAATTTCCCAACTCTTATGATAGACTTAAAATCACAGATCCAAGAAGTGCAGCGTACCCCAAAGAGAATAGATTCAAGTAGACATACTCCAAGACACTTACTAATCAGAATGTCAGAGGTCAAAGAGAAAGAATCTTGAAAGCAGCAGCAGAAGAGCAATCCATCACATATAAGGGAAGCCCAATAAGACTATGCATAGATTTCTCAGCAGAAACTATGGAGGTGAGAAGACAGTGGGATGATATATTTAAGTTATTAAAAGAGAAAAACTGCCAACCAACATTTCTATATCCAGCAAAATTGTCCTTCAAAAATGAGGGAGAAATTAAAACATTTTCAGACGAAAAATCACTGAGAGAATTTGTGACCAAGAGACCAGCTCTGCAAGAAATACTAAAGGGAGCACTAGAGGCAGATATGAAAAGACAGGAGAGAGAGGTGTGGAGAAGAGTGTAGAAAGGAAGACTATCAGTAAAGGTAAAACAATTACAAGACAGAAGGAAAACATTTTTGGAAAGCTCTTGATGCAGCAACTTGATCCAGCTCAATAAATCCTAGCTCTTTTGAATAACATATCAATAAGTTACTGTTGATAACCTACTACTCTTAAACCTACGATTAAAGGGTCAAGAAAGAAACTGCCACTAATTTTATAACCTATCATCCAATTGTTTGACAGTACATAATTATTTGCTCTTTGAATACTTTGGTGAATTACTTGCAGTAATCATTTTTTTAAAGCTTATCTTTGAAGTCCTAACCAATGATTTTTGTTTTGCTTGTTTTGAATTTTACATAAATGGAATCAGTTCTGCAGTTTAGTTTTCCTGCTCCGCAGTTCTTGAGAGTCAACTACAGTGTTGTATATAGCTGTAATCCATTCATTTTCACTATCATGTAGTACTGTATTGAGTATACCACAATCATTTATCCTTTCTGTTGAATGACAATGGAAATATAGATTGTTTCCAGTTTTGAACTATCAGAATTAGAGCCTTGAGACTGTTTCTTCACATCTCCTGGCACATATACCTGATATTTACATAGGATTAGAATTGCAGAGGTTTAGGGTATGTACTTGATCAACAGTACATACTAATAAGTTTATTTCAAAACTAATTGTATCAATTTATACTCTGGCCAAAAGTGTAAAAGTATTGAAGTTGTTTCACATTGTAACCAATACTCTTACTCTCAGACTTTTAAATTTTTACCAGTGTAAATGATATGAAATAATATCTCATTGTGTTTTTAATTTGAAATTTTCTGTCCATTCTGGTTACCTCTTCCAGGCACGTTCTTTTGTGTAGTTTGGGGGTATATTTTGTTGTTGGGCATTTTCTTATTCAGATAATACGAGTTCTTTATATATTTTGGCCAAAAATTCTTCGTGAATAATATGTGTTGCAAATCATATCCCAGATTATAGCTTTTCTTCTGATTCTCTTTATGGTATCCTTTTCATTATGAGACGTTCTTAATTTTAAAATATTTGAATGCATCAGCTTTTTCCCACATAGTTTAAACTTTTTGAATATTGTCTTAAGAATTCACTATTCTGAGGCCACAAAAATATTTTTCTATATTGTTTTCTAATGTGATACTGTTTCTTTAATTTATCTAGAATTAATTTTAGTGTTTAATGTAAGATAAGGATCTAGTATAATTTTTCCCCATATGGACAAGCAACAGTACTACTAAAATGTACTAAAAAGTCATTTCATTGCTTAAAAAAAATCATTTCATTCCTACATGAACTTATGGCTCAATTTTGTCAGAAATTAATTTTCCACATTTGTCTAGGTTTTTTATTTTCTGGGCATTCTCTTTCATTAAACTGTTTGTTTATTTGTATACAAACATTATACTGTTTTAGTTACTACAGCTTTTTTTTTTTAAATGCCTGATAATTATTAATTCAAGCCGCACCCATCCCCAGCCCAAGAACACATCTTATCAGAAACAAAATGTCTTGTTTTTTTTTTTGCGTGGGCAGGCACCAGAAATCAAAGCTGGGTTTTCTGCATAGCAGGTGAGAACTCTGCCTGCTGAGCCACTGTGGCCCACCTTCAGAAACAAATTTTAAAATCAGCTCACCAAGTTCCAACTCCTCGAAATATGAGAATTTTTCATTGTAATTGGCATTGTCTAATCCAATTTAGAAGGAATTGGCTTATTTTCTGATGCTGATTCTTCTAATTCTTTTTTTTTTAATTTTTTATTAAAAAAAATTATAAGAAACAAACATTCCCAACACATACACTCAGTAATTCACAATATCATCACATAGTTGCATATTCATCATCATGATCATGTCCCAGAACATTAGCATCAATTCCAAAAAAGAAATAAAAAGACAACAGGAAAATATAACAAACAGAAAAAAAAAATTTTACAGGCCATACCCCTTACTGATCCCTTTCATTGATCACTAGCCTTTCAAACTATATCTATTTTAACATTTGTTCCCCCTATTATTAATTTTTATTCCATATGTTCCTCTCATCTGTTGACAAGGTAGATAAAAGGAGCATCAGACACAAGGTTTTCACAATCACACAGTTACACTGTGAAAGCTATATCATTATACAATCATCATCGAGAAACATGGCTACTGGAACACAGCTCTACATTTTCAGCAGTTCCCTCCAGTCTCTCCATTACATCTTAAATAACAAGGTGATATCTACTTAATGCATACGAATAACCTCCAGGATAACCTCTCGACTCTGTTTGGAATCTCTCAGCCATTGACACTTTGTCTCATTTCCCTCTTACCCCTTTTGGTCGAGGTTTTCTCAATCCCTTGATGCTGGGTCTCAGCTCACTCTAGGATTTCTGTCCCATGCTGCCAGGAAGATCCACACCCTTGGTAGTCATGTCCCACGTAGACAGGGAGAGGGTGGTGAGTCTGCTTGCTGTGTTGGCTGGAGAGAGAGGCCACATCTGAGCAACAAAAGAGGTTCTCTTGGGGGTGACTCTTAGGCTTAATTTTAAGTAGGCTTGACTTATCCTCTGTGGGGTTAAGTTTCATATGAACAACCCCCAAGACTGCGGGCTCAGCCTATAGCTTTGGTTGTCCACACTGCTTGTGTGAATATCAAGAATTCAACTTGGGGAAGTTGAGTGTTCCCCTGTTCTCACCATTCCCCAAAGGGGACTTTGCAAAATACTTTTCCACTCACTGATCAAATCACTCTGGGATTCATCAGGGCATCACCTGGACAAACGAACAAAATCTCATGTCCTATACAAAGTTCCATGTACTTAAGGTGTTCAATCAACTATCTACATAAGTTATATTAGGAGATGCACTAGTCAAAGTATAGATTTGTACCAAATAAACATTTTTTGCTTTTAGTCTCATGCATTAGTTGAAATTTTAAAATATTAAGTACCATCTATTTTCAGCACACTGCAGTAATGACATTCTTTTGTTCTTCCTCATGCAAAAACATTTTTTAAATTTGTACATTTAGTCACTATCATTATACACTCTAGGCATTCCTAGATTATACCATCTCAATCTTTATTGTCTATCTTTCTTTGTGATTTCATTTATGCCCCAGCCCTCCTCCCTCTATCATTCTCATATGCAGCTTCATTCAGTGTTTTAACATAATTGTATTACAGTTACGTAATTTGTGCTGTCCATTTCTGAGTTTTTATATTCAGTCCTGATGCACAATCTGTATCCCTTCAACTCCAATTACCCAATATCTTACCCTATTTCTATCTCCTGATGGTCTCTGTTACCAAAGAAATATTCCAAGTTTATTCACTAATGTCAGTTCATATCAGTGAGACCATACAGTATTTGTCCTTTTGTTTCTGGCTAATCACACTCAGCATAATGTCCTTAAGGTCCATTCATGTTGTTACATACTTCATAACTTTATTCTGTCTTACAGCTGCATAATATTCCGTCTTATGTAAATGTCACAGTTTGTTTAGTCAACTTTCTGTTGATGGACATTTTGGCTGTTTCCATCTCTTGGTAATTGTTTAAAATGCTGCTATAAACATTGGTGTGTAAATGTCCATTTGTGTCCTTGGCCTCGTGTCCTTTGAGTAGAGACAGCATATAGATGGGTCCTGTTTTTCAATCCATTCTGCCAGACTATGTCTTTTGACTGGAGAGTTTAATCCATTAACATTCAGTGTTATTACTGCATGGGTAGTACTTTCTTCTACTATTTTGCCTTTTGGATTTTATATGTCATATCTATTTTTCCTTCTTTTTCCCTTTACTCATAGTCCTCCTTTCTACCCTCTTCTCCACACCTCTCTCTTCTGTCTTTGTATCTGTCTCTAGTGTTCCCTTTAGTATTTCTTGCAGAGCTGGTCTCTTGGTCACAAATTCTCAGTGATTTTTTTGCCTGAAAATGTTTTAATTTCTCCCTCATTTTTGAACGACAATTTTGCTGGATATAGAATTGTTGGTTGGCAGCTTTTCTCTTTTAATAATTTAAATATATTATCCCACTGTCTTCTCGCCTCCATGGTTTCTGCTGAGAGATCTGCCCATAGTCTTATTGGGCTTCCCTTGTATGTGATGGATTGCTTTTCTCTTGCTGCTTTCAAGTTCCTCTCTTTCTCTTTGACCTCTGACATTCTGATTATTAAATGTCTTAGAGTATGTCTATTTGGATCTATTCTCTCTGGGGTACCCTGCACTTCTTGGATCTGTAATTTTAAGCTTTTCATAAGGGTTGGGAAATTTTCAGTGATAATTTCCTCCATTAGTTTTTCTCCTCCTTTTCCCTTCTCTTCTTCTTCTGGGACACCCACAACACGTATATTCATGCACTTCATATTGTCTTTCAATTCCCTGAGTCCCTGCTCATATTTTTCCATTTTTTTCCAATAGTTTCTGTTTCTTGTTGGATTTCAGATGTTCTGTCCTCCAGTTCAGATATCCTATGTTCTCTCGAAATCTACCATTGTAGGTTTCAATTGTTTTTTTCATTTCTTCTATTGTCTTTCATTCCCATAAGTTCTGTGATTTCTTTTTTCAGACTTTCAGTTTCTTCTTTTTGTTCATTCCTTGCCTTCTTTATATCCTCCCTCAATTCATTGATTTGGTTTTTGATGACGGTTTCCATGTCTGTTCGTACATTCTGAATTGTCTCAGCTCCTGTATGTCATTTGAATTGTTGGTTTGTTCCTTTGACTGGGCCATATCTTCAATTTTCCTAGTGTGGTTTATTTTTTGCTGGTGTCTAGGCATTTAATTACCTTAATTAATTTACTCTGGAGATTGCTTTCACTTCTTTTATCTAGGGTTTTCTTGCTGGATGAATTTGTTGTCTATCTGTTCTTTGACATTCCGTTCAGCTTTATCTGGACCTTTAGCTCAAGTTTTGTTTAACAGAGGAGAATTTTTCAGTTCTTGTTGTCTTGTTTCTTGCCCTGCTTGTGTGGTCCCTTTCCCCCACACACACTTAGGAGGGTCTACTTAGATATTATAGACCCCAGCCAGATTTTCCCAGACCAAACTGGCCTCCTATCAGGAGGAAAGAGTCACCTGCATTGGTTTTCCCTGAGGGTGAGACCCAGCAAGTTGAAAGACTTTCCTGTGAAGTCTCTGGACTCTTTTTCTTATCCTGTCCAGTATGTGGTGCTTGTCTGACTGCAGGTCCCACCAGCATAAGATGATGCAGTACCTTAACTTTGGCAAACTCTCCCTGCTGGAGGGCGTGGTGGAGACAGAGGAGAGGTTGTAGGCTGGTTTTAATGACTTCAAATTACCAAGCCCTGTGTCTGAATTCCTTGATGGAGGGATTCCACCTGGGTGGGGCTTCACCCCTCCCCTGGGGAAGGCACAAGCTCCATATAAGCCCCCAAAAGAGCTCACTTCTGCCTATGCCTGGGGCAGTTGCAGCCTGAAAAGGCCTGCCGCTGTATCCAGAGGAAGTCAAGCCTTTGTAGATACACAGCCACAAAATCCTCTGTTTCCTTTTTTTTTTTTTCCCCCTTTACTGTCAGTCCTGCCCCCTTGGCACCGGGGCAAAAATGAGCAACCTCCTCTTTGATCAGGTTCATCTAAGCTGGAGGCCTATTTTTAGTAGTCAGAATTTGTTAATTAGTTCCACAATTGGCGTTTGATTGTGCCCAGTCCCTGCTGCTGGTAAAGTCCTTTCCTTTCCCCTCTGGGAAGCAGCCTGTGGGGGAGGGGCGCTGGCTGCCACAGCTTTGGGAATTCACAGTTCTGGGGGGTGCTCGCAGCTGGTCCAGACTGGGGTATGCTGTGTGTCCGGTCACTATCGTGGCTCCAGGAGCTTTTCTGTACTGTTTCTGGTTATTTAGTAGTTGTTCTGGAGGATGAACCAAAATCCGCACGTTGTTAAGCCACCATCTTGACCCGGAAGTCGATTCTTCTAATTCTTGTGTATAATATTTCTGTTGATTCATTAACCCAAATTTTTAAATATAATCTGTAACTTATTTGGAATTTTTAATGAGATTTACTCCTAATTAATTTTTTCTTTTTTAGTACTTGATATTTGATGATCCTCTAAATAAAAAAACATACAAAATTATGACTAGTGCATTTCCTAATATAACTTATGTAGACAGCTTAATTGAACACTGTAAGTGCACGGAACCTTGAGTACGACATGAGATTTTGTTAGTTTGCCCAGAGTGATGCCCCAATAAATCCCAGAGTGAGTTGAACAGTGAATAAAAAAGTATTTGCAAAGTGCCTTTGGGGAATGGTGAGAGGGGGAAAATTCAACTTCCCCAAGTTGAATTCTTGATATCCTCACAAGCAGTATGTACAACCAAAGCTATAGGCTGAGCCTCCAGTCTTGGGGTTTGTTCATATGAAACTTAACCCAACAAACGGTAGGTTAAGCCTACTTAAAATTAGGCCTAAGAGTCACCCCCAAGAGAACCTCTCTTGTTGCTCAGATGTGACCTCTCTCTCCAGCCAACACAAGCAAACTCACCACCCTCCCCGTCTACGTGGGACATAACTACCAGGAGTGTGACCTTCCTGGCAACATGGGACAGAAATCCTAAAATGAGCTGAGACTCAGCATCAAGGGATTGAAAAAAACCCTAGAGTGAGCCGAGACTCAGCATCAAGGGATTGAGAGAATCTTCTCGACCAAAAGGGGGAAGAGGGAAATGAGACAAAATGGCAATGGCTGAGAGATTCCAAACAGAGTCGAGAGGTTATCCTGGAGGTTACTCCTATGCATTAAGGAGATATCATCTTGTTATTCAAGATGTAATGGAGAGGCTGGAGGGAACTGCCTGAAAATGTAGAGCTGTGTTCCAGTAGCCACGTTTCTTGAGGATGATTGAATAATGATAGAGCTGTCACAATGTGACTGTGTGATTGTGAAAACCTTGTGTCTGATGCTCCTTTTATCTACCTTGTCAACAAAGGAGTAGAACATATGGAATAAAAATAAATAATAGGGGAAATAAATGCTAAAATAAATTTAGTTTGAAATGCTAGTGATCAATGAAAGCAAGGGGTAAGGGGTATGGTAGGTATAGATTTTTTTTTTTCTTTCCTGTGTTCGTTTTATTTCTTTTTCTATTGTCTTATTTCTTTTTCTGAATTGATGCAAATGTTCTAAGAAATGATGAATATGCAACTAAGTGATGATATTGTGAATTACTGATTATGTATGTTGTTTTATTTTGTTTCATTTTTTTAATTAATAAATAAATTTTAAAAATTAAAAAAAAAGATGTAATGGAGAGGCTGGAGGGAACTGCTGAAAATGTAGAGCTGTGTTCCAGTAGCCATGTTTCTTGAAGATGATTGTATAACGATATAGCTTTCACAGTGTGATTGTGAAAACCTTGTATCTAATGCTCCTTTTATCTTCCTTGTCAAGAGATGAGTAGAACATATGGAATAAAAATAAATAATGGGGGGAACAAATGTTAAAATAAATTTAGTTTGAAATGCTAGTGATCAATGAAAGGGAGGGGTAAGGGGTATGGTATGTATAAATTTTTTTCTGTTTTCTTTTTATTTCTTTTTCTGAATAGATGTAAATGTTCCAAGAAGTGATCATGATGATGAATATGCAAGTATTGGTGATACTGTGAATTACTGATTATATATGTAGAACGGAATGATCAAAATAGGAATGTTTGCATTTGTTTAATGGTTTGTTTTTTGGCATTTAAAAAATAAAATAAGATAATTAAAAAAAAAAGAGTGGTTGTTAAGCTGAATTAGCTGGAGGCCTGTCTCCATCCATTTGTGTGGGTCTTGATTAGTTTCTGAAGTTCTATAAAAGAGGAAACATTTTGGAGAATGATTCTGAGAGAGCAGAACAGCATAGCCACAAGAAGCAGAGTCCACCAGCCAGAGACCTTTGGAGATGAAGAAGGAAATTGCGTCCCAGGGAGCTTCATGAAACAGGAAGCCAGAAGAGGCTAGCAGATGACACTGTGTTCACCATGTGCCCTTTCAGAGGAGAGAAGAACCCTGACCATGTTCACGATATGCCTTTCCAGATGAGAGAGAAACTCGGCTGTGTTCGCCATGTGCCTTCTCACTTGAAAAAGAAACCCTGAACTTCATCGGCCTTCATGAACCAAGGTATCTTTCTCTTGATGCCTTAGATTGGACATTTCTATAGACTTGCTTTAATGGGGATATTTTCTCAGCCTTAAAACTGTAAACTTGCAACTTATTAAACTTCCCTTTTAAAAAGTAAAAAAAAAAAGTACATATTCTAAAATGTATTGCTCCTTATTTTTGTGTAATAATTTTGAATCTTAGCAACCTTGACAAACTTTTATTAATTGTAGACAGTGTTTTGTCTGGATTTTCCCTGTATGAACTATCATATATACATAATGACAGTTTTGGATTTTTTCCCAGTCTTTAAATTTTATTTCTTCTTCTTGGCTTACTGAGTTACTGGGGCATACAGTAAATATGGGGCATAAGTATGGGGGATACAGTAAATATGACAAATAAGAGTGGTGAATATAGCAGGAACTTGCCTTGATCTTAGAAGAACACATTGAATGTTTCTCATGAAAGATGATGTTTGAATTAAAAAAAAAAAAAGAGGCTATTCTGGAGATTACTCTTAATGCAAGCTTCAGCTAGATACTGCTAATTGCTACAGTTTGCCAAACTCCAACCAACACCATTTCTGTTAACCCTAAAGAACACCTAGGGGACTGTGTCTGAGATTATACAAAAGTTTCACACACTAAGATTATTTTCCAGAAACCTACAACTTCCAGATGGTTCCTATGCCAGATAACTTCTGAATCCTAGAGGAGCCAGCCTCTCCAAGGACATCAACTAGTTCCATCCCCCTATCCCATACTGTCAACACCCCTTACCAACATGAAAAAGTTAGAATGAGCATAGACAGAATACCCCTGAAGACTGGGAGAAGGATCAAAGGAGAAGGAAGAGTTATAATACAGATGATAAGATTTCACAAATGAGTATGACTTCTAAATCATTATATGATATTTCTTTTAGTCTCCAGTGTCTTAGAGAAGCTAGAAGACCTGAAATTGTGAAACTGAAACCCATACCAAATACTGAAGTCTTATATACTTGAAGTTATAGTTCTATAACTACTTGTTAAAGAATCCTTTGAAATTTATTGCTTTTTTGTATATATGTTGTACTTTACAATTAAAAAAAGATACTATAAGGTTATAGGAAATTTGGGCATACAATGACAAGCAGAAATTCTAGCTGAAGATATGTTTTCCAATCTACTATGGTAGGGATGGAAATTAAAATATCCCTGCCCTAAAGAACCTTAAAATGAAATTGGGGAAATAAGAACAAAAGGCATAAACAAGGACAAAATAAGATAATACATAATTAAATGTAACATATATGCTAAACTGGAGAAAAATAGATTATAAATAGAAATTCTACAGTTGACATAAATAAAAGTATATACCATATTAAGTTTATTATGGAATGTTTTCTCTTCCTCACACTGATTTTTTTAAAAAGTCAATCTGATCATTACTCTCAGCCTCCCCATTCCCACCCACCCACCAAAAAAAAAGAAGCACTCATTTTAATGGTTCTTTCAAATAACGCCAAACTCCTTATCACAGCCTACAATGTTCTTCTATCTCTCTAGACTCAGCCTGCATGAAGAGCCTTCTGCCGCCATCTCCAGCCCCACTGGACTCCTGGACTCAGAATCCTGAACCCAATGTCAAAACGTATTCACGATCTTCCTTCCCAGTTTAAAGCTTTTACACTATCTATCCCCTTGGCCTGGAAGACTTTTTCCTAGAACCTTTCCATTCAATTAACTCTTACTCATCCTTCAGATCCCTGGTCAAGTATCCACTGCTCATGAAAGCCTTCCCTAACTAAGGCAGAGCCCCCTATATTATGGAAACCCCTGTACTATTCTCTATTATGAATAGCACCTTGTCATGACTGTAATTTTTCTTGTTTTTTAAGTAATTTCTGTTAAGCTCCTTTAATTAGGGACTATGCCCATTTTTATTCGATATTGTATCCCTACCATAAGCAAAGTCTTGTTTGTAGTAGGCATTCAACAAAAATCAGTTGAAGAAAACCCTAAAATTGTGGAATTGTGATCCATACCACCTCTGAAGTCTGTTCTACAACAAATCATTGCGATGTGTTTTGAAATTGATTGCCTTTCGTATATGTTATTTTTCACACACACACACATACAAGTTAATTGTGATATAGGAAAAAAAAATTAAGGAAAAAAAATGTTTCTTCTAGCCTCCAGTGTTTTGGAGTAACTTGAAGGAAAAGTCTGAAATAGTGGAACAGTAACCCATAGCAAATTTTGAAATCTGTTCTTTGACTACCTGTTGAAGCATACTTTGATAATTATTGCTTTTTCTTTCTTTTCTTTGTATATATGTTATATTTAACAATTAAAAAAATGTTTTAAAAAAATTAGTTGAGTAAATATATGTCAACAATGATAAAAAAAATACCAGCAAAAATCATATAAACTAGTGATGACAGGGATAATGTTGAAGGAAGAAAAAAAGTGATGGGCTAAACAGCACAGCAATGTAGTCATAACATTTCAATAATTCAAGTGAACTTATTGAAATGATAAGTTCTTACAGATAACTGAAGAATACTATAAAATTGTTTCCACCTAAGAGAGAAGAGCAGAAGGACAAAGGGGAAGCAAAGAGAATCTAATCTGGGTAAAAGGATCAGTTAAGTATGAAAAGAGGTTAGATGACCCAGGCAAGAAATAATAACAGCAAGGGATTTCAACTATAGGAACATACGCTGGTATATCCATGTATGGAATGTATTTGTGTGATGATTTCTCAATAAAAATAGTAGAAATAAAATTTTAAAAAATGAGAAAATTTCTAACAGCTTGATAACTTTTTTTATATAAAATAAAGAGAACAAGAAGGAAGGAATCTAGGCTTAATTCTAATCAGTGAAAAAGAGTTGGCAATGTAAAAGACCCTTGGGAGAAGTGCCTTTTTTAACATAAAAAAAGGGAAAACAGGACAATTACTCGTAACTTTCAGAAAGCAAATTCTAAGCAATCCAGGGGAAAAAAAGATGATTTTATGGCTAGAAACTCTGAAATGTAAGTGTCATTGTAGAGCTGTAATTAATTTTATAAGAAACAGAAGGAGGACATCTAAAGAAACAAATGTGGTTGATCAACATGATTCCCAATAAGCTCAAATGACTGCCTGGAATTTGGAATGTCAAATCAAACTTTATTTCACCACCTTAGCACTCATCACCACCTTTTATTTGCTGTCTAAAAGTCATTTTCCTGAGCGGTAAACCAGAAGTATATAGCTATTCGATTCTCCTTTTTTTTCTCTATGGACTCTGCCAAATTACACTTATTTGGTAGTTTCTTTGTTTGTATATTCACATGCATATATACCTCTTGGAAGCTGTGATAGAACTTATCTTTATGGAAGTCACACTTTCATTAACCGTAATGCTATTAATAGCAAAGGTATTAACATTTCTAAAGTCTTATAACCTGAGTAGAAAACGTTCCCAGCAAAAGAATACAATGGTAAGCAAGCTATAGACAATCACTAAATACTTCAAGGACAGAATGTCATTTATATAGCTTACGGACATTGCAAAATGTTTAATATTATACAGCTTTTAATGAAAAACTGATAAGATGACTTTCTTACCCTTCCACGCTGAAGGACTTTGGGGCGTTTGGGCCCTCTATTAATAAAAATGGGTTGCTGTGGTTTGGCATTGGGCCCAGATATCTGCATCTGTGGGTAAATATTATCCAAATACCATTTAAATGACTTACAACCCAACTTCTTTCTCAATTCAACACGCTCACTAATATTTCCATAGCTTTTGGTCTTCAGATCAGGTCTTAAGAAAAAATATTGTTCCTGAATTAACAAAAAAAGGAAAAGAAAGAGAATGAGTTTTTTGTGAAAAATGAATATTAACTATTTTTCCAGTTTAAAGAACTAACTGAAAACAATGAATTATGAACAAAAGTACGTTTCATGCCCCTGTTTAAATCTTGTTACCAGATAATGTCAGTGGGAAGTTTTCTACAATTAGGTACATGATTAACAATGGCAATAAGACATTTTGAATTGTGAGATGCATCCCAATTTCAGACATGTTAAAATGTGTAAAAAAAAATATGAATCTTATAGGCAATGAAACAGGCAATAAACAAGACCAGTGGTTCTCAAATTTTTTGGTCTTATAACCGCATAGTCTTAAAAAATAACAATAATAAACTCATTACATGTCAACATAAATACATGCTTTGAATAAAAATAACTATTTTCAAAACAAATTTAATGAGAAAACTAGCATTGTTTTACATTTTTGCAAATCTTTTTAATGTCTGCTTAATAGAAGTGAGCTGAATTCTAGTCTCTGCATTCAACCTGCTGTTAATGTTGTTTTGGTAGAAGTATATTTAAAAATAAAGGACTTCATGAAAATCGTGGTTGAAATGGATTTTTTTTTTGACACTACATCAGAAATCAACAATAGGGCTGTTACAATATAGAATATATAATCACATCATTGAACTTCTTGTACAAAGTTAGATTAAAATCTGGTCTATCTTGCTTTTGAGCAGATTTTTTTACTCATCAGGATTTTATAACATCACTTATCACTTGGAAAATACTGGTCCACTGAGCTGTGCAGATCTTTGAGGTGCTGACAAATTTCATCATATGACAGTGAAAAAATCAAAAAGAATTATACTCATATATATCACCACGGTCTCATCCAAAAAGTTTTTAAGTGCATGATGGTGGATGTAAGTTTTCTAAAAAGTCTAATTTTCACCGGAAAGCATGGATTCTATCATTTACAATAAATAATATCAGTTGTTTTCCTTAAAACAGCAGGCTCACTTGGTTCATTTTTGAGAAAATGTCTGCCAAATACCCAAATATGAATAGCCAAGGTTTGTGAGTTAGTCGTTCTTTTATGTAAAAATGTTCCATTAAAAAAAATGGCTAGTTCAGCTCACAACTTGTGTTTTTCCTTAAAACAACCACTGTACTTCAGTATGCAGCAAAAGTTCTTTTGTATACTGACCATTTAATCACAGAATATTAAAAAGATATCTACTCAAGGGTTGAGATTTAATAAAATTAGTCATTTTTACTACTACATCAGTGAAATTCTTAAAACGGCTTTTTTTTTTAAGTTTTGAGTGGACAGCAATGAAGAATACAATGATTAGTAGAATAATTTGGTGCCAATACCTTTACTTATACTAAGAGCTGAACACTCCAATCTTTCTACCACATTGCTTTTGCCCAATCAGTGCAACGTCAACATAGTGAAATGGACAAGTAATGTATTAATCGAATTGTGAAAATACTTTGACTTTGTAGACCTCTTGTAAGGGTTGCTGGGACCTCCATCATAAAGTTTATGGGCCACATTTTGAGAATCTATATGTTAAGCAGTAATGACTCAGATGATTAGGATGTAGGTGGATCTCAAGGATCTCAGTCCATAGAGTGAGAGGAGATATTATAGTAAGAGAAATGTTATACAATATAGATTGCTTCACCTTCATTATTCCCATAGCAAATAGTTCATACCTCCATTAGCATTTATCTCATAGTACTCATCTTTGTATCCCCAAAAACCTAATACAGAGCCTAGCATATGGTAGATA
Organism: Tamandua tetradactyla; assembly: GCF_023851605.1. Classification (NCBI taxonomy): domain Eukaryota; kingdom Metazoa; phylum Chordata; class Mammalia; order Pilosa; family Myrmecophagidae; genus Tamandua; species Tamandua tetradactyla. Next base: position 196,511,997 of record NC_135327.1, on the reverse strand, counting down.
GTCAATGTTTTTTGAAAAATAATTATACATGTATATTCACAGCAGCTTTATCCATAATAACCAAAAAGTGGAAACAATTAAAAAATCCAATGATGAATGCAAAATGAAAGGTGATTTGTCCCTACAATGGATTATTTGGCAACAAAAGGATGAAGTACTGATAGATCTACAATATGGATGAACCTTGAAAACATTTTGCTAAGAAGCCACTTACAAAAGACTCCATATTGTAACATTCCATTTATATGAAATGTCTAGAATAGGCAAATCTACACAGAAAGTATATTAGTAGCTCTCTAGGGCTGAGGGTCATGGAGAGATTGGAGGATAATGGTTAAAGACAGTTTCATTTGTGATAAAAGTATTATAAAACTGATTTGTGATTTACATCTCAATATATCTGTTACAAAGAAGAAAATCACTGGAGGCTGCCTGTGGCAGATGAGAAAGCAAGAAAACATAGTAAATGTGCAGGGTCTGATGGGAAGAAGTGAAAATGGGCCATGGCAAAGCCTAGTGAACAAAGCAAAGACAATGAGTAGTGTAGGAGTCACAAGAAAGGGGCCAGAACAAATGGAAAGAGAGACTTTATTCTGATTGGCTGCATTACCACTTATCACGTGGTCTCTTGGAATATTTAAAATTCATCAGAGTAGAACTGAGTTAAGTACTTGGTGAAGAGAAGTTTGAGAAAAGAAACCTAGAAATAAATAGGTCTAAAGGAAAAGCCAATTAAAGAGAAGTAAGCAACAAAAGCATCACCAAAGTAGTGACTAGTCTGCCAGTCATCTTTCTAAACTAGAAATGTAGACTCACCTTGTATTCATCCAGCCATACATGTGCTAGCCTCAAAGAATTGTGTGTCATGGTGTCCTGGCCTTCAGGAGATCCATATGGTCGCCTTTTCCGGAAAATGTGTCCTACTCTAGAGCAAGGGATGATGAAGAGCTTACCTCCACACATCCAGATCTGGCCAGAAGCAAAATATGAATTAACACTTGCCTCATACTGCTATCAAATCAATTTGCCAATTTTCATGAAATTAATTTTTTTATGAAATTAATCTTTAATAAACATTTTTATGAAACTTTGCAAGATGTTTTATGCTATTAGCTATAAATATTCCAATAGAATATTTAACTACCTTTCTAAAAAACTGTCTTTACGAATAAAATAGGAACAACTGTAAATTACTGTAATATTAATTAACTACCACATGTCTAAAATTACACTGCCATGCTTTGGTACTTTTACAGATTAAGGTCTAAGGACAAGGAATGCTTGCTAACTGATCTTCTAATTTCAGTTTTAGAGGTACTGTCTTCTAAATGTAAACTTTTTTTAGAAAATCATTTTTGAAAAAATATACAGAAATAACTCTGGTTCATAATTCAGAAAAACTCTGCTCTGGTCTAAATTTTGCCGTTGATTATCTGGTTTACTTTATGCAAGTTATTTTAATTTTTATAGAACTCAATTATCTTACCTACAAAATGGGAACAATGAATTAATAAAGTACTGATTTCTAATATGCCTTTCAAATTCAAAATTCTAAAGATTATATAGAAAAAACTGCCATTGAAAAAAGCACACTGGTGATCATAGTGTCTCCCCAGGTAAGTGATGCAAATGTTCTAAAAATGATCATGGTGATGAATACACAACTATGTGACGATACTGTGAGCCACTTGATTGTAAAACATGTATGGATTGTATGTATGAAAAGATATGTCAATAAAAATATTTAAAAAAAAGAAATCAAGAGCGGAAATAAAAGATTACTGTTGTTCAAAAAAAAAAAAAAACACTACTGTCAATACATTTCCCAAAATTCAAAATGATACATATGCAAAGTACTGTGGAATTATGTGAACGGGGATTCTATCTGGACCAAGAGATAAGAGAGAGGGGAATGGGGACAAGTGCTAGGAAGGAGAGGTTTGGTATTTGTTCCCCTTGTCTCTTTCTGCCTTTTCAGACTACCTTACCACCATAGTTCCCTAAGCCACACACCCTACCCATGCTGTCACCACTCAGGAGCTGGGGAAGAGGAGATTGTGACAGGTGAATTTCTTCCTCAGGTTAGAAGTTCCTGCATCTATAAAAAGGATTCAGAAAACTACACACGGGATGACAATTTTAATTTATCATCTAAACCGGCTTATTATTGAAAGTGGAATGGGAAGTTATTATTAACGACTTCCAGGACAACAGATGTAAACCAGGGCTAGCTTAAGCAAACAGAAATCTGATCACCATATATACACATATAATATATATATACCATACAGTATATACAGTATATACCAGTATATACCATACAGTATATATATATATAGTGGTATCAAATAAAATGAATAAACTGACAAAGAATGAGCTGTAAGTAAAACTCACAGTAAGACTGTCTGAATTCACACCTAACCATTCATTACAACATACTTTTCAAATCCTTATATAGTAATATATGATTTCTTAAATGCTTTTGACATTTTTAGCAGATATTAATCATATCATACATCATAGTAAGGTAGACATTCACTAAAGATAATTTGTCAATAAAGACAATTAAGAATTTACCTAAAATATGGGATTATGGATAAAAATTATATTCGATTACACAAAAAATTAATAATTAAAACAAAACATAAAATTACCCGAAATGATATTTCCAAATTTTCTCCTCCCCAGATATCCATACCACTGTCATACTGTCCAAGCTCATTAAAATAGTGTCTGTTCATTGCAAACAATCCCCCAGCCATTGTAGGTGACCTAAAAAGAGAAAATAATTATTGTAATAGTTTCATATCATCAGTTATGTTATCTATTGTTTCTTTTAATTTTTTATTTTATTGTGTAATATAACATATACACAAAGCAAAGAAATAAAAAAGCAATAGTTTTCAAAGCACTCTTTCAACAAGTAGTTACAGGACAGATCCCAGAGTTTGTCATGGGCAATCATATCATCATCTTAGATTTTTTCCTTCTAGCTGCTCCAGAACATTGGAGGCTAGAAGGAATAAATATTTTTTATCACAAAAAACCGACTTTTTCTTTTTTATGAAAAATAACATATATACAAAAAATCAATATATTTCAAAGCACAAAAGCACAACAATTAGTTGTAGAACAAATTTCAGAGTCTGGTATGAATTATAATTTGACAATTTTGGGTTTTTACTTCTAGTTGCTCTAAGATACTGGAGACTAAAAGAATGTTCAATGATTCAGCAATCACACTCGTATAACTCCACCATCTCTGTATAACTCCACCATCACGTTTGATCTTTCTCCCACTCTTTAGGAGTATTTGGGCTATACCCATTCTAACTTTTTCATGTTGAAAGGGTCTGTCAATAATATGGGGTAGGGAGATGGAACTAGCTGATATTCTGGAGATGCTGGCCCCTCTAGGTTTCAGGAAAGCTACCCTAGTGTATGGAACCTTTGCAGAATCTTATATTTTGTCCTAGGGTTGGCTGGAATGGGTTTGGTTGGGGGTTGGCAAGTTATGATAGGTAGCATGTCTAACTGAAGTTTGCATAAAAGCAAGCTCCAGAGTGGCCCCTCAACTCTATTTGAACTCTCTCAGCCACTAATACCTTATTTGTTACACTTCTTTTCCCCTTTTTGATCAGGATGGCATTGTTGATTCCCCAGTGCCAGGGCTAGACTCATCACTGGGAGTCATCTCCCACGCAGCCAGGGAAACTTTCATCCTTGAATGTCATGTCCCACGAAGGAGTGAGGGCAATGATTTCACTTGCAAAGTTGGGCTTAGAGAGAGTGAGGCCACATCTAAGCAACAAAAGAGGTCCTTCAGAAGTAATTCTTAGGCATACCTATAGGTAGACTGAGGTTCTCTAGTATCTGCATAGGCTTCACAAGAGCAAGCCTCAAGATCAAGGGCTTGGCCTACTGATTTGTGTGTCCCTAATGTTTGACACAGTATAAAGGGTTTCCCCAGTGGTAAAGTTTAATGTTCCATATTTTTGCTCCCATCCCTCCAGGGACTTTGCCAATCCTTTCTGATTATCTGCTTAATATACTCTGGATTGTATCCAGGCATTACATTAAGCTATACAGGATTAAAGGCCCTCATTCTTATTCTGGGCTCCCTGTGTTTTGATTATTTAAATGAGCTATCTAGGCAGGTTGAGTTAGATTATGTACTAGAGAAAATTTAAATCTGGACAAAATAAAACTTTCTTCCTTTGGTCTCAAAGAGCAGGCGAGGTTCTAAAATACACATATCATCTTCCTTACCCCTGTGTTCTGAATTACCTTAATTCCAACCTGATTGGCTTAATTCTTCTAACTACCAGGTTATACACATATAAAATAGCCTCTCAAAATCCAGAAATAATAATTACCATTCCAGACTAAATGTATCTGCTATAAGGGCTTACAATCTAGGCCCTCATTTTCTTATAAGCATTTTCTTTATACAAGAATCATACCTTTTGTTCTAACTCATGCATATGAGTTAACACTACTTATATTTGTAGGGTTAATCAGTAGGATGCATAGGTCTACACAACCCTGTTTAATCATGTTCACCTTCAATATGGTACTATTACCTACAGATCTACTAGTGAACTACCTTCACTTTTATCTACTCCCTTACATTGGAGTTCAACTTCACTAACTAACCATTCACCCATCTCTAGCTTCAACGTATCTCTAACTCCCCTATTTTCTATAAGCATCTGATTTTACCTTTCCTGTGGTCATAAAAGTGGAGTCATACAGTATCTATCCAGACACAAAAGTCTGGCTTATTTCAGTCAGAATTATGCCCTCAAGGCTCATCCATCTTGTCATGTACTTCGGGACATCATTTCGTCTTACTGCTGCATAATATTCCATCGTCTGTATATATCATATTTTGTTTATCCACTTGTCTATCGATGGACATTTGCACTGTTTCCATCTTTTGGCGACTGTGAATAATGCTGCTATGAACATCGGTGTGCAAATATCTGTTTGTGTCACTGCTTTCAGCTCTTCTGGGTATATACCAAGTAGTGCTATTGCCAGGTCATAGGGCAACTCGATATTTAGTTTTTAAGGAACCACCAAACTCTTCCATAGCAGCTGCACCATTACACAGTTCAACAACAGTGCATAAGTGTCCCAATTTCTCTACCTCCTCTCCAACGTCTGTGGTTTCCTGTTTGTTTAATAGCAGCCATTCTTACAGGTGTGAGGTTTTATCTCATTGCAGTTTTGATCCGCATTTCCCTTATAGCCAATGAAAATGATCATCTCTTCATGTGCTTTTTAGCTATCTGTATTTGCTCTTCTGAAAAATGTCTATTCACATTTTAATCCCACATTATAACTGGATTGCTTGTTCTTTTGTTGTTGGGTTCAATGATTTCTTTATGTATACAGGATATCAAACCTTTGTCCAATGTGTGATTTCCAAATATCTTCTCCCATTGAGTTGGTTGCCTCTTCACCTTTTTGACAAAGTCTTTTGAGGTGCCGAAGCTTTTGATTTTGAGGAGTTTCCATTTATCTATTTTTTTCTTTTGTTGCTTGTGCTTTGGGTATAAAGTTTAGGAAGCTACTTCTTATTTCTAGATCTTGAAGATGTTCCCCTACATTTTCTTCTAGAAGCCTTATGGTACTAGTTCTTATATTTAGGTGTTTGAAACCCATGCCCATTTTTTGAAAAGACTATTTTGTCCTAGTTCAGCAGATTTGGGGGCTCTGTCAAAAATCAGCTGACCAAAAGTTTGGTGGTCTCTTTCTGCACTCTCAATTCAATTCCATTGGTCAATACTTCTTTGTGCCAGTACCATGCTGTTTTGACCACTGACTTTATAATAAGTTGTGTGTGTGTGTGTGATACAGTGAAACATGCGTTATATAATGTGATTACAAAATAACAGTAACTGGTGTTTGTCCAGGATTCACTGTGCCAGACCCAGTGAAGAGGTTTACATACAGTATTTCAAAATGTAGAGTGGGCTGCAGTAGGGAGAGCAATCTTTTATTCCCCACGGAGGCAGGAAGGTTCACACTGAAAGCATGACCTTTACACTAGATCTTAAAGGGTGAGTCAAATTTTGACCCAGAGAGATGCAGGGAAGAGTGTTCCAGGTAGAAGGAACGGCATGAGTAAAGGCTCAGAGGCAAGGGACACACTCAGGAAATTCTCTGCTGCAAACCCTGGAAATCTAGGCATATTAATATTCAGGGAATGGCTGACTTTCCTTATCTGGTCCCTCCACCAAAATCTGAGTGCACGTTCACACCTTGGGGCTTCCATCTGTCTATATGTAATTATTTGACGTTTCTTTTATTCATTATCCAGGTTGTTAAAAAAAAGACAACATAACACTTGTCAAAAAAATTAGAATAAAAATTAAGGTTTAGAGTAAAATTAGGTGTCCTCTCCTTAAGGCAGCCACTGGTATAGCCAGTCCTGTGTGTTCTTCAAGATAAATTTTATGGATCTATACTTTTTTTCCCTGCTCTCTTTCTAGTTAATGGGAGCATACTACACCACTGTCTGGCACCTTGCTTTTCTCTTAGCAATAAACCTTGTACACCTTTTCATATTAGCACCAAGAGATCGATTTTTTTTTAACGGCAGCTGGCTATTCACTACTATTCTGTTTTTTGGAAGTGCCATTAATTATCTGATCCTCTCTACTGAAGGACATTTATGGTTTTTCTGATCTTTTGCTATTACAACGTACCATAATAAGTTTTAAAATCAGGAAGTGTTAATCCTCCCACTTCATTCTTCTTTTTTAGGATGCTTTCAGCTATTTGAGGTCTCTTTCTCTTCTAGACAAAGCCTGGGATATGTTTTTTTTGCATTGTCAAAGGAAAATGAAAAAAAAAATACCTTGTTGGACTACATATACTTTGCCAGAACAACAATGTTCAATAGGAAATTTAAAAATTAGGTCATCCATTGTATTTGCCTCCAATTACAGTTTGCAAAGTTGTAGTGACCAAACACACAGATGAACGGGCACCAAATGTGGCTCTGCTATCTTGTGAGACGTGCTCCATCACCTAACACCCAAAGCCAGCGGAAGGGAAGATGGGCAATGATACGCACTGGATCCCCAGGTACAGTAACCTCAGAAAAGTTACTGCAAGCATGTGAAGCCGGGAAAACAACTGAAAGCTTTATGATTTTTTCTTTCATGGACTTCACTAGTGTAGTGAAAGACTGCAATAGATTCTCTAACATAAAGCCTGACGGGGTAGAAGACGACAACTCCATCTCTGTTTGTAGATCACTTCAGGTACCTGAAACTAGAATAAGGGCTCCAACAGCCTCCCCTCCAGGTCTAGTTCTGGTGAAAGGAAGCTAACAAGTACCAAAAGGCCAGCAGAGGAGACAAAAACATTCTAAATGTCTGCTGGAAACAACTTTTGGCACTGTCTACTAAAATTGAAAAGAGGTATACCGCATGACCCAGTAATTTCACTCCCATAAATTAGAACCCATAAATAAGAATTAACAACACTATGTGCAACATTAAAAAGATAAATTTAAAAAACAAAATAAAAAACTGAAAACAACCCCAATGCCCACTGATACTATATATTCATGTAAGAGTATTCTACAGTAATGAAAATGAGTAGAATATTGCTACACAACTGCAACATGGATGAATTTTAAAACAATGTAAAAGAAGTACAACAAAATAATACATGGAAGGGAAGGAAATGATTTCCCAGAGTCAGTTAATGACTACCTCTAGGGACAAGGACAGGGGTGTGATCAAGAAGGGGACATATCGGAGACTTCTGGGTAAATAAATAAATAGGGGGATGGGGAGTAGTGGAGTTGATGTTTCTTAACTTGGGTGTAGTTACACAGGCATTCACATTACAACCTATACGTATATTTTTATGTGTACTTTTTATGTATATTATTATTTTTTTTTACGAAAGTTCAGAAAAATCAGAGTAAGTCCAAAAACTTTAAAAGGGAGAAATACAGACAAACCTCTGAAATCTATAAAAGAAATTGCGATAAGCCATGGTATTTGGTGTAAAAAACCACAGCAAGTAGGATACTACCATACTATTCTACACAACATTTATCACTGGACATACTCAGTTTATATATCTGCTTTTCTCACTAAGAATCCTTGAGGGCATGGACAATTTCTTATTCATAAATCTTTCTTTAGGACTTAGCAGAATGCAAAAGATTCACTAAGCACTCAAGAATTTTTAATGGATAAGGCCAACATTTTTGCTCCTTATAAAGAGGAAGAAATTTATGGTGGGAATTTTTCAAACATAAAGAATTCTTACTTTATTGGTGCAGTAGCTCCTTCTGGTCCTTCTAACTCAGAAAGAGGAACAAGATCCCATTTAAAGTGTAATCCCCAATTGAAACCTCCTCGGACAATAGGAGATGAGCTGTACGAGAGTGTATCAGCACTGATGATATCAATCACTGGGCATACCACGGTTTTACGGTCTTCCTGGATTGCAGCCAGCAAGGGCTGTAGCCACATTTCATTCACTTCACAGTGGCTATCTAGGAATACAAGAATTTCTCCTGAGGAGACAAAACAAGAGACTCACTGGAGCCTAAGCACATTCATTTCAAGTAATGCCAACAATTCAACTGAATGACTCGTCAACATGGCATAACACAACTACCTTCATTTGAACCCTAACAATATTAAACCATTACTTTACTGGCAATTGTAAGCAAAGGAAGTTCTTTAACCAAAAATTCTGCCTGAAGTACATTGCTATAAATTTTTTTTTGGGGGGGGGGGGGGCGGTACATGGTCCAGGAATTGAACCTGGGTCTTCAGCATGAAAGGCAAGCACTCTACCACTGAGCCACCCATGTACCCCATTGCTATACTTTTAAAGTATATACAGATAATATGTACAACTCTTGAAAAAAATTTAGAGACAATTTAGATTCTCTTCAGAAAAGAAATTCAAAATCTTAACAGTAACAATATAGTTCTCTGGGACAGTTAAGGATTGAATGATTCAAGACGTTTTTGTAAAATAGCAGTAACCAGTTCTGTGTAGATATTTTTAATACAATTATTTTAACCAAAATATTTCTAAATTTAGTATACATTCTAGTGTATACACACACACACCACACATATATTTCCCTGCCTTAGTAAACAGTGTAAAATGAACAAAAGTAACTCCGAAACATCACTGCTAGTATCAATGATATTGCTACTTTATAGCAGTACATTTAAAAGTGAGAGAAGTAAGTATGTTTCTGACCTATACTCTAAAAGTATCCACAATGCTGCCCACTGGTGATGCGTCTCTCTTCTCCCTTGGATTCACTACTGTATCCTGAATGTCACCACCCCTTCACTGCCGCGTTTTCATTTATTTTCTACCCACTTTTCACCTTTTCTTTTTAATTCTCCCAACCTCCTTCACCTTAGTTACTCTCATCAGCCAGTAGGATACACCTTTTTTCTTGTGAGCAAAATACAATCATAAAAATTCTAGCCTGCATTTTTAACTCCTCTTCACAACTATGAGTAGAAATGAAAATTTCTGATAACTCCAAATCTCTTTGGTAACTTTATGGTTATTTTGAGCAATTGAGAAACTTAGAATCTAAACATTGGATAGAGTTGTTATTATTATTACAAAAAGTTACTCAAGAAATTTTAGATTTTAGCATGAGTTACTTAAAGTGCCAGATGCATCCTATTTCAATTCATGATAACAGATATGCCTTAGGCAAGAACGTTTTCTATAATGACTGTGAATTAGTTATGTTGTTTAGTGTCTGTAAATGGCCTTAATAAGGATATGAAATAACCTACAACTCACCAGCTATCATTTAATGAAGAAAGGCAAAATGTCCAGGATGTACTTTATTTGATGTGAAATCAGTTCAATAAGGATTTCTTTGAGAAGGAAATGGATTCATAACTTCTCTTAATTCTAAAAGTGTTACTTATTCCAATTAAAGCAAATTTAAATGAAGTAAGATAATAACTGAACCTCAAACAATGACTTCCCAAAACTGGTTCACTTCTGACAGATTCTAAACTATAATATTTGAACAAGGGCCAACAGATTAAAACGAAAAAACTAGCTGCAGTTATCCAAAAAAGTTCAACTCACAGAACAATACATTGTAACAGTATATTTCAATTGGGCATAATCGCTACAATTTCTCTAGATTTTAGTTGCCTTCAAAAACTCAGCACAGCCATTCAGTAAGTCTTCATTTGACTAGAAATTCTAGAAAAGAAAGTATCACGAGCCTCAAATTCAACTGGTATGATAGCGCAAATTAGACGTGGTTTTTTTTTAATTGTTTCAGATCACTGTGGCTTTAAAGAGAAAGGAGGGGAAAAGGAAAATTCTGAAACTGAAGTCCCAAACAAACCCAGCAAATAGGACACTGGGTGAAAGGGGGGGTGGGAATGGTGAGCAGTGCCAGCCTTCCGAAAACACCAGATTGGTTGTCTTGAAGAACGCCAAGTACAGGAATGTAGTATATGTCACCACTAGGGATTACCCTCTCTTCAAGTTCAATAATTCTCATATTACCGTCATGATTTTTTTTTTTTGCCACATCCATGTGCTTACTATCTGCAATATGACACACCTAATATTTTAAACTGTTCCATGTTTTAATTTAAATAAAGCTATTTTTAAAGGAAACATTTTAATCAGTATCATAACATGAAAATCAGGAACCAGTCTTATATGGAAGATAATCACAAAAATAAATGTAAGTGAAGACTAACCATATACATTTTCTGTGGAAGACTGAGTTTGATACCTGTTCTTTCTTTTTAAAAAGGGAGATGGGTAGGCCACGGTGGCTCAGCAAGCAGAGTTTTCACCCGCCATGCTGGAGACCCGGGTTCAATTCCCGGTGCCTGCCCATCTAAAAAAAGAGAGAGACTGATGTTTGATAGAAAGGTTTTAAAGATATATTAGTAACGAGATTTTCTCTCTTTGAGGGAATTAGAAAGATTGAGAGAGAATTTTAAAGAAAACCTTTACAGTCACATAATTCAGTTTTTAATGTTATGTCCATTTACCAACTAAAATCATAATGCATATCACCAGAGGTATACAAGAAACTTGTATACCTTATACCTCATACTTTAAGAAACACTGGCATAATTCAAATCAAATAATTAGGGTACATATATCTTAAGCCTCATATTAAAAAAAATTACAAAAGTTCAATTACAGGGCTGGCCAGCAGGGTGGCTCAGCAGGAAGGAATGCTTGCCTGCGATGCCAGAGGACCCAGGTTCAATTTCCAGTGCCTGCCCATGTAAAAAAAAAAAAAAAAGCTCAATTACATTTTAGCTTATAAGTAAACAAGATATAAAACATATCTGAGGGGCCATAATTAACAATAGGACCACTGTTAAAACAAACCAGAAATCATGGAATTGAGAAAGCTTTCTTGACCAAAAGGGCTAAGAAAGAAATGAGACAAAGTTTCAATGACTGACTGAGAGATTTCAGAGTCCAGAGGTTATCCTAGAGGTTATTCTTATGCATTATTTAGATATTCTTTTTCAGTTTTTAGTGTATTGGAGTGGCTGGAGGGAAGTACCTGAAACTGTTGAACCATATCCCAGTAGCCCTGATTCTTGAATATGACTGCATAACCATACAGCTTTTACAATGTGACCGTGTGATTGCAGGGGGGAAAAAGCAGACCAGGAAGGTTTCTAGAGTTCAACTCCTTCTTATCTGTGGCTTGGGGCAACAGGCCCTTCCCAAACGGAACAAATTTCTTCTCTTTTCACCGGCAATGTTCATTTCGTAACACCACTTTCCATGACCTCTACAGAATCAGGAAAAGCTCCAAGGATAGAGCCCATGGCATTAAATATCCACACAGAAAAGCCATACAGAGGTTATACCTGTAGCGTGTGCTGCTCCAATCATTCTTCCTCGAATCAATCCTTCACGCTTCTTATTTCTTATTACTTTCGTTTTTCCAGGTAGATGTTTTTGGACATATTCATCTAGCTCTCCTTTCAAATCATCTGAAAAGAGAGAGTCCTACAATTATTCAAACAATATGAGACATATAAAAAGACATTTCATAGCTTCTATGAATTTGTAACCAATACTTCTTATAAAATCCACAACTATCAAGTAAATATTATAGAATCTTCTGCTTTATTTTAAAAGAATATTGTAACTTATCCCATAAGGCCAAAAAAACAAAAAATGGAAAGAAATGACAGTACGAGTTGGAATACTAGCCAAGAGGAATAATTATTTTTAAGAAACTACAAAATACTGAGTAGTTGAGGGGCCAACTTTTTATAGAGTTATTTGGATTTCCGTAGCAATTACCACAATGCTTTGCATAGAGAATATTTGAAATGAACATCTTGCATAAATGTGTAGCTGACTACATATGAATCACATTTAAAACAAAGAGAGTTGTAAATGTTTCGTTAACATAATTTATTAAGCATACTCCATCTAAGAATAATTAAGAAATAACTCCTAAATAATTATATAACACCTATAAAATATGTCCTTTTATTAATTTAGCACTTTTCTTCCAAGGGCCCTAATGTTTTTTAATACAAATTCTAGCTCATTCACCTTTAAATTTCATAACTTAAAAGATAATATTATAGTAATTTTTTTCCATAGTTAGTACTCAAACCATTATAAATCATCATGTCCCTTTTAGATAAAAACAGCCAGAACGTTAAAAACTAAATATAGGTTTTAAAAAAAATCAGTAGCATGTATTTTAGAATTAAGTAGTTCACTAATCATCTACTTAGTTCCAACTCAGATTTATTTGTTTGTTAATTTGGTTATTCTAATGATTAATTTTGGAAATTTTGTTTTCCAATAACTTTGCCTCAGTGAGGTTTCGATATTTACCAAAGTTTGAGAATTTCGCTCCCATCAGTCTCAGTATACATACCCTTACCTAAATATTAAAATATACTGGTATACCAATTCTGCTGCTACCGTAAGAGGTGCTTTATAAATCCTTAAGTGCATGAATAAAGTACTTAAACTACATACAACTTATTATTTCATCTCTGAAGTTTGCTATAATGAAAAGAACGGAACACTAGCAGGCATGAGGAACAGAGGTCTAATTTCAACTTTACCACTTAATAGCTATGGGATCTTAAGCAATTTACTTTATCATTACATTTCCTTCCCATATATAAGGTGCCTCACCACTTATAAAAAAATCAACCCAAGAACTTCCAGCAAGATGGTGGTATAGGATAGGTTGAGTTCACCCCTACTCTGTGGAACAATTAGAAAAGTTACTAAAAAAACAATCAAGACAGCTGTTCCAGCATAGGCATGATCAAAGAGGAACTTCTACATCATATAGGGAGAACCTGGATGAAAAAGCAGAGAAATTACTATTGAAAGGATGAGGTGAATTTACCCACAACATGGTCAGGCTGCAATGCACAAGCTGGAGCAATTCTGAAGAAGCAATGTACTCCTGCACTCCCACCACTGTTACCCGTTTGAGAGATCTTTCCTCTTAGCTCCACAGCTGGGAGCTCCTACGGGGAACCGGAAGCCAGCAGACTTGGACCACCTATACACTTGCAGAGCACAGTGCTTACCCCCCACTCCTGAGGAAGGCTGCTGTGGATGCCTAGTTTTGGCTGAAACTGAGGGGACCCTCCCCCTTGGGAGAAGAGGGGGGTGACACAGAGCTGAGCTGATGTGACAATGGCCAGCAAATGAAAATCCCTGGGCCCCGCTGCTTCTATCCACCCACCACAGAGGCCTGGAGCGCTCACAAGACTGCACAGGTAGAGAGGCAGGGACAAGGGAGTGAGCCATGCCACAATGCCAAACACTCCTGGGCTGGCTGTGGGCGGAGTAGCTGAAATACTGGGAACCACCATACACACTGTACCACAAGCAGATTCTTCATAGAGGTGGACACTGCTCAAGCCCCAGTCCCGGGGTAGGCAACTATTAGTGTGCACTGAGGTCTACAGCCTTAACTGGCTTTGCACCTGGTTGAGTCCCAAATGGGCTGATTTAGCTGGGGAGAGTTGGGTATGAGAAGAAGAGGTGGTCCAAGAGTACAATCTTAGCTGCATTCATAAATTTTGATGTTGTGTTTTCATTTTCATTTGCCTCGAGATATTTACTCTTTCCTTTCCTTCTGGGTAGCGGTCTGTGGGGGAGGGATGCCAGTCACATGGCTTGGGGAACTCACGGTTCTGGGTGGGCTCATAGCCAGTCCAGCAGGTCCAGACTGGGGTATGCTGTGTGTCTGGTTACTGACGTGGCCTCAGCAGTTGTTCTGTACTGTTCTTGGCCATTTATTAGCTGCTCTGGAGGACGAACTAAATCCCATACCTCATTAAGCCCACCCATCTTGGCTCCCCCAAGAGTACAATCTGCTAGAAAGCACTGTAAATGCAGTCTGACAAACTGCCTATCTGCCTAGTTTTTAACAGATTTTCAGAGCTGCACATCCTGCATGAGATTCAGACCTTGATTTGGCAGGGAATTACTGAAAAACCAAGTGAAAAAGAAGACCTTCAACGCAAACCCAAGCAACTACCATCAACTTCCAAAATAATTTTATCAAGACAATCAAATGCCTTGAAGGCAGCAAAAAAATAAAAAAACACATGAAGATGCGGTTAGATATGGCCCAGCCAAATGACCAAATTAAAACACCGGAAGAGACAGAATTTGGAACTAATGAAAGATGTTCATATAAATCTCCTAAATAACCTCAGTGGGTTGACTAAAGACACAAAGGATATCTAGAAGACACTAGAAGAGCACAAAAAATTTAAAAGAATAAACAGAAAAATAGATTTTATAGAAATTGAAGATATTGTAGACCAAATTAAAAATATACTAGAGGTGGTTGCCCCAAATCTGCCTGGAGAAGGGGGAAGGCAGGAGCTCGTCAGACGAGGGTGCAGCAGCGACGTGAGGCCTACGGAGGCCAGGGAGGGTCAGCTAAGGCTCCCACACTGTGCCAAACACCTCCTGTGGGCTGGCCCAAGCACCCTTTCCCCTGAGGAGCAAGCCTGGGAGGGGATGCCTAAGGGAACATCTAAGGGACGGGGTCACTGGGCACCCCGAGCCCTCCCACTAACAGGGCCCTAAGGCCTCACACTAACCCTTCAGACCTTGAACACTCAGCGCCATGCGGCCATCCTGCTTCCGGAACCCCAGAGCACAAGGGAGCCTGCGTCCCACCACCCCCACCCCCTGCTGCATCACTGCTCCCCCAACTTATTCGGGATGTTGGTACCACTGCAGAAAGGACATCTGGACAGCAGCTTCCCGGAGGCTCAGGTGTGGGCTCCAGACCCAGGTGCCTATGCGCACTGCCATTGGACACTGCTGCTGCCACTGCCCCTGCAAGCTAGGGCCACCACCGCCAAACCCTGATGCTGGTCATCTCTATCCCACTGCACATGCGCTCCTTACATGGCTTGCACACCACCAGTGGGCCAGCACACACCTCCCACCTGGTGCACACCAAGTACAACAACTTCGATGTCTACATGAAGACACGTTGGCTCTACGGCTTCATTGGCTTCTTGTTCTACTTCAGCTGCAGTCTCTTAATGGCCACATCCTGTGGCATGCTGGCTGCCCTCTTCTGCCTGCAGTACCTGGGCATGGGCATGCTGCTGCACTGCCAGCTCAAGCTCTTGGTGCTGCTGGTGCTGTTGGGCCCTGGTAAGTGGACTTCCATCTCCTGAATGAGCTGCTCGTCTACGACATCCACGTCACCATGTGGCCAGTCAGTGACCTGGTCTGTGCGGACATGTGAGGCACAGGCTCTGGCTCGGGTGGTGGAGTTGCCGGGGCAGGCATGAGTGGGTGCTGCCTGGGCCAGGTCAGTCTGTGTACCTCCCCGCCCCCCTTCTCGTCTTGGCACAAGAGGGAAAAGGGCTGCAACTTGTTTCTGTGACAGGGATACTGGCACATCCCTCCTTGCACGTTCTGCTTTACCCCTCCCCTCCCCCATGCACAGCTTGGTGCAATGCCCCCCTCAGCCCAGCCTCTGGCTTGTGTCCACACTTGTTCAGTGCATGCCACATGAGCACTCTGTCCCTCCACCATACACTGTGAGAGCCAACGTGTGGCTTCCCCACAGCCTTCACCCCTCTTCAGGACCACATCTAGTGTTGACATGACATGTCCCCGGTGCTGTGGGGGACCTTGAGACACTGGCCATGCCTGAGAGCAACCTGGAAGGGCCCTCTGTCCCCTTCTGGCCATGTGGCCACAGCCTGAGGGCTGTGTTGGGCCCACACTGAAGCACCGCATTGAGCAGCCCTGGCTGCCCGAGTCTGGCACAAGCCCCAGGCCCTATAGGCTTAGGGTCTGCTGAAGCTGCAGGTACCATAGGAAAATACAAACTTTGTATTTGAAAAGCACCTCTTAGAGGTCATGAGAATGGGTAAAGACGGAGCCTGTAAAAGAAGGGTATGTCTGCACCCCTCCTGCCTTGGTGGCTGTAAAGGCATTTAAGATGTAAAAGAATCATGGGTAGGCAGGAACAGGGGCCAAGCATGGGGCAGAAGGCTGCACAGGGTGGGGGAGGCTCGGTCAGCAGGAGGGGAGAGGTGTCTGAGGCCCCCACCATCGGAGTGGGCACTGTAGTCAGGGCACTAGGGCAGCTGGCTGTGAGCAGGTAGCCATGTGACCTGCTGACCAAGCTGGACACTCACCTCTGTGGAAGGGATGCTCTGATGAGTCTGGGGCCACAGGCAAGATCCGGGACCACACCAGGGGTACAAAGAAGCAGGACCTGGATTGTGAGGGTACCCCCCCTCCCGGCCTGCACCCCTTGACCCTGACCTCTGTCAGGGCAAGCTGTCAGGGCAGTTGTGGACTGCCAGAAGAGGTACTTAGAAAAACCCAAATCAGAAAGGGAAGACAGATGGCACCTAGTTGTGCAGACATATTCTGTGACACCATGGACCTCAGTCTCTGTTCAGGACTGGGGCAGAGGTGGGGACTCATTAGATGCAGCTCTTTATCACAGATAGGAAATTCACGTGTGGATGTGTGGCCCATCTCCCCTCCCCTTTTATCACTGCAGAGAGCCTTTTGTGCTAGGTCATGCTATTTCCTAAAAGAAACCTTGCTTTGTGCATTTCTCAGACCAAAGAGGCCCTCCTTGGCAGAGGGCAAGGTGGGGGTGCCCCAAAGAATGTACACACGACTGTGCATGGAGTTGATGTTTCCTTGTGACTCTTTCCACACAGAGCAGCTCAGCAGCTTGAGTGCCTGTTAAATTCTTCATGAAATGAACCACCTGCATTAACTTTTCTTAATGTTAAAAAATATATATATGTGTGTATACACATACATATATATACATATGTATATACATGCTAGAGACACAGCAGCAGATTTGAAGAGGCAGAAGAGTAAGAGAACTAGAGAACAGGACAACTGAATTCAAAAACGCAAAGGAACAAATGGCAAAAAAGATGGAAAAATTTAAACTGGATCTTAGGGAAATGATGGATAACACAAAGCACACAAATATAAGAATCACTGGTGGCACAGAAGAAGAGAAGAGTAAAGGGCTAGGAAAACTATTTGAGAGAACAATTGGGAAAAATTTCCCAACCCTCATAAAAAAACAAATATGCAAATCAAAGAAGCCCAACAAACTTCAAGTAGAATAAATTCAAATAAACCCACCCCAAGACACATACAAATCATACTGTCAAATGCTGATGAGAATCAGAAAGTTCTAAAAGCAGCAAGGGAAAAGAGATTTGTTACATAGAAGGGAAGTCAGATAAGACTGAGTTTGGACTACTCAACAGGTACCACGGAGGAAAGAAGACAATTGTATGACATAATTAAGTCTGAAAGAGAAAAATTTCCAGACAATTCTTTATCCAGCAAAGCTGTCCTTCAAAAAGTGAGGGAGAGTTGGACTATATGTGTGTGTGGGTGGAGTTTGACTGTACGTGTGTAAGTATTTCTTAATAAAGACATTTTTTCAAAAAGTGGGGGAAGGAGTGATTAAAATTTTCACAGTCAAACAAATGCTGATAAAATTTGTTAACAAGAGACCAGCCCTTCAAGAAATATTAAAGGGAGTTCAGTTTGGCTGAAAGAAAAAAACAGGAGCGAGAGGTCTGGAGGAGGGCACAGAACTGAAGACTATTAGTAAGGTTAACTAAAAGGATAAAAACAGACGAGGTGGGGAAATTACATAGATCTGACAAAAAAAAAGATAAAATGATAGAACGGAGAAGTGCTTTTACAATAATACCTTTGA
This sequence comes from Tamandua tetradactyla, assembly GCF_023851605.1. Classification (NCBI taxonomy): domain Eukaryota; kingdom Metazoa; phylum Chordata; class Mammalia; order Pilosa; family Myrmecophagidae; genus Tamandua; species Tamandua tetradactyla. The sequence continues at coordinate 196,493,723 of NC_135327.1, read as the reverse complement.
ATGTTAATGGCCTAAATGCACCAATTAAAAGATACATATTGGCAGAATGGATGAAAAAAATATAACCTATTTATATGCTATTTATAAGACACTTTTATCTTAGACCTAAGGACACAAAAAGAAAGTGAAAGAATGGAAAAAGATGTTCCCTGCAAGCTGGAACCAAAAGAATGCAAAAATAGCTCTACTATGTCAGATAAAACAAACTTTAAAAGCAAAATATCATAAGAGACAAGGATGGATACTATACATTAATAATAGTCTTTCCAATAAATGGAGCTGAGAGAACTGGGTATCTATAGTCAATGGAATGAAAAAGGACCCTACCTCACACTCTATACAAAAATTAACTCAAAGTGATCAAAGACCTAAATATAAAAGCCAGTGTGCTGGTTTGAAAGGACGTTCCCTAGAAAAGCCATGTTTTAATCTAAATCCCATTTCATAAAGGCAGAACAATCCCTATTCAATACTGTATGCTTGAATCTGTAATTAGATCACCTTCCTGGAGATGTAACCCAATCAAGTATGGTTGTTAAGATGGATTGGGGGAAATGTGTCTCCACCCATTGGGTGGGTCTTGATTAGTTTCTGGAGTCCTATAAAAGAGGGAACATTTTGGAGAATGAAAGAGATTTGGAGAGAGCAGAGAATGCTGTAGCACCACGAAACAGAGAGTCCACAAGCCAGCGACCTTTGGAAATGAAGAAGGAAAACGCCTCCCAGGGAGTTTCATGAACCAGGAAGCCAGGAGAGAAAGCTAGCAGATGACACCATGTTTGCCATGTGCCCTTCCAGTCGAGAGAGAAACCCTGACTGTATTTGCCATATGCCTTCTCACTTGAAAATCCCTGGACTTCATCAGCCTTCTTGAATCAAGATATCTTTCCCTGGATGCCTGTGATTGGACATTTCTATAGACTTGTTTAATTGGGACATTTTTTCAGCCTAAGAACTGTACACTAGCAATTTATTGAATTCCCTTTTTTTAAAGCCATTCATTTCTGGTATATTCCATTCCGGCAGCTAGCAAACTAGAACAGCCAGTTTCATGAACTTCTAGAAGAAAATACAGGGAAACATCCTCAAAACCTAGTAATAGGAGGATGCTTCTTAGGCCTTACACCCAAAGCACAAACAACAAAAGAAAAAAAACAGATAAATTGGAACTTCTCAAAATCCAATGCCTCTGTATCTCAAAGGACTTTGTCAAAAAAATGAAGAGGCAGCCAACTCAATGGAAACCACATATCTGATAAGGGTTTGATATCCAGTATATATAAAGAAATCATATAACAACAAAAGAACAACCTACCTATAAAATGAGCTATAGATATGAATAGACATTTTTTCAAACAGCAAATGGCCAAAAAGTACATGAAAAGATGTTCTTTTTCATTAGCTATAAGGGAAATGCACAATGAGATATCACCTCACACCTACAAGAATAGCTGCCATTAAACAAACAGGAAATTACAAATGTTAAAGAAGATGTGGAGAAACTGGAACATTTATATACTGCTGGTGAGAATATATCACGTTACAGCCACTGTAGAAGACCATTTGGTAGTTGCTCAGAAAACTAAATATCAAGTTGCCCCATGACCCAGAAATACCACTGCTTGGTATAAACACAGAAGAGCTAAAAGCAGTGTTGTGAACAGACATTTTCACACCAGCGTTCATAGCAGCATTATTCACAATTGCCACAAGATGGAAACAAAACCAAGTGTCCATTAGCCAAAAAATGGATAAACAAAATGTGATATACACATACAATGGAAAATTATGCAGCAGTAACAAGAAATGAGGTCCTGCAGCATATGACAACATGGATGAACTTTGAGGACATAATACTAAGCGAAACGAACCAGACAAAAAGACAGATACTCTATGACTTCACTAACATGAACCCCACTGAAAATGTAAACTCAGAGGCTTAAAATGCAGAATATAGGGGACCTAAATATAGCCAGGTGCTAGAGAAGGGGAAACAGTTACCTAAGATTTACAGACTACTTAATGAGATTGAACTTAAAAGTATGAATGGATAGAGGTGAGGGTAGTTCATTAGTGGACTTTTATGTAATGGTGCATTTGAAGGTGAACATGATTGAAAGGGATTGTTTTAAACCATGTACCTCACATATTAGCACTACAAATATAAATAAGTTCTTACATGAACTACTTCAAAAGTATGACACTTGTACTAAAAATAAATAATAGAAAGACAAATAAGAAAACCTACCTATTGCATGCTATCGTCTATATTTAACAGGAATACATCACTAGTACCACGGACATTATGTTGAGCAAAACAACCCAGAAACAAAAGGACAAATATTGTATGGTCTCCTTTAGAAAATACATAGAAGAAAACTGGGGCCTAGATTGTAAGCTCTTACAGCAGTCATATTTATTCCTGAGTTTTAGATGTTAACTTCAAATTCTGATGCTATACTAGATGTGTAAAACCTGGCATTTTCCTGGAACTTTAGGTACCTGTGTGACACCTAAGAATCAGAGTTGGGGTTCCGTAGCTCTGAAAGTCAGCATTCCTACATACAGCAACCGTTAAAGAAATAGGAAAAGAGATCAGGCTTCAATTAGAGATAAGTATGAAGCTGATCTGGTTGGGAATAAGGTAAATCAAAATACACAGTAAAGGATATTATATTGCCTCTATTTTAGAACTTCACCTACTATATGAGGCCAAAGGAAGAGAGGTTTATTTTATCCAAAACCTAAATTTTCTGTAGTCCACGATCTAACTTAACCTGTCTGGCCAGTTCAGTTAAACAACTTAAACACATGGAGCCTAGGATTGGCCACGAGGCCTTGCAATTCTGTATAGCTTAATGTTAACACCCAGATACATTCCAGAATATGTGGGCAGATAATTAAAAAGTATTGAATCTCTCTCTAAGCCAAGTTGGCAGGTGAATGCACTGCCCTCTCCCCAACTTGGGACATGACTCTCAGGGGTGTAACTCTCATTGGCAGCATGGGACAGGACTCCTGGGATGAGCCAGGAACTGGCATCATGGAATTAAGAAAGCATTCTTGACCAAAAGGGGGAAGAGAGAAATGAAAAAAAAAATAGCTTCAGTGGCTGAGAAATTTCAGGGTCAAGAGGTTATCACGGACAATGGGTAATTATTATTTCTGGATTTCGAGAGGCTGTTTTATATATATATAAAACCTGATATTGAGAGATAAGAATGAAGCCAATCAAGTTGAGATTAAAGCAATTCAGAACACGAGGGTAAAAAAGACAATGTCTATATTTTAGAACTACATATATTCTTAGAGACCAAAGGAAGAAAGGTTTATTTGGTCTGGAACCAAAATTTTCTATAGCACATAATCTAACTCAACCTATTTGTGTAGCTCATCTGGACAACTGAAACACAGGGAGCCCAGAATAAGAAAGAGGTCCTTTAATTCTGTATAGCTTAATATAATGCCTGTATACTCCAAGATTATATTAAGCAGATAATAGAAAAGTACTGGCAAAGCCCCTTGAGAGATGGGAGAAAAAATATGGAACTATTAAACTTTATCATCAGGAAATTCCTTGATACTGTGTCAAACTATTAGGACACCCAAATCAATAGGTCATGCCTTTGATCTTGTGGCTTACTCCTGTGAAGCTTATATAGGTAGCAGAGAAGCTTAGCCTACCTATAGGTATACCTAAGAGTTACTTCTGGAGGACCTCTTTTGTTGTTCAGATGTTGCCTCATTCTCCCTAAGCCCAACTCTGCAAGTGAAATCATTGCCCTCCCTGTTACATGGGACATGACATCTGGGGTGAAAGTCTCCCTGGTGACATGGGAGATGACCCTGGCACCATGGGATCAACAAATTTATCCTGACCAAAAGAGGGAAAATAAGTATAACCAATAAAGTATCCACAGCAGAGTGAGTTCAGATAGAGTCAAGAGACTACTGTGGAGGTTGCTTTTATGCAAGCTTCAGTTAGACATCCCTACCTATCATAACCTCCCAAACCCCAATTAGGACCATTCTAGCCAATCCTAAAGAACACCTAAGGCAACAGATAAGATTCCACAAGGATTCCATGTGCTAGTATAACTTTTCTACAACCTCCAGATGGGTCCCTGGACCAGATACATCCTGAAACCTAGAGGGCCCAACCTCTCCAGAACATCAGATAGTTCCATCTCTCTACCCCATATTAGTAACAGCCATAGCAGCATGAAAAATTTAGAATGGTCACAGCCCAAACACCCCTAAAGAGAGGAACAGAAAGATCAAGGTGATGGGAGAGTCATACAGAGAAGACAGAGTTTGACAAATGAATATGATTGCTGAATTATTAAACTGACACCTCTTAGTCTCCAGGACATTAGAACAGCAAGAAGCAACCTAAAATTGTGGAATTGTAACCCATGTCAAACTCTGAAATATGTTCTACAACGAATTATGGTGCTATGCGTTGCTTTGAAATATATTCATTTTTTGTATATATGTTACTTTTCACAAAAAAGAAAGAAAAAAAAAGTCAATTGTGGTGGTAAAAAATTATTTACACCTTCTAGACTCCTATATTCTGGAGCAGCTAGAAGGAAAAATCTGAGAGGATCATGTGGTGGCCCATGACAAACTCTGGGATCTGTCTTGTAACTATTTGTTGAGGCGTGCTTTGAAAACTATTGCTTTTTTATTTCTTCGTTTTGTTTATATGCTATAATATGCAATTTAAAAAGTCTTAAAAAAAAAAAAGAGTTTATCCTGGACATTATTCTTATGCATTATATAGATACCCCTTTTTAGTTTATGGTACATTGGCGTGGCTGAAGGGAGGTACCTTAAACTGTTGAACTGTGTTCCAGTAGCCTTAATTCCTGAAGACAACTGTGTAACTATATAGCTTTTACAATATGACTGAGTAATTTTGAAAACCTTGTGCGTGATGCTCCTTTTACCCTGGGTATGGACAGATGAGTGAAAAAATAAATAATATGAGAGGTTAAGGGGTAAAATATATAAGTGGGTTGAAATACTAGTAGTCATTGAGCAGGAGGGGTAAGTGGTATGGGACATATGTGTTTTTTCTTCCTTCTTTTTAGTTCTTTTTCTGCAGTGATACAGGTGTTCTGAAAATGATCATGATGATGACTACACATTGATGATACTGTGAGTCACTGAACATATACTTTGGATAGACTGTATGTGTGTGAAGATTTCTCAATAAAAATATTAATACCCAGATATATCCCGGAGTAAGCTGGGCAGAAAATTAAAAAGTATTGGCAAAGTCCCTTGAGGGACTGGAGAAAAAATAAGGAAGTATTAAACTTTCCAACCTGGGAAATTCCTAATACTCTCTCAGACTTTAGGGACTCCAAATTTTATAGGCCAAGCCCTTGATCCTGAGGCTTGCTCTTATGAAACTTATTTCTGTAATGGAGAAGCTAAGTGTCCCTATAATTATGCCTAAGAGTTACTTCCAGAAAATCTCTTTTGTTGCTCAGATGTGGTCTCTCTCTCTCTCTAAGCCCAGCTCTGCAAGTAAAATCATTACCCTCCCCACTACACAGGACATAATGTTCAGTGGTGAAAGTCTCCCTGACAGTGTGGGACGTGAATCCCAGGGATGAGCCTGGCCCTGGCACTGTGGGATAAACCTTCCTGCCCCAAAGTGGGAAAAGAAATCTAACAAGATAAGTTATCAGTGGTTAAGAGAATTCAAATGGAGTTGAGCAGCTATTCTGGAGGCTACTTGTACACAAGTTTCAGCTAGATATCGCTAACTGCCTTGGTTTGCCAAACCCAAACAAACAACATTTCTGTTAACCTAAAGAAACACCTAGGGCTGTATCTGAGGTTATACAAAAGTTTCACGCACAAAGATTACTTTCCAGAAACCCACAACCTTCAGATGGTTTCTAGGCCAGATAAGTCCTAAAATCCAGAAGGGCCAGCCTCTCCAAGTACATCAACTAGTTCCATCCCCCTAACTTATTGTCAACACCCTTTTCCAACATGAAAAAGTTAGAATGGGCATTGCCTAAATACCCCTAAAGATTGGGAGAAGGATCAAAGGAGAAGGAGTTAACAGAGAAAACTGAATTTAGCAAATGAGTATGACTGCTAAATCTTTACACTGACATTTTAGTCTCTAATGCTTTGGAAAAGCTAGAAAGAAAAATCTAAAATTGTGGAACTATAACCCATACCAAACTCTGAAATCTGTTCTATAACTACTTGTTACTCTGTACTTCAAAATTTATTCCTTTTTTGTATATACACTATATTTCACAACAATATATATTTAAAATTTTAAAAAAATCTAGAGTATAGGTCACCAGAAGATAGGATGAGAGCAGAGAATGGGGAGCTGATATCTAATTTCTGCAAAATATGTAATAGTGTTGATTGTAAATGTTTAGAAATGGATGGAGGTAAAGGTAACACATTATAGTAAGTGCAATTAACAGCAATGATATACGGGTACAATTGTAATTGAAAGAGAAAGTTTAGGGTTATTTATGTCACTTGAAGGAAAGCCAGAGGATGAAACATGGACTGGATAGCATAGTAACCCCTTTTGAACACAAAAATGTTCTAGAATTGACTGTGATGATGAATGCACAACTCTGAATATACTGATTGTACACTTTAGATGGGGCATATAGTATGTGAATTTATCTCAATAAAACTGCTTTTAGAAAAAGAAAATTAAAAAATTAAAGAAATGGAGAACAGATTAGAGGTTGCCAAGAATTAAGGATGGTAGGGGTGAAGGACTCAGACAGGAATTTAAAGGAGTAGCATGAGAGAATTCTCTGTGGTGATGAAGTAGTTCTGTACCTTGATAGCAGTGGTGGCCACATGAATCTCAACCTGTGATAAAATCATCATTGAACTATACTCAAGCATTTTACCAATTTCAAATCCCTAGTTTTCATATACATTGTTAAGTGAAGTGCACCTAATTGGGGAAACCAAGTAAAGAGTAAACAGAGCTCTTTGCAATTTACTGTAAATCTATAATTATTTTTAAATAAAGATCTTCTAAAAAGGTAAGCCAAGGGACAAATATCAGGTACCAAATTTGGATGGTAAAGTGTGTCAACAGATGCCAAATATAATACAGTTTATTTTAAATTATCCCATAATCATGGACACGCACTTATTTGTAGTTGGCTTAGCTGCGATGGTATGCCATTGTATGCAAATATATAAATTTCAGAACGATCATATATATAAATATGTCAAATATATAAATATTGTTGATATATGTCAATACCACACGGAAAGAGGTCTTAGACTCAAGATTACTAGTTACAATATTACTTACCAAAATCACTATCATCGTCCACTAGGATAATTTCATGAAGAAGATATGCAGGAGTCCGATCTATGACGCTGTGCACTGTCCGGAGCAAGGCAGAGAAAGCTTCATTGTAGAAACAAATAACAATGCTAGCAACCGGAAGATCAGCTGAGTAAGACTTTTCTTTACATCTGTAAAATTAAGAGAAAATTCTACCATTTTAAAAGGTTCAACTGTTTTAGGTTACCAGTGATTAAATATTTAATGTCCCCTTGTCCAGCCTTTCTTACAATATGATAACAAAAGATTTTCATAAAAAAACATTTGAGAGTTGCATACTAGAGACAAAGCTGTCAAAGTATAAGGAATTGATGCCACCATTTATTCTATCCTCGGTCTCGGGGCCTTTCACAGAGTCTCCAGCAACATCATGCCTGCGCAGAGCATGCAGAGGTTCATCACCTCTGTGGTCCCTACGAGCCACTCTGAGGAGCACAAAGGGAAGAATTCTTCATTTTCAATGGAAAACAAATGATGGTTAATAAATAATAGCTTTGTATTCTGGATCTGGGATTTGCTATACCTTTCTTTATAGCACCAACTGCTTAAGAAATAAGGATGCTTTATTTCATCTATGAAATAGCTATGAAGAGGAATATTTTAGTAGTACATTCTGAAAAACAGATCGAACTCTGTTGAACTAAAAAACAGCACACTGGATACGTTTGTAAATAAGCTTATTACACGAAAAAAAACTAAGAAAACAATGTGGTTTCTTACTCAAAAGTTTTATATTTTATTAACAATTTCTCTCTCCTACCCTGCTTTTTTTTAGGTCAACATTAAAAAAAAAACATTTATTTTTGCTGAAATCACTGCCAAGTTTTTAATGAAGCAATGGTAAACTTACATCTAGGTTCTCCTCAATGATGTGAAAAGGAAATTATTGAAACTTGTTATTGGAAAATTTTATTTTTGCCCAAAATAGAAAAAGATTTAACTGTAATACCTCAAGATATGGGAAAAGCTTCCAGGTAAGCAACTATTTAATAAAAAAGGCTAGGTGGCTTTAAATCAACAAAGTTAAAGGATAAACTTGAAACTCTAATACTTCTGAATGGTATACAAATCCCTGATATATGGGACCTGCCTACCTCCCAGACTTGCCATTCTCCCAATACAGGCAAAGTAAGCTGTGTTTCAGTCTCTTGAAACAAATCAAATCGTTCAATGACTCAGTGCTTGTCATACACTATTCCCTAAACCTGGAAAAGCCTTCTCATGAATCACTGCTCAATTACCTCCTCTGGGAAACCTTCCTTGACCAATCCTGTTATTTGCGCCCCTATTTAATTCCTATTACAGCTCTTATTTATGTGATATTGCAATTATCTCTTTACCCATCTACCTCTCCTGCTAGACTCTAAGCCTCATAAACTCAAGGTCTATGGCTTATTCTCTTTATTTCCAGGGCCTGAAACAGTGCATATAAACAGAAGAGCTCAATAAATGTCAGTCTGTGGAATGACTGAATGACTGACCAAATGAATAAAAAGCCTTAGAAGGGAACAAACATTATGAAACAAGAATGATGTTATTATAAGTAAAATTCTTCAGACTTTAACTCTTTTTGTCACAAATCCAATAAACATTTAAAACAAATTTACTTTAACTCCTTTTTTCACGAATGCAAAAAACAAACATTTAAAACAAACTTATACACAGATTACTTAATTACATGCAATTAGCACCTCCCTCCTCTTTCCTAAATCATTTAAAATCTTAAGAGAGACAGCAAGCTCTAGAACTTTGTCAGTATAATCGCAGATCGTGTGGCTTTAAGTATTATGGGAATGGAAACCTATCTCATGTTTTTTAGTATGCTATATAATGAAGCCTAACTGCGAAACATTAATGTCATCTTCATCAACTTATATAACTTGCACTAAAAGCACTGTCTTATAAAAATGGGTTAACAGGGAAGAGTAACAACTTCAGCAGTCAGAAGAGAGAGCTTCTGTCTCTTAACTTAGCCAGTCAACCTCTCCTGGGGAATTCATCAAAGACCTTTGTCAGAGTGCCACCTTGCCACTCTATGGAATATGGACTCGTGCATCCATGCAATAGTGAAAAATACTTTTATAAAATCTCACATTTACAGCTATCTTCTGTTGATTCTGTTTGCCTAGAGAACCCTTCCTCGCATCTTGGGAGGGGCAGAAATTCTTGGTGTTCCTTGGCTTGCAGCTGCATCTCCAACCTCTGTCTCCATCTTCATGTGGCCCTTTCTACTGTGTGTCTCTGTCTCTTAGGTGCCTTCTCTTCTTCTAAGGATGCCAGTTGTAACATATTAAGGGCTATTCTACTCCAGGATGACCTCAATTTAACTAATTGCATCTGCAATGCCTTTATTTCCAAATAAAGTCACATTCTAAAGTCCGGAGGGTTAGGACTTCACATGTGTTTTTTGTTTGTTTGTTTTGTTTTGGGAGGCACTTAGTTCAACCCATAACACTTACTTACTCTGAGCAACTTATCCAGCAGTGTGAAGACAGCTCATACTGGCTCACAAGAGTCAATTATTACATTTTCAAGAATCTCATGAGCTGATTATGAAATATAGCCATTATTTTAAAATTAAATTATATAAAACTTAGAATTAAAAAAAACTGTATTAAAAACAAAGTTAATAAATACTCAAAGCTAAAAAAACTGGATTAACAGAAATGTATAAGGAACATACGCTGCATTTCTTGTATCTGGCACATCTCTATGGTATCCCAAGCGGTTACTAATAAGCATATTAAAGGCATGTTTCTGATAGCCCAAGTCTCTCAACTCCTGATCATGTTCATTAAAAATCATACCTGCAAAACAAAAAAGTTATGATCAGTGCATTAAATCTGGAAAGGATTACTACAATCAGTGCTATGATATTATGATCTTATGAAAATCTTGACTTTATCCTATTATAACTAGAGAATAAAATAACCATATTTCTCAAATCTAGGTTAGCTGGAGTTCCAGGAAGCTAAATTGAGGTTAAGGTCAAATTCTTATCAGTCTAGCTCAAAGTCATGCATACCATAACCATAAATGACATCTGCTCACTAGCCATAATGTTAAGTATACTTTATTATGTTCAGGGGAAAATTCACCTGTAATCAAAAAAAAAAAATTAATATTTTTTTTATACTTTTATAATACTTTACTAAAGTATTTACTAAAGTATAATACTTTATACTTTACTAAATATTTACTAAAGTATAATACTTTATAATACTTTTCTATAAAAGTAATAGACTACAGACCCAAATGGAACTCAAAAGTTCCCAATTTGTTTACAGTTACTCTTGTAATGGTTATTCTAGCCTAGTCTCTGCCTTGTTTATACTCTCTATTGTAATGGTTATTCTAGCCTGGTCTCAGCCCTATTCATACTTATTATTGTAACAACTTCATCTCCCTTTGTCTGAATGAATAAAAACCCTGAACTTTTTATGCTTGGAAGGACAGATTTTGGGGCCCTTAAGCCAGCTGATCTACTTCTTTCCTTTGCAGCATTAACTCTATCACTCTTTGAAAAAGAAAAAAAAGGTCCCCCAACTATAGACAAGTTTTTATATAAGCCCCTCCCCTAAAAAAAGACTACTGATAAATCTTTCTATAAAAAGGACTTCCAAAGTCTCTGATTTCAGGCTTTAATCACCTTCATAGTCAAGAAATTCCTCCATAGATCTAATCGAAATTAATTTAACATTCTTATTCTAATATTCTGTCAGAAATCTTACCTTTACATAGAATGATAGAAAGTCTCCTTCTCTTTTCTTTTCCCCATATCAAACCTTTATCCTCTCCTCAAAGAATGACTCCCTTGTAAGAGCATTTCCAAAAATCTGTTCATGGAAAACTAATCCCATTGGATTTTAATAGATGTCCAAAAAAAGGAAAAAATAATAATTTCATGGTCAAATAAATTAGGGAAATACCGAATTTAAAAAGTCAAGTAGTTTGATTTGGCTTTGTTTCATGGCAGGACAACTCTGATCCTATAATTTTTAAAGGTTTTATGGATAACCAGGTATGAGGGGATGGAATATAGAATGTAGTGTTTCCCCAATTTATTTGACCACAGAACACTTGACTAGTGTTTCCAGATCCACTTTGGGAAACACTATTTCTTAATATGCTTTCTCTCTAGAACTTTTAAAGCTGGAGTACATCCTTTTATTAAATAAAGAAGAACAAAGCACTATGCAGCAATTTATACAAGGATGGAAACTCCATGAAGAGGGACTTTGATTATATTGAAAACACAAACGAAATTTTTTTAAAAATTGCTTGAATATGGATGTAACTTGAAAAAAATTTTGTTTGATATCCCATATCTAGAACAGACCTTGCACAAAGAAAATTCTCAAATATTCCTTGATGTGAGACAAATGTCCACCAGAGGACTACCTCATAATGAATACTAAAAGACTTCTAGGAAAATGGCAGTCTACGGAGAAAAATGTAGGGCTCACTCTCCCAAAAACAGTGAGTGGACAGGTAGAATCTGTCCAAATCAACTTTTCTGGGGCTCCAGAGACAGGGAGAATATGAACAGCATCCAGGGAAGTACAGGACAAGGACAAGGACAATGCAAAAAAAACTGCAGTGAGAGGCTAAGTCTGGCCAAACGCTCATAGCACCTGTCCCTCACCCTCGAGAGAAGCATCTTCAGGCAGTTCAATCCCTGCCTGGCAGGCTGCTGTGGACTGGGAAGGCCACAGGGGCCCTCCGTCCCAAGAACAGAAGTGAGCATGGCCTATTAATGGCCCAGCTTTTGGCCAGTGTTTTAGACCACTGGATCATGCTGTTCTAACCCATTCCAGTCAGGTGCTATTGTACCATTGTTTCTACCCATGTCAGAGGTGGAGCTGGCTAAGGGCTAAAAATACCCTACCCTCACAGAGTTGTAGGTAATGGGGTGTGTGGAACAGCATCATTTGCTAGGCAGACCAGGAAAGTGAACCTTTGAGAAACTGAAGGAGAAAAAGTCTTTTTTGGACTCTTTCCTGATGCTCTGCCTTTTGAATCTGGACTGCGCCTCCTTGGTGGAGGTGCTCAATAAGACTAAGCTCTGAATTCTCATCAGAAACCATGGAGGTGAGAAGGCAGTGAGTGGCATGATATATTTAAGGTACTGAAAGAGAATCATTACCAGCCAAGAATTCTTTATCCCGTAGAACCTCAAAAATGGGGAGAGTTTAAAACATTCACAGATAAAAAAGAAGCATTGTTAACCAGAGTCCTGACCTCCACAAATGCTAAAGGGAGCCAAGCATCTAAAAGGAAAAGACAGGAGAGAGAACAAAAATGAAGAATATCAGAAAAAGTAACTAAAAGGGTAAAAAGAGAGAAAAAAATAGATTTGACAAATAAGGCCAAAGGATAAAATGGTTGAAGTACTGCCACTACCGTAGTAACACTGACTGGTTCATGGATTAAACTCCTTAAACAAAAGACATTTAGTGGCAGAATTGGATTTAAAAAAAATGTGAATCATCTATATGCTGTCTACAAGAGACTCACCTCAGAACCAAGGATATAAATAGGTTGAAAGTAAAAGGCTGGAAAAAGATATTCCATGCAAACAGTATCCACAAAAAGGTGGAGATGCTATACCAGTATCAGATGAAATAAGACTTCAAATGCAAAGCTGCTATAAGAGACAAAAAAGACATCATTTATTAACAAAAGGGGCAATTCACCAGGAAGAATATCATAAATACTTATGAACCTATCCAGAGAACCGCAAAATACAAGAGGCAAACACTTGCAAAACTGAAAGGGAGAAACAGACATTTCTACAATAATAGGTGGAGATGTCAATACACCACTGAGCTCAAGAGATGAAACATCCTGACAGAAGATCAATAAGAAAACAGAGCACATGAATGATTTGATAAATTATTCTAGATCCAACAAACTAGACCAATAAACATACACAAAACATGCATCGCCAACAGCAGGGTATACATTTTTTTCAAGTGTCACAGTTCATTCTCCAGGATAGAGCACGTGTTAGGACATAAAACAGGTTATCAAACTCAAAAAGTTTGAAATTCTACAAAACAGAAAAAAGCACACGAATATCTCAATAGATGCAGAAATGGCCTTTGACAAAATCCAGCCTCCTTTCTTGATAAAAACACTTTGAAAGATAAAGAATACAACGAAACGTCCTCAACAAGATATAAATGAAAAACCCACTGCTAACATGTACTCAATGGTGAGAGACTGAAAGCTTTCCATCTATGATCAGGAACAAGACAAGGATGTTCACCATCACCACTGTTATTCCACAATGTGCTGTAACAAATAGCTAGAGCGATTAGGTATGGAAAAGAAAGAAAAGGCATCCAAATTTGAAAGGAAGACATGAAACACTGACTATCTGCAGATGACATGATCCTATTTAGAAAGTACCTAGAATCAAAACAAAGCTGCTAGATAGTTTTGCAAAGTGGTGGGATACAAGATTAACAAGCAAAAACCAGTAGTGTTTCTATACTCTAATAATGAGCAATTCAAGAAGGAAATTAGGGGAAAAAATTCTATTTACATTAGCAACTAAAAGAATCAAGTATCTAAGAATAAATTTAACCAAGGATGTAAAGGATCTGTACAGAAAAAACTATAAAGCATTACTAAAATAAATCAAAGAAGACCTAAACAAATAGAAGGACATGCCATGTTCATTGATTAGAAGACTAAATATCGTCAAGATGTCAATTCTACTCAAATTTATTTACAGTTTCAATGCAATCTCAGTAAAAATTCCAAAAGTCGGAGCCGCCCGCCCTCCTTCTCCCCTCTCTTTCTCCGCCGGCCCGCGGCGCGGCGCCCACGCCCCGCAGCAGCCGAGCCGCCCGCCCTCCTTCTCCCCTCTCTTTCTCCGCCGGCCCGCCGCGCGGCGCCCACGCCCCGCAGCAGCCGAGCCGCCCGCCCTCCTTCTCCCCTCTCTTTCTCCGCCGGCCCGCCGTGCGGCGCCCACGCCCCGCAGCAGCCGAGCTGCCCGCCCTCCTTCTCCCCTCTCCTCCCCCTCCTGCTCCGGCTGCTCTCCAACCACCACGGTGCCCTCTTCCCCCGCCTTCACCGTGCTCCTCCGCCACCAGCCTCGACAGCCTTGCCGCCCTCACCTTTCCTCCTCCAGAACAGCTACTGGGGGAGTGGAGATAATACAGAGCAGCTCCCGGAGCCACGAGGGAGATCAAAGGGACAGCGTACCCCATCCTGGAACGGCTGACTATCTGGGAGAACCAGCTCCGGTGAGATCACCAAGGGGCACGGGCTTTCCTGGGTGGGACGGCAAGCGACCGGAGTCCCTCCCTTCCACCTTCCTGGGCCAGCTGGTAGAATTGGACAGGCGGTCCCCTTAGGCCGCGGCGGCTGGTGCCCCCACCACATGAGGCCCCCCGGAACAACTGAGATAGTTGGGTCGGAAATCCCCAGACTGCGGAGAACAGTGACCGGGGGATCCCTTCCAAACACGTGACTCCCCCGTCGGCTGGGAACAGTGCACTCTCCCGGGCTGCGACAGCTGGCGCCCTCCCGCCACGCTTGGTGCCCCGGGCCGACTAGCTAATTTGGCCGGACGCTCTCCTGTGCTGCGACGGCCTGCGACCCTCCCCGCGTTTGGAACCCCGGGCCAGCTGGCATTCTTCCAAGACGCTTCGGTTGCCGAACCTCCCCTACGGCGAGAGTTTTCCAGAGTTGAGGGACCCGCAGCAACTTTCGCTGGTGGAACCCACAGACAGGCGTGTGCCACAAGCGCCACCTACTGGGCAGGATAGGAAGAACAGAACCCAGAGATTGCACAGAAAAATCTTTCAACCTGTGGGGTCGAACACCCGGGGAAATCTGACTAAATGCCCAGACGCCAGCAGAAGATAACGGATCACGCTCAGAAAATTGAACATATGGCCCAGTCAAACGAAGAAACCAATAGTTCAAATGAGATACAGGAGCTGAAACAACTAATGTTGAATATACGAACAGAAATGGAAAACCTCTTCAAAAACGAAATCGATAAATTGAGGGAGGACATGAAGAAGACATGGGCTGAACATAAAGAAGAAATAGAAAAACTGAAAAAACAAATCACAGAACTTATGGAAGTGAAAGATAAAGTAGAAAAGATGGAAAAAACAATGGATACCTATAATGACAGATTTAAAGAAACAGAAGATAGAATTAGTGATTTGGAGGATGAAACATCTGAATTCCAAAAAGAAACAGAAACTATCCGGAAAAGAATGGAAAAATTTGAACAAGGTATCAGGGAACTCAAGGACAATGTGAACCGTACAAATATACGTGTAGTGGGTATCCCAGAAGGAGAAGAGAAGGGAAAAGGAGGAGAAAAACTAATGGAAGAAATTATCACTGAAAATTTCCCAACTTTTATGAAAGACCTAAAATTACAGATCCAAGAAGTGCAGCGCACCCCAAAGAGATTAGACACAAATAGGCGTTCCCCAAGACACTTACTAGTTAGAATGTCAGAGGTCAAAGAGAAAGAGAGGATCTTGAAGGCAGCGAGAGAAAAACAATCCGTCACATACAAGGGAAACCCAATAAGACTATGTGTAGATTTCTCAGCAGAAACCATGGAAGCTAGAAGACAGTGGGATGATATATTTAAATTACTAAAAGAGAAAAACTGCCAGCCAAGACTCCTATATCCAGCAAATTTGTCCTTCAAAAAGGAGAGAGAAATTAAAACATTCTCAGACAAAAAGTCACTAAGAGAATTTGTGACCAAGAGACCAGCTCTGCAAGAAATACTAAAGGAAGCACTAGAGTCAGATACAAAAAGACAGAAGAGAGAGACATGGAGAAAAGTGTAGAAAGAAGGAAAGTCAGATATGATATATATAATACAAAAGGCAAAATGGTAGAGGAAAATATTATCCAAACAGTAATAACTCTAAATGTCAATGGACTGAATTCCCCAATTAAAAGACATAGACTGGCAGAATGGATTAAAAAACAGGATCCTTCTATATGCTGTCTACAGGAAACACATCTTAGACCCAAAGATAAATATAGGTTGAAAGTGAAAGGTTGGGAAAAGATATTTCATGCAAACAACAACCAGAAAAGAGCAGGAGTGGCTATACTAATATCCAACAAATTAGACTTCAAATGTAAAAGAGTTAAAAGAGACAAAGAAGGACACTATATACTATTAAAAGGAACAATTAAGCAAGAAGACATAACAATCATAAATATTTACGCACCGAACCAGAATGCCCCAAAATACGTGAGGAATACACTGCAAACACTGAAGAGGGAAATAGACACATATACCATAATAGTTGGAGACTTCAATTCACCACTCTCATCAATGGACAGAACATCTACACAGAGAATCAATACAGAAATAGAGAACCTGAATATTACTATAAATGAACTTGACTTAACAGACATTTATAGGACATTACATCCCACAACAGCAGGATACACCTTTTTTTCAAGTGCTCATGGATCATTCTCAAAGATAGACCATATGCTGGGTCACAAAGCAAGTCTTAACAAATTTAAAAATATTGAAATCATACACAACACTTTCTCGGATCATAAAGGAATGAAGCTGGAAATCAATAATAGGCGGAGGGCCAGAAAATTCATAAATACATGGAGGCTCAACAACACACTCTTAAACAACAAGTGGGTCAAAGAAGAAATTGCAAGAGAAATTAGTAAATACCTAGAGGAAAATGAAAATGAAGACACAACATATCAAAACTTATGGGACGCAGCAAAGGCAGTGCTAAGAGGGAAATTTATTGCCCTAAATGCCTTTATCAGAAAAGAAGAAAAGGCAAAAATGCAGGAATTAACTGTCCACTTGGAAGAACTGGAGAAAGAACAGCAAACTAATCCCAAAGCAAGCAAAAGGAAAGAAATAACAAAGATTAGAGCAGAAATAAATGAAATTGAAAACATGAAAACAATAGAGAAAATCAATAAGACCAGAAGTTGGTTCTATGAGAAAATCAACAAGATTGATGGGCCCTTAGCAAGACTGACAAAAAGAAGAAGAGAGAGGATGCAAATAAATAAGATTAGAAATGAAAGAGGAGACATAACTACTGACCTCACAGAAATAAAGGAGGTAATAACAGGATACTATGAACAACTTTACGCTAATAAATACAACAATTTAGAAGAAATGGACAGGTTCCTGGAAAGACATGAACAACCAACTTTGACTCAAGAAGAAATAGACGACCTCAACAAACCAATCACAAGTAAAGAGACTGAATTAGTTATTCAATAGCTCCCTAAAAAGAAAAGTCCAGGACCAGACGGCTTCACATGTGAATTCTATCAAACATTCCAGAAAGAATTAGTACCTACTCTCCTCAAACTCTTCAACATAATCGAAGTGGAGGGAAAACTACCTAATTCATTCTATGAAGCCAACATCACCCTCATACCAAAACCAGGCAAAGATATTACAAAAAAAGAAAACTACAGACCAATCTCTCTAATGAATACAGATGCAAAAATCCTCAATAAAATTCTAGCAAATCGTATCCAACAACACATTAAAAGAATTATACATCATGACCAAGTAGGATTCATCCCAGGTATGCAAGGATGGTTCAACATAAGAAAATCAATTAATGTAATACACCATATCAACAAATCAAAGCAGAAAAATCACATGATCATCTCAATTGATGCAGAGAAGGCATTTGACAAGATTCAACATCCTTTCCTGTTGAAAACACTTCAAAAGATAGGAAGACAAGGGAACTTCCTTAAAATGATAGAGGGAATATATGAAAAACCCACAGCTAATATCATCCTCAATGGGGAAAAATTGAAAACTTTCCCCCTAAGATCAGGAACAAGACAAGGATGTCCACTATCACCACTATTATTCAACATTGTGTTGGAAGTTCTAGCCAGAGCAATTAGGCAAGAAAAAGAAATACAAAGCATCAAAATTGGAAAGGAAGAAGTAAAACTATCACTGTTTGCAGACGATATGACACTATATGTAGAAAACCCAGAAAAATCCACAACAAAATTACTAGAGCTAATAAATGAGTACAGCAAAGTAGCAGGCTACAAGATCAACATTCAAAAATCTGTAGCTTTTCTATACGCTAGTAATGAACAAGCTGAGGCGGAAATCAAGAAACGAATCCCATTTACAATCGCAACTAAAAGAATAAAATACCTAGGAATAAATTTAACCAAAGAGACAAAAAACCTATATAAAGAAAACTACAAAAAACTGTTAAAAGAAATCACAGAAGACCTAAATAGATGGAAGGGCATACCATGTTCATGGATTGGAAGACTAAATAGTTAAGATGTCAATCCTACCTAAATTGATTTACAGATTCAATGCAATACCAATCAAAATCCCAACAACTTATTTTTCAGAAATAGAAAAACCAATAAGCAAATTTATCTGGAAGGGCAGGGTACCCCAAATTGCTAAAAACATCTTGAGGAAAAAAAACGAAGCTGGAGGTCTCGCGCTGCCTGACTTTAAGGCATATTATGAAGCCACAGTGGTCAAAACAGCATGGTATTGGCATAAAGATAGATATATCGACCAATGGAATCGAATAGAGTGTTCAGATATAGACCCTCTCATCTATGGACATTTGATCTTTGATAAGGCAGTCAAGCCAACTCACCTGGGACAGAACAGTCTCTTCAATAAATGGTGCCTAGAGAACTGGATATCCATATGCAAAAGAATGAAAGAAGACCCATCTCTCACACCCTATACAAAAGTTAACTCAAAATGGATCAAAGATCTAAACATTAGGTCTAAGACCATAAAACAGTTAGAGGAAAATGTTGGGAGATATCTTATGGATCTTACAACTGGAGGTGGTTTTATGGACCTTAAACCTAAAGTAAGAACACTGAAGAAGGAAATAAATAAATGGGAGCTCCTCAAAATTAAACACTTTTGTGCATCAGAGAACTTCATCAAGAAAGTAGAAAGACAGCCTACACAATGGGAGACAATATTTGGAAACGACATATCAGATAAAGGTCTAGTATCCAGAATTTATAAAGAGATTATTCAACTCAACAACAAAAAGACAGCCAACCCAATTACAAAATGGGAAAAAGACTTAAACAGACACCTACCAGAAGAAGAAATACGGATGGCCAAGAGGCACATGAAGAGATGCTCAATGTCCCTGGCCATTAGAGAAATGCAAATTAAAACCACAATGAGATATCATCTCACACCCACCAGAATGGCCATTATCAACAAAACAGAAAATGACAAGTGCTGGAGAGGATGCGGAGAAAGAGGCACACTTATCCACTGTTGGTGGGAATGTCAAAGGGTGCAACCACTGTGGAAGGCAGTTTGGCGGTTCCTCAAAAAGCTGAATATAGAATTGCCATACGACCCAGCAATACCTTGCTAGGTATCTACTCAAAGGACTTAAGGGCAAAGACACAAACGGACATTTGCACACCAATGTTTATAGCAGCGTTATTTACAATTGCAAAGAGATGGAAACAGCCAAAATGTCCATCAACAGACGAGTGGCTAAACAAACTGTGGTATATACATACGATGGAATATTATGCAGCTTTAAGACAAGATAAACTTATGAACCATGTAATAACATGGATGGACCTAGAGAATATTATGCTGAGTGAATCCAGCCAAAAACTAAAGGACAAATACTGTATGGTCCCACTGATGTGAACGGACATTTGAGAATAAACTTGAAATATGTCATTGGTAACAGAGTTCAGCAGGAGTTAGAAACAGGGTAAGACAATGGGTAATTGAAGCTGAAGGGATACAGACTGTGCAACAGGACTAGATACAAAAACTCAAAAATGGACAGCACAATAATACCTAATTGTAAAGTAATCATGTTAAAATACTGAATGAAGCTGCATCTGAGCTATAGGGTTTTTTTTTGTTTTTGTTTGCTTGTTGGTTTGTTTGTTGTTGTTGTTTTTTACTATTACTACTACTTTTATTTCTTTTCTTTATATTAACATTTTATATCTTTTTCTGTTGTGTTGCTAGTTCCTCTAAACCGATGCAAATGTACTAAGAAACAATGATCATGCATCTATGTGATGATGTTAAGAATTACTGAGTGCATATGTAGAATGGTATGATTTCTAAATGTTGTGTTAATTTCTTTTTTTTTTCTTTCCGTTAATAAAAAAAAAATAAAAAATAAAAAAAAAATTCCAAAAGTCTACTCTACGGAACTGGAAAAGCCACTTATCAAATTTATGTGGAAGGGCAAGGGGCCCTGAATAGCCAAAAACATCTTGAAAAAGAAGAACAAAGTTGAAGGACTTGTCACCAGGACGAAGTCTGACAAAAAAATGTTGTTTAGTTTAACTTGTCTCTGCTTGAGTTGTGCTTATTTCCAGAAAGACAGAGCATGTGGAAATACTGCAACAAGCAGTTGAGAACTCCAGCTCCTGTACCCATTGCCCCATCACTCTGTGGTGAACCACAAAGTCCCCAGTCACTGAAACAGCAAGAACTCATCTTGAAGCTAGCCACAAGTTTCTGACTTGCCACAGCCAGGGAAGTCCCTTCCTGGAGCACACACACACAAAGTTCCTAACCCTGAACTTACTTTACCTTTGTTCATTATAATAGCAAATTCTCCACCTCTGGGCAGGATTTAGACACGATTTTCTCAACATGGGATGTATGTAAAGTTTGTTCCAGCACGACAAAAAGACTGCATATGAACAGAAGCAATGATGAAATCCCACTGTCCACTGTACATGCATGCTCTGATCCCCTACAGAAGAACCATGCTCATCCCATTACAGGGAAAAGGTGTCTTCTGGACACAAGTCATACTTCTCCATTTCTTGGTCAAAGAATAAAGTTCTTTGCTTCACCAAATCTGATTTCCTTCTACTGGTGTGAGCAACATTAGACAGAAGACCCATTTTGCAGGTCTGGCCCAAACAGGGTCAGTAACAGACTCAAACTTCCTTATTTTAAAGCATATTACAACGTTACAGTGGTCAAAACAGCATGGTAAAGCATAAAAACAGAAATATTGACCAATGGAATCAAACTGAGAGTTCAGAAATAGACTCTCATGTCTATGGTCAACTGATTTTTGACAAAGCTGCCAAGTCCACTCAACGGGGACAGAACAGTGTCTTCAACACATGGCACTGGAAGAACTGGGTATCTACATCCAAAAGAATGAAAGAGGACCCTATCACACATCTTATAAAAAATTAACTCAAAATGGATCAAAGACCTAAATACAGAAGCCAGCACCATAAACCTATTAGAAAAAAATATAGGGAAGCATCTTCAAGATCTTGTGATAGGTAGTAGTTTCTTCGCGCTTACATACAAAGCACAAGCAACAAAAGAAAAAAATAAATGGGACATCCTCAAATTTATGCTTCAAAGGACTTTGTCAAGAAGGTAGAAGGGCAACCTATTCAATGGGAGAAAATATTTGGAAACCACATATCCAATAGGGGTTAATATCCAGAATATAAAAAGAGATCCTACAAACTCAACAATAAAAAGACCAACAACCCAATTAAAAGTGGGCAAAATAAAGTCCCCTTGCAAGACTGGGGAGAAAGGAGGAAATATTAAACTTCCCCATCTGGGGAACTCCTGATATTCTCACAAGCAGTGGAGACAACTATCTCAATAGGCTGAACCCTTGATCTTGCGGTTTAACCCTACAAAACTTTTTCCTGTAAAGGAGAAGCTAAGCCTACTTATAATTATACCTAAGAGTCACCCCCAGAGAACCTTTTATTGCTCAGATGTGGCCTCTCTCTCTAAGTTAACTTGGCAGGTGAACTCACTGCCCCCTTTCCCCTATGTGAGGCATGATTCCCAGGGGTGTAAATCTCCCTGGCAACATGGAACAAGGACTCTTGAGATGAACCAGGATCTGGCATCATGGGATGAAGAAGGCCTTCCTGACCAAAAGGCGGAAGAGAAAAATGAGACGAAATAAAGTTTCAGTGGCTGAGAGATTTCAAAGGGATTCAAGAGGTTATCCTGGAGGTTATTCTTGTACATTATATAGCTATCCATTTTTAGTTTATGGTGTATTGGAGTGGCTGGAGGGAAGTACCTGAAACTACTGAACTGTGTTCCAGTAGCCTTGATTCTTGAAGGAGTTTATACATCTATATAGCTTTTACAATGTGATTGTGTGACTGTGAAAACCTTGTGTCTGATGTTCCTTTTATCCAGGGTATGGGCAGATGAGTAAAAAAATAAGGAGAAATAAATAGATAAATAATAGGGAGGGATAAGGGGTTAAAAAAAATTGGGTATCTTGTTGCTCAGATGTGGCCTTTCTCTCTCAGCCAATATGGCAAGCAAACTCACTGCCCTCCCCCTCTCTGTATGGGACATGACTCTCAGTGGTGTAAATCTCCCTGGCAATGTGGGACAGAAATCCTAGAATGAGCTGGAACTCAGCAACAAAGGACTGAGAATATCTTCTTTACTGAAAGTTAGAAGAGAGAAATGAGACAAAATAAAATGTCAGTGGATGAGAGATTTCAGAGTCGAGAGGTTATCCTGTAGGTTATTCTTATGCATTACATAGATATCCCCTTTTTAGTTTAAGGTGTATTAGAGAAACTAAAGGGAAGTGCCTGAAACTGTAGAGCTGTTCCAGTAGCCATGTTTCTTGAAGATTACTGTATAAGATACAGCTTTCACAACATGACTGTGTGATTGTGAAAACCTTGTGTCTGATGCTCCTTTTATCTACCTTATAGAAAGACAAGTAAAACACATGGAATAAAAATAAATAATAGGGAGAACAAATGTTAAAATAAATTTAGTAGATTGAAATGCTAGTGATCAATGAAAGGGAGGCATAAGGGGTATGGTATGAATTTCTTTCTGTTTTCTTATTTCTTTTTCTGAACTGATGCAACTGTTCTAAGAAATGATCATGATGATGAGTATACAACTATGTGATGATATTGTGAATTACTGATTATATATGTAGAACAGAATGATCATGTTAAGATATTTGTGTTTTTCTTGACCAAAAGGGGGAGGAGTGAAATGAGACTAAGTGTCAATGGCTGAGAGATTCCAAACAGAGTCGAGAGGTTATCCTGGAGGTTATTCTTAAGCATTAAGTAGATATCACCTTGTTATTCAAGATGTAACGGAGAGGCTGGAGGGAACTGCCTGAAAATGTAGAACTGTGTTCCAGTAGCCATGCTTCTTGAGGATGATTGAATAATGATATAGCTTTCACAATGCAACTGTGTGATTGCGAAAACCTTGTGTCTGATGCTCCTTTTATCTATCTTGTCAACAGATGAGTAGAACATATGGAATAAAAATAAATGATGGGTACTGATTGCATATGTAGAATGGAATGATTTCTAAATGTTGTGTTAATTTTTTTTTCTTTAATTAATAAAAAAAATTAAAAAAAATAAATGATGGGGGAACAAATGTTAAAATAAATTTAGTTTGAAATGCTAGTGATCAATGAAAGGGAGGAGTAAGGGGTATGGTATGTATAATCTTTTTTTTTTCTGTTTTCATTTTATTTCTTTTTCTGTTGTCTTTGTATTTCTTTTTCTGAATTGATGCAAATGTTTTAAGAAATGATGAATATGCAACTAAGTGATTTGTGAATTACTGATTATATATGTAGAACGGTATGATCACGTTATGTTTTAGTGCATTTGTTAATTTTTTAAATTAATGAATAAATAAATTAAAAAGATATTTGTGTTTGCTATATTTAAAAAAATTTAAAAATTAATAAATAAAATAAAATAAATAATAGGGGAACAAATGTTAAATTTTTTTTTTAAATGGGGTAGACAGAAATACTAGTGGTCAGTGAGAGGGAAGGCAAGGATTTGGGGATGTATGAGGTTTTTTTCTTTTTATTTCTTTTTCTGGAATGATGCATATGTTCTTAAAAATGATCATAGTGATGAATACACAACTATGTGATGACACTATGAGCCACTGATTGCATACTGTGTATGGATTGTATGTGTGTGAAGATTTCTCAATAAAAATATTTTAAGATATATATATATTTTTTAAATGGGCAAAAGACATGAATAGTCATTTTTCCAAAGAGGAAATACAAATGGCTAACAAGCACATGAAAAGATTCTTAACCTCACTAGCTATAAGGGAAACACAAATCAAAACTACAATGAGATACAATTTTATACCTACCAGAATGGCTACCATTAAACAAACAGAAATACAAGTGTTGGAAAGGATATGGAGAAATAGGAACACTTATTCACTGTTGAGGAAAACATAAAATGGTGCAGCTACTGCGGAAGATAGCTTGGCCGTTCCTCAGGAAGCTAAGAATAGAGCTGCCATATGATCCAGGCAATCCCACTAGGCATATATTCAGAAAAACTGAAAGTAGGATGGGGACAGACATTTGCATACCAATGTTCATAGCAGCATTATTCACAAATGATGGAAACAACCAAGTGTCCATTTACCAAAGAATGGATAAACAAATGTGATCTATACATACAATGGAATTTTATTACTCAGCTGTAAGAAGGAATGAAGTCTTGACACGTGGCAACATGAAAGAATTGTAAGGACACTATGTTGAGTGAAATAAACCAGATATAAAAGGACAAATATATTTTACTAAATGAAATAATATAAGTAAACTCATAGTGTTTACATCTAAAATTTGGCTACCAGACCATCAGAGAATGGGAACTGAGGCTTAATTTGTGCAGAATTTTTTTTTAATAAGGTTAACTGTAAATATTTGGAAATGGATAGAGGTGACGGCAGTACATTATCATCTGTGTAATTAACAGTGCTGCATCATATGTGTAAGTGTGGTTGAAAGGGAAAGTTTAGGCTATGTGTATCATTAGAAAGAAAGCCAGGGAAGAAACAAGGTTCTGTATAACATAGTGAACCTGTTGGGAATTATAAAGGTGGTTAATGCTACAAATATAAGAAAGTTCTTCTATAAACTAGAAAAAAATGTATGCCATTATTATAAGGTGTTAATAGTAGGGTAGTATATGGGGAAAAACACACCTAATACACACTATATTTGTGTTAATATAAGACTATATAATTAATAGCAATATTTTAATGTTCTCCCATTAATGGTAACTGAAGCACTACACCAAAGCTAAGTGTCAATAAAGGGGGTTATAAAAGTGTGCAGTTTTTCTTGCTTGGAGCTATGAAATGTTCCAAAATAAATTGTAGTAATGAAATCACAACTCTGATTATACCGAGAGCCACTGGTTACAAACACTTTGAAAAAAGTCTGAACTGTTCAAAAAAAAAAAAAGAAAAAGAAAACTGGCTACAGATGTGTAAGTTTATTTCTGGACTCTCAATTTTATTCCATTAGTCTATATGTCTATCTTATGACAGCAACACAAGGATTTGATTATTGTAGCTTTGTAATACAGTTTGAAATTGGAAATGTACCCTCCAACTTTGCTCTTCTTTTTCAAGACTGTTTTTGTTATTTGGGGCCCCTTCAATTCCATATATATTTTAAGATAACTGTATCCGTTTCTGAAAAAAGCCAGCTGTGATTTTACAAGACTTGCATTGAATCTGTACAGCTCACTTTGAACAATAACACTGCTTTGTTAACAATATTAAGTTTTCCAATCCATGAACGTGGATGTCTTTCCATTTATTTCTTCGTTTCTTTCAGAAACATTTGGTAGTTTTCAGTGAGGAAGGCTTTACACCTTCTTGCCTAAATATATTTCTAAGTAAATGGAATTTTCTTAATTCTATTTTCAAATTGTTCATTTTAACTGTATAAAAAATACAACTGGTTTGTGAGAGCTGACCTTGTACCCCTGCAACTTTGCTGGATTTATTAGTACTAATAATTTTTGCATGCATTCTTTAGGGTATTCTACAGTTAAGTTTTTTGGGAGGAGGGGCAATTTCAATTTGTCACTTTGAATATCTGTAATTCTTACTACTTCTTTCAAAGGCAAACACAAAATCTGTTCAAAATGTTAAATGTATGTCCTTATAAAAGTCTTATCAAAATATGGAACATTTACTGCCTTATAAAATTTTACCAATAATAGGAAACTTTCCCATTAATGCTTTAAAAATGTCTAACTAGTCATTTGAAAAAGACTACATGGTATATCTTATCAAAACTGAAGTGGGTATCAACTTCTGTTTCCTCACATAATTCTTAAAGCCACATATTAGAAAAATCATTAAGTTCTGGAAGGTGATTTTATTTCTTTGAATTTATGACCAAATGGAAAAAATTTGTTTTAACATTTCCTTTTATTCTTTGCATCTCTAAAAATCTCTTGCTATATACTTTTATTCCTAAATTACTTATGTTTTGATGTTTCTATGAGAACATCAAAATTTGTTTTATATTTTGAAGTTAACCAAAATGGCTCATTTAACCCTTAAAATAAAATTTGTTAAATCAGGTTCTAGAATTGTAGTACTCAAAAACATATACAGCAACAAAAACAAAAACAAAAAAAACAGAAAACACAAAACAAAAAAGAAATTTAAAAAACATATATAGTAGATTCTTGCTTCCAAATTAAATGACATATAGCTTCCGAAGGAAAAAAAAGCCTTCCATTTTACAATAAGATTCCATAAGCACTTATTTTATATATATATTTTTTCCAATCCTTTAAGAATTTTGTAAGTAGAAATCTTACTAGATGCAAATAATCTCCAGTCTATTTCTAAACCCAAATCTGTTTAATTAACTCTGACTTTCAAAATAAGTTAAATACAATTACCTTTCAACCATTTCTTTTCCTCATTAATAATCCTAGCAATTAAAATTTCCCTCAAAGTTTCCATTTTCTTTTCAGCCTTTTATTTTTAATTTTTTTTTCCTTCTCTGGACTTTATTCGTTCCTCCCAACTCCTCATAAAATACAGAAGTCAGAAAAGTATAAATTAGAATACAACTTGCAATTAAAGTCTGTAAAAGTCATAGATCCTCAAACAGTTCAAGAACAAAATAAATCAACAGGGGAATGATGACATGTTTCTAGCCCCCTGAACAACATATGATTGAAAGTATAATTAAACAATGATTAAATACTTTGAAATGGCTGCCAGTAAAAAACAAATCCACTTACCCAATTCAGGGGAGAATTTCATGTTGTCTTTTCCTGGATCATCAATTTGATTATCTATCATGTCACCAATCTTGTTTGCTTTGAACTGTGGCTCTAATACTCGACTTGGACCTCGAGTAAACCGAGGATAGAATTTCTTGGGGAATGGTCCATGGGGCCCAGACCCCTTGATGGGCACATTCTTAAGGGGCTGAGTCACTTCACTGAAGTTGAAATAAACAAAGAGCAAAGCAGTCCAGGTCACAGATGTAAAAAGGCATCCATAACAAAAATATCGAATTGTGACACTTCCCATTATAGACCTAGCATAACTGAAGTGCCATTTTCATTTTCCTAAAAAATAAGAGAAGATGTATTAGACACTTCAGTACACTTGTAAATCATCTACCAAATTCATATTCACCATTTTCCAAACCACCAGTAGGACCTGGGAATCTAGAAACTCAAACCCAAAAAAAAGATACCTGGACATCAAGAGAAAAAACAAAGGATTCAACAATTAAAACAGCAGGTAATGTACAGAGCTCAGAAAACTGCTGGAGCAAAATAGCTGACTTATTCACTTGCCCAGTTAATGGATACTTCACCTTTGTGCTTGATTGCTTTCAGTTTTGTAACTTTTTTCAGGTGCTAACTTTACACGAGGAAATGCAAATGCTACATGTATCATGGTGCATCCAAGGTCCCTTCCAACTCTAAAACAAGATTCTTTTTTTAACCAAAGGATCTTATAATTTGTTATTAAAAATAAGCAGCTTGCATGTTTCTTGAAGATGATTGTACAATGATACAGCTTTCACAATGTGACTGTGTAACTGTGAAAATCTAGTGTCTGGTGCTCCTTTTATCTACCTTATCAACAGATGAGTAAAACATTTGGATTAAAAATAAATAAATAATAGGGGGAACAAACGTTAAAATAAATTTAACATGAAATGCTGGAGATCACTGAGGGGGAGGGGTGGAGGTATGGTATATACGAATTTTTTTTTATTTTTATTTTTTTTTCTGGATTGATGCAAATGTTCTGAGAGGTGATTGTGGTGATAAATATATAACTATGTGATGATGATGTTGTGAGTTACTGTTTATATACCAAGAATGGAATGATCATATGGTAAGAATGTTCATGTTTGTATGTTGCTATGTTTAAAAAAAAATTTTTAATTAAAAAAAAACCATTCACAAAAGCAAAAATAAATAAATAAGCAGCTTGAGGGGAAGCCTGCATAATTTTCATATTTATAAACCAAAAAGACTTCAAATAAGGAGGTTTTCCTTCTCCTCACAATGTCATATATAGAACAATGTAAAAAACAAAATCTGGTACTGAGCCACAATTTTTTTCTAAGCTTTCTGTTAATAGCTAGGCTTCATGGAGCCCTCATGGAATTTCCTGAAGAATTCTTTCTAAAAATCTCGAAGTATTTCTAAAATATTCTCAACTTAGGACCGGGAAACACCAAATAAGTAATGTATGGAGAGGAAATCACCAAAGAGATATTACTTATAAATCACTTCATATTTCTAAAGTATGAAACACAAAATATTATCATCTCCAAAATATTAGGACAATGCAAATCAGCATCAAGACTTACTTCAATAATTAAACTGTTTTGTACAAGGTTATGCCACAAGCTAGATGGTTCAATTTCCTGAACCAAGTACTATTAGGTATCTCACTCTTAATTCAAAAAATTAAAACCCAAACAAATGAAACAAAAGAAGACCCACTAATGGTAATACTAAAATGAAGGCTGGAATAACAACAGTGCAAAAGGAAATCAAGCATCCATGAAAGTGCTGTCATGTTAGTTGTCAGCACTTTTACAATTAATGACTTACTTGTACACAGAAAAGTACAAACAGTTTAAAAGTGGAAGAAAATGATTTCTCAGCAAGGTGCATGGAGTAGATCAGGGCAAATGAAACAACAAGAAGATTGCAAATTTGGAAAGGGTACAGAGTACTGAGTTGAAACAAAACAGATTTACCTAAAACAGACATTAACTTTCTAAAATATCTTGAGGGGGAAAACAAAAAACAAATAAATAAAAAAAAAACACCAAAATGCATTGCTCAGGTCTATGAAATTCTAAAGTTGAAGACTAACTACAAAGGCTGCTTTGATTCCAAAGGCACTGTGAGAAACCTTTCAACTATATCTAGAATATTAACAGATTGTTTTCCTCAAAATACTGCAGGCCTTACTACTTTGACCTTGGTTTCCTTAACCCTAACACAGGATAGAACCATCCAAAAGGGACTATAACAGCCAGCCAATCCCTTCTTCAATCACAGGAAACAAAAAATATCTAATAAAACAAAAAATGTGCAAGATCTCTAAAAAGGAAATTATAAACCTTTACTGAAAGACATTAATGAATGTCAAAATAAATGAAATGCATTGCTGATGAAGACTCAATAAAGATGACTATGCCCAAAATTGCCCACAAATTCAATGTATTTAAAAAACTAAGATGAGAGTATCAAGAAAGTGAAAGGAAAACCTACAAATTGGAAGAAAATAGTTGTGAATCATATATCTGATAAGGGTGTAATATCCAAAATACTTAAAGAACCCCTACAAATCCATAACAAAAAGACAAACAATACAATTTAAAAATGGGCAAAGGAACTAAATAGGCATTTCTCCAAAGAAAATACACAACTGGCCTACATGCATATATGTAAGGATGTTCAGTATCATTAATCATTAGAAAATGCAAACCAAAATCTTGAGATATAACTTAACACACTCTAGAATGGCTACTATTTTTTTTTTAAAAAGTGCTGGTGAAGATGTGAAGAACATGGAAACCTCATGCACTGCTGGTTGGAATGTAAATTGGTGCAGTTGCTGTGGGGAACAGTTTGGCAGTTCAACAAATAATTAATATAGAATTACCATAGGACCTAGCAATTCCACTCCTGGGTAATTTCCAAAAGAACTGAAAATAGGGGCTCAGACAAATATATATATTCCTGCACATATATGTTCATAGCAGCACAATCCACAGTGGCCAAAAGGTGAAAACCCAAATGTCCATCAACTGATAAATGGATAAACAAAATATGATATATCCATACAAAAGAATATTATTCATCATAAAAAGGAATGAAGTTCTGATACACGCTACAACATGGATGAACCTTGAGTTAAATAAGATTGGCGTAAAAGGACAAATATTCTACTATCACACTTACATGAAATATTTATATTTAGAATAAACAATTTCATAGAGGCAGAGAGGGGATTAGAGGTTACCAGGGACTGGGAGAGAAGACTGAGGAGTTATCGCTTAATGGGTATAGAGTTTCTATTTTGAATGATTAAGCAGTTGCTTAATCTCCTTGACAACTTGAGACATGATTTTTAGGGATGTATCTGGCCCTGGCACCATGGCATCAACGCCTTCCTGACCAAAAGAGAGAAAGAAAGTGTAACAAAATAAGGTATCAGTAGCTTAGAAGTTCAAATGGAGTCTAGAGGCTGTTGTGGAGGCTACTCATTTGCAAGCTTCAGCTAGATATAGCTGACTGCATGATTTCCCAAACACCAACCAACATGACTGTCACTGACTCTTAACACTCAGGGCTCGGTTTTCTGGAAACAAGATGGTGGCTTAGTGAGGTGTGGAATTTAGTTTGCCCTTCAGAGCAGCTAGTAAACAGCCAGGAACATTACAGAACAACTGCTAGGACCACATCAGTAACTGGACACACAGCATACACCAGTCTGCACAAGCTGGAACAGCTGCAATCCCACCCACAACCATGATCCCCCAAGCCGCATAGACTGGAGCCCCTTTCCCCTTCCCCCTTCCCCACAGGCTGGTTCCCAGAGGGGAAAGGAAAGAGACTCAGCTAACAGCAAGGGGCTGAGCTCAACCAAGCTCCAATTGTGGAATTAATGAACAAATTCTGACTACTAAAATTAGGCCCCCAGCTCAGCTAAATCTTGAATAAAAGCTAAAGTTACTAGTTTTGGCCCCGGCACAGAAAGGGCAGGGCTGACGAAGAGGATTTTTTTGATCAGACAACACAAAATACTTGAAAACATCTGGATACTAAAAAAAAAAAAAAAAAAAAAAAAATGAGGGGGCACATAGGACCTGGAGATGCATAGAGCAACATACCAACTTAAGCTCTTGATTTACAAACCTGAGGAATGGGGTCCTACTCTGAAAAGAGTTTTGTTTTGTTTTTTTTTTTTCTTAACAACTACGAGGCTTCTCAGGCTCCAACTGCCCCAAGCAAGGGCAGAATTATGCTTGCCTGAGAGGCAAGGTGGCAGGTCTACTGACAGGAGGTAATTCCCTGGAGGCTGTGCCATCTGCAGGAGAGGAGTGAAGCCCAGCTCAGGTGGAATCCCTCCCTCAAGGAATTCAGTCCCCAAGGACTGGAAAAGTGAAGCAATTGAAGCCAGCCTACAACCTCTCCTCTGTCTCAACCACACCCCAGCAGGAAGAGTCTGCTGAACTTAAATGTACCATATCACTTTATGCTGGTGGGCCCCAAGGCAGACAAGTGCCACATACTGGGCAGGATAGGAAAAAGAGAGTCTAGAGGCTTCATAGGAAAGTCTTTTAACCTGCTAGGTCTCACCCTCAGGGAAAACCAATGCAGATGACTCTTTCCTCCTGAGAGGAACCCTGCTGGTCTAGGAAAATCTGACTGGAGTCTATAATACCTAAGTAGACCTCCTAAGGAAAAAAAAAAAAAAGGCACCATACAGGCATGGCAAGAAACAAGAAAACAAGAACAGAAAAATTCTGATCCATTAAACAAAACCTAAGCTAGAGGTCTAGAATAAGCTGAACTGAATGTCAAAGAACAGATAGAGAACAAAGCCATCCAGCAAGAAAAACCTAGGTAAAAGAGTGCAAACAATCTCCAGAATAAACTAATTAAGGAAATTAAATGTCTAGACACCAGCAAAAAAAAAAAAAAAAAAAAAAAATCATACTAGGAAAACTGAAGACATGACCCAGTCAAAGGAACAAACTATAATTCAAATGAGATACAGGAGTTGAAACAATTAATTCAGGATATTCAAACAGACACAGAAAATCTCATCAAAAATCAAATCAATGAATTGAGGGAAGATATAAAGAAGGCAAAGGATGAAAAAAAGAAGAAATCCAAAGTCTGAAAAAACAAATCACAGAATTTATGGGAATGAAAGGCACAGCAGAAGAGATGAAAAAAACAGTGGAAACCTACAATGTTAGATTTCAAGAGGTAGAAGATAGGATTAGTGGACTAGAGGACAGGACATCCGAAATCCGAAAATATAGGGAAAAGAATGGAAAAATATGAGCAGGGACTCAGGGAACTGAATGACAACATGAAGCGCATGAATATGTGTTGTGCGTGTCCCTGAAGGAGAAGTGAAGGGAAAAGGAGAAGAAAAACTAATGGAGGAAATTCACACTGAGTATTTCCCAACTCTTACAAAGACTTAAAATTACAGATCCAAGAAGTACAGTGTACCCCAAACAGAACAGATCCAGACAAACATACTCCAAGACACTTACTAATCAGAATGTCAGATATCAAAGAGAAAGAGAATTTTGAAAGCAGCAAGAGAAAAGCAATCCATCACATACAAGGGAAACACAATAGGACTATGCGGTGATTTCGCAGCAGAAACCACAGAGGTGAGAAGACATAGTTATGCTATATTTAAGACACTAAAAGAGAAAAACTGCCAAGCAAGAATTCTATATCCAGCAAAATTGTCCCTTAAAAATGAGGCAGAAATTAAAACATTTTCAGACAAAAAAGTCACTGAGAGAATTTGTAACCAAGAGACCGGCTCTGCAAGAAATACTAAAGGGAGCACGAGAGACAGACAGGAAAAGATAGCAGAGAGAGATGTGGAGAAGAGTGTAGAAGTGAAGATTAGCAGTAAAGGCAAGAGGAAAAACTAGATATGACACATAAAATCCAAAAGGCAAAATGGAAGAAGTAATAACACTAAATGTTAATGTATTAAACTCCCCAATCAAAAGAGAAAGACTGGCAGAATGGATTAAAAAACAGGACCAACCTATAAGCTGTCCACAGGAGATACATTTTACACCAAAGGACAAACACAGGTTGAAACTGAAAGGTTGGGAAAAGGTATTTCATGCAAACAACAATCAGAAAAGAACAAGAGTACTTATACTAATATCTAACAAACTAGACTTCAAATGTAAAACAATTAAAAGAGACAAAGAATATTATGTATTAATAAAAGGAACAAGTCAACAAGACATAACAATCATAAATATTTATGTACCGAACCAGAGTGCTCCAAAATACATGAGGCAAACACTGAAAAGGGAAACAGACACATCTACCATAATAGATGGTGGAGACTTTAATTTCCCACTCTCATCAATGGACAGAACATCTAGACAGAGGATCAATAAAGAAACAGAGAATTTGAATAATACAATAAATGAACTAGACTTAACAGACATTTAAAGAACAAAACAGACATTTATAGAACATTACACCCCACAACAGCAGAATACACCTTTTTCTCAAGTGTGCATGGATCATTCTCAAGGAGAGACCACAAAGCAAATCTCAATAAATTTAAAAAGACTGAAATCATACAAAACACTTTCTCAGATCAAAAGGAATAAAGTTGGAAATCAATAATAGGCAGAGTGCCAGAAAATTCACAAATATATGGCAGCTCAACAACACACTCTGAAACAACCAGTGAGTCAAGGAAGAAATTACAAGAGAAATTAGTTAAGTATCTTCAGGCAAATGAAAATACAGCAAATCAAAATTTATGAAATGTACAATCTTCGGGGTTGTTCATATGAAACTTAACCAGACAAAGGATAGCTCAAGCCTACTTAAAATTAGGCCTAAGAGTCACCCCCACAAGAGAACCTCTTTTGTTGCTCAGATGTGGCCTCTCTCTCCAGCCAACACAACAAGCAAACTCACCACTCTCCCACTGTCTACGTGGGACATGACTCCCAGGGATGTGGACGTTCCTAGTGTGGGACAGAAATCCTAGAATGAGCTGAGACTCAGCATCAAGGGATTGAGAAAAACCCTAGAATGAGTTGAGATTTAGCATCAAGGGATTGAGAAAACCTTCTCGACCAATAGGGGGAAGAGCAAAATGAGACAAAATGAAGTGTCAATGGCCGAGAGATTCCAAACAGAGTTGACAGACTATCCTGGAGGTTATTCTTACACATTAAATAGATATCACCTTGTTAGTCAAGATGTAATTGAGAGGCTTGAGGGAACTGCCTGAAAATGTAGAGCTGTGTTCTAGTAGCCATGTTTCTTGAAGATGACTGTATAATGATATAGCTTTCACAACGTGACTGTGTGATTGCGAAAACCTTGTGTCTGATGCTTCTTTTATCTACCTTATCAACAGACGAGTAAAATATGCGGAATAAAAAGAAATAATAGGGGAAACAAATGTTAAAATAAATTTAGATTGAAATACTAATGATCAATGAAAGGGATGAGTAAGGGGTATGGTATATATGATTTTTTTTGTTTCCTTTTTATTTCTTTTTCTGAATAGAAGCAAATGTTCCAAGAAATGATCATGATGATGAATATGCAACTATGTGATGATGCCGTGAATTACTGATTATATATGTAGAATGGAATGATCAAAAATTAAAAATGTTTGCTTTTGGAGGCGTGGCCAAGATGGCGGCTTAGTAAGATACGCGCGTCTTAGATCCCCCTCCAGAGCAACTACTAGGTGAACAGAAACAGTGCAGAACAGCTCCTGGGGCCACGGCAGGGAATGGACACACAGCGTACCCCAGTCTAGACTGGATAGACTGACTGCAAGACTCTGCTGCGGTGAGATCCGCGAGCGGCGCGCGATTCCCCAAGCCGACGCAGCTGTGGCGGCCGGAACTCCTCCCTCCCTCCTTCCCTGGACCGGCTACGAGTCTCGGATCAGAGGGCTACCCAAGCCACGGTGGCTGGCAACCGGCGCCCCTCCCCCACGGGCGGCTTCCTGGTCCGGTGGCGAGTACCCCAGGCTGCGGGGGCCGGTGACCAGCACCCCTCCAGGGAGAGGAGGGAATTTCCGACAGTGGCAGGGACTGGGTCCAACCAAACACCAATAGGGGCATTAATAATAGGAGCCACAGGGTCCCCTCAAGCTGTGGCGGCTGGCGCCCCCACAACGCGTGGTCCCCCGGACAAACTGAGAGAATTGGATCGGAAATCCCCAGGCCGCGGAGAACGGTGACCGGGGGGATCCCTTCCAAACACGTGAGACAAACGTGTGCCACGAGCGCCACCTACTGGGCAGGATAAGAAAAACAGAACCCAGAGATTTCACAGAAAAATATTATAACCTGTTGGATCCGACACCCAGGGAAATCTGACTAAATGCCCAGACGCCAGCAGAAGATAACGGTCCACGCTCAGAAGATTGAGAATATGGCCCAGTCAAAGGAACAAACCAATAGTTCAAATGAGATACAGGAGCTGAGACAACTAATGCTGAATATACGAACAGAAATGGAAAACCTCTTCAAAAACGAAATCGATAAATTGAGGGAGGACATGAAGAAGACATGGGCTGAACAAAAAGAAGAAATAGGAAAACTGAGAAAACAAATCACAGAACTTATGGAAGTGAAGGATGAAATAGAAAAGATGGAAAAAACAATGGATACCTACAACGATAGATTTAAAGAGACAGAAGATAGAATTAGTGATTTGGAGGATGGAACATCTGAATTCCAAAAAGAAACAGAAACTATCAGGAAAAGAATGGAAAAATTTGAACAGGGTATCAGGGAACTCAAGGACAATATGAACCGCACAAATATACGTGTTGTGGATGTCCCAGAAGGAGAAGAGAAGGGAAAAGGAGGAGAAAAACTAAGGGAAGAAATTATCACTGAAAATTTCCCAACGCTTATGAAAGACCTAAAATTACAGATCCAAAAAGTGCAGCGCACCCCAAAGAGAATAGACCCAAATAGGCGTTCTCCAAGACACTTACTAGTTAGAATGTCAGAGGTCAAAGAGAAAGAGAGGATCTTGAAAGCACCAAGAGAAAAACAATCCATCACATACAAGGGAAACCCAATAAGACTATGTGTAGATTTCTCAGCAGAAACCATGGAAGCTAGAAGACAGTGGGATGATATATTTAAATTACTAAAAGAGAAAAACTGCCAACCGAGACTCCTATATCCAGCAAATTTGTCCTTCAAAAAGGAGAGAGAAATTAAAACATTCTCAGACAAAAAGTCACTGAGAGAATTTGTGACCAAGAGACCAGCTCTGCAAGAAATACTAGAGGGAGCACTAGAGTCAGATACAAAAAGACAGAAGAGAGAGGTATGGAGAAAAGTGTAGAAAGAAGGAAAATCAGGTATGATATATATAATACAAAAGGCAAAATGTTAGAGGAAAATATTATCCAAACAGTAATAACACTAAATGTTAATGGACTGAATTCCCCAATCAAAAGACATAGATTGGCAGAATGGATTAAAAAACAGGATCCTTCTATATGCTGTCTACAGGAAACACATCTTAGACCCAAAGATAAATATAGGTTGAAAGTGAAAGGTTGGGAAAAGATATTTCATGCAAATAACAACCAGAAAAGAGCAGGAGTGGCTATACTAATATCCAACAAATTAGACTTCAAATGTAAAACAGTTAAAAGAGACAAAGAAGGACACTATCTACTAATAAAAGGAACAATTAAACAAGAAGACATAACAATCATAAATATTTACGCACCGAACCAGAATGCCCCAAAATACGTGAGGAATACACTGCAAACACTGAAAAGGGAAATAGACTCATATACCATAATAGTTTGAGACTTCAATTCACCACTCTCATCAATGGACAGAACGTCTAGACAGAGGATCAATAAAGAAATAGAGAATCTGAATATTACTATAAATGAGCTAGACTTAACAGACATTTATAGGACATTACATCCCACAACAGCAGGATACACCTTTTTCTCAAGTGCTCATGGATCATTCTCAAAGATAGACCATATGCTGGGTCACAAAGCAAGTCTTAACAAATTTAAAAAGATTGAAATCATACACAACACTTTCTTGGATCATAAAGGAATGAAGTTGGAAATCAATAATAGGCCGAGTGCCAGAAAATTCACAAATACATGGAGGCCCAACAACACACTCTTATACAACGAGTGGGTCAAAGAAGAAATTGCAAGAGAAATTAGCAAATACCTCGAGGCGAATGAAAATGAATACACAACATATCAAAACTTATGGGACGCAGCAAAGGCAGTGCTAAGAGGGAAATTTATTGCCCTAAATGCCTATATCAGAAAAGAAGAAAAGGCAAAAATGCAGGAATTAACTGTCCACTTCGAAGAACTGGAGAAAGAACAGCAAACTAATCCCAAAGCAAGCAAAAGGAAAGAAATAACAAAGATTAGAGCAGAAATAAATGAAATTGAAAACACGAAAACAATAGAGAAAATCAATAAGACCAGAAGTTGGTTCTATGAGAAAATCAATAAGATTGAGGGCCCTTAGCAAGACTGACAAAAAGAAGAAGAGGGGGGGCCGCGGTGGCTCAGCGGGCAAAGTGCTTGCCTGCTATGCCGGAGGACCTCGGTTCGATTCCCGGCCCCAGCCCATGTAACGAAAACGGAGAAACAAAATACAATAAAACAAGAAAATGTTTAAAAAAGATGTTTCCCTTTCTTCCTCTCTTCCTTCCTTCTATCCTTCCTTCCTTCTCTCTGTCTTTCCTTTAAAAAAAAAAAAAAAAAAAAAAAAAAAAAAAAAAAAAGAAGAAGAGAGAAGATGCAAATAAAGTAGATCAGAAATGGAAGAGGAGACATAACCATTGACCTCACAGAAATAAAGGAGGTAATAACAGGATACTATGAACAACTTTACGCTAATAAATACAACAATTTAGATGAAATGGATGGGATCGTGGAAAGACATAACAACCAACTTTGACTCAAGAAGACATAGATGACCTCAACAAACCAATCACAAGTAAAGAAACTGAATTAGTCATTCAAAAGCTTCCCAAAAAGAAAAGTCCAGGACCAGA
This sequence comes from Tamandua tetradactyla, assembly GCF_023851605.1. NCBI lineage: Eukaryota > Metazoa > Chordata > Mammalia > Pilosa > Myrmecophagidae > Tamandua > Tamandua tetradactyla. Next base: position 196,455,163 of record NC_135327.1, on the reverse strand, counting down.
TGGCTTCACATGTGAATTCTATCAAACATTCCAGAAAGAATTAGTACCAACTCTCCTCAAACTCTTCAAAAAAATCGAAGTGGAGGGAAAACTACCTAATTCATTCTATGAAGCCAACATCACCCTCATACCAAAACCAGGCAAAGATATTACAAAAAAAGAAAACTACAGGCCAATGTCTCTAATGAATATAGATGCAAAAATCCTCAATAAAATTCTAGCAAATCGTATCCAACAACACATTAAAAGAATTATACATCATGACCAAGTAGGATTCATCCCAGGTATGCAAGGATGGTTCAACATAAGAAAATCAATTAATGTAATACACTATATCAACAAATCAAAGCAGAAAAATCACATGATCATCTCAATTGATGCAGAGAAGGCATTTGACAAGATTCAACATCCTTTCCTGTTGAAAACACTTCAAAAGATAGGAAGACAAGGGAACTTCCTTAAAATGATAGAGGGAATATATGAAAAACCCACAGCTAATATCATCTTCAATGGGGAAAAATTGAAAACTTTCCCCCTAAGATCAGGAACAAGACAAGGATGCCCACTATCACCACTATTATTCAACATTGTGTTGGAGGTTCTAGCCAGAGCAATTAGACAAGAAAAAGAAATACAAGGCATCAAAATTGGAAAGGAAGAAGTAAAACTATCACTGTTTGCAGACGATATGATACTATACGTCGAAAACCCGGAAAAATCCACAACAAAACTACTAGAGCTAATAAATGAGTACAGCAAAGTAGCAGGTTACAAGATCAACATTGAAAAATCTGTAGCATTTCTATACACTAGTAATGAACAAGCTGAGGGGGAAATCAAGAAACGAATCCCATTTACAATTGCAACTAAAAGAATGAAATACCTAGGAATAAATTTAACTAAAGAGACAAAAAACATATATAAAGAAAACTACAAAAAACTGTTAAAAGAAATCACAGAAGACCTAAATAGATGGAAGGGCATACCGTGTTCATGGATTGGAAGACTAAATATAGTTAAGATGTCAATCCTACCTAAATTGATTTACAGATTCAATGCAATACCAATCAAAATCCCAACAACTTACTTTTCAGAAATAGAAAAACCAATAAGCAAATTTATCTGGAAGGGCAGGGTGCCCCGAATTGCTAAAAACATCTTGAGGAAAAAAAACGAAGCTGGAGGTCTTGCGCTGCTGGACTTTAACGCATATTATGAAGCCACAGTGGTCAAAACAGCATGGTATTGGCATAAAGATAGATTTATCGACCAATGGAATCGAATAGAGTGCTCAGATATAGACCCTCTCATCTATGGACATTTGATCTTTGATAAGGCAGTCAAGCCAACTCACCTGGGACAGAACAGTCTCTTCAATAAATGGTGCCTAGAGAACTGGATATTCATATGCAAAAGGATGAAAGAAGATCCATATCTCACACCCTATACAAAAGTTAACTCAAAATGGATCAAAGATCTAAACATTAGGTCTAAGACCATAAAACAGTTAGAGGAAAATGTTGGGAGATATCTTATGGATCTTACAACTGGAGGCGGTTTTATGGACCTTAAACCTAAAGCAAGAGCACTGAAGAAGGAAATAAATAAATGGGAACTCCTCAAAATCAAACACTTTTGTGCATCAAAGAACTTCATCAAGAAAGTAGAAAGACAGCCTTCACAATGGGAGACAATATTTGGAAATGATATATCAGATAAAGGTCTAGTATCCAGAATTTATAAAGAGATTGTTCATCTCAACAACAAAAAGACAGCCAACCCAATTACAAAATGGGAAAAAGACTTGAACAGACACCTCTCAGAAGAGGAAATACGGATGGCCAAGAGGCACATGAAGAGATGCTCAATGTCCCTGGCCATTAGAGAAATGCAAATCAAAACCACAATGAGATATCATCTCACACCCACCAGAATGGCCATTATCAACAAAACAGAAAATGACAAGTGCTGGAGAGGATGCGGAGAAAGAGGCACACTTATCCACTGTTGGTGGGAATGTCAAAGGGTGCAACCACTGTGGAAGGCAGTTTGGCGGTTCCTCAAAAAGCTGAATATAGAATTGCCATACGACCCTGCAATACCATTGCTAGGTATCTACTCAAAGGACTTAAGGGCAAAGACACAAACGGACATTTGCACACCAATGTTTATAGCAGCATTATTTACAATTGCAAAGAGATGGAAACAGCCAAAATCTCCATCAACAGAAGAGTGGCTAAACAAACTGTGGTATATACATACGATGGAATATTATGCAGCTTTAAGACAAGATAAACTTATGAACCATGTAATAACATGGATGGACCTAGAGAATATTATGCTGAGTGAATCCAGCCAAAAACTAAAGGACAAATACTGTATGGTCCCACTGATGTGAACGGACATTCGAGAATAAACTTGAAATATGTCATTGGTAACAGAGTTCAGCAGGAGTTAGAAACAGGGTAAGACAATGGGTAATTGAAGCTGAAGGGATACAGACTGTGCAACAGGACTAGATACAAAAACTCAAAAATGGACAGCACAATAATACCTAATTGTAAAGTAATCATGTTAAAACACTGAATGAAGCTGCATCTGAGCTATAGGTTTTTGTTTTGTTTTGATTTTACTATTATTACTTTTACTTTTTTCTCTATATTAACATTCTATATCTTTTTCGGTTATGTTGCTAGTTCTTCTAAACCAATGCAAATGTACTAAGAAATGATGATCATGCATCTATGTGATGATGTTAAGAATTAATGATTGCATGTGTAGAATGGTATGATCTCTAAATGTTGGGTTAATTTCTCTTTTTCCGTTAATTAAAAAAAAAAAAAAAGAGAAGGGATAATTGGAGATGAAGGGATACAGACTGTACAACGGGACTGGATATAAAAACTCAGAAATGGACAGCACAATACTACCCAATTGTAATGCAATTATGTTAAAACACTGAATGAAGCTGCATGTGAGGTATAGGTTTTTTGTTTTTGTTTTTTTTGTTTTTTTTCTTTCTATTATTGTTTTAATTCTTATTCTGTTGTCTTTTTATTTCTTTTTCTAAATCGATGCAAATGTACTAAGAAATGATGAATATGCAACTATGTGATGTTATTAAGAATTACTGATTGTACATGTAGATTGGAATGATTTCTAATTGTTTTGTTAATTCTTTTTTTAATTAATAAAAATAAAAAAAAATAAATAAAAAAAAAAAAAAAGAAAGAATTAGTACCAATCCTGCTCAAATTCTTCAAAAAAAATAAAGAGGCAAGGTTACCTAACTCATTCCGTGAGGCCAACATCACTGTCATACCAAAGCCTGACAAAGATGCTACAAGAAAACTACAGACCAAGCTCTCTAATGAATACAGATGCAAAAATTCTCAACAAAATTCTTGCAAATCGAATCTAGCAACACATTAAAAGAATTATACACCATGACCAAGCAGGATTTATTCCAGGTTTGCAAGAATGGTTCAACATAAGAAAATCAATTAATGTAATACAGCATATCAACAAATCAAAGCAAAAAACCACCTGATCATTTCAATTGATGGAGAAAAGGCATTTGACAAAATTCAACATCCTTCCTTGTTGAAAAAACTTCAAAGGATACGAATAGAAGGGAACTCCCTCAGCATGATAAAGGGAATATACGAAAAATCCACAGCTAACATCATCCTCAATGGGGAAAAACTGAAAACTTTCCCCTCAGATTAGGAACAAGACAAAGATGCCTACTATCACCATTGTTATTCAACACTGTGTTGGAAGTTCTAGCCAGAGCAATTAGACAAGAAAAAGAAACACAAGGCATCAAAATTGGAAAGGAAGAAGTAAAACTCTCACTGTTTGTAGATTATATGACACTATATGTCGAAAACCCTGAAAAATCCCCAGCAAAACTACTAGAGCTAATAAATGAGTACAGCAAAGTGGCAGGTTACAAGATCAATACTCAAAAATCTGCAGTGTTTCTATACATTAGTAATGAACAATCTGAGCAGGAAATTAAGAAAAAAATTTCATTTACAATTGCAACCAAGAGAATCAAATATGCAGGAATAAATGTAACTAAGGAAACAAAAGACCTATACAAAGGAAACTAAAAGAAATTGCTAAAAGAAATTACAAAAGACTTAAATAAATGGAAGGACACACCATGTTCATAGATTGGAAAACTAAATATAGTTAAGACGTCAGTTCTACCTAAATTGATTTACAGATTCAACGCAATACCACTCAAAATCCCAACAACTTACTTTTCAGAAATAGAAAAACCAATAGCCAAATTTATCTGGAAGATTCCCCCTAATAGCTAAAAATATCCTGAGAAAAAAAATGAAGTCGGAGCTCTCCCATACCTGACTTTAAGACGTATTATGAAGCTACAGCGGTCAAAACAGCATGGTACTGGCATAAAGATAGATATACTGACCAATGGAATTAAACAGACTGCTCAGATGCAGACACTCTCATCTATGGACAATTGATCTTTAATAAGGCAGTCAAGCCAACGCACCTGGGACAGAACAGTCTCTTCAACAAATGATGTCTAGAGAACTGGATATTCACATGCAAAAGAATGAAAGAGGATCCATATCTCACACCCTATATAAAAATTAACTCAAAATGGCTCAAAAGCCTAAACATTAGATCTAAGATCATAAAACTTTTAGAAGAAAACGAAGGGAAATATTTTACAAATCTTATAATAGGAAGCAATTTCCTAGATCTTACACCCAAAGCATGAGCATTGAAGAAAGAAAGAAATGGGAACTCCTCAAAATTAAACATTTTTGTGCATCAAAGAACTTTGTCAAGAAAGTAAAAACACAGCCTACACAATGGGAGATGATATTTGGAAATGTTATATCAGATAAAGGTCCAATGTCCAGAATATATAAAGAGATTGTTCAACTCAACAACAAAAAGACAAACAATCCATTACAAAATGGGCAAAAGACACTAACAGACACTTCTCAGAAGAAGAAATATAAATGGCCAAAAGGCACGTGAAAAGACGCTCAACTTCCCTGGTTTTTAGGGAAATGCAAATCAAAACCACAATGAGGAACTTCCGGGTCAAGATGGCGGCTTAACAACGTGCACATTTTAGTTTGTCCTCCAGAACAACTACTAAATAACCAGAAACAGTACAGAACAGCTCCCGGAGCCACGATAGTGACTGGACACACAGCGTACCCCAGTCTGGACCAGCTGGGCCGGCTGCGAGCACCTCCCAGAACCGTGAGTTTCCAAAGTTGCAGTGGCCAGTGCCCCTCCCCCACAGGACGCTTCCCAAAGGGGAAAGGAAAGGACTTTAACAGCAGCAGGGACTGGACACAATCAAACACCAATTGTGGAACTAATTAACAAATTCTGTCTACTAAAAATAGGCCTCCAGCATAGGTGAACCTGATCAAAGCAGAGGTTGCTCATTTTTGTCCCGGCACCAAGTGGGCAGGAGTGGCAGAAAAAGGGGGAAAAAAACAGAACGAACAGAGGTTTTTGTAGCTGTGCATCTACAAAGGCTTGACTGCCTCTGGATACAGCAGCAGGCCTTTTCAGGCTGCAACTGCTCCAGGCATAGGCAGAAGTAAGCGCTTTTGGGGGCTTATCTGGAGCTTGTGCCTTCCCCAGTGGAGGGGTGAAGTTCCACCCAGGTGGAATCCCTCCATCAAGGAATTCAGACACCAGGGCTTGGTAATTTGAAGCCATTAAAACCAGCCTACAACCTCTCCTCTGTCTCCACCATGCCCCCAGCAGGGAGAGTCTGCCAAAGTTAAAGATACCGCATCACCTTATGCTGGTGGGACCTGCAGTCAGACAAGCGCCACACACAGGGCAGGATAAGAAAAACAGAGTCCAGAGACTTCACAGGAAAGTCTTTCAACCTGCTGGGTCTCACCCTCAGGAAAAACCAATGCAGGTGACTCTTTCCTCCTGATAGGAGGCCAGTTTGGTCTGGGAAAATCTGGCTGGAGTCTATAATATCTAAGTAGACCCTCCTAAGTGTGTGTGTGGGAAAGGCACCACACAAGCAGGGCAAGAAACAAGAAAACAAGAACTGAAAAATTCTCCTCTGTTAAACAAAACTTGAGCTAAAGGTCCAGATAAAGCTGAACGGAATGTCAAAGAACAGGTAGACAACAAATTCATCCAGCAAGAAAACCCTAGATAAAAGAAGTGAAAGCAATCTCCAGAATAAACTAATTAACGTAATTAAATGTATAGACGCCAGCAAAAATTAACAAACCACACTAGGAAAATTGAAGATATGGCCCAGTCAAAGGAACAAACCAATAATTCAAATGACATACAGGAGCTGAAACAACTAATTCAGAATGTACGAACAGACATGGCAAGGAAAGAACAAAAAGAAGAAACTGAAAGTCTGAAAAAACAAATCACAGAACTTATGGGAATGAAAGACACAGTAGAAGAGATGAAAAAAACAATGGAAACTTACAATGGTAGATTTTGAGAGACAGAACATAGGATTTCTGAACTGGAGGATGGAACATCTGAAATCCGACAAAAAACAGAAACTATAGGGAAAAAAATGAAAAAATATGAGCAGGGACTCAGGGAATTGAAAGACAATATGAAGTGCATGAATATACATGCTGTGGGTGTCCCAGAAGAAGAAGCGAAGGGAAAAGGAGGAGAAAAACTAAGAGAGGAAATTATCACTGAAAATTCCCCAACTCTTATGAAAGACTTAAAATTACAGATCCAAGAAGTGCAGGGTACCCCAAAGAGAATAGATCCAAATAGACATACTCCAAGACATTTAATAATCAGAATGTCAGAGGTCAAAGAGAAAGAGAGGCTCTTGAAAGCAGCAAGAGGAAAGCAAACCATCACATACAAGGGAAACCCAATAAGACTATGCGCAGATCTCTCAGCAGAAACCATGGAGGCAAGAAGACAGTGGGATAATATATTTAAATTATTAAAAGAGAAAAACTGCCAACCAACATTTCTATATCCAGCAAAATTGTCCTTCAAAAATGAGGGAGAAATTAAAACATTATCAGACAAAAAATCACTGAGAGAATTTGTGACCAAGAGACCAGCTCTGCAAGAAATACTAAAGGGAACACTAAAGACAGATACGAAGATAGAAGAGAGAGGTGTGGAGAAGAGGGTAGAAAGGAAGACTATGAGTAAAGGTAAAAAGAAGGAAAATTAGATATGACATATAAAATCCAGAAGGCAAAATAGTAGAAGAAAGTACTACCCATGCAGTAATAACACTGAATGTTAATGGATTAAACTCTCCAATCAAAAGACATAGTCTGGCAGAATGGATTAAAAAACAGGACCCATCTATATGATGTCTCTACTCAAAGGACATGAGGCCAAGGACACAAATGGACATTTACACACCAATATTTATAGCAGCATTTTTAACAATTACCAAGAGATAGAAACAGCCAAAATGTCCATCAACAGAAAGTTGGCTAAACAAACTGTGACATTTACATAAGACGGAATATTATGCAGCTGTAAGTCAGAATAAAGTTATGAAGTATGTAACAACATGAATGGACCTTAAGGACATTATGCTGAGTGTGATTAGCCAGAAACAAAAGGACAAATACCGTATGGTCTCACTGATATGAACTGACATTAGTGAATAAACTTGGAATATTTCCTTGGTAACAGAGACCATCAGGAGATAGAAATAGGGTGAGATATTGGGTAATTGGAGCTGAAGGGATACAGACTGTGCAACAGGACTGAATATAAAAACTCAGAAATAGACAGCACAATATTACCTAACTGTAATACAATTATGTTAAAACACTGAATGAAGCTGCATATGAGAATGATAGAGGGAGGAGGGCTGGGGCATAAATGAAATCACAAAGAAAGATAGACGATAAAGATTGAGATGGCGTAATCTAGGAATGCCTAGAGTGTATAATGATAGTGACTAAATGAACAAATGTAAGAATTTATGGTTTCCTGACAAAACAAAAAAAGGGTCCATTCATCCTAACTGGGGTATGTGAGGAGATTGAGGGAGAAAATTTCTCCAGAAGCTGTACATTCAGTGCCCTGTAAGTAAAAGAAGATTAATAATAACCTCTACCTATAAGAATCGAGTGATAATTGTGAGTTGATCCATTAGAACCTTTAAAACAATGCCTGAATTAAAGCACACATACACACAAAAATCCATTTTAAAGGAAAATTATTTAAATGATCTCCCTCAACACATTCTTTCTTTTAGTAGTACAGCAACTGTGTGCTAAACGTCTGTCTTACCTTCTCATATTTTACACTTATTTGTGGAAAAAAATGACAGTTCATTCTTTTACCCCTTTATTCTATATCAAACAGTATTTCATTTAAAGTAAACAAACAAGAAATCAAAAAAAAAAAAAAAAAAAAACCAGAATGAGATATCATCTCACACCCACCAGAATGGCTACTATCAATAAAACATAAAATGACAAGTGCTGGAGAGGATGTGGAAAAAGAGGCACACTTAACCACTGTTGGTGGGAATGTAAAATGGTACAACTGCTGTGTAAGACAGCTTGGTGGTTCCTCAGGAAGCTAAGTATACAACTGCCCTATGACCTGGCACTACCATTGCTAGGTATCTATTCAGAGGATATGAGGGCAAGGACTCAAACGGACATTTGCACAGCAATGTTTATAGCAGCATTATTGACAATTGCCAAGAGATGGAAACAGCCCAAATGTCCATCAACAGACGAGTAGCTAAACAAGCTGTGATATATACATTTGATGGAATATTACGCAGCTGTAAGACAGAATAAAGTCATGAAGCATGTAACAACATGGAAACACCTTGAGCACATTATGCTGAGTGAGATTAGCCAGAAACAAAAGACAAACATGGTATAGTCTCACCAATATGAACTAACATTAATGAATGAACTTGGAGAACTGAAGTAAGAACAGAAGTTATCAGAAGATAGAAACAGGGTAGGTATTGGGTAATTGGAGCTAAAGGTATATAGACTGTGCAACAGGACTGACTGTAAAAATTCAGAAATGAATAGCACAATACTACCTGATTGTAGCACATTAATGTAAGTACACTGAATGAAGTTGAATTTGAGAAGGATAGAGGGAGGAGGTCTGGGGGCACATATGAAACCAGAAGGAAAGACAGAAAATAAAGACTGAGATGGTATAATCTAGGAATACCTAGAGTGTACAATGATAGTGACTAAATGTACAAATTAAAAAATGTTTTTGGGCAGGCAATGGTGGCACAGTGGCAGAGTTCTTGCCTGCCATGCCAGAGACCTGGGTTGGATTCCTGGTGCCTGCCCATGCAAAAAAAAAAAAAAAAAAAATTTTTGCATGAGGAAGAAAAAAAAAAAGAACAGTTAGGGCTCAAAGTAAGTTTACTTTCTTGAAACCTATAACCTCCAGAGGATTCCTAGGCTAGACAGATTCTGAAACCCAGAAGGACCAGCCTCTCCAAGATTATCAACTAATTATATCCCCCTATCATTTATTGTCAACACCCATTCTCAACATGAAAAAGTTAGACTGGGCAATGCCCAAAAATCTCTATAGATTGGGAAAGTGATCAAGGGAGAGGGAGGAGTGGTAACAGAGAATATAGGATTTAACAAATGAGTATGACTGCTAAATCACTATACTGATATTTCTTTCAATCTCCAGTTTTGGAGTAGCTAGAAGGAAAAATCTGAAATAATGGAATGGTAACCTATAATAAACTCTGAGGTCTGTTCTGTAACTAGTTGTTGAAATGTACTTTGAAAATTATTGCTTTTCCTTTCTTTTCTTTCTATATGTTTTTTATTTCACCACACACAAAAAAAGAAGCAGCAGCAGCTTCATGTGTTGGTTATGTACCCCAGAAAGGCCATGCTGTTTTAAACCAATCTTATTGGGGCACACCTATTACTGGGTAGGACCCTGTGATTACTGTCTCCTTGGAGATGTGATCCCACTCCTTTAAGGTGGGTCTTTATCCTTTTACTGGAGTCCTCTATAAAGAGAATAAAAGACAGAAAACACACAGATAGCTCAGAGTAGACAGAGGGCAGAGAGATGAAACCAAGAGATAGAGACCTTTAAAGATGAAATGGAGTTTGCCTTGGAGAAGCCAAGGGAGGACCCACAGATACTTAGAGTGAAAGCCACTGAAATAAGCAAGGAACTGGGAGCAAGAATCAGAAATGCCAGCCACATGCCTTCCTAGCTGACAGAGATGTTCCAGATGTCAGTGGCTTTTCTTCAAAATCAAGGTATCGTCTTAGTTCCTCCTCCAGAAAAGCAACTAAAGAAACAGAAACAATACGAAACAGCTCCCGGAGCCACGACAGAGACCAAAAAGACAGCATACCCCATTCTGGAACGGCTGAATGGGCAGGGAGAATCCGCTGCGGTGAGATACCCGAGGGGCACATGTTTTCCCAGCCGGGGCGGCTGGCGACCGGGGTCCCTTCCACACACGTGACTTCCCGGTCCGACTGGGAACGTTGGATAGTGGGGCCCTCCTGCCACGCTTGGTGTCTCGGGCCAGCTGGGCAATTTGGACCGGCACTTTCCCAAGCCGCGGCGGCCGGCGACCCCCCCTCCACGCGCGCGGTTTCCCGGGCCGACTGCGAAATTCGGATTGGCAAGTTAAAGGGGCCACAGCATCTTTTACTGGTGGGACCCGCAGACAGACGAGCGCCACGAGCGCCACCTACTGGGCAGGAAAAGAAAAACAGAGCCCAGAGATTTCACAGAAAAACCTTTCAACCAGCCGGGTCCCACACCCAGGGAAATCTGATCAAATGCCCAGACACCAGCAGAAAATAATGGATGACGCTCGGAAAATTGAAGATATGGCCCAGTCAAAGGAACAAACCAATAGTTCAAATGAGATACAGGAGCTGAGACAACTAATGCTGAATATACGAACAGAAATGGAAAAACTCTTCAAAAACCAAATCAATAAATTGAGGGAGGACATGAAGAAGACATGGGCTGAACAAAAAGAAGAAATAGAAAATCTGAAAAAACAAATCACAGAACTTATGGGAGTGAAGGACAAAGAAGAAAAAATGGAAAAAACAATGGATACCTACAATGGTAGATCTAAAGAGACAGAAGCTACAATTAGTGAACTGGAGGATGGAACATCTGAATTCCAAAAAGAAACAGAAACTATAGGGAAAAGAATGGAAAAACTTGAGCAGGGGATCAGGGAACTGAATGACAATATGAAGCGCACAAATATACGTGTTGTGGGTGTTCCAGAAGGAGAAGAGAAGGGAAAAGGAGGAGAAAAACTAATGGAAGAAATTATCACTGAAAATTTCCCAACTCTTATGAAAGACCTAAATTTACAGCTCCAAGAAGTGCAGCACACCCCAAAGAGAATAGACCCAAATAGGCGTTCTCCAAGACACTTACTAGTTAGAATGTCAGAGGTCAAAGAGAAAGTGAGGATCTTGAAAGCAGCAAGAGAAAAACAATCCATCACATACAAGGGAAACCCAATAAGACTATGTGTAGATTTCTCAGCAGAAACCATGGAAGCTAGAAGACAGTGGGATGATATATTTAAATTACTAAAAGAGAAAAACTTCCAACCAAGACTTCTATATCCAGCAAAACTGTCCTTCAAAACTGAAGGAGAAATTAAAACATTTATAGACAAAAAGTCACTGAGAGAATTTGTGACCAAGAGACCAGCTCTGCGAGAAATACTGAAGGGAGCACTAGAGTCAGATACGAAAAGACAGAAGAGAGAGATATGGAGTAAAGTGTAGAAAGAAGGAAGATCAGATATGATGTATATAATACAAGAGCCAAAATGGTAGAGGAAAATATTATCCAAACAGTAATAACACTAAAAGGTAATGGACTGAATTTCCCAAAATCAAGGTATCTTTCTCCAGATGCTTTAATTTGGACATTTTCACAGCCTTAGAATTGCACATTTTTAATGTAATAAATCCCCTTTGTAAAAAACAAACAATCAAAAAGCCATGACTTGCTGAATAAGACCAAGATGGGGCAACTTTCTCTAGCAGATAACAAGATTTATTACAAAGTTTTTTTAGTAATTAAGATAGTGAAGTAACAGCATAGAGACAAGACAGCCAATGGAAGAAAATGGAAAAACTCAGAAACAGACCCACACATACTTTATTTGGACATTTGATATGTGACAGAAGTGTCACTGCAGATCAATGGAGGAAAATACTCTTTAAACAGTTTGGCATGACTGATCACCCACGTGTGAAAAAAAATGAACCATGTCCCTATGGTATGGCATAAGTGAAATCAATGTCAAATGGATTAATGTGGAAGGCAAAGCCTTAAAATATTTATATAAAAAAATAAGTGGATATCTACAATATTGTAGGGTAGAAAGAACTTCACTACACAAGATATAGAAAATACAAACCAAAAAGGAAAAGACTGATAGATCTGATGAAATTACAATTTAAAACTTCTGTTCATCAATAGATATTTGAAGAAAAGACCATTTATAGGTATCTGCAATACATATAAAGCGAACATCTCAATAGAAACATGAATAAAATATAAACAGATATTGTACAGAAGAGAAAACACGAATAACTCCATAGACATCTGAAATTATCATCCTTATTAGTCATTAGGATAATGCAAATGAAAACCAGGAGATACCATTTCACAAACAAACCAAACTGGAAAAAATTTTAATAAGTAACAGAAAGAACAAGAGTTTATGGAGCTATTTTGAACTCTCATAATTGCTGGTGGAAATGTAAACTGGAACAATCACTTTTGTAAACAACTTGATATTACTTATTAAAGATGCATACATTCAAAACACAGCAATTTCACTCTTAAGTGGCTGCCCTAGAACAGTGGCTGAAATAAAGTACAGAATACCTGAACACATATACGTCTGTAATAAAAGAAAAGTTTCATAAAACAGGACTTAGCCTTACTATTAGCAATGTACTTGTATTTCCTATTCCTACTCAATTCCATTCTCTGTGCCTTTCTTTTCACAAATGCTGGTTGCAAAATACTAAATGCACAGTTTTCTCCATATGCTGGTTTGAATCTGTGGTGGACCCCAGAAAACCCACATCCTTTAATCCTCATTCAATTGCTCAGAAACAATAGAGGAAAAGATCAAGTGGATTATTAACAACAACAAAAAAACTTTGACACCAAAAGACACTATGTGAAAAGCAAAAAAGACAAATGAAAAACTACTTGCAACTTTTATTATAAAAGGGTAATAGGTCTGTATTAGTTTTCTATTGCTGCATGACAAATTACCACAAACAGTGTCTTAAAACAACAAACATTTATTATTTCAGTTTCTGTGGATCAAGTCTGAGTCTAGTTTAGCTGGATCATCTGTTCATGGTCTCCCAAAGCCTCAAACTCATTTAGATTGTTAGGAGAATTCATTTGTGGCTGTATGACAAAGAGGCCCAGGCATTTTCCTAGCAATCAGTTGCCCTCAGGTCTTATAGGCTGCCCTCATGCTCTAGAGATCACCTGCAATTCCTTGCCATGTGGACTTCTTCAACATGGCCTCTAACTCCATCAAGCCAACAATGAGGGTGTCCAGATTGTTTAAGATGAGTTCTATATAATATAATGTAATTACAGCCATGACATCCCACCATTTTTGTCATATAATCTAACATAATCAAGAGATTGACCTTCTATCACCTCTGCTATATTCTGTTGGTCAGAGTCAAGTCACAAGCCCCTCCTCCATTCAAGGAGGGTGAATTACACAAACAGGGGGCACCAAGAGTGGGGAAACATTCAGAGTCGCCTTAGGGTCAAATAGAGAGATTGGGAAAGTAAAGAAAAAGACCAACAACAGTTCATAAAGAGAGAAATGCAAGTGGCTCTTATCCATGTTAAAAAAATGCTCAATCTTCCTCAGAGTAAGGGAAGTAAAAATTAAAACTAAATTTGAGATACCATTTCTTACCTATTCAATTAGTGAAAGTTCAAAAGCTTAACAACATACTTTGATGGTTAGGCTGTAGGCAAACTCTCATGCATGCCATAGTTTTTATGTAGGGTAATTTGGTAACATCTAGTAAAACTGCAGATGCATTTACCCTTTGACCCAGCAATACCACTTCTAGGAACCTCTCCTACAGATAGTAAAAATATGAAATAATGTATACACAGGCTATTTGTAAGAGCAAAAGGCTGGAATCAATCCAATTATCAATTAATAAGGGACTGAGTGGGTAAACCAAGCAGCAGCTAAACAACAGAGTAACATGCAGCAGTAAAAAGTACAGAAAAATATTGCTATATATTTCTAAAGACTAATCTCTAAAATGTTAAGTAAAAAAAATAAGATGGAGAAGAGGATATAGAGAAGGCTACACAGAAACATATACGTATATATACAATACTGCTTATATTATAAAACAAAGGAAGGACAAGGCATATCAAGTTGGTTCCTGGCATCCCTCCTAAACTGTTAAAAACACAAACAAAAACAGATGATACCCATTAGGAGAAAATAGAATGGGTGAAGGCAGGGTTTGAAGCTAGACATTATATTTGTAGGTGAAGAGCAGCATGGCACTACTATGCAATTCAGGAAAGCAGAAAAAAAATATGCAAAAGCACAAATAATTTAAGTACATATATGATTTAATGTCCTCAAGAAACAAACTTATTTTGCTACTGTTAGCATCAACTGTTGTTACATCAAAAGTGCTTTATAGGGCCAACGTGGCTCAGCCGGCAGAATTCTTGCCTGCCATGCTGGAGACCCAAGTTCGATTCTCAGTGTCTGCCCATTAAAAAAAAAAAATTAAAAGTGCTTTATAGCAAACTATTTAGGTCACTGAGGTCTAAAATCCCATGAGATCTCACTCAATTTAAATTCCATCATCATTATCAGATTACAGTGAGAAATACTTCTCAATAGCACAATACAGTACCTTGAGCTAAGATCCATTTTGAGATACTTTTCGAAGCCATCTTCTATTAACAAAGGACACATTACACAACCATTCCACTCCATAAAATATTAGGTAAATTTAACTTAGATAAATAATGCCTGTCATGCAGTGTCACACTGTAAAGTTTAAATAAATTTCACTAATCTTCCAGTCAGAGCCTATTAAATGTACTAAATAATCCAACATTCTTCTTCCAAAAATCATTAAATAGCCTGAAGAAAACTAGGAACACAGGAAAAGCTCCAAACGCCAGGGACTACTAAAGATATTGAGAATTAATATTTCAAGTTCTGTTATTGTGCTGAAAAACCAGAAAATGCAGATAAGCAAAAAAAAAAAAAGCATTTAAAAACCATCTAAAATCTCACCACTATTAATGTTTTGCTATATACTGTACTACTTATTTTACATCTATCTACAGTAAATACAGAAGGTCAAACTGCTTTTGGCAATTACTGAAAAAGCTATGAAATACACAGGTTAATGGCATTACAGATCATTGTTTTTCCTCCATGAAATTCTGACAGTGAACGTTAATAAGACCGTTCTGTTTAACAGGACATTTCTTCAGTACAAAATAGTTTTCGTGATATTTAATGAAGTTTAAGATGGCTATATTTAAATGATAAATATTTACCTTTCAGTAGTTTCCAGCTATTTTCTCATACGTACACTTCGTATTCCAAACTGCCAAACAGCAAACATTTGTTAGCCTTTTCCATAAAAGACACATTCCTATTTTAAGCTACAGTCATGTGAGTACAAATACTGATTTACAAGAGTACCGTTTTCGAAAATACTTCTATGAAATTATCAGGTGATGACAATATTAAAATACCCATTATCCCTCTCATTCCTCTTACCCTGGAAAACTAAAAGAAACACTGCCACCAACAGTATGCTTTATAATTACAAATAGATTACTGAATTAGGAAAGATCCAGAGCAAATTCCAGAGACGATTTGCTCCGTGGAAGAGAGAATTACGTGGTGACAGGCATCACGGTCTGCAGTAAGTCTTCCGTAAACAAGCCGAGCCTGGTGAAACGTGTTTGGGTTTTTAAACCTCCGTCAAGAGCGGCTGACGCCTGACCTTCTTGTCAAAGAAACTGCAAAGGGCCGACTTGCCAACGCCAACTCGTCCTCCCGCTCACCGCTGAGTCGAGGCGACAAAAACCCGACCAAAGACGTTCCTCGGAGCTCTGCCCTCGGGACCGCGCGGGAGTGTTTTGCTTCCTCGGGAAACGAGGAGGCAAAGGGGTCCGACCCAGCACTGGCTCACGGAGAGACGGCGCGGCGCGGGGACACGCGGCCGGACGGAGGCCGCGGGGAGTCAGACGCCGCTGCCTCGTCCGTACTCGGAGCAAAGAAACGTGGGGAGCAAGCGGAAAGTCGAGAGCGACGGGGTGTGGGAGACCCGGACGGTTACTCACCTAGACACCTGCAGCCCAGGATCGCGGTCTTCCAGGACTCCGACTGTGGCATCTTCTCTCCCGCCACAGCCCCGGTCCAAGTGGGTGGAGCTACCCAGAGAAAAAAACGCGGGTCGGAAGGCGGAGCACCCGAGATTAGCACTATCCAGGCACGCAGGTAGCGGCCCAGGGCTCGCCCAGGCCCCGCCCAGCCCCCGGGGCCCCTCGCCCAGCACCCCCGCCGCGGCTGAGGTCCCGAGCACCTCCCTACCACCGAGGACCACGTGACGTACGGGTCCCTTCCGCGCGCGTCGCGAGTGCGCGTCACCACCCGCTGCTCGCGCAGCCGCTTCCCTGACGTCGCCACGGCCTCGGCGCCGGGCTGCGGAGCCCCAAGTTCTCAGCCCGAAATCCTTCAGGTCTTTCGCAGGCGACCAGCAAATGGCACTGTCCCCTGTTGTCTGCGGGAGGGTTTCTTCGGGATTTTTCTGTTAGAAAACGACCTCACTGCTTCAAAGTAAAAGTATGATAGGAATATGTGTATATATGTAGGAAGAGAGGACGTTCTGCATCCCTTATAAATTAAATATCAGAGAAAACAGCAGCAAATGAGCCAAGCAATGACCTTGAACTGAATGGAGTAACTGCTTTGTCCAGCCCACCTTCTTCTGGATTGACACCTGGCCTTACCAAAATACCTAATAGGGTTGTCAAGATGTTGTGCCACCTAGACTTCCACTTCAGGATTCATTTCCCCAGTTGCTGGAAGTGTTGGCAACTGATTGCTTTCAGCTGAGTCCCTCTCTCCAAATTGCTCTCAGCCAAAGGAAGCTGACACTTGGTACCAGTTGAATACCTTTAACCCCTTGCACCCTGGTCGGGGCAGCAGCAGTTCATCTTAACTATAATTGACAGATTTTTCAGATATTTGTTTCTCTTTCCTGCCTGCAAAGCCTGAGCAATCAACACTATGTTTTTACAGTGTTTGATAGTCCTCCATGCAACCCGAGAAATCATCACATTGATCCGAGGGAACAACTTTACCCAAAGGAGATATAACAGTTGGAATATTAGCATAGGATCCGTTGGTCTGCTAATACACTATACCACCCAGAAGCTGCTGACTGATGGAATAAAGGACAGCTTGGAGATGATATTCTACCCTGTTGGGGCAGTATCCTCCAAGATACACTGTCTGCCCCAAATCAACAACCTTTATTTGGTGCTGTGTTCTCCGTAGGTAAAATAGAGCTGATGCACCCAAATAACCAATTCCTGAGACACCCTGGGTTTTAAAGAGAGAAATGGTTTATTGCTAATCGTGAAGCAGGAGATTGCCTAGCAGAGGTTATCCCTGAAGTTCATGTCCCACAGTGCCAGGGAAACATATCCCTGGAAGTTATGTCCCAGTAGGGTGGAAGGTAGTGAGTGCATTTGCAGAGTTTGGCTTAGAGAGACTCCACACCTAAGCAACAAAAGAGGTTTTTCAGGGTGACTCTTAGGCATTAATTATATTTAGGCTTAGCTTTGCCATTGTAGAAATAAATTTCATAAGAGCAAGCCTCAAGATTGAGGGCTTGGTTTATTAGATTGGGAGCCCTTATTGCTTGAGAGAATAGCAGGATTTCCCCAGGTGTGGAAGTTTAATAGTTCCATGCTTTCTTTTCCCAGTCCCTCTAGGGACCTTTTCAAATGTTGTTTTTTTTTTAAGTTGAAAGTGATCTTTTTTTTTTTTTTAACTTTTTTTGTTGTATGGTATAACATATATACAAAGCAAAGAAATAAAAAAGCAATAGTTTTCAAAGCACTCTTCAAAAAGTGGTTATAGGATAGATCCCAGAGTTTGTCATGGGCTACCATATGATTCTCTCATATTTTTCCTTCCAGCTACTGCAGAATATAGGGGGTTAGAGGGCTTAAATACTTTTCTATCATCACAATCAACTTTTTTTCCTTCTTTTTTTGTGAAAAATAACATATATACAAAAAAGCTATAAATTTCCGAGCACAGCACCACAATTATTGTAGAATATATTTCAGACTTTGGCATGGGTTACAGTTTCACAATTTTAGGTTTTTACTTCTAGCTGCTCTAAAATACTGGAGACTAAAAGAGATATCAATTTAATGATTGATTCATCATTCGTATTCATTTGTTAAGTCCTATCTTCTATGTATAATTCCAGCATCACCTTTGATCTTTCCATACCTCTCTTTGGGGTTGTTTGGCCTATGGCAGTTCTAGATTTTTGATATTGGAAGGGTCTGTCACTAATATGGAGTAGGGAGATGGAGCTATCTGATGTTCTGGAGAGGCTGGGCTAGGTTTCAGAGCTTATCTGGACCAGGGACCCATCTGGAGGTTAAAGGTTTCTGGAAAGTTGCTCTAGTGCCTGGAGCCCTTGAGGAATCTTATATATTGCCCTGGGTGTTCTTCAGGATTAGCTGGAATGGTCCTGGTTGGGGGTTGGCAGGTTATGATAGGTAGTAAGGTCTACCTGAAGCTTGCGTAAGAGCAACCTCCAGAGTAGCCTCTCGACTCTATTTGAACTCTCTCTGCCCCTGATACTTTATTAATTACACTTCTTTTCCCCCTTTTGGTCAGCAAATGCATTTTTATTTTATGCCCAAAACACTCTGAAATATATCAGGGTATTACATAGCTGGTACAAAATACTAAGATCTCATTTCCTATTCTATGTTCCATGTCAAATAAACCTTAATTAGGTTGTCCAAATAAACTGACCAGACAGAGTAAATCAAATAGTGTGCCACAGAACGTTGAAATTTTGGACAAAATAAACCTCTCCTCCTTTGGTCTCACACAGAAATTAAAGTTCTAAAATCATCCTTTACCCTGTATTCTGATTCACCTTAGTCTTAACCCGATCAACCCGATTCACATTCTCAATTTAAGTCTGGTCTCCTCAGCTTCTTTAACACTTGTTGTATGGTGTTATGCTGCTCCTTCGGTACCTTCAGGGCTGGAGAACTCTAATTTTGAGTCTTGAGTGTCACACAGACACCCAAAGTTCCAAGAAATCACACACTCAAGGAGAAAAGGACCTCAAAAATTAGAAATAACCAATGTCCGGGAACGAATGTGACTGCTGCAGGAGCTTACAACTAGGCTCTAATTTTCATGAGCTTTTTTCCTAAATGAAAGTATTTTCAGAAATATAAACATTTGACAATTAACATATATTGAGATCATCAACCACAGACTGTAGCAGAAGTTTCATCCTGTTTCACCTTTACACTTTGACCAGGGTTATATGAATTAACAGGTAGAACATGATTTGTAGACTTCCCTTGCTTCTTGTTTAAAGCCCCATTTTGTTCAAGATGAAGTTCTGTTTTGTAGTTGACTGCATGCATTTTAGAAAGGTGTCAGAGGAAAACAGTGTAACTGACAGGGAAATTTTATTGTTTCCATGACATGTAACATTTTTCTAAGGATAACTAAAACCCTGACCATCAACATCATAATATTGTCTAACATCATGCAAATCAGTATTAGGAGGTCGTAACATGAACAGGGAGAACATTGTCAAGTTTTTAGGAATTTTATACAATCTCTAAGTATATGGTAGCACATCACCTATACAAATGTTATAATATAAAAAGGCCCTTTTTATATTATAACACTTCCAAAACACTTCGTGTATAATAAGTTGAACTATTTTTGGCACCTCAGTTTTACAAGGTGAAAAGAAATCGTTTGTAACAGTTTGAAATAAAAAGAATCTTTAGGCAGGAATGGACAGCACAATAGTACCTAATTGTAATATAATTATGTTAAAACACTGAATGAAGCTGCATGTGAGAATGATAGAGGAAGGAGGGCTGGGGACATAAATGAAATCAGAAAGAAAGATAGATGTTAAAGATCAAGATGGTATAATCTAGGAATGCCTAGAGTGTATAATAATAGTGAAATGTACAGTGTACAAATTTTAAAAATGTTTTTGCATGAGGAAGAACAAAGGAATGTCATTAGTGCAGGGTGCTGAAAATAGATGGTAATTAATATTTTAAAATGTCACCTTATGTGTGAGACTAAAGCAAACGATGTTTATTTGTTACAAAATTTATATTTTGACTAGAGCATTTCCTAATACAACTTATGTAGATAGTTTGATTGAATGTCATAAGTACTTGGAATCTCAGGTAGGACATGAGATTTTATTGGTTTGTCCAGAGTGATGCCCCATGAATCCCAGAGTGATTCGATCAGTGAGTGGAAAAGTATTTGCAAGCCCCCTTCGGGGAATGGTGAGAGCGGGGAGAAATTCAACTTCCCCAAGTTGAATTCTTGATATTCTCACAAGCAGTGTGGACAACCAAAGCTATAGGCTGAGCCCCCAGTCTTGGGGTTTGTTCATGTGAAACTTAACCCCACAAAGGATAGGTCAAGTCTACTTTATATTTAGACCTACGAGTCACCCCCAAGAGAGCCTCTTTTGTTGCTCAGATGTGGCCTCTCTCTCCAGCCAACACGACGAGCAGTCTCACCACCCTCCCATTCTCTGCATGGGACATGACTCCCAGGGGTGTGGACCTTCCTGGCAATGTGGGACAGAGATCCTGGAATGAACGGAGACTCAGCATCAAGGGACTGAGAAAAACCCTAGAATGAGCTGAGAATTAACATCAAGGGATTGAGAGAACCTTCTCGACCAAAGGAGGAAGAGTGAAATGAGACTAAATGTCAATGGCTGAGAGATTCCAAACAGAATCGAGAGGTTATCCTGGAGGTTATTCTTACGCATTAAGTAGATATCACCTTGTTGTTCAAGATGTAGTGGAGAGGCTGGATGGAACTGCCTGAAAATGTAGAGCTGTGTTCCAGTAGCCATGTTTCTTGATGATGATTGAACAATGATATAGCTTTCACATTGAGAGTCTGTGAATGTGAAAACCTTGTTTCTGATGCTCCTTTTATCTACTTTATCAACAGAGGAGTAGAACATATGGAATAAAAATAAATAATAGGGGGAACAAATGTTAAAATAAATTTAGTTTGAAATGCTAGTGGTAAATGAAAGCAAGGGTAAGGGGTATGGTAGGTATAATCTTTTTTTTTTCTCTGTTATTGTTTTATTTCTTTTTCTGTTGTCTTTTTCTTTCTTTTTCTAAATCGATGCAAATGTTCTAAAAAATGATGAATATGCAACTATGTGATGATATTAAGAATTACTGATTGTATATGTAGAATGGAATGATATCTTAATGTTTTGTTTGTTGTTATTTTTTTTAATTAATAAAAAAAGAAAAAAGAATCTTTAGGGTTCGATTTTGGGAGGGCAAAATGTATAAAGTTGTTAGGTTGAACATTATGTTAAAAAGGAAAATGGGATACTATGAAACAATATTTGGTACCTTATTTAACCAAATGACAGCAAAAAGTAAAATAGGAATTAATAAGATTATAAGAAAAAGACCTAGTTTCTTTAAAAGAGAGAAGACGTCTTCTAAAATAAAGAATAATAAGGTCAACATAAACAATAACAAGGATATTATTCTGATATGACAGAATCTTTGTCTTCTTGACAGAATACTCAGATGGTTAAGAAAAACTTTTGATAATCTTTCATAAAGAGCAGACCAACAATCTGCTTTATTTAAACAGAGAGAAAATCAAACTCCAGTTTTGTATGAATACAAAACAAACCTATCAAGTTTTGGTCAGCATTGTCTACAATGTACAAAATTCATTTCACAAACCTTGTACAACTTTTCATATGCATTCCAGTCTTGCCTTACATATTGAAGCTAGCCATTTTACTTTAGGATAAAACTGTAACTCCTTTAGACAAGCTCATCAGCTTTTCGTAGCATTGTATATGACAAACAAAATTCACTTTCATAAGCCTTCACAACTTTCTATATTCACCCAGACTTTGTCCTACACATTATTGAGGACAAAACTACAATCCTTTCATTCTGCATTCTTTAGTAGCTGCGTACCTTAAGTTACAAAAAGATCTTGAAACTGTTTTTAAACATGCTACAAAACATAATTATTCTTAAAATAAAAACAATTTCATTAAACACAAACTTACGTTTTTCACCATCTTAAAGATCTACTAGATATAATGCTAGCTTATTTCATCAGTAAATTTGTATAAGTTTAAGAAGAACATACCCAAGTAGAATAAAACTGTATTTCTTGGTTTAAAAGTCATCATAAAAACAAGAATAAAGCTAAACTTTGTCACTGCAGTTTTGTAGCTATATTTGCCTTTTTTTCTTCTACTGGAGGTTAAAAAAAGGCCTTTGTTTTCATAAGATTCTAAAATTATGAACAACTTCAAAAGCACCAACTCTGAAAAATATACTACAATTACTATGTTCCAAGCATAAATCCAGAAAACTTTTTACCCTCTCAAGAAGATTTTTCTTTACCTACTGAAATTTGGCAGTTAGATTTTATTTAATTACCCCCATTCAAGGCTATACATGTTTCAATAATTATTTTTTCACTTCTTTTTCCCCTATGATCTGAGAAAGGCATGGTGACCAGGTTTAGACCCTCCAGGGATGAGAATCTAGATCAGGTAATCTGACTAAGATACTAGATAAATTGAAATGCTAAGTGAGGTCTCAGGCCATCCAAATTGGGTAGGAAAGTCCATCCTAAGTGTCATTTGTGGCTTCATGACCAGCAGCAACAGTTGTCCTTCATTCTCCTAATGTTTCTGGAGTAAAGGAGACCAAGAAGAATCCTGGAGGAGCTATTCTGAGACTGTGTTACATGATACAAGTATATCGAAGTACAACAAAGAGGTTGACAGTAGTGGATTCTGTGTTCTGGTTCTCCCTTCAGTAAGAGGCACTCAATGCTTGGAGTGTTGGAGGCTGACGTTTCTCAAGTGAGCCAGTTCCTCTTGCCCTCAGCCAAAAGAACTGCCTCGTTTTCAGGGGAGCAGCTCACATCCAATGACCTGTCAATCAACACCTTTTGCTTCAAGTTGGGACCACCCTGAAAGGCTATTCCAGCTTTATAGCTCCCCACGGGATTAGCTGAGGCCTTTGTCATGACAGCATCCTACCTCTGCCTTACTGCCTTCACTCCTTCATCTGTGTTGATCCTGAAGGTATTTACCAAAATAAGCCTTTGGCAGGTAAAATTCTACCTTGGAGTCTATTTCCCAGAATACTCAACCTAAGACATAGGGGAAAAGAAAGAATAACCATGAGAGGGTATACAGTACCCATCTACATTGTCCCATCATTCATCTCATGGGTGCTGAGCTAAATATCCTCCACATCACTATTGGCATATCACGATTATCATAATCCACATAAACTAACGAGAAAAGCCAGAATAAATGTTTTGGCTTACTGCTTTCCTATTTTATTATTTCATTTTCTATCTCTCTCTCTCTTTTTCCATGATAATTCAAAAGTGTTATAATTTTATATTTTTCATACATATTTTTACATATTTTACGTTTCTATGTACACTATACAATTCCATATATTTATTATGCAGAATATATACATAAAACCATACATCTGGTACTTTGTTGAAGATTTATGGGCTTTCAAGGGGAATTTAACTTCTATACTAACCTTACAAGCTGGACTCTTATATGTGATAGAGAAATGGATGGAGAAATGGGGCAGGGAGGAGAGGAAGAGTTATTGAATTCCGTTTGGGGCATGTTGAAGTTTTTCTTTCCTTTGAGACATCTGGCTATATTAGCCAATGCAACCTTTCTTTCCCTACCACATTAACCTGATTTTATTAAGTGGCTTCTCTTCTGTATTAAATTACCTCCTCTCAGTTGATATGCTGCAATTCTTGTTAACTTTTAGTAATTGTCTTCCCCCTCTGCTATATCTTATATATTTTCATGCAACAAACATTTTTAAACCCCAACAGCCAATATGAATGAGCATTAAACCTTATTTGTCCTTTAATTTGGGTATATGTATCTTACACAACATTAGATGCGTATAGTTTATTACGTATTTTCCACTATTTCCCCCTCCCCCATTTTATTACAGAAATTTTAGATACCAAACAAATGTATAGTTCTCTGCCTCATGCTCATTAACCACCAATCCGTGACAGCTGGGTTTCAAAGAGAACAGTTTTTTGCTACCCAAGAAGCAGGAGATCAGATGACCTATCTGCCCAACAATCTGTCTCCCAGGGTCTAAGGAGTTCATGTTTTTTATGGATTCAAACAAGGGGGAGATGAAGTTGTTATCAGAGCAAGTATAAGTAGGGTAAGGACTAGCCTAGAATAATCCATTATAATAGTAACTGTAAATAGGGCGGAGACTAGGCTAAAACAACCATTACAATTGTAAGTATATGCAAGGCTGAGACTAGCTTTGAATAATCATTACAATCATTGCTTATAGTAACTATAAACAAGGGTGAGACTGGTTGAGTTTCAGTAATTTCAAGTATTAACTTCTGCATATTCTACAATATATAGAAAGAAAAACATCTATATAATGATTCAGTAATCACACTCATTTGTTAATTCTTAACTTCTCCAGTCACATTTTCAAATATGCAGAAAAGTTGAAAGAATCGTACAGTGAACACATATACAAACCATGTAGAGCCTACAATGGATGTTTTGCTCTGTTTGCTTTACCATATATCTTTCCATCTATCTATCCCTCTCTCCGTTCATCAATTCAACATACTTTTTACCATGCATTTCAAAGTAAGTTAAAGACACCAATGCACTTCACCCCTAAACAATTCAGCACTCTTATAGAGTTCAACATTTGTTCATAGTTCTTTCTTAGGTAAATTTTATAATATACAAATCTAGTATGTACTATTGAATGAGTTTTAATGAAACCATACAATTATATAACCCAAACCCTTATAAAAAAAATGCAGACCATTACCATCAGGCCAGAAAATTCCCTTATGCCCCCTCCCAGTCAATTCTCATTCCCATCCTCCCCAAAGGCAAGTATAGTTATGATTTTATTCATCAACAATTAGTTTTGTCTATTCTAGAATTTCATATAAGTGAAATCATATAAAAATATCTTTTGTGTAGGTCTTATTTTACTCAGCATCATATCTTTTAGATTAATTCATGTTGTTGCATGTATTAGTAGATCATATTTTTTATTGCTTAGTAGTTTTCCATTATTGAAAACCCCAAATTTTGTTTATCTATTGTTTGGTTGATGGATACCTGGATTATTTCCAGTTTGGAGCTGTTATGAGTAAAGCTATTCTGAACATTCTTGTACAAGTGATTTTATATATAAGAATTATTTTCTCTTCAATAAATACCTTAGGAATGTTAGTTTTACAAGAAACTGCCATAACTTTTACCAAAGTAGTAGTATAAAATTTTATACTCCCATTTGGAGGTGTTAGTCTGTTTTATTTTAAACATGGGCAGGCTGGATAACCAACAGTGACAGTAGTTGGATCTTCTTTGGTAAAGAGGGAGGCTATATTGTTAGGCCCTTAAATAGTCTCTACTTGTACAATCACGGCCACACTTTTCCCAGACCACTATACCAGCAGTGGGGCAGCTGAAAAGAAAACCTGACTAATGTCTAGAGGGTCATCCTCTCCATCTCAGTGTTCAGTAACTATTCTGAGTTGTTATGCTCTCTGGTAATCATTAACATGAGACCATATGGTATGCTTGTTATGTGCCCACTGGCATAGTTCCATCCATATGTAACCAAGAAATTAGGGTTTAAGGAATGATTTTGATTACTGAACCATATTCCTTTTTGCTTTCTGGGATATTGGAGTAGACAGAAGGGAATACCCGAAATCCCTAACTCTATTTCAGCTGCCCTGATATCTTAAGTGATTGTAGACACCCTTTTCTTGTGCCTTTGTGACTATAAGAGCTGTACTCCTTTTATCTGGTTGTTTTCTTGTAAGACAAAGGCCCTAATGCTAATGAAGAGTTTGAAGTCAGCCATTAACTAAGTTAGTGTCAGTCCTAGACATTTGTAAATCTTATCAGCTAGATTCTACTTTTGAAAGAAAATTTGTCTCCCTTCTTTTTAGTCTGCACCTTTAAAATTGAAGTGATAGCTCTGCCTTCCCTCCTTTCAATTTATGTTCTCCAAATTATAACACTGTCTTGTCTCCTTTTCTGCTTTGAACTTGCTATTCGAAACCTCATCTCCCCTTGCTAAAATCCTCAAAAACTTTGAACCCCCTAAACTCGGGAGGATAGATTTTGGGCTGCTAGGTCAACTGCTCTCCAACTACAAGCCTAGTAATAATCTCTTTCTCTCTTTGAAACCCCAGTGTCTTGGGAATTGGTTATTGAGAGCATTGGACAAAAAAATCCACAGCCATTGTCTGGTGACACATACGCCTTTTCCTCAGATTTCTTTGCTTCTGATCTCCCAATCTTCTTTCAGGCCCTTGACTAAACAGCCAGGTCATTTCCCAGTGTCCAGGAGTCCATGTACTTGTACCTCAGGCCACGTTCTACAAAAAGTGGATGATTGGTTATACCCATTCTGAATATTTCCCATCATTCAAAGGATTGCTGCTGTATCCATCCAAATTTTTTACTCAATGGCTCTGATGGGCAGTTCCAGCCACACAGACACTTGGTGTTCCATGGTCAAATCAGTATTTTTTAGGGTCCAGTACCCTGCCAGGAGTTGTTTACAGAAAGGCATATCTGCACCCCTAAATCCTAGGGAAACGTTTTTTGGTCACGAGAACAGCTTTGGACCCATCACTGTCGAGAAGGGGATGGCATACTTTACAGGCCAAACCTAGGTCATTTGTGGCCAAGGATAATCAAGGAAACTGATTAATAGCCCAGGCAAATTTCCAGGTAAAGCACTCTTGCCTAAGGAAGAAAATTTTTGCACATCTTGAGGAACTACCACAGAAGTCAATTTCCACAGTGGTATTTACAGTGGAACATTAACCAAATCATATATTATGGTTTCAGAAGGTAGGTTTGGCAGCAGTTGACTAGACCTCTAGGTTAAGGCAAGGATTATCAATCAGAATGGCTCTTGAGGTAAGAGTAAACACTTCTTGGACTGTTTTCTGGACCTATCAGGAAATGATCCTGAGATTGGAGTGGTATGGGAAACATAATTGGACTTCCTCCTGATTTGGGCAGGTGAGGATTCAAATTGTTGTCCTTTGAGACATCATGGTGGGGGTATTCTGTTTTTACTCTTAGTTGTTGAAACAAAACTAGTTTAAAATATGATATACTTCATAGGACTATTGTGAGAATCAATAAGATAATTCATATAAAGAATCGAGCACTACTGCCTTCAAAATAATAATTTATAAATATTGTCATAATATGGTTGTATTCTTATTGTTGTTGGTGGTGGTTATTTAATTAAATAATGGATGCAGGAAGCATGTAGGTGGTGTAAGAAAAGCAATGAATCTTACAGTATCTTCTTGGAACAGTGAGAAAAACAACTTACCCAGAGATACGCAGAAGGATTTCAGGGCAAGGTTTTTGCTGAAGACAATGAGATTGTAGTAGTGCTGCCGATCTGAAAAAGGTAGATGATTGGAATAGTGAAAGATTGTCCAAGGATAAAAGAATTTAAGAAAAAAAAACTAAATAACTTATGTATACAGTATCTAATTATATGCCTTCAGTCTTGGGCAAAATGGGGTTAGGGAGGATGGAATTGCAAACAAATTTTGAACTCTTTCAATATATTTACGTGTAGGAGTTATGGGTGAAACAATTTTAGATGTATAGTGTTAAAAGAAATAAAATTGGAAACAAAAACAAAATAGAGATACTATGACTAAGAGATTTAAAATGGAGTCCAAAGGTCACTCTGGAGGTTACTCTTAGGCAGGCTTCAGGCAGATATCACAATCTGCCACAAAGTATGCAAAGCCTCAGGCACCAATGTTCTTCAAAGCCCCGAGACATATGGACACCATAAACAAACCACATGATAAAGAACTCAGTTAACTATCTAACCTGAAGGACAATTGAGTACCACAAATGTCCAACAAACACAAACAACATATCTAAACTTCTTTTCCTTTAAAAATGTGTGCCTACACTTATTCACTGTTGGTGGGAATGTCAAATGGTGCAACTGCTGTGGAAGGCAGTTTGGCAGTTCCTCAAAATACTGAATATAGAATTGCCATATGACCTGGCAATACCATTGCTAGGTATCTACTCAAAGGACATAAGGGCAAAGATATAAACGGACATTTGCACACCAATGTTTATAGCAGCATTATTTACAATTGCAAAGAGATGGAAACAGCCAAAATGTCCATCAACAGATGAGTGGCTAAACAAACTGTGGCATATACATATGATGGAATATTATGCAACTGTAAGACAGAATAAAGTTATGAAGTATGTAACAACATGGATGGACCTTGAGAACATTATGCTGCGTGAGACTAGCCAGAAACAAAAGGACAAATGTTGTATGGTCTCACTGATATGAACTGACATTAGTGAATAAACTTGGAATATTTCCTTGGTAACAGAGACCATCAGGAGATAGAAATAGGGTAAGATATTGGGTAATTGGAGCTGAAGGGATACAAACTGTACAACAAGACTGAATACAAAAACTCAGAAATGGACAGCACAATACTACCTAACTATAATACAATTATGTTAAAACACTGAATAAAGCTGCATGTGAGAATGATAGAGGGAGGAGGGCTGGGGGCATAAATGAAATAAAAAAGAAAGATAGATGTTAAAGATTGAGAGGTATAATCTAGGAATGCCTAGAGTGTATAATAATAGTGACTAAATTTACAAATTTTAAAAATGCTTTTGTATGAGGAAGAACAAATGAATGTCATTATTGCAGGGTGCTGAAAATAGATGGTAATTAATATTTTAAAATGTCACTTTATGTGTGAGACTAAAACAAAAAATGTTTATTTGGTACAAAATTTATATTTTGACTAGTGCATTTCTTAATATAACTTATTATAGATAGTTTGATTGAGCACCATAAGTACTTGGAATCTCAGGTAGGACATGAGATTTTGTTGGTTTGTCCAGAGTGATGCCCCTATGAACCCCAGAGTGATTTGATCAGAGAGTGGAAGAGTATTTGCAAAGCCCCCTTTGGGGAATGGTGAGAATGGGGAGAAATTCAACTTCCCCAAGTTGAATTCTTGATATTCTCACAAGCAGTGTGGACAACCAAAGCTATAGGCTGAGCCCCCAGTCTTGGGGTTTGTTCATGTGAAACTTAACCCCACAAAGGATAGGTCAAGTCTACTTAAAATTTCGGCCTAACAACGTGGGGCATGACTCCCAGGGGTGTGGGCCTTCCTGGCAACGTGGGACAGAGATCCTGGAATGAACGGAGACTCAGCATCAAGGGATTGAGAAAAACCCTAGAATGAGCTGAAACTTAGCATCAAGGGATTGAGAAAAACTTCTCGACCAAAAGGGGGAAGAGTGAAATGAGACAAAGTGTCAATGGCTGAGAGATTCCAACCAGAGTGGAGAGGTTATCCTGGAGGTTATTCTTACCCATTAAGTAGATATCACCTTGTTATTCAAGTGTAATGGAGAGGGTGGAGGGAACTGCCTGAAAATGTAGAGCTGTGTTCCAGTAGCCATGTTTCTTGAGGATGATTGAATAATGATACAGCTGTCACAATGTGACTGTGTGATTGTGAAAACCTTGTGTCTGATGCTCCTTTTATCTACCTTGTCAACAAAGGAGTAGAACATATGGAATAAAAATAAATAATAGGGGGAACAAATGCTAAAATAAATTTAGTTTGAAATGCTAGTGATCAATGAAAGCAAGGGGTAAGGGGTATGTTATGTATAATCTTTTTTTTTTCTTTTCTGTTTTTTTTTTCTTTTTCTATTGTCTTTTTATTCTTTTTCTGAACTGATGCAAATGTTCTAAGAAATGATGAATATGCAACTAAGTGATGGTATTGTGAACTACTGATTATATATGTTGATGTTTTATTTGGTTTGTTAAATTTTTTTAATTAATAAATACATTTTTTTAAAAATGTGTGCCTGGAAATGCCAATGCAGGACATGATTTGGGTTGCTACTTGAATCCATGTTCTCCAAATTCCAATTCTAGACCCCACATAAATGCCTTTGTTGCCTAGCAGCTTGATTTGTTATTTCTCCTCTGACAGAACTCTTAGAACCAGATTCAACAGTTCAGTATAAAGATTTCAGTCCCATATATATTCCTGTCCTTTCAGTCAAAGAAATAAAATTTAAAACCACTGCCCTCCTTTAGATATTATTTCACCCCATTTAGCTGCATTCTTTCGGTTCCACCTAGCTCTGTCCACAGGTCCTCCTTTAGCCCTTGGATGAATCAAAAACATTCTAATTTTCCCTCCTCCCAAAGCCAAAAGCCACTTAAGAAGACTTTTAGGCCTTGTAGGATATTGTAGAAATTGGATTTCTGATTTTTCTTTCATGGGCAACCTCATTTAAAGCTAACCAAATTGAGTCCTTATTTGGAATGAAACTAGTCAAAACTTCTTTAGGGAAATTAAACATAGTTTGCTCAGTACTCTGGTTCTTGAACACCATAATTACAAATTACCCTTTTTTCTCCTCGTTCCTTGAATGAGAAGGAAATGCCTTAGGTTTCCTTATAAAAAAGCAGAAAAACAAACATAAACCTCTAGGATACGATAGCCAACATATAGGACCTTGCATAAATTCCATTGCTGCAATGGCAAAACTTTTAGAATGAGTTGAAGAATTAATTATAGGATCTCCCTGTCCTATGTATCAATTGACACACTCTTTACCAACAGGTTAACTTCTTATAAAAGTCTCTTACTTTCTCCTCCCAAAGTCTCCTTTGTTCATTGTCACCACCTTAATCTACTATTTCTGATGAAAATTCCCATGACTGCATAATTTTAACTAATTATTAACTCCTCCAACAGATTTACAAGGATCTCCAATTAATAAGGCAAATGTTATCCAGTATATAGATGGTTCCTACCTTAAAAGTAACTCAGGAATTTACTCCCCTGTTGTACATTTGACATATACCAAACCTCATCATTAAGGAAAGATACTGTTGCTCCTTTGAGGAAAAGGCAATGGAGGATCCAGTTGAAGGCTGTCTTCTGTTGTTACCCAATGATTTCCAACACCAAGAATTGGGATGATATCATGTTTATGTGGCAGTAGTCGTAAGCTTGCAGTTCATTCATCATCTTTACTATATAGTTCTACTCCACCACCCAGGAAAATATCTACTGACAGACCATCTATTTCTTTCAAATGGCTTTTGGCAATATGAACTTTTCCATTCTATCCATTGATCACTTAGGCTATAGTAGGTCCAATTCTTTCAAGGCAGTGCTTGTCTTCAAACTATGCTGTTGAAATCACTTTGCATCCTCTATAATGTAATAACTGAATGTCTATTGTACCAAATGTATTTGCTCAAACCATTATCAGCACCATTTTCCAGAAGAGAGATAAGAAAGCTAATGTAGAGCTGTATAGTTGTGCACTCCATCCCAAATTGTTTCAGCTGCTTTTGTCCATCTAACCTTTTCAGTTTTATGAACCAAGTAATGCTCATACACTGTAGCTGTTCACAAAGTTCATGATCTTTAGAATTCAGAGATAAAACTCCAACTATTTCATTATCTTGTTGAAATAATGAAACCTTATTTCCAACATTTAACAGAATTCCAGCAAGTTTTCTCTCCCAGTGGGAAAGAAATACTTCTCCATTTTCATTTCTGCAAGAAGCTTTATATTTATCTGGCTCTGAGCACAAGCTTTAATTTCAAGTTTCTCTAAGTTCTCCTTTGTAATAGAAAGATTTTCCTTTTCTTGAAGTATAAACATTACTTCTTCATTGTGGAGTTTTGTTGAAAATATTAGCCTTTCATAGTCACCTGCCTCCAAGCAACTCCAATAGCCTAAGCCTCAGCCACCACTACCTTCAAGCCGCA
Source organism: Tamandua tetradactyla (assembly GCF_023851605.1). NCBI lineage: Eukaryota > Metazoa > Chordata > Mammalia > Pilosa > Myrmecophagidae > Tamandua > Tamandua tetradactyla. Next base: position 196,422,843 of record NC_135327.1, on the reverse strand, counting down.
TGAGTTATTAAGAAGGAAACACAAACATACACACATATATCTGAGTATAGAAAGTATAAAATATCTGGAAGATCGGTAGGAGACCAGCAGTTCACATAGGGCCTTATAGACCATTATTATAAAGATACTGGTTTTTACTCTGAGGGGAATGGGAAGTCTTTGGAAAGCTTTGAGCAGAAGAGTGAAATAATCTGTAGTGCTTTAAAAGAATCATTCTGGTTGCTATGAGGACAAAAATAGATCAGTTAGGAGGGAATTACTTAAAGGATTCCAGACTCAGGCGAGAGTAATGGAGGGGTACAAAGAGAGAAGATTCTGGGTATATTTTGAAAATGAAGCTGATAGGATTTGTGGTAGTAAATAAAAGGTATGGTAGATTCAGTTATGTACCCCAAAGGGGGGGGGGGGGGAGGGACACGTTTTTATCTTAATCCCATGCTTAGATGGCAAATAGGACCTTCTGAAGATGTTATTTTTAGTTAAGTTGTGGTCAGCTGAATCAGGATGGATCTTAATCCTACTACTGGAGGCCTTGTAAAGATAAAGCCATGGAAAAGAGCCATAAGTCATGGAACTAACAGAGAAAGGGGAGGGCATCACCATATATACTGGTTTAGGACTGTTGAAAACTCATATTCTTTTTCCTTATTCAATCTTGTTCGAGCAGACCTATTGTTTAGAGTGGGATCTTTTGATCACATTGTTTCCATGGAGATGCGACTCACCCAGTTGTGGTTGGGACCTTTTGATTAGGTGGTTTTCGTGGAGATGTGACCCTGCCCATTCAAAGTGGGTCTTAATCCACTTGCTGGAGTCCTTTAAGAGGGAAACATTTTGGAAAAAGTTCAGAGCCAACACAGAGGAGATGTTTGGAGATGCAGAAATAAACATCCCCCCCCCCACCCAAGGGAACCAGAAGCCAAAGGACCAGCAAATTACAGCCACGTGACTTTCAAGCTGACAGAGGTGTTCTAGACACCGTTGGTCTTTCTTGAGTCAGGTTTCTTTCCCTGGATGCCCTCATTTGGACATTTTTATGTCTGTATAACTGTAAACTTGTAACTTAATAAACCCCCTTTATAAAAACCAACCCATTTCTGGTATACTACATTCTGGCAACATTAGCAAACTAAAACACCATGTGACAGAGACGCTAAAGAACACAAGGATTTCCAGCCAGTTGGAACACTACCAACTCCAGGAAGAAGTAAGCTTTCTAGCTTCTGAACTGTGAGCCAATAAATTTCTGTTGTTTAAGCCAATCCATTGTGTGGTATTTGTTCATGGTACTAGTTTCCTATCAGGGAAATTAAGATAATAGGCATTAGAGAAATAAAGGAATTAAGGACAACTCCAGTGGTTTTCATCTAGGCACCTAAAAAATGGTGTTGATGTCAGAGGGGCAAATTTCAGAGGAGAAGATGGAGAATTTGAGTTATATTACAAAGACTCTTGGGAACTTTTGGGAAAATGGCAGAATAGGGAGCCCCTGGACTTAGTCCTTTCACCAAAACAGCTATTAAACAGGCAGGAATGGTCTGAAACAACTATTTTGAAACTTCAAAGTATAGCATCAAGGGAAGAGTGGGAGGAAGAAGTTGATAAATTATTGTAAAAACTGTAAATTGCTCTCTCCACAGGGTGGCTACCAGCACCCATCCCTCACTCTGTGGCAGGCTGGCACAGTGTCCAGTCCCTGGCTAGCAGCTGGTGACAGAAAGGGACATAAAAATCCTCTTCACCAAGAACAGGTGTGGGCACAGTTGATCACTGCTCATGTTTTTTGATTAGAGAATTCAGACCACTGAGCCCTGTCTCTGAGTTACTATATCAACCCTCTTGGACAGGGGCAGAGGTGGTGGAGATTTAAAGAGGTAGCTCTTCCTCAGAGTATGGAGAGCAATCAGCTAAATGGCTGAAATTGCTTAGTAGCCCATGGAAACTCAGCTTTGGGGAGCCATCAGAGAATATTCGGTGTCCATCCTGATCCCCTCCTCAGGACACTCTAAGCCCCCTTCATGGGTCCTTGACTCTGTTTTGGTTGGGAAAGACTTACTTGAGAAAGTCCTCTCCAGAGTGACCCTCCTCCCAGAATTTATCCTCCAAACAAAAACAGCTTGATACAATGAAAGGAATGTGAAAACTATAGAGATAGACAATCTTGGACAAAGGCCTGTCAGCTTCACATACCCTGGAGAAGGTGGTCAGTTTCCTGGAAGACGGGTGGGGAGGCATCCAAACTTCTGTAAACAGGGGAACAAAAAAATAACAAGCAGAAGCCCAGGACAAGACAGAGACCCAGAAAGACAGGAAAAACCTTGTATACTGTATTAATTGGGCAGACATTCCTGATAGAAGTGTTGAAACTCAAGAAATTCTCTGTCTTATAAGAAGCTGTTTACGAAACCAAGAAACAGAGCTCCCAGGGAGTAAATCCCAGATTAACATTTTAAAATATTAAAATATACAGTGTGCAAGAAAAGAGTGCAAGACAAAGAAATAGGAAATGATGGCCCATCCAAAGGAAAAGGCTAAAAATACCAAAAAGACTAATTAAGAAGACAAAAACATACTGAAAAAAGACTTAAATCATAAAGTACTCAAGATGACAGTGAAAGAACTAAAGGATATCAGTAAAACAATGAATGAACAATATGAGATTCTAAGTAAAGAAATATAAATTTTTAAAGGAACCAAACAGAACTACTAGGGTTTAAGACCAGAAATTGAAATGAAAAGTGCCCAGGAGGGTTTCAAGAGCATTTTGGAGCTGTTAAAGAAAGAATCAGTGAACTTGAAGAAAAGACACTTGAAATGAGTCAGGCTGAGGAGCAGAAAGGAAAAAGAAATATTATAAATGAAAATAGCCCAGTATACCACTGGGACACTACCAAGTATACCAATAATTGCATTATGGGAATGTAAAAAGGAAAGGAAATAGAGAAGGATGAAGAAGAATTAGTGAAAGAAATTAAGGACAGAGAATGTCCCAAACTTTGCAAAGGATGTGAATATGCACATCCCAAAATCTCAAAGAACACCAAACAGGATAAACAATAAGAAAATACACCCCATAATATATTGATTATATTATCAAATAAAGGATAAGGAGAGATTTCTGAAAGCTTTAAGAGAAAAACAACATATTATATACGAGAAGTTGATTAAGGCTGACTTCTTATCAGAAATGATAGTGGCAAAAATCTCATCAAAAATAATGGTGGGTTGAAATATCTAAGGTGCTGAAGGAAAATAATTGCCAGTCAAGAATTTTATATCCAGAGAGGGTCTCTTTCAAAAATGAGGGAGAGAGCAAAACATTCTCAGATAAACAAAAACCGAGGAAGTTTATCACCATTCAATGTGCCCTATAAGCAATGTTAAAGGGAGTTCTTCAGACCAAAAGGAAAGGACACTAGACAATGGTTCAAAACAGCATAAAGAAATAAAGACCTGCATTAAAGGTAACCATATGAGTAATTATAAATGCCAGTATTATGGTATTGTATTGTTTGGTACATAACTCCACTTCTTACTTCCTATAGGTGCTAAAATGCAAATACATGAACAGTTATGATAAATCTAGGTTTTTAGACATACAATGTACAAAGATATAAGTGGTAACAAGTACAAAAAATTATGGATGGACAGAGCAGTATAGGAAAAGTATATGTGCAAGCTTCTGAAATTAAGTTGGTATCAAACCAAACACGATTTTATATACTTAGGATGTTAAATTTTAGCCTCATGGTAACCACAAGTAAAACAGATGAAAAATATATCCAGGTAGAAATGAGAAGACACTCAATATGGTACCACATGAAAAAGCAAATACATATAAAATTGCACTTTAAGGGAAAGGACAAACAGGTTAAAAGGTTTGTAAAGGCTAAATAGCAAAATGGCAAAAGAAAATCCTTTATCATCAGTGTTGACTTTATTATATTTTTCCCTTGTTTGTTTTTAACCTATGTTTTATGCAACTTAGCATGCGCGGAAAAACAAAAAACAATTTTTCCCAATCCAAAAGCAGCGGTCAATTACTGCTTCAAATATCATCAGTCACACTGTGCGCTACAGTTTGAGAGTGTGTGCTACAGTTGAGAGGCAGTCTTCGGTTAATTCCCAGGATACAAAGCGAACAGTGAAGTAAATGTTTACACTGGATGAAAACGCTTGGGAGTATGTCTTTACAACCAACCAGGTTACCTTCATTTCCATATCATTAGGTTCTATCTACATTCTGAAACAACAAATGGAAATCTAATTCAATACCTGGAGGAAAACTTATAAAACACACTTTAAAGGAAACCTTGACAACTAAATGTTTAAGTCTATATTCAATATTAAGAAGACAATTCTCTAAGACTTTTGTCTATAGATATATACATGTATCTTTTTAAATATGTATATAATAATGATGTGTGAGTGGGAGGGAGAATCATTCTTGATCCTTCAGAGCCAAGTCCTCATCGACCTTAGCACCACATTGCTCAAAATTGCTTTTTTTTCACATTAACTGAATGACTTCTTCCAGTTTTTTCTGCACGTCCAATCAGCTTGAAAATCAGCTTTTCCTTTGGAAAATAAATCTTGCATAACACATGATTTGGGGCTTTTCCTTGCATAGAAACTGACAGTTACTGGTATAAAATTTTACTGGTCTCGAATTAAACTGAACAGAGGATTCTGTAACAAATACTAAATCAATATTTTGATGTATCTTAAATAGTTTTCTTTTAGTCATACAGTCTAACTCCAAAAAATAAGTGTGGGGTTGATATTGTTTTCTGTATGTGGTACACATATTTTTCATTGGAGGCAGCTATTTGCCATAGCACAAGTGATTTCCTATTGGGGTTAAGATTCAATCCTCCTAAGGTATAAAATATATTCGGTAGATGGAAATACTAATGGTCCATGAGAGGGAAGGGCAAAGGATATGGGATGAATGAGTTATTTTCTTTTTTCTTTTTCTGGAGTGATGAATTTCTTTTTTCTTTTTATTTCTTTTTCTAGAATGATGCAAATGTTTTAAAAATAATCATAGTGATGAATATACAACTCTGTGATGATATTGTGAGTCGTTAATTGTACACCATGTATGGACTGTATGTGTGTGAAGGTTTGTCAATAGAAATATAAAAAAGAAAAGATTCAATCCTCCAAAACTGTAGTGGCTGAGTAACTTGCATGAAGCCTGGCTCTTCTACCTATGGATATTTAGCTCTCAAGCCTGTCTGCCCAAATGAGTAATTTGTCGGTGTATGTGGAATTTTGTGCATGGATGTGTACTATATGTGTGCATATATACAGTGCTTATAAAAACCTAAGAAGGTTATCTCAGTGAATTGGAAACATGAGACAAAATTCTCTATCTTGGCTCCTCCATTAGTCTGGCTAAATGCACAGATCAGCTGCTGAATGACTCCGGACCCCAAACTCCCAACTCTGAAGCTCTGAGAAATTAATATTAGCTCTCTCTGGCTCAACTCCAGGTAATCCTTCAGGAGTGGGAATTGTGGCTTTTAGATAGGCAGTGCCTAGAATTCAGAGTTCTGAAAGGATAATTAGGAAGAGGAAGCACACCAAAATAGATAATTTCACTGTTCACAACTGTGGGACAAGTGGTTCTTAATCAGGAGGGTGCCTCAGAATTACCCATGGAACTAGTGAGACTTTGCTGTTTTAAAATTTAGTTTTGGGTTCAGTGTTTATAAATATAGTTTGAGAAGGGCCCAGGAGTACGTATATTTTAAAAACAGACGATTCTAAATCAAATGCTATCATAAGACTAAAATCCATTTCATTCTTGACTGTAACATGGGTTTATGGCTTTGTTAACTTAAATTTATCATGTCTGAAGGCTAGACTACAGAAGGTTTAATGCTCTGTTCATCTCAGTTCTCTAATACTTTAAATAAAAGGCAACACTTAGAACCAAAAGCAACTATAGTCTCCAGCACAGAAATTCTAAGTATTCTAATTTGTTACATAACACACACCTGTGCACAGCAGTGTCTCTCTTCAAGTCTTGATGTTATAGGCAGGATCTTTCTCCAATACTAACTGATTATAAATATGTGATCTTTCCTCCACCAAGAGGAATTGACCATTTCCTATTTCAAAATTTAAGGTCAGTTTATTAAGTTCAATGATGAAAAGTATCAGAAGAATATTCTCCTGAAAATCACTTTTTCTGAGAAAAAAAAAAAAGGGAAAATCAGAATGCTCTCAGCAGGGCCACAGATGCTGTGGCACTTTAGCCCCTCTGCAGATTGGCACAGTTTATCAGTTGGTTGAGTCCCTCTCTGGGTCAGGAGGATCGTAGTCAGGATCATCCTCATCATCCTCCAGTTTCAAGTCATCCATTTCCTGGAACAAAGGCTCATCTACCTCCGCGTTGTTTCCAGCATCCTCCAAGAACTAGATATCAGATATGTCCAAATTATGATCTATTTCAAATAGCTGCTTCCCACTCAATTTATTTTTTTCCTGCTTGTTTGTCTTTCATTTTTTTTTTCTTTTTGTATGCTAAATGACGGGGTCACATTTCATTATTTTTCCATGTGAGTATCCCATTATTGCAGCACCATTCGCTGAATTTTTGTTTGTTTGTCTTTTGTTTGCCTTCTTGCTTGTTTATCTGTTTTTTAGGAAGTGCAAGGACCGGGAATTAAACCCGGATCTCCTGCATGGCGGGCAAGAATTCTACCATTGAACTATCCTTGCACTCCCCGTTTCTTTCTTTTTAACCTCTAGGAGTTCTGCATCAAACTCAGTCTTCCTACTTGAGAAATTCTCAATTGCAGCAGGAGTGCTATGAAATAACTGCTTTTGAGCTTCTTCTGCTTCTTTCTTTCTTTTTTTTTGTTTTTTTCTTCTAGTTTTTTTTAAAATCCTATTTCATTTAATTTTTCTTGCACAGCTTACACTAAACTGAAGATCATTACCAAATCAAAATTTTCTTCTATCTGTAATGCTAATCATTTTTAAATATCTGAGACATCAATATTTTTTAGCTTTTTCTGGGAGGATTATTTCATAAAGAGGAGCTTCATCTGGATATTTTTCACTATATGTAAACCTGATCGTAATCTAGACAGTTTTACCATTATCTCTAGCTCAGATGTCACAGTACAGTGAAATTGGGCAGATCTTCTGATAATACTGTGAAGGAGTCAGATACATGATAGCAGAATTGAAGAAGCAGAAGGAAAAATAAGTGCAGTAGAAGACAGAAAGAATGAAACAGAACACACAACTGAACAAATGGCAATAAAGATGGAAAAAAATGGAACTGACCTTAAGGGAAAAAGAACAAGAAGATGTGCACAAATATAACAATCACTGGTCTCCCAGAAAGGGAAGAGATGAGTAAAGGGCTGGGAAGGGTTGTTGAAAATATAATTGGGGAAAACTTTCCAACCCTTATAAAATACATAAATATGCAAATCAAAGAAGTCAATGAACCCCAAATAGAATATGTCCAAATAGACCTACTCCAAGATACATACTAATCAAACTGTAAAGTGTTAAAGAGAAGCAGAAAGTCATGAAAGCAGCATAAGAAAAGCAATCTACAAAATACAATAGAAAACATATAAGACTGAATTCAAACTACTCAACAGGCACCTTGGATGCAAGAAGACAGTGGTATGATATATTTAAGATCCTGAGGGAGAAAGGTTTCCAGCCAAGAATTTTTTATCCATCCAAGTTGTCCCTCAAAATTGAGGGAGAGATTAAAATCTTCAAAGACAAACAAAGACTGAAAGAATTAGTCAACAAGAGATCTGCCCTACAAGAAATACTAAAAGGAGTCCTATCAGCTGAAAAAAAGACAGGAGAGGGAGATCTGGAGGAGGACACAGAATCAAAGCATATTAGTACAGTTAACTAAAAGGATAAAAAGAGAGAGAAGGAAAAGAATATATAGATCTGACAAATAAAAACTTGGATAATATGGTAGATTCAAGAGCTTCTTTTACAGTACAGATTGGCAAAATGGATTTAAAAATATGATCCATCTATATGCTGCTTACAAGAGACAGATCTTAGACCATAAATAGATTGAAAATGAAACTATGTAAAAAGATGTTCTATGCAAGCTGTAACCAAAAGAAAACAAGAGAAGCTATATTAATATCAAATAAAATACACTTTAAATGTTAAGAAGTCATAAGAGACAAGGAAAGACACTACATATTAATAAAAGGGACAATTCACCAAGATGAAATAATCGTAAATGTTTATGCTCCCAATCAAGGAACTCCAAAGTACATGAGGCAAACATTGGCAAAACTGAAGGGAGCTGTTTTAGCTTAATGCTGCTGGAAATGCAATATACCAGAAATGGGTAGGATTTTATAAAGGGAACTGATAAAGTCATAAGTTTACAGTTCTAAAGCCATAAAAAATATCCAAACTAAGGCATCCAGAGAAAGATACCTTGATTGCAGAAAGGGCTGATGATGTTCAGGGTTTCTCTGTCAACTGGGAAGGCACATGGTGATGTCTGCTAGCTTTCTATCCTAACTTCTCATTTCAAATGACTTCCCCCAGGACGTTTTCTTTCTACATCTCCAAAGGTCTGGGTCTTGTGTTGGCTCTGTTGTCTCTGAAGCCTTTTCCAAAACAGTTCCCTCTTAAAGCAACCCCCTCTTAAATAAGTGGGGACATATCTCTAGGAAAACTACCTCATCAAAAGTTCCCACCAACAGTTGGGTCAGTCACATCTCTATGGAAACAACTAAATAAAAAAGATCCTGTCCAACAATATTGAATGAGAATTAAAGAACATGGCTTTTTTTTTGGGCTACAAAGCAGTTTCAAATGGCACAGGAGCTATAGACGTTTCAACAATCATGGTGAAAGACTTCAAAACCCCACTCTCCACTATAGGTAGAACAACCAGACAGAGGATCAACAAAGAAATAGAGAAGCTAAACAATGCAATAAACTTAACCCCACAAAGGATAGGTCAAGCCGACTTAAAATTAGGCCTAAGAGTCACCCCAAAGAGAACCTCTTTTTTTGCTCAGATGTGGCCTCTTTCTCTAGCCAACACAATAAGCAGACTCACCACCCTCCCCCTGTCTATGTGGGACATGACTCCCAGGGGTATAAACGTTCCTGGCAATGTGGGACAGAAATCCTAGAATGAGTGGGGCTCAGTATCAAGAGGTTGAGAAAATCTTCTCGACCAAAAGGGGGAAGAGAGAAATGAGACAAAGTGTCAGTGACTGAGAGGTTTCAAACAGAGTCAAGAGGTTATCCTGGAGGTTATTCTTACGCATTATATAGACATCCCCTTTTCAGTTTAAGGTGTATTAGAGAGGCTATAGAGAAGTACCTGAAACTATAGAGCTGTGTTCCAGTAGCCATGTTTCTTGAAGATGAATGTATACTGATATAGCTTTGCAATATGACTATGTGATTATGAAAACCTTTTATATGATATTGATAGATGAGTAAAAAACATGGATTAAAAATAAATAAATAATAGGAGGAACAATTGTTAAAATAAATTGAGCAGATTGAAATACATGTGAAAAATGAAAGGGAGTGGTAAGGGGTATAGAAAAAACATAGGCAAACAGAGGTTAAATTCTATTGAGCAGGGTGGGCAACCGTGGCTCAGTGGCAGAATTCTTGCCTGCCATGCTAGAGACCCAGATTTGATTCCCAGTGCTGCCCATGCAAAAAAAAAAAAAAGAAAAAGAAAAAAAATTCTATTGAGTAGATGGAAATTCTAGTGGTCAATGAGAGGAATGTAAGGGGAATGGTACGTGTGAGTTGTTTCTTTTTTCTTTTTATTTCTTTATCAGGAGTTCTGCAAATGTTCTAAAAAATGATCATGGTGATGAATATACTACTATGTGATGATATTGTGAGCCATTGATTGTATACCATACACAAAATATTTGTATGTTAAGAATGTTCATGTCTATATGTTGTGTGGTTTGGTAATACAAAATAAATTAAATTTAAAAAAAAAAAGGAAAGGCATTTGACAAAATTCAGCATCCTTTCCTGAAAAAAACACTTCACAGTGTGGGAAGTGAAGGACACTTCTTCAATATCATAAAAGGCATATAGGAAAAACCTCTAGCAAGCATCATACTTAACAGAGAGAGATTGAAAGCATTCTCTTTAAGATTAGGAATAATACAAAGAAGCCCTCTGTCACTACTATTGTTCAACATTGTAGTAGAAGTCCTAGCTTAAATGATAGACAGGTAAAAGAAATAAAAGCCATCCAAATAGGAAAGGAAGTAGTAAAACCTTCATTATTTACAGATGACATGATTCTATGCTTGGAAAACCATAAGAAATTTATGACAAAGCTACTTAAACTTATAAACAAATTCAGCAAAGTGACAGGATACAAGATTAATGTACAAAAATCAGTACTGTTTCTATACACAACTAATGACCTATCAGAGGAGACAATTAAGGAAAAAATTCCATTCAAAGTAGTGACCAAAATAATCAGATATCTAGGAATAAGCCTAACCAGGGATGTCAAAGATTAATACTCAGAAAACTACAAAACTTTGCTAAAATAGATTTTAAATGACCTAAAAAAAAAAAAATGGAAAGACATTCCATGCTTATGGATACAAAGGTTGAATGTCATTTGTGCTGGTCTGAATCTGTGGTGGACCCCAGAAAAGCCATGCCCTTTAATCCTCATTCAATATTGGTGGGTGGGAGCATTTTGATTGTTTCCATGAAGATGTGACCCACCTAATTGTGGGTGGTAACTTTTGATTAGATGATTTCCATGGAGGTGTGTCTTCACCCACTGAAGGTGGAGTTGCTTACTGGAATCCTTTAAAAGAAGAAACATTTTGGAGAGAGTCCCTTTTTGGTAGAGCCACGTGAAAGCCAGCAAACACCACCATGTTCGCCATGTGCCCTTCCAGCTGAGAGAGTAACATTGAACATCGTTGGCCTTCTTGAACCAAGGTATCATTCCCCAGATGCCTTAAATTGGACATGTCTATGGACTTGTTTTAATTGGGACATTTTCTCGGCCTTGGAACTGTAAATTAACAACTCATTAAATTCCCCCTTTTAAAAGCCATTCTGTTTATGGTATATTGGATTCTGGCAGCTAGCAAACTAGAACATCTTTAAATGCCAATTCTACCCAAATTTATCCACAGATTCAATGCACTGTCTCAACAACTACTTTGAAGATGTAGAAAAGTTAGTTATCAAACTAATTTGGAAGGAAAGAGATACCAAATAGCTAACGATATCCTAAAAAGAAAGAGTAAAGTGGGAGGACTAACACTTTCTGACTTTAAAACTTACTGTAAAGCCACAGTAATCGAACAGCATGGTACTGGAAAAAAGACAGAAGTACTGACAAATGGAATCAAATTAAGAATGCCAAGATAGACCACCAATTCTATGGACAATTTATCTTCAATAAGACCCCCAAATCCACTGAATTGGGAGAGAATAGTCCTTTCAATAAATGGGCATGGGAGAATTGGATATCAATAACCAAAAGAATGAAAGAGGACCCCTACCTTAGTCTTAATCCAAAATGGATTAAAGACCTAAATGTAACAGCCAGTACCATAAAACTTCTAAAAGAAAGGCATAGAAACGTCTTCAAGATCTAGTAATAGGAGGTGGCTTCTTAAACTTTACACCTAAAGCACAAGCAGCAAAAGAAAAAATAGATCAATGGGAACTCCTTAAGATCAAGAGCTGCTGTGCCTGAAAGAACTTTGTCAAAAGGTGACGAGGCAGCCAACTCAATGGGAGAAAAATATTTGGAAACTGTATATCACATAAAGGTTTGATATCCTGTTGTTTAAGTCTGCCAAAGCTGCCAGAATGCAACACACCAGAGATGGGTTGGCTTTTAATAAAAGGGGATTTATTTAATTACAATGTACAGTTCTTCAGAGGAAAGTCAGCTAACTTTCAACTGAGGTTCTTTCTTACATGGGAAGACACAAAGGAGATCTCTGCTGGCCTTCTCTCCAGGTCTCTGGGTTCCAACAACTTTCCCTGGGGTGATTCCTTTCTGCATCTCCAAAGGCCTGGGCTGAGCTGCGAGTGCTGAGATGAGGTATGCTGAGCTGCTTGGGCTGTCCTACATTGGGCTCTCTCATTTAAGCACACAGCCAATTAAATCAAACATCATTCATTGCAGCAGGCACACCTCCTAGCCACTGCAGATGTACTCAGCAGAAGATCAGGTTCACATGCCATTGGTTCATGTCCACAGCAATAGAACTAGGCACCTTTACCTGGATAAGTTGACACCTGAACCTAACTACCACACATCTGTACATAAATAAATTGTACAGTTCAACTACAAAAGACCAAAAAACCCAATTATAAAATGAACAGAGGATATTAACAGACACTCTTCTGAAGTGCAAATACAAATGGATAAAAAGCACATGAAGAAATGTTCACATTCATTCAATATATCAATATATCACCTCATACCTATAAGAATGGCTGCTATTAAACAAACAGAAAACTACAAATGTTTGGAGAGGATGTGGATAAATTGGAACAATTATCCACTGCTGGTGGGAATGTAGAATGATGCAATTGCTGTGGAAAACAGTTGCCTTATGACACAACAGCACCGATACTCCGTATATACCCAAAACTGAAAGCAATGACATGAACAGATATTTGCATGCCGCTGTTCATAGCAGCATTAGTCACAATTGCCAAAAGGTGGAAATAATCCAAGTGCCTATCAACAGATGAGTGGATAAACAAAATGTGGTGTATTTATATGATTGAATATTATGCAACAGTAAGATGAAATGGGGTCCCAAAGCATGTGACAACATGAATGAACCTTGAGGACATAATGCTGAGTGAAATGTCAGGCACAAAAGAAAAGATACTGTATGATTTCTCTTTTATAAGTCTGGTAAAGGTAATCTCAGAGGCTCCACTGTAGAATTTTGCAGACCTAGAGGTACACAGAAGCTACCCCATGAGGTTGAACTTAAATGCAAGGGAAAGGATAGAAGTAATGGTAGCTAATTAGTGGGGTTTTAAGTAACATTGCCATATTGAAGGTGACTATGATTGAAAGGGGATGTATAGTGCCATGTATTGCACTGATTAAATCTACAATTATAAGTAATTTCTTGCACAAAATTTTTCAAAGGTTTGATATTTGACAAAGAGTCAATATGAGAGGGGTATAGGGGTGTTTTGGTTTGAAACTTTCATGTACCTCAGAAAAGCTATGTTCTTTAATCCTCATTCAATATTGCTGGGTGGGATCTTTTTTATTGTTTCTATGGAGATGTGACCCACCTAATTGTGGATGGTAATTTTTGATTAGATGGTTTCCATGGAGATGCATCTCTACCCATTCATGGTGGGTTGTTTACTACAGCTCTTAAGAGAGAACCATTTTGGAAAAAAGCTTCATTAGCAATAGAGCCCACACGGCCAGAGATCTTTGGAGATGCAGAAGGAAAACATCTCTGAGAAGCCTTATGAAATGAGAAGAGAAAGCTAGCAGGCATCACCATGTGCTTTCTCAGCTGACAGAGGTGTTCTGGATGGCATCAGCCTTTCTTGAGTGAAGGTAACCTCTTGTTGGTGCCTTAATTTGAACATATTCATGGCCCTAGAACTGTAAGCTTGTAATGTAATAAATTCCCTTTATAAAGCCAATTCATTTCTGATATTTTGTACTCTGGCAGCTTAACAAACTAAAATTGGGAACAACTAAAAATGCACATTATGGCCAATAGTTAACAAGAAAATATCAACAGTTTCATAGTACTATCAGGTGCAACTAAGTTGGAGAGGGGGAAGAGACAAGAGATAAGGGATTTTTGATATTTGATGAGGCTGTGTTTGTTAGGTCTTTGTCTCTATGGACCAATGAAAATTGTCTAAAATTGAGAGTGCAGCTGATTGCACAACCAAGTGAGGATACTTTAAGATGTGGTTTGTTCATTTTGGACATTATGCATGATGCCCAAGAGATAGGAGGGAACCAAAGGGTACAATGACTGAGACACAGAATGGTGAACCTTGGCACATTTATATGGTGGAACATGGTGCGGCTACAAGAAGGAAGGATGTCGAGAGGCACACAATGAACTGAATTAATATTTGGGACAATGTGTTGTGAAAAATAAGCCAGAAACAAAAGAACAAATATGCCAAGGTCGCTTTTGGAAAATACTTATAAGAAAATTGAAGCCTGGATTGTAGGCCCTCATTACAGCTACAGTCTGAAGTTGTAGGTGTATTTCTAGATTCCAAGGCAACGACCTATATTTGTATCAGCAAATATTACCCTGGAACTTTGAGTAACTCTGTAACCTAAGATCCAGAAATGGAATGCTGCAGCCTGAAAGCATAGCTATATACAATCATAGTTAAAGCAATCAAAAAAAGAGATCAGGCTTCAATTAGAGATAAAAAACAAAGTCAACCACCACAGAATGTCCTCAACCCAAGTTTTGTAAGTGCTTGCAGTAAGAAGCTGTAAACTGTTTGTTCTGAGGAGGTGTGGTCAGGGAACAAATATTATCTGCTATAGACACACAGTAAGTGCTTTAGAAATATTTGCTGAACATATGACTAAATCCACAAATGAGTAATTGTTTTACTTGACATCACACAAGAAGACTTGGAGTTGTCTTCATGTCTTTTTTTCAGTGAGTCTTTGATTAGTCTGTTCCTTTTTTTCTGTGAACACCCAAAAGAACTTAAAAAAAAAAAATCTATGTTTCAATTCCGAAAATCAAAGGTAAAGCCATTCTTTTTCTTTTTTTAATCTGGCAGACCTGTAGAAGCATGTAAGACTGTAAGAAAAACTTCTACATCATTATTTTTCTTTTTATCCTGAAAGGTCAAGTTCATTTGTCCCTGAAAAAACAATTTGTTTCTAGGAATAGATGTTTGAGACAGAAACATCTTCAAACGAGCTTAAATCAAGCCCTTTACACCTACCAAATCCATTCTGCCAATCTCAACATTATGACACAATTTTACTGCTCTATATAAACCACGGCTATTTCTCATGAATATGGTGAAAACTCATTCGTTGGTAATTAACTAATGTAGATATCACAATGTATTTTATAGAAGAGAGTTTATGGTTTAAATTTGTACTATCAATTTGTAAAAATAATTTTCTTAATACTACAAAGTAAGGGTAAGCTACTACAGAAGAAATAAAAGGAATAATTAAAAAAAAAAGCCAATCTGGCTGGGACTAAAGTAAATCAGAATACAGGGGAAAAGGTGATAGATACTCTAGACTTTCACCTACTGTATACGACCAAAGGCAGAGAATTTGCTATGTCTAGAATCTAAATTTTCTGTAACACACAAACTAAATCAACCTGTTTGGATAGCTCCTTTAAAAACCCCAAACTCCTGGTGTCTAGGACAGGAACAAGGATTTGTAATGCTGTATAGTTTAATGTATTATCTGGATACATCTCAGACTAATAATTAAAAAGTTTTGCTTGAGCCCCTTGAGTACCTGAAGGGGGGAAGAAAAGGAACTATTAAACATTCCTGTGCCAGTTTGAGTCTGTTATGTACTCCAGAAAAGCCATGTCCTTTAATCTTCATTCAATATTGCTGGGTGGTATCTTTTTAATTGTTTCCATGGAGATGTGACTCACCCAAATGTGGGTGGTAACTTTTGATTAGATGGTGTGCCTGTTTGAACCTGTGGTAGACCCCAGAAAAGCCATGTTCTTTAATCCTCACTCAATATTGCTGGCTGGGAGCATTTTGATTGTTCCCAAGGAGATGTGACCCACCCAATTGTGGGTGGTAACTTTTGATCAGATAGCTTCCATAGAGTTGTGACTCCACCCATTAATCCTTTAAAAAAGGAAGCATTTTGGAGAGAGTCCTTTTTCAGAGCTATGAGAAACCACAGCAGAATGCTGCAGAACCACGGAGCAGAGAGTCCACCAGCCAGTGACTTCTGGAAATGAAGAATGCCTCCCAGGGAGCTCCATAAAGCAAGAAGCCTGGAGAGAAAGCCAGCAGACACTACCATGTTCACCATGTGCCCTTCAGCTGAGAGGGAAATGATGAACACCATTGACCTTCCAGAATCAAGGTATCTTTCCCTGGATGTCTTAGATTGGACATTTCTATAGATTTGTCTTAAATGGAACATTTTCTTGGCCTTAGAACTGTAAACTAGAAATTTTTAAATTTCCCTTTTTAAAAGCCATTGAGTTTCTTGTATATTGCAAGCTAGAACAGATGGTTTCCATGGAAATGCGTCTCTACCAATTCAAGGTAGGGTTGCTTACTGGAGCCCTTTATGAGGGAATCATTTTGGAAAAAGCTTGAGAGCCACCAGAACCGACAGAGCCAACAGAATTGGACAGAGTCCTGGGGAAGCCACTGAAGTTTCCTGGAGAGAAAGCTAGCAGTTTCCATGTGCTGTTCCAGCTGAGAGAGAAACCCTGAACATCATTCGCCTTTTTGAACCAAGGTGTCTTTCCCTGAATGACTTAATCTGGACATCTCCATAGTCTTACCTTAATTTGGACACTTTCACAGACTTAGAACTGTAAACTTGCACCTTAATAAATTCTGTTTTAAAAGCCATTTTCTCTACCTTGTCAACAAATGAGTAGAACATATGGAATAAAAATAAATAATAGGGGGGGAAAAAGCCATTTTCTGTTTCAGGTATATTGCATTCCAGCAGCTTGCAAACTAGAACAATTCCCATCTGGGAAACCCTGAGAACCCTCTCAACCAATGGAAACTCCCATGAAAATAGGCTAAGCCCTTGATTTTGAGCCTTGCCCATATTAAATTTATTTCTGTAGAGGAGAAGCTAAGACCACTTACAACAAGGCTTAAGAGTTGCATCCAGGAAACCTTGTTTGATGCTAGGATGTGGCCCCTCTTTCTCTAAGCACTACTCTGCAAGGAAAATCATTACACTCTCCCCTACATGGGACATGACATTCAGTCACGAAAGTCTCCCTGACAATGTGGGGTATGACTCCTGGGGATGAGTCTGGCCCTGGCACTGTGGGGTCAACAAAGCCTTTCTGACCAAAAGGGGGATAAGAAATGTAACAAAGAAATGTATCAATTGCTAAGAGAGCTCAAATAGAGTTGAGAGGCTATTCTGGAGGCCACTTTTATGAAGCTTCAGCTAGATATTGCAAATTACCATAGTTTTCCAAACCTCAACCAAAATCATTCCTATTAACCCTAAAGAACACTTAGGGCTCTATCTGAGATTATACAAAAGTTTTATGCACTAAGATTACTTTCCAGAAGCCAACAAGCTCCAGATGGTTCCTAGGCTAGATAAGTCCCGAAACCCAAAAGGGCCAGCCTCTCCAAGAACATCACCTAGTTCCACTCCCCATCTCATATTATTGACACCCCTTCCCCATGTGAAAAAGTTAGAATGGCCATTGCCCCAAAACCCCTAAAGATTGAGAAAAGGATCAAATGAGAAGTTACAACAGAGAAGATGGGATTTAAGAAATGAATATGATTTCTGAATCATTTTATTGATATTTCTTTTAGTCTCCAGTGTCTTGGTGCTACTAGAAGGAAAAACCTGAAATTGTGGAACTATAACTCATACCAAACTCTGAAATCTGTTCTATCACTATTTGTTACAATGTATCCTGAATTTTATTGCTTTTTTTGTATGTGTTATATTTTGCAACAAAAATTGTTGAAAAAAAAGTATTGGTAGAGACTGTGTGATTGTGAAAATCTTGTGTCTGATGCTCCTTTTATCTACCTTGTCAACAGATGAGTAGAACATATGGAATAAAAATAAATAATAGGGGGAACAAATGTTAAAATAAATTTAGTATGAAATGCTAATGAAAGCGAGGGATAAGGGGTATGGTATGTATAATCTTTTTTTTTTTCTGTCTTCGTTTTATTTCTTTTTCTGTTGTCTTTTTATTTCTTTTTCTGAATTGATGCAAATGTTCTAAGAAATGAATGAATATGCAACTAAGTGATGATATTGTGAATTATTGATTATATATGTTGATGTTTTAGTTCATTTGTTAAATTTTTTTAATTAATAAATAAATTTTTTTTTAATGTGAAAAAAAAGTATTGGTAGAGTCCCTTGAGAGTACAAAGGGGAAAAAAATATGGAAACATTTAACTTCCCATCTGGGAAACCTCAGGTACCCTCTCAACCATTGGGGACTCCCATGAAAATAGGCCAAGCCCTCGATTTTGAGGCTTGCCCTGATGAAATTTATTTCTGTAGTGCAGAAACTAAAACCACCCATAACCAGTCCTAAGAGTTGCTTCCAGGAATCCTTTGTTGTTCAGATGGGGCCTGTCTCTCTCTAAGCCCAACTCTGCAAGGAAAATATTACCCTCCCTGCTACTTTGGATATAGCATTCATGGGTGAAAATCTCCCTGACAATGTGGGCCCTAACTCCCAGGAATGAGTCTGAACCTGGCAATGTGGGACTGACAATGCCTTTCTGACAAAAACAGGGGAATGACATGTAATAAAATAAGGCATCAGTGGCCGGGAGAGATCAAATAATGTCAAGAGGCTATTCTGGAGGCTACTCTTATGTAAGCTTCAGTTACATAGTGCTATGTACCACGGTTTGCTAACCCCAACCAACATCATTCCCGATAACTCTTACGAATACCTAGGACTCTGTGCTAGTTTGCAAGCTGCTGGAATGCAATATACTAGAACTGGAATGCTTTAATAGAGGAGAATATAATAAGTTACAAGTTTAAAGTTCTAAGGAAATGAAAGTGTCCAAATTAAGGCAGCAATAAGAGGTTACCTTTACTCAAGCAAGGCCAGTGGATCAGGAACAACTATGTCAGCTGGGAAGTCACGTGACTGGCATCTGCTGGTCCCATGTTCCTAGGCTCCATTGCTTTCAGCCTCTGTTCTTATGGAGGCTTCTCACTTTGCTTCTCTGGGACTGCTTTCATCTCTTGGCTTCCCTTCGCTCTCTCTAGGTTCAGGCTTGCTTAATATCTCATGTTAATGTCTACTGGGCTCCAAACATCTCCAAGCATCCATGTCTCTATTTTCTGAAGCAACTGTTCTCCAAGTGTCTACATCTGCTCTCTCTGTCAGCTCTCTGGGGCTTCTGTCATTTCTGGCTCTCTCCCAAATGTTTCCTCTTTTAAAGGATTCCAGTAAACTAATCAAGACCCATCTGGAATGGGTGGAGTCACATCTCCATCTAATCAAAAGGCTACACCTGCAATTGGGTGTTTCACATCTCCATGGATACAATCCAATCAAAAGTTTTTGCCCTGCCATATTGAATAAGGATGAAAAGAAATGGCTGCCTCCACAAGATTGATTCAGGATTAAAACATTTTCTGGGGTACATAACATTTTGAAACCAGCACAGGCTCAAACTGAGACTCTATAAAGATTTCTACAAGTTTGCTTTCCTGCAACCTATAATTTCCAGAGGGCTCCTTGGACAGATAAATCCTGAAACCCAGAGGACCAGCCTCTCCAAAATGATCAATTTTTAAATTACATCTCTCTATCTTTAGTGTCAACACTCCTTCTCAACAAGAAAAAGTCAAATGGGCATTGCCTAATGATCTCCATAGACTGTGAAAAGGATCAAAGGAGAAGGAGGGGTTGTAACAGAAAAGATAGGAATTAACAAATGAGTATGATTGCTGAACCACTATACTGATATTTCTTCTAGTCTTCGGTGTTTTGGAATAGCTGGAAGGAAAAATCTGAAACAGTGGAATGGTAACCCGTAACAAACTCTGAAATCTGTTCTGTGACTACTTGTTGCAGTGTACTTTGATATTGCTTTTTCTTTCTTTGCATATATTTCACAATAAAAAAGACAGGATACAAACAATAATCTTCAGAAATGTAAAGGGGGAAATTACTACTCACCGTGCTGAAATAAAAAGGACTATAAGAGAACATTATGAACAACTGTATGCAAATAAATTAGATAGTCTAGATGAAATGGGCGAGCTCTAGAATCACACAAACTAACTATGCTGACCCAAGTACAATAGATTATCTCAGCAGAGATTGAATCAGTAATAAAAAATCTCCCAGCAACAAAAAAAGCTGAGGATCAGATGGCTTCACAGAGGAGTTGTACCAAACATTTCAAGAAGACAATCCCAATTCTACTCAAACTTACAAAGAATTGAAAAGGAGGGAACCAACTCAAAAATGGACAGCACAATAATACCTAATTGTAAAGTAATCATGTTAAAACACTGAATGAAGCTGCATCTGAGCTATAGGTTTTTGTTTTGTTTTGTTTTGTTTTGATTTTACTATTATTACTTTTATTTTTTTCTCTATATTAACATTCTATATCTTTTTCGGTTATGTTGCTAGTTCTTCTAAACCAATGCATATGTACTAAGAAATGATGATCATGCATCTATGTGATGATGTTAAGAATTAATGATTGCATATGTAGAATGGTATGATCTCTAAATGTTGGGTTAATTTCTTTTTTTCCGTTAATTAAAAAAAAAAAAGAGAGAAGGGATAATTGGAGCTGAAGGGATACAGACTGTACAATGGGACTGGATATAAAAACTCAGAAATGGACAGCACAATACTACCCAATTGTAATGCAATTATGTTAAAACACTGAATGAAGCTGCATGTGAGGTATAGGTTTTTTTTTTTTTTTTCTTTCTATTGTTTTAATTCTTATTCTGTTGTCTTTTTATTTCTTTTTCTAAATCGATGCAAATGTACTAAGAAATGATGAATATGCAACTATGTGATGTTATTAAGAATTACTGATTGTACATGTAGATTGGAATGATTTCTAATTGTTTTGTTAATTCTTTTTTTAATTAATAAAAAAAAAATAAAAAATAAAAAAAGATGTAATGGAGAGGCTGGAGGGAACTGCCTGAAAATGTAGAGCTGTGTTCCAGTAGCCATGTTTCTTGAGGATGATTGAATAATGATACAGCTGTCACAATGTGATTGTGTGATTGTGAAAACCTTGTGTCTGATGCTCCTTTTATCTACCTTGTCAACAAAGGAGTAGAACATATGGAATAAAAATAAATAATAGGGGGAACAAATGCTAAAATAAATTTAGTTTAAATGCTAGTGATCAATGAAAGCAAGGGGTAAGGGGTATTGTAGGTATAATCTTTTTTTTTCTTTCCTGTGTTCATTTTATTTCTTTTTCTATTGTCTTTTTATTTCTTTTTCTGAATTAATGCAAATGTTCTAAGAAATGATGAATATGCAACTAAGTGATGATATTGTGAATTACTGATTATGTATGTTGTTTTATTTTGTTTCTTTATTTTTTTAATTAATAAATAAATTAAAAAAAAAAAAAAAAAAGAAAAGGAGGGAACCCACCCCAACTCTTTCTTTGAGGCCAACATCCCATTCATACCAAAGCCAGATAAAGATACCACAAGAAAAGAAAACTACAAACCAATCTCTCTAATGAATATAGATGCAAAAATCCTCAAGAAAATACTGCCAAACTAAATCCAATAGCATATTAAAAGAATTATACACCACTATCAAGTGGAATTTATCTCTGGTATGCAAGGTTGGTTCAACATAAAATCTATTAATGCACTGAACCACATCAACAGAATGAAAGAATAAACCAAGTGATCATCTCAATTAATGCAGAAAAGGTATTTGATAAAATACAGCACCCATTCTTTTTTTTAATACAGTTTTATTGATACACTCACACACCATACAAACCATCTGAAGTATACAATCACTGGCTTACAATATCATCACATAGTTGTGCATACATCTCCATGATCAATTTTGGAACATTTTCATTACTCCAGAAAGGACATAAAAATAAAAAATAAAACCCAAATCCTCCCATTCCCCTTATTCCTCTTCCACCCACCCACCCATTGACCCATAGTACTGGTGTGGTATATTTGTTAACTGTTAATGAAAGAATATTAAAATATAAATATAAATATAAAATATGGTTATATTAAAATAACCATAGTCTATAGTTTACAATAAGTACATTTTTCCCCATGTGTTCATCTATTATTTTCTTTAACATTTTTCCCCTTATTATTTATTTATTTTTAATCCATATGTTTTACTCTTCTGTCCATACCATAGATAAAAGGAGCATCAGACGCAAGGTTTTCCCAATCACACAGTCACATTGTGAAAGCTATATCATTATACAGTCATCTTCAAGAAACATGGCTACTGGAACACATCTCTACAGTTTCAGGCACTTCCCTCAAGCCTCTCTAATACACCTTAGACTAAAAAGGGTATATCTATATAGGGTATATCTATAAGGGTATATCTATAAGGATAACCTCAAGGGTAACCTCTTGACTTTGTTTGAAATCTCTCAGCCACTGATACTTTATTTTGTCTCATTTCTCTCTTACCCTTTTGGTTGAGAAGGTTTTCTCAATCCCTTGATGCTGAGTCCTAGTTCATTCTAGGATTTCTGTCCCATGTTACCAAGGAGGTTTACACTCCTGGGAGTCATGCCCCATATAGAAAGGGGAAGAGCTGTGAGTTTGCTTGCTGTGTTGGCTGAGAGAGAAACAGGCCACATCTGAGCAACAAAAAAGGTTCTCTGGGGGTGACTCTTAGGTCTAATTTCAAGTAGGCTTAGCCTATCCTTTGTGGGGATAAGTTTCAAATGAACAAACCCCAAGATTGAGGACTTGGCCTATTAATTTGGTTGTCCCCACTGCTTGCAAGAACATCAGGAATTCTCCAAATGAGGGAGTTGAATTTCCCCCTACAGCACCCATTCTTGATAAAAATACTTAGAACTCTGTGAATAGAAGGAAACTTCTCAACATGATAGAGGGCATATATGAAAAGTCCACAGCTAATATCCTATTAATGATGAAAGACCAAAAGCTTTCCCTCTAAGATCAGGAAGAAGACAAGGAAGCCCAATGTCACCACTACTATTCAACATTGTACTGGAAGTTCTTGTCAGAGCAATTAATCAAGAAAAGAAATAAAAGGTATCTGAATTGGAAAGGAAGTAGTAAAACTTTCCTTATTTGCTGACGGCATGATCCTATATACAGAAAATCCTTAAACACCCACAACAAAGCCTGTAGAGCTAAAAAGTGAATTCAGCAAAGTGGCAGGGTATAAGACCAACACCCCAAAATCAGTAGTTTGTCTACACAAGCAATAAACAATTAGAAGAAATAAAGAAAAAAAAATTCCATCAAAATAACTACCAAAAGATTTAAATATCTGGGAATAAATCCAGCCAAGGATGTAAAGAACTTATACACAGAAAACCACCAAATATTGCTAAAAGAAATTAAAGAAGACCAAAATAAATGGAAGGATATTCCATGTTCATGGATTGTTAGACTAAATATCATTAAGATGTTAGAACTAACCAAAGAAACTTATAGATTCAATACAATCCCAATCAAAATTCCAACAATCTTCTTTGCATAAATGGAAAAGCCAATCATCAAATTTATATGGAAGGGAATGGGGTACTGAATAGCTAAAGCCATCTTGAAAAAGAAGAATGAAGTTGAAAGACTCACATTCTTATTCTTAAAACTTTTTACAAAGCCACAGTAATCAAAACATCATGGTATGTGCACATGGACAGACATAAAGAACCAAAGGAATATAGTTGAGAACTCAGAAATCAATCCTCACATTTAGTGCCAACTGACTTTTGACAAGTAACAAAGTCCACTCAGTTGGGAAAGAACATTCGCTTCAACAAATTGTGCCGGGAAAACTGGATCTCCATTTGAAAAACAAGGAAGGATGAACCTTACCTTACCATATACAAAATATATGAAAATGAACTCAAAATGGACTAAAGACCTAAAATATAAGAGCTATAACTATCAAGCTCCTTGAAGAAAATGTAGGGAAGCATCTTCAAGACTGTTTGTTAGGCAACAGTTTCTTAGACTTTGTACTGAAAACACAAGCAACAAAAGAAAAATAGATAAATGGGACCTCATTAATTTAAAAACTTTTGTTCCTCAAAGGACTTCTTTCATGAAAGTAAAACAACCACCTACAGAATGGGAGAAAATATTGGAACCACAAATCTGATAAAGGATTAATATCTAAAATACACAAAGAAATCTTTCAATTAAACAACAAAAAGACAAGCAATATAATTGATAAGTGTATATATCTCCAAAGAAGATATACAAATGGCCAGAAACACATGAAAAGTTTTTCAACATCATTGGCCATCAGGGAAATGCAAATCAAAGCCACATTGAAATACCATTTCATACCATTAGAATGACTGTTGTCAAAAAAAAAAAAAAAAAAAAGAAAGGAAAATAACAAGTTTTGGAGAGGATGCAGAGAAATATGAACACTCATCCATCGCTGGTGGCAAAATAAAATGGTGCAGCCACTTTGGAAAACAGTTTGACAGTTCCATAGAAAGCTAAGTATAGAAATACCATATTACCTGGCAAACCCACTCTTAGGTATATACCCAGAAGAATTGAAAACAGGGTCTCAAATAGACATTTGCACACCAATGTTCATGGCAACATTATTTACAATTGGCAAGGATGGAAGCAACCCAAGTATCCACCAACCAATGAATGGATAAATAAAAAGTTTATATATTCACTCAATGGAATATTATTCAGCCATCAAAAGGGATGAAATCCTGATACATATGACAACACAGATGAACCTTCAAGACATCATGTTGAGTGAAATAAGCCAGACATACAAGGACAAATAGTGTACGGCATCACTGCTTTGAAAGGATTAGAATAAGCAAACTCATAGAGTTAGAATCTAGAATTTAGATTACCAGGGAATTGGGTGGGAATAGGAAATGGGAAGTTAGGTTTAAAATGTCAAGGTTCCTATTTGGATTAATGGAAATGTTTTGATAATGAATTGTCACGATGGTAGCATAACATTGTGAAGGCAATTTAACAGCACTGAAATATCTATCCGAATACAGTGAACCCTAGGTTAAACCATGAACAATAGTTAATAATGCAAATATTAAAATGTTCTATCAATTGTAAAAAATGTTCTACGCCAG
This sequence comes from Tamandua tetradactyla, assembly GCF_023851605.1. Lineage (NCBI taxonomy): Eukaryota > Metazoa > Chordata > Mammalia > Pilosa > Myrmecophagidae > Tamandua > Tamandua tetradactyla. Next base: position 196,397,790 of record NC_135327.1, on the reverse strand, counting down.
TGCAAGGTGTCGGTAGTGGGGTGGTATATCAGAATCCTGTATTTTTTGTATGATATTCTGTAAACCTACAACTTTCCTAATAAAGAAAAAAATGTAAATTAAAAAAAGTGTATGGTGGGAGATTCTCAGGGATGAATCCAGCCCTGACATCATGGGACCAACAAGTCCATCCTGACCAAAAGGGGGGAAATAAAAAAGCACACCTGATATAATTCCATACTACTAATTTAGTGATGTGAAATGCATTTAGTTCTCACATCAGGTATATGATTCCATTTTTATTTGAGTGAAATTAAACTTTGAGTTTGACTGGTAGAGATAAAAGATAAGTGGACCAAAATCTTACATACATGATAATTTTCTAATGGAAATAAAATAGACATGCAGATTTAAAAAAAAAAAGTCTGGAAACCAAGGTACAGAATAAGTTAATTGAGCTAAATGAGACATGTGGGGCAGAATTAAAAGAAAGTTACTGCTCAAAGAAAAGTGGCAGGGAAACAGTTTTCATACCTGCACAGAAGAAAGTGTATGGGAAATGGGGAGGAGAAGGCAAAGAGGATGTGAGCTATGTGAGTTGTCCTGACCAGGTGTCCTTAGATCATGGTCTATAATTTGCAAGGACTGATTGCCAGGTGTTTGTAGGAGTGGGTTTATTTGGTGAAGATAAACAGACTTCCTGAACTTGTTTATTACAGTTCCTCCTTTCCCATGGAGGTAGGGGCCTTAAACAGCACCATAAAGGATTGTTGGGATGTCAGCCTGCCTGAGTTGCTTTTTTTGTTTCTTGTTTGTAGTTTTTTGAGTAAAAATGGAAATTTAAGCAAATTAAAGCGATTAGTAGTTATTTACCATTCTAACTTTATAATCCATCCTTTTGATCAAAGGAGTCTCAGGACTCCCTGAAGGTCAAGGGAAATTATTTTGTTGATTAAGTCCTTGGTAATTTAGGGATGCAGGTGAAACAAAAAAGCAGATTTAGTGGCTTTTAGTCTGGGAGACTAGAAACTGGTGAGCCATCGAAGGATTACTGGGTCAAAGAGGAGATTAGGAAAAGTGGTCAAGTATTACCATTTTACAACTTAACTCCGTCCCACTAGTCTTGCAATCTTTCCACCACCTCTTCCACATAGGTCCCTGAGCGTGGGAATGGGAGGTTACAGGTTTACAGCCTGTGACGCTGAGAAATGAGGCCATAACTATAATATAAAAAGTAACATAGTAGACAAAAGTCTCTTTTTTGTTGAAGATGAAACTCTGACTTGTAGCTGATAATACTTTCAGTATGCCAATAAGGAGTATAACTACAATGAAACGGTAGGTTAGCGAGCCAAGAGGAAAAGGAATCCATACGTTTTGGATACGGTTTATAGACTTTTGTAAGTAGGCTAATGTACATTAGGTATATGTGAGCAGCAAGAGGTGCCAATCATGGCACAAGTACCACCCTGAGCGGCAGTGCATATGTCTAAGACCACATGGTTTTGTAACACTATCTTTTTTTTACTTATTCAGTTTCTCTATTTAAATGAGTATACTATATTTGGTATTTTTAAGAATGTGAGCAGTGAAATTAGCTAGAGCTTTACTTGTGTTAGAGCATTTAAAGCTCTAGCACTAGGGAGAAAATTTCTAAGGGGCTAGTCCCACCATTCTACAGAGCATTTTATTCTTAGACCTATATGATCTTCTAAGGGCAGGAAGATTTGGGGGTGTACTGGACAAAACTTTATGATCACTCCCTAGCAGGAAACGGTATTCTAGAGTACATCTACCTGCCCAATAGTAGGGGAGGTATGGCCAAAAGTGTTTCCCACATAACCAACTAGCACCTAGGGGAAGCAAATATGCTCTGACTTGTTTAGAGCTGATTTGTTTTCCTGTCTATTCATACTGCCATATAATGATGTTTCAACCACATCCTGTCTGGATAATCATCTCATGTGCTAGTGTTCAGCTAAATCAGAAGCATTACGTCTTTCAATACACAAAAGAGTTTTGGCACTCAGGATATCATGCTCAGCAACCATCCAGGTCAAGACGTCCCAAACAGATGTCACAGATGGGCAGGTCTTATTTAGATGTCCTCTAACAATAGAAATGACATATTGAACAGAGAGAGAATAGTTACAGAGAATGTTAGAATTAGGTAGTTGCCACCTTGTGGGACATCTATGATTAACAGTCATTATCTAAGTGCTTCAGTTAACTAAAACGGTGGAAGAATATTCCATGGGAGGCCAGAGCTACATGAAGCTGGAATGTATCTGCAACCCAACAGTCAGTCTGGTTGTGGTTTGCCGCTAAGGCTGCTGCTCAATCTAGGAAGACAGGTGAACCTAGATGAAGCAGGAAAGAAGCCTAGGAACTCAAATATAAATGTGAGTACCCAAGTGGGAAGGTCTTTTCCTGTAAGCAAAATTACCGTAGAACTTTCTCCCCTAGGGGCTAGGATCCCTGCTGCTAATGGGCCAGGGAGTGTTAGTCTTACACTACCACACAGTTTGTTTCCCTATAGGAGCAGGTTGTAGTGCCAATTATATCCTTTTATGTTTGAACCACACAGTCCTGGATATTATTTCCCCAATGGATATATTTCTTGTGCAGCCTTCATATTGTAGTATTTTCAGTCCTTCTGAGAACAGGAAGATGGGCTCTGGGGTTCTACTGGCCTTTTTCACAGTGTGCTCTCCAGCACTGTGCAACAGAGCGAGTCTGGAGGAAGTGTTTACTGAAGAGATATGGCGACAGGGCCTTTTACAGCAGGCGGAGTTACAGGTGTCCATAGTAGCAAGACGTTTCCATCCACTTTGGGGGCATGACTAGAAGATATTTGTGGCTGATACATTCATAGTTTTGCAGGCTGTGGAAATCAGCTGTGCCAGGAGCTCAAATGGGGAGATACTATGTTTGCCATCTGGAGCCTAAACATGTAAGCACTTTAGTAAAACAGAGGTCAATTTCTTTTTTATATTTTTACTAGGTTACGCTAGTTAATGGGTAAAACATAATTTATATACTCGCCTTTCTTCCTTTCCTTTAAAAGTCTCTTTTTGTTGACGATGAAGCTCTGATTCGTAGCTGTTTGCAAGCTACAGAGATGCATCAGAGTAAAACTTTAACTGACGAGAAAGTTTGACTGTTTCTGTGTTATATAACATTTTCTGTGTGTTGTGTGTGTGTCATAAAACATTTTAAAAACAACCAAAACCATAAATAGTGGCACAATATTGTCGTCTAATATTTTAAAGATCAGTACCCAATAGAAGGTTAGAAAATCTCTTTTATTTACTTTAATATTGGCTAAGCATTTCTTATGCAACCCATATCAAATACACAATCATTTTTAGCATTTCTTTCTTTCTTTCTTTTTTTTTACAAGGTGAAAGAACAAATCCTTTGCAACTGTTTGGAGAAAAATATATCCTTTAGGGTTTGATGTTGAGAAAGCAAATTGTTAAAAGTTGTCAGACTTGAAACAATATTTGCTTCCTTATTTAACCAAAGTTAAGGAAAAGACTTAGTTCTCTTAAAAGTGTGAAGTCTTGATTTTCTTAAACAACCAAGGACATGATAAAGTCAGCATAAAGTACAAGAAGCTATTTTGATAAAACACAGAACTTTTGCTTTTTTTTATAATACTGATTATTTAGAAAAACTTTTTACAAACTTTTATCAAAAATAGAGTAATAATTTAAGAAAACTTTTCACTTTAATAGCGTGAAAACTAGATGTCAGTTTGCATCAATATATTCTTTGATACTAAGGCTTTAAAAAGATTTTATAGACTCATTAAATCTTATCCAACTTTGACTACAAGAAATAAATGTTCTTTTCCATGAACTTTCTGCAACTTTCTATGTCTATTCAGGTTGCAGCCAAGAAATTAAGATTTAAGTGATGATTATGATTACTGAATCATTATACAGATATTCCCTTTTACTTTCTGGTATATTAGAGTAGACAGAGGGAAATACCTGAAATCTCTGAACTGTAATCTAGCTGCCTTGAGCTCTGATAATGATTATATAGTCTTTATCTTGCCCCTTTGTGATTGTAAAATCCTCGTGACAGACCTTTACTTGTATCCATTTTTATCTGATTTTCCATTTAAAGTCTTGAGATCACTAAAAACAGCCCTTAATATTTATTAATTAAGAGCCTTGGGTCACCCCAGAAGTAACCCACCCCAGTTCCAAAGTTATCTTGATAACCAAAACTGGATTTAACTAAAATGGGCCTACCTGACATGCAGAGTAGCTTAGACTTTAACCTATAAGTGACTTATACTTCATTATAATACTAAAAATCACACTTATCACCATATTAAGGGCCACCATTTTCTCACATACATTCTATGATGAAGCATGCAATTAATTTGTACATGGTCAATAATTAGATGATCTCTAATTACATTAACTGGGGGCATTGTTCTCATTATCAATACTATTATATATTATCATACATAACCTGCCTGTTTTTTAAAATTCTATAAAAGTATTAGAATTACTGCAGTTTGGGGAGACTTTTTTGGGCTGATAGGCCATCTGATATCCTGATTCCCACCTATCAATAAATTCTTTTTCTTTTTGAAAGCTTTGTGTCTCAGGAATTGGTTATTTGAGCGCATTGGGCAGAGAATAATCATCTTTGTCCTGTAACAAGGTTTTGTTTTGCATATTCTTCTTTCTTATTTTTTTAAACATTTCTTTATGGTGAAATATAACACATATACAGAAAAATGATATATTTTTTTCTTGTTTTGTAACAGTCAGTCACGTAGGACAAAATTACTCTCTCTTTTCTTTAATAAAAGCACATCCTATAACCCTGACATACTTAAGTTACCAGAATGATTCTGGAAACTGTTTCTTACAGCATACAATTACCATTAAAATTAAACTTGTTAGAATAATGCTAAATATTTAAAACACTTTAGTTAATGCACTGTTGAAAGAGTGATATACAATCTTTAACAAGAATTGATGGCACTGTCTCCTAAAAAAACAAACGAACAGTGGTTTAATTTTATGTGAATTTTTAAGTCCATAAAGATATTTTGTTTTTACAGTTTTGTAAAATCCTTTAGGGGCATGCTAGCTTTATGTATATGCCCACTACTATAGGACACTAAACAAGGGTGAAGCTGGGAACAAGCTTTACAATCTTGTATTACAGTTATTAAATCAGACTATTTGAGAGGGATTCCTAACTTTTGTTCTCCTTCATGCCTATTCTTTTTATGTGATTATAAGACAGCTTCCTCAGCAGGTGTGGGACATACTAGACAGATACAGTCTAGAGCATTTGCTTCTTGGTTACCAGGAGGAGAGGTTTTTCCCAGTTTAATTGATTCCTTGGCAGAGTATTTCCTCACAATTACAGTTTCACTTACTGACTAAAAAGGGCTCTTAAAGGGACTTTGCATTGGTTTGACAATTTGCATTTTTGCTAATTCTTTAATTGTATTGGTATTACTCGATGTCCGCTCAGGAATTCTAGGCTTTTGGATCCCAATTTTTTTTGGCTAAGATAGCTCTAATTTTTTACCGGGCCTCTTTATTTTTTTTTACTTTTTAATTTTAGGAACTGACAGGCAAGCACCTACATATCTTTATCTTTCTTATCTAGCTATTCTCACAAACTTCTCACTAAAGCAGAGGTGGAAATCTGCATGTTCCTTTCTAGCTGTAACTTGTCTTTCAATTTGCTAATTTCCCTCTCTTCTATGAGATAGCTGACTGTGGCAGACTGTACTACACATAACAGCCAGCTGACTGCAGTGGCTGTGCCTCTGCTATCTTTACTAAGTTTCATAAATTTTTTGTCTTTGTAACATGTGCTCTATTCCCTCAGACATTTTCCAGGTGTTCCCTTATTCACAGGGAGGTTTGTAACGGTTAAGCAATTGGGTGACTCCTCATTTTAGCATTCCTTATTTGCTTGTATATATGCAGAACTGTGAATTCTCCTTTGAAATGATTGAAACATCTGTTTCATTAACTCATTAATAATTCAGTCTTTGACATGTGTTCATATTATCTTTGTATGGGGTCGTGATTTTCCCTTTAAAATAATATCCTCTAACAATTAACTTGTACTTATTGATGTTCACTTTTTTAGTGATCCAAAGATGGAGTCCATAATAAAGCTTGACCCTTGTCTTCTTAAATCTGGCTCTCTTAAAAGGGAACTCTAGAGTAAAGCATACATCTTTTCTTACCCCTTTTACCCAATTTCCACAGGGAGGTGTCCTTGAAGGTAATGAGGATTTATAATGCAGGAAATGTAGAAGGTATGGGAGGAGGAAATGAGATGCAATAGAAAAATAAAAGATTAACTTAGCCTGGGAAGGAACTTGTTTTAGTTTGCTAATGCTAGCGGAAATTTACTGGCTTTTATAAAGGGAATTTATTTAGTTACAAATTTAGTTCTTTGGAGAAAAGACAGGTAGATTTCACCTGAGTTCCTCTGTCACATGCGAAAGCACATGGCAACATCTGCTGGACTTCTCTCTGGGGTTCTGGGTTCAAATGGCTTTCCCCAGGGCAGTTCCTTTATGCATCTCCAAACATCTGGGTCTGAGCTGCTCTGAGCTCTGAGCTGCATTGAGCTAGGCTACTCTGAGCTCTCTCTTGACCTCTATCTTTTTTTTTTTAGTGGATCAACAATTTATTCAGTATTATAGATGGCATATGGCCCTATGCATACCTATGCAGGGAATGATATGATAATTATTTGTTGTGTAATTCTGCCCATTAGTTACACTTAAGCCAAGAATTTGATATAAATTCCATTCAGTTGTAGCACATAGTTCCATGTGATTCAATCAACAAAAAGATAGGTAGACAACATCAAGCTTTTTTCCTTTTTCATTCTTTCTTTTTTTAAAAGAACAGCTCAATGATTTGGGGGTTGGTTAGTACAATACAGAGAACCTAAGGGGAAAAGTACAAAATGACATGTAACACCAATGCCAGTACTAATCACTTAGGGTTACAACTAAGGATAAATTAATTTTTGTGTAACTCACTTTTCTTTAGAACATAAATCAAAACCATTAACTTGAATTTGAGGTATATGCACAACATGTACACAGCTTTATGCAAAATATTTTTCGTACATAACACCCCACATTAAAATTTTGGAAACTGAATAACTGCTGATTTATATTTTGACTTAATAGAACAAGAAGACAACAATATTCAACTAGGGAGGTTTATACTCATAATGAAGCTCTTAAAATTAGCAACATCTTTTTCTCCCTTTATACTTACCGCAGGCTACGCAATGTCCTGAGAGGGTTCAATACGAGAAAAACGTCAGTTACAGCTTTAAGACCTCACTTTGGAAGGAACTAAAGAGAAAGCAAATTGGAAGGAGAGACTTAGTCTTTATTTTCAAATAAGTGGTCTTAACTTTTCTTCTTATAGAAAAAGTTTAAATCAGTTTATTATAAATATATCTAAACCATTAATTTTTGCAGCTTTCAGGAAAAGTCTAGCGCTTCATTTATATAAAGTCTATGAGAAGAGGTCAGTAGAGGTCATTTAATCTTAAATCATGACATCATTCCTTCAAGTCCTTTACAATCCCTCATCTGCAAGAGCACAGCATGCCTGGATATGCCACTGGTGATCTTTAATAGAAGACTAAAGAGTTTAAAGGAAAAAAAAGTTTTTTTTCTGAAAACTGGGAGATTTCTGCTACACTCACACATTCTTTAATGTCTCAGTTGTTAGCAAAATCAACAATCCAGCTTTTCTTAGGTCTTCCTGCACTAACGTTTTACACAGTTCTTCTCTAGTTACAGAAATCCTTTCTCTGTCTGTGCTGTCCACAACAACTATTACAAACTCAGTGTTAGTACAGTAAGTGTTCCAGGAAGAATGAAAAGATACCTGGCCACCCATATCCCACATTAGGAAACGTGTATTGTTAACAGCTATCTCTTCTACATTACTTCCTATGGTAGGGGATGTATGTACAATTTCATTCATAGTAAACTGGTAAAGGATGGTAGTTTTCCCTGCATTATCCAGCCCAACCGTGATAACTTTGTGCTTCTGGTGATTGAACAGTCTCCATATCTTGGTGAAGAGGATTCCCATTCTTGGGCAGTGGATCCCCCTGGAGCCACCCAGGTCTCCTGGCCTCCGCGGGCTCAGGTTGAAGGGGAAGCTAGGGACAAGTCAGAGCCTGCCCCCCGACTGTGGCTGCGCCCTCCTTTGCCGCCAGCTTGCTTCCCGGAAGCGGAGGTAGGCTGAAGCCCAGTCCGCCCTGCCGTGGGTGAGGGCGCGCCACTGCAGCCACAGCGCCTGCCTGCATCGCGGACACCGCCGCAGTGTTTTCTGCGATGAGCCTTTGGGGCCACATCCTCCCCCCCGCCCACAGGTCGCTCTAACCTCTCTTTTAAGCTTCCAGCTAATTAAATGTCACTCATTGTGAAAGGCACTCCCCTTAGCCACCCGGAAATGTAATCAGCCATAGATAAATTTCACATACCCATGTGTTAAGTCCAGAGCCACAGAACCACTGTGTACCATCACCTGGTCAAGTTGACACCTGAACCTAACTACCATGGACTGTATCACTTTTCCTCTTTATTCCTCTTCCAGCACATGCAGACAGCTCAAGGTTGTCCTCTGAGCTCTGAGATAAACCTCTTTCTCTATTGCCAATGACCTTGCCCACATTTTCATTCTCTTATCCTCCTGTCATTTCCAGTTCAACAGGTCTAATGCTATATATCATGTTTCCTACCAGTCCAGTACCATTTCTGGACTTCACTGTTTCTGATTAAATCTATAGCTCATATTCTCTCAAAATCTGGAAGCCCTCCCTGATAATCATAAAACCTTTTCTGTTTCTGTTTCTTTCTTTCTTTCTTTTTTTTGATTTACTTTTTTTGCTCTATTCATTTGGTTTGGAATTTATTAAACTACCACAAATGAGATGCTTTAACATTTTACAGAACATGGGGAAAAACACCATTTCCAGAAATATATCATTTTAAATTGTTTGATTGATATGCAGTCATCCATACTTATAAATATTAAGTGACCTGGAATCAAGACAAACCCAAAGAGCTTTGTGCCTGTGCCACTTTAGTTGGGTTCTATGTAGACTTGTTTTTTACTGAACCACAACTTGGCTTAATCTCATCAATCTATACTGTTTCTGATACTCAGTTGGCTTTCAGTAGTCACTCTGACTCTTAAAAAGATTCCTAAGAAAGAATTCCTTATGTTATTAAGGATATTGTTCACTATACCACATGCTAGACCATGCAATAGCCTCTTGAAGAAAATTTTCTGGAGATATTTTCTATTAGGCCTTAGTTCCAGGAATAGCTATACTTTTCCTGACTACTGGTTTGCTTTTTTTGTAATACTTTGTGATAGCTAGTGCTTCTCACTTTGCTTCAGCTGCCAAGACTCAGAGCCAAATCTGCATCTCTCTTTGTTTTAGTCACTATTGTTGGGTAACAAACCATCACCAAACTGAAGGGCATTGTTTTGGTTTGCTAAAGCTGTCAGAATGCAATATACCAGAAATAGTTTGGCTTTTAACAATGGGATTTATTAATTTTACAATTTACAGTTCTGAGGCCATGAAAATGCCCAACTCAAGGCATCAACAGGATGTTACCTGGACTCTGCAGACAGGTGGCTTGCATCCAGGACACCTCTGTCATATGGGAAGGCACATGGCCAGTGTCTGCTGGTTCTTCTCTCCTGGGTTTCATTGATTTCAGCTTCTGGTTCCACAGGCTTCCTCTCTGAGCTTCTGTGGGTCCTCTTTTAGCTTCTCCATGACTTTTCTCTATGAGCTGCTCTTAATTTCATTTCTTAGCTTCTCTGAGCTCTCTGGGCCTTTTCTATCTTTTATCTTCTCATAAAGGAACTCCATTAAAAGGACAAAGACTGAGGCAGGACAGGATGGTAGTGTAGGGAGATGTGGAATTGAGTTAATTCTCTAGGGCAGGTAGTAACAGGCAGGAACTGTCTGGAACAACTGTTTGGGGGACTTCCATGACTAGACACACGTTGTACACCAGTCTGAAATGGGTAGAAGGACAAAGATCACAGCAGCCCAGAACTGTAAGTAATGTCTCCTGAAGTGGAGGCTGGCACCCCTCCCCCACTGGCATGCAGGCTGTTTTAGAGACACTTCTTTGTGGGAAAAAGAAGCAGTGTCTACCAGGAGCAAGGCAAGGAACGATCAAGCAAACTCCATGTGCAGATTTAATTAACACATTCTGACTATTGAATATAAGTTACAAGCAGAAATAAACCTGGAGCAAGCAGGAAAGGAATCCTGAGGTCTTTCCCAGCAGAGAGGAGGCAGGGTTGATAGAAAAAAAAAAAAAAAAAAAAACAGAGGCTTTTGGAGTCATCTGAACTCAGAATGGTGGAAAAGGGCTATGCCAATAGAAAAGGGGCACAAAGAGCCAGGTATCAACTCTGGCTCTTGATTCAAAAATCTGGGGGGCTGGGGACTGGCTCTGAAAAAGGATTTAAAAAAATTTGTTTAACCGTCCATTAAACAAAGCCTCAGGCATTTTCAGTTTGTTAATACTGACCCTGGCAAGGGCAGAGTTAATGTATGTCTCGGAGACAAAGTAACTAGTCAGGTGAAGGAGATAATTCCCTAAAGGGCATATCTTCACCAAGACAAGGGATGCGGGTGTCAGGGACAGTACAAATGGTGGGTCTCATTCAGAGAATTCAGACCCCTGGGACTGGAAAACAGAAACAGCTTAAGCCTGTCTGTCTCAGCCTCTGTTTCAACCACGCCCCTGGCAGGAACAGGGTATGCTGAGAATTAAAGGTACTGTCCCACTGTACCAGTGGAGAGCTTTGGGCTGACAAGTGTCACTGCTGCACAGGACAGGAAAAGCACAGAATTAAGAGGCTTCACTGGAAAGACTGGCAACCTGCTGTGTATCATCAAGGAACCTTGATACTGATTACTCTTCCTGAGTCCCGGGACTGTCTTGTCTGGTAAATCTTGACTTGGATTGATCCTCTCTGGCAGGCCAAGAACCAGAAAAATAATAGCTAAAAAATTCTAATCAGTTAAACAGAAGCTATGCTAGAGGTCTAGAATAAATTGAACTGAATGTCAAGGAACAGATGGAGAACAAAGCCAACTTTCAAGAAAACCCTAGATAAAAGAGAGAAAATGACACCCAGAATAAACTAATCAAGGAATTCAGATTCCTAGATACCAACAAAAAAATGACAAATCATACTAAGAAGCATCAAGATATGGCCCAGACAAAGGAACAAACTAACACTTCAAATGAGATACAGAAGTTGAAACAACTAGTTAAAGATGTTCAAACAAAGCTTCTAAATGAAATAAAAATAAAGTCAATGAGGTGAAGGAAAATATGGCAAAAGAGATGAAGGATATAAAGAAGACATTGCATGACCATACAGAAGAACTCAAAAGCTTGAAAAAACAAATGGCAGAACCTACGGGAATGAAAGGCACAATAGAAGAGATGAAAAACACAGTGGAGAGATACAACAGCAGATTTGAAGAGGCAGAAGAAAGGATTAGTGTACTGGAGGGCAGGACATCTGAGATCCTACACACAAAAGAACAGATACCCGGCCTATGCACTCCCGTCAAAAAAAAAAAAAAGATTCTACAAATGTTGCTGCAATAATGGATAGTCACATGGAAAAATAAATGAATTGTGACCCCCACCATCAGGATACAAAACAAACAAACAAACAAATGAAAAAAAAATAGGAAAAAAAATGGATAACTATGAGCAAGGTAATTGAATGAAAACATGAAGTACATGAATATACAGATTATAGGTGTCCCATAAGGAGAAAGGAAAAGGGGCAGAAAGAATAATGGAGGAAATAATCACGGAAAATTTCCCATCTCTTATGAAAGACATAAAATTACAGATCCAAGAAGCACAGCATATGCCAAACAGAATAGATGTGCATAGACCTATTTCAAGACATTTTCTAATCAGATTGTCAAATACCAAAGCCAAAGAGAAAATTCTGAAAGTAGCAAGAGAAAAGTAATTCATCACATAAAAGGGAAACTCAATAAGACTATGTGTGAATTTCTCAGCAGAAACTATGATGGTGAGGAGGCAGAATCTTAAGTATGATATATTTAAGATTCTAAAAGAGAAAACCTGCCAACCAAGAATTCCGTATCCCACAAAACTCTCCTTAAAAAATGAGACAGAGTTTAAAATATTTTCAACAAAGAAGACACTGAGAGAGTTTGTGAACAGGAGTTCTGCTCAACAAGACATCCTAAAGGGAGAAATACAGGCAAATAGGAAAAGATAGTAAAGAGAGGTTTGGTGAAGAGTGTAGAAATCAATGAGATTATCAAAAGAGTAAAAAAAAGTGAAAAAATAAGATATGACATATAAAATCAGAAGAAAAGATGGTAGAAGAAATTACTGCCTTTGTAGTAACAACATCATGCAGCTGTAGGACAGAATGAAGTCATAACACATGAAGCAACATGGGTGAACCTTGAAGACATATGTTGAGTGAAATTAGCCAGAAACTAAAGGAAAAGGTTGAAAACGGAAGTGAAAGAGGAAGGCTAGGGACATGTATGACACCAGAAGGAAAGATAGAGGATAAAAACTGGGGCTGTATAGCTTAGTGAAACCTAGAGTGGACTATAATGGTGATTAAATGTGCAAATATAAGGAACTATTTACATTAGGGAGAACAAATGAATGCCAGCATTGCAAGTTGTTGAAAATGAGATGATATATGGACAAAATACAATCCATGAAAACTAGGGCCTTTAGTTAACAGAAGCATTATAATATGCTTCCATTAATTGTAACAAAGGCAGTATACTAAAGCTAAATGTCAATAAGAGGGCAATTACGGAAGGGGTATGGAATGCTTCTTGTTGTTGCTATTTCTCCTTGTTTTTTTTTGCCTCTTTTTTCTTTGCAGAAGAAATGGAAATGTTCTCATATAAATGGTGGTGGTGAATGCATAACTATGTGCTTATACTGGGAACCATTGATTGTTTACTTAAGCTTGATTGTATGGTGTGTGAATGAAACTGTTTAAAAAACAAACAGAAGTATACAAGTGCTGGAGAAAATGTGGCGAGAGAGAGAGATGTACCTATTCACTGTCGGTACTGAATTAGAATGTCACAGCCCCTCTGGAAGACAGTTTGGTGGTTCTACAGGAGGCCAAGTATAGGGTTTCCATTTGATCCTACAACCACATTATTAGGTCTATACTTGGAAGAACTGAAAGCAGGGAAATGAATGGACATTTACACACTGGTGTTTATGGCAGCAGTATTCATGATTTGCAATGGATGGAAATGGCCTAAGGATACATCAGCTAGTGAACAGAAGGGCAGACTGTAGTGTATTCATAAAATAGAAGATTGACTGGTTGCTAGAAGGAATGATATCATGCAACTGGGTGAATACACCTTGAGAACATTATATTGAGTGAAATAAGCCAGAAACAAAAAGATAAATATTATGAGGCCTCATTAATATGGACTAATTATAATGTGTGAACTCTGAGAATTTAACTTGAGCACACATTGCTAGGGGATAGAATATGGGCAGAGATTTGGCAGTCAACAATTAAGGAGTACAGACTGTTCAATAAGACTTATTGTACAGGTTCCTAGATTGTAAGCTCTTATAGCAGTCACATCTATTCCTGAGTTTTAATTGTTATTTCTAAATTCTGAGAATCTGAGCTCTTTGTGTATAACCTGATCTTTTCCTGTCACTTTGAGTATCTGTGTGAAACCTGAGACTTAGAGTTCTGAAGCTCTGAAAGTCAGCATTACCTCATACGGCAACTGTTAGAGAAACTGAAAAAGAGATCAGACTTCAATTAGAGATATGAATGAAACTGATCTGGTTAGAAATAAGTTAAATCAGACTAAAGGGTAAAGGATGATATTTACTTGTCCTTCAAAACTTCAACTTTGGGTGTGAGAACGAAGGAAGAGATTTTTATTTGGTACAAAATTTATATTTTCTGTAGCACACTATCTAATTTAACTTGTAAGATCAGTTTATTCAAACAACATAATTACATGGAACCTTGAATAGGGAATGAGATCTTGTTACTTTGTACAGGTTAATGTAATATCCTGATACATCCCAGAGTAATTTGGGCAGAGAATAAAAAAATATTTGCAAAGTCCCCTTGAGGGACTGGGGGGAAATGTGGAAATATTAAACTTCTCCACCTGGAGAATTCCTGATGTTCTTGCAAGCATTAGGGATTCTCAATTTAATAAAGAAAGCCCTTGGTCATTGGGGCTTGCCCTTATGTAACTTATTCCTGCAAAGGAGAAGCTAAGCCTATTTATGTTTATGTCTAAGAGTCACCACTCAAGAACCTCTTTTGTTGCTCAGATGTAGCTTCTCTCCCTAAGCCAATTCTGTAAATAAACTCACTATCCTCCCCTCTACAAAGGACATGACTCCTAGGGGTGTAAAACTCCCAGGGATGGGCCTAGCCTTGGCCTCTTGGGATAGAGAGAGACTTCTTGACCAAAAGGGGGAAAAGCAATGAAGCAAAATAAAGTTTCAGTGGCTAAAAGATTTCAAAAAGAGTTGAGAGGTCATTCTGGAGGTTATTCTTATGGGTTATATAGATATTCCTTTTTAGTTTCCAATGCATTAGAATAGAGAAGGAAATATCTGAAACTGTTGAGCCATAATCTGTAGGAGATAGGATTAACATAAGACCTGCGGAACTACTTGGGAGTAGATGGCATTAGGGTGGTGGCGGCAGTAAGCTGCTTTATGTTATCTGATTTATGTAAGACAGTTTAGGAGGAAGAGAATGTTTACCCCAAATGGTTATTTTAAGTACAAAGGAAGAACACTGAAAGATAAGAACTTTGTTCCCTCAGGAAATGCATGCATGCCTATTGTCATCCTGTGGTATATAACCAGGATCTGGTTAAGAATAAAATTGTCTGAAGTCTGTCTGAAGTAAACTCAAGCTTCAGACCCCCTGAGCCCGTCTGTGTCTTTCTTTCTCTCCTTCTTCCTTTCTTTCTTTCTCATCATTCCTTAATATCCTTTGAGCTCCGTTTCAACAGGAAGCAACAATAATCCAGTGGCCTTGATTCTTACTGATGATTGTGTATCTATTTAGCTTTTATGGTGTGATTGTGTGATTGTGAAAACCTTGTGACTGACGCTCTTTATCCAGTGTATGAGAAGATGAGAAAGAAAATAAAGACTAAAAAATAAATAATGGTGGGGGAGATATGGGGGTCAGGATGTTTCTGGTGTTCTTTATTATTTATATATTTTTTCTCTTTGGAGTAATCAAATTAATTGTGGTGATGAATGCACAACTATATGATGATACTATGAGCCATTTAGTTGTATACTGTGTATGATTATATGAAATGTGAATATGTCAATAATATTGCATAAAAAATAAAAAAAACAATACTAAACAAACTTATTTTTTAAAAAAGGATTAAGACCCACCTTGAATGGGGTTGATCACATCTCAATTGAAATAACCTAAATAAAAGGTCCCACCTACAACAGGTCTGCACTCACTGGAATGGATTAAGAGAGTATGGCCTTTTCTGTGGTATATAACAGCTTCAAATGACCATTTTATTATGCTCATGATTCTGAGGATCAGGAATTTGGGTAGGCACAGGAGGGATGGCTTGTCTGTGTGCCACAATGTCTGGAGACTCATTAGGGAAGATTGAAAGGCTAGGGTTGACTCAACAGTTGGAAACGGAACCACCCAAAGATGATGTGTTTTCATTCACATATCTGGGATGTTGCCTGTCAGTGAGACCTCAGCTGAACCATGAGTCAAAACAACTACACTTGGCCCTCCTCAAGTTTGACTGAATAGTCAGACTTCCTATGTTGAAACTCAGAGCGCCAAAGGCCAATGTCTAAGCTTCCAAGGTGGAAGCTCCATTGGCTTCTATGATCTAGCCTTATAAGCCATAAAATGCATTCTGCTTTTATGCTGCATTTATGCTGCATTTAATTGGGTTTAAGCTATCCCAACATCACCTAAATAAAGAGAGGAATTCGATTCCACCTCTTTATGGGAGTGTGGCAAGGTTTCAGAAGAGCATGCAGAGTGGGAAATATTGTTACAGCCATTTTGGAAAATATAATCTGCCATACACCTTGTGCCAGTCTGAATCTGTAGTGGACCCCAGAAAAGCCATACCCTTTAATCTTTATTCAATATTGCTGGATGGGAGCATATTGATTGTTTCCATGAAGATGTAACCCACCCAGTTGTGGGTTGTAACTTGATTAGATGATTTCCATGGAAGTGTGTCTCCACCCACTGAAGGTGGAGTTGCTTACTGGAATCCTTTAAAAGAGGAAACATTTTGGAGAGAGTCCCTTTTGGTAGAGCCACGAGAAAGCCAGCAGATGCTGCCATATTTGCCACATGCCCTTGCAGCTGAGAGAGAAACATTGAACTTCGTCAGTCTTCTTGAACCAAGGTATCTTTCCCCGGATTCCTTAAATTGGACATTTCTATAGACTTGTTTTAACTGGGATATTTTCTTGGCCTTAGAACTATAAACTCGCAACTTATTAAATTCCCCTTGTTTAAAATCCATTCTTTTTCTGGTATATTGCATTCTGGCAGCTAGCAAACTAGTACACACCTCAAGGTCCCTTGTAGGGGAAAGGGTAGTGAGTTTATTTGCAGAATTGGCTTAGAGAAAGAAACTACATTACCTCCAATTTCACCTTCTTTTTCTTATCTCTGTTTTCTATCTGATTCCATTTTATTGCTACTATTTTATAATGATCTTTGTCATAAAAGTATTACATTAATATGGTTATAGAATACAGGATAGAATAAAATTAAAATTAAAACTTGACTCCCTCTCCCTCTTCCCTCCATCCCCAAAATTCCTGGTCTACTTCCCAGAGGTAATCAATGTTAACGATTTCTTGTTCATCCTTCCAGAATTTTGTTATGCATATAAAAACAAATATTTATATATGTGCATGTTCTTTTAAAAAAACTTTTTAATTTGAAGTAATTACAGATTCATGGGAGCTTGTAAAACTAGTGTAGAGAGGGCCCATGTACCCATAACCCAGTTTCTCTCAGTGGCTACATTTTCCTTAATTATAGTACAATATCAAAACCAAGAAATTGGTATTGATATAGTGTATATGGATAGTTCTATGCTATTTTTTAAACTTTTTATTTCAGAATAATTATAGACTCACAAGAAGTTACAAATATAGTACATAGCTGTCCCATGTATCCTTCAACTGGCTTCTAAATTATGATGCAATAGCAAAAACAGTGACTTAGCATCGTGTTCTAGCTTGCAAGCTGCCAGAATGCAATATACCAGAAACAGAATGGCTTTTAAAAGGGGGAGTTTAAGTTGCAAGTCCACAGTTCTAAGGCTGTGAAAATGTCCCAACAAAAGCAAGACTATAGAAATGTCCAATCTAAGGCATCCAGGGAAAGATACCTTGGTTCAAAAAGGCCAGTGACGTTCAGGATTCCTCTCTTAACTGGAAAGGCACATGGCAAACATGGTGGCATTTGCTAACTTTCTCTTCCACCTTCATGTTTCATAAAGTTCCCCCAGGGGTGTTTTCCTTCTTCCCACAGGGCTGCATGGGGTCTGTGGCTCTCTCCAAAACTGTTCCCTCTTCAAGGGCTCCAGTAAGCAACCCCACCTTGAATGGGTTGAGACACAACTCTATGGAAGCCATTTAGTCAAAAGTTACCACCCACGATTGGGTGGGTCACAGCTCCATGGGAAAATCAAAATACCCCTAAACCAGCAATATTGAATGAGGATTAAAAGACATGGCTTTTCTGGAGTCCACCAGAGATTCAAACCAGCATGATTGGTACAATGTGTGCATATAGTTCTATGTCATTTTATCACATGTGAAGATTTGTATACACCACAATCAAGATACAGAATTATTTCATCATCACAAAGATTATGGAAGAATTCTGCTATCCTTTATAGTCATGTCCCCTCCTACCGCCCACCATCACTAACCTCAGGCAACCATAAATCTATTTTTCATCTCTATAATTTTCAAGAATGTTATATAAATGAAATTATACAACATGTAAACTTTTGATATTGTGTTTTTTCACTCTACATAATGACCTTGAGATCCTTCCAAATTATTGCATGATCAATAGTTTGCCAGTATTTTTGTTTCTTTGACTGCTCAAGAAAATATCAGGCAACAGATTGGTTTAAACAATGGAAATTTATTGGCTCACTGTTTTGAGGCTAGAAGTTCAAATCAAATCCAAACCAAGGTATCATCAAGGCAATGCTTTCTTACCACTATTGGGTCTAGATGCCAGAGATCCTTGGTTCTAGGCTCCCGTATCACACAGCAATGCACATGGCAGCTCTCTTTTCCCTTCTGGGTTCCATTGATTTTCAGCTTCTGGCTGTCTGTGCTTTTCTCTCCTTCTGAATTTCATTCTACTTATAGAGGACTCCAAAATAGGATTAAGACTTGTTCTGATTGAGTTGGGCTGTAGCTTAACTAAAGTAACCTCATTATTTTAGTTTGCTAAAGCTGCCAGAATGCAATATACCAGAAAACGGGTTGGCTTTTATAAAGGGGATTTATTAAGTTACACATTTACAATCTAAGGCCATAGAAATGTCCAAACTAAGGCTTCCAGAAATAAATACCTTGACTCAAGAAATGCAGATGTTTATCACATAGGAAAGCACATGGCTGGCATCTGCATCCTGTCCTGACGTCTGATTTCAAATATCTCTCTAAGTCTCCTAGTGGATCCTTCTGGATTCTGGCTTACTTATCATTTCAAGGGAAGGCACATGGCAACTTCTGTTGGGCTTTGCATCACCAAACATCTGTGTTTAGGTATCTGCTCTCTGTTGGCACTCCAAGCATCTCCAAATGTCTGCATCTATGTTGTTTCTCAATTCTGGTTAGCTCTTGTTGGCTCTCTGAGTTCCTGGTGTCTCCTGGGGCTTCTGCCGTTCCAAACATCTGTATCTGCGTCTATGTCTGAGGTTTTTCCAAAATGTTTTCCCTTTTAAAGGACTCCAGTAAACTAATCAAGACCTACCTTAAATGGGTGTAGTCATGTCTCCATCTAATCAAAAAGCACACCCACAATTAGGCACACCACATCTTCATGGAAGTAATCTAATCAAAGGCCACACTCACAATTGAGTGGTTCAATTTCCATGGAAACAATCTAATCAAAGGTTTCCACCTACAGTATTAAATCAGGACTAAAGAACATGGCCTTTCTGGAGTATACAACATTTTCAAACTGGCACACTCATCAAAAGGTCCTACTTAGAATAGGTTCACATCCACAGGAATGGATTATGTTTCAGAGTGTGTTTTTCTGGAGCGCATAGCTTCAATGTACCACAGCCAGCATTTAGTATAATCATTATTATTTTAGCTCTTCTAACAGATGCATATTGATATTTCATTGTGGTCTTGGTTTGCCTTTCTCTAATGACCAGGGATGTTGAACATGTTTTCATGTGTATTTGCCATCTGTATACTTCAATATATCCTATTCAGGGAAATGTCTCTTTATGTTTACTGCCCATTTTCTAATTGGATTTTTTTTTTACTATTATTTTGGCCATTCTTTATGTATTCCAGATGAGTCCCATGTCAGAGATGTGGCTTGAAAATATTTTCTCCCTAGCTGTAGCTTGTCTTTTCATCTTTTTCAGAGGGTCTTTCCTCAAGCGAAATTTTTCATTTTGATGAAGTCCAATTTAATGATATTTTCTTTTATGGATTTTATTTTTTCTACCAATACTAAAGACTTTTTATTGAGGCCTAGGTCCCATAGATTGTTTTCTACATTATCTTCTAGGAGTTTTATGTTATATGTTTTACATTTAAATCTATGATCCATTTTTAGTTAGTTTTTTTTTTTTATGTGAGGTTTAGTTCAGGGTTCGTTTTTATGCTCTAGCACCATTTGTTGAAAAGATTACCTTCCTCCATTGAGTTGCTTTTGCATCTTAAAAAAAAAAAATCAATACACTATACTTATGTGGGGTTATTTCTAGATTTTCTGTTCCATTCCATGAATCTATGTATCTAGGCATCCACCAATAAATATCACACATTCTAGGTTATCATAGCTATATAATAAGCCTTGAAATTGCAGAGTGATTACTTCCACTTTATTTTTATTTTTCAAAATTGTTTTATTTAGTCTACCTAGTTCCTTTGACTTCCCAAATAAATTTTAGAACAATCTTGTCTAGATGTTCAAAATATCTTGCTGGGTTTTTAAAATTAATTAATTAATTTTCAAACATAACAACATACAAGCATGAACATTCTTACCATATGATTATTCCGTTCTTGATATATAATCAATAACTCACAATATCATCACATAGTTGTATATTCATCATCATGATCATTTCTTAGAACATTTGTATCAATTCAGAAAAAGAAATAAAAAGAAAACAAAAAAATTCATACATACCATACCCCTTACCCCTCCCTTTCATTGATCACTAGCATTTCAATCTACTAAATTTATTTTAACATTTGTTCCCCTAATGGTTATTTTTAATCCATATGTTTTACTCATCTATCCATAAGGAAGACAAAAAGAGCCTCAGACACAAGGTTTTCACAATCACACAGTCACACCATGAAAGCTATATCATTATACAATCATCTTCACGAAATATGGCTACTGAAACACAGTTCTACATTTTCAGGCACTTCCCTCCAGCCTCTCCATTATACCTTAACCAAAAAGGTGATATCTATATAATGCGTAAGAATAATCTCCAGGATAACCTCTCGACTCTGTTCGAAATCTCTCAGCCATTGACACTTTGTCTCATTTCTGTCTTCCCCCTTTTGGTCAAGAAGGTTTTCTCAATCCCTTGATACTGAGTTACAGCTCATTTTAAGATTTCTGTTCCACGTTTCCAGGAAGGTTTACACCCCTGGGAGTCATGCCCCATGTAGAGACGGGGAGGACAGTGGGTTTGCTTGTTGTGTTGGCTGAGAGAGAGCGGTCACATCTGAGCAACAAAAGAAGTTCTCTGGGGGTGACTCCTATGCCTAATTTTAAGTAGGCTTAGCCTATACTTTTGGGGGATAATTTTCATATGAACAACCCCAAGATTGAGGGCTCAGTCTATTGCTTTGGTTGTTCCCACTGCTTGTGAGAATATCAGGAATTCTCCACATAGGGAAGTTGAATTTTCCCCCTTTCTCACCATTCCCCCAAGGGGACTTTGCAAATACTTTTTTATTCACTGTTCAAATCACTCTGGGATTTATTGGGACATCACTCTGGACAAACCTACAAAATCTCATGCCCTACTCAAGGTTCCATGTACTTATGGTGTTCAATTAAACTGGCCACTTAAGTTATATTAGGAAATGCACTAGTCAAAATATAAATTTTGTACCAAATAAACATTTTTTGCTTTAGTCTTACACATAAGTTAAAGTTTTAAAATACGTATTACCATCTGTTTTCAACACCCTGCAATATTGACATTCCTTTGTTCTTCCCCATGACTTGCTGGGATTTTGATAGGCATTTAGGGAGAAGTAGCATTTTACTATGTTGAGACTTCCAATCTTTAAACATGGTATGTATCTCCACCTGAATTTCTTACATTTCTTTCATCAGCATTTTGTAGTTTATAGTATACAAGATTTGATATGTTTTGTTATAGCTTCACATAAATATTTCAGTTTTTGAGTGATTATAAATAGAATTATATATTTAATTTTGGTTTCCACTTGTACGTACTAGTATATAGAAACATTTTATTGGTTTGGATATTGATCTTATATATTTCAACCTTCCTGATCTCACATAATACTCCTGGGAGGTTTTTTTTTGTTGGTTGGTTGATTTTCTGTAGATTCCGTAGTATTTTCTAGATAGACAATCACATCATCTGCAAATTGAAGCATGTTTATGTCTTCCTTTCTGATATGCATGCCTTTTATTTAGCTTATTTTCCTGGCTAGAATTTCTAATACTATGTTGACTACGAATAGTGAAGGCAGATACACTTGCCTTCTTCCTAATCTTAGGTGCAAAGCATTCAGACTTTCATCACTGAATATGATGCTAGCTATAGGATTTTGTTAGATATCCTTTATTAAGTTGAGGAAATTCCCCGTTTGCTATTTTTCTGAGCATTTTTATTATGAATGGGTTTTGAATTTTGTCAAATCCCTTTCTACATCATGTTATATGATCAGATGATTCTTTCCTTCTTTAGCCTGTTAAAATATTTAATTTTTAAATATTGAAACAGTCTTGCATCCCTGGAATAAACCCGACTTGGTCATGGTGTATAATTCTTTTCATATATGTTGAATTCTATTTGCCAATATTTTGTTGAGGACACTTGCATCTATATTCATGAAAGATATTGGTCTGAAGTTTTTTTTATTTGTACTTTTTTTGTCTGGTTTGGGTATCGGGATAATACAGGATTGTTTGATCATCTGATCATACCCAGAACTACTTTTTGTGAAACACCTTGAGCTGGTTTGTAAATACTTCTTAAAATAGCTCCAGAACACAAATCAGGTTTTTAAATTTCCAAATGAAAACAAACTTTGCCACATTCAGGCAAGTATGAATTTCCTTTCAATCACACCAAATATTTGGGTTTTAATTCTGAACTGTTTGCTATACTAGGGTCACCTGAAACATATTCAAGAAAGGATTGTCTAAGGAACATGCTAAACTATTTATAAGAGTTATCAGTGTTGTCTAGTACCTAAATTACATTACAAAACTAACACTTAATATGGACCTATAACTAGGAAAAAAAGACCATCTCTATTTTCTTGATCAAAATGATAGTTATAACATCCATCCTTTATGTTTACTAAAACCTCACATTTTAAAACTAGAAAAAAGTTGTGACTTCAGAAGGTATTCTATATCTTACTATTATAATTCTTTATTTTCAGCTACACAATTTTATTTTGTATTTTATGTTAATTTTAACAGTTTATTAAACCAACTTTTAAAATTACATTCTAGAAGCAGGGGGGGTATAAATAATAGATGGGTCAAGAATATAATCATAATGTGGCCGTAGTTTTATGCTACCAGATCAGCCTTTTTTCTTTTTTTTTTTTTAACCACCCAATGGCTCTTTTTTATTGTGAAAAATACATATACACCACAACGATTAGTTAGAGAACAGGTTTAGAGTTTGGTATGGGTTACAGTCCCACAGTTTTAGGTTTTTCCTTCTTGCTGCTTCAAGACACTGGAGACTAAAAAAAATATATCAATATAATGATTCAACCGTCTTTCTCATTTGTTATATCCTATTTTCTCTGTAATAATTCCACCTTCTTCGATCTTTCTCCCAATCTTTAGGGGTATTTAGGCTATGCCTGTTCTAACTTTTTCATGTTGGGAAGGGATGTTGATAATGTAGGATAGGGGGATAGAATTAGCTGACGTTCTGGAAAGGCTGGTCCTTCTGGGTTTTAGGGTTTATCCAGCCTAGGAACCCATCTAGAGGTGGTAGGTTTCTGGAAAGTAATCGTAGTGCATGAAGCCTTTGTAGATAAAGCTCTAGGTGTTCTTTAGGGTTGGCAGGAATGGTTTTAGTTGGGGATTGGCACAGCATGATAAATTGCAATATCTGGCTGAAGCTTGTATAAGAGTGACCTGCAGAATAGCCTCTCGACTCTATTTGAACTCTCTCAGCCACTGATACTTTATTTATTACGATTCTTTTCTCCCTTTTGTCAAGGAAGGCATTATCAATCACATGGTACCAGGGCCAGGCTTTTCCCTGGGGGTCATCTCCTACATTTCCAGGGAGACTTTCACCCCTGGATGTCATGTCCCATGTAGGGGAGAGGGCAATGATTTCACTTGCAGCATTCACCCAGTGGCTCTTAAAGCTTCTTCTGGAAGAGAAGAAGCCCATATTACTTCTGCTCATATTTCACTAGCCAAAGAATTCACATGGCCAAGCCTGGTACTGATGGTGCAAGGAAGTATTATCTTCTTCCGGTGGGTAAGCAGAGGCGGCAAATACTTCCAAACAGTGATACAGCCCCTCATACATGGATTTCAGAGAATCAAACCACAGCAAATAATTCTGGTGTGCCTATTCTGTGCTAGATATTATACCTTAAGTGGGGATATGAAGATAACTAATAATAATAAAGGCTAAAATGTTTTAGGCCTCATTACACCAAAACATTGTGTTAAGCAGTCTTCACACATCAATTCATTTAATCCTCATATCAACTATCATCAGAGATTAATGAACCAGAGCTCAGAAAAGTGAAATCACTTGCCCAAGTTGATATAGTCCCTGCCCACTAAGAGTTTATAGTCTATGGAGATCCTGAGATGTGTCCGAGTCTTCAGGTTTGCTCAAGACATTATGCTTTTCAAGAATCTATTTGTCAACCTATCAGTTAACCACTATGTGCAAGAACTGAGCTGGGTTCTTCAGTTGCCCTAAAAGAAAGATTATAGAGCAGGACTTAAGAACAACCATCAGGCGTAGGTTCAAATTCTTCCAGTGCTCCTTGTTAGCTGCATGATCTGAGGAAGGTACTTAACCTCTCTCGGCCTCCAGGTCTTCATCTGTTGGGCTGTTCATTCAACAGAATTTATCAGGTGCCTTCTCAGAGTGCTCTGTACGTGTTCCAGGCAGCAGCACTTCACCATAAACCATCCACCCTCAGCCCTTAATTTCTTAATGCACTGCATCTTGACTAAGGAGGCAGCTCTTGGGGCCTCTGGAGCATCCTTTGCTCAGCCTGGGAATCTAAGCTGGACCCATGGCCACACCCCTCATTCCAAGGAGGCAAATCATGCAAGAGGTTTTTGTCCCCTACCTGGACAAAGAGAGAATCTTGGTTCAAGAAGGCCAATGATGTTCAATGTTTCTCTGTCAGCTGGAAGGGCATAAGGCGAACACGATGGCATCTGCTGGCTTTCTCGTGGCTCTACCAAAAAGAGCCAGATCAGCCTTTTAAAGGCTCAGTCAAGTTACCCTGGCACCAGTAATATATGAGTACCAGTTTTTACCATGTCTTTCTAGCAATCGATTTTTTAAAACCTTTTCTATTGTATAATATAATATCTATACAAAGCAAAGAAAGAAAAAAGCAATAATTTTCAAAGCACTCTTCAACAAGTAGTTACAGGACAGATCCCAGAATTTGTCATGGGCTATCATAACATCATCTCAGGTTTTTCCTTCTAGCTGCTCCAGAACATTGGAGGTTAGAAGGAATAAATATATTTTTATCATGACAATAGATTTTTTCTTTTTTGTGTGTGAAAAATAACAAATATACAAAAAAGCAATACATTTCAAAGCACAGCACAATTAGCTGTAGAACCGATTTCAGAATTTGGTATGGGTTACCAATTTCACAATTTTAGAATTTTACTTCTAGCTGCTTTTAAGATACTGGAGAATAAAAGAAATATCAATATAATGATTCAGCAACCATACTTGTTTGTTAAACACTACCTTCTCTGTATAACTCCACCATCACCTCTGATCTTTCTCCCACTCTTTAGGGGTATTTGGACTATGCCCATTCTAACTTTTTCATGTTGGAAGGGACTGTCAATAATATGGGGTAGGGAGATGGAACTAGTTAATGCTCTGGAGAGGCTGGGCCCTGTAGGTTTCAGGACTTATCTGGTCCAGGGACCTGTCTGGAGGTTGTAAGTTTCTGGAAAGTGCCCTAGTGCATGGAACCTTTGTAGAATCTTATATATTGCCCTAGGTGTTATTTAGGATTGGCTGGAATGGTTTTGGTTGGGGGGTTGGCAGGTTATGATAGATAGCAATGTCTAACTAAAAAGTGTAACAGTGACCTCTGGAGGAGCCTTTCAACTCTATTTGAACTCTCTCAGCCACTGATACTTTATTTGTTGCACTTCTTTCCCCTCTTTTGGTCAGGATGGCATTGTTGATCCCATGATGCCAGGGCCAGACTCATCCTTAGGTGTCATCTCCCATGCCAACCGGGAGACTTTCACCCCTGGATGTCATATCCCACTTAGTGGGGAGGGCAGTGATCTCACTTGCAGATTTGGGCTTAGAGAGAGTGAGACCACCTCTGAGCAACAGAAAAGGTCCTCCAGAAATAACTCTTAGGCATACCTATAGGTTAGGCTAAGCTTCTCTGTTATCTAAGTTTCACAGGAGCAACACTCAAGATCAAGGGCTTAGCCTATTGATTTGGGTGACACCGATGTTTGACAAGGTATCAAGGGTTTCCTTGGTGGTAAAGTTTAATAGTTCCATATTTTTTCTCCCATCCCTTAAGGGACTTTGCCAATAGGTTTTGATTATCGGCTTAATAAATTCGGGGATGTATTCAGGAATCACATTAAACTATACAGGATTAAAGGCCCTCATTCTTTTTTTCTATTATTATTATTTAAAAAATTTTAATCCATAGTTTTTACTCATCTGTCCATACCATAGATAAAAGGAGCATCAGACACAATGTTTTCACAATCACACAGTCACATTGTGAAAGCTGTATCATTATACAATCAGTCTCAAGAAACATGGCTACTAGAACACAGCTCTACAGTTTCAGGCACTTCCCTCTAGCCTCTCTAATACACCTTAAACTAAAAAGGGAATATCTATATAATGCGTAAGAATAACCTTCAGGGTAACCTCTCGACTTTGTTTGAAATCTCTCAGCCACAGACACTTTATTTTGTCTCATTTCTCTCTTCCCCCTTTTGGTTAAGAAGGCCTTCTCAATCCCTTGATGCTGAGTTCCAGCTCATTCTAGGATTTCTGTCCCACATTGACAGGGAGATTTACACCCCTGGGAGTCATGTCCCACGTAGAGAAGGGGAGGAAGGCCCTCATTTTTTTTTTTGGCTTTTACAAAAGGGATTTATTAAGTTACGAATTACAATCCTAAAGCCATGAAAATGTTCAATTTAAGGCACCCACAAGAGGATACCTTCTTGGAGGAAAGGCAGCTGGCATCTGAGGTTTCTCTGTACATGGAAAAGCATTTGGTGATGTCTGAGGTCCTCTCCGGCTTCTGCTTTCTAATTGTTCTCTCAGCTCATGTAAATCCTTCTTGGTTCTCCCTGGGGCAATTTCTTTCTGAGTTTCTCTATACTCTTTTAGCAGAATCCGGCAAACAGATTAAGACCCACCTTGAATGGGCAGGGTCACATCTCCATGAAAACAACCTAATCAAAATTCCCACCAAACAATAGGTCTGGCCCCACAAGCTTAGGTTAAAAGAATATAAGCTTTTCTGTATGATATAACACATTTAAGCCAGCATATTCCAATAGCTGCACCCCCAAATGACATGTTCTCTCCATATACAAAATACATTCATCCCATCACAATAATCACAAAAGCCTTAAACCATTCAGTAACAATACAAACATAATACAAAGTCAAAAACAGAACCAAATTTCATCAAAATTAGCTACAGGCATAGTTTATCCTAAGGCAAAATATTCCTCTGACTGTGGACCTGTGAAACTCAGAAAAGTTATCTGCTTCCAATATTAAAAGGAAAAACTGGGTGGGCCATGGTGGCTCAGCAGGCAGAGTTCTCACCTGCCATGCCAGAGACCTGGGTTCAATTCCCAGCACCTGCCCATGCAAAAAGAAAAAGGAAAAACAGTCATAGGATAAGCATCCCCATCTTGATAGGGAGAAACTGGAAGGAAAACAGGTGTCAAAATTTCAAAACAGTTCCCATAACCTGGAGGACAAATCTATTATATTTCAAAGTCTGACAGTCATTTATAGGATGATGTTTATTCTTGGTCTTGAGATAGCAGCAGTCCCACCCTCTTCAAGGGCTTCCACACAGCCTGCTTGCTCCAAACACCGGAGTTAGGGTTGCAACATTAGGGAGCATGGGGAGACCACCTCATCTCAGCTCCACCCTCCTCAACCATCTGGGCTGGTCACCTAAACCCTCTGCAGCTCCAAGGCACTTGCTCAACCCCTTCAGAACAGTAGGGTAGTGGCCAGGCTCTTCCCAATCCCTGGGGAATGTGCTCCCCCCTCTCTGAGAAGGCCCTCATTCTTATTCTGTGCTCCTTGTGTTTTGATTGTTTAAATAAACTATCCAGACAGGTTGACTTAGTTTATGTGCTATGGAAAACTTAGGTTCTGGACAAAGTAAACCTTCCTTCCTTTGGTCTCAAAAAGTAGGTGAGATTATAAACTACAGACAATGTCTTCCTTGTCCCTGTGTTCTAAATTACCTTAATCCCAACTTGATTGGCTTGGTTCGTATCTCTAAATACCAGGTTATACATATATAAATCAGCCTCTCAAAATCCAGAAATAATAACTACCACTGCTGTCTAAATGTGACTGCTATAAGGCCTTACAATCTAGGCCCCTGTTTTCTTATAAGCATTTTCTAAAGAAGACCATACAATAATCTAGCAATTGATTTTTATATAGTATTTTGCTAAATAGACATGCATAAAGAGATAATAAATGGGTTATTTTTAATTTACATTGTCTACAGTATCTCAAAGAACACAAGCTCCATGAAAGGAAGGATGTTTGCCTATTTCCTCCATGGACACCAGCACTTAGAAGAACACTTGGGCTGGAGTAAACAATATTTGTTGATTGAGTGAGCATAATAGATGAGTCAAGTCAACTTTCCTACTGTAAAAACTAGTTTCTCGTTTTCTCCAGTATAGGCCATGTTTAATGATGGTATATTAAGTCTACCTCACCTACCCCCCCCCATGTATTTCTTTCCTCATTTTCTCTCTCTATTGTCTTCTTTAAGCATCTCTAAGTGTTTTCGTCCCCCTCACTAGGGTGAAACCAACAGTGATCCCTCTAACCCAAAGAAATACTTAAGACATCTGGAAATGTGTTCACTCAGGACAGGTATTGTATCGAAGCTGCTTCTTTAGGGTTCCAGATTAATATTTTTCAAGAGCCAGTTAGACCATAGGTTAACAACAGGACCCATAATCTAAGAAGTGTCAAGCTGTTGGCCAGAGACCCAGGAGGGAACAGAAATGAAAAGACAACATCAGAAGCAAGGAAGAAGGAATGCTTCTAAGTGGTGAAAAGGCATATGGGAGCAATCTGGGATGCTGGCCTTGAGAGCTGAACTGCAAAGCTCAGGCAAATGGACTGGGCATCAGAAATTCAGGAACCCAGCCAAGCAAGGTGTTGGTGGCATAATCTACCCTGGCAGCAAGAAAGGAGTCTGATACACTTCAGCCAATGTCTGTATGAATTAACCAAGACTCTTATTAAACATCTTACTAAGAAAGGTAACCCATGTCAGAATTGTCTATTTGGAATAGAAATTGACTTGGCAAAGGCTCCAAGAATAGAGCAGCTTCTGTAGTCTACTAGAACCAAGTAAGTGTGGCAAATAATTGAACACAATATGCTTTATCTCAATCAATTGTATGATGGAGTCAACTGCATGACAACTTACATGTCTAATGTTCAAAGTCTTGTCACCAGAGTACTTTAGTGGCAGGTAAGTAACAAAATATTAGGAACTTTCCTTAAAATATATATGTATTTTAAAAGACATGCCTCTTGCACATCACTCTTGATTGTATTTATTTTTGTATTTCACATAATTTCATGATGTTCCAAACCTGTATTCTCACACCTCTAGGTTGAAGGACTGGGGAATTTTTAATCCTTTATTATTGAAAATTATTTGTTTTCCTTTCATGAACCTCATGTATATGCCTCCAACTCTGGGAAGATGGTGTCCAAATACCACTGAAAAGACTTGCAACCCAACTGTTTCCTTAATTCAACACGGTCACTAATGTTTCCATAGTTCCTGAGCTTCAGATCAGGTCTTCGTAGAAAAAACTGCTCCTAAATAGAAAATGGTAATTTCATTAAATCAAAAAACAAAACAGAAAAAAAGATCCCTTAGATGGGTCAAAACATGATATCTAACATAGCAGTATATTTGTTAATCATCTGAACTAAAAATTCCTTCTGATTTCCTCTGTATAGGGAACCAGAGCAGATACCTATCCTCAGTTCCACTCACACAGCATGCAGTGTATGCTGTGATGATGCTATGACAGGGTGACAAAGAGGAATACAGGAAAAACTGGGTCCTGCTGCACGGGAATCAAAGATCACAGTCAGGTACTGTAGTAACTGGTTTCTCTTATCCTGTCAACAAATACTCAAGGACAAAAAACAAACCTCCTTGATCCCAACCAATACTTTCACCTTTACAGATAGGTAGGGTGGCGTGATCATCAAGGGTGAACGTGGACTCTGGAGGGAGATTGCCTATATTCAAATTCTGGTGCTGTCATGTTTAACTCTGTGACCCCACTCTCATGAGATTGTTGTAAGGATTGAACCCTTTAATATAGAAAAAGCTGTTGGAGAGGAAGAGCTGGAGTATAGTAAATGTTATGTTAGTATCAGCCATTAGTATATTCACAACTGGTTAGCTCGTTAGTTAGTTTGTTTGTTTTTGTATTCTTTCTTTATTAAAGAGGTTATGGGTTTACAAAACAAGCATGCATGAAATATAGGCTCCCATATACCAGCCTATTATTAATACTTTGCATTGGTGTGGAACCTTGTTACAATTGATTAAAGCACATTTTTATGATTGATCTATTAACTCTAGCCCATGGTTCAACTTAGGGTTCACTGGGTAGTGTAGTTCTATGGGTTTTTTAAAAAAAATTTCATTCTGCTACAATATATCAACCTAGTATTTCCCCCTTTAATTATGTTCAGATATATACTTCAATGCTGTTAATTACATTTGCAGTGTTGTACTACCATCATCACCATCCATTGCCAAAATATCTTGTTGTTCCAAATAGGAATCCTATACATTTTAAACCTTACCTTCCTGTTCCCATCCCCACCCTGTCTTCTAGTTTTTAATGTTCTCTGCTTTAAGGAATCACTAAGTATAAATGTCTAAAAGGCTTAATCTGCCCCCATATTAAAAGAGGTATCCTAAATAGACTAAAACTTTCTTGAATCCAGGACATTGTATGTTCATCACTGTATTTCAGTGCCCAGCTTATAGTTGAGCAGCATTGTTGAATGAAAGAGTGAGTTTGATTATCAAAATTAGTATATTATGGGTATGTCATGTTGGATTCTTCCCACGGATCCTTGACCGCTGTCACCTTTGCCATCATGTTCTGCCACTCTAGTTCCCCAGAGGAGGATGAATGCAGAAGATTGGCCTAAGGGTTGGGACAAGGGTGTCATTCTGGAAAGAGTGAAGGCCAGGCTGACCTGCATTTGGGTTGTATTCAGTTTTGACTAAGGCAAAAACGCTGTTTGTAAATGCTATTTTGTTTTTGGTGCACAAAAGCATGCGTTCTATAGTTTATATACAGAGTGGAATTGCTGGATCACAGAGTATTCATATCTTTTATCTACTAGATGCTATTAAACTGCTTTCCAAAATTAGTTTGTAATAATTAACACGTCCATTAGCAGTTTATGAGAATTCCCATTGCTTGCCAACACTTGGTATTATTAGACACAAGTTTTGCCAATCTAAGTGGCTGTGTAGAAATATCTCATTGAGTTATAATTCAAATTTCCTTGATTAATAAAAGAAGTTTAGTGTTATTTTATAATTTAAAAAGCACATTTAAAAAATATAAGATCAAATGAGATTGAGAAGCCTTCTTGACCAAAAGGGGGAAGAGAGAAATGAGAAAAAATAAAGTGTCAGTGGCTGAGAGATTCCAAACAGAGTTGAGAGGTTATCCTGGAGGTTATTCTTATGCAATATGTACATATCCCATTTTAGTTTATGGTGTATTGGAGTGGCTGAAGGGAAGTACCTGAAACTGCTGAGGTGTGTTCCAGTAGCCTTGATTCTTGAAGATGATTGTATAATAATATCTTTTATAATGTGACTGTGTGGTTGTGAAAACCTTTTGTCTGATGCTCCTTTTAGCCAGGGATGAGAGATGAGTTAAAAAAAAAAAAGAAAAGGATAATAAATAAATAAATAAATAGTAGGGAGGATAAAGGGTAAAATAAATTGGGCAGATTGAAATACTAGCGGTCAATGAGAGGACGGGGTATGTGGTATGGGATGTGCGAGTTTTTTTCTTTTTACATCTTTTTCTGGTGTGATGCAAATGTTCTAAAAATGATCATGGTGATGAATGCACAACTTAGTGATGATATTGTGAGCCATTGATTGTACACCATGTATGGACTGTATGTGTGTGAAGATTTGTCAGTAAAAAAATATATATACATATATATATATGTATTTGTATAGGTACACAATATCACAGAGAAGTTTTTATGTCTATCCATTTATCTGAAGTAAGGCCTGTTCTGGTTACTGTCCTTATTCATGGACTACATTCAAATTAAAATGGAGCCACAACAACATGTCCTCTATATGTATACCTTATAGGTTCTATATATACATGTATGCACAAATTGTGAGGTATAGCTTTCATATAGAATCTTTAACTTTGGATAGAAAACCGATAGTGGAGGAAGAGAATCTAAAGAGTTGTGCCTGAGGATGACAGCAGGGAGAAGGTTGTGTGCTTCAGAGGGCAATCCCAAGAGGAAAAAAAATACAAATGTAGGCACACTCCCACCCCACCCTCAAAAGGACAGACTTCTATTATTGATTGATTTACTTCTGAGAAATTCAAGTTTCCCTGGAAGTTCAAATCAAAAGGGAGTTGCAAGTGTAGCAGTATGGAATTAATTGAGAATTAGGTCTGGATATACGTGGAGGTTAAAGGAGTACTATTGAAGAAAATAGAGAAAACGAAAAGAAGGCATTTTCTTCAGAAGAATTACAGTTCTGTACTCTTACTTAGTTCTCTAAATCAAGGTGCATTCCTCACCTTATATTCATCCAGCCAAACATGCACTAATCTTAGGCTGTTATATGCCTGAGCCTCAATAACTTCAGAATTTTGTGATAAGTGTAACTTAGTTATATGTCCTACTCGAGAGCAGGGGATTATAAAGAGTTGACCTCCGCACATCCAGATCTAGACATAAGAAAAAGAGAAAACGTATTCATGAATTTTTGCTAGTAATATGCAATTACTGAATTTTTACAAACATAATAATAGCTAACATTTAATAAGTTAATTTCATTTAATCCCTACAACTACAGTGATTAACCTCATTTTCTGGATGAGGAAACAAATGAACAGATTGGTTAAAAAACTTGTCCATCCTAGTAAGCAAGGTTGGTTCAATTTAAGAAAATCAATTAATATAATACACCACATTAAAAGAATGAAGGGATAAAACCATATGATCATCTCAATTAATGCAGAAAAGCATTTAACAAAATACAATACCTATTCTTGATAAAAATACTTAGAAAACTGGGAATAGAAGGAAAATTCCTCAACATGATAAACGGCATATATGAAAATCCCACAATTAACGTCCTATCTAGTGGTGAAATATTGAAGGTTTTCCCTTTAATATCAGAAACAGGACAAGGATGCCCACTGTCACCACAGCTTTTTTTTAAATTAAAAAAATTTTTAAAACAAAGCAACATATAAACACAAACATTCTTACCATATGATTATTCCATTCTTGGTATATAAACAATAACTCACATTATCATCACATAGTTGTATATTCATCACCATAATCACCTCTCAGAACATTTGCATCAGTCCAGAAAAAGAAAAAAGAAAAAAATACCCACATATCATACCCCCACCACCTCCCCCGCACTGATTGCCAGCATTTCAATCTATTCAATTAATTTTAACATTTGTTCCCCCTATTATTTATTTATTTTTAATCCGTATGCTTTACTCATCTGTTGATAAGGTAGATAAAAGGAGCATCAGACACAAGGTTTTCACAATCACACAATCACACTGCAAAAGCTATATCATTATACAATCATCTTCAAGAAGCATAGTTACTGGAACACAGCTCTACATTTTCAGGCAGTTCCCTCCAGCCTCTCCATTACACCTTAACTAAAAAGGTGATATCTATATAATGCATAAGAATAATCTCCAGGATAACCTCTCAACTCTGAAATCTTTCAGCCATTGATACTTTATTTTGTCTCTTCTCTCTTTCCCCTTTTGGTCAAGAAGTTTTTCTCAATTCGTTGATGCTGAGTCACAGCTTATTCTAAGATTTCTGTCCCATGTTGCCAGGAAGGTTTACACCCCTGGGAATCATGTCCCACGTAAAGAGGGTTTGGGCAGTGAATTTGCCTGCCATGTTGGTTGAAAGAGAGAGTCCATATCTGAGCAACGAAAGAGGTTCCCTTGGGGGTGACTCTTAGGCCTAATTTTAAGTAGGCTTAGCCTATCTTTTGCAGGGTTAAGTTTCATATGAACAAACCCCAAGATTGAAAGCTCAGTATATTGCTTTGGTTGTCCCCACTGCTTCTGAGAATACCAGGAATTCTCCACATGGGGAAGTTGAATTTCCCCTCTTTCTTGTCATTCCCCCAAGGAGACTTTGCAAATACTTTTTTATTCACTGTTCACATCAGTCAGATTTTTGGGAGCATCACTCTGGATAAACCTACAAAATCTCATGCCCTACTCAAGGTTCTATGTAATTATGGTGTTCAATTAAACTGTCCACATAAGTTATATTAGGAAATGCACTAGTCAAATTATAAATTTTGTACCAAATAAACATTTTTTGCCTTAGGCTTACACATAAGTTAAAGTTTTAAAATAATAATTACCATCTATTTTCAACACCCTGCAATATTGACATTCCTTTGTTCTTCCTCATGCCAAAACATTTTTTAATTTGCACATTTAGTCACTATCATTGTACACTCTAGGTATTCCTAGATTATACCATCTTAGTCTTTATTGTCTATCTTTCCTTCTGATTTCATTTGTGCCCCCAGGCCTCCTCCCTCTATCCTTCTCACATTCAGGTTCATTCAGCATACTAACATTATTGTATTACAGTTAGGTAGTATTGTGCTATCCATTTCTGAATTTTTGCAATCAGTCCTGTTGCACAACCTGTATCCCTTCAGCTGCAATTACCCAAAATCTACCCTATTTCTATCTCTTGATGGCCTCTGTTCTTAACTGAAATTCTCCAAGTTCATTCACTAATGTTAGTTCATATCAGTGAGACCATACAGTATTTGTCCTTTTGTTTCTGGCTAAGCTCACTCAGCATAATGTTCTCAAGGTCCATCCATGTTGTTACAAACTTCATAACTTTATTCTGTTTAACAGCTGCACAATATTCCATCATATGTGTATTCCATCATATGTGTATACCACAGCTTGCTTAGCCATTCATCTGTTGATGGATATTTGGACTGCTTCCATCTCTTGGCAATTGTAAATAATGCTGCTGTAAACATTGGTGTGCAAATTTCCATTTGTGTTCTTGCCCTCATGTCCCCTGAGTAGATACCTAGCAATGAAATGCCAGATCATATGGCAATTCTATACTTAGCTTCCTGAGGAACCACCAAGCTGCCTTACACAGCAGTTGTACCATTTTACATTCCCACCAACAGTGGATAAGTGTGCCTCTTTCTCCACATCCTCTCCAGCACTCGTCGTTTTCTGTTTTATTGATAATGGCCATTCTGGTGGGTGTGAGATGATATCTCATTGTAGTTTTGATTTGCATTTTCCTAATAGCGAGGGAAGTTGAGCATCTTTTCATGTGCCTTTTGGCCATTTGTACTTCCTCTTCTGAGCAGTGTCTGTTCATGTCCTTTGCCCATTTTGTAATTGGGTTGTCTGTCTTTTTGTTGTTGAACTGAACAACCTGTTTATATATTCTGGATACTAGACTCTTATCTGATATATCATTTCCAAATATTGTCTCCCATTGTGTAGGCTGTCTTTTTACTTTCTCAACAAAGTTCTTTGATGCACAAAAGTGTTTAATTTTGATGAGCTTCCATTTTTTTCTTTCTTTCTTCAATGCTTGTGCTTTAGGTGTAAGATCTAGGAACTGCCTCCTATCAGAAGATTTATAAGATATTTCCCCATATTTTCTTCTAAAAGTTTTATGGTCTTAGATCTAATGTTCAGGTCTTTGATCCATCTGGAGCTAACTTTTTATAGGGTGTGAAATATGGATCCTCTTTCATTCTTTTTTTATGTGGATAGCCAGTTCTCTAGGCATCATTTATTGAAGAGACTGTTCTATTCCAGGTGAGTTGGCTTTATTGCCTTATCAAAGATCAATTGTCCATAGGTGAGAGGGCCTAAATCTGACCAATCTATTCTATTCTGTTGGTCAGTATATTTATCTTCATGCCAGTACCATACTGGTTTTTCTATTTCTGAAAAATAAGTTTTTGGGATTTTAATTGGTATTGCACTGAATCTGTAAATCAATTTAGGTAGAATTGACATCTTACCTATATTTAGTCTTCTGATCCATGAGCATGGTATGTCCTTCCATTTATTTAGATATTCTGTGATTTAGCAATTTCTTGTAGTTTTCTTTGTATAGGTCTTTTGCAACCATAGTTAAATTTATTCCTAAGTATTTTATTCTTTTGGTTGCAATTGTAAATGGATGCCTTGTATTTCTTTTTCTTGTCTAATTGTTCTGGCTAGAACTTCCAACACAATGTTGAATAACAATGGTGATAGTGGACATCCTTGTCTTGTTTCTGATGTTAGGGGGAGGGTTTTCAGTTTTTCTCCGTTGAGGATGATGTTAGCTGTGGGTTTTTCATATCTTCCCTTTATCACGTTGAGGGAGTTCCCTTCTATTCCTATCC
The DNA here is from genome assembly GCF_023851605.1 of Tamandua tetradactyla. Classification (NCBI taxonomy): domain Eukaryota; kingdom Metazoa; phylum Chordata; class Mammalia; order Pilosa; family Myrmecophagidae; genus Tamandua; species Tamandua tetradactyla. The sequence continues at coordinate 196,360,988 of NC_135327.1, read as the reverse complement.
TTTGAAGCATTTTCAAGAAAAAAGGATATTGAATTTCAAAATGCCTTCTCTGCATCAATTGAGATGATCATGTGGTTTTTCTGCTTTGATTTGTTGATACGGTGTATTATATTAATTGGTTTTCTAATGTTGAACCATCCTTGCATACCTAGGATGAATCCTACTTTGTCATGGTGTATAATTCTTTTAAAGTGGTGCTGGATTTGATTTGCAACAATTTTGTTGAGGATTTTTGCACCTATATTCATTAGAGAGATTGGTACATAGCTCTGAATGTTTGGTAGAATTCACATGTGAAGCCATCTGATCATGGACTTTTCTGTTTTGGGAGCTTTCTTAATGACTACTTCAATTTCTTTACTTGTGATTGTTTGTTGAGGTTATCTATTTCTTCTTGAGTCAATGTTGGTTGTTCATGACTTTCTAGGAAAATGTTCATTTCATCTACATTCTCTAGTTTATTAGCATAATGTTGTTCATAGTATCCTCTCATTACCTCCTTTACTTCTGTGGGGTCAGTGGTTATGTCACCTCTTCCATTTCTGATTTTATTTATTTGCATTCATTCTCTACTTCCTTTTGTCAACCTCGCCAAGGGTCCATCAATCTTATTGATTTTCTCATAGAACCAGTTCCTGGTTTTGTTGATTTTCTCAATTGTTTTCATGTTCTCAGTTTCATTTATTTCTGCTCTAATCTTCTTTATTTCTTTCCTTTTGCTGCTTTGGGGTTATTTGATGTTCTTTCTTTAGTTCTTCCAAGTGGACAGTTACTCCCTCCATTTTTGCTCTTTCTTCTTTTTTGATATAGGCAATAAATTTCCCTCTTAGCACTGCATTTGCTGCATCCCATAAATTTTGATATGTTGTGTTTTCATTTTCATTTTTCCTTGAGATATTTATTGATTTCTCTTATAATTTCTTCCTTGACCCACTGGTTGTTTAATAGTGTGTTGTTGAGTCTCCAAATATTTGTGTTCAAGGATTGCAAGACTAAATATAGTTAAGATGTCAATTCTACCTGAATTGACTTATGGATTCAATGCAATACCAATTAGAATACCAAAAACTTACCTTGCAGAAATAGAAAAACCAATACCCAAGTTCATCTGGAAGAGCAGAGTGCCCCAAATAGCTAAAAATATCCTGAGAAAGAAAAATGATGTCAGAGGTCTCACACTACCTGACTTTAAGGTGTATTATGAAGCTACAGTGGTCAAAACAGCATCGTACTGGCATAACAATAGATATACTGACCAATGGAATCATATAGAGTGTTCAGATATAGTCCTCTATACACCTCTATACACCCAATACAAAAATTAACTCAAAATGGATCAAAGACCTAAACATTAGATCTAAGAACATAAAACTTTTAGAAGGAAATGTGGGAAAATATCTTATAAATCTTATAACAGGAGGTGGTTCCTAGATCTTACACCCAAAGCACAAGCATTTGAAAGAAATGGGTACTCCTCAAAATTAAACACTTTTGTGCATCAAAGAACTTTGTTGAGAAAGTAAAAAGACAGCCTACACAATGGGAGACAATATTTGGAAATGATATATCAGATAAGGGTCTAGTATCCAGAATATATAAACAGGTTGTTCAGTTCAACAACAAAAAGACAGACAACCCAATTACAAAATGGGCAAAGGACATGAACAGACACTTCTCAGAAGAGGAAATACAAATGGCCAAAGGGCACATGAAAAGATGCTCAACTTCCCTCGCTATTAGGAAAATGCAAATCAAAACCACAATGAGATATCATCTCACACCCACCAGAATGGCCATTATCAATAAAACAGAAATCGATGAGTGCTGGAGAGGATGTGGAGAAAGAGGCACACTTATCCACTGTTGGTGGGAATGTAAAATGGTACAACTGCTGTGTAAGGCAGCTTGGTGGTTCCTCAGGAAGCTAAGTATAGAATTGCCATATGATCTGGCATTTCATTGCTAGGTATCTATTCAGAAGACATGAGGGCAAGAACACAAATGGAAATTTGCACACAAATGTTTACAGCAGCATTATTTACAATTGCCAAGAGATGGAAGCAGTCCAAATGTTCATCAACTGACGAGTGACTAAACAAGCTGTGGTATATACATGTGATGGAATATTACGCAGCTGTAAGACAGAATAAAGTCATTAAGCATGTAACAACATGGATGGACCTTGAGAATATTATGCTGAGTGAGCTTAGCCAGAAACAAAGGACAAATACTGTATGATCTCGCTGTTATAAACTAACATTAATGAATGAACTTGGAGAATTTCAGTTAAGAACAGAGGCCATCAAGAGATAGAAATAGGGTAGATTTTGGGTAATTGCAGCTGAAGGGATACAGGTTGTGCAACAGGACTGATTGTAAAAATTCAGAAATGGATAGCACAATACTACCTAATTGTAGCACAATTATGTTAGTATACTCAATGAAGTTGAATGTGAGAATGATAGAGGGAGGAGGTCTGGGGGTACAAATGAAACCAGAAGGAAAGATAGATGATTGATTTGAACAGCAAATAAAAAGGTATTTGCAAAGTCCCCTTGGGGGGACAGCGAGAATGGGAAAAATTCAACTTCCCCATTTGGAGAATTCCTGATATTCTCACAAGCAGTGGGGACAACCAAATCAATAGCCCAAGCCTTCAGTCTTGGGGTTTGTTCATATGAAACTCATCCCCGCAAAGGATAGACTATACCTACTTAACATTAGGCCTAAGAGTCACCCTGAGAGAACCTCTTTTGTTGCTCAGATGTGGCTTATCTCCCACTCAACCAACACAGCAAGCAAACTCATCGCCCTCCCCCTGACTACATGGGAGATGACTCCCAGAGGTGTAAACCTCCCTGGCAACATGGGACAGAAATCCTAGAATGAGCATGGACTCAACATCAAGAGACCAAGAAAACCTTCTTGACCAAAAGGGGAAACAGAGAAATGAGACAAAATAAAGTGTCAGTGGTTGAGAGATTTCAAACAGAGTCAAGAGGTTATCCTGGAGATTATTCTTATGCATTTTATAGATATCCCCTTTTTAGTTTAAGGTGTATTAGAGAGGCTAGAGGGAAGTGCCTGAAACTGTAGATCTGTGTCCCAGTAGCCGTGTTTCTTGAAGATGAATGTATAATGATACAGCTTATGCCATGTGACTTTGTGAGTGTGAAAACCTTGTGTCTGATGCTCCTTTTATCTACAATATTGACAGATGAGTAAAAAAATATAGATTAAAAATAAATAAATAATAGGGGGAACAAATGTTAAAATAAATTGAGTAGATTGAAATACTAGTGATTAATGAAAGGGTGTGGTAAGGGGTGTAGGAATAAAATAGGGGACCATAGGTTAACATATATTGAGTAGAAGGAAATACTAGTGGTCATTGAGAGGGAGTATGGGTGTGGGAGGTAAGGGGTATGGTATGTATGAGTTTTTTCTTTTTTCTTTCTATCTCTTTTTCTGGAGTGATGCAACTATCCTAAAAAATGATCATGGTGATGAACATATAACTATGTGATGATATTGTGAGCCATTGATTGTACACAATGCACGGAATGTTTGTAAGTTAAGAATGTTCATGTTTGTATGTTGTTTTGGTTTGATAAAAAAAAAAAAAAAGACCTAAATATAAGAGCTAGAACAATCAAACTTCTCAAAGAAAATGTAGGGAAGCATCTTCAGGACCTTGTGTTAGGCAGTGATTTCTTGACTTTACACCAAAGCACAAGCAACAAAAGAAAAATTGATAAATGGGACGCTTACCAAAATTAAATACTTTTGCATATCAAAGGATTTTATCATGGAAGTAAAACAATTATTTACACAGTGGGAGAAAATATTGGGAAACCACATATCTGTTAAAGGATTAATATCCAGAACACAGAAAGAAATCTTCC